>NW_028317855.1:7657500-12615000 GCF_062004578.1 Staurois parvus | reverse complement strand
TTGGTCAGAGCTGCGCCAATTTTTAAAGTAGTACATGCACTACTTTTGTTGCAATTTGCATAGACATCTGTGTCAGATGTCTTGCAAATCGCAACTGAAAACGGCACGTCACCCGATTTTGAATTCGTGCGACTTCACTGTAAGGCGCACGATTTCAAAATCGGCTTTGACGTGACCGGGGGCTTACAGATTGCTTCATTTAATGAATTTGATTGTACAGCCTTTGGACCTTGTCTTTTCCTGCATAAGATTTTACTCTTGATTCCATCAAACTCCCAGTCTTCAGGTACTGTTATCAAAGGTTTAGGATCATTCATTAGCAGCCTGGTCTGCTTGCAGTACATTATATGTATTCATTTGACTTAAGGGCCCCTTTCACATGAGCAGTAAAGGGGTGGTAAAAACAGGTAATCTGTGTTTTTTTTCTGCCTGCCATGGCAGCCAGAGGAGGTGGTAAACACATTGCAGCTATGATGCTGTGCTTCATGGCCATTGCAAATCATAAATGGGCTTGCAGAGTTAATATTTGGCATTATATAACCCAGGGCTTGGCAAATTGGCTTTGAATCTAACAGCCAGGTGGGGTGGCAGCGTGACAGAAGGGGAAAGTGTCATGGGAGGGGGGCAGCAGGACAGGTGGGGGGCAGTGTCAGACACGATGAATGAAGGGGAGAGAACAATGTTCCTGGACAACTTGCCAGCCAGCTTGCCAACAACCGAATTAACCTGTCTAACAGTATGCGTTTATAACGGGTTTAGTTAGTAGAGGCAGGTTGTCCAGGAACATTGTTCTCTCCCCTTCATTGGTTATGTGATGCCTGTTTATGTGTCCTTGCTATATATATATGTCCAGCTATAGACTTGGGAGGTGGCCATTTTTGTTTGCAGGCAGTGTCACACACACCTTGGGAAGTACCAGTCCTCCCAGCTCTCCCCCGTTCAGCAGCGGCACCTCCAGATGGTGTCAGTGGAGAGGATCTGGTGCCAGGAGGGGTAGCTGAGCCTGTGTCCGCTATGCCATGTCTGCCTGGTTGTTGTAGTTGGTGGCAGGACTTCGTAACTCCGGTCTGCACTCAGTACTGCTCCGGAAGGAGAGCTGCATGTATTGGTGGCCACCACCATTACATTGAGAGCTGGGGTTAAATACCATCTGATTAACAACTTCATATCTGTCTGTCTAACCGTGAGGGAACAGGTGCACTTGGTTGTTCAAACCATCTTCCCAATCTTTTGAAGAAAAAGAAGTACTACAATCTGCCTCCCATTTAGACGTGTCATTTTGTCTGGGGAGTTTTTTTAAAAAAACAGGAGTAAGGCAAGTTAGGGGGCAGTGTGAGGAAAAAGTGATGGATCTGCAAATATCTGAAGTGCTCAAGCCATGGACTTTGCCTGATATCTCTGAGTTCAGGATACAAATGCAGAATTGGAATTCAAATCTGACCGAAAAAATTAGCTTTTGAGAAATCAATTGGGATAGATTTGGAGGGCTAAAAAATGCAAGGGGAAAAGCAGGATTGCCAAAATAAGAGGCTTGAGGTGAAATTAAATAGAATTTCTGTTTATAAAAATGCCAAACTTTAAGGGAATGAGCTACCATATATTTAACCACTTGACGACTGGGCTATATCCGAATGACGGCTACAACGCGGTCATCTAGTTCTGGGAGGGCGTCATGTGACGTCCTTCAGAACTGCTCCTTCCACGCTCCCCTTGGGGTGGGCACCAGGCAAGCTCTGTGAACGCTGTGTCCATTGGTGTGTCCTCTGTCTGAAGAGCCTAAGAATGAATTTGTTAGTTGCATTGGAAGGACCCTAAAGAGATACAGGAGTTTTGGGAGGGCAATCATTTTAATTGCTATAACGCTGCCTAAAAAGGGGAGAGGCTGTCCACAGCCTGAGCATACTCTTAATCTTGGATAAAAGTGGAGGATAATTTAAAGAAAATAGAGATTACAACGTGGGACCTAAGTGGATTCCGAGGTAGGGAAGGGAGGACCTTGACCAAATGAATAATCTACTTAGTTTTGTCATCAATGCGTGTGCAATTTTAAAGCTTGACATACTCAAATGTAAATGGCAAGCGCCACAGAGATGGAAGCAGCTTGCACAAAAAGAAAGTGACAAAATCTTAATACCTGTGTAAATAACAAAACAGTGCAGTGCATAAATATCTGTCAAAATAAATGGTGTACCGGATCAATAAGTAAAACAATATGAATAAATTATATCCAAGTGTCAAGTACAACCAAACAACAGAATTATATACAATATAGTCCTTCCAGGGCGAATCTGTATGCTTGTAATGCCAACCAACACAAACTGTGTTCAATCCCACCAAGGTCTCTTTTCCAGTGCAGGGGCCTCCACCACTATGCACTCACCAGAGAGCTACTTGGTCAGTAGCATGTATTTCCTCACTATGAGATCTATGTAATCCGCTCTCCAGCAACTTTACCAGTCCAGTTAGGACCTTGAACAGATGCTCACCACACGGAGCTCCAGGATTTGTATATAGTGTAGTAGTTTAATGGTCATACACAAGTAACTAAAGCTTGACATGTTTGGTATCTATTTACTCTGCATAACATCTTTTATATTTTACCAAACAATTGGTATTGTCTTTTTGTGCATTAAAATTCATTAGTGTATAGGCAGTCCCCGAGTTACAAACATCCGACTTGACATATGACTCGTACTTAAGAACTTGATGTCCCGGAAGACACCAGGTGGCCATCTTGCTGGTCACCACATGCTGCCATCTACTGTCCAGCGGATCAGCTACACATCCTACATCATTGCATCGCCAGTTAACCCTTCCTTACACTATCCAAAACGTAAAAATATGTATCCATGTGCAGAGTGAATCTGTATGGGATTGACAATATAATTATTTGTGGTGCACCAATATATCACCCCCGAAAAGTATTGGCCGAAAATGGGGTTATTGGTGTTTTGCTGATAGAAAAAAAACGTTACCAGTAATGGGCAAAAAGATTAGTTTACCTCGCGCATATTACAGCTGGTGCCATGTATTACGCGGTCTCTGTGGACACTTTTTAAGTCGAATATCATACAATTATATATAAAAAATATTTATTAAAAAAATGCTCCTATTTTAACTTTCGGCCAAGTGCATCCTGTACCGTAGAGCTCTGAGGAAAATTTCAGGATCTGCATCCCTTTAGGCATGATTTCCCTTTCGGTGTATCTCACCAAAAATTACATTTTTGTTGCAGGGGATGCTGAAAATATGCCTTCAGGTAGCCATTTTGCATTACACTTTACAGTAAATTACAGCTCTGCAGATTGAAAAGAAAAGGTCATTTTTAATAACATTCAATTGTACTATCACTTGCATTGCAGTTGTATATGCTATACTTGCTAATTTTTTTCCCCCTGAAAGAGGAGTTACCCTTTAAGTAATTTTCTAGAAAAAATACTTTTTTTTTCCGTCAAGTAAACAGGTAAAATAGGTCTGGTCTAGGAGTGGTTGATAAATAAATATACCATATTGGTGAAGAGGAAAGTGGAATTTTACTGTAGAAGATTTCTTCCATATTGGGGAAATGAGATTTGATATATTTTCATTGCTGTCCTAACTTCTCTGCCTATAAAACTCTGCAACTTCACAGAAGAGAAGCTTGTGACAGTTCTGTTGGAGATGTCAGATTCACGTAAACCTTGCTGATACAAATCTACCACCGGTTCTCCATTTCGTGTGCTACCATTAGACAGATTTCTAGGAGTATCTGCGGCACTCTACAGAATAATATGAATTTTAGGGATTATATGTTTGGCTTTAGATTCAGATAGTATCTAGTAAGTACTTCTGAATTTGCATCTGACTTTAAAGGATGGGCTCACCATTTGAACATGTTACACTCATATTTAGGATGTAACATGTTCAAGCAGAACTGTAAGGGACCGCCCGGCGGTACTACTAGCACTCCACTGAATAGGCGTCCCCAGCGCACGGAGTCTAAGTCCCAGGGTGCTTGTTCACCAGGGCCCCTGATGGTGGGGATGGACTTGGAGCTCCCTGAGACCAGGTCGTGACTACCGGGTGCGTCCGTCAGTGGTAGTAGTATGCGCAAGGGGCTCCCACGGGGAAGAGTCTGATGTGAGGAGGTCAGAAGACCCCACTGCACGGGATGGATGGATGGATGAGCAGGGTCAGACGGGCCGGGTTGGTAACAGAGAGGGCGGCAAGGTACAAGGCAGCGGGCATAGAATGGTCGGGTCACACGCCAGGTCAGCAACAGCAGGTCAAATCCAATAGGGGGCATTCAGGAGAGAGGTCAGGCAAAGCAAGGGTCAGAACAGGAGAAAACAGCAAGGTCAGGTACAATCCGGGTCAATAACTTACAGGGTACAGGTTCACAGGATTCAGAATGCAGGAAAGACCAGAAGGCACTGAATGACAGCTCAGGGTCGTTTAAATATCCCGCCCTGCGCTGCCATTGGTGCCCAGCGGGCGGCCGCGGCTTCTACTGCGCATGCGCGAACTCGAACGCCTCGGCCGGCCCGGAATCAGTGCTCGAGTCCCTGCGCCGGGCGGCATACTGCGCCTGCGCCGGGACCAACGCGGCGGGGATCGAGGGGATCCCTGACATTGCCCCCCTCCTACGGGCAACCTCCGGATGCCCACCCGATCTCTCCACCACGGGTGATCGCGAAAGAACCTCCGGACAAGTCTGGGTGCATGGACATTATGGGCTGGTTCCCAAGAATTGTCCTCAGGACCATAGCCCTTCCATTTGATAAGGAATTGGGTCTGGCCTCCCCTCCTTCGACACTTCAGGATAGTTTCAACCTCAAATTCTTCTTCTCCTTCGACCGTTACCGCTTCCGGGGGTCTAGATTCCCGGTCAGGGAAGGCGTCTGGGACCACAGGCTTCAGAAGGGATACATGAAAGACCGGGTGGATCTTGAGCGTGTCAGGGAGGGCGAGTTCATAGGCTACTTCGTTAACCATCCGTTTAATGCAGAAGGGGCCTATGAATTTGGGTCCCAACTTCTTTGACGGGCAAAGCATCTTTAGATTGGACGTCGCCAGCCAAACCTTCTCCCCAGGCCGCAATACCAGATCTCCTCTCCGTTTCCTGTTGAATGCTTTCCTGTAGTTTTCCTGGGCCCGACTGATGGCCACTTGAAGCTTCTTATTGTTCGCAGCGAAGAACGTTACCACATCTTGTGTTGCTGGTACTGGGCATTCCGACACCAAATCCGGGAGGAAGACTGGGTGAAAGCCATAGTTGGCGAAGAACGGGGACTGCCCTGTGGCTGAGTGGCGGGCGTTGTTATACGCAAATTCTGCTAAAGGAAGGAGTGGCAGCCAGTCATCTTGAGTAAACGAGGTATAGCATCTTAAATATTGCTCTAAGGTCTGATTGGTCCTTTCGGTTTGACCGTTAGTTTGAGGGTGGAACGCAGAAGAGAGAGATAATTTGATGTCCAGGGCTTTGCACAGTGCTCTCCAGAATCTGGACGTGAACTGGACCCCTCGGTCCGAGACAATGTCTTCGGGGACCCCATGCAACCTGACTACCTCACGAATGAAGACTCGCGCGGTCTCGGCCGCCGAGGGGGTCTTCTTCAACGGGATGAAGTGGGACATCTTGGACAAGCGGTCCACGACTACCAGGATTGCCGTGTGGTCTCGGGATGGCGGAAGCTCGACTATAAAGTCCAGTGAGATCTTTTGCCAAGGCCGTTCAGGAATAGGTAAGGGTCGCAGCAGACCCCAAACCTTGTTTCTTGAGGGCTTGTTCTTCTGGCAGGTGACACAGGACCTGACATAGCCCTTACAATCTTTAGCCATGTCTGGCCACCAGAATGAGCGTCGGAGAAGTTCCAGGGTCTTTTCTGGGCCAAAGTGCCCCGCCATTGGGTGGTCGTGGCAATGCCCCAAGACCAGGGTTCGAGCTTCTTCCGGCACCACAATTCGATCTTCCCTCCATAGGAGTCCCCCCTTGTTCTGGAGCGGCCCTCCGCCTGGGGTAGAGAATTTTGTGGATGCCTCCATTAGCCTGGAACGAAGGTCCGACTGAAGGACCAAGAAGTTACCCGAGGACAGGATGGTGTCAGGTACTGGGGTCTCCTTGGCGTCTTCGTACATCCGTGATAACGCATCCGGCTTAGTGTTCTTTGATCCCGGCCGGTACGTAATATGGAAGTTGAATCTTGAAAAGAATAGTGCCCATCTCGCCTGTCGCGGGCGTAGACGCTTGGCAGTTCTCAGATACTCTAAGTTCTTATGGTCAGTAAATATTAAGATAGGGTGCACCGCACCTTCCAGCAGGTACCTCCATTCCTCTAACGCCGTTTTGATCGCTAGTAGCTCACGGTCACCGATATCATAGTTCCTCTCCGCTGGGGTCAGCTTCCGTGAGAAGAACGCTACCGGGTGGAGCAGTTCCTTGGTGCCTTTTCGTTGGGAGAGGATGGAGCCTACCGCATTCTCCGATGCATCTACCTCCAAGATGTAGGGCAGAGCGGCGTCTGGGTGACCCAAAATGGGTGCCGAAGTGAACAGTTTCTTTAAGGCTTCGAAAGCTCCCTGCGCTTCTGGTGTCCATCTGAATCGGGTTCCCAGCTTGGTTAGCTGAGTAATGGGGGAGACCAGACCCGAGAAGTTCTTGATGAACTTCCGGTAAAAATTTGCAAAGCCGATGAATCGCTGGACGCCTTTCCTGTCTGTGGGTTCAGGCCAATCCAGTATTGCAGCGACCTTCTGGGGATCCATCGCGACCCCCGCGGTGGAGATAATCAGGCCCAAGAAGGCAATGCTGGATTGTTCAAAACAACATTTTTCTGCCTTGGCGTACAACCCATGCTGCCGCAACCGCCCCAATACTTTTGCTACATGTATTCTGTGTTCCCCCAGAGACGGGGAAAAAATCAGAATGTCGTCTAAATAAACGATCACAAAGACATCCAGAAAGTCCCTAAAAATATCATTTACAAAATGTTGAAACGTGGCCGGAGCATTACACAACCCGAACGGCATGACCAGATATTCAAAATGACCGAAGCGGGTACGGAAGGCCGTCTTCCACTCGTCCCCCTCCCTTATGCGAATCAAGTTGTACGCCCCCCTCAGATCCAGCTTGGTAAAAACTACTGCTGACTTTAAACTTTGGAACAGCTCAGGTACTAACGGTAGTGGGTAACGGTTTTTTATCGTGACCCTGTTCAATTCCCTGTAATCGATACATGGCCTTAAGGTTTTGTCCTTCTTTTCAACAAAGAAGATTCCCGCCCCCGCCGGTGAAGTGGAGTGGCGGATGAACCCCTTCTGGAGGCTGTCCTCGATATATTCCTTTAGGGCCCCCAATTCGGGCTCTGAAAGGGGGAAGATTCGCCCAAAAGGAATTTCTGAGCCGGGTAACAGGTCAATGGGGCAGTCATAAGGGCGGTGGGGGGGTAGAGTATCAGCTCCCCGTTTGCTGAACACATCTAGAAACCCATGGTAGGCCGCAGGGATTACTTGTTTTAATTCAGCTTCCCCCTCAGAGCACAGGAGGATTTGGGGGGTCCCCGGGCCCGAAGTGCGGCAGTATATTCGACAGTATGGGGAAGGGAACGTGATTACTCCGGTCTCCCAGTCAATCTGGGGGTTATGGGCCCGTAACCATGGGAGCCCCAGAATGACTGGGAAGAGGGGTGAAGCTATAGCATCCAGGCGGAGGAGTTCCTGGTGCTGGCCGGCAATGACAGTGGTGATGGAGGGGGTTTCCTGGTTCACTACCCCCGATTTTATTCGGGAACCGTCGGCCAAATAAATATTGAACCCCTTCTGTTTCAATTGAAGGGGAATACCCTGCTGGTGAGCAAAATTAATATCCACGAAGCAGCTGCATGCCCCAGAGTCAATTATGGCCGATACTTCCACGGTCCTTTCTGGAAGCTGAAAGGAAAGGGGCACCACTAAGTATTGGGATGGACCAACATTGCCAAGGGATAAGGAAGAAGAGGTGCACTTACTCAGTTTCTGCGGGCAGGAACGCGCCATATGACCAGCTTCTCCGCAATAGAGGCACAGGTTCTGGGATCGTCTGCGCAGATGTTCCTCTGGGGATAGTTTAGGCCGTGCCAGGCCGAGCTGCATGGGTTCGGGGTTGTCTCCAGGTGGCCGGTTTTGGATGACTGGCCTAGGTGTTTGACTGGGACCCTGAAATGATCCCCAGGGATTTCCGTGACCCTGGCCGGACCTCTCAAACCTGCGTTCCCGCAGTCTACGGTCAATTTTAATGGTCAGTGCTATTAGGTCCTCTAAAGTCTCAGGTACCTCCACCCGGGCGAGCTCGTCTTTCAGGCCGTCTGATAGGCCAACACGGAACTGATGCAGGAGTGCGAACTCGTTCCAGCGAGTATCCCCCATCCACCGCCTAAATTCAGATGCGTACTCCTCCGCCGCTCGGCGGCCTTGCCGGAGTGTGTACAGAGTAGCTTCAGCAGAAGCTGCCCGCTGCGGGTCATCATAAAGGATGGCCATAGCATCAAAAAAACTGTCAACCGAACCAAGGTGAGGGTCATTTTTTCCCCGTAATCGATGGGCCCAGTCTTGGGGTTCACCCTGCAGGAGGGATATGACGAACCCCACCTTCACGGATTCAGTCACGAAGGTTCGGGGTTGTAGCTCAAAATAGAGGAGGCAGGACTCGCGGAATGATCTGAACCGAGTGCGGTCCCCGTGGAAACGTTCTGGTAAGGGTACTCGGGGGTCGGCCGCCGGGAGTGGTGCGGATGCCCCAGACACCAGCACAGGGACTGCTACAGCTGGAGGTGTGGGGACCGCGGCTTGTGGGGCAGGAACGGATATAGTGCAGGCCTGGAATTGAGTTTCAATCTGCTGACATCTATCCTGCAGGGCCGATACGGCCTGTGTCAAATTGGATAGGTGCCTGCAGATCTCCTCCAGCGGCGAGGGACCTCCTCTAGACTCAGTCATGGCCTTCTGGTACTGTAAGGGACCGCCCGGCGGTACTACTAGCACTCCACTGAATAGGCGTCCCCAGCGCACGGAGTCTAAGTCCCAGGGTGCTTGTTCACCAGGGCCCCTGATGGTGGGGATGGACTTGGAGCTCCCTGAGACCAGGTCGTGACTACCGGGTGCGTCCGTCAGTGGTAGTAGTATGCGCAAGGGGCTCCCACGGGGAAGAGTCTGATGTGAGGAGGTCAGAAGACCCCACTGCACGGGATGGATGGATGGATGAGCAGGGTCAGACGGGCCGGGTTGGTAACAGAGAGGGCGGCAAGGTACAAGGCAGCGGGCATAGAATGGTCGGGTCACACGCCAGGTCAGCAACAGCAGGTCAAATCCAATAGGGGGCATTCAGGAGAGAGGTCAGGCAAAGCAAGGGTCAGAACAGGAGAAAACAGCAAGGTCAGGTACAATCCGGGTCAATAACTTACAGGGTACAGGTTCACAGGATTCAGAATGCAGGAAAGACCAGAAGGCACTGAATGACAGCTCAGGGTCGTTTAAATATCCCGCCCTGCGCTGCCATTGGTGCCCAGCGGGCGGCCGCGGCTTCTACTGCGCATGCGCGAACTCGAACGCCGCGGCCAGCCCGGAATCAGTGCTCGAGTCCCTGCGCCGGGCGGCATACTGCGCCTGCGCCGGGACCAACGCGGCGGGGATCGAGGGGATCCCTGACAAGAACCTTCTCTCCCCCTTAGCCCCCCCTTCACTGAGACAGTGGACAGGGGTTTCTGTTCCCCGCAACTGCTGTCACATTTGAAATGTGTGCATGTCATACATTCACAGTGATATGCGAATGAATAAGCTACAAGTCCCATCTTCTACTGTGCATATGCTCTTGTAGTTTCAATGGACTGTGAGTATGCTAAAGGTGAACTTCACTGTTAAGATGAATCTTGTGGGTAAAGCAGGTGTGTGTGGGTGTGTCTTGTGAGCCAAACTGTCTATAGATGCAGGTGGCACGGCTCAGGAGATAACCCACACTTGTGCCCCAATAGTATACAACTTGCTATGGGGGCACACACAGAAGAGGAGGAGCGGGTCATGCCAGCGGAGGACCGTAGAAGAGGGGGACTGGGGCTACTCTGTGCAATGCCATAGCAGGTAGGTATATAATACAGTATGTTTACTATTTGAATGTAAGGAAATTGCCTTTACAACCACTTAGGTGAACACATTAATTTACACTACAGAAGGCGTGCAGTAAAGTATTCTAGTTCCTTTGTAAGTCACACAGTATTGTATACACTGATACACTTATCAGTGTTTATATTACCTAAAGCCTTCGGTCACATTGACATTTTCTGAGTGCATTTATAGAAAGTGTAGGAAAAGAACAAAGTGAAGGAGTTTCCAGTATTAACCAATTCATTGTCATCTGTTATTCTGTGGAATAGTAAAAAGAATATGGTGACTTAGGATAACTTTTTGGAATGTTGATTGCTGTGGCTATTGTGGAAAGAACTGAGATTGAGCTTTAAGCATTGCAAATGCCTTTGCAGTATTTGTTTCCTTATTCTAGGTCACAATCCTGCACAATGTCCTTTTTGCCTTTCGGTCAGTTGACCATGTCAACTGTGCTTATGTTTATCAGTAGTTTTCCCCCGGAAATTGTATATGCCATTTGATATCTTGGGACACTGCAAATAAATTGCCAGCTTCAATCGAGCGGGCACCAACAATCTGCCCACATTGAAGCTCAGTAAGCTCTGACATGACTGTAGTGAATGACAACAGTGAGGCTTCCCACCTGTTAGCTAGGTGTCTCATCACACAGCGTAAGTAAAATAATGTTACATCACTTCTGCTTTCAATGCAAAACATCACTTTCACACCTGAAAATCATGTAGTGTTTCCCCTTTTTATTAATTTTTTTGAGGTGTGTGTGCATTTATTTCTGCATTTATTTTTTTGGGAAGCAAATGGCCCTGGTTGTGAATAGATGAAAACGGACACATGTCCATTTTCATACACCTCCAGCCGGTGATCAGCTTTTATCTAAAAATGATCTGAGCTGTTGGGCTGATCCATTCACAAGGGAGCCCAGGACCGCTGTAGTTGGTTAGGCTGGCTGCCCACAGGAGATGGAGGAACATGATTCCCCCCCCCCCCCCAATCTCCTCTGTAACTAATGAAGCCAGAGGTGACGAGGATTTTATCACTTCGGTGCTGTTTCCCTGGCCTTTATAGCCAGGGAAGCAATTAAACAAATCTGTTTGATCAACTGTCTTGGAGGGAAGAGGAGGGATCAGGAGTCTAATAAACTACTATTCTCTCCATAAAGAGAACCTGTCACTTTCCAAAGCTATCGCAGGGGGTGTTCATCACTAATGATAGCAATAAGTTGAATGAAAAAAAGTGTGTATAAAAAAAAGCCCTCTTGTCACCTCATGTTCATGTGCAAACACAATTCTAGCACCAGAGCTCAATGTTTAACTCTAAATTGGTAACTTATAAAGGCTTTTAAAGTGGTGCCAATGGACAATTTTAGATACCATAGTTTTTTGCCATTTCACAGGCGTTCAATTTTAAATCCTAACATGTTTGGTATCTTTTTACTTGTTGCAACATCTTTTATTTATAAGTTACCAAAAAATGGGTATTGTGTTTGTGTGCTCTAAAATTCATTTAAGTGTTTTTTTTCCAGTGAAAATTTGCGCTTGATAAACTGCTGCAAAGATATAATTTGAAAAAACATTGCAATAGGTACTGTTTTATTCTTCAGGACCTATTTTATTTGAGATATGTCAAAATTGGTTAAATCATCTATTCCAAATACTTTCATACGGTATAAAATATAGAATCTATACAAACGATTTTTATTTGAATATCTATGGTCAAAATGTAAAATCGTATACACTTCTACATTGTATTTCAGATATTTCTAGCCTACTCCTGTTAATCTGATGTTGACGTTTCTAGACATTGAAGTTTCCCACACGTTGAATTATGCGACACATTCAATTTGCCATGTGAGTAAGCACATATTTCAGAACCTGCTCTCTGAATTAGAGGTGCTGAGAGGAGGAGTTTCTGGAGGCAGTCAGTACAGGAATCACTGCTTGTAGGCAGCAGGGTACCCTGGGATATCTAGTCCTTAGTGAAAGTAAACCAAAGGAATGAGCAGAGAAGCTGCAGAGAAAGTAGAGAATCCAGGAAGTTGTGGAAAGATGACAATGCAGGCAGCACTTACAACATGAGAGGAGTACGCCCCACGGGCCACGCTCCAGCACAATCGGTCACTGGCTGTGTCCGCTGGACATGGCCTATGACAGATCACTACACCGGCCTTCTGCCAGATTCATGTGATAACTGTGACCATTCATAGCAGATCGTGTGGTCGCTGTGACCAATCACAGCAGATCACGTGATAGTTGTAAACAATGTGGTAAATAGTAATTCTAAATTCATAATTCAGCACTTATAGGACTTATATTATATTAATGGCAAGCTTGTAAAATATTGGTTTTTCGAGATTAATAATAATCAATATTAAAATGTGTGATTGGCCTAGAACAAATATTAGTGTTAAATTATTCAGTTATAGATGAGCCAGAAAAATGTCAGAGTATTTGGTGTTAACTTAACTAGCTGGAAGCTAAGTATTTAGGACATTTCTGTAGATGGGCATAGCTGGTTAGAAGATCTCTGGTGTAGGGTGTCCTGGGAGTCAGAAGTGAACCAAAATAGAATTAGTATGAAATGGTATATTCTTGTAGTATCTGTGTGTATTTAATTTATGTTTTATAAGTTGGTAATATGTTACACAAATAGATTTTTGGTGATACAACATTATTGAGCTATTATGTTGTAAAGATAGATTCTTAGTTACAGTGGATATAAAAAGTCTACACATGCCTGTTAAAATGTCAGGTTTCTGTGATGTAAAAAAATGAGAAAGATAAATAATTTCATAACTTTTTCCACCTTTAGTGTGACCTGTAAACTGTACAACTCAATTAAAAAACAAACTGAAATCTTTTAGGGGGGGAAGTAAACATAAAAAGCTAAAATAATGTGGTTGCATAAGTGTGCACACCTTCTTATAACTGGGGATGTAGCTATGTTCAGAATTAAGCAATCACATTCAAAATCATGTTAAATAGGAGTCAGTACACACCTGCCTCTGATTAACCCCAAAGTTCAGCTGTCCTAGTCGGTCTTTCCTGACATTTTCTTAGTTGCATTCTACAGCAAAAGCCATGGTCTGTAGAGAGCTTCCAAAGCACCAGAGGGATCTCATTGTTAAAAGTATCAGTCAGGAGAAGGGTACAAAAGAATTTCCAAAGTATTAGATACAGTTGCAAGAAAAAGTATGTGAACCCCTTGGGATTACGTGGAGTTTTGCATGAAATGGGCATAAAATGTGCTCTGAACGTCATCTAAGTCACAACAATAGAAGAACACAGTCTGCTGAACATAATACTACACAAACATTAGATGTTGCCATGGTTTAATTGCACATAACATGTAAACATTCACAGTGCAGGGAGGAAAAAGTATGTGAGGCCCTAGCTTAATGACTTCTTCCAGAGCTAATTGGAGCCAGGAGTGAGCCCACCTTGACTCCAATCAGTGTGATGATATTGGATGTGTTGCTGACAGCTGTCCTGCCCTTAAAAAACACACCTGTTTTGGGTTTACTGGTTTCAAGAAGCACTGTCTGATGTGAACCATGCCTCGCAGAAAAGAGCTCTCAGAAGGCCTACGATCAAGAATTGTTGACTTGCATGAAGCTGGAAAGGGTTACAAAAGTATCTCCAAAAGCCTTGATGTTCATGTGTCCATGGTAAGACAGACTGTCTACAAATGGAGAAGGTTTAGCACTGTTGCTACTCTCCCTAGGCGTGGTCATCCTGTAAAAATGACTGCAAGAGCAGAGCGCCAAATGCTGCATGAGGTAAAGAAGAATCCCAGAGTGTCAGCTAAAGAGCTACAGAAATCTCTGGCACATGCTAACATTTTTGTTGACACATCTACAATAAGGAAAACAATAAACAAGAATGGAGTACATGGGAGGACACCACGGAGGAAGCCATTGCTGTTCAAAAAGAATATTGCAGCACGTTTGAAGTTTGCAAAAGAGCACCTGGATGTTTCACAGCACTACTGGCAAAATATACTGTGGACAGATGAAACCAAGATTGAGTTGTTTGGGAAGAACACACAACACTATGTGTGGAGAAAAAAAGACACAGCACACCAACATCAAAACCTCATCCCCACTGTAAAACATGGAGGGAGCATCATGGTTTGGGGCTGCTTCGCTGCCTCAGGGCCTGGAAGGATTGTTGTCATTGATGGGAAAATGAATTCCAGAGTTTATCAAGACATTTTGCAGGAAAACGTACGACCATCTGTCCACCAACTGAAGCTCCGCAGAGGAGGGGTGATGCAACAGGACAATGACCCAAAGCATACAAGTAATTCAACAAAACAATTGCTGCAACAGCACAGAATACGCCTTCTGGAGTGGCCCAGTCAGAGTCCTGACCTCAACCCGATTGAAATGCTGTGGCATGACCTTAAGAGAGCGATTCACATCAGACATCCCAAGAATATTGCTACACTGAAACAGTTTTGTGAAGAGGAGTGGTCTAAAATTACTCCAGATCGTTGTGCAGGTCTGATCTGCAACTACAGGAAACGTTTGGTTGAGGTTATTGCTGCCAAAGGAGGGTCAACCAGTTAAGTCCAAAGGTTCACATACTTTTTCCTCCCTGTACTGTGAATGTTTACATGTTATGTGCAATTAAACCATGGCAACATCTAATGTTTGTGTAGTATTATGTTCAGCAGACTGTGTTCTTCTATTGTGACTTAGATGACGTTCAGAGCACATTTTATGCCCAATTCATGCAAAACTCCACGTAATCCCAAGGGGTTCACATACTTTTTCTTGCAACTGTATACCATGAAACACAGTGAAGACAGTCATCATCAAGTGGAGAAAATATAGCGCAGCAGGGACATTACCAAGAACTGGACGTCCCTCCAAATTGATGAAAAGACGAGAAGAAAACTGGTCTGGGAGGCTGCCAAGAGGCGTACAGCAACACTAGAGGAGCTGCAGGAATATCTGGTAAGTTCTGGCTGTGTGATACATGTGCCAACAATCTCCCATATTGTTCATATGTCTGATCTATGGGGTATGGCAAGACGGAAGCCTTTTCTTGTGAAGAAAAACATCCAAGCCCAGCTACATTTTGCAAAAACACACCTGAAGTCTCCCAAAAGCATGTGGGAAAATGTGTTATGGTCTGATGAAACCAAGGTTGAACTTTTTGGACATAATTCCAAAAGATATGTTTGGTGCAAAAACAACACTGCACATCACCAAAAGAACACCATACCCACAGTGAAGCATGGTGGTGGCAGCATCATGCTTTGGGGCTGTTTTTCTTCAACTGGAACTGGGACCTTAGTCAAGGTAGAGGGAATTATGAACAGTTACAAATACCAGTCAATATTGGCATAAAACATTCAGGCTTCTGCTAGAAAGCTGAACATGAAGAG
The DNA here is from genome assembly GCF_062004578.1 of Staurois parvus. Lineage (NCBI taxonomy): Eukaryota > Metazoa > Chordata > Amphibia > Anura > Ranidae > Staurois > Staurois parvus. The sequence goes on along the minus strand of NW_028317855.1, from coordinate 12,599,499 downwards.
GATCTTCATCTTTCAGCATGACAACGACCCAAAGCATACATCCAAATCAACAAAGGAATGGCTTCACCAAAAGAAGATGAAAGTTTTGGAATGGCCCAGCCAGAGCATAGACCTGAATCCGATTGAAAATCTGTGGGGTGATCTGAAGAGGGCTGTGCACAGGAGATGCCCTCACAATCTGACATATTTGGAGGGTTTTTGCAAGGAAGAGCGGGCAAATATTGCCAAGTCAAGATGTGCCATGCTGATAGACACATACCCAAAAAGACTTGCTGTAATAAAATCAAAAGGTGCTAGAACAAAAGTACTAGTTTAAGGCTGTGTACACTTATACAACCAGATTATTTTTTAGTTTTTTATTTTTACTTCCCTCCACCTACAATATTTTAGTTTGTTGTTCAACTGAGTTGTACAGTTTATAGGTTACATTAAAGGTGGAAAAAGTTGTGAAGTGATTTCTTTGTCTCATTTTTTTACATCATAGAAACCTGACATTTTAACAGGGATGTGTAGACTTTTTATATCCACTGTATATTCTCCTTTGAACAGAGAAAGTGGTCACATGAATAAGCTGATGCAAAATTGTCATCTCTAACTTATGAAGCCACATTTTAGATGAAGAATACAGTGTTACATATGGGCTTGTCAATCAAAAGACCATATATGTAGTATCCCCTCCCTTCTATGAAATCGCTCTACTAAGCAGAATTGTTTGCCATACAAGGTTCTGAGTTATGAAAATTATGAAGTCTACATGTAACATAAAAAGACATCGTAAGAGATGGAAAAACACATGTCCATCAATTCACACACATACAGACACGCAGACACTCACAAGCAAGGCATGAAAACACATCTGTATGGTTATTCACATACTGACAAGCTTAAACGGGTACATTCTCTTAGAGACCTAAGACCACGTCACTTCCTTCTTCTTACTCAGACTCATGCTGCATTGAACAGACAAGAAGCACATGGCAGGACAGCCATGACTCTAAGCTTGACACGTTTATAAATACTATTTTATAATTTTGTTTTACCTACACTGAACTATTATTCAAGATATGTTTTGCATTGTTTTAAGCCATTGTGTGATAAAATAAAATCACACTTTATTTTTATTTCGTCGGCTCTTTAATTATCTGAAATCGCCTAATGGCACTAAAAATTATTATATGTGTCCAAGAAGAACTTTACGTTTAATGGTGAGCCAGTCAGGAGAGTCTTTTTTCCATTGTTACGGAGCTCCCGATCCTTGATCAGAGGAGGGAGACTAGCACAACTTTGTGAATATTCAAGTCTGGGGAAAAAGACGATCGAGAACCTAGGAAAGGAAGAAACTAAGGCGATTGACCAGACGTGGACAAAAGGTCCAGTGACTGAGCCGGGTCACACAAGAAAAGCATCTGATTATGGTGAGTAAAAGTTACGGAATTTATTGATGAATTGGCTAGAGAAATCAAGCTAGAGTTTAAAGATGTTTCTTTTTTTTCTTGATGGACGTTTATGGCAATACATGTACAAATGAATGTTTACAGGCCAATGTTCAGATAGATACATTTAGATTTACTGTAAACAAACAGCGTAAAACTATATGAATATCTTAATGTTGGTGAGAATATTCAACACAAAAAATGGCTTCCTTTCATGCCATTCATTGCTTACAACTGTGCTGCTACCTGTGAGTGGTCACATGTACAGACTGGGCCAATCACAGCCCATCTGTAGCATGTGATCAGCTGTGGCCAATCACAGCTGATCACAACGAAATCTACTGAATTAATCAGTTTCATTCAGTAGAAATGCTTGCTTTTTTTTTTAATCACGCATGATTGCTTATACCAACGAATTTCAATTAAAGAAAAAAAAAAAAAAAAACCCTGATCTCTTGCCTAGAGTAGTACAATGTTACTATGGTAACATTGTATTGCTCTGGTCACAGGAGTAGAAAAAAAAGTCACGTAAAATGCAAGGTTACAAAAAATTAAAACAAATTATACATTTTTTCCCCCTTTTTTACTGTCACCAGTCGGTGTCGCTGATCACCACATCGCACCAGCTATATAATGACGCTGTACTGCATTGGTGACAGTATGTTAAAAAAAATAAAAATGGGCGCATGCGTGGCCAGCTCCTAGATGAACGCGCTTCTCTGACAGCTCCGTCCACCCACCAGAATGATCGCGGCACACATCGTCCACAGGGGATATAAACCCCACAGCGACTGTCAGGAGCAGTGTGCAGACCTCCTTAGCTATGCCCCGCAGGAGAAAAACCCTGGGACAACCAGGAAAACTCAACCAGTTCTTCCCTGCTGTAACCTCAGGGATCCAAGATGGCGGCAGCGGCAGTACTACACAGAATAGCGGCGGCCATGAGAGGGACTACACAGCCCAGCAGACTGACCCCAGACTGCAATATCCGCTGTATCCAGGGGACGCTGGTGAGTCATCTCCCCCTACGTCCCCCACCATGAGCAGCCCGGCCAAGTCCAGACCACTTCTTGACCCTGAGCAGTCTTCTGCCTACCAGGCCCTCAGCCATCCATCACCTCAACCTCATAATGACCTACCAGCAATAGAAACATTCCCTGCAACAGATCAGCCTATTACTGAGCTTTGCATGAAAAGCATGCTCTTATTGCTCAGGCAAACCCTGCATAGTAATTTATCATCATCGTTAGCCCAAATTACTACCGTGGTTAAACAACAAGAACACAGATTGCACCATATTGAATCCAGAATGGGAGAAATAATTATGGCGCATAACGATTTGATAGACGCACACGCGGATCACACATCTGACATCGAACAAATCAATTTGAAATTAGCTGATCTGGAAGATCATTCAAGACGTAACAATATAAAGTTCAGAGGTATCCCCAAAAACGTCACTAATGAGGCACTACTACCCTATATACAACAATATATAAAACATCTCATCCCATCCCTCTCTGACCTGGAGCTTGCTATAGACCGAGCCCAACGACTACCAAAACCCTCATTTCTGTCAGCATCTATCCCAAGAGATGTTCTGGCACGTGTTAATTTCTACCACATAAAAGAAAAAATCATGTTGGCAGCCAGAAACCCACCTCCACTCCCGCCATCTCACGCAAATATTCGACTATTCGCAGATCTGTCAAAAGTTACGCTTCTTAACCAAAAAAAGATGATTACTATCACCAAAGCCCTCAGAAACCCCCGGCATAGGCTATCAATGGGGTTTCCCAACCAAATTAACCGTGAAACAACACGGTAGAGTCTTAACAATCAAAACCCTTGAAGTGCGCCTAGACTTACTTAAGGCTTGGAATATTCTACCCGTGGATACACAGCAATCTACACCTACCAATGTCCAACACATGGAGGCATAAGAATCCTAACGCGGCACACCTCCTATATACCACCAATACTTCATCTCAATTGTTATACCCTGATCTACTGTCCTCTGGTGATCGGCCCAGTCTAGAAAATGTTCATACTACAAGAAAATGTTTGGCATGACCTTCTTTACGGTCAAAGCCTGTTTGAACCCCCCAGTTCTGAAGTAGCACACTGAGCTACTCAGATCACTTGCATTGTTCGCAAGTTCTTTTTTATTTCCTTCCACCTTCCTCTTCCTCCTCCCCCTGGCACCTCCAGTCGACCAACTATACTTTAACCACTTGCCGTCCGCCTGCTGTTTATAAACGGCAGGGCGGTGGCAGTCCAGGGGCGGGTTGCCGTTCATAAATGGCACCTGCCTTTTCTAGCTGTGCGCGCTCCTTGGGAGCGCGCAGCACCGCGATCCGGTGCCTGCTGTGTCCTCCGGACACAGTGAAACCCCGATCGTCAGACGGGATCTCTGTACGAGGTCCCAATCATGTGATCACTGATTGGCCAATCAGTGATCACATGCAAAGTAGTAAGCAAGATGTCACTTGTGACATCATTGCTTACTACGTGTGAAATCTGTGAATGATCAGAGGTCACATGGTACAAGGCTATTCACAACAGCCTTGTACCATGTGACAAGCTGTGACCAATCACAGCTCACTCAGTACTTCTCAATGACTGCAAGAATGCAGACAGAGAGAAAGAGAAATGATTGCTTTTACATCCTATATGGGTGTAAAAGCAATCAGTGTAAAAAAAAAAAATCTTCATCACCCCCCACAAGTAGTACAGTGTCACCATGGTGACACTGTACTGCTAGGGTGACAGTATGTAAAAAAAAATAAAAATAAAAAATAATATAAAAAAATAAAATAAAAATGTAAAAAAAAATGTTTAAAAATTATAATTTTTGGTTATAAACTAATTTGGATTTTTTTTTTCTTACTAAAAAAATAATGCAATAAATTTTGGCCAAGATTTATGATGAAATATTTATTTATTTGCAAACTTTTATAAAAAAAAACACTTTTTTTTCAAAATTTTTGGACTTTTTCATTTACATAGCAAAAAAATTTAAATCCCAGCGGTGAATAAATACCACCAAAATAAAGCTTTATCTGTCTCAAAAAAATGGTAAAACATTCATATGGGTACAGTATTGCATGACCGCGCAATTGTCATTCAAAGTGTGATAGCGCTGAAAGCTGAAAATTGCCCTGGACAGGAAGGGGGTAAAAGTGTCCGGACAGGAAGTGGTTAACATTCACCTTCAACAAATGTTTGTGGAATACCCCCCCGACTCATCGATCGTGCCCAATCTACACCACAAGATCGAAGACATTCTATCTCTCAAAGATGCATCCACTCAACCTCGATTTCCTTAATCAACAACTCAACTATTCTGTTCATCATTCAACAGATTTCCATTATGATTAATATCACATCTCTTAAAGTTCGTGGCTTAAACTCGCCTTTCAAAAGATCAATGCTTCAAAGAGAAACTCGAACGTTTCAGGCCGACATACTTTTTTTTCAAGAAATCCACTTCGCCACAAACAAGACCCCCAGGCTACAACTTAATCGATTCTCATACATCTATATGGCTACTATCCCAAAGAAAAAAAACTGTGTCATCACAGCTATAAAGGACTCTGTTCAGTTCAAATACATCTCGGAAATCACTGACCCCCAAGGTCGTTACCACATCCTAATTTGCCAAATAAATGACATTCTCTACACTCTAGTTAATGTCTACGGCCCCAACAACAATCATTTGAAATTTTACCGTAAACTCTACTACATTATCTCTACTCAAAAACAAGGCAGACTCCTCATCGGTGGAGACTTCAATGTTATTGGTAATCCTCTTTTAGACACGTCTTCCAACAAAAGATCCCATAACCTAAACTTCAACCACTTCCTGCACAACCATGACCTTTACATGACATCTGGAGATGCCAGCAGAGCAACGAGAGAGACTATACTTACTATTCCCTTTCTCACCTTTCCTATTCCAGAATAGACTTTTTCATCACAGACAAATGGACACTACAACACGTGATATCGTCCAAAATTGGTACCATAACCTGGTCAGACCACGCTCCAATCAACATATCCTTAGAAGATAATCAACGCTCAGCAATCCCGCCCATCTGGAGACTAAATTCTACAATTTTGAAGGACCCAGATAACCAGAAACACCTACTGGAAGCAGACAACTTATTCTTCGAATTTAATTCTACTTGCGACATATCTATAACCACAATATGGTCCACTTACATGAGGTATTCTCATACAACTAAACTCCTGTATCAATAAACAACGATCCCAACAAATTGACCAACTTTTAACCTCCATTAAACTAAACAAAGAAATCAACAAAAAAAACCCAAACCCCTCCACATCCACGTCTCTGACCCAAGATAGAAACAAACTGCAAACTATTTTACTGCATAAATATGACCTTAATCTTCAAAAAACAAAATCAAAATTCTACGCACTCGGTAATAAAGCAAACTCACTTTTAACGAAAATAATTAAACAAAAACGTCTCAAATCTAAAATCTCTACAATTCAACACCCAACCACACACAGCTCGCTTACAAACCCGCAAGACATAGCCAATGCGTTTGCAACTTATTACCAAAATCTATACAACATTAAAGATGACCCAAAAACAACTACTTCCATTCAAAACTTCCTAGCTACTACTAATCTTCCGCGACTCACACCATCCCAACTCACACCATCCCAACTCACAGCACTTTCCATTCCGATTTCTCCTGCAGAAGTAGAACACAGTATAAAAACCTTACCTCTAAACAAATTGCCAGGAAATGACAGTTTCACAAACTAATTCTATAAAACATTTGCACCAAACCTCATACCACACCTATCTGCTCTATTCTATCATGCTGCCTCTACAGGTGAATTCCCTATCGAAATGCTACAATCGATAATCACAACTATCTCAAAACCGGGTAAAGATCCCCAAGTAGTCCAGAACTACAGACCCATCTCACTTCTGAACACAGATATAAAACTATACGCCAAAATAATTGCCCAAAGATTGCTCCCCTTCCTACCTACACTAATCCACCCTGACCAGGTGGGATTTATCCCTGGTCGACAAGCACCAGATGCAACCAGACGAATCATATCCCTCCTATACAATCTTGAATCCACTAGACAACCCTCATTACTCTTGTCTCTGGATGCTGAAAAAGCATTTGACCGAATTCACTGGCAATTCATGAAACTTACACTCCAAATATTTGGAATTACAGATTGGATGTTATCGGCAATCCTATCCCTCTACTCCAACCTGTCTGCCAAATTTTAACTAACGGCGCTCTTTCACAACCCTTCCTCATATCCAACGGCACGAGACAGGGCTGCCCCCTATCCCCCATAATTTTCACCTTACTCATCGAGCTGTTAGCATCTAAACTCAGAGATGACCCAACATTCACGGGAATTACCCACCTTAAAAAAGAACACAAAATCGGCCTTTTTGCAGACGACATCATCCTAATGATTACCAACCCCTATTAATCGCTCCAATCAATACGTACTCATCTCAAGAACTTTGCAGAAGTCTCTTACTATAAACTTAATGAGCCCAAATCCTCTATCCTAAATCTCTATACACCCGCTAAGATCCAGAATATGCTGACTAAACATTTCCCTTTCTCCTAGGAACACCACAGCATCCCTTATCTTGAGATCAAACTCACCACCACAACTACCCAATTATATGCTGCCAACCATAAACCACTTCTTGAAAACATCCCACAAGAACTTACAAATCTACGTACATCAACTTTGTCGACAATGGGAAGAGTAGCAACCCTAAAAATGTGCATATTACCCAAAATACTTTATATATTTCGCACACTCCCCATTCCTGTCCCCAGCATCGTTTTTTCCAAACTCCAGGCAATAATAGCCAAATACATCTGGAACTCAAAAAAACCTAGATACTCTACAAACCTCCTAATACACCCAGCCTCTAAAGGAGGAGCGGGCCTTCCGCACATAAAATCATACTACAATGCCACCCTAATAGACCAGCTCTTTTTCTGGTGGCACCCTACCAATGAAAAAACATGGACCAATATGGAAACTCCTCAACTACCGCACACACTTGATAAAATGTTGTTCCTACCTCAAATGTTTCAAACCCAACTTTTATCTAAGCATCCTTGTATACAAGCCTCATTACACACCTGGTACGACCTCTTAATTTCCAACAAGTCAGATATAGATACTAAATGAATCCCTACACCAATTTTCATTTTATACTTCATCACTCCCTATCTAAATCTGACTCAATGGGAGAATCGAGGCATATCCCATATTCGAGACATTATACACAAACCACAATTTAGACTCATTTTCCACTCTCCAGAAGAAATTCCACCTTCCTGACAAGGAAAACTTTACTTACATGCGAATAGCTCACTCTCTACAAAAAATAAATATACCACTCGAACTCACAATCCCTGCTACCGCACACCAGTTCTTTCATAAGACACAATATCCAAAGAAAGGAATCTCAACCTTCTACACGCAAATAACCAAAGCACAGTTTACACTTCACACTACCTCTCTAACCAATTGGGAGAAACTTCTCCTTCAGCCAATACGCCCACACACCTGGGAAAGAACCTTCAACATCACTTACAAAGCCTCTAAATGTAGTTCCCACTGGGAAACATACATGAAAATTTTACACCAGTGGTATTTAACACCTGTTAAACTCACACTATATTACCCTCAACACTCATCTACATGCTGGAGACAATGTGGAGAAACCAGATCAACTATACATTTACTTTGGACATGTAAATCCCTCAAATCCTTTTGGAACAAAGTCTTTCAACTGGTCTCCTCAATCACAGGAGTCCCGGTGACCCCAAACCCCTCTCTTGCTCTCCTACACATAGGAATAGACAAATTCCCTACAGACGCACGCACCATCATTATCCACATATTAGCAGCGGCTAAAATCAATATCACTAAACTGTGGAAATCCACTAAAACTCCCTCTCTTTCAGCTCTCATATCCGACCTTAACCTCCAATGTGAGATGGAAAGAACAACAGCCTTCCATAATTCTTTACACCAGAAATTCAAATTTCAGTGGTCTCGATGGTTACAAAACCCTAATTGCTCCATAAAATAACTACAAAATAATTCCATTCTATGACCTAAGCACTTGACTGGTGCCCTCTTCTTCCCCCCATTGCCCCTCTCCAATATTAACCTCACTTCTACTCCAGCATGGTTCACACTACTCTAAGCATACCTCTCATGTAAGCGCGACTCAAGTCTACAGCCTCCCCAGTCAATTGGTGGGGACCCTTCTTACATATACCGACTGTTATATCTGAATGTGAATCTAATTCATGTTAATATTAATGTACATTGTTTTGTATGTTGAAAATCCTTTAATAAAAATATTTGAATATAAAAAAAAAAAATCGTGACATTTTTTTTTCCAGTTCTTTGTTTTCCACAAAAGTATGTGAAAAAATGACATCTTTAAAAAAACTTGCCATGTCTCTTACTAAATACCTCAGACTGTCTACTTTTGGAAAAGCAGTCATTTGGGGGTATTTGTACTGTCCTGCATTTTTGGGCCTCAAGAAATGAGATGGACTGTCAATACATCATCGATTTTTTGATATATAACATAGTTTGTTGACTTTCCTACGAACTAAATAATAAACACTGACTTGAGTTATTTCACCAGTGAAATGTAGCAGAATATATTTTGACCTAAATTTGTGTAGAAAGATTATGTATTTGCAAAATTTTATAACAAACTAAAAAACGCATTCATTCTTTTTTAATTTATAGCGCAAAAAAATGAAAAAAAAAACCAGTGATGATTAAATACTACAAAAAAAAATCTTTGTGTGGAAAAAAATGATAGAAATTTCATATGGGTACAGTGTTGCACGACTGCGCAATTGTGCTTCAAAGTGCGACAGCACTGAAAGGTGAAAATTGGCCTGGGCAGAAAAGGGGTAAAAGTGCCCAGTAGGCAAGTGGTTAAAGACAATTAAATTGATACCTGCAATTATAATATTTGGGATAACTCCTACAGTTAAAGAATATGTAAACCCAACATTTCATGTTCCTGATGTGTCTCCTGTACCATGCACATGTATGAAAAAGTATCCTGTTCTTTGTATTGCTTCCCTTCGGGGGCATAGCTATAGGGGTCACAGTTACGACCCGGCCCCATGCTCCAGGGGCCCCGTTTGGGACCCCTGTGCACCTGGGTACGAGGGGCAGCATCATATAGAGGTACCGATCCATCCATTTCTGTCCTGCAGCCGTTGAATGCCTGCTTCTCCTCCTCTCCCTTCTGCAGGCATTCGGCAGCTGCAGGAGAGAAATGGACTGATCAGTACCTCTATATGCTGCCACCCCTCCTATCCAGTTTCCTTCTGCTGCCCCCAGGCTCCTGTGCGCTCTCCTGCCCCTTGGGAATGCCCAGAAGTGTCCCCCTGCAACTCTTACTTCTACGCCAGGCAGGCTGAGTGGTGGAGAAACAGCACAGCAGCATGTATGTATTGTCTTACCCACCCCTCCTCACAGAAGCATGAGAGTAGAGCATCTGAATCTGCATGTTGGGAGTCCTGATGGTCAAGGTAAGCCTGACTCTATGCCCTTTCCAGGTCACGGAGCTCTGCCTTCCTAACAAGTTTCCTGATGGTATACTCCCCTGAGATCATCAGAGGGACACAGTGCCTGAGCAGAGGAGAATTGTATGTGTGCGTAGCAGTTCTTCTTTGTCAGAACAGTACTATATTATACATAGCTGCGCCCTATAATGTGCCCTCCTGCCTGCCCCCATTCTGTGACCTTCTGCCCACCCCATACTGTGTGCAGACATACATATGTACAGGCCGCTGATGAGGTGGGAGAGTTGTTTAGGACTCTAGGGGTCAGTGTGTACAGGGAGGGGGGTAGTGTAAAAAAAGAGTGGGAGCAGTGTGTAGAGGGGATAAGAGGGTCAATGTATACAGGGTTCAATGTGTGTAGAGAGGGTGGAACAGTGAGTATAGGGGGTAAATCTAATTTGTAATAATTCCCTAGTTGTGTTTGTTTTTAATCGGACTAAAAAGCCACGCTCAATAGGTAGCATCATTTAGTCAGATCAGCTTTTTGCTGTGGCGTGCAATGCAAACCACAGGTCACCATTTCCCTCGTAGTGCATTACTTTGCCCAGGGACCCATGATGCTAAGAAGGCGCCAGGAGTCCCGCCCCTGTGCTCTCTCCGGTCCCCCTCCCCTCTCCTGCCAGCTGCTGCAGGGGCTGCTGTCAAGGTGGAGAGCAGGGAATGAGCCCTTCACTCAGAGTGGCGGAACGGGGCTCCTAAAAAAAAAAAAAATTAATTAATAAAAAATAAAATGTGAAAAAAAATTAAAACCATAAGACAAAAAATTACTGACACCAGTGGAGGAACTATCAAATGTAACCTTTGCAACACTGGTAGTTCCTCCATTGGTGTCAGTAGTTTTTTGTCTTATTTTCTTGATTCTTTTTTTACCATTTTATTTTTAATTTTTTTTGAGTGAAGGGCCCTAGCTGGAGGTCAGGGGGTCCCTTTATGATTTCTTGCTTTTTTTTACCTTTTTCACTTCTATTTTAAACTGAATGGGTTATTTTAAAAGGTGAGGGCTTACAGTCACGTTAACCGAATTAACCTGGGTTTTAGTTTAGTTTTGGATATATTGGGGACAGTTAGAAATAAACTTGACAGATTTTTTTTTATCTATTGAACCCATTGGGGAAATTTTACTCTCTTCCCTCTAACACCTGTCCAAGAAATGGCAGTAGGTTGTCATGTGGACAGGAAGTCAAAGAAGGCAGAAAAACTATTTTTGGAGTTTTTTACTATTCCCTGTTGCTGGGGAGAATTCCATCTGTTTCTGTTATGACAAAATGAGGGGAACAACTCCCTAAAAAAAGACACAGCCATAATAAAACCTGAAAGCACAGGGGTGTGGAAATGTAAAAAAAACTTGTCTAAGGGACTGAATCAGAGTGCCAATCTACTTGTGCCTCATGACCGTCTACTTGTCCTGTTAAAAATAATTTTAACCCCTTCACGCCGGCCGCACGCAAATGTGCGGCCTCCCGGCATCTGGGCCTAGACGCCAAGCGGCCGCACATTTGCTTTCATGTAACAAAAAACATATGTGCTGAGAACGCGTGCCCTGCACGCTCCCAGCACACATGTGCGGTACTCACAGAAAGGTCTCGGTCCACTCTTTCGATCGGGACCTTTCCCGATCATGTGACCGGCCGTGACGTGATATCACGGCGGCCACATGGCACTAAGCCCCACCCCGTATCGCCCACCTCCCGTGCAGGAACTCCTCTTCACGCCGGGACGAAGGAGTTAATCAAAACCATATTTAAATCTGAGGTGCTTTTAGGAATGTCTAGGGCTGTTAAAAATTAAAGGGGCTTTTTGAGGACAAACTTTGTTTTTAACATTGGGCTGTTTATCTTCTATTCACCTCCCGCCTGACTCCAGCACTACACACGTGGACTAGCACAGAGAGGATTGACCTTGCAGTGTGAAGAGCCCTGGTTGGGTGTTCATAAGAAAAGGGGAGTGTCAGGCTCTCTTAATGCTCCTCAGAAGTGCACCCACTGAGCAGGTAAATGAGGCACCAGGCCCAATGAGACAAAAAAATGTTTTTTCCTTCAGGTTACCCTCACACACGGAAGCATTTGGGTGCTCAGTACAAGTGCATGCTGAGAAGCCAAATCAAGCTTTGGCGTTCCCTCCATTAACCGCTTGAGCCCCAGCCACTGCATGAAAACGTTTGCAGGGCGGCACGGCTGTGCAAAACCACGTTTTAAAACGTAGTTTTGCAAAACAGGGAGGGGGCGCCCGTGTCCTGCGGGTGTAAGCAGCGGATCTCAGCCGCCGGGTCACGGCCGGTCATTACCGTCTGTTTCCCCGCGATTAGCGGCAATCGCTGACAGAGAGCAGGGCTGTATTCTTTACACACAGCCCTGCTCTCTGTCAGTTGCCTGTCAGCTCCTGACAAGCTGAAGAGGGAGAGAAGAGTTTATCTCTCCCGATCAGCCTGCCCCCGTCCAGCACACACCCCCGCCCCCTAGTAAAACACTCCCCTCACACAGTTAACCCTTTCAGTGAAAAAAAATGTTAACTTCCTCCCCAGTGCCATTAGTACAGTGTCAGTGGGTTTTTTTTTTCACTGATCACTGTATTGGTGTCACTGGGGATGTCAGTGACCCCAAGTCAGTTCCCCCCCAGTGTCAAAATGTCCGCCGCAGTCCTGCCATAAGTCGCTGATCGCCGCCATATGTCGCTGATCGCCGCCATTATTAGTATAAAAAAAATTAAAAATCCCAGTATCTTTCCCGCCATTTGTAAACGCTATAACTTTCATGTAAACTAATTTTACATGTATTGGGATTTTTTTTTAGCAAAGACATGTCGCAGAATGCATTTTGGATGAAATTTGTGGCAAAATTAGATTTTTAAATTTTTTTTACTGGACATGTTTTATAGCAAAAAGTCCAAAATATATATATTTTTTTCCTCAATTTTCAGCCTTTTTTTTTTATAGCGCAAAAAATGAAAAACGCACAGGCGATCAAATAGCACCGAAAGAAAGCTCAATTTGTGGGAAAAAAAGGATGTAAATTTAATTTGGGTGCAGTGTTGCATAACCACGCAATTGTCAGTTAAAGTAACGCGGCGCCGTAACACAAACCTCTTCTGTAACCGCCTCCTGACCACCCTACAGCGGAAATACTGCTACAGGGCGGCATGGGTATGCAAAATCACACACACACACATATATATATATATATATATATATACAGTCATGGCCGAAATTGTTGGCACCCTTGATATTTCTCCAGGAAATCATGTATTTCTCACGAAACGTATTGCATTAACACATGTTTTGCTATACACATGTTTATTCCCTTTGTGTGTATTGGGACAAAACAAAAAAAGGGAGGAAAGAAAGCAAATTCGACATAATGTCACACAAACCTCCAAAAATGGGCTGGACAAAAGTATTGGCACCCTTTCACAACTGCGGATAAATAAGAATGTTACAAGCATGTGATGCTCCTGTAAACTCACCTGGGGCAAGTAACAGGTGTGGGCAATATAGAAATCACACCTGAAAGCAGATAAAAAGGAGAGACGTTCACTTAACCTTTGCATTGTGTGTCTGTCTGTGCCACACTAAGCATGGACAACAGAAAGAGGAGACGAGAACTGTCTGAGGACCTGAGAACCAAAATTGTGGCAAAATATCAACAATCTCAAGGTTACAAGTCCATCTCCAGAGAACTAGATTTGCCTTTGTCCACAGTGCGCAACATTATCAAGAAGTTTGCAACCCATGGCACTGTAGCTAATCTCCCTGGTCGTGGACGGATGAGGAAAATTGATGAAAGATTGCAACGCAGAATAGTCCGGATGGTGGATAAGCAGCCCCAAACATGTTCCAAAGACATTCAAGCTGTCCTGCAGGCTCAGGGAGCATCAGTGTCAGCGCGAACTATCCGTCGACATTTAAATGAAATGAAACGCTATGGCAGGAGACCCAGGAGGACCCCACTGCTGACACAGAGACATAAAAAAGCAAGACTACAGTTTGCCAAAATGTACTTGAGTAAGCCAAAAGCCTTCTGGGAAAACGTCTTGTGGACAGATGAGACCAAGATAGAGCTTTTCGGTAAAGCACATCATTCTACTGTTTACCGAAAACGGAATGAGGCCTACAAAGAACAAAACACAGTACCTACGGTAAAATATGGTGGAGGTTCAATGATGTTTTGGGGTTGTTTTGCTGCCTCTGGCACTGGGTGCCTTGACTGTGTGCAAGGCATCATGAAATCTGAGGATTACCAAAGGATTTTGGGTCGCACTGTAGGGCCCAGTGTCAGAAAGCTGGGTTTGCGTCCAAGATCCTGGGTCTTCCAGCAGGACAATGACCCCAAACATACGTCAAAAAGCACTCAGAAATGGATGGCAAAGAAGCGCTGGAGAGTTCTGAAGTGGCCAGCAATGAGCCCAGATCTAAATCCCATTGAACACCTGTGGAGAGATCTTAAAATTGCTGTTGGGAAAAGGTGTCCTTCCAATAAGAGAGACCTGGAGCTGTTTGCAAAGGAAGAGTGGTCCAAAATTCCGGGTGAGAGGTGTCAGAAGCTTATTGATGGTTATAGGAAGCGACTGATTTCAGTTATGTTTTCCAAAGGGTGTGCAACCAAATATTAAGTTAAGGGTGCCAATACTTTTGTCCAGCCCATTTTTGGGGTTTTGTGTGACATTATGTCATATTTGCTTTTCTGCCTCTGTTTTATATTTGTTCCAATACATACAAAGGGAATAAACATGTGTATAGCAAAACATGTGTTAATGCAATACCTTTTTTGTGTGAAATACTTGATTTTCAGGAAAAATATCAAGGGTGCCAACAATTTCGGCCATGACTGTATATATATATATATACACATGATTCGCGCTCCCGTGGTTTTCACACCCCTCCCAGATAGCGTCAGATTGCCCCTCAGTACAACAGTCATCACATGTAACCCCTTGATTGCCAGGAGCACGCTCATGTACAATAAACCTCCATTGCTAGTATAGTGTCTGAACAGGTCAATATCTTTGATCAGGTCAGCACCATACCAGCGTTCACATTAGTATAGCGTCCCCAAAAACGCAGCGTTAGCGGGATCAGCCCCGACACCTGCCAGCACCTGCGTTTAGCCCCTACGCTTACCCCCCTTTTCCCTTGATACATTGCACACAAAACCGCAGTGTTTGCAGAATCAGGCCTGATCTCTTAGCACTTGCTGGTAAATTTTGATGACTCTCATATGCAGCAGAGTGCCAGTACTAGTGCCGCTCTACCTTTTGGTGAACTGGCGAGTACCAGCGGTCTAGTACATCCTGGTCTTTCACATGCCTCCTTGATTTTTGGAGCTGTTTTTCACGGAATATCTGTAAGCGTTGATTGTGGATCAAAGCAGTTTATATGCACAACAATTTATTGCCGCCAACCCAAATTCAAACCTTGCCAGACCATTCGCATGGAAACTCATTACAGTTTTCAGATTTACATTTTTTTTGGGCCTAACCCTCAACATGCGCATTACTAAAAGAAATGAATTGCGGTTGTATTGGTCTGCAGACCCGATTCATCATATGCCGTGTTCTCTGCTGCCATGGCCAGGCATAGATATGAGAGTTTAATGTGTTTTATGCATTTCAGCGACAATACATTCTGTCATCCTTGGGGTAACCCTGAATTTGACCGGCTCCACAAAATTCAGCCCCTCGCAAATCACCTTAACCTAAAATTTGCAGATGTCTATACTCCCCAGCAAAACATCTGCGTTGAGGAGTCCCTCATTAATTTTTCTGGCCGCCTTGCATTCAAACAATTTCTCCCCTGCAAGCGTGCCAGATATGGGGTCAAGATGTAGAAGACCTGTGAGAGGACAACAGGCTATACTTATAAGTTTCGGATTTACGAGGAAAAAGATAGTCACGTGGAGCCCGCCCGGATGCCAATACTACATGGGGAGCAGTGGCAAGATAGTTTGGGACTTGGTGTCATCCTTTTTCCATATGGGGTACCACTTATACGTGGACAATTTTTAAGCATGCCACTAGTTAGACATTTATTCAATCTTAGAACTGGCACTTGTGGCAAAGTGTGACCTAATGTGTGCCCACCATTAGAAGTGGGTGGATTCAGGGTGGTATATTCTAATGGTGGGCCTGTTATAGCATTAAAAGTGAGTAAAAAAAAAATGAAAGGTACAATGTAAAAATCATTAAAAAAAAAAAAATCAAAATAACTGAAAAAAAAAAAATTGCCCTTCCCATGCGCGCACACCTGTGTGCACAAGCCTTGACCCTTGTGCCGTTATGTCAACAACGGTTGCACCATGCATGTGAGGTATTGCCGTGAACATCAGATCAAGGGCAGTAATTCTAACACTAGACCTCCTCTGTAAATCTAAAATGATAGCTTTTAAAGGCTTTTAAAGCGCTGCCTATGGATATTAAAAATGTTTGCAGTTTGTCGCCATTGCACGGGGCATGCGCAGTTTTAAAGCATGTCATGTTTGGTATCTATTTACTCGGCATACCATTATCTTTTATATTTTACCAAACAATTGGCCAATATATTGTGTTTTTTTTATGCATTAAAAGTAAAAAAAGTGTATTTTTAAAAAAAAAATTGCTTTTGAAAAATCGTTGCCCGAGTACTATGTGCCATAAAATATCGTCGTACCCACTATTTTATTCACTAGGGTGTCTGCTTTAAAAAAAAAAATGCTTGGGGGTTTAAATTAATTTCCTAGCAAAAAATACAGATTTTTTTCATGTGAACAAAAAGGCTTGGTCTTCAGGTAGTTAGAGTGAATGATGTGTGGCATAAACTTCTAATGCTGGGCATAAAACGCCCCCACCCCCCCAAAACAACCCCTTTTTGGAAAGTAGTCACCCCAAACTATTTGCTGAGAGGAATGTTGAATCAATAGAAGAATTTATTTTTTTACCACAAGTTTTTGGAAAATGACAAAAATAAATATATTTTTTTTACACAAAATTGTCACTTAAATGATTTACTGTTAACACATGCCATGGTTATATGTGGAATTACTCCCCAAAATACATTTTGTTACTTCTCCCAAGTATGGGGGTACCACGTGAGAGACTTTTTGGCAGTCTAGCCAAGTACAGGACCCCAAAATCCAATAAGCATCTTCCGGCTTTTAAAGGGCTTTATTTCCTCATTACACTTCCAGACTACCTTTCACAGTTTCGGAGGCCCTGAAATGCCAGGATAGCACCTAACCCCCCCAAATTACCCCTTTTTGGATAGTAGACGCCCCAAGGAATTTGATAAAAAGCACGGTAAGTATTTTGCAGATCTCATTTGTTGCCACAAGTTTTTGGAAAATGAAGAAAAAAAACAAAAACTTATTTTTTATATTTTTTTTTATATTTCAAAACCTTGTGAGAAAAAATGAGATCTGCAAAATACTCACCATGCCTCTTTTTAAATTCCTTGGGGTGTCTACTTTCCAGAAAGGGGTCATGGGTTTGAGGCTATCCTGGCATGTCAGGGCCTTCGAAACAGTGATAGGTAATGAGGAAATTACGCACCTTTAGGCTTTCAAAGGGGTCATTGGATTTCAGGCTCCTGTATGTGGCTAGGCTCCCAAAAAGTCTCACACATGTGGTATCCCCATACTCAGTAGAAGTAGCAGAATGTATTTTGGGGTGTAATTCCACATATACCCATGGCGTGTGCAAGAAATAAATAATTTAAATGACAACTTTGTGTAAAAAAAAAAAAAAAAAAAAAAAAAAAAAAAAAGTTTTTGTCATATTTCAGAAACGTGTGGAAAAAAAATAAATCTTCCATGGACTCAATATGCCTCTCAGCAGATAGGGTGTGTAATTTCTGAAAAGGGGTCATTTGAGGGTGTTTGTACTATCCTGGTATTTTAGCACCTCAAGAAATGTGATGGGCAGTCAGAAAGTAAAAGCTGTGTAAATTCCATTATCTATACCATAGTTTGTAGACGCTATAACTTTCACAAAAAGCAATCAATATACACTTATTGGGATTTTTTTAACCAAAAACATGTAGCAGAATACATTTTGGCCTAAATTATGATGAAATTTTAGTTTTTTTTAGATATTTTTATGACCAAAATGAGAAAATATTGTTTTTTTCAAAAAATTTTCTGGTTATAGCGCCAAAAATAAAAAGTGCACAGATGATCAAATACCACCAAAAGAATGCTCTATTTGTGTTAAAAAAAGGACATAAATTTTATTTATGTACCGCATTGCATGACCGCGCAATTGTCCGTTAAACTAGCGCAGCGCTGTATAGCAAAAAAATTTTGTAAATTGCACTATCTACACCATAGTTTGTAGACGCTATAACTTTCATACAAAGCAATCAATATACACTTATTGGGATTTTTTTTTACCAAAAACATGTAGCAGAATACATTTTGGCTTAAATTTATAACTAACTTTGAGTTTACTATATATTTTTTTATAGCTGAAAGTAAAAAATATCATTTTTCTTCAAAATATTTGGTCTTTTTTTTGTTTATAGCGTGAAAAAAAAAAGCGCACAGGTGATCAAATACCACCGAAAGAAAGCTTTATTTGTGTGAAAAAAAGGATGTAAATTTCGTTTAGGTGCAGCATTGCATGACCGCACAATTATCAGTTGAATTAGTGCAGCGCCGAGTAGCAAAAAGAGGCCTGGTCATTAAGGGGGGTAAATCCTCAGGAGCTCAAGTGGTTAAAAGATTACCTTTAAAAAATAAATGCATGTTTTTTTACAGGTTAAAAAATGTGCATTTACTATTTTAATTTTTTTTATTTTTAGGAGCATGGAAATATTGTACCAGCGATCAGCAGATCATGGGTGTAATGCATGACTCCTGCAGACTTTCAGTGTAATCTGACTCCCCATGCATTGTACATCATACAGGCAGTTTCACACTGACAGAAAGAATCAACAAACTACTAGAGTGCTCACCAGGGCTGTGATAGTTCATTAAGAACTAAATGTTGACATCCGCAAAGGATGTCGATACTTGTAGTTGATTCATTCACAGAATTCTCTTTTCAAAAAGTGACAGCTTGTATGGGGAATTTCTCCCCATACTGCTGTCACACAGAGGGCTCGGATTACCGAGCCACTGCAGGAGTGGGAACATGTTATATGTTTCACCCTAAAAACAGGTGGAACATGTAACGTGTTTGTAACGAAACCGGACCTCGACTGCACTAGGGTATTTTTGTTAGACTCCCGATTCCCTGTTCGAACACAGATCCATGGACACCACCGCTGACCATACAAGAGGAGGCAGCAACAGACTTGAAGGAAACTAGAAAATTGACTGCTTTATTTTAACACAGATACAAGATATATACACAGGGCGGGACAATACATTTAGTAACAAGCGACACACAGCAGACACCCCCCACCAAGCCAATACACAAACACATCCCATAATAGTTTGCTCCCAAGCAAGACACACAATAGAACAATGGGACAATCACATGGCATTAAACAATGAACAACCCCCACCTATATAAAGTCAGGTCCATAAATATTGGGACATGGACACAATTCTAACATTTTTGGCTCTATACACCACCATAATGGATTTGAAATGAAACTAACAAGATGTGCTTTAACTGCAGACTATCAGCTTTAATTTGAGGGTATTTACATCCAATCAGGTGAACGGTGTAGGAATTAGAACAGTTTGCATATGTGCCTCCCACTTGCTAAGGGACCAAAAGTAATGGGACAGAATAATAATCATAAATAAAACTTTCACTTTTTAATACTTGGTTGCAAATCCTTTGCAGTCAATTACAGCCTGAAGTCTGGAACGCATAGACATCACCAGACGCTGGGTTTCAACCCTGGTGATGCTCTGCCAGGCCTCTACTGCAACTGTCTTCAGTTGCTGCTTGTTCTTGGGGCATTTTCCCTTCAGTTTTGTCTTCAGCAAGTGAAATGCATGCTCAATCGGATTCAGGTCAGGTGATTGACTTGGCCATTGCATAACATTCCACTTCTTTCCTTTAAAAAACTCTTTGGTTGCTTTTGCAGTATGCTTTTGGGTCATTGTCCATCTGCACTGTGAAGCGGCGTCCAATGAGTTGTGAAGCATTTGGCTGAATATGAGCAGATAATATTGCCCGAAACACTTCAGAATTCATCCTGCTGCTTTTGTCAGCAGTCACATCATCAGTAAATACAAGATAACCACTTCCATTGGCAGCCATACATGCCCACGTAATGACACTACCACCACCATGCTTCACTGATGAGGTGGTATGCTTAGAATCATGAGCAGTTCCTTTCCTTCTCCATACTCTTCTCTTCCCATCACTCTGGTACAAGTTGATCTTGGTCTCATCTGACCATAGGTTGTTGTTCCAGAACTGTGAAGGCTTTTTTAGATGTCGTTTGGCAAACTTTAATCTGGCCTTCCTGTTTTTGAGGCTTACCAATGGTTTACATCTTGTGGTGAACCCTCTGTATTCACTCTGGTGAAGTCTTCTCTTGATTGTTGACTTTGACACACATACACCTACCTCCTGGAGAGTGTTCTTGATCTGGCCAACTGTTGTGAAGGGTGTTTTCTTCACCAGGGAAAGAATTCTTCGCTCATCCACCACAGTTGTTTTCCATGGTCTTCCGGGTCTTTTGGTGTTGCTGAGCTCACCGGTGCGTTCCTTCTTTTTAAGAATGTTCCAAACAGTTGTTTTGGCCACGCCTAATGTTTTTGCTATCTCTCTGATGGGTTTGTTTTGGTTTTTCAGCCTAATGATGGCTTGCTTCACTGATAGTGACAGCTCTTTGGATCTCATCTTGAGAGTTGACAGCAACAGATTCCAAATGCAAATAGCACACTTGAAATGAATTCTGGACCTTTTATCTGCTCATTGTAATTGGGATAATGAGGGAATAACACACACCTGGCCATGGAACAGCTGAGAAGCCAATTGTCCCATTACTTTTGGTCCATTAACAAGTGGGAGGCACATATGCAAACTTTTGTAATTCCTACACCGTTCACCTGATTTGGATGTAAATACCCTCAAATTAAAGCTGACAGTCTGCAGTTAAAGCACATCTTGTTTGTTTCATTTCAAATCCATTGTGGTGGTGTATAGAGCCATAAATGTTAGAATTGTGTCCATGTCCCAATATTTATGGACCTGACTGTATGTCTACACAATAGCAGTACATTTCACCCTGCACCGCTAACAGGCACAGGGTGACTTGCACATAAGAGGGATATGGGGAGCTGAGACAGGGGTCTCCCCACCTCTCTAAAGTGAGCTGTTTTCCATGGGCCCCCCACCCAAAGTGACTCCCATCACACTGTTA
The DNA here is from genome assembly GCF_062004578.1 of Staurois parvus. Lineage (NCBI taxonomy): Eukaryota > Metazoa > Chordata > Amphibia > Anura > Ranidae > Staurois > Staurois parvus. The sequence continues at coordinate 12,578,131 of NW_028317855.1, read as the reverse complement.
CTGAAGGTGAACTTGTCCTTTAACCTTGAGCCTCTTTTGTGGTTTATTTTTTGCACACGTTAAGAAAAATAATTTTAGGCCAAAAGATTACATAAAACACCCCAAACATTATATATTTTTTGAAAGCAGACACCCTAGGGAATAAAATAGTGGTAGATCAAATTCATTGTTGCAAGATATTACCGCAAAGGTCTAGGAAACACAAAATTTCAGTTAAAAACACACTAAAGTTAATATTAAGGCAATAAATTAGTTTTATTTTAATGCAATAAATTACCCAATTTGTTTGTAAAATATAAAATGAGGTCCCACTGAACAAATAGATGCCCAACATGTCAAACCTTAAATTTGTGTGCGTCTGTGAAATAGTGACAAACCTCAGTACCCTATATTTTCTATAGGATACACTTTAAAAGCCCCCTATAGGTCATTAGTTTAGCGTTCTGAAGGTGGTTTGAGGCTTGAATTATTGTTCTCCGGCATGCACTATGCGCTTGTATGTGGGCGTGGGGGGATTTAACATGCTTGGCTGTAACTTTATTTTTTTTTACAAATAGAAAAAAAAGTGTTTTACTTAAATTTCTTTTCAACACAAAGGGGACAAAAAATCCTCTGTGTGGTGATTTTTATGGTGACAGGTCTAAAAGACCCTGCATGTCTCCCCTGTGCTACAGATCGTACTGCATTACATTCTTTCTTGGCCAGCAAAACTGTCCATGGGGACCTGGAAGTGATGTCATATGTAATTTCCAGATCAGGAACAAGAAGGGGAGGAGAGCGGATATGATCTGGTGCTCCTGGCCCCTCCCCCTTGCTGAGTGCCCCCAGAGCAAGCTGCTTGCTCTGGGAACACTTGTGGGTGCTGGTTCCCACTGCCGTGTCTGAGCCAATGAGGAGAGAGAGACCTGGGAGAGCCGATGCTGATGTGCACATTGCTGGACTGTCATGAATAAGCGCTAGTGAGAGCGTGAAATGTGTTTACCTTCTTGTCCCCTGCTGTGTTTGTCATCTTGTATCATTTTGATTTTATGTGCAATAAAGAGGATCGTCAGTGTGCAGACTTTTCCATGTTTTCTATTGCTGGATCAGGCTTGGGTAGGTATTAGGGAAGGCTGAGCGGGGTAGCTGCACTCTGAAGGATTTTTACCTTCATCTATATATTGTATGAAGGTAAACCTTTAGCTTTCAGACTTTAAGCCTAGTACACCTGATTAGCAAATCGGATGAAAAATACCGCTTTCAAAGCAATAATTTCATCATTAGTACACAGCTTTCATACAAAATTTTTCAAAGGGACATGGACAAAAACTTTTCTCATACGATACGAGATCAATACAGTTTTTGTCCAAAAATACAATACAGATGCAAGAATTTTTGTAACTTTAGTAACCTCTTCACTTTTGATATGAGACTAACATGCAAAAAAAAAAAGATGATCATTTGTGGAATTCTCATTGTGTGTACGGGGCTTTAAGGTGTGGTTAGGTTGTGGTATGATAGCGGACATTTTTGTAATTTCTATTCAATTTGTATAGTTTGATCTGACACTTGACTTGGACCAGCTCAACTTTGCTGACACAAAAAGTTTTGCCACTGACTATGCTGCATGCCTCTGCTCTTACCCGGCACTGTCAGTATTGATGGCTGGCTTGATGCTTTTGCCTGCACACAGAAGCGAATGGTGTTACCATATGGCTGCTCTGTACAAACTGGAAGTGGCTGGAGATACTTTGTCCTAGTTCTCCATTTCTCAGTGCATTCTGGGATACAGGAGTCTTCACTCCCTCCCCCAGTGCCCAGTTAGAATTTTATAAATGCTTCACTAGCATTCCATGAATGCTAAAGGCTCTGTTAAGGTGCAGTTAGAAGTATTACTGTTGAAATCCATGGAGGCGACTGACCGGCTGACATGCATGAAAGCGACGTGCTGGTTATTTTATAAAACAAGACAACGCTACTGCTCCTGTGTGAACACCACAGTTTGATTCCATTGTAATATTCATGGCAGGCATTGAAGGGTAGGTATGAGGCTTTAAAAAAGGCTAAATAAATTCTGCATAAATACAGGGTATTGATGCACATGTGAACGAGCCCTTACAGTAAGCATAGTGTGACCAAACTGAATATTTACACATCATTGTTTTCTTTAACCACTTGCCCTCCAGAGGATTTATCCCCCCACCCCTTCCTGACCAGGACATTTTTTGTGTTACGGCGTTGCATACTTTAACTGATAATTACGTGGTCAAGCAATGCTGCATCCAAGTTAAATTTACGTCCTTTTTTTCCCCACAAACAGAGCTTTCTTTCAGTGGTATTTGATCGCCTGTGCATTTTTTTAATTTTTTGTGCTATAAAAAAAAAAAAACTATTTTGAGAAAAAAAACAATATTTTTGACTTTTTGCTATTAAACATGTCCAGTCAAAAAATTTAAAAAATCACATTTCCTCATAAATTTAGGCCAAAAATGTATTCTTCTACATGTCTTTGTTAAAAAAAAATCCCAATATGTGGAAATTAATTGGTTTACGTGAAAGTTATAGTGTTTACAAATGGCAGTATATACAGTGAGGAACAGAAGTATATGACTGTCAGTCTCCCTCGGACTGGGGCTCTATGCAAGATCTCACCTCATGGAGTATAACTGATGATAAGAAAGGTGAGGAATCAGCACAGAACTACAAGGGAGGAGCTGGTCAATGACATGAAGAGAGCTGGGACCACAGTTTCAAATGTCACTGTCGGGAGAACACTACGCCGTCATGGTTTCAAATCATGCATTGCACGGAAGGTTCCCCTGCTCAAGTCATCACATGTCCAGGCCCGTCTGAAGTTTGCCAATGACCATCTGGATGATCCAGAGGAGGCATGGGAGAAAGTCATGTCAGATGAGACCAAAGTAGAACTTTTTGGTCTAAATTTCACTCGTCGTGTTTGAAGGAAAAAGGATGAGTTGCATCCCAAGAACACCATCCATACTGTGAAGCATGGGGGTGGTAACATTATGCTTTGGGGGTGCTTTTCTGTGAAGGGGACAGGACGACTGCACTGTATTAAGGAGAGGATGAATGGGGCCATTTATTGTGAGATTTTGAGCGACAACCTCCTTCCCTCAGTCAGAGCATTGAAGATGGGTCGTGGCTGCGTCTTCCAACTTGACAACGACCCGAAGCACACAGCCAGGATAACCAAGGAGTGGCTCCGTAAGAAGCATATCAAGGTTCTGGAGTGGCCTAGCCAGTCTCCAGACCTAAATCCAATAGAACATCTTTAGAGGGAGCTGAAACTCCGTGTTGCTCAGCGACAGCCCCGAAACCTGACAGATCTAGAGGAGATCTGTATAGAGGAGTAGGCCAAAGTCCCTGTTGCAGTGTGTGCAAACCTGGTCAAGAACTACAGGAAACATTTGACCTCTGTAATTGCAAACAAAGGCTTCTGTACCAAATATTAACACTGATTTTCTCAGGTGTTCAAATACTTATGTTCAGCAGTGCAAGACAAATAAATTCTTTAAAAATCACACAATGTGATTTCCTGAATTTTTTATTTAAATTCTGTCTCTGAGTGGGAATGCACCTACAATGTGAATTTCAGAGCCCTCCATGATTTCTAAGTGGGAGAACTTGCAAAATCACAGGGTGTTCAAATACTTCTATTCCTCACTGTATACTGGGATTTTTATTTTGTATTTTTACTAGTAATGGCGGCGATCAGCAACTTATAGCGGGACAGCTGCGGCCATTCTGACTTGGTGTCACTGACATTCCCAGTGACATCAATACAGTGATCAGTGCTAATAAAAAGCACTGACACTGTATATATTGATTTTGTGCACCTGTGGCAGTATTACTGCTATAGGGCAGATGGGAAGCGGTTAAACATGTCCAATACAAACATTGGACACAACTGTGTCATTGGACACAGCTGATCACATGGTAAAAGGCTGCCGTGATGGGCCTTTTACCTTGTCATGTGATCACAAACAGCGCTGGGTGCGCATGGCTGGGGGCGTGTTCTGGGAGGATGTCATATGTCGCCCTCCCAGAACTGGACAGCCACGCTGTAGCCGTCATTCGGCTATAGCACAGTTGTAAAGTGGTTAAACTAGTGCTAGTATGTTCTGATCATAAGCAGCTGTATTGGATAGCTGAGCTACTGAAACTGGCAATTATGTAGCTAGCTCCAAATGCCGCTGCAAGTTAATCACTCAGCAGATGAGCTATGAACTGCTCTGACACACACTTCACTGACTTTTTTTTTTCCCCATCTTTCCTTGGCAATAAAACACAAATGAGAGATTCAGTAGCTTCTACAAATCACTGGCACATATTCAGCCATAGAACATCTGGGCCTTGTGGTGGGTCTTTATATCTGCAGAACATTTTACTTGGGTGTTTATGTTCATCAGTTTTATTGGCTTTACATATATTTTGTGCTCAGGTTGTACTACCTTCATATCCGCTTGTGGACCAGTGACGTACATCACTGGACTTCGAGTAGTTATACTGGGAAGATGCCTGCATCTGCAGGTGGCATCACAGTATTGTGTTTTTCAGCTGATGGTCGGCTTTCTTGTAAAAAGCAATCCTAGTGACTTATTAGCCATTGGATTGCTTTTACAAGCAGTGGGAGGGAACGTTTCCACTCCCGTTGCAGCCTTGCAACCAGTCAACCACTTCTTACCTTGGAAATTCCTGCCTTCTAGACCTGCCACGCCTCCCATGTTGTGCCCTTTCTTGAGGATGATAGTGGTGGGCAGGTGAGCCGGAGGCGAGGAGAGTACACTCGGGCATCTATTTGGCAAGGCTGTGGTCCGGATAGGACTGTTACTGGGTCCGGGTCTGGACCATGGTCTGCCATCTAGTGATGTCTGTTCTAGGGCCTCTGCTTTAAAAAAAAAAAAAAAAAGAATAAATAAATATATATATATATATATATATATATATATATATATATATATATATATACACATACAGTAATACCTTGGTTTAGGAATTTAATTCGTTCTGCAAGACTTTTCGTATAGCGAAAAATTTGTTAACCGAAACGCCGTTTCCCATAGGAATGCATTGAAAACCAATTAATCTGTTCCAGAGATCAGAAAAAAGTAAACACTACTAAAATACCGCGTGAGTTATGTTATCAAGTCATGCGGTATTTTAGTAGTGACAACCATGTGTTAATGTTTCAGCTGTCAGCGGGATTCCCCCCTGAAGCTGAATGTAAAAGAATTGCCGGCAATTAAAAAAATAATTTAAAAAACCGCATGGGGTCCCCCCTCCCATCCATACCAAGCCCCTCGGGTCTGGTATAGATTTTGAGGGGAACTCTCATGCCAAAATTAAAAAAAGAAAATGGCATGGGGCCCCCCCCCCCAAAATCCATACCAGGGCATGCAGCCTGGCAGGTCAGAATAAAGGTGGGGGCGAGTGAGTGCGTGTGCCCCACCCCCTCCTGAACAATACCAGACCACATACCCTCAACATGGGGGGTGCTCTGGGGCAGGGGGGCTCCCCCCCCAAAGCACCTTGTCCCCAGGTTGATGGGGACAAGGGCCTCTTCCCCACAACCCTGGCCGCCCCCCCCCTTTCTTGACCTGCCGGGCTGCATGCTCGAAAAAGGGTCTGGTATGGATTTTGGGGGGGACCCCACACCATTTTTTTTAAATTTTGCCGTGGGAGTCTACCTCAAAATTCATACCAGACCCAAAGGGCTTGGTATGGATGGGAGGGAGGACCCCACGATGTTTTTTAATTTATTATGGTGCCGGTTTTTAAATAAAATGACCGCTTTTTTTTTTTTGTTCATTATAGCTCTGAAATTCAGCTGTCACTTTCCCCCCAGCTAAAAAAGAAAGTTTTTTCTTTTAGTTTATTTCCCGAGTTAAGAGAAACAATGTTTCCTTTTAGTTTCTTAAAAGAAACAAAGTTTCTGTTAACTCCGTGGAAAATGACAGCTAATTCTGTGAGCTATAGTGAAGAAAAAAAAAAGCCGGCAATTGTATTTAGAGATCAGCACTGACATACAATTTCTATTGCGAAAAAAATTAGTAAAAAACCGAGGCATTGTTTTCAATAAATTTTCATTCGTAAACCAGAAATTACGTTAACCGAGGCGTTTGGAAACCGAGGTATTACTATATAAATATATATATATATATATATATATATATATATATATATATATATATATATATAAAATGTTTGGGGTTCTAAGTAATTTTCTAGCAAAAAATGCTGATTTTACATGTAAACAAAGTGTCAGAAAAGGTTTGATCTTAAAGTGGGTATTATTGTGATGTCCCACTGGAAACAGATGCACGTAAATGTATGTTGTGTGTTCCTAACGTAACAGGATTTACATTACTGATAAACTCTTTAATGTGTTAAACAAAAACACAAGCATGTTATTTCCTAATTACCCTACATCAAGGCTTACATTGAGAATGTAGGTAGTGAATGCTCTACTTGGCACAAAGCCAATAAACCTAAAGCTTAAAACAGCACAGTTTGTAAGGGTCAAAGACATCTGAAGCAAATTGGAATGTTCTCTTAGAATTCCCCAGTTAAGCTGTATAATAGCCTGTTTGTTAAATGTAGTACAATTTTCAAAGGAAAATAAAACCTAAACTAGTAATGGCATACAGCTACTTTAAGTTTGTAAAAACAAATGGATTTGAAAAATGTAAATATGTGGCCAAAATAAGGTGTTTTTGTACATCAGTCCATTATATTTCTGGTTTTACAGACTGCTGCATGAGCACATAATCAGTTGCTGTGTTGCTGCTGCCAATGTTGTAAAACTGGTTGCAATAAAGAGCATAGTTTTATTAAGTTATGTCTATTTTACTGAGTAGTCATCTTAAAGTGCTATTAAAGGTGTTAAAAAAATAAAAAAAAAATAAAAAATATATATATGTATGTATGTATGTATGTATGTGTATATATATGTATGTATGTGTGTGTGTGTATATATATATATATATGTATGTGTATATGTGTGTGTGATGGAGGGTAGGCAGGACAGAACACACAGAATAGATGGCAAACGCACAAAGCTTTGAGACAAAAAAGGATGACAGTCACTCAATAGGGGGGTTCGCAGGGAGGGTGACACTCGTCGGTAGGGCAACAGCAAGGAGGGGCTAAAACACTTGTAGTCCAGTACGGGGGGCAAAGAAAAAGTCTCTGCAGCAGATTGTAATCCAACAGGGGGAGTAGGGGGGTCAACACAGGAACAGTTCAAGTAAAACTGGGAAAAGCATATGCTCACGGATCCGACAGGGTGCCTGGTCTCCCAGGGATAACAAAGTAGGACACAGGTACCTGTTGGGGTCTGGAATAGGCGGGTGGCCTCTCCCTATAGGCTGGCAGGCGATCTCCCCCTAGGCTTTGGGTCTCAGGCAGCTGGCAGGCAATCTCCCCCTGGGCTTGGGGGGGTCTCAGGCAAGTAGCAGGTAATCTCCCCTTTAGCTGGGATCTCAGGCAGGTGGCAGGCGATCTCCCCCTAGGCTTGGGGGTTTCAGGCAGGTAGCAGGTAATCACCCCTTAGCTGGGGTCTCAGGCAGGCGTGGGCAATCTCCCCCTAGACTTGGGGGTCTCAGGCAGAGTCTGGTCATGAGGGTCCCGCCACAGCTGGGCTCCCTTCTTGACTGCACAGCGGAATGGATGATCGGAGAGCCCGGCATCCGCCTCTTAAGCTGATGGAGGACGCTCTCCGGTCGTCCTGGCAACTGGGGGCGGGCCGGGGGCGGCGTGCCTCGTTGCTGAGCCCCCTGTACACGGACCGCGCTCTCGTGAGCCGGCCTTTTTCTGGAGGCATCCACAAGCGCGGGAACTCCTCGTGCCCGCACTGCGGATGCCGGGATCGTGCAGCGTCAGCCTGATGCAGTGATCCGGAACCTCTCTGCAGGGGGTTCGCACCTCTCCGCAGAGAGGTGTGAACCTTGCTTTCCTCTCCCCTCCGACCTCGCCGGATGGGGATAAGATAGTGGCAAGGTGAGAGGGGCCGTGCCTCTCGTCCTGCGCAGCTCTTCTTCAAAGAGCCGCGGCAGGACGAGAGACAGCAAGGTGTTACCTCAGATGCGGGCCAGCGGAGGGGGGAGAGCGCCCACTGTGACAATATGGTTTTGCACAGAGCAGCCCCAATCCTCCTCTTCTCAGGTCCCCGGCTGGCGCTCCTGATCTCTCCCTCCTGCTGAGTGCCCCCAGAGCAAGAAGCTTGCTATGGGGCTTCCAAGCCACTGCTCTGTGTCCATTCACACACAGAGCATGGCTTCACTCTGCCCTGCTCTCTCCTTGACGCACTGGCTGTGATTAACAGTAGCGGAAGCCAATGACTCCCACTACCGTCAATGAGGAGGGAGAGTCCTACGAGAACCGCTGCTCTTGTGCACATCTCTGTATCGAGAGGGGGCTCAGGTAAGTATTTGGGGGGGGGGGGGGCGGCTGCTGAAGGTTGTTTTAACTGCATGCACAGACAGGCTTGATCCACCTGTTGGCTTGTATACATTATGTGGGGCAATATTTAGACATTTTTCCAAGGCACCCCAGGGTGCCTGGGTGCTCTGGTTAAAAAGGGTTGCTGTAGGAGGATATGCTCTGTTCTCTGAAATAATAATAAAAAAAGTTTATAACCTATTTAAGTAACTTTATAAAATATATGTACAGTATATACAATGCTAATAAAAAAAGTTTAAGCAAATGTATATATTACTGTGCAAAAACTTTAGGCAGGTGTAAAAAAATACTTTGAATTGAGAATGCTTTCAAAAATAGAAGTGTAAATAGTATTTGTCAATTGTAACAAATAAAAAGTAAAATGAGAAATCCAAATCAAATCCATATTTGGCGGGACCATCCTTTGCTTTCAAAACAGCATCAATTCTTCTAGGTTTGCTTGCACACAATTTTTAATGGAACTCGGCAGGTAGGTTGTTAAAGAAATCTTGGAAAACTAATTACATATCTGTGGATTAGGCTGCCTCAAATCCTTCTCTCTGTTCATGTAATACCAGACAAACTCCCATGATGACATCATGGCTCTGTAGGAGCCAAACCATCACTTCCAGGACTCCTTGTTCTTTATGCTGAAGATGGGTTTTTAATGACATTAGCTGTATGTTTGGTGTCATTATCATGCTGCGGAATAAATTTGGGGCCAATTGCAAGCGCCTCTGATGGTATTGCATGATGAATAAGTATCTGTCTGTATTTCTCAGCATTGAGGACACCATTAATCCTGACCAAATCTCCCAACTAAACTTGCAGACATGCAGTCCCAAACTTGCAAGGAACCTCCACCATGCTTCACTGTTGCCTTTAGACACTCATTATTGTTCCGCTCTCCAACCTTTCTGTGAATAAACTGCCTCCTGCAACAGCCAGATATTTACAATTTTGACTTTTCAGTCCAGATCACCTGCTGCCATTTTTCTGTACCCCAGTTCCTATGTTTTCATGCATAGTTTAGTCGCTTAGCCTTGTTTCCACGTTGGAGTTTTGGCTTTTGGCTGCAGTTCTTCCATGAAGACCACTTTCTGCCAGACTTCGACAGACAGATAAGTGTACCTGGGTCCCACTGGTTTTGGCCAGTTCTGTGCTGATGGTACATCATCTGCTTTATTAAAGCGGATATCCATCTGAAAAAAAAAAAGTCAGCAGCTACAAATACTGTAGCTGCTGACTATTAAAATACAGCCACGTACCTGTCCCTCAGTCCAGCGGTGACCTCACGTCTTCTCTCCCTGGCGCCGGCATCTTCAGTGTGGACACCCGGCTGTAACAGCTTGCGGCTTCACAGCCGGGTGCCCACTGCGCATGCACGAGAATGGCAATCCTTAATGGGGAGCGTGGGACAAAGGCTTCAGGTGGAACTTCCCCTTTTGAGTGGAGCTCCGCTTTAAGTTTCCTTGTTGCCTGTTTTTGTGCTTATTCAAAAGCGCTTGAACAGCACATCTTGAAACTCCAGTCTTCTTTGAAATCTTTGCCTGGTAGAAACCTTGCTAATGCAGTAGAAATACCTTGTGTCTTGTTGCTGTGTTCAGTCTTGCCATGGTGTGGTGCAGTGCAGTGCAAAGACAAGGTCATTCAGTGTGCTCAGGTTGAAGATGCCAAACTGTGTGCCAATCCCCCCCAGGGCTGGTTGGGAGAGTAGGGTGTGGGATGCAGTGCACTGCACTGCTGCTCTGAAACATGCAGCTTTTTATCCTGCAGTAAAATATGGGGTAATGGTGACTTAGAAAGTTATGGGGCCTGTGTGCAGTATGCAACTGTAAACATTGGGTGTGGCGTAATGCTGAATATTGGCTGTGGTTAAAATAGAAGCAGAGTGCAGGGGTTGAGTAGTAATTGACTCAGGTCGTAGAGGTCAGAGGTCACAGCAGCATCATTCTTTATATTTTATTTATATAGAGATAGATATTTTGTAGTTGGGTTACATGCCTGCTGGAGGTGGAACTCAGTTGTAGCAGAACTCCACAGCTGTCAGCTGCATCTATACAACATTTGAGTGGTGGAGATCTACTTGAATAAAGATCAACTATCACCGGGGTTCGTTTTTTTTTTTTTTTTTGTTAGAAGTTGACTAGCAAGACCTAAATTGCAAGGAAAAAGTAGAAAGATATAGAACAAATGTCACTGTAAAAATATACACTTGTATCTTAAGTCCTCTTGCACACGAATGTATACATTTCCCAATGTTTATACGTAGGACCTTGTTGACAGAGATAAGTAAAAAGACCTGAGTGAAAACGTGTATACATGCATAATAATCTTCCTCTTCTAGTTGCCAATGTTGCGATATACGTGCATATACACGCATATGTGCATTATTTCTGTACTCAAACAGAATTTTCTATTTTTATTTGACAACTTTGTACTCATCACTGTATTACTGATCTTTACGCAGCTGTGTGCATTGTTCCATAGACAACAATGCACCTGTGTTCAGATCAGTAAAGGGCGATTTTTACTCCCATGTGCAAGAGGCCTAAAAGTGGACAGTGTCAGTAGGGAAGTGGACCATGTTAGTAAGTACAGTTGAAAGAAAAAGTATGTGAACCCCTTGGGATTACGTGGAGTTTTGCATGAATCGGGCATAAAATGTGCTCTGAACGTCATCTAAGTCACAACAATAGAAGAACACAGTCTGCTGAACATAATACTACACAAACATTAGATTTTGCCATGGTTTAATTGCACATAACATGTAAACATTCACAGTACAGGGAGGAAAAAGTATGTGAGGCCCTAGCTTAATGACTTCTCCCAGAGCGAATTGGAGCCAGGAGTGAGCCAACCTTGACTCCAATCAGTGTGATGATATTGGATGTGTTGCTGACAGCTGTCCTGCCCTTAAAAACACACACCTGTTTTGGGTTTACTGGTTTCAAGAAGCACTGTCTGATGTGAACCATGCCTCGCAGAAAAGAGCTCTCAGAAGACCTACGATCAAGAATTGTTGACTTGCATGAAGCTGGAAAGGGTTCCAAAAGTATCTCCAAAAGCCTTGATGTTCATGTGTCCACGGTAAGACAGACTGTCTACAAATGGAGAAAGTTTAGCACTGTTGCTACTCTCCCTAGGCATGGTCGTCCTGTAAAAATGACTGCAAGAGCACAGCGCAGAATGCTGCATGAGATAAGGAAGAATCCCAGAGTGTGAGCTAAAGACCTACAGAAATCTCTGGCACATGCTAACATTTTTGTTGACACATCTACAATAAGGAAAACATTAAACAAGAATGGAGTACATGGGAAGACACCACGGAGGAAGCCATTGCTGTCCAAAAAGAATATTGCAGCACGTTTGAAGTTTGCAAAAGAGCACCTGGATGTTCCACAGCACTACTGGCAAAATATACTGTGGACAGATGAAACCAAGATTGAGTTGTTTGGGAAGAACACACAACACTATGTGTGGAGAAAAAAAGGCACAGCACACTAACATCAAAACCTCATCCCCACTGTAAAACATGGCGGAGGGAGCATCATGGTTTGGGGCTGCTTTGCTGCCTCAGGGCCTGGACGGATTGTTGTCATTGATGGGAAAATGAATTCCAGAGTTTATCAAGACATTTTGCAGGAAAACGTACGACCATCTGTCTGCCAACTGAAGCTCCGCAGAGGATGGGTGATGCATCAGGACAGGACAGGACAATGACCCAAAGCATACAAGTAATTCAACAAAACAATGGCTGCAACAGCACAGAATACGCCTTCTGGAGTGGCCCAGTCAAAGTCCTGACCTCAACCCGATTGAAATGCTGTGGCATGATTTTAAGAGAGCGATTCACACCAGACATCCCAAGAATATTGCTACACTGAAACAGTTTTGTGAAGAGGAGTGGTCCAAAATTACTCCAGATCGTTGTGCAGGTCTGATCTGCAACTACAGGAAACATTTGGTTGAGGTTATTGCTGCCAGAGGAGGGTCAACCAGTTATTAAGTCCAAAGGTTCACATACTTTTTCCTCCCTGCACTGTGAATGTTTACATGTTATGTGCAATTAAACCATGGCAACATCTAATGTTTGTGTAGTATTATGTTCAGCAGACTGTGTTCTTCTATTGTGACTTAGATGACGTTCAGAGCACATTTTATGCCCAATTCATGCAAAACACAACGTAATTCCAAGGGGTTCACATACTTTTTCTTGCAACTGTAGAGCAGTGGAAGGTGTCAGTAGTTTTTTTAATTCATTAAAAACATTTTTTTTTTGTTAGCCCAGTTGGGGGGGGGGGGGGGGGGGCTTAGGGTGACTACTTCAAGTTTGGACATTTTGACCCCCTTCCAGACCAGACCAATTTTCAGCTTTTAGCACTGTCACGCTTTGGCAATTCAGGCATGCAACGCTGTACTCAAGTTACATTTGAGAAACAGAGCTTTCTTTTGGTGGCATTTAATCACAGCTTGTTGTGCTTTTTTTTTTTGTTTTGCTATATAAATGAAAACACTGAATTTTTTTAAACAAAAGATGTTTTTCTTATACTATTTGCAACGTTTTATAACAGAAACTTTCTTCATGAATTTAGGCCAAAATGTATTCTACTTGGAAAATTATACAGTTAGTTGTAATGGCTCATGGATGATGGTGGTGATCAGGACCCAGCAAGGCGTGGTGGTGATCAGGACCCAACCTGGAGTGACGGTGATCAGAGCACATATGTTTGGTCATTGTAGCACACTGGTATGGCACTAAAGAGGACCTACTAAAATCAGGGACACTGTTCTGGCAGCGTTGGTGACAGGTGACAGCTGGGCAGTGATCTGGGACACTGTGGTGGCAGGTGTTGTACACTCTTTATAATGCTCCGACAGTCTGGCGAGGCTGTAATGGTCCTTCTCTCACAGACAGATCTCTGTGTGAAGAGAAGGAGCTCGAAGCTGGAGCTTTTGTTTACATTTACACTGTGTCCTGATTGGACACAGATCACATGATATAGGACCAATTTTAATTCATCCTATATCATGTAATGTGATCCGCTCTGTCCAGGTGGCACAGTGATCATCGAACTTGAGGATGCGTGCTCTAGGAGCCATGCACAAGCCTCCAATGTGGGCTGAGGTACCGGAACTTTGGCCCGCATCAGCTCTGCTCCTGTCCCACAGTCTGTATGCTTTCAGCAGATGGGAAGCGATTAAATATCGGGTCTAAACAGACCCCTAATGTCTCACTTTTGAGACCAAGGAATTAGGGGCACAGATTCAGCTGCACTGAAGATGGAATAACAGGGAGATCTGTACAGAGGCTACTGTTCATTTACAAACTGAAGCATAGTAAACAGTTTATTATGCTTCAGTTTTGAAGGAACACAATCACCCATTGTGTTAATTCAGAAAACGAAGGGTTCAGTAAATTACATATTTACAGGACCTTCTACCGCTTTCCATACTGAATAGATCCCCCACAGCAGCTTGTGGGAGGGGAGCTGGCAGCACTACTAGGGAATCAGGGGAGCACATGGGGCTGAGCAACAGAAGAGGCATGGATAGGAGTGTCTGCAGGATTTACTGTTAACGATCTTATGTATTTTCCTTCTGCAGTAGCTGAATGCCATTGGCAGGGAGAGGAGGAGGACAAAGTGGCTTTCAGCAGCTGCAGCAGGCTCGGTACTAGCGGCGGTGCCCCCTCCAATTTGTGTTTTATTTTGTGAGTCTGGAAAGCATTGCACCAGCAATCAGCAGATTGTGGGTGTAATGCAGGACTCCTGCAGACTGTCAGTGTGATCTGTATATCATACATGATACACTGTACAAGCAGGCAGTTTCACACTGAAAGGAATAATCAATCAACTACTAGAGCGCTCAACAGCGCTGTGTTAGTTCATTGAGAGCTACAAGCTGACATCTGCAAAGGATGATAGTTAGGGTTGCCATCTCATCCCTTTATAAACAAAAACATATTAATTACATTACCTTATCTGCTATAAATTAGCATCAGAACCTGTGTAATTATTATGTGTTCAGTGTTAAAAGGATGAAGTGGCAACCCTAATGTCGGTACTTGTAGTTAATTAATTCACAGAACTCTGTTAATGCTTGGGCAGAGCACCACATGGCCACACTCTTTAAAAAGTGACATCTGGAACTTCTCCCCATACTGCTGTCACACAGAGGGCTTGGATTGCCGAGCCACTGCAGGAGTGGGAACATGTTACATGCTCCACCCTAAAAATGGGTGGAACGTAACATATTCCCAAAGGTGAACGTAACCTTTAACCCTTTCACTGCCAGAGTAGTTTGACTTTTGTTTTGCACAAAAAAAAAAAAAAAAAAACACTTTAGGGTGTCTGCTTTCAGAAAATCTATGTTTTGGGGGTTTTATGTAATCTTCAGGCCTACAGAATACAATAGTGGTAGTTACAATTTTAGTAACAAATTTTCATTTCAAAAAGTTTGTTTCAGGGTACAAAAACAAAAACTCAGTAAATTGCCCAATTCTTTGGTAAAGTATAAAAAATGAAGTTGCACCAAGTAAATCGATACCAAACGTGTCAAACCTTAAATTTATGTAATTAGTTTAGCATTACGGAGGTGGTCTGGTTGCTCTCATTCCAGCGTGCGCGGTGATATGTAACATGTGTATCACAATCACATTTTCATGCGTAGGCGCCCTGATGTGCTTTTGTATGTATGTGGTGGTGGGGGGGGCCTCAATTTTTTGGGGGGGAGTTTTATGTGCTTGGGTGTAACTTTTTTGTTTTTTAATACAATAAAAACATTTTTTTATTTTTTACTAAACATTTTTTCCATTACATAGGAAACAAAAAATTCCCTGTGCGATTTTTGTGGACAGGTTCTCTTTAATGAGACATGCAGGGCCTAAAAGATCCTGCATGTCTCCCCTGTACTCCTCTGAATGTAATTCAGTCCAGATCGCACTGTATTACATTTTTTCCTGGCCTCAATGGCCGGGGACATGGTCAGTGGGGACCGAGAAATCATACACATCGCTTCTGCGTCAGGTACAAGAAGGGAAGGATAGTGGACTTGTGTCTTCTCTACTCCCAACCCAGACCCACAGATGGGCAAGCAGACCCAGGATACATAGTGGAGACAGGTGCACTGCTTGCTCGCAGTAAGGCTAAATGTAAACAAAAACTACCTGCCTGGTGCCTGGAACTACGTCTTGAACGTGGGTGATACAAATTGCGCATCCCTGTTACTTTACAGTATTTCTTCACACTTGCCTAAAACGTGTGTGTGTTTGAAAAAAAAAAAAAAAAATATATATATATATATATATATATATATATATATATATATATATATATATACATACACACACACACACACACACACATACATAGTTGTGTTCAAAATAATAGCAGTGTGTTTGAAAAAAGTGAATAAAGCTCAAAATCCTTCTAATAGCTTTTATTTCCATACACACAAATGCATTGGGAACACTACACATTCTATTCCAAATCAAAACATAAAGAAAAATATATCAAATTTGTGTTGTTCCTCTAAAAAAAAATTGAAGAAAAGTGAATATTAGACTGTTCACAAAAAATAGCAGTGTTTGTATTCTTCTTTACAAACTCAAACATTCACTATATAAACTGAAAAATGTTTGAAGATTTTGCTTTCCTTTGAATCACTTAATTAATATTTAGTTGTATAAGCACTGTTTCTGAGAACTGCTGTACATCTGTGTTGCATGGAGTCAACCAACTTCTGGCACCTGTGAACAGGTATTCCGGCCCAGGGTGACTGGACTACATTCCACAGTTCTTCTCTATTTCTTGGTTTTGCCTCAGAAACTGCATTTTTTAAGTCACCCCACAAGTTTTCTATTGGATTAAGATCCAGGGATTGGGCTGGCCACTCCATAACATCAATCTTGTTGGTCTGGAACCAAGATGTTGCACGTTTACTGGTGTGTTTGGGGTTGTTGTCTTGTTGGAACACCCATTTCAAGGGCATTTCCTCTTCAGCATAAGGCAGCATGACCTCTTCAAGTATTCTGATGTATTCAAACTGATCCATGATCCCTGGTATGCGATAAATAGGCCCAACACCGTAGTATGAGAAACATCCCCATATCATGATGCTTGCGCAACCATGCTTCACTGTCTTCACAGTGTACTGTGGCTTGAATTCAGTGTTTGAGGGTCATCTGAAAAACTGTCTCCGGCCACTAGACCCAAAAATGTTGTGCCATTTCTCTTTAGGCCAGTCAATGTGCTCTTTGGCAAATTGTAACCTCTTCAGCACATGTCTTTTTTTCAACAGTGGGACTTTGCAGGGGCTTCTTGTAGATAGCTTGGCTTCACATAGGCGTCTTCTAATTGTAACAGAACTCACAGGTAACTTTAAACCTTCTTTGATCTTCCTGGAGCTGATTGTTGGCTGAGTCCTTGCCATTTTGGCCATTCTTCTATCCATTCGAATGGTAGTTTTTCGCTTTCTTCCACATCTTTCAGGTTTTGGCTGCCATTTTAAAGCATTTGCGATCATTTTAGCTGAGCAGCCTATCATTTCTGCACTTCTGTATATGTTTTCCCCTCTCCAATCAACTTTTTAATCAAGGAACGCTGTTCTTCTGAACAATGTCTGGAACGACCCATTTTCCTCAAAACTCCACACTGCTATTATTTTGAACATGCCCCTTTCAATTAGTGATTCAGTTACACAGAATCAGCTGCATGCATGTCATGACTGTTGGGTCTGTTGCATTTCTATTACTCTACTATACCTGCTAGTAAATTATTTGCCATGTAGAAATATCATTTCTACCAATAACAGTGATTGATCAGGTTAGTGATGTCTGACTGCTATTATTTATATACATGTATATATAAACACACAGACACACACACATATTCTATATCTCTATCTGGTAAAATAAGTATTGAACACGTCACTGTTTTCCCCAGTAAATATATTTGTAAAGGTGTTATTGACATGAAATTTTCACCACATGCAACATCCCATGCAATCCATACATACAAAGAAACTAAAACAAATAAGTTCAACAATTAAGTTATGTGTAATAAAATAGAAAGACACAGGAAAAAAGTATTGAACATGCTAACTGAAATTTATTTAATACTATGTAAAAAATCCTTTGTTGGTAATGACAGCTTCAAGATGCCTCTTGTATGGAGAAACTAGTCACATGCATTGCTCAGGTGTGATTTTGGCCCATTCTTCCACACAGTCTTCAAATCTTGAAAGTTCCATGGGCCTCTTCTATGAACCCTGATTGTTCTTTCCATAGTTCTTTCTTCATATCAATAATTGATGATACAGTGCCTGCATTCTCCCCGTACAAGGTAGAGCAACTGAGAGGTCACTGGGGAGCATGCACGTGTGTGTGTTTGTATAAAATGCTACAGTGTGTGTTTATTGTAAAGGGGACAGGCTCAACTATTACTGACAGCAGTAAACCATGCATTAGACAGACACCTAGGAACAATCCAAGCAGGTTTGTCCTGTACTTATATTCAGTAAGACTGCAAACAAACAGCGTGTATGGAGGAGGGCTTTATAATTAATTCCATACTATAAAACAAACATCTGAGCAACTAAAGTCAGTTCCTAAAAGGATGCTGACTTCCCTAAAATAAGCACAGCATGTACCTTTAATGTTCTGTCAGCACTTGGTCTTTTCAGCCAGCAGCAGGCCCAAAGTAAAGAGAAAAGAGCCCTAAGCATCACTCAGATCACAATAAAGGCCTGTGCACAGCTAAGACTTAGATCTAACTACCAGGTAAGATGTGGGCTTAGGAAAGGAGGCTTATTCCCTTCCAAAGCTCTACAAAGTTACTGGGCATTGTAACAAGATTTATTAGGATTCTGAGAAAACAACCGTTCCCCCCCCCCCCCCCTCCCATATGTTATCAGCTCTAAAGACCCTCACAATGTGTAGACAAAAACCTACATGTGTATATATTGGCCACAATTGCGCCAGCCATTTTCTCACAATATGTAATTGGGGTTGCCACCTGTCTGGTTTTGACACATGTCTGTTTCACTCTGCCTAAAACACGGACACACATACCTTCAATCCGACCATCCTGGGAGAACTTCATCTAACTAATTCTGTCCCAGGATGGAAGCCAGTGCTGAGCACATTCTGGGTGCTCTCAGTGTACCAGTGAGGATTCCTGTTCAGCTGACATCACCTGCCTGAGCTCTGCTTTCTACCTGACTCCCCCCGCACTGAAAATAGAGTAGAAAAAAGCTGCTACACCTCTGTCCCGGACAGGAAGTAAGTCATGCAGCAAGTTTGGGGTGCTTTGTGAGTGAGTGTCCCAGTTGAGGATTCCTGTGTCTTGCTGGCACAGCAGTGCAGCGCCTGCCTCTGCCTTCTCCTCAGTGGAGTGGAGGGAAGGAAGGAAAATACTACTACAGTAGAGCAGCTCTGCTCTCAAACTCCGGCTCTCACACTTCCTGCTTACAGCGGCTCCCAGTAAGGCAATCTAATTGGGGTTTTTAGGGGCAAGGGACTCTAATATGAGGCAGGTTTCCCTGATCTAATAGAGGTCTCTAAGAAAGGGGGGTGCGGATAGAAGGGGTCTCTGAGCTAATTGGAAGGGGGGGGGTCTCTGGGAGGTGCTTACTGCTTGTGACCAACCATTAGATCAGCAGTCAGCACCCTATTAGAGACCCCCAATTTGATCAGCACCACCCTTAGAGACTTCTATTAGATCAGGGAAACTCCCCATATATCAGCACCCTTCCTTAGAGATGCCCATTATATCAGAGCCCCCCTTATATCAGCACCCACCTAACGTTTCGTCTCTAAGGGGGGGTCGCTGATATAAGGGGACTCAGATCTAAAAAAACCCAAAAAACTCAGTAAATAAACTTACTGTTGGGTTGCTGCTAGCACTGAAATGTGTCCCACACCTCAAAACTAAAAATTGGAAAAAATGCAGCACAACCTCCCCCTATACATCTATTAGTTCAAATGTGAAAAAAGTAATTGTGAATGATGGAAACCCCCAAGGGTAATTAAAGTATTAATACACTCCAATCTTAGTCAAACATACATACTGTGCAATGTTGATGCACATATAATACTGTATTAATGGTGGTGCAAACCTCCAACCCATTCCAAACTGTATTCAGCTAATATCTAACTTATCCAACTCAAAAGGACTTTATAAGTTGGATATTACAAAGGGGAGGGGGTGACATTGACCCCTGTATTATGTAGGAGGGGGGTGATACTGACCCCTGTATTATAAAGAGGGGGGGTGACACCTAGGGTGGCCACCTGTCTGGAATTCACCTGGACAGTCTAGGTTTTGAGTCATGTGTCCGTGTTTCAGTTTGCCTGAGACCCAGACACATTCAGACCAGCCTGTGGTTCTCCAATTAACAGAAATAGTTACACACAAATCTGTTGCCATCTGTTAAAGCAATGTGGTCACACCCAGTGTTCACCTCGGCGCTCTAAGCACGCCACATTACTACACTCCTTGGTGCACCCAAAGGTGTCTCAGATCTTTTACAAACCTATAGTGTATACTACAAAAAAAAATTGTCATGTGCCACTAAAGTGTTCTGGTTTGCTTTGAAGAAGAGGTGGCATCCCTATATGTAATATGGTAAAAACTAATGTGCACCAACATGAAAATTCTTTGACCGAAAGTGAAAATTCAGGATGCATTTCGCCAAAAACTGAATTGGACAGTAAAAAAAAAAAAAAAAATATTATTTTCAACTTTTCAATATCATGAATTTAACTGAATATGAATTTATTCTCGGCCAATAGGCTGCTTTCACACTGAGCAGTTTTTGATGTTCAATGTGTGTCTTCACACTTGTCCATTGTACTTCCCTTGTGATGTTAACAATCCTGCTTGCCGCAGTTTTGGTGCATATTCGGCAAGTAAAATTCATTGGTGTGAACCAAGCATGAAATGCATTGAAAACACATAAAAAATGCATACATGTTGCATTTTTTATGTGTTTTTTGAGTCATATGACCTATAAAAACTACACTCTAAACACAGTAAAATGCTGATAATGGCTGGTTTCAGCTGCCATTATCGGCACCTTTCTTCCTATTGGCAAAATGCCGAAGACACTATTTTTGGCCGATACATTTCAGCCACCGATATATCTGTGCATTAGGATTGCCACCTTTAAAATCGAACACATATTAATTACACAGGTTCTGAAGCTAATTTAATGCAGATAAGGCACTAGGTGAGTTAAATTACCACATTAATCAGCCACAGAACCTGTGTAATTAATATGTGTTCGAGTTTAAAGGGATGAGGTGGCAACTCTACAGTGCATCCCTAGTAAAAACTCATTCTGTAATATTGATTGATACTATAAAATCTAGTAGGTGAAAAATAAGGTGCAGTATTTGAGATAACAAAGATAACCTGTCCTTTTAAAACCAGATTATTTTTGGGATGTGCAGAATGAATGTTGGTAACTTGTTCATGAATTATCATATAAGATGCAGGTCACTGATTCCGCCTAAGAGCTATCTCTAAAATATTTTTAAACTGAAGTGTAACAAATGCATGGAACTTTGTATCTGATTACATAGGCAGCAATATGAAGTAGAGCTGCTTGGTTTCATGATTTTTGTCTTCCTGGTGAACTTAACTCCAATGAACTACAAATGGTTTTAATAGGGTTAGTAGAAGATCGTGGGAAATGTTTGAACTATACTTATCAATGCAAACCTGCAACCAATTGCTTGCCAATTATTTGTAATTACTGAGTGTGATCCTGTGAAGCCAGTTTCTTCAGGACATAAACATAAGCAGGCTGGAAAAAAAACACTCAATGTTACATTATAAACCAGTGTAAATGTTTTGGGCATTACCTGTGAAAAATGCCTTAAAGCGGAACTTCACTCTCTCAATCAACACTGACCATTTTTAAAATCGTTCTTCTGCTAGCAATAGTAAATGGGAATACACACGTCACCATTTTTCTAGGTAAATATAATTTCTAAAGGTGCTATTGACGTGCAATTTTCACCATATGTCGGTAACAACCTATACAATCCATATATACAAAGAAATTAAAACAAATAAGTTCAGAAATTAAGTTATGTGTAATAAAATGGAATGACAAAGGGAAAAAATATTGAACACATGAAGAAAGGGAGATGCAAAAAGGCATGGAAAGCCAAGACACCAACTGAAATCTATCAGTAATTAGAAAGCAATCCTGCCCCTTGTCAGTGCAAATTGATATCAGCTGGTTCAGTCTCAACTGATGGACTTGGTGTCTCATTGCACAAGAAACATCTCATGATGGGTAAAAGCAAAGAGTTATCTCAAGACCTTTACAACCTTTTTGTTGCAAAACATAGTGACGGCATTGGTTACAGAAGGATTTCTGAACTTCTGAATGTTCTATTGAGCACTGTTGGGACCATAATCCAGAAGTGGAAAGAACATCATCTCACCATAAACTGTCCACGACCAGGAGTGAAAAGAAATATCAGAAGAGTTGTCCAAGAGTCAAAGACCACCTGTGGAGAGCTTCAGGAAGACCTGGAATTAGCAGGTACAATTGTTTCAAAGAAAACAATAAGTAATGCACTCAACCACCATGGCCTGTATGCACACTCATTACTTTATCTATCTATCTATATATATATATATATATATATATATATATATATATATATATATATATATATATATATATATATATATAGTATTTATATATTTTTTAATTTTCTGTAGTTACTTCCTGGTTTCCATACCTAGTCAAATGTCACACATCCCAGGAGTCTTCAGGACAGGGGGATGGGTTTTCTCAGCTAAGCACATCCTCCTGCCTGAGCAGGGCAGATGGATTCCAGATGGTCATCCACTCTTAAGATGGCCACAGCCAGAAATGCTAGGGGGTGTTTTTCAAAGTGATTTCTCAGCAAAATAGAGCATTAAGATATGGATGTATGGGGGAGTTTGCTTTGAGTTTTAAAAATGAATTAAACAGCGTTTTTAGCTTGTGCTCGGATGCAGTGTAATTCCACTTTATTGATGTAAACTTTTTTTTTGCTACATTATTACAAGAAATCACCAGTCACTGTATTCCTAGGACTGCCCTAAAAAAAGCCCAATTCCAGGCAGCTAAATCGCTTTGCGGTGGGACTAGATCTACACTGCAAGGGCCAATTGCTTGTTTAGGCTTAATAAGACGTACTTACCTGAACTTCTGCTCACCCCTGCTGCTGGACTAGTCCCAGCAGTTACTTCACCCCTGTGCTCAAGTGGTCCAGTGTCCTAATGTCATCAAGACCAATGCAGGGTCTATAGCCCTGCAGTGAATGTGTGGACACCAAGGGACAGTCCATTGCCAGAGTGTGGTTGAGCACCATCTGCCTGTGAGCAAAGGATCAGTTAAGTTTCCTTTCTATTCTATACAAAACGAGCAACTAACCCTTGCATTTCAGGCACAGCCCCCTTTGCAGGGGTAATTTTACATATTCACAGAGCTGGGCTTAAAAGGCACATCATATCTCTCCCCCTCCCGTTTTATAAAGCAAATACACATTTATTAAGACACCATTCCAGAGTCCTAAGATTTTGCTAAAGAACACAGAATATGCTCCTTGCTTTGAGGCCCAGTTTGAAATAAACTTTGAATTGAGCAGCTGATCAGGGAGCACCCCCTTGCTATCTTGAGAGCTTGCTTTATTGAAACTGAAATGGCTAAACATTTGAAAAGGGTGCTAGACCTCCATCTGCTGGCTGAATAGAAGACTACGTCATATACAACATTTTACATTTACCAGGCTTAGCTTTTCTTACATTAGCGGAAGCCCTTGCCGCCTTTCTTAAAAGGATTTGCGGTGGATCACTCTTTCAGAGGGTGGCTGGAAATATGTTGCTTACCCCACATGATTTTTGGATAAAATGTGATTGGGAGATGGGGATAATATCTGAGTATCTACAACTATGTCCTTGAAATGGGGTACACACATGGAGTTTCTAGCCTTCATTTCCTGCTGTGCTTTAAGTGGAGATTTTCTGGCAACACACTTGGCTAGATAGAAGTGCAAGGGAGACTACATGAGGGGGCAAGCAAATACTTATGAATGACTTTTGTGCCAACTGACAAGTTTACATGTATCCTATGTTTATTCTAAAACCTCACAAACAGGGAAAAAAAGCAATTGGGCAATTTGTTCAAAGTAGTAGATAAGGCTAATTTTTAATTTACTGCAGATGTATTCAGCAAAAAGTGAACTTTCTGAGAAACCCCTAATCTTCCTCAGACCAAAGAAGAGAGATGTAATCACCATTAGTGTGTGTGTGGGAGCTATAGACCAGTGGCATGATGAAAGTAACATCAGCATACAACAAAATCAGGACAAATATGTGACATGGTGTTGATTGTACCATTCGATTGGTATGTTAGGAAAAAAGTACCTCCTTGCAATATGTGCACATTTCCTTGTGTTTTTTTTTTCTCTCCCTTTTAATATAACTGCTAGTACAGGAAAATTACTGTTGATCCTGGCAGAAACCCAGTTAATAAATTCATATGCTTTTTTTGCCTCTGCTATACTGAAACAGTAGTAGTGTCTGCACTCTTAAACTCAGTCTAAACTCAGAGTGTTTATTTTTTTAATGTTGCATGGATATTATCACTTG
The DNA here is from genome assembly GCF_062004578.1 of Staurois parvus. Lineage (NCBI taxonomy): Eukaryota > Metazoa > Chordata > Amphibia > Anura > Ranidae > Staurois > Staurois parvus. The sequence continues at coordinate 12,554,033 of NW_028317855.1, read as the reverse complement.
AAAATTACAGTTTACATCTTACTAAAAACAATGTTTAATTAACCAAGAGTCCTGAACTTGCTGCCTCTCTAGCAGTCGAACGTCTGTGAGGTCCCATCTGGTATCTTCTTACTGGCTTCTTCCAAGTGCTGGTCTTTGGACATCTTGATTGGCCAGCACAGGATGACATAATTTCTGCACGTGTGTGTAGAAATTGTTCATCCCGCCAGACAGTTATTGTCCTGGAAATGTAAATTGAGTTGCGCTCCGCAGGCTACACTGTTAAGACGACTGTAAGCAGGTTAGTAGGTTTATTTTATTGTAGAAGAGACCTTGCATGTTAATGCAGTGGTGCAAGTTAGAATGACTTCAATTTGACATATGTAGGTTTTGATACTGAAACTGGTGCACATGCTTGCCTGAAATAGGTGCCGGTAGTTCTAAAGCAAACTACTGCCAGAAAATAGTTGTAAGTGCTTTATTGCATTCCCTGGATTTTCTTAGTTTAAAAAACATGTTGATTAAGTATCATTCCTAAAGGCCATATGCCCCCAGAACACTGGATTAAAAACTTCCATAGTCGTCATCTGTCGTCATGCCTTATTGCCAGGACACTGGGGCCTGCAGCATCATGGTAGCAAGCAGTGTCCCTCATGTAAATCCCTGTGTATGCACAGTGTGTTCTTTCCTTTGACTGCAAAGCTGAGGCTGAGCTGCTGTCACCAAAGGGGTTGATCCTAAACATACGTGCACAGGCTTCTCTATAGCCTGCTGCTGATGCTCCTTGTGCAAATCCAAGCTGTGTGCAACACTCTCCCTCAGTCGTAAAAGCCCTAAAGAAGTTTTTTCTGCAAGCATCCTCTCTGTCCCCTGGGTGACATCAGCAGTTAGGCCTCAGCTTTGCTGTCAAAGGTAAGCATACTGCACATGAACTAGGATATGACTGTGGAGCAAGGAACAAGCTCCTCAATGCTGGAGGTGAGTGGCCAATGGCTGCAATGTTTTGGGTGAGCCCAAATGGCCTACAGGTATGACACATTAATTGTCATACCTGTAGGCCATTTGGGCTCACCACTTTGTGGTTGTAAAGGCTCAATATTTTTTTACCTTCATGCAATCTATGCATGAAGGTAAACCTGCTGTGTGTCCAAGCCCCTCCTAATACTTACCTGAGCATCATCATTATTCACACTCGGCAGGAGGGAGGGGCCAGGAGCACCAGCAGGAGACCTGAGAAGAGGAGGATTGGGGCTGCTGTGTACAAAACCACTATACAGAGCAGGTAAGTAACATGTTTGTTATTTAAACATCACTTTAACATTTATTCCAAACTACAGTGTATATCTTGGTATGGAGATAGCAGCCAAAAGAAACAGGTGAGAAAAAAGAATCCTCAAAGTTCCATGCAATCCGAACAAACCAAAAGTAGATACCGGAAGTTGATAAATGCTAGCTGTCAATCTCCCATCTAGCTTCCTTCCCAGATCTCCACTGGCCTTGCAGTAGAGAACTGGTACCTCCTCTAGTCACTATTCTATTTCAATCCCCTCTTGATCCTGCCCCCAGGTTGACCTTTCTAGTTTGGGGACCGGATGCTTCTAGCTATAATCTAGCATGTGTAACAGCCTGGAGCACATGTCATAATACACATAATGAGGTCCTACAAAAAACTTGCAGGGACGCAAGCCAAGGGGCTGTGGTGGCAGCTTCCATCCCCCAAGGCAACCAAGTTTGTCATTAAGACCTGGGGGAATATTGCCTTTAACCACTTTCCGCCTTCCGTCTTGGTACTTCGGACAGGCGGCAGCTACAGGCACAGCGATGTACCAACACACAGCGGAATGCGGATCCCGATAATCGAGACCCTGTGATCATGTGATCATGTGATCGCTAAGCGCTCACATGGTCACAATGTTGGCAAAGCTGTTATGAATCAGTCTGATTCAGAACAGCTTTGCTTCTCTTCCTGATGAGCTGTTTGGCCCACAGCTCTCACATGGTACATGGGCTAATCACAGCACCCTGCACCATAGCTATAGCCAATCACAGATCACTATTTTGAACTGTAATGAACTTAACCCATTCATGACTGTTCAAAGCAAGCATTGCATTGCAGGAACAATATTCTTTATTGCTCCTGCAATGCAAAGTATTAAAAAAAAAATCCTTGATCACCCCCAGAGTAATACAAAGTTTAACCACTTGCCTACCGGGCACTTATACCCCCTTCCTTACCAGGCCAATTTTCAGCTTTCAGCGATGTTGCACTTTGAATGACAATTGCACGGTCATGCAGCACTGTACCCATATGAAATTTTTATAATTTTTTTCTCACAGATAGAGCTTTCTTTTGGTGGTATTTACTTGTGGCTGGGTGTTTTACCTTTTGCGCTATAAACAAAAAAAGAGCAAAAAAATTGAAAAAAAAAAAGGTTTCTTTGTTTCTATTATAAAATTTTGCAAACAGGTAATTTGTCTCCTTCACTGATGTGCGTTGATGATGCTGCAATGATAGGCAGCACTGATGGGCAGCACTGAAGGGCACTGATAGGCAGCACTGAAGGGCACTGATAGGCAGCACTGAAGGGCACTGATAGGCAGCACTGAAGGGCACTGATAGGCAAAACTGATAGGCAGCACTAATAAGGTGGCACGGATAGGCGGCACTGATAGGTGGAACTGATAGGCGGCACTGATAGATGGGTACTGATAGTCAGCACTGACTGGCGGCACTGCTGGGCACTGACTGGCGGCACTACTGGGCACTGACTGGCTGCACTGCTGGGCACTGACTAGCGCAACTGCTGGGTACTGACTGGCAGCACTGATGAGCACAGGTGGGTGGCACTGATGGGCACAGGTGGGTGGCACTGATGGGCACAGGTGGGTGGCACTGATGGGCAGAGTTGGGTGACACAGGTGCATAGCACTGATGGGTGACACAGGTGCGTGACACAGGTGGGTGGCACTGATGGGTGACACAGGTGGGTGGCACTCATGGGCACAGGTGGGCGGCACTGCTGGCCACTAGTGGGGGGCACTGCTGGGCACAGGTGGGTGGCACTGCTGGGTACCGATCATCAGGGCACTGATCATCAGTTCCCTGATGATCGGTGCCGATCCCTGCTCTGACAACTGCCGGTTCTCGGCAGTATTTAACCCACATTCTGACAGCGTGAGGTAAGTGCAGCCGAGAACCGGCAATTGCATTTCCCTGTTATCAGCGTGTCATTGGACACGGCTGATCACGTGGTAAAAAGCCGCTGTGATTGGCCTTTTACCACATCACGTGATCAGCTGTGTCCGCCGGGTGCGTCATGACGCCCTCCCAGAACTGGCTGGCTGCAGTGTAGCCGTCATTCGGCTGTCTGCGGTCGGCAACTGGTTAATGTTACTATGGTAACATTGAACTACTCTGATGAAGGTATTTTTTTTTTAAAAAGAAAAATGTTAAAAAGAAATTGAGAATTTTTATACAGTGCTCAAAAAAATTAAAGGAACACTTTTTAATCAGAGTATATCATCAAATCAATTAAACTTCTGAGATATTGACCTGGTCAGTAAAGTAGCAGAGGGGGTTGTTAATCAGTTTCAGCTGCTTTGGTGTTAATTAAATTAACAACAGGTGCACTAGATGGGCAACAATGAGATGACCCCCACAACAAATATGGTTTTACAGGTGGAGGACACTGACATTTTTTCCTACTCCTCTTTTTTGACTGTTTTTCACTAGTTTTGCATTTGGCTAGGGTTAGTGTCACTATTGGTAGCATGAGGCGATACCTGAACCCTACAGAGGTTGCACAGGCAGAAGGTTTGCTGTGTTTCCCGGCACAGTCTCAAGAGAATGGAGCAGATTACAGGAGACAGGCAGTTACTCTAGGAGTGCTGGACAGGGCTGTAGAAGGTCCTTAACACATCAGCAGGACCGGTATCTGCTCCATTGTGCAAGGAGGAACAGGATGAGCACTGCCAGAACCCTACAAAATGACCTCCAGCAGGCCACTGGTGTGAATGTCTCTGACCAAACGAACCACAGTCTTCTAGTGGGCCCTGTGCTCTCTTCCTGGCACCATAGAGCTCGATTGGCATTTGCCATTGAACACCTGAATTGGCAGGTCCGCAACTGGTGCCCTGTGCTTTTCACAGATGAGAGCAGGTTCACCCTGAGCACATGCGATAGACGTGAAAGGGTCTGGAGAAGCCGTGGAGGACATTATGCTTCCCGTAACATCGTTCAGCATGACCATTTTGGTGGTGGGTCAGTGATGGTCTGGGGAGGCATATCCATGGAGGGATGCACAGACCTCTGCAGGCTAGACAATGGCACCCTGAGTGCCATTAGGTATTCGGATGAAATCCTTGGACCCATTGTCAGACCCTACGCTGGTGCAGTCGGTCCTGAGTACCTACTGGTGCACGACATTGCCTGGCCTCATATGGTGAGAGTATGCAGGCAGTTCCTGGAGGATGAAGGAATTGATACCATTGAATGGCCCCCACGCTCGCCTGACCAAAATCCAACAAAACGCCTCTGGAATATCATGTTTTGGTCCATCCGACACCACCAGGTTGCACCACAGACTGTCCAGGAGCTCAGTGATACTCTGCTCCAGATCTGGAAGGAAATACCCCAGGACACCTTGTGACGGGTGCGGCGTCAGACCTCCAGTCTTTCTCACCAGCTCGTGACCGAATACCACGCTCAGCTGCACCCTGCACAAAGATTTTCCAGCTAATGGACCACAATCCTTGTACCGCAGCCTGAGAGCGATCGTTAATGTTTGAATAAGCGTCTGTATACACACTGTCACTGCAGGCAGATGTATGCAGAAGTTTAAAAACACACAGTAGCGCTCTTCAGAGACAGGGATTCTTAGTTTGCATTAAAGAGCTTTATAAACAGTTCAACACTTTTCAGAAAATAGGATTTATTACTAAAAAGGTCACAATGGTGCAATAAAAATATTTACAGAAATAGATGTAGCCTATATATATATATATATATATATATATATATATATATACACAGAGAGCAATGCCACAACAGAGAGATAACAGAAAGAAGTTTAGGGAGGTAGAATACTTGCCGTCAGTCTTGGTTTAAGCAGATCAAGGTCCTGAACAAAAGGGTGCCGTTCTCCCAAGTTGGTTCCTGATGTTAAAAAGGGAGAATTCTTCATCTTACTTCTCCAGGCCTGACAGCCTATTTTGTAGTCCTCCCAAGTTATACCAGGGTCAATAATCTTCCCTAGGTACATGTGGCATCCTATCCACTGACAGGATAATACGGTGAACGATATTCTGAACGTCCAGGCATCACATATGACATATATGGCTGTGACGGTTAAGGAGATATCGCTTTCTGCTCTCGGGTAGACATTATCTAGGGGTGTAAGGTATCAGGTAACTTGTATTAAAATGACCTCTCTGAATATATGTCTTGTTTTATGGTATGTATTACCTAAGAGAAATTACAAAATTGTATGAAAAAGTGTTTTCACATGGGATGAAGGTTTTACTGCTATTTCGGAATGCGTTTGAAGTCCAGAGACTGACAGGTTTATAGCTGTACGATCAGCTTCAGAGCAAGAGTTTGCCAGACACACTGGAATCAGCTAATTGGGTTTACAAACATGAAGGATATCCAGCTGTGTCCTGTGCACTCCTGAACCCAGCACACAAGGACCACGTGTCACTCAACCGAGAGGGAGGGGGGAGCTGATTTGGAGTGAGAAATGATACAAGATGGAGGGTCTTTACTAAAATGGATGTTCGCGTCCATATTTGTACGTACAATTGCTACACACCTCATTAGGCACATGCCCTAACGTCATTCATGCATACAAGCACGTGGAGGCCATACAAATTACTGAGTACCATTTTGAGTTGCTGCAATGAACTTTCAGCAAAATGGACAAGCCTGCTACATAATTTTTTCTCTTTGATTTTTGGGGTGTCTTTGAATTCAGTCATCTGTATGTTGATGATTTTAATTTCCATCAAACGATGGGGCATGCTTACGTTCCTAACACATTACCCAGTCCATATTAGTATAGATATCCAGTATGATATTTTTCCCCATTGATATCTGATGTGTTTTTAAAGTGTTCCTTTAATTTTTTTGAGCAGTGTATATATAAGTGTTTATATATATATATATATATATATATATATATATATATATATATATATATATATATCTCTGCACAAAGCAACGTACCCTTATGTTGCTTTCTATTTCTTGGTGTGAGCGCATATGCGCCCCCAGCTGCCCCCCTGTCGGTCCAGGGAGAGAAGAGAGAACACCACCCTGTGAGTAAAAAAAATACATTACACACACACGTACACACACACACGTTTGATTAGCACATTTAATACTTTGATCACTCCGTCACCCAGCCAGTACCATTAGTACAGTGTCAGTATATAGAATTTTGTACTGATCACTGTATTAATGCCACTAGCAGTATCGGATAGCGTCAGGGTCAGTTCGTGTCCCTCTCAGCCAGGTCAGCTAGTGTTAGATTGCCCGCAAACTATCGCACTCACGCTATAGGTCAAAATCTTTACTAAGTAATTATAGATTTGTTAGTTTAACTTTTATAGTTAGGAAGATACTGGAGAGTTTAAAAAAAAGACCACATAGATGAGTTCTTGCTGGAAAAAAATATTTTAAGCAACAGACTGCATGGATTCATGAAAGACAGAAGTTGTCAAACAAATCTGATTTCTTTTTATGAGGAGGTGAGCAAAATCTTGGACATAGGGGTGGAGGTGGATGTGGTATACTTGGGTTTTGCAAAAGTGTTTGACACAGTTTCCCACACATGGCTAATGTGTAAGGTAAAGTCTAGGGGCTTGGAAAAATCTGTATGTAAAGGGATAGAAAACTGGATAAAAGATCATATTCAAAGAGTAGTGGTTAATGATTCATACTCTGCATGGTCTAGGGTTGTCAGTGGTGTACCCCAAGGTTCAGTGTTGGGACTTTTACTTTTTAATATTATAAATGATACAGGGTCTGGGATTAAAAATCCCATTTCAGTCTTTCCAGGTGACACCAAGCTGTGCAGTGGAATAATGTCCTTACAGGATGTCTTCAACTTACAAGCCGACCTCAAAGCACTGTTTAATTGGGCAACTATGTGGCAGTTGAGGTTTAATGTTGATAAATGTAAGGTTATGCACTTGGGGGCTAAGAATATGCATGCATCATACATACTAGGGGAGTACAACTGGGGGAATCAATGGTGGAGAAGGATCTGGGAGTTCTGGTAGATCACAAGCTTAATAATGGCATGCAATGCCATGCTGCGGTTTCTAAAGCGAGCAAAATCCTCTCTTCTATTAAAGGAGGTATAGACTTCAGAGAGATAGATATAATTTTACCCCTGTACAAATCATTAGAAATACCTTATCTGGAATATGCAGTTCAGTTTTGGGCACCAACTCACAAAAAGGACATTGTGGAACTGGAGAAAGTACAGAGAAGGGCAACCAAACTGATAAGAGGCATGGAGGAGCTCAGCTATGAGGAAAGATTAGAGGAACTGAATTTATTCTGTTTTGAGAAGAGGAGATTAAAGGGGAATATGATCAACATGTATAAATACATCAAAGGTTCATATAGTGAACTCGCTGTAGAGTTATTCACCTTGAGGCCATCACAGAGGACAGGGGGGCACTCTTTACATCTGGAGGAAAAGAAATTTAATCTCCAAACATGGAAAGGTTTCTTCACAGTAAGAGCTGTGAAATTGTGGAATAGACTCCTTCAAGATTTGGTTCTAGCCAGCTCAGTGGATTGCTTCAAAAAAGGCCTGGATTCTTTCTTAGATACACAGAATATAACTGGATACTAACATTTATAAGTAAAGTTGATCCAGGGAATATCTGATTGCCTCTTGGTGGATTTTGAAGGACTTTATAACTTTTTTTTATTTTAATGGTTGAACTGGATGGACTTTTGTCTTTTTGCAGCCAGACTAACTATGTAACTATGTAAGAAGCATTCTTTGTTATTTTCTAAAAATTGTTGTCAAAATAAATTCCATGGACTCAACATGCCTCTCAACAAATTAACTGTGGGTGTCTACTTTCCAAAAAAGGGTCATGGGGGGGGGGGGGGGGGGATTTGTACTGCCCTGGCATTTTAACCCCCTTAGGAAATGTGATTGGCAGTCAGAAAGTAAAAGCTGCATAAATTCCATTATATATATAATATATATATATAGTTCTGTACAAAATAATAGCAGTGTGTTTGAAAAAAAGTGAGTAAAGCTCAAAATCCTTTTAATAGCTTTTATTTCCATACACACAAATGTATTGGGAACACTACACATTCTATTCCAAATCAAAACATGAAGAAAAATATATCAAAATTGTGTTGTTCCTCTAAAAAAATTGAAGAAAAGTGAATATTAGACTGTTCAAAAAAATAGCAGTGTTTGTATTCTTCTTTACAAACTCAAACATTCACTATATAAACTGAAAAATGTTTGAAGATTTTGCTTTCCTTTGAATCACTTAATTAATATTTAGTTGTATAAGCACTGTTTCTGAGAACTGCTGTACATCTGTGTTGCATGGAGTCAACCAACTTCTGGCACCTGTGAACAGGTATTCCGGCCCAGGGTGACTGGACTACATTCCACAGTTCTTCTCTATTTCTTGGTTTTGCCTCAGAAACTGCATTTTTTAAGTCACCCCACAAGTTTTCTATTGGATTAAGATCCAGGGATTGGGCTGGCCACTCCATAACGTTAATCTTGTTGGTCTGGAACCAAGATGTTGCACGTTTACTGGTGTGTTTGGGGTTGTTGTCTTGTTGGAACACCCATTTCAAGGGCATTTCCTCTTCAGCATAAGGCAGCATGACCTCTTCAAGTATTCTGATGTATTCAAACTGATCCATGATCCCTGGTATGCGATAAATAGGCCCAACACCGTAGTATGAGAAACATCCCCATATCATGCTTGCGCAACCATGCTTCACTGTCTTCACAGTGTACTGTGGCTTGAATTCAGTGTTTGGGGGTTGTCTGACAAACTCTCTGCAGCCACTAGACCCAAAAAGAACAATCTTACTTTCATCAGTCCACAAAATGTTGCGCCATTTCTCTTTAGGCCAGTCAATGTGCCCTTTGGCAAATTGTAACCTCTTCAGCATATGTCTTTTTTTCAACAGTGGGACTTTGCAGGGGCTTCTTGTAGATAGCTTGGCTTCACATAGGTGTCTTCTAATTGTAACAGTACTCACAGGTAACTTTAGACCTTCTTTGATCTTCCTGGAGCTGATTGTTGGCTGAGTCCTTGCCATTTTGGCTATTCTTCTATCCATTCGAATGGTAGTTTTTCGCTTTTTTCCACGTCTTTCAGGTTTTGGTTACCTTTTTAAAGCATTTGCGATCATTTTAGCTAAGCAGCCTATCATTTTCTGCACTTCTTTATATGTTTTCCCCTCTCCAATCAACTTTTTAATCAAGGCACGCTGTTCTTCTGAACAATGTGTGGAACGACCCATTTTCCTCAGAATTTCAGAGAGAAATGCACTGTAACCAGCATGTACAACATTTGCTGCCTTCCTTCCTTAAATAAGGGCAATAATTGCCACCTGTTTTTCAAAGAATGAATGACCTCACTAATAGAACTCCACACTGCTATTATTTTGAACATTCCCCTTTCAATTAGTGATTCAGTTACACAGAATCAGCAGCATGCATGTCATGACTGTTGGGTCTGTTAGATTTCTGTTACTCTGCTACACCTGCTAGTAAATTTTTTGCCATGTAGAAATATAATTTCTACCAAAAACAGTGATTGATCAGGTTATTGATGTCTGACTGCTATTATTTTGAACACAACTGTATATATATACATACATACAGCTAGGTCCATATATATTTGGACACAGGCACAATTTTAGATTTTTTCAGGTATTTACCAAAACATATTCAAGCTATAGTTATATAATGGATATGGGCTGAAAGTGCACACTCTCAGGTTTAATTTGAGGGTATATGCATCCAAATTGGAGGAAGGGTTTAGAAATTACAGTTCTTAAGAGTAGTTATCCCCCCTTTTTTTGAGGGACCAAAAGTAATTGGACAGTTGAATCAAAAGCTCTTTCATGGCCAGGTGTGGGCTACTCCATTATTTGTTCATCAATTAAGCAGGTAAAAGGTCTGGAGTTGAATGTAAGTGTGGTATTTGCATTTGGAAACTATTGCTTTGAACCTACATCATGCGTTCAAAGGAGCTGTCCATACAAGTGAAACAGGCCATTGCAAGGCTTTATAAATGACACAAATCCATCAGAGAGATAGCAGCAATATTAGGAGTGGCCAAATCAACAGTTTGGCACATTCTGAGGAAAGAAGAACACACTAGTGAACTCAACAACATAAAAAGGCATGGACGTCCATGGAAGACAACAGTGGTGGCTGTTCGCAGGATCCTCTCTATGGTAAAGAAAAACCCATTCACAGCATCCAGACAAGTGAAGGACACTCTCCAGGAGGTGGGCATATCATTGTCAAAGTCTACAATCAAGAGAAGACTTCACAAGAGCAAATACAGAGGGTTCACTACAAGGTGCAAACCATTCATAAGCCTGAAGAATAGAAAAGCCAGATTAGACTTTGCCAAAAAACATCTAAAAAAGCCAGACCAGTTCTGGAAAAGCATTCTTTGGACGGATGAAACTAAGATTAATCTGTACCAGAATTACGGGAAGAAAAAAGTGTAGAGAAGGCTTGGAACATCTCATGATCCAAAGCACAGAATGTCATCTGTAAAACATGGTGAAGGCAGTGTGATGGCATGGGCATGCATGGCTTCCAATGGTACTGGGTCATTGGTGTTGATGATGTGACAGAAGCAGCCAGATGAATTCTGCAGTGTTTACAGATATACTGTCAGCCCAGATTCAGTCAAATGCAGCAAATGTTATTGGACAGCGCTTCATAGTACAGATGAACAATGATCCAAAACACACTTCAAAAGCAACCCAGGAGCTTTTGAAGGAAAAGTGGAATATTCTGCAATGGCCAAGTCAATCACCTGATCTCAACCCAATCGAGCATGCATTTCACTTGCTGAAGACAAAACAAAACGCAGAAAGACCCATAAACAAAGAACAACTGACGGCAGCTGTAGTTAGAGCCTGTCAAAGCACCATAAAGGAGGAGACCCAGTCTTTGGTAATGTCCTTGGGTTCCAGACTTCAGGCAGTCATTGCCAGTAAAGGATTCTCAACAAAATATTAAAAAGGAACATTTTATTTATGATTATATTCCTTTGTCCAATTACATTTGAGCCTCTGAAATAGTAGGGGCGGTGTATAAAAATGGTTTCAGTTCCTAAAATTTGTACTTGATATTTATGTTCAGCCTCTTGAATTAAAGCTGAAAAGTCTGCACTTCAAATTCCTTTGGATTGTTTCATTTTAATTTATTCTGGTGGCATACAGAGCCAAAAGAATGAAAATTGTGCCTGTGTCCAAATATATATATATGGACCTAATTGTATGTGTGTATATATATATATATATATATATATATATATATATATATATATATATATATATATATATATATATATATATATATATATATATATACGGTATATACCATAGTTTGTAAACATTATTGTCAGGAATGGACTTGCCAATAGTGGTGGGACTCACCTGCCTTGTGGGCTGAAGTACCAGGGCTGGCCAGCGGGTGCTCTCAACAACCAGAGGTTCACTTCGGCAATTAGCCATCACCTGGGGCTGATTGCCGGTGCATTTAAGGGATGGCCAGACCTGCAGTCTGTGCCTTGGTGTGTGTTTTTCCATGGGCCCCTGTATCTTGTAACCTGCGTTCCTGTTCCTGTTTCTGCCTCTGCCTCGGCCTGACTTGTTGCCGACCCTGCCTGGTCCTGACCTCTGCTGACTTCTCCTGTTTTGATCCCTGGCTTGTGACCCTGACCATTCTCTCCGCCTGCTCCTCCTGTACCTACCTGCCCGATAGTTATCGACCCGGCTAGCCTGACTACGTTGTGCTCTATATGTGTATGTACCTGTGTATCTGTATCAGTTTAGGTTTGGGTTTGTTTCACCTTGTTGTATGTATTTGTGTTAGCTTGGGGTTTGGTGCACTGCGTTTATGTTTGCATTGTTAGTCTTTAATAAATTGTCTTATCTATACCATATCTGAAGCTTGCGTTTCCCTGTGTCAGTCCACACACTTCTGGTCACACCCGCATCCCTGACAGTTATAACTTTCACACAAACCAATTAGCAGGCCTCAAAATTTCCACCCGCCTGCTCACATTTGAGTGATTCACTGGCAGAGCCGGTGTAGCAACAAGATATGTACCCTGTGAAGATCGTAAGAACTGTGCATGCGCCGGATTCAGACACAGGAACCCGAGTTAAGCAGATTGGGACACAGCGGGATACCGTTAACTCTTTACATGCTACAAGCCAATCGGGATACGGGCAGGACACAAGTGGGATACGGGCAGGGTGGGACACAAGTGGGACACAGGCAGGACACAAGTGGGCAGGACTGGGACACAGGCAGGACACAAGTGGGACACGGGCAGGACTGGGACACTGGCAGGACACGGGCAGGACTGGGACACCGGCAGTATCACTGAACTCCCTGCCAAATGATCAGGAGGGACACAGGCATGACACAAGCTCAGGCACCTTGACAGCCAAGTGGGGACACTTGAGTCTTCATTATTAACATTCCCAGGATAAACCGTGGATACAGAATTTCACAGCAAATGTAGCATGAAGATGGTGGAGGCCATGCACAGTTCCAGCACCTCTGGAGGGCTCTTTCTGTAAGTGGTTACTCTGATGGTACAAGGGGACTTGTGGGGAAAAAAGGACATACATTTTTTTTGCATGACTACACAGTTAGCAGTCGAAATAGAACAATGCTGAATAGCAAAAAATGGCCTGGTCAGGAAGGGGGGAAAACCTTCTGGAGCTGAAGTGGTTAAGTCAAATCTATTCAGATAATCTTATTGAAATCTCCGCTCTCATTCGGGGGAATCATATCCAGTACTGTAAATGGAACACCCTTAGTAAATTTATTCTGAGAAACAAATTGTCTTCCTACTGATGTATCCAGATTGCCATTAGAAATTACAAAAATGTGATCCTATACTCCTATACGCTTTTCCAAAGGATCCACAGTGCATCTAAGCAGGTAAACAACACCTATAATTTGACAGTTACCAAAATGTGGCCTGTACAGTTGTACATTGGATAGTCTAAAGTTATTATCTGTACAAGTATATTAACAGTATGAACAGTGACCACATGGAAACGTACCAAACTGGACTCTACTACATTGATCCCTATTTGAGAGTGAAGTGAAATGGGCCTCTTTTTTTTTTTGTCATCCATTCCTTGGAGTTAGTTTTTTCTTTTCACTTTGATATAATAGTCAAGCTCTAGGGCTACTTTTAGCTCTCACATATGAATGATTTAGAGGTTAGCATAGCCCTTTCACTGCTAGTTGTATCTGTAATTTGTTTTTTCTTTGTTCTTCAGACTCTCTTAATCATTTGTACAATTTTTATTTAACTCATAAATATTGCATTCCCTTTATCAGATCATTGGTTGGCTTCCAGGCAGGGTACCAAGGTTGGGCGCAGGTATGTTTGATTTCTATTGCCCGACGCCCGGGACATGTAGTTCCGGGCGTCGGGCACACAGTTTTTTTTCTACCTGTAGCATTTAGGCGGCAGCGCTGCTGCCTGATTGCTTCCACACAGTGCTAGCCTCTCCTCCCCCTGTGAGGTCTGCCGGGCTCCACTTGGCCATCTGCGGGCCCGGGAACAGGTCACCGCCATCGGCTAGAGGGGATGGAGGAGAGTGGACACGCATAGGGACTTTGTCCTCTATGTGATGGAAAAAAAAATTTGAAATGTTAAATAATGAAGTTACACCCAAGCACATACCATCTCCTCCCCCCCAAAAAAATTGAGGACCCCCACATATACACATGTACAAACATAAAAGCACATGCTGGGGCTTCTACGCATGAAAACGTCGATTGCGATACACATGTCACATATTGCCGAGCACGCCAGAATGAGAGCAATAATTCTAGCACCAGACCTCCTCCGTAACACTAAACTGATGACCTATAAGGAGCTTCAAAAGTGTCGACCTATAGAAAATATAGGGTACTGAAGTTCATCGCCATTTCATGAGCGCGCACAAATTTAAGGTTTGACAGGTTGGATATCTACTTGGTTCAACCTCCAACTTTTATATTTTACAAAAAATAGGGTAATGTATTGCTTTTTTGTGCCCTAAAATTAACTTACTTGTATTTTGTTACTGAAATTTTGCGGTAATATCATGTGACATAAAAATTGTAACTACCACTATTTTATTCTTTAGGGTCTCTGCTTTTAGAAAGTATATAAGGTTAGGGGGTTTTATGTAATCTTCAGGCCTAAAATGATTTTTTTAAACTTAAGCAAAAAATGCAAAAACAGCTCTGGCAGCGAAAAGCGAAAGGGATAAAGGATAAGCGCTGACCCACCCTTTCCTGAGGAGCAGCCACTCGGTGCTCATTACACTGCAAGGTCTCTCCTCTCCCTGCTAGTCCCCAGGTGCGGTGCTGGAGACAGGCAGGGAGGGGAGGAGGAGATAAACCGCAAAATGTTTAAAAATATTAAATGTTTAAGTTGTGATAAAGCCCCTTTTGTTTTTAAAAGCCCCAGACATTCCTAATAGCACCTCCACCATCTGATTTAAATACAGTTAAAAGTAAAAAGTTTTTTTGTTTTTTTTTTATCTGGACAAGTAGTTCAGATAAAGGCCCAGTCATGAGGGATAAGTAGATTGGGGCACCAATATAGTCCCTGGACAAGTAGTTTTTTCAAAATTTTCCACACCCCTGTGGGCGCCTTGAAGAATGAAATTGGCTATCAGGGCCCTCCTTGGTCTGTGTGGACACTCCCAGTTGGAGTGCATAGACACACAGGGCCGCCATTTGGCTCGGTCTCCTGAGTGCCTCCGACCTGCTCGATTTGCGTATGACATCAGTCATTTTAGTATGCTCCCCAGCCTGAGCATAATTCAATATAGCCAGACGTTTTCCAGTTCCTAAACCCAAAATGTCAACCTTGGGGGGATCAGAATTGGAAGGGACTTGAAATAGAATGGCGACTAGAAGGAGGATGCCAGTTTTCTACCACATGGCCAGTGGAGAGGAAGCTGGATGGGAGGTTTGGTAACCAACATTTATCCACCTTGAATACCTATGTTTGGTTTGTGAGTTTTGCACAGACCTTTCTTGGGGTCTCATTTCTAATGCCACCTATTTCTTTTGGGCCCCTTTACTTTGTGATATCCAGTTGGGTTCCTGTGCCCCTGGGGACAGATGGAAGAACATATGCATATAGAAATTGGTTATCCTGATGGTAAAAATGGTAAAATGAATAGTTAATCTAGTCACCTTTATTTGTGGCCTAAAATATTTTTTTTTTCCTTTTTTTTATTTAAGTTTATTTTTTTTAGCACATAACTTTTTAACCACCTCCCGTCCGGCCGTTGTATATAAACGGCTGGACGGTGGCACTGCAGGGTCGGGTGGCCGTCTATAAACGGCCTCCCCGCACCCTGGGAGCGCGCAGCACCGCGATCCGGTGCCCGTTGTGTTCTCCGGACACAGTGAAACACCGATCGTCGGACGGGACCTCTGTACGAGGTCCCGATCATGTGATCACTGATTGGCCAATCAGTGATCACATGCAAAGTAGTAAGCAAGATGTCACTTGTGACATCATTGCTTACTACGTGTGAAATCTGTGAATGATCACAGAGGTCACATGGTACAAGGCTTTTGTGAATAGCCTTGTACCATGTGACGACCTATATGGGTGTAAAAGCAATCGTTGTAAAAAAAAAAAAAATCTTCATCACCCCCCACAAGTAGTACAGTGTCACCATGGTGACACTGTACTGCTAGGGTGACAGTATGTAAAAAAAATAAAAAATAATATAAAAAAATAAAATAAAAATTTAAAAAAAAATGTTTAAAAATTATAATTTTTGCTTATAAACTAATTTGGATTTTTTTTTTTTTACTAAAAAGATAATGGAATAAATTTTGGCTAAGATTTATGATGAAATATTAGTTATTTGCAAAATTTTATTAAAACACTTTTTTTCAAAATTTTTGGACATTTCATTTACATAGCAAAAAAATACAAATCCCAGTGGTGAATAAATACCACCAAAATAAAGCTTTATCTGTCTCAAAAAAATGGTAAAAAATTAATTTGGGTACAGTGTTGCATGACCGCGCAATTGTCATTCAAAGTGTGATAGTGCTAAAAGCTGAAAATTGCCCTGGTCAGGAAGGGGGTAAAAGTGTCCGGTCTGGAAGTGGTTAAAGTAGTGAAAGATTAAACACAATGCTTTATAAACTGGGATACTTGCATCCTGAAGAAGTTGGCGAGACCTGGGAAATGTGAATATTTAACAAGGATGGTCATTCGGCTCTTGTAGACACTGCCCTTATCTGTAAGGATGTACAGTGGGCTTCCATGTTTTACTATTTTGGAATAGACTGTAAAATTGAATAAATGATGTGCATGACAGCCCAATACAATTAGGAATTTCTTCGGCTGTGATATATTTATTGGGGTGATCAACAGTACAATATTAATACATTATATAAGATTGCCACTATCTGAACCTAAGTGGATATTCTATTGAATATAAGGTGTTCTCCAGTGAGCTGAAGGGTTTGACATCTTTGACAACTCTGTGCATAGTCAATAGAAGGGCAATTCATATTCTTTGGGGAAAAAAATGCAAGGAATGGTGGTGGTGAGTGAGCAATTTCCCCTTGTTACTGTCAATGTGCAGAGAAGAAGCTGCTGTAGTAGCACCCAGATCATCATGGACACAGTGCACTACTACAGTGATTTTCACCATCCCCAAGGGCTCTCCAGATATCCAATATGGATACTTGCATTGAACCAAGCTGGATCAATGTAAAGTTTTACCAAAAATTATTCTTGGAGTTCCACTTAAGCAAGACTTGTATAGCAACATTAAAGTAAAAGCAGCCTGCAGCAGTTTGCAAAACTAACCTTCTCAAAAGAGGCATGTGTTTTAATATGGCCTTTTTTCAGGAAAGCTACTTGTGTCTCCAGCCTGTTTTTTTTGTAAATGTTAATAAATTTAGTTGATGGAACTAAATCTAATATAATCTCTGAGATTCTCAAACTGGCACAACTCTGCATCCCCAAATTTAATAGAGACCGCTTTTAAATTCCTTCAAGCATCTATCGGTTTTATGGATTTTAACTGACACTTGCGTGTGACAAATGCAAAGGATTCCTGCAGTTTTGTGTGTATTCAAGCTGAGCTTTATTATAATAGAGACTATGCTAAAGCTTGTCAAGCTTCATTCATTTCCTTATCTTTTTTTAAGGTCAATGAAATCATTATGTATCTTCATTAATCAATCATAAGGCACAAAAGACTTTAATTAGAGGCTGGTTACAGTTATTGTTACATTCAGAAGGCTTTACTAGGACCTCTAGTCACTTTGTCCTCTTCTTGTTTTGTACCCATGGAAACCTGAAGCAATGCAGACCGTCCTTTAAAACTTGTTTTATGTTTAATCCACTGGCACAGACCCCAGGAAACACTTCTCAGTTATCCATGGAAAAGGATGGATTACTGTTGTAGTAGTTTCCTTGTTTCATCTCTTTTTTTCAAGATTAATGGTTTTGGAAGTGTAGCTCCATGTTCATGTAAACATGCAAAATATTTAGATGTCTTTAGGTTGCTGTGAGTGTTATTATATTATTATTTATTTATTTAAGAATTTGAACCTCTTTCAGGTTTTCACTGCTGTCAATCAAGGGAGGGGCTCCTTCTCCATTTTTAACTGCAACAAAGCCATACAGAACTGCAACCTTTGCCCACTCCATCCAATAGAAGGCTGGAGTCATAATATAACCTGCTTGTACATTTCACACATTGCTACACACTTCAGTAAATTCCTAGTTTGGTTGTTATAGATACTGTACTCTTGTGATCAATATCAATAGAATATGTTCAAGTGTGCTTCGTAACTTTTTTTCTAGTGCTGCAATGTGATATTTGGAGTCTAAATAATGCTTTTAATGGTAATATTTACTGGTTAAAACCTTTTATCTGCTAATTTGCTGTAACAGCTTATAAAGTATTAGTTTGGCTTCAATCCATGTAATTAAATCTGCTAGTACTTCTAACACTCCACCATCTCAACCACCCCAGCAAGCTGACAATGCTGCTATCCAAAGGTTCCCCCTGTGTTTCTTAATCCAGAGTGGTGGCACTCTAATACAGGAGGTGTGTTACTGGCCAGATCACCAGATGAAAACCAAGGGGAAAAGCCTAAAAAAAATAAAGTAGCCCGGGTTCACACTGGAACCAAACTGCATTTCTGTGTAAATCGCATGCAATTTCTGTGTGGCGCAATTTGAGCCATACATTTTGTATGGCTCAAATTGCAATGCATCTGCACCAGAAAGTGCAGGACCCTTTTTTTTTTTTTTTTTTGTCCACACCAGAATCTGGCCTATGCGATCTATTATGTACATTGCTCCACATTTTGCAAACCGATTTCAGGATGTTAAACTAAAACACACACCCACAGCGGTTCGTATGAATGAGATGCGAATACAATGTGGTGCAGAAATGGCACAGAAAAAAAGAAATGTAAATGTTTTTAACATACTGTCACCAGTGTCCCTTTTCACTGCCACACCAGTCATATGATGATGCTGTACTGCTGGTTACAGTATGTAAAAATAAATGGTGAAAATTGTATTTAATTTCTTCATTTTTCAAAAAATAGCAACTTCAAATAACTCTCCATGCCACTTTCAAAATTCCTCAGACTGTCTACTTTCCGAAAAGGAGTCATCTGGTGGGGGTATTTGTACTTTTCTGGCATTTTAAGGGCCTCAAAAGATGAGCCATCAGTACATCAGAATTTATCAATTTTCAAATATATACTCCATAGTTTGTAGATGCTATAGCTTTTACACCACCCAATTAGTACACACTTATTGGGATTTTTTTTTTTTCACCAAAGAAATGTAGCAGAATACATTTTGGCCTAAATGTATAACCTAAATGTATTTATTTTTTTTTAATTTTCTGTCTTTTGTTGTTTAATAAAAAAATAATAAACCCAGTGATGAACAGATGCCACCAAATGGCCTGGTCATGAATGGGGTAAAACATTCCAGAGCGCAAGTGGTTAACCATTCCTGCCAGTGGTAAATGGGTTTTTCTCCTCTCTGTAGTTGTATTCAGTCTTTTTTTTTTTAAAAAAGACATACAGGCTGCATCACCATATGAAAACAGAAGAGAAAACCATCGCAGCCATCACACCTGAGAAAAGGTAAGCAGCAATAGGTTTTCTTTTAGGTTTAATGGCACTTTAAATTTTACTAAGAGAGCATAGAGGTGTTCACCAGGAATGAGACGTGTTTGGAAATGCATGTTGTTCTAGGTTTCCTTAAGAGATATGTGATGTCTTACAGCAGTAACATAAGTGGCAGTGTTTGAGATGACACAGACAGATGTGGGAGTGGAAGGGGAAGAAATGGTGGGCACTGCGGAGGTGAGCACAAGGCAGGAGATCCTCCATCCAGTAGTTAACATATGATAGGAAGATTAGACTGCTCGAGATGCAGCAGCTACTTGTGGATAATTAATGGTAGGTACAGGGTTTGAGACTAGGGCACAAAACAGAAGGTGTAGCAGTTACTAGTGTGCACAGAGCAAGAGGTAGATAACAGAAATTGATGGTTCAGAGGAGATTGGAGGTTTTGGTTATTTTGATGACTATCATATGAAAGGTGGAGATGCATTGCGAAAATAAGCAGAAGACATCTGTGGTTTCAATCACAACCAATGCTAGCCTTAATATTGCAAAAAAAGTCAAGAGTAATGTTGGCACAATTTCATTAGTGAATTTGAAGAATTTGAAATCACCAGAGGTGTGTGTGTGTTTTTTTTTTTTCTAGAACTAACATGGCTCACCAGCCTCCAACCTTCATGTGTTCTCAGGGGTCATTGAAGAACATCAGGATTCAGGCCTAGCATTTAAGTGTGGCTTTTTTACTTTTTATAGTGGCATAGTCTGAACTTTAATACCCAGTGACTTACTAGGTTTGTTGCAAAGTCTCACTTGAATGTTTACTAGATAAAAAAAAACTTTGAGCATTCCAAGTAATTCTTACACAATCAATTTTCCCTACTCTTGCTTGTGTCCATCTATCCTTCCATTCCTCCCTTCCTCCTTTCTCTTCTTTACCTCCTTTTATCTATTATTATCTCCCTGTACCCAATTATTCCTCCAGCCATCCCTTTATCCCCTATTTCCATTTATCCATCCATCCCTCCCAGACATTATCCCTGCATCCATCTACTGTTCCACCATATGTGTGAATCTGTATTTTTGTTTTTTGTTTCAGAGAATACAAACCTGAAGATGTCCATGGCACATGCATGGGATCAAGGTCATCCTAGTTTTTGAGCCTGCTAGTGAATAGGTCACTACTCTAATCTCTTGGACTGAAAGTTTGAAAGCTTCATCTGCACTCAAGCATCAAGAACCTCTACACTCCTCTTTACTTCTAATGGAAGTATCCTCCTGAGTAAGACATATGACAAGAGGAGGTGAGTGGCTGTTCATGCAGCCGAGCAGTATCTGCGAAGGAAAAAGAAATTCAGAGCAGCTACCATTCGGCTACACCAAAAACAGTCTCATTCCATTCCAGAGCATTAGAAGGGATGTTAAAGGACTTTTGTTAACACATTATATGGCTTCACTGCAGATCAATTCTTGTATAAAGACAAAACTTTTAGAAAGTCTTACATTTAAATTTGTAAAGCAGCCAGTCAAACAGTACAAAACATTCAAAAGTTGTTGCAGTTATAGAATCTCTACAGAGTAGTATTGAAATTCCTGGATACATACCAGAACCACAAGGTTCAGTCCCATGTAACTGAAAATTAGGAGTGTCAGGACAAAGCTGGCCATACATGCACAGAAATTTGGTGGGTTCAGCTGGGACTGGATGTATTTTGATCCTTGTAAGAGCAAAACACATGGCTATCTGCTGACTGACTTCTGTTTAACCAACCTGTTGGAAAAAATAAGCTCAATCAGCGCTTCAGGCTATAGCCTGCAGAGCTGATCAGTGTATTCTGACGGCAGGAAAGTCTTCCCACTGTCAAGAATACAATGACACAGTGAAGAGTATTCCTCCATCTGCCTCAAGTATGTGGATGGGGGAATTGGGTATGATTTTTTTGTTCAACTCACTGGTTCAACAAAAAATTATTTTCATAGCCAGCCTTAGTGTTGAAGTATCAATTTCTGTGAAAACAAGACAAAAAACGGAATTAAATCAAAGTAAAAGGAAAGGCCACACAGTGGGGTTGATTTACTACTAGAGGCAAATAGACTATTGGCTCTGCTAGCATCCATCATCCAATCGTGAAAGCACAAATGGTGTGTGTGTGTACTGTTTTTTTTTTTTTCCCCACATGATTTGGTATTGTTTGCAAAGTAAAATTTCACCGCTTTCACTAAAGAATACCCAGTTAAAGTGCATGAAAAATAAAATCCTAGGACAAAGCTTCACCTAATTCACTAAGCTCCAGGGAGGATTCCCTTGCCAAAAGTAACTTCCCTTGTAAATTGAGCTATTTGTCTCTAGTAACTCAACACCAATAGCTCGCCTGTTAAATGTTACGTTTAATCCTCCCTGCATACACCTTCTAATTTCTTTCTGAATATTTAAATTTTTTCTATGCGGTAATATGACTGCAATGCTAAAGTTCATTCCTCCATTCTCTGGGCCTGGTGGATGGGAACTTCTTCCCAGATAACACCAGCTATAGTCATTGGTGGGATGAAATTGCAGCTCTGTCGGATTCAGCAGCATTGTCTGGATGAAATTAGCTTGGTGGGTGCTTTCCCCCCTCCGCTGGAAACTTTTTGACCAAACAGCAGCTGCATTCAGTGAATTGCAGCACTTCAGGTATAGAGTAGCTGCAACAGGCAAATTATTCATCCACACTGTATAGCATGCATGGAGGAACCTTTTTTTTTTTCTTCATTGGGCTCACTGGCTGAAAGAATACTGCAATGCTTTTTGTGTCAAAAATGCAAAAATGTAGAGTAATCCCAGTTCTCCCTGTCATCTAAACCTGTGTTTCTCAACCTTTTTTCAGTCAGGGCACCCTTCAGCATTATGCACATCCATTATCTCGAGGTGCCCCATTCTGAAATGTAAACAAACTAGTTTTACATAATGCAGCAACATCCACACATCCACACACATCCACTGGCTTGTATACAATTTTTGTGCAGTTTTTAGGCATTGTGCCAAGGCACCCTGAAGAAACCTGAAGGCACCCTGGTTGAAAAAGGCTGATCTTAACTGTCTGTTGAATTGACTCTTAAGCTGACCATATACTAGTAGATTGTCAAAAGACATGTTCGTATAAACATTGGTATGAAAATTATCAGTACGTTTGATAACAAATGTTGTTTGAAAGTACTTCCGAATATACATTCAATTTTGGAATGAATACAAGCTCATAAACAAAAACCATATGCTCTACTTGAGATTTGTTTTGCCCAAGAAAAGAAGCCTATGCAAGAAAACGTCAAATAATCACAATAACAGTAGGCCTGTTTTACTCTAAACTGATGACCTGTAGGGGCTTTTAAAACATTGCCTATGGAAAATTATGGGTACTTTAGTCTGTTGCCGCTTCATGGTTGCACACAAGTTTAAGGTTTGACATGCTGGGTATCGTTTTGAGGCACAATCTCCTCTTTTATGTTTTACCCCCAAACAATGGGTAGTATTTATGTGCCCTTTTACTGAGATTTTGTGCTTGATAAACCATTGAAATAAAATTGCAAGACATGAGTCTGGAAATATATATATATTCTGGTGTTCAATCAAGCTCTATGGTGACGGCAGTGAGCACAGTTCCCACTGGAGGATGTCGGGCCCTCAGACCATCCTCATGAAGTCTGTTTCTGATTGGTCAGAGACACTTGATGCTATACTCTGTTTAAAAATTGTTCCTGAAATTTTTTGG
Organism: Staurois parvus; assembly: GCF_062004578.1. Lineage (NCBI taxonomy): Eukaryota > Metazoa > Chordata > Amphibia > Anura > Ranidae > Staurois > Staurois parvus. The sequence goes on along the minus strand of NW_028317855.1, from coordinate 12,530,890 downwards.
AGCAGTGCATATATATATATATATATATATATACTATTCTTTAGGTTCTCTGCTTTCAGAAAATATAAAATGTTTTAGGTTTTAAGGAGTTTTCAAGACTTAATTGTATTTTTGTTTTAATCATGTGCAAAAAAAGCTCTGGCAGCAAAAGGGTTAAAGCCGAATCCCAGACAGATATAAAGGACACAAACTAATGCAGGACTTTTGACCTTTTGATGTGTGGCCCCAGCACCTCATGAACAAGCACTTGGCTACCAGAATCTGGCTTGCCTATCTACGCATGTGCAGTCTGCTCTCTCTCATCAGCGGTGCTGGGGCTGCTAATGCAGGACTTCTGACCATTGATGTGTGGCCCCAGCACCTCATGAACAAGCACTTGGCTACAAGAATTTGGATTGCCTATCTACGCATGTGCAGTCTGCTCTCTCTCATCAGCGGTGCTGGGGCTGCGCATCCAATAGTAGGACTTAAGGGTGTGCACAGTTCGAGCAGCTGTAAAAGTAAGGATCATCTTTAAAACTGAGGAAATTTTCAAAAGTTTTAAACATTGTTAAACGTGAACCCTTTAATCATTACTGAAGAAATGGAAAACAGCATTCAAACAGCCCTTTCGTTTGCCAATGTATATAGAACCCTTTGTCAGCTATAGACTATTCAGCTTATAAACAGTTCTGGAATGAAATTCAGTGAACAAAAGCTGCCCAATGTGAAAATGGGCTGTTGGTCATACCCTGAACTTTAGAGAATCTATTTAATTTGGATTCTTGCATTTCACTGCATTCTGCATAAATCAGCAGCCAGAGAAGTAGTAAGATGAGGACTTAGCTGCTGCCTTTTAAGAAAGTCAGCATATACTTCTCTGTATTAGTCTGGCTGAGTCTGCTCAGTGTGTGTAAAAGATATAGATAGATAGATATCTATAATAAAAAGTGTTAATTTTTTTTATAAATCTATATGTGTGTAGGTATGTGTGTTTTTTCAGGTATTTACCAAAACATATTCAAGCTATAGTTATATAATGGATATGGGCTGAAAGTGCACACTCTCAGGTTTATTTTGAGGGTATGTACATCCAAATTGGAGGAAGGGTGTCAGCACCTGTAGCACCTGTGGTAGTGAGCTCTTATTGATCCTCAACTTGGGGTTCCCCAGGGCGCGGAGTCTAAGCCCCAGCCTGCTTGTTTATCAGAGCCCCTGATGGTGAGGATGGACTTGCAGCAAGCTGGGACCAGGTCGCGGCCCCCAGGTACACCCAGCTGAGGTGGAGGAGATCACTCACCGGAGCAGGGTATAACGGGAGAAGACAAATGGAATCCGATAGGCAAGTCGAGGTCAGGACAGGCGGAAAACAAGCAAGGTCAGAGAACAAAGCCGGGGTCGGTACACAAGTAGTCAATATAGGATTCAAGACAGCAGAAACACATGGGAGCTCCAGCAACTAGGAAGTTGCTCAGGCAAAGTGGCCTAGTCTGAGCACATTTTCTATAGACAGGCAAACAAGGAAGTGGGACAGGAAGTGATGGAAGGGAAGGAAATAAAACCCAGAGGACAGCAGACGACGCTCACAGATGTGCACAGACAAACACATGAGAAGGGATCAGGAACAAGACTGAAGCAGAAAGATAAGAACACAAACGGAACTGCAGGCTAACTTGTGACATTACCCCCCCTCTTATGAGGTCTCCCCATTCTTTTAGGGCCAGGCTTAAGGAGAAACTTCTGATGAAAAAATTCCACCAGACGGGGTGCAGAAACATCATTAGAAGGAATCCAACACATCTCCTCAGGACCATATCCCTTCTAGTCAATTAGATACAAGAGCTTCCCTCTGATGAATTTAGAATCCAAGATTTGCTTGACTTCATACCGATCCAAAGTATTCGCTATTGGGGAAGAATGACGATGAGGATGGGAAAATCTGTTGATGATATACGGTCTCAGAAGAGAAACATGGAAAACATTAGGGCATCTCAAATGTGAAGGAAGGCAAAGTTTGAAAGCAACAGGATTGACCTTGCAAAGGATGGTAAAGGGACCAATGAACCGAGGAGCAAATTTCAGAGAGTACCCGTAGACGGATATTCTTGGTAGAGAGCCAAACCTTGTCACCAGGGAGAAATGTGGGACTCATGCGGTGATGGCGATCTGCAGCTATTTTGCACTTGGAAGCTGCCAGATGTAAATTCTGCCTCTGCCCAGATGGAATTGAATGATCGTTTGTGTGCAGCCGCGGGCACCGTAGAGGAGATGGGAACAGGAAATGGCACCGAAGGACAATGACCATACACCGTGAAAAACGGAGACTCACCAGTACTGGCACTGGCATGGTTATTAAGGGCAAACTCTGCCCAGGGTAGAAGGTCTACCCAGTCATCCTGATGGGCCGAAATGAAGGCACGAATATAGCATTCCACGTTCTGGTTGACCCTTTCGGTTTGGCCATTAGACTGTGGATGAAAGGCTGAGGAGAAGTCCAACTCAACTCCAAAGGACGTGACTAGAGCCCTCCAGAAGAAGCGAGCTGTAAATTTAATACCTCTATTAGAAACAATATATGAAGGCATACCATGAAAACTGAAGATTTCCTTAATGAAGTTGGAGGCCAACGTGATGGCCAAAGGAAGTCACGGCAGTGGGGTTAGGTGGCACATTTTTGAAAACCTGTCCACAACCACCCAGATAACAGTGGAGCCAGCTGACGGGGGTAGTTCTGAAATAAAGTCCATTGAAATGCAACGCCAAGGTTAATCTGGAACAGGTAGAGGTAAAAGGAGACCTGCTGGAGCAGACGTGGAGGACTTGCACACAAATGGAGCAAGCCTGAACATATTCTTCAACATCCTTCCACAGTGAGGGCCACCAGTAATGACGCTGCAGGAAGGCACAGGTGCGTTGCACCCCAGGATGTCCAGAAAGTTTAGAGTCGTGTGCCCATTTGAGTAGCTTGGAACGAAGGGCGGGGACCACAAAGGTCTTTCCGGGTGGGAAGCATTTAGGCTGAAGATGAGTGGTGGCCAGGATACGATTTGTGGAAATGATAGGCTTCGGTTCAACATGACACTCAGAGTCAGCACTGTCAAATGATCTGGACAAGGCATTTGGAACCGGGCCGGAAAGTAATGTCGAAATTAAATTTGGCAAAGAAGAGGGCCCATCGTGCTTGTCTGGGGTTCAAACGCCGGGTGGACTGGAGATACTGGAGGTTCTTATGAGCAGTATAAATCAGGATGCGATGTGGGGATCCCTCCAGCAGATGTCGCCATTCTTGCAGTGCCAACTTTATAGCTAGCAGTTCCCGATCACCGATGGTGTAATTCTTTTTGGCATTCGAACATTTTTTTAGAGAAGAAGGTACAAGGACGGAGCTTACCATTATGCATTTGGAGCAGGACGGCCCCCATTCCCAAAGATGAAGCAGCTACCTCCTAAGAAAAAAGGCTGAAAAATGTCTGGACGTATGAGAATAGATGCAGAGAGAAAGGTGGATTTTAGTTTGTGGAAGGCGTCGACTGCCTCAGGAGGCCAGGTTCTGGCGTTGGAACCCTTTCGAGTCAAAGAAGTGATTGGGGCCACCAGCAAAGAATAACCAGGAATGCACTGGTGATAGAAGTTGGTGAATCCCAAGAAGCGCTGTGTGGCTTTCAACCCAGAGGGCTGATGTCAGTTGGAGATGGCTTGGAGTTTGGCGGGATCCATAAGCAGCCCTTTATCTGTGACTATGTAGCCTAGAAAAGGAAGCTGGGTTTGTTCGAAGAGACACTTCTCCAACTTTGCATACAGGCGATGGTCCCGAAGACATAGGAGAACAGTACATACGTGCTGACGATGAGTTTTTAAATCTGGAGAAAAAATGAGTATGTTATCCAGATAGATAATGACACAAACATACAGGAGATCAGAAAAAATGTCATTAACAAGGTTCTGAAAGGCGGCTGGGGCATTACACAAGCCGAAGGGCATTACAAGATATTCATAATGCCCGTCTCTGGTATTGAAAGCTGTTTTCCAATCATCACCCTCACGGATCCTAACCAGATTGTATGCTTCACGGAGGTCTAGCTTGGTGAAAATTCGAGCATCTTGGAGTCTGTCAAAGAGTTCAGAAATCAGAGGTAAAGGGTACCAATTCTTAACGGTTATAGCATTGAGACCTCTATAATCAATGCAGGGTCAGATCGTACCATCTTTTTTCTCCACAAAGAAGCCAGCCCCAGCAGGAAAATTTGGACTTACGGATAAATTCTTTCTGCAGATTCTCCTGAACGTACTCAGACATGGCTTGAGTCTCAGGAATGGAGAGAGGGTAAACTTTACCTCGTGGTGAAGTCCCAGGTTGGAGGTAAATAGCACGATCATAGGGACGGTGAGGAGGCAAACAGTCAGCAGCTTTCTTACAAAAGACGTCTTGGAAGGCCTGATAATGCGGAGGGAGTATTGGAGAGGTGATGCCCTCAGCCACGGGTACACACCGAGGTGGACACACTTTAAGGGGACAAGTCCGATGGCATTGTGATCCCCATGACAATACTTGGCTAGAGTTCCAGTCAAGATAGGGTGAATGTTTCTGCAACCATGGAAGTCCAAGAATGATGGAACTTGAGGACTTAGGAAGGATCAGGAAGGAGATTTCCTCACGATGAAGAACACCCGCATGCAAAGTTATGCTGTTAGTTCGAAAGCGTAGAAGTCCTAAGGCCAAGGTAGAGCCATTAACTGCAGATACTGATAGGGGTGTCCTCAAGGGGACAAGAGGAATGCCCAATTCAGCAGCTAATGATTGCTCGTTGAAATTTCCGGCTGCCCCAGAGTCCACATAAGCCGAAACCTGATATGATTTCAGAGCCCAATGAATGGAGACAGGTATAACAACTCGAGGGAAGGAGGCGGAGTTCAGGTTCTGGTCTAGATCACCTCCCTCTAAGTGACCTAGACCCAAGAGTTTCCTGGATGGACTGAACAAGACTTAATTACATGACCCTTAGCCACACAGTAAAAGCATAGACCCAGTCTTAGGCGACGCGATCGCTCTTGTGGAGTAAGGCGTATTCGACCTAACTGCATAGGTTCCTCGCATGTTGGCACAGTTGTAGAGGTAGATCGTTCAGTGGATTTTTGGAAAACAGGAGCAAACGAACCCACTTGGGGGTGACGTGGACCGGACTTTTCCAGATCTCGCTCCTGGAAGCAGACATCGACTTGGATGCTAAGAGCAATCAAGTCATCCAGGGTGGTGAATATGGTTCTTCCAGCTAATTCCTCCTTAATACAGTCTGCTAGACCTTGCCAAAAGGTTGCAGAAAGGGCCTCATTATTCCATGCAAGTTCCGAAGCTAAGGTGTGAAACTGAACTGCATACTGACCAACCGTCATGCTACCTTGGCGTAGCCGAAGAAGGGCTCCCGCAGCAGATGAAGCCCTGCCAGGGGAGGGGCTCTGACGTCACCACGTACCCAGCTACAGACAGCGAGTATAGTCTGTGTGTGGAAGACACAGAGGAGGCTTTCTGAATTGTACCAAGCGTGTTTTAAATATATATATATATATACACACAAAGCGTGTTATATTTTAACACCATGTGAGTGCATCAGAATATGGGGCACTGAATAAAATAATTTTAAAACAATTAGGCACTATATCCTTTTTCTGTTTTTACTGCCAAAATGAGGGACAATTGAGAGAATCGGAGGGACGGAGCAAAATCCTGCATTGTAAGGAGGGAGATATCCTGACAACTACACCAGCACACAAGCAGTGATCTGGCCAGGAGAACATAGGGGATATCCAATGTCCATCCCACCCTGAAGTATACAGCTATAGAACACAGTAGATCACAACCTATTTGGATACAAAGTTATGTTTGCCTATTATTATCCTTACATGGAGGTGAACGCATATGAATGTCAGAATTGAAGCACAGATTGAAACTTCGTTTGGAACACACAATACTTTATGGGACAGTCACCAATATATATATTTTCACCTATATATTGAATTTATTTAATTTATTAATATTTATTAATTATTGAATATGGCACAGTGGATTTAAGTATAATAATATATTAATCACATTTTAGTTTTTTATTTTGATTTATTTGTCGCAGTTGTACTGTATATATTTAAGGTTTATTAATTAGTAGGAGATTTTTTTGTATTTATTACACATTTTTTGGGGCGTGGAATTTCCCTATAATTATTTAGACATCAAAGGTTTTCCGGAAAGCTTGCTGGAAGGCTGGGAGACTGGAGATAGTGGGGTCTTGATGCTCCCACAGTGGCAAAGCCCAAGCCAGTACTTCACCCAAAAGGAGGGAAATCATGTAGTAGGGAAATGGTCGGCTGCTAGTTCAAAATGAATAGAGCACTGATTGATGAAGCCTCGACAAGCTTTGGGATCACCAGAGAAGTGAGGCGGTGGAGGCAGCTGGAGTCTCAAAGGATGATGTTCCACTGGGGGAACAGCAGAAGGTGGGGCAGCAGGAACCGGAGCAGGAGCCGAAACAGAGGGTGAGGAAGTGGACACAACCTTTAGCTGATCCAACCTGGAGGAGAGTTCCTAAAGACAGTGCATAATTTGTTCTTGATAGGCCTGCTGGACTTCGACTCGAACCCTGAACTTGTTCCAGGAGAGGCAGCGGTGTCTCCGAGGAGCTCATGGCCTGAGCAAACTGTCAGCACCTGTGGTAGTGAGCTCTTATTGATCCTCAACTTGGGGTTCCCCAGGGCGGAGTCTAAGCCCTGCCTGCTTGTTCACCAGAGCCCCTGATAATGGGGATGGACTTGAAGCAAGCTGGGACCAGGTTGCGGCTCCCAGGTACACCCAGCTGAGGTGGAGGAGACCTCTTGCGGGAGCACGGTATAACGGGAGAAGACAAACGGAATCCAATAGGCAAGGCGAGGTCAGGACAGGTGGAAAACAAGCAAGGTCAGAGAACAAAGACGGGGTCGGTACACAAGTAGTCAATATAGTGTTCAAGACAGCAGAAACACACAGGAGCTCTAGCAACTAGGAAGTTGCTCAGGCAAAGTGGCCCAGTCTGAGCACATCTTATACAGACAGGCAAACAAGGAGGCGGGATAGGGAGTGATGGAAGGGAAGGAAATAACACCCAGGAGGATGGCAGACGACGCCCACAGATGAGCACAGACAAACACATGAGAAGGGATCAGGAACAGGACTGCAGCAAGAAGGTAAGAACACAAACGGAACTGCAGGCTAACTTGTGACAAAGGGTTTAGGAATTACAGCTCTTAAGAGTAGCCATCCCCTCTTTTTCAAGGGATCAAAAGTAATTGGGCAGCATAGTGGCTAAATGGTTAGCACTTCTGCCTGGCAGTACTAAGGCCGTTGGTTTGAATCTCAGCCACGGTGAAACAGGCCATTGTAAGGCTTCAAAAACAAAACCAATCCATCAGAGAGATAGCAGCAACATTATGAGTGGCCAAATGAACAGTTTGGTACATTCTGAGGAAAGAAGAACGCACTGGTGAGCTCAGAAACATAAAAAGGCATGGACGTCCATGGAAGACAACAGTGGTTGATGATTGCAGTAGCCTCTCTATGGTAAAGAAAAACGCATTCGCAACATCCAGACAAGTGAAGAACACCTCCAGGAGGTGGGCGTATCATTGTCAAAGTCTACAATCAAGAGAACACTTCACCAGAGCAAATACAGAGGGTTCACCACAAGGTGCAAACCATTCATAAGCCTGAAGAATAGAAAAGCCAGATTAGACTTTGCCAAAAAACATCTAAAAAAGCCAGACCAGTCATCAGTTTCCTCACGTATCACTGATTTACTAATAGACATATCAGTCTGAATGTCACACCACTTCCTAAAACTCAGTCTATCCAAAACTGAGCTCATATTTCTACCCCAACGTGCCTCCTCTTTGATTTCTCGGTCAGGATCAATAACAAAACTATCAACTCATCCCCGCATGCCAGGGTGCTAGGGGTAACCCTGGATTACGAACTATCCTTTAAGGCCCACATCCAATCCCTGTCCAAATCTTGCCACCTCAACCTCTGCAAATTCTCCAAAATACACTCCTTTTTAACCAATGATACCACAAATCTCCTAATACACTCCGTGGTTATCTCTCGTCTTTAGTATTCAACTCCCTTATTGGCTTACCTTTACATAGGCTATCCCCCCTGCCAGGCTCATCCACCTTACCTACTGTTCTGTGTCTGCTACCCCTCTCTGCCAATCACTCCACTGGCTTCCATTTGCCCAACGAATAAAATTCAAAATACTAACAACTGCTTACAAAACCATCCACAACTCTGCCCCTAGCTACATCACCAACATGGTTTCAAAATATCAACCAAACTGCTCTCTTTGATCCTCTCTAGTTCCCGTGTCACCTCCTCCCATGTTCGCCTCCAGGACTTCTCCTGAGCTTCTCTAATCCTATGGAACGCCCTACCCCAATCTGTCTGGCTATCTCCTAATCTATCTTCTTTAAAGAAGCCCATCCTGCTTCTAACTAGTAAACTGCTTTTTATTTCTCCATCAGGTCATCCCACACAGCTATTACCTTTTGTACCACTCAACCCTTCCTCTTAGATTGTAAACTGTAACCAGCAGGGCCCTCTGTTTCCTCTTGTACCAAATTGTATTGTAACTGTAATGTCTACATTGGCGCTATATAAACACTGTATTATAATAATAATAATCTAGTATAACCATAAAAAAGTTATAATCCTACACCCACAGTTGATCCAGAAGGCAAAAAAAAAAAACCAAACCCAGCAAAGCATGATCCAGTTCGCAGGGAAAAAATTCCTTCCTGGTGACCCGAGAGACAATCGGATATTCCCTGGATCAACTTTACCTATAAATGTTAGTTTCCAGTTACATTATGTGTATCTAGGAAAGAATCCAGGCCTTTTTTAAAGCAATCTACCGAGCTGGCCAGAATCAACTCTTGTGGGAGTCTATTCCACATTTTCACAGCTCTTACTGTGAAGAAACCTTTCTGTATTTGGAAATTAAATATATTTTCCTCCAGACGTAAAGAGCGACCCCTTGTCCTTTTGTGATGACCTCAAGGTGAATAACTCTACACCGAGTTCACTATAATTGTACGTGGTAATTCCAGGTCTTTCTGAAGCTGTCCACAAATGGTCTTTGGCTCTTGAACAACTCTTTTGATAATTCTCTTCACTCCTCTTTCATAAATCTTGTGAGAAGCACATGGTCGTGGCCAGTTTATGGGGAAATTATGTTCTTTCTGCTTCTGAATTATGGCCCCACTGGAACATTCAAAAGTTTAGAAATCTTTCTGTAACCAATGCCATCAGTATGCTTTGCAAAAATAAGGTTGCGAAAGTCTTCAAAGAGTTCTTTGCTTTTTGTGTGACACCTCGGTAATGAGACACCCTTTTATAGGCAGTTGAGACTGAACCAGCTGATATTAATTTGCACTGACAAGAAGCAGGATTACTTCTAGAATTACTGATAGATTTTACCTGGTGTCTTGGCTTTCCATGCCTTTTTGCACCTCCCTTTCTTTGCGTGTTCAATACTTTTTCCCTATGTCATTCCATTTTATTACACACAGTTTAATTCTGAACTTATTTGTATTGGTTTCTTTGTGTGTATTGATTGCATGGGTGTATATGTGTGTGTGTGTGTGTGTGTGTGTGTGTGTGTATGTATATATATATATATATATATATACACACACAGTTGTGTTCAAAATAAGTGTGTTGAAAAAAGTGAATAAAGTTCAAAATCCTTCTAATAGCTTTTATTTCCATACACACAAATGCATTGGGAACACTACACATTCTATTCCAAATCAAAACATGAAGAAAAATATATCAAATTTGTGTTGTTTCTCTAAAAAAAATTGAAGAAAAGTGAATATTAGACTGTTCAAAAAAATAGCAGTGTTTGTATTCTTCTTTACAAACTCAAACATTCACTATATAAACTGAAAAATGTTTAAAGATTTTGCTTTCCTTTGAATCACTTAATTAAAATTTAGTTGTATAAGCACTGTTTCTGAGAACTGCTGTACATCTGTGTTGCATGGAGTCAACCAACTTCTGGCACCTGTGAACAGGTATTCCAGCCCAGGATGATTGGACTGCATTCCACAGTTCTTCTCTATTTCTTGGTTTTACCTCAGAAACTGCATTTTTGATGTCACCCCACAAGTTTTCTATTGGATTAAGATCCGGGGATTGGGCTGACCACTCCATAACGTCAATCTTGTTGGTCTGGAACCAAGATGTTGCACGTTTACTGGTGTGTTTGGGGTTGTTGTCTTGTTGGAACACCCATTTCAAGGGCATTTCCTCTTCAGCATAAGGAAGCATGACCTCTTCAAGTATTCTGTTGTATTCAAACTGATCCATGATCCCTGGTATGCGATAAATAGGCCCAACACCGTAGTATGAGAAACATCCCCATATCATGATGCTTGCGCAACCATGCTTCACTGTCTTCACAGTGTACTGTGGCTTGAATTCAGTGTTTGGGGGTTGCCTGACAAACTGTCTCCGGCCACTAGACTCAAAAAGAACAATCTTACTTTCATCAGTCCACAAAATGTTGCGCCATTTCTCTTTAGGCCAGTCAATGTGCTCTTTGGCAAATTGTAACCTCTTCAGCACGTCTTTTTTTCCAACAGTGGTACTTTGCTGGGGGCTTCTTGCAGATAGCTTGGCTTCACATAGGCGTCTTCTAATTGTAACAGTACTCACAGGTAACTTTAGACCTTCTTTGATCTTCCTGGAGCTGATTGTTGGCTGAGTCCTTGCCATTTTGGCTATTCTTCTATTCATTCGAATGGTAGTTTTTCGCTTTCTTCCACATCTTTCAGGTTTTGGTTGCCATTTTAAAGCATTTGCGATCATTTTAGCTGAGCAGCCTATCATTTTCTGCACTTCTTTATATATTTTCCCCTCTCCAATCAACTTTTTAATCAAGGTACACTGTTCTTCTGAACAATGTGTGGAACGACCCATTTTCCTCAGAATTTCAGAGAGAAATGCACTGTAACCAGCATGTACAACATTTGCTGCCTTCCTTAAATAAGGGCAATAATTGCCACCTGTTTTTCAAAGAATGAATGACCTCACTAATAGAACTCCACACTGCTATTATTTTGAACATGCCCCTTTCAATTAGTGATTCAATTACACAGAATCAGCAGCATGCATGTCATGACTACACCTGTCATGGTCTTTTGGATTTCTATTACTCTACTACACCTGCTAGTAAATTATTTGCCATGTAGAAATGTAATTTCTACCAAAAACAGTGATTGATCAGGTTAGTGATGTCTGACTGCTAATATTTTGAACACAACTGTATATACACATATACAGTGAAGGAAATAAGTGATCCCCTGCTGATTGTGCATGTTTGCCCACTAACAAAGACATGATTAGTCTAAAAATTGAATAGTAGGTGTATTGTAACAGAGACAGAATAGCAACAAAAAATTCAAAAGAAATGCATGTCTAACAAATTATGCATTGATTTGCATGTTCATGAGGGAAATACGTATTTGATCCCCTATCATTCATCAGGATTTCTGGCTACCAGGTGTCTTTCACACAGGTAACATGCTGAGATTAGAAGCAGTCTCTTAAATGGAGTGCTGCTAATCTCATTTTGTTACCTGTATAAAAGACACCTGTCCACAGGAACAATCAAACAATCAGATTCCAAACTCTCCACCATGGCAAAGACCAAAGAGCTGTCCAAGGATATCGGGGACAAGATTTTAGACCTACACAAGGCTGGACTGGGCTATCAAACTATCGCCACGCAGCTTGGTGTGAAGGTGACAACAGTTGGTGCAATCATTCGCAAATGGAAGAAACACAAAACAAAAACTGTCAGTCTGGTGCATCATGCAAGATCTCACCTCATGGAGTGTCAGTGATCATGAGAACAGTGAGGAATCATCCCAGAACTACACGTGAAGATCTTGTCAATGATCTCCAGGCAGCTGGGACCACAGTCACCAAGAAAACAATTGGTAACACAGTACGCCGACAATGATTGAAATCCTGCAGTGCCCGCAAGGTCCCTCTGCTCAAGAAAGCACATGTCCAGGCCCGTCTGAAGTTTGCCACTGAACATCTGAATGATGCAAAGAAGGACTGGTTGAAAGTGTTGTGGTCAGATGAAACCAAAATCAAGCTCTTTGGAGGAAGAGGAGGAATGCTGCCTATGACCCCAAGAAAACCATCCCAACTGTCAAACATGGTGGTGGAAACATTCTGCTTTTGGTGGTGTTTTTCTGCTTAGGGGAAAGGACAACTGCACTGCATCAAAGGGTCAATGGATGGGGCAATGTACTATCAAATCTTGGGTGAGAACCTTCTTCCCTCAGCCAGGGCATTGAAAATGGGCCATGGATGGGCGTTCCAGCAGGACAATGACCCAAAACACACGGCCAAGGCAACAAAGGAGTGGCTCAAGAAGAAGCACATTAAGGTCTTGGAGTGGCCTAGCCAGTCTCCAGACCTTAATCCAATTGAAAATCTGTGGAGGGAGCTGAAAGTTTGAGTTGCCAAACGTCAGCCACCAAACCTTAATGACTTGGAGAGGATCTGCCAAGAGGAGTGGGCCAAAATCCCTCCTGAGATGTGTGCAAACCTGGTGGACAACTACAGGAAACTTCTGACCTCTGTGATTGCCAACAAGGGATTTGCCACCAAGTACTAAGTCATGTTTTGTGAAGGGGATCAAATACTTATTTCCCTCATAACCATGCAAAGCGGTGCATAATTTGTTAGACATGCTTTTCTTTTGAATTTTTTGTTGCTATTCTGTCTCTCAGTGTTACAATACACCTACCATTCAATTTTTAGACTGATCATTTGTTTGTGAGTGGGCAAACATTCAAAATCAGCAGGGGATCAAATACTTAATTCCTTCATTGTATTACACACAGTGCTCAACATTTTCTATGGGATACTATACTACATAATACTCCCACAAAAGCAGGCCATCGATTGCAAACAAGATGTGTTAATTTGCACACACAAAAAAGTATTTTTCATAACAAATTCATTCAAAACCATGTTGCAAAAAAGAATACACCCCAATGAAAGTCTTAGTCTGCATAGCAGAGAAATACAAGTATAGAGAGTCTTTGTATTTCTCTGCACAGCAGAGAAATACAAAGCAGCATGTCTCCCTAGTAAAACAGCACACTGTTAACCCTGTCACCACCCAGATGTTAACCCCTTCCTGCCCAGTGTCATTAGTACAGTGTCAGTGCTTTTTATTAGCACTGATCACTGTATTAGTGTCATTGAGATGTCAGTGGCAGTTAGTCCCCACCCAGTGACAGAATGCCTGCCGTAGTTCCGCTATAAGTCACTGATCGCTGCCATTACTAGTATAAAAAAATAAATAAATTCCAGTATATATACTGTCATTTCCAGACGCTATAACTTTTGCGTAAACCAGTTAATTTACGTGTATTTGGATTTTTTTAGCAAAGACATGCAGCAGAATAAATTTTGACCTAAATTTATGAAGAAATTAGATTTTTTTTTTTACTGAATATTTTATAGCAAAAAGTAAAAAATATTGTTTTTTTTCAAAATTGACAGGTTTTTTTTTGTTTATAGCGCAAAAAATAAAAACTGCACAGGTGATCAAATATGACTGAAAGAAAGCTCTATTTGTGGGAAAAAGATTACATAAATTTCTTTTATGTACAACATTGCATGACTGCATAATTTTCAGTTAAAATAACGCATCGCCGTATCTCAAAAAGTCAGGAAGGGGGGTAAATCCTCTGGAGGGTAAGTGGTTAACAAAGAAAACCCTTTCCCATTTCATGCTGTCAGCAATAGCACCAAATAGAAGAGAAATGTCACAAGGCCTGAGAAAGGAAATAATTTCTTTACACAGGAAAGGTGAAGGCTACAAGAAAATCAGCAAAGCTTTACTTATCAGTCAGAATACTGTAGCAAAATTAATACAAAAATTTATCAGAGATGGAACTCCAACCATCTCAGAGACATCCAGGCCATCCACGGAAGTTAACACCTCAACAGGAGCGTCTTCTGATGAGAAGGGTTGAAGAAAATCTAGAGTTAGCTAAAAAAAATAGAAAGCCAAACTGGGGTGATGGTTTCCCATGACACAATACGGCATACACTGCAGAGGAATGGCATGCATGGGTGCCATCCACAAAGGAAGCCTCTCCTCAAGGCCATGCACAAAAAAGCCCGCCCACATGCTGAAAAAGACTATTGGGACTCTGTTCTGTAGAATGATGAGACCAAGATATGTTTTTTTGGAACTGATGGCTTCAAAAATGTATGGCTTTGCAAAATGTGAGGAGTACAAAGAAAAATGCATGGTGCACACAGTGAAACATGGTCGTGGCAGTGTTCTTCTGTGGTGCTGCATGATGCTGCTGGTGTCAGGGAGCTGCATTTCATTCAATTCACAGATGTACTGCTCTATATTGAAAGAGAAGATGCTACCATCACTCCGTGCTCTTGGTTGTTGTGCACTTTTCCAAAACACAGATCTAAGGCCACTGTTGCATTTCTGAAAAAGAACAGGGTGAAAGTGATTCAGTGGCCAAGTATGTCTCCTGATCTGAACCCAATCGAACACCTATGGGGAATTCTGAACAGACAAGTTGAGCATCACTCTCCATCCAGCATCCTGGCTCTAAAAGAAGTTGTTCTTGAAGAATGGAAAAATATGAAACTTAAATGAAAATGTTGCAATGTCACCAACTTCTTTATTCCACATCTAGAAGACTTGGTGCTGTCCTTACAAATCATGGAAGTCATGCAAAATACTAGATGTGGTAGTTTTTGTTGTGGGGTGTATTTATTTTTGCATCGACTAATTTGCGTAAAACTGAAGATTTTGTAATCTAAGTTATATTACCTTAATTTCATGTAATGAGCTAAACAAATGTTCTATAAAACTCTGTTTTGTCAATTTTGGAGATTGTTCTGTTTTTCATTGAGATATTGATTAAAATCCTACTTTTCGAAACAGATGTACTGATTTATGCTGAGCCCTATATATAACGTGTGTGTGTGTGTGTGATTTTATATGCTTGGGTGTAACTTTAATTTTTGATTCGCCTGCAATCTAATTAAGTGTAGACTGCACTTCATTAGATTCTGCCCCAGCCAGAGACACCAAGACCTGGAAGTGACATTTTACACGTCTCCTCTGGGTCATTAACCGGAAGGGGAGATCAGTGAATGGACATGCTGATTTCCTTCCCTTTTACCAGCAATACATGCCATGCTGGTCCCAGGATTGCCAGTGGGCTCAGGGGGAGGGGCAGTTACTGATTTGTGGAGGAAATCCAGTGGCTTCCATCTAGCAGCCAACAGTCGGCTAGTTAGATTTACACACACTCCTGGTGGCTGCAGCTGCTGGGATTGTGTGTAAAACCCCCTGAAGCCAGCGCCATAGCTTCTACGGTGGTGGTAGTAAAAGGGTTAATGCATTGCTTGTATTTTATATACCAATTGTATTTTTATAGAAGTCTTATGTAAAAAAATATACAAAAATAGCAGTAGATAGCCAATACAAGTTTGCTATTTCGTATGAACTTTTATTTGATCTTGAATTGGAATATATGTATATTTTAACTATAGATCCGTGGTGTGGTGCTTTAATCTCAGATGCATATAATTGCTGTGTAATAAAAGACTTGGCATGGGTTTTATCCATATGGTGTTCTATATACTTTAACGTGATGAGCCAAGATTGGCTTTTGGATTTTTGCTCACTGGATATTTTCTCTTTTTTGGACCATTCTTGGTAACCCTAGAGATGTTTGTGCATGAAAATATCATTAGATCATCAATTTTTGAAATACAACCATACCACGTTCAAAGTCACTGTCCTCTTTCTTCCCCATTTTGATGCTCAGTTTGAACTTCAGCAAGTTGTCTTCACCACATCTAGATGCCTAATATGCATTGAGTTGCTGCCATGTGATTGGCTAATTAGCAGTTTGTGTTACCAAGCAATTGAACAGCTGTACCTAATAAAGTGGCCGTTGTCTGTAGGTTTATATTATAGTATACCTAATGCCAAAACCAAACATTTAATATATTGTAGCTTACCAATTTGTAAGTGTTGGCTGCATTGGGCCCCTTTCACATGGCTCTTCTGATCGGTTCTGTCTGTCCGTTTTTTTTTTTCAGGAGGACCTGATCGGAAGGTCTCTTCAGCCCTATGGATAGGCAGGTGTAAACCGACTTGTGCCTTTTTAGACCCACCTACCTTCGGGTCCGCTAAAAAACCGATGGAGTTCTGTCCTCTTCTGTTTAGGAAGGTCAGATGGTCTTACCCCTGAAGATTATTGAAACACTTTGGTTTCACATGTGATCTTCAGTCAAAATTTTGAAATGCAGTGGAGTAGACTGTAGTGGTTGTGCTGCTCATATACAATGTGCTTACCAATGTCAGCCACTGTATTTTAAACTGTTTTATGTGCCTCTGTATTACAATAAATATAAAATATTAATTTTATTTTCTGGTTCCTTTAAAGTCCTAGGCTTTTGGTCTGTGTGTGTGTGTGTATTTCTATCAGCCATAACATTATGACCAAAGACAGGTAAAGTGTGATTATTTCATTACAGTGGTAGTAAAGTTACTCTGTTCATTTTTACCTACAGGTGAGCTTATAATGAAGCTTACCTGTAGGTAAAATGAATATATCCTAAACGTTCACAGTTTAGGAGATATTCTACAGAGCACCAGTAGATGACATCACTGGCGCATGTGCTCTGAAGGAACAGCATACCCGTGTCATTCCTTCAGAGCTGTGTGCCGTGGCCGAGACTTCCACACGCATGTGCATGAGTGATGTTATCGGCAACTTGGCCACTCAAGCAGCCACAGCCCGCGAAGAGGGAAGGAAGACCTTGTGAAGATGGAAGCCTCTGCGGCAGTAACAGTGCACCACTGGAGGGCTTCATTCTAAGTCAAGTCTTTCATAGTGTGCTAGTATGCAGTGCATACTAGCAAATTATGATATTCCCTTGCAAATGGAAACTTAACGAAAAAAAAGTCTACTACCACTTTAATGGCATCTAAAAGTGGCTGTGATATATTAAGCAGAAAATTGATTAAACCGTGAAAAAAAAACTCACCATGCCTCTCACTAAACACCTTGGACCGCCTACTTTCCAAAAAAGGGTACTTTTTTATGGGTTATTTGTACTGACCCTAACTTTTAAGGACCTTCCGGGAGGTCTGATCCACTAGAGCCTGTTGCTGGTCGTCCATTCTTAAAGCAATATTTGACCACCTTAACCTGGGTCAAAATTTTCTGGTGAGTGAGAAATTCACTTATTGTCTGCACATGGTTGAAGAGCATATTTCTGGTCTACGGGGCTATACCTTTATAGTACTGTCACCATAATATATTATGTTCACTATTCATCACATTTTGTTCAGGACTATTATTTGGTTGATGACATTGCTATTTCACTTTAATTTTTCCATTTGGGTTATTTTATCATTGCAGCGCCTACCTATTCACATATTCATTTGTTCAAGTGCAATTCACTTTTTAGAGGCAGCTGTTTACTTTTGCTGGCTTAGAGCAGGCAACATCCATTATTGTGTAACTGCTTCCTATCCACCCTATAGCAGAAATACTGCTACAGGGCAGCACGAGTGCGCAAAATCACGTATATATACGTGATTTTGCATTTCCTTTTTTTTTTTTTGCGCCTTTATGCAATGAGGAACAGGCTGAGCACTGCCAGAGCCCTACAAAATTACCTCTAGCAGGCCACTGGTGTGAATGTCTTTGACCAAACAATCAGAAACAGACTTCATGAGGGTGGCCTAAGGGTCCGACGTCCTCTAGTGGGCCTTATGGTCACTGTCCGGCACCATAGAACTCGATTGGCATTTGTCATTGAACACCAGAATTGGCAGGTCCACCACTGTGCTTTTCACAGATGAGAGTAGGTTCACCCTGAGCACATTTGACAGATGTGAAAGGGTCTGGAGAAGCTGTGGAGAACGTTAAGTTGCCTGTAACATTGTTCAGCTTAATGTTTTGGTGGTGGGTCAGTGATGGTCTGGGGAGGCATATCCATGGAGGGATGCACAGTCCTCTACAGGCTAAACAATGGCACCCTGACTGCCATTAGGTATCGGAATTAAATCCTTGGATCCGGGGGGTGCATGTGCAAAGCCGACCAAGTTGGATATGCTTGATTAGAGCTTCACTCTTCACGGACTCTCACGGTTGCTCGCAGCCCTAACCCAGCAATCCTTGTACACACTAGCCTCCTTGCTTACTCCTTCCGAAAAGCAGATGCCCACAGAAATGGTTTAAAGGGGCACTAAACAAAAGCCCAAACTGAAATCTATCAAAGAAGTCTTGGCGTGGGCTTCAACTAGGATGGCGATGGTTCCCTCCCCTCTGCAGACGGCATACTGGTCAAATAAGCAGACCCAACAGTGGAAAACCACAGATGGTGAGTCAGACAGAGAATTTGGGGTTACTCCCCTGGTGTTTCACCCTGATGCCCCTCTGACTTACTCCAGCAATTTGAGCAGATGCTTAGCAAAGCCCTTAAACAAACATCCGACCACATCACCGATAGACTCTCTCCAGAAATTGGGGAGCTGGGATACCGCACCACGACCCTAGAACAATGGGCAGATGATCTTAACACCACAGTAGGTAATCACTCTGAGGAGCTAGAAGCCTTACATGAAGAAAACCTCACACTGTAAACCAGACAGGAAAACTTTGAAAACAGAGCCCGTCGCTCTAAGCGCCATATCCGTGGCCTTCCTGAATTGATTATAGATCTCCAATCGACAATTTCAGCACTATTTCAGGAACTGGCCCCTTCCATTCAAATAGGTTGAAAATGGACAGAATCCTCAGGGCACTAACTCCACGCAGACCAGAACATTAGAGCGAAAAAAGAACAGCTCATGGTGGTAGCATGCAGGAAGGAAGCACTAGTCTTTCAAGGTCATACTTTCCAATTCTTCCAAGATTTGTCTCCCTTTACCATCTCTAAGCGACGAGCCATGCAACTCCACCTGCTAGTTCTACAGCAACACTGTATAACATACAGATGGGGTTTCCCTTTCTCTGTCAGCTTTTCATTCCAGGGAACCCACTACATCTGCAAATCCTCAGAAGACCTCCAATCCACCCTTCGAGACCTCCACCTTCTAGCAGGTCCTTCAACGGAAAGCTCCAGATGCCGCACTGCATCCAGCTCCCCACAGAACCTCCATGCCTCACCTGGATCCAAGAAGCAAGCTGGCACCCATAAAAGAGGAGGCTACACCTCATATGCCCCTGCTCATGTGGACTTTATCTATTGAACAACCCTCTTTGGAACAGTGAGCACATCATTTACTTGTTCTTTCTCCAATGCCATTGGAAGCTTCAAGCGAGTTGGGGAGGACTCCCACATATTCCTTGAACCATGGTTCCCATTACCATTACAACCATAAACCACCTAGATCTTAGGGGACTTTACCACTTATGCACCTTGGAGTTCCCCACTAATTTAGCCCCACTTGACCCTTACCTTTCCCCCCCTACAATCGTCCCCTACAATCGCCTCCCTTTCCCTCCCCGCTTCCCTGGATACTCTGCCCTTTTAGACCAAAGGACTCTATGAATATCAGTAACGCTTCTCTTCTACTCATCCCTAGGCGCTCTACACCAGCTCCTTGGTAAAGATCCCCATTGGGAGATTGGGAGCCTTGACCCTCCAGTTTCCCCCTCCCCTTTTTTCATAACCCACTCTTAAGCTCTTGGTATTCATAGAGACCCCTTGTTATACATCTGTTTAATGTTTTCATTGTTTGATCATTTGTTGTTAATGAAGTCTAGGTTTCAGTTTATATTACTGTTTATACCTGCTGCTTGCTTGCTATTATTATTACCTTGCCTATTGCTAACCAACTTCTCTGCCCTAAACTTCTTTGGCATGAAACTACATTCAAATCAGTGAGAAATCCCAACTAATCACTGCTCCTTCCCTAATCTGGCAAATATACTACTTCTCCCTCCTTCCTGGCCCCGCCTTTTCCAATCACCCATCCCTTTCCTCATACTTCATCTCCCCCTTCACCTTAAATTTTGCTGCGTTATCATACTTCACTATCCAATTATATGAACTTTATATAAGTTGGTTGTGGTGACCCCTGAGGTTTTTCACTGCTGCCCACACTATGTCCCTGACTACCCCTCTGTGGATACTCTAAGGACTACTTATTACCCTCTGGACGGGACATACATCTCCCACCCACTGGGCACCTTATCTACCCTCTTCACGAAACCCAATACCCTTCTACTCTATTTCTTATGTTCTTATTACTCTATTCTCACTACTACTTCCCCTGTCTGGTTCTTATTTCCTTTTCCTTTTGTCTCCGGGGTACACTGATGGTCCTCACTCTCATACAAGGCACCTTGACTGTCTTTATCACACCTTATTACCATGACCCCCTTAATGTTCTTATATTAAATGTCCAAGGGCTCAATTCTCCTAACAAGCTAAATAAAGCCTTCCGTACTCTTGCCTCAGTTAAGGCTCATGTAGTCTGCCTGTAAGAAACCCATTTGACCACCCGCTCTACCCGTATATTCTTTAGCTCCTCCTACCCCCAAGTCTACACAGCCTCTGCATCCTCTAAAAGTAGGGGGGTATTTATAGGCTTTCATAGATCCTTTCCCTTTACCCTCCTGATGGAGATCAAGGACCCTGTGGGCCGCTACCTAATCCTGACTGGAAACCTCCTCGACAGCGAGGTCACTATTGTATCCTATGCTCCTAGTAAGAATCTAACTTCCTTCCTCTTCCATTTACTAATGACCATAGACACTCATAAGAAGGGAACCCTTTTAATTTGCAGAGACTCTAACTAAGTCCTATATCCAAAGTTAGATTAATCCCTCACCTCACCTCTACCGTCCCCTAACAAACTAGCTCTCCAACTTTTAAATCAACACTCCCTACTAGATTCCAGGCGAGAATGCAACCCTGCACAACGCCAGTAGTACACACTATTACATTATTCCTACCCGCACAAACTATTCTCCCGGATCAACCACATTTACCTTACTGTAGGCTCCTCTCCAGCACTCCTTTCATTGAATATCCTTCCTATCACCTGGTCTGACTATAGTGCAGTGCTCACCACTCTTTCCTCCCTGATTCCTAAACCCAATTACTTCTCCTGGTGTATTAATGAAACTATCCTAGCACACCCAAAACATCTCTCTCAATACCACAGATGACACCTCTCCCTTAACACTATGGGAGGCCCATAAACCAGTCATTGGGGGAGTTTGCATTAGACAAGTCTCCTAAATCCGAAAGCAAAGGAAACTACTGCATAAACATCTTGAGGAAGACAAGGCATCTCTTGACTTCCAGGAGCACATGACTCCTTCCTCAAGACAAAACTATGACAAAGCCCATCTAGAATTAGACTTATTCCTCACATAATCAGCAGGAAAAACCTTACATAGATCCCACCACAAGTTCTACATGAAGGCCAACAAGCCAGACATGTCCCTGGCCCTTGCCATTCACAAAGTAGACCAATCACATAAATCGGTGCACTTGAAACTCTCTAGGAATATTTGCTCAAGTAATCCCTTAAAAACCTTTCATGAATTCCGTCATTGGCTGTCAGACCTTTACTCAGACTCCCGCACACTAGATCAAGCAAAAGCTGAATCCTTCTTTTCCACCATTAAGCTCCTGTGCGTTTGGCCTCTCAGACTGCTAATCTTCATAAACCTGTCACGACTAATGATAATGGCTTAAGCCTAATAAATGACCTGGCCCAGATGGTTTATCGGCCACATACTATAAAAAATTTGCTGACCTTCTAACTCCCATTATGGCTTCCGCTTTCAATTCTATTCTAGATGGTCACCCCTTCTGCCCTGACTCCGTGACAGCGTCCATATCCACGATACCTAAAGCTCACACCGACCACTCCTCCTGGTCTAACTACCGACCCATATCTGTCCTCAACCTTGAGATCAAAATTCTGGTGAAAATACTCTCGAGTCGGCTGAACTTAATTATTGGCTCCCTAATCCATAGAGACCAAGTAGGCTTTGTACCTTCATGTCAAGCAGGAGACAATGTACGTTGCGCAGTACTCCTAACCCACGCTGCTCAAGCCCATCATATTCCTTGCTGCTTTCTATCCCTTGACATTCGTAAGGCCTTTGACACAGTCTTTTGGCCTTATCTTCACTTTGTCCTACGCAAATGTTGCTGTTGTACACATTTTCTTCAATGGATCTCCTCACTCTATACTACCCCCAGAGTTTATGTCCAATACACCGGATACAGGTCTGACCTGCTTCCTATCAATAGAGGCACTCGTCAAGGGTGCCCCCTATCACCCCTGCTCTAGCCATATTAATCCACACTGACAATATTATTAAAGGCATTGAACTAGGGGGATCTCACCATAAGCTCTGCCTCTTTGCAGATGATGTCTTTCTCTCCATGACATCTCTTATATTAGCCCCAAATCTCCTCTGGATATTAGACCAGTTTAGCTGTATCTCAGGCCTCGAAGTCAACCCACACAAATTGATGGCCCTTAATATATCCCTTCCACCCCTTCCTCATAGACCAATTACGAACAGTCCTGCTGTTCACTTGGTTCTCTCTTTCTATTCCTTTCCTTGGGATCAAATTCACGGTAAACCCAACTGACCTATACTCTGCAAATTATCCCCCCATGCTCACTCACCTCACCTCCCTTGTGAACAAGTGGTCCTCAGTACCCATTTCTTGGTTTGGGCGAATCATGGTCGTCAAAATGGCCATCTTACCAAAAATTTTGCATTCTCCCAATCTCAGTTCTAGCACACTTTCACCGCATTCTACAATGCAGCGTCTCCACATGTGTTTGTAATAAATTAAAATCCCGCCTCCCCAAGAAAACACTCTACAACCATACCCACCTAGCCTACTACCACGCAACACAATTGGCCCAGCTGCCCAAATATCACGCCACGAAAGAAACACCTCTATGGGTGTTGCTAGAATCCGTAGACTGTAACCCTTTATCGGTGGCCAACCTCTTATGGCTAGACCCGTCCCTTAGACGCAATCTTACCAGCCCAATCACAAGTCCTTATCTTTCCATCTAGGACAGATTTAAAAAACACTACTGTTTACAGCCACCCCACAACCCCATGCTTTCCTTCCTCCGAAACCCTGCTTTTTACCCAGCTTGGTCCTCTCCCTCTTCCATCTCAGCATAGGCGTCTGCTGGCTTGATCCGTACATACAAATTCATATCCTCTTCCAAGATAACACCGTTCCCATCTTTATGTGAAACCTATGGCCTACCTTCATCAGAACATTTTCCCTACCTTCAAATAAAGCATTTTCTCTCCACCCTACTCCCCTCAGACTTTTTCACCCCTCACCTTTCTTACTTTGAACGTACCTGCAAATCAGACTCCATAGGACGTCTTCTCTAAGACTTATACAGACAGTTTTTGGAACCTTTAAACGCTATCTCCCCTCCTTACGTTGTTAAATGGGAGAA
This sequence comes from Staurois parvus, assembly GCF_062004578.1. NCBI lineage: Eukaryota > Metazoa > Chordata > Amphibia > Anura > Ranidae > Staurois > Staurois parvus. The sequence goes on along the minus strand of NW_028317855.1, from coordinate 12,507,329 downwards.
GGGCTTCGGCCTCACTCTTGATCCAGTAGACTGGTCTCAAATCTGGGAAGCCACCAAGTCTTCCTCACATGTTGTAGCCCTACAGTCTAACTATAAGGTCCTCACCAGATTGTACTTGGTCCCCGCCAGGATCTCCAAATTTCTACCTCACTACCCCCCTCATTGTTTTCGTGGCTGTGACTCCGTGGGGACCCACCTGCGCATCTGGTGGGACTGTCCAGTGGTACGAGTATTCTGGGCTGATATATTTCAGATCCTTTCCAAACTGTTTGACACTCCTATTCCACCAGATCCTGCAGCTGCAATCCTGAACATGAAACCCTGGGACATTACCCACCGGCAATTAAAATTATTTCTCCAAATAACTATGGTGGCCAAACAGACTATTGCAAGGGCATGGAAAACCCCTGCCCTCAGCACACTGGCTACACGTAACTGGGTCACACAAGCCATGATCCACACCAAAATTGAGGTCGCAATGCAAGATAGAATACCCAAATCCTAACTTTGACAATACCCTACTGCTCTCATAGTTATCCAAACCCCCACACATGTCACCCCTGAGTAAACCTTGCCCACCCTGGGGACAACCCTATCCCCCACCCCCCACTGAGGATCTCTTTTCCTCCACTGTCCCCCTACCTACCTGTCTCTTACTGCTACTTCTCTGAATTCTACTCTCATTTCATTTCATCTACCTTTCACATGTCCCTCAACTTAACTGAGGTTTTCCTGCACATCTCCTATCTCTTATTATACACTGTCCAAAATCATCAGCTTTCCGGCCCTCATGGGGCTCAAGAAAACCGCAGTAATCAACGTTTTCTTTCTATGAACACCATGAATTGTATGTTCAGGTGTCTCCATATCAAAAACCCACGCATACAACCAGGGTACAGCACATACTCATCTTCCTCTTTGAACCTGCTGTATCTCCATAGCTTGACATGGTGCTTTATTTAGCAAACTTATCTCTACCTGTTTTATAAATGTCTTTTTTTTTTTTTTTTTAAATTTAAATATTTATTAAATTTTTCATGTTAATACAAATACCCTAAAAGGGAAATAATTCTCATATAAATAGACATAACATTTCTACCTTTCCCTTACTAAAAACTTTTATTTCCCATCCCACTACCCCCCCTTCCCGCCCCTCATCCCATTTTCTTTCCATTCTACCTATCTGGTTTACTCTATTAATCCAGTCTTCCTCCTTCGGTACCTCAGATTTCCGCCAAAACTTGGGTATCAACCCTTTCGCCACATTCAAGAAGTACCATATACCTGAATCTTTATATTTATTTACAGATGTCTCCACGTTGTGTAGGAGGCACATCGTTGGGTCTAACCCTATGTCAATTTCAGTTATTTCTTCAATCAATTTGACTATTATCTTCCAAAAAACCTGGATTTTCGGACATTCCCACCATATGTGAAACACCGTGCCTATCTCTCCACATCCTCTCCAACACATACAGTTGCAAGAAAAAGTATGTGAACCCCTTGGGATTACGTGGAGTTTCGCATGAATTGGGCATAAAATGTGCTCTGAACGTCATCTAAGTCACAACAATAGAAGAACACAGTCTGCTGAACATAATACTAACAAACATTAGACGTTGCCATGGTTTAATTACACATAACATGTAAACATTCACAGTGCAGGGAGGAAAAAGTATGTGAACCTTTGGACTTAATAACTGCTTGACCCTCCTTTGGCAGCAATAACCTCAACCAAACATTTCCTGTAGTTGCAGATCAGACCTGCACAATGATCTGGAGTAATTTTGGACCACTCCTCTTCACAAAACTGTTTCAGTGTAGCAATATTCTTGGGATGTCTGGTGTGAATCGCTCTCAAGGTCATGCCACAGCATTTCAATCGGGTTGAGGTCAGGTCTCTGACTGGGCCACTCCAGAAGGCGTATTCTGTGCTGTTGCAGCCATTATTTTGTTGAATTACTTGTATTCTTTGGGTCATTGTCCTGTTGCATCACCCATCCTCTGCGGAGCTTCAATTGGCGGACAGATGGTCGTATATTTTCCTGCAAAATGTCTTGATAAACTCTGGAATTCATTTTCCCATCAATGACAACAATCCGTCCAGGCCCTAAAGCAGCAAAGCAGCCCCAAACCATGATGCTCCCTCCGCCATGTTTCACAGTGGGGATGAGGTTTTGATGTTGGTGTGCTGTGCCTTTTTTTCTCCACACATAGTGTTGTGTGTTCCTCCCAAAAAACTCAATCTTGGTTTCATCTGTCCACAGTATATTTTACCAGTAGTGCTGTGGAACATCCAGGTGCTCTTTTGCAAACTTCAAACGTGCTGCAATATTCTTTTTGGACAGCAATGGCTTCCTCCGTGGTGTCCTCCCATGTACTCCATTCTTGTTTAATGTTTTCCTTATTGTAGATGTGTCAACAAAAATGTTAGCATGTGCCAGAGATTTCTGTAGGTCTTTAGCTGACACTCTGGGATTCTTCTTTACCTCATGCAGCATTCTGCGCTGTGCTCTTGCAGTCATTTTTACAGGACGACCACGCCTAGGGAGAGTAGCAACAGTACTAAACTTTCTCCATTTGTAGATAGTCTGTCTTACCGTGGACACATGAACATCAAGGCTTTTGGAGATACTTTTGTAACCCTTTCCAGCTTCATGCAAGTCAACAATTCTTGATCGTAGGTCTTCTGAGAGCTCTTTTCTGCGAGGCATGGTTCAAATCAGACAGTGCTTCTTGAAACCAGTAAACCCAAAACAGGTGTGTGTTTTTTAAGGGCAGGACAGCTGTCAGCAAAACATCCAATATCATCACACTGATTGGAGTCAAGGTTGGCTCACTCCTGGCTCCAATTAGCTCTGGGAGAAGTCATTAAGCTAGGGCCTCACATACTTTTTCCTCCCTGCACTGTGAATGTTTACATGTTATGTGTAATTAAACCATGGCAACATCTAATGTTTGTGTAGTATTATGTTCAGCAGACTGTGTTCTTCTATTGTTGTGACTTAGATGACGTTCAGTGCACATTTTAAGCCCAATTCATGCAAAACTCTACGTAATCCCAAGGGGTTCACATACTTTTTCTTGCAACTGTATTTGAATTTTCCCCATTCATCTTGTGCTCTACACTCGGTGTAATGTGCCATCGTGTCACACACTTATAATTAACCTCAACCTCTCTCATACTAACATTATCGTGTATCAATCTAAACATCTTTCTCTGTCTATCTTCATCAAACCCAACTCCCATATCCCTTTCCCATTTTGTTATAAAAATTAACTTTGTGTTTGTGTCTAATTCTGTGAGTATTCTATACACTTTTGAAATACCGTGCTTCCCATCCCTTCGTGTCTCTAACAACCTTTCAAACATATTCCACTCCTGTTTTAATCTCAGGGGTTTCGGTAGATTTCCAATAAAACATTTCAATTGATGATATTTCCATTCATCTATTCTAATAAAAATATCTCCCTTCTTCTCTATTAAATCTTTAAGTGATCTCAATTCCCCCTCCACCAAAACATCTCTCAGTTGGGTATCCTCCTTTCTAAACCATCTGCCTGATATCTTATTCTTTCCCGGGGGAAAGTACTCAGTGTTTGTGAGAGGCATTAATATAGAATTAAATTCCCATTTCATGTTTTTGTGTAAATTGTCCCATACCCTAAAGACATTTAAAGTGTAGATACTTGTGCTTTCTTTAATTCCCCTGAACTGTGGTGGAACCCATATCATCTGACTCAATCTAATGCCACTAATATCATTTTCAATTGTTACCCAGCTTTTCCCCTTATGGTTAAATGTTCAGTTATATATTCTTGCTAAAACCACTGCTTTATAGTATCTCTTGACATCTGGTAGACCCAATCCCCCTTTCTCTTTAGTCCTACTCAATGTTTCATATGCTATTCTAGGTTTTTTATTCTTCCATATGTATCTTGTTAACATTTTTTTCATTATCTTAAAGAAGGCTTCTGGAATTTTAATTGGTACCATTTGAAATCTATACAGTATTTTAGGCATAATTACCATTTTGACTAGGTTTATACGTCCTATCCAGGATGGGTTTCCTCCTTCTAGTCTTTTTAAATCTTCCCTGATCTCATTTATCAAAGAGATATAGTTTAATCTATACAAATGCTTAGATGAGGCAGTGAGTTTTATTCCTAGGTATTTTATCTCTTTTTCTCTCCATATAAAGGGGAATTCTTTTTGTAGTTTTTCTTTTTCATTCTTTGATATATTAATATTCAGGATCTCTGTTTTCGTTGGATTAATTTTTAAATTTGATAGTTCACCGTACTCCTTCAGAATCTTCATTATATTTTGGAGAGTTATTCGGGGATTCCCCACATAGAACAATAAGTCGTCCGCAAAGGCCGCTACTCTATGTTCTATGGTTTCTATCTGAATTCCCTTTACCGATCCACTGTTCCTTATTATTGACAACAGAGGTTCGAGTGACAACACATATAGTAGAGGGGACAGTGGGCAGCCCTGTCTTGTACCATTAGACATTCCAATGTGTTCTGATCTCTCCCCATTTACCGTGATGATTGCAGTAGGGTCCCTATATAATTTACTTATCCACTCTCGCATTCTATCGCCTATCCCCAGCACTTTTAAGTTGTCCATCATAAAGCCCCAGTCCACTCTATCAAATGCCTTCTCTGCATCAATTGACAAGAGCACCTCCGGGGCTTTCCCTTTTCTACTTTTCTGAATAAGCATCAGGGTTCTCAAGCCGTTATCTCTACCTTCTCTCCCCGGTACAAAGCCCACCTGGTCTCCATGGATCCATTCAGGCATCAGATCCCTCAGCCTGTTTGCTAACACCTTTGCATACAGTTTAGTATCTGTGTTCAATAATGAGATAGGTCTATAGCTGGAGCACTGAGATGGATCTTTTCCCTCCTTGTGAATAAGTACTACATGGGCCTGTAGGGATTCTCTCCTCACTTCCATCCCACCTCCCAGAGCATTCATATATTTCTCCAACTTGGGTAACGGTACTTCACTAAATTTCTTATAGTACTTAACTGTATAGCCATCCGGGCCTGGGCTTTTTCCCCCCCCTGTGCTTCTTAATGCTATTTTAATTTCTTCCTGGGAAATTTCTGCGTCTAAGGAGTTCAACTGTGCTTCACTTAGTTTTGGTAATCCCGCATTTTTTAAGTATATCATCTTTTTTTCATTAATTCCCTCTTGAGCTTCTTTTAGAGGGCCTTTGGGACTAATATTATATAACTTTTTGTAATACTCCGTAAACACTTTAATAATCTCTTTATTTGAGTGGACCAACTCCCCCTTTGAACTTTTTATCCCTTCTATATAGTTCCTATTTTTCTTTTTATTCAAAGCTCTCATTAGATATCTTCCTGGTCTGTCTCCCCATCTATATCTCTCGTTCAAAACCCTGTTGTATACTCTTCTCTTCTCCTCATCCATCAACCTCTCTAGCTCATCTTTTTTTGTCCAATAACTTCTGTCTCGTGTCTTTTGTTATTTTCTTCTTATGGATCTGCTCCAAGTCCAATATTTCTTTTAAAAGCCCACTGACCCTCTCTCTTCTTTCCTTTTTCTTCCTTGCTCCTGCCGCAATCAAGATTCCTCTTATGAATACCTTGTGGCTTTCCCAGACTGTAGCTATCGATACTTCCTTTCATTCCCTGTTTCGTTCTCCTTAAAGTATACCTTAATCTCTTTCTCGATTTTCTGAACTAAATCCTCATCCAGAAGAAGAACCTCATTTAACCTCCACCCTAATCCTTCCGTCCACCTTCTTCCCCATCCCATTTTCATTACAACCGGGGCATGGTCCGAGAACGTCCTTGTCTCTATGTCAATTTTAACCAGATGATCTATAAGTTGATGGTCTATTAAGATGTAATCTAATCTCGAGTATATCTCATGTGCATTAGAGAAGAAGGTATAGTCTCTGTCTTTCATATGCATTATTCTCCAGATGTCCACTAGTTGATATTCATCCATCACTTTTTTCAAAGCTCTCAGAGACCTACTCCCCTCTCTTTGCACGGAAGAGGTATTATCCTTTTGTGGGTCCATACAGAAATTTAGGTCTCCTGCTACTATCAAGCTCCCTTTTTTAAATTCCATTAATTTTTTCAACAGACCCTTCATATACATCTCCGTTTTTTTATTAGGGCAGTATATATTGGCTAAAGTACACTCAATCCCCTGAAGTCTACCTTTTAAGAATAAAAACCTCCCCTCCGGGTCGGTTCTTCTATCCTCCAGCTCAAATCTCATATTCTTTGCCAAACCTATTGCAACCCCTTTTGCTCTTTTAATTAGAGAATCTGCATAGTACCATGTTGGGTAGTGTTTGGATTTCAATTTCACGTTTGCCTCTATCTCAAAGTGCGTCTCCTGTAAAAATACCACTGACGTAGCCCTATGATGTAACTCATTAAACAACCTAAATCTCTTCCCTGGACAACTCAGCCCGTTCACATTATAGGTTATAAACTGTATTTCTTCCATCTTTCCCAATTAACTCCATCTCTCTTCCAAATTGCCTCTTCCTCTTTATCCCTTCTATCATGCAGAGTGTTGACCCAATACCCCCTCCCCCCTCCCTCCCATTCTCCCAATTCCCCCCTACCTACTGACTGCCATTCCTCTTTTCCCCCATTGCCTGTCTCTCCCTCTGTTTCCCACCCAGTAATCCTTATTCTATGCAATTCCAGTCTATCGCAGAAGTCTCTCAAGTCCTCAGGAAATCTCAGATATGCTGTTACACCATTCTTCCATCCGATTAAACACTCTGGGTTACCCCATCTATATTGAACATTCCGTGTTCTCATCTGTTCTAATAGGGGTTTCAAGGATCTCCTTCTCCACAATGTCTCATACGATAGGTCCGCAAATATCTGAATATTTATATCTCCATACCTAATAGTTGTTCTTCCTTTAGTCCTTTTCCAAATCTCTTCCTTATCTCCATAATTATGCAGCTGAACAATTACATCTCTGGGTTTTGCCTTCTCATTACCATGATGGAACTTTCCTGTTCTATATACTCCATCCAATTTAATTACATCTGTTTCAGGTCTGTCCATAATGGAGTTTGACATTTTACAGACTATTTCTTGAAGTTCTCTCCCTTTCAAATTTTCTGGGATTCCTCTTATCCTCAAGTTGCTTCTCCTATTCCTGTTCTCTTGTACTTCTATTTTATACAGCAATTGTTTCTGCGTATTCCTCATCATAGCAGCCCTTTTTTCTAGGCCTGAAATAAATTGGGTGTGTTTATTAATTTTTTCCTCCATTTCTTCCATTCTCTTTAGCAGGTGCCCTAGATCCTGTCGAATATTTGTCATTTCTTGCTTAAAAGTTTTTTCCAAATTTTTAAACATTTCGGCCATCTCTCTTTTATTCGGCACTTGTAAATCCTTTTCAAGATCTTTCCTCTCTGGGTTTTCTATCAACTGTCGGCTGCTACAATTCAGGCCCAGTGACAATCTGGGGCTATTTTCCAGACTGGTTTCCATTTCCCCTTTTTCATTGCCACTATGGGCCCTTTCTGGAGTCACATTCCCCTGGGAGGTATATTTTTTAATTGTACCCGTCTGGGACCCTTTTAAGCCCACTTCCTTTAACGCTTTTATTCTTCATACCTCCTGTACAAGCTGTACTCTTTAACCAGAGGGAAACTTAAGGCTGTATATTGGGGTATTGATTTTGGTCAAATCTCTCTAATGCCACTTAGCAATTTCTCTTTCTCTCTTCTTTCTTTTATTTTCTTTGCACTTTCCAGAACTCCCTGGGAATCCCCCTTCACTCATTTATAGGCAGCTCATTTCCCACAGTCCAGGACACATATATAATTACATATGGCTTCTTCACTCACCCTCCTTCACTTGCTCATCAAATGAGACGACCCAGATCCACAGCCGTCCCTTTGTTTCTCCTGGATTGTGTCTCTGGGGGATTCCTGCAGGGTCTCCTGTTGCTTGGAGCTATGTGTCCTCTTCTGTGCAGCAGGTTTAGGGACTCTTCCGGCCTCTCCCCTCTCCTGTCAGGGAACCGGCCGGCGTCTCAGCTTCCCAGAGCTCCTTTGCGGCCACCAGCGTGCTCCCGCCGCACTGCTCGGTTTCCCCGGCAACCCGACAGCTGATCTTGGGTCTCTGCAGCGTGATCCCCTCTCGGAGCTCCGTGCCCGCTCTCCTCCTCCTTCACCGCGCCGGATTCCCACCTCCAGGAGACCCCACTCAGGTAGGGCACCGCAAATTAAGTCCTGAGGGTTCTCAGGGTGGTCAGATCGGGGGTTGCCGGAGAGCACTCACATCGTGCTCTCTGTCGCCGCCATGTTTAGGCTCCGCCCCTTCTTTTCATGTTTTATATGATTGTTTTCCAAGGAAGGAAAATACAAACTGTTTTATAAATGTCTTGACTGTTATCATCATATGTTATACTTTACCCATTGTACCTGTCTATGCTCAAAGTACCATTTTGCTGATGACATGTTCATGTTATTTCGATTCCTAATAAAACTTTTTAACAAGAAATCCTTGGACCCATTGTCAGACCCTATGCTGGTGCCGTGGGTCCTGGGTTCCCCCTGGTGCACGACAATGCCTGGCCTCGTGTGGCGAGAGTATGCAGGCAGTTCCTGGTGGATGAAGGAATTGATACCATTGAATGGCCCCCATGCTCGTCTGACCAAAATCCAATAGGACTCCTCTGGGATATCATGTTTCGGTCCATCTGATGCTGCCAGGTTGCACATGAAACTGTCCAGGAGCTTAGTGATGCCCTGGTCCTGATCTGGGAGAAAATACCCCTAGACACCACCTGTCGTCTCATTAGGAGAATGCCCTGATGTTGTGAAGCTTGCATACAAGAATGTGGGGTCCCTACAAACTACTGAGCACCATTTTGAGTTGCTGTAATGAAATTTCAGCAAAATGGACTAGCCTGCTGCATAATTTTTTCACTTTGATTTTCGATTTGAATTCAGTCCTCTGTAGGTTGATAACATTCATTTCCATCAAACGATAGGGTATCCTTATGTTCCTAACACATTACCCAGTCCATATCAGTATAGATATCCAGCATGATATTTTTCCCCATTAAGGTATGATGTGTTTTCAAAGTGTTCCTTTAATTTTTTGGAGCAGTGTACAGTGCATCCAGAAAGTATTCACAGCGCTTAACTTTCACCACATTTTGTTATGTTACAGCCTTATTCCAAAATTAATTAAATTTATTTCTTTCCTCAACATTCTACAAACAATACCCCCTAATGACAACATGAAAGGAGTTTGTTTTGAAATCTTTGCAATTTATTAAAAATAAAAAATGAAAAAAACCACATGTACATAAGTATTCACAGCCTTTGCCATGACACTCAAAATTGAGTTCTGGTGCATCCTGTTCCCACTGATCATCCTTGAGATGTTTTCACTTGATTGGAGTCCAGCTGTGGGAAATCAGTTGATTGGACATGATTAGGAAAGGCATAAACCTGTCTATATAAGGTCCCACAGTTAACAGTGCATGTCAGAGCACAAACCAAGCCATGAAGTCCAAGGAATTGTCCTTAGACCTCTGAGACTGGATTGTATCAAGACAGATCTGGGGAAGGGTACAGAAAAAATTGCCCAAAAATAGGTGTGCCAACCTTATAGCATCATACTCAAAACGACTTGAGGCTGTAATTGGTGCTAAAGGTGCTTCAACAAAGTATTGAGCAAAGGCTGTGCATACTTATGTACATGTGGTATTTTTTATTTTTAATAAATTGCAAAGATTTCAAAACAAACTTCTTTCACATTGTCATTATGGGGTATTGTTTGTAGAATGTTGAAGAAAAAAATGAATTTAATCCAATTTGGAATAAGGCTGTAACATAACGAAATGTGGCAAAAGTTAAGCTCAGTGAATACTTTCTGGATGCGCTGTATATATCCTGGAATCTATAACTTTCAGACCCATCTTCTTTTTCTTTTACCAGATAAATATAGCAGAATACATTTTGGCCTTAGAGTATTTGCAAAGTTTTATAACTGAAACTAAGAAACATTATTTTTTTTTTCCTTTTTCATATGGCAAAAAATATCCATGTCCAGCTCTTAGAATGTACCCATATGACCTCAGGTGGAAGTAGATATACCAGGATTATAGCTGCAACCATATTCCTAGTATTAAACTTTTCAGCTGGCAATGGGCTCTACTGTAAAAGTGATCCAAGTGGATCTACAGCTGCCCAATCACTTTTATTCGTCATGGAAGGGGCCTCTGCCTTCTGCCACTGTTCTCGAGCCCTCCTGTTCCACAAGGGAACCTGGGACTGCTGCAAACCCTCTGAAACAAAATCCTCATCCTATTCTGTTCCTTTTGTCAGTTTGTTTACAAGCCGTCACTGGCCAGACAAACATTTGATCGAACAGATCTCCTATGGAGATTTTTAGGTAGGTTTGTCGCTATTTCATGCAAAATTTATATCTTGACATGATTTGTTTTTTTACACTTGGCACAACATAATCTTTTAGCAAAAGTATTTTGTGTTTGTGTGTACTGAAATGCATGTAAATGTATTTTTTCCTTTGCAATTAGCATTTTGAAAGCTGACTGTGCAAATATTGTGTGATAAAAAATTGCAACAACCAGCATTTTATTTTCCAGGGACTCTGATTTCAGAAAATGTTTGCGTATTCTAGGTAATTCTCTAGCACAAAATGCTGATTTTAACATGTAAAATGTGAAAAGGGCTGAATTTGGTGTGGACAGAAAGTGGTTTAAAACTATTAAATCTAAAACCAAAAATATAATGTATTGCAGTTTACCAATCCTTAGATGTGGTGGATGCATTAGTTTTGTTTTTTTAGGCTTTTTTCCTGTTTTCTCTGGTGATCTGGCTAGTAACACACCTCCTCTATTAGAGTGCTTACACTCTGGATAAAACAGGGGCGCATTTGGACAGCAGCATTGACAGTCTGGGGGGGAGAGGAATGTTAGATGTACTAGCAGATTTAGATACACTATTTTTTTGTTGTACCCTTTGGGATAAAGGTTTTAAATGAATAAATAAAAGGTGATCATCATAAGCACCTCTGTTAGTGATAAATAGTTTATCATCCCTGTATCTGCTACACCTGCAGTTATTCTGTTGAAAAACAAACTTACTGGCCAAATCACCAGGTGAAAATAAAGAAAACTGCCTAAAAATAAAACTAATACAGCCATCACATCTATGAATTGGTAAGAGCTGCAATATAATGGTGGCTTTTTGGGTTTTAAAAATCTATAATAACACCATATTCTCTGTTTCAAAAAGAGAATTATTTTTTTGTACAGTGTTGAATGACTGAGTACTTGTCATTCAAATTGTGATTTAAAATTGAAATTGTCTGTACTGGCATGGAGGTGTAACAGTCTGCCCTCAAGTGGTTAAATACTTTCTGTTTGAGTTTTTTTCTTCTAAACTATTTTTTTTTTGTCGAGATTTCTCAAAAAAAAAATCAACCTGCTGTTAGAATAACTTGAGCTTAGTGAAATGACTACCTAGGATGATGCAGATTTTGCTGTACACTAATAACTATGCACACAGATAAACATGATTTTCACACTTGTGTTGTAAATGCACATCTAAAGACATGGACAGCTAGAGAATTGCTCTCAGCCTGCATGCCTTTAGTATTGCGTATATTCATGCCTGAAAAGTAATATGAGTGCAGAGTAAATGGTGAGCTGGTACTACCATGACGTTTTTCCTCTACACCTGTTAAAGTATGTGAGATTTGATATGCAAGCTTTCCAGTTCATACATACAACACACTGAGCAGAGTTTACGTGTGTAAAGTATTCAATCCCTTACAAAATGGAGATACAATTTATGCAGCAGCATAAGTCAAAAATATATCTATCAATTTGTGGTTTTAGGTATGCTCCTGGACTGAAGTAAATACGTTCTGTAGAATTACAGGAGATATACAGGAGATATCTCCTTGGCCCCATCCCACTAAAGAATCTCCCACATAAACAATAGGAATATTATTTTTTCTACTTGGATATCTGTAGTGTAAAAATACAGCAATATGAAGCAGTTCCAGCCTACAGTTATGGCATTAAGGGCATAAATCCTTTGGGATGGAGGCAGGTATGCAATATTTTATACATCTATCTTGTAGGGAAATGCTTGCAAACCAGAATTAGAATTTGAATGGCCTCAATTTCTGGGTTACAACCTAAAACAAGATTTCTGTTATCAAAATCTCATTTCTCTACCCCTCTTCTCCATCCCAGAGCTTGTACATATAATCCTCACTTTTACCATCTCCCTACTACTGCTCTCATCACCTCCTGCTAATACTTAACCCACCTGCTGACCCAACACCACAACAGGGAGGCATGTGCACTCATATACATCCCACTCCCATCTTACTTTCCTTACCTTCCCTCTCCTAACCTCGGGGGATATCTCCCCTAATCCTGGTCCTTCAGTATCTCACCCCCACACCAGGAACCCTCGGTCCTCCAGCAATAGCCACAATCCACTCAATCTTAGTTAATCTTGATCCCAAGAACCACCCCCCTTTTTTATGTGAACTCTGGAATGCCCGCTCTGTCTGTAACGAGCTCACCCCTGTCCATGACCTTTGTCTCCCACTCCCTTACCCTACTTGCAATTGCACTAACCTGGCTTCAAGCATCAGATTCTACCTCTCCCGCAGCCCTCTCCCATGGTTGCCTCCACTTGTCTCGCTCACCAAGACCCAGTGGTTGGAAAGGAGGTGGAGTTGCTTTGCTTCTATTCCCACTGAGCACCTTTCAAGTCCTACCTACCTCTCCTCTATGCTTCTCTTCTTTTCGAGACTCGCTGTATTCGTCTGTTTTCTCCCATTTCTCTGAGGATTGCAGTGATCTATCAGCCTCCTGGATCAGTGTCACACTTTCTTGACTTCTCTGCCTTGCTACCCTACTTTCTCCCCTCTAAAATACCCGCTCTCATTCTTGGTGATTTTTACATCCCCATTTTTACATTCCCACAGCCCAGCTACATCCCAACTTTCAGCCTAACCTCATCTTTTGCCTAACACAATGGACACAGTCCTCCACTTACTCTGATAGGAATACCCCTAGACCTTGTTTTCTCCCATCTTTGTACTCCCTACAACCTCTTCAATGGCCTCAATCCCTTTCCTCTCTCTGATCACAACCTCATCATATTCAGTGTCCTTATCTTCAACCACCAATCCCTCCAAGCAGCGAACAAGTACCCACGGAAACCTTCACTACTTTAATCCTTCTCTTTTCTACCTTGCAACTGACCACCTTTATGACAGAATCTCTCCCCTGTCCTTCCCTGACCTGGCCACTTCTGTGTACAACAGTTCACTTTCATTCACACTGGATTCCCTTGCTCCTCTAACTACACAAAGTATTTAGGCCTCTAAAATTGCAACCTTGGCAGATTGATGACACCATCAATCTTAAGAGAGACACAGCCATGCACTGGAGCAATTGTGATTTAAAACCAAATCCCAGCAAGCATTCTCTCTCTCTCTGTCAGGAATCCCAGAGATCACCACGGCGCACGAATCTGCACAGGTGTAGGATCCCGACAAGACATACAGGCAGGCGGGCACTAGGACCCAGGCGCGCCTGTCACCAATGATGACTGGGCAGGCACTAGGACCCAGGCGCGCCTGTCGGCGCCGGGTGGGCTATTTAAACCAGCCCGTGCAATGCTCACATAGCCGTATGGTCTTCATTCCCTGTTCCCTGCTCGTCTGTTCCTGCGTGAGATACCTTGTTGCCGACCCTGCTTGATCCTGACCTCTTCTGACCGTCTCCTGCTCTGATCCCTGGCTCGTCTGACTATTCTTTTGCTTACTCCTGATTACCTGACCTCCTGTTGCTGAAACCTGGCTTGTGACCCGACTACTCTCTATTCGCTGCCCTGTACCGTTCTGCCTCTGCTTTTACCGACCTGGCCTGCCTGACTACGCTACACGTACTCTGTCATCCATCCATCCTGCACGGATCTGGTCACCACTGCCCAGGTCTGCCAGCCTCTTCACATCAGGCTCTCTTCCGATACATACCTCCGGCGGTTCCCTCTACCACAGTCGGGTGCACTCAGGGGTCGCAACCTGGTCTCAGTCTGCTCCAAGTCCATCCCCACCATCAGGGGCCCTGGTGAATAAGCAGATTGGGGCTTAGACCCCGCGCCCTGGGGAATCCCGTTCTGTGGGTTGCTAGAGATACCGCCGTGTGGATCGTGACACTCTCTCTCTTTCTCTCTCTCTCTCTCTCTCTCTCTTTCTCTCTCTCTCTCTCTCTCTCTCTCTCTCTCTCTCTATATATACCTTCTTAAAATACAATTCCTCCATCCATGCTGCCAAACAAGACTAATTTGTCACTCTTATTAATATCTTGTCATCCAGTCCTTGTCTCCTCTCTACTTTTAACTTTCTACTTTCTTCATCACCCCCACCCAGTAACCCACTCATTGCTCACAAGATTGGCAATCATTTCAAATACAAGATTGATGCAATTTGTGGGGGCATCTCCACTGTACAGATATCTATCACACTTGGCATACCCTATATAAAAAACACCCTCAACACTTTCCTCTTTTCACCTTACTACTACCAAAGAGGTCACTAAGGTTTTCTCAGAGGCCTGCCTTACCACCTGTCCCCTGGATCTTGTTCCCTCACAACTACTACAGTCACCCTCTTCTATCCTATGCTCTCTCACTCACATTTTCAATCTCTCCCTCTCAACTGGCACCTTCTCCTCCCCACTAAAAAAAGGGGCTGGTCACCCCCATACTTTAAAAGCCCTTACTGGACCCCACCTCCCTACTCTCGTTTACCTCTAAACTCTTAGAACGCTTATTCTACAATCGTCTGATCTCCTACCTCACAACAACTTTCTTGACCCCTTAGAATTTGGCTTTCGCTCACTGCACTCCACTAAAACTGCCCTATTAAAACTCACTAATGATTTACTAACTGCTAAAACCAATGGCCACTACTCCATACTCTTACTACAAGACCCATCTGCAGCTTTTGATACTGTTGACCATCCCCTCCTAGAAAAAAAACTCCACTTTCTTTACCTTCGAGACTCTGCTCTCTCCTGGTTCTCCTTCTACCTATCAAAGTGCTCCTTCAGAGTTACCTATAACTCTGTCTCCCCCTCCTCTCCACTTCCTCTTGCTGTAGGGGATCCCCAAGGTTCTGTCCTCAGACCCCTTCTCTTCTCCATTTACATCTCCTCCCTTGGTCACTTGATAAACTTACGTGGCTTCAAATGCCATCTTTATGCTGATGACACACATATCTATCTTTCCACTCCTCATCTCACTCCTTCAGTCTCCTCTGGCATTACTAACTTACTGACATATCAGCATGGATGTCACACCACTTCCTCAAATTCAGTCTTTCTAAAACTGAGCTCATATTCTCTCCAGCCCTTGCCCCCTCCTCTAACTTCTCCATCAAGATCAATAATACAACCATCAGTCCCTTTCTTCATGCCAGGGTGCTGGGTGTAATCCTGGACTTCACCTCTGTGACATCTCCAAAAAACTCCCTTTTTATCTCAGCTGTTGGTTAATTACCAGCCCCTCATTGTCTCCACAGTGACTCACTTGGATACCATTACCTGCCTCATTAGCCCAACCTACAGCCAGCCATTTTGCTATTTTATCAGCTTAGCTCATTTTCTCAACACGCTGATCTCCAGTGTGTTCTGCCTGTGCTCCTATGTACAACTCTGTCTGGCTGACGTCTCTTCCAGTTCCTGCTCCTGATTTTTTGGTTCCTGACTACGCTGACTTTTGGTTTCCTAATCCTGGCTTTTCTGATTACCCGCACTGGCATTTCATTAAAGGTGTGATTTGAACTGAAATTTTGTCTCTGCCTGGTTTATGGTTCCTGACAAAAACATTAACAATAAAATATAAAGCTATTTACAACTCCGCTCCAAACAACATCATCAATCTTGTCTCCAAATATTACCCTAACTGTCCGCTCTTCCCAAGACCTCCTGTTCTGTAGCTCCCGTGTATCCTCCTTTCATGCTCGTCTTCAGGACTTCTCCAGAGCCTCTCCCATCCTCTGGAACTCTCTGCCCCAATCTTTCTGACTATCTCCTACTCTGTCCACTTTTAGGCAATCCCTGATAATCTATCTCTTCAGGGAAGCCTATCCTGTCTTAAGTTAATAACCAGATCTTCTATTTATTCCAGCAGTTCATCCTTTTTGTTCCACAATCCCTATTAGATTGTAAGCTCCCAGGAGCATTGCCCTCCTAACCCTCTTGTATTGAACTGTATTGTTGCTTTACTGTCTTCCTTTATAGCATAAAGCGCTAAGCAAATTGTTGGCGCTATATAAATCCTGTATAATAATATAATAATTTCAGATCAGCAGGTCTGACTTCACTGCATGTTCACTTGCTCCACGTTTGTTCTAAGTCATTGATTTAGGGTTTATTGAAGACAGACCACCTTGCAAGTTTTTGGAAGTCAGTAGTACAGGGTTTCTTTAGATCATAAGATCATTGCAGTAACCTTTTAATTAAAAAATGTTAAAACTGATCTCAAGCTTTACTTTAAGTCTTGTTGTCCATGCTCCACTCCTGTACTGAAATGGCTTACTCTGATTTTACTGCATACTGTCAGCTTTGAGCATAAGAGATGCTTAGAATGTGACAAGGGTTTTTTAAGCAGTCTGACCTCTGCCCTGTTCAGTTTGTCTTCTATGCAATCACTTGTCAAAACATTCACCTGCTGCGGAGTCATACTGGGCTTGACGCCCAGTTTAAGCTCCAGCCAGATGTCCAGCTAACATTTAAAGTCTTGGCGTGTGTGTGTTAAGCTGTGGCCTTTTCATACTTAAGATTAGTAATGTTATGTTTATAGCTTCAATTATGTTTTGTAATATAATTTTCATTAGAAATGGTAAAAGTTATTTTGATTTCACTTATGAACATTTCACACTATATACATTCATAACACAGTATAACATAATTCTCCATCATATGTTCCATCAGGTTGTGTGGCAATATATTTATTGATCCTCCACAAAGGAGTTTTGCCAAATGAACATTTAGAATGCAAAATGTAAAATTAGAACTAAAGGGTAAATGCGCATATATATATATATATATATATATATATATATATATATATATATATATTTTTTTTTTTTTTTTTTATATAGTGGAGACGGATAAGGTTAGGGTCTTTACTGCTGTCTGTGTCCCTATTGAGAAGAATAACTCTTTGTCCTGGATCTGATAATGATGATGGTGATAAGGAAGGAAAATGTTATTTTCAGAGGTCACCAAAACTGGAATAGAGGGTAAATATTTGAAATGCATACTAGTTCTGGTTGACCACCAATTGAGGGCACATCTGTTGTGGCTAAGGGACAGTAAGTGAAGGGAAAACTCCCAATAGTACACAGATGGTAAAAAAACTTGACTGGTTATAACCCTTCTCTACTCTATGCATCCAAAATAAAAATACCTTCTCCTTCCACTGCTGTCTTAACTGTTAATGCTAGCGATGCTACTGCTTCCATGGCTCCTGTGTATGATGATACCACTTTAGATGTGCCAGTCCCCTTGCAAGCTCAGCCTGCCTTGCTTAACCCTTTGGTTACCACTGCATCTCCTACCCCTACTGGTGAGTCTGACACCTTGCAATTGTTATTAAGTTAGTCTAATTCTTTTTCTAATCTAACCGTTTTAAATGTGCTTTTGCTTCACCTCCAACTGTTTGTACGTCTGATGAAATAATCCAAGCTTGGTCTGATCTGGCTAGTCCTGCTGTGACTTCCCTTGCTTCTGTGCTATGCAATGTTCCTGTTTCTACTGTTATGGCACACTACCCCTTCCAATTCTGCTTCGGTGCCTGAAAGCTGTCTTAAGGAAGCTTAGGCATTTGAAATTTCCCCTTTGTCCGATTTACCTGAATGAAACCCCAAAGAGAATTTAGAGGTGATTATGTGGATCTCCCCTCATATTTGCCGTGCATTAAGGGCAGTAGGTTAGAAAGGAAAGATCCTGACAAAGGCAGTGATGATAAAAACAAGATGGCCCCCCCCGTTTTTATTAACTGGCTGCAAGTCTACACCAGCATCATTGGTGAAAAACACCCTGAGTGTTGCAATGTTATGTTCAAGCACATTGAAATTATACTGGAGGCTTACAAAATTTGGCTTGCTTGGTTTCTCTGTAATGTATCGTTTTGTGAAAAACTATTGTTATGATCCGCCAGGTGGTGCCTCCGGCAGCCCACTGGACAGACCTACCCAGAGCGTGGAATCAAAGTCCCGGTCTGTGCTTTCACCAGGGCCCCGATGGTGGGGATGGACTTGTAACAGACCAGGGCCAGGTCACGACCTCTGAGCAGGCCCTCCAGCGGCAGAGGCAACCTCCGGGGATGTAAAGGTACCGGGAGTAAGCAGTCCCGTGGAGTAAGCGAGGTACAGAATCGTCAAGCCAAGAGTAGTCAGGTCACACGCAGGGTCAGCAGGATAAGTCAGTCCGCAGATAGGTCAAACAAGCCGTGGATCAGGAGAGGAGAGGGCAGAGTAGTCAGGGCAATCCGAGTCAAATACAGGCAAAAGCAGCGTAGTCAGGACAATCCGTGTCAAAGCACAGGAGAAGGCAGCGTAGTCAGGGTCAATCAGGGTCTCAACACAGGTACAGGAACTCAGGAACACAGATAGACCTTGCGGCAATTAGTGACAGTGCAGGGCATCTTTAAATA
Source organism: Staurois parvus (assembly GCF_062004578.1). Lineage (NCBI taxonomy): Eukaryota > Metazoa > Chordata > Amphibia > Anura > Ranidae > Staurois > Staurois parvus. Next base: position 12,488,568 of record NW_028317855.1, on the reverse strand, counting down.
TCGCGCCCTGCACTGTCATTGGCCGCCCAGGAAGCGCCCCCGGGCTGTCATTGGCCGCCCGAGGCGCGCCCGCGGCTCCTAATGCACATGTGAGGCCTCCTGTCAGCCGCGCCCCGCCGGGACCTGGTGCTTGTGTCCCGGCGTGAGCCGCCGCTAGTGCGCATGCGCCGGGGACAGAGCCGTGGCGGTCCCTGACATTGCCCCCCCCTACGGGCACCCTCCGGGAGCCCCACTGATCTCTCCACCGCGGGTGGCTACGTAAGAACTCCCGGATGAGCCTGGGGGCGTGAACATTCTGGATGGGTTCCCAAGAGTTCTCCTCAGGGCCATAACCCTTCCATTTTTATCAGGAACTGCGTCTGGCCCCCCTCTTTCGGCAACTGAGAATAGTTTCTACTTCATATTCTTCTTGTTCACCTATGGTGCCTGCCTCGGGAGGTCTGGATTCACAATCCGGGAAGGAATCCGGTCTGGATGGTTTCAGGAGAGACACATGGAACACAGGGTGTATTTTGAAGGTTTCCGGGAGCTCGAAGGCCACTTCGTTGATTACCCGTTTAATTGGGAATGGGCCAATGTACTTCGGTCCTAGCTTCCTCGAAGGACACAGCATCTTCAAGTTGGTCGTAGCCAGCCAAACCTGGTCCCCCGGTTGGAGCAACAACTCTCCTCTTCTTTTCCTGTCGAACGCCTTTTTACTATCTTCTTGGGCTTTAGCGATGGCCTCCTGAATTGTCTTGTTATTGACAGAAGAAAAGAAATGCAAGACATCTTGAGATGCTGGTACCGGATTTTCAGGCATCAGGTCGGAGAGAAATGTGGGGTGATATCCGAAATTGGTAAAGAACGGGGATTGTCCCGTAGCTGAGTGGTTCGAGTTATTGTAGGCAAATTCTGCAGAAGGCAACAGTGTTAGCCAGTCGTCCTGAAGGTAGAATGTGTAGCATCTTAGGTACTGTTCCAACGTTTGGTCCTTTCCGTTTGCCCGTTGGTCTGTGGATGGTAAGCGGATGACAGTGACAGCTTGATCCCCAACGCTTCACATAAGGCTTTCCAGAACCTTGATGTGAACTGGACTCCCAGATCGGACACTATATCTTCGGGAACACCATGAAGCCTCACTACTTCCCTAATGAAAATCCATGCAGTCTCCGGTGCCGATGGTGTCCTTTCCAGGGGCACGAAATGAGCCATCTTCGAAAAGCGATCCACGATCACCATTATTGCAGTGTAGCCTTGAGATGGTGGGAGTTCGACTACGAAATCCATGGCTATCATTTGCCAGGCCCGTTTGGGTATCGGCAACGGACGCATCAATCCCCATGCCCTGCTTCTGGAGGGCTTGTTCCTTTGGCAGGTGGGACAGGTCTGGACGTAGCGCTCGCAGTCCTTGACCATGTTTGGCCACCAGAACGAGCGCTGCAGTAGTTCCTGAATCTTCATCACCCCAAAGTGCCCCGCCATCGGATGGTCGTGGCAGTGCCCCAGGACCAAAGTTTGAACTCCTTCTGGTACCACGATCCGATCTTCCTTCCAAAGCAGACCCTCGTGGTTCTGGAGGGGCAACCCAAGCGGAACTGGCAGTCCTACGGAAGCGTCAATCAGTCTGGAGCGAAGTTCTGTTTGAAGGGCGAGGAAGCTCCCGGACGGTAAGATTGTGTCAGGTAACACTGTATCGTCGGGGTCCTCAAACATGCGGGACAGAGCGTCTGGTTTCGTATTCTTAGACCCAGGTCGGTACGTTATATGGAAGACAAACCGTGAAAAGAAAAGAGCCCATCTCACCTGGCGTGGTCTCAGCCGTTTACATACTCGAGGTTTTTATGATCCGTGAATATTAGGATTGGGTGTGTGGCTCCCTCCAGGAGATACCTCCATTCTTCTAGAGCGGACTTAATGGCCAGGAGTTCCCGATCTCCAATATCATAATTTCTTTCCGCCGGTGTCAACTTCCTGGAGAAGAACGCTACAGGATGCAGTAGCTCCTTGGTACCATTCCTTTGGAAAGAACCGCTCCCACCGCGTTTTCGGAGGCGTCCACTTCCAAAACGTATGGGAGAGAAGAATCCGGATGGCAGAGAATGGGAGCAGAGGTGAACAGTTTCTTGAGCGTGTCAAACGCAATCTGAGCTTCGGGAGTCCATTTAAAGCGGATCCCTTGTTTAGTCAGTTGTGTGATTGGGGAGACCAGACCAGAGAAGTTCCTGACAAACTTTCTATAAAAGTTCGAGAACCCGATGAAACGCTGTACCCCCCTCTTATTGGCGGGTGTTGGCCAATCTAAGATCGCCGTGACTTTCTGGGGATCCATCGCGACCCCCGTGGGAGAGAGGACCAGTCCCAAGAACGTGATTTTACGTTGTTCGAAACAGCATTTTTCTGCCTTGGCGTATAGCCCGTGTTGGCGTAAACGTTCCAACACCCGTAATACGTGACTTCGATGAACCTCCAGTGAGGGAGAGAAAATTAAGATGTCGTCCAAGTAGACAACCACGAAGACATCGAGGAAATCACGAAAAACGTCATTGATAAAGTGTTGGAAGGTGGCCGGTGCATTACAGAGCCCGAACGGCATCACCAGATATTCGAAATGACCGAATCTCGTACGAAAAGCGGTCTTCCATTCATCCCCCTCCCTGATACGAACAAGGTTATATGCCCCCCGCAGGTCTAACTTAGTAAAAATCATCGCTGACCTTAATCTCTGGAGGAGTTCGGGAACCAGTGGTAACGGATAGCGATTTTTTACCGTGATCTTATTCAGATCACGGTAGTCAATACAGGGCCGTAACGATTTGTGTTTTTTTTCTACAAAGAACAACCCAACCTGGCTGGGGACGTGGACGGGCGAATAAATCCCTTGCGAAGATTTTCATCAATGTACTCCCTTAAAACTCCTGACTCTAGTTCAGATAAAGGAAAAATGCGACCAAACGAGATCTCAGACCCGGGTAGGAGGTCTATGGGGCAATCGTATGAACGGTGCGGGGGAAGAATGTCTGCTCCTCGCTTACTGAACACGTCTAGGAAGTCGTGGTAGGCTGGAGGAATAACCTGAGAAAGATCTGTATCACCATCCATGCACAGAAGAAACCGGGGAGCCACGGACCCTGGGACGTGGCAGTGACTCAGGCAGTATGGTGACTGAAATTGAACCGTTCCCTTCTCCCAATCAATCTGGGGGTTATGGGCCCGCAGCCAAGGAAGCCCCAGAATGATTGGAAAAAGGGGGGATGCGATGGCATCCAGACGGAGGAACTCTTGGTGATGGTCTGCCGTCGTGGTAAAAATAGGAGTAGTCTCCTGATCCACCACCCCTGATTTTATGCTAGACCCGTCTGCCAAGAAGATGTTAAACCCCCTTTCTTTGGTCTGGAGAGGGATTTTTTGCCGGTGAGCAAAAGTAAGGTCGATGAAACTACATGCTCCCAAATCAATGATTGCGGTCACCGACAAGGTTCCTCCGGGGAGCTGTAAAGACACAGAAAAAACTTGGTCACGGAATCAAGATGGGGGTCGTGCTTCTCCATCAGACGGTGAGCCCAATCCTGGGGCTCATCCTGAAGGAGGGAGATTATAAACCCCACCTTGACGGTCTCGGTGGTGAACGTGCGGGGCTGTAAATCAAAAAATAAAGTGCATGCGTTCCGGAAGGCCCGGAAGCGGCTTCGGTCTCCACGGAATCGTTGCGGCAGGGGAACGCAGGGTTCGGGAGCTAGGGGTGTGGCAACTGCTCCGGATGCTGGGGTAGCGGGTGATTCCGCAGTTGAGGGACTCGGAGCAGGAGGAGTCTGGGTGGCTAGCGTCTCCATGCGGTCCTCAAGACGGGTGCAGCGGCTGAGAAAATTCTGGACGGCCTGGGTCAGAGTTGCCAGGTGCTGGCATATATCCTCTAGGGACGCCGGTCCTCTTCCTGGCTCTGTCATGGCCGCAAGGTTCTGTTATGATCCGCCAGGTGGTGCCTCTGGCAGCCCACTGGACAGACCTACCCAGAGCGTGGAATCTAAGTCCCGGTCTGTGCTTTCACCAGGGCCCCTGATGGTGGGGATGGACTTGTAACAGACCAGGGCCAGGTCACGACCTCTGAGCAGGCCCTCCAGTGGCAGAGGCAACCTCCGGGGATGTAAAGGTACCGGGAGAGCCAGATGTGAGGAGGACGGCGGGACCTAGCAGGATGGGTCACGAGCAGCGGTCCCGTGGAGTAAGCGAGGTACAGAATCATCAAGCCAAGAGTAGTCAGGTCACACGCAGGGTCAGCAGGATAAGTCAGTCCGCAGATAGGTCAAACAAGCCGAGGATCAGGAGAGGAGAGGGCAGAGTAGTCAGGGCAATCCGAGTCAAATACAGGCGAAAGCAGCGTAGTCAGGACAATCCGGGTCAAAGCACAGGAGAAGGCAGCGTAGTCAGGGTCAATCAGGGTCTCAACACAGGTACAGGAACTCAGGGACACAGATAGACCTTGCGGCACTTAGTGACAGTGCAGGGCATCTTTAAGTATCGCGCCCTGCACTGTCATTGGCCGCCGAGGACGCGCCCCCGGGCTGTCATTGGCCGCCCGAGGCGCGCACGCGGCTCCTACTGCACATGCGCGGCCTCCTGCCAGCCGCGGCCCGCCGGGACCTGGTGCTTGTGTCCCTGCGTGAGCCGCCGCTAGTGCGCATGCGCCGGGGACGGAGCCGCGGCGGTCCCTGACAACTATCCTTAAAATTGTGAAATGGGGCTCTAAAGATGTTGGCTTGTGGTTGAACCTGTTGCTACAAAAACAACCCTGAAACAACCAGCTTCTCAGCCTCAGTCTTCTAGGAAAGGACTCAGTTTCAGTTTTAAACTGTTTCTGTTTCAGTTGCAAACTTTAGCACAGTTGTGTGCAAAAGTTTGCATACCCTGGAAAATTGTAATCAGTATGTACAATAAGAAAACATGAGTAACACATGAGGCAAAACACATTTCTTTTGGGATTCATATTCAATTGTAGGTCATAACAGAATGGCATAACCGTAAACAAAACATGGCAACAAGTAAACAAATGAAATGACCCCTGTTCGAAAGTCTAGATACACTTAGTTCTTAATACTATACTTTATCCCCTTTAGCATCAGTCACAGTGTGCCGTCTTTTGTAATAGTTGACTGAGGCCCCGAATTCTTGCAGATGGTATAGCTGTCCATTTGTTTTGCCGCCAGGTCATGTAAAGTCTTTGGTCAGGAGACTGTGGTGGCCACTCCAGAACCTTCAACTTTTTCTGCTGTAATCACTGGAGAGTCAACTTGGTCTTGTGCCTAGTCATTGTTGTGCTGGAAAGTTCAATAGTGTCCTATGTGCAGCTTTCCTGCAGAAGAAAGCAAATTGTCTGCTAGTAATTTCTGATAACATACTGCATTCATCTTGCCATCAATTTTCACAAGATTCCCCATGCCTTTAGAGCCCCCCAAAACATCAGTAAGCCACCGCCACCATGCTTCACAGTGGGGATGGTATTCTTGTCGCTATAGCCCTTGTTGACCCCTCTCCAAATATAGTGCTTATGGTTGTGACCATAAAGCTCTATTTTGGCCTAGTCACTCCAGATTAGTGTGCTAGAAGCTGTGAGGCGTGTGGAGGTGTATTTTGACATATTGTAACCATCTTTCTGGTAACTCAGCTATGCAGCTAATTTTTGTTTAAGTATCATTGTATTGTGCTCCTTCAAAACATCCAAACCTTCTTTTTCCAGAGCAGCCTGTATTTCTCCATTACCTTGTTACACAGGTCTTTTAACAGTTCTTTTCTGCCCTCCTTGGCTCAGTATCCAGCTTGCTCAGTGCATCCACGTGAGAGCTAACAAACTCATTGGTTATTTATACACACACTAATTGCAATTAAAAAAAGCCACAGATGTGGGAAATTAACCTTTTAATTGCCATTGTCAACTTGTGTGTCTGTACCAAGGCCGAACATTCCAGGGTATGTAAACTTTTGGTCTGAGTTCATTTTTAAACTTATACATTTTTGATAGTGAATAATCAAGCGAGCACTTCCTAAATAAAAATGGAAGTAAAAGCAGCTTGCATAAGAAAAAACCCCTAGATCCTTTAAAACGTATATATCAAGAATGCAGCGCTAAAACATATATACATTAATGAATGAATCATAAAGTGATAAGTGATTCAAGCGCTAAGGGTGAGCGCTATAAAGTGGCAACAGTGTGTCGTCTTAAATTAGACGAAATAAAATGACTTAAACCTACACTATAAATGTATATAAGTCCAAAATATCAGTGCTGAAAATTTCACATAGGTGCATCTACAATCCACCTCTTTTCCTTACCACGGAAGTCACCAGCACCTTATTATTTATGCAATTCCAGTGAGAATGACCTGTACCCCGAGACACTGGATTGTCGATGCACCTATGTGAAATATTCAACACTGATATTTTGGACCTATATATACGTTTATAGTGTACGTTTGTCATTTTATTTCGACTAATTTAAGACGACACACTGTTGCCACTTTATAGCGCTCACCATTAGCGCTTGAATCACTTATCACCTTATAATTTATTCATTTATGTATATATTTTTTAGCGTTGCATTCTTGATATATAAACTTTTGATAGTAGAGAGAGGGGGAAAAAAAACCCGACAAAAAAGAGAGCATGGACTATCTCTGTACCCATAAACAGCACAATAAATATAAAAAATTGTATTCATTATTATAGTTATATAAAAAGTTTTTTGCCAAAATTATCTATACATTTATGTATGAACATACATATTGCGACAGCATAGTGTAATACATTACATCAATAAAAAATATTAATAGCTCCACCCTAAACAGATTTAATTCAAGGGGTTGAACATAAATATCAAGTACAAATTTTAGGAACTACAACCATTTTTATACACAGTCCCTCCATTTTCAGGGGCTCAAATGTAATTGGACAAATTAATATAGTCATAAATAAAATGTTCATTTTTAATATTTTGTTACTGGCAATAACTGCCTGAAGTCTGGAAACCATGGACATTACCAAAGACTGGGATTCTTCCTTTCTGATTCTTTGCCAGGCTCTAACTGCAGCTGTCTTCAGTTGTTCTTTGTTTGTGGGAGTTTCTGCCTTTTAGTTTTGTGTTCAGCAAGTGAAATGCATGCTCAATTAGGTTGAGATCAGGTAATTGACTCAGCCATTGCAGAACATTCCACTTCTTTTCCTTAAACAGCTCCTGGGTTGCTTTACCAGTGTGCTTTGGATTATTGTCCATCTGTACTGTGAAGTGCTATCCAATCTACTTTGCTGCATTTGGCTGAATCTGGGCTGACAGCAGGGATGTTTAATTCCTATCGCCCGACGCCCGGGACATGCAGTCCTGGGCGCCGCGCAAGAAGATTTGTTCTACATTTAGCCCTGGTGCGGGCTACTCTGGCACCAGCAGAAGCTGAAGACAGAGAAGTCTGGCTGCTAGTCTGGCAGCACAAAACCCTCACTGCTCGGCACATGATCGCAGAGGAGAGGGCGGGGGAGTAGTGTTTCCTTCAGTGCGGCTGACGGTCTGAGTGAGTACACTGCACACAGACTCCTATCTCCGAGCAAATATCCCTTTTTTTCTTTTTAGAACTTTGTTTTTATTAAGGTATTTGCATGAGGAACAAACAACATTACATCGAACAGAGTGATACTGATTTTGATCATGAGCATAAACAATGAAACATTGGAGAGTATAACTTCTGTAACCTTCAGAGGGTCAGACAAAGGTAGAGATCACAGATTACAAGTCGTTGCTACCGTAACAAGTGTACATCGATCAGTAGAATGCTTGCCAGTTACAGGAAAAATTTGGTTTTCAGTAGGAGTGCCTGCAGGTAGGGAGAAATCAACCACAGTATCCTACTAGAAGTTGAAGATGAAGAAAGGAGGTTATGGGAGTAAGTGTAGCGTGAGAAAAGAATGAGAGGAAAAGGAATATGGACTAAGGCATATCAATCACCTGAGTATACAAAATGTTGTTCCTAGAGGCAGTACCATGGCAATACTAGCAGTAACATGTGACTCTCTAATGAACTCTGGCCAAAAGTAGGCCACAGCAAGAAAAAAGAGACTTAACTGTAGTTGGGGAGATCTAGTGTAATTTAGCCAGATTTGCCAATTTCAGAAGAATTTCAGAAGGCTCTGCTGTGCTTTAGCAAAAAGGAATTCCAACAAACTGTGGTCATTCAGAATAGCTATAACTGAGTGTAATGGAGAAAGATTGGAGCTTTTCCATGTTTTGGCTATAGATAGGTGTGCTGCAATGAGAATGTGTTAAAATAGGATGAAATGCTATTGGCCATGCCTGTAGGCCAAGTCCAAAGCGAGCCACCTCTGGTGTAAGGTCAATAGTAGATTTTGTTAAATCCTGAACAAAGGTTGAAATATCCTTCCAGAAAATACATACATGCGGGCAGGACCACCACATGTGAAGAAGAGATCCCTCAAATCCACAGTTCCTCCAGCATTCCTGCTTCGAGTTGGGTTAGATAGTAGCCAACCTTCTTGGGGTAAAGTACCATTTGTGATATATTTTCATAGCAGATTCCCAGTGGGATGTGTTTCTAGAAAAGGCAGAAGGGGTATGGAGCTTGGTATCACATGGATGGGAGTGCTTCGATTTGCAAAACTGCTTCCCAGAACACCATTGCAGGAGATTTAGTGCTGGGATCCGCTCGTACAAGCGAGCTATATATGGTGGATATTCCTTTCTGCGTGGACTTTGTGGAATCACAGAATAGTAGATCTTCCATCATGGTGGTTGTTATGGTAAGGACCTATGCGTAAGTATATGTAGAAGTCCTTATTGCTTAATTTGAATTTGGCAGAGATTTGTTGAAAGGTAAGAAGACCTTGAGTTGTGAAGAGAGTCCCAATGTTCTGGATACCAGCCTTAACCCAGTGATGAAGCACTAGGTCTTGTTATAGTAGTTGTAGCCACAATAATCGTATACTGTATAAAGCTTGTACATGTAAGCCAGCTGAGGATTGCAAAAAGGAGTTCCAGGAGGATATGGTGGCTTGGATGGTGAGCAAGAAGGAGCGTGGTGGGTGATATTCCAGCCAGAGAGCATCTAGCAGAAGTTTGGGTTGCAAGTCCAGTGCAGTAGTTTCAATTTGAAGTCAAGGGACCTGGGAGTTCAATGTCCACCAATTTTTCGCTTGGTCTAGAAGGGCTGCCTTGTAATATTTTCTGACATCCGGTGCTCCGAGCCCATTGTAGCTTTTAGGGAGGCATAGTGTGGAGGCTTTTAGATGTGGTTTTTTACCAGCCGAAATGAAGTGGTTGATGATAGACTGAAATTTCTGCAGATCAGAAGCCAGAATAGGAATGGGTAAAGTCTTGAAAAAGTAGAGGAGGTGAGGGAGAAGAAATATCTTGGCTACAACCCCATGATGGCTTGGAGAAGATTACTAGAAATGCCAAACATTAATAGTACTGCTTCTAGATAATGCCAATGAATGCGGTAAAACGCCTTTGTGATAATTGTGCGCATAGTTATGGACAATGACAACCATAATTTGGATCATGCTCTGCAAATGTCATTCTCACTCCAAATCAGTCCCCCTCCCTTTTTTTTTGAATGGCATGTGGTGTGTGTGTATGCTGGGGGGGTCATAAGGGCATCAGGCACAGCTGGATACACTTCATGGTTGTAAACCCAATTAGCTGGTTCCATGATGTCTGTCAGACTCTTGCCCTGGCCTGATCGTGAAGCTATAAACCAGTCAGTCACTGGACATAAAAGCATTCCAGGGTGGCAGTAAAACATACATCCCACTTGAAACCACTTTTTCATAGAATTTCATAAATCCCGGCAGGAACAAAGTACAATAAAACAAAGCATATATTCAGAGAGGTCAGTTTAATACGAGTCACCTGATACCTTACACCCCTATATAACGTCTACCAGGGAGCAGAAAGCGATATCTCTTTAACCGTCACAGGCAGATATGTCATATTTGATGTCTGGACGTTCAGAATATGGTTCTGCATATTAACCTGCCAGTGGCTAGGCTGCTGCATGCACCTATGAATGGTCATTGACCATGGTATAACTGCGGGAGGGATTTGGTCATAGCCAGGGTCCCCCCTCAACACCCCTCCCCAAATGAGGCAATTGGTTCTCTGCTTTAGGGAGACACTCTGCTGGGTTCCTAGAAAACAGGCTGTCATGCCTGGAGAGGAAGATGAAGAGATTCTCCCTTTTAACATCAGGAACCAACTTCGGGAGAAAATGTACCCTTTTGTTCAGGACACTTGAACTCTGCTTAGACCAGGACTTCTGCAAGTATTCTACCTTCTTAAACTTCTTCCTTTATCTCTCTGTTGTGTTATTGCTCTATTTTTATATATATATATATACAGTCATGGCCGAAATTGTTGGCACCCTTGATATTTTTCCTGAAAATCAAGTATTTCACACAAAAAAGGTATTGCATTAACACATGTTTTGCTATACACATGTTTATTCCCTTTGTATGTATTGGAACAAATATAAAACAGAGGCAGAAAAGCAAATATGACATAATGTCACACAAAACCCCAAAAATGGGCTGGACAAAAGTATTGGCACCCTTAACTTAATATTTGGTTGCACACCCTTTGGAAAACATAACTGAAATCAGTCGCTTCCTATAACCATCAATAAGCTTCTGACACCTCTCACCCGGAATTTTGGACCACTCTTCCTTTGCAAACAGCTCCAGGTCTCTCTTATTGGAAGGACACCTTTTCCCAACAGCAATTTTAAGATCTCTCCACAGGTGTTCAATGGGATTTAGATCTGGGCTCATTGCTGGCCACTTCAGAACTCTCCAGCGCTTCTTTGCCATCCATTTCTGAGTGCTTTTTGACGTATGTTTGGGGTCATTGTCCTGCTGGAAGACCCAGGATCTTGGACGCAAACCCAGCTTTCTGACACTGGGCCCTACAGTGCGACCCAAAATCCTTTGGTAATCCTCAGATTTCATGATGCCTTGCACACAGTCAAGGCACCCAGTGCCAGAGGCAGCAAAACAACCCCAAAACATCATTGAACCTCCACCATATTTTACCGTAGGTACTGTGTTTTGTTCTTTGTAGGCCTCATTCCGTTTTCGGTAAACAGTAGAATGATGTGCTTTACCGAAAAGCTCTATCTTGGTCTCATCTGTCCACAAGACGTTTTCCCAGAAGGCTTTTGGCTTACTCAAGTACATTTTGGCAAACTGTAGTCTTGCTTTTTTATGTCTCTGTGTCAGCAGTGGGGTCCTCCTGGGTCTCCTGCCATAGCGTTTCATTTCATTTAAATGTCGACGGATAGTTCGCGCTGACACTGATGCTCCCTGAGCCTGCAGGACAGCTTGAATGTCTTTGGAACATGTTTGGGGCTGCTTATCCACCATCCGGACTATTCTGCGTTGCAATCTTTCATCAATTTTCCTCATCCGTCCACGACCAGGGAGATTAGCTACAGTGCCATGGGTTGCAAACTTCTTGATAATGTTGCGCACTGTGGACAAAGGCAAATCTAGTTCTCTGGAGATGGACTTGTAACCTTGAGATTGTTGATATTTTGCCACAATTTTGGTTCTCAGGTCCTCAGACAGTTCTCGTCTCCTCTTTCTGTTGTCCATGCTTAGTGTGGCACAGACAGACACACAATGCAAAGGTTAAGTGAACGTCTCTCCTTTTTATCTGCTTTCAGGTGTGATTTCTATATTGCCCACACCTGTTACTTGCCCCAGGTGAGTTTACAGGAGCATCACATGCTTGTAACATTCTTATTTATCCGCAGTTGTGAAAGGGTGCCAATACTTTTGTCCAGCCCATTTTTGGAGGTTTGTGTGACATTATGTCGAATTTGCTTTCTTTCCTCCCTTTTTTTGTTTTGTCCCAATACACACAAAGGGAATAAACATGTGTATAGCAAAACATGTGTTAATGCAATACGTTTCGTGAGAAATACATGATTTCCTGGAGAAATATCAAGGGTGCCAACAATTTCGGCCATGACTGTATATATATATATATATATATATATATATATATATATATACATATATATTGGTTACATCTTTTCTGTAAATATTTTATTGCACCATTTTGACCTTTTTAGTAATAAATCCTATTTTCTGAAAAGTGTTGAACTGTTTCTAAGGCTCTTTAATGCAAACTAAGAATCCCTGTCTCTGAAGAGTGCTACTGTGTGTTTTAAAACCTCTGGGTACATTTGTCTGCCGTGACAGTGTGTATACAGACGCTTATTCAAACATCATAGTGTTACTGCTAAGATTTGTGAGTTTCCTCCTTCTCTGTAAAAAGGTGGTGGTGGCAGTGTGAAGGATTAATTGTGTAATTAACCTGACTTAATAACAATCACTCTCAGGCTGTTGGCACCTAGTTTGGGGTCCAGTGAGCTGGAAAATCTTTATGCAGGGTGCAGCTGAGAGTGGCATTGTTACGCAAGTGGCAGCGCGGTTTTAGATTGGCTAGTCCTTCGGTCACAAGTTGGTGAGAAGGGCTGGGGGTCTGACACCGTGCCTGTCACAGCCTTCTCTGCGTCTAAAGAGATAAGTAGGGAAGGCAGTTGGTGATGCTCAGCCCATTGCAGGAGGTTACGATATCGCCTGGCACCATCTGAAGATTGTAGATAAAACCTACTTGGTCTGGGTGGATGAGGTGTGACATATGAGAAGCTAATCGAGAAGCGCATTATTTGGCATATATTTTTAGGTCTGTATTGAAAAGCGAAATAATGTGCAGGATCATGGGGGGACTTTCCTGGTTTAGGGTTGTTGACTATGATAGCTTCTAGGAATTTGGATGGGATGTCTCCTGTAGCTAGAAATCTATTAAGAGTTTTTTATACGAGGCAATAGTTGGTCAGGATAGGCTCTGTAGTATTCATTACAAAACCCATCAGGACCTGGGGCTTTATTGGTAGGCAAAGATTTAATGGTGGTTCTAACTTCTGACTCAGCAAAGGGTTTGGAGATTTTCTGTAGTTGAGTATTCATCAGAGATGGGAGTTGCAAGGGTTCTAGGAACGACCGAATTGAAAGGGGATTGGGCTGATGACTAGAAGGGGAGGAGTTGAGGTTGTATAGCTTTGCGTAAAAAGAGGAAAAGACATTAGCTATGTCTTTAGAGTTAACCTGTGTTTTCCCGGATTAGTCCACTAAGTATGAGATTTTGGTTTGGGCAACCTTACCTTTGTACTGCTGTGCCAAGAATTTGCCTGATTTGTTCTCTTGAGCATAAGAGGTGAGGCGAAGTCGCTTGATATAAAAATCCTAGCCTGTACGTAGATAGAAACTGAGGGAGGTACGTGCGGAGCATAGTTCAGTCATGAGAGGGTCGCTAGGGGTCAGTTTATGGCGGGCCTCAAGAGATCGTATGTGGGCCAAATGAGTAGTAATGGTCGATTCCCATTTCCTCTTCTCCTGAGCGCCAGGATTAATGCATAGACCTCTAATGACAGATTTATGAGCGTTCCATACAGTAGTAGGGTTAGAGACAGAGCCTAGGTTGGTAGTGTAGAAGGTCTCGATTTCAGATTTGATCTGTTGTTGATAGTCTGAGTGGCTGAGGAGGAATGCATTCATACCCCAGATAGAGTGATATTTGGTGTTATTGATAGGTGAGAGAGTAATTGATACAGGGGCATGATCAGACCAAGAGATGATTCCAATCTCAGATGCTAGGATATTTTAAAGCAGCCGTTTGGAGGTCAAAAACAGATCTATTCGTGAGTAAGTCTTTTGGGTAGCAGAGTAGAAGGAGTAGTCTTTCTCAGTGTCATGTTGGCACCTCCAGGGATCATAGAAATCTTCATGAAGTAATAATGAGGAAAGGGCGGTGGATCGGCTTCGCTTAGTGCAGGAGGTATCTAGGGAAGGGTCAATTATTTCATTAAAATGGCCACATACAGTATGATCAGCTGATCTTTTGGATTTGTGCATAACCGTGTTGGATTTTTTGCATAACTGAGTTATAGAAGGATTTCTGACCAGAGTTAGGGGCATATATGTTGACTATAACGAAGGGGTAATTATTAAGTGTAGCTGAAAGAATCAAAAGCCTCCCCGAGGGGTTTTGTTCTACATGATGGAGGAGAAGTGAGACAGTGGAGCGAACTGTGAGCATGACTCCTTTTGTCTTTTTGTCTGAGTGAGCGAAAAAGCGATGTGAGTAGGATTTGTGTGAGCTGGTAGGGGCTTTGGTTTTCAAAAAATGTGTTTCCTGAACACAGACTATGTCAGCTTTCTGCAACAATGCCTGTCGCCAGAGGAGAGAGCATTTAAAAGGGCTTTTAAAACCATTTAGGTTTAGAGAAAGGATTTTGAGCTCCATACCTATAATTAGGGAGATGCCAAAATGCCACTGACAGAAGAAAAAGTAGGAAAGAGACCTTACACCTAACCCAATGAGACGGGGTACACTAAGAGGTCACTTTGCTGGCAGGTCACAAACTTAGAAAGTAACAAGATAGGTTGAGTAGACAATAATAACACAACCGTAAAAGAGAAAATTACAATGCTATTCAAAGGAATATTAAGAACATACAATGGTGTGCATAGCACAATATTAGCCTGGGGTGGTATCAAACTCCCCTCCCCCACATTAGGAAGCATACACAATTCAGCCGGCATGCTAAAGAGAATTCACAAATATTGAAATCCTGACTGACTGGAGGTAAATGTGTAGCATAAGATTCCCACAGATCAGTAATCTTGGATGAAGGTTTAGGCTTCGGAGTAATTGGAGAAGCCCGCTGAGTGACCCCCCAGTTGTGGAGTTGTTTTAACCCATCCTTGGGTGTCAAGACAGGAACAAGTTGGTTGCGGAAGGTGATAAATAATTAGACAATAATAGCACAACCGTAAAAGAGAAAATAACCCCACTTGTAGGGAATATTGTGATCCATAAGAATAGATGTCACTGGCTGAAAAGTTCTGCGAGCTTGAGTGGTGGATGCTGAGATGTCGTTGTACAACGAGATTTTCGTGAAGGGGTCAGGAAGAAAGCTCTGGGATCATGCTGTTTTCACTATTTGCTCCTTGACATGGTAAAAGTGCACTCTTACCAAAATGTCCTGAAGTGTAGAGGGTGGTAAATGTTTAGGCTTTTGAATTCTATGAGATCTATCTAGGAGCATGTCTTGTGGGGCGAGTGTCGGGAGCAATTTCTGGAATAGTTGGTGTAGGTATGGCACAATCTCAGTATAGGTTATGTCCTCAGGGATTCCTCTGAATTTAATATTATTGCGCCTAGAGCGATCTTCCAGGTTGGCAACTTTTAGGAGGAGTTGATGAAGAAGTGCTACTTGCTCATCTTGTATATCTACCACCGTGTTGTGTGCTGTAGTGGCTGCACTTAAATGCTGTTTAATGCGGTCAGTGCAGTGTTCCAAGAAATCAACCTGTTAATGCAGGTGGTTAATAGATGATAGGAGCAAATCAAATTGTAAAGTAAGCAACATGGCTTTAAGAGAGTGTTCAGTTGCTGGGTGATCTGTGGTAGGAAAGGCTGCTAGTGAATGTGAGGAATGTGATCTCTCAGTGAGACTACAAGGCCCAGCACCTTGTCGCCGTTTTGTGAGGGGAGGCTTCGATGGGGAGTGTGCTGGTGAAATAGCTGTTCTCTTACCTCTCTCCCCTACGGGAGGGGTGATGTTTTGTGGAGAGTCCGCAATGTCCTCTGTGTCCGAGGATGGAGTGTCAGCAGCGGCGTGTCCAGGTGACAACGGGGCCAGCTGTGGAGTGGGGCCCTGCTCGGTGTCATCTTGCTCTGCATGCTGTAGCGATTTCATGTAGAAATCCAGGAGTCGGTGTGATCCCTATGGCCAGGATCACTTGTGGGATATGCTCCAGTGGCTCCCCTGACAGAAGCCCACCAGTCCGGAGGGAATTGAAGCCTTGGGCTGCGCTCAAAGTTGCTTGATGTGGCAGTGGAGGAGTGGAGTGCAAAAACTAGGTGGCCATCTTGTCCCACAGCCAGACCACGCCCCTGCAATGAAAAGCCAGCACTGTGAGTTTTGCTTCTCTTTATACATACATACTTTCCTGACTTCTTCCTATTGGCTGTCAGTGTCCTGGGACCTCCAGTCCCTGCAGCTATTACTCAGAGCTCTACACCGCTGCTGTTCCAGGTGTAGAGATTGATTCCAAATGCAAATACCACACTTAGAATCAACTCCAAACCTTTTACCTGCTTAAATAATGAAGAAATAACGAAGGAGTAGCCCACACCTGGCCATGAAACAGCTTTTTGGTTCAATTGTCCAATTACTTTTGGTCCTTTGAAAAAGGGGGGGTGGCTACTCTTAAGAGCTGTAATTCCTAAACCCTTCCTCCAATTTGGATGTACATACCCTCAAAACCTGAGTGTGTGCACTTTCAGCCCATATCCATTATATAACTATAGTTTGAATATGTTTTGGTAAATACCTGAAAAAAACTAAAATTGTGCCTGTGTCCAAATATATACTGTATGGACCTAACAGTATAATAAAATACAATTTTATATATATATATATATATATATATATATATATATATATATATATATATATATATATATATATATATAGTGGTGTTTATGGGTACCGAGATAGTCTTTTCTCTCTTTTGTTGTAGGGTTTTTTTTCCCCTCTCTCTACTATATATAGTAATTTTTGGATGATGGTACCCCCATCTTTTTCCTTTAGTTGCTAATTATTGTGAGGCTTCTCATTTCTTTATAACTTTTGAAGTATTACTCAGTACTGTGAAGCAACTTTGGCAGCAATTACAGAATTGAGTCTTTTTGGGTATGACACGACAAGCTTTGCACATCTGGATTGGGGGATTTTCTGCCATTCTTCTTTGAAAATCCTCTCAAGGTCAGTCAAGTTGGGAGGGGACCGTCAGGCAGCCATTTTCTGGACTCTCCAGAAGTTAGGGCCTGTAGTGTTTTGGCTGTGTGCTTAGGGTTGTTGTCATGTTGGAAGGTGAACCTTTGGCCCAGTCTGAGGTTCTGAGTGCTGTGTAATGGGTATTTATTGAGGATATCTCTGTACTTTGCTCTATTCAGCTTTCCCTCAACCCTGACCAGTCTTCTGGTCCCTGCTGCTTATAAATAAAAAAAAAAAAAAAATCCACGCCATGATGCTGCTACTACTAAGCTTCACTTTTGGCAGGGCCAGTGCAAGGATTTTTGTCTGCACAGGCAAAGGTGCATTTTTCTTAAATATGTGTGTAACACGCTCCTAAAGGTGAACTTATTCTTTAAAAATCCAGTCAACTTTGAACTTGACCTGCTATACGTGTGACAAAATATGGGTGTGGTTTAATTACGCTAAATATTGTGCTTGGTTTAATAGTCTGAGTAGAATCTAGAAAGAAACAAAACCTGGGAATTATCCCAAATTAAATGCCCTCTTTACACACTGCACCCCTTCCTGTACACACTGCACCCCCCCTCCTTTCCCCTGTACACAGTGTGCCCCCTTTTACCCCTGTACACTAGGGGATTATAAATTGATGTGACTAGGAGTTGATTGGATTAGACATCTACCAAAAGCTGGAGGGATGGGACCCTGAGAAAATTATGCACAGGGAGTGAATTGCAGGGAATTGGTAGAGATTACTTACTGCGTACTAGGGTGTGAAGTGGATGAAGATCGGCGGGAGACTGAGGGAGGCAGGTTGGTGAATGGCAACGGCAAATTCATGAACGTGACCAGTGACGACTGAAGAGGCATGACTTAACGTTTTTGGCTTTTTGCTATGAAACATGTCCAATAAAAAAATTTTAAAAAATCAAATTTTGTCTTAAATTTATGCCAAAATGTATTCTGCTACATGTCTTTGCTAAAAAAAATCCCAATACGTGTAAATTAATTGGTTTACGTGAAAGTTATAGCGTTTACAAATGGCTGTATATATACACTGGGAATTTTATTTTTACTAGTAATGGTGGCAATCAGCGACTTATAGTGGGACTGCGGCGGGCATTCTGATTCTGGGGGGAGCTGACTTGGTGTCACTGACATCCCCATTGACACAAGTACAGTGAACAGTACTAATAGAAAATACTGACACTGTACTAATGGCACTGGGCAGGAAGGGGTTAACATCTGGGACAATCAAAGGGTTAACTGTGTGCTGTTTTACTAAAGGCTGTGTGTGTGGGTAAGCACACTGCTTTGCATGTGTGTGCAGGAGCTGACAGGAGAGAACTGTTTTGTTTACTGACAGTTCCCCCCCCTCCCATTGATGATCCTATGCTATGGGGCGGCACTAAAGAGGTTAAATGTTACATAAGCATAACTGTTTGCATGATCGTTTTGCACATATCAAAAAACCCTTGAAACATGAACTGTCATGTGACCGTGATAATACAGCGCCAACCCTGACTGTTGGGATGGTATTGGGCAGGTAATGAGTGGTGACTGGTTTCCTCCAGCCATAAAGTTTAGAATTGAAGCCAAATAATTTAATCTTTCAAAGCTAAAGCTTTCATGTGTTTTGCACAGAGGAGAGGCTTCCATCTAGCCACTCTGCTACAAAGTCCAGATCGGTAGAGGACTCCAGTGATGGAACTTTGTCCTGTCTCCACACAGGATCTCCTGCAGCTCAGAGTGGCCATCAGATTCTTGGTCACTTCTTACAAAGACACACTTCTCCCTCAATTGCTAAGTTTGGCTGAGTGACCAGCTCTGGGAAGAGTCCTGGTTTTGTGATACTTCTTCCATTTGAGAATTATGGAGGCCACTCTGCTCTTGGGAACCTTCAGTGCAGCAGAAATTTTTTGTAGCCTTCCTCGGTTCTCTGCCTTGCAGTAACTATGTCTCTGAACTCTGCAGGCAGTTCCTTTTTGACATCATGGCTTTTGCTCTGAAACCGTATGCATTTTCAGCTGTGAGGCCTTTTATAGAGAGGTATGTGCCTTGCCAAATCATGTCCAATCAATTGAATTTACCACAGGTGGACTCCAATCAAGGTGTAGAAACATCTCAGCAACGGCCAGGAGAAATGGGAGGTAAATTTCAAGTGTTGTTGCAAAGGTTCTAAATACTTATGCCAATGTGATATTTCGGTTTTTTGCCAACATTTCTAAAATTCTGTTTTTGCTTTTGTCACTACGGGGTACTGAATGTAGATGAGAAAAGTGTTAAACTGTAATAAAAGGCTGCAACATAACAAAATTGAAAAATGTAAAGGGGGTCGGAATACTTTATGAATACAGTGTGTGTGTATTATATATTATATCTCTATCACTGTCCTAATCCTTTTTTTTTATTTTAATCCCAACTGGCTACTGTCGAATGCGCATGTCGGAAAGCCATCCGACAAGTGCTTGCAGCCAATGGCTGCAAGTGCTGATCAATGTGTCCTGGTGGTGTGGGGGAGTCCTTCCATTTCAGAACACAATGGCACAGCGGGGGGAGATCGCTGCACTAACTTTGCTTGTGTTCGGTTTTTTTTCCCCACTGGTTTGAATGAAAACTGTGTACCAGGTTTTACACATATACTTTACTTTTTATAGTATAAAATATTAACTGGTGCAAGTGAGTGTTTGGTTTACTACCACTTTTACGTATGATTGGTCAATGTTGATGTGAATGATTCACTAACTGGAAATACTTCTGTGATTTACTGGATATTATTGCTTCAAATCTGCAAATGTTTATTATAGAAGTGTGTGTATCTGGATCTTGTCTAACACAAAAGTATTAACCAGAATTTTTTTTTTTTCGATAGTACAACCTTGTATGTTCTGATGCCTGGAAACTTGACGTGACACAGTCTTCACTCAATTTTGGATTCTTAATAGGGGCTCTGATTTTAGGTTATGCAGCAGACAGGTAAAGTATAATGCTTGCTCATGTTGTGTTTTACTTATCTGACAACAGCTAACTTATTGGAAATTCTTTTGTCATAGCACAAATGAAACAACATTCTGAAACCTGTTAGATTTCTTTTGGCGCTGCTCAAAGTAGAAGTGAAAGTATATTACTATGTTCCAGATTGTGGGGTGCAGGCTTATCCTGATACCAATCCAAAGGGCTAGTAAATGTAAAGTGGAAACCAGCCCAGGTGAGCGGCCTCAGCCTACATGTCTCCACCAAACTACAGTCCGGTCCATAAATATTGGGACATCGACACAATTCTAACATTTTTGGCTCTATACACCACCACAATGGATTTGAAATGAAACAAACAAGATGTGCTTTAACTGCAGACTGTCAGCTTTAATTTGAGGGTATTTACATCCAAATCAGGGGAACGGTGTAGGAATTACAACAGTTTGCATATGTGCCTCCCACTTGTTAAGGGACCAAAAGTAATGGGACAATTGGCTTCTCAGCTGTTCCATGGCCAGGTGTGTGTTCCCTCATTATCCCAATTACATTGAGCAGATAAGAGGTCCAGAGTTCATTTCAAGTGTGCTATTTGCATTTGGAATCTGTTGCTGTCAACTCTCAAGATGAGATCCAAAGAGCTGTCACTATCAGAGAAGCAAGCCACCATTAGGCTGAAAAAAACAAAACAAACCCATCAGAGAGATAGCAAAAACATTAGGCGTGGCCAAAACAACTGTTTGGAACATTCTTAAAATTAAGGAACGCACCGGTGAGCTCAGCAACACCAAAAGACCCAGAAGACCACGGAAAACAACTGTGGTGGATGACCAAAGAATTAATTCCCTGGTGAAGAAAACACCCTTCACAACAGTTGGCCAGATCAAGAACACTCTCCAGGAGGTAGGTGTATGTGTGTCAAAGTCAACAATCAAGAGAAGACTTCACCAGAGTGAATACAGAGGGTTCACCACAAGATGTAAACCATTGGTGAGCCTCAAAAACAGGAAGGCCAGATTAGAGTTTGCCAAACGACATCTAAAAAAGTCTTCACAGTTCTGGAACAACATCCTATGGACAGATGAGACCAAGATCAACTTGTACCAGAGTGATGGGAAGAGAAGAGTATGGAGAAGGAAAGGAACTGCTCATGATCCTAAGCATACCACCTCATCAGTGAAGCATGGTGGTGGTAGTGTCATGGCGTGGGCATGTATGGCTGACAATGGAACTGGTTCTCTTGTATTTATTGATGATGTGACTGCTGACAAAAGCAGCAGGATGAATTGTGAAGTGTTTTGGGCAATATTATCTGCTCATATTCAGCCAAATGCTTCAGAACTCATTGGACGCCACTTCACAGTGCAGATGGACAATGACCCAAAAGCATACTGCAAAAGCATCAAAGAGTTTTTTAAGGGAAATAAGTGGAATGTTATGCAATGGCCAAGTCAATCACCTGACCTGAATCCGATTGAGCATGCATTTCACTTGCTGAAGACAAAACTGAAGGGAAAATGCCCCAAGAACAAGCAGGAACTGAAGACAGTTGCAGTAGAGGCTTGGCAGAGCATCACCAAGGATGAAACCCAGCGTCTGGTGATGTCTATGCATTCCAGACTTCAGGCTGTAATTGACTGCAAAGGATTTGCAACCAAGTATTAAAAAGTGAAAGTTAGATTTATGATTATTATTCTGTTCCATTACTTTTGGTCCCTTAACAAGTGGGAGGCACATATGCAAACTGTTGTAATTCCTACACCGTTCACCTGATTTGGATGTAAATACCCTCAACTTAAAGCTGACAGTCTGCAGTTAAAGCACATCTTGTTCATTTTATTTCAAATCCATTGTGGTGGTGTATACAGCCAGAAATGTTAGAATTGTGTCAATGTCCCAATATTTATGGACCTAACTGTACACACCCTGATGCATTTTGCCCTGCCCACCTCCACCCTACGACTAAGCCCTGGCAGGGTGAAATGCCTCAGGTTGTGCGGTTTGGTGAAGACATAGGCTGATGTCTCTCCTTACTGTTTAATAACCTGGGATAGTTGGGAGTAGCAGCGATCCTTTCCTCTACAAAATTCAGAAAAACGTAAAGATAACTTCAAATGGGCGTGGTTTTACAAGAGGCGTAGTGTTAACCACTTCCCGACCGGCCGTTGCATATTAACGGCCGGGCGGTGGCAGTACAGGGTTGGGTGGCTGTTTATGAACGGCCTCCCCGCACCCTGCTTGTGCGCGCTCCCTGGGAGCGCGCAGCACCGCGATCCGGTGCCTGCTGTGTCCTCTGGACACAGTGAAACACCGATCGTCGGACGGGACCTCTGTACAAGGTCCCGATCATGTGATCACTGATTGGCCAACTAATGCCATACTTTAACCGTTTCAATAGCGTGCAATTTTACACCTTCCTGCCCAGGCCATTTTTCAGGTTTCAGCGCTCTCACACTTTGAATGACAATTGCGCGGTCATACAACACTGTACCCAAACTAAAATTTTATCATTTTCTTCACACAACTAGAGCTTTCTTTTGGTGGTATTTAATCACCGCTGGGGTTTTTATTTTTTGCTAAGTTAACAAAAAAAGACCAAAAATTTTGAAAAAAAAACACATTTTTCTTTGTTTCTGTTATAAAAGTTTACAAATAAATAATTGTTCTTCATAAATTTAGGCCGAGATGTATTCTGCTACATGTCTTTGGTGAAAATAACCCAAATTAGGATGTATTTTTTAGTTTGTAGAAAAGTTATAGAGTTCACAAACTATGGTATAGATCTGAAAATTGATCAATCCTGAAGTACTGACAGCCAATCTAACTTCTTGAGGTCCACGAATGTCAGAATAGTACAGATATCCCCCAAATGACCCCTTTTTGCAGAGTAGACAGTCCGACGTACTTCATAAGAGGCATGGCGAGTTTTTTGAAGTTGTATTTTTTTGTCATAATTTTTTGGAAAATGAAAAAATTAAAAAAATTATTTTCACTATTTTTTTTTTTACATACTGTCACCAGTGCAGTACAGCGTCATCATATAACTGGCATGGCGGTGAACAGCGACACTGACTGGTGACAGTATGAAAAAAAAATATATATATATTTTTTTTTTATTATATTTAATTTTTTATTTCTTTTTTTTTAAAGATTTTTTTTTCATATTTTACTATGACCAAAATAGTACAATGTTACCATAGTAACATTGTACTACTTTGGGGAAGTGATCAGTATTTTATTTTTTTTTTTTACACAATTTGCTTATAGCAAAGAATTACTTTGCTATAAGCAAGCATTTACCTGAATGAAATCGATTCATTCAGCTTTTTTTTTTTTTTTTTGTGCTTAGCTGTGATTTGGTCACAGCTAATCACATGACATGTGCATGTGATTAGCTGTGACCATTCACAGCTAGGCACTAGTATACAATGGATGGCATCATGAATGAAGCCATCCATTGTATACAACTGTCATGTGACCTGCTGTGATTGGTCACAGCAGGTCACATGGTACCGGCAACGGGAGCCGGTACTCGGATGTGTCATCGGCCGTGTCCGAGGTGCACGGGCGGTGACAGATCGCACTGCTGCATCGCTCTGCAACCGCGCAAACCGCGCATGTGCGGGAGCACGCCAAATGGCGTGCACCCGGAATACAGGAGCACATTTGAAGCCGCCAAACGGCCATTGGCCGGGCGGCTAATGGTTAAAGAACAGTGGCAAATCCAAGTCCTACTCGCCTCTAAGACAGAACTGAGCGATCAAAGACCACTGATCGCTTAGTTCTCAGTCTTCAGTGAGACTTACTGGAGTGCCGGGCTGTGGAGTGGCTGGCTCAAGATCTCAGCAGTACAATGAGAGGCTGAGCCAGCTGCTCCTTGGGTATTTGGGTGGATCCTGACTTTAAAGTCGGGATCCATTCAGAGTCTCGACCAGCTCAGTTGCATAAGCAGACAGCATACTTTAGTCCACTGAGAGTTGAGTATGGGTTTGTGGAGTGCAGAATGAAGTGCACTCCTGTGACCCACAGAACAAGTAGGACTAAAAGATCTTTGCCCCTACTTTTCCTTTAAACGTACAGTTAGGTCCATATATATATATATGTACACAGGCACATTTTTAGTTTTGTTTTAGGTATTTACCAAAACATATTCAAGCTATAGTTATATAATGGATATGGTCTGAAAGTGCAAACTCTCAGGTTTAATTTGAGGGTATGTACATCCAAACTGGAGGAAGGGTTCAGGAATTACAGCTCTTAAGAGCAGCCATCCCTCCTTTTTCAAGGGACCAAAAGTAATTGGACAATTGAATATAATCCAGGGGTGTGGACATTTAAAAAAAAAATGCTTGTCCAGGGACTAAATCAGTGTCCCAATCTACTTGCCCCATCATGATAATCTACTTAAAATAAATAGTATCTTTTCAATATTCCCTCTATCACACTCCCAACAATTACCCTCATAAATAGTGCAAAGTCATGTATAAACAAATGTCCACATATGAGTCCATATACAGTGCTTTTCAAACGTTGAGAACTAATCCACTTCGCTGCTCTTCAATCCAAGACACCCAAATCAGGATACCTCAAAAAAAAAATAAACTAAATATAGTGCATTATCTTTTAAACAAAAAACACTCGTGAAACTAAAAGTGATTCCTCCTAAACTCCCACCCGTGACAAATCAACACTTCAAATTGTGATTCA
This sequence comes from Staurois parvus, assembly GCF_062004578.1. Lineage (NCBI taxonomy): Eukaryota > Metazoa > Chordata > Amphibia > Anura > Ranidae > Staurois > Staurois parvus. Next base: position 12,464,023 of record NW_028317855.1, on the reverse strand, counting down.
GTGCAACACTCCACAGCCAGTGTCACCATCCAAATGTAATAAATACCATTACCCTCTCATGGATGATAGGAACTACTAGTGATCACATGCATCAAAATGAGTAGTGCCATAACTCTTGTGGGATAAAATACCATTACCCTCTTTCAATGCAGATAAGCATAAAACTCCTCCAAGGCAATCCAAAATATCCCCCTCTCCGGAAGCTCCCTGCTGCTTCCAATTCGACCTTCCCTCCTGGAACCAGTTGGCTGTGTAAGACAGACTGGGGAGCAACCAAACCAACCTATGTGCTTGAGAGTAGGATAAGAGGAGCCACACATTTGACGTCCGGAACCCTTGTGAAAAAGTCGGAAGTGACGAAACGCGTCAGAGACGTAACGCTGTAACGCTAGAAACTTCAAACCGGAAGGAGCGGCACGGCCATCTTGGACACTGGAGTTCAGTTATATGGACTGTGGGAGAGGATGGACGTTGGCGTCTTTCTAATGTAAGCTTTGAATAAATATATGAATTCCTTTTATATACTCCACTGAGTCTTATATTATCTGCCCCTTTGAGGAACGGGGAAGGTCGGATTGGAATCAGCAGGGAGCTTCCGGAGAGGGGGATATTTTGGATTGCCTTGGAGGAGTTTTATGCTTATCTGCATTGAAAGAGGGTAATGGTATTTTATCCCACAAGAGTTATGGCACTACTCATTTTGATGCATGTGATCACTAGTAGTTCCTATCATCCATGAGAGGGTAATGGTATTTATTACATTTGGATGGTGACACTGGCTGTGGAGTGTTGCACTGAATCACAATTTGAAGTGTTGATTTGTCACGGGTGGGAGTTTAGGAGGAATCACTTTTAGTTTCACGAGTGTTTTTTGTTTAAAAGATAATGCACTATATTTAGTTTATATTTTTTTTGAGGTATCCTGATTTGGGTGTCTTGGATTGAAGAGCAGCGAAGTGGATTAGTTCTCAACGTTCGAAAAGCACTGTATATGGACTCATATGTGGACATTTGTTTATACATGATTTTGCACTATTTATGAGGGTAATTGTTGGGAGTGTGATAGAGGGAATATTGAAAAGATACTATTTATTTTATTTTATTTACACTTTCGAGGGTGAGAGTGATACTTTTCGTAGGGATATATAGAGTTCAATATATATTTATGATAATCTACTTGTACTGATAGAAAAAAATATATATTTTAACCAAAACCGTATTTTAACCAAAACCGTGCTGTTAGGAATGTCTGGGACTATTAAAATCAAAAGGGCTCTATGGTGACTTAAATGTTTAATTTTTTTAACATTGCACTGTATGTCTCCTCCTTCCCTCCCTGCCTGTCTCCAGCACCGCACCTGGGAACTAGCAGGGAGGGGAGAGACTGTGTAGTGTAATGAGCACTGATTCGGTGCTCGTCGGGGAAGGGGAGTGTCGGGCTTATCCGTTATCCTTTTTGATGCCAGAGCCATTTTTGCGTTTTTTGCACACATTTAAAAAATCATTTTAGGCTTGAAGATTACACAAAACCCCCAAACATTATATATTTTCTGAAGGCAAAGACACTAGAGAATAAAATAGTGGTAATTCCAATTTTTTATGCACGATATTATTGCAAAGGTCTAGGAAACACAAAATTTCAGTAAAAAATACACTTAAATTAATTTTAGGGCACATAAAAACAATAAATGACCCTATTTTTTTGTAAAACATAAAAGATGAGGTTCCAGCGAGTAAATAGATATCCAGCATGTCAAACCTTAAATTTGTGTGCGCTGGTGAAATGGCGACAAACTTCAGTACCCTATATTTTCTATAGGCGACCCTTTTAAAGGCCTTTATAGGTCATCGGTATAGTGTTATGGAGGATGTCTCATGCTAGAATTATTGCTTTCATTCATTCTCATGTGCGCGATATGTAACATGTGTACCAAACATTTTTATGCGTAGGCGCCCCTGCCATGCGCTTTTACTTGTGTATGTGGGGGTGAGGGCCCTCACATTTTTTGTTTGAGGGGATGTTATGTGCGTGGGTGCAACTTTGATTTTTTTACTATTAAAAAATTTTTTTTTTATTTAACTTTTTATTTTCATCACACAGGGGACAAAAAGTCTCCATGTGATGATTTTTTGGTGAAAGGTTCTCTTTAATGAGACATCCAGGGTCTAAAAGACCCTGCATGTCTCCCTTGTGCTCCCCTGAATGTAATGTAGTGTACATCACACTGCATTACATTCTTTCCCGCCTCAATGGCCAGGAATCTGTGAATGGGGACCTGGAAGTGATGTCAAACATGACTTTCGGGTCAGGACAAGAAGGGGAGGGGAGCAGACGTCTTCGCTGTCCTCTCTCCCTTATAGCTGCCGGCACACACTGAGCCAGTTCCGGGCCTGCAGATGGGCAAGTGGAGTCCGGGATACTTGGTGAGCTGGCAGGGGTAGGTTCGGACTGGACGGGGCAGAGGCTGGCACCGTGGTGGACTGTGTTCAAAGCAGTCGGGCGGCAGCGCTGTCATCCAGATGCTTTCACCTGGCAGGTGAGCCCTGCTGCTTGCCCGCACCAGGGCTAAATGTTTAAAAAGGCTACCTGCCCGATGCTCGGAAACTACATGTTCCAGGTGTTGGCCGATACAAATTCAACATCCTTGTAATCATAAATAAAATGTTAATTTTTATTATTTTGTTGAGAATCCTTTACTGGCAATGACTGTCTAAAGTCTGGAACCCATGTTAACAAAGACTGAGTTTCCTCCTTTCTGGTGCTTTGCCAGGCTCTAACTGCAGCTGTCTTCAGTTGTTCTTTGTGGGTGTTTCTGCCTTTAGTTTTGCCTTCAGCAAGTGAAGTGCATGCTCAGTTAGGTTGAGATCAGGTGATTGACTCGGCCATTGCATATTATTCCACTTCTTTTCCTTCAAAAGCTCCTGGGTTGCTTTTGCAGTGTGTTTTGGATCATTGTCCATCTGTACTGCGAAGCGCCGTCCAATCAACTTTGCTGCATTTGGCTGAACCTGGGCTGACAGTATATGTCTAAACACTGCAGAATTCATCCGGCTGCTTCTGTCTTCTGTCACATCATCAATAAACACCAATGACCCAGTGCCACTGGAAGCCATGCATGCCCATGCCATCACATTACCTCCACCATGTTTTATAGATGATGTGTGCTTGGGATCGTTTGCTGTTCCAAGCCTTCTCCACACTTTTTTCTTCCCGTCATTCTGGTACATATTCATCTTAGTTTCATCCACCAAAGAACTATTTTCCAGAACTGCTCTGGCTTTTCAGATGTTTTTTGGCAAAGTCTAATCTGGCTTTTCTATTCTTCAGGATTATGAATGGTTTGCACTTTGTGTTGACGCTTCTGTATTTGCTCTCTTGAAGTATTCTCTTGATTGCAGACTTTGACAATGATGCGCCCACCTCCTGGAGAGTGTCTTTCACTTGTGTGGATGTTGTGAATGGGTTTTTCTTTACCATAAAGAGGATCCTGTTATCATCCACCACTGTTGTCTTTCGTGGCCATCCATGCCTTTTTATGTTGCTGAGCTCACCAGTGTGTTTTTTCTTTCCTCAGAATGTACCAAACTGTTGATTTGGCCACTCCTAATGTTGCTGCTATCTCTCTGATGGATTTGTTTAGTTCTTGAAGCCATACAATATGCTGTTTCACTTGCATGGACAGTTCCTTTGAATGCATGATGTAGGTTCACAGCAGTAGATTCCAAATGCAAATACCACACTTAGAATCAATGCCAGACCTTTTACCTGCCTAATTCATGAAGAAATAATGGAGTAGCCCACACCTGGCCATGAAACAGCTTTTTATTCAATTGTCCAATTACTTTTGGTCCCTTGAAAAAGAGGGGATGGCTACTCTTAAGAGCTGTAATTCCTAAACCCGTCCTCCAATTTGGATGTACATACCCTCAAATTAAACCTGAGAGTGTACACTTTCAGCCCATATCTATTATATAACTATAGCTTGAATATGTTTTGGTAAATACCTGAAAAAAAACTACAATTGTGCCTGTGTCCAAATATATATGGACCTAACTGTATATAAGATAGCTGTAGTTCTGGAGGTAAAGTACAAAAGCAAAAAAAAACACTGGTAGCGGTACTAAACGTGCAAACACTGATCCCAAGCTTTTAAAGGATGGCAGACATCTACATGAACATTCATTCTGCACAGTAAAGAAAATTATGTGTAAAATCACTACATGAATTAAAATTAAATAATGAAGTTGTCCTGTGCAGCACAATGTGCCCAACAAGTATACAGTGGCAGTGATGTACCAAGCATAGTTGACACCTGGGTGGAACATCATTTTTTTTTGTAACACTCCCTTTGCACACATCCTCCCCCTCCACACGCATCACAATTATTTGCAGTAGTAATCACTAAAGTAAATGAATACAAATAAGCGGGTGAATAAAATTGGAAACGGTGCAGATTTTCTTTAGCTCTGCTAGCAAAAGTGTAGCTGTTCTAGAGAGGGCAGCGTTGGATGTTCTAATTGTTTACTATGTTAATGGATAAGATTATGTGCAGGAGGGAAGTGTAGAGGGTATGACAGCAGGCAGTATGTGTAGGAGAGGAGTACAGAGGGTATGGTGATGGGTAGTATGTGTAGGAGAGGAATGAAAACAGTGGGATGAGCAGTGTTTGCAAGATATAAAAGGGCATGATCATGGGCAATATGTGCAACAGAATAGGATGATGGGTGTCAAATCGGGTAGCATGTGGAGGGTGTGATGGTGGGCGGTATATGTAGAAGTAAGCAAAATCAGGTTGTTTTTTATAACCAGCACTCTGTTTTGTCGCTGACTGTCAGCAAGGATGGCTGTGCTGTGAGCAACCCCATTTGTGGTAAAGGGGGTTTGGGGTTGTGAATCAGGCTAGGAAGGAAATGTAATATGTAGGAAGAGGGGAATGTAAAGGGATTGGATACAGAAGCCCAAGGACTGTTTAGTGGTGACTGGAGAGATTACTGTGGGAACTGAGTAGTGTTAAGATAATTGAGTGAGGTTGTGTGGAGGAAGGCTGGGGAGGGATGTCTGTCAGCAGGTTGGGGCAACTGGGGATTGATATCTGATGGAGGGGGATTGGGAAGAGATGTGAACCAATTCTCTGCACTGCAATTATTTCAGTGTAACAATATTCAAACCAAAACCTGAACCTACTTAGATATTCACATATTCACATTCAGTTGCTGCTGACAACAGTTAAGTGTTCCCACAACAAAGTGAATACACTATTTAAATTGCAGTGCAACCAATCTATTCTACATATCCTATACCAACAAAAACTGAAATAAAACTAATATGTAATATTCAGTCTAATATTATAGTGACAGCATGTTACATCCCCCCCCCCCTTGAATACTGTTGTACAATATATGCAAGAAATAAAAAAAAAATGGAACCACATTAATAAGACACTTTTATCCCTTCCTGCCCAGGCCAGTTTTCAGATTTCAGTGCTGTCACACTTTGACAATTACTCGAACACTGTACCCAAAATGAAATTCTTTTTTTCAATTGCCACTGTTTTTTTGTTTCGCAAAAATAAGACTGAAAAAGCATTTTTCTTAGTTTCTGTTAAAATGTTGCAAATAAATGTAGGCCAGATTTTATACTGCTACATTTCTTTGGTAGAAAAAACCCAAATCAATGTATATTTAGTCTGTGTGAAAGTATGCAAGCTATGGTACATATAATTGAAAATTGATCAATCCTAATGTACTGACTGCCGATCTCATTTCTTGAGGCCCTAAAATGCAAGGAAAGTACAAATGCCACCAAAATCACCTTTTTGGAAAGTAGACATCTTGAGGGATTTTGCAAGAGGCATGGTGAATTTTTTGAAGTTGTAATTTTTTCTCACAATTATTTGGAAAATGAAGAAATAAAATGTGTTAGTGTCTGAAAAACTTTAAATATACAGACTCAAGGTGGCGTTAAAATGTGTTCTCTCATAAATGCACTCCCTGTGTAAAATTTAAATGTGACCAAATGTGAACTTTAAAATAACTTTAAAAATTTAAGTTGGTCTCGAATAATATAAGTCCACCACATAAATGTGTATTAAAAGTTCCACCATAAGTGTTCCAAAATATCCACAAAATGTCTTCCTCTGTGCAGTACTCATGATAGCCACTCCCAAAGTGCAGTTTCTCACTCATCAGAAATGAATGCCTCACATCAAAGATGATTGGCACAAATTGCACTCTCCACATGGCAAGCATCCATAAGAAAAGAAGAGAAGAGCTCACAATAGTGCAGTACTGTAACACAATTCAATTTATTTAAAAACCATTAAATCACTCAAAGGTAATAGAAAACATTGCCTTCAAACTTATTCAACAAGCAGTCTGCACCATTTCACATATGCAAATTGGATGCGTTTTGAACCCCATCTGATTCGCATGACATGTGAACCTGCAGTCTTTTCAATGGATACGGTTCACATATGTGCTTGTCAGCTGCAGGATGTGTTTAAAGGTCCGGTATGATTCTAAGCCCAGTTCAGGCATGATTTCCATTGTCATACACTTTGACAATTCGCACCTGAACAAAGTCACACAGAAATCGCTTTGTGAAATCGCTTTGTGAAAACCGGCGAAAACCAAATACCCATCAATAATCTTTTTTTTTAAATTTATATGTAAGTAATTGAATAGTTAAACATTTATTGATGGGTATTTTGATGTCAGTCTTGCTTTTGATAGGCATATATTTGAAATGCCAATTGGAGGCAATTTTGGTGGGTGGTTATTTAAATAATTTGGTTTTGATTACATTGAGATATTAAGGTTTTGGTAAGATGTAATTTTTACATGGTTTAATTAAATATAGGTATATTTGGACAGTGCTGGGAGTGTAATGAGGTCAGTGGATTAATAGGTTGTATATTGACTGCTCAGCACTGTATTATTAATATAAATATTAGTTTTTAACTATTTTAACTAACTTTAATTTTAGATATGCGTCTCATTTATGCACAATACATATGGCCGAGTGTTTTGATTCTGGTATTCTAAGATACCACTTTACCACAGTTTTTTTTTTTGCTCGGGGTTATATAAATATGTTGGTAGATGTGTGTGTTTTGGTCCTAAGAGGAAGCCGAAGGACAAAATGTGTCAGTTTATTGCAGCACGCAAAGCTGGAGGTGACCTAAACAAGCTGACCCTGAAGTGGGCACACTGGCTGCTTGTTGAATAAGTTTGAAGGCTATGTTTTCTATTACCTTATTATTTATTTTTTTGGCCTTTAAATAAATTTGTTAAGGTACTGCACTATTGTGAGCTATTTTCTTATGGATGCTTCCCAGGAGGAGAAGGTTTTAAAGAGGTATTGCTGCTTGGTGCAGGAAGATTGATGGAGTGTGGGGAGCGAACCACAGTAGTAAATCATTTTGTGCTGATCATCTGATCTCCAATGTGAGGCATTGATTTCTGGTGAGTGAGAGAAATCGCAATTTGGGAGTGGCTATTACGAGCACTGCACAGAGCAAGACATATTGTGGATATTTTGGAACACTTATGGTGGAACTGTCAAGCGTCTGTGGTAGTGAGCCCTTGTAGATCGCCAATTCGAGCCCCCCCGAGCACGAAGTCTAATCCCCAGCCTGCCTCTTTACCAGTCCCTGTTATTGGGGATGGACTTGCAGCAAGCTGGAACCATGTTGTGGCCCCCAGGTACGCCCAGCTGCGGATGCGGAGACCACTTGCATGAGCAGCATGCAGACGAGGTCAGGGCAGGCAGAGAACGAGCACAGATGGAGACGGTGGATGAAGTTGGGATCTGTACGTGGGTAGTCAGACACAGGATACAGAAGCAGCAATGAATGGGAGCTCAGAACTATGAAGTTGCTCAGACAATGTGGGCTAGACTGAGCTTGTCTTATATAGGCAAGCAAACTAGCTGAGGTTAGGACAGGCGGAAAACAAGTACAGGCTGTGGATGATGCTGGGATTGGTCTCCCCAGGCTTAAGAGGAAACTTCTGATGAAAAAGTTTCACCAAACGGGGAACAGAAACATCAGTAGAAGGAGTCCAACACCAAGTCCCCCTGGAGAATTTGGAATCCAAGATTTGCTTGATTTCATACTGATCCATGGTACTCACTGTTGGAGAATGATGAAAAAGATGGAAAAACCTGTTGATGTGTTAATGAAAAGCATTAGAGATATTTAGATGTGAAGGGAGACAGAGTTTGAAAGCAACAGGATTAACCTGGTAGAGGATGGTAAAGGGACCAATGAAACAAGGAGCAAATTTCATAGACGGTACTCGGAAAATGATATTCTTGGTAGAGAGCCAAACCGTGTCACCAGGGAGAAATTTGGGACTCACACGACGATGTCTGCAGCTACTTTGTACTTGGAAGCTGCGGATGTAAATTCTTGGAAACCTCTGCCCAGATAGAATTAAATGATCGTTGTGTCTCTGCAGCCGCAGGCACCGTAGAAGAGATGGGAATGGGAAGTGGTACAGAAGGATGATGACCATACAAAGTGAAAAATGGAGAATCACCAGTGCTGGCATTACCATGGTTATTAAGGGCAAACTCTGCCCAGGGTAGAAGGTCTATCCAATCATCCTGATGGGCCAAAATGAAGGCAGGAAGATACCATTCAACATCCTTGTTGACCCTTTCAGTTTGACCATTTGACTGCAGATGAAAGGCTGAGAAGTCAATCTGGGTTCTGAACGATGTGACCAGAGCCATCCAGAAGTTAGCTGTAAAGTGAACACTTCTATCAGAGACAATGTGCGAGGGCATACCATGAAGATGAAAGATTTTCTTAGTGAAGACAGAAGCCAAAGTGACAGAAGGTGGTCCTGGAAGTGAAGTTAAGTAACATTTTAGAAAACTTGTTTACAACCACCCAGATAATGGTGGAGCCCGCTGAGAGGGGTAGTTCAGAGATAAAGTCCGTGGAAATGCAACAGCAAGGGTCATCAGGAAAAGGTAGAGGTAAAAGATCTGCTGGAGCAGACATGGAGGACTTCGACTGTACATGAATGGAGCAAGCCTGAACATATTCTTCAACGTCCTTCCGAAGTGAAGGGCACTGGTAAGAACACTGCAGGAAGGCACAGGTGCGTTGTACCCCATGATGTCAAGAAAGTTTGGAGTCATGTGCCCGTTTCAGTAGCTTAGAGTGAAGGGCAGGGACCACAAAGGTCTTTCGGTGTGGGATATGTGAAAACTGAAGATGAGTGGTGGCTAGGATAAGATTGGCAGAAATAGGTTCCGGTTCAACACGACACTCAGTCAGCAATGTCAAATGATCTAGACAAGGCATCTGCGTGGGCATTTGTGGAACTGGGCCAGAAGGTAATATCAAAGTTAAATCTGGCAAAGAAAGCCCATCGCACTTGTCTGAGTTTCAAACATCTGGCGGATTGCAGATACTGGAGGTTCTTGGGATTGGTATAAATCAGGATACCATGAGGATATCCCTCCAGCAGATGTTGCCATTCTTGCAACGACAGCTTTATAGCCAGCAGTTCCCGATCCCCGGTGGTGTAATTTCTTTCAGTATCTGAAAACTTCTTAGAGAAGGCACAAGGACAGGGCTTACCATCATGCATTTGGAAGACTCTCCCCACTTACAAAGATGAAGCATCTACCTCCAAGAAAAGAGGCTGGAAAATGCCCGGATGTAAGAGAATAGATGTAGAGAGAAAGGTGGATTTGAGTTTGTGGAAAGCCTCCACTGCCTCAGGAGGCCAGGTTCTGGCGTTGGCACCCTTCCTGGTCAAAAATGTTATTGGAGCCACCAGCGAAAAATAGTCAGGAATGAACTGACAATAGAAATTGGTGAATCCCACGAAAAGTTGCAAGACTTTCAGACCAGAGGGCTGAGGCCAGTTGGAGATAGCTTGAAGTTTGGCATGATCCATAAGCAGCCCTTTATCCATGACTTTGTAGCCTAGGAAATTAATTTGGGTTTGCTCAAAGAGGCACTTCTCCAGCTTTGCATATAGGCTGTGATCCCGAAGACAAAGAAAAACAGTACATACGTGCTGCCGATGAGTGTTCAAATCTAGAGAAAAGAGGAGTATGTTGTCCAGATAGACAATGACACAAACGTATTGGAGATCAGAAAAAATGTCATTAACAAAATTTTGGAAGACGGCTGGGCCATTACACAAGCCAAAGGGAATTACAAGATATTCATAATGCCAGTCTCTAGTATTGAAAGCTGTTTTCCATTTATCACCCTCATGGATCCTAATCAGATTGTATGCTCCATGGAGGTCCTAGCTTTGTGAAAATTCAAGTATCTCAAAGCCTGTCAAAAAGTTCCAAAATCAAAAGTAGCGGGTGCAGATTCTTAATGGTGATGGCATTAAGACCTCTATAATCAATGCAGGTCCGGAGAGTACCGTCTTTTTTTTTTTTTTCCATGAAGAAGCCAGCCCCAGCAAGAGAATTGGACTTATGGGAAATTCCTTTCTGCAGATATTCCCGGACATAGTCAGGCATGGCTTGAGCCTTGGGGATGGAGAGGGGGTAGACTTTACCTCACGGTGGAGTATTCTTAGGTTGGAGGTCAATAGCACAATCGTGGGGACAGTGAGGAGGCAGTCAGCAGCTTTTTTTTTTTTTTTTAAAAACAGCTTGGAAGGTCTGATAATGTGGAGGGAGCATAGGAGAGGTGATGACCACCTTGGGGAGACAAGTCTGATGGCATTGCGACCCCTATGATAACACTTGGCCAGAGTTCCTGTCTAGATAGGGTGAGTGTTTTTGCAACCATGGAATGATGGAACTTGAAGGATCAGCAAGGAGGTTTCCTAACAAAGAACACCAACATACATAGTTATGGAGTTAGTTCAGAACTGTAGGCGTCCTAGGGCTGAGGTAGAGCCATCAACTGCAGATACTGATAGGGGCATCGCCAAGAGAATGAGAGGAATGCCCAATTCAGCAGCCAAAGACTACTCAGTGAAGTTCCTGGCTGCCTCCAGAGTCCACTGATGCAGAAACATGATATGACTTCAGGGCCCAATGAATGGAGTTGGGTATGATAAATCGAGGGAAGGTGACCGAATTCAGATTCTGGTTTAGATCACCTCCCTTAGAGTGACCTAAACCTGAGAATTTCCTGGACAGACAGAACGGGGCTTTATTATATGCCAATCGGCCCTGAAGTAAAGGCATAGGCCAAGTCTTAGGCGACGTGACCGCTCTTGTGGTGTGAGGCGGGTTCAGCCTAACTGCTTAGGCTCTTGAGACGCTGGTATAGTTGCAGAGGTGGGTTGTTCAGGAGATTTCTGGTTCTGGAAAACAGGAGCAAACCAACCCACTGGGGGGGGGGGGGGGGGCGCAACGTGGACCAGTCCTTTCTAGATCTTGCTTCTGGAAGCAGACATCGATTTGGATGCTAAGGGCAATCAAGTCATCCAGTTTGGTGGGTATGATTCTTCAGCTAGTTCGTCCTTAATACGGTCCGCTAGACCCTGCCAAAAGTTGCAGTAAGGGCCTCATTATTTAATGCCATTTCCAAAGCTAAGGTGCGAAATTGAATAGCATATTGACATATTGGCATATTGACCAACAGTCATGCTTCCTTGATGAAGCCAAAGAAGAGATCCTGCAGTAGATGAAGTGCTGCCAGGCACATTGAAGGTTTTACGGAAAGCTTGCTGGAAGGCACAGAGACTTGAAATCGCAGGATCTTGATGCTCCCTCAGTGGCAAGTCCTAAGCCAGAGCTTCACCAGAAAGGAGTGATATCATGTATGCCACCTTGGAACGGTCATTGGGAAAATGTTGGGCTGCTAGTGAATTGAGCACTGATTGATGAAGCTCTATCAAGAATCACCATAAAAGTGAGGCGATGGAGCCAGCTGAAGTTTTGAAGGATGCTCTTCCAGTGGAGGAACAGCAGGAGCCGGAGCAGCAGGAACCGGAACAGGAGCTGGAACAGTGGATGAGGAAGTGGACACAACCTGTAGCTGATCCAAACAGGAGGAAAGTTCCTGCAGACACTGCATATTCTGTTCTTAATAGACCTACTGGACATCAACTCTCTGCGCCAAACACTGAAGTTGTTCCAGAAGAGGCTGCAGTGTCTCCAAGGAGCTCATGGTCTGAGCAAACTGTCAAGTGTCTGTGGTAGTAAGCCCTTGTAGATCATTAACGTGGGGTTCCCAAGGGTGCGGAATCTAAGAACCAACCTACTTCTTCACCAGGGCCCCTGATGGTTGGGATGGACTTGCAGCATGAACATGGTCCATAAACAGGCCAGGGTCAGTACAGGCAGCAGGCAGAAACATCAGGCATAGTGCCAGTTAGGTAAGGATTGGTCACAGGGTAGAGACCCACCCAAACTCCCTCAAAGCCTCCAGACTCCAGGCCTTGATCTGGGAAATATAAAACCCGGAGTTAACCAGAAATGTCGTTTTCGGCACTCGAAAACACTACTCTGGAGCCCCTCAAATACATGAGGGTTTTGAAACCCACTAATACAGAGGCAGGGCAAAAGGATCAGTCCAGGTGGAACGCAAATATGGACAATGTAACATCTAACTTCTAATGCATACCTGACTTTCAGCCTTTATGTGGGAGGGATTATACACTATATTGCCAAACGTATTGTGACACCCCTCCAAATCATTGGATTCAGGTGTTCCACTCATCTCCATGGCCGCTGTTGTATAAAATCAAGCACCTAGGCATGCAGACTGCTTCTACAAACATCTGTGAAAGAATGAGTCGCTCTCAGGAGCTCAGTGAATTCAAGCGTGGTATTGTGATGGGCTGCCACCTGTAAAATAAGTCCATCTGTGAAATTTTCTTGCTTCTAAATTTTCCAAGGTCAACTGTTAGTGGTATTATAACAAAGTACAGGCAACTGGGAACAATTGCAACTCAGCCACGAAGTGGTAGGCCATGTAAAATGACAGAGCGGGGTGAGCTCATGCCGAAGCGCATAGTGCGCAGAAGTCACCAATTATAGCTAAGGACCTCCAAACTTCCTGTGGCCTTCAGATTAGCACAACAACAGTAAATAGTGAGCTTCATGGAATGTGTTTCCATGGCCGAGCAGCTTCATCCAAGCCTTACATCACCAAGCACAAGGCAAAGCGTCAGATGCAGTGGTGTAAAGCACGCCTCTACTGTATTCTAGAGTTGTGGATATGTGTTCTCTGGAGAGACGAATCAGGCTTCTCTAGCAATCCGATGGACGTGTCTGGGTTTGGCGGTTGCCAGGAGAACAGTACTTGCCTGACTGCTTTTGTGCCAAGTGTAAAGTTTGGTGGAGGGGGCAATATGGTGTGGGGTTGTTTTTCAGGGGTTGAGTTTGGCCCCTTAGTTCCTGTGAAGAGAACTCTTAAGGCATCAGCATGCCAAGACATTTTGGACAATTTCATGCTCCCAATTTTGTGGGAACAGGTTCTGGATGACCCCTTCCTGTTCAAACATGACTGCGCACCAGTGCACAAAGCAAGGTCCATAAAGACATGGATGAGCAAGTTTGGGGTGGAGGAACTTGACTGGCCTGCACAGAGTCCTGACGTCAACCCGATAGAACACCTTTGGGATGAATTAGAGTGGATACTGCGAGCCAGGCCTTCTCGTCAGACATCAGTGCCTGACTTCACAAATGCGTTTCTGGAAGAATGGTCAAACCTTCCCATAGACACACTCCTAAACCTTCTGGACAGCCTTCCCAGAAGGGTTGAAGCTGTCATAGCTGCAAAAGGTGGGCCAACTCAATATTGAACCCTACGTACTAAGACTAGAATTCCATTAAAATTCATGTGTATGTAAAGGCAGGCATACTTTTGGCAATATAGTGCTTGCCTTCTGTCTGTTCTTTTAGTGAAGCTGATTATTTATATTTACCACTGCATTCTCAAGAATTAAACTTTACATATTAACTAAATTATACACCACGGTTTACCAGTAGCTATACCGACATTTGTAAACGCTAAAACTTTCACGTAAACCATTTAATTTACATGTTTTGGGATTTGTTTTTAACAAAGACATGTAGTAGAATACATTTTGGCCTAAATTTATGACCAAATTTGATTTTTTAAATTTTTTTACTGGACATGTTTAACCATTTCCATACCGGGCATTTTTACCCCCTTCCCTCCCAGGCCATTTTTCAGGTTTCAGCACTCTCACACTTTGAATGACAATTGCGTAGTCATACAACATTATACCCAAACTAAAATTTTATCATTTTCTTCACACAACTAGAGATTTCTTTTGGTGGTATTTAATCACCGCCGGAGTTTTTATTTTTTGCTAAATTAACAAAAAAAGAACGAAAATTTTGAAAAAAAAAACACATTTTTCTTTGTTTCTGTTATAAAAGTTTGCAAATAAATAATTGTTCTTCATAAATTTAGGCCAAAATGTATTTTACTACATGTCTTTGGTGAAAATAACCCAAATTAAGATGTATTTTTTAGTTTTTTAGGAAAGTTATAGTTCACAAACTACAGTCAGGTCCATAAATATTGGGACATCGACACAATTCTAACATTTTTGGCTCTATACTCCACCACAATGGATTTGAAATGAAAGGAACAAGATGTGCTTTAACTGCAGACTGTCAGCTTTAATTTGAGGGCATTTACATCCAAATCAGGTGAACGGTGTAGGAATTACAAAAGTTTGCATATGTGCCTCCCACTTGTTAAGGGACCAAAAGTAATGGGACAGAATAATAATCATAAATCAAACTTTCACTTTTTAATACTTGGTTGCAAATCCTTTGCAGTCAATTACAGCCTGAAGTCTGGAACGCATAGACATCACCAAACGTTGGGTTTCATCCCTGGTGATGCTCTGCCAGGCCTCTACTGCAACTGTCTTCAGTTCCTGCTTGTTCTTGGGGCATTTTCCCTTCAGTTTTGTCTTCAGCAAGTGAAATGCATGCTCAATCGGATTCAGGTCAGGTGATTGACTTGGCCATTGCATAACATTCCACTTCTTTCCCTTAAAAAAACTCTTTGGTTGCCTTTGCAGTATGCTTTGGGTCATTGTTCATCTGCACTGTGAAGCGGCTTCCAATGAGTTGTGAAGTCTTTGGCTGAATATGAGCAGATAATATTCCCGAAACACTTCAGAATTCATCCTGCTGCTTTTGTCAGCAGTCACATCATCAATAAATACAAGAGAACCAGTTCCATTGGCAGCCATACATGCCCACGCCATGACACTACCACCACCATGCTTCACTGATGAGGTGGTATGCTTAGGATCATGAGCAGCTCCTTTCCTTCTCCATACTCTTCTCTTCCCATCACTCTGGTACAAGTTGATCTTGGTCTCATCTGTCCATAGGATGTTGTTCCAGAACTGTGAAGGCTTTTTTAGATGTCGTTTGGCAAACTCTAGTCTGGCCTTCCTGTTTTTGAGGCTCACCAATGGTTTACATCTTGTGGTGAACCCTCTGTATTCACTCTGGTGAAGTCTTCTCTTGATTGTTGACTTTGACACACATACACCTACCTCCTGGAGAGTGTTCTTGATCTGGCCAACTGTTGTGAAGGGTGTTTTCTTCACCAGGGAAAGAATTCTTCGCTCATCCACCACAGTTGTTTTCCGTGGTCTTCTGGGTCTTTTGGTGTTGCTGAGCTCACCGGTGCATTCCTTCTTTTTAACAATGTTCCAAACAGTTGTTTTGGCCACGCCTAATGTTTTTGCTATCTCTCTGATGGGTTTGTTTTGTTTTTTCAGCCTAATGATGGCTTGATTCACTGATAGTGACAGCTCTTTGGATCTCATCTTGAGAGTTGACAGCAACAGATTCCAAATGCAAATAGCACACTTGAAATGAACTCTGGACCTTTTATCTGTTCATTGTAATTGGGATAATGAGGGAATAACACACACCTGTGTGGAACAGCTGAGAAGCCAATTGTCCCATTACTTTTGGTTCCTTTAACAAGTGGGAGGCACATATGCAAACTGTTGTAATTCCTACTCCGTTCACCTGATTTGGATGTAAATACCCTCATATTAAAGCTGACAGTCTGCAGTTAAAGCACATCTTGTTTGTTTCATTTCAAATCCATTGTGGTGATGTATAGAGCCAAAAATGTTAGAATTGTGTCGATGTCCCAATATTTATGGACCTGACTGTATGGTATAGATATGAATATTGATCAATCCTGAAGTACTGACAGCCAATCTAAATTCTTGAGGTCCAAGAATGTTAGAACAGTACAGATATCCCCCAAATGACCCCTTTTTGCAAAGTAGACAGTCCGACGTATTTCATAAGAGGCATGGCAAGTTTTTTGAAGTTGTATTTTTTTGTCATAATTTTTCGCAAAATGAAAAAAATTATTTTCATTATTTTTTTTTTACATACTGTCACCAGTGCAGTACAGCGTCATCATATAACTGGCATGGCGGTGATCAGGGACACTGACTGGTGACAGTATGAAAGACAAAAAAAATTTATATTTTTTTATTATTTTTAATTTTTTATTACTTTTTTTTCTTTTTTTATGCCCGGGAGGCGTCCACCCGGAAATCTACAACATTTTGCCGGCCGCCTATTGGCTGGGCGGCTATTGGTTAATGGCAAAAAGTCAAAAATATTGCTTTTTTTCAAAATTGTCAGTCTTTTTTTTTTTATATAGCACAAAAAATAAAAAACGCACAGGTGATCAAATACCACCAAAAGAAAGCTCAATACATGGGGGAAAAAGTTCATAAATGCCATTTGGGTGCAGCGTTGCATGAATTGTCATTTAAAGTAACGCAGCGCCGTAAAACAAAAAATGGCCTGTTCAGGAATGGGGGTAAATCCTCAGGAAGTCAAGTGGTTAAAATACACTCCAAATAATGGCTACTGTCATGATTTCCTGGCTGCAAGTCAGCTGTTAACATTTCCGTATTGTTTCCTTTATTAGATATGGAAGAAAAGTTACATACCTGATATCTTCATTTGGAGTGGGATTATCTGGAATTGGTGCAGCATTTGCACCAAACTTTTATTTTTTTTTATTTTTTCGCTTCCTACAAGGCGTCTTTGGAAAAGGAACTTGGATGACTTGTTACGTTATTGGTAAGTTATTATCCCATTTTTAACCTTTTGTTATAGATAAAATTTATATATAAAGAAAATATACAAAAAACTCTCATACGTGGTTGTCAAATCCTTGTCTCAGATGTTCTGGGAGCCAAGTTATAGATTTATATAAAGTTGTATTTACAAACAGCAGAATAATACCATCATAAAATCCATCCTATCATTTCCTTAATCAAAGCTCTGTGGGCTGTCTATTGGACTATGTCTTGTCACAATTGTGGTCACCACCTATGCCAAAGCCCTCTGAGAATATAATCTTTGTCCAGACAAGAACAAAATGGTACAAACATATTAAGCTGTAAATTACAACTTAAAATCCAACCTAAAAATGCCTCCTACTATGCAGATTAATAAATGATGGTCATTTTTATGGATAATAGATAGGTTACTGTAGGCAAAAGGCATTGGAACCTGAACATTGTCAGAGCACAAAGAGCATGTTCCAATGCCAGAAGGTAATTGAAAACACATCATTCTTGTAAATAACATGCTTGGGGGGTGGCCTAAAATTGTATGTGGTGTTATGGAGCTGAACTATTTTCAAGGGCAGTATTTTACAGCTACATTATCAGTGCCTATATGACTGCACTCTTATCTGATTTATTTCAAATAGAAAAAGAGGCTTTTTCAGGTAGTTTTAGCAAGACCCGCTTTTACTGTCAAATAGAAATTGTCCAGTTTGTTCGTTGAGGCTGTACCTGTGCTTGCTGATGCAAAATTGCCCTGCAGGCCAGTTTCTACCAAACTCTTCATAAGAATTGAGGGACTGCAGATGATACAGCAATGTAAAATTGGCAAATGAAGCGAAAGCCTATCCTGAAGCCTTGCTGGGAACAAAAACATTTGCCATGAATGGGACAGCAGTTATAACTGTTGACTTTAAATCCTACACAATTAAAAACAAAGCCCCTAATAATGAGATCAAAAAAGTAGTGAAGGGTCTTATGCCCAAACAGCTAGCAAAATACAATTGTTTCCTAACTCACCTGAATTTTGTGGTTTTTAGTGGTTTAAGATTTATATGTGCACAGTTTGTGCAGTGGTTTACAATTTTATAAAGGGCCCCATGAGCACTTACAATGTAAATTTGCGGGGTGACACAAAAAAGGTAATACCTGTTTGTAGATAGCAAAAGTAAAAGTTCAGTTAGGCTGAGGTGGGACAGGCTTCCCTGAAGGGATGTATTTTATGGGATTGCCTAAAATTTGATAGAGCAGAAGGTAGACAGGCAGTCTGAGGTTTGGAAGGAGCAAGGATGACAGTTAGGGTGATGTGCAGATAGATGTGTATTTGTCATGCGACTGAAAGGGGGGAATAGCCTGTGTAAAGGTAAGCCATCAAAAGGGAGTTGCAAGTCCATTAAAGAGATAAAGAGAGTATACATTAGTAGCTTGGTGGAGTAACTTCTTAAGACAGGGCATATTTTGGAAACGTTAAAGAGATAAAGGAGACAAGATTTGGCTAGTGGTTGGGTGTGGGGCTGAAAAGACAGATCAAAGTCCAGAATTGCACCTAGCACCCTTGCATGAGGGGTGGAACTGATATGTTATTTTTCTCCATTGGAAACGTTGGTGGCAGGGGCATAATGTATTATGAGCTTAATTTTGGAAAGAATGTATTTTTAAGTGGTTTGACATCCATACGCACAGTACTGTGCAAACTTTATAGGCAGATGTGAAGAAATGCTGTAAAGTAAGTGTGCTTTCAAAGATATATATTTTAATTTGTTTTTATTGTTAACAATTTACAAAATGCAAAGTGGGCGAACAAAAGAAAAATCAAATCAATATTTAGCATGACTACCCTTTTTGGCTTCAAACCAGCATCAGTAAACTTCATCAAGCTCTTTTTGAAGCATACAGAAACTGGCAAAGTTGAGAACCGTAAACACAGTGGTTGGTCAGAAAAACTTGAAGTGTTCTAAACCCACAACAGTAAAATCAGTCTGTATATGCAGTAAAGAATGCTTTTTATACTCACTGAAGAACCTAAGGGGTTAATCCTCTGCATTGTGTAAAAAGGCTGTTTGACCCTGACTTCCCTGCCCCTCCTCTTGTTCAAATGTCCACTTGATAAGACAGACTAAACCTGTAGCCCTTCTGCACATGCTCAGTTTAGTGTTTATTGCTAGAGAGGTTTTTATTTTCCTGGGAGAGTGCATGTGATCAGCACTGTCCAGACAGAGGTCAGGGGTTTTGCATCCTCCTAGAGCAGAAAGAAAACTCCTACAAGTTTTACCCAGTACTCAGCTGAAGTCACAAGACTGCTCTAGCTGCTGATAAGAAAAGGTATTTAGCAGTTATATTTACTAAAATAATTGCACTTCCATGTTCTGTGTACTGTGGAAGACCAGATATAGTGAATGTAGGGTCCTGGGTTTAGAAACACTTTAATGCAGCAGATGAGACACATCATGCTTACTTCCCTTTGACATTGGAAGATGTCCAGCAGTGCCATCAGCACAGAACTGGCAGAAACCAGTGGGACCCAGGTACACCCATCTACTGTCTGGAGAAGTCTGGCCAGAAGTGTTCTTCATGGAAGAAATGTGGTCAAATACCCATACCTCCAACGTGGACACAGGGCTAAGCAACTCAACTATGCACGAAAACCTAGGAGCTGGGGTGCAGAAAAAATTGCAGCAGGTTCTCTAGACTGATGAGTCAAAATTTGAAATATTTGGCAAGAGGCTGTTTGCCAAAAGAGCTGGAGATGAGTGTCTGCAAGCAACAGTGAAGCATGGTGGAAGTTCCTTGCAAGTTTCTGGCTGCACTACTGCAAATGGAGTTGGAGATTTGGTCAGGATCAGTGGTGTCATCAATGCTGAGAAGTACAGGCAGATACTTATCTATCATGCCATACCATCAGGGAGACGTGTGACTGGCCCCAAATTTATTCTGCCATAGGACAACGACCCCACATACAGTCAGTGTCATTAAAAAATATCTTCAGCGTAAAGGGGCCCTGGAAGCCCTGATCTCAACATTGAGTCTGTCTGGGATGGAGAGAGAAGGATTTGAGGCAGCCTATATCCACAGAAGGGATAAGGTGAGGAATAGATTGGTTTAGGCATCATCAGCATAGAGGCAGTATTAGATGCAGTGAGGGTTATTTAACCAAGTAAGATGGTGTAGATGGAAAATAAAGGTCTGAAGAGTGAGCCTTCAGTGATTCCTACAGAAAGCACAAGATTAAATAGTTGCATGTAACAATGAAGGTGCACCTAGGTAGGAGAACTTTGTTTTGTTTTTGTAGGAATGGTTGGTCAGCTATGCAATGTTTCAACCTCTCCTATATCTTTCTCTTTAGTAGCTTCCAATACACAAACTATGGCTGATCTGTGCCCCCCCCCCTTCTTTACATTGAGATGGCTGGCTTATTTAAAGGCCCTTTTATTGGCCCTTCTAAAATGGCATGTGCATATGCTCCTGTGCTGAAAGATTGTCTCCACAAAAACTAGAACCAGATATAGGATGCCTTGAAAATGAAAGCCTTGCTGCCCTCAACGGACCAGGGAAATCCAAATGTACAGCATGCAAAGAAACAAACAGAGGGTGCACAGGCCTAATGCATTACCTTTATAAAATCATTTATTGTATAAAAGAAGTGGTAATATACTCACAAAGGATAACAGTGTCAAGGGCACATCATATAAAGGTCCAGTCCAGTCTCACTGGATGATATCCATAATGGGATTCCTAGACCTCCAGGTGGCTGACACGTTTCATGGACTTGCCTCTTCCTCAGAGCCAATACGTATAATACCTGAATCCTCTCTTAAATATCCTGAGGATGGGTGGTTCCAGACCCACCCATGGGCACGGATGACAAGCATATGAAATGCCCTTAAAGGTGGAACTAAAGGACCCGATTGTAAACATTGCTACAATTGTTGAGTGATCAATAAAATACATATACGTCATCTACCTTAAACATCAGTCCTTCATATTTTCCATCCTGGCATAAATTTTTTTTTTTTTCATTAGGACAAGTAGATTGTCATAAGGGACAAGTAGATTTGAACCCCAAGTAGTTTTTAAAAAAATGTCACATCCCTGTGGGAGAGTGGCAACTCAGACATGGCAGGGAAAAGTTCTGTCAGGGGAGAGGAGGCCGAGTGTCAGGAGATGGAGGCTCCCTCTGAGGTGAAATAATAGACGGAGGCTGCGCCTGAGGTGAT
Source organism: Staurois parvus (assembly GCF_062004578.1). Lineage (NCBI taxonomy): Eukaryota > Metazoa > Chordata > Amphibia > Anura > Ranidae > Staurois > Staurois parvus. The sequence continues at coordinate 12,442,757 of NW_028317855.1, read as the reverse complement.
AGAGGTTGTCTATGAGGAGATATGAGGGACAAAGACTGTCTGTGAGGAGATGGATGCCTCCTTGTCTTGGCAATATGGAGGTGGGGCTTTGTGTGGGTGTGGCTTGAGTGTGGGCAGGAACATAGATGGCCCTCATGATCTTTTTTCCCAGGGGCCCCATGAGTTGTCAGTCTGCCCCTGATCCCTGCTGTTGGTTAGCAGTTGTTTTAATCATTCTTTATATTACCCTTCTAAGCCCCTTATTAGTAACTTCCAATTTCTACCTTGTGGTTGTTTATTTACAAAACTGTTATTTAACCTTTTTTGGAAATATAGACACTGCTGGTTTTTTTTTTTTGCTTGTTCCTGATTTCTCTCCCTTTTTTCCCCCTTGTGCTTTTCATTGCTTCTTCAGCTGTTGCTTTTCTCTAGTCTATTCCACCTGGTTTTCATTTTTTTACTCCTGCCTTTTGCTTGCATGTTAATCTTACTATTTTGCACCACTTTGGACTTGGCACTAGGAAGTAGCATGTTGAAGCTAGTGATGTGGACATTTTGTATCTGGGGCTATGCTTTCCTTGTATCAGAGGAACGCATACGTAGGTACCAGACAATCTTCCACCAAAAGATAAACTGCTGATCACCTCACACCAGCTTAAACATTCTTTGAGAAACACTGCTAATGATTGTTTAAAGGTTAAAACTGGCTGGCACTTCTTGGACATTCTGATAGTTCTCCCCCAAACATCAACCCTAAGAATGCAATTGAGCTGCTGCAGTTACATTCTGGGACAATTAAGGAATTTGTTTTCCAGCATTGCAATGTAATATTCATACATAATTGCACGAGTTGTAAAAGAAAATGATAAATGTTCAAGACAAGGACAGTCATTAGAACATAAACCCCTGTGCAGACATTTAAATTGTGGAAAACATGATGATTAACTAAGTTCTATGTGCAATAAAAACCTTTAAAGTAATTAAGATATTTGATACACTTTTCCTATAAATGTCAGTCTTATTAAAACAATAAATAAATAAATAAAGTGAAGCGCTAAAAAAACACCAAGTATAAAGTTTGATCTAAAAAGTTCGATCAATAAATTCATAAATAATGCAATCGGTCCGTGAATGTGGTAGACACAGCTTTGAGTGATCGGGAAAATGACAGAAATACTTATTCACCGACCACGCATAGGAAATGCTCATGTGTATATCAAATCCTACAGATGTCGTTATCCCCCAGGGAGAGGTGTCATCAACCGATCTGCTGGACTTACAGGGCCTCCTTAAGATGAAGATGAGTCAGCCGGACAAAAGGTTCTTTCCAGGTAAAGGCTTCCTTCCTCTGGATGTAGTATGTAGCTGTGTCTGCTGACCCCTCAATGAGGGGCAAAAAGTGGGAGAGTACCCATAGTGTAGTATATCAAATATTTTATTGGTAAAAGAAATTCAGTAAAGCAGGTCAGTAAAGGTGCTGGCAAATGCCAGGAAACACAGTAAATAAAAACGTGTCACTGACCTAAAATGTAGCTGGCCAGAGGGGATACTGACCAGGTCAGATGATGTGCCTTAGCGCGAAAGGCCTCAGGAGGAACTGACAGCCTGTGACGCCTCATTGCCGCTCAAACCACGAGGAGGTCTGGCGGCCAGCTACATTTTACGTCAGTGACACGTTTTTATTTACTGTGTTTCCTGGCATTTGCCAGCACCTTTACTGACCTGCTTTACTGAATTTCTTTTACCAATAAAATATTTGATATACTACACTATGGGTACTCTCCCACTTTTTGACCCTCATTGAGGGGTCAGCAGACACAGCTACATACTACATCCAGAGGAGGGAAGCCTTTACCTGGAAAGAACCTTTTGTCTGGCTGACTCATCTTCATCTTAAGGAGGCCCTGTAAGTCCAGCAGATCGGCTGATGACACCTCTCCCTGGGGGATAACGACTTCTGTAGGATTTGATATACACATGCGCATTTCCTATGCGCGGTTGGTGAGTGCGCATTTATGCCATTTTCCCAGATCACTCAAAGCTGTGTCTACCACATTCACGGACCGATTACATTATTTATGAATTTATTGATCAAACATTTTAGATCGAACTTTATACTTGGTATTTTTTTAGCGCTGCACTTTATTTATTTATTTACTTATACCAGAGTTGGTTGTGATTACCTCTAGTGCTATTAGCTGCTTATTTTATCTCCTCATTAATAGCGCTCACTTTGTTACACATTATTAAAACAATAGTTTTGCTTGTATTATGGCATGTGGAAGAACAGCTTTGGCATAGCTAGGGATAATAGCTATGAGGGTGTACTTGCCACTGCCCTGAAGGGGGCAGCTTTCCGAAATGCGTAAGCTGGAATTTTCATCCTCGTGTTCATGAGATCAATGAAGACTTCTGGATTCTGTGTTTTTATATGCCATCAGTCTACTTGGCTTGTGAGTATATTCTGTTTACTGTTACCCTATAATAGAGTGCTAAAGATAATGCACTAGGTATTCTCCCTCTTTCTGGTTTTTGTGCAGTGTTGGATTTCCTTGATCTGAGGAGGGCTGCATCTCTTGTGCAAGGAGGAGGGCTGCAATCAGTCTGGATTGCGGAGTGGTTGTATTATAGGTGATCATTATTTATTTATTTATTTATTTATTATAGGTACTTATATATCGCCATCAATTTACATATATATATTGTACATTCAGGTCCCTAACCCTCAAGGGGTGTACAATCTAAGGTCCCTAACTTACATTCATACATGCACATACTAGGGCCAATTTAGACAGGATCCAATTAACCTACCAGCATGTCTTTGGAATGTGGGAAGAAACCGGAGTACCCGGAGGAAACCCGAACAGGGAGAACATGCAAACTTCAGGCAGGTGGTGTCGTGGTTGGGATTCGAACCGATGACCCAAGTACTGCCAGGCAGATGTGCTAATTAAAGCGGTTGTAAAGACTCAGGGTATTTTACCTTCATGCATTCTATGCATGAAGGTAAAAATTATTGTGTTCAGCAGTGCCCCTGGCCCCCTCAATACTTGCCTGAGCCCCATCGAGATCCAGGAATGTGCACGGCAGCCTCAGTTGTCTCTACCTCCTCATTGGCTGAGACAGCAATCACAACCTGAGGAGAGAGAGAGGGCAGGACCAAATCGCGGTTCCCTGTGTGAATGGACACAGAGCAGCGGGTGCCCCCATAGCAAGCTGCTTGCTGTGGGGGCACCCGACAATGGAGGAGCCAGGAGAGCCTGCGTGGGACCTGAGAAGAGGAGGATTCAGCCTGCTCTCTGCAAAACCACTACACAGAGCAGGTAAGTATAGACATGTTTGTTACTTTACAAAAAACAAAATTAACCTTTAGTATCACTTTAAGGCAGGCGTCCCCATGATTTGAGCGCTAAAGTGTCAAGTTCTTGTTTCTCTTTGTTAATAGTTAGTGATCAGACCATGGAATTGTTGATATGCATTCCTATTCATCATGATGGAGATCACTCAAAATGAATTGTCATGTACTGTATATGCATGTTGGATCAAATAAAGTATGTATCATTGACAACTACAAGCCAACAGCTGCTAAGGTTGTCGGGACTTGTAGTTTTCTCATTCATAGAGGACTGTAAATAAGTGACGTGGCTGGGTGGGTGCACATCGTGGCCTGTTTTTTTTTTTTTTTTTTTTTTTTTAATTTTGACAGCTAGTGGGGGAAAAAGATCTCCAGCTAGCTGTCAGAGTGGGGGCTGGTCCATTAATAACATGTTGCACCCTGAATATGGGTAACATGTTATGAAAGGAACTTATCCTATCATTTTTCAATTGACTTTTCATGAACAAGATGGTTGATATATTGCAGCTAATGGGTCTTCATTGCTGATCGGTGTAGTCTGACAGCAGGGAGTGTCACTGTTAGAATACAATGATGCAGCAAAAGCATTTCCCCATCCACCTTAGGATGTGGATGGGGAAATCAATTCAGTTTTTTTTATTCAGTCACCTTTCTGAATGGAAAAACTGAGACATGTATGGCCACCTTTTAGTTGCTACATTCTTCTGTGCTTTAAATTTTGTTTATAGTCTTGAGCAAAGGTATTGTCACTTGTCCACTCTTTTTCCAAAGAATCAGTTTGCCATAAAATAACCAGTAACTTACATTTACTGTTCTTATTCGGCAATTTACAGACAAGGCACTTTGCTTTTTGCATTATGATTTATACATTGCTCTAAATTATAAGAGTATCTCCACCTCTGCCAATAAACACATCAATGAGACTGGCCTCAGCAGCTTAGGTTCCTGTACACCTCCAAACGCAAAATTTGAAGAGAGCTGGAGTCCATAACTATGACCAAGGTTGCTGCTGAAATGTTGGTGTTCTGCTGGGTTTGTTTGGACTTCCCAGATCATCTATCTTTTAACAAATAAAATATTGTGAAGGATTGTTATCAGACTTTAGCTCTCTTCGAACTATATTAAAAGAAATGAAAATGTCATGGACATGATTGTTGGATTTTAGTGATCTGTCATGCATAATATTCACTTTAATATCACAAGTGCTTTAATCTTGTAATGTCATTTAGTGTGCTTTAATAGAGAAAAGTGCTCACTCAGTGTGTCATTTTGTGAAGCACCATGAACATGGATAAGAGAATAACAGAACGTTGTCTGAGGAGGAATAGAAGAAGTTAATAGACAAGCATGGTAAAGGCTTCAACACCATATCCATAGTTCTTTATTGTCTTGTTACCATGTTTGTTTTATAAAGGTCAAGTTTCATGATGCCATAGCCACCCTCCCTGACTGCAAGAGGAAAATTGATACTAAATTGAACAGGAAAATAACCTTTGGTAGGCCTCTATGGCAGAAAACCAGGAAGATCCAATTCTGAAGGATGTACAATTCACAAAGTCTGGAGTTTTATAAAGTTCAAGCCCAGCCACGGTTCATCTGGGAGAATGTCCTTTTCAACAGATTAAAATTATTTATTTATTTTGTCACAGCAGCTCTGTTAACAAAAGGAAAAAGGCTATGCTTTTAAGTACCATGATTCCTACTGTAAAAAATGGAAAGAGTCCATAATGTTTTAGGGTACTTTGCTACTTCTGGCATGTGTTGTCTCAAATCTGTGCAGAGCACTATGAAATTAGAAGATTATTTAGGCATTTGTAGCAAAGAATAATACCTAGTATTAGAATGTTCTTTGTCTCAAGTTATGGTTCTCTCTCTAGGAAAATGTCCTACATCTATAAGAACCCATGAATGGCTGAAAAGCAAACAATGGACCTTTGATTTCACTTCTGCATCTGGCCAGTAAAGCCAGCCATAGTTGGTTCGAAATTTTGCCCTTTTCAGCAGGAAGAATTTTCATTAAATCAATGTTGCTGGCGCTGATGAGTGTATTCTGATGGCTGAGAAGTCTGTCAGAATACAATAGCCCAGCTTCCGGTTGAACAAAAGAAAATTAATCCTGTATGACCTGCCTATCACTACACCTGTGCCTGCACGCTGGATGAAGGAGCAACAGAAACACCTTTTGGACAACAACATTGTCCCACTTAGGAAGGCAGTGTTAGATGTACTAGCAGATTTAGAGACACTAAACAAATTAAAGCCAAACTCCAGCTAAAAGCTGAGTTACGGCAACATTCCTTTTGGGATATAGGTTTTACATAAATAAAAGCAGACCATTGTAAGCATCCCCTGTCGGTAGTGAATTGTTTTTTCTCAACCCTTACTGCTACATATACAGAACAGTTTGTTCTGTTGAAAAAAAAAATACCTGCTGGCCAGATCACCAGAAGAAAAAAGGAAAGAGCATAGAACAAATAAAACTAATGTAGCCACCACATCTAAAAACTTATAAGCTGCAGTCTATTTGCTATTGGTTTTATTATCACTTTAAGAAATTAAAGATCAGTTAGGCATTGGTTTGAATTGATGATGATTCTGACTAATTAGCCATATCTGTCAATGTATGCGGTCATTGTCTATTTGTAATAACCATGGTAAAATGTCATATTTTGTCAGTTGACTTATAAACTACTCCATCCATATTAAACAGTGCAGATGAATGAATCTCGACTATTGTATTTGACAGCCAGCCCTACCAGCTGTCGTATACCTGACTGACAGCTGCATCTGGATTCAGCTGCTGTTCGGCTAAATGTTTTCCAGCAGTCTATTTTGATGAGCGATTGACTGTTGCCAAAAAAGCGGGGCTGGCAGGGCCACCCACTGAGCGACTCTCAGCTCTTCTTTTTTTTCATCATGCATTTATGTTCTAATAGAAGACATTCATATTCAGCATATTAGTCCTAAGGCAATTTAATCAATATTGCCTTGTCTGACACTGATCCACACGTTAGGGAATAGCTGCATCAATCAGAACTCTTCCAACGTGATAGATTTAAATTTAAAAAGTCAGTTGTGTCTCTATGCTGCTTCTAGGTGATTTTCTTTCTTACAGGTCTTGTTTTCTGCTCTTAACTCCGTTCAGTTTATAAAACCATTGCTTAGCAAAGCTTGCCTTTTGCCTACATGAAAATCTTCCCAGACACTGGATGCCAACAGGATATTTGAGATGAACACTAGCAGACTGCCTGAATGATGCAGTCTACAGAGGCACAATTGTTTAGTAATACACAAGCGGGCCTTTTCTAACAATGTGTCAATTAAACGTGCCATACTGCATGTGCCAACTAATGGAGTGAAGTTTGTGAATATTTAGTCCTTGCGCATGTTTGGATTTCTGTAATTACAAATATGCACATAAAGCTATAGACAATCTAAGAGAAAAGAGAACAGAAAACACAATTCTGAGTGACATAACCTCAATATTTGCATAATTTAGTAGCATCAATATAGATTTAGACCGAATATATTTTTATTAAAGATTTTCTTTCACTTATACAAAAGCACCAAGAAAAAGTGAAATCCATAACAGGACACACAAAGAATAACAGTGTCAATATGGCCATTACATTAGTGAAGGAACAGGATGTTGTATATAGACATACACAATAATGTGAAGAGCAAGTCCATCCAGTATCACGGCAAGCAAAAAGGATGTCAAAAATACAACATTTACAGACAGTTCATCCCAATAGCTCTTGAATAGGCCAGAGAGAGAAAAGGAAAAGAGATATAACATTATAAGAAAGGGAAGAAATAAAGAGCGAGGCTAAGCAGGGAAAGACTCCAAGAAGAATACAAATAACATGGGCAGAAAAGGGTACAGGGGTACAAAGGGACAGAGGAAAGCTGGCATGAGTCCTACCAATCCAATTCCTTTTACCCAATAGCTAAGGGGAAACCAAAATCATGGGAATGATTAAAGCTTATTCCGTAAATTCTCAGAGGTGGAATAGAGGATCCAAATGGACCATAAAGAATTAAATTTCATCCGTGAATCCATTTCAGCTGCCTGCATTTCTTCCATTAACATAGTATCATTTAAAATATCTACCTAGAGAGATAGGGAAGGACTGGTTGTAGTTTTCCAAAATCTGGAAATTAGTTGGCGTGCTGAAGAAAGGAAAAACTGTAAAAGAACAGTTTTTTGTGATTTGATGGATCCAGGTAGTATGGATTATAACATGATTTTGGGAGATGGAGTAAAGGAGCCATCATATATTTTAGAATATATCTGAAAAATCTTAGACCAGAGCGGGCTGATGAGATCACAGTCCCACCATACATGTAAATATGTTCCTCTCTCCCTGAAACAGCACCAACAAACGTCCGAAGTGGAGGGGATGATGCGAAGAATGGAAACTGGATCCCTGTACCATCTACAGAGCAATTTATAATTTTTTTCCTGTATATATTTAGATACAGAAGATTTATGTGTGAAAATAAATGCCCTCTGCCAGTCACCAGGGGAGATCTCGACGTCCAGCTCCTCTGCCCATACTCTAGATTATGTAGGTAAGGAATTATGTGTTTGGGCGATTATTAATTTATAAACTTTAGAGAGGGCATGGCCAGATAATTCTGAAAGAAGGCGCATACTGTATGTTCAAAAGCCAACAGAGGCCTATGTATATTTCCGGACAAATGAAGGAATTTACAGTAGGTCAACAGGTGGATCTTTGTCAACCAATTGAAAGAAGATTGTAGATGGGCATTAGTATTCACAAAGGAGTCCCTGGAGGGATTAACAAAAGAGCATGCAAATGGCCAAGAGGATCTGTCATAGGAGCCATACACAAGGGCATGTGTACTAATAGGAAGCTTGGGCTTGTCAAAAAGGGGAGTAAGTGGACTAGGATCCGAAGACAGCGAATAATATCCACGTTGAAGATACCAAATCCCGAGCACAGCTTCTGTCAAGGGGGAAAGCATTGGGAAAGTGCAATAAGAACTGGAGATGCCCCAAGGCAGCACTCGGAAGTCCACCAGGGAAATATCTTGTTCGATCATGACAGAAGCCTTGGTAAACAGACGGGGAACGATTCTTATAAGTGGGCTAGTAATGCAGAGGCGTGATAAATTTCGAAATCTGGAAGACCAGCGCCCCTCTCAGATTTAGGATGGAACAAAAGTTTATGTTTCAATCTGGAGTGATGTCGGTGCCAGATAAATTGGATTGTGAGGGCACGGAGAGTGTGAAAGAAAGCAGAAGGTAATAGCATTGGTATGGTTTGGAATAGGTATAGCAGCTTAGGCAAAATGTCCATCTTCAAAATATTCATACGTCCAAACCAAGGTACAGGAAGATCTCGCCATGTCTCCAATGACCTACGTATATTGGTAAGGAGTGAACTAAAATTGAGAGCATAGAGGTCTTGTAAATGGGTAGGAATCGCTGTACCTAAATATGTGATTGCCTTGGATTTCAATTTGAAGTGAAAATTATGGAGAGAGTGGGTGGTGGCAGAGCAAGATTCAAGGCCTCAGTTTTCGTTTTAATAAGATTCAGTTTAAAATTGCTAAAGCCGCCAAGCCATTGAATTTCATTCAGTATGGAGGGGATACTAATATGTAGTTGAGTAACATATAATAGAGGGTCATCTGCATATAATGAGAGTTTACAATGTGTGGAGATGGTAGGAATACCCTGAATAGAATTATTATTGCGTATAGCTTGGGCTAAGTGTTCAATTACGATCACAAATAATAGCGGGGAAAGGGGACATCCCTGTCGTGTGCCATTAGAAATGGTGAACTGTTCAGATTGTATTCCATTAACCCACACAGTTACTGTGGGTGTGGAATATAGGGACATAATACGGTTTAACTTTCGCGGACCTACACCAATTTGCACCAGAGCTTGTCGGAAGAAAGACCAATTGACTCTATTAAAGGCCTTCTCTGTATCACAAGAGGGAAGGCAAGCTGGGACCTGAGTTTTCTGGACCATAGAGATAAGGTGAATAGATTTGCGGTGTTGTCCCTGGCTTCCCACCCCTGGAAAAACCCAACCTGGTCTTTATGAATTATGTCAGGCAACAAAGGTGAAAGGCGATTTGCTACAACTTTAGCAAAACATTTTAAGTCTATATTTAGCCGCGATATCCGCCTATAGTTACTACAGAGTGATAGGTCTTTCCCCAGTTTCGGCAGCACTGCTATCTGAGCTTGGAGAAGTTGTGAGGAGAATTGGTGAGATACGTCTATGGCTTCAAATGCGTTAACCAAAAGTGGAGATAAAAGTGAAGCAATGGCCTTATAGAAATCGGGGGTAAATCCGTCTGGACCCAGACTATTCCTGATCTTAAGGCCCAGCATGGCACCCAAGATCTCCATGACCTTGAAAGGAGCCTCAAGGTCCTGGGTGTCAGCTTGAAAGATGGTGGGTAATGCAGTTTCCTGGATATAAGAAAGTAGGTCTGGATGATCATGGAAGGAAGATATAGACTGTCGTGGCGGGGGTAAATTATAGCGCCCCGAAAAATATTGCCTAAATTCGGAAGCAATTTCAGAGTTCGTATACAGCTTTTGGTTGGAAAAAGACAAACCATGGGAGATTACATGTCTAGGTTGTCTAGGGTGAAGGACTCAAGATAAATGTCTACCACATTTATTCGCTTGGTTGTAATGAAGATGTTGCATTTTATCATGGACCACCAAAGAGTTAGCTGCGAAAAGGCTCAGGAGATCCCTACGAGCATTGGATAGGGCTAAAAGGATATCGGGATTCAGCGTGTTTTTATGGGTAGATTCTAATTCAGAAATTAACATCAGCAATTGGCGAATGTCGGACGATATTTCTCGTTTAAGTCGAGAACCATGCTGAATGAAGATACTCCTCAAGACACATTTAAGGGCCTTCCACTTAGTCACTGGATGCATTTGGTCTGAAAGATCCTTAGCAAAGTCAGTAATGGCTTGAGAAATAGCTTGATTACAGACCAGGTCTTTCAAGAGATTATCATTTAATCTCCAGGAAAATCTATAAGTGGCATTGGGCAGATGGCATACAGTGAGATGTACAGGAGCATGATCCAACCAGATCTGGAGGCCCATAGAGGAGATATTAAAATCCAAGACCGACTGAGAGACAAAAATATTGTGTATCCTACTATAAGAGGCATGCGCTGCTCAGTAATATGAGTAATTTTTCTCTGACGGATGCAGGGTACGCCAAACGTCCACCAAGGAAAGCTTGGAAAGTACAGCGTGGATTTTGTTCAGGACAGAGGGAGATAAGGAAGACTTACCCGTAGAAGAATCTAATCTCAGGACCATGGGAACATTGAAATCTCCCCCTACAATCAGGTTATGAGTACCAAAATATCTCCGGGGAGAGGAAGTATAACTGCTCCTGGTTAGGGGAAAAAATGTTAGCAGTTGTGAAAATAGATTGCATATATCCCAATTTTAAAAATATATACTGACCCTTAGGGGTTTATTTACTAAAGCTGGAGAGTCCAAAATCAGACCCCCTTCTGCATAGAAACCAATCAGCTTCTAACCTCCGCTTGTTCAATTAAGCTTTGGCAATGAAACCTGGAAGCTGATTGGTTTCTATGCAGAAGGGAGTCTGATTTTGGACTCTCCAGCTTTAGTAAATAAACCCCTTAGGGTCCAAAAATTACTCCAACACTTCTGGGATAAAAGAATAATGGAATGCAATAGACACACCCTTAGATTTAGCCAGGGTATTAGTGCTAGGTAGTATAAACTTTATTTTGTATAGAGGGCACTTTGTCAGACCAAAAGTGAGTCTCCTATAACAATAAAATTTGGGAGTGGCATTTATGAAAATGATAAAGAATTTGTCTCCTTTTTTCAGGTGTGTCAAAAACCTCTACAATTGAGAGAAGAAACTCTCAAGGTTAATGGAGATGCCATAATCACAGTTTAGCAATGGGGGAACAATAGGTGTAGGGAAGCTCATGCCAGTACCCAAGAGGAAAATAAAAATAAGGTAGAATCGGAAAACAGAGAAAGGAAGTGAACAAAGAGAAGAGAGTAGTTAAGAAAAAGAAAGAGGTGAAGGTCATTAGCTCAGAGTTCGTGACCCACAGGTTCCTTTCAGCTAAAGACCAACAATGACAGCATTGCAACAATAGGAAAGGCGACAATTGAGTAAAATTGCATACAATAACATGTAAGCCAACAAAAATAGTAGAAGCAACATTAGAGCCTTCTACAGGCTCAAGATAAGCAGCAATAATATGTAAGGCCAAAAGGCCCAGAGAATTTAAACCTGAAAAAAAAACATTCAGCAGAGCCAATGTGGGTGCTGTAAACCCTACGGTGGGAGTCGTGACCAACACACAGAGTGGCTCACCCAGATCGGGGGTAAAAGTGTCATAATTCAACGGTAACACCCTAAAGCAGTTTCCTCAAAATGACAGGGACAAAACCCACAGCCCCCAGAGACAATATGCTAGGAATGACACTGTCGGCATGTGGCTACCTAAGCTCTGTCCAGCATCATGCAGTTAAAAAAAAAACAGTGATATCAACCGACATTGAGCAAGTAAACAGATAATGAAACAAGCTTATATAGCAATACAGTATATTGAGAAGTCAGCAAATCGAGGGCAGGCCAAAGCCAAAAGTGGTGTATACACCGGAGGGGAAGAAACCCGACCTGTGATCTAGAAAATCTGTCCGAGTTCAACCAGCAGGAGATTTAGACGTAATGGATCGAGGATGTTTCTTCTTGGAATGGGTCTGCCACCCTGGTGATAGCCTTTGATAGGCCCGGTATAGCGGTTTTTATAGGCCAATCAGGTATAGCTATTCGAGGGAGTTCAAAAGTTCCAAGAAAGTTAGCTAAGTCGCCCATTGAGTGGAAAATTGCAGATTTGCCTTCATGTGATACAGAGAGCTGGAAGGGAAATCCCCACTGAAATTTGATCCTTTTGGCCTGTAGGGCTCCCGTAAGCGGCTTCAGAGCTCTTCTCATATCCAGGGTAAGCTTGGACAGATCTGGCAAAAGCATAACCGGATTGCCATTGAACATAATGGTGTCCTGTGTCCGGGCCACTCGCATAATGTCCGCCTTAACTTTGAAGAAATGTACCCGACATATGACATCTCTGGGGTACTCCAGATTGGTTCTACGGGGACTCATGACCCTATGGACATGATCTAACTCAAGGGGAGCATTATTGTGTTTTTGTAGTAACTGACTGAATATTGCTATGACCACAGGGGCCAGATCTTTAGGTTCCACAGTCTCTGGAAGACCTCTAGTGCGGATATTATTTCTGCGATTCCTATTCTCTCGATCATCCACATGATAGGCCAGTTGCTGTATTTGGATAGTGTGTTCCTGGAGGATAAGATCATGTTCATGCGTTTTAGATATAGTATTTTCTACTGTGTGTTGCAAATCTTCCATGCGCCCTCTCAAATCTCTGCGCAATTCATCAATTTCCTGTTTATAGGAATGCTCGAAGCAATTGCCGTAGGCCTCAAAATCAGTGCGGGTAGGGAGGGCCCTTATGTAGGCTTCCATATCCAATCCCTCTCTGGATGCTTGTGATACCGGAGAAGGGCTTCTGGATCTGACTGTTCCACGGTCAGAGTCCTGTGGGGATCTGGTGCGGTGTCTGTCGGTCATCTATAAAATGCCTCTCTGGCTTTCAGTGCGGACCGGCGCCATCTTGGATCCCGGGGAGCCACTGCCTTCCGTACAGGAATGGGTAAAATAGTGGCCGATTTCCCCACCTTTTTGAGAGCCACCAAGCCGACAACCCTCACTGCAACTTCTCCTTCCCATAGAAGTCGGTGTGGGTAAGTGTAGGTGTGCTGGGAGCCTCAAAAACCCCGGAGCTGAGTGGGAGCCGAGGAGTTCAGCGTCTCACCACTCCATGCAGCTGGACACGCCCCTCCATTAATATAGATTTAGATTATACTCTTGTTACATTTATTTGGAGCGTTTCTGCAAATTAAATAAGTGTAGCTTTTGTAATGGGTATCATATTTGAGTGTACTATTCTACAAAAACACATTTAGCTTCTGTTTATTACCATTCAACAGCACTGCCTCCATTTTTATTTTTTTCTTCTGACAGTTTCAGCTATTTGCGCAGGTTTATCTAATTAGTATGAGATAAATATCTCAAGTGTCTTTTGCCTATTTTTCTTGATGTTGTATCTTCAAGTGAAAGTTAAGTAAACATAATTATTATTTTTGTTGTTGTTGGGTTAGAACCACTGTTGAGCTTTTGTAGCGGTGACACTGTTTGGTAAAGTAAGTTAATTCTTCCCGACACATCGTTCACTTCCTGTACCAGGGAAAATCTTCCCCAAATAAAGGGGGAAGCTACCTTTGACAGCTGTTACTGAAACAAATCTTACCTTTGGAAGATATCCACTCACCCATTCTGATAACCTTTTTAAGTTTTGCTCTCCATTCCCTTTTCTATCTTGATGAATTTCAAACAGACAGCATTAGACAATTCTTCACTCTATCACGCACTAGAAAAAGTTTTGCCCAATGACATCCCTTCACTGGAAATTTAAAATATTGGGGATACAGAGCCACCGCTTGAAGAATAACTCCGCTTTTGTTGATGTGTACTTTGCTAAAAGGCTCAATAAAATCCTTTCAGAGTCATACTGGTTTGTTGAAAACAAACTGTATGTTCAACTATGTCCAATGGAATACTGGTTCCTGAATGGGAGTGTCTGTTCAGTATAATCAACTGATGCACTTGCAGGTTTCTACAGTGGAAACTTGCATTGTCTGCATCCTTTAGTCCTCATGCACAATGGACATTTTGATAACGCTGGTAACGTTAGCTGTTTAAAGTCACGTTAACAACTTGAGTATTTCAGCTTTTTAAAGCATTTTAGCATTAGTGTTTAGCGGTGTTTTGCCACAATTAGCGGATTTTTTCCGTGTTTGTGTTTTTTAGCATTTTTTTTACCAAGAAAAATTTTTTCCAAAACCGCCGGTTTGCGGCGTTTTACTGCATTTTTCATCATTAGAGCATTTTTTACAGCTACTCCTCTAGAAACCCACTGGTCCTGGGGTTATTTTCCAGCACAAAAGCAGCTGTAAAAACGTCAAGTGTGCACGAGGACTTAGAAGTAGGAATGAGAAAACTGCTGCAAAAGTGACTGCAGAGCTCAATCTCAGTCTTCACAGAACTGAGATTGAATTCTGCAGTCACTTTTGCAGGTGTTTTCTTCCGGGTCACAATCTTGTGCAGTGACCTTTTGTCTTTCGGTCAATTTACCATGTTGACCGTGCTTATGCTTATCAGATGATGTTTTTCTGGAAACTGTATATGCCATCATAACCTTTTGATACTGTACCTCGTGACATGGCAGATAAATTGGCAACTTCAGTCACAGAGGCACCAGCTAAGTGGGCAAAAGCTCAGTAAGCTCTGACATGACTTTATATTACCAGCAGCACATGCAGTGAATAATGAAAGTGAGGCTTCCCATTTGTTAGCTAGGTGTCTCATCACATAGCAGAAGCAAAAGAATGTTACATCACTTCTGCTTTCAATGCAAAACATGTTGTCACTTTCACACCTGCAAATCATGTTGTGGTTTCATTTTTTTGTCTCACCCCTGTATGGTGTGTGTCTGTATGTATGTTTGTGTATGTTTCTCACAGAGTTTCTCCCCCTAATGAGAAACTTGCTTTAACATTTTTGGATCCCAAGCGCATTACTTTGCCTTTCAATTTTAAACCTCATCTGCCCTATATCTGCCCACCCCTCTATTTTAACTAGGGCTTCTTGTAAAGTTGCTATATACCACTGTGAAGTTAATGTCCTGCTTAGCTTTTATCAGCAAACACTGAGATTGAACCATTTATTCAAGCCTCTATATCCTTTAAGAATAAGTTCAACAAAATTTGTCTCAGGACATGGCCCTGGGGTACTCCATTTACAACTGGTTGCCGGAGCGTGTCCAAAGTGCATACGATATCATCAAATACAAAACACCTTAATTTGTAAATTAGGTGTTAAGAGGTACTATATCAAATGCCTTAACAATATCTAGAAAATAAATGGGTGTCCACAGGCCTTCCTATGTCCAAACTACATCTTACTTTCTTATAGAATATTAAAAGTTTGGTCTGGCCAGAATGGTTTTTCATAAATCCATGTTGGTTAATACAAATGATACTGTTTTCATCAACAAATTCTTGTATATGGTCCCTTTATTGTTCCTTTTAATTGTTTACATACTATTGAAGTTAGAGTGACTGTTCAGCAGTTATCCAAGTACAGATCTCAACTTTTTAAATTAGTTTTACAATGTTTGCTTTTTGTGAATCAGTGGGTACTATTCCTGTCAGTAAGTACATAACGTTGCGCACAGATACCTTCAGCTTCCAGCCTTCAGTAAAGATGGACTATTTACCTGTACAGTTCCAAAGGACAAAGGAAAGGATCATGTGAAAGACCAGGGACCTGCAGCCTCCTTCAGTGATCTGGGCAGATTCCAGTAGAACATGAAGGCAAGAAGACAAGAGTGCAGGATCCCATTAAAAACATAGCTACATTGTTTACTAAAAATTTAAAGTACAGTTGCTTCACAGCAGCTCTGTGCCAGGGTGGGCAAATAGAGAGCAGTGTATATTCCAAGGCAGAGGCTGTATGTCGCAGCAGCGAAAGGCAAACTCAGAACTGGCTCAGGAAAGAAGGAAACTGCAGGGTTCCTGGTTTTTCATGGAGTCCATCCTTCGCCATGTGGAACTGTACAGACTGATTGCCCATCTTTTTTTTTTTTTTTTAACTCTAGTTTTATTCAAATAAATGGCAGGCAGTCCAACTCCTCCAGGATGGCACATCAATATGTGTCATTACCAGAAGCTTTGCTTTTCTCCCAGCACAGTCTCAAGAGCATGGAGGAGATTCCAGGAGACAGGCAGTTACTCTAGGAGAGGTGGACAGGGCCGTAGAAGGTCCTTAACCCATCAGCACCGGTATCTGCTCCTTTGTGCAAGAAGGAACAGGATAAGCAGTGCCAGAGCCCTACAAAATGACCTCCAGCAGGCCACTAGTGTGAATGTCTCTGACCAAACAATCAGAAACAGACTTTGAGGGTGGCCTGAGGGTCCAACATCCTCTAGTGGGCCCTGTGTTCACTCCCCGGCACTATAGAGCTCGATTGGCATTTGCCATTGAACACCAGAATTGGCATGTCTGCCACTGGTGCCCTGTGCTTTTCACAAATTAGAGCAGGTTCACCCTGAGCACATGTGACAGACATGAAAGGGTCTGGAGAAGCCATGGAGAAAGTTTTGCTGCCCGTAACATCGTTCAGCATGACCATTTTGGTGGTGGGTCAGTGATGGTCTTGGGAGACATATCCATGGAGGGACGCACAGACCTCTACAGGCTAGACAATGGCACCCTGGCTGCCATTAGGTATCAGGATGAAATCCTTAGACCCATTGTCAGACCTTATACTGGTGCAGTGGGTCCTGGGTTCCTCCTGGTGCTTGACAATGCTTGGCCTCATGTGGCGAGAGTATGCAGACAGTTCCTTGAGGATGAAGGAATTCATACCATTGAATGGCCCCACGCTCGCCTGACCTAAATCCAATAGAACACCTCTGGAATATAATGTTTCAGTCCATTCGACACTGCCAGGTTGCACCTCACACTGTCCAGGAGCTCAGTAGTGCCCTGGTCCAGATGTGGGAGAAAATACCCTAGGATACCAGCCATCGTCTCATTAGGAGCATGCCCTGACGTTGTCAGGCATACATAAAAGAACGTGGGGGCCATACAAACTACTGAGTACCATTTTGAGTTGCTGCAATTTACTTTTCAGCAGAACGAACTAGTCTACTGCTTAATTTTTTCACTTTGATTTTGATGGGGGTCTACAGTCCTCTGTAGGTTGATAATTTTAATTTCCATCAAATGATGGGGCATCCTTACGTTCCTAACATATTACCCAGTCCATATCAGCATAGATATCCAGCATGGTAATTTTCCCCATTGAGATCTGATGTGTTTTCAAAGTGTTTCCTTTTTTTTGAGCAGTGTACATGAAAGTGTGATGATACCATAGATGGAAATGTATTGGCAAGAGACATATCTACATAGTAATAATTGACATTATATTGTAGGAGTACATGAAGAGGAGAATATAATAGAGGGAGAAAGAAAAAAAAAAAAGGGGGGAAAAGGGCACAAACACAATGACCCATAAACTAACAGGGTACATAACTACAAACGGTAGATTATTGTGATTGCCCATCTTTACTGAAGACTGGAAGCTGACATCTGTGCACTGTGGTGGTTTGTTTTTATTATGTACTTTTATTTTTGTTGCCTAGAACTGTGTATGGACATAGGCTTTTTTTATTATGTCTCTGGCAATAAGCATTCTCTCCATACATATTCCACATGTATTCTGTTTCTCCCAAGAATGCTCCTAGTGAAATTCTACCCCACAGTAAGGTTTTGAACAAACGATTTGGAAATTGTTCATAGAATTAGAGGATAAAATTAACATGGAAAATGTTGGATAGCTTCTTTTCTTAATAAATGCTTAATCTGGATTTGGACCCCTCCCCAAATATTTGAGAGTACTCAAACAAATGTTTGTTTTTTGGACTTGTGTAGTTTTTTTCTTGGAGGATCTGCCATTAGATTGTTCTCAGTTATCTGAGTTCTGTACAACAAAGTGGATCATATTAGTCATTTACGAAAAATGAAGGAAAAGAGTATTACCATGAAACAGTACTCTCATTATTTAAAGATCTTGAGTATGTGTCATCAGAATTATATTGCAAATGGATCTCAGTTATTTAACCATAATGTAAAAAAAAGGATCCATACCAAACTGAATAAATTAAGGAAGGATATGGAGGATTACAAAAAGAGCCAGGTGTTAACATGGGCTAAGAACAAAAAGGACAATATTATGCCCATACCAGCCCTGATGGACCTGGACCCCAAGCCTAATTTTAATATTTTAATATTTTTTAATATTTTATATAACTATTGCTAATAACCCACCTGTGTCCACCAATGTTGAATTGTATAACAATTTCTGTTTCTGAAAGCTACCAGTGTATAATAGAAAATGTTGATGATGTTTAAGCTGAGAATAATCCAAATCATATGCTCGAGACCAGCATTGTTTGAAAATTTATAAACAGAATCTCAAATGCCTATTTATACATTTTCCATTTAGAATACATTTCAAGTCTTAGGTGACTTAGATTGCTCCTCTCCCTTACCTTTTTCACAAATAGAGAAAAAAAAAAAGAGATGAGGGTCTAGGGTAGGCAAATAAAAGAAGCAGAACAGAACTGGGTCAGAACACAGAACCTACAAGATCATAACATTAATTGTCCTCAAAATCCCTTACAGAATCGGGGTATTATTACAAAAAGGGCTACATTTTTTGCATACTAACTTTCCTAACCCATTTACACTCTTTAGGGATCTTAATTTTAAGAACCTTGGTTAACAGGTTTTATAATATTCAGCCTCCTAACTAAAACATCTGAAGGTGATGGTTACACCACTTAACGTGGTGATTTAGACACCAACACAGATATTTACATGTAATGGGAAGAACAAGATATTCATACTTATGCAATATTAGCAGAACTATTGAAAGAGAATTATATTGGTTATCCTAGTGAAACATTAGGGGTTCATCTTCCAATTCAATATACAGGTTTCAAGCCTACTTTTTACTCCACACATGTCAAGGGTTCCTTTATTGAAACCTTTTATTAAATAACTTATTCAGATATCCTAAAATTATGTAACTTCTCCAATTTTTTCACCCAACATAAGACTTTACAATTTAAGTTTAGAAGAACTCAAAGTCTTCAAGGCCCTAACGTCCAGCTCAGACCGAATTTAAAACAAGCAGACAAAGGAGGGAGCACAGGACTTCAGGATAAAACAACATTTATCGCTGAAGCCAAACATTTATTATCAGACACATCTACCTACTGTAAATTGGCCAAGGAACCATTAGAAGCATATATGTTAGAATTGAAATCTTTAACAGATATAGCATTAGGTAAAAAGGTCACTAAAGGAGAATAAACCTTTTTATATTGGGAAATTATGAAACCGCTATACTTTTACTATATCCCTCAGGTCCATAAATCCACCAGAGACCAGTTATAGCATCTGTGGAGAGCTTAACCAATTTTATCACAATATAAAGATCACTTTTTACTAGCCATTGGTACAGTCCTTACTGGCATCTCTTGGACACAATAAAACATTCTTGGATAAAATTAATATTATTTGTTGTCCCTAGATGGACACTCATTATATATGTCCATCCCTCACAATTTGGGGTTGAGAGCCTTGGAACACTTCCTTACTTTCAGGGCTGTGTCCACAGCAGAGGTACTCGGAGACCTGGCATTCCTGCCAGTACCTTGCATGGCCGCAGAAATGCACGCTGGCGAAAACCTATGCGCATTGGCACACGAACACGAGCCGGAACACGCATGCGCAGTGGCACATAGTTACGCACGCATTAGCTCAGTTTGGCACCAGGCAGCCCCTATAAGGAAGACCATCACTTCCTCAAATTGCTAATTGATCTCTGGCTCCCCAGTAACTTTGTCCGTGTTTCCTTGCTACTGTGATCTGCTGTTACGGATTTTGCTTGTTCCTGGACCTGTCTTTTCTGCCTTACTCCTGATCTGACCCTGGCTTGGCTAATAGATGTTCTCACCTGCTCTCCTGATCTAACCTCAGCTTGGCTAATAGATATTCTTACCTGCTCTCCTGATCTGACCTCAGCTTGGCTAATAGATATTCTCACTTGCTCTCCTGTGTATGACCCAAGCTATCCTATTGACTATGTCTGCTCCAATCTCCACCTAGCATCTGACCTTGGCTTTGAACCGACTACTCTGTGGTCCTCTTCTACCCTGAAGGCCTGCATACCTCTCACGGGCGCCACCTGTCTGCAGACACCATTTCAGCGCATCAGCTGTGCTCCTGGGTGTACCTGTGACAAGCACTTCTACAGGTGACCGGGCTTGACTTCTTCTGTCCCATATCCAGTGGAGTCTGGAACTTAGCCCCAAGGGAAGCCCTCTCTCCATTGGCCTCTAACACCAGATATGTAATAGTTACTTGTGACAGCAAGGTGCACTGTGCCCAAGCCCAGCTCATTCCAGAGGCAACCAGGTTCTGTTTAGAATGATATTCCACACCACATACAAAATAATTATCTCCAAATTCACGAAACAGCTATGGGTGCAAATTTCTAACTATGGGGTATTGGGAACATCTTTTAATTTGGACTAACTACCCATTATATATTACAACCAATATATAGATGTTGATCTTGTTAGGGGATATATCATATGACAATGTCATCATTTATTGAGTATTGTACTGCTAACCCCTATGTACAGGATTATAAGATCCTGCGCTTTTTAGGTTTAGAGTAGAGCCAAATAGATTCCACAAATATCTCTAGAAATCATTTCAAAGAATCAGCTGGTACTTTATATCTTCATGCTAGATGTTGTCACCATCCTAATTGGGAGCGTAACTCAAGAAAGCTCAGTGTCTTAAAACCTCAGTTCCAACTAAAAATGAAAATCAGATACCAAAGATCAGGCTGAGATTTCAGTTTTACTGTAAATATTGTATGGAATAGATTATAAAGGCAATAGAAAATTTTAAAACAAATCCCGAAACTATATAAATTCTAAATACAAATATGTTGACATAACATAGGAAGAATATGCACACATTTAAAAAAACAAAAACGCAAAAAAAACTGAATCAAAAGATTTTTTTTTTATTATTATGTATGTAAACACCAGAGACCGCTATTCAATGTATGGGTGTTAATAAATTAAAAGTTAATAGGTGCTCTAGCTCCCAATGTCCGTTCTTTGAGGAGTGGGAGATGAGATCATGGTATAACATGTACAATATTTGTTTTTTTAATTTTGGTTGAACTTAATTTGGTCCATTGGCTGGTATTTAGTGGCACTAGAGCATCCCGATGCTGGCTGTACTGTTACCGCCCCTCTTCCCTGTCCCAAGCCTATTTAAGCAATAAGTACTGTAAAGGGGGCTGGTTTATGCCCCTCCCCAGCCCCATTCAGAAATAGCATGTGCAGCCACAAGCGGAATGGTGACGGCAGACGCCATACAGGGTGCTTACCAGCTGTCATCTGTGGCAGGTCCCTTTTGAGTTGGCTCTGGTATCGTCTCTGGGTGATGCTACATACAGTCCTTGCCTTGGAATATACTTCTGCTGTGTATTTGCCCCCACTGAAAGAGAGCTGTTGTGATGTAAGTGTGCTTTAATTTTTAGTAAATGTGGCTATGTTTTTAATTCCACGCTCCTGTCATCTTGTCCTCATTCCAGTCAGTAAGGTGTCCTTAAAAATTAGGAACACTGGTCTCACCATAACATGGGTATGTTCTATGAGAACTCTGTAATTTGGTCCTGGAAATTATTCACATCAAGTTTTTCTAGTCTTTTTTGAACACTAGTTTCTGTCAACCAAAAACATACATTCAATGAAGTGGTATTACCGTTACTGTCTCCTTTTTGTCGCATAAATTTAAGAATGTATTTAATACAGTTGCCTTCTTCCTGATCATTTTTTTATAGAGCTAATATGTTCTGACCTAGATTATTTTACTATGTCTATGTTTGAAAATGCACTGATACCATTGTTTAATATGTCATTAACCACTTGAGCTCCAGAGGATTTACCCCCCTTAGTGACCAGGCCTCTTTTTGCCACTCGGCGCTGCACTAATTCAACTGATAATTGCGTGGTCATGCAATGCTGCACCCAAACTAAATTTACGTCCTTTTTTTCACACAAATAGAGCTTTCTTTTGGTGTAATTTGATCACCTGTGCGCTTTTTATTTTTCATGCTATAAACAAAAAAAGGCCAAAAATTTTGAAGAAAAACAATATTTTTTACTTTCAGCTATAAAAAATATATAGTAAACTCAAAGTTAGTTATAAATTTAGGCCAAAATGTATTCTGCTACATGTTTTTGGTAAAAAAAAAAACCCAATAAGTGTATATTGATTGCTTTGTGTGGAAGTTATAGCGTCTACAAACTATGGTATAAATACTGCAATTTACGCCATTTTTCTGCTATACAGCGCTGCGCTAGTTTAGCGGACAATTGCACAGTCGTGCAATACGGTACATAAATGAAATTTACATAGTTTTTTTCCCCACAAATTGAGCTTTCTTTCGGTGGTATTTGATTGCCTGTGCGGTTTTTACTTTTTGCGCTATAAAAAAAAAGGCTGACAATTTTGAGGAAAAAAAAAACAATATTTTGGACTTTTTGCTATAAAACATATCCAGTAAAAAAAAAAATGCAAAAAATCAAATTTAGTCATAAATTTCTGCCAAAATGCATTTTGCGACATGTCTTTGCTAAAAAAAAAACCCAATACCTGTACATTAATTGGTTTACGTGAAAGTTATAGCGTTTACAAATTGTGGGAAAGATACTGGGATTTTTAGGGTTTTTTTTATACTAATAACGGCGGCGATCAGGGACTTATGGAGGCGATCAGGGACTTATGGCAGTGACCAGCGACTTATGGCGGGACTGCGGCAGACATTCTGACATTGGGGGGTACTGACTTGGGGTCACTGACGTCCCCAAAAACACTAATACAGTGATCAGTGCAAAAAAAAAAACCACTGACACTGTACTAATGGCAAAGAGGAGGAAGGGGTTAACTTTATTTTGCAGGGAAGGGTTATAGGAGTGAGGGGAGTGTTTTACTAGGGGGCGGGGGGAGTGTGCTGGACGGGACAAGGCTGATCGAGAAAGAGAAACTGTTCTTTCTCGATCAGCTCATCCTCGAGCTGACAGGGAACTGACAGACAGCACAGCTACTGCAGCTGTGCTCTCTGTCACTGTTTGCCGCCGATCACCGGGACATAGCCACTAAGGAGCGGCTGTGACCCGGCGACTGACATCTGCGGCAGTAATCCGCGGGACAGATAGGGCGGCGGCACGCCTCGCGCGCGCTCTTTATTTGTTTACAAAACACACGTTTTAAAATGTGGTTTTGCCTGCGAGTGTCGCCCTGCCGCCGTATATGTACAGTGGCTGGGCGGCAAGTAGTTAAAGGATTCCCACTTTTGAGTGTTCTTTATTGCAGGGATTTGATCCCATTCAGCATCATGTAGTATGAAGTACAAAATTATATAAGTGGTGAAGCGCTCAACTTAAATAATAGTGACAATTATCTCATACCTAAATACACTTATTAATCAATATAAATGAAAATAGTGCAATATCCCCATATATAAATTGTACGTCCCTGGTGGTATAGTGATAAACAAATAATACCTCTTAAGCTATGCAAATATGCAAATATAAATAAATAAAAAACTAGTGCAATATCCTCATATATGCATTAAACATCCCTGGTGGTATAGTGATGGACAACTAATACCTCTTAAACTGTGCAAAAGTGATACTTGAATTCAATTAATTAAACCAATTAAATAAAATATTAATTACAATAAATTAAATTGTGATGCCACACTGTGCAAAATCATGAAAAAGTGTTCAAATAATGTCACTCCATGCTGCAATAGTGCTCTTCGTGAAAATCTTGACGTGACTCCCCTCAATAATAGCCAAAATGCCCCCTCACCTTCCACATTCGACCCTTGCGGGTCACAGAGCTTTATATATATATATATATATATATATATATATATATATAATATATCTCTGCCAGATATTATTCTCCTCCACTGCCTCCACCGACCAAGGTCCTCCTCCAGGCAGTAAGTTACACTCCAATAACTCCCCTCACAAAACGGACTCTGCCAGATATTATTCTCCTCCACTGCCTCCACCGACCAAGATCCTCCTCCAGGCAGTAAGTTACACTCCAATAACTCCCCTCACAAAACGGACTCAGACACAAGGCGCATATGCAAAACAAAAGCAAACCTCCATAGTGCAATACTGTTTTAATGCACTCAACGATACAATGAAAAATTGCACTCACATATCCTCAAATCGAGAGAAGCAGTTCCCATGTACTATGGGTGTATACAGGTGTCCAAAAATGGCGTCCGAACCCGGAACCGGAAGTACGTCGCCCCTATGACCGGAAATACGTCGACGCGTTGCGCCACGATCACGTGGCTTCTTCAGGATACCGCATTGGATGGCCGCACTTCCTTTTAACTACTCAGGATAATCTACAAGGGGCGTGTATATTACCTCCATTTTCATGGAGCCCACTATGCACAGGACGGCCGCGATCCGCCGCTACTTCCCCTGGTTTCCCATTATGCCTTCACTACTGCTCCTAGAATGATACAGATAACCCCCCATAAAAAAACTTTTATTAAACCCCATAATAATAATATTAAAATGGGTATATACTCTATACCCAAATACAATTATATAACCAAGGAAAATTATAAATATATACAAACCTAATCAGGGGATAAATCAATGTATGTGTAAAAACACACATATCCACTACTAGTGATTCCCCTCCCCCCTAAACATATTTTTAAAACTACCCCATTACATAAATTGAATTTAATATATTATAATTATTTTAAAATATTGATTTGAAGAAATATTAGTTAAATTAATTTACACCTAATTCTACATAATTTAATAAATTCCAATAAAAACATAATCTAATAAAAAACTCCTGTATAATACCCATACCACATGTTCACATAAATGGAATCATACATTTCTAAAACACCAAATTAAACATTCTAAACTTTAACCAAGTAATATTAAAAGTCATTAATGAAACAATTGAGGTCAAATTCAATATTTAAGCCTCTAGGTGTCAGCGTTTGCATAAGAAAAATCCATTTGGACTCCGCCTGACTTATTGTTCTCACTTTGTGGCTCCCTCTCCAGTGTTTTCTATATCGTTCTACCCCCCAGAATTTCAATCCCGAGGGGTCATTCCCATGATGACTAGCGAAATGTTTAGAAACACTATGTTTTGGGTTACCCTTTTGTATATTTTTCACATGTTCTCTTAATCTCACCCACAAAGCCCTTTTAGTACGTCCCACATACTGCAGACCACAGTTACACTCTAGAACATAAATGACCCCTTTGGTTTTACACGTAATAAAATCTTTGATCTCAAATGGCCTCCCATTGCTATTAGACACAAACTCTTTCTTCTTTTGATTTTGCCCTTTTGTGACTTTGCAGACTCTACATCTTTTACAAGGATAAAAACCTGTAACATTAAACAGGGAACTTTCTCTATTCATCTTAGGTGGATCTAATACATTCTTCATAATTTTATTCCTCAAAGTAGGAGCTCTCCTGTAGATAAATTTGGGTTGTTCTGGCAATATATTGCCTAGTAGGGGGTCCATTTTTAAAATCGGCCAGTGCTTCCTAAAAATATTTTGGATCTTTTTATATTGTAAATTAAAATCCAGAATCACCGCTACTTGATCAGCCTTCTCCTTATCATCACTTTTTATTTTATTCCCAATAAGTTTCTCTCTATCCATATTGGCCACCTCCAGTTTTTTCTCCTCAAGATCAAACACAGAATAACCTTTGGATGCAAACCTTTTTTCTAAAATCATGGCCTGAGTATTATAATCTTCTTTGTATGTGCAGTTTCTTTTTAACCTGATGAACTGGCCCTTTGGGATGTTCAGTAACCAAGGGGGAAAATGACAGCTCTCTATCGGGATGTAACCATTCCGGTCCACATCCTTGAAATGCGTTTTGGTACTAATAATTTCCCCTTGTACTTGGATGTCCAAATCTAAAAATTGAATGGACTGATTACTGCATTTCCATACAAACTTTATATTCTTATTATTATTATTTAATTGTTTTAAAAAATCCATCAGTTTACTTTCATCCCCTTTCCATATGATGAATACATCATCTATGTATCTCTTATACATTGCCAGTTCAGCAGGTTTATCTTTATATACCGAATCTTGTTCCCAGTGGGCCATGAACAAGTTTGCCACACTTGGGGCAAAACGAGCTCCCATAGCTACACCCCTAATCTGTCTATAGAAAACCTTGTCATACCAAAAGTAGTTATGGCTCAGACTGAAATCAAGACATTGTATAATAAATTTCCTCTGCGTCCAATTTAAATTACTTAATTCCCTCAGACCCCACCCCGTGGCTTCCAATGCATCTTCATGGTTAATGATAGTATATAACGAGGATACATCAGCGCTAGCCAATATTATGTTAGAGCTCCCTTTTTCCTCTTCCAGAAGTTGAATTAGATGTTTGGTATCTCTCAAAAACGATACTGTATTCTGGAGCAATGGTTGTAAAAAGGTATCTATATATTGGCCTAGTCTGGCCAATACCGATTGGATACCGTTAACAATCGGCCTCCCCGGTGGGTTAACAGAATCTTTATGCATCTTCGGAATTGTATAGATTACCGGTATACGACAGCATTCTGGTACCAAATATCTGCCCTCTTTACTATTTAGTATTTTTCTCTTTTCACCTATTTTAATCAGCATTCCTTTCTGTATATCCTTGTGGGGTCTTTTAGTAATTTCTGATATGTATCCACATCATCCAACTGTGCCTGCAATTCACTACAATAATAATCCTTGGAAAGTACAACAATTCCCCCTCCCTTATCTGCCGGCCTTACTACTATGTCATTCCTTTTCATTAATTTATTCACACCTATTTGAAATCCATGGTTAACCTTCTTATTCGGAATTTGTAAATTCTCTAAATCTTTATTAACCATTTTTTTAAAAACTTCCACTTGATTATTACTATTAATCTGGGGATTAAAAACAGATTTATTTTTCAATGCGGTATGGGTAAATTTATCATTAAAATTCTTAAAAGTATTATCTTTGGCTCTAGTGAGCCCTAAAAAATATTTCTTCAAGTTCAATTTCCTGATGTATTTTTGCGTATCTATATACGTACTAAACTTATCCATATTCTTAGGGGGTGCAAATTTTAAACCTTTGTCAAGGACCATAATTTCTTCTCTTGAAAGGGATGTCCCACTAATGTTAAAGATCCCTTCCCCTACTGGTCTCTTTTCCTTTTGTTTTTTGCTTCCTCTGCAGCCCCTTCTCTTCCTGGGCTTTTCTGTTTCCCTGGTATTGGACTCTTCTCCCCTTTGCCCCTCTCTAAAAAATCCCTACTAGGATAATGATTTAAAGGTTCAAACCTATTCTGGGTTGGGACAGGACCCTGATTATCATACCTAGGTGGATACCAATTTCCATTCCTAGGACTTCTCTCATAATATGGTTGATAATTCATCCCTTGTTGTGGATAATAATTCCTCGGTTGTTGGTAATCTGACCTAGATTGATTCGATCTATACGGTTGGTAATAGGGTCTCCCTCTTTTACCTCTCCCTGCTTGTCCATTATATGATCCTCCTCTCTTCACAGGTCTCCACCCGTTATTGGGAGTAGGATAAGACTGTGTATTATATTGCTGGCTTTCATTATAAGTGCCACTCACTGGCTCCTTATATGACACATGTGGAGTAGGAGCTTTATCAACCACTACAGATTTAACTGGTGTGGAATTGGTAGATCCTATATCTGGATTAGGGGCTGAGGATTGCCATTTAAATACTAAATTTTTTGAAAAGTCATTAGTATCCCTATGGTATTTCTTCATTTTTCTAAATTTCACCTCCGTATCAACTTTTTCCAGGTCTTTACTTAATCTTTTTGTCAAATTGACCATTTGCGGTGTGTCCTTAAATGGTTCAATTTATTTCCTTATGTCCTCTATTTGCATCTCCAAATTCCTCATTTTTTTCTGTTTTCTCTTAAGCAAAAATTGCACTAGTTCTAAACCTTTTTCATTAAAAAAAACAGAACCATTCTTCCACAGAATCTGCATCCGTGAGCCCATCACTGATGGGAACATCCCATCTTAATCTCCTGGGGACTAATCTATCTTTTAGGTATTTTTCATGAGTGGCCATGTCCCACCATGTAGTAACCTTTTTCTCCATTAGGTGGCCCAATTTTCTCAGGAGAGTATCCAGATCACCATTTTTACTAATTCCATCTTTATTAAATACATCTTCCAGATCAATGGTTCTATTTTCTAGAAACCCAAAAACATCCAT
Source organism: Staurois parvus (assembly GCF_062004578.1). Taxonomy (NCBI): domain Eukaryota; kingdom Metazoa; phylum Chordata; class Amphibia; order Anura; family Ranidae; genus Staurois; species Staurois parvus. The sequence goes on along the minus strand of NW_028317855.1, from coordinate 12,414,267 downwards.
GTTTGCTGCGGGAGGTAAATTGGTACAACTAAGCAGAAATAAATATACAGAAATCCCCCTGCGCTCCACAGAACCTAGTGAGTTAGCTGCTATCACCTATTCTCTATACCGCAAGATATGTGAAACAAAATTATATAAGTGGTGAAGCGCTCAACTTAAATAATAGTGACAATTATCTCATACCTAAATACACTTATTAATCAATATAAATGAAAATAGTGCAATATCCCCATATATAAAGGGAGGCCGATTGTTAACGGTATCCAAACGGTATTGGCCAGACTAGGCCAATATATAGATACCTTTTTACAACCATTGCTCCAGAATACGGTATCGTTTTTGAGAGATACCAAACATCTAATTCAACTTCTGGAAGAGGAAAAAGGGAGCTCTAACATAATATTGGCTAGCGCTGATGTATCCTCGTTATATACTATCATTAACCATGAAGATGCATTGGAAGCCACGGGGTGGGGTCTGAGGGAATTAAGTAATTTAAATTGGACGCAGAGGAAATTTATTATACAATGTCTTGATTTCAGTCTGAGCCATAACTACTTTTGGTATGACAAGGTTTTCTATAGACAGATTAGGGGTGTAGCTATGGGAGCTCGTTTTGCCCCAAGTGTGGCAAACTTGTTCATGGCCCACTGGGAACAAGATTCGGTATATAAAGATAAACCTGCTGAACTGGCAATGTATAAGAGATACATAGATGATGTATTCATCATATGGAAAGGGGATGAAAGTAAACTGATGGATTTTTTAAAACAATTAAATAATAATAATAAGAATATAAAGTTTGTATGGAAATGCAGTAATCAGTCCATTCAATTTTTAGATTTGGACATCCAAGTACAAGGGGAAATTATTAGTACCAAAACGCATTTCAAGGATGTGGACCGGAATGGTTACATCCCGATAGAGAGCTGTCATTTTCCCCCTTGGTTACTGAACATCCCAAAGGGCCAGTTCATCAGGTTAAAAAGAAACTGCACATACAAAGAAGATTATAATACTCAGGCCATGATTTTAGAAAAAAGGTTTGCATCCAAAGGTTATTCTGTGTTTGATCTTGAGGAGAAAAAACTGGAGGTGGCCAATATGGATAGAGAGAAACTTATTGGGAATAAAATAAAAAGTGATGATAAGGAGAAGGCTGATCAAGTAGCGGTGATTCTGGATTTTAATTTACAATATAAAAAGATCCAAAATATTTTTAGGAAGCACTGGCCGATTTTAAAAATGGACCCCCTACTAGGCAATATATTGCCAGAACAACCCAAATTTATCTACAGGAGAGCTCCTACTTTGAGGAATAAAATTATGAAGAATGTATTAGATCCACCTAAGATGAATAGAGAAAGTTCCCTGTTTAATGTTACAGGTTTTTATCCTTGTAAAAAATGTAGTGTCTGCAAAGTCACAAAAGGGCAAAATCAAAAGAAGAAAGAGTTTGTGTCTAATAGCAATGGGAGGCCATTTGAGATCAAAGATTTTATTACGTGTAAAACCGAAGGGGTCATTTATGTTCTAGAGTGTAACTGTGGTCTGCAGTATGTGGGACGTACTAAAAGGGCTTTGTGGGTGAGATTAAGAGAACATGTGAAAAATATACAAAAGGGTAACCCAAAACATAGTGTTTCTAAATATTTCGCTAGTCATCATGGGAATGACCCCTCGGGATTGAAATTCTGGGGGGTAGAACGATATAGAAAACACTGGAGAGGGAGCCACAAAGTGAGAACAATAAGTCAGGCGGAGTCCAAATGGATTTTTCTTATGCAAACGCTGACACCTAGAGGCTTAAATATTGAATTTGACCTCAATTGTTTCATTAATGACTTTTAATATTACTTGGTTAAAGTTTAGAATGTTTAATTTGGTGTTTTAGAAATGTATGATTCCATTTATGTGAACATGTGGTATGGGTATTATACAGGAGTTTTTTATTAGATTATGTTTTTATTGGAATTTATTAAATTATGTAGAATTAGGTGTAAATTAATTTAACTAATATTTCTTCAAATCAATATTTTTAAAATAATTATAATATATTAAATTAAATTTATGTAATGGGGTAGTTTTAAAAATATGTTTAGGGGGGAGGGGAATCACTAGTAGTGGATATGTGTGTTTTTACACATACATTGATTTATCCCCTGATTAGGTTTGTATATATTTATAATTTTCCTTGGTTATATAATTGTATTTAAGGAAAGAGTATATACCCATTTTAATAATATTAATTATGGGGTTTAATAAAAGTTTTTTTATGGGGGGTTATCTGTATCATTCTAGGAGCAGTAGTGAAGGCATAATGGGAAACCAGGGGAAGTAGCGGCGGATCGCGGCCGTCCTGTGCATAGTGGGCTCCATGAAAATGGAGGTAATATACACGCCCCTTGTAGATTATCCTGAGTAGTTAAAAGGAAGTGCGGCCATCCAATGCGGTATCCTGAAGAAGCCACGTGATTGTGGCGCAACGCGTCGACGTATTTCCGGTCATAGGGGTGACGTACTTCCGGTTCCGGGTTCGGACGCCATTTTTGGACACCTGTATACACCCATAGTACATGGGAACTGCTTCTCTCGATTTGAGGATATGTGAGTGCAATTTTTCATTGTATCGTTGAGTGCATTAAAACAGTATTGCACTATGGAGGTTTGCTTTTGTTTTGCATATGCGCCTTGTGTCTGAGTCCGTTTTGTGAGGGGAGTTATTGGAGTGTAACTTACTGCCTGGAGGAGGATCTTGGTCGGTGGAGGCAGTGGAGGAGAATAATATCTGGCAGAGTCCGTTTTGTGAGGGGAGTTATTGGAGTGTAACTTACTGCCTGGAGGAGGATCTTGGTCGGTGGAGGCAGTGGAGGAGAATAATATCTGGCAGAGTCCGTTTTGTGAGGGGAGTTATTGGAGTGTAACTTACTGCCTGGAGGAGGATCTTGGTCGGTGGAGGCAGTGGAGGAGAATAATATCTGGCAGAGATATATTATATATATATATATAAAGCTCTGTGACCCGCAAGGGTCGAATGTGGAAGGTGAGGGGGCATTTTGGCTATTATTGAGGGGAGTCACGTCAAGATTTTCACGAAGAGCACTATTGCAGCATGGAGTGACATTATTTGAACACTTTTTCATGATTTTGCACAGTGTGGCATCACAATTTAATTTATTGTAATTAATATTTTATTTAATTGGTTTAATTAATTGAATTCAAGTATCACTTTTGCACAGTTTAAGAGGTATTAGTTGTCCATCACTATACCACCAGGGATGTTTAATGCATATATGAGGATATTGCACTAGTTTTTTATTTATTTATATTTGCATATTTGCATAGCTTAAGAGGTATTATTTGTTTATCACTATACCACCAGGGACGTACAATTTATATATGGGGATATTGCACTATTTTCATTTATATTGATTAATAAGTGTATTTAGGTATGAGATAATTGTCACTATTATTTAAGTTGAGCACTTCACCACTTATATAATTTTGTTTCACATATCTTGCGGTATAGAGAATAGGTGATAGCAGCTAACTCACTAGGTTCTGTGGAGCGCAGGGGGATTTCTGTATATTTATTTTAGTATGAAGTACAGCTTGGTAAAGTTGGCTCTTTTGGAGTTTTGGTAGTGTTGTCCTACCCTCATGTCTCCTTTTCCTATGACTTTTTATGACAAAGTATGACAAAGTAATTCTGATCACGGTTTCTCAGCTTATCCCTTACTTCCACATCTGCATTCAGTTCTGTTTTGTAATTAGTAGATTCAGCAGAGCATTATTCCTAGTTAGTGCTTCCACCATTGAAGTTTTCCTGCATTATGTTCTTCTTACTTCTTACTCAATAAAGGTCAGAATAGTTAACATCCCCCATGATATTGCCCTGCCTCCCCTCCATCTCACTGTCAAGAGATATAGGTCTTCTCATCTTTAACCACTTCCCTTTTGACCCATTCTAATATGGCAGGGTGGTTGCTCTGTTATTCCAGGGGGACGTCATATGACATCATTCCGATCGCGGTCCTCATATGTGCCGCGTGATCTGTAACTGACATAATGGAACATAGATTGTTGTACCAAGCCACTGTGCACTGCCCTTGTGCCATGTGATTGGTCACATTTGTGCGTGGTGCTCTGTTATTTTGGGTGGATATCCTAATATGCCCTCCTATTTGTGCGCCTCATACGCTGCAGCAAGATCTTTGACCCGCTGATACAGTGGAACACAGAGCATTTTACCAGGCCACTTTGCATGGCCCTGGTAACATGGAGATGTCAACATAACTGTAGTATTAACCACTTGCCCTCTAGAAGATTTACCCCCCTTAAGGACCAGGCCTCTTTTTGCTACTCGTTGCTGCACTAATTCAACTGATAATTGCGCGGTCATGCAATGCTGTACCCAATCAAAATTTACGTCCTTTTTTTCACACAAATAGAGCTTTCTTGCTGTGGTATTTGATTTTTCGCGCTATAAACAAAAAAAGACCAAAAATTTGAAGGAAAACTTTTTTTTACTTTCGGCTATAAAAAATATATAGTAAACTCAAAGTTAGTTATAAATTTAGACCAAAATATATTCTGCTACATGTTTTTGGTAGAACAAAATCCCAATAAGTGTATATTGATTGCTTTGTGTGAAAGTTATAGTGTTTACAAACTATGGTATAGATACTGCAATTTACGCCATTTTTTTGCTATACAGCGCTGCACTAGTTTAACTGACAATTGCGCAGTCATGCAATACAGTACATAAATTAAATTTACAGTATAGCCTTTTTCACACAAATATTGCTTTCTTTTGGTGGTATTTGATCACCTGTGCACTTTTTATTTTTGGCGCTATAAACAAAAATATTTTTGAGAAAAAACATTTAAAAAAAAAAGATATTTTCTCATTTCTGTCATAAAAAATATCCAAAAAACTAACATTTTGTCATAAATTTAGGCCAAAATGTATTCTGCTACGTTTTTGGTTAAAAAAATCCTAATTTTTTTTTTAAATTTAAATATTTATTATTTTTTCAGATAAACAAGTTATACAAACATACTCATTAAAACCTTAGCATATTATCAAAACATTTATCGTGTCATCCCTTCCCCCTCCCACCCCCTACTTATTTACCACCCATCCTCCCCCCCCCATCCAATCCCTGACCCCTTCTGCTCTGCATTTTCCTGTTCATTTCTGGAGATCGCAATCCCTATAAAAGAAGAACAAAATATGTTTCCATATTATTCTATGTTAATCCCCCATAACCTCTAAGGCTAGCCTTGACTTTTTGAATTCCTCCCATTTGTTTCCATCTTGTATGGTGACTCTCCATCTTATCTTCATTCAAATTATAAAGTTCCTCCAATTTACATATTTGATCCACCCTATCTACCCAGTCTTTTATTTTCAGCACCTCCTGTCTCCTCCAATACTTGGGTATCAGTCCCTTTGCTGCATTCAAATAGTACAATAAACCCGATTCTTTGTATTTTTTTAACTGAAAGCTTAGTACTATGAAAAAGGCAAATCTCTGGGGCTACTAGAATATCAACCTCTGTAATTTTCTAAATCAAGCTTACTATTTACCCCCAACACTCTTGTATTTTAGAACACTCCCACCATATGTGATAAATATGTGCTTCTACCTCTACATCCACGCCAACATAAAGGTGAATTATCTCCACTCAATCTATGTGCCACACTCAGTGTGATATACCATCTTGCCAAACACTTATAATTCATTTCTACCTCCTGCATATTTATATTTCCGTGGATTATTCTATACATTTTCCTCTGTTTTTCCGCATCTATTCTTACTCCTATTTCTCTTTCCCATTTTTCTATATATGGAGGACTTATATCTGCATTTATTTCAGTGAGAATCTTATATATTTTAGAGGTTCCGTGTTTCCCATCTCCCCGTGTACCTAACAAGTGATCAAAAGGATTGCAATCCTCTCTTATACTTAAAGGCTTTAAAAGCTTTCCTATAAAGTGTTTCAATTGAAAATAATGCCACTCATCCATTCTCGTAAAAACTTCTCCTTTTTTTTCTAATTCCTTAAGTGATCCTATTTCCTCCCCCACCATTATATCCCTTAATTGTGCATCGTCCTTCTTAATCCACTTCACTGTGATACCTTCTTTGTATTTCAATGGTTTTTATTAATTTTAAACAGAAAACAGAGGCAACAAAACACACCCACGCAGGGGCTATCAATTGCACCGATAAAAAAGGCATAATAGAGCAGACAACGCTCTAATTCCAATAAGGCAAAACGTATGCCCACGCAGGGGCTATCAATGGCACATAGGTTACAATAACATCAGTGAAACTCTGACTATCGCAACTAAAGACAGCTGTCCACTGTCACACCAAAACAAACAGAAAAAGAGAGAAGAAGAGCAAAGAAGAAAGAGAAAAAAAAAAAACACACACCAAAGAGCAGGGGTCCACGAGCGCCAATACCAAACTCCATTACCTCCCCACACTGGCCGGGGGGAGCGTGGGAAAGGCGTATTGCAACCACGGCTCCCATATTTTCAAAAATTTATGTTGAGAGTCGTTGCATATACTCAACATCTGTTCGTTAAGCATCATAGTAGTCATACGATCACCCCCTGAAAAAGTACAAACGGACTCTTCCAGGCCTGAGCAATTGTCCTAGTGGCCGATAAAAACAAATAGGAAGCCAACTGCTGCTGACGAGCCAAGAGGCCCGGTATGGGGCAAGGAAGCAAAGCATACCGAGCATCCCGGCGTATGGAGAGATGGAACAAAGTGAAAAGGATGCGAAATACTCGAGACCAAAAACGAACCAACCTCGGGCATGACCACCAGATATGCAGTACATCGCCACGATGGCCACAACCCCGAAAACATCGATCACTACAGGCAGGGTTAGCCTGGGCCAGACGAGCCGGAACCCAGTACCAACGAAACAATACCTTGTAGGCTGCTTCCAGCGTGGTCGTATTAAATGAACATTTAGCTATGAGTGACCAGGCCTTATTCCAGTCCTCCGGATCCACAGCCACTCCCAGGTCGCGTTCCCACTGAACAACATATGAAAGACAAGTGTGCAACGAGCGTCTGTTCAAAGCTGCGTAAAGAAGGGAGATAAGGCCTGGGGCGCCTGGGCGCTGCTGGCAAAGCCGTTCAAAGGCAGATTTCTGATATAGGAAAGCAGAAGTGGCCCTCAGCGAGAGTAGCCAGTGCCACAATTGAAGGTACCAAAAAAATTCCGCTGGGGGGAACATCCCGAGACTCCCGAAGGACATTCCAGGTGGGAAAGGACCGAAAAATCAAAAAGTGTTGCACCTGTGAGAAACCATGAGCCACCCACCAAGAAAATGCCCTCAGGTGATCTATATCCGGCGGGAAAAGAGGGTTGTTAACGATTGGAAGCAAGGGCAAAAAGGGTGACATCAGGCCACTGGAGTAACGTACCGAGTCCCAGACTTGTAGTCCATGGAGCAACATCGGACTCAGCGCCGTAGGGCGCAGGGCAGGGGGAAGCCATAGAAGTGTCGACAGTGCGATAGGGGCACAATTAGGTAGTTCCAGCAGAACCCAGAGAGGAACATCGGAGGAAGCGTGCAACATAGACAGCGGGGCAATCTGGCTCGCCTGATAATACTTAGTTACATTGGGTACCCCAAGACCACCCTGGAGTCTATGAGCAAAAAGCGTATTTCTAGAGACTCTGTGGTGTTTATTGGCCCAGATAAAACGCATAAACTTCGCCTGAAGCAACCAAAGAAAATGAGGGGGAACCCGCACTGGGAGGGTGCGAAAATAATAGAACAATTTCGGCAAGATGGTCATTTTCACTGAATGAACCCGTCCTATCCAAGACAGGTGCGGAAATTGCCAGGAATGCATAAGAGAAGATAAAGAGCTAAGCAAAGGATAATAATTTGTAGCAAAAAGGGAGTCATAGATGGGGGTCAAGCGAATGCCCAAGTATTCAAGAGAAGAGGAAGCCCACCGGTAAGGGAAGTGGGATTGTAGGCGCGAAACCAAATCTGAAGCCAAAGTAATTATGAGAGCGACGGTTTTATCCAAGTTGATACGTAGGCCCGAAATCAAGGAGAAGCGCTCAAGAACCCGTTGCAAGTTAGGAAGCGTCGTCAGAGGATTAGTAAGGGTCAAGAGGGCATCGTCCGCAAAGAGGCTCAGCTTAAACTCCTGTCCCGCGTATGGAACCCCCGATACATTGCAATCGGTCAGGAGCGCTAAAGCCAGTGGCTCAAGCGCCAGGACAAAGATCGCCAGGGACAGCAGGCAGCCCTGCCTCGTCCCTCGCCCAACAGGAAAGGGATCCAAGAAATACCCAGCGTATTTAACGGAGGCCGAAGGAAAGGAATACTAGGCTTGAATCCAAGAGAGAATAGAATCCCCGAAATCCCAACGAGACAACCGCAGATATTCCCAGGATAGAGAATCAAAAGCTTTATATATGTCCAAGGACAGTAAGAATCCTGGGATTTTCCGTTGTTGCAGAAATTGTATAAGATGGACCACCTTACGGATGTTATCACCCGCCTGCCTCCTGGGGAGGAACCCTACTTGGTCCCTTTGGACCAGGCTACACAAATATTTATTGATGCGAAAACTAAGGATCTTGCCCAATATCTTCAGGTCTTGATTAAGAAGAGAAATGGGCCGGAAGGCTTGCGGTTCCTGAACATCATCGGTTGTCTTAGGAATCATAGAGATATGTGCCCTAAGTGCGTCCGGAGAGGGCAAGGAGCCCTGTCGTAACTCATTGAAATAGGCCGCTAAAAAGGGCGCCAATAGGGCTGAGAATTTTTTATAATAGAGACCGGAGAAGCCGTCGGGACCTGGGGCCGCGGTGGACCGTAAAGATTTGATCGCTTGGAGCACTTCCGGTACAGTGACACCAGCGTTGAGGGCTGCCTGTGCTGCCTCAGTTAATCCAGGAAGATGGAGGTCTTGAAACAATGCCTCTGCCTGGGCCACAGGGAAGGGATCTGGGGCAGCACAGAGGCGCGAAAGGAAGTCCGAGAATCGGGAAACAATCTGCTGGGGATTAGAAGTACAGCCACCCGTGGAAAGTCGGATCGGTTTATGGGGTTTCCCCACAGAATTGAGTTTCCTGGCTAGCATGGGACGGGGCTTATTAGCACAGGAATAGAATTTATGTCTGGTCCAACGCAGGGCCCGTTCCGCCTCCGAAGAGGCGAGGAGGTCCAATTCTGTCGCCAGAGCGTCCCGAGCGCGTTTATGGGCCACGGATGGAGATGACTTCCAACGCGCATCCGCAGAGGCCAGGAGAGAATGAAGCTTCAAGAGTCGGCGTTCCCGCTCCCGCTTCCGGACTGCAGCCCCCATAGGGGCACTGCTGAAGAGACCGATCCCGAGTTTTCCGTAAAGTATGTCCGTAAAAAGAATTCTATTTGTTGGCAGGTAGCCTGAGTGGTCAGCAAAGAGTCATTGATGCGCCAATGAAAAGGGCGCTGTTCTGACCCAGAAAGGGCAAGGAGGAGTACCAAAGGATCATGATCTGACCAGGGTGAGGAGGGAATAGTTATCCGCCGGACCAAGGGGAGCTGCTGCACCTGCATGAATATATGATCAATTCTACAAAAACTGTCATGAGGATTGGAATCGAACGTAAAGTCGCATTCAGTTGGATGAAGTTCCCTCCAGACATCCACTAGCCCCGCCGTCCGCAAAAGAGAGCGCATACGTTCCTCCAGCACCAAGTCATGAGAGGGGGTCGCTCCCCGTGCGTAGCGCCTATCCAATGTGGAATCCAAGGTAACATTCGAATCCCCCATAACAAGAAGAAGACCCTTAGAGTGTCGAGAAACAATGGTGCAAAGATGCGAAAAGAATTCATGCTGGAAATGGTTAGGCGCGTAGTAAGAGACAAAGGTAACCTCCTGGTCCCAGAGAGTGCCTTGCAGAAGCAAATACCTGCCCGTGGGGTTCGCTATATGCCTAGAACAGACAAAAGGGGCGAGGCCATGGTGGTATCAAAGCAACACGCTCAGCAGAAAAAAGCCCAAAGCAGCCAGCAATTTCCACTCCCAATGGCGATCGGACCATGGTGTACTGGAACCCTGCAGAAAGCAAAAACGAAAAAAACAGAGAAAAAGAAAAGAACAAAGAAAGGAAAAAGACACAAAAAGTATACACAACAGTGCAATCGTGTCACACCAATGGTGACGTGCATCCTACACATGAAGGATACAGTTAGGGGTAACTCTACCACCGGACACATGGCTGCAAATGGAAACTTCAAAACAGAAGCCCTCAGGGGGCAAAAAGGCAATGAACATAATATAACATAGTAAAACTTAATAAAACTAAAAGTCCCAGGAGCAGGGACCTCCGCGATAACCTCCCCCTAGAAACCCGGAGAACCATAGGGGCCAACCCCCTTCCACCCAACCAGGCCTACCGGGTCAACCTCCCACCCTGGAGCCTAAGGAAACCATCACCCAATGCCACCAACGTAGACCCAATTACCATCATATGGACCCAAAATAGGCTACGGCAGCAAAAAGTCCAGGAAGAGACCCCCCCCAACCCAGGATGGAACCCAAAAGAGCAAGCCGGAGCAGTCCCAACCTAGAATGTCGACAAACCGGGAAGACCCTAAGGCCAAACTCACGATCTCGTCAGGGTAGTCCCTCGGTGAGACGATATGTGGGAGTTCCAAGGCGCATCTTCAGCCTGGAGAAGAACAGGAAGGACTTGATCGCGAAGGGGTCTGAGGGAGAGCCCCCCTCCTGTTGGACGACCGCTCCCAGATGCGGCCCAAAGGAGGCGGCCTCGCCGAGGATCCAGATGAATAAGCCAGGCTCCGATCAGCAGCTTCCGGCGAGAGAAAATGTAGAGATTCCAGGAGAGAATGGGCCTCCTCCGGCGTAGCCACAGAATGACTGCGGCCCTGGTAGGTGAAGGTGAGGCGGAATGGAAAGCCCCAGGCGTATTTAATTCTGTGTTTCACCAGGACCAAAGTGAAGGGCTTCAACTGGCGGCGTTTCTGGAGAGTGGTCTGAGAGAGGTCCGTGAAAAGCTGGTAGTGGTGCCCCTGGAAGCTAAGATCAGGGTTATTTCTGGCCGCCCAGAGGATAGTTTCCTTAATGCGGTAATAAGTAAACTTGATGATGATGTCCCTCAGGAGCCCATCCGGTCGTCTGGGGCCCAAAGAACGATGTATGCGGTCAAATTCGAGCCGGTCAATGGGAATAGCGGGTGTCAGCTCCTGAAACAGAGCAGTAGCAGTGGAGGTAAGATCCGTGACCGTTTCCGGGATACCCCTTAACCGCAAATTGCCGCGGCGGGAACGATTTTCGAAATCCTCAAGCCGCAGTAGTGCGTCCGCCAATTCCTTCTTAAGGTCGCACAGGTCCTGTTCGTGATTTTCAATGACCGTGGCCGCAGCGTCCATTTTATCCTTGAGATCATTCGCCCGATTGCCCAAATTTCCCGCGAGAGACGGTCGGCCAGCTTGGAGGTAGCAGAGGACAATTCTGATTGCAGCATACATTTGAAGCTGCGCAGGAGCTCAGCATCCCGTAGGGATGGAATGTGAGACTGCCGGGATGGCTCTGAATCCAGGTCTTCCCCACTGCCAGGATCCATCTCACCTGCAGGTAGTGATGGCAGGGGACCCAAACTTGCAGCCGGGGCTTCAGTTGTCCCCGGCGGGAACCACGAACCCGCGGCCGGGGTCCTGGAAGCCTCCGGTGGCCGGCCCAAAACCGAGGCCGCGGCTTCACCCGCGATCTCCGGCGGGTAGGCCGCAACCTCCCGCACGGTCCGCCGGACGCTGGAGGTGCGGGCGGCCGGCGTTTTTTTCCCCATCAGGGTGCTGGAGGGACAGGGGGCCAGGGAGGAAGCGGAGGGACCCCCCCCCGAGGGTCAGAAATCGGCCGATGTGTCCGGCGGCCGAGACAGAAGATTAATAGGCAGCCATCCTGGCTGCTGCTCACGAGCGCCCCCCCTGTGATACCTTCTTTACCCGGGGGGGAAAACTTTGTGAACTTTAAGGGCATTAACAATTAATTAAATTCCCATCCCATCTGTTTGTGTAAAACATCCCAAACTCTTAAAACATTAAATGTGAACAAACTCGTACTGTCTGCTAATCCTCTGTATTGTGGAGGTAACTATACAATTCCACTTAATTTAGTATTACTTAGTATATTTTCTATTTTAACCCAGCTTTTCCCCTCTGCATTATATGTCCAGTCAAAATTTCTCACCATTATTACCGAGTTATAATATCTTTTTAAATCTGGGACTCCCAATCCTCCTTTCTCTTTATTTCTACATAACATTTCCTGGCTTATTCTCATTTTTTATTCCTCCAAATAAATCTTATTAACATTTTTTTAATTGATCTAAAGTATACTTCTGGTAGTTTAATTGGTATCATTTGAAATTTATATAATATTTTTGGAACAATCACCATTTTTATCAAATTTATACGACCTCTCCATGACGGGGTTCCCCTTCCTAATTTCCTTAGTTCATCCCTGATCTCATTTAACAATGGGATATAATTCAATTTCTACAAGTTCTTGGAGGATACAGTTAATTTTACTCCTAGATATTTCAATTCTTTTTCTCTCCAAACAAAGGGAAATTCCTCCTGTAACCTATTTTTCTCTTTATTTGGAAGATGTATGTTTAAAATTTCTGTTTTTGTTGGGTTAACTTTTAAATTTGACATCTCTCCATATTCTTACAGTGATTTCATTGAATTTGGCAATGTTATCCTTGGGTTTCCCACATAGAACAGCATGTCATCTGCATAAGCTGCCACCTTATGTTCCGTATCTCCTATCCAAATTCCTTTTATATTATTCCTTATTGTAGCCAAAACAGATTTCAATGATAAAACATATAGCAATGGAGACAAAGGGCATCCCTGTCTAGTTCCGTTCTGCATCTTAAAATACTCTGACAATTCCCCATTAACCATGATTGCTACAGAGGGTTGACTATATAATTTCCTTATCCACTCTCTCATTCTAGGTCCCATCCCCAATACCTCCAATGTATCCAACATATATCCCCAATCTACTCTATCAAATGCCTTTTCAGCATCAATAGAGAGTACCACCACAGGGATTTTATCTTTCCTACTTTTTTGTATGAGAAACAGAGATCTCAGTACGTTATCTCTACCCTCTCTCCCTGGGACAAAGCCTACTTGGTCTATGTGTATTCATTCCGACATTAGGTCTTTCAACCTGTTTGCCAGAACTTTTGCATTTAGTTTGGTATCTGTGTTCAATAAGGAAATCGGTCTGTAACTTGAACAGTGAGTATCATCTTTACCTTCCTTATGTATGAGAACCACATGGGCTTGTAGGGATTCCCTCCTCATTTCCATCTCTCCTCCTAATGCATTCATTTACAGTTGTGTTCAAAATAATAGCAGTCAGATATCACTAATCTAATCAATCACTGTTTTTGGTAGAAATGATATTTTTACATGGCAAATAATTTACTAGCAGGTGTAGTAGAGTAATAGAAATCCAACAGACCCAACAGTCATGACATGCATGCTGCTAATTCTGTGTAATTGAATCACTAATTGAAAGGGGCATGTTCAAAATTATAGCAGTGTGGAGTTCTATTAGTGAGGTCATTCATTCTTTGAAAAACAGGTGGCAATTATTGCCCTTATTTAAGGAAGGCAGCAAATGTTGTACACGCTGGTTACAGTGCATTTCTTTCTGAAATTCTGAGGAAAATGGGTCGTTCCATTGTTCAGAAGTACAGCGTACCTTGATTAAAAAGTCAATTGGAGAGGGGAAAACATATAAAGAAGTGCAGAAAATGATAGGCTGCTCAGCTAAAATGATCGCAAATGCTTTAAAATGGCAACCAAAACCTGAAAGACGTGGAAGAAAGCAAAAAACTACCATTCGAATGGATAGATGAATAGCCAAAATGGCAAGGACTCAGCCAACAATCAGCTCCAGGAAGATCAAAGAAGGTCTAAAATTACCTGTGAGTTCTGTTACAATTAGAAGACGCCTATGTGAAGCCAAGCTATCTGCAAGAAACCCCCGCAAAGTCCCACTGTTGAAAAAAAGACATATGCTGAAGAGGTTACAATTTGCCAAAGGGCACATTGACTGGCCTAAAGAGAAATGGCGCAACATTTTGTGGACTGATGAAAGTAAGATTGTTCTTTTTGGGTCTAGTGGCTGCAGAGAGTTTGTCAGACAACCCCCAAACACTGAATTCAAGCCACAGTACACTGTGAAGACAGTGAAGCATGGTTGCGCAAGCATCATGATATGGGGATGTTTCTCATACTACGGTGTTGGGCCTATTTATCGCATACCAGGGATCATGGATCAGTTTGAATACATCAGAATACTTGAAGAGGTCATGCTGCCTTATGCTGAAGAGGAAATGCCCTTGAAATGGGTGTTCCAACAAGACAACAACCCCAAACACACCAGTAAACGTGCAACATCTTGGTTCCAGACCAACAAGATTAACGTTATGGAGTGGCCAGCCAAATCCCTGGATCTTAATCCAATAGAAAACTTGTGGGGTGACTTAAAAAATGCAGTTTCTGAGGCAAAACCAAGAAATAGAGAAGAACTGTGGAATGTAGTCCAGTCACCCTGGGCCGGAATACCTGTTCACAGGTGCCAGAAGTTGGTTGACTCCATGCAACACAGATGTACAGCAGTTCTCAGAAACAGTGCTTCTACAACTAAATATTAATTAAGTGATTCAAAGGAAAGCAAAATCTTCAAACATTTTTCTTTTTATATAGTGAATGTTTGAGTTTGTAAAGAAGAATACAAACACTGCTATTTTTTTGAACAGTCTAATATTCACTTTTCTTCAATTTTTTTAGAGGAACAACACAAATTTGATATATTTTTCTTCATGTTTTGATTTGGAATAGAATGTGTAGTGTTCCCAATGCATTTGTGTGTATGGAAATAAAAGCTATTAGAAGGATTTTGAGCTTTGTTCACTTTTTTCAACACACTGCTATTATTTTGAACACAACTGTATATCCTCATTTTAGGTACTAATAATTCTTTATATTTTTTATAATATCTCACTGTGTATCCATCAGGTCCTGGACTTTTCCAGGCTATAGTGCTCTTTAATGCTAAGTGTATTTCCTCCTGCGTTATTGCTGATTCTAGGGATTTTAATTGCTCCTCACTTAATTTTGTTAATCCGGCCTTTTTTAAGTATGTCTGGACTGTGAAAAACATTTCCCTCATTCTGAACAAGGGTATGGCTGCTCCCTCTTATGTTATCACTGGTATATATAAAAATAAGACTTACATGAAAAACATTTCTCACACTCGAAACAGGATTACTTCTCCCCCATATGAGATCTCTGATTTCTATAGAGATTGAACTTCTCTGAGAGACTTTCCCGCACTTTAAGACATCTCTTCCTTTACTCCAAGTGAGGGGTGAGGCGGCTCCAGGTAATCTCTTCTGGGGAACATTGCATTTGACATTCCCCTCACACAATGAGTGGATTGCAGGGGCTTCACTCAGCCCATTTCTGCGTGTCTCCAGCTGCCACGGTCCTGTGTGCAGGAGGAAGAGAGCCGGCGTCTCCCTTGCTGAAAGAAATGCCGTCTGGCTCCTCTGCCTCCCAGAGCTCCCTTGCGGCAAATCACCTGATCGCCCGGCGTCCACTGAGCTCCGGGGAACACACAGCGTTGGGCCGAGAGCACATGAAGACCCGCCACTCCCAGAGGTCCTCGGTCCACGCTCCCCTCAAGGAAAGCCCCCCCTCTCCCCGACTAGTCTCTCCAGGGCTTCCCGCACATCTCTCCCCTTCTCGGCAGGACATTGGAGGTGCTTGGGAGCCCTCACAAGGAGCTCCCGCTCCAAGCAATGGTCAGGCTCCTTCCTGGGTGTGGTCCTGATCCATGCTCACCTAAAAACAAAATCCTAATAAGTGTATATTGATTGCTTTGTGTGAAAGGTATAGCATCTACAAACTATGGTATAGATAATGGAATTTACACAGCTTTTACTTTCTGACTGCTCATCACATTTCTTGCGGTGCTACAATACCAGGATAGTACAAACACTCCCAAATTACCCCTTTTTGGAAAGTAGACACCCTAAGCTATCTGCTGAGAGGCATATTGAGTCCATGGAAGATTTACTTTTTTTCCCACAAGTTTCTGGAAAATTACAAAAACTTTTTTTGTTTTTTTTTTTACACAAAGTTGTCATTTAAATGATATATTTCTCGCACAAGCTATGGGTATATGTGGAATTACACCCTAAAATACATTCTGCTACTTCTACTGAGTATGTGGATACCACATGTGTGAGACTTTTTGGGAGCCTAGCCACATACAGAAGCCTGAAATCCAATGACCACTTTGAAAGCCTGAAGGTGCGTAACTTCCTCATTTCACCTCAATACCTATCACAGTTTCGAAGGCCTAAACATGCCAGGATAGCATCAAACCCCCCCCCCCCAAATGACCCCTTTCTGGAAAGTAGACACCCCAAGGAATTTAAAAAGAGGTATGGTGAGTATTTTGCAGATCTCATTTTTTCTCGCAAGGTTTTGAAATATAAGAAAAGAAAAATATGTTTCTGTTTTTTTTTTTTTTTCATTTTCCAAAAACTTGTGGCAACAAACAAGATCTGCAAAATACTCACCATGCTACTTTCCAAAAAGGGGCAATTTGGGGGGGTTTGGTCCTATCCTGGCATTTCAGGGTCTCCGAAACTGTGATAGGTTGTCAGGAAGTGTAATGAGGAAATATAGCCCTTTAAAAGCCGGAAGATGCTTATTGGATTTTGGGGTCCTGTACTTCGCTAGACTGCCAAAACGTCTCTCACATGTGGTAACCCCATACTTGGGAGAAGTAGCAGAATGTATTTTTGAGAGTAATTCCACATATACCCATCGCATGTGTGAGAAATAAATCATTTAAGTGACAATGTTCTGTAAAAAAAAAAATAGTTTGGAGTGCCTACTTTCCAAAAAGGGGTCGTTTTGGGGGGTGGGGGCATTTTATGCCCAGCATTAGAAGTTTATGGCACACATCATTCACTCTTCTAACCGCCTGAAGATCAAGCCTTTTCTGACACTTTTTGTTCACATGAAAAAAATCTGTATTTTTTGCTAGGAAATTAATTTAAACCCCAAACATTATATATTTTTTTAAAGCAAACACCCTAGTGAATAAAATGGTGGGTTCTGCAATTTTTTATGTCACAATTTTTTTTAAAATACAATTTAGTTTACTTTTAAAGCACAAAAACACAATATATTGGCCAATTATTTGGTAAAATATAAAAGATAATGGTATGCAGAGTAAATAGATACCAAACATAACATGCTTTAAAACTGTGCATGCCTTGTGCAATGGCGACAAACTGCATACGTTTTTAATATCCATAGGCAACGTTTTAAAAGCCTTTACAAGATACCATTTTAGATTTACAGAGGAGGTCTAGTGTTAGAATTTTGCACTGGATCTGATGTTCGTGGTGATATCTTACATGCATGGTGCAACTGCTCTTTCCATACTGGCACAGGGTCAATGCACACGAATGCAGGTGCACGCATGCGTGGGGGGCGAGGGTACTTTTTTTTTTTTTTAAGTTATTTTGATTTTTTTAGTTATTTTTACACTGTCCCTTTAATTTCTTTTTTTCACTTTTAATGCTATTACAGGGAATGCAAATATCCCCTAGAACTTCAATGGGCATTGTCATATATTCTTTTTTGAGAAATTTGGGTTCTATCAGACTCTAGATATCTCCTCTGTCCTTACATTATCTAATCAAACCAAGATCGGTGTTTACAAATGGAAATGTTTATATCCTGCGAAAATGAAGGGATGAAATGCTCGTAGCTTCTGATTTCTTAGGCTATAGAGATGATTGGCACCATTCTGGTCTCCAATCAGCTCTATGGTCAGCTGCCAGAAACACCGGCTTTATTCTTAGGTTCCTCCGATGGCACGGGACAGCCCGAGAAAGCCGCGGAAGGCAGCGGGAGAGGGGGGGCATTGTCTCCTGCTGATTGTAAAAGCAATCCTGCAGCTAATTAGCCACTAGGATTGCTTTTACATGAAAGCCGATCGCCAGCTGAAGAAAATGATACCAGGATGATGCATGCAGCTGTAGGCATCATCCTAGTATAACCATTCAAAGTCCAGTGATGTACCAGTACGTCGCGTGTCCTTATTGAGTATATATGCTATGTTCTATGCTATGTTCTTTTTTTTTTTTTTTGTATGCAGCCTGTGGACTGAATGAAAAAAAGAGAAGAAATCTCTGCCCAACAAATAAAATGTGTGGTATGCCCACCATTAAAATATACCTCCCTGCATCCACCCACTTCTAATGGTGGGCACACATTAGGTCACACGGTGCCACATGCTCCAGTTCTAAGATTGTACAAATGTCTAAATAGTGGCACGCTTGAATAAAAATTGTCCACATATATGTGGTACCCCATATGGAAAAAGGATGACAGCAAGTCCCAAACTATCTTGCCACTGTTCCCCATGTAGTCTGGGCATCCGGGGGGCTCCACGTGACTATCTTTTCCCTCGTAAATCCGAAACCTATAAGTATAGCCTGTTGCCATTTCACAGGTCTTCTACATCTTGACCTCATATCTGGCACGCTTGCTGGGGAAAAATTGTTTGAATGCAAGGCGGCCAGAAAAACTAATTAGGGACTCAACACTGGGGAGTATAGACATCTGCAAATTTTTGGTTAAGGTGATTTACGAGGGGCTGAATTTTGTGTAGCCGGTCAAATTCAGGGTCACGCCGAGGACGACAGAGTATACTGTCGTTGAAATGCATAAAACATATTATACTCATATCTATACCTGGTCATGGCAGCAGAATACACGGGCATATAATGAATCGGGTCTGTGGACCAATAGAACTGCAATTAATTTTTTTAGTAATGCCCATGTTGAGGGTTATGCCCCAAAAAAATATAAATTCGAAATCGTAATGGGTTTCCATGCGAATTGTCTGGCAAGGTTTGAATTTGGGCTAGCGGCAATACATTGTTGTGCATATAAACTGCTTTGATCCACAATCAATGCATACAGATTAGAGATGAGCGAATTATTAAAAAATTCGGTTCGGCTGATTCGCCGAATTCGCGGAATAAATTCGCTTCGAGCCGAATATATTCGCTGCGAATTTAACTTATAAAAAGGGTGTTTCTAGGCTTCAGAGAGCCTTTATATTAGTGCAGAACACTGTACCTTTAATTTAAATGCCCTTGGAGTCTGCTGGGGAAGAGAAATAATACTGTCAGTCAGTATGACATGCAGATGAGTGCCGTCGATCTTAGAATCACCGCACACTTCACTCATTTGGGCAGTCACGGGGCCAAAACCAGAGTGTGGAGCCACAGTGTGGCGGTGGAGGCAGCAGCAATGGGAGGCCATACAGCACCCTATGACAAAATGGAACCCACCAGCAGTGTGAGGAGACCTGAAAGTGGCACATGGCAGAGTGTGGCAATGGAGACAGCAGCAATGGGAGGCCGTACAGGGACCCATGAGACACTCTGGACCTGGCAGCAGCATGAGGAGGCGGTACAGGGGCCCATGACAGATTACGGGCCTGGCAGCAGCATGAGGAGTCGGTACGGGGGCCCATGGCAGATTACGGGCCTGGCAGCAGCATGAGGAGGCGGTACAGGGGCCCATGGCAGAGTGGCGGAGCGTAAGCAGCTAAAATTGAAGGCCATACAGAGGCCTATGTTAAAAAGTCCCCCCAGCAGCAGCGTGGGGAGACGACTATCAAGAGTCCAATGGCAGAGTGGCGGAGCAGAAGCAGCTTCAATTGAAGGCCATACACAGGCCTAGGTTTAAAAGTCCCTCACAGTTAATTCCAATAACGAACTCTACTCCTCCGTGCAATCTACTTACGAGACCCTGGGCAGGTCTGGGTCCAATTTGTGGTAGAGACTGGTTTGTTCAGCCATGCTTGAGCGAGTAATAACAGGTCTGTGCTGCCCTTTGGTGTCTGGCTCAATGCGCACAACACTGAACATCCCAGCGTTTGTCAACGATTTGCCGTTAAGTGATGCAAACCCGCTGAACCACGTTCACGAGGAGCCGGTACAGGGGGCCATGAATCAGTATGGACCTGGCAGCAGCGTGAGCAGACGACAGAGGCACATGGCGCAGGGTGGCGGTGGAGGCAGCATTATTCTGAAGCCATACACAGGCCTAGGTTAAAAAGCGGAAGCCGTCAGCAGCGTGAGCAGACGACAGAGACACATGGCGCAGGGTGGCGGTGGATGCAGCAGTATTCGGAAGCCAAACACAGGCCTCGGTTAAAAAGCGGAAGCCGTCAGCAGCGTGAGCAGACGACAGAGGCACATGGCGCAGGGTGGCGGTGGAGGCAGCAGCAATGGGAGGCCGTACAGGGACCCATGACACACTCTGGACCTGGCAGCAGCAAGAGGAGGCGGTACAGGGGCCCATGGCAGAGTGGCAATCCGGGAAGTCAGCGTTGTGATTGCAGATGCAATGCAGAGATTCTATGAGGTGATGCCGTAGGTGCGAAGAAGATCATATACCGTCGTGCTTCCATTCATAAGACGGAACAACCTGCGAACCGGGAGCTTTATTGCCCTGACCCGCTGAGCAGCTTCTGGGATACCCAAGAGGCCCATGGCAGAGTGGCGGAGCGTAAGCAGCTTCAATTAAAGGCCATACAGAGGCCTATGTTAAAAAGTCCCCCCAGCAGCAGCGTGGGGAGACGACTATCAAGAGTCCAATGGCAGAGTGGCGATCCAGGAAGTCAGCGTTGTGATTGCAGATGCAATGCAGAAATTTTATGAGGTAATGCCGTGGGTGCGAAGAAGATCATATACCGTCGTACTTCCATCCATAAGACGGAACAACCTGCGAACCGGGAGCTTTATTGCCCTGACCCGCTGAGCAGCTTCTGGGATACCCAAGAGTTTTGCTTCTGTGGGGAATATGGTTGAAAACTGAAACTTAAAGGCATGTTGACGGAAGGGCACCAGTGTCAGTGCTCCGGAGGGAATATAGCTTCAAAGCTGACACTTAAAGGTATATTGACGGTCAGAGACCACAGGAAGTGGAGCTTGCGTCTTAAATCAACTGAATGTGGCAGACGTGAAACGTCTACGGCCGTATATGAAACGGGTTGTTCCTCTTTCTGGAATAAGTGTTGGAAATGGCCACTCTTTTTGGTGTGGCGTTTTGTCTATTTAATTCCGATAACGGACTCTACTCCTCCGTGCAATCTAGTTACGAGACCCTGGGCAGGTCTGGGTCCAATTTGTGGTAGAGACTGGTTTTGTTCAGCCATGCTTGAGCGAGTAATAACAGGTCTGTGCTGCCCTTTGGTGTCTGGCTTAATGCGCACAACACTGAACGTCCCAGCGTTTGTCAACGATTTGCCGTTAAGTGATGCAAACCCGCTGAACCACGTTCATGAGGAGCCGGTACAGGGGGCCATGAATCAGTATGGACCTGGCAGCAGTGTGAGGAGACCCGAAAGTGGCACATGGCGCAGGGTGGCGGTGGAGGCAGCAGTATTCGGAAGACATACACAGGACTAGTTTAAAAAGCGGAAGCCATCAGCAGCGTGAGCAGACGACAGAGGCACATGGCACAGGGTGACGGTGGAGGCAGCAGTATTCGGAAGCCATACACAGGCCTAGGTTAAAAAGCGGAAGCCGTCAGCAGCGTGAGCAGACGACAGAGGCACATGGCGCAGGGTGGCGGTGGAGGCAGCAGTATTCGGAAGCCACACACAGGCCTAGGTTTAAAACTGGAACCCAGCAGCGTGAGCAGACGACAAAGACACACATGGCAGAGGATGGATCTGGCAGCAGTATGAGAAGGCGGTACAGGGGCCCGTGGCACAGTGTGGTGATGGGGGCTACAGCAACTGGATGCCAGAAAGTGGCCGATAGGGCTATATACTGCATGGAATTATAAAGTTGTAAAGACAGCGGCCTATAAGGCTATACACACTATAACAATCATGACTTGATTGACCATTGGCCTATAAGGCTATACACAGCATGAATATCATGACTTATTCTGAGAGTGGTTTGGAAGGCTATATACAAAAAGTAATTTATGAGCTGTCCGGACAGCGGACAATAAGTACATATATACAAATCAATTCATCAGCTGTCCAGCCAGCGGCCTCTAAGGCGACAGATATACAAAGCAATTCCCGAGGTGTTCAGGGAGCGGCCTGAACGGCTAGGTTATTACTAAATATATTTTTGTGGCCAAACATCGGCCTATAAATAGATGTCTACACAGTGACAAAAAATTATGTCGCCAGACAGCGGCCCCTAAGGCGACAGATATACAAAGCCATTCCCGAGGTGTTCAGTGAGCGGCTTGAACGGCTAGGTTATTACTAAATATATCTTTCTGGCCAAACATCGGCCTATAAATAGATATCTACACAGTGACAAAAAAGTAGGTCGCCTTACAGCGGCGTATCCTACAAATTGACATTATAAGAAATGGTTTAGACCAAAAAAAAAAAAAAAAACTTTGATGCGATGCTATACCTTAGTAGATTGTGGAAAGTCGACAAGTCAAGCGTAACTGTGTACATTACAGAAAATCTTAACAAGACAACCAAACATGTGGCCAAAGCGTGACCGATACAACAAGTTAACAATGTAAGAAACAGGAGAGGGCCAAACCGTGGCCAATAAATAAACAGTCCACCTCATTGATGAGATGGACAACACGTGTCAAATAAATATTTAAAAAAATTGCTATTCCATCGGTCTGGAACTGGTCGACTATAAATAATTAAAAAGTTTAAATTCATGTGACAGTCGTCCAGCGACGTATAAATAATTTAAAAACACCAATTCATGAGGGGCCCGACCAGCAGAGTATAAGTCATTAAAAAGGTTCAATTCATGTGACGGTCGTCCAGCGAAGTATAAATAATTTAAAAACCCCAATTCATGAGGGGCCCGACCTGCAGAGTATAAGTCATTAAAAATGTGCAAAACATGAGTCGGCCGACCAGCAGCCTCTCAATAAAATATATATACAAATGTACGGATCAGGTGGAGGTCTTCCATTTGTCCCTAATAACATGTTTGGGGCATGATTCATGGTGGATTTAGTCAGTTGTGTCAGGAACTGGTGGTTTGAAATCCAGACTAATCCACGCCTGATTCATTTTCACAAACGTGAGTCTCTCCACACTTTGGGTGGACAGTCGTGCCCTCCGCGGAGTTACAATACCTCCTGCCGCACTAAACACGCGCTCCGATGCCACGCTACTGGCCGGGCATGACAGCCTTTCAAGGGCAAATTCAGCTAGTTGGGGCCAAAGGTCAAGTTTCGTTGCCCAGTAGTCAAGGGGATTGTCTACCTCGGTTGGCAGGGTGCTGTCCAAGTAGGCCCAAGCCTGTTGTTTGAGGTCCTGCTCCAGGTCCACCTGATGCTGCTGCTGCTGCGGCTGGTTAGTAGTTTCCTCACTGCGCTGGTGAAGAAAGCTACTCATCATCGACTGCAGACTGAGGCAGCCGCTGCTGGTGGAGCTGCCACTGCTCCTACCACCCCACCCCTCCCCTGCTGCCATGGCAGCGGAACGCGAGCGCACAGGGCCCACAGTGTCTGAGGATGGACGTTGGCGCAGAAAGGCAGAGACCAACTGACTACATAGGTGGTTTTTATAGTACTTTATTTTGGCCTCCCTCTCAGCAGGTGTGAAAAAGGCCACCATTTTTGAACGATAGCCAGGGTCCAACAAGGTGGACAGCCAAAAGTCATCCCTCTGTCTGATGGTTATTATTCGGCTGTCGCTACGCAAGCAACCGAGCATGCTATGGGCCATTTGTGCCAAGGAATGCGAGGGACTCCCTGCCTCCATCTCCACAGCATACTGCCACGGTGCGTCTGGGTCCTCTGTCTCCTCCTCCTCCTCTACCAGATGCTCCTGCTCCTCCACTCCTGTCCGCTGAGTGGAAAAACCACCCATTTCACTCCATAATTCCTGAGCACCAATGTCCTCCTCTACCTCCTCCTCTTCTTCCTGTCCTGCCCCCACAGGGGTCATGTGGCGTTGAGATCTGTGCGCCATGTCTACCGCACCCTGACCAGCCATTGTTAACAGCATTTGTTCCAGGACGTGCAACAGAGGAATGGCGTCGTTCATCCCATAGTCCTGCCGACTCACGAATAGCGTGGCCTCCTCAAAGGGCCTGAGCAAGCGGCAGGTGTCACGCATGAGCTGCCAATGGCTGACATCTAAGTTACACAGGGGAGTACCTTTATCCGCTTGTAACATCAGGAAATCGGTGATGGCCTTTCGCTGTTCGTAAAGGCGGTCTAACATATGTAGGGTTGAATTCCACCTTGTTGCAACGTCGCAGATCAGGCGATGCTGTGGAATTCCGTTCTGCCACTGCAGCTCAAGGAGGGTGTGCTTTGCGGTGTAGGAATGGCTGAAATGCATGCAAAGTTTACGTGACATTTTAAGGATGTCTTGCAGTGGGATGGTGGATTTTAGGAACCGCTTGACAACCAGACTGAACACGTGAGCCATGCATGGCGCATGGCACAACCTTCCTTGACGCAGAGCAGACACCATGTTCTTTCCATTGTCGGTCAACATGGTTCCGATTTTCAGTTTGCGCGGAGACAGCCATCTGTCGATTTCTCTGTTCATTACACTCAGAAGTTCCTCCCCTGTGTGACTACGTTCGCCAAGGCATACCAGGTGCAGCACAGCGTGACACCGTTGCGCCCTGCACATGTGATATGCCGGTCGGGTAATGGGACTTGGCACGGGGGTGGCGGCTGAGGACACGGCGGAAGAAGAGGTGGTAGAGGCGGACATCTTTGCTGGACCAAGGACGTGCAAACGTGGAGGCAAAAGCGGCGTGACCTGTCCAAGTTGCTGGTGCGGCTGTGCCGGCACCACGTTCACCCAGTGGGCCGTAAATGACATGTACTGTCCCTGACCGTAGTTACAGCTCCACACGTCGGCGCTGCCGTGCACTTTGGCAGAGACCGACATGCTCAAAGACTGGCCCACCATCTCTTCTACATGTGAATGCAGGGCTGGCACTGCCTTTTTGGCGAAGAAATTCCGGCTTGGCACTCTCCACCGCGGCTCGGCACAAGCCATCATTTCTCGGAAAGGTGCTGAGTCCACCACTTGGAAAGGGAGGGACTGCAGCACCAGCAACTTGGACAGGAGGACGTTCAGCTTCTGCACCGTCGGGTGCGTGCTCGCAAACTGTTGTCTCTTGGAAACGGATTCCAAGAAAGACTGCTGACGGAATCCGTGAAGAGGAGTAGCAGGAGAAGGAGCATCTGAACGAGCGGAAGATGCCAACGAGCGACAACTCCCCTCAGCAGAGGTGTTGGAGCCTTGACTGGCTGATAGAGGGCGATTGACGTCGGGTGACGGAGCAACTAACGGAGCGGGTGATGGAGCGGGGGCTGGGGCAGGCAGAACCGCCGTATCTTTATCACGGTTTTCCCAGGCCACCGAATGGCGACGCTGCATATGCTGACGCAACGCTGTAGTCCCAACATTGGCCCCCTGGCCACGCTTGACTTTCTGGCCACATAGTCGACATACGGCTACGTTTACTTCCTCGGGCGTCTTGACGAAAAATTGCCACACCGCCGAGTAGGAAACTTTGCCCCGCTACTCCTCACTGGCTGACTGCTACTTCCTCCGTGCACACCGGCACCACTACTGGCCGTGGTGGTAGGCTGCAGTGGAGCTGGTGCTCTACTCCGTGGCCGTTTGGCTCCACTGACACTGCTGCGACCCTGCTGCCTCCTGGGCAACCCACCGACTGTTTTTTGCTCGCTGGCAAGCTGGCACCCTCTTCTCCTGATGATGCGGAAGCAATAGCCTGATGACGACGAGGCTGCCAAGTGCGATCAGCCTCATCATCATCAATTAGGGTCTCCGCCTCACTATTAACCCCCTCGGCTGCGTGTGGGTCAGGAGACAGACCTGTCTCTAGACCGGCTACCGAGCCACTCTCCTCGCCAGTACTTCTTCGCCTGGCTGCTGAAGAGGCGGATGTCTCCCCCCGTTCCTGACCGCCCTCTGTTAGCTCTTCCTCACTGTACAGTGGGGCTGAGCCCACAGCATGCGATACTTCGCTTGGTGAGGGAACACCAAAGGACAGGGGCAGGTCCAGGACACGTGATTTCAGTGGGCTTGCTCCCGGGCCATGCCAACTAACGGTTGTGTCTGACGTACCCACCGACCGTTGGCTGTAGGTGTCAGAGGTGACCTGGGAAGAGGAAGACGACCGAGTCAACCAATCGATGACAGCAGGGTTGTCGGTGGAGACACGACCGCTGGATGACACCGGGAGCACTGGCCTCTGGCTGCGACTAGTGCTGCCTCGACCCCTTCCTCTGCTGCCACGTCTGCTCGCTCCTGAAACATTGCCTCCTCTGCCACTCCTCTGCGTGTTGTCTGACATACTCTTTAATTCAATAAGCACCCCAAAAATAAAACCGGATTTAACTCTTTGAACGTACAATAGTGGTTGTGAAGCAGAAAGTCAGTTTATTGTACACAATCGGTCAATTGCAGCTTGCCGTTGGCTGTAAACTGTACATTTATGTCACTGGAATGCACTAATCACCCAAAAAATATTACCGCCAGCCGGCGTGTAAATGGATTTAACTCTTTGAACGTACAATAGTGGTTGTGAAGCAGAAAGTCAGTTTATTTTGCACAATCGGCAAACTGCAGCACCAACTGTGCACGACAGCCACCAAAAAAAAAAAGGGTGTATGTCACTTTAAATTTTCGATTCTTTGATAGCTGTGGCCCTAACTAACGATTCTGTGTCCCTGAGTAACGATTCTGTGTCCCTGAGTAACGATTCTGTGTCCCTGAGTAACGATTCTGTGTCCCTGAGTAACGATTCTGTGGCCCTAAAGTCTCTGTGGCCCTAACTCTGTCCCTTAATACAGACAGGTCTGTCTCTTGAATGACCGGAGGCTAATGGAGAATTCTAAGATGGCCGCGATTTATAGTGCTGGCTGGCTGCTGATTGGCTAATGCGATCACATGTCATGAATGCATTATGGGTCAGCGCGCCTTGTCTGCGCACCTTCCCAGAGATCCCCGCCCCATCTTCTCTGTCCATTTTCTCCGTGGCCACACATGTCGCCGCCATTTTTGGGAAAATTCGATTCGTGCATCCGAAGTTTGCTAATCTTCGGATTCGTCGCGAATAGAATTTTTCCAAATCTTCGGAACGATTTCCACTTCGTCATGTTCGATTCGCTCATCTCTAATACAGATCTTCTGTGAAAAACAGCTAGAAAAAAATCAAGGGGAGGAGTTAAATTTGCTATTTCCACCTGAATTCCGGGTTGGGCAGTGAATGGGTGAAGTATGGGTGCTGCAGAATTTGTGGGCTGCCAATCGAAATTTGCAAGCACATCTAGAAGGCTACTAGGGGCTCTACGGGCCTGTGTGCAAATTTTTGGTGGTTGCGGGACAATACTTGTGCTTGCCACCGCACCAGCTTGTACTGCACTTATGGGACTCGCCACGGCGCCAAGTCATACTGCAGTGCTGGTATTATTATTATTATTATACAGGATTTATATAGCGCCAACAGTTTGCTCAGCACTTTACACTATAACAGGAGACAATACAGCAACAATACAGTTCAATACAAGAGGGTTAGGAGGGCCTGATCCTGGGAGCTTACAATATAAGAGGTATGTGAAAGACCAGGATGTACTAGACCACTAATGCTCACCAGTTCGCCAAAAGGTAGTAGTACTGGCACTCTGCTGCATATGAGAGTCATCAAAATTTACCAGCAAGTGCTAACAGAGATCAGGCCTTATTCTGCGAACACTTCGGTTATGTGTGCAATGTATCAAGTGACAGTGACCTTCTGGCACTGCACTTGCTGTGGGAGAAGGGGGGGGGGGGTAAGCGTAGGGGCTAAACGCAGGTGCTGGCAGGTGCCGGGGCTGATCCCGCTAATGCTGCATTTTTGGGGACGCTATACTAATGTGAATGCTGGTATAGTGCTGATCTGATCAAAGATATTGATCCATTCAGACACTATACTATCAATGGAGGTTTATTGTGTATGAGCATCTTCCTGGCAATCAAGTGTTTAAATGTGATTACTGGTGTACTGACGGCAATCTGTCCTACGGACACAGCTGATCACGTGATGTGGTAAAAGGCCAATCACAGCGGCCTTTTACCACCTGATCAGCGGTGTCCAATGACACCCTGATCAGAGGGAAATGCAAGTGCCGGTTCTCGGCTGCACTTTCCTCA
The DNA here is from genome assembly GCF_062004578.1 of Staurois parvus. NCBI lineage: Eukaryota > Metazoa > Chordata > Amphibia > Anura > Ranidae > Staurois > Staurois parvus. The sequence continues at coordinate 12,385,934 of NW_028317855.1, read as the reverse complement.
CGCTGTCAGATCGTGAGGAAAGTGCTGCCGAGAACCGGCAGTTGTCAGAGTGGGGATCAGCACCGATCATCAGGGCACTGATGATCAGTGCCCAGATGATCGGTGCCCAGCAGTGCCACCCGCAAGCTCCGCCCACCTGTGCCCAGCAGTGCGCCCACTAGCTCCGCCCACCTGTGCCCAGCAGTGCACCCACCTGTGCCCAGCAGTGCACCCACCTGTGCCCAGAAGTGCCACCTACCTGTGCCCAGCAGTGCACCCACCTGTGCCACTCTGCAGTGTCACCCACCTGTGCCCAGAAGTGCCACCCACCTGTGCCCAGCAGTGCCACCGACCTGTGCCCACCCACCTGTGCCCACCAGTGCCACTCACCTGTGCCCACCCACCAGTGCCACCCACCAGTGCTGCCAGTCAGTGCCACCAGTCAGTGCCCAGGGGTTGTGCCAGTCAGTGCCGCCAGTCAGTGCCCAGCAGTGATGCCAGTCAGTGCTGTCTATCAGTACCCATCATCAGTGTCACCTATCAGTGCCGCCTATCAGTGCTGCATATTAGTGCCGCCTATCCGTGCCACCTCATTAGTACTGCCTATCAGTGCATTTTAGTGATGCCTATCAGTGCCCATCAGTGCCGCCTATCAGTGCCCATCAGTGCTGCCTCATCAACGCACATCAGTGAAGGAGAAAAATTACCTGTTTGAAAAATTTTATAATAGAAACAAAGAAACTTTTTTTTTTTCAAATTTTTTGCAATTTTTGTATTTATAGCGCAAAAAGTAAAGCGCCCAGTGGCGATTAAATACCACCAAAAGAAAGCTCTATTTGTGAGAAAAAAATGATCAAAATTTCATATGGGTACAATGTTGCATGACCGCGCAATTGTCAATCAAAGTGCGGCAGTGCTGAAAGCTGAAAATTGGCCTGGTAAGGAAGGGGGTATAAGTGCCTGGTAGGCAAGTGGTTAACTAACAATTGCGCGGTCATGCAACACTGCACTAAAATTAAATTTACATCCTTTTTTCCCCACAAATTCGGCTTTCTTTTGGTGGTATTTGATCGCCACAAATTCGGCTTTCTTTTGGTGGTATTTGATCGCCTGTGCATTTTTTATTTAAAAATAAAAGGCCGATAATTTTGAGAGAACAATATTTTGGACTTTTTGCTATAAAGCATGCCCATTAAAAAAATGTAAAAATCAAATTTCATCATACATTTTAGCCAAAATGTATTTTGTAACATATCTTTGCTAAAAAAAATTCCAATTCGTGTAAATTAATTGGTTTACGTTAAAGTTATAGCGTTTACAAATGGTGGTATAGATATTGGATTTTTTCTTTTATACTAATAATAGCGGCGATCAGCGACTTATGGCAGCAATCAGTGACTTATGGTGGGACTGCAGGAATTTCTGACACTGGGGGGGAACTGACTTGGGGTCAATGGCATCCCCAGTGACACCAATACAGTGATCAGTGGAAAAAAAAAAAACACTGACACTGTACTAATGGGACTGGGGAGGAGGGGGTTAACATTTGGAGACAATCAAAGGGTTAACTGTGTGGGGGGAGTGTTTTACTAGGGCCGGGGGTGTGTACCTCTTTGTTACACACTTTTCTGGAAGGCTGAGCTCAGCGATCCTGGAACAGTGTGCTGAAAGCTTACAGGGAGGAGAGCTCCATTGAAAACAATGCAGCCTTCCTCCCCGTCAGTGTTTGCTGGCAATCGCCAGGCTCCGGCGGGTAATCACCGTCCTGGGACCCAGTGATTGACAGCCGCGATCAATGCCGCGGGTAGGGCGGTCGCGCACCTCTCGCGTGCTCTCTTCCCCGGAATGCAATATCACGTTTATATACGTGATCCTGCGCACATGGACCGCCTTGTAGCAGTATATGTACTGCGAGCGGTCCCCTAGTGGTTAATGTGCATTTGTGGTTTGAAGTCCAACATTAAATGTTTACATTGGGTGGGTGATACTTGGTCTTGCGCCAAATGAGATTGAGTCACTGATCAGTGTAGAGATATGTAGGAGTGGTGGAAGAATTGATTGACATTTCACATGCATCGTGGCCTTTTATGTTCTCCAGGATAGTGATAGAGAATTTAATAGGTTGTCAGTCTTTAGCTGTGGGATTTGTTGAGTCTGGTTTGATTAAAGAAGCAATCCAGGGATTGATAATAGAACAAAAAGCAGTCTCCAACATGTGTAATTTTATTTTTTCTTCTGAATTGGGGACGTTAGGGAGGGTGTCCAGAAAATGGTCCCAGTCTTGAGATTTAATTTAATAGTAGAGATAAAATAATATAGGATCTCCCAATTTAAAAGGATGTTATTGTATATAAGCATACCATAGCTTGAGCTAGTGTATATTATGCAGTACTTTCCTTTTTCAAGGATGTTTTGTATTTGAGCAAAAAAATACTGTAAAGGACTATTTTTCTCCAAATTTACATTAGTGTTAAGTTTGTATTCACTTAGAAATGTGTTTTTGAGAGCATTGGTCATTGGTATTTTTTTTGTTTTTGTTTTTTTTGCAAATTGACATTTAAATTGATTATTACCCTACAAAACTACGACAGAATTAATAAGTGAAAATGAGGACTACTGCTTAAAGTCTGTTTTAGAATTGTGACTGCAAAGTCACAGCAGCTGTTTCTCAAATGCCCTGCCTAATGAATCATGCTTAAATTAATTTATAATAGGATATTACAGAAGCATACTATAGATGAATCACATTTTTGCGTCTGTCTGAAAGTGGTCTTTCCTTGGTTTGCAAGATACTGGTATTTAAAAAGTTAATTTCAGGTTAAAAACGGCTGAACCTAAATACATTTCTATATATTGGCATATTGTAGTTTTGGAAAATGAAACTTATTTCAATCATCCAACAGTGAATAAAATTACTAGTTTAAATGATGGTGTTTGCTACTGTTGTGGGATGGAGAGAACTGGATCTAGCTGTAAAAGAAAAAAAGGGACTGGGCTAGATGCAGAAAGAAATGAGGATAAGTACATTAGAACAGGCCTTGAAATTCCACTCGCCTGCTCGCCAATGGCGAGTGGAAATTATGGTGGAGGCAAGTGTGTCCCCCAGGGCCGTCTTGCTGAGCAGGCTCGGAGCTCAGGCTGGATCTGTCATTGGCACTGGGAGCCGTCAGACTGCTCAATAGCTGAGCGCAGTGGAAGCAAAGGAAGGAGTGTGTGCTGTGCTCTCTGCCTCCATCTAGAGTGCAGCACCCGGCTCTGTGAGTGAACAACAAAGTACTGAAACTTTTTATAGGGTGTGTGTGTGTCTCTACCTAATTTCAGCTCACTCTGGTCACATGATCCTCTATGTGAGCCAGTGGTGGCTTCAGGGGAGAGGAGAGATCACTTAACAGCATGCGCGTGTGTCTGTGTACGTGTGTGTACGTGTGTGTGTGCGTGTCTGTGTATGAATGTACATGTGTCTGTACATGTGTGTATCTGTACATGTGTCTGCATGTATATACATGTATGTGTGTGTACATGTGTTTGTGTGTGTGTATGTACGTGTGTGTGTTTTTATGTACGTACATGTGTCTGTGTGTACATGTGTCTGTGTGTATGTACATGTGTGTATCTGTACATGTCTGCATGTATGTACATGTATGTGTGTGTGTACGTGTCTGTGTGTGTATGTACATGTGTGTGGATGTACGTACATGTGTCTGTGTATGTATGTACATGTGTCTGTGTATGTATGTACATGTGTCTGTGCGTGTGTATTTTTGTGCATGTACATGTATCTGTGTGTATGCGTGTCTGTACGTGCCTGTGTGTGTATACATGTGTCTGTATGTGTGTGTGTACATGTGTCTCTGTGCACGTGTGTTCATGTTTCTGTGTGTGTATGTACATGTCTGTGTGTGTGTGTACAGGTGTCTCTGTTTGTGTGTGTTTGTTGGTGGCGAGTAGCTCTTAAGGCCTGGCTAGTAGCTCAGGACTTGAAATTTTAAGCCCTGCATTAGAATATCTACTTTTAGAAATGGACAGCTTTCAGGACCTTCCTTTTTGTTATTTTTATTTTAAATGAACACCAAATACCAACATTATCTGCAAATGAAAATATTAAACTGTTAAACTCCCCTCCTGGAGTCAAAGAATAAGTTGAATCTGAATCTGGCAAATAAGTTAAAATTGACAAAGAAACATAGGCTTTTGACAGTGGATAAATAAAAATCATTATTATGGGCTTTGGAGTCTGCTTTTTAAGTGAAATTATCAGGGAGGAGAATGTGAGATGTAGAATAAAAGGATGGTGGATGAGTGCCTTCATAGTATGCTATCTAGGACATTGAAGCAAATAGCATATTGTGTGGCCAGTTCTTGATTAGTATTAATGTAATCATGCAGCTGGACAATAATTCAAGCATATTTTTAACTCCAGCCAGACCTACTTTGATGAACAAACAGGAAGCTAAAGTACATGTCTTTGATGGAGGTTAGAGAGAGCCCTTCAAGCAAGTCCTAACTCTGGAAAGATGTGCAGATGGGAGTAGGTTGAAATGCCTCTTGAATATCTGCAAAAAGCTGCAGTGTTAGGTCTGCAAAATGTTAAAAACAAGATTCTTGGATTAATGTACATTTTTGTGAATAGAAAAGTTACAATATATTAAAAAAGTTGTAACTGTCAATGTCTGCACCATCATTTGATCCAATGTAATGTAATTTTGGTGAATAAGTTTCAATTTATATTTAAAAAAGGATTTTCCACATCCACCTTTCCATACCAGAAATCTGTCTTTGAACAGCTTTGCCAACAGCGTCCTGGATGCTTAATGAGCAGATGTCGAGTATCCGTAATGACTCCCAACGCCAATTTTTGAAAATCTGGGAGCCATGGTTGCAATATGCTTTTCCCACACTCTCTCCGGCTAGTCTGGGTCTAGGTTGTTGTTCGGTATTGGCGCTCCTGGTTCCCTGCTGTTGGTCTTGTCTTCCTTACCTTTTCTTACTCTTCTTTCCTTTTTGTCTTTGTATGATTTTTGCGAGGCGGTAGAGACCTGTGTCTGGTTTGCTTCATTGTTGGAGTTATAACACTGTGGGTTTTTTTTATATATGAATTTTCTATGCCATTGATAGCCCCTGCATGGGCGTACCTCCTCCATTGCTGGTGTTGTAACATTATTCCTTTTATACCTTATGTGCCATTGATAGCCCCTGTGTGGGCGAGCCTTTTGCTTCAGTCCTTCTTTGTTTAAAACGTTTAAAATTAATAAAAACCATTGAAATATAAAAAAGGATTTTCAACAGGTTTTGAAACTTTTGAACCCTACTGTATTTAAAGGCCAACTCATGAACATACTGTAAGTGAATGTGACAAGGGTTGGGACAATCTAACACTGCCAGGGGTGCTTTAGCAGCAGCTAAATTTACACCATGTCATTAAGAGTTGACCATATTTATACTATTAGGGACCATGCATACTGTCACTGTTTATTTATTTTTAGCCAGTGTGCATGGACTCTTAACTGTAAACTGATACATGGTTGTGTGCCTTATCTTTCAAAGGGGGGAGCCTATCTCAGGTTTATAACTGGTTAACCAGTGACATTCATATTAACTGAAAGTAATCCATTTTATGTGTAATTTTTTTTTTCACTTCTAGTTTTTCCAAATGGTAAATTGTTACCAATGGCAAATGGAAGGGGTTAACAAAATGTATTTCTTATTATACAACCTATACATATTCATATTTTTTGTGTTTTTTTCTCTTTTCTTAATTCAGTGAACTATTATTCTTGAAATATGTTAATTTAGAATACAGTCAGGAACAGAAGTATTTGAACACCCTGCGATTTTGTAAGTTCTCCCACTTAGAAATCATGGAGGGGTCTGAAATTCACATTGTAGGTGCATTCCCACTCTGAGAGACAGAATTTAAAAAAAAATTCAGGAAATCACATTGTATGATTTTTAAAGAATGTATTTGTCTTGCACTACTGAACATAAGTATTTCAACACCTAAGAAACAGCAAGAATTCTGACTCTCAAAGACCTGTTACTGTGCCTTTAAAAGGTCCACCTCTACTCTACTCATTAATCTAACTTAGTAGCACCTGTCTGAGCTCTTTAAAGACACCTGTCCACCCCACAGTCAGTCAGACGCCAACTACTACCATGGGCAAGAGCAAAGAGCTGTCAAAAAACACCATAGACAAAATTGTGGACCTCCACAAGGCTGGAAAGGGCTACGGGGCAATTGCCAAGCAGCTTGGTGAAAATAGATCAACTGTTGGAGCAATTGTTAGAAAATGGAAGAGGCTAAAGACTACTGTCAGTCTCCCTCGGACTGGGCTCCATGCAAGATCTCACCTCGTGGGGTATCACTGATGATAAGAAAGGTGAAGAATCAGCCCAGAACTACAAGGGAGGAGCTGGTCAATGACATGAAGAGAGCTGGGACCACAGTTTCAAAGGTCACTGTCGGTAGAACACTACGCCGTCATGGTTTCAAATCATGCATTGCACGGAAGGTTCCCCTGCTGAAGTCATCACATGTCCAGGCCCATCTGAAGTTTGCCATTGACCATCTGGATGATCCAGAGGAGGCATGGGAGAAAGTCATGTGGTCAGATGAGACCAAAGTAGAACATTCTGGTCCTAAACTTCACTCGTCGTGTTTGGAGGAAAAAGAAGGATGAGTTGCATCCCAAGAATCCCTACTGTGATGCATGGGGGTGGTAACATCATGCTTTGGGGGTGCTTTTCTGCAAAGGGGACAGGGCGACTGCACTGTATTAAGGAGAGGATGAATGGGGCCATTTATTGTGAGATTTTGAGCGACAACCTTCTTCCCTCAGTCAGAGCATTGAAAATGGGTCGTGGCTGGGTCTTCCAACATGACAATGACCCGAAGCACACAGCCAGGATAACCAAGGAGTGGCTCCGTAAGAAGCATATCAAGGTTCTGGAGTGGCCTGGCCAGTCTCCAGACCTAAATCCAATAGAACATCTTTGGAGGGAGCTGAAACTCCGCGTTGCTCAGCGACAGCCCCGAAATCTGACAGATCTAGAGATCTGTGTGGAGGAGTGGGCCAAAATCCCTGTTGCAGTGTGTTCAAACCTGGTCAAGAACTACAGGAAACGTTTGACCTCTGTAATTGCAAACAAAGGCTTCTGTACCAAATATTAACACTGATTTTCTCAGGTGTTCAAATACTTATGTTCAGCAGTGCAAGACAAATAAATTCTTTAAAAATCATACGATGTTATTTCCTGTTTTTTTTTTTTTTTAATTCTGTCTCTCAGAGTAGGAATGCACCTACAATGTGAATTTCAGAGCCCTCCATGATTTCTAAGTGGAAGAACTTGCAAAATCGCAGGGTGTTCAAATACTTCTGTTCCTCACTGTATGTAGTATGCTGCTTCACACACAGTCCACTTGCTATGGCCATATACACTCAAACAAGACTTTGAGAGTGTAAGCATGAACAAACGCCAACCCAATTTTATCAGTAAAAATTTAGCACTTTTGAGATTGAGCAACTTTGTTGGCAGCAAGAACCTTCAGACGTATTGTGTTATCACCAAACCTTTGTATGACAGCAGTGATGTAAACAATTCTGCCAGTACTTCTCTTGAATTTTGCTTCATAGCAAAACTCCAGACAAAACAAATACAAAAGCCCATTTAAAAAAAAAAAAAAAAGCTTTAGCTGCACCATTCATCTTTAATCCAAGGCTGTCTTCTACAGTGCTTCTCCATCTCCAGATTTCCTAAAGTCGATGTTCATTATTCAACCTGACTTATCATTCCAGGTTGTCCTAGACCTGCCCCAGCCAGAGACTAAACAGTGAAAAAAGAAACCGCACACTTTTTTTCCTCCTATCAGCATGCTCTTTATCAGCATGTGAACCGATAAGCTCCTTGTACTGCTTCATCTCTCACTCGCCAACCTTTCTGTACAGGGATTGCAAGAGGCTGATACCAGGTTTAATTCAGGTACTTAAACTACGTGTAACTAACAGAATATTTTATTGAGGCACAATTTTATGTCTAGTTTGTTTCAGAATGCCAGCTATGATAAATTAAACATTCTGGAAATTTTAGAATGACTTATCTGTTGAAAATGCCATGTCAGTGAAAAATGTGCTGCTCAGTGTTTTCCTATAAGTATACCATTAAACACCTTGTGCAGTTTAAGTGTGAGTGTATGCTACTTTTGGGTGCACTCACACTGAGGATGGTTAAACTGACCTGCGCCCAAGTTAGATTCTTCCCCATTCCCACTCCCCCAATTGTCTGCACTCACTGACTGAAAAAATGCATGTTCCTGGGCACACTCTCCTGCTAACAAGACCAGTGATCTGTGTTTTGGTACACAGTTCTCTATGGAGAGAATTGTGCTTCAGCATGGTTTACAGTCACAATGAAGCTAACCTTACCAAACTGTGCCCAGGATCCCCTCAGCCAGGTGGTCCCAGGCAAGGTACACTGCAATCTTGGGTGCAGTTTGGAGCACTCACACTACACATGAAAACCAGACCAAGTGGCTGAACCATGCCTATTCACAATGATGGTGTGAGAGTACCCTTAATTTATTAGCACACCAAGACTAATAAATGTACACTTATTAGAAAATTCTGTTGTGTTATAATTGATGTGTACACTTGGGTATAATAAAAGAAAACAAGGACATGGGACATATTTAAATGTAAATATTTAGATGTCAGTGGGTGGGGATTTTTTTTTCTTTTTGAATGAGCAAGTAGGATTTAGGTTAGCAGGATTTTCATGAGAATCTGAGGTGGATCATAGAATTTACTATTCAAATTTTTGGCTAAAGCTCAATTCTGTTAACCTATTCTGTTAACCTAGGGGTACGTTCAGATGACAAATGGACTTTAACATTGTGGCATTACGACTATTCAGTATGGAAAGAGGAAAAAAATTTAGCATATCACACTTGATAAAATGCAATCTAAATATACATAACAATGAGTAGGATTGTTCAAGACAAAGTTTATGAATCAAATATTTCCAATATAAGAAAGTGAAACACAAAGATGCAGTTTTTCTACATATGGTCACTACAAAATTTCTGCTATTAAAACATTGGGTCTATCTGATTGGACATTATAATCTCTGCTGAAGTTGAGATGCTCTCTGAAACATTTTATGCAGTGGTTCTCTTAAGTCAGGCATGTCCAAAGTCCGGCCCGCGGTCCATTTACAGCCCGGGGGTCGGTTTAATACGGTCCTCCAACAGCCCTCCCTTCTCTGTGTAATGTGGCCCTCCCACGGCCCTCCCTTCTATGGCAGACAGTCTTCTGCATGAGAGCAGAGGGCAGTGCGCATGCCTGACTGCGGCGCGTTCTCCCTGGTCTGTGTAAATGCGGCTGTCGCACGGCCCTCCCTTCTGTGGCAGACAGTCTTCTGCTTGAGAGCAGTGCACATGCGTGACTGTGCCGCGCTGGGAGCGACAGAGGGCGGCGACGTCAGGGCCGGGCTTCCAGCGTGAAGTGTGTTTCTCTTCCCCTCCCGGCTGCCGAGCAGAGACTTCAGCTCCAGCTACCTTTTTCACCCTTCACATTAGTGCAGGTAAGTTTTTTTAAAATTTATTTTCAATACATTGTGAAAACTCAGCTGTCAGTTGATCTTAATGTTATGAAATGAAAAGTATGTCGTTTGCACTTAACTTGGCATAAAATAATTTATTTGCATTTAATTGTAATGGTTCAAAGAATGTTCGGAAAAATGTTCGGCCCTCCACCATGTTCACTTCATCCAATCTGGCCCTTTTTGAAAAAAGTTTGGACACCCCTGTCTTAAGTGATCAAGGGTTTGTTAAAACAACTCCACTATAATTTCACTCCTACTGGGTGCGCAGTCCATGTTTTTGAGCATTCATGGAAGTAAAAGAATAGATCTGTACTCTGGACTCCTTCAACCCTAAACCCGCTTTTTCTTTTCTCTGTTGGAAAAATGTGAACCATGCTTTATAAGGCTTATGGCTCTATTCACACTAGTGTGACTTAAAAATCACGCAATTTTCATTGTGCCTTTACAGTGCGACTTGATGCAACTTTAATACGATTTTTAATGCCACTTTGGATGAGTCAGACTTTGGCTGTGACCAAGGATAATTGTTTCTGCTGTACAAAGATGCACACAAGTGGAATGTACAACATTCAGGTGTTACTTTCTTGTGACTTTGGAGGGTTTACATTGAAGTCTATGGCCCTCAAGTCACATGAAAGTCAGACCAAAGTAGTGCAGAAACTACTTTGGAGTTGCTGAGACTTGAAGTTCCACAGATAAGAATGGTAACCATTGGGAAACATGGAGGGTGTCTTGTCATGTGACTTTGGACCCCAAAGTTGCATAACAAGTCGCATAAGTGTGAATGGAGCCTTACAGACCTCACAGTTGGTCTAGAGAAAGGCGTCGCTGGACCAACTGTGAGGTCTGTATATGCAGATTTTCAGTTTAACTTATAATTTTTCTATTTGACTGAACTCCATAGACTTGTCTTTTTTTCAACATAACTGTGTTGCTAGAATACGGAATTAATATTTCTGCCATTTCAATTTATATAACTTGTGCGTTTTTTTAATGCTATATTGCTATAATGTCAGATGTAATGTGAAGCTGTCTGCAAACAAATTTGCAATCACTGCATTTTGCTTCTCCGTGTCTATATTGCCATATTGTGTTTCTCCCCTATAAAAAAGCTCAGGCATGAAAACCCTCACATCAGAAACTTAAAAGCAATACCAAAGGTTCATTTTTTTCCCCCATAAACTAACAAACATGTCTATACTTACCTGCTGTGTGCAGTGGTTTTGCACAGAGCAGCCTGGATCCTCTTCTCAGGGCCCCAGCAGGCTCTCCTGGCTCCTCCTTTCTGTCGGGTGCTCCCATAGCAAGCAGCTGTTCATTCACACACGGAGCCTGGGCTCTGCCCCCCTTTCTCCTCATTGGTTGACTAGCTGTGATTGACAGCAGCGGGAGTCAATGGCTCCCACGTGCTGTCTCAGCCAATGAGGAAGCAAAGACCCAGGACAACCAAGGCTTTCATTATTATCATACAGGATTTATATAGCGCCAACAGTTTGCGCAGTGCTTTACAAAATGAAGTTAGACATTACAGTTACAATACAGTTTGGTACAAGAGGAAACAGAGGGCCCTGCTCATTAGAGCTTACAATCTAGGAGGAAGGCTTGAGTGGTACAAAAGGTAATAGCTGTGAGGGGATGAGCTGATGGAGGAAATAAATGGCAGTTTACTAGGTAGAAGCAGGATAGGCTTCTTTAAAGAGAAAGGTTTTCAGGGATCGTCTAAAGGTGGATAGGTTAGGAGACAGCCGGAGAGATTAGAGTAGGGAGTTCCATAGGATGGGAGAAGCTTGGGAGAAATCCTGGAGGCGAGCATGAGAGGAGGTGACACAGGTACTAGAGAGCAGAAGGTCTTGGGAGGATCAAAGAGAGCAGTTTGGTTGATATTTTGAGATCAGGTTGGTGATGTAGCTGGAGGCAGAGTTGTGGATGGCTTTGTAAGTTGTTAGTATTTTGAATTTTATTTGTTGGGCGAGTGGAAGCCAAAGGAGGGATTGGCAGAGAGGGGTAGCAGACACTGAACGGTTGGTAAGGTGGATGAGCCTGGCAGCAGTATTCATGATGGACTGAAGGGGGGATAACCTATGTAAAGGTAAGCCAATGAGGAGGGAGTTGCAGTAGTCGAGGCAAGGGATGACCAGGGAGTGAATTAGGAGCTTTGTGGTATCATTGGTTAAAAAGGGGCATATTCATGCACATCGCTGGATCTCAATGCGGCTCAGGTAAGTATTGAGGGGACTTGGAGCACTGATGTACACAGAAGGTTTTTTATCTTATTGCATAGAATGCATGAAGGTAAAAAACCTTGAGCCTTTACAACCACATAGCGAACTTCACCTCTGGGGAAAAAATAAATGCCAATTTTTGCAGGAAAAAAAAGTGCATTTATTCCCCTGCAAAGCATTTCACCTGTGATTACTAGATTATGGATGCAATGTCAGGCTCCTGCAGACAAGTCATACAGCTTTCTGCTTGTACCTCTGTATGGGCTGTTATTGTGAGGCTATATTCACACCTAAGCGTCACATTTTCAAGCATTTTTTTTTCCAAGTGTTTTTTTTCCAAGAGCTGTGAGTGTTTTTGGAGCAGAATTGCATGTTTTTGCTGCTTTTGTCAAACGTTTTTTGCAACTAGGTGTTTTTTATGTTGTCAATGGAAAGCTAACAAAGGGCAGAGAGCTGCTGTTTGAGCTGAAACTGTGAATAATGCTCAGACACTCATTTCTTGCTTTTCAGGAGTTTCCTTTTATGTCTATGGGGACAAAAACGCTCAATGCTGCCTGAAAAGTAGTTCCTGTACTGTTTTGAGACAGGCATTTTGTTACAAGCGACAGAACGCTCAGATGTAAACAAGGGCTATTGAAAACAATAGGGTTCAATAGCCCTTTTTTGCTTGTTGAGCGTTTTTGAGCTTTGAGCTACAAGATACAAAATGCACAAATGTGAACCGGCCTGAAAGCTGCAGGGCTTGTGAATGAACTACAAAGGCATTCATCAGGCTCCTTGCAGTTCATTGAGAGCTACAAGCCATCTGCTGTGATGGCAGATGTTGTTCGAGGGCGTTTTTGTGCAAATTTACTTTATTTTTTACCTTTTCGCCAGCTTTAAGTATGTTGGTGTTTATATTGCTGTTTGCTGCTGATCATTCTTTATAGGTCTTCCTCCTTATATAGCATTTTAAATCCTTAATAATTCATTTTAACATGGTTGCTAGTTACTGGTATATTATGTGCTTAAAGTATTACTAAACCCACAACAGTAAAATCAGTCTGTGTATGCAGTAAAGCTTGTTTGTTATAGTAACTGTGGAACCGAAAGGGTTAAACCTCTGCATTGTGTCAAAGGGCAGTTTGATCCTGATTTCTCTGATCCTCCCCTTCTTCCAATGTCCCCCTCTTATCTCCTGATAATACATATTGTGTGGATTCACTCTGCACATGATCAGTTTGTAGTGTATTGCTAGAGAGGTGTTTTTTTGGGGGAGGGGGGTAAGTACATGTGATTAGCACAGGGCCAATCAGTATTGCCCAGACAGTTGTCAAAGGTTCTGCATCCTCCTAGAGAAAGATGAAAACTCCTACAATCTTTAACATGTGCTCTGTTGGACACTGATAGAAGTCACAAGACTGCTCTAACTGCTGATGCGAAAAGGTATTTAGCAGTTTATATTTACTAAAATAATTGCACTTTCATGTTCTGTGTACTGTGGGAGACCAGATATAGTGAATGCAGGGTCCTGGGTTTAGTAACGCTTTAATATGATTTGTTACATTCATCAGTATAAAAGCCATGCTGCAAACTTATAATTGCTTTGTTTTCTTCCTCTTTACAGTAACAGAGTTGGTGGGATCAAAACAAAGACGTGTTGTTGGCATTGTCGTTCAGATGTTTTTCACATTGGGAGTCATGATCATTCCTGGTATTGCTTATTTGATTCCTACATGGCAAGGCATCCAGTTGGCTATTTCTTTGCCAAATTTCCTCTTTCTTCTTTATTACTGGTAATTATCATTACTGATTTATTACGTGGCTGTTCGTATTTGCCTGTTTTTTAGTTGATGTACTTATGATTACTGATGATTGACAGCTCCTGCCTGCTGATCTTAAAGTAGAACTAAAAGCAAAACCTTTTTAGTTTTGAGAGGAGATGGACTAGAACACCTGTCCTGCTTTTTTGCTGTCTGTGCCCGTTGGGGAGATTCACGCCTTCTGTTTACCACTATCATTGAAAGAAACAGGGCAAAGTAAAATATCAAATTTTGGGTTGACACCAGTACAGGAATAGAGGAGAACTCTTCCAATGGGGACGCTAGTTCTAGTGACACCCTGGGATTCCCTCACTTTGGAGGGGGTTTAGGCTACGGGACAGGAAGTTTAGGGAAGTCTCCCCAATGGGTCACAGATTACAAAAAACTGAGGGGGGTTAAAACCTTCTCTTACACAAAAAATTGCCTTTAGTTCTACTTTGATGACCTGCTAAATGTTTCACTCTCTTTTAGGGTATACTTATTACAAAAAGTTTGCAATCTAAAACATTTAAAGAGTAGATCTTCAGATGTTTAGTGACATTAAATCCCGAAACAAATGTATTAACCATTTGCCTACCAGCCGCAGTGTATATACTGCGGCAGGGCGGCACCGCTGTGCTAGAGCACGTAATAAAATGGCGTCTAGCAAAACAGGTAGGGGGCGCGCGCGCGCCCTACCTGCGCCACCGATCGCGGCAGCGTTTGTCCAGCAGCAGGTCTCTACCCGCCGACTCACGGCGATTAGCATCACTCACTGACCGAGAGCACGGCTGCAGTGTTTACACTGCACCTCTGCTCCCTGTCAGCTCCTAACACACTGTCACTGTCACGGAAAGCAGAGATTAGCTTTCCGGGACAGTGTGTTCCCGTGAAGTACACACCCCCGGCCCACTAGTAAAACACTCCCCTCACACAGTTAACCCTTTCATTGAATAAAAAAGTTAACCCCTTTCTCCCCAGTGCCATTAGTACAGTGTCAGTGCTTTTTTTTCACTCATCACTGTATTGGTGTCACTGGGGATGTCAGTGACCCCAAGACAGTTCCCCCCCAGTGTCAAAATGTCCGCAGTCCCGCCATAAGTCGCTAATCACTGTCATAAATCACTGATCACCGCCATAAGTCGCTGATTGCTGCAATTATTATTATAAAAAAAAAAATCCCAGTATCTTTCCCGTTATTTGTAATTGCTATAACTTTCACGTAAACCAATTAATTTACATGTATTGGGATTTTTTTTAGCAAAGACATGTCGCAGAACACATTTTGGCCGAAATTTATGACAAAATTAGATTTTTACATTTTTTTACTGGACATGTTTTATAGTAAAATGTCCAAAATATTGTTTTTTTTTCTCAAAATTGTCAGCCTTTTTTTTTATAGCGCAAAAAATAAAAAAAAATCAAATACCACTGAAAGAAAGCTCAATTTGTGGGAAAAAAGGAAGAAAATTTAATTTGGGTGCAGTGTTGCATGACCGCGCAATTGTCAGTTAAAGTAACGCAGCGACGTAACACAGGCCACTTCTGTAACTAAATACTGCTACAGGGCGGCACATGTGCGCAAAATCACACATATATATATATATATATATATATATATATATATACAATTTGTGCTCAGGTGGTTTTCACGCCCCTCCCAGATGGCGTCAGATTGCGCCTCAGTACACCAGTCATCACATTTAACCTCTTGATTGCCAGCAACACACTCCTACACAATAAATCTCCATTGCTAGTATAGTGTCTGAACGGATCAATATCTTTGATCAAATCAGCACTATACCAGTGTTCACATTAGTATAGCGTCCTCAAAAACGCAGCGTTAACGGGATCAGCCCCGACACCTGCCAGCACCTGCGTTTAGCCCCTACGTTTATCCCCCCCTTCTCCCCCAGCAAGTGCAGTGTCAGTAGGTCCCTGTCACTTGATATATTACACAGAAAACCGCAGTGTTCGCAGAATCAGGCCTGATCTCTGTTAGCACTTGCTGGTAAATTTTGATGACTCTCATATGCAGCAGAGTGCCAATACTAGTGCCGCTCTACCTTTTGGTGAACTGGCGAGTACTAGTGGCCTAGTATATCCTGGTCTTTCACATATCTATTAGATTGTAAGCTCCCAGGATCAGGCCCTCCTAACCCTCTTGTATTGAACTGTATTGTTGCTGTATTGTCTCCCGTTATATTGTAGCGCTGAGCAAACTGTTGGCGCTATATAAGTCCTGTATAATAATAATAATAATAATACCAGCACTGCAGTATGACTTGGTGACGTGGCGAGTCCTATAAGTGCAGTACAAGCTGGTGCGATGGCGAGCACAAGTATTGTCCCGCAGCCACTAAGAATTCGCACACAGGCCCGTAGAGCCCCTAATATCCTTCTGGATGGTATTGCAAATCCCGATTGGCAGTCCACAAATTTTGCAGCACTTGTACTTCCCCCGTTCACTGCCCAACCCGAAATTCAGGTGGAAATAGAAAATTTAACTACTCCCCTTGATTTTTGGAGCGTTTTTTCACGGAATATCTGTATGCGTTGATTGTGGATCAAAGCAATTTATATGCACAAAATTTATCGCCGCCAACCAAAATTCAAACCTTGCCAGATCATTCGCATGGAAACCCATTACGGTGTCCGAATTTACTTTTTTTGGGGGCCTAACCCTCAACATGGGCAATACTAAAAGAAATGAATTCCAGTTGTGTTGGTCCGCAGACCCGATTCATCATATGTGTTCTCTGCTGCCATGGCCAGGCATAGATATGAGAGTATAATGTGTTTTATGCATTTCAACGACAATACACTCTGTCATCCTCGGGGTGACCCTGAATTTAACCGGCTACTCAAAATTCAGCCCCTCGCAAATCACCTTAATCAAAAAATTTCAGATGTATATACTCCCCAGCAAAAAATCTGCGTTGATGAGTCCCTAATTAATTTTGCTGGCCGCCTTGCATTCAGACAATTTCTCCCCTGCAAGCGTGCCAGATATGGGGTCAAGTTGTAGAAGACCTGTGAGAGGGCAACAGGCTATACTTATAAGTTTCGGATTTACGAGGGAATAGATAGTCACGTGGAGCCCCATTAGAAGTGCGTGGATGCAGGGCGGTATATTTTAATGGTGGGCATACCATACACTTTTTTCGGCAGAGATTTCTTCTCTTTTTTTCATTCAATCCACAGGCTGCATAAAAAAAAACCCAAAAGAACGTAGCATATATACCCAAAAAGGACCAGCGACATACTGGTACATCACTGGACTTTGAGTGGTTATACTAGGATAATGCCTACACCTGCAGGCATCATCCTGGTATCATTTTTTTCAGCTGGCGATCAGCTTTCATGTAAAAGCAATCCTAGTGGCTAATTAACTGCAGGATTGCTTTTACAAGCAGCAGGAGACAATCCCCCCCCCTCCCCCGCTGCCTTCCACGGCCTTCTCGGGCTGTCCCAAGCCATTGGGGAACCTGAGAATGCAGCCAGTGTTTCTGCCAGCTGATCATAGAGCTGATTGGAGACCAGAATGGTGCCAATCATCTCTATAGCCTAAGAATTTAGACTAGACTACGAGCATTTCATCACTTCAGTTTCGCAGGATATAACAGCACCATTTGTAAATTGGGAAAGCATTTGATCACACCGATTTTGGTTTGATTAGATAATGTAAGGGCAGAGGAGAGATCTAGAGTCTGATAGACCCCAGATTTCTCAAAAAAGAATATATGACAATGCCCATTGAAGTTATAGGGGATATTTGCATTCCCTGTGATAGCATTAAAAGTGATAAAAAAAAAAAATTAAAAGGACAGTGTAAACATAATTAAAAAAATCAAAATAACAAAAAAAAAGTAACCTCGCCTTCCGCGCAAGCACACACCAGCGATCATGAGCGTTGACCCTGTGCCAGTATGGAAACAGCAGTTGCACCATGCATGTGAGGTATCGCATCGAACTTCAGATCAAGGACAGTAATTCTAACACTAGACCTCCTCTGTAAATCTGAAATGGTAGTTTGAAAGGCTTTTAAACATTGCCTATGGATATTAAAAACGTATGCAGTTTGTCGCCATTGCACGGGGCATGGGCAGTTTTAAAGCATGTCATGTTTGGTATCTATTTACTCGGCATACCATCATCTTTTATATTTTACCAAATAATTGGCCAATATATTATGTTTTTGTGCATTAAAAGTAAAAATAGTGTATTTTTTAAAAGAAAATTGCGTTTGAAAAATCGCTGCACGAGTACTATGTGCCATAAAAAATTTTAGTACCCAACATTTTATTCACTATGGTATTTGCTTTAAAAAAATATATAATGTTTGGGCTTTAAATTAATTTCCTAGCAAAAAAGACTGATTTGTTTCATGTGAACAAAAAGTGTCAGAAAAGGCTTGGTCTTCAGGTGGTTAGAAGAGTGAGTGATGTGTGGCATAAACTTCTAATGCTGGGCATAAAACACCCCCACGACCCAAAACGACCCGTTTTTGAAAAGTAGACACCCCAAACTATTTGCTGAGAGGCATGTTGAATCAATAGAAGAATTTATATTTTTACCACAAGTTTTTGGAAAATGACAAAAAAGTTTGTTTTTTTTTTTACACAAAATTGTCAGTTAAATGATTTACTGCTCACACATGCCATGGGTATATGTGGAATTACTCCCCAAAATACATTCTGCTACTTCTCCCAAGTATGGGGGTACCACATGTGAGAGATGTTTTTGCAGTCTAGCCAAGTACAGGACCCCAAAATCTAATAAGCACCTTCAGGTTTTTAAAGGGCTTATTTTCTCATTACACTTCCAGACTACCTATCACAGTTTCGGAGGCCCTGAAATGCCAGGATAGCACCTAACCCCCCCAAATTACCCCTTTTTGGAAAGTAGACACCCCAAGGAATTTGATAAGAAGCATGCTAAGTATTTTGCAGATCTCATTTGTTGCCACACGTTTTTGGAAAAAGAAGAAAAAAACAAAAACATGTTTTCTATTTTTTTTTATATTTCAAAACCTTGTGAGAAAAAATTAGATCTGCAAAATACTCACCATGCCTCTTTTTAAATTCCTTGGGGTTCTACTTTCCAGAAAGGTGTCATTTGGGGGGGTTTGGTGCTATCCTGGCATGTTTGGGCCTTCGAAACTGTGATAGGTATTGAGGAAGTGAAATGAAGCTACGCACCTTCAGGCTTTCAAAGTGGTCATTGGATTTCAGGCTCCTGTATGTGGCTAGGCTCCCAAAAAGTCTCACACGTGTGGTATCCTCATACTCGGTAGAAGTAGCAGAATGTATTTTGGGGTGTAATTCCACATATACCCATGGCTTGTGCGAGAAATAAATAATTTAAATGACAACTTTGTGTAAAAAAAAAAAAAAAATGTTTTTGTCATTTTCCAGAAACTTGTGGGAAAAGAATAAATCTTCCATGCACACAATATGCCTTTCAGCAGATAGCTTAGGGTGTTTACTTTCCGAAAAGGGGTCATTTGAGGGTGTTTGTACTATCCTGGCATTTTAGCATCTCATGAAATGTGATGAGCAGTCAGAAAGTAAATGCTGTGTAAATTCCATTATCTATACCATAGTTTGTAGATGCTATAATTTTCACACAAAACAATGTACACTTACTGGGATTTTTTTTTTAACCAAAAAAATGTAGCAGAATACATTTTGGCCTAAATTTATGACGAAATTTTAGTTTTTTTGATATTTTTTATGACCGAAATGAGAAATAATTTTTTTTCAAAAAAATGTTTGTTTATAGCCCCAAAAATAAAAAGTGAACAGGTGATCAATACCACCAAAAGAAAGCTCTATTTGTGTGAAAAAAAGGACATAAATTTCATTTATGTACGGTATTGCATGACCGCGCAATTGTCCATTAAACTAGCGCAGCGCTGCATAGCAAAAAAATGGCGTAAATTGCAGTATCTATACCATAGTTTGTAGACGCTATAACTTTCACACAAACAATCAATATATATTTATTGGGATTTTTTTTTACAAAAAACATGTAGCAGAACACATTTTGGCCTAAATTTATAACCAACTTTGAGTTTACTATATATTTTTTATAGCTGAAAGTAAAAAATATTGTTTTTCTTCAAAATTTTTGGTCTTTTTTTGTGTATAGTGTGAAACATAAAAAGCGCACAGGTGATCAAATACCACTGAAAGAAAGCTCTATTTGTGTGAAAAAAGGACAAATTTCGTTTGGGTGCAGTACTGCATAACCGTGCAATTATTGAATTAGTGCAGCGCCGAGTAGCAAAAAGAGGCCTAGTAAGGAAGGGGGGTAAATCCTCTGGATGGCAAGTGGTTAAATTTCAGCTTACCAATTGTTGGATGTAGTGGCTGTATTACCTTCTTTTTTTTAGGCTTTATTTTCCTTTATTTTCACCTGGTAATCCGGCCACCTTCCTTTAACAGACCAAGCTATTCAGACAATGTAGCAGAAGGTTGTAACAAACCATTTAACACTGTCAGGAGCTTACAATGGTCATCTTTTATTCATTTCTGTAAAACCTTTATTCCAAAACATGAAAAAAAAAATTGCTGTGGCTGCTTAAAAAGCGTTAGCTGGAGTTCAGCTTCAATTTGTTAGTCAAGTCCATCTGAATATGCTAGTATAACACTTCCCTCTACCTAGACAATGCTGCTGTTCAAAGGTGTCTGCTTTACTACTTCATCCAAAATGTAGACACCTGAGGTGTGTGAAGTTGGTCATAGATGGTAGGAATCTCAATTGGTTCAGAAGGAGATTCAAGCCATCTATGGGCGGCCTGCATTTAATTTAGAATGACATCACATGTCAATAGTATTAGGTCAGTTGTATATTATGTGTGCTGCTTACAAAATAGTTTTTTTTTTTGCATTGTTGTATTGCTTTATAAATCCTGCCTCCTCATATACATACTTTGATCATGAAATCTGTATGCTGACAAAATAAAATGTAACTGTCCGTTTCAGGATATATGTATGTAGGCTTAAAGCAGAGTTCCAGTCCCCTCGGCACTTTTCTGGTCTGATTCTTTTCTGTTGCAGTATATAATTAGGACAGTGTTCTAAGTGTATGCCGTTTGCTTACTTGTAAATGTGACATTCCTCAGAAGGCAGACAGGCAGCGGCCAATACAAGTGTGGGCATCTGAAGCTAGCTCCTACTTTCTTCTGGGATTCGTTGCAGCTGGCTACCCAGCATGCACCTCCCGATCTCGCGCTTGCGCTGTAAGAACACAGCGTGACACACTGTGTTGTTTGTAGGTTGCGAGAACAATGGTGGCGGAGGAAGATCCCGCCTCATTGTTATGGCAACCTGTCAATCATTCCTGCCGAAAATGTCACTTCTGGTCAAGAAATACCAATGCCGATATCCCAAGAGTCCTAGGGAATCGACTAATGATGATATCGCCTAGGCGGCCAGACCAGACGTGCAGGATACTGATAGCAAAAAAAGGTATTTAGAAAAAAATAAATGCATAAAAATATCCCATAACAGACTGTTCTGCGGGTGGGCATTGTGTGGCAAGGATCATGAAAAAGGGTGGAACTCCATTTTAAATAATGTCTTCTGTTTTTATATCTACAGGTTTATCCCAGAATCTCCGCGCTGGTTGTTAATACGTAAAAAGAAAGACAAGGCTGTGCGCATCATTAGTGACATTGCGAAGCACAATGGGAGATGTCTTACTCCAATCTATTGCCAGGTAATCAATTTTCATTGGTTAAATTAATAATTCTGTCCTTGCAACAAGTTACATGGTGGCCTGTGAGAAGTGTGACATGCAGCTGAACCCTCTCATCTAAGCTAGACTAGTGGTGGTCAACTTGATTATAGAGGGCCTCGAGAGCGGCCCCTGACACTTTCGGAGGGCTGCACAATAGCAGCACATTTTCGTGCATTTCGTCAAGATAGGCAGCCAGTTCAGAATGAAATCCTGCAGTGTATTGCAGTGCATATTGAAAAGTTGGAGCAAAATTATCCCCTGAATTGGTAGCAGTAATAGCCCCGAGAATTGGTGTCAGTAAGTGTGATGGACATGGTGTCAGACCCGGCGACCTTCACCAACTTGACTAATGGCTAATCAAACTCACACCACTCTGTCACTGATATGCAACGGCGACACCCTAAGTCTCATTCTGCATTTTCATTTCTCATTTTCTAGCTTGCGGGATCGTAAGTGCCAGAGAAACCATCGCTGGCTATGGGTAATTAAAGGTTAATTACAGGTAACCCTCTATACGCAAAATCAATCACTGCCACCAGTTATTTATCATAAATATCAATATCCACAATATTAGCAATAATGATTATGTCTTAAACTAAACGTCTGTAACACACTGTCCCCACAGACAGGTATATCCAGAGATTTACCATATAGCAGAACTCTTCAAAGAGACAGGAATCTTTTTAAGTTCTGCGTTAGCGCATCAGAGATAATTTTACAAAATACATAAATGGCGAGCGCTGGGTAAATATATGCAGCTGTCACCAGAGATTGTGACAATGAATCTCAAGACAGCAAACAAGTAAATAAAGTGCAGCGCATACAAAAAGTCCACTGAATAGGTACAGTGTCAAAGGTATATGTGCAAATTAGTGCAACCAATGAAATAATACATAAATAAATATAACAAAAACCAATGTAAGCAATTAAACCAACAAATAAAGTTCTTCCACAAATAGATCTGTGTGTCAGTGATGCTGGAGAGCACAAATGTGTCCAATTCCACCCAGTGCTTAAAAGATCCGGTGAATGTTCCGCCACCACTATGCACTCACCAGAATGCTACTTGTACAGTGGAAACATCAATGTAAAAGGGAAGCTAGCCACATACCAAAATGGCCACCATTCCGGAGCGCGTACACGGCGACGTGACATCAGCACGTAGGCTCCATCCAACATGTTTCATGCACACGCACGTCTTCAGGGGTACGCCCATTGCCGACGTCAGAAGGGATCACCATTTAAATAGCCTACGAGGCGCGCATACAATTAGTGGGCAGCATTTTAATGTAGCCCATATTGTGAGACATTATCCGGAACAGATGGTGGAAGACTATTGCAATGAATACCAATGGGATGTTACATATCTAATCGTCAAAACGGCATCAAAAATCATAATTAATTAACAAGGGACATCCAATAAGTATTGGATGACACAATATGGAAATCACAATGTGATGTAGATTAAGACAATGAATAGTTATATAGCGCTGTACAATAGACGAGCGCCATATTAATGGAGTCCAGAATAAAAAGCAATAAGCCTTGTGATCATTAAAAAACAATATGATATCTCAAATAAATATTCATCACATCCAAATAGCGTAAATAATCAATCAGATGTCGTGATTGCCCAGGCAAAGCAAAAATAATAAAATTGAAAATAATAAAAATTATGAAAATAGGGTAGTCTCTCAGAATCTCAAACAATAAAATAAAAGTAAAAGTAAAATAAATGAAGTGTCTGTAGTTCATATCTATCAAGGACTTGAGACAAAAAAGGTAAAAAATACATCTATTTAAAAAAATATGAATTTAAAAAGCAGGCCATTTAAATTAATATGAAATTATACATATCGTACCTAAGTAGAAAAGCAAACATATACATGCCACTTTAGCTATTATCTATAAAGCAATTGATATCAATGTCTACATTCAGGCCCCGAGGTACCAATGTACACAACTCATACATCCACTTGGTTTCAAGTTTGGATTTCTACAGTGACAATCTCTGAAGTGTTCTGATAGAGAATGCTCCTTATAACCTTTTTTGATATTATAAAGATGGTTTAATTGCTTACAAGAGATAATTTTACGGTTAAGCCCTGTTTCACACTGTTGCAAATTGTCATTCAATTTGACTGTTCAAATCGCAGTGATCTGCTGAAACTGTTCTAATGGGTGCAACTTCGACTTCATCAGAGTCGCACCAATTAGAAAAGTAGTTCCTGCACTACTTTTCCTGATTTGGGGTGCAACTTGCATAGACATCTGTGTATGAAGTCCCACAGATATCTATGAAGTCGCACCACCATCCTACTTTGATATAGTGCGACTTCAAGTGAAGTTGCACAATTTCAAAGTTTGATCCAATGTGAACCAGGACTTAAAGGGTAAGTTCACCTTTGGGAACTTGTTACACGTTCCACCTGCTTTTAGGGTGGAACATGTAACATGTTCCCATAGCTGCAGCCATGCCCGCCCCCCCCCCCCCCCTTCGCTCTGACAGTACGGGGAGAAGTTTCCCTGTACTATCTGTCAGAATTGAAAACTGCCTACATGTCCTGGCAGCCTTAGCGGCTGTTGGCTTGTAGTTTTCAATGAACTACCACTGTTCTGTGGAGCATCCCCTACGGCAAGCAGATATTCTGACAGGTCTGCAGGAGACCTGCATGGAATCTGCGATCTACTAATCACTGGTACAATGCTTTCCAGGCTCCTGCAGACAAAAATAATAAATGCCAATTTTTTTACTATCAAAAAAATGTGCATTTATTATTTTTGTCAAAAAGGTTTACTTATCCTTAAAAAGTAGAGTGTCATAAGTAAGCAGGTAAAACAGTGCTAACAAAATATTTACATAAAAAAACTGTATTACGAAGGCAAAAGACACAGATAATAATGCAACAAAAAAACAAAAAGGGTTTAAAAGTAAAAATAACTTCACGTCCTGGTTCTGTGCATTCAACAAAATTCAGTCAATGAGCATAAGATGGATCAGTGGCTCTCATAGATTTTGGTTGACGTTTTTCCTTTGACGGTAAAAAGAAAGCTGCCAACTACTGATGCAGCCACTCTTTTCTGGTCCCTGAGGAGGGTGTTAACAGAAAATGGCCAATAGTAAGGTCTGAGGAGTGACAGATGGGATGTCAGTCTTTACGATCATTTAGTTGTCTCACCTTCAAAGTTTACAAAAAGTGCAGCTGGCTGTTAACACAATTATAACATTCTATGGCGGTAGACGTTTTGGGGTTTTTAGCACATTCCTCTCCCAGTACTGACTTGACATGTAAACACAGAACACCCAAGCACCGGAGGTGCTTCCACTAAAGGGGGTTGAATTTTTCCCCTCCTCACTGCAGTCCAAATATTTGGTTCTGCTTGCCAGGATACTCCTTGTTTCCTCTGCCTGGCAATGATGGTTCAGGGGATGAAAAGAAGCAATATAAAAGTACAGCTTAATTATAGTTGCTGGGCATCTAGAAGAACCCCATTCAAAATCAAATGTTACAGCAGCAATGGACTAAAGAGTAACTCCACTTTTCCTGAAAAAAAAATATTCCCCTCTGGGTGATTTATATACAGTGGGTATAAATAAGAATCACCTCCTTTAAAATCACATTTTGTTGCCTTGCAGCCTGAAATGAAGACACACAGTTTTTGTTTTATCCAGCTGTATTTACTTTAGCACATAGATTGGATTGGCGTAAGGCCAATGTGGTGCCAATATTTAAAAAGGGGTCAAAATCTTTACCAAGTAATTATAGACCTGTTAATTTAACTTCTATAGTTGGGAAGATACTGGAGAGTTTAATAAAAGACCACATAGATGAGTTCTGGCTGGAAAAAAAATATTTTAAGCAACAGACAGCATAAATTCATGAAAGACAGAAGTTGTCAAACAAATCTGATTTCTTTTTATGAGGAGGTGAGCAAAACCTTGGACAGAGGGGTGGCAGTGGACGTAGTATACTTGGATTTTGCAAAAGCGTTTGACACAGTTCCCCACACATGGCTAATGTGTAAGGTAAAGTCTACAGGCTTGGAAAAATCCTTATGTAAATGGATAGAAAACTGGCTAAAAGATCAAATTCAGAGAGTAGTGGTTAATGATTCATACTCTGAATGGTCTGGGGTCATCAGTGGTGTACCCCTGGGTTCAGTGTTGGAACCCCTACTTTTTAATATATTTATAAACGATATAGGGTCTGAGATTAAAAATCAGTCTTTGCAGATGACACCAAGCTGTGCAGTGAAATAATGTCCTTACAGGATGTCTTCAACTTACAAGCCGACCTCAATGCACTGTTTAATTGGACAACTATGTGGCAAATGAGATTTAATGTTGATAAATGTAAGGTTATGCAGTTGGGGGTTAAGACTATGCATGCATCATACATACTAGGGGAAGTACAAATGGGGGAATCAATGGTGGAGAAGGATCTGGGAGTTCTGGTAGATCACAAGCTTAATAATGGCATGCAATGCCAAGCTGCGGTTTCTAAAGCGAACAAAATCCTCTCTTGTGTTAAAAAAGGTATAGACTCCAGAGAGAGAGAGATCATATTACCCTAATACAAATCATTAGTAAGACTTCATCTGGAATATGCAGTTCAATTTTGGGCACCAATTCACAAAAAGAACATTGGGGAACTTGAGAAAGTACAGAGAAGGGCAACTAAACTGATATGCTCAGCTATGAGGAAAGATTAGAGGAACTAAATGTATTCTCTCTTGAGAAGAGGAGATTAAGGGGGGATATGATCAACATGTATAAATACATCTCATATAGTGAACTCGGTGTAGAGCTATTTACCCTGAGGTCAACACAGAGGACAAGGGGGCACTCTTTACGTCTGGAGGAAAAGAAATTTAATCTCCAAACACGGAAAGGTTTCTTCACAGTGAGAGCTGTGAAAATGTGGAATAGACTTCCTCAAGAGTTGGTTCTGGCCAGCTCAGTGGATTGCTTCAAAAATGGCATGGATTCTTTCTTAGATACACAGAATATAACTGGATACTAACATTTATAGGTAAAGTTGATCCAGGGAATATCCGATTGCCTCTCGGGGGATCAGGAAGGAATTTGTTTCCCAATAGGTGCAAATTGGATCGTGCTTTGCTGGATGGTGTTTTTGCCTTCCTCTGGATCAACTGTGGGTATAGGATTATAACTTTTTTTTTTTATATGGTTGAACTGGATGGACTTTTGTCTTTTTTCAGCCGGACTAACTATGTAACTATGTAACTTTACTTTAGTACAACTTATGACATCCAACTTTATCCTGCAGATCTTTTGACAGTGCCATGCCACCCATAGTTGATTGATTGTTTCAGTTGCACTACTAGAGACTGAAATGCTCCAGGAAAACTCTTTATGCTGAGCTAATCAAAATGACAGCAGCTGATCATAATTGATAGTTAAATGGCTTTGTTTGCCATTGAGAAGGTGATTAGCTACACCTGATTGAGTTTACAATTCATTTTTAGGAAGTGGAAGGGGTAATCCATGTTGGTGTTATATCTTTCACTTAGATGTTATACGTTGCACTGAGCAAATACAGCTGGATAAAAACAAAAACTGTGTCTGTCTTCATTCCATACTGTAAAGCAACAAAAGGTGAGGGATGATTCTTTTCTATATCCACTGTACATTGCAGGAATTTTAACAAATTTGGTTTAAAATTGTGCATGCCCATAGACCAGTGACAAAAGACGGTACATTAAATTATTCATTGGTGATGCTTTAAAGTCTTTACAGGTTACCAGATTAGAGTTACACAGGTGGTCTGACCCTAGAATTACTCTTACTCTGACATTTGTGTTGATACCTCACATGTGTAGTGCAATCAATGTTTGCATGTTTGCGGAACTGACAAGCACGTTTGCCTTTGCCCATGAGCATGGGGGGAGATAGTGCTCTATTGCTATCACAAAGGATGAAAGACATTACTTGTTATTGCTTGGGCCGTGACAGGTCCTCTTTATGGAGAGATCTGGGATCTCTCCTCTGGCCTCCAAAGCAGCAGATCAAACAGATCAGTTTGACCTGCTGCTTCACAAGCAGGTAACGGCTTGTCAACAAACAAAAAATGAGAAATGATGAAATCCTCATCGCTTCCAGTTTCTAATCTCAGAGAGAGTGTTAATAACCACCTAGCGGGGCCTCTAGCAGTCCACAGGACAGGATTCCCCAGGGCGCGGAGTCTAAGCCCCAGTCTGCTTATTCACCAGGGCTCCTGATGGTGTGGATGGGCTTGGAGCAGACAGGGACCAGGTCGTGGCCCCTGAGTACCCCCGTCTGTGGTAGAGGGATCCGCCAGAGGTATATGCAGGTAGAGAGCCTGACGTGAAGAGGTGGAAAACTGGATCCGAGCGGGATGGATGGTTGGATGGCAGAGTAGTAAGCGTGGTCAACGGGCCGGGTCAGCAACAGTGGGATCAGCATAGTACAAGGCGGCAGGCAGAAGAATAGTCAGGTCACTCGCTGGGGTCGGTAACAGAAGTTCAGATCAGGTATGGGGGTATGCAGAAGAGAGGTCAGACTAGCCAGGGGGTCAGAGCAGGAGAAGTCAGCGGAGGTCAGATTCAGGCAAGGTCAGCAACAAATCTCAAATAGCAGGAACACAGGAGCAAAGACCATACGGCACTGGGTGTCAGTGCAGGGCAGGTTTAAATAGTGCGCCCTGCCCTGCTATTGGTGCCAGGCGAGCGGCTGCGATTGCGATTGCGCATACGTGGCCGCTGCCGTACAGGTCTCAGTGTCCGCCGGATTGTATGGATCGGTGATCCGCGCATGCGCGGAGTCACTCGCCGCCGCGATCCCTGACAGAGAGGAAACACATAATTTCCCATCTCTGTGTAGTGTGCAGGATCCAGCCAGTCGGGGCAGTCTTAGGCTTCCCGTTGGGGTGGGGAGACCGGGAAAGACTGCGACAGGTGACCCCTTCCACTGCAGGTAATAGTAAATATATTAGATTGGACTGCAAGTGTACCTCATCCCTAATATGCAATACAAAAGGAAACAAAACCTAATGGGACTTTACTGGTACATTAAGCGGACAACCTCATGTTCTACATTAAACATAGTTATCGAAATGCATCTTCCAAACACATTATGTAAAAACAATACTTGGCTAATGAGCCCAAGAAATCACAGCATCATGTTCTGTGGCACCAATGCCCTCCAGAGGTCGACACGTTTCGCTTGTTAGCTTCTTCAGGACCCCAAAATTGGAGGCGATTTCTTGGGCTCATTAGCCAAGTATTGTTTTTACATAATGTGTTTGGAACATGCATTTTGATAAAAATGTTTAATGTACAACATGAGGTTGTCCGCTTAATGTACCAGTAAAGTCCCATTAGGTTGCATGTAATAGTAATCCAGTGGCAGTATAGCCACTCAGTATACTTTTTCATTCAGGAGAATAGCCTCCTGTAAATATACTGGGATCATGGTAGAACTGCCCTAATTCTTCATGGCATAGATTCAACAAGGTGTTGGAATTATTATTATTATTATATTATATATCTTGCTGTTAATAGACGTTGGGTACACTGTAGTCATAAAGGGATGGCCAATCTCCTCTGGTCTCTGACATCAACAAGGCATTTTCGTCCACACAACTTCTGCTCAGTGGATATTGTCTTTTTTCAGCCATTCTCTGTAAACCCTAGAGATGGTTGTATGTGAAAATCCCAGTAGATCAGCTGTTTTTCAAATACTCAGACCAGCCCGTCTGGCGTCAACAACCGTGCCATGTTCAAAGTCTCTTAAATCCCCTTTCTTCCCCATTCTGATGCTCGGTTTGAAATACAGCAAGTCTTCTTCACCACGTCTAGATGTTTAAATACATGAGTTGCTGCCATGTGATCGGCTGATTAGCAATTTGTGTTACAAAGCAATTGAACGGGTGTAACTAATAAAGTGGCTGGTGAGTGTATACATACGTTGGTATTCAGGCGGTTAAAGCATATTTATATATGTTCAGCCCCAGCCCCCACTAATACTTACCTGAGCCCCATCGCAATCCAGCAATGTGCACGAGAGCCTCGGCTCTCAGGGGACTTTCCTTCCTCACTGGCTGAGACAGTAGTGAGAAACATTGGCTCCCAATGCAGTCCGTCACAGCCAGTGAGCCAATGAGGTGAGAGCGGAAGCAGGTCTGACTTGCTGTCTGTGTGTGAGTAGACATGCAGAGCAGCGGCTTGGGAGAAAGCCTGCTTTGGTGCCCTCAGCAAGCTGCTTGCTCTGCAGGCAGGAGGTAGTGGTCAGGAGCTGTGGTGGGGGACCCGAGAAGAGGCGGATCAGAGCTGCTTTATACAAAACCAGTGCACAGAGGAGGTAAGTATGACTTGTATGTTGTGGGGTGGTGTTTTTTATTTTTTATTATTTTTTTTTTATGAGTTTAATATCACTTTAATGATGCATGTTTGGTTTTTAGCCCCCAAGTGCATAACTTCAGCATAAACCCTATTTGTTACATACAAGCAGACTTCAGTGCACTATTTACCGTATTTTTCGCTCCATAAGACGCACCTGACCATAAGCCGCACCTAAGTTTTAGAGGCGAAAATCAAGAAAAAAAAATATTCTGAACCAATGGACTGCAGACATAGTACAGGAGATGACAAGAGACTGCGGACACAGTAAAGGAGATGACCAGAGACTGCGGACATAGTACAGGAGGTGACCAGAGACTGCAGACATAGTACAGGGGATGACCAGAGACTGCAGACATAGTACAGGAGATGACCAGAGACTGCGGACACAGTACAGGAGATGACCAGAGACTGCGGACACAGTACAGGAGATGACCAGAGACTGCCGACATACTACAGGAGATGATCAGAGACTGCAGACATAGTACAGGAGGTGACCAGAGACTGCAGACATAGTACAGGGGATGATCAGAGACTGCAGACATAGTACAGGAGATGACCAGAGACTGCAGACATAGTACAGGAGATGACCAGAGACTGCGGACACAGTACAGGAGATGGACCAGAGACTGCGGACATACTACAGGAGATGATCAGAGACTGCAGACATAGTACAGATGACCAGAGACTGCGGACATAGTACAGGAGATGACCAAAGACTGCGGACACAGTAAAGGAGATGACCAGAGACTGCGGACACAGTACAGGAGATGACCAGAGACTGCAGACACAGTACAGGAGATGACCAGAGACTGCGGACCCAGTACAGGAGATGACCAGATACTGCGGACATACTACAGAAGATGACCAGAGACTGTGGACACAGTACAGATGACCAGAGACTGCGGACATAGTACAGGAGATGACCAGAGACTGCGGACATAGTACAGGAGATGACCAGAGACTGCGGACACAGTACAGATGACCAGAGACTGCAGACACAGTACAGATGACCAGAGACTGCAGACACAGTACAGATAACCAGAGACTGCAGACATAGTACAGATGACCAGAGACTGCAGACACAGTACAGATGACCAGAGACTGCAGACATAGTACAGATGACCAGAGACTGCAGACACAGTACAGATGACCAGAGACTGCGGACACAGTACAGATGACCAGAGACTGCGGACACAGTACAGATGACCAGAGACTGCGGACACAGTACAGATGACCAGAGACTGCGGACACAGTACAGATGACCAGAGACTGCGGACACAGTACAGATGACCAGAGACTGCGGACACAGTACAGATGACCAGAGACTGCGGACACAGTACAGATGACCAGAGACTGCGGACACAGTACAGATGACCAGAGACTGCGGACACAGTACAGATGACCAGAGACTGCGGACACAGTACAGATGACCAGAGACTGCGGACACAGTACAGGAGATGACCAGAGACTGCGGACACAGTACAGGAGATGACCAGAGACTGCGGACACAGTACAGGAGATGACCAGAGACTGCGGACACAGTACAGGAGATGACCAGAGACTGCGGACACAGTACAGGAGATGACCAGAGACTGCGGACACAGTACAGGAGATGACCAGAGACTGCGGACACAGTACAGGAGATGACCAGAGACTGCGGACACAGTACAGGAGATGACCAGAGACTGCGGACACAGTACAGGAGATGACCAGAGACTGCGGACACAGTACAGGAGATGACCAGAGACTGCGGACACAGTACAGGAGATGACCAGAGACTGCGGACACAGTACAGGAGATGACCAGAGACTGCGGACACAGTACAGGAGATGACCAGAGACTGCGGACACAGTGCAGGAGATGACCAGAGACTGCGGACACAGTGCAGGAGATGACCAGAGACTGCGGACACAGTGCAGGAGATGACCAGAGACTGCGGACACAGTGCAGGAGATGACCAGAGACTGCGGACACAGTGCAGGAGATGACCAGAGACTGCGGACACAGTGCAGGGGATGACCAGAGACTGCGGACACAGTGCAGGGGATGACCAGAGACTGCGGACACAGTGCAGGGGATGACCAGAGACTGCGGACACAGTGCAGGGGATGACCAGAGACTGCGGACACAGTACAGGAGATGACCAGAGACTGTGGACACAGTACAGATGACCAGAGACTGCAGACAGTGCAGGGAATAACCAGAGACTGCAGACAGTGCAGGGAATAACCAGAGACTGCAGACAGTGCAGGGGATGACCAGAGACTGCAGACCATAAAGGAGATGACCAGAGACTGCTGACCTTTGGGGAGGGAGGGGGAGCGGGTACCTAAATTTGACAGGTACCCGCTCCCACTTTCGCGGAGTTGTCCTTCCCTCTTCTTCCCGCGCCGTCTTCTGTGACAGCCGGGTGCCCACTGCGCATGCACGAGAAGCGCTGTGCTTTGTGAATGGCCGGCGCCTTCTGGGACCTGTCATGTGTCCCAGAAGAGACCGGACAATTCACAAAGCAAAGCGCATGCGCAGTGGGCACCCGACTGTCATGAAGCCAGTGCAGGAAGACTGTACAGTGCTGGAGCGAGGAACAGGTAAGGCCCTGCAAGAGAGAAGAGCTGAGCGGCCGGCCCGGTATTCTGAGATGGTGGCGGCAGAAATACCGGACCGGACGCTTTATATTCGCTCCATAAGACGCACTGACATTTTCCCCCTTTTTTTGGGGGAAAAAACTGCGTCTTATGGAGCGAAAAAGGGTGTCCGCGGGTGTCCGCAGTCTGTGGTCATCTCCACCCTGTAGAGCTAGTCTAATCAATGTAGAAAGTATGTAACAGTGTTTGGGGGCTCAAAGCATAGAAGCAAACAGCAGGGAGAGTTGGTTAAAAAGGATTTAGGGATCCACTTTAGAGAAATGCAAAATTGTAATTTTAATTTGGTTGATCTGACCAAGGATATTGGTAAATTGTTCAACGCCTTCAGCTTTGTCTTAACTTCCTGTACTACAGGCAACAAATTCAACATAACATAGTCCTTAGCACTATGAGATATTACAACTCCAAGATAGTAAATTTATTCACCCATTGTAATTGTAAGTCGAAGATGCCATAAGTTTAATTTTAATTCCCTGTATATGGTGCAGCAAAGTATATAGTGTACTGGGCAGCCAGTAAATTGAATGAATAAGATGTTTAACTTGGGTTTGGCTCCCCGGAGCTCACCATTTGCAATTATAACACCCTCTCCTAAACCTTGTTTTATATTTTAGCCAAGTTGCAGCTATTTATGTCTTATTTAACCCAAAACAATGACATTTCTAGAAAGTTTATCACTGGCCGGATTTTGTGCTCCTGCCTTCTGTGCTCAAGTCAGCTTCCCGTTACCTAATGATTTTTAACGTAATTGTTCTACAACAGCAACTTGTTACAATTTAATTTGTTTTTCTGCTCACACGGATTAGTTTACAGTCAATTTGTTTTCTTCACGGTAGGATTTAGTCCATTGTTTCCATTTTCTGAATTACGTAGTCACTTTAGCCTACATAGCAATAACTTTTGACTAAAGCTGCAAAATTAAGCCTTAAGTTTTTTTTTTGCTATTCCAGTAAATCAGCAGGTAAGTGTCTTCATTCAAAAGAACTATTCAGGTCCTCTGAGCTGCTCTGTCTCCTACTAATATCTGTTAATGTTGGCTATAATGTTTATTGGCAGCCTCCCAGTTACAGATTGTTTCAGAAAAACAAATTGGTGGCCCTTAAATCTTCAGTAGCAGCCTCTCAATGACACCAGAACTATTAAGCACCTCTAACTGCTTGCCCTAGATACTGCAGTAGCAGCTTCCCAAAAGGAACTTGTATTTGTGCCCCAGGTGGCAAATCAGATACCTTAGCTGAGCAAGGAGGTCTCAATACCATGTTCTTCTAGCAGCAGCTTCCCTTAAGCTTATATATCAAGCACCCCTGAAGAAGCTGCAACAGGCAGCTATCTTCCCAATTCTCCAGGTCCTAACAATTCCCCAGGAAAAACAGACTGCACATTCTATCTGTTCATGAACAGGGAGTAATGACTGGGTCACCCCTGAATTGAGTTTTACGCCCCCAAAAATCTTTTCCTGAAAACTACCAAGTGGGGAAAAAAGGCTAGTTCTGTGGCTGACCATACCATCTCTGTCCTAAAACTAACATCTTGCTATACTTTTTTAAAGATGCTTCTTTTCAAGATTCTGCAGACAGAAAATTTTAGATAATCATAAAAGCTCACTAATTTGTCAGGCCCAGCCCTGCAACCAGCACTTGCTACAGTCTGTGTCAAACTGCAGCTAACTGGACTAGGACAATGAATAACCAACATTAACCTGTTTTTTAGGATCATGCAGTTTGCAGAGAAATTACAACTGCCCTCTTTTTTTTCTGTGTAGATGCCCTGGAAGGTATGATATCCAGAATAGCACACAATTATCTGGCTAATGGCTTGGACAGCAGAATTTGCCTGTAAAATATTCCTCGGGCATATGCTCTTGCAAGAAAAATGTCTTTTTGGTGGGACACTTGACCAAATCATTAGAGGTCACTGGTGGGAAAGTTTATTTTTTTGTTTTGTTTTTTTATTTCTGCCACATTTGTTGCCTTGCCTTTCAGCCTGTCTTCTGCTCCTAGAATGTTCACTAAAATCCTAGCCCTCCTGCTTCCTCTACTCAGAACATCCAGGTAACAAGCTAGATGACCTCCTCCTGTACGATATATCTCCCTTATAATGTCAGCAAATGTTCAAAATACAATTCAGCTGCTGCAGGCATTTGGATGATCATCTTTAATAAATATGTGCTTCAGTCTTCCCTGTGCCTAGAATACTTGAATCTGATCCTGGATACATGTTATACAAAGGTCTGTCTTCCAGAAAAGAAGTTCTGTCTCTAGGAGCTCATGCTTGACAAATGAGATCCAAAAGAAATATCAAATCTGCTATGAAAGCTCTGGGCATAATTTTGGACTTCTTTGGGGCAGTACCCTTTATCCAGTTAAATTCAAGAACTCTACAACTAAATATTCTATCAGCATGGAAGAAGCAGGCAATCTTCCTGGCTCTACCCATGTACCTAACAGCTCTCACCACTCCAACTCAGTGGAGAAAATCTTTCCCCACAATTGGTTCTTATAACAAATGCAAGTCTGGGGCTCTGGTGAAGAAGCAGGCTGGGGCTTAGACTCCACGCCCTGGGGAACCCCAAGTTGAGTATAAACAAGAGATCACTACCACAGGTGCTGACAGTTTGCTCAGGCCATGAGCTCCTCGGAGACACCGCAGCCTCTCTTGGAACAACTTCAGTGTTTGGTGTAGAGAGTCGATGTCCAGCAAGCCTATCAAGAACAAATTATGCACTGTCTGCAGGAACTCTCCTCCCGGTTGGATCAGCTGCAGGTTGTGTCCACTTCCTCACCCTCTGTTTATGCTCCTGCTCCGGTTCCTGCTGATCCAACCCCTGCTGTTCCTCCAGTGGAACACAGTCCTTCAAAACTCCAGCTGCCTCCATCACCTCGCTTCTCTGGTGATCCCAAAGCTTGTCGGGGCTTCATCAGTCAGTGCTCAATTCACTTTGAGCTAGCAGCCCACCATTTTTCTACTGACCGTTCCAAGGTGGCGTACACAATTTCCCTCCTTTCTGGTGAAGCACTGGCTTGGGCCTCGCCACTGTGGGAGCGTCAAGATCCAACTGTTTTCAGCCTCTCAGCCTTACTGCAAGCTTTCCGTAAAACCATTGATGTGCCCGGCAGGACTTCATCTTCCACAGGAGCTCTTCTTCAGCTTCGTCAAGGTAGCATGACTGCTGGACAATATGCAGTTCATTTTCGCACCTTAGCTTCGGAACTGGCATGGAATAATAAGGTCCTTTCTGCAACCTTTTGGCAGGGTCTAGCAGACCGTATTAAGAATTAACTACCTGGAAGAACCATACCCACCAGCCTGGATGACTTGATTGTTCTTAGCATCCAAATCGATATCTGCTTCCAGGAGCAAGTCTGGAAAGGGCTCATCCATGTCATCCCCCAGTGTGTTCATTTGCTCCTGTTTTCCAGAAAGCCCCTGATCAAATTACCTCTGCAACCATACCAACATCTGAAGAGCCTATGCAGTTAGGCCGAACACGTCTCACATCTCGATCGCATCGCCTAAGATTTGGTCTATGCCTTTACTGTGGGGCTGAAGGTCATATAATTAAGTCCTGTTCTGTCCGCCTGGGAAACTCGGGTCTAGGTCACTCTGAGGGAGGTGATCTCGACCAGAACCTGAATTCCGCCACCTTCCCTCAATTTATCATACCTGTCGCCATTCATTGGGCCCTGAACTCGTACCAGGTTTCTGCTTATGTGGACTCAGCCGGGAACTTCATCGAGCAGTCTTTGGCCACTGAATTGGGTATTCCTCTTGTCCCCTTGATGATACCCCAATCAATATCTACAGTTGATGGCTCTACCTTGGCCTTAGGACCTCTACGCTTCCGAAACACCTCCATAACTATACATGTTGGCGCTCTTCATTGTGTGGAAATCTTCTTCCTGATCCTCCCTAAGTCTTCTAGTCCCATCATTCTTGGACTTCCATGGTTGCAGAAACACTCACCCAATCTTGACTGGAACTTTAGACAAGTATTGTCTTGGGGGTCAAAATGCAATTGGACTCGCACTGTACCCGTGGCTGAGGCCACCACCTCTCCAATGCTCCCTCAACATTGCCAGGCCTTACAAGATGTTTCTTGTAGTAAAGCTGCTCCCCTGCCTACTCCTATTGTGGGCCCCCTTCCGGTGCTGTCCACCTCTAGTCCCTTACCCTCTTTGCTGCCCAAACCATCAGTTCCTTTACATACTGTGTAGCTCGGAGCTCCTATGTCACTACTTTCTGGATGGGTGGAGGCCCAACATCTGTGACCTCTATATCATCGGAGTTCCCAGTTTCGTGTGCCCTGCCTGCTGAGACCCCAAAACACCCTTCAGCTGCTTTGGACTCAGCCGTGGTTTCCACATTAGTATCTACTGTGCCTTCTGTCCCCTGTCCCGCCCCCATACACCCTACAGTGCCCTCTGTCCCCTGTATTACCCCAGGTTCCCTGTTCTGCACAGCCTGTCTTGCCTACTGTACAAATCAAAGCCTTCACACCTACTCCTGTGTGCTCCCTGGCAGCCTCCTCACCAGACCCTTCATCCTGGTTATTGGTGTCTGCTCCAGCCCAGCTTCCTGTCTTATGTTCTCCCATTCTTACCCCTTCTGAGGCAAATGTTTCCAAGAACTTACATCTGTCAGCTTCCAAGTACAAAGTAGCTGCAGATTGTCATCGCCGCGTGAGTCCCAAATTTTTCCCTGGTGACAAGGTGTGACTCTCTACCAAGAATATCAGTCTACGAGTACCCTCCTGAGGAGAGGTGTTGTATTCCTTATACTGATGTTTCTGCACCCCGTCTGGTGGTATTTTGTCATCAGAAGTTTTCCCTTAAGCCTAGCTTTAAAAAAGTAGGGAAACCTTGTAAGGGGGGGGGGGGGGTTACTGTCACAAGTTAGCCTGCAGCCTCTTGTTTGTTTATTCTTACCTCCTTGCTGCTCCTGGTTCCTTTCACATTTGTGGTTGTCTGTGCTCACCTATGGGCGTCATCTGCTATCCTCTGGGTTTTATTTCCTTCCCTTCCATCACTTCCTGGCCCACTTCCTAGTTTACATGTCTATATAGACAAGCTCCGTCAAGCCCACTTTGCCTGAGCAACTTCCTAGTTGTCTGAGCTCCTGTGTGTTGCTACTACCTGAATCCTATATTGACTACTTGTGTACCGGCCCTGGCTTTGTTCTCTGACCTTGTTGTTTTCCACCTGTCCTGACCTCGGCTAGCCTATCAGATTCCATTTCTCTCCTCCCATTATACTCTACTCCCGCGAGCGGTCTCCTCAGCTGGGCGTACCTGGGGGCCGCGACCTTGTCCCAGCTTGCTGCAAGTCCATCCCCACCATCAGGGGCTCTGGTGAAGAAGCAGGCTGGGGCTTAGACTCTGCGCCCTGGGGAACCCCAGGTTGACTATCAACAAGAGCTCACTACCACAGGTGCTGACAGTATCATAGCCTCCACATACAGGAAACTACCTCAATTTGTATCCAGAAACAGGGATCCTCTACCTCCAGCCTTGGATGTTCTAGGTTTTCCCTAGTCTCGGTTCAGGTTAACTTATGCCTTCCCTCCCTTGAGCATTCTGCCTCGCTTGTGCCACAAAATAATGCAAGGGAAGAAGACAGTGGTTATGGCATCCAACTGGTTCAGAAGAACCTGGTACAGACATGCTCTTGACTTCTAGCTGATGACCCTTGGTCTCTTCCCAACAGGCCTGATCTGTTATCACAAGGCTCTCAATTTGACCTTGCTTTAATGGCATGGCTGTTGAAACCCAGATATTAAAGTATAGAAAGGTTCCTGAGTCTGTGATTCCTATCTTGCTGAAAGCAAGAAAAGCTACTTCCAGGAAGACTTATCGTACCTAGAAATCTGACTTCGCTTGGTGTGACGGTAGTCCATTCAATCCCAGAGATTACTCAGTGCCTCCCATTCTGATTTCCTGCAAACAGGTCTTGTCCAAAATCTGGCTCTTAGCACCTTGAAAAGGGCAAAAATCTGCCTTATCCATCCAAGGTCTTTGGCTTTGCATTCCCTTGTTAAACCCTTTAATCCAAGGGGTTTCTCATATTTGACCCCCTTTACAGCACCCAGTGCTGTCCTGGGACCTTAATTTGGTTCTCTCTGCCTTGCAGAAACACCCATTGAACCCCTCAGGTATATTTCCTTGGAGATCCTTGTCAGCAAAATTGCTCTTTTTAGCTGCTATAACATCTCGGGCATCTTTCTGAATTGGCGGACCTTTCCTGTAAAGTGCTTTTCCTCATACATAACAGTAAAGTTCTATTAAGCCCAAGACCATCTTTTCTTTTGAAAGTTGATTTCAACATTCCATCTCAATGAGGACGTTGTTCTGCCATCCTTGTGCCCTGCTCCTAAGCATCCAGAGATTCTCTGTACATTGCCTGGATGTAGTCAAAGCCAACAGAGTGTACCTAAAAGCTTCTGCTTCCAAAACAGATTGTTCTTTTGGCTGGACCTCGTAAGGGGCAACGTGCTTAAAAATCCATCATTACACAGTGAATAAGGAATTTGATTACAAGAGTTTATGCTCAAAAACAAATGCCTCCTTATGCGTTGTTGAGCACTCAATCCGCCAGATCTGTTGGGAGCATCTGTCAGGGTTCTGGGGTGTGACCAGAGGTATGTGACTGACGCAGGGAAACGCAGGCTTCAGATAAGTTATAAACAATATAATTTATTAAAGACTAACAATACAAACATAAACGCAGTGCAATACTAAAACATAACACAGTGCAAACAAACCAAACTACCCACAGATAACAGTACATACAATGCAAGCGTCGTCAGGCAGGCCGGGTCAATAACAATCGGGCAGGTAGGTACAGGGGGTCAGGCAGAGAATGGTCGGGGGCACAAGCCAGGGATAAAACAGGAGAAGTCAGCAGAGGTCCGGATCAGGCAGGGTCAGCAACGAATCAGACAGGGACAGGAACAGGAATGCAGGAACAAGATACAGGGCCCAGGAAAACCACACACCAAGTCCCAGACTGCAGGTCTGGCCATCCCTTAAATACACCTGCATGATCAACTTCAGGTGTTTGGCTGGCTGCAGGGTTGAGTCTCTGATTGCTGGGAGCACCCACTGGCCAGCCCTGGTACTGCAGCCCACAAGGCAGGTGAGTCCCACCATTACTGGCAAGTCCATTCCTGACAGCATCCTGGACCTTTAGGCACTATGCTTCTGTCGCCCAACTCTGTAAGGCCACCACCTGGTCTTCTGTTCACTGTTTGAGTTTCAATAGGTGGATGCCAGTTTTCTGCAGATAAGGCTTTTGACCCAAGGTTCTTGGAGCTACACTATAAATTTGGGGTTGACCCTCTTTTTGGGCCCTGTTGACATGGTTCCGTTTGCCTTGTACCCTAGATCAGAGGAATGTTGACATAGTTCCATTTGCCTTGTACCCTAGATCAGAGGAACTTTGACTTACTTGAGAATTCCATATTTTAGAGTACAGGACACAGGCTACCCTTCCTAAGTTTTTGTTACTGCCCATGTTGCTTGCTACAAAACTGAGGACTAACAAATTGAGGTAGGGTATATGGGAGGTGCCTCAGGAAGGTGTGTCCTCAAAAGCTTGCCAGTGTTCAGTCACCTAAAGATTTGAACCTATAACTTGTGTATGAATGATACCATGTACTGTACTTCAAAATATTGAAATTACAAGCCAATAAAAGTCCTCTTTCTACGAATTTGGGAAAACCTTCCTGCTATGGTGAAAAAAAATAAAGCCATTGAGAGAGGCAGTTCTTTTGAACCTTTTAGATGACCTTTAATTAACTTTTGGCAGTGTGGCATAATTGTTATTGTCAACGTAATATTCTGTTTCTGTTTAGATAACTGTATCTGATGAAGAAGTTACCAATCCTGCATGCATGGATCTGGTCAGAACTCCACAGATGAGAAAGTGTACAATAATTCTTATGTATGCATGGTAAGACTGATTACAAAATCCATAAAAAAAAATTAGAGCAGTGTTTTTCTGCAATTTAGGCTTGGCAGGCAGTGTCACACTAAAGTATAATATAACCAGCAGTGGTATTATCTTGTACGAAAATTCTAAAATGGCAAAGGTAAATATTCTTTCTTGTGTACGATTTCTATGTTTGTTTCCACCTTTTTCGGGGTCTTTGCTTCTCATCGCGTATGTTTCTTTTTTCTTTCTATTCTATTTCTGTATGATTACTGTACACATTAAGTGAAAATCGGACGTTGTGTTCATATATAATAAAATCTTTCTAGCTTGCACCTTTTTTTTTTTTTTTTTTATTCAAACAGTTGAAATTGGCTGTTGAAAGCACTTTACTAACAGATAATCAACCGATCATTCCTCATACGGAATTGTTTTCTGATTTTCTTAGTCTGTACCCAGGTTAAAGCTCCTGTTGGTAACAACTTGATAATAGTTGCTAAGAGCACTCATCTGCTCATAAGGTTTTGCTCCTTTGCTGACTAAAGAGTTGCAGGATCTCATTTGCTAGCTAGCGGAGAGCAACAGGGCCATACCTTAGCAGTGTTTGCCAGCAAGAGAGTGACATCCTAGGAGTAGGTTTTTACTTCTTTAGAAATCCTGTCACTGGTGTGTTGTCCCCAAATACAGGCTAGTTTGACATGAGTCTTGGATATTCTGTTAGGACTAGACATGTCTGAATTTAGTCTTTACGTGGTTATGAATACTGCAACTTAACGCTGGGTTGAACAAAAAACTGAGATCTCTGTACTAACTAGCAATGTTAGTGCAGCAGTCTCTCCTGCTGTGCTATGTGTTGTGGCAGGGGGCTGACCCCCCCCCCTACCAGAACACACTAATAAGCGGATGTTGTTTTTCCAGTATGACGCTTCGGCAAAAGCCAGTCCTTAGACCAGCTTCTGTCAGAAGGACAGCTGTACACATGGTCCGAATGCCGGCCGGTTCCTGCTGAACGATGGGTATTCGGACCATGTACCCAGCTTAAAGTGTTACTAAACCTAGGACCCTGCATTCACTATATCTGGTCTCCCACAGTACACAGAACATGGAAGTGCAATTATTTTAGTAAATATAAACTGCTAAATACCTTTTCTCATCAGCAGTTAGAGCAGTCTTGTGACTTCAGCTGAGCACTGGTTAAAGCTTGTAGGAGGAGTTTTCTTTCTGCTCTAGGAGATGTGAAACCCCTGACCTTATGTCTGGGCAGTGCTGATTGGCCCTGTGCTGGTCACATGCACCCTCCCAAGAAAAAAAAGAAAAAAACCTCTTTAGCAATACACACCAAACTCAGCATGTGCATATGACCACGGGTTCAGTCTATATCAGGTGGTCATTTCAACAAGAGGGGCAGAGAAGAATGGATCAAACAGCCTTTTTACACAATGCAGAGGATTAACCCCTTAGGTTCCGCAGTGAGTATAACAAGCATGCTTTACTGCATATATAGACTGATTTTACTGTTGTGAGTTTAGTAACACTTTAAGTTAGGCATGTTATGCTGAGCGCTGGTTTAAAGATTAAAGACTTTAATGTTTTTCAGGGATCGTCTAAAAATGGACAGCGTAGGAGATAATCGAACAGATTGGGGTAGGGAGTTCTAGAGGATGGGAGCTGATTGGGAAAAGCCCTTGAGGCGAGCATGAGAGCAGGTTGCAAGGGAACTAGAGAGCAGGAGATCTTGGGGGAAACAATTATGTTTGTATTTTGAGACTGGATTAGTGATGTAGCTGGGGGCAGAGTTGTGGATGGCTTTGTAAGGTAGTATTTTGAATTTAATTCTTTGATTAAGCGGAAACCAGTGGAAGGATTGGCAGAGGGGGGTAGAAGACACTGAGCGGTTGGTAAGGTGGATGAATCTGGCAGCAGCATTCATGAACTGAAGGGAGGATAGCCTATGTAAAAGTAAGTCAGTGAGGAGGGAACTGCAGTAGTCAAGATGACCAGTAGACTAGGGTAGACTAGGCGCTTTGTGGTGTCATTAGTTGGAAAGGGGCAGGTTTTGGGTAGATTGAGTTTGAGGAAGAGATGTGACATCCAGTCTGATATATCTGTTAGTAAATTAGTGGTGCTTGCAGAAACTAATGATGTAAGCAGAGGGGTAGAGAGATTTGGGTGTCATCAGAATAGAAATAGTATTGGAAGTCATGGGAGGCTATTAACTAGCCCAGGGAGGAGGTGTAGATCAAAAATAGGAGAGGTCCAAGAACAGAACTTTGGGGCACCCCGCCAGAGAAAGAAAGAGAAGAGGAATTAGAGTTGTAACTGACACTGAATGTGTGGTGAGATAGGCAGGATGCGAAGAGTGCAGTCACGAGGACCAAAGGAATTTTTTTGAGAAGGCAGTGGTCCACCATGTCAAAGGCAGCAGAGAGCTACAGGAGTAGGAGTACAGAATAGTGTCCATTGGTTTTAGCCATTAGTAGATCATTTGTGAGTTTTAGGAGACCAGCTTCTGTGAAGTGTTGAGGGCGAAATCCAAACTGAAGGGAATCAAGATGATTGTTGTCAGTAAGATGATAGCTCAGTTAGTTGTAGACCAGACATTGAAGGAGCTTAGAGGAAAAAAGGAGCAAGAAGATGGGGCATAGGTTGTTTAGATTGGTGGGGTCCAAGGAAGGCTTTTTAATTAGGGGGGGGGGTGATTAAGCCATGTTTTAGACCCGGAGTCGGCCACCCATTGATCGCAATCTACCTGTCAATTGCGGGAGGCCAACGTGTAGATGACGATCAGGGCAATGCCCCTAGCCTCTGTCTCTCTCCTTTTATTAGCACAGTGGAGCGAGAGGCAGCACAGTGCTGGATGGAGGGCGAGAGCACAGGAGCAGGTGATTGGTTGCTAGGCGGTCCACATGAAAAATTTACTCTGGTAGCTCCCGTCCGTCATCCAGCACTGTGCTGCCTCTCACTCCACCCTGATGTACAGCCAGTGTAAGGTATGAGAGATATACCTACACACGGCTGTGTGTTGTGAAGGGGGCAAATGTCACTACTTGTGGGGGACAGAGAACTCTTCTTTGGGAGGGGGGCACAGTACACTACCGAGGGGGGGGGCACAGAGGACACTACTGTGGGGGGTGGGGACGCAGAGGACAGTGCTATGCTGAGGGGGGCAGAGGACACTACTGTGAGGGGGGAGAAGAGAAGACAACCAATTGGGGGGTCGGGGTAGAGGACACTACTGTGGGGGGGATGCAGAGGACAGTGCTATGGAGGAGCAGCGGACACTGCTACGGTGGGAGGGGTTGTAATGGCAGAGGACACTGCTATGGGGGGGGCAAAGGGCACTACAGTACGGGGAGGGGGTGCAGAGGACACTTGCTTTGGAGGGGCACAGGACACTGATATGGGGGGAAGCAGAGGACACTACTGTGGGGGGGGGGGAGATGACAGAGGACACTGCTATGGGAGGGAAGTACAGTGGGGCGAGGAGAGATCACTGCAGGGCCACCATTTTGGAGGGGCAGAGGACATTATCATGAGGGAGGGCAGAGGACATTACCGTGTATGTGTGTGTGGGGAGGAGGGGCAGAGGAGACTACCATATGGGTGGGGCAAAGTACAGTGCTGTAGAAGGGGGGCAGAGGTCACTACTATGGAGGGTTCAGAGGACAGTGCTATGTAGGGGGTGCAGAGGACACTGCTGGGGGGGGTGGCAGAGGACACTGCTTTGGGGGGGCACAGGACATTGCTATGGGGGATGCAGACGACAGTGCTATGGAGGGGGTGCAGAGAACATTGCTATGTGGGAGGGGATGGCAGAGGACACTGCTTTGGGGGGGCACAGAACAATGCTATGGGAGATGCAGAGGGCAGTGCTATGGAGGGGGTGCAGAGGACTCTGCTATGGGGGGGGGGGATGGCAGAGGAAACTGCTTAGGGGGGGCACAGGACATTGCTATGGGGGGA
Source organism: Staurois parvus (assembly GCF_062004578.1). NCBI lineage: Eukaryota > Metazoa > Chordata > Amphibia > Anura > Ranidae > Staurois > Staurois parvus. The sequence continues at coordinate 12,341,691 of NW_028317855.1, read as the reverse complement.
AGCAGACGACACTACCGTGTGTGTGGGGGGTTGCAAAGGTCACTACAGTGGGGGGAGGGTGGTGGGGCACTGCTTTGGGGGGAGCTGTGGCGGGGTGTAGAGGACGCTGCTATGGGGGAATGGCAGAGGACACTGCTTTGGTGGGGTACAGGACACTGCTATGGGGAGAAGCAGTGGACACTACTGTGTGTGTGTGGGGGGGCAGAGGACACTACTCTTTGTGTGTGGGGGGGGGACACTACCGTGTGGGAGGGGCAGCAGACAATACTGTGAGAGGAAGGCTGAGAAAACTAGAGTGGGGGGGGCAGCGTACATCACTGGGGATGGGGGGGGTATTAAAGGAGGCAGAGGAGAACACTGTGGAGGGTAGCAGAGGATACTACTGTGGGGGGTGATTTAAAGCGGGGCAGGAAACACTGCTGTGACACACTGTGTTGTTCATGCCATCTTTTGTTTGGGGGTTTCAAATTTTTTTTTTCTAAGGGTAATGCCGCCGTACACTCCCTCATCCTTGAAGATCTTTGATTTCCCTCATGTTGTCCAGGTAGATCTCAACCTTGAAAGGTTACCTACCCCTGTTTTAGAGAATTGTGGAATGACAGAGAACTATTGTAAACAAAAGTGGCTATGTTGGAGTAAAACAGGGATGAATTTTGTCATAGAGGTGGTCAATAGCAGAGTAGAGAAGAGGAGGGTTGACAAGTTTTTACGGGTAACTGTTAGGCAGTTGGAGGGAGAGGCAGTGGAAGACAGGAGAGAGTAAAACTAATAAGGTAATCAGAGAGGAAATGGATTGTTGGAGAGGTTGCACGGTGTACATAGGTAAGAATACAAGGTCAAGGGTGTTGCCATCAGTGTGTAGAAGCGTGTATCTATTGCTTCAGGTCAAATAAGAGGTTAGACTGAAGTTTAGAAGTAGCAGGAGTTTTAGTATTAACAGGGATGTTGAAGTCACCGAGAATGACTGATTGTGGGAATTTCAGAAAAGAGAAAGTAGGGTTGCCAGGCAGAGAAGTCATCAAGAAATATTGACACCAGTTCAGGGGGCCAGTAGATCACAGCAGTTCTTAGCGAAACTGGAGAAAATAGATGAATGCAATGTGCCTCAAAAGGAGAGTGTCAGAAAGGGAGGAGTGTGAAATACCTGATAGTTGCTTTGTGGGGCTAGAAGGATTTCCACTTCACCTCCCTTTTGTCCACTGGGACTGGGGTAGTGAGTCCAGAGAAGATCACCATGGAAGAGGGAAGCAGGAGAAGCTGTGTCGGATTCATGAAGCCAGGTTCCAGACTTCCACATATTTGCAAATGGCAAATTTGTTCTATAAACATGGTTTCTGTTGTCTATTGCTTATTAACCTCATTGGAGTATTGAGACCTTTCAGATTTACTCCCTTGACTGTGGATGCAGCATACAGTCTGTACAAATTTTGTATTCACTTTTCTGGGGACTAGGGTATACTAATCAATATGTCAGCAGTGGGTTTCAGATGCAGATAATAAAGTACACCACACTACAGCAGTAAACTACGTTTTGTGGTGCCCTTGTCACAAGTAACGGGTATGCAAGTTCTGGCAGTGAGAATGAGGGTAAGATCTGGCATTGCAAGCAAATTATGTGGAGTAAAATGAGAATATTAAAGAAATGCAAATAATGAATAACTAGAATGTAGCGCTCATCTCCTTAAGCTCCTAAAACTGTAGGCGGAGCAGAGGTTAGGTGGTGTTAGATGCCATTTTTTGGGCAAGACCAGGCTAGAATGTCAAATGCAGCTTGGGAGCTTTTACATATTCAGTTTGAGGCCCAAAGTGAGATGTTTGCATATCTCATCTGCTATTTAGAATGAAGGTGATTTCCTCTCTACATAGCTGTTAATGCTTAAAAGTAGAGTCTCTTAGAAAGTGTTAGGAGGTTACTGAAAAGGTGTTGCTTACGTTCACAAGTGTTCCTGAATGTTGGGGAGTAGGGCCTCATTTCATGTATTCAGGGTAAACCCATGTCTTTGTTTAGAACAGGTAGAGGACTGATGCTCCAATACATCATAGATGCTACCAGTCTGTCAAAACTGATCAAAACTAACTTCTGAAATGGAACAACATTATATCTGAGATTTTTGGCACCTTCTGGCTCCAAAAACCTAATTCTTAATTTTTGCTTATGTTCCTTCTTCTGGAAGTGTCCATTCTGACTTTTAGACATGTTACCCAATTTTCAGAAAGCCATTCTTCCCTTCAGTAGTATAACTACAATCTGGTTGACATTAAATTCTGGCTGTCAGGTTTTGAAAAGTAGTCTCAGAGAATGTTCCTTGCAGGTCGGCTTGCATTTGATTGACTTCCGCATAAAAAAGGTTAGATCTTCTATAACAGTAGTGGTCAACTTTCTTGGTTTGGGGGCCTCAAATGTTGCCCCTGACATCACCAAAGGGCCACACATAATGTTCAGTAAATACTCATCAGAGACAGCATGCACACAACCAGGATATAGTCACTGTGGGCATGATGCAGGAGATAGTCAGATTGCAGACATGATACAGGAGATGGTCAAACGACTGTGGATTTGTTGGAGACTGGGGACATGTTTTAGGATACGGTCTTAGACTGGAGACATCTTTCAGGCTGCTATAAATATTTGCTACAACAGGACACCAAGGAAATGCAGATTAGCAGGGGCCCCAAGGACCACACAAAAAGTGTCAAAGGACTGCAGGTTGGGCCCCAGGGCTGTAGAGCACTTCTAGGCCAGACTACTGTCCAGTAAAACAGTAGTTACTGAAGATTGGCAAGCTATGTTTGCTAATGAGAAACAAATGTAGGCCACGATTTTTAGGTTAACCAGGGATCTGTTTCAGGAGAGTCGGGTGATATGGCTGTAGTAAGAAAGCATTTAATTAGTACACAAACTCACAACCTAAAACAAGCACTGAAAGGCCACATCAGTCTGTTCACTCTTCTATCTCTTGAACATTAGAAATTATAGAAGCTTTGGATGTCTCGGCTCTTGTCGGCCTTTATTTTTAATCTTACCTGAACACGGGTGATTTATTGGAGGCTTGCCTGCCCAGCAGACTTGTGTTAAATTAAGCCTGTTAATTTTTAAAAAAGAATGTTCTCATGCTGCTTGAACACAGGCTTGGTGAGCTGACAAATAGTTTTATGAATAACTGCTATAGCCCTCAAATGCTTTCTAGAAGCATTGTGCATGACATTTCTTTGACTGAATATTGACATTTATGTTCTTCATATATTTTGGGGAAAAATGCTTGCTGGTCATCATATATGTGCACCTTTTTTTGTTTCTAACAGTAATTTTTTTTTCTTTCAGGTTTACAAGTGCAGTTATCTACCAGGGTCTTGTTATGCGTCTAGGGATTGTATCTGGGAATCTATATACAGATTTTTTTATTTCTGCTGTGGTGGAGTTACCGGCTGCTGTTCTTATTCTAGTCTCGATTGATCGCATTGGGAGGAAACTTCCATTTGCATTGAGTAATGCTGGAGCAGGAATAGCTTGCCTAATAACTGCTGCAATACCAAAAGGTATAAACACAAACCCAAGGATCAGTAACTTTACTAAAGGACATTCGTCACTGTGAATATAAGAGTGATATCTTTTTTTTAATACATGCTGAGCAACCAATCTTTAGTGATATTGTACATTACTATAAAGAACTATTTTCCTCCTAAAATTAATACGGCATAAGATGAATATGAGGCTAAAAAGTTAACTATAACTAGAAGTAGCTTGTGAAAACCATGTTCTAGTTTGTTTTGGATCGTGGACACTTTGTGGAAACTTTTTACTTCACTCCAAAGTGATTTTAGAAGACACCTGCACACAAATGCACACCAGCAATTTTAATGTTTGTGTAAAATAGAATTAATAGTGCAAACATATTTTCAGTAAACTTATAGTGAATGTAGGGTCCTGGGTTTAGTAACACTTTATCTGGTCTCCGACAGTACACAGAACATAGAAATGCAATTTATTTTAATAAATATAAACTGCTAAATACCTTTTCTCATCAGCAGTATATAGCAGTCTTGTGAGTTCTATCATTGTACGGCTGAGCACTGGTTAATCTTGTAGGAATAGTTCTCATTCTCCTCTGAGGCTGCATGACCCCTGACTCTGTCTGGACAGTGCTGATTGCACCCTCCCCCAAAAAAATAACTCTCTAGCAGTACACACCAAATTGAGCATGTGCAGAATTCCTCCTAGGGCTCTGTACATAGATTGTGGACTGTGGATGAAGGGGAGGATAAGAGAAGACAGGATCAAACGGCCTTTTTACACAATGCGAAGGATTAACCCCTTAAGTTCCATAGTGTGTATAACAAGCATGCTTCACTGCATATAAGGACTGATTTTACTGTTGTAGGTTTAGTAGCACTTTAAAGGAGACCCATGCTAGAGAAATGTGTGCAAAGCAATAATGCCTATTGTCAAGCATTGTGGCCAGAATATTAAAGGCACACAATAGCTATTCGTATAGCTTGAGTTTTTGATTTTAAATAAACTGGTTTTATTATTTGTAAGTGTATCTTGTATAAAAAGTACTTTTCATAAATATTTAATGGTTTGCAGATGTCATGTGGCTTAAAATAACGTTGGCCACACTAGGACGACTGGGAATCACAATGGCTTTTGAAATAGTATACTTCATTAATACAGAACTTTATCCAACACCACTGAGGTAATTAAAACAAAATTTTTCTTTTATGGTACACTATTTAAGTGTTTCTACTATAATAACAGGATCATTGAAAATCACCCACTATCAAATTACTTTCTCGCATAAATAAAAACTTTAGATCTTGTTTACATGGTCATGTTAAATAGGAATTTTGCCATACCCATTTGGTTTCCACTTTTAAAGCCTGTACTAACAAAGAGCAGCTTCATGCGTAGCTGATAGAAGCTCTGTCCAAATCTTATTTGCTACCCATGGCAGAATTTTCACTGCTACGTTTAAACCTACACTAAATCAGTTATCTTGTAAAGTTTGAGTGGTATAAACTGGTGGATTGTGGTGGCACACTACGTGGTTGATTTACTAAAGTAAAACATTTTTCTCTGTAAAGTTAGTGGGAATTTGGCAAAGTAAAGTGTTCTGGTTACATTCTCCTGCATATGACTGCATTTTCAAATAAGAACAGGAATTTACTTTTCATTTCAGTGTATTTATATTTCAAACGTTTTTTCTAGATATAGTGAAATGGATTAAAGTAGAACTAAAGGCTAAACTTTTTTTTTGGGATAGCGTAAGAAAAAGCTATAACACATGCACCTGGTGTGTGTGTTTTTTCCCATTAATGAGATTTACCTTCATTTCAGGTCCAATAGCAACCAGAATGAAACAGGAAGTGAATGGTAATCCCTTGTTGTCCCCAGGGTTACTGGAACTAGTGACCCACTGGAAGACTTCTTCTGTTCTTGGTTTACTGACAACTCAAAATTTGGGACTTTCTTTCACTTTCAGTGATAATGGTAAACAGTACAAATAAAGGGTGAAAGCAGGGTCACAGATAGCAATAAAATTCTGACAAGTGTTCTAATTCCTCTCCAAAACAAAAAAGGTTTTGCCTTAATTTTACACTGTAAAACACTTTCATGTTTTTATTGCTTTGTGTCCGGCTATATAGACTCACCTCCCTAATTGTCTGAGCCAGAAAGTAATGAAAGATCCACACCTTTTCTGGTGACAGCTGTCTAAGAATGGAGTTTTCGCCTGACTGGTGCAGATCTCCTCTCGCTTCCTGTTTTCTCTTTGGGACGAAAGGGACGTTAAATCTTCTCAATGGGGCACAGCCTGCAAAATGGGTTTAAATAGCCCCTACCCACTCTATCACGAAAGGCTATGTATACATTTTATTTGTCTTACATTTATTAAGTGAACAGTCATTTCTCACTTAGTGTGTTAACCCCCTTGTTTGCATCTGGCTGCTGTAAATACCCAAGGAACTACAAATCTATACACTGCTCCCATGTTATGTAATTCTGAACGGGATTCTTAACATAGTTAAATGTGTTAAGATGCATTCGTTTGCATTGTATGCTTCTCAAAAGATTATGTAAGGCAATTAGATTCCCAGTTTTCATTTACGCAGGCTTCTTAAGATTTGTCTATAGGACTTGAGCTGGCCATAGATGGAGTGACTTTCTTTCCTGCAACTACAGGTTGCAGGAAAGAAAATCACCAGTTTCCCCCATCATTACAGTCAATGTTGATGAGGAATCCCTCCCATGGAGCCATTGTGCTCTGTTGGCAGGGGGAACTGTCCCCGCCAGGAGAACACAGTTATTACTGGGCAGAACAGTGGCTAAATGGTTAGCACTTCTGCCTGGCAGTACTAGGGTCCTTGGTTTGAATCCCAACCACAATACAACCTGCCTGGAGTTTGCATTTTCTCCCTATGCCTGTGTGGGTTTCCTCCGGTTACTCTGGTTTCCTTCCTAACGCCAAAAGACATGTTGGTAGATTAATTGGTTCTTGTCAATATTGGCCCTAGTATGAGTGTGAGTTAGGGACTTTAGATTGTACGCTCCTTGAGGGTTAGGGACTGACGTGAATGTACAATATATATATACATGTAAAGCGCTGCATAAATTGACAGCACTATATAAGTACCTGTAATAAATAAATAATCATTACTGCTAACGGCTATAATATCCGCTAGCAATAATCACATGTAAAATCAGGCTGATTGATCAACTTGGGTACATTCAGCCTGCATATACATGGTTTGAATCTCAGCTGGTCCCTGGTGAACCTGCCGAGATTATGGCCGGCTTTATTGTAATCAAGAACTGAGGTAAGAAATGGCTTATCTAATCAATGCAATCAGCAGTAGAGATCCCTGACTTTATGACTTCTTCATTGGTTATTGATCTGTTTTAAAAGAAAAGTAGCTTCAATCATCTCTTTATTCATTTGGAATGCAGTTTGCACCAGGGCATTTTGCAAATAAATACACAAAGAACTTTTTTTGTGTAGCACATTGTATGGTGTACTGTGTTTATCAGAAAATTACTTGTAATCAGTCTTACAATGGCAACATGGTACTACCAGCATTAAGATATTATAGAAAGTAGAAGCTTTCTGTTAGCTGATCAAGATGCCTTAGGACAATTTTATAATAGTGGTTCTGATTTTCTGTGTTAACACACAGTATGAACAGGAGAGTAACTATAAGGCTGTTGATAAAATAGCTGTGACAGTAAGGTAGAAGGATCCTGGAATGTATAAATGAACATCAGCCTCTGAAAACTTTGGTAACTAGCACTTATAGCCCCAGTGCACATAGATGTATTTTCATACAAAATGATATCAGTTAAAATGCAGTCCATTATCCAGCACGCTCGTACTATGTGTGCCTACACTAAATCATACTGATTGACACAGATCACAGCAGTGAAAGAAGTTGAATAATAGGGTCATAGAGTAAAAATAAGTTCTTGCAGATCTTCTAGCCCTTTCTCGTGCTGTCCAAAACAATAAATCTGTGGCAGGATCTGAATAGTGAAAGTTACCACTGCATGGGATTCCATTTTTTTTCCCTCTGCTTCAGAACTAGAAAGTTATGGTACACTGTGGAAGAATAGCTGGTACAGAGTTTAAAAATTAGACTTGCCAGTAAGAGGCACAGGAACACTATAAGCAGCAACTCTCTTCACAAAAATGGCTGTAGCATTCACAACCATTACATTGATCCATTGTCAGCACTTTAATGATATTTGCTTAATAATTATTGTGCTTGGTGCAGCTTCTTGGGAATAAGCAAAGTCTGCCTCATTCTTTCTAAATGTCCTTGATTTTTTTTGCCTTGTAGAAATTTTGGTGTATCGTTATGCTCAGGAATGTGTGATTTAGGAGGAATTATTGCACCGTTTCTGCTATTCCGATTGGTTGAAATATGGGTGGAGCTGCCGCTCATTATATTTGGTGAGCTTGTACAATTTTGTAATGGTCATACAATAATTTAATCTGCAAAAATAAACACATTGTAGAACATATACATCCCAAAACCTAAATGGTAAAATGATTGCCACTTTAAAAAAAGTAGGAATGGGAAGCAGACAAAAACAACCTCCCATTTCTAATAGTTCCCTGCTTGTGCTTGCCACAGTAAACATTGCAATGGTTAAATGCTCATTAACCACTTGCCCTCCTGAGGATTTACCCCCTTCCTGACCAGGCCATTTTTTGCATTATGGCTTTCTTTCAGTGGTTTTGATCACCTGTGTGTTTTTTGTTTTTTGCGTTATAAAAAAAAAGACCAACAATTTTGAGAAAAAAACAACATTTTTGCTATTAAACATGTCTAGTAAAAAAAAATTATAAAAATTTAATCTCGTCATATATTTAGGCCAAAATGTATTCTGCTACGTCTTTGCTAAAAAAAATCCCAATACGTGTAAATGAATTGGCTTACATGAAAGTTATAGCATTTACAAATGAAGGTATATATACTGGGATTTTATTTTTTAATTTTTACTAGTAATGGCAGTGATCAGCAACATATAGCGGGACTGAGGCGGACATTCTGACACTGGGGGGAACTGATTTGGTGTCACTGACATCCCCAGTGACACACATATAGCGATCAGTGCTAAAAAAAAAAGCACTGACACTGTACTAATGGCACTGGGCAGGAAGGGGTTAACATGAGGGGCAATCAAAGGGTTAACTGTGTGCTGGTTGTGTTTTACTATGTGCTTCACTGTAAGCACACTGCTTTGGATGGCTGTGCTGTGCACAGCCATCCAAAGCAGTGTGCCCGAGCTGACAGGGAGGAGAACTGTTAGTAAACAACACAGTTCTCCTTCCCATCAGAAATCTTCGGTAATTACCGGGCGCCAGCGAGTAATCACTGTCCGGGACCCGGTGATTGACAGCCCACAAATGGTGTGTTCCCCCTACCTGTAAATGCAAAATCACGTGTATATAGATGTGCATTTGCGCACCCGTGCCGCCCTGTAGCAGTATTTCTGCTGTAGGGCGGTCAGGAAGTGGTTAAAGTAGACTTAAAGGATAACACAGGTCTGCGACTAAAAAGCTGTTTGATTATTTTCATCTAATTTCCATGTATTTTGGTATGCTGAAAACAAATAAAATATTGAAAAAACTAGACGTCATGATTTGCCACTAAATGTAAAATTGTCTGCAAATTTATCAGTTTTTTTTAATTTTTTTTCTTTTATATTATGGGTTTTTAACCAAACTTAAAGTACAAATTTTTTTTCTTGTGCATGGAGTTATACTTTAAGGCTGCTGATTCATCTGAATGGGCTGCCTGATGTACTAAAATGCACCAAAAATGGTGCATTTTTGTAATGCAGCACACTACAACACACTGTAGTGTTACTATGCTTTGTGGTGTATGCATGTCTGTTGGCAAGGTGCATTATTGAGGTGCCATTCAGAATAAATTGCACTGCATCCATGAACTCTTGTTAAGACAGTATAGTGGTGTAAATGGAGCCTAAGGAACATAAAAAAAAACTAAATGCTACTCTTTTATTGATTTCTGTTCAGGAATCCTTGCTCTCGTATGCGGCGGTCTTGTTATGTTGCTACCTGAAACAATGGGAATATCCTTGCCAGAAACAATTGAGGACGTGGAAAATCTTGGAAATCTTGCAAGGTAAGTGCAGTTGATAACTAACTGGTAGATGTCATATCAGTAGGGGCATTTCTAAAATGAGAAACCATGGAAATTAGTTTTGACCAGCAAAAATTAAGATGTGTAAAATAGTAGTTTTTGCTTGCCATACACTTTTTGCTTGTCGTACACATCTTTGCACAAACTATTACAATTTGGAATTTATTATCATTTGTTATGCAATACTCTCATGTCTATGCAGCTTAAAAAAACTTCATAAAATCACTACAGTTTCCCCCCAATCCCCAAAATAAGTCTGTGCAAGGACTCAGGGGCATATGCTTCATAATTCTATACTTGGGGGACATCCAAGGCCACTCAGTGTACATCCACTAAATAGAGACTTACACTTTAATATATGTAAGAACCTTTTGCCAAATTGCCTATGAAGGAGACAGTTATGTGAACTGGCAGGATTTGGAAGATATTCTAATTCAAGATGCATCTACAGAGCATATGATACCGATTTGTAATGCACACAGACGTGTGGGGCTCACTATGCCCTCACACATTGCACAAGTGTGAGGAATGCCGTTCAGTCCTGTGTCTTTGCTGCAGCTGTGATTGTCCCTCACAGCTGCAGCAAAGATCCCTCCATTGTTTGTGTATGGGGAGGAGATTGGGTGCGTGGGGGGTGGGGGCAAGAGGACTGTGATTGGCAACTGCTGAGGCCAACTGCAGATCTTTGCTCTCCCTGCCTACCGGACCTGCTGCTATATATTTGAGTGTGCTGCATAGCATGTTCCCAGCACAGAGAATGAGCTGTGAAATAGCTCTGGATCTTGTACGAATGATCAGGAGGCCAGGTTTCTGATCACTTGGTCACTGTGATAACCACTGTACAACCCCATTCCTGTCTTTTCTCCCCATCATTGGAGAAAAATAGATTATACATTTTTTTTTCCTCTCTAGCAAAGAAAATTGTAAACAAAATGTGTTTAAAAAGAACTAGATCAAGGTTTGATCTAGGTCAGTGGCTGGGTCAGGGTCAGTGTAGTTTTTAGGTAGGATAAAAAAAATTTATAATTTAGTATCTGTGTCAGTGTGTTAGTGCACATTTTGCTTTGCTTTTGCCTATTGTTTCTGGGTCTTACTACCACCACAAACAACAAATAACATACATCTATGTGGTATGGCTGCGAGGAGGATTTATTTTGGGTTGTTCTTTAGTGGTAGGCTATGATAATAGAAATATACAATATAATTTTTTATTATTTTTTTTTTACCATTTTGTGCCAGCTTTCTTTTGCTAACAAAAGAAAATCAGGAGATATCTATTACTATTTACCACCAAATGAAAGCCCAATTTATAGTAGCAGCCATGACAAGTACAATTTTACTAACACATGTCAGATGCAAACTGTGTTCAGACATTATGATTTGTTTTATCTTCATCATGAAGGGGCTAAAGAAAGGGAGTTTGCCATCACAACAGTGAAAAATTGGTTCTAACCAAATTCATATAAGGTTTTCCTTCAAGACTAAATGCTATTTGAAAGGGATAATTTATTGATCAAATTGCCCATTTGGTTCAGTTGTTTTAAAGTGGTAGTAAAGTCTGTTTTTTTACTTGTACCTACAGGTAAGCCTATAAGGTTTACCTGTAGGTACTGTAAATATCTCCTAAACATGCACCGTTTAGGAGATATTCACTTGTACAGCAGCTCCGACGCATGCTTCCTGTAGAGCTGTGTGCCGTAAAAAAGTGACTCCCTCACATGCGTCATCATCGTGCCTCGGCCATTCAAGCCACCGAGCCTGGGAACCCGGAAGAAGGATCAGGTGAAGATGGAAGCCTTGTTAGCAGTGACAGCATGCCGCTGGAAGGCTTCATTTTAAGGCAAGTTTTACATAATGTGCTAGGATGTGGTGCATCCTAGCACATTATGACATTGCCTTGCAGGGGAAAAGTTGTTGTTTTTTTTATTATTATTATTTTTACAAGCTTTACTACTGCTTTAAGCACAATATGATTACATCACTTTCTCCTGACCTCTGTGTCACTTGCTACTGACAACTGAACTCTACATTCCTTTTTACTATACCCAATATTCAGTGCAGTTGAAAGCCACAGTCATTTTTCTTGCTGCAGTGCATTGTGTATTTTGCACTTTGTATGAGTGGGCCTGTGTGCAAGATCATATGTTGGGCCCATCTGTCTTTCAGAAAGCACCACTGATAATAACTAATGATTATCTTGAAGTGGTATGCTATAGTTCTAAGCTAAAAGTAGAGGGGGGAGGGGAGTACAACTTAACCTCTGTTTAGTGCTGCAAGGCTTGCAAACGCAGCTGACATTTGACCTATATATATTGCAAAAAATATGCTGACTCTGCAGATGTTAAGTTATCTTATTATTCATTGTTGTTTTCTCTGTATTGGTATTGTAATCAACTTTTTTTTAACTTTTAGTTAACCTTTGTTTTAGACCTCTAAAACTTGGGGAAAAAGAGAAGATGGACAATGCTGTTTTTCCAGGCCATGTAAAAACTGATTTAAGATTATGACCTTCAATGAAGAAAAACCTTTTGTGAAGTTAATTAGGATTTGTCTGCTACCAGTTTTGTAAATGTGTAAATATACTGTAAGTGTTAAACTTAAATCTGCAATGCGCTCTGTAATACAGCTCCCATAAGTGACAAGAATTGCTATAGGGCATTTTAAACTTTTAATTTTTTTTTATTCCAAATATTTTTACTATTTTACCTTAAGAATGTCATCAAAATTTTGAGATGTAGTAGAATTACCAGGTAAATAATTTTAGTGGAAGTTCATCTACTGTTAGCATATTTGCTGTGCAATATTCATTTTTTGAGTTGCATGTACTTGCATTGCTGTTCTGTTTTACTCTGGGCTTCGTTAATGTTCCTAAGTTCTGCCATTTGCTGTAGGTGATCAGCACACACATGAAGCTGCTCTGTATAGAACAAAATGGCTACTGGAATCCCCCTAACCCTTAGGGGTGTATTTATTAAAAAAAACTGCAGCTATTTGTGCTGCAAAACTGCGTGTATATGTGTTCTGTGTGAATGCTGGCAATATTGTTAAGTTAGGAAGTCAGTAGGCAGTTTCCACTCTAGGATGGATATTCTTAATATATACGAATAGCAAGAATCAAGGAAATATTGCAGTATTGCAACCAGATGTGGATGGTGATCATAGGAAATAGTTTTTTGATCATTGGGCCCATCTAGTGGCCATAATATGGTATTTTCCATATTGACACTATTCTTATGAATGACGAACATCCAATCTAGATAGACAATTACATAAACATATATATATATAAACCATATATAAGGTGCAGCGCTATAATAAATTGGCATATATGACATATAAATATATATAAACACTGAAGTGCAAATATCAAATCACACTGCGGTGAAGTTGAGTGAGATGAATAACAGTCCCAAAATAAATCAAACGTGGGGATCCAAACGATCCTAGTAGGTGCGTGGGATAAGATTCTGTGTAGCACACGGTGAATCTGAGGTAAAAATTACGCACTCACCAGAAGTGCGTCAAAAAAACGCATGTAAGGTTTTATCCTGTGATATCAGATAGCGATCATCCGTTGCCAAGATAGGGATAGAATCCTACACCTTCCAAATCGCCCCTTGAATGCGTACTTCAAGTTTCATAGGCGTATCTCAGGCATGTCACCATCCGGGGTCCCCTTTTAAGGTATATTCTGCAAGTGGGGACTCTGCAGATAAGGCGCCCTTTCTTCTCTTCCTTCTAAAATGTTGGGGCTGCCGGCTGTCACAGCGCCGCCTACTGTTAGAAGGACCGAAGAGACGTCTGGCACAGACAGACAATTGCCTAGTAACATTCAGTTTTGCCAGCATTCCATGGAACAAATGTACATGAGGTCTGAAAAATAAATAGCTGTGGTTTTTTTTATTATTATAAATGTTCCCCTTAGTGGAAGTGCCAGTCATGCATAAGGAGGACCATTGACCTCTCAGGAGAAAAGCAGTGCACACAGGAATGGTGTTTTGTTTTTTTTTTATCTTTTGACCCACAATACTACTGATTTGAAAATGTCATGCGAGTACTATTTTAAATTTCATAGTATATATGATGATTCTAATGTGTTTTTTTTATTATTTTGAGGTGCAGGGATGAACATTCAGATGAGTTTTCTAATTTGACCAAGGATTGTATGCTTTCCATATATGTAAATGCTTTCTCGGTTTCTTCAGGATATTTTGAGCACAGTTTGTAGGTAATTTTTGTAGCAATACTGAACAACCATACAAATATAATTATAAGAAGCAATGCCATCTATGAGGTATAATTTAACCCTGCCCAGTGTTAATGTCACAATCTCCGGTAACATGAAATTGACGTTTAAAACCCACTGGACATTTGAGAGTAAGTTCCACTAAGTTCTCCCTTCTATTAGTTATATTTTACTGTTAACATTTCTATACTGTAAATGATCATTTATTTAGTAATAGCACAAAGCATCATTTTAAATAAGACTGCACCTTTTTCTGTTAAATAGTGTTAAAACCTCCCCTGTGTTTTCATTTCTGTGTGTCCTAATTGGGGAAATTTTCCTCCATTCCCTGTTTTAGAGATTACTGGAACAGGAACTGAGGTGAAATCCCCTCTACTGGAAGCACCGACAACCATAAAACATTTAGTAGAATGGGGAGGGGTTGGAATATCTGCTGGGTATTTTATTACTGTATGTGTCCCTTTTTTAGGCAGATTTTTTTCTCCCTTGCTGTCTGAAAGACAATGGTTGTTTTTTAATGCTTTGTGAATGCATACTGGGGGGAAATTTATCAAAACTGGAGCAAAGTCAGGAGCATCTGTGCTTGACAACTAATAACTTCTGTCTTCAGCTTGTTCAGTTAAGCTTTGACAATGAGAGAATCAGAAGCAGCTATGCGTGGCAAGAAATCGGCTTCTGTCTGCTCCAGTTTTGATAAAATTCCCCTAAATTATCAAGATGCTCCATTGGGCTAGCTTTTACAAGCCGAATGGGCAGATCTGATCCCATTCTGCTGAGCAGTTTATCAATAAATTAGTTTTCTGAACACTGATTTTAGTTGGTTACAAATAACGCAAGTGATAAATAAGGCTGATAAATGACAGTAGTCTTATAAGAGACGGCCTGGATTAGGGAATCCAGTTATTTTTTTCTTCTTACAGATTGTCCAGCAGCACAATTGGTTGCAGATTCCTCCATCCAGTGACTGCATCTGATAAGATGCAGTCAGTGTTTTGCTTATTTTCTACACTGCTCAGTTGGCTCTAATTTCAACCATATTTAGCCGTCTAACCCAGCTTAAAGCCTAACCTAAAGTTTCTTTTGACTCTAAATAGTTTGGACTGATCGCAGCTCAGCCATACACATGACTCTTTGTATTTCATCAATGAATACAAGACTTCTTCTGACTGGTGAAGGTTGTTTACCTCAGGCAGTCAGAGTAAGCCCTAAGTTCATTGTTGAAATACAAAGCTTAATGACAAAGACAAATGAGTCTTTGTCATTAAGACTCATTTTATGAGGTCACATTTTTAGGAGGTGCTTCAATTCTTTACAAAGTTTCTTCTTTCCACCAGGACACCACAAGTGCTTGTGCAAATTCCTCCCCCTATGGAGAGTAGGAGGCGAACCATAAGAGTGGGAGGCATGGCGGTTTGGTGAGTGTTTATCCATAGAGGAGAGGAATTTGCATGAAAACTTGCAAGCAACGTTTTAAAGAATTGAAGCACCTTGTTTTACCCATTTGTCTGTGTAGACTATTTTCATAAAGACTGCACTTTTTGATGTTTATTTCATCACAGCGCCACTGTGGAGTGAATACTTTACATTTTATTGTTTAATGTATGGCCAGCTTTAAATTGCCCATGTATTTAGGCTTGGGATATGTGGTGGTCCTCAGAGTATGTGAGAAAAACCTGAAGGACACCCCAAATCCTCAAATTCTCGCCTATTTTACTATATGCAGTATACAGTATTACTGTTTTCATTTTATGCAGAGGTTTAATTGTACTCTGATGCCAGAACTCATTTTATTTTATTTTTTTTTTAAATGAGACATAGTGGATAAATACAATAGATAAATCCATTTACATGGGATCTTGAATAACAGTAGGGGTCACAAAACACAAAACGTTCAGATCAGAAATCCATAAATTGATGACTCTGACCTAGACACAGAAATAAAACACAGCATTACACAATGGTAACTATGTGCCTTTCATCTGATGACATGAAGTGTAATTATATTTAATTAGTCTGCATACTTGGGATAGCACGAAAATGTCTATACACACACCACAGGAAGAGTGTGGACTATTTGTGTCACTGGCAGTAGTAGTGGGCTTCTTTGACGACAGATGAATTGCAGAAGATACTTAAATGAAGTCATGTTAAGATACAAATATTGTTTCACAGGCTCAGTTCAAGGCTGGTGGCACACTGATCTGTGACAATCTTAGTGGATTAGTATTGGCTGCTAAAAGCAACATAAAGGACCAAATAAAATTTTTGCTCACATGCAGCCCACTGGGTGCATGCCTATGCTCTAGTTGCAAGGATACTCCTAGCTAGAGCAATAGCTGCCTGTGAAAGGAACACTCCAATCCCTTTAGATAGGACAGTTAAGTGACCATAGAAATGAAACAGCAACAGTTGATGCATTATGCACAGTATATATTGTTGTAAATGCTTGCAAAGCTAAAATGTCAGTTTTTTTAAATAGGATTATGAAGTTTTAAATCAAAATTACTTTGACTGCATTTTTCAAAATGTATTTATTTTCAGCACACTGGAGACTCTTTGGGTACAAACTGTACAAAAGTAGTCCCAAAACAGAAGTAAACTAATGGGCAAAATGTTCCATATTTCTAAAACAAAACATTTTGTGCAAGATGCAACAAGACTTATTCAGATTCAGAATACTTAACTCCAAAGAAAAATTATAAAATGCATTGTTGTGTCTGGCTAAAGAATTTCATCCTAAATTCTTCTTGCAAATAAAGTGTCTTATAAAAAAATGCTGAATTGCTCTTACTTCTGATCTGAATGTATAGAATACCTTAAAAGAAGCCTATATTGACAGAATTAGGGAGGCTGCCATTTCTGACCTATTTTGAAAATGATAGCTATCTTGCCTTTATACTTTGATACTGATCTGGAAAGCACGGTGAACTGGGACCTCTTGGTCGCTTAACCGAATAGGTACACAAATCAAGAAAGTAGTGAAGCCATGAAATCAGCATGATAGTTGGGCACCTAGAATTTTCAGCAGAAACATCCGCAATGTCCTCGTCCTATAAAATCCACCTATAGCAGTTGATTAATTATAGGAGGTGATAACTGTGTTTAGTGCTTTTAATATAGTATGCAAAGTCTTTTCTGGCTATCAATATGTTTTAATACTATCTTCAGAATCTATATTTACATATTTTAAAAAAACCTGTTATGCTGGTATGTAGGCAGGAGTAAAAGGGTCCAAAATAAAATCCCAAAGAACTACCCACATTTTGCATTTTTCACAATGGTGTCCTCTGTAAATGATATTACAGTGTATTTTACAGAACAGTATTTTATTTTTTGTTCATAAACATGCTATTTATATTTCAATTATGTGTTAATTCAATAAAAGTTTATACTGTGTTTTTTGGTTTCTTTCAAGATTATACTTCAAAGTAAATATCTGGACATCATAGTGAGTCGTCTCAATTAATTGTGCATTTATGGAAAACAGGACGACTTATTAACATCAAACCAGTTTCTTCAGTGTTTAGTACTTCAAGTGGTTGTAAACCTCAGACGTGAAATATGAACAAACTGTGTCCTTCTATAGTGTGTACTTGATCTCAATTCAGAGCACTAATGGTCCTTCACACGGGAGATTTGTATTCTGATCAGCAGGGGATTTGATCGCTTATAGGAGCGGATGATAGGTCCATGTCTGCTCAGTTTCAGCAGAGCAGACACACAGACCCTGCTCTGCTCTATGGGCAGCTGAGAGTAAATGGATGTCTCTGACTTGGCCCATCCAAACGGAAGAAGTGGTCATTTTTTGTTTTTTGTTTTGTTTTTTTTGCAGGCTTGATTGGACCTGGAGGTAGGTGGGTGTAAACGGGCCCAAGTCAGCTAATACCTGCAGGGTCCATAGTTATGCATGGACCATTCAATGAGGTCCACCTGAAAAATTAACTTAAAAGGACTCTTCAAATTGATACTACACATACACCGCTTTATTTACATTCTATTTCTGTATGTGGATGATGGCATTGTAATTATTTTAATAACAAAAAAAAATGTTTTTCTTAATCTATATACAGCTGTCACATGACCCAGATCTTTCCAAGCCTGTCTGAAGGCAAACATAAGCAGGAGGAGCTTCTAGTCCTCTGCTGCTGGTCACCTGTTCAAAATAAAAAAGCCTTCGGTATACAGAATAAAATAAATATCAATAAATTGTTTTAAATTGGCCTACAAATATATATTTAAAATTAAATCTTTATTATTGTGTGGCAATAACTTGGTGTGGGAGGATTTCTGCCAGTCTCAGGCTGTGTCATGCCCCTCCAGCTTGTGTCTTAGAGTAAGAGGGAGGTGATTCCTCCATTAGTCTACATGTAATATCCAGCCTTCATTGTATTTCGTAGGCATGGAGGAGGAGAGAGGGAGTGGGCTATCATTTACCACTGTGTATACGCCCAGATATGTGACTCTATAGTCACATGGGCTGCTCAGATGTGATAGGGAGGAAATGCCCAGCATAGAAACTGAAAACTGAGCATTTGCAGAGTTGCCACTACAGCTGCAAAATCCCCAGCTGAATTGGGGACTTGAACAGAAAGTGAAGATAGAGCACAGCAGGATCAACCAGGTTTATTGCAGAATACTGAAAACAAATGCTATAGTGACTGAGTGAGTATAAACAACATGTAATACAGCATTTGATAGTTTTTTATGATGTAGGTTTAGTGAAACTCTGTGTCATTTGTCCACTGCCTTTTCCTTCTGTTATCTGCATGAGTTGCTTCTGTCACTTTTGACCTCTTATTGGGAAACTTGTCAGGAGAGGGACATTAGCACACAGCCTGTGAATGACAGCCTCAGCTCTGTTGCTGTATGAAGGGGGGGGGGGTCCCTACCCTCCAATCAGCTCTCAGAGCTCTTATGAGATCTGCAGAGTGTACCTTCAGCTCCCTGTCCCCTGCTTTCTGGAAGCTCGGACAAGCTGTATAAATTATGGGCTTTGAAAAATGTAGAGGAGAAAGGGCTCTAGTTAAACAAGTATGTACTGTGGATGGGTGGCCGCTGTATGCAAAGCAACATACCTGTACGTCACTGCCTACTTGTGGGTTGCGGGCATGTGCATGCGAGCCCCCCCCCCCACCCCTGGCCAGCACCTGCTGTGATTGGCAAGAACCTGCTGACAGGCTCCCGCTGTGTACAATGATTCATGGCCGGGACCTGCTAATCGGCTGTGTACAATCAACACAGAGCTCTCTACAGAAGGACCATTGAGAAACTTGGAGATCTAGTAGTAAAATAAGCATTCTTTTGCACACATTACACATAGTTAGGCACACATTTAACCCCCTGATCGCTCTAGATGTTAACCCTGTCCCAGCCAGTGTCAGTACAGTGACAATGTATAATATTATCACTGATAATGGTATTAATGTCACTGGTGATGTCAGTAGCAGTTCCCCTCAGTGTCAGTTTTAGATTGGCCACCACACTATCGCAGTCCCACTATAAGTTGCTGATCACCACTGTTGGTAGTATAAAAAAAAAATAAAGAATTCCAGTATATATACCATAGTTTGTAGATGCTGTAACTTTCACGTAAACCAATCAATATACACTTATTGGGATTTTTTTTTTATCAAAGGCATGTAGCCGAATACATTTTGGCCAAAATTTATGAAGAAATTTTATTTTATTTGATATGTTTTTTACCAGAAAGTAAAAATATTGTTGTTTTTTTTCAAAATTTTCATTCTTTTTTTTCGTTTATCAGAAAAAATAAAAAATCCAGTGGTGATCAAATACCACCAAAAGAAAGCTCTATTTTTATAAGAAAAAAATATAAATTTTGTTTGGGTACAGCGTTTTATGATTGCGCAATTACCAGTTAAAGTAGTGCAGTGTGCTATAGCAAAAAAAAATGGGCTGGTCATGTAGGTAAAGTCATCTGGCAGTATGAAAGTGGTTAATGATCTTTGCTGTTGACCTTTGACAAAATGTGATCTGTACAATACAGAGTTAAGTATCTCAAAGCTAACCAACAAGGTAAAGTAAAAAATAAACCCAGTTACTAAAATCTCAGATAAACCTAACCTGTAAAAATGTTCACTATTTTTAAATCTGTGTCTTTCACTAAAATAATCTTTGGGGATTCTGCCATTATGGTCCTTGTATAAGCACTTTTTGATATAAGATGACAATACATTATACCTGTGCTCCTTCATTGTCAAACCTTTACATAGCCTTTCAATAGAGACTCCAAGTGTCCATTTAAACACACATTGAACAGACATGGAGCACTGTCACCATTATAAAACCTGCCCCAGCAAATGCCGTCCAGCATCCCTGAAGTGCATGCATGTAGACAGCAAATTGCTACAAAGGAGATCAGCAGTTCGTCACGAAACACAATTTACTTTAGCGAATGAAGTCTGTGTTCGTATTGCATGTACTTTAAATGCACCAAAGATTTACTTACGTGCATGTAATTTAAATCAATCTAAACATTAGTGTTTAAAAAAAAAAAAAGTTGACATTTTTATTGAAACCAGCATGACAAATATTGGGCAAATTGAATTGCAGTTAGCAAAGACTTGCCATTTCTTCCAAACATATTGCAGGGCAATTTCTCAGAACAGATAGGGAAAGCCAAAATGAGGAATAATGCTCTGATTGACCCTATTACTTAAAAAAAAAAAAAAGACAGAGCTTATTAGAGATATGCAAGTTAGAGACAATTTGGGTAATAGTGATCATGGTGTAATAACGTTTGTCATAAGAAAAAGACATGTTGGTATGACAAGAACTCTAGCTTTTTTTTTTTTCTTTTTATTTATAATGTCCATAAGCTGCGATCCATATTGTGCACCACTCAGAGTGACCAAATATTTGCAACAAAGGGCACACAAGGCATGTGAGAAGTGTTTTTTTTTTTTTTGTAAGTGGTAGTAAACCCTCTTCTGAAAAAACCCTAGAGGTCTGTTTTGTCATAAACCCTGCCTGTTAGTGGGTAATGCGATCTGAGCCACGTATGACTCCTGTACGCATGCATGGGAGTGACATTACCGTAGCCTGGCCATTCAAGTGACCAACGATTCGGAACCAGGAAAGAAGACTGGGTTAACATGGAAGCACGGGGACCAGGGGGAGCCGTGACAACCCAGCGCTGGAGTGCTCCGTTTGTACATACTAATACATTATGACTTAAACCTGCAAAGAGGCCCATTTTTTCTGTTTCTCAAGGAGACTTTACTACTGCTTTAAGAAATGAATTAAAGAAGTGCATTAGTCATTATATTCTATTGGATAAGGAGCATAAAAGAACAAAATTAAAACCTGTTGCGGCTAAATTATAGTGTAAAAACAAATTGGGAAAAATGTTTTTTATAAGGTAAAAAAAAGTAGAAGGAACACCCTCAGCATTCCTTGTAATGCAATAAGAAATGCTAGGAAGCAATCGGGATAAATCGTGAGCAATCCCAATAAGTGTATATTTATTGTTTTGTGTTAAAGTTATAGCGTCTACAAACTATGGAATAGATACTGGAATTTACGCAGCTTTTACTTTCTGACTGCCTATCACATTTCTTGAGGTGCTAAAATGCCAGAGCAGTATAAACCCCTCCCAAATGACCCCTTTTCGGAAAGTAGACACTCTAAGATATTTGCTGAGAGGCTTGTTGAGTTTGTGGAAGATTTTTGTTTTCCATAAGTTTTTGCATAAAAAAAAATATATATTTTTGTCATTTTCCAAACTTGTCAGTTAAATGATATATTACTCACACATGCCATGGGTACATGTTAAATTACACCCTAAAATATGTTCTGCTACTTCTCCCGAGTATGGGGATACCACATGTGAGACTTTTTGGGAACCTAGCCGCATACAGGAGCCCGAAATCCAATGATCCAATACGTAAATTCCTCATTTCACTTCCTCGCTACCTAGCACAGTTTCAGATGCTATGAAATTCCAGGATAGCACAAAACCCCCAAATGACCCATGTTTGGAAAGTAGACACCTCACACTATTTGCTGAGAGGCACATTAAGTCAATGGAAGATTTTTTTTACCACAAGTTTTGGAGAAATGACAAAAAAATGTTTTTTCTTTTACATAAAGTTGTCATTTAAATTATATAATGCTCACACATGCCATGGGTAGATGTGGAATAACACTACAAAATATATTCTGCTACTTCTGAGTATGGGGATACCACAGGTGTGAGACTTTTTTAGAGCCTAGCCGCATACAGGAGCCCGAAATCCAATGACCCCTTTGAAAGCCTAAAGGTGCATAATAATCTAATTTCACTTCCTCACTTCCTATCACAGTTTCAGAGGCCCTGCAATGCCAGGATACCCCCCCTCAAATGACTCCTTTTTGGAAAGTAGACACCCCAAGGAATTTAATAAGAGGCATATTGAGTATTTTGCAGATCTAATTTTTTGTCATAAGTTATTGAGAAATAAAAAAAAGAAAAGAAAAATACATTTTCGTTTTCTTTCTTCATTTTTCAAAAATTTGTGACAAAAAAGATCTGCAAAATACTGACCATGCCTCTTAGCAAATACCTTGGAGTGCCTACTTTCCAAAAAGGGGTCATTTGGAGGGGAGGGGGCAGATTTGTACTATTCTGGTATTTCTGGCAGTTCTTAAGACAGAGACCAGGTTGGCCAGGACTGGAGGGACAAAAAAAAGTGGGTGTCACGTGTAAGTCTATCTCTGCTACAGCCACAACATCTTTTCTGGGGTGTCTTAGGTTGGGGTACCAGGAATGGTATTAGGAACATGCCTCTCATGCAGCTGGCTCACTGCATCTGCGTTGGGGGTTTGGACCACAGCACCTTTTGGTTACAAAAGGGCTGTGATGATCTCTTCCTGAAATATTAGGAAGGATCCACTTCGTCCAGTTGCTTTGTAAAGCAGAAAAGTGTTGTACAGAGTACAATAGTGTACAACTTTTTAAGTACAGCTTCATCATCTGGTTGTTGAAGTCCACCCCTACCATGTTAAAGCTATAGTCGTAGACACAGAGGGACTTCTCAACAACACCAGTTGCCGTGCAAATTTGGACTGTCGTGTCTGCGTGAATGGAAGACAGGACGAAAACATCCAATTTGTCCTTCCACTTCACTGCAAGCAGTTCATCATTTCTCAAGCAGGCTTCCTCTCCTTTTTCTTAGTCAGGTATTTATAAGTCATTAGGGCAAGCTCCAGCGATTAGGTTGCCAATTCCAAGATTGTACAAATGTCTGAATAGTGGCACGCTTGTATAAAAATTGTCAACATATAAGTGATAACCTTTATGGAACAAGGGTGACACCAAGTCCCAAACTATCTTGCCATTGCTCCCCACGTAGTTTGGGCATTCGGGGGGCTTCACATGACTATCTTTTCCCTTTTCCAGTGGTACCAACTGATTGGCGCAGAGCGAATGTGATTCCAATTATTAAAAAAGGAATAGGACACTGTATATACCATGAAACTAAAGACCAGCCAGCCTAATATACAGTAAATAGTATATCATGTATTTGAGGAAATGGTTATGGATACTATACAGAAATGTGCCTTTGATAAGGGTGTCAAAAGTGACAACCAGCATGAAGTTATGAAAGACTGTTTTTGTCAGACCATACTGTTTTCGTTCTATGACCAAGTGAGAAATTGTATGGCGGATGTCCAGTGGATGTAGATTTTGCAAAGGCATTTGATACTGTACTGTAAAATATAAGGTCTGTTGGAGTTAATTAAATTATGTTGATAAGTGGAGTTAAAAACCGGAGTTGGAAACTGGAGATAACAGGAGTCTACTAACCTGTAAGTGACAACTGATTGTTCCTGTTAATATTGTAACTGGGATAATGTGTGCTAGCAGGGTTGAAGGTTTTGTGCAGTGCACAGTGTGCCACATGTATGCAGCAATGGAGCAACAGCTCCAGGATGGATACTGCTGCGACAGATGTGAGCGGGTTGCCATTCTGGAAACTCACATTAGAGATCTGGAGGAGCAAGTTGCAACACTGAGCAGAACCGACAACCTTGAAAGGGGTCTTCTGTTCTCTAAGCAGGTAGCTAATGGGATTGATGTGGAGGGCGGAGGGGATAATCAGGATTATCAGGTAGGAAGATGGGTTACTGTAACGAGAGGGAGTGGTGGAAGCTCACAGAAAAGGAAGGCCAGCCCTGGTTTTGTGCACCCAAACAGATTTGCCAAGTTGGGTGAAGATGTGGGGGTAGCAAGCTCAGGGGTGGCAGCCCTGGATGTCACTGCTATCCCTAACAGCCGGGAGGGCACACCATCTGGGAGGGGTGGTGAGGGTAGTGCAGGAAGGCCTGGACAGCTGGTGGTAGTAGGGGATTCTATAATCAGAATGACAGAATAATTTGTCACCAGGATCACCTCAACCGAATGGTTTGCTGTCTCCCTGGTGGTAGTTGATAAATTACTGGGAGGGGCTGACATGACCCAGCTGTCTTGGTTCATGTTGGAACCAATGACAGAATATATGGAAGGTGGAGGCTCCTTAAGAATCAATTTAAAGAACAATTTAAAGGCAGATAAGAAGGTTCCCATGTTACAAACAACCAGTGGAATTTGTACCATTTGTATGAAAATAAAAAATATGCAAAATAAGTGTGAACAAGGTGTCAATTGATTAAAATGTTTGTTCACCAATGGCAAAAGTCTGCCAAGCACATACAGGAAAAATAAAAATGCTCAATTTTAAGAGAGCTAATTTTCCAAGACTGAGAGCTGCTCTCCAAGACTTAGACTGGGAGGGAATATTGGCATCAATGAACACAACACAGAAATGGGAGTTGTTCAAAAAGACTGTATGTGAACACATTGCAAAATATATTCCCATGGGCAACAAGTTAAAAGGTTATAAATCAAACCTATGTGGCTTACGGCCAAAGTTAAAAAAGCTATCGATAATAAGAAAAGAGCTTGTATTAATTAAAAATATAAAGGAATCATTTAAACATTACAAAGAATTTAACAAAAGAATATGCAAAAAGGAAATAAAGGTAGCAAAAATTGAAAACGAACGACAGATTGCAAAAGATAGCAGGACCAACCCCAAAACATTCTTCAAATATATTAAAAGTAAAAAGGTCAGATCCGTGCATGTAGGCCCTTTACAAAATAATCTAGAGTGGGTGACTGGGAACAAAGAGAAGGCAAATGTATTATATACCTTCTTCAGCTCTGTGTATACAAAGGAGCATGGGGAAGCTCTTGTCCATAATGGGCATGGTATTGACCCAGCTCCAGATGATCCATATTGGCTCACAATTGATATGATCCAAAAATATTTAGACAGAATAAAGGTGCATAAAGCACCAGGACCGGATGGCATACACCCACGGGTCCTTAAAGCATTGAGCTCTGTCATTTCAAAGCCATTGTTTCTAATTTTTAGAGACTCTTTATTTACTGGCATAGTACCACTGGATTGGCGTAAGGCCAATGTGGTGCCTATATTTAAAAAGGGGTCAAAATCTTTACCAAGTAATTATAGACCTGTTAGTTTAACTTCTATAGTTGGGAAGATACTGGAGAGTTTAATAAAAGACCACATAGACGAGTTCTTGCTGGAAAAAAAAATATTTTAAGCAACAGACAGCATGGATTCATGAAAGACAGAAGTTGTCAAACAAATCTGATTTATTTTTGTGAGGAGTGTGTAAGGTAAAGTCTACAGGCTTGGAAAAATCTGTATGAAAATGGATAGAAAACTGGCTAAAGCTCGTATTCATAGAGTAGTGGTTAATAATTCATACTCTGAATGGTCTAGGGTTATTAGTAGTGTACCCCAAGGTTCAGTGTTGGAACCCTTACTTTTTAATATATTTATAAACAATATAGGGTCTGGGATTAAAAATAGCATTTCAGTCTTTGAAGATGACACCAAGCTGTGCATTGGAATAACGTCCTTACAGGCTGTCTTCAATTTACAAGCTGACCTCAATGCACTATTTAATTGGGCAACTATGTGGCAAATGAGGTTTAATCTTGATAAATGTAAGGTTATGCACTTGGGGGCTAAGAATATGCATGCATCATACATACTAGGGGGATAACAATGGGGGAATCAATGGTGGAGAAGGATCTGGGAGTTCTAGTAGATCACAAGCTTAACCACTTGCCCTCCTGAGGATTTACCCCCCTTAATGACCAGGCTTCTTTTTGCTACTTGGCACTGCACTAATTCAACTGATAATTGCGCGGTCGTGCAATGCTGCACCCAAACGAAATTTACGTCCTTTTTTTCACACAAATAGAGCTTTCTTTCAGTCTTATTTGATCACCTGTGCGCTTTTTATTTTTCACGCTATAAACAAAAAAAGACCAAAAATTTGGAAGAAAAATGATATTTTTTACTTTCAGCTATAAAAAATATATAGTAAACTCAAAGTTAGTTATAAATTTAGGCTAAAATGTATTCTGCTGAGGGGCGTGTCCAAGATGGCGACCGTACGAGTCGCATGACTCGGAGCTCCGGCAGAGACACTAACAATCCGCTGCCATCCAGGCGGCAGTGGACCCGGAGTGTCAGGCGGAGGCACCGCGGCACGAGCGGGAGCACAGCGGAGGTGAGCCGGGTGAATATCGCCCCCCTCCGTGGCGGCAAGCCATTGCGGCCTGTTGAAGCCGCGGCTGCGGCTGACATCACTACTGCCCGGGAGCCGGGTGAGAGCAGTTGGAGGTAGGAGGGGGCTCCTGTGGAACAGAGACCCCCTTCCCGGAACAGCGGACAATCCCCCCTGGCCTATTGGACCCCCCACACTCAGACCAGGGGATACGGCCTGTAATAAAGGCCTCTAGGCGCCCACACTACCATAGGCCTTACTGAGCCACCAGAGGGCCCAAAAGCTCCTCAATCCCTGCAGCCCTGCACCTGGGGAATACAGAGGGGCCCCTTGCTTGTACCCTGAGGAACCCGAGAATCAATACTCTACAGGGTTGGCGCAGACACTAGGATCAATACTCATTGACCGCCACTTACAATCTGAGGCCTTCATTGGAGCCCTCGATCATCCTACAGAGTAGCACATAAGTTTATAAGCACAGAGGGGCCAAGTTTGGGCCCAGAAAACATGATGGCTTAGTTACAAGAGCCCTGACACAAGGAGGTGGAAGTTTTGATACTATCAAGGAGAGACACCGCTGCTATGGGGAAAGTGGATAGGAGACCTGCTACCCCACGGTCTAGATCCCCCCGCCAGCCTAACGGTCCCACAAATCTCAGCATGCCGGAGTTATTCCGGTCTCAGACACCAGATCACACTGAGGCCTCCGCTCCTGCTTCTCTCACACAGTTGCTTCACAAGACGCCTCACTCGCAAAGTAGGCACACAGCCACAACACCCACAGCCTGTCGTCTTGATACCCCACCTCTTACTATAGAGGATTCGAAAGCGGTTGCATCAGATATTAAAGAGACCCTCTCTGCTGCGATTGCAGATTTACATATCGACATGCAGGCAGTGGCCCAAAGGCTTGAAGTGGTGGAGGATAAAATTATCACACAAGACCTTGCCATTCATGATATACGCACGCTGGTAGATATGCATACTATATGTCTAAGAGAGTTTGATCGCCACATCGAAGAGCTGGACAACAGGGGGCGACGTCATAATTTAAGGGTATGCGGTGTCCCTGAAACAATTGAATCCGGTCAACTTACCCAATCGCTCTTAGCCATTTTCAATGATCTGCTGGAAAGACCGCAAGAGTCTCCTATTGAGTTTTAACGCCTCCATAGGGCAATGCGCCCTAGAGGTAGAGAGACTGACCCCCCGAGAGATGTAATTTGTTGCTTAGTCGATTTCCGTCTTAAAGAAGAAATATTACGTAGAGCAAGGGATCGCAATCGTGTGATCTTTAATGGGGCAGACATTAAATTTTTTCAAGATCTTTCACATCTTACCTTACAACATAGAAAGGACTTGCGCCCTTTATTGGATCTACTACGCTCAAGGGGTATTGCTTACCGCTGAAGATTCCCATTTGGCCTCTCAGCAACACACATGGGGAGATCAGCGCTCCTGAGATTCCCGGAGGATGTAACACCATTTTGCGAGGCCCTTGACATTCCTAAAGTGGACATACCCAATTGGTCAGGTGTATCCCACCTCGCATCCCAGGCGGAAGAAGAACCGATGGAGGCACACTCTGCTGGATATCAGGGAGGAACAAGGCGACGCGGACTATCCCACTACACCTCGTCCTCTCCTGCAAGCCAACGGCTCAACTTTGGGGACAATCGTCCAGCCTCTCCAGCACGTTGTAAGGCACGTCATGAATGACACTTGTCCGTTCCCCCCTCCCTCACATCAGTGCATTACCGCTTATCCATTTAATGGCTTTTCTCGCATCTGAGCTAATACTTCACATGCCTTGCCTTCAAATCCTGGTTCAATTTCACCTCCGAAGGAAGTCCTAACCACTTTGAGACAGGCGCCAGGGTATGTGTATTATAATAGACTGTCCGCATTCTCATGTACAATATCTGCTCATTATAAGTGTACACCGATTTTGATTGTGGACACCAAGATTATGTTGGCTCTTGCTTTTTGCAGGCTGCATGGCAGTGGTGTTCACAGAACCTTAGTCAATACTCTTACCGACTATTAGTTTGTGGGATCGGTCAATGATGACCTTTCGCACCATGCTGGTGGCCTCGGCCGAGGCCGGAGCGTGTTGCCATTTTGAGATCCAGTGCTGCAGACTGCTTATTTTCCTTGTTTTATGTCTGCGTCACTGAATCATAACATACTTTGCAGATGGTTTCCCCAGATAGGACAGGTCATGCGATTGTGATCTTATGTATATCGTATTTTGGTATACTGAGGCCTCCCTGAGTTGCCTGCCAGGTACGTTTGATGATCCATGGGCTATTCCGGAATGAGCCTTATATTTGTGAGTTCATATGTGACACTACAGTTCTGTGATACTGCTGGTACAGATCTATGCCTTGCCTAAGCACATACCTCGCCCATTATGTTTATCCGCAGAAGTCTTAATTACCTATGCGCTCATGGGACCTTTTTCTTCCCAATACTGTCCCCTCCTACGCACACACAAGCATCTAGATTTATGCATTCACAAGTGAGATAATGCGGGTAATGCACTACTGCCCCTCCCCCTTCCCCCAAGTATCTATTCCATGTCACCTCCCCCAAAACTTACAGCTTAACTGCCTACACATCCTTCTCAGTTTTGGGTATGATTACCCTGGAAATCTAGGTTTCACCTAGTTCTCAAATACCAGCCTTTTAACTGCCTTTCGACTTGATGTGGCAGCAGGTATACGGAATAGGATTTCACTAATACGTTATTCACACTATCAATGTGCTTTGAAGTTGTGTTAGTTTTTAACTACGTGTATTTGATTTATGTTGGACTGCGCTCTCGACCGGCCACTACTACATGATACTTCCTTAGTGGTTTTTCATAACCACATGCATCTGGAGTTTGACTTTCATGTACGGTGGTGGCCTGTCGTACAGCGTACCACATCCCAGTTGAGATCAATATTTCTCTTATATTAGGACTATTGAGCTGCAGTTTAACCTGAGGATTGGCCCTTGACCTACATTTATGATTGTTATTGCATTACGTATTTGCTATTTCTATGACTTCATATACAACTAATGTTGTTTCAGTCTACATTGATATATTATAAGAGATCTTATCACGCTGTCTTTTTGGAATGCACTGTATGAAGTATGACCAGGCACAGATTAAACGAATCGCTACTATTATTTATTGCTTACCTTGTGATGCTATAGTATTGTAACTGTATAACTGCACCACACCCTGTGACATGGTCGCACCTTGATGCCCTCCTCAAATATATTACACATGACTAAACACATTAGCAATGGCCCTCAGACCATATTCCCTATATACCCACGAGTGACCACCTCGAATCTCACACACAAATGATTACCTACTGTAACTAACACACCTTTATATGTATTAACGCATACATGTATCCCCATGCTACCATGTGAGCCTCTCTCCTTCACAATTAGCTGACATCCACCTACCTCCTTGTGTCATGGCTTTCTTTTATTAGGCTTTACATTACACATGCTTTTTTCTTACACGATACCTGGTGGGCCCTTGAGGTTTTTGTTGGGTCTGTCCTGAGGCACCTCACAGAGGCCGCCGCTGGATCTGACACAACTCCCGTCTCTACTATACACCCATACACAATACACCAAATACCTTCTCAACGTATAAGACTACTTTTACAGGACAGCGTAGCAGGATTACTCGGTCCCCGGAGTTTATTTCTTTTGAGAAGTATTGGGATTAAACGTCATCACGTCTGTTTTTGAATGTGACTGACTAATGCTCCTCACCTATATTGTTTTCTGATTTCTTGAACTCTTTTTCTTTCTCGCTTTCATTTCTATTCCTCTTCTCTACCTCCGTCCTTCCCCCAATCACCCCCCCCATCAGGAATGGACTCAGCACTGGTGGTGGGACTCACCTGCCGTGTGGGCTGCAGTACCAGGGCTGACCAGCGGGTGCTCTCAGCAGCTAGAAGCTCACTCCTGCAGTCAGCCAACACCTGGGGCTGATTGCAGGAGGTGTATTTAAGGAATGACCAGGCCTGTGATCAGGGCCTTGGTGTATGTTTCCCATGAGCCCCTGTACCTGGTATCCTGTGTTCCTGCCTATCTGCCTAGTTGCTGACCCTGCTTTGATCCTGACCTCTGCTGACCGTCTCCTGTTGAACCCCTGGCTTGCCTGACCATCCTTCTGCCTGATCCTCTGTACCGCGCTGCCCGTGAGTTACTGAACCCGGCTTGTGACCCTGACTATTCTCTGCCTGCTCCTCCAGTACCTCACTGTCCGCACGTTGCTGACCTGGCCTGCCTGACTACGCCTGATGCTACCCTGCTATCAACCACATCTCAGAACCCTGTTCCCACTCGCTGCACATATCCTGCGTTTAATCCTGTAAAGAAGCCCTCTGTAGCAACTGCTCCTTCCTCTGTTCCATCCTCCAGCTCTTCTCTGTCTGCAGCTGCTCCATCTGTTTACAGACCTGCGTTTACTTACAGTGCTCCAGTAACTAAAACCAGGAAGAAGCGAAAATTATTTCCAACCAGTACCATCCTGCCAGTATCCAAATCAGTCAGCCTGCGGTCTGAGAACCCGCCTTCTGTTTAGCCTGATGCCCGGATGCCTGATGACCCAGTGTACGCTACCCAGCTGGATGATCCCACCCGGCCTGATGACCCGATCCAGCCAGATGACTCGTTGCCCGCTGTCGTGCCAGATGACTCGTTGCCCGCTGTTGTGCCAGATTGACTCGTTGCCCGCTGTTGTGCCAGATGACTCGTTGCCCGCTGTTCTGCCAGATGACTCGGTGCCCGCTGTTCTGCCGGATGACTCGGTGCCCGCTGTCGTGCCAGATGACTCGGTGCCTGCTGTTCTGCCAGATGACTCGTTGCCCGCTGTTCTGCCAGATGATTTGGTGCCCGCTGTTCTGCCAGATGACTCGGTGCCCGCTGTCGTGCCAGATGACTCGGAGCCCGCTGTCGTGCCAGATGACTCGGTGCCCGCTGTTCTGCCAGATGACTCATGGCCGCTGTTCTGCCAGATGACTCGTTGCCCGTTGTTGAGCTTGGTGACCCGGTGCCCGCTGTCGTGCCAGATGACTCGGTGCCTGCTGTCGTGCCAGGTGACTCGGTGCCTGCTGTCGTGCCAGGTGACTCGGTGCCCGCTGTCGTGCCAGATGACTCGGTGCCCGCTGTCCTGCCAGATGACTTGTTGCACGCTGTTCTGCCAGATGACTCATTGCCCACTGTTCTGCCAGATGACTCGTTGCCCGCTGTTCTGCCAGATGACTTGTTGCCCACTGTTCTGCCAGATGCTTCGTTGCCCGCTGTCGTGCCAGATGACTCGGTGCCCGCTGTCATGCCTCTGTCCGCTGCCCAGCCTGACGTGCCTCTGTCCGCTGCCCAGCCTGACGTGCCAGCCTCTGATGTTTAGCTAAACTGGCCAATAACTGATTCCCAACCAGCTCCTGGAAATCCTGTGTCCAGCGACCTGCCTTCCTGGGTTCCCCTACATAAAGAGAAGTCTGCCAGCAGGAAACCCAGCCAGCCGGTTGACTCCGGAAGTAAGA
The DNA here is from genome assembly GCF_062004578.1 of Staurois parvus. Taxonomy (NCBI): domain Eukaryota; kingdom Metazoa; phylum Chordata; class Amphibia; order Anura; family Ranidae; genus Staurois; species Staurois parvus. The sequence goes on along the minus strand of NW_028317855.1, from coordinate 12,309,633 downwards.
TATTCAGCCAGTTACCTGACCCGGGCGGTGCAACATTTTGCCCACTAAGGACTGTTTGGAGCGTCCTGAGGCCGCTCCTTGAGGGGGGGTACTGTCAGGAATGGACTCAGCACTGGTGGTGGGACTCACCTGCCGTGTGGGCTGCAGTACCAGGGCTGACCAGCGGATGCTCTCAGCAGCCAGAAGCTCACTCCTGCAGTCAGCCAACACCTGGGGCTGATTACAGGAGGTGTATTTAAGGAATGACCAGGCCTGTGATCAGGGCCTTGGTGTATGTTTCCCATGAGCCCCTGTACCTGGTATCCTGTGTTCTTGCCTATCTGCCTAGTTGCTGACCCTGCTTTGATCCTGACCTCTGCTGACCGTCTCCTGTTGAACCCCTGGCTTGCCTGACCATCCTTCTGCCTGATCCTCTGTACCGCGCGGCCATACTCCAAAAAGTACATATGCTGGAATGCTCACATAAGCGCTCTAAAGCTGTCGATTCTGCGTACGAACTAGACCAAGCCCGCAAACAACTTCGAGACATAGTGGAAAAGAAAACAAAGCGTAATTACATTTTAACTCAAAAACTCTTTTACGAACATGGAAATAAGTGCGGTAGGTTTTTAGCCCGGGCCTTGCAATCTAAAAAAGCGTCTCGTACCATCTCTCAACTTCACTCTAAATAAGGTCACTCACTTACCACCTCCACGGATATCGCAGCCGAATTCGAAAAATACTATACCTCCCTGTACAACCTACCTTTACCACCCAAACCATTAGGGGATGTTAGATCACGTAAGGTCATTATTCAGTCTTTTCTTGCTCAATTCCTCCCTAAACCCATTCCCCAGTCTCAAGCAAAAGAATTAGATGGTGTTTTGACGCTGGAAGAATTGCAACAGGCCATTGCACAATTAAAACCAAGCAAAAGCCTGGGACCTGATGGACTTACAACCACATATTACAAATCTTTTGTTGACGTCTTAGCACACCCATTCCTAAGAGCTTTCAACTCACTAGATACCCCAGGACATTCCATGCGCCATCTCTCTGAAGCGCATATCACACTAACTATCGCCCGATATCCCTATTGAACGTCGATCTAAAGATTTTTGCCAATATATTGGCCAATTGCTTATTGCATATCATAGATCCTATTATCTCAACTGACCAGGTGGGGTTCGTTCCCGGTAGAGAGGCTAGAGACAACACGATCAGGGCAATCAACATACACCATTGGTTAACACAGAAGAAACAATCTGGCTTCTTCCTTTTTTTAGACGCTGAAAAGGCCTTTGACAGATTGGCATGGGACTACATGGAAGCAGTTCTGGTTGGCCTTGGGCTCCCTCCCCGTCTTTTGAACTTTATCATGTCGCTATACATCGCACCAACTGCTAAAGTGAGAGTCAATGGCCTCCTTTCAGAAGCCTTTTCCATAAGCAATGGGACTAGACAGGGCTGCCCATTATCCCCCCTCTTATTTATCCTTACGTTGAAACCTTTCTTGAATTGCATTAAATGGAATGACAATATTAAAGGGATCTCTATAAATGGCAAAACTCACAAAATAGCGGCCTTCGCTGATGACATATTACTCTTCTTGACACATCCACACATTACACTACCTAACCTACTACAAGATCTCAAACTGTTTCAGTATTTGGCCAATTTTAAAATAAACTTCAATAAATCCCAAGCACTCAATATCTCCCTAACCCAGGATGCGCTTAGACAAGCGAAATCTAATTTCCCCTTCACGTGGCAATCAGAAGCCATCACCTATTTAGGAATCCAATTGCCAACCCATCTTACAGAGCTCTACGCCAAAAACTTTTTACCCATCCTGCGTAACATTACCAAAGATCTGCAAACTTGGGATAAACCGTTTTTCTCTTGGTTTGGCAGAGCAGCTATCCTCAAGATGAATGTGCTTCCAAGACTTTTGTACCTACCACAAACGATTCCAATCTAATTGCCCAACTCCTTCTTCAAGTCCTACAAAACAATATGTACCTCGTTTCTATGGAGTAATAAACGCCCTAGAATTGGTTTTGACCAACTGACCATGCTCAAAACGTGTGGAGGTATAGAGCTACCTGACATCTCCCGTTATCACAAAGCTTGTCAAATGGCAAGAATAGTCGATTGGTCCACGAACCATGCGCGCAAGGCCTGGGTTGAATTGAAGACTGCTTTTTCAGGGACCCCGCTCGCCACCGCCCCTTGGCTTCTTACCTCTCACATTCCATCTGAGCTTAAGGAACACATTCTCATAGGCCCTACTTTGTCCTGTTACCATCAGATCTGCAGGAATACAGCATTCTCATCCTCCCCTGGTCCACTCACTCCGGTCAGATTGAACCCAGACTTCCCCCCAGGTATGTCGCATACCTTTCTTGCGTGATCTGGCCTCACAGACGGCGTGAGTCTGCACCACCTCTTCAAGGACGGATTGCTGTTATCCAGAGACCTCCTTATGAATAAATGGCCTACTTTGACCTTAACGCAGTGGATGTATAGACAACTCCACCACTTTATCCACAGCTCACCCCATCTAAAAGAATATACTAGACATCTTACCCCCTTTGAGAAACTTTGCTCAACGGACTCTCCCCAGAGACATGTTATATCCCTGCTCTATACATGTATCAAAAACACCAGTGACCTCTCAACCAGGAAAGCTTGCAAGACCTGGAGCGCTGACTTACAAATCCAACTTTCGCCTGCTGACTGGGACCACATATATGAACACATACACAAAGGATCTATATGTGTCTCCACACAAGAAAATAACTTTAAAGTATACTCTAGATGGTATAGGGTACCATCCCTGCTTCACCGCTTCAACTCCAACATTTCTGATTTGTGTTGGAGATGCCATCAAACGATGGGTACACTCCTGCACATTTGGTGGGAATGCCCGTGGTTGCAAACCTTCTGGGATAAACTTCAATCTGCAATCGCACAAGTTACTATGTATGCCCTAGACATTTCCCCTGCACAATTTTTGCTTCATCATACCGCTCTTCCATTTCGGACATACCGCAAATCTCTTGCCATGCACATGGTAAATGCTGCAAATCAATGTATCCCAGTCCACTGGCGCTCAACACATGTTCCCACTATACGAGAATGGTTTGCTAGGATCAACAAAACTGAGGAAATGGAGGAACTGATTTCTATAGCTAAGGAACATCCCGAGAGATTTAGGAAAACATGGGCATGCTGGAGTCATTTCAAATCCACTTCTACCTATCATCTAATAGTAAAGGATCAATCTATATCCCCTGACTAAATGTCCTAATACAATGCGGTTTTGGGAAATACCCAGATCACCGGGGACACTTTTACCACCGATCTTGCACGTACCATATTCTAAGCCTTATTACTACCTTTCTGGCTTGGCTATTGCTTAGGGAAGTGATCCAATTTAACTTTGTATTACCTATACATTCTACTGTCACTTAACCCCTTACTCCCCCCCCCCCCCAAATTATTTTTTTTTTTTCCCCCATATTCCCCCCGCCATCTCATCCTACATTTCTTTTTCTTACTGTCCTTCTTTCAGACCTCCTTTTTTTTTCACACCTGTTATACCAACTTATCATTCATTCTTCACCAACCAAATAGAGCATTTACTTCCACACAGATATGACTAAATGCAACTATATCATTCACTCAAGTTACAAATACGTAAACCATGACTTTCACAGCATCCAATGCTTTCCCTACTTTAATCTTCATATCACCTGCTGATATTCAAGAAGTGACAACAAATACATACATCGATCCTCTTTCCTCTGCGTATCCACTGGTTTACATTGTATGCCTGAAGTAATGTTCTACCACATTTTGACTTGTATTACAGTTTACAATATGTCCCGTCTGCGAAACAGGAGGCACCGTGTCATGTTTATGTTCTGACTGTGATCTATGGCTGTATATGCTCTATATGCTATTTTGTTTCTTCTTATATTAATAAAGTATTTTTGGAACCAAAAAAATGTATTCTGCTACATGTTTTTGGTAAAAAAAATCCAAATAAGTGTATATTGATTGCTTTGTGTGAAAGGTATAGCGTCTACAAACTATGGTATAGATACTGCAATTTACGCCAGTTTTTTGCTATACAGCGCTGCGCTAGTTTAACGGACAATTGTGCGGTCATGCAATACGATACATAAATGAAATTTATGTTCTTTTTTTCACACAAATAAAGCTTTCTTTCGGTGGTATTTGATCGCTTGTGCATTTTTTATTTTTTCGCTATAAAAAAAAAGGCTGACAATTTTGAGGAAAAAAAACAATATTTTGGACTTTTTGCTATAAAACATGTCCAGTAAAAAAAATTAAAAAATCAAATTTCGTCATAAATTTCGGCCAAAATGCATTCTGCGACATGTCTTTGCTAAAAAAAAACCCCGCTACGTGTAAATTAATTGGTTTACGTGAAAGTTATAGTGTTTACAAATGGTGAGAAAGATACTGGGATTTTTAATTTTTTTTATACTAATAATAGCGGTGATCAGCGACTTATGGAAGCAATCAGTGACTTATGGCGGCAATCAGCGACTTATGGTGGGACTGTGGGACTGCGGTGGACATTCTGACACTGGGGTGAAACTGACTTGGGGTCACTGACATCCCCAGTGACACCAATACAGTGATCAGTGCAAAAAAAAACCACTGACACTGTACTAATGGCACTGGGGAGGAAGGGGTAACTTTTTTATTTACTGAAAGGGTTAACTGTGTGAGGGGAGTGTTTTGCAAACAAACGTGGTTTTGCCCAGCTGTGCCACCCTGCCAACGTATTTCTACAGTGGCTGGGCGACATGTGGTTAATAATGGCATGCAATGCCAAGCTGCAGTTTCTAAAGCGAACAAAATCCTCTCTTGTATTAAAAAGAGGTATGGACTCCAGAGAGAGAGAAATAATTTTACCCCTGTACAAATCATTAATAATACAGTTGTGACCAAAATTATTCAACCCCCACTGAAATTGAGTGTTTTGGCCAGTTTGACATTGCTTTTGATCATTCAGTCATCTTGCTTACATTTACATTAAAGAGGCACTTGTAGGTCAGACAAATATAACATAACAGTTATAATGAAATAACCACAAATGTCTTTTCTGTGCTCACAGCATTATCAGTTTTATTCAACCCCCAAGTGACATTCAATCTTAGTACTTAGTACAGCATCCTTTTACAGTTATAACAGCTTTTAAACGTGAAGCATAGCTTGACACAAGTGTCTTGCAGCGATCTACGGGTATCTTCGCCCATTCTTCATGGGCAAAGGCCTCCAGTTCAGTCACATTCTTAGGCTTGCGCACTGCAACTGCTTTCTTTAAGTCCCACCAGAGGTTCTCAATCGGATTTAAGTCTGGTGACTGCGATGGCCACTCCAAAATGTTCCAGCCTTTCCTCTGCAACCATGCTCTAGTGGACTTGGAGGTATGCTTGGGATCATTGTCCTGTTGAAAGGTCCAACGTCTCCCAAGCCTCAGGTGTGTGACGGACTGCATCACGTTTCCATCCAATATCTCCTGGTACTGAAGAGAATTCATGGTACCTTGCACACGCTGAAGCTTCCCTGTACCTGCAGAAGCAAAACAGCCCCAAAGCATGATTGACCCTCCACCATGCTTCACAGTAGGCAAGGTGTTCTTTTCATCATAGGCCTTGTTCTTCCTCCTCCAAACATAGCGTTGATCCATGGGCCCAAACAGTTCTAATTTTGTTTCATCAGTCCACAGAACACTATCCCACAACTTTTGTGGTTTGTCCACATGGCTTTTGGCATACTGCAGTCGACTCTTCTTATTCTTTGGAGACAGCAAGGGGGTACGCCTGGGAGTTCTGGCACGGAGGCCTTCATTACGCAGTGTGCGTCTTATTGTCTGGGCTGAAACTTCTGTACCCACATCTGACAAATCTTTTCTCAGTTCCTCAGCAGTCACACGGGGACTTCTCTCCACTCTACGCTTCAGGTAGCGCACAGCAGTCGAAGTCAGCATCTTCTTTCTGCCACGACCAGGTAGCGTTTCAACAGTGCCCTTTGCCTTGAATTTGCGAATGATGCTTCCTAAGGTGTCTCTTGGTATGTTTAACATCTTTGCAATCTTCTTATAGCCATTGCCCTTCCTGTGAAGAGAAATCACCTCTTCTCTTGTCTTCCTGGACCATTCTCTTGCCTTCACCATGTTTGTAACCACACCAGTAAATGTCTAGAAGGAGCTGAGTATCACAGTCATTTTAAAGCTGCCTAATTGGTGCTTATTATGCTTGATTGCTGCTCGGTGACATCCACAGGTGTTTTCAATACCTGATGGAAAGCACCTGTATGAACCTCTGTTCTTCAGAGTGGTAGTCTTTAAGGGGTTGAATAATTGTGGCAATGAAGAAACCACATAAGAACCATTTACTACTGTATTACATAAACAATTGATGTCATTTTAGTTGCATTTGGGTAGTTACAACGTCCTTGTAGGATTTGATTCTGAATACAATTCCAAATGTACACTATAGTCCCTAAACCCCTTTACAGCATTGGGGGTTGAATAATTTTGGTCACAACTGTACCTCATCTGGAATACGTAGTTCAGTTTTGGGCACCAATTCACAAAAAAAACATTGGGGAACTGGAGAAAGTACGGAGAAGGGCAACCAAACTGATAAGAGGCATGGAGGAGCTCAGCTATGAGGAAGGATTAGAGGAACTGAATTTGTTCTCTCTTGAGAAGAGGAGATTAAGGGGGGATATGATCAACATGTATAAATACATCAGTGGTTCATTTAGTGAACTCGGTGTAGAGCTATTCACCCTGAGGTCATCACAGAGGACAAGGCGGCACTCTTTACATCTGGAGCAAAAGGAATGTAATCTCCAAACACGGAAAGGTTTCTTCACAGTGAGAGCTGTGAAAATGTGGAATAGACTCCCTCAAGAGTTGGTTCTTGCCAGTTCAGTGGATTGCTTTAGAAAAGGCCTGGATTCTTAGATACACAGAATATAACTGGATACTAACATTTATAGGTAAAGTTGATCCAGGGAATATCCGATTGCCTCTCAGAGGATCAGGAAGGATTTTTCCCCTGCAGGAGCAAATTCGATCATGGTTTGCTGTGTTTTTTGCCTTCCTCTGGATCAACTGTGGGTATAGGATTATAATTTTTTTTTTTTTTTTATGGTTGAACTGGATGAACTTTGATCTTTTTTTAGCCAGACTAACTATGTAACTATGTACATTGATATGATATTAGTTACATGTATGGGTCCAGAGAGTAGTGATCAATGCCTCTTTCTCTGAATGAACTTAAGTTTTAGTATTAACGATATGGAAGTTGGAATCAAGACCTCAATTTCAGTGTTTGCTGATTATGCAGATAAATAATTCAGCACAGGATATAGCATTAAGGGAAGTAATCAAGTAACAAAATTATGCATCACTCATATATATAAAAAAAAAACCAAAGTCTATTCCCCCAACTCAACCCCCACAGGAGGAGAGCATGTGGCATCGAAGGGTGAGTGTGGCCATATTGCACTAACAATGTAGACGCACACCCCTAAACCATGCACTCCTGAGCCCTGCACTCATAGTATGTAGTGTGCATCCCCTGTACTATGTCTGTAGTCTCTGGTCATCTCCAGTGCTATGTCCGCAGTCTCTGGTCATCGCCTGTAATATGTCCGCAGTCTCTGCTCATCTCCTGTACTATGTCCGCAGTCTCTGCTCATCTCTTGTGCTATGTCCGCATCTCTGTTCATTTCCTGTACTATGTCTGCAGTCTCTGCTCATGTCCTGTACGATGTCCGTAGTCTGAGCTCATCTCCTGTACTATGTCCTGTAGTGACTTTTGGGGGACTATTTATTAAAAACATGATTTCATTCCAACAGTAACAAGCCCAGCCATCTGTTAAGGATTAACCTTTCTTGGTGAGAATTCAAATGACCTTCTAGTGAAATTACACACACAATGAATGGAAGAAACCTGTTCCAGAGACAATAGGTTATTTGAATTTCTACAGGTTGTTAAACAGGGCCAGAAGAGATAATAGTGAGAGCTGATGTCGGTGACTATAAGACTGGCAAAAGTATGTGTTATCAACAAGTGCCATTGTCTATTGGAATTGAGGAGATTTCACCTACAAAAAACTAATTATAAAGTCAAATACAAGGTTGGACTTCCAAACAGTGAGTCACCACACCTGACCAAAATAACAATGGTGAGACGATACTTGTAAGTCTGGGAAGATTAAACAAATCCTTGGGGAGAGTAATGAACCAACAAACTTCTCAAACGAAAGTTACAAGTATAACTGGTTGTTTACCCTATTATCTTAACAATGGACAAGTAAACAGAGGTTTCCTGTTCAGGGAAACGTCATTCCTAAAACCAAAAGGTGAAACTTAGAACTTATATTTCTACCCACAAAGACATTAAAGAAGAGACATATTATTCACACTCTTTTTCAAACAAAAATATATTCAGCAGAGTTGGGGATTGCATACCACTAAATTAAGTATGAAATGGCGAAAAGTAAGATATTTTGTGAATTGGTATCAGTTGTATGTTTCCATCAGAAAGCAAATGTTTCACACAAGTTTGAACCTCAGGGAAATGAATAACTGAATACACATATATCTTTCTATGGTTCCTATCCAGAACATTAGAGGTAGACTCAAATATATTTGGATAAGATGTATATTTAATATCTAAAATCACCTTGGTTTCCAACCGAGGCATGAGTCATCATTAATACTCAAATTGTTTTGTGATCCCTGACTGCCCCCCAGTGGACAGGTGAGAGATATCTTAGGTACATACACCTCTCAACTGGCCAATCAAAAAGCCTGTAGGGAGGGTCTTTTAGAACAATGGTTTGGATGGTATAAAAAAGCCATGCACCTCATTTGAAAAAAAAACAAACATAAGCTGAAAAGCAAGCTGAAAAACTCATACTAAGAAAAATAAGAAAAGCTACAGAAAAACCAAGGAGATCTGAAAAGCTGAAGAAATCTGACGAGGCTGAAATCTATCCCATCTGAAAAACTCAAAGACCTTTTAATACTATTTCTCAATATTTTCTAACTACTAAAACTTCTACTAGACTCCTAAATCTCTGAACTTCTACCATCCTATACTTTTTCTCCACACTACACCTATCTCTCACTTGCTCCCTGAGGCCATTCTTCTGGAGGCGTTTCAATTGCCAGCTGAATCCACTGGGGAGGCGTCATAATCCAGGTTCTGGGTGTGGTGAGACTGTTAAGAATTAATAATGTATTGTATGTTTCCTCTCTGGTATAGAGTGATAATAATTGCATTGGGGTGATAATAACTGCATTGGGTGTTCATATATAGATAGAGAGATCCATATTATTACTGCTAGGAATTGTTTGGTGTCATATTGAAAATCTACATATTGCATAATTAATTTTCATTGGTTATAGTACGATTTATCAGGGAATATTTTCTCCCATTCCTATGGCCACGTTTTGGGAGAAATGATCCCTGAAGTACTATAAACTACCACTCATCACTAAATTTGATTTTAATCTTTATTATTATTATTAGAAAATTGTTTGGTGTATAGAATTGGTATAGTATATTTTTGATCGTGTGTACCAGTATTCATTTATTACCAGTCTTTTGCGTTTTGTGTTAATATATATATAATTTTTGTACATAAATAAATTTATCTATTTATTATAAGGCAATTTTTGTGTGTATGGTACAAAATCATACTGGCTAAAAGGACTCAAGGTATAATAATAAGTGGTGATCAAATTATTAAGGTGTCCAAATTATTGGTTCATTAAATATTTGCCGTATTTTAACGGCTGGAGGCACTGTGATATTTTATTTAAGGGAAAAGGACATCGCCCTTCATAAGTAGAATAAATTCTTACATAAACCACCACAGTCCGCAGTCTGTGCTCATCTCCTGTACCATGTCCGCAGTCTGTGCTCATCTCCTGTACTATGTCCGCAGTCTCTGGTCATCCCCTGTGCTATGCCCGCAGTCTCTGGTCATATCCTGTGCTATGTCTGTAGTCTCTGGTCATATCCTGTGCTATGTCTGTAGTCTCTGGTCATCTCCTGTACTATGTCTGTAGTCTCTGGTCATCTCCTGTACTATGTCTGTAGTCTCTGGTCATCTCCTGTAGTATGTCCACATCACAGGTAGGCTTTGACCTTATGCATTTCACCTTAAGGTGAAACGTCATCAGATGAAGAAGTTAGAGAATAAAATTCACACACATAGATTGAATTGGATGGCCCTATCTTTTTTCCAACCTTATAAACTTTAACTATAGTAACTGATTTGATAATGTTTTATATACTAAAGAAAATATATATATCAATGAACACAATTCATACTGATAAACCGCCACTGTGGAAAACATTAAGTAAACATTTTTAAACATACTGAAATAATGTCAAAGTGAATGCACTGGAGAAGTGTGGCATTCTCGCAAAAACTCATTCTGGAGTCGTTTTTATAGTGCCTTTTTTTCGATTAGCAGGCTAATTTTACGTAAACATTCAGGACTTTGGGATGAGTGATGAGCTTTCTTTTGAGCACTTGATAGGCAGTAGGATGAGTCTGAAACACTGTGCAGTACAGTACAAACCATAATTTTTCCTTTGTCCACTGGACTATGCAGCCCTGCTTTATACCATTACAAATGTGTATAGTGCCACCTGCAGGAGTAGATACAACTTTAAAACAAGGCAGCCCCTGCTGGTGGTCAACACATCAACACGTGAAGCAAGCTGTTATTATCCTAGCATCCAGTAGTTAGGACTTACACATTTTCTTCTGAAAGTCCTTGTTGTTTTGGTGTACTTCACACAAGTTGCTGGCTGGGTGACAGGCCTGATAAGATCCTTGTTGTCTCCCTAGTTTAAGCCACCATAGGCGAGTGCAGTTTTTGGCTGATGTATGTTTGGCTTCAATTGCTCAGTTTCGTTGTGCGCAATATGTGGGACATTTTTCCCTGGGAAGGTACCAATGACCAGCCCTTTGAATGGTTTGTCGTTATCACCCTTCACATGCCAGCAGCACCTCAATCTTGGACAGTGGTGTCCTGCAGGCAGCAGTGCTGATGGCTGGGGATCCAGACAAGCATTTCTGGAGCTGTGTATCCATTCCCACCCACCTTTCCACTCACAACCCTCTTTCTAGGTGGTGGGTATCTTGGGATAAACTGTGTCTCTAAGGTTTTCCATAGGGGGTTATCACTGGGGATAGAGAGGTGGCTAACTTTGTAGATGGAGCACACTGGTCCTTCTAAGAGGTAAATGGCACTTTGGTAGACTTGGCTGCCTGAGAGGAGGGAGTTGCAGCTGACAGTCCGGGGGCCCAGTTGAGATCAAGGCACTTTACCTTGGGTAAAATGTCTTACAAGCAAGGGAGTAAGCCCTGGCTGCTTTTTGTTGAGAGTTTCTGTCCTGATTACTGTTCTATTTCTGCTGAGAGAGACTGATTGGTCAAGGGATGGTTCCCCGCATACTGTCAGCACAACAAGACTTAACGTGTGCAACTGCACAATGCTTTTTCTGCTTTTGACTCACCGTGTTTTAATGCGTTTTTTAGCGTTAGAGCATTTTTTACGGCTAAAAAACTCCTCTAGAAACCCACTGTTTTTTTTCCAGCCAAAAAACGTCTCTGCCAAAAAACATTGATTACAGTCTATGAGTGCATGGACACATAGGATAACATGCTGGGGAGTTTACTGGCTGTAGAAAAAAACATCAAAAGCCAAAAACATCAGCAGTAAAAATGTCCAGTGTGCATGAGGACTTAGAGGCAGGGTTGACCATCTTGGGGAGTGATAAGGAAGCATCCACCTCAACCCTGCTTAACTGGTTGCCGACCAGCCACAGTGTTTTTACTGAGGCAGGGCGGCACCGCTGCGCAGAACGACGTTTTTAAACGTAGGTCTGCAAAACAGGTAGGGATCCCGCACAAGGCCACCGATCGTGGTAGCGGGTGTCAATCACCGGGTCCCGGCCAGTCATTACCCGCCGGGTCCCGGCGATTACTGGCAATCACTGACAGGGAGCATGGCTGCAGTGTTTACACTGCAGCTCTGCTATCTGTCAGTTCCGAGCACGCTGATCCTGAGAGAAGAGTTTATCTCTTGGGATCAGCGTGTTCCTGTGAAGTACACCCCCCGCCCCCTAGTAAAACACTCCCCTCACACAGTTAACCCGTTCATTATAAAAAATGTTAACCCCTTCCTCCCCAGTGCCATTAGTACTGTGTCAGTGTTTTTTTTTTTGCACAGATCACAGTATTGGTGTCACTGGGGATGTGAGTGACCCCAAGTCAGTTCCCCCCCAGTGTCAAAATGTCCGCCGCAGTCCCACAGTCCCACCATAAATCGCTGATCACTGTCATAAATCGGTGATCACCGAGTAAGTTGCTGATCGCCGCCATTATTAGTATAATAAAAAAAAAATCCCAGTATCTTTCCCGCCATTTGTAGACACTATAACTTTCACGTAAACCAGTTAATTTACACATATTGGGATTTGTTTTAGCAAAGACATGTCGCAGAATACATTTTGGCATAAATTTATGACTAAATTTGATTTTTACATGTTTTATAGCAAAAAGTCCATATATATATATATATATATATATATATATATATATATACGTGATTCGCGCTCCCGTGGTTTTCACGCCCCTCCCAGATAGCATCAGATTGCCCGTCAGTACACCAGTCATCACATTTAACCCCTTGATTGCCAGGAGCACGCTCATGCACAATAAACCTCCATTGCTAGTATAGTGTCTGAACGGGTCATTATCTTTGATCAGATCAGCACTATACCAGCGTTCACATTAGTATAGCGTCCCCAAAAATGCAGCGTTAGCGGGATCAGCCCCGACACCTGCCAGCACCTGCGTTTAGCCCCTACGCTTACCCCCCCTTCTCCCTCAGCAAGAGCAGTGTCAGTAGGTCACTGTCACTTGATACATTGCACACAAAACCATAGCGTTTGCAGAATCAGGCCTAATCTCTGTTAGCACTTGCCGGTAAATTTTGATGACTCTCATATGCAGCAGAGTGCCATAACTAGTGCCACTCTACCTTTTGGTGAACTGGCGAGTACCAGCGGTCTAGTACATCTTCACCTACCTCCTTGATTTTTGGAGCTGTTTTTAATGGGATATCTGTATGCGTTGATTGTGGATCAAAGCAATTTATATGCACAACAATTTATCGCTGCCAACCCAAATTCAAACCTTGCCAGACCAGTCGCATGGAAACTCATTACGGTTTTCGAATTTACATTTTTTTGGGCCTAACCCTTAGCATGGGCATTACTAAAAGAAATGAATTGCGGTTGTATTGGTCCGCAGACCCGATTCATCATATGCCCGTGTTCTCTGCTGCCATGGCCAGGCATAGATATGAGAGTATAATGTGTTTTATGCATTTCAATGACAATACACTCTGTCATCCTCGGGTAACCCTGAATTTGACCGACTCCACAAAATTCAGCCCCTCGTAAATCACCTTAACCAAAAATTTGCAGATGTCTATATTCCCCAGCAAAACACAAAACATCTGCGTTGAGTCCCTCATTAATTTTTCTGGCCGCCTTGCATTCAAACAATTTCTCCCCTGCAAGCGTGCCAGATATTGGGTCAAGATGTAGAAGACCTGTGAGAGGGCAACAGACTATACTTATACGTTTCGAATTTACGAGGGAAAAGATAGTTACGTGGAGCCCCTTGGATGCCCAGACTACATGGGGAGCAGTGGCAAGATAGTTTGGGACTTGGTGTCATCCTTTTTCCATATGGGGTACCACTTATACGTGGAAAATTTTTATTCAAACGTGCCACTATTTAGACATTTGTTCAATCTTGGAACTGGTGCTTGTGGCAAAGTGTGACCTAATGTGTGCCCACCATTAGAAGTGAGTGGATGCAGTGCGGTATATTCTAATGGTGGGCATACCACACACTTTTTCTGGCAGAGATTTCTTCTCATTTTTTCATTCAGTCCACAGACTGCATACAAAAAAAAAAGAACACAGCATATATACCCAACAAGGATCAGCGATGTACTGGTACATCACTGGACTTTGAATGGTTATACCAGGATGATGCCTACAGCTGCAGGCATCATCCTGGTATCGTTTTTTTCAGCCGGCGATTGGCTTTCATGTAAAAGAAATTCTAGTTGCTAATTAGCTGCAGGATTGCTTTTACAGGCAGTGGGAGATTATGCCCCCCTCCCCCGCTGCCTTCCATAGCCTTCTCGGGCTGTCCCGAGCCATTGGGGAACCTGAGAATGCAGCCGGTGTTTCTGCCAGCTGACCATAGAGCTGATTAGAGACCAGAGTGGTGCCAATCATCTCTATAGTCTAAGAATTTGGAAGCTACAAGCATTTCATCACTTCAGTTTTGCAGGATATAAACAGCACCATTTGTAAATTGGGAAAGCATCTGATCACACCGATTTTGGTTTGATTAGATAATGTAAGGGCAGAGGAGATATCCAGAGTCTGATAGACCCCAGATTTCTCAAAAAAGAATATATGACAATACCCATTGAAGTTATAGGGGATATTTGCATTCCCTGTTATAGCATTAAAAGTGATAAAAAAAAAAGATGAAAGGTACAATGTAAAAATAAAATAAAATCAAAATAACTAAAAAAAAAAAAAATTGCCCCTCCCATGAGCGCACACCTGTGTGCACAAGCCTTGACCCTGTGCCGTTATGTAAACAGCGGTTGTACCATGCATGTGAGGTATTGCTGTGAACGTCAGCTCAAGTGCAGTAATTCTAACACTAGACCTCCTCTGTAAATCTAAAATGGTAGCTTTTAAAGGCTTTTAAAAATTGCAGTACCCATCATTTTATTCACTAGGGTGTCTGCTTTAAAAAATATATAATGTTTGGGGGTTTAAATTAATTTCCTAGCAAAAAATACTGATTTTTTTCATGTGAACAAAAAGTGTCAGAAAAGGCTTGGTCTTCAGGTGGTTAGAAGAGTGAGTGATGTGTGGCATAAACTTCTAATGCTGGGCATAGAATGCCCCCACCACCCAAAACGACCCCTTTTTGGAAAGTAGACACCCCAAACTATTTGCTGACAGGCATGTTGAATCAATAGAAGAATTTATATTTTTACCACAAGTTTTTGGAAAATGACAAAAAAAAAATTTTTTTTTTTACGCAAAATTGTCACTTAAATGATTTACTGCTCGCACATGCCATGGGTATATGTGGAATTACTCCCCAAAATACATTCTGCTACTTCTCCCGAGTATGGAGGTACTACATGTGAGAGACGTTTTGGCAGTCTAGCCAAGTACAGGACCCCAAAATCCAATAAGTACCTTCAGGCTTTTAAAGGGCTTATCTCCTCATTACACTTCTAGACTACCTATCACAGTTTCGGAGGCCCTGAAATGCCAGGATAGCACCTAACCACCCTAAATGACCCCTTTTTGGAAAGTAGACACCCCAAGCGCAGCGCTGTATAGCAAAAAAATGGCTGTAAATTGCAGTATATATACCATAGTTTGTAGACACTATAACTTTCACACAAAGCAATCAATATACACTTATTGGGATTTTTTTACCAAAAACATGTAGCAGAATACATTTTGGCCTAAATTTATAACTAACTTTGAGTTTACTATATATTTTTTATAGCTGAAAGTAAAAAATATCGTTTTTCTTCAACATTTTGGGACTTTTTTGTTTATAGCGTGAAAAAAAAAAAGCGCACAGGTGATCAAATAGCACCAAAAGAAAGCTCTATTTGTGTGAAAAAAAGGACGTAAATTTGGTTTGGGTACAGCATTGCATGACTGCGCATTTATGAGTTGAATTAGTGCAGCACTGAGTAGCAAAAAGAGGCCTGGTCAGGAAGCGGGGGGTAAATCCTCAGGAGGGCAAGTAGTTAACCCATTTTTGGGTCAAACACGTCAGAATAAAACTATGAACAGATTATGTAGTCATGGACTTTGTGTGGACATATTAAAAAGAAACAGATTACCATAAAAACAACTTTATTACGTACCATTAAAAATCTATTACACCATATTTAAAATTACTCTTCACAACATGCAAAGATTCTGATTACAGTTCACATCTGGACTCAATGCATTTCGAGAATCCTTTAGGAGCACATATGACAGAATCAGTACACTAGAACCCAGCCATACAGGCTGGATTGATGTGAAGTGAGAAAAAACTAAGATACTTATCAAAAGCCCCTTCTTTAGAATATACAGTATGTGTCTTGACGGCTTTGACTACCATGCTGTCTTTATGACTTATTTACATTGGATCTGGATGGTTCCCCATTGGGAAGTTGGTCCCTCTATTTTAAGATTATGTATACAAGACCATTGGCTGTTTACTGAATGTACCTGAATTTTCCAACTGAGAGGCAGTGGCTTCACCTTGGCTTATTCATATGCACCTCTATGAACAACGTGCACATGCTATGAATCCAGTGTACCCTACTGGCTGATATTACTGATTAGGAGTGGGTTCCAGTGTACTGATTCTTTCACATGTTCTCCTGAAGAAGCATTCCCGAAATGCATTGGGTCCGCATGTGAACTGTAATTGGAATCTTTGCATGTTGTGAACCCTGTTGTGGACAGTAATTTTTATTGGTACATAATAAAGTTGTTTTTGCGGTACTCATTTTCTCTTCTATATGTCCACACAAAGTTCATGACTACATATTCTGTTCATAGTTGTACATGATTTGCTGGGATATGGACATATAGCACACACAGTCTGGGTTTCTCTCCCGTTATAGACATATCAGAGTAAGGCTTGATCTGGGTTGACTTTTCACATAGCTTTATTGTTCCAGGACAAGATCAGAGAAAATTGAGGTCACTGGAGAGTGGCTGACTTGTTTGGTTATCAGATTTATGTCCATCAAGGGAAACTTGGCCCAGGTGGTTAATAAAAATTCAGAGGTTTCTACTTGAACCTCTTCATGGCACCAAATAAGGGCAAAGTCTGACCTGTCTTGGATCTCAAGGCATTGAATGATGTTGTCAATATTCATATATTCAGTTGTGGTAGCCTTGCATTTGGGAGCTTCTTAGTATTCATCCATCAAGAATGCATACTTCCATGTACTCACCTACTGGGGGAATCTGTGCTTTGCTTGTGTTTCACGGCAGTGGAGGAGCATTACCTGTTGGCAGTTTTGCCATTCAGCCTAGGTATTGCCGCTCAGGTGTTCACCAAAATATTTATTGTCAGTGATATCTGTCTTGAAGTAACGATGGATACTGATTGTGGGGTACCTGGATGAGCTTCTATTGAGTACAGTCTTGCCATGAACTGGAGTCCAAACTGTCCATTACCATCCAGACTCTAGAGGGCTTTGGGGGATTTTAGAGATGTTCTCACTGGTTCAATAAATTCACCTGGAATACCTGAGCCTGTCCTTGGATACCAATTAGGCTAAAGTATTTTCACTGTTTGAAAACCTAAGGAAAAAAAATATCAGGTCCACTTACTAAAGTGCAGTTGCTCATCTATTCGCCAGTGCATGTAGATTCTGGGTCTCATGGTTTCTTTCAAAGTGATTCCACCAGACCTGGATGTTAGCCAAAATAAGGAAATATCTAGCGACTCCGTAAAGTCTTAAAAAATAGTGCCTTTATTTACTCACATGGTAAGATCCAGTCCAAAAATGGGTCTAACACATTTCAGCTATAGAGCTTTCATCATAGCATCTTGGTGTGAATAAAGAGTCTATTACTGAAGACAATAACAAGTTGCTGGCTATTTCCTTGTTTGGGCTTGTATCTTAAAGGTTAATAGAAACTCATGCCTGTTCATCTGTGTTTTCCATTCTACAAGTGCCAGGAGGTCGAACGCATCTTCTTCTTTTCTTTTCTTTTCTCAAGGCCATATTGCTTCAGCCAGAAATCCTTTTGCAGTGGAACAAAGTCTCCCCTGTATCTGGACAGGGAGATCAAGGTAAGTGTTCCGGCAAAATGATTTCTAGTTTGGTGGTTTCACTCTCCTTTGCTCCTAACCAGGAAGTCTTTTCATCCTCATTGCTAGAAATAGTAACTACTATCGGCTGCCTTCTCAGCTGGGAAAGTGTACTGGGTCTCCAGTCCACTGGACGTTCTTGGTGCCAGGAGGAATCCCTTTTTTCCCCAGCATTGTGCTGGAACTTAGGGTGATCGTGTGGATCCAGTTTCACTGGAAGCACCTTCTGAAGGAACACTTGGTCACGGTGCAATCAGCAGTAGCAATATAAACCATAAAGGGGGAGTAGAGACCTTGGCAGCAGCACTGAAAATATCTTGCACCCAGTGTTAGGCAGAGAGTTGAGTGCTGGTCCTGTCTGCAGTACACAAAGCAGGGTTAGAAATCTGACAAGCAAACTATTGAAAGGGTCTAGATTAGAAAAAGTGGGTTCTTCGTCCACTACACAAGATCAAATTTGAGGGGATTTTGGCAATCCAAGTGGTTCTGGTTGGGCCTTGAAGGTCATGGAAATGCAACTCTCATTCTTTTGGTTGTGAACAACCCTTGAGTTCTGCTGCTATGAGAAAAGGCCTGTTTATCACCCTGCTTTACAGTCACAGTTTTTAATAGCATGGCTGTTGCCACGTGCTAAGTGAAAAAGGGCTATCAGATGTCCACACCACGTTTGTAAGTCCACCTCTTGTAAGAGTTATTATTGTGCTTGGAAGACCTACTTTGTGTGGTGATTCCCTAAGAATACATTCTTACTCCTTCCGTTGCCCACATTCTGACTTTTCTCTTGTGCGAGATGGAGCAACAGTGGGTCTAAAGCACAATTAAGTGACAGGTGTCTGCATTAGTGGTACTATTTCAGTGTCCACTGGTCTAGCTGCCACTTGTCTGCAGCTTTTATTCAGGGCATTATGCACACTGCCCCTCTGGCCAGGTCATCATCTTCCCCGTGGGACCTTAACCTGGTGTTTGTGCTTCTAAAACACTTTTGGAAAGTGGTTTTCCTGTTAGCCATTACTTCAGCATTTAGAGTTTCTAAGCTGGTTACATTGCCTTGCAAGCCTACATGGTCCTTCATGAAGGGTAAGGTTGTTCTGTGCCTGAGTCTCTACTTTCTGCCTGATGTGGTATCAGCTTTTCCCTTGAAGAAATTGTGTTCCTGTAACTTTGTCCCAAGCTAACCAACCCTAAGGAAAGTATTTTACATTCCTTTAGGTGTAGTCAGAGTGTAGCGAATGCTATAAAGCCCCGTGAGCCACTGTTTCCAGTTACAGTGCATTCTATGAGAGCGCTAAGTACATCTTGAGCTTACTGCCATCAAACATTTATTTCATAGGTATGTAGGATGGCACCTTGGTTGTCAGTTCATATGTTCACCACATTTTACAAGATGAATGTGGCTCATTCCAATTTAGGGCTTACCATTTTGCAGATGACCCTCTGACTGACTTGTTTTCTTTTTAGCCTGTCATCTTGGTAGCACGGCATTGAGACTTCCCAGCTAAAGCAGAGTTGTGTCCTCCAATTAGCAAAAAAGAAAATTTTATTTTGTACTCACCATAACATTCTATTCTCTATTTATTGGAGGAGAAAGCGAATGCCTTTCTGGTTTTGCTGTTGGCCATGTGTGTGTATAATTTTTTTTTCCATGCTTTGGTATTTTGTTATTAATTGAGATTATTCACATGGCAAGGGGGGGGGGGGGAGGGACAGGAGTGCTGCAAGGTGCTATATGTTAGACCCAAGTACATCAATATTTGGTGAGTAGAGATGGGTTTTATGTTCGAGTCAAACATATGTTTGACTTGAACAGCTGGTGTTCGGTGTTTGGAAAACACACAAACAGTACTGGCATTCAGCGGGCTGTTCACCTGCCGCTCCCCACAATGCACTGCACCCCACAATGCACTGCGCTCTCACAGGTGCTATGCTTTGGTCAATCACAGCTAAATTCACTGTGAGAGCCATGATTGGCCAAAGTCTTGGTGACTTTAGCCAATCATGGCTCATATTATATAAGGCTGCTTACACAGCAGCTTTGTGTAGTGTGTTGGTGGAGTTAGGTGAGGATAGTTAGTGGTGTGTTAGGAGACAGTGTAGTCAGTGTAGTGCAGTGTAGTGGTGTCAGTATTTTTTTTACAGCACTTCTGTCTCACTGCTGTTAAATTTTCTGTTTCTTTGTTAGATTTTTTATTTTTGTAGTATCGGGTTCTGTTGCTGCATTTTTAATTTCCCCCCTTCTGTGACGCATGTGTTCCTCCTTCTGCATCAGCAGTAGTTTCCTTTTTCTTTTTTTTTTTGGGAATACTTGCTGTTCCTCCTTCTCGTTGTTCTTCTTCCTTCTGTGTCACCATTTTTTTGGGCTTTCTGAATTTATTTACATTTATTTTATTGTAACTTTTTTTTTGCCACAGCAGCAGTAAAAAAAAAAATCTATAATTGCTGCACCCCCTATTTGCTGTAAAAAAGCACCCAAGCACCAAATTCCCATCCCACACTCAAAAATAAAAAGTTATAAAAATCTCCTAAAAAGAAAACCCCATCATGTCTGAAGGGCCAACAAGGAGAGGCAGACACTCAAAGGCAGCTAAAAGAGTGCGAGAAGCCTCTGTGTCCACTGTGAAAAGTGGTGGTCATGAACATGGTGTATCCTCTACAGGTAGGGCGCGCTTGTCCTTTTTTTCCAGTGCTGTGTTATTAAGCCACAACATGCAGAACAGGTGGTGGAGTGGATAACTAAGCCATCCTCATCCTCTGTCACCTAGGCTCATACTAGTTTGCCTTCCACCGCAGCTGCCAAAGCGGCCTATTCCAGATGCTCCCTGTCCACCACAGCTGCTCCCTCTGTAAGAATCACCTGAATTATTCGATCGCAGTAGCAGTCTCATGCTGCTGGAGAATGCTCTGGTGTTGGTTCCCATGTTGAGGAAGGGAGTGACATGAGCCCAGAGAGAGGGGGTGCCAATGACGGACAAGAAATTGGCAGTCATGTTACCCCAGTCTCGGCATACTGCCAAGTTGGCTCCAGTGACGAGGAGGGAGGGGATGATGAGGACACTGACTGTAGCTGGGTGCCTGAGAGAACAGAGGAGACAAAACTCCATCGAGTCAGGCATAAGGCCAGCCACCCTATTGCATCACACGACAGAGCTCCACAGGTGCAGGGTGCTGTTGGCTCCCCGCTGACTTCCAAAAGTTCATTGATGTGGACTTTTTTCAACACATGTGCAGCAGATAGCAGCATTGCTGTTTTCAGGCTCTGTCTGAAGCAGATCAAGCATGATCAAAACAGCAGCCACTTGGGCACCACATGCTTGACAAGATATACAGTTGTGTTCAAAATAATAGCAGTGTGTTGAAAGAAGTGAATAAAGCTCAAAATCCTTCTAATAGCTTTTATTTCCATACACACAAATGCATTGGGAACACTACACATTCTATTCCAAATCAAAACATGAAGAAAAATATATAAAATTTGTGTTGTTCCTCTAAAAAATTTAAGAAAAGGGAATATTAGACTGTTCAAAAAAAATAGCAGTGTTTGTATTCTTTACAAACTCAAACATTCACTATATAAAAAGAAAAATGTTTGAAGATTTTGCTTTTCTTTGAATCACTTAATTAATATTTAGTTGTATAAGCACTGTTTCTGAGAACTGCTGTACATCTGTGTTGCATGGAGTCAACCAACTTCTGGCACCTGTGAACAGGTATTCCAGCCCAGGATGATTGGACTGCATTCCACAGTTCTTCTCTATTTCTTGGTTTTGCCTCAGAAACTGCATTTTTGATGTCACCCCACAAATTTTCTATTGGATTAAGATCCGGGGATTGGGCTGGCCACTCCATAATGTCAATCTTGTTGGTCTGAAACCAAGATGTTGTACGTTTACTGGTGTGTTTGGGGTCGTTGTCTTGTTGGAACACCCATTTCAAGGGCATTTCCTCTTCAGCATAAGGCAGTATGACTTCTTCAAGTATTCTGATGTATTCAAACTGATCCATGATCCCTGGTATGCGATAAATAGGCCCAACAATGTAGTATGAGAAACATCCCCATATCATGATGCTTGCGCAACCATGCTTCACTGTCTTCACAGTGTACTTTGGCTTGAATTCAGTGTTTGGCGGTCGTCTGACAAAATGTCTCTGGCCACTAGACCCAAAAAGAACAATCTTACTTTCATCAGTCCACAAAATGTTGCGCCATTTCTCTTTAGGCCAGTCAATGTGCTCTTTGGCAAATTGTAACCTGTTCAGCACGTCTTTTTTTTCAACAGTGGGACTTTGCGGGGGCTTCTTACAGATAGCTTGGCTTCACATAGGCGTCTTCTAATTGTAACAGTACTCACAGGTAACTTTAGACCTTCTTTGATTTTCCTGGAGCTGATTGTTGGCTGAGTCCTTGCCATTTTGGCTATTCTTCTATCCATTCGAATGGTAGTTTTTTGCTTTCTTCCACGTCTTTCCGGTTTTGGCTGCCATTTTAAAGCATTTGCGATCATTTTAGCTGTGCAGCCTATCATTTTCTGCACTTCTTTATATGTTTTCCCCTCTCCAATCAACTTTTTAATCAAGGTACGCTGTTCTTCTGAACAATGTCTGGAACGACCCATTTTCCTCAGAATTTCAGAGAAAAATGCACTGTAACCAGCATGTACAACATTTGCTGCCTTCCTTCCTTAAATAAGGACAATAATTGCCACCTGTTTTTCAAATAATGAATGACCTCATTAATAGAACTCCACACTGCTATTATTTTGAACATGCCCCTTTCAATTAATGATTCAATTACACAGAATCAGCAGCATGCATGTCATGACTGTTGGGTCTGTTGGATTTCTATTACTCTACTACACCTGCTAGTAAATTATTTGTCATGTAGAAATATCATTTCTACCAAAAACAGTGATCAGGTTAGTGATGTCTGACTGCTATTATTTTGAACACAACTGTATGACGACCTGCCATGCAGCCCGTTGGCAACAGCACCTGAAAGACCCACATCCAAAAAAAGTGCAGACTTCTCCTTTGCTCCTCATCTGGGATCTCTATCCCTACTATAATATCTCAAGTCTTCTCAACAGCCTCCAGAGATGGGTGATGATATAGCAATGGGTGTCACAGGTCCTTGCACCCATTCTGTTAGGTGTACACCACCTGTTGATTTCACCAGGTTAATTTTGCTACCCCAGTTGCTGAACCGTAAAAAAAAATCCCCACCCATCCACATGCGCAGTGTCTAAATGCTAACTTGGCCAAATTGCTAGCATTACAGCTGCTGTCTTTCCATCTGGTGGACTCTGCCCCCTTCTGTGAATTTGTGGAATGTTCTGTACCACAGAGGCAGGTTCTGATACTTTTTTTTTCATATAAGGCCATTCCAGCTCTGTACCTTCATGTGGAAGGCAATGTTTTGGCCTCGTGCACAGGGCAGTCAGCAGCAAGGTCCACATTACTGCTGGCACATGGTCCAGCAGGCAGGTCAGGGATGTTACATTTCCTTCACTGCTCACTGGATAACTCTGCTGGCAGCTGAGAAGGATGCAGGACAGGGTTCAGAGCTAGAGCTTGTTCCACCACCACCAAAGAGCTGGTGGTGATTCTGCCACAGCTGTCTTCTCCACCCTTTCCTCTTCCTCTATGGCCTCTATGGCCCAACACTATATAAGACAGAGGGGAAAATACTCTCCCAGAAATTTTTTTTTTTTAAAAATACATTAAAATTTTTTTTAGGGGACTTTTAACGGGAACCCCACCCCCAAAAACGAAAAAAGAATGGGGTCCCCCTAAATTCATTACAGACCTTTGACCTGAGCACATGCCTGGTAGGCCAGGAAAGTGGGGGGGAACGAACAAGCAGCTTCCCTCCGTGCACCTTACCAGGCTATGTGCGTGGCATTGGAATCATGTTCCCAATGCCAATGGGGACAAGGGCCTCTTCTCCACAACCCTTGTCTGGTAGTTGTGGGGGTCTGTGGGCAGCGGGGCTCATTAGCATCAGGGTACCCCTTTAAATAAGAGGGCACCCTGATGCTGCCCCCCCTTGTGAATGAGTAAGGGGTACTTGTACCCCTACCCATTCACTAAAGGGTTAAAATTGAGAAAAAATAGAGACCAGACTTTTGAAAAAATTCTTTATTGAGAAAAATAATTGCTTCCATCTGACCGGCAACTGTCATCACCGCTAGCTCCACCCAATTGTTGATGACAGTTCTGACAGTTGCCGGGCAGATGTAAGCAAGTGGCCAGAGCTAGTGGTGATGTTTATTTTGGCAAGTCATCATTGTGACAATGCTGGACGCCGTGATTGACAATGGATTACAAAGCTAGAACCATTTTTTTTTTTGCTTTTTTTTTTTTTAAAATAAAGGACTTTTTTTTTTTCAGTAAAGGATTTTTTAAAAAATCTGGTCTCTTTATTTATTCTCAATTTTAACCCTTTAATGAATGGGTAGGGGGTACAAATACCGCTTACTCATTCACAAGGAGGGGGGCAGCATCAGGGTACCCCCTTATTTAAAGATGTACCTGATGCTAGTGAGCCCCCCTGCCCACACACCCCCACAACCACAAGGCAAGCGTTGTGGAGAAGAGGCCCTTGTCCCCATCGGCATGGGGACACCGTCCAAGAGGCCCTTGTCCCTATTGGCATGGGGACACTGTACCTATGTCAAGAGCACGTGTCCTGGTAACGGTCGGGCGGGGGCACTCGTTCGTCACTCCCCCCTTTCCTGGCCTACCAGGCATGTGCTTGGATCAAGGGTCTGGTAGGAGATTATGGGTAAATCCATGCTTTTGTTGCCTCATTTTTGGGGGGTGGGGTTCCCATAAAAGTCATACCAGGCCTACCCTTCACACTTTTTAAAAAAAAAAATATTTTTACTGTGGGGCCCCTCCTAACCTTCCTACCAGACCTAAAGGGTCTGGTATGGCTGTTTTCTTTTTTAATAAAAATTTCATTTTTAAAAAAAAAATGTCAATCCTGCTGCAGCATGTTCTATATATTGTACAGATGTGCAACTTTGCAGGTAGATTAAGGGACCCCCCCCCACCCCCAGCATGATATTTAAATTAATTTTTCTTTTTTTTCTTTAGGCAATGAAAAATTACTTCCCCTTTAAAAAAGGTATTTTTTTAATTTTTTTTTTCACTGATTCATGTACCTCAGGGCAGTACTCAAGTCCCCCTATCACTTTTATGGCCAATAACTTGCAATCCTTCAATATTGGTACTTTTGAATTTAAACGTTTGAGTCCCAAAGACTTGCATTGAGTTTGAAGTCGAACTTTTGTTAGGTTTGACTGTTCAACCGTGACCTGATCATGTTGGTGTTCGGCCCATCACTATTGGTGAGATTCTTTATGGGGTGATTTAGTTGTTGGTGTCATTATTGGTACCTTGCTACCATTTGATGATTGTTGTAATCCTTAATAATCATTCTTGTTTTTTTCATTGTAGTTATGGATGGATAACTAGGAGGTGACACTAGAGTGGACTTTTGTTATTATTGTCGAGGACTGTTTAGAGTCAGATTATTTCTGGGGGATAATCCAGTTTTTCAAGTTAACTGCTAAATTGAGTGACTATGTGAAATATTTAATATACTCTGGGTGTTTCTTCTGTTGAATGTTACATTGAGATACATGTTTTTTAGAAATCATTTTAGGGGTGTGAAAAATGCTGTAAAGCAAGAATGTGAATGCTTTCAAAAATATATATTTTAATTGTTTTTATCATTTTACAAAATGTAAAGTGCAAAGAGCAAATAAAAATCTACATCAAATCAATATTTGATGTGACCTCCTTTTAACTTAAAACCAGCATCAATTCTTACACTTGCACACTTAGTACATTTGCACAAAACCAGGGATTTTGTGGGATTAGTCAGGTGTATGATTAACCATTTATATCAAGCAGGTGCTAAGGATCATAAATTTCATTTGTAGGTAGAAACACAGTCATTAACTGAAACAGAAACAGCTAAGCGGGAGACTTGAAAATGGGTGAGGGACAGCCAAACTCTGCTATAAGGTAATGTTGTGGAAGACAGTTTCATGTCACAGGTCATACACCATGGGAGAGGGCTTGCTGTCTGGACTGGGACACTGCTGAGTTGACTGGTCGGGAGTATAAGGGAATCTGTGCGCTGTCCAGGTAGGGACACTGCTGCTGGTGCCATATGTTAAGGTGCAGAAACTGAAAGGAGACATACTTTGTTGATTCCAATGCTTGCACTTTCTGGGAGGTTTTCCTTTCTTGGACTACCATCTGCGGAGGTTGTTTCTGCTTTTTTTGGTGGTTCTTCTTTGGAGTCCAGATGTAGAGGAGAGATTTATAGAAAGTTCCTGCTTTATCCGCTGATAGTCTGTGACAAAATACTGCGCATTTTGACCATTTCTTCTAGGGACATCCATATTTTCCAGTAAGAGGCTGTTTGTTTAGGTTGGTGAAGACTTTTCCTCTCCTAATGATATCCCAGGGACAACTTTCTGGAATTCTGCGGGTGGACTTGCTCACATTTACAGTTGCAAGAAAAAGTATGTGAACCCCTTGGGATTACATGGAGTTTTGCATGAATTGGGCATCAAATGTGCTCTGAACGCCATCTAAGTCACAACAATAGAAGAACACAGTCTGCTGAACATAATACTACACATACATTAGATGTAATCACATACATTACACGTAATCCCAAGGGGTTCACATACTTTTTCTTGCAACTGTATGTCCATTTAATTGCACCATTTGCTCTATGGATGGGACTATTCTATTTATATTCAACCAAAATATTAGCTTTGATTGTTTAGTGCTGCACCTTTTTAATTTATATGTTGTAGATTGTATCCTGAAATATTGTGTCAGCTGCTGTTTTTAAGGTTTAGAATTTTTTAACCTTTAGGAATCTGCTTTTGACCCAAGCGAGATTGTTGTTATGCTATTATACACCATGGGAAGAGTGAGCAAAGCAACAAGACACAAGGTAGTTATACTGCAGGGGGCGGAGCCCCCATGTCACGTCTCTAACCCATGGGTGAATGATCCCTCATTTAAACATACTGATTTGATTTAAATCAGGAGTGATGGTGGAACTTACTGATTGTTTATGTATTTTTTTACATTTTGTTTACTACACTATTGAAATAGTGGTGTTACCTACTGGGTTATACAAGCTGTTCTAACCTGATATTAGGTTTACTAGCTAGAATGGTGACACTTATATGCATAATTCACTCCTAAACACACAGCACAACATTTATTCTGTTTTTTACTGTTTTAAAAAAACACGGCTATGTGGAGCTCTATCCGCCCAGCTACCTCATCCATTCACAATGTTCTGAGAATAGGAAAACTACAAGTCCCGACAGCCTTTGCAGCTGTCGACTTGTAGTTCTCAATGAACTAGCAGGACGCTGTTGAGTGCTTTAGGTAGTTTATTGGGGTTCCTGTCAGTGTGTAATTGCCTGCCCATATTGGAGGTACAGGTAGACAGATACAAAAACAATCTGCAAGACCGTGGCATTACACCCACGATCTGCTGAATGCATATTTTTTACCTGCAAAAAAAATGTGCATCTATTTTTTTTATGTAAAGGTAAACCTATCCTCTAAGCAGTAGTATTTAGTGTTTCTTGAGTGCAGCTGTGGAAGATCTTATTGGTTTATAAGCACCAATCACAGTTTTTTGTTTTTGCTTTTAGTTATACTGCATCAGCAAGTTCTCTTCCAAGCAAAGATTTCAATGCAGACTGTTATTTCAAGTTGTGCTGTTCAAGATTTTTTGAAGAAGCACAAAGAAATGGGTAACGCTGAGGACCGTAGACACAGTGGTTGGCCAAGGAAAGTTGGTGGAAACCACTGGGGCTCAGGTACACACATCTACTGTCCGGAGAAGTCTGGCCAGAAGTGGTCTTTATGGACATATTGTCCGACGTGGTAAACAAGGATAAGCAACTTAAATATGCACAAAACCATATGAACTGGGGTGCAGAAAAATGTCATCAGGTGCTCTGGTCTGATGAGCCAAAATTTGAATTATTTGGCTGTAGCAGGAGGCAGTTTGTGAAGGGCTGGAGTGTGGTACAGTATTGAATGTCTGCAAGCACCAGTGAACCATGGTGAGGTTTCTTGCAAGTTAGGGGCTGCATTTCTACAAACAGAATTAGAGATTTGATCAGGATCAATGGTGTCCTCAGTGCTGAGTGTAGCAATCATGCACACAGAGATGGACGTGGTCATCCATTTTGCTCCAAACCCCTCCATTTGGTATCTCTCTCTCTCTCTCCCAAATCAGCTTTCCACATCCCTCCTCCCTCTCTGTTGAGTAACATGTGGTCTGTTTGATGCAGATCACAGGCAGCAAACTCATTGGGATGGCGTCATGGTTATAAATCTCACAACTAGCTGGTGCCCCTCTGTCTACGAGACTCTTGCTGGAGAAGGGGTCATAAGGCCATAAACTGAGCCTCCCTGAGCTTCAAGAGACATTCCAGGGAGTCATAAAAACAGACTTACATTTAAAAACTCACTTTTTCATATAATTTTATATCTCCAAATAGGAAATAATTACACAAACATGGAACACATATTCGGATGGCTCACGATAAGACAAGTCGCCTGGTATATTACACCCCCTATCTGACATACACAGGAGAGCAGAAAATTATATCTCCTTAACCGTTCAAGCAGATATTTCATATCTAACCGTTCAGCAGATGATTCTGGGTATTAATCTACTCGTGGATAGAATGTTATATGTACCTAGGAAAAGTTTTTGGCCATAGTATAATTTGAGAAGGCTTTGGTCAAAGCCTGAGCTCCCCGCCTACACAACCCCCTCCCCAAATGAGGTGATTGGTTCTCTGAGTCAGGGAAACACCCTATGGAGTTCCTAGAAAAGCTAAGCTGAGTTGAGCTGAGTTGAAGAATTCTCCCTTTTTTTACATCGGAACCAACTTTGGGAGAAAACGACTTTTGCTCAGAAAACTTGAAAGCTGCTTAACCCAAGGCTTTTGGCAAGTACTTTATCTATCTAAATTCCTTTCTGTTATCTCTTTGCTGTGCTATTGCTTTCTGTATATTTATTTATATATTGGCTACATCTTTTTCTGTATATATTTTTATTGCACCCTTTTGACCTTTTAGTAATAAATCTTACTTTCTGAAAGTGTTGAACTTCTAAAGCTCTTTAATGCAAACTCAGAACCCCTGCCTCTGAAAAGTACTACTGTGTGTGTGTTTTAAACTTCGGTATATCGCTGCCTGCGGTATACCGACAATTATTCAAACATCATAGTGTTATTGCTGATATTGCCTAGTTTCCTCTTTCTCTGTACAAAAAGGAGGTGGTGGCAGTGTGAAGGGTTAATTGCGTAATTAACCTGACCCAGTAACAATCGCGCTCAGGCTGCAGGTACATCGATTCTGGTCCATTAGCTGGAAAATTGTTGTGCAGGGTGCAGCTGGGCATGGCATTGTTACACACGTGACAGTGTGGTTTTAGATTGGCTAGTCCTTCGGTCATGAGTTTGGTGAGAAGGGCTGGGGTCTGACGCCGCAATCGTCACACTGAGAAATACAGGCAAAAACTTATCCATCATGTCATACTGTGATGGATTTGGTAAAATGGCTATTTCGTTTCCTATTGAATATATATATATATATATATATATATATATATATATATACGCTATTTCTATAAGTTTTATAAATATTTACTTTTATACTTTAATACATATGTTGTGTGAATATTTTCTGCCTGCTGGGCTTTGTGGTACTATAAGAAATCCTTGCTTAAGAAATGTCTGCTCACACACGCAGACCCCCTCCCACCGTGTGATTTGGGAAACAAAGGAATGTTTTTCTTCTCTATAAGATAAGATGGAAGAAGATCACAGCTATACCATGACGGAGATTGTTTTCGTGTGGAAATGACCAATCAAAGACTAATATAATGCTTATGCTGTTGTCACATGACTCTTGCATCATTCTGCATATATAAGTTCACTTTCTCATTATAATAAACTAGAAGCATTCATAGACTGAACTTGTGTGACAGCGTGAGTTTCTTCCAGTGTGCGCACATTCCAAAGCTAGCGTCATAAATTAGGACAGGAACAGATAAGCACCGGACATTTTTATAGTCCTCTACTAAAACAGCTGATGCCGAAATCCGGGACTCTGGGTAATGAACCCGTAGCCAGCCGACCTGAAAGGGCATTAGGTGTCAGTCAAACCGGACGGGACAGAGAGCTTGATCACCTCTCGGAGCATGGTAAGATATATTTTGTTATCTTACCATTGCTTATCCTGTCTTTGTTGTTGATTCATACCTGTGCCTAGTACGGCTGCTAAAGGTCACTAAAGGCAGGTAACTTTGCTTGCCCGGAGTTTATTTCAACCTTACCTGCATGTGCTTATCTGTTACCTGGGTCTCTGTTGTGTGTTTTTATGTATCAGTCTTGAGGTGGAAGAGGAGTGGACCTACTGAGGGTTTTGACACATAATTTCTCTGGGTGTGGTAACCTTGTGTGTTGACCACGAGAGGAGGTGTCGAGTACGCGTCACGGTAGTGTGGCAGCGTGGTGCCTTAGCCATGTTTGGGGCTAGGAAGAGTTACTCAGTGATCTGTACTCATAGCCCACCAAGATAGACTGCTATGTTATGTCCTAAATGTGTGTCTGTGAGTTAATGTTTGCCATTCATAACAGAAGGTTGGGGTTTGTTAAGGGTTAAGGAAAGTTTGGACAGCAGCCTGTGAAGTGTCTTAGATTCCTGTTAGGAAGGACAGAGAAGGGGGGAGGAGATGGGTCAGATGCTGATAAGACCCCTAGAAAGGAATGTTAGCACGTGACCTGGTTGCACAGAGGGAGGGGGAGGAGTATGTGAAGGGATTAGTTAAGTTAGTGAAAGTATGTGGAATCACAGATAAGGGAGGTCATTTACAGCCAGAAGAATGGCGAAGAAAAAAAAAAAAGAGAAGAGAAGAAAGATGTCTTAGTTGACAAATATTTGCTGAAGACAGCAAGAAGCTTGGTATAATGTAGCCAAAGTTATCCACAAAGAGCAGTGGACAGAACAGGTATTGCTACAGGAAAAAAAAACTGTTTATGTGTACCATTTAATGTGTTAAATATTGAAAAGGATTACTGGCATGTCATATTGTGAAGAGGTGTGAAGGAAGTGAAGCAGTTAAAAAGTTATCTAAAGTAGCGTAAGTTTGTAAGCTGAAGGTCAACGTTGCCTGACTTCAGGACTGGCATAAATCATTGTAGGAACATACAGGAATTTTATGTGATAAAGGTTTACTGAACGTGACAGAAGCTTGGTAAAAAAAAAAAAAAGAAAAAACTGCAAAAGCGTTGCATAAAGAAGAATGGTTGGAAGAAATTCAATAAAATGGCGATTGTATACTGTATGTGTATCATAAAATTGAAAATGGAAGTGTGCTAAAACCACGGCCCTATGATGATAGAATTCAGAACAAAGGAGGCCAGGAACAGTCCTGCCCAGCCCAGTGCACTTCCTGATGGCAGCCATCTTGCTGCACCTGCTTTGTCCCTTCCTGCCCAGCCCAGTACACTTCCTGATGGCAGCCATCTTGCTGCACCTGCTTTGTCCCTTCCTGCCCAGCCCAGTACACTTCTGATGGCAGCCATCTTGCTGCACCTGCTTTGTCCCTTCCTGCCCAGCACACTTCCTGATGGCAGCCATCTTGCTGCACCTGCTTTGTCCCTTCCTGCCCAGCCCAGTACACTTCCTGGAGGCGGCCATATTGATACACCAAATTAGACAAATGGAAGGCCAACTCCTCGAGTGAGCCGCCTCTCCCCAGTGTGTCCGGTCTTCCAAGTCAATGGTACATTCTACGTAGCACCGGATGTACTGAGCAGAATCCCAAGTTGTCTATGGTCCACAGGACCCGAAGATATTGGACGTTTAAAAGGTACCCCCAATTATGGTGGAACTGAAGCCTGGAGCTCCCCTACCCAGGAAACCACAGTACCCACTGAAATCCAAGGCCATTTCGAAGCAGGTCAAGTCCCTTGTGGCAAATGGTGCACTCATACCTTGTACCTCTCCATGTAATACACTTTTGTTCCTGATAAAAAAGAAGACACCCAAAGGAGAACCAGAGAAATACAGGATGGTACAGGACCTCCGAGCAGTGAATGAAGCCACTGACTTAGAGACACCTATCGTTCCAAATCCCCACACTTTACTCACAGGGGTACCTCCAACAGCAAAGTATTTCACTGTGGTGGACCTGGCAAATGCATTCTCCAGCGTTCCCTTGTATTCTCCTTGCAGATACTTCTTCATTTTTATCCATGAGGGGCAGCAATACACCTGGGAAGTTATGCCACAAGGGGGCGCAAAATTCCCTGAGCCAGTTTGCCAAAGCTATGACCACCATACTGGGCACGTGGCAAAAGGAACATTCGGCAGTGGTCCTTCTTCAATATGTGGATGACTTTCTCCTCTGTGCTGATGACCTGCCCACGGCTGAAGAAGCCTCAGAGAGTTTACTATGTTACTTGGCACACCAAGGCTGTAAGGCCTCTAAACCGAAGTTGCAATGGTGCTCTACAACAGTCATGTTCTTGGGCCGCTGCCTCTCACATGGAACAAGGCATCTTACGGAGGAAAGAGTTAAGGCCATCCAGAACTTGCCACTGCTGTTAGGCCAGAAGCCACTCCACGCCTTTCTTGGCCTCATATCCTACTGTAGGTCATGGATTCCTGATGTTTCTTGGTTTATGCAACCACTCTACGATGCTCTCAAGTCTGAGCCCTTCCATCTGTTCGAAGAGGCCGACTCCAACTTTTTTTTTGGCTCTAACATGCTTACTTTCTTCAGCCCCAGCCCTAGGTCTACCAGACTACGAGAAATTTTTTTTTGTTTTCAAACTGTTCGTGTCTGAACGCCAAGGCCACGCCACGGGGGTCCTAGCTCAGGAAAATGGAGGGCAAACCAGACCCATTGGGTACTATTCTTGCCATTTGGACCCCGTAGCTAGGGGTGGTTCTTCATGTCTAAGAGCTGTCTTCACTGCTCAAGCTCTGCTGGATAAGACCTCTGATATTGTTCTGGGACATGAACTTGTTCTTCTGGCACCGTATGCCATTGCTGCCATTTTAAACCAAGTCCAACCTAAACATTTGTCCACAGCAAGGCATCTTAGACTACAGTGTCCCCTCCAATTTCCTGATAACGTCACTCTCTTACGTTGCCAAACCCTGAATCCGGCCACTCTCCTCCCAATTGCTGAGGGGGGTAATGAAGATAATGCAGAAAGTGGAGAGGATGATGGAGCCACTGAGCCTCATAATTGTCTTGAAGTGATGAAAATGGAAACCTTCCATCTCCCCAAAGTGAGTGAAACTCCACTGCAGGACCCAGACTTCACCTTTTTTGTTGATGGTTCCAGATATGCAGATGATGGAGGCAAATATTATACAGGATTTGTGGTCACTACTGCAGACACAGTCCTACAGGCAAGAGCCCTATCGCCAGCAATATCTGCACAGGGAGCAGGACTTCAAGCACTCACAACAGCATGCCAGATGGCGGAAGGAAAAAGGGCCAATATCTACACAGACTCCAGATATGCCTTTGGGGTGGCCCATGACTTTGGACCCATATGGAAGGCAAGAGGATTTATGACTGCGGCAGGTACGTCCATAAGACATGGAGCAGCCATTGGACGACTGCTGGAAGCACTCCTTCTACCCATTCAAGTGGCTATTCTGAAGGTAAAAGTTCATGGGGAAATTAAACTCCTCAGAAGCCAAAGGCAATAATCTGGCAGATTTGGCAACAAAACGAGCGGCCATGGGACCACCAGAAATGGAAGGAGAGGAGACCGGAGAGTAAGAACCAATATTCATTTTACAGACCTTACCTGTGGACAGAAGCTACCTCAAGGAACTCCAAGAAGCAGCAAGTCCAGAAGAAAAAGAAAGCTGGAGACGGAGAGGAGCTATTTTCAAAGACGGTCTGTTTGAGTGCAACAAGAGGCTTTGTTTACCCAAGAATATGTTTCCAGCTGTAGTCCAGTGGGCACACGGAGCAGCCCATCTGTCAAAGAGCCTCATGAACTCTTTTATCAACAAGTACTATATAGCGCCTGGAATCACCACATTGACGAACAATTTTTGCAGAACATGTGCCATCTGTGCAAAATGCAATCCGGGACGCACAGAGAAGACACCACAGAAACATTTGGCCAAACCCCTATACCCTTTTCAAAGGATACAAATTGATCATATCAAGATGCCAAAGAGTGGGCGGTTGAGTACACCCTAGTGGTGTTGGACATATTTTCCAGTTGGCCAGAGGCCTTTGCTGTAACTAACATGACTGCTAAAACAACTGCGAAGAAACTCTTCACTGAGGTTGTATGCAGATATGGGCTTCCAGAGGTGATAGAGAGTGACTAGGGCCCTGCCTTCACAGTTTCAGTAACCAAAGGAATATGGGCGGCATTAGGAGTCACTCTGGCGTTCCATACCCCCCAAAGTAGTGGAAAAGTAGAAGGAATGAATGGCACTCTGAAAGCCAGAATGCTAAAAATGGCCCAAGAGACTGGCATGAGTTGGCCAGACAGTCTGCTTATTGCCCTATTTAGTGTCAGATACACACCAAGGGGAGAACACTCCCTATCCCTTTATGAGATTTTGTTTAGCTCAGCCCCCAGATTTGGTTGTTATTTTCCACAACAGTTGCAATTACAATTTGATGTGTTAACTGATTATGTGACTGTATTATCACGTGAATTAACCCGTATCCATGTCCAAGTGTTTTCTCCATTCCAGATCCTGAGTCAGATACAGGAACTCACAGCCTATTACCCGGAGATTGGGTATTAGTAAAGACATTTATGAGGAAACATTCTTTTGAGCCAAGATATGATGGTCCCTTCCAAGTTCTGCTGACCACAGCCCCTTCTGACAAGGTGGCCGGGAAGAACACTTGGATACACGCCTCCCACTGCAAGAAAGTCTCAACCCCTGAGGAAAAGGCGTCATCTACACCATGACAACTATGTTGTATATCCTTTTTCTTATAAGTCTGACAGAGGCTCAACAGGTGGATATCACCGAAATAGGTGACACCACTATATTTTGGTACAACTCATCCAACACTCATGTAGCTATATTCACCCTTGATTTCTGTAGTATAGATCCCATGTGGTGCTATGACCATAATCTATATGATCTTGACACAACGAGCATGTTCCGATAGTAGTGACCAGGTATACATATGTGTCATGGATGAATACTGGGGACCAAAAGATTAGAACCAGATTGGAAGGGATTTGGACTGGTGAGTATGCTCTTGCAAAGGCCATTATGCCTCTCCACATCCTAGCAGAAAATACCCATGACCCAATGCCTGGCCGTAGGAGGAAGCAAAAAGCTCCTTCTGGCAGTTTTGACCCACATGTGTATAGATGCTATTGGAGTCCCAAGGGGGGTGCCTAATAAATTTAAAGCCAAAGACCAAGTAAAGCAGGCTTTGAATCCCTGATTCCCATGATAACTGTTAATAAAAATGTAGATTAGATAAATTACATATACTACAACCAACAGAGGTTTGTGAATTACACCAGGGATGCCCTTCAAGGAATCGTTGACCAGCTAGCCTCTACATCCTACATGACATTCCAGAATAGAATGGCTCTGGACATGATTTTAGCAGAAAAAGGAGGTGTCTGTAAAATGATAGAAGGAACCGGAACATGTTGTACATATATTCCTGACAATACTGGCTCGAATGGTAAGGTTACTCTGTCTATAAAGAAATTGGAAGATCTGTCAGTTGAGTTGAAAAAGAATTCAGGGATCACAGACTTGTGGGATCAATATTTCAGTTGGATGAGTGGGTGGCAAAAGATACTTGCCCAAATAGAGGTAACTGTATTAATAATTCTGATTCTCCTGGTTCTGGTTGTATGCTGTGTTATGCCATGTGTGAGGAAATTGATGAGCAAAGCTGTAGACAACAGAACACCTACCTTCCTGAACCAGGAGCAAGAGGATCTCCATATGATAGATGAAGAAACACCTTATAACCCATTACGGTCCCTCTCTGCCAATAGTAATTTCACAATTTTGTAGGGATAGCATCTGACTTCCTTATGTACAAAGTCTGTGGCAAGGGAGGTGATGAAATAGTCATCACCTGTCTAACGTACAGCATAAAAGAGTTCCAAGGTACATAAGGACAGATGAGCTAGGCTTTATAGGGACAGAGTAAAATAGTAATTTTAAGGGGGGACTGTGATGGATTTGGTAAAATGCCTATTTCGTTTCCTATTGAATATATATATATATATATATATGCTATTTCTATAAGTTTTATAAATATTTACTTTTATACTTTAATACATATGTTGTGTGAATATTTTCTGCCTGCTGAGCTTTGTGGTACTATAAGAAATCCTTGCGTAAGAAATGTCTGCTCACACACACAGACCCCCTCCCACCGTGTGATTTGGGAAACAAAGGAATGTTTTTCTTCTCTATAAGATAAGATGGAAGAAGATCACACCTTTACCATGACGGAGATTGTTTTCGTGTGGAAATGACCAATCAAAGACTAATATAATGCTTATGCTGTTGTCACATGGCTCTTGCATCATTCTGCATATATAAGTTCACTTTCTCATTATAATAAACTAGAAGCATTCATAGACTGAACTTGTGTCAGCGTGAGTTTCGTCCAGTGTGCGCACATTCCAAAGCTAGCGTCATAAATTAGGACAGGAACAGATAAGCACCGGACATTTTTATAGTCCTCTACTAAAACAATACCACCACGGAGGCATGTGATTGGCCCCAAATTTATTCTGCAGCAGGATAATGACCCCAAACATACAGCCAATGTCATTAAGAACTATATCTTCACTGTAAAGAACAAGAAGTCCTGAAAGTGATGGTTTTGCCCCCACAGAGCCCTGATCTCAGCATTGAGTCTGTCTGGGATTACATGAAGAGACAGGGATTTGAGGCAGCCTACATCCACATAAATATTGATTTGATTTGGATTTCTCTGCTGTTCATTTACTTCCACTTTGTTAATTTATATAAAAAATAAACTCTGCTATTTCTGAAAGCATTCTTAATTTACAGCATTTTATCACACCTATCTGTTTATAAACATATTTTTTTGTTTTTTCTCAGCATTATGGTGGACAGATGTGTACATTTTCCTGTGATGTTGGATGATCTAATTTTTGTATAGATGTTTGTTATTATACTGACTATTTTGTTGATTGGTATGTGTTATTTTGTGTTTTTGTCCTTTCTATAATGGATTGTCTTTTTTCTGTCAACTTGTGTCCTGGCATATTCATCCTGAGGAAGTAGAATACCCATAAAAAGCATAGACTAGCAATTTAGTTAGGATGTGCCTGGTCATATATACACCTTGAATGATTTTATTGTACCAAGAATGGACTTTTAAACATTTGTAATAAAGTATTAACTATTTTATATACTTTTGGGAAGTGTCTTATTAATATTTTCCTGGGGTATTAATCTTAAAGTCCCTACTTTTCTTTATATTTTGGTTTGTTTAATTTATTACACACTGCTTTAGCTACTAGGTATCCTGTTGCCTTTTTTCTTATTTCTAAATGTAGTCAGAGCGTTTGTCATCTCCTTTTTACCTTGCCTGTTGTGTATATGTTCATGTGCCAGTGTTGTTGTTTATGTTAGCTTTTAGACTTTAGCTGGCCCACTGACATCACACCTGTGTCTGCATGCTTTAGGATGGGAAAGCCATGATGGTCATGTTAATACTTACTATCCTGACCTTGGGGTGGACACTAAGGGGGAAAGAAGGATATTTAAATCTGCAATATTGTCAGAATACTTCTCACTGTCAAGGGGAGAGGTGGTTTCTCTCTCTCTCTCTAATTTACTCACAGTGATTATTCTTTTTCTCTCTCTCTCTCTAGCT
The DNA here is from genome assembly GCF_062004578.1 of Staurois parvus. Taxonomy (NCBI): domain Eukaryota; kingdom Metazoa; phylum Chordata; class Amphibia; order Anura; family Ranidae; genus Staurois; species Staurois parvus. The sequence continues at coordinate 12,271,652 of NW_028317855.1, read as the reverse complement.
GGTCCAATCAAATTATTTTCCTTCACTAATCAATGCAGTGGTTGTCAGCACTGTATGAAGTGTATGTAGTCTTGCTACATACAGCATACTGCACTGTGTTCAGGTAGCAGGATGAAGACTTCCTGTTCCTGGAAATTGTGTCACAGGACCTTTTTTATTTTACAAAAGCTTCCTCTGCTTGGCTGAGATTGCGATTGTGATATCAACTGCCAACCTCTCTAACTTGGCCCATCAGGGGAAGCCTTGCATTCATTCAGAAAATACAAAACTGCTCAGCCTGACTAGATTTTGTTCCAGGAGCAGGATGGAAAGTTCCTATCCTGCTGCTGGAAAACATTGCTATATACTGTGTGTTGCTAAGGCTACATACAGATTTTACAGTGCTTGCAGCTGATGAATGTGTTAGCGAAGGAAATTTAAAGCTCACAAAAACATATGGCCCAGTTCACATATGAATGATTTGGAATCATGGGCTAAAATTTGGTCTTAGAGCTTCTTTGGAGCGACAATTGTACATACAGTGAATCAGCTGCCCTATATGCGACATGGTTTCGGCTATGCAATATGTTAATGGGGCCTTAGACTTTAATATTTAAAAGTTTGTATCCATTTCCTTTTTTCACTATGCTTATACTTCTTTGCTTTTGAATTTATTCAGCCATTTCTGTTAGTCACTGGAAAATAAATATACTTTCCAAAGAATAGAATAGAAAGACAGGGTTTCCTAACCCTAATGAAGCACATAATTTGAAATTCTAAATCCATTCTGGAGTTGCAATGACCCATCAGCACCCAGGTTTTGAGGGGTAAAGGTGACTTTGGAAGCATTTTCTTCTTCATAAGCCTTTGACTTTTCTCTTATAGAACATTTATTACTGCTGTAAAGAACACTATACAATTAGAAACATGAAAAGAAAAATTTGCTACATTTTATTTCCATAATTGTTTATCTCTACGTGAAGCAGATATACTGCCCCTAGAAGACTAATGCATTGATATAGACCTAAAGCAGTACATGATGATGCTGGATAATTAAGTAGTTTCCCCTTCTTGAAAGAAAAAAATCTGCTACAACAGTTTAGTTCCATAATTGTCTATCTCCATCTGAAATGGGCTTATTGCCAGAAACACTATGCTGACCTCCTTCAGAGATGTTTTAGGCTTTTGCATTGATAAAGACAGTATATGAGGCTGCTGGGGAAGTATACAGACCTGTGGTGGCATTTACACCTGTGCCTTGGTAAATTAGAACATAGAATGCCTTAAAGCAGAGCTCCACTCAAAAGTGGAAGTTTCGCTTTAAGGACTGGTTACCCGCTCCCCGTTAAGGATTGGCACCTTTGAGGAGTGGGTACCTGAAATTGACAGGTACCCGCTCCCACTTCCGCTGTGATTGCCTAGGAATCAGAAGTGGAAATTGTCCTCCCCCCCCCCCCCCGTAGTTTTGGGATACATGAGAGGTCCCAGAAGACTATAGGACCATTCACAAAGCACAGCACTACTCGTGCATGCGCAGTCACAGCTGTCACAGCCGGGTACCTACACTGAAGATGCCAGTGCCGGGAACACAGGGCTGCGAGGGGGACACCGTGGGATCGAAAGACGGGTAAATGTCTAGTTTTAAAAAGTCAGCAGCTACAGTTTTGGCCTTTTATTTTCACTGGAACTCCACTTTAAGGCAGGGTAATGGCTTAAATCATTAGTGCTCTAAATGAACTTAAAGTGTTACTAAACCCACAACAGTAAAATCAGTCGGTATATGCAGTAAAGCATGCTTGTTATACTCACTGTGGAACCTAATGAGTTAATCCTCTGCATTGTGTAAAAAGGCTATGTAAGGGCTCATGCACACGGGGCATTTGGAAAACTCTTCTGAATGATGGAAACTGACTGCTGGAAAACGTAGGTTAAAAAACCTTCCCAAATGCCCAGAATGCACTGAAAAATAGTAAATGCACTGTAAAAAGTGTATTTTTCCCAAAAGATTTACATTTGAAAAATCGCTGTGCAAATACTGTGTAAAAAATTTCAACACCCACCATTTTATTCTCTAGGGCCTCTGCTTTAAAAAATTATATAATGTTTGGGGGTTCAAAGTAATTTTCTAGCAAATGTTTTTTCATGTGAACAAAGTGTCAGAAAAGGCTTCGTCTTCAAAAGTGGGTGATGTGTGGCATAACCTTCTAATGTTGGCCCTGAAATGCCCCCCCTTCTCCAAATGACCCCTTTTTTGGAAAGTAGACACTCCAAAGTATTTTTAAGAGGCATGGTAAGTATTTTGCAGATCTCATTTGTTGCCACATTTTTTTTGGAAAACAAAGAATGAAAACAAAAATGTATTTTTCTTTTCTTTCTTTTTCAAAACCCTGTGACAAAAATGATATCTGCAAAAAAATACTCACCATGGTGCTTATCAAATTCCTTGGGGTGTCTACTTTCCAAAAAGGGGTCATTTTTGTGGGGAGTTTGCACTATCATGGCATTTTAGGGCCTCCGAAAATGTGATCGGTAGTGGGGAATTGATATGAGGAAATATGCCCTTTGAAAGCCTGGAGCCTTGGGGGCCTTTATGTAGATAGGCTTCCAAAAAGTCTTTCACATGTGGCATCCCCATGCTCAGGAGAAGTAGAAGAATTTGTTTTGGGGTGTTATTCCACATATACCCATGGCATGCATGAGCAATATATTATAAAAGTGACAACTTTGTGTAATTAAAAAAAATTGTCATTTTCAAAAAATTTGTGGCAAAAAAAATGTTCCATGGACTCAACATGCCTCTCTGCAAAATCATTGGGGTGTCTACTTTCCAAAAAGGGGTCTTTTTTGGGGGGGGGGGGGGGCTGCAGTCAGAAAGTACAAGCTACGTCAGAAAAGTAAAAGCTACGTATAGCTACATGGTATATACAGTCAGGTCCATAAATATTGGGACATTGACACAATTCTAACATTTTTGGCTCTATACACCACCACAATGGATTTGAAATGAAACGAACAAGATGTGCTTTAACTACAGACTGTCAGCTTTAATTTGAGGGTATTTACATCCAAATCAGGTGAACGGTGTAGGAATGACAACAGTTTGCATATGTGCCTCCCACTTGTTAAGGGACCAAAAGTAATGGGACAATTGGCTTCTCAGCTGTTCCATGGCCAGGTGTGTGTGTTATTCCCTCATTATCCCACTTACAATGAGCAGATAAAAGGTCCAGAGTTCATTTCAAGTGTGCTTTTTGCATTTGGAATCTGTTGCTGTCAACTCTCAAGATGAGATCCAAAGAGCTGTCACTATCAGTGAATCAAGCCATCATTAGGCTGAAAAAACAAAACAAACCCATCAAAGAGATAGTAAAAACATTAGGTGTGGCCAAAACAACTGTTTGGAACATTCTTAAAAAGAAGGAACGCACCGGTGAGCTCAGCAACACCAAAAGACCCGGAAGACCACGGAAAACAACTGTGGTGGATGACCAAAGAATTAATTCCCTGGTGAAGAAAACACCCTTCACAACAGTTGGCCAGATCAAGAACACTCTCCAGGAGGTAGGTGTATGTGTGTCAAAGTCAACAATCAAGAGAAGACTTCACCAGAGTGAATACAGAGGGTTCACCACAAGATGTAAACCATTGGTGAGCCGCAAAAACAGGAAGGCCAGATTCGAGTTTGCCAAACGACATCTAAAAAAGCCTTCACAGTTCTGGAACAACATCCTATGGACAGATGAGACCAAGATCAACTTGTACCAGAGTGATGGGAAGAGAAGAGTATGGAGAAGGAAAGGAACTGCTCATGATCCTAAGCATACCACCTCATCAGTGAAACATGGTGGTGGTAGTGTCATGGTGTGGGCATGTATGGCTGCCAATGGAACTGGTTCTCTTGTATTTATTGATGACGTGACTGCTGACAAAAGCAGCAGGATGAATTCTGAAGTGTTTCGGGCAATATTATCTGCTCATATTCAGCCAAATGCTTCACAACTCATTGGACGCCACTTCACAGTGCAGATGGACAATGACCCAAAGCATACTGCAAAAGCAACCAAAGAATTTTTTAAGGGAAAGAAGTGGAATGTTATGCAATGGCCAAGTCAATCACCTGACCTGAATCCGATTGAGCATGCATTTCACTTGCTGAAGACAAAAGTGAAGGGAAAATGCCCCAAGAACAAGCAGGAACTGAACACAGTTGCAGTAGAGGCCTGGCAGAGCATCACCAGGGATGAAACCCAGCGTCTGGTGATGGCTATGCGTTCCAGACTTCAGGCTGTAATTGACTGCAAAGGATTTGCAACCAAGTATTAAAAAGTGAAAGTTTGATTTATGATTATTATTCTGTCCCATTACTTTTGGTCCCTTAACAGGTGGGAGGCACATATGCAAACTGTTGTAATTCCTACACCGTTCACCTGATTTGGATGTAAATACCCTCAAATTAAAGCTGACAGTCTGCAGTTAAAGCACATCTTGTTCGTTTCATTTCAAATCCATTGTGGTGGTGTGTAGAGCCAAAAATTTTAAAATTGTGTAGATGTCCCAATATTTATGGACCTGACCGTATATTCCAATATATATACCATAGTTTGTAGATGCTATAACTTTCACACAAACCAATTAATATATATGTATTGAAATTTTTTTTACCAAAGACATGTAGCAAAATACATTTTGGCCTAAATGTATGACTAACTTTGAGTTTATTGGATATTTGTTTATAACCAAATATGAAAAATAGTTTTTTTCCAAAATTTTTGGTCTTTTATTGTTTATAGCGCAAAAAGTAAAAACCACACAGGTGATCAAATACCACCAAAAGAAAGCTTTATTTGTATGAAAAAAAGGACATAAATTTTGTTTGGGTACAGCATTGCACAACCATGCAATTACCAGTTGAAATAGCGCAGCAAAAAATGGCCTGGTCATGAAGAGGGGTAAATCCTCTGGAAGGCAAGTGGTTAATGATGGGACGGTCCGGTGGGTTGTTTTTATCTTTATGTATTTTTGGGACAATATAAATATTAGGAACTCTGCAGGCTTCTGGAACTAGATATTCTTCTCTTTCATTCAAAATTTGTTTCTTTAGTCCAATCTTCACCAGATCATCTAGTTTTTTCTTGCATTTCAATGTAGGGTTTCCTAAGTTTCTGATATGTGTCACCATCATCCAAAATCCTCTTAATTTCATCTTGGTATGCTTTTTTAGACAACACCACAATTCCCCTTCCTTTGTCTGCAGGGCGAATTGTAACGTCTTTCCTTTCTTTCGGGTTTTTTTTATCTCTTTCCTTACCTCAATAGGATTTAGTGTTTTCTTAATTCTTATCATTTTGCAGAAAACTTTGATATGTTTATTATCCGTAAGGAGGCAGGTTGAATATTGACTTATTTTTCAGTGGGCTTCCTGTATCTGTAATTCTTCCTTGTGGATTGGACAACATGTACTTCTTAATATTCACATTTCTTAAACATTTTTGTATGCCTACAAATGCTTTAAATTTATTAAAAAAATTTTGTGGAGCATATTAGAATCTCTTATTAAAAAAAAAAAATTAAAACCTTCACCTCCTCCTTTGACAAATTAAAGAAGTTTGGTGCAAGCCCTGCATCTGCTTTTCTTTCTGGGCTTTTTATTATCCAGCTGGCTCTGTCTTCTCTCCTGGGGGGGGGGGGGGGTGTGATTTGTATCTGCTTTGATCTAAAACAGGCCTAGGAGATCTCTTCTGACTATAGCTTCCATAGGGATTGTGCTGGGGAGACCTACCTCTCCAATAGACATCCCTCAGTAGAAATACCAACACCTGAGATTATACATTTTCCTCATCTGAAATGCTTAACAGATGTGATCCCTGCACTTGACCCTAATGCCTAAATGCTCCTCTTGCTAGTAAGAGACATTCTGAGGGTGCAGAAGGTGCATGAGCAGATTAATGGACCCATAATGCTCCTTATGCATGTTTAGATTTATTTTGGGTCATAGTTTGAAAGGTATGTTTAGGTGGAGATTACACACCGGCAGATGTGAAGTCATTTAAGACAAACATGCTGTATAGTGGGCGCACTTCTCTATTCAGCCCAAGTACCAGCTTTATGCGAGTAAGAGACCTTTAATGATTGCAAACAGCCATGCACCCCCTCACTATGCTATTCAGGAATTCGATGCATGAACAGTTTAGATTACGTGTTCGCTAGAACTCCAAATGGTGAAAAACCTGTTATGTCCATTGAAGACAGTATGTGCCTTGATATAGCTGAAAAAGAGATGTTTGTTGATGAAGCAAATCACTGGGCAGCACCCCTACCATTTCACCAAACAAGCAAACACAGAAGAGACTATAGTGTTCTTTTGCAGGAAAACCTAAAATGAACAATTTAAAAAAAAAAGAACATTTTGTTAACTATATGCAAAAGATCTTTGATCATCGCCAAGCAGAACCTGTCCCACCATTAAAACAGGGCGAGGACACGGTACCTACTAATCTTTGGCATCTATCACCCTCAAACAGCAGGGCAGATCAAGATAGTTTAACCATTAGCCGCCCGGCCAATGGCCGTTTGGCGGCTTCAGATGTGCCTCTTCATTCCGGGTGCATGCCATTTGGCGTGCTCCCGCACATGCGCCGTTTGCGGTAATGCAGAGCGGCGCAGCAGCGGGATCTGTCACGGGCCGTGCACCTCGGACACGGCCGATGACAGATCCGAGTACCGGCTCCCGTTGCTGGTACCATGTGACCTGCTGTGACCAATCACAGCAGGTCACATGACAGTTGTATACAATGGATGGCTTCATTCATGATGCCATCCATTGTATACTAGTGCCTAGCTGTGAATGGTCACAGCTAATCACATGCACATGTCATGTGATTAGCTGTGACCAAATCACAGCTAAGCACAAAAAAAAAAAAAAAAAGCTGAATGAATCGATTTCATTCAGGTAAATGCTTGCTTATAGCAAAGTAATTCTTTGCTATAAGCAAATTGTGTAAAAAAAAAAAAAAATACTGATCACTTCCCCAAAGTAGTACAGTGTTACTATGGTAACATTGTACTACTTTGGTCATAGTAAAATATGAAAAAAAAATCTTAAAAAAAATAAAAAAAAATGTAATAAAAAATTAAATATAATAAAAAAAATATATATATATATATATTTTTTTTTCATACTGTCACCAGTCAGTGTCCCTGTTAACCGCCATGCCAGTTATATGATGACGCTGTACTGCACTGGTGACAGTATGTAAAAAAAAAAAATAGTGAAAATAATTTTTTTAATTTTCTCATTTTCCGAAAAATTATGACATAAAAATACAACTTCAAAAAACTCGCCATGCCTCTTATGAAGTACGTCGGACTGTCTACTCCGCAAAAAGGGGTCATTTGTGGGATATCTGTACTGTTCTGACATTCTTGGACCTCAAGAAATTAGATTGGCTGTCAGTACTTCAGGATTGATCAATATTCAGATCTATACCATAGTTTGTGAACTCTATAACTTTCCTACAAACTAAAAAATACATCCTAATTTGGGTTACTTTCACCAAAGACATGTAGCAGAATACATCTCGGCCTAAATTTATGAAGAACAATTATTTATTTGTAAACTTTTATAACAGAAACAAAGAAAAATGTGTTTTTTTTTCAAAATTTTTGGTCTTTTTTTGTTAATTTAGCAAAAAATAAAAACCCCAGCGGTGATTAAATACCACCAAAAGAAAGCTCTAGTTGTGTGAAGAAAATGATAAAATTTTAGTTTGGGTACAGTGTTGTATGACCGCGCAATTGTCATTCAAAGTGTGAGAGAACTGAAACCTGAAAAATGGCCTGGGCAGGAAGGTGTAAAATTGCACGGTATTGAAATGGTTAAGATTCTAGTGCTCAGTACAAAGATATCTTATTGAAAAAAAATTTTAAATTATATAACATAAAAATATCACCAATGTGTTTAAGGAGCCATAAGTCTTCTGAATATCACAAAATGAGTTGTGCCATGCATGCCTCTACCACATATAACATATAACTGCTCACCTCCAAGATTTGACCTGTGAATTGAAAATGAGGTCAAATTGCGCTTGATAACCTCAGGGTTATTGCTAAGGTAAAATGCAAACTTCAGGCTTGTTTGATGAAATTTGTATAGGTTGTGCTACACTATTTTCCATATATATTTTATTACTTGGGGGTGTTGTGAGATCACTCTGTCAGTGTTTTAGCTAGCAACCACTATTCACAATTTATGAGGTCACGTTGAATTTTGTGTGACTGCGCTGATTGCTTTTAGTATTATTTTGTATCTCATTGAATGACATACTTCTTAGTGGCCCTGATTTGAATAATACACTTAGGTGTCCTTTTACATTTCTGCAAGTAACAAGTTGCAGTTACTACAACAAATGTTTTACTGTTTCGTAGGTAGAGAATATCACCACAGCTACTTGATGTTCCTTTGGGTTCAAGACAATGACCTTGACAAAGAAATTTACAGAGTCCAGGATGAAAGCGCATGTCTTTGGATATAGTCCTTCGCCTTCTGTAGCCATTTATGGTCTAAGACAAATGGCTAAGCAGGGAGAGGGCAAGTATGGAGAAGACATAAAAATAAAAAAAAAGATTTAATCTTAGGAAATTTCTATGTAGATGACAGATTTACCTCTGTGCCTACTGAAACTGAAGCAGCCAATCTCCTACAGAGAGTTAGGGAGATGATTACCGGATCGAATCTAAAGAAACACAAGGTGGCTGTTATGCCGCCTGGCAGAGTCTCTAGCAGCCCACCGCACGGACGCTCCCAGGGCGCGGGGTCTAAGTCCCAGCCTGCTGTTCACCAGGGCCCCTGATGGTGGGGATGGACTTGGTGCAGACTGAAACCAGGTCGCGACCCCCGAGTGCGTCCTGCGGTGGTAGAGAATACTGACAGGGGAGTGCAGGAACGGAATCTACTTGGAAGAGGCAGACAGATACACAGGTCTGACCCAAACCGGATGGATGGATGGATGGATACGGTATGCGTGGTCAGACAGGCCGGTCGGTATTATGCGGGCAGCAAGGTACAGAGGAGCGAGCTAAGAATGGTCAGGTCACAAGCCAGGTTCAGCAGGATGCGGGCAAATACAGTACCAGGGATCAGACAGAAGAGTAGTCAGGCAAGCCAGGGGTCAAACAGGAGAGAGCAGGATCAGGAACAAGCAGAGGTCGGCAACGGAGTATACAGCAACACAGGAACAGGATACAGGACACAGGATACAAGACCAAACGGCAACTAACATACCTGTTCCTGCGTTTAAATAGCCCGCCTCCCGCTGTCATTGGTGCCAGGCGCGCGTCCGTGATCCCGAGTGCGCATGCGCGAACCCCGCCGCTGCCATGCGCGGCCAGGTCCTACCGCCCGCCGGGTAGAGAGAGTGGGTGTTCTGCGCATGCGCCGCCCGACGCGATGCCGCAGAACACCTGGATCCTGACATTGCCCCCCCCTACGGGCAGCCGCTGGATGCCCAACAGTTCTCTCTTGCGTGGGTGGTTGTCAAAAAAATCCCGAATCAATCTAGAGGCATGAATGTTCTGGGAGGGTTCCCATGAGTTCTCCTCTGGACCATACCCTTTCCACTTAATGAGAAACTGGGTCTGACCCCCCCTCTTCCTACAGTCTAGAATTGTCTCAATTTCGAATTCCTCCTCCCCATCAACGTTTATGGCATCAGGAGGCCTAGATCTCCGGTTCGGGAATGGGTCCGGTGCCGCGGGTTTCAACAGCGATACATGAAATACCGGGTGTATTCTAAAGGATTCCGGGAGTACGAGCTCGTACGCCACTTCGTTAACCTTCCTCTTTACCTGGAATGGGCCCATAAATCTCGGTCCCAATTTCCGCGATGGGCATATCATCTTAAGGTTTGTTGTGGCCAACCAGACCTGGTCCCCTGGGTGTAACATAAGCTCCCCTCTTCTCCTTTTGTCAAAGGCTTTCTTACTGCCCTCCTGGGCCTTCAGGATTGCTTCTTGTAAGACCTTATTGTTTGCAGAAAGGAAGTGCAACATGTCCTGTGTAGCTGGCACCGAACTTTCAGGAATTGTGTCAGGTAAAAAGGTCGAGTGGAAGCCGTAGTTGGCAAAAAATGGGGATTGCTGAGTAGTCGAGTGGCTAGCATTGTTGTAAGCAAATTCGGCCAGTGGTAAAAGAGTTAGCCAATCGTCCTGAAGAAATGATGTGTAACATCGGAGATATTGTTCCAAGGTCTGGTTTGTACGTTCGGTCTGTCCATTGGTCTGTGGGTGATATGCCGAGGAGAGAGAGAACTTGATTTCCAAGGTCTCGCATAGTGCTTTCCAAAATTTGGAGGTGAACTGGGCACCCCTATCCGAAACTATATCCTTAGGAATTCCATGGAGTCTCACCACCTCTCTCACAAAGATTTGCGCCGTCTCCGCAGCGGATGGTGTGTCTTTGAGAGGCAAGAAGTGGGCCATCTTGGATAGGCGGTCCACAATCACGAAAATGGTGGTATGGTCTTGAGATGGAGGAAGTTCCACAATGAAATCCATCGAAATCATTTCCCACGGTCTGTTGGGTATGGGTAATGGTCGCAGGAGCCCCCAAGCCTTGTTCCTGGAAGGCTTATTCCTTTGACAGACCGCGCAGGTCTTTACGTAAGCCTCGCAATCTTTGGACATGCTGGGCCACCAGAACATACGTTGTAGAAGTTCCAACGTCTTCCGGGTCCCGAAGTGCCCAGCCAGGGGATGGTCATGGCAATGGCCCAAGACCGTGGTGCGAGATTCGTCAGGTACCAAGATTCGTTCTCCTTTCCACCATAATCCGTCTCTATTCTGTAGTGGCACCCCTGGAACCTTTGGAGCCCCTATGGATGCTGCCTGTAGTTGGGAACGTAGCTCAGTCTGTAATGCCAAAAAATTACCAGACGACAGGATGGTGTCAGGTTTGTGGGCCTCCTTTGGGTCTTCGAACATCCGCGAAAGAGCATCTGGTTTCGTGTTCTTTGATCCAGGCCTATAAGTGATATGAAACACAAACCGAGAGAAAAAAAGTGCCCACCTAGCCTGTCTTGGTCTCAAGCGCTTCGCCGTTCTTAAATATTCAAGGTTCTTGTGATCCGTAAAAATCAATATCGGGTGCACGGCTCCTTCCAGCAAGTACCTCCACTCCTCCAATGCTGCCTTGATGGCCAGGAGTTCTCGGTCCCCTATGTCATAGTTCTTTTCGGCCGAAGATAGTTTCCTGGAGAAAAATGCCACGGGATGCATCAGTTCCTTGATGCCCTTCCTTTGGGAAAGCACAGCCCCAACCGCGTTTTCGGAAGCATCCACCTCCAAGATGTAGGGTAGTGAAGAATCAGGATGGCTCAATACTGGGGCCTCGGTGAATAACCTCTTTAGGGACTCAAAGGCTTCCTGCGCCTCAGATGTCCACTTGAAACGCACTCCCTGCTTGGTAAGTTGCGTGATGGGGGATACTAGGCCTGAAAAGTTCCTAATGAATTTCCGGTAAAAATTAGCAAAGCCAATGAACCGCTGAACCCCTTTTTTATCTAACGGCACCGGCCATTCCAGAACTGCGGAGATCTTCTGTGGATCCATCGCTATTCCAGTAGTAGAAATAATTAAGCCTAAGAAGGGGATACTGTGCTGCTCAAAACTGCATTTATCTGCCTTTGCGTATAACCCATGCAAACGGAGCCTTTCCAGCACTACCCTGACGTGACCCCTATGCTCCTCCAGAGATGCAGAAAAAATTAAGATATCATCAAGATAGATGACCACAAAAATATCCAAGAAGTCCCTGAACACATCGTTAATGAAGTGCTGGAAGGTGGCGGGGGCGTTACACAGACCGAAGGGCATTACCAGGTACTCAAAGTGCCCGAACCTAGTACGGAAGGCAGTCTTCCACTCATCTCCCTCCCGAATACGGACCAGATTGTAAGCCCCCCTCAAATCCAACTTCGTAAAAACAGATGCAGTCCTGAGTCGCTGAAACAGTTCTGGTACTAAAGGAAGTGGGTAACGGTTCTTTACCGTGATCTTGTTAAGCTCCCTATAGTCCACACAGGGCCTTAAGGATTTATCCTTCTTCTCAACAAAGAAAATACCCGCCCCGGCCGGGGATGTGGAGGGGCGTATGAACCCCTTCTGAAGATTTTCCTCAATAAATTCCTTTAGTACCCCTAGTTCTTTTTCTGACAGAGGAAAGATCCGCCCGAAGGGTACCTCAGATCCCGGGAGCAGATCGATTGGACAGTCGTAGGCCCTATGCGGAGGAAGATTGTCAGCTCCCCGCTTACTAAATACGTCAAGGTATTGATGGTAAACTGAAGGGACGAGTTGTGTCAGCTCCATGTCAGTATCTACGCAGAATAGTGTGCGTGGAGCCTCCGGCTCATGTGGACAACAATGCTCTTAGCAGTATGTAGAGCCGAACCGGAGGGTACCGGCTTTCCAATTAATCTGGGGGTCGTGGGCCCGCAGCCACGGAAGCCCCAGAATAATTGGAAACAGAGGGGAGGAGATAGCATTCAAACACAGGAATTCCCGGTGAGTCTCGGATACAGTCACACAGAGAGGCGGGGTCTCCCGATCCACCACCCCAGACTTGATCCGAGATCCATCGGCTAGGAAAATATTAAACCCACATTCTTTAACCTGTAAGGGAATCTGTAATCGAGCCGCGAAGTCCAGATCCACAAAACAGCTACAGGCCCCGGAATCAATGATCGCTGTTGCCGTCACGACCCTTCCGGGGAGCTGGAATGAAATGGGTACCGCTAAATAATTGACATTGTGACTGGCTGTGGTAGGTGTGGCAGAGTAAACAGAAGTGCACTTATCAGCCTTCACCGGACAGGAACGTACCATGTGGCCAGCTTCCCCACAGTAGAGGCACAGGTTGTTGCGGCGGCGTCTTTGACGCTCTTCAGGTGTTAGGGAGGGACGAGCTAGCCCAACTTGCATTGGTTCCGGCGTATCCAGGGGTTCTGGATTGCGATTCCCAGCAGTGCTACTGACTGGTCCTGGAGCATGGGGAAACATCCAAGCAGGCCTCAGGCCCTGGCCTGACCTCTCCATCCTGCGTTCCCGCAAGCGTCGGTCGATCTGAATAGCCAGGGTCATGAGATTTTCTAGTGTGGCTGGTATGCCTACCCTGGCTAGTTCGTCTTTCAGGGACTCAGACAGGCCTATGCGGAACTGGTTGCGCAAGGCAGCGTCGTTCCATTGCGTGTCTCCCATCCACCGCCTGAACTCACCCGCATACTCCTCTGCAGGCCTACGACCTTGCCTGAGAGACTGAAGGGCCGATTCAGCTGATGCTGCTCGTTCGGGATCATCGTAAAGGAGGCCCATCGCTTCAAAAAATGCTGCCACAGATTCCAGCTGAGGTGGTTGCTGGATCTCTAATAGTCGATGCGCCCATTCTTGGGGTTCATCCAGTAGCAAAGAAATAATAAACCCCACCTTCACGGTTTCTGTCGCGAACGTACGTGGCTGGAGCCTAAAGTACAACAGGCAGGCATTACGAAATGCTCTGAACTTGGTGCGATTCCCACTGAATCGTTCTGGGACAGGAACATGAGGTTCTGGCATAAGTGTAGGTGTAGGTGCTGCTGGTCCGGCCAGGGTTTCAGTGGTACCACTGGCCGGAGCTGAGGGACTATGATCTTGGGGGGCCGAAATAGTGGTGGTTAGGGTCTGGATCCGACCATCCAGGTGATTATAGCCCTCCTCCAGCGCCCTTACCGCCTGAGTAAGAGCCGCCAGATGCTGGCACATATTTTCCAGGGGGGAAGGTCCTCTTCCAGGTTCCGTCATCTTTTGGCCGTTTGGTACTGTTATGCCGCCTGGCAGAGTCTCTAGCAGCCCACCGCACGAACGCTCCCAGGGCGCGGGGTCTAAGTCCCAGCCTGCTGTTCACCAGGGCCCCTGATGGTGGGGATGGACTTGGTGCAGACTGAAACCAGGTCGCGACCTCCGAGTGCGTCCTGCGGTGGTAGAGAATACTGACAGGGGAGTGCAGGAACGGAATCTACTTGGAAGAGGCAGACAGATACACAGGTCTGACCCAAACCGGATGGATGGATGGATGGATACGGTATGCGTGGTCAGACAGGCCGGTCGGTATTATGCGGGCAGCAAGGTACAGAGGAGCGAGCTAAGAATGGTCAGGTCACAAGCCAGGTTCAGCAGGATGCGGGCAAATACAGTACCAGGGATCAGACAGAAGAGTAGTCAGGCAAGCCAGGGGTCAAACAGGAGAGAGCAGGATCAGGAACAAGCAGAGGTCGGCAACGGAGTATACAGCAACACAGGAACAGGATACAGGACACAGGATACAAGACCAAACGGCAACTAACATACCTGTTCCTGCGTTTAAATAGCCCGCCTCCCGCTGTCATTGGTGCCAGGCGCGCGTCCGTGATCCCGAGTGCGCATGCGCGAACCCCGCCGCTGCCATGCGCGGCCAGGTCCTACCGCCCGCCGGGTAGAGAGAGTGGGTGTTCTGCGCATGCGCCGCCCGACGCGATGCCGCAGAACACCTGGATCCTGACAGTGGCTTCCAATAGAAATTCAGTACTGGAAGTGTTTCCTGCAGATGAAAGCGCTAAAGCGTTAAGGAATTGCTTTAAGTGTCAAACCTATGCCCCTTCAATGGAGTTTAGGAGGAAGTTGGAATCTACAGACCAACAGTGTTACCTTTCAAGTGTCCAGGGAGGTAAAGCCATACACATGGACAGATATCATGGCAATTGAAAATGGTCCTTACGATCCACTTAGGTTTGCAGCCCCAATCACTATGCAAGGTAAAGCCTTAGTTAGAATGCTCTCAATAGAACAATGTAACTGGGATTCTTCAATATCACCAGATAGAAAAACTCAGTGAAGAACATGGACAGAAGACATGATTGAAGATGTCAGTATTCCCAGACCCTATGTGCCAGTGTTGCTAACATCTACAGTGTGAAGAGAGGTATGTGTTTCTTCTGATCCTTCTACTGTGTTGATAGCAGCTGTAGTGTATCTCAGGGTCATAGACAGTAATGGTCAATGTCATGTGGACTTTATTCTTGGAAAATCTAAACTAGTGCTATGACCAGCCCACACAGTGCCACATTTAGAGTTACGTGCAACTGTTTTGTCAGTTGAGCTAGCAAAACTGATTATTGAAGAAATGCACTTTGGACTTGATGCAATTGAATATTACACAGACCGCAAAATTGTGTTATAAAATATTATAAAATAATCTAAACGTATCCTGAATATAACCTATGTATGTCTCAAACAGCGTAATCCACATTAGAAAATCCACTAATCCTGATCAGTGGCATTACGTTACCACTAGTCAGAACCCAGCAGATCATAGTACCAGACCAATCACTTAAAACATACCAAATGGTTCTCATGCTCAAATTTCTTACATCAAGCAGATACAAATAATCAACCTGAAGCCAATGTATTTGACTTTATTGATCCAAATTCTGACAGTGAGATCAGACCTGAAGTGAAGGTTTTAGTAGCCAAAGTGTATTAACACCAGTTAGGTTCACATAGATTTTTCAGATTCTCAAGTTGGAAGTCTCTTGTGAGAGGTATAGCAACACTTATTCGTATCAATAAATCTTTTGCCAACAGCAGTTAAAAATATTTATGTAAAGGCTGGCATTGTTTCAAAGGGTTATGCCATCCATAAGATTTCTTGCAAAACAAAAACACTTGATTGTTGCATGAAGTCCTCACTACATTGTTGACTGAAGTTGCAGCTATAATGAATGCTAGGCCATTGGATTCCATTCCAACAGACACTGAGAGACCTGAAATTCTTATACCAGCAATGCCCTTGACTCAGAAGACTTGTGCAGTATTAGCGCCAGCTAGTGAAGTACAAGTTGCTGATACCTTTTGGAATTGCTGGAAGCTAAATTTGTCATTCCGACAAACAATAAGAAAGTGGAAAGAGGAGAAACCAAATGTCCAAGTAAGAGATTGTGATGTTGAAAGACCCTCAAGCAAAGCGCAATGTATGGCCAATTGGTCCTATTTTGAAAGCCATTCCCAGTGGTGATGGTAAAGTTTGCAAAGTAGAGGTTAAAATCAGGGGACTGTTAAAGTCTACGTCTGACCTGTGTCAGGTTTGATCGTTCTTTTCCAGACTAAAGAAAAACATTTTTTTAAAGCACCCTTGCCCTCTGAACATATATGAAAATGCAAGCAGCACATGGGGAGCACACATGTATGTAAACAGCAATTGTGCCACGCATGTGAGGCATTGTCGCAGTAGTCAGAGTGAGAGCAATAATTCTTTGGCCATAATTCCTGATTAACTCCAAACTAATAGCCCCTAAAGTAACGCTTATGGACATTTTTGGGTACCGTAATGTTTCAACATTTCTCAGATGGACACCATTTTAAGGCCTTTGTTTTGGTATCTGTTTTATTCAATGCAACCCTATCTTTTGTATTCTACCAAAGAAATGGATATTATATAGTATATAGCACTGTGTGTAGCAGAATTATTAGTTTTTTTCCTAAAAACACGTATTTGATGAACAGTTACGCAAACATTGTGTGACAAAAAATTGCAATTGCCATTGTTTTACTCACGCCGGCACCTCCCTGCCCTTTAAGGGGCTTCTGACGTCGGGAGGCGGAGCGGGGTTTAGGGTCATATGACCACTGTGATTGGCTGTCACAGCAGTCACATGATTTAGAAAGGTCCCAATCGCAAGGGGAGATCGGGACCTTTCCAAGGGGCACCAACACATGTGCTAGGAGTGTGCAGGGCATGCGCTCTCAGCACATGTTTGTTTACAAATGGTACGCAAATATGCGGTCGCATTGCGTCAGGGCCCAGCTGCCAAGAGGCTACATATTTGTGTACCGTCGGCTTGAAGAGGTTAAGGTTCTCATTTTGGTCCACTATGCCCAACCCGGCGACTCTATGCACTATTCATCCTTTTGGCTATGGGGGGAAGGTTCACACTCGGCATCTTTGCCTCCTCGTTCTGTACTGTACATTCCCAATTTAACATTTCTACCTCATTCTGCACATCATCTTCTGTAAATCATCTCAGACTATAATCAGACCCCCTTTAATCCATTCCCAATATTTAGCACAATTTTAACCAAGCCCACTTTTTATTATTTTTTTTCAGTTCCTAGGGCCCACTTTTGATCTTGCACACGGGCCCACTGATTTCATGATACGCCCCTGTTCAAGCTATATTATAAAATCAACTTAATGGCAATATGATACAAAAATCAATACTTAAAAAAAAATATATTTCTTATTGATTCCAAATGTTTTGATGTGGGATTTCAATGGTCTGATTTTCTTGCATTTCACACTTTACAGGTTACAGGAGGAAAAGGTTTAAGTGGGGGGCAAACAGCCCAATAAAAGATAAAGATAGCTGCAATCACTAATAATTAAGGTGAGCAACACACTTGAGAAAAAAACATAACTTTAAAGCGAAATGCCAAGATGTGTATATGCCCCCTCGTTTAAATTCTGCCCTTATTAATGCTTCAAAAAATCTTGATACATAATGACAGCACACCTCTTTGCAAGTCACTTAATGACATGGTGCCACTCTTTGTTGCATTCTCTTCTGATTCCAGAGTGTAGGATTTGTAACTTCCTGGGCTCCCACAGAAAGAGAGTTGAACAACACTGGAGAGGTGCAGTGCTGGACTGAATATTCTAAGTGGGACAGCACCAGGGATCAGCTAAGTATAGCATTAAGAGCTTTTTTTTATATATTCTAGAGAGTGAGGACTGGTCTTTTTTTGCCCTAACTGGAGAAAATTATCTTTGTCTGGAGTTACACTTTTGGAAATTATAATGAAAACAACATGCATGTAATGAGACTACTATTCAATTCATTACAACTGACAAAAAGCATATTTATTTTGTGACATATTTATCAGTCTCTTTTGTTCATTTATAATTAAACATCAGCACTATTGGTGCATTAATTTGCTTTCATTGTCTGTTCAATCCATGGGATAAAGCGAGACACCCTTACATATACTCCTGGCTTCATGGGCTGAGCGCAGCCAAGACCCCATGAGGTTACTCCTTGTAAAATATACTTTTCCCCATCAAAGCAAGACAAAGGTCCTCCACTGTCACCCTGAAAGAAATCAGAAATACTTCCAATTTTCAATAAACATTTAGGTGTAACATTTTTATTTTATTTTTTTGAAGAGGTGTGACCTCTCTTTTTTTGTCTTATAGGGGTTTCCCCAGTCCCCACCCCACTTGTTCTGGCTTTGTAGGGAGGAAAAGTTGCAACTATAAAATACAGAAAACTGGCATTTGGGTGAAACCAAAAAAACTCTTATGTCCAAGAAGTGAACTTTAGCCCACCAAGCAGGGATTTCACTGCTGTTTACCAGGGGCTTTTAAGAATTAGGAACTCCTCTATATCTTTGTTTAGAGGGATACAGACCAACTTCCTACCCTTTACTATTACAAAAAGCAATGTTAGGAGATGATCAACATCGGAAGTATGAAGTTGTCTTGGTTTTAAATCCAGTAGTTGAAAATATGAAAATCACTTATGCACATCCACTGATGGTTAGATGATGAAGTATATGTGAATAATTCTAGTGGTTGCAAATGACCACTGATTGAATTATATGGTCTAAAGCTATGGTACCATTCTTCCAATGGTCTTTTTTTTCAAACTTGTGGCATTTGTGTTCAGATTGCCACAATGCAAAATAATTCCAAATTT
Organism: Staurois parvus; assembly: GCF_062004578.1. NCBI lineage: Eukaryota > Metazoa > Chordata > Amphibia > Anura > Ranidae > Staurois > Staurois parvus. Next base: position 12,252,918 of record NW_028317855.1, on the reverse strand, counting down.
AAGTGGAAATGTATACTAAACCCTTTAGATCAGTAAACCTTTCCTACCTAGTGTTTGGATTTTTTTGCCAGGCATTGAAAGCATTTGTCAGGCACCCCCTTTAGCAGTCATGTTAAAGTAGCCTTAAACTACATATGACGATTTAAGACATTTATTGGATTAAATGAACAATATTCACCTTCCTGATTTTTATTTATTTAATCTTGTAAGTAATATGTTTAATTGTTTTCACTGTACACTGTAAACATAAGACTGAAATAAATGTTTGATTTATATTTTTTTACATTTTTCTAGGAAGGTAAATTACAGTTGTCATTTTCTATAGGCAATACATTGCACCAATCATAAGGCATCCAAAGCTGGCCATGTATTCAGCCCAGTGGGCTGAATAAAAAAAGACTGATCCAATTGTATACTGACAGCAGGGAGACTCACCACTGTAAGGATACACAGATCAGTGCTGACTGAGCAGTTTTCATCCAAATAGATTACCTTTTGTTCAACTACAGTGGTCACACATAGATTAAAATTTGTCTGGTCCCTCCTGAATCGAATTTTGATCCAAATATGGCCACCTTAACCAAGCAAAGGTTAGATTATCTTACCTGACAACTGTCAATTCCTCCATGGATGTTGCCAGCACACAGCTCCCGGCTTGTCACTCTGTTATTAAGGTATTCTGGACTGTTACATACTTTATTTTCAATGACAGGGAAACCAGCTTCTTTAAGCACTCCTGCTTTACCAGTGCCTGGAATAAATTACAAAAATGTTAGTTATAAAGCAAAACATTAAAGCTAAACTACAGGTAGTTAAAAACACATAAATTAATGCAGATCTCTATTAATTAATACATTATTAAATATATATTTAAAATGTAAGCAATATAAGTAATTGGATTTGATATGGTATCAATCTTTTACAGTCCCTGTACAGCAGAGTTCAGACTGGGGGATGGAGAAGAAGCACATGAAGCCACTAAGTCATGTTGCCATGCAAGGAGCATATAGATAGAAGAGAGCTGAGCAACAGAGAGATGAGTTCATCAGTGTGCTCCTTTCAAGATCCAATAACTGGCAGGGGGAGGGCACTGCTATTTTACTTCAGCAGAGAAAACGTAGGTCTCTAGCACTACTAGACAAGACTGTGCTGTTTGGAGAAGCTGCATAATTCTCAGGACTGGATTGAAAGAAACATGAATCTTTTAGCAGGTGAAACTGCCCTCCATATACAGTATGCATTTCATCTGTATATTTGGTTGTTTGGAGTTCAGCTATGCTATCACGTAGCACATTTCTTGCAGACTTACTAAAACAATGGAAACCATACAGGTCCAAACCACTATATGCTTGAGTTTCATGCCACCACCATACTTATAATACCCTGGCCTGAGGTTCTGCTTTAGATATGATATCTATATGCCCTATCAATGGATGAATTAAAGAAGTGTAAAATACACAGAATAGGAACACAAAAAAGTTACTTCCATATAGTGATACAGAATGCAGAGAAGAATGACTGACTTAATTCATTATAGTAAGCTAAGCAAGCTAATAATGTTCTGACAAGCAAGCAAAAACAAAAATATAAAAAACTAACAATGAACTGTTCTGATCCTCAAAGGACTAAATGGACTAACTGCATTGTTAATACTAACAGTAGTAACACTAACAAAAGTACACCCAGCTGTTAAATAGTAAAACTATATAAAGAAAGTCTGAAAAAGCTCAATAGTGAATATTTTTTGACTAGATGTATTAAATAAGCGTATTTAAAACAAAACATACATTAAATGCTGTGTAATTTCTGGGGCTAGTTGCCAAGTCCAGACTAGTACAAATGCGTTTAGTGTGGGGAAATTATGGGGGATCATCATTTTGGAAGTGAGATGGTTATCTTGGTCATCAGCTTGGAAAAGCTGTGGCCACCAATATATATGTGAGGGATGTAGGAGGCCATAAATGTGTGTGTGTGTGTGTGGGGGAGTGCACATAATCATCTGGAGGACGTACTGGTTGTTGTCATTCTGCACGAGTAGGGATTGCGGCCATCAGTGTAGAGGTGTGTATTGTGTGACTAGATGTGTGGTGGGTAATCACCCTTTCAGCGGTGCTGGAGGTGGACATCCTACTGCCATGCTCGCTACCTCTACATCCTGGTATGCCTTGTTTAATATGTGGGGTGCATGAGCTGCTAGAACACCTGATGGTATGACCAACATGATCACAACATTCTACACCATTGCATCGAAAATTGCTTTACATTTGACAATGTAGGCAATATTAAGGCAATGACTGGTTAGGTTTGAATTTCTGGTGATTTCAGAGAAAATAATGCTTGAAGCTGAGACAGGTGTACTTTAAGAAATGTATTGAGAGTAATATGGATACCATTGCTGATATCCTTCTAAACATTTGAGTTGCCTGGCTGCCATGCTGTCCTCTTCCATCCAAACTTTCAGCAACGCATTCAGTAAAACAAGTGCAGCAAAATGCAATAAAACTGCATTGGGTTCTAAATGCTATAGTGTCCAATAGAATCCAGTCTTAAAGAATAATGTTTTCCTATCAAAAAGAGAGAGAATATTACATCCTAACTAGAACCTAGCTGATGCCAGTAATATTCTTTAAATCTATGCCCAGATGTAGGCCCCTAAGCCAAACGTTTCAGAACTCAATAGGTACGTATCCTGGGGTCCTTGATAATCCTTGAATTTTGGAAACAAGTGGTTAATGTGAACATGGTAGGCTGGGATCACCAGCCACTCTTGACCCAAAATTATGTCTCTTGGGTATATTGGGAAACCTAGAGTTCAATAGATCATCTTAATCCAGGAAATATTATTCCTAGCCAAAAAGGAGATAGCCAAACAATAGATGTCTGCAATACTCCTGATAAGAGTGTTGGATAGCTGATGTCAATGCCAATGTTCATATATTAATAGTGGTTGTGCAGCCAAGTTCAACATAATTTGGAACAGAGGGAAAGCCCAGTGGTTCATCTGTGATGATCGGGAGTAGTTTCTTCTACTTCCGTATAAAGAATGGAGCCAATGCCTAACCCATACAGTTCCCAAGCTCTATTTCTTCACATTACCTATATTAACTACTCAATATAAGAGGTATGTACCTTATCTATAGCTGGCAGTGTGAAGTAGTGATCAAAAAATGTATTTCTCCTTAAGTGGTTTGCCTTATTGCTGGTTGTATCATTTCTTCCTAGAAATCCAGTTGACATTAAAGAATAAGTTTACCTTTGGGAACATGTTCCATGTGCCACCCGTTTTTAGTGTGGAACATGTAGCATGTTCCCACTGCTGCAGCCTCTCCCCAATCCATTGCCTCTAGTGACAGCGAGTCGGGGATCTTCTCCCTCCACTAGCTGTCACTATTTTAAAAAAAAAATGTGTGAATGGGAAAACTACAACTACCTTCAGCTTTTGCGGCTGACAGCTTGTAGTTTTCAATGAACTACCAGAGCACTAGTGAGCACTCTAGGTAGTTCATTGATAGTTCCTGTCACTGTGTAAATGCCTGTTCGTGCAAGATAGGAGCAGACAGGTTACACTGACAGTCTGCAGGAGTCTTGCATTGCACCCAAGCAATGCTTTACAGACTCCTAACAAATAAATACATTCAATTTTTTTAACATGCAGAAAGATGTGCATTAATTTATTTATTTGTAAGGTGAACTTATATTTTAATGAATGGCTAAGTCTAATCTCCATGATATACTGTACACTTGTAAAACCTTTACTTACGTTTCCTGTTTGTGGCATATTTGTTTATGGATGTAATGTAATTGTTCTCTATGCTATGTCAGTTCACTTTATTCACAGCTTAGTATTTAGTTCACTACTTTACCACCCTGTCTTTATGTGTTTGTTTGTTTTAATTAAAAGAAAACTTTTCATTTGAAACTGCAGCTGCTGTAATTTTCTAAAATTGTCAAAAATTAAATGCAATAGGGCAACCTGGAGACATTCTGTACACTGTTGGTGTACAGAATGCCCACAGAAATGTAATTTCCTGCTTTGTGATTGGATCACTGGATTTCTGACATCTGCCCTAAGATACAAGAAACATTTTAGGTGTCTCCTGCGATAGAAATTTCATTTTTGGAGAGATACTCCCCAAGGATTATTTACTTCTAAAGGGATAGAGGTGCTACAGCTTTATTCATCAGAACACCGAAAGTGCACCAAGTGGGTAAATTGAACTGGAACCCTCTGTTTGGGAATCATTCTGGAAAGGACATAGTGAAACAAAAAGCAATTTTTTCAGAACATGAAAAAGTAGAAATCTGCTACAAAGTTTGTTAAAATCCCTGCAATGTACATTACTCACAAGGGAATGATTTTGCTCAATAAAAGTGGAGTTAATTATAATCAGTTCCCTTGATTCACAGTTTAGTAACCCCAGGCAGATGCACTGCTATGCCTGCTCTTGTTTTAGAAACATGACTGTTCTATAGTCATATTATAAATCATTGTCATGACATAATCCTAGGTATGCAATCATTTAACCTGGATGGGGTAGGATGTTAGAGCAAACTGCAATGTTGTATGTACAGTATGTAATCGCAGTAATGTGTGTAATGGGACAGCATCAAGATTTATTATGTTAATCATATATCAGTTTTACCTTGTGTCTCACCCCATCCTGTTACATAACATTCAGACTTGTCGGGTACCACATAATTTTCAGGTGGTAGGCAAGCAGGGAGAACTTCATCTGTTATTAAAGCTGGGCTATAAAATAAATATATCAACTATTTTATCTACAAATGAACAAATTGAAAGTTTATATTAAAAATGTGATTCTAGCGTTACTCATAGATACTGTATAAGCATGACTAATCAATCAACACTAATCAGTACAATTCACTAAAGGTTGAGATTCACAAGCATTTGGAGGTCCATGTGGCATTTGCTGCCTAATGTACCATGCTATTTGTAACACAGAGTGAGGTCTGGTAGGCACACCATTTATCTGTACCCCAATCTGTGATCTGCTGTATCCAAAGGACAGACCGATCACAGATCATGCCTCTGTGTGGCCTCAAGGCTGCACACAAATGCCATAAATGTAAGAACATACCGGTATATCCTTCTGGATCAACAAAACTCCCACTAGGCAATTTTTATTGGCTGGACAGCAAAAAAGAAAAAAAAAATGTAAAAAAGGAACCCGCTTAGATATGATTTTGTTTGATTCACAGGCAGTGGGGCTGAACAGGTCACAATCTTTGGGATTCGAAAGACATAGAATTTGAACCCCATTGAAGTAAATTAGGAAGCATGCTTCTGTTTTGCAGGCTTCTGGAAGGTACATACAACAGCCAAATGCAACAAAATGGCATGAGAAGTCCAGCGAGGACATTTGTTCAGCAGTGTGGAGGGCAATTTTAGGAGGTTTTGAGAGTAATATAAGGAAAACACAAATCCTTCAATTTACAGTTTTCTGTGTGGATGGTCCTATAATGCTGTACATGCTGTTACGGAATTGCTAACGAACATTTTTGGAACTCCCAACAGCGACAGTGTTTTTCGGTCAACATTTTTTTTGTATACCTTTGTACAGAGCATCAGCAGCACCCCAAAAACATTTTTTTTTAAAAAGTGTCAGGAAAACTAAAAGGCTTTTTTTCTTGTAGTGTGAGCCTCAACTGGGTGTGTTAGCCATGCATTGGTCTGCTCCCCCAAAAACCCTTATTTCAACATTACCAGTGGGCAAAAGGTTGTTTTAGCAGTTCTAAGCTATAACTAAAAACTCCACAGTAGGTATCTGTCAACATAACCAAAAATTAGAACTTTTGCCTGATGTAAATATGTAAAAATGGGTAATAGTTGTTAGTATTGTTGTGGAAACAGGAGTGCACCGACAGGAAAAGAATGCAAACTCCTCCAGTACAAATTAATTCCTGCAGGAACCTCTTTCAGAGAGTCGCATTTATAGGATTCAGCAATAGATGACAAAGTCCAACAGAGTACTGTACTTGCAAAATAATACAATGATCAGAAACCTCCAGAGTACCCAGTTTTCCAGTCATAATAAGCATATGGACACTCCACATCCCATATACTGTATGTCCAATCTATAATATACACCAGGTGGCTTGCATTCATGCAACAATGTATCCTATATTCCAGAACCTTCCATAATAACACCTTTTCTTAACAAATAAAATTTCCCCCTGAAATACCATACAACTGACCCTGGAGGGGTTTCTGATTGGCTGATCATACACATTTCATTTTGCTGTTAAACAAGATGAAAATTCCAAGGTCAGCTGTAGTGTTTAAAACCATTGTTGCTTATGACAGTAAACAACTGCCCATTCGACCAATTAACATTTTTCTCAGTACAGTTACAGTTTGCCCTTTGAATATATTGGACATAGGAAGAGTCTATCAATTGTATCAATCTTGATGATTTCCCATTTAATGTGCAAATGGAGGTTACCTGTCTATGCCTGTACATGTACCTGTCTATGCCTGCACATGTATATACACTATATTGCCAAAAGTATTGGGACACCTGCCTTTACATGCCCATGAACTTTAATGGCATCCCAGTCTTAGTCCGTTGGGTTCGATATTGAGTTGGCCCACCATTTGCAGCTATAACAGCTTCAACTCTTCTGGGAAGGCTGTCCACAAGGTTTAGAAGTGTGTATATGGGAATGTTTGACCATTCTTCTAGAAGCACATTTGAGAGGTCAGGCACTGATGTTGGATGAGAAGGCCTGGCTTGCAGTCACCACTCTAATTCATCCCAAAGGTATTCTATTGGGTTCATGTCAGGACTCTGTGCAGGCTAGTCAAGTTCCTACACCCAAAACACTCATTTATGTTTTTATGGACCTTGCTTTGTGCACTGGTGCACTGTCATGTTGGAACATGAAGGGGCCATCCCGAAACTGTTCCACAAAGATGGGAGCATGAAATTGTCCAAAATGTCTTGTATGCTGATGCCTTGAGAGTCCCCTTCACTGTAACTAATGAGCCAAGCCCAACACCTGAAAAACAACCCCACACCATAATCCCCCCTCCACCAAACTTTACACTTGGCACAATGCAGTCAGGCAAGTACCGTCCTCCTGGCAACCCCCAAACCCAGACACGTCCATTGGATTGCCAGACAGAGAAGCGTGATTCATCACTCCAGAGAATACGTTTCCACTGCTCTAGAGTCCAGTGGTGGCATGCTTTACACCACTGCATCCGACACTTTGCATTGTATTGCTGATGTAAGGCTTGTATGCAGCTGCTCAGCCATGGAAACCCATTCCATGAAGCTCTCTATGCATTGTTGTTGTGGTAATCTGAATGCCGCATGAAGTTTGTAGGTCTTTAACTATTGACTCTGCAGACAGTTGGCTCACTCTGAGCTTCAGCATGTGCTGACCCCGATCTGTCATTTTAGGTAGCCTACCATTTTGTGGCTGAGTTGCTATTGTTCCCAGTTGCTTCTACTTAATTACAATACCAATAACAGTTGACCTTGGAATATTTAGTACCAAGGAAATTTCACTGATGGACTTATTGCAAAGGTGCCAAACTATGACGGTACCATGTTTGAATTCACTGAGTTCTTGAGAGCGACACATTCATTCACAAATGTTTGTAGAAGCAGTCATCATGCCTAGGTGCTTGTTTTTATAATTTTATATATGTGTGGCCATGGAGGTGATTGGAAAACCTAAATCCAATGATTTTGAGGGTGTCCCAATACTTTTGGCAATATAGTGTGTGTGTGTGTATATATCTATATATATATATATAATACACTGTATATTATTGTGCTGTATTATATGAGGTATTATAGACTTTTCATTTATTTTATACTTTTTGGGGTTATTAGGTACAATAGCGATTTTAGTTGTTGGTTTTATCATTTGGTTCATTAGGGGTTTACATACTGTACATATAGTTTTCATTTAGTGTGGAGTGGTTATTGTTTCTTTTTACTACCTTTGTTGGCTTCCACCCCAGGAGTTTCTTCCTACAGCTGGGTCTTGACCAGGATCTGGCTCTCACACTGTCAAGGGTCAGGTTTTTGCCCTTCTATTTTGTTGGTCTCTTTCTCTTTGAGAATTTTAAAAAAAGGGGTCTCTCAGCTCCCCTAGCCGTTCTCCTGTAACTCAATTGGATCTAAATTGCATTCTCTTTGGACACTGTGGTTTGAACACATTAGAGACACTCCTCACTCTACAGTCACCCACGAGGTAGTGTTTCTTGGAGCCATCACCTCTGCAAGGTGCATTTCTGAACTGGTGGCCCTATCCTGCAGGTAGTCCTTGTCTAAAGTAGGTTCTGCTTTTCACATCAACCAGGGGGACACGAATGCTTTTAGTAAGGTAGATTTTTCATTGAGTGTGTGTTTTATCTGAACTTCACCAGGGTATGAACCTCACCAGACCTGGTGAAATTCACAGTAAGGTGAATAAAATGTATTGCCTGGCAACACACTGAGCTATGCTAAGCCAAGCATGTTGGTGACTGGACAGATAATGAAGCTATTTACCTACAAATTGTAGCATGAAATTGGACAACAGGGATGCAGAGTCTGCTTAGAATAAGCTGAGAATTTGCAGTGAGTCTCCTTAATGCTTAAAGTTCAGCTGATGATTGAAGCTCATGGAGACCAGGATTACTGCTAGGGCCTGGATATACATCTGCTGCTAAGTATCCAATTCATAAAATATTTTGAATACATTTTGCAGCAGTGCAAAGATATACTGTTTCTACTGACTTCAGCCAAGTGAATTTAGCTGTAACACTAAGTGCTACAGCCAATTCAAAACTTTTTAACAGTGTGTTTTAATGCTGAATGTTGTTGCAACTACTTATGTAAGTGGATCATTTTAAGAATCCATAAAAATGCTGCTTAGTTACTGATACTGGCATTAGGCTACAGATTATTGAATCAGTTGTGTGAGAATTGTTTAGATGGTTGACTACCTAATTGGTGTTGTGTTTGTATTCTCTGCCGTATAAATAAATGCCCATGTAAAAAAATTAATACTCCTTGCTGATTGTTTGTTTTTTTTTTTTTTATTTTGAATTCGAACCATTGTCAGGTTTTTAGGTATTTGCATTTTCAATGGTGAGTCTCCCCAGTTCCTTTGCCACTGGAAAGGTTTCTCCAGACAGCAATAAAAGCATGTTCTAATTCATCACCAATTGTTCCAAAACCAAACAAAAACATTAAGGGTGAGTTATAGTTTAAATTACTAGCATGATTTTGGAGCATGAGCAGAAGATGGAGCTCCTGAGGAAATCAATGTAAACAAACACAGAAAGCACTCATTTCATTGATATAGTGCTGCAAAGACATTTATAAAGCGCTTACAAGTTTGTCAGCCATGTAATGAGATGGTCAGCATAAGTTTATGCCTATATGAACCAATAAAATGTAAGACAATTTATTACCTTTTCAGTTTCAATAGTGCTATATCTGCATTTGATGGTTCCAGGAATATCTTCTCAACATCTCTGACTTGCTTAGATGGTTCATTGCTGACTTCTTTATGGATTCCAAGATGTATTTTGTAATATGATGGTTTGCTGGAACTGTATAGCAAAATGTGGACAAAAGTCTTTGTTAACTATGTATTATTCTGATATACAGAAATGAATATAAGTTGTACTTTATTTGAAATAATGACCTTGTTAATCATTAATTCTGTTATTAGTGGCATCATTCATTCATCTGTGTATACAGAACACTATATGCATAAATAAATAGTGTTTTCCAAATCAGTCCCTCGAGGACAACCTGTGGTGCACTTTTTCCAGACATTCAGGCAGCATCACAAGTTTAATTAGTAGCAATTTAAAATGGCTATGCTAACCATTTCAGTTGTGACTTACTGAAAACAAAACAGGCACCTAAAATCATGTGGCTCATATGTTTAATGCAATCATAACTTATACCGGGCTCCCCCCATGGTGTGTGTGCATCGTGAACTGTTCTAGTCTCAACATCTGAAAGATGTTGCAGTGTGAGGCAGTGCAGAGTGCATGAATGACATAGGTAGTCACATCTCCTGCACACAGTGATGATACCATAAGATGCACAAATAATGCACATGTGTGGGATTTTATTCCCTGATGGCATTTTAGGCCAAGGTTTTAGGTCTTTGTAATAGATGCTTGAAGATTCAAAGATAGTACTTGCTTGCTTCCTGGCTTGAGTGACTAAAGCAAAGATAAATAGTTCTACAATGGAGCATATGACGGTGTACATAGGTATATTCAGAGGTAATTCATTTATAAACACATAGTTTGTGAGGTTGAATAAAGACACCAGCCCATCACTTTCATCCTGAGTGAGTGCCTGTGTGTGTGAGAGAGACACTACTATTCTCCTTATCCTTGTACATTGCACTAGCTAAGAAACATATATATTTTTATATATATTTTCCAACTGTGGAAGGAAGATCCACATTCTTACCACTCTAATAGTAAAGAACCCCTTACACATTTGAGAATGAACCACTTCTTGTCCATCTTAATTGTATGGCTGCATGTCTAGTTTCCTCCCAATGCTGCAGTAACCATTCACAGATTTGTATATTGCAGTCATATTCCCTCTTAAGCATCTGTTCTCAAGGGAGAATAAGTTTAATGTTTGTAGTCATTCCTCATACCTGAGATCCTCCAGCTCCCTTAACTTTTTTGACCTTTGCTGGATTTTTTCTAGTTCAAACTTTCTGAGGTTTGGTGACCAAAACTGGACCACATACTCAAGGTGTGACCAAACCAGAGTTTTGTAAAATGGTAAATTGTAATGCCCTTTATAATGCAGGCTAAATTTCTGCTGGCCTAGCTTGCTGCAGCTTGGCATTACATGCTATTACTGAGTTTGTAATCTACCAGGTCTCCCAGATCTTTTTCCATCCTTTCCTCCCCCAGAGACTCTCCCCCTAGCAAGTAAAATGCATGCATATTCTTAGCACATTAAGTTTATTATTTTACGTTTTTCAACAGTAAACCTCATCCTCCATATAGATGCCCACCCTTTTATAAAATAAAACTAAGATTTCAAGTTGCTGTATCTTGCTGTGAAGTTGTAGCCCTGCTTAGCTTTTTGTCATCAATTTTATTATGGATCTCCATTTCAGATCAAAGAGAAATTAAAACATACCTGTTGTGTGGTGCTGAAAAACAGGCCTAGTAAAAGCCATGTTTATGTTGACTAATATAGAACAATAAAATATTTATATACTTCTTAGGCTACATGCACACTGGGCTTTTAATCCCTGTGTGTGTCATTTCCTGGCATTTTCAGGTGCCTGGCACACACAGATACAGCACACAGCCCTGCTGCCAGCAGCCTGTTAAAATCTATGGCAGTCTAAAAATATGCAGTGGCTGGACGCTATATTGAATAATATGTGTGTTTAGGGCTGTATGCGTTCATGAACATACGCCCAGATTGCAGAATATTTACACGTTTGTGAATGCATATGACCTGAGTAGCGCTAGGTACAGCGTCCAGCCAACATGTATTTTAGACTTTTAGAGATTTTGACAAGTTGCTGACAGCAGTGTGGAACACTGCACCTGTGCCTCCTGGGCATACAAAAAAGCCAGGATTTATGTACAAGAGCAATCACGTGACCGCCAGAGCCCCATTCACCCATTCGCATAGTCTTCAATTGCTCAGGGATCTTGAGCATTTGATCCTTACTCTGCTGTTTATCATTGCAGTCTATGTGAATTGGTGGGAATGGCTCTGATGGCCACAACATTTTTTTTAAAAAAAGGAGATTTATATGTAAATAACATTATGTAAAACAAATCTATGAAAGCAAACTATATCAGACTGCGAGAACATCTCCTGTGCACAGCCTTCTTCAGGTCCCCCACAGATTATCAATTGGTTTCAAATTCGGGCATTGGTTGGGCCATTTTAAAAATGTGATCTTCTGGTGAAGCCATTCTTTTGCCAATTTGGAGTTATACTTTGGGTCATTGTGCTAAAAGTTAAAATTCCTCTTCATCTTTTTAGCAGAGCACAGATTGTTTTATGCCAAAATTGACTGATATTTGGAATTGTTCATAACTCCCTCCACCTTTACTAAAGTTCAAGTTCCAGCTGAAGAAAAACAACCACTGCTACAAATACTACTATGCTACTACAAATACTGCTGCCACCACCATGCTCCACTGTGGATATAGTGTTGTGCAGTGTTGGTTTTGCACCAAACACACTTTTTGGAATTATAGGCAAAAAATGAAATCTTGGTCTCATCAGACCATAACACATTTTACCACATGCTTTTGGCAAACTTAATGTAGGTTTCTGCAAATGTGACCAAGCTTGGATGTTTTTTTAGCAAGAAAATGCTTCCAACTTGCCACTCATCCCCCACAGCCAGTACTTGTCAGAAATTCCTGCAGCTCCTTTAATTTTGCTATAGACCTCTTGGCAGGCTCACAGATTAGGTTCTCTTTCTTTTTTAAGCAGTTTTGGAGGAATGTCCTGTTCTTGGCAATGTCACTGTTGTGTCATATTTTCTCTAATTGTTGATGACCATCTTATCTTCCCTATGTTATGGGGTATATGTAATGACTTGGACATTACATATACATATTACATGTGTATCCTTACTGATACATTCCAACAATGAGATCCCTTTGATGCTTTAAGCACCAGAAAAAGATCAACATTTTGGAATGACCCAACCAGAGCCCGGACCTGAATCCAATTTGATTTGGAGCGCATTTGCAAGGAAGAGTAGGCAAAGATTCCTAAGGCAAGATGTGCCATGGTGATAGACTCCTACCCAAAAAGACTAAATGTTGTCATAAAATCAAATGGTGCTTCAACAGATTATTAGTTTATGAGTGTGCCTATTTATGCAACCACAATAATGTAATTTTTTATTTTTAATTGTATTGCACAGATTATAGGTCACGGTGGCAAAAAATTCAGAAGTGACTTTATCTTTATCTGATTTTGTATATCTCAAAAACCCATTTTTACAGGTGTGTCTATTTGTTTTATATTCACTGTGTAGCACTATTTGTACACTCTTTGTGGCTACTGGGGTATGATGGTGCCACCTGTATAGTATTTAAGAGCAGAATCCTTATAATCTGTGTGATCAGGACAAGATCTCTAACAAGCGCTAGTGCCTCCACTCAATTGGGACTTGTGGATAACAAGTGAAATCCCAACTGAGAAATGTATCATCCAAAGACAGTAATCCACACAGCCGTGTATATGAAAGTCCATGTATTGAAGAAATAACATTCAGTGAACCATCAAACATAAAGTATCTTCAAAACAGGAACATTAAAGCATTAACAGTCTTTTCTGCATGTCTCAGTGAGGGGAGGCTGCAACACTTACAGTCTGAGTTCTCTCTCTCTCAGGAGAAACCACACTTCCCTCTTTTTCACAAGTCTCTCTCTGATGACCTCATCCTCAGTGCCCAGAGAGCATAGCAGCCATATTGGAAAAGGGCAAAACAAACACTGCATAATAGAAGTATACCCTGGAAAATGGGCAAAGAAATTATCACATCACTATATTCTCCCCCTGCTGAAAATCCTTCCGACCCGGCAAGGATATACACATAAAACAACAACAAAATGTAGCAAGTTAACATCATTGTCGCCTTCTGCAGACCACGTCTCCAGAAGCAATCTATTACAGAGATTAGCTGCAAAGAAAACATGGTTAGTAACAAATAGGCATCATGGTAACCAGTCTAGAATGGGCTGTAATCATGTCCATCAGAACATGAGGTTGTACAGCATAGTTCTGTACAGCATAGCAGGGTCTTCCCAAAGTGTCATAAGTAAACAGTGGTGGAGGTCGTCGAACATAATCTCCTCTCCTCAAGCCCTCAGGCATTGGTCCAGATAAATCTGGGACTGCACTAGTGGGAAAACTTGGTGCTCCAATTATGCCTGGAACTGTAGGCACAAAGGTTTGGGCTGTTGGCTCAAAAGCAGGAGTAGTTGGGTTCAGACCTCCCCTCTGAGGAAGACCCCCATTAGTAATAGGTGAAGGAGCCTGTATAGGAGACTCTGGTGGAGGTGTAAACCAGTCATTGTCATCACACTGTTCTCCACTGTCTGCACTAGGCACATCATTAGAATCTGTAGCAATATCAGGTTGTGGTTCCTCATCCGCAGTAGCAACTTGTGGTACTGGAAGCAAGTGATTCCTATGCCAGGCTTTGATCTGACCCTCAGGTCCTCGAATCTGGTAGACTGGAATTCTAGGCAGTTTTTCTATAACTTCAAACAACTAATTTCTCCAGCGATCAGCTAACTTATGCTTGGCTGAGGGTCCCAAATTGCGAAGAAGCACTTTATCACCAGGTTGCAAGTCTTTGTAACGAACTTTGGCATCAAAAGCGTCTTTTATTGGCAGCATTTATTTTTGCAGCATTTTCCTCAGCCATTTGATAGGCCTTTGTCTGGTACAATTATAGGCATGTACAATAGCTCCGACATGTCGGCTCCAGGTTTGTTTAGCACCATTAGGGAGGGTACTCAACACATTCAACAAGGTACGATTGAAACACTCAGGGAGAGCATCACCCTCTGGATGATAAGGTGTGGTTCGGCTCTTGTCGATGTTAAGCAATGTAAACAGCTCTTCAATTAGGCGATTTTCAAAGTCCCATCCCTGGTCAGAGTGAAGTCGATTTGGCAGTCCACAATGAACAAAAATCTTCTCCCACAACACTATGCCCACAATTACTGCTTTTTGATCTTTGGTGGGATAGGCGATCTTTAGGAGGTATGCGCCTGGATCTCTCTCTAAAGGGGGTGCTATCTGTTAGGCGAATACTGTGTTATATACTTTTAGCACACCCGACATCCATGTCATCAGTAGAGAAAACATCATTGTATTCCATTAGCTGCTCTTCTAGTACTTGTTTGTGCACTGCAGGACTATCAGCATCATTAAGGTGAAAGTCTAATTTGGTTTCTTTCTCCTCGAGCTTGGCAGGGTAAGAGCTAATGGTTTCCACTGGGTAACAATAGGCTACCTCCTGCCAGGCTGGTATTATAACTGGGTATGTGGTAACATTCCAAACAGTAACAACATCCATTCTTGGACATTTTAAACGATAGTCTTTCCTTTCTGGTACCATCTCCCAGCCATTCTTTGCAGCCTCTTTCGGATCAGTCTCTAGCAGGAAAAAACTACCATTTGCACCCAGTGAAATTTCCACATAAACCCACAACACTCTCACTCCCCAAGCTGGAAGTTCTATGGGATGCCATGGATTCCCCACACATCCTCCAGGAAGATCAGGAGCAAAAGTTTGGCAGATATTTTGAAGTTCTGGAGCAACAGGCAGTGAAGGTAGAGGAGTACCCTGTTGTGGCTGAAGAAGCCTTATGAAAGCAGCCTGAATGGCTTCAACATTGGAACCCACAATCATAGGAGCATAGTCACTACCCCCGGGTGGAGGGCTCACATAGGCAGTGACTTTAAGTGGGGGATCCTCATCAGCTGTCACACCAGGAATGCGAAGCTCAACTTCCAGACAACCATTCAACCCACACCATAAACAGACATAGTGTCCATAGGTTTCAAAGGGAGGTGGCTTAAGTATTGCTGATAGAAGGGTGTGTAGATAATAGTCAGCTGAGAGCCAGTGTCAAACAGAGCAGTAGTGGGTATATCATTAACAAACAAATTGAAAGTACATCGCGGCCTACTCCAAGCAGTTTAGGGAACATATGTTTTCTTGATTTTCCCTGTTTTCTTTTATACATTTGTCCAGCTTTACTGTGAATTTCAGAACTATCAGCAAGCAGTGGACACTGACGAACTGTGTGGCCTGCTTGTCCACACAAGAAACATTTAATGTGGAAAAGAGGCTTATCACTGGAGGTTTTATCAGCAGATAGAGCTCTAGGCTGTGGAAGTCTACCAACTTCTTTATTTTAAGCAACAGTCTAATTTTTGTGCTCACCCAAAGAACTCTGATAAACTTTGCTTTTAGAAGGGGTACTAAAAAGGATATCAGCCTCCTGTTTCTTTACTTCATTCATAGTTTCAGTAAAAGTAAAGTTTCTCTCTCTCAAAACAGCTCTTAGGACCGCTGACATTGGGTGATGCGGCAGTTAACCCCTTTATGATTTCAGCAGTCCTTAATTTATCAACATCTGTAGGAGAGATGACCTTTTCAGTGAGCAATCTTCCTAGAAGCACTTCTAGCCTCCTCACAAACACAGAAACATCCTCTCCCTCTTTATGCTTTGTCTGTTTAAAATCAGCAAGCATCTGATCCGGGTCACGGTGCAGTCCATAAACATCTGTCAAAATATCAATATATTCTTGAGCAATGGTACTCACATGTGTGTCCTTGTAAGCTCTAACAATAATGGATGCTGGTGGTTTTAAGCTTTCCATGATGCGCTGTTTTTTCTTTTCCTCTGAGCAGGTCCATTCCTAAATCACTTGTTGTGCAAAATCTTTCCACACTTCAAAGCTTTCTGCACCAGCAGGGACAGGTAGCACTCCTGAAAAAGCCTTTAATTTGCGGTAAGAATCAGCATGTAAATTCTGAGCAATGACTTCAGTGACTTTTAGCAGCAGATGCTCAATATTTGTTTCCTGCTTAGTGGCTGTAGCAGGCAACATTACAGTCTCTCCTGATGAAGCCGTTGTATTCAATGGTTCACACTTTACAGGCAGGGCTAATAACTTTCGCCTCACTGGAGGTGAAATCACTGGAAATACTACAGCACAACCAATTGCTTCAGCCCCCTTTGGATTTATGCAAAAGGGCCCTTTAACTGGATTTAAATCCACCTCACTGAGACAGAGATAATGGGTATACAGTTCACAACTCTCATCTTCTTCTCTTTTATCCACAAGAGTGGCATATTGCAAGGTTTCATTTGCTTTTAGTGCCTCCTGCAGTCTGTGGGAACTCACAGTGATATGCACATATGAAATAGCAAATGTCCTTTCAGGTGGCAGTCCCTCTTCTAGGGCCCACTGCCTCACAGCTTCTGTTGATAACAGTGACATGGTCTTTCCGTAATGTCTTGATCCAAGATATATTGATCCAGCAGTGCCTCCAAATGTAGCGCTATTTGTACACTCTTTGCACCTACTGGGGTATGATGGCACCACCTGTATAGTATTTAAGAGCAGAATCCTTATAATCTGTGTGATCAGGACAAGATCTCTAACAAGCGCTAGTACCTCCACTCAATTGGGGCTTGTGGATAACAAGTGAAATCCCAACTGAGAAATGTATCATCCACAGACAGTAATCCACACAGCAGTGTATATGAAAGTCTATGTATTGAAGAAATAACATTCAGTGAACCATCCAACATAAAGCATCTTCCAAACAGGAACATTAAAGCATTAACAGTCTTTTCTGCATGTCTCAGTGAGGGGAGGCTGCAACACTTACAGTCTGAGTTCTCTCTCCAGAGAAACCACACTTCCCTCTTTTTCACAAGTCTCTCTCTGATGACCTCATCCTCAGTGCCCAGAGAGCATAGCAGCAATATTGGAAAAGGGCAAAACAAACACTGCATAATAGAAGTATACACTGGAAAATGGGCAAAGAAATTATCACATCACTACAATTGTATATAGTAAAGCATGCACACGTGGGTTGAATGTCACTTTAGTAATTAAATATTATCCATACCGCTCTAAGCAATGTTTCGCTGTGACAACCCATTCACGGTCAATCAAAGTTCCACCACAGAAGTGCAGGTGAAAGCTGTAAAATAGAGAAACATTTCAGTGAACACCAATTCTTATAGAAAGGCATGTGAGGAGTAGACAAAGGAGTCAGAACCAAGTGTGAAATCATTGTTAAACACAGGGTATTGTTTGTTGTACTGAAGCTAACTGAAGAAAAATTTAGGGCTACATGCAAATAATTATGTATATATACAGTATGTATATATATATATATATATATATATAGTTAGGCAAGTTATACTTGCACAACTGACATTTTACTAGACATGTATTTTGGATTGCTATGCAATGAATGGTTAGCCAACATAATACACAATATGTATACAGGCCTATAGAATGATAAAATGAACAAAATTAAATTATGTTGACACTATATGGTTGATATACTAAAAGCTTGATTTGCTAAGCCCTGGGTCAAATTCCCTTGCAAAATGCTATGTCTTTTTAAAAGTGAGCAGTCAATTTGCTTTGAATCCACCCCTATATTCATCATTCCTCTCAGCAATTTTCTAGGGGGTACCACCCTGGAAAGTCCTAAAATGTATTTAACCCTTGACAGTTTTTAACAATATCAGGTACATCTAGTAGTAGTCAAATTCAAATGCAATAGTTCTGTAATGGTGAAGATGTTTCATCACTTACAAAAAACTTCTCCAGAGCCTAGAGTGTCAGGAAGATGCTCCAGCATTTATATTCACATTCTAGTGTGCCCTAACTCAATCAGTAGGCAGTGTAGATATTGATTGTCCACAAGAAGGATGGGACCATAGTGACAAGAAAATTTGAAGAAGCAGAAGGGTAAATTTGTCTTGATCTAATAATTATTAACAGTGTAAGTGGTTGTTGCTTGGTAAAGCCTATTCTTTCCAAAATAGAATGTTAAAGCAAATGACATTTTTAAAAACCTTCATATGAACGTTTGTTAAAAAATCTACTAGTGTATACCCAACTTTAGCCAAGGAAAGTTATTATCTTCCAGTAACCTGGAAGTATTTGCATGAATTTTACAGTTAAAAAGTTCTGTAAGCAATTTTCTTGAAATGACAAAAACAGGGCAACATTTACCTTGTTCGAAGACTAATCTGCCAAGGCCAAGAATATGGATACGATTCACATCCACCTACTATTCTTCCATAACACTTTCTTTGTTTTTTTTTTGGCTTTCCACATTCAATTTCTGTTGAGGCTTAAACAGTAAAATACATTAACATCATATCAGTGGAGTACCGGTGCATAGCATTCCTTAAATACTTCAACCCCTGTATCTTTATACCCCTTATGGACTTTCCACTATGGGCAAACTTATTTGGCAAGAACTTTGTCATTACTTTAGATAACCAAGTAATAAATGCATTGTGTTTTGGTGGACCAACTAAGCTTTGTGATGGCAATGTTTTTTTAACAATTATTTCATTTTCTATGTAATCTATAGACAAAAAACATACGTGGTGAAACATGTCTCCTACACATGCTCTCAGCCAAGCACTGAAAGGTGGAGCCAGCTGTCAATCAGGCAGACCGGTAAATAACCCACTATCAGGGGAACAAAAGTAAAGGTACTCTTGTGACTCTTAAGGGAAATTTAGCCAAATGCTTTGGCCATACTTCTCTTTTAAGAAACATTTTTTTACTTGTAAAGTTGCTTTACCTAAGGTAATATTCAGATCAAAGGTCACACCTATAGGTACATATGAATGAAAAAGTAAATACAATACATTGTTACATTGTATTTACTTAATAATACATAGTTAAATTGTATTTACCTAATGGCACTTACAGACAATGTGCAAGTGACATTTTACTCAGGAGCACCTGCATTTTGTATGAAATAGCAATTCCTGGCTGTTATTGTGACAACTGGTTATTTCTGATAATAGCATCGGGAAAGCGTTGGCAAAGAGGGAGGAGCTGAATGGAAGAGTCCTAAAGGTTTGGTGAAGTTTTTAAGTGTATTCTCTACAATTTTCGTCTTCAAGTTGTTAATGATTGTTGCCAAATTGAGGTACACTCTGCAAGGTACATATTCAGTTAAAGCAAACCCCCTTTTTATGCATTGCCCAAACCATATATTTCAGTGCAAGGTTACTCTACAGGCTGGATGCAGAAAAGCCTTGTTTTAAAGTCAATGAAGTCTGGGTTATGCGTTCGTAGAGGTGCAGTACAGGACTGGAAAGATTTTAAAGAGGCTGCACAGTACTGGGAAAGCTGTATTTTGGAGATCTGCTTGGAGCAGCATTTCAGTGAATAGTACAGCATATAGTAGCAGAGTGTTGTACTTTGTTAGCCACCCATCAGTCCAGAAAGTTTGGAGATTAAGTTGATATCCTATATTGGGCAACTTTTGGGGGTTTCTTTCCATAAAGTCTTTTATTGAAAACAGATTATATCAACAAGACTAGCATTGCAGAATCATTTTTAAATGAGACTATTACATCAGAAAGAAAGAAAATGTGTAGAACAGTCATATACAGTCAGTTTACAGCAAAATACAACTCAATCCAACATCAAGTGTCTACAGAGGAATAGGAGTATGCAAGCCATATTCTGTCGGAAGAATAGTTCTATCAACCTACTGAGTATAAAGAACAATCAATAATAGAATTCCATCCTCAGCTGTAGTACACCAGATTTACAATCATAACTGGACTGCTGAGAAGTAAGAGAAAAAAAAAACCCAAGAGATGAGCGAATAGCAAACAATTGGTCTGCCTCCCACACAAGCACATGACCTATCACCTCAGAAATTCCAAGAATTTCAACCCCCCCCCCCCACTGACAATGTCTGGGGGGGAAAACCGAAGGGGGCATCTTTAAATACCCAAAGGAAGGTCATCCAGTAAAATCATTCAAACATTTCTCAGATAATACACAGTGAACTTAAAGCAAATCCAATCAGACCAAACTGTGTGAAATTTCTGCATGTTTTCATTTAAAACATAAATAAGCTTTTCCATTTCCTCAGTTTTAATAATTCTCATAAACCACTCTCTAATCGTTGGGGCAGTCTGTGAGTGCCAGTGGAACGGTATACAGATTCTAGCCGTATTCACCATGTGCAAGGCTAGGGACTTGAAATATGTCCTTCGAGGGAGGATAGAGTAATGCAATAGATATTGAGATGGAGTGAAATTCAAGGATAACGCAGTAATTTGTCAAATAAAACCTTATTTGTTTGGTTATGTACAGCAGACCAAAAAGGTGTCAGAAGGTTACAACTCCACCATATATATGAAACATAGATCCCTCCTGTCAGCCACATCTCCAACACAGGTTAGATACT
This sequence comes from Staurois parvus, assembly GCF_062004578.1. Taxonomy (NCBI): domain Eukaryota; kingdom Metazoa; phylum Chordata; class Amphibia; order Anura; family Ranidae; genus Staurois; species Staurois parvus. The sequence goes on along the minus strand of NW_028317855.1, from coordinate 12,231,918 downwards.
AAGGGGTAGCATTTATGCAAGAGCGGAGTCCTATACCATCATGTTCTAACTTTGTAGGCATTTTCCTGAACCGCTACGTTAAGGGATCCCTTGTTCACAGACTCAGTAAGCTTTTCCCAGACATCATCCAAAAATAGGCGTTGAAGCTCCTTTTCCCAAGCCCCTCTTGCCTTATCTGATACCTCCAAAGAAAAGCCAGTAACATGGAGTATATTGTCGAAATCAAATGAGATTGAGATCTTTCGAGCACACAAGGATTCAAAAGACGTTAGGGATCTAGACCACGGTTGTATAGCGGTGGCAGGTTGTAGGAAATGCTTAATTTGTCTATAGGTCCAGGACGAGAAGGTCTTAGTAGGGGAGATGGATCAAGATGTGTAAGCAAGACAAATTTCCCCCAAAGAAAAAAATGACAGCTCAAAATATCTCTGTGAGGCCACTCAAAATTTAGGAACGTGCCTGAGAGCCCAGGTGGAAAATCCATATTGTGTCGGAGGGGTGTTAAAGGACCAGAACTAGATGGAAAAAGTGGGGATTTACATGCCTCTTGCAAATTTTTAAGTGACAAGTCCTTCTCCAGATCCACCCATGCTTTCCTCGCAGCATGGATATACCTGTCTACAACACGAACGAACAAAAACACAAACTAATTGGCAGGCCAAGTAATATCTATGGAGGTCCGGGAGTCCGATACCCCCTTGCAATTTTGGGAGGGTGAGCTGGGAGTAATTAATATGGGGCGTCGAGTTCTTCCATAAAAATTGTAAGCATGCCGTTTTATACATTTTAAAGAAGAACTTTGGAAGAGCGATAGGAATGGTTGCATCAAATATAGCAGTCTAGGAAGTATGTTCATTTTAACTAGCGCCGCCCTCCCAAACCAAGAGACATTAAGACTGGCCCACCGCTGGAGGTCACATTGACTTGTAGTAAGAAGCTGTTTAAAATTTCTATCATAAAAGTCAGCCAAGGAAGCTGGAATCAGTATACCAAGATAGGTAATAGCGCGGTCTTGCCAATGAAACAGGAAGTGATCCATATATTGAGCCACAACCGACTGCAGCAAGGAGACATTCAGAGCGTAGGATTTGTAAAAGTTGATCTTCAAATTGGAAAGGGTATAGAAATTGTCACGATCGCGGCATCAGACCCCAGACCTTCTCACCAAAATTGTGACCGAAGGACTGGCCGATCCAAACCGCAATGTGATGTGCATAACAATATCACACCCAGCACAAAGATTTTCCAGACTACAATCTATGTACCTGCGACCTGAGCAATTGTTACTGGGTCAGGTTAATTACGCAATTAACCCCTTTTACACTGCCACCACCTCCTTTTTGTATAGAGAAAGAGCGTTATCAGTTATAACACTATAATGATTGAAATAATCGTCTGTATAAAACGGACCGCAGGCTGGTTATACAGATGTTTAAACCAACAGTAGCGTCTCTTCAAAAGGCAGGAATTCGTAAATTGCAATTAAGGGCTATAGAAACAGTTCAACACTTTCAGAAAGGAAGATTTATTACTAAAAGGGTCAAACAGGTGCAATAAAAATATTTACAGAGAAGATGTAACTAAGATATATATATATATATATATCTATACAGTATATATAACAGCACAGCAAAGAGATAACAGGGAGAAGTTAAAGGGTTAAGTTACTTGCATTTTAAGCCTTTGATGTAAGCAGATCCAAGTTTTTTAGAGCAGAATGATGCTTTGATCTCCCGCTGTTACGATGGAAAAATGGGAGATGTCTTTAATTCCCCTCTCTTAGGCTTGACAGCTGGTTTTAAAGTTTCCCGGCAGGGGGTGGTTCTGAAGTAACAAACCAATCCCTTGTGCAGGGAGGGATCCTCGGGCGAAACCCTAAACTGGAGCCCACATCGTTCATAATTCATATTCTGGTTCATAACTTCCCAGCTGCACAAGCTACAGTCCACCCGCAGGTATTTTATTATGCAGATAATCCTGAGGATTATTTAGATATGAATTATGAAATTATATGTGGCATGGTTCGCGAGTTCTATGTTTCGGCTCCCCTGATGGTCCAAGACAATTAGAATGACCCATCAAACTGTTTGTCTGCTCATTGGCCATCTGACGAGGGGTATGGTTTTTATGTAGGTCTCTCATATTCCAAGATATGAGACATAGTGGAAAAATGGAGTTTAGCAGAGTTTATCTGATTCTGTCACCTCAACTGGGTTAGGCTCATCAGGTCAGCATTTCTTTCAACTTCTGGGAAGGCTCCTTATCTGTTTTACGAGGTGTGAAAATACACAGGATCTTTGGACAGTGGTGCACCACGTGGCTCCCTGCTGGGATCTGGCCTGTGACACTTTTAACACACACACATCTGTCACTGTGCCTCTCAGGAAGGAAGAAGGGAAGGAGAAGGATGAGGGAGAAATGGATACCCTTAGCAAGATGGAGTCTGAAACCAAAATGGTTGAACCACGTCCATCTCGGATGCGTGCGTTTGTGACAGAAATGGTCTAGTTCGCAAAGCAAAACAGGCAAAGAAAGTTAAGGCACCTGTAAGAACAACATGAGATCGTCAGCAAGTGCAGCCACCTTGTATTCCCTACCTCCTACTGAAAGGCCCTTTATGTCCATATGCGATTGAATTATATACAAAAAGTGTTCCAGCGTTAAAACAAAAATTAAAGGGGGGATAGGGCAACCTTGTCGAGTGCCATTGGTTATAGAAAAGGCCTCTGACAAATGACCGTTAGCTCGGACTCGAGCAGTCGGATTGGAGTACAATGCCAATATATTGGCCATCATCCTGGGAAGCAATCCGACCGCCCGAAGGACCTCTTGCATATAGGGCCATGCAACCCTACCAAATGCCTTTTCGGCATCAACGGATAGAAAGAACCCCTGGGTTTGGCTAGTCGTAAGCCAGTGATGAAGGTTAAGAGCTTTAATGGTATTATCACAGGCCTCTCTGCTCGGGACAAAACCCACCTGGTCTAGTCCTACCCAGGAGGGTAACAAAGGAAGCAGTCTATTTGCTAACATTTTTGTGAACAGTTTTAAATCAACCTTGCCTGTATTTTACTTGCCGGACCTTTGACAAAGTGGACATTTGATAAGTGGAGTTAAAAAACTGGAGTTGAAAACAGGAGATAACAGGAGTCTACTAACCTGTGACAACTGATATTTCCTGTTAATATTGTAACTGGGATAATGTGTGCTAGCAGGGTGGTTTTGTGCAGTGCACAATGTGCCGCATGTGTGCAGCAATAGAGCAACAGCTCCAGAATGGATACCGCTGCTGCAGATGTGACCAGCTTGCTCTCTGGAAACTCGCATTAGAGATCTGGAGGAGCAAGTTGCAACACTGGGCAGAACCAACAACCTTGAAAGGGGTCTTCTGCTCTCTGAGCAGGTAGCTAATGGGATTGATGTGGAGGGCAGAGGGGCTAATCAGGATTATCAGGTAGGAAGATGGGTTACTGTAATGAGAGGGAGTGGTAGGGGCTCACAGAAAAGGAAGGCTGGCCCTGGTTTTGAGCACCCAAACAGATTTGCCAAGTTGGGTGAAGATGTGGGGGTGGCAAGCTCAGGGGTGGCAGCCCTGGATGTTACTGCTATCCCTTACAGCTGGGAGGGCAGACCACCTGGGAGGGGTGGTGAGGGTAATGCAGGAAGGCCTAGACAGCTGGTGGTAGTAGGGGATTCTATAATCAGAAGGACTGATAGAATAATTTGTCACCAGGATCGCCTTAACTGAATGGTTTACTGTCTCTCTGGTGCCAGGGTTCGGCATGTGGTGGACCGGGTTGATAAATTACTGGGAGGGGTTGGGCATGACCCAGCTGTCTTGGTTCATGTTGGAACCAATGACAGAATACATGGAAGGTGGAGGCTCCTTAAGAATCAATTTAAAGAACTAGGCTGCAAGTTGAAGGGAAAGACCTCCAAGGTGATATTCTCTGAAATATTACCTGTGCCATGCGCAACTCAGGAAAGACAACGGGAGACTAGAGAACTCAATGCATGGCTGAAGACCTGGTGTAAGAGGGAAGGATTTGGGTTTCTATAGCACTGGGCTGACTTTTCATTGGGGTGCAACCTATATGCTAGAGATGGTATGCACCTAAATGGAATGGGGTCTACTGTGCTAGGGGAGAGGCTGGAGGAGTATTTTAAACTAGGATCGAGGGTGGAGGGAGAATTAGATTATAACGCGGTAGACAGATCAGACAGGGGTCAGTACTTATTGGTGGGTGGAATGGGGAAAGATGGGGGGAAGGCTATGGTAGATGATAAGAAGGTTCCCATGTTGCAAACAACCAGTGAAATTGGTACCATGTGTATGAAAATAACAAATATGGAAAACATGTGTGAACAAGGTGTCAATTAATTAAATTGTTTGTTCACCAATGCCAGAAGTCTGCCAAACAAAATAGGTGAGTTGGAAGCTTTGGTGCATGAAGAGAACTATGATTTAATTGGTACTGCTGCATCTTGGCTTCATTCTTCACATGACTGGGCCATTGATATTCCTGGCTATGTTCTCTTGCGGAGAGACAGGGTAAATAGGAAAGGTGGTGGGGTCTGTCTCTATGTGAGAAATGATCTCAGAGTGAGTGTGAAAGATGACCTAGTTGATGGAGAGTGTAATGAGGCTGAAGTATTATGGGTGGAACTGCACATGGGGATGCATACTACGAAGGTAATTTTTGGAGTTTGTTATAGGCCTCCCAGTGTTAACGATGAGGTGGAAACTCAGCTCCTTGCACAGATAGAAAGGCTGCAAGGGCTGGGACAGTGATAATAATGGGGGATTTTAACTACCTGGAAATTGACTGGAGTAATGGTAATGCAGGAACAGTTAAAGGGCAAAAATGTTTAAACCTACTACAGGACAATTTTATGGTACAGCTCATAGAAGCCCCTACTAGGAATGATGCTCTTCTAGACCTGGTAATCTCAAACCACGCAGAGCTTATTACAAATGTCCATATAACAGAACATCTGGGTAGCAATGACCATAACATGATTTAATTTATTATTAGCTGTAAACAGTGAGCACATATGGGAAAAATAAAAATGCTCAATTTCAAGAAAGCTAATTTTCCAAGGCTGAGAGCTGCTCTTCAAGACTTAGACTGGGAGGGAATATTGGCATTGATGAACACAACACAGAAATGGGAGTTCTTCAAAAAGACTGTATGTGAACACACTGCAAATATATTCCCATGGGCAACAAGTTTGAAAGGCTAAAAATCAAACCTATGTGGCTTACGACCAAAGTTAAAAAAAATATAGATAAGAAAAGAGCTTTTATTAAATATAAAAATGAAGGAACAGTATCATCGTTTAAATATTACAAAGAATATACCAGAATATGCAAAAAGGAAATAAAGGCCACAAAAATTAAAAATGAACAACAGATTGCAAAAGATAGCAGGACCAACCCCAAAAAATTCTTCAAATATATTAATAGTAAAATGGTCAGGTCCGAGCATGAAGGCCCTTTACAAAATAGGGACAAAGAGAAGGCAAATTTATTTAATACCTTCTTCAGCTCTGTGTATACAAAGGAGCATGGGGAAGCTCTTGTCCATAATAAGCATGGTATTGACACAGCTCCAGATGATCCACATTGGCTCACAATTGATATGATCCAAAAATATTTAGACAGTATAAAGGTGAATAAAGCACCTGGACTGGATGGCATACATCCACGGGTCCTTAAAGAATTGAGCTCTGTCATTTCAAAGCCATTGTTTCTAATTTTTATGGACTCTTTAATGACTGGCATTGTACCACTGAATTGACGTAAGGCCAATGTGGTGCCAATATTTAAAAAGGGGTCAAAATCTTTACCAAGTAATTATAGACCTGTTAGTTTAGCTTTTATAGTTGGGAAGATACTAGAGAGTTTAACCAGTTGCCGCCCGGCCTATAGCCAGATGGTGGCCGGACAAACAGCTCGTCCGTCTGGGTGGACACTATATGGCGTCCTTCCAGGCATGCGCATTGCACCTGCCTGCAGGGCAGCGCAGCGGCACGATCTGTCACCAGCCGTGTACCTCAGACACGGCCGATGACAGATCTGTTTACCGGCCTCATTGCCAGTACCATGTAACTTGCTGTGACCAATCACAGCAGGTCACATGACAGTTGTATACAATGGATGGCTTCCTTTCATGCCATCCATTGTATACAAGTGTGTCTAGCTGTGAATGGTCACAGCGATCACATGCACAGGCTGGGCCAATCACAGCCCAGCTGTGTCATGTGATTAACTGTGGCCAAATCACAGCTAAGCACAAAAAAACCCCTGAATGAATCGATTTCATTCAGGTAAATGCTTGCTTATTGCTTTCGAGAGAGATGCAGGCAGTCACCAAATTTTGGTCTGTTGGACCCGTTCAGAAAAAGACAGACAAAGACAGTGTGATAGGATGATGGTCAGATAGAAACATCGGCTCTATCGTAGCGTGAGTTAGTAAGGGGAGGTCCCGTTGGGAAAGAAAAAAATAATCTATTCTAGAGTATTTATTATGAGGAGCCGAGTAAAAGGCGTTATAAAATGGTGTTATAAAATGCTTTATAAGGGATAGCTGCATGACCTGAAGAAAAATCAACTAAGGGGTTCAATTGAAATCTCCTCTGACAACTAGCATCCTGGCCTGGAAGATAAAGAGGTCTCCAACAGAATGAAAGAGACTTGTTCATTGGGACAATAAACATTCACTAAAGTGATCGGGTGATTTGCATAAGTGCCTTTTTAGAAAAATATAGCGACCATCTGGATCAATAAGGGTATCAGAAAGCTGAAAAGGGGCATTTTTGGAGATCAAAATCGATATGCCGTTAGTTTTAGCTTGAGAATTGGTAGCATGGTATACCTGAGGGTATTGCTTACTAAATAGTCTAGAAATAGAATCTGTCCTAAAATGGGTTTCTTGTAAAAATAAGAAATGAGCCATTCACGAAGAGGACGTGGGGCCAGTGAAGTTGGATCCAGGAATCTGCGATGGGTGTGCGATCTCTGTGCTTTAGGGGAAGGGTTGCTAGAGACTGGCTTCCATGGTTCCAAGGGGAAGTAAAAAGGGTATCACTCTGGGAGATCCATTGGAGTGATGTCAAGATCAGTACAAAAAGCAAGGAGATCCTCGGGGGTGCAGAGAAGGGCAGTGTGTCCCCTGAGAGTTGCAGACAAGCAAAATGGAAATTTCCACCTATAAAGGATTCCTCGCATCCTGAGAACATCCAACAGAGGTCGCAAAGCTCTACAATTTTGCAGTGTGAGCTGCGATAAGTCCTAAAAGAGCTTAATCAATTAAGTCATTATATATATAATGTGGTTACTTTCTCTGGCTTTACACATGATTTCCTCTTTGAGTGGAAAGTTGACTAGGCAGCATATAATATCCCGCGAAGGCTCTGAATACCGAGGTCGGGGTCTTAAGGCTCTGTGAGCCATTTCCAATTCTATAGGGGTATCTGGGGTTCTACCCATTAAATCATTGAAGATTGAGCATAAAGCAAGTTGTACGGCTTCTGCTTCCACAGCCTCAGGTATCCCCCGCGCTCTAATGTTATGGCATCTGCCCCTATTGTCCAAATCTTCAATGTTTCTATGCATGTCCAAAAGATGCAGGAGTTGGGCGTCATAGGCACGCTGAAGTTGTTTAATAGCATCTGTGTGTAAATGAGAGGCCTGTTCCATTTCATCCAGCCTAGTTGCTAAAGCTTGTATGTCCGCCCTGAGATCACTAACAGCCATGGTGACTGTATTCTTGACGTCTGAGGCCACTTTCTGGAGGTCAATGAGGTTCACACACTTATTGGAGAAAGTGTGCATTGTCGTGTCACCCGCGGGAGGCGGGGAGTCTGAGCAACTGCTCGGGGTGCCGGAGGTCCCAGTCTGAGAGGCCGCATGGCTGTCCGAGGCCTGTGTCCAGAACAGCTCCGGGATATGCTGAGAAAGTTGCGTACCTGGATCGTTCAGTGCCCGGGGGTCTGGTCACTCTGTCCGATCTTTCCCATAGTCGGTCAGTGCGGTGTTCTCTCAAAAAGATGGGTATTAGTCCCCTGTTGTGCCAAAGCTCCTGAGCTAGGTGGCCATCTTGGACAGTGGTCAAGTCCTGCCCTCGGCAACTTTGTTTTTAGAAAACAACCTTTACTGTAAGAAGCCCCCTTCCCTAATACCATTACAACTGGTACCACCCAGGCCTGATGTCACACAACTTCAGTAAGTGTCAACTTACTGGTAGCTTATGGCAGTGGATAGAATGAAATACAGGTGATTTTCAATAGTTGACATTGTTTTCTTGAAAATATATGATCAATTTGCAAAATTTACAGTAAGTTAAATACTATCCCAAAAGGTATGCATATTAGAAAAATGTGCATGTGTAACTGAGGTTTTATGGCAACAGCTAAATTAGGAACAAAGTACATGACTATCACTGATAATTTTTTTGTAATATCCCACAGGCTACCACAAATTATAAAGCTTCATGTTATTTTATAAAAGTAATACAATGAGTATGCAGAACATTTACCACAAGTAGGAATTTCACAGTAATCCCAACTGACTGGGCCAGGACTTGCTATAAAGCACCATGGACCATTTATATCTCCATCAGGGTTCCTGCAGTACTGTGATAAGAAAACACAAAGGTGCATTTTAGAAATAAACCTTTAGTAAACTGTAACTGTACCTACAATGTTGTACTTTATCCACTTCAATATCGGACGCTTTTACCCCCTTACTGCCCAGCTACATTTTCAGCTTTCAGTGCTATAACACTTTGAATGACAATTATTCAGTTGCACAACACTGTACCCAATTGAATTTTTTATCATGTTGTTCACACAAATAGAACTTTCTTTTGGTGGTGTTTGAGCACCACTGGGTTTTTTTTATTTCCTGATAAACAAAAAAAGAGCAAAAAGTTTGAAAAAAAGGTGTTTTTCCTAGTTTTGCAAATAAATAATCTCTCTTCATAAATTTAAGCCAAAGTGTATACTGCTACAATTACTGCACAAACTATGGTGTATATATATATACAGAATATATATGGATATATATATTCCTATATATATATATACTGTTTATATATACATCAATCCTGATGTACTGCTCTCATTTCTTAGGGCCCGAACATACCAGGACAATACAAATACACCCCATATGACCCATTTTTGGAAAATAGACAGTCCAAAGTATTTAGTCAGAGGCATGGCAGGTTCTTTGAAGTTGCAATTTTTCTGTGACAATTTTTTGGAAAATTAATAAATTAAAAAAAAGAGGGGGGTTTCACATTTTTTACATACTGTCATCAGTGCAGTACATCATATAACTGGTGTGGCAGTGATGAGGGACACTGACTGATGACAGTCTTTAAAAAAAATAATAATACAAATTTTTCAATTTTTTTTTCTTTTTTATTACATTTTTTTTTCTTTTTTTCTTTTTATATAGACAGTACTGTGACTAGAGCAATACAATGTTACCACAGTAACTGTTTTTTTTTCTTTTACACACTATGATTGTTTATAACAGTGATAATCTTTGTATAAGTACCCATTTTTTTCTGAATTCCATTATTTAGTGTATACTATTGTGATTAGCTGTGATTGGCCATTGCACAGATGGGTTGTGATTGGCCCTGTCTCTACCATGTTATCACTGTGACCAATCACAGAGATCAACACAATAGTACACAATGAATGGTATGAATGGAAGTCATCATTCTGATCATCATGTGATCTGCTGGTGTTGGTCATAGCGATCACATGCTACCCTCAGCAACCTGGTACAGTGATCTGTCTTCTGTGGTGTCTAGTGGACACAACGGGTTACATATTGTGCAGCAGTGTGGCCCAATCCCGGGAAGACATCATATGATGTCCACCAAGAAAGGGAGAGCTCTCGCCCAGCCATCTTATTACAATAGCCCCGGCAGGAAGCAATTATAGCATATGACGTATTGATATGCAATACCCTTTTCAATATAATCACATTTATAAAGCTAGTGACCTATAAATAATTCAGTAAAATTCTAATTAAAGGCCAATTTCTATCTGCTTCAGTGGCAAAAGCAGCATGCTATTGACATCAGTTTGAGCTGCTTCTGAGATAATTCAGAACATTTGTACTGTAGTTGACCTGCATCAAGTTGCATTTGCATTCCCATAGACTTGTATTGGAAGAGTTGCAGTTCTGCAGCAAACACAAGCCAGTTGGCACAGGCCCTAAATCAAATCTTTCTGCTGAAATCATTATAGAAAAGAAAAAAGGCATTCACTGTAGTAGAGTATCTAAGCTGCAGAAAGATAAGGGATGTAATATTTATACCAATGATATTATCAAAAATGTTAAATACATAAATATTACATTATCATTATCTGATGGTGTTTATTCTTAAACAACCTTACATTTTTATCTAATCCAGCATCTGGGTGAGTTGTTGGCGTGAAACTGTTGTGTGGATGAGGTGTCTGGGAGCTCCATTCTTGACAAGTATAACCTTTAACAGTGGCCGATCTTGTACCACGATAATCTTGACCTTTACCAATAATACAATCTGAGAGATATATATAAAATAAAGCTAATTAGCATTGTATTGTGCTACTGGATTTAGCCTTGTGTGTTGCTTACAAATTAGGAATTTTAATTTGTTAGGTGCCCTAGGTATTTTAAACCAAAAGAAAATGTAATTCATACATTGCTATATTTTCTATTTGAATCTTAATTTGAAATAAAAAGAGTAGATTCTTACTAAAGAATTGAGAAGTTACTAAAGTGCACCGGAAATTTAGAGAGTCAGCATACAAAGTTTTCTCTGAACATACCTTTGGTAGTCCTTTATAGCACCACAGGAGCTCTAAGGGACCTGCACTAACATTCTGCGGACACCATCCAGATTTCAATAGAATTTCATTTTCAAGACACTCTTAAATGTACCAATGAATAAACTGCCAATAACTGTATAGTCCACTGCTTTGGAAATACAGTATCAATTTTAATATATGAAGGCCTATTTAAAAAGATCAAAACACAGCAGCCAATTTCACCTTATTTGTCATTAAAATGTATTAAAATTTGAAATTACAGTTATGTGTGCAAATCCATTGAATTACACAGGGTGCCTTTCTCCAGATTCTCTCCATTTAAAATAACAGATTGTTTGCTTTAAAAAAAGTCCCTATAACACAGTTATCTGCAACATACATTTCAAGTTTTTTTTTACCTCCGGTAAAATATGATGACATTAAACGGATAGTTCTCTGAAGTATGCTTACAGACTGTAAGAAATACAGTCTACAGTAGCTTCTAGGAGCAGAAAAAATGCTAATAACAGCTTCTAGGAGCTAGAACAAAAAAAACGCTAGTGTGCATGGAGCTTTAAGGCCTATTCACACCAATGCATTGAGGTAATGGTAAAATGCTTGCATTACTGCAACACGTGGTATCACACAGTGTAACGATGTGCATTGATGTGTGTTGCAGCATGCATCAAAAACTACAATAGTGATTTTTCCTACATGTGGTCCAAATCAAAATGAGTGTACTACTGTAAGTGTAAAATAAAGCAGTATCAAAGCATGTTGTTGGTCATGCATTACCTCAACACAACTGTGAACTGAAAAATATATATTTCAATACACAGATAATGCTTGTTTTAGAGAATGGGTGTTGTTTAAAGTGACAAAACTGGGCTGTTTGTCTTCTTGCCTGGACTGCTGGATACTAGAGTAGGCTTTGTTGTCTGTACAGGCTTCTGTTCTATAGGTGGTACATCGGTGCATTTCTTCAGGTTACAATACTCCCATCGTAGACTAGGATCTGTAGTATAACACCATGGGCTTTTGTCATCATCTGGATTTCTGCAGTAATTCTTTTCCAGTCCCCTGCAATATAAATGTAATGTGTGTGATTCCATTTGTTTTCTCCAAGGAAATTACTGCATGTGATGATCACAATGGGCAACACAAAAATTGAACCTACCAAAAAATTGTCATGCATTAATCTCTTATCTATAAAATATGCTTTCAGGACAAATATTAGCGGTTAACCGGCCCATAAACTATGTGAATTTCACCCACTACATTTTTAACCAGTTGAAATTCGCTACATAGATGGCTCTGCCCCACCATCCCACCTGACTTCCTGCAATTGAAAAATCAAAGAAGGACAGAAAACTGTTTGCTGAATAGTAGCTGCATTCACTCAGATGTGAATGCCAGCTGTCAAACTACAATAGCCACAGTGGGAGATTCATCCATATGTGCTATATAGCGTGGAAGAAATGAATCTGTTAGATTTACCTTTTTAGTTCAGTCCACTGGCTGAATTAAAAAATCTAATTGCATATGGGCAGCTTTAGGCAGATCGTTTGTCTTAAAAGTGGGAACAGACAAATCGTAATTAGGTCTATTTGGCAGGAACTGGCTGAATTTTGATATATGTGCGGCCCTCCCTGTTTGACAGAAGTCAATTGTTAGGTTGATTTCTGTTGAACAGCCATACTGGTAAACATTCATCAATCAGCAGCTCTTAGTTCTATCACCACTGAGCACACTTTCACACATTCTGCTGCTTCCATCGTTTTGGTTTGTTCTCTGTAATAATGGCAGCATCACTTACGCATTTGGAAATTTAAAAGGTGTCTTGGTATGTGAATGTGGCACTTGGGAGTTCCAGTCCTGACATCTTTTACCAGAAATTGTCATGTAAGTTGTGCCTCGGTATTCGCCTCCTTTTCCTTCATAACATTCTGAAACTCCTGTAGGTGTGGTAGGCTCAGGTATAACTGTAAAGAAAAATGTAAAAATTAATGTAATATAAATTACTATGCACAGTAGAAAACATTCATATGGTAAATACTTGGATTCTAAATTGCAACATACTTACCTACTCTTTGTTTCCCACAGCTTACTATCCCTTGATATGATAAGTTGACCAATGGTGAGGTGCAGAAATCAGAAAGAGGCAGAATAGGGCTTGAATTTCAAAGTAGTGGAACTTGCCTCGCTATACCCAAAGTTAGTAGCAAGTGCCTATAGGTACTTGCTTTGTACTCCCACCACCAGTTTAGTAGCTTTAACCTAAGCACAGGTTTACTTTAAAAAGCTAACATCTTCCACAGTGGTAAACTGTTATGTACAATTATGATAGGAGAACCTTTCATAGCTGGTAAGATTGAATAAAGACACAAGTCCATCCAGTTCAACTTGACACTACCATATTCCATATCCCTGTTCAAAGAAACACATCTAAAAGTTTTTTTAACTTATCTACAATCTCCACTGACACCACTACATATGGAAAGAAGGTCCACATCCTTACAGCTCTAAGAGTAAAGAATTCTTTATTCAATTAAAATTAAACTGCTTAGGTTAAATAGTTTCCTCCCAATGCTAGAGTCACCATTTATAACTCTGGACCCTGGATATACAGCGGCTTAGGTCAGTGCAGCTGTTGTCACACAAGCCTGTACATATCAGCGGCACAGCATCCTACAGCCTACAGAACAGCAATGTTTGTCTAATGGAACTGTTATACAAGTCAGTTTGTGCACCATCCATGTATATAGTGGAAGCAGCCAGCATTACCACTTGCCATTCTGTTTTCTGCTTATAATGCCTTCTAAAACAAGCCTAAGAGTCTAAAAACAGATTGTGTTTCACAAACAACCTCCAGACACACAGCTAAGCAATTAATACATTTCTCAAAGACTCTCAGTTACCACTTCCATTGTCAGCACTATGTCTCAGCAAAACATTGCACTTTCTGTAGAAGCTGAAACGCAGAAACAACAAAAGTCTTACCAGATCAGGTAGTAAGCAGACAAGGTAATAGCTTGGTTAAACCAACTTGGTAGGCTGAACAGAATTACGAGTCTTATAAAGAAGAACTGGCTAATGTTAAAGCGGTAGTAAACTCTACTTAAAAAAAAGAAAAAAACAAGTTTTCCTCTGCAAGACAAAGGCATAATGTGCATCGCATAGACTGTACTTTAACCGCTTAGGGACCACCCACAGAAAATTTACTGCTGTAGGGCGGCCGCTTTGCGCAGTATCATGTATATACACATGATTCTGCATTTGCAGGTAGGGAAAGCGCGCGATCGCCCTATCCACACCGTTGATCGCAGCCCTGGGTGTCAATCACTGGCCAGTGATTACCTGCAGGCGTTCGGTGATTACCAGCGATAACTGACATGGAGAAGGGCTGTCAGTTTGGACACACTGCTCAGGATGGCTGAGCACAGCCATCACGATCAGTGTGCTTTACAGTGAAGCACACACTACCACCCCCTAGTAAAACACTCCCATTACACAGTTAACCCTTTGATCGCCCCCAAATGTTAACCCCTTCCTGCCCAGTGATAATAGTACAGTGTCAGTGCTTTTTTTTTTACCACTGATCACTGTATTGGTGTCACTGGGGATGTCAGTGACACCAAGTCAGTTCTCCCCCAGTGTCAGAATGTCCGCCGCAGTCCCGCTATGAGTCGCTGATCGGCGCCATAAGTCGCTGATCACCGCCATAAGTCACTTATCAACTCCATTATTATTATAAAAAAAAATTTACAGTATCTATACCGCCATTTGTAAACGCTATAACTTTCATGTAAACCAATTAATTTACATGTATTGGGATTTTTTTTTAGCAAACACATGTCGCAGAATACATCTTGGCCTAAAGTTATGACGAAATTTTATTTTTTATTTTTTTTACTGCACAGGTTTAATAGCAAAAAGTCCAAAATATTGTTTTTTTCTGAAAATTGTCTGTTTTTTTATAACGCAAAAAATAAAAAATGCACAGGCGATCAAATGCCACCGAAAGAAAGCTCAATTTGTAGAAAAAAAGATGTAAATTTCATTTGGGTGCAGGGTTGCATGACCGTGCAACTGTCAGCTAAATTAACGCAGCGCCTTAATGCAGACCGCTTCTTTAACTGCTTACTGACCGCCCTATATCAGAAAAACTGCTACAGGGTGGCCCGGGGGCGCAAAATCACGTGTGTATATATATGTCATACGCGCACCTGTGGTTTTCACGCACCTCCCAGATAGCATCAGCTTGCCCGTTAGTACACCACTAATCATAGTTAACCCCTTGATTGCCAAGAACACGCTCATACACAATAAATCTCTATTGCTAGTATAGTGTCTGAATGGATCAATATCTTTGATCAGATCAGCACTATATAAGCGTTCACATTAGTATAGCATCCCCAAAAACACAGTGTTAGCGGGATCAGCCCCGGCACCTGCCAGCACCTGTGTTTAGCCCCTGCGCTTACCCCCCCTTCTCCCCCAGCAAGTGCAGTGTCAGTAGGTCACTGTCACTTGATACATTGCACACAAAACCGCAGAATCAGGCCTGATCTCTGTTAGCAGTTGCCGGTAAATTTTGATGACTCTCATATGCAGCAGAGTGCCAGTACTAGTGCCGTTCTACCTTTTGGTGAACTGGCGAGCACCAGTGACCTAGTACATCCTGGTCTTTCACATACTGCAGTATCACTTTGTGATGTGGCGAGTCCCATAAATGCAGTACAAGATGGTGCGATAGTGAGCACAAGTAGTGTCTCACAGCCACCTAGAATTCGTACACAGGCTTGTAGAGCCCCAAGTATCCTTCTGCATGTGCTTGCAAATCCTGATTGGCAGCCCACAAATTCTGCGGCACCCGTACTTCCACCCAAATTCAGGTGGAAACAGCAAATTTAATTACTCCCCTTGATTTTTTGGAGCTGTTTTTCACGGAAGATCTGTATGCATTGATTGTGGATCAAAGCAATTTATATGCACAACAATTTATCGCTGCCAACCCAAATTCAAAGCTTGAAAGACCATTAAGGTTTCCAAATTAAAATTTTTTCTGGGCCTAACCCTCAACATGGGCATTACTAAAAAAATTAATTGCGGTTGTATTGGTCCACAGACCCAATTCATCATATGCCTGTGTTCTCTGCTGCCATGGCCAGGCATAGATATGTAAGTATAATGTGTTTTATGCATTTCAACAACAATACACTCTGTGGACCTAGGGGTGACCCTGAATTTGACTGGCTCCACAAAATTCGACCCCTCGTAAATCACCTTAACCAAAAATTTGCAGATGTCTATACTCCCCAGCAAAAAAATCTGCGTTGATGAGTCCCTCAATAATTTTTCTGGTCACCTTGCAGTCAAACAATTTCTCCACAGCAAGCGTGCCAGATATGGGGTCAAGATATATAAGACCTGTGAGAGGGCAACAGGCTATACATATAAGTTTCGAATTTACAAGGGAAAAGATAGTCACGTGGAGCCCCCCGGCTGCCCACACTATATGGGGAGTAGTGGCAAGATAGTGTGGGACTTGGTGTCATCTTTTTTCCATATGGGGTGCCACTTATACGTGGACAATTTTTATTCAAGCGTGCCACTATTTAGACATTTGTACAATCTTGGAATTGGTGCATGTGACACCGTGCGACCTAATGTGTGCCCACCATTAGAAGTGGGTGGATGCAAGGTGGTATATTCTAATGGTGGGCATACCACAGACTTTTTCTGGCAGAGAGTTATTCTCTTTTTTTTCATTCAGCCCACAGGCTGCATACAAAAAAAAAGAACATAGCATATATACCCAACAAGAACCAGTGACGTACTGGTACATCACTGGAATTTGAATGCTTCTACCAGGATGATGCCTACAGCTGCAGGCATTATTCTAGTATCGTTTTTTTCAGCTGACGATCGGCTTTCATGTAAAAGCAATCCTAGTGGCTAATTAGCTGCAGGATTGCTTTTACAAGCAGCACGAGCCAATGCCCTCCTCCCCCACTGCCTTCCATAGCCTTCTCGGGCAGTCGCGTGCCATCGGGGAACCTGAGAATGCAATAGGAAGAAGGGTCAGCAGCACACCAGAGGATAGATGAATATAGTGTGTATTTATTGATCCATAGGACACATAGGACACACAAAACACCAGGACATACATGCAGGACTTGTTAACACTTTTCACACAATCTCGTGCTTAATCATAACAGAGAAAACAACAAAAGTGCTTTCTTATATAGGTAATAGTTAATAAAGAACACCTGTCCTAATCAGCACTCCTGAATCGTGAGGGTACGCCTACTAATACATTGTAACAAGACATATAAAACCATTGTATCAAACATGTAGCAGAATACATTTTGGCCTAAATTTATGACTAACTTTGATTTTACTATATATTTTTTATAGCCGAAAGTAAAAAATGTAGTTTTTCCTAAAAATTTTCGGTCTTTTTTGTTTATAGCGAGAAAAATAAAAAGTGCCCAGGTGATCAAATACCACCAAAAGAAAGCTCAATTTGTTTGAAAAAAGAACGTAATATTTGTTTGAGTACAGCATTGCATGACCGTGCAATTATCAGTTGAAATAATGCAGCACCGAATAGCAAAAAGAGGCCTGGTCATTAAGGGGGGTAAATCCTCTGGAGGGCAAGTGGTTAAATATACTGGACCTCTCAAAGCGGTAAAACACTAAAAGGTCACAGGAAGAATTAAAGGAATTTGATGAGCTTAATCTAGAGAGAGACAGTTTAGTACTAAAAACAAAGACAAAGGCAGAAGTGAGAATCACACAATTTAATACATCTAAACCTCATCCCTCTGCATCTACAAAACACTCCTCAAGATCCACCAAGTCTCTACAATCAAGATCTTCCTCTCTCAACCTTAAAACTTGTTAAAGCCGATGCCGAAGCTAAAACCTCTAAAATCCAGACAGCCTTTGCCCAAAAGAAAGCAAAGATGGAAGCAAACACTTCAGAAGCTGCAAGAAAGCGTCATTGAAAGCAGAAATGGAAGCAGAAAGTGCATGTAAGAAAGCAGAGATTGAAGCAGAAGCCACTGCAGCTGCATGCAAAAGAGCAGAGATGGAAGCAGAAGCTTCACACAAGAAAGTTCAAATGAAAGCAGAAATGGAAGCAGAAACTGAATGCAAGAAAGCACAGATTGAAGCAGAGGTAAGAAGGAGCTGCATGCAGGAAAGCAGAAATGGAAACAATGGGCTTTGGAGAAACAATACCACACCACAGCCATGGCAAAGTTAAAGGTTTTAGAGTACAATGCTAGCAAAAGTGAAGGAGGTAACAGCAGCAGACTCAGTTGCATTGTAGGCATCATATTCCTCACATGCTTTCCCAAAAGTTCAACTCCAGGTCACAGCAGTTGTACCCCCCCCCCAACCAAAGGTCAGTACATTGTGCCTACCACCTCTCAAGGAAAAATTGAGAACACACACAAAAAATATAGACTTAGCAGACTTTTAAGGCATCCACATATAAATACTATATAAAATCAAATGACTTTTTCATTATTTATTCACATAATTAAAATATAAAAATAAATTTGAAGCATGTTTACATATAACAACAAATAGCAAATAGCCCCAGATGGAAATAAGTAGCTTGACAGAAACAGGTGCTATCCCCTATTGGGCAAACCTCTTGGGGTCTTCAGATGTTGAAACTGGATCTAAGTTTTTGCCCCTCAAAAACCCTGATAAATTTGATTTAGTAAAATATATTTATCTCTTTGCTCGCAACCATACAAATATTTTTTTGAAACACAATGTACTGATATTCTACAACAACCTAGGCATGATAAATTTCAAGGATTTACAGTACTATGGATGATTGTTGAGCATTGAGAGATTTGATGCAGTTAATACATGAGAACACTGCTCTCCCAATACAGACACAGAGATACGACAGCCTCAAGTATAGTTAAAATAGCACAAAATACAACTTTTGATTCCACCATTGCAATTTCATATAACATACCTATTAAGAAAAAGTCATCCAAGTTTCCCTCCTTGCAGTCATGTCCATGTGTTTTGACTTTAGATGTGTCTTTAGATTTTGGCCAATTAAGAATGGTATGTACCAATTACAGTAGATACGGTCAAGGAATTTGAAAAGGAATTCAATTAAATCCGACTTAATGGCTCATCTGAGGTTTTGATAGACAAGGACACCTGGGAGTTCCTACGTCTTCCATGTTCCTACAGTTTACTATGCCTAAAACCAACAAAAGTCTACAAAGCCCCTCTGGAAGATCCATAGTCTCTGGGCTTGATTCCATCTCAGCGAGCTAGTTTGTAGATGTTTTGCCTTACACTACACATTACATGTCTGCCTTCATTTATCAAATATACTATGGATATACTTAAAATATGGAAGGCACGATAATTCCTACTTCTGTACTGTTAGTGACAATTGACATTGAAGCCCTCTATTTCAGTGTCCAATGTGAGACAGGCATTCTCACTATTAAGCAGCTCCTAAAAGAACAAGATACATCCATTTGGGCATTTAATGAGTTTGTACTTTTGCTACTTGTATTTATACTGACAGTGCTTTTTTTTCAGAGAATACGTGCAGGTACTCCCCCCTTCCAAATCATCCCTTGTCTCCTCCACTATACACCTCCAAGCACTTTGTTTCATCCCCAACCCACCTCTTGGTACAGCCCCTTTTAGAAAATACAGAGCCAATATTCACTACTACCAGATACAGGGCAATGGGGACTTACTGCACCCCATTGTATGCAAACCTGTACCTGGGGGATTGGGAGAGGAATCTGTTTTCAGATGAGGCCTTCTTCATGTACCTATACATGCATGTGCATATATGAGATCCTTGCTATGTGGACAGTTACCAGGAGAAAATTAGAAGCATTTATGTTGGCACTTAATACAAACATACAACTTAAAATTCACAATGAGTTGCAGCTCAAATTTTTTTGGACTTATAAATTGTTATTCAATCAGATGGTGCACGTAGTACAACATTTTACAGGAAGCCAACATGGGTAATACTATTTTACATGTGCATAGAGCACAACCGACCCCACTTACTGTATTTGTAGTATCCCATACAGCCAATACAAAGTTGTATATTAGATTGAGGCAATTGGCAGGTTACTCACAAGAGGATATTGCAACAAACTTTTAAAGATATCTTACTGAAGAGCTAAGTGACAACAATGCTCCAAATTGCTATTTTAAAACTGCCCCAAAACATCAGTTGATACAATCAAACTAATAATGACTTATTTCAACCAAACCCATATTACATGGGACATGATACTTAAATATTGCTGCCTACTAGCAAATGATCCCATGATAGGTAGGTACTAGAGATGAGCGAAGAAATGAAAAATTCGATTCGGCTGATTCGGCGAATTCCAGTGTGAAATTCGATTCGATGCGAATTTCTCCGCTACGAAGATGACTTATTTAAAGGGTTTCTAGGCTTCAGAGAGCCTTTAAATTAGTGCAGAACACTGTACCTTTAATTTAAATGCCCTTGGAGATGAGGAAGGAGAAGGAGAAGGAGAAGGATGAGAAGAAGGAGAAGGAGAAGGATGAGAAGAAGGAGAAGGAGAAGGGTGAGAAGAAGGAGAAGGATGAGAAGAAGGAGAAGGATGAGAAGAAGGAGAAGGAGAAGGATGAGAAGAAGGAGAAGGAGAAGGATGAGAAGAAGGAGAAGGAGAAGGATGAGAAGAAGGAGAAGGATGAGAAGAAGGAGAAGGATGAGAAGAAGGAGAAGGATGAGAAGGAGAAGGATGAGAAGGAGAAGGATGAGAAGAAGAAGGCTGAGAATAAGGAGAAGGATGAGAAGAAGGAGAAGGAGAAGGATGAGAAGAAGGAGAAGGATGAGAAGAAGGAGAAGGAGAAGGATGAGAAGAAAGAGAAGGATGAGAAGGAGAAGGATGAGAAGAAGAAGGATGAGAAGAAGAAGGATGAGAAGAAGGAAAAGGATGAGAAGAAGAAGGATGAGAAGAAGGAGAAGGATGAGAAGAAGGAGAATGATGAGAAGAAGGAGAAGGATGATAAGAAGGAGAAGGAAGAGAAGAAGGAGAAGGAGAAGGATGAGAAGAAGGAGAAGGATGAGAAGAAGGAGAAGGATGAGAAGAAGGAGAAGGATGAGAAGAAGGAGAAGGATGAGAAGAAGGAGAAGGAGAAGGATGAGAAGAAGGAGAAGGATGAGAAGAAGAAGGATGAGAAGAAGGATGAGAAGAAGGAGGAGAAGGATGAGAAGAAGAAGGATGAGAAGAAGGAGAAGGATGAGAAGAAGGAGAAGGAAGAGAAGAAGGAGAAGGAGAAGGATGAGAAGGAGAAGGATGAGAAGAAGGAGAAGGATGAGAAGAAGGAGAAGGATGAGAAGAAGGAGAAGGAGAAGGATGAGAAGAAGAAGGATGAGAAGAAGGATGAGAAGGATGAGAAGAAGGAGAAGGATGAGAAGAAGGAGAATGATGAGAAGAAGGAGAAGAAGGAGAAGGATGAGAAGAAGGAGAAGGATGAGAAGAAGGAGAAGGATGAGAAGAAGGAGAAGGATGAGAAGAAGGAGAAGGAGAAGGATGAGAAGAAAAAGGATGAGGAGAAGGAGAAGGATGAGAAGAAGGAGAAGGAGAAGGATGAGAAGAAGGAGAAGGATGAGAAGAAGGAGAAGGATGAGAAGAAGGAGAAGGAGAAGGATGAGAAGAAGGAGAAGGAGAAGGATGAGAAGAAGGAGAAGGAGAAGGATGAGAAGAAGGAGAAGGATGAGAAGAAGGAGAAGGATGAGAAGGAGAAGGATGAGAAGGAGAAGGATGAGAAGAAGAAGGCTGAGAATAAGGAGAAGGATGAGAAGAAGGAGAAGGATGAGAAGAAGGAGAAGGATGAGAAGAAGGAGAAGGAGAAGGATGAGAAGAAAGAGAAGGATGAGAAGGAGAAGGATGAGAAGAAGAAGGATGAGAAGAAGAAGGATGAGAAGAAGGAAAAGGATGAGAAGAAGAAGGATGAGAAGAAGGAGAAGGATGAGAAGAAGGAGAATGATGAGAAGAAGGAGAAGGATGATAAGAAGGAGAAGGAAGAGAAGAAGGAGAAGGAGAAGGATGAGAAGAAGGAGAAGGATGAGAAGAAGGAGAAGGATGAGAAGAAGGAGAAGGATGAGAAGAAGGAGAAGGATGAGAAGAAGGAGAAGGAGAAGGATGAGAAGAAAAAAAATGAGGAGAAGGAGAAGGATGAGAAGAAGGAGAAGGAGAAGGATGAGAAGAAGGAGAAGGATGAGAAGAAGGAGAAGGATGAGAAGAAGGAGAAGGAGAAGGATGAGAAGAAGGAGAAGGAGAAGGATGAGAAGAAGGAGAAGGAGAAGGATGAGAAGAAGGAGAAGGATGAGAAGAAGGAGAAGGATGAGAAGGAGAAGGATGAGAAGGAGAAGGATGAGAAGAAGAAGGCTGAGAATAAGGAGAAGGATGAGAAGAAGGAGAAGGAGAAGGATGAGAAGAAGGAGAAGGATGAGAAGAAGGAGAAGG
The DNA here is from genome assembly GCF_062004578.1 of Staurois parvus. Lineage (NCBI taxonomy): Eukaryota > Metazoa > Chordata > Amphibia > Anura > Ranidae > Staurois > Staurois parvus. Next base: position 12,209,581 of record NW_028317855.1, on the reverse strand, counting down.
AGAAGGATGAGAAGAAAGAGAAGGATGAGAAGGAGAAGGATGAGAAGAAGAAGGATGAGAAGAAGAAGGATGAGAAGAAGGAAAAGGATGAGAAGAAGAAGGATGAGAAGAAGGAGAAGGATGAGAAGAAGGAGAATGATGAGAAGAAGGAGAAGGATGATAAGAAGGAGAAGGAAGAGAAGAAGGAGAAGGAGAAGGATGAGAAGAAGGAGAAGGATGAGAAGAAGGAGAAGGATGAGAAGAAGGAGAAGGATGAGAAGAAGGAGAAGGATGAGAAGAAGGAGAAGGAGAAGGATGAGAAGAAGGAGAAGGATGAGAAGAAGAAGGATGAGAAGAAGGATGAGAAGAAGGAGGAGAAGGATGAGAAGAAGAAGGATGAGAAGAAGGAGAAGGATGAGAAGAAGGAGAAGGAAGAGAAGAAGGAGAAGGAGAAGGATGAGAAGGAGAAGGATGAGAAGAAGGAGAAGGATGAGAAGAAGGAGAAGGATGAGAAGAAGGAGAAGGAGAAGGATGAGAAGAAGAAGGATGAGAAGAAGGATGAGAAGGATGAGAAGAAGGAGAAGGATGAGAAGAAGGAGAATGATGAGAAGAAGGAGAAGGATGAGAAGAAGGAGAAGGATGAGAAGAAGGAGAAGGATGAGAAGAAGGAGAAGGATGAGAAGAAGGAGAAGGAGAAGGATGAGAAGAAAAAGGATGAGGAGAAGGAGAAGGATGAGAAGAAGGAGAAGGAGAAGGATGAGAAGAAGGAGAAGGATGAGAAGAAGGAGAAGGATGAGAAGAAGGAGAAGGAGAAGGATGAGAAGAAGGAGAAGGAGAAGGATGAGAAGAAGGAGAAGGAGAAGGATGAGAAGAAGGAGAAGGATGAGAAGAAGGAGAAGGATGAGAAGGAGAAGGATGAGAAGGAGAAGGATGAGAAGAAGAAGGCTGAGAATAAGGAGAAGGATGAGAAGAAGGAGAAGGAGAAGGATGAGAAGAAGGAGAAGGATGAGAAGAAGGAGAAGGAGAAGGATGAGAAGAAAGAGAAGGATGAGAAGGAGAAGGATGAGAAGAAGAAGGATGAGAAGAAGAAGGATGAGAAGAAGGAAAAGGATGAGAAGAAGAAGGATGAGAAGAAGGAGAAGGATGAGAAGAAGGAGAATGATGAGAAGAAGGAGAAGGATGATAAGAAGGAGAAGGAAGAGAAGAAGGAGAAGGAGAAGGATGAGAAGAAGGAGAAGGATGAGAAGAAGGAGAAGGATGAGAAGAAGGAGAAGGATGAGAAGAAGGAGAAGGATGAGAAGAAGGAGAAGGAGAAGGATGAGAAGAAGGAGAAGGAGAAGGATGAGAAGAAGGAGAAGGATGAGAAGAAGGATGAGCAGAAGGAGAAGGATGAGAAGAAGGAGAAGGATGAGAAGAAGGAGAAGGATGAGAAGAAGGATGAGAAGAAGGATGAGAAGAAGGAGAAGGATGAGAAGAAGGACAGTTCTGTGACAGTTTCTGTCTATTTCTGACAGTTCTGGGACATTCACTCCATACAGCGGTTTCAACCGCTGTATGGAGGGAATGTCATAGAACTGTCAGAAATAGACTATTAATGACAGTTCTGGGACTGTCCTTCCATGCAGCGGTTGAAACATTGTATGTATTTGTTTCCATAAATGGATCCATTTATGGAAACAAATACATACAATGTTTCAACCGCTGCATGGAAGGACAGTCCCAGAACTGTCATTAATAGTCTATTTCTGACAGTTCCATGACATTCCCTCCATACAGCGGTTAAAACAGCTGTATGCAGTGAATGTCCCAGAACTGTCATAAATAGTCTATTTCTGATAGATCTGGGACATTCACTCCATACAGCTGTTTTAACCGCTGTATGGAGGGAATGTCATGGAACTGTCAGAAATAGACTATTAATGACAGTTCTGGGACTGTCCTTCCATGCAGCGGTTGAAACATTGTATGTATTTGTTTCCATAAATGGATCCATTTATGGAAACAAATACATACAATGTTTCAACCGCTGCATTGAAGGACAGTCCCAGAACTGTCATTAATAGTCTATTTCTGACAGTTCCATGACATTCCCTCCATACAGCGGTTAAAACAGCTGTATGCAGTGAATGTCCCAGAACTGTCATAAATAGTCTATTTCTGATAGATCTGGGACATTCACTCCATACAGCTGTTTTAACCGCTGTATGGAGGGAATGTCATGGAACTGTCAGAAATAGACTATTAATGACAGTTCTGGGACTGTCCTTCCATGCAGCGGTTGAAACATTGTATGTATTTGTTTCCATAAATGGATCCATTTATGGAAACAAATACATACAATGTTTCAACCGCTGCATTGAAGGACAGTCCCAGAACTGTCATTAATAGTCTATTTCTGACAGTTCCATGACATTCCCTCCATACAGCGGTTAAAACAGCTGTATGCAGTGAATGTCCCAGAACTGTCATAAATAGTCTATTTCTGATAGATCTGGGACATTCACTCCATACAGCTGTTTTAACCGCTGTATGGAGGGAATGTCATGGAACTGTCAGAAATAGACTATTAATGACAGTTCTGGGACTGTCCTTCCATACAGCGGTTGAAACATTGTATGTATTTGTTTCCATAAATGGATCCATTTATGGAAACAAATACATACAATGTTTCAACCGCTGCATTGAAGGACAGTCCCAGAACTGTCATTAATAGTCTATTTCTGACAGTTCCATGACATTCCCTCCATACAGCGGTTAAAACAGCTGTATGCAGTGAATGTCCCAGAACTGTCATAAATAGTCTATTTCTGATAGATCTGGGACATTCACTCCATACAGCTGTTTTAACCGCTGTATGGAGGGAATGTCATGGAACTGTCAGAAATAGACTATTAATGACAGTTCTGGGACTGTCCTTCCATGCAGCGGTTGAAACATTGTATGTATTTGTTTCCATAAATGGATCCATTTATGGAAACAAATACATACAATGTTTCAACCGCTGCATTGAAGGACAGTCCCAGAACTGTCATTAATAGTCTATTTCTGACAGTTCCATGACATTCCCTCCATACAGCGGTTAAAACAGCTGTATGCAGTGAATGTCCCAGAACTGTCATAAATAGTCTATTTCTGATAGATCTGGGACATTCACTCCATACAGCTGTTTTAACCGCTGTATGGAGGGAATGTCATGGAACTGTCAGAAATAGACTATTAATGACAGTTCTGGGACTGTCCTTCCATGCAGCGGTTGAAACATTGTATGTATTTGTTTCCATAAATGGATCCATTTATGGAAACAAATACATACAATGTTTCAACCGCTGCATTGAAGGACAGTCCCAGAACTGTCATTAATAGTCTATTTCTGACAGTTCCATGACATTCCCTCCATACAGCGGTTAAAACAGCTGTATGCAGTGAATGTCCCAGAACTGTCATAAATAGTCTATTTCTGATAGATCTGGGACATTCACTCCATACAGCTGTTTTAACCGCTGTATGGAGGGAATGTCATGGAACTGTCAGAAATAGACTATTAATGACAGTTCTGGGACTGTCCTTCCATGCAGCGGTTGAAACATTGTATGTATTTGTTTCCATAAATGGATCCATTTATGGAAACAAATACATACAATGTTTCAACCGCTGCATTGAAGGACAGTCCCAGAACTGTCATTAATAGTCTATTTCTGACAGTTCCATGACATTCCCTCCATACAGCGGTTAAAACAGCTGTATGGAGTGAATGTCCCAGAACTGTCATAAATAGTCTATTTCTGATAGATCTGGGACATTCACTCCATACAGCTGTTTTAACCGCTGTATGGAGGGAATGTCATGGAACTGTCAGAAATAGACTATTAATGACAGTTGTGGGACTGTCCTTCCATACAGCGGTTGAAACATTGTATGTATTTGTTTCCATAAATGGATCCATTTATGGAAACAAATACATACAATGTTTCAACCGCTGCATGGAAGGACAGTCCCAGAACTGTCATTAATAGTCTATTTCTGACAGTTCCATGACATTCCCTCCATACAGCGGTTAAAACAGCTGTATGCAGTGAATGTCCCAGAACTGTCATAAATAGTCTATTTCTGATAGATCTGGGACATTCACTCCATACAGCTGTTTTAACCGCTGTATGGAGGGAATGTCATGGAACTGTCAGAAATAGACTATTAATGACAGTTGTGGGACTGTCCTTCCATACAGCGGTTGAAACATTGTATGTATTTGTTTCCATAAATGGATCCATTTATGGAAACAAATACATACAATGTTTCAACCGCTGCATTGAAGGACAGTCCCAGAACTGTCATTAATAGTCTATTTCTGACAGTTCCATGACATTCCCTCCATACAGCGGTTAAAACAGCTGTATGCAGTGAATGTCCCAGAACTGTCATAAATAGTCTATTTCTGACAGTTCTGGGACATTCACTCCATACAGCGGTTTCCGGCAAAAAGTGTATGTGCAGAGTTCCTCTATTCTGCAGATACACTTAGAGGAGCTCTGCAGATACACTTAGAGGAGCTCTGCACATACACTTTTTTCCGGTTTGGAATTATTCTTATTTTCATCCTACTTCTTCTTCTTCTTCTTCATCCTCATCCTCATCCTCTTCTTCTTCTGAGGATGAGGATGAAGGAGAAGAAGAAGAAGAAGAAGAAGTAGGATGAAAATAAGATTAATTCCAAGCCGGCAAAAAGTGTATGTGCAGAGCTCCTCTAAGTGTATCTGCAGAGCTCCTCTAAGTGTATCTGCAGAATAGAGGAACTCTGCACATACACTTTTTGCCGGCTTGGAATTATTCTTCTTTTCATCCTACTTCTTCTTCTTCTTCTTCTTCATCCTCATCCTCAGAAGAAGAGGATGAGGATGAGGATGAGGATGAGGAAGAAGAAGAAGAATGAAAAGAAGAATAATTCCAAGCCGGCAAAAAGTGTATGTGCAGAGTTCCTCTATTTCTGACAGTTCTCTCACAGCTTCTTCACATGTACAGCGGTTGAAACATCTGTATCCTAAATGGAAACTAATAGATACAAATTGTATCTATTAGTTTCCATTTAGGATACAGATGTTTCAACCGCTGTACATGTGAAGAAGCTGTGAGAGAACTGTCAGAAATAGAGGAACTCTGCACATACACTTTTTGCCGGCTTGGAATTATTCTTCTTTTCATCCTACTTCTTCTTCTTCTTCTTCTTCTTCTTCTTCATCCTCATCCTCATCCTCTTCTTCTGAGGATGAAGAAGAAGAAGAAGTAGGATGAAAAGAAGAATAATTCCAAGCCGGCAAAAAGTGTATGTGCAGAGTTCCTCTATTTCTGACAGTTCTCTCACAACTTCTTCACATGTACAGTGGTTGAAACATCTGTATCCTAAATGTAAACTAATAGATACAATGTTTCAACCGCTAAACATGTGTTCCTTCTGTCAGAGAACTGTCAGAAATAGCGGAGCTCACTGCAGGGACACTTTTGCCGGCTGATCGGGAAATGTTCGATTCGCGCACCCGAAGTAGGCAAAATTTCGGTTTCGACACGAATCGAATATTTCCTGAAATTCGACTCGAATTCCGGTTCGCCTAGTTCGATTCGCTCATCTCTAGTAGGTACCTATGTCTGACCCCAGAGATTGTGTACAGACATGGCATATCTATTCGGGACAAATTTACTCAGGGGGGGGACACTTGTATATGGAAATGCACCTTTAGGTGCTGGCAATGCCCACAATGACCATGGATAGAAGATACAACTGTTTGGTTACCCATTCATGAGTTATCCTACCACATCACTACATCGACTGTAGGTATTGTCAATTAATCCTATTCAGCTGTGTTCATCTGTGTTGCCTTTTATGTAGGGAAAACTGTTTGACCTTTTTTGATGAAGGATATACAATATATTGCCAAAACTATTGGGACACCCCTCCAAATCATTGGATCCAGATGTTCCAATCACCTCTATGGCCACAGGTGTATAAAAGCAAGCACCTAGGCATGCAGACTGCTTCTACAAACATTTGTGAAAGAATGGGTCACTCTCAGGAGCTCAGTGAATTCAAACGTGGTACCGTGATAGGTTGCCACGTGTGCAAATTTTCTTGTTACTAAATATTTCAGAGTCAACTGTTGGTGGTATTGTAACACAGTGGAACCAACTGGGAACAACAGAAACTCAGAACAGAGCGGGGTCGGCACATGCTGAAGTGCACAGTGCACAGAAGTTGCCAACTGTCTGCAGAGTCAATAGCTAAAGACCTCCAAACGTCATGTGGCCTTCAGATTAGGACAGCAGTGCATACAGAGCTTCATGTAATGGGTTTCCATGGCCGAACAGCTGCATTACATCACCAAGAGCAAAGCAAGGTGTTGGATGCAGTGGTGTAAAGCACGCCACCACTGGATGTGTCTGGATTTGGTGGTTGCCAGGAGAATGGTACTTACCTGACTGCATTGTGCCACATGGTGGAGGGGGATTTTGGTGTGGGGTTGTTTTTCAGGGGTTGGGCTTGGTCCCTTAGTTTCAGTGAAGGGAACTCTTAGGGTGTCAGCATACCCAGACATTTTCGACAATTTGGAGATGGCCCTTTCCTGTTCCAACATGACTGCACACCAGTGCACAAAGCAAGGTCTATATGTACTTTTTGTACATGGATGAGCGAGTTTGGGGTGAAGGACCTTGACTGGCCTGCACAAATTTCTGACCTCAACCGATAGAACACCTTTGGGATGAATTAGAGTGGAGACTGTGAGCCAGGGCTTCTTGTCCAACATCAGTATCTTCTTGTTGGAGGCTGCCATTTTGCTGAAGCCCAGAGCCCTTGAGTAGCACTAAATCTTTAGGTTGTTGGCTGACTGACCTTTAGTGGATATGATTTTTGGCACAGTCCCCAAAAATAAAGAGCAACTGAGTTTGTACACTGTAGGGTGAGACAATTGGATTGATTTACTAAAACTGGAGATTGCAAAATCTGGTGCAGCTATGCCAATCAGCCAATCAGCTTGATCAATTAGGTTTTCACAAAAAAGCTGGAAGCTGATTGATTTCTATGCAGGGCAGCACTCTCCGAATTTAGTAAATCAACCCCAGTGTATTACTGGATTTTAAACAGCATAGGCACTTATTTTTAATGTTTTACACAGATATAACAGCAAAAAAGGCCAGCATGAATTAATCTAGTAGGTCTTAACTTTCTGACTAGAGTTCTGCTTTAAGCCTAAGAATAAGGTGCATAGACCCTATGATATGGACTTTATCACGGGTTTTAATTACCAATATAGGCAATTGGAAAAAACATTGTTAAAAACACTGACCAGTTTATGTAGCAATCCCACTTTGGGTAAAATTTTACCAAATAAACCTTCTTTTGTGTATAGTAGAGAGCTCTAGGTCTTACGAACACAATTGTACATAATATCCCTGATTCCCCAATAAAACAGTAATGTTTTTAAAGTTTATTTTTTTAAGCGTGGAAGATGCCTGCTGTGTAAAATGGTTCACAATCAGCTTTGGAAAAAGTCCAGTTTTCTATCATATCAGACTTTAAAACAATACCCCAACAAAAAAATGTATCATGTGCAACAGCACGCATGTCACATACATATGCCATACATATGCGAAAATTTATAAACAGCACCAGTTTTTTTTACTGACAAAAATCATGAAATTTACTGACATAGCCACATTTTTTACTGACACTTCAAAAAATACATAAAGTGGCCATTTTCAGTTCAAAACAGTGCAAATATCAATATTTAGGCTACACGTGTGTAGCTAGTGCTATCAGCAATGTGTTTAAGGTATAACAAAAGGCAAAGACATATTTTTCCAATTATATAAAGGTCAGGTTAATATAACCCAATACAGAGTACTTCTTTGCATTGTAAGGGGGAACTCTGTGGACCCTGACATAAAAGGGAACAATGTGAACCCTGATGTAAAGGAGAACTCTTAAGGCTCTGATGTAAGGGGGTCTCTGGTCACCACAGCCCCCTCTTTACACTAGAGTCCACAGAGCTTCCCCTTACATCACAGCCCACAGAGACTGTAGACATACTACAGGAGATGGTTAGAGACTGCGGACATTACACAAGAGATGGTCAGAAACTGCATACATGGCTGGGGAGGCAGAACATATTACATATTTAGATAAAGCAAGAAGGGTGGATAGGTTAACAGCTATTAGAGCCAAGTTAACTCATGGGGAAGAGTGACCAACTCATGGAAGTCTGCATTTAATGTGATCCAGGTATCTCATGTCTATATCCACCTTGAGTCATATGATAAAATATGTTGATGTGGTCCAGCACAATAAAGAAAACTCTGAAGAGCCATATAATATATTACAATAGACTTTCCTGTTTACTACCGGGTCAAAACCTCTGTCATTTCAAAGCCATTATTTCAAATTTTTAGGGACTCTTTAATGACTGGCATAGTACCACTGGACTGGCGTAAGGCCAATGTGGTGCCTATATTAGACCGCCCCCCACCCGCCATATAAGGAAATGATGGGCGCAAGGTGGTTCTATCGTTCTGGGAGGACAAGGTGGTTCCATCATTCTGGGAGGACATCATATGACGTCTTTCCACTCTAACCATGTGTGGGACACAGTGGATCACCGATCAGCGGAAAGAGCCGATGACTTCGGCTCTGTCATATAATCAGCTGTGTCCAATCACAGCTAATCGCATGTAAATAAGGAAATGCAGGTTACTGGCATTTCTCTCCTCTTGAGCGGTCATGCTGACAGCTCCTGAGGAGAGGAGAGCCGGTAATCAGCATTCCTCAGAGGGGACATCTACACTGACCATCAGGGCACTGATGATCAGTGCCCTGATTATCAGTGTAGCCCCATCAGTGCCACCTGTCAGCGTCCATCAATGCCACCTGTCATTGACCATCAGTGCACATCAATGCCACATATCAGTGCCCATCTGAGCTGCCTTTCAGTGCCAACTATCAGTGCCAGTCAGTGTCACCTATCAGTGCCAGTAAGTGCAGCCTATCAGAACCCATCAGTGCTGCCTATCAGTGCCAGTCAGTGCCACCTAACCGTTCCAGTCAGTGCCACCTAACAGTGCCAGTCATTGCCACCTATCAGAGGCAGTCAGTGCTGTCTATCAGAGCCAGTCAGTGCTGTCTATCAGTGCCACCTATCAGTGCCACCTATCAGTGCCATATATGAGTACTGCCTTTCAGGGCCCATCAGTGATGTCTGTGAATGCCCACCAGTAATGCCTGTCAATGCCCATCAGTGCCACCTACCAGTGCCTCCTCATCAGTGCCGCCTATCAGTGCCCATCAGTGCAGCCTCATTAGCACACATCAGTGAAGGAGAAAAATTACTAAATTACAAAATTTTATAACAGAAACTAAGAAAAATACTTTTTTAAAATTTTCAGTTGTTTTTGGTTTGTTTATCAAAAAATAAAAAAACCCAGAGGTGATTAAATACCACCAAAAGAAAGTTCTATCTGTCTCAAAAAAAAATTGAAAAATGTCATATGGGTACAGTGTTGCATGACTGCGCAATTGTCATTCAAAGTGAGACAGCACTAAAAGCTGAAAATGGGCCTGGGCAGGAAGGGGGTGAAAGTGTCCGGTTGGCAAGTGGTTAAAAATGGATCAAAATATTTACCAAGTAATTATAGACCTGTTAGTTTAACTTCTATAGTTGGGAAGATACTGGAGAGTTTAATAAAAGACCAGATTTCTTGCTGAAAAAAAAACATTTTAAGCAACAGACAGCATGGATTCATGAAAGACAGAAGTTGTCAAACAAATCTGATTTCTTTTTATGAGGAGGTGACCAAAACTTTGGACAGAGGGGTGGCGGTGGATGTATACAATACTTGGATTTTTCAAAAGCATTTGACACAGTTCCCCTCACATGGCTAATGTGTAAGGTAAAGTCTATGGGCTTGAAAAAAATCAATTTGTAAATGGATAGAAAACTGGCTAAAAAGATCGTATTCAGAGAGTAGTGGTTAATGATTCATACTCTGAATGGTCTAGGGTTGTCAGTGGTGTACCCAGGGGCGGACTGACCATTTGGAAACTTGGGCACTGCCCAAGGGCCCGGGGTCAGTAGGGGGCCCCATGAGATGCCCCTGGTACCTTTTTCATAGGCTTTTTTGAGTTTGGGCAAGGGCACAGGGGCCCCATGATCCCCTATTGCACAGGGGCCCCGTGATCCCCTATTGCACAGGGGCCCCATGAGTTGTCAGTCTGCCCCTGGGTGTACCCCAAGGTTCAGTGTTGGGACCCTTACTTTTTAATATATTTATAAATGATATAGGGTCTGGGATTAAAAATCCCATTTCAGTCTTTTCAGATGACACCAAGCTGTGCAGTGAAATAACGTCCTTACAGGATGTCTTCAGCTTACAAGTCGACCTCAATGCACTGTTTAATTGGGCAACTATGTGACAAATGAGATTTAATGTTGATACATGTAAGGTTATGCACTTGGGGGCTAAGAATATGCATGCATCATACATACTAGGGGGGTTACAACTGGGGGAATCAATGGTGGAGAAGATACTGGGAGTTCTGGTAGATCACAAGCTTAATAATGGCATGCAATGCCAAGCCGCGGTTTCTAAAGTGAGCATAATCCTCTCTTGTATTAAAAGAGGTATAGACTCCAGAGAGAGAAATATCATATTACCCCTGTACAAATCATTAGTAAGACCTCATCAACCAAACTGATAAGAGGCATGGAGGAGCTCAGCTATGAGGAAAGATTAAAGGAACTGAATTTATTCTCTCTTGAGAAGAGGAGATTAAGGGGGGATATGATCAACATGTATAAATACATGAGTGGTTCCTATAGTGAACTTGGTGTAGCGCTATTCACTCTGAGTTCATCACAGAGGACAAGGGGGCACTCTTTACGTCTGGAGGAAAAGAAATTTACTCTCCAAACACAGAAAGGTTTCTTCACAGTAAGAGCTGTGAAAATGTGGAATAGACTCCCTCAAGAGTTGGTTCTGGACAGCTCACTGGATTGCTTTAAAAAAGGCCTGGATTATTTCTTAGATACACATAATATAACTGGATACTAACATTTATAAGTAAAGTTGATCCAGGGAATATTCGACTGCCTCTCGGGGGATCAGGAAGGATTTTTTTTACCCTGCAGGAGAAAAATGGATCATGCTTTGCTGGGTTTTTTGCCTTCCTTTGGATCAACTGTGGGTATAGGATTATAACTTTTTTTTTATGGTTGAACTGGATGGACTTTTGTCTTTTTCAGCCAGACTAACTATGTAAAACCTGGTTGTTTCATAGAAACAAAATCCAAAGTTAATTGCCCCATTTCAAAATAAAAAAGGTAGATTATAGAACCTGCAAGGTTTAGTGTTGGGTGGGTTGGTGTATGGTATGTATGTGTTGTATAACTATATTTTCAATAAAATATATCAAAGCTAAATAAAGCTAAATTCCATTTTTTTTTATTTTATTTTATTTTTTTTACATGTTAGTGCTGCTGATCCCTTCAAACCTCTTTCCTCATGTTGAGCAGTAGTAGCACACCATTACTCAGGGTTAGCTTTCTGATGGTGACAAAGTACAATATGTCTAAACAATGAACATCAGCATGGCCACTTAAAGGCTTCACTGGAAGAGCATATGACAGGGAGACAACCCTGGAGAGGAAATGGGAAACAGAGCATTGTCAACCATAACAGAGAGTGCATGAACATGGACCTTCATGGCAGGATAACTAGGTATTATTCAATTGAATACTGCAGATCTAAAACATCAAACATGATTATGAAAATGAATTAAAGCATAGAGAGATTTTAGTGTTTGGCTTTAGCTGTACCTCAATACTGTTATATAAATTCCATATAAAGCAGCACTCATGTGCTGGTGGTGAACATGCTGGCAGAAGGACAGAGCAGAGGCATAACCTACCAGTGTCCTGTTTCTCCTTCACTGTCCAATTAATGAGCTGTGAGTTTTCATAGATCTTGCTTTAGAGCTGTAGCTTTAGTGAAAGACCAGTCTTGGCTGTCTATCAAGGTGCTAGGTGGCAAGACTGGCTGCAGAGGATTACTTACACGCTGGCAGGAATAACACTACCTATATAAGCATTTAGTGTTTAGTTGTTTGCCTGAAGTTGAATTTGAAGTACAGTTGCAAGAAAAAGTATGTGAACCCTTTGGGATTATGTGGAGTTTTGCATGAATTGGGCATAAAATGTGCTCTGAACGTCATCTAAGTCACAGCAATAGAAGAACACAGTCTGCTGAACATAATACTACACAAACATTAGATGTTGCCATGGTTTAATTGTACATAACATGTAAACATTCACAGTGCAGGGAGGAAAAAGTATGTGAGGCCCTAGCTTAATGACTTCTCCCAGAGCTAATTGGAACCAGGAGTGAGCCAACCTTGACTCCAATCAGTGTGATGATATTGGATGTGTTGCTGACAGCTGTCCTGCCTTTCAAAAACACACACCTGTTTTGGGTTTACTGGTTTCAAGAAGCACGGTCTGATGTGAACCATGCCTCGCAGAAAAGAGCTCTCAGAAGACCTACGATCAAGAATTGTTGACTTGCATGAAGCTGGAAAGGGTTCCAAAAGTATCTCCAAAAGCCTTGATGTTCATGTGTCCACGGTAAGACAGACTGTCTACAAATGGAGAAAGTTTAGCACTGTTGCTACTCTCCCTAGGCGTGGTCGTCCTGTAAAAATGACTGCAAGAGCACAGTGCAGAATGCTGCATGAGGTAAAGAAGAATCCCAGAGTGTCAGCTAAAGACCTACAGAAATCTCTGGCACATGCTAACAGTTTTGTTGACACATCTACAATAAGGAAAACATTAAACAAGAATGGAGTACATGGGAGGACACCACGGAGGAAGCCATTGCTGCCAAAAAAGAATATTGCAGCACGTTTGAAGTTTGCAAAAGAGCACCTGGATGTTCCACAGCACTACTGGCAAAATATACTGTGGACAGATGAAACCAAGATTGAGTTGTTTGGGAAGAACACACAACACTGTGTGGAGAAAAAAAGGCACAGCACACCAACATCAAAACCTCATCCCCACTGTGAAACATGGCGGAGGGAGCATCATGGTTTGGGGCTGCTTTGCTGCCTCAGGGCCTGGACGGATTGTTGTCATTGATGGGAAAATGAATTCCAGAGTTTATCAAGACATTTTGCAGGAAAACGTATGACCATCTGTCCGCCAACTGAAGCTCCGCAGAGGATGGGTGATGCAACAGGACAATGACCCAAAGCATACAAGTAATTCAACAAAACAATGGCTGCAACAGCACAGAATACGCCTTCTGGAGTGGCCCAGTCAGAGTCCTGACCTCAACCCGATTGAAATGCTGTGGCATGACCTTAAGAGAGCGATTCACACCAGACATCCCAAGAATATTGCTACACTGAAACAGTTTTGTGAAGAGGAGTGGTCCAAAATTACTCCAGATCGTTGTGCAGGTCTGATCTGCAACTACAGGAAACATTTGGTTGTGGTTATTGCTGCCAAAGGAGGGTCAACCAGTTATTAAGTCCAAAGGTTCACATACTTTTTCCTCCCTGCACTGTGAATGTTCACATGTTATGTGCAATTAAACCATGGCAACATCTAATGTTTGTGTAGTATTATGTTCAGCAGACTGTGTTCTTCTATTGTTGTGACTTAGATGACGTTCAGAGCACATTTTATGCCCAATTCATGCAAAACTCCACGTAATCCCAAGGGGTTCACATACTTTTTCTTGCAACTGTAAATAGGTTTCTGTGTTGATCAATGTTAATGATATTTAAAGAAACAATGCCACCTTACCCATTCAGGGCAAAGTGACATTGCCTGTGTAAAGTCTATCGTCCAACCAAATTGTGTGATTTTGGAGCTGAGCAGGAGTGGTGATTTCACCCACTCTGTTATGTGACAAATGATTGGCTGCTAGGCCCCAGCACTTCATCATGGAAGAAGGTTACATGTTTCCCCATACCCATAATGTTCAGTTGCAGCTACAGTAGGAGTGTTAAGGAGCACCAGAGATGTAAATATAAGGTGATTGGGGGTGGGCTTTACACAGACACTGTCACTTAGCCCGGAATGGGTAAGGTGACATTGTGTCTCTAAAGTCTTCAGATTAAATTCTAGTTGTGAAACAAGGAGAAACATTATGCACCATATAATAAATAGCTTTACCAATAGGTTGCAAATCACAGTTGGGTATTTCACAATATTCCCATCGTGTTGCTTTGTCTGTGGTATAACACCAGGGCATTGTCTCCCCATCAGGGTTTCTGCAATAATTCTTTTCTAGATTCCTAAAAAAAAATATTTTGGTTTAGAAAATATCATATAAGTATGTCAAAGCAGGTCAGATGAAAGGTTTGAACTAAATATGCTGATTACCTTTCTACTCTTACACACTTTATTAGGTTTTCTCCATTCTTTGGTTTTGATTCATGGTCCTAGCTATCCCAGTCAGTGGCATCTGGCTATATACCCAACTGTGCTTCTGTTTAATGTTCTGGCACTAGCCCTACCTGGCTATATTTTGTCCTTGATTACAAATTTGCCTAATGACTGATACCCTAACCTGTTTACCTGTCACTTGTCATTTGTTGGCCTCGTTCTGCCTGCCATATTAGTTATAATCCTGCTACTAAGGCTTTGGTAAGGAACAGCAACAGGAGCACAGTCTACACCTTGAAGAGAGCATATTTCCCATCCTCAGCCATTCTATTCCATCTACATGGATCATAGTTCTCACCTAGGACCCTCGCAGAAAGTTGGAGTATACAAATAGTATCTGTACTGAATGCAATTTTGAAATTGTGCTCCCTCACTTGAAGTAGCATGATTTCAAAGTCACAGGTCAGTGGAATTTCTGGTGCGACTTGCTTTATATCTGTGCGACTTCATGCACAAACGTCTATGCAAGTTGCACGTGAAAACGCAAAAAATCATGCAGGAACCTTTTTTTCGGTGCAGCATCGCAAAGTTGGAGCCGCACCGATTTGAACAGTTCCATTGCTGACAATAGGGTGTGACTTGTCATGTGAGTTGGAACTGTCAAATCGCATGACAAGTCGCACCAGTGTGAACGGAGCTTATGTGTCAATTTATTACAGCCATTGTATAAATTAAAAAAAACACAAAAGACACTATAACACATTGGAGATTCCAGAACACGTCTTCTAATCGACACTGCAGGCTGCAACTCTGTTAAGTATTTCTCACCTGGTATAGTATTAGGAAACTAGAATTTCTCTGTCCTTGTCATGTGAAATATATAAAACTCTCCAAATATAGACTGTGAAATGACCAGAGAAAATATTTCTCAAATGTAATATCAATTAACTAAAGAGGTGTACACGCTATAAGTTATTTTTTCGTTCAGTCTAGTGCGTTGAACAAAAAAAAAGGAGAGATTGCTGTACTAACACAAGTGATGTTGGTGCTGCGCTTTCTCCCGCTGTGTCTTTGTGTTTTGACGTGGCGTGCCATTGGTTGTGCTGATTGCATGCTGGTCTGATGCTGATTGGATGCTCGTCCGATGCTGGTTTTCCAGCATGCCCCTTCTACAGAAGCTGGTTGTAAGACCTGCTTCTGCAGAACAGACAGCTGTACATGCAGGCCGAAAGGTGGCCGGTTCCTGCCAAACCAATCCTATTTGGACGGTTTTTGGCCCATGCATACCAAGCTTTAATGACCAGGCACAGTGCAAAAGCACTTGTTTATTCTTACATTTGGCCCATTGTTCTTCACATTTAAATGCAATCAATCTCTAATAAAGGTAAATATGACTGCCTATAGTTCTGTAACATTGAACATTGTGACTGAAGCATAGATCATTTTTACAAAGGTGCTACTGAACTTTTTAACCACTTGCCTACTGGGCACTTTCACACACTTTCTGCCCAAGCCAATTTTCAGCTTTTAGTGCTGTTGTACTTTGCATGACTATTGCGTGGGCATGCAACACTATACACAGTACAGTTTTAGCATTTTTTAGATATATAGAGCTTTCTTTTGGTGGTATTTAATCACCTCTGGGTTTTTTTATTTTTTGCTAAACAAACAAAAAAAGACCCAAAATGTTGAAAAAAAATGTTTGTTTCTTAGTTTCTGTTATAACATTTTGCAAACAGGTAATTTTAAATCTTCACTGATGTGCACTGAAGAGGCTGCACTGATGGGCACTGATATGCAGCACTGATGGGCACTGATATGCAGCACTGATGGGCACTGATAGGTAGCACTGATGGGTACTGATGAGGCAGCACTGATGGGCACTGACGAGGAGGCACTGATGAGGCTGCACTGATAGGCGGCACTGACTGGCAGTACTGATGGTCACTGACTGGCGGCACTGACGATCAGTGACTGGCGGCATTGATAAACACTGCCATGTGGCACTGATGGCCACTGACAGCACTGATCAACACTGACTGGCAGCACTGATGGACACTGACGAGGAGGCACTAATGAGGTTGCACTGATATGGGGCACTGATAGGCAGCACTGAAGGTCACTGATAGGCTGCACTGACTGGCAGCACTGATGGGCACTGACTAGCAGCACTGATGGACATGGACTGGCGACACTGATGATCACTGACTGGCAGCACTGATGGACACTGTTGGGACTGCACTGATGGACACTTTTGGGGCTGGGGGCTGCACTGGACTGCCTCTGACTTTCTAAATACACTTGCCAATTACCGGCTGGCCTCTCTCCCAGAAAGTGCAACCAATAACCGACAACTGTATTTGCATTGTGATCAGCTATGTCATTGGACACAGCTAATTACGTAGTAAAAGGCTACTGTGATTGGCCCTTTATCATGTCATGTCATCAGCTGCGTCCAATCACAGCAATCACACAGCTCACCAGGAGGCGCGGTTCTGGAGGACATCATATGATGCCCTCCCAGAACTAGATGACTGCACTGTAGCCGTCATTCGGCTATAGCTTGGTCGTCAAGTGGTTAAGCAACTTTTTTTTACTATAAAACATAAGGAATGCTGCGCTACATTCAAATCATAGAGAAATGTGAATGTGGGATCCCAAAATATCAAATAAAATGTGACAATGTTATCAATACAGATCAATACGTGTTCATTGATAATATCATAAATCAAATAAATAACTCAAAACATGTGGAAACACAAAAACCATATCTATATATATGTGCATCAACCAAAAATACACATATATATGATGTAATCACACGTGCCTATTGTGAAGTGAAAATAACCATAATAATGGTACACACAAATTAATATCTCAAAGTCCAAAAAATATATTGTTGGTGACAAAAACAGTAAACGGTGCTTCGAAATTATACTGTTAGTGACCACAGGTGAAAAAACTCGTGCAGGTTTCTGGGTGTATACAGATCTGAGAATCCAACCACCATCTGGATTAGCCTCTCACCTCATCCCTTCGACCCTTGCGGATCAAAGAGCAGTAGTGGATCCCTCTCACAGATCCTCCAAGCAACAAAACACTCCAAAGGCAGTTTTCTCAGAGTATAATATTCCCACTATGGCTCTTCTCCAGGAAAAGTTGTAATATCAATCTCTCAAAATGAGACAAAGGAATCCTCCCATAGTGTAGTATATTTAATTATACCATAGGAACATGTAGCATATTTACACTGTAACTTACGTAGCAGCCAGTCCAAGAAAAAACCTCATGCTTTCAGATGAGGATATATCTGTTGGGTGTACAGCTGAATGCACAGGTGTACCAAGATGGCCGCCACGCCGGAAATACGTCACCGCGTTAAGCCGACGCGTTGCGTCACAGTGTCATGTGACTTCATCAGGGCTGTCAATCACAGTGACGATCACTCTTTAAATACCCAGCTTGTTAGAAGGAACCACCTACATAGGAAGGGTTTTCTTCAGCATAATTCCAACACTACTTCCTGCGGCCATAACACTGAAGACCACAGGGGACTCCTATGTAAATACTGCATACTAGTAACTACAGCAGGCACATCTATACAGGGATCATCCGAGCACTGTATAATGATGCACCTACTAAAGTAAATATACCTAATTCTTATAAAAAACAACAAAATGCCCTTATATCAAATTCCCATTTTAATTAAATTTTATTAAAAGCAAAAAATATATATTGTTTATTAAATTTAAAAATTAAAATAAATTAAAATAAAATGAAAATAAATTAAATTAAAATAAAATAGACCATCTCTCACATAATTACACATGCTATTATCAATCCTTGTTATAGTAAATATCCGCATATGATCTCTAATTATATATACCAAACCTACAACCAATTATTTTGTATAATTATCTGGAAATATATATATATACCTGTGCACAGGTATATATATATTTACCTGTGCACAGGGCATTTTGTTGTTTTTTATAAGAATTAGGTATATTTACTTTAGTAGGTGCATCATTATACAGTGCTCGGATGATCCCTGTATAGATGTGCCTGCTGTAGTTACTAGTATGCAGTATTTACATAGGAGTCCCCTGTGGTCTTCAGTGTTATGGCCGCAGGAAGTAGTGTTGGAATTATGCTGAAGAAAACCCTTCCTATGTGGGTGGTTCCTTCTAACAAGCTGAGTATTTAAAGAGTGATCGTCACTGTGATTGACAGCCCTGATGAAGTCACATGACACTGTGACGCAACGCGTCGGCTTAACGCGGTGACGTATTTCCGGCGTGGTGGCCATCTTGGTACACCTGTGCATTCAGCTGTACACCCAACAGATATATCCTCATCTGAAAGCATGAGGTTTTTTCTTGGACTGGCTGCTACGTAAGTTACAATGTAAATATGCTACATGTTCCTATGGTATAATTAAATATACTACACTATGGGAGGATTCCTTTGTCTCATTTTCAGAGATTGATATTACAACTTTTCCTGGAGAAGAGCCATAGTGGGAATATTATACTCTGAGAAAACTGCCTTTGGAGTGTTTTGGTGCTTGGAGGATCTGTGAGAGGGATCCACTACTGCTCTTTGATCCGCAATGGTCGAAGGGATGAGGTGAGAGGCTAATCCAGATGGTGGTTGGATTCTCAGATCTGTATACACCCAGAAACCTGCACGAGTTTTTTCACCTGTGGTCAGTAACAGTATAATTTCGAAGCACCGTTTACTGTTTTTGTCACCAACAATATATTTTTTGGACTTTGAGATATTAATTTGTGTGTACCATTATTATGGTTATTTTCACTTCACA
Source organism: Staurois parvus (assembly GCF_062004578.1). Taxonomy (NCBI): domain Eukaryota; kingdom Metazoa; phylum Chordata; class Amphibia; order Anura; family Ranidae; genus Staurois; species Staurois parvus. Next base: position 12,190,351 of record NW_028317855.1, on the reverse strand, counting down.
ATAGGCACGTGTGATTACATCATATATATGTGTATTTTTGGTTGATGCACATATATATAGATATGGTTTTTGTGTTTCCACATGTTTTGAGTTATTTATTTGATTTATGATATTATCAATGAACACGTATTGATCTGTATTGATAACATTGTCACATTTTATTTGATATTTTGGGATCCCACATTCACATTTCTCTATGATTTGAATGTAGCGCAGCATTCCTTATGTTTTATATTTACTGAATCACTGGTATATGATTTAATGCTAGCAGCTTCCTTTGGGATTTATACACATATTTATTTGATTTACTATTTTTAGTTTTAAATTAACACTTGGGAGCGCAGGAGGTTCACACCATCAACTTTTTTTACTGACACAACACAGAGGGCCTCCTCACACTTGTCCCTTCTGCTGTGGTGACGCACACAGACACAATAACATGCAGTATTTTACACTTGAATTGGATTAAGGCATTGCATTTGTTTTAAATAGGCTGCCAGTGCATGGTAATGGAAGCAAAGAAAACTAGCACTGCACTTGTGTTGTGGTGTGCTGCAATGCAGGTCTGTGGCCACCTGTATCTGTGTGTTGGGGTGACATTTTAAATGTATGAATTCTAAATCAATGCCACTACAATGCACCCCCCAGAGTGCCTTGTGTTATTACAACACAATGGTATGAAGCCAGCCTTAAGGCAGAAGTGTGATTGCACCTCTGACTATAAATTCTTTGCCAACTGACTTATACTAAATATGTAAACAAGCACAATCTCTTACTTGCAGGGGTAGTTCTCTGGGGTTCTGGAATGGGCGTGGGGTTCCTGGGTGCTCCAAGCCTGACAAGTCTTTCCTGATGCTGTGACAGCGATATTTCCTCGATATGACTCACCATCCCCAGACAAACACTGCAATCCCGGTGGTGATGGAGGAGGATTAGAGGCTTCAAAATGGAAAAATAAACCTTTAAAAATACTTAAATCTAGTTTTATGCAATATTTTCTCTTCATATAATTAGTGTAAATCTATGCAATGGGTAAAGAGTTAGAACATTTTGGTTTCCACTATAAAAATACAAAGAATTTGTCATTATACAATAAAGGATAGCTAAAAAGAAAAAAAAACAAAAAACTCAAACATGTTATATATAGTTTTCAAGTGATGGCTGTATTCATTGTTTTTGGCTTTTTTTTAACCTGATAATCCTACAAAGAACATTTTTCCTGCCCCAGGGTATCAACACTCACTGGCTGTATTATATCGATGAATCAGCAGTGTTGTCTCCCTAAGTTGTTCTCCCTATTTGAACAAAAAACACTTTCTCCTCTCCATTACATAGGTGGGAGCGGGTTATGTAGTTTATAAAAGATAGCTGGGTCTTCTGCTAATCTTGGTCAAGATTCCAGTTCAGTCTGCTGGACGTTTTTACAACTCAAGATTTATGGCAAGATTATCAGGTATTTTTCTCCCATGGTAAAAAAGTTATTACCTTGAATAAAGAAAACAAATGCAGCCATTAGATATAAGGATTGGTAGGTATTTTTAGTTTTGGGTTTAGATATGCTTTAATCACTCCTGCTGGCTGACAGCTGGGGTCCAGTGCTAAATCCAGAAGCTGAAACAATCAGGTGCTAGACTACTGTTCCTTAACAGATCCATCAGTAGGAGTGTGCTGTAGAAGTGAATGTAAACACAATGCTTCCATATTGTGTTTACCTTGGGAGCGTTGTGACTGGTGCCACTCTGTCCAGCTTCACCCTGCAGCAGTAGATTGCTGGAATAGGCTGGCTGTTTGCAAAGATAAAAATCCAGATAATATATATACACACACAGACACACAGTATATTATACATACACTATAGTGCCAAAAGTATTGGGATGACTGCCTTTACACGCACATGAATTTAATGGGATCCTAGTCTTAGTCTGTAGGTTTCAATATTGAGGTGGTCCAGCTATAACAGCTTCAATTCTTCTGGGAAGGCTGTCCACAAGGTTTAGGAGTATGTATATGGCAATGTTTGATCATTCTTCCAGAAGTGCATTTATGAGGTCAGAGGCACTGAGGTTGGATGAGAAGGACTGGCTCACAGTCTCCGCTTTTAATTCATCCCAAAGGTGTTCTATCATCTTGAGGTGAGGACACTGTGCAGGCCAGTCAAGTTCTTCCATCCCAAACTCACTCATCCATGTGTTTATGGACCTTCATTTGTGCACTGGTGTGCATTCATGTTGGAATAGGAAGGGGTCATCCCCAAACTGTTCCCACAAAGTTGGGAGCATGAAATTGTCCAAAATGTCTTGGTATGCTGACTCCTTAAGAGTTCCCTTCACTGGAACTAAGGGGCCAAGTCCAACCCCTGAAACACAACCCCACATCATAATTCACCTTCCACCATATGTTTTACTTGGCACAATGCAGTCAGGCAAGTACCATGCTCCTAGCAACTGTCAAACCCAGACACGTCTATTGGATTGCCAGACAGAGAAGCGTGATTCATCACTCCAGAAAACACGGCTCCACTGCTCTAGAGTCCAGTGGCGGTGTGCTTTTCACCACTGCATCTAAAGCTTTGCATTGCACTTGGTGATGTATGGGTTGGATGCAGTTTCTTGGCCATGGAAACCCATTCCATGAAGCTCTCTGCACACTGTTCTTGTGCTAATCTGAAGGCCACATGAAGTTTGGCGGTCTTTAGCTATTGACTCTGCAGACAGTTGGCGATTTCTGCGCACTGTGCGCTTCAGCATGTGTTGACCCCGCTCTGTCGTTTTGACTACCACTTTGTGGCTGAGTTGCTATTGTTCCCAGTTGCTTCTACTTTGTTATAATACCACTAACAGGTGACTGTGGAATATTTACTAGCAAGGAAATTTCACAGAAATTTGACGGAGCACTCTTGAATTCACTGAGCTCTTGAGAGCGATCCAATATTCCACAAATGTTTGTAGAAGCAGTCTGCATATCTAGGTGCTTGATTTTATACACCTGTGACCATGGAGGTGATTGGAACACCTGAATCCAATGATTTGCAGGGGTGTCCCAATACTTTTGGAATTATAGTGTATATATTAAAAATAAATACTCCCTCCTCAGTTTAATCACTATGTCACACACTCCTACTGATGGATCTGTTGGATGATCTGGATGACATTTGTGTTTACTGTCAAGTGTCAAAAGCAAATTTATTCCCAATAAAAAAACAACAAATAAATATAATGTACCCAAGTCTGCGATCAAATTAAAACCCTACTTGCCCCCCCCCCCCAAAAAAAAAAATGTTTAACATGTTAGGGCACACTACAAATACTAAAAGTATAATGTGCAGATTTGAGACATCGCTGAAATGAAAAAAAAATGTTCTGGGACCAAGGGAGAAATGTTTGGAAACTCTGTTAAGAAAAAGAAATAGTAAAAAAGATAATTATAACAAAGGTCTCATGTAGCAAATTATGAATATACAGTAATATAAGGACCATTCCTATAGTTTTGCACCTATGAGACTGTCTGAGTTATTTAGTAGTTTTGAGGATCCACCAAAAATTGTTACTGATTTATGTAAAACAACTGAAAAAAAATTTTGCCAATGCATTAAATTCAAAAGTTTTCTGCACAAAAGTAATCACCATGCTGGTTTAATAATGACATTTTAGAAAAGTGACCTGTACAATAAATATAAAGGCATTAAAACTTCAGCACTCACTGCAGCGTGGAACATTGCAGTATTCCCACCGCTTGTTTGGGTTAGTAGTAAAGCACCATGGTCGTGGTTCTCCATCTGGATTCCGACAGTAATTCTCGATGAGATTTTTTTCTGGAATGCTAAAAACATACATACAATTTATAAGATCTGATGCATCAAGTGCTGGTAAACTGGGTGATATTCAATTGTAATTATCTCTCAGAATCACGTTAGTTGGTAATTAATTTAAACTCAGTAACGGAAAATAAGCATACTGTATAATGATAAAAGATAATTACAAGTGAGTGTTTACAGGATATCACGTGAGTTTTTTATTCATTATGAGTACTGGATTTAAATGAACAATAAACATTGTTATTTGTGTTGTTCATGTGTTGTTACATGATAAGTACTAGGAGTTATGTTCTAAATAGAGATACTCCTCTCAAACCACTAGTGCTTAAAGTGGACCATTTCCTCGCTTTTATTAAAAATCATTTTAGCTTGCAGACCATAAATATAAGGCTAATCCTTATTGTATATAACGCTACAACACAACAAATCTGTGTTCATAAATAAGTAAATAACTGTCCTCCAAAAACGTGTTTATAAATTTGAAATGTCTCTCTCCCACTTATTTGAAAGCTACAATGTAATATGTAACTGAAACACAGTGTCCATTTGATTAGGTGCACGATCCATTTTTCATGTTAACTCCTTATGTGCATACTTCAAACAATCTTCTTGAAACATCTTATTCCCCACTGTGAACAAAATCCGATCACTTCCAGTAAATGTTACCACCCCTCCTTTCCATGTTCTCATTTCTTCTGCTGCCTGGCCCCCCTGTATGCCCCAATGTAGTGCTGCCAGCTCCACCCCCACCCTTATTGCCTACTGCTGCAGGGATCGTTTGAGGATGGGGAGCAGGGGAAAGGGCTGGTAAATATGTAAACAGTACTGATCACTTACTGTGTTCATTCATAACCGAAGCATTGTAAACTGTTTTCTATGCTTCAGTTTGTGAATGAGCAGGGAGACTTTGCAGAACTCTTCCTGTTCATTTATTCTGTGCAGATGAGGCTGCAGAGATGGACATTGAGGAGATAGTTCTCAATCTTATTTTTCTGTATGAAAAGTGAGACATCAGAGGTCTTTTTAGACCCCTAATATTTCAACAAAGTCCCCCCATCAGCGCTGGTAAAAAATTTAAAAAGGAATAAAAAAATGTAATAGGGAGGATGAAATAGCTTTATATGCAGAGGATGCTCTAGTGTTTTTAGGGGCTATGACTGGATCAATAGAGCGCCTGATCTTTCTTATTAACTTTTTCAGGTTTCACTATAAATTGGAGTAAGTCTATGCTGCTATAAAGTAACCCATTACAAGATCCCATGCCATTAGCAGCCTCCCAGGTAAAAGTGTAAGAAACATTGGCATATTTATGAATTTTAATACAGAAGGATGTCAAACAATATGGTATAGGTTGAATATAGACCCATTAATAGTTAAACTTAAACAGAAGACTAACAGTTAGTGTAAATTATCACTGGCAGTAGTGGGGAGATGTTAAAAATGTTATGGATGCCACAGTTGCTCTATGTATTGCATAATGCTCCAGTGTAGTTACCCATGGTCATTTTTGAAAGAACTGAGGCTATATTCCAGGCATTGATGTGAAAACAGTGAAGGGCAAGGATTAAACTACATACATTACAAGAGGCTAAGGAGATGGGTGGATTGGCAATCCCTGCTCCTTTCCTGAATTATTTGTGGCCCAGATAGAACATATGGCAGCATGGTTGGAATCAAATGTAGACCCCTTTAAAGGTGTGATAATAGGGGTATTGGGAAGTCAGAGGCTGGTAGATAGTTTGGAGGTGGGAGAATTTAGGAAAGAGAAGCAATATCCAATGATGGTTATGATGGATAAGGTATGGGACAAGATTAAAATGTATTTTGAATATGGGGGATATAATGATTACACCCGCATAATATTAAAATTACAGGGATTTGGCCAGTGGCAGAACGTGGCCTGGAATATATCCCACAGTTACATCAGGGCCAGGGTCAAGTTATGAAGGAGTTTTGTATTTTACAGGATGAATTCAATTTACTAAGTGCTTTTATCAATACTAATTGCTGTTTCTGGCTTGGAAACGGATTGCACAAAGGTGGTTGTCCAGGACTCCCCCAAGTCATACACTATGGGTTAAAATGGTAAATGAAGTACTACAAAAGGAACATATGGTATATTATCATAGAGGTGGTTCGGATAGATATGTTAAAATATGGGGTAAATAGGTTAATAATATAGTTGTAATGCCTATACAGTGGGTAAGGGAAAGGTTAATGGATAATGAAGATATGGTTCTTATAAAATAAATAATTAGTCCCTAAATGTATAAGGAAAAACAGAGACAAGTAGAGAGGATATGTTTATATATGTGTTGTAAGGTTGAAAGGAAGTATGTTGTTTTGTGGGGAACTAAAAAAAAATGGAAAAGGAAAAATAAAGGTTATTGTAATGAACATGAGTATTAGGCTAAAGAATATGATGGATATGCCAGTCTGGTAGATTTTATCAATAACTTTGTCTAAATGATTTGTATATCACATATAAGTATGATTTTATGTTGTTTATAGTCAGTCTGTACTATATTGCTCTGTTTTTCAGTAAATTGTTTCTATTTTCTATGTGCGTGGGAGAATGCATTTGAAGATGTTTGTAAGACTTTATTTATCTTTAATATCAATAAAAAATTAAAAAATAACATTGTAAAAAATAATAAATACAACATTGTAAAAATATATAACAAAAATAAAATAAAAAAAAATTAAAACTACTGACACTGTCTTCTGCCCTACTGACACCAAGAACTCTGCCCTACTGACACTGTCCACTGTCCTACTGACACCATCCACTGCTCTACTGACACTGTCCTCTCCCTTACTGATACTGTTCACTGTTCTACTGAGTGACATCACCCTCTGCTTTACTGACTGACACCATCCACTTTCGTAATGATACCAACCATTCACTACTCTAGTGACACCGGTGGTATCAAATGATATACAGACTGGTATATCTTTATGTTGAGCAGGTATCTTCTTAGGGAAATTTTTTTTTGTTTTTATTTTTAATAAAAAAACAAGAAACTGGGAAATTCTGCTAGGTTTCAACATATACTCCCTTTTTTGTAACTCTGAGGATTACGTTAGTGCCAAAGAATCAAACATTTCCAACTGTGAAATTTCTTTCAGCTTGAAATTATACTTGATAGTACATCTTCCATTACTTTGACTGACCTCAAATGTGGATACTTGAATGATCCACATTCCTGATGATCCAAACCCTACATTTATATCTGGTAAATTGGGAAATGATCAAGAGGCCACAGCATATTTTATAAGCTTCACTTTCACTTCCACTTTCAGTAATATTATGAAACTTGTAGAAACTTGTAGCATTCTGATACCTAGTCCCCAGCTGAACACTGCATTTTGATTTAGGCTATTTACCACTAGTATTTTGAGGCTATTTGGATCAGGGTTACATTTAAACAATTGTAAACAGCTTTGGTCCAGAACCCTTTAAAGGTTTGATTACACTAGCAGCTGGGGGGTGGTAAAATCAGACAGTTGGGCAACAGTTTTAATGCTCCCCTCCTCCAAACACAGTAATGCACCCGCACAGAACTGTAACCATGCTGAAGTAGCAAAGCAGTGCTTCATGGGCATGGCAAAAATTAAATGGCATGCCACAGTCAGCAGATGGTACCATCGCTGAACACGACCCATTCAAATGAATAAGGCTCTGCTGGAACTGCATGCCATGCACATGATTGCAGTGCAGTTGGTCAACATTTTGAGTAATAAAGGAGGTGGTGAGGAGGCAAAAAAACACATCCTCACCGTGTGTCGAACGCCTCTGAAAAGCAATCCAGTGTGAAGTGGCATGCACTGGTGCACATGTGAATAAGGCCTAAATGACATTGGCTCCAAGCATGCATTGGCATACATAAGAATCCATTTACAGCTTTCCTAAATAAGCGTGGCAAGGTGACCTTCAGGATTTAAAATATTACATTGCTTCCATATATATATTCTCTGCAACCAATCAAGTTATAGCTAACGCTTTTAAGGCTCCTGCCATCACCTTTATCAATAAAGAGACCCACCTTATATGGATGATGGTTAAGGAAAACTCTTTGCTTTGAGTGTATTTACTTTTATATAGAATTTTCACTTATCTTAGTGAATAATGTTGTAAGGGGAGTCTAAATAGCAAAAGGAATAGTGCTACAACCCCAACAGTCCACAGCAGTCATCAGAATGGAATAGAGAGCAGCGTGCCTAGATAACCGCAGTACTACAGCATGGTAACCTTCAATATAAAATTTGAATCCAGCAGCACAGCATCTCAAAAATTAGAACAATGCAATTTGATTTTCTCATCTTAAAAACAGAACTCAATGCCTGTACATATTGGCGCGTTTCAGCCTCCTACAGAGGCCTTGGTCATAATTGTTGTCTTCCCTTTGCACCTCCTCTCCTTGGAAGCACCACAGAATAGGGACCACTTCCCCCACGTATGCTAAGTTCACAGCATTCAGCTTCCTTCACCAAGTATAATCAAGGTATCTTCATTAGGATACAGTACCAGGCTCCCCCAATGTCCCTTCCATAGCTCTGACAAGTTTGGCATACTTCCAAATGACACACTCATTCCCAGGCGCCATAGTACTTATATCAGATGACTCTGGCCTGGCCTAAAAGGCCTTTTGCACCCCACTCACAACCTGCAGAAGACTGTAAAAAGAGTCAGGGAGACCACGCTGTTCCTTTTGAGTTCTGAAAAACCTTGCCTGAGATTTCACTCCTGTAGACAGCCCTGTAGGTCAGTATTGGATTTCATTATTGTAGCTCTGGGGTGTTTGGCTTCCATTCACTATCTCACTAATCTCTCTAGGCCCCTCCCATTATGGCACTCATATGGGCACTAACTCCACCCATTACATCACTAGAAGAAAGTTTTCTGTAAAAGGGGCCCAATCCCAAACCCAATCACCACTTTCCCTATACCAGACAAAATTGGCAACAGTGGCAAACAAGCTAACTGCATCTGCCAACAAGGAGAAATATTGAAAATTGACTTTGCAAAGAAAACAAAATCAAGCACAAGGAAAATTAAAAACCAAGATTTTCATGCACATGATTGGATGGTTCAAGTCAGCTCAACTTCACCTCATCTTTTAAACTAAGTGATTTTTTTTTCCCAAGTGAATGTTCACTTAGCTTAGTGAATGAGATGAAATTGTGCTCACTTTTAGAGATGAGCGAATTATTCAAAAATTCGGTTCGGCTGATTCGCCAAATTCGCCGAATAAATTCGCTTCGAGCCGAATATATTCGCTGCGAATTTAACTTATAAAAAGGGTGTTTCTAGGCTTCAGAGAGCCTTTATATTAGTGCAGAACACTGTACCTTTAATTTAAATGCCCTTGGAGTCTGCTGGGGAAGAGAAATAATACTGTCAGTCAGTATGACATGCAGATGAGTGCCGTCGATCTTAGAATCACCGCACACTTCACTCATTTGGGCAGTCACGGGGCCAAAACCAGAGTGTGGAGCCACAGTGTGGCGGTGGAGGCAGCAGCAATGGGAGGCCATACAGCACCCTATGACAAAATGGAACCCACCAGCAGTGTGAGGAGACCTGAAAGTGGCACATGGCAGAGTGTGGCGATGGAGAGAGCAGCAATGGGAGGCCGTACAGGGACCCATGACACACTCTGGACCTGGCAGCAGCATGAGGAGGCGGTACAGGGGCCCATGACAGATTACGGGCCAGGCAGCAGCATGAGGAGTCGGTACGGGGGCCCATGGCAGATTACGGGCCTGGCAGCAGCATGAGGAGGCGGTACAGGGGCCCATGGCAGAGTGGCGGAGCGTAAGCAGCTAAAATTGAAGGCCATACAGAGGCCTATGTTAAAAAGTCCCCCCAGCAGCAGCGTGGGGAGACGACTATCAAGAGTCCAATGGCAGAGTGGCGGAGCAGAAGCAGCTTCAATTGAAGGCCATACACAGGCCTAGGTTTAAAAGTCCCTCACAGTTAATTCCAATAACGAACTCTACTCCTCCGTGCAATCTACTTACGAGACCCTGGGCAGGTCTGGGTCCAATTTGTGGTAGAGACTGGTTTTGTTCAGCCATGCTTGAGCGAGTAATAACAGGTCTGTGCTGCCCTTTGGTGTCTGGCTTAATGCGCACAACACTGAACGTCCCAGCGTTTGTCAACGATTTGCCGTTAAGTGATGCAAACCCGCTGAACCACGTTCATGAGGAGCCGGTACAGGGGGCCATGAATCAGTATGGACCTGGCAGCAGCGTGAGCAGACGACAGAGGCACATGGCGCAGGGTGGCGGTGTAGGCAGCATTATTCTGAAGCCATACACAGGCCTAGGTTAAAAAGCGGAAGCCGTCAGCAGCGTGAGCAGACGACAGAGACACATGGCGCAGGGTGGCGGTGGATGCAGCAGTATTCGGAAGCTAAACACAGGCCTCGGTTAAAAAGCGGAAGCCGTCAGCAGCGTGAGCAGACGACAGAGGCACATGGCGCAGGGTGGCGGTGGAGGCAGCAGCAATGGAAGGCCATACAGCACCCTATCACAAAATGGAACCCACCAACAGTGTAAGGAGACCTGAAAGTGGCACATGGCAGAGTCTGGCGATGAAGTCAGCAGCAATGGGAGGCGGTACAGGGACCCATGACACACTCTGGACCTGGCAGCAGCAAGAGGAGGCGGTACAGGGGCCCATGGCAGAGTGGCGAAGCGTAAGCAGCTTAAATTGAAGGCCATACAGAGGCCTATGTTAAAAAGTCCCCCCAGCAGCAGTGTGGGGAGACGACTATCAAGAGTCCAATGGCAGAGTGGCGGAGCAGAAGCAGCTTCAATTGAAGGCCATACACAGGCCTAGGTTAAAAAGTCCCCCCAGCAGCAGCGTGGGGAGACGACTATCAAGAGTCCAATGGCAGAGTGGCGGAGCGGAAGCAGCTTCAATTGAAGGCCATACACAGGGCTAGGTTAAAAAGTCCCCCCAGCAGCAGTGTGGGGAGACGACTATCAAGAGTCCAATGGCTGAGTGGCGATCCGGGAAGTCAGCGTTGTGATTGCAGATGCAATGCAGAAATTCTACGAAGTAATGCCGTGGGTGCGAAGAAGATCATATACCGTCGTACTTCCATCCATAAGACGGAACAACCTGCGAACCGGGAGCTTTATTGCCCTGACCCGCTGAGCAGCTTCTGGGATACCCAAGAGGCCCATGGCAGAGTGGCGGAGCGTAAGCAGCTTCAATTAAAGGCCATACAGAGGCCTATGTTAAAAAGTCCCCCCAGCAGCAGCGTGGGGAGACGACTATCAAGAGTCCAATGGCAGAGTGGCGGAGCGGAAGCAGCTTCAATTGAAGGCCATACACAGGCCTAGGTTAAAAAGTCCCCCCAGCAGCAGTGTGGGGAGGCGACTATCAAGAGTCCAATGGCTGAGTGGCGATCCAGGAAGTCAGCGTTGTGATTGCAGATGCAATGCAGAGATTCTATGAGGTGATGCCGTGGGTGCGAAGAAGATCATATACCGTCGTACTTCCATCCATAAGGCGGAACAACCTGCGAACCGGGAGCTTTATTGCCCTGACCCGCTGAGCAGCTTCTGGGATACCCAAGAGGCCCATGGCAGAGTGGCGGAGCGTAAGCAGCTTCAATTAAAGGCCATACAGAGGCCTATGTTAAAAAGTCCCCCCAGCAGCAGCGTGGGGAGACGACTATCAAGAGTCCAATGGCAGAGTGGCGGAGCGGAAGCAGCTTCAATTGAAGGCCATACACAGGCCTAGGTTAAAAAGTCCCCCCAGCAGCAGTGTGGGGAGACGACTATCAAGAGTCCAATGGCTGAGTGGCGATCCGGGAAGTCAGCGTTGTGATTGCAGATGCAATGCAGAGATTCTATGAGGTGATGCCGTGGGTGCGAAGAAGATCATATACCGTCGTACTTCCATCCATAAGACGGAACAACCTGCGAACCGGGAGCTTTATTGCCCTGACCCGCTGAGCAGCTTCTGGGATACCCAAGAGTTTGGCTTCTGTGGGGAATATGGTTGAAAACTGAAACTTAAAGGCATGTTGACGGAAGGGCACCAGTGTCAGTGCTCCGGAGGGAATATAGCTTCAAAGCTGACACTTAAAGGTATATCGACGGTCAGAGACCACAGGAAGTGGAGCTTGCGTCTTAAATCGACTGAATGTGGCAGACGTGAAACGTCTACGGGCCGTATATGAAACGGGTTGTTCCTCTTTCTGGAATAAGTGTTGGAAATGGCCACTCTTTTTGGTGTGGCGTTTGGTCTATTTAATTCCGATAACGGACTCTACTCCTCCGTGCAATCTAGTTACGAGACCCTGGGCAGGTCTGGGTCCCAGCATTTGTCAACGATTTGCCGTTAAGTGATGCAAACCCGCTGAACCACGTTCATGAGGAGCCGGTACAGGGGGCCATGAATCAGTATGGACCTGGCAGCAGTGTGAGGAGACCCGAAAGTGGCACATGGCGCAGGGTGGCGGTGGAGGCAGCAGTATTCGGAAGACATACACAGGACTAGTTTAAAAAGCGGAAGCCGTCAGCAGCGTGAGCAGACGACAGAGGCACATGGCGCAGGGTGGCGGTGGAGGCAGCAGTATTCGGAAGCCATACACAGGCCAAGGTTAAAAAGCGGAAGCCGTCAGCAGCGTGAGCAGACGACAGAGGCACATGGCGCAGGGTGGCGGTGGAGGCAGCAGTATTCGGAAGCCATACACAGGCCTAGGTTTAAAACTGGAACCCAGCAGCGTGAGCAGACGACAAAGACGCACATGGCAGAGGATGGATCTGGCAGCAGTATGAGAAGGCGGTACAGGGGCCCGTGGCACAGTGTGATGATGGGGGCTACAGCAACTGGATGCCAGAAAGTGGCCGATAGGGCTATATACTGCATGGAATTATAAAGTTGTAAAGACAGCGGCCTGTAAGGCTATACACACTATAACAATCATGACTTGATTGACCATTGGCCTATAAGGCTATACACAGCATGAATATCATGACTTATTCTGAGAGTGGTTTGGAAGGCTATATACAAAAAGTAATTCATGAGCTGTCCGGACAGCGGACAATAAGTACATATATACAAATCAATTCATCAGCTGTCCAGCCAGCGGCCTCAAAGGCGACACATATAGAAAGCAATTCATGAGCTGTTCAGACAGCGGCCTCTAAGGAGACAGATATACAAAGCAATTTCCGAGGTGTTCAGGGAGTGGCCTGAACGGCTAGGTTATTACTAAATATATTTTTGTGGCCAAACATCGGCCTATAAATAGATGTCTACACAGTGACAAAAAATTATGTCGCCAGACAGCGGCCCCTAAGGCGACAGATATACAAAGCAATTCCCGAGGTGTTCAGTGAGCGGCTTGAACGGCTAGGTTATTACTAAATATATCTTTCTGGCCAAACATCGGCCTATAAATAGATGTCTACACAGTGACAAAAAAGTAGGTCGCCTTACAGCGGCGTATCCTACAAATTGACATTATAAGAAATGGTTTAGACCAAAAAAAAAAAAAAAAACTTTGATGCGATGCTATACCTTAGTAGATTGTGGAAAGTCGACAAGTCAAGCGTAACTGTGTACATTACAGAAAATCTTAACAAGCAACCAAACATGTGGCCAAACCGTGACCGATACAACAAGTTAACAATGTAAGAAACAGGAGGGGGCCAAACCGTGGCCAATAAATAAACAGTCCACCTCATTGATGAGATGGACAACACGTGCCAAATAAATATTTAAAAAAATTGCTATTCCATCGGTCTGGAACTGGTCGACTATAAATAATTAAAAAGTTTAAATTCATGTGACAGTCGTCCAGCGACGTATAAATAATTTAAAAACACCAATTCATGAGGGGCCCGACCAGCAGAGTATAAGTCATTAAAAAGGTTCAATTCATGTGACGGTCGTCCAGCGAAGTATAAATAATTTAAAAACCCCAATTCATGAGGGGCCCGACCTGCAGAGTATAAGTCATTAAAAATGTGCAAAACATGAGTCGGCCGACCAGCAGCCTCTCAATAAAATATATATACAAATGTACGGATCAGGTGGAGGTCTTCCATTTGTCCCTAATAACATGTTTGGGGCATGATTCATGGCGGATTTAGTCAGTTGTGTCAGGAACTGGTGGTTTGAAATCCAGACTAATCCACGCCTGATTCATTTTCACAAACGTGAGTCTCTCCACACTTTGGGTGGACAGTCGTGTCTTCCGCGGAGTTACAATACCTCCTGCCGCACTAAACACGCGCTCCGATGCCACGCTACTGGCCGGGCATGACAGCCTTTCAAGGGCAAATTCAGCTAGTTGGGGCCAAAGGTCAAGTTTCGTTGCCCAGTAGTCAAGGGGATTGTCTACCTCGGTTGGCAGGGTGCTGTCCAAGTAGGCCCAAGCCTGTTGTTTGAGGTCCTGCTCCAGGTCCACCTGATGCTGCTGCTGCTGCGGCTGGTTAGTAGTTTCCTCACTGCGCTGGTGAAGAAAGCTACTCATCATCGACTGCAGACTGAGGCAGCCGCTGCTGGTGGAGCTGCCACTGCTCCTACCACCCCACCCCTCCCCTGCTGCCATGGCAGCGGAACGCGAGCGCACAGGGCCCACAGTGTCTGAGGATGGACGTTGGCGCAGAAAGGCAGAGACCAACTGACTACATAGGTGGTTTTTATAGTACTTTATTTTGGCCTCCCTCTCAGCAGGTGTGAAAAAGGCCACCATTTTTGAACGGTAGCTAGGGTCCAACAAGGTGGACAGCCAAAAGTCATCCCTCTGTCTGATGGTTATTATTCGGCTGTCGCTACGCAAGCATCCGAGCATGCTATGGGCCATTTGTGCCAAGGAATGCGAGGGACTCCCTGCCTCCATCTCCACAGCATACTGCCACGGTGCGTCTGGGTCCTCTGTCTCCTCCTCCTCCTCTACCAGATGCTCCTGCTCCTCCACTCCTGTCCGCTGAGTGGAAAAACCACCCATTTCACTCAATAATTCCTGAGCACCAATGTCCTCCTCTACCTCCTCCTCTTCTTCCTGTCCTGCCCCCACAGGGGTCATGTGGCGTTGAGATCTGTGCGCCACGTCTACCGCACCCTGACCAGCCATTGTTAACAGCATTTGTTCCAGGACGTGCAACAGAGGAATGACGTCGTTCATCCCATAGTCCTGCCGACTCACGAATAGCGTGGCCTCCTCAAAGGGCCTGAGCAAGCGGCAGGTGTCACGCATGAGCTGCCAATGGTTGACATCTAAGTTACACAGGGGAGTACCTTTATCCGCTTGTAACATCAGGAAATCGGTGATGGCCTTTCGCTGTTCGTAAAGGCGGTCTAACATATGTAGGGTTGAATTCCACCTTGTTGCAACGTCGCAGATCAGGCGATGCTGTGGAATTCCGTTCTGCCGCTGCAGTTCAAGGAGGGTGTGCTTTGCGGTGTAGGAATGGCTGAAATGCATGCAAAGTTTACGTGACATTTTAAGGATGTCTTGCAGTGGGATGGTGGATTTTAGGAACCGCTTGACAACCAGATTGAACACGTGAGCCATGCATGGCGCATGGCACAACCTTCCTTGACGCAGAGCAGACACCATGTTCTTTCCGTTGTCGGTCAACATGGTTCCGATTTTCAGTTTGCGCGGAGACAGCCATCTGTCGATTTCTCTGTTCATTACACTCAGAAGTTCCTCCCCTGTGTGACTACGTTCGCCAAGGCATACCAGGTGCAGCACAGCGTGACACCGTTGCGCCCTGCACATGTGATATGCCGGTCGGGTAATGGGACTTGGCACGGGGGTGGCGGCTGAGGACACGGCGGAAGAAGAGGTGGTAGAGGCGGACATCTTTGCTGGACCAAGGACGTGCAAACGTGGAGGCAAAAGCGGCGTGACCTGTCCAAGTTGCTGGTGCGGCTGTGACGGCACCACGTTCACCCAGTGGGCCGTAAATGACATGTACTGTCCCTGACCGTAGTTACAGCTCCACACGTCGGCGCTGCCGTGCACTTTGGCAGAGACCGACATGCTCAAAGACTGGCCCACCATCTCTTCTACATGTGAATGCAGGGCTGGCACTGCCTTTTTGGCGAAGAAATGCCGGCTTGGCACTCTCCACCGCGGCTCGGCACAAGCCATCATTTCTCCGAAAGGTGCTGAGTCCACCACTTGGAAAGGGAGGGACTGCAGCACCAGCAACTTGGACAGGAGGACGTTCAGCTTCTGCACCGTCGGGTGCGTGCTCGCAAACTGTTGTCTCTTGGAAACGGATTCCAAGAAAGACTGCTGACGGAATCCGTGAAGAGGAGTAGCAGGAGAAGGAGCATCTGAACGAGCGGAAGATGCCAACGAGCGACAACTCCCCTCAGCAGAGGTGTTGGAGCCTTGACTGGCTGATAGAGGGCGATTGACGTCGGGTGACGGAGCAAGTAACGGAGCGGGGGCTGGGGCAGGCAGAACCGCCGTATCTTTATCACGGTTTTCCCAGGCCACCGAATGGTGACGCTGCATATGCTGACGCAACGCTGTAGTCCCAACATTGGCCCCCTGGCCACGCTTGACTTTCTGGCCACATAGTCGACATACGGCTACGTTTACTTCCTCGGGTGGCTTGACGAAAAATTGCCACACCGCCGAGTAGGAAACTTTGCCCCCGCTAGTCCTCACTGGCTGAC
This sequence comes from Staurois parvus, assembly GCF_062004578.1. Taxonomy (NCBI): domain Eukaryota; kingdom Metazoa; phylum Chordata; class Amphibia; order Anura; family Ranidae; genus Staurois; species Staurois parvus. The sequence goes on along the minus strand of NW_028317855.1, from coordinate 12,173,867 downwards.
TGCTACTTCCTCCGTGCACACCGGCACCACTACTGGCCGTGGTGGTAGGCTGCAGTGGAGCTGGTGCTCTGCTCCGTGGCCGTTTGACTCCACTGACACTGCTGCGACCCTGCTGCCTCCTGGGCAACCCACCGACTGTTTTGCTCGCTGGCAAGCTGGCACCCTCTTCTCCTGATGATGCGGAAGCAATAGCCTGATGACGACGAGGCTGCCAAGTGTGATCAGCCTCATCATCATCAATTAGGGTCTCCGCGTCACTACTAGCCCCCTCGGCTGCGTGTGGGTCAGGAGACAGACCTGTCTCTAGACCGGCTACCGAGCCACTCTCCTCGCCAGTACTTCTTCGCCTGGCTGCTGAAGAGGCGGATGTCTCCCCCCGTTCCTGACCGCCCTCTGTTAGCTCTTCCTCACTGTACAGTGGGGCTGAGCCCACAGCATACGATACTTCGCTTGGTGAGGGAACACCAAAGGACAGGGGCAGGTCGAGGACACGTGATTTCAGTGGGCTTGCTCCCGGGCCATGCCAACTAACGGTTGTGTCTGACGTACCCACCGACCGTTGGCTGTAGGTGTCAGAGGTGACCTGGGAAGAGGAAGACGACCGAGTCAACCAATCGATGACAGCAGGGTTGTCGGTGGAGACACGACCGCTGGATGACACCGGGAGCACTGGCCTCTGGCTGCGACTAGTGCTGCCTCGACCCCTTCCTCTGCTGCCACGTCTGCTCGCTCCTGAAACATTGCCTCCTCTGCCACTCCTCTGCGTGTTGTCTGACATACTCTTTAATTCAATAAGCACCCCAAAAATAAAACCGGATTTAACTCTTTGAACGTACAATAGTGGTTGTGAAGCAGAAAGTCAGTTTATTTAGCACAATCGGTCAATTGCAGCTTGCCGTTGGCTGTAAACTGTACGTTTATGTCACTGGAATGCACTAATCACCCAAAAAATATTACCGCCACCCGGCGTGTATATGGATTTAACTCTTTGAACGTACAATAGTGGTTGTGAAGCAGAAAGTCAGTTTATTGTACACAATCGGTCAATTGCAGCTTGCCGTTGGCTGGAAACTACATTTATGTCACTGGAATGCACTAATCACCCAAAAAATATTACCGCCAGCCGGCGTGTAAATGGATTTAACTCTTTGAACGTACAATAGTGGTTGTGAAGCAGAAAGTCAGTTTATTGTACACAATCGGTCAATTGCAGCTTGCCGTTGGCTGTAAACTGTACGTTTATGTCACTGGAATGCACTAATCACCCAAAAAATATTACCGCCAGCCGGCGTGTAAATGGATTTAACTCTGAACGTACAATAGTGGTTGTGAAGCAGAAAGTCAGTTTATTGTACACAATCGGTCAATTGCAGCTTGCCGTTGGCTGGAAACTGTACGTTTATGTCACTGGAATGCACTAATCACCCAAAAAATATTACCGCCACCCGGCGTGTAAATGGATCTAACTCTTTGAACGTACAATAGTGGTTGTGAAGCAGAAAGTCAGTTTATTTAGCACAATCGGTCAATTGCAGCTTGCCGTTGGCTGGAAACTACGTTTATGTCACTGGAATGCACTAATCACCCAAAAAATATTACCGCCAGCCGGCGTGTAAATGGATTTAACTCTTTGAACGTACAATAGTGGTTGTGAAGCAGAAAGTCAGTTTATTGAGCACAATCGGTCAACTGCAGCTTGCCATTGGCTGGAAACTGTACGTTTATGTCACTGGAATGCACTAATCACCCAAAAAAATATTACCGCCACCCGGCGTGTAAATGGATCTAACTCTTTGAACGTACAATAGTGGTTGTGAAGCAGAAAGTCAGTTTATTGTACACAATCGGTCAATTGCAGCTTGCCGTTGGCTGGAAACTGTACGTTTGTGTCACTGGAATGCACTAATCACCCAAAAAATATTACCGCCAGCCGGCGTGTAAATGGATTTAACTCTTTGAACGTAAAATAGTGGTTGTGAAGCAGAAAGTCAGTTTATTTTGCACAATCGGCAAACTGCAGCACCAACTGTGCACGACAGCCACCAAAAAAAAAAGCGTGTATGTCACTTTAAATTTTCGATTCTTTGATAGCTGTGGCCCTAAGTAACGATTCTGTGTCCCTGAGTAACGATTCTGTGTCCCTGAGTAACGATTCTGTGGCCCTAAAGTCTCTGTGGCCCTAACTCACACAGACTTTACACACAGGTCTGTCTCTCTTGAATGACCGGAGGCTAATGGAGAATTCTAAGATGGCCGCGATTTATAGCTCCACCATTACACAGTGCTGGCTGGCTGCTGATTGGCTAATGCGATCACATGTCATGAATGCATTATGGGTCAGCGCGCCTTGTCTGCGCGCCTTCCCAGAGATCCCTGCCCCATCTTCTCTGTCCATTTTCTCCGTCGCCACACATGTCGCCGCCATTTTTGGGAAAATTCGATTCGTGCATCCGAAGTTTGCTAATCTTCGGATTCGTCGCGAATAGAATTTTTCCAAATCTTCGGAACGAATTCCACTTCGTCATGTTCGATTCGCTCATCTCTACTCACTTTAACAATCCAATCAGGTGTGAACAAAATACTTTTTTTTGTTTAATTTTTCTATTCACATGATTGGATATTCTTTGCAAAGCCAATTTTAGTTTATTTAAATTGACTTCACAAAGTAAAAAAATCACTTTTAACCCTTCGCTGCCAGAGACTTTTTTGCACACGTTTGAAAAATCATTTTAGGCCTGAAGATTACACAAAACCCCCAAACATTATATATTTTTTGAAAGCAGACATCCTAGAGAATAAAATAGTGGTAGGTCCAATATTTTTTGTCAAATTATATTACTGAAAAAGTTCTAGGAAACCCCAAATTTCAGTAAAAAAAAACACAATAAATTAATTTTAGGGCAAACTAACAGAATAAATTACCCACTTTTTTGGTAAAATATAAAAGACAAGGTTGCGCCTAGTAAATAGATACCCAACATGTCAAACTCTAAATTTGTGTGCGCCTATGAAATGGCGGCAAACTTATTAACCCTATATTTTCTATAGACGACACTTTAAAAGCCCCTACATGTCCATCGGTTTAGTGTTATGGAGGAGGTCTTGTGCTAGAATTATTGCTCTCCGGTGTGCACAACAATGTGTATCACAATCAACGTTTTCACGTTTAGGCTTCAGGATGTGTGCATTTACATTTGTATGTGTGTATATATGGGGGTGGGGGGGAGGGCTCAGACTTTTTTTGGGGGGGATGTTATATCCTTTGGTGTAACTTCATTTTCTCGCAATTTAAAAAACTTTTTTTTACTTAACTTTTTTTTTCATCACATAAAGAACACAAAGTCTCCTATGTGATGATTTTTAGGTGACAGGTTCTCTGCATGTCTCCTCTGGGCCTCACTGGATGTATTGAAATGCATATTGCATTGCAATACATTTCTTCCTGGCAATCCTAGCTGGGGAAAGTGACAGCCATGACCCGGAAGTGATGTCAGTTGGCCAGCTTAAAGCGAAGTTCCACTCACTGTAAAAAAATAAAAGTCAGCAGCTACAAAAACTGTAGCTGCTGACTTTTAAAAAACAGCCATTCACCTGTCCCATGATCCCGCGTTGCCCCCGCCGCAGCCCGTTTCACTGGCCGTCCTGTATTCCAAGCGCCGGCATCTTCAGTGTGGGCACCCGGCTGTGACAGCTTGCGGCTTCACAGCCGGGTGCCCACTGCCATGTGCGAGTAGCGCTGTGCTTCCAGAATGGCCCCATCATCTTCTGGGACCTGTCACATGTCCCACAAGACTTAGGGGAGGGAGGGTAGGAGGACAACTTTAGTTTCCGATCGCCTAGGCGATCGCAGTGCAAGTGGGAGCAGGTACCTGTCAACTTCGGGTACCCGCTCCCCAAAAGTGCCAATCCTTAATAGGGAGCAGGGGACCAATCTTTAAAGCAGAACTTCCCCTTTTGGGTGGAACTCCGCTTTAAACATGCATTGCAATATGTGTGAGCAAAAAATCCCTATTTTTTATTGCAACGTTTGCTGAAAATGGTAATTAGCAGTGTGGAGAGGGTTTCTCCAGGAGTTCTACACCCCTTTAGCACCTAATAGATACTGTAAATGCATGTACAAGCTATTGGGATTTGAGCACAGGTATATCTTGTTTGTTCCATTGTGGGTCAGTAGCCAGACCTAAACCTGATATCTCTCCCCCACTTTGTGTCTGTTTGCATCAGGTTGGCATTGTGTCCGCAGTAGCATTTGCGTTGGCAGAGCAGAGTAGGACCGGCCATAGAGGGATTACTTTGACGCAGTTGGCTGGCTTAAACATGTATTGCAATATGTGTGAACTAAAAGTCCTTATTTTTTTATTGCAACATTTGCAAGAAAGGGTAATTAGCAGTGTGCAGAGGGTTGCTCCAGGATTTCTAGTGTTAACATGTAGTTACACCCCTTTAGCACCTGATAGATAAATGCATGTACAAGCTATTGGGATTTGAGCACAGGTACATCTTGTTTCTGGAAGTGATGTGATACATGTCTCCTTCTGTGTCACCGCTCTTCTCCCCCCCCCCCCACCCACCATGTCGGCTCTGGACCCACAGATAGGCAATAGGTATAGGGCAGGGGTCTGCAACCTTTAAGACATAAAGAGCCACATGGACCCCTTTCCGAGAGGGAAAAAAAGACTGGGAGCCGCAAAACCATTGCAACATTTAAAACAAAGCCGACACTGCATATATTGCAAAAAGCGCTCTGGTCATGAAGGGGGTTTAAGAGCCCAGTAAGCAAAGGGTTAATCAGGGCCACAGTGTATCGTCATAATCACAATCATAGCCTTAGGTCAGTGGTGGGCAACCTTTTTTTTCAACTGAGCCAAATCTCACCAAAACCACGATTGAAATTTATTTTGAGAGCCACATTTTTAAAACTGAAAATACATCCCCCATATAGTAATTCACCCCCCATAGTAATTCATCCCCCATATAGTAATTTATCCCCCATAGTAATTCATCCCCCATATAGTAATTCATCCCCCATAGTAGTTCATCCCCCCTATAGCAATTCATCCCCCATAGTAATTCATCCCTCATATAGTAATTCATCCCCCATAGTAATTCATCCACCATATAGTAATTCATTCCCCATAGTAATTCATCCCCCATAGTAATTCATCCCCCATATAGTAATTCATCCCCCATAGTAATTCACCCCCCCTATAGTAATTCATCCCCCCTATAGTAATTCATCCCCCATATAGTAATTCATCCCCCATATAGTAATTCATCCCCCATAGTAATTCATCCCCCATATAGTAATTCATCCCCCATAGTAATTCATCCCCCACATAGTAATTCATCCCCCATAGTAATTCATCCCCCATATAGTAATTCATCCCCCATATAGTAATTCATCCCCCCTATAGTAATTCATCCCCCCTATAGTAATTCATTCCCCATATTGTGTCAATCCACTTACCTTTGCTCCGCGCGTTCCTCGCGCCGTGTTCCCGCGCCGTTTTGGTCTTCAGGGCGGACTGTGAGAGGAGAGGAGTTCGTCACGCTGCCCCGCCTACATCCTGACAGCCAATGTTTGCCACGCTCCGCGGGCCGGATTAAAAGGTCCGCCGGGCCATAGTTTGCCCATTGCTGGGCTAGCTGCAGAGTCCTGACTTTTGGGGCGGCCGCCCGAGAGGAGGGAGGGGAGCTGGCGCCCGGCACACAGAAGAGCCGCATTAAAATGTGTAAATAGCTGCGGCTTGCTGACCACTGAGCTACGTCAACCCTATTGCCTGTCACCTGGTGGGCAGTGTGCTCCGGAGCTGCAGCAAAGGTGAAAAAGAGCCGCATGCGGCTCTGGAGCCGCGGGTTGCCGACACCCGGTATAGGGGATTGCAGCCTCCCAACTGCCTCAACCTGACAGGCAGGAGTCTGCCTGTCAGTTTTACATATATATATTGCTTAAAATTCATATACTGTCTCACCCTGCTTTGCACATGCTCTATTGCTCTCGATTTTTTGCCACTTTACAGAAAATGTAGAGGCCAATCTGCTGACAGCCTAAAGATTTACTGCTGCTCAGGACTGTGGGCTTCAGCAAAATAGCAGATTCCAGCAAGAAGAAACAGGAAAAACTGGAAACAATTTACAGCCCACACTAATTTTGGTAGCATAATTGTTAGTGTGGAGTGTATTTTCCTTTTAAAAAACATTATTTTTATGAAGTTGTTATGGTGAAACTTCTGCTTTAACCGCTTCCTGACCACCCTATAGCAGAAGTACTGCTACAGGGTGGCAGAGCTGTGTAAAATTACTTATATATGTGATTTAGCAGTTCCAGGTGGGGGGGGGGGGGCGTACGCGCATACGCGCACCATCATTAACAGCCTCAGCTGTCAATCTCCTGGTCCCAGCAGGAGATTCCGAACCGACACCTGGCGATCGCCAAGTATCACTGACAAGGGAGAGACCTGTGTGTAAACAACACAGGTCTCTCTCCTGCCAACAGTAACATGCTGCTGTGTATATCTCTGCACAGCAGAGAAATACACAGCAGCATGTTTCCCTAGTAAAACACAGGAAGAAGTTGGAGTGTAACCGGGTGCCAGATCACTTCCAAAACTTAAGTAATATTTGAGTGCCATGTCCTAATTGTAATAATCAAAATTTGAAGGAAAAAGGGGGGGGGGGAAGGTTGCTAATAGGATGGGATTCATCTGGTGGCTATTATGTCTCCAGTCACAAAGGTGTTCCTTGTATATGGTGGGCTGTGGGACATTGCCTGCGGGGATAGTATAACTATTATCTTTTTAAACTGCAAAATGTTTTTCCATGACATATTGTCACAATAAAGTACAAATGATTTTACCAGTAGGTGTTTGGAATCTCTGTGCCTTTAAAGTCCATTTGCAACCTATTCCCCCCCCCCCCTTTTCCTTTCAAATTTTTAATGTTTCCCTATTAAAACACACACTGCACACACAGTAAAACAGCACACAGTACACAGTCAACCCTTTGATCGTCCCAGATGTTAACCCCTTCCTGCCCAGTGTGATTAGCACAGTGTCAGGGCTTTTTATTAGCACTGATCACTGTATTAGTGTCATTGGGATGTCAGTGGCAGTTAGTCAGTTCTCCCCCAGTGTCAGAATGCCCGCCGTAGCCTTGCAGTTCCACTATAATTCGCTGATCCCCGCTATTGCTAGTATAAAAAAAAATTCCAGTATATATACCGCCATTTTTAGACACTATAACTTTCACATAAACTAATTCATTTACATGTATTGGGACATTTTTTAGCATAGACATGTAGCAAAATACATTTTGGCCTAAATTTATGAAGAAATTAGATTTTTAAAATTTTTTACTGGATATGTTTTATAGCAAAAAGTCAAAAATATCGTTTTTTTTTGTCAAAATTGTCAGTCTTTTTTTGTTTATAGTGCAAAAAATAAAAATGCACAGGTGATCAAATACCACTGAAAGAAAGCTCTATTTGTGGGGAGGAAAAGGAGATAAATTTAATTTGGGTGCAGCATTGCATGACCCCAAGTAACACAGTGCCATATTGCAAAAAATGGCCTGGTCAGGAAGGGGGGTAAATCCTCTGTAGGGCAAGTGGTTAACAAAACTCTTGAAAAGGAAAGTAAAACATGCTCTTCTCCTTTAGTAAATCAGGGTCACTGTTTTTTTTAATTTGGAACCACTGGACAGAGAACTTTCCATGCACACATAAAACCACTTTATTTAGCTTGCAGGCTTCTACTGTGTGACATTTGATTTGCAATAAGTGAAGGCCAACTCTAGCTAAAGCTGTTTTTAGCATTGGATAGAGTTTGTAAGGAGTATGTAAGCAGGTGCTTCCAAGGGGCTAGTGTTTTTTTTCTATGCTGACTCAAATTCCCAGTTATCAGGGTCATGTCTGCTGTCTTTCCTGTGAAACTGTTATAATGTTGTGTACACTCTGTCCTTAGGATGACCTGCTAGGTGGATGGATCCTAGGAGAAGGAGTTAACATTGCTGGCCAGGTTTTCCTACCATAATTGTGAGAGCCACTGCCCCCTACAAGTCATCCCATACAAACGGGCTCTTCTGTGCCCCCAGAGGTCTCCCTGCTGAAATACTGCCAATATGTAGGCTGTCATGATGCTGGACTGAGCCCCAGCTGGGGAAGGTCATGACTCCCTGAGGGAATGGGGACCTGGGAACTTGCTACACTTTTGGGTACCTAAGATGGGCTGATTGCCTTTTAAGGATTATTGCCAGACATGGACTTTAAGAACTTTGTGCTATCTCTTGTGGATTATTGCCTTTATGGACTTTTGCCTCTAAAGAACTATAGACTTGCGGCCACTCAGGTATGATTACCGAATGGGCACTAGAGCACATCTGTACAGGATGTTATGTGAGTAGTTGCTTTACAAGAAATGTTCCTGTTTGTTTACAGGGGTCAAGGGTACTGTAGGTTAGAGTAGATACAGTACATTTTAATCCAGCATGTAGTTTGCTGTCCAGTCTAGGCTATTTTGTCTTTGCTAGGAACAACCGTAAATGTATAATTTCTCAAACAGCCAACCAGCCAGGGAATGGGTGACCGGAGTAGGGTGATGGTTATTCTGGTGGTGAAGGGGGTCAAGTGCTTGGCACTTTCTCTTGGGGCTGGTTCCCCACATACTAAGACCAGGTCCATGGCACAGCATACCTAGGGACCTAGCCTGGAGGTCACATGAGAGTATGTTATGTAGAGGGGGCCCCAGAGAGAAAGCAAGCACGCAGTTACAGAGTGAGGTTAATTTCCTGTATCTGTTGGTAACTGTGGTAATGCCACTGGGAGTGAAGTGACAGGTACTGCTGGGTTCATGGACACTGGTGCAGGCTTTGCAGCACCAATTCCTAAATACTGCACACCTGACAATTGGTGTTCTCTAATTTTAGTCTAGAGTGCTTAGCGTTAACAGTACAGCCAGTTAGCCTCGGGTTGCTAGAGGGTTAATTGTGTTCATTGCAGCTTGCTTCTAAATCTGTAGTTTTGCTTTAATGCTGATTTCACATGGTAGGAAACTCCTTCCTAGAACCTAGGCAATTAGCAAGTGTAGTTCTTAGTGTCCCCCACTATGGCGCCCAAGCCTGTTAGGGATTTCCGGCAAGACGAATCGCGATCAGAAATGCGCATGCAGATTGGAATTCCCGGAGATGAATTACCGGTTATGCGCATGCGCGCAGAAATGCACGATCGTGCACGCGCACGGCAAAGATTGGTGCCAGACGGCCTATTTAAAGAGTGTCTCTGCCCATGTTGAGTGCTGACTGGTCTTCAGCTCCCCCGTGTCCTGCTTGTTCCTGTGTGATTCCTTTGTTGCTGACCCGGCTTGTTCCTCACCTGACTCTGATTGCTCTCCTGATTGATACTGGTTCCTGACTTCGGCTCTGCTCCTGACCTTGGCTTTCCTTCTGATTCTGTACCATGCTGCCCGACTGCTGATGACCCTGGCTATTCCATAACACTGCTCCTGTCTCTTACCCTCACTACCTACCTTGCTCTGGTGCACGCCTGGCAATCTACAAGACCCGCTCTGCTTGTTACTACTATGCCTGAATCAGAAGATCATCAGTCTTCCAGAGTCATCATCTGCAAGAGCTGCAAACAACAACTACTGGCGCTCTTGTTCCCCTGGGTCTTAGACTCCCTCTGTTTCAACTCCATTGGGTCACGGCTAGTGACACAAGTGAGACCGACCTCGTCATTTCAATCTCCCATCAGGTACGTGACAAAGCCCCACCTACAAGTAGAACATCTGAGGTGTTTTATGGTTTTCTTTATTACTGTTGGTAGCGTTTCTTTCACTTCTGTATGGTCAACAAGGCAGCCAAATCTCCATTACTGGAACAAGGACAGCCTATCCAAAGGCAAAAAAAAAGTTTTGGCTGAAGATGTACTGTATCTAATATATTAATGGTGGCATGTCCAAGAAATTTTTTCTTTCTATAATTTGTCTATAAATATAGTTTCTTGAAGCTGTCAGTATAAGTTAAGTGTTGTAATAGCAAAACATTTTTTTTGTTTTGAATAGAAAGGAAGGGTTGGAACCCCTGTTTATTTTTTATGTTTGCTCATTTCTCCATTGATAACTGTCTAAGAAGGGAATTTAGGTGGAGAGATTCCCCCTCACTTCCTACATTACAGGAAGTAAAGGAAAATCTCATAAATGGGACACAGGCAGCAAACAAAATTAATCAATAGGAGTTTTATTTCTTCTGTAACTTATGCAAAAAAAAAACCATTTACCTTTTTCAAAAATACTATATCTTACAAATATACAATGCAAACACATACATAGATTGCATTAACAAAACCCAGGGACAAAACAGGGATTGGTTCTCACACTTTCACACAAATAGGCGTCACTTAAGACAGTAAAGGGGTGTTTCAGGCTGAGACACCAGCTAGCTATAGCAAAGGCCATATTTAATATTGATGTTTTCCCTGGCACACATGTATGATGACAATGAAATATATTTCAAGATAGACTTCATCTATTTCCTCGCAACCAATTTTCCATGCTTGTAATGATATTTAAACCTGTAAGAATTACAGAATTTGAAGCAGAATGAAGAGCTCCCTCATTCCTCTGATTTGCCAAGGTACAGATTCAGAGATGGAGATGCTAACACATATTAGTAGCTAGCATCAAGAGGTAAAAAATAATACATTTATGATAAAATTTTTTTATAAGAATAAAAAATTATCGGTTTTGGTACGGTCCCTTTTACATAGTTGCCCTAGGCATAAGCGTGTTATGGCAACTCTTTTCATATAGAGATGAAGGAAGCCAATAATTTCCAAGTGCCTAACTGAAGAGTAATGAGGGGTTTACTAAAAAAGATTCATTTGTTTACTACTGCACATATAGGTAATTTTAGGACATAAAGTACACAATATTCTAGTAACAATGGCAGGATTTCTATTTACCTTGATTTTTTTTTTAGTTTCTACTTTGGAGCCCTTGAAGCTAAATGCTTATGTAGTATTCTGAGAGCAGATCTTTCCACTGCAATCTTACCTTGCAGGGTTGTAACCATGAGAATGAGGGGTTTGTAAATCCCATTTCTGACACTCCAAATCGGACTCAGTCTTTGAAATTTTCCCCTTGTAATTTTCTCCACTGCAATGAAAGCAATCCTCTGCAGAAGAAGCATTAAATCTTGGTCAATATTTTCCATTGATACAATAATATGCCATGTCGCATAATCACATCATGAAAGCTTGCATAATTCATTAAAGTGATATTAAAGCTTCCATTTCATAAATTAAAATAATAAACATATTATACTTACCTGCTCTCTTCCTCTTCTTGGGTCCCCTGATGGCGCTCCTGGCTCCTCCACCCTGCCCAGTGCCCCCATGAAAAGCTGCTTTTCATGAAGGCACTCGTGTGGGCTAGCTCCCAAGCCTTTCTGTCTGCGTATATTGACTCTGGATTTGATTGTCCAGAGCAGGAGCCAATGGCTCCCACTGCTGTCACTCTGACCAGTAGTGAGGAACAGAGCTGGGAGACCCACAGTTATTATCCACAATACTGGATCAACATGGGCTCAGGTAAATATAAGGGGATGAGGGTAGAGTCTGTGACACAGAAGGTTTTTTACCCTAATGCATAGAATGCATTAAAGCATAAGTTCACCTTTGGGAACATAGAAAATAGTGCAGTACATAAAAAAACTATCAAAATGAGTGATGTAGCAAATCAGTGAATAAAACAAGATAATTTATATCTAAATGTGTCACAGTATAACCAACAACAGAATAATAAACAATAAAGTCCTTCCAATGTAAATCTGTAAACTTATGGTATCAATCACGAAATATACTGCAGGACTTCTCCAGGGCTTCACTCATCCTCTGGAACTCACTACCCCAATCCATCAGACTGTCACCTACCCTTCTCTCCTTTAGGCGCACACTGAAAACCCATCTCTTCAGGGAAGCCTACCCCACCCTCACCTAACAGCCGATCTCCTCCACTCCTCCTACCACTCCATCCCCCACAGCCACTTCCTCCTGTGCCACTATCCCCTCCCTCCTAGGTTATAAGGCCAAAAGAGCAGGGCCCTCGAACCCCTCATATACTGTTTTGTTACTGTATTGTCTCATGCACTGTCCCCCACTACTCTGTACAACGCTGCGCAAACTTTCTGGCGCTATATAAATACTGTATAATAATAATATAATAATAGTGTTCAATCCCACAAAGTGCTCTTTATCCAGTGCAAGGTCCTCTACCACTATGCACTCACCAGAGAGCTACTTGGTCAGTAGCATGTATATCATGAGGTCTATGACATCTGCTCTCCAGCAACTTTACCAGTCTGGTTAGACCCTAAGGAGACATGCTCACCACACAGAGCCCCAGGGTTGATATATAGTGTAGTAGTTTTAAAGGGAACACAGGGTGGAATACCCATAGGTAAAACCCCCCAAGGAATTCCGATCATGAATATAGAAGACAGGAGAGGAAAAACTCTTTCCGTGGGTATGACCACGAAATGGTTGTCCACTCAGGTTTTAGGAGGATTTTTGGAAATTCCTACAGACAGAACCCTCAATATTCATCTGATGGAGGACGTAATGGAGGGAATGGAGGAACACCACCTTATCGTGGTTATAATAAGGGAACACCATCATATCTGAATGGTAATTACCAACAGAATGGAGTAACTCCACCTTATCGTGGTTACAACAAAGGAACACCATCATATCAGAATGGTAATTACCAACAGAATTTCCAGGTGCATTTTGCAGGAATAGGCCAGCCCAGAAAAAGGAATATACACACAGAAGAGACACAAGAGGTGTAAAGAGGGTCAATAGACCCCAAAAGAAGACAAATGTAACCAACGATGCTATACTTAATCTGAGTAAGACTGTTTTGATGCCTGAGGAGCTAACACTATTGAATAAGGGTTTAAAATATGCTCCTCAAACAAGTCTGAATACATTTCAAACATACATTGATATTCATAAAATGACTAGAAATGTTTGTTTGAAGAAGTATTTTCTGCAAAATCCTATTATTAGGAATTCACAAGGATTAAAAGATGTAAAAAATTCAAATTTGAGAAATGCTTGCAAGTTTAACCCCCCAGCTCGTAACGACTCCCTTATTACTATTTTTAAACAATGGTCCTTAAGATATAGAAACATTAAAGGTCAAACAGGCAAGACAGTTGCACAATATTTCGACAGGGATCACTAGCCTTTTGGAGAGAAAAGATCTGGTTATCAGACCAGCTGATAAGGGGGGAGGAGTAGTGATCTTGTACAAGAAAGGCTATGTGGATGAGGCATACAGAATACTTGATGATGGTGAGATCTATCAGGTTTTATTGAAAGACCCCACATCAGTGTATAAAAGAGATCTAAAAAAAGATTATAAAATTATTCTATAATGATGGAGTTATTAACAAAACAGACTTTGTATGCACAACAGCCCCCAGACTACCTATTTTATATTGCCTTCCGAAGATTCATAAAGATCCGGTTCATCCCCCTGGATGTCCTATTATCAGTGAGATTGGCTCTTGGTTCTCTAGAGCTCGAGAATACATTGATTTTTTTTTACAACCTTTAGTAACTGAAACTCCAGCTTTTTTAAAGGACACAAAACAAGTCCTGAGAGACATTAAGGATATTGTGACTACCCCCTCTACCTTCCTTTTAACAGCAGATGTTGCCTCTCTGTATAGCAATATTGGACACAAGGATGGGATGGGAGCTGCAGAATATTATTTAGCAGAAACAGATGGTATTCCCAACATCCAAAAATCTTTCATATTAACACTACTTGATTTCACCATGTCCCATAATTACTTTTGGTTCAACAAGAGGTTTCATTTACAAACCAGGGGGGTGTCTATGGGAGCTAAATTTGCTCCCAGTTTAGCAAATCTCTTTATGGCTAGGTGTTAGGAAGACATCATTTATTCCAGGGACTGGCTTGAATTATTGTTTTACCAATGATGCATTGATGATGTTGTGTTTTTATGGCAAGGGGATGAAGAGTCTCTGAACAATTTTGTCGGCACTTTAAATAACAACAATTTGACCATTAATCTCACGCATTCATACAGTCGGAAAGAAATCAACTTTCTTGACTTGACATTAAATAATTATGGCACTAAGATTTTCACTAAATCACATTTCAAACCTACTGATAGGAATGGGTTTATTCCAACTGAGAGTTCTCATCATCCTCTTTGGCTGAAGAATATACCTAGTGGTCAGTTTATAAGAATTAGATGTAATGGTCAGAACATAAGTGATTTTGACTCACAAGCTGATATTTTAAGAAGTAGATTTCTTGAAAAGGGATATCAGGCAGCCTCCTTAGACAATATCATCGGGACGCGCATGCGCGGGTCCGCCGGAACGGACATGTCCGCCTGAGGCTCCGCAGCATAGCGGGGGAAGAAGCCTCCCAGACTCCACGCCCACCCCTACTCAGCCCGGTGCCCCATCCAGTTGCTGTGACATCCTCCTGCTGGGATGGTCCAGGGAGTCACCAAACATCAGCCACAGGCCAAACCCATAAAGGAGGCCCTGGCTCGAGCTACATCTAAGAGGGCTACCACTGCTGCATCTGTGACACAGACACAGCCATATGTAGCCCTGCAGGCTGGTCATCCCAGATGCACTTCGGATGGTGAGTCAGATTCCGACCTGGGGACACCAGTACACTCTCTGACCTCTGACCTCACTTCTTCTGATCTTCTCAAACAATTTGAAAAAATGCTACACAAAGCCCTGAAACAGACCTCAGACCTTATTACTGACAAAATGTCTAAAGAAATCCGCAACCTGGGACAATGCACATCTGACTTAGAACACAGGGTTGATGACCTGGAACCACTCTCCATACCCACTCTGACGAACCTGAACTCCTACGTGATGAAAATCTGACTCTACAGTCCCGTCTGGGGGACTTTGAGAATAAGGACCTCATGATATACATGCTACTGACCTTTCCACAGTCACAGCCCTGTTCCAAGAGTTGGCCCTGGCAATACCCATCGAACTACTTGAACCAGACAGAGTTCACCGTGCACTGGCCCCCTGACGCCCAGAAGGCGCACCACGTAATATTATTGCCAAATTTCACTACTTTCGCACAAAGGAGCAGCTTCTAGAAGC
The DNA here is from genome assembly GCF_062004578.1 of Staurois parvus. Taxonomy (NCBI): domain Eukaryota; kingdom Metazoa; phylum Chordata; class Amphibia; order Anura; family Ranidae; genus Staurois; species Staurois parvus. The sequence goes on along the minus strand of NW_028317855.1, from coordinate 12,158,692 downwards.
AGCACGTAATGCAGGCCCTCTAACCTTCCAGGGCCATACCTACCAGCTATTCCAAGATTTGTGCCCAAATATGATTACCAAACGTAATCATAACCCCACCTCCAGGTCCTTCAGCAACATGACATAGTGAACAGATGGAGCTTCCTATTTGCGGTTTGATTCTCTTTACAATCTCGGGACTACACCTGCAGGACCCCTGATGACCTACTTGACACTCTGTGGAATCTCCAACTTCAACCCCGAGCAGCCACTCCAGAAGGCTCTCGTCAACGGTCGGCATCATGCTCTCTGCAAAAAAGCCGCCCTTCTCACTCTGCCATGGGTCAACTTAGCTCCTACAAGAGAGGTCTATATTCCTCTTCAGCTCTGGTCCCCCAGTACTCAATGGACTGTATTTTACAAGTACAATGGATCCCCTTTATTGCCCTCCGTTGGGCTGAGTCTTCTCCTAAGACCGTCTTCCTTGGCCCCCCTGTAGTTGCTTGATGCAAATGCACTTCACCCTCCTTGATGGCTACGGTAGAACACCCCTTAGCCTGACTTGGCCTACAGGCTGTTGACTGCATTAACGAAACTTGAGGTTTTTCTGTTCGGTCTGTTGTAACTGTTATGTATGGTTACAGAAGCATCATTTGGCATATTTGGGAGGCCTGGACCTGGTGGCACTGACGGCATCTTACAACTTCAACATTTTATCATCCTTTATAGGCTGAGATGGCCAGAAGTGCTGCCAAGCCCTTGGAGTTCCTCAACATCTCGGGATCCTAGGCTCTTGCTGATCCAGCGAGAGCCTACTAACATATGTTTGTATTTGGGCTGTTTTCCTTCCTATGTTTTTCACTGTGTACCCACCACTAACCATGCAGTACTGGGTTTTTGTACTGCCTGGGTTACCTTTGTCCCCCCGGTGTGTCCGCTATATGTATATCCCATTGGGCCTTTGCTGCCCTATTTCTTTACTACCAGGGTTTGTTTATCACTCTCTCTCGCTCCCCCGTGTGACTTCCCTGTTTCTCTTCCCCCGCTCTATTTTTTCTTTTCCCCTCGGCACCGTACCGTGTACACACAATTTCAGACTTACCACTTACTAGCAGACCATGCTTCCCCACCATGGGTCCCCTGAATATCTTTACTCTGAATGTTCAGGGCCTTAATATCCCATAAAAACGTAACAAAGCCTTCCGATCTTTTGCTCTCCAAAAGGCACATGTCATCTGCTTGCAGGAGACACATTTTACTACTACTTCCACACCAAGATTTTTTGGTCCCCAATATCCCCAAGTTTTCACTGCTTCTGCAAAAACCAAGCGTAGAGGAGTCCTTGTAGACCTTCCACCGCACAGCCCATTTTACACATCATACCGAGATCAGAGATCCTGAGGGTCGGTACCTCCTCCTATCGGGGCTTCTCCTCATTTATGAAGTTACCATTGTTACCTACTATGCTCCCAACCAGGGCCCGCTACCGTTCCTCTCCCACCTAATGACTATCATCGAGTGCCATAAGCTTGGTACTCGCGGTGCTTGTTTGTTTAGACTCTAATTGCATATTATACCCCTTTCTGGACAAATCCCCCCAACCGCCACTCCCGCTGTCCTGCAAAGTCTCCTTCCAACAACTTCTGCATTGTCATTCTTTAGTCTATACGTAGAGAGAGCTTAATCCTGTGAAACGCTGATATACTTTACTCTCACCCCCACAAAACATTTTCGCATATCGATCATATTTTCACGACTGTTGTCTCTTCTTCTCGACTTCTCGCCTCTGACATCCTCCCCATACATTGGTCTGACCATAGTGCTGTCATCACGTCCATCTCATCCTTAGCTTCCTTGACAATGGATGCCTCTTGGTTTATCAATGACAACCTACTATCCCATCCTTCACATAGCCTGGACATAGAGAAAGCTCTTAAATAGTATCTGTCAATGAAATCTTTTTTAAATAAAGAAAAATGTCAGCTGCGCTCCCCCCTTGAGGCTAACTATACTCAGGTTCATCAGGCCTTCTAAGCCACTCCATCGTCCTGTAACCATCAGACCCTTGAGCAATCCCATTTGGAACTGGATCTCTTTCTCACAGACCAAGTGGAACTCTCTTTTCGTAGATCACGGCACAAGTACTATACTAAAGCAAACAAACCAGACACATTCTTAGCCCTCTCACTCCCCAGACTAGATCGAGGCGCTAAGCCAATCTGCCTTCGGGTATCCCAAGGCAGTCACACTAACAATCAGTGCGTATATTAAAAGTTTTCCACAAACACCTGTCTCAACTATACTCCCAGTCAGAACCCTTTGATCTGCCTCATGCTGAAACCCTCTTAGCTCACCTTACTTTCCTGCAACTGTCAGCACATCATCCTGTGAAATCCTTGAGAAACCAATCACACCTGTTGAAACTTTGAGTGCCACCAAGGCCCTGAAGGTGCATAAGTGCCCAGGCCTGGACGGCTTCTCCTCCGCCTACTCTAAGAAATTTGCTCACCTTCTTTCCCCAGGCAAATGCCTTCAATGCCATCCTCGCGGGTCAATCCTATAGACCCGAAACAGTGATGGCCACTATCTCCATGATCCCAAAACCCAACACAGACGACTCAGTATGGTCCAACTATAGGCTCATTTCCCTCCTAAATATTGAGAAACTCGCGAAAATCCTTTCCACCCGCCTTAACCCATTCATAGGCTCTCTAGTCCACAACAATCAAGTAGGCTTCATACCCTCACGCCAAGTGGGTGACAATGTAAGACACTTAGCCATCCTATCACACTTAGCCCGTACTTGCAAAATCCCCATTTGCTACCTATCTTTAGATATTATTAAGGCCTTTGACACGGTCTCATGGCCTTACCTCAACTTCATTCTATGTCACTGGGGTTTTGGGACTTGCTTTCTGTCATGGATTTCCTCCCTGTACTGTGAACCGGCCTGTGTTAGATACCTGGGGCACAAGTCAGCTGCGTTTTCAATTCTTTCTCCGTTACTCTTTGCTGTAGCCATCAAACCATTGGCCCTCCTGATAAGAGCTGACCCTGATATATGTGGACTTGAGTTGGGAGGTTCTCATCATAAGCTTTGTCTCTTTTGCTGACGACGTGCTCCTCTTTCTCACCTCCCCACTGACTTCCACTCTGACTTTACTCTGACTCCTTCAGGATTTTGGCCAAACTTCCGGCCTTCATGTTCCCAGAAGTCAATAGTGTTAAATATCTCCCTACCCCTTCAGGAGTTGACCCACCTGCAGCAGGCTCTGCCATTTACCTGGTCTCAATGCTCCATTCCCTGTCTAGGCATTAAACTGATGGCTAACCCGTCAAGCCTTTATTCTGCCAATTACCTACCTATGCTAGCCCACCTTACTAACCTCATGACCAAATGGTCCTCCCTTCCATTGGCATGGATGGGTAGAATCACAGTATTGAAAATGTCCATTCTTTCCAAAATCCTATACTTGTTTAGAGTTCTGCCTATTCCAGTGAAAGCAAACTTCCTCCGCATTTTGCAGCGACAAGCTTTTGTATAAATCTGGGCTTCCATCCGCCTTCGTATACCTCGAGCAACCACACATAAACCCTGGGTCTCCCAGATTTTACTAAGTATTACCAAGCTGAGCATCTTGCGCAATTGTCTAAATACCACGTGGCACACGAAACCCCTCAATGGGTTGTAATTGAATTGGTTGATTGTGACCCTCTCTCAGTCACTAACCTCCTTTGGCTTAGGTCTCCAGATTGTCGGCCACTTTGTAATCCAATAACTTCTCATTACGTTTCGCTCTGGGACAAACTAAAGTCCCGCTATTCTCTCCAGTTGCCGCACAACCCCTACTTTCATACCTTCGGAATCCGACTTTCTCCCCAGCCTGGTTCTCTCCACACTCCTTCATGCATTGGTATTCAGCAAACTTGCTCCGTACACATCACTTTTTGACCAACAAGAACCTCAAGTCCTTTTCTTCCCTTCGTGAATCCCACTCTATACCGGCGTCGGAAATCTTTAGATATCTCCAGCTGAAAAATTTTTACGCCCTGCTCACTGCTCAACTCCATTCAGCCCGATCTATGACATTTTTGAATGCTCTTGCTACAGGAACCCTCACAGGAAAGGCTTTATCTCCGCCCACTATAACCTCCTTTCAACCCCTGAGTCTTCGCCAACCCCTACCTATGTCGCTAAGTTGGAGAAAGATCTTGAACATCAATTGAGTCCTAAAGATTGGGAAGGCATTTGGTTGGCTACCAAATCCTCCTCGCAGAATGTAATAGCTGTAGAGACTAATTACAAAGTATTGACCCAATGGTACCTGGTCCCAGCGAGGATTGCTAAATATACTCCCAGTTATTTCCCTAATTGTTTTTGGGGCTGTGTGGTGGTAGGAACATATTTTCATATTTCGTGGTCTTGCCTGGTAACCCAAGCTTTTTGGGCCGAAATTTTTCATATGCTGTCCTCCTCTGTTCCCTTTCTTGGTCTCCTTTATACTTTCCTTCCTCTTTCTAACCTGCTACCATTTTTTTTTCTTCATTAATTTTGCATGGAACCTATAGGTAGTTCTGAGGTTAATCATAACCATGCTTTACCCCCTTTGTATTGCATTTTCCCAAATGTTTCATTGTGGTTCCCAGTTGTATGGTTTCACATGATACTTTTCTCCTTGCTTTTAAGCAACATGTTCTCCAATACTTCTGTATACGTATTTACATGTCTTAAGCTTGTTGCTAGCTTGGAAAATCAATAAAATGTTTGAACAAGATAATATCAGGTGGCTGAGTTGGAAAGAGACACTTTACTCCCAGAAGGTTATTATATGTTCTGGGATGATGTGTCCCTATTACTAATTTCTCTGTTCAACATTCGCAGATTAGGAACATTATTACTAAACATTGGGGTATTCTTAAAAATGATTCAGTTTTGGGGGATTTTCTACCAGAGAAACCAGTAAGCAGTGATTTTTCGGAGAGCCGCCACTTTAAGAGATAGGATTGCACCTAATGTGGTTGATCCCCCAAAGGAAGTTTCATTTTTTTCAGATTTAAAACGATTTTCCCCTTGTAATCGATCCATGATCTGCAAATTAGGGGGAGTCAGACGTAGTAAGGTTGTTTCTTTCACACACAACACAATTTCTAACACAATTGGGAAAAACTATTTCATTAATTCCTTTATTACTTGCAATAGCTAATATGTTGTGTATTTGCTTGAATGTTCTTACAATAAACAACATATTGGGAGAAAACAAGACGTATGAGAAATAGAATGAGGGAGCATTTGTATAACATTAAGAAGGGGTTCAAAGAACACTCACTTTCTAAACACTTTAGAGATTGCCACCATAGGAATCCAAAAGGTATTAAGTTTACAGGTATTGCTATTATACACCCTCATTGAAGGGGATGTAACAAACGTAGGTAAGTGTCCATGCTTGAGATGAACTGGATTTATGAGATGCGTACATTTGTACCCCGGGGCTTGAATATAGAAATTGATAAAAACTGTTTTATAGACAATAGTTGAGGGTTATATTGTTTATAATCCCTGTTCTTTTTATGTTAATGATTTGTATTCTATTTTATATTATGTTGCAATGGTATTTTTAAATTATTATTAATTTTTTACCAATGTGAATAGCCTGCTATTTGATTGGAGGTGTAGGTCTGAGTTCCTCTAAAATTGAAAGCGTTATTACATTGGCATAACGGTCTAGTATTTCTCCATTTTTATTAATTTCAATTTGATTCCTTTTTTTTAAATCTATTAATGATGATCACTATTAACCATCTGGTGTATAACTGTATATTTGTAGTTGTTTGCCCAGGTGATGTTGATACTATCACAAGGGTTTAATATGTGAATATCAGCTTTTTTTGGAAGATACAGGTAACCATTGTACTATAATGGTATGGTGCCGCTTCGCAGGCTGTTTAAATGGTATTGAATTCTGACGTCGGCAATGGATGTACTTGTGCACAAAACGCGTTGGGTAGAGCCTAGGTGCTGATGTCACACTGCCGTGTCTGCTATCTGAAGAAGCGGCCATCTTGGTATGTGATACATTGATTGTTCCATGTGGAAATGTTTTATATGTGTTATGGACCGACTGGCGGTAGCCTCTAGCGCTCTACAGACCAGAATTCCCCAGGGCGCAGAATCTAAGTCCCGACCTGCTTGTTCACCAGGGCCTCTGATGGTGGGGATGGACTTGGAGCAAGCCGAAACCAGGTCACGGCCCCTGGGTGCACCCAGCTATGGTAGAAGCACTTGGCGTTGGTATGTAGCAGGTGAGAGCCTGATGTGAGGAGGCGGAATGAGCAAAGTCAGACAGGCCAGGTCGGTAACAGCAGGGACAGGTCGGTACAAGCAGCAGGCAGGAGAATAAACGGGTCACGGTCCAGGTTCGGCAACAGGAGATCAAACGTACAGGATTAGACAGGAGAATGGTCAGACAAGCCAGGGATCAGAGCATGGGGACGGTCAGCGAATCAAGGTCAGGCAGGGTCGGCAACAAGGCAATCTCAGGAAACACAGGATACAGGTAAAGACCATACGGCAACTAAAGCACATACCTGTCTTGTTTAAATAGGGCGCCCTGCGCCCTCATTGGTGCCAGGCGCACATCCACGATCGCGAGTGCGCATGCGCGACCACCGCTGCTGTCGCGGGTCCCCAGGTCCTAATGCTCGCACGCTAGTGCGCGCTGGCCTACTGCGCATGCGCAGACTCGTGCGCCGCGGTAAGGTCTGGGGTCCCTGACATTGCCCCCCCCTACGGGCAGCCTCCGCAACCAGCCTCGAAGGAGAAATCAGGTGGGCATCCGAAGGAATTCCTGCATCAATCTGGGGGCATGGACATTTTGAGCAGGTTCCAACGAATTCTCTTCTGGCCCATAGCTTTTCTACTTGATAAGGTATTGTGTTTGACCGCCCCTTTTTCTGCAGTCAATAATTGTCTCTACCTCGAATTCCTCTTCCCCAGCAATGTCTATGGCCTCTGGGGGTCTATATCTACGATCTGAAAAAGGATCTGATACTGCGGGTTTCAACAAAGACTCATGGAAAACGGGGTGTATTTTAAGAGATTCGGGAAGTGCTAATTTATATACCACTTCATTGACCTTGCATTCTACTTGAAAAGGGCCCACAAATTTGGGTGCCAATTTCCTAGATGGGCATGCCAGTTTCAGGTTGGTTGTTGCCAACCAAACCCGATCCCTGGGGTGTATAACCAATTCCCCTTTTCTTCTCCGGTCAAAAAACTTCTTGCTATCTTCCTGGGCTCTAGCCATTGTTTCCTGTAATAATTTATTATTGGTTGAGAAGAAATTTAGGTTCTCTTGGGCTGCTGGGACTGAGTTCTCTGGGACCAGATCTGGCAGGAAAGTAGGGTGGAACCCATAGCTGGCGAGGAATGGGGATTGATTGGTGGCAGAATGATTCACATTATTGTAAGCAAATTCCGCCATCTTGCAGAAATGAAGTGTAACATCTAAGATATTGTTTGAGCATCTGATTGGTCCGCTCAGTCTGTCCATTAGTCTGTGGATGATACGCTGAGGAAAAAGATAGCTTGATTTCCAAACCCTCACATAAAGCCTTCCAGAATTTGGACGTAAACTGAACTCCCCGATCCGAAACAATATTCTTTGGTACACCGTGAAGTCTCACTATCTCCTTAATGAAGACCTGTGCCGTTTCGGAAGCGGATGGTGTCTTTTCCAGTGGAAGGAAGTGGTCCATTTTAGAGAGACGGTCCACCACTACAAAAATTACGGTGTGATCGTGTGAAGGTGGCAGTTCCATGATAAAATCTATGGAGATCATGCTCCAGGGCCGGTCAGGTATTGGCAAGGGTCGCAACAGGCCCCAAGCCCTGTCTCTAGTGGGTTTATTCCAATTACAAATAGGGCAAGTTTTAACATACGTTTCACTATCTTTGGCCATACTTGGCCACCAAAACGTGCGTCGTGCCAATTCTAGGGTCTTGTGTATCCCAAAGTGATCCGCCAATGGATGATCATGACAATAGCCTAAAACCAGGGTCTGAGCTTCCTTGGGTACCAGGATCTGTTCCCCCCTCCACAAGAGACCTTCCCTGCTTTGTATTGAGGTTCCAGGTAGATCAGGAACCCTGGTGAATGCAGCCTGTAGTTTAGACAAAAGCTCAGACTGGAGCAGCAAGAAACTACCTGCCAGTAAGATGGTATCCAGTTGGGGTGTTTCTCTAGGGTCTTCAAACATACGGGAAAGAGCATCCGGTTTTGTGCTTCTAGACCCAGGTTGATAGGTGATATGTAGATTGAACCTCGCAAAGAATAGTGCCCATCTGGCCTGGCGTGGTCGGAGGCATTTAGCTGTCTTCAGATACTCTAGGTTCTTATGGTCGGTATAGACCGAAATGGGGTGTAGGGCTCCCTCTAATAGATACCGCCACTCCTCTAATGCTGCCTTAATGGCTAACAATTCCCGATCCCCGATATCATAATTCCTTTCCGAGGGGGAGAGCTTCCTAGAAAAGAAGGCTACCGGGTGCATAAGTTCCTTGGCACCTACCCTCTGAGATAATACTGCTCCTACCGCTACTTCTAATGCGTCCACCTCTAATATATACGGTAACGATGCATCGGGGTGGCTCAGGATGGGAGCTGTTGTGAACAGTTTCTTTAAAGCCTCAAAAGCAGCCTGTGCTGCTGCGGTCCATTGAAAACGCACCCCTACCTTTGTGAGTTGGGTGATGGGCGCTACCAGGCCTGAGAAATTCTTTATAAATTTCCTATAAAAATTTGCAAACCCAATAAATCTCTAAACCCCCTTCTTATCTGTGGGGGCCGGCCATTCTAAAATTGCCGTGATTTTCTGAGGGTCCATAGCAATCCCAGTGGTAGAAATGATTAGACCCAAAAACGAGATACTACTCTGTTTGAAACTGCATTTTTCGGCTTTGGCATAGAGCCCGTGCTGGCGAAGTCACTCCAGCACGCTCCTGACATGCCCCTGATGCTCCTCCAGAGATGAGGAAAAGTTCAAAATATCGTCTAGATAAACAATTACGAAAACGTCCAAAAAGTCTCTAAAAATATCATTCACGAAGTGCTGAAACATGGCCAGCACATTACATAACCCAAATGGCATAACTAAGCATTCAAAGTACCCGAGCCGAGTGCGAAAAGCAGTTTTCCACTCGTCCCCTTCGCGTATACGGACCAGGTTATAAGCGCCCCTGTGATTAAGTTTTGAAAAAATAGAAGCCGTCTTTAACCTCTGGAATAACTCAGGGACCAAGGGAAGGGGGTAGCAATTCTTGACTGTGATTTTATTTAAGTCCCTATAATCGACACATAGTCTCAGGGATTGGTCCTTCTTCTCAACAAAAAAGATTCCTGCCCCAGCCGCTGATGTGGAAGGGCGGATAAAACCCTTCCGAAGGCTCTCATCAATATATTCTTTCAGTGCCCCCAGCTCTCGTTCTGACAGGGGGAAGATTCGGCCGAATGGTATTTCAGATCCCGGGAGAAGGTCAATAGGACAATCGTAAGCCCGATGCGGGGGAAGAATATCTGCTCCCCGTGGGATAAAAATGTCAAGAAACTGATGATAGGCCGCAGGCACAATTTGGGCTAATTCGGTATCGATACTCACACCTAACAAGGTTGGTGTATCTAGTGGTAACCTGGGTAAGCAGTGCTCCTGGCAATAGGACGAGTGAAACTGAATCGACCCGGCCTTCCAGTCAATTTGGGGGTCGTCAGCTTGTAGCCAGGGAAGCCCCAAAATAACTGGAAATAGGGGGGATGCAATGGCGTCCAAACGGAGAAGCTCTTGATGATGCCCTGCCACTGTGGTGTGTATAGGAAGGGTCTCCCGATCTACCGTCCCAGTTTTTATGCGAGACCCATCCGTCAAAAAAACGTTTAGGCCATGCTCCTTGGAGAGCAAAGGAATCTGCTGCTGGGCTGCGAAGCTAAGGTCAATAAAGGAGCTACACGCCTCGGAGTCAATAATAGCTGTCACCTGTACGATTCTTCCGGGGAGCTGAAAAGACACAGGCACAGCTAAGTGAGTGGGGTTGCCTGTGCACACAGTAGACATAGCAGAAATAATGGAAGAGCACTTATGGAACTTCTCTGGACAGGAGTGCACCATGTGACCGGCTGCTCCGCAGTAGAGGCCTAGATTGTCCCTGCTGTAAGGAATAGAGGGCTGCCTCAGCCGAGGCTGTCCGATGCGGGTCATCATAAAGCTGCGCCATTGCCTTGAAAAAGGTAGTAACGGAGTTCAGGTGTGGGTGGTGAGTCTCCATCAGGCCGTGAGCCCATCCCTGGGGTTCACCCTGCAACAAGGATATAATGAATCCTACCTTCACAGATTTAGACCAAAAGGTCCAGGGTTGGAGATCAAAATAGAGCTGGCAGGAGTTCTGGAAGGCCCTGTACATTATTCAATCCCCATTGAACCGCTTGGGTGTTGGCACTCGCGGTTCTGGCGGAGGGATGGAGAATGCTGCCACAGTGGGAGGTTCAGTGGAGCTCCTGGCAGCAGGTGCACTCACCGGTTCTGATGTTATGGGAATAGGTGTTGCTAGGCTCTGAACTTGTCCCTCCAAATGTTTATATCCATCTTCTAGCGTTTTAACGGCCTGTGTGAGTGCCGCCAGGTGTCGGGACATCTCTTCCCAGGGAGAAGGTCCTCCTCCAGACTCTGTCATGGCCGTATGGTTTTGTTATGGACCAACTGGCGTTAGCCTCTAGCGCGCCACAGACCAGAATTCCCCAGGGCGCGGAATCTAAGTCCCGACCTGCTTGTTCACCAGGGCCCCTGATGGTGGGGATGGACTTGGAGCAAGCCGAAACCAGGTCGCGGCCCCTGGGTGCACCCAGCTGTGGTAGAAGCATTTGGCGGTGGTACGTAGCAGGTGAGAGCTTGATGTGAGGAGGCGGAATAAGCGAAGTCAGACACGCCAGGTCAGTAACTGCGGAGACAGGTCGGTACAAGCGGCAGGCAGGAGAATAAACGGGTCACGGTCCAGGTTCGGCAACAGGAGATCAAACGTATAGGATTAGACAGGTGAATGGTCAGACAAGCCAGGGATCAGAGCGTGGGGACGGTCAGCGAATCAAGGTCAGGCAGGGTCGGCAACAAAGCAATTTCAGGAAACACAGGATACAGGTAAAGACCATATGGCAACTAAAGCACATACCTGTCTTGTTTAAATAGGGCACCCTGCGCCCTCATTGGTACCAGGCGCGCGTCCATGATCGCAAGTGCGCCTGCGCGACTGCCGCTGCCGTCGCGGGTCCCCAGGTCCTAATGCTCGCACACTAGTGCGCGCCGGCCTACTGCGCATGCGCAGACCCGTGCACCGCGGTAAGGTCTGGGGTCCCTGACAATATGGCATATTTTTATGATCATTAAAACTGCTACACTATATATATCAACCCTGGGGCTCCATGTGGTGAGCATCTCTCCTTGGGGTCTAACCGGACTGTAAAAGTTGCTGGAGTGTAGATGGCATAGACCTCATGATATACATGCTAATGACCAAGTAGCTCTCTGGGTCTAACTGGACTGGTAAAGTTGCTGGAGAGCGGATGGCATAGACGTCATGATATACATGTTACTGACCAGGTAGCTCTCTGGTGAGTGCATACTGGTGGAGGACCTTGCACTGGATAAAGAGCACTTTGTGAGATTGAACACTGTCTATCGTGATTGACACCCTAAGTTTACAGATTTACATTGAAAGGACTTTATCCGCTTGCCGCCCTGCCACTGTGTATATACGTGTGCAGGGCGGCAGTGGAGCGCAAAAGCACGTTTTAAAACGTGCTCCGCGCTCCTGACACATTCGTGGGTAGGGGGCGCGCGCGCGCGCTCCCACTGACCCGCGGGTGATACGATTCGATCCAGGAGGGATCGATCATTAGATTTCAGCCAGTGATTTCTGGCTGAAATCACATGATCGGTCCCTGTCCTATCCTGTCCTGTGTTGATATTTACACAGGGCAGGATATGATGTCATTCTTCTCTGCCTGGACACATTCCGTTCCAGACAGAGAAGAAGACATCCAAAAAGTGAGTACACAAGCACTACACTACAGTTAGAACACACTAGGACACATTTAACCCCCTGATCGCCCCCCCCCAGTTAACCCCTTCACTGCCTTGTCACCAGTGTCACTGATCAGTGAAGCGATTTTTACTGATCAGTGTCGCTGGCGACTTCCGATAGAGTTAGCGCCCCTCCCAGATTGCGCCAGTTTGCCCGCCAGTACACCAGTAATTCCGTTTAACCCCTTGATCGCCCCCCCCAGTTAACCCCTTCACTGCCCTGTCACCAGTGTCACTGATCAGTGAACCAATTTTTACTGATCACTGTATCAGTGTCGCTGGCGACTTCCGATAGTGTTAGCGCCCCTCCCAGATAGCGCCAGATTGCCCGCCAGTACACCAGTAATCCCGTTTAACCCCTTGATCCCCCCCCAGTTAACCCCTTCACTGCCCTGTCACTAGTGTCACTGATCAGTGAACCAATTTTTACTGATCACTGTATCAGTGTCGCTGGCGACTTCCGATAGTGTTAGCGCCCCTCCCAGATAGCGCCAGCTTGCCCGCTAGTACACCAGTAATCCCATTTAACCCCTAATCTCCCCCCCCAGTTAACCCCTTCACTGCCCTGTCACCAGTGTCACTGATCAGTGAACCTATTTTTACTGATCACTGTATCAGTGTCGCTGGCGACTTCCGATAGTGTTAGCGCCCCTCCCAGATAGCGCCAGATTGCCCGCCAGTACACCAGTAATCCTGTTTTACCCCTTGATCGCCCCCCCCCCCCAGTTAACCCCTTCACTGCCCTGTCACCAGTGTCACTGATCAGGGAACCAATTTTTACTGATCACTGTATCAGTGTCGTTGGCGACTTCCGATAGTGTTAGCGCCCCTCCCAGATAGCGCCAGTTTGCCCGCCAGTACACCAGTAATCCTGTTTAACCCCTTGAATGCCCCCTTCCCCCCCAGTTAACCCCTTCACTGCCCTGTCACCAGTGTCACTGATCAGTGAACCAATTTTTACTGATCACTGTATCAGTGTCGCTAGTGATTTCCGATAGTGTTAGCGCCCCTCCCAGATAGCTCCAGTTTGCCCGCCAGTACACCAGTAATCCCGTTTAACCCCTTGATTGCCCCCCCCAGTTAACCCCTTCACTGCCCTGTCACCAGTGTCACTGATCAGTGAACCAATTTTTACTGATCACTGTTTCAGTGTCGCTGGCGACTTTCGATAGTGTTAGCGCCCCTCACAGATAGCGCCAGATTGCCCGCTAGTACACCAGTAATCCCATTTAACCCCTTGATCCCCCCCCCAGTTAACCCCTTCACTGCCCTGTCACCAGTGTCACTGATCAGTGAACTGATTTTTATTGATCACTGTATCAGTGTCGCTGGCGACTTCCGATAGTGTTAGCGCCCCTCCCAGATTGCGCCAGATTGCCCGCTAGTACACCAGTAATCCCATTTAACCCCTTAATCTCCCCCCCCAGTTAACCCCTTCACTGCCCTGTCACCAGTGTCACTGATCAGTGAAGCGATTTTTACTGATCACTGTATCAGTGTCGCTGGCGACTTCCGATAGTGTTAGCGCCCCTCCCAGATAGCGCCAGATTGCCTGCCAGTACACCAGTAATCCCGTTTAACCCCTTGATCGCCCCCCCCCAGTTAACCCCTTCACTGCCCTGCCACCAGTGTCACTGATCAGTGAACTAATTTTTACCGATCACTGTATCAGTGTCACTGGCGACTTCCGATAGTGTTAGCGCCCCTCCCAGATAGCGCCAGTTTGCCCGCTAGTGCACCAGAAATCCCATTTAACCCCTTGATCCCCCCCCCCAGTTAACCCCTTCACTGCCCTGTCACCAGTGTCATTGATTACAGTGAACAGATTTTTACTGATCACTGTATTAGTGTCACTGGTGACTTCTGATAGTGTTAGTGCCCCTCCTAGATAGCGCCAGTTTGCCCGCTAATGCACGGGTTTTTTTTTACCAAAAACATGTAGCAGAATACATTTTGGCTTAAATTTATGACTAACTTTGAGTTAGGCCCGGCGGACCTTTTAATCCGGCCCGCGGAGCTAGGCTCCTCTCACAGTCCGCCCTGAAGACCGGTGTAGCATGAAATCTGTCTCCTATGAGGATCTGTCCCCCTCGACGTATCTGCGCATGTGCCGGAGATCGCCGATCGGCTGCTAATGCCTGAAACTGGCACATGCGCAGATGCGTTGAGGGGGACAGATCCTCATAGGAGACAGATTTTCATGCTACACCGGAGCGGCGCGGGACACGGCGAGAGGAAAGGTAAGTGAATTGACACAGGGGGGACTTGGGGACTTAATATGGGGAATGAATTACTATAGGGGGAATGAATTACTATAGGGGGGATGAATTACTATATGGGGGATGAATTACTATGGGGGATGAATTACTATAGGGGGGATGAATTACTATATGGGGGATGAATTACTATATGGGGGATGAATTACTATATGGGGGATGAATTACTATGGGGGATGAATTACTATATGGGGGATGAATTACTATGGGGGATGAATTACTATAGGGGGGATGAATTACTATGGGGGATGAATTACTATATGGGGGATGAATTACTATGGGGGATGAATTACTATATGGGGGATGAATTACTATGGGGGATGAATTACTATGGGGGATGAATTACTATATGGGGGATGAATTACTATGGGGGATGAATTACTATGGGGGTGAATTACTATGGGGGGATGAATTACTATATGGGGGATGAATTACTATATGGGGATGAATTACTATATGGGGGATGAATTACTATATGGGGGATGAATTACTATAAGGGGGATGAATTACTATATGGGGGATGAATTACTATGGGGGATGAATTACTATATGGGGGATGAATTACTATGGGGGGATTAATTACTATATGGGGGATGAATTACTATATGGGGGATGAATTACTATATGGGGGATGAATTACTATGCTTACTATGGGGGAATATTACTATACTTACTATGGATGACACATACACATCATTCATCTACTCTTGGTCCGGCCCCCGGGTCCAATATATGAACCCATTGCGGCCCTCAAGTCAAAAAGTTTGCCCACCCCTGATCTATACCATAGTTTGTAGACGCTATAACTTTCACACAAAGCAATCAATTTACACTTATTGGGATTTTTTTTACCAAAAACATGTAGCAGAATACATTTTGGCTTAAATTTATGACTAGCTTTGAGTTTACGATATATTTTTTATAGCTGAAAGTAGAAAATATTGGTTTTTTTTTTTAATTTTTGTGGTTTTTTTTGTTTATAGCGCAAAAAATAAAAAGCGCACAGGTGATCAAATACCACCAAAAGAAAGCTCTATTTGTGTGAAAAAAGGACGTAAATTTCGTTTGGGTACAGCATTGCATGACCGCGCAATTATCATTTGAATTAGTGCAGCACTGTATAGCAAAAAAAGGCATAAATTACAGTATCTATACCATAGTTTGTAGACGCTATAACTTTCACACAAAGCAATCAATATACACTTATTGGGATTTTTTTTACCAAAAACATGCAGCAGAATACATTTTGGCTTAAATTTATGACTAGCTTTGAGTTTACGATATATTTTTTATAGCTGAAAGTAGAAAATATTGTTTTTTTTTCAAAGTTTTTGTGGTTTTTTTGTTTATAGCGCAAAAAATAAAAAGTGCACAGGTGATCAAATACCACCAAAAGAAATCTCTATTTGTGTAAAAAAAAGGACGTAAATTTCGTTTGGGTACAGCATTGCATGACCGCGCAATTATCATTTGAATTAGTGTAGCGCTGTATAGCAAAAAAAGGCATAAATTACAGTATCTATACCATAGTTTGTAGACGCTATAACTTTCACACAAAGCAATCAATATACACTTATTGGGATTTTTTTTACCAAAAACATGTAGCAGAATACATTTTGGCTTAAATTTATGACTAACTTTGAGTTTACGATATATTTTTTATAGCTGAAAGTAGAAAATATTGGTTTTTTTCAAAAGTTTCGTGGTTTTTTTGTATATAGCGCAAAAAATAAAAAGCGCACAGGTGATAAAATACCACCAAAAGAAAGCTCTATTTGTGTGAAAAAAAGGACATAAATTTCGTTTGGGTACAGCATTGCATGACCGCGCAATTATTATTTGAATTAGTGCAGTGCCAAACAGCAAAAAAAGGCTTGGTCATTAAGGGGGGTAAATCCTCTGGGGCTCAAGTGGTTATTGTTTATTATTCTGTTGTTGGTTATACACATTTAAATATAATTTATCTTGTTTTATTCACTGATTTGCTACATCACTCATATTGATAGTTTTTTTATGCGCTGCACTATGCGCTGCACTATTTTCTATTTACTTTGCAATAAAGATTTTGTCACCATTTTTTTGCACCAGCTGCTTTCTAATCAATAGAACATGTTCTCAATGCTGCAACCGTGCCCGCCGTCAGATTTGAAAACAGCACGGCCGTGTGGGGCTCCATGAATGAATGAACTCCATGAATGAATAAACTGCAAGTCCTGACAGCCTTAGCAGCTGTGGGCTTGTAGTTTTCAATGAACTACCACGGTGCTTTGGAGCGCCATGGTAGTTCATTGAAGCTTCTTGTCAGAATATCTGCATGGCTGCACATCTCTGTAAGGCAAGTAGATATTCTGACAGGTCTGCAGGAGACCTGCAAGACATCAGCGATCTACTGACCGCTGGTGCAATGCTTTCCAGGCTCCTTTAGACAAAAATAACAATTGCACAGTTTTTGACATGTCCAAAAGGTGAACTTATCCATTAAGGCAAAAAACACCTTGAGGCTTTAGAACCACATTAAAGTTTTACTTTGAGTGTTTAAGTACCCTTAGCCTTAAAAAAAAGAGTTGCAGATTGCAAAAGATGCATGGCTTTACACAGCAGCTGATTGGCCTGGAGAATAGTGCTTTTATAGAGTGGTGAAATTATTTGTTGACGGTTATAAGTAAATTTACCCTTATACTTAACATATAATTAAACTTATACTCACCTTCACATTGGGGAAGGTTGCAAAATTCAAATCTAACCATGGGGTCTGTAGTGTAACACCAAGGTCCATTTGGATCTCCATCTGGATTTCTACAAAAATTTGCCTCAAGCCCATCATTTGGAAACTTTTCAGGAGTTAGGCTGGACAAGAAAAAAATCAGTGACATATTAAAGCACCATAATGTAAAACATGCTAACCATGTCTTCATATGCTAATGCAGCAGGGGGATTAATAAAAAGTGAGAAAAGTTTGTGTCAACTGGAGCTCAGCCAATCAGGTTTTAAATTTTCAATTTTCTAAGATGTGTGAAAAAAAGAAGATAGAATCCGGTGTGTGTCCCCCCACACACACATGTACATACAGAAATGCTCGCACTTTGGCGCCTGAAATTGCCTTACAGGTCATGTACCCCCACGCACTCCTGAGTGGGAGCAATAATTCTAGCATCAGAGCCCCTGCATAACACTAAACTGATGACCTGCAGGAGCTTTTAAAGCATTGTCTATGAAAAAATATAGGGTACTGAGTTTTTTGCCATTACATGGACGTACAGGTCATCAGTTTAGTGTTATGCAGGAGTCCTGATGATAGAAGCTTATTTCTTTTCTTGGGGGGGGGGTGCAAGTAGCTGGTCTTGCTTAGGGTGCAAAATAGTCTAGCACCAGCCCTGTAAATCTGTACCCTGTATCTTACTGCCAGAACACTCAGTGTAAAATGCTTGTACTGGCATGTAAACTACTTGTATGTAGGTGCTTGTAGACACGTATCCAGCCATACGGCATTTAGAAGTGTATAATTCTTCATTCACTCCTCTAGCTCCACTAGAATAAATTTCTGCATGTACTGTATTTGCGTAAATGGATGCATGTGCTTATGCCCAATTACAAGAGTATAGGTGGAAATTACTCCACAATATTAATCTCAAATGTAGGACTTGGGAATTTTTTTTTTCATGATGCTAAACACTCTGCTCTAGATTACAGAATTAGGATATGGCTGTTCTCTATGAAAAAAAAAATAGCCTTTGGTCCTAAAAGGTAAATTTTTTGCTCCTGTGTACACAAGCCCTTACTGAAGTCATTATAATTAAGATCATATACAGTAGATGAATGTCATTATTGTAAATGCATTATTAAGCATGGCACTTACCTGCACTTTTACCAAAAGTTATTGATTGATTATAATCAATATTTTCTTGTGCGTTTAAGAAAAATCCTCTTTTAATCTAGGTTATTATGTGCTCTTCTTTCTATTGTTTCTCTTTTATCTCAGCAGTCTATAAATAATACACACACGCACATATACTATACCAATTATACATACATTATATTGCCAAAAGTATTGGGATGCTTGCCTTTACACGCATGTGAATTTTAATGGCATTCCAGTCTTAGTCCGTAGGGTTCAATATTGAGTTTGCTAAACCTTTGCAGCTATAACAGCTTCAACTCTTCTGAGAAGGCTGTCCAGAAGGTTTAGGAGTGTGTCTATAGGAATGTTTGACCATTCTTCCAGAAGCACATTTGTGAGGTCAGGCACTGATGTCAGACGAGAAGGCCTGGCTCGCAGTCTGTGCTCTAATTTATCCCAAAGGGATGGACATTGCTTTGTGCACTGGTGTGCAGTCATGTTGGAACAGGAAGAGGCCATCTCAAAACTGTTCCCACAAAATTGGGAGCATGAAATTGTCCAAAATGGCTTGGCATGCTGACCCCTTAAGGG
Source organism: Staurois parvus (assembly GCF_062004578.1). Lineage (NCBI taxonomy): Eukaryota > Metazoa > Chordata > Amphibia > Anura > Ranidae > Staurois > Staurois parvus. The sequence goes on along the minus strand of NW_028317855.1, from coordinate 12,139,885 downwards.
TTCCATTCACTGGAACTAATGGGCCAAGTTGGTTACTTCTGCATGCGCTGACCCCGCTCTGTCATTTTATAAGGCCTACCACTTCGTGGCTGAGTTGCTGTTGTTCCTAGTTGCTTTCACTTTGTTATATTACCACTAAGAGTTGACTGTGAAATATTTAGTAGCAAGGAAATTACATAGAAGGACATGTTGCACATGTACCACTCTTGAATTCACTGAGCTCCTAAGGTTGACCCATACTTTCACAAATGTTTGTAGAAGCAGTCTGCATGCCTAGGTGTTTAATTTTATACACCTGTGGCTGTGGAATTGATTGAAACACCTGAATCCAATAATTTGGAGGGGTGTCCCAATACTTGGGCAATATAGCCCAGATGGAAGAAAAATCTATTTTGAATATATTTTAAAAACATTCTTCCCAAATATATTGATATAAAAAAAATCTGAAGAATATACTTAAAAAATATATATGTTTAAAAAATATTTTTCATATATTTTGTCAAATATAAAAAACGCATTGCAACATAGGGAAGAATATTTTTAAAATAGATTCGAAATAGATTTTTCTTCCATGTGGTAGTGTATACAGTGTGTGTGTATATATATATATATATATATATATATATATACAAGGAACACTTTTTAATCAGAGTATAGCATCAAGTCAATTAAACTCCTTGTATGTTGATCTGGTAAGTTAAGTAGAAGAGGGGGTTGTTAATCAGTTTAAGTTGCTTTGGTGTTATGAATCTAGATAGGCGACAGTGAGACGGCCCCCAAAACAGGAATGGTTTTACAGGTGTAGGCCACTGACATTGTTCTCCCTACTCATCTTTTCTGACTGTTTTTCACTAGTTTTGCATTTGGCTAGGGTCAGTGTCACTATTGGTAGCATGAGGCGATACCTGGACCCTACAGAGGTTGCACAGACAGTCCATCTCCTTCAGGATGGCACATTAATACACGCCATTGCCAGAAGGTCTCAAGAGCATGGAGGAGATTCAAGGAGATAGGCAGTTACTCTAGGAGAGCTGGACAGGGCTGTAGAAGTTCCTTAACCCATCAGCAGGACCAGTATCTGTCACAATCCGGCTCACAGGGAGAAGTGCGGTTCTCCATTTTACCCCAAACTTCGGTATTTTGGTACTAGAGCAGACGTTATCCCCTCATTCCCCCTCCTTCAGGAATGCAACTTCTTTCTGTTACCTGTTTGCTGTGCTGTTGTGCTCTGTATATTTATATATAGATACTGTATATTGGTTACATCTTCTTTCTGTAAATATTTTTACTGCATCCTTTTGACCTTTTTGGTAATAAATATTACTTTCTAAAAGTGTTGAACTGTTTCTATAGCTCCTGAATGTAACTTCCAAATCCCTGCCGCTGGAGAGCGCTACTATGAGTATTTAACCCTCTGTATAACCGGTCTGTAGAGATAGCGGGATACTGACGGTTAACCAATCATCCTAGTGTATTGCTGAGTTTCCTCTTTCTCTGCATAAAAAGGAGGTGGCGGCAGTGTGAAGGGTTAATTACGTAATTACCCTGACCCAGTAACAATCGCTCCCAGGCTGCTTGTACATAGATTGTGGTCCAATTAGCTGGAAAATCGTTGTGCAGGGTGCAGCTAGGCGTGGCATTGTTACGCACGTGACAGCACGGTTTTAGATTGGTTAGTCCTTTGGTCACGAGTTTGGTGAGAAAGGCTGGGGTCTGACGCCCTCACAGTATCCAGTATCTGCTCCTTTGTACAAGGAGGAAAAGGATGAGCACTGCCAGAGCCCTACAAAATGACCTCCAGCAGGCCACTGGTGTGAATGTCTCTAACCAAACAATCAGAAACAGACTTCATGAGGGTGGCCTGAGGGCCCGACGTCCTCCAGTGGGCCCTGTGCTCACTGCCTGGCACCATAGAGCTTGATTGGCATTTGCCATTAAACACCAGAATTGTCAGGTTTGCCACTGGCTCCCTGTAGTTTTCACAGATGAGAGCAGGTTCACCCTGATCACATGTGACAGATGTGAAAGGGTCTGTAGAAGCCGTGGAGAACGGTATGCTGCCTGTAACATTGTTCAACATGACCTTATATAGTGGTGGGTCAGTGATGAGCTGGGGAGGCATATCCATGGAGGGATGCACAGACCTCTACAGGCTACAAAATGGCACCCTCACTGCCATTAGGTTTCAGGATGAAATTCTTGGACCCATTGTCAGACCCTACGCTGGTGCAGTGGGTCCTGGGTTCCTCCTGGTGCGCGACAATGCCCGGTCTCATGTGGCAAGAGTATGCAGGCAGTTCCTGGAGAATGAAGGATTTGATACCATTGAATGGCCCCCACGCTCGCTTGACCTAAATCCAATAGAGCACCTCTTAAATATCATGTTTCGGTCCATCCGACACCGCCAGGTTGCACCTCACACTGTCCAAACGCTCAGTGATGCCCTGGTCCACATCTGGGAGGAAATACCCCAGGACACCATCCATCGTCTCATTAGGAGCATGCTCCAATATTGTCAGGCACGCATACAAGCATGTGGGAGCCATGCAAACTATTAGGGATGCACCAAAATTTCGGCCACCGAAACATATCGGCCGAAAATAGCTCTATCGGCATTTTGCTGATAGAAAAAATGTAGTAGTTACCGGGAACTGTGAGTACTGCAGATGTGGGGGGCAGTGGAGAGAGGCAGGAGAGGTGCAGTGTATACAGTGACTGACTGTCACTATGTCAGTGCCGGTTTTTAAATGCAATTGCTATTTTTTTTTTCTTCACTATAGCTCAGAGAATCAGCTGTTACTTTCCCCGAGATAAAAGAAACAACATTTCTTTTTAGTTTCTTTCTTGAGCTAAAAGAAAAAAGTTTCCTTTAGCTCCAGGGAAAGTGACAGCTATGGTGAAGAAAAAAAAAGCTGGCAATTGCACTCACTGCCCCCCCCCCTTACAAAGAGGACCTATCACTTATATGCTATCACATAGTAGACTATTGGTCCTCTATGTGATAGCAATAAAATTATAAGTTGAAAAAAAATATACATGGAAGTAGAAAAAAAAATTGGAGCCTCCCTACCCCCACATATGCAGACATTTCGGTATCAGTTTCAGCACAAGAATTTTCATTTCTGTACACCAATACAAACTACTGAGTACCATTCTGAGTTTCTGCAATGAGAGATGTTGGGGTGTCTTTGAATTCAGTCCTCTGTAGGTTGATAATTTGCATTTCCATCAAACGATGGGGCATCCTTACATTCCTAACACATTACCCAGTCCATATCAGTATAGATATCCAGCATGATATTTTTCCCCATTGAGAGAGAGGCACAGTGGCTAAATGATTAGCACTTCCTCCTGGCAGTATTAGGGTCGTTGGTTCAAATCCCAACCAGAGCACTACCTGCCTGGAATTTGCATGTTCTCCCTTTGCCTGTGTGGGTTTTCTCTGCATACTCTGGTTTCCTCCCACACTCCAAAGACATGCTGGTAGGTTAATTGGATCCTGCCTAAATTGGCCCTAGCTTGTGTATGTATGATTGTGAGTTAGGGATTTTAGATTGTATACCACTTGAGGGTTAGGGTCTGATGTGAATGTACAATATATATGTAAAGCACTGCAAAAATTGATGGTGCTATATAAGTACCTATATTATTATTATTATACAGTATTTATAAAGCGCCAACAGTTCGCTCAGTGCTGTACAATACAATGGGAGACAATACATGCGACAGTACAATAACAATACAATGCGATACACGAGGGGTTCAAGGGCCCTGCTCCTTGGAGCTTACAATCTAGGAGGGAGGGGATAGTGGTACAGGAGGAAAAGCTGTGGGGGATGGAGTGGTAGGAAGAGTGGAGGAGGTCAGCAATTAGCAGGGGGTGGGGTAGGCTTCCCTGAAGAGGTGGGTTTTCAGGGTGCGCCTAAAGGAGAGTAGGTAATAGTCTGATAGATTGGGGCAGGGAGTTCCAGAGGATGGGTGACACCCTGGAGAAGTCCTGGAGGCGGGCATGGGAGGAAGAGACCAGGGAACTAGAGAGAAGGAGGTCTTGTGAGGAGTGGAGAGTGCGTTTTGGGTGGTATTTGGATATTAGGTCGGTGATGTAGTTTGGGGCAGTATGATGGACAGCTTTGTACGTCAGTGTTAGGATTTTGAATTTGATACGTTGGGCAATGGGAAGCCAGTGGAGGGATGGGCAGAGGGGGGTGGCGGAAACGGAGAAGTTGGTAAGGTGGAAAAGTCTGGCTGCAGAATTCAGGATAGAATAAAGTGGGGATAGCCTGTGGTGAGGCAGGCCAGTGAGGAGGGAGTTGCAGTAATCGAGTCGTGATATGATGAGGGAGTGGAGGAGCTGTTTAGTGGTTTCTGGGGTTAGGAACGTGCATATTTTGCCGATGTTGCGGAGGTGGAGTCTGCATGAGTTTGTTAGTGATTGGACTTCGGGCTGGAAGGATAGATTGGAGTCAAGAATGACACCAAGTACTCTGGCCTGTGGGGCGGGCCTGATGGTGGCATTGTTGGATGTGATGGAGAAGTCAGTAGGGGGTGGTGTGCGGGCTGGGGGGAAGATTAGGAGCTCGGTTTTGGAGACGTTCAGTTTAAGGAAGTGGAGCGACATCATTCAGTAGGCTTGTGATTCGGGCGGAGACTGAGGGGGTGAGGCGAGGGGTTAAGAGATAGATTTGCGTGTCGTCGGCATAAAGGTAGTAGTTGAAGCGAAGGGGCCCGAGGACAGAGCCTTGAGGGACCCCAACAGAGAGGAGGAGTGAGGGGGAGGTGGTAGCATTATAGGTAACTCTGAAGGAGCGTTGTGATAGGTAGGATGAGAGCCAGGAGAGAGCAGAGTCTCTGTACCTATAATACAAAGATATATATATATATATGATAAATGTACATATTCTCTTAAGATAACAAAAATTGCATCATTTCCAATTATGAGGAAGTAAAAATAAGTAAAATCAGCATTAGTAAATGCATTTGAAATAAACACGTCATATTATGAATGATAAAAAAAATACTCTACTTTGGTAAATGGGGGGTGTTTGATGCCCAATCTTGACATGTTTTCCCAGTCTTTGTTTTAGATTCAGTTCCTCTGTAATCCTTTCCACTTCCAGAAATGCATTCTTCAAGGTAAACTACAGAAAAGATACATGAATGAATTAAATGAAATACAGATTTTGTTCCTAAACAGCCGTATTAGCATTGTTTTTTTTCTTTCTGGTGTGCTGTGTGAATGGGAATATATAATAAACATATAGTAAAGGTTTTTCAAATTTGACCGCAAAAGTGGAAATACACTTTAGGTCCCGTTGTTTGCTGACAACACACAGCATTTTTGTGAACCGAATGTTCACTGCCCTGCCAAAATTTTTTGCTAAACTACTCAATCATTCTGACTCTCAGATCTCTACAACAAAATTTCTAGTCATTCTGTAGTCCAAAATAAGAACTAGAAGGGTTCTTTGCAATAACCCTGAAAGTGTGCAGATGGCACTGTGAATTTCTGTCAAGATGAACATTTTTTTTCCACATTTTTGAACAGAAATCATAAAATGCTTCCAAAGGTATATTAAACAGACTAAAAAAGAAAGATACAAGAAGTTTATTGCTAGGGTTTACATAGACTTTAAACACTTCACGTCCTGCCCATTTATATAAACAGTCGGAAGGGAGCAGTGCAGGAGCGGGTTGTTGTTCATAAACGGCGCCTGCATTTTCAGGTTGTGCGTGCTTCCTGGGAGCGTGCAGCACTGCGATCCGGTGCCCGCTGCTGTACGGGACCTCTGTGTGAGGTCCCGATCAAGTAATCACTGATTGGCCAATCAGTGATCACATGAATACTTCTGACATCATTACGTACTACGTGTGAAATCTGTGAATGATCACAGAGATCACATAGTACAAAGCTATTCACAACAGCCTTGTACCATGTGACAGTATTTCTCAATGGCTGCAGGAATGCAGCCAGAGAGAAGGAGAAATGATTGCTTTTACAGCCTTTATGAGTGTAAAAGCAATCAGTGTAAACAAAAACAAAAAAAAAAATCTTCATCATCCTCCACAAGTAGTACAGTGTCACTATGGTGCTACTGTACTGCTAGGGAGACAGTATGTTCAAAAGGAAAAATAATAATATAATAATAATATAAAAACAATTTACAAATTTTATTTTAAAAATTATAATTTTTGGTTATAAACCAATTTGGGTTTTATTTTTACTAAAAAGATAACCAAATAAATTTATGAAGATTTATGAAGAAAGATTATTTATTTGCAAAATTGTAGAAGAAAAACACTTTTTTTCAAAATTTTTGGACATTTCATTTATATAGCAAAAAAAATACAAATCCCAGTGGTGAATAAATACCACCAAAATAAAGTTTTATCTGTCTTAAAAACATGCTAAAAAATTCATATTGGTACAGTGTTGCAAGACCGCGCAATTGTCATTCAAAGTGTGATAGCACTGAAAGCTGAAAATTGGCCTGGACAGGAAGGTGCTAAAAAAATCTGAGCTTGAAGTGGTTAAAAAGAGTACAAAGGTTAATTTGCTTACAGAATGTAGTATCTGCAGGTATGTTTGGTTGGTCCACATTTTCATATAATTTGACAAATTTTCAAGAGATAGAGTTTTAAGCCTCTTTCACACGGGGTGAATTAATTTGTGCCCTGTGCAGGGCTATGTTTACTGACACAAGGATGCACGGGTGTTGTGTGCATCCCCATGCCAGTAGTCCTAAAGCTGTCTATTGGAATGCAACAGTTGCACGGACAAAGCCTTTGGTCCCAATGTGACATCTGTGTGTATGCACACAACATCCATGTTCCAGTAAACAGGGTCCTGCATGGAGCAGGTATTAATTTGCCCTGTGTGAACAAGATCTTATATATGAAAACTTCTAAACATAATCTAATAAGTATAAACACAATAAATAATAAATGATGCAAACTGAGCACATACGTTTTTTTTCGTATATAGCTACATCACTCCTTCGATGCACCAATGAAGACTTCTGATTGTCAAGAAGCGTAAGACATAGTTGGTTTTTTGAACCATACAAAAAAGATCTGAAGGATGTAAAAAATAAAATTAGCAATTAGCAAATTAGTAAAATTAGTATATGCAAACGAACAGCTTCTTCAGAGATTCCATATAAAGTGACAAGAGGCATAAAATCTACTCTATAAATCAGTACTTTCTGACTGCATTTTGAAAACAGCAATATTAAATAATTGTCCACACTGGTGCTGAAAAGGCTGTAAAATATCACTAAATATACATAACAAGAAAAATGTATGTTAACTGATACTAGCACACAAATGACAAACTCCATGGTATATCAGAAGGAATTTTAGAAAGGTATTAAAATATAACTAAAAGCAAAATGTGTTCTTTTATGCTTAGATTGAGTAGAAAGGAACTAGAATGTGCCAGGTTTTTATGCAATATAAAAAAAAAAGAACAATATTTTTTACTTTCTGCTATAAAACATATTCAATAAAAAAGAATTAATTTCTTCATAAATTTAGGCCAAAATGTATTCTGCTACATATTTTTGGTAAAAAAATCCTAATAAGCGTATATTGATTGGTTTATAAGTTTAAGTTATAGTGCCTACAAACTCAGGTATATATACTGGAATTTTTTATAATGTATATATATATACTAGTAATATATATTAATAATCAGCAACTTATAGTGGAACTGTGATATTCCAGCAGACAGTCTCACACTAACTGACGCTATGTGGGGATCAGTGACACTAATGCAGTGATCAGTGTTAAAAACATACACTGTCACTGTATTAACCGCTTGCCGCCCTGCCACTGTGTATATACGTGTGCAGGGCGGCAGTGGAGCGCAAAACCACGTTTTAAAACGGGTTCCGCGCTCCCGACACTTTCGCCGGCAGGGGGCGCGCACGCGCTCCCGCCGACCCGCGGGTGACACTATTTGATCCAGGAGGGATTAATCATTAGATTTCAGCCAGTGATTTCTGGCTGAAATCACATGATCGGTCCCTGTCCTATCCTGTCCTGTGTTGACATACACAGGGCAGGATATGATGTCATTCTTCTCTGCCTGGACACATTCCGTTCCAGACAGAGAAGAAGACATCCAAAAAGTGAGTACACAAGCACTACACTACAGTTAGAACACTCTAGGACACATTTAACCCCCTGATCGCCCCCCCCCCAGTTAACCCTTCACTGCCCTGTCACCAGTGTTACTGATCAGTGAAGCGATTTTTACTGATCAGTGTCGCTGGCGACTTCCGATAGAGTTAGCGCCCCTCCCAGATAGCGCCAGATTGCCCGCCAGTACACCAGTAATCCCGTTTAACCCCTTGATCGCCCCCCCCCTCCAGTTAACCCCTTCACTGCCCTGTCACCCAGTGTCACTGATCAGTGAACCAATTTTTACTGATCACTGTATCAGTGTCGTTGGCGACTTCCGATAGAGTTAGCACCCCTCCCAGATAGCGCCAGTTTGCCCGCCAGTACACCAGTAATCCCGTTTAACCCCTTGATCGCCCCCCCCTCCAGTTAACCCCTTCACTGCCCTGTCACCCAGTGTCACTGATCAGTGAACCAATTTTTACAGATCACTGTATCAGTGTCGCTGGCGACTTCCGATAGAGTTAGCGCCCCTCCCAGATAGTGCCAGATTGCCCGCCAGTACACCAGTAATCCCGTTTAACCCCTTGATTGCCCCCCCCCCCTCCAGTTAAACCCTTCACTGCCTGTCACCCAGTGTCACTGATCAGTGAACCAATTTTTACAGATCACTGTATCAGTGTCGCTGGCGACTTCCGATAGAGTTAGCGCCCCTCCCAGATAGCGCCAGTTTGTCCGCCAGTACACCAGTAATCCCGTTTAACCCCTTGATCGCCCCCCCCTCCAGTTAACCCCTTCACTGCCCTGTCACCCAGTGTCACTGATCAGTGAACCAATTTTTACTGATCACTGTATCAGTGTCGCTGGCGACTTCCGATAGAGTTAGCGCCCCTCCCAGATAGCGCCAGTTTGCCCGCCAGTACACCAGTAATCCCGTTTAACCCCTTGATCGCCCCCCCCTCCAGTTAACCCCTTCACTGCCCTGTCACCCAGTGTCACTGATCAGTGAACCAATTTTTACTGATCACTGTATCAGTGTCGCTGGCGACTTCCGATAGAGTTAGCGCCCCTCCCAGATAGCGCCAGTTTGCCCGCCAGTACACCAGTAATCCCGTTTAACCCCTTGATCCCCCCCCCCAGTTAACCCCTGCACTGCCCTGTCACCAGTGTCACTGATCAGTGAACCAATTTTTACTGATCACTGTATCAGTGTCGCTGGCGACTTCCGATAGAGTTAGCGCCCCTCCCAGATAGCGCCAGATTGCCCGCCAGTACACCAGTAATCCCGTTTAACCCCTTGATCACCCCCCCCTCCAGTTAACCCCTTCACTGCCCTGTCACCAGTGTCACTGATCACTGAACCAATTTTTACTGATCATTGTATCAGTGTCGCTGGTGACTTCCGATAGAGTTAGCGCCCCTCCCAGATAGCGCCAGTTTGCCCGCCAGTACACCAGTAATCCCGTTTAACCCCTTGATCGCCCCCCCCCCCAGTTAACCCCTGCACTGCCCTGTCACCAGTGTCACTGATCAGTGAACCAATTTTTACTGATCACTGTATCAGTGTCGCTGGCGACTTCCGATAGTGTTAGCGCCCCTCCCAGATAGGGCCAGTTTGCCCGCCAGTACACCAGTAATCCCGTTTAACCCCTTGATCACCCCCCCCCAGTTAACCCCTGCACTGCCCTGTCACCAGTGTCACTGATCAGTGAACCAATTTTTACTGATCACTGCATCAGTGTCGCTGGCGACTTCCGATAGTGTTAGCGCCCCTCCCAGATAGCGCCAGATTGCCCGCTAGTACACCAGTAATCCCATTTAACCCCTTAATTTCCCCCCCCCAGTTAACCCATTCACTGCCCTGTCACCAGTGTCACTGATCAGTGAACCGATTTTTACTGATCACTGTATCAGTGTCGCTGGCGACTTCCGATAGTGTTAGCGCCCCTCCCAGATAGTGCCAGTTTGCCCGCTAGTGCACCAGAAATCCCATTTAACCCCTTGATCGCCCCCCCCCCCAGTTAACCCCTTCACTGCCCTGTCACCAGTGTCATTGATTACAGTGAACAGATTTTTACTGATCACTGTATTAGTGTCACTGGTGACTTCCGATAGTGTTAGCGCCCCTCCTAGATAGCGCCAGTTTGCCCGCTAATGCACGGGATTTTTTTTACCAAAAACATGTAGCAGAATACATTTTGGCTTAAATTTATGACTAACTTTGAGTTTACGATATATTTTTTATAGCTGAAAGTAGAAAATATTGTTTTTTTTCAAAATTTTTGTGGTTTTTTTGTTTATAGCGCAAAAAATAAAAAGCGCACAGGTGATCAAATACCACCAAAAGAAAGCTCTATTTGTGTGAAAAAAAGGACGTAATTTTCGTTTGGATGCAGCATTGCATGACCGCGCAATTATCATTTGAGTTAGTGCAGCGCTGTATAGCAAAGAAAGGCATAAATTACAGTATCTATACCATAGTTTGTAGACGCTATAACTTTCACACAAAGCAATCAATATACACTTATTGGGATTTTTTTTACCAAAAACATGTAGCAGAATACATTTTGGCTTAAATTTATGACTAACTTTGAGTTTACGATATATTTTTTTATAGCTGAAAGTAGAAAATATTGTTTTTTTTCAAAATTTTTGTGGTTTTTTTGTTTATAGCGCAAAAAATAAAAAGCGCACAGGTGATCAAATACCACCAAAAAAAAGCTCTATTTGTGTGAAAAAAAGGACGTAAATTTTGTTTGGGTACAGCATTGCATGACCGCGCAATTATCATTTGAATTAGTGCAGCGCCAAACAGCAAAAAAAGGCCTGGTCATTAAGGGGGGTAAATCCTCTGGGGCTCAAGTGGTTAATTACTCTGGCTAGGAAGGGTTAAACATCCAGGGCAATCAGGGATAACTGTGTGCCTACCTATAAGTTTTGTGTACACTCTGTGCTGTTTTTACTAGGCAGTCTGCTAGACTTTATTCCCTGCTTTGCAGGGAAAGAAAATCTAGCAGATCACTGCTGACAGAACACAGCTCAGCCTTGTTAACATAGGCAGAGCTGTGCTCTGTCAATGTCCTTGGCGATCAACAAGTGCCAGCATTCCATTGTCTGGCACCTGTTGATCAGCTTCTGATCAACAGGGAAAGAAGGAGAGTCAGAGAAAATCCGGGTTGAAAGGGTCTTTGCTCATTTGCATATAATTCATTATATTGATAAGATGTTGAGACATGCTGTAGTCTTATTATATTCATATATGTTGTTAATTTTGCAAAATCCTTTAGATATTTGGAGGTGTAAAAAAATTTCCTTACATGGGTCTGAGAACCCTTTATTTACAGCCCACATTCTGATTTCATGTGATTCCCTGACACGTGACCCCACCCTGTCACCGAGCATGGCTGGAGATGTCACTGCCCAGACAAGGAGTGGCCGCTTCACTCCCCATGTTTTACGGTGGCGGGGCTTGGGCCCGGTTGGCCCTTTGATGTTAAGTTTCTATGTCCTTTCAGGAAAGGCATCTAGCCTACCTGATCCATGGTTCATTGTGTTTTCTTTTGTTATAGTGGCTCCTAGAGCCCTACTTCTATTGTTTTATGTTTTTGTTTTTTTGATAACTTTGGTGATGGTAGTCACACACAATTTTGTGAATGTCCCGATCACAATTTGGGATCTGGGTTGTTTCATAAAATGATACTGACAGATTTTATCTTTTAAGATGCAGATATAGATGCTCCACTGATTAGACAATCTTTTTTACATATTTTTCAGATGGTCATAATAATGCTGACTAATACTATTTTTTTTTGCCATGGTGGTTCATTGTATCTCACATAATGTCCAGGGTTTCAATTCCCCAACCAAGCGTAAAACGGCCTTCCTCCAGTATGGACGCCTAGAGGCAAAGATTATTTTATTACAGGAAACTCATTTCGCAGCCGCTAAACACCCCACATATTTCCACAGATCCTACAAGCAGGGGTTTTACACCTTACATTCTACTAAATGTAGAGGCGTTGCAATTTTTCTTCACAACTCGTTCCCCCTTGACGTTCAACATGTTCATCATGACCCTAAAAGCAGATTTATCATTATTAAAGGCACTCCTTGGGGTCGTGCACTCACAACAGCAAATGTTTATGCACCTAATGTGGCGCAAGCATCCTTTTTTCACATTTTTTTACAGTTCTTGATAGGTTCTTATCCCCCCATTTATTGGTGGGAGCAGACTTTAAGTTGGTAGCTAACCCCCTTTTAGACAGAAGTTCATCCTCACCTTCCTCCCCAGCCTTTCCAAAATCCCTCACTAAATAACTAGAAACATTCCAACTGGTAGACTCCTGGAGGGCACATAATATGGGAGTGAGAGACTATTCTTTTTACACCCACCCACATGACTCTTACTCTAGGCTGGATTATATCTATTGCTCCCCCATATTGCTAGCCAACTCCAGGAAGGTGTGCATACATATATGCACTTGGTCGGAGCACAACATAGTGGCACTTTCTATCACTTTCATTGGTCTAGCACCTGCCCCCTACTCCTGGAGACTTAACAATTCTATGCTTACAGATGTTAATTCTCGTCAGAAAGTAGTTACCTCTATCCAAGAATACTTTCAATTGAACGCCACTCCTGATATTTCCCCGACTACTCTGTCGGTGGCCCATAAGGCGGTCCTTAGAGACGGCCTTATATCCATGGCATCATCTAGGAACAGGGAGCGGTGGAAACAAATTCAGAAACTTACCCAGGAATTAGAAATGCATTATAGAACTCATGTTGGCAATCCTTCTCTCCTTAACAAAAAGTTGATATCACAAAAGAGGCTAGAACTGAATACTATACTATCCCAGAAAACTGAAAAAGCTTTACGGTGGTCTAAGGCATCTTTCCTATTACATAGTAACTCTGCGTCTACTATGTTTGCACGGAAACTGAACCATTCTATACAGCCTCCACATATATATAAATTACGCACTAAAAATGGTACCATCTCCTCTTTACCTCATGAAGTATTGGGTATTATTGAACTTTCCACTCTATTAGCTCCCCCACAAACGACTTCCACCCCTCCAGATGGCTCATGTCTTGATTCTCTACCCCTCCCTGCTCTCACACCCTCTCAGATAGGCTCCCTTAATGCCCCATTTTCCATGGAGGAGATAACCTGTGCGATCAGCGCACTGCGAGCTTCTACAGTACCAGGCCCAGATGGGTTTATGGCTAGTTACTATAAACATTTTGCCCCCGTGCTGGTTCCTTTCTTGCTGTCATTGTTCAATGATACTTTGCAGGGTGGGAAGCTTCCTGAGGAGATGCTGTTGGCTAATATGTCCCTACTACCTAAACCCCTAAAAGATCATCATCTACCTCAAAACTATAGACCCATCTCAGTGATGAACAACGAACTTAAAATATTCAGCTGTATTTTGGCAAATAGACTGGCCCCTATTATCTCCTCTTTGGTCTCACCTGACCAATCGGGTTTTATTCCGGATAGACTTATCACAGAAAATATAGGTCTCACACTAAATGTTATTCAAGATGCTAACTTACATTCTAAAGAAGTGTTGTTACTAAGCCTGGACATTAATAAGGCCTTCGATAGTGTCCTCTGGCCCTATATGTTCTCACTGTTACAGTAGATTGGCTTTCACGACGAATTTCTGTCTGGTGTACATGTTTGTATGCCTCCCCCCAAACAAGAATTAGACTCCCAGGCTGCAACTTGGAATTTTTTATGCTGGGCAGGGGCACCCGACAGGGCTGTCCACTTTCACCCTTGCTATTTGCACTAATTTTGGAACCCTTGGCGATTGCTATAAGAACACACCCAAACACCTTGGGGTATCCCCTCTTGGTATCGCAATGTAAATTATGTATGTATGCAGATGATGTCATGCTTTTCCTTACTAACCCATTAGTATCACTGCCGAATTTATGTACATTATTGAATGAATTTGCATCCATATTGGGCCTCACTGTAAATTTTACCAAATCAGTTGTTATGCCTATTAATGTTACTGGTTCCCTGGGTGCATCTCTCTGCAGCTCTTTCCCATTTCGTTGGGCCACAGATCGGATCTCCTATCTGGGTGTCTATCTTACTCCTAGCTACTCAAGCTTATTTGCAGTTAATTACCCACCATGTGTGTCACGCCTTTCTACTTTGTTAAAGATCTGGCATGGATACCCTATCTAATTTTTTGAGTCATGGCAGTGAAGATGAATGTTTTGGCGAAATTACTATACTTGTTTCGAGCACTCCCAATTTCGGTCTAAAAATCATTTCTAGATCATTTTCAACGCGTGATTAATCATTTTATTAGTGTAACAAACGACCTCGTTTTACTTCATCAATCCTATACCAATTGCACAGGGTGGGTGGCCTTGGTCTTCCCAATTTCTGGCTCTATTACCTGTCGGCCCGCTTCGCACAATTATTGCAATGGGCGACTATTAACTCCCAAGTCCCTTGGATCAGAATTGAATCTCAATTTATACGTCCGTTATATTTACCAGGTATACAGTTAGGTCCATATATATTTGGACACAGGCACAATTTTAGTTTTTTTCAGGTATTTACCAAAACATATTCAAGCTATAGTTATATAATGGATATGGGCTGAAAGTGCACACTCTCAGGTTTAATTTGAGGGTATGTACATGCAAATTGGAGGAAGGGTTTAGGAATTTTAAGCTCTTAATAGTAGCCACCCCCCCTTTTTCAAGGGACCAAAAGTAATTGAACAATTGAATATAATCATAAATTAAATTTACATTTTTAATATTTTGTTGAGAATCCTTTACTGGCAATGACTGCCTGATGTCTGGAACCCATGGACATTACCAAAGACTGGGTTTCCTCCTTTCTGATGCTTTGCCAAGCTCTAACTGCAGCTATTTTCAGTTGTTCTTTGTTTGTGGGTCTTTCTGCCTTTATTTTTGCCTTCAGCAAGTGAAATACATGCTCAATTGGTTTGAGATCAGATGATTGACTCGGCCATTGCAGAATATTCCACTGTTTTTCCTTCAAAAGCTTCTGGGTTGTTTTTGCAGTGTGTTTTGGATCATTGTCCATCTGCACTGTGAAGCACCGTCCAATCAACTTTGCTGCATTTGGCTGAATCTGGGCTGACAGTATATCTCTAAATACTGCAGAATTCATCCAGCTGCCTCTGTCTTCTGTCACATCATCAATAAACACCAATGACCCAGTGCCACTGGAAGCCATGCATGCCCATGCCATCACACTTTTTTTCTTCCCATCATTCTGGTACAGATTAATCATAGTTTCATCCATCCAAAGAATGCTTTTCCAGAACTGGTCTGGCTTTTTTAGATGTTTTTGGCAAAGTCTAATCTGGCTTTTCTATTCCACAGGCTTATGAATGGTTTTTGCACCTTGTGGTGAACCTCTGTACTTGCTCTCATGAAGTCTTCTCTTGATTGTAGACTTTGGCAATGATACGCCCACCTCCTGGAGAGTGTCCTTCACTTGTCTGGATGTTGTAAATGGGCTTTTCTTTACCATAGAGAGGATTCTGCAATCATCCACCACTATTGTCTTCTGTGAACGTCCATGCCTTTTTATGTTGCTGAGCTCACCAGTGCATTCTTCTTTCCCCAGAATGTACCAAACTGTTGATTTGGCCACTCCTAATGTTGCTGCTATTTTTCTGATGGATTTGTTTCATTTTTGAAGCCTTACAACGACCTGTTTCACTTGCATGGACAGCTCCTTTGAATGCATTATCCCTTTGAGGACCATAAGATTACAGAATGCCAAAAGAATCAATTTTTTGTTTTTAAAGTTCGTACACTTCAGTTGCTATAACTGAGCCATTTCATGAAATAATTGGCAAAACGCTAGATCCATTTGTTGATAAGAACTAATATTTTGACTCAAACCAAAAAAAAAAAAAAAGTATTTTAAGTTCTTAATTCTGCAATCATCCACCACTATTGTCTTCTGTGAACGTCCATGCCTTTTTATGTTGCTGAGCTCACCAGTGCATTCTTCTTTCCCCAGAATGTACCAAACTGTTGATTTGGCCACTCCTAATGTTGCTGCTATTTTTCTGATGGATTTGTTTCATTTTTGAAGCCTTACAACGACCTGTTTCACTTGCATGGACAGCTCCTTTGAATGCATTATCCCTTTGAGGACCATAAGATTACAGAATGCCAAAAGAATCAATTTTTTGTTTTTAAAGTTCGTACACTTCAGTTGCTATAACTGAGCCATTTCATGAAATAATTGGCAAAACGCTAGATCCATTTGTTGATAAGAACTAATATTTTGACTCAAACCAAAAAAAAAAAAAAAGTATTTTAAGTTCTTAATCAGATGATACAGGCAATTAAAAACATGGGACAAATACGTCCCTTGGTCCTCAAAGGGTTATGTAGGATCACAGCAAAAGATTCCAAATGAAAATACCACACTTATAATCAACTCCAGACATTTACCTGCTTAATTGATGAAGAAATAATGAAGGAGTAGCCCACACCTTGTCATGAAACAGCTTTTGATTCAACTGTCCAATTACTTTGGGTCCCTTGAAAAAGGGGGGATGGCTACTCTTAAGAGCTGTAATTCCTAAATCCTTCCTCCAATTTGGATGTAAATACCCTCAAATTAAACCTGAGAGTGTGCACTTTCAGCCCATATCCACTATATAACTATAGCTTGAATATGTTTTGGTATTTGGGTTCTTCATTTTTTGGAGACCCGAGATTTATTATAGCATTCTCATCTCCACAGGCTTTTCATTAGTGGTATGATCATTCCTTTATCAAATTATCTGATTTTCAAAGAGGAGGGTCTTATATAACTTTTGAGATGTTATGTACACTTTTTGAAATCCCGCTTCGGGAATACCATTGTTATAGGCAAAAAAAGACATTTTTTCCATACACATTTTGATCTGACACCTGCGTCCCCGATTGCATTTTTCGAACGTAATAGCCTTGACTCTCCTAGGGGCAGGGGTCTTATTTCGGATTTGTATCGTCTTTTTTTGGTAACTATCTACTACTCACCCCCCTTATATAGACAGAAATGGGAGGCAGATAGTGGTGGCACTTTTTCGGAAGAGAACTGGGACACCATGGTGGAGAATATACATAAAAGCGCTATATCTCTTTCTGTTTGGGAGACGGCCCTCAAAGTATTAACCTGATGGTATTATACCCCTTCTAGGCTGAGTGTCATGTTTCCAGGGACATCCCACCTTTGTTTCCGGGGTTGTGGCCTAGCTGGTACCTTAGTGCATATATTTTGGGCTTGCCCAAGCCTTTTATTAGTGTGGAGCAAAGTCTCTGAAGTGGCCTCTGCTGTGGCAGATGTCCCTGTGCATCTGTCTATGCAGTCTTGCCTATCGGGAGCCCGCATCTTGGAGATACCGATGTGGGCTATAAGGTTGATCCACACCATCTGTGTTTCTGTCCTGTGGGCCATTGCCCTGCATTGGAGGTCGCCCACTGTGCCATTGCCCTCGGTTTTGCGGAGAGTTGATGCAGTGATGCTCATGGAGAGAATTCATTATAAGTTACTGGATAGGATGCAATTATTCGACAGAAAGTGGGAAGTTTGGAAAACTCATAGACATTTAGGGGTTTATTTACTAAAGCTGGAGAGTGCAAAATCAGACTCACTTCTGCATAGAAACCAATCAGCTTCCAGGTTTCATTGCCAAAGCTTCATTGAACAAGCTGAGGTTAGAAGCTGATTGGTTTCTATGCAGAAGGGAGTCTGATTTTGGACTCTCCAGCTTTAGTAAATAAACCCCTTACTATCTGAATAATGAATACTTATGATTCAATTGATCGTGTTTTTCTGTTGGTGCTATTATTGCTCTTATCTATCTTACTCATACACTTAATTTTTATGCCTTACATTACTGTACCCTTTTGTACTGCATATTGCAGATGTGCCTTGTTTCTGTTTTATATTTTACTTGATGCTGTAATGTTGTTTTTGCAGCCTATTTCATAAAAAAAAATAAAATCATTTGTAAACAAAAAAAATAAATGCAGTTTCCACCCCTTGTGCCTGTTTTACTTTAATGCCCCTTGTACTTTGAGGAAATGTTATTATGGTTGTTTGCGTTGTCTTTGAATTGGGACAGCACTGACCAATATAGCTCAACAAACTTTCATCTTTGCTATGTAAATATTCATATAAAATGCAAGAATAACACCCTTGCAAATATATTATTTATGTGACATAGGGTATTTTCTGTTATTTTACCTGTGTGGCTCAAGAAGAAGCACATTAAGGTCATAGAGTGGCCTAATTCCTTAAGTATTTAGAGAAGATCTTTAAGGAAGTGTGAACCAAAATCCCTCGTGAGATGTGTGCAAACCTGGTAACCAACTACAAGAGACATCTTACCTCTGTGCTTGCCAACAAGGGTTATTCCACCAAGTACTAAGTCATGTTTTGCTTGGGGATCAAATACTTATTTTACTCACTGAACTACAACTCAATTTATAACATTTGTATCGTGTATTTTTCTGGATTTTTGGCTGATATTATTTCTCTGTCATTTAAAATACACCTATGATAAAAAAGTATTTATTTATTAATAGAATTAAACCATTCATGGTATGAATTATTAATTACTACTCTCTAAATATGGTCTTTTAGCCAGTTTTTTATCCATTTTGAAACTGTATTTTCTAAGCCTGTAGATTTTACTTTACAGATTAGCCGCACGTATGGACCTGTGTAAAATATAGGAACTACATTGGCCTTATGCCGATCCAATGGTACCATGCTAGTCAATAAAGAGTCTCCAAAAATTAGAAACAATGGTTTAGATATAACAGAGCTCAGCTCTTTGAGGACCATCTGTTGTAAGCCATCTGGTTCAGGTGCTTTATTCACCTTTATTTTCTAAATATTTCTGGATCATGTCAATCTTGAGCCATTGTAGATCATTTGGAGCTATGTCAATATCATCCCCATTAAGGATTTGAGCCTTCCCATTTTCCTTTGTATACATACAGTAGAACTGAAGAAGGCATTTAATATGCTATGTCTCTATGTCCTCAGTAACCAACTCAAAATTATATAGAAAAGGGCCTACATGCTCAGACATCACTTTTTTACTGTTAATATATTTGAAAAATTTTGGGGGGTATATCCTTTCAATTTTTGCAGCCTTGATTTACTTTTTACATATTGTGTTATATTCTTTGTACCGTTTAAATGATCATAATGTTCCTTCATTTTTCTTTTCAATAATTTTTATGGGGTTTTATAAAAAAAAATAAAATTACATTGAATAAGGATTCGGTAAGCTCATTGGCCACATGGCTGAATAATGTGGATCACATACAAAATATTCAAAATATAAACATAAGTGTAAAGTAAGGCAGAAAACATTCCAATTATGTAAATTGAACCAAACAAAGATTTCCTAAAATGAACCTCTGGAAATTTAACAGCTATCATAAAGCTGAAACGTCTTGTAGAAACTACTTATGCAGTCAAAGGACACAGAAAAAGTGTCGAAGAAGGACGGAAGAGGGCCACCTTCTTTTCTTCCACCAACATAATCCTTCAAATATCTTAGTTTGCAGGGCATTAGGTGTGAGACACAAACAAATCACAACAGACTGAGTATATTTCAACACATTAAAAGAATCAAAGATAGGGAAAGGAGTAAAGGGGTTATGGTGTTCTATCAGAGTTCTGCATTCCCTACCTACCAACCAGCATATGCTAAAATGGGCATTGCAGGTAACATAGCCAAGGGTCCCAAACTTTTTCACATTTGGCATGCTTATCCCGAAGGATACTAACCAGTTTTTCATGTAACATATCTCAGGTAAGTTGTGCTTCCTTAAAGCTAAATCTACCATGGAGGTTTTCCAAGCAGTAGCTATAGATATGTTAGCAGCCAAAAACATATAAAAGATAAGAATCTGAATATGTTAGGGAATATTATTAACGGGCTCATTAAGAAGAGCTAATTGAGCTTTTTTGGTAATGTCGACCATTGTTACCGAATAAATTAAAGTGTGCACTCTCACCCAAAAGTGCCTAACCTTAAGTCCACTAGGTGTGAAACATTACTCCCTCCTCGCCACAGTCTTGCAAGCACATGGGGGCACCTCAGGGTACATTTTAGATAGCCTGGCTGGGACGAGGTACCACTGTGACAAGACCTTATAATTGGTCTCTATCAACTGGACATTCATGATACCCTTGTGCATACTGGAGGTCCATGTGTTCCAGTCTCCATCAGCCATCAAAATTTCCAAATCCTTTTCCCAAGCCAATCTATATGAAAGTCTCAGAGCAGATCCAGCCAAATACCTATATAGGAACGATATACTGCCCTTTTGAGGTACTCCTTTCAGGCATTTCAAATGCCGTGTGAATAGTAATGCCCTCTGCCCTCCTCTGCAAGGAAGCAATCTCAAGTATGTGTGGTAGTGAGTCCTTATATCACCAACTTGGGTTCCCCAGGGCTCGGAGTCTAAGCCCCAGCCTGCCTGTTCACCATACTATCCCCTGATAGTGGGGATGGACTTGTAGCAAGCTGGGACCAGGTCGCGGCCCCCAGGTAGACCCAGCTGAGACCACTCCTGTGTGCAGAGTACCAACAGAAGGAGACAAAGGGAAATCCAGGACACAAGCCGTGGTCAGGACAGGCAGCAGACAAGCACATATGAAAGACAAAGCCAGGATCTGTACATGGATAGTCAGTCACAGGATACACTAGAAGTAGCAAACGGGAACTGTGAAGTTGCTCCTGCAAGGATTACCTCACTGAGCTCGTGTATGTATACAAACATGGAGGCAACCTAGGAAGTGATAGAAGGGAAAAGTATATAAATCCACAGTGGAGCAGGCAATGCCCATAGGTGAACAGAGAAGCCAGCAGCACACGAGAATGGAAACAGATCTAGCAGAACCACTACAGCAAGGATGTAAGAAGTGCATAAACAGAAATCTGCAGGCTAGACTTGAGGTTGTTGGAGGTAAAAGTTCACTTTTTGGGCACCCTTACTGTCAAGGAAGTGTCCTGTGCAGTACAATCCCTTATCTATCCACCATTGGAACAGGAGGCCATAAGCCAGGAGGGAATTCAGGGTTGCTGAATGTTAGAGCTACCAGTACATGCAGGGATTTCAGAGGTGTTATTTTGCAGGAGGAGTCTCAGAGATGCATCAAATGGGAGATAGAGGGACAGAGGATTGCTTGGAGGTTTTGAAATGGGATCCACATTAAAAGGTCTATGGGCAGAGGTCTACAAGCATGTACTTCTAGTGAAATCCAATCTGGCTTATAGAGATTGGAATACATTTGATATGGGGGGGTTCAAAAATAATTTTAATTGAGGTAAAACCGCCATTTTAACAGCAGCAGCTCATGATAACGTATGCAATTGCCACATCTCCACCTCCTGAAGCAATATCGTATGTTCATTTAACGCCCAAGTAGGGCATAGAATGCATATGCCAAGAAAATGGAAATTGAGCTTTAAGACTCTCGAATGTCTAGTCCAAAAGATTTATATTGAAAGCTTCTGGTTTGTTCCTTCATTTCTATATTTTATAAATGCTCTTTTCATATTATTTGTAGCTATTCTAACTTTGGACATGAGCCACATAGGTTTTACTTTTAAACAGAAACATAGGTATTGTCTTTAGCTTTTTAAATGTATTGCCCAAGGGCATACTTGCAGTGTGTTTGCATATAGTCGATTTGAAGCATTCCCATTTCTGTTCTATTTTCTTTAATGACAACATTCCCTCCCAGTCTAAGTCTTGTAGAGTAGCCCTTAGCCTTGGAAAATGTGCTCTTAAAATTAAGTGTTTATATTTTTTCAGTATGTGTTTGTTGTTTACAGCTTACATTAAGTGAAATCATATTATGGTCACTCCTACCCAGATGTTTCTTTATATCCAAATTACTAATAATCTCTGCATTGAGAGTAACAGGTCCAGCAGAGTATAATTTCTAGTTAGGGCCTCTATGAACTGTACCATAAAATTGTCTTGCAATAAGTTTATAAATTTCTGCCCTTTTACAGTTCCAGCAGTCCCAGTACTCCAATAAATTCCCCCATTTTTATCACTGTCCCAGCCCTTGCTGCCCTTTCTATCTGTGCAAGGAGATGAGACTCCACCTCCTCATTAACACTGGGTGGTCTATAACACACTCTAATAAATAACTTAGAAGGGTGCACACCCATATGCATCTCCACCCATAATGCTTCAGGGCCATCAATAAGGTCCTTTTTCACACTGACTTTGAAATCACTTCTCACATAGAGACAGACACCACCCCCTTTTTTGTTTTACCCTCTCTCTCTGAAAGAGAGCATCGACAGATGTATTAATAGCCTAAATGTGTGAAGAATGAAGCCAAGATTCAGCAATACCAACTAAATCATATTTCTCTTCAGGCAGACTTGTGGAATTAGTTAAAAAACATGTTCCAATTGTGTTTTGCAATTTTTTTTGTAGTACAAATAGTACTATAATTTGCAATGGTTGTTTGTAACATGAGAACCTTCTTATCACCTGCCATAGCCCTCCCCCCATCTTCCCCCATTCCTCTCACCATTAGGATTTGACCTTACCCTTCCCTTACCCTCCCCCCTCAGTCCTATTTTAAATACTCCTCCAGCTTGCCCATAAACATCTTCCCCAACACAGCAGACCCCTTTCCATTTAGGTGCAAACCGTCTTTAGTATATAGGTTGCACCCCAATAAAAAACCCAAATCTTTCCCTTGTACACCATGTCTTTAGCTATGGATTTGGTTCCCTAAGCGCCCCCTGTCTGTCCTGTGTTGCCCAGGGCCGTCTTTAATATTGATTGGAACCTTGGCAAACATTTTCTTGGACCCTTCCAATGCAATTTCGCTCTCAACTTGCTCTGAGCTATACAATAAATAGGAGCTAGACTCAAAATTAGTTTACTGCAGAAGATCGTGTAGCGATTGTGATTGGTAGCTGGAGGTTACAGAATATCATTACCGTTCACTGACTGGATGCTAGAGATTACAGCACACATTACAGCTCACTGATTAGTTGCTAGAGGTTACAGAACATGATTTCTGCATGCTGATTGGTTGCAAGAGGTTAATGCACATTAATAATGCTCACTGATTGGTTGCAAGAGGTTACTGTACATTATTACTGCTCATCCATTGGTTGTTAGAGGTTACTACACACCCTTACCACTCACTGATTGGTTGCTAGAGGTTACTGCACATCATTACCCCTCACTGAGTGGCTGCTAGAGGTCACTGCACATCAATACTGCTCACTGATTGATTGCTAGAGGTTACTGTTCATCATTACTGATAACTGATTGGTTACTAGAGGTCACCACACATCATTATTGCTCACTGATTGGTTGCTAGAGATGACAGCAAATCACTACTGTTCACTGGGGGGGGGGGGGGAGGCAGTGCTGGGAAATGTGTCAGTGGTTTTTTTTTTGCACTGATCACTGTATTGGTATCACTGGGGATGTCAGTGACCCCAAGTCAGTTCCCCCCAGTGTCAGAATGTCTTCCGCTGTCCCGCAGTCCTGCCATAAATCGCTAATCGCCACCATAAGTCGTTGATCGTCGCCATAAGTCTCTGATCACCTCCATTATTAGTATAAATAAATAAAAATTCCAGTATATATACTGCCATTTGTAGACGCTATAATTTTCACATAAACCAATTAATTTACATGTATTGGGATTTTTTTTTAGCAAAGACATGTCGCAGAATACATTTTGGCCTAAATTTGTGATGAAATTTGATTTTTTAATTTTTTTACTGGATATGTATAGCAATTAGTCCAAAATATTGTTTTTTTCAAAACTGTCGGTCTTTTTTTTTATAGCGCAAAAAATAAAAACCACATAGGCGATCAAATACCACCGAAAGAAAGCTCAATTCATGGGGAAAAAAGGACGTAAATTTCATTCTGGTGCATTGCATGACCGCGCAATTGTCAGTTAAAGTAAAGCAGCACCGTAACACAAAACGCTTCCTAACCGCCCTATAGCAGAAATACTGCTACAGGGCGGCACGGGTGCGCAAAATCACATATATATATATATATATATATACGTGATTCGCACTCCCATGGTTTTCTCACCCCTCCCAGATAGTGTCAGATTGCCCGTCAGTACACCAGTAATCACATTTAATTACTTGATTGCCAGGAACACGCTCATACACAATAAACATCCATTGCTAGTATAGTGTCTGAACGGATCATTATCTGATCAGATTAGCACTATACCAGTGTTAACATTAGTATAGTGTCCCCAAAAACGCAGCATTAGCGGGATCAGCCCCGGCACCTGCCAGCACCTGCGTTTAGCCCCTACGCTTACCCCCCCTTTCCTCCCCAGCAAGTGCAGTGTCATTAGGTCACTGTCACTTGATACATTTTACACAAAACCGCAGTGTTTGCAGAAACAGGCCTGATCACTGTTAGCACTTGCCGGTAAATTTTGATGACTCTCATATTCAGCAGAGTGCCAGTACTAGTGCCACGTTACCTTTTGGTGAACTGGCGAGCACCAGCAGCCTTGTACACCCTGGTCTTTCACATACCTTCACTGCAGTATCACTTGGTGACGTGGTGAGTCCCATAAGTGTAGTACTGGCACAGTGTAAGCTGGTGCGGTGGCGAGCACAAGTATTGTCCTGCAAACAACAAGAATTCGCAAACAGGCCCGTAGAGCCCCTAGTATAGTTCCGGATGTGCTTGCAAATCTCGATTGGCAGCCCACAAATTCTGCAGCACCCATACTTCCCCCATTTACTGCCCAACCTTAAATTCAGGTGGAAACAGCACATTTAACTACTCCCCTTGATTTTTTGGAGCTGTTTTTCACGGAAGATCTGTATGCATTGATTGTGGATCAAAGCAATTTATATGTACAACAATTTATCGCCACCAGCTGCTCACACATGCCATGGGTATATGTGGAATTACTTCACAAAATACATTCTTCTATTTCTCCCGAGTATGGGGGTACCACATGTAAGAGATGTTTTGGCAGCCACGTACAGGACCCCAAAATCCAATATTCACCTTCAGGCTTTGAAAGGGCTTTATTTCCTCATTACACTTCCTGACTACCGATCGCAGTTTCGGAGGCCCTGAAATGCCAAGATAGCACCAAACCTTCGCAAATGACCCTATTTTGGAAAGTAGACACCCCAAGGAATTTGATAAGAAGCATGGTGAGTATTTTTCAGATCTTGTTTGTTGACACAAGTTTTTGGAAAATGAAGAAAAAAAACACAAAGATGTTTTTTCTTTTTTTATATTTCAAAACCTTGTGAGAAAAAATGAGATCTGCAAAAAAATTCATCATGCCTCTTTTTAAATCACTTGGGGTGTCTACTTTCCAAAAAGTGGTCATTTTGGGGGGGGTTTGGTGCTATTCTGGCATTTCAGGGCCTCCAAAACTGTGATAGGTAGTGAGGAAGTGAAATGAGGAAGTTACGCACCTTTCAAAGTGGTCATTGGATTTCAGGCTCCTGTATGTGGCTAGGCTCCCAAAAAGTCTCACACATGTGGTATCCCCATACTCAGTAGAAGTAGCAGAATGTAATTTAGGGTATAATTCCACATATACCCATGGCTTGTACGAGAAATATATAATTTGTATTTCAATGGTTTTTATTCATTTATAACAATTAACACAGGAGCAACAAATCATGTCCATGCATGGGCTATCAATTGTACATAGAGGAACTACAAATTAGAGAAATCAGTGCTCTAACACCAACAGGGCAAAAGATACGCCCACGCAGGGGCCATCAATGGCACTTAAATAATAAAACATAAATATAACACTGGTAATAACTCAAACTAAAAGCAAACAGAGAAAAAAAGGGGGGGAAAGGAAGGAGAAGTACAAAAGAAAAAAGGATAGCCAAACCAAGAGCAGGGATCCAAGAACGTCAAAGCCGAACAACATCACATCCCCAGGCTAGCTGGGGGGAGTGTGGGAAAGGTATATTGCAACCACAGCTCCCATATTTTTAAGAATTTACATTGGGAGTCGTTGGAGATACTCGACATCTGTTCATTGAGCATCATAGCAGTCATACGGTCCTGCATTCCCTGAAGAGGGACAAACGGGCTCTTCCAGGCCTGAGCAATTGTTCTAGAGGCTGACAAAAACAAATAGTCAGCCAACTTCTGCTGGTGAGCCAAGAGGCCCGGTATGGGACAATGAAGCAAAGCATACCGAGCATCCCGTCATATAGAAAGATGACACAAGGTGAAAAGGAGGCCAAACACACAAGACCAAAAATGAAGCAGCCTCGGGCATGACCACCAGATATGCAATACATCACCACGATGGCCACAACCCCGAAAGCATCGATCACTGCAGGCAGGGTTCGCCTGTGCCAAACAAGCCGGAACCCAATACCAACGAAACAACACCTTGTAGGCCGCCTCCAGCGTGGTTGTATAAAAAGAGCATTTAGCTACAAGCGACCAGGCCCTATTCCAGTCCTCCGGATCCACAACCACTCCCAGGTCGTGCTCCCACTGAACGACATATGAAAGAGAAGTATGCTGCGACGAGTGTCTATTCAAGGCTTCATAAAGAATGGAGATAAGGCCTGAGGCACCTGGACGCTGTTGGCAAAGCAGTTCAAAGGCAGATTTCTGGTATGGGAACACAGAAGTGCCCCGCAATGAGAGCAGCCAATGAAGCAATTGAAGGTAACGAAAAAATTCCGCCGGAGGGCCATCCTATGACTCCCAAAGAGAATTCCACGTGGGGAAGGACAGAGAGGTCAATAAGTGTCGTACTTGTGAAAAACCGTTGGCCATCCACCAAGAAAACGCCCTTGGTTGATCTAAACCCAGTGGAAAGAGGGGGTTGTTAGTAATCGGGAGCAAAGGCAAGAAAAGTGACATTAGGCCACTGGAATAACGTACCGAGTCCCACACTTGTAAGCCATGGAGCAAAATCGTCCGTGGGGCGCAGGGCAGGGGGAAGCCAAAGAAGCGTTGAAATCGCAATAGGGGCACAAATAGGTAATTCCAGCAGGACCCAGAGAGGTATGTCTGAGGAAGCATGCAACGTAGATAGCGGGGTGATCTGGCTCGCCTGATAATATTTAGTTACATAGGGAACCCCAAGGCCACCCTAGAGTCCATGGACAAAAGCGTAGTTCTGGAAACTCTGGGGCGTTTATCGGCCCAGATAAAACGCATAATCTTCGCCTGAAGTAACCAAAGGAAATGAGGAGGAACCCGCACTGGGAGGGTGCGAAAATAGTATAACAATTTTGGCAAGATGGTCATTTTCACTAAATGAATCCGTCCTATCCATAACAGGAGCGGAACATGCCAAGAATGCATAAGAGAGGACATAGAGCGAAGCAATGGATAATAATTTGCAGTAAACAGTGAGTCATAGGTGGGGGACAAGCGAATGCCTAGGTATTCAAGAAAAGAAGAGGCCCATTTATAAGGGAAGTGGGACTATAGGCGCGAAACCAGATCTGAGGCCAAAGTAATATTAAGCATGACAGTCTTATTCAAATTGATACAGAGACCCGAAATCAAAGAGAAGCGCTCAAGAACCTGTTGTAAATTTGGAAGCGTTGTCAGGGGATTAGTGAGAGTCAAGAGGGCATCGTCTGCAAAAAGGTTCAGCTTGAACTCCTGTCCCGCATATGGAACCCCCGATACATTACAGTCAGTCCGGAGCGCCATAACCAGAGAAATATATCATTTAAATGACAACTTTGTGTAAAAAAAAATGTTTTTGTCATTTTCCAGAAACTTGTAGAAAAAAATAAATCTTTCATGGACTCAATATGCTTCTCAGCAGTAAGCTTGTGGTGTCTACTTTCTGAAAAGGGGTCATTTGGGGGCGTTTGTACTATCCTGGTATTTTAGCACCTCAAGAAATGTGATAAGCAGTCAGAAAGTAAAAGCTGTGTGAATTTCATTATCTATACCTTAGTTTGTAGATGCTATAACTTTCACCCAAAGCAATAGATATACACTTATTGGGATTTTTTTAACCAAAAACATGTAGCAGAATACATTTTGGCCTAAATTTATGAAGAAATTTTTATTTTTTTGGATATTTTTTATGACCAAAATGAGAAAATATAGTTTTTTTCAAATATATTATTTTTTCTTCAAAACGTTTTTTGTTTATAGCGCCAAAAATAAAAAGCGCACAGGTGATCAAATACTACCAAAAGAAATTTCTATTTCTGTGAAAAAAGGACACACATTTCATTTATCTACCGTATTGCATGCCTGCGCAATTGTCAGTTAAACTACTGCAGTGCTGTATAGCAAAAAAATGGCGTAAATTGTAGTATCTATACCATAGTTTGTAGATGCTATAACTTTCACACAAAGCAATCAATATACACTTATTTGGATTTTTTTTTACCAAAAACATGTAGCAGAATACATTTTAAGAGGTGCTGTATCCTATCGAAAGATCCAAGGGGAACCCCAGATGGACAGAGGTGCCCAGAGGGAAACCCAGAGATGACAGACGAGTCCATGAGAGGATTCCATTTTTGAGACCTTGTAGTGATTACTATTTTCTACATACATATTGGAATTATGCATCTGGTGAGTGTATAATTCAAATATTTGATCACCAGAAGACGCACGAAGGATCACTAATCCATAGACTTTTTGCACTTTATTCTGACACCATTAGTTACCTATACTTATACCGTTATCATTTGAGTTTTTCATTTATGTATTATCTTGCCTTTATTTCATGTGGATTTATCTGCTTATAGCGCTGCGCCTTTTTTACTACATTAGTTCTTGAAGGTTTTTTCTGGTGCCTTTCGGCGTGCAGCAGCTTATCACCTAGCGCTCACTTTTCTCCCCATGCTACTCCACAGAATACATTCTGGCCTATAACTTTGAGTTTACTATATATTTTTTATAGTCGAAAGTAAAAAATATTGTTTTTCTTCAAAATGTTCGGTATTTTTTTTTTTTTTAGCGTGAAAAATAAAAAGCGCACAGGTGATCAAATACCACCAAAAGAAATCTCTATTTGTGTGAAAAAAAGGACGTAAATTTCGTTTGGGTACAGCATTGCATGAGTGCGCAATTATCAGTTGAATAAGGAGCACCGAGTAGCAAAAAGAGGCCTGGTCATTAAGGGAGGTAAATCCTCTGGAGGGCAAATGGTTAAGATTTTCACCATGGTTGTCAAAGTCTACCTGCTCAAAGCATCTGATGGCTCATCCCCTAATTGGTATGACTTAAGATGATCTTGCAAAGGTTGAGGGTTTTGCTAGCACTCCAGGCCCCCTCACCCCCATTGTTGATAAGTTTCCCCCTGGGTTGGAATGTGGAGTGATTCTGATGCACGAGTTGGGTCTATCTCTATTGGCAACTCATTTTCTCAAGAGAGGGGAGTTAGGTCCAAAGGAGAGCTTCAGAAGATATGTGGTCAGGTTTCTCTCCCATACTGGACTTACAGTATTTTCAAATACATAGTTACTTGACAACCCACAGATGGAAGGCAGCCTTCTCTAGACCTCTTATGACTCTAGAAACGCTATGTCTGAAAGGGAAACCCATTGACAAAACCATCTCTTTGGCCTATTCTTGGCTTCAAAACAATCTTTCTATCACCCATGACAATTTTTGGCTAGGTTGGGAATCAGCAGAGTTCTCCGATGACCAACGGAGAAAAGCCTGAATTTTTGATCACAAATGCTCCATCAGCACCAGGACTCAAGAAACCTCTTACAAATTGTAAATGCATTGGTACGCTATGCTGGACAGGTTAAAGAGGTGGTTTCCCCAGACATCAGGCTTATGTTGGTGCTGTGAGTCAGCTGAGGGCTCCTTGTTTCATGTTTGGTGGCAATATCCATGGCTTAATCCATTCTGGGATGAAATTCAAGAGTTGATCTAGTCTACTACGGAGACTGCATTGCCCTTGATTCCTGAATGTTGCCTCCTCCATATTTCTGAGTGCTTGTTGAAATCGTACAAGAGATCCTTGGTGCGGCACCTTTTGAATGCGGCTAAATCCTTAATTCACTCACACCCCCTCGATTCAAGACTGCATAAGAGAGGTTAATGTTATTCAGGAATTGGAACGGACACTGACTATGACTGATGATATGGTTCCCAGGTTTCACAAATTGTGGTCCAGTTGGTATGATTCACAAATAGTGCAGCGCTCACTCAAAAATAATATTAAATACTAAACCACTGGGTGTGAATAAATACACTCAAAAGTGCAAAGATATTACAATAAAGTGCCAAAATGAAACAATGAAAATAAGTAATTAAATATAGTGCCACTATAAATAAAGTGACGCACCGGAAGCTGCGTATTAGCGTACCTACACGTTACGTCACAGACTGCTCGTGACTTCCTTGGGGGATACCTTTAGGAGATCCTCTGCATGAGGATTGTTACCAGCCCTTATGGTAAAGTATCCAGGGTGATCCTGAAAGCTGTTTCGCCCCTGGGGGTCCCCGGGAGGAGGTGAGGAGGCATTTTAGCCGCAATAGAAGAAGTGTGTTGACAAGGTCACGGAATTACAAAGCACCATTGCACAATGCATGAACTCATCCATCACATATTGTTTGCTGTATGGACTTTTTGATTATTTGAGTGTTTTAAAGTGTGGACACTTATTTGGCACCTAAGAACTTTTGGTTATCCCCTTTTTTCAAAGGGGTCTACATCATTCTTTGTGTGTATACACGGTTTATGAGTCACTTTATTTATAGTGTCACTATATTTAATTTATTTAATTTGATTACTTATTGTCATTGCTTCATTTTGGCACTTTATTGTAATATCTTTGCACTTTTGAGTGTATTTATTCACACCCAGTGGTTTAGTATTTAATATTATTTTTGAGTGAGCGCTGCACTATTTGTGAATCATTTAACACTGTTTAGGTATCAGTTTTGAGTGTTGGCAGCTTCAAGTGAGGTTACACTTCCTTATAAGCGCAGGAGGACCCTGGTTTATAACTGTGGTCCAGTTGGTATGCTTTCACTTTTTCGGAAAAATATAAAGGCCTGATGGGTGAATAGCTCTTTTTCTCTTTTGGACGTGTGGGTCATGTTGGTGAATTCTAAGCATCTCTTGCAGAGATAGATCTGTTCTGTTTTACTATGTGAATGCTTGCTAATGTTTTGATTATACTACTGAGTTTGCTCCGAAACTAATTTGTAAACTGTGTACTACATGATATGATAATATGCTATGCTTTCTTGTAGCTCATTCTTGTTCTGCTTTTTCTTTCTGAATAAAAGCCAATTGTTTACAAAAAAAAACATATGTTCACATTTGTGTGTCAGGAATGCATGCAAAAATTGCTTTTCTGACACCACATAAACTTGCTGCCCTTTAGCAGATACACAGCAGTGCCATTAATTTTTAATGACACCCTCATGCATCTACTGATGTGCACAGTTTCACATGCACCAAAATTCATGGTTGCTTGGTGTGATTTTTCAAAAGGGTCGGGGACCTTTTTTCTGTATTTATAGCACATAGAGCAGCCCATTGAAATTAATGGGCTGTCCTATCTTTATCCACCCCATCAGTACACCTTTGCATCCTAAATTTCAGTGCTAACCTCTGCATCCCAAACCTCCCCATCCTCTTCACTCCAACTTCCCCCCCCCACCTTAACTCTAAATGCCTCCTCTGCTCATCTTTGCACCCACCTTCCTTACCTCTGTACATCCCCTCCTTGCTGACCTGTGCACCCAAACTGTAATTCCTTTCCTGCCTACCTCTGCAAAGCTGACTCCTTACACAAATTTTTTTAAATCTTGGAGCCGTGATTGACATATGCTTTTCCCACGCTCCCCCTGGCTAGTCTGGGTCTAGGTTGTTGATTGGATCCCTGATGTTGGTCTTGTCTTTTTCTTCTTTCCTTTCTTTTCTTTTTGCCTTTGTCTGACATTTGTGAGGCAGTAGAGATCTGCCTTTGATTTACCTCACTGTTGGAGTTATAACACTATATTTTTCACATTTTCTGTGCCATTGATAGCCCCTGCGTGGGTGTGCCTTTTGCACTGCTGGTGTTGTAGCATTGTTCCTTTTGTATCCTATGTGTCATTGACAGCCCCTGCATGGGCGTGCCTTTTGCTTCTGTTCTTTTTAGTTTAAAATGTTTACAATTAATAAAAACCATTGAAATACAAAATATAGTTCAAAATTTACACCATTATACAGGTTATTGTATTGGTTTCCATCTAGAATGTTCTTAGATAATGGTCTAGCTGTTCGCCAATGTAGAGTCAAATGAGTTGTGTATTTGAATTTTGTCATTCTTGCTTTTCCTTGCAGTAAATGTAGCTGATTCAAGTGACTAATCACAGTGATTAAAATGTAAAAAGTGTAGTGTTTTCATTTGGAAAGCCCTCCCCTTCCTCTCACAAAAAAAATGAAGGTGAAGAAAGAAGAACTAATGAGTGAATGAGTCATTAATTATTTTCAGATGGCAGCACATATCAATGGCTGCAGTAGATCAAGGGTTGCTTTTACCCTTGACCCTTTTATCCCTCTCTTGTGACCTGTATATTAACTCTACACCTCCCTTATCATGCACATTAATCCATTAATCCCCATCTGTCCACTGTATGTTCCCTGTAAATTAACTTTTTCACCCCTTTTTTACACTGTGTATGCACTAGATTTAGAGCACCATTACCAAGCTCCATTGCTAACTACCTCATTGCTAGCATTTTTCTTAATTTTCAGCAAACTGCAGCAACTGATATCACCTTGGGGGGTCTTTCCAAAAAGGAAAAATTTTCAGGGAAGTTCATACTGTCTTGCTTCTTTGATGTTTTATAACAGAAAGTGAGGGGAGCAGGATTTTTTAAAAACATTGTTGGTCTATTTTTCCTTATTTAACTTAAAATAATAAAAACTGTGGTTAATAAATGCTTCAGTAAGAAAGGTTTATCTGTTTCTAAAAATGATATAAAATTCTTTTGGGTACAGGGTTGTATAAGCAAGTAAATGGCAGTCAAACTATCAGAGAACTGAAAGCTGAAAAGTGTCATGGTAACAAAGGGGTAAAACAGACTGGTACGTCGGTGGTTAAACAACTGGAGGTGTTGGCGATCTCCTCACATTTCCCTGGTGGAAAGATGTCTGATGTTAATGGATGCAGAGGGGTTCTTTGGGCATTTAAAAAAGCAACCATTCAGTGGGGAGACAAGCATGGAATCATCAGGACCTGGAGCACCCAGAAAGTTGTGGGGTGCATTTCCTGGGCAGGCACCTTTTTTAAATAACATATTAATTGCCGACATTTCTAACTTAACAAACACCACTTCCCACTATGCTTTTAATTGGTATGTGCAATGATGGATAATGCCCAATTATTGTAGTTATGCTCACTGTGTATATATAACACTGATACGATAAGGACAGCGCAATCAGCACTGAGTCTACACAAGGGTGGTGAGGTGACTGGTTACCCTGCTGAGCCAAAAGTTTCTGGTCCCCTGAATAAATTTTTGGGAAAAATGTATGTATGTTATATGTAATTTTTATTTCTAACCAACTAATGCTAAGCATGCACATGTAAACACTCATGATACCCTGGATACGGCTATATTTTATTATTGCTTGCTCTTCTATGATGGTTGTAAGCCTGGAAAGCTGTATGTTATCGGATAAGGAGGGAAGATGTAAACACTTGAAATGTTAAATCTGTGCCACTCAGAGCCAAGATGCAAAGGAATTTTAGCAGGATAGACATTAGCTAGGAATGGTTCTTCCTGAAGGTAATGTATTTAGAAATCTATAAAAGGTATTGCAAATTCCTAGAATTGTTATCTTTTGCAACTGATTTTGTAGTGTGAATCACTCTGCTGTGCCGGTTTTCAAAGAAATTGTGAAATAAAGTATTCAAGCTTTATGACAATTTATAATATATGCACTGTGCTACAGCATGATATGTGAGTATATACAAGATGATTCATGGGCTTATGATTAGCACCAGCTTTGAGCAGAGCATTGACTAAAAATGTGATAACAATTAATAGCCAATTAAAAGATAAGAGAAAGAAAACAGATTTTGCTGCAATACTCACAATCAACCCAGTGATTTCCCCCACTGTACTTTTTTTTCTGCTACTAGTTGTCCTCAGTCTTCATCCAGCTCACTTTCTCTGAGCCTAGGGTGTCCTGGAACTGTCCAGGCTGTGAATGGACAGTGAAAGGAGAAGCAGCAAAATGATGAGCTCATCCCTCTGTTACACTACTTTCTCTTCCTCTCATCATGTTTCTCGGCAGCACATGAACTGATTAACTCCTTTTACTGCTTCTTCCTCTTACAGTTAAGGGACTGCAAGAGGCTAATGCCTGGTCAAAATCAGGTATTTAAGTTGCTGGCATTTCACGCATTTTTAAAATTATGTATTACTGATTATAGAACTGCATTCATGTGTGTCTTTTACATCTGGTAGCAAAATTTCCCTTCCATTAATTCTGGCACTGTTCCTGCCCACACTGGTTTTGTACCCACCTTTGGATTTTCTTATTTTCTATGTATTTTAAATAGATGCATTTAAAACACAGCAAGAAGGATGGTACCCAGATTCAACGATTTGGGCATGAAAAGTCAATATAAGACGTAGGAAATACATTAGTTGTGTGAAAGCAAAACAGAAATACACATGAAGTTCCACTATAAATCTGGCCAAGATTTTTTTTTGTTTTTTTTTTAATTTTACAGTAGATAGGAAGGGAGAGGGATAGAACTTAGAACTGCCAGGTTTTGTTTACTGTATTATGCGTAGACTTTCCTTAACTCCTATTCTACAGGGAATATAGATAGAAACCAAAAGGGTGGCTTTCCCTACTCTACTTTAATTTTTTTGTTTAATTGTTTAAGCATCTTTTGGAGATAATAATCATTACCTGTCCTGTAAAAACACACACAAGAGGGCTCAAAGTCTTTGTGCATTACCTCCATAAAATTTATTCAAACCATAGCGACAAATACTTACTCACGAATGATTAAAAACAGCAGGCAGATAGCATAAATGTTTCAGCTTTGGACAATGCATTCCATCTTGGAACCGTCTTGTCAGAAAGCTAATATGTTTCAGGAGTCAAACCCCCTTCCAAAGAGCAGGGCCGGAGATAATGTTTTTCTGGAGAAGAGGGGAGGGGGGGGAGTCTGTTCGCACCCCTCAATGCTCTCTCTTTAGCTGCAAAGGCAGCAGATAGAAGCAAAAGTTATACAGACTATTGCACTAGGCAGGGAGTAGCACCTATCAAATGTGATCCATTCGCCATGCAGGTTTTTAGGGGGTTACACATGCAGGGATGAGGCAACTTTAGTAGTGCCTCCTCACAGATGCATAGACCTAAACAAAATAAAGAAAGTGGACAAACACTTTTCCTGAGCCTACTGCTAATATGAAACAGTTGCAAAGTACACAGCAATAGGCAAATGTTGAAGAAATATTACACTTTAGTCAGACATATGGAACACATAATATAAGTGGAGTGCAAGTGAAAGGCTAGCCATACATGGATTGTTTTTTTTTTGTTTGTTTTTTTTTTATCAGCCAGTGGTCACAAAAGCATGGTGGATGGAGAAATCCTCCCCATTGTTAAGGTACTCCATACGTGGCCATACATGGATCGAAATGTGGCTAGTTTAGCAGGGAGAGGCTGAATTTTGATCCAGGTATGGACTGACTGGTTGTACACAAGTTGATCTATTTAGATTTTTTTTTGTACAATCATTGTGAAGGATAATAGTACAATTACTTGCGTTGGGAAAACTTTTTCTTTATATGTTCACCATTAGTTCATGGGGTACAGCTATGCTACTAGGCTCAACCCAAACTGATGTTAGGAAAAACCCCTTCTACACCATATGTACAATAAATGCTAATGCATTACAAGAAAATTACATATAATTACATATAAACCCTACCAACTGCAACCTTTGATGGCTGCACTATTATAGCAAAAGTGATACAAGAGGAATTGTGAAATTAACAGTTCCAGATTTTACATTTCATACTTACCTACAAGTAAACTTCTGCTCTTTTTCACATAGTTTGGCACAGCCTAACGCATCTACACCCGTGTATATCTGTCTTTGTCTACCTGCCATCCATACTCCTTCCGTTTTTACATAGTCATCTAGTTCATCACCTAAAACTAAACAAACATAAAAAACAGTGGTTATCACATGAATTTAGAAATAATAATGAATCTTATTTAATACTGAAAACATATTCTATTTTGCATCCTGTCTGTTGCAAAAGTTGATTAATTAGAAGATTTTAATATTGGAAAAAATATTTTAAAAAATATGCATTCTATGTCAATAAAAACTGTTTGAATTTTCACAGACATTTTGAACTGGATGAACTTTTGTCTTTTTTCAGCCAGACTAACTATGTAACTATGTGATGAAATTTTGTTCCGGAAGAAAATAAATTGTATTTTGGAATGAAATATAGGCAAGTTCAGCCTAACCTGGATGACAGAATATTTTAGGGTTTCTCAGAAGGTAAGTAAAGTTTTATTAGTGGGGCATGTCCAAGATGGTGACTGAAGCAGATGCATAGTGAGGAAGCTCTGCTGTCTATTATCCTGTTCCCTGCAGATTGAGTGTATTTGGCTACCACCGCCTTCTTCTCCCTGCTATCCTGCACTGCTATGACCATAGGATGGCCATCACTGTGTCCCGGAGCACTGTCACATCATCCTCAGTGTCTAGCAGCATGGGCGCATGGCCTACAGGGACCTCCAACATGGTGAACCAGACAGAGGATGCAGACCCCGCACTCCGGGAGCAGGATAACTTCTCAGCCCTGATGCAAGCTATCACCACTTGCCAAACTACCCTGATGGGTAAGATTGATGCCCTGCAGATGGACTTAGGTCTTAAAGATATACGTAGATAAATTCTGAGCCTGACTATCTGAGGCTGAACGGCATGTAGCTGAGTCTGAGGATACGCTCCGTGATCACTCAGTCTCTCTCCGTTAGGGCTCTGGAATTTTGGACCGAGGATGCTGAAAATCATAACTGGAGGAATAACCTCTGTATCTTGGGTCTACCTGAGGGGAACGAAGTCCCTGACCCTGTGGCTTTCACAAAGCATCTTCTCCGCATCCTACTCCTCGAAGCATCATTCTCTCCGTTCTTCACAGTGGAACGGGCACACAGGATGCCGGCGACCCAGGGTCCCCTAGAAGCACCTCCAAGAACCTTTAGTCTCCATCTCCTGAATTTCCAAGACCTTGACTGGTTCTCCGATAGAATAGGAAGTTGGATACCCTTCTATTGAGGGAGAAAAACTCAAGATTTTACCTGATTTCTCTGTGGAAACGCAAAAGCTTCGGAAATATTTTGACCATGTGAAGCTCAACTTATTAGCCCCTCAACTAATAGGGGCTTCAAATATAGTATGCTTTTTCTGGCCTATCTACAAGTACGAGATGGCAAGTCCTTTCCCTTTTTCACCTCCCCTGAGGAGGCTTCTACCTGGCTGGAATCTTTGCCCAGGCAATAACTGATCCTGATTCTGGTCTGACTTTTCCATTGTACCCTTGGGCCCTCTGGCTTGCTACTGTTTGGGCCTACTACACCCCCTTAATGTTTTCACCTGCCTATCACTGCTACAGCCTGGGATGACATATCCTCACTATGTTACGGTACACGGTCTACTTTGTGGCTGATCACCAGAACTTCATGGCCCTCTGATACGAGCCCTTCTGGGCTACTACTTTACCATTTGTGCTGACGGCGTTGGATATTATTGGACTTTCTGTGGCTCCCTGGAGGTTCCTCCACTCCTGACTGCCCTACGCTGTCCTTCCAGCTGGGTCCTCTGGGCTCTTTATTTAATGGCAGTGGTGAGACTGTTCCAGTTGCATTTTATGAAACACACATTGATTTATTGTTTGTTAAGTGATGTGCCCCCCCAGGTGACTTTCTTTCTGCAGGGATATTTAATCTTTTTTTTCTACAGGCAGCCCCTTCGATATGGACTGTTAATGGACTTTACACTCTATATCTCAGGTTCCTTTTTCCTTACTGCACCCCGCTGGCCAGTGGCCTTGTTTGTTTTGGGGATTCAGGCATGCCCGAGTTCTAGGGGTGACACAGGGAGGGAGTGGGAGGGATGTTATGGTTGGGTTGTTTTCTTGTTTTTGAAGCACATGATGTCCTGGTTGGGCTACTTGCACCAGTGGGCTAATGCCCACCTCCTTCTCCTGTCTAATCTGCTCTGCAATCTCAGATCAGAGAGAGCCCTGTGGGGTCCAAACAGAAGATTATTGTATTTCTGGGCAGCCCATTTTTTACACCTATTGCTGTGGCTCCTTTGACACTTATCTGTTGGAACGTCAGGGGCCTGAATTCTAAACGCAAGTGATCCCTCATGCTTTCATTTTTAAAACGCTATCGCCTACATGTTTGTATACTGCAGGAGACGCATCTCGTTGGTAGCTGAGTGCTCTCTCTTAAAAAACCATGGATTGGTTCCTATTACCATGCTAAGTTTTCTTCTTACTCCCGGGGAGTCAGTATACTGATCCATAAGACACTGTCCTTTCATCTGTTAAATTTTTGTTGGACCCTGAGGGGAAATATGTGGTTATCCATTCTCTGTGTGATTGTATTGAGATGGTTATTGGAGGGATTTATATTCCACCTCCTCTGACCTTATCGGTACTGCATAAACTGGAATTTTCCCAATACCCTACTAATAATGTGATTTTAGCTTGGGACTTTAATATGCTGCCTAATCCTAGCCTAGACAGGCTGCATCCAGATGCAGTGGTTGACTCCCCATTGTCTCACTGGGCACAGGCTTCTGGTCAGCATGGCGCATGGCGATGGAAACACCCACGGGAGAGGCTATACACTTGTCGTTCGGATACCTATGCAACTTTTTCCCACATTAATTTAGTGTATGTAAGTAACCCTCTGCTCTCCCACATCCAGGAGATTTCCATCCTAACACGCAGCATCTTGGACCATGCCCCTCTTTTGTTAATTATTGTTACGGATTCGGCTGCTGGATCCAGGCTATGGTGCCTGGATCACAGATGAGAGAGTTGAGCCGCTGATATCTTCTAAATTTAGGGACTACTGGTTGCATAATGATCAGTCCATAGTACCTGCCACGACTTGGGATGCGTTTAAGGCATATGCTAGAGGCCGCTACCAATTCACTATTGCCAAAATTAGAAAGGAATCTCGTATTCAACTTTCTGTGATCAGGCCCGTCCTCAGGCACTAGAAACTAGATATGCTGCTACCCAGGATCTGGGAACCTATAAAGACATGCTGACTGCCTATCGGAAACTTGCGCTGCTCCAAGCCACCTCCTGTAAAAAATTTCTTCTTTCTCAGTCCCAACGTGTCTTTGAACAGGAGGAAAGGCCGAGTAGACTCCTTGCCTGGCTGTCCATAAAACAGGTGGAGAACTCCCATATAGCTAATGTTAGAGCTGACGATGGTATGCTTCTTTCAGACCCTTTGCAAATTAATTCCCAATTTGAATGGTACTATACTCATCTTTAAGCTTCCAAAGCGTCTTACTATATTGAAACTCTGAATGCTAATTTACCAATATTGATTTTCCAGTGTTGCCTGTGTCGGCCAAACAACGATTGGAGGCCCCTATTACTTTGAAGGAGATTCGGGCGGTGATCACCACTAGAGATGAGCGAATTATTCAAAGATTCGACTGATTCAGCGAATTCGTGAAAAAATTTCGATTCGAGTCGAATATATTCGCTGCGAATTTAACTTATAAAAGGGTGTTTCTAGGCTTCAGAGAGCCTTTATATTAGTGCAGAACACTGTACCTTTAATTTAAATGCCCTTGGAGTCTGCTGGGGAAGAGAAATAATACTGACAGTCAGTATGACATGCAGATGAGTGCCGTCGATCTTAGAATCACCGCACACTTCACTCATTTGGGCAGTCACGGGGCCAAAACCAGAGTGAGGAGCCACAGTGGGGCGGTGGAGGCAGCAGCAATGGGAGGCCATACAGCACCCTATGACAAAAATCGAAACCACCAGCAGTGTGAGGAGACCTGAAAGTGGCACATGGCAGAGTGTGGCGATGGAGACAGCAGCAAAGGGAGGCCGTACAGGGACCCATGACACACTCTGGACCTGGCAGCAGCATGAGGAGGCGGTACAGGGGCCCATGACAGATTACGGGCCTGGCAGCAACAATGCGGAGTTGGTACGGGGGCCTATGGCAGATTACGGGCCTGGCAGCAGCAATGGGAGGCCGTACAAGGACCCATGACACACTCTGGACCTGGCAGCAGCATGAGGAGGCGGTACAGGGGCCCATGACAGATTACGGGCCTGGCAGCAGCATGAGGAGTCGGTACGGGGGCCCATGACATACTCTGGACCTGGCAGCAGCATGAGGAGGCGGTACAGGGGCGCATGACAGATTACGAGCCTGGCAGCACCAGCAACTTGGACAGGAGGACGTTCAGCTTCTGCACCGTCGGGTGCGTGCTCGCAAACTGTTGTCTCTTGGAAACGGATTCCAAGAAAGACTGCTGACGGAATCTGTGAAGAGGAGTAGCAGGAGAAGGAGCATCTGAACGAGCGGAATATGCCAACAAGCGACAACAGGGGCCCATGACAGATTACGGGCCTGGCAGCAGCATGAGGAGTCGGTACGGGGGCCCATGACACACTCTGGACCTGGCAGCAGCATGAGGAGGCGGTACAGGGGCCCATGACAGATTACGGGCCTGGCAGCAGCATGAGGAGTCGGTACGGGGGCCCATGACACACTCTGGACCTGGCAGCAGCATGAGGAGGCGGTACAGGGGCGCATGACAGATTACGAGCCTGGCAGCACCAGCAACTTGGACAGGAGGACGTTCAGCTTCTGCACCGTCGGGTGCGTGCTCGCAAACTGTTGTCTCTTGGAAACGGATTCC
Source organism: Staurois parvus (assembly GCF_062004578.1). NCBI lineage: Eukaryota > Metazoa > Chordata > Amphibia > Anura > Ranidae > Staurois > Staurois parvus. The sequence continues at coordinate 12,098,791 of NW_028317855.1, read as the reverse complement.
AAGAAAGACTGCTGACGGAATCTGTGAAGAGGAGTAGCAGGAGAAGGAGCATCTGAACGAGCGGAATATGCCAACAAGCGACAACAGGGGCCCATGACAGATTACGGGCCTGGCAGCAGCATGAGGAGTCGGTACGGGGGCCCATGACACACTCTGGACCTGGCAGCAGCATGAGGAGGCGGTACAGGGGCCCATGACAGATTACGGGCCTGGCAGCAGCATGAGGAGTCGGTACGGGGGCCCATGACACACTCTGGACCTGGCAGCAGCATGAGGAGGCGGTACAGGGGCGCATGACAGATTACGAGCCTGGCAGCACCAGCAACTTGGACAGGAGGACGTTCAGCTTCTGCACCGTCGGGTGCGTGCTCGCAAACTGTTGTCTCTTGGAAACGGATTCCAAGAAAGACTGCTGACGGAATCTGTGAAGAGGAGTAGCAGGAGAAGGAGCATCTGAACGAGCGGAATATGCCAACAAGCGACAACAGGGGCCCATGACAGATTACGGGCCTGGCAGCAGCATGAGGAGTCGGTACGGGGGCCCATGGCAGAATAGGGGCCTGGCAGCAGCAATGGGAGGCCCGTAATCTGCCAGCACCCTATAACAAAAAATGGAACACACCAGCAGTGTGTGAGGAGACCTGAAAGTGGCACATGGCAGAGTGTGGCGATGGAGACAGCAGCAATGGGAGGCCGTACAGGGACCCATGAGAGACTGTGGACCTGGCAGCAGCATGAGGAGGCGGTACTGGGGCCCATGGCAGATTGCGGGCCTGGCAGCAGCAATGGGAGGCCCGTAATCTGCCAGCACCCTATGACAAAAAATGGAACACACCAGCAGTGTGAGGAGACCTGAAAGTGGCACATGGCAGAGTGTGGCGATGGAGACAGCAGCAATGGGAGGCCGTACAGGGACCCATGACACACTCTGGACCTGGCAGCAGCATGAGAAGGCGGTACAGGGGCCCATGGCAGATTACGGGCCTGGCAGCAGCAATGGGAGGCCCGTAATCTGCCAGCACCCTATGACAAAAAATGGAACACACCAGCAGTGTGAGGAGACCTGAAAGTGGCACATGGCAGAGTGTGGCGATGGAGACAGCAGCAATGGGAGGCCGTACAGGGACCCATGAGAGACTCTGGACCTGGCAGCAGCATGAGGAGGCGGTACAGGGGCCCATGGCAGATTAGGGGCCTGGCAGCAGCTATGGGAGGCCCGTAATCTGCCAGCACCCTATGACAAAAAATGGAACACACCAGCAGTGTGAGGAGACCTGAAAGTGGCACATGGCATGAGACACTGTGGACCTGGCAGCAGCATGAGGAGGCGGTACAGGGGCCCATGGCAGATTAGGGGCCTGGCAGCAGCTATGGGAGGCCCGTAATCTGCCAGCGCCCTATGACAAAAAATGTAACACACCAGCAGTGTGAGGAGATCTGAAAGTGGCACATGGCAGAGTGTGGCGATGGAGACAGCAGCAATGGGAGGCCGTACAGGGACCCATGAGAGACTCTGGACCTGGTAGCAGCATGAGGAGGCGGTATAGGGGCCCATGGCAGATTAGGGGCCTGGCAGCAGCTATAGGAGGCCTGTAATCTGCCAGCACCCTATGACAAAAAATGGAACACACCAGCAGTGTGAGGAGACCTGAAAGTGGCACATGGCAGAGTGTGGCGATGGAGACAGCAGCAATGGGAGGCCGTACAGGGACCCATGACACACTCTGGACCTGGCAGCAGCATGAGGAGGCGGTATAGGGGCCCATGGCAGATTAGGGGCCTGGCAGCAGCTATAGGAGGCCCGTAATCTGCCAGCACCCTATGACAAAAAATGGAACACACCAGCAGTGTGATGAGACCTGAAAGTGGCACATGGCAGAGTGTGGCGATGGAGACAGCAGCAATGGGAGGCCGTACAGGGACCCATGACACACTCTGGACCTGGCAGCAGCATGAGGAGGCGGTACAGGGGCCCATGGCAGATTAGAGGCCTGGCAGCAGCTATGGGAGGCCCGTAATCTGCCAGCACCCTATGACAAAAAATGGAACCCACCAGCAGTGTGAGGAGACCTGAAAGTGGGACATGGCAGAGTGTGGCGATGGAGAAAGCAGCAATGGGAGGCCGTACAGGGACCCATGAGAGACTGTGGACCTGGCAGCAGCATGAGGAGCGCGGTACTGGGGCCCATGGCAGATTACGGGCCTGGCAGCAGCAATGGGAGGCCCGTAATCTGCCAGCACCCTATGACAAAAAATGTAACACACCAGCAGTGTGAGGAGACCTGAAAGTGGCACATGGCAGAGTGTGGCGATGGAGACAGCAGCAATGGGAGGCCGTACAGGGACCCATGACACACTGTGGACCTGGCAGCAGCATGAGGAGGCGGTACAGGGGCCCATGGCAGATTAGGGGCCTGGCAGCAGCTATAGGAGGCCCGTAATCTGCCAGCACCCTATGACAAAAAATGGAACACACCAGCAGTGTGAGGAGACCAGAAAGTGGCACATGGCAGAGTGTGGCGATGGAGACAGCAGCAATGGGAGGCCGTACAGGGACCCATGAGAGACTCTGGACCTGGCAGCAGCATGAGGAGGCGGTACAGGGGCCCATGGCAGATTACGGGCCTGGCAGCAGCTATGGGAGGCCCGTAATCTGCCAGCACCCTATGACAAAAAATGGAACCCACCAGCAGTGTGAGGAGACCTGAAAGTGGCACATGGCAGAGTGTGGCGATGGAGACAGCAGCAATGGGAGGCCGTACAGGGACCCATGAGAGACTGTGGACCTGGCAGCAGCATGAGGAGGCGGTACTGGGGCCCATGGCAGATTACGGGCCTGGCAGCAGCAATGGGAGGCCCGTAATCTGCCAGCACCCTATGACAAAAAATGTAACACACCAGCAGTGTGAGGAGACCTGAAAGTGGCACATGGCAGAGTGTGGCGATGGAGACAGCAGCAATGGGAGGCCGTACAGGGACCCATGACACACTCTGGACCTGGCAGCAGCATGAGGAGGCGGTACAGGGGCCCATGGCAGATTAGGGGCCTGGCAGAAGCTATGGGAGGCCCGTAATCTGCCAGCACCCTATGACAAAAAATGTAACACACCAGCAGTGTGAGGAGATCTGAAAGTGGCACATGGCAGAGTGTGGCGATGGAGACAGCAGCAATGGGAGGCCGTACAGGGACCCATGAGAGACTCTGGACCTGGCAGCAGCATGAGGAGGTGGTATAGGGGCCCATGGCAGATTAGGGGCCTGGCAGCAGCTATAGGAGGCCCGTAATCTGCCGGCACCCTATGACAAAAAATGGAACACACCAGCAGTGTGAGGAGACCTGAAAGTGGCACATGGCAGAGTGTGGCGATGGAGACAGCAGCAATGGGAGGCCGTACAGGGACCCATGAGAAACTGTGGACCTGGCAGCAGCATGAGGAGGCGGTATAGGGGCCCATGGCAGATTAGGGGCCTGGCAGCAGCTATAGGAGGCCCGTAATCTGCCAGCACCCTATGACAAAAAATGGAACACACCAGCAGTGTGAGGAGACCTGAAAGTGGCACATGGCAGAGTGTGGCGATGGAGACAGCAGCAATGGGAGGCCGTACAGGGACCCATGAGAGACTCTGGACCTGGCAGCAGCATGAGGAGGCGGTATAGGGGCCCATGGCAGATTAGGGGCCTGGCAGCAGCTATGGGAGGCCCGTAATCTGCCAGCACCCTATGACAAAAAATGGAACACACCAGCAGTGTGAGGAGACCTGAAAGTGGCACATGGCATGAGACACTGTGGACCTGGCAGCAGCATGAGGAGGCGGTACAGGGGCCCATGGCAGATTAGGGGCCTGGCAGCAGCTATAGGAGGCCCGTAATCTGCCAGCACCCTATGACAAAAAATGGAACACACCAGCAGTGTGTGAGGAGACCTGAAAGTGGCACATGGCAGAGTGTGGCGATGGAGACAGCAGCAATGGGAGGCCGTACAGGGACCCATGAGAGACTCTGGACCTGGCAGCAGCATGAGGAGGCGGTATAGGGACACATGGCAGATTAGGGGCCTGGCAGCAGCTATGGGAGGCCCGTAATCTGCCAGCACCCTATGACAAAAAATGGAACACACCAGCAGTGTGTGAGGAGACCTGAAAGTGGCACATGGCAGAGTGTGGCGATGGAGACAGCAGCAATGGGAGGCCGTACAGGGACCCATGAGAGACTCTGGACCTGGCAGCAGCATGAGGAGGCGGTATAGGGGCCCATGGCAGATTAGGGGCCTGGCAGCAGCTATGGGAGGCCCGTAATCTGCCAGCACCCTATGACAAAAAATGGAACACACCAGCAGTGTGAGGAGACCTGAAAGTGGCACATGGCAGAGTGTGGCGATGGAGACAGCAGCAATGGGAGGCCGTACAGGGACCCATGAGAGACTCTGGACCTGGCAGCAGCATGAGGAGGCGGTATAGGGGCCCATGGCAGATTAGGGGCCTGGCAGCAGCTATGGGAGGCCCGTAATCTGCCAGCACCCTATGACAAAAAATGGAACACACCAGCAGTGTGAGGAGACCTGAAAGTGGCACATGGCATGAGACACTGTGGACCTGGCAGCAGCATGAGGAGGCGGTACAGGGGCCCATGGCAGATTAGGGGCCTGGCAGCAGCTATGGGAGGCCCGTAATCTGCCAGCACCCTATGACAAAAAATGGAACACACCAGCAGTGTGTGAGGAGACCTGAAAGTGGCACATGGCAGAGTGTGGCGATGGAGACAGCAGCAATGGGAGGCCGTACAGGGACCCATGAGAGACTCTGGACCTGGCAGCAGCATGAGGAGGCGGTATAGGGGCCCATGGCAGATTAGGGGCCTGGCAGCAGCTATGGGAGGCCCGTAATCTGCCAGCACCCTATGACAAAAAATGGAACACACCAGCAGTGTGTGAGGAGACCTGAAAGTGGCACATGGCAGAGTGTGGCGATGGAGACAGCAGCAATGGGAGGCCGTACAGGGACCCATGAGAGACTCTGGACCTGGCAGCAGCATGAGGAGGCGGTATAGGGGCCCATGGCAGATTAGGGGCCTGGCAGCAGCTATGGGAGGCCCGTAATCTGCCAGCACCCTATGACAAAAAATGGAACACACCAGCAGTGTGTGAGGAGACCTGAAAGTGGCACATGGCAGAGTGTGGCGATGGAGACAGCAGCAATGGAAGGCCGTACAGGGACCCATGAGAGACTCTGGACCTGGCAGCAGCATGAGGAGACGGTATAGGGGCCCATGGCAGATTAGGGGCCTGGCAGCAGCTATGGGAGGCCCGTAATCTGCCAGCACCCTATGACAAAAAATGGAACACACCAGCAGTGTGAGGAGACCTGAAAGTGGCACATGTTTGGGGCATGATTCATGGCGGATTTAGTCAGTTGTGTCAGGAACTGGTGGTTTGAAATCCAGACTAATCCACGCCTGATTCATTTTCACAAACGTGAGTCTCTCCACACTTTGGGTGGACAGTCGTGTCCTCCGCGGAGTTACAATACCTCCTGCCGCACTAAACACGCGCTCCGATGCCACGCTACTGGCCGGGCATGACAGCCTTTCAAGGGCAAATTCAGCTAGTTGGGGCCAAAGGTCAAGTTTCGTTGCCCAGTAGTCAAGGGGATTGTCTACCTCGGTTGGCAGGGTGCTGTCCAAGTAGGCCCAAGCCTGTTGTTTGAGGTCCTGCTCCAGGTCCACCTGATGCTGCTGCTGCTGCTGCGGCTGGTTAGTAGTTTCCTCACTGCGCTGTTGAAGAAAGCTACTCATCATCGACTGCAGACTGAGGCAGCCGCTGCTGGTGGAGCTGCCACTGCTCCTACCACCCCACCCCTCCCCTGCTGCCATGGCAGCGGAACGCGAGCGCACAGGGCCCACAGTGTCTGAGGATGGACGTTGGCGCAGAAAGGCAGAGACCAACTGACTACATAGGTGGTTTTTATAGTACGTTATTTTGGCCTCCCTCTCAGCAGGTGTGAAAAAGGCCACCATTTTTGAACGGTAGCGAGGGTCCAACAAGGTGGACAGCCAAAAGTCATCCCTCTGTCTGATGGTTATTATTCGGCTGTCGCTACGCAAGCAACCGAGCATGCTATGGGCCATTTGTGCCAAGGAATGCGAGGGACTCCCTGCCTCCATCTCCACAGCATACTGCCACGGTGCGTCTGGGTCCTCTGTCTCCTCCTCCTCCTCCTCTACCAGATGCTCCTGCTCCTCCACTCCTGTCCGCTGAGTGGAAAAACCACCCATTTCACTCAATAATTCCTGAGCACAAATGTCCTCCTCTACCTCCTCCTCTTCTTCCTGTCCTGCCCCCACAGGGGTCATGTGGCGTTGAGATCTGTGCGCCACGTCTACTGCACCCTGACCAGCCATTGTTAACAGCATTTGTTCCAGGACGTGCAACAGAGGAATGACGTCGTTCATCCCATAGTCCTGCCGACTCACGAATAGCGTGGCCTCCTCAAAGGGCCTGAGCAAGCGGCAGGTGTCACGCATGAGCTGCCAATGGCTGACATCGAAGTTACACAGGGGAGTACCTTTATCCGCTTGTAACATCAGGAAATCGGTGATGGCCTTTCGCTGTTCGTAAAGGCGGTCTAACATGTGTAGGGTTGAATTCCACCTTGTTGCAACGTCGCAGATCAGGCGATGCTGTGGAATTCCGTTCTGCCGCTGCAGCTCAAGGAGGGTGTGCTTTGCGGTGTAGGAATGTCTGAAATGCATGCAAAGTTTACGTGACATTTTAAGGATGTCTTGCAGTGGGATGGTGGATTTTAGGAACCGCTTGACAACCAGATTGAACACGTGAGCCATGCATGGCGCATGGCACAACCTTCCTTGACGCAGAGCAGACACCATGTTCTTTCCGTTGTCGGTCAACATGGTTCCGATTTTCAGTTTGCGCGGAGACAGCCATCTGTCGATTTCTCTGTTCATTACACTCAGAAGTTCCTCCCCTGTGTGACTACGTTCGCCAAGGCATACCAGGTGCAGCACAGCGTGACACCGTTGCGCCCTGCACATGTGATATGCCGGTCGGGTAATGGGACTTGGCACGGGGGTGGCGGCTGAGGACACGGCGGAAGAAGAGGTGGTAGAGGCGGACATCTTTGCCGGACCAAGGACGTGCAAACGTGGAGGCAAAAGCGGCGTGACCTGTCCAAGTTGCTGGTGCGGCTGTGACGGCACCACGTTCACCCAGTGGGCCGTAAATGACATGTACTGTCCCTGACCGTAGTTACAGCTCCACACATCGGCGCTGCCGTGCACTTTGGCAGAGACCGACATGCTCAAAGACTGGCCCACCATCTCTTCTACATGTGAATGCAGGGCTGGCACTGCCTTTTTGGCAAAGAAATGACGGCTTGGCACTCTCCACCGCGGCGCGGCACAAGCCATCATTTCTCGGAAAGGTGCTGAGTCCACCACTTGGAAAGGGAGGGACTGCAGCACCAGCAACTTGGACAGCAGGACGTTCAGCTTTTGCACCGTCGGGTGCGTGCTCGCAAACTGTTGTCTCTTGGAAACGGATTCCAAGAAAGACTGCTGACGGAATCCGTGAAGAGGAGTAGCAGGAGAAGGAGCATCAGAACGCGCGGAAGGTGCCAACGAGCGACAACTCCCCTCAGCAGAGGTGTTGGAGCCTTGACTGGCTGATAGAGGGCGATTGACGTCGGGTGACGGAGCAAGTAACGGAGCGGGTGATGGAGCGGGGGCTGGGGCAGGCAGAACCGCCGTATCTTTATCACGGTTTTCCCAGGCCACCAAATGGCGACGCTGCATATGCTGCCGCAACGCTGTAGTCCCAACATGGGCCCCCTGGCCACGCTTGACTTTCTGGCCACATAGTCGACATACGGCTACGTTTACTTCCTCGGGAGGCTTGACAAAAAATTGCCACACCGCCGAGTAGGAAACTTTGCCCCCGATACTCCTCATTGGCTGACTGCTGCTTCCTCCGTGCACACCGGCACCACTACTGGCCGTGGTGGTAGGCTGCAGTGGAGCTGGTGCTGTACTCCGTGGCCGTTTGCCTCCACTGACACTGCTGCGACCCTGCTGCCTCCTGGGCAACCCACCGACTGTTTTGCTCGCTGCCAAGCTGCCACCCTCTTCTCCTGATGATGCGGAAGCAATAGCCTGATGACGACGAGGCTGCCAAGTGCGATCAGCCTCATCATCATCAATTAGGGTCTCCGCCTCACTACTAGCCCCCTCGGCTGCGTGTGGGTCAGGAGACAGACCTGTCTCTAGACCGGCTACCGAGCCACTCTCCTCGCCAGTACTTCTTCGCCTGGCTGCTGAAGAGGCGGATGTCTCCCCCCGTTCCTGACCGCCCTCTGTTAGCTCTTCCTCACTGTACAGTGGGGCTGAGCCCACAGCATACGATACTTCGCTTGGTGAGGGAACACCAAAGGACAGGGGCAGGTCGAGGACACGTGATTTCAGTGGGCTTGCTCCCGGGCCATGCCAACTAACGGTTGTGTCTGACGTACCCACCGACCGTTGGCTGTAGGTGTCAGAGGTGACCTGGGAAGAGGAAGACGACTGAGCCAACCAATCGATGACAGCAGGGTTGTCGGTGGAGACACGACCGCTGGATGCCTCGACCCCTTCCTCTGCTGCCACGTCTGCTCGCTCCTAAAACATTGCCTCCTCTGCCACTCCTATGCATGTTGTCTGACATACTCTTTAATTAAACGATTCTGTGTCCCTGAGTAACAATTCTGTGTCTGTCCCTGAGTAACAATTCTGTGTCCCTGAGTAACAATTCTGTGTCCCTCAGTAACAATTCTGTGTCCCTCAGTAACAATTCTGTGTCCCTCAGTAACAATTCTGTGTCTGTCCCTGAGTAACAATTCTGTGTCTGTCCCTGAGTAACAATTCTGTGTCCCTAAGTAATGTTTCTCTGGCCCTAAGTAACGGTTCTGTGGCCCTCAGTAACAAATCTGTGTCCCTCAGTAACAATTCTGTGTCCCTCAGTAACAATTCTGTGTCCCTCAGTAACAATTCTGTGTCTGTCCCTGAGTAACAATTCTGTGTCTGTCCCTGAGTAACAATTCTGTGGCCCTCAGTAACAATTCTGTGTCCCTCAGTAACAATTCTGTGTCCCTCAGTAACAATTCTGTGTCCCTGAGTAACAATTCTGTGTCCCTCAGTAACAATTCTGTGTCTGTCCCTGAGTAACAATTCTGTGTCTGTCCCTGAGTAACAATTCTGTGTCTGTCGCTGAGTAACAATTCTGTGTCCCTGAGTAACAATTCTGTGTCCCTCAGTAACAATTCTGTGTCTGTCCCTGAGTAACAATTCTGTGTCTGTCCCTGAGTAACAATTCTGTGTCCCTCAGTAACAATTCTGTGTCCCTGAGTAACAATTCTGTGTCCCTCAGTAACAATTCTGTGTCCCTCAGTAACAATTCTGTGTCTGTCCCTGAGTAACAATTCTGTGTCTGTCGCTGAGTAACAATTCTGTGTCCCTCAGTAACAATTCTATGTCCCTCAGTAACAATTCTGTGTCCCTCAGTAACAATTCTGTATCCCTCAGTAACAATTCTGTGTCCCTCAGTAACAATTCTGTGTCCCTCAGTAACAATTCTGTGTCTGTCCCTGAGTAACAATTCTGTGTCTGTCGCTGAGTAACAATTCTGTGTCCCTCAGTAACAATTCTGTGTCCCTGAGTAACAATTCTGTGTCCCTGAGTAACAATTCTGTGTCCCTGAGTAACAATTCTGTGTCCCTCAGTAACAATTCTGTGTCCCTCAGTAACAATTCTGTGTCTGTCCCTGAGTAACAATTCTGTGTCTGTCGCTGAGTAACAATTCTGTGTCCCTCAGTAACAATTCTGTGTCCCTCAGTAACAATTCTGTGTCCCTGAGTAACAATTCTGTGTCTGTCCCTGAGTAACAATTCTGTGTCCCTGAGTAACAATTCTGTGTCCCTCAGTAACAATTCTGTGTCCCTCAGTAACAATTCTGTGTCTGTCCCTGAGTAACAATTCTGTGTCTGTCGCTGAGTAACAATTCTGTGTCCCTCAGTAACAATTCTGTGTCCCTCAGTAACAATTCTGTGTCTGTCCCTGAGTAACAATTCTGTGTCTGTCCCTGAGTAATAATTCTGTGTCCCTCAGTAACAATTCTGTGTCCCTCAGTAACAATTCTGTGTCCCTCAGTAACAATTCTGTGTCTGTCCCTGAGAAACAATTCTGTGTCCCTCAGTAACAATTCTGTGTCCCTGAGTAACAATTCTGTGTCCCTCAGTAACAATTCTGTGTCCCTCAGTAACAATTCTGTGTCCCTCAGTAACAATTCTGTGTCTGTCGCTGAGTAACAATTCTGTGTCCCTCAGTAACAATTCTGTGTCCCTCAGTAACAATTCTGTATCCCTCAGTAACAATTCTGTGTCTGTCCCTGAGTAACAATTCTGTGTCTGTCCCTGAGTAATAATTCTGTGTCCCTCAGTAACAATTCTGTGTCCCTCAGTAACAATTCTGTGTCCCTCAGTAACAATTCTGTGTCTGTCCCTGAGAAACAATTCTGTGTCCCTCAGTAACAATTCTGTGTCCCTGAGTAACAATTCTGTGTCCCTCAGTAACAATTCTGTGTCCCTCAGTAACAATTCTGTGTCCCTCAGTAACAATTCTGTGTCTGTCCCTGAGTAACAATTCTGTGTCTGTCCCTCAGTAACAATTCTGTGTCCCTCAGTAACAATTCTGTGTCCCTGAGTAACAATTCTGTGTCCCTCAGTAACAATTCTGTGTCTGTCCCTGAGTAACAATTCTGTGTCTGTCCCTGAGTAACAATTCTGTGTCTGTCGCTGAGTAACAATTCTGTGTCCCTGAGTAACAATTCTGTGTCCCTCAGTAACAATTCTGTGTCTGTCCCTGAGTAACAATTCTGTGTCTGTCCCTGAGTAACAATTCTGTGTCCCTCAGTAACAATTCTGTGTCCCTGAGTAACAATTCTGTGTCCCTCAGTAACAATTCTGTGTCCCTCAGTAACAATTCTGTGTCTGTCCCTGAGTAACAATTCTGTGTCTGTCGCTGAGTAACAATTCTGTGTCCCTCAGTAACAATTCTATGTCCCTCAGTAACAATTCTGTGTCCCTCAGTAACAATTCTGTATCCCTCAGTAACAATTCTGTGTCCCTCAGTAACAATTCTGTGTCCCTCAGTAACAATTCTGTGTCTGTCCCTGAGTAACAATTCTGTGTCTGTCGCTGAGTAACAATTCTGTGTCCCTCAGTAACAATTCTGTGTCCCTGAGTAACAATTCTGTGTCCCTGAGTAACAATTCTGTGTCCCTGAGTAACAATTCTGTGTCCCTCAGTAACAATTCTGTGTCCCTCAGTAACAATTCTGTGTCTGTCCCTGAGTAACAATTCTGTGTCTGTCGCTGAGTAACAATTCTGTGTCCCTCAGTAACAATTCTGTGTCCCTCAGTAACAATTCTGTGTCCCTGAGTAACAATTCTGTGTCTGTCCCTGAGTAACAATTCTGTGTCCCTGAGTAACAATTCTGTGTCCCTCAGTAACAATTCTGTGTCCCTCAGTAACAATTCTGTGTCTGTCCCTGAGTAACAATTCTGTGTCTGTCGCTGAGTAACAATTCTGTGTCCCTCAGTAACAATTCTGTGTCCCTCAGTAACAATTCTGTGTCTGTCCCTAAGTAACAATTCTGTGTCTGTCCCTGAGTAATAATTCTGTGTCCCTCAGTAACAATTCTGTGTCCCTCAGTAACAATTCTGTGTCCCTCAGTAACAATTCTGTGTCTGTCCCTGAGAAACAATTCTGTGTCCCTCAGTAACAATTCTGTGTCCCTGAGTAACAATTCTGTGTCCCTCAGTAACAATTCTGTGTCCCTCAGTAACAATTCTGTGTCCCTCAGTAACAATTCTGTGTCTGTCGCTGAGTAACAATTCTGTGTCCCTCAGTAACAATTCTGTGTCCCTCAGTAACAATTCTGTATCCCTCAGTAACAATTCTGTGTCTGTCCCTGAGTAACAATTCTGTGTCCCTGAGTAACAATTCTGTGTCCCTCAGTAACAATTCTGTGTCCCTCAGTAACAATTCTGTGTCTGTCCCTGAGTAACAATTCTGTGTCTGTCGCTGAGTAACAATTCTGTGTCCCTCAGTAACAATTCTGTGTCCCTCAGTAACAATTCTGTGTCTGTCCCTGAGTAACAATTCTGTGTCTGTCCCTGAGTAATAATTCTGTGTCCCTCAGTAACAATTCTGTGTCCCTCAGTAACAATTCTGTGTCTGTCCCTGAGAAACAATTCTGTGTCCCTCAGTAACAATTCTGTGTCCCTGAGTAACAATTCTGTGTCCCTCAGTAACAATTCTGTGTCCTTCAGTAACAATTCTGTGTCCCTCAGTAACAATTCTGTGTCTGTCCCTGAGTAACAATTCTGTGTCTGTCCCTGAGTAACAATTCTGTGTCCCTCAGTAACAATTCTGTATCCCTCAGTAACAATTCTGTGTCTGTCCCTGAGTAACAATTCTGTGTCCCTCAGTAACAATTCTGTATCCCTCAGTAACAATTCTGTGTCTGTCCCTGAGTAACAATTCTGTGTCCCTAAGTAACAATTCTGTGTCTGTCCCTGAGTAACAATTCTGTGTCCCTAAGTAACGTTTCTGTGGCCCTAAGTAACGGTTCTGTGGCCCTCAGTAACAAATCTGTGTCCCTCAGCAACAATTCTGTGTCTGTCCCTAAGTAACAATTCTGTGGCCCTAAGTAACGTTTCTGTGGCCCTAAGTAACGATTCTGTGGCCCTAAGTAACGATTCTGTGGCCCTAAGTAACGTTTCTGTAGCCCTAAGTAACGTTTCTGTGGCCCTAAGTAACGTTTCTGTGGCCCTAAGTAACGATTCTGTGGCCCTAAGTAACGTTTCTGTAGCCCTAAGTAACGTTTCTGTGGCCCTAAGTAACGTTTCTGTGGCCCTAAGTAACAGTTCTGTGGCCCTCAGTAACAATTCTGTGTCCCTCAGTAACAATTCTGTGTCTGTCCCTGAGTAACAATTCTGTGTCCCTAAGTAACGTTTCTGTGGCCCTAAGTAACGGTTCTGTGGCCCTCAGTAACAAATCTGTGTCCCTCAGTAACAATTCTGTGTCTGTCCCTAAGTAACAATTCTGTGGCCCTAAGTAACGTTTCTGTGGCCCTAAGTAATGATTCTGTGGCCCTAAGTAACGATTCTGTGGCCCTAAGTAACGTTTCTGTAGCCCTAAGTAATGTTTCTGTGGCCCTAAGTAACGTTTCTGTGGCCCTAAGTAACAGTTCTGTGGCCCTCAGTAACAATTCTGTGTCCCTCAGTAACAATTCTGTGTCTGTCCCTAAGTAACAATTCTGTGGCCCTCAGTAACAATTCTGTGTCCCTCAGTAACAATTCTGTGTCTGTCCCTAAGTAACAATTCTGTGGCCCTAAGTAACGTTTCTGTGGCCCTAAGTAACGTTTCTGTGGCCCTAAGTAACGATTCTGTGGCCCTAAGTAACGATTCTGTGGCCCTAAGTAATGTTTCTGTAGCCCTAAGTAACGTTTCTGTGGCCCTAAGTAACGTTTCTGTGGCCCTAAGTAACAGTTCTGTGGCCCTCAGTAACAATTCTGTTTCCCTCAGTAACAATTCTGTGTCTGTCCCTGAGTAACAATTCTGTGTCATTAAGTAACGTTTCTGTGGCCCTAAGTAACAGTTCTGTGGCCCTCAGTAACAATTCTGTGTCCCTCAGTAACAATTCTGTGTCTGCGATTTTCAGTTTGCGCGGAGACAGCCATCTGTCGATTTCTCTGTTCATTACACTCAGAAGTTCCTCCCCTGTGTGACTACGTTCGCCAAGGCATACCAGGTGCAGCACAGCGTGACACCGTTGCGCCCTGCACATGTGATATGCCGGTCGGGTAATGGGACTTGGCACGGGGGTGGCGGCTGAGGACACGGCGGAAGAAGAGGTGGTAGAGGCGGACATCTTTGCCGGACCAAGGACGTGCAAACGTGGAGGCAAAAGCGGCGTGACCTGTCCAAGTTGCTGGTGCGGCTATGACGGCACCACGTTCACCCAGTGGGCCGTAAATGACATGTACTGTCCCTGACCGTAGTTACAGCTCCACACGTCGGCGCTGCCGTGCACTTTGGCAGAGACCGACATGCTCAAAGACTGGCCCACCATCTCTTCTACATGTGAATGCAGGGCTGGCACTGCCTTTTTGGCGAAGAAATGACGGCTTGGCACTCTCCACCGCGGCGCGGCACAAGCCATCATTTCTCGGAAAGGTGCTGAGTCCACCACTTGGAATGGGAGGGACTGCAGCACCAGCAACTTGGACAGGAGGACGTTCAGCTTTTGCACCGTCGGGTGCGTGCTCGCAAACTGTTGTCTCTTGGAAACGGATTCCAAGAAAGACTGCTGACGGAATCCGTGAAGAGGAGTAGCAGGAGAAGGAGCATCAGAACGCGCGGAAGATGCCAACGAGCGACAACTCCCCTCAGCAGAGGTGTTGGAGCCTTGACTGGCTGATAGAGGGCGATTGACGTCGGGTGACGGAGCAAGTAACGGAGCGGGTGATGGAGCGGGGGCTGGGGCAGGCAGAACCGCCGTATCTTTATCACGGTTTTCCCAGGCCACCAAATGGCGACGCTGCATATGCTGCCGCAACGCTGTAGTCCCAACATGGGCCCCCTGGCCACGCTTGACTTTCTGGCCACATAGTCGACATACGGCTACGTTTACTTCCTCGGGAGGCTTGACAAAAAATTGCCACACCGCCAAGTAGGAAACTTTGCCCCCGATACTCCTCATTGGCTGACTGCTGCTTCCTCCGTGCACACCGGCACCACTACTGGCCGTGGTGGTAGGCTGCAGTGGAGCTGGTGCTGTACTCCGTGGCCGTTTGCCTCCACTGACACTGCTGCGACCCTGCTGCCTCCTGGGCAACCCACCGACTGTTTTGCTCGCTTCCAAGCTGCCACCCTCTTCTCCTGATGATGCGGAAGCAATAGCCTGATGACGACGAGGCTGCCAAGTGCGATCAGCCTCATCATCATCAATTAGGGTCTCCGCCTCACTACTAGCCCCCTCGGCTGCGTGTGGGTCAGGAGACAGACCTGTCTCTAGACCGGCTACCGAGCCACTCTCCTCGCCAGTACTTCTTCGCCTGGCTGCTGAAGAGGCGGATGTCTCCCCCCGTTCCTGACCGCCCTCTGTTAGCTCTTCCTCACTGTACAGTGGGGCTGAGCCCACAGCATACGATACTTCGCTTGGTGAGGGAACACCAAAGGACAGGGGCAGGTCGAGGACACGTGATTTCAGTGGGCTTGCTCCCGGGCCATGCCAACTAACGGTTGTGTCTGACGTACCCACCGACCGTTGGCTGTAGGTGTCAGAGGTGACCTGGGAAGAGGAAGACGACCGAGCCAACCAATCGATGACAGCAGGGTTGTCGGTGGAGACACGACCGCTGGATGACACCGGGAGCACTGGCCTCTGGCTGCGACTAGTGCTGCCTCGACCCCTTCCTCTGCTGCCACGTCTGCTCGCTCCTAAAACATTGCCTCCTCTGCCACTCCTATGCATGTTGTCTGACATACTCTTTAATTAAACGATTCTGTGTCCCTGAGTAACAATTCTGTGTCTGTCCCTGAGTAACAATTCTGTGTCCCTGAGTAACAATTCTGTGTCCCTCAGTAACAATTCTGTGTCCCTCAGTAACAATTCTGTGTCTGTCCCTGAGTAACAATTCTGTGTCTGTCCCTGAGTAACAATTCTGTGTCCCTAAGTAATGTTTCTGTGGCCCTAAGTAACGGTTCTGTGGCCCTCAGTAACAAATCTGTGTCCCTCAGTAACAATTCTGTGTCCCTCAGTAACAATTCTGTGTCTGTCCCTGAGTAACAATTCTGTGTCTGTCCCTGAGTAACAATTCTGTGTCCCTCAGTAACAATTCTGTGTCCCTGAGTAACAATTCTGTGTCCCTCAGTAACAATTCTCTGTCCCTCAGTAACAATTCTGTGTCTGTCCCTGAGTAACAATTCTGTGTCTGTCCCTGAGTAACAATTCTGTGTCTGTCGCTGAGTAACAATTCTGTGTCCCTGAGTAACAATTCTGTGTCCCTCAGTAACAATTCTGTGTCCCTCAGTAACAATTCTGTGTCTGTCCCTGAGTAACAATTCTGTGTCTGTCCCTGAGTAACAATTCTGTGTCCCTCAGTAACAATTCTGTGTCCCTCAGTAACAATTCTGTGTCCCCGAGTAACAATCCTGTGTCCCTCAGTAACAATTCTGTGTCCCTCAGTAACAATTCTGTGTCTGTCCCTGAGTAACAATTCTGTGTCTGTCGCTGAGTAACAATTCTGTGTCCCTCAGTAACAATTCTATGTCCCTCAGTAACAATTCTGTGTCCCTCAGTAACAATTCTGTGTCTGTCCCTGAGTAACAATTCTGTGTCTGTCGCTGAGTAACAATTCTGTGTCCCTCAGTAACAATTCTGTGTCCCTCAGTAACAATTCTGTGTCCCTGAGTAACAATTCTGTGTCCCTCAGTAACAATTCTGTGTCTGTCCCTGAGTAACAATTCTGTGTCTGTCGCTGAGTAACAATTCTGTGTCCCTGAGTAACAATTCTGTGTCTGTCCCTGAGTAACAATTCTCTGTCCCTGAGTAACAATTCTGTGTCCCTCAGTAACAATTCTGTGTCCCTCAGTAACAATTCTGTGTCTGTCCCTGAGTAACAATTCTGTGTCTGTCGCTGAGTAACAATTCTGTGTCCCTCAGTAACAATTCTGTGTCCCTCAGTAACAATTCTGTGTCTGTCCCTGAGTAACAATTCTGTGTCTGTCCCTGAGTAACAATTCTGTTTCCCTCAGTAACAATTCTGTGTCCCTCAGTAACAATTCTGTGTCTGTCCCTGAGAAACAATTCTGTGTCCCTCAGTAACAATTCTGTGTCCCTGAGTAACAATTCTGTGTCCCTCAGTAACAATTCTGTGTCCCTCAGTAACAATTCTGTGTCTGTCCCTGAGTAACAATTCTGTGTCTTTCCCTGAGTAACAATTCTGTGTCCCTCAGTAACAATTCTGTATCCCTCAGTAACAATTCTGTGTCTGTCCCTGAGTAACAATTCTGTGTCCCTCAGTAACAATTCTGTATCCCTCAGTAACAATTCTGTGTCTGTCCCTGAGTAACAATTCTGTGTCCCTAAGTAACAATTCTGTGTCTGTCCCTGAGTAACAATTCTGTGTCCTTAAGTAACGTTTCTGTGGCCCTAAGTAACGGTTCTGTGGCCCTCAGTAACAAATCTGTGTCCCTCAGTAACAATTCTGTGTCTGTCCCTGAGTAACAATTCTGTGTCCCTAAGTAACGTTTCTGTGGCCCTAAGTAACGGTTCTGTGGCCCTCAGTAACAAATCTGTGTCCCTCAGTAACAATTCTGTGTCTGTCCCTGAGTAACAATTCTGTGTCCCTAAGTAACAATTCTGTGTCTGTCCCTGAGTAACAATTCTGTGTCCCTAAGTAACGTTTCTGTGGCCCTAAGTAACGGTTCTGTGGCCCTCAGTAACAAATCTGTGTCCCTCAGTAACAATTCTGTGTCTGTCCCTGAGTAACAATTCTGTGTCTGTCGCTGAGTAACAATTCTGTGTCCCTCAGTAACAATTCTGTGTCCCTGAGTAACAATTCTGTGTCTGTCCCTGAGTAACAATTCTCTGTCCCTGAGTAACAATTCTCTGTCCCTCAGTAACAATTCTGTGTTCCTCAGTAACAATTCTGTGTCTGTCCCTGAGTAACAATTCTGTGTCTGTCGCTGAGTAACAATTCTGTGTCCCTCAGTAACAATTCTCTGTCCCTCAGTAACAATTCTGTGTCTGTCCCTGAGTAACAATTCTGTGTCTGTCCCTGAGTAACAATTCTGTGTCCCTCAGTAACAATTCTGTGTCCCTCAGTAACAATTCTGTGTCTGTCCCTGAGAAACAATTCTGTGTCCCTCAGTAACAATTCTGTGTCCCTGAGTAACAATTCTGTGTCCCTCAGTAACAATTCTGTGTCCCTCAGTAACAATTCTGTGTCCCTCAGTAACAATTCTGTGTCTGTCCCTGAGTAACAATTCTGTGTCTGTCCCTGAGTAACAATTCTGTGTCCCTCAGTAACAATTCTGTATCCCTCAGTAACAATTCTGTGTCTGTCCCTGAGTAACAATTCTGTGTCCCTCAGTAACAATTCTGTATCCCTCAGTAACAATTCTGTGTCTGTCCCTGAGTAACAATTCTGTGTCCCTAAGTAACAATTCTGTGTCTGTCCCTGAGTAACAATTCTGTGTCCCTAAGTAACGTTTCTGTGGCCCTAAGTAACGGTTCTGTGGCCCTCAGTAACAAATCTGTGTCCCTCAGTAACAATTCTGTGTCTGTCCCTAAGTAACAATTCTGTGGCCCTAAGTAACGTTTCTGTGGCCCTAAGTAACGATTCTGTGGCCCTAAGTAACGTTTCTGTAGCCCTAAGTAACGTTTCTGTGGCCCTAAGTAACGTTTCTGTGGCCCTAAGTAACAGTTCTGTGGCCCTCAGTAACAATTCTGTGTCCCTCAGTAACAATTCTGTGTCTGTCCCTGAGTAACAATTCTGTGTCCCTAAGTAACGTTTCTGTGGCCCTAAGTAACAGTTCTGTGGCCCTCAGTAACAATTCTGTGTCCCTCAGTAACAATTCTGTGTCTGTCCCTGAGTAACAATTCTGTGTCCCTAAGTAACGTTTCTGTGGCCCTAACTAACGGTTCTGTGGCCCTCAGTAACAAATCTGTGTCCCTCAGTAACAATTCTGTGTCTGTCCCTAAGTAACAATTCTGTGGCCCTAAGTAACGTTTCTGTGGCCCTAAGTAATGATTCTGTGGCCCTAAGTAACGATTCTGTGGCCCTAAGTAACGTTTCTGTAGCCCTAAGTAACGTTTCTGTGGCCCTAAGTAACGTTTCTGTGGCCCTAAGTAACAGTTCTGTGGCCCTCAGTAACAATTCTGTGTCCCTCAGTAACAATTCTGTGTCTGTCCCTAAGTAACAATTCTGTGGCCCTCAGTAACAATTCTGTGTCCCTCAGTAACAATTCTGTGTCTGTCCCTAAGTAACAATTCTGTGGCCCTAAGTAACGTTTCTGTGGCCCTAAGTAACGTTTCTGTGGCCCTAGGTAACGATTCTGTGGCCCTAAGTAACGATTCTGTGGCCCTAAGTAATGTTTCTGTAGCCCTAAGTAACGTTTCTGTGGCCCTAAGTAACGTTTCTGTGGCCCTAAGTAATGTTTCTGTGGCCCTAAGTAACAGTTCTGTGGCCCTCAGTAACAATTCTGTTTCCCTCAGTAACAATTCTGTGTCTGTCCCTGAGTAACAATTCTGTGTCCCTAAGTAACGTTTCTGTGGCCCTAAGTAACAGTTCTGTGGCCCTCAGTAACAATTCTGTGTCCCTCAGTAACAATTCTGTGCCTGTCCCTAAGTAACAATTCTGTGGCCCTAAGTAACGTTTCTGTGGCCCTAAGTAACAGTTCTGTGGCCCTCAGTAACAATTCTGTGTCCCTCAGTAACAATTCTGTGTCTGTCCCTAAGTAACAATTCTGTGGCCCTAAGTAACATTTCTGTGGCCCTAAGTAACGTTTCTGTGGCCCTAAGTAACGATTCTGTGTCCCTCAGTAACAATTCTGTGTGTGTCCCTAAGTAACAATTCTGTGTCTGTCCCTGAGTAACAATTCTGTGTCCCTAAGTAACGTTTCTGTGGCCCTAAGTAACAGTTCTGTGGCCCTCAGTAACAATTCTGTGTCCCTCAGTAACAATTCTGTGTCTGTCCCTAAGTAACAATTCTGTGGCCCTAAGTAACGTTTCTGTGGCCCTAAGTAACAGTTCTGTGGCCCTCAGTAACAATTCTGTGTCCCTCAGTAACAATTCTGTGTCTGTCCCTAAGTAACAATTCTGTGGCCCTAAGTAACGTTTCTGTGGCCCTAAGTAACGTTTCTGTGGCCCTAAGTAACGATTCTGTGGCCCTAAGTAACGTTTCTGTGGCCCTAAGTAACGATTCTGTGGCCCTAAGTAACGTTTCTGTGTCCCTAAGTAACGTTTCTGTGTCCCTAAGTAAAGTTTCTGTGGCCCTAAGTAACGTTTCTGTGTCCCTAAGTAACGTTTCTGTGGCCCTAAGTAACGTTTCTGTGTCCCTAACTATCGTTTCTATGTCCCTAAGTAACGTTTCTGTGGCCCTAAGTAACGATTCTGTGGCCCTAAGTAATGTTTCTGTGTCCCTAAGTAACGTTTCTGTGTCCCTAAGTAAAGTTTCTGTGGCCCTAAGTAACGTTTCTGTGTCCCTAAGTAACGTTTCTGTGGCCCTAAGTAACGTTTCTGTGTCCCTAACTAACGTTTCTATGTCCCTAAGTAACGTTTCTGTGTCCCTAACTCTCTCCCTGAATACAGCCAGGTCTGCCTCTGTTGAATGACTGGAGGCAAATGGAGAATTCTAAAATGGCCGCCATTTATAGCTCGACCATTACACAGTGCTGGCTGGCTGGCTGCTGATTGGCTAATGCGATCACATGTCATGAATGAATGCATTATGGGTCAGCGCGCCTTGTCTGCGCGCCTTCCCAAACATCCCCGCTCCGTCGCCGCACATGTCGCCGCCATTTTAGGAAAAATTTCGATTCGCACATCCGAAGTCTGCTTATTTTCGGATTCGGCGCGAAAATCGAAATTTTTCTAATATTCGAAGCGAATTCCACTTCGCCTACTTCGATTCGCTCATCTCTAATCACCACCCTTCAGGCTGGTAAGACTCCAGGGCCTGATGGCCTTCTCACAAAGTTTTATAAAACTAATGTTGATATTATAGCCCCCTACTATTTTCAGATCCTTCAGGTGGCTCTGGACACCAGGGGATTTATTTACTAAAGCTGGAGAGTCCAAAATCAGACTCCCTTCTGCATAGAAACCAATCAGCTTCTAACCTCAGCTTGTTCAATGAAGCTTTGGCAATGAAACCTGGAAGCTGATTGGTTTCTATGCAGAAGTGAGTCTGATTTTGCACTCTCCAGCTTTAGTAAATAAACCCCCAGTTGTCTTCCACCCTCTATGTCAGAGGCTATTGTTGTTGTGGTGCCAAAGCTGGGGAAGAGTCCTGAATCCTGTGCCTCTTATAGGCCAATTTCGCTCCTTAATGTGGATGCCAAAATCCTAAACAAAATATTGGCTAATCTCTTAAACTCTGTCATTCTGCTATTAGTTCATGGCGATCAAACTGGCAAGGGCACAGACATCAATATTCACTGCTTACGGCATAATATTGCCTTTTCCCATGAATGTGACTTTACTGGGTTAGTAGCATCTCTAGATGTGGAAAAAGCCTTTGACTCTGTGGAGTGGGAATTTTTATGGCAGGTGCTTAGAAGGTTTGGTTTTGGGTCATAATTTATTTCTTGGCTACAGCTGCTGTACGTTGCACCTACGGCTTGATTGTGCACTAATAACAACCTGGCCTCCTCATTTCCCCTTGGAAGAGGAACTCAACAAGGATGCCCCATCTCCAGGATTGTTTGTGTTGGCGATTGAGTCTATGGCTCTCTTTCTTCGCTCCTCGCCGGCGGTTGGGGGGATATCAGTGGGCCCTTTAACTGAGTTTATATCACTTTATGCGGATGATATTCAGCTTTATCTGGAGGATGCCTCCACTTCCCTCTGGGCAGCACTGGAAATCATTAATTTGTACAGTTGTTTTTCTGGAGTGTGGGTCAACTGGGACAAGTCAGTCTTGTTTCCGCTAACCTTCTTGACGCCTACTGATCCGACCCCTCTACAATGGGTATCTCACTTTAAATACTTAGGTGTAGTGGTAAAAAATTAATCTTTATCCTGTGCTACATCTGATACACAAATGCCAGGTCTGGAAGACACTCCCTCTAACTACGTTGGGCCGTGTTAATTTGATAAAGATGACTTTCCTTCTGAAATTCTTGTACATTGTACATCTTTCATCACACCTCGGTACCTACTCCTGTTTCTTTTTTTTTACCAATTTGGACAAGATCTTTACCTCTGGGCTGGCTCGGTCCCTCGGATAGCAAAAGCTGTCTTGCAATTACCTCTCTCTGCTAGGGGTTTAGTGTTACCCTGCTTTTGGAATTATTATTGGGTGGCAGTGCTGGTCACTGTCCGCTGGTGGTTCTCACAATTGAGGTCTAATCTATCGGTCAACCTGGAGGCTGCTTTCCTGAGGTCATACCAGGTATACTGAGGTGTGAAGGCTCCCCCCCCAACATGACTCGTCTGATGCGCACAACAGTCAGGGTCTGGGAGCAGACCCTTTCCCACACTTCAAGACACTTTTCAGCTTCCTTCGTGGATGCTCTTTAGATACTTGCAGCTGAAACATGCGGTGCAGACACAGTTCCTGATGGCAGTAACGGTAGTGCCTCATAAGGTGGAAAGATTTCTTATTACTCTAAATGTGAATAAGTTTCTTTCCTCAATTTACCTTCACATCACTTGCACTGACTCTTAGTTTGGCCATCGCCTACTACGCACCTGGCAAGCTGATATCCCCACTATCACTGAAGATGATTGAAATGAGGGGATCCAGCACTGTGTGTCCTTATTTTGGAGACAGATTCATTCAGTTAAAATTTCTTCATAGGGCTTACTATACTCCTCTGTGCCTCTCCTGGATCTATCCCACCCGATCCACACTCTGTCACAGGTGCAACCAGGCACAGGGCCCTGGATAATTTTATTTCCCTGGCGGGGGTTCAGCTCTCTCAAATTCTAAGACATTGTTTACATTTGTATTGAGTACCACCTGCTGAATGCAATCCATTCAACTGAATAGGGGCAACCTGCAGGAACACAATGCATGTGGTTTTGGCATGCTCGTGCAGGGTTTAAAGTGGTTAAAACTGGTGGTGAAGAAGCAACACAGCACCTCCTCACTGCCTGCCAAATATTTTACTTGGATGCATACTGATTCTTTTCTTAAACACTGTGAGGACATAAAATGTTTTCAAAAGAGAGTTATAATTGGTACCTACTGCATAAGTTCACTGTGTATCCACCTGTATTTGCACATCCATTGACTGGATATTAGCTAACCTTACTGTGCATTACTGTGTGTTTTTGCACCTCGTCAGTAAAGCTGGCCATACATGGGTCGAATTCTGAAAGAAGTTTCTTTCAAAACCCTTTTCTAAGAAATTTCAGTACATCATTTTGCCTACAGCCATCATTTTGCCTATATCAGCAAACACATTATCTCCCCCCTCTCCCCAATCAAAAATATCTACCATTAAAAATCCCCACTATGCCAGGTAAAAATGTTTGCAATAAGCACCTCATTCCCTCCAGCAACCCCATAAAAATAAAAATTTGCCCCTCCAAGGAAATCTCCCTCCTAAAGCAAACCCCCCCCCCTCAAGCATCCCACTGAATAGGAAAACATTTCCCCTTCTACCTTGTAAGAAACCCCCCACGCCAAGCAAAGATCACCTCTGCAAAATACCTCCCTCCCTCAAATATCCACAGAAAATGAATCCCCATCTCTAAACTCACGTTCCCAAAGCAAAATACCTGGCTCGGTCAACATCCCCCCCCCTCAGCAACAATTCCTAATCCTGAAGAAATCTTCCCTTCATTCAAGTAAACTCTCCTCCCAGAAGCAGGTTATTGCTCTTAACCAACCACCTGTACATTTCCCCAAAATAAATTCCCCCCTTCCCCAAAAGCAAATCCACTCCTCTCTCCTTATCCCCTCTCCAAAAGAAACTCCCCTAGCTGGAATTTTCACCCTCTTCTTTCCCCAAACAGAAGTTCTTTGCCTCTCCATTTATCAGACCGCAGGAAAACTTTTGCATTCCCTTCAGTCTCCTTTCGGCTGTGTTGAGAAGAGATGAGAAGGAGTCTGAGATCCTTCAGTTGTGCGCTGTCAGTTGCCTGTATCTGTGTGCATTGTGAGCATTGGGATCTCACACGAGATGGCGGGTAGGCATCTGGAGCTTCATGTCTCTCTGGAGCCTCCTGTACCAGTTTATCAGTAGCCTTTTAGCTGTCAGCTAAAAGGCTACTGATAAACTGACTGCTTTTGCTGTGCTGTTGCTGAGGCTGAGCAGTGGGGCAGCAAGGACACCGACTGGGCATTTTGGTAGGATACTCTGGGGAGGTTTGGACCCCCCCCCCGCCCTTATCTACACCCCTGACCAGGCAGATGGGACATTTTTCCATGTTATCAGAGAATGTCCCCTTATCCAAAGTTTTTGGCAGGAAGTGATCAGGGATAGTAACACAATGGGTGATTTAGCTGTCGGGTTAGACCCCAAGAACATTCTTTTAGGCATATGTGCGAGTTTTTATGCTAAAAAGGCTATCCTTAAGAACTGGAAACTCTCTGTACCCCCCACGATTACACAGTGGCTCTCACTGATTGACTCTGCACTGCCCCTGTATAAACTAACTTATATGGGACATAAGTGCAAAATCTGGGATGCTTGGGTAGAGGCTAGAGCCTTGAATAGGCATTCACCCCTGCTGGTTCCCCTTGTTGGGGTTCCCCTCACTTTTGCGTTTACTCTCTGAGGTGATTTTCCTTCCAATCTTTTCTCCCTCTTCTCTTTAATCCTTTCTTCTCCTTCCCTTTTCTGTCTTTTCCAACTGTCCCCTATCTCTAGTTTTGTGTTTCTGTTTTCTTTTTCATAGGGGACTGTAGGAATCTTCTTCTGTTCCCCTATGAAGTTGGAACTCACTTACTTATTTCCTCCTTAATCCCTGTGGTGGTATTTGGAGATTGGCTCTAACGGATCTGTTATTAGTTATTTCATTTCTCTGAACAGTTTTGAATGTCACTGACCCTGATTTTCTGAATTGCAGATTTTTTTAGTGGTTGTCCTTGTACCCTTGCAATTCCTTTATTTAACCGTGTTTCACAGAATATTATGTGCTTCACTGTTACAGTGTTATGTTCTGTATTATTTTTTTTCTTATTGACTAATAAAACTTTTCTGGTAAAGAAAAAAAAAAGTTTTATTCGGAATTAGGCAACTTTGATTTCTGTTGGGAAGGATGTTCCAGTTAATGGGTCCAAAGGTAAAAACGCTCCTTGCCAAAATAAACCAGTAAAAGGCCAGGTCATTTCTTCCTCCTGCTTAACAGTGATCTGTATCAGACCTGAACATTCCAATGATGAAATGTGATATAGAGCAACACACAGTATTTTTTTCAGAACACACTTCTCTTTATTTCACCAAATTTAGCCCTTTGGCGCCAAAGCACCTTGTCCTCATGTTGATGGGAACAAGGGCCTCTTCCCCACAACTGTGGCCTGTGGTTGTGGGGGGTCTATTGGAATCTGGAAGCCCCCTTTCCTAAGGGGGCCCCCAGATACCAGCCCCTCCCCATATGTAGTGTAAAAAAAAAGGAGACAGTCTTTGACAAGTCCTTTATTAAAATTAAAAGTTAAAAAAATGCCCCCCAAAGTAGATCCAACACCAATCACGATGCCTGCTGCCACCGCCAACCCGAAAAAAAAAAAACCTGCTCCACTCTCGATGCTGACTCCCAGCCGTCTGACAGCTGCGCCCCGATAACAGTTCTTAAATACTGTCATGATGACACGAGGGGATGGGCTTCCCCTTGTGATGCCATTCTGTGTTGTGATTGGCCAAAGCATTGCACCTGACCTGGGGTCAGGTGCATTGCTTTGACCAATCATAATGCTCTGTCAGGGTGTATTGCATTGTGGGGCATGGCGGGCAAACTTAGGTTTGACTCGAGCATAGAGTCCAACACTATTAGATAGTGCCGAGCTGAGATTAAAAAAATCTGCCTGGTTTAGATCTGCAAAAGGTTTGTCGTTTCTTGATTGAAATCCATGAACGACAAAATCAACAGTGAACCCCTTTGAAATCTACAGGAGGTGAATCATGATGCTAAATTAAAAGAAAAAAACAAGTGAAATGTGCCAAAAGTCTCACAAATGTGGTATCCCTATACTCATGAGAAATAGTAAAATGTGGTTTGGGGTGTAATACTAAGTATGCCCATACAGTTTGTGACAAAATATCTTATTAATGGACAGCTGTGTGTAAAAGAAAAACATTTTCATTTTCTTTCTTCATTTTTTAAAAACCTGTGGCAACATGTGACCTTCAAAAGACTCTCCATGCCTCTAATTAAATACCTTGTAGGGACCTTTTGTGTATGTTTCTCCTCTGATGTTCAAAAAATGTGATAGGTAGTTAATCGGATGCAGTATTTAGACCTCTAGTGCACTACAGTTTTTTGTTTTTCTTTACAGGAGTAAATGCAGACAAGTTTTTTCAATGTGCCTGTACACATAATTCCATAAACATTCACTGAGTATAGTTCAGTAAACAAACAAAGAAAACTCCAAAAAAACAGAAATCTGAGTTGCTGGTCAATATTTTAGGTGTGTACACATACAAATACAGACATATGTTTGTACAATATTCCCCTCAATAAAATATCACATTCTGAGAGGTAGAATTATCTTATGCAGGTACATGTAAATACTCTAAAAACAAATGCCTGAAACTACAGCCAGGAAAACTGATGTTCAAACATTAGTACTGTGTGCAAGTACCCTTATGCTCCTTGGAAGCCTGAAGGTACTCCTTGGTTTTTTGGGCCCCTCTATGAAATTGGAAGTGAAACGTCTCATATGTGGTATCCCCATACTAGAGAGGAGTAGAAGAATGTGTTTTAGGGTGTCATTGTAAATATGCCCATGCTGTGCTTGAAAAATAACTTGTTAAAATTACAACTTTGTGAAATAAAATCAAATGTATTTACTTTCTATGTTTACAAAAATATTGTGGCAAAAAACTACAACTTCAAAAGACTCACAATTCCCTTTCACTAAATACCTTGGAGTGTCTGTCTTCCAAAATGGGTCATTTTGGGAGTGTTTGCACTGTATTGGCTATTTTGGGCCTCAAGAAATGAGATTATGCAGACAGAACAATAGGGTTTATACATTTCACATATACAGTATATACCGTATATAGCTTGTAGATTCTATGTTTCACACAGACTAAATAATATACACTTTTCTTACCAGAAAAAGTAGCAGAATACGATTTTGTCTAAATTTATTAAGAAAGATTATTTATTGGCAAAGCTTAAACATTAGTCTTTTTTCTTTTATACACTAAAAAATAAAAACCCAGTGGTGATTAAATATCCCCAAAAGAAATCCATATCTGTCTATAAAAAAACATGTATAAAACTCATATGGCTACAATGTTGCATGACCAAATAATTGTTAGTCAAAGTATCACAGTGCTGAAAACTGAAAAATTGCCTGGATAGGAATAGGTCTTAACATGCTGGTCTTCAAGTGATTAATTAATAGAAGCAGGCTCAAAATTATTGAAATTCAATGTGTACATGATTTAAACAATTGATACATGTTAACTATCTAGCTGATGCCATGTAAGGCTTATGGCGGCAGCAGCAGGTGTATTTGCGAACACCGACTACTAGCTATCAGTTTTCTGGTAGAAGTGACAACCATCTGTTTTAAAATTTCTGTAAATGATGAGGTATGTTCCAAACACTCATGAGAGCTGAAGAAAGGGCTTTTAGAAACATTCTCATTTTTACAGAACAAGTCCAGTTGGCTGCGGCTAACTACTACTTGATATACCATAGCCTGAATAAATGGGAACCTTCACAGACGTACAAACTGGAAAAAAATATTTACTGTAAAATGTAGTCCTGTTCCTAAGCATTCCATGAGAAGTGCAGAACTTCATGTTCTGTAAATTGAGAATTAATTACACTAGAAAAAAGACTCCATTTTAGCATGGTTTTCTAATCCTTTATGAGTTTCATTTTTACTTTATCAAATTTCTGCATTTTATAAACTGGTGTAAAAATAACTGCTATGTGCAGAATTATTGGAAATGTTCAGGAAAACAAAAACATTTTTTAGATCTTTACAAATAGACTTCTAAGATTATTGTATACAGTGATCAATGTATACCCATCATAATGGATTTAAAGAGCCTGCTCTTGCTGGCCTCTATCTAAGAATGCTGATTTTCTGGTGATTTTAATACTCCTGGTCACTGTCCAGAACAAGTGCTCATAAAAAAGGACAGAGAAAAGTCAGAATTCCTATTTCCGATCTTTACATTTACTACAGTAGGGAATCTTGTATCTGACTTCTGATACATGTCTCTATAAGATATATTTTTGTACTTTCAGAACACCTGCTCCAACCAGCGTATGCAATGGAAAACTAGCAAACAGTTGAGACAACAGATATCATTTTGTATCAGCCACCTGCGTATGTCCCCTTCTTTGCCATATTATTGCCTCTGCTGGTGAAAACTGTGTAGTTATAAAATACAGTGGATCTCTGTTTTATTTCTGTATGTTACAGTCTAGTAAGTAATGTAATTCACACTGGGATCTACTGAGAATTTGGAACCCTTACAGATACAGATCCTGAGTTTTGGGGAAAAGAATATGTATTCCACATTCTAGTAAAACTATTAAACATATACAGTATAAAGGAACCCTTTTTTAATCAGAGTATAGCATCAAGGGATATTAATCTGTTAAGTAGCAGAGGGGGTTGTTAATCAGTTTCAACTGCTTTGGTGTTAATGTAATTAACAATGGGTGCACCAGATGGGCAACAATGAGACAATCCCCAAAACAGGAATGGAGGCTACTGACATTTTTTCTCTACTCATCTTTGCTGACTGTTTTTCACCAGTTTTGCATTTGGCTAGAGTCAGTGTCCCTACTGGTTGCATGAGGTGATACCTGTACCCTGCAGAGGTTGCACAGGCATTCCAACTCTTCCAGGATGGCCCATCAATACCTCCGATTGCTAGAAGGTTTGTTGTGTCTCCCAGTCTCAAGAGCATGGAGGAGATTCCAGAAGACAGGCAGTTACACTAGGAGAACTGGACAGGGCTGTAGAAGTTCCTTAACCAATCAGCAGGACCAGTATCCAGTATCTGCTCCTTTGTGCAAGGAGGAAAAGGATGAGCACTGTCACAACCAAACAAAATGACCTCCAGCAAGCCACTGGTGTGAATGTCTCTGACCAAACAATCAGAAACAGACTTCATGAGGGTGGCCTGAGGGCCTGACGTTCTCTAGTGGCCCTGTGCTCATTGCTCAACACCATAGAGCTTGATTGGCATTTTCCATTGAACACCAGAATTGGCAGGTCCGCCTTTAGCACCCTGTTCTTTTCACAGATGAGAGCAGGTTCACCCTAATCACATGTGACAGATGTGAAAGGGTCTGGAGAAGCCATGGAGAATGTTATGCTGCCTGTAGCATCGTTCATCATGAACGTTTTGGTGGTGGGTCAGTGGTAGCCTGGGGAGGCATATCCATGAAGGGCCGCACAGACCTCCACAGGCTAGACAATGGTACCCCGATGGCCATTAGGTATCAGGATGAAATACTTGGACCCATTGTCAGACCCTATGCTGGTGCAGTGGGTCCTGGGTTCCTCCTGGTGCACGACAATGCCTCATGTGGTGAGAGTTTGCAGGCCCCCATTGAATGGCCCCCACTCTCGCTTGACCTAAATCCAAGAGAACACCTCTGGGATATCATGTTTCAGTCCATCCGACGCCGCCAGGTTGCACCTCAGACTGTCCAGGAGCTCAGTGATGCCCTGGTCCAGATCTGGGAGGAAATACCCCAGGACACCATCCATTGTCTCATTAGAAACATGCCCCTACGTTGTCAAGCATGCATGCAAGCACATGGGGGCCATACAAACTACTGAGTACCATTTTGAGTTGCTTCAATGAAATTTCAGTAAAATGGCCTAGCCTGTTGTATAATTTTTTCACTTTGATTTTCATAGTGTCTTTGGATTCAGTCCTCTGTAGGTTGATAATTTTCATTTCCATCAAACGATGGGGCATCCTTACGTTCCTAACACATACCCAGTCCATATCAGTATAGGTATCCAGCATGATATTTTCCTCATTGAGATCTGATGTGTTTTCAAATTGTTCCTTTAATTTTTTTGAATATATATATATCTATTCAAAAAAATTAAAGGAACTGACAACTCATGGGGCCCCTGTGTCCTTGCCCACACTCAAACCACACCCAAAAAGCCTATGAAAGGTACCAAGAGCATCTCATGGGGCCCCCTTCTGACCCCGGGCCCTCGGGCAGTGCCCAAGTTCCCGAATGGTCAGTCTGCCCCTGACATATATATATATATATATATATATATATATATATATATATATATATACATACATACAGGTGAAACTTGAAAAATTAGAATATCATGCAAGAGTTCATTTATTTCAGTAATGCAACTTAAAAGGTGAAACTTATATATGAGATAGACTCATTACATGCACAGCAAGATAGTTCAAGCTGTGATTTGTCATAATTGTGATTATTATGGCTTACAACTCATAAAACCCCCAAATCCACAATCTCAGAAAATCTGAATATTGTGAAAAGGTGCAATATTCTAGGTTCAAAGTGTCCCACTCTATGCAGCTAATTAAGCCATAACAACTGCAAAGGGTTCCTGAGCCTTTAAATGGTCTCTCAGTCTGGTTCAGTAGGAATCACAATCATGGGAAAGACTGCTGATCTGGCAGTTGTGCAGAAAACCACCGTTGACACCCTCCATAAGGAGGGAAAGCCTCAAAAGGTAATTGCAAAAGAAGTTGGATGTTGCCCTGGACATGGGCTTCAAATTAACTTTTGCACAATATTCTAATTTTTCGAGTTTCACCTGTGTATATATACACACACACTAAAAAGATATGCATGTATATGTTTTATATTTACAGATCAGCCTAATTAGAGTAAAATTATTTATAGGGGGTTTATGATTGTGGAATGTGTAGCGAGGCCATTGCTGTTTCCCTTTTAACCACTTCCTGTCCGGACACTTTTACCCCCTTCCTGTCCAGGGCAATTTTCAGCTTTCAGTGCTATCACACAGTTGCACAGTCATACAACACTGTACCCATATGAATTTTTTGCCATTTTTTTGAGACAGATAAAGCTTTATTTTGGTGGTATTTATTTACCACTGGGATTTAAATTTTTTTTGCTATATAAATGAAAAAGTCCAAAATTATTTAAAAAAGTGTTTTTCTTATAAAATTTTGCAAATAAATAATATTTCATCATAACTCTTGACCAAAATTTATTCCGTTATCTTTTTAGTAAAAAAAAATACGCCAAACTAGTTATAACCAAAAATTATAATTTTTAAACTTTTTTTTTACATTTTTATTTTATTTTTTTATATTATTATTTATGTTTTTTTTTTTTCTTTTACATACCGTCAACCTAGCAGTGGGGTAGTTATGAAGATTTTTTTTACAGTGATTGCTTTTACACCCATATAGGATGTAAAAGCAATCATTTCTCTTTCTCTCTGTCTGGATTCTTGCAGCCATTGAGAAATACTGTGTGAGCTGTGATTGGTCAGAGCTTGTCACATGGTACAAGGCTGTTGTGAATAGCCTTGTACCATGTGACCTCTGTGATCATTCACAGATTTCACACATAGTAAGCAATAATGTCACAAGTGAAATCTTGCTTACTACTTTGCATGTGATCACTGATTGGCCAATCAGTGATCACATGATCGGGACCTCGCACAGAGGTCCCAACCGACGATCGGTGTTTCACTGTGTCCGGAGGAGGCACAACTAGAAATAGCGGGTGCCGTTTATGACCGGCAACCTGCCCCTGAAGTGCCACCACTTTGCCGTTGAAAAACAGCAGGCGGACGGCAAGTGGTTAAAGAAATGTTTCCATTTTAAGACTACATGTTGTCAGAAAGGGTTTGATTGGCTCATCTCTCAGCAGTATTGGAGTGTTTGTGGGAGTTGCAGTTTCATCACAAAGGCAATGTAACTTTATACTGCACAGGACTACAGGACCAGGATGCTTTGCAAGGAGGAGGGGGGATGGTGAACCATGTGTGCTTTTGCAGAGGACATGTGAGGGCTAGTCTGCAGCCCTTACTGTGGAAGTACACTGACACTGTTTCCAGATCATCAGCAGTTGCTAAGGACAACGGTTATCTACAGCAGCTGAAGTCAGCAGCAACTGTGATAATTGGTACCAGTCACCCATTACATCTCCCACTGCAGAGAGAGGTCAGAGTGTTGGAAATCGCAGGTGTGTGTGACCATCCCAGGAGAGGCACCTAACAACAGGAAACACTAGTCAGAGAGAGAGAGAGAGAGAGAGAGAGAGAGAGAGAGAGAGAGAGAGAGAGAGAGAGAGAGAGAGCCCCATTCATCATCCCTTTGTCAGGGCCTGGGATTGAACCTGGTCCTTCTGCAGTGAGAGGCAATGTCTCTTCTCACTGAGCTATCTGGAATGCTGGACAGCTCCCTTGACAATTCTTGGATAATCCTGCCTTGTGCCTTGATTACTCTTGAACCTTGAACCCCTTGCTCCTCCCATGAACTTCCTTATAAAAGCCATGTCCATGCACTTCCTCCTTGCCAGATTATTGTGCCTTTCCAGTCAATATCCTGCTACTGGTCCTGCTGCTGTCTACACCTCCGCTAATGACCTTTGGCTTGTTCCTGACCACGATTTCGTCTCATCCTAACGTACTACGATTGATCTGCTACCATTTGTGATCGACCCTTGGCTTGTGACTGACTCTGCTTTCGTCTGATCCCTAACCTGTTGATTCCCAGTCTGCTCATTCCCTGGTGGGGTGATCCTGAGATCTGCGACCTGGTATTAACATCCCAGGGGGATCTGCTGGTGTACCTATCCTGCTGGTTTCAGGTAAGCATTTTACTGCTATAGCAACTGGTCTCTGAACCTGACCTTATATCGTGACACCCTTCAATGAGTTAACCCCTGGAGACTGTTCTTCTTGGATGTGGTGAGCAACAGATAACCAGTGGCACGTCAGTCCTTAAAGCGGAGTTCCACTCACTCTGTAAAAAAATAAAAGTCAGCACCTACAAAAACTGTAGCTGCTGACTTTTAAAACAGCCACTTACCTGTCCCATGATCCCACGTTGCCCCCACGGCAGCCCGTCCTGTATTCCAGGAGGCCAGCATCTTCAGTGTGGGCACCCAGCTGTGAAAGCTTGCGGCTTCACAGCCAGGTGCCCATTGTGCATGTGTGAGTAGCCCTTTGCTTTCAGAATGGCCCCTTCATCTTCTGGGACCTGTCACGTGTCCCACAAGACTCCGGGGAGGGAGGGTAGGAGGACAACCTCTGTTTCCGATTGCCTAGGCAATTGCAGCGGATTTGAGAGCGCGGGTACCTGTCAAATTCGGGTCCCCCCCCCCCCCGATTCCCAAAGGTGCCAATCCTTAATGGGGAGTGTGGGACGAATGTTTAAAGCGGAACGTCCCTTTTTGGGTGGAACTCCGCTTTAAGAGCGCTCCGCCGATTCAATAACACAGGCCTGTGCAACACATAGACTCACACAGTGTTCAGTGTTACAATCCTACAGCATACAAGTGAATTTGGGACTGAGCCTAAAGAGATGTCAGTTTATCTGGGGACATATTGCTGCTGTAGTTGCAGGGGGTTAATTCTGATCTATAACTATACCGGTATATACATATATACATGAATATTGTGTTTATTAATGTGATTGTGACAATTCTAGAAGGTCTGTGTATTCAGTGCATTTAACTGCTATTTTCCAAGTTAATTTGCAGTCTATTTGCAGAGTTTTACCTGTCTTATTAAACCTATTATAAAACGTTCCACAAGGTGTACTGGTGTGCTGTGGATCCAATATATATATGGTTCATCACTGAAGTAAGGACAGAAGTGCCCATTAATTCCAGCAGCTCCTTCGGGGGTGAGCGCTACACGTGATAACAAAAGAACATCTCTACATTTTATCCCTCTAACGTAATCATGGCATACAAAGATGTTATGAGACCTCTCCAGGTTGGATCATCTATGCTCGTACTTCTCAAATCCATGAAAACAAGTACAGGTACACTTTGGTAGACGGAGATCTCTCTTCCTTAAGCATACCTGTACATATTTCTATGGATTTCTAAAAATAAAGGTGTATTTTCTGAGTTTACTGAAAGTGCAGTCATGTGTTCATTTACTATTTTAACTTGCATATACTGTACATTAAAGTGTTACTAAACCCAGGACCCTACATTCCATATATCTGTTCTCCCACAGTACACACAACATGGAAGTGCAATTATTTTAGTAAATATAAACTGCTAAATACCTTTTAGAGCAGTCTTGTGACTTCTATCAATGTCCAGCCCACTACTAGCTAAAACTTGTAGGAGGAGTTTTCTTTCTACTCTAGGATGATGGAGATCCCCTTGACCTCTGTCTGGACAGTGCTGATTGGCCCTGTGCGGATCACATGCACTCTCCCAAGAAAAAAAAAAACCTCTCTCTCGCAGTACACAGCAAACTGAGCATGTGCATGTGACCACAGGTTCATTCTGTATCAGGTGGTCATTTCAGCAAGAGGAGGGGCAGAGAAAACAGAATCAAACAGCCTTTTTACACAATGCAGAGGATTAACCCCTTAGGTTTACTGCATACACAGACTGATTTTACTGTTGTAGGTTTAGTAACACTTTAGACTACTCAAGAGTTGGTTCTGGCCAGCTGAGTGGATTGCTTTTAAAAAGGTATGGATTCTTTCTTGGATACACAGAATATAGCTGGATACTAACATTTATAGGTAAAGTTGATCCAGGGAATATCCGATTGCCTCTCGGGGGATCAGGAAGGATTTTTTACCCCTGCAGGAGCAAATTGGATCCTGCTTTGTTGGGTTTTTTTGCCTTCATCTGGATCAACTGTGGGTATAGGATTATAACTTTTTTTTTAATGGTTGAACTGGATGGACTTTTGTCTTTTTTCAGCCAGACTAACTATGTAATAATAATGCCTAGGAAACACTGCAGATTTGAGAGTAAGATAGTTAACTGGCAACAGAGTGCTGTATCAGCATCACAAACTTTTTTT
The DNA here is from genome assembly GCF_062004578.1 of Staurois parvus. Taxonomy (NCBI): domain Eukaryota; kingdom Metazoa; phylum Chordata; class Amphibia; order Anura; family Ranidae; genus Staurois; species Staurois parvus. The sequence continues at coordinate 12,063,818 of NW_028317855.1, read as the reverse complement.
AATTATGGCAATAAAAACATATCAAAGAAACATAAAAGTCCTTACTAGATGGTATCTGGTTTCCTTCTTACCTGTCAAAACTCTATCCAACTTCGTTGCAACTCGTTTTAGGGGATGGCATCTCCAATGTACTGTGTACTATGGTAATAAGGTGGCAATGCCCTAGCCTCAGGGGATTTTGGAATAGAGTTTCTGCCCTACTGAGACAAGTTACTGGAGTCTCAATCACAATCCCCATTTATTGCTCTTTTGCATGAGCCACTTGAGAATCTTTCCAGTGCTGCTCAGAGACTTAAATTTTTTATGCTATTAGTGGCTAAATTACCTATTGCTAGATCATGTTGAAAGACTTCAATTTCTCAGATATAGCAGAATGTATTATGGATTAAGACCCATTAAAAACTTGCTGGTATCCTTCAGGATATGAGCAAACATTTTGAATAGGTTTGGAGCCCATGGGCGTGCTACATGCATGTCAATCCCTAATTTTCTTGGGCCACACATTTGATCATTCCTACAGTGCTCTGGGTTTCTCCTTTCTTTCTTCTCATATTCTTTTATGCTTTTCCTTTCTACTTCTCTTTCACTTTTTTCTTTAAATATTATAAACTCAGGCGATTGTGACATAGTCCTCTGCTGTAGATATCTGCCTTATGGTGACTACTATGCATTTTATGTGCAGTGTGTGAGGCACTCTAGCTAATATTCTTTTAATATGGTGAAGTATTGTCACATTACTATCAATTCTGACTATCACAGCAATGTTTTCCTACCTTAAATCCTTAATAAAAACATTGAATGTAAAAAAAACATTTAAAAGAATAAAAAGAAAACATGCTTTTAAATGCTTCTGTCAATATTACATAATTTCTGCTAAATGCCTTATTATACTTCTATTCAGTCCCATACATCAAATATTCCAACAACTCAAAACACTCTATTTCAACAACCTTTAACTTTACTACAACCCTAACAATTTTAGCAAATACAACTTTAGGCATTCTAACAGCAAATGTAATGCATTTAAATCCAGCACCTTACCTGAACATGTCAGTGAAATAAGGAGCAACACAAATTTGCTAGTGATCATGGTAGGTGATGTTTAAAAATGAGGTATAAATTGAAACCTAAATGCACTTTAGATGATGGACACAGAAGTCTCTTAAGCAAACAGAGCAACTAGTTTCGATCAATCATTATCCAAGTGACCTCTAGAACCTTATACTTTAAATTGTTCAAACATAGCCTTGAATGGAGGTGTTGTAAGCTCCTATTTATGTTTAATGCTTAGTAAGTAGAATATGTACATCTTTGAAGATCTCTGCGGCCCACAAAAATCACTGTGCGAATGTCAAAAATGATTAAAATATTACAGCAACACACTGAGCTGGTTCTATGGTTTAATTTAGTAGTTTTTGGGGTGGAGCTCTCACCGCTTAATGGTACTCCCTGTTCTAAGTCTCCCATTCATTAAAAGAGAAGTTTGGGGAAAAAAACAGTTGTACTCACCTGGTTGGATGCAGTGTCAGTCTGTTACAAGACTGAGACCAAGAGCAATCAAAATAAAAAAACACTGATCGCTCAGTACTCAGTCCCCAGTGAGCACAGAGTGCTGACTGTCATTCTCCAGCTCTCTGCTTTGCCCCTCCAGCACTCAATAGAGTGCTGGGCTCTGGAGGGGGCAGGAAAGGCTGGCTCAGGCGCTGAGGTGCGCTGAGAGGCTAATCCAGCTGCCGGTCAGTGATCTGGGTGGATCCACACATTAACCACTTGCCCTCCAGAGGATTTAACCCCCTTAAAGACCAGGCCTCTTTTTGCTATTTTGGCGCTGCACTATTTCAACTGACAATTGTGTGGTCATGCAATGCTGTACCCAAACACAATTTACGTCCTTTTTTCACATAAATAGATCTTTCTTTCAGTGGTATTTGATTACCTGTGCACTTTTTACAGTATTTTTCACACTATAAACAAAAAAGACCTAAAATTTTGAAGAAAAATGATATTTTTTACTTTCGGCTATAAAGAATATATAGTGAACTCAAAGTACACTCATAAATTTAGGCCAAAATGTATTCAGCTACATGTTTTTGGTAAAAAAAAAATCCCAATAAGTGTATATTGATTGCTTTGTGTGAAAGTTATAGCGTCTACAAACTATGGTATAGAGACTGCAATTTAGGCAATTTTTTTGCTATACAGAGCTGCACTAGTTTAACTGACAATTGCACGGTCATGCAATATGGTACATAAATGAAATTAACATCCTTTTTTTCACACAAATAGAGCTTTCTTTTAGTGGTATTTTTTTTTTTTTTTTTGGCTCTATAAACAAAAACGTTTTGAAAAAAAAATATTTTCTCATTTCTGTCATAAAAAATATCCAAAAACTCAAATTTCATCATAAGTTTAGGCCAAAATGTATTCTGCTACATGTTTTTGGTTAACAAAAACCCCAATAAGTGTAGATTGATTGCTTTGTGTGAAAGTTAGAGCATCTACAAACTATGGTATAGATAATGAAATGTATACAGCTTTTACTTTCTGACTACCAATTACATTTCTTGAGGTGCTAAAATACCAAAACAGTACAAACACCCCCAAATGACCTCCTTTCGGAAAGTCGACACCCTAAACTATCTGCTGAGAGGCATATTGAGTCCATGGAAGATTTATTTTTTTCCCACAAATATTTGGAAAATGACAAACTTTTTTTTTAAGCTGTCATTTAAATTATATATTTCTCCCACAAGCCATGGGTATATGTGGAATTACACCCCAAAATACATTCTGCTTCTTCTATCGAGTATGGGGATACCACATGTGTAAGACTTTTTGGGAGTCTAGCCACATACAGGAGCCCTGAAATGCCAGGATAGCACCCTTTTTGGAAAGTAGACACCCCAAGGAATTTAAAAAGAGGCATGGTGAGTATTTTGCAGATCTCATTTTTTTTTCACAAGGTTTTAAAATATAAAAAAGAAAAGAAAAATATGTTTTTGGTTTTTTTTTGTTCATTTTTCCAAAATCTTGTGGCAACAAACGAGATCTGCAAAATACTCACCATACTTCTTATCAAATTTTTTGGTGTGTCTACTTTACAAAAAGGGGTCATTTGGGGGGTTTGGTGCTATCCTGGCATTTCATGGCCTCCAAAACTGTGATAGGTAGTCAGGAAGTGTAATGAGGAAATAAAACCCTTTAACCACCCCCCGCCCGCCATATAGTAATATGACGGGCGCAAGGTGGTTCTCTCGTTCTGGGAGGACGTCATATGACATCCTCCCATTCTCACTGCGCATGCGCGGCTCAGGGAGAGCTCGGCGATCGGCAGATCACCAATCACGGAAAGAGCCGAAGATGTCGGCTCCGTCATGTGATCAGCTGTGTCCAATCACAGCTGATCACATGTAAACAGGAAAATGTCGGTTATCGGCATTTTTCTCCTCTCAAGCTGTCACGCTGACAGCTCGAGAGGAGAGCCGGTAATGAGCTTTCCGCGGAGGGGACATGTACACTGATCATCAGAGCACTGATGATCAGTGTGCCCTGATGATCAGTGTAGCCCCAGCAGTGCCACCTGTCAGTGCTCATCAGTGCCTCGTGCCAGTGTCCTTCAGTGCCTACCAGTGCACATCAAGGCCACATATCAGTGCCCATCTGAGCTGCCTTTCAGTGTCACCCATCCGTGTGCATCAGTGCCACCTATCAGTGTGCATCAGTGCCGCCTAACAGTGCCTGTCAGTGCCGCCTAACAGTGCCAGTCAGTGCCATATATCAATGCTGCCTTTCAGTGCCCGTCAGTGATGCCTGTCAATGCCCATCAGTGCCACCTACCAGTGCCTCCTCATCCGTGCCCATCATTGCCACCTATCAGTGTCCATCAGTGCAACCTACCAGTGCCCATCAGTGCAGCCTCATTAGCGCACATCAGTGAAAGAGAAAAATCACTTATTTACAAAATTTTATAACAAAAACTAAGAAAAAACATTTTTTTTTCAAAATTTTCAGGGGTTTTTGGTTTGTTTAAGAAAAAATAAAAAACCCAGAGGTGATTAAATACCACCAAAAGAAAGCTCTATCTGTCACCAAAAAATGATAAAAATGTCATATGGGTACAATGTTGTATGACCGCGCAATTTTTATTCAAAGTGTGAGAGCTCTGAAAGCTGGACATTGGCCTGGGCAGGAAGGGGGTATAAGTGCCCTGTAGGCTAGTGCAGTGGTGGGCAACCTTTTTTTTCAACTGAGCCAAATCTCGCCAAAACTACGATTGAAATTTATTTTGAGAGCCACATTTTTAAAACTGAAAATACATCCCCCATATAGTAATTCATCCCCCCCATAGTAATTCATCCCCCCTATAGAAATTCATCCCCCCTATAGAAATTCATCCCCCATATAGAAATTCATCCCCCATATAGTAATTCATTCCCCATATTAAGTCAATTCACTTACCTTTGCGCGTTCTTCTCGCCGTGTTCCCGCGCCGTTCTGGTCTTCAGGGCGGACTGTGAGAGGAGAGGAGTTCGTCACGCTGCCCCGCCTACATCCTGGCTGCCCCGCCTACATCCTGACAGCTGCAGAGTCCTGACTTTTGGGGCGGCCGCCCGAGAGAAGGGAGGGGAGCGGGCGCCCGGCACACAGAAGAGCCGCATTTAAGTTTGTAAAGAGCCGCATGTGGCTCACGAGCCGCGACTTGCCGACCACTGGGCTAGTGGTTAAAAGCCTGAAGGTGCTTATTGGATTTTGGGGTCCTATACTTGGCTAGACTGGCAAAAAGTCTCACACATGGTATCCCCATACTTGGTAGAGGAATGTATTCTGGGGAGTAATTCCACATATACCCATGGCAATTGTGAGCAATAAATCATTTAAGAGACAATTTTGTGTAAAAAAAAAAATAATTTTTTTGTCATTTTCCAAAAACTTGTGGTAAAAAATTCTTCTATTGACTCAACATGTTTCTCAGCAAATAGTTTGGGGTGTCTGCTTTCCAAAAAGGGGTTGTTTTGGGGGTGGGGGCATTTTTATGTCCAGCATTAAAAGTTTATGCCACACATCATTCACTCTTCTAACCACCTGAAGACCAGGAAATTACTTTGAACCCCCAAACATTATATATATTTTTTAAGCAGACACCCTAGTAAATAAAATGGTGGGTACTGCAATTTTCTATGTCACATAGTACTTGCGCAGTGATATTTCAAATGCAGATTTTTTGGCAAAAAATAATTTTTTACTTTTTAATGCACATAAACACAATATATATTGGCCAATTATTTGGTAAAATATAAAAGATGATGGTATGCCGAGTAAATGGATACCAAACATGACATACTTTAGAACTGCACAATGGCGACAAACTGCATACATTTTTAATATCCATAGGCAATGCTTTAAAAGCCTTTACAAGCTACCATTTTAGATTTACAGAGGAGGTCTAGTGCTAGAATTACTGCCCATGATCTGATGTTCGCGGCGATACCTCACATGCATAGTGCAACCGCTGTTTACATACTGGCACAGGGTCAACGCTCGCAGGTGATGATATGATGAATCGGGTCTGTGGACCAATACAACAGCAATTAATTTTTTTTAGTAATGCACATGTTGAGAGTTAGGTCCAAAAAAAATCTAAATTTGTAAACTGTATTGGGCTTCCATGCGAATGGTCTGGAAAGGTTTGAATTTGGGTTGGCAAGGATAAATAGTTGTGCATATAAATTGCTTTGATCCGCAATCAATGCATACAGATCTTCCGTGAAAAACAGCTCCAAAAAAATCAAACGGAGTAGTTAAATTTGCTGTTTCCACCTGAATTCTGGGTTGGGCAGTGAATGCGGGGAAGTACGGTGCTTCAGAATTTGTGGGCTGCCAATCGGGATTTGCAAGCACATCCAGAAGGATACTATGGGCTCTACAGGCCTGTGCGCGAATTCTTGCTGGGTGGGGGACAATACTTTTGCTTGCCACCGCACCAGCTTGTACTGCACTTATGGGACTCTCCACATCACCAAGTGATACTGCAGTGCTGGTATGTGAAAGACCAGGATGTACTAGGCCGCTGGTGTTTGCCAGTTCACCAAAAGGTAGCGTGGCACTAGTACTGGGACTCTGCTGCATATGAGAGTCATTAAAATTTACCGGCAAGTGTTAACGGAGATCAGGCCTGATTCTGCAAACACTGTGGTTTTGTGTGCAATGTGTCAAATGACAGTGACCTACTGATACTGATGTTCTAAATATAGCACTATCCTTCTTTAATTCTTTGTCCCTGTTTACAAAGTCCGGATGTGACGAAACGTGTCCGGGGCACGTGACGTGGTGACGTAGTGACGCTCTTCCGGAAGTGCGGTGGCGACCATCTTTGATCCTGGTACACGCGGTTGTGCCTTCCTGGAATCCTCATGTGTTTTGGGTGACTGGAAACCTACCACAGGTGATCTATTCCCCCTCGGGAGTGGGATGGTGAGGATACCTACACACTTCTGAGGAGAGGCAGGATTGTGGAATAATCTTCTTGGTGTGGAAGCTGATTTCATCTTATTTTAATGTAAGTTGCTACAATAAAGTGTTATGAGTTTTTATGACACATACTAATCCCTGGTCTGTTTATGAGGTCTGTGGGAAGTGGCTGGAAAGGCTGAAGGAACAAAAAGGTTGGAAATAAGTATTCAGACCCTTGATACTATTCTGAGGGTAATTATGCACTTCTCTTATTGGTATGCAGTGGATTGATACCTAAGGCAGAGGGATTTCTTTTCACGGTTGCGGTGGCACGTTAGTTTTGTCTGCATGAAACACGTGTGGCACGTTTTAATATACTTTTTTGGAGATAATACACATGTTGAGTTGTTTTTTCTTTGAGGTATATGAAGATTTTGTTTGGAGTATATCACAAAAGTGGTTTGAAGATATGAAGAATTGAGAAATTACAGATAAAGATTGTTTCTATGAATTAATATTTTTGGGACTTTATTTGAACTTTGGTTTTTGATTTTTGTTTTTGGACTTTATTTTTATACACTAACATTTAGTATAGGGTAATCAAGTTGCTGAAAGATTGATTTGGTGACCTACTGATACTGCACTTGCTGGGGGAGAAAGGGGGGGTAAGCGTAGAGGCTAAACGCAGGTGCTGGCAGTTGCCGGGGCCGATCCCGCTAACACTGTGTTTTTGGGGACGCTATACTAATGTGAACGCTGGTATAGTGCTGATCTGACCAAAGATATTGACCTGTTCAGACACTATACTAGCAATGGATGTGTATTGTGTGTGAGCGTATTCCTGGCAATAAAGGGGTAAAATGTGATTACTGGTGTACTGACAGGCAATCTAACGCTATCTGGAAGCGGCGTGAAAACCACGGGAGCGTGAATCGTGTGTGTGTGTGTGTGTGTGTATGTATATGTGTATATGTATATATATATATATATATATATATATATATATATATATATAATGTGTGTGTGTGTGTGTGATTTTGCGCACCTGTGCCGCCCTGTAGCAGTATTTCTGCTATAGGGTAGTCAGGAAGCGGTTTGTGTTATGGTGCTGCATTACTTTAACTGACAATTGCGCGGTCATGCAACACTGCACGCAAATGAAATTTATGTCTTTTTTTCCACACAAATTGAGCTTTCTTTCTGTGGTATTTGATTGCCTATGTGTTTTTTTTTTTTTTTGTTTTTTTTTGCGCTATTAAAAAAAAGTCCGACAATTTTGAGAAAAAAACAATATTTTGGACTTTTTGCTATGTCCAGTAAAAAATTTAAAAATCAAATTCTGTCTTATGCCACCTTCATTTAAAAATCCAAAACATCTGGGGAGTTATAGTGGATAGTGGAACTGCAAAATCCCGAGCACATATCTTCATACTATTTCACAATTTTTAGGGGCATTTTTAGTATAGCAGATGTTGGTGGTAAAAGTTGTTTTTTTTCTTTTTTGTTATGTAGATTTAGTCACTGCTCCATAAGCATGAAAGGGTTGAACATTTATTTATTCATCTGGTGAATTAGTTGAGTTCATTTTTTACTTTAAAAACTACTGATGAAATGGAACACAGTCATGTTAAATAACTTTTTTGTCGGTATAAATACACATAATATGCTCTGTTTTAGAGCTTTAAGCAAAAGATGGTTTTGAAAGACATTTGTACACTTTTCCAGTTTATTGTTCTGATAGCAATGATTATAGGCAGTCTGGATCTGTTACTTATGCCACAGCAACAAAGTACAATTTTTACTAATAAATATTAATATTCATATTGTCTAAAAGTTACTGAGAGTTGTTTTCTTTTTTTTTTACTGAGAAAAACTTTTCTTTTGATTTGGTTTGCAAGATATGTGGGCTGCAAGAAACTGTCATGTTTCCTCATTTTGAACTTGTCAACAACATAATGCTTGTTGACAACTGCAAACCTTTATAGCAATATTGGTCAATTTACTTGATATAGGGTGCCTCAAGTGCAGCACCCGACATCATTAACCGCTTCCACACAGGGCACCTTTACCCCCTTCCTGCCCAGGCCAATTTTCAGGTTTCAGCGCTCTCATACTTTGAATGACAATTGCACGGTCATACAACATTGTACCCAAACTAAAATTTTATCATTTTCTTCACACAACTAGAGCTTTCTTTTGGTGGTATTTAATCACTGCTGGGGTTTTTATTTTTTGCTAAATTAACAAAAAAGACCAAATATTTTGAAAAAAAATATGTTTTTCTTTCTTTCTGTTAAAGTTTGCAAATAAATAATTGTTCTTCAGAAATGTAGGCCAAAATGTATTCTACTACATGTCTTTGGTGAATATAACCCAAATTAGTATTTATTATTTAGTCTGTAGGAAAGTTATAGAGTACACAAACTATGGTATATATCTGAATATTGATCAATCCTGAAGTACTGACAGCCAATCTAATTTCTTAAGGTCCAAGAATATCAGAACCGTACAGATATCCTCCAAATGACCCTTTTTGCAAAGTAGACAGTCCAACGTAGTTCATAACAGGCATGGCAAGTTTTTTGAAGTTGTAATTTTTTGTCATTTTTCGGAAATGAAAAAATAAAAAAAAATATTTTCACTATTTTATTTTTACATATTGTCACCAGTGTAGTACAGTGTCATCATATACAGTGGGGATTGAAAGTTTCAGCTAAAAATTTGTAATGTGCATAAAGAAGCCAAGGAAAGATTGAAAAATCTCCAAAAGGCATCACATTACAGATTAGACATTCTTATAATATGTCAACAAAAGTTAGATTTTATTTCCATCATTTACACTTTCAAAATAACAGAAAACAAAAAAATGGCGTCTGCAAAAGTTTGGGCACCCTGCAGAATTTATTGCATGCACTGCCCCCTTTGCCAAGCTGAGACCTGCCAGTGTCATGGATTGTTCTCAATCATTGTCTGGGAAGACCAGGTGATGTCAATCTCAAAGGTTTTAAATGCCCAGACTCATCTGACCTTGCCCCAACAATCAGCACCATGGGTTCTTCTAAGCAGTTGTCTAGAAAACTGAAACTGAAAATAGTTGACGCTCACAAAGCTGGAGAAGGCTATAAGAAGATAGCAAAGCGTTTTCAGATGTCAATATCCTCTGTTCGGAATGTAATTAAGAAATGGCAGTCATCAGGAACAGTGGAAGTTAAAGCAAGATCTGGAAGACCAAGAAAAATATCAGACAGAACAGCTCGCAGGATTGTGAGAAAAACAATTCAAAACCCACGTTTGACTGCACGATCCCTCCAGAAAGATCTGGCAGACACTGGAGTTGTGGTACACTATTCCACTATAAAGAGATACTTGTACAAATACGGTCTTCATGGAAGAGTCATCAGAAGAAAACTTCCTCTACGTCCTCACCACAAAAATCATCGTTTGAACTTTTCAAATGAACATATAGACAAGCCTGATGCATTTTGGAAACAAGTTCTGTGGACTGATGAGGTTAAAATTGAACTTTTTGGCCGGAATGAGGAAAGGTACGTTTGGAGAAGAAGGGGCACAGAATTTAATGAAAAGAACCTCTGTCCAACTGTTAAGCATGGGGTTGGATCAATCATGCTTTGGGGTTGTGTTGCAGCCAGTGGCACAGGGAACATCTCACGAGTAGAAGGAAAAATGGATTCAATAAAATTTCAGCAAATTTTGGATGGTAACTTGATGCCATCTGTGAAAAAGCTGAAGTTAAAGAGAGGATGGCTTCTACAAATGGATAATGATCCTAAACACACCTCGAAATCCACGGGGGATTACATCAAGAGGCGTAAACTGAAGGTTTTGCCATGGCCTTCACAATCTCCTGACCTCAACATAATTGAAAATCTATGGATAGACCTTAAAAGAGCAGTGCGTGACAGATAGGCCAGAAATCTCAAAGAACTGGAAGACTTTTGTAAGGAAGAATGGGCAAAGATATCTCAAACAAGAATTGAAAGACTCTTGGCTGGCTACAAAAAGCGTTTACAAGCTGTGATACTTGCCAAAGGGGGCAGTACAAGATATTAACTCTGCAGGGTGCCCAAACATTTGCAGACGCCATTTTTTTGTTTTCGGTTATTTTGAAAGTGTAAATGATGGAAATAAAATCTAACTTTTGTTGACATATTATAAGAATGTTTAATCTGTAATTTGATGCCTTTTGGAGATTTTTCCATCTTTCCTTGGCTTCTTTATGCACATTAATACAAATTTTTAGCTGGGGTGCCCAAACTTTCGATCCCCACTGTAACTGGCATGGCGGTGATCAGGGACACTGACTGGTGACAGTACAAAAAAAAATTTGATAATTTAAAAAAAAAATTTTTTATTACATTTTGTTCTTTTTTTAAGATTTTTTTTTTCTTCATATTTCACTATGACCAAAGTAGTATAATGTTACCATAGTAACATTGTACTACTTTGGGGAAGTGATCTATATATTTATTTATTCATTTTTTTTTTACACAATTTGCTTATAGCAAAGAATTACTTTGCTATAAGCAAGCATTTACCTGAATGACATTGATTCATTCAGGATTTTTATTTTCTTAACTGTGATTTGGCCACAGCTATTCACATGACACAGCTGGGCTGTGATTGGCCCAGCTTGTGCATGTGATCGCTGTGACCATTCACAGCTAGCCACACTTGTATACAATGGATGGCATGATAGGAAGCCATCCATTGTATACAAAAAAATAAATAAATAAATACAATAAAGAATGTAGCGCTACTCCCAAACAATATATATGCACACATAAATAAAAAAGAAAAAAAGTAAAATCACAAAATTTCATAAAAAATATATATATAAATGTGACAGTGATATCAATTAATATTAATTAGTGCCCATGAATCATTGAATCCACACAATAAATTAAATAACTCAAAACATGTGAAAAAAACATTTCCATATATATGTATATATAACACGCATACATATATATATAATATTGTATATCTATAATCACACGTGCCTCTTGTGTAGTGAAAAAAACATTAAAATGGTACAAACAACAGTGCTCTCAAAGTCCAATAAATGCTGCTGGTGACCAAAGAAAAACAGTGCTTCCAATAACTACTGTTAGTGACCATAAACAAAACTCGTGTAGATCTCTGAGTGCATATGAATATGACAATCCGACCACCATCTGGATAAGCCTCTCACCTCATCACTTCGACCCTTGCGGATCAAAGAGCTTTTGTGGATCCCCCTCACCTTCCTCACTCTGCTGTGACAGCCTGATGCTGGATGAAAAAACTGAATGCTGATCGAACACTAAGAAGGTACAAGTGCTATTGATGCTGCAATATTTACCTGGAGAAGAGCCAGAGGTGGAATATTTATTTCTGAGAGAGCAACTTTTGGAGTAATAGCCATCTTGGAGGATCATATACAATCACTGGTATATGATTTAATGTTAGCAGCTTCCCCTGGGATTTATATATATTTGTATTTAGTTTAAACACTTGGGAGCGCAGGAGGTTCACACCACTATTGATCCATTGTATACAACTGTCATGTGACCTACTGTGATTGGTCACAGCAGGTCACATGGTACTGGCAATGGGGCCGGTACACAGATCTGTCATCGGCCGTGTCTGAGGTACACGGCCAGTGACAGATCGCGCCGCTGCGCAGCTCTGCTGGCATACAAACTGCGCATGCCTGAAAGGATGCCATATGGCGTCCACCCGAAGGGACGAGGATTTTTGCTGGCCGCCATTTGGCCTTAGGCCGGGTGGGAACCAGGTAAAGGGCCACACATGACATCTAGTGAATGTAACACAGAAACATAGAAAAGTGATAACAGAAAAAGACAGAGTGGTCCATTTAGCCTGCCTGGGGGGGGGGGGGGGGGGTGTTTTTGAGGGGTTTTTTTTGGTGGGGGGGGGGTTGTTAACTTTTTTGTATGAGTATACAGTAGATCTTTGCTGCCTGTCCCAAGCATGTTTGAAGCTATTTACTGTTGACTTACTCACTACCATTGATCACTACCATTGCTGGAAGTTTATTCCAAGCATCAGCTACTCTTTCAGTAAAATAATACTTTGTGAGATTAGTTTTTAACTTTCCTCCGGTTAGTTTGAGGTCATGTCCCCATGTTCTTGATTTTGGTTTCATGTTGAAAATACTCCCTTCCTAAACCTTATTCACCCCCTTGATGTATTTATAGGTTCATCATGTCTCTCCCTTCCCTTCTTTCCTCCAGACTCTACATGTTAAGTTCCTGAAGTCGCTCTTGATATGTTTTATCCCCCAGTCCTTTCACCATTTTTGTTACCCGTCTCTGGACTCCTTCTATCCTATCAATATCTTTTTGTAAGTGAGGTCTCTAGAACTGTTTCTATGTTTCAGCCCACACAGCCGTGCCATAGTTCTGTGAATGGATGAACTACAAGTACTGACATCCTTTGCAGCTGTCAGCTTGTAGTTCTGATTGCACTACCATGGCACTGTTGAGTGCTGTGGTAGTTCATTGATTCTTCCTCTCAGTTTGAAACTGCTTGCCTGTAAGATGTATTGGGTAGACAGATTATGCTGACAGCCTGCAGGAGTCTTGCAAGGCAGCAGCAATCTGCTGATTGCTAGTGCAATACTTTCCAGACTCCTTAAATAAATAAATAAGTAAATGCACCCTTTTTTACCTGCAAAAAAAAAATGTGCATGTATTATTATTTTTAAAGGTGAACTTATCCTTTAATTTTGTCATAGTATAATCCATTATAAAAGATCAGAGGTAAAAACACGCAAAAACTAAAAGGGATGGACAACACAAAAAGAAAATAAAGAAATAAACCAAACCATTTACCAATTACAATCCAATCTAGGGAGTATATTTCCTTCAATAAACATCAAAACCCTTGAGGACTGGCAGTTGAGATTTACCGTATTTTTCGCCGTATAAGACGCACTTTTTCTTCCCCAAAACTGGGGGGGAAATGTCAGTGCGTCTTATAAGGCGAATATGGAGCGGCCGGTCCAAAATTTCCACAGCGGCCGTGTCAGAATACCGGGCCGGCCGCTCAGCTCTGCAGCGGGACCTTACCTGTTCCTCTATCCAGCGGCGTGCTGTCTTCCCGGCTTCTGTAGTGTGGGCACTGAGCATGACAGCCGGGTGCCCAGTGCGCATGCGCGAGAAGCGGTGCACTTTGTGAATGGTAAGGCGGTACTTGGGACACATGACAGATCCCAGAAGCCGCCGGACCAATCACAAAGCGCAAGTGCTCCTCGCTCATGCGCACTGGGCACCCGGCTGTCATGCCGAGCGCCATTACAGAAGCCGGGAAGACAGCGCACGGCTGGATCGAGGAACAGGTAAGATCAAACAAAAACTCTGCGGAAGTAAGAGCGGGTACCTGTCAAATTCAGGTACCCGCTCCCCACTTCCCCAAAGGCCAGCAGTCATCTGTGCTGTCCGCAGTCTCTGGTCATCCCTGTGCTGTCCGCAGTCTCTGGTCATCCCTGTGCTGTCCGCAGTCTCTGGTCATCCCTGTGCTGTCCGCAGTCTCTGGTCATCCCTGTGCTGTCCGCAGTCTCTGGTCATCCCTGTGCTGTCCGCAGTCTCTGGTCATCCCTGTGCTGTCCGCAGTCTCTGGTCATCCCTGTGCTGTCCGCAGTCTCTGGTCATCCCTGTGCTGTCCGCAGTCTCTGGTCATCTCCTGTACTGTGTCTGCAGTCCATTAGCTCAGAATTTTTTTTTTCCTGTTTTCTGCCTCTAAAACCTAGGTGCGTCTTATGGTCAGGTGCGTCTTATACGGCGAAAAATACGGTAATATAGAAAAAGCTAAAGTAATGCACATGGGAGCCAGAAAATATGCATGCAAATTGCACACTAGAGCGAGATCCTCTGTGGGAATTAAAGATGGAAAAGGGTCCTAGTAGATCACAGACATAGCATGCAATGCCAAGCTGCATCAAAGAAGGCTAACAGACTATGCGCATGCATTAAAAAGGGGTATTTACTCAAGAGATTAAACTACTTTACAAAACTCTGGTTCAGCCACATCTTGAGTATGTGGTCCAGTTTTGGTCACCAATCCTCAGAAAGAATATGCTTGAACTAGTGAGTCCAGAGAAGTGCAACAAAGCTAATAAGGGCACTGGAGGACTTTGATTATGAGGAATGACTACAATCATTTAACTTATTCTCCCTGAAGAAGAGATGCTTAACCACTTGCCCTCTAAAAATTTTGCCTTCTCATGAACAAGCCATTTTTGCTATTTGGGACTATGATAATTTAACTGACAATTGGTCATGCAACTCTTTACCCAAATTAAATTTGCCTCATTTTTTCCCTACAAATAGAGCTTTTTTTGGTGGTATTTGATCACCACTGGTGTTTTTTTATTTTTTATGATATAAATGGAAAAAAACTGAAATTTAAAAAAACAAACAATATTTTCTGCTATAGAACATATTCATTAAAAAAATTAACAAATCAAATTTATTCATAACTTAAGGCAAAAATGTATTTTTTACATTTACAGAGCTCTGTCCTGTCTTCCTCTTCACTAATCAGCAGGTCCCAGCTGGCAATCATTGGCCGAGACCCGGATATCAGTTTGTGCTGTGACTAATCACAGCACAGTCGGGGTGGCAGGTGCACCCTGGTGCCCCCTATCCGGAAGAGCTGGGTCACATGTCAAATGCGTGATCTGGCACTTGGTCAGCACTTACTTGGTCAGCAGGTGGTTAAAATGACATATGTTATACACAAATCTTTAAATGGTGACTCTAGCAATGGGAGAAATGTAACCAGTCTCTAAAAAACACATGTGACCACAGTTGGGAGAGTGGCTGTTCAGTCTTAAACTGCATAAGGGGGTTCTTTACTGTTAGAGCAGTAAGGATGTGAAACTTCCTTCCACAGTTGGCGATGTCAGTGCGGAGTGTAGATGAATTAACACATCTTTTAGATGTGTTTCTTAGCGAAAGCAAAATACAAGTACGGTACATAAAAACACATTCAGGTTGAAATGGATGGACTGGTGTCTTTATTCAATCTTAACAACTATGAAATTACGTAACTTGCAAAGGGCCGCATGTGGTCTGTAGGTTGGGAATTAGGGCTCTCTAGTACTGTATACTCAAGATGCTCAGTATGAAAAATCTATTTATGTATGTACCTTTAATCACATCTTAACTTTAATCTCTTGTTTTCTTGTTTTATTTTTTGCTTGTAATCTTTTTCCAGGGATTACTACTCTGGTTCTCAGATACTTTGAAAAAAAAAATAACACACACACACATTGTAAATACTCTTTTTCTTGTGAAGAGTGGTGTGTTTGGGTGCAGGTTGACTATAAGTTCATAGAACCCAAACTGTCTGCAGGCAAACTAATCAGCCAAATCTGGTATGCTTGCATGCCCGTCTGAACCCCTGGCCACTGCACCTGAAGTCCTCTATTTAGAGGCTATATGTCTACTGCCACTAAATGACAGCTTTCATCCACCTGCCAACTTGTTTCTAATTGGAAACAAGCCAGCGGGCAATGTGGGTGATATCATTGACCAAATATAACCATGGCCACATTTGAATAATGCTGTCAGCCAGCACTCAATTATTTCCTGCAGTCTCCCAACATTCAATTACTTCTTGCACTTTATTAACCCCACAGTTAGACAGCCACAGCTGGGAATTCTCTTAACCAATAAAGTGTATCCATGGTCAAAATGTAAAATTACATATGTTTTGGCACATTTTAGTTCAATTATTTCTAGTCTACTCTTATTAATCTGAATGTTTCATCGTCATTAAATTTGTAAACTAACATTTTGAAGAATCCCACACATCTACTTCCTTGATCTATGTGACACGTATCCATTATGCCCTGTTAAAATGCATGGATTGTTTCACACATTTCACAGAGCCTGCCTGTTGAACTAGAGCAGGAGTTTCAGGAGGCATAGTCAGAACGGGCATCACTGGTTACAGGCAGCAAGGTATAATTAAATATGTAGTCCTTAGAAATTGAGAGTTAGCAGCAGAAGAGAAACTACAAAGCATGCAGGGAATCCAGTTAGTGGAAAGCTTATATTGAATTGTGAAAAATAACTGTCATCTGTATTAATATTACAATGCTAATGTTCTGAAATGAAAGTGTATGCTGTGATTTTAGGACTCCTTTATTAGCAGTCATAAAACAGAAACTCGGAGTGGAGGGAATTATGGAAACCTCCTCTATCACTATCCCATCCTCATCTAAAACAGGCAACTTTGAGCAATATCTGCTGCAGGGGTCTGCAATTCAGGGAAACACAAGCCTTAGCCCAGATCTGCCTAAACCACAGGACACAAGCAGAGAGAACAAGGTAAGTGCAGCAGATCCCCAAATAGATTGTCCAGGGCAAGACCTGGCAGCCCAGGTAGAGAAGACATTCCTCTATACGTACATCTGACTCTGAGGCAGAAGAGGAAGCAGATGGTCTACAGCAGCCATTTGCAAGGTCATTAAAATCTAAAGTATTTTCTTTTGAGAAATAATCTGAAACTATTAACATGTAAAGCTGAAGATGTTAAAACCAAACAATTGTCACATGCTTAAGGGATTCAGCAGTTACAACAAAAATCAAACAAACAGTTCTCTTCTCAGATCCCTCATGTTTAAAATGGAGGATCAGGAAAACAGGTCTGAGCCTAACAACCTGCTCATTAGAGACCTTACTAAAGTGATTAGAGATTGTGACCCAGAAGACACTGTTAAAGAAATTCCGTGCAGTCTAGGAATGATCTGCCAACTCTGAACGCAGCCTTTGCAGTGTGCATTTATAAGAGCCATCCATGCAGCCTACCATCAAAAGAGCCATGAGATGTCCTATGTTGTCTCCACTATTGTGAAGAGAAGGATCAGAGGCATATCACACACTGATTTTGACAGAGATCTTATCAACATCTATTCAGATGTGGCAAGAGAAACACTTGCATGCTGGAGAATTTTCTGACCTGTTCTCTCAAGCTCCCCCTCTATGACCACAGTGCTTTACTTTTGACCCCCTCATAAAGCCATAAGGTCCTGTTCTCCCCCTCCTCTACACCCTGAATTTATATGAAACTCTTTTGTAAACATATGTAGCATCCTCCTAGGGAAGCTCAGGGGAGCTAGATAATAGTTTTTTTCAGATAGAGGCTGTACAGCAGCCTGTGCAATAGTCAGGAGATCAAATTTGGGTCAGGGCTGAGAGTTCTCTGAAACCTCCTCCGATCTAGAGACTTGGAGAAGTCTCTAGAATTCAGTGAGTGGGGGTGAGGAGGAGCTAGTCTGCACTCTCAAGGGATCCTGGCCAATTTACAAGCAAGAAGCTTGGCATGCGGTCAGGACAGCCCTTAAGAGTGACCGAGCCTGCTCAGTAGCAGGAGAGTTTGGGTGGAAGATGGAGTGAGCAGGATGGTGTGTGGAGCCAAGGAGGGAGACCCGCAGCAGGGCCTACCCACAGGCAGAGGAGCTGGAAGGGAGGATCTCTCAGCTCCTTAGAGAGGAGAGCCTGTGGAGCATGGAAGGAGACAGCCCAGCATAAGGCCTGAAGGCAGCCACCAACACACAAGTTTGCAAGAGAGACTGATTGAGTAATCTTACACTCCCCTGGGCCAGATAAGGGGAAGGGGAATACCTGACTAGCCCTCATTTGGGACTGCTTATTTTAGTGTGGTAGATTCCAGGTTCTCTTGCCCCGGGATTCCCTCAGGCAGCTGGATGAAGAGGAGATTTCATCTGGGGTCTGAAGTGGTACGCCAGGAGAGGCTGGACAGCTCTCCCAAAGAAGATAAACCATTCTGAACATTTATACATAGTTTCAGGAAGTTGTCCTCAGTTCCTTGGGCATTCCAAGTATCCCTCATCCCCAAGTCCATGTTCAAATCCCCTAATAAAATCCAAAAAAACTAATTCAAGGACAGTTTACTGTCTCTGGAGTGCAAGTCTGGAAGGAAATGCGTGTTACCTGGCTGTGCAGACCTATATACTTATAGAGGACCCCAAAAGTTTAGTGATACACATAGTTTGTTACTTCTTTTCTACATATTGCTCTGTGATGTAACTCTAATTATGCCATCACAAAGGTTTATATCTTACAATGTTAAAGACCTAGCTTCTCTAGCTAAAAGGCATACATTTTTACAAGAAATGATGCACCTCACAGGGGAAATACTTTCAGATGTCTACCAAACGTAGACCCTTTTCTCCCAGATTCCCTTCCTGTTTTTTTGCTAATTCCATCTGATGGAAATCTTGTGGTCTAGCAGTAGTTCCGTTTCTAGTAGACGAAGAGATGCAAGATGCTGATGGAAGCTTTATTTACCTTAAAAAGAAGATGGGAGAAAGCAAAATAATCTATACTGCCCTAGAAAACACCAGGAGGGCTCTCTGTTTTTTACCCTTATTAAATTAGAAACATTCTGCAAAGGCTTTAATAAAATAGAGAAAGACTAGAGTATGTTTCAACCCTCTTATAGATAAATAAATACACCGACCATTCTTCCATTGCCTATTTTAAACTGAAGATTAAGCACACCAAATGCAGCTCCTGGAAGTATGGAGAACTCTGCACCTCACTGTGAAAGATTTCATGAACTAATCCAATGTGCACATACACTGTTCCAGATTAGAGCTGGTATTTGTCCTCTATTTTCATTTACCTCTGATCAGTTTGGCAGCGATGTACTATCTGATCACAATATGGTCATAGACTTGAAAATTGGCAATAGTACCACAAAGACTGAGTGGAACCCTTTTGAATGACCCTATGCCCTATATTACTAGACTTTTTGAAGCTGGACCTACCATCCTTTGAAGACAGTGACAGTGGACTAATATCTCACACTGTCAGGGCTCCGGGTATGACCAGAGGTATGTGAACTGACGCAGGGAAACGCAGGCTTCAGATATGTTATAAACAATATAATTTATTAATACTAACAATACATAAACGCAGTGCAATACTAAAACATAACACAGTGCAAACGAACCAACCAAACCACCCACAGATAACAATACATACAATGCAAGCGTCGTCAGGCAGGCCGGGTCAATAACAATCGGGCAGGTAG
This sequence comes from Staurois parvus, assembly GCF_062004578.1. NCBI lineage: Eukaryota > Metazoa > Chordata > Amphibia > Anura > Ranidae > Staurois > Staurois parvus. The sequence continues at coordinate 12,044,276 of NW_028317855.1, read as the reverse complement.
GAACAGGAGGAGGAGGCAGAGAGTAGTCAGGTCATGAGCCGGGTACAGCAACTAACGGGCAGGTAGGTACAGGGGGTCAGGCAGAGAATGGTCGGGGTCACAAGCCAGGGATCAAACAGGAGAAGTCAGCAGAGGTCCGGATCAGGCAGGGTCGGCAACGAATCAGTCAAACAGGAACAGGAACAGGAATGCAGGTAACAAGATACAGGGGCCCATGGAAAAACACACACCAAGGCACAGACTGCAGGTCTGGCCATCCCCTAAATACACCTCGTAATCAGCTTCAGGTGTTTGGCTGACTGCAGGGTTGAGTCTCTGATTGCTGAGAGCACCCGCTGGCCAGCCCTGGCACTGCAGCCCACAAGGCAGGTGAGTCCCACCATTACTGGCAAGTCCATTCCTGACAGTACCCCCCCCTCAAGGAGCGGCCTCAGGATGCTCCAAACAGTCCTAGCTGGGCAAAATGTTCCACCGCCCGGGTCTGGTAACTGGTGGGATATCAAAGACTGGCACATCGGGCAGAACTCCGGGCAGCGGCACATCGGGCAGAACTCCGGGCAGCGGCACATCGGGCTGGACTCCGGGCAGCGGCACATCGGGCTGGACTCCGGGTAGCGGCACATCGGGCTGGACTCCGGGTAGCAGCACATCGGGCTGGACTCCGGGCAGCGCCACATCGGGCTGGACTCCGGGCAGAGGCACAGGGCCCCCAGGAGGAGCGGCAGGCACAGGGCCCCCAGGCGGGGCGGTAGGCACAGGGCCCTCAGGAGGGGCGGCGGGCACAGGGCCCCTAGGCGGGGCAGCGGGCGCCGGGCCCCCGGGCGGAGCGGCGGGCGCCGGGCCCCCAGGAGGGGCGGCAGGCACCAGGCCCCCGGACAGAGCGGCAGGCATTGGGCCCCCAGGCGGAGCGGCAGGCATCGGGCCCCCAGGCGGAGCGGCGGGCGCCAGGCCCCCAGGCGGAGTGGCGGGCGCCGGGCCCCCAGGTGGGACGGCGGGCACCGGGCCCCCAGGAGGGGCGGCAGGCACCGGGCCCCCGGGTGGAGCGGCAGGCATCGGGCCCCCAGGCGGAGCGGCGGGCGCCGTGTCGTCAGGCACGACAGCGGGCATCGGGTCACCAGGCATCAGGTCATTTGGCTCGCCAGCGGGCACCGCGTCATCTGGCAAGGCAGTGGGCACCGAGTCACCAGGCACGACAGTGGGTTCCAAGTCAACTGGCATGACTGCGGGCACTGGGTCAGACATTGGATCGTCTGGCTCGACAGCGGGCATCAGGTCACCAGGCATCAGGTCATTTGGCTCGACAGCGGGCACCGCGTCATCTGGCAAGGCAGTGGGCACCGAGTCACCAGGCACGACAGTGGGCTCTGAGTCAATTGGCTCGACAGCGGGCACCGGGTCATCAGGTACCGGATCGTCTGGCTCGACAGCAGGCACCGGGTCATCTGGCGCTGGATCATCTGGCTCGACAGCGGGCATCGGGTCACCAGGCATGACAGTGGGCACTGGGTCATCAGGTACCGGATCGTCTGGCTCGACAGCGGGCATCGGGTCACCAGGCATGACAGCGGGCACTGGGTCATCAGGCATTGGATTGTCAGGCTGGATCAGTTCATCAGGCTGGGTAGGGACATCAGGCTGGGTAGGGACATCAGGCTGAAGTGCGGGTGCCGAGGCACCAGGCTGAACCACGGAAGGCAGGTTCTCAGACGGCAGGCTCACCGGTTTGGATACTGGCAGGATGGTACTGGTTGGAAAGAATTTTCGCTTTTTTCTGGTTTTAACTACTGGAGCACTGCAAGTAAACACAGGTCTGCAAACGAATGGAGCAGCTGAGGACAGGGAAGAGCTGGAAGATGGAACAGAGGAGGGAGCAGCCGCCACAGAGGACCTCTCCACAGGGCCAAAGAAAGGATAGGTGCAGCGATGTGGGAGCAGGAGACTGGTATGTGGTAGTTAGCAGAGTATACTGGGCCGTCACTGAGGGTGCTGTTGGGGATGCAGGAAGAGTGCCTCGAGCAGAGGAATGACGTTGCAAGCTGACTGAGGCTGGGTGCAACAAGTCTGACCATGTCTGCAGTATGGGTTGAACAAAGCTGAGCTTACACAAAGCCTGTCTGGTCAAAGACTGCACTGCGTTTATACAATCCCTTAATACCTGTGGTGAACATGAAGCATAATGCTCCAAGAAGCAATCCACATCATCCTCTAATAACCATACCAGGGACTCTACCTGGTCTGCACTAAATGGTGGCAAAAAGTAATTCCTGCTTTCAGGGGTACCAGATGAAGCCAACTCTACACAAACCTGAATCAAAGGTTGCACCTCAGAGAACTCTGTGCCCTGATCTACTAGAACATGAGCGATCCGTATACATTCTAGCAGTTGATCCCGGGTATACTCCCTCAGAGTCTGATAAGCATATTCTCTGTCATCAAAAACCAGCAGCGACAAATACACAACCTCATCAAGATCCATCCTTCCCAGCAACAAGCCAAGATGGCTTCCCTGTGCAGCCACTTCTGGTCAGGATTGGCCTTGGTGTAATGTCAGGGCTCCGGGTATGACCAGAGGTATGTGAACTGACGCAGGGAAACGCAGGCTTCAGATATGTTATAAACAATATAATTTATTAATACTAACAATACATAAACGCAGTGCAATACTAAAACATAACACAGTGCAAACGAACCAAACCAAACCACCCACAGATAACAATACATACAATGCAAGCGTCGTCAGGCAGGCCGGGTCAATAACAATCGGGCAGGTAGGAACAGGAGGAGCAGGCAGAGAGTAGTCAGGTCACGAGCCGAGTACAGCAACTAACGGGCAGGTAGGTACAGGGGGTCAGGCAGAGAATGGTCGGGGTCACAAGCCAGGGATCAAACAGGAGAAGTCAGCAGAGGTCCGGATCAGGCAGGGTCAGCAACGAATCAGTCAGACAGGAACAGGAACAGGAATGCAGGTAACAAGATACAGGGGCCCATGGAAAAACACACACCAAGGCACAGACTGCAGGTCTGGCCATCCCTTAAATACACCTCGTAATCAGCTTCAGGTGTTTGGCTGACTGCAGGGTTGAGTCTCTGATTGCTGAGAGCACCCGCTGGCCATCCCTGGTACTGCAGCCCACAAGGCAGGTGAGTCCCACTATTACTGGCAAGTCCATTCCTGACACACACTGTATTGTGGGAAGCACATAAAGCCTTTATATAAAGCAAGATAATTGCCCAAGATTAAAAATTAAAGACTAGAAAACTGCACAAAGAGTCTGGCTAAAAGAAACCTATGAGAACTGATGGATGTACCCAATGAAGAGCCCATACAGCTCCATGGTCAAATACTATAAACTATTAGAACAGATCCTCACCCTTCTACTACCTCAATTTATACAAGTCGATCACTTTTGGTCTGTCCTAGAGTAAAAATTAGCTCACATTAGAATTATGAAGAAGGAAGGGGAGACCCTCTGTCAATGTCAATGTTACAGGCCAATCTTCCTGATCAACATCAATAAAAATATGCACAAATATTCTGGCCTCATCCCTCAAACCACTTCCACCTTCTTGGATCTCTTGGAACAAAGATGCCTTTGTTCAAGGGAGAGAAGTCAGCAAAGATTTTCTACAATCAATCTTACACCCTATGCTGAAATACACAAAATACCCTTAACTCATTATATCCACTGACACCAAAAAGGCATTGAACCATGTAGATTGGTCTTTCATGCACATTGCTATGCAACACATATGCCTGAGCCCAAGCATTCTCTCTAGAACTATAGCCTTATATAACCACCCTACAGCTACAGTTAATGGGGTTACTTCACCTATCATTGATCTCTTTAACGGAACCAGGAAAGGTTGTCCATTGCCCCCTCTGTTCTTCAGATTCTTCTTTGAGCCCTCCCTAGCCACACTATGCCATAAGACAAACTATCCATACTATGTTTTATTATATGTACATAACCACTTACTCTCCCAATACTCATGCATGCATTTCATAAATGTGGCCTCATCTCGAATTTCAAAATCAACTCAGCTAAATCTGAAATTTTAAACATGATTTTTTTTCCCCGCCAAGGTCACTCATCTACAATCACAGTACCTGGTGAGAACAAATGTTAAAATACCTAGTAATTGACCTAACAGCTCAGTACTCAGATCGTTTTAGTGGTAACTTCCAACTTCTTTACAGCCAGTTTGTGGACAACCTGTGCAGATGGGACAACCCTAAATTTTTCTGGTCTGGCCACATCAGAATCATCAAAATGAATGCTCTACCCCCATATTTTGTTTATGTTTCAAATGTTGCTTATTTCACTTGCTGCACATTTTCTTAGATCCTTACATTTCAAATTCATTGATTGCTGTGGTCACATACAAATCCCACAATCCATCTCCAGGCACTAATCTGAACAACAACTAATGAAGCCTTGAGCCTCCCAGATATTAGAAAATATTATAAAGCCTCATTACTCATCAAGACTTTGTATTGGACTATTGGAGAGTTGGTGGATGCTGAGAAAGCACTTGTGGGCTGAAAAACATCATACAGTACTTTGTACACACAAGCCATTGACCCCACACCAACCACTAAACTTATAATTTTGAAACTAGTATGGAGGTGTCGTAACAAGTTCCCCATGCCACTACTTAAAAACGTCCAATTCTCTCTGGGTCTAGATGAAAGAGCTTTTTTTAACCACTCAAAACATGTCAATGAGTTGTGGGGCATATTGTTGCTTTTTTTGTGGTATTGGCACAGTAAAGACTTCTTTCTGGCAACTTAACCATGTAGTTAATTTTTTTTAAAGTATTGCCATTTTGTGGTCCTTGAAACAACCTCACCATCTTTTTCCAGAGCAACCTGTATTTTTCCTGAGGTTACTTGTGGGTTTTTCTTTGTATCCCAAACAATTCTTCTGGCAGTTGTGGTTGCAATCTTTCATGGTCTACCTGACCTTGGCTCAAGAGATCTTCAAATTTTCCACTTTTTTAATGAGTGATTGAACAGTACTGACTGGCATATTCAAGGCTTTGGATATCTTTTTATATCCTTTTCCAAATTTATAAATTTCCATTACCTTCCATTACCTTGTTACACAGGTCTTTTGACAGTTCTTTTCTGCTACCCATGGCTCAGTATCTAGCCTGCTCAGTGCATCCTCCTAAAAGCTAAAAAACTCATTAACTTTTTATACATAGACACTAACTGCAATTCAATTTAAAAAGCCACAGATGTGGGAAATTAACCTTTAATACCCATTTTAGTATGTCTGTACCAAGGTCAAACATTTCAGGGTATGTAAACTTTTGTTTAGGGCCACTTGGGTGATTTCTGTTATCATTATGATTTAAAAAACAGCCACACAACTGTGTGATAATAAATGGCTTCATATGATCCCTATCCCTAAATAAAAGACAATTTTTGGCATCATCAGTCATATTTTCAATATAAATGCCAACATTTCACAATTTCTGCCAGGGTATGCAAACTTTTGAGCACAGCTGTAAGTTTCTGTGTTATTTGTAAAAATGCACACCAACAGTATCCAAAGATTTCTGCGTACCACAAAGTCATAGCATGTCATAGCTGTTCTTGGCGTGTAAGTTTTTTCCACCTCACTCTGTCCATCACTGATTTGCCACAAAAGATTTTGCAGAGGGCAGCTATACAGTTTAATTCCAAAAGCACACTTTAAATGATTGGACCAGGTTGATTCATAGTCCCTCCTGTGCCGTAATATTTCGTAATTTTTTTCAGGCACATGTTGACTAAAATTTGTTTAAAGTACAGACACTGCTGGTTGGCCAGCTCCATTTATCAGAGCTTAAATCAGAGTAGAGGAATTTTTTGGATCAATGTGTTAGCACAGTGGTTAAAATATAATCACGGTGAATGTTTTCCCCAGCTATAAAACTAAAGAAAAATAATGATTCACTATTTTGTAGAGATGGATTGTGTGGTCAGTATTATACAAAGTTCTTTGTTTACTGAAAACATAAAACAATCATCATAATAATATTTCAGGGTACAGTTAACAGGATACAATTTAGTTTACAGTGCCAGTAAATTATAATCAAAACATTACACAAAATGTGTGTATAATGTTCAAAGGACAAAGGTCCTAGCTGGACTGTGTGTCCACTGCAGAATCAACAGACAAAACTAGGTGCAATAAATGTTATCAGTTAGCACACTTCTTACTGGGCATAGACTGTTGGCTTGGCTGTTCATTCACCTCCATGGACCTAAACCTCAGAAGATCGCCTGTTCATCTATACAAACATCCTATATTTTGCTCCACAAAATGAAATGGGACTGAAAAGGCAAACCTACTGAATGAGCTTTATGGAAAAAGATCTTTAAATATGGAGAGTTAAAAGCTAAGGATAAAATTAATGGTTTAATACAATATAACTGGCCATTGCTGAAAGACATGTTAAAAAGAAATTCAGAGTTAATTGCCAGTTTCCATAAGTCCCACTTGCCTACATCCAATTAAACCTGTGGCTAACCTAATGCTCCAGATTAAGGCAGCCCATAGACAGACTCAATTCCCCCATCCATGCACTCAATGTAGATGGAAGAATCCTGCCCACTGAGCTGTTGTATTCTGACAGCGGGGAGACTTCTCTGCCATAAGAATACACTCATCAGTGTTGCACGTTATACTCAGTGGTGCTGATCAAGCAGGGAAAATTCACTAGATCGATAGAATGACTTTTGTACAACCACCCTGCCCATACATGGATCAAAACTTGGCTGGTTCCTGCTAAACCAGTTGAATTTTCATCCATGTATGTCTGTCTTAAAAAATGTGATAAACTGTTGATATGAACTTGTATGCTCAGTTTTTGGTGAATTGCACCTGGAATATATAATATCAGTTTAAACCACACTTTAAAATAATATTGTTTAAATTCCTACAGTAAATGAGAAAAGGCTTATTTAAAAATGTTTGTCCATAGAAAGGAAGCAAGAGATCATATAACTAATACATTAAATTGTTAACCTGGGTAAAATACATGTAAAAATTAACCAGAGATGTGAAGTGTTCTTAAATATTACGTGTATACATTTTGGACAGTTTCCTGTTTTTAAAGACAGAAATTGTTTAAGTGTTACAAAAATAGCTGTGATATATGTAGCGCTAACCCCATAGGAGCTGTTGGATAGGATGTGTCCTCTGTTCTCTGTCTCAACCTTTTCAAGAATCTCAGCCACTCTGACACACCAGGTTGAGCGTGCAAACATACAATATCACAGGAATTCACAGAAAGAAAAACTCAAGTGCAGCAGTGAGCAGTAGTAAAGTTTAATCCACCGAGTGCTGGAACTACACTGCCAGAGTGCATTTATGCTGGCAATGCTAGTCCTAGACTGATTGGGTATGTACTATCAAAAAGAAAAGCAGAATGATAGTGGAGGGGGCAGGGGAACAAAGGGGCTTGCAGAATAATTACAGTCATGGCCAAAAATATTGGCACCCCTGCATTTCTGTCAGATAATGCACCACTTTACCCCGGAAATTGTTGCAATTACAAATGTTTTGGCATTCTCATGTTTATTTCTTTTGTTTGTATTGGCATGACATAAAAAAGTGGAGAAACAAAAAGCCAAATCTGACACATTCCACGGAAAACTAAAAAAATTGACTGGAAAAAAATTATTGGCACCTTCTCAAAATTGTAAGAAATAATTCCATTCCAAGTTTGTGGTGCTCCTGTAATTTGTAATAAAACTCACCTGTATCAATTAACAGGTGCTGAAAATATAGAAATCACACTGGCAACTAGTTAAAATGGTGAAAAATGTACTCAACTTTTCTGTTGTGTGTCTCTGTGTTCCGCATAGAGAAGAGAAAGAGCAGCAAAGAATCGACTAAGAATTTGAGAACAAAAATTGTGCAAAAGCATAGACAATCTCAAGGTTACAAGTCCATATCCAGAGATCTTAATGTTTCTGTGTTCACTGTGTGCAACATTGTCAAACATTTACAGCCCATGGCACTGTAGCTAATCTCCCTGGACGTGGACAAAAGAGAAAAATTGACCAAAAATTGCAACGAAGGATTGTCGAATGTCGTCTAAACAACCTCAATCAACTTCCAGACAAAGTCAAGCTGGCCTTCAGGCACAGGGTACAACTGTGTCAGTTCGCACTATATGTCACAATCTGAATGAAGAGGGACGCTATGGTAAGAGACCCAGGAGGACCCCACTGATTACACAGAAGCATAAAAAAGTCAGACTGGAGTTTTCCAAAACTTACCTGAGCAAGCCAAATGGGAGAATGTGCTGTGGACAGGTGAAACAAAATTACAGCTTTTTGGTAAAGTTCATCATTCTACTGTTTTCAGAAAAAGAAATGAGACCTTTAAAGAAAAGAATGCAGTCCCTACAGCCAAACATGGTGTAGTTTCACTGATGGTTTGGGGTCGCTTTGCTACTTCAGGCACTGACTGTCTTGACCATGTGCATGGTATTATGAAATCTGAAGACTACCAAAGAATTTTGAGATGCAATGTAGAGCCCAATGTAAGAAAGTTGGGTCTCCATCAGAGGTCATGGGTCTTACAGCAGGACAATGACCTCAACCACTCGCCAAAAAGCACCTAGAAATGGTTTCAGACAAAGAGCAGGAGAGTACTGAACTGGCCTGCAATGAGTCCAGATCTCAATACCATAAAGCACTTGTGGAGAGATCTCGAAATAGCAGTTAGGAAAAAGAACCCTTCCAAACGGAGAAACCTGGAGCAGATGGCAAAAGAAGAGTGGTCCAAAATTTCAGCAGAGAGGTATAGGAAACTCATTGATGGAAAAAAATAACTGAAATCAATTGCTTCCTGTAACCAAGGGGTGTGCTACCAAATATTAAATTGAGGGTGCCAATAATTTTGTCCAGTCCATTTTTGGAGTTTTAGTGGAATGTGTCAGATTTGGCTTTTTGTTTCTCCACTTTATTGTGCCATACCAATACAAACAAAAGAAATACACACGAGAATACCTAAACATTTTCAATTGCAACAATTTTCTGGGTGAAGTTGTCTTACAGAAATGCAAGGGTGCCAACATTTTTGGCCATGAATGTATTACCGGAGGGGCAGTCCCTTGAGATGTTCTTTTGCCAGATATGGTTGGTGTCCTGTAGGAGATTTGGTGCACTTAACGACAATCCCAGGTAACCTGCATGTTGTATAGGTACAGTATAAGTGTGGCATAGTCTTGGCACAGGTGCAAGGTAGATGTGGCTTAGATGCCGTGAAAAACTCAGTACAATGCGGTTTAGGGTTGATTGCGGCAGAAATTCCAACCTAGAATGGGGATGTTTAAAGACTCTAACAGACTGATACTGAATGATCCAGGGAACAATAAAAAGAGATGGAAAGATTATACCAAAAATGTATATAAAAAAGCAGTGTGAATAACACTGTAGAAACCAAACCAGAAAGTGATGAAGACGAATCAGATATCAGGAAGAAGTCATAGCAGCAATTAAAGATTTATCAAACCTTAAGTCAGCAGGTATCGATGGTATCCCAAAAGAGTTAATCAGAGGCTCCAAAAAGATGTTATCATGGCCCTTACTCAGCTGTGTCAATGGGTTTGGAAGGTGAAAACAGAACGATTACATTAACCACTTCCATGCCACCCTATAGCAGAAATACTACTACAGGGCATCAGGGCTGGGCAAAAGCACATATACAGTATATATACGTGATCTGCATTTCCTGGTACGGGGCGCATGTGTGCGTTGCCCTACCCGCACTGCCATTGGCGGTTACAGATGTCAATCATCGGGTCCCGGCCAGAGATTAGTGTCACTGGGGATGTCAGTGGCAGTCAGTCAGTTCCCACCCAGTGTCAGAATGCCTGCCGCAGTCCAACAGTGCTCCCAATACAGAGCATGTCACCCCCATACATATTATCTGACCCCAATACATTGCATGTCACCCCCATTCATACCCTCCCACCTCAATACAGAGCATGTCACACCCATACATGTCATCCCACCACGAAACAGATGTAAGCTCTAACGAGCCAGACCCTCTGTTTCCTCTTGTACCAAATTGTATTGTAACTGTAATGGCTACCTTCATTATGTAAAGTGCTGCACAAACTGTTGGCGCTATATACATCCTGTATAATAATAATAATGTTAATAATAATAATACAGAGCATGTCACACCCATACATATCATCCCACACCAATACAGAGCATGTCACCCCAATACACATCATGTGACACCCATACATAGCATCCCACCCCAATGCAGAGCATGCCACCCCCATGCATATCATCCCACACCAATACAGAGCATGTCACCCCAATACCCATCATGTCACACCCATACATATCATCCCACTCCAATACAGAGCAAGTCACCCCCATACATATCATCTCACCCCAATACAGAGCATGTCACACCCATACAGATCATCTCACCCCAATACAAAGCATGTCACACCCATACAGATCATCCCACCCCAATACAGAGCATGTCACCCCCATACATATCATCCCATCCCAATACAGAGCATGTCACACCCATACAGATCATCCCATCCCAATACAGAGCATGTCACCCCCATACATATCATCCCATCCCAATACAGAGCATGTCACACCCATACACGTCATCCCACCCCAATACAGAGCATGTCACACCCATACATATCATCCCACCCCAATACAGTGCATGTCACCCACATACATGTCATTCCACCCCAATACAGAGCATTCCACAGCCATACATATCATCCCATCTCCATGCAGAGCATGTCACACCCATACATGTCATCCCACCCCAATACAGAGTATGTCACACCCATACATATCATCCCACCCCAATATACAGCATGTCACACCCATACATATCATCCCACCCCAATACAGAGCATGTCACGCCCATACATATCATTTCACCCCAAAACAGAGCATGCCACACCCATACAGATCACCCCACCCCAATACAGAGCATGTCACGCCCATACATATCATTTCACCCCAAAACAGAGCATGCCACACCCATACAGATCAATTCACCCCAATACAGAGCATGTCACCCCCATACATGTCGTCCCACCCTAATACAGAGCATGTCACACCCATACATGTCACCCCACCTCAATACAGAGCATGTCACACCCATACAGATCATCCCACCCCAATACAGATGTAAGCTCCAACGAGCCGGACCTCTGTTTCCTCTTGTAGCAAATTGTAATGGCTACCTTCATTTTGTAAAGCACTGCACAAACTGCTGGCGCTATATAAATCCTGTATCAGGGACTGACTGACCATTTGGAAACTTGGGCACTGGCAGAGGGCCCGGGGTCAGTAGGGGGCCCCATGAGATGCCCCTGGTTCCTTTTTCATAGGATTTTTTGAGTTTGGGCAAGGACGCAGGGGCCCCACGATCCCCTATTGCCCGGGGGCCCCATGAGTTGTCAGTCCGCCCCTGTCCTGTATAATAATAATACAGAGCAGGTCACCCCCATACACAGCATGTCACACCCATGCATATCATCCCACCCCAATACACAGCATGTCATACCCATACACATCACGTCACACCCATACATATTATCCCACCCCAATACACAGCATGTCACCCCCATACATATCATCCCACCCCAATACAGGGCAAGTCACCGCAATACATATCATCCCACCCCAATACAGAGTATGTCACCCCTATACACAGCATGTCACACCCATACACAACATGCCACCCGCATACACAGCATGTCACACCCATATATATCATCCTACCCCCATACACAGCATGTCACCCCCATACATATCATCCAACCCTAATACAGAACATGTCACCCCCATACATATCATCCCACCCCAATACAGAGTATGTCACCCCCATACATATCATCAAACCCCAACACAGAGCATGTCACCCTCATACACAACCTGTCATCCCCATTGCACAGCATGTCACCCCCAATATACAGCCTGTCATCCCCAATACACAGTATGTCACCCCCATACATAGAATGTCACCTCTAATACACAGCATGTCACCCCAATACACAGTTTATTACCCCATACACAACCTGTCTCCCCCCAAATGGAGCATGTCACCCATATACACAGTATGTCACCCCCATACACAGCATGTCACCCCAATACATAGAATGTCACCCCAGCTTCAGCGATGTGCTTCCTCCCCTCCAAGTGCCACTCCCTGACTTCACAGGAGGTGGCATCAGGTAGCAGTATGCATTGATATTACTCGCTATCAGTGCGCACCAACGTTACCCGCTATCAATGTGCACTGAAGTTACTCACTATCAGTGGGCACCGAACTTACTTGCTATCAATGTGCACTGATGTTACTCGCTATCAGTGCGTACCAACGTTACTCGCCATCAGTGCGCATCAACATTACTTGCTATAAGTGGGCACGAACAATAATCGCTATCAGTGACGTTACTCATTATCAGTGTACACTGACATTACTCGCTATCAGTGTGCTCCGATGTTACTCGCTATCACTGCATACCAAAATTACTGTCCTGTCCTGAGCCGTGCCGTCCTCCGCTCTGCACTGAGGATGACGACAGCAGCAGCGGAGGAGAGTGGGGAAAGAGGGGCAGAGGACATTGCTGTGGGGGGGGTTGGTAGAGGTCAGAGGTCACTGCTATGGGGGAAAGGGGGCAGAGGACATTGCTGGAGGTAGGTGATGTGCAGACATCACTGCTGTAGGGGAAAGGGGAGCAGTGAACATTGCTGGGGGGGGAGAAGAGGGCCAGAGGTCACTCCTAATGGGGAAAGAGGGGCAGAAAACATTGCTGGGGGGGCTAGAGTTCACTAGTATAGGGGAAAAGGGGGACAAAGGACATTGCTGGGGGGGAGGAGGAGGTGATGTGCAGAGGACACTGCTATAGGCAGGATCACCCCCATAGCAGTGTCTTCTACCACCCTTCACATCACCCTCCCCACAGTAGTGTCCTCTCCCCCCCCTTTCCCCCATAGCAGTGACCTCTGGCCCCTTTCTCCCCCCAGCAATGTCCTCTGCCCCTCTTTCCCCCATAGCAGTGACCTCTGGCCCACTTCTCTCTCTTTCCTCCCATGCACAGGTATTTTAAAAATCTGAACTCCCAGCAAGTGGCTGGGGAATCGGGATTTTTCTGCCCTCCAGCTACCCTGGTACCCTAAGGCAGCTGCCTAAACAGCCTTATGCTGGCACTCAGCATATGGCTGTTTAGGTAGCCACCTTGGGGCACCAGGGTAGCTGGGGGGCAGAAAAATCCCAATCCCCAGCCACTTGCTGGGAGTCCAGATTTATAAAATACCTGCCTTCCGACGTTCTCCTTTATTGTCCTCCTGGGGCATCTAAAGGCTACCATCTCTTTTTTGCCCTCCCACCAGCGTACAGCTGCTGCAGGAGGAAAATTAAGTGGATCGGTTCTAGTAAATGCCTCCCCCTGCTGCCCCTCCCATCCTTGTTCCTCTTTTTTTTCTGCTGCCTGCCCCTTCCCCCAAGTGACCCCCTTTCAACAGGGCTCCTTAAGAAGTTGTGAAAAATATAAAAAAATTAAAATGTAAAAATATCATCCACTGACACCATCCACTGCCCTACTGACACCAACCTCCGCTCTATTGACACTGTCCACTGCTCTACTAACACCATCCACAGCTGTACTGACAGACTCCAACCTCTGCCCTACTGACACCATCCACTGCTCTGCTGACACCATCCACTGCTCTACTGACTGACAACGTCCACTGCCCTACTGACCAACACAATCCACTGCCCTAGTGACACCATCCACTGCCCATTGTTAAGGGAGGCTAAGTTTGTATTTTTACACTGACATTTGTTTTATTGTATTTTTCTACATTTTCCTTGCTATTTAGTTAGGCCTTGCTAGTTAATTTGTTTTTAAATGGCACTGAACCCCGGTGATCTTTAATCTCTTTCATGTTGTTCAAGTAGCTCTCCAGTCTCAAAGGTTTCCTACTCCTGCTCTATTGGATGGAGATCTTGTGACTTTGGAGGCCATTGGAGCACAGTAAACATGCTCCTGAAGGTTCAGTTGTAAATTATTGAATATCGGAGCAGTGTGTGTGTGTGGGGAGGGGGGCTGTTTTCAGAGAGGAGTGGAAATGTTGTATGTTTCTTTTGCCCCTAAAGTAACACAGCAGAAATCACAAAATTGTACAGAAGAACAGTATAAAAAAACCTTCCTGGGGACGAGTACTAACATACCTGTGTATTTACAGAAAAGTAGTGGGAGAGCTGAACAGGTATGAAGAGTAGATCAGCTAAAGCATAGATAATTCTAAATTGTCATTTGGGACACAGGAAGGGAACCAGATTAACGAATCAATAAGCGTGGACAGTGTAATGGAACAAAGTGTCACGGAACAACAAGGGGCCGTGTCACAAAACTGAGATGGCGGAAATGTTTGCAAAACTGGAGATGTCCATGAAAAATTAGATGGGGGTATTACGCATTGATTTGGGTCGAATACTAACGCGAGTGAAAGAAGTAGAGGGGAGAATGGGGGCACATGTTCAACTGATCAATAAATTAGAAACGCAGGTGGAGGAGAAGCGAAGAGAACAAAGAATAAATAAATATACCACTCTACTACATATAGGGGCCCCAGAGATGTGCGTATACTTCAATGCTCTATGGGCTAACAAATATATCCCTCCTGCCCATTGGCTAAATCATAAATAGGGAAACCAATATATATACTCTGCTCAAACAACAATTGTGCTATAAAATAAATAATAGCAAATATAATAATACCATCAAACTATAAAATCCCCATCCACATCCAGTGTGAATACTAAGTGATACAATAGTCAATCTTCTTATCCATAGCAATCCTCTGTGTTAAGTGCTCCAATTAGTGCTCCCCCTCCAGAGCCCCACTCACCACAAATAATTGACCACCTTGAATGGTAGGTCAAATAGCGCATTGGATGTTGCAGCACTTTCCTGCAGTAAGTTTGCCGGCTGTATGATCTTGATACCTCTATCCACTGGTAACAGACTCCATATGTGAAAACACCTCCACATCAATCGCTAGTGAAAACTCCTCCAGAACATCCACAGTACTCCTCCACCACAATAAAAACATCAAAGGGAAACTTCCATAACGTAATACCATCTTTATTAGGTAAAAAACACTTAGAATTGCACTTACATAAACATGTGTATGGCACTTTAAATCCCAGCACAAAGCAATTCCTTCTCAGAGGAAAAGTATAGCGCTATCAAGCCCCACCCTATGCGTTTTATCATATGACATCATCAGGAGCATGGCTAGAGCACCCCACTTGATGTTCATATACAGTTGCAAGAAAAAGTATGTGAACCCCTTGGGATTATGTGGAGTTTTGCATGAATTGGGCATAAAATGTGCTCTGAACGTCATCTAAGTCACAACAATAGAAGAACACAGTCTGCTGAACATAATACTACACAAACATTAGATGTTACCATGGTTTAATTGCGCATAACATGTAAACATTCACAGTGCAGGGAGGAAAAAGTATGTGAACCTTTGGACTTGATAACTGGTTGACCCTCCTTTGGCAGCAATAACTTCAACCAAACATTTCCTGTAGTTGCAGATCAGACCTGCACAACGATCTGGAGTAATTTTGGACCACTCCTCTTCACAAAACTGTTTCAGTGTAGCAATATTCTTAGGATGTCTGGTGTGAATCGCTCTCTTAAGGTCAAGCCACAGCATTTCAATCGGGTTGGGGTCAGGATTCTGACTGGGCCACTCCAGAAGGCGTATTCTGTGCTGTTGCAGCCATTGTTTTGTTGAATTACTTGTATGCTTTGGGTCATTGTCCTGTTTCATCACCCATCTTCTGCGGAGCTTCAGTTGGTGGACAGATGGTCGTACGTTTTCCTGCAAAATGTCTTGATAAACTCTGGAATTCATGTTCCCATCAATGACAACAATCCGTCCAGGCCCTGAGGCAGCAAAGCAGCCCCAAACCATGATGCTCCCTCTGCCATGTTTTACAGTGGGGATGAGGTTTTGATGTTGGTGTGCTGTGCCTTTTTTTCTCCACACATAGTGTTGTGTGCTCTTCCCAAACAACTCAATCTTGGTTTAATCTGTCCACAGTATATTTTGCCAGTAGTGCTGTGGAACACCCAGGTGCTCTTTTGCAAACTTCAAACGTGCTGCAATATTCTTTTTGGACAGCAATGGCTTCCTCCGTGGTGTCCTCCCATGTACTCCATTCTTGTTTAATGTTTTCCTTATTGTAGATTTGTCAACAAAAATGTTAGCATGTGCCAGAGATTTCTGTAGGTCTTTAGCTGACACTCTGGGATTCTTCTTTACCTCATGCATACTGCGCTGTGCTCTTGCAGTCATTTTTACAGGACGACCACACCTAGGGAGAGTAGCAACAGTGCTAAACTTTCTCCATTTGTAGACAGTCTGTCTTACCGTGGACACATGAACATCAAGGCTTTTGGAGATACTTTTGTAGCCCTTTCCAGCTTCATGCAAGTCAACAATTCTTGATCGTAGGTCTTCTGAGAGCTCTTTTCTGCGAGGCATGGTTCACATCAGACAGTGCTTCTTGAAACCAGTCAACCCAAAACAGGTGTGTGTTTTTTAAGGGCAGGACAGCTGTCAGCAACACATCCAATATCATCACACTGATTGGAGTCAAGGTTGGCTCACTCCTGGCTCCAATTAGCTCTGGGAGAAGTCATTAAGCTAGGGCCTCATATACTTTTTCCTCCCTGCACTGTGAATGTTTACATGTTATGTGCAATTAAACCATGGCAACATCTAATGTTTGTGTAGTATTATGTTCAGCAGACTGTGTTCTTCTATTGTTGTGACTTAGATGATGTTCAGAGCACATTTTATGCCCAATTCATGCAAAACTCCACGTAATCCCAAGGGGTTCACATACTTTTTCTTGCAACTGTATATCCCAAGAAGTCTGTGAACAATCGATATTAATTAGCGGCCGCCATTTTGTTGTAGTCCCGACCGCTGCCATTTTCCCATGCTCAATTCTAATTCGTATAGAGCTGAGTTCCTGTCAACAATCGCTGCCATTTTGTAGTAGCTCAGGCAGCAGGAAGGATCAGGGCTACATCAGAGTCCAGGGGAATTAGCTGTGCTTATAAAAACCAACACAGCTCATAATGCATATGTCCATACCCCTGGCCCAGCATGATGTGAGGACCCAATCCACTCCGCAGCCAGTCGTCATGGTAACCATGCAATGCACTCCACTGTCCTAGGTCTAGTGGAATAATGGGCCTTTAAAATAGCCAAAAAGGGGCTGCATTTGTATCTAAATGTTGCAATAAAGAAAAGGAACTTGCTAAAAAACTTATTTGAAAATAAGCTGAAAAAAATTAAAATATGTTAAAAAGCATTAGTTGAAAAGACTCGGCGGCCATGTTTCCAGAGCCCCAAGCATAATACACTGACTGCTGTTTGTACTACTGGTATGCATACTACATAGGATAAAAATTAGACCACCCTGTTGTAAACTCTGTGTAAGCCCACCTTTACACTAAGCAAGGGGGTAGTTTAGACCCGCTGCAATATAATCCACCTCCTACTTGAGGCATAGGCTATTAAATGACTTGGTAGGTAGGGGAATAGAGATGTGCCTAATGGTTGCCTAAATAATGCCGCAGACTCCTCCAGAAACCTAGAGGAATAATCCCCATCTTTTTGTGCTCCCTATAGGCTTCTCCACCATGCCCGAGCACCCTAAAGGGAACACTGCCTATGTATGTGATACTAACCACACCAAAATTACCAATGCAGGATATAATCCCAATGCCATTATAGGAATTTTCACAACAATAAATACCAATAATATATAACCTGAGCCTTAAAAAGCCCATGCAGAGATAAAGGAGTTAATGGAACCTGGGCCCCCATAGTTAATAGTTGGAGATGTAGCAATTAAGATCTATATCTATGTTGAGGCCTTTAGGTGCCAGAGATTTCATTTCATGTATCTACTGGGTTTCATTTTGGGACACTAAAATCTTCATATTACTACCCCTCCAATGTGGTAAGACACTGTCTATACCATAGAATGTCATCTGTTTAGAATCTCTTTGCTGCACTTCCCTAAAATGTCTAGATAAACTGTGTCTTTTGTAGCCTTTCTTAATATTGTTTATATGTTCTCTAATTCTAGTGGAAAGCTGTCTAGTAGTGCTTCCTATATATTGAAGATGGTATGGACATTCAATAACGTATGTAACGTAGGCACTGGTACACGTAATGAACTTCTTGATTTTATATGTTTTTTTTACTGACTGAGGATACAAAATGAGTACATTTCCTTTCTGCTAATTTGATGGTCCAACACGGTAAGCACTTCTGACATCTATAGAAACCTTTTAAGTCTTGGAACAAGGGGACCTTTTTGGGCATTCTATTACGTTATGCACCAAACGAGGTTTGGTGCTTTCTTATATATAAACTTGGATCTGTTGGGTAATATTTTCAATAGCACTGCATCCTTTCTCAAAATATGCTAGTGTTTTCTTATGATATGTTCAACCTTTTTATACTGTTGATTGAACCCTGTGACAAATGCCATGTCAAACGTCAATTCCCTTCCCACCTTACTTTTATCACCAATCAATTGTTTCCTGTCCATATTTTTAACTTGTTTTCTGTAATGTTTCTGGATCATACCCTTTTTCTGCAAATCTCCGTATCAGTATTTCTGATTGTTCCACATAATCATCTTTGAAATTGCAGTTTCTGCGAATCCTCATTAATTGGCCCTTGGGTATATTCCCAATTCACTTTGGATGATGACAACTGAAAGTGGGTATGTGCACATTCCTATCTGTTAAGATAACTAATCCTCCTCCTTTGTCTACCGGAAAAATTAAATTTTTTCTATTCTCTGTTTAATAGCCTGCCATATATTGATGTTTTTTCTGGTACATTCTCTATATCGTCTGTTTTTAAAACTACCAGATATTCCTTGCCTCCCATTTTGGGATTGAAGGTGGGGTAGTTTCTGAGATTGCTATGTTGGAATTCGTTATTTTCTTCCAAGTTTATAAACTTCTTCTCTGCATGGTATTTTTTAAGGTTTAACTTCCTAATATACTTTTGGACATCAATAAAAGTCTCAAACTTGTCCACATTTTTATCTGGGGCATACTTCAACCCCAGCGCCAGAATACGTAATTCCTCTTGAGTGAAAGTTTCATGGGTGAGATTAAATATACCAGCCCCTAATGCTCTCTTCTTCTTTTTCTTCCTACCTCCTCTGCTTCCTCGGGTACATTTTTTTGAATGTGGGGGTCTCTGGATACTCCAACTTGATGTCCTTGGTCTCTTTGTTTTGGTGTGTAGCCCTGCTTTTCTCTGTAGAGGGTATATTGCCCTTGTTGCTGAATCCTGGGAGGTGCTCTCCACCCAGTGTTCCTTGTAGGGCCCCTCCATCTCCCATAATTCATTGGCCCTTGCCATCTTGCTTCTCTGGGTGGACCGTTCCATCCACAATCCCTGTAAGGGTGACCATTCCATCCTGGGTCCCTGTAAGGAGGACCCCTATGGTCTCCCTTATTTTCCTCCCTGGTGGGCTATTCCATCTTTGATCTTTCGGAAAAAAATCCCCTCTGTACTCATTATTGTTTCTTGGGGTTCCATAATAGGTGTCATATTGTCTCAATGGAGATAATCTATTATAGGTCGGTGTGGGCCCAGGGACTTTATATTCACCCTGTCGTGGGTTATTGTATGTACCTCTTCTATTCAGGCCCTGATGCTCCTGGTTATTTGGATGTGTTGATTTCTTCTTTACTTCCTGTCCATAATGATGTTTCCCCTTCGGTTGGGGATTCCCCCCTCCCCGATTTTCATCCTCATCCTCCATGTCACTGTCATCTCCATTCTCTGATGATTCTCTAGATTTGGTCAGGATAAATGATTCATCATTTGAGGGACCATTGGTGTTTGCTAAATCTTCTTGCCATTTATATACTCTTTGGTTCTTGTAGTCCATAACATCCCCTTGCTTAGTCTAAAGGTGGGCCTACATGAAGTTTATAACAGGGTGGTCTAATTTTTATCCTATGTAGTATGCATACCAGTAGTACAAACATCAGTGTACTATGCTTGGGGCTCTGGAAACATGACCACCGAGTCTTTTTAACTAATGCTTTTTAACATATTTTAATTTTTTTTTTTTTAAATTCAGTAGAGGCAGCGCAGCAACATTTATGTTTGTACTCACACAATTGTTCACCATTACACATTTGTGGTTTTGCTAGCAGCAGCCAGTATAATTAATTAGTCCTCTGTGCAGGCTACACTTATACAGAACAGTGAAAGCTCTCATTTAAATTGGAAGACCAAGAGAACAGTGACAGAAGAAATAACCTAAGGATCTGGGGTCTACCAGAAGAAGAGCAAGGAGAGGATTTACGTGATAAAATAAAGAGAGTGTTCAATCCAATAATGGGATGACCAGTGACAGAACACCTGAAAATTGAGAGAGTACATAGGCTGAGACAACTGCAAGGAGAGTCAGCGGAAAGCCCCAGAGATGTGATAGTCGATTTCATCACTATGAACATAAAGAAAGAATATGGGAAAGTTTACGAAATACCACCGAAATAAAGTAAGAGGAAACAAAGCTGCATATCTTTGCTGACATTGCATCAGAGACACTAGCTAGAAGAAGATCTTTGAAACCTCTGTTGGAGCAGGTGAGGGAGAAAAAAGTTTGATATAACTGGGGCTTTCCAGCATGCCTGATTGGATGGAAAGATGGGAAATCGGCAAGGCTGAGGTTTCCAGAAGACTTTAATGACTTTTGCGAAAAATTAGACTTACAGAAAATTGACCTAGAAGGGTGGTCAGAGGGGTTTAAAGAGAGTGTAGGGCAGGAGACAGGAAAATGGCAGTGGGTATCTAAGAGGAAGTAGGTAGCCATGGAGTAGGGCGGGAGGTTGGGGAGGGAGGGAGGCCGGGGAAGGGAGAGGAGGAGAATTCCTCAGTTTCTCCTGGAACCGGAGGTTTACTTTTTCTTTTCTCCCTCTTGCTCTGCCACCCCCCCAGTCCTCCTCCAGCTGCGCCATGGCTCCTTCTCCCTCTGTCCCTTCCTCCCCAGTTGAGAGGAGATGGGGGGGGGGGATGGAGGGGTAGAGGGAATTTTGATTTTGCAGATTGCCTGGAGACCAAACATGTGGTTAAACTCTGAACTGACCAATGTCAAGAGCTAGGGATCAGAGTAGGGATCAGAGTAGGCGTGAGAATTTTGAGTCTCACCCCAAAATAGGAATCGTTAGTGGAAATAATCCACAACAGATTCCTGGGCAATATGTAGGCCATGGGGGTTCTAGGAGCAAGATACTTAAGGAGGAAGGGAAGGTTGGAAGCGGGGCGGTGGGTGCGTGAACAGAGGGGAGGGGGGAGGAAAGTGGGGGGGATGTTTTAGGTTGGGGGGTGGGGGAGAATGTCCATGTCTTAAGTTGCCTATACCTATGTTCCTTTTATGGGAAATCTGGTAGGGAAGTGAAATAACATCAGAAAAGAGTCTGATTAAGTTTATAACTTATAACATGAAAAGATTAAACTTCCTGACAAAAAGACATAAGATAAATAAGAAGGGAAATTCACCAAAACTCTATAGATGTAGTGTTTTTACAAGAGACATACATAACCCATGATACAAATGTTAAGTTATATTCAAAGTATTATTCAATGTGGTACTATGCTGATTCTCCAATAAAAAAGGGCCAAAGGAGTAGCAAACGAGTTTTCAAAAAAATGTTTCACCCTGGAGGAGAGACTGGAGGACCCAGAGAGTCAGTTTCTATTTCTGAAGGGAAAAATAAATAAGGATTTCATGTACACTAGTGAATATTTATTGTCTGAACAGAAACCCAGTAACATTTCCGGAGGGTGTGTTAAGAAAACTTTTGGAATTTAAAAAGGGTAGTCTGGTTGTGGCAGGAGATTTTAATCTGTCTGGATCCACAGTTGGATGGGTCATCAGGTACGCAGAGAGAGGGCGGAAGGAAATTAAAATTATTGAAGAGGATTTTATATCAATGTCAACTGACTGACACTTGGAGAGTGAAACATCCAAGAGAAAGAGACTACACCTTCTTCTCTCCAGTACATAGATCATACTCACGACTGGATGATATAATGATCGAGCATAGACAACTGGAGTTGTTGGTTAGCTCCAACATAGAGGTTATGTCTATTTCTGATCATGCTCCTGTCAAAATGAGACTACGGGTAGGAGGGGAGCAGGATAAAATAACTATGTGGAGACTAAATGAGATGCTTATACAAGACCCTGAAATAGAGAAAAGGCTAAGGCAGAAAATAGAGCAATTTTTTTAGCTCAATAAGACTGAGGAGGTTTCGGTGGCCACAATATGGGAGGCACACAAACTATATATTAGGGGAATACTGACTTCGATTGGGGCAGAAAAAAAGAAAGACTGGGAGAAAAAAATAAAGATGGTGATGGAGGAGCTCTATAAATTAGAACAGTCACATAAAAAGAAGAGAGGTATAGATATACATCAGAAGATAATTCTTAGCAGAGGAGAATTAAAAGATCTAATAGAACAGGAATCGAGAAGGATACTCATTAGGGTCTCAAAGGAAAGATATCGGTGGGGGAATAGACCAGGAAGATACTTAATGAGGAGACTAAAGGAAAAGAAATCTAAGAATTTTATAGAAAAAATTAAAGACAGAAAAGAAGAAATGGTATACTCCAAAACTGATACTGCCAGTATGTTTCACAAATATTATAGCAAGCTGTATGATGTGAGCTCCAGAAATCAAAAAGAAACAGAGGATGAAAAGAAGAGAAAAGGGCATAAATACTTAAATGAGGTGGGGATGCCAAGAATATCAGAAAAAATTAGAGGCCCTAGAGAGAACTAGGAAATTACTTTGGCCCTGAAGAGTAAAGCATCAGGATAGAGCCCAGGCCCTGATGGATATACTGTGTGCTATTTTAAAAAAGTTTGAGATCTCCTGGTCCCTAAATGTGCAGATATATTAATGCGGTAGAAGAGGTTTTGGAAATGAGGGACAAATCACTGCAAGCATATATAACTATCATACTTAAAGAAGGGAAGGACAGCTCACAGTGCGCTAGTTACAGGCTTATATCCTTATTAAGCATTGACACAAAACTGTACGCTAAGGTATTGTAAACTAGATTGAAGGAGTTGATGCCGGAGTGGATACACCTGGATTAGGTGGGATTAAATCCTGGCAGAGAAGGGAGGGACAGTGGCTTGAGATCATTGCTCCTTTTACAAAGAGCAGAGAGAGAAACAGCTGACAATATTCATGTCAATCTTTGCCGAAAAGGCTTTTGACAGGGTTGACTGGGGATTCATGTTTGACACATTAGAGGTTTTAGGATTAGGCTCAAATGTTAAAGTGGATAAAAAGGCTTTATAACGGTCCATCAGTGGCGGTAAAGGTCAACGGATCCCTTTCTCAGTTTTTTAAAATGTATAACGGTACTAGACAAGGATGCCTACTCTCTCCTTTGTTATTTGCAATATCCTTGGAACCCGTGCTGGTGAAGGTAAAAAGTGTGTAGATGTAACAGGAATAATGATAGGTGAAGTGGAGCATAAGGTGGCAGCGTACGCAGATGATATGTTGTTCTATATTGTAAATCCCAGAATAACGTTGCCTAATTTAATGAGACTATTAAAACTGTATGGAGAGCTATCAAATCTGAAAATAAACCCCTCAAAGTCAGAGATTTTAAATAACAATGTCTCAAAGATAGAGAAGCAAAGTCTACAAAAAGATTTTCCATTTACATGGAGGGAAAAGGAAATAGGTTACCTGGGAATAACAGTAACTCTGTCAATAAAAGGCCTATACCAGGTAAATTATATTCCATTAATAAATGAAATAAAGGATGAGTTGGGGAGACTTTTAAAGGTAGAAACCTTTTGGATAGGTCATATAAATTTGTTAAAGATGGTGATAGTACCAAAAATCCTATATACGTTTCATATACTCCCAGTACATTTACCAGGGTCTTTCTTTGGGACAATAAAGAGGATGATACTTAGGTTTATATGAGGTACTGTGTAGGGCAAAAGGGAATGGGGGATTGGGCCTGCCTAATTTTAGGAAATATTATTTATTGATGATATTATCACGAATTGTAGATTAGACATATAATTCATAAGGGAAATGTAGGTTAAACATGGAAGGGACTCTGAGTAAGGCACAATTAGAGAAGATTATTTGGATACCACATACATTTCATATCTTGGATGTGATTATTAGTTCTTTGGCAAGGAAAGTTTTAAGAGTTTGGGATATTATTTTATATATATATATATATATATATATATATATATATATATATATATATATACAAGCAAAAGGAATGGAAAAATAATTCAATATTGACTCCTTTGTTGGGAACAGAGTGTTTCCCTCCAGGGAAGATAATATTTCCGGGAAATGGATTAACCCCTTGATGCCGACGACACACAAATATGCGGCCTCACAGAATTGGGTTTATTTCTGTGGGGCTGCACATTTTCGTACCTGTCTTTGTGCTGGGAGCTCCCAGTACAGAGACCGCGGTGTCACTGAGAGCACCGGGTCCCGTTCTAACAATCAGTACCCGGGACTCCTGATTCCGGGTCACGTGATCGCTGTGACAGCCTCTGATTGGCTATCACAGTGATCAGTCACTGTGCAGCCCGCCCCCCTTGTTTTTTCTCTCTCTATGAATGGAGAAGAGAGATACATTGTATCTCTGTAACTCCTGGTATAGAGAGAAAAAAATGTTTGTTAAAAAAAAATGTTTGTTAAAAAAAAAAAAAAGCAAATAAATAAATAAATATTAAAAAAGAAAAGAAAAAATAAAGAAAAATACCTAGATCAAGGTTTGATCTAGTTCAGTGCTAGGGTTAGTGTTTGAGTCAAGGGCAGGGTCAAAGGTCAGTATTTTAAAAAATTGGTATCAGTTAGTGTTAATGTCAGTGTCAGTGTGTTTTAGGTAAACCTAAAAAAGACAAAAAGAAAATGCGCACTATTGTTTCTGGGCTGTACTACAGGTACAAACAACAAATAACATACACATATATGGTATCGCTGTGATCGTCAAGAGCTGGAGAATTTATTTTGGGTTGTTCTTTGGTGGTAGGTTATGGTCGTAACAAGAAACACACAGCTAAATAAAAAAACATGATTTTTTTTTACTATTTTGGGCCAGTTTTCCTTTGATAATAAAAAAAAATTAGGAGCTATCCATTACCATTTATCACCAAATGAATCCCAATTTGTCCTGAAAAAATCAAGGTATAATTCACCTGGATGTACAAAGTAGTTGTGATGATATGTACGGTTTTACTATCACATGTCAACGTTGCAGAATTGTGCTTAGGCATTTAGATTTTACCCTTAGGCGTGAAGGGGTTAAAGATAAAAACGCACTTTTGAAGGATATATTGGATAACGGGAAATTGCACACTTTTCAAGATTTAAAGAGGAAAAAAGATTTATTTTTCACATTAGACAAGTGGTGGTATTGTCGATTAGGTCATTTTGTTTCAACGCTCCCACAACCACTGAAGACGATGGAGGATCTGTACCTATTTGAAAAATTGTTGAACGTAAACACAGTTCCAAAATAAGCTACCTCTAGGATTTATAATATCCTTATGATATGGAGGTAGCTGATCTTCCCCTGTTCTTGGAGAAATGGGTAAAGGAGCTTCGAACAGAACTGAATGAGCAACAAAAGAATAAAATATTTAAATTAACACATGAGGTGATGAATATGAGCACAGTTGAAATGAAGTACAAATGTCTGGCAAGATGGTATATTACACCGAGTGTAGCACATAAACAATTAGACCTTTATGTTGGAGAGGTTGTGTAAAAAAAGGGAACAATGGCACATATGTCCTAAATATGTCCTAAATACAGGAGTATTGGCTGGAAATAATCCAACATATTCAGGAGATATTTGGGATCGCCATACAGAAAGACCCATGGGTGTGTTTATTTTACAATTTTGAAACTTTCAGTGAAATGATATAAAAAACAGGGTATTATACCATTTAATCAATGCAGCTAAGGGTCTGATTCCCAAGTTGAAAACAGAGTTGAAAATATATGCAGGATGGAGGAGGTTTACCATATGGAGAAGGATAAAATGGAAAGATTTAGGAAAACGTGTTGTAGTTGGTCAGTCTTTAAAACATCTAAAAGTATTGAGTTTAAGGTGAAAAGTTTAGAGAGAGTACGATGGAGTATTTGAGGAGGGGCGAGCCAAGGAAATTGAGAGTGGAGGTATGAGGGAAGGGACATGGATATAGACAGGAAAATATGGGAGGAATTAGAAATTAGGAATAAGGATATGGACAGGGGCAACTGGATGGGGGGATGGTGGGGGGGCAGGTGGGACAGGGGGTAGGGTATAGGGTAATGTAAATGGAATTTATGTATATGTGAATTGTATGAGTACAAGGTTATTCTCTTTTTTTTGTATTGGAAAATTTTAATAAAAGATATAATAAAAGAAAAAAAAAAGAAGATGGGGACACTGTAGTCATAAATGCATGGTCATGGTCAGCAACAATACTCAAGTAGGCTGTGGAGTTTATACGATGCTCAATTGGTATTAAGGAGCCCAAAGTGTGCCAAGAAAACCTCCCCCACACTATGACACCACCACCACCAGCCCGGACCATTGATACAAGGCAGGATGGATCCATGCTTTCATGTTGTTTATGCCAAATTCTGACCCTACCTTATGAATGTCAAACCTCAAATCCAGACTGACATCAACAAGGCATTTTTCTCCACACAACTGCTGCTCATTGGATGTTTTCTTTTTTGGACCATTCTCTGTAAACTATAGAGATGGTTGTTCGTGAAAATCCCAGTAGATGAGCAGTTTTTGAAATACTCAGACCAGCCCGTCTGGCAACAACAACCATGCCACGTTCAAAGTCACTTAAATCCCCTTTCTTCCCCATTATGATGCTCAGTTTGAACTTCAGCAAGTTGACTTTGCCACGTCTAGATGCCTAAATGCACTGAGTTGCTGCCATATGATTGGCTGATTAGCAATTTGTGTTTCCAAGCAATTGAACAGATGTACCTAATAAAGTGGCCAATGAGTGTACATATATTAGAGAAAATATGGAGATTTTTATCCTGTTGGTGTGGACATTTATCATATCCATATATTTGACATAGACCCTAGTCACCTTTGTATTAAAGTATTCCTAACTGCTTGTTTGCATGTAATATTTTGGCATGTTCCAAAAAGATCCTGAGCTGGCCAGTCAAAACCTCCTGAAGATTGGGACCCAGGAGACATCTGGCTGAAGATGTCAGCAGCCGCAGAAGGAGCTACTGGACATCACACACTGCAGGAACGGAGGTGAGTATAGTTCTGCTTTAAAATGTTTCCTGCTGATCCTGCCATGAAGGTCCTTGTACAGGTTCTTTCTATAATAGGGAAACAACACTCCATCTCCCCGGGTTGCTCCTCAGTTACACCCTTTCACATGCTCTCACAATAGAGGCTACAAGCAGTTATGCTGAAGCCCATTGGACAAGCATGTTCCATATATGTCACTATCCAGAACACCTCCCCCTGAGAAATGCTATGCAGGACTGGCTAGAGTACATGCATGTAGACAGGAAGATTCTGCAAAAAGGCCTAAGGAGATGATTAGCAGCAAGCTGAACTTTTTGATTAGTGATGAGCCAAACTGCTCTGGGATCAGGTCGAGCGTTGTTCAACGAACTTGAAAGAAGTTCAGATGCTGAACCCAAACCCCATTAAAATGAATGGGAGCCGAAGGTGTCAAATTAAAAACATCCGCAACGGGGTACAAAATAATTGCAGGGGCATGGGCACTGTCCTGGGGAAAACGTATGAATGTAAATAAAAATATTTTTTAAAACTCCATTCGGCCAGGAGAAATGTTTTTAAAATGATTAAAGTGGAACATAAAATATGCCTAATTCCTTTAAATATCATGTCTGGAGAGTGTCCTAATCCTGGGGGGTGCCCTAATCCTGAGGGGTGTCATAATCTTGGGGGTGTCATAATCTTGGGGGTGTCCTAATCCTGGGGGGGTCCTAATCCTGGAGGGTGTCCTAATCCTGGTAAGTGTCCATATCCTGGGGGCAGTCCTAATACTAGGGAGTGTCCTAATCCTGGGAAGTCTACTAATTCTAGGGGGTTTCCTAATCCTGGGGAGTGTCCTAATCCTGGGAATTTCCTAATCCTGCCTATGAAGGGACATCTCTGGGATGTGCAAAACATGCTGCAGCAGAACTGATATCTACAGAGGAAAAAAGAATGAAAAGACGTGTGGCTTCCCACCAAATTTCATACCAGACCCCATGGCCCTGATTCACTAAGATGTGAGTGTAATAGCAGAGACTGACCATTCAGGCAGACTCCGGTCAATCAATCAGTCGTCTGACCAGCGTCTAGCAAGCTCATTAACGAGCATCTACTGACTACTTTGCCATTAGTGAATGTGGTATCCCGTCTGGCACATTTTTAGGTGCAATACCGGATATATTCGCTAGATGGCGCACAAGCGCGGGCTTTATTAACATTGGCGTTTTTCTGATAGAAAATTCTAATACAGCTGTACTATTACATTCTGAAAATTCTCTTTTGCTATTTTTTTGGCTGTTTCTCCAAAATGATCAGGAAAGTATTGCATTTACTAATGAATGTCATACATTTTATTTTCAAATTTTTCACACTTATATCTCAAATAATTTATATACTTCTAATTTCCCAATATAGTTATATATCTTCATTCTCTTTAATCACATAACTATTGTATGTTAAAGACAAGTGCAGCGCTATAAATGCATGTGATCAATAATGAACGCATGTAAAAACCAAAAAGTGCAAAGAATTGCAATAATGATGTAAACTGGTAAATCGTGCTAAAATAAGTTCATAGAATCATTCCTGAATAATGGAATGTCCTTCGTGTGAGAGTACCAACTCAGAGAGTGCCTATGAATGGCACGTGTGGTCTCTCCGTGACGGACAGTAGTGCATGAACTCGTGAAAGGTAAACCACCCTTGGGACTGATCTACACTCACCAGAACAAAAGTATTAATGTGCATGGGTTATACACATCGCACATCTGGGGGTGCAGCGGTATGCTGGCAGCTATGGGTTAGTCATCCAGCTCCATCCATCAGGGTGGGTGCCCAAATGGTCCTGGGGAGGAATTAGCTCAGCCACAGGAGCCAGAAAGGTGCTCAATAGTGTAGTACACTGTCACAGGGGTGGATGACCTTTCACGAGTTCATGCACTACTGTTCGTGGTTATATTTATCTTGTGTAATACCATTTTACTAGTCTATATCATTTGACCAGCGCTCGCTTTATCATTTTTAAACAATGTAACTATTCTACATTATAACTCAAACTGTGTTTCCCACAGTGGTTTAGTGGTTAGAGCTCAGAACTTACAGCACTTGGGTCATGGGTTCTAATCCCAGTCTTGGCAACATCCCAAAAAAATGGAGATCAATTTTCTGGGTTGTGGCAGGAATATTGATCAATCAATTATGATTTTGCCTAATGACTAGAAAGTGGATGAATGTTACTTGCGTACTGTTCTTCTGCCAATTAGGTCATGTGCAAGTTTCATGCCGTGTATATTTCATTGTAACTTTTTTCTCTTTTAAATCTGTCTCCTTATACAACTTGACCCCCTCCCCCACCCCATCATCACCTGTCCCATATGCAAATCTATGGATCACCGCCCCACTCTTTAACTATCTATTTACTGATCAAGTGAATGTGTCTCATTTTCTATCAGCTACAGCTCAGATCTCACATTATTATACAATTGCTGATTGTATCTCACCACT
The DNA here is from genome assembly GCF_062004578.1 of Staurois parvus. Taxonomy (NCBI): domain Eukaryota; kingdom Metazoa; phylum Chordata; class Amphibia; order Anura; family Ranidae; genus Staurois; species Staurois parvus. The sequence goes on along the minus strand of NW_028317855.1, from coordinate 12,014,358 downwards.
AGTCTGATTGAATTCACAATTCCTGGTCAGTCCTGTTCCCTGACCTCTAATAACCTTTAGGGCCAGTTCACACTACATGTGTTTCAGTTGCTTTTTCAGCATCACAAACGCACAGAAAGAAGGTTATATGGTTGTCAATGTCATAGTTCACATCAGCGCTTGCATTTTCAATGCATTGCAGGTGCTGTAAACAAAGTTGACCACGCTGCATTGTTTCTGCACAGAACTGTACTGGAACACATTGAAATGTCCTTGAATGTACTAAAACGCACATGTCCCTAACTACATTGAATACAAAGAAAATAGAAAAAAATAAGTGGAAGGGATACAAAAATGCAATGTAAACATGTCCAAAACGCATCCAAAATGTACTGGAACACACTAAACATGCATGCCAAAAGGGCATGAAAAAAACCCATCAGGAACACATCTAGACTGTTTCTATAGTGTGAACTTGTTCACACCATTGGTGGTGCAGAAACGCATGCAAGAACACACATTTTCCAGCACAGCAAAGAAATGCAATGCCCTATGTAGATGTGCGCAGGTACCATGATGAAAACGTTGTTGCACCTACACACGTCTATTAAAAACAGCCCCATTCACAGCCACAAATACGCATGGCACCACACTACTGTGCGGTTAGGTGCGACACACTTGGAAAATAACATAAAAATAAGCCAACATGGCTAAAACATATCTTGAAAATATGGGGACTCTGATATCCGGCGACAGTCCGTTCACGAACGAGAAGCAATTCTGCACCCTAAAACCAACATAGAGGAAAGGGATGGTCAAATTGCTGTGCTGCTTCCAAACCACCTCTGGCATGCCAGGGTCAATATGCAGATCCTCGATGCCAGTTCTTGCCTGCGGCCACAAAATATCCACTGGCCACAAGTGAAGGTGAGTGGAGGACGTGAAGGTGGATTTCTACCAGCTTCAACCGCAAGCAGTACCACTCCTGAAAAATGAGAGCAAATAATCATTGACACGTCATCATGACAGTCAATTCTCAGTGCAGGCTATCTAGAGTGTCTTTCCTTTTTAACCATTTCAAGAGTTCAAGGAAACATTCTTGGAGCATCTACTGTGTTTGGAAAGGCCAAAGGTCCCCCCCTCCCCCAGGCACACTAATGCTTATGCAGGCCATAGACGGGGAGAAAAACAGCCGATTTTTCTTTTAAAAAATGAAAAATCGGTTGTTCAAGCGGCCGACGTTACCAGCAATGGTAAAAAAAAAAAATCGGCCGATTTTCATTCCGTCTACAGCCGGCAAAAAGTGTCCCTGCAGAGAGCTCCGCTATTTCTTTGACAGTTCTTTGACATTTATAGCGGTTGCAACAATGTATTTGTATCCATTTCGGATACAGATGTTTTTATTCGGAAACAAATAGATACAATGTTGCAACCGCTGTAAATGTCAAGGAACTGTCAAAGAAATAGCGGAGCTCTCTGCAGGGACACTTTTTGCCATACTGGAATTCCTCTCATTTTTCATCCTTCTTCTTCCTCTTCTTCTTCCTCTTCTTCTTCATCATCATCCTCTTCTTCCTCTTCATCATCTTCTTCTTCATCATCATCATCATCATCCTCTTCTTCATCATCTTCATCATCATCATCCTCTTCTTCTTTTTCTTCTTTTTGTCTTCCTCTTGCAGGTCACTGCTCATGTGCAGATTTTTTATCAGTAAAAAAATCGGCTGATTTGCCCATCATTGCCGCGAAAATCGGCCGATCGGCAAATTCGGCCGTTTATTTCCAACTTTACCGAAAAAAAAAATCTGCCAAAATACCGAAAAACGGCCGAACAAATAGCCCACTAACGATCCGAAAATCGGCCGATTTTATTTTCGGCCGAAAAATCGGCCGATTTTCGACCCATCTATGGCCTGCATAAGATATGGTGTGGCCCTAGGGTCAATGTGTGTTTAGAATACTTCCAAAATGCACATACAAAAACACTACATCCAAATGCATGTTGCATTTCTATAGCATGTTAAACAGAAGAAAAATGCACTTACATAATGTTAACATGCGCAAGTAAAAATAGACAAAATCCACATCCTTTTATTCTGGCTTCACATACATGCATTGTGGTATAACACCGCACTCCTGGGCAAATCACATGCAATTTGTGTGCGTTGCAATTAGAGACAAACATTTTGCACACCTCAAATTGCACCGCATCCGGGCCAAGAATGTGCAGGACCCTTTTTCAGGGTATGCACATGGGTGTGAATAGGCATGCCATCCAATTTGGCAAATCGCAATACGCTTTGTGTACCAATATTGGTGTGTTGGTAACTTCACCTAGAAAGCCGCAGCAGGTGGCATGAAGGGGTTGCGGTTGTGATGCGGTGCAGCGCTTGCACAGAAAACACTGCAAATTTCACATCGCATCTGTGTGACACCAGAATGTGCCAATATGTGGCTTGACAAAGCACAGTGGTCAGTGCAGATTATTTTCAATCCATGTTTTTTTACACTTTTCATTCACTGGTTTAACTCAGGTGATCATTAATCACAATTATCTCCGGAGATCACATGCAGCCCCTCAACCATCTACACATATCTCTGGAAATCTATACAGATCTCCTTGAAAAAATGTCTCCTCTCCTCTTCGGAAAACAATTGTCCTCCACCTCATAAACAGGGGGACAGAGAAGACTTCTCCTTGATAACTAAAATCAGATGAATTATCTGTGCTTAATAAACATACACCAATACTGCAAATGCATTGTACTGTCCAAGGCATTGCACACTAATGCATTGCACACTAGAAATGTCAAATGCGTTAGTGTGTACAGTGCATGAGTGTAAAATGCTTTAGTGCACACTGCAGTGTACAACGCATTGCACACTGTAATACTCTGTACAAAGTAATACCGTGTACACCCACACATTGTAGACTGTAATGCACTGTACTCTGTCATGCAGGATGGAGCAACGCATTGCACACTGTGATACCGTGTACACCCACACATTGTAGACTGTAATGCACTGTACACTGTCATGCAGGCTGGAGCTACGCATTGCACACTGTGATACGCTGTCCACTGTCATGCAGAATCCAGCAACGCATTGCACACTGTAATACCATGTACACCAACACATTGTAGAATGTAATGCATTATACGCAGTATACATGTCCAGATATTCAAAGATTAGCCATGAAGGCCTAGCTGGTTACCTTTTTGGCGACCGCAGATAGCCGAATAACGCTACACTGCATCCAGGCAGCTCTGGGAGGGTGTCGTATGACATCCTGGCAGAACGCGCTCTCCGTGATTGCTGTGTCCTAAGGACACAGCTGATCACGTGATGTGGTAAAGACCAATCACAGCGGCTTTTTACCATGTGATCAGCCATGTCCAATGACACGCTGATCACCGGGAAATGCATTTGCCGGGTCTTGGCTGCACTTTCATCACGCTGTCAGAATGTGTGGAAAGTACTGCCGAGAACCAGCAGTTATCAAAGCAGGGGTCGGCCCCGATGATCAGTGCCCACCAGTGCCACCCAACAGTTCCACCCACCTGTGGCCAGCAGTGCCGCCTCATCAACGCACATCAGTGTTGCTAAATTACCAGTTTACCAAATGTTATAATATAAACAGACTTTTATTCATTATGAGCTATTTTGTGGTTTATCGAGCAAAAAATAAAACTCACAGCAGCAAGTCAATACCACCCAAAGAAAGCTCTATTTGTCTGAAAAAACTGATACAAATTTAAGATGGGTACAATGTGGCATGACCGCACAATTGTCATTCAAAGGGTAACAGTGCAGAAAGATGAAAATTGGCCAGGACAGGAAGGGGGTATGAGTACCCAGTAGGCAAGTGGTTAATATCATTGACCCATCAATACCCAGGAGCTAATGTACAGATAAGTAGCATGTGCACCAAGTGAGATTCTGCTAGGCCCCACCCACAAAATTACAATTACTTGTCCCTCACATGTTATAAACATATTTGCAATGGCCACAGTTACTTTACATATAAGGATCATCTCCTCAGTTGAGAACTGTGCTCTCGCCATGTCCAAATGCCAATAAAGTTATCAAAATTTTCAACCAACACAAAACCTCCAACCACTTCTCATCCACTTACACTCCCCACAACCACTTCCGGGTGCGCGCGCACCAGATGACGGACTTCCAGGAGGATAGCTGCTCGTGCGCCATGGGGGACACCTGTTTGGCGTTTATTTGTGCACGATCGCGCATATCTATGCACGATCGCTCATTTCTATGCACGGCTATGATAGCTTTCGCGAATGTGTGTTTTAGTGATTTTTTTCTTTTTAAACCTTGGCTAATATATATTTGTTGCCAAAGGCCAAAAATTAACATACAGTGGGGACTATTTTATTACTGTAAATCAAATTGTAGAAAACCTGTAGCTGGCTGCACAGTGAATGTGACATATTCATTAGTACATAACAATATTGTGGTGCAAGCAGGTTTTTTATTTTTTTGTTTGGTTTTGAAAAAGCCAGTTTGCACCCACTTGCATATTCACGCTCTTACAAGCTACATTTGAGCAGATTATATAAGTATACAAAGTAACTATTAAGGTTGTTCATATATTGAACATAAAATAAACACAAAAACATCGGTGAAACATTTATTGATCAAATATATCTTCATTTATTTGGTCAGCAGGAACAAGTAGGTACAGTCAATATCTTGGTGAGTCACCAAAATAGGATTGATGTGGCAAAAATAAAACACTCCTGCTCATAAGAGCTTACAATCTAAAGATACTTCTAATGAACCGTGTGTGCTCAGGTTATAGCAGGAAACAAAGGGGAAGATGAATCAAGTAACATTTTCGTGCACATAAGGTTTACTTACGCAATCATTTAGTATAAAGATCCATTCACAAAAAAAGTCTACACATCAAAATATAAAGAAAACAAGACATATGTGAAAAACCCCTCCCACCTCTACAAACCCCCTACACATACATTTGTCAGCAGGTTTGTCAGAAAAATGCATTGGAGTCTCAATCAGCAAACAAAATTAAAACAAGAGCAGATTTTAAACAAAACGATTGACATGTGTGAGGCTTTCAATGCAAAGAGAAAAAACACAATCATTGTGCAATAACACACAAACACACTTTACAAGGCCGAAAATATGCAAACATTTCCAGCCCACTTCCAAACACAGCCTGAGTGGTGTCTGGGGCAATTCAGCACAAAATCTCTTCTTCCCCCAAACCACACCATGCAAGGACTTATGCAGGCCATAGATGGGGAGAAAAACTGCAGATTTTTCTTTTAAAAAACGAAAAATCGGTTGTTCAAGTGGCCGACGTTACCATCAATGGTAAAAAAAATCGGCCGATTTTCTACCCGTCTAGAGCCGGCAAAAAGTGTCCCTGCAGAGAGCTCTGCTATTTCTTTGACAGTTCTCTGACAGTTCCTTGACATTTATAGAAGTTGCAACAATGTATCTATTTGTTTCCATTTAGGATACAGATGTTTTTATTCGGAAACAAATAGATACAATGTTTCAACCGCTGTAAATGTGAAGGAACTGTCAGAGAACTGTCAGAAATAGCGGAGCTCTCTGCAGAGACACTTTATGCTGGACTGGAATTCTTCTTATTTTCATCCTACTTCTTCTTCTTCTTTTTCTTCTTCATCCTCATCCTCATCCTCTTCTTCTTCTTCTTCTTCTTCATCCTCATCCTCATCCTCTTCTTCTTCTTCTTCATCCTCATCCTCATCCTCTTCTTCTTCTTCATCCTCATCCTCTTCTTCTTCTTCTTCTTCTTCATCCTCATCCTCTTCTTCTTCTTCTTCTTCTTCATCCTCATCCTCTTCTTCTTCTTGTTCTTCTTCTTCATCCTCATCCTCTTCTTCTTCTTCTTCTTCTTCTTCTTCTGCATCCTCACCCTATTCTTCTTCATCATCATCCTCATCCTCTTCTTCTTAATCATCATCATCCTCATCCTCCTCTTCTTCTTCTTCTTCTTCTTCTTCATCCTCATCCTCTTCTTCTTCTTCATCCTCATCCTCTTCTTCTTCTTCTTCTTCTTCATCCTCATCCTCTTCTTATTCTTCTTCATCCTCATCCTCTTCTTCTTCTTCTTCTTCATCCTCATCCTCTTCTTCTTCATCATCCTCATCCTCTTCTTCATCATCATCCTCATCCTCTTCTTCATCATCATCCTCTTCTATTTCCTCATCCTCATCCTCCTCTTCTTTTTCTTCTTCTTCTTCTTCATCCTCATCCTCTTCTTCATCCTCATCCTCTTCTTCTTCATCCTCTTCTTCATCCTCTTCTTCTTCTTCTTCTTCTTCTTCTTCATCCTCTTCTTCATCGTCTTCCTCTTCTTCTTTTTCTTCTTTTTGTCTTCCTCTTGTAGGTCACTGCTCATGCGCAGATTTTTTATCGGTAAAAAATCGGCCGATTTGCCCACTAATTGCCGCGAAAATCGGCCGATCGGCAAAATCGGCCGATTTTTTTCCAACTTTACCGAAAAACAAAAACGGCCAAAATACCGAAAAACGGCCGACCAAATCGCCCACTAACGATCCGAAAATCGGCCGATTTTATTTTCGGCCGAAAAATCGGCCGATTTTCGACCCGTCTATGGCCTGCATTAGTCACAAACCACCCGGCCTAGTAACAGGCCAAATCACTCCCTACTGCACATCTTTATATAAGCTAGGTTGTATTTGGAGCACGCCAAACAAGGCCCCACACCCAATTAAGCCACACCCACCAATTTGGTCAGTGAAAGTGTTTTCACCTGATGAATCCGCTTCCTAGCTGCATTAACCCTTGGTATACAGGCCCCACAAATCAGAAAGATATATACAGTGAAATGTACGTGTGCAGCATACAACAGAACATTGAGCAGGGATGTGAAAGGGAACCCCAATTGGAACCGTTATTGCTACTATGGTCACAATTCCCTCCAGATTCTCGCATAAGTTAAGACAGTCACATGACCACATCTTGTATGCAATACTGAAAATGACAAATCGATTTGACTAGTATGGTGAATTTCCCATCAATTGGTAAAACACTCCAGAAATCAAACATCACCAAAGCTGATTTTCAAATAATGCAACTTACAGTAAAGTTGACCATTTCAATGCAATTTTCAAGACATCTGACACAGATCTCTATGCAAATTGCCACTAAAGTAGAACATGTACTACTTAAGAAATCAGTGTTTGAAACACACCCATGTGGTCGCTCTAATAGCAGACAATAGGGTGCGACTTTGCAGACAATTTACAACTTGCATGTTGTGCAAATCACATGCCAAGTCCCACTCAATGAGCACGCTATTGGAGCGTTCATATTGTTGTGGTTCAAACTTGGTCGGAGCCGCAAGTAATAATAGAGTAATGAATACACTACTTTTCATGCAATTTGCTGAGAGATCGGTGTTGGATGTCTTGCAAATTGCACTTGAAATCACCATGTACCCCGACTTTGAAATCATGCAACTTCTATGCAAGTCACATGATGTGACTGTGGTGTCAATAACACCACTTAGAAATCTGCTTTAATGTGGCCCCCAGTAACATTGTTTGCGATTGCCATGCAATTGGCATGACAGGCGACTTGCAAATCGTAGACCAAGTCGCACCCTATTGGCCACTGTAGGCTCTGTTCACATCCAATTGGATTGTGAACTCGTGCAACTTCACTGTGAGTTGGGCAATTGCCGCATCGGATTAGATGTGACAGTGGTGTTGGCCCCCAGTAACATTGGGTGCAATTTGCCATGCAAAGAGCAAGCTGCTGGCCATGCCAATCACATGACAAGTCACATCCAGGGTGTGCAATTTCAGGTGCGATTTGTGCATTGACATCGTACCTGATATTGGATATAATGAATGTGAGTGTATTAACATACACCATTTGTTGCAGCGAGAGTTCAAAGGTATTTGAGAATTGTGGCCATTTATTAGCAATTTAACATCTAGACTCAAATAGAAATCGCAATGCTACACACAATTGAAAACACAACTAGTTAGTAATTCTCTAGAAAACACAGTAAAATTGGCAACTTAAAGAGTAATTTTCAATTGCATATAGTGTGAGCGAAGCAGGAAAATCAACAAAGGAAATAAATCTTTGAAGGCGTGCGGTACCTGCCTGCTGGGATAAGGGTCTGCTATGCATTTGGGGGAAAAATGCACGCCAGGATTTGTGACAAGTTTGATGTGTGGATTCACCAACCGAGTCTTTTCTCTCTCGCTCACTCTTCTGAATGTCTCTCTTTATCACTCCTCAGTATGTATCTCTCGCTCACTCTTCTTCGTCTCACTGGCTCACTCTTCTCTCTCGCTCACTCTTCTTCGTCTCACTGGCTCGCTCTTCTCTCTCGCTCACTCTTCTTCGTCTCACTGGCTCGCTCTTCTCTCTCGCTCACTCTTCTGAATGTCTCTCTTTATCACTCTTCATATGTATCTCTCGCTCACTCTTCTTCGTCTCACTCTTCTCTCTCTCTGTCAGCTCTTTGCTTGCCAAATCCTTCACAAAAGTGGGTGGAGTGTAAACCATCATTATCAAATCTATTAGTGATTCAGGCCCTTATCTTATACCATTGTATGACATTCACATAAGGTGCAGCTTTGAAGGTGTTTCAACAGACAAGGCCTCATTCTAATTCACATTTTAGGGATCATTTAGACAGAATGCAAAGATGTTGCCAGAACATGTATGTGAAGACAGCCACACACGGAGATCATGCTACTACCTCGCCGGTGTTGGGATTCGAACCGACAACCCTAGAGTTATGAGGCAGTAGTGCTAACCACTAACCCACGGAGCTACATTGCTAACCCAGCCTGTATTTCTGTGCTGTGAATCAATCCTAGGTCCCTGGGCATGGTCAGTTTAACTAGCCAGATATCTCCAATGTGACACAAATGTTGTGCTATGTTGCCAATTCAGATATATGTTGGTTCTATGTATCCCAATACAAAGGATTGCAATACTAATACAGGCGTACCTCGGTTTACCAATGCCTCAGGGAACGTCATATTTGGGGTACAAATGCCAAACCATTTCAGTTAATTGGTCTGTTTACAAATGTTTGAATAATTTGGTATGGGCATGTGGCCTGGTATGGTTCAGGAGGGGGGGAGGCGCTCGCTCGTCCCCCCCCCCCTTTCCTGACCTGCCGGGCTGCATGCTCGGATAAGTATGTGTTATGGATTTTGGGGGGTACCCCATGCTGTTTTTTATTTAATTTCAGCGTGGAGGTACCCCTTAACATCCATACGAGACCCGAAGGGCTTAGTATGGATGGGAGGGGGGACCCCACGCCAGTTATTTAAGGAACTGTTTCTAAATCCCTGCAATACTTTGACATTCAACTGTCAGTGGGGAAATCCGCCGACAGCTGAAACATGAGCGCTGCATTGGTTTTCACTACTAAAATGCTGCATGAGTTGATAACATAACTCATGCGGGATTGTAGGAGCGACAGCCATGAGTTAATGTTTCATCTGTCAGCGGGGTTCCCCACTGACAGCTGAATGTAAAATAATTCCCTTTATTGCATAAATAATAGAAAAAAAGCGTAGGTCCCCCCTCCCATCTGTACCAAGCCCTTCGGATCTAGTATGGATATTAAGGGGGAACTCCACGTCGAAATGTAAAAAAAAAAACAGCGTGGGTCCCCTCAATATCCATACCAGACCCTTATCCAAGCATGCAGCCCGGCAGGTCAGGGAAGGGGGGGGGGGATGAGCGAGCACCCCCCCCTCCTGAACCATACCAGGCCACATGCCCTCAACATGGGGGGGGTGCTTTGGGGCAGGGGGGGCTCCCCCCCAAAGCACCTTGTCCCCATGTTGATGAGGACAAGGGCCTCTTCCCCACAACCCTGGCCGGTGGTTGTGGGGGTCTGCGGGCGGGGGGCTTATCAGAATCTGGAAGCCCCCTTTAACAAGGGGGCCCCCAGATCCCGCCCCCCCCCCCCCTACGTGAATGATTCTGCGGTACACGGTCCGCAGACTCATTCACAAAAAAACTAAGTGTGGTGTAAAAAAAACACAGTACAGGGTCTTTGACAAGTCCTTTATTAAAACAATGTCCCCCGAAGTAGATCCAACGTCAATCGCGGCGGCGGCAGGGACCCGAAAAAAAAAATAAAAGTTCCGCTCCCGTCGGAGGCTTCCAGCCTAGTGAAGAAGAGGCTAGCTGACAGTTCTTATATAGGTATGGGGCGGGGCCAGCCGGGGACATCATCTGAGTGACCCGCCCCATGTCACATGCTTGCTGTTCCCGGCTGGCCCCGCCCCATACCTATATAAGAAATGTCAGACTGTCTCCTGCATTCAGCTTGTTAGCCTCAGTGGAGAGACAGGGTGACATTTCTCAAATAGGTAAGGGGCGTGGATGATGTGCCCGGCTGGCCCCGCCCCATACCTATATAAGAACTGTCAGCTAGCCTCTTCTTCACTAGGCTGGAAGCCTCGGACTGGAGCGGAACCTTTTTTTTTTTTCTTTTTTCGGGTCCCTGCCGCCGCCGCCGTGATTGACGTTGGATCTACTTCGGGGGACATTGTTTTAATAAAGGACTTGTCAAAGACCCTGTACTGTGTTTTTTTTACACCACACTTATTTTTTTTGTGAATGAGTCTGCGGACCGTGTACCGCAGAATCATTCACGTAGGGGGGGGGGCGGGATCTGGGGGCCCCCTTGTTAAAGGGGGCTTCCAGATTCTGATAAGCCCCCCGCCCGCAGACCCCCACAACCACCGGCCAGGGTTGTGGGGAAGAGGCCCTTGTCCTTATCAACATGGGGACAAGGTGCTTTGGGGGGGGGGGAGCCCCCCTGCCCCAAAGCACCCCCCCCCCCATGTTGAGGGCATGTGGCCTGGTATGGTTCAGGGGGGGGGGGGCGCTCGCTCGTCCCCCCCCCCCTTTCCTGACCTGCCGGGCTGCATGCTCGGATAAAGGTCTGGTATGGATATTGAGGGGGACCCACGCTGTTTTTTTTTTAAATTTCAGCATGGAGTTCCCCCTTGATATCCATACCAGACCCGAAGGGCTTGGTATGGATGAGAGGGGGGACCCACGCTGTTTTTTTTTTTTTTGTTTTTTATTGCGGACCTTTATTTTTACATTCAGCTTTCAAAATAAATTTTATCTAGACCTTCAAAATAAGTAAAATCATAACAGAAATAATTATAAAGGATAAGAAACAAAAATATAATCACTAAAACGAAGTAAATCTAATTAGATTACATGAAGATATGCTTAATGCTGTTTATTAAACACAGTAGTCGCGACCGAGTGCCGGCTGTCAGAGGAATCCACAATCAGATTCACTATTAGTCAGTGGCTAAAAAGCAAACGCCCATGGCAGAGGACTAAAATGTGTTCTGCACATGCTCAGTTCTATCTGCCAAAGACACTGCACGGGCATCTAGATTTTTACTGTGTCGATTTCCTTGAAAAAAAAGTTTTTTAACACATTCTTAATTTTTTTGGAAATAGCAGATATTGTTTAAAGTGAAGTCCTGATATTTGGCAAAGCAAATTTCTAAGTGAACATGTCTCTACAGTGATTTTTCATGGTGTTAGACGTGCTTCTTAGCAAGTCTGCTTTTGTGAGTCTGATTCCGGGCGTGTGTCTTTTTGTGAATTAGATTGGGCGTCTGCTTATGGGCTCTGCTCAATAGTGAATTAGGTTGCAGGGTCAAAAATGGACGGACGCCCATGAAAATTGGGCTTAAGCCCATAAATATGCGCCCACGTCCAATAGTGAATCAGGGCCCATGAGTCTGATACGGGTCTTTATGGATGCAGACCTTAATACAATAATGTAGTCTGGCTGAACAGGGAAGTTGGGGGAGGATCATGTACTCCATCCCCCTATTCCAGACCACATGTCCTTAAAACAGCAGAATCCTTCCAGGGTGACCCCTTGGCAAAGCACCGTGAACCCATGTTGATAAGAAAAGTGCCTGGTCCCCACAACCCTGGCCTGGTGGTTATGGGGGTCTGCAGGCAAGTACTGGAATCTGGAAGCCCCTACAGTATAATAAAAAGGTGACCTCCAGATACACCCTACATTAATGAGTATAAAGTTTGTAACGTAGAAATAAAGACATTCAAACATTTGACAAGTCCTTTATCGGCTATATAAGGGAGGGTGCAGGGACAGTGGTATAATCAATGATCAAATATGTCCATGGCCATGTTTGGTTAATGTCAGTGGCCATATTTGGGTAGTAATGTCACTACAAACCTTTATGTTATCAGGGGTTCCCCGCCATGTAGGACAATGGTGCCAGTGGTGACAAAAGCTATTGCTATGAATGCTTCCTTAGCAACTATTGACAGTGGGAAGCTGTCACATATCATGCTAAGCTCCCGCTTAACAGCTGACTGGACAGACAAAAGCTTGGTTGTTCCTCTGAATACTTGAATAGCCAAAGTTCAGACTCATCCCTAGTAGACATGTGCGGTTCGTTTCATTCCGAATCAAAATTAGTACAAAATGTTCATTATTCAGATGTATCCAAATTTCCCAGTTACGACAGTAACAGATTTAAACTAATCCGAATTAACAAAATTAAATTTTGTAAAAAAAAACTAATTATTTGAATTGAATTTTAATCAAATCGGAAGCAAATTAAAAAATGAAATCAAATTTGAAAACAAATTTTAACTGTAAACATATTGCTGACTATTGCAGACTTCCTTCAAAGACTGTGTGTATTAGTGTTATAATATAGCTTTGAATTCCAAAAAGAATAGAAAAAAATAGAATAAAATGGAATAGAACAGAAATAAAAGAATAGAATAGGAAATAAAGGAATAGAATAGAAAAGAATGGAATAGAAAAAGAAACAGAATAGAACAAAATAGAAGAGAAAATAAAGAAAATAGCTGTCTACTGAAATTTTAATTTTGAATAGAATAAAATAAAATATTTTAGAAAATAAAATAATTGAATACAATAGGAAAAAAAGGGATAGAATAGAAACAAATAGAATAGAAAAAAATAGAATACAATAAGATAGAATAGAATAAAAAGTATATAGCCGTCTACCAGAATTTGCATTTCAAATAGAATAGAATAAAAAAAATAGAATAGAAAAGAAGAGAATAAAATAGAATATAATATCAAAGAATAAAATTGAAAATAAAAGAATAGAATAGAATGGAATAGAAAGAATATAACCATCTTCCATAGTTCAAACTTCGAATAGAATAGAACTAGCTATTCTTCACAATGAATTTGGGTGGACTCAATGTTTTTGATTTGGATTCAATTTGAATACTTCAAGCCCATTGAAAATAATTGAAACAAAACTAAACAAAACATTGTTCTTTCATTCTTCACGTGTCTAATCCCTAGTCTATTTATGATCAGGAGTCGGAAGGATAGGATCCCAGTCATGTGACCACTGTAACAGCCAATCACAGTGGTGACATGATGAAGTTGTCCATCCTGCCCCCTCCTTAGGACCCAGTTAAAGAGTCAGAGGGAAGGTGTTAAGAACAATGCAGTGTTGTGGAGGTTCAATAACGCCTCTACATCCAGTTCCCTGGAAAAAAGTGTTTTGCTTGATGAAACTTTTTTTTTCTTTTTGAGGGAGGAGGGGGATAAAAAGAGAAGAGATTTTTTTTTTGCTTTGTGTTTCTCTTCACTTTCTGTCCAAGAGACACAACAGGAAGTCCAGAACAATCCTCTCCTAGGCAGTTGTCACTATAGCTGGTGCCCCCATTTTAAAAGTTCCCTCAGTGACACCTTTAAAATGTAGGGATTCTAATGACTTTTTTCTTCTAGTGACAATGGTCATAAGAACAGCGAGGATGAATCTCCCTGGTGGGTACACAGAAAGCAATGAAAACCTGACAAAGGTGCTACTCCATCTACAAGTAGGGATGTATGAAAGCAATGCCCGCCATCTTATCTCTGTAAAAACACTTTCATGTATCTTGTCAAAATATCTGACCTTACTGGAGCTGGAGATTGGAAAATTGGGGGAAGGGAGTCATACACCATCTAGAATTATGGATCCTATCTGGTTATCAATAATTAGTTTCTGATTTAGAGAAGGTTTCTCTGTTACAATGTCACACAGATGATCACCTTTGCATTTGTAGAAGAAATTTTTGTCATTCCCCATTTCCACTGCGCAAGACAAGACACGATGTTCTTCATCACTTTAACATTTTCATAGACATCTAGAGAAAACAAAAAACATTTTCTTAAAAGCAACCCGGGATCGTTATCAGACAAAAGGATAGCGGTATAAATGTTGTGAACAACAGCGCAAGTGATCCACATATATATGGAGCCTTACATATATTTTACTGGGCAGCACCATCCTTCCCGACACTTGCAGGATGTCCGATATTTAAGGAAAGTGGAAAATAGCACTGGACCCGTATGGTTATCTCACTGGTATTGCATTCTTATAGTATTGACTTTGATGTACAGTAAATGTGCTGGTTACCGGGAAGGCGGCTATTACACCCCAGAGGATATCTGCGGTCCCCTTGGTTTGAAGTGTAATTTTACAAAAATGGAAACTGAAGTTTCACATCACTGCTAAGAGGTCCAGATATGACTTAATTGCAGTAAAAGTCAAAGAGGGAAAAATCAAAGAGTATACTGTACATTTTAGGAGTCCAAAACGTCCCCTTCATGTGGGCAAGAAAAAACATAAGAATATCTCCATATCAATTCAACATCCCCTCTTCAGGCATAAATCCCCTCTTCAGTCCAAATTCCCAAGCCCCAACGGAAGGAAAGTGTTCTTAGCCCCCCAAAAAAGCAATGGAATTGTTTCTGCTCTGAATCAATTTTATCATTCAAAACCTCAAACTCTTGGTAAACTTGGCTTTTGGTCTGTTGAGTCAGTGATGGAGACAGATCTGGGTGTTTTAGTAGATCATAGACTTATTAATCATACATTCTAGAAGGAGAACAACTGGGGGGGTCAATGGAGAAGAAGGATCTGGGTGTTCCAATAGATCATAGGCTTATTAATCATACATTCTATAAGGAGAACAACTGAGGAAGGGGGGGGGGGGTCAATGGAGAAGGATCTTGGTGTTCTGGTAGATCATAGACTTATTAATTATACATTCTAGAAGGAGAACAACTGAGGAGGGGGGGGGGGTCAATGGATAAGGATCTTAGTGTTCTGGTAGATCATAGACTTATTAATTATACATTCTAGAAAGAGAACAACTGGGGAAGGGGGGGCAATGGGGAAGGATCTTGGTGTTCTGGTAGATCATAGATTTATTAATCAAAAATTCTAGGAGGAAAACAACTGCGAGGGGGGGGGGGGTCAATGGAGGAGAAGGATATTATTATTGTATTATATTATTATTATACAGGATTTATATAGCACCAACAGTTTGTGCAGCGCTTTACAAATTGTAGGTAAACATTACAGTTACAATACAATTTGGTACAAGAGGAAACAGAGGGCCCTGCTCGTTAGAGCTTACAATCTAGGAGGGGATATAGGTGCTTCAGTAGATTATAGACCTAACCTTACATTCTAGACAGAAAACAACTGGGGGGGGGGGGGGGGGGTCAATGGAGAAGGATCTGGGTGTTTCAGTAGATCATAGCATTATTCATACATTCTAGAACAGTGGGGGGGGGGGTCAATGGAGAAGGATCTGGGTGTTTCGGTAGATCATAGACTTCATAATGGCATACAATGCCAAGCTGCAGTTTCTAAAGTGAGCAAAATGTATTTATACATGGTGATCATATCCCCCTTATGTATTTATACGTGGTGATCATATCCCCCCTTTTGTAAAACATACATAGTGTTGCGCTAACTCATATAAACATAATAGTCCATAAACAGATTCAAACGTGATTGTTCAATCAAAATATGAAATATAAATATAATTGAGTACTGTCCGTGATACTTTTTTTAATTGCACTTACATATAATTTTGAGGACAAGCTTTCGGGGAGTGTCCCCTTCTTCAAGGTCCAAGTAAAAAAAGTATCACGGACAGTAGTCAATTGTTTCTGTCGCAAATGCACTAATACGGCTACAATCACCTCAAGCAAATATAAATATAAAATGCTTGAATGGTGAAAAGCAAATAAGGTGCTTGAATAGTGAAGAATCACTATGATGTGCTCCGGATAAATAAAGTCTATTTGAAAAACACAGTGCTCCACCTTAACTTAGTGTTCCTGCACCTAAAACTATATATATGGATGGCCGCTCACCTCCTAATGTGGGCCCGTAAATTTAAACAGGACAACCAAGCATGGTAATTCCAAAAAGGTGCTCTAGATGGCAGCAGAGAGCTGATGACAGGCACCCCTTCAATGACAGTATAAACAGGACTCTTCTCAGCTTAACTCCACATATAGAATGAACAGAGGACATCTCCCATAGTGTAATACTGTTCTAATTCCACATAAAATAATTCCAGAGTGTCACTCACATGATAGAAGCAGTAACTTACTGTATTTTGTATTTTATTAAAAAAAACTAATTTCTTCATAAATGTAGGCCGAAATGTATTCTGCGACATGTCTTTGGTAAAGAAAAAAAATCCCAGTAAGTGTATATTGATTGGTTTGAGTGAAAATTATACAGTCTACAACCTATGGGATATATACTGTTATTTTTATTTAATTTTGTAATACTAGTATTGGTGGTGATCAGTGCGGTGGGACACAACTGACACTGGGTGGGAACTGACTGACAGTATTATCACCAGTGACACTAATACAGTGACCAGTGCTGACACTGTTACTGTACTGACACTGGCTGGGAAGGGGTTAACATCTTGGTGTAATCAATGGGGTTAATTGTGTGCCTAACAAGTGTTAATGTGTGCCACCTTTTACTGCAGATTGTTTTTTTTCCCCTGAAAGCAGGGAAAATAAACAAATCAAAGTGATCCTTCCCTCTGTTCAAAGCCCTGTGTTGTTTGTCAACATAGAGCTCTGGGCTGTGATTGGACACAGCTGATTAGCAGGTCCCAGCTGTGAACCATTGGCTGGGATCTGCTGACAAACTCCCACTGTATTTGTAAAAAACAGAAAGTGAAATCAAAGTGTTTTTCCACATTTGTAAAGATGCAGCTTTGAAATGCAACTTTGATGCAACTTTGACACGACTTTGGATGAGTGTGACTTTGGCTTTGACCAAGGATGATTGTTTGTGCTTTACAAAGTTGCACATAAGTCGCATGTATCTCATTCAGGTGCAGCTTTGAAGGGTTTACATTGAAGTCTTTGGCTCTCAAGTCACATAAAAATCACACCAAAGTAGTGCACGGACTACTTCAAGTTGCTGGGACTTGAAGTCGCACAGATATGAATGGTACTCATTGGAAAAAATAAGGTGCAACTTGGACCCCAAGGTCACATGACAAGGGCTCTTAAAGTGGAACTTCACTCTCTCAATCAACAGTGACTATTTCTAATCCTTTTGTTGCAGCATTAGTAAATAGATAAATCCAGTAAAAATGATACACGTTCCTATGTCTTCAGTTACTTCCTAGGAAACTAACATCATATATTCCAGGAGTCTTCAGGAAAGGGGGAGGGGGTTCTCAGCTAAACATGCCCTGCTACCTGCATGCCTGAGCTAAGGGCTGATGGATTCCAGGAAGAAAATGCTACATGAATCAAAATGGTCACGTCCATTGCTTTGAATATTAAAATGAATTAAATAGAATTTTTGGTAGTTCTGCTTTAAGTCTGGAAAAAAGTCTGGCTGAGCCCGGTGCTGCTCCAAACTCTGGGGTGGATCCTGACTTTAAGGGCCAGTTCACACTATAGAAGTGAACTCCAGATGCATTCCGGATACGTTTTTGCTTACAGCTCACACCACACACAGTTCCGCTGCAGTTTTGATGCAGTTTGCCATGCTCCAGTATGGTTCTGTGCAGAAAAAATGCAGTATGTTCTACTTTTTTTCTTCACCGGAAACTGACTGCACTAGTGTGAACCAGGGCCATTGGAATACATGGCAAACACTGTGCATGCATTTTTGATGCAGAAAAAAAGCGCACTGAACTGCATTTAGTATGAACCAGCCCAAAAGTCAGGATCATTCCCCAGCCTGGACCAGCTGAGTGACATCAGCTGCCAGTGGACTTCAGTCTAATGTCAGCTGAATACGGGTCACAGGAGTGCAGAATGAACTGCGCTCCCATGATCCACAGAAGAAGTACAGCCAAAAGGGCTTTGGCTGTCCATCTCCTTTAACCGATTCCTGACTGCCCTATACCAAAACTACTGCTACAAAGTGTCAGGACTGCGCAAAATCACGTGAATTTATATTTCCGGGAAGGGGGTGCACGCAAGCCTCTATTGGCGGCTACAGCTGTCGATGACCAGGTCCCAGCTGGAGATTCCTCGCCTGTACCTGGCAATCGACGAGGCATACTGACGGGGGACAGGTCTCTCCCCCATCAGCTCCAACACACTGCTTTGTATTGCTGTGCATAGCATAGCAATACAAAGCAGAGTGGTTACATAGTAAAACATGCACAGCACACAGTTAACCGTTTGATTGCCCCAGATGTTAACCCCTTCCTATCCAGTGTCATTAATACAGTGTCAGTGCTTTTTATTTGCACTGATCGCTTCAGTAACAGTTAGTTAGTTCCCCCCGTGTCAGAATGCCCGCCGCAGTCCCGGTATAAGTTGCTGATCATCGCCATTGCTAGTATAAAAAAAATTAAAGTTAAAATTCTAGTATACCTACCACCATTTACAGGTGCTATAACATTCATGTACACCAATTAATTTACATTTGGGATTTTTGTTAGAAAAGACCTGTAGCAGAATACATTTTGCCCTAAATTTATGGAGAAATTTGATTTTTAATTTTTTTTGCTTGATATATTTTATAGCAAAAAGTCAAAAATATATATTTTTTTTAATTGTTGGCCTTTTTTTGTTTATAGGGAAAAAAAATGCAGAGGCGATCAAATACCACCAAAAGAAATCTCCATTTGTAGGGGAAAAAAGGACATAAATTTAATTGGGGTGCAGCTTTGCATGACTCCAAAGTTGTCAGTTAAAGTACCGCAGCGCCACTTTTCATTGCATGGTTTATAACCCTTTATGCCAACCCTACTGTGGTGGTCCGCCTGAATGGTGGTCTGTCGGCCCCTTTTTCCCTACCTACAGGCACCTGGCAGGGTTGCCCACTCTCCCCGACTCTATTTGCCATTGCGGTGAAGCCCATTGTGGAGGCCTTCCATTCTTCCCTCATTATTAGAAGCCTCTGCGTCAGTGTGTTGGAGGAGAGGGTGGCCTTATATGCTGATGACCTTCTATTGTTCATGAATGACTCTGGGCCGTCACTGGCTGGGGCTCTCCATGTCTTGAACACATTTGTCCCTGTCAAGGGTCTCCGGGTCAACTGGGCAAAATCAATGTTGTTTCCCATTGATCCTCAGACTCCTGGTGAGGCCCTTCCCGTTACTCAACTGCAGTGGGTGGGGAGTTTCTGGTATCTGGGGGTCGTGATCTCTCATCGAGCCTAAGATTGTCTTTCCTTAAACTTAGCTCTTAAATTGAAGCTGAACACATGGGAGTCCCTACCTCTATCTCTTCTTGGGCGCATCAACCTTATTAAAATTAAATTCACTTACCTATTCCAAAATTCTCCTCAGTGGATCTCCAAGTCATTTTTTAATCACCTATTTTCCTCCTTCATCTGGGGCCCCAATACTCCTAGGTATAAACTTTCTACCCTCATGCGACCCCAGGCTCAAGTCGGCCTGGCATTTCCGGACTGTTACAAATATAGCTTGGCCACCCAACTGGTAATGGCAGCCTGGTGGCTGACCCCCGATTCTTCCAATCTCTCCACGGTGTTGGAGGCTGCGGTTCTGCATTCTATGGAGGCTCTGAGGTTACTTTTACATAGAGGACCTCGAGCCCCATATCCATTGACATCCTCCATGATCACCACCCTACGGGCCTGGTGGGCGGGTCTGACCTGTGAACATTATCCCAAGCTAGCTGTTTCTTCGAGTGGCCCATTATGGCTTAATCCTACCCTGCCCCATTTATTCATGTTACCTGAGCCCCATGCCTGGACCAAATTTCATGTAAAATTAATCTCTGGCTTAACCCTTTCTCCTCTGTCTACCCCTTCTACTACTTGTAATGTTCATGCCTCCTATTTATTCCGATACCTACAGCTTTCCCATGCTTTTCGTGCTCAATTCCCTTATTCTACACTTCGGCTAACTCAATCGGCCCGGGAAGAGGTTTTGCTGTCTGATTGCTCAGTGAAACCTACTTCCCATCTGTACTCACACCTGTTACGGGTTTTCCTACCTGCTCTGGGCAGCCTGCGGGAGAGATGGTTGTGGGATGTCCCGGAATTACATGATGATGATTGGGATTATATTTTGGACTTGCCTTTTGGCTCTCTGGTCTCTCTACGGGACCGTTTGATCCAGTTCAAGATAGTACATTGGGCCTATTACACCTCATATAGGATTCACAAAATAGTTCAACACACTCCCCTGAATGTTGGCATTGTGGGGGCTCACCAGGAGATTTTGCCCATGTGTTTTGGCATTGTGCTGTGTTGTCTGATTCCTGGAAGGAGGTAATATTTCTGGTTAGCCTATTGTTGCTCTATGCTAGAAAGGCAATAACTCTGAATTGGAAGAAACCTGCTCCTCCATCTATCATGTCATAGAAGCAGATGTCAGAGCCTGGGTTTGAACCTGGGCATTCTGGGGTGAGAGGTAATGTTTCTTCTTGCTGAGCCACCTAGAATGCTGGACAGCTCCCTTGTCAATTGTTTGGATGATCCTGCCTTGTTTGTCTTGAACCTTGAACCCCTTGCTCCTCCCATGAACTTCCTGATAAAAGCCATGCCTCTGCATTTCCTCTTGCCAGATTATTGTGCCTTCACCAGCCAGTATCTCGCTTTGTCTCTCCTGCTGCCGTCTATACCTTCGCTACCGACCTTTGGCTTGTTTCTGGACTACGATTTTGCCTCATCCTCATCTACTACCGTTTGTGACTGACCCTTGGCTTGTTAACTGAATCCGCTTCTGCTTGATCCTTAACTTGTTCGATCTGCTACTGTTTTCCAGCTTGCTCATTCCCTGGTGGGGTGATCCTGAGATCTGCGCCTGGTACCAACACGCAGCCAAATCCATCTCCACCATTAGGAGCTCTGGTGAAAACCGGTTGGTGCTTAGACCCTGCACCTCAGGTGAGCCTGCGTCCTTTCCCAGGGTGACCTACCTGTGTACCTATCCTGCTGGTTTCAGGTAAGCCTTAACACTGCTATAGCAACTGGTCTCTGAACCTGACCCAGACCGTGAAAGAATAATCTGGCCCAAACATGGAGGCCGCTATGGCAAGCGTTGTGGCTCCTCTTAGGCAGCAAATTGCTGAGCTGCAGGAATTCGGGGTTACCCATCAAGAAAAAGTTGCCAAACTAGAAAGCATAGTGGATAGGCAACAGGGAGAGATTAAGACTCTGCAGATACAACTGCTGAACCGAGATGATACTAGCTCACACATGCCCCAGCCCCAACCATCTAAGTTTAATGGAGACCACCGCCACTACAGGGGTTTTCGTAATCAATGTCGTATATATTTCCAAATGTACCCTGCTGCATTTCCTTCAGAGAAAAAGAAGGTAATGTTTATTATTGGGCTTCTGACTGGTGAAGCTCTAGCTTGGGCCTCCCCTTATATAGAGCAAGACCATGGCACTCTAAATAATCTTGATGCCTTTTTGACCACGATGAATCAGGTTTTTGATGATCCCAACCGTTGTGCTACTGCCGAAGCAAAGTTGCATAGTCTGAGGCAGGGTAGATGCTCGGTCGCTGAATACACAGCCGAATTCAGAGGTTGAATCGCAAATACCACTTGGAACCCCGCAGCACAAAAAGAGCCAGTTCCGCCAAGGGCCAACAGGTAAAGGATGAGCTTGCCAAAGTAGATATTCCTAATGATCTTGAGGCATTCATCCAATTGTGTATCCGAATCGATCAAAGACTTACCTAAAGGAGGAAGGAGAGGCTGGGAATATTTGGAGGTAATAGGGGCATGCATCTCCCTGCTAGTCCATTTGTTCAGCAGGATTCAAGAGTCTCTCTGGGTTCTAACACTGCTGAGCCTATGCAGGTTGATGCTATTAAGAGATCCATTTCCATTCAGGAGAGGGAGAGGAGACGTTCAGAGAATTTATGTCTATATTGTGGGGATTCTGGTCATTATGCAATTAATTGTCCTAACAAAGTTAGAAGAACAATTGCTGTGACTGCTGTGATTGTGCCTGAACAAATAAACTCTATAAGCAAGTCTGTCTCCCCACTGATTTCTGAACTCACTACTCATTTTGTCATCCCCATTAAACTTGTATCTGAGGGCTGTGAAATCTCCTGCTCAGCTATGCTGGACTCCGGGGCTGGGGGGAACTTTATGGATATAGAGTTTGCCCACAACAATAATATTCAAGCAAGAAATACATTTACCCCTATTGAAATGGAGACAGTTGATGACACCCTTATCTTCAGGACCTGTTACCCATAAAACAGTTCCCCTGGTATTGTCGTTTGAGGCTGACCATTGTGAGACCATCAGCTTTCAGCTGATTACGTTACCCAACTTTACCATCATCCTGGGCATTCCTTGGTTCTCCACTCACAATCCTTCCATCAACTGGGGAGCACGGAATATAGATTTTACGTCCCCCCACTGTGAAAAATATTGCAAAAAACTTTGCCGACCAAGTTTGTCACCGGCCAAGGAATCGCAAAGTGATATAGTGGCTATCCAGTCATATGACAATTTGCCCCCACAATACCATGAGTTCCAGGATGTCTGTGACAAGAAAAATGCCGATCAATTAGCCCCTCATCGCCCATATGATTGCCCCATTGAGCTGCTTCCAGGGGCAGAAATACCTTCTGGCCACCTTTTCAATCTGTCGGAACCTGAATTAAATGTACTCAGGGTGTGGATTGATGAGAATTCAGAGAAGGGCTTTATTAGACACTCAACATCTCCTGCAGGAGCAGCCCGGTTCTTCGTTGAAAAGAGAGACTCCACCTTGCGTCCATGCATTGACTACAGAGACATGAATAAAATCACTATTAAAAACCACTATCCATTACCCTTGAACTCTGCAATGTTGGAAAGACTTCGTTCTGCCAAGATCTTTACAAAGCTTGATTTACGAGAGGCATATAACCTTGTCCGCATTCGTCAAGGAGACGAATGGAAAACTGCTTTCAGAACCAGGTATGGGCATTTCGAATCCTTGGTGATGCCGTTTTGTGAAACTAATAACATAACTGCAGATGCTTTGTTAAAACTGCTTACAAGAAACAGATTTACAGAACTGAGATCCGAGATGGGACTAATATACGGTGTAGTTGTTGAGTTGGGTGTTGGAATGCAGTGTTTATGTATTTTGTACAACTACATCAGTAACGAGTAGAAATATATTATTTAATCAGCAGATGGCAGTGTTTATAAATTTGTATCTGCATCTATGGTAAACTCTATCTTTTCTCTTAATAAAGTTTCCTGTGTCCTTGTTGCAGAGAAGCAGAAAACTACATGTGAGCGTTGCACGGTCTCTCCTGTAGGGCTATATACAGAATTCAGAATACTTTGTCAAGTCTCTATATTTTTTTAGATATTTTATACAAAAGTGTCACTAGCAAAAGCACTGTGAAAAAAACATCCCATAAATCATATCAAATAAAGCAATTCTGGACTTTTTAGACAGACTACAATAAACAAACGAATATTAAACACAAATATATACAAACATCATATTTTATTGTACATCATATCATAAAAATTAGATTAAGACATTTAACTAAAGGTCCACCCTATAGCAATTTTATGTATATACATGATTTTGCACTTCCGCCATAGAGGGCACGTGCGCATTGCCTGCAGATCGCTTCTGCTGTGAACACTCACAGCAGAAGCTGATCTGCGAGTGCTAATGAATGGATGTCTGCTGGCACCCATCAATCATCAGGCAGGACACAAAACAGAGATTGTAAACAAGGCAGAGTGAAGGATCCTGTGTCCCTGCAAAGCTGAGAACACGATCCTTCACTTACCCTAGTAAAAGCACCACCTAGTGTACACCAAGCACATACCGAGGCACACAGTTAACTTTTTGATCACTCTAGATATACAGTTGCAAGAAAAAGTATGTGAACCCCTTGGGATTACGTGGAGTTTTGCATGAATTGGGCATAAAATGTTCTCTGAACGTCATCTAAGTCACAACAATAGAAGAACACAGTCTGCTGAACATAATACTACACAAACATTAGATGTTGCCATGGTTTAATTGCACATAATATATAAACATTCACAGTGCAGGGAGGAAAAAGTATGTGAACCTTTGGACTTAATAACTGGTTGACCCTCCTTTGGCAGCAATAACCTCAACCAAACGTTTCCTGTAGTTGCAGATCAGACCTGCACAATGATCTGGAGTAATTTTGGACCACTCCTCTTCACAAAACTGTTTCAGTGTAGCAATATTCTTGGAATGTCTGGTGTGAATCACTCTCTTAAGGTCATGCCACAGCATTTCAATCGGATTGAGGTCAGGACTCTGACTGGGCCACTCCAGAAGGCGTATTCTGTGCTGTTGCAGCCATTGTTTTGTTGAATTACTTGTATGCTTTGGGTCATTGTCCTGTTGCATCACCCATCCTCTGCAGAGCTTCAGTTGGCGGGACAGATGGTCGTACGTTTTCCTGCAAAATGTCTTGATAAACTCTGGAATTCATTTTCCCATCAATGACAACAATCCGTCCAGGCCCTGAGGCAGCAAAGCAGCCCCAAACCATGATGTTCCCTCCGCCATGTTTTACAGTGGGGATGAGGTTTTGATGTTGGTGTGCTGTGCCTTTTTTTCTCCACACATAGTGTTGTGTGTTCTTCCCAAACAACTCAATCTTGGTTTCATCTGTCCACAGTATACTTTGCCAGTAGTGCTGTGGAACATCCAGGTGCTCTTTTGCAAACTTCAAACGTGCTGCAATATTCTTTTTGGACAGCAATGGCTTCCTCCGTGATGTCCTCCCATGTACTCCATTCTTGTTTAATGTTTTCCTTATTGTAGATGTGTCAACAAAAATGTTAGCATGTGCCAGAGATTTCTGTAGGTCTTTAGCTGACACTCTGGGATTCTTCTTTACCTCATGCATACTGCGCTGTGCTCTTGCAGTCATTTTTACAGGACGACCATGCCTAGGGAGAGTAGCAACAGTGCTAAACTTTCTCCATTTGTAGACAGTCTGTCTTACCGTGGACACATGAACATCAAGGCTTTTGGAGATACTTTTGTAACCCTTTCCAGCTTCATGCAAGTCAACAATTCTTGATCGTAGGTCTTCTGAGAGCTCTTTTCTGGGAGGCATGGTTCACATCAGACAGTGCTTCTTGAAACCAGTAAACCCAAAACAGGTGTGTGTTTTCTAAGGGCAGGACAGCTGTCAGCAACACATCCAATATCATCACACTGATTGGAGTCAAGGTTGGCTCACTCCTGGCTCCAATTAGCTCTGGGAGAAGTCATTAAGCTGGGCCTCACATACTTTTTCCTCCCTGCACTGTGAATGTTTACACGTTACGTGCAATTAAACCATGGCAACATCTAATTTTTGTGTAGTATTATGTTCAGCAGACTGTGTTCTTCTAATGTGACTTAGATGACGTTCAGAGCAAATTTTATGCCCAATTCATGCAAAACTCCACGTAATCCCAAGGGGTTCACATACTTTTTCTTGCAACTGTATAACCCCATCCCAGCCAGTGTCATTAGTACAGTGGCAGTGCATATTTTTAGCACTGATCACTGTGTTAGTGTTACTGGTTCCCACAAAGTGTCAGTATAAAAATGTCTGCTGCAATATCCCAGTCCTGCTATAAGTCACAATGTAAAAAAATACTTTAAAAAATTCCAGATTATGTCCCATAGTTTGTATACTCTATAACTTTTGCGCAAAGTAATCAATATACGCTTATTGGGATTTTGTTAACCAAAAACATGTAGCAGAATACACTTTGGCCTTAATTTATGAAGACATTTGATTTTGTAATTTTTTTTTATTGGATATGTTTCATAGCAAAAAATAATTTTTTTTTTTTTTTCAAAATTGTCGGTCTTTTTTGTTTAAAACACAAAAAGTAAAACGTGATCAAATACCATCAAAAGAAAGCTCTATGTGTGGGAAAAAAATTACATACATTTTATTTATATACAGTGTTGCATGACCGTGAAATTGTCAAAGTAAAGCAGTGCCATATCGCGAAAAATGGCCTGGTCAGGAAAGGGGGTATATCTTCTGGACATCAAGTGGTTAAAGGCTGACAACAAAATACTTGATCCTCAAAGGAGCTGGTTATATCAACATTGCACAAGACAGCATAGATACCAACAGATCTTGACATTAAAGTATAACTAAACTTTCTTTTTGTTTTGGATAGAGTGGAGAGGGAGTAGAATGCCTGTCAGTTTGTATTGCTGTCTGTGCTCCTGTTAGGGAGATTCACCCTCACTATTTGTCCAGTTTACTATTATCATTGAAAGAAAAAGTAAAAGAAATTCCACATTTTGGGTCGTACCCAAAAAAGTAATATAGGGCAAATCTTCCAATGGGGACACCAGTTCTGATGGCCTGGGGGTCCCCAATAAATTCCCATAATCTGCAGGGATTTCCTCTCACTTCCTGTTTGGCTATTGGATAGGAAGTGAAAGGAAATATCCACAGTGGGGCACAGATGGTGAAAAGAAAATTGGGGTTATAACTCTCCCTTGCTCTATGCAAAATTAAAATAACATTGGCTCTTTAGTTCTACTTTATTCTTTTGTATAACCAATGCAATTCAATAAAATCTTCCTTGGGGGATAGGGTGGATATCCCTAATATATAAACTTGTGATCAGGGGTGGACTAACCATTTGGAAACTCGGGCACTGCCCGAGGGCCCGGGGTCAGTGGGGGGCCCCATGAGATGCCCCTGGGGGGTTATTTTTTTTTCATAGGCTTTTTTGAGTTTGGGCAAGGATACAGGGGCCCCATGATCCCCTATTGCCCGGGGGCCCCATGAGTTGTCAGCCCGCCCCTGCTTGTGATGCTACACTCAATTTATTCTAGATACTGTATAATACATCTGTGTAGATAAACCTCTTATACAATAACACTTATATAGAAAGCATAGGGTTTCAAGTTTGGTTAGCCTTATATGTTAAAAACATTTCATGCAGTCTTTGTCTCTTCTGTATCACCAAAGAGAATGGGGGTACATGCAATTATATTATATATCTACAAATGTATCAAACATAACTTTATTACATACAATGGATCAGAATAGCTTGTAAAAGTCCACTTAATATGGGCTCATTCCTGGGGGTATTTGGAAAATGGGGGGGGGGGGTGATGTGTAAGGGATGAAGTCTTTTTGCACTACAAGCTAATGTTCCAATATACCCAATAGTTGGGGCTGTAAAGATACAACCAAATTAATGCCTACAATGTGATAAAAAAATCCAAATATAATGGTCCCATAACCCATCAACTGAGTAATCAATTTTACCTGAAGCAGGGTGTCAATCTAGCATCAAATGGCATTAGGCTTTCCTCCCAGCAGAAAGGAACTCACATTCCCCCAGAACATGGCCCCTAACATATACAGTTGTTGCATGGCCATGTGTGATTTGATTCATGGTCATGTGACTCTATAAACCAATCCATGTCCATGTCTGTTTACGCACCAAGCACCCCACTTTCCGCCAGGACAGGAGGGGAAAAAAATCCTTCTTCCTCCATCCGTCTGTCACTTCCAGATTGTGGCTGACGTTATATCTGGTGGTGACTGGCTCTGTTTTTTTTTTATCTCCCCCACAGTAATTTGTTTTTCTT
Source organism: Staurois parvus (assembly GCF_062004578.1). NCBI lineage: Eukaryota > Metazoa > Chordata > Amphibia > Anura > Ranidae > Staurois > Staurois parvus. The sequence continues at coordinate 11,986,450 of NW_028317855.1, read as the reverse complement.
TATGGAACAAAAAATGAATATTTTGTGATTGTGTGATTTCTGGGTGGCACATGTAAAGCTCCATTCATTATCTTCCTGTTTTTGTTTTGCAAGAAGAAGGGGGGGGGGGGGTTAATTTCCACAACAACCCAGTAAGGTTGATTTCTTGTAAGTGTGCAAGCCAGTTCATAACCGAAAGTACTCCCATCTGCTATATCTGTACTAAGCAAGTTTCATATGAATATCCTGAGGATTTCAAAACCAAAAGGTGAAACTGTAAGCTAACATGCTGAATGTGATGAAGTCAAACATGCACTGAAATAATTAATATATACTCTAACACAGCCGCCATCACTGATATTTACACACCACCAAATATAGATAAGAATCTATTTCATAAACGTGTAGTGCTGCCTCTTTAAATAAATTCATATATGAAAATTCATGTATCTATAAATCAATATACATATATAAAAAGTCTGTAAGAGCAAAAAATTAAGCCACTGAATAGAAAAGTCCACCGTCTGGTGGCAGGTGCACGGTGGATTGAAGGAGAAATGACACACATAGGTTTGCCAAGGCTAACGAGGATTTCAAATGTCTCTTCTTACACAGTTCTCAGGCTAACCTTGATGATCTCATGTGATAAAAAAATGAAATTAGTAGAAGTAGATTTCATTTGAAACTGTCCCTAGGGACCTGTTGAATTTTAAACATTATAGAGATGTCCTAATATTTTAAAATCAGTAAAACTCCAGAGCAAAATAGGCTTTAAAGGAGACCTTCTTGTTTGGTTTTCAGCTTGAATTCAAGCTTGCTGTGGAAGGATGTGGTTTGTAGGACAGACAAAAAGCAAAATAATATTGTTGCAGATTATAAATGGCTAGCTCTGGTTTTCCACTTTCCTGAATAAAATACTGTGGCTAGTTGCATCATGCAAGACCCATATTTATCCAAGAAAAAAGTATTTTTAGATGCATTTCTCTCCCATGGGAAATATTAGCATGAAAACTTGCTGTCGCGCTAAGGTTGTATCACCTTAAAGGAAATAATTATACTCTGTTTACTTTAATGTTAAAAAAAATAGCATGTATGTGGGTGAAATGTACACAAACATGAATTTCTGCAATGAGATTGTTTTAAAGATTTAATGTACATAAAAGATTAAGACTAGGTTCACACATATGCGGTGCAGTATATCGCATGTGATTCGCACAGGAACCGCACCGCATTCCTGTGCAAATCACATGCGAATTGTGTGCAGTGCGATTGGAGCCATACATTTTGTATGGCTCCAATTGCACCGCATCCGCACCAAAAAGAGTATTCACACCCATACGATTCAATTCTGCACATCGCACCGTGTTTTGCGGACCAATATCGGGGTGCTGTTAACTTAACATACACACCCGCAGACAGAAATGACAGTGCTTTATATTGAGGCAACTACACACTATAAAAGTACACTCACCCACTTTACACCTTGCTAGTTCCGGGTTGGACCCCCTTTTGCCTTCAGAACTGCCTTAATTCTTCATGGCATAGATTCAACAAGGTGTTGGAAACATTTCTCAATGAGTTTGGTCCCTATTTATATGATAGCATCACTCATTTGCTGCAGATTTGTCGGCTGCACATCCATGAACCGTTGATACAAGGCAGGATGAATCCATGCTTTTATGTTGTTTTATGTCAAATTCTGACCCTACCATCTGAATGTCGCAGCTGAAATCGAGAGGAGATGCAGGCACAGCGCGAGTCACGCATGTGCAGTAGGCACCATGCTGTGAAGCCGCAAACTGTCACAGCCTGGTGCCCACAGTTGAGATGCCGGCAACGTGGAGGATAGAAGGGACGGCGTGGGTGAGGACATTGCTGAACTCTGGGAATTTATTCTCTCTTGAGAAGAGGAGATTAAGGGGCGATATGATCAACATGTATAAATACATCAGTGGTTCATATAGTGAACTCGGTGTAGATTTATTCACCTTGAGGTCATCACAGAGGACAAGGGGGCACTCTTTACGTCTGGAGGAAAATAAATTTAATCTCCAAACACGGAAAGGTTTCTTCACAGTGAGAGCTATGAAAATGTGTAATAGACTCCCTCAAGTGTTGGTTCTGTCCAGCTCAGTGGATTGCTTCAAAAAAGACCTGGATTCTTTCTTGGATACACAGAATATAACTGGATACTAACATTTATAGGTAAAGTTGATCCAGGGAATATCCAATTGCCTCTCGGGGGATCAGCAAGGAATTTTTTTCCCAGCAAGTGCAAATTGGATCATGCTTTACTGTTTTTTTTTTCCTTCCTCTGGATCAACTGTGGGTATAGGATTATAACTTTTTTTTTTTTTCTATGGTTGAACTGGATGTACTTTTTGTCTTTTTTTTTTTTTTTTGAGCCAGACTAACTATGTAACTATATTAGGAGGTTTCGGTTATTACTTTATCACCAGGGTGGAAAGGAATAGTGGACAAAACAATTCCAGCTTATTGTATTGCTAGCAATACCATCTCCAGTAGTCCACCTATACAAATCAAGCTCCATAAATGGGAGTGATTGCATAAAACTTCTGTATCAATTATTTTTACTTATGCATGTTTGAATGAATTGTATGTAACTATTTTCTTCTGTTAGGAACATACTTTTTATAATGTTTACTTTGAAGTTGCTGTATAATTGCAAATGGTTGTCATAGGCTTATGACTGTTTGTTGGTAATGTCTCCGGTAACATCTCACGCTGTACACTAAATGTCACCAGTTTCACAGGACAACACATTTTTTCAAAAGGTTTGCCTTCTGAAAATCACAGACCCCTTCAAATAAACACAAACATACATTTCGGAATGACTGTATCACAGGAATCATGAGAAAAAAGTTTTAATGACTAGAATGTATTTAATAGTTTAATGTTTCAGATACAGGAGTTTTACAAAAAAAAGTGTTTAGCTGCTAATTTCCATGCCCGATGCCTGTAGCGTCTAACAACAGTCAGCCAGCATTGATGGATCCCAGTTGCCCTAATATTGTTTTTCCATTGTTGCAATGTCCTGGTGAAACCATGTTTTTCACTGACTGCACCTAGACTTTCAGGAAAGAAATCCAAATGTAAATGCATAAACAACAAATACCGACAGCCATGCATGCAAGCGTTGAGCCCGTGCCGGTATGTAAACAGCGGTTGCACCATGCATGTGAGGTATCACCGTGACTAGAGATGAGCGAATCGAACCAGGCGAAGTGGAATTCGATACGAATTTCAGGAAAAATTCGATTCGCGTCGAATCCGAATATTAGCCTACTTCGGGTGCGCGAATCGGATTTTTCCCGATCAGCCGGCAAAAGTGTCCCTGCAGAGAGCTCCGCTATTTCTGACAGTTCTCTGACAGTTCCTTCACATGTACAGCGGTTGAAACATTGTATCTATTTGTTTCCATTTAGGATACAGATGTTTTTATTCGGAAACAGATACAATGTTTCAACCGCTGTACATGTGAAGGAGCTGTCAGAGAACTGTCAGAAATAGAGGAACTCTGCACATACACTTTTTGCCGGTTTGGAATTCTTATTTTCATCCTACTTCTTCTTCTTCTTCATCCTCAGAAGAAGAAGAGGATGAGGATGAAGAAGAAGAAGTAGGATGAAAATAAGAATAATTCTAAGCCGGCAAAAAGTGTATCTGCAGAGCTCCTCTAAGTGTATCTGCAGAATAGAGGAGCTCTGCAGATACACTTTTTGCCGGCTTGGAATTCTTCTTATTTTCATCCTACTTCTTCTTCCTCTTCATCCTCATCCTCTTCTTCTGAGGATGAAGAAGAAGAAGTAGGATGAAAATAAGAAGAATTCCAAGCCGGCAAAAAGTGTATCTGCAGAGCTCCTCTATTGTGCAGATACACTTAGAGGAGCTCTGCAGATACACTTTTTGCCGGCTTGGAATTATTCTTATTTTCATCCTACTTCTTCTTCTTCATCCTCATCCTCAGAAGAAGAAGAGGATGAGGATGAAATGAAGAAGAAGTAGGATGAAAATAAGAAGAATTCCAAGCCGGCAAAAAGTGTATCTGCAGAGCTCCGCTAAGTGTATCTGCAGAGCTCCGCTATTTCTGACAGTTCTGTGACATTCGCTCCATACAGCGGTTGAAACATTGTATCTATTTGTTTCCATAAATGGAAACAAATAGATACAATGTTTCAACCGCTGTATGGAGGGAATGTCACAGAACTGTCAGAAATAGGCTATTTCTGACAGTTCTGTGACATTCCCTCCATACAGCGGTTGAAACCGCTGTATGGAGTGAATGTCACAGAACTGTCAGAAATAGTCTATTTCTGACAGTTCTGTGACATTCCCTCCATACAGCGGTTGAAACATTGTATCTATTTGTTTCCATAAATGGAAACAAATAGATACAATGTTTCAACCGCTGTATGGAGGGAATGTCACAGAACTGTCAGAAATAGCGGAGCTCTGCAGATACACTTAGCGGAGCTCTGCAGATAGATACAGCGGTTGAAACATAGGCTATGTTTCAACCGCTGTATGGAGTGAATGTCAGAGAACTGTCAGAAATAGCCTATTTCTGACAGTTCTCTGACATTCACTCCATACAGCGGTTGAAACATAGCCTATGTTTCAACCGCTGTATCTATCTGCAGAGCTCCGCTAAGTGTATCTGCAGATACACTTAGTGGAGCTCTGCAGATACACTTTTTGCCGGCTTGGAATTCTTCTTATTTTCATCCTACTTCTTCTTCTTCATCCTCATCCTCAGAAGAAGAAGAGGATGAGGATGAAGAAGAAGAAGAAGAAGAAGAAGTAGGATGAAAATAAGAATTCCAAGCCGGCAAAAAGTGTATCTGCAGAGCTCCGCTAAGAAATAGCGGAGCTCTGCAGATACACTTTTTGCCGGCTTGGAATTCTCCTTCTTCTCATCCTTCTTCTTCTTCTCATCCTTCTTCTTCTCATCCTTCTCCTTCTCATCCTTCTTCTCATCCTTCTCCTTCTTCTCATCCTTCTCATCCTTCTCCTTCTCATCCTTCTCCTTCTCATCCTTCTCCTTCTTCTCGTCCTTCTCCTTCTTCTCGTCCTTCTCCTTCTTCTCGTCCTTCTCCTTCTTCTCGTCCTTCTCGTCCTTCTCCTTCTTCTCGTCCTTCTCCTTGTCCTTCTCCTTCTTCTCGTCCTTCTCCTTCTTCTCGTCCTTCTCCTTCTCCTTCTTCTCGTCCTTCTCCTTCTCCTCGTCCTTCTCCTTCTTCTCATCCTTCTCCTTCTTCTCATCCTTCTCCTTCTTCTCATCCTTCTCCTTCTCATCCTTCTCCTTCTCCATCTTCTCATCCTTCTCCTTCTTCTCATCCTTCTTCTTCTCATCCTTCTCATCCTTCTCCTTCTCCTTCCTCATCTCCAAGGGCATTTAAATTAAAGGTACAGTGTTCTGCACTAATTTAAAGGCTCTCTGAAGCCTAGAAACCCTTTTTATAAGTTAACTTCGTAGCGAATAAATTCGCATCGAATCGAATTTCTTCCTGAAATTCGGCGAATCAGCCGAATCGAATTTTTGAATAATTCGCTCATCTCTAACCGTGACCGTCAGATCGAGGGCAGTAAATTTAGCACTAGACCTCTTGTGTAAATATAAATTGGTGACCTGTAAAGGCTTTTAAAGTGTCACCTATCAATATTAAAAATGTATGTACTTTGTCGCCATGGCATGGGCATGCACAATTTAAAAGTATGCCATGTTTGGTATCTATCTACTCAGCGTAATATCATCTTTTATATTTTATTTAACAATTGGGCAATATATTGTGTAAAATTCTAAAAAGTGTATTTTCCCCAAAAGATTTCATTTGAAAAACCGATGCGCAAATACTGTGTGACGTAAAAAAATTTCAACACCCACCATTTTATTCTCTAGGGCCTCTGCTTTCAAAAATATATAATGTTTGGGGGTTCAAAGTAATTTTCTAGCAAAAAAAAACATTTTTTTCATGTGAACAAAAAGTGTCAGGAAAGGTTTGGTCTTCAAGAGTGGGTGATGTGTGGCATAAGCTTCTAATGTTGGCCCTGAAATGCCAGGATAGTAGAAGAAACCCCCCCAAGTGACCCCTTTTGGAAAGTAGACACTCCAAGGTATTTGCCAAGAGGCATGGTGAGTATTTTGCAGATCTCATTTGTTGCCACGTTTTTGGAAAACGAAGAAGGAAAAAAAAAAGTATTCTTTCTTTACCTGACAAAAATAATATCTGTAAAAAACTCACCATGCCTCTTATTAAATTCCTTGGGGTGTCTTCTTTCCAAAAAGGGGTAATTTGGGGGGGGGGGTTTGTACTATCCTGGTATTTTAGAGCCTCAGAAACTGTGATAAGTAGTGGGAAAGCGATATGAGAAAATATGCCCTTTGAAAGCCTGGAGGTGGTCATTGGCTTTTGGGGGCCTGTATGTAGCTAGGCTGCCAAAAAGTCTCTCACATGTGGTATCCTCATACTCGTGAGAAGTAGAAGAATGTGTTTTGGGGTGTTATTCCACATATACCCATTGCATGCATGTGCAATATATCATTAAAGTGACAACTTTGTGTAAGAATAAAAAAAATAATTTTTTGAAAAATTTGTGGCAAAAAATAAAATGTTCCATGGACTCGACATGCCTCTGCAAAATTCTTGGGGTGCCTACGTTCCAAAAAGGAGTCATCGTTGTACTGCCCTGGCATTTTAGCACCTCAAGAAATGTGATAGGCAGTCAGAAAGTAAAAGCTGCGTAAATTCCAATATATACAGTGAAGGAAATAAGTATTTGATCCCCTGCTGATTTGAATGTTTGCCCACTTACAAAGAAATGATCAGTATAAAAATCGAATTGTAGGTGTATTGTAACACTGAGAGACATGCATTTCTTTTGAATTTTTTTTGTTGCAATTCTGTCTAACAAATTATGCACGGATTTGCATGTTCATGAGGGAAATAAGTATTTGATCCCCTATCATTCAGCAGGATTTCTGGCTATCAGGTGTCTTTCATACAGGTAACAAGCTGAGATTAGAAGCAGTCTCTTAAAGGGAGCCACTGCTTTGTTACCTTGGCCGTGTGTTTTGGGTCATTGTCATGCTGGAACACCCATCCACGACCCATTTTCAATGCCCTGTTTGAGGGAAGAAGGTTCTCACCCACGATTTGATGGTACATTGCCCTGTCCATCGTCCCTTTTGATGCGGTGTAGTTGTCCTGTCCCCTTAACAGAAAAACACCCCTAAAGAAGAATGTTTCCACCACCATGTTTGACAGTTGAGATGGTGTTCTTGGCGTCATAGGCAGCATTCTTCCTCCTTCAAACATGGCGAGTTGAGTTGATGCCAAAGAGCTTGATTTTGGTCTCATCTGAATACAACACATTCAACCAGTCCTCCTCTGCATCGTTCAGATGTTCAGTGGCAAACTTCAGATGGGCCTGGATTTGTGCTTTCTTGACACTGCAGGATTTCAATCCTTGTCAGCGTAGTGTGTTACCTATTGTTTTCTTAGTGACTGGTTCCAGCTGCCTGGAGATCATTGACAAGATCCTCACATGTAGTTCTGGGATGATTCCTCACTGTTTTCATGATCATTGACACTCCACGAGCTGAGATCTTGCATGGTACACCAGACCTAGGGAGACTGACAGTTGTTTTGTGTTTCTTCCATTTGCGAATGATTGCACCAACTGTTGTCACCTTCTCACTAAGCTGCTTGGTGATAGTTTGGTAGCCCAGTCCAGCCTTGTGTAGGTCTACAATCTTGTCCCTGACATCCTTGGACAGCTCTTTGGTCTTTGCCATGGTGGAGAGTTTGGAATCTGATTGTTTGATTGCTCCTGTGGACAGGTATCTTTTATACAGGTAACAAAATGAGATTAGCAGCACTCTCTTTAACTACTTGCCAACTGAAGATAGCCAAATGATGACTACACTGAGGCCGGCTAGTTCTGGGAGGGCGTCATACGACGTCCTCCCAGAACGCGCTCTCCTGCGCGCCCCCGGGGGCGCACACCCGGAGATCTCCATGATCGCTGTGTCCTACGGACACAGCTGATCATGTGATGTGGTAAAAGGCCAATCACAGCGGCCTTTTACCACGTGATCAGCCATGTCTAATGACACGCTGATCACCGGGAAATGCAATTGCTGGTTCTCGGCTGCACTTTCCTCACGCTGTCAGAGCGTGAGGAAAGTACTGCAGAGAACCGGCAGTTGTCAGAGCAGGGAGCGGGACCGATCATCAGGGCACTGATGATTAATGCCCTGATGATCGGTGCCCAGCAGCGCCACCAACCAGTTCCGCCCACCTGTGCCCAGCAGTACCACCTACCTGTGCCCACCAGTGCCACCCACCAGTGGCCATCAATGCAGCCCAGCAGTGCTGCCACCAGTCAGTGCCCATCGGTTGTGCCAGTTAGTGCCCAGCAGTTGTGCCAGTCAGTGCCTAGCAGTGCTCCCAGTCAGTGCCCAGCAGTGCCACCTATCAGTGCCGCCTATCCATGCCACCTCATTAGTGCTGCCTATTAGTGCCCATCAGTGCTGTCTCATCAACACACATCAGTGAAGGAGAAAAATTACCTGTTTGAAAACAAAAAGTTTCTTTGTTTCTATTATAAAATTTTTCAAATTTTTTGCACACTTTTTGTTTAGCGCAAAAAGTAAAGCGCCCAGCGGCGATTAAATACCACCAAAAGAAAGCTCTATTTGTGGGAAAAAATGATAAAAATATCACATGGGTACAATCTTGCATGACCGCACAATTGTCAAAGTGCAACAGTGCTGAAAGCTGAAAATTGGCCTGGTAAAGAAGGAGGTATAAGTGCCCGCTAGGCAAGTGGTTAAGAGACTGCTTCTAATCTCAGTTTGTTACCTGTATAAAAGACACCTGCTAGCCAGAAATCCTGCTGAATGATAGGGAATCAAATACTTATTTCCCTCATGAACATGCAAATCAGTGCATAATTTGTTAGACATGCATTTCTTTTGAATTTTGTGTTGCTATTCTGTCTCTCAGTGTTACAATACACCTACCATTCGATTTTTAGACTGATCATTTCTTTGTGAGTGGGCAAACATTCAAAATCAGCAGGGGATCAATTTCCTTCACTGTATATATGCTGGAATTTTTTTTCTTATACACTGGTAATGGCGGCGATCAGCGACTTATAGTGGGACTGCAAGACTCAGGCAGGCATTCTGACACTGGGTGGGAACTGACTAACTGCCACGGATATCCCCACTAATACAGTGATCAGTGCTAATAAAAAGCACTGACACTGTACTAATGACATTGGGCAAGAAAGGGTTAACATCTGGGGCGATCAAAGGGTCAATTGTGTGCTGTGTGTGCTTTACTGTGTAAACACATTGCTTTGTATTGCTCTGCTATGCAGAGCAATATAAAGCAATGTGCAGAAGTTGACAGATTGTTTACATACAGGTCTCTCCCCCGTCAGTGATACACGGCAATTGCCGGGGGCCGTGCCCCTACCCGGAAATGCAAAATCACGTATACATACATGATTTTGCGCACCCTTGCCGCCCTGTAGCAGTATTTCTGCTATAGGGTGGTGGAAAAGTGGTTAGAGATACATATTTGGTTAATCACCCAAGTGTGTTAAAACTGAGTGCAGTGAATTATAATGTAAGATTATTTATAATTACTTTATGTTTTACTTAGACGTGTTGCTTTGTATCTCTCTGCTGTGCGGGCCATTATAGAGCTTTTTTATCCAACTCATCATCTTGGTCCCTATTCCCAAGGCCTCTAGAGCAGGGGTGGGCAACTGTGGCCCTCTAGCTGTTGGTGAACATTCCATATGAACAATATGAAGATTCCATATATGCTGAAATTCTCCTGCAGAGTATTGCTCCCAGAGCACAAAGCGCTTATGCTGATTTATAATATGATCAGCATATTGCTCTGGTGTGTTCATTCAATTTATTTGGTGGTGGATTGATAAACGCCTTTAGCGATTCTGCTCATATTCCCAATCCCTCTCCTAAGGCGTTCATATATGTACAAAATTTAGGGACCAATAAGTCTCCAAATTTCTTATAATACCCAACGGGTCCTGGACTTTTCCCTCCTGTTGTATTCTTCAGGTCCGTATTAATTTCCTCCTGGGAGATCACTTGTTCTAACGCTATTAATTTTTCTTTTGATATTTTTGGCAAGTCTGCTGCCTTTAAAAATTCCTGCCGTTTCCCCCTTGTTTTTCCTCTGGAGCTTTCGGGTTCCTAGGTTTTACATCACACAACCTAGTATAAAATTTCAGAGATATCAGTGGTGCAGTATACCAGTTCTTTTTCATTTTTAATTTGTTCAATATAATTTTTTGATTTTCTTTTCCTTTAAGTCTTTTCATCAAATATTTTCCTGGCTTATTCCCCCACTGATATCTTTCCTTTGAGAACCTATTAAAGATCTTCCTTGATTCCTGTTCCAGTAGGTCTTTTAACTCTTCTCTTTTAAGTATGATCTTCCAATGGACCTCTGTATCCTGTCTCTTTTTGTGTGCCTGTTCTAACCTATATAACTCCTCCGTCACCTTCTTTTTTTTCCTCTCCTGATCTTTTTTTTAGTTCCTGTGGCTATTAAGATTCCCCTCACATATGCCTTATGTGCTTCCCAAATGGTGGCCACCGAGACTTCCTCAGTTTCATTCAACAGAAAAAATTACTCTATTTCCTCCCTCAAATTCCTCTTTACTTCAAGGTCTTGTATAAGCATCTCATTTGGTCTCCACATTGCCCTTTTATTCCCTTCTCATCCTACTTTTAATCTCGCCGTGACAGGAGCATGATCTGAGATAGACATCACTTCTATGTTAGATTTAACCAATGAATCCAATTGTTGATCATAATATAATCCAACCATGAGTACGATCTATGCGCCAGGGAGAAGAAGGTATAATCTTTCTCTATGGCGTTTCACCCTCCATATGTCCATTAGCTGACTTTGATGTAACCTCTTTTTCAACACTTAATTTTTTACCTCCTCCTCTCTGCGCAATCGAAGACGTATCCATCCGTGGATCAAGACGAAAATTAAAATCTCCTTCCAGGACCAGAATCCCCCTCTTAAACTCCGTAATTTTCTCCAACACTCCATACAGAAATACTTCTGGATGTTGTATTGGGCAATAAATTTTAACAAATGTATAAAAGTTTGTCCCCACATTTTCCCTCTTAAACATAGAAACAGTCTTTCTGGGTCCACCAATCTCTCCTCCACATCAAAACCAACGTTTTTTTTGAGAATCTGATTGCTACTCCTTTAGCCCTCCTTATTGGTGAATCTGTGTAATACCAAGTTGGGTAGTACCTTGAATATAATTTAACATTGGTATCATATGATAAATGTGTCTCTTGTAAGAACACAATGTCTATGGAGAGATGATGAGCTTCCCTGAGTATCTTATGTCTTTTAGGAGGAGAATTTAAACCTTTTACATTGTATGTCATTAAGTTAATCAGACTCCTCGCTCTCTAATATTTCTGCTCGCTTTCTTATTCAAAGGGAAAACTGAATAGACTACCCGTCTCATGGACCTTCCTCCCATCTCAACTGTCCCATGTCCCCTCCCTCACCCCCCCCTCCCACCTACCCCAACCCTTACCTAAATTACTAAAAAACCCTTGGCCTATAAATTGCCCTGGAATCTGCCATGGGAATTCCCCACTGATTCTTAAATTGGGGTAAAATTCTGAACATGGACACCCACTCCTGCCCCCCGCTCTCAGCATGGGGCTTAAGTGTTTGAAATCCTGTTTGGCCTCCCGACACCTCTCCAACTCTACTTATCTTCCTCTAAAACCTGCTGAGACACACAGGAGAGGTGGGGAGGGGGGAGAAAGAAGAAAAAAAAAAAAAAAAAAAAGAAGGGGGACAACAATTCATCCCCAGGTACCCCCCATCCCTCTCTCACTAACCTCCCCACCCCTCCCTTCCAATTCAATCTATTTTCTTTTTTTATTCACTGGCTGTCACTTCTCTTTTTTTTTTAACTTGGCCTTTCATTTTCATTTGACCCCTCCATCCACCCCGCAATTTCCTTTCTGCAGTTCTAAATTTTTCACAGAAGTTGCCAAGTTCCTCTGGGAATCTTAGCCTTGCCGTTTTCCCGTCTTTCCACCCAATCAGACATGCCAGGAATCCCTAGTTATATCAAATTATTTTTTCCTTCATCTGATCTGATTTATAGATTCATTAGTCTGATTCTCTTCCCGTGCTCCAAATGACAAATCTAGACTGATCCCCATCATGATTTTTTTCTTCTCTTCCTTTCCACCTGGGGGGAGTAGCCTGATCATGGCACTGTGAGACTCCTAGGTGCAGGATCTCCTGATGCCCGCCCACCTTGCACAAGCTGCCTGGGACCTGATCCTTTCTACCCACCCTGCACCCGCCTGGCTGATGGCTCCTGGTCGGCGTTACACAGTGCCCCCCACGTTGGTCACATGGCGGCTGGAGGCGGCGTGAGCGCTGCCGGAGGGACCGGGAGGTTCAGGTCCCAGAGGTCTTAGGAGCAGTCGGTGCCGGCCGACAGGGGGGCTTCCTGGAGAACAGGGGGCCCTGGGAGAGGAGAGGAGCTCGAGTGGAGAAGGACTTCAGTGGAGACTGCCAGTGCAGGGCTGCACTGGCAGGTTAAACGCATGGTACTACAAGGAGCTGGAGGTCAGGAGACACAGCAAATGCAAGAAATATCTGGACACAGATCACCCACTCTCAGGTGATACTATAAGTTGAGAAACAATACCCCAACGGGGGCTGAAGAGCGCACAACACAGACAGATGGATCCAGAACCCCAGGCTCGGAAGGGATGGTGAGTTGCCATGGGCAACGGCAAGAAATTTAAAGCTGTTAATGCTCTCTGTTGCTAAGTAAATGTATATCTGAGTTGTGGGGCTAAACGGTTAGAAGATCAAGGAGTCGGGGTATCTCAGGGGCCAAGCATTGAGGTTTATAACATACGCGCTATTAATGTTATTCAAGACTGTAAAAGCTACTGGAGACAGGCCCCCCTGGAGGTGTGAGAATATTGCACTCTGACTAGAATATCTGTGACTAAGCGTAGTTAATATGAGTAGACCCACTAAAGGTGGGGGAGGAAAAACTCTGCAATCCAGCGCAAATACTAGCACAATAAAGAAATACTTGCCAGCACTGGAAAAAAGCCCCGAGAAACATAAATTAACCTACCAGATGATGGCAAACACAATCTTTTGCAGTCTTGAATCCAGTAGTTCTCCTATTGATTTTGTCAAACCTATGTCCCTGACCAGGTCATTTAATTCTGACTATATTGTGGGATGAGGCTCACCAGACATTCACTGTTCAAAATCTAGATCATTGTCAATGTATGTGCCTGGCTGGTGCATTGCAGCATCTTTGTCCGTTTCATGTAAGCTCCATTTCTCTGGTGGTTTCGGTACTGGCTGATTGTTGACGTGTGGCACCGGTCTCTTGTCTGAAGGCAGATCGGGTAATTGAATAGAAATCTTATTTTTAGCCAGGGACATAAGTCAGACAAAACTCTGTCACAAGATCATTCTGTTTTTGCAATATGAATCGGGACTTCCATTTTTACAGACTAACAAGTTCCTCTAAACCAAGTTCCAAGATCGACAGCACATCTTGCACAACAAATGTGAGGAGCACAGGCCTAGTCTTGATCAAGCTTACAACAAGTATGTACAGTTCATACACTTTCTCAGTTCAGTCATGATACATTCTTGAGCTCTAATTATGTACTCACCAAACATATAACGGAACGTATGTCTCATGGTTGTTCGGACATTGGAAAGACAGTAGTACTGTCACCAATCGTGCTATAACAAGTCTAAAACAGGCTTGTTATGTAAATTACACTCACATAGACAATGCTATGATTTGAAACAGTTGCCTCAAAATACATGGAAAGTGATATCAACAAAATGAGTAGCATCTGTGCCTGCATGCTGCCTTTATAGATTTTCCATGCTGCATTTATCCAGCCTAAGCATGCCCAAACTGAACAAGTTCCACAAATGTTATGCAATATGCCCTAAGTGCATGCCTGGACATGCATAAGCTGCACAAAGTATCTTGTAGCACAATATATGCACACACATATATATATATCAAAAACAAACATTTTTATATAATGGTATGATACCTTAAATGACAGACTATTTTTGTGATTAGCAGGCAAAAATCCATAAGATAAACCCCACAATGTTCGGGAAGCAAAAGCTTTTTTGATCAGTATTTCCAGTTACATTTTTTCTCCTATTCTTTGTAGCATGCACAGGTTTTTCATCAAAGCTTGAGCCCCTGGATGATGAAGACTATATTTCTTGGATTTTCCATTGAGGGATAGAAGTCTTTCCCTTTCATATTATACTGCCATCACTAGGACTGGACACAAGCAAACAAAATACTGTAGGTCAGCCCATGATAACTCATCCTACTACCAGCTTGCCTCAGTTTTGTATCATTGCAGTACAAAATACATAATCATAAACAAAGAGGGATGGGACCTGTGTCATTCAATGGATGCCAAGAAAAGGATTTTACAGGAAGTACATGAATTTTGTTTATCTATTGAAGAGCACAGCAAACAGGTCCAAGAAAAAACAAATCTGGGGACCGCTTGCAGCTCAAAGAGCCACCTAAAAGACCTTAGGCCCAAAGCTGTATCAGATCAGGCTACTATGTCCACCTGGTAGAACTTAGAAAATGTGTGAACAGAAGTTGGAAGCTTTGTAAATCTTTGAAGCAGTTGCTTGATACCAAAAAACCCAAGCAGCCTTTACAGATCTAATAGAGCATGCTTGCACAGGAAAGCAAGAAACCCAATCTTTGAGATCATAAGCTTGGATGATAGTTTGACTGAGCCCTCTGGAAATAGTGAAAGGCTGCAGAACCCTTAGAGGGTCCATTTGGGATTTTAAAAAAGACTAATTTTAAGGACTAATTTTAAAGGAAGTATGATTATCACAATGTAGAGACTTTGAGAGCGCCAATAATCATAACATTGGTCGGAGAGCGGAATGTGGTGACGTCATTTCCGAAACAAACGGCTGTAGCCATATTGGTACAACCAGAACACCTATTTCAGCACATGTGATTGATGCCTTGTTTGATCTATTCCCATGTAAGTGCTCATTTGTATTTACAATAAATTTGATTCATTTACAATATTACACTATGGAAGCACTTTTTCTTGTCTCCCTGGGAGTGCTGTGAACTGGCTGTTTTTTCTGTTCCAACAAACCCCTGGCAGGAGTTCTGTGCGCTGGCTGATTTCCATGTCCAAAGGTGAAAGATATATTACCACCGCCGAACAGTATGGTCCACAAGTGAGGGGGATATCATCCCTACATCGCCGTTTGGGATTCCACTTAAACGGCCCCTGCAGTGAGTGTCCTGAAAGCCTTTTGACCCTTGGGGTCTGGGCACGGAGGTGAGGAGGCATTTTAACAGGTGTGGGAATCACTAATCATTTACCTATCCACGTTGGGGTTTTTTTTGGATGCGTTTTTGTTGGACGTTTGTGCACATGGACTTATGTCGCATTTACGATTTTTTTAGTTACATGTTATTTCTTCATTGTGTTATTGTATTTTACGGTGCACAATAATACATTCATTTGGTTTCACTGTGCGTTTGTATCACCATTTTCTGTTTTATACTAGTTGCACTCTACATATGTTTGCCATATTTATTTATGGTGTTTATATGGTCACTTATTAGTCGTTTTATATCACATGGCTTTTTGATGCACATTGCATTATGACCCTTTAGTCGCATGGTCACATTTTTTTGGCCTCACTGTGCATTGTTATTGTCATCTGTGATAAGTGGTTTGTCCATTTTTAATATTTTAGCACTTCATTTTGTATTTTTCACATTGTGCTCCACTTTCTCATGAGTTGTATTCACATTATTTAATTTATGTTATGACAGACTCATATGTCCCACTATTACTGTGATTTAGTTAATATTTTATTCTTCCCTGATCATTTCCGTGCATTTTGCCCATGGTCAGTTTATGGTCTGTTACACCTTTTGGTCCTCATTTTGGACCTTTACTATTTCACCTTTCCCTTCACTCCCATATTCCTTCCATTTACTGATTATGTTATGGTGTATTATCTATTGTCTTCTCATCTCATTATTTGTTTTGGAATGTCTGTAGCATTATTGTGTTTAGGGCAACATCAATTCTCTGTTTGTTGTTTTTTGCTAGTGGTATAGCCAGGTTTGTGCTGCTGTCCCAATACTCCCATCTTTTTTTAGTAGTGGTGCAAAAAGTTTTTTAAATAAAGAAATTAATCTATCACTTCCAGTTTTCACTAACAAACTCCATAACTAACACCTTTAATTTTTCTTCCTTCAGTTCTCATATTTAATTGGATAATTGGGAAAAACACACCATTAAACGTCCTAAAATAAACCATTTATTAAGAAAATGTTCTTTCAATTTCATCAGTTAACTTTCTTGGATAACAAATCTGAAGCTGGCCATAAAATGACACATTCACAGTGTACACAATAAACAGTAAAACATTTACAAGGTCTAGAATGCTCAGCGGTAATACTAACTTGCATCAGAGTCTGAAAATGTCAAAAACAATACATTTTATTACAGTTCTCATTCATATGAGAAATAAAAAGCTGAAGAACAAATTAAAACACAATGGTCCATGTACAGTAGTAATGGCACTTCACATGCAGCTTTTATAAAAACAAACACATGTGCAGGGACGCTGTCACATGGAGAACATGTGCCATATAACACATACAAGAGCAGCAGCAGAAGGACAAGTGATGTCCATCATCTGAGCAGTCTTAAGTCAAGGTAATACAGAATGTTGCACTGCGTGCCCCAGCTTAGTCTTTATGTAAATATTACATACAGTAGTGATTAAGAGATGACTTGCTGAAATACATTAGGCCATATTTCCTCAACAGCTTCATTCTTCATCTGTGCAAACCTGCCCACCAGAAGAGACAATATAATGTGAATTAAAGGTAAGTTTATTTTTTTAATTTTCCCAGTTCACAAAAGCATTCTATAATATGTGTCTGTGTGTTCCAATGATCTCTGCACCTCATTACAGGTTGCTCTATTACTACACAGCATAAATGTTAGTAATTGTTGCAGGTCCCCACTTGCTAGAAGTTGTAAACCTAAAATCAAGTGTTGGTGTAGAGTAGATTTTATTATATCTGGCTGTTTTCTAAAAGTGGGCCAATGCATTTTTTGCTCCATAGCCCTAATCAATTAAATATACAACTTGATTGCTGTTGACGGGTATTCTACTTTTGATTTTTTTTCTTTTCTTTTTACAACCAGTCTCAGCAGTGTGACTGAAAATGAAGCAGTCTAGCGAAGCCTATGTCTGACCATAAAAAGCCTGATCTTACCCTGATCTGCAGGTTTGAAATGACACTTGGGCAATAATCTGGCCATTTAGGGGTGCTTCTAGGAAGCGATCATGAGTACTCCTAAAAGCTCTACTTATTGCACAGGGCATAGTTCAATTTGCTGGAAAATTTTCATGTTGCCTGGCTTACCTTTTTTTTTTCTCACTGAAAAAAGGAAAGGAGGGTTTTAACTATGCACGTAAGTCTTAAAGTGGAACTTCACTCTCTAAATCAGCACTATTTTTAAAGCTTATACTGCTAGCATTAGTAAATAGATAGGAGAGTCTGTTTTAACCTTTTTTTTTTTTTTTTTCCTTCAGTTACTTCCTGGTTTCCATGCCTAGGCAAATGTTATCATACATCCCAGGTGCCTTTAGGATGTGGGGAGGGGTTTTCTCAGGTAAGCACACCCTCCAGTCTGCATTTTGTCTCTCATAGTTGAGGTCTACCTATGATGCCAATTACAGGCCTCTCTCATCTTTATAAGTGGGAGAACTTGCACAATTGGTGGCTGACTAAATACTTTTTTGCCCCACTGTATATTACAATGCAGAGAGCTTAAGATTACACTAAGGCTACTTTCACGCCGAGGAGTTTTTGAAGTGTTTTTGCTTTAAAAAGCTCAAGAATAATGCTTCCCTATGTATGTGAATGTATATCTTGGTATGTTTTCACACTGAATTGCGCTTGTGGTGTAAAAACTCCTGCTTGCAGCATCTTTTGGGCATGTTTGGCGAGTTAAAAAAAAAGCCCTGAAAACACCTCTTCCCATTGAAATCAATGGAAAACGCCTGAAAAAGGCCTCAAAAACGCCTCCGAGAAGCATTTTTGTAGTTTTAAGTCACGTGTCCTTTAAAAACGTTCAGAAAGCGCAGCAAAAACATCTATGCATTTTTGCGACGGATCAGTGTGAAAGTAGCCTAATAGACTGTCATAAAATATTTACTGTACACTCTTATTAGATAACAGTCATAGTAATTTAAACATATGCAATAAAATCATTTAAATCAATAAAGTTTCACAAACCTTAACAAATGGATGGTCCAAGAGCTGACTAGCTGTCCATCGTTTCTTTGGATCACTTTCCATACAGTGAGAAAGAAAATCTTTTCCTTCTGGACTTATTCTATCTGGAATTGGAGGCTTGTGTCCCATCCCTACTTTGTACATAATCTGAAAGTTGTGTTCATACTCATGCCATGGCCTCTAAAACAAATAAAAATGCTTATTGATACATCTGGTTCGGCTTTAAGAGATATGCTGCTTTCTATAGAACTCTTATTTACTATAATGTTAAGACATTATAGAAAATTAAAAGTTGTAGTCTTAAGGGACTTTTTCTAAAATTGTGGCATGGCTGCAGTAAGGCTGCTTTTCAAAGAACCCCAGGACCTCTGCGACGTGCTGCATGGAAGGTGGAACTGTATTGCCCACAGAGATAAGTGTGGTGGGGTGGTGGTGGTTGGTGAAAGGTGTTTGTTCACATTTTCTTTTTTTTAAGAAAAGGCCCTTTAATTACCACACATGCTCCAGGATATGGTTATAATCTCACCTTGCCTGTGACCATTTCAATCAGCACACAGCCCAAACTCCAGATATCTGCTGCCCGACCATGCCCTTCTCCTTTTGCTCGGGTGATAACTTCTGGGGCCATGTATGCTTCAAAAATATGAGTAAATACAGGTTACATTTTTTTTTTAAAACTACAGAAGTTGTCTTAAGAAAGTGCAGTAATCCCATCACAATACTAGTACAAAGACAAATGTGTGTGGGATATCTTTAATTAACGTAGACATAAGAAAAAAAGAATTTACTGCACCATCTAGAAATAAATATGCATCTACATTAATGTAAAAGCTTAAGTGTAAAATTTCACAATCTACCTGCTGTTCCCAGTGTACTGTTGACTTCGCCAGGCATGGTTTGTGCATTGTTTTTCAGTTTCACAGAGCATCCAAAGTCTCCCAGTTTGATCAGTCCACAAGATGTAAGAAATATGTTTGCGCCTGGAAAAAGTTATATCAAAAGCAATTTATATTATAATTAAGTAAACAGTGTATAACATTTAACATACATCAATACACACACAAACATATATACAGTATATGATATATAATTTTATGTTTAGATTAGTTTTAAAAAGGAGCAGGAAATGTGTGTGTGTGTGTGTGTGTGTGTGTGTGTGTGTGTGTGTGTGTGTGTGTGTGTGTGTGTGTGTGTGTGTGTGTGTGTGTGTGTGTGTGTGTAAGTAAATATATTTATTTTACACACAAGTATGTGTTTTACAAAAGGCTGGACATACCCTGTTAGATATTTTGCCAGTGGGGACTGGACAAAATTCACATAGTGTATGGCTAGCTTTATAGAAGGCGATGCATTACTTGCTCTTAACCACTTTAGGACTGGCCTTTGTAATTATGTGGTCATCACACCTATTGTTCTGAGTGAACATACTTGGTGCAGTTGGGTACCTTGTGTCCGCTATGATGGCCAATCACAGCAATTGCAAAATGTAAACATTAGTGCTACACGGAAGAGCCCTCCACTTCCTCTAACAATAGTGAAAGTTGAGGATTTAATAAAATAATCAATTCATTAAATTCATTAAATACCCCAGTCTACAGAAAGTAATGCTGCAATTCTAGATGGGGGGACTGCAGACACTGCTACTTGCTTCTAGTAGACATCTCTACTTGCATCCATGTTCTGTGTTGAGTGGCCAATCAGATGCATTATGAACACAGGAGGTCAGCTGCTCAGCACATTTGCCATTCAAGGAATGCATTGCATTTTCTGAATGAATGCAAAGCACTCTCTGCTTGGTTGAGGTGGAGAATGTGATGTCACTATACCACCTTATCCAATCAGTGAACACTTTTCATTTATTTAGAAAATGCAAAGCATTCTCTGCCATCCTACAGTGTTCTTCATGCATAAAGGTGGCTGCTCAGGACCCAGAAGCAAGTGGAGATCACTGGAGTAGCGGTGTCTTCTTCAATGATTTCCTGCTTCAGGGGTATTGGGCAAGTATGGCATATACATATTTGTATTGTTTCAAGCCAGAACAGAGTAACTATAAAAATATACTATACGAAGAATTCATTTTTAACACTGTTAAAGGGTTAGAAAGAATTTAAAAACACCAACAGTTTCTCTAAAAGAAGCAATACTTTTTAGGTTCCTCTTATGCCTCAGTCACTGACTTTCTATTTATTGTTCAAAAACGCTCATAAAAGGTTTTAAAACATTTTATTGACATTACTATACTCTGGCCTTTTGTTCATGTATAAGAGACAAAGCTTTTCCCATTTCTAAAAATACATACATGCTCAAGTATTCACTGCAACTTGATGCAGTGTATTATACTAAAAACAGAATTATATGAAATAATCTGATTTATTCTTAGAAATTCGCTCTCTTTCTGTACACAAAGTAAGTCATGGCTTAATATTTATGCAACAATGGACAAAACGGTATAAAATTATATTAATAAAAAGAAAACAAATGCTACACAACCTTGCAACCCTCCTTTACCTTTTATGTCCCGGTGAACAATACCATGTTCATGAAGCACATTTATTGCAATGGTGATCTGCTTAGTGTAAAGTCGTATGACATGCTCCTGAAGGCCAAGTCTAGCAACTTCCTCCAAAGTACCCTCATCACAGTACTCCATGAAAATGTACATTTCTTCCTGAATTTGAAGGAAAAAAAATATATCACACCTATAATGAGGAAACATATTACCATACATTTTCTATAAAATGTGTTTTAACTAATCAAGCATTCACACCTGCAAAACACTGCCAGTTTACTCTGATGCAGTGCAGGATTCGCAGCGAATTCTGTAATTTTCCTGCACCGCATCACAATCACACTCTGTTCATGCTAACCACTGCAGGTGTATGTTAATTTAACAACACACCAAAAAAGGATCACAGAATGCAGTGCAATTGGCTGAATCAGAACACATGGCTGTGAGCATCCATGCAATGCAATTCCAGTGCAAAAAAAAAAAAAAAAAAAAAAAAAAAAAAAAGGTGCATGCACCTTTCCTGCGGGTGCGGTACAATTTTAGCCATACAAAATTATTGACTCAAATCGCACTGCAGTGAATCACGTGATTTCCCGCACCGCAATAGTGTGAGCCAGTACTGAAGCAGCTAACAATTAACACAAGAAGCGGTATTGAAAATAATAATTTTAAAAAAATTTAAATAAATTGGCTTTAACAGTTTGCTGGTGCTTTGTGATTATTTTAATGCCGTACAAAGTGACTTCTCAGAGTGCTTGCATCATCTGGGTTAGATGGTTTCACCATTTGATTTTACTACACACATACAGGACTTTATTTTGCGATTCCCTTTAATCCTACGTTCACACTAGTGCTGCTGCATATTCATGCATTTTTCAGTACATTTTTGTAGCACATTTTCCTGCGTGCTATTGATGCATTTTCATGCTGCATGTGGAGGAGACGGACTATAAAACAAATGTATATGTACTTGTGTTTTTCATGTGCTCCCATTAAAGTCCTTTGGGCCAAAAAATGCACTATACTGCACCAACAGAAGTAACAGCCAGCACAGAAGAAACCGCACTGGTGTGAAAGGGGCCTAAAAGAATTGTATTATCTTTTAGGTTTTTTTCATGTAGAAGATTCATGTATAATTCATCACTGAGTTATAAGAACACCTGTCATTTTTTTTTTACTGCTGTCTGTGTCCCTGTTATGGAGATTCACCCTCTGTTTTTCCTGTTTACCAATATCACTGAAATATCAGTGCAAGTAAAAAGAAAATCCTGAATTTTGGGTTGACACCTCAACAAGAATAGAGGATAAAGCAGGAGATTCCCTCACTGTGGAAAGATTTTCTCTCACTTCCTGTTTTGGTTACGGGACAAGACGTGAAGGGAAAATTCTCCTATGCAAAAAAAACAAAAACAAAAACCTGACAGAGATATATGCCCCTTTATCCAAAATGGGAAAAAACAAACAAACAAGTTTTGCCTTTACACTTAAACTACCCCAAACATCATACAGGGTGCTCCTAAAGTCCGAACACATGGGAAATATACTAACATTAATAGGTAAAGTTGATCCAGGGAATATCCGATTGCCTCTCAGGAGATCAGGAAGATTTTTTTTCCCCTGCAGGACCAAATTGGATTATGCTTTGCTGGTTTTTTTTGTCTTCCTCTGGATCAACTGTGGGTATGTTAATTGGATCCTGTCTAAATTGGCCGTAATAGGTGTATAAATGAATGTAAGTTGGGGACCTTAGATTGTACACCCCTTGAGGGTTAGGGACTGATGTGAATGTACAATATATATGTAAAGCGCTGCGTAAATTTACAGCGCTATATAAGTACCTGAAATAAATAACTTTTTTTAATTTCTTTTTTTTTTTATGGTTAAACTAGATGGACTTGTCTTTTTTCAGCCAGCCTATGTAACTGTAAATATCACTAACTATATGTTTTTTTTCTCAATATACATTTTGCCTGTGTCCAGACTTTAGGGACACCCAGTAAATTTTTGTTTGAAGGCAGACCCTAGAAAAAATGGTGGCAGTTGCAATTGTTTTTATGTCACATGATATTAGCACGTTTATCAAATGCAAATATGGTTAGTAAAGAAAATTAAAAAAGCACAAAAAAGTTTATTTTAGTGCACACAAACAATATATTACCCACATTTTGGTAAAATATAAATGATGAGGTTGTGACAATAGATGTCTAACATTTCCAGTCTTAAAATTGCTCGCGTCTCTGAAATAATGACACATTTTGGCACCGAAAATTGTCTATAGACGTCACTTTAAAACCCTTTACAGTGGCTAAATGGTTAGCACTTCCTCCTAGCAGTACTAGGGTCATTGGTTTGAATCCCAACCATGACACCACCTGCCTGGGGTTTGCATGTTCTCCCTGTGCCTGCGTGGGTTTCATCCAGGTACTCCGGTTTCCTCCCACACTCCAAAAACATGCTGGTAGGTTAATTGGATCCTGTCTAGATTGGCCCTAGTATGTGTATTTATGAATGTGAGTTAGGGACCTTAGATTGTACGCTCCTTGAGGGTTAGGGACTGATGTGAATGTACAACATATATGTAAAGCGCTGCGCAAATTGACGGTGCCATATAAGCACCTGAAATAAATAAATCTGCAAATAATGTATACTTTTACTTGTATACTCTCAGCCCAGTTGCCTTTGATCAGTATTGGTATTGTCCCTTAAATTTTCTCTGCTAAATTTGACTTGTTTGGATCATTCTGTCTTGGGTTAGGGTGATAATCTTTTTTTTTTAGAACATCAGACTTGTGATATGTTGGTTGACCACCAGCTATAAGTCTATGATTTATTTATTTTCTCTGTGGTTTCATATTTTTTTGAAAAGTTTAAAATAAACAATTGATAAAGCCTTTACAGGTTATCAGTTTTAGAATTAACCATGAATAATGGCAATAGTTTTTGCCAACTTGTGGCAATATGTAACGTGTAGCATTGTCATTTTCGAATTAGGCACATCGACCACACAGGTGTTGGTTCTTTTGTGCCTGCATGTGGGGGTGGTGGACTTTAAATTTTTGTGTGTGTGCATTTTTACCTTTTGCTTTATTTATTTATTTTTAAATTAATTTTATGCTATCAAATCCCTATTGTCCCCCTGGACAATAGCCCCTTATGTGATAGCATTAGAATAGAGAGTCCTCAGAGGACTGTGGTGATCATGTAGCTTTACAGAATCCCTTCCACCAGAAAGCCCACCACCAGCCGAACAACATTAAACACGTACCAGCTGATACAGCTGTCCAGAATGTGCCTGAAATAACATTTACAAATAGAGCTGGTAGGCAGTCAGTTTCAGCTGGTAGGCAAGTCAGTTTCAAAATGTAGAAAAGGTTACAAGTGCAGCAAAAACAAGTGATTCTATTGCAAACTAATCCATGTTAATGTACTATTAAAGAATGTCAAAGGCAAACAGCTTCACATTAGGTATAAAAAGCTTACTCTGTGAAGTTCTACACCAAAATATCGGACAAGATTTGGGTGTTTGATGCCTTCAAAGATTTTCAGTTCATCTGCTGTTTCTTTGATTGTCTTATGATCATTTGGCTGAAAACGGATCTAAGAGGGAGGAAGACCGCATTCAATGATTTGGTTTGAACACAAAGTATCCATTAGATGTAACAGGTTCATCTAAAAAGGTTATATGTAAACCTGATTACTTAAATCTTATAATTGTAAATATATGTAAGTAATTTTAAAATACATTTCAAATCTGCAGCAGCTTTTACTAAAATAATAGGTCATACTCAAGACTGGCACACACCACATTTTATAGATCTAAACATACGTCTACACAAAAGGAACATAACCTCTCCAACTTTTTCAGTGGCCTTAGAAACAGTCCTGTATTAGGCTGGGTTCACATTGATGTGCTGCGTTTTGGGCACAGCACAGGTGTTTACACGGTTTAGGTGCTTATATTAGTTTACGTGTTTCTGCCACGTTTTCTGAAAGCACATCAAAAGTCCTGCATGCCGCGTCTTTGGTGAACTTTCAAAAAACATGTAAAAAAAAAAAAACTCAACCTAATAGAAGTCAATGGGACCGCTGCTAAAAATGCACACATACGCTGTCCTGCAGCCAAAATGTAGCGCTCCAGTGTGAACCTAGCCTTACAGTGTTGTTATACATTGTTAAAGAAAACTGAAAATGTTTTAAATTGGTCAGCTACCCAATGGCTGCACAACACAAGCAATTAGTCACTAAAAGTTTAACGCATTATGCTTGTAACGCTAGTTTGTAGTGGAGTTTCTTCCAACGATTTCACGTAGTTGCTATTTAGTAATTTTGCGACAGATACACAAATGCTGTCATGACTAACTCGTGCTCCTGAATGTAGGTCAGAATGAGCTGCTTTGTATCTAGGCAACATTACCTAAATGAAGGATAACATCACAAATGTATTTCATTAATAGATGTTCTACAGCCTTACATGAAAAGTCTCACACTTTCATTGTGCAATTACTTGATACTAAATATACAGTTCCAATAAAAAGTATTTGCCCCTTGGAAATATGTTTTATTGTCATAGAATATTGAATCAAGGTGGATAT
Source organism: Staurois parvus (assembly GCF_062004578.1). Classification (NCBI taxonomy): domain Eukaryota; kingdom Metazoa; phylum Chordata; class Amphibia; order Anura; family Ranidae; genus Staurois; species Staurois parvus. The sequence goes on along the minus strand of NW_028317855.1, from coordinate 11,960,914 downwards.
TTTGTTATACTTATCAATAGGAAACAGACTCTTAGGCTAAAAAACCCTTAAATTTTGGTTTCATCAAATGTCCCAGGTATCCCTTCTGGCAAACTACAGCCAACATATAAAATCAGTATTAGTTAACAGAAACTCTTTTTTCCCTTACTCTCCCATACAACTGCAACTTATGAAGAACCTAAAGAAAGACTATGCATACCAGATAGTTTTGCCAGTCTTAGCCAGTTAGGGCTGTAACTCCTTCATAGTGTTACAAGGTCTTCTGGTGGCTTCTCATTTATCTCCTTCATGCACGGTAACTTACCTTCCCTTTATAGCCTGTCGTTGACAGATTAACAACTGTGCCATACTGTTTACATTAGTTAATGTTTGATTTCATTGTATGTTCAGGCACATTCAGGGACAGGAAAATGTACTTGGACTCTATTTGTGCTTTTCAAAATCAGTTTCTTGAAGTTGCTTGGGGTATTCGCTTGGCCTCCTAATGTAAAATATGCCACAAAACTGACTCATCAGTAGCTGGACCTTCCTGATACACCTGCATTTTTAGTACAATCACTTGAAACCTCTTGACTATTCACATGTGATCTCAATGATACCATTGTCCCCCATGCACACCTGAGTATTTTTGCACCCTCCTCTCCTAACATCCAGTATATTGCAAACACATGCACAAATGTTTGCAAAACACTTACACTTAAACACATACACATGTGCAAAAGTACTAAAAACATTTTTTAAAAGCCTGTATAAATGATTATATAAGCACTCTCTAGGTGTGAATACAGGAGATGTGATCTTGGAAAACAACTGGTTGCAGCCATTAAGGAAGTGTATACTTAGGTAGTTGGTTTCAATAAAAAAAAACAAAAAAAAAAACACCATTTCAGATAATTTTTTTCAATTTAACCTGAGAGAGTCTCTTTCTGTTGATCAGTGTATTCAAAGTTCCATGGCAATAAAACATGAAAATTTTACACAGATGCAATGAATGAGTGGTTACATGGTCTTATAATGGTCATGTAAGATTTTCCATTGTACACAAGATATAGCCAATTTAATATTTAAAACATTAAATATTTTCTACAATTATCAAACCCACCTAAGTGGTCTTATGAACTATTTACAAGCTGTATCACTTTGTATAGAATTTAGGGTCACTTTTATTATTGTAAAACTGCACGGTTTCTTTACCAAGGTAGTACCAGGACTCTGCTACCACATTAGCTAAGCAACTAATCCACCTAAGCTAACTAATGCTGAGAAGGATAAAATAATCAGAACTTTTTAAAGCTCAACTCCATGAAAGGATGCTTCTTTGCTAATCCACCTAAAACTAGAAAGGAAAAAAAAAAAAAGTTCTGTCTGCAGTAGGGCTTTAAACAAAATTTGTTGCAGGTATTTGAAATAGATATTACTTATTTTTTAATAAATATGAACAAATTTCAGTAAAAACATTTAATGCAAATTCCTGAAATCAAATCTACTTACTTCTTTCATAGCCATCAACTCTCCAGTGTCAACACTAATGCAGGTGTAGACCTTCCCGTATTGGCCTTCACCTGTAGAAAAAAGAAAAAAACAACCCAGCACAAGATTGGAAGTTATAACTATCAAAACAAACATTCAAAACCAGAGGAAAAGTTAAACAAGAGTTGATGGCCTTACACTAGATTCACATCTGTGCAGGTGGTGCCACTGCGAGATCTGCACAAATTCCGGCAGCTGCAACCATCCACACAGTGAAACGTGGGATCTGTGGACAGATGCCATTAACCACTTGCCTTCCAGAGGATTTACCCCCCCCCCCCCCCCCTCCTGACCAGGCCATTTTTTGTGATACCGCTGCGTTATTTTAACAGACAATTGCACGGTACAAAATGGTTTATGCTGTACATAAATGATATTTATGTCCTTTCCCCCCCCCCCACAAATAGAGCTTTTTTTCAGTGGTATTAGATCACCTCTGAGTTTTTTATTTTTTGCGCTATAAACAAAAAAATACCGACGATTTTGAAAAAAACACAACTACTGTTGACATTTTGCTATAAAACATTCTCAGTTAAAAAATTTTAAAAAATCAAATTTCGTCATAAATTTAGCCCAAAATGTATTCTGCTACATCTTTGGTAAAAAAAAAAAAAAAATTCCAATACATGTAAATTAGTTGGTTTACGTAAAAGTTATAGCATCTACAAATGGCAGTATATATACACTGGAATTTAAATTTGTATACTAGCAATGGCAGTGATCAGCGACTTACAGCGGGACTGCAGAACTGCGGCAGGCATTTTAACACTGGGTTGGAACTGACTAACTGCCAGTGACATCCCAATGACACTAATACATTGATCAGTGCTAATAAAAAGCATTAACGTGGGGGGCGTGGCCTGGCACTCAAGGAAAATGGCCACTTAGAGAGGGAGCTCTTTGAGACCTACAGCTTCCTAAACGCTCCCGCTGCTTGCCTACTCAACTGACATGAGCAAAATGGCAAAGTACTCCGCTGGGCACCGATCTCACCGCTCGACCGCTACACCTGTAGCCCGCAGCATACAAGAGATCTTCAAACCGACTCCACACGTGATCTGCAGGACACTGACCAAGATGGCGCCAATCCGCCATAAGGAGGATTGCAGTGAGGATTCACATTCCGCTTCTGAGGATATGGTGAAAGACACTGATGCCCCGAATCATCCCCTTACAACTGGCTGACATGACGACTATTGCCGCTGACATTAAGAGAGCTTTCTCATCTGCCATTACAGAATTGAGAGCTGATCTTTTAGCTCTCTCAGAAAAGATGGTGGCAGTGGAAAAGGCCAACAACAAGACGGATAAAGCTATACTGCGATTAGAATCCACAGTAGATTCTCATGCTATGTATCTTATCAATATTAACAGACATCTAGAAGATCTGGATAATGGGGGGAAGGAGGAAAAATATAGAGTACGGGGTATCCCTGAATCGGTTGAATCAGACAAAATCAAATTAGCCCTAAACTCAGTGTTTAATAGCTTGCTTGACCGACCCTCAGATACTCCTATTGACTTTGTTCATGCTCACAGAGCATTAAAGCCTAAACCATCTGAAATGAACCCACCCAGAGATATAATATGCTGTCTGCCCTCTACTGAGGCTACTTAGAGAAAGGGGGATATCGTACAAATGGAGATTCCCTTTTGCATTGCAAGCCTTGCACAACGGGAAAATGTACCTGGTAAGGATAGCAGATGATCTACACACGTTCTGTGAGAGTCTGCACTTACCATCTATAGATTTACCAGAATGGAACTCTGAATTTCGTCTTCCCACCCCGACACATAGCCCGCCGCACTCACCACTCTCATCACCAGTGAAACCACCACACAAGAAGGGGAAATACAGCAGCCAACAAGGGGGTGGAATACTCCACTCGCCGATCCAAAGCAAAGGTCAGCGAACTGGTGAACAAACCTGACTGCCTATTATTTTGCCTTCACTTTGTATCCCGATCTTCTGAGGTTAATTAGATCGCATTTATTTAAAGAGCTTGTCTCAACCTACGAACACACTCATTTTTCTACTTCTTTGGTACCTAGCGAAAGTTAACAAAGATACCAAGAACTCTATCTTCATTGTTCTACTTGCGTAACAATAACTGAAATTTGTTGTTCTTATTATAATATTTCATTATAAGCATTAGATGAAAGGTTACTGTCAATTCTGCCAGAACAGAAAGCTTATGGAGAACAACTGATCTTGAAGCAGACTGCCTTGTTGTTACAAACTATTTGATATAGGCATGCCTTGCTTCAACCCAGAGGCAATTTTTTTTTTGTGTCTACATATAGCCATCAAGCTTACGATGCTCTTTCAGCTCATGCCATAACATATCTAAGATCATAGTTGTAGGTAGTACTGCATGGCTTAATATAACTGGGTATATGATGTGCTTTCAACATATGCTGTGAGTTCTCTTCTTGCTCCCATACAGTATTCTGCAGTTTGCCTTTTTTCTTGAAACTTCTTCTGGTTCTTGTGAGGACTAGGCGAACACCTCCCACGACTCCCCACTCAAGGTATACAAATTTGGTAACCACACCTACTTCACCTCTAATCACAGATTTTGGAGGTATTATAATTTTCTTCTGTAGTCCTATCGCCCTTTGGTAAAACCAAAGGACCTACCTTTTCTTTTCACCCTTGCTTCTCTCCACCCCCCCCCCTTTTTTTTTTTTCTTTTCCCTCGTTTTTCTCTTTTTCTTCACTCCCTCTATACCTTGATGCCACTGTAAGGATAACGTACGATTAAACTGTGCACTATGGCTTATTCAGTCTTAGGATCTCAGCCCACTTTAATATTGCCCAATGCTAAAGGCTTGAATATTCCAGAAAAACACACAAATTTTTAAAGAATTGAAAGAAAAAAAAAAAACAAAAAAAAAACTTACAAGAAACACATTTCAGGACAAATTATGTACCAAACCTAACTTCGTCCTATTTTTCTAAAGCATACCATTCCACCAATCCCTCAGCTAAGACCACAGGAGTCTCCATCTTAATTGGTTGGAAAGATTTGAGGTCACTCTCCAATTAGTAGACCCTCAGGGTCATTATCTGCTTCTACAGGGCACTCTTAAATGTTTTCCGCTCACACTGGAAAATTGTGTATTTCCCCAACACTAATCGCATAGCTTTCTGTAAGAAAACAATAGACGAACTCAAAGGGTTTTCCTCTGGTTGTTTATTCCTGGGAGGAGATTTCACTATCCCCTTGAATCCCTTGCAAGATACCGCCACTAGAAAATCTAGTGTGAAATATCAGATATTCAAATGCATAAAATCGCAGATGCACTCACTAATCCTCCTGGACTCCCAGCATTTAATGCATCCAAATCGAAGAGACTTTACCTTTTATTTTTTTTTATCTCAAAGAGTTTTAGCCCTACTACTAGAAGCCCACATAGGGATACATACCATCTCTTATCACGTACCCACTTCAATTGTCCTTAACCGCCTCCCGCCCGCCATAAAAGGAAATGACGGATGCAAGGTGGTTTTCTCTTTCTGGGAGGACGTCATATGATGTCCTCCCACTCTAACCATGCGTGCGCACTGATCGGTGGTGCCCTGTGTCCCTGAGACACAGTGGATCACCAATCAATGGAAAGAGCCAATGATGTCAGCTCTATCATATGATCAGCTGTGTCCAATCACAGCTGATTGCATGTAAATAAGGAAATGCCGGTTATCGGCATTCCTCTCCTCACGAGCTGTTACGAGCCGGTATTCGGAATTACTCAGAGGGGACATGTACACTGATCATCAGTGTGCCCTGATGATCAGTGTAGCCCCATCAGTGCCACCTGCCAGTGCCCATCAATGCCACCTGCCAGTGCCCATCAATGCCCCATATCAGTGCCTACCAGTGCACATCAATGCCACATCAGTGCCCATCTGAGCCGCCTATCAGTGCTGCCAGTTAGTGCCGCCTATCATTGCCAGTCAGTGCTGCCTAACAGTTCCTTTCAATGCTACCTAACAGTGCCAGTCAGTGCTGCCTATCAGTGATGCCTTTCAATGCCATCAGTGCCACCTACCAGTGCATCCTCATCAGTATCCATCAGTGCAGCCTATCAGTGTCCATCACTGCAGCCTCAATAGCGCACATCAATAAAGGAGAAAAATTACTTATTTACAAAATTTTATAACAGAAACTAAGAAAAAAAATTTTCAGTTGTTTCTGGTTTGTTTAGCAAAAAATAAAAAACCCAGAAGTGATTAAATACCACCAAAAGAAAACTGTCTAAAAAAAAAAAAAAACTATAAAAATTTCATGAGTACAATGTTGCATGACCGCGCAATTGTTATTCAAAGTGCGACAGCACTGAAAGCTCAATATTGGCCTGGGCATGAAGGGGGTATAAGTGCCCTGTATGCAAGTGGTTAAATTACCCGAAACACAGACTAAACTAGGCTCCTGGCGCTTAAATCCCACACTGCTCACCGACCCCGTCAATTTACAAAAGGTCACTTATGAGTTGTATTCTTATTTCTCTCTCAATACACCTGCAGAACTATCAACTCTAACTATATGGGATGCTCACAAATATGTCCTTCGAGGGGAACTGATAAGTCAGGGTGCTCAACGTAAAAAAGCTTCTGAAAACAAAATTCGTGAACTGACCACGAAAATTGCTAGACTGGAAATGGCACTTAAACGCTAGCCACACATTTAGTAGTAGAACTGTTAGATACCCGGACAGAACTTAGACGATTGTTAGACTTGAAGGCTAAACATACACTTTTTTATAAGACAAAAGTTTACTATGAACATGAAAAACTCTTAGCCAAAGCATTGAAAGAATCTACTATGGCATCTAATATTTTGGCGATTAAAACACAGTCAGAAACTCTGACCCATTCCACAGATCAGATTACATCAGAACTCCATGTCTACTATAGTAAACTGCATAACCTCCCACCTGCGCATAGGCCTCCTACTCTACAGGGAGATAGGTCTGAGATTATTGAGGATTATATCAAACAGAGCGAGATGCCCCAATTGATGCAGGAGGAGGCCGAGTCATTGGAAGAGCCTTTCACAGATGAAGAGCTTAATTTAGTAATCAAAATTTTGAAACCGGGAAAAAGCCCAGGTCCTGACGAATTTACTGCTTTATAGTACAAGACCTTTCTTCCGCTTATTCGGGCCCCTCTTCTTCAGGCATGGGAACCCGTTAAGGGACCCACACTCGTTCCTCGACTATTTTCTGGCAGGACATGCCTCTGTCACCCCAAAACCCACAAAGGACCCCAACGACTGCACCAATTATTGGCAGATTTCACTGCTGAATGTGGATTTGAAAATACTGGCAAAAATGTTAGCCAATCGGTTGAATCCTTATTACTTCACTTATTGGGCCAAAACAGGTCGGGTTCATGCCGGGTAGGGAGGCCAGAGATAATATCATCAAGACATTAAATCTGATCCATGGCACTCGTGCGGGCAGGATTGAAGGCCTTCTCCTGTATACTGATGCGGAGAAGGCCTTTGATAGAGTAGCGTGGGACTATATGTTTGCTACCTAAACCTAATATGCTGGAGTGGATATCCTCCCTGTACCAAGATCCCTCAGCATGCATACAAATCAATGGGACTTTATCTACTCCGGTCCAGATTAAAAATGGCACAAAAAAAGGATGCCCACTGTCGCCCTTGCTATTTATCATATCTCTAGAACCCTTTATCCGAACCATAAAGCAAACGCAAGCAATTGTACCATTCTTCCAAGAATCCTTTATCACTTCCAGACCTTGCCAAAAGTGATTCCCTTGAGTTTTTTTAAACGCCTAACAACAATGGTTCGGAAAATTCTTTGGGCAGACGGTAAACCCAGAATTAGTTTACAATATCTGATGTCTCCCAAAGCTAGAGGGGGACTGGGTTTTACCAATTTTAGATACTATTATACTGCTGCGCACTTGACAAGGATTGTTGATTGGCATTGCCCCCCTCCACCCATCCCCGCCCACCCTGAAACCAACCCCCCCCCAAAGAAAAAAAATAAGTCCACCCACTCTGCATTTCTCCATTACATCTTAAATAAGGGTTACTTTCACATATCCCACTCTACTGCTTCATGTATTTCACCTTGGGCTCAAAATCTTCCCATTTTCCCCACCTCCTATAATATACCTCCATCTTGTCTTCTTGCACATAATACAGTTTCTCCATTCTACATATCTGATTCACTCTTTCCGCTCAATCCTCTGCATCTCTGAGCTATGCCAAAACTTAGGTATCAGACCCTTTGCCGCATTTAGATAATACCATATGCCCAAATCTTTGTATTTGTTCACTGATAACTGTACCATGTAACAAACACAACTCTGGATCCCAATCCTATCTTTATCCCAGAGATTATCCCAATTAAGTGAGCCATTGTCTCCCAAAAACCTTGAATCTTTGGGCACTCCCACCATATGTGGTATAACGTACCTATCTTTCCACACCCCCGCCAATACTCTGGTGTATTATCCCCACTCATCTTATATTCTATGTTCGGTGAAATGTGCCATCTTGTTAAACACTTATAATTTACCTCCACCTCTCTCATGCTTAGGTTCTCGTGTGTTAATCTATATATTTTGCTCTGTTTATCCTCGTCTATCTCTATTCCCAAGTCACTTTCCCATTTTGTTATATACAGTGTGTGTGTGTGTGTGTGTGTGTGTGTGTGTGTGTGTGTGTGTGTATCTTATAAACTTTTGCCGTGCCCCGTTTCCCATCTCCATGTGATTCCAACAACCTCTCAAACATATTCCAATCCTTTCTCAATCTCAAAGGTTTCGGAAGACTCCCAACAAAGTGTTTTAATTGGTGATATCTCCACTCATCTATCTTAATAAAAAGTTCCCTATTGTCCCTTTTCAATTCCTTTAAGTGTTCTCAATTCCTGCCCTTCCATAATATCCCTCAGTTGAATATCCTCCTTTTTAAACCATTTTCCTGTGCTCTCCTCCCTACCTGGGGGGAAATACTCTGTGTTCCTCAGTGACATTAATTGTGTATTAAAATCCCACTTCATAAGCTTGTGCAATTTACCGTATTTTCCGGCGTATAAGACGACTGGGCGTATAAGACAACCCCCTACTTTTCCTGTTAAAATGTAGTGTTTGGGCTATACTCGCCGTATAAGACTACCCCTCTTCCAATGCACACCAGTGGGAAGAATCGTGCCCCATCATTGGTGTCAGTGGGAAGAATAGTGTCCCATCATTGGTATTAGTGGGAGGAATAGTGCCCCATCATTGGTATTAGTGGGAGGAATAGTGCCCCATCATTGGTATTAGTGGGAGGAATAGTGCCCCATCATTGGTGTCAGAGCCACGAATCGTGCCCCATCATTGGTGTCAGTGGGAGGAATAGCACTCCATCATTGGTGTCAGTGGGAGGAATAGCACCCCATCATTGGTGTCAGTGGGAGGAATAGCACCCCATCATTGGTGTCAGTGGGAGGAATAGCACCCCATCATTGGTGTCAGTGGGAGGAATAGCACCCCATCATTGGTGTCAGTGGGAGGAATAGCGCCCCATCATTGGTGTCAGTGGGAGGAATAGCGCCCCATCATTGGTGTCAGTGGGAGGAATAGCGCCCCATCATTGGTGTCAGTGGGAGGAATAGCGCACCATCATTGGTGTCAGTGGGAGGAATAGCGCACCATCATTGGTGTCAGTGGGAGGAATAGCGCCCCATCATTAGTATCAGTGGCGGGAATAGTGCCCCATCATTAGTATCAGTGGGGGGAATAGTGCCCCATCTTTGGTGTCAGTGGGAGGAATCGTGCCCCATCATTGGTGTCAGTGGGAGGAATAGTGTCCCAACATTTGTGTCAGTGGGAGGAATAGTGTCCCAACATTAGTGTCAGTGGGGGGTGGAATAGTATCCCATCATTGGTGTCAGTGGGGGGTGGAATAGTGCCCCATCATTAGTATCAGTGGGGGGAATAGTGCCCCATCTTTGGTGTCAGTGGGGAGGAATAGTGTCCCAACATTGGTGTCAGTGGGAGGAATAGTGTCCCAACATTGGTGTCAGTGGGGGGTGGAATAGTGCCCCATCATTGGTGTCAGTGGGGGGGGGGGGGGGGAGGAATAGTGCCCCATCGTTGGTGTCAGTGGGGGGGGGGGAAAGGAAAAGTGCCCCATCGTTGGTGTCAGTGGGAGGAATAATGCCCCATCATTGGTATCAGTGACACCAATGATGGGGCACTATTCCTCCCACTGACACCAATGACACTTGCTGACCCCTGTTCCAGTATGTACGGCACACTTACCGGCCGCTCCTTCACTCGATTTTCGCGGAGCCGCTCGGCTCCGCCTCCTCGCCAGTGATTGGCCGCCTGTGTGCCTTTTCTGAGCTACAGTTCTGGCGGCCAATCACTGGTGAGGAGGCGGAGCCGAGCAGCCGCGCAAACATCCAGTGGCTGAACTGAATGAAGGAGCAGCCGCGCTTCCTGGACCGGATCGTCGTGGGACCGGAGCCAGGTAAGAAACAGCAGCCCCTGCCCACCCCTGCACTTAAGTGTCCCTTCCGTTGGAGGGGGGGGGGGCGCGGCAGCGACACCGCCCCCCCCCTAAAAAGTGTCAGCATGCCGTATACCGGCGTATAAGACGACCCCCGACTTTTGAGAAGATTTTCAAGGGGTAAAAAGTAGTCTTATACGCCGGAAAATACGGTATCCCAAACCCTTAAAACATTTAATGTATAAACACTCGTGGTATCTTTTAATCTTCTATATTGTGCTGGTACCCATATGATTTTACTCAAGTTAACTCCGCTTAATTCATTTTCAAATTTTAACCCACCTTTTCCCCTCTGGATTGTGTGTCCAGTCATAAAATTCTTGCAAGAACTGCTGCTCTATAATACCTCTTGATATCTGGCACTCCCAATCCTCCCTTATTTCTACGCAACAAATCATAAGATATTCTAGGTTTTTTATTTTTCCATATATATCTTAACATCTTTTTAATTACCTTAAAAAAAAACCTCCAGAAGCCTAATTAGGATCATCTGGAATTTATATAGGAGTTTAGGTACAATTACCATTTTTATCAGATTTATGACCCCTATCCAAGACAGGTTACCTCCTCCTAATTTCTTCAATTCCTCCTTAATCTCATTTAATAGTAAGATGTAGTTTAACTTATACAAGTTCGTATGTGAAGCAGTGAGTTTAACCCCTAGATATTTTATCTCTCTATCTTTCCATATAAAAGGGAATTCTTTTTGTATCTTTTCTTTTTCACTATTTGGAAGATTTACATTTAAGATATCAGTTTTTTTTTTGTTTTCAAATTTGATAACTCCCCATAATCCTTTAAACTCTTCATTAAATTTGGGAGTGTTATCCTAGGATTTCCCACATAGAACAACAGATCGTCCGCAAAAGCAGCCACTTTATGTTCAATTCCTCCTATCTGTATTCCTTTTATGTTCATATTTTTCCTAATTGTTGCCAGTAAAGGTTCCAATGATAATACATACAACAATGGGGACAGTGGGCATCCCTGTCTTGTTCCATTTGACATCCCTATAGGTTCTGACCTCTCTCCGTTAACCAAAATAACCGCGGAGGGCTCTCTATACAATTTTCCTATCCACTCTCTCATTCTAACTCCCAATCGTAGAGTCTCCAGAGTGTCCATCATAAAACTCCAATCTACTCTATCGAATGCTTTTTCAGCGATTGAGAGCACCACCGCCGGAGTTTTCCCCTTCCTGGCTTTTTGGATAGGCAGCAAAGTTCTCAACCCATTGTCTCTACCCTCCCTCCCTGGTACAAATCCCACCTGGTCCCCCTGGATCCATTCTGGCATTAAATCTTTCAACCTATTTGCTAAAACCTTTGCATATAACTTAGTGTCTATGTTCAAAAGTGAGATTGGTCTATAGCTAGAGCACTGAGAAGCATCCTTCCCTTCCTTTTGAATAAGCACCACATGGGCCTGTAAAGATTCTCGCCTCATCTCCATCTCTCCACCTAGAGCGTTCATATATTTCTTCAATTTCGGTATCAACAAATCACTATATTTTTTATAGTACCTCACAGTATAACCATCTGGGCCTTGGCTTTTCCCCGTCATAGTACTTTTTAATGCTATTTTTATTTCCTCCTGCGTAATTTCTAAATCAAGGGAAATCAGTTGATCTTCACTTAACTTCGATAGTCCAGCGTTTAAATATATCCTTTTTTCTCTACTCACATTTCCACTTTTATTTATTGAATCCTGGGAAGTGATATTATACAGCTTGCTATAATATTCCTTAAACAACTTGGCGATCTCTTTAGTAGAATGAACCGTTTCTCCCTTGGGGTTTCTTATTTTTTCTATATAATTCCTGTTTTTCTTTTTCCTCAAGGCTCTCATTAAATATTTTCCTGGTCTATCTTCCCATCTATACCTCTCACTTGCCACTTTATTAAAAACGCTTTCCTCTCCTCTTCCATCAGTATCTCTAGTTCTTCTGTCTTTTTTGTTATCTTCTGTCTTATCTCTTTTGTTATTCTATTTTTATGTATCTGCTCCAGGTCAAATATTTCTTTTAACAGCCCAACACGTTTCTCTCTTCTTTTTTGCCCCGGACGCAATCAGTATACCTCTTATGTAGGCCTTGTGGGACTCCCATACTGTGGCCACCAACACTTCCCCTGTCTCATTCTCCTGAAAAACTCTTTCAATCTCTTCTCTAATCTTCTGATCAATCTCCTGATCTAGGAGAAGAGCCTTATTCAACTTCCATCCAATACCCCCTGTCCACCGCCTCCCCCACCCTAATTTCAATGTAACAGTGGCATGGTCTGAGAGAGACATTGCCTCTCTCTCTACTTTAGCCACCATGTCAACAAGTTGATGATCCACCAATATACAGTTGCATGAAAAAGTATGTGAACCCCTTGGGATTACGTGGAGTTTTGCATGAATTGGGCATAAAATGTGCTCTGAACGTCATCTAAGTCACAACAATAGAGGAACACAGTCTGCTGAACATAATACTACACAAACATTAGATGTTGCCATGGTTTAATTGCACATAACATGTAAACATTCACAGTGCAGGGAGGAAAAAGTATGTTAACCTTTGGACTTAACTGGTTGACCCTCCTTTGGCAGCAATAACCTCAACCAAATGTTTCCTGTAGTTGCAGATCAGACCTGCACAACGATCTGAAGTAATTTTGGACCACTCCTCTTCACAAAACTGTTTCAGTGTAGCAATATTCTTGGGATGTCTGGTGTGAATCGCTCTCTTAAGGTCATGCCACAGCATTTCAATCGGGTTGAGGTCAGGACTCTGACTGGGCCACTCCAGAAGGCGTATTCTGTGCTGTTGCAGCCATTGTTTTGTTGAATTACTTGTATGCTTTGGGTCATTGTCCTGTTGCATCACCCATCCTCTGCGGAGCTTCAGTTGGCGGACAGATGGTCGTACATTTTCCTGCAAAATGTCTTGATAAACTCTGGAATTCATTTTCCCATCAATGACAACAATCCGTCCAGGCCCTGAGGCAGCAAAGCAGCCCCAAACCATGATGCTCCCTCTGCCATGTTTTACAGTGGGGATGAGGTTTTGATGTTGGTGTGCTGTGCCTTTTTTTCTCCACACATAGTGTTGTGTGTTCTTCCCAAACAACTCAATCTTGCTTTCATCTGTCCACAGTATATTTTGCAAGTAGTGCTGTGGAGCATCCAGGTGCTCTTTTGCAAACTTCAAACGTGCTGCAATATTCTTTTTGGACAGCAATGGCTTCCTCTGTGGTGTCCTCCCATGTACTCCATTCTTTGTTTAATGTTTTCCTTATTGTAGATGTGTCAACAAAAATGTTAGCATGTGCCAGAGATTTCTGTAGGTCTTTAGCTGACACTCTGGGATTCTTCTTTACCTCATGCAGCATTCTTCGCTGTGCTCTTGCAGTCATTTTTACAGGACGACCACGCCTAGAGAGAGTAGCAACAGTGCTAAACTTACTCCATTTGTAGACAGTCTGTCTTACCGTGGACACATGAACATCAAGGCTTTTGGAGATACTTTTATAACCCTTTCCAGCTTCATGCAAGTCAACAATTCTTGATCGTAGGTCTTCTGAGAGCTCTTTTCTGCGAGGCATGGTTTACATCACAGTGCTTCTTGAAACCAGTAAACCCAAAACAGGTGTGTGCTTTTTAAGGGCAGGACAGCTGTCAGCAAACATCCAATATCATCACACTGATTGGAGTCAAGGTTGGCTCACTCCTGGCTCCAATTAGGTCTGGGAGAAGTCATTAAGCTAGGCCCTCACATACTTTTTCCTCCCTGCACTGTGAATGTTTACATGTTATGTGCAATTAAACCATGGCAACATCTAATGTTTGTGTAGTATTATGTTCAGCAGACTGTGTTCTTCTATTGTTGTGACTTAGATAACGCTCAGAGCACATTTTATGCCCAATTCATGCAAAACTCCACGTAATCCCAAGGGGTTCACATACTTTTTCTTGCAACTGTATAGTCCAATCTCGAGTACATCTCGTGTGCATTAGAGAAGAAGGTATAGTCTCTCTCTTTTCCTTGTATTCTCCCAATATCCACCAGTTGGCACTCATGCATCACCTTCTTTAACATTCTCAGAGACCTACCTCCCTCTCGCTGCACCGGAGAGGTCGTATCAATTTTTGGATCCATTCAAAAATTCAAGTCCCCTGCCACTATCAAGCACCCCTTTTTGAAGGCCATCAATTTTCTCAAAACACCTTTCAAATATAACTCCGGTCTCTTATTTGGGCAATAAATATTCGCAATTGTACATTCCATTTCTTGTAACCTACCTCTCAAAAACAGAAATCTCCCCTCTGTATCTATTACTCTTTCCTCCAGCTCAAATCTTATGTTTTTTGCAAGCCCTATTGCTACTCCCTTTGCTCTCTTAATTGGGGGATCTGCGTAAAAACCATGTTGGATAGTTTCTAGAATTCAACTTAATGTTTGACTTAATCTCGAGATGTGTCTCCTGCAAAAAGACCACAGAAGCTTCTCTATGTTGCAACTCCTTGAATAGCTTAAATCTTTTCCCAGGTACATTTCAGCTATTTACATTATATGTTATAAACCGTAGCTCTTCCATATTTCTTGTATCTCTTTTTTTCTCCACAATTTCCTCTTTTTTACCCTCAATTCCCTTGTACTTCCCTTCCTTATGCAGAGTGTTAATTTTAATACCCCTTCCCCATTCCCTCCTACCCACCCTCCCCTGTTACTCCCCTCCCATCCCACCCCCCCTCCCATTTTTAGGCCTCTAATTTGCCTATTAATCACTTGTGGGTCTATACCCACCCTTGATTGAACCTTAGGGCTAAACTCCACTCATGAACGGCACTCCCTCCTTCCAACCACCCCAATTACCCTCCATCTATCCGTTTATTTCTAATAGCTTTATTTTCCACGGTGCGTGAAGAGAGAAGAAAAAAAACAAAAAAACAAAAAACACAAACAAACCATGAAGCCCCAATGAGTCATCATCTAGAGGAAATGTCATCGGGAGGAAAAAATGGTGAGGGGACAGAGGGAAAAAAAAAAAAAAAAACCCTACACCTCTCTACTCCTCCTCATTTCCCTGTTCTAACAGTCTGCCAAACCTCCTTTCCCCTAATATCCATTCCTCCCTCTTCTTCCCATCCACTAATAATTGTTCTATGTAATTCCAGTCTATCGCAAAAGTCTCCCAGGTCCTCTGGAAATCTCAGATATGCTGTAACATCATTCTTCCATCCAATTGAACACTCTGGTTTACCCCATCTATAGTGTACATTCCGTTCTCTCATCTGCTCAAGCAGGGGTTTCAAAGATCTCCTTCTCCACAAAGTCTCAGGTGATAAATCCGCAAAGATCTGAATGTTCATTTCTCCATACTTAATGATTATTTTTCCTTTGATCCTTCTCCAAATCTCCTCCTTTTCCCCATACTTGTGCAGATGAGCAATTGTATCTCTTGGTTTTTCCTTCTCCTTTCCTTGATGAAACTTTCCTGATCTATAGACTCCCTCCAATTTGACTAACTCTGTTTTAGGTCTATCCAGAATGGAGTTAAACATTTTACAAACGGTTTCTCTCAATTCTTCTCCTTTAAAGATTTCTGGGACTCCTCGTATCCTAAGGTTATTTCTCCTATCTCTGTTTTCTTGTACTTCCATCTTATACAGCAATTTTTTCTGAGTGTTCCCAATAGTAGCAATCCTTTTTCCTAAATCTGAGATGTTTTGGGTATGATTTTTAACTTTTTCCTCCGTTTCTTCCACTCTCAATAACAGATGCCCCAAATCCGGTCGTATAGTTGTCATTTCTTGCTTTTTCCAGGTTTTTAAACATTTCTCTCTTATTCGGCACTTGTAAGTCATTTTCCAGGTTCTTCCTCTCTATGTTTTCTGACCTTGGTTGGCTACTACTACTATTCAGGCCCAACGATAATCTAGGGCTGTTTTCCAGGCTGATTTCCATTTCCCCTTTTTCACTTGCACCTTGAGACCTTTCTGGAGTCACATTTCCCAGGGACGTATATTTTTTAATCGTACACGTCTGGGAACCTTTAAGTCCGCTTCCTTTAGCACCCTTATTTTTCATCCCTTCTGTGTATCTATTTCTCTTTAATCAGCCTAGAGGGAGACTTTAGGATATATATTAGGGTGCCAGCATTGGTCTGTTCTTTATCAGTTAACCCTTCCTTTCCTCTTCTCTTCCCGGGCCAATAACCTCTTATCTTCTTTTAAATGTCTTAAAATCCCCCTGCTCTCCTTTGCAGGATTTTTAAATACATATCACACAGTCCAAGACACTATAGATTCACAGTTTACTATCAACTTAGGCCATCTTCACTCACCCTCCTTCATGAAAGTTCTCCTGTGAGCTGGCCCCAGACCACTGCTGTCCGCCTCTCTCTCCTGGGATGTGTCCCGGGGGGATTCCTACAGGGTCCCTACAGTCCCCTGTCGTCGGCTGATGGGTATCCGACCGCTGCCTCTACTGCCCGGCGGGTTAGGGATTAAACCGGCATCTTCCTCTCCTCTCTGAGCGCCGGCCGGCTTCTCCCCTTCCCAATGCTCCTTTGCGGCTGACAACATGGTCACGCCGCATCTCTCCGTGACCTCGGCAACCCCACCGCCTTCTCTCAAGTCGCCGGGGGATCGTCTCCTAGGGATCAGGGCCAGCTTTCACTCCTGTCCCTCTCCCAGCTCCAGCATCCCACGTCCCAGGCTCAGCTGACTCAGGTAGGACTCCACACACCGCTACATGAGGGTTCTCGGGGTGGCGGCTATGGAGGTTTACTCACAGCGTGCTCTCCTGCACTGCCATGCTAAGGCTCTGCCCCCCATGTGTCTATTGGACCAACTCGATCTCTCTACACTGAAGTTCTAAAAACGAGAGCTTTTTGACTCACCCACACTATTTGACTCCTTATGCTTAAAGTGGGAGCCTATTGACAGGGCAACCTCTCAGATGTACGCTTGGCTGCAACTCTCCCATTCAGACGATTCTAATAGGTTCATGGCACTGTGAGAATCATGTTTACATACACAGTTTTCTGATACGCAGTGGGAAAAATCATGTATTTTAGCAAACAAATGCTCAATAAGCACCTTCTTGCAGGAAACCTCTTATAAAATTTTAACTCAGTGGTATGCCACGCCAACGAAAGTGAGATCTTGGTTTCTGCGGTGCTCCGATTTATGCTGGCATTGTCAGAAGGAGAAAGGAGAAAGGAGACATGTTACATATCTGGTGGACCTGCCCCCGGAATTGCCCATTTCTGGAGATGTGCGATTACCCTGATCGTAATACGATCGTAAGGTCGTATTATTGAAACACAACTGACATTGACTTCTAAAAGTTGTCTGTTGCACATCTCAGATTGCACAGTTAGCAAGTATAAGCATACTTTAAGCACCTACTAAATGCAGCTGGTCATTGGTTCCCAGATATTGTAAATCATCCACCATACCCATAATAAGGGAATGGATATGCATGGTTGATTATATTAATGACAGAGAGGAAACTCTGGCAATTGCCCATGAAACATCCGAAAAATGTCGATGATGTCACCGCGATAGTCAGGAGATGGAGGGGAAGCCCAGCGTACTGCTGCAAGCAGGGGAGGTGTGGCCAGTTACCACACAGGTCTTTCCCCTGTCAGCTTTACTCAGCAATCGCTGGATGCCGGTGGGGAATCTCCGGCCGTGACCCGGTGATTGATATCTGTAGCCGCTTATGGTGGCGCGGGTAGGGCAGCGAGCACGCCCCCTGCCCGGAAATGCAAATCACATATATATATATACACGTGATTTTACGGAGCCCTGATGCCCTGTAGCAGTAGTTCTACTATAGGGCGGCGGGAAAGTGGTTAATCTTAATGGCACGCTGCCCACACTGGAAATCGCACCCGCACTGGGAACCTCGGTTCTTGTACGTGCTGCAATTTCCAAAGAAAAGCAGGGGCTTCTTTCCAGCATGCTATGGGGCACAGCAGCCCATTCAAATGAATGGGCTGTCGTGCCTGCGCAAACCTCGGTTGTGTAGATGTGAACCTAGCCTTAAAATGGATACCACTCCTACAGCTCAAATGTATGGCAGAAATTGTGAAATTTGGCATTGATATTGAAAATATGACTGATCATGCCAAAAAATGCTCTTTTATTGAAGGATGAGGATCATATGAATCCATTTATTATCAAATAGTTGTTTGGCTCCTTTTCAAATCATAATAACAGAAATCACCAAAATGGCCATGATCAAAAGTTTACATACCCTGGAATGTTTGGCCTTGGTACAGACACACAAGGTGACACACACAGGTTAAAATGCCAATTTGAGGTTAATGCCCCACATCTGTGGATTTTTAAATTGCAATTAGTGTCAGTGTATAAATAGTCAATGAGTTTGTTAGCTCTTACGTGGAAGCACTGACTAGGCTAGATACTGAGCCATGGGGATCAGAAAAACACTGTCAGGGCTCAGTATCTAGCCTAGTCAGTGCTTCCACGTGAGAGCTAACTCATTGACTATTTATACATTGACACTAATTGCAATTTAAAAATCCACAGATGTGGGGCATTAACCTCTAATTGGCATTTTAACCCGTGTGTGTCACCTTGTGTGTCTGTACCAAGGCCAAACATTCCAGGGTATGTAAACTTTTGATCATGGCCATTTGGGTGATTTCTGTTATCATTATGATTTAAAAAGGAGCCAAACAACTATTTGATAATAAATGGATTCATATGATCCTCATCCTTCAATAAAAGAGCATTTTTTGGCATGATCAGTCATATTTTCAATATCAATGCCAAATTTCACAATTTCTGCAAAGGTATGTACACTTTTGAGCACAACTGTATGTTTGTCATCTAGCTGAGGGCGAGCAGAACTCCTGCCACCGCTGTGTTCACAAGGGGCCGGATCACAATGTCAACAAAGCTGTTATAAATTAATTTCATTCATAACAGTTGTGCTTCCTATAGAGTGATGTGATTGACCCACAGCTATCACATAGTACCTGGGCCAAAAACAGCACCTTGTACCATGTGATAGCTGTGGGCCAATCATAGCACACAATAATAATCACAATTGTTAAGAATGTAACCTGTTCATGACTGTTCAAAACACTGCTGTTACAGTGATAAACAGCAAAGTGTAAAAAAAAAAAAAGAAATTGTGACAAAAATAAATTACAACTTCAAAAAACTCGCCATGCTGCTTACTGAATACCTCAGACTGTCTACTTTCTAAAAAGGGGTAATTTGGGGGATATTTGTACTGTCCTGGCATCCTAGGGCCTCAAGAAGTGAGATAGGCCATCAGTACATCAGAGTTAATCAATTTTCAAATAGAAATACACACCATAGTTTGTAGATGCTATAACTTTCACACAAACCAATTAACATACAGTTATTGGGATTTTTTTTTTTACCAAAGACATGTAGCAGGATAGATTTTGGCCTATATTTATGAAAAAATTTTATTTTATTGGATAGGTTTTATAACAGAAAGAAGAAACTCCAATATTCTTGGTCTTTTTTCATTTCTACAGCAAAAAACATTAAAAAAAAAAATACATTGTATAAAGTTAATTTGCATACAGTGTTGCATGACGGAGCAATTGCCAGTCAAAGTAGCACAGTGCTGAATAGAGATAAAATTGCCTTGTCATGAAGGGGGTTAAACCTTACGGAGGTCAAGTAGGTTACCTAGGCAAGTATACTTACCTAGGTGTATGCAGCATCGGTCCGATGCTGCATCTGTCCCCCGTTGGCTCCAAAAGAGAAAACTCAGTGATCACATGACCGCTAATCGCTGAGTTCTCACCAATGCTGTAAACAGAGAGCGCGGGGAGCAGAGCAGACAGCGGTGACTGACAGTCACCACTCTCTGTACTGACAGTCACCACTCTCTGTACTGTCAGTCACCACTGTCTGCTCTGCTCCCTGCGCTCACTGGAGCACTGGGCTGTGGAGGGGGAGGGAGCGGCTGGCTCAGGCTCTCAGCAGATTGCTGAGTGGCTGAGCCAGCTGCCACTCCAGAATCTGAGGTGGATCCCGTCTTTAGAGTCGAGAACTTTTCCCAGCCTGGACCGGCTGATTGTCTTCAGCCCGCTGTCAGCTGAAAATGGGTCATTCTGTACTCCTGTGATCCACAGGAGAAGTTCAGCCAAAAGAGCTTTGACTGTACTTCTCCTTTAAATTAGACAAAGGCAGCCAAAAAGTGAGCAGCCAGCACATGGCTAGAGCACAAAATATGCACTGTAAACATAGTTTTTTGGGAGTACTTTGTTCTAAATTCTTTTTGTAGAATAATATTTTATAAATTATAGAAATTAAAATGAATTGATAAACTTGTAAGCATTGAAAACATTAAATACATACCGATTTTATTGCCTCTCTGCCATTTAAATGTCACCTTCCTAAGCCCAACGTGCATAACATTGTCATAGGATTTAGGGGTGTCGCAGACTTGGCCAACTATGTTTTTCCTTCGCATTTCTCTGTATCGTTTTTCCTCAAATATCTTCACAGATTTTTGAACAGCCTCAATTGGGCGTTGTCGGGCTGCTGTATCTACAAATATGTAACACAGTTGAGTGCCATCCTTACGTTTGTTTATTAGCATTAAAATTTCATTTTAAAAAGATTTAAAACAATTGTTACTCAGGGTGATAACAAACTTATGTATGCAGTCTAACAGAAAAAGACACAGACAAGATTACCCACAAACACACACAGCATTTATACCTACATCACTCTTATATGTCCTATAAAATAGGCAGTTTAATGTTAGTTTATTTAACCAATAAACTTCCTTAAGAGTTCTAGACCCTAATCTAGTTAAATGATTAAAATAATCCGATATATTGGCATTTTCAATTTGACAATAGAGGTCTTTCTTTAAAGCAGGGACTTTAGAACCCTTGTTCCCAAAACAAAGTACAGTTCTGCTACGATAAAGTGATGTTAAGCAACTGAATGAATATAAAAATTGCACTGTAGCAGTGATAAGCTTTGTGTATTTAGAGTGAGTGGCCCATTAGCCTTAAAGTGGTTGTAAAGTCTCAAGGTTTTTTACCTTCATGCATTCTATGCAAGAAGGTAAAAAACCTTTTCTGTGCAGCATCCCCCCCAGCCCCCCCTAATACTCACCTAAGCTCCCTCTCGAACCATTGGCTCCCGCTGCTGTCAATCACAGCCAGTGCACCAATGAGAAGAGAGAGGTGATGGGTTCGAGCAGCAGCTCCGTGTGTGAATGGACACACGGAGCAGCAGCTTAGGAACATGCCTGCTTTGGTGCCCCCATAGCAAGATGTTTGCTGTGGGAGCACCCGACAGGAGGGAGGGACCAGGAGCACCAGCGAGGGACCACTGCACAGAGCAGGTAAGTATAACAAGTTTGTTATTTTAATTTTTTTTTTCAGCTTTCAGTATCACTTTAAAGTGTTACTAAAGCCTATTTTGTTTTTTAAATTAAAATAAACATGTTATACTCACCTGCTGATGTTCGTGTACCTGTGTAAAGAGGAAGTGAGGGAAGAAGAGATACAGCCATGCACAGCGCTGGATCTCTTCTACCCTCTGGTCTCCTTTACACAGAGAAGGGAGAGGATGGAAATCTATAAAACATTTGTAACCTTAATGCAATGAATTAACGAAGTTAAACAATGTATTTAGCTTTAGTATTCCACCATTTTACCCTTTGATGGAAAAATTACAGTTTCTGCGAATATCATTCCTTACCATCATTGTACTCCCCCACAACTCCAATTATCAGAGCCCCTGCAAATAGCTGGTCATTCTGCATATGGGTAGAATGTGACCTCCTTCCTATGATGTAGTTTCCAGGCCTGAGTGGACAATCTCCAAGCTCAAATACTATTGTGAAGCAGTGCCACTAACCGTTTGGAAGCACAGCCACAGTCTTCTGGCTCAGGGCACCCACGGTGACAGGGGTTAAGCTAGAAAAGTAGACATCAGTGGGTGGGTGGGGTGGTCAAACCAGTGAACCTGTCATTTTGTGCTGAATGTTCAATGCATGACCTACACCCTTGCACTTCTCCCCCTCGCTCGCTCACAACTGGAAATTTTTTTTCTCTCCCTAATACTTTTTCTTGGGAGGAACATCTCCCTATGCTACCAGGATTCTTGCCTATGCAAGAATGACCCCCTCCCCACCTGTAGCTTCCTTGGATTACTGTGTTGATCAGGGGGCCATCTGCCTCTTCCTGGTTCTTTCAGCTAGCCCCCTGATGACACAGTGCATGTGCGTCATCAGCAGGAACCTGGAAGAGACAGTGGCCCCTGCTGACTTAGCTAAAGAGGATGCCAGTGAAGGACCCCTGCTTGAGACAGACTATAAGCAGACTGCAACAGGACAACACTGAATCCAAATGCCCTGCGAGTATGTATTTCACGGAAAACCCACTAAAACGAGTAAGATTATAAAAAAAAAAAAAAAAACACTCTGGAGGTGAATTTCCTTTTTAAAGAACTGATCAGTACCATTACCTCTAGTCTGACTAATCAGAGTCTGAAGTTCCCAACTGCGCCGTGTAGATCCTCCTTGATCTCCCTTAGGGTAAGTTGGTTCTAAAAGGTATGAAATGTGGATTCAGGATATTATCATTATAAAAATTGTTAGTGCACTAAAGCCACAGGATAATGTAACACCTCCACTACTGCAAAAATAAACTGCTTAAACTGTATGCCATTAAAACATGCAAAAATATTCAGAATATTCATTTATTTTTGTTTTATTGACATTTACATATATGGGCACCCTGATTGTACAGAAGTTGATCTACCATGTTTGTTCCAGTTTTTACATTTCAGCCATTAGGAAATATAATGCAACCATGGAAATAGTTTTGTCTTAATAAGAAAATGTACAGCATGTCCTAAATAGGTGGCACATAGCTAATACGTAAAGCTGAAGTTTAATCTGCTCATATTTTACCTTCCCTGGTTCCTCCTTTAACTCTCATCTACATGCTAATTAAAATTCTGAATAAAACTTTTTCATTGTCATTACATACCTTATTTTAGACCTAGTAAAAATAAAATATCATAGAACCTTGCCTCAGTACTCCTCCCAAGAGCAGTGGACTCTTATGCAAATATCAAAATACTTTGCTGGGTGGATGTCAATTAAGGGGAGTGGGCATAACTAGGCAGGCTGCATTTACATGCAAACTTCCCTATGTAATGCCCACATGTTATGCTGAAATTACATTATTGAAATGTAATAAAAGAAAAGGTGGTCCACAATAAGACTAAGGGAGGAAAAGGCTAGATGATGCTGAAGACCTCCAGCCCAGAAAAGAGGCAGGCACTATCTGACTTGCTAAAGTCTCTCAAGCATGCTATAAGAGGCTCATGGTGAGCAGAGTAATCAGAGTAAGCCATTTCAGTAAATGAGAGAAGACTGTACAGTATTGCCAGACTAAAAATAAGGCTAGAGTTCAGATTAACTACGTTTACAGATGTCAGACAGAAAGTCATAATCTTTCCTCTTCGAAATGTAACAAATATTTGACTTGCATTACTTGTTAAGGTAGGCTTTACCTTCTCTTTCTTCAGTAGGGCTTGAGTGACGACTGAGGGATCTAAACTGAAGCTCTGATGCTACAGAGGCCAGACGGTCATTTTCCGGAACACTCGAGCCCCTACGTAAAAGTTGTACAAAATGACTAGTTTAAAAACACAATGTTAATCTAACACTAGATTTTTGCAGTCCTCTCTTAAATATTACATTAATGAAAAAGATACATTTGTGTACTGGAAAACCTTACAGCTGGTATACATGTTCAGATAGCATAGAACTATTGTTTTTCTGTGCTGCCTTAGACAGATCACTGGAGATGGGTTTTTCTAGCTTTATGGACTGTACTCCTGCAATTAGTTGGTTAAACAGCAAAGCACAAACTCTTGGCATTCAAAGCTGATGAAAATAACCCAGAACACACTACTCTGACTTAAAATCCTAAAAAAGATGCCTCCAGAACATGTCAGGCATTTAAGATATTATGAATGATTACCAAACCCTATAGTTATTTATGGCAGTTACAAAAACAACCACTTAAGCCATAAAATATAAAGCTATAAAAATAAGCAGATTTCCGAAAAACCTCAGAAACATTTCCAAAATCGACTCTGTTGCTTTAGTTCTGATACTCCACAAAATCTGTTTAGTAGTCAGTAATAGAAAACAATAATTAAAAAACAAAGATCATTTACACAAACATTCATCTACAGATTGTAAGTAACTTCAGCAGTCTAAAAGGAAAGGAAGTGTGTTGCTGCATTTACAAATGTAACTGATTTTTTATTTTTTACTGTTCCATAACACCAGCATATAAACATGGGCGATATTTACAAAGTACACACCACCCATAACCAATTACCATACACTGATACTATCAAATACTAGGAATTCAACGCGTAGTCAGATGAAAACCTGTCCTAATTAAAACAGAATGCATACATACAAACTGCAGGAATAGCCATCATTCATCTACACAAATATCCAGTGAACCTGATACACTGTATAGTAAAAAGCACTACAAAGTGGCGTAGCAGGCAGTCTCCCATGTCACCATTTACCATTAGCAATCCTGCTTGCTCTGCCAAGAGTCTCCTGAAGATTCTATGCAAATACTAACTTTCCAAAGTTAGTACTTTCATTTAGATAAGGCACTCCCCTCCTCTGCCTCCCCACCTCATGACATGGTTAAGGCTTGACAATCAGTTGCTGAAGCACCAAACACTGTCCAGTGAATCTACATGTGTATCAGAAATATTTCAGGGTGAAGCAAGGGTGAATCAGGACAGTGGACACAATGCTAAGACAAGCCATACATTATGCAATAGTATGCAGTTGCTTAACTCCCCCATCAACAGTCGGTGTTGATGGGGGAATTCCTCCTGCAATGCTATTGTGATCCGCTGGTAGGGAGCACAAGGAGCCTTCCCCACCGGCAGAATACAATGATCACTGCTGGTGGCTATAGCTGCTGGCAGTAATTGGATAAAGAAAAACTCACAGGCTGGTGGTAGTGAAGTCAATCTGACCATAGATAGATTGAAATTTGGCCAGTTTAGCTGGAACTTTGATCTGTCTATAGCCGGCTTAAATATAAGGTTTGGTACTATTATACAGCACGGAGGGATATTTTGCTTACTTTGAGGCAAACAGTTTTCTTAAAGACAATAGTGATATTTTTAAAAAAAAACTCAAAAACTTAAACCTATACTATACTGCAGGGGCGGACTGACAACTCATGGGGCCCCCGGGCAATAGGGGATCACGGGGCCCGTGTCCTTGTCCAAACTCAAAAAAAGCCTATGAAAAAAGGTACCAGGGGCATCTCATGGGGCCCCTAACTGACCCCGGGCCCTCGGGCAGTGCCCGGGTTTCCAAATGGTCAGTCCGCCCCTGGTATGTTGCAGTCTTTATGTTGATACTACTCTTGTTAGTATATTTTGTGTAGCAGAGGAAATTAATCCTATCTGTGACTGCTGTAACCTGCTGACTTGCATCTCCTCTGAACCCTGACACTTGCACAGTGAGTCTGAGAGGAGAAGGGAGGGGCTGAAATCCCTAATAGAGACAGCCAATCAGAAGAGCCATTAAAAAGGAGCCAATGACACGAACTTTCTCAAGCAGGAGGTGCAGCTGCAAAGCATTGTGGAATATGCAGTCTTGAACAGAAACGGCCTGATAGGCTTATATGAGGAATGGAACTACAGAGACCAGCATGCTTTGTGAGACCAGAGTGAAGGACTCATCCTGTTTTTCCTGAGGGGAGGCAGTCTGCATGTGGCAGGGAAGAGTCTGGACTTAGCAGAGGAGTGCTTAGGGTCAGTTCACTGCATGTTTAGTTATCTGCATCAGTCAAGGGGACATCCAAACTGAGAGATGTGGGCCTACAGTACAGTGCCTACACCAACATTGTGAAGCGCTCATCGTGAGGTGACCAGAGGAGCCTGTCATTTCCAGGACGATCGTTTGGGTCTTAGTCACAGGATCTGGTGAGAGGGATTTTTCTCACTGGCAGATGACAGGAACACTGCACACAGAGACATTACACTTTGCCCGTACTCACCAGTCACTGGGTTGTGTAGATGGCCCTGCTAAACAGACACAGTATTTGCTATGCTATACAAATACTGCCACGGGAGTACAATTATACTTTACCATAGGAGTTTAAGTGCACCAATGAAAGTAGCTAGCTGAAGATCCCAAGATTCATCCTGTTACCAAGAGACTGAAGTTACTGGTGTCATACGGGCACGCGCATGCGTATTCAGGCACGCGCATGCGTATTCAGGCCTCTATATTGCTGTTGGGTACAGTGTTTGCCTACTTGGGCTTGTGGTGTCGGGGTTAGAAGGGAGAAGTCTGACAGAACAGAGAGTCAGTCTTCTGCTCTCCTCCTGCTTGGACATCATAGAGCCAAATGTGTGTAAGAGGGTTTAGACCCACTTTGAGGTTGCCATTTAAGTGCTTGCCTCTGCTCTTGGGGTTATCCAAGGTTGGAATCCCCTGAAAGCAGCCCGAGTGTAAAATTGAGCTATATTGCTTTTGGTTACAGTATTTGCTGTTCTCTTGATTCACCTAACGTATACCTGTTGTTAATGTTTGTTACTTTCCATAGAGGTCTTACAGTAAAGCTGATCTCTGTGTTTTATTATAAAGTGTGTGCTTTTCATTGGTCCTTGCACTTACACTATTGCCAGGTGTGTCAGTTGGGGCTGAGACAGTACTTGGGGTTGAGAGGCAGAGTGAATGTATATCATTCAGGTGTGACTTTCATGCAACTTTGGAGGGTTTACATTAAAGTCTGTGGCCCTCAAGTCACATGAAAGTTGGCCCAAAGTAGTGCAAGAATGACTTGAAGTCGCATAGATATGAATGGTACTCATTGGGAAACATGGGGTGCAACTTGCATGTGACTTTGGACCCCAGAGTTGCATGACGAGTCGCACAAGTGCGAATGGGCTCTCAGTATCTTAAGGAAGAGGATGAAGTTTAGGGGGAAGTAGCAGAAAACTAAATAAGGAAAAAAGGAGCTTATGCTAAACTGATTTCAGTTTTACAACACTTCAGCTAGTAAATGTTTTTAAAAGCTCAAAATGCACAGCTGTCAAAATAGAGTTTATACATTTAGAAAAAAACAAAAGCAAATTTCAACCTTTCTGAACAGGAACCTAAATTATATTTTTCTGCTGATGACACGGATACATTTTTAAATGGAGCATACCATTCTGGAAAAAAAGTGGGACATGAAAAGCAAAATTAACATCAACTAATTATTGTTTTTTTGGGGTTTATTGTATTCAAAAGGATTATATCGAGAATAATTTTCATGTTAACCACTGGCTCTCCTGAGGATTTACCCCTCTTAATGACCAGGCCTCTTTTTGCTGTTCAGCACTGCACTATTTCAACTGGTAAATGCGTGGCCATGCTATACCCAAACAAAATTTACGTCCTTTTTTTCACACAAATAGAGCTTTCTTCGGTGGTATTTGGTCACCCATGCGTGTTTTAATTTTCACACTATAAACAAAAAAAAAAGACTAAAAAGTTTGAAGAAAAACGGTATTTTTTACTTTCAGCTATAAAAAATATATAGTTAACTCAAAGTTAGTCATAAATTTAGGCCAAAATGTATTCTGATACATATTTTTGGTGAAAAAAAAATCCAACAAGTGTATATTGATTGCTTTGTGTGAAAGTTATAGCATCTACAAACTATGGAATAAATAATGGAATTTACACAGCTTTTACTGACTATCACATTCCTTGAGGTGCTAAAATACCAGGACAGTACAAACGGCCCCAAATGACCATTTTTCGGAAAGTAGACACCCTAAGCTATCTGCTGAGAGGCATATTGAGTCCATGGAAGATTTTTTTTTTCCCCACAAGTTTTTGGAAAATGGCAAAAACAATTTTTTTTTTTACCACAGTTGTCATTTAAATGATATATTGCTCACACAAGCCATGGGTATATGTGGAATTACACCCCAAAATACATTCTGCTTCTTCTACAGTATGGGGATACCACATGTGTGAAACTTTTTGGGAGCCTAGCCACATACAAGAGCCTGAAATCCAATGACCACTCTGAAAGCCTGAAGGTGCATAACGTCCTCATTTTACTTCCTCACTACCGATCACAGTTTCAGAGGCCCTGAAATGCCAGGATAGCACCAAACCGCCCAAAATGACCACGTTTGGAAAGTAGATACCCCAAGGAATATAAAAAGAGGCATGATGAGTATTTTGCAGATCTCATTTATTCTCACAAGGTTTTGAAATATAAAAAAAGAAAAGAAAAAATGTTTTTTTGTTTTTCTTTCTTCATTTCCCAAAAACTTGTGGCAACAAATGAGATCTGCAAAATACTCACCATGCTTCTTATCAAGTTCCTTGGGTGTCTACTTTCCAAAAGGGGCATTTGGTGCTATCCTGTCATTTCAGGGCCTCGGAAACTGTGATAAGTAGTCAGGAAGTGTAATGAGGAAATAAAGCCCTTTTAAAAGCCTGAAAATGCTTATTGGATTTTGGGGTCCTGTACTTGGCAAGACTGCCAAAAAAGTCTCTCACATGTGGTATCCCCATACTCAGGAGAAGCAGCAAAATGTAATTTGGGGAGTAATTCCACATATACCCATGGCATGTGTGAGCAATAAATCATTTAACCACCTCCCGCCTGCCACATAGTAATATGACGGACACAAGGTGGTTATCTCGTTCTGGGAGGAAGTCATATGACGTCCTCCCATTCTCACCGATCATGTGTGGCTCAGGGAGCTCGCAGTGCGGCGATAGGCGGTGCGCTGTGTCCCTCCGACATAGCGGATCACCAATCACGGAAAGAGCCAAAGATGTCGGCTCAGTCATGTGATCAGCTGTGTCCAATCACAGCTGATCACATGTAAATAGGGAAATGACGGTTATCGGCATTTCTCTCTTCTCGAGCTGTCACGCTGACAGCTCGAGAGGAGAGCCGGTAATCAGCTTTCCGTGGAGGAGACATGTACACTGATCATCAGGGCACTGATGATCAGTGTGCCCTGATGATCAGTGTAGCCCCAGCAGCGCCACCTGTCAGTGTCCATTAGTGCCTTGTGTCAGTGCTCATCAGTGCCTCGTGCCAGTGTCCATCAGTGCCACATATCAGTGCCTACCAGTGCACATCAATGCCATATATCAGTGCCCATCTGAGCTGCCTTTCAGTGTCACCCATCAGTGCCTCCTATCAATGCCAGTCAGTGCCGCCTATCAGTGCCAGTCAGTACCGCCTATCAGTGCCAGTCAGTACCGCCTATCAGTGCCAGTCAGTGCCGCCTATCAGTGCCATATATCAGTGCCCATCAGTGATGCCTGTCAATGCCCATTAGTGCCACCTACCAGTGCCTCATCAGTGCCACCTATCAGTGTCCATCAGTGCAGCCTATCAGGTTTTTTTTCAAAAATTTTCTGTGGTTTTTGGTTTGTTTAAGAAAAAATAAAAAACCCAGAGGTGATTAAATACCACCAATATTAAGCTCTATCTGTCACAAAAAAAATGATAAAAATTTCATATGGGTACAATGTTGCATGAGCGTGCAATTTTCATTCAAAGTGTGACAGCGCTGAAAGCTGGAAATTGGCCTGGGCAGGAAAGGGGTATAAGTGCCCTGTAGGCTAGCGGTTAAGTGACAATTTTGTGTAAAAAAAAAAAAAAGAATTTTTTTGGTCATTTTCCAAAAACGTGTGGTAAAAAGATTAATTCTTATATTGACTCAACATGCCTCTCTGCAAATAGTTTGGGGTTTCTACTTTCCAAAAAGGGGTCATTTTGGGGGGTGGGGGCATTTTATGCCCAGCATTAGAAGTTTATGCCACGTGCAGACCAAGTTCTGATACTTTTTGTTCACATGAAAAAAAAAAAAAAAAAAAAATCAGTATTTTTGCTAGGAAATTACTTTGCACTCCCAAAGATTATATATTTTTATAAAGCAGAAACCCTAGTGAATAAAATGGTGGGTGCTGCAATTTTTTATGTCACATAGTACTTGCGCAGCGATTTTTCAACCGCTAATTTAAAAGAATACAAATTTTTTTTAATTATAAACGCACAAAAACACAATATATTGGCCAATTATTTGGTAAAATATAAAAGATGATTTTATGCCGAGTAAATAGATACCAAACATGACATGTTTTAAAACTGTGCATGCTCCGTGCAATGGCGACAAACTGCATACATTTTTAATATCCATAGGCAATGCTTTAAAAGCCTTTACAACATACCATTTTAGATTTACAGAGGAGGCCTAGTGCTAGAATTACTGCCCTTGATCTAATGTTTGCGGAGATGGCTCACATGCATGGTGCAACCGCTGTTTACATACTGGCAAGGGTACATTTTTTTTTTCTAAGTTATTTTGACTTTTGAAATTATTTTTACACTACCCCTTTCATTTTTTTTTTTTTCCACTTTTAATGCTATCACAGGGAATTCAAATATCCCCTATAACTTAAATGGGCATTGTCATATATTCTTATTTGAGAAATCTGGGGTTCATCAGACTCTAAATATCTCCTCTGCCCTTACATTATCTAATCTCACCAAGATCGGTGTAATCAGATGCTTTCCCAATTTACAAATGGCGCTGTTTATATCCTGCGAAACTGAAGTGATGAAATGCTCGTAGTTTCCGATTTCTTAGACTATAGAGATGATTAGCTCCATTCCGGTTTCCAATCAGCTCTATGGTAAGCTGGCAGAAACACCGGCTGCATTCTCAGGTTCACCCGATGGCATGGGACTGCCCGAGAAGACAGTGGAAGACGGGGGGAGGGGGGCATCTTCTCCCACTGCATATAAAAGCAATCCTGCAGCTAATTACCCACTAGGATTGCTTTTACATAAAAGTCCATCGCTGGCTGAAAAAAACAATACCAGGATGATGTCTGCAGCTGCAGGCATCATCCTGGTATAACCACTCAAAGTCCAGTGATGTACCAGTACGTCGCTGGTCCTTGTTGGATGTATATGCTATGTTCTTTTTTTTTTTATGCAGCCTGTGGGCTAAAGGAAAAAAAAAAAAAAAGAGAAGAAATCTCTGCCAGAAAAAGTGTGTGGTATGCCCACCATTAGAATATACCGCCCTGAATCCAGCCATTTCTAATGGTGGGCACACATCAAATGTGCCAAAAAATATTATAAAATATATATGCCGAAGCATAGGGGCCATCCACCCACTGGCCACCCCAGGCCCCCATGCTTAGGTATATATGCTCTTTTTTTTTTTTTTTTTTTTTAACTGTGGATGAAAAAATCTCACCCAACAGCACTGCACACACCTACTTATATATATTCTGAGAGCAAGACCCGGTTTCTCTCAGAATAAACAAGTTGCTGTTGCAGCTGAATGACATCCTCATTTCTCAAGCAGGCTTTTTCCCCCTTTCTAAGATGGGTATTTACAAGCCGTTGGGGGAAGCCACGGCGATTAGGTTGCACAGTGCCACGTGCACCAATTCCAAGATTGTACAAATGTCTACATAGCGGCACACTTGAATAAAAAATTGTCCACGTATAAGTGGTACCCCATATGGAAAAAGGATGACACCAAGTCCAAAACTATCTTGCCACTGCTCCCCATGTAGTCTGGGCATCCGAAACTATATGTATAGCCTGTTGCCATCTCACAGGTCTTATACATCTTGACCCCATATCTGGCACATTTGCTGGGGAGAAATTGTTTGAATGCAAGGCGGCCAGAAAAATTAATGAGGGATTCATCAACGCAAATGTTTTGCTGGGAAGTATAGACATCTGCAAATTTTTGGTTAAGGTGATTTACGAGGGGACGAATTTTGTGGAGCCGGTCAAATTCAGGGTCACCCCTAGGATGACAGAGTGTGTTGTGGTTGAAATACATAAAACACATTATACACTCATATCTATGCCTAGCCATGGCATCAGAGAACACGGGCATATGTTGAATCAAGTCTGTGGACCAATATAACCGCAATAATTTTTTTAGTAATGCCCATGTTGAGGGTTAGGCCCAAAAAAAAAAACTTTACATTCGGAAACCATAATGGGTTTCCATGTGAATGGTCTGGCAAGGTTTGAATTTGGGTTGGCGGCGATAAACTGTTGTGCATATAAATTGCTTTGATCCACAATCAATGCATACAGATCTTCCATGAAACACAGCTCCAAAAAATCAAGGGGAGTATTTACATTTGCTATTTCCACCTGAATTCCAGGTTGCGCAGTGAATGGGGGAAGTACGGGTGCCGCAGAATTTGTGGGCTGCCAATCGGGATTTGCAAGCACATCCGGAAGGGTACTAGGGGCTCTACGGGCCTGTGTGCGAATTCTTGGTGGCTGCAGGACAATACTTGTGCTCGCCACCGCACCAGCTTGTACTACACTTATAGGACTTGCTACCTCACCAAGTGATACTGTAGTGCTGGTATGTGAAATACTAGGATGTACTAGGCCGCTGATGCTCGCCAGTTCACCAAAAGGTAGAGCGGCACTAGTACTGGCACTCTGCTGCATATGAGAGTCATCAAAATTTACCGGCGAGTGCGAACCTGATTCTGCGAACACTGTGGTTTTGTGTGCAATGTATCAAGTGACAGTGACCTACTGACACTGCACTTACTGGGGGAGAAGGTTGGAGGGGTGTAAGTGTAGGGGCTAAAATGCAGGTGCTGGCAGGTGCCAGGGCTGATCCTGCTAACGCTGCATTTTTGGGGACACTATACTAATGTGAACGCTAGTATAGTGCTGATCTGATCAAAAATATTGATCAGTTCAGACACTATACTAGCAATGGAGGTTTATTGTGTATGAGTGTGTTCCTGGCAATCAAGGAGTTAAATGTGTTTACTGGTGTACTGACTGTCAATCTGATGCTATCTGGGAGGGGCGCGAAAACCCCGTGAGTGCGAATCACATATATATATATATATATATATATATATATATATATATACACATATACACATATACACATATACACATTGATATGTGATTTTACGCACCTGTGCCACCCTGTAGCAGTATTTCTACTATAGGGCGGCGTGGAGGCGGTTGAACATGTCCAGTAAAAAAAAAATTGATTTTCCTCATAAATTTAGGCCAAAATGTACTGTGACATCTTTGCCAAAAAAAAATCCCAATACGTGTAAATTAATTGGTTTATGTGAAATTTATAGTGTTTACAAATGGCAGTATAGATACTGGAATTTTTTTATTTACTAATAATGGCGGCGATAAGCGACTTATAGCAGGACTGCGGCGGGCATTCTGACATTAAGGGGGAACTGACTTGGTGTCAATGACATCCCCAGTGACACCAATACAGTGATCAGTGCTAACAAAAAAACAAACAAAAAAAAAAGCACCGACACCATACTAATGGCACTCGGCAGGAAGGGGTTAACATGAGGGGCAATCAAAGGGTTAACAGTGTGCTGGGAGTGTTTTACTAGCGAGCTGGGGGTGCTTCACTGTAAGCATTCTGCTCTGGATGGCTGTGCACATCACCAATACAGTGATCAGTGCTAATAAAAAGCACTGACACTGTACTAATGACAGAGGGCAGGAAGGGGTTAACATCTGGGGCGATGAAAGGGTCAAGGGTGTGCTGTTTTACTGTGTCCTTTACTGTATAGGCACATTGCTTTGTATTGTCTACAAAGCAATGTGCAGAAGCTGACAGGGGAGAGATCTGTATTGTTTACATACAGGTCTCTCCTCCGTCGGTGATACACGGCGATCGCTGGGTGACTAGCCAGGACCCAGTGGTCGACAGGTGAAGCTGCAGGTAGGGCACGTGCCCCCTCCCCGGAAAATCAAAATCACATATGCATACGTGATTTTGCGCACCGCTGTGCCCTGTAGCAGTATTTCTGCTATAGGGCAGCGGGAAAGCGGTTACAGATACATATTTGGTTAATCACCCAAGTGTGTTAAAACTGAGTGTAGTGAATTATAATGCAAGATTATGTAAAACAAGATATGCAGCGCTAATAAAGTTATTAAGAACAAATGGAAAATCAGAACATGAATAGCACAATAACATAAGTGAAAAAACTCAGTCCATATTGCATGGTGAGATAAAGTGATAGGTGCAATTGTCCAAATAATCCATGGTCAGAAATAATCGTGACTCTTGTGATCTCGTGATTGTACAAATAGTGCACTAACCAGATTAAGAGAAGCTTCTAATAGGGAGGTGCCCCTGACCTGTGTACCCATACCACAAGGCTATCCTGACTGACACCCTGGTGGCCAGATTATTTTCTGGATGTAAGTTTATCCATTAACTGTACATGCTGTAAGTTTTACTTATTAAAGACATACTACACTATTAGAAGCTTCTCTGGGTCTCATCTATTGCATGGGAGCCCGCTTTTGAAGGTTCCTGTTGGTTTGGAGTGATGTGTGATTACCCCCTCCCCCGCTGATGATTTTTCTGGTGGATGACTTACGAATATACCTGGATAGATGACATCTGGTGGCCAACCTGCAGATGACATCCTCCTAATATCACAAGTCCAGAGCACCAGGAGCGGGTCTTAATTGCTCCATGCGCATTTTATGCGCTATCTGGTTAGTGTACTATTTGTACAATCACGAGATCACAAGAGTCACGATTATTTCTGGCCATGGATTATTTGGACAATTGCACCTATCACTTTATCTCACCATGCAATATGGACTGAGTTTTTTCACTTATGTTATTGTGCTATTCATGTTCTGATTTTCCATTTGTTCTTAATAACTTTATTAGCGCTGCATATCTTGTTTTACATGTTCTCATTGGGTTCCAAAGGTTACCTTTTATGCTAGCTGCTTTATTCCTATGTTCCCAGCGCTCAATTATCAACTTATATAATGTAAGATTATTTATAATTACTAGTAACAGTTTCCGTATTATTCTCCATTATGGCACTTGATATATCTCCCTATGTGTATGTTTACCATTTTAACGTCCTTATTCCTTTCATAGCCCAACAAGTCCCTGATATATAATGGAATGTGAGGAAACACAAAATGTAGCACATTCTGCTTCCATGCTTTATCTGATGGGTGGATAATTTTCTCTCTCAGATTTTTTACCATTCGTGCACTAATCCATGAAGGCTAATCAGAAATTTGCTTCCGTGCACCATGCAAAACATGAAGTTGTTAAAAAGTCCACATCTTTGGAAACACCTTAGATGCAGTAATAGTTAACTTATATCCAAAACCATAAATTACATTCTCCTTGCTGTTGACCTCCTGATGCTACAATGGAAAAAATTAGACCTCATATGCAGAAATATCAAATGTTAGCTGCCTAGCCAATGCAGCACCAATATGCATGTCAAAAGCTTTACTGGGTAAGGGCCCAGCCATTGTCCTTGACGTGTCTGATATCTAATTTACACTCTTCAAATCACTAAAATAAAGTAGAGGGGAACTGTTAAGCCCGTGAGTGGAAAATGGTCTTGTGACACTTAGACCATGTTGCACTTTTCATTTTCATCATATTACAGAAGCAAAGAGAGCAGAATGCTCACAGGTAAAGGTGGTCTAAGAGACCAATGCTATAACAGAAATAAGGCATAGAAAACTAACTTATACATAGAAGGGTTAAAGGAGGACTCAACTTTCTTTAACAGCCTCCGGACCACCTGACCGCAATGTACTGCAGATGGGTAGCCAGTACAGGCCCAGAAATTATTATTATTATTCAGTATTTATAAAGCGCCAATAGTTCGCTCAGCGCTGTACATTACAAAGGGGGACAGAACATGTGACAGAACAATACCAATACAATGCAAAACATGAGGGGATCGAGGGCCCTGCTCTTTCAAGCTTACAATCTAGGAGGGAGGGGATGGTGGCACAGGATGTACCTGTACGATGCTGGCCTCTTCCAGTTACATGGTGCAAGCCCCAGCCCGCCAACTCCCGCTGTGTACAATCAGTCAGCAGGTCTTAGCCCAGGGGTGGGCAAACTTTTTGACTTGAGGGCCGCAATGGGTTCATATATTGGACCCGGGGGCCGGACCAAGAGTAGATGAATGATGTGTATGTGTCATCCATAGTAAGTATAGTAATATTCCCCCATAGTAAGCATAGTAATTCGTCGCCCATATAGTAATTCGTCCCCCATAGTAATTCATCCCCCATATAGCAATTCATCCCCCATATAGCAATTCATCCCCCACATAGTAATTCATCCCCCACATAGTAATTCATCCCCCACATAGTAATTCATCCCCCACATTAATTCATCCCCCATATTAATTCATCCCCCATATTAATTCATCCCCCATAATAATTCATCCCCCATATTAATTCATCCCCCATATAGTAATTCGTCCCCCATATAGTAAGTCCCCCATATAGTAATTCATTCCCCATATAGTAAGTCCCCCATATAGTAAGTCCCCCATATAGTAAGTCCCCCATATAGTAATTCATTCCCCATATAGTAAGTCCCCCATAGTAATTCATTCCCCATATAGTAAGTCCCCCATATAGTAATTCATTCCCCATATAGTAATTCATTCCCCATATAGTAAGTCCTCCATATAGTAATTCATTCCCCATATAGTAAGTCCCCCCTATAGTAATTCATTCCCCATATAGTAAGTCCCCCATATAGTAATTCATCCCCCATATAATAAGTCCTCCATATAGTAATTCATTCCCCATATAGTAAGTCCCCCATATAGTAATTCATTCCCCATATAGTAAGTCCTCCATATAGTAATTCATTCCCCATATAGTAAGTCCTCCATATAGTAATTCATTCCCCATATAGTAAGTCCTCCATATACTAATTCATTCCCCATATAGTAAGTCCCCCATATAGTAATTCATTCCCCATATAGTAAGTCCCCCCTATAGTAATTCATTCCCCATATAGTAAGTCCCCCATATAGTAATTCATCCCCCATATAGTAAGTCCTCCATATAGTAATTCATCCCCCATATAGTAAGTCCCCCATATAGTAATTCATTCCCCATATAGTAAGTCCCCCATATAGTAATTCATTCCCCATATAGTAAGTCCCCCATATAGTAATTCATCCCCCATATAGTAAGTCCTCCATATAGTAATTCATTCCCCATATAGTAAGTCCCCCATAGTAATTCATTCCCCATATAGTAATTCATCCCCCATATAGTAAGTCCCCCATATAGTAATTCATTCCCCATAGAGTAAGTCCCCCATATAGTAATTCATTCCCCATATAGTAAGTCCCCCATATAGTAATTCATTCCCCATATAGTAAGTCCCCCCTATAGTAATTCATTCCCCATATAGTAAGTCCCCCCTATAGTAATTCATTCCCCATATAGTAAGTCCCCCATATAGTAATTCATTCCCTATATAGTAAGTCCCCCATATAGTAATTCATTCCCCATATAGTAAGTCCCCCATATAGTAATTCATTCCCCATATAGTAAGTCCCCCATATAGTAATTCATTCCCCATATAGTAAGTCCTCCATATAGTAATTCATTCCCCATATAGCAAGTCCCCCATATAGTAATTCATTCCCCATATAGTAAGTCCCCCATATAGTAATTCATTCCCCATATAGTAAGTCCCCCCTATAGTAATTCATTCCCCATATAGTAAGTCCCCCCTATAGTAATTCATTCCCCATATAATAAGTCCCCCATGTGTCAATTCACTTACCTTTGCTCCGCGCGTTCCTCTCGTATTCCCGCGCCGTTCTGGTCTTCAGGGAGGACTGTAGAGGAGAAGAGTTCGTCACGCTGCCCCGCCTACATCCTGGCTGCCCCGCCTACATCCTGACAGCTGCAGAGTCCTGACGCCCGAGAGGAGGGAGGGGGCGGCCATCCGAGAGGGGGGGCGGCCATCCGAGAGGAGGGGAGGGGAGAGGAGGAGAGGAGGAGAGGAGGGAGGGGAGCGGGCGCCCGGCACACAGGAGAGCCGCATCTAAGTTTGTAAAGAGCCGCGGCTTGCCGACCACTGGCCTTGCGGGAGCCTAGCTCCGCGGGCCGGATTAAAAGGTCCGCCGGGCCGTATACGGCCCGCGGGCCGTAGTTTGCCCATTGCTGTCTTAGCCCATGACTCATGGCCAGGACCTGCTGACCAGCTGTGTCCAATCATAGCCTAGAGCCCTTTGTTGACAATCAACACAGGGCTCTGTACAGAGGGAATGATCACTGTTTATTTTCCCTCCAAGGGAAAAGAAACAGATATTTAGAAAAAAAATCATCACATGATTTGTGATATAACCCTTTCCCAGACAAGTAAAATGACAGTGTATAGTATTATCACTGATCACTGTATTAATGTAATTTGGGATGTCGGTGGCAGTTAGTTCACCCCCCAGTGTCAGTTAGTATCTGATTGCCCGACGCACTATTAGAGTCTCACTAAAGTCACAGATCGCCGCCATTAATAGTAAAAAATGTATAAATAATTGCAGGGTATATACCATTTGTAGAGGTTGTATATACTCTTAGTGGGATTTTTTTTTTTTACCAAAGACATAGCAAAATAAATCTTGGCCTAAATATATGAAGAAATTAGATTGTTTTAAAAAAACTTTATTGGATATGTTTTATAGCATTTTTAATTGCAGTCTTTTTTGGTTTATATAATTTAAAAAAAAACTGTGGTGATCAAATACCACCAGAAAAAAAGCTCTATTTGTGTGAAAAGAACTATATAAATTTAGTTTGGGTACAGCATTGCACGACCGTGCATTCACCGGTTTAGGTAGAGCACCGCCGAATAGCAAAAAATGGCTTGGTCATGAAGGGGCTAAAACCTTCCATAACTCAAGTGGTTAATATACAGGTAGAACATAAACAAATTTTTGTGCAGAATTTATGGAACAAAATGTTTTTAAAATTACATTTCTATTTTAGTTTTCTCATTGATTTAAAATGATATCTATTATAATTCTTTTTCTTGAGAAATAATCAGGGAAACAATGATCGGTTTGTAAATATGATTTCCCAGAATCTACCCTGCAACTAATAAAAGATTCTTTGTTTGAGTGTGAGGCTATGTTTCAGGAAGTCTGATGTCTGGAATATTGTATTCCTAATAAAGTTGATAGATTTTACGTGGCAGTTTCTCAACTATATGCATTGAGATATGTTGGGAAGCCTTGTAGAGACGAGGCAAATCTGCACTCCAGTGATGTGTACTAAAAAATCTGTAAAACATGCTCCTTTTTTTTTTTTTCAGTCCAGGGTGTTACAATGCACTGCACAGCGTGACGACGTTATGATAACCATAACGATGAATTCAATACCATTTTCTTTTAAAACATTAGGACTTAAACTGAAAGGCAGAACATGTGGAATAGACTCCCTCAAGAGTTGGTTCTGGCCAGCTCAGTAGATTGCTTTAAAAAAGGACTGGATTATTTCCTAGATACACAGAATATAACTGGATACTAACATTTATAGGTAAAGTTGATCCAGGGAATATCTGATTACCTTTCAGGGGATCAGGAAGAATTTTTTTCCCCTGCAGCAGCAAATTGGACCATGCTTTGCTGTGTTTTTTTTTGCCTTCCTCTGGATCAACTGTGGGTATAGGATTATAACTTTTTTTTCTTTTAATGGTTGAACTAGATCGGCTTTTGTCTTTCTTTCATCCAGACTATGTAACCATTCCTAGTCCCATTATAATAGAACAGCAGCAATTAATCAGCATTCTTAAAGTAAATAAATCCTACTTCTTAAATAATGACGTGTTGCTGAATGTTTAGAACTTAGAATTTTGAAAAGCGGTCAGCAATGGCATAGGTTTTTGATAAACCATTTTCTATGTGCGAAAACTCCAACAGAGTTTCCAGTTTTGCCCCTACATGGTTTCATAAACATATTTAATCCTACAGCATATTAAAAATAGCACATACATAGACTAAAATTAGAACAAATCTAGTGTATTATGTATAGGCTATTGATGTTTTAAAGTAACATATGTAAATAAAAAGCATTAATAGCTGATTAAACACAAAAGAAACAAACAAGTTTCAGAGTACTGGTTTAAGACCAAGGTGAATGAGAAAGCCAATAAGGAAATCAGTAAGCGCCCAGCAGAAAACACCTGTAGACATTGCAATAGCAGATGACCTGACAGGGTGGCACTACCTGTTATCATTTACAATGCTGAAGGATTTTTGTTGAACCGAGTCGCTACTAAATGGAGTTGGGCGACCGGCAGCTGTGCTGGGTTGGCTCTTCACATCACAAGTGACAATTCGATTGCTGTGATAAGAAGAAAAACATCAAGAAGTATCTCTAGTGATCTAATAAAAATCCTTGACATTTTTAACAAGATGGATGTATCAGCTTTGTTTCCAATATATGAAATGTCTGTTTAGATGCAAAGAAAAAGATGGATAGGCACTTTTCAGGTTCAGTATACCGTATTTTTAGCTCCATAAGATGCACTTTTTTCCCCAAAAACAAGGGGGGAAAATGTCAGTGTGTCTTATGGAGCGGCCGGTCCAGTATTTCGCCGCCACGTCAGAATACCAGGCAGGTTGCTATGCTCTTCTCTGCAGCAGAACCTTACCTGTTCCTTGGTCCAGAGCTGTACAGTCTTCCGGCATCGGCATCTTTAGTGTGGGCACCTGGCTGTGACAGAAGCGCTGCACTTTGTGAATGGTCTGGCATCTTCTGGGACACATGACAGGTCCCAGAAGACGCTGCACCATTCACAAAGCGCAGCACTTCTCACACATGCGCAGTGGGCACCCGGCTGTCACAGCTGGGTGCCCGCACTAAAGGGAGGACAACTCCCTCCCCACAGGTCCACAGTCTCCGGTCATCTCCTGTACTGTGTCCGCAGTCTCCGGTCATCTCCTGTACTGTGTCCGCAGTCTCCGGTCATCTCCTGTACTGTGTCCGCAGTCTCCGGTCATCTCCTGTACTGTGTCCGCAGTCTCCGGTCATCTCCTGTACTGTGTCCGCAGTCTCCGGTCATCTCCTGTACTGTGTCCGCAGTCTCCGGTCATCTCCTGTACTGTGTCCGCAGTCTCCGGTCATCTCCTGTACTGTGTCTGCAGTCTCCGGTCATCTCCTGTACTGTGTCTGCAGTCTCCGGTCATCTCCTGTACTGTGTCCGCAGTCTCTGGTCACCTCCTGTAGTACATCCACAGTCTCCGGTCATCTCCTGTACTGTGTCCGCAGTCTCTGGTCATCTCCTGTACTGTGTCCGCAGTCTCTGGTCATCTCCTGTAAAAAGTCTGCAGTCTCTGGTCATCTCCTGTAGTACGTCTGCAGTGTCTGGTCATCTCCTGTACTGTGTCCGCAGTCTCTGGTCATCTCCTGTAGTATGTCCGCAGTCTCTGGTCATCTCCTGTAGTATGTCCACAGTCTCTGGTCATCTCCTGTAGTATGTCCACAGTCTCTGGTCATCTCCTGTAGTATGTCTGCAGTCCATTGGTTCAGAATATTTTTTTTTCTTGTTTTCCTCCTCTAAAACCTAGGTGCGTCTTATGGAGCAAAAAATAGGGTAGTTTAATTTTAACGTATCTAATTGTTAAAAGTAAATTTGCATTTTGTTTTTTAGGAGTTCAATATTTAGGTGTTCTGCAAGAGTCTAGTGCTAATGCTCCTAAAACCTTTTGTATTGAAAGCACATATGACTTTTCTCCTAAGTTTTTTATTTCACAAGCCTCTGTCCATCCCCGACTTAAATATCTCCAACATAAAAACAAGAGCCCTTAATAAACATGTTGAAAACAAAAAGCTGCTTTTTATGATGCTTTTCGTATGAGTCCAGCAGCCAGCATAATTCAAAATTTAGTATATTTCAAACCAAAGACTGACTAGATCAAGTCCTTACAAAATATTTACCCAATGTTATGAGGAAAATATTTTTTTCCTGGTTCCTAAAAATAAATGAATTCATCTTCATAGGTTTCATGAAATTAATTTGGCAGGACAAAAAAAACTGCAAACTATGAAGACATATTTGACTTTATTAGGATATCAAAAAAGCCTGCAGACATATTTATATTCACGTTTTTAAAGTGCACAAAACAGTCAAACCTGAAAAGCATTTGAGCATAACATGCTAACTGGCTGAAATTTCACCTGGTATTCATCTACTGTACTTTTTTCAAATGTATGAGAAAAGGTTTTCTATATCTATTCTCTGAAATTATTTGATGCAGATAATTTCATTTGCTAAAAATGTAACCCAGCATGTTCAGTGGTTCAAGCGTTGCCCTTTCTATGATCCCATTACAGTCTCAACCTGAGATTTGCACATCACTGCATTCTGTTTTTATGTAGATTTTATATGGCTACCCAGCTTTTTTGGAATTGGGGTTGTAAAACTGCTAATTACCTGGCTGTTCTTAGTTTGACCAGAATTAAATATGCAATACATTATTCAGAACACTCAGCTTACATATTTGCTCCAAGTCAGTGACATAGAAAGTATTGAAGCCACAGGATCAACATAAGACACATAAGAAAGTGGAATGTTTCCTTAACAGTGGTAGTGAAATGGAGGCCCCATGCTTATCCTCAATGATAAACTTTGCTAGTCTACTTTACTTTAAGGTGAACTAGGGTACACTGTGTATACAGAGCATTCATAAAGTATTCAGACTAAATTGTATACAATGCATTCATAAAGTATTCAGACTACATTCACTTTTTTTCAATTTTGTTATGTTGCAGCCATATGCTACAGCTCTTTACATTTTTTGTCTCATTAATATCCATTCAATACACCATAATAACAAAGTGAAAACAGAATTTTAGAAATGTTTGCAAATTTATGAAAAAAGGAAAAACTTCTCCCTCTGCAACAACACTCCTATTTCTCTTGATCGTTGCTGAGATGTTTCTACATCTTGACTGGAGTCCACCTGTGATGCATTA
The DNA here is from genome assembly GCF_062004578.1 of Staurois parvus. NCBI lineage: Eukaryota > Metazoa > Chordata > Amphibia > Anura > Ranidae > Staurois > Staurois parvus. The sequence goes on along the minus strand of NW_028317855.1, from coordinate 11,917,935 downwards.
AATTAATTGGATGTGATCTGGAAAGGCATACATCTCTAAAAGGCAACACAGCTGACAATGCATATGGTATCACAGCAAAAGCCAAAAGGTCAAAATGAACTGCCTGCAGACCTCAGAGACAGGATTACTGTAAGGCACAGATCTGGGGAAAGCTACAAAAAAATTCTGCTGCACTGAAGGCTCTGAAGACCACAGTGGCCTCTACAATTCTTGCATGGAAGAAGTTTGGTACAACCAGGACTCTTCCAAGAGCTGATTGGCCAGCCAAGCAGAGCAATCGGGGCAGAAAGGGCCTTCGTAGAGATGTTATCAAGAACCCGATGATCACTCTGACTGAGCTCCAGAGATTCTGTGTGGAGATGGGACAAAGTTCCAGAAGGACAGCCGTCATTGCAGCCCACCACTGATCTGGACTTTATGGCAGAGTGGCCAGACAGAAGCCTTTCCTTCGTGCAAAACACATGAAAGCCTGCAGACTGTGTGGAACCAGATTCTTTGGTCTGATGTAACCAAGACTGAACTGTCTGGCCTCCGTTACAATTGGTATGTCTGGAGGAAACTGCACTGCTCATCACCTGCCTATTGAAGCATGGTGGTAGCAACATCATGCTCTGAGGGTGTTTTTCAGCAGCTGAGATTGGGAGACTGGTCAGGGTTGAGAGAAAGCTGAAAGGAGTAAACTACAGAGATATCCTCAATTAATACCTGTTCCACAGCACTCAGGACCTCAGACTGGGCTAAAGATTCACCTTCCAACATGACAATGATCCTAAGCACACAGCGAAGACAACACAGCAGTGACTTAAGGACAACTCTGTGAATGTCCTAGAGTGGTCCAGCCAGAGTCCTGCTTTGAACCCTATTAAATATCTCTGGAGAGACCTGAAAATGGCTGTCCACCGACGGTCCTCATCCAACCTGACTGAGCTTGAGGGGATTTGCAAAGAAGAATGCCAGAAAATGCCCCAATCCAGGTGTGCAAAGCTTACTGCGTCATACCCAAAAAGACTCAAGCCTGTAATTGCTGCCAAATGTGTTTGGTACTGAGTAAAGGGTTTTTGAATACCCAAGTTCATGTGATATTTCAGTTTTTTAGTTTTATTAAATTCACAGATATTTCTAATATTCTGTTTTCACTTTGTCATTATGAGGTACTAAGTGTAGATTAATGAAAAAAAATGAATTTAAACAACTGTATAATTGGGCTGCAACATAACCAAACAGAAAAAAGGGGAGGTCTGAATACTTTATGAATGCACTGTACATTTTTATGCCCACAGACACGAAATGCAATCTCATAAACAGGCAATATGAAATATAGTATGTTATCAGTGTAAGTAAAAAAAAAAAATTACTTGATGGGAAAGTGTAAGTCAAAGAAAGACAGCTAGCTGATTTAATAAAGGAAAATAGTTGCTCACTTTGCAAGGGAATTTTCCCAAGAACATAGTGAAAGAGGTGAAACGCTTTACTTCTGTCATTCAATCATATGCAAGCAAAAATAGATTTTTTTTTAGTTTCCTTGCACATGATTGGGAGTTGTTTGCAAAATAAAATTTCACCACATTAACTAATCTCTGAGGAAAATTCCCTTCCAAAGTGCAATTTCACTTGCACAGTGAACAGTGTTCGATGTGCCAAACATCTCTCTTAAATCAAAGTCAATTTATATTCAAATAGAAGCAACTAATGTTGGTGGGCGGCATGCTGTTAAACTAGTACACTATCACTGGCTTTCTGTTGGTTCCTTAGTGAGCTCTATCTGTTCCAGTAGGAGTTGCCTTTTGCTGCTGCCTAAAGCTGGCCATAAATTGTACAATTTTCTTCTACAATTTTCCTTTAAATATACCAAGACCATGTAATAGGAGGTCAAACCTAAACACTCTAAATTTGTAGGCAGACAGACTTTTGCACCAACATAGTTGAAGGTAAATATGATACTCTCCCGCACGCCCCTGGGGGTGCACACCCGGCGATCTCCGTGATCGATGTGTCCTATGGACACAGCTAATCACGTGATATGGTAAAAAGCCAATCACAGCGGCCTTTTACCACGTAATCAGCTGTGTTCAATAACACAGCAGATCACCGATAAAAGCATTTGCCGGTTATCGGCTGCATTTTCCTCACACTGTCATAGCGTGAGGAAAGTACTGTCGATAACTGGCAATTGTCAGAGGACGGATCGGCTTCGATCATCAGGAAACTGATGATCAGTGCCCAGCAGTGCCACCCACCTGTGCCCAGCAGTGCCGCCCACCAGTGTCACCCGGCAGTGCCCATCAATGCCGGCAGTCAGTGTCATCAGTGTCCATCAGTGCCGCCTATCATTGCCCATCGTTGCATATCACTGCAGTATCATCAGTGCCAGCTCATCAGTGCCGCCTATCAGTGCCCATCAGTACTGCCTATCTGTGCCACCTCATCAGTGCCCATCAGTGCAGCCTCATCAACGCACATCAGTGAAGGAGAAAAATTACCTTTTTGCAAATTTTTATAATAGAAAGAAAATAAATTTTTTTTTGTTTGCACAAAATATAAAAACACCCAAGTGGCGATTAAATACCACCAAAAGAAAGCACTATTTTAAAAATTCTAAAAATTTCATATGGGTACAGTGTTGCATGATCGTGCAACTGTCATTCAAATTGTGACTGCGCTGAAAGCTGAAAATTAGCCAGGGCAGGAAGGGGGTATAAATGCTCATTAGGCAAATGATTAAGGAAAGCCGAACAAGAAAATTGTATGATGATGTATGGGCAGCCTAAGAAGAGTGATTCCAGAGTGGAAGTGCATACCCCTGGGGAGAATTTGTGCCCAAAAACATGCTGTGTCTGCTGCACCCATCACAGCTTACGGTTTGGTGAGTGTGCATTTGATTAACCTCTTCACGCTGGCCAAACGCAAATGTGAAGCCTCCTGGCGTCTGGCCTAGACGCCGCGCGGCCACACATTTGCGTTCTATTAAAAAAGAACATATGTGCTGAGAGCGCACTCCCAGCACACATGTCCAGTACTCACGGAAAGGTCCCGATCTCCTCTTTCGATCTGGACTTTTCCCGATCATGTGACCGCCGTGACGCCATGTCACGGCGGTCACATGACCCTAAACCCCGCCCTCCTGGCTTCTGAAACCCTTAAAGGGCAGGGAGGTGCCAGCGCGAAGGGGTTAAAGGTTGTGGCAGTCTGTGTTTTGTTACACTACAAAGATCTGCTGGATGGTGGAAGATCTTTGTTATTGAATATACAGCGGGTAAAGCAATTATTGAACACGTCACAGCCAGTCTCCAGATCTCAACCCAATAGAAAACCTTTGGAGGGAGTTGAAAGTCCGTGTTGCCCAGCGACAGCCCCAAAACATCACTGCTCTAGAGGAGATCTGCATGGAGGAATGGGCCAACATACCAGCAACAGTGTGTGCCAACCTTGTGAAGACTTACAGGAAACGTTTGACTTCTGTCATTGCCAACAAAGGATACAGTCAGGTCCATAAATATTGGGACATGGACACAATTCTAACATTTTTGGCTCTATACACCACCACAATGGATTTGAAATGAAATGAACAAGATGTGCTTTAACTGCAGACTGTCAGCTTTAATTTGAGGGTATTTACATCCAAATCAGGTGAACGGTGTAGGAATTACAACAGTTTGCATATGTGCCTCCAACTTCTTAAGGGACCAAAAGTAATGGGACAATTGGCTTCTCAGCTGTTCCATGGCCAGGTGTGTGTTATTTCCGCATTATCCCAATTACAATGAGCAGATAAAAGGTCCAGAGTTAACTTTAAGTGTGCTATTTGCATTTAGAATCTGTTGCTGTCAACTCTCAAAATGAGATCCAAAGAGCTGTCACTATCAGTGAAGCAAGCCATTATTAGGCTGAAAAAAACAAAACAAACCCATCAGAGAGATAGCAAAAACATTAAGTGTGGCCAAAACAACTGTTTGGAACATTCTTAAAAAGAAGGAACGCACCGGTGAGCTCAGCAACACCAAAAGACCCGGAAGACCACGGAAAACAACTGTGGTGGATGAGCGAAGAATTCTTTCCCTGGTGAAGAAAACACCCTTCACAACAGTTGGCCAGATCAAGAACACTCTCCAGGAGGTAGGTGTATGTGTGTCAAAGTCACCAATCAAGAGAAGACTTCACCAGAGTGAATACAGAGGGTTCACCACAAGATGGAAACCATTGGTGAGCCTCAAAAACAGGAAGGCCAGATTAGACTTTGCCAAACGACATCTAAAAAAGCCTTCACAGTTCTGGAACAACATCCTATGGACAGATGAGACCGAGATCAACTTGTACCAGAGTGATGGGAAGAGAAGAGTATGGAGAAGGAAAGGAACTGCTCATGATCCTAAGCATACCACCTCATCAGTGAAGCATGGTGGTGGTAGTGTCATGGCGTGGGCATCTATGGCTGCCAATGGAACTGGTTCTCTTGTATTTATTGATGATGTGACTGCTGACAAAAGCAGCAGGATGAATTCTGCAGTGTTTCAGGCAATATTATCTGCTCATATTCAGCCAAATGCTTCAGAACACATTGGACGCCGCTTCACAGTGCAGATGGACAATGACCCAAAGCAGACTGCAAAAGCAACCAAAGAGTTTTTTTAAGGGAAAGAAGTGGAATGTTATGCAATGGCCAAGTCAATCACCTGACCTGAATCCGATTGAGCATGCATTTCACTTGCTGAAGACAAAACTGAAGGGAAAATGCCCCAAGAACAAGCAGGAACCGAAGACAGTTGCAGTAGAGGCCTGGCAGAGCATCACCAGGGATGAAACCCAGCGTCTGGTGATGTCTATGCGTTCCAGACTTCAGGTTGTAATTGACTGCAAAGGATTTGCAACCAAGTATTAAAAAGTGAAAGTTTGATTTATGATTAATATTCTGTCCCATTACTTTTGGTCCCTTAACAAGTGGGAGACACATATGCAAACTGTTGTAATTCCTACACTGTTCACCTGCTTTGGATGTAAATACCCTCAAATTAAAGCTGACAGTCTGCAGTTAAAGCACATCTTGTTCGTTTCATTTCAAATCCATTGTGGTGGTGTATAGAGCCAAAAATGTTAGAATTGTGTCCATGTCCCAATATTTATGGACCTGACTGTATATAAGAAAGTATTGAGATGAACTTTTGATATTGACCAAATACTTATTTTCCACCATAATTTGCAAATAAATTCTTTCCAAATCAGCCAATGTGATTGTTTGGATTTTTTTTTCTCATTTTGTCTCTCATAGTTGAGGTCTACCTATGATGCCAATTACAGGCCTCTCTCATCTTTTTAAGTGGGAGAACTTGCACAATTGGTGGCTGACTAAATACTTTTTTGCCCCACTGTATCTCTAAAGGTGCTATTGACATGAAATGTTCACCACGTCGGCAACAACTTATGCAATCCATACATACAAAAAAAACAAAAGAAATACGTTCAAAAAATAAGTTATGTGTAATAAAATGGAATGACACAGGGAAAAATTATTGAACACATGAAGAAAGGGAGGTGCAAAAAGGTATCAGTAATAGGAAAGCAATGCTTGTTAGTGCAAATTAATTTCAGCTGGTTCAGTCTCAACTGATGGCTTATAAAAAGGTGTCTCATTACCAAGGTGTCACACAGGAAATATTCCATTATGGGGAAAACTAAAGAGCTCTCTCAAAACCTTTGCAACCTTATTGTTACTGATGGCATTGGTTACAGAAGGATTCTAAACGTCTGAATGTTCCAGTGAGCACTGTTGGGGTCATAATCCGGAAGCGGCAAGAACATCATTTCACCATAAACCGGCCACAGCCAGGTGCTCCTCACAAGATTTCTGACAGAGGAGTGAAAGAATTAGTCCAAAAGCCAAGGACCACTTGTGGAGAGCTTCAGAAAGACCTGGAATTAGCAGGTACAATTGTTTTAAAGAAAACTAAGTAATGCACTCAACCGCCATGGCCTGTGTGCATGCTCACCACGCAAGACTCCATTGCTGAAGAAAAAGTATGTTGAAGCTCGTTTAAAGTTTGTTGCACAATGTATAGACAAGCCTGTGAAATACTGTGAGAATATAGTCTGGTCAGATGAGACCAAAATTTAACTCGATGGATGCCAAAAAACATTCCATGTTTGGGAGGTCAAATGGCACTGCACATAATACCAACAGTGAAGTTTGGAGGTGGGAACATCATGGTGGTGTGGGGCTGTTTTTCAGCATACGGTACTGGCAAACGTCATGTCATTGAAGGAAGGATGAATGGAAAAATTTACCAAGACATTCTTGATAAAAATCTGCTGCCATTTACCAGGATAATAAAGATAAAACGAGGGTGGACATTTCAGCAAGACAAGGATTCCAAACACAAGGCTAAGGAACCTCTCAATTGGTTTCAAAGAAAGAAAATAAAGCTGCTAGAATGGCCCATCCAATCACCTGACTTGAATCCAACAGAATATCTATGTAAAGAACTTAAGATCAGAGTTCATAGAAGAGACCCATGGAACCTTCAAGATTTGAAGACTGTTTGTGTGGAAGAATGGGCCAAAATCACACCCCAGCAATGCATGCGACTAGTTTCTTCATACAGGAGGCGTCTTGAAGCTGTCATTACCAACAAAGGATTTTGTACGAAGAATTAGGTAAATTTTAGTTGGCGTGTTCAATACTTTTTCCCTGTTCCATTCCATTTTATTACACATAACTTAATTTCTGAACTTATTTGTCTCTTTGTATGTATGAATTGCATGGGTTGTTACCGACATTTGGTGTAAAGTTCATGTCAATAGCACCTTTGGAAATACATTTCCTGAGAAAAATGGTGGCGTGTTCAATACTTATGTTGCCCACTGTATATGGACTTTGATTTAAGAGAGACTTCACTTTTGAACACTGTTTATTTTATTGTACATTTCTGTTTTATCCACTGGCGCTGCATCATTTCACAACATTGTACGTTTTTAGGTTTGGGTATATCAAACTTTACTTGCCAGCAGCCCCACGTGTCATCACAGAGCTGATTTATTACAATACTTAAAAAAAAAAAAAAGAAAATGTGCTAACAACCAGAAATACTGAATATGGGACAATGTGCAGCTTCACATTGCTTCCATGGTAAAGAAACTAAACATATTTTCTTTACAGGAACCCCCTCTAAAGCATAACCATCGAAACTTATACGTCAATAATGATACTATCCAGTTTTAAGAAGTTATACAGTACAAGTCAGCTAATTGTTTCCAAAACTTGGATACTAGGTAACTCAACTATTCTTGAACAAAACAGTAAATTTCAGTTCCATTTTGTTACAAGAGTACTTAACGGAAATACATTTTTCCTTTTATTTCTAAAAATAATACCTGAAACCTTCTGGTGTAGGAGTATTGAGGTGAGGGTTTGGTGGGTCACTAGGACATCGAGGCACCTTCACAGGTCTGGGACTATTGCGATGTGTAACTAATATAAAAAAATATGGTATTAGAATACAACAGAAGGAAAAGTACATACACAATATTAACATGTCACAATAATATTTCAAAGTAGTCTTTTCTTAGCAGTCTTTTTTCCTACTTGTACATCCATCAACAAATTACAACAGAATGTAGTGTAACCAAGTGCTCAAAAATGCACAGACAAGCGTGATAACAAATTAACCTTATACCAGTATGTCTAAGCCTGCTTATAATATCTTTATGGCAAGTGTACAGCTGTGATGAACACATTAAAAAAGGATTTTAAAAAGTCAAGGATGAAAGAAGCTCTTGTTGCCAATAAAACCTTTTTGCATCACTGCCATGGAAACATAGAGACTACAATCATCTTCTATTCATCTCCCTAAAACACACGTCTGAGCTGTTCTTCCGTTCAGCTGCAAAAATAGGGCTTGTTTATTTTTTTCCCCCCACCAGAAGTTCTTGTTTCGCTCAGTTATTGCAACCATGAAAGGAGATACCCAAAACAGCAAAATTAAACTGAAATAAATTAATGTAAAGAACAAAAAAAAAAATCTAGATTTTCTTAATAACAAGAAACAAACGTGTTATAACAAAGGCAAAGAGCATATTGTCCTATACTTTTGAAGATTGATAAAGCACTACAAATAGAAGTCTTCAAGCAGCAGGAAACCAGAATTTACATTTTAAAAAAAACCATTGGGGTAAAACTAAATACACAAACTATTCTTGAGTTATTGTAAAATGTATTTGTTTGCATGATAAAGACAGACAGAAATAAAGTAACTAACCTTAACAGTCTCTTAAAGTTTAACCCATTCAAGCTTATTTAGCAAATTTAAAAAAAGTTCATTCAATCTGCATACATAAGACACAAAATCATCTGCACACGGTGATAGTTGGTGGATTAATATATAGAAGTTTTTGCAGTAATGTCAAGTATAACTGACAGACACGTTCTAAAAGTAACTGTAAGCATATAACAATAAAAGAAGTATAATCATTGCTCTTACCAAGGTACAACCCTGTTACTGGACTATGGGGTTTTCCAATAACATGGCCAATACATTCATTCATGAGAGCTTGCAAGCTCTAAAGAAAAGAGAGCACAGTGAAAATGTTGCATACAAAAAGTCTACTGCTATTACTTGCCCAAAAAAACACAGAAATTCGAAAAACAAAATGCAAGAAAATTAGTAAGTAAATATATTCATTTGTTAATTACCTGCAAATAAAATGATTAGAAACAAGGGAAATTACATTTTCAATGACATACAAAAAAAAGAGAGTGCAACATTAATGTGCATACTATAAGTAACAAGTAAAACACTAAATGATTAAAACATTAGTGACATGCGTGATAAGAATCATATTATGAGTGCATACAGTTGTGATCAAAATAACAGCAGTGTGTTGAAAAAAGTGAATAAAGCTCAAAATCCTTCTAATAGCTTTTATTTCCATACACACAAATGCATTGGGAACACTACACATTCTATTCCAAATCAAAACATGAAGAAAAATATATCAAATTTGTGTTGTTCCTCTAAAAAAAATTGAAGAAAAGTAAATATTTGACTATTCAAAAAAAATAGCAGTGTTTGTATTCTTCTTTACAAACTCAAACATTCACTATATAAACTGAAAAATGTTTGAAGATTTTGCTTTCCTTTGAATCACTTAATATTTAGTTGTGTAACCACTGTTTCTGAGAACTGCTGTACATCTGTGTTGCATGGAGTCAACCAACTTCTGGCACCTGTGAACAGGTATTCCAGCCCAGGATGATTGGACTACATTCCACAGTTCTTCTCTATTTCTTGGTTTTGCCTCAGAAACTGCATTTTTGATGTCAGCCCACAAGTTTTCTATTGGATTAAGATCCGGGGATTGGGCTTGCCACTCCATAACGTCAATCTTGTTGGTCTGGAACCAAGATGTTGCACGTTTACTGGTGTGTTTGGGGTCGTTGTCTTGTTGGAACACCCATTTCAACTTCAGCATAAGGCAGCATGACTTCAAGTATTCTGATGTATTCAACCTGATCCATGATCCCTGGTATGCGATAAATAGGCCCAACACCGTAGTATGAGAAACATCTCCATATCATGATGCTTGCGCAACCATGCTTCACTGTCTTCACAGTGTACTGTGGCTTGAATTCAGCGTTTGGGGGTCGTCTGACAAACTGTCTCCAGCCACTAGACCCAAAAAGAACAATCTTACTTTCATCAGTCCACAAAATGTTGCGCCATTCCTCTTTAGGCCAGTCAATGTGCTCTTTGGCAAATTGTAACCTCTTCAGTGCGTCTTTTTTTCAACAGTGGGACTTTGCGGGGGCTTCTTGCAGATAGCTTGGCTTCACATAGGCGTCTTCTAATTGTAACAGTACTCACAGGGAACTTTAGACCTTCTTTGATCTTCCTGGAGCTGATTGTTGGCTGAGTCCTTGCCGTTTTGGCTATTCTTCTATCCATTCGAATGGTAGTTTTTCGATTTCTTCCACGTCTTTCAGGTTTTGGTTGCCATTTTAAAGCATTTGCGATCATTTTAGCTGAGCAGCCTATCATTTTCTGCACTTCTTTATATGTTTTTCCCTCTCCAATCAACTTTTTAATCAAGGTACGCTGTTCTGAGCAATGTCTGGAACGACCCATTTCCTCAGAATTTCAGAGAGAAATGCACTGTAACCAGCATGTACAACATTTGCTGCCTTCCTTCCTTAAATAAGGGCAATAATTGCCACCTGTTTTTTAAAGAATGAATGACCTCACTAATAGAACTCCACACTGCTATTATTTTGAACATGCCCCTTTCAATTAGTGATTCAATTACACAGAATCAGCAGCATGCATGTCATGACTGTTGGGTCTGTTGGATTTCTATTACTCTAATACACCTGCTAGTAAATTATTTGCCATGTAGAAATGTAATTTCTACCAAAAACAGTGATTGATCAGGTTAGTGATGCCTAACTGTATACAAATTGCAAAAAAGTAAAAAAAAAAAAAAATCACAAATATATAGTGTCCAAAAGTGTTAAATAATAACAATGGAGTGACATCAAGTGACAAGTGAATCCATGTCAATTCTTCCTCCTAATGTACTCCTCCCAGGGAGCCTACGTGCTGACATCATGCCGACGAGTCCATGTGATGGTCCGGCGGCCATCTTTGTAAGTGTGACTGTATTTGTTTTTATGCTCCACGTGGATGCAATTGCTTTTTATAATAAAAAATACTACACCATAAGCAACTTCTCTTGGGCTCCAGTATGTGAGCTTTCTCCCTCCAGGATTCAGTCTTATCAGACCGGGGACCGATGTATGCCGTGGAGAAATCACATATTTTTATGTAGAGGGTTTTCCACATAGAGCCCCGCTGTTTCTGCTAAATGTCCATTCTGACCGTGGAGGGGGTTTTACCTTTTGGAGGATTTGCTGCTTGAATGCTCATTTATCCTTTGCTTCTGGTGAGTACATTAGGAGGAAGAATTGTCATGGATTCACTTATCACTTGATGTCACTCCATTATTATTATTCAACACTTTTGGACAATATATATTTGTGATTTTTTTTTTTTTGGACTTTTTTGCTTGTGATATATGCACTCATAATATGATTCTTATCACGCATGTCACTAATCTTCATATTTTAATCATTTAGTGTTTTACTAGTTACTTATAGTATACACAATGGAGCTGCACACTCTTTTTTGTATATGTTTTTGTGGATGAAGTGGGTTGTCCTTTTTGTGCCAGCACCTTGTGATTTTTTTTCTTTTTGCGCTCACTACATATTTTCCACATTTCCAATTACAGTTGAACTTCAGGCAGGGATAAAAAAAAAAAAAAAAAAAAAAGACAAAAATGAATGCAAGCATATATTCATTTAAAAAAAAAAAAAAAAAAAAAAAAAAAAAAAAAAAAAGAAGGACAGCACAGTGGCTTAATGGTTACCACTTCTGTCTTTCAGCATTAGGGTCCTTAACTTGAATATTGGGCAGGGCACTATCTGCATAGTGTCTGCATGTTCTTCCTGTACTAGTGCTGGTTTCCTTTGGATTCACTGGTTTCCTCCCACATTCCAAAGGCATGCTGGTAGGTAAATTGGCCCTAGTGTGTTATGTGAATGTGTAGTCATCAAAATATCAGGTTTTTCTCAGAGAGTTTAATAGTTATTCACAGACCACAAACAAGATGCTGGTGAAGAGGTACAGAGCCTCCTATCTACAGTCAGGTGCATGGTTCATACCATCACCATAGAAATGGCCAAACCAAGCTGAAATATGTACTCCGACAAAACATTAGGAGTTATATTTAATTCAGTTTTATTCTTGGTAAACCCTTAGGCCTGGTTCACACTATTACGGGTGGTTGCAGGTGAGGGAATTGCACCAGTTCCTGCACCCAGCAGCAGCCAAAACGCTGCTCTTTAAAAATGTGTGGGGATGCCATTCATTCTCAATGGCATCCCCACGCATCTAAAAAACACAGAGCGTTTGTGGGTGCAGGAACTGCCGGGAAATTGCATGGTGCAAAAGCAGCTCTGCCGCTGTGTTTTAAAAAAGGTGCAGGAAACTTTTTTCCTGCATGAAATGCAGGCACAACAGCTCATTCGAATGGGCTGCCGTGTCCACGCAAATGCAATAGTGTAAACCAAGCCTTAAACTCATGTATATGTGAACAGCTTACAATTTCAAGAAAATAACTGAAACATCCAATAGGTATAGTGAACAGCAGGTCAAGTATAAATGAGGTAATGAATAAATTTGTGGATTCTTCAAATCAGTAACTGCTGGACAGCTGTGTTGCAGAAGCTATTAAAGCTTCATTAGGGGAATGATATTAATAGTTTATTAAACTTTTCAATTATTGCTTCATCTGTAGTGAAAATGTAAATATAGCCATACCAAAAAATCATCCTCTGGAAGGGCTGAAATGAATGCTGGCTCAATAGCTTGAAGATAGTCAAAACCCTGAGTTGCCCACCTGCACGGAAGAAGAAGGAGGTCTGTAAAAAGTATTCAGGGCTACTAACAAGTATATACAACATAAATGTATATGCACATGGATCCAGCAGCTCAATGATGGACCTGTATGACGGTCTCCATTTTAAATCTGCCTACTCCTGTGGTAAAATTAACAATCCCCTCAAGTGACAATCGATGGCTCTATCACTTGTCCCCCGAGATTATTCTGTCTTCCAAACAGATGAATACCTCTGCCCACTGGTGATTAAATTGTGCACAAAGTTAGTTGTTTGGCTCACTTGTGACCAATGTAATAATGCAATTATACGCAAACATCAGAATTTTGCACTTAAAGGATATGTTATCCCAACATTTCATATTCCTAATATGTACCTGTTCTACCATGTACTTTTGTTAAAAAGTATTATGTTCTCTTTGCATTGCTTCCTTTGTGTGAAATCCCTAGTGATCCTGCCAGTCCTCCTGCTTTCCTAATTCTACACTGACCATGCTAGGCATGAGAGCACAACCATCCCAGCATGGTCCGTTTTCTGGCTGTGCAGGGATCACAGCCTGTCTGTTCTCCAATGATCAGACTTGTGCTGAAATGCCCCCCTGTAGAGTCATTCAATGGGAAGATCAGTCTACTGCTTTCCTCCAACCCTAGCTCTCTACGCCCCTTATGCAGCTGAAAACAGCACACAAATGTTTTGTCTTTCATTTTAAACTGAATGGGTTGTATCAAAAAGGTATGGGTTCACAGATACTTTAACCAGACTCTAATTACTTCTTTCAAGTGTTAATCCTGTGCACCTGGCTGCCCACTAAATCTCTATGACTGGTGGTATATTTATCTTCTAAAAGACTACAAAACTCCAGATGGATGTGTTGTTCAAGTGCCACCTTCTCCCTAAGGGCCCATTCACACCTGTGCATTAGAAAACGCAATATGCATTTTCTTTGGAATGCATGGTGTTAAAATTAACCCAACACGTACATAGGGGTTGATTTACTAAAGACAAATTGGCTGTGCACTGCAAGTCCACTTGGATTGCACTGAAAGTGCAGTTTCTCTAGATCGGAGGGGAAGAAGCAAGAAAAATAAAAAAACAGTATTTTTGCTTACACATGGTTGGATGAAAGAAATCAGCAGAGCTTCCCCTCGGATATAAAATAACTGCACTTGCGGTGCACAGTATATTTACCTTTAGTAAATCAACCCCATAGTGTGTTTTATATGCATTTTTCATGCATATTTCTACCTCAGTCACCTGAGAAAAATGAACATGTGACTCAAAAAAATGCACTAATAAAAACCTTGTTGCAATTTTGGTGCGCAACCATTGACTATAATGGAAGGTGCGTTTTCCACAAAACGCATTAACCGTTTCAATACCGTGTGATTTTACACCTTCCTGCCCAGGCCATTTTTCAGGTTTCAGCGCTCTCACACTTTGAATGACAATTGCGCGGTCATACAACACTGTACCCAAACTAAAATTTTATCGTTTTCTTCACACAACTAGAGCTTTCTTTTGGTGGTATTTAATCACCGCTGGGGTTTTTATTTTTTGCTAAATTAACAAAAAAAAGACCAAAAATTTTGAAAAAAAAAACACATTTTTCTTTGTTTCTGTTATAAAAGTTTACAAATAAATAATTGTTCTTCATAAATTTAGGCCGAGATGTATTCTGCTACATGTCTTTGGTGAAAATAACCCAAATTAGGATGTATTTTTTAGTTTGTAGGAAAGTTATAGAGTTCACAAACTATGGTATAGATCTGAATATTGATCAATCCTGAAGTACTGACAGCCAATCTAATTTCTTGAGGTCCAAGAATGTCAGAATAGTACAGATATCCCCAAATGACCCCTTTTTGCAGAGTAGACAGTCTGACGTACTTCATAAGAGGCATGGCGAGTTTTTTGAAGTTGTATTTTTTTGTCATAATTTTTCGGAAAATGAAAAAATTAAAAAAATAATTTTCACAATTTTTTTTTTTTACATACTGTCACCAGTGCAGTACAGCGTCTTCATATAACTGGCATGGCGGTGAACATGGACACTGACTGGTGACAGTATGAAAAAAAAAAATATATATATTTTTTTATTTTTTTATTATATTTAATTTTTTATTACATTTTTTTAAAGATTTTTTTTTCATATTTTACTATGACTAAAGTAGTACAATGTTACCATAGTAACATTGTACTACTTTGGGGGAGTGATCAGTATTTTTTTTTTTTTTATTTTTATACACAGTTTGCTTATAGCAAAGAATTACTTTGCTATAAGCAAGCATTTAGCTGAATGAAATCGATTCATTCAGCTTTTTTTTTTTTTTTTGTGCTTAGCTGTGATTTGGTCACAGCTAATCACATGACATGTGCATGTGACCTGCTGTGACCATTCACAGCTAGGCACTAGTATACAATGGATGGCATCATGAATGAAGCCATCCATTGTATACAACTATCATGTGACCTGCTGTGATTGGTCACAGCAGGTCACATGGTACCAGCTACGGGAGCCGGTACTCGGATCTGTTATCGGCCGTGTCCGAGGTGCATGGCCCGTGACAGATCCCGCTGCTGCGCCGCTCTGCTGTGCCGCAAACTGCGCATGTGCGGGACCATGCCAAATGGCGTGCACCCGGAATTTAAGAGCGCATTTCAAGCCGCCAAACGGCCATTGGCCGGGCGGCTAATGGTTAAAGATGCAGCAAGCAGGACTTTTCAGAAACATGGTACACTGTATAAAAATGCAGCACACAGATAAATAACCACGCCCACAAGCCATCTGAGAAGCCTGACAATATGACTGTAGGGTTTATATTTGTGTCTAGGCCCCACTTATCACTTGAGGAGTCCTGGTAAATATGAAATGTGATCATCCACTTTAGTGTTATGGTTTAAATATACTTTAAGAACAGCCTGGTAAACATGCAAAAAGAATAAAGAGCAACAACATTAAAAATGTCATTCACATGCAATATGTTCTAATTACCCAAGTAAAGAAAACGATTTGTAAATGTAAAAATTAAATATTTATTTTGAATACCAAAGAAAAGAAAATCTGATCAACGTAGCTTACTTTAAGGGTTCATGCACAGGGAGATGTATGAGCATTTTATATGCATACAGCCTGCCATATGAATGCATGGCTGTATGTGGCCAGATTCTTGTAAATGCTGATATTTTTTTTTTTTTAATCAGCGCTTACTCGTGCATGTCTGTCTGACGTATTTTGTGTTTGAGAAATGTGCTAGGTTCTCATGTGTGGGTAAACGCTTACGCAAAGAATTGTATACAGCACCTGCAGCTCCCCAGGTGCATGAAGACTGTTGGGAAATTTACACTTCGCATATAAAATGCCTAGAATTCACTATGTGCATAAACCCTAAGAGTCTATACCTGAAACACCTTGATCTCAGTGGATCAACTAGTTAATAGTTTACCTTGGTCTGGTGCCACGCCCGCTTTCACATTTTGTCAAAACATAGTTCATCCATTTCCTGGCAAAGCTTATGTATTTGTCACCAATTTTCTGCCTGAATTGTCCAGACATCAGACGGACTACTTCTTTATGATACTTGAAGATTAAAAAAAGAAACATAAAAACATTACTTCAGAAATTTTGAAGAATGAGAATTCATAATTTTTAGACTTCCCTTTGTGCTCCTCCAAGTTAGTTGCTTTCTAGATGGTAAAAATAAATTCAGTTCAAATTCAGCCCCCATGCTTGGAATAGCAGGTAAAAGGCTACTCTAACACATGTACCGTGTTTGAGGAAAACATGTGTTTCCCCAAGTGCATGAAATAGAATGCATAAAGCAGCATTCATTAATACCCACTTAATCCCTAAATGGAACATTAACCACTTGCCACCTGGGCCAATTCCGACTGCATTTCAATTTGGAGTTTCAAGGGGACTTCTCTTTGCATCAAATGATCAGCTTTTGTATTAAATATCCTGGGTTGGTCAGACCTGACCAAATTAGCAGTCTTGTGAAAATTACATTACTTGAAGATTATATTACTCTTAGTAGGATGACCGATTTCAAATTATCTGGTGATCTTCTTAAGTCCCTTGCCACTCTCATAGGCATTTTCTTTTTTTTAAGCATCTTAGTGAGTTCTATTGATATTAACATGATGACACTGCACAGGTCAATAATGAAGAGAACACCAGACCCTAGATGCATCAAGTTTAAATAAGACAGGACCCCTGCATGCTCCTTAATGAGGTACTAATCATCAGCACCTTGCTCGGTATGCCAGATTATACATTTCATAGATTTGATGTGGTGGTAAATGTAGAGGCGTGCATGCAGTGAGTATAGAAAAGAAACACCCCCTTTAAAATAATCACATTTTGTTGCTTTGCAGCCTGAAATGAAGACAGTTTTTGTTTTATCCTACTGTATTTACACAGTGCAACTTATAACATCCAAGTGAAAGATATAACACCAACATTTCAGAAAAAAAAAATTCAAGAAACAGAATCATTGAGTTGGTAAAAGGGTCACTCTCTTGTGTCAGTATGTTGTTGAACCACCTTTTGCTTTACTTACAGCCTTTAGAGTGGATTCACACATGTACGGTGTGGATTGACGCTCAGGTTTCTTAGCTAAATGACAGTAGTTGTTCAGCGGTTCAGGTCAGGACTTTATCCTGTTCACACATATGCAGTTTTGAAATGGTTTCCATAGAAGTCAATAGCCTGCAATCCGCACCTGAACTAGACTGCACTGCTCAGAAATTGGACATAACTCTTCAATCCGTACTGAATTATCACTGACAGTGCACAGGACATTTGTAAACAGGCACCACAGGAAGCAATGTTATTTCACTTGTCATGCGGATTGGATGTGGACTGGACATATGTGACATATGTGAACCGGCACTTATTCTGTTGGGATATGTTTCTATTAACTTTACACATCTAGACTTTGCAATATTTACCCACTCTTCTTTGGAGAACTGTTCAAGTTCAGATTTGATGATGACTGTTTGTGGACTGCAGTCTTCAAGTCATTCCACAGAGTTTCAATGAGGTTTACGTCTGGGCTTTGACTAGGCCACGCAAAGACCTTAGAATCTTCAAGATGTTTTTGGCAAAGCTCAGTCATGATTGCAGGTGGCCTTTCTTGAGGAGTGGCTTTTCTCCTGCAACCCTCCCATACAAGCTACATTTGTGGAGAATTTGTGATTGTTGTAACATGCACACAATGACCATTCTTTGTCATAAATTCCTGCAACTGCTTCAGAGTTGCTGTAGGCCTCTTGGTAGCCTCTCTGACCAGTTTCTTCCTGGCTCGTTCATTCAGTTTGGAGTGATGTCCTGATCCAGGGAGGGTCTGTGTTGTACTAAATATCTTCCACTTCTTAAGAACAGACTGTACTGTGCTTCTAGGCATTGATAAAGCCTTTTTAATTTTTTTCGTACCTATCTCCTGACATTAGCCTGTCCACAATTTTATCCAGGAGATCTTTTGACAGTGCCTTTCCACCCATAATTGATTGTTTCCTTCAGTTGCACTACAATGAAATGCTCCAGGAAAGCTCTTTGCATGCTGAGCTAATCAAAATGACCACAGCGGATCACACTTGAAAGTCAAATGGCTTTGTGTGCCATTGAGAAGGTGATGAGCTGCACCTGATTGGGTTTACACGTAATTTTTTTTAGGAGTGGGTAATCCAACTCCGTGATTCTGTTTTTTAATTTTTTTTCTGACATGTTGGTGGTATCTTTCACTTGGATGTTATAGGTTGCACTGAGTAAATACAGCTGAATAAAACAAAAACTGTGTATCCTTATTACAGGCTGCAGAGCAACAAAATAAGATTATTTTAAAGGGGGGGGGGGTGATTCTTTTCTGTACCCACTGTACTTTTACCCTATAAAAATGTTCATTTTTATTCATTTACATTATGACAATGAATGCACATGTCATTTGTAAGTCACCTTGATCTGCAAGAACGACTTGAGAATCTAATATGTTTGTCTGTACAGACATACAGTAAAAAGCCTAAAATCTAAAAAAATAAATAAATAAAAAGACACATATTCCCAATCAGACATCCAGAAAGTTCAAGTACTGAATATTGTGTCAAAAGCACAACATAACAAATTAGTGGTCACTAAGGGATATAAAATTTTACCTCGAAACCAAAGTTGTAGCCTTGAATCATTGCTTCTCGGTAGTACTGCTGTAATGTGGAGGATTCGGATTCATCAACCTCGGCTTCAAACTCGGAGGTGTACATTTCATCCACTCGATCTATAGCATCGCTAATCTTGTTGCAGAGTTCCAATGCATCACTCTAATATGAAATTAATTTGAACATGATTTTTGAGCAAACCTATTTTGTAACCAAGCAATATTGACATTTGTGAATTTTGAATATACAACGTGAAAAAACATTCAACTAATGATTTACAGTTCAGAAACAAAAACTGCAGGTCAAGTAAAGGAAAAAAAAAAAAGCTGTTAGATACAATGCAAAATAATGTGACAGAATAGAAGAATCACCCACCTTTAAAATACAGAATGGCACTGTATTAAAACATATTTAAAGGCTAAGTTCACCTTTGGGGAAAAAAAATAATAAGTGTACATATTTTTGCTTAAAAAATTGCATCCCCCCCAAGGAGCCCACAAAGCATTGCACTCACAATCATTGGATCATGGGTGCAATATCTGACTCCTGCTGACAAGGAGTTCATCAATCCTTCACAGTTCATTAAGAACTACAAGCTGTCTGCCACGGTGGCAGATGGGACTTGTCGTTTTCTTTTCACAGATTGCTGTGAATGACTGAAGTGGTTTTGTGGGAGGAGACCTGCACAGTTGCACCAATTTTTAAATGTGACAGCAGGTGTGGGGAGTAAAACATATCCTTTAAATTTCTATCTTTTTTTTTTTTTTTTACCACTTTACAGTTTTTTTAAACATTTCCCATTTTTTAAGGCAGTAGTAACTTTAGACATTAAAGTATCTGTTACTATTAGGTGTCTAGCCAGCAGCAAACATTAGTGAGAATCTGGCTGACTGATATAGAAAACATGTTAATATTCTGGTAATCCACATACCGTATTTTTCACTCCATAAGACGCACCTGACCATAAGATGCGCCCAGGTTTTAGAGGAGAAAAACAAGAAAAAAAAATATCCTGAACCAATGGACTGCAGACACAGTACAGGACAAGGACCAGAGACTGCGGACACAGTACAGGACAAGGACCAGAGACTGCGGACACAGTACAGGACAAGGACCAGAGACTGCGGACACAGTACAGGACAAGGACCAGAGACTGCGGACACAGTACAGGACAAGGACCAGAGACTGCGGACACAGTACAGGACAAGGACCAGAGACTGCGGACACAGTACAGGAGATGACCAGAGACTGCGGACACAGTACAGGAGAAGGACCAGAGACTGCGGACACAGTACAGGAGATGACCAGAGACTACGGACACAGTACAGGAGATGACCAGAGACTGCAGACACAGTACAGGAGATGACCAGAGACTGCGGACACAGTACAGGAGAAGGACCAGAGACTGCGGACACAGTACAGGAGATGACCAGAGACTACGGACACAGTACAGGAGATGACCAGAGACTGCAGACACAGTACAGGAGATGACCAGAGACTGCGGACACAGTACAGGAGATAGACCAGAGACTATGGACACAGTACAGGAGATGACCAGAGACTGCGGACACAGTACAGGAGATGGACCAGAGACTATGGACACAGTACAGGAGATGACCAGAGACTGCGGACAGTACACGGGATGACCAGAGACTGCGGACAGTACAGGGGATGACCAGAGACTGCAGACAGTACAGGGGATGACCAGAGACTGCAGACAGTACAGGGGATGACCAGAGACTGCAGACAGTACAGGGGATGACCAGAGACTGCAGACAGTACAGGGGATGACCAGAGACTGCAGACAGTACAGGGGATGACCAGAGACTGCGGACAGTACAGGGGATGAGCAAAGACTGCGGACAGTACAGATGACCAGAGACTGTGGACAGTACAGGGCATATCCAGACACTGCGGACCTTTAGGGAGGGAGGGGGAGCGGGCACCTGAATTAGACAGGTACCCGCTCCCACATCCACGGAGTTCTCCTTCCTATACAGTGGGCACCCGACTTTGACAGCCGGGTGCCCACTGCGCATGCGTGAGAAGCGCTGCGCTTTGTGAATGGCCCGGCGTCTTTTGGGACCTGTCATGTGTCCCAGAAGACACAGACCATTCACAAAGTGCAGCGCTTATCGCGCATGCGCAGTGGGCCCAGCTGTCACAGATGCCGGGGCGGGAAGAAGCCGGAACGGGAAGACTACAGCGCTGGACCGAAGAGCAGGTGAGTTTCTGCCACAGAGAACAGCTGAGCGGCCGGCCCAGTATTCTAACATGGTGACGGCGGAAATACCGGACCGGCCGCTTTATATTCGCTCCATAAGACGCACTGACATTTTCCCCCCTTTTTTGGGGGGAAAAAAGTATGTCTTATGGAGCGAAAAATGCCGGTTGTGGTGAATGTTACACTTTTATTATCCTTCAAACTTAATGGTTTTTCCGCCTCATATACAGTAAAATCAATCCTAGTACTTGTTGAAAAAGTCATAAAAGAGATTTAAAAGGGTCATGTGAACCAATTTTGATGGTTATGTATAGTGATGAGCAAGCTCACCAGGCACTTAGCCAATCATCTGAGGCTAGGGCATTCCCTTCCCTGCAGCCCAGCATATACAATGGGCGTATATACATGTAGCTTTGGGGCAGGAGAATGCCTTGGTCACTTATAATTAGCCCAGTACAGTGCCAGCTTTCTTTTTCCCAACATGTCTTAAGGCCATATGTACACTGAAGATTTGTTCAGCTCCCTTGAACGCTTTTTCCCCTGGCAGGAGAAAAGCTGCTCACAAAATGTTCCTAAAGCCTCATTTTGCAGGCATGTTTAGACATGTTCAGGCGCGTCAAGCGCTTGAGCATTAACGGTTTTCATTGGCCAGAATATTATTTTATTCTGGCCACTAGAATGAATGAATGCCCAAGTGCTAAATGCATCTAGCGTTTAGATGTGTTTAGATGCTTTACTTGTGTCATGTTTTTTTCTGCTCAAATGTTCCTCTCAACATACCAGTGACTTTTTTTTCAGCCTGTAAATGCTCCTGTTCTAATACGCCTGTAAATGCTTATGTGTGCATGGACACATAAGCTAACATAGAGATGCTTTTACAGGTTGAAACAAAAAAAAAAAAAATCAAACGCCTGTAGGAGAGCCCAGTGTGCATGAGCCCTAATGCATCTGTAATTAACAAAGAATACTGTCCCATTATACATAAGTAATGTAATTTTTTTACCTTGAGTTGACGCAAAGCTTCTGCAATCACAGGGTGACTTGATGTCTGTTCAAGCCTTAGCGATAAGATATCTTCTACAGACTGCTGGAAGGCCTTTCTATGGTTTGTTAAGATGGAAGACTGCATCACCACAAGTAACAGATTGTCGACCTTGTGGGTAAGATAAGCAAGAAAAAAATGATTTACATATACATTATGCCAAAACTTGAATGTTATATACAGATTTTAACTTGATGACAAAGTTATGCCAGTAATTTTGGTCAATTGAGATATAAAATGCTAAGGATCTTTCAGATTACAAGGAATCAAGGGAAAAATGGTGGCAATTTAAAAGTGGGGTATTTTTTATTGAAATCCGTGTCCCCATTGAAGAGATTCTTGTCTTGGTGATCTCCATCATGGAGACAGAATATAAGGAGAAATCTTCCTCAATAGCTAGAAAGAAAGAAAGACTTGATCTAACACTTCCCCATTCTATGCAAAACCAACAGAAATTGTCTGACTCCATTTTAAAATAAGTTTCCTTATTACTGTAATGCTTATTGTGAAGTTTTGAATTGCAAGTCACTTAGTGTATTTTAATAGTGCCTATTTACACTTGTGCAATTTTTCTGTTTCAATATTTTTATTAAGAAAGTTTTGTTTTTAAGAATATAACAAGCTCAAAATACGTCCTCGCAGGGGCAGAGCAGAACAATAACACATAAACAGAGACATCCTGCTGACATGTATTAGTCAAATAATGAAATGTCCAATGACATCAAAAAGAGACGCAAAAAGCCGAACCAAATAGCAGCAGTAATCCAACATAATATCGAAAAAAGAAGAGAAAAGAAAAAAGGTTAGAAGAAAAGAAAACAAAAGGGAATCAGAAAGGTAACACGAAAGAAGGGAAACTAGAAGGATCACAGATACGGGGCTAGCACAGGCAGTGACTATAGGAGGCCATAACTAGTAGGAGGCAGTGATGGCAAGGAATAACGTATCCAAGCTTCCCAAACCTTAAGGAATCTCGGATGAGAATCATGAAGAATGCTAGACATTTGTTCATTGAACAACATAGCATTCATCCGGGTCTTCACCCCCTGGAAGACAACCAAAGGGGTTCTCCAAGCTTGAGCTATAGAACGTTTGGCCCACACTTGTGCAATTTTAAAAAGGAGCCTTTTTATAACGATACCGTAAAACCTATTCCTTGGAGTCTATTGAGGGACATAATTCAGAAATAGGTTATTCTGCTCTTTACAGGAAATCTAGCTGGCAAACAGGAAAATTGTAAGCCAGCCCCTGTGTAACTCCTTTTCTACCCAGCATACCTCAGTTTTGTATAATACAAAAAAGAATTCTGGACCAAAACCGACAATTCAGAATGCACTAGGTCAAAAACCCAAATGGACAGTTTTTGTAAAATAATACATTTTATATATAATTGTATTATATTTGACTTTTTAATTAATATCATGAATTTAAGGGAATATGAATTTTAAAAATACAATTCAGTAACTTAAAATAACTTTTATTAAAAGTAACACAAGAATTGGACAGAAAATACAATGAAATCTATATAAAATTAAAAAACCTAAATAGATGCATTTTTGCATTGGAGTCAATAGGGGGCGCTTTTGCAGTAAAGTCAACGGGACGTGATTTTGCATTGAAGTCAATAAGGGCCGTTTCTGCCCTGAAGTCATGGGACGCAATTTTGCATGAAGTCAATTATCATTATCGGCACTTTTTTTAATTGGCATGACGCCGATAACCCTATTTGTGCTCAATATATTGGTGGATCTCTATAAAAAACAAAACAAAGCAGCACTGGGGCAAGCAAAAACAGAAAACGGGTGGAACTTGTGTCCCTTAATGATCTTCAAGAAATTGATTTTACAGTTATCAAAAAAATTTATTTTCTTTCGTGTCCAATAAGGGACACAGGAATTCAGAAACAGTCACTCAGGACTACCTGAAGTACCCAAAATCGGGAAAACGGCAAGATTGAGATTCCCAGAAGAATTAAGTTGCTTTAGACCTAATTTTCTACAGAAGTCAATGGACATTATGGGGTGGTCAGGGGAGTCTTCTCAGCGTTCAAGGCCGAAAAATAAATGTGTGTGGGGTGAGGGGGTTGAGAGAAGGGGGGGGGGGTGACCCTCCCGTTTTGGTTTTTTATTCACCCCCTTCTCCCCCAGCTCTCTTTCCCCACGCTGGGTTTGTAGGTCTCATGTATGGAGAAATCAGGAGGGTTAGATGGGCAGTAGGAATCGGGCAGATGATGAGAAGGTGAGGGCGGGCCACCTTGAGGCTGAATGCGCTGCCAAACTCTAGATCCCCATGTTTTAAGATGGGGAGCGGAGTGGGCGTGCGTGTTTAGAGCCCCAACCCAATAAAGGAATCACCAGTGGGAAGGTCCCACGACAGATTCAAGGGCAAAACTTAGGCCCAAGGGTTCAGGGGAGGGGGGGGGGGATGGGAGTATTTCAGAGGGGGGGGGGTGAAATAGATCTGCTAGCAATTACTCTCTTGCTACAAATGGGGGGGGGGGGGGGGAGAGAGGGATGGGGAGGGAGAATTATACAGGAGATTGCCCCTTTCAAAAGTCAACGATACCCCTGGTTTGCAGGACAAAAAAAGAGAGTGAGAGAAGAAAAAATATATATATATATACCAGAGAGATTGAGGAGGTCAAGTTTATAAAACTTATAATGTTAAGGGACTGAATATACCAGGAAAAAGGCATAAGATCCTTATAGAATTACAACAATGATCTATTGAAGTAGCATTTTTACAGGAAACAAATGTAAAATTATATTCTAGATATTACCCAACCTGATATTATGCCGATTCACCTACCAAGTGGGCTAAAGGAGTGGAAATTGGTATAGCTAAGAATTCAAGATTTAAGCTGGAGGATCCTGAGGGGCGGTATTTGTTTCTGAAGGAAAGATTACACGACATTAAGTGCACATTGGCAAATACTTACTGCCCCAACAGAAATCCGGAGGCCTACCTTAACCACCTCCCGCCCACCATATAAAGAAATGACGGGCGCAAGGTGGTTCTCTCAGTCTGGTAGGATGTCATATGATGTCCTCTCACTCTGCCACATGTGCGCCCCCAGGGGCACGCACGCGCAGTTAATCGGTGGTGTGCTGTGTCCCTGGGACACAGCGGATCACCGATCAGCGGAAAAAACCGATGACTTTGGCTCTGTCATGTGATCAGCTGTGTCCATTCACAACTGATAGCATGTAAATAAGGAAATTACGTTTATCGGCATTTCTCTCCTCGCGAGCTGTCAGCGTGACAGCTCATGAGGAGAGGAGAGCCGGTAAATGGTATTCCTCAAAGGGGACACCTACACTGATCATCGGGGCACTGATGATCAGTACCCTGATGATCAGTGTAGCCCCATCAGTGTCCATCAATGCCACTTGTCAGTGCCTACCAGTGCACATCAATGCCACATATCAGTGCCCATCTGAGCTACCTTTCAGTGCCAACTATTAGTGCCAGTCAGTGCCAGTCGATCACACCTATCAGTGCCACATACGAGTACTGTCTTTCAGTGCCCATCAGTGATGTCTGTGAATGCCCACCAATGATTCCTGTCAATGCCCATTAGTGCCACCTACCAGTGCCTCCCCATCAGTGCTGCATATCAGTGGCCATCAGTGCAGCCTATCAGTGCCCATCACGGCAGCTTCATTAGCGCACATCAGTGAAGGAGAAAAATTACTCATTTACAAAATTTTATAACAAACTAAGAAAAAAAAACTTTTTTTCAAAATTTTCAGTTGTTTTTGGTTTGTCCAAAAAATAAAAACCCAGTGGTGATTGAATACCCCATCCGTTTTAAAAAAAATAATAAAATTTTCATATGGGTACAGTGTTGCATGACCACGCAATTGTCATTCAACATGTGACAGCACTGAAAGCTGAAAATTGTCCTGGGCAGAAGGGGGTGAAAGTGTCCAGTAGGCAAGTGGTTAAGAATATACTCGTAAAATTGTTGGATTTAAAAAAAAAACAGGCAAATAGATTATGGCAGGGGATTTTAACTTCTGCATAGATCCGCAGGTTGACACAACGTCGTATGTGCAGGGAGAGGAAGGCAGAAGTCGGAAGGCAATGCGAAGAATGGTATATCAGTGTCAATTAGTAGATATCTGGAGGATTAAACATCCTAGAGATAGGGACTATACGTTCTACTCTCCGGCCCACGTGACATATTCAAGATTAGATTATATTTGTTGGAACATAGATTACTGGAGTCATTGGTTAAGGTCAATATAGACGTTACAACATTATCGGATCATGCACCAGTTACAACAAAATTCTATTAATGTGCTTTCATACAGCACTTTGGGAACATCCAACTTCTTTTGCAATTACCTTTTGAGGCTTTCCCTCCTTATGGAGGGTGTCAATGATGGTTTTCTGCACAACTGTCAGGTCAGCAGTCTTTCCCATGATTGTGATTCCTACTGAACCAGACTGAGAGACCATTTAAAGGCTCAGGAACCCTTTGCAGGTGTTATGGCTTAATTAGCGGATTAGAGTGGGACACTTTGAGCCTAGAATATTGCACCTTTTCACAATATTCAAATTTTCTGAGATTGTGGATTTGGGGTTTTCATGAGCTGTAAGCCATAATCATCACAATGATGACAAATCACGACTTGAACTAACTTGCTTTGCATGTAATGAGTCTATCTCATATATTAGTTTCACCTTTTAAGTTGCATTACTGAAATAAATGAACTTTTGCACGATATTCTAATTTTTCAAGTTTCACCTGTACAGTGAGATATTACAAAAAATTTCAAGAACTAGTCCCCAAATTGAGGATATATATGAATGCATTAGGAGAAGGAATGAAGATGAGGGAGGAGTCATTACAAGCATATATTACGCTCATATTAAAAGAGGGGATAGATGAGACCCAATGTGCTAGTTATTGGCCTATTTCACTGTTAAATACAGATACTAAACGGTTTGCAAAAGGTACTAGTAACCAGATTGAAAGATCTAATGTCCGAGTGGATTGATCTGGACCAAGTGGGATTTGTTCCCTGGAGGGAGGGAAGAGACAATGGGTTAAGGTCATTACTCCTTATACAGAAAAGTAAGAGAGAAAAAACCCCTGTACTGGTTTTGTCAGTTGATGCAGAGAAGGCTTTTGATAGGGTAGATTGGGGCTTTATGTTAGAAACATTGGAGATCCTGGATATTGGGCCCAAAATGAGAGAATGGATATGAAAACTTTATAGTCAACCTTCAGCTGCAGTAAAGTTCAGTGGGTCACTATCAGAGTTCTTTAGGATGTATAATGGACAAGACAACTGTGTCCGCTTTTCCCTCTGTTTGTTCTATCCCTGTTTGTTCTATCCCCTCTTAACAACAGTTTGAAACAGTATAGATATAAAAGTGATCCAGATAGGGGAGATAGAACACAAAGTGGCAGCGTATGCAGATGATATGCTGTTCTATGTGGCTAATCCTAGGCTGACATTACTTAATTTAACGAAAATAATGAAATGCTATGGAGAGATGTCAAACTTAAAAATTAACCCAGTAAAATCAGAGCTATTAAAAATTAACGTCCTGATAATGGAAAAAAAAAACCTTGCAAAGAGAATTTCCCTTCCCATGGAGGGAAAGAGAATTAAAATACCTGGGGATTAAATTGACCTTGTCCTTAAAGAACTTATATAAAATGAACTATATCCCACTAATAAATGAGATAAGTGAGGAACTGAGAATATTATCGGTAGGACCATCTGTAACAATTATGCGCAATAGAGACATGGAAGCTGTAGAAGACAGCCATCTTGTTAAAGTCTCAGCCATTTTGTTTTTCATGAACAATCATCTTTCTCCCCTCCTCTTGAAAATGAAATTTGTGGCTGTAAGTTGTAACGAACTTCAAAAGAGCCTCTTATCTTAAATAACACACAAATAGAGGCCAGCTCCAGAGCTGTAAACCTCTAATTAGTCTTGGCAGGATGTCTATTTTTCAGGAACCATGAAAACCACTTTCCTCTGCCCTATCGTAAAACAATAACTCACTCCAGCCATCACACATGACCTGTTAGGCCATTGGAGCTTTAGGAATGCAGGACGTGCCATAAAAGGTCTATTCCACATGTAACAATTCCACATACAATTCATAGAATTCAACAGGAACTGGGCACATTGATATTAGGTATATATTTGAACAGGGCATATTATGTTGAACAAATCAAGGTCCTACTTGACTATGTTAGCACATAGGAAAGGGGAGGAAGCAGTCTCTTCCCTCCTGGGTGACAAAGGTATGCTGTGTTTGGTATCCCTGGGTTTGAAATATAATTCTGAATATTAATCTGCCAGTTGCTCGAATACCACTGCACATACGGAAAGTTATTAATATTAGTTGTGACTTGGTCATAAACTTGGTGACCTACTAGCACCCATCCCCTAAACCGGATGATTGGTCAGTTATTTTCAGGCAACACCCCTTTAATATCATAGAAAAGGACTGACAGGCCTGGTGAAGGAGAGCTCTCGTTTAACACCAATCAAGAAAC
The DNA here is from genome assembly GCF_062004578.1 of Staurois parvus. Taxonomy (NCBI): domain Eukaryota; kingdom Metazoa; phylum Chordata; class Amphibia; order Anura; family Ranidae; genus Staurois; species Staurois parvus. The sequence goes on along the minus strand of NW_028317855.1, from coordinate 11,889,550 downwards.
ATCTTAAAAAACGGACTTGAGAGCCGAGGCAACGTTTTTGCTCGGACAATTGGACTCTGCTAAACCAGGACTTTGCAAGAATTCTGCCTTCTTAACTCCTTTCTTTTACTTCTCTGTTGCTTTATTGTTCTCTTTATGTCTTTGTAACATCTTTTTCTGTAAATATTTTAATAGCACCATTTTGACCTTTTTAGTAATAAACCCTATTTTGAAAAAGTGTCGAAACTGTCTCTCAAGCTTTTAATGCTAACTAAAGAATCCCGGTCTCTTGAAGACAATAATTATTGTATACAATAATCCTCTGAATATGCCTGTCTGTGGTGACAGTGTGTGTTGCATACGCTTATGCTAAAATCGTAGTTTTATTGCTAGGATTTGTGAGTTTCCTCCTTCTCTGTAAAAAGGGGGTGGTGGCAGTGCGAAGGTTTAATTGCGTTATTAACCTAACCCAGTAACAATCGCTCTCAGGCTGCTGGCACATAATAGATTGTGGTCCCACAAACTGGAAACTCTTTGTGCAGGGTGCAGCTGAGTGGCATTGTTATACAAGTAACAGAGCGGTGTGAGATTCGCTCGTCCTTTGTCAAGAGTTGGTGAGAAGGGCAGGGGTCGGGCACTGTGTTCCGCCACACCATCCTCTTGAATAGGACGAATAAATTTGATAAAAAATTATAATGGTCCCAAAAATCCTATATAAATTCCACATGTTGCCTATACAACTCCCGGGAGCCTATTTTAAAACAATTAGAAAAATTATATTGAGATATATTTGGGGGGGAACGAGAATAAGTTACGAAGTGTTATGTAGGGACAAGGGTAAGGGGGGCTTAAGTGTGCCTGATTTTAAGAGATATTAGTATGCAGTGTTACTTTCACGTATTTTTGATTGGATATATGACGCACTAAGAAACAGTTGGGTGAATATAGAAAACACATTAAGTGGGACACAATTGGATAAGATAGTATGTATACCCCATCAATATCGTATATTTGGAGAAAGTATAAGTACTTACACACGAAATGCAATTAGGGTATGGGATAGGATTTATAAACAAATGGTGTGGGAGTTCAATTCTCTATTTGTACCATTGGTAAACATATTTCCTCCCTCCAGGGAGGGAAGACATTTCAGATAAATGGATAAAAAAAAGGGAATGCACAGTTAAAGCATATATTGGCCAGGGGAGGGGGGAATTCACCCCTTCCAGAAGTTAAAAAAAAGGAGGAGTTGTTTTCCTCGTTAAACGAGTGGAGATATCTTCAGTTAAAACATCTTGTTAGTTCGCTCCCTAAGCCCTTAAGACCAATGACGAATTTAAACCCACTAGAACAACTTTTTAATACAAATGAAATATGGAAACAGGGTACTTCCTGGATTTATAAAACTCTTACTGAAATGTTGGGGGTTGCCCCTCCTGCGTACATGGAGGAGAAATGGGAAAAGGAATTAGGAATAACATTTGATGAGCAACAAAAAAAGAAAATGTTTAGATTAGCACATGGAGCAGTAGATATGCGGGTGGTGGAGATTAATTATAAGCGTTCGGCAAAGTGGTATATTACACCAAGTGTGGCACATAAACAACAAATCGATAAATCACCTTTATGTTGGAGAGGATGTGGGATAAAAGGCACAAGGGCACATATATGGTGGGAGTGCCCTAAAATTCTGGCGTATTGGGAAGAAACAATTTATTTAATTCAGGAGATAACGGGGGTTGAGGTTACGAAAGATCCAGGCATATGCTTATTTCATAAAACTGAGACTACAATTGAAAAATATAAGAACTCGTTGACATTTCATCTGATAAATGCGGCAAAGGGGTTAATACCTAAATTTTGGTAAAAGCAAAAATACCAAAAAAAAAAAAAAAGGATTGGATAAGTAGGCTTGACTATTGACTATGTATATAGATGGAGGAACTCTATCATCAGGAAGAAGATAGAATGGTGAGATTCAGAGAAAGGTGGGAGAAATAGAATAAGTTCAAAGAGGAATTTAAAGAAAGAGAGGGAGGAGATAAGAAAGGAAGAAAGAGAAGGGTGCCTTGAGAGAGAAGAGTTAAGAAGTGGAGCGAGGAGATAAGAGGGAAAATATTGGGGAGCAGAGGGCGGCAAGGGAGTGGGAAGGTGGGGCGTTCGCTTTTTCTATAAGGGAATTGTGTATTGTTGAATATTTTGACACCTTTAACAACGTAATGTGATTTATTGAAAATTATTAAAATATGTATTAAAAAAAAAGTTAGGATTAAAATTCCACTTTAAGTCTCAGGTATAGGAACAACTGGCATGTGGAGCCCCAACATAGGTGGGGTAGGACACCACCAAATTCACAGAGACTGATGGGTCATGCTAGGGACTTCTTGGTCCACATGAGCCATTTGGATGTCTCAAAGGGCCCCCCAGGAATAGTGGGGGAGACTGAAAAAGACAAAGCCATTAAGAGAAAGGGAGACTTTTTTTTAGGAGGGTATTCCATCAAGATACAAATGGCAACCACCCACATCTATAGCTAGTCCTTGCAGCAAGGAGTAATGGAAGGGCAATGCACATCAAAAACAACAAAATTCCCAGCTCACTAACCAGCCAGCCTGCAACAAAACCAAATTAACCATGTCTAGCAGTTCATGTTAAAAACAAGGGGTTTAGTCACACACATTTGCAAATATATGTGTAAGCTGCAGTGGCCATGTCAAGGCACTCCAGTGTACTGCAGTCCTAACTACAGTGAGGAACAGAAGTATTTGAACACCCTGTGATTTTGAAAGTTCTCCCACTTGGAAATCATGGAGGGGTCTGAAATTCACATTGTAGGTGCATTCCCACTCAGAGACAGAATTTTTTAAAAAAATTCAGGAAATCACATTGTATGATTTTTAAAGAATTTATTTGTCTTGCACTGCTGAACATAAGTATTTGAACACCTAAGAAACAGCAAGAATTCTGGCTCTCAAAGACCTGCTACTGTGCCTTTAAAAATTGTTAGAAAATGGAAGAGGCTAAAGATGACTGTCAGTTTCCCTCGGACTGGGGCTCCATGCAAGATCTCACCTCGTGGGGTATCACTGATAATAAGAAAGGTGAGGAATCAGCCCAGAACTACAAGGGAGGAGCTGGTCAATGACATGAATAGAGCTGGGACCACAGTTTCAAAGGTCACTGTCGGTAGAACACTACGCCGTCATGGTTTCAAATCATGCATTGCACGAAAGGTTCCCCTGCTCACGTCATCACATGTCCAGGCCCGTCTGAAGTTTGCCAATGCCCATCTGCATGATCCAGAGGAGGCATGGGATAAAGTCATGTGGTCAGATGAGACCAAAGTAGAACTTTTTGGTCTACACTTCACTCGTCGTGTTTGGAGGAAAAAGAAGGATGAGTTGCATCTCAAGAACACCATCCCTACTGTGAAGCATGGGGGTGGTAACATCATGCTTTGGGGGTGCTTTTCTGCGAACGGGACAGGACGACTGCACTGTATTAAAGGAGAGGATGAATGGGGCCATTTATTGTGAGATTCTGAGCAACAACCTCCTTCCCTCAGTCAGAGCATTGAAAATGGGTCGTGGCAGGGTCTTCCAACATGACGAAGCACACAGCCAGGATAACCAAGGAGTGGCTCCGTAAGAAGCATATCAAGGTTCTGGAGTGGCCTAGCCAGTCTCCAGACCTAAATCCAATAGAACATCTTTGGAGGGAGCTGAAACTTTGTGTTGCTCAGCGACGGCCCCGAAACCTGACAGATCTAGAGGAGATCTGTGTGGAGGAGTGGGCCAAAATCCTTGTTGCAGTGTGTGCAAACCTGGTCAAGAACTACAGGAAACGTTTTACCTCTGTAATTGCAAACAAAGGCTTCTATACCAAATATTAACACGGATTTTCTCAGGTGTTCAAATACTTATGTTCAGCATTGCAAGACAAATAAATTCTTTAAAAATCATACAATGTGATTTCCTGAATTTTTTTTTTTAATTCTGTCTCTCAGATTAGGAATGCACCTACAATGTGAAATTCAGACCCCTCCATGATTTCTAAGTGGGAGAACTTGCAAAATCGTAGGGTGTTCAAATACGTCTGTTCCTCACTGTAAAATTTTGAGTCTTCCAAATAGAAGCACATATAGCAGGACAAATTAACGGCAGGAGTGCCTGGAGGGAGCCCACCCCTCTTTAAAAAGGTACAGGGATGCATAGGACACCCAGCAAGAGCACAATGGCAGCTGAAGGTATCCCATGTTTACCCAAAATAATTCACCAACTATACAAACAGTATATAGATAACACAATTAACCCAAGGGGTTAAACAGCATTTAAGAATATAAAATTCCTTTGAAGGGAGCAAAACTTCTGAAGTCGGAGTTCCCACTTGAGCAGAAACAGAGTCCCAGGGTGCAGGGAACACAGGAAGTCCTGGAAGAATACAGTGCTATGTGCAGCTGCATACAAAAAAAAAAATGATGAGGATCAGAAAGAGATGCTAGACAGAAAGGTGGTTTGCCCATTGGCTAAAAGGGGTGACCTAAGCACTTAAATAGTGGGGAGGCAAAGGACCAACCCAGATGTACATATAATATCCCACTTACAGAAGTGGGGATGCACCTTCATTCAAAAGGCCAATCGGAGGGGTTAACTGACCTCTGGCTTTGAGCTCTACAGGCTGAGTAGGAGTAAGGACCTGAAGTCTATGAGGTAACTGCTATCAAAGTAGATGAAGGAGAAATATGGCATTTTTCTGACCCCCTGCGCTTTGAAGCAGAGACATACTCTGTCCACCCCTTGTGTTGCCAATTACAGTGTTAAGGTCCAAATATAAAATATCCTTCAAAGGCTAACTGTGCCAAATACTTTCGGACCTATCATCAGCACCCCAACAGCATAGCTAGAGTGCCCTGTTCATTTGTATTGACATTAGTTCATTGCAAGTTTAGATGCCTACAACAAGCCATCAAAACTAAAGCACAAAAGCTCTAGGTATTTGCTCCAGCCATCTTACAAATTTGGGGACTACCCCAACAGTGGTGGAATCCATCTTAAGGACCTTTCTGACACAGTTTGACAGATTAAGGTTACCACCAGCACACGGGTGGAGGGCCATACCAGTAAACTCGAACTTGGATTTAAGGAGGGACTTTGGTTGTCAGTGGAATCTCAGTGATCCCACCCTCAACCAGTGTATTGGTGTTCCTGCTAAGGTGGGTCTCTCATGGGGACAGACCAATGACTTACAAATACACTTTCAAAAGGGAAAAGTTCTGACATACTCAGAAGCCCGCCTCAACACTTGCCCCCTTGACCCTGTCCCCACACAACTCCTCCGGTCACCCTCCTCCTCCATCCTACGCTTCCTCACCCACATCTTCAATCTCTCCCTCTCCCCCCCCAAAGCACACGCACATCACCCCCATACTCAAAAAACCCTCCCTGGACCCCACCGACCTGAACAACCTTAGACCCATCTCCCTGCTGCCATTTACTTCCAAGCTCCTTGAGCGCTTAGTCTACTATCGCTTAAGCGCCCACCTCACTGACAACAAACCTCCTCGATCCACTAGTCTGGCTTCCGTCCCCTACACTTCACCGAAACTGCCCTATTCAAAATCACTAATGACCTGCTAACCGCCAAAGCTAATGGCCACTACTCAGTCCTCTTACGCCTCGACCTTTCCGCGGTCTTCAACACAGTTGACCACCCCCTCCTCCTTCATAAACTACACTCCCTCGGCATCAGAGACTCCGCTCTCTCCTGGCTCTCCTCCTATCTATCCCAACGATCCTTCAGCGTTATCTAGAACGCTACCACCTCCCCCTCTCTGTTGGGGTCCCCCAAGGCTCTGTCCTTGGGCCCCTTCTCTTCTCCATCTACACCTCCTCCCTGGGCAAACCGATACACTCCCCGGCTTCAACTATCACCTCTACGCCGATGACACGCAAATTTACCTCTCCACCCCTCGCCTCACCCCTTCAGTCTACGCCCGTATCACCCACCTACTGAACGACATATCAGATTGGATGTCGCTCCATTTCTTCAAATTGAACCTTTCCAAAACCGAGCTCCTGATTTTCCCCCCAGCCCACGCCCCCCCCCTCCATCACGACCAACAACGCCACCATCAGTCCCACCCCGGAAGCCAAAGTCCTAGGTGTCACTCTAGACTCAAACCTGTACTTCCAACCCCATGTCCAATCGTTGGCAAACTCATGCAGGCTCTACCTCCGCAACATCTCCAAAATATGTACGTTCCTAACCCCAGACACTACTAAACAACTCGTTCACTCCCTTATTATATCACGTCTGGACTACTGCAACTCCCTTCTCACCGGCCTACCTCATCACATACTATCCCCGCTTCAGTCTATCCTGAACTCAGCGGCCAGACTCATCCACCTTACCAACCGCTCCGCTTCTGCCACCCCCCTCTGTCATTCCCTCCACTGGCTCCCGATTGCCCAGCGCATTAAATTCAAACTACTAACACAGACATACAAATCCATTCATAACGTTGCCCCAAACTACCTTACCGACCTGATACCCAAATACCACCCAACCCGTACTCCTCGCTCCTCGCAAGACCTCCTACTTTCTAGCTCCCTGGTCTCCACCTCCCACACCCGACTGCAGGACTTCACAGGACTTCCCCCATCCTCTGGAACTCACTACCCCAAGCCATAAAACTGTCACCTACCCTCCTCACCTTTAGGCGCACCCTGAAAACCCATCTCTTCAGGTAAGCCTACCCCGCCCTCACCTAACAGCCGATCTTCTCCACTCCTCCTACCACTCCATCCCCCACAGCCACTTCCTCCTGTACCACTATCCCCTCCCTCCTAGATTGTAAGCTTGAAAGAGCAGGTCCCTTGACCCCCTTGTGTTTTGTTTTGTTACTGTATTGTCTCATGTTCTGCCCCCCACTTTAATGTACAGTGCTGAGCAAACCTTTTAGCGCTATATAAATACTGTATAATATAATAATACTCTCAGATGGGGCTAAGAACCCTTCAGGGTGTCTTAAGTCTGCATAGAGGAACGATTCTTAAAGAAGGTGTAAAGGTTTTTGAAGCAGTAGCAACTCTAAAAGACCCAAGGCCTGGTACAAATAGTGTGCCCTGCTGTGCTTCTGTTGTTGTAGATGTCATAAGGAAGAGTTTCTCTTAGGGGTCTGGTTAGCTGGATATTCCCTACCGTGTGAAAGTGGTGCTGCCTTACTAGGAAGTGAGCCAAAGCATTACATATTGAATGACCAGTTAATAAAATAGGTCTAGGCTTTCAAAATGTAATGATCAGGCCCACTTCCTAGTAATGCAGCACCACTGTCACACAAGGCGGAGAATACCCAGCTGTACATGAAACAAAAAAAAAAAAAACCAGCAATGAGGGCATTCTGCTTTAGTAAGTCCAAATCTGTAGATATAAATATAATGGAGATTTTGCACTCACAAAATTAGCAAGAAAGGCGTTCCCATTACGATGAGATACATCATTCATCTAAAATGAAGCCTGGGGAAAGTTCAGTATGATAAAGGTCACCTGGTTGCCATGGGTAACTACATCTTAAGTACTAGTAGGGATTGCTCTTGAAGGTGATCCGATTCAGGACACATATAAACCACAGTGCATTAAAAAAGTACCATTTATTAGATAAGACATATAAATCCATTCACATTAAATGATAAAAAAAAACGCCCATCACAACCTCTGTGTTAGCTCTGCAGCCCACCGCAGCCAGTGGTCAGGCTGATTCAGTCTCTTCCTCTTAAGCTGTGAAGTTCAGTCTGGTCTCCTTTCCTGCACTATGGAGGCGTGTAGCAGTAATCCAGCAAAAAGCAGAACACTGGTGGCTGAACTATAAGCTGTGAGGAGCAGGTAAGAGCTGGGGATAACTTCTAGTATTGGGGTTGCTAGGCAACATGTTTTTGGGTCAACTACCCTTTCTTAAGTCACAGCAGGCTGTAGAGCCGATACAGCGATGGGTGCTTTTTACCATCACATGTGAGTGGATTCATATATTTTATCTAATAAATGCACTACTGTGGTTTATGTGTTTCCCGAATTAGAGCAATTTCCAGAGTCCTGCTACTAGTGAATTCCCCAGACATGGTTTTCCATGAAAACTAGTTGACCTTTACCATACTGAACTTACCCCAAATGTGGTATCAGATGAAAAATGTTTCTCATTGCAATTGGCATGTTTTTCTTGCCGATTTTGTAAGTGCAATTTCTATGTTCAATTATTATGTATTACAGATTTGCACATATTACACTAGAAGTGTTGTCTTCTTCTCCAAGTCAAGGCCTGGAACAGCACGCTGATCATCCAGATGAAGGATAATATGCATTTCATCAACAAGCTTTGAAACAACCCTCTGTAAACATCAGAAGACTGCAGTGCCTCAAAACTCTCTCAGAAGAAAGGCTGGTGGAATTCTGAATCTGTCCGACATGTCAAAGATTGGCGACAGGGCATGCAGGCCCAGTTTCATTCACAGGCTCAAAGTCAGGGATAGACTCTGCAAGGGATGGCAACAGGAACATGCTTAGAATCTCTGTGGGCATTATGCTGGGGAGTTAGGAAGTCCAAACTGGACAGGCAAAAGACAGTGGAGGTCTCTTTGGACATGGGGGAAACCTGGCCTGATGAAGGTGAGAAGACAATAGGAGTCCCATGTTTTAAATTGCAGGCATCAGGTCCATTTGGGGATAATGAACACCCCTAAGAGAAAATGGGCTAAGGTCATGGCACTGACTTGCATATTATTATTGTATGGCATATTATTATTATACAGTATTTATATAGCGCCAACAGTTTGCTCAGCACTGTACATTATAATGGGAGACAGTACACGAGACAGCACAGTAACAATACAATAAACGATATGATGCAATGCCTTGAATGCTCACAATCCCAGGCAGCTGGTGTTGATGAGGGTTTGTGGCAGCCAGAGGTAACCAGGCAAACGGAGAGGGGGCAGTGAAGATGGACCGGAAATCTATTCAGCCCAGCTGAAGAAAAGGTGTCCTATCTCCTAGGACGGGTGTCGGCAACCCGCGGCTCCGGAGCCGCATGCGGCTCTTTTTCACCTTTCCTGCGGCTCCGGAGCACACTGCCCACCAGGTGACAGGGAATAGGGTCGGCAAGCCGCGGCTCTTTTAATGCAGATCTTCTGTGTGCCGGGCGCCCGCTGGCAAACATTGGCTGTCAGGATGTAGGCGGGGCAGCCCGGATGTAGGCGGGGCAGCGTGACGAACTCCTCTCCTCTCACAGTCCGCCCTGAAGACCAGAACGGCGCGGGAACCCAGCGAGAGGAACGCGCGGAGCAAAGGTAAGTGAATTGACACAATATGGGGAATGAATTACTATGGGGGATGAATTACTATAGGGGGGATGAATTACTACGGGGGATGAATTACTATAGGGGGGATGAATTACTATATGGGGGATGAATTACTATAGGGGGGATGAATTACTATATGATGGATGAATTACTATATGGGGGATGAATTACTATATGGGGGATGAATTACTATATGGGGATGAATTACTATAGGGGGGATGAATTACTATGGGGGATGAATTACTATGAGGGATGAATTACTATATGAGGGATGAATTACTATATGGGGGATGAATTACTATATGGGGGATGAATTACTATGGGGGATGAATTACTATGGGGGATGAATTACTATATGGGGGATGAATTACTATATGGGGGATGAATTACTATATGGGGGATGAATTTTCAGTTTTAAAAAGGTTTCTCTCAAAATAAATTTCAATTGTGGTTTTGGCGAGATTTGGCTCAGTCGAAAAAAAAGGTTGCCCACCACTGACCTAAGGCTATGATTGTGATTATGACGATACACTGTGGCCCTGATTAACCCTTTGCTTACTGGGCCCTTAAACCCCCTTCATGACCAGAGCGTTTTTTGCAATATATGCAGTGTCAGATTTGTTTTAAATGTTGCAATGGTTTTGCGGCTCCCAGTCTTTTTTTCCCCTCTCGGAAACGGGTCCAAGTGGCTCTTTATGTCTTAAAGGTTGCAGACCCCTGTCCTAGGACACTAGAAAAGAACTAAGCCGTGCTCGGAGGAGTATGAAATTATATGGGGGATGGCTCTTAGAGGTGCCCTAAACCTCTTACAGGCATCAGTAAAGCCTGGCTGTTTCTGAATTCCCGTATCCCTCAATCCACAACAAAGAAAAAAAATTACTGTGTGCTGCACTTTTTGTGTAATAAAGTGCAGTAAAACAGGATAACTGAAATTAACAGTAACATGTATTGTGGTCTTTTGCCTATTTTCTGCAACTGTATCAAAGGAACGTTCAATGGTAAATGCTCCTTCACCACTTTGTCTGTTAAATCAAAAAGAGTCAAAGCTGAATTCCATTTTATGTTTTGGTCCAGTCTGGACCAATTCCATACCTGGCTGATCTCTGAGGAAGAGAAGAATCACTGTAATAGCTGCAGCTAGTATAGGAATCTTACAGATCCCCTGCTGAATAGCTGCCTTGCTATATAGCAACCTGCTTCATATTAACCATATAAGCTCAGCACAGATGCCATCAGACAATGTTTAGTATTTGATGAAAAAAATACAAGATTTTTTTTTTTTTTTAATCACACCCTTACAGTTCATTATACAGCAGGACAGCAGCTCTACACAAGACCCAAAGACAGTAGTGATCACTGTAGAAGCGGTGGCTACTACTATGATTCTCCAATTCCACAGGGATTGGTCAGATATGGAATATGCATAACTTACTGCATCTCTCTTCTATGCTTGACCAATGTAACTATGCAAAGAAAATAAAAGCAAACAAACATAACTGGAATTCAGCTTAAATGAAAAACATGAATGCACATTAAAAGGATAAATTTACCTATTTAGAAATATTAATAAATGCCCATATTTTTGCAGAAAAAAAATGTGCATTATTTTGTCCTGTAGGAACCTGAAAAGCATTACACCCGTGATCAATGGATCAGGGGTGCAATGTCAGGCTTCTGTAGACAAGCCCTGCAGCTTTCAGCCTGTACCTCCATACAGGCTGTCAATTTGAAAGCTGCAGAACTTGTGAATGAACTATGTCGCTCATCAACACCCGCACAGAACTACAAGCTGCCTGCCGCTATGGCTGACAGTATTTGTAATTCATTCCCAGGAAAAAGTGAATGAATGACACTACCAAGCGGCCGGAGCCACACATGCCTAGGCTGTTTAAGAATTGTGACAGCGGGTGCAGGGAGAAGAACCCTTGCCCGCTGTCACCCAGAGAGGAGATCAGGAGGAGAGGCAGTAGGACCTGGACCATGTTACACCTTAAATGTGGGAGGAACATGTAACATATTCCAAAAAGGTGAACTTATCTTTTAATGAGTGCACAAGGGTGTAAAAGTGATCTAAATTTAGAAAGAGCACTGTATGGTGAACATAGAAATCAGAGTAAATGAATGGCAAAAGTAAGTAATGACAGGAGAACATTAGCAGTGTATGGGCCACGCTGTTGCTATATCCAGATAATATTGGGAACATCTCAGTTTACTCAATCATGCTGATTGCATTGACACAGGAAAATTCATTACAAAAATAAACTGCTCTGGTTTTGATAAAGTTTGTGCATTCAGAGCAGTTGAGGACAGGTGTGCAGACTGGTTCACAGAGGATTAGAAACGAAAACATAAATAATTTTGACATACAAAGCAGTTAAAATGTTAAAGCAGTAATAAACCCAAAAGCAAACATTTATTTTATTGCAGCTTACCAATTTGTAAATGTGATGACTGCATTAGTTTCCTTTTTTAGGCTTTCTTTCTTCTAATTTCATCTGCTGAACCAGTCAGAATATCCAGCAGAATGTCTCCGTTTACATGGATGAGACAAACCACTTGCAAGGGTTATTAAAATGATTATTATTCATGTAAACCCTATATCCCAAAAACGGAGAAAAACTATTTGCTGCAACTGCTTATCAAGTATTAGCTGGAGTTTGGCTTCCATTAACTACTGTTAAAATATCTGCTAGCTCATCCAACACTCCCCCACCCCAGACTGATGATGGTGCTGTTTTCTGTGTCTCTTATCTCATTCCTCCAGAGTTGAGTCTCACTAATACAGGAGGAGTGTTACCAGTCAACTCACCAAGTGGAAACAGAGGGGAAAAAGCCAAAGAAAAGGAAATTGATCTAATCTAGTCACCACAACTGATTGTTAAGCTGCAATATAATACATTTTTAATTTTGGGCTTAATACTGCTTTAAGTAAATTAACATATGCTTAAATGCAAAGTTTGGACTGGTTATAAAAGTATATATTTTCCCTGGTCAAGAAGGAATTGGGAAAACTATTTCATGTTGAAACATACCTGCATACTTCTCAGAGTATCTACAGTTTCCACTGGTGGCACTATTTTTACTGTCTGTCCTTCCCAAGAACACCAAATATCTTCCACATCCTGGTCCCTTTCAGAGTGCTTGGTCATCAGAAGGAAGGCATCATATGCCACGTCTTCGCAGTCTTTAGAGCAGTCTATACCAGCTGCTGCATTCAGCAATTGCAAAATAACCGCTTTTCCTTTAGACAGGTTATCTAGTACAAATACATGCAGATTCTCAAGAGTAGGAATTATGACCTAAGGCAAAAGGACATAAATAACGATAAGATTTTTTTTGGCCTTTTAAAAGAAAACCTTCAGGACCAGAGCTGTATTACGGTCTAATTAACTTAAGAGGTGAACGTTTGCATAATCAGGTAAAAGGTTACCTGGCTAAGACAAGACATTGAACTGCAGTCCTAAGTAAAATGTACAACATTGGTTGACAAACGGGATATAAATGTATATTACAATCGAACATAAATAAGACATTTTAATAGTTTATTTAAAAAAATGGATTCAAATTGAAACTAACTTTTATTACAGCATTAATTTTGAGCAGCAGGCTCCATACTCTGCTGGTAGTCTGATATTTGCAGAATCCCTGATTCTAAAGTTTAATATACATTTGATATCTCTAACATACTGAGCAAATTTTTTAAGTGTCTTAGGAGAGGCTTGTTCTCTCGTGGCAGGCACCTTGAGCTGAGCAACCGTTCTCTCCAAGAAGTCCCATTTACGTCCATACATAATTTATAAGGTTTAAAAAGACATAGGTCCATCCAGTTCAACCTAAGTGTATGATTTTTATTCTCTAACAATTACTATAGTTCTGTATATTCGGCTTCCTGAGGAAGATACCTAGAAGTTTTCTGAGGTACTCTTAGATAGTGCCATTTCTTGTGGAAGTTTTTGGGGGTTTTTTGCCTTAATGCATTCTTTGCAAACAAAAAATATCTTCTGCCTTTAGTACCAATTTAAGTACTAATGGTAGGCTGGTTTTAATATTTTCAGATTATGTTAGATGATTTGACGTGTGTGTGTGTATACTGTTCTGTAGTTTATTTATATTTGATTTGTTAGGTAGACCTACAGACCCTACCTAACAGCTCATGCTTAGAGCTGTTCGGCTCTGTCATTAAGAAAGCATTTAGGCAGGGTTAGAACTAGAGTTGCACTGATACCAATACAAAGCATTTGCACAAGTAGTGGTAGTGGAATTTTCCTTCCCATCCTGAGTGTGCTGGGAGCCTCCCCCAGACCGCTATGTTGCCTGCCCCTACATCTCTGGTGAGGCATATCCTGGCTGTTCCTCTGCATCAGTCTATTTCCCCTCTCCCCGCCCCAGGACCCCTGAGGTGAGTCCTGTGTGTGAAGGAACGGCGGCAGTGGAAGGGGCAATGCTCGGTGCAGATGGCAGTGGTAGTAGATTTCAGGTAGGTCACAGTGTAGGAAATACGTAAGGTCAGTTTCTCGCACCGCTCCTGTGTGAACCCAGGCTTGTCATAGTGACTACAGCCTGGAACCACACAGGAGTGGTGCAGGAAAGCGCACATCATTTGGACAGGAATCACACTGCATTCCTGTTCAAATCACATGAAATTCTTTTGCAGTGCAATTTGAACCCATTAATTTTGTATCACTGCACGAAAAGTAGGTATTCAGTAATTGATATCGGCGAGTACCTGACAAAAAGTATCGGTACGCATACATGCCTTAAAAAATTGGTATCAGTGCAATCCTAGTCAGAACCTTTTTGTTGCCTTTGTGAATACTGTTAATAAAGTGGTTGTATACTTAATTGCTTGCCGACCGCATCTGCACTGGATCATGTACCTAGTGTGAATAGCCCGGCTAGCTCAGTCGGTAGAGCATGTACCTAGTATGTGATCGGGCAGAGGGTGTACGCATGAACGCCCACCGGTCAGATGTGCTGTGACTGGTTGCAGCACATGCCAGTTACCAATGTCTTTTATCAAACACAGCTCTGTGATTGTAAATAAGACAGAGCTCTGTTTACTGACAAGGGATCTTGCTGTTTTGCATTCCCTGCTAAGCAAGAAATAAAAACAACAAGCTCTTTAGTAAAAGCACAACATACTACACAAAGTTAAGCACACAGTAAACCCCTTGATCACACTAGATGTTAACCCCTTCCTACCCAGTGTTATTAGTACAGTGACAGTGCATATTATAAGCACTGATCACTGTATTAAAGTCACTGGTGATGTCAGTGGCAGTTAGTCAGTTGCCATAAAGCGTCAGTTAGTGTCAGATAGCCCAGAGCACTATCTCCCCATTATAAGTCGCTGATCACTACCATTAGCAGTATATATTAAAAAAAAAAAAAAAATTCCAGTATATATCCCATAGTTTGTAGATGCTATAACTTTCACACAAACCATCAATATATACTTATTTGGATAATTTGAAAAAACCAGGGGTAAAATAAATAAATACACATATATATATATACACACACACACACGCATACATATATATACATATATACACACACACGCATACATATACACACACACACACACACACACACACACACATATATATATATGTAGTGCAGTGCCGTATAGCAAAAAATGGCCTGGTCATAAAGGGGGTAAATCTTTCAGAAGGGCAAATGGTTAAAAAATATTTTCATATTTACTCATAAATAAGTATGTTCCCTCTGGAGCTCTACCTTTTAAGAGTAAAAAAATATCTTCCAATGCAGAAATGACTGTGAACTACTCAGAAAGTTAGTGATCAGTTTTCCACAGACATGTGAGTGTTGATACATCCTCTTCAGGATGGTGCATGCACCCTGCAGCACCATAGGCCGTAATATATTTACAGGTTGATGTGAATCTGCTACAGCCCATGAGGCTACAAAGGCACTTGCATAAAGCTGTAGAGAAAGTCTCAACACTCACTCTTTTATGGAAACTGGCTTTGCTGATGTATTTTAATATTGTTTTAATTTTATTTTTAAAGTTGATTTTGTGATTTATTAATTTTAGGCACATAAATCAGCTGTGTTTGCTCTATCTTTGGGTATCACTGTATTTTACTAAACAGGCCTGTCAAACAATAAAACTCTATGCACTATTTAATGACCCGAAACACCAAAATATTCTCCAAGGGCCAACACCTGTGTGTTCTTAGCCTTGGATACTATTTAAAAATTCATGGCACAAAAGTATTTCATTTACAATAGAATGCAATTTAGAACTGCTAGCATTGCTACTGAGTCATGTATGTGGTAAATTTTATTGCTAGATCTCTCTAATGGAGCAAACAGAATTCTAATCATTGACTAAAAATAAATAAGTGCAAGTCAGATAAATATTTAGGAACCAGTTTTACATATAATCTACAAAAATGAACAGAATAGCACAATTATAAATGTAAGAGAAATTCAGAAGTCTACATTCAGCTTTAACCCTTTCGCTGTAAGAGCCATTTTTGCATTTTTTGCACATTTAAAAAATCATTTTAGGCCTGAAGATTACACAAAACCCCCAAATATTATATATTTTCTGAAAGCAAACACCCTAGAGCAGGGGTGTTAAACTACATTTCAACGTGGGCCACATCAGCCTTACAACCAGGCCTTTGAGGGCAACCATATCTGTAAGACTACGGGGGAGATTTACTAAAACTGGGGTACTTAGAATCTGGTAAAGCTTTGCATGGTAGCCAATCGGCTTCTAACTTCTGCTTGTTCAATTAAGCTTTGGCAATAAAACCTTGAAGCAAATTGGTTTCTATGTAGAGTTACACCAGATTCTGAACTCTCCAGTTTTAGGAAATAACTGCCTATGTATGCCAAGTTCTGGAGTAACTACGTAGACAGTGCAGAGTTCAGGGATACGCTGTGTACAGAGTGCAGGGTTGAGGAGTGTGTAACATACAGAGTGCAGGGTTTAGGGGTGTGCTATGCAGAGTGCAACTCTCTTTCACAGACTGTCCACATCTCACCTTCCACCCCTCTTCCTCGGCTCTGACCTCTGCACCAGTCTCCCCTATCCCCCACTTCTGTACTCATCTCCCTCCACAGCCCTCATCTCCCCCCCACTCCAAAAGCTTTCTTGCATTTCAACAACTTGGCCCCATTCTAGTACTTCCTGGCAGTGTAGGCAGAACGAGTTCCGCTATGTTCCAGCTGAAAAAAAAAGCCCTGGGTCACAGGGCCACATGAAAGGGCCTTGCAGACCAGAGCCGGCCCAGGAGTCTTGTGTTTGACATATGTGCCCTAGAGAATAAAATAGTGGTAGTTCCAATTTTTTATGTGACACAGTATTATCTCTAAGAAATGCAAAATTTGTGAAATTTAGGGCAAACAAGCACAAAAAAGCACTAAAATTTTTTGGTAAAATATAAAAGATGAGGTTGCACCGACTAAATAGATACCCAACATGTCACACCTTAAATTTGTGTGTGTCTGTGAAATGGCAACAAACTTCAGTACCCTATATTTTCTATAGGCATTGCTTCAATAGCCCCTACAGGTCATCAGTTTAGTGTTTTCTGAGCACTAGAATTATTGCTCTCACTGGTGTGTGCAGCGATATGTACCAAGTGTATCGCAAATTACTTTTTCACACGTAGGTACCCCGAACACATGCGCTTAACATTCGTATGTGTGCATATGTGGAGGAGGGGGGCCTCATAATTCTTTTTTGCGTGATGGTGGGTTAGGATGCGCTTGGATATAACACATTTTTTGTAATAAATTTTTTTTTCCCCATCACCTGTCATGTCAGCTCTGTGCCTGTAGACGAGCAAGTGGACCCCGGAATACATGCTGTTACCGGGGGGCTGGGAAGCAAGAAGGCAGCAGCGCAGCTGCCCGACTGGTTCCACCTGACAGGTAGTACAACGTACGGACCTGGCAGCAAAAGGGATAAAAGAGAACTAAGGCCAAAGCTTTTTCGACTTTTTCCTGGGGATCACACAAGTGCACTTAGATACTCAGTGCATTCCTGTGTCCCAGATTCAACTGACTGTGGGCTAAAGACTGATGTAATAGAGCCAGTCCAGGTTATGCAGAGATCCCGACAGTACTGTTGGTATACGCCCAGCCTTTTTTTTTCCCCTTGAAAAAGTGGGGGGAAGGGTGAGGAATGTGGATTTTGTTCTTTTACAATGATAAATAATATGTTTATGATATGGTGTTCAAACTACATAACATGAGAACCTTAATGAAAGATTTCTGAGACTTTATATAAAGTCTTAAATTATTGCAAGTTCTCTCAGCTGAAAGCAAGTAAATCCTGGAATACTAGTTAACCACTTGCAGTCCGGCCGCTGTATATAAACAGCCAGAGGGTGGCAGTCCAGGGGCGGGTTGCCGTTCATAAACGGCGCCCGCCATTATGAACTGTGCATGCTCCCTGGGAGCGCGCACAACCGTGATCCGGTGCCCGCTGTGTCCTCCGGACACAGTGGAACACCGATCGTCGTACAGGACCTCTGTGCGAGGTCCCGATCATGTGATCACTGATTAGCCAATCAGTGATCACACACACAGAGTAGTAAGCAAGATGTCGCTTCTGACATCATTGCTTACTACTTGTGAAATATGTGAATGATATATGACATAGGTCACATGATATAAGGCTATTCACAACAGCCTTGTACCATGTGACAAGCTCTGACCAATCACAGCTCACAGTAGTTCTCAATGGCTGCAAGAATGCAGCCAGAGAGAAGGATAAATTATTGCTTTTACAGCCTTTATGGATGTAAAAGCAATCAGTGTAAAAAAAAAAAGATCTTCATCACCCCCCAAACGTAGTACAGTGTCACCATGGTGACACTGTACTGCTAGGGTGACAGTATATTGAAAAAAAAAAAAATGTAAAAAAGTGTTTTTAAAATTTATAATTTTTTTTATAAACTAATTTGGGTTATTTTTTTTTTTTTTTTACTAAAAAGATAACTGAACACATTTTGGCCAATATGTATAATGAAATACCGTATTTTTCGCTCCATAAGACGCACTTTTTTCCCCCCCAAAAAGGGGGGAAAATGTCAGTGCATCTTTTGGAGCGAATATAAAGCGGCCGGTCCGGTATTTCTGCCGCCACCATGTCAGAATACCGGGCCGGCCGCTCAGCTGTCGTCTCCTGCAGGGCCTTACCTGTTCCTCGCTCCAGCGCTGTACAGTCTTCCCGTGCTGGCTTCTGTGACAGCCGGGTGCCCACTGCGCATGCGCTGCGTTTTGTGAATGGTGCGGTGTCTTCTGGGACACAACACAGGTCCCAGAAGGCGCCGGGCCATTCACAAAGCGCAGCGCTTCTCGCGCATGCGCAGTGGGCACCCGACTGTCACAGAAGCCGGCGCAGGAAGAAGAGGGAAGGACAACACCGCGGAAGTGGGAGCGGGTACCTGTCAAATTCAGGTACCCGCTCCCCCTCCCTCCCCAAAGGTCCGCAGTCTCTGGTAAACTCCTTTACTGTCCACAGTCTCTGGTCATCCCCTGCACTGTGTCCGCAGTCTCTGGTCATCCCCTGCACTGTGTCCGCAGTCTCTGGTCATCCCCTGCACTGTGTCCGCAGTCTCTGGTCATCCCCTGCACTGTGTCCGCAGTCTCTGGTCATCCCCTGCACTGTGTCCGCAGTCTCTGGTCATCCCCTGCACTGTGTCCGCAGTCTCTGGTCATCCCCTGCACTGTGTCCGCAGTCTCTGGTCATCCCCTGCACTGTGTCCGCAGTCTCTGGTCATCCCCTGCACTGTGTCCGCAGTCTCTGGTCATCCCCTGCACTGTGTCCGCAGTCTCTGGTCATCCCCTGCACTGTGTCCGCAGTCTCTGGTCATCCCCTGCACTGTGTCCGCAGTCTCTGGTCATCCCCTGCACTGTGTCCGCAGTCTCTGGTCATCCCCTGCACTGTGTCCGCAGTCTCTGGTCATCCCCTGCACTGTGTCCGCAGTCTCTGGTCATCCCCTGCACTGTGTCCGCAGTCTCTGGTCATCCCCTGCACTGTGTCCGCAGTCTCTGGTCATCCCCTGCACTGTGTCCGCAGTCTCTGGTCATCCCCTGCACTGTGTCCGCAGTCTCTGGTCATCCCCTGCACTGTGTCCGCAGTCTCTGGTCATCCCCTGCACTGTGTCCGCAGTCTCTGGTCATCCCCTGCACTGTGTCCGCAGTCTCTGGTCATCTGTACTGTGTCCCTGGTATTTTCCCTGTACTATGTCCGTGGTATTTTCCCTGTACTATGTCCGCAGTCTCTGGTCATCTCCTGTACTGTGTCTGCAGTCTCTGGTCATCTCCTGTACTGTGTCCGCAGTCTCTGGTCATTCCCTGTACTATGTCTGCAGTCTCTGGTCATTCCCTGTACTATGTCCGCAGTCTCTGGTCATTCCCTGTACTATGTCCGCAGTCTCTGGTCATCCCCTGTACTATGTCTGCAGTCCATTGGTTCAGAATATTTTTTTTCCTTGTTTTTTGCCTCTAAAACCTAGGTGCGTCTTATGGTCAGGTGCGTCTTATAGAGCGAAAAATACGGTATTATTTATTTGCAAAATTTTGTAAGAAAAACACTTTTCACATTTTATGGACATTTTCATTTATATAGCAAAAAAAATAAAACTCCCAGTGGTGAATAAATACCACCAAAACAAAGCTTCATCTGTCTCAAAAAAATGCTAAAAAATTCATATGAGTACAGTGTTGCATGACCGCGCAATTGTCATTCAAAGTGTGATAGCGCCGAAAGCTGAAAATTGGCCTGGACAGGAAGGGGGTGAAAGAGTCCGGACTGGAAGTGGTTAAGTAACACTGCACTTCACAATGCTGGTCTCAAACAAGAGAAATATGCATTTCTGCCACTAGTAGACACTAGAGGGGAAAGGCTCCAGTTTTGTTTGCTTGTGGGCTGCATAGTGTACCCTCCTACAATTGGGCAATTGTTGGGATACAGTAGATGACAGTTTCTGTGCTCCTCAAGCCTTAATTGACAGGTAAGAGGGTACGTTTGTCTGACCAATCAGTTATTGCTCTCCACCATCGCAGCATAATGTTTACCTATAGTCTGGTCAGTAAACTGTTTTTTTTCTTTTCCTCCTCCCAGTAAAAAGAAGAAACCAACATCTAGAGTTTGGAAACATTTCCACAGCGCAGTTTCTGAGAGCAAAGCTGCAATTTACAAATACTGTGCGTGAATTCTGGCAAAACACATCTTTGCATTCCAAAAGTGCCCTAAAGACATTAAAAATACTTTATGGAATTAAATGATGAGGACCAGAATGAAAGTGCAAGTAGCTTTTCCTTCCAGAGTTCTCATTCCAGAAACACTTCTGGATCATTGCAAAATTTTAAATATCAAGTTTAGCTTATTAGCTGAATAAGCTGTAGTTTTATTTCAAGCAATACTTTTATATTCACTGCATTTCAAATTCTCAGTTTAACAAAATGACTTTCAATTTGTAAAACGATTTCATGCTGATTTTTATTTTTTTTTTCAGTTTTTCCAAAATTATCTATTTTTTGCCATGAAAAAAACAAAACAAAAAAACCTCTCTTTCTCATGGCTTCAAAATTTCCGTCTTTAGTCTTACAGCAATGCATGACATCCTGCACTCGTCTAAATAAAAAAAACAAAAAAAAAATACTTTATGGAATTAAATTGGAAACTTTCATGCAGACACCAACTGAACTCTCAGGTATTTTTGCTGGGGCACTTGGCCACCTACATTTCCGACATAATATATGCTACTGCTAGAATAAAAGACCACATCTAAATAAAACAAAGTGAAACTGTATTACCTTTGCATAATTCTTTGCATTTAGGTACATTAATAGGTCTCGTACAGGAGCAGAAAAAGTAAACTCTGCAGAAATTTCCAAGTCCTAAAAAGGCATAGTATTTAGAAAGGATCAGTCAATACAAAACCAGCAAAGTATAAAATTGTATAATTTTATACAAAACCAAAAACTTTATTTAGACAACAATTCAGTTAACTCTGAAACCCGCCCTGATTACAGTAAATACAGAACTTCAAGAGATGAGTTAAAAATCTGGTCAGAGTAGGACAACCTCAGTGATTAACGTCTCTAGGTTAAAAAAAAAAAAAAGTTTATATTCCTTCCAAGCAACCCTACTGTTTGTACTTCTTATGCATACATGCACACACATTGTGTATCCTAGTTATTTGATGTAGGCAATCAACTTGCTCAAAAGGGTGGAAATATATAGGACTGACTCTGCCCCCAATGCAACTGGACAATTGAACCCTCATTCTAGTTAAAAGAAGTATGAAGTTTTGTTTTTTTGTTTTTGTTTTTTTTTTTTAAATCATACCTAGGTGGATGCAACATCGATCCTAATCCACATCCGTCTCCCACTGATTTTAAGGGAGAGAACTGAGCGATCAGACATCGATAATCACTCAGTTCTTCCTGCTGCTTTGAGCAGTGACTGTCAGTCATGCTGTCTGCTCTGCCCCCCCCCCTAGTGCTCACTAGAGCACTGGGCTGTGGAGGGGGTGGGAGCAGCAAACTCAAATTCTCAGCAGCTCACTGAGAGCCAGGTGCCAGTGCAGACATGTCAGTGGATCCCAACTTTAAAGTTGGGATCTTTCCTCAGCCTGAACCAGTGATGTCAGTTGAATATAACCTGCTGTCGCCTGAAAACGGGTCACAGGAGTACTGAACGAACTGCACTCCTATGATCCACAGGAGAAGTACAACCAAATGAGCTTTGGCTGTACTTTCTCCTTTATGATTACCCTTGTAGCAATAAATGCTTCTGGTGTTTAAAGTGTTCACTGTTGATATTTTCTTAACCTCAATGAAACTAAGCCAATCTTCCCATCAGCTCAACTAGAAGAATGAAGACAGGTTTGATATTTCTGTACTTACACAACCATAATAAAATAGGGCTCATGAAGTAATTAATATATGGATGTGGTGTTCATCGTCTAGGTTGTCCAGAAATTTATTATACTGCCACCATTTGCAGTTTCTGCTGAGCTCAATTAAAGTATATAACAAACAGAACAAAAAAAAAAACAAAACAAAACAAAAACACAAAAACCCACAACATTTAAAGTCAAAATATATGCAATACCTTTCTTAACATCTTAGCAAAACCAAGTGCTTTGGATGCTCTTTCTCTAGCTTCATGGAAAAGTTCCTTCAATGCTCTGCTGGTTTCAATAACAGATCTCCTGTGGAAGTTACACAAACATTAGGCCTCTTGCATTAAAAATGAACTCCAGTCTTTCCTTTAGTCTTGCAAGCTGTGCACACTCTTCCACTGTACTAAATAGGTTCACTCTGATTTCCCTGCACACTGTGAGCTTCTACTAGTGTGCATAAGAAGTTGCAGCAATCAGATAAAATCCACCCCATTTCCTAACTGGAAGAAGTTGAGCATCATCTAGTCCTTCCCTCCCTAAGCCTTATGGTCCGTGGTACACCCTTTTTATTAATTTAATTTTAATTTCTTCAATCATACTCCGCATCACATGTGGGTGTTACCTAGACCAGTCTGCATGCAAGTGCAATCAACGTAGGAACGCCCGCTCAAGCAGACTGACAGACACCTATGAAGGCATTTTGATATTTGCACAGTGTTTGCTATGCTAAAGGTTGTGAACAGGAGCCTTTGTACAGAGGGCTTTCTGTTCATTCACTGCCCAGTGCAGAAGAGGCTCAAGAACACACACACACACACAGTTTTGAAGAAAAAAATAAATACAAATAATTTAAAAGATGGTAAAATATAAATAATCAAGGACTCATGCACAAGGGTCCTCTGGCCCATACAGTGTGAATGAGTGGTTAGTTTGTGAGGCTGGAGCTGCCTGTTACTTGATGAGGATGCAGCAGCTACACAAACATAGCTGCAGGGCCTAATTTGACAGGTGTGGGTGAGTGACCCCGAATGCACACTGTGTGTTGGGAGTCGTACACCAGCATCCACTCATCTGTCAAATTAGGACCTGTAGCGGAGTTCTTACAGCTGCTGCATCCCCATAGCATAGCATAGCATACAGTGAAGGAATTAAGTATTTGATCCCCTGCTGATTTTGAATGTTTGCCCACTCACAAAGAAATCGAATGGTAGGTGTATTGTAACACAGAGACAGAATAGCAACAAAAAATTCAAAAGAAATGCATGTCTAACAAATTACGCACTGATTTGCATGTTCATGAGGGCAATAAGTATTTGATCCCCTTCACAAAACATGACTTAGTAATTGGTGGCAAATCCCTTGTTGGCAATCACAGAGGTCAGATGTTTCCTGTAGTTGGCCACCAGGTTTGCACACACCTCAGGAGGGATTTTGGCCCACTCCTTTTGGCAGATCCTCATTAAGTCATTAAGGTTTGGTGGCTGACATTCGGCAACTCGAAATTTCAGCTCCCTCCTCAGATTAAGGTCTGGAGACTGGCCAGGCCACTCCAGGACCCTAATGCGCTTCTTCTTGAGCCACTCCTTTGTTGCCTTGACAGTGTGTTTTGGGTCATTGTCATGCTGAAACACCCATCCACGACCCATTTTCAATGCCCTGGTTGAGGGAAAAGGTTCTCACCCAAGATTCGATGGTACATTGCCCCGTCCATCGTCCCTTTGATGCGGTGCAGTTGTCCTGACCTCTTAGCAGAAAAAGACCCTCAAAGCAGAATGTTTCCACCACCATGTTTGACAGTTGGGATGTTGTTCTTGGGGTCATAGGCAGCATTCCTCCTCCTCCAAACACGGCGGGTTGAGTTGGTGCCAAAGAGCTCGATTTTGGTCTCATCTGACCACAACACTTTCAACCAGTCCTCCTCTGCATCATTCAGTTGTTCAGTGGCAAACTTCAGATGGGCCTGGACATGTGCTTTCTTGAGCAGAGGGATCTTGAGGGCACTGCAGGATTTCAATCCTTGTCCGCATAGTGTGTTACCAATTGTTTTCTTCCTGGAGATCATGGACAAGATCCTCACGTGTAGTTCTGGGGTGATTCCTCACTGTTCTCATTATCATTGATACTTCACGAGATGAGATCTTGCATGGTGCACCAGACCTAGGGAGACTGACAGTTGTTTTGTGTTTCTTCCATTTGCGAATTTACCTTGTTACCTGTATGAAAGACACCTGGTAGCAAGAAATCCTGCTGAATGATAGGGGATCAAATACTTATTTCCCTCATGAACATGCAAATCAGTGCATAATTTGTTAGACATGCATTTCATTTGAATTTATTGTTGCTATTCTGTCTCTCAGTGTTACAATACACCTGCCATTCAATTTGTAGCCTGATCATTTCTTTGTGAGTGGGCAAACATTCAAAATCAGCAGGGGATCAAATACTTATTTCCTTCACTGTAGGCTGCCTGCACACAGCTCTAGCCACATAAAAAGAAAAAAAACTAAATACACTGATGATTCACATTGTACAGGCCACAGCACCCATGCGATTGAGCCTGAAAACATCATTCTCACACACACGGCTTTATCTATTAACTCAATACAGTTTTTTCTTTTAGATTTAGCAGGAATTTTGTATGGGAGGCCCTGTGATTTCTAACAGCTGCCTTGACTGTCCTAGAGGGACATTGATGTTCCTCCGTAGATACAGCATGCTGTCAGCCTAGAACAGGAAGTGTTTACTGGCTGGATGACCAAGTAAAAATAAAGAAAAAAATTGAATGCAACCATATACTTTAAAGCATAGCTAAACCCAAAAAAGTTAAAATAGTGCAGCTTATGATTATATAGATGTGGTGGCTGCATCGGTTTTCTTTTTTTCAAACTTTTTTTCTTAATTTCACCTAGTAATTCTGGCAGTTAAAGGTTAGGGTTTGCATAACCTTTAATTGCAGATTGCAATATTACAAAACGTGGAAAAGTACGAAGGAATTTATACTTATGCACAAACTAAACAGTTCAGACAAAACAAACATTCACAAGCCACCAGCATGTAACTAAGTTGCAAATGCAATCTATGACGGCTTTATTTATGGGCACCTGCTAATCCTAGCTAACACCCCCCTTCCCCTCTACCGACAAAGTTTGGTAGATGTTAATGGACCAGGTTTGATTTTTCTTGTTCTTTGTTGCTCTTTCCCTAGACCATCCTTTTTCAGGGTGCCTTCAGATATCTTCAGGGGTGCCTTAACAAAATGCCTAAAGATTGCCCAAAAATTGTATGCAAGCCAGCGGGTGGATCAAGCCTGCCATTTAGTTACACAAAGCCACCGGTTTTGATAAGGACATCAGGCCCCTGCAAAACACCCTTGCTTGCCCCTCCCCTGCCCCTCTCTATCAGGGCTTGGGTCAAATTAGCTGAGTGAGAAAGAGAAACTGATGGAGAAGAGAAACACTGGTATACTAATCAGTACCAGTGTGCAAGAGTGTATTTGCTTTGGAAGAATAAACACTGCCCTACACAAATTTGCAGCTGGAGGTGCTTTTTAGTGCATGGTGGAATAAAATCATGCACGTCTATGCAAAAGACTGACAAAAAGATTATTTGATTCTTGTAGTGTATTAGCAATTCTTCCCCCTATGAACTGACTATGGACAGCAAATCATCATTTCATATAAAAACATACACAGATATTTGCTTCTAAACTATAGTAAATTACAACCTATGCACAACTGTAAGTTTTGGGGGGTTTTTTGCGAAAGGTTGCTGTACTAATACAAACAATGTTCTAGAGCAATCTCCCCTGCTGAGTTATTGTGTTCTGACAAGGGGACCACCCCACTGCCAGGACACTGAACTTATTGGATGCCAGTCGGCTGCTGGTTTTCCAGCATGCCTGGTCAACAAAAGCTGGACGTTAGGGCAGCTTCTGTTGGACAGGCTGCTGTACACACTGGCCAAAATTCAGCCGGTTTCTATTGAACCGGCTGATATTCAGCCAGTGTTAACCAGCTTTAACTTTAAAAAGGCCAATAACCAATGTCTTCTCATACAATAAATAAAAACACTCCTGACTTTTTATACCTAAGATGGTATGTTTATGTACCACTTGCATATAAGATGGCGTTTTTATGTACCAGTTACACATAAGACCATGTGCTTACGTCCCCCTTTCAAATATATGTACTGTGTAATTATTATTGGGAGACAGCCATGACTGACAAGCAGCCCAACCCAAGTAGCAAAATAACTAATTTATCCATAAAAACTCCCTTCTTATAATCTTAGGGTTAGGCTCTCAAATGCAGTACTATAAAACAGCAACTAGACATTTGTTTTCAAGCTGTGCAAACTATGCCAAACATTGTTTTATGCAACTTTAAAAATATCAAGCGTCAAAGAGAAAAATGGGCCATCAGTTCCATATGGGGAGCCAGATTCATAATAAAAACACATCTAATTTTTCCCTCCTTACTACAGGTATTTTAAAATACTAATTTTGAGTTTTCCTTTTTAGTCATTTTAAGACCTCATGCACACTGGGAGTCAAAAGAGGAGTTTTTAGAGGCTGAGAGGAAAAAAAAAAAAAAAAAATCATCATTTGCATGTTCAAGAGAGGAGCGTTTAGAAAAACCCACTTACGCGCCTAAACACATCTAGCACTTGAGCACTCAATTTCAATGCCCAGAAAATAAAATTAACCACTTCCCGACCGGCCGTTGTATATAAACGGCCGGACGGTGGCACTGCAGGGTCGGGTGGCCGTCTATAAACGGCCTCCCCGCACCCTGCTTGTGCGCGCTCCCTGGGAGCGCGCAGCACCGCGATCCGGTGCCCGCTGTGTCCTCCGGACACAGTGAAACACCGATCGTCGGACGGGACCTCTGTACGAGGTCCCGATCATGTGATCACTGATTGGCCAATCAGTGATCACATACAAAGTAGTAAGCAAGATGTAACTTCTGACATCATTGCTTACTATGTGTGAAATCTGTGAATGATCACAGAGGTCACATGGTACAAGGCTATTCACAAAAGCCTTGTACCATGTGACAAGCTGTGACCAATCACAGCTCACTCAGTTCTTCTCAATGAGTGCAAGAATGCACACAGAGAGAAAGAGAAATGATTGCTTTTACATCCTATATGGGTGTAAAAGCAATCAGTGTAAAAAAAAAAAAAAAAAATCTTCATCACCCCTCACAAGTAGTACAGTGTCACCATGGTGACACTGTACTGCTAGGGTGACAGTATGTAAAAATAAAAATAAAAAATATAAAAAAATAAAATAAAAATGTAAAAAAAATGTTTAATAATTAATTTTTGCTTATAAACTAATTTGGATTTTTTTTTTTTTACTAAAAAGATAACGGAATACATTTTGGCTAAGATTTATGATGAAATATTATTTATTTGCAAAATTGTATAAAAAAAGCTTTTCAAAATTTTTGGACATTTCATTTACATAGCAAAAAAAATACAAATCCCAGTGGTGAATAAATACCACCAAAATAAAGCTTTATCTATCTCAAAAAAATGGTAAAAAATTCATTTGGGTACAGTGTTGCATGACCGCGCAATTGTCATTCAAAGTGTGATAGCGCTAAAAGCTGAAAATTGCCCTGGTCAGGAAGGGGGTAAAAGTGTCCGGTCTGGAAGTGGTTAATATTCTGGCCAATGGAATAAACACCCAAACAAATTTGCAAAACGCAACCTTAGGTGCTTTTTTTATGCTGCTTTTCTCCTGCCAGAAGATGTGTTCAGAAGAGCTGGGCAAATGTAAGTAAAAGTATTATTTTACATAAAAAGGTAATTCTATTTTACATAAAAAGGTAATTCTGACTGTGCAGAAACATCAGTAAAACACTCTTGGCTTAAAGCCTACATCCAGGGAAAGAAAATATCATTCCTACAAGGATTAAATTCTCTTTTAGGTCTAGTGGGCTGCAAAAATAGCAGTTTTACTCACCTGACCCTCCGCTACCCTGGCAGTTGGCTCCTCTACTCCCCTACGATCCAGCAGTGGACTGTTTTATGGCATCCTCATAATGCAGGACTATGAGCTTTGCATTGCACTTGATGATGTCAAAAGACATGCGACCACCAGAGCAGAGGGGAAAAGGAGTTGCAGGAAACAGTCTTACAACCTAAAAAGGAACCTGTGGTAACAAAAACTGCTTTCTGTAGCCCCTCTAGATCTAAATGGCCATTTCAACCCTTGCAGTGGGAATTTTTACTTTTCCTGGAGCTTACTTTCCCTGTTCAGGTTTAAGGCTTTTAAACCACAGGACCTCTTTACCAGAAGAGCACAGCCATATGAGAAACCTACATGTATTAATCAGATCTTCAATGTTCTTTCTAAACACTATAAAATAATGTTTAATTTGTTGGTATGCATCCCAAAACCTGGAGAATACAGTTAAGAAGGTCAACAAATAGATGAATTAAGTCCTTTGAAAAATATCCACTTTTACACAAAACAAAAGCAAAATGCTGTCATTACCATAGAAACAAAATGCCTTGCTGCCTTATTAGGGCAATAGTGTAATGTGTTACATAAACACTTTTCAGGCCAGGATTACCTTATTTCATCAGAGACAATGCTATCATCTGTGCTGGCCAAGAATTCGTCACAGCTGTCCTGTAGGCCAGAGTCCAGAAACTTCCCAGTGGATTTCAGCAGCATTCCTGCAATATCACTAGAAAATACATTTTCAAATTACAGTCTGTTCATACGACATCATCATACTCTAGCTAGATTTTTTTAAAACATTTTAAACCAGCAAATGCTGTATGGAATTATTAAAATATTAATTAAGCAACATCTACATTGCTAGTAGATGCTCTATGCGCTCTAAATGTATGTGTCTCAGATTATTCTATGGGACGCCTCAAAATACCCCTACTACACTTGTCCAAGGTGCTTGGAAATCAAGATAGAAGAAATCTTCAAACGATGATGTCCAGTTGATGAGTGGATTCCACAGTGCATAGCTCGGGTGCACAGGTTTTGGAAATTTCTGATCTTCAGATACTGTGCTTTTAAAGTACATAATTATTTTATTTTGCCATATACAGGATGTCAAGTTGACCACAGGCTGGAGTTCCTGATGCCCAATACTAATATTCTAGAAGTTCCCAGTGCTTATTTAACCACTTAAGGAACACGCCTATTCCGACACTCCTACATGTTAAAAAAAAAAATTACCTTTTTTTGCTAGAAAATTACTCCAACCTCCAACCATTATATATATATTTTTGCAGAGGCCCTAGAGAATAAAGTGGCGGTTATTGCAATTTTTTGTATGTCACATTGCATTTGCAAGGGGGTTTTTCAAATGCAATTATTTTGGGAAAAAATACACTTTAATGAATTTAAAAAAAAACCCACAAGACACAACCCATTTTTTATAAAATGTGAAAGATAATGTTATGTAAATAGATACCCAACAGGCCATTACTTTTTTTTATTTTTACACTGTCCCTTTATTTTTTTTTAATCATTTTTAATCCTATTACAATGAATGTAAACATCCCTTGTGATAAAAATAAATTAGTAACAGGTCCTCTTTATGGAGAGATCTTGGGTCAATAAGACCCCACATCTCTCCTCTACAATGGAAAGTGTTAGATCCAAAAAGAAAAAAAAAATGATCTAATGCTTTAAAAAAAAAAAAATGGCACTGTTTACATCGTGCCAGAACTGTAAGTGATGCCATGACATCGCTCCAGGGCTTCTAGGCCATAGAGATGAGTGGAGGCAATCTTTCCTCTTTGGAAAACCACCGCCATCAGTGCCGGATCAGTTCCCGGGCTCACCAATCATCCAGCTAATTAAAATTAAATTTTTATTATTTTTTTTCACACAAATAGAGCTTTTTTTGGTGGTATTTGATCACCACTGTTTTTTTGATAACTGATCAATTCTGATGTACTGATGGCCTATCACATCGTGAGGCCTTAAAATGCCAGGACAGTACAAATACCCCCAGATGACCCCTTTCTGGAAAAAAAAGACAGTCTGGGACATTTAGTAAAAGGCATGGTGAGTTTTCTGAAGTTGTAATTTTTATCACAGTTTTTTTTTTTAAATGAAGAAATTGTCACCAGTGCAGTAAGGCATCATCAAATGGCAGTTGTGGTGGTGATCAGGGACACTGAATGGTGATAGTATGTTAAAAAAAAACAAATACATGTTTTAACATTTCCTTTCCATTTTTGACTTTTTTTTCTTCTTTGGTGTCACCAAAGTAACACTGTACTACTCTTAGAAGGTAATCATGGATTTCTTTTCTTTTACACTTTGCGGTTACAATGAACATTGTAACAGCAAAGTTTTCAAATGTCATGACATGATGGTTACATTCATGACAGCTGTGATCACTAGTGATCTGTGATTGGCTACAGCTAACGGCATGGTACAGGTACCATGTGATAGTTGTGGGTTAATCACAGCATAGGAAACAAGGCTGTTATGAATGAATTCATACATGGCTATCACATGATCAACAGGTCTCGAGCAGCCGGGATTTGCAATCCATTGTGTCTGGAGGGCGGGGCATCAATGCGCCCCTTTTAGCCCTAACAGCACTAGGTGTAATTTCTATCTGCTGTCTCATTCCTCTGCTATCTGCATGAGTCACTTCTAACAAGTTTTCCTGACAACAAGAGGTAAAAAGGTAACAGCGGAGGGAGCTCCAGCACACACTGTTCCTCTGTACTGTGTGAAGGGGGTGTCCCTTCCCTCCATTCAGCTCTCACTGAGCTCTGCAGAGTGTAACTTCAGCTTCCCGCCCCCTGCTTCCTGAAAGCTCACACAAGCTTATGAAGGAGGATTTGTTTCATCTCCGTGTATCACCTGAGGCCAGTCACTTCGCTGGGTATAAGGAAAGGTCAACAACCGCTTTAAATTGCAGCTCACAGGTTTTTTTTAGGCTTTTTTCCTTTATCACCTGGTTATCCAGCTAGTGAGTGTTTTTTTCAAATTCCTTTAATAGGCCAAACTGTCTAGATAAAGTAGCAGAGGGTTGAGGCAAACCATTCAACACAAACAGGAGTGCTTACAATGGTCACCTCTTATTCACTTAACTAAAATGTTTATCTCAAAAAGGATAAAACGGTTTGCTGTAACTGCCTATAAAATGTAAGCACTCGGATCTGCTCTCTGTGACTCCTGGGGCCATCACCCCTGGGTTGTGTGGTAGATGGCCTCAGAGAATGTACTCTGGGTTCCGGGTTTCGCTTACGCTTGGGTCTGTGGTGGACCAATGAATTGCTGGCAGTCTGACTTTTTACACTTTTTTTTTAACTCCATTTAACTGTTAGAACGGTTATTGAACTGTTAGAAAAACTATAAATCAATGCATGCGCAGTAGCGGCTGCACGCTGTGCAGAGCCATGGCTTATCTGCCTACATCTCATGGACTGTCAGGTTGAGAGTTCCCCCGAGGATGTTACAGTAGTGACCCAGGAGAAGCGGAAGAGGATCATTTCTTGATGTGCCTTATATACCTGTACATCATGTGAATGCATTGGTTTTAGTTTTTCTAACAGAAAGTTTAAGTTTGCAAGTCTCTGAAAATATGCATTTAGGTGTGCATGTACATATGCAGTTTATGCATTTAAGTATGCATGTATTTATGCAGTTTATGCAAATATACAGTTCAAATAATTATGCAAGTATGCATGTAATAATGTAATCCAATGCTGCAACCGCCTCGCTTTCTAGAAGCGCATTGCTTCATCAAAGAACTGTGTCAAAATTAACTGCACTTGGCTCAATACTAGTCAAGCACATATGCATCTAATTCAGCCTGAATGCAGCCTCTATGCTGCTTCAGTGCAGCCTAAATGTAAGCTCCTGCAGATTAAACGCAAGCTACTCTGAAGACCCAACTCCGTTAAATACACGGATACCTAGGCAGGGGTGTATCAGAAACAGTTGTACAAGTCCCCCCAAGATTATGCAGGCTAATGCATTGTATAATCGTATCCTGTCTGATCATGCAGCTCCCCCAAAGGTAATACTCACAAACATCATCATCCAGCTATAGATTGCTCTATGTCCCTGCTATCTCTCAGGAGCCTCACTAATCCATCAGCCCACATGCGACTACAAACATTAGCCAAAATGGCCACCACTCTATTTCCTTCCTTCACTAAACAAGAGTAGGCTATGCAGAGCAGCCTCGTGGCCTCAGGAGAAAACTGCAGCCCAATACTCCCTCAGAGACACACAGTGCATGGCCCGGCCAGACCAAACAGCACACTGCCCCCAGTGGCCATCAGGAGAATGACCAGTCAGAATTTTAAATCATAACAGGAATCCAATCTTCACCCATCATGGCGGGCTCAGTCATAAAAGACCTTCAAGGACTCAGTCCCTCTTACATCTGGGGTCCACCCCCTTGGACCTGTATAGCCCCCTGCTGGAAAGCACCTTGGTCAGAACACTGCACATGGTTCCATTACGCAAGGTCCAGCGCCGCAACGCTGCATTACAGGCAAACCGAGGATTCTTCTCTCCTATCCAGAGAGGCTCAGGTACCATCCATTTTGGCTAAAAGCTTTTCAAATAGATCCGACTGAAGTCCTCGATTCTCAGCGAAACTCTTCCAGACCTCCAAATATGTTCCCAGAGCACATGCAGCACATCAGTGAACATCCACCTTACAGACACTGGTGAAAAAACTGAAATGCTTCCTTTGTACGAGGGTTTATATAAGGGAGGACTTCCTGTATGATTGATCCGCCAATGTCAATTCACCTATAGGTGGAATATAACCCACATAAACATGAATAGACTGCTCTGTGTCCCATGATGTATGATAAAGAAAAGTGTCTTAATAAATTTAGGATCCAATTCATGTAAATGGTAGCAATAGCCTATGGATTCATAAAGTTTTCCTCTTGGGGATCATATTTCAAGTAGAATACAGAATCTGACGGTTCTAGAACACACACTAAAAGCACCATGTAAGGGAATAAGTGAATAAGTTGTCTCATTCATTCGTTTGTGCAATTTTTTTAGTTGCGCTACTAAGCTCTGTAAACACCACTCTTTTTACTACAGGTTGAAAGAAGAAACTGGAAAATGTGAAATGTGGCTTCACCTGTTGGCTGTATATGAAAGTCCACTATATTAATATGCAATATATCATACTTCTACTCCTGTTCCAATAAACAGAAAATACAGAACCACTATAACATCCCTTTAAAATCACATCTTCTGCATGCCAAGGAGGTCTGTTTATAAAAAATGGCTACATAAAACATGCCAATACCAGAAAAGTTTCCCAGCCTGAGCTTCTCCTCCTCGTATATAAGGAGTAATTTCTTTGGTGAAATTCCATTCTTCTTCTAGAAGGTTTTTCAGGCTGTGGGAAGCTTGAGGTAACTGCTGCAACATCTGGATCCAACTACGCATGTAGTCAAAGTACACCTAATGGAAAAAGGACATCATTGTTTAGTTACAATTTTGGAGGTAAAAAAAACAAAAACAAAAAAACACAAAACGCAATGTAAATGTGAAAAACAAATAATCGCCAAGAAACCTCACAGATCTATACATAATGTATACTGTAAAAAAAGAAAATTACCTACACATTTATCTATATAAATTCACATCACAATGTACAAGACAATACAAACAGCCTTAAAACAGTACTTCCATGTTTGTAGTAAAATAAAAA
This sequence comes from Staurois parvus, assembly GCF_062004578.1. Lineage (NCBI taxonomy): Eukaryota > Metazoa > Chordata > Amphibia > Anura > Ranidae > Staurois > Staurois parvus. Next base: position 11,855,626 of record NW_028317855.1, on the reverse strand, counting down.
TAAAAAAAAAAACCCTGTTTTTGTTATATGTTCCAGTTCACACTGCATAATTAAAAAAACAAACAAAATAAAAGCAAACAAAATAAAAAGAAACATTTCTTGCTTTTTAAGGAGCCGGCCTCATGACAGAATGCAAGCAATTCTAGACAATCCCATAGTGTATCTGGCCCAATACAGACACACTGAGCTATCCTCATCAATACATAATGATGGAGACTGGCTTCTAATTCTTTACCTCATTGTTAGAACAGATAGCATTCAAAACTAGTTTACAACTGTTAATGAGATCTGCCAGCACAGTAGAGAGAGGGTTAATTATGATACACCTTAAAGTGGAACTGAAACTAACAAACTGTAAGCCGGCAAGCTTTTATTGCAGAAGAGACATGCAAAGTCTCTTTGCAATAAAATGCCATATCTGCCTCATTGCTGTCTTCTCTGGAGCTGCAAACTGAGCTATGCTTGCGCATCTCAGCTGGTCTCTAAGTGCGGAGATGACAGCCTCCTGTGCATGCGCAGGAATAACAACATCCTGTGCTGGCCAATGAAGACTCCAGAAGTAACGCTACTCAAAAGAAGATGCCGGTGCTGGCAAAGGACTGTTGAGCAAGGGAGAAAGGCAGGAGAGGAGCAGTGTATACAGTGACTGGCTGTCACTCTACGTCAGTGTCGGTTTTTAAATGCAATTGCTTGAGGGATTTTTTCTTCACTATAGCTCAGAGAATCAGCTGTCACTTTCCCCAGCTAAAAGAAAGTTTCATTTTAGTTTCTTTCCCGAGCTAAAATGGTGAAGAAGAAAAAAAAAAAAAAGGCAATTGCATTTAAAAACTGGTACTGACATATAGTGACAGCCAGTGAGGGAACTTTTCTGTATACACTGCTACCTCACTGTATACACTGCTCCTCTTCTGCCCCCTACTTGCACACACTGCCCCCCCTCCCCCTACAAACATGGACAGTCACTCATATGCTATCACGTAGGGGACTATTGGTCTCCTATGTGATAGCAATAAAATCATAAGTTTAAAAAAAAATAAATATATATATATATATATATATATATATATATATATATATATATATATATATATACACATACATACATACATACATACATACATACACACACATATGTGAAAGTATTCAAAAAAAATTGGAGCTTCCTCACATATGCAGACATTTTGTTTCAGTTTTTGGCCACATGCATTCTGAATTTTTGGCACCAGAATTTTCATTTCGGTGCCCACTACTTTCCAATGGTCAGAAGTATATTCCTTGGGGGAAGCCTACAGAGCTTGATTATTATTTTCTGCCGGATATGCTCAGACTGAATACAATAAGACCGCGTAAGAACTATTAACTACACTATCCGTGATAAAAAAAAAAAGAAACATGAAAAGAAGGTTTAAGGCCCATTCACACTTGTGAATGGGGCCTAAAAACACATTGGGGTTGGCTTGTTCAAACAGATTGCCCACTTTGCAAGCATAGTTGCGCTCATTTTCTCCAGAGCTCAGTGAATGTGGTAAAGCTTCACTTTGTAAAGAAAACCCAATCCATTGCAAAAAAAAAAAAAAAAAAAACTGCATATTTGCTTGCACATGACAGGAAATCCTCAGAGCTTCAGCACATTCACTAAGCTCTGGGGAAAATGAGTGCAAATCAAGTAAATAAATTGTGTTTATAATTAGCACTTCGTGATGTTGCCCTTCAATATTGTCTTTTGTCAGTGATGTAGATTTTGTTCACACACTAACACTTTTGGACAGCCCTGAGTGGCCCTTCACTTTCCCCTCCTAGCCTCTGTATTATGTCCTGTACTGGCCATGGCATCACCAGGGTTTTTGGCTACTGCCTGTGACGCCTCCAGCACTCTGAAGCTTTTCCTCCAATCAGTTACAGTTTTCTCTGCCTGTACCATCCATCAGAACTCAAAATTGTCACCGACACTGTGCAGGCACACTCTGTCACATACACCTTCAGACATTGCAAGTTTCACCAGCTGCAGCAAGTCACCTTGGTGATGTCAAGGCCAGTACCAGGCCTTCTACAAAAAGCCTCAGACACTCCCTAAAGTTTCAGAGGGCGACAAAAACTACACGGCTATTACTAACTAAAAGGCATATTAAATTGCTACAGCAAGGAAAGCATCAGAAAGTGCTAATTTAAAACATGTTTATGCTCTTGTGTACAGACGCATTGAAAACACTGGTCTGTATTTACATCAGTGAAAAAAAAAATGCCTGTATGCTTAAAAATGCTGCGTTTTTAGGCAGCAGTATGCAATAGGCCTAACAATGATTTAAAGCATTCTTGTTCTGGTCTGTTATTCAAAAGTTCTTATGTCAGGCACAACCAGACAACTAGCATTTTTAGGAGACCAGCAGAAGACCCTCACTCTCACTTCATGACAGAATCATCAAACTTTGTTTTGCATAGAGTGGGAAATGTTAGAAACGTTTAAAGTTCCTTAACTGAGATTAAATATACTCTACAAGTACCCCCCACCTTAATGAACAGGGCAAAAAGGTAATATTCAATTTAGTACACACCAACTGCTCTATATAAAGAATCCATTATTTTTTTTATTTTTTTTTACAAAGGCAGCTGTTAAAGGGTATCACCTTGGCAAATTACATTTTTAAACTATACTTAACGAATAGTATTTTGTGTATTGATGGAAATTGATGTAGTGTTTTAAATATTGCATCAGCTGTGGTGGCAATAAGCTTTAAAACAGTGAAAGTTAAAAGACAACAAGAGAAAAGACTCCTGAATGTTGTCATTGGCCCACCACTATGACTGATTGTGCTACTGGCCAACCGAAATATGTAAAAAGGGGAAGAACCAGCACTCAACACTACAAGGTACAGTCAAGATTGTCCAGCTAGAGCAACGTGGCATTTCAGGGTGTCCAGGCTGCCGAAAAGTATGTGCATGCTCAAGCTGGAGCCTGTCAATACCAACTGGATAGAGACAGGCTTACTTTTTCGCCTAGCACAGTGAGAAAAGAAACAAACAGCAAAGGGTATTCAAACTACAGAATGTATTGGTTTTCAAAAGGAATGTGTAAAATATTCAGGGTGAAAATCTGCAAGTGCAGAAACCCATAGCCGCCTATCACATTTCATTTACCACACTTGACTGTATGTTCAGCCTATATTTTGCTTTGTACAGAGTGCAAAAAGAGTAGAACTCTTGTTGGGTTTTACTAATATCCAGGATTAGAGGGATTTTCCTTACTTGCTGTCACGGTGACAATGGTTTTACCAGAAAGCAAATGAAGGAACAGAATTAAAGACAGAACTAAAATTGCCTTTTCTGTTCTTTTCAATAAAATGGAAGGTTAAAACCCCTGTCAACTGTTTATTGCTGTCTCATGTTGCGGTTGGAAATCATCCTTTACATCTGGTCTTGAAGAAAAAAAAAAAATAATCACAGGTACAACAATAAAGTGACTAGGCATCTCCTTAGGGGAGTCCAGGATAGCATTAAAAACCTGACAGCAGTTCTGGTTCTTTTCCCCACACTTTCCAAATTGAAGAGGAAAAAAAAAAAATGTTTGGGCAGGATTTAAAGTTAAAAATGAATGAATGCTACACTCCAGTCTGGCAGCTTTGGAAACCTGTACTCTGCTTTACTTTATGGGTTAAGCAATAATGATTTTTAGGCTTCAAATTCCTTTCATCATGTCTTAATGCGCAAATGTTTTAGTTAATGAATGTTGCTGTAAAACAAGCTAAACAAGATTATCTAAAGTGAAACCATGACACAAGCTTCTGCAGTCAGGTAAAAAAAAAAAAAAATTGTGAAATTGTTAAAAGTGCTTCTAAAGCCTATAAGTTTTTTCTACATTAATGCACTCTATGCATTAAAGTAAAAAAACAAAACAAAAACACATCTGTGTAACAGAATTTCCCCCACTCCCCCTTATACTTACATGAGCCCATTAATGATCAAGCGCAGTGCATGAGCGCAGAAGCTCTCCCGCCCCTGTCCTTCATCCCTGGGCAGATTGATATCAGCAGGAGCTATTAGCTCCTACTGCCGTGACGAGATACGGGGGGGGGAGCCTCCTGGTCTGTGTCAGAAGATGCAGACAGGGCAGCTCTGGAATAAGCAGATTCCTATGGAGGTATTCACCAAAGAAGAGGAGCCAAGAACATCAGAGGAGGACCCCAGAAGAAGACGATCAGGCCTGTTGTGTGCAAAACCATTGCACAGAGCAGGTAAGTATGGTATGTCTATTATTTTATTTAAAAAGAAGGAACCTTTAATATTACTTTTAGGAGTCCAAGATAATACTGCAAAATCTGAAAGGCTGAGGGCAGGTTAACACCATGTCCACTGAGCTACATTTTTCTACACCCCACTGTACATGTATGGTGTGGAATAGGGCACATAGAAAAAATGTTTTCTATGATTCTTGTTCATACCATACATCTGCAGTAGTGTATAGCAAAATGCAGCTCAATGGATATGGATGAAATACCTCCCCATGAGCAAATTTGGTGTGGAAGTGTGACCCCTAAAACTCATTCAAGAATAATCGAATATATCTCTCCCACTTCCTGTTCTCAGGGAGATTATTGGTTCATTTGTGCCATACCATTACCCAAAATTTCTGCAAATAAAGTTTTATTTCATTATATATAATCAAATAGAATTATTCTAAGACAATTTTATATGGTTGCCAAACAGTACTAATCTCTGCGTTTAGCAGTATTACTGCTAACTACCGAGGGTGTTGACCTCCGTTCTTTTCACTTCTATTAATTAATAATTGGGTGAAAGAAGAGAAAAAAAAAAAAAAAAAAAAAAAAAAAAACTTCTGAGCACACGATAGTTTCAAAATGACTGGTTGTTTACCATTTTAAAAACACATACTACAAACTGTGCAAAAATACTTACCATTAACATTTTATGCAGATCTTCCTCAAAAGCATCAATGTTACAGTCGGGCTTTTGAAAGTCATCCAGCACCTCTCTCAACATGAACTGGTAGTATTGCTTCATCAGCAGTCCACCTTTCAGCACTTCTTTGCACTCTCTTACTAACTATTTTCAGAAACACAATTTTGCATTATTAGTCAGGATAATATGAACACAGCATTTCACTCTAAATCCATTATTCATAAACCGCTATCCAGTCAGCCATAGATGTGGAGATTACATTTTCTCATTTACTTTTCCCTACTTTTTATTACAAATCTAGATGCTAGGGTAAAGGGGGTTGGTTGAAGTGTGGTAAGCATGAGTGGCGTTTGTAAGAGCATGGGTGCAGGCAAAAGAGCAAGAGCAGGCCAGGGGGGCATCGTGGTTGGGGAGGGAGAGATTGGGGATAGGGGTCAGTTTGTGTTGAGAGTGCAGAGGGTAGTTCATTGAAAACTTTCAATTAATTCATTCACGGCTGCGGCTATGGGACCATGTTACATGTTCCACCCTAAAAACAGGTGGAACATGTAACATGTTCCCAAAGGTGAACTTATCCTTTAAAGAAAATGTAAACTCAACATTTCATATTCCTGCTGTACCATGTACTTGTATGATAAAGTATCCTGTTCTCTGTGTACTGGTTCCTTTGTGTGAAATCCCTGGTGTTCCTGCCAGTCCCTCTGCATTTCCTATTAAAAACTGTCCACATTAGGCAAAAGAACACACCATGGTCAGTTCTCTAGCTGTGCTGGAAACTCAGTGTGCTCACCTCCAATGATCATGTTCGTCCTGGCAACCCCCCCCCCCCCCTCCTTCCCTGCACAGCCTTTCACTGGGAAAATCAGTGTGCTGCTGTCCCTCCTCTCCTAGCTCTTCTGCAGTTGAGAACAGAGTGTATGTGATCACTTTAAAAAAAAAAAAAAAAAAAAGGGAAAAACATGTTTTCTATATGTATACACAAATGTTTTGCTTTTCAATTATTTCACAAGCTGAGGGTTTACAATCACTTTAATGATGCAACCAGCAGCCATATTTGACAGAACCCAAATTACATCTTGAAGGGAGGGTAATTATGATGTATAAATTATCCTTTCCAAGAAAACATTTTGAATTAAACTACACTAACATTTTGCTCTAACTAGCTAAATTAATATTTATCCTATAATAATATTAACCTTAAATCTGCATTTCTACATGAAACCAAGGAACAACCCCCCTACACACACACTTTGATGGTCTGTAAATTTCTGGCAAATTTAGCGAGTTACCCGACAAAATATCCAGATCTTTTAAAGATTTTATAATACATAAAACATTAAAAAAAAGTTTATTTCCATCCACCTAATACCAACCTGTTTAATGCTTAGAAGAGATGGTTCCCCTGCAGGCCTCTGTTCCAGTCTCAATTTGAGACACTCATGAATTACGTTTAAAAGGACACGGCACAGGACCAAGAAGGCCGGTTCAAATGATGGCAGGTCCATGGCCTTCAGTTCTTCTAGTGACACAGGGTCACACGAGGGTTCTGAGTTTTGCAGCGAAGTAGATGATTGCTTCAGCAAGTCGGGCAAGTAATCTGAACACAACATGAGGTCGGGAAATTCTGAAGACTAAACCCATATGGAGATAAAAGGTAAGCTACATTATAAACATTTCAATAACTGTATTTATAAGTTTATTGGAAATATGCATCAATTTGATTTCAAAGGCAGCTGATTGCAAGTGGTTTTGTGCCTTCAGCCTACCCCTCCCAGAACTGATTCAGTTAACACCCAGTGCATCAGATCTTGAAAGTGTAGCTAAAAACTGCATTAGGCATAAAGAATGATATATATACATAATTAAAAACACAAATATTCTAAAGCCAACAATTAGACTCTTCCTTTTCATTTTTCCAAACAGGTGGATAATTAAAGCTGGAATTTAGCTAGCAAAAAGAAAAAAAAAAATTCTCAGCAACACTGCAGGGCTACGCTGTCTTTTCCTGCTGCTAACCTTCTTGTACTGTGGGGGTTACCAGCTTCATGTCTCTGGGCTCAGCCACACTAAACTTGATCTGATGAAGACACGTCCCTCCCTCCCTCTTCCTCACTAAGGTTGCTTTCACAGCGTTCCGTTGAAAAAAAAACACATCAAAAACGAATATGCATTTTTGATACGTTTGCGTTGCATTTCTTCCCCATATCTCTGGACTGGACAAAGCACTTCCCACAGGTGTGTTGCGATGCATTTTTGACATGTTTTTCATTACAACGGAGAGGTGCATTTTTGGTGCATGCATCAAAAATGTAGCATTTTTAAAAATGCAACTGAAAAACAATGGACCAGTGTGAAGACTACCATAGAAGTTTAAATTGATGCATTTTACATGCATTTTTCTTATGCTTTTTTTTTTTTAACCGAACTGAAAAAACTGATCAATGTAAAAACATGTGAGAATAACCTGCGCAGAGGACTGATCAATTAGACTGGCTTCTGCTAGCAAAATCACAAATGTGTACAGGTGAACAAATGTGTGAGCGCAAACATAAAAATTGTTGCGCTGCCTCTCCCAAAAAATATGTGCTATTTAAGCACTATTGTCATTTAAGCACCTTGTATTTACTTATTGGTCTATTTGGGATTTAGTCACTTGAGAGGAGGGATATAATTGCCAACCCAAGGGGCCCAAGGGGCATTATAGCACATGCACATTTGTGGGAACCCTTTGTGTAGTAGGGAGTTTATTCATTTATTTAATTAAAAGTAGTTTTTGGGAGAGGCAGCGCAGTAATTTGTATGTTTTCAATGTGAAAGCAGCCTAAGGTTGGCCATTCATTCTACAATTTTCCTTTAGATTTACCAAAACCATATAAATATGAGGTCAAACCAAAACATTTGCAATTTGTGTGCAATCAGGCAGGCCCTTGCACTACACAGCTGAAGGTAAATCTAAAGGAAATAGAACTAGAAAATTGTAAGGCCAGCTTAAGAAAACATTTTATAGATTGCACTTTCCTGCAACACCACAGACTGCACTGTCTGCAACACCAACTGTGAATAAGGGGCAGAGGCTTCTCTCCCCCATTTATAGATCGTGTAATCAGTGAAAGGGCAGTAGAGGAAAGGGCATGTGAGCCCAAAAACCGCTAAGCCCACAGTGCAAAAAGCTCAGCAGCAGGAAGGCAAGGCAGTCCTGAACTAGGAATCCTACAGCATTCAGCAGCCTGCACACCATGGGACATACTTCATTAACCATGTCAATACCGGACACCTTCACCCCCTTCCTGGTCAAGCCAATTTCAGCTTTCAGAGCTGTCACACTTTGAATGACAATTAGTCAGTCATGCAACACTGTACACAAACGAAATTTTTATCATTTTGTTTTTAGACAGATTGTGCTTTCTTTTGGTGGTATTTAAAGTATAACAACTAAAGGCTCACATGAATGCTCAAGCGCTAACTGCATCTAGCATTTTCTCTGCTCAAAAGCACCTCTCCTGAGCATGCAAGTGTTTTCTTTTCCAGCTTCTAAAGACTCCTCTTTCAACACACCTATAAAACGCTATGTGTGCAGGGTCACATAGAGGTGTATTTACAGGCTGAAACGAAAAAAAAAAGTCAATCGCCTGTAAAAAGAGACATAATTTATGCCTTGTGTACAGGAGGCCTAAGGAAATAAAAGAACATTGAACAGGTAATTTTACTACCTATAGTCAAGTTCAATGTTAGGCTGAGGAACATTATGCAAAACAATAGAGCATTCCGAGTGCTGTTGTGCAGGAAATTACAGCAGGCTGCTACATACACAGATTCTGGTACATATGCTAATAGCAACAATGAAATTATTGAACCTGTAAGTGAATTAAATTGAGATTACTACATGTTTTCTTTAAGTCAAAATTTAAAGATGTTAAAATGAAATTTTTTGCTTTTTCTTTATTTTCTTATAAATAATTGATAAGAAAATAAAGAAAAAGTACAAAATTTCATTTTAACACTTAAAGCGACACTAAATGTTTGTTTGTTTTTTTGTTGTTTTTCAGAAAACAACAAACATGTTATACTTAACTGCTCCTTGTAGTGCTTTTGCACAGAGCAGCCTGGATCCTCCTCTTCTGGGGTCCCCTGCAGGCACTCCTGGTTGCTCTTTTCTGTCGGGTGCCCCCATAGCCAGCAGCTTGCTATGGGGGCACCTGAGCAGGTGTATGCCCAAGCCGCGGCTCCGTGTGTCCATTCACACATAGAGCCGCTGCTTGGCCATGTCCCCTCTCTCTCCTAATTGGCTGACTTGCTGTGGTTGACAGCTGCGAGAGCCAATGGCTCCCACCTGCTGTCTCAGCCAATGAGGAGGCAGAGACCCAGGACAGCCGAGGCTGTTGTACACATCAATGGATCGCGATGGGGCTCAGGTAGGTATTGAAGAGGCTGGGAGCACTGCTGCAGAATGCAGGAAGGTAAAAAAATCTTGAGCCTTTACAACCACTTTATCAGTTAAATAATCATAGCTTGGCAATCACCCATAGTAAAACTTCAGCAGAGCTTCAACTGCACTTATACAAGTGGGAGTCCCAAACCCAAAAAATATAACTTGTTTATCAGACTACCACAACCAATACATTTGTTTTCTACATTACAAACGTCTAAAAACATAAAAAAAAAAAATCATATGAAGTTTGCATCCTTTATTCCACCCCCGAATTGGGCATATGAAACTGCCTCGAAGAAGGCAACCATCAAGCCCTAAACCATCATGCAAAGCGAAGGGTTGGACAACTCTTAAGACTGCAGAGTCCAAGAGCCCATGTCAACTGTTCTTTCAGGAGAATGTAGTCCAGGTATCCTGCTATGCGGATGCCCTGTGAACAAAGCATAGGGAGCTAGTGTTTCGGTGCCAATTCAAGTTGCAGAGGACAGACTGGAAGGTAAGGGTTACAGATTGTTAATGTTGGATGCCCACCGCAAAATACAAGTAGCATTGATGTGCTGAAAAGTAAGGAATAAACAAGTAGGCATCACTGGTATCCAGAGGCCAGAAGGGCCACCAGAGGGAGGGAAGCAATGACTGAACTGACAGATTCCATGAAGAAATTGAGCTTGATTGAAAATTGAGAGTCTTCAGGTCTTTCCTGTTCCTGGAGCAACAGCAATAACTCCCTGAGAGAGCTGTGTCAAAGCAGCAGCTAGATCTGCTATTCTTTGCAGAGAGCAATAGTACAAAGCATGCACCAAGCTCCCCTAAAAGGCAAGACCGTTAACTTACTGCAGCCATTTTGCAGAAGTTGCCCTGGAGTCCACACAATGTGCGCAAGCTGGGACAAACCCACACAATGCAGTCAATGGTGTATTGTGGCTGGACCTGTAACGCACTCTGTAGCTGACTCACACAGTACACCAGGTATCTGGAAGAGCACCCACAGCACAGCCCAGTGCCCAAGGGAATCACATAACAGGCCGGTCACACATGACAGGGTCAAGGTACAACTCTGAGATTATGCAGATGATGAGCCTTGGAAAACTGCATGAACGATCTCTCAGGCTCTGCAGTAAACTAATGATCTTGACTGCAAAGCAAGGATATCTTGATAGTAGAAGTTTTGCAGAAAGGGTTTTACTTCTCTCAGATAAAGAAGAAATCCATTCTTTTAAGACAACTAGCAAAAAAACTGGATCTTGATAGAAGCGTTCGGGGTTATATAGGATTGACTAAAAGCTTTGTTTGCTGGAGTCCAATCTCTGGTAAGCAACAGTTTAACACCACTTGTATCAGACACTGTCCGCCTAATAAATGCATACTTCATATATGAGTTTTTGCTTTTATAAAATTATAATGTATACATCTGTGCTAATCTGATAAACAGGTATACAATTTTTTGTTGGTTATGAATTTATAAAATACCCCCAAATTCAGAATGATTGGCAATCTTGATCTTTTTTTAGATCCTTAGTGCTATATTACAAGTGGTATGCTATGTATATTTTAGATGTTGTAAACAATTACTCATTGTTTTTATAGTAAAAGAAAGAGAAAAGTGTACACTGTAATGTAGTGCAAAGTAACCAATCAGAATCTATTTTCAAAGCCGCAATAAACTGAAATCTGATTGTTATGTGTTCTTTAGACTTCATCAATTCTGGCCACATTATACCGCAGAGATAAATATTTAAAACAGAGCAGCACAGTGGCTTAATGGTTAGCACTTCTGCCTGGCAGTACTAGGGTCGAATCCCAACCAGGACACCACCTGCCTGGAGTTTGCATGTTCTCCCTGTGCCTGCCTGAGACTCCTCCAGATATCCGTTTTCCTCCCACACTCCAAAAACATGCTGGTAGGTTAACTTTCTCCTGTCTAAATTGGCCCTAGTATGAGTATGTATGAATGTGAGTTACGGACCTTAGATTGTATGCTTCTTGAGGGTTAGGGACTGATGTGAATGTACAATACATATATGTAAAGTGCTGTGTAAATTGACAGCGCTATATAAGTACCTGTAATAATAAAATAAATAAAACAAAGAAGCCAGGATCAGGGTGAAACCTTTAAGCCTACCCCCTTTTGCAAATAGTTCAGTAATGACAGCTCTCATAACCTCTCCTCTTGGGTTGATTATAAAGCCCAATTTTGGGCTTTGCCCTCTGCCCCTCATGCGCACTTCTTCCCTCATAGGTCTCCCCAGCATGTCATTTAGGCATTGTTTTTGTAACCTTACCTTCTTCAGAAGTCTACTTCCTTTTATCCAGATCTGAGCAGTCCATAGTGATACAGAGAGCAACAATGCCATGATAGCGCCAGTGTTGCTCTCTGCATAACTGAATGTGAATGCAGAACATATAACTGAAAGTATGTCCTCCGTCTTCTAGGCTGAATGACACTAGGTATAATTCAGTCAGGAAAACTGAGGACATCTACTTGCAGAATGGAATTATTGTTGAAGACTGTACTTTTTTTCTTTTTTTTTTTTTAAATACCCAGTGGAGGACTATTAGCAAAAAAAAGTTTTTGCCTGGCGTAGTAACATACACATTTTCTATAAAAATATATGACTGCTGAAAATTATTGCTACAAATGTCATCTAGGTCAGATAGATTGAAGTTGATTCTGAATGTGGATTTTTTGCCGGTACAATATAAAATACCTTGTAATCCTTACCTCCAATATATGATCAGTCTTTATCAATGCTATTCGAGCCCTCTGAAGTGAGCCATGCATTAATTTATGAAGCCTCAAAATTAGCTTCCGAAGCCCCATCTGCTTTAATGCTTTGTCTACAAAGGGTCTGTATATTGAAGTCAAACAGTGTCTATTACAGCCAGTCTCATGGCTGCACTCTGGATTACCCCAGCAAGAGTCATCCTCGGACACAAATCTATCCAGTTTTTGTAGGCAGTGGTCCTCCTTCATAAAGTGAACCTTTAATTTACTGTTTTGGTTGCTGTCAGTTTCATGCCTAGCTTGTAGAATATTGTCCATATCACCAGTCTCTTCATCGCTTTCTTCTGTACAAGTTCCAGAACCATCTGTGCTCATATCCCCCTCTTGTTCCATGTCATTGTCTTCCTCTGGACCATTTGATGGACGTGGTGAAGAAATTTCAAACACTGGCCAGCCAATGTCAGAAAGGTTTTTTATACCTAAAACAGTTCCCATAATCCTCAGCTTGTGATTAAGGTCCTTAGTTATATTAAGCCATAAGCATAGTGCCTGCACTCGTGCTTGAAAGTCTTTTGCTGCATATTTTTCATAATCTCTCTGAAGAGCCTGTAAAGATGGGTAAAGTGCCTCGATGTACTCCAAGAGTTCCATAATCTGTTTTACTTGCTCAAAAGAAATTCTCTGTTTCTGAATATGGTCATGATAGCTTGAATAACCAAAAGAATTAGCTTCATGAGGGCATGGATACTGCCCGTCTGCAACAGGTCCATTGAGATTGCCACCATTGCTGACAGAAGACAACCTCCCATAGTTTACCTTAAAAGTTAGAATTTCACTAATGATTTCAGGTATTGCCTGTCGAGCTGTATACAAGTACAAATCTTGCTCATTAATACTGCGGCCAGCATGCCAAGCTTGCAGCTCTAGCCAAAAGAGTTCATTAGACTGATTAAACCACATAGAAGAGTTATTGTCTTGGCCTCTCTGTTCCCTTTCTTTTTTCTTTGAGACTGAAGTAAGCTTAAGCAAAAGACGAAGTGTCTCAAAAAACTTCAAGCGGTCAGCTGGACAGTCTGTTCTAGAGGTCTGTCGTGCAGTTCTAGCAATTGGAACAGGCACGGACACTGGTAGCTTGGTGTTGCTGCTGCAACCAAGGCTGAGGTAAGGCTTATTAAGATCAACATCTGGTATAGATTTTTTTGGCAAGGAACTACAGGTAGGATCCAGCATAAATGAGCATTGCACATTTTTCTTCTGATCCCGCTCTGTTGTCCTGAGCGTTGCCCTATTCTTTTTCTCTTGACGGTAGCTATGGTCCTCTGTGCTCTCAAAGTTTTTACTTGCTTCCTTCTGTGGTGTCTGCTTCGGTGTGCTCATCTTTTCTGTAATGTAAAGAAACAATAAAATATTATTGACGTTGTCATATGTAGATACAGTTCCTCTGAAAAGCATTCACCGAGATGAATGCTTTTGCAAAGTTGTTACAAATCTACATCTAAAGACTGTAATTGCTTCTAAAGGTACATTCATAAAATATTGATTTAAAGGGGGTGTATACATATGCATTTAGTTAACTTGCCTTTTCACTGCAATTCATTTAACCAGCTCAGCTCTCGCATCAGTGAACCCTTCATCATGGATAAAGCAATATTTATATTTCTGCTATGGACTTACTGTATTTAACCAAGATAACAAAGAAATACATATGAAATACATATAGAAAAAAAAAAAAAAAAAAAAAAAAAAAAAAAAAAAAAAAAAGGATTGTTCCTACTTGGGTCTGGTTCACACCTTTACATGTGTGCAGGCCACGTTTGCTTGGGCACAGCAGCCCATTCATTTGAATGAGCTGCCGTGCCTGCGTTTCCCGATGAAAAAGATGCATGCACCTTTTTTTCAAATGAGGCCAACAGGGAAATCACATGGTCCTTTTGAGGTGCTGCGTTTTTACATGCGTGGGAGGTGCCGTTCACAATGAAGGGCAGCCCCGCGCCTTCTCTCACAGCATATTTTGTGATTTCTACACCCTCAACCACCCACATAGATGTGAAAAAGGTCTTAGACCAGTGTTACGAGAGTATTTTATAAATTATCCTGCTTACAATGACAGTTTCTGGTACAAAACACTGCAAAATCATAACAAATGTAATGGTGTTTAATGGAAAAGTTAAAAAAAAAAAAAAAAAAGGCTAACACTAACTATTATTAAAAGTAGGGCATTCTTCTACTTTAATTAGGGATGATTACGGTTAAAAAAGGGACTATTTCTGCTTCAAATTTGCAGGAAACAGATTTAAAAAAAATTTGTATTTTAAAGGCTTACTTGCTACTCCAGGAAAGCCCCATGACCTCAGATTATGTGCCCCTTGCTGATAATTACTTTCTATGTAGCACCTGGGGGGATATTATAAAGTGTCACAAAATCTGCTAGCATCAAATCCAAGATGGCAGCTCCTGGCAGTAGCCTCAGAGTTTTTGAAGGTCAAACACATGGAAGGCTTTTACAGGTATAGGGATATGTGCACTTTAAAAGAAAGCCCCCTCCTTGACATAACCTACCCCAGGTGCATAATAACCTTAATCCAACAGTCACAACCTCTGATATTTATTTACACTGAGCAAGTAGATCTTCAGAACCCTGGCTGTGACCATGCATGACAAACCCAGAGATTTTTATAGAGCAGTCTCCTGAGGCTGGAGACACAACTGCATACAAGTCATTGAGGCTGTAATGTGCAGGTATGACCATTGGACTGAGGTAAGTATGCACCTGAGGAAGGTTGGTTTTGTTAGGTAAGGGGAGCTAAAAAAAAGTGCACTTTGTTAAAAAGATCATTTGACCTTATACTAAGGCACAAGTGGCATACTGTGGCCCACCAGCTGGTGAGAAACTACAAGTCCCATCATGTCTCTGCCTTTGTAAGTCATGCTTTCCACTGGCAGCCCTGCAATACCTCATTGGATGTGTAGTTCTCTTATCAATTTGGTTGCCCCCTTCTCTATACTTTCTCTAGTTCCCCAATGTTCTTTTTGTGAATTGGTGCCCAAAATTGAACTGCATATTCCCAATGAGGTATTACTAATGATTTGTACAGGGGTAAAATGATATCCCTCTGTCTCTGGAGTCTATACCTCTTAATACAAGCGAGGATGACTGCGCAATTGTCATTCAAAATGCAACAGTGCTGAAAGCTGAAAATTGGTCTGGGCACGAAGGGGGTATAAGTGCCCAGTAGGCAAGTGGGTAAGTTTATGACCTACCAGAACTCCCAGATCCTTCTCCACCATTGATTCCCCCAGTTGTACCCCCCTAGTATGTATGATGCATGCATATTCTTAGCCCCCAAGTGCATAACCTTACATTTATCAACATTAAATCTCATTTGCCACATAGTTGCCCAATTAAACAGTGCATTGAGGTTGGCTTTTAAATTGGAGACATCCTGAAAGGATGTTATTCCACTGCATAGCTTGGTGTCATCTTCAAAGACTGAAACAGTATTTTTAATCCCAGACCCTACATAGTTTATAAATATATTAAAAAGTAAGGGTCCCAACACTGAACCTTGGGGTACACCACTGACAACCCTAGACCATTCAGAGTATGAATCATTAACCACTACTCTCTGAATACAAACTTTTTAGCGAATACTAATTTTTCCAAGCCTATAGACTTTACCTTACGCATTAGCCATGTGTGGGGAACTGTGTCAAACGCTTTTGCTAAATCCAAGTATACCACGTCCACAACCACCCCTCTATCCAAGGTTTTGCCCACCTCCTCATAGAAAGAAAACAAATTTTTTTGACAACTTCTGCCTTCCATTAATCCATGCGGTCTGTTGCCAAAATATTTTTTTTCCAGCAAGAACTCATCTACAGTATGTGGTCTTTTATTAAATTCTCCAGTATCTTCCCAACTATAAAAGTTAAACTAACAGGCCTATAATTACTTGGTAAAATTTTTGATCCTTTTTTAAAAATAGGCACCACATTGGCCTTATGCCAATCCAGTGATACTATGCCAGTCATTAAAGAGTCCCTAAAAATTAGAAATAATTTTAAAATGACAGAGCTCAATACTTTAAGGACCCATGGGTGTATGCCATCCAGTACAGGTGCTTTATACACCTTTATTCTGTCTACATATATTTGGATCATATCAATTCTAAGCCAATGTGGATCATCTGGAGCTGTGTAAATACCATGCCCATTATGGACAAGAGCTCCCCCATGCTCCTTTGTATACACAGAGCTGAAGAAGGTATTTAATAAATTTGCCTTCTCTTTGTCCCCAGTCACCCACTCTAGATTATTTTGTAAAGGGCCTACATGCTCGGTTCTGACCTTTTAATATATTTAAATAATTTTTGGGGGTTTGTCCTGCTATCTTTTGCAATCTGTTGTTAGTTTTCAATTTTTGCGACCTTGATTTCCTTTTTACATATTCTGTTATATTCTTTGTAATATGTAAACGATGATAACGTTCCTTCATTTTTATATTTCATAAAAACTCTTTTTATTATTTAGAGGTTTTTTAACTTTGGTCATAAGCCACATAGGTTTTACTTTTAGCCTTTTAAACTTGTTGCCCATGGGAATATATTTTGCAGTGTTCACATAGTCTTTTTGAAGAACTCCCATTTCTGTGTTGTGTTCATTGATGCCAATATTCCCTCCCAGTCTAAGTCTTTGAGAGCAGCTCTCAGCCTTGGAAAATTAGCTCTCTTAACATTGAGCAGTTTTATTTTTCCCATGTGTGCTTGTTGTTTACAGCCAACAAGGCGTTAAATCATGTTATGGTCACTGCTACCCAGATGGTCTTTTATATGGACATTAGTAATACACTCTGCATGGTTTGAGATTACCAGGTCCAGCAGACCATCATTCCTAGTTGGGGCCTCTATGAACTGTACCATAAAAATGTCCTGAAGTAGGTTTATAAATTTTTGCCCTTTAACTGTTCCTGCATTTCCATTTCTCCAGTCACTTTCCAGGTAGTTAAAATCCCCTATTATCATCACTGTCACAGCCCTTTCGATCTGTGCAAGGAGCTGAGTCTCCACCTCCTCATTAAAACTGGGTGGCCTATAGCAAAATCCAAGGATTACCTTTTTAGTAAACACCCCCTTGTACATTTCACACCCATAATGCTTCAGCCTCATCACACTCTCCATCAACTAGGTCCTCTTTTACACTCGCTCTGAGATCACTTCTCACATAAAGAAAACACCACAACCTTTTCTTTTTACCCTGTCTCTCCAAAGAGAACATAGACAGAAATATTAATGGCCCAGTCATGTGAAGAATGAAGCCAAGATTCAGCAATACCAATTAAAGCTTCCAACTCACCTATTTCGCCTGGCAGACTTCTGGCATTGGTGAACAAACACTTTAATTCATTGATACCCTTTGCACACGTATTTTGCATATTTTTTATTTATTACAAATTACAACTATTTACAAATGATACCAATTCCAATGTTTGTAACATGGGTACCTTCTTATCACCTGCCATAGCCCTCCCCTCCATCTTTCCCCATTCCACCCACCAGTAACAACTGACCTGTCTGCCCCATTATAATCTAATTCTCCCTACCCCCTTGATCCTAATTTAAATACTCCTCCAGCAGTCCCATAAACCTCTCCCCCAGCACAGCAGCCCCCCTTCCATTTTGGTGTAAACCATCTCTAGCATATAGGTTGCACCCCAATAAAAAATGAGCCCAGTGCTCTAGAAACCCAAATCCTTCCTTCTTTCACCAAGTCTTTAGCCATGAATTTAGTTCTATAATCTCTCCCAGTCTTTCCTGAGTTGCGCATGGCATAGGTAATATTTCAGAGAATATCACTTGGAGGTCCTTCCCTTCAACTTGCAGCCTAGTTCTTTAAATTCATTCATAAGGAGCCTCCACCTTTCATGTATTCTGCCATTGGTTCCAACATGGACTAAAACAGCTGGGTCATGCCCAGCCCCTCCCAGTAATTTATCAACCCCGTCCACCACATGCCAAACCCTGGCACCAGGCAGACAGCAAACATTCGGTTGGTGACAAAGTATTCTGATTATAGAATCCCCTATTATGGCCAACTGTCTAGGCATTCCTGCAGTACCCTCACCACCCCTTTCAAATGTTCTTCCCTCCTGGCTGTTAGGGATAGCAGTGACATCCAGGGCTGCCACCCCTGAGCTTGCCACCCGCTTCGTGATTGGCAGATTAGAAATTTGTGTTGCCTAATATAGTGGCCGGTATGTATGATATAGGAGATATACACATACAGTATATTATTACTTTCATGGTTTCACAGTATAAATGAATCCTAAATTATAGTAGCGATTATCTGCTGTTTATGTACTATGAAAGGGCTATTTTTTGATTCTTTTAACCCCATCATTACAGATGATGCAAAAAGCATACTGCTACTAGTAAATGTCTTACTCACAGCAGGCACAGGGAGTGTGTATCAAGCTACCTGCCTATGACAAGGGGGTCTGTCATGCATCATACTACAATCCTGTCTGAAAATCTGCAAACCACTGTTTTTGTTTTTTTTTTAAATAAAAATTGTGATCTCAGAGTCTGATGATATGTACCAGATTCAACCTCTATCTTTCGCAGAGTGGATATCTAGTTTCCTAACCATGTAGCTGATTATTTAGATTTACCACTACATATAGATATACAAAAATAACTTTTTTTTTTTTAAAATGTTACATATTCACCACACTGAGGTTTTTATCAGGTTAATAGAAACAATAAATCAGCCAACTAATAGTTCGCTGCAGCCCTATTAGTCAGCATTAGTGCAAATAGCATGTGCTAAAGCAGAGGTTCCTAAAATTTTTAATCCAAGGATCCAAATTAAAAACATGGGATCTAAGAAAGGAATTATAACCAAAATGTAAGCAAAACCATACAAAAGACTAGTAACAGTGGTGGAATAATTAGAGAGGGGGGAAAAAAAAAAAATACATAAAACCATAAACGTATGTTTCAATTCAAATATAGTTATTTGTTTTCCGCTTGTAAATCAGAAAAGTGAAAGGCTAAAATATTGCTAATAAAGCAATTATACTTCATAAAAGAAGTCACATAGTAATGCACTCCAGACCTCTGCATTCTCACGGCATTCAAGCTCTTAGCTTCTCTGGATAGCAGCAGTGAGGCAAAGATTCTGAGCTTCATTACAATAGAATTGCGAAATTCCTGGGGCACCCCCTGGAGAACCAGTGTCACTCCACCCCTTGCTCAGACATGTAAACGCCAAGGGGAGGCAGCAGGCCCGGATTTACAGTTTTACTCTCCCCTAGGCCAGCTAAACGTCCCAAGAGGAAGAATCAGTACTGTACTGACAACACCAGAAGCAAAGTAGATTAAGTTTTAAAAAAACAAAAACACATAACATGCATACAACAATTTGCATACCACACTGCTACCATCGAGGAGAGATGGGAGCTTGAATACAGAGAATGCAAAGAACTAGAGCACATTCTTATGGGAATTTTAGCTACCATCTTTACCAGGAGACAATGGTGAGGGATGGTTATGTCACCTTATGAAAATATAGATAGCTGGGGCGGAGGCAAATACTCTCTTTAAAAAAAAAGGCTTTTTTTAAAAAGACATTTGTATTTTGGGGGTGGGGTGTTGTCATGAGAGCCGATCTTCCATGAAAATAGAAGCTCCACTTTGAGCAGAACAGAAAAGCAGATGAAGAACAAAGGTCAGCCTAGTTTATTTCTGTCATTTCTAACAGCACAAGCTTCAAAAACAATTTCCGCAGCTAATAAAGATGGAAAATTCAATCCACATCAGAATAAAAGCGTTATAGTATTTGACAATACATTAATACATTTTATCCACTGTACATAAAAAGCAGACCTCAGATACAGTCACACAGAAGCCTCAGAATAGGTGTGCACAGACACCTGCCATTTGCAAGGCACTTGATGCCTCTGTGTGCCTTGAAGCTGGCACCATCATAAAATGCTCGCTCTGCCCCAGCAGCATGAATTTATTCATTGCACATATTGACCCATACTTTAAGAGCTCTTGCTCTAAAATTGTTTCAATGATCCCTGGAAACATTTACCATCTGTCTATAAATGTAATTTAAACATTGATTTAATCTTAAAACATTTTTTTAATATATTACATATTTATATACTTTTTCTGTAACTTTTTTATATTAACATTTCATATTAGAAATAACATTTAAATGGTCGATGCTTCTAAGCTTTCAGTTCCAATAAGGCAGCCGAGCAGTATCTGCTTATTTCAAACCATCTCTCCATAGCCCTGACACTACTTGCAGCTGTATGAACTAAAGACAATGGAAGGGTGTCCTCCCCAGCTTATGCAGCTGTGTGTGTTCCTAACAAAGATGAACAGCAGGGAAACAAATACTACTCTCCTTAGGCTCTTTGCCCATGGTGAATATTAAAAAAAGAAAACAAAAACAGCAATATTTCATAAATTGACAGTATTTTTTGAAACATACTAAATAAACCATATACACTAACACTATATATTCCCCTTACAAATATATAGTTTATCTATTGTTCCTTTAAGTGGTGTTAAAGCCATATGGACAGAGCTGTACTATACATATGAATAAATATACTGGTCATCTTCTGTACATCTAAAATATAAACTGATAACTGACCTTTGCATAAGGAACGGCTAACCGACCTCCCAGAGCTGTTTCGTTGATGCTTGCTTGACATGCGTTTCATCTGTCGGGGAGTGCTGGGAGGAGAGGTGCCATAGAAGGTTTCTGCATTGGCTTCATCTGAAAACTCATCCGCTTCACAGCCCAAACTGTCTCCACCAGCATTTTCGGTTTTGCGCATGTGCCTGAAAAACAACAGAAAATAGTCTAGCAGACTGTGCTAAAACATGTTTTCTTTCCAAACTTTGAAAAAACAAAAATGAACTATTTAAGAATACAGAAAAAGTGTTGAAATAAATGCAGACACCTTTTCATAAACAAAAAAAAACCACATCATGGTTACAGCAATTAATCACTACCTGTAAATTCAAAAACACAGTGACATACATAATAAATTGTTTACTTGCAGTAGTTATGCAGAAAACCAATAACATGCCATTTAAAAAAAAAAAAAAACTACACACACACACACTTTAAGACTTTGTGAAAATATGACATCATTGTCACAGAATTAACAGTAAAGCCAGAACAGGCACTTTAACATTCCAAGCTCAACTTAAATATTTTAAATTCTCTCTTCAGGTAAGACTTCAGAAAAAAATTAAGCAGGAATACTACATAATATCAGGCTTGCACTTGGTCTGTCAGATGAAATAATCCATGCAATGAATGTAGCGCTAGTGCAGAATAATGTCCGTAAATCAAAAGGAGCAGTGGATGGGAATCAGTGCTGAATGGTCTAAATGTTGATTACATTGTCTGGGATCCTTAGTTGCAAATTGCCTGAGACATGCTCCCAATTCCTACAGCAGGAGGAAAGCTTTACAAAAAATGATTTCCTATTCCAAAAAGAATTTTAAAAAATCTAAATTTTAAACAGTTTTAAGCCTAAATCTTCCCCTAACCTGCTTAAAGCAGAATTCCACCCAAAAGGGGAAGATCTGCTTTAAAGATTGGTCCCCTGCTCCCCATTAAGGATTGGCACAGGCTGTGGCAACGCGGGATCCTGGGACAGGTGAGTGGCTGTTTTTTTTTGTTTTTTTTTTTTAACGTCAGCAGCTACAATTTTTGTAGCTGCTGACTTTTATTTTTTTTTACAGAGTGAGTGGAACTCCGCTTTAATAAAGAAAAGATTCTAAAGTTCTCTTTCTACAAAAAAAACATGATCAAATCACTAAGGACTACAACCTCCATATAAAAACATCTTTCCTCCACCACATATATAGACTACAAACACCTCTCTCAGCTCAGCTACACAGACATTGGTTGGCTTGATGAAAAACAGGTAAAGACAAAAGCACAAAAACACAATTACAACTAATCACTCCCTGGGAAATGCATACCATTATAGGTGTTGATGTAAACACACTATTGTGTAGGTAAACAGGTGCCTGAGAGCATTTTGATAGTCCTGTAGAAATTATGTATATGAATGTTATATTTTAATATTTTAAAAAGATTTCATATTTTATTAAAACAAGTCTTTCCATATGATGTCGGAATGAAATCAGTCACATAAAACAATAGTTATGTCAACGGACTAAAATAGATACCTTTGGTCATTTGTCCTAAGAGGGAATATATATTTTTTAGTACACTTGTCCAGTCTCTACAGCATCTCCTGCCTAAACATGTCCCCAATTCAAACTTTCAAAGTCCACAACCTAACAAAGCGGAGCTCCACCCAAAAGAGAACTGGTCCCACACTCTCTGTGAAGAATTGGCACCTTTGGGGAGTCCCACATTCTTCTGGGACATGTGAAAGGTCTCAGAAGACTGTGGGACCATTCACGTGCAGTGGTCTCCTAGTTGTGAAGCTATCACAGCAGGGGGCCCTCACTAAAGATGTCTGTTTCAGGAGCAGAGGACATCTGGCGAACCCAGCTGGGGTGAGCACAGCGCTGGATAGTGAGACAGGTGAGTGTCTGTTTTTTAAAATTCAGCAGCTACAGTTTTCATAGCTGCTGACTTATTTTTTTCAGAGGAAACCGGACAACCGCTTTAAGCCAAACACATGCAAATTGTCACATACAAAGATTCTACTATATACGCAATACGGTATGTCACAATATTAAAGCCTAACTTAAGCCAGAATATCTTCTTTAAATATGAAAAGAGTGGGGTAGGGTTAGAACCTCGGTAACATTTAATTTTACCCTTACTGTTGGTGCCAGAGTGTGTGATTTTGCGGGGTTTTTTCCAGCTACCTGTGCCTTAACCGGTTAAGAACATTTTCATAAATTCTTGTCTTTGTGTCACAGAAAGTGAAGAAAAATATCCTTAAGGGGAAGACAGTCAGCTATAAAAACACAATAGCTATCCTATTCATTTTATGCTATCCTATTCACTATTTTATGAATAGTTTTTAGTGAATTATTATTTGTGTTTTCACATAGGGATATATTTCCTCTCTTTTATTCATGTATCTGAGCATTTCTTTTATTTATTATTTATTGCTGCACCCTGAGCACCTTTATATGCCATGGATAAATTAGTGTTATTTCCCCCGATAATTCACCAATCTCGGTGATAAATCATTGAGTAGGGGGATTCACTATCCATGATTACCTCCCTGGGACTGCGTACCACTATTTGTGCGTTTTTGTATGCGCTAAGATCGCTGTGTATAAACATATTTCAGCTATCGTTTTTTAATTTCCTCGGCAAAGAAATGGTGTCTCAAAATGCAGATAAACCGGTCCTTTCTTTTAGCGGTGGTGATTTTTGTACATTAGAGACTATCCCCGTTCTTTGACCGGCTGTTAATATAATTGTACATAATAATGTATATTTTTTGCTATATTTTATGCAATATTTTAACCAGATTACAGACTTGAGCACCTGGAGCACCTTTTTATGCCGTGGGTGTTAGTACTATTCCCCTCATTTAATCACCAATTTGGTGCTAAATTATCTGGGAAGGGGCTTGTGGCTGTATTATTCCAATGGAAACTGGAGTTATTACGTTGATCATCTCCCCTGGGATTATGAGCCACTATTTCTGGCTCAAATGCACCGTTCTGTGTGCTCTGCCAGCGATGTGTAATGCACTTCAGCTGACAGTTTCTTATATCCACGGCAAAATGGCGCCTAGCTGTGCGCGCATGTGCAGTTGCCTGGTCTTTCCGAAAATGGCAGCGAGTTAGTGCGCATGCGCGACTCCCGTTTTTTACTATTTGAGCATTTGGCGTCTGTCAAAGAGCTAACAGTATCCCCTCTGATGATGTGCCTTAGCACGAAAGGCCTCAGGAGGAACTGACAGCCTGTGACGCCTCATTGCCGCCCAGACCACGAGGAGGTCTGGCGGCCACTCTACTTTTAGGGTCAGTAACATTTTATCTTGCATTTTGTGTTTTCTGGCACTTGCCAGTACCATTACTGACCTACCCTGCACTGAGTTTGTTACCAATAAAATTTTGACATACTACACTATGGGTACTCTTCCACTTTTTGCCCCTCATTGAGGGGTCAGCAGACACAGCTTCCAATACATACTACATCCAGAGGAGGGAAGCCTTTACCTGGAGGGAGTCTTTACCCGGTTGATCCATCCTGATCTTAAGGAGGTCCTGTGAGCCCAGCAGACTATCGTTTGATGACACCCCTTCCTGAGGGAGATCGACATCTGCGGAATTTAATACACACATGCGCATTTCCTATGCGCGGTCGGTGAGTGCGCATTTCTGCCATTTGTTCCGGATTCCTCATAGCTGTGCATACTTTATTACTGTATCGAATAATTAACGAACATTTGATAACGAATTTTAAGATCGAACTTTTTAGATCGAATTTTTTAGATCAAACTTTCTGCTTGTTGTTTTTTAGCGCTGCACTTTATTTATTTATACTTGAGGCGGTTGTGATCTCCTTTAGTGCTATTAGCTGCTTACTTTTACTGTTTTACAGGAGCGCTCACTTTATTTTATATAAAAACACAGCCCAGACTGTAAAATGTGTGATTTGTAGACCTCTATATATGATCAGATTTACTATTACCAGGAGGCAGTGGCAATGGGTTAAATTCCCTTTTCATGTTTCCCAAAAATGTCCCTATGCATCACAGTAGGCTCCATTCATTAAATCACCTCACATGCGGTATTTAGGTGATCTAACACATACTTCCTAAATATTATATACAATGCTGAAAATGTCAATTCCCTATCCCACTGTGCAGTGTTTACCTCAAAATCCAAAAAATTTAATACACTAAAGGTAATAAAATAAATGCATGTGGTAAATAAGTAGTGTTCCAGGCATGGTTGATAAGGAGTGGGTGGCTGCCAGTGTCCTTAACAAGCAGTAAATATTATAATTAAGGAGAGGGTGGCTGCCGATCCTTAACCACTAGGGGACCTCCCACAGTACATATACTGCAACAAGGCGGCCCCTGTGCGGAGGATCACGTATATATACATGATTCTGCATTTCCGGGTAGGGGGCATGCCAAGGCATGTGACTGCCCTACCCGCACCGCCGATCGTGGCCCCAGGAGTCAATCACCGGGTCCCAGCCGGTGATTACCCGCAGGTGCCCGGTGATTACCGGCAAACACCAACAGGGAAGACGGCTGCATTGTTTACAGTGCAGCTCTCCTCCCTATCAGTTTGGGCTTGGGATGGCTGAGCACAGTGTGTTTACACACATCAGTGTGCTTACAGTGAAGCACACCACCCAGTAGTAAAACACTCTCACACAGTTAACACTTTGGTTGCCTCTCATTGTTAACCCATTACTCCCCAGTGCCATTAGTACAGTGTCAGTGCTGTTTTTTTTACCACTGATCACTATATTGGTGTCACTGGGGATGTCAGTGACCTCAAGTCAGTCCCCCCCCCCCCCAAGTGTTAGATTGTCCGCAGCAGTCCCGCCATAAGTCGCTGATCACCGCTATTCGAATAAAAAAAAAAAAAAAGTACAGTATCTATACCGCCATTTGTAAACGCTATAACTTTCACACAAACCAATTAATTTACACGTATTGGGATTTTTTTTTTAGCAAAGACATGTCACAGAAAACATTTTGGCCTAAATTTATGACAAAATTTGATTTTAAAATGTTTTTAGTGGACATGTTTTATAGCAAAAAGTTCAAAATATTGTTTTTTTTCTCAAAATTGTCGGTCTTTTTTTTTTATAGCGCATGGATTTTTCATACCCAAATTTTTTGAAGAAAATAGACTTTTTTTAATTTTAATGCACAAAAACACAATATACTGGTCAATTATTTGGTAACTTATAAAAGATGATGATATGCCGAGTAAATAGATACCAAACATGGCATGCTTTAACACTGCGCATGCCCTGTGCAATGGCAAAAAACTGCATATATTTTTCATATCCATAGGTAATGCTTTCAAAGCCTTTACAAGCTACCATTTTAGATCTACAGAGGAGGTCTAGTGCTAAAATTACTGCCCTTGATCTGGCGTTCATGCCAATACCTCACATGCATGGTGCAACTACATACTGGCACAAGGTCAACGTTTGCGTACGCAAGTGCACGCACGTGGGAGGGCGAAGGTACATTTTTTTTTCTTTAAGTTATTTTGATTTTTTTTTTATTATTTTTACACTGTCGCTTTCATTTTTATTTTTTGTTCACTTTTAATGCTATCACAGGGAATGCAAATATCCCCTATAACTTCAATGGGTATTGTCATATATACTTATTTGAGAAATCTGGGGTCTATCAGACTCTAGATATCTCCTCTGCCCTTACATTATCTAATCTCACCAAGATCAGTGTGATCAGATGCTTTCCCAATTTACAAATGGCGCTGTTTATATCCTGCAAATCTGAAGTGATGAAATGCTAGTAGAGTTCGTAGACTGAGTTCTTAGACACCATTCCGGTCTCCAATCAGCTCTACGGTCAGCTGGCAGAAACACCGGCTGCATGCTCCGGTTCCCCCGATGGAAAGGGACTGCCTGAGAAGGCCGTGGAAGGCAGCAGGGGAGGGGGGCCATCTTTTCCCACTGCTTGTAAAAGCAATCTTGCAGCTAATTAGCCACTAGGATTGCTTTTACATGAAAGACCATCGCTGGCTGCAAAAAACTAAACCAGGATGATGCCTGCTGCAGGCATCATCCTGGTATAACCACCCAAAGTCCAGTGATGTAACAGTACGTCGCTGGTCCTTGTTGGGTGTATATGCCATGTTTTTGTTTTTTGGTTTTTTTTTATGCAGCCTGTGGGCTGAATGAATAAAAGAGAAGAAATCTCCACCAGAAAAAGTGTGTGGTATGCCCACCATTAGAATATACCTCCCTGCATGCACCCACTTTTAAATGATGAGCACACATGAAATGTGCCAAAAAATATTATAAAATATATATGCCGAAGCATAGGGACTGGCCACCCCAGGCCCCCATGCTTCGGCATATACTGTATGCTCTTTTTTAAGTGCTGATGAAAAATCTCATCCAACAGCACTGCACACACCTACTTATGTATATTCTGAGAGCAAAACCCTGTTGCCGTCAGAATAAACAAGTCGGTGCTGCAGTTGAATGACATTCCTGCAAAGAAAACAGCAACGGTTAACAATAAAACAGTAACATGTCTAACAGTAGAACAGTAACGACGACAAAAAAAAAAAAAAAAAAACTATAACTATTTTAGGTTTTAAAATGTTTAAAAATAAATAAAAAGTACAAATACCCCCAAAATTTAAATGTTAACTTTTTAAAACAGATTGTAAGGTCTTTCCAAATGCGATAGCCAGTTTCTTGACTACCCAACATCTTTCGAGACCCTGTGTAATTATGTACCCTGAACTGTGCCATGCTGTATCCTATATTTATACTCCACTAGTGTGTGGTAGTGACGATAGCAGTCCTTGAGGCAGAGGTTGGTCAGGCAGGAGGAACAAAAAAAAGCAGGTGTCATGACTAATTCCATGTCTGCTACAGACATGACCTCTTCAGTTAGGGTACCAGGAACGGCATTGGGAAAATGCCTCTCATGCAGTCGACTAACTGAATCTGTGTTGGGGGTTTGGGGCATAGCACCTTCTGGATACAAAATGGCCATGATAATCTCTTCCTGGAATTTTAGGAAGGATGCAGTGCAAGAGTAAAACCCAATTTAAAATGCAAATGACCTAGTGCTGTAGGAAATGCTGCAAAATAACTTGTTTTACAAGTTAAAAACATGCCCTGAGCAGAAAACAAAAATAAGCAATCTTAAACCATCCAATTTTGTAGCAGCAACATACAAGCAATATCTTTGTACTTTAAATTGGCAGCTTAGGCAAGATATCAACAATACACACTGTTTTAACTCCCACAATAATTATTGACACTGTACTTGAAAGTAAAATGTTTCAATGGTTAAGTTAAACTGAAAGCAGATAAGTAGCCTATTTAAATGTATGAGAACGATTTTAAAACTGTATTAAACCCCAAAGCAAACATTATTATATTTCAGCTTACCATTCCTTAGAAGTGATGGCTGCATTATTTTTAGATGGCTGCATTAATTTCTTTTATTTTCACCTGGTGATCTGTTTTTCCACAGAACAAGCTATCCTGCATGTAGCAGTTAGAGAGTTGAGACAAACCATTTAAAACATATAAGAGTGCTTGAAATGGTCAGCTTTTATTTATGTGAAACCTTTATCTCAAAAGAATTAAAAAAAAAAAAAAACTGTTGTTGTAACTGCTTTTGAAGTGTTAGACAAGCCATAGATGAATATAGTGGGTTGGCAGATCAAAAATGGATCATACAGCCATATCTTGATTGCATAAAAGGTATGAGTCAGAGCATCAGATCAGGACTACTGCTACAATAGACCCACCATGAAACTTGGATTGTGAGATTGAAATGGACATGAATTGAACATTCATATCCAAGTTATCTTGTATTTCCATAAGCCAATAGTCCTCTTGTTTTAGAGGGGAGTGAACTATTAGCTTTCAGAGTACATGGTTCATTTGATCATGATCAATCTAAGGGAGGGATGTCAAACTCCATTTCATCGCGGGCCGTATCAATATTATGGTTGCCCTTAAAGGGCCAGTTGTATCTGTAAGACTGGATGTCCAGAGCACCCCACCCCCCATTACATCCGATATCCAGAATCCCACACCTCTCTAACATCACCGTGCACCCCCCTTGGAGACAGAGCTGGAAATCAGAAAGTGCAGGATCTGGAGGAGGACCAGAGGAGGAGTAGAGTCAGTTACCAAAGTCTGCTGAATGCTGAGACCAGGAGAAGCAGAGATGAGGGGTTGCTGCAGCTGCACTGAGAGGTGGAGGATTTGGCAGAGGAGACAAGGGGTTACCTGCAGGAGAGGTGCAAGGGCCACAAAAAAATATTCCCTGAGAGGGACAGATTCGGCCCACGGGCCTTGTGTTTGACATCTGTGACCTAAAGTATAATTCAAATGTAGAACTAAACCGCTCAACTCAAAACCAAAATTAAACAATAACATTTTTATTAGTAACTGTAGGGCTTTAATATTTCCACAAACAGTCCAAAAGGTCAGTTTCATGGCATTCAGTCTTTTTGAAATGCAAAGTTTAAGCAAAAGGTTTATTTAAATTTTACAAAGTTTCAGCTTTCCAAGGACTGAGATTCACAAAAATTATGGTGCGAGTCATCACTGAAACCAAGTAGCTTAGTAAATACACAAACTATGACAACAATTATTTGTTAAATACTAACGGATTATTCTGTTGTTATTACATAATAAGAGCTGCAAAACAGTGCATGGAGATGCAAATGCCAGGAAAAGCCACCCTGTATGAGCACTTACAAACCATTTCATTGTTTCATTAGACAAGTTAGTACATTTTGTTTAGGATTGTTTGAGACATAAGTGGGCCAAAAGGCAAAGATCACCTTAGTGAGCCCTTGCTCCTTTTCTTAAACAAGCTGAAAGTAGATTACTAGTTACGCAATAGCTATATGCATGGGTAAAGCTACCTACATATCTGCAGATGTGTCAGAGAATTCTTCTGGCAGCATGAAGCACAGTCTGCAATAGATAAGTTTTTACATTGAGAACCAAATGTGACAATGATGGGTGGTCCTAAATGCCCATGAAAGTGCAAGTGTACACTGGTGTTTGGGTTTAAGATACTTTGCCAGGCATTCACATTGCCATTAATCCTTGGAGTGGTATTAAACCCAAAAGCAAAAATGTAATATATTGCATCTTACCAATTATTAGATGACTGCATTAGTTTTCTAGGCTTTTTTTCCACTCTATGTTTACCTGGTGATCTGGTCAGTAAGACATCTCCTGTATTAGAATGCCCCCACTCTGGAATCGGAGGGGGGGTTGGGGGTAAGAACCCCTGCTAGTGTTAAATCTCTTCTGTAACTGCAAGAGAGCTTACTCTTTTGAAAAACAACTGGCATACTGGCCAGATCACCAGGAATGGTAAGCAACAGTATATTAAATGATTCTTTTTGGTTTAATACAAGTCAAAGTACACACTGACCTTAATATGTGCACACTACAAGATCTCATGAACATGGCCATACACAATCCAGATCAGCAGGTACAGCTAGATATTACTGAACAGCCGTGAACAAGCAATGATTGACTGACATGTTCACATATAAATCACACATGGAGCAATTACCTGTGGTTTGGTATGGATGTGCACCACTGGATGTTACCTGTCTGCGCCCTGGAGTGCACATCTGTCCCTAATCAAATGTAATTGCTCCATGTGTGATCAGCTTTGGACAGTGTCAGCCTGTCTTGATTTGCATAGGCTCTCTGTCCATGGCTGATCAGAAACACCTGAATATACCTGCTGCAGAAATATGCTGACCTTGGCAGTATACAGTTGTAATGTTATAGCAACATACACATTGTGACTATAACATGACTATCTCCTGCCCTACCCAAATTATACCTCAATTGATAACTATCAAAAGTGAAAGTTGGCACCAGCCTATACACAAACATCTTTCTGGCAGATAAAAGATAATGTGCACGTCATGGCAACTTTAACCCTTTCCCTGCCTGGCCTATAGTAACATGATAGCCGGGCAGGACACTCGTCGATCAGGTGGATGTCATAAGACGAATTGCTGCCATGCTAGAGCAAGATCTGTCACTGTCTGTGTCCATCAGACACAACCGGTGAATGATCTGAGTACCGGCACACTGCTGGTACCATGTGACAGCTGTGACCAATCAAAGCAGGTCACATGACATGTGTAAACAATGGATAGCTTCCTTTCTTGCCATCCATTGTATACAATTGTGTTGCTAGCTGTGATTGGTCAAATGGTACAAATTGGGCCAATCACAGCCCATCTGTGTCATGTAATTAGCCAAGGCCAATCACAGAGTAGGACAATGTTACTATGGTAACATTATATTACTCTGGTCACTGTGCTATTAAAAAAAAAAAAAAAAAAACACAACATAAAAAAAGAAATACATTTTTTTTTTAATAAATTAGTTTTTTTTCCACCGGTACGGTCACCAGTCAGTGCCCCTGATCATCACTACACCAATAATATGATGGCACTGTACTGCACTGGTGACAGTAAAAAGAAAAAAATTGTGAATTTCTTCATTTTCCACAAAATGACAAAAAAATTACAACTTCAAAAGACTTACCATGCCTTTTACTAAATACCTCAGACTGTCTACTTACCAAAAAGGGGTAATCTAGGGGGATAGCTCTACCGTCCTGACATTTTTGGCCCTCAAGACTTTTTGGGCCTCATGACAGGTCATCCGTATCGATTTTCAGATATATACAATAGTTTGTGCACTAAATAATATACTCTGTTTTGGGTTATTTTTAGTGGTGCGCCAAAATGAAAATTCTGATGCCGAAACCGATACTAAAAATTCAAAATGCACGTGGGCAAAAACCGAACCAAAGTGTCAACATATATGTGGGTGGGGAGGCTCCGTTTTTGTTTTTTTTCCCCCTACTTTCATGTATATTTTTATTTTTATTTTTTAACTTATAATTTTATTGCTATCACATAGGGGACCAATAATCCCATATGTGATATCATATGAGTGACAGGTCCTCTTGTCTGGAAGGAGGGGGCAGGAGAGCAACAGTCTATACAATGTTGGAGCAGGGTATACAGAGAGGCTCCCTCACTGGCTGTCACTACATGTCAGTGTCGGTTTTTAAATGCAATTGCAGACAAAAAAAAAAAAAAAAAAAGACACTATAGCTCACAGAATTAGCTGTCACTATCCCTGAAGTTAAAGGAAACCGTTTCTTTTCTCTGGGTAAAAAACTAAAAGGAAACGGTTTCTTTTAGTTGGCGGGAAAGTGACAGCTAATTCTGTGAGCTATAGTGAAGGAAAAAAAAAAAAAGCCGGTAATTACATTTAAAAACCAGCACTGACATATGGTGACAGCCAGTCACTGTAAACACTGCTCTGCTCCTGCCTTTCTCAGCCACCCCCCCTCACATCTGCAGTACACAGTCTCCTGTATTGGCACCTGTATCGGCTAAATGTTGCCGATAGGGCTATTTTCATCCGATGTTTCGGTGGAAGAAATTTCAGTGCACGAAATTTCGGTGCAACTCTAGTTATTTTCACCAATGTAATGCAGCAGCATACATTTTGTCCAACATTTATGAAGAACAATTATATATTCGCAAAATTTTATAACAGAAATGAAGAAAAACCGGTTTTTGTTTCCACAAAATTGCTTGTCTTTTTCTGTTTATTTAGCAAAAAAACAAAATACCCAGTGGTGATCATATGCCACCAAAAGAAAGCCCTATTTGTGTGCACAAAATTATAAAAATTTAGTTTGGGTACAGTGTTGCATGCCCGCACAATTGTCATTCAAATTGTGACAGTGGTGAAAGCTGAAAATTGGCCTGAGCATGAAAAGTGCCCTGTATTGAAGTGGTTAAGTTTGCAATCAGACATTAGTGGTGCATTATTGCACCATGCATAGCTGTAAGAAAGCCTATTAATGTTGAATGGACTGCCCATGTACCACTACACAGGTTTTAACAAATCTGCAGCCTTTTTTCTGGTGGTTTACAAAAGTCCATTGGGGTATGCCAAAAAGCAAAAAAGTGTTGTGCTGAGGTACCATTCAAAATAAAAAAAAATATATATATATATATAAATAAAAAAAATAAAAAATAAAAAAAAAGGGAAGGTTGGGGGTTTGTTACAAAAAAAAATAATGAACACTTTAACCACGTTGTCCGTAGTGCAGATCCAGAATTAAGCAATTCAATCTTATAGGAGGCGAGTGAGGAAAGAAAACAAGAAAGTGAGCTTGCATAATTATCTATTTAGGCAACATACAAATAAAAGAATGGTATAGTCAATCACTGGCTTGGATAGAACATTGTATTAAAATAATTACTAGGCAGTGCGGATTTATTTACCATAGAACGGGTGGAGTATGCCTTTGTTCAGAACACATTTTAAAATCAAATTACAACACAAAAATGTATACACAGTATTATAAAATGCTGCCCAAAATTAAAATGCCTGCATATGTCTGTGCATACTCTGGGAAGTCCTGTGTAGTCTCCACTAATGGCATGGCTGCAAGGAAAAAAAAGAAAAATGTACTACGCAGGTTTCTGCAGAAAATCATAGTTGGCTCTAGATTGCAAAAAAGCAACTTCAAATAAAATTACAATTTTAAAAATGGTTAATGAAGCAATGAAATGTTACTGACTAAACTTTGTTTCCAGCTCTACAAAATTGTAGCAACCACAAGGATTCTTTACTCTGCTTGTATGATTTTTCATTTTTGGCTAGTGACTTAGATCAGCCTTTTTCAACTAGGGTGCCTTCAGGCTTCTTCAGGGTTGCCTTGGCAAAATGCCTACACATTGCCCAAAAAGACAGCCAGCAGGTGGATCAAGCCTGCCTTTTAGTACACAAAGCAACAGGTTTTCATTGTGCACCTTTATAACCTACCTGCTGGCATTCTAGCAACCAATGACATCATCAGTTGATAAGGAGGATGTTGAGTGCCTGCACCCCATCCTTGTTTGCCCCTCCTATGCCCCTCTACGTTAGCACTGGGGTCGCATTAGCGGAGTGAGCCCTGGTTCACACTAATGCGGTGAGGCACATCGCATGTGATTCACACAGGAACCACACCGCAAATTAAGTGCAATTTCTGTGGGGTGTGTTTTGAGCCATACATTTTGTATGGCTAAAAATCACATCTCATCCACACCAAAAAGGTGCAGGACCCCCATCATAACAGCCAGGTAACAAGTTTTTTTTTTCAGAAGGAGATCCTCAGAATGTCTCTAATATGATAATGTTGACATGAAAGTTCACCCATTTTCCAGCATTGCCCCCCCCCTGCTCCCCACTGCCATTTACATCTTGTGATTGCAAAGCCTGACTGAGAAAAGGTCTCTCTGCCCTGATGCTGTCAAAGATGATTTGCAAGGTGTTACTAGAAAAAGGCTAGAAGTTCATTCTGGGCAAAAGGTAAACATTCTTTGTGTCTGTCAGCTTGTAGTTCTCCATGAACTACCAGGGAGCTGTGGAGCACTCTAGGTAGTTCATTGATGCTTCCTGTCAGTGTGTACCTGCCTGCACAAATGAAGTATGAGTAGACAGCATACAGTGACAGTCTGCAAGAGCCCTGCATTGCACCCGTGATCTGCTGATCCCAGGTGCAATGTTTAGCAGGCTATTTTTTTTTTTCACAAAAGCAAACTTATCCTTTAAAAGCAAATGAAAGTACTTTCAAATAATATTCACCATATCATCCAATGTACTGAGCATTTTTGTACAAATTTTCATACAAACATTCATTCAAAAATCTACTTGTTTGTGGCCAACTTTAGACTATAGCAGGTAGCCCAGAATCACAGGAGATCCCAAATGACAGGATAAGCCAGTGGGTGATTAAACCCAATAATATCTTATCTGTAACCTAAAGTTAAATGATGGATGGACTAGTGGTTTGAAAACTTTTGGACTGTGCCCCTACAGATTCCTGGGCTTGCCATACATAAAATAAACTGGTTAGGACAGCTAGACACAACTTAGAAAAAAAACCATTTAAGTAACAAAAAATTTTTGTACCACCAATCTGCAGACCAGCACTTTTATATGCTGCAACCTGAAGACAACAGCTTTTACTACAATAATGAACAGAGATTTGCACCCAGCCACTCGAGGATATCAGAGTCAGAGGAATAGGAGTGTGAAAATCAGAGATCTTCATTCTCATTTAAAAGTAGTTATGCCATGTAACACAAAAAAATTACCGTATTTTTCGCTCCATAAGACGCACTTTTTTCCCCCCAAAAAAGGGGCAAAAATGTCAGTGCGTCTTATGGAGCGAATATAAAGCGGCCAGTCCGGTATTTCCGCCGCCACCATGTCAGAATATCGGGCCGGCCGCTCAGGTGTTCTCTGCGGCAGGAAGTCACCTGTTCCTCGGTCCAGCGCTGTAGTTTTCACGCGCCGGCTTCTTCCCGTACCAGCATCAGTGACAGCCGGGTGCCCACTGCGCATGAACGTGAACCGGTGCGCTTTTTGAATGGTCCAGCGTCCTCTGGGACACATGACAGGTCCCAGGAGACGACGGGGCAATTCACAAAGCGCAGCGCTTCTCGTGCATGCGCAGTGGGCACCCTGCTGTCAAAGCCGGGTGCGCACAATATAGGAAGGAGAGCTCCGCGGAAGTGGAAGTGTCAAATTCAGGTACCCGCTCCCCCTCCCTCCCTAAAGGTCCACAGTGTCTGGTCATGCCCTGCACTCTCCGCAGTCTCTGGTCATCCCCTGCACTCTCCGCAGTCTCTGGTCATCCCCTGCACTCTCCGCAGTCTCTGGTCCATCTCCTGTATTGTGTCCGCAGTCTCTGGTCCATCTCCTGTATTGTGTCCGCAGTCTCTGGTCCATCTCCTGTACTGTGTCCGCAGTCTCTGGTCCATCTCCTGTACTGTGTCCGCAGTCTCTGGTCCATCTCCTGTACTGTGTCCGCAGTCTCTGGTCCATCTCCTGTACTGTGTCCGCAGTCTCTGGTCCATCTCCTGTACTGTGTCCGCAGTCTCTGGTCCATCTCCTGTACTGTGTCCGCAGTCTCTGGTCCATCTCCTGTACTGTGTCCGCAGTCTCTGGTCCATCTCCTGTACTGTGTCCGCAGTCTCTGGTCCATCTCCTGTACTGTGTCCGCAGTCTCTGGTCCATCTCCTGTACTGTGTCCGCAGTCTCTGGTCCATCTCCTGTACTGTGTCCGCAGTCTCTGGTCCATCTCCTGTACTGTGTCCGCAGTCTCTGGTCCATCTCCTGTACTGTGTCCGCAGTCTCTGGTCCATCTCCTGTACTGTGTCCGCAGTCTCTGGTCCATCTCCTGTACTGTGTCCGCAGTCTCTGGTCCATCTCCTGTACTGTGTCCGCAGTCTCTGGTCCATCTCCTGTACTGTGTCCGCAGTCTCTGGTCCATCTCCTGTACTGTGTCCGCAGTCTCTGGTCCATCTCCTGTACTGTGTCCGCAGTCTCTGGTCCATCTCCTGTACTGTGTCCGCAGTCTCTGGTCCATCTCCTGTACTGTGTCCGCAGTCTCTGGTCCATCTCCTGTACTGTGTCCGCAGTCTCTGGTCCATCTCCTGTACTGTGTCCGCAGTCTCTGGTCCATCTCCTGTACTGTGTCCGCAGTCTCTGGTCCATCTCCTGTACTGTGTCCGCAGTCTCTGGTCCATCTCCTGTACTGTGTCCGCAGTCTCTGGTCCATCTCCTGTACTGTGTCCGCAGTCTCTGGTCCATCTCCTGTACTGTGTCCGCAGTCTCTGGTCCATCTCCTGTACTGTGTCCGCAGTCTCTGGTCCATCTCCTGTACTGTGTCCGCAGTCTCTGGTCCATCTCCTGTACTGTGTCCGCAGTCTCTGGTCCATCTCCTGTACTGTGTCCGCAGTCTCTGGTCCATCTCCTGTACTGTGTCCGCAGTCTCTGGTCCATCTCCTGTACTGTGTCCGCAGTCTCTGGTCCATCTCCTGTACTGTGTCCGCAGTCTCTGGTCCATCTCCTGTACTGTGTCCGCAGTCTCTGGTCCATCTCCTGTACTGTGTCCGCAGTCTCTGGTCCATCTCCTGTACTGTGTCCGCAGTCTCTGGTCCATCTCCTGTACTGTGTCCGCAGTCTCTGGTCCATCTCCTGTACTGTGTCCGCAGTCTCTGGTCCATCTCCTGTACTGTGTCCGCAGTCTCTGGTCCATCTCCTGTACTGTGTCCGCAGTCTCTGGTCCATCTCCTGTACTGTGTCCGCAGTCTCTGGTCCATCTCCTGTACTGTGTCCGCAGTCTCTGGTCCATCTCCTGTACTGTGTCCGCAGTCTCTGGTCCATCTCCTGTACTGTGTCCGCAGTCTCTGGTCCATCTCCTGTACTGTGTCCGCAGTCTCTGGTCCATCTCCTGTACTGTGTCCGCAGTCTCTGGTCCATCTCCTGTACTGTGTCCGCAGTCTCTGGTCCATCTCCTGTACTGTGTCCGCAGTCTCTGGTCCATCTCCTGTACTGTGTCCGCAGTCTCTGGTCCATCTCCTGTACTGTGTCCGCAGTCTCTGGTCCATCTCCTGTACTGTGTCCGCAGTCTCTGGTCCATCTCCTGTACTGTGTCCGCAGTCTCTGGTCCATCTCCTGTACTGTGTCCGCAGTCTCTGGTCCATCTCCTGTACTGTGTCCGCAGTCTCTGGTCCATCTCCTGTACTGTGTCCGCAGTCTCTGGTCCATCTCCTGTACTGTGTCCGCAGTCTCTGGTCCATCTCCTGTACTGTGTCCGCAGTCTCTGGTCCATCTCCTGTACTGTGTCCGCAGTCTCTGGTCCATCTCCTGTACTGTGTCCGCAGTCTCTGGTCCATCTCCTGTACTGTGTCCGCAGTCTCTGGTCCATCTCCTGTACTGTGTCCGCAGTCTCTGGTCCATCTCCTGTACTGTGTCCGCAGTCTCTGGTCCATCTCCTGTACTGTGTCCGCAGTCTCTGGTCCATCTCCTGTACTGTGTCCGCAGTCTCTGGTCCATCTCCTGTACTGTGTCCGCAGTCTCTGGTCCATCTCCTGTACTGTGTCCGCAGTCTCTGGTCCATCTCCTGTACTGTGTCCGCAGTCTCTGGTCCATCTCCTGTACTGTGTCCGCAGTCTCTGGTCCATCTCCTGTACTGTGTCCGCAGTCTCTGGTCCATCTCCTGTACTGTGTCCGCAGTCTCTGGTCCATCTCCTGTACTGTGTCCGCAGTCTCTGGTCCATCTCCTGTACTGTGTCCGCAGTCTCTGGTCCATCTCCTGTACTGTGTCCGCAGTCTCTGGTCCATCTCCTGTACTATGTCCACAGTCTCTGGTCATCCCCTGTACTGTGTCCACAGTCTCTGGTCATCTCCTGTACTGTGTCCGCAGTGTCTGGTCACTTCCTGTACTGTGTCTGCAGTCCATTGGTTCAGAATATTTTTTTTCTTGTTTTTCTCCTCTAAAACCTAGGTGCGTCTTATGGTCAGGTGCGTCTTATGGAGCGAAAAATACGGTAAATAAAAATGAACTGGGTACTAATGTAGTGTGTTTGCAAACCTAGAATGAGGAACTCTAACAAAAGGCTTCAACTTTTTTTTTTCATAATTGCAAAGTAATCTGTATTTGCCCATTCTCAAAATTATTGCTCTGTAGTGGAAACCACGATTTCTTGGCAAACTCTTAGGCCTCAGGCACTCTGCTGCTCCTAAACTCAGGTTTAGGAGCTTTCAGGATTTTTTTTGCCAAAGCCCCTGAACCGAACTCAATAAAATATGTGTCCATACACGCATAGGCTTTTGTCAAAGTTAAGGAGCAGCAGTGTTTAGAGGCAGTAAAATGCTCCTCTCCTGAACTCAGAAGAATAGCGTTCAGAAGAGTGTTTTGAAAGAACAATGCCAGACATAGCAAAAACGTGTGTAAACGCATGTTAATGCTAGGCACGTTTAGCATTTGGGCATTTTTTTTCATTTCAATTACCAGAATAAATTATTTATTCTGACCAATTAAAAGAATAAACACTCAAGCTTTTGATGCAGATAAATGAGGTACATACGTTTAATAGCGTCAAGCGTTCTTTTTTGCTGCCAAAAACAAACATCAGGAGCAGTTTGTTTGTTTTTTTAAACGTCTGGAGTGCATTTACCCTTATGCATACAGTGCTTTGCATCCAGCATGCTTGATAATATCTGCAAAAAGATCTGCACAATAAATAAAGGACAAATATTTTGGAGAAATCAGCATGTTGTGTGGATTGTTTACTAAATATTAGCATAATTTTTCACTTACCAGGATATGACCGAATCAAAATCACAGGCTACCTAACTTATCGTGTACTTATTTCTGTGACTGTCATTGGGATAAATTCATTTATTTTAAAAACTTTTTTCCCCCCATAAAAAATTTAACATTTCTAATGCAGATAATTCTCACCAGGTACACCTAAAAATAGACAATCAATACTTGCCATACACAGCTCAACCTTTGCAAGAATGGGCAACTCAGTGGCTAAAGTGGTGTGCACACTATGAGAAAACCAGATGAACAAACTGATTTTCTACAAAGATGCAGATCACCGACAGTGGTATTAACTTGTATGAAAATTCTCGAACGACACAGGCAAACGTTCTTTCTTGTGTACGATTTCTATGTTCGTTGCCACCTTCTTCCAGGTCATTCTGATCGTGCATTTTTTCTATTTGATTATTTCTGTACAATTACTGTACACATTGAGCAAAAATCAGACGTTGTGTTCACATATGACAAAAATTTTCCAACTTGCACCTTTGTTTCTTTTTTCATCTGAACAATCAGAACTGGCTGGCAAAAGCACTATGCAAAAGAACAGATAATCAACTGATCGTTCCTCATGCACAATTTTTCTTTCGATTTTCTTATAGTGTGTACCCAGCTTAAGTGGTTAGCAGCACTAGGATCTGCAATTCCTAACCACAGCACTATTTGCACAAAGGTTGCATGTTCTCTCTGTGCTTTGTGGATTTCCTACCAGTACTCCGGTTTCCTCCCACACTCCAAACACACGCTGGTAAGTTAACTGGCACCTGTCTAAATTGGCCTCAGTAAGTGTATGGATTAATGTGAGTTAGAGACCTTAGATTGTAAGCTCTTTGAGGGCAAGGACTGATGTGAATGTACACAGTATATAGTGCTGCGGAAAATCATTAGCACTACATAAGCATCCATAATGATAAAATACAAGTTAGATTTAAGCATCTCTTTGTTAGGCAAGAACGTGACATGCAGAGTAAACCAATGAGTTCCATCCACTGCACAAATAAATTCAGACTTACTGGTAAATCTCTGCTACTAAGCACCATTGTTTCCTTTT
This sequence comes from Staurois parvus, assembly GCF_062004578.1. Taxonomy (NCBI): domain Eukaryota; kingdom Metazoa; phylum Chordata; class Amphibia; order Anura; family Ranidae; genus Staurois; species Staurois parvus. Next base: position 11,815,593 of record NW_028317855.1, on the reverse strand, counting down.
GTATGGAGAGTACACCAAATTCAAAGGCTATCAGCTAAACTGGGAAGAAACTTGCAGCAGGTTCTGGCAGTGTTGCACTGTGGTAGAGGTTGGCCATTTCTTTGATTGCCCATCAATCTCAATGTGACATCCATTAAAAAAAAGGCCTGCCGAAACACTGTGCGAGGGACTAAGGCAGGCCATACATGGGTCACATTCTTCTCTTTCTTTAGAAAATCATAAATTTAGTGCGTTTTGTAATCTGATGGTGCCACCATTGATTTGGAAATTCGACCAACCAAGCCTTTAATTTTACCTCGTGTTGCTACAGAAAAGAATTTTCGAGGCCAAGAAATTTTCTTTTCTATCCAGATCATGGCTCATCTCTTTTTCATTTATATTTCACTCATGATTCTCTCAAAATTTGTAAGTTTTTAAAAAAAATTTCCAACATGCCCGATCACTCAAATTCGATGGTTACACGAAAATTTGCAGTTGCTGTGGCCCCACTAATGGTGCGAAATTTGAATTAAAATTCTTTTGGAATTCGACCAGTGTATGGCCGGCTTTAAATATGATTTGCAATAATAACACACATTACAAACTGATACAATACAGCATACCATTTAAAATACATCTGACAACAAATACTTACCACACAGATTTCTAATGGAAATACATCTACTATCTGTTGGCTCCATTTAAAATAAAAAAATTTAAAAAAAAGGACTAAATTAGTTTAAAACGTGTTTTAAATGCTCCAGATGCCAGGACGAGATTTCAAACCGATCCATGGATATTCAAAGTTATGAATACTGAAGAACTTATTGCTGCATCTGAATAACTCTGTAGGAAACATCCTACATCTGAGTCACTCCACACTCCACCCTGATTACTTAAAACCTTGTCTAGAATATGAGGTCAATAATAAGCTGTAGCATCATACAAGCTTTCATAAAGAACAAAGAGATGTGGAAAAAACATCAGGTTTCATAAAATAGTCAAACTTTTTTTTTTTTTTTCTTTAAAGCGATGATGTAGAGTACCCTATTATTTTATGTTTGACCAACTTCAGACCTGCTTTTGCACTGTGACACAGAGGGTGAAGCTTTGGTAATTTCTCTCTTATCACTGTAAATTGTAATATTTTTATAATATAATGCCTTTCAAAAATGTCGCGCACACCACATACACTATCTTCTTTGTGATCAGATCTTAAAAAATTGGGTAATTACTGTATATTAAAGAGATTACTTAAATACCGTATTTTTCGCTCCATAAGACGCACCTGACCATAAGACGCACCTAGGTTTTAGAGGAGGAAAACAAGAAAAAAAAATATTCTGAACCAATGGACTGCAGACACAGTACAGGGGATGACCAGAGACTGCGTACACAATACAGGAGATGACCAGAGACTGCGGACACAGTACAGGGGATGACCAGAGACTGCGGACACAGTGCAGGGAATGACCAAAGACTGCGGACACAGTACAGGAGATGACCAGAGACTGCGGACACAGTACAGGAGATGACCAGAGACTGCGGACACAGTACAGGAGATGACCAGAGACTGCGGACACAGTACAGGGGATGACCAGAGACTGCGGACACAGTACAGGGGATGACCAGAGACTGCGGACACAGTACAGGGGATGACCAGAGACTGCGGACACAGTACAGGGGATGACCAGAGACTGCGGACACAGTACAGGGGATGACCAGAGACTGCGGACACAGTACAGGGGATGACCAGAGACTGCGGACACAGTACAGGGGATGACCAGAGACTGCGGACACAGTGCAGGAGATGACCACAGACTGCGGACACAGTGCAGGAGATGACCACAGACTGCGGACACAGTGCAGGAGATGACCACAGACTGCGGACACAGTGCAGGAGATGACCACAGACTGCGGACACAGTGCAGGAGATGACCACAGACTGCGGACACAGTGCAGGAGATGACCACAGACTGCGGACACAGTGCAGGAGATGACCACAGACTGCGGACACAGTGCAGGAGATGACCACAGACTGCGGACACAGTGCAGGAGATGACCACAGACTGCGGACACAGTGCAGGAGATGACCACAGACTGCGGACACAGTGCAGGAGATGACCACAGACTGCGGACACAGTGCAGGAGATGACCACAGACTGCGGACACAGTGCAGGAGATGACCACAGACTGCGGACACAGTGCAGGAGATGACCACAGACTGCGGACACAGTGCAGGAGATGACCACAGACTGCGGACACAGTGCAGGAGATGACCACAGACTGCGGACACAGTGCAGGAGATGACCACAGACTGCGGACACAGTGCAGGAGATGACCACAGACTGCGGACACAGTGCAGGAGATGACCACAGACTGCGGACACAGTGCAGGAGATGACCACAGACTGCGGACACAGTGCAGGAGATGACCACAGACTGCGGACACAGTGCAGGAGATGACCACAGACTGCGGACACAGTGCAGGAGATGACCACAGACTGCAGACACAGTGCAGGGGATGACCACAGACTGCAGACACTACAGGAGATGACCAGAGACTGCAGACACAGTGCAGGAGATGACCAGAGACTGCAGACACAGTGCAGGAGATGACCAGAGACTGCGGACACAGTGCAGGAGATGACCAGAGACTGCGGACACAGTGCAGGAGATGACCAGAGACTGCGGACACAGTGCAGGAGATGACCAGAGACTGCGGACACAGTGCAGGAGATGACCAGAGACTGCGGACACAGTGCAGGAGATGACCAGAGACTGCGGACACAGTGCAGGAGATGACCAGAGACTGCGGACACAGTGCAGGAGATGACCAGAGACTGCGGACACAGTGCAGGAGATGACCAGAGACTGCGGACACAGTGCAGGAGATGACCAGAGACTGCGGACACAGTGCAGGAGATGACCAGAGACTGCGGACACAGTGCAGGAGATGACCAGAGACTGCGGACACAGTGCAGGAGATGACCAGAGACTGCGGACACAGTGCAGGAGATGACCAGAGACTGCGGACACAGTGCAGGAGATGACCAGAGACTGTAGACAGTGCAGGGCATGACCAGAGACTGCAGACAGTGCAGGGCATGACCAGAGACTGCAGACAGTGCAGGGCATGACCAGAGACTGCAGACAGTGCAGGGCATGACCAGAGACTGCAGACAGTGCAGGGCATGACCAGAGACTGCAGACAGTGCAGGGCATGACCAGAGACTGCAGACAGTGCAGGGCATGACCAGAGACTGCAGACAGTGCAGGGCATGACCAGAGACTGCAGACAGTGCAGGGCATGACCAGAGACTGCAGACAGTGCAGGGCATGACCAGAGACTGCAGACAGTGCAGGGCATGACCAGAGACTGCAGACAGTGCAGGGCATGACCAGAGACTGCAGACAGTGCAGGGCATGACCAGAGACTGCAGACAGTGCAGGGCATGACCAGAGACTGCAGACAGTGCAGGGCATGACCAGAGACTGCAGACAGTGCAGGGAATGACCAGAGATTGCAGACAGTGCAGGGAATGACCAGAGATTGTAGACAGTGCAGGGGATGACCAGAGACTGCAGACAGTGCAGGGAATGAACAGAGACTGCTGACCTTTGGGGAGGGAGGGGGAGCGGGTACCTGAATTTGACAGGTACCCACTCCCACTTCTGCGGAGTTGTCCTTCTCTCTTCTTCCCGGGCCGGCTTCTGTGACAGCCGGGTGCCCACTGCGCATGTGCGAGGAGCGCTGCGCTTTGTGAATGGCCCGGCGCCTTCTGGGACCTGTCATGTGTCCCAGAAGACACCGGATCATTCACAAAGCGCAGCACATGCGCAGTGGGCACCCGGCTGTCAGAAGCCAGCGCGGGAAGACTGTGCAGCGCTGCAGCGAGGAACAGGTAAGGCCCTGCAGGAGAGAACAGCTGAGCGGCCGGCCCGGTATTCTGACATGGTGGCGGCAGAAATACCGGACCGGCCGCTTTATATTCGCTCCATAAGACGCACTGACATTTTCCCCCCTTTTTTTGGGGAAAAAAGTGCGTCTTATGGAGCGAAAAATACGGTACCTATGTCATAAAAAAATAGAGACTGCTGTTGCTGACCTTTTCTAAAAATGCCAGTTTCCTGGCTTTGAAAAGGACGCTTTGTTTTAACCACTTAAAGACCACCTACTGCAGTTTTACTGCGGCAAAGCAGCCCTGCTGCACAGGATCATGTACATGTACGGCTGTGCTGTCATTCGCTACAGCACAAGCCGATCAGCGGGTCCTGGCCATGATTTATGGCCTGGGACCCGCTGATCAGCTGAGCGAATAACAGATAAGAGTTCTGTATTGGTAAACAACACAGGGCTCTCCAAAGGGAGCAGCAATGTGGCTGTTTTTTTTCCTCCCTGCAGGTAGTAAAAGCAGTCACATTGCTTAGTAAAAGAAGCGCACTTTAACACTTGTTGGGCACACAGTTAACCCTTTGATTACGCCTAGATGTTAACCTCTTCCCAGCCAGTGTCATTAGTACAGTGACAGTGTACATTATTAGCACTGATCACTGTATTCGTTTCACTGGTGATGGATGTCAGTGTCAGTTCCCACAAAGCATCAGTTCGTGTCAAATTGCCCGTTAACTATAACAGTTCCACTATAAGTCGCTGATCGCTGCCATCTGCGGGCCTGGGACTGGTTCAGTGGGTGCCGGAGGGATGCGGTATAGAGAAGGGAGAAGAGCCGACACATAGGCTCCCCTCCCCTTCTTGTCGTCACCCGGAAGTGATGTGACGTCACTTCCAGGTCCCCGTTGACAGATTCCCAGCTATCAAGGTCAGGAAAAAATAAGATGCAGGGTGCTCTGCACTGCATTACATTCAGTGGAGCACAGGGGAGACATTGGGGGTCTTTTAGACCCTGGATGTCTCAAAAAAGAGAACCTGTCACCAAAAAAATCATCACATAGGGGACTTTGTGTCCCCATGTGATAAAGTTAAAAAAAAATTATTTTTAAAAAATGTAAGTTACACCCAAGTTACCCCCCCCTCACGTTTGTCAAGGCCCCCACATATGTACGCACTTACAAAACGCACGCACTTGGGGCGCCTACACATGAAAGCAACTATTGCAATACACGTTACATATCGCCACGCACGCCAGAATGAGAGTAAATAATTCTAGCACCAGACCACCTTCGTAACGCTAAACTGATGACCTATAAGGGGCTTTAAAAGCGTCACCTATAGAAAATATAGGATACTGAAGTTTGTCGCCATTTCACGAGTGCACGCAAAATTAAGGTTTGACATGTTGGATATCTATTTACTTGATGCAACCTCGTCTTTTATATTTTACAAAAAAATTGGATAATTTATTGCTTTTTGTGCCCTAAAATTAACTTAAGTGTATTTTTTACTGAAATTTTGCATTTCAGTAAAAAATGGTGACCATGGTGACACTGTACTGCTAGGGTGACAGTATGTAAAAAAAGAAATATATATTTAAAAAAAAGAAATGTTTTAAATTATAATTTTTGGTTATAAACTAATTTGGATTTTTTTTTTTTTTACTAAAAAGATAGAATACATTTTGGCCAAGATTTATGATGATTTATTTGCAAAATTTTATTTAAAAAAACACTTTTTTTCAAAATTTGAGGTTTTCATTTACATAGCAAAAAAAATTAAAATCCCAGCGGTGAATAAATACCACCAAAATAAAGCTTTATCGGTCTCAAAAAAATAGTAAAAAATTCATTTGGGTACAGTGTTGCATGACCGCACAATTGTCATTCAAAGTGTGATAGCGCTGAAAGCTGAAAATTGCCCTGGTCAGGAAGGGGGTAAAAGTTCCGGTCTGGAAGTGGTTAAAAACATTTACACACCCGACACACACAAAGTATTGGAACGCCCCTGTAAAATCATTGGATTCAGGTGTTCCAATCACCTCCATGGTCACAGGTATATAAAATCAAGCACCTAGGCATGCAGTCTGCTTCTACAAACATTTGTGCAAGAATGGGTTTCTCCCAGGAGCTCAGTGAACAAGCGTGGTACCGTGATAGGTTGCCACCTATGCAATAAGTCCCTCCATGAAATGCCCTACTGGATATTGCACGGTTAACGGTATTATACCAAAGTGGAACCAGTGAGCAACAAATGCAACTCAGTCATGAAGTGGTAGACCACGTAAAATGACAGAGCGGGGTTAGCTCATACTGAAGTGCACAGTGCGCAGAAGTTGACAACTGTCTATAGAGTCAATAGCCAAAGACCTACAAACTTCATGTGGCCTTCAGGTTAGCACAAGAACAGTGAGTAGAGAGCTTCATCGAATGGGTTTCCATGGCTGATCAGCTGCATCCAAGCCTTACATCAACAGGTGCAATGCAAAGCGTAGGATGTAGTGGTGTAAAGCACGCCGCCACTGGACTCTAGAGCAGTGGAGACGTGTTCTCTGGAGCGACTAATCACAATTCTCTTTCTGGCAATCCGATGGACGTGTCTGGGTTTGGCAGTTGCCAGGAGAGCGGTACTTGCCTGACTGCATTGTGCCAAGTGTAAAGTTTGGTGGAGGGGGATTATGGTGTGGGGTTGTTTTCAGGGGTTGGGCTTGGTCCTTTAGTTCCAGTGAAGGGAAATCTTAAGGCGTCAGCATACCAAGAAATTTTGGACAATTTCATGCTCCCAACTTTGTGGGAACAGTATGGGGATGACCCCTTCCTGTTCCAACATGACTACGCACCAGTGCATAAAGCAAGGTCCATAAAAACATGGATGAGCGAGTTTGTGGTGGATGAATTTGACTGGCCTGCACAGAGTGCTGACCTCAACCCGATAGAACACCTTTGGGATGAATTAGAGTGGAGACTGCGAGCCAAGCCTTCTTGTCCGACATCAATGCCAGACCTCACAAATGTGCATCTGGAAGAATGGTCAAACATCCCCATAGACACACTCCTAAACCTTGTGGACAGCCTTCCAGAAGAGTTGAAGCGGTCATAGGTACAAAGGGTGGGCCAACTCAATATTAAACCCTACGGACTAAGACTTTGATGCCATTAAACTTCATGTGCGTGTAAAGGCAGGCTTACCAACACTTTTGGCAAACCAATTATTATACGTTTTTTGGACTTTTTTTTTCCACCAAATACATGTAACAGAATACATTTTGGAAGTAAATTTATGAAGAAATTTGATTTTTTTTTTTTTAAATTGGATATGTTTTATTGCATTTTTCCAAAATGCTTGGTCTTTTTCATTTGTATAATAAAAAATAAGTCAATGGTGATCAAATACCACCAAAAGAAAATTCTATTTGTGTGAAGAAAAACATAAATTTCATTTGGGTGCTGCATTGCATGACCACATCGTGCCGAACAGCAAAAAATGGCCTGGTCATGTAGGGCGTAAAAACTTCTGAAGCTTAAGTGGTTAATACTAAAAAACTGAACTCCAGAAATTAGCTTTATTGCAATTAACACAAGGCACTTTCTGATTGGACAGAGAACACCTTGTAAACATTGAAAAAAATGGCGGCACAACTGACCAAGCAATCCCCTGTGGTCAATGTGCAGAGAAGCCATTGAAACAGAACCTAGAAGATCACAGCTTTCAATGTAGTAGTGCTGACCAGTACAATATTTGTTAGTTGCCAAACTGCATGCTTACATTATGCCAAGCTGGAACAGTGCAGCTATGTGATAAAGATCATTCCTGAAGTTTTCAAGAATTCAAGAAAAAAAAAAAAAAAAATCTGCTGGCACACAAGGTGTGTGCCATCCTTGGATTTTGTAAATGGGTTGATTGGGTAAGGAACGGCTGCTGGGTAGGACACCTGTAGCTGGGGTGTAGAAGCACCAGAAATACAGAGATAGCCCCCCAATTAAAGAAAAAAAAAATAGCTTTAGGAGGCGGCATACTTATTGAACTTAAAACGATATTAAACCCAAAAGCAAACATTTATTATATTGCAGCTTACCATTTCATAGTTCTGATGGCTGCATTCATTTTCTTTTTAAGGCTCTCTTTCTTCTATTTTCATTTGGTGATCTAGCTAGTAGGGATGTTTTTCAAAAGAACAACCAAAAACCAAAAGGAAAAAAAACTGTTTGCTGTAGCTGCTTATATTAGTATTAGCTGGAGTTAAGCGGCAATTTGTTACCATATTTAAATCTGCTAGTAAATCTAAACACTCCCCTCCCCCCAGACTGACAATGCTGCTGTCTAAAAGGTGCCCCTTGTGCTCCTTCATCCATAGTGTGGGCAATCTAATAAAGGAGATGTTTTACTGGCCAGTTCACCAGGTGAAAAAGCAGAGGTGGAAATGAAAAAAACAAAAAAAAACAAAAAAAAAACCCGGATGCATCCACCACATCTAATGATTAGGAAAGCTGCAATATATTACATTTTTGGTTTTGAGTTTTATTACCTGTTTAACTACTTCTGTGGCAGCAGATTTGGTTGAACACATATAAGGACCAAAGGATGTGCAGAATGTTGCTTGCATTGTGAGCAGGAAGTTATCACTCGCTCATTCAAAAGGAGAGGAGGAGGAGCTTAGGCTGTACTTCTGGTGATCACAGGAGTGCAGTTTGTTCTGCACTCCTGTGACCCGTTTTCAGCAGACAGCTGACATCACACAGCTGGTCCAAGCTGTGGAAAGATTGCGACTTTGAAGTCGGGATCCACCCAGATGTCTGAACCAGCACCTGGCTCAGCCTCTCTGCGGGTCGCTCACTCCTGTCACCTCCACAGCATAGTGCTCCAGTGAGCACGGGGGGCAGAACACATAGTGGTGACTCACAGAAACCAGCCCTCTGCTCTCGGAGCACTGAGAATGGAGCGATCAGCCATGTTCTCAGTCTTAGAGCCTGCAGGAGACCAATGCTGTATCCACCTAGGTAAGTATGATTACAAAAAAAAAAAAACCCTAATATTTCTCTTTTAATGGTTTAATTTGACTACTTCAAGGGGTATGAACCGATTTTGCGCCAAGGTCTGATAGTGTGTCTGATAGTGTGTGTAGTTTCAGCTATTCTTCCCCCACTTTTTTGAAAGCTCAAACAAGATGTATAAATTCTGTTTACATGGGATCAACTGTGATTGGACACAGCAGATCACATGGTAAAGGGCCGCTGTGATTGACCTTTTACTTCGATCTGTGATCAGCAGCGTCTGAAGGACACAGCAATCACAGAGCATGCCCGATGCACACCCTAGGGGAGGGGTATGGCAAACGGGAAGGATGCCAATAGACGCCCTCCCAGAACTGGACGACTGTGCTGTAGCTGCCTTTTGGCTATAGCGCAGTCAAGAAGTGGGAGGTGGATGCGAATGGCTGACAAAAGCTAAGGTGCTAGCATGCAATTTCTAGTCACCATGGCAACCTGGCGACTGGGATTTGTTGAGCCCTGGATTGAGGGCTTCATTATTTTTGTAGAAGCCACTTTCATGTATTATATTTAAAACATGCTGTTGACTCAAAAATGAAAAGCAAATTTTGATTTTTATTAAAAGTGGTTCTAAAGGCTGTTTTTTTACCACAAAGTGGAAGTTCACTCTTTATCAATATCTGACTATTTTTAATCCTTATGCTGCTAGCATTAGTAAATAGATAGGAAAGTATATCATATTTACTTGTTTGAAACTTTTTTTTTACATTTCTTGACTTACTTCCTAGTTTCTGGCTTTGGCAAAATGATGTCATATATCTCAGTAATCTTCAGGAGGGGAGAGGGTTTTCTTAAAGTTATTTTTTTTTGCTTTTGATTTGGATTGCACAGGTAAAAATTAGAATACAGTCAGTCTTTACTGCTATCGGTGTTCAACTAGGCAGATTTCCTCTGACTTACCATCATGTTGACAGCAGTCTCACCAGACAGGAAGGGAAAATTTACAGCAACATAGGTAGAAAATACTTTTTCCCCAGTAGAGTTGGTAGACGGATAAACCCCCATCAGAATTGCATTGCCAACTGTCCCTGTTGAAGATTCCTGTTGGCACCAAAACAGTCAGAAGACATCTCTCTAATGAAGCCCCAGATGGCAGTAAAACATGACTGTAGTTCTAATCCTTCTCCATTTAAAAAAAAAAAAAAAAAAATTAGGCTAGATCTTCATAATAACCAGTTAAACTGAATATTCAAATTCTGGAAATGAGCTAAAGAAGAAAAAAAAAAAAATTGGTAAACATGCTGACTAGCTTTGCCACATTTATACTGTGGCTCTTTAACAAACAGCAGGATTATAATGGCCCTAGCAAGTGACATTTTAACAGTGCATATTTAGAATTCAGTGTCAGAGAGAAGAAATGTATGTCCTCCACTTTGCCAGAGTCTCTGTTCCAACAGGTTTAACACATGGTGCTACCGACAGCCGTAAAGGTGGTTTCCTTCAGACCAAATTAAGGTCAAATGATCTCCTCAAAGGAGAATTTGCACTGCCTGCAAAACTCAGGGTGTTAGAAGCATACCACAGTGCAAACATGTTCCAACAAGACATCATGCAGTAAAATTAGGAAGCGACTAATTCCATTAAAAAGGTAGCTGTAAGAACACTTCATCAGCATGATATCAGAGAACATAAAAGACACATAGCAAAAATATTCTTCCGTTCTTACCACTATGCTTATATATTGGTTCTTATACATAATACTCACAAGAATATACATTGATAGCCTAAAAACAATGTGATTTATAATAAAGTTCTGACTTTAAGATTTACGTAAACAGCATCTGATGCAATTAAAATCTGATGACTATTTACAAAAATGAATTACAAGATCCAGTTGCATAGGTTTCAGAAATATTGTCATTTCTAACAAATAAACATCAAACCACTCCTGCAGGAAATGCAAAATCTTTTCAATTGTATTTTTAAAGTGGAATTCCAGCTTACGCCTAGCTAGCCTTAAAACCTCCCAATCACCAGTAGAACAGTTCCAGAACATTGAACAAAAAAAATAGGTCCCTAAGAGAAGTACAGCTAGTCAACATATGAAGACCTTAAGCCCCGGATACACTATCAGAATATCTTCTGGAAAATGCCACTTTTTAAGCAAATGTACGATAATCTGACCGTTCGTACACAGCAATTGTCTGAAAAAATTAGAAGGGACAAGCAAGAAAATTTTTATCATACGACTTTAGATTAGCCAGTACAGTAGTCATCTGAAAATACAAAACATATACATTACAATCTTCAGAATTTTTCTTCTGTCAAAGAATTTTCATAACTTTAATTATTATACAGTATTTATATAGCGCTAAAAGGTTTGCTCAGCACTGTACATTATAGTGGGGGACAGAACATGAGACAATACAGTAACAAAACAAAACACAAGGGGGTCAAGGGCCCTGCTCTTTCAAGCTTACAATCTAGGAGGGAGGGGATAGTGGTACAGGAGGAAGTGGCTGTGGGGGATGGAGTGGTAGGAGGAGTGGAGGAGATCAGCTGTTAGGTGAGGGCGGGGTAGGCTTCCCTGAAGAGATGGGTTTTTAGGGTGCGCCTAAAGGTGAGGAGAGTAGGTGACAGTCTTATGGATTGGGGTAGTGCGTTCCAGAGGATGGGGGAAGTCCTGGAGAAGTCCTGCAGTCGGGTGTGGGAGGTGGAGACCAGGGAGCTATAAAGTAGGAGGTCTTGTGAGGAGCGAAGATTACGGGTAGGGTGGTATTTGGGTATAAGGTCGGTGAGGTAGTTTGGGGCAGCGTTATGAATGGCTTTGTATGTCTGTGTTAGCAGTTTGAATTTAATGCGTTGGGCAATTGGAAGCCAGTGGAGGGAATGACAGAGGGGGGTGGCAGAAGCGGAGCGCTTGGTAAGGTGGATGAGTCTGGCCGCTGAGTTCAGGATAGCCTGTGTTGGGGTAGGCCGGTGAGAAGGGAGTTGCAGTAGTCCAGACGTGAGATAATAAGGGAGTTTAGTAGTGTCTGGGGTTAGGAACATATGTATTTTGGAGATGTCGCGGAGGTGGAGCCTGCATGAGTTTGCCAACGATTGGACATGGGGTTGGTAGGAAAGGTTTGAGTCCAGGGTGACACCTAGGACTTTGGCTTTCGGGGTGGGACTGATGGTGGCGTTGTTGGTCATGGTGAAGAGGGTGGGGGGGGCGTGCTGGGGGGAAAATCAGGAGCTCGGTTTTGGAAAGTTTCAATTTGAGGAAATGGAGCGAAATCCAGTTTGATATGTCGTTCAGTAGGTGGGTGATACGGGCGGAGACTGAAGGGGTGAGGCGAGGGGTGGAGAGGTAAATTTGCATGTCATCGGCATAGAGATGGTAGTTGAAGCCGTGGGAGTGTATCAGTTTGCCGGGGGAGGAGGTGTAGATGGAGAAGAGAAAGGGGCCGAAGGACAGAGCCTTGGGGGACCCCAACAGAGAGGGGGAGGTGGTAGCGTTATAGGTAACGCTGAAGGAGCGTTGGGGTAGATAGGAGGAGAGCCAGGAGAGAGCGGAGTCTCTGATGCCGAGGGAGTGTAGTTTATTAAGGAGGAGGGGGTGGTCAACTGTGTCGGAGGCCGCAGAAAGGTCGAGGAGTAAGAGGACTGCGTAGTGGCCATTAGCTTTGACAGTTAGCAGGTCATTAGTGATTTTGAGTAGGGCGTTTTTGGTGGAGTGTAGGGGACGGAAACCAGACTGTAGTGGATCGAGGAGATTGTCAGTGAGGTGGGTGCTTAGGCGATTGTAGACTAAGCGCTCGAGGAGTTTGGAAGTAAATGGCAGCAGGGAGATGGGTCTAAGGTTGTTCAGGTCGGTGGGGTCCAGGGAGGGTTTTTTGAGTATGGGGGTGATGTGCGCGTGCATTAGGGGGGGAGGGGAATGCGCCAGTAGAGAGGGAGAGATTGAAGATGTGGGTGAGGGAGCGTAGGATGGAGGAGGAGGGTGACCGGAGGAGTTGTGTGGGGACAGAGTCAAGGGGGCATGGTGAGGCGGGCTTCTGAGAAGACCTTAGTGACCTCCTCAGTGGTAGCAGGGCTGAAGGAGTGGAGTGTTGGGGAGGTTATAGTGTGCGGGGTAGGGCGGTTTTGAGGTCAGAGGAGGGGAGAGTTGATGGGGTTATAGTGGGAGGGAGGCTATGTGGGGTGGTAGGTTGAGCATTGGCGATGTCCTTATGGATTGCGGCAATCTTATTTTGGAAGTGACTGGCAATCTCGTGGGCGGTGAGTGAGGTACTGGGTGGGGGGGAGAGAGTAGGGAGTTGAAAGTGGAGAAGAGCCAGCGAGGACAGGTGGAGAGGGTGTTGATGAGGGTTACGAAGTAGGCTTGTTTGGCGGCGTGGAGGGAGCAGGAGTAGGTGAGGAAGGCGGATTTGTAGAGGGAGAACACTCGAGGGGATATGGTTTTGCACCATAATCGTTCCAGCACGCGATATTTAAGACTTTTAGTGTGATTGTTCTGCCAGGGTTGAAGCGGTCGGGGTCTAATGCTACGTGTGGTTAGGGGTGCTAAGGAGTCTAAGGCAGTTGATAGAGAGTCATTATACGCAGTAGTGACCAGGTCAGGGCATGACAGTGGAAGGATACTGTCGTACAGACGGTCAACTGCAGAGTGGAGAGGGGCTGGGTTCAGGTTGCGGAGATTACGGCTGGTGATGGTTTGACGTTTTTAGGTGTTTGAGGATGGGGAGATGGAGAACGTAATGAGGTTGTGGTCAGAAAGAGGGAAAGGGGTGTTTGTGAGGTTGTGGAGGGTGCAGAGATGGGAGAAACGAGGTCCAGGGTGTTCCCGTCGGTGTGGGTGGACTGTGTACACTGTGTGAGTGCAAAAGAAGAGGTTAAGTGGAGGAGTTGGGATGTAGCCGGGTTGTTGACAATAGGGATATTGAAGTCTCCAAGGATGATGGTGAGCGTATGTGAGATAGTTGCATTACGAGCTTCAGAGCAGTGTTAAAAAAAAAAAAAAATTAGCTCTGCACTGAAGGATAGTAACCTGTGTGGAAACAGTCCTTAGAAACAAGCGGTGCATATTTTATATATATATATATATATATATATATATATATATATATATATATATATATATATATATATATATATAAATAAATAAATAGAGAGAGATTGATTCTATCTTTGCTTGCAATTATGCCTGGGGCAGCAGAATACGAGAGAATGAGCAAAAATTAGTTGAAGGCGGAATGTACCTCACGAGGACTGGACGTTGTTCGCAAAAATCGTGAAGATTTGATTTGGGACCTATTGGAGGATGATATCCGAGCAGAGCAGAATTTGACCCTGACGGGGTTCCCGCTACATCCGATCCCAGTGGCTCAGAGACGGTCTTGCAGGATAGGCATACAGATACTGACACTGGAGGATCACCGAACGTTATCATCACACCACCACCCGAGCGGGCCAGCACCGGAGTGCCTGTAACCAGCAGAGACTCTCCTCAGAGGCAGGTAGCCCTGAAACGCCTCATGGAGACAGATCTTGAGGCATACCTGCAGCTCCTTGAACGCCAGGCTGACAGCGAAGCTGCGGAACGCCAGGCTGACAGCGAAGCTGCGGAACGCCAGGCTGACAGCGAAGCTGCGGAACGCCAGGCTGACAGCGAAGCTGCGGAACGCCAGGCTGACAGCGAAGCTGCGGAACGCCAGGCTGACAGCGAAGCTGCGGAACGCCAGGCTGACAGCGAAGCTGCGGAACGCCAGGCTGACAGCGAAGCTGCGGAACGCCAGGCTGACAGCGAAGCTGCGGAACGCCAGGCTGACAGCGAAGCTGCGGAACGCCAGGCTGACAGCGAAGCTGCGGAACGCCAGGCTGACAGCGAAGCTGCGGAACGCCAGGCTGACAGCGAAGCTGCGGAACGCCAGGCTGACAGCGAAGCTGCGGAACGCGGTGCAGAGGGAAGCTGATCATCGGCACGAGCTGGAGATGGCGAGGCTCCAGCCACAGCGACAGGTGCAGAACCCCGGTCCCTAGAGCATAGGGACACCACTCTGGCCGTGGGCGCAGCCAAGTTCCCAGTGATAGAAAAAGATAGTAACATTGACACGTACCTACTGTCATTTGAAAAAACATGCCGTCAGTACCATGTGCCCCCAACTCAATGGGCTTGGTACCTGACACCAGGGCTACGAGGCAAGGCCCTGGATGCGTTTATTGAAATGCCAGAGGGGCAGGACGACGATTATGAAGCTCTAAAAGATGCCATCGTCCGGAAGTACCAGATGACTTCAGAAGTGTACCGCAAGCATTTCAGGTCCATGCAGAATGGACCTGGCGACTCTTACACGGATGTGGCGAGTCGCTTACGCACCACATTCCAACAGTGGACTAAGGGACTGAAAGCTGACTCCTACGAGTCTTTAGAGGATCTCATGATACGAGATCAGCTCCTGCATATCTGCCCGGCAGACATCAGACAGTTTGTCTTAGAAAGAGAACCAGCCTCTGCTGAAGCTGCAGACGATTTGTCAGATACCTTTGTCCACACGCGGGTGTCTGACCCTGTGGGAAAGCCGGACATCTCAGGACGCAGTGTCCTGAGCAGAAGCAGATGACATCATCTGGCCAGCCGTCCAGCAACTCTTCAGTGCGGTTTGTCCGCAGGAAAATGCGGGTAACCCCCACCAACTTGCAGCCAGTCACTGTGGGCAACCGGTTCGTACATGGTTTCCGGGACACCGGAGCAGAAGTCACCTTGATCCGGCCAGAGGGGATTAAGCAAAAGAACCTCCTCCCAGGAAAGTTCCTTACCCTCACAGGAGTTGGGGGGACCCATTCACGCATCCCCTGTGCAACGTATTCATCGATTGGGGTGCGGGAAGGAGGATGAGGGAGGTGGGGGTCTTGGATGAAATTCCCACACCTGTTTTGTTGGGTGCCGATTTGGGTACTCGTGTCCTATTACGCCCCTGCCGAGAATACCCAGAAGGCCCCCCTGGAACTCTCTGGACATGCGCCGGTACTGTGTGCAGATGTTGGGGTAATGTATGGGCAACCTGTGGATGGATAGAGGGAGGGGGCTGGGAATGGAGTGGGGTGGCAAAATTCTTCATTAGCTGGAGAACGAGAACAAATCCCCTTGCATGGGAAGGTATCGAACTCATGTGTCATGGACATTAGAAACGTACCTGTTGATAATGATGACAATGATGCGGATATTGATAATGTCGATCACATTGATAAGGTTGGTAATGCTAATGACGATGATGGTCATGAAGATAAAAATGATGCAATTTCATGGTTGGGGGTCAACCACAGTGCTGTGAAGGGGGCAGAGGTACAATCTCTGGGGGCTGAGCAAAGGGATGGTCTGAAGAGGCCTGTTTCTTGCCTAGGCCCAGAGGATTCTACCTTGATAAGTGTCCAGGCGTTGTCCGGGCATGGTACTGGACAGCCGGCTGGGACTTGTAGTTCCACGTGTAAGGCAGCACTGGAAAGCAATTCACACATGGACCTCAGCAGCCAGATAGTTGTGAGCTTCCCTGCAGAGAAAGGTAAACAAAGGCCTGACAGGGAGACTGAAAGCATGTCATTTGATCTGACCTGTCCTGGTGTGTCACCAGGCAGACAAACACGCGTGTCACCAGGCAGACAAACAGTGACAGCACACCTGGATTGGAAGTGCGAGGGGCCTCATTGGGGTTGATCAGCGGGTCTCTGAGAGGGGGCTGTGGCCTTCAGCTCCAATCACCTCTCCTTTCCAGTCAGGTACAGGAGCTGCTGGCAAGGCCTATGAGAGATGGTGTCAGAGTTCAGGAACACCCGGGGAGAGCTCACCGTGCTGTTCATGAGTTGGACGGCAGGGTGTATCTTTCCGCCATGCCTTCAGCCAACCTCATCTCACAGGAGGTGCAGACTGAATGGGCCAAAGAGACTGAGGGAATGGTCCCGTCAGGAATCCAGGGTCCAGCTAGAGTCTGGACATCCCCGGTAGTCTCGGTCCCCAAACAGAATCAGATGACCAGACTTTGTGAGGACCTTGGAAAACTGAGCGCCAGCCCTGTGGTTGTGGCCTACCCCATGCCTAGGAGCCATGAGGTAATGAAGCATCCGGAAGAGGCCCACTGTCTAACCATCGTGCACCTGAGCAGAGGGTCTGGGCCACCATCTCTAACCCAGGAGGCTCCGGACGAGTCAGCCTTCACCACCCCATGTGGCTTGCATGAATTTCCGGGAAAGCTACTTGGGGTTGAGAACACACCAACCACCTCTCCAGGGGTCAGGAATGGCCTACAATGTGGAATGGAACTGGGTGCAGTTGCCCACTTTAGGGGCCTTGTGGTGTTCGGCTCTGTCTGGGAAGAGCAACTTGGGCCCCTGTCACTAGTCAGGAACAAACTGCCCGTGCCTAGTCTGACAGTTGAGAATGGTAACTGTCAGAAGGGCATGTCAGTGGTTCATCTTTGGGAACCACCGGTAGGAAGAGACCCCCAGAGGTCTGGAAATGGGGAGAATGAGGCAGTTATGGCCTGGCCGACTCCCCAGGTCAAGAAGCAGGTTTCGTCAGTCTTGGATGCAGCTGGCTACGGTAAGACGCCTGGGTGCAACTATCATGGCTCAGCTGGACCCGTGACTGACCTAACAGACAGGAAACTGACGGAACTGGTTTCCTGGATGCTAGCAGGTAAAGAGGACTGTTCATCTTGGATGAAAGTACCTGTGGACACATCTGGGAGGCGGGTTCCAGAATTCGCCTGTCTGGTTCACACAAGCGCCACTACCTTCGGGTCAGATGTAGTCCTGGTTCAGAGGAAAGAGATGGGAGAGGGAAAGCACACTCTCTACCTCGACAAAAAGCTACATCTCAATATGTTAGCAGATGACACCCCTGAGCCAAAGTGTTTTGTGAACAGGGCACCCCGGCAGTTGCTACGATGTCCGGATAGTCACAGTCGACTGGTGCTCCCCCGTGACCACTCACTTGGTCAGCACAACAGAAGTAGCCTGGTTCTCCCGCAGTGAAATGGCACCCTGTCAACCCAAGGTGAACCTCTGGGCAGAGGTTGGTTGCGTCAGGAGGGAAATTGTAGTTCCCTCCCATGCAACCACCTGAGGGGGGAGGTGTCACAATCATGCACACAGAGATGGGTGCGGTCCTTCATTTTGCTCCGAAACCTCTGCATTTTGGTATTTTTCTCAAACTCCAAATCAGGTTCCCTCCTCCGATTTCCCCTCTCCCTCAGGAATGCGTTCAGTGTACCTTGTACAATAAGCTTGCTGTTGTAAGAAGATACCAATTGATTTTTGGGTAGAAAAGAAACTGTTAGTTCTTGTGTGAGTCAGAAGAGAAGTGAGGTCAGTCGGCACTTTACCATCTAGCTGACCGAGAGTCTTGTTGTACCATCGCAACTAAGTGCAAGACCAGAAATCCTTTTGAGCTCATCAGACTTGAAACTGCTTAACCCCAGCCATCTTTGTGGGCAAGTAATTATTTACCTAAACTCCTTTCTGTTATCTGTGTGCTGTGCTCAGTATATATATATATATATATATATATATATATGTGTATATGTATGTGTGTGTATGTATGTTACATCTTTCTGTAAATATTTTTCTTGCTCCTGTTTGACTTTTTAGTAATAAATCTTTCTTTCTGAAAATGTTGAACTGTTTCTATAGCTCTGTATTGCAACTCACGAATTCCTGCCTCTAAAGAGACGCTACTGTGGTTGTTTAAACCTCTGTATAACCGGCCTGCGGACCGTTTTATACAGACTATTATCTCAATCATTATAGTGTTATAGCTGACAACGCCGAGTTTCCTCTTTCTCTGTATAAAAAGGAGGTGGTGGCAGTGTGAAGGGTTAATTGCGTAATTAACCTGAACCAGTAACAATCGCATTCAGGCTGCTGGTATGTCGATCGTTGCCCAATTAACTGGAACAACGGTGCGCAGGGTGCAGCATTGTTACGCACGTGACTCCGCGGTTTTAGATTGGCTAGTCCTTTGGTCACGAGTTTGGTGAGAAGGGCTGGGGTCTGCCACCGCGACCGTCACATATTGATAACCAGACCAGCGATCCCCATTTCACTACACAGTCCTCTATAGAGAGCTGTGCTCTAGCACAGTTTGCACTAACTTTGCAGCAATCCATACTGGATCACATGCATTCTATGCATTAGGTTAAAAACTTCTATGTGCAGCTCCCCCCTCCCAATACTTACCTGGACCCCATCTCGATCCAGCAATGTGCACGAGAGCAACGGCTCTCCGGAGACTCTTCCTCCTTGTTGGCTGAGACAGCAGCAGGAGCCATTGTCAAAACACCTGAAAAGTGTCTGCAGTGGGGTCTTATTGTAAAGGTAACATCCACTTCTATTTCTTCTCCTGGACAGGAACTGAAGGAATATCTCCCCAATGAGCCCCCTAATAAAACTCTGACTCAACACTTTATTAAAATAAACAATGTATGACTGGAGTTGGACTTTATGTTCATGTGCTTGGATGATTACTGTAAGACTGGTAAATATTATATATTAGCAATTAAAACTCACATAAGTATCACAAATCATGCACTGTGCTGTGCATTGTAGCTCTACACAACAGGCAATTATAAGATTCCATTTTCAAGTCTACTTAAAAAGTAGAGAGCAACAACACATAGTAAATGTACATTTCACATATGTGCATTAGACAAAAGGGGTATTAAGGGCTGACAAAGAATAGGTGGGGCATAAGATATTAGAAATGTAGTGTTTTGGGACACTTCAGGTTAAAGTCTGGACCCAAATACATTTCTAACAGACCCTTTGCTCAAATCTGACCTACAGAGTTGAAGAGGAAAGGATGCACTTTGTACATGTTTGCAGTTTAAAGGTAAGCAAGGAGCGGTTTGCTAGTATGGGCATGCACCCTGCAGGAGTTATGGGAGTTTAATTGCTGTGTAGGGTGTTCTTGAGGTATTTCCATGAACACCAATACAAGAGAAAGAACTGCAGCAAAGCTTGTCTGCCTGTATTGAACGGAAGCCACAATAGTACAGGCATAGATCAGTGTTATTCTGATGAAATATTTTCCAAGTTATTTCCTGGAAATAAACATTAGTATGTGGGCAGACATTACAAAGATTCCCTGTGGAACAATGAAATAAAAAATTGTATTGATCTAACTGAGCATGGACACCAACGTGTTTAATTACATTAGTTTCCAAAGCTGTCAAACCATAAACAAGGGGTAGATTTACAAAAAAATAGAGCAAAGAAAACTGGAGAAGGTCATGAAAGATAGAACATGACCAATTACAATAGGAAACCTTTGCTAAATTTGCCCCAGCCTACTGTGATTAAAAGGAGATCATTGCTTAGCTCTACTACATATTGATCACAATTCCATAAAGGACTGTCCTGAAAAGACATATTTGCTTGACACTTCCAAACTCTCAAAAACCAAAATTGTGCCTGTTCACACCTGTGTGTGTAGTGTAGTGAAACAGCACTGGAGAATCATTTGAACTACAAGATTCAAGTGTTTTTGACACCAATAAACTTCAATGGGAATGCCCGAAAAAACGCATAAATAGCACATTTTTCCCCCTAGCAACTAGCTTTTCATTGCTTAAAAAAGGTTTAAACTCTCAATCAACAAAATCACCTGTACAAACACAAAAAAGCCTGTATATAGTGTAGCCAAATGCAAAGAAAGGCTAATCTTGGCATTTAACCACTTGCCGACCTGCTCAAAGTACATCTACTGCGAGCCGGTGGCAATTACAGGCTCAGCAACATACCAGTACGTTGCTGAGCACATGTGAACTGGTTCACCCCCCTGGGGCGTGCAACGGCGCTATCCCGTGACAGCTGTTTTCAGTGGACACAGTGGATCATGGCACTCAGCACCTGGTGGTTGCAAGTGACCAGGGTATCATATGATCAATAATGGCAATCACATTATTGCAATGTAAACAATACAGTTATAAATGGTTTTCATTCATGGCTGCTTGCTTACTGTTGTGAAGCTGTGATTGGTCCACACACGATACCCGGCACCCTGTACTATGTGATTACCTGTAGCCAATCACAGTATGTCAACAATAAACAAGCTGTCACGAATGGAAAGCCATTTGTGAAAGTTAACCATTACTTATATCATTGATCATCACAGGTATAACCAATAACAGTGTAAAAAAAATAGAAAAAGAGAATGTTTAAAAACAAAAAAGAAAGGAAAAATATATTTTAAACTAATCTCTGTTTTCCAAAAATTTTGACAAAAAAATTACAACTTCAAAAAAAACGTGGCTCTTACTAAACACCTTGGACTGTCTACTTCAGTCACATCAGGATTGATGTTTTTTCATACATTTATTCCATCCCCAACACAAAAAAAGTTGGGACACTCTGTAAAGTCTACATTAAAATGAAATGGATTTGAAAAAAGGTCATTAACCCATATTTCATTCACAATAGAAAATAGAACACATCAAATGTTAAGCTGAGAATATGTACCATTTAAGAAAAAAATAAAGTAATTTTTAAAATGACGACAGTTTCAAAAAAGTTGGGCCAGGGCAACAAAAGTCTGGCAAAGTAAGGCCTCATGTACAATGAATGTTTTTACAGCTGCTCCTAGTGACATCTGGTGTTTTTTTTCCTGCCACTAAACTCCCCTGCATGTTAGCCTGTGTGTTCATGCACACAAACTTTTAGAGGCTTTTAGTGGCAAGAGAGGTTAGAGAAAGAATAAAACCCCACTGCCAAAGCATCCACAAGAAGCAGCGTTTTGGTTGAAAAAATGTTTGACAAGCACGAACACATTAATTAATTTCAATGGCCAGAATAAAGGATTAATTCTGGCCAATGATATGAATAAACGCCCGACACTTGACGTGGCTAAACCCTCTTTTACAGGCGTCAAGCTTTTGTTTTTTTGCCACAATGCTGCAACCAGAAGTAGGCTCCTAGGAGAGTTAAAAAAAAACACATCCAGTGTGCATGACGCCTAAGTGGTATTAACCTCTTCACGCCGACCGAACGCAAATGTGCGGCCTCCCAGCGTCTGGGCCTAGGACGCCAAGCAGCTGCACATTTGCGTTCTATTAAAAAAAAAAAAAAAAAAAAACATATATGCTGAGAGTGCACGCCCTGCGCGCTCCCAGCACACGTCCTGTACTCACGGAAAGGTCCCGATCTCCTCTTTCGATCGGGACCTTTCCCGATCATGTGATCGCCATGACGGCGTGTCACGGCGGTCACATGACCCTATACCCTGCCCCCCCGGCTTCTGAAACCCTTAAAAGGCCGGGAGGCGCAAGGGTTAACAAGGAAGAGCTGGAAGAAAATTTTGCAACTAATTAGGTTAATTGGGAACAGGTCAGTAACATGACTAGGTATAAAAAAAATATCTTAGAGAGTCAGAGTCTCTCAGAAGTAAAGATGGGCAGAGGTTCACCATTCTGTGAAAAGTTTGTTGAATTGATGAACTACTGTGTTCCTCAAAGTAAAATTGCAAAGACTTTAAATATATCATCTATAGTACATATCAAAAGATTCTGAGAATCCGGAGAAATCTCTGTGCCAAGGGACAAGGCTGAAAAGAAACAACAATGTGCACCACATCCTTTGGACTAAACAGGAGATGTACCTTCCAGCTTGCTATCAGCGTTTAGTTCAAAACCCTTTGTCTCTGATGGTATTGTAGGAGTATGGAATAGGCAGCTTGCACATCTGGAAAGGCACCCTCAATGCTGAAAGATATATCGAAGTTATAGAGTTGCATATGTTCCCAGCCAGATGACGTCTTATCCAGTAAACAGAGTAGCATATGTTCCCAGCCAGATGATGTCTTTTTCAGAGAAGGCCTTGCATATTTCAGTAGAACAAATGTTAAACCGCATACTGCATGTATAACAACAGCAGGGCTTCACAGGAGAAGAGTCCAGGTGCTTCACTGGCCTGCCTGCAGTCCAGACCTTTCACCAATTGAAAACATTTGGCGCATTGTGAAACAAAAAATATGACAAAGCCACATGATTGTCGAGTAGTTACAATCCTATATCAAGCAGGAATGGGACAAATCAATTCCCAGATATTTACAGAGTGTTGTTAAAAGAAGAGGGGATGCTACACCATGGTAAACATGGCCCTGTCCCAACGTTTTTGAGATCTGTTGCTGCTATCCATTTCAAAAGTTACCTTATTTTTTTCTTAAAATGGTACATTTTCTCATTTGATAAGTTTTCTATTGTACATAAAATATGGGTTTAGGAGATTTGCAAATTATTGTATTCTATTTTTATGTAGATTTTACACAGTAGCCCAACTTTTTTTTGAAGTGGTGTTGTATTCTGAATGACATCCCAAGGCAATAAGGCAATGCACTTGCATTTGCAGCTAGCTGCAATGCACCATAGTGCTCAAACCTTGGGGTACATCTGATTTTCAGGCATTTTGGTGCACTGGCAGCCCATCGATTACAAATCATGTGTTGATGCAAAGCAAGAATATAAGTGGGCCCTTAGAGATTCTAAACCTCATCCAAATCTACTATAAAATGTGTTGTTATTGCTGCCTCTGTTCCTATTGGGTACCAGGTCTCCTAACTTCCTGGTCTGTCTAACCCCAATCCAATAGACAAGGACAAATCTTCCAAATGGGGAAAGGACAGCAATAAAAACCTGACAAGAGGATTTAACCCTTCCTATCCATACAATAACAATAAAAATACATATTATATATGTCTTTAGTACGGAAACCCCAAATGTGTGCGTTTAAGCACAACTGCTTTTACATACACTTTTAAAAAAAAAAAAAAAAAAAAAAAAAAAAGGTAGAAATAGTAATTAAACAGGAGAAATTATATGTAAGTATGAAAGTAAAAGGATTTCCCTGGACTCTAAGTAATTGGGTCAAACGGAGGAGATTCATTAGAATATGAAAGAATTTGGCAGTGAACATCATTTCCTTTTAGCTATACCATAAAAGTCACTATTCAAATAAATATTAACAGTAGGGTGAATGTTTAGAGTAACACCCAGACCTCGGCACTTCCAGTTGCTGGGAACAATTTTTCAGTCATGAATACACACCCACCAGTGACTGCCGTCAGGTGTTATGACAAGCCAACCTCCAAAAAGCTGAATCAAACAGGAACTGGAAAGCTGTTAAGATATGAAAAATGCTAAAGGTAGGTTTAGAAATAGACAACACAATTGTGCTACAAGGTAACACACCAGTAACAGTACCCTAGATATTCACAATCAAACTGCATCAATTTTGATTCTGCCCAATATATGCATTTAAATAGCTCGTGCAAAATGCATGCATTCTGTCACAAAAAAGAAGCAAACTGTACTTTGAAATATGTTTGTGTTTTCTGATTTCTCTAAGCCTTGGTTTACACTGATGCAAATTGTCATGCGATTTTACCATTCAAATTGCATGACAAATCACATCTAATGATGGGAAAGAATTGCACCAATTATAAAAGTAGTTCCTGAACTACTTTTGCCAATTTGGCATGAAGTCGCACAGATATCTATCAAGTCGCACCACTGTCCGATGTTGAAATCGCGTGACTAAGTGAGGTCACACGATTTCAAAGTCAGATCCAGTGTGAACAGAAGCTTAAGATGAGTGCAAAACCATTGGACAACATGTAAATCTATTTTAACAAAGATAAATTCCCCACAGTGTAAAGACATCAATTAGAGTGAACTTCAAAAATGTTATTTACTATTATTGTTTACTATGTTTTCACAAAAAGGGAACCTGAGAGAACAAAATCATGGAAGTTGCAATTATCTAGGAAACACATGCTGCCAGTAAAATCACAACTCTTCTTCTGTATGATTGGTCTAGGTCAGTGGTCGGCAAGCCGCGGCTCGCGAGCCACATGCGGCTCTTTACACACTTCAATGCGGCTCTTCTGTGTGCCGGGCGCCCGCTCCCCTCCCTCCTCTCGGGCGGCCGCCCCAAAAGTCAGGACTCTGCAATGGGCAAACTACGGCCCGGTGGACCTTTTAATCCGCCCCGCGGAGCGTGGCAAACATTGGCTGTCAGGATGTAGGCGGGGCAGCGTGACGAACTCCTCTCCTCTCACAGTCTGCCCTGAAGACCGGAACGGCGCGGGAACACGGCGAGAGGAACGCGCGGAGCAAAGGTAAGTGAATTGACACAATATGGGGAATGAATTACTATAGGGGGGATGAATTACTATAGGGGGGATGAATTACTATATGGGGGATGAATTACTATATGGGGGATGTATTTTCAGTTTTAAAAATGTGGCTCTCAAAATAAATTTCAAACGTGGCTTTGGCGAGATTTGGCTCAGTTGAAAAAAAAAGGTTGCCCACCACTGGTCTAGGTCAATGACTTACTTAGGTAAGATACCATGATCTAAATGACAGCCCCAGAAGTTGTACTGTTAAAAGCAAGTCAGCAATAGCAGCTGTCATATTTCTATGCCTAGTGGTTCACATTACAGAAATCAGGAGTGCTGTATGCACAGGATGCATGATGATATACTCCGAGGGGTTGAGTGAATGACAGTAAAGGCTCACAGAATTTGGCTGAACAATGCATTCAACCTGGAAGAGGAGTTGTGAATAGCTGTGAAACCTGTAAGAAAACCAACTGCAGAGGCGATCACTGGAGTATAAATAGGGTGAGTTGTTCTTAGAAGTAAACCAGAAGTAAATGATATTTAGGCCTCATGAACACTGAGCATTTGCTCAGCTCCTCTGAATGCCTTCTTTCCTGGCAGGAGAAAAGCCGTTAAAAAACTGTAGTAAAGACTGCATATTGCATGCCCGTTTATGCATTCTGACCATTAGAATGCATTAACAAAAAATGCACCTAAAATGCACCTTATGCGCATTTCATGTTTGTTTTTCTCCCCACAGGCTCCTCTCCTGAACACATTGGTGGCGAGTTTTTCCTCAGCCTGTAAACGCTCCTCTTCTTATACACCTATAAACACCTGCGTGTACATAGACAAATAGGCTAACTGAGGTGCGTTTTACCACTTGGCAAACAGCAACATATCGCTACATCACAGGATTTGAAGGGTGATATCTCGCTGCAGATGACAGAGATAACATTATTTAGGGCCTGCAATTCCCTTCCATGTAAAAGTAATCCTAGCAGCTAAGAAGTCACTGGATTACTTTAACAGGCAGTGGAAGGGGCTTTCCCAGACACAGTGAGAGGTACCGATGTTGGTCTTTCCACTGTGTGATGTCTGGAACTAGAAGGGACAAGGATTTTGTCACTTATGGTTTCAGTTCCTTTGCAAGTCATTGCCGGCTTGTGTAGAAGCAGATCAAACCGATCTCAGTTTTATCTCCTGCTTTGGAAGCCAGAGGAGAGACCCCAGATCTCTCTATAAAGAGTACTTGTCATGGCCCATGTTATTACAAGAGATGTTGTTCATCCCTTGTGATAGCAATAAAAGTGAAAGGAAAAAAAAAACACACCACATATACGCACACATAAGGTACAGTGTAAAAATAATAATTAAAAGCTCCCCCATGCACACATGCTTAAACAGCTATTGGACCACAGCTGAAGTATCACCGTGAACGTCAGAGCAAGAGCAATAATTCTAGCACCAGATCTCATGTGTAAATCCAAAGTGGTAACCTGTAAAGGCTTTTAAAGCATCGCCTATGCAAAATTTAATCCATGGGCGTGTGCTATTTAAATGTTTGACAAAAAATTGGGTATTATATTGTGTTTGTGCAAAATTATATTGTGTTTGAAAAACTGCTGCACAAATACCATGTGAAATAACAATATGCAACACCCACCATTTTATTAAATATGGCCTCTGATTAAAAAAAAAAAGAAAGAAAAAAATATATGTTTTGGGGTTCTAAGTAATTTTCTAGCAAAAAAATTTTGATTTTTACCTTTGGGAGAGGAATGCCAGAACTGGCCTGGGGCTCAAGTGGTAATAAAATAAAAAAAAAAAAAAAGGAAAAAAAAAACAAAAAAAAAAAACACACAACACCTGTAAAAGCGACCTTTTTCTTAAGCACAGAGTGCATGAGCCCTTAGTTTATAAAAGTAGGTTGAATATAAACAACTGTCATTTCCATGCTCACTTTCTTCATTTGTTGCATTGCATGCTGCTACACTCCTGCAGCCTACTTCCTGTCTTTCTACATGGCATTTCTTTGAGAAAGTTTCATGACGGTAACAACAGAGGATCATGCCTGTGTAGAGAGAGTGTACAGGTGAAACTCGAAAAATTAGAATATCGTGCAAAAGTTCATTTATTTCAGTAATGCAGCTAATATATGAGATAGACTCATTAAATTCAAAGCAAGATAGTTCAAGCCGTTATTTGTCATAATTGTGATGATTATGGCTTACAGCTCATGAAAACCCCAAATCCACAATCTCAGAAAATTAGAACATTACATGCAATCAATAAAACAAGGATTGTACATAGAACAATATCGGACCTCTGAAAAGTATAAGCATGCATATGTACTCAGTACTTGGTTTGGGCCCCTTTTGCAGCAATTACTGCCTCAATGCGGTGTGGCATGGAAGCTATCAGCCTGTGGCACTGCTGAGGTGTTATGGAAGACCAGGATGCTTCAATAGCGGCCTTCAGCTCTTCTGCATTGTTCGGTCTCGTGTCTCCCATCTTTCTCTTGGCAATGCCCCAAAGATTCTCTATGGGGTTCAGGTCAGGTGAGTTTGCTGGCCAATCAAGCACAGTAATCCCACAGTCACTGAACCAGGTTTCGGTGCTTTTGGCAGTGTGGGCAGGTGCCAAGTCCTGCTGGAAAATGAAGTCAGCATCCCCATAAAGCTCATCTGCGGAAGGAAGCATGAAGTGCTCCAAAATCTCCTGGTAGATGGCTGCATTGACCCTGGACTTAATGAAGCACAGTGGACCAACACCAGCAGATGACATGGCTCCCCAAATCAACACAGACTGTGGAAACTTCACACTGGACTTCAAGCATCTTGCAGTGTGTGCCTCTCCATTCTTCCTCCATACTCTGGGTCCTTGGTTTCCAAATGAGATGCAAAAGTTGCTCTCATCAGAAAAGAGGACTTTGGACCACTGAGCAACAGACCAGGTCTGTTTTTCTTTAGCCCAGGTAAGACGCTTCTGACGTTGTTTGTTGTTCAGGAGTGGCTTGACAAGAGGAATACGACATTTGAAGCCCATGTCCAGGATCCGTCTGTGTGTGGTGGCTCTTGATGCACTGACTCCAGCCTCAGTCCACACCTTGTGAAAGTCCCCAATATTTTTGAATGGCCTTTTCCTGACAATCCTCTCCAGGCTGCGGTCATCCCTGCTGCTTGTGCACCTTTTTTCTTCCACCAACTTTCTATTTATGTGCTTTGATACAGCACTTTGGGAACATCCAACTTCTTTTGCAATTACCTTTTGAGGCTTTCCCTCCTTATGGAGGGTGTCAATGATGGTTTTCTGAACAACTCTCAGGTCAGCAGTCTTTCCCATGATTGTGATTCCTACTGAACCAGACTGAGAGATCATTTAAAGGCTCAGGAACCCTTTGCAGGTGTTATGGCTTAATTAGCTGATTAGAGTGGGACACTTTGAGCCTAGAATATTGCACCTTTTCACAATATTCAAATTTTCTGAGATTGTGGATTTGGGGTTTTCATGAGCTGTAAGCCATAATCATCACAATTATGACAAATCACGGCTTGAACTATCTTGCTTTGCATGTAATGAGTTTCTCTCATATATTAGTTTCACCTTTTAAGTTGCATTACTGAAATAAATGAACTTTTGCACAGCCACTTGTCTTTATTGGAAGTCTGTTTGACAGAGGTGACAAAAGCAGGAGCACAATTGGGAAACAGGCACAAAGCACTGACACCCTACAACAAAAGTGTGTAGAGTTCTGACCAGAGCAACTCCTTACTCCCATAAGTGAAAGTGGAGTTCCAGCCCCCACCAAAAAAAAAAAAAATATATAAGACAGTAGCTACAAATACTGTAGCTGCTCACTTTTAATATTAGGTCACCTACCTCCCCAGGGATCTAGCGGTGTCCTCACCCGAAGCCAATTCTGCAATCGGTTGTTGGGTGCTGGTGTCGCCATCTTGACTAAGGGAAACTGGCAGTGAAGCCTTGCGGCTTCACAACTGATGTCCTACTGGGCATGCATCAAGTGAGCTGTGCTTTGTGAATGAGCCACAGTCCTCTGGGACTGAACTTCTGGCTTCCGCAGCAAACTGAGCCAGAAGTGGGAGTGGGTACCTATCAAACCAGGTACCTGCTCCCCCCCCCCACCCAAAAGGTGTAAAATGTGGCGGGGGGGGGGGGGGGAGGCAGATAAGCAGAGCTTCCACTTTTGGGTGGAACTCTACTTTAACGGTGCAAAGGCAACTTAGTGTTATGGAAAAAACTGAATACCACACCTACAAAATCCAGAGGCAGTTGAAAGATGCAACATACAAAACTACTTATTGATGTAGGGTTTTTTTTTTTGTTTTTAGGGTTGTACTAATAACAAAAAAAACCCCCTAGAATTTGGATATTACCGCGTCTCAATAAAACAAATACAAAGTGCACATAACCTTGTTCTATCTTTACTAAAGTCGTTTTTCAAAAGAAATGCTTACATAACATTTGTCTTGTGGTGATGTGAGAAAAAAATCCAACTCAGGAAAAATGGACACCAAATTCTCTACATGAAAAAGCAAAGCCTGCTTATAAACAAAGCCAGGGGCTACACATTACAGTAAGTTATTTGCAGCATTTGCTTTCAGCCAGATGGTATGTCTGAGTAAATTAACATGTACAGACACTTTTCACAATAATATACAGGCATAATCTTTGCAAGCTGGCAGCCAAACCAATACATGAAACACAGTAGTTTTCTATTATGCTCTTTTATAATGTCTTTCTGTGTGGCAAAATAGGCTGTTGCTGAGGCAGGGTGAGCATCATTCCATAGAATTCTGCACAAAATAAAAAAGCTGATTCAAACATGTCAAAGGATCAGTCCACCCATAAGTGATATTTTAGTTTTAGGTTAGGCCTGGTGAGCTGAGTCAGTCCCATATTCCTACAATAAGATCTCCCTGCCATAATTCCTTTGTAAAACTGAAATATAAGTAGACTGGCCCTTTAAAGTCTGTGGATGGGGGCAGACTCCTTCCATACAGTGCAAAAAGTATCTACAGCATAAATCACTTTCAGGCACACTAATCTACAGTACACAGTGCCCTCCTCCAGTACAGCCTATTCAAGCTCTGAATTGTAGCTCCATCCTTTGCCATCATTTTTGACAATTTTTTCCAGATTTACCCATGGCTCTTCTAGCCAACACCCGATTTCATTATCAGCAGGAATGAGTGTACACTTTTTTTTCTGTTTGTTTTAATTGAGATTAGTGTAGGAAAGGATTAGAACCCCTGTTAGGTTTCACAGCTATCGAGAATACCATTATAGAGAGCTGCCCCCCACTTTTTCTACCGCTGGCAATTATTTCACCAGACAGGAAGTAAAACCACAGGGTCATAAAAAAAACAGCAATGCAAAGTTGACAGGGGTTCTAAACACTCCCAATTCTAGTGTATATGGGTGTATACTGTATATCTGTGTTGCTGTTGGAGACTCTCACTTCCTGTCTGATGAATTCATTGTCACCTTGACTGTAAGTGAGGGAAAATCTCTCTAATGGATCCTCAGAGAGAAGTAAAACCCAAAAAATCCTATCCCAAAAAGAAAAAAATATTGGCTGGACATACACTTTAGGCCTCATGCACATTGAACATTTCTCTATCTCAACTAGGTGCCTTTCCACCTGGCAGCAGAATTTTGGCAGAAAAATGCCTGTAAGTGCGTTTAACACATTTAGGCATGCTTAGTCCCACCAAGCGTTTGGGCATTCATTTCAGTGACTAGAATAAATTATTATTATAGCCGATTAAATGAACACTCAAGCGCTAAACGAGCTCAAGCATTTTTACAGGTGTCAGGCGATTAAACTTCTCTGCTCCTGAACATGCTGGCACTGGGTTTTTTTCTGCCTCTAAAATCCTGTGCGCGCATGGACACAGACCAACATGTAGGAGCATTTAGAGGTAGGAGGGGGAAAAAAAAACAAAAAAAAAAACACATCAGACGCTCCTAAGAGCAGCTGTAAAAACATCCATTATACACGAGGCCTTAAAGCTAAAGAATTAACAGGACGAACAGGTTAAAGCCCCACCAGATGGCCATCCAAGAATCTGCTATTCATGCTGATAACTAAAATAGCTGCATGCACACAAATGTGTGCGAATAGTCATGGCCTGAAGTGGCACGATCAGATTTGTACCCTGTTCAAATCAATGGGTGGTGGTTCCACCGTATGCATGTAACCACTTGTCCAATCAGTTACATGTGATTAGGCATGGATGCAGAGAGTATGCGTTCAGGGCTAATGGCTCTGGGCACACAAAACTGGAAATAGCTAATCATCCAGTATGTATGCTGACATAGCAAAGATTGCTGCCACTTCAGGATGTGGAGCCATATCTGAATGCTGCAGTCTAAATGAACAGCCCCCCAACACTATCAGAAGGTGGTTAGAGATGGCAGCATTGATATTTCTCTCACCATAGAATATCCTTTAGAATGTAAAACTTTTGCAGGATAAAAAAAAAAAAAAAACAGACAATTCAAGTACATTGCATACTCTTTTATAAAGTGCATATTAATTTTATCTTAAATGCCAGAAGCACCACACATTCAGCGCCTTCTTGTAATCACAAATAGGTTTTCATTGTTCTCTGAAGACAGACTTCTGAGAAGCAAAGCACAAGGCCATGTGCCGCAGTGTCATCAGTGAACTTGCTCTTATTTTCTGTAGGACCCCCACCTGAAGCTTCCACCTGGCACTTAAGAGATTTAAAGGCTGTTGTAAGAAAGACAGGGGGTCTTGCACACTTGTACCTCTCCAGTCAAGTGGGCACCAACTGCCAAGCAAACCACTACTAATCAATATAATGCAAATAAATCATAGATTCATATGTTATGTGCATGACTACTGAAAAACTCCACCCAAACACTGGGGTATGAAACAGTCAGTGTAAAAAAAAAGTTTAGAGCTCAAAAAAAAAAAAAAAAATTATTTAAATATACTCAATAGCCCAAAAAAAATTCTATAAGCATCAAAGACTTTAGAAATGCAGATACTACCTTGTATGTGAAGTAATGACAATCTCTGTGCTGTACGTATCTTGTACAGAGAGCAGAGTTGTGGGACTCAACCTCTAGTGGCTGTCTGCAGAAAACTACAGGAGGGGCGGATACAAAATCAGTCACCCTCTACACAAGAAGAAAAAGCAACAGTGACTGTTCATTACAGGAAGCTGTAAAGGTTTCACACTGGATTACTGCAGAGATATTACAAAAAAAACAAAATACACAAATCACACCAAGATCCAAGTAAGAACACACGCCTCTTGTATTTAAGCAATGTTCCCAGCATTCAACTTTAATGTCCTTGCCAAGTTGCATCTATCCCGTAATAAAAAGTCCCTGAACAAGCACTTCCACCACCAGCCAACTACATTTTGTTGTGGCATACGCTACCAATGAGTGTGAGAATGCTCCATCTCCCACATACACACCACCTAATAAATAGATGATATGAGAGAAAAAGCCAAGTGTACCCTGCATGAAGATTTTTCAATTATAAAGAACAGCAAATGGACACGGAGATAAATGATTTAGTCTGTATAACCTAACCCTGCTTAAAGGGTTTTTAAAAGGTTGGAATTTAAAAAAAAAACAAAAAACATATTATACTTATCTGTGTAATAGTTTTGCACAGAGAAGCCCCCATCCTCTTCTTTTTGGGTCCCCTATCCAGCGGTCCTGGTTCCTCCCCCTACCCAAGTGCCCAATAGTAAACCTCTTGCTATGGGGGCACTTGAGTAGGCTCACTCCTGAGCCGTGCACCTGTGAATGGATATTGTCCATTCACATACAGAGCGTGGCTCTCCATTGGCTCACTGGCTATGACTGACAGCAGCAGGAGCCAATAGCTCCTGCTGCTGTGTGAGCCAATGAGGAGAGAGAGACCCAGGAGAGCCTCGGCTCTCATGCTAGATAAAGATGGGGATCAGGCAAGTATGGGGGGGGGGGGGGGCGAGGTTTGAGCTGCACCCAGAGAATTTTTTTACATTTTTGTATAGAATGCAAAGTAAACAATCTTCTGCCCTTAGAACCACTTTAAACATGAGTACAGCTATATTTTCATTTAATGATGAATTCCATGTATAGCTTGGACCAACATAATTATGTATATGCCATTCCTAGCCAATGTCCCCCCATGGAAATCACTGAAGAAAACACTTCTACTTCAGTGATCTCCACTTGCTCCTGTGCTGAGCAGTTGGCCTGATGGATGGGGAACACAGGAGGTCAGTAGTTCAGCACAGGCACCTTTTAGACAATGATTGAGAATGCATGTAAGTGGAAATTACTGAAGTAGCTGTGTTTTCTTCAGTGATTGCCAGCTTCCAAGGGCATTGGCCAGGTATGTCATATACATAGTTACATTGGTCCAAGCTGTACCAATGTACTTACAGAAAAATATATAATTACTGGAATTCTTTAATTTGGGTAGTATACTACTACTACCATTTCAACACAAAGAAGGGCACCCAGTTGCTCAGTACTTGGTGCATTTTCCTTGCAGCATTAGGGTCCTCAGTTCAAATACCAGCCAGGATACGATCTGCAAGGAGATTGCATATTCTCCTTGTGTTTGCATGGGTTTCCTCCCACACTTCAAAAGATATGCTGGTAGGATGTGTCTGTGTCCAAGTGCGGTAGAGAGCTTAAGCTGGCTATACACTACTAAATTTCTTTTTTCAGCCTGCAGGCTGAACAAAGAAAAATCAACCTGTTTCCTCTATCTATGCTATATAGTGCAGGTGAACATTTTCCCCTGCTGGGCTCTAGTATTCTGATAGTTTCCGGTGGCAGCTGTCAAAGCAATGAATTTATCAAAACTAGAGCAGACAGAATCCGCATCAGCTGTGCATGGCAGCAAATCAACTCCTTTCTTTCATTTTAAAAGCTTATCTGAAAAAGTTGAAGATAGAAGCCGATTGGCTACCATGCACAGCTGCCCCAGATTCTGACTGCTCCAGGTTTGATAAATTTCCACCCAAATAATATTCGAAGTGCGGCTTTTACTGTCCAGGTTACCGTGTCAGTGTCTGCTCTGGCAGAGAGCTATGCAATGTGCGTTTCAACACATTACACTTATTTCTTATCTGTATCTGAAGTGTCACAAAGTGCCACTTAATTCATGTCCTTGCAAAGCAGCTTGTGACCTCAAAGACCCTATAGTGCCACGCTGCCCGATGGAGCTCAAGGGTCAGGATGCTGGAATCCTTTCACTCATCCAGAAGTACACAAAATGTGAGACACCACCCATCCAGCCCAGTACATTAGTGTAGGTAATATCCTCAGCCAGTGCTGCTCCACTGGCCAAGGTCCCCCGAAACATTTCGCTCTGCCCACTAGGTGCATTGTTTTCCTGTGCAATGACATAGTATGCCGTCCAGTGAGCTGTGGAAAAATGCAGACATACTGCACTGCACACCGGCATTGTGGTGTGAACGTAGCACTGTTTTCTTTGTACCCTAGACAGGGCGCATGATGCACATGCAGCATCTGCACAGACACATTTGCATGTTATAATCTGACACGTGGGCAGCAGCGGGTACATAGATCCAAACACATAGGGGTTGATTTACTAAAACTGAAGAGTGCAAAATCTGGTGCAGCTGTGAAAAACACCGCTGATTGGTTTCTATGCACTATCCAGTTGTACTAAATCAACCCCAGTGCGTCTGTGTGTCAAACTTTGACATGTGGTTGTTTCCGTGTGGAAGTGTGTGCATCCACTTCTATGGACTGCACACACACAGCTCTATGGTAGATGCACACACATCCGCCAGAGTCTCTGCATGGAGGTTGGGAATGAACCCTTGTTCACCCTTAGTGCCTTTTCTGTTGCACTGCACAACAATGGAAATTATGTTATCCTACCAGAATTATATTTATTTACCAAGAAATTTGTATACTATGTATCCATCAGTTGTGTGGGTTGCACCCCATTTAACCACTTGCCCTCCAGAGGAGTTACACCCCCCCCCCCCTCCTGACCAAGCCATTTTTTGCGATACGCTGCGTTACTTTAACTGACAATTGCACGGTCGTGCAACGCTGTACATAAATGAACTTTATGTCCTTTTCTTCCCAAAAAGAGAGCTTTCTTTTGGTGGTATTTGATCACCTCTGCATTTTTTATTTTTTGCGCTATAAAAAAAAAAAAAAACATACAATTTTGGAAAAAAAAAAAAACAATATTTTTGACTTTTTGCTATAAAACGTACCCAGCAAAAAAATTTAAAAAAATCAAATTTTGGCATAAATTTAGTCCAAAATGTATTCTGCTACATGTCTTTGCTAAAAAAAAAAAATCCCAATAAATGTAAACCAATTAGTTTATGTGAAAGGAACAGCGTCTATCAATGGCAGTATATATACACACTGGAATTCTAATGTTTTTAATGCAAGTAATGGCGGCAATCAGCGACTTATAGTGGGACTGCGGTGGGCATTCTGACACTGGGTGGGAACTGCCACCCCAATGACAGTAATACAGTGATCAGTGCTAAAAAAAAGCACTGACACTGTACTAATGACACTGGGCAGGAAGGGGTTGACATCTGGGGCAATCAAAGGGTTAACTGTGTGCTGTGTTTTACATAATGTGCTGTGTGTGTTTTACTAGGGAAACAAGCTGCAAAGAAATACACAGCAGCATGTGATTGCTGGCAGGACAGAGACCTGTGTTGTTTACAGACAGGTCTCTCCCCTCTCAGTGTTACTCGGCAATCGCCGGCGGGAAATCTCCAGCCCCGGTGATTGACATCTGTAGCCACCAATGGCGGGGTGGGTAGGGCTGTGCACGCCCCCTACCGAGAAATGCAAATCACGTATATATGCACAGGATTTTGCGCAGCCCTGCTGCCCTATAGCAGTAGTTCTACTATAAGGCGAAGGGGAACTGGTTAAAATCCCAGAGCCAATTTACGTGTTTGTAGATTTGTCTATTAGGGATGGAGGAGCATCAAACCATATATTTTATACTTTTTCTGTTTTTATATTTTATACTTTAACGGCAATAGCATTATTCTCTATGGAGCACATTCACATCATTGCAGTTGTGGTGCAGCTGCAGCAGGATTTGGCCCTATAGACTTCAATGTAAACTACATATACAAGCAGTATTATTGCATTTTTGGCAGAGTTTTGTGTAAAAAATCCATCCTCCAATAACTGCTACAAAAAAAAACAATCAGCATGAGAAACGCGCCAAAAAAAACGTGCAATGTTGCACTACAAATACGCACTGAAAAATGCACCATCCTGTAGTGAACCAAGTCCAATCACCCATGTGAATGCTCTAATGTGAACAAACCCCAAGTTGGAAATGCTTACAGAACCAATCACTGTACGCTAAACGCAGCACATGGGAAGAATTGAGGAAAGGAACTCTGCTCCAGCAGTAGCATTTCAGGACAAGTCACTGAGGATCCATACAGGAAGAGAGCTGAAATCTACAAATAAAAAGGAGCTGTGCTAGCAGTTACAGGCCAGAGGTCACCAAGCAGATTAAAGGGAAACACACAAGACAGCAGGGAGGGCACCCCGCACCTAGCACGCACACAGAGGGCAGCCCGCGCCTAGCACGCGCACAGAGGGCACCCGGCACGCACAGAGGGCACCCGGCACGCACACAGAGGGCACCCTGCACCTAGCACGCACACAGGGGGCACCCTGCACCTAGCACGCACACAGGGGGCACCCTGCACCTAGCACGCACACAGGGGGCACCCTGCACCTAGCACGCACACAGGGGGCACCCTGCACCTAGCACGCACACAGGGGGCACCCTGCACCTAGCACGCACACAGGGGGCACCCTGCACCTAGCATGCACACAGGGGGCACCCTGCACCTAGCATGCACACAGGTTATTGTTGCCTGACAACAGCTTAGCTAACAACTCGTGTGTGGAGGTCAGCCCCGGCCAGGCAAGCCTCTAGAGCACACACTAAGAAAAGGGCATTGGGGACAAACAACAATACAAGCTGAGGGTGGGCAAAGCTGCAATGCTCTCCTCAGAGTCAGACACACACAGAGCTCAGTGTATGGGGAAGGTATGGGTGCAGCCAGGAATGTGCCCAACTCAGCAGACACAAGGAGGGAAAAGTCCAGTCAGGATCGGGGTGCAAAGCCTAGGGCAGTCACTATGGCCAGGCGGTGACCTGGGACACAACCCTGGCCAAGGTACACCCTCATTGCATGGATACCCCACCAGGACAGTGACGACTGCAGCAGCCAAACCACTTACCTCATAGGAACAGAATGGAGGGTCACGTCTAATTACAGCATCCCATGGGGCTCCCCGGCATTGCCCTCCACATGCATGCTGCACAATACTGCACGGTGGCCCAAGGCTGGAAAGTTTGTGTGCGCTCACGGCCGTGTCTGGGATTTTTCTTTTCCTCTCGTTACAAGACAGAAGCGACAAGTACCGAGAGGATCACTATTTGACAGGAAGGGAGCCGGATCCTCCCGCGCAGGCGCCCTCCCCCTTCACACGCATAGGATCACTATTAGGCAGCGGCAGAGGGGGGAGGCACTGGAACAGGCAGGGGGTTTGCATGTGGAGGAGGGCAGGGACTGACCCGTGCTGGGCCACACTATAATAGCTTGATAACACGCAAGACAGTCCGGAGACAATGAAGGAGATGAGGGCGGTGTGGAAGGTGTGAGGCCTTCAGCTGGCCGCTCACTGAGGCCTGTAGTGCTGTGTGTGACTCAGTCCTGCACAGACTGCTCGGCTGAGGACATGTTGCCCTCATTTGTCGCTTGTTGTCACTGTATGCAGGATGGCCGTAGTGACGTTGGATCCAATCTCTGCCTCTTCACATGGCCTTTGCACTGCATTAGTCATACGGTCTACCTACCACAGGAAACTCGCACGACCCGCCAAATGATGTGTATGGCGCTCTGCAACAGCCACTCGAGACCTTTGTTTTAGTTAGGGCACCCTAAAAGTATGCCGAAATCTTAACCGCTTCAATACTGGGCACTCTCACCCTTTTCCTGCTTTCAGCGCTGTTACACTTCAAATGACAATTGAGCAGTCATGCAATGCTGCGCCCATATGAAAATGTCGTTTTTTTTAAAACAGCTTTCATTTGGTGGTATTTAATCACTATGTTTTCTTTTTAACCACTTCCAGTCCGGACACTTTCACCCCCTTCCAGTCCAGGCCAATTTTCAGCTTTCAGCGCTATCACACTTTGAATGACAATTGCACGGTCATGCAACACTGTACCCATATGAGTTTTTTAGCATTTTTTTGAGACAGAAATATTTATTTTGGTGGTATTTATTCACCACTCAGATTTTTATTTTTTGCTATGTAAATTAAAAAGTTAAAAAATTTTGAAGTGTTTTTCTTATAAAATTTTGCAAATAGTATTTCATCATGAATCTTGGCCAAAATTTATTCAGTTATATTTTTAGTAAAAACAACATAATCCAAATTAGTTTGTAACCAAAATTATAATTTTTAAATATTTTTTTTACATACTGTCACCCTAGCAGTACACCATGGTGACACTGTACTACTTGTGGGTGATGAAGATTTCTTTTTTTTTTTTTACACTGATTGCTTTTACACCCATAAAGGATGTAAAAGTAATCATTTCTCCTTCTCTCTAGCTGCATTCTTGCAGCCATTTAGAACTACTGAGTGAGCTGTGATTAGTCACAGCTTGTCACATGGTACAAGGCTGTTGTGAATAGTTTTGTACCATGTGACCCCTGTGATCATTCACAGATTTCACACGTAGTAAACAATGTCACAAGTGACATCTTGCTTACTACTTTGCATGTGATCGCTGATTGGCCAATCAGCGATCACATGATTGGGACCTCGTACAGAGGTCCCGTCCGACGATTGGTGTTCCACTGTGTCCAGAGGAACACAGTTCCTCTGTTCCTTTCCGTTTATAAACGGCTACCCGACCCTGCACTGCCACCGTCCGGCCGTTTATATACAACGGCCGGGTGGGAGGTGGTTAAACAAATGAAAGACCAAACATTTTGAAAAAAAAATGTATGAAAATGTTTTTCATAGTTTCTGTTATAAAATTTTGCAAATAAACATGTTTCTTCTTCACTGATGAGGCAGCGCTGATGGACACGGATATACTGCACTGATCATCACTGGAAGGCTCCATGTGGTTTTTCCGTTCCTAGAACCTAGTAGCGGGT
Source organism: Staurois parvus (assembly GCF_062004578.1). Classification (NCBI taxonomy): domain Eukaryota; kingdom Metazoa; phylum Chordata; class Amphibia; order Anura; family Ranidae; genus Staurois; species Staurois parvus. Next base: position 11,776,375 of record NW_028317855.1, on the reverse strand, counting down.
TTTTTTCTGCTCCTAGAAGCTAAATAGTGTTCTCCTATGTGTCCATACACACTGCTTTAGGCTATTAGCATTTTTGGAGCTTCAATTTCTTGGAGCCGAAAGAAAAGAGTTTCTTGGAGCGTTTTTCCAGCAGAAAAAAAAAAGCTAAACGCTACCAAAATACTCCTAACTGCTTTTTTTCTACCACACTAACGCTCTTAAACTCTCCAAAACGCTACTGAAAAACACTTTGGACAGCAGGATTTTTTAGCTTTAACCTCCCTAGCGGTATGATTATTTCATATTTTTGGTGCTGAAAGCGGTACCATTATTTTGCATGGAAATATGTAGTTTTTTTATTGTAGACCGTTATTTTTTAGGAATAACTCACTGAAATCTGTCTGAACAAGATTCTAAATCATACATTTAATTCAATAATATAATCAAACAAAAAACAATGAAATTTGAAATATAGCGCCAAGTTCGCACATCGCTGAGCAAAGTCGCAAAATTGTTTTCAGTGTCTGATGACGAATTTCTCAACGAATCATTATCACTCAATTCTGCAAGTGGTTCTGATTTACTATCGCTGTTCTCTAGCTGATCTAAACCCGCTTTTGACCTAAAGGGACACTTTTTGGACGCCATGGACTTTTCTACGTTTCCAGGCAGAAAGAACAATCAAAATGCAGACAGGGGACAGGACAAAGCACTCGGGACAAAATGTATGTGAAATGGGTTGAAACAGCAATGTTTTACTATGTAAAATCGTTTTGAAAAAAATGACATTTTTTTTAAATTTTCAAATTTCCCGCCGGCGCCCGTACGTCCCGACGTCACAGGGACCGGAACACAGGAGGCGGATGCCGGCATCTGGCGGAGGAGATGGCCGGGGACGGTGCAGGGGACACATCGCGGGAGCGCAGGACAAGGTAAGCTCTGCAGGGACTCCCTATACAGCGCTGCATGGTAAGCCCGAGTGTAGCTCGGGGTGACCGCTTTTGGTATAGACATTTTACCCCGAGCTACACTCGGGAATACCGTTAGGGAGGTTAAAAGGAAAAAAAACCTGTTCGTGTGCATGGAGCCTAAATGTGTCCTGTCAGCCCTGCCAGTTATCACCTCTCCTTTCCTCATACAGTGACAGCGCTGAGGAAAGGAAATGCCGATAACTGGAAAGTTTGTTTACATGTGATCAGCTGTGATTGGACACAGCTGATCACATAGTAAAGGACCACTGTGATTGGTCCTTTACCTCAATCTGTGGCCAAAGGACACCGCAATCACACAGCACGCCCAATGAGTGTGAAGGGGGTGGGGTTCTGAAGGACGTCTATAGATTCCCTCCCAGAACTAGACGACCATGCTATGGCGCAAGTAGGAGGTGGTTAAAGCAGTATTAAACCTAAAATAATATTGCAGCTTACTAATTCTTAGCTGTGGTGGCTGCATTTGTTTTCTTTTTTTTAGGACTCATGCACACAGAACATTTTTATTCAACCCCCCATCGACGCCTTTGCTGCATTTTGGAAACACATTTACACACCAGTCACACTGGGTGCAACGGCATGCGATTTGCATGCCATGCGACTTGCAAGTCGTACCCTATTGTCTGCAATTACAGCGGTCAAATCAGTGTGGTTCCGACTTGGTCAGAGCCACACCAATTTCTAAAGTAGTACATGCAATACTTTTCATGTGATTTGCATAGACATCTGTGTCAGATGTCTTGCAAATCGCACCTGAAGTCGGCATGTCCCCTGACATTGAAATTGTGCGACTTTACTGTAAGTCGCACGATTTCAAAGTCAGACTTGATGTGACCGAGGTGTTAGGCTCCACTTTGTGCATTGATTCATGGGATTATACACCCCATGAACACCCATCCTACCATAAGGCTACAGTCACATCTATGCATGTACAGAAGAATGTTTGTTTTTTTTTGTCCCGTGATCTGGTGCGTTTAGCATTTTTTTGATGCATTTTTAGGCCCCTTTCACACGAGTGTTCTGTTTTGTTCATCCATTCAGTCACGTTTTTTCTAAGAAAAAACAGATTAGTTCACATCCATTTTTCATCTGTTTACATCTGTTTTTGTCCGTTTGCATCCGTTACTTTTTTTTTTAATGGAAGAAAAATAGAGTTTTCTTCCATTCAAAAAAACAGATGTTAACAGATGATCAGTTTACATCCGCTAGTCCATAGAAATACATGGGTGTCTGTAAACTGACAGATGAAAAACAGACATACAGAACGCCCATGTGAAAGAGGCTTTAATGTGTTTTGGGATGTGTAATGTTGCTAGGAAGAGGTGCCCCTTGTCATGCAGAAAAATGCCAATCACAGAACCCTGTACCATGTGACTAGCTGGAGCCAATCACAGATCACTATTTTGAATTAATGCAATCATGACAGTTCAAAGCAAGCTTTGCATTGCAGAGCAATATTCTTCATGCTCACGAAATGCAAAATGTAAAAAAAAAAAATCCTGATCAAAAAATAGTAAAAAAAAAAGAATGTTTAAAAAACATGATTACAATTTTTTTTTAACTACCTGCCGTCCGCTGGCCAACAAGCAAGCTGCAGCTGTAGGCAAAGCAAAGTAATCTTACGTCACTTTCTACAGTATATCCAGGTGTGCGTGCACCCCCCCCCCCCCCCCACTGCCCCCTATGCCAGTCCAGGGAGAGAAGAGGGAACACGGCACTGAGTAATGCCGGCCATAGACGGGTAGAAAATCGGCAGATTTTTTGTCCGAAAAAGAAATCTGCCAATTTTCGCACCGTTAGTGGGTTAATTGGTCGGCCTTTTTTTGGGCTTTTTGCACTTTTTTTTTTATCAGGCATGTTCGAAAATTTGAGGCTGCTTTTGACAATCGCCCGATTTTCCCAGCAATGATGGGTAAATCAGCCGATTGTTTTACCAATAAAAAAAATCTGCGCATGAGCCATGACCTGCAAGGAGAAAAAGAAGAAGAATTCCAGTCCGCTATTATATTTTATATGAAAAAGTCTTGCGGTTGCAACAAATGTATCCATTTGTATCCAATTAAAAACATCTGTATCCAAATAATGTATTACAATTACATTTGTTGCAACCGCAGGACTTTTTTATATAAAATATAATAGCGGACTGGAATTATTAGGTGTTCTTGCATGGCAAGACCACTTACTGTTATCTCACATATATATATTCTTATTATTAGAGCCAAATTTACCACCCTAACTCCTCCCACATTTTTTACACTACATAGACAGTAATATACCAAAATGTGTGGATTGTTCCCGATTGGTGTGCTATTACTTTGTGGAACGTTTTGCCGAATGGTTCACAAAATATCGGTGTTTTTGTGGTGAAATTGGTCCCATAGGAATGAATGGCGGAATGTTCAAAACTAGAGTGGGAGCTGACAAAAGCTAGAGTGTGAGCTGGAAAATCAGGACATGATTTCTAAACTGCCATCACTCCCTCATTTTCAAGCCCACCTACACAAATCTTATATCAAAATGTTCAGCTATCCCTGCTGCCACTAAAAATGTTGACGGCTAAGCCATAGTCCTGACAGTTTTCACAATATGACCATTTGTTTGCAACTCACGCCGCCCATTGACATTCATTGAAACTCCACTCTAGCCACCTCAAATTTGAAGGGCAATTTCTAAACTGCGACTGTGCCTTCATTTTTAATATTTCAGAGACATACTATGCATCATGTAGGTCTGGGTCTTGTGATTCTCACAATATAAAGCTCTTTGGTGTAGGATTTATAATTTTTAAACTACAACCGTTTGAAGATGGCAACCGCCAGTGAAGTGAGCAAGTTGGAGCAGTTTGTTTTTAACCGCTCTTCTCTGCCCTTGCTGTAGAGTGAGATGCCATAGGAACCCCGGTGTGTGAGCAGGCAGCAGAGTGACAAAAGCTAGTTACTCCGCCCACTCCAGTTGTAGACTACTGGTGGAGGCAAGAACACTTCACACAATTTCCCCAGAAATTGTAGCTTTTCTAGTTCTTCTTATTCTTCCTATGTATTGCTGTCACATATTGTGTGCTCCCCTGTCTCTGCAAGGGATAGACGTTATGGGGTTAATGCTGGCCATAGACAGGATGAAAATCGGCTGATTTTTTTACCGTTGGTGGTAACGTCGGCCGATCAAATGACCATTTTTTGGTTTGTTTTTTTTAAAAATCGGCCGATTTTCGACCTGTCTATGGCCTGCATAAAAACACTACATTTTACACACACACGTTAGATTAGCATATTTAATTCTTTTTTTCACCCCTATTAACCCTTTGATCACCCCATCACCCAGCCACTGCCATTAGTATAGAGTCAGTATACAGAATTTTTCACTGATCACTACATTACTGCCACTAGCAACATCAGATAGCGTCACAGTCAGTGACCCTCCCAGCCAGGGTCAGCTAGCGTTAGATTGCCTGTACACTATCGCACTTATGCTAAAGGTTGCTGATTACCACCATTACTAGTATAGTGTTTGAACAGATCAATACAGTCAGGTCCATAAATATTGGGACATCGACACAATTCTAACATTGGCTCTATACACCACCACAATGGATTTGAAATGAAACAAACAATATGTGCTTTAACTGCAGACTGTCAGCTTTAATTTGAGGGTATTTACATCCAAATCAAGTGAACGGTGTAGGAATAACAACAGTTTGCATATGTGCCTCCCACTTGTTAAGGGACCAAAAGTAATGGGACAATTGGTTTCTCAGCTGTTCCATGGCCAGGTGTGTGTTATTCCCTCATTATCCCAATTACAATGAGCAGATAAAAGGTCCAGAGTTCATTTCAAATGTGCTATTTGCATTTGTAATCTGTTGCTGTCAACTCTCAAGATGAGATCCAAAGAGCTGTCACTATCAGTGAAGCAAAACAAAACAAACCCATCAGAGAGATAGCAAAAACATTAGGCGTGGCCAAAACAACTGTTTGGAACATTCTTAAAAAGAAGGAACTGGTGAGCTCAGCAACACCAAAAGACCCGGAAGACCACAGAAAACAACTGTGGTGGATGACCGAAGAATTCTTTCCCTGGTGAAGAAAACTCCCTTCACAGCAAGTGGCCAGATCAAGAACACTCTCCAGGAGGTAGGTGTATGTGTGTCAAAGTCAACAATCAAGAGAAGACTTCACCAGAGTGCATACAGAGGGTTCACCAGAAGATGTAAACCATTGGTGAGCCTCAAAAACAGGAAGGCCAGATTAGAGTTTGCCAAAAAACATCTAAAAAAGCCTTCACAGTTCTGGAACAACATCCTATGGACAGATGAGGCCAAGATCAACTTGTACCAGAGTGATGGGAAGAGAAGAGTATGGAGAATGAAAGGAACTGCTCATGATCCTAAGCATACCACCTCATCAGTGAAGCATGGTGGTGGTAGTGTCATGGCGTGGGCATGTATGGCTGCCAGTGGAACTGGTTCTCTTGTATTTATTGATGATGTGACTGCTGACAAAAGCAGCAGGATGAATTCTGAAGTGTTTCGGGCAATATTATCTGCTCATATTCAGCCAAATGCTTCAGAACTCATCAGACGCCGCTTCACAGTGCAGATGGACAATGACCCAAAGCATACTGCAAAAGCAACCAAAGAGTTTTTTAAGGGAAAGAAGTGGAATGTTATGCAATGGACAAGTCAGTCACCTGACCTGAATCCAATTGAGCATGCATTTCACTTGCTGAAGACAAAACTAAAAGGGAAAATGCCCCAAGAACAAGCAGGAACTGAAGACAGTTGCAGTAGAGGCCTGGCAGAGCATCACCACGGATGAAACCCAGCATCTGGGGATGTCTATGCGTTCCAGACTTCAGGCTGTAATTGACTGCAAAGGATTTGCAACCAAGTATTAAAAAGTGAAAGTTTGATTTATGATTATTATTCTGTCCCATTACTTTTGGTCCCTTAACAAGTGGGAGGCACATATGCAAACTGTTGTAATTCCTACACCGTTCACCTGATTTGGATGAAAATACCCTCAAATTAAAGCTGAAAGTCTGCAGTTAAAGCACATCTTGTTTGTTTCATTTCAAATTCATTGTGGTGGTGTATAGAGCCAAAAATGTTAGAATTGTGTCGATGTCCCAATATTTATGGACCTGACTGTATATTGATCAGGAACAAAACTATACTAGTGCCTCCTCTGTATAGTGTCCACAAAAACGCAGTGTTAGCAGGATCAGCCCCGCTTGCTGCCAGCATTAGCATTTAGCCCCTCCGCTCTTTTTCACGGAAAATTCATATGAATTGATTGTGAGCCAAAGCAATTTATACGCACAACAATACATCACCGTCCACCCAAATTCAGCTCTTGCTAGACAATTCGCATGGAAACCTATCACACTTCTGAATTTATAACTTTTTGGGGCCTAGACCTCAATATCAGCATTACAAAAATAATGAATTGCAGTCATATTGGTCCACAGACCCGATTCATCATATGCCCGTGTTCTCTGCTTTTACATATACTACATTGCTGAAAGTATTGGGCCAGCTGTCTTTACACGCACATGAACTTTGATGGCATCCCAGTCTTAGTCAGTAGGGTACAATATTGAGTTGGCCCACCCTTTGCAGCTATAACAGCTTCAACTCTTCTGGGAAGGCTGTCCACAAGGTTTAGGAGTGTGTCTATGGGAATATATTAAAATACACAGCAGAAAATCCCCATATAATATCCCAGAAAAGTTATCCACCTCCACCCTTGAAGGCAAATCAAGCAAAAATTATAAGACTTTTCTCTTTAACAAATAAATAAAAAATAAATATAGAAACAAATAAAACAACACAAAAAGTGTCCAACATATCAAAAATAGACCCCACAAGTGTAGACAATTGTTCTCTTTCTTCTTTCATCAACAAATCTTCTCAACACCCGCAAATCCTGATGACAATACACCTCAAAAAGAAAAAGCTCGACATAGTGTCATACCTTTTAAATAATTAGAACACACGTGTCACTCACTGTGCAACATGCAAAAATCTATATAAATGTGTTTACTCTATAGGCGAGTATCTATGCACATGCAAATATTCTTTTGTGTACCTAAAATATATATATAAGTATAAATATAAGTGAAACTCAAAATTGTCACTGCAAGTGTGTATCACCTCACTCTGTATTCATCAGTGTTCACCTTAAACACTGATGAAAACAGAGTGCGGTGATACACACTTGCAGTGACAATTTTGAGTTGTTTTCACATATTGTGTAAGTGACACTTTGTGTGAGTGTCTTTCACTTATATTTATACTTATATATATATTTTAGGTACACAAAAGAATATTTGCATATGCATAGATACTCGCCTATAGAGTAAACACATTTATATAGATTTTTGCATGTTGCACAGTGAGTGGCACGTGTGTTCTAATTATTTAAAAGGTATGACACTATGTCGAGCTTTTTCTTTTTGAGGTGTATTGTATTTAGGATTTGCGGGTGTTGAGAAGGAGATTTGTTGATGAAAGAAGAAAGAGAACAATTGTCTACACTTGTGGGGACTATTTTTGATATGTTGGACACTTTTTGTGTTGTTTTATTTGTTTATATATTTATTTTTTATTTATTTGTTAAAGAAAAAAGTCTTATAATTTTTGCGTGTCTATGGGAATGTTGACCATTCTTCCAGAAGTGCATTTGTGAGGTCAGGCACTGATGTCGGATTAGAAGGCCTGGCTCGCAGCCTCCGCTCTAATTCATCCCAGGTGTTCTATCGGGTTGAGGTCAGGACTCTATGCAGGCCAGTCAAGTTCCTCCACCCCAAACTCGCTCATCCCTGTCTTTATGGATCTTGTTTTGTGCACTGCTGCGCATTCATGTTGGAACAGGAAGGGACCATCAGCAAACTGTTCCCACAAAGTTGGGAACATGAAATTGTCCAAAATGTCTGTTTTGTTTTTATTAATTTTATATCATAAATACAAATACAACTGTTTTCCACTCATTAAAATCATACAATTTCCATAACGAATTTTTTTACATATACCCATCCGCTCCCTCCCACCTCTCCCTACCCCATTTGATCACCTCCTATTTTAAACCTCCTTCTTCCTGTTCCAATATTCTATTCCTAACCTCTTTTTGTCTCACTCCACTCTCTTTCCCTACCTATCAGAGACTAAATAAAGACCGCCTTTCCTATCCTAACTGAAACTATCCTTTACCCCCTGATCAGTTCTAAATATCTTCTAGATGTTTTAAAGACCGTCCATGTGTCCCATATATTCTTAAATTTTTCAATTTTATCCTCCCCAATATGATATAGTTCCTCCATTCTGTATATAATCTCAACTCTGGATATCCAGTTTGAGATTTTTGGGGCTTCCTGTACCTGCCAGAACTTAGGGATCAATTCTTTCACCACATTTATTAAGTGAAATACCATTGACTTCTTACATTGTTTCACGGTGAAATCAGTGTTATGAAACAAATAAACCCAGGGATCCTTCCAGTGGCGTCCCAAGGCAGCTGCGGTCCGCAATGGGTGAAACCGACCACACAGGGTGACACTGGACCCGCTCCACATAAAGGTAAGGTGTAAAGCAAGCCGACGATCCCCGCAGAATGGATCGGATCCATCCTGCGGGGATTGTCGGCTTTCTTTACAACTTACCTTTTCATGGAGCGGGTCCGGTGTCACCCCGTATAGGTTGCATGTTGACGATCCTGCGGGGATTGTCGGCATGCAACCTATACGGGGTGACATCGGTGTAGTGGCAAGATGTGTCTCCCATTTAGATATGTCCCCCCTGAAGCAACTGCGCATGTCCTGGTTTCAGACATAAGAAGCCGATCACCAATCACCAACTGTAGTACAGAGCTGTCACAGTTAACCCCTTTTAGGCTGCACCTCTGATTATTTGTGAGCATAATGGATCGGAGAGAGGACAGTTACATGGGGAGTACAGACACATGTGGGGAGGACAGTGACATGGAGGGGAGTGACATGGGGAGGACAGTGACATGGGGGGCCGTTGTAGTGGCAAGATGTGTCTCCCCCCCTTTTAGGCTGCACCTCTGATTATTTGTGAGCATAATGGATCGGAGAGAGGACAGTTACATGGGGGGGGGGAGTGACATGGGGAGGACAGTGACAAGTGGGGGGGGTCAGTGACATGGGGGGCCGTTGTAGTGGCAAGATGTGTCTCCCATGTAGATATGTCCCCCCTGAAGCAAATTGGCATGGAAGGGGTTACTTCACCAAAGGTACATGGTCGGATACAGTTGTTCTATCATTGACTGATCGTGCCTGAAACTGGGACATGCGCAGTTGCTTCAGGGGGACATATCTACATGGGAGACACATCTTACCGCAACACCGGACCCGCTCCAAGAAAAGGTAAGTTGTAAAGAAAGACGACGATCCCCGCAGGATGGATCAGATCTGCAGATTGAGCATAATAGATCGGACTCCGATCCATTATGCTCAATCCGCAGATCTGATCCATTCTGCGGGGATCGTCGGAGGAGGTGTTACCGCACCGAGTGACACCAACCCTAGGGACGCCTCTGGATCCTTCAATACGCTAATCCCCATTATTTCCTGTATTAGTTGTATTATTCTCTGCCAAAATTGCTGTATTTTTGGACACTCCCACCAAATGTGTGCCATTGTTCCTTTCTTCCCGCACCCCCTCCAACCTAAAGGTGAACTCTCTATTCCTTCATTATGTGCAACACTAGGTGTAATGTACCACCTTGCTAAACATTTATAATTCATTTCTGTTGTATTCATATCCAAAGCACCATACAGTTGCAAGAAAAAGTATGTGAACCCCTTGGGATTACGTGGAGTTTTGCATGAATTGGGCATAAAATGTGCTCTGAATGTCATCTAAGTCACAACAATAGAAGAACACAGTCTGCTGAACATAATACTACACAAACATTAGATGTTGTCATGGTTTAATTGCACATAACATGTAAACATTCACAGTGCAGGGAGCAAAAAGTATGTGAACCTTTGGACTTAATAACTGGTTGACCCTCCTTTGGCAGCAATAACCTCAACGAAACGTTTCCTGTAGTTGCAGATCAGACCTGCACAACGATCTGGAGTAATTTTGGACCACTCCTCTTCACAAAACTGTTTCAGTGTAGCAATATTCTTGGGATGTCTGGTGTGAATCGCTCTCTTAAGGTCATGCCACAGCATTTCAATCGGGTTGAGGTCAGGACTCTGACTGGACCACTCCAGAAGGCGTATTCTGTGCTGTTGCAGCCATTGTTTTGTTGAATTACTTGTATGCTTTGGGTCATTGTCCTGTTGCATCACCCATCCTCTGCGGATCTTCAGTTGGCGGACAGATGGTAGTACGTTTTCCTGCAAAATGTCTTGATAAACTCTGGAATTCATTTTCCCATCAATGACAACAATCCGTCCAGGCCCTGAGGCAGCAAAGCAGCCCCAAACCATGATGCTCCCTCCGCCATGTTTTACAGGGGGGATGAGGTTTTGATGTTGGTGTGCTGTGCCTTTTTTTCTCCACACATAGTGTTGTGTGTTCTTCCCAAACAACTCAATCTTGGTTTCATCTGTCCACAGTATATTTTGCCAGTAGTGCTGTGGAACATCCAGGTGCTCTTTTGCAAACTTCAAATGTGCTGCAATATTCTTTTTGGACAGCAATGGCTTCCTCCGTGGTGTCCTCCCATGTACTCCATTCTTGTTTAATGTTTTCCTTATTGTAGATGTGTCAACAAAAATGTTAGCATGTGCCAGAGATTTCTGTAGGCCTTTAGCTAACACTCTGGGATTCTTCTTTACCTCATACAGCATTCTGCGCTGTGCTCTTGCAGTCATTTTTACAGGACGACCACGCCTAGGGAGAGTAGCAACAGTTCTAAACTTTCTCCATTTGTAGACAGTCTGTCTTATCGTGGACACATGAACATCAAGGCTTTTGGAGATACTTTTGTAACCCTTTCCAGCTTCATGCAAGTCAACAATTCTTGATCGTAGGTCTTCTGAGAGCTCTTTTCTGCGAGGCATGGTTCACATCAGACAGTGCTTCTTGAAACCAGTAAATCCAAAACAGGTGTGTGTTTTTTAAGGGCAGGTGTGTGTTTTTTACTTTTTCCTCCATGCACTGTGAATGTTTACATGTTATGTGCAATTAAACCATGGCAACATCTAATATTTGTGTAGTATTATGTTCAGCAGACTGTGTTCTTCTATTGTTGTGACTTAGATGATGTTCAGAGCACATTTTATGCCCAATTCATGCAAAACTCCACGTAATCCCAAGGGGTTCACATACTTTTTCTTGCAACTGTATATTAGGTTAAATATTTTCTTTTTTTCTTGATCATTTAGTTTTATTCCTAATTCATTTTCCCACTTTTCTAAAAATGATGGGAGAACAGTTCCAGATATAGTAGTAAGAATCTTATAAATGCGAGAAGTAACATGCCTTCGCATTGTATCTGTGCTAAAAAGTTGTTCAAATGGATACATGTCCTCCATCGTCCTTAGTGGCTGTGGGAGTACTGCTACAAAATGACTTAGTTGAGTATAACGCCACTCATCCAACGTGGAAAATATTTCCTTCCTTTTTTTTAAATCTATAAAAGTGCACAATTAACCTTTATCAGTGATATCTTTTAAACGTGCATTTCTATCTTTTATCCATTTACCTGCGATATCCTCTTTCCCCGGAGGGAAGAATTCTGTTCCCTCCTGCGGTATTAACAGTGAATTATATTCCCACCTCCTTTGTGTATGAATTCTTTCTTATATCCTAAAAAAAAAATATGTGTTAGAGTGCTTGTAGTTTCGGACATTTTTCTAAACTTTTGTGGAAGCCAAATAATGTTATCCAACTGTGGCTCACTGAGTGTACTTTCTATCATTACCCAGCTTTTCCCCCTGAATTATAAATCCAGCCTGCTATTCATGAAAGCAATACCGCAAAGTAATATCTCCTAAAATCCGGCACGTTCAGACTCCCCGTTAGATTTATCCTTGCACAATACCTCATAACTAACTCTTGGTCTTTTATTTGCCCATATATACTTAAGTATCATCTTTTTTATTATCTCAAAGAATGACCCCGGTAAATGTATTGGAAGCATATTTAATTTATACAGGACCTTTGAAACTATTATAATTTTTAATAGATTTATATGGCCAATCCAGGAGGTTGGTCCGATGGATATTTTCCTCAAGTCGTCCTTCAGCTCATTTATTAATGGAATATAATTTGTCTGATATATGTTATTTAACGTGGGAGTTAACTTTACACCTAAATAACTAAACACCTTTTCCCTCCATACAAAGGGAAAAGCTTTCTGTAATATCTGTTTATCTGTCTTTGAGATTTTGATATTTAGTACTTCTGACTTCAAGAGGTTAATTTTTAAATTTGATAGTTCTCCATAATTTTTTACAATTTTTATTAGGTTGGGTAAAGTTACTCTGGGATTCACTATATAAAATAGCATATCATCTGCATATGCCGCTACCTTATGCTCCACCTCTCCTAACACAATTCCTTTTACATCTTTATTCCTTCATACTGTCACCAAAAGCGGTTCCAATGATATAACAAAAAGGATGGGAGAGAGTGGACATCCGTGTCTGGTTCCATTGTACATTTTAAATGACTGTGACAGTGAGCTATTAACCTTGACTGCTGATGTTGGGGAACTGTATGACGTTTTAATCCAGTGCATCATTTTTAGTCCTATTCCCAAAACGTCCAATGTGTTAAACATAAATCCCCAATCTACCCTATCAAAGGCTTTCTCAGCATCAATTGATAGGACTATTGCCAGATGATTTTCTTCCTTGCTTTTTTGCAAAAGCAATAATGATCTCAATCCATTATCCTTTCCCTCCCTCCCCGGGATAAAGCCCACCTGATCTAAATGGGTCAATTCCAGCATCACCTCTTTCATCCTATATGCTAAAACCTTTGCATATCATTTCGTATCTATATTTAATAGCAGTATGGGTCTGTAACTGGCAAATTGGGATGGGTCTTTCCCTTCTTTCGGTAAGATTGTAATATATGCCTGCAATGACTCCGCTTTCATTTCCATTCGCTCTCCTATAGCATTCATGTACTTGCAAATCTTAGGCACCAGTTGTTCTTTAAATTTCCAGTAATATCTCAATGTATAATGTATATTCACCCGGCCCAGGGCTCCTACCTGCAGCTATACTTTTCAATACTGTATAGATTTCTTCCTGTGACATAGGTTTATCTAATACTGCTAATCTCCCTTCCTCTAGTCTAGGTAATCCAGCCTCTTTTAAGTACGCCTGTCTTTTTTCCCTTCTTTCTTGCTCTGATTTTATCGAGTTTTTAGAGTTTATTTCATATAAATCACTATAATATTTTTGAAATGTTTTATCGATATCAGTGGTCGAATGTACCAATTCTCCATTCTTATCTTTTATTTTCTCTATGTAGTTCCTTGATTTCTTTTCCCTCAGTTTTCTGATTAAATATTTTCCCAGTCTATTCCCCCACTGATATCTCTCTTTTGCTAAATTAAAGGCTCTTCTCGTTTCCCATCAACTCAATTAATTCTTCTCTTTTTTGAGTTGTCTTCTGTTGTATTTCTATTTTCTCCTTATGTAGTTGTTCTAAATCATATAGTTCCTTAATTAACAAACTTTTTTTCTCTCCCCATTCTTTCTTTTTTTTCAGCTCCCATTGAGATTAGGATTTCTCTTCTATAAGTCTTATGTGCTTCCCAGATAGTAGCAACGGAAACCTCTTCTGTCTCATTGAGTAAAAATATTCCTCTAATTTTCTCTTTATTCTTCTCTCCATCTCGACATCCTGTATAAGTGTCTCGTTTAATCTCCACATACTACCTCCGCTCCTTTCCCCTTCCAACCTTAGTCTTGTTATAACAGGTGCGTGGTCTGATAGTGACATTACCTCTATTGTGGTCTTTACCAAAGACTCTAGCAGTCTATGTTCAATCATCATGTAATCCAACCTTGAGTACATCCCGTGCACTGGAGAGAAGAAGGTATAATCTCTATCTCTTGGGTGTTTAATTCTCCATGAGTCCATCAGCTGGCACTGGTGTAACATTTTCTTGACCAACTTCAGATTTTTACCTCCGTCTCTCCATACATACGATGAAGTATCCATCAAAGGGTCCATACAAAAATTTAAATCCCCTGCTACAACCAGGTAACCAGGTAAATTTTTCTTAGCAGGCTCTCTAGATATGTCATTGAGTTCTTATTAGGGCAATATATATTTGCTAATGTGCATTGTATTCCTTTTAATTTTCCTTTCAAAAATAGAAAACGACTTTCTGGATTAACTAGTCTATCTGCCATAGTAAATATTACAGTTTTTGCCATCCCAATTGCGAGCCCTTTTGCATGTTTAATTGTTGAATCCACATAATACCACCTTGGGTAGTATTTAGAATATAATTTAACATTTGCGTCCTGTGATAAGTATGTCTCTTGCAGAAACACTATGCCAATGGAATGTTGATGAATTTCCCTAAGAATCTTATGCCTTTTAGTCAGGATATTTACACCTTTCACATTGTATGTCACAAAATTACTCAAGGTCATTCTTACTGTTGACTATCTTCTCCATCTGAGTTCCCACTTAAAGGAGCACGAGTATATAAGATTTGGAACAGAAAAATATCTTCAGAGTAACCTTTATCCCCCACCCCCCAAAACCCCTTGCCCCCGTTCCCCCCATTCCTATTTTTTGTCCCTTTTGGCCCATATCCAAGCTCTGGAGTCTGAAGTGGTATAATCCCATAATCAACTGCTCTCTGGGGTTCTTCCCTAACCAGAACACTATTCCCAGTACCTCCTAATCCTATAAGTACTTAAGAAGAAGGGGGGGGGGGAGATCATAGATGCAAAGGACAAAAAAAATATACATGTATTTATGCAGACATACACATACAGTTGCAAGAAAAAGTATGTGAAGTCCTTGGGATTTTGTGGAGTTTTGCAAGAATTGGGCATAAAATGTGCTCTGAACGTCATCTAAGTCACAACAATAGAAGAACACAGTCTGCTGAACATAATACTACACAAACATTAGATGTTGCCATGGTTTAATTGCACATACATGTAAACATTCACAGTGCAGGAAGCAAAAAGTATGTGAACCTTTACTATTTACTCTCATAAGAGAGTAAATAGTAAAAGTGAGCGCTAAGTTATAAAAGCTATTTATACGCTTATTCGTCTTATTAATAATTTTAGTGCTGCACTTTATATATACAGTTGCAAGAAAAAGTATGTGAACCCCTTGGGATTACGTGGAGTTTTGCATGAATTGGGAATAAAATGTGCTCTGAACGTCTTCTAAGTCACAACAATAGAAGAACACAGTCTGCTGAACATAATACTACACAAACATTAGATGTTGCCATGGTTTAATTGCACATAACATGTAAACATTCACAGTGCAGGGAGCAAAAAGTATGTGAACCTTTGGACTTAATAACTGGTTGACCCTCCTTTGGCAGCAATAACCTCAACCAAACGTTTCCTGTAGTTGCAGATCAGACCTGCACAACGATCTGGAGTAATTTTGGACCACTCCTCTTCACAAAACTGTTTCAGTGTAGCAATATTCTTGGGATGTCTGGTGTGAATCGCTCTCTTAAGGTCATGCCACAGCATTTCAATCGGGTTGAGGTCAGGACTCTGACTGGGCCACTCCAGAAGGCGTATTCTGTGCTATTGCAGCCATTGTTTTGTTGAATTACTTGTATGCTTTGGGTCATTGTCCTGTTGCATCACCCATCCTCTGCGGAGCTTCAGTTGGTGGACAGAAGGTCGTACGTTTTCCTGCAAAATGTCTTGATAAACTCTGGAATTCATTTTCCCATCAATGACACAATCCTTCCAGGCCCTGAGGCAGCAAAGCAGCCCCAAACCATGATGCTCCCTCCGCCATGTTTTACAGAGGGGGTGAGGTTTTGATGTTGGTGTGCTGTGCCTTTTTTTCTCCACACATAGTGTTGTGTGTTCTTCCCAAACAACTCAATCTTGGTTTCATCTGTCCACAGTATATTTTGCCAGTAGTGCTGTGGAACATCCAGGTGCTCTTTTGCAAACTTCAAACGTGCTGCAATATTCTTTTTGGACAGCAATGGCTTCCTCCGTGGTGTCCTCCCATGTACTCCATTCTTGTTTAATGTATTCCTTATTGTAGATGTGTCAACAAAAATGTTAGCATGTGCCAGAGATTTCTGTAGGTCTTTAGCTGACACTCTGAGATTCTTCTTTACCTCATGCAGCATTCTGCGCTGTGCTCTTGCAGTCATTTTTACAGGACGACCGCGCCTAGGGAGAGTAGCAACAGTGCTAAACTTTCTCCATTTGTAGACAGTCTGTCTTACCGTGGACACATGAACATCAAGGCTTTTGGAGATACTTTTTTAACCCTTTCCAGCTTCATGCAAGTCAACAATTCTTGATCGTAGGTCTTCTGATAGCTCTTTTCTGCGAGGCATGGTTCACATCAGACAGTGCTTCTTGAAACCAGTAAACCCAAAACAGGTGTGTGTTTTTTAAGGGCAGGACAGCTGTCAGCAACACATCCAATATCATCACATGGATTGGAGTCAAGATCGGCTCACTCCTGGCTCCAATTAGCTCTAGGAGAAGTCATTAAGCTAGGGCCTCACATACTTTTTCCTCCCTGCACTGTGAATGTTTACATGTATGTGCAATTAAACCATGGCAACATCTAATGTTTGTGTAGTATTATGTTCAGCAGACTGTGTTCTTCTATTGTTGTGACTTAGATGACGTTCAGAGCACATTTTATGCCCAATTCATGCAAAACTCCACAAAATCCCAAGGGGTTCACATACTTTTTCTTGCAACTGTAAGTATTTCATAAGAGGCATGGCGAGTTTTTTGAAGTTGTAATTTTGTGTCATAATTTTTCAGAAAATGAAAAAAAGAAAAAATTATTTTAACAATTTTTTTTTTACATACTGTCACCAGTGCAGTACAGCGTCATCATATAATTGGCATGGCGGTGATCAGGGACACTGACTGGTGACAGTACAAAAAAAAAAAATTGATAACTTTTTAAAAATTCTTTTACATTTTTTTATTAGTTTTAAATTTTTTATTACATTTTTTCTCTTTTTGTAAGATTTGTTTTTCATATTTCACTATGACCAAAGTATTATAATGTTACCATAGTAACATTGTACTACTTTGTGAAGAGTATTTTCTTTTTTTACACAATTTGCTTATAGCAAAGAATTACTTTGCTATAAGCAAGCATTTACCTGAATGACATCGATTCATTCTGGGTTTTTTTTTGTGCTTAGCTGTGATTTGGCCACGGCTATTTACATGACACAGCTGTGCTGTGATTGGCCCAGCTTGTGCATGTGATCGCTGTGACCATTCACAGCTAGACACACTTGTATACAATGGATGGCATGAAAGGAAGCCATCCATTGTATACAACTGTCATGTGACCTGCTGTGATTGGTCACAGCAAGTCACATGGTACTGGCAACGGGTCCGGTACACAGATCTGTCATCGGCCGTGTCCGAGGTACATGGCCAGTGACAGATCGCACCGCATAGCAGCCCTGCGGGCAGGCGCACTGCGCATGTCTGAAGGGATGTCCACCCAAAGGGACAAGCTGGTTAATAATTACTTGCACTTTTTTCTCTAGTTTTCCTTCTGTTTCTTCAACTCATGACAGGACCTGCCCCAGATCATTGTGTAATACAGCCATTTCGTTTTTTATATAATACTCAAGGTTCGCCAACATCTCTACCATATCCATTTTTGTCAGAATTTGCGATTTTAGTCCCTGCTCTTCAGTGTCTCCAAGATCTATTTCACATTCATTATTTATTCATTCTTCAATCTGATTTAAATTTGATCCCCCTAATGATGATCTGGTTTGGTTTCCAGTATTATTTCTCGACTCACAACTTCTCCTTGCTTCCCATTGTCTCTCTGGGGTATGCCCCTCAGGACTTTTCTCCTGGGGGGGTACATATTTTCTTACTGAGCCTAACTGGGGGGTTTATGTCCCACCCCCTTTTGCAGTTTTACTCCTCATATTATTAATAGATTCTCCTTCCAGCTTCAATCCACTACAATAATTTCCGAATTGTCCTCGGTTAAAACTCTATGCAGGTGTTCTCTTCCCTGGGCCTATATATCATATGTTATAGATCGGTCTTCCCATATTGTTTTCTCACTCCTCGTTCCCCACTGGGTGACCCCACTCCTTTTCCTTTTTACAATTAATGTCTGACCCTTTTATTAATTTCATTACTTTGCAATTGAGGCACAGATATTATATTATTCACCAATGATAATAGTCACTCACCGTTCCCTTTCGAAATTCAAAGCTTCACCCTTTATCTTCCTCTCCCATTCAAGGTGCTGCTGTATAGGTGGTCTTTTTTGTTCAGAGGCAAAGGGAGAAAAAATTTCCTGATAGATAGCCACCATCCCCGAAGTATGAAGTTCAATATAAATAAAGGTACCCCTTGAATTAGTTGGGACTTTAAAGGCATAGATACATAGATTGAGTTAAAAATTTAAGATCTTTATTTTGTGAAATTTACACACATAGAAATGATGATGTAACGCCATCTGAGATTATATTGTGACATCACCCTCAAGGCTATTTGTTTAGTAACAACAATGTTTTGTATAACCATACATAAAAAACATTTCTGATCATAATATAACATCACTGTCAAAACATATTATTTTGAAAGAATTGCAGGAACAATTTGCATACATAAAATGCGTTTCGGAGTGATTTCACTCCTTCCTCAGGGAAAAGAGAACTCTGCATAGGGGTGATATGATCTACACAATTGAAAATATATTTTTTTAGAGCATTACTTGAGTCAATTGGCAATACATTTTGTGATTCCCAGTCTCTGTACTCACAATATAGAAGAGTGAGAAGACATTAATTAATCTTCAACCAAACTTAAAACCAAGGCTTCAGTCTGCCACCATCTCACAAGCCAGAGAAGTCTTGGGTACTCAGGGCTCACCAAAAATAAATCACAAGGGCCCCCCCCCATCACTGCAAACAGAGGATTTTAGTAATAAGAAGCATCTCCAAAATGGAATTTATACAATAAAAACAAAACGTTTTAACCCCTCTGGGTGGAATCCACCATTGTATATGTGAGCATCTTGATATTTAGGGACCTCCACCACATCTAGCCAGGTACACTGAAGAATATATAGATATGAGTCTTCAGAGATATATGTCCAATTAGACCACATGAATCTTTTCAGGTACTGTCACTGGAAAAACTGATAATCTAGCAGGAAAAGAGAACAAGTATATAACTACTCATTTCCAAGAAAAGACAGGAAAAACGGGAAAATGTTTCTAGTAGATAGAGAAAATCTGCATGGTGCTCACCATGAAAACAGGAGGAACCACTATGAAGTAATCCGGAAGAGTCCACATTAGCTCACAGATGCAGGGAGTATTCAGGTATGAAAATTGAAACTCAATTATATATGGATCTCATCAAGAGGTTCATCCAATCCTCTGGCAGTGATTAACAGCTTCCAAGGAGGCAGACGGAGAAAATGGCATCCAAACGCCAAACCCAAGCTGCCTCCATTGCAAGTGCTGCTGGGAACCACCCCCCGGAACACCGGTGTGCGCAGCGGCACCATGCCACGTCGTGTGGAGTGTCCTCATGCATCGGCGGACCAACGACATGTTGAAAGAGAGCATGGGCACCGGGTGCAGAAGAATAAGAAATTTAATTTTGGTAAATTGACCATTATATGCTACAAGAGTATGGTATCCCAAAGGTAATTGGGGATCACCCATGCACATGCTTTTAATGTGTCTATAGCCTTGCCTCCAAAATTCCAACTTTGTCTTGCCCACATAGAAACAGCCACATTCACAAAGAAGTAGATATATCACTCCCGCAGTTCGACAGTTAGCAAAATGTTTGGGTCTAAACCAGGGCTTGAAATTTCCACTCGCCTGCTCGCCAATGGTGAGTGGAAATTATGGTGGGGGCGAATGTGTCCCCCAGGGCCATCTTGCTGAGCAGGCTCGGAGCTCTGGCCGGATCTGTCATTGGCACTGGGAGCCGTCAGACTGCTCAATAGCGGAGCGCAGTGAAAGCAAAGCAAGGAGTGTGTGCTGTGCTCTCTGCCTCCCCCTAGAGTGCAGTACCCGGCTCTGTGAGTGAACGACGAAGTACTGCAACTTTTTATGGGTGTGTGTGTGGTGTGTGTGTGTACGTGTACATGTGTGTATGTTTCTGTGTGTCTGTGTATGCATGTACAATTGTACGTGTCTGTGTGTATGTGTTAGAGATCCGGGTATGACCAGAAATGTGTGGACTGACACAGGGAAGTAGCAGGCTTCAGGAACACAGGCGTAGTCAGGCTGGAGAGGTGGAATGGTCAGGCAGGCCGTAAGGTACCGTCAGGCACCGCCTGGCGGGATCTCTAGTGACCCACAGAACAGGATTCCCCAGGGCGCGGAGTCTAAGCCCCAGTCTGCCTTTTCACCAGAGCCCCTGATGGTGGGGATGGCACAGGACTGAGATCAGGTCGCGGCCCCTGAGTGCACCCAACTCTGGTAGAGGGGTCCGCCGAGGGTATGTACTGAGGGAAAGCCTGATGTGAAGGGGCTGGCAGGTTTGGACAGTAGTGACTGGATCCGTGCGGGATGGATGGATCGTCTGGGTAGCGTCAGGCAGGCCAGGTCAGCAACGTGCGGGCAGTGAGGTACCGGAGGAGCAGGCAGAGAATAGTCAGGGTCACAAGCTGGGTTCAGTAACTCACGGGCAGCACGGTACAGAGGATCAGGCAGAAGGATGGTCAGGCAAGCCAGGAGTTCAACAGGAGACGGTCAGCAGAGGTCAGGATCAAAGCAGGGTCAGCAACTAGGCAGGAACACAGGATACCAGGTACAGGGGCTCATGGGAAACATACACCAAGGCCCTGATCACAGGCCTGGTCCTACTTAAATACACCTCCTGCAATCAGCTTCAGCTGATGGCCGACTGCAGGAGTGAGCTTCTGGTTGCTGAGAGCACCCGCTGGTCAGCCCTGGTACTGCAGCCCACACGGCAGGTGAGTCCCACCACCAGTGCTGAGTCCATTCCTGACAGTATGTACATGTGTGTATTTGTACATGTGTCTGTGTGTATGTACATATATGTATGTGTGTGTGTACATGTATCTGTGTACATGTGTCTGTGTGTGTGTGCATGTACGTTTGTGTGTGTATGTACGTACGTGTGTGTGTGTATGTACGTACGTACGTGTGTCTGTATATGTATGTACATGTGTCTGTGTGTATGTACATGTGTCTGTGTGTATGTACATGTGTCTGTGCGTGTGTTTTTCTGTGTATGTACTGTACATATATCTGTGTGTATGCGTGTCTGTACGTGGCTGTGTGTGTATACATGTGTCTGTATTTGTGTGTGTGTGCATGTGTCTCTGTGTGTGTGTACATGTTTCTGTGTGTGTATGTGTATGTACATGTCTGTGTGTGTGTGTACAGGTGTCTCTGTTTGTGTGTGTTTGTTGGTGGCGAGTAACTCTAAGGCCTGGCTAGTAGCTCAGGACTTGATATTTTAAGCCCTGATGTAAAGCACTGCGTAAATTGACAGCGCTATAAAAGTACCTGTAATAAATAAAATTCAAGTATGGGTAAAAAAAAAAAAAAAAGGGTCCTGCACCTTTTTGGATTTGAGCCATACAAAATGTATGGCTCAAATTGCATCACACAGACATTGCATGTAATTCGCACAGGAATGCGGTGCGATTCCTGTGCAAATTAAATGCGGTGTCTCGCACCACATTAGTGTGAACCCAGACTAAAGGTGAACTTTGTTTTTGCTTTACTTAAAAGCTAAGTATTTCTTTTTTAAGCAAAAAGCAGCTCAGTGGGTGAAACTGAGAGTTTTTACTTCAGTGAATTTTCACTGAAATCATTTCCTCATAACTGACAGTCTAGGAACCTGAGCAGAATGATCAATACAGTAGGAATTGCAAGACAACAGTATTGTGCACTTAAAGCAAAGGTTGTGCAATGTTCTTCGGAGAAAAAAAAAATTAATTGAATATATATAGTCTTTTCAAAGTCTCTTTAGATTAGCAAGTAGAAGAGATCAGACTGACAAATCATGTTGATATGTTTTGTTTTTACAATTTTTTTCAGTGTATCATTTATTATTATTATATCTTATATTAAATATAATATAGCCTTGTTTTGCTCATTAGATACATGCATTTTCTGTACGAGGCACGTACAGATGCATTTCAGATTAGAATATCATCAAAAAGTTATTTTATTTCAGTAATACAATTCAAAAAGTGAAACTCATAACATATATATATATATATATATATATATATATATATATATACACAGTGGGGATCGAAAGTTTGGGCACCCCAGCTAAAAATTTGTATTAATGTGCATAAAGAAGCCAAGGAAAGATGGAAAAATCTCCAAAAGGCATCAAATTACAGATTAGACATTCTTATAATATGTCAACAAAAGTTAGATTTTATTTCCATCATTTACACTTTCAAAATAACAGTAAACAAAAAAATGGCGTCTGCAAAAGTTTGGGCACCCTGCAGAGTTAATATCTTGTACTGCCCCCTTTGGCAAGTATCACAGCTTGTAAACGCTTTTTGTAGCCAGCCAAGAGTCTTTCAATTCTTGTTTGAGGTATCTTTGCCCATTCTTCCTTACAAAAGTCTTCCAGTTCTTTGAGATTTCTGGGCTGTCTGTCACGCACTGCTCTTTTAAGGTCTATCCATAGATTTTCAATTATGTTGAGGTCAGGAGATTGTGAAGGCCATGGCAAAACCTTCAGTTTACGCCTCTTGATGTAATCCCCCGTGGATTTCGAGGTGTGTTTAGGATCATTATCCATTTGTAGAAGCCATCCTCTCTTTAACTTCAGCTTTTTCACAGATGGCATCAAGTTACCATCCAAAATTTGCTGATTAGATTTTATTGAATCTATTTTTCCTTCTACTCGTGAGATGTTCCCTGTGCCACTGGCTGCAACACAACCCCAAAGCATGATTGATCCAACCCCATGCTTAACAGTTGGACAGAGGTTCTTTTCATTAAGTTCTGTGCCCCTTCTTCTCCAAACGTACCTTTGCTCATTCTGGCCAAAAAGTTCAATTTTAACCTCATCGGTCCACAGAACTTGTTTCCAAAATGCATCAGGCTTGTCTATATGTTCATTTGCAAAGTTCAAACGATGATTTTTGTGGTGAAGACGTAGAAGAGGTTTTCTTCTGATGACTCTTCCATGAAGACCATATTTGTACAAGTATCTCTTTATAGTGGAATAGTGTACCACAACTCCAGTGTCTGCCAGATCTTTCTGGAGGGATCGTGCAGTCAAACGTGGGTTTTGAATTGTTTTTCTCACAATCCTGCGAGCTGTTCTGTCTGATATTTTTCTTGGTCTTCCAGATGTTGCTTTAACTTCCACTGTTCCTGATGACTGCCATTTCTTAATTACATTCCGAACAGAGGATATTGACATCTGAAAACGCTTTGCTATCTTCTTATAGCCTTCTCCAGCTTTGTGAGCGTCAACTATTTTCAGTTTCAGTTTTCTAGACAACTGCTTAGAAGAACCCATGGTGCTGATTGTTGGGGCAAGGTCAGATGAGTCTGGGCATTTAAAACCTTTGAGCTTGACATCACCTGGTCTTCCCAGACGATGATTGAGAACAATCCATGACACTGGCAGGTCTCAGCTTTGCAAAGGGGGCAGTGCATGCTATATATTCTGCTAGGTGCCCAAACTTTTGGAGATGCCATTTTTTTGTTTTCTGTTGTTTTGAAAGTGTAAATGATGGAAATAAAATCTAACTTTTGTTGACATATTATAAGAATGTCTAATCTGTAATTTGATGCCTTTTGGAGATTTTTCCATCTTTCCTTGGCTTCTTTATGCACATTAATACAAATTTTTAGCTGGGGTGCCCAAACTTTCAATCCCCACTGTATATATATATAGTCATTAAACACAGAGTGATATATTTTAAAGCATTTCCTTCTTTTAATTTTGATGATTATGGTTTACAGCTAGTGAAAACCCCAATCAAGCACAGTGCTACCATGATCATTAAACCAGGTATTGGTACGTTTGGCAGTGTGGGCAGGTGCCAAGTTCTGCTGGAAAATTAAATCTGAATCTCCATAAAGCTGGTCAGCAGAGGGAAGCATGAAATGCTTTAGAATTTCCTGGTAGAGAACTGCACTGACTTTGGACTTGATAAAACACAGTGGACCAACACCAGCAGATGACATGGTTCCCCAAATCATCACTGACTGTGGAAACATCACACTGGACCTCATGCAACTTGGATTCTGTGCCTCTCCACTCTTCCCCCAGATTCTGGGACCTTGATTTCAAAATGATATGCAAAATATACTTTAATTCAAAAAGATGACTTTGGACCACTTAGCAACAGTTTAGTCCTTTTCTCCTTAGCCCAGGTAAGACGCTTATATCGTTGTCTCTGGTTTGGGAGTGGCTTGACGCAAGGAACAGTTTTAGCCCATGTCCTGGATACATCTACAGTATGTGTGGTGGCTCTTGAAGCACTGACACCAGCTGTAGTCCAGTCTTTGTGAATCTCCCCCAAACTCTTAAATGGCTTTTGCTTCACAATCCTGTCAAGGCTGTGGTTACCCCTGTTGCTTGTGCACTTTTTTCTACCACACTTTTTCCTTCCACTCAACTTTCCATTAATATGCTTGGATACAACACTCTGTGAACAGCCAGCTTCTTTGGCAATGACCTTTTGTGACTTACCCTCCTTGTGGAGGGTGTCAATGACTGTCTTCTGGACAGCTGTCAAGTCAGCAGTCTTCTCCATCATTGTGTAACCTACTGAACCAGACTTATGCAGGCCATAGATGGGGAGAAAAAACGGCAGATTTTTCTTTTAAAAAACGAAAATTCGGTCGTTCAAGCGGCCGACGTTACCATCAATGGTAAAAAAAATCGGCCGATTTTCATCCCTTCTACAGCTGGCAAAAAGTGTCCCTGCAGAGAGCTCCGCTATTTCTGACAGTTCTCTGACAGTTCCTTCACATTTACAGCGGTTGAAACATTGTATCTATTTGTTTCCATTTAGGATACAGATGTTTTTATTCGGAAACAAATAGATACAATGTTTCAACCGCTGTAAATGTCAAAGAACTGTCAGAGAACTGTCAGAAATAGCGGAGCTCTCTGCAGAGATACTTTTTGCTGGACTGGAATTCTTCTTATTTTCATCCTACTTCTTCTTCTTCTTCTTCTTCTTCATCCTCATCCTCTTCTTCTTCTTCTTCTTCATCCTCTTCTTCTTCTTCTTCTTCTTCTTCATCCTCATCCTCTTCTTCTTCATCTTCTTCTTCATCCTCATCCTCTTCTTCTTCATCTTCTTCTTCTTCATCCTCATCTTCTTCTTCTTCATCCTCATCCTCTTCTTCTTCATCCTCATCCTCTTCTTCTTCTTCTTCTTCATCCTCATCCTCTTCTTCTTCCTCCTCTTCTTCTTCATCATCCTCATCCTCTTCTTCTTCTTCTTCTTCTTCATCCTCATCCTCTTCTTCTTCTTCTTCTTCTTCTTCTTCATCCTCTTCTTCTTCTTCTTCTTCTTCTTCTTCTTCTTCTTCTTCTTCATCCTCACCCTCTTCTTCTTCTTCTTCTTCTTCTTCTTCTTCTTCTTCATCTTCTTCTTCATCCTCATCCTCTTCTTCTTCATCATCTTCTTCTTCATCCTCATCCTCTTCCTCTTCTTCATCCTCATCCTCTTCTTCTTCTTCCTCCTCATCCTCTTCTTCTTCTTCTTCTTCATCATCCTCATCCTCTTCTTCTTCATCATCATCCTCATCCTCTTCTTCTTCATCCTCATCTTCTTCTTCATCCTCTTCTTCATCCTCATCCTCTTCTTCTTCTTCATCCTCATCCTCTTCTTCTTCTTCATCCTCTTCTTCCTCTTCTTCTTCTTCTTCATCCTCTTCTTCATCCTCTTCCTCTTTTTCTTCTTTTTGTCTTCCTCTTGCAGGTCACTGCTCATGCGCAGATTTTTTATCGGTGTTATCGGACGATTTGCCCACTAATTGCCGCGAAAATCGGCCGATCGGCAAAATCGGCCGATTTTTTTCCAACTTTACCGAAAAACAAAAACGGCCAAAATACCGAAAAACGGCCGACCAAATCGCCCACTAACGATCCGAAAATCGGCCGATTTTATTTTCGGCCGACAAATCGGCCGATTTTCGACCCATCTATGGCCTGCATTAGAGACCATTTAAAGGCTCAGGAAACTTTTTACAGGTGTTTTGAGTTAATTAGCTGATTAATGTGCAACACTGTGGGGTTTATTTACTAAAGCTAAAGCGTACAAAATCAGGAGCACTTTTGCATAGAAACCAATCAGCTTCCTGGTTTTATTGCCAAAGCCTAAATGAACAAGCTGATGTTAGAAGCTGATTTGGCTACCATTCACAGGTGCACCAGATTCTGAGTGAATCAGCTTTAGTAAATCTACCCCCATGAGTCTACAATATTGAACTTTTTTACAATTTTTTAATTTTCTGAGATACTGAATTTTCTGTTTTCACTAGCTGTAAGCCATAATCATCAAATTAAAGAGACTTTGATTTGAATTACTGAAATAAATTAAGTTTTTGGTGATATTCTAATTTATTGAGATGCACCTGTAATTGCTTGGAATGCTTCTTCTTGTGCCAAAACTACACATTTCTGCACTTAATACTATAGAAACAATGATGGAAGGGAAAACATGTAGAAATGTTATTCTCATATCAAAATTACTTTGAAGATGTAATAGACCCAAGCAATCTTATTCTTCACACTAGTCCATTGTAAATAATATAGCACTTGCAATAGGCATTCTGTAGTTGCTCCTTTACCTAGGCCAAAATTTTCATCATTTGCACAATGTCTATATGAAGCAGTGCTTTCTGTCCCTAGCCCTGCCTCCTGTTGCCCCCAACAGTGTAATGCCCCTTTCACACAGGGCGAACACCATTTTGATAAGCAGGGTATCTGCCGATCCCCAGCTGTCAGAGCAGAGCGGGCAAATGACAGGTCCATGGACACAAACAGAGGCCACTCTGATCTATGGGTGGTCAGGTGTAAAACGGACTCCGCTGTCTGTTTACACCCAACTATCCTCCAATCTGACCTGCCTAGACAAAGGAAGACTGAGCCTCTTCTTTTTTTTATAGCGGACTAGATCGGAGGTAGGCGGGTGTAAACTGACACAAAACCATTTACACCCGCACGTCCATAGGGGTGAATGGACCGTCTTATCAGGTCCACCTGAAAAACTGACAGGTGGACCTGATCGGACCCTTTCTGTGAAAGAGGCCTAATCCAGTAATCATAAGGAGGAGAAGTAAACTGTTGATAGGCTGCTATTAGCAGGACTGGATTTACTATTAGGCACAGTACACAAAGGGGTGGCTTTTTACTGTGTAGTTAAAAAATACATATATTTTTCTCCATTTGTCAGTGAAAATACAGCCATCTCATACAAGCTCATATACACACTTTCCAACATTCCAAGGCAGGTTAGAGCCAGGGGCCTGTAAAGCAAGAAAAGTTCTATGCAACAGGGCTGAACTTAGCAAGAGTTAGTTGCTTTAAGTGTCAAAGGTTGTGTGCCTACAGGCAGCAGTGATGGAAATATGGTCTGTCATGTGAAGCTAGAAGAACAGATGGTGCCTAGGCATCTGCATATGTGCTGCTTTTAATCAGGAATTACATTGGAAGGTCCTTATTTTTTTGTTTTTATTTTTTGGCTAGCTTCACACCTTGTTATGTGTTACATGTTATGTATTACCTATGTGAGTTGCCACAACATACAGTAACACGTATTACGTTCTGTTTTGCAGCTAACATGGGTTTGAGATGAATTCTGCAGGTATGAGATTTCCATTACCAGGATTTTTTTTTTTTTAAACCATAATGTGCTTCAAGGCCTTTGAAATATGGACAGTAGGCTTAGAAGGGCCAATAAGGTGACTTTTGAATATGCCAGCTCCCTCATAATAAAAGGGGAGCACAGAGCAGCTATTGTGTCAGTGAACTGGAAAATGCAGTAGGAAAAACTGCATAGGGAGAAATTAGGATAAGTTAGGAATCAATTAGGATCAGTTAGGAAACTGTGTTTACTGTACATACTTCAAGTTTTTTTGTTGCAAGGAAGCCTGTTTAAAAAAAAAAAATGATTTCAGAGGGATGATATTTGGGGTTTGCAATTACTTATTGGGGTACATTATTTTATATTAAATAGACCTTTATTTTAAATTAAGCATTTTTTTTTTTGCAGCATAGCTATCCCTAGAAAATGTAGGCTTTTGTTTCAGTGGGTATTGTGTTGGGTCTTTCATTTATTTAGTTTTTTTGTTTTTTTTTTATGTTGCCAAGACCTTCCCATAGGTTTGCGGTGCTCAAAAGTGTGACATTCACTTGTTACTGACCATCTGTTGTTGGAGCTTTCTTTTGTTTGCAGCACACAGCTGCATCATTTGAAAGAAAAAAAAAATATGTGCAAGAGATAAACTCTGCAGTTGCACCTAAACCACCTAACATTGTAGCACTCACATTCACCATACTCCCTTCTCACCATGGTGTAAATAAAGGTTAGGCATACACTAGTTATATATATTATCCTTAATTAAACTGTCCTGCTTCTGGTCAATTTTACACTGCTATATCCACTTCTGTAGTTAAAGCTTTCTATTTGATGTATCATCTTCATGAACATTTCAAGTGGGGGCTGTCTAGCTGTTGGTCATATTCACAAAGTATTTTACTATATAGATTCCTGGATATTGATTCACTCTGTGTTTGGGTAAGAGCCATTTAATATATTAATTTTATGTATTTATTTTCCATAATGATTGGGTAGATATGTTATTTTTTCTTTTTTTAAGCTACACACATGATGAATACATCTCCTGTTGGTCGGTGGTATATCCCTGTCATTTTCTGATATTGATACAAATGCACTCCTCCTATGTGGGTAAGCCAATTACGTTGTATTTTTGCATAATATTTTTCATTTTTAAGTATTGTTTCTACTGTGTCTTGCTTCCCCCCAGACTGGTGACTTGGGTTAGCTATCCAACCCCTTTTTTTTTTTTTTTTTTTCTTTCTTTCTCCCGCTCACCCTCTGGTGGTTTTAAGGTGATTTAGTTTAGCTTTTTGTTATGATTTGTTTTATATATGTTATTAATATAGGATTGATGTATTATTTTTGGTGTTCATTTAATTATGTTTATATTGTTTATCAGCTATAAAACTATCAACGAAGTGGATCCAGAAGAAGCCCTTATCTTGGGCAAAACACATTGGTTCTTATTGTCTTCGTTTCATTCAATTCTAAGCACATGTATTTATAGTTTGTAGATATAGCTGCTGTTATGTTTTTTTCAGTGGATTATATATCCACAACACTTTTCTAATTTGATACAAATAAGTGTTTTTTTGCATTTTGAATTTATTTCTTTAAGTGCACCATTTAAATACCCATTTTTTTGTGATACCCCTGTCTTCATTGAAGCGGCAGGGAAATTTGCGGACATCTTTGGTCTCTACTTACTGTGTTTTGGGGATGGTGCTGTTTGAATTTAGTTGACAAAGTCCCCCACTCCTTTTCTATCCTCTGCTGTACCTTAATTCTTGTATTAAAACCCCTACCTATGCTTTTTGTCTCTAGTAAGATTTTGGCCTAGTTTGCAATCTAAAATTGTCCTGCTGCTGGACAATTTGACATTGTTAAATCCTCTGCTGTCTTTTAGTAATACATCTGCCTGTAATCTTTGTCTCTAGTACATTTCAGCCAATTCTCGCTTATGATGTCATGCTGCTTTATCATTTACAGACTCTTATTGAGAGATTGATAGAAATGGGACAGTGGCAGGTCAATTTTACATTAACAAAAACAGGGACAGCCTCCATGAACTTCTGGCCAATATTCACATGACAGTCAAAGCATGTCCTACTCCCATTTGATTAAAAAGCATGTGTCGCTGCTAAAACTACGGAAAAATGCTTTTTTGTAAACTCAAATTAATCTGATTGGGGTGCCACTGCTGTAATTAATTAAAAGAGAAAAATGTAATATATTTCAGCTTACTCAAAAGGGAAAACAACTGCTTCTGTAACTACTTGCCACCCATGTAACACATACAGTATTGTGTGGCAACAAAAAAGGTGCACTTTAACAACCACATGCTACACATATGCATCATTGGGTGGCAGAACTTTCTGTGCTAAGACTGCACTTCCAGCACAAGGACAGCTAATGACTGGGATTGCCATTGGTATTGGCTCCTGATCATGTGACCACTATGGCAGCCTATTCCAGTGGTCATGACTGGCCTCTCCTTCCTGCCCCCTGGTTAAGGAAAACACTGGGGCTGGACAAGAAGAAGTTAAAAAGCATTAGCTGGACAGGAAGGAGTTAAAAAGCATTAGCTGGACTTCAGCCTTAATTTGTCCATCTTAGTCTACTAGTCCCTAATCCTCCAAACACTATACTCTCCAGACAATGCTGCTGTCTAAGGGTGTCTCTATTGCTCCTTCTTACATATCCACCCAAAGACATGAAGTGTTTTACTGGCCAGATCACCAGTTAAAAAAAAAATGAAAAAAAAAACAGAAAGTGAGTGCAGCCACCACATCTAAGGATTGGTAAGGTGCAAAAAGTAAATTTTTGCTTTTGGCTTTATATATACTTTAAACAAAATAAACTATAAAAAGGAAAAAAAACAATAGCACAAATGTAGTTATGCTTCTAGGATATGACATTATTGAGGCGCTCCATGAAAGTCATACTGTTCCACACTATGTACAGCTGTAAAAGCGAAACTAAAGTAAAAAATACTTACCTCTTTTCCAAGTGTCCAACACCAATAAGTTCCCTCACCGGCCCTGACATATTCTCCCTGTCTTCTTGTGCTGGTCTTCAGCCATTATGATTTTTGGGGACAGGATGATGTCATTCCCGTGCATGTGCAGGAGTCCAATCATCCCGCCACACAGGCACTGTTGATGGGGGAATCCCTCCCGTGGAGCTATTGTGTTTTCCCGGCAGGGGGAGCAAGGAACTGTCCCTCTTGGGAGAACAAGATGGTTATCCCTAGTGGCTATAGCTGTTGGCAATAATCGCATGCTAGAAATCCAACATGCTAGTTATACCCAAGTCGATCAATAGATCCACTTGGCCAAAATCAGACTGCCCATAGGAGGATTGAATCTTAGCCGGTCCCTGCTGAACTGGCCAAGATTCGATCTATGGCTGGCTTCTAAATGCCAGGGTGGAGGCAGGCATTCTAGTAATGTTACCGCTGTGATTTGCTGTCACAGCAATCACACGATTGGAAAGCTCCCGATCGCAAGTATGCATCAGGAGCTTTCCGGTCCCCGACGGTAACTGTGCTGAGAGAGAGAGAGAGAGAGTTTACTTTTTTACTATAGGCATACCTTTGGTACATACAGTAGCTAAAATTAATCTAAAAACAGCCTCTGACTAACTTTGTATAAAGTTACACATGACTGGCATAAAGAAATATATATCCTAATAATAATAATAAGAGGAAGAAGAAGAAGAAGAACAAAGTCTAGTGATGCCTTAGTGAACTAAAGCTATACCCAAGCCCATGGGGCTCAACATAAGGGTAATTAGGAGAAGATATTTAGACATCTGGAACTGGATGAACTTTTGTCTTTTTTCAGCCAGACTAACTCTGTAACTATGTAACATCTATTTGGGTTTAATACCGCTTTAAAGATAGACTGAAAATCAAGGTATGGGAAGTGAATATTTAAAAAAAATGCGGATAATGCATGGCAACGGGGGACTCTAGGACTGAAGTACCTAAAATCCTGGAACGCTACTTAAAAATCCAAGACTGTCTGGTTTTGTATTGTAAGACCTCCCTGCTCAAGTGTGTATGGCAGAACTTTTTCAAACTAAACTAATATATCATTGGCGACCATCACAGAAAACATATGCTGTCAAAGTAAACTTGACTGCCCCACTTGTCATGTGCGTTAGAAATAGTTGCATAGCCACTTCAGCCTCAAGCCATTTCTGGCACTTTTTGTTTACATTTTAAAATCAGTATATTTTGCTAGAAAATGTCTTAGAATGCCAAAATGTTTTTTGTAAAGCAGAGACCCTAAAGAATAAATTGGTGGTTTTTGCGTAGTGGTTTTTCAAATACAACGGCAACAAACAACATAAATTTTACTATTCATAGGCGAAGTTTAAAGCATTTACAAGTTACCATTTTAGATTTACAGAGGAGGTTTAATGCTAGAATTACTGCCCATGATCTGACAATCATGGCGATGCCTCACATGTGTGGGATGATAGCTGTTTGCGTGTGTGTGATCCCGACTTGTGTGTACACCATTGCACTTGAGCATGGGGTGGCAGGGGCACTTTAATTCTTATTTAGAATTAATTTTTTTTTTACACTGTCACTTTAGTTTTTTTTAATCACTTGTAAACATTCCCTGTGACAGCAATAGACACATACTATTTTTTCTGGAAGGATCTGGAGTCTGTAAGACCCCAAATCCCTCCTCTGCACTTGAAAGCATTCAAAACATCAAAATCAGTGTTTTTGAATGCTTTCAGATTTTTAAAAATGGCACCGAAAGTTTCAGAGTAAACTGGAAGTGATGTTAGGTTATTGCTTCCAGTTTACAATAAAGGAGAGCCGGTCAAAGTTGATTCTGGTTTTGCTTGGCTGTCCGGTCAGCCGGCAGACATGCCAACTGGTTGCTTGGGACTACCGGTGGGACGAGAGATACAGAGAGAGCCACAGGAGGAGGGGGGGAGGATGTACCCTCACACTGCTTGTCAAGCAATCGAGCAGCTACTTAGCTCCTCTGATTGCTTGAACAAGACAGTTGACCACCAACTCTAAAAAACAGGCATCACTCTGGTACAACCACCAAAAGTACAGCAACGTACGGTTTCGTTGCTGGTCCGGAGTAGGATAGTAAGTGCAAGGCAAAATAGGATATTGCTAACAATAAGTTAAAGTAGAAGTAAACTCTGATGAATGACATTCAGTTTTGTATAGTACTGAGTATCGGAAATAATAGCCTTTTTAAAATTCAACTAGCAAAACTGTGCCTATTCTAGAATGGTCAAGTTGTGGACGGTGAGTGGGTTGGTGTTTACTTGCAAGCAATTGATGGGAGCAAGGGTCAGAAATGTTGGTAAAAGTGTGATGAGGGCATGAGTGGCATTGATAAGAGTGCAGTGGCTGTGAAGGTGCAAGGGTGAGAGGGGGGGAGGGGTGCAGAGCAAGGAAGTTTGGAGTCACAGTAATGAGAGCAGGAATGGTGAGAATGGGGCAAGGGGGCATGCACTCGGGGGGGGGGGGGGGGGGAGTTGGTGAGAGTGTGGATACAGCCTCATTGGTGAGAGAATGGAAGTTGCAGGCATGATGGTAAGAACAGGTCAGGGGGACAGGTAGGTGGAGGGAAGTGGTGAGAGTGGGGATACAAGCTCATTGGTGAGAAAATTGGAGGTGCAGGCATGATGGTGAGAACAGGGTGGGGGATATGGTGAGAGTGGGGATACAGGCCAACTGGTGAGACAATGGAAGATGCAAGCTTGATGGTGAGAATAGGGCTGGCTGGGGGGTGGGGGGGGGCATGTAGGTAGGGGAAGGTGGTGAGAGTGGGGATACAGGCCCACTGGTGAGTGAATGGAAGATGCAAGCCTGAAGGTGAGAATAGGGCTGGCTGGGGGAGCATGTAGGTAGGAGGAGGTGGTGAGAGTGGGAATACAGGCCCATTGGTGAGAGAACGGAAGGTGCAGGTGTGGTGGCTGGTGAGAAAAGGGGGAAAAGGGGAGTGCGGGCATACTGGGTGGGAAGATAAGTGAGGGGTATAGGTGCAGTGACTTTTCGGAGAAGTGGGATGCTGGCATGCCAAGTAGGGGAAGAAGAGGGGCACAGGCATGGTGGTGAGGCATGGTGGTGAGAACAGGAGGATGGTGTGCAGATGCAGTGTTGAGGGGAGTCTTTGTGCAGATGTGGAGTGAGAACCGTGGGGAGAGCCTGTTGGTGAGCAGATAGTGAAAGGAAATGCATGCAGACATAGTGGTAAAGAGGACCAATAAATACTATGCATGTGTGCCAAATGAGGCACAATACTGTGCATGCATCGTCTTATTGACACAACCAGCAGCCATATTTGACAGAACATACACACCACCTTGGAGGAGTCCACGGGGGGAAAATTATTATTTAAACCTCAACTTTTCCAAGTAAATTTTAGAATTAAATTATTAGTCTTTTTTCACACTCCTTGTGGAGGGTTGTGTTTATGCACCCAAAGAATGAAAGGTGTTCCATGCAGCCAGCCTGTCAAATCAATGACACTCTGTGAGACACAGCGGCTGCACAAAACTTATAACACGTCTGTTTACATCCATTCAGGGACAGACGCAAGACTCTGGACACAGATACTCTGCATCCAGAGGTGTGTGTTCATGCCTGTATGGATGTATACATTGGAACTTACATTAAGATTCATACAGCTGCTGCATCTTTCAGGATGCCATTGATTTTGATTCTGAATAGAGCTTTATTCTAGTCCAACTAACTAGTCTATTACTTATCCTATATTATTATTATTATTATTATTATTATTAATAACTTGAAATTTACATTTCTGTATAAAAGTAAGGTGGAAACAAAAAGGGCATTTTACTTCCTGTATTTTTCTTTTCATATAACTAAAGGATACTGTTTTAATCTTTTTTCATCCTTTGTTGTATCTCAGTGGTCCTGTAGCCACTTCCCGTCTGTGCGTATGCACTCCAGAGATGATTGCATGGCCACTCATAGTCTATATTGGAAGCAAGAAAATAGAGCATTGCCATCCTACAACAGGAAATACCTGCCTAAACAAGAACTTTCATGGCAAGATTGCCAGGTATTACTGGATGAAAGCTGCAGATTTAAATATATATATATATATATATATACAGTTGTGACCAAAATTATTCAACCCCCAATGCTGTAAAGGGGTTTAGGGACTATAGTGTACATTTGGAATTGTATTCAGAATCAAATCCTACAAGGACGTTGTAACTACCCAAATGCAACTAAAATGACATCAATTGTTTATGTAATACAGTAGTAAATGGTTCTTATGTGGTTTCTTCATTGCCACAATTATTCAACCCCTTAAAGACTACCACTCTGAAGAACAGAGGTTCATACAGGTGCTTTCCATCAGGTATTGAAAACACCTGTGGATGTCACCGAGCAGCAATCAAGCATAATAAGCACCAATTAGGCAGCTTTAAAATGACTGTGATACTCAGCTCCTTCTAGACATTTACTGGTGTGGTTACAAACATGGTGAAGGCAAGAGAATGGTCCAGGAAGACAAGAGAAGAGGTGATTTCTCTTCACAGGAAGGGCAATGGCTATAAGAAGATTGCAAAGATGTTAAACATACCAAGAGACACCTTAGGAAGCATCATTCGCAAATTCAAGGCAAAGGGCACTGTTGAAACGCTACCTGGTCGTGGCAGAAAGAAGATGCTGACTTCGACTGCTGTGCGCTACCTGAAGCGTAGAGTGGAGAGAAGTCCCCGTGTGACTGCTGAGGAACTGAGAAAAGATTTGTCAGATGTGGGTACAGAAGTTTCAGCCCAGACAATAAGACGCACACTGCGTAATGAAGGCCTCCGTGCCAGAACTCCCAGGCGTACCCCCTTGCTGTCTCCAAAGAATAAGAAGAGTATGCCAAAAGCCATGTGGACAAACCACAAAAGTTGTGGGATAGTGTTCTGTGGACTGATGAAACAAAATTAGAACTGTTTGGGCCCATGGATCAACGCTATGTTTGGAGGAGGAAGAACAAGGCCTTTGATGAAAAGAACACCTTGCCTACTGTGAAGCATGGTGGAGGGTCAATCATGCTTTGGGGCTGTTTTGCTTCTGCAGGTACAGGGAAGCTTCAGCGTGTGCAAGGTACCATGAATTCTCTTCAGTACCAGGAGATATTGGATGGAAACGTGATGCAGTCCGTCACACACCTGAGGCTTGGGAGACGTTGGACCTTTCAACAGGACAATGATCCCAAGCATACCTCCAAGTCCACTAGAGCATGGTTGCAGAGGAAAGGCTGGAACATTTTGGAGTGGCCATCGCAGTCACCAGACTTAAATCCGATTGAGAACCTCTGGTGGGACTTAAAGAAAGCAGTTGCAGTGCGCAAGCCTAAGAATGTGACTGAACTGGAGGCCTTTGCCCATGAAGAATGGGCGAAGATACCCGTAGATCGCTGCAAGACACTTGTGTCAAGCTATGCTTCACGTTTAAAAGCTGTTATAACTGTAAAAGGATGCTGTACTAAGTACTAAGATTGAATGTCACTTGGGGGTTGAATAAAACTGATAATGCTGTGAGCACAGAAAAGACATTTGTGGTTATTTCATTATAACTGTTATGTTATATTTGTCTGACCTACAAGTGCCTCTTTAATGTAAATGTAAGCAAGATGACTGAATGATCAAAAGCAATGTCAAACTGGCCAAAACACTCAATTTCAGTGGGGGTTGAATAATTTTGGTCACAACTGTATATATATATATATATATATATATATATATATATATATATATACAGGGCTGGGACAAGGGGTGGCTGCCCCGGCCAATGTGAGGTGGGGGGTGCTGCATGGACAGTTTCTACCTACAAGCTGGCAGGAGTAGTGACAGTCAGCAGCTTCAGAGGAACAAACACTTCTGCTGGGAATGAGAGTATTTGTGCTAGAAGGGAGAGGAAGAACAGGATATGTGGTAGAAGGAAGGGTTGGGGGGATATGTGCTACACAGAAGGGAAAGGAGGTGCAAGATTTATTCTGGGAAGAGTAAATTCTGTGGCAGCAGGGGTATACAAATGATTTTAGGAGGCAAAATTTGGAGGAGAGAGGATGATTTGGGCGAATGTGCTAGGAGAGGGATGGGGGAAGAGGATCTGTGCTAGTAGGGGGGATTTGTACTAGGAGGGGGGATTTGGGTGGATGATTTGTGCTAGTAGGGATGATTGGAAGGGGTTTGTGCTAGGAGGGGGGATTTTGAAGAAGGGGGATTTATGCTGAGGGGAAATTTGAGGGCTAGAGAATTTGAGCTGGGAGGGGGGAATTGGGGAGGGAAAGGATTTGAGCTGGGAGGGGGTTGGTTGGGGCACGGAGGGATTTGTACTGGAAAAGGGGGAATTTTTGTTTGGGGAAGGGGGGGGGGGAGTTTGGCTTGCAAAGGGAATTTATGCTTGAGGATAAGTATGTAGATTAGTGCGCAAATGTTTGGGGAGGTAAGAGGGAGAGGAGTTTTGCTAACACATAATGCTCATACAAACATGGGGAGAGGGGCACTGTTTGGCATCTTTACCCTGGGTGCTAGATAATCTTGCCCCAGCACTGTATGTGTATATTATATATATGTATATATATATATATATATATACACACTGTAAATATATTAAATCCATCATTGGGCTATTACGGTCTTTGGATGGAGCTTTCCTTTTAGGAATATATAAAAGTACATAATTTCTTTATTATGATCAGGACGTTTTTTAAGGAGATAAAATGAAATAATAGTTATCCAGTAAAAGAAAAAATGATGTTGATCCAACCTGTTTACTCTCTAGTGGTGCATAAATAAAAGAGATCCATTTATGTGAGGCACACCTGGTTACTTGACAAACACAGGTCTTAGTAGGTTAGATGACTTGATGAATTACTACATAATGAATTAATTATTATGTCTTATGGCAGATTTATCAATGACCCATAATGAACCTGTGTTTTAAATTATCATAGTGAACAAATGACTATTGTCGCCAATAACTATTTACATTCTTCCTTTCATTTTCAATCTTGTGCTGTAGTAAAAAAAAGATTGTTGCAATGTGTCTTAAATAAAAAAAAAAAAAAAAAAAAAAAAGTATTTTTTTCAGATGTTTTCATAAATATGTTCTTTAAATTTGGCTTACCGTCAACTGATAGGTTAGTGTTCTCATATCTGGGCAGCTCAAAGGCTGGAGTCTTTAGCTGTTCATTTCTTCCTGCCTGCCTCTGACATCTAGTGGAATTTATGGGAAATGCAATCTAGGCATGCACAAGCATGTACTGTATATGTGTTCACATGCTGGGAACAGTGATAAACTTGACATGTTCAGACTAAGGTCCAAACCCACATGTACGGGTCTTCTAGGAAGCTGTTACCTGTATACCAATGATCTGCAGGCAGGACATTGCTCGCCCCACAGCCACATGTATACATGCCCTGGGTACAGATGACTAGTTGTACAGGAAAGCTTCCTGGTGGGCTCACACATTTGGGCTCAGTTCCAACTCAAGCTCATCACTGGTGGGGATATATTTTATCACATTTTTAGGGTTCTTACAGTAATATATTGGATTACCAATATGGTAAGTTTTTACGAAATTAACCACTTGACCTCCAGAAGAATTTAACACCTTCATGACCAGGCCGTTTTTTGCTATTGTAACTGGCAATTGCATGGTCACTCAACACTGTGCCCACTTTTTTAGGTTTATCATACAAAGAGCTTTTAATGGTATTTGATTACCACTGTTATATATATATATATATATATATGAAAACAGACCAACACAAATCTGAAAACAAAAAAAATGTCTACTTTGTTATAAAACATATCCAACAAAATCAAATTTCTTCAGAAATTTAGACAAAAATGTATTCTGCTACAGGTTTTCAGAAAACAAAATCCCAATAAGTGTATATTAATCGGGTTATGTGAAAGTTATACAGTCTACAAACTATAGTATATATATTTGAAAATGAATTAAGCCTGATGTACTGATGGCCTCTCTCAATTCTTGAGGCCCTTAAAATGCCAGGACAGTACAAATACTCCCAAAATGACCCCTTTTTGGAAATCAGACAGGCCAAGGTATTTATTAAGAGGCCTGGTGAGTTTTTGAAGTAGTCATTTTTAGACATTTTTTTTGGAAAATTAAGATATTAAATAAAAAAAAACTGAAGGAAAATGAAAAAAAAATAAAAAAAAACCCCTAACATTAACATACTGTCACCAGTGCAGTACAGCATCATGGTGTGGTGATGACCAGGACACTGACTGGTGACTGTATGTTCAAAAATAAAATAAATAAAGAAAATTTGTATTTAATTTTTAAAACTTTTTTCCCCAATTTTTTTTTAACATACTTTCATCAGAGTGCTATACTAACCTATGGCGAGGGCAGTCAGGTCTGTCACATGATCTCTCCAGCAGCCAGCTTCAGTGGAAAGATCGCCAACAGCAGCAGCAAAGCCTAGGTTATAACGTCACCCATAGGCATACTATGGGCAATCCATTGTTGGCTGTCCTTCCTGCACACTGAAGCCAGCACTGGAACCTGATCATTTCTCCAGACCAGAACGGCCGTATAAATAAGTTTAAGCTTCTTTCTTTCATTTATTGTCATTGATTACTTAAATTTCTGAAGTTAAAGTGGCAGTAAACTTTTTTCTACTTTTATTTACAAGTAATATGAATATCTCCTAAACATGCACTGTTGGAGGAGATATTCGCTCTTTTTGAGAGCCAGTGCATGCGTTCTGAAGGAACAGCATACCCGTATCATTCCTTCACAGCACTGTGTCGTGGCCCAGGACTGTGGTGCCATCACGGCTTGGCCAGATAGCCCACGGAGCACACGAACATGGCCGTGAAGATGGAAGCCTCTGCAGCAGTGACAGGGTGCTGCTGGAGGGCTTCGTTTTAAGGTACGTCCTTCATAAGGTGCCAGTATGAGATGCATACTAGCACACTATGACATTTTTTATTTTATTTTTTTTTAAAGCTGTGGTTTACTACCGCTTTAACTTGCTCCAGCTCCAACTGGTTTGAACAATGACTCAATGGCTCAAAACTGTGGAGACAGAGTATTTAAACCTGTGCTCAGATCATGCACACTAAGGCCCCATGAACACTGGGCATTTAGCCCTGATGCATGAGATTTCAACATTTTTTGTGCGGGCAGAAGGTACAGCGGTGCTGTTCAGCCCAACTGCTGGCCATTTGTAAAACTTTATGAGAGGCTGAAAGCTGCTGTGGTTGTATGGTGTACCAAATACTACTAACATTTAGGTCAGTATGGTTTCTTTGTAGAGCTGCACCAGATTTTGCACTCTCCAGTCTGAGTAAATCAACCCCTGTTTTTTTTGTAAGAGCAGCCTGCCAGCCCTTTGAAAACAATTAGATATTTCTAAGCTGTTAGGCTGATGTCAGATGGTAAATTCTTACACTAGAGACAAATTGCCAGGCAAAGAATCGCTAAAGAGCCTGTGTGTCCCTATGGAATTGCTCCCTCGGTAACCAGATGCAGTGAAATTTTGCTCTGTCAATGGCTCGAACAATGCTGAATCTGAATCACTAATGATGGGAGCGACAGCTCCCTGCCCTCTGCTATAGGAGGAGCAATTCCATAAGGAGAAACAGGCAGGTCCTTTTGATAATTTGCCAGCAACTGGTTTACTAGCAGCAGAATGGACCACTCAACATCAGCTTTAAAAAGTGACACTAAACTCTGGTTTAAAAAAAGAAAATTATATTTAAGTATGTATTTTTAACTCAAAATGGTACCCTCTATATCTCTCTGGCTCCTCCAGATCTCTAAATTCCTTTTTCTTTCTGCTGTGATCCGACTTCCTGTTAGAGGTGTTTGTCTTCCATGGTCCCACAGTGTGTAGGAATGTAGCCACCCGCTCTTGCTCATTCCTGAGATGGACTACGGCACATAGTATATTTTGCTTAGAGCAGTGCAGCTAATGTGCACTGCTCATTCCAAACAAACAAAAGTGAGGGGAGGAAAAAAGGAGAGGTTCTGTAGCTTGCAGGGGATGTTAAAAAGGAAGCAAAACAACTTAATCAAAAATAGATTACAGGAAAATTAAAGTTGTGCTCAAAAGTTTGCATAACCTGGCAGAAGTTGTGAAATTTTGGCATTGATATTGAAAATGTGACTGATCGTGCCAAAAAAATGCTCTTTTATTGTATGATGATGATTTATTGTATTGTATGATGATCATATGAAGCCATTTATTATCAAATAGTATTAATAATAATAATAATAATTGTTTGGCTCCTTTTTAAATCACAATGATAACAGAAATCGCCCAAATGGCCATCATCAAAGGTTTTCATACCCTGGAATGTTTGGCCTTGGTACAGACACACAAGGGGACACACACGGGTTAAAATGCCAATTAGAGGTTAATGTCCCACATCTGTGGCTTTTTAAATTGCAATTAGTGGCAGTGTATCAATAGTCAATGAGTTTGTTAGCTCTTACGTGGAAGCACTGACTAGGCTAGATACTGAGTCATGGGGATCAGAAAAGAACTGTGAAAAGTCCTGCGTAACAAGTAATGTAACTTTATAAAGCTGGAAAAGGACATAAAAAGATGTCCAAAGCCTTGAATATGCCAATCAGGACTGTTAAATCACCTATTAAGAAGTGGAAAGTTCGGGGATCTCTTGATACCAAGCCAAAGTCAGGTAGACCAAGAAAGATTGCAGCCATAACTGACAGAAGAATTGTCCAGGATTCAAAGAAAAACCCACAGGCATCCTCAAAAGAAATACAGGCTGCTCTGGAAAAAGATGGTGTGGTTGTTTTTAAGGGGTACAACACAGTGATACTTGAACAAAATTGAGCTGTTTGGTCGATGTGTCAAAAAGAAGCTTTTACTGCACCAATGAATATAATATAAGGTACCGCGCTATATTTAGGACTAATTGCTTACTCACTTATGGTGGTGACTATGTACTCTCTACAGTATAGTCATGAACAGTTTATATTATGATGAATGAGAAGATAAAAAGAAAAATGACAGTGTCTTATCATAGATAAACAGTGGATTTTATTAAGTGCCCAATATGCACTCACATTTAAAAGGATTAATCACGCTTTGTATAAAAAGCCGCTGCAAGCGGTGATAACCAGCCTCTTTAGTGTGTCAGCACACACTGACAATACTCGCCGTGTGGGTAGTCGGATCACTGGTGACGTCTCTGCCCCTCTGGTGAGGTGAGCTGTTCCAAGCCTTCTCCACACTTTTTTCTTCCCATCATTCTGGGAATCTTAGTTTCATTCATCCAAAGAATGCTTTTCCAGGAACTGGTCTGGCTTTTTTAGATGTTTTTTGGCAAAGTCTAATCTGGCTTTTCTGTTCTTCAGGCTTATGAATGGTTTGCACCTTGAGGTGAACACTCTGTATTTGCTCTTGTGAAGTCTTCTCTTGATTGTAGACTTTGACAATGATACACCCACTTCTTGGAGAGTGTCCTTCACTTGTCTGGATGTTATGAATGGGTTTTTCTTTACCGTAGAGAGGATCCTGCAATCATCCCACTGTTTTCTTCTGTGGACGTCCATGCCTTTTTATGATGCTGGGCTCACCAGTGCGTTCTTCTTTCCTCAGAATGTACCAAACTGTTGATTTGGCCACTCCTAATGTTGTTGCTATCTCTCTGATGAATTTGTTTAATTTTTGAAGCCTTACAATGGCCTGTTTCACTTGCATGGACAGCTCTTCTGAACGCATGATGTAGGTAGAATCAACTCCAGACCTTTTACCTGCTTAATTGATGAAGAAATAACGAAGCAGTCGCCCACACCTGGCTATGAAACAGCTTTTGATTGAATTGTCCAATTATTATTATACAGTATTTTTATAGCGCCAGAAAGGTTTGCTCAGCGCTGTACATTAAAGTGGGGGACAGAACATGAGACAATACAGTAACAAAACAATACACGAGGGGTTCGAGGGCCCTGCTCTTTCAAGCTTACAATTACATTTGTTCCCTTGAAAAAGGGGGGTTGGCTACTCTTAAGATCTGTAATTCCTAAACCCTTCCTCCAATTTGGATGTACATACCCTCAAATTAAACCTGAGAGTGTGCACTTTCAGCCCATATCCATTATATGACTATAGCTTGAATATGTTTTGGTAAATACCTGAAAAATGTCAAATTGTGCCTGTGTCCAAATATATATGGACCTAACTGTATATGTCTCTGTATACCTGGGGAAGACATGCCTTGCTCACCCAACTTACTTCAAATAATTTATTTGAATAGAAACAGCCTAAGGGAAAATAAATTAGGCAAAGTACCAACAGGCAATAAAACAACATATTGACCCAAATAGAAAATGATCTAAAACAATATTTCTCAACCAGGGTTCCATGGCGATCTACCTGTTAAACAGACAGCTGACAGTTAAATTGGGTCTCAGCCAACACAAGTAGAGTAGTGTGGAAAGTGGGTGTAATAAGACCTCTCTCATAGTGCAATCCTTCCCACCAGCCCCTCCTTTCCTCCCATACACTCCAGGTGCTTGTATGTGACATCACCTGGGATGTACGAGAAGAGAGGAGTGACCAGTGGGAAGGAATGCACTATGAGAGAGGTTTTATTACAGTGGCTTCCTGCGCTACTCTGCATTTGGAAGGAAACTGCTACTACAGTGTACCCTCTATGTGCCCCATGCCCTGCTGCGGACCCCATGATTAGGACCCATTGCCCTACTTTGGACCCCATGATGGAACCCACTGCCCTGCTGCGGGACCCGTGATGGGACCCATGCCCATTTTTTTTACTGTGGTCTACATTGCCCTGCTGCGGGTCCTGTGATGTGCCCAATGCCCTGCAGCGGGCCCCGTGATGTGCCCCATGCTCTGCAGCAGTAACCGTGATGTGCTCCATGTTCTGCTGCAAGCCCCATGATGTGCCCCATGTTCTGCTGCGAGCTCCGTGATGTGCCCCATGTTCTGCTGCGAGCCCCGTGATGTGCCCCATGTTCTGCAGCAGTAACCGTGATGTGCCCCATGTTCTGCAGCAGTAACCGTGATGTGCTCCATGTTCTGCTGCAAGCCCCATGATGTGCCCCATGTTCTGCTGCGAGCTCCGTGATGTGCCTCATGTTCTGCTGCGAGCCCCGTGATGTGCCCCACCTTCTGCTGCGAGCCCCGTGATGTGCCCCACCTTCTGCTGCGAGCCCCGAGATGTGCCCCACCTTCTGCTGCGAGCCCCGAGATGTGCCCCATGGTCTGCTGCGAGCCCCGTGATGAGCCCCATGCCTTGCTGTAAGCCCTATGACATGGTCAATACCCTGCTGTGAGCCCCAGTATGTGCTCCAAGCCCTGCTTTAAGCCCCACAATGTTCCTCATACACTGTTTTGTGCCATAGGATGTGCCCCATAATGTGCCCTGCTGCATGACCCCCCCCTCCATGTAATGTGCCCTGCTGTGCCCCCCATGTGCCCTATAATGTTCTCTGCTGTCCCCCCTATCGTGTTGTCTAGCACCTACTGTGCTCTGTATCTCAAGTTAAACCCAGTATTGAGCATCTGTGCAGAAAAAACACAGCACACAACCCTATTACACTTACCTATTCACATAAAATAGGTAATTTTTATTTTTTTTTCTATCATTTAATGTTATATCTTAAAATAACATATCACAGCTCTCTGATCACATTAGTGTTACATGAGCTGTAGATCTGAATGTTATTTCAGGGGTTCTCTGAGATTTCAAACTTTTTGCTAGGGGTTCCTCAAAAGGTAAAAAAGTTGAGAAACACTGATCTATTCTTCTTATACAGCCAATGCCAAAACTGGCTTCCTTTCAGAAAAAGGTAGGGATAACAGCTCCCACTAGTACCCCATTCTGTTTAGTATCTTCTGTTTGAACTCTTTTTTTAATGTTTAGTGAGCGCAAACATAAAATGCATATTTAATACTCATCTAATAAAAAGTGCCAACAACTCTTTTTATTCAATATATTTAAATATCAATAAAAAGCTACTTAAAGCACAACAGTCTGGTTTGCTGTGCAGCACAAACCTTTT
The DNA here is from genome assembly GCF_062004578.1 of Staurois parvus. Classification (NCBI taxonomy): domain Eukaryota; kingdom Metazoa; phylum Chordata; class Amphibia; order Anura; family Ranidae; genus Staurois; species Staurois parvus. The sequence continues at coordinate 11,731,385 of NW_028317855.1, read as the reverse complement.
GAGTAGAATTTATGTAACTGTGAAGGTGGTAGACTGCTGGAATGAAAGCTGCAGGTGGAAAGATTGGCTATTTCTTATGCAAAAGGAATAATGCCAAAAAAGAAATACATGGTATTTTAGACCACCCACATGAAAACAAATTGACACGACAAATAAATAAGTTTAAAGCACTCCATACATTAAATTTTTTATTGTTGTTGCAATATAAACTACACAACAAATCACCAATTTAGTAACAAACTTTGGCAAAAGTCATCAGCTAATACTTTAAACATGATTTACAAGGAAAGAATAGTTAACAAACTTAATGTGGTCCCTTCTTAATACTATATAGTCAATGCAGTGTAATGTTTTCAAACCTAGTGTGGAGGAAAATGGAGTATCCAGAGGAAACCCATGCAGGCATAGGAAGAAAATGTAAACTCCACGCAGGGAGTGCCGTGGTTTGCATTCAAACCAACGACGCTAGTGCTGCTAGGCAGATGTGGCTAAGTGGTTAGCACTTCCACCTAACAGTACTAGGGTAATTGGTTCAAATCCCAACCACGGCACTATGTGCATAGAATTTGCATGTTCTCCCTGTGCATGCATGGGTTTCCTCCGAGTATTCCGGTTTCCTCCCTCACCTCAAAGACATGCTGGTAGGTTCATTGGCTCCTGTTTATATTGGCCCAAGAATGTGTATGCATGAATGCGAGTTAGGGACCTTAGATCGTACGATCCTTGAGTGTTAGGAATGGATGTGAATGTACAATACAATGGGGAAAATACTTATTTGATCCCCTGCAGAATTTGTAAGTTTGCCCACTTACAAAGAAATGAAAGGTCTATCATTTTTATCATAGGTGTATTTTGAATAATAGATACAGAATATTAACCAAAATCTAGAAAAAAACACATGATACAAATGTTAGAAAATGAGAATTCATGTGTTTTTTTCTGGATTTTTAGTTGATATTCTGTCTCTACCATTTAAAATACACCTATGATACAAATGATAGATCCTTCATTTCTTTGTAAGTGGGAAAACGTACAAAATCTGCAGGGGATCAAATAATTATTTTCCGCACTGTATGTAAAGCTATGTGTAAGTTGATGGTGCTATATAAGTACCTGTAATGAATAACATAGAATATTTAAAAAAACCTCAGCTTCGATGTAAAAGTTCCAGAATCTGACAGAACTTGGGAACTGGACCACTAGGCACTCATAAGTCTTCTGAGCTTTGTCTATAGGCTGATTCTAGAATTTTAATAAACATCATGTACAGATGTAAGACCAAGAGAAATGTTATGCCATTATTGGGACTGAGAGAGAACATAATGTAATCCTATGTCATTTAACCTGTGTCTCTTGAATGAGAATGCATTGTGGTTATATGGGTCATCTTCCAACTTCTTCTCTGCCTTCTAAGTTTTTCCAGAACGTATTCTGCAGCCATAAAAAAAAAAAAATAACACGCAGACAACTGGATCTAAAAAAAGGTTGTGTATTTGATAGGCAGTAAAGATGTGAATACAGCAAATTACAGTCAAGGACCAAAATGCAAAAGAGTTACATTTATTGAGATTCCTGTACTGGACATGCCTAAGGTGGCCAAAGGACAAAATCAGCCATGAAATGTCAGGTTAATTGCTTTGCTTAACTAGACCAATAAAAAAAAAAAAAAAAAAAAAAAAAGACACAAACGCACGCACGCACACACATCAAACGTTCAGCCATTAACTTGATCTAATCCCAATAATGTTTCCTAAAGTATTGTGCATTAAACTGAAATTATTTCATAATATGCCATCTATTTTTCGTCTACATACCTGCCCACCAGCACAGACTGTACATCACTGCTTTGAACCATTTTCTTGATAGTGACAACATCAATCAATACCAGCGTAATGAGTGTTATCACCAGCACTTCTAGTCGCTATCAGAGGAGAATGTGACAGGGTGACAACACAGGAGCACACTTTTATGGAAGTATCACCAGGTACTATTTTAAACTGCAAATCTGAAAAACAACTTCTGAAATTATATTCAAACTGGAATTCTAGTATGATCTTCAGTTTTACATAGTTGTACAGGCTCCTCTTATGTTCTTGGTGTGTGCATTAGAAGATGCAGAAAAAAGTCAAATTATGTCAGCCCCATTTCCTGGCTGGAGGATGTCTAGCATCATCTAGCCATCTCTTCCCACTTGGACTATCCTTGGCCTGCCCCTTTGGATTATGGATTTCAGTTCTTTTAATTATGCAGCTGGGCATAATGCTGCCTGCCTCAAATGCTCACTTCTCCAGACTGACATCCACCCACCAAGGTATATTTGTAGAACTACCCCTGAGAGAGTCCACTGCCTGCATCAGGGCTGGGACCCTTAAGAGCTGGTTTTCAACACGACTTGCACAGAAACACGCTGTGCATTCCTGTGTGGTTCATATGCAATTCGGCCACAAGGTTCACCACGTCGAACGGCGTGATGACGTCACGCAGGATCACACCCAGGAAGAGAAATGGCTGAAGAGGAGTGTGAATCAAGCCTCACTCTGGTGGTAAATGGCATGTCACCCCAGGAACCCGGTCAGAAGCAGCAACCAGCCCCAGGGAAGGGACCGCGGCCCACATGCATCGGGGTGACATCGGGGCAGCAACAACAGTCCCCACCTAAAAAAATGCCAGTGGAAAAAAAGGGAGAATACTAGGAAAGAAAAAACAAAGGGAAGGCAATTGGGATGAAACAAGGGAAGTCCCATCAGAATATGGAAATGTAAGGAAAAAAAAAACTGCCGGAGTGAGAGCAATATTTCTAGCACCAGACCTCCAAAAACTATACTGAACCTATAGGGACATATTGGGCATTTGTTTACTCGGTGCAACCTCATCTTTTATACTCTACCAAAAAGTGGCTAATTTATTGCAATTCTGTGCCCTAAAATTAATTGTGGTGTGTTTTTTAACCAAACTTTTGCATTTCCTTGACCTTTGCGGTAACATCATATGACATAAAAAATTGGAACTATCTCTATTTTATTCTTAAGGGTGTCAGATTTCAGAAAATATATATTTTGGGGGTTTATGCAATCTTCAGGTGTGCAAAAAGCACTAAAACTACTCTGGCAGTGAAAGGATTAAAGACAGCTCTGAATGTAAAGGAACAATATCTCTTCATACTTTAAAGAGAATTAATTTTTTTTTTGGGGGGGGTGGGGTGTTGACTAAAGTTACTCTTTCAGTGCACTTTTTGTGAGAAAAAAAAATCCCCTCTGAGTGATCAACATACATTGCAGGGATTTTACCAAACTGCTGCAGATTCCTGTTTTTGCTCTGTAGAGTAGAAGAATAAATGTAAACAAGAGTAACGGTTTCATTATTAACCCCTTCACGCCTAAGGGTAAAACAAATTTTAATGCCCAAGTAAAATTTTGCAACTTTGACATACCGTATTTGCCGGCGTATAAGACGACTTTTTGACCCTTGAAAATCTTCTCAAAAGTCGGGGGTCGTCTTATACGCCGGTACACATGTTAGGGGGGGCTGCGGCATTAAGTACAGGGGTTTGCAGGGGCTGATGTCTCTTACCTGGATCCAGTCCCACGACGATCCGGTCCAGGAAGCGCGGCGTCTCCTTCAGTTCGGCCACTGGATGTTCGTGCGGCTGCTCGGCTCCGCCTCCTCACCGGTGATTGGCCGCCAGAACTGTAGCTCAGGAAAGGCACACAGGCGGCCAATCACCGGCGAGGGGGCGGAGCTGAGCGGCCCCGCGAAAATTGAGTGCCGGAGCAGCAGGTAAGTGTTCTGTGTAGAGGTGCTGCTGCAACCACATATGCTGGCTGCAGCAGCACCATACGAGAACAGGGTCAGCAAGTCTCAGTGGGAGGAATAGTGCCCCATCATTGGTGTCACTGATACCAACGATGGGGCACTATTCCTCCCCTTGACACCAACGATGGGGCACTATTCCTCCCCCCCACTGACACCAACGATGGGGCACTATTCCCCCCCCCACTGACACCAACGATGGGGCACTATTCCACCCCTCACTGACACCAATGATGGGACACCATTCCTCCCACTGACACCAATGATGGGGCACTATTCCTGCCACTGACATCAATGATGGGGCACTATTCCTGCCACTGATACCAATGATGGGGCACTATTCCTGCCACTGATACCAATGATGGGGCACCATTCCTGCCACTGATACCAATGATGGGGCACTATTCCTCCCACTGACACCAATGATGGGGCACTATTCCTCCCACTGACATCAATGATGGGGCACTATTCCTCCCACTGGTGTGCATTGGAAGAGGGGTAGTCTTATACGGCGAGTATAGCCCAAACACTACATTTTAGCAGGAAAAGTAGGGGGGTCGTCTTATACGCCCAGTCGTCTTATACGCCGGCAAATACGGTATGTTAGTAAAACCATACATATCATCAAAACTACTGTGTATCCAGGTGGATTATACCTCGTTTTTTCAGGTCAAATTTGGCTTTTTATGGTGGTAAATGGTAATGATATCTCCTGATTTTTTTTTATTATCAAAGGAAAACTGGCACAAAATAGTAAAAAAAAAACAAAAAAAAAAAAAACTTTTTTTTTTCTAAATTTAGTTGTGCGTTTCTTGTTACTATAATAACCTACCACCAAAAAAAACCCAAAATAAGTTCTCCAGTTCCTGACAATCGCAGTGATACCACATATGTGTAGGCTAATTGTTGCCTGTACCCGTAGTACAGCCCAAAAACAATAGTGCGCATTTTGCTTTCTTTTTGTTTTGTCCTACCTAAAACACTAACACTAACGGACACTGACACGACTTGTTAAGAAAAAAAAAAAAATCCTGACCTTTGACCCTCACATTAACCTAGATCAAACTTTGATCTAGGTATATATTTTTTATTTCTTTTTTATATTTTTTTTTCTCTACAAGGAGAGACAATACAATGCATCTCTCTCCTCCATTCAGAGAAAGAAAACCCAGGGCGGACTTTACAGTGATTGATCACTGTGACAGCCAATCAGAGGCTATCACAGCAATCAGGTGACCCAGAATCATGAATTTCGAGTCTCGATGGTCAGTACTGGACCCCGGGCTCTCAGTGACACAAGATACACAAAAATGTGGACCCACAGAAAAAAAACCCAGTTCTGTGAGGCTGCCTATTTGTGCGACATCAGCGTCAATGGGTTAATTAGCTGATGAACTTGCAGTGTTCTAATGAGGAAAGCTACAGTGTCTGCATCCATTAAGAATGAAGTCTTTCACCCTTGAAACAAATGACATTTTTGGTTCAGAGGATGCCTAAAATCTGACTTGTATCTTAGTGCAGACTTCTGCAAAAATCAACGAGCCAGTCACACAAGCAGGAAATGACATTTCTGGAGTCATTCTGTATATCATCTGTGTACAGCAGACCTCCTGGTTGCCGTATAGCACTGAATTTAATAGAAAATTACAGCAGCTGCAGATATAAAAATAATGGTCATTTTTAATAACACAACATTACAATATTGCTTGTCTAGCAATTGTGTATGCTTGCTACAATTTTTTCCTGCAAAAAGTAGTGTTACCTTGAGTTAACCCACTGCAGGTTTAATAAGATTTTTACTACAGTATATGAAAACCAGCGATCCTATATTTCTGCAGGATAATTCACTAAAAGTGTATGCAAGGGTGAATGGATGGGGGCACCCACAGAGGAGGAGCACTAGTCGGGAACCCGAGAAAAGGAGGTCTGGAGCCACTCTGTGTAATACCTTTGCATACAGCAGCGAAGTACAACTTTTTTAAATTTTAAACAAAGGCTTTACAATCACTTCAAGAGGACAATACATTAAGTCCAAATGCCAGTGCACATGTATGCTTATCAAAGTGCTTGAGAAGAACTGTGTATATCTGCATTACCTTGCAGCAAGCAGCTCCATTCTAAACTAGTTACACACGTCACAATCTGATTGAACAATCATATTTAGATTTATCAACAACTCTGTAATGTGAGAGTCTATCAGCTATAAACAGAATGGATTGTTAAAGCAGGTCATTCCATTACATAGCTGATGATAAATGCAATGTTGATTGAACAAACATGCATGTGGCTATATAAAAACAAAAGAATCTGGCTGCTAAGAAGGTACACAGACATAACTCTGGACAATAATTCAACACAAAGCTGTAGGAGCACAAACATTGCCAGGACATTTGTATTTATGTTTTTTTAGATATCCAAAATGAACAACATCACATTACAGGCAGTACTCACATACAGTATCTCACAGATGTGAGTTCACCCCTCACATTTTTGTAAATATTTTATTCTATCTTTTCATGTGACAACACTGAAGAAATGACACTTTGCTACAATGTAAAGTAGTGAGTGTACAGCTTGTATAACAGTGTAAATTTGCTGTCCCCTCAAAATAACTCAACACACAGCCATTGATGTCTAAACAGCAGGAAACAAAAGTGAGTACACCCCTAAGTGAAAATGTCCAAATTGGGCCCAATTAGCCAATTTCCCTCCCCAATGTCATGTGACTTGTTAGTGTTACAAGGTCTCTGGTGTGAATGGGGAGCAGGTGTGTTACATTTGGTGTTATGGCTCTCACTATCTCATACTGGTCACTGGAAGTTCAACATGGCATCTCATGGCAAAGAACTCTGAGGATCTGAAAAAAGAATTGTTGCTCTACATAAAGATGGCCTAGGCTATAAGAAGATTGCGAAGACCCTGAAACTGAGCTGCAGCACGGTGGCCAAGACCATACAGCGGTTTAACAAGACAGGTTCCACTCAGAACAGGCCTCGCTCAGCATCATATCCAGAGGTTGTCTTTGGGAAATAGATGTATTAGTGCTGCCAGCATTTCTGCAGAGGTTGAAGGGGTGGGGGGGTCAGCCTGTCAATGCTCAGACCATTCTCCACACTCTGCATCAAATTGGTCTGCATGGCTGTCATCCCAGAAGAAAGTCTCTTCTATAGATGATGCACAAGAAAGCCTGCAAACAGTTTGCTGAAGACGAGCAGACTAAGGACATGGATTACTGGAACCATAACCTGTGGTCTGATGAAACCAAGATAAACTTATTTGGTTCAGATGGTGTCAAGTGTGTGTGGCGACAACCAGGTGAGGAGTACAAAGACAAGTGTCTTGCCTACTGTCAAGCATGGTGGTGGGAGTGTCATGGTATGGGGCAGCATGAGTGCTGCCAGCACTGGGGAGCTACAGTTCATTCAGGGAACCATGAATGCCAACATGTACTGCGACATACTGAAGCAGAGCATGATCCCCTCCCTTCAGAGACTGGGCCGCAGGGCAGTATTCCAATATGATAACGACACCAAACACACCTCCAAGATGACCACTGCCTTGCTAAAGATGCTGAGGGTAAAGGTGATGGACTGGCCAAGCATGTCTCCAGACCTAAACCCTATTGAGCATCTGTGGGGCATCCTCAAATGAAAGGTGGAGGAGCGCAAGATCTGTAACATTCACCAGCTCCGTGATGTTGTAATGGAGGAGTGGAAGAGGACTCCAGTGGTAACCTGTGAAGCTCTGGTGAACTCCATGCCCAAGAGGGTTACAGCAGTGCTGGAAAATCCACACAAAATTTTGACACATTGGTCCCAATTTGGACATTTTCACTTAGGGGTGTACTCACTTTTGTTGCTAGTGGTTTAGACATTAATGGCTGTGTGTTGAGTTATTTTGAGGGGACAGCAAATTTACACTGTTATACAAGCTGTACACTCACTACTTTACATTGTAGCAAAGTGTCATTTCTTCAGTGTTGTTTACTGCCAGCAGTGTGAATTCAATCATTGTGCTGTTTGGTCATTTTGCACAATCACATTACATTCAGTAGTTAAAAGAGAAGTTCACCTTTTAGACAAAAATAATAAATGCACATTTTTTTGCAGGTAAAAAAAATGTGCATTTATTATTTTTGTCCAAAGGAGCCTTAAGCATTGCACCAGCCATCAGTAGATCGCTGATGCCATGCAGGTCTCCTGCAGACATGTCAGAATATCTGCGTATGATGTACGAGCAAGCAGATATACTGAGAGGAAGCTTCAATGAACTACCACAGCGCTCCACAGCTAATCCTTCACTGCTTTATCCAAAACTGAAAAAAAAAATGGCTAGACTTAAAATTGCAAGAATACTAAAAATAACCAGAATTAATAGCAGAGAAGCGATTATGAAAACATACTATTACCCACTTGCCCTCCAGAGGATTTACCCCCTTCCTGACAAGCGCATTTCTTGTGATATGGCGCTGCGTTAATTTAACTACCAATTGAGCAGACATGCAAAGCTGCATCCAAATGAAATTTACATCCTTTTTTCCTCACAAATAGAGCTTTCTTTCGGTGTTATTTTATCACCTGTACGTTTTTAATTTTTTGCACTATAAACAAAAAAAACTGACAATTTTGATAAAAACAGTATTTTTGACTTCTTGCTATGAAACATGTCCAGTAAAAAAATCTAATTGTCATAAATTTAATCAAAAATGAATTCTGCGACATGTCTTTGCTAAAAAAAAATCCCAATACGTGTAAATTAATTGGTTTACGTGAAAGTTATATCGTTTACAAATGCCAGTACACTGGAATTTTATTTTTTTCCTTTACTATTAATGATGGTGATTAGAGATGAGCGAAGAAATGAAAAATTCGATTCGACTGATTCGGCGAATTCGTGGACAATATTCGATTCGAGTCGAATAAATTCGCTGTGAATTTAACTTAAAAAAGGGTGTTTCTAGGCTTCAGAGAGACTTAATATTAGTGCAGAACACTGTACCTTTAATTTAAATGCCCTTGGAGTCTGCTGGGGAAGAGAAATAATACTGTCTGTCAGTATGACATGCAGATGAGTGCCGTCGATCTTAGAATCACTGCACACTTCACTCCTTTGGCCAGTCACGGGGCCAAAACCAGTGTTTGGAGCCACAGTGTGGCGGTGGAGGCAGCAGCAATGGGAGGCCATACAGCAACCTATGACAAAATGGAAACCAGCAGGAGCGTGAGGAGACCTGAAAGTGGCACATGGCAGAGTGGGAGCAATGGGAGGCGGTACAGGGACCCAGGTCACACTGTGGGCCCAGCAGCAGCGTGACCAGGCGGTACGGGGGCCCATGGCCGATATGGGGCTTGGTGGCACCTATGGAAGGCCTGTAATCTGCCAGCAACCTATGACAAAATGGACAACCGCAGGAGTGTGAGGAGATTTCAAAGTGGCACATGGCAGAGTGGAAGCAATGGGAGGCCGTACAGGGACCCAGGTCACACTGTGGGACCAGCATCAGCGTGAACAGGCGGTACGGGGGCCCATGGCCGATTTGACCTCATTCATCCCATAGTCCTGCCGACTCACGAATAGCGTGGCCTCCTCAAAGGGCCTGAGCAAGCGCAGGTGTCACACATGAGCTGACAATGGCTGACATCTAAGTTACACAGGGAGTACCTTTATCCGCTTTTAACATCAGGAAATCTGTGATGGCCTTTAGCTGTTCGTAAAGGCGGTCTAACATATGTAGGGTTGAATTACACCTTGTTGCAACGTCACAGCATGAGGAGTCGGTACGGGGGCCCATGGCAGATTACATGTCTGGCAGCAGCAATGGGAGGCCCGTAATCTGCCAGCACCCTATGTCAAAAAATTTAACACACCAGCAGTGTGAAGAGACCTGAAAGTGGCACATGGCAGCAGAGTGTGGCGATGGAGACAGCAGCAATGGGAGGCCGTACAGGGACCCATGAGAGACTCTGGACTTGGCAGCAGCATGAGGAGGCGGTATATAGGGGCCCATGGCAGATTAGGGGCCTGGCAGCAGCTATGTGAGGCCCGTAATCTGCCTGCACCCTATGTCAAAAAATTAAACACACCAGCAGTGTGAAGAGACCTGAAAGTGGCACATGGCAGCAGAGTGTGGCGATGGAGACAGCAGCAATGGGAGGCCGTACAGGGACCCATGACAGACTCTAGACTTGGCAGCAGCATGAGGAGGCGGTATATAGGGGCCCATGGCAGATTAGGGGCCTGGCAGCAGCTATGTGAGGCCCGTAATCTGCCCGCACCCTATGTCAAAAAATTTAACACACCAGCAGTGTGAAGAGACCTGAAAGTGGCACATGGCAGCAGAGTGTGGCGATGGAGACAGCAGCAATGGGAGGCCGTACAGGGACCCATGAGAGACTCTGGACTTGGCAGCAGCATGAGGAGGCGGTATATAGGGGCCCATGGCAGATTAGGGGCCTGGCAGCAGCTATGTGAGGCCCGTAATCTGCCTGCACCCTATGTCAAAAAATTAAACACACCAGCAGTGTGAAGAGACCTGAAAGTGGCACATGGCAGCAGAGTGTGGCGATGGAGACAGCAGCAATGGGAGGCCGTACAGGGACCCATGAGAGACTCTAGACTTGGCAGCAGCATGAGGAGGCGGTATATAGGGGCCCATGGCAGATTAGGGGCCTGGCAGCAGCTATGTGAGGCCCGTAATCTGCCTGCACCCTATGTCAAAAAATTAAACACACCAGCAGTGTGAAGAGACCTGAAAGTGGCACATGGCAGCAGAGTGTGGCGATGGAGACAGCAGCAATGGGAGGCCGTACAGGGACCCATGAGAGACTCTAGACTTGGCAGCAGCATGAGGAGGCGGTATATAGGGGCCCATGGCAGATTAGGGGCCTGGCAGCAGCTATGTGAGGCCCGTAATCTGCCTGCACCCTATGTCAAAAAATTTAACACACCAGCAGTGTGAAGAGACCTGAAAGTGGCACATGGCAGAGTGTGGCGATGGAGACAGCAGCAATGGGAGGCCGTACAGGGACCCATGAGAGACTCTAGACTTGGCAGCAGCATGAGGAGGCGGTATATAGGGGCCCATGGCAGATTAGGGGCCTGGCAGCAGCTATGTGAGGCCCGTAATCTGCCTGCACCCTATGTCAAAAAATTTAACACACCAGCAGTGTGAAGAGACCTGAAAGTGGCACATGGCAGCAGAGTGTGGCGATGGAGACAGCAGCAATGGGAGGCCGTACAGGGACCCATGAGAGACTCTGGACTTGGCAGCAGCATGAGGAGGCGGTATATAGGGGCCCATGGCAGATTAGGGGCCTGGCAGCAGCTATGTGAGGCCCGTAATCTGCCTGCACCCTATGTCAAAAAATTTAACACACCAGCAGTGTGAAGGAGACCTGAAAGTGGCACATGGCAGCAGAGTGTGGCGATGGAGACAGCAGCAATGGGAGGCCGTACAGGGACCCATGAGAGACTCTGGACTTGGCAGCAGCATGAGGAGGCGGTATATAGGGGCCCATGGCAGATTAGGGGCCTGGCAGCAGCTATGTGAGGCCCGTAATCTGCCTGCACCCTATGTCAAAAAATTAAACACACCAGCAGTGTGAAGAGACCTGAAAGTGGCACATGGCAGCAGAGTGTGGCGATGGAGACAGCAGCAATGGGAGGCCGTACAGGGACCCATGAGAGACTCTAGACTTGGCAGCAGCATGAGGAGGCGGTATATAGGGGCCCATGGCAGATTAGGGGCCTGGCAGCAGCTATGTGAGGCCTGTAATCTGCCTGCACCCTATGTCAAAAAATTTAACACACCAGCAGTGTGAAGAGACCTGAAAGTGGCACATGGCAGCAGAGTGTGGCGATGGAGACAGCAGCAATGGGAGGCCGTACAGGGACCCATGACAGACTCTAGACTTGGCAGCAGCATGAGGAGGCGGTATATAGGGGCCCATGGCAGATTAGGGGCCTGGCAGCAGCTATGTGAGGCCCGTAATCTGCCTGCACCCTATGTCAAAAAATTAAACACACCAGCAGTGTGAAGAGACCTGAAAGTGGCACATGGCAGCAGAGTGTGGCGATGGAGACAGCAGCAATGGGAGGCCGTACAGGGACCCATGAGAGACTCTAGACTTGGCAGCAGCATGAGGAGGCGGTATATAGGGGCCCATGGCAGATTAGGGGCCTGGCAGCAGCTATGTGAGGCCCGTAATCTGCCTGCACCCTATGTCAAAAAATTTAACACACCAGCAGTGTGAAGAGACCTGAAAGTGGCACATGGCAGAGTGTGGCGATGGAGACAGCAGCAATGGGAGGCCGTACAGGGACCCATGACAGACTCTAGACTTGGCAGCAGCATGAGGAGGCGGTATATAGGGGCCCATGGCAGATTAGGGGCCTGGCAGCAGCTATGTGAGGCCCGTAATCTGCCTGCACCCTATGTCAAAAAATTTAACACACCAGCAGTGTGAAGAGACCTGAAAGTGGCACATGGCAGCAGAGTGTGGCGATGGAGACAGCAGCAATGGGAGGCCGTACAGGGACCCATGAGAGACTCTGGACTTGGCAGCAGCATGAGGAGGCGGTATATAGGGGCCCATGGCAGATTAGGGGCCTGGCAGCAGCTATGTGAGGCCCGTAATCTGCCTGCACCCTATGTCAAAAAATTAAACACACCAGCAGTGTGAAGAGACCTGAAAGTGGCACATGGCAGCAGAGTGTGGCGATGGAGACAGCAGCAATGGGAGGCCGTACAGGGACCCATGAGAGACTCTAGACTTGGCAGCAGCATGAGGAGGCGGTATATAGGGGCCCATGGCAGATTAGGGGCCTGGCAGCAGCTATGTGAGGCCCGTAATCTGCCTGCACCCTATGTCAAAAAATTTAACACACCAGCAGTGTGAAGAGACCTGAAAGTGGCACATGGCAGCAGAGTGTGGCGATGGAGACAGCAGCAATGGGAGGCCGTACAGGGACCCATGAGAGACTCTAGACTTGGCAGCAGCATGAGGAGGCGGTATATAGGGGCCCATGGCAGATTAGGGGCCTGGCAGCAGCTATGTGAGGCCCGTAATCTGCCTGCACCCTATGTCAAAAAATTAAACACACCAGCAGTGTGAAGAGACCTGAAAGTGGCACATGGCAGCAGAGTGTGGCGATGGAGACAGCAGCAATGGGAGGCCGTACAGGGACCCATGAGAGACTCTGGACTTGGCAGCAGCATGAGGAGGCGGTATATAGGGGCCCATGGCAGATTAGGGGCCTGGCAGCAGCTATGTGAGGCCCGTAATCTGCCTGCACCCTATGTCAAAAAATTTAACACACCAGCAGTGTGAAGAGACCTGAAAGTGGCACATGGCAGCAGAGTGTGGCGATGGAGACAGCAGCAATGGGAGGCCGTACAGGGACCCATGACAGACTCTAGACTTGGCAGCAGCATGAGGAGGCGGTATATAGGGGCCCATGGCAGATTAGGGGCCTGGCAGCAGCTATGTGAGGCCCGTAATCTGCCTGCACCCTATGTCAAAAAATTTAACACACCAGCAGTGTGAAGAGACCTGAAAGTGGCACATGGCAGAGTGTGGCGATGGAGACAGCAGCAATGGGAGGCCGTACAGGGACCCATGAGAGACTCTAGACTTGGCAGCAGCATGAGGAGGCGGTATATAGGGGCCCATGGCAGATTAGGGGCCTGGCAGCAGCTATGTGAGGCCCGTAATCTGCCTGCACCCTATGTCAAAAAATGTAACACACCAGCAGTGTGAAGAGACCTGAAAGTGGCACATGGCAGAGTGTGGCGATGGAGACAGCAGCAATGGGAGGCCGTGCAGGGACCCATGACAGACTCTAGACTTGGCAGCAGCATGAGGAGGCGGTATATAGGGGCCCATGGCAGATTAGGGGCCTGGCAGCAGCTATGTGAGGCCCGTAATCTGCCTGCACCCTATGTCAAAAAATTTAACACACCAGCAGTGTGAAGAGACCTGAAAGTGGCACATGGCAGCAGAGTGTGGCGATGGAGACAGCAGCAATGGGAGGCCGTACAGGGACCCATGAGAGACTCTGGACTTGGCAGCAGCATGAGGAGGCGGTATATAGGGGCCCATGGCAGATTAGGGGCCTGGCAGCAGCTATGTGAGGCCCGTAATCTGCCTGCACCCTATGTCAAAAAATTTAACACACCAGCAGTGTGAAGAGACCTGAAAGTGGCACATGGCAGCAGAGTGTGGCGATGGAGACAGCAGCAATGGGAGGCCGTACAGGGACCCATGAGAGACTCTGGACTTGGCAGCAGCATGAGGAGGCGGTATATAGGGGCCCATGGCAGATTAGGGGCCTGGCAGCAGCTATGTGAGGCCCGTAATCTGCCTGCACCCTATGTCAAAAAATTAAACACACCAGCAGTGTGAAGAGACCTGAAAGTGGCACATGGCAGCAGAGTGTGGCGATGGAGACAGCAGCAATGGGAGGCCGTACAGGGACCCATGAGAGACTCTAGACTTGGCAGCAGCATGAGGAGGCGGTATATAGGGGCCCATGGCAGATTAGGGGCCTGGCAGCAGCTATGTGAGGCCCGTAATCTGCCTGCACCCTATGTCAAAAAATTTAACACACCAGCAGTGTGAAGAGACCTGAAAGTGGCACATGGCAGAGTGTGGCGATGGAGACAGCAGCAATGGGAGGCCGTACAGGGACCCATGACAGACTCTAGACTTGGCAGCAGCATGAGGAGGCGGTATATAGGGGCCCATGGCAGATTAGGGGCCTGGCAGCAGCTATGTGAGGCCCGTAATCTGCCTGCACCCTATGTCAAAAAATTTAACACACCAGCAGTGTGAAGAGACCTGAAAGTGGCACATGGCAGCAGAGTGTGGCGATGGAGACAGCAGCAATGGGAGGCCGTACAGGGACCCATGAGAGACTCTGGACTTGGCAGCAGCATGAGGAGGCGGTATATAGGGGCCCATGGCAGATTAGGGGCCTGGCAGCAGCTATGTGAGGCCCGTAATCTGCCTGCACCCTATGTCAAAAAATTTAACACACCAGCAGTGTGAAGGAGACCTGAAAGTGGCACATGGCAGCAGAGTGTGGCGATGGAGACAGCAGCAATGGGAGGCCGTACAGGGACCCATGAGAGACTCTGGACTTGGCAGCAGCATGAGGAGGCGGTATATAGGGGCCCATGGCAGATTAGGGGCCTGGCAGCAGCTATGTGAGGCCCGTAATCTGCCTGCACCCTATGTCAAAAAATTAAACACACCAGCAGTGTGAAGAGACCTGAAAGTGGCACATGGCAGCAGAGTGTGGCGATGGAGACAGCAGCAATGGGAGGCCGTACAGGGACCCATGAGAGACTCTAGACTTGGCAGCAGCATGAGGAGGCGGTATATAGGGGCCCATGGCAGATTAGGGGCCTGGCAGCAGCTATGTGAGGCCCGTAATCTGCCTGCACCCTATGTCAAAAAATTTAACACACCAGCAGTGTGAAGAGACCTGAAAGTGGCACATGGCAGCAGAGTGTGGCGATGGAGACAGCAGCAATGGGAGGCCGTACAGGGACCCATGACAGACTCTAGACTTGGCAGCAGCATGAGGAGGCGGTATATAGGGGCCCATGGCAGATTAGGGGCCTGGCAGCAGCTATGTGAGGCCCGTAATCTGCCTGCACCCTATGTCAAAAAATTTAACACACCAGCAGTGTGAAGAGACCTGAAAGTGGCACATGGCAGCAGAGTGTGGCGATGGAGACAGCAGCAATGGGAGGCCGTACAGGGACCCATGAGAGACTCTAGACTTGGCAGCAGCATGAGGAGGCGGTATATAGGGGCCCATGGCAGATTAGGGGCCTGGCAGCAGCTATGTGAGGCCCGTAATCTGCCTGCACCCTATGTCAAAAAATTTAACACACCAGCAGTGTGAAGAGACCTGAAAGTGGCACATGGCAGCAGAGTGTGGCGATGGAGACAGCAGCAATGGGAGGCCGTACAGGGACCCATGAGAGACTCTGGACTTGGCAGCAGCATGAGGAGGCGGTATATAGGGGCCCATGGCAGATTAGGGGCCTGGCAGCAGCTATGTGAGGCCCGTAATCTGCCTGCACCCTATGTCAAAAAATTTAACACACCAGCAGTGTGAAGAGACCTGAAAGTGGCACATGGCAGCAGAGTGTGGCGATGGAGACAGCAGCAATGGGAGGCCGTACAGGGACCCATGAGAGACTCTAGACTTGGCAGCAGCATGAGGAGGCGGTATATAGGGGCCCATGGCAGATTAGGGGCCTGGCAGCAGCTATGTGAGGCCCGTAATCTGCCTGCACCCTATGTCAAAAAATTTAACACACCAGCAGTGTGAAGAGACCTGAAAGTGGCACATGGCAGCAGAGTGTGGCGATGGAGACAGCAGCAATGGGAGGCCGTACAGGGACCCATGAGAGACTCTGGACCTGGCAGCAGCATGAGGAAGCGGTATATAGGGGCCTATGGCAGATTAGGGGCCTGGCAGCAGCTATAGGAGGCCCATAATCTGCCAGCACCCTATGTCAAAAAATTCAACACACCAGCAGTGTGTGAGGAGACCTCAAAGTGGCACATGTTTGAGGCATGATTCATGGCGGATTTAGTCAGTTGTGTCAGGAACTGGTGGTTTGAAATCCAGACTAATCCACGCCTGATTCATTTTCACAAACGTGAGTCTCTCCACACTTTGGGTGGACAGTCGTGTCCTCCGCGGAGTTACAATACCTCCTGCCGCACTAAACACGCGCTCCGATGCCACGCTACTGGCCGGGCATGACAGCCTTTCAAGGGCAAATTCAGCTAGTTGGGGCCAAAGGTCAAGTTTCGTTGCCCAGTAGTCAAGGGGATTGTCTACCTCGGTTGGCAGGGTGCTGTCCAAGTAGGCCCAAGCCTGTTGTTTGAGCTCCTGCTCCAGGTCCACCTGATGCTGCTGCTGCTGCTGCGGCTGGTTAGTAGTTTCCTCACTGCGCTGGTGAAGAAAGCTACTCATCATCGACTGCAGACTGAGGCAGCCACTGCTGGTGGAGCTGCCACTGCTCCTACCACCCCACCCCTCCCCTGCTGCCATGCCAGCGGAACGCGAGCGCACAGGGCCCACAGTGTCTGAGGATGGACGTTGGCGCACAAAGGCAGAGACCAACTGACTACATAGGTGGTTTTTATAGTACGTAATTTTGGCCTCCCTCTCAGCAGGTGTGAAAAAGGCCACCATTTTGGACCGGTAGCGAGGGTCCAACAAGGTGGACAGCCAAAAGTCATCCCTCTGTCTGATGGTTATTATTCGGCTGTCGCTACGCAAGCAACCGAGCATGCTATGGGCCATTTGTGCCAAGGAATGCGAGGGACTCCCTGCCTCCATCTCCACAGCATACTGCCACGGTGCGTCTGGGTCCTCTGTCTCCTCCTCCTCCTCCTCTACCAGATGCTCCTGCTCCTCCACTCCTGTCCGCTGAGTGGAAAAACCACCCATTTCACTCAATAATTCCTGAGCACAAATGTCCTCCTCTACCTCCTCCTCTTCTTCCTGTCCTGCCCCCACAGGGGTCATGTGGCGTTGACATCTGTGCGCCACGTCTACCGCACCCTGACCAGCCATTGTTAACAGCATTTGTTCCAGGACGTGCAACAGAGGAATGACGTCGTTCATCCCATAGTCCTGCCGACTCACGAATAGCGTGGCCTCCTCAAAGGGCCTGAGCAAGCGGCAGGTGTCACGCATGAGCTGCCAATGGCTGACATCTAAGTTACACAGGGGAGTACCTTTATCCGCTTGTAACATCAGGAAATCGGTGATGGCCTTTCGCTGCTCGTAAAGGCGGTCTAACATGTGTAGGGTTGAATTCCACCTTGTTGCAACGTCGCAGATCAGGCGATGCTGTGGAATTCCGTTCTGCCGCTGCAGCTCAATGAGGGTGTTCTTTGCGGTGTAGGAATGGCTGAAATGCATGCACAGTTTACGTGACATTTTAAGGATGTCTTGCAGTGGGATGGTGGATTTTAGGAACCGCTTGACAACCAGATTGAACACGTGAGCCATGCATGGCGCATGGCACAACCTTCCTTGACGCAGAGCAGACACCATGTTCTTTCCGTTGTCAGTCAACATGGTTCCGATTTTTAGTTTGCGCGGAGACAGCCATCTGTCGATTTCTCTGTTCATTACACTCAGCAGTTCCTCCCCTGTGTGACTACGTTCGCCAAGGCATACCAGGTGCAGCACAGCGTGACACCGTTGCGCCCTGCACATGTGATATGCCGGTCGGGTAATGGGACTTGGCACGGGGGTGGCGGCTGAGGACACGGCGGAAAAAGAGGTGGTAGAGGCGGACATGCTTGCTGGACCAAGGACGTGCAAACGTGGAGGCAAAAGCGTCGTGACCTGTCCAAGTTGCTGGTGCGGCTGTGCCGGCACCACGTTCACCCAGTGGGCCGTAAATGACATGTACTGTCCCTGACCGTAGTTACAGCTCCACACGTCGGCGCTGCCGTGCACTTTGGCAGAGACCGACATGCTCAAAGACTGGCCCACCATCTCTTCTACATGTGAATGCAGGGCTGGCACTGCCTTTTGGGCAAAGAAATGACGGCTTGGCACTCTCCACCGCGGCGCGGCACAAGCCATCATTTCTCGGAAAGGTGCTGAGTCCACCAGTTGGAAAGGGAGGGACTGCAGCACCAGCAACTTGGACAGGAGGACGTTCAGCTTTTGCACCGTCGGGTGCGTGCTCGCAAACTGTTGTCTCTTGGATACGGATTCCAAGAAAGACTGTTGACGGAATCCGAGAAGAGGAGTAGCAGGAGAAGGAGCATCTGAACGAGCGGAAGATGCCAATGAGCGACAACTCCCCTCAGCAGAGGTGTTGGAGCCTTGACTGGCTGATAGAGGGCGATTGACGACGTCGGGTGACGGAGCAAGTAACGGAGCGGGTGATGGAGCGGGGGCTGGGGCTGGCAGAACCGCCGTATGTTTATCACGGTTTTCCCAGGCCACCGAATGGTGACGCTGCATATGCTGACGCAACGCTGTAGTCCCAACATGGGCCCCCTGGCCACGCTTGCATTTCTGGCCACATAGTCGACATACGGCTACGTTTACTTCCTCGGGCGGCTTGAGGAAAAATTGCCACACCACCGAGTAGGAAACTTTGCCCCCGCTACTCTTCACTGGCTGACTGCTACTTCCTCCGTGCGCACCGGCACCACTACTGGCCGTGGTGGTAGGCTGCAGTGGAGCTGGTGCTCTACTCCGTGGACGTTTGGCTCCACTGACACTGATGCGACCCTGCTGCTGTCTCCTGGGCAACCCACCGACTGTTTTGCTCGCTGCCAAGCTGCCACCCTCTTCTCCTGATGATGCGGAAGAAATTGCCTGATGACGACGAGGCTGCCAAGTGCGATCAACCTCCTCATCATCAAGTAGGGTCTCCGCCTCACTACTAGCCCCCTCGGCTGCGTCTGGGTCAGGAGACAGACCTGTCTCTAGACCGGCTACCGAGCCACTCTCCTCGCCAGTACTTGTTCGCTTGGCTGCTGAAAAGGCCGATGTCTCCCCCCGTTCCTGACCGCCCTCTGTTAGCTCTTCCTCACTGTACAGTGGGGCTGAGCCCACAGCATGCGATACTTCGCTTGGTGAGGGAACAGCAAAGGACAGGGGCAGGTAGAGGACACGTGATTTCAGTGGGCTTGGTCCCGGGCCATGCCAACTAACGGTTGTGTCTGACGTACCCACCGACCGTTGGCTGTAGGTGTCAGAGGTGACCTGGGAAGAGGAAGACGACCGAGCCAACCAATCAATGACGGCAGGGTTGTCGGTGGAGACACGACCGCTGGATGACACCGGGAGCACTGGCCTCTGGCTGCGAATACTGCTGCCTCGACCCCTTCCTCTGCTGCCACGTCTGCTCGCTCCTAAAACATTGCCTCCTCTGCCACTCCTCTGCATGTTGTCTGACATACTATTTAATTCAACGATTAGGTGTCCCTGAGTAACAATTCTCTGGCACTCAGTAACAATTCTGTCTGTCCCTGAGTAACAATTCTCTGGCACTCAGTAACAATTCTGTCTGTCCCTGAGTATGAATTCTGTGGCCCTGAGTAACAATTCTGTGTCTGTGCGAGTAACAATTCTGTGTCTGTGCAAGTAACAATTTTGTGTCTGTGCGAGTAACAATTCTCTGGCACTCAGTAACAATTCTGTCTGTCCCTGAGTAACAATTCTCTGGCACTCAGTAACAATTCTGTCTGTCCCTGAGTATGAATTCTGTGGCCCTGAGTAACAATTCTGTGTCTGTGCGAGTAACAATTCTGTGTCTGTGCAAGTAACAATTTTGTGTCTGTGCGAGTAACAATTCTCTGGCACTCAGTAACAATTCTGTCTGTCCCTGAGTAACAATTCTCTGGCACTCAGTAACAATTCTGTCTGTCCCTGAGTAACAATTCTCTGGCACTCAGTAACAATTCTGTCTGTCCCTGAGTAACAATTCTCTGGCACTCAGTAACAATTCTGTCTGTCCCTGAGTAACAATTCTCTGGCACTCAGTAACAATTCTGTCTGTCCCTGAGTAACAATTCTCTGGCACTCAGTAACAATTCTGTGTCTGTGCGAGTAACAATTCTGTGTCTGTGCAAGTAACAATTTTGTGTCTGTGCGAGTAACAATTCTCTGGCACTCAGTAACAA
Source organism: Staurois parvus (assembly GCF_062004578.1). NCBI lineage: Eukaryota > Metazoa > Chordata > Amphibia > Anura > Ranidae > Staurois > Staurois parvus. The sequence goes on along the minus strand of NW_028317855.1, from coordinate 11,710,887 downwards.
TTCTGTCTGTCCCTGAGTAACAATTCTCTGGCACTCAGTAACAATTCTGTCTGTCCCTGAGTAACAATTCTCTGGCACTCAGTAACAATTCTGTCTGTCCCTGAGTAACAATTCTCTGGCACTCAGTAACAATTCTGTCTGTCCCTGAGTAACAATTCTCTGGCACTCAGTAACAATTCTGTCTGTCCCTGAGTAACAATTCTCTGGCACTCAGTAACAATTCTGTGTCTGTGCGAGTAACAATTCTGTGTCTGTGCAAGTAACAATTTTGTGTCTGTGCGAGTAACAATTCTCTGGCACTCAGTAACAATTCTGTCTGTCCCTGAGTAACAATTCTCTGGCACTCAGTAACAATTCTGTCTGTCCCTGAGTAACAATTCTCTGGCACTCAGTAACAATTCTGTCTGTCCCTGAGTAACAATTCTCTGGCACTCAGTAACAATTCTGTCTGTCCCTGAGTAACAATTCTCTGGCACTCAGTAACAATTCTGTCTGTCCCTGAGTATGAATTCTGTGGCCCTGAGTAACAATTCTGTGTCTGTGCGAGTAACAATTCTGTGTCTGTGCAAGTAACAATTTTGTGTCTGTGCGAGTAACAATTCTCTGGCACTCAGTAACAATTCTGTCTGTCCCTGAGTAACAATTCTCTGGCACTCAGTAACAATTCTGTCTGTCCCTGAGTAACAATTCTCTGGCACTCAGTAACAATTCTGTCTGTCCCTGAGTATGAATTCTGTGGCCCTGAGTAACAATTCTGTGTCTGTGCGAGTAACAATTCTGTGTCTGTGCAAGTAACAATTTTGTGTCTGTGCGAGTAACAATTCTCTGGCACTCAGTAACAATTCTGTCTGTCCCTGAGTAACAATTCTCTGGCACTCAGTAACAATTCTGTCTGTCCCTGAGTAACAATTCTCTGGCACTCAGTAACAATTCTGTCTGTCCCTGAGTAACAATTCTCTGGCACTCAGTAACAATTCTGTCTGTCCCTGAGTAACAATTCTCTGGCACTCAGTAACAATTCTGTCTGTCCCTGAGTAACAATTCTCTGGCACTCAGTAACAATTCTGTGTCTGTGCGAGTAACAATTCTGTGTCTGTGCAAGTAACAATTTTGTGTCTGTGCGAGTAACAATTCTCTGGCACTCAGTAACAATTCTGTCTGTCCCTGAGTAACAATTCTCTGGCACTCAGTAACAATTCTGTCTGTCCCTGAGTAACAATTCTCTGGCACTCAGTAACAATTCTGTCTGTCCCTGAGTAACAATTCTCTGGCACTCAGTAACAATTCTGTCTGTCCCTGAGTATGAATTCTGTGGCCCTGAGTAACAATTCTGTGTCTGTGCGAGTAACAATTCTGTGTCTGTGCAAGTAACAATTTTGTGTCTGTGCGAGTAACAATTCTCTGGCACTCAGTAACAATTCTGTCTGTCCCTGAGTAACAATTCTCTGGCACTCAGTAACAATTCTGTCTGTCCCTAAGTAACAATTCTCTGGCACTCAGTAACAATTCTGTCTGTCCCTGAGTATGAATTCTGTGGCCCTGAGTAACAATTCTGTGTCTGTGCGAGTAACAATTCTGTGTCTGTGCAAGTAACAATTTTGTGTCTGTGCGAGTAACAATTCTCTGGCACTCAGTAACAATTCTGTCTGTCCCTGAGTAACAATTCTCTGGCACTCAGTAACAATTCTGTCTGTCCCTGAGTAACAATTCTCTGGCACTCAGTAACAATTCTGTCTATCCCTGAGTATGAATTCTGTGGCCCTGAGTAACAATTCTGTGTCTGTGCGAGTAACAATTCTGTGTCTGTGCAAGTAACAATTTTGTGTCTGTGCGAGTAACAATTCTCTGGCACTCAGTAACAATTCTGTCTGTCCCTGAGTAACAATTCTCTGGCACTCAGTAACAATTCTGTCTGTCCCTGAGTAACAATTCTCTGGCACTCAGTAACAATTCTGTCTGTCCCTGAGTAACAATTCTCTGGCACTCAGTAACAATTCTGTCTGTCCCTGAGTAACAATTCTCTGGCACTCAGTAACAATTCTGTCTGTCCCTGAGTATGAATTCTGTGGCCCTGAGTAACAATTCTGTGTCTGTGCGAGTAACAATTCTGTGTCTGTGCAAGTAACAATTTTGTGTCTGTGCGAGTAACAATTCTCTGGCACTCAGTAACAATTCTGTCTGTCCCTGAGTAACAATTCTCTGGCACTCAGTAACAATTCTGTCTGTCCCTGAGTAACAATTCTCTGGCACTCAGTAACAATTCTGTCTGTCCCTGAGTATGAATTCTGTGGCCCTGAGTAACAATTCTGTGTCTGTGCGAGTAACAATTCTGTGTCTGTGCAAGTAACAATTTTGTGTCTGTCCCTGAGTAACAATTCTCTGGCACTCAGTAACAATTCTGTCTGTCCCTGAGTAACAATTCTCTGGCACTCAGTAACAATTCTGTCTGTCCCTGAGTAACAATTCTCTGGCACTCAGTAACAATTCTGTCTGTCCCTGAGTAACAATTCTCTGGCACTCAGTAACAATTCTGTCTGTCCCTGAGTAACAATTCTCTGGCACTCAGTAACAATTCTGTCTGTCCCTGAGTAACAATTCTGTCTGTCCCTGAGAATGAATTCTGTGGCCCTGAGTAAGAATTCTCTGGCACTCAGTAACAATTCTGTCTGTCCCTGAGTAACAATTCTCTGGCACTCAGTAACAATTCTGTCTGTCCCTGAGTAAAAATTCTGTGGCCCTAATAACGTTTCTGTGGCCCTAAGTAACAATTCTCTGGCACTGAGTAACAATTCTGTCTGTCCCTGAGTATGAATTCTGTGGCCCTAACTAGCGTTTCTTTGTCCCTAAATAACGATTCTGTGGCCCTCATTAACAAGTCTGTGTCCCTGAGTAATGGTTCTCTGTCCCTAAGTAACTTCTCTCTGTCCCCAATTCTCGTTTCTGTGGCCCTAACTCTGTCCCTGTCCCTAGTACAGAGCGGTCTGCCTCTGTTCAATGACTGCAGGCAAATGAAGATTTCCAAAATGGCCGCTATATATACCTCGACCATTACACAGTGCTGGCTGGCTGGCTGCTGATTGGCTGATGCGATCACATGTCGTTGAGGAATGCATTATGGGGCAGCGCGCCTTGTCTGCGCGCCTTCCCCGACATCCCCGCTCTGTCGCCGCACATGTCAGCCGCCATTTTCGGAAAAATTTCGATTCGCGCGTCCGAATTAGGCTGTTTTTCGGATTCGACTCGAATTCCACTTCGGATACTTCGATTCGCTCATCTCTAATGGTGATCAGTGACTTATAGCGGTACTGTGGTGGGCATTCTGACACTGGAGAGAACTGACTTGGTGTCACTGACATCCCCAGTGACCCTAATATAGTGATCAGTGCTAATAAAAAGCACTGACACTGTACTAATGGCACTGGGCAGGAAGGGGTTAATGTGTGGGGCAAGCAAAGGGTTAACTGTGTACTCTGTGCTATTTTACTATGGGGGCTGTGTGTGTGTTTCACTGTAAGCACCCTGCTTTGTATGGCTGTGCTATGCAGAACCATACAAAGCAGTGTGCAGGAGCTGACGGGAAAGATCTGGAGATACTCAGCGATAACTGGGTTTTTGCACACCCATGCTGCCCTGTAGCAGCACTTCTGCTATAGGGTGCTGTGGAAGCGGTTAAACCAGGGAATACCATCAAAACAAACACAGCATTTTGCCCATAGCATCATAATAGTTTTCAGTAATTATCCACACTACAGCTGGAATCTGATTGGTTGATATGGGCAACTCTTCTGCTTGTTTGTAAGGCTTTTCTTTTTTTTTTTAATACAATTGACAAAATAGTGAATGTTAAGGATCAACAGGTGAGATTCAGCTGACTGCCAACACTAAATAAAAAGATTATGCACTTCAACTCTTTCCTATCTGGTCTACTGTAAGATGACGGCTGAGCGGGATCCTTATTTTCCTGGGAGGACGTCATCCTCCCAGGATCGTGCACGCCGCACAGACTGCGTTATGGCACAATCTGTCACTAGATCAGCTGTGGCCAATTGCAGTTGATCACAACAAAAACTACTGAAATCGATCAGTTTCATTCAGTAAAAATGCTTGCTTATACCAATGAAATTCGTTTGTATAAGCAATCATAATTTGTAAAAAATAAAAAAATCCTGGTCACTTGCCCAGAGTAGTACACTGTTACTATGGTAGCATTGTATTGCTCTGGTCACGGGAGTGGAAAAAAAAAAGTAATAAAAGTAATTATAAAAACATTTTTAAAATGCAAATGTTTGTTTTTTTACATACTGTCGCCAGTTAGCGTTCCTGATCACTGCCACACCAGTTATATGACAACGCTGTACTGTATTGGTGACAATATGTATTAGAACAAAAAAAAATTGTGAAGAATTTGTCATTTCTTCATTTTCCACAAAATTATGACAAAAAATGACAACTTAAAAAAAATTCTCCATGCCTCTTACTAAATACATCAGACTGTCTACTTTCTGAAAAGCGGTCATTTGGGGGGTATTTACAGTGTCCCGGCATTTTTGGGCCTCAAGAAATGAGATAGGGCATCAGTACATCAGGATTTATCGATTTCTAGATACTGTATATACCATAGTTTGTGGACTGGAACAAAAATGCAAAATGTTCGGTCTTTTTTCATTTATAGCACAAAAAATAAAAACCCCCAGTGGTGATTGTAATCACCCTTCAGTGGCAAATGGATTGTAGCAACCGTCTAACTGCTACATCTGATGGATGGCTTATTCAGTTGAAAAACAACAGACTTAATGGCTGCATCACCAGATTATTATTACAGGTACTTACATAGCTTTGTCAATTTTACACAGCGCTTTACACACACACACACACACACACACACACACACACACACACACACACATTATATATATATATATATTATATATATATATATATATAATAGCTCCCAGAAGTGAGTCCACCCCTCACATGTTTGTAAATATTTGATTCTCTCTTTTCATGTGACAACACTGAAGAAATCACACTTTTCTACAATGTAAAGTAGTGAGTGTACAGCTTGTATAACAGTGTAAATTTGCTGTCCCCTCAAAATAACTCAACACACAGCCATTAATGTCCAAACCGCTGGCAAAAAAGTGAGTCCACCCCTAAGTGACAATGTCCAAATTTGGCCCAATGGGCCAAAGTGTCAATATTTTGTGTGGCTGCCATTATTTTCCAGCACTGCCTTAGCCCTCTTGGGCGTGGAGTTCACCAGAGCTTCACAGGTTGCCACTGGAGCCCTCTTCCACTCCTCCATGTCGACATCACGGAGCTGGTGGATGTTAGAGACCTTGTGCTCCTCCACCTTCCATTTGAGGATGCCCCATAAATGCTCAATAGGGTTTAGGTCTGGAGACATGCTTTGCCAGTCCATCACTTTTACCCCCAGCTTCTTTAGCAAGGCAGTGGTGGTCTTGGAGGTGTGTTTTGGGTCGTTATGTTGGAATACTGCCCTGCGGCCCAGTCTCCGAAGGGAGGGGATCATGCTCTGCTTCAGTATGTCGCAGTGCATGTTGGCATTCATGGTTCCCTGAATGAACTGTAGCTCCCCAGTGCCGGCAGCACTCATGCAGCCCCAGACCATGACACTCCCACCACCATGCTTGACTGTAGGCAAGACACACTTCTCTTTGTACTTCTCACTTGGTTGCTGTCACACATGCTTGACACCATCTGAACCAAATCAGTTGATCTTGGTCTCATCAGACCACAGGACATGGTTCCAGTAACCCATGCCCTTAGTCTGCTTGTCTTCAGCAAACTGTTTGCAAGCTTTTTTGTGCATCATCTTTAGAAGAGGCTTCCTTCTGGTACGACAGCCATGCAGACCAATTTTATGCAGTGTGCAGCTTATGGTCTGAGCACTGACAGGCTGACCCCCCCACCCCTTCAATCTCTGCAGCAATGCTGGTAGCACTCATACGTCTCTTTCACAAAGACAACCTCTGGATATAACGCTGAACACGTGCATTCAACTTCTTTAGTCCACCATGGCAAGGCCTGTTCTGAGTGGAACCTGTCCTGTTAAACCCCTGTATGGTCTTGGCCACCTTGCTGCAGCTCAGTTTCAGGGTCTTGGCAATCTTCTTATAGCCTAGGCCATCTTTATGTAGAACAACAATTCTTTTTTTCAGATCCTCAGAGAGTTCTTTGCCATGAGGTGCCATGTTGAACTTCCAGTGACCAGTATGAGAGAGTGATAACACCAAATGGAAAACACCTGCTCCCCATTCACACCTGAGACCTTGTAACACCAACGAGTCACATGACCCTGGGGAGTGAAATTGGCTAATTGGGCCCAATTTGGACATTTTCACTTAGGCGTGGACTCACTTTTGTTGCCAGCGGTTTAGACATTCATGGCTGTGTGTTGAGTTATTTTGAGGGGACAGCAAATTTACACTGTTATACAAGCTGTACACTCACTATGTCATATTGTAGTAAAGTGTCATTTCTTCAGTGTTGTGAGAATCAAATATTGACACAAATGTGAGGGGTGGACTCACTTCTGGGAGATACTGTGTATATATATATATATATATATATATATATATATATATATATATTGTACATTCACATCAGTCCCTAATCCTCAAGGAGCATACACTCTAAGGTCCCTAACTCACACTCATACATACTGTACACATACTAGGGCCAGTTTAGACAGGATCCAATTAAGCTACCAACATGTCTTTGGAGAGTGGGGGGAAACCGGTGTACTCGGAGTAAACCGACCCAGGCACAGGGACAGCATGCAAACTCCAGGCAGGTGGTGGCAGGTGGAAGTGCTAACCATTTAGCCACTGTGTTGCCCAGATGAAAATAAAAGGTAAGAAAGCCTAAAAATGAAACTAGTGCAGCCATTACAACTAAGAATTGGTAAGCTGTAATATAATGTTTGCTTTTGGGTTTAATACCGCTGTAAATTTGCAAAAGGAAGCATACATTACATTACACGTTTAGTATACCAATAAAACCCAATCCAAGACAGACTACCCTTTTACTACAAAAGTCTCAGACTACAGAACAACGCAGTAGCTACATCTAAGGACTGGCAAGCTTCAAAATTCTAACTGGTTGTTCTTGTTGGGCGGTTGGGGGGAGTTTGACATAGTTGGAAAGCCTGAATGCTTTGTTACCTTCATGCATTTTACCAAGTCACGGTTAGCAGTTGCGAAACAAAACATGCTACAACCGTGCCAAAATGTACAGGGAAAAAACATGCAATGCTCCACAAACAAAAAGGCTCTTGAGCTACTTTAAGGAGTTAGTCACACATAGGGCACAAACGAATAGGCTGCCCTACGTGTGACGCGCATTTACATGTGAAAAAGCCGCAAACATGTGAGTAGGAATGCATGTTTCCACTACGCTCAGGATGTAACTGGAATGTACTTACAAAAACCCCACAAGAAAGAAAGGATACAGCACCTCAATGGCTAATGAACAGGCGGGCGGTGGGGGGAGGGAACATATGGGATGTGTATTGTCATTTTTTATGTCCAATAAATATATCCTTTATAAGCAGTTACAGCAAACATTTTTTCATTTTGGGGTACAAGTTTTACATGAATAAATAAAATCTGATCGTTGTAAACACCCCTGTCAGTAGTAAATGGTTTGTCTCATCCCTGTAACTGATATATATTGCTGCAGCTTGTTCTTTTGAAAAACAACAGACTTACTGGCCAGATCACCAGCTGAAAATATGCGGGTAAAAGGTAGGAATATGTGAGCGCACTAAAAAAGGGGGAAGCAGCTATGCACAAAGGTAACCAAAAAAAAACCTCAATAAAACAGTTCAATAATGGTGCAGCACTAGATACTATTAAAAATATGATCATAGAAACCTGATAAAAGGGAACTAGTAAAAATTCATAAATGAGCAATAAACAAATGATAAACAGTTCAAAAGTGACTTCAGTGCTCTTAAGGTGCCTGTTTCCTTGGTGGGCCGGTGCTAATGCAATAGTTGTGGAAGAATTGAGCGCTCACCAGATGCGCAATTTAAATGTGCCTGTAAACATATATCCAGATGTCCTCAGGATAAGCCAGGTCATGGAGTAACTTCCCTCTGAAGGGTAGGATGGTACATCAAAGTATCCTGGGGCTTTAATGGTGATCGAAGATGGCCAGAGCTCCCCTTAAGGGTTGAGTGGGTGCTGCTCCCTGGGTATGCAGGAGATTCCCTCTCTGGGTACTGGGATGGATCTTTGTCTTTAGCACGGCGTCTGAAATTTAATACTCCCCCAGGGAGTTAAGACAAGGACATGCCCATAGTGTAGTAAGGTAAGTATAAATTTATTCAATTATAAAGATAAAACCGATGCATTAGAAGTAACATATGATAAGATGAAATGTCAGGACTAACCATCCACAATCAAAGATGGCCACCGGAGCTCCACGATGCTCCGGCGACGTGACGTCACAGCGTAATTGGCTCCTTCTTACGTGTTTTGTGCGCACGCACGTCTTCAGAGGGGATTGCCAATTCTGCCGTGTCGCGCACCATCAGTATATATAGAGGATGGCGCATGCGCATTAGGCCGGCGCCATCTTGGAGGAGGTCAAAGCCAATGCGCATGCGCGAGAAAGGGTGCCATTTTTCCATGGATATTTGTCTAAATAACACGCTTGATCAAAACCTCTGTGTATTATTAAACGAATTGGTAAGAAAAGGATCAGCGATGTCTGGATAAAAATCATAATACAAAGTAGAGGCAATATAAGAATTACTAAATTAGAAATAATTAAGGACAAAGTGTTGAGATTTTAAAAGTATAAACATAATACAATCCCAATGAGAGGGTATATAAAACCATGGAAAAACGGGATAAAAACCTCTTACATTATAAATATCAATAAAATACAATGATTTAAAATACAATGATTTAAAATGTGGATAAAGCCATAACTAGGTAATAAGTCATTAATAAACAATTATGGTTTTGTTTTAAAATTATCAAATATCAAATGGATGGTATAAAATCAAATGGACATGAAAAGTAATAATAAATAGAAGGGGCAAGGTAACATATTAAAAATTAATGTTATAATGGGTGTGTAATAATTAGTGTTTGAAAACACCATAAAAAACATTATAGTGATCTAGAATCAGATAGACATGAATAGGACCAAACTTCATAAACATATAAACATATATATAGTAAAAGTGTAAAAATATAATATACAGGACTAAAAAGGGTAAATATTAGCTGTTGTCAATAAAACAATTTATGTCCACCTCAACGTTGTGGCCATTAGGTTGTAAAGTACGTAATTCATGAATCCACTTTGTTTCGAGTTACGAAACAGCTCTCCTTTTATGTGTTCCTCTCCAGTGGGGTGTCACTAAGTCAATCCCAATAAATTTTAATGTTGATGGATCTTGGTTATGGACACGTCTGTAATGGTTTGACAATGAATGCTCTTTATAACCACGTTTGATATTATGTACATGTTCACGTAATCTATCCCGTAATTGTCTAGTAGTACGTCCTATGTATTGTAATTGGCAAGGGCATTAGAGTAGGTATACAACAAACCTACTATTGCACGTAATGCATTTGTCAATGTTGTAAGATCTACCGGTCATCTGCGAATTGAACGTAGTCTTGTTACATTTCCTACTATTGTTACATGTACATATAACGCATTTATTACATGGATAAAAGCCTTTGAGGTCATAGAAAAAAAGATATATTTTCAGGTGGATTAATTACATTAGGTGTTAGATGGCGTCACAAGGCCGTAGCCTTCCGAAAAATAATCTCTGGTTTTTCTGGCAACACCTTAGACAAGACAGGGTCTGTTTTGAGTACTCCCCAATTTTTGTTTATAATCCTGTTAATGGCCTTATATTGGGTTGAGAATGTGGTAATAAATGGACAGACTTGAGCACGGGAAGAGGTAAAGTGCTGTGTGTGCTCAGATAAAATTCTGCCGCCTCCATACCATTATTATGGGCAATGTTGCTATAAAGCAACATCAGCAGTTACTAAAAAGGTGTTAGAAGTTGTAGAAATATCTTCAATATCATTTAAAATTTGCTTGGTATCACGTAAGAAAGCTGGAGTTTGTGACACCAATGGTTGCAAAAAATAGTCGATGAATTCCCCCACCTTTGAACAAAGGGAGCCTATACCACTTACTATTGGTCTTCCTGGTGGTTTAACCGGATCTTTGTGGATTTTAGGCAAGATGTATAGGACTGGTAGTTTAGGTGCTGAGGGGCATAAAAAGCCCTTCTCTTTTTTATTAATCACTCCATCTTTATAACCATTTTTAATAATATTCTTTAAAGTGCATTTATATGTTAAAAGTGGATCATTTGGTAAAGGTGTATAGGTAGTGGTGTCAATAAGTACATTATATACCTCTTTTATATAATCTGTTTTGTTTAGTATGACTACTCCTCCTTTGTCTGCCGGCCTGATTACTAGGTCTTTTCTCTCCAGGAGCAATTTAATCAGCAGCCCATTGTCATATAACTTAGGGCTCATGTACACTGCAGCTGATAAACTCACGTTTAGGAGCTGTTCAGCGTTTTTTTCAGAAGCCCTTGAACCCACCCTAATGTTTTCCTATGTGTCCATGTACACATCTTCATTTACAGTCGTTTACAGGCATTTGAGTTTACAGTCGTTTTTTGAACGCAGAAAACTTGCGTTCAGCAGTCAATTTTATCAGCGTTTCAAACGCAAAACACTTGTAAACACAGCTAAACGCGGCAAATCGCGTTTATAAGCGTTTGTGTCTGAAATGTTTTTTAACTCTTTCAGTTCCCGATGCTGTCCAGAGCCTTTTTTCATCATGAAAAATGCATGCAAAGCATTTTTAAGGTACTCAGATGGACAAAATACTAAAAACAGGATGTTCCTACCAAGCTTGTCACACATTGGAATGACTAATTCACACCTCAGACCTCTCCCATCCTTGGAAACAAAAGATATGTTAATGACCATTTACACCTCAAATTCCTCATTAAGACCCCCTGCCAGGTGACCCCCCCCCCTCCACCAGACACCTTTCCCATCCTTGGAAACAAAAGAAATGTTAATGAGCAACTCACACCTAAGCTCATTTCAACAAATACTGCTCTCTCTACTTCTGCTCTCTGTATTTCTTTGAAACAGTCTGAAATAGTTAATAATTTACCACTTTTCAGTGCATTCTGGGCATTTGGGAGGTTCTCCTGTGCTTATCTTTAAAAAACGCTTCTAAACACAAACGCACATAAACACGTTATGCAAATGCGACTAAAAAGATGTTTTTTAACTTACGTTTTCCAGCAGTTTCCATTGTTCAGAAATGTCCCATGTACATGGTGTCTAAAAAAAAAAATTTGCAAACGCTTATTAGCGTTTAGAAGCGTTTTGCTTTTGAAACACTGATAAAAATCAACTGCTGAAGACAAGTTTTCTGTGTTAAAAAAAAATGACTGTAAACTCAAATGCCTGTAAACGACGATGTGTACATGGACACATAGGAAAACATTAGGATGAGTTCAGGGGCTGCTGAAAAAAAAAAACGCTAAACAGCTCCTAAACGTGAGCTTATCAACTGAGCCCTTAGATTGTAGAATTGCTTTCCCTCTGTGATTCCACATGCCAACCAGGAGGGGGCACCCACGTGACATTTATCCCAGGTGGTGGCCATAGAGTGATGATGTAGTTAAGTAGACATGCCAGCCATCCAATCCTTAGCTATGTCCTGAATAAGCCCCGGTTAGTGGGAGGGGTGAAATGAAACATGTAGGCAGAAGGGATAACATCCTCCCTCCATGTGCTCTCCCCTGCTGAATTCATATTATACACTGTACTGCAAGCTGTCCTGTCTCATCTTCAAGAAATCTCTATCTGGGACTGCATGATATCCTGCCAGCCCTGAGATCCACCTGGTGAGATTGTTCCTATTGTCTGTTGCATTGAGTGATGGACTTCTCTTCTGGCCTTTGGATTGCAGTCAATCAGCACCAAGGGTGTATGCTGGATCTGCTCAGTGCTGACCATATGTCCTTATTGAAGCTCTGAGAAGTCTTGTGAACACAGGAGAAGCAGAGCACACCACACACTGAGGTACATGAGAACTTTATGTGGCACACAGTTGCCTTGCTGCTTTTCTCCATTGGAATAGTTTGTGGAACTGATATGACTGCTGGCTGATTGAGATCTGGTTTACAGCATTTCTATAGCAGGATTTCACACTTGCTTGTGTATTATATTGTTTTCAGCTTCATTTAGCAGGTTCTCTAGGGAGGCCCTTGTTATCTGCATCTTTCTGAGATTTGGGGGGGGGGAGTCTGCTGTGGGGGTTGGGGGTGTCCTGGGGGGGGGGGGGTGTGGAGGAGGGGGTTATTGCTGAGGTGGAGCTGTGCCTTCTGGAGGTTTTCTTTAGGGGTGGGGGCCAGTTTTTGGGCGAACACGTATGGGATGTTCATTGTCATTTTTTTACATCCAATAAATATATCCTGTTCATTAGCCATTGAGGTGCTGTATCCTCCCACTTCTGCTGCGATCGCCTAGGCCAGGGGTCTGCAACCTTTAAGACATAAAGAGCCACTTGGACCCGTTTCCGAGAGGGAAAAAAAGACTGGGAGCCGCAAAACCATTGCAACATTTAAAACAAATCCGACACTGCATATATTGCAAAAAACGCTCTGGTCATGAAGGGGGTTTAAGGGCCCAGTAAGCAAAGGGTTAACCAGGGCCACAGTGTATCGTCATAATAACAATCATAGCCTTAGGTCAGTGGTGGGCAACCTTTTTTTTCGAGTGAGCCAAATCTCGCCAAAACCACGATTGAAATTTATTTTGAGAGAAACATTTTTAAAACTGAAAATACATCCCCCATATAGTAATTCATCCCCCATAGTAATTCATCCCCCATAGTAATTCATCCCCCATAGTAATTCATCCCCCATATAGTAATTCATCCCCCATATAGTAATTCATCCCCCATATAGTAATTCATCCCCCATATAGTAATTCATCCCCCATATAGTAATTCATCCCCCATATAGTAATTCATCCCCCATATAGTAATTCATCCCCCATATAGTAATTCATCCCCCATATAGTAATTCATCCCCCATATAGTAATTCATCCCCCATATAGTAATTCATCCCCCATAGTAATTCATCCCCCATATAGTAATTCATCCCTCATATAGTAATTCATCCCCCCTATAGTAATTCATCCCCCCTATAGTAATTCATCCCCCATATAGTAATTCATCCCCCATAGTAATTCATCCCCCATAGTAATTCATCCCCCATATAGTAATTCATCCCCCCTATAGTAATTCATCCCCCCTATAGTAATTCATCCCCCCTATAGTAATTCATCCCCCCTATAGTAATTCATCCCCCCTATAGTAATTCATCCCTCATATAGTAATTCATCCCTCATATAGTAATTCATCCCCCCTATAGTAATTCATCCCCCCTATAGTAATTCATCCCCCATAGTGATTCATCCCCCCTATAGTAATTCATCCCCCCTATAGTAATTCATCCCCCCTATAGTAATTCATCCCCCCTATAGTAATTCATCCCTCATATAGTAATTCATCCCCCGTAGTAATTCATCCCCCCTATAGTAATTCATCCCCCCTATAGTAATTCATCCCCCCTATAGTAATTCATCCCCCATATAGTAATTCATCCCCCATATAGTAATTCATCCCCCCTATAGTAATTCACCCCCCCTATAGTAATTCACCCCCCCTATAGTAATTCACCCCCCCTATAGTAATTCACCCCCCCTATAGTAATTCATCCCCCCTATAGTAATTCATCCCCCATATAGTAATTCATCCCCCATATAGTAATTCATCCCCCCCATAGTAATTCATCCCCCCCATAGTAATTCATCCCCCATATAGTAATTCATCCCCCATATAGTAATTCATCCCCCATATAGTAATTCATCCCCCATATAGTAATTCATCCCCCCCATAGTAATTCATCCCCCCCATAGTAATTCATCCCCCATAGTAATTCATTCCCCATATTGTGTGAATTCACTTACCTTTGCTCCGCGCGTTCCTCTCGCTGGGTTCCCGCGCCGTTCTGGTCTTCAGGGCGGACTGTGAGAGGAGAGGAGTTCGTCACGCTGCCCCGCCTACATCCGGGCTGCCCCGCCTACATCCTGACAGCCAATGTTTGCCAGCGGGCGCCCGGCACACAGAAGATCTGCATTAAAAGAGCCGCGGCTTGCCGACCCTATTGCCTGTCACCTGGTGGGCAGTGTGCTCCGGAGCCGCAGGAAAGGTGAAAAAGAGCCGCATGCGGCTCCGGAGCCGCGGGTTGCCGACACCCGGCCTAGGCAATCGGAAGTGGAAGTTGTCCCAGCCGAGTGCCCACACCAAGCTGTCACAGCCGGGTGCCCACACTGAAGATGCTGGCGCCTGAAATGGGCTGCAGCGGGGGCAACGCGGGATCCTGGCACAGGTGAGTGGCTGTTTTTTGAAAGTCAGCAACTACAGTTTTTGTAGCTGTTGACTTTTATTTTTTTTACAGAGTGAGTGGAACTCCGCTTTAATCCCAGCTTCATCCATAGTACACTCATCAGTGTAGGAGCTGGAACATGGAGCGACATCCAGTGCCCGGCACCCCATTGCCGCTCTGCTCTTTTCAGGGTGCCAAACAGCTCGCAAATCACACGCAGAGGGTTGGGGGGAGCCATGTGTTAGGCACCAGAACTCTAAAGGCTGCTATTCATTATTAGGCCCTGCTCACATGTGGTGCTTTGGGGTCGTGGGTGGAGTCACTGCTATTTCAGATTCCAAATCAAACTGCAATCCTGGCAGAAAGCAAAAATGTGCGGTTTGGCTGCGATTGTCACTTGGCAAACCACATTGCAGGAAGCTTGTCGCCCAAAAAACTCCTGCTTCTTTTTGGGATACAAGTAGATGGATGCGTGTTTCTTCACCGCGTTTGAGGTGACATTAAAAATGAATGGCACACAAGCATGCATGATGCATTTTGGCAGGATTGAAGTGCAATTTAGAAATGCCGCAAATCTGCCGCAATCTCAAATCGCCAGATGTGAATGGGGTCTAAAGGCAAGATCACCACCACACTGGTAGCCACCTGCTATCCAGGAATCACACCAGATAGGAAGGGAAAGCAAAGAGCTGTGCATGTCTGGATGGCGGGATGCGAGGTAGTGGCAGACATGGATGGACTGGGGGTGGTGCCAGACATGAGGGGGGGGGATGGTGGCAGTCTTGGATGGTTTGGGGGGGTGGCGGTAGACATGGATGGATGGTTTTGGGGGGGTGGCGGTAGAAATAGATGGATGGGGGGGGGTGGCAGACATGGATGGATGTGGGGGGGGGTGGCAGACATAGATGGGTATGTGATTTTATGCAGCAGTGTCGCCCTGCCACACCAAATGTACTTTGGCTGGTCAGCAACTAGTTATGAAAAAAAATCTATTTTTTAACCGCCTCCCATCCGCCATATACTACAATGATGGGCGCAAGGTGGTTCTGGGAGGACGTCATATGACGTCCTCCCATTCTAACCGCGCATGCATGGCTCCAGGAGCGCGCAGCATGGCGATCGGCGGTGCGCTGTGTCCCTCGGACACAGTGGATCACCAATCAACGGAAAGAGTCGAAGATGTCGGCTTTGTCATGTGATCAGCTGTGTCCAATCAGAGCTGATCGCATTTAAATAGGGAAATGCCGGTTATCAGCATTTCTTTCCTTACAAGCTGTCACGCTGACAGCTCGAGAGGAGAGCAGAGCCGGTAATCGACATTCCTCGGAGGGGACGTGCACTGATCATCAAGGCACTGATGATCTGTGTAGCCCTAGCAGTGCCACCTGTCAGTGTCCATCAGTGCCAGCTGTCAGTGCTCATCCATGCCACCTGCCAGTGCCACATCAATGCCACATATCAGTGCCCATCTCAGCTGCCTTTCAGTGTCACTTATCAGTGCCGCCTATCGGTGCCCATCACCGCAGCCTCATTAGCACACATCAGTGAAGGAGAAAAATCACTTATTTACAAAATTTTATAACAAAAACTAAGAAAATTTTTTTTCCCAAATTTTCAGTGGTTTTTGGTTTAAGAAAAAATAAAAAAACCCAGAGATGATTAAATACCACCAAAAGAAAACTCTGTCACAAAAAAATTATAAAAATTTCATACAGTGTTGCATGACCGCGCAATTGTCATTCAAAGTGGGACAGCACTGAAAGCTGGAAATTGAACTGGGCAGGAAAGGGATATAAGTGTCCTGTAGGCCAGTGGTTAAGCAGAATTAGATTTTTTTTTTCACCAATAAAAGGGCCATGACCTATTTTAGCCTACTATCTTGTTGCTTATTTTTCAAAATTTTTCTTGCTCATATTTAGATTTATGTTGCGCAAGGTTTTACCTCCATGACTAGAGCATTTTTTGCTATTCATTACAGTGCTACTTTAACTGGCAATTGCAGAGTCATGCAATATTGTATTAAAAGTACATTTCTATACAAATATATTGATAAAGTATGTATATATGTATGATGTTGGTGTGTGTGGGGTTTTTTTTTTTGGGATCACCACTTTTTTTTTTTCGATCATATAACTTAAATTGGTTGTAAAGGCTTAAGTTCTTTTACCTTCATGCATGAATTAAAAAAACCTGTGTGCAGCAGTACCCCCAGCCCCCTCAATACTTACCTGATCCCCATTGAGATCCATGAATGGGCACAACAGCCTTGGCTGTCCCGTGTCTCTGCCTCCGCATTGGCTGAGATAGCAAATGGGAACCATTGGCTCCCGCTGCTGTAAATCTTAGGCAGTCAGGTAATGAAGAGAGAGAGAGGTGGCGTGGCCAAGCCGCGGCCCTGTGTGTGAATGGGGGCCCACCTGCTTGTGTGACCCCATAGCTAGTTGGTAAGTATAACATGTTATTTAGTTTCCCCAAGAAAACAAAACTTTAGCTTTGAAAGACTGGAAATATTTAAAATTAGAAAATAATTTCTACTCCAAACAAAAAATAAAAACTAATCATTGTATAGTAATTGGTTAGGGTGAACGATACAGAGTCTATAAACTGTTATATACACTATATTTGATCATTCTTCAGTCATGATGTACTGTTGGTTTATTTAGTTTCTTGAGGCCCTAAAATGCCTGGACAGTACAAATTAACCCAAATGACCCCTGTATGGAAAGTAGCCTGTCTGAGTTATCTAGTAAGATGGGGTTTTTTGGGTGCCAATTTTTTTTTTAAAGGTAATGTGGAAGAAGCAAATTATCCTTTTTTATTAAAAAAAAAGTCACCAGAAAAAGTGTAGTACAGTTTCATTGTATGACTGGTGTGGTGGTGATCTGGTATGCTGACTGTTGACATTATCTGTCAATGGAATTACTTTTTATGCAACATTTAAAATTTATTTACAAATCAATTATTTATTTATTTTTTGTAAAATCGTGTCAAACGAGTAGTTTCTGGTTACGATAGTGAAACTGTACAACCTTTTTTTTTTTTTTTTTTTTTTTTTTTTTTTTTTGACTGCTGTTGCAATGATGTGCATTGTAACAGCAATCATTTCAACTGTTTGAGTTATACTGTATTAATAATAGCTGTGCTTATTATTATCACATGCTACAGTGTGCTGTGATTGGGCAAGGTACCATGGGATAGCTGTTGAGCTAACACGGCCTCATAATAATAGTCACAACTGTTATGAATGGTCGTGCAGGTAAAGCCCACACAAATACAGGCACAATGACATACAGTGGGGCAAAAAAGTATTTAGTCAGCCACCAATTGTGCAAGTTCTCCCACTTAAAAAGATGAGAGAGGCCTGTAATTGGCATCATAGGTAGATCTCAACTATGAGAGACAAAATGAGAAAAAAAATCCAGACAATCACATTGGCTGATTTGGAAAGAATTTATTTGCAAATTATGGTGGAAAATAAGTATTTGGTCAATATCAAAAGTTCATCTCAATACTTTGTTATATATCCTTTGTTGGCAATGACAGAGGTCAAATGTTTCCTGTAAGTCTTCACAAGGTTGGCACACACTGTTGCTGGTATGTTGGCCCATTCCTCCATGCAGATCTCCTCTAGAGCAGTGATGTTTTGGGGCTGTCGCTGGGCAACACAGACTTTTAACTCCCTCCAAAGGTTTTCTATGGGGTTGAGATCTGGAGACTGGCTAGGCCACTCCAGGACCTTGAAATGCTTCTTACGAAGCCACTCCTTCGTTGCCCGGGCGGTATGTTTGGGATCATTGTCATGTTGGAAGACCCAGCCACGTTTCATCTTTAATGCCCTTGCTGATGAAAGAAAGTTTGCACTCAAAATCTCACGATACATGGCCCCATTCATTCTGTCCTGTACATGGATCAGTCGTCCTGGTCCCTTTGCGGAGAAACAGCCCCAAAGCATGATGTTGCCACCCCCATGCTTTACAGTAGGTATGGTGTTCTTTGGATGCAACTCAACATTCTCTCTCCTCCAAACACGACGAGTTGTGTTTCTACCAAACAGTTCTATTTTGGTTTCATCTGACCATATGATATTCTCCCAATCCTCTTCTGGATCATCCAAATGCTCTCTAGCAAACTTCAGACGGGCCCGGACATGTACTGGCTTAAGCAGGGGGACACGTCTGGCACTGCAGTATCTGAGTCCCTGGCGGCGTAGTGTGTTACTGATGGTAGCCTTTGTTATGTTGGCCCCAGCTCTCTGGAGGTCATTCACTAGGTCCCCATGTGTGGTCCTGGGATTTTTGCTCAACGTTCTTGTGATCATTTTGACCCCACGGGGTGAGATCTTGCGTGGAGCCCCAGATCGAGGGAGATTATCAGTGGTCTTATATCTCTTCCATTTTCTAATTATTGCTCCCACAGTTGATTTGTTCACACCAAGCTGCTTGCCTATTGCAGATTCAGTCTTCCCAGCCTGGTGCAGGTCTACAATTTTGTTTCTGGTGTCCTTCGACAGCTTTGGTCTTCACCATAGTGGAGTTTGGAGTGTGACTGTTTGAGGTTGTGGACAGGTGTCTTTTATACTGATAACAAGTTCAAACAGGTGCCATTGATACAGGTAATGAGTGCAGGACAGAGGAGCCTCTTAAAGAAGAAGGTACAGGTCTGTGAGAGCAAGACATCTTGCTTGTTTGTAGGTGACCAAATACTTATTTTCCACCATAATTTGCAAATAAATTCTTTCCAAATCAGCCAATGTGATTGTCTGGATTTTTTTTTCTCATTTTGTTTCTCATAGTTGAGGTCTACCTATGATGCCAATTACAGGCCTCTCGCATCTTATTAAGTGGGAGAACTTGCACAATTGGTGGCTGACTAAATACTTTTTTTTTTTTTTTTTAGACATTTCTGTTTAGTATTATACAGAGCTGGTAGTAATATACTTTTTAATTTTCTTTTAAACAATTGAGCTATAATGTTACTTTTTAAAGGATAAGTTCACGTTTTACCAAAAATAATAAATGCACTTTTTTTTTTGCAGGTAAAAAAATGTGCATTTACTAGTTTTGTCCAAAGGAGCCTGGAAAGCATTGCACCAGCAATCAGCACTGATGCCATGCAGGTCTCCTGCAGACTTGTCATATGTGCTTGCCATACGGGATGTACAGGGTGTAGGTGATATACGAGCAAGCAGATATTTTGACAGGAAGCTTTAATGAACTACCACGGTGCTCCACAGTGCTGTAGTAGTTTATTGAAAAATCAAAGACCACAGTTGCTAAGGCTTTTTGAACTTGCAGTTCATTCATGGAAGTCTGTGAATGAATGTTGTGGGCGAAGCCCCGCATGGTAGCGCTGTTTTTAAATTTGATAGTATGTGGAGACTTCTCCCCTTACTATCTCTGGGGGGGGGGGGGTGATTGGCAGATGTGCCTTTTAGCTATGTAAACATGTTTCCCCCCCCCCCCAAAACGTTTGGAACATGTAACATGTTACCAAAGTTGAGCTTATCCTTTTGGGTTGTCCTTCAAGATCTTCAATTCCATGTGCTATCTGGTATCCTGTGAAATTTGGTATCCCCTCACTGAGCTGTCCTGTTTTATGTCTTATACAGTCAAATCTCATATCCATGTGGCATTTTGGTCCTGTACCTAAAAGTGTTGCTTATGTATTACCTAATAATATCTGTTTTGTATTACACTTGAAAAGTGTATCCAATATGGCCACATTTATACATCCAGTTGATAAAACACATTCCAGTGCATAAACAGCATATTCAGTTAAAATATCTACATATATATATATATATATATATATATATATATATATATATATATATGTACAGTCATGGCCGAAATTGTTGGCACCCTTGATATTTCTCCAGGAAATCATGTATTTCTCACGAAACGTATTGCATTAACACATGTTTTGCTATACACATGTTTATTCCCTTTGTGTGTATTGGGACAAAACAAAAAAAGGGAGGAAAGAAAGCAAATTCGACATAATGTCACACAAACCTCCAAAAATGGGCTGGACAAAAGTATTGGCACCCTTTCACAACTGCGGATAAATAAGAATGTTACAAGCATGTGATGCTCCTGTAAACTCACCTGGGGCAAGTAACAGGTGTGGGCAATATAGAAATCACACCTGAAAGCAGATAAAAAGGAGAGACGTTCACTTAACCTTTGCATTGTGTGTCTGTCTGTGCCACACTAAGCATGGACAACAGAAAGAGGAGACGAGAACTGTCTGAGGACCTGAGAACCAAAATTGTGGCAAAATATCAACAATCTCAAGGTTACAAGTCCATCTCCAGAGAACTAGATTTGCCTTTGTCCACAGTGCGCAACATTATCAAGAAGTTTGCAACCCATGGCACTGTAGCTAATCTCCCTGGTCGTGGACGGATGAGGAAAATTGATGAAAGATTGCAACGCAGAATAGTCCGGATGGTGGATAAGCAGCCCCAAACATGTTCCAAAGACATTCAAGCTGTCCTGCAGGCTCAGGGAGCATCAGTGTCAGCGCGAACTATCCGTCGACATTTAAATGAAATGAAACGCTATGGCAGGAGACCCAGGAGGACCCCACTGCTGACACAGAGACATAAAAAAGCAAGACTACAGTTTGCCAAAATGTACTTGAGTAAGCCAAAAGCCTTCTGGGAAAACGTCTTGTGGACAGATGAGACCAAGATAGAGCTTTTCGGTAAAGCACATCATTCTACTGTTTACCGAAAACGGAATGAGGCCTACAAAGAACAAAACACAGTACCTACGGTAAAATATGGTGGAGGTTCAATGATGTTTTGGGGTTGTTTTGCTGCCTCTGGCACTGGGTGCCTTGACTGTGTGCAAGGCATCATGAAATCTGAGGATTACCAAAGGATTTTGGGTCGCACTGTAGGGCCCAGTGTCAGAAAGCTGGGTTTGCGTCCAAGATCCTGGGTCTTCCAGCAGGACAATGACCCCAAACATACGTCAAAAAGCACTCAGAAATGGATGGCAAAGAAGCGCTGGAGAGTTCTGAAGTGGCCAGCAATGAGCCCAGATCTAAATCCCATTGAACACCTGTGGAGAGATCTTAAAATTGCTGTTGGGAAAAGGTGTCCTTCCAATAAGAGAGACCTGGAGCTGTTTGCAAAGGAAGAGTGGTCCAAAATTCCGGGTGAGAGGTGTCAGAAGCTTATTGATGGTTATAGGAAGCGACTGATTTCAGTTATGTTTTCCAAAGGGTGTGCAACCAAATATTAAGTTAAGGGTGCCAATACTTTTGTCCAGCCCATTTTTGGGGTTTTGTGTGACATTATGTCATATTTGCTTTTCTGCCTCTGTTTTATATTTGTTCCAATACATACAAAGGGAATAAACATGTGTATAGCAAAACATGTGTTAATGCAATACCTTTTTTGTGTGAAATACTTGATTTTCAGGAAAAATATCAAGGGTGCCAACAATTTCGGCCATGACTGTATATATATATATATTTTTTTTTTTTTTTAGTCTCACAACAGAGAGATAATATAAAGATGAGGTAACAATAGGGGAAAGGCTTATAAGGTCATTATCATACTTGTCCCTGAGGTCATATGTCTGCAGAAAGCAGCAAGAGAGTTTTTTTTATCAGGACAATTTGTGATAAGATGAACAGCTGCCCAGTGCTATTCAGACATTATAAAAAAGGGACAATATGTCTGTATTTCATAATACTCATCATTGCAATCCCAAGTAAACATTTAGGAATTAATAAACTACAGTATGTAACATGCAACTATATAAAATGAACAGTTGCTGAACATTGATGTGAGAATTTTGGTGAAAACTATATTTTATGCTTAAAGTGTGCAAATACTGCTCGTGCTGTACATGAAATATAATCATTTAACAAATCATATTATTACAGTGACATTTATTGGATTGCTCTACAGCTAAAGAAGTTGTCACAATGCTCAGGGTACATTTTGTATACCTGCAAGCATGCATGCTGTCTCTTCCTTCGTGTCCTATGAATCATAAATAACGGGACTCTCTCATAAGAACTGATGAGCATTTTGTTTGTCTTTTAGGATTTTCTTTAAGCCTTTTTCCTCTAAGACTGTTCAAACAGCTGTCCTATGTGCTGTCCAGTTTGAACATGTGCTTCAGCAGACATAAACCTTTTGGAGGTGAATAATGATGGCAGGTAACAAAGCTTTTGAAGGAGATTTGATCAGTCGGGGTGGGCAGGTGAATAGGTATATAATTAAAATAATCGTATTAAGATGGCACTCAAGCCAACAGAGTTTTCTCATTTTATGCTTCACCCACAAGATGGAAATAGTGGTAGTGTGAAAGTCTTTTCTATAATCCATTGCACACTTTCCTAGAAACAGGGCTTATCAACAGCAGGTGCTGTACTCACTACTAGCTGGATAATGGAAACATCACAGATAAATATACATACTCTGCAGCCCAACATGAATCTCCCAGTATGGTCCAATCTAGGTTGTTGTTGCTAAAAGATCGCATTAAAGAGGAGAGTGCAATTTTTCGGAGCTGCACAGGTCCCCTTTGTCAGGCAGTTGATGAAGGGGTCCTGCGTGGCTCCAAATGTTGCACTTTCCTCTGTGATATGATCCTTCAGCAATAACAACCTTGTTTGGACCATACTGGGAGATTTTGTTTAAATTCAGAATAATTTTGTTATTCAGAATAATACTCAAACAATGAAGTAAATCAAGCATGTAAGTCCTATCAGAGCTCTGATGAAGAATGGACCCCCTTCAAAATGCGTCAGCCATACTCTGAGATTCTACCCCTATGATGGGACTCGCACAGGCTTCGCACTTCTAAAGTTCCTTTGAGGACTTACATGCTTGATTTACTTCATTGTTTGTATTCAGAATTTAATAAAATTTTGGTTTGCTGAGGTAATGCGCAAGGTTGGTGCGCTTTCTTTTTGTTTCACTTTGTAGTACTGGTCGGGCTTCCCCAACCTTGTTTAGAGCTGCACAACCTTATATGCATTGGTGTTCCAATTTTTCAAGTTCTGGTTCCATCCATTCACCCTTGCTCTGGGTCATAGAGCGCAGGACAGATCGTTTCTGGTTCTACAAATAATACACTTCCAACACCAGTAAATCATAAACCATGCAAGTAACAAAATAAACAGGATAATCTAAACCAAAATTAACATAACCATAAGCAAAATGAAGGGAAGAGGGAGTACGTTACTGAGAACTGGATGCAGGGAGCAGGACTCTTGTCAGGTACAAGGATGAGGCTGTGACATGGCTTGCATGAAAAGTACTGAAGCACTGATCTTCAGTCAAGGGTGGGCTTATATACCTCCCAGCAGGCCATATCAGGTGCAGCCGAATTACTTGGACAGCCCTGCTGCTGGGAGACACCCACTGTTGACCACCGTAAATGCGCTGTGGAAAAAGAGTGCCATCAGCAGGTGACCCAGGTAATGACACAAATTATGACAATCAAAAATTAACATTCTTCCTTGTTTTAAAAATAATATAGTGTTAATCAAATATCAAAAAAGGACAGCTCTATTTTAAAAAAAAAAAAATGTGATTTTGGTACAGTACTGCAAGACCACACAATTAACAACCTAATTAGCGCATTGATGAATGGCTAAAAGCAGCCTGTTCATGAAGTGGAGAAAACCATGCATAGCTCAAGTGGTTAAAGTGTTACTAAACTATAAAATCAGTCTGTATAGGCAGTAAAGCATGCTTGTTATATTCACTTTGGAACCGAAGGGGTTAATCCTCTGCATTGTGTGCATGTGATCAGCATCGGGACAATCGGCACTGTCCAGACAGGTCAGGGGTTCTGCATCCTCCTAGAGCAGAAAGAGAAAACTCTTCTTACAAGCTTTAATCAGTGCTCTGCTTAACACTGATAGACGTTCCATAGTTGGTCCGGCTTAAAAAAGACAAAAGTCCATCCAGTTCAACCCTAGAAAAAAAAAAAAAGTTCTAATACTATACCTACAGTTATCCAGAGGAAGGCAAAAAAACCCAGCAAAGCATTATCCAATTTGCACCTGCTGGGGGAAAAAAATCCTCCCTGATCCCCCGAGAGGCAATATGATATTCCCTGGATCAACTTTATCTATAAATGTTAGTATCCAGTTATATTGTGTGTATCTAAGAAAGAATCCAGGCCTTTTTTTTTTTTTTTGAAGCAATCCACTGAGCTGACCAGAACCAACTCTCAAGGGAGTCTATTCCACATTTTCACAGCTTTCACTGTGAAGAAACCTTTCCGTGTTTTGTAGATTAAATTTCTTTTCCTCCAGACGTAAAGAGTGCCCCCTTGTCCTCTGTGTTGATCTCAGGGTGAACAGCTCGACACCGAGTTCACTATATGAACCACTCATGTATTTATACATGTTGATCATATCCCCCTTTAATCTCCTCTTCTCGAGAGAATAAATTCAGTTCCTCTAATCTTTCCTCATAGCTGAGCTCCTCCATGCCTCTTATCAGTTTAGTTGCCCTTCTCTGTACATTCTCCAGTTCCTCAATGTTCTTTTTGTGAATTGGTGCCCAAAACTGAACTGCATATTCCAGATGAGGTATTACTAATGATTTGTACAGGGGTCATATGATATCTCTCTCTGGAGTCTATACCTCTTTTAATACAAGAGAGGATTTTGCTCGCTTTAGACACCACAGCTTGGCATTGCATGCCATTATTAAGCTTGTGATCTACCAGAACTCCCAGATCCTTCTCCACCATTGATTTCCCCAGTTGTACTCCCCCTAGTATGTATGATGCATGCATATTCTTAACACAAGACTGCTGTAACTGCTGATGAGAAAAGGTATTTAGCAGTTTATATTTATTAAACTAATTGCACTTCCATGTTCTGTGTACTTTGGGAGACCAGATATAGTAAATGCAGGGTCCTGGGTTTAGTAACACTTTACTGCCTTTTACAAGTTGTGTTTTTATTTCCATGAACTATACCTTTTTATTCAATACTTTCAGTGGTGCTTTACATGCTAGGCAATACTTCTCCTATTCTAGCAGCTAACCCATAACCCCTATATTAAACTATATTCATGGCTATCCAACTCAATTTATATTACATGAAATAATATGTAAACATAGGATCTCATATTCCTGATCTGTGCCTGCTGTACCATGTGAGACGTAT
Source organism: Staurois parvus (assembly GCF_062004578.1). NCBI lineage: Eukaryota > Metazoa > Chordata > Amphibia > Anura > Ranidae > Staurois > Staurois parvus. The sequence goes on along the minus strand of NW_028317855.1, from coordinate 11,685,232 downwards.
GTATGAAGAAGTAACCTATTCTCTTTTTATTAATAATTTTGTGTTAAATCCGTGGTGATCATGCCAGTCCCTCTGCTTTCTCATAACAAAATGACCACACCAGGCATGATTACTGCAATTGCATCGGCAGCCATACAATCCCCTTTCAAAACTATCTTCGATCGGCTGATTGGGAGAGAAAAACAATACCTTTTCAATGAAGCTGCTTTCAAAAGAGATGGTATTTATCCATTGTGATAGCAATGAACTAGAATGTGTAAAATTAAATTTATTTATGTAAAATATATTTAAAAAAATAATACAAAATGGGTGACCTCCCCTGGGCTCATGTGCAAATGCAAACACTGAAACAGGTCTGTAACCCTAGGTTCAGACCTAAGCAATTTAGGCAGCATTATTTGTTTTGAAGAAAAGCAGTCCAGTCCATTTTAACATGATTTCCTATGGTACATGTTCATATCTGCACTTTTTCCCCTGGTGCTTTTTTTTTTTTGGAAGGGGTCAGGGACTTTTTGAATGCAAAAATTGGTTTTCTTTGTTCTGTAGACTTTAATGGAAATGCTGCAGAAAAGCATGCATTGTGTATTTACCCCTTCCCTTTTTTTTTTTTTTTTTTTGCGTTCGGAATTTTGTGTAATAATGTAGCCTAAAATTAACAGTTATATTTTATTGGTGTTCACCCCAAAAAATAAAATAAAAAATATTTGCTTATTTTGGTTACCTTTTTTTATTTATTTCATTTTTTATAAAATGCCTCATTTTCTATAAAATATGCCAAAAAAAAAAAAATTAAGGGACCCTCGATTCAGATAACATATCTTATTTTAATGTTCTAATAATTCTTGCCCCCCCCCCCCAAAAAAAATATGCGTTTTTTTTTAATGTGTGTTTTCAAATGTGAAAATTTGCCAGGTTGTTATTTATTTCAAATGATTTACTTTTGTGTGGATCCAAAAATGTACACACATACTTCCCTCACGTCCTGCATCCTTGGTCAGTGATGTTTACGCAGACCACTTCTGTGAGCATAGAGCTCTGACTGTCAATCATCAGCTTTCGGCTCTGATTCTCCAGGGCTTAATAGAGAAGCAAAATGTGGAGAAGGCAATTGCAGATGGTTCATGCTCTCAACATTGCACTGACAGACTGAGCTACAGGTATTCAGGTGGATGCACACATTGTTGGCAATGCTTGAAGATCAGAAAGTTACTCTTTGATGTCAGAGTACAGTGTGCTGTAGCACACTTTATGCTGAAAGTGGGTCACATGATAGCCAAGGTAACTGCACCCATGTGTCCCACAGAAGTATTTACTTAAGTTCTTTTGACAGGTTTTTTTTGTTGTTGTTGTTTCATATGTCTTCTATTATAAATATAACAAACAAATTTAAAATTTTATGCAACTTCACTATGTTCTTATGATTCCTTTTTTCATCCAACAGATGGCTTGCTGTATTTCATTGGTGTGCATAAAAATAAGCATGTATTGACCAGCCAAAAAAAGAGCAATGAAATCTTCCTACAGTTTCATGCTAGTGCTATTGGTGGACACAGTGGAACTCAAAGAACAATAAAAAGTATAACCAGTCATTTCTATTGGCCAAGGATATCTATAAATATTCGGAAGTGGGTATTTGTATTCTCATAAATTCTTAATTCAAGAGCTTTTCAAAATTGCACACATATTTATCAAAATGTGTGACATTCTCATGTTTGTAAAACACATCATACCCCTACAAAGCCATACTAATAAAAAAAATTAATGATGGTTTGATAAGAATACTAATTAAATTTTTCTGTATTGGCTCAACTCTGACAGCTCACTCCTGTTTATAACTTTTTTTTTTTTTTAAATATAACTTACATTTTTATATTTTCAAAGATTACGGAATGTCAAGATTGTCAAAAAAATCCTGCAAGTTTGAAGCAGCCAACAGAATTCAAGCCAATCAAGGTAAGAGGGCGTATTTTATATACCTGATATAATAAAATCGTTTATATAGGTTGTTAAAGTGACCGTGGAACTGTGTAGTCCTTTGCAGGAACATACTTTGTGAAATGCATTAAATAAAGTTAAATGGTGTACTATGACATCGTCATTAAGCCTATGTTCACGTGAGCGTGCGGTCCGCAGATTGTGTGGCCACAGCAGCCCATTAATTTGAATGGTTGGCAGTATTGTGTGAAATGCAGGAAAGAGGTCCCTGCACTCCTCCTCCCTCCTCCCTCAGGACAGCCTGCCACATGGTTTGCACAAATTCAAAAATCTAATTCTCTACACAGAACATCTCTATCTCTTCACATGAGCACTTCCATGAATGAAGAAATTGAGCATGTTATAAACCTTTTATCCGTAACTGCAGAAAATTAATTATATCAAATTTATAATTTGGCACTTATATTGATGGCAAGCTTGTAAAATATTTGGTTTTTATGATTAATCATAATTAATATTAAAATGTTTGGTCGCCCTAAGCCGATGATAATATTTATTTCTTCAGTAATAAGCTGAGACCGTTAAACTGAGACAGCTGAGCTAGCTAACCAGCTGAAAGCTGAATATTCTATAATAAGGCATAGCTGGTTACAGGGCTCTGATGGAATATATCTAGGGTGTTAGAAGTGACTCAGAATAGAATAAGTATTATTATGTATTTTAATAGTATCTGTGTGTATTTAGTTTGATTTATAAGTTGGTAATATTGTTACATATGTAGATTCGTGGTTATACATTATTGTAATGTTTTAAAGATACATTCTTAATTCATATTATAATTTTAAATCTGAGTAGCTGATGTTACATCACCAGCCTATTATGGACATCACATATGTACCTGTCAATCAAATGGCCATATATGTAGCTTCCCCTCCCTTCTATGAAATTGCTCTGCTAAGCAGTATTGATTTCCATATGAGGGCCGAAGATCACAAGTTATGACGCTTACTTGCTTTATAAAATCAGCTTAAGGGACAATCTAAATTGGACACACATTCATACACAATCTCTCTGTCACACACGGCTGTCCAAACAGACACGCATAAGAACATTCTGAGAAGCTGGAACAGGTGCATGCTGCAAGACAAGAAATAGTCATTAACGTCACTTCCTTCTCCTCCTTCCTCGGACTCGGCTGCGTTGAACAAGACAAGCCCACATGAAGGACAAACATGCACATGGCCAGACAGCCATGACAATAATGGTGACTTATCTTTAAACTTCTGTTTGATATTTCTGGTTTTATCTACATGGAACTGTTCATGATAAAGTTTACATTGTTAGTTTAAGCCATTGTGTGATAGAATAAAATCACACTTTATTTTTTATTTCAACGGCTTTCATTCATAATTGCCTCAAGACATTAAAGAAGTATTACATGTGTGAAAAATCCAACAGTAACATAGACAGCTTGTTTTTTACCATGCAGTTGCAGATGTGCCTGCAAAATGCATGTGTTTATTGCTGGTTTGTCCATAGTGGAGAGTATATATAATTACGTGATCCTCCTATCTTACCAGCACAAGGGGGAACATACTTTGCAAGAGGATGGAAGTATTGGGTTAGTAAGCTTTATCCTAACTCCTATACAAAATGAGCATTCAACACATGTTGCAAGGATCTAGTCGCAATGCATAGGAATGAAATTATTTTTGACTGGAGTTGCTCTTTAACCTCTTGCCGCCCTGCCACTGTGTATATACGTGTGCAGGGCGGCAGTGGAGCGCAAAACCACGTTTAAAAACGGGTTCCGCGCTCCCGACACTTTCGCCGGCAGGGGGCACGCGCGCTCCCGCCGACCCGCGGGTGATCTGATTCGATCCAGGAGGGATCAATCATTAGATTTCAGCCAGTGATTTCTGGCTGAAATCGGATGATCGGTCCCTGTCCTATCCTGTCCTGTGTTGATATTTACACAGGGCAGGATATGATGTCATTCTTCTCTGCCTGGACACATTCCGTTCCAGACAGAGAAGAAGAGACATTTAAACGTGAGTAAAACAGCACACTGACAGAACACAGTCTAGGACACATTTAACCCCCTGATTGCCCCCCCCCCAGTTAACCCTTCACTGCCCTGTCACCAGTGTCACTGATCAGTGAAGCGATTTTTATTGATCACTGTATCAGTGTCGCTGGCGACTTCCAATAGTGCTAGCGCCCCTCCCAGATAGCGCCAGTTTGCCCCCCAGTACACCAATAAAGGCATTTAACCCCTTAATTTCCCCCCCCCCACCCCCCCAGTTAACCCCTTAACTGCCCTGTCACCAGTGTCACTGATCAGTGAAGCGATTTTTATTGATCACTATATCAGTGTCGCTGGCGACTTCCGATAGTGTTAGCGCCCCTCCCAGATAGCGCCAGATTGCCCACTAATACACCAGTAGTCCCGTCTAACCCCTTGATCGCCCCCCCCTGAGTTGACCCCTTCACTGCCCTGTCACCAGTGTCGCTGATCAGTGAACCAATTTTTACTGATCACTGTATCAGTGTCGCCGGCGACTTCCAATAGTGTTAGCGCCCCTCCCAGATAGCGCCAGTTTCCCCGCCAGTACATCAGTAATCCCATTTAACCCCTTGATCGCCCCCCCAGTTAACCCCTTCACTGCCCTGTCACCAGTGTCATTGATTACAGTGAACAGATTTTTACTGATCACTGTATTGGTACTGGTGACTTGGTACTGGTGACTTCCGATAGTTTTAGCGCCCCTCCCAGATAGCACCAGTTTGCCCGCTAGTACACAAATAATCACATTTGACCCCTTGATTGCCAGGAACACGCTTACTTGCACGCTAAACCTTCATTGCTAGTATAGTGTCTGATTGGATCAATATCTTTGATCAGATCAGCGCTATACCAGCATTCACATTACTTTAGTATCCCCAAAAACGCAGTGTTAGCGGGATCAGCCCCAACACCTGCCAGCACCTGCGTTTAGCCCCTACGCCCCCCCCTTCTCCCCCGGCAAGTGCAGTGTCAGTAGATAACTGTCACTTGATACATATTACACACAAAACCGCAGTGTTCACAGAATCAGGCCTGATATCTGTTAGCACTTGTCGGTAAATTTTTTGTAGCGGTTCAAGCAGTCCCTGACAGCCAGGTGCTCTTTTTCCCGTGAGTCGCACTAGGTACCTGTAAATTTAGTGGCCAAAATGTCTAAGCAAAGGTACACTAGTGAAGAGGCCTATAGGATTCTGAGCATGTCAAGTGAGAGCGAAGGGGAAAACTCACTGGCAGAACCAGGCTCAGAATACGAACCTATAGACAGCAGCGGCACCCTGACAGCTAGCTCAGACGACGAGGAAGTGGTCCCTGCTAAGGTCAGGCGTACCCGATCCCATTCACAGGTTGCTGAGGTGGTACAAATGCATGATGACTCTCATATGCAGCAGAGTGCCAGTACTAGTGCCGCAGTATCTTTTGGTGAACTGGCGAGCACCAGCGGCCTAGTACGTCCTGGTCGTATACATACCAGCACTGCAGTATCACTTGGTGACGTGGCGAGTCCCATAAGTGCAGTACAAGCTGGTGCGGTGGCGAGCACAAGTAGTGTCCCGCGGCCACCAAGAATTCGCAGACAGGCCCGTAGAGCCCCTAGTGTCCTTCCGGATGTGCTTGCAAATCCCGATTGGCAGCCCACAAATTCTGCAGCACCCGTACTTCCCCCATTCACTGCCCAACCCGGAATTCAGGTGGAAACAGCAAATTTAAATACTCCCCTTAATTTTTTTGAGCTGTTTTTCACAGAAGATCTTTATGCATTGATTGTGGATCAAAGCAATTTATATGCACGCCAATTTATCGCCGCCAACCCAAATTCAAACCTTGCCAGACCATTCGCATGGAAACCCATTACGGTTTCCGAATTTAAAGTTTTTTTGGGCCTAACCCTCAACATGGGCATTAATGATAAAAATCAATTGCGGTTGTATTGGTCCACCGACCCTCTTGTTCACATGCCCGTGTTCTCTGCTGCCATGGCCAGGCATAGATATGAGAGTATAATGCGTTTTATGCACTTCTACGACAACTCGCTCAGTCGTCCTCGGGGTGACCCTGAATTTGACCGGCTCCACAAAATTCGGCCCCTCGTAAATCACTTTAACCAAAAATTTGCAGATGTGTATTGTCAGGGCTCCCAGGTATGACCAGAGATGTGTGACTGACGCAGGGAAACGCAGACTTCAGATATGGGATAAACAATTTATTAACACTAACCATACAAACATAAACGCAGTGCAATACTAAACATAATACAGTGCAAACAAACCAAACCAACCACCCACAGATAACAGTACATACAAGCAAGCGTCGTCAGGCAGGCCGGGTCAATATCAATTGGGCAGGTAGGTACAGGGGGAGCAAGCGGAGAATGGTCGGGGTCACAGGCCAGGTTCAGCAGGTAGCAAGCAGCGTAGTACAGAGGGTCAAGCAGAGGGATGGTCAGGGTCACAAGCCAGGGATCAGAACAGGTAGCAAGCAGCGTGGTACAGAGGGTCAGGCAGAGGGATGGTCAGGGTCACAAGCCAGGGATCAGGACAGGTAGCAAGCAGCGTAGTACAGAGGGTCAGCAAAGGAACAGAAACAGGATGCAGGACAGATACAGGGCCCAGGACAAACACACACCAAGGCAGAGTCTGTGGGTCTGGCCATCCCTTAAATACCCCAGCATAATCAGTTCCAGGTGTTAGCTGGCTGCAAAGTTGAGTCTCTGATTGCTGGGAGCACCCGCTGGCCAGCCCTGGTACTGCAGATCAAAAGGCAGGTGAGTCCCACCATTGCTGGCCAGTCCATTCCTGACATGTATACTCCCCAGAAAAACATCTGCATCGATGAGTCCCTCATTCAATATTCTGGCCGCCTTGTAATCAAACAATATCTCCCCAGCAAGCGTGCCAGATATGGGATCAAGATGTATAAGACCTGTGAGAGGGCAACAGGCTATACATGTAAGTTTCGGATTTACGAGGGAAAAGATAGTTACTTGGAGCCCCCCGGATGCCCAGACTACATGGGGAGCAGTGGCAAGATAGTTTGGGACTTGGCGTAATCCTATTTCCATATGGGGTACCACTTATACGTGGACAATTTTTATTCAAGCGTGCCACTATTTAGACATTTGTTCAATTTGGGAATTTGCACATGTGGCACTGTGCGATCTAATCGCCGAGGCTTCCCCCAACGGCTTGTAAATACCCGTCTTAAAAAGGGGGAAAAAGGCTGCTTGAGAAATGAAGAATTGCTCGCAGTGAAGTGGAAGGACAAACGGGATGTTTACCTCCTGTCTTCCATTCACGCAGATACGACCGTCCAAATTACCACGGCAGCTGGTGTTGTTGAGAAGCCCCTCTGTGTCCACGAGTATAACCTTAACATGGGAGGGGTGGACTTCAATGACCAGATGATGCAGCCGTATTTAGTTTCCCGAAAATCCAAACGCTGGTACATAAAAGTGTCAGTTTATTTATTTCAATTGGCTCTATATAATGCTTTTGTTCTCTATAAAGCAACTGGACATAGTGGATCATACCTAAATTTCCAGTTAGAGAACATCAGGGCCCTTTTGTATCCAGAAGGTGCTGCGCCCCAAATCCCTCTCCCAGATGCAGTTAGCCGTCTGCATGAGAGACATTTTCTCGATACCATTCCTGGTACCCCAACCCAAAGAAGACCCCAAAAAAGATGTCGTGTCTGCAGCAAACGTGGAATTGGGCGTGACAGCCGCTATTGTTGTCCCTCCTGTCCTGGCCAACCTGGCCTCTGCATCAAGCCCTGCTTCCGCCTCTACCATACACTAGTGAACTATTAGTATAGGGTACAGCACGGCACAGATCAGGGCACATTTACACAGGGTCTCAAAAGATGTTAGGTAGTCAGGAAACTGGCTATCGCATTTGGAGAGACCCTACCAGCTGTTTAAATGTTTGAAGTTTGGGAAAAAAAAAGTTAAAAAAATAAAAAAAATAAATAAAAGTACAAATACCCCCCAAAAAAATAAAAAAATGTAAAAACCAAAAATAGTTATAGTTTTTTTTGTTGTTGTCATTTTTGTGATTGTTCGACTTTCACTGGTTTATTGTTGTTTTATTGTTAACCATTTCTGTTTGCAGGAATGCTTTCAGCTGCAGCGCTGACCTGTTTATTCTGACAGCAACAGGAACTTGCTCTCAGAATAGACATAAGTCAGCGTGGGCAGCGCTGTTGGATGAGATTTTTCATCCGCAGTTATAAAAAACAGAATATATGCCAAAGCATGGGGGCCTGGGGTGGCCAGTGGGTGGATGGCCCTTATGCTTCGGCATATATATTTTATATTTGTTGGCACATTTCATATGTGCCCACCATTAGAAGTGGGTGGATTGAGGGAGGTTTCTAATGGTGGGCATACCACACACTTTTTCTGGCAGAGATTTCTTCTCTTTTTTTTCATTCAGCCCACAGGCTGCATAAAGAAAAAAAGAACATAGCATATACACCCAACAAGGACCAGTGACGTATTGGTACATCACTGGACTTTGAATGGTTATACCAGGGTGATGCCTGCAGCTGCAGGCATCATCCTGGTTTTATTTTTTTCAGCCGGCAATGGGCTTTCATGTAAAAGCATTCCTAGTGGTTAATTAGCTGCAGAATTGCCTTTACAAGCAGCCGGAGAAAATGGCCCCCCCTCCCCCTCCCTGAGATAGCATTAAAAGTGATTAAAAAAAAAAATAAATTAAAGGGACAGTGTAAAAATAATTAAATCAGAAAAAAAAAAAAAAAAAAAAAAAAAGGACCCTCGCCCATCCGCACATGCGCACACCTGCGGTCGTGAGCGTTGACCCTTTCCCAGTATGGAAACAGCGATTGCACCATGCATGTGAGGTATCGCCACGAACGTCAGAACAAGGGCAGTAATTATAGCTCTAGACCTCCTCTGTAAATCTAAAATGGTAGCTTGTAAAGGCTTTTAAAGCGTTGCCTATAGATATTAAAAATGTATGCAGTTTGTCGCCATTGCACAGGGCATGCGTAATTTTAAAGCATGTCATGTTTGGTATCTATTTACTCAGCATAGCATCATCTTTTATATCATACCAAATAATTGGCCAATATATTGTGTTTTTGTGCATTAAAATTAAAAAAGTGTATATTTTTCAAAAAAATTGCGTTTGAAAAATCGCTGTGTAAGTAATATGTGAGATAAAAAATTGCACCACCCACCATTTTATTTACTAGGGTATCTGCTCTAAGAAAATATATAATGTTTGGGGGTTCACTTTAATTTCCTAGCAAAAATACAGATTTTTTTAATGTGAACAAAAAGTGTCAGAAAAGGCTTGGTCTTCAGGTGGTTAGAAGAGTGAGTGATGTGTGGCATAAACCTCTAATGCTGGGCATAAAATGCCCCCACCCCTCAAAATGACCCCTTTTTGGAAAGTAGACACCCCAAACTATTTGCTGAGAGGCATGTTGAATCAATAGAAGAATTTATTTTTTTACCACAAGTTTTTGGAAAATGAAGAAAGAAAATAAAAATATATTTTTTCTTTTCTTTTTTATATTTCAAAACCTTGTGAGAAAAAATTAGATCTGCAAAATACTTACCATGCCTCTTTTTAAATTCCTTGGAGTGTCTACTTTCCAAAAAGGGGTCATTTGGGGGGGTTTGGTGCTATCCTGGCATGTCAGGGCCTCCAAAACTGTGATAGGTAGTGGGGAAGTGAAATGAAGAAGTTACGCACCTTCAGGCTTTCAAAGTGCTCATTGGATTTCAGGCTCCTGTATGTGGCTAGGCTCCCAAAAAGTGTCACACGTGTGGTATCCTCATACTCGGTAGAAGTAGCAGAATGTATTTTGGGGTATAATTCCACATATACCCATGGCTTGTGCAAGAAATAAATCATTTAAATGACAATTTTGTGTAAAAAAACAAAAAAAAAAGTTTTTGTCATTTTCCAGAAACTTGTGGAAAAAAAATAAATCTTCCATGGACACAATATGTCTCTCAGCAGATAGCTTAGGGTGTCTGCTTTCCAAAAAGGGGTCATTTGGGGGTGTTTGTTCTATCCTGGTATTTTAGAACCTCAAGAGATGTGATGGGCGGTCAGAAAGTAAAAGCTGTGTAAATTTCAAATTATCTATACCATAGTTTGTAGACGCTATAACGTTCACACAAAGCAATCAATATACACTTATTGGGATTTTTTTTACCAAAAACATGTAGCAGAATACATTTTGGCTGAAATTTATGACTAACTTTGAGTTTACGATATATTTTTTATAGCTGAAAGTAGAAAAAATTGTTTTTTTTTTCAAGATTTTCGTGTTTTTTTTGTTTATAGCGCCGAAAATAAAAAGCGCACAGGTGATCAAATACCACCAAAAGAAAGCTCCATTTGTGTGAAGAAAAGGACGTAAATTTTGTTTGGGTACAGCATTGCATGACCGCGCAATTATCATTTGAATTAGTGCAGCGCCAAACAGCAAAAAAAGGCCTGGTCATTAAGGGGGGTAAATCCTCTGGGGCTCAAGTGGTTAACACAGGCACATTATTCATTCCTAAGCATATGGTGTCAATGTATTCCGAATGTCATTTTATTGTAGCACAATTGTTACATTTTGCACATTTTTACATAACAACCAACATGTCTATGTAACAGTAACTTTTGCATCTGCAACAACAAAATATATGTAAAGAAAAATACATTAGTCACATTTAATCAGGCCTGTTAAATACTGTTTACTCACCTTATGGTCACGGTTTCCCCAAAGCACTATCTGTTTTAGATTTTCAACGTTGACCTAAAAACATGAGATCAAGCAAAAGTGTCAAATATGTAATAGCTTAGCATCATATATCCTGTTGAAAATATGAAACATCTACAGACACCTTTGTACTAACAGCGACTACACTGAAAGGGTCATTGTCAGGGCTCCCAGGTGTGACCAGAGGTGTGTGGCTGACGCAGGGAAACGCAGACCTCAGATATGTTATAAACAATATAATTTATTAACACTAACAATACAAACATAAACGCAGTGCAATACTAAAACATAATACAGTGCAACCAAACCAAACCAACCACCCACAGATAACAGTACATACAAGCAAGCGTCGTCAGGCAGGCCGGGTCAATATCAATAGGGCAGGTAGGTACAGGGGGAGCAAGCAGAGATTGGTCGGGGTCACAGGCCAGGTTCAGCAGGTAGAAAGCAGCGTAGTACAGAGGGTCAGGCAGAGGGATGGTCAGGGTCACAAGCCAGGGATCAGAACAGGTAGCAAGCAGCGTGGTACAGAGGGTCAGGCAGAGGGATGGTCAAGAGCGAGCCGGGATCAGAGCAGGAGAAGTCAGCAGCGGTTCAGAAACAGGATGCAGGACAGATACAGGGCCCAGGACAAACACAACACCAAGGCCGAGTCTGTGGGTCTGGCCATCCCTTAAATACCCCAGCATAATTAGTTCCAGGTGTTAGCTGGCTGCAAAGTTGAGTCTCTGATTGCTGGGAGCACCCGCTGGCCAGCCCTGGTACTGCAGATCAAAAGGCAGGTGAGTCCCACCATTGCTGGCCAGTCCATTCCTGACAGTACCCCCCCTCAAGGAGCGGCCTCAGGATGCTCCAAACAGTCCTAGCTGGGAAAAATGTTCCACCGCCCGGGTCTGGTAACTGGCGGGATATCAAAGACTGGCACACCGGGCAGGACTCCGGGCAGCGGTACACCGGGCAGAGGCACATCGGGCTGGACTCCGGGCAGAGGCACACCGGGCAGAGGCACACTGGGCAGAGGCACACCGGGCTGGACTCCGGGCAGAGGCACACCGGGCTGGACTCCGGGCAGAGGCACACCGGGCTGGACTCCGGGCAGAGGCACACCGGGCTGGACTCCGGGCAGAGGCACACCGGGCAGAGGCACATCGGGCTGGACTCCGGGCAGAGGCACATCGGGCTACCAGGAGAAGCGGCAGGCACCGGGCCCCCGGGCGGGGGGACAGGCATCGGGCCCCCAGGTGGAGCGGCGGGCGCCAGACCCCCAGATGGAGCGACAGGTCTCGGGCCCTCAGGCGGAGCGACAGGTCTCGGGCCCCCAGACGAAGCGGCGGGCACCGAGTCACCAGGCACGACAGTGGGCACCGAGTCGTCTGGCAAAACTGCGGGCACCGAGTCAACTGGCGGAACAGCGGGCACCGAGTCGTCTAACAAGACTGCGGGCACCGAGTCGTCTGGCAAGACTGCGGGCACCGAGTCGTCTGGCAAGACTGCGGGCACCGAGCCAACTGGCGGAACAGCAGGCTTCGAGTCGTCTGGCGGAACAGCGGGCACTGGATCAGGTACCGGATCATCTGGATCAACAGCGGGCATCGAGTCAACTGGCCTAATAGGATCGTCGGGCTGGATCAGTTCACCATGCTGAGTAGCGGCATCAGGCTGAATGCAGGCTTCAGGCCGAGGAGAGGCTTCAGGCCGAGGAGAGGCTTCAGGCCGAGGAGAGGCTTCAGGCCGAGGAGAGGCTTCAGGCCGAGGAGAGGCTTCAGGCCGAGGAGAGGCATCCGGCCGAGGAGAGGCATCCGGCCGAGGAGAGGCATCCGGCCGAGGAGAGGCATCCGGCCGAGGAGAGGCTTCCGGCCGAGTAGAGGCTTCCGGCCGAGTAGAGGCTTCCGGCCGAGTAGAGGCTTCTGGCCGAACCACGGAAGGCAGGTTCACCGGTTTGGATACTGGCAGGATGGTATTGGTTGGAAAGAATTTTCGCTTTTTTTCTGGTTTTAACTACTGGAGCACTGCAAGTAAACGCAGGTCTGCAAACGAATGGAGCAGCTGGAGACAGAGAAGAACTGGAGGATGGAACAGGAGAGGGAGCAGTTGCTACAGAGGGCTTTTTTACAGGGTTAAAGGCAGGATAGGTGCAGCGAGTGGGAACAGGGGACTGACATGCGGTAGATAGCCAAGTATACTGGGCTGTAACTGGAGGAGCTGTTGGGAATACAGGAGTAGAGTTAGAAGCAGGACTGGGTTTTTGTAAGCTGACTGAGGCTGGGTGCAACAAGTCTGTCCATGTCTGCAGTATGGGTTGAACAAAGCTGAGCTTACACAAAGCCTGTCTGGTCAATGACTGCACTGCGTTTATACAATCTCTTAGTACCTGTGGTGAACATGTGGAATAACGCTCCAGAAAGTAACCCACATCATCCTCTAATAACCACACCAGGGACTCTACCTGGTCTGCACTAAATGGTGGCAAAAATTCATCCCTGCATTCGGGGGTACCAGATGAAACCAACTCAGCACAAACCTCAATCAAAGGCTGCACCTCAGAACTCTGTGCCCTGATCTACTAGAACATGAGCGAGCCGTATACATTCTAGTAGTTGATCCCTGGGATACTCCTTCAGAGTTTGATAAGCATACTCCCTGTCATCAAACACTAGCAGATATAAATACACAACCTCATCCAGATCCATCCTTCCCAGCAACAAGCCAAGATGGCTTCCCTGTGCAGCCACTTCTGGTCAGGATTGGCCTTGGTGTAATGTCAGGGCTCCCAGGTGTGACCAGAGGTGTGTGGCTGACGCAGGGAAACGCAGACCTCAGATATGTTATAAACAATATAATTTATTAACACTAACAATACAAACATAAACGCAGTGCAATACTAAAACATAATACAGTGCAACCAAACCAACCACCCACAGATAACAGTACATACAAGCAAGCGTCGTCAGGCAGGCCGGGTCAATATCAATAGGGCAGGTAGGTACAGGGGGAGCAAGCGGAGATTGGTCGGGGTCACAGGCCAGGTTCAGCAGGTAGCAAGCAGCGTAGTACAGAGGGTCAGGCAGAGGGATGGTCAGGGTCACAAGCCAGGGATCAGAACAGGTAGCAAGCAGCGTGGTACAGAGGGTCAGGCAGAGGGATGGTCAAGAGCGAGTCGGGATCAGAGCAGGAGAAGTCGGCAGCGGTTCAGAAACAGGATGCAGGACAGACACAGGATACAGGGCCCAGGACAAACACAACACCAAGGCCGAGTCTGTGGGTCTGGCCATCCCTTAAATACCCCAGCATAATCAGTTCCAGGTGTTAGCTGGCTGCAAAGTTGAGTCTCTGATTGCTGGGAGCATCCGCTGGCCAGCCCTGGTACTGCAGATCAAAAGGCAGGTGAGTCCCACCATTGCTGGCCAGTCCATTCCTGACAGTCATGTTATCCATAATTTAAAAAATACGGAAAAATAACAGGTCAGGTTTGTCGCGAACTTGCACATCAGACATGGACGCGGTGCAACCATTTTGTAGACATCTCCATCTTCCTCCTTCTCCCCCCCCCCCCCCCCCCCCCGAGAGGCACAGTGACAGATGTGTGTGCTTGTTAAGTGTCACAGGCCAGATCCCAGCAGGGAGCCACATGACACCACACTGTCCAAAGAACCTGTGTAATTTCACACCTCGGGAAAAGATAACAGAGCCTTCCCAAGAGTTCAAGGCATTCCCAAGAAGCACAAACCAGATAACGTTTTTAAAAGATCCAGTTTTCCCCTATGTTTCATATCTTGAAATATGGAAGACTTACATAAAAACCGGGCACCTCGCCAGATGGCCAATGCGCAGACTAACATTTCGATGGGTCACTCGTCCACCTCAGATCATCAGGGGAGCCAAAACATAGAACTCGTACACCGTGTAACGTTCAATTTCATAATTCATATCTACATGATCTTTAGACTTATCTGCATAATAAAATACCCGCTGAGAGATTGCCACTTGTGCAGCTGGGAAGTTATAGGCCAGAATATGAATTATGAAAGATGCTGGTTCTAATTTTGGGTTCCACCTGCCAATCCCTCCCTGAACAGAGTATTGGTCAGTTACTCATTGCCACCCCCCTGCTGGGGGACTTTAAAAAACAGGCTAGCAGGCCTAAAGAGGAAGTTAAACACATCTCCCATTTTTAACATCCGTACCCCTTTCGCTCTGCAAACTGGATCTGCTTACAAGCCAAGGCGTACTGGCAAGTAACTTAACCCTGTAACTTCTTTCCTATTATCTCTTTGCTGTGCTATGGTTCTTTATATATGTATCTATATATCTTAGTTACATCTTCTCTGTAAATATTTTTATTGCACCGGTTTGACCCTTTTAGTAATCTCTCGTTCTGAATAGTTCCTATAGTTCTTTAATTGCAATTTACGAATCCCTGCCTTTGAAGAGACGCTACTGTTTGTTTAAACCTCTGTATAACCGGCCTGCAGACCGTTTTATACAGATGATTATTGCAATCATTATAGTGTTATAACTGATAATGCGCGTTTCCTCTTTCTCTGTACAAAAAGGAGGTGGTGGCAGTGTGAAAGGGTTAGTTGTGTAATTAACCTGACCCAGTAACAAGCGCATTCAGGCTGCAGGCACAGATTGTAGTCCATTAGCTGGAAAATCGCTGTGCAGGGTGCAGCTGAGTGTGGCATTGTTACGCATGTCACATCACGGTTTTAGATCAGCCAGTCCTTCGGTCACGAGTTTGGTGAGAAGGTCTGACGCCACGATCGTGACATATTGGACATCGCAGTCGTGCGATCGTCGCATGTTGAGGGTGCCGATCGTGCTATCCGTGACAAGGTTAGCTTGTCATCAAAACAAAAAGGCTACTGCCTGACCAGGAATAAGCAGATTAAAGGAAAAAACATGGATTTGCAATGAGTTGCATTGGTATAATACTGTATCTATCTCATTCTAATTCCCTCACGGAGAAATAAAAAAAAAAGTACATTCCCAATGATCAGCCAGTTCTCATTGATAATTTCAATGGATAAAGAGTGATGACCACCAGTAAGCTGTTCTCTGCTCTACCCATTTAGCACTCATTGGAGTACATGGCTAGGCAGGGAACGCAGTGTCCTGCTCAGGTTCTCAGTATTGCACTAAGGGTGAGCTCAGCCAGCTGCCAATGCTCAATCTAGGAGGATACCAACATTATTGACCTTTATCTTTATGGAGCGAGTCTGTGACATCAGCAGACAGCAAAGTACAAGTACACTCCTGTGACCCACAGCTGATGTACGGTCACAATCAATTCATTCATATTTCATTTTTTAATTTTATTTAACTTGAGGTACTTCATGTCAAAACATTAACCTTTCCAAATTAGTAATATGGAGTATTATTTTTTTAATTTTTGTTAGATCACGGAACCATGGTTCCTGCTCGGAATGGATTTGATAGGTCCACTGGTGCCCACTAAAAGCAATCATCGCTACATTTGGGTTATAATTGATTACTATACTAAATGGGTGGAGGCCTTCCCTCTAAAAAATAAAACCACTGTGGAGACAAGCAGAGTACTGCTAACCGTCATTTTGCGTCATGGAGCACTAAAAAGATTGCTTACTGATCAAGGACGCAAATTAGTAAATGAGGTAAGTTAACAAATGACATGCCAATTGGACAACAGTCACACATCTGTAATTCAATCAGAGTTTGAAAACTTCTAAAAAATGTCAGACTTTCCATGCACACAAATATACAAGCAGTCATATAAATTATTATTTTATTTCCAAAATAAAACACAGTAACAGTACAAATGTCCATAAAGAATCCATTGTGCAGATTGCATTTATTTTTAACAATGAGAAAAAATTACTTGTGATTCGTCATAGTGATCACATGTTCTAATCAACTTCTATCATCGTTTCTTAAAATCCCTTTTTTTTTTTTTTTTTTTTTTTTTTTTTTTTTTTTACTATTCAAATAATACTAGGGCAAGCAGACATTCAAAATACTTCTGCCACTTCATGCAATCCTCAATTGATGGAAGTAGCATTAGCATTGTGCATGTTGTATGTGTGTTCAAATGGACTACAAAAAAGAGGAAGTACTGATATTTGCAAACAGCACAAATGGTCATACATCTGTGATCTTTACCAAAGTAGGCATTGTGAAACTATAAATATCACTTCCTATGTAAAAGGTGGATGTTGCATCTGTCCCCCGACTCTTATTGTGAGAACTCAGCAATCACATGACCGCTGATTGCTGTGTTCTCCTCTCAGCTCAGAGTATAGAGTAGTAATATAAGTAAGTTCTCTATGCTTTCCCCTGAGCCTGGTGCCGTTGCAGATTCTGGGGTGGGTCCTGACTTTGAGGTTGATCTTTCCCCAGCCTGGAACAATTGAGACATCAGCCAACAGGAAATTTGAGCCTGCAGTCAGCTGAAAATGGGTCACAGGAGTGCAGGACGAAATGCACTTCTGTGATACACAGGTGAAGTACAGCTAGAGGAGCTTTGGATGTACTTCTCCTTAAGTGTTGGTCACAATCATCATTTTTGACTACAGACTGAGAGCAGTTGAATAGAAAAATTAAGCCCTTATACTACAAATTCTAATATATAGAGTATGTAAATTATTTACAGTATATTGTCTGATGTCTTGTCAAAGATATGTTACATTAAATTTATTTCAATTTTGTCAGGAATATTACTTTTCTCAGGTTCTTAAAAATATTTATACTCCTTTCACAAAGAGAAATGTCCACCTTTTATAATTATAACATTATAAAATTCAAAGGTATATGTAATATTTTGTGTCCACAATGCCCTTTGACAAATGAAAAACACATTGATATGATTTATGACTGCTTGTATTCTATTGCTGGGAAAGTTCAAATAATATGTGTTTACTTTTAAGTTATTAAAAAAAAGGGACTGCTTCTATGCATCTCCTTTTTATCTCATTATATATTGCTTTCTTTTTTAAAATATATAATTTTATGGTTCAGATTATCTTTTTTTTAATATTATGTTTTACTCTATTATTTATTCATATTTTCAATACAAACTTTTATGGTTTTTCTTTTTGTTCTATTGTTTTATGGTCACATCTCTTTTGCGATTGATGTTCTTTATCTCTAATTTTCTCTCCCTCTACTTCCCATTTTTATCTAATTATTTTTTTTTTATATATATGTCTTTCTATCATGTTCCCACGACCTATTTTGCTTCTTATTTATAATTGCAATCTATATAATATTGTAAATATGTGATTGAACGTTTACATTATCTGTCTTCTAATTTTAATTATTTATTTTAAAATATAGCTTAATAGCCAACTATGTGGTTTATTTGGGATTGAAAGAAAATTTGCAGCCCCATACCCTCTGCAAACTAATGGTCTAGTCAAAAAAATGAACCATACCATTCAAAGGTAAGAATAATTTGAGTAAAGCTTATTTCTGAAAGTGAAGATACACTGAAAAGGGGAGGCTCCACTTGACTGATTCCTCCTCCTTTCTACTGGTACATTTGCAAATTTTTTAGGGCGAGGGGGTCCCTGGTTTTGAAAGGTAGCTGCTCCCACTTCATGGTAATTTCGTCGTATTGAAATCAGCATGAAGTTCCACAACCTTGATTACCCCTGCAGGACCATTCACAAGGCACAGCGTAAAGTAGGAAATGGGCAATGAAACCGCAAAGCTTCACTTTCCATTACTTGCCATGCCAGTGCCTGGCACCTGGAGGCTAGTGAAGAACCAGACTGTGTTATAGACAGTGTTTGATCGCTGGACAGGTAAGTATCCTTATATAAAAAGTCAGCCACAACTCTATTTGTAGCTGCTGAATTAAAATTTTTTGGCGGAAGCCTGGAGCTCCTCGTTGAGACGACATTGGTAGGACGTGAATGCATTTTAAATATGTTGATTGTATTAATCTGTTATGTTGAACTATAGCACATTAAATTTACATTCAGAACCAATAGATTTATTAAGAGCTAAAATGTTTACTTTCTTCCCTTTTTTATGTGTAATAGAATAATTTTTATTATCAGTTATTTTATAATACTTTTACTATTTTGCTTCTTCGTTAATAAAATATCAAATGTACAATGATTTATTTATTTAATTTTTTTTGAAGGGCATTAACCACATGCCGCCCAGCCACTGTGGAAATACGGCGGCAGGGTGGCACGGCTGGGCAAAAGCACGTTTTAAAACGTGTGTTTTTAAAACAGGTAGGGGGCGCCCTACCTGTCCCACCGATCACTGCCGCGGATGTCACAGCCGGTCGTTACCTATGTCCCAGCGATCGGCGGCAATCGTTGACAGAGAGCACAGCTGCAGTAGCTGTGCTTTCTGTCAGTTCCCTGACAGCTCCAGGATTTGCTGATCGGGACAGAAGAGTTTCTCTCTCCCAATCAGCGGTGTTCCCTGCAGTACACCCCCCCCCGCCCCCTAGTAAAACACTCCCCTCACACAGTTAACCCTTTTCCCTGAATAATAAACTTAACCCCTTCCTCCCCAGTGCCATTAGTACAGTGTCGGTGTTTTTTTTTTTTTTTTTTTTGCACTGATCACTGTATTGGTGTCACTGGGGATGTCAGTGACCCCAAGTCAGTACCCCCCAATGTCAATGTTCACTGCAGTCCCGCCATAAGTCACTGATCGCCGCCATAAGTCGCTGATCGCCGCTATTATTAGTATAAAAAAACCCCAAAAATCCCAGTATCTTTCCTGCCATATGTAAACGTAAACGAATTAATTTACACGTATTGGGTTTTTTTTTTTAGCAAAGACGTCGCAGAATGCATTTTGGCAGAAATTTGACTAAATTTGATTTTTATTTTTTTATTTTTTTTTTTTTTTACTGGACATGTTTTATAGCAAAAAGTCCAAAGTATTGTTTTTTGTTTTTTTCCTCAAAATTGTCAGCCTTTTTTTTCTATAGTGCAAAAAATAAAAACTGCCTAGGCGATCAAATACCACCGAAAGAAAGCTCAATTTGTGGGGAAAAAAAGGATGTAAATTTCATTTATGTACCATTTTGCATGACCGCGCACTTGTCCATTAAGCTAGCGCAGCACTGTATAGCAAAAAAATGGCGTAAATTGCAGTATCTATACCATAGTTTGTGACGTTATAACTTTCACACAAAGCAATCAATATACACTTATTGGGATTTTTTTTTACCAAAAACATGTAGCAGAATACATTTTGGCCTAAATTTATAACCAACTTTGAGTTTACTATATATTTTTTATAGCTGAAAGTAAAAAATATTGTTTTTCTTCAAAATTTTTGGCCTTTTTTTGGGTGCAGCATTGCATGACCGCGCAATTATCAGTTGAATTAGTGTAGCGCCGAGTAGCAAAAAGAGGCCTGGTCATTAAGGGGGGTAAATCCTCTGGAGGTCAAGTGGTTAACTAAACTAGTAAATGAAAAAACAGACAGTTGTGATGAATACATTGTAATCCCAGTTTTTGACAAAGTACTCACCCTTTTAACTCATGTATGGCAGGGAAGCACGATTTCCAGTTGAAGTACCACAGGAATTTAATGTAAGTGACTACAAAATTCTTCCCCTTCTTTTTTTTTTTTTTTTTGTGTGAAATCTGTGGAAGAACAAATTTCCATAAGGAAAGGCACACATTTTTTAAAAATGTAACAAAATTGAAAATTTGACGTAAATAAACTGACATTTTAAAATACACAAGCATAATCTACAGTATGTACTAATTAAACATACATTTATGTTTTTGTTATTATTCTCATCAAAGTTTTATATTTGGCCACAATTGTGAATTGCAATGGTGATATTTGCACAGAATGTATCAGTTTATATGACTTTTTCTGTTAGTATTTCATGAAAGCTTTAAATTGACATTTAAAACAATTTTTATTTTAATAGATGTTATACACAGCGGATCTGTGCCATGATGCACTGAAAATCTTTGGCAATTCCCCGCTGAACTTATCTGCTCCCTCCTTACCAAGAAATGTACTATTGTGGTGCCCCTGTCCTGATCTGGTCTGTGTGCATCCATAAACACACACAATGTTGGGAAACAATGCCTGCACAGCCTCCTTACATAATTTTTTCAGCAGCAATTATATCAGCAAAACAGGAAGAAAACATAAAATTTTTGCAGCAGGGGTAAAGCTGGATCAGTGACAGGATTTAGTTAGTTGTTTTTGGATGAGTGGAAGGGGTACAGATAGAAGCTTGTGTATTATTATACCTTATAGTAATTGTGACAGTATAAGTTGGATTCTAAAATAATAGCAGCAGTGATGCTCTTAGACAAAGTACTACATTGGAATTGTGCTCTGGCAAGTATTAAGGAGGGCTGTGGGGGATATTAGTCCTGATGTTTGTTTCACCTAAATGTAATACATTTTAGTGATCACTACAATTAAAATTGACAGCCTATTTTAGGTTGCCAGATTTACTTTTCAAATATTTTACTTAAAAACTATGCTGCAAATAGTCTGCTTGGTGCTGCAAATTAACATAGCTGTGAACTGCCATTTCACATTCCTATTATGGCTTCCTATTGAATACATATAGCTGTGGTGAGCTGCATATTAAATGATAATATTGCATGTAATTCTAGCAATGACCATTTTACCTTCTTTGGAATAGGTGCAAATTATAGCTAGCTAGCTGCATTTACAAATACCTCGGTAAAGTTATTTTTCGGTTCACGAATGAAAATCCACAACAAATAATGCCTTGGTTGATAGTATTGCTTAAAAAAAAAAACACAAAAAAAAAAATAACGGTTTAATAGATTTTCAATGCATTTACTTTTTTTTTTTTTTTTTTTTAAATTCTGTCCCTATACAGTATTTAATGCCTTTTTAAAGTTCACTTTATAAAGCGTTTTGAACAGATATATATTTTTGGACTATTGTTCTGATCTCCAGAACGGATTAATTGGTTTGCAGTGCATTCCTATGGGAAACTGCGTTTCGGCTCACAAATTATTTTGTAAACCGAAGTACGCACGCACGCGCGTGTGTATAGAAAAATTTGCATGGTGGGCCTGTACACACGCACACACACACACACGTGTGTGTGTGTGTGTGTGTGTGTGTGTGTGTGTGTGTGTGTGTGTGTGTGTGTGTGTGTGTGTGTATCAGTATATAATATATATGTGTTTTTAATTTTTTTCATATTTACGAATATTTTACTTTTACACATTTATAGGATACATTTAAATATAATCCATATTTAATAATTTTTTTTTCGTAGTGTGAAGATTGACATTGAAGGAGTGATGACTAATGAATCCATTCATGAGGGGCTGCTTTTAAGAAATACAATTGCCAACATGGTACAAACGAATGTTGAAAAAACTATCCAGATAAATCAAAATCTTAAAAAAAAAAAAAAAAAATCGATATTTAAAATAAGTTTACAAAAGGTGATGAATTCTTAGTAGAAAATATCAGAAGCCAAAAAAGAAGGGACAAATTAAAGCCTCTTTTCCAGGGTTCCTATAATTTTAGAGATTTGTGGAAAACCGGCCACAATAAAGGACGATAAGGGAAAAATTTAGAAAGGTTCACATGAACCATTTGCAGAAATTATCGAAAAATACCACCCAACAACTGAAGAAACAATGACATCAACTGTGATTGAATAACACATGTCGAGGTTGACACAATTTACATTTTCACCCAAGGTTGCCAATGTGGAAAACATATTTCCTCCAGTAACCTCTACAGTGCTGTTAGATATACAAAAAAGTGACACCTCATTGGTTGCAGAAAAATACACTTCTGGTAAATCAATTTTCAGAAAAGGGGGAATTGAAACATTCCACCTCAATGATTACAGGTAATTACCTATAATTTATTTGAAATCTCAAATGTTATCGAAATAGTTATTTGTTGTTTCCAATATTGATTTACAACAGAGCTAAGAAATTATTAAATCCCTGCAGAAATTGACAAAGCTTGGATGAACAAAACAGGACACAACCTAAGCGCAAATATTGGCAAATACAAAAGTTATGATATGGACATACAAAGATTGCAGCCAGGACTGCAGCTGGAAAGCGAGGTAGTGTATCAACTACAATTTAACGTTAAAAATAATAATATAATAACTACATTTTAAATAAAAATAATTTAAATAAAATGCTAACTAACTATGCTAATGGAATTATTATTTTTTTTTTTTAGGCATATGATATAGCTGATCATCAATTAATTCTCATATAAGTTCGATTTGTAACATCTGAAAATGTGTTTTGATGCATGCTTAAATTGATTAACAATGGTGTATTTCAGATAACGCATACCTTCATATACTGACCAAAAGGGCTATGGAGGAAGGACATGAAAACATAAAAATCATTGACTCCTATCAAATTTCTATAATGTGGGAAGGGAATAACTATAATCCATTTCAGGTAATTCAATTACAATTAAAGCTTTACAATGTAAAATTCAAAAATTATTTGTCAAACAAATCTTTCTGTTTTAATCCTTTGCAATTGATCTAATTATAGGAGAATATCTTGGATTTCACAATGTTAATTGGTTCCGTGAATGAAAATCATCACTGGACTTTAATTGTGAGTGTACCTATGAAGTGCATGCTATAGAAAAAATTAGACTATGAAGCACTTCTTATTCTTTTATTTTACCTGTATTATTCTATAGATTTTTTTGGTGTTTACAATATTTTGCAATAAAAAGTCTAGGCACTACATACTAACACAGGAGTAAACATTACAAAGATACTAACACAATAAATGTGAATGTTCAAATAGATTGTTTAGAATATCACTGCGTGTTCATGCTTCACTTTACAAAACTGTATTCTCGACTATTCTAAATTGCCATACCATATTTTTCGCTCCATAAGAAGCACCCCCCCCCAAAAAAAAAAATATATAATGGGGGGGATTTGTCTGCATCTTATGGAGGGGATGGCCTGGTATTCCCCCCCCCCCCCTTAATATTGACAGTAAATGATCATGATGGTTGGTTGGCTATCACGGTTATGCAGAAAAAGAATGGTTTAAAAAAAAGTAACAATGAACAGATAAGATCACTTTGGGGATATGTTACATGTTTCACACATTTTTATAGTGGAACATGTAACATTTTCACAACACTGCAGCTGAGGCAAGCTGCACCACCATCCCTTGCCATAAGTACAGGGAGAAGTTCCCCTTACTACAGCGTGTCCGTGCAGGGCTCCGCCCATACGTCCACGTCATTCATTCACAGTGCTCTTGTAATGTTTGCTAAAGTACTACAGCGCTGTGTAGTGCTATGGTAGTTCATTTATTCCACATGCCAGTATATATGCTTGCCCTTACATCCTGTACAAGCAAGCAGACATACTGACAGGTCTGCAGAAGACCTGCATGACACCAGCGATCTGCTGATTGCTGTTGCAATGCTTTACAAACTGCTGCAGACAAACATAATGCATGCACATTTTTTAACTGCCCAAAAATTAGCATGTATTTTTGTTCAAAAGGTAAAGTTAGCTGAAAATCATGAATACTAACCTGTGTAGATGCAGCATTGATCCAAAGCTGCAGCTTTCCCATGCCAGCTCCACAATGAGAACAGTGCAATCAAAGAATGCAGATCGCTCTATTCTCGGTTCTACTTTGAGCTCAGAGACTGTCAGTCAACGCTCTGCCCCCCCCGCGCTCAGTGGAGTACAAGAATGTGGAAGAGGCGACAGCAGCTGCTTAAAACTCAGCTCATCTCTCACAAACCGAGACAACTTTCAATATAGCATCTGGGCAGGACCCAACATAATTTTAGGGATAAAAGAAGAGGATGAACTGGATCTGTGATGTGAAGAAGATGGGTACCGGATCAGTCTCCTAGCTAGGAGCTCCGTCACCCAAGTCCCCATCCGGGTGGCAGCGGACTCCATAGGGGCCCTGGTGACCCTGCGGCCCCTGATGAGCACCCAGGGAGGGTTGCTGGCCCACTTTTGAATCAATCCCGGGGGCCCCGAGATTTGCAGGCTATGAAGCCACGGCCTCCATTAGATCCGCGGCCAGCCCGTAACGCCAACCATCAGATCTGGACGCCGCCGCTCCGCCCCCGGCCCCTTCTGACTTTCCTGCTCCCAGGGTGGACCCCCAGTGGCCCCTGGCTCCATCGGCCCCAGGGGCCACTCCAGGCAGCACAGCACTGGACACAGGCGCAGCAAGCAGGCTCAGCATCAGGCTGCAGTGGACACAACATCAGCAGGCAGACATCAAGCGGACACCCCAGCAGGCTCCCTGACCCTCTCCACCGGCATCAAGGGCCACTTCTGGCAGGACCAGGCTGCTGTGGCCCCCAACAGGACCCTGCATGGCACCACCACCACTCGATCCCCGCATCACCTGTGGACACTACCTCGCGGCCTGGTGCGTCCACACAGCCCGAGGCTCAGGCGCCCCAGGTCTCCACCCGGGCAGCAGTGAACTGCAGAGGCTCCCTACAGCTTCCCCTCATCCGGGTAAGCCATCTTCCATCTCCATCCCCACCCCTGCTCCCGGGCAAGCCACCTCCATCTCCATCCATCCTCATCCCCACCCCAGTGGTCTTCACCGCGGACACCCATGACCGTGTCACCCGTGGCCTGGAGTGGAGACTTGGGCACCCCTGCTCTCACCCCCCCTCCCCCCCAACCCGAGCAGCGGCGTGCCTCTGACGTGCATCTAAACCCTTCCCAAGGCCCCACTGTCCGGTCCATACCAGAAGGGGGGGATCAGAGTGGGTCTGTCCCCCTCAACCCACGGCTGACTAACTCGACCTACCAAGGCCTACTGCGGCCTACAGTGACACAGCCTGAACCTCAGTGACACAGCCTGGAATTCCACCAACAAGGCCTCACCTGAGCCAACTCACTTAACCCCATACCAGAGGCCAGGCCATTATATGGTTCCCCTGCTCCCCTCGCATTGGCTTCTCTCCATCAGCTTCAAGGGACATCAATTCTACAACTGTCACCCACCCCTCTCCTCCTCAAACCAACCCCCATCCTACAACCTGGAACTTCCACCTGGACCCTGAACCCTGCCAAGCAAATCCCTGCAAAAGCACGAACATCCTCCCACAAGAAATAGCCACACAACGCTCCAGATCTGACCACTCAGACACCACTCTTGCCGAACCCAGCCCAGCTTGACCCAAAGGGCAAGAACTCTAGCTGCAGGAAGATACTACAACATGAAACTCTACTGCATGCTAGACAATCTGCAATCAAACACCCCTGGAAACCATCTCTCCATACCCGATCCCCACTCCCTACACCTCTAAAATGCCTCCTGTACTCCTCTTCATAGTCCTTTCTTGTGTTCCCAAAACCTCACTTCTCCGTCCCTCTGCTCCACCCAAAAACTTGTATATCTCTCCCTCACTGCTCCCATCTCCTGACTACTGCTCTCATCACCTCCTGCTGATACTTCATTCTCCTGCTGACCCTAACACCAGGACTGGAAGGCATGCACGCCCGTGTACATCCCACTCACATGCCACCTTCCTTACCCTTCTTCTCCTAACCTCTGGGGATATCTCCCCGAACCCTGGTCCTCCTCTACTTCGCCCACACACAAGACATCCTATTTCCCCCGGGAATTACCGCAATCCCCTCAATCTATTATCTGTTCCCTTGCTCCCCAAAACCACCTTCCCGTTTTCATGTGCTCTCTGGAATGCCCATTCGGTCTGCAATAAACTCACCTCTATCCACGACCTCTTTGTCCCCCGCTCTCTTAACCTTCTTGCCCTCACCGAAACCTGGCTCCAAGCAGCACATACCGTCTCCCCCGCAGCACTCTCCTACGAAGGCCTCATCTTGACCCACTCACCCAGGCCCAGTGGTTGGAAAGGAGGCAGGGTTAGTTTACTTCTGTCACCACTGAGCACCTTTCAAGTCCTCCCTAACCCTCCCTCTCTATCCTTCTCTTCTTTCGAGACCTACTGCATCCGGCTATTCTCTCCAATCTCTGAGGATCGCAGTGATCTACCGGCCTCCTGGACCCGTGTCCCACTTTCTCGATGACTTCGCTGCCTGGCTACCCTACTTTCTCTCCTCTGAGCTACCCACTATCATCATCGGAGACTTCAACATCCCTATTAATGCCAATAACCCGGCTACATCCCAACTCCTACACATACTCTTCTTTTGAACTAGCGCAGTGTATACAGTCCTCTACTCACTCCGACGGGATTACCTTAGACCTTGTCTTCTCTCACCACTGTACTCCCTATAACCTCTCAAACACTCCATTTCCCCTCTCTGATCACAATCTCATCACCTTCACAGTCTCCTCATCCTCTAACATCTACCCCACTAAACAGCAGACAATTACCAGCAGAAATCTCCGAAACCTAAACCCGGCTTCCCTCCACTCCGCAACTGACCAGCTCTACGACAGCATCAACCCCCTGTCCTGCCCTGACCTGGCCACTGCTGTCTACAACAACTCCGCTGTAGACTCGCTTGCTCCCCTAACAACACGAAGCATCAGGGCCTGACCTCTACAACCTTGACAGACTGACCACACCCAAAATCTCAAACAACAGTCCCGCGCTGGAGCAATTATAGCGTAAAACCAAATCCCACCAAGCGTTCACCCGTTTATAAATCTACCTTCTTAACATACACTTCCTCCCTTCACGATCGCCACTACACAGACACCTACCCCACTTAGCATTCCTCACACCATACCCCCCTCAACACTGTCCTCCTTTGACCTCGCTACCACCGAAGAGGTCCTTAAGGTCTTCTCAGAAGCCTGCCTCACCACCTTCCCCCTGGACCCCGTCCCCTCACAACTCCTCCGGTCACCCTCCTCTTCCATCCTATGCTCCCTCACTCACATCTTCAATCTCTCCCTCTCTACAGGTGCATTCCCCTCCCCTCTAAAGCACGCGCACATCACTCCCATATTAAGAAACCCTCCCTAGACCCCACCAACCTGAACAACCTTAGACCCATCTCCCTGCTTTTACCTCTAAACTCCTAATACACTTGGTCTACAATCATCTGAACTCCCACCTCACTGACGACAACCTTCTCGACCCCTTACAGTCTGGCTTTCGCCCCCTGCACTCCACTGAAACTGCCCTACTAAAGCTCTCTAATGACCTGCTAACTGCAAAAACCAAAGGCCACTATTCAATACTCCTACTACTCGACCTCTCCGTGGCTTTTGACACGGTTGACCATCCCCTCCTCCTCAAAAAACTACGCTCTTTTTGCCTCAGCGACTCTGCTCTGTCCTGGTTCTCCTATCTATCGCAGCGCTCCTTCAGTGTTACCTATAATACTGCCACCTCCTCCTCACTCCCTCTCTCTGTAGGTGTCCCCCAAGGTTCTGTCCTTGGACCCCTTCTCTTCTCCATCTACACCTCCTCCCTTGGTCACTTGATAAACTCCCATGGCTTCAATTACCATCTCTATGCTGATGACACGCAAATCTATCTATTTACCCCTCACCTCACCCCTTCAGTTTCCACCCGCATCGCTAGCCTAGTAAGCGACATATCGGCTTGGATGTCACTCCACTTCCTCAAACTCAGCCTTTCCAAAACTGAGCTCCTAGTATTCCCCCCCCCCCCCCCGCCCCCGCCACCCCCACTGACTTCACCATAAACATCGCTAACACCATCCTCAGTCCATCCCCTCACGCCAGGGTACTAGGTGTCATCCTAGACTCCAATCTGTCCTTCCAGCCCCAGATCCAATCGCTGACAAAATCATGTAGACTTCACCTCCGCAACATCTCCAAGATACGACCGTTCCTAACCCTGGAAACCACTATTCAATCCCTTGTCATATCACACCTCGACTACTGTATCTCCCTCCTCCTTGGTCTACCTCATCGTAGGCTATCCCCCCTCCAGTCTATCATGAACGCTGCTGTCAGACTCCTCCATCTCACTAACCGATCTGTATCTGCCACCCCTCTCTGCCAATCCCTCCACTGGCTCCCAGTTGCCCAACAGATAAAATTCAGAACTCTAACAATGACATATAAAGCCATCCACAACACTGCCCCAATTTACATAACCGATCTTATCTCTAAATATCATCCAAACCGCACACTCCGCTCCTCGCAAGACCTCTTACTCTCTAGCTCCCTTATCTCCTCCTCCCTTGCTCGTCTCCAAGACTTCTCCAGGTCGTCACCCATCCTCTGGAACTCCCTATCCCAATCTATCAGACTATCACCTACTCTACTTGCCTTTTGGCGATCACTGAAAACCTTTCTCTTCAGGGAAGCCTATCCCGCCCTCTGCTAATGCTGGAATCCTCTGCTCTTCCAACCACTACATCCCCCCAGTGACTACCTACTGTACCATTCACCCCTCCCTCCTAGATTGTAAGCTCCAAGGAGCAGGGCCCTCAAATCCCTCTTGTATCTTATTGTATTGTCTCCCACTATAATGTAAAGCGCTGAGCAAACTGTTGGCACTATATAAATCCTGTATAATATTAAAAATAATAATCTGTGATGTTAACCAAGAGCAGGCTTTAGGCAAATGTCAACTGAATCATTGGCACAGGGGTGCAAAACAAAGTGCACTCCTGACAATAGAAGTATGTGCAAAAGAGATTTGTACATCACCTTTACAATTTTTCCGTTGTCTACTCAGATTGTGAAAGTTAGTAAATATTCGGCCTGAGGGTAAAGACAGGTATCACAGATCAATATAATTTTCGATGAGTCCACAAGTGATGGTTGGACATTTACTTGGTTCAGGGCCAGCTGTAGAAGAACACATTTATTGTTGGTGACTGAGGAGAATAATTTTTCTTTATTTATGAACAAGTGATGTATCCCAATGAAAAAAAAAAAAACTATACCTTAACTGGTTGCCGACCAGCCACAGAACATTTACTGCGGCAGGGTGGCACCGCTGCGCAAAAATGTGTGTGTGTGTGTGTGTGTGTGTGTGTGTGTGTGTGTGTGTGTGTGTGTGTGTGTATATATATATATATATATATATATATATATATATATATATGTGTGTGTGTGTGTGTGTTATTTTGCATATCGGGTAGGGGGCGAGCGCGCCCGCCCTACCCGCAGTGCCGATTTGTGGGAGTCAATCACCAGGTCCCGGCCGGTGATTACCCGTCGGAGCCTGGCGATTACCGGCAATCACTGACCGAGAGAACGACTGCAGTGTTTACACTGCAGCTCTCCTCCCTGTCAGTTTCCAGCACACTGTTCCGGAGAGCAGAGTTCAGCTTTCTGGATCAGCGTGCTCCTGTGAAGAACACACCCCCTGTCCCCTAGTGGAACACTCCCCTCACACAGTTAACCCTTTGCCTAAAATGTTAACCCCTTCCTCCCCAGTGCCATTAGTACAGTGTCAGCGTTTTTTTTTTTTTTTTTTTTTATTTTATTTTATTTTTATTTTGCACTGATCACTGTATTGGTGTCACTGGGGATGTCAGTGACCCCAAGTCAGTTCCTCGCCAGTGTGAGAATGATCACCGCAGTCCCGCCATAAGTCGCTGATTACCACCATAAGTAGCTGATCACTGCCATTATTAGTATTAAAAAAAAATAAAAAAATTCCAGTGTGTGTATATATACCACCATTTGTAAACTCTCTAACTTTCATGTAAACCATTAATTTACACGTAGTTGGATTTTTTTTCAGCAAAGACTGCTGACCTTTGGGGAGGGAGGGGGAGCGGGTACCTGAATTTGACAGGTACCCGCTCCCACTTCCGCGAAGTTGTCCTACCTTTAGTGTGGCACCCGGCTGTCAAGCAGAGAGCCCACACTAAAGAAGCCAGCGTGGGAAGACTGCTCAGTGCTGGATACATACATATAATGTGATTTGCGCTCCCGTGGTTTTTATGCCCCTCCCAGATGGTGTCAGATTGCCCGCCAGTACACCAGTAATCACATTTAACCCCTTGATTGCTAGGAACACTCTCCTACACAATAAACCTCCATTGCTAGTATAGTGTCTGAACGGATCAATATCTTTGCTCAGATCAGCACTATACCAGCGTTCACATTAGTATAGCGTCCCCAAAAATGCAGCATTAGCATGATCAGCCCCAGCACCTGCTTTTAGCCCCTTCGCTTACCCCCCCCCCTTCTTCCCCAGCAAGTGCAGTGTCAGTAGGTCACTGTCACTTGATACATTGCACACACAACCGCAGTGTTCACAGAATCAGGCCTGATCTCTGTTAGCACTTGCCGGCAAATTTTGATGACTCTCATATGCAGTAGAGTGCCAGTACTAGTGCCACACTACCTTTTGGTGAACTGGTGAGCACCAGCGGCCTAGTACATCCTGGTCTTTAGTATACCTCTTAGATTGTAAGCTCCTAGGATCAGGCCCTCCAAACCCGCTTGTATAGAACTGTATTGTCTCCTGTAAAGTGCTGAGCAAACTGTTGACGCTATATAAATCTTGTATTATAATAATACCAGCCCTGCAGTATCACCTGGTGACGTGGCGAGTCCCATAAGTGCAGTACAAGCTGGTGCGGTGGTGAGCACAAGTATTGTCCCGCAACCACTAAGGATTCGCACACAGGCCCGTAGAGCCCCTAGTATCCTTCCGGATGTGCTTGCAAATCCCAATTGGCAGCCCACAAATTCTGCAGCACCCGTACTTCCCCCATCCACTGCCCAACCCCGAATTCAGACGGAAACAGCAAATTTGCTACTCCCCTTGATTTTTTGGAGCTGTTATTCACGGAAGATCTGTATGCATTGATTGTGGATCAAAGAAATTTATATGCACAACAATTTATCGCCGCCAACCCAAATTCAAACCTTTGCAGACCATTCGCATGGAAACCCATTACAGTTTCCGAATTTACGTTTTTTTTGGGCCTAACTCTCAATATGGGCATTGATAATAAAAAAAATGAATTGCGGTTGTTTTTGGTTCACAGACCCGATTCATCACATGCCTGTGTTCTCCGCTGCCATGGCCAGGCATAGATATGAGAGTTGACCCTGAATTTGCCCGGCTCCACAAAATTCAGCATCTCGTAAATCACCTTAACCAAAAATTTGCAGATGTCTATACTCCCCAGCAAAACATCTGCGTTGAGGAGTCCCTCATTAATTTTTCTGGCCTCCTTGCATTCATACAATTTATCCCCAGCAAGCGTGCCAGATATGGGGTCAAGGTGTAGAAGACCTGTGAAAGGGCAACAGGCTATACTTATAAGTTGACGAAGGAAAAGATAATCACGTGGAGTCCCCCAGATGCCTAGACTACATGGGGAGTAGTGACAAGATATATTGGGACTTGGTGTCATCCTTTTTTTTTTTTTTATTTTATTCAACTGTGCCACTATTTAGACATTTGTACAGTCTTAGAACTGGCGCATGTGACGCTCTGCGACCTAATGTGTGCCCACCATTAGAAGTGGGTGGATGCAGGGCGGTATATTCTAATGGTGGGCATACCACACACTTTTTTTTCTGGCAGATATTTCTTTTCTTTTTTTCATTCAGCCCACAGGTTGCACACAAAAAAAAGAACATAGCATATATACACAACAAGGATCAGCTGTAGGCATCATCCTGGTATTATTATTATTTTTTTTTTTTTGCAGTCGGTGTTTCTGCCAGCTGACCATAGAGCTGATTGGAGACCAGAATGGTACCAAGCATCTCTATAGTCTAAGAAATCGGAAGCTACAAGCATCATTTGTAAATTGGGAAAGCATCTGATCACACCGATCTTGGTGAGATTAGATGATGTAAGGGCAGAGGAGATATCTAGAGTATGATAGACCCCAGATTTCTCAAAAAAGAACATATGACAATGCCCATTGAAGTTATAGGGGATATTTGCATTCCCTATGATAGCATTAAAAGTGATCAACAAAAAAATGAAGGACAGTGTAAATATAATAAACATCAATAACTTAAAAAAAAAAAGAACCTCGCCCCACACCCCCCACCCACGCGCACACCTGTGTGCATGAGTGTTGACCCTGTGCCAGTATGTAAACAGCGGTTGCACCAATCGTGAGGTATCGCCGTGAACGTCAGATCAAGGGCAGTAATTCTAACACTAGACCTCATCTGTAAATCTAAAATGGTAGCTTGTAAAGGCTTTTAAAACGTTGCCTATGGATATTAAACGTGTATGCAGTTTGACGCCATTGCACTGTGCATGCACAGTTTGAAGTCATGTCATGTTTTTGGTATCTATTTACTTGGCATACCATTATCTTTTGTATTTTACCAAATAATTGGCCAATACATTGTGTTTTTGTGCATTAAAAGTAAAGAAAAGTGTGTTTTTGTTTTTTTTTTTTTTGTTTTGTTTTTTTAAATTTGATTTTGAAAAGTTGCTGCACAAGTACTATGTGACATAAAAAATTGTGGTACCCACTATTTTATTCACTAGGGTGTCTGCTTTAAAAAATATATATATATGTTTGGGGGTTTAAATTTCCTAGCAAAAAATAGATTTTTTTTTCATGTGAGGAAAAAGTGTCAGAAAAGGCTTTTTTATTTATTTTATTTTTTTTCATTTTTTGAGCAATATATCATTTTTAAATGACAACTTTGTGTAAAAAAAAAAAAAAAAGTCTTTTTTTTTCCAGAAACTTGTGGAATAAAACTAAATCTTCTATGGATTCAATATGCATCTCAGCAGATAGCTTAGGGTGTTTACTTTCCGAAAAGGGGTCATTTGGGGGTGTTTGTACTATCCTGGTATTTTAGCACCTCAAGAAATGTGATAAGAAAGTAAAAGCTGTATGAATTCCATTATCTATACCATAGTTTGTAGATGCTATAACTTTCGCACAAAGCAATCAATATACACTTATTAGGATTTTTTTTTTAACCAAAAACATGTAGCAGAATACATTTTGGCCTAAATTTATGACGAAATTTTAGGGTTTTTTTTTTTTTGGAAATTTTTATGACCGAAATGAGAAGTGTTTTTTTTTTTTTTTTTTTTCTTCAAAATCTTTTTTGTTTATAGCGCCAAAACTAAAAAGCACACAGGTGATCAAATATCACCAAAAGAAAGCTCTATTTTGTGTGAAAAAGGGACATACATTTCATTTATGTACCGTATTGCATGACTGCGCAATTGTCTGTTAAACTAGTGCAGCGCTGTATAGCAAACGGCGTAAATTGCAGTATCTATACCATATTTTGTAGACGCTAAAACGTTCCCTCAAAGCAATCACTTATTAGGATTTTTTTTTTACCAAAAACATGTAGCAGAATACATTTTGGTTTATAGCGCAAAAAATAAAAAGTGCACAGGTGATCAAATACCACCAAAAGAAAGCACTATTTGTGTGAAAAAAAGGACATAAATTTTGCTTGGGTACAGCATTGCATGACCGCGCAATTATCAGTTGAATTAGTGCAGCGCCGAGTAGCAAAAAGAAGCCTGATCATTAAGGGGGGTAATTCCCTTGACGAGAGTGAATTGGGCATGCAGCACTGTAGCGACGTTTCAAGGTAAAAAAATATACTGTAGCGCTCTAAATATGTAAAGCCTAAGCTGACTTGTAAAGAAGAAAAAATATATTTTTTTGATTTGAACTAGGAAAAGAAAAGCTTTACCATGCTATGCCACTGTGTCCACCCTGCACATGTCAAATGCTCCTTTTTGTCTAGGGTAGAAGAGAGCGGAGATATAATTACGTAAGCCTCCGATCCTCCTTGCACAAGACTGGTGTGGCACTCCCCCACTGCAGCAGTCTTCAGTTGTAGACTATTCACGATGTCATGACGCCTGTAGCAGGCACCATAGACCATTAATAAGTACACTGCAGGATTGTGGGGAAATGGCCTTTTCGGGTACATAGAAGGATCAGTTCAGTATATGGTTGTTTTGTCTAGCAAAGACAACACAAGCAGTTGACACCTTACAGTGCATGCACACCCCCACTGCATGGCAAAACCTTAAAATTTTTATTTTTTATGTTCTTATCCACAGTTGTGATTTAACTGACACTTTTCCAGATGTGTTCTGGTTTTTAAGAAATATTACTTCTTGTACTAACGACACCAATAAGGTTGGGTTGCTGTGGTGGTTCACGGAACTATTGGCATGCCTGACTATGCTTGCCAACCTGCTCATACATTGATAGACAGTTGAGTGATAGAACAATCCTCTCAATTCTAAAATTTTTAGTAATCGCTTGTAAGAAATCAGTATGTGGGCATTAAGGATGGGCATAGCTGGGCACTCTTAATGAATTACTGTTCAAGCTACTTTACACCCTGTTTCAAATTATTTTGCAAACTATATTTTTCTCATTTACCTAAATAATTGATGTAAATAATAGTCAGCATAATTCTCATGTTATCAACTATTAAGAGTACAATTCAAATTTTATTGAACAAACCTAATAACAGTATTTTTTTTAAACATAAAAACTTACAATGCACTGTTCCAAATTATTACGCACAGTAAGTTTCAAAACGCTTTATAGGTTGTAAAGAACTGAAAATTGTCATTTGTTGTGTTTGCAGCATATTTACTGAAATCAAAAGCTATTTCAATCAAACTTTTAACAACTTTTTAACGTTTCAAACATTTTAACAGGTCACATTACATTTTAACATAGGACCCCCTTATTTGATAGCAGCTTCACAAGTCTTGCATCCATTGAACTTGTGAGTTTTTGGACAGTTTCTGCTTGAATTTGTTTGCAAGATGTCAGAATAGCCTCCCAGAGCTGCTGTTTGGATGTAAACTGCCTCCCACCCTCATAGATCTTTTGCTTGAGGATGCTCCAAAGGTTCTCAATAGGATTGAGGTCAGGGGAGGTTGGAGGCCACACTAATGACTTTCTCTCCTTTTATCCCCATAGCAACCATTGATGCAGAGGTATTCTTTGCAGCATGAGATGGTGCATTGTCATGCATGAAGATGATTTTATTACGGAAAGCATAGTTCTTCCTTCTGTACCAGGGAAGAAAGTGGTCAGTCATAAAATCCACATACTTTGCAGAGGTCATCTTTACACCTTCGGGGACCCTAAAGGGGTCGACCAGCTCTGTTTCCATGATTCCAACCCAAAACACAACTCCACCACCGCCTTGCTGACATCGCAGCCTTGTTGGAACAGGGTGGCCGTCCATCAACCATCCACTACTCCATCCATTTGGACCGTCCAGGGTTGCACGGCACTCATCATTGAACAGGATTGTTTGAAAATTAGTCTTCATGTATTTTTCTGCCCAATGCAGCAATTTCTGCTTGTGAGCATTGGTTAGCGGTGGCTGAATAGAAGGTTTATGCACAGTTGGAGGACTCTACACCTTGATGTCCGTGGGACTCCAGAGGCACCAGCAGCTTCAAATATCTGTTTGCCGCAATGCAATGGTATTTTAGCAGCTGCTCTCTTGATCTGATGCATGGATCTGGCAGAAATCTTCCTCAATGTGCCTTTATCTGCATGAACCCGTCTGTGCTCTGAATCAGCCACAAATCTCTTAATAGTGTGATGATCACGCTTACGTTTTCGTGAAATATCTAATGTTTTCATACCTCGTCCAAGGCATTGAACTATTTCACTCTTTTCGGCAGCAGAGAGATCCTTTTTCTTCCCCATATTGCTTGAAAATGGTGCTCTGCTTAATAATGTGGAACACCCTCCTTTAGTAGTTTTTCCTTGGCCAATCTAATTATCACAGGTGTCAGAGATTGTTTTCAGTGATCAAAAGAGCCCTGACACACAATGCCATCCATGAGTTAAACTGAAAAACAAAATATTTAATCTTTGTGACACTTAAATAGAATTTGCATAATAATTTGGAACAGGGTGTAGTTCTTTGAAGCCAGGCCACAAATAGAGATTAAAGAGGTGGTGTTGGGAATAATTGAAGGAGAAATATATTGGATGATTTATGACATAGTTTCACAAATGAAATGATATAAGTGACTTTATTCAATAAAGTTCTATTTGATAACTTGTTTAACAAATTTTTAAAATTTGTCTTTTTTTTTTTTTTTCTTTTTGAGCTTGTTTCAAAAACAACTTAAACGTATCAAAGGTTAAATGTGAAACAAGCTGCCACCCAAATAGACTTGACGGCGTCTCCTGCTGTGTTTTTGTTTGCGGTGTTTTTGTTAGCAAGGTATTATATTTAATAATCATTAAAAATATTAATGCTGTTTCGATTGAAAAATCTTGCTAAAGATAAAAATATTTATTATTTATTTTTCAATGGGATTAAACAAACATTAACATTGTGATGAACATCTTTATTTTATTTAGTTTGCAGAGCACATAATAGGAGATAAAGAGAGCTTTTGAGAATTAAAATGATAAAATTAATGAAGTTCGCTTTGAAATAGCAAAAACTATTCTTCAAGAAAGTGGTATGTAATAATTGTTATTTTGATTACAAAGTGTTTTGTAGAGATGGTGAGATG
This sequence comes from Staurois parvus, assembly GCF_062004578.1. NCBI lineage: Eukaryota > Metazoa > Chordata > Amphibia > Anura > Ranidae > Staurois > Staurois parvus. Next base: position 11,648,106 of record NW_028317855.1, on the reverse strand, counting down.
TTTAAATTTATATTTTAAATTAGAAGAAAAAATATTGTTGAGATAGATATACACTTACTGGCCACTTTATTTGGTACACCTTGCTAGTGCCAAGATAATATCACACACATTAATACACCACCACCAACAACCAGAACCCTGGATACAAGGCAGGATGGAGCCAGTCTTTCACGTTGTTTACCTCCAACAAGTCGTCTCGCATGTGTGTGTGTGGATAGATCGATAACCATAAACTAAAAAAAAGGTGTATATATAATGTCAAGGTTTTTGGGTTGGGATAGTGTTATAAAAAAAAACATAATTGAACCAATAAAATGCAGTTTTTTTTTTTGTTTTTTTTTAATTACTTGCAATTTTTCACATGCCAAAGGTTTTACACAACAACACTTCAAAACTGTATAGCAAAGAAAAGGAAAAAAAAGGTTAATGGAATTATTTGTCCCCCACAGACCGTGTATACATTTCAGTAATTGCAACACATCTGTCTTTAACCGCTAGCCTACAGGGCACTTATACCCCCTTCCTGCCCAGGCCAATTTCCAGCTTTCAGCGCTGTCGCACTTTGACAATTGCGCGGTCAGGCAACATTGTACCCATATGACATTTTTATCACTTTTTTGTGACAGAGCTTTATTTTGGTGGTATTTAATCACCTCTGGGTTTTTTGTTTTTTCTTCAACAAACCAAAAACCGCTGAAAAGTTTGAAAAAAAAAAGTTTTCTTTTGTTTTTGCTATAAAATTTTGTAAATAAGTGATTTTTCTCCTTCACTGATATGAGCTAATGAGGCTGCACTGATGGGCACTTATAGGCTGCACTGATGAGGAGGCACTGGTAGGTGGCACTGATGGACATTGAAAGGCAGCACTGATAGGCGGCACTGGCAGCACTGATAGGTGGCATTGATAGGTGGCACTGATTGGCATTGATAGGTGGCACTGATAGGCATTGATAGGTGGCACTGAAAGGCAGCTCAGATGGGCACTGATAGGTGGCATTGATGGGCACTGGTAGGCACTGATATGTGGCATTGATGTGGCACTGATGGACATTGACAGGTGGCGCTGCTGGGGCTACAGTGATCATCATGGCACACTGATCATCAGTGCCCTGATCATCAGTGTACATGTCCCCTCCGTGGAAAGCCGATTACCGGCATTTCCCTGTTTACATGTGATCAGACACAGCTGATCACATGGCCGAGCCGACATCTTCGGCTCTTTCCGTGGATCGGTGATCCGCTGTGTCCGAGGGACACAGCGCACCGCCGATCGCCGTGCTCCCTGAGCCACACATGCGCGGTGAGAATGGGAGGACGTCATATGACGTCCTCCCAGAACGAGAGCACCACCTTGCATCCGTCATATTACTATATGGCGGGTGGGAGGTGGTTAAAGACACCCAGCTTGGGCAGTATAGGCTCCCTGTTTGCTTAACTCATTAAAGAACAATTAATGTACATTTATTACACAACTTGGAACGGTTAAAATGGGATGAAGCATGGAGATTGAACAGCCGGTACATAAAAAAAACAAAGTGACAAATTCAAAAGAAAAGTCTAGGCCCACAAAAAAAAATATTTATGTAATGTTTTTTGGCTATGACAGAGCAAAAAAAACTATTTTTAATTGCAAACATAGTTACAATAGACCAAGCCTTATCTTATTTTTTTTCTCGTGTTTGTTTGTTTTTGTTTTTTTTGTCACGCAGAGTGACTGATAAATATGGCTATAAATGCACAGCATGTTAAAGCAGGAGTGTTCATGTATTTATTTGGAATAAAATAAATATATAAATGTATATATTAAATTAAAAAAATTGGATTATGCCTTTCAGTGACAAGCCCGCATAATGCTTTCCACAACATTTTAATTAAATGTAAAAACCTAAATATAAATCAATATTACTATAATTATTTTATTTAAATTTATTTACTTTTGTTATATAAAAATAAAAATTTTGTTATTTGATATTTAATAAATAATATAATTTTAAAATGATTGAAGAATTCACAATAAATGGCTAAACATTTAGTAGTAATGAACAAGGTAAAGTTTAAGAATTTACAGTATCGTGTGCTTAGTAAATTAAAAGGGAACCAAAACAATGTATAAAATCTATTTGTAAATGTATATTTATGTAATTTTTTTTATTTCTACATTTTTTTTTTTTTTTTTTTTAATGCAGATAATTTGCATGGCCTTTGCAGGATATGTGGAGAAGATGATTTCAATGAAAGCACGTCCACAGTCAAATGGGTTTGTTTCATAAAACATAAGAATGAACCTATAATTTATGCATTAAAAATATCAACACTTGTGTGTATAAAGGGCTAATTATGCTCTGTAATGTAATCCAATTTGTCAAACCATACATTACAGATGAAACATGCATTTTTTACTTAATTAACCAATTATACTTCATCTTTTGCTTGTTTTTACATTATTATTATAATACAGGATTTATATAGCGCAAACAGTTTGCACAGCGCTTTACAAAATGAAGGTAGACATTAGTTACAATACAATTTGGCACAAGAGGAAACAGAGGGCCCTGCTCGTTACATCTAACATTACATGGACTTGAGGTCTACTGGCATAACATATTAAATTTGACTAAGCAATAATGACTATCTTTGGAAGAAGTATTTTGAAATAGGAATGAACAGAATATTTCTTCTGATTGGCAGATGTGAGGATTGAGATGTCATCCTACCACCTACACACAATAATAAATCCTAGAAAGCACTCTGTGAATGGATGACCAGTGTTCTTCCAAAGTCAATGTTATTACAGCACAAGATAGGAAGCGCAAGTAAAGATAATGGAAATAGATTACTGTATAGTGTGCATTTGATGCTAAATGCATGTTATCATGTAATGACATTCTTTACTTCTATAAGTAAAGAAAAGTATGTGCTTGGGACACTATTGAGCACAATGAACTATTACAGCATCATTCTCAGAAATGTTATCGCACCTCTGCAAATGACCGTGTTCAACCATAGAGGATGCACAAGTGTTCAGTGATGCCCAATTCAATTTCAATGAACATTTGAAATCAGTTACATGAGTACTAGTCACATACTGTACCTTGTTGAAGGCCAAGCAGGTGAGAGGGCTTTCCTTTTTACATCTGGTCCAAACAAAGTGGAAAGCAAGAACAAATGTGCAAGGCTCTTGATGGCACACGTGCTGGGAACTAAATGGCCAGTGATGATCAATGCCGATGATATGCTGGAATGGGGGTTAATACAAAAAGGGGAACAGTTCATTATTGGCAGTGTTAATCTGTCCCTGCACTTATTGTGTGTTGAAATACCAGAAAATAAAGAAAAGGGAGAAGAGTAAGAAAGGGAGAGGGTGACAGAGGGAGTGCGAGAGAAAGGGAGGGTGGTGGAGAGAGAGACCGGGTAAGAGAGGCTGGGGTGAGAGAGAAAGGGGGGGGGGGTGAGAGGGAGAGAGGAGGGGTGGGAGAGGGGGAGAGAGGGCAGATAGAGAGCGAAAACAGAGAGGGAGGAAGAGCAGAGATAGAGAACACCACCCATTGTAAGTTTTTCAGGATCAGTGGGGTAAAGTTTTTTTTAAAGAGTAAAGATGGATAGATATATTTTTAAAAGTGTGTTTTGCCATTTACAGAGCCTCAATGTACATATATGTATGTAACAAAATTAATTAACTTCATCTTAAAATATGATTTATATTTTTTCTAGATTTCATGGGAAAATTGTGCCCTGTGGTTCCACGTATCCTGCATAGGTCAACAAATACAAGCAATACATATGCCCACTGTGCATACAAAGCAATGATTAAACATGTAAATATTGTGGGACTTTTTGATTAATATTGCATATAAGCACTTTGATATTTAAGATATTTGTAGATATTAAATTTTAATAAATTCTTTAAAAATCATACAATGTGATTTCCTGAATTTTTTTAAAAAATTCTGTCTCTCAGAGTAGGAATGCACCTACAATGTGAATTTCAGACCCCTCCATGATTTCTAAGTGGGAGAACTTGCAAAATCGCAGGGTGTTCAAATCCTTCTGTTCCTCACTGTGTGTTGTTCATTTCTAAGTTATTTTTTATAGAAATTACATGTTAAGATTGTGATACATTCAAACTATTAAAATTGCTATAAAATAGATGTAAGTGTGTGTTGCATTGTTCCTTTTTTATTTAAGGGATAGGAGTTTTTAAGTATGGCCTTCCAGGTGTTGAGGAACTGTAAGTCCCATGAGGCCTTGCAAGACTCTGACAGCCACAGGCAAGACTCCCAGAGGCAGATGCATGAAGGGACTTGCAGTACTTCAACAGCTGGAGGGCCATAGTTTGAAGATCCCGGATTTACAGCATATGAGTTTGTAAAATATCAAAGATATAAGACTTAACTATGATTTAACCACTTGCCCTCTAGAGGATTTACCCCCCTTAATGACCAGGCCTCTCTTTGCTACTCGGCGCTGCACTAATTCAACTGATAATTGCGCAGTCATGTGACGCTGTACCCAAACTAAATGTACGTCCTTTTTTTCACACAAATAGAGCTTTCTTTTGGTGGCATTTGATCATCTGTGCGCTTTTTTATTTTTCGCGCTATAAACAAAAAAGACCAAAAAATTTGGAAGAAAAACTATATTTTTTTTACTTTTGGCTATAAAAAATATATAGTAAACTCCAAAGTTAGTTATAAATTTAGACCAAAATATATTCTGCTACATGTTTTTGGTAATAAAAATCCCAATAAGTGTATATTGATTGCTTTGTGTGAAAGTTATAGTGTCTACAAACTATGGTATAGATACTGCAATTTACGCCATTTTTTTTTTTTTTTGCTATACAGCACCACACATCACTCCCTCTTCTAACCACCTGAAGACCAAGCCTTTTCTGACACTTTTTGTTCACATGAAAAAACTGTATTTTTTTGCTAGGAAATTAATTTAAACCCCAAACATGTATATATTTTTTTAAAGCAAACACCCTAGTGAATAAAATGGTGGGTGCTGCAATTTTTTATGTCACATAGTACTTGCGCAGCGATTTTTTCAAACGCACTTTTTAAAAAATTACTTTTAATGCACAAAAACACAATACAGTGGGGCAAAAAAGTATTTAGTCAGCCACCAATTGTGCAAGTTTTCCCACTTAAAAAGATGAGAGAGGCCTGTAATTGGCATCATAGGTAGACCTCAACTATGAGAGACAAAATGAGAAAAAAAATCCAGACAATCACATTGGCTGATTTGGAAAGAATTATTTGCAAATTATGGTGGAAATAAGTATTTGGTCAATATCAAAAGTTCATCTCAATACTTTGTTATATATCCTTTGTTGGCAATGACAGAGGTCAAACGTTTCCTGTACGTCTTCACAAGGTTGGCTCACACTGTTGCTGGTATGTTGGCCCATTCCTCCATGCAGATCTCCTCTAGAGCAGTGATGTTTTGGGGCTGTTGCTGGGCAACACGGACTTTCAACTCCCTCCAAAGGTTTTCTATGGGGTTGAGATCCGGAGACTGGCTAGGCCACTCCAGGACCTTGAAATGCTTCTTACGAAGCCACTCCTTCATTGCCCAGGTGGTATGTTTGGGATCATTATCATGCTGGAAGACCCAGCCACGTTTCATCTTCAATGCCCTTGCTGATGGAAGGAGGTTTGCACTCAAAATCTCACGATACAAGGCCCCATTCATTCTGTCCTGTACATGGATCAGTCGATCTGGTCCCTTTGCGGAGAAACAGCCCCAAAGCATGATGTTGCCACCCCCATGCTTCACAGTAGGTATGGTGTTCTTTGGATGCAACTCAGCATTCTCTCTCCTCCAAACACGACGAGTTGTGTTTCTACCAAACCGTTCTATTTTGGTTTCATCTGACCATATGACATTCTCCCAATCCTCTTCTGGATCATCCAAATGCTCTCTAGCAAACTTCAGACGGGCTCGGACATGTACTGGCTTAAGCAGGGGGACACGTCTGGCACTGCAGGATCTGAGTCCCTGGCGGCGTAGTGTGTTACTGATGGTAGCCTTTGTTACGTTGGTCCCAGCTCTCTGCAGGTCATTCACTAGGACCCCCCGTATGGTCCTGGGATTTTTGCTCACTGTTCTTGTGATCATTTTGACCCCACGGGGTGAGATCTTGCGTGGAGCCCCAGATCGAGGGAGATTATCAGTGGTCTTGTATGTCTTCCATTTTCTAATTATTGCTCCCACAGTTGATTTGTTCACACCAAGCTGCTTGCCTATTGCAGATTCAGTCTTCCCAGCCTGGTGCAGGTCTACAATTTTGTTTATGGTGTCCTTCGACAGCTCTTTGGCCTTCACCATAGTGGAGTTTGGAGTGTGACTGTTTTGAACTTATCAGTATAAAAGACACCTATCCACAACCTCAAACAGGTGCCATTGATACAGGTAATGAGTGCAGGACAGAGGAGCCTCTTAAAGAAGGTACAGGTCTGTGAGAGCCAGAAATTTTGCTTGTTTGTAGGTGACCAAATAATTATCTTCCACCATAATTTGCAAATAAATTATTTCCAAATCAGCCAATGTGATTTGTCTGGATTTTTTTTCTCAATTTGTCTCTCATAGTTGAGGTCTACCTATGATGCCCATTACAGGCCTCTCCCATCTTTTTAAGATTGGTGGACTAAATACTTTTTTGCCCCACTGTATATTGGCCAATTATTTGGTAAAATATAAAAGATGATGGTATGCTGAGTAAATAGATACCAAACATGACATGCTTTAAAACAGTGCATGCCCCATGCAATGGTGACATACTGCATACGTTTTTAATATCCATAGGCAACGTTTTAAAAGCCTTTACAAGCTACCATTTTAGGTTTACAGAGGAGGCCTAGTGTTAGAATTACTGCTGATCTTACTTGATCTGCTAGATAGATTACTTGATCTGACATTCGTGGCAATACCTCACATGATTGGTACAACTGCTGTTTCCATACTGGCACAGGGTCAAGGCTCACGAACGCAGGGGTGTGTGTGTGTGTGTGTGTGTGTGTGTGTGTGTGTGTGTGGGGGGGGGGGGGGGGGTGGGTGAGGGTACGTTTTTTTTTTTTTTGTTATTTTGATTTTTATAATTATTTTTACACTGTCCCTTATTTATTTTATCACTTTTAATGCTATCATAGGGAATGCAAATATCCCCCTATAATGTCAATGGGCATTGTCATATATTCTTTTTTCAGAAATGTGGGTTCTATCAGACTCTAGATATCTCCTCTGCCCTTATATTATCTAATCAAACAAAGATCGGTGTGATCAGATGCTTTCCCAATTTACAAATGGCTCTGTTTATATCCTACGAAACTGAAGTGATGAAATGCTCGTAGCTTCTGATTTCTTAGACTATAGCGAGGACAATAAGAATGCATTCAATAAGAAATGAAGAGGGGATCTGGTGTTGCGGCCCGGAGAGAAGGTTTGGTTGGCTACAACCAATTTGAAGATGCTTTGTCCTTCGAAAAAATTGGGACCTAAATTTGTAGGACCTTTTTGCGTTAAGCGGATGATCAACGAGGTGGCATACGAACTTGTCCTTCCTGACACATTCAAAATCCATCCGGTCTTCCACGTGTCCTTGCTTAAACCAGTGATTCCTGATGCCTTCCCAGAACGAGAATCCAGACCTCCGGAGGCCATAATGGTCGAAGGACAAGAAGAATTTGAGGTAGAAACAATCCTAAAGTGCCGAAGGAGGGGGGGCCAGACCCAATTTCTAATTAAATGGAAAGGCTATGGTCCTGAGGACAACTCCTGGGAACCAGCCCATAATGTCCATGCACATAGACTTGTCCGGGAGTTTCTTCGTGATCACCCGTGGTGGAGAGATCGGGTGGGCACCCGGAGGTTGCCCGTAGGGGGGGCAATGTTGGGGATCGCCGCAGCGCTGGGCTCGGCGCAGGCACAGTGCACCACCCTGTGTAGGGACGCGGGCACTGGGACCTGGCCGACCGCGGCAATCGAGTTCGCGCATGCGCAGTAGAGATCGCGGGCGCGCGCGTGGCACCAATGACAGCACAGGGCGGGATATTTAAATGGCCCTGAGCTGTCATTCAGTGCCTTCTGGTCTTCCCTGTATTCCTGAACCTGCGAACCTGTGCCTTGTGAGTTATTGACCCGGATTGTACCTGACCTTGCTATATTCTCCTGTCCTGACCCTTGCTTTGCCTGACCTCTCTCCTGGATGCCCCCTATTGGATCTGACCTGCTGATGCTGACCTGGCGTGTGACCCGACTATTCTCTGCCCGCTGCCTTGTACCGCACCGTCCTCTTAGTTACCGACCCGGCCTGCCTGACTTCGCACTTGCTCAGCCATCCATCCCTCTCAGCGGGGTCTTCAGACCTCCTCATATCAGGCTCTCCTCCGTGGGAGCCCCCGGCGTATACCACTACCCCTGACAGGTATACCCAGTAGTCATGACCTGCTCTCAGGGTGCTCCAAGTCCATCCCCACCATCAGGGGCCCTGGTGAACAAGTGCCCTGGGACTTAGACTCCGTGCTCTGGGGACACCTACTCAGTGGAGCGCTGGTGGTACCGCCGGGCGGTTCCTTACACAAGGGTACTAGGTGTGATCCTAGACTCCCATCTGTCCTTTCAGCCCCAAATCCAATCACTGTCCAAATCTTGTAGACTTCACCTCTTCAACATCTCCAAGATACGGCTGTTCTTAACCTCAGAAACCACTAAGCAACTTATTCACTCCCTTGTTATATCTCGCCTTGACTATTGTAACTCCCTCCTCATTGGCCTACCTCATCGCAGGCTATCCCCTCTTCAGTCTATTATGAATGTTGCTGCCAGACTCATCCACCTTACTAACCGTTCTGTATCGGCCACCCCTCTTTGCCAATCCCTCCACTGGCTTCCCGTTGCCCAATGGATAAAATTCAAAACACTAACAATAACGTATAAAGCCATTTATAACTCTGCCCCAAATTACATCACTGATCTTGTCTCTAAATATCACCCAAACCGTACTCTCTGCTCCTCGCAAGACCTCCTACTCTCTAGCTCCCTTGTCTCCTCCTCCCATGCTCGTCTCCAGGACTTCTCCAGAGCTTCCCCCATCCTCTGGAACTCTACCCCAATTTATCAGACTATCGCCTACTCTGCTCACTTTTAGGCAATCTCTGAAAACCTATCTCTTCAGGGAAGCCTATCCTGCCTTCAGCTAATACTGCTGGGCAGCACTGATGGGTGGCACTGCTGGGCACAGGTGGGTGGCACTTCTAGTTACTGATGGGTACAGGTTGGTGGCACTGATGGGCACAGTTGGGCGGCACTGATCAGTGCACATCACTTCTCTGACAATTGCCAGTTATCGGCAGTACTTTCCTCATGCTGTGACAGCGTGAGGAAAGTTCAGCCGATAACCAGCAACTGTATTTACCCGGTGATCTGCTGTGTCATTGCACAGCTGATCACGTGGTAAAAGGCTGCTGTGATTGGGCGTTTATTGTATCAGGTGACCAGCTGTATCCGCAGGACACAGTGCTCACCGGCGGCGCCGGGTGTGCTCTGCTGGGGATGTGCAGGGGCGTGTTCTGGGAGGACGTCCTACCAGAACTAGACAACCGCGCTGTAGCCATCTTTTGGCTATATCATGGTAGGGAAGAGGTTAGATCACATGTATTGAATATATCACTCTCATCCATGCTGCTTGCTTGCTACTGAGATAATTTTCCTTTCACTTGGAAGAATGATACCATTATGTACCTAGGGATCCAGATACCGGCTAACCTCTCAGAGCTCTTCAACAGAAACTTTCATGCTCTGTTGGAGAAGTTCCAAAGGGTTCTTAAAAGCTGCAGTGGGCTTAATATCTTATGGTTTGGTTTAGCCATTCTTAAAATTAATATGCTCCCATGCCTTTTCTGTTTAATGCAACATATACCCATCCACCATTTACCCTCTTTCTTCTCCACGTATAAGGGGGGGAGGTGATTGTTCTGGATTTGCACAAATATTATTGTGGTTGCTGTGTCGGTCGCGGCATCAGACCCCCAGCCCTTCTCACCAATTCGTGACCGAAGGACTAGCCAATCTAAAACAGCGCTGTCATGTGCGTAACAATGCTCAGCTGCACCCTGCACAAAGATTTTCCAGCTAATGGACCACAATCTATGTACAGCAGCCTGAGAGTGATTGTTACTGGGTCAGGTTAATTACGCAATTAACCCTTCACACTGCCACCACCACCTTTTTGTACAGAGTAGGAGGAAACTCGCCAATCTTAGCAGTAACACTATGATGTTTGAAGAAGCGTCTGTATACACACTATCACCGCTGGCAGATGTATGCAGAAATTTAAAACACACAGTAGCGCTCTTCAGAGATATGGATACTTGGTTTGCATTAAAGAGCTTTAGAAACAGTTCAACACTTTTCAGAAAATAAGATTTATTACTAAAAAGGTCAAAATGGTGCAATAAAAGTATTTACAGAAAAAATGTAGCCAATATATATATATATATATATATATATATATATATATATATATATATATATATATATACATACACAAATACAGAGAGCAATAACAGAGAGTATAATAGTTGCCGTCAGCCTTGGTTTAAGCAGATCAAGGTCCTGAACAAAAGGGTACCGTACCAAGTTGTTTCCTGAAGTTAAAAAGGGAGAAGTCTTCATCTTATCTCAGGCCTGACAGCCTGTTTTGTAGTCCAACAGCAGGGTGTCTCCTTAAAGCAGAGAACCAATCGCCTCATTTGGGGAGGGGTGTTTTAGGCGGGGAACTCAGGCTATGACCAAATACCTCCCAGTTTATATTATGGTCAATAACCTTCCCTAGGTACATGTAGCATCCTATCCACTGGCAGGATAATATGCAGAATGATATTCTGAACGTCCAGACATCATATATGACATATCTGCCTGTGACGGTTAAGGAGATATCGCTTTCTGCTCTCGGGTACATGTAATCTAGGGGTGTAAGGTATCAGGTGACTTGTATTAAAATTACCTCTCTGAATATATATCTTGTTTCATTGTATGTATTACCTACGAGAAATTACAAAATTGTATGAAAAAGTGTTTTCACATGGGATATATGTTTTACTGCTATCCCGGAATGCTTTTGAAGTCCAGTGACTGACAGGTTTATAGTTTTATGATCAGCTTCAGAGCAAGAGTGGGACAGACACCCTGGCATCAGCTAATTGGGTTTACAACCATCAAGGGTATCCAGCCATGCCCTGTGCACTCCTTAACTCAGCACACCCACAGACCACATGTCACTCAACAGAAAGGGAGGGGGGCTGATTTTGAAGTGAGAATGACAAGATGGAGGATCCTTACCAAAATGGAGGTTAGCGTCCAAATTTGTATGTACAATTGCTACACTTGACAGCTCATAAGCATAGTAGATTGGAACATCCACTCTCATAGAAAAGCATGAGTTCAGTTAGAAAGCTCATACACCTCCTTTCCATTACATATAATGACCTGGATTCCCCCCAATCGCCTTACTAATTCAGTCCTTAATCACCCCTCATAGGCCCTACTTTATCAAGTTTTGTACAAGCTTGTAAATCTTCTACATGCTTGTCGAGAGCAGGCCCTCTGACGACTGTTTGCAAAAACCCAGATTTTCCCCTGGGCATGTCTAATCATTTCTTAGCTTCTATGTGGCTGTATAAGGAGATCCTAGCTTATAATTTTTTCTCCAAAAATAAACTTCTTACCTACAAACAACTAAATTCACTCTTCCCAATGTGGGCATACCTTCAACGGAAACATTTTTTAACCCAGCCAGCTAACGGCAAACTCTTGACCAGGCCCCTCACACAAAACGTATGCACAAAACAAACCCCCCCAATGTCACATGGTTTCTACAATATATCCCTTGATACTCCATGATCCTCCCCCACCTTTGGATCTTGCAAGACAAACTTGGGAAAGGAAACTTCAATGCATGCTCACATAAGAGGAGTGGGATGCCATCAATGAATATGCCACAAAGGTTCTTTGAATTCGAACAAGATGGCATAGAATTTGTGCTCTCCTATACAAACTCTCTCCCTCGCTATCAAACACCTGCTGGAGTTGCTGAAAAGATGTGGTCACAATGCTACATATCTGATAGGCCTGCAAAGAGCTTAGTTATTTTTGGTAAATGATTCACGCTATTATCACATGTGTCACTACCTACAACCTAGTTTTCACACCAGTGCAATATCTAGTGCATCATACTTCCATCTCTAGAAAGGCCTATAATAAGTCCTTAGCCATGCATAAGGTAAATGCAGCAAGACTTTGCATCCCTGTTTACTGGTGTTTCACACACCTGTTCCAATGGCCAAGTAATGGTTTGCTAGAATTAGCAAAATGGAAGTAATGGAGGAGTTAATTCATATCTCCTAAGATTGGCTTTATAAATTTACGATCGCGTGGTCCTGCTGGTCTCATTTTAAAACCACTGAGCAATATAAGAGTTATCTATAGAAGTACATAGAAGTACATACATATATATAGAAGTACATTACATTGTGTGGTTTGCCAGCCATCATCTCCAGGATCTATCAAGAAGTAATACTAGAGTGCCACCTTGGAGGAGGCAGGGAAGTGGGACAACACCCCTTCTTTCTGTACCCTCTTTTCAGCTCCCTCACTGTCCTTTGTTTCTTTCCTCTCTCCCTTTCATCCTCCTCTCATTATTCCCCCCCCCCCATTTGGCGGGGGGGGGGGGTTCTTCTCTTTTTTAACTTCCTTTATGCTCACCAGAAACTCTTTACAAAATACTTTGAACAGGGAAGTTGCCTAAGGTCTCATTACATTGTTCCATGATGTACCTTGCTTTCTCCTATGCTAAGGCTGCATTTTGTGTGGGGGTCTTCTGTGTAATGCATATAAATATACACGTTTGTGGTCGTCTTACTGTGCACCATTTCCATGTAACGGGTTTGTGATGGACCAATCATTGTTTCCCTGTACTGTATTTTGTTGTAGTGAATTCCAATAAAAATGTTTATGGGAGAAAAAAAAAAAAAAAAAAAGTATAGATGTATAAATGTGAGTGTATAAATGTAAAGTATAACATACACTATATGATCAAACGTTTGTAGACACCTGACCATCACACCTACAATATACAAGTTTGTTAAATATGCCATTCCAAAGCATGAGCATTGATACACAACTGAACAACACTTTGGGGCTATAACAGGTTCCACTGGAAAGCGTGTCTATGGGAATGTGGCCATTTAGTAAAAAGAGCATTTGTGAGGTCTAGTACTGATGTTAAGCAAGAAGGTCTGGCGTGCAATAGTAATTTGAGTATATCCCAAAGATTTGCAGTACGGTTGAGGTCAAGGCTCGGCGAAAGCAAATCAGGTTTCTCAGTCCCAGCTCATCAAACCACATAATTTTGGACCGGACTTTTGGGCACAGTCACATCCTAAAACTGTCATCACAAGGTTGGAAGCACACAGTTTAATATTTCTTTGTATGCTATAACATTAACAAGAACCTTCACTGGAAACACCCGCACTCAATAATTACTGTAGGAGGGGGTGTCACATAATTTTTGCCATATATTATGTGAGATTATCAGGTGTCCACAAACTTTTGATCATATAGTGTATCTTTTCTCTATATACAAGCTGCTTGTAGTAGTTGTAGTAAATGATGCTTTAAAAATAAATAAATGTATAAAAATTTATAAAATGTCTAAAATACAGATATAAAAAATGATTGAACTGTTGTATTTTCAATTTACCCGACCTGAGCCTACTATTTTTGAAATAGTAATTCTGCTCAAAATACCATCATATTTCCTTGTATAAAATGTATCTTCAATCTTATGAATAGGTATGTAATGTCAATGTGATCTGTTTTTGTTCCTATATATATTTTAAAAATAAAGAATGTTTTTAAAAAATGTATAAATGTACTGTGTGTGTGTATGTACTGTATGTATGTATATATGTGTGTATAATATATATATATGTGTGTATATATAGATATATAGTATAACATATCTTTTCACTTTATACAGGACGCTTGCAGTAGTTTTGTAGTTCTTGATGCTTTGAAAAAAAAGTATAATGTGTGTATATAAAGAAAATTATTAATAGCGCCTATGGTCAAAATAACAATTATATAACTCACTAATAGTGTACCAGCTGCAAAAAATCACCATGTATAAAGTGTACCAATTAATGCAATAAATAATTTGCGCTAGTAAAATTATATATATTAATATATAAATAATAAAAAAGTTCAAATCATAAGTCCAGAATAAAAATACCAATACCACAAAAAAATGTGCAAAAAAACTTTTGTGGAAAAAAAGTGTCTAAATATGAAAAAACATCACCAAAAAACCTTGATAATATGATGGCAGGTCATCCATAGATATATTTTCAGAAACGAAACTCTGCAGCACACCGATCCTCATAGATCAAATAATGAAAGAAGCTTTTCAGATTATCGGCAATCCACTTCTCCAAAAGAAAGAAACCACCTTCAATCGTGTCCAAGGAGGAAAATGCCAGGCACTCGAGAAAAACAGAGAGACTTCATGGTGCAGTATTATAAAAGCCAATTCCTTTATTAGGTACTCATTGCACTTACTCAGGAGGTGTCCCAGCCGACACCAGCATCAACAGCATAGCAGCAATCACATAAAACAAACCTAGCTACTCAGCACATGCGCAGTAGCTAGCAACCAAAACGTAATGACGTCACATCAATCAAGCTCCGCCCTACGCGTTTCGTCATCGACGTCCTCACGGAGCAGATGGATGTGAGACGTCGCAACCTCATTAAATATTCACGGCACAGGAAACGAACAGCTGACAACAATGGGGAATCACGCAGACAAGCCACCCCATGGATGACAGAAGTCCACAGAGGGTATACGATGTATATAATATATTTGCCATCACGAGCAATCAAAAACAATAAAAAAATATAAAAAAGAAAACAAAATAAAATAAAATAAAATAAAATTTTTTATTTTGTTTTCTTTTTTATATTTTTTTATTGTTTTTGATTGCTCGTGATGGCAAATATATTATATACATCGTATACCCTCTGTGGACTTCTGTCATCCATGGGGTGGCTTGTCTGCGTGATTCCCCATTGATGTCAGCTGTTCGTTTCCTGTGCAGTGAATATTTAATGAAGTTGCGATGTCTCACATCCATCCGCTCCGTGAGGACGTCGATGACGAAACGCGTAGGGCGGAGCTTGATTGATGTGACGTCATTACGTTTTGGTTGCTAGCTACTGCGCATGTGCTGAGTAGCTAGGTTTGTTTTATGTGATTGCTGCTATGCTGTTGATGCTGGTGTCGGCTGGGACATCTCCTGAGTAAGTGCAATGAGTACCTAATAAAGGAATTGGCTTTTATAATACTGCACCATGAAGTCTCTCTGTTTTTCTCGAGTGCCTGGCATTTTCCTCCTTGGACACGATTGAAGGTGGTTTCTTTCTTTTGGAGAAGTGGATTGCCGATAATCTGAAAAGCTTCTTTCATTATTTGATCTATGAGGATCGGTGTGCTGCAGAGTTTCGTTTCTGAAAATATATCTATGGATGACCTGCCATCATATTATCAAGGTTTTTTGGTGATGTTTTTTCATATTTAGACACTTTTTTTGCACAAAAGTTTTTTTGCACATTTTTTTGTGGTATTGGTATTTTTATTCTAGACTTATGATTTGAACTTTTTTATTATTTATATATTAATATATATAATTTTACTAGCGCAAATTATTTATTGCATTAATGTGTGTGTATATATATATATTGGATTCAGGTGATTGGAACACCTGAATCCAATGATTCCTGCAGTCTGTGATTGTTTTCTTATGTACATCTGCAGTCTCTGATCATCTCCTGAAGTACATCTGCAGTCTCTGATCATCTCCTGAAGTACATCTGTAGTCTCTAATCATCTCCTGAAGTACATCTGCAGTCTCTGATCATCTTCTGCAGTATGTCCGCAGTCACTGATCTTCTCCTGAAGTACATCCGCAGTCTCTGACCATCTCCTGTAGTATATCTGCGGTCTCTGACCATCTCCTGTATTATGCCTGCACTATTGGGTTATCTCCTGTAGTACATCCAACACTAAATAATATGCACAACCCTCTGGTGTGTCAGGGGCTGCAGTTGAGGCCCCCAAAATCTTATAATTTAAGCATACTGGGATGCAGTCTCAAAAAAGCTATACTGTAAGTCCATAAAATAAGTGGGTATAGGATTGTGTATATGGGGGGTTTTAATAATTTTTTCTTGTTGGTTGAACTAGATGGACTAGGATCTTTTTTCAACATCACTAACTGTGTAACATCGATTGATGTGAATAGAGGAATCTGTTAGATTCTTTTTTTCGTATGCCCAAGCATGAGGAGCGTGGGGTGGTCAGTGGACGGTAGCTCCTATGCTTAGGCATATTTTTTTTTCTGGCCAAGATTTCTATTGATGTGAATGCAGAAATCTGTTACTTTCTTTTTTCCATTCAGACCACAGGCTACATGAAAAAAGAACATTACATGTATGCCCAACATTAGAAGAGTGGGTGAATGTGTGGAGGAAGCATAAAATTACAGGACAGTTCAAACGCCCCCAAATTACCCCTTTTTGGAGCGTAGACACCTGACGGTATTTGCATAGAGGTATGTTGATTCCATGAAAGATTTTATTTTTTGCCACAAGTTTTTGGAAGATTCCAAAAAAATGTTCCCAAAAATTTGTGTCAAAAACTAAAATCTTCCTTAACCTCAATATACCTCTCAGCAAATACCTTGGAGTATCTACTTTCCAAAAAGGGATCATTTGGGGAGTGTTTGTACTGTCCTGGAATTTTTAGCATTTCAAGACATATGATAGGCAGTCAGAAAGTCAAAGCTATTAAAAGCTGCATAAATTCCAGCATATACTGCATACCATAGTTTGTAGACGCTATAACTTTCACACAAACCCAGTAATATACACTTACGGGGGGAGGGTTTTATATCAGACATGTTTGCAGAATACATTTTGGCCTAAATGTATCAAAAAATTTGATGTTATTTGATTGTATAACAGAAAGTAGAAAATATTGTTTTTTTTTCAAAATGTCAGGTATTTTCTAGTTTATACAATAAAAAATCCCATGGGGATCAAATTCGACCAAAAGAAAACTCTATGTGAGAAAAAATTATATAAATTTAATTTGGGTACAGTGTTGCATGACCGAGCAACTGCCAGTTAAATTTGCAGCAAAAAATGTGCATTTATTATTTCTTCCTACAGGAGCCTGCAAAGCATTGCACCCGTGATCAGCATTTGACCACTGGAGCATGAGGGAGAAGAGGCTGCAGGGACTGGTCTAGCAGCACAGTGGAGCCTGCAGAAGCGGAAGATCAGGTAAGTGAAGCCTAATTTACATTGCTTTTACCATCTCCCAACTGTCCTCCCACCATATTGCTGCCAGAGCCATTCTTGTGCTTCTTGTACACGTTTACAAAATTTTTCTAGACCTGAAGATTACATAAAACTCTCGAAAAATGTGGGAAAAAAATAGTGGTAACTCCAATTTATGTCACATAATGTTAGCACAATGGTTTAGGAAATGCACATTTCAGTACAGAATACTCTAAAGTTAATTTTAGGGTACATAAACACAAATATACACAAATACATTACCCAATATATTTTTAATAAAATATAAAAGATGAAGTTGCGCAGAGTAAATAGATGCCCAGAAAGTCAAATCTTAAAATTGCATGAGCTCATGAAATGGCAACAATCCCTTTATTTTCCATAGGTGGAGTTTTTAAAGCCCCTACAGGTCATCAGTTTAGAGATAACTGTGAATAATGGGCCTAGAATTATTGTTCTCACAGTGGTGAGTGTGGCAATATGTAACATGTAGCACAATCAACATTTTATGCACATAGGCGCCCCCTGATGCGTGAATTTGTATGGTCATATATATGTGTGGGGGGGCGTGATAATTTTAATGCTTGGGTGTAAATTTAATTTTTTTTCCCTTTTTTCAAAAAACTTTTTTTTACTTAACCTAACTCACATGGGTATAAAACTCCCTTATGCATTTTTGATGACAGGTACTTTTTATTGAGTCATCAGGGGTCTAAAAGACCACTGATGTCTTACCTGCCCTCCAATGAAACAAATAGAGTAGAAATTGCATTCCATTAGTTTCTTTCCCTTGCATACTGGCTGGGGACAGTGACACCAAAACCCAGAAGTGACATTTTACACGTCGCTTTCAGATCATTGTCAGGAAGGGGGAGATCAGCAAATTGATGCACTCAATAATGGGGATGTATAAAAGCAATCACTTCCATCTGACACAGACAGTCGGGAGTGTGTGTAAAACCCCTGGAAGTCACTGCTGTAATTTCTATGGCAAAAGAAGTAAAAAGGTTACATTGCTTACATACGATTTTGCAACTAAATAAACTGCTTAATTCCATCACCCCCAATACCAAATTAGACCACATTCGGAGAACATGAACTCCAGCTCGATTTCTCTGAGGAGCAATTGTCAGACCTATACCAACTGACTCACTCCAGCTCTATCGATTCCAAAGTGCAAGAGAATAAGTATAAATTGTTGATGCTCTGGAACCACGTATCTGCTGCTGTGACACGCATTTGCCCCTCTGCTTCTGATCAATGTTGGAGAGGTTGTGCTGTGATATAATGGGAGTGGATATTCCTTTCTCCCCAGTGCATTTTCTGCTCCATGTGCCTCCTCTTCTGCTTAGTCATTATAAACGCTGTGCCTTACGGCATTTGCTCAATGAGGCTAAACACTTGTTACCAATCCACTGGAAGTTGAAACAAGGAGTAGATCAGGAAGGTTACCAAAATTATGGAGGCAGAGAAGTGGGTGGTGACCTGTTGGGGTATGCATAAGCGCTTCCATAAAATTTGGGCTGCATGGTGGGATTATACTGTTGGCTCTACAGCTCTCTCCTTGAGCCTAGATATTGCATTACTTACATTAGCAGATCCTACCATTAAACCACCCCTGTAAACATTACAGAGGCCTCTTAAACATTTGATATTGCACCCCATTCTCACATATGAATTGGGACACATTGCTGCAAGTGACCTTTCATGAGGTATTTGTAAGCGTCCATATATGGGAATTTATGTTTTCTACTATTTATATTCTTGTTTTGGTATTCTCTGAACAAGTAAAGGAGGAGATTGTCAGAGTAAAGGCACTCAAAATGATCAAAGACATATGGAAAGAAGGAAGGAGAGAGTGGGACTGGGAATTCTAGGAAGCAATGGAGACATACATTTTTCTAGCAGTCAGTTCGCTCAGAAGAGTCCAAAAGTTCTTCTTCAGATTCTGTCACTCCTTAACCACTTAAGATCCACCCTATAGCAGGCTTACTGCTACAGGGTGGACTCCCTGTGCAAAATCACGTGTATATATACACATCACGCACTCTCTCACCGGGTTCATGAGTAGGGGGTGCACACGCCCGGTGGTGCTATGATTTGGTAGAGCACTGATCATTCAGCAGATTCAGGCCAGTTATGTGCGGCCTGGATCTGCTAAGTGATCACTGCCCTATCACAGATCTTTCTATGCCCGTGTTTACATTACATAGGCACAGGAAATGGTGCAATCTTCTCTCCCTGGAGCACATTCCGTTCCACAGAGAGCAGAAAGCAGTTCCATGGGAGCCAAAGCACTACAATTTTACAGTAAAAGCACTGATAGGTCACATTTAACCCCCTGATCTCCCCCCAGTTAACCCCTTCACTGCCCTGTCACCAGTGTCATTCGTACAGTGTACAGATTTTTTTACTGATCACTGTATTACTGTCACAGGCGACTTCAGACAGCGTTGGCGTCAGTTAGCATCCCTCCCATATAGCGTCAGATTGGCTGTCTGCCACCACATGAGTCATCACATTTAACCCTTTGATTGCCAGGAACATGCTCACATACACAATAAATCTCCATTGCTAGTATAGTGTCTGAATAGATCAATATCTTTGTTCAGATCAGAACTATACCAGCGTTCACAATAGTATAGTGTAACCAAAAATGCAACATTAGCAAGATCAGCCCCAGCACCTGCGTTTAGTCCCTACACTTAACCCCCTCTTTCTCCCCCAGCAAGTGCAGTGTCAGTAGATCACTGTCACTTGTCACTTGATGCATTGCACACAGAACTGCAGGGTTAGAAGGATCAGGATCTCTGCTAGCACTAGCAGGTCAATTTTTTGTAGTGGTTCAAGCAGTCCCTGACAGCCAGGTGCTGTTTTTACCATGAGTTGCACTAGGTACCTATAAATTTAGTGACCAAAATGTCCAACAGAAGGTACTCTAGTGAAAAGGCCTACAGGATTCTAACCATGTCAGATGAGAGCGAAGGGGAAGCCTCGCTGACAGAATCAGGCTCAGAATATGAACCTGTAGAGAGCAGCGGCAACCTGACAGATAGCTCAAATGATGGAGTAGAGGTCCCTGCTAAGGTCAGGCATACTCGACTCTGTCCCAAGGTTGCTGAGTTGTTACAATTGCATGATGATTCTCATATGCAGGAGAGTGCCAGTACTAGTAGCCTAGTACATCCTAGTCTTTTTCATATCAATACTGCAGTATCACTTGGTGACTTGCGAGTCCCATAAGTGCAGTACAAGCTGGTGCGGTGGCTAGCACAAGTAGTATCTTGGAGCCATCAAGAATTAAAACACAGGCCCGTAGAGCCCATAGTGTCCTTCTGGATGTGCTTGCAAATTCTGATTGGCTGCAAACAAATTCTGCAGCACCCGTACTTCTCCCATTCACTGCCCAGCCCAGAATTCAGGTGGAAACAGCAAATTTAGCTACTTCCCTTGATTTTGTGGAGCTGTTTTTCATGGAAGATCTGTATGGATTGATTGTGGAACAAAGCAATTTATACGCACAACAATTTATCACCGCCAACACAAATTCAAACCTTGCCGGACCATTTGCATGGAAACCTATTACGGTTTCTATATTTAAAGTTTTTATGGGCCTAACCCTCAACATGGGCATTACTAAAAAAATGAATTGCGGTTGTATTGGTCCACAGACCCGATTCATCATATGCCCATGTTCTCTGCTGCCATGGCCAGGCATAAATATGAGAGTATAATGTGATTTAGACATTTCAATGACAATACACTGTTGTCCTCAGGATGACCCTGAATTTGGCCGGCTCCACAAAATTATGCCCCTCGTAAATCACCTTAACCAGAAATTTGCAGATGTGTATACTCCCCAACAAAACATCTGCGTTGATGAGTCCCTCATTAATTTTTCTGGCTGTCTTGCATTCAAAAATTTCTCCCCAGCAAGCGTGCCAGATATGGGGTCAATATGTAGAAGATCTGTGAGAGGACAACAAGCTATATGTGTAATTTTTGGATTTACGAGGGAAAAGATAGTCACATGGAGCCCCCAGATGCCCAGACTACATGGGGAACAGTGGCAAGATAGTTTTGGACTTGGTGTCACCCTTTTTCCATATGGGGTACCACTTATACATGGACAATTTTTATACAAGCGTGCCACTATTTAGACATGTACAATCTTGGAATTGGCACATGTGGAACTGTGCGGCCCAACAGCTTGCAAATACCAGTCTTAGAAAGGGGGAGAAAGCCTACTTGAAAAATGATGAATTGCTTGCAATGAATGGGAAGGACAAATGAGAAGTTTTCATCCTGTCTTCCATTCATGCAGACATGACCAACCAAATTTCTACAGCAGCTGGTGTTGTTCAAAAATGCCCCTCTGTGTCCGTGACTATAACCTTAACATGGGAGAAGTGGACTTCAGCAACCAGTTTCCCATAAAGCCAGATACTGGTACAAAAAAGTGTCTGTATATTTATTTCAATTGGCTCTGTACACACTTTTGTGCTTTACAAAGCAACTGGATGAAGTGGATCCTTCCTAAAATTCCAGGAAGAGATCATTACGGCCCTTTTGTATCTAGAAGGTGCTGTGGCCCAAACCTCCAACCCAGATGCAGTGAGCCAACCTGGCCTCAAGGACTGCTTCTGTTGCTACCATACACTAGTGAAGTATTAGTATAGGGTACAGCATAGTACAGTCCAGGGCACACATATGTACAGGGTCTCAAAAAATGTTAGGTAGTCAGGAAACTGGCATTTTGAGAGACCCTAATATCTGTTTGTTACAGTTTAGAAAAAAAAGTAAATAAAAATATACAACATAGAAATAGTAAAAAAAAGACCACAAATAGTTGTCATTTTATTGAGTTACTGTTTTATTGTTAGCCATTGCTGTTTTCTTTGCAGGAATTCAGCTGCAGCACCAATCTGTTTATTCTGATAGCAGCAGGGTCTTGCTCTCAGAATATACATAAGTAGGTGTGTGTAGTGCTGTTGGATTAGATTTTTCATCCGCAGTCAAAAAAGAACATATATGCCCAAGCATGGGGGCTTGGGGTGATCAGTGGGTGGATCTCCCCTATGCTTTGGCATATATATTCTACAATATTTTTTGGCACAGATTTCAATAAAAAAGTTGTTTTTTTTTTGAGTTACTGTTTTATTGCTACTGTTCTATTGTTAACCATTGCTGTTTTCTTTGCAGGAATGCCATTCAGCTGCAGCACTGATCTGTTTATTCTGACAGCAACAGTCTTGCTCTCAGAATATATGTAAGTCTTTGCTGGGCTGTTGGATGAGATTTTTCATCTGCAGTTAAAAAAGAACATATATGCCCAAACATGGGGGCCTGGGATGGCCAGTGGGTGGATCGTCCCTATGCTTCGGCATATATATTTTACAATACTTTTTGGCACTGATTTCAATAAAAAATTTTGTTTTATTGAGTTACTGTTCTATTGTTAACCATTGCTGTTTTCTTTGCAGGAATGCCATTCAGCTGCAGCACCAATCTGTTTATTCTAACAGCAACAGGATCTTGCTGTCAGAATATATGTAACTGTGTGTAGCATTGTTGGATGAGAATTTCATCTGCAGGTAAAAAAAGAACATATATGCCCAAGCATGGGGGTCTGGGGTGGCCAGTGGGTGGATCGCCCCTATGCTTCGGCATATATAGCTTACAATATTTTTTGGCACTGATTTCAATAAAACAGTTGTTTTATTGAGGTACTGTTTTATTGTTAGCCATCCATTACTGTTTTCTTTGCAGGAATGCCATTTAGCTGCAACACCAATTTGTTTATTCTGACAGCAACATGGTCTTGCTCTCAGAATATACGTAAGTGTGTGCAGCACTGTTGGATGAGATTTTTCATCCGCAGTTAAAAAAAAAGAACATATATGCCCAAGCATAGAGGCCTGGGGTGGCCAGTGAATGGATCGCCCCTATGCTTCAGCATATATATTTTACAATATCTTTTGGCACTGATTTCAATAATGAGTTTTTAACTCTGTAGTGTCGTGGAGGATACATTTTAATGTGAGTTGAACTATTTTATTTTAATAAAGGCTGTTTTTAGTGGCAATACTTCACTATATTGAGCATTATTTTCACATGGACATGGAGCTATCTGGAGATGTGTAAAAGTGCTGGCTAACGGTGGTGAAGATCTGTGTACCATTATACTCTCCCGGGTTAAAGGGAACAGCGCAGTTTGACCTGTTATTATTATGTCAAACTTGGAGGTGAGCGCAATAGAGTGTTGGAGGTGGATAAGCACTAAGGGGTGACACAGGAGCAATTGTTGACTTGCATGAAGCTGGAAAGGGTTACAAAAGTATCTCCAAAAGCCTTGATGTTCATGTGTCCACGGTAAGACAGACTGTCTACAAATGGAGAAAGTTTAGCACTGTTGCTACTCTCCCTAGGCGTTGTCGTCCTGTAAAAATGACTGCAAGAGCACAGCACAGAATGCTGCATGAAGTAAAGAAGAATCCCAGAGTGTCAGCTAAAGACCTACAGAAATCTCTGGCACATGCTAACATTTTTGTTGACATATCTACAATAAGGAAAACATTAAACAAGAATGGAGTACATGGGAGGACACCACGGAGGAAACCATTGCTGTCCAAAAAGAATATTGCAGCACATTTGAAGTTTGCAAAAGAGCACCTGGATGTTCCACAGCACTACTGGCAAAATATACTGTGGACAGATGAAACCAAGATTGAGTTGTTTGGGAAGAACGCACAACACTATGTGTGAAGAAAAAAAGGCACAGCACACCAACATCAAAACCTCATCCCCACTGTAAAACATGGCGGAGGGAGCATCATGGTTTGGGGCTGCTTTGCTGTCTCAGGGCCTGGACGGATTGTTGTCATTGATGGGAAAATGAATTCCAGAGTTTATCAAGACATTTTGCAGGAAAACGTACGACCATCTGTCCGCCAACTGAAGCTCCGCAGAGGATGGGTGATGCAACAGGACAATGACCCAAAGCATACAATTAATTCAACAAAACAATGGCTGCAACAGCCAGAATACGCCTTCTGGAGTGGCCCAGTCAGAGTCCTGACCTCAACCTGATTGAAATGCTGTGGCATGACCTTAAGAGAGCGATTCACACCAGACATCCCAAGAATATTGCTACACTGAAACAGTTTTGTGAAGAGGAGTGGTCTAAAATTACTCCAGATCGTTGTGCAGGTCTGATCTGCAACTACAGGAAACGTTTGGTTGAGGTTATTGCTGCCAAAGGAGGGTCAACCAGTTATTAAGTCCAAAGGTTCACATACTTTTTCCTCCCTGCACTGTGAATGTTTACATGTTATGTGCAATTAAACCATGGCAACATCTAATGTTTGTGTAGTATTATGTTCAGCAGACTGTGTTCTTCTATTGTTGTGACTTAGATGACGTTCAGAGCACATTTTATGCCCAATTCATGCAAAACTCCACATAATCCCACAGGGTTCACTTACTTTTTCTTGCAACTGTATGTCAGGTGAAGAAAAAGCTGGACAGCAGCTTTTTGGAAATTGATTACCCACCAGAAAGCATTGAGCATTGGAGCACTCTTATGGACATTTGAAGACAGTTGGAATAGAGATGAATCTTTCATAGACAGGCTGTGTAAATATCCCATGACCTGGGAGGTACAATCACCTGTGTGAATACTCCGAAAACGGAGGCTAGACCTAAGGGCAGTGCAGCAAACTGTAAAGGACTGTCTCCCCTGCTAAGCGCAGAAAGCGATGGAGGATAAATTGGGATATGCAGATAAGCATCTTGGATGTGTACAGTTACCTAGTATTTCCCGTCTCAGAAAGATAATAACTGACCTTGCCTATTCCATTACAAATTTTGGAAATTCAAGGTAAGGACCAAGATAGGTTGAATACCCCCATTGAGGTTTGGTACTTTTGAATAGAAGCCTTTGAACCTGTTCTGTAGAGGTAATGGAACAATTACTCCCTGGGACAAGATGGTTCAGGGCATTGTTCAAATCTGACTGTACTTGAGTGGATTTTGAATGGAAATCAGAGCCATTCTGGAGATTTGTGTCATAGCCTGTTCTAGAACGACAAAAAAAAAACAGCAAATCAGAAGGTAGTCCACTTAGCTGTGGTTTTATAGACAGAAATTGCAGTGATAACTGGGCCTGTAAGGGTAAAGAGAGCCTTTAAGAGTGTCCCAAACATTCTGTCAACAAAGAAAGAACATATTTAATAGGTACAGTGAGATGTTCAAGACTGAGGTGGCAGGATCTACTTGCTTTTTCCACTGTTTAGAATTCAGATTTTTGGAGGGGTACAAATCTTTTCGGGATTTACTCAATCATCATAAACTGCCCATTCTTTTTGTTCATGAAGAGGAAATTAGTCTTTTTAGATTTAACAGGTCTCTTTGTACCCAGAGGCGTATGGTGAGACGAAGGCGATTAAAGTGTGACACTGCAGAGACAAATCCACATTGGCAAGCATATTGCGTGAAACCGTAACATCAGGTGTATAGGGGTGGAGAAGTCCTCTGCAGCCTCTGGGTCCTCTTCATTCCCTTCTATGTCTACCTCTTCTAGGGTGGGCACATTGGAATCTGACTTTAGTAAAGATAGTGGAGTACAAACAATTCATAATAAAATGTGTCCTCCAGGTCCTAGTCAGATAATGTATAACTACCACATGCAGCAAAAAAAGAAATATATAACTGCAAAGAAAAAAATATACAATTAACATACACCCACCAGAGGAAGCCTTAACATAAAAAAAAAAAAATTAACATAAAAAACCTGACTATGGCTCAACCTCTCTTACAAAATTTCTAAATACATCAAGATCCATGAGTGGAGGGACTTGAGGGACAACTCGGCACAATCTTTATACATTCATAATTTTATTCATATCAAAAAACACTGAACACTAAACAGAAAACCACAGGGGTAAATACAAATAATTGGCCAATTATATATTAAAATCAAAATCCCCAGAAGCTGCACAAGGAAGCACCCCTGAAAAACAGAATGCATCCTCAAAATTCAACAATAACCTGTTTAAGATTGTGAAAAATCATTTAAGACCCAGACTGGGGTCCGCATTATTAAATTTGCGTAGAAAGTCCATATGAACTGAAGATGGTAATAAAGTCCCTCTTTAAGATAAGGATCAGCACTTTTCCACAGGATATTAATATTCTATATAGTTGTGTTAGTTGCAAAATAGAACATCCACTTACACCATTATGAGGTAGAATTCAAATGGGTCTAGTACATTGTACACAGATGGTATATACTGTACAATTCCACCAGATCACTTGATGCATTAAACCCTTACTCCTTTAAAGTATATGTAACTTTAAAGAACGGTACTGCAAGTCCCAGGCTTAAATTTCAGTGGAACATAATCACATAAACCGTATATGTGTATATGGATATACTGAAGAACTCCACAGCCAGCTTAAATGCTGCCAATGCAAATAATCCACATCCCCAGTGATTGTGAATCGAGGTACTAAAAGTCCCAGACTTGGATATCAAGAAGGCATATAATTATATGAACTCTGTGTGTGTTTGTGTATATATACAGTTGTGTTCAAAATGATAGCAGTGTTGAAAAAAGTGAATAAAGCTCAAAATCCTTCTAATAGCTTTTATTTCCATACACAAATGCATTGGGAACACTACACATTCTATTCCAAATCAAAACAAAGAAAAATATATCAAATTTGTGTTGTTCCTCTAAAAAAATTGAAGAAAAGTGAATATTAGACTGTTCAAAAAAATAGCAGTGTTTGTATTCTTCTTTACAAACTCAAACATTCACTATATAAACTGAAAAATGTTTGAAGATTTTGCTTTCCTTTGAATCACTTCATTAATATTTAGTTGTATATGCACTGTTTCTGTGAACTGCTGTAAATCTGTATTGCATGGAGTCAACCAACTTCTGGCACCTGTGAACAGGTATTCCAGCCCAGGATGATTGGACTACATTCCACAGTTCTTCTCTATTTCTTGGTTTTGCCTCAGAAACTGCATTTTTGATGTCACTCCACAAGTTTTCTATTGGATTAAGATCCAGGAATTGGGCTGGCCACTCCATAACATCAATCTTGTTGGTCTGGAACCAAGATGTTCCACGTTTACTGGTGTGTTTGGGGTCGTTGTCTTGTTGGAACACCCATTTCAAGGGCATTTCCTCTTCAGCATAAGGCAGCATGACCTCTTCAAGTATTCTGATGTATTCAAGCTGATCCATGATCCCTGGTATGCGATAAATAGGCCCAACACCGTAGTATGAGAAACATCCCCATATCATGATGCTTGCGCAACCATGCTTCACTGTCTTCACAGTGTACTGTGGCTTGAATTCAGTGTTTGGGGGTTGTCTGACAAACTGTCTCCGGCCACTAGACCCAAAAAGAACAATCTTACTTTCATCAGTCCACAAAATGTTGCACCATTTCTCTTTAGGCCAGTCAATGTGCTCTTTGGCAAAATGTAACCTCTTCAGCACGTCTTTTTTTCAACAGTGGGACTTTGCGGGGGCTTCTTGCAGATAGCTTGGCTTCACATAGGCGTCTTCTAATTGTAACAGTACTCACAGGTAACTTTAGACCTTCTTTGATCTTCCTGGAGCTGATTGTTGGCTGAGTCCTTGCCATTTTGGCTATTCTTTTATCCATTCAAATGGTAGTTTTTCACTTTCTTCCACGTCTTTCAGATTTTGGTTGCCATTTTAAAGCATTTGCGATCATTTTAGCTGTGCAGCCTATCATTTTCTGCACTTCTTTATATGTTTTCCCCTTTCCAATCAACTTTTTAATCAAGGTACGCTGTTCTTCTGAACAATGTCTGGAACGACCCATTTTCCCCAGAATTTCAGAGAGAAATGCACTGTAACCAGCATATACAACATTTGCTGCCTTCCTTCCTTAAATAAGGGCAATAATTGCCACCTGTTTTTCAAAGAATGAATGACCTCACTAAGAGAACTCCACACTGCTATTATTTTGAACATGCCCCTTTCAATTAGTGATTCAATTACACAGAATCAGCCGCATGCATGTCATGATGACTGTTGGGTCTGTTGGATTTCTATTACTCTACTACACCTGCTAGTAAATTATTTGCCATGTAGAAATATCATTTCTACCAAAAATAGTGATTGATCAGGTTAGTGATGTCTGACTGCTATTATTTTGAACACAACTACATATATATATATATATATATATATATATAGTGCTGGAAGACTCTACAGAAAGTATGAATGATTTGATGTATCTTTATAAATGGCAACACAAGCCCTCCATATGCTGTAATGAAAATCTATATGGTACTTCCCAAAAGGCAACTGTTATCCTCTCATCAGAGGTCACTGTAGGCATTGGAATATATTTTGTACTTTATATATGTAGTTGAACATCACGGAGATGCCAGTTGAATACACATAGTAATAAGTAATGAGAGCAATACTTAGCAATCCATTCCAGGTACAATATGTTGCAGTCACATATAATGCCTTTTTCTTCCAATATGCCATGGTTTTTACCATGTCTGGTCTGATCCATAAACAAAAACCCTAAGGAGGCTCGTGGGAGTGCTGAGGGTATAATAGATTGGAGTGGAAACCTAAACGGTTTCACCGGTCACACCAGCTGCATCAGGAGGTACATACAATGGTGGAGCAGAAGAAAGCCTGGCATTTTTGAGCCCTGAGCTGTAGTAAAGAGACTAGTTGTCCACGAAATGGGACATAGGTGCTGAAAAATCTGCCTCAAGGCAGCCATACAAAGAATGAAATTCAGCGGGCTCAGTAGTGACCGGACGAATTTCAATTCATGTATGGGCACCTTTTCATTGTACAGAAGTCAAACTACCAATTGACTTCTGTACAACCAATCTGCCGAGTTTTTCCAAACCATTCAGTGCTACCAGCTATAACCAGCAGCACTGATCATTGTATTCTGAGGATGGGGAAGGCTACCTGTCAACAGAGTACAATAGCACAGCAGGAGTGATTCCTCCATCCACATTGATTGTGTGAATAGGGGAATTGGGTAATTTTTTTTCTCAATCAACCCACTTATTGGGAAAGAAAAAACAAAAGATCAGCTGCCTTAGTCAGATAGGCAGATTATGTGCCCTATGTAACCCAAGCTGTTTGAATATCCTGCACTGTACTATTAAGATAGTAGGGTTTCAAAAATGGAGGATTTCTAAATTACAGTCAATGAATTTGCTCAGCATAATTATCAGAATCTACAAGCTGCTTATAACAGGTGAAACTCAAAAAATTAGAATATCGTGCAAAAGTTAATTTATTTCAGTAATGCAACTTAAAAGGTGAAACTAATATATGATACAGCACTTTGGGAACATCAAACTTCTTTTGCAATTACCTTTTGACGCTTTCCCACTTTATGGAGGGTGTCACTGATGGTTTTCTGCACAACTTTCAGGTCAGCAGTCTTTTCCATGATTGTGATTCCTACTGAACCAGACTGAGAGACCATTTAAAGGCTCAGGAACCCTTTGCAGGTGTTATGGCTTAATTAGCCGATTAGAGTGGGACACTTTGAGCCTAGAATAGAGCCTAGAACCTTTCACAATATTATAATTTTCTGAGATTGTGGATTTGAGGTTTTCATGAGCTGCAAGCCATAATCTTTACAATTATGACAAATCATGGCTTGAACTATCTTGCTTTGCGTGTAATGAGTCTATCTCATATTAGTTTCACCTTCTAAGTTGCATTACTGAAATAAATGAACTTTTGCACGATATTCTAATTTTTCAAGTTTCACCTGTAAATGCTGGCAAACTCTTCTACTCTCTTTTAAATTTAATCTACCCTGTCCACAATTTCTCGCATCAAATTTAACAAGTTTATATGTCTTCGTGGAAAATACCCCTCACGTATGCAAACACTTTTATTAGAATGTGTTCAGAGACAGTTCAGAAGTAGGAAATTTAGTAATAAAATTAGATTGGAGATACAGATGTTCAGTGTGCTCTGTCCTACTGTAGTCATATAGAATAGGAGAA
This sequence comes from Staurois parvus, assembly GCF_062004578.1. NCBI lineage: Eukaryota > Metazoa > Chordata > Amphibia > Anura > Ranidae > Staurois > Staurois parvus. The sequence goes on along the minus strand of NW_028317855.1, from coordinate 11,617,640 downwards.
GGAGAAACTGCAGGCAGCTGGGTCTAGACACCCTTTATGTTTAGTGTCTGAATAATCTAACGTCAGGGCATCACTTGCTAGTAGAACATATGATGAGAGGACTTTCTTCCTCAATTTAACTTCTCCCACTGCACCCCCTTCCTCTGCCATGGAAGCATTTGAAAATGAAGGACCAAAAGATGGGTGTTAAATGCTTTTCAGAAGTTTAAACAAGCCCTAAACGAGTTATTGAAGATTTTACCTACATTGTTGTTTAACCATTTGCTGCCCGCCCTATGTCCGAATGGCAGCCGGCAAATGTCATCAGCGTTCCGGGTGGACGCCATATGGCGTCCTCCCGCACATGCGCAGATTGCGCTCCTGCAGAGCCGAGACACGGCCGATGACAGATCTGAGTATTGGCCCCCGTTTCCGGTACCATGTGACCTGCTGTGACCAATCACAGCAGGTCACATGACAGTTGTATACAATGGATGGCTTCATTCATGCCATCCATTGTATACTAGTGTCTAGCTGTGAATGGTCACAGCTAATCATGTGCACATGTCATGTGATTAGCTGTGGCCAAATCACAGCTAAGCACAAAAAAAAAAAAAACCTGAATGAATCGATGTCATTCAGGTAAATGCTTGCTTATAGCAAAGTAATTCTTTGCTATGAGCAAATTGTGTAAAAAAAAAAAAAATACTGATCACTTCCCCAAAGTAGTACAATGTTACTATGGTAACATTGTACTACTTTGGTCATAGTGAAATATGAAAAAAAAATCTTAAAAAAAGAAAAACAATGTAATGAAAAAAAAAAAAATATATATATATTTTTTTTTCATACTGTCACCAGTCAGTGTCCCTGATCACCGCCATGCCAGTTATATGATGACGCTGTACTGCACTGGTGACAATATGTAAAAAAAAAATAGTGAAACTAATTTTTTTAATTTTTTCATTTTCCAAAAATTATGACAAAAAAAATACAACTTCAAAAAACACGTCATGCCTCTTATGAAGTACGTTGGACTGTCTACTCTGAAAAAGGGGTCATTTGGGGATATCTGTACTGTTCTGACATTCTTGCACCTCAAGAAATTAGATTGGCTGTCAGTACTTCAGGATTGATCAATATTCAGATCTATACCATAGTTTATGAACTCTATAACTTTCCTACAAACTAAAAAATACATCCTAATTTGGGTTATTTTCACCAAAGACATGTAGCAGAATGCATCTTGGCCTAAATTTATGAAGAACAATTGTTTATTTGCAAACTTTTATAACAGAAACAAAGAAAAACGTGTTTTTTTTTCAAAATGTTTGGTATTTTTTTGTTAATTTAGCAAAAAATAAAAACCACAGCGGTGATTAAATACCACCAAAAGAAAGCTCTAGTTGTGTGAAGAAAATGATAAAATATTAGTTTGGGTACAATGTTGTATGACCGTGCAATTGTCATTCAAAGTGTGAGAGCGCTGAAGCCTGAAAACTGGCCTGGGCAGGAAGGTGTAAAATTGCCTGGTATTGAATTGGTTAAACAAATTTCATTGGTCTGGCAAGGCAAACAGTCTGATTGATACTAATGTAGTCTATGGGATGATACATAAAACTACAAACCTTTTTCATAGAAAAACTGAAAAAAGGCATTTAATTAAAAAAAATAATAAATAGAAACCGAACAGGCTTATTCCATAGGAGTTTATTTATATTTCTTTTTATCTAGGCAAATGCCACAGACTTAAGTATTTTTCCAGTGTCTGAAATTGAAGATCCATGGGACGGAGCGATCACAGTTTAAAAATAAAAATACATTAGGTGGTTTCCCTGATCCTTTTTCAAATGTAAAAGTATGATATGTCACCTTTGCAAGTGCTAGAAGCACTGTCAAGGCAATGCAGAGACTTTCCACTCCTTGGAACTCTGGTCCACTGTTCAAAATGTTTCCCTTTATAGTCTAAATGGTATTCAATACTGTCAAGTCTTTTTTTGTTTGCTTTCGTTGTTGCCGTAAGTGGATCCTCTGTCTATTTCAGTGACTCCAATCATTCGCCGCACTCCGACAGAGACTAAGATAAAAGGAGAAAAAACTCAATTACAATGTAATTTCAAATGTCAACTATTGTCAAATTTTAAAAGGTTCTTGTTATAAGTTTATTCTTTGATTAGATAGCCCCTTGTTACCTTATTGCTTATTTTGAAAAAAAAAAGGGGGCATTCTGAGTAAAGCAAGATTGGGCTGAATCCCAGCTGGGTCTTTCCTGTTGTCTGGCCAGGCCTCTGACCCAACAGCCTTGACAGCTGTAGCTGTGAATGGCAGGAGGTTGAATGTTGTGAATACTAGGGCCAGTGAGGGAGCAATATCATAGAGGTAGTGGAAGGTTCCCCCACGTGACCTTGCCGCTGGTGATCAACAGACTGTAGGACATCAGCCTTAAGCAGTCCATGGATAACCAGAAGGTTGAAAAAAAAAAAGACTAGATTCCCCCATCTACACACTTGATGTGGATGGGGGAATTACTCCTGCTCAGTTATTGTATTCTGACAGTGGGAAGACTTGTATCACTGGTGGTGTTGAACATGCGGAAATATTCCAACAGGCTGGTTGTACAGACGTTGATTGGTAGATCAACTTCTGTACAACCAGCCTGCCCATAGATGGATCGAAGTTCGATCCATGTATGGCCAGCTTTGGTCTTGCTGCCTATTGCTCACACTGCTCAGAGTTGTCAGAATGAATAAAAGGGAAATCTTGGGGCACATTACTTGTCTAAAGGAACACAGGTAACAAGTAAGTGAATGGCAAAGGAAGCAGTATAACGTCACATTCATTTGCCATATATCCTAATCCTTAGACTAATTTTTAAATGGTTGTTTCTGTTAAAAAAAAATAAATCAGGAATTATTAGTGCAGAGAAATACTGGCAGGGTTTACAGCTCATAAATAAACTAAATGTATTGAAAAGCAATTGATAATTCTTGTCTGATGCTATAAACTTCAACATGCTGATCTCCCCTTCACACTCACCCTGGCCCTTCACAGGCTCCTCCATCACAGCACCCACGCGTGGGTGGGGGTGGTGCTGTGATGGAAGAGGATCAGGTAGACGTAAAAGAGGGTAAGTATGAGGGGCAGGGTGGAGATTTGGGGGATACATTGTTGATGACAGTTAAGCAGATGGCTTGTTGGTGACAGAGGCCAGAGAATAGCCAGAGTAGTTCAAGCTCACAGAAAGGTTACAATAAGGGCCCTTTCACACCCAATGCAGTAGGATGCAGTTGGCTGTATTTTGGACTGCTCTCCAACTGCATAGACAGTCACAATCAATGTAATCCTATAGGCATAGTTCATATCATTGCAGTGCAGTTAAAAAAGTAGAGCATGCTGCATTTTTCTGCACTGCAAATGCAGGTGAACACACTGCAAATGCGCTTCAAATGCACTGCACTTCACCACACCCCTTTAATAAAATAATATATATTTTACTGAATATTATAACCTTTCTCTCCCTCTATGACCTGTACCTCCCCATTCCACTTCCTGGATCTGTGCATGTAGTGTGTGTGGAGAGCAAGTGTACAGCCATAATTGCATACAGGTCACCCATAGATGCAGAGGACTTCATCACAATGGTCCCAGAGTACCCTCTGCACTATGACCCCAGACATGAGCATTATAAGGACAACAGAAGAAAAAAGCAGATCTGGGAGAGCATTACAGCAAGAATTTACCCAGATTATGAAGAAATGGACATAGACAGAAAGGAGAACACTGCTAAGTTGATTACTGCATGTGTTTAGCCAGATCAGTCATAAAGTCTTCCAGAACACAGTGCAGTGATCGCATGGACCCCTCTTCTGCCTGTACCAATGATAGGACATGCTTCTCTCTACAAACTACAAAGAAATAGGGGCCTCATAAGAAATAGAAGAAAGCCAAGCCCAAAATGCATAGAAAAATGCACTGCAACTGCATGATAAATGCAGTGAAAAACACATGCAAACACACATCAAGAGCGCGCAAACGCAATTCAAATGCGTGTAAACATGCAATAAAAAATGCACAGTATAGTGCAGTTTCTGGTGTGAATGGGCCCTAGCTCTGATAAACACTCAGAACTATGGTGAGCAAAAAAGCATCTCAGAACGCACATGCCAAACCTTGAGGTGGATGGGCTACAACAGCAGACCAAGCCAGGTTCCACTCTTATCAGCCAAAAACAGAATTCTGATGATGTGATGGGCAGGCTCACCAAAATTGGAGCTTTGAAGACTGAAATAAATGTAGGCTAGGTCTCATAAATCTTAAATTCTTCTGGAGCACACAGATGGTATGGCAGTAACTGTATGTGAACTCAATAGAACACCTTTGGTATGTGGTAGAATGTGAAAGGTGTGTAGGATGTGGTAGCAGATTGAGCTACACAAATTAGGCGATGGAATCATGATCCAGAGCCTCAAATAATGTTTGTGAAATCTAAGCTGTGAAGAAATAAAGGACTTACTGTAGGTCATGTAAGTGCAACTATAAGGGAGTAAGATAAAACATGCGTACAAGTAAAAAAAATCTATAGTTTTTAAGTAAGACAGGCTACTACCACACTTAAGGACAGAAAAGGCTCCATGTAACAAAATTAAACTTATTTCTTGCACTGTGATTGGCTGTAAGCCGATGTTAAATGTCCCCTTATGGCTTTGCTGCTATTCTTCAACTGTACATGGAATTAGATATTGCATCTGCCAGAAAACCTTTAAGGCTAAATAAAGTGCAACATTGCTGCTACACCTAATTCAGCCGCTCTAGCCACCTCCACCATAACAGGACACACCAGAAGAGAAAAATATAAAAGTTACATTATAGCTTGTAGCCCCAAATCTCCCTGTGAAGGAAAGACTGGGATCTGTGAAGGAGGCAGATTGAACATGACCTTTGTGAAACATGTCAAAGGACATCATCTATAACCATAGCAGCTTACAGAGCTGTCACAGGATTGGACCTCTCTTACTCATGTTGCTAGAAGAAACTTAGAGAAAAGGAATAAACGGCTTGCTAAAAACTACCCTACCTCTGACCTGCAGTCCATCCCTAGCATTGAAATGCGACGTATGTGGACTTTTTTACTTTGCAAATTTGTATGTAGCACAGCATCTGCATTGTTAAAGGTGGGATCCCAGAGAAACATTTGGAAATAGATGATAAAAGTTAAAGTATCACTAAACCCACAAGAATAAAATCTGTCTGTATATGCAGTAATGCATTGTCATACTCACTCTGGCACCTACGGAGTTATCCTCAGCAGTATGTGAAAAGCCTGGTTGATCCTGCCAGACTCTGATCCTCCCTTCTTTCACTGTACCCAATTCAACTGCTGATTCTAAAAAGCAGTGTTGGCGAGCAATGGGCATAAATATTATTTCAGGTACTTATATAGCGCCATCAATTTATGCGGCGCTTTACATACTGTATATATTGTACATTCACATCAGTCCCTAACCCTCAAGTGGCGGTACAATCTAAAGTCCCTAACTCACATTCATACACATAAGGCCAATTTAGACAGCATCCAATTTACCTACTAGCATGTTTTTGGAGTGTAGGAGGAAACCAGAGTACCCAGAGGATACCCATGCAGGCACAAGGAGAACATGCAAACTCCAGGCAGGTGGTGCCATGGTTGGGATTAGAATCAACGACCCTAGTACTGCCAGGTGGAAGTGCTAACCATTTAGCCACTGTGCTAACAGTTCCTCGGTGATTGGAGGTGCAGGTCACATGATCGTGACATCATACATGTGGGCATATATGCAGATAACGAATAGCCACCCACATCCTCCTTCCTCTCCCATGCTTACTAACTAGCAAAATACCTAGTGGGTGGAATAGTGAAAGAGATTATCATGGATGTGTAGCTCCGCCCACACCATGGTGTTGCTAATTAATAACAAAGCTTAGATTTCAAATATGTACTTGTATGGGCATTTATACAAGGATGTTTTGAATATTAAATCTATATTTTCTACTGTATCATTAAAGACTTTGTTTTCTTGGGGGCTGTTACGTGACCAGGACAGCACCAATCAGCACTGTCTGGACACAAGGGTCATAGTTCATGCTTCCTCTTCTGAAGTACATAGATACGTCAGAGGGGCATGGAAGCTTCTCCTATGAGCTCTCCCAGCACTTGGCTCAGGATTAGATATGAATCACGTGACCACTGTATACAGCTATGGCATACAGGTACTTAGCAGTTTAATTTTTAAAAATTAATTACACAAACATGAATAACATACTTTGGCAAACCATAGAAAAGTTTTTGGGGTATGTGTTCAGTGTCACTTTAAGTCATGCTACTTTTCCTGGGGTTCAAGCAGATTTAATTTCATTTAGGGACCCCAAACTGTTGCAAAGATGCAGCATGCAGGACTTTTGGTGTGCTTTCAGAAAATGCACCAAAAACGTGGGAAATTATAGAAGTCTATGGGAAACTACAGGTGAACCGCGTGAAAAAAAACAGATGCACTGGGCTGCACCCCTGCTAAGGCAATCTGTGAAGTGTGAAAACTCCCTTAGAGCTGATTCACACCTGCGGTGCAGATTGAAGCTCAGGTTTTACAGCTAATTGATACAGTAGTTGTTCACCGCTTCATGTCAGGTTTACATCAGGTTCAAGACTGGATTAGGTCAGGATTTTATCCTGTTCACACATGCGGTTTAGAAACGGATTCCATAAAAGTCAATAGCCTGCAATCTGCACCTGAACCGGACTGCACTGCTCAGAAATCGTACTTTTTTTCAAACCGCACTGATTCCACACCGCCAGTGTATAGAACATACACTATATTGCCAAAAGTATTGGGACACACATCCAAATAATTGGATTCAGGTGTTCTAATCACCTCCATGGCCACAGGTGTATACAACGAAGCACCTAAGCATGCAGACTGCTTCTACAAACATTGGTGAAGGAATGGGTCGCACTCATGAGCTCAGTGAATTTAAGCGTGGTACTGTTATAGGTTGCCACCTGTGCAATAAGTCCATCCGTGACATTTCCTTGCTACTAAATATTCCACGGTCAACTGTTAGTGGTATTATAACAAAGTGGAAGCAACTGAGAACAACAGCAACTCTGCTGCGAAGTGGAAGGCCACGTAAAATGACAAAGCGGGGTCGGCGCATGCTGAAACGCAAAGTGCACAAAAGTGGCCAACTGTCTGCAGAGTCAGTAGATAAAAACCTCCAAACTTCATGTGGCCTTCAGATTAGCACAACAGTGCGCAGAGAACTTCATGGAATGAGTTTCCATGATGGAGCAGCTGCATCCAAGCCTTATATCACCAAGTGCAATGCAAAGTGTCGGATGCAGTGGTGTAAAGCATGCCACCACTGGACTCTAGAGCAATGGAGATGTGTTCTCTGGAGTGATTAATCACGATTCTCTGTCTGGCAATCCGATGGATGTGTTTGGGTTTGGTGGTTGCCAGGAGAACAGTACTTGCCTGAATGCATTGCGCCAAGTGTAAAGTTTGGTGGAGAGGGGATTATGGTTTGCAGTTGTTTTTCTGTTTTTCAGGGGTTAGGCTTGGCCCCTTAGTTCCACTGAAGGGAACTCTTAAGGCGCCAGCATACCAAGACATTTTGGACAATTTCATGGTCCCAAGTTTGTGGGAACAGTTTGGGGATGGCCCCTTCCTGTTCCAACATGAATGCGCACCAGTGCACAAAGCAAGGTCCATAAAGACATGGATGAGCGAGTTTGGGGTGGAGGAACTTGACTGGCCTGCACAGAGTCCTGATCTCAACCCAAAAGAACACCTTTGGGATGAATTAGAGTGGAGACTGCAAGCCAGGCCTTTTTGTCTGACATCAGTGCCTGACCTCACAAATGCACTTCTGAAAGAATGGTCAAACATTCCCATAGACACACTCCTAAACTTTGTGGACAGCCTTCTCAGAAGAGTTGAAGCTGTTATAGCTAACTTAATACTGAACCCTAAGACTGGGGTGCCATTAAAGTTCATGTGCGAGTGAAGGCAGGTGGCCCAATACTTTTGGCAATATAGTGTATGTGAACAGGCACCATAGGAAGCAATGTTATTTCACGTCATGCGGTTCAAGCCGGATCCAATCTGCATATATGTGAACTGGCACGTACAGATTAAGCAAACTACTAAGTGCTGTCACAAATACCAATCTTTTGTAGAACTTCCACAATGACTTCCCCTTACTACCTCAAAATAGCAGACAGCTGTATTTGCAAATCTGCTAATATGTATCTGTTCTAGTGAAAGGAATTGTGTCTGGGGAAACATAGGTTGCAAATAAATGTTATCTAATTTTTTGGTGCTTTCCTGTAGGGCACAGTATTTTATATTAGCCTTGGTGTAAAAACATGCATGCCTGTTGTGCTGGGCTAGTATCTTTTGACATATACATCTACTTTAAAAAATGTGATAGTGGCAGATGCAAGTCCAGTGGATCTCGTCATGGCAGCAGGTTTCTAATACATATGCATTAAAGTGGTTCTAAAGCCAAAAGTTTTTTACCTGCATTAAGGTAAAAAAAAACAAAACCTTCCACTAGCTGATCCTCCCACCCCGCCTCCCTGTATCTATCAAGTGCCAGCAGCAGTCCTGGTCTCTCTCCTTGCTCTCACAAGCACAGAGGCAGGAGCCATTGGCTTCTGCTGCTGTCAATCAAATCCTGTGAGGAGGGAGCAGGAGGTGGGGCCTGAGCAGCACTGCATGTGTTTATGGATACACACAGCCCAGCTCAGGAACCCGTGGCATATACACCTCCATAGCAAATGGCTTGCTATGGAGGCACACAGAGAAGAGCAGCAGGGGAGAGAGACAGAGAGGGACTCCAGATAACAGGATGCTCTGTGCAACATCCTTGCACAGGGTAGGTAAAGTATAACATGTTTTTTAATTTTAGGACAAACAAAACAAAACAAAAAAACCCACAAGAATTTAGTATCACTTTAAGAAAATTATCCTACACGCTTCACTGGGGTGAGAAGCAATGAGCAGCTGTGTTTACTGAGCATTGCAGGATAATATCGTGGTGCTACATTAAGGGGTTTATTTATAAATGTTTTCACACAAGATTATGCAACTTTCACACAGGAAATTGAATCCAGTTAGAAAAATACTCGTAAGATTAAAAAATAATGTCAGGTCTTTAGCCTTACCTATTACCATAAGTAGCGCAAACATAGCCAGCGTGAAGTATGATCCGCTGTTGATCATATTAGCAAGCACTTTGCATAGGGGGTAGGACAGCAGAGATGCCCAGAACAACCAGTTCACAAGAGTCCATGGTCTACGTGCAGGCACAATAGCAGTTCCCGGATATATTCCCGTCTTGTAGTATTCTTCTTGAAAGGCGTCCTAAGAAATCAAAACATCAAATCTCTTTACGGTCAGATCACAGATAAATCATTATTCTTACCGTTGTTAGATATAAAGAGTAAACGTTAGCATAATCAACTGTTTTTGTTTTTTTAATACGTCTGTTACATCGAATTCTACATATTGACAAGTAAACAATCTGTATATTTCATATATATAACATTCCTCTCGTCTCAAGCAATGAGGTGATAGTGATGCAACTTTGGTCATACAAGGGACATACTTTTTCCTGGTACAGCTTGTGAAGCCAACTGGCACATTCCTGTTCATCTTCAGGGATTTCATCTAAGGGAATTCGTCTGGAGGATTACAAAATAGAAATACAACATTTAACAAGAACAATAATAAATCTGAAATACTTCAAATACAAAAAATGCTAGGTGAACTTTATTTTTAGGTTATACTAGCAAATTTTTATTTAAAATTACTAAACAGAATACCCACTTTAGAAACAAATTATATCACAAGATATAATTGGGGCTCAGAGGGTAGAATCCACCAAGCTACAGCTGTTTGCAGTTTGTTTGGTTCCCACTGATGTGTAAATAGTATAAGGAACATATACCAATAGAGGCAGTGTAAATGATTCTCCACAAGAAACAGGGAGCTAAATGGTCATCTTGCTAGGTAGGGACCTTTAGGCAGCACTAAACCATCAATATTAACTATTTTTAATCCTTAAGCATTAATAAATTGGTAGGAAGGTATATCACATTTACTTGTTTTAAACTTTTTTTGTTCAGTCTCTATTGATTGCCATTTTTATAGAGGAAATTAATACAAAAGGGTACAAACAATTTAGATGTATATAAACAAATAGAAGGGTAATAAGAGAATAGGTCAAGATAACATTTCACTTTAACAGAAATATAAAACATACACTTTTTGTACAAGTACATGAGAGGTAGTTACAGAAAAGAGCTCAGAGCACCCATATTGGGAACAAGTATAGGATCATGAGTAAATGTATGACCAGAAGAAGAAGAAAAAAAAACAATAATGATGGGAGCACATCTCAGACTATAAAGGAGTCTATAGGTGTAGTGGGATACACACTATAGCAAATGAACAGATAAAGGAGATAGGGACAGAGATGCGGATCAGAAAAGAGGCAAAAAGGGGAGAAGGTAAAAGATATCCTCCACCAGAGCTACACAGAGGAGGGATAAGTGTCACTATCAACCCAAGAAAGGAACTCAGAAGAGTAGCGAAACATGGACCATGAGGTCCAGGTAAGTGAGAACTGGTCCTCTTTTCCTGCGTCAAAAGGAATTCCAAGTCTTGTATAGACTCCAACTCATTGGCATATTCCCCAAAGGATGGCACATTGGTTGAATTCCAGTGGCGCGGGATGATCTCCCTAGCCGGGGCCACAAAGTGTCTCAAAACATCTTTCTTCCTGGATTTAAAGAGTCCAGGCATCATGGAGAAAAGGGCTATCTCAGGAGAGGAATTAACAGATGTTTCCATAAGATTACTGTACAAATCGAAAATATGTTTCCAGAATTTCTTGATGGGAAGATAGGCCCACCAAATGTGTAGTATATTGCCCAGGGAGTTTTGGCAATGCCAACAGAATTCTAGAATGGAGGAGTTAAAGCGGTGAAGGACCGTGGAGCTGTCAGGGCAGGGCTGTAGCACGGACAGGTAGACCTAGTGGCAGGGTAACGCATTGACTGACGAAAACCACCACCAACAGACCGAAGTCCCTCAGGGCACGGAGTCTAAGTCCCAGGCTGCCCTTCACCAGGGCCCCTGATGGTGGGGATGGACTTGACGCAGCCAGGAACCAGGTCGCGGCCCCCGAGACACCCCGGCTGCGGTAAGAAACTGAAACTGGTAAGAATGACAATAGCGTAGTCAGGCAGGCCGGGTCGACAACAACGGGACAAAACAGTACAGAACAGTAGACAGAAAATCACAGGTCACGGGCCGGGTTCAGCAACGGAAGGTCAGATCGAAGGAAACCACAGAGAATGGTCTAGTCACAAGCGGAAGGAACCCAGGAACGCTCCTCAGGACCATAACCGCGCCAATGAACCAGGAACTGTAATTGACCGCGCACCAATCGAGAGTCCAGGATCCGGCTCACCTCATACTCCTCATGACCGTCAACCCGGATGGGACGGGGCCGAGGCAGAGAGGTAGTGAAGCGATTGCAGATCAGAGGTTTCAACAGTGATACATGAAAGATATTGGAGATCCGCATCCCAGGCAGAAGGGCAAGGGCATAGGCCACCGGATTCACCTTGCGGAGAATGCGAAAAGGACCGACAAAACGGGGAGCTAGTTTGGGTGTGGGCACCTGAAGATTGAGGTTACGAGTAGACAACCACACCCGATCGCCGACCTGGTATGAAGGAGCGGGCAACCGTCTGCGATCAGCCTGGAACTTCTGACGCTGAGCCCCTCAAGGCCCTCTGGATCTGCCCCCATGAAGAACGCAGGGCAGCAAGATGGTTCTCCACAGCCGGAATGTCCTGTGGTGAGAACCTCTCAGGTAATACCGCGGGTTGGTACCCATAGTTGGCCATGAAGGGAGACATCCCGGAGGAGGAGTTGACCGCCGAGTTCCTAGCAAACTCTGCCCAAGGCAGGAGATCGGCCCAATCGTCCTGATGGTCCGAGATATAACACTGAAGGAATTGTTCTAAGGCCTGATTGGAACGCTCCGCAGCCCCATTGGACTGCGGGTGGTAGGCTGAAGAAAAGGAGAGACTAATACCCAACTGGGAGCAGAAGGTGCGCCAGAATCTGGACACAAACTGACTCCCGCGGTCCGAGACAATCACCTTGGGCAACCCATGCAGGCGAAAAATCTCCCTGGAAAAGACCCGTGGCCAGTTCTTGCGCTGTTGGTAATTTCCTGAGTGGAATACAATGGCACATTTTGGAAAAACGATCGACTACCATGAGAATGACCATATGACCCCGAGGCACAGGGAGGTCTACAATAAAGTCCATGCCCAGGTGTGACCAAGGACGCTCCCCATTGGGAATGGGTTGCAGAAGACCCATTGGAAGATGCCGTGGAGATTTATTCTGGGCACAGATCGAACATGCCGCTACATAAGAGGTGATGTCGGCACGGAGAGTTGGCCACCAGAACAACCGAGAGACGACCCAAGACAACTGGTTCCTCCCCGGATGCCCAGCAGTTTTGGAGTTATGGTAGGTACACAGCAGACGGGTGCGCAACCCCTCGGGTACAAAACATCTACCCTCCGGTCTCTCGGGAGGAGCGTCAGTTTGAGCCGCCAAAATCTGCTCCCCAAGGGGAGAAGTCAGACTGGTGCGAATGGCAGCCAGGATCTGATCCGGAGGTATGACTGAGGTTGGCTCAGAGTCCTCCCTGGACAACTCAGAGTATTGCCGCGATAATGCATCAGCCCTGACATTCTTGGAACCAGGCAAATAGGAGACCACATAGTTGAACCGCGACAAGAACAAGGCCCATCTGGCCTGACGGGGTGTCAATCTTTTGGCCTCCGAAAGATAAGTCAGGTTCTTATGATCGGTAAGAATGAGGACCGGACCGCGAGCAGGTGCCTCCATTCCTTGAGAGCCAGAATGATTGCCAACAACTCCCTATCTCCAATCTGGTAGTTGCACTCTGCAGAGGAAAGTTTCCTGGAGTAGAACCCACAGGGAAGTAGGGGTCCATCGGGCGACCGACGTTGAGACAGGAGAGCACCTACTCCCGTCTCGGATGCATCAACCTCAAGGACGAAGGGCAATCCAGGATTGGCATGAGACAGTATCGGAGCCGAAGCGAAGGCGGATTTCAGAGCCTCGAAAGCTACGATGGCCTTGGATGGCCACTCGTGAGGATTACTGCCCTTCTTGGTTAGGTCTGAGAGAGGCTTTGCCAGCGTGGAGAAGTTCCTGATGAACTTCCGATAGTAGTTGGTGAAACCCAAAAAGTGCTGAATGGGCCGAAGACCATTGGGACGAGGCCACTGCAGAACTGCCACATCCTTCTGAGGGTCCATGGAGAATCCCTCCGCAGAAATGATGTAGCCCAAAAAGGCAACTTGGGATCGATGGAATTCGCACTTCTCAAGTTTACAAAAAAGTTCGTTCTCACGTAATCGTTGCAGCACCTGCTTGACATCCTGGATATGGGACTCCATGGAGGCAGAGTAAACCAGGATGTCATCCAAGTAAACTACCACGCACTGCTGCAACAAGTCACGAAGGACATAATTTATGAATTCCTGAAAAACTGCGGGCACGTTACACAACCCAAAGGGCATCACCAGGTATTCGTAGTGACCGGTTCTGGTGTTAAACGCGGTCTTTCACTTATCCCCCTGTTTGATCCGTACGAGGTTGTACGCCACCCTAAGGTCAAGTTTGGTAAAGACTGTTGCCCCCTTAAGGCGGTCGAACAACTCAGTAATCAAGGGAATCGGGTAGGCATTCTTAGTGGTGATTCGATTGAGACCCCTATAATCGATGCAAGGCCTCAATTCACCACCCTTCTTCTTTACAAAGAAAAAGCCCGCTCCTGCTGGGAAAGTAGACTTACGAATGTGCCCCCGGGAAAGCGCATCCGCAACATACTCCTCCATGGCCTTATTCTCCGCAACCGAGAGAGGATACACCCTGCCACGCGGAGGAGTGGCACCGGGTTGCAAGGATATGGCGCAGTCGTAAGGACGATGAGCAGGTAAGGCACCAGCGCGTACCTTATCAAACACGTCCTGGTACTCCCCATAATCAGTGGGCAACGCAGAGTCCGAGGAGGCACACAACACCTTAACCGGCCCACGGATGCACCCGGCCCCACACTGTGGAGACCACGAGAGAATCTCGGCCGTTCGCCAATTAAAGGTTGAATTGTGCATCTGGAGCCAAGGATACCCCAAAACCACTGAATAGTGCAGAGAAGAAATCACCTGGAAACAGGCCAACTCCCTGTGAACAGCCCCAATAGCTACTTCAACTGGCATGGTCTCATGGGTAACCTGCGGTGGTTGCAGGGGCCTGCCATCTATTGCCTCGAGAACCAATGGGGTAACTCGAGCCTGCAGGGGAATGGAGTGCTGGGCAGCAAACGAGCTGTCCATAAACAACCTGCTGTCCCCAGAATCTACCAATGCCTGGGCCGTCACCGAGCCCTCCGCCCAAGAGAGGACAACGGTGATCAGTGGTTTATCTTTGCGGAACGCCGGGGACGAGGAGACTCCACCCAAGATCTGTCCCCAACAGGATCTCAGGTGCGAGCGTTTCCCGGACGGACAGGACAGGACTGCCGAAAGTGCCCACCAAGGCCACAGTACAGGCAGCGACCCTCCCGACGCCGAGCGGCCCGCTCTCCCTCGGAAAGGCGAGCAAACCCCAGCTGCATGGGCTCACCACCAGATAATCTATCCCCAGGAGGCGTGGGAGGAGAGGGAGGAACGGGTGGGACAGAAAACACAGGTGCCAGTCGATTGGAAGGCCTCCGCAGGCGTTCCTTGAGTGAAGGCCTCTCCCTGAGCCTGGTATCAATCAGGATCAGGAAGGAAATTAGTGCTTCCAGCTCCACAGGCAATTCCTTGGCTCTAATCTCGTCCTTCAATGCATCAGAAAGACCCTGAGAAAACGCAGCCACCAGAGCCTCATTGTTCCAACCCACCTCTGCCGCCAGGGTACGAAACTCTATGGCGTACTCGGCAACGGTCCGTGAACCCTGATGCATAGACATGAGCAGCTTGGCAGCCAAGGCGTAGCGAGCCGGTACGTCGAATACCCTACGGAAGGCATCGACAAAACCGGAAAACTCGTGAATCACCGGGTCATTCCTCTCCCATAGGGGATTTGCCCAGGCCAAGGCCTTGTCTGAGAGTAGCGATATTAGGAAACCCACCTTTGACCTCTCAGTCGGAAAAGCGTGGGGTATTAATTCGAAGTAAATCCCCACCTGGTTGAGGAACCCACGACACTGACTCGGCTCACCCCCAAAGCGTGGAAGAGGGGCTGAACCAGCCACGGTGGTAGGCGCAACAAGCGGAACAGCAGCGGGAGCGTCCACCGGAGTGACAACCGGTCTAATAGCACCAGGAGTAAGGTGCGTGGTGCGTGCAAGCAGAGTTTGCAACGCCTGAGCGAACTGATCCAACAGGAGATCCTGTTGATCCAGTCTGGCAACCAACATTGGAAGCGAAGGCGTACCTGTACCGTCAGGATTCATGGCACTTGTGTAATGTCAGGGCAGGGCTGTAGCACGGACAGGTAGACCTAGTGGCAGGGTAACGCACTGACTGACGACAACCACCACCAACAGACCAAAGTCCCTCAGGGCGCGGAGTCTAAGTCCCAGGCTGCCCTTCACCAGGGCCCCTGATGGTGGGGATGGACTTGACGCAGCCAGGAACCAGGTCGCGGCCCCCGAGACACCCCGGCTGCGGTAATGGCCGCCGCCAATGGCGTGAAACTGGTAAGAATGACAATAGCGTAGTCAGGCAGGCCGGGTCGACAACAACGGGACAAAACGGTACAGAACAGTAGACAGAGAATCACAGGACACGGGCCGGGTTCAGCAACGTAAGGTCAGATCGAAGGAAACCACAGAGAATGGTCTAGTCACAAGCCGAGTCAGATACCAGAAGAGTCCCCAGACTATACACAGAGCTGTAGCAAGACAAAGACACAAGACACAAGTGCAAAGAGCATGTGCGGATCACAGGCTTATATGTACTCAGCCACACCCCTCTGGGGGATGGACCTCAGAGACCTGATGGCATAAAAGATTCCCACCATGCTCAGCAGAAATCCAAGATGGATGCCAGCACATGGAGTAACATAACCTCTGGGAAAAGGTAGGACCTTGACAGGAGCATCTATGCCACCTGTCACTTGTTTAAATACTTTTTCTTGGATTTGTAAGAAAGTTTGTGAGTTAAAACAAAACACTTTTGCCAATATGAAGGAGGCTTGGTACGCTTCCCAGGCTTGTGTATATGGGTGAAAATCAGGAGAGGATGTGCGTAAAAGAAGTGAATATAGTTGGGAAACTACATGGGTGGGAGGGTCTGCTTGTAAAAGATTAAAATTCGGTTGGTTTAGCGAGATTGTCAGATACGGAAGGCAAGGAACCGATATATGATGCAACTTGCTGTCTCTAAAGCCACATTAATGGAGTGGATGGGGAGGGCACAGGAGGAATGTCCGATGTCAGGAATGAATCTGCTTGAAGTACTTGATCAAGTCTCCTGTGGTCTTGTTTATGCCATTCCCAAATCCTGAAACAGAGAGGGCTGGAGGGAAGGCTGGGGTCCCAAAGAAAGAGGTCATGGGTCCAGTGCATTTAGAGAGATCAAATGCAGATGTCACACAATCCCATAAATGAAGGGTGTCTAGTAAGATCACTAAGGACCGAGAGGCCTTTACGGCAAGTAAGAGGGGCCCACGGTAGAGCTTGGAGATTGATAGGACACAATTCTTCCAACTGGACCCACAATTTAGAAGAGCGGTTATGAAACTAATCCAGGATTCGGGTGAGTACAGATGCTTTATGGTAAAGCAGCAAATTTTTGGGAGAGAAAGCGTAGCCATACGAATCCTGGGGCATTGTGAGTTCCAAATAAAGATCGAAAACAGATGTCTCAGTTTCTGAAAAAATGAGGTGGGGAGATAAATGGAGATCATTTGAAACAAGTATAGAAAGCAGGGGAGAACATCTTTAAAGTATTCACTCTACCTAGCCAGGACAATCATTTGGTGGCGTAGGATGTAAGGTACACTTGAGCTCTATGAAGCAAGGGAAGAAAATTCAGTGAGTAAAGGTGGGATATTTCCGATGGTATCTGGATTCCTAGATATCGAATAGAGGTGGAGCCAGTTTTCAAACGAAAGGTGGAGGAGAGCCGCCTTAAGACCTCTGGAGTTAGGGAGAAGTTCTGATTTACTGTAGTATAGTTCACCTTGAAATTGCTGACCCGCCCACATTTTTTAATTCTTGCATTATTGAAGGCAGTGAGGTACAGTTAGGTCCATATATATTTGGACACAGGCACAATTTTCATACTTTTGGCTCTGTATGCCACCAGAATAATTTAAAACGAAACAATCCAAATGAATTTGAAGTGCAGACTTTCAGCTTTAATTCAAGCGGTTGAACATAAATATCAAGTACAAATTTTAGGAACTGCAACCATTTTATACACAGTCCCTCCATTTTCAGGGGCTCAAATGTAATTGGACAAATGAATATAATCATAAATAAAATGTTAATTTTTGATATTTTGTTGAGAATCCTTTACTGGCAACGACTGGAATGAAGTCTGGAACCCATGGACATTACCAAAGACTGGGTTCCTCTTTTCTGATGCTTTGCTAGGCTCTAACTGCAGCTGTCTTCAGTTCTTTGTTTGTGGGTCTTTCTGCTTTTAGTTTTGCCTTCAGCAAGTGAAATGCATGCTCAGTTAGGTTGAGGTCAGGTGATTGACTCGGCCATTGCAGAATATTCCACTTATTTTCCTTCAAAAGCTCCTTGGTTGCTCTTGCAGTGTGTTTTAGATCATTGTCCATCTGTACTGTGAAGCGCAGTCCAATCAACTTTGCTGCATTTGGCTGAATCTGGGCTGACAGTATATCTCCAAACACTGCAGAATTCATCCGGCTGCTTCTGTCTTCTGTCACATCATCAATAAACACCAATGACCCAGTGCCATTGGAAGCCATGCATGCCCATGCCATCACACTGCCTCCACCATGTTTTACAGATGACGTTGTGTGCTTTGAATCATGAGCTGTTCCAAGCCTTCTCCACACTTTTCTTCCCGTCATTCTGGTACAGATTAATCTTAGTTTCATCTGTCCAAAGAATGCTTTTCCAGAAATGGTTTGGCTTTTTTAGATTTTTTTTGCAATGTCTAATCTGGCTTTTCTATTCTTCAGGCTTATGAATGGTTTGCACCTTGTTGTGAACCCTCTGTGTTTGCTCTTGTGAAGTCTTGTCTTCATTGTAGACTTTGACAATGATACGCCTGCCTCTTGGAGAGTGTCCTTCACTTGTCTGGATGTTGTGAATAGGTTTGTCTTCACCATAGAGAGGATCCTTTGATCATCCACCACTGTTGTCTTCTGTGGACGTCCATGCCTTTTTATGTTGCTGAGCTCACCAGTGCGTTCTTCTTTCCTCAGAATGTACCAAACTGTTGATTTGGCCACTGCTAATGTTGCTGCTATCTCTCTGATGGATTTGTTTAATTTTTGAAGCCTTACAATGGCCTGTTTCACTTGCATGGACAGCTCCTTTGAATGCATGATGTAGGTTCACAGCAATAGATCTAAGTTAGCATGGAGGGGGCCCACTGATACACTGTTTATATTGAGGTTGCGCTGCAAGGCTACAGCCATGTGTTCCATAATAAGTACATAGAACAGAGGGGATAAGGGGCACCCTTGTCGAGTTCCATTTAGAATAGAAAACAATGGAGACAAATAACCATTAATTTTAATTTGTGCGGAGGGAGAAGAATACAGAGGCAATATCCTAGGCAGCATATGAGGATATATTCCTATCAGTTATAAAGACAAAACGGAGGATTTGCCTTTTTCTGCATCAATCATCAAAAGACAGGGTCTGGGAGGAGAGGAGCCTAACCATGGCGGCGCCGGAGAGCACGATGTGAGTGCTCTCCGACAACCTCCGAGCAAGACCACCACGGAAACCCCCTATGTTTAGACCTGTGGAGACCTACCTGAACAAGGAGGTCTCCAGGGGGAGAGATGCCGGCGCTCTGAAGGGACGGGAGCGGAGCTCAGGGAGGTGATCGCGCTGCGGTGACCCGCGATCAGCTGTTTGGTTGCCGGGGAGATGGAGTAAGGAGGAGTGATCACGTGGGTTGGCCGCAAGGGAGCTCTGGGAAGCTGAGACGCCGGCCGGTTCCCTGTCAAGTGCCGGGTCCCAGACAGGAGAGCGGAGACGCCGGTTTAAACCCCAAACCTACCGTACAGGAGAGGAAAGAGGAACAGGACCCACATCCACAGTTCATAGGAGACCCTGCAGGAATCCCCCAGAGACATTGGCCAGGTGTAATGAGTGGACGGTTGAGGATCTAAGTCGACCCACTGGGTGAGTGGGTGAAGAAGGGTGAGTCCACACGCAAGAACCATGTGTAATTGTTTAAGCTTGCTGACCTGTGGGAAAGGACTTTAAAATTGCCCATAAAGAGAAAAGGGGGATTCCCAGGGGATTCGGAAAGTGAGAAGTGGGAAAAGAAAAGGAAGTGTTAAATTGACAGAGCCTGTCTGACATCATTACCCCAATATACAGCTTAAAATTTCCCTCTGATTAAAGAGCACAGTCAGTGCAGAAGATATGAAGAATAAAAGTGCTAAAGGAAGTGGGCTTAAAGGGTCCCAGACGGGTACAATTAAAAAATACACCTCCCAGGGGAATGCGACTCCAGAAAGGGCCAATAGTGGAAATGAAAAAGGGGAAATGGAAACCTCCTTGGAGAACAGTCCTAGAATGTCATTGGGCCTGGAAAGTAGTAACCAACAGTGGAAAGAAAATTCCGTGAGGATAGACCTGGCAAAAGATCTACAAGTGCCAAATAAAAGAGAGATGGCTGAAATGTTTAAGGACCTGGAAAAAACTATTAAGCAAGAAATGACAAATATACGTCAGGACCTAGGGCACCTGCTAATGAGAACGGAAGAAATGGAGGGAAAAATTAACAAACATACCCAAGACATTACAGACTTAGAAAAAAGGTCCGCTATGATGAGGAATATGCAGAAACAACTGCAGTATAAAATAGAAGTACAGGAGAACAGGTCCAGGAGAAGCAACTTGAGGATAAGAGGAATCCCAGATATCCTGAAAGGGGGAGAACTACAAGAAATAGTCTGTAAAATGTTAAACTCCATCATGGATAGACCTGAAACAGAGGAAATTAAACTGGATGGAGTTTTTAGAGCAGGAAAGTTCCAACAAGGTAATGCGAAGGAAAAATCAAGAGATGTAATTGTTCAGTTGCAAAAATATGGAGATAAGGAAGAGATTTGGAGAAGGACTAAAGGAAGAACAACTATTCAGTATGGAGATATAAATTTCCAGATTTTTGCGGACTTATCGCACGAGACTTTGTGGAGAAGAAGAGCTTTGAGGCCCCTACTAGAGCAGATGAGATCAAGGAATGTGCAATACAGATGGGGTAACCCAGAGTGTTTAATCGGTTGGAAGAACGGTGTTACAGCATATTTGAGATTTCCTGAGGACTTAAGAGACTTCTGTGACAGACTGGAATTGCAGAGAACGAGGATCAGTGGGTGGGAAACAGAGATAGAAATAAGTATTGGGGGAAAAGATGCATGGCAGGAAGTAGGTAGGGGAGGGGTAGCGAGGAGTTAGTTGGGGTAGTGTGAGTTTTTTTGTTTTTTTTTTTCTTTCCCTAACTTTCTATATAAATCGCACCGCTAAGAATAAAGAAACAAAGCAAGCGTGGGAAACCGTGGTGGTTGGAGGGGTGGTGAGCCGTACATGGGAGGGGTTCAATCCCCAGGTATAAAAATCAAAGGTGGGTTTATTACCACAAATGATTGATAGGCAGCTTGAAGGCCTAAATAGGGGGGGGCGGGGGGGGGGTGGAGTAAGTAGGAGGGGTGAGAGTGGGAGGGTGACCAGGGGGAGTGGGGGGGAGGGATATGATAAGAGGGTTAGGGGGGATTTTAGGGTTAAGCCTCTGCACGCTAGAGTGGGAAATGAGAATAAATCGATACAAGACTGATGGAAAATTTGCGATTTTTAACATATAATGTAAAAGGTTTGAACTGCCCAGGGAAGAGGTTTAAAGTTTTCAAGGAGTTGCAGCATAGAGAGGCCTCAGTGTTTTTTTTGCAGGAGACTCACTTAGAGATTAAATCAAACGTAAAGTTGTACTCAAGAAATTATCCAACATGGTTCTGTGCTGATTCCCCGATTAAAAGAGCTAAGGGTGTAGCAATAAGGTTTGCAAAGAATATAAGGTGGGAGATTGAAGATAGAGAAACAGACCCGCAGGGGAGATTTCTATTTTTGAAGGGTAGATTACAAGAACAGAAATGTACAATTGTGAATATTTATTGCCCAAATAAGAGACCGGAGGTATACCTGAAGGGAGTTTTGAGAAAACTGATGGCATTTAAGGAGGGTCTTCTGATAGTGGCAGGGGATTTGAATTTTTGCATGGACCCACAAATGGACACGACATCAACTGTGCAGAGAGAGGGAGGTAGAGCCTTGAAAACTTTCAAGGGCGTGTTGCATGAGTGTCAATTGGTGGATATTTGGAATATTTTTGGACACATGGAAAAGAGAGAGATTACACATACTTTTCTAATGCCCACGGGATGTATTCCAGATTGGACTACATATTAGTTGACCACCAACTCATAGATAGGGTGGACAAAATAGAAATTGAAGAGATTTCTATCTCTGATCATGCTCCGGTTACATTGAAACTAAGGTGGGGGAGATGTTGGTCAGGAGGGACAGGATGGAAGTTGAACGAGGCTCTCCTCCTAGATCAGGAGGTGGACCGGAAAATTAGAGGAGAAATCGAAAGATTTTTTCAGGAGAATGAGACAGGGGAGGTGTCGGTGGCCACAGTGTGGGAGACCCATAAGGCCTATATAAGAGGTATATTGATTGCGATTGGGGCAAAAAAGAAAAGGGAAAGAAGAGAGAAACTCACTGGACTGTTAAGAGAAATAAGTGAACTGGAGCAGATACATAAAAATAAAAGAACAGATGAGATAAGACAAAAGATAGTAAAAAAGAGAGAAGAACTAGGGTTATCGTTGGAGGAGGAGAAGAATCTTTAATAAAGTTGCTAGTGAGAGATATAGATGGGCAGATAGACCAGGTAGATATTTGATGAGAGCTTTGAGGGAAAAGAAAAACAGGAATTATGTAGAAAAAATAAGAAATCCCAAAGGAGAAATGGTTTATTCTACCAAAGAGATCACTAGGGTGTTCAAAGAATACTATAGTAAGTTGTATAATATTGCCCCTCAAGACCTAGTCAATACAGGTGGTAAAGAGAGTAGAGAAAAAAGAAAAGCGTATCTTAAAAACGCAGGATTACCGAAGTTAAGTGAGGATCTATTGAATTCCCTAGATATGGAAATAACGCAAGAAGAAATAAAAAGTGCATTAAAAAGTACCATAAAGGGGAAAAGCCCAGGCCCAGATGGATATACAGTGAGGTACTATAAAAAATATAGTGACTTGTTACTACCAAAAATGGAGGAATATATGAATGCCCTGGGAGGAAAGATGGAGATGAGGCGGGAATCTCTGCAGGCCCATGTGGTATTAATCCAAAAGGAGGGGAAGGATGCTTCTCAATGCTCCAGTTATAGACCAATATCACTTCTGAACATCGACACAAAGTTATATGCAAAGGTCTTAGCAAATAGATTAAAAGATCTAATGCCAGATTGGATCCAGGCAGATCAGGTGGTATTTGTGCCAGGAAGAGAGGGTAGAGACAACGGTTTAAGATCTCTGTTGCTTATCCAGAAGGCCAAGGAGGGGAAAACGCCGGTAGTGGTGCTTTCGATTGATGCTGAAAAAGCATTTGATAGAGTAAACTGGAGCTTTATGATGGATACCCTAGAGATTTTAGGAGTGGGAGCAAGAATGAGAGAGTGGATAGGAAACCTGTACAGGGAACCTTCCGCGGTTATAGTGGTTAATGGGGAGAAGTCAGATACTATAGGAATGTCAAATGGAACTAGACAGGGATGTCCACTGTCCCCATTGCTGTATGTACTGTCGCTGGAACCTTTGCTGGCAACAATTAGGAAGAATATAGATATAACAGGGGTGAAGATAGGAGGTGAAGAACATAAAGTGGCAGCTTTCGCTGACGACCTGCTGTTTTATGTGGGAAATCCGAGGATAACACTTCCCAACTTAATGAAGAGCTTAAAGGAATATGGGGAGCTAGCAAACCTGAAAATTAATCCATCAAAAACTGAGATTTTAAATGTTAATCTCCCAAGTAGCGAAAAAGAAAAAATACAAAAAGAATTCCCTTTTATATGGAAAAATAGAGAGATAAAGTATTTAGGGGTTAAATTATCTGCTTCTCATACGAACTTATATAAGTTAAACTATATTCCACTCTTAAATGAGATCAAGGAGGAATTAAGGAAATTGGGAAGAGGTAACCCGTCTTGGATAGGGCGTATAAATCTGATAAAAATGGTAATCGTACCTAAAATCTTATATAAATTTCAGATGGTCCCAGTTAAAATCCCGGAGGTATTCTTTAAAGTAATAAAAAAGATGCTAACAAGATATATATGGAAAAATAAAAAACCTAGAATATCATATGACCTGCTGAGTAGAAATAAGGAGAAGGGAGGATTGGGAATGCCAGACATAAAGAGGTACTATAGAGCTGTAATCTTAGTGAGAATGTACGATTGGACACACAACCCAGAAGGGAAAAGGTGGGTTAAGATTGAAAATGAATTAAGCGGATCTACCCTGAGTAAAAATATATGGGTCCCAGCAAAGTATAGAGGTTTAAAAGATTCCACGAGTGTTTTCACAGTAAATGTTTTTAAGGTGTGGGATAATTTGCACAAATATATGAAATGGGATTTCAATTCACAATTAATATCACTTAGGAACACAGATTTTTTTCCCCCAGGTAGGGAAGAATGTATAGGAAAATGGTTTAAAAAAGAGATATAATGGATGGACAGCAGTTGAGAACACTTAAGGACTTGAAAACAGATAAAAGAGAACTTTTTATTAAAATAGATGAATGGAGATATCACCAATTAAAACTTTTTGTTAGAAATCTTCCGAAACCTTTGAGAATGAGAAGGGATTGGAACTCGTTCGAGAGGTTGCTAGACGCACGCGGAGATGGGAAACGGGGCACAACTAAGGTATATAAGATTCTCACCGAGTTAGTCACACACACAAAGCCACTGTATATAGCAAAATGGGAAAGAGACTTGGAATTAGAGATAGACGAGGAAAAACAAGGGAAAATATATAGGTTGATACACGAGAATATAAGTATGAGAGAGGTGGAGGTAAATTATAAATGTTTATCGAGATGGCACATTGCACCAAACGTGGAACACAAGATGAATGGGGAAAAGGTTTTAGAGTGTTGGAGGGGATGTGGAAGAATAGGTACCTTATATCTAAACAAAAGAAATGCAGCGCTCTTGAGAAAATTGATAATAATAAACACAGTCCAATGAAAAAACAGTGCTCCTTGTTTCCCAGTGTAAATGGTAGAATTTTGCACTAACCAGAACGCGCATAGGTAATGCGCATATGTGTATATATCCTGAAGATCCTTTCTCCACTTGAGTCTGGTCAGATATACGGCTTGGAAGAATGGAGATCCTACGCCCTCATGTGGTGGAAGGTGATCCAGCAAGTCAGAGCAATAACGATCTAGGTGAGCCTCCAAAGGAACTGGCACAGGAATCCCCAGGGCTACAAGGATGGAAGAAGCTCCTCACAGGAGACACAGGGGAGCACTCATAGTGTAGTAATTAAAACTTTATTTGAAGACAGCACAGGTGCAGAATACAGTAGAATAGCCAAGTATGGGCAAACACACTGACCCTATTAGATGTCAAAATGGCCGCCGGGCCTCCTCGTGGCACCGGCGGCTTGGTGTCAACGGCGTCCTGGGTCCCACCTGACGCGTTTCGTGCGCACGCACTTCTTCAGAGGTGGAACATGTTCCACCTCTGAAGAAGTGCGTGCGCACGAAACGCGTCAGGTGGGACCCAGGACGCCGTTGACACCAAGCCGCCGGTGCCACGAGGAGGCCCGGCGGCCATTTTGACATCTAATAGGGTCAGTGTGTTTGCCCATACTTGGCTATTCTACTGTATTCTGCACCTGTGCTGTCTTCAAATAAAGTTTTAATTACTACACTATGAGTGCTCCCCTGTGTCTCCTGTGAGGAGCTTCTTCCATCCTTGTAGCCCTGGGGATTCCTGTGCCAGTTCCTTTGGAGGCTCACCTAGATCGTTATTGCTCTGACTTGCTGGATCACCTTCCACCACATGAGGGCGTAGGATCTCCATTCTTCCAAGCCGTATATCTGACCAGACTCAAGTGGAGAAAGGATCTTCAGGATATATACACATATGCGCATTACCTATGCGCGTTCTGGTTAGTGCAAAATTCTACCATTTACACTGGGAAACAAGGAGCACTGTTTTTTCATTGGACTGTGTTTATTATTATCAATTTTCTCAAGAGCGCTGCATTTCTTTTGTTTATGTATTTTGGGACTTTTATGTGTTTTCCTATATGTTCAGCTGCTTGCATTGTTTATGAGCGCTTACTATATACCATTATTTCCAGGTACCTTATATCATCTATGGTGGGAGTGCCCAATGATACAAACCTTCTGGGAGAAAATAGTCCAATTAATTTCGATAATCACTGGGATAAAAATAGGATTGAACCCTGAGGTGTGTCTATTGCATAGTACAGATCTACCAGTAAATAGATATAAAGACTCTGGTGTATGGCATTACTTGAACGCGGCTAAAGGTCTGATTCCTAGGTTTTGGCATAGACCAGAGATACCAAAAGAGGAGGATTGGGTAGAAAGAACAAATCAGATATGTAAGATGGAGAAATTATATTACATGCAAGTAGACAAGATGGGGTTATTTTTTAAGAAGTGGAGAAAATGGGAAGATTTTGTAGCAAGACCTACGAAGTAATATCTGAGGATAAGGAGGAAGTTCTTGTATATTTTATATAGGGAAAAGTCATTAGAAGTATGCAGAGAGGGAGAGTTTATTAACTGGGAAAATGGAGGTATTGAAGGGGGCGGGGTGGGTTTCTGGTGGGGGTTCGGGGGTGGTAGAGGGAATAAATTAGGGGTTGAAAAAGTAATTAAGGGTTTGGAAAATGTTTTTTTTTTTGTATGTGAAATTGATGAAGAAATGTGTATATTATTTTGAAAATAAATAAATATTTAAATTAAAAAAAAAAATCATCAAAAGACAGAGGGATGCCATGGGTATGGGCATAGTCAGCAAAGAGAAGCTTTTTTAGAGTGTTGTCCCTTGCTTCTTGTCCACTTACAAAACCAACCTGGTCCAAGTGAATTATATGGTGCAATCTATTGGCCAACACTTTGGTAAAAATTTTGAGATCCACTCCAATCAAAGAGATGGGCTTGTAGTTTGCACACAAGGAGGTATCTTTATCTGGTTTCGGGATGACTGAGACGTGTGCCTTCAACGTTTGCGGGGGTAAATGCGAAATGCTGAGCCCTCTGGCGCCAGAGATGGCTTAGCGACTTGATCTTCTGAGAGGGCCATCTTGCATTCCTCAAGAGTATCAGCATCTAACATAGGAAGGGCATTTTCTGTTATATAAGACTGCTTCTCGTCCTCTAGAGTGGTAATAGGATGCGACAAGTGAGGAGGTGGGATACTATAGAGGGAGTGGTAGCAATTCAGAAAGGCTTATGCAATCGCAGAGGGCACAGACAGCATATCCCCATTTGGCCCTTGGATGTGAGAGATGAAGGTGGAGGAATGTTTTGAATGCAGAGAGAGGCCTAGCAATCACCTGCATTTGTCTTTAAATTTATATTGATGAAGGGCTAGTTTATCTGCAAAGGTGTAGGCGGAGGCCTCATATAGTTTCTGAAATTGGGATTGAGCCAGTGCCACTTCCATGAGGGTTTCCGTTGTTGCAGATCTTTTGTGTTCAGTTTTTAGAGTTCAAAGTTTTTGCACCGCTGCGGCAATGGAGGAAGAGCACTCTTTTTTCAAGCGTACACCCGGTTGAATGAAGGTGCAGCACAAGACTTATTTTAAGGCCACCTAATGAAAGGGAAGAGAAGTGGTATCAGTGGCATGATCTGCCAGAAAATTAGAGATAGTCTCTGAGATACAGGCTATAGTCCTCATTCGCTAATAGTGTATAACTCAGGTGCCATGTCCACTCTCTCTGGAGCAGAGGGTGGCGAAAAAGGCCAGGTAGACTGGGCAGTGGTCAGACCATACTATAGTCCATATCGCACTCAGGTGACACCAGGCGTCTAAACAGCTGTGGCCTGCTAAAAAGTAATCAGTTCATCCATAGCAAAGGTGGACTGGACACGTCGATCAGGTGCATATCATATAGTACACGTTCAAGAGCCCATAACTTAGGAAGGGAGATTGAAGATTTCACGGTTGAGGAATCTAGAAGCGGATCAAGGGTGAGATTGAGATCCCCTTCTAAGATAAATGTCCCTTCCATGAAGTCGGATAGCACCTTCAAATAACATATAGCAGTTGAGATTTGATTGACATTAGGGAGATAAAAGTTGGCAACTGTGGATTTAGTACCCCACAGAGAGAATTTCACGAAGACATATCTCCCCTGTGTATCAGATAGGTGGTCCAATATCTCAATGGGGAGCGTTTTAAAGAAAGCGATAGAGACACCCTTGGCTTTCTGTATAGGATTGGCACTGTGGAACCATCTGTTCAAGTACCTGTTGGAGCAGGAAAGGGTAGAGTCAGTTTTAAAATGTGTCTATTGTAGCAAGAGCACATTAACCTGCTGTTTATGCAATTGGTACAGTATTTATCCATGCTTAGATGCAATTTTGAGGCTATTTATGTTATAGGTACAGAGTTTCAACTTTGGGCAAGACACCAGTGTTTGAGCCATGGTGAAACAAGAAAAAGACATGGAAAGGTAAGGGAGGGGAGAAGGAAGAGAGAGGGGAGAAGAGGGAAAGAAAGAATGAGGAATTAACCAAGCTACAGAAGCTGAAGAGAAGAGAGAGAAGGTAGGAGGAGGTAGTGGAAGACAAGTAGACACTCAATAAGAGATGTCACCAGTGTATCTAAAGCTCCTGTAGCACAGGACGCTGCATGAAATATCACATTGTAGGCACCGCCGTGTCTATCCTTTTGAGGGAGAGAAGTTGAGTCAGGGAAGGTCTGAGATGTGTTCCTGACAACATACTAGGCATGAATAACGTAACTCAGAAATACCCGTACTGAAATGCCAGCATTCCAAAAAAAGTTATGTAAGGCACATAGCATCAAATCCTGTAAAAGTGTGGCATGATCAAACATAAGTAAGGCATTATCGACAGGGCACAGTAAATGACTTGCATGGCCCAATGGGAGGCTCATCGCTCTACTTAGAGATAGAGCAGGCGATGTATAGAAATAATATAAAACAGTGAGACACTAATGAGGGAATGGCGAGACCCCCACAACAGTGTCGAGTGAACTACCATTTAGGAAACTCAACTAATTTAGCATATGGAAACTAATAAGCAGCCTCAAGGAAAGAGGTGCACATCCAAAAGGGAGGCTCAGAGACTCCAGCTGAGAAGGGTACAAAGGTTGTATGTTGAGTAGCAATCTGCATGTAAGGGTTAAATATTTTGGGCAATAGGAGGCACTCTGGGAGAGAATCACCAAGGTGGCCAACTCTCTGAAAGGCTAGGGAGTAAGGCTACTGTATACAGTAAAGCCTTGGGGTATTGTAGTAACAGGGAGTAGAGTGCAGTATCAATAGTGGGGCTCACAGCAGGATCAGAAGAGTAACAATAAACAAAGCCCTCCTAATGCCCCAGCTATATAAGTCACACAGCATATGAAGGACTCGATTCAGGAATAGGCATATTTCCCAAATAAGACACTCTGCTTTAAAAAGAAATAGATTGCACAGCTCACAGTGGGGAGTCAGGTCAGTCCTGTGGTGACACGGGCTGATGAGGTGCAGCATCAGTGGAATGGAATCAAGATCTCGAGTGCCTGCAGCGTTGTGGAAGAGTAGCTGAACCAGCGATATCATCGACGACGATCATCTGGAGGGTCCAGCCAATTGGGAACATCAACAGGGTCTTGGTCAAGAAAAAGGAAAAACTCTGGTAATTGATCCGGATCGGAGAGGACAAATTTAAGATCTCCTCAGGTGACCTTTATACTGAATGGGTGGACTCAAGTATAGGTGGCTCCTGCTCGATGAATGAGGGTCGGACCAACCATTGCACGTACAAAGTGTTCCTGGATAGGCCCGGGAAGAGGTGGATAAATGAACTATCAAAGTCCAACGGACTTAAGCGCCAGGCTTTACGCATAATTTCCTCTTTCAAGGTGTAGTAATGTACTCAGCAGAGAATATCTCTTGGGTGGTTGGAACGAGCTCCTCCAGTACCCCCCCCCCCCCCCCCCCCCACTCTGTGAACTCTGTCCAGCTCAATGGGTGAAGCAGTGTCTCTGTCTCTTCAGATCTGAACCTGAAGTCACCTCTGGGACACCCTGTATCCACATGTGGTTTTTGCAGCTCCTGTTTTCACTATCCTCTGGTGCTGGAGCTGGTGTTGTCGAATGCGAGTGAGATTTGTAGTTGACACTGTTTCTAAAGCCCAGATTCGGACAGCATGATCCTCCTGGGTAAGGGTCAAGGCCACGATAGCAGTGCTTGAGGCTGAGACTTGCTGTTTCAAAGTATCTAGTTCTTTGTGGAGTCAGATTCCATTTTAAATGCCCAGGATTCGAAGTCCACCCGAAAGGCAGAGAGAAGGGTTGCAGTCTCTGAGCTGGCCGACCCCCCTGAGGCTGAGGGTGTAGTTGAAAGGAAGTCAAACTGAGTGTCCGCAAGCGGAGGCTGAGTATCAGCATCCGGGGCCTGTGGGGGTGGTCGTAGAGGCAAGGGAGGACGGCCGGGGTTTGGCCGGAGTCCGTCCCAGCACCATCTTGTCTTTGGCAGAGCAGGCTTCTGAAGCGGCTGTACAAAGCAAATAGCGCTACGGCTCAGCAGAGTCAGAATGATTAGAGCCATATGTCAACATGAACAGCATGGGTGTAGAGTAGCTGGAGAAAGCCCATATGAAAGCCCGAATTCAGCCTTCCATCATTGGCCACACACCCCCGTATTTTTTTTTTAAATTCTTTAGCTGCTTCCTGGTTTCTGGCCTAGGCCAAATGATGTCAAACATCCCAGGGGGGAACATTTCTCCTTTCCTCTGGAGGGAGTTGCATAAGCACATTATGCATAATTAGGTTCAAAGTTCTAGCTAATATGGCACACAATTCCAAAAACGTATTAAAAAAAAAAAACACTTGGTGAAAAGCCTTGTGCCACATTTTGTGACACAGAATCATCATGGTTGGGTAATGCCTTGAAACTGGAACAAAAAAAATAAAAAAATGTCATTCAACAATCACTACTTTTAGCTGTACAAACAGTTCTCTATCTGGACCCAAACTGTTCTGTGTTGCAAAATTCTTACCTTACATAAAGGTCTGCATGATACTTCTTCCCATTTAAAATGCCAAGTAGAGTAGGATTTTCATTGTTTCTGAAGTTCAGTGTAGAATCATATACGGCAGAGGCTGTTTAAAAATACCATAGTTTTTCAGTGTTACAAACAACATTCACATTCATTAAAGTATAACTAACTTTGGATAGATGGGTTAAAATATCTGTCAGGTGCTCTCTGTGCCCCTGTTTGGGAGATTCGCCCTCTCTATTTCTCTTTTTTATAGTTATCACAAGTGAAAATAAAAGAAAATCACAAAATTTGAGTCGTCCCCAGAACAATAATAGGGAGAAATATTCCAATCGGGACACCGACTCTGGTGACCTAGGGGCCCCTATGGATTCCCCTAATTTGCAGTGATTTCCTATCACTTCCTGTTTTGGCTATGGGATCTCCCCAATGGGACACAGATGGCAAAAACTGACAGGGGTTATAACCCTTCCTTACCCTATCCAAAATGGAAAAAAAGCCTTGCCTATACTTCTACATTAAGGATAGTGCAAATATGCTGTGCTTTAACCCAGAGAAACATGTTTTCAGCAGTAAAGTATGTGTAATTTTGTATGGGTTATTGGTCTTTACATTATAATACGTACATCTTATTGCTGCTAATAACTTAAATTCTCCACACAGCTGCAGTACAATACATAGCTCATTAACTGCTTGCCCACTGCCCTATAGTAGAATTACTGTTACAGGGTGGCAGGGCTGCACAAAATCACACACACACACACACACACACACATATATATATATATATATACACATACACACACATATACACACACATGATTTGCATTTCCGGGAAGGGGGCGCGTGCGTCAACCTACCTGTGCCGCCATTGGTGGCTATGGATGTCAATCACCGGGTCCCGGGCGGAGATTCCTCGCTGGCACCTGGCGATCGCCGAGTAACACTGACAGAGGAAAGAGCTGTGTGTAAACAACACAGGTCTCTCTCCTGCGAGCAAGAACATGCTGCTGTGTATTTCTCTACACAGCTGAGAAATACACAGCAGCATGTTTCCCTAGTAAAACACACAGCACACACAGTAAAACAGCACACAGTTAACCCTTTGATCGCCCCAGATGTTAACCCCTTCCTGATCACTGTATTAGTGTCATTGTGATATCAGTAGCAGTTAGTTCCCAACCAGTGTCAGAATGCCCGCCACAGTCCTGCTATAAGTCGCTGATCCCCTCCATTACTAGTATATAAAAAAAAAAATTCCACTATATATACAGCCATTTGTAGACGCTATAACTTTCACATAAATAAATTAACTAACATGTATTGGGATTTTTTTTTAGCAAAGAGGTAGCAGAATACATCTTGACCTAAATTTATAACGAAATTAGATTTTTTACACTTTTTACTGGATATGTTTAATAACAAAAAGTCAAAAATATTGCCTTTTTTTTCAAAATTGTTGGTCTTTTTTTGTTTATAGCGCAAAAAATAAAAAAACATTTTAAATGTAATTTATGTAGTGTTGCATGATCGTGCAATTGTCAGTTAAAGTAACGCAGCACCATATCGCAAAAAAAGGCTTGGTCAGGAAGGGGGGGGGGGGTAAATCCTCTGGAGGGCAAGTGGTTAAACACCCTCAATTTATTTATAACTAACAGCCCTGTAAAACCTGATCATGTACTTTCCTTTTGAGATTGTCTGACATACTATTTAGATGTTGCTTATATTACTAAGGGTGGGGATTCCTTGCCTTGGCAGGTTAGGTGTAATTTGGGGTAAACAAACATTAAGAAATACATTTTGTAAAGATAGGCAGTAGGTTTAAATATACATCATGTAAACAATGCTAAGAAATTGTGCTTATCAGAGCCTTAATAATGAAGCTGCATACAACCATTACCAGGGCACTGTAATATACAAATAGCAGTCAGCTTCTGAGGTCACTGCCAGCAACTCCTACCTCCTTTGCCTTGACTGGTATGGATGGCCTCACTAAACAAGAACAAGGCCCTAGAGAGGCAGCCAAGTTAGCGACAACAGAAACGAATCCCTATTTGCATTATCAGAGCACCTAGTAATCAGGACACCCTATAAAGAATAAGAAAGTGACAGTACCTGGGGATCTGCATTACTAAGTAAGTGGCAAGTTCATATAATTTTTTTTTTAATATTATCATTTAAATGATAAACAGATATTGTAAATTCTATTGGTTATCCATTATTCCAGAAAGGGCAACTGACAGAATGCTAGCTAAACATTTGTGCCCAGGACAATAATGATATACTATAGATAAAGAGCTGTAAAACCCAAATAAAACATTGAACAAGAAAATACCGTAAGTACAACCCGGATAAAACATATTGATCAAAAAAATAAGTACAACCTGAATAAAACAATTTGAATTAGAAGGAGGATGCTTGTTCATACCAATGTTTAGTCATTTATTTTTTTTATTCTTGCAAGTACCTAAATTGCTATCGCAGTCTCTTAATGTCCCCAACTGTACGATTTTGGATGGAGGAACAGGGACTGTGATTACAGCTGCAAGCGGTTGCTTGCTCCAAGGCCCTATTTGCAGCACTGTTTAGTGTTTTTTTATCCTAGCATTATTGCTTTACTATCCTACAATTTACAAGCATGCAGCAGTTAGCAGACAGGAATTTCTGATAATGGCACAGTTTTTGCGACATTTTCTTTACTTACAGTAGAATTTTAGAAACATTAGCTGCTTACTTCCTTACAAAAAATGCTTATTGCAAGCACACAATTTGGAGTGTTTTTCTTAAAGCAGAACTTCACCCTAAAGATGAAAGTTTTACTTTATGTCCTCCTCCCCCCTGCTCTACATTTGGCACAATATAGTTTTGATAGGTACCCGCTCCCACTTCTGCTCAGATTGCCTAGGCCTTAGGCTTTGGCCCCCACCTTTTCCCCCAAATCTTCAGGGATACGCAGCTTGCTCATGTGCAGTGGGAAGTCGGCAGTTAAGCCATAATGAGTCACAGATGGCATCCCTTAGTAAACATGGTATCGCTGGGGGCCTGAGGACTTGTGAAGAACCAGCCAGCGTGTGAGAACGGCGCTGGATCCCTGTACTGTAAGTGTCCTTTTATTAAAAGTCAGTAGCTACAGCATTTGCAGCTGCTGACTTTTAATATTTTTCTTTCTAGGGTGAAGATCCTCTATAAGAAAAAAAGAACCCAAACACAATGTAATTCTTTCAAGCCACTGGGATCACGGTCTTGAAGCAAACTTCAGCCTGCATTTTTCTGGTGAATACATGTGAACTAGGGTTTTATACAAATAAACATGGGTAGAAATCAACTCGCATTGAATTTTATATGCATTTCTGCTCTATCATTCAGTAGCTCACAGCTGATCAATGCTTGCAACTGTGGGCTGTGGGGCATCTCTCATTTAACTAGAGTTGGATTCTCTTGGTGTCTAAAATTGTGTGTCTTGTTTTATCTTTAAATACAAATTCTTACTCACAATAATGGACAGAACATCACTAAACCACTAAATAAATACTATGACTAGGTCAGAAGTGACGAAACGTGTCAGTGTGAGATTGTGCGGCGACCATATGTGACATCAGAGCCGGAAACCAGAAGTGATCCAGGAGCGTAGTCTGAGAGATCTGACGGTGGTGAGATTACACATGTCCACATCTGATGTCCACCCAGTATTATGATGACAAGTATTTTTAATTTATTTATTTTGTGAGTGGCTTTTCAATTGTATTCAATAAGTCTTTGAACATTGGTTACTGTATCATTGGAGAATGTTTTTTAAGTGGAAGCTCAACAAGCAATACATGCCAACCATGAGTGAGAGGCATGTGGGTCTGTTGAGTGTATATCCAGGTGGGAGTGTTGTCTCATGAGCATTTGGTGATATTGGTTTTGGGATGTAAAGTGACAAGAAGATTGAAGCACTTAATGTGATGTTCACAGGATTTGATGGACTTATGTTAAGGACTTTTTAAAGTTTTTTTTAATGAGTATATATTGTTGATTCAGAGTTCACAGCGCCACTGTGGAGGTTGTTTCTTCACATTAGTAGCCATGACATTATGACCACTGGCAGGTGAAGTGAATAACAATGATTAATTTATTACAATGGCACCTAAAAGTAGGATATATTAGGCAGAAAATGAATATGTTGTCCTTGAAGGTGATGAGTTGAAAGGAGAAAAGACGGCCAAGCATAGGAATTTCAGTGATTCTCACATGGGCCAAATTGTAATGTCTAGACAATTGGGTCAGAGCCACCCCAAAACTGCAGCTCTTGGAGGTGGGGGGCAGGGCCTGTGCATGGCGGCGTCGGAGAGCACGATGTAGGTGCTCTCCGATACCTCTGATTCCGGCTTCCCCTATCCTCTATGCCCTAGCTGAGTGACCACCCCCCGGGACCCACCTGTGTAAGAGGTGGCCGGGGATCTGGTGGTGAGGTGGTGGCCCTGTGGAGCGAGGGTGGACCCGGCTGGCGTTTCTCCTCGGTGTGTGGAAGAGGTGCCGGGTTTCTGGGGAGATGGAGAGACGAGGCGGAACCATGTGGGTAGCCGTAAGGGAGCACTGGGAGGAGGAGAAGCCGGCGTCCGGAAGACGGGCAGAGGCGCGGTCTGTTCCCCGGCTTCTCCCTGGTCCGTGCTCTGGATACCCCGAACGATCGATGAGTCGATGCCCTGCCTGAAGCTCTAGTGGAAAGGACTGAGATACCCGGAGGAACCCCCCCTGAGAAAGTGACAACGGTCCGGAGAATTGGATGACAGCAGCCTGGAGAGCCTGATAGGAAAACAAGTGAGAGAAGGGTGAGGGTGGCTCTGAATAACTGTATAATGCTGGGCTTGACATTAAGGAGCAGCGTGTGAAATAGAGAAGGGGGGTTCCTAGGGGGGCTTCTAGGAGGATTAAAGGCATTGAAGATTAAAAAGATTAAATTAAAGGACCCTAGAAATGCAAATGAAAGTTCAAGTGGACAATTAAGAAGTGGGTTAAATCCGGGGTTCCCAGTTGATCATTTGAGTTCCTTAATGGTGTTTAGAGAAGAGATCAGAAGATATGAAGAATAAAAGTGTAAAAGTAAGTGGGTCCAAGGGAGCCCAGACCGGTTCAATTAAAAAGTATACGTCTCAGGGAAATGCGACCCCAAAAAGACCCCTGGGAACAAGTGAAAAGAGTGAATGGGAAACTAGCTTGGAAAAAAGTCCTAGACTATCCCTAGGAATCAACAATAGCAGTCAACATATGTTAGGAAATATGGAAGAGAGAGAACTGGAAAGGGAATTACAAGTGCTGAATAAGAAAGAGATGGGAGAAATGTTTAAAAGCTTGGAAAAATCAATAAAGCATGAAAAAGCAACGATAAGGAAGGATCTTGGGCAATTATGCAGAGTGGAAGAAATTGAGGGAAAACTTAAAAATCATGCCCAAGATATCTCAGATCTTAAGAAACGGACACTGGAAATGAAAAAAGATAAAACAAAATTGCTTTACAAAATAGAGGCTCGAGAAAATAGGGATAGAAGGAACAATCTCAGGTTACGAGGAGTCCCAGAGAGCTCACAAGGGGAGGACCTGAAAGGGTTAATGAGTAAAATCCTAAACTCCATAATGGACAGACCTATGTCAGAAATGTTTAAATTGGACGGTGTATTCAGAATAGGAAAAGTCCAACAAAGAAATGGCAGAGAGAGATCGAGAGATATAATTATTCAATTCCATAGGCTGAGCGATAAAGAAGAGATATGGAAGAAAATAAAGGGAAGAACAAGCATTAAGTATGAAGAAATAAATGTTCAGATTTTTGCGGATTTAGCACCAGAGACATTATGGAGAAAGAGAACTTTAAAACCCCTCGTAGAACAGATGAGAGCTCTATAGATGGTGAGCTCAGGCGAGTTTATTTGGATGGAAAAATGGACTCACGGCCATTCTGAGATTTCCTGAGGACTTAAGGGACTTTTGTGATAGACTTGACT
The DNA here is from genome assembly GCF_062004578.1 of Staurois parvus. Taxonomy (NCBI): domain Eukaryota; kingdom Metazoa; phylum Chordata; class Amphibia; order Anura; family Ranidae; genus Staurois; species Staurois parvus. Next base: position 11,581,013 of record NW_028317855.1, on the reverse strand, counting down.
TACAAAGAATAAAGCTTCCAGGGTGGGATGAGGAAGAAGGAGACATAGGGGTTATGGGGAAAGAGGATTGGCAGTTGGTGGGAGGGGAAGAGTAGAGGGGGAGTAGAGGAGAGAGGTAAGGTTTTTTCCAATTAATTTTTTTCTTCTTTCTTTCTCTTCTTCTTTTTCCCATCTCCCTCTCTCCTTTTTTTCTTCTTCTTCCTCTGTCGCTCTCTCTCTATGGTTTCTTTTTTCAAATACTGTTTTTGCTTTCAGGTGCCTTCGACAAGTTATTGAACTGGATGCATAGAGGGAGGGGGTGGCTGGGCAAAGGGGAGCCATATGTGGACAGAGTTCAACCCAAAGGTTCTAAATCAAAGGTGGGTTTTGGCCCACAAATGATTAGTAGGCACATTTTAAGCCTAAAAAGGGGAAGAGGGGGGTGGGGGTGGAGGAGTGGGATGGGAGGGAGGAGAAGAGGGGTGAGAGGGTGGTAATGGGGTCAACACTCTGTGGGTGGAGAGAAGTCATGAGAGAGGTGCGAGAGGGGAGAGAGGGTTGGAGGAGAAGAGAATTATGGAAGAAGTACAGGAGACACATTTAGAGATTGAGTCAAATGTCAGGCTAAATACTAGGCATTATCCGCTATGGTACTATGCAGACACACCAATTAAAAGAGCAAAAGGGGTAGCTATAGGGTTCGCAAAAAATATAAGGTTTGAGATGGAGAATAGAGTAGCGGATCCTGAGGGAAGATTTCTGTTTCTGAAGGGTAAATTGCAAGAAATTGAGTGTACAATAGCTAATATATACTGTCCAAATAAGAAGCCGGAGATATTTCTGAAGGGAGTACTGAAAAAATTGATGGATTTTAAAAAAGGTCGTCTGATAGTGGCTGGAGATTTTAATGTATGTATGGACCTGCAGATGGATACAACCTCTTCTGTCCTGAGGGAAGAAAGCAGGTCTCTGAGATCATTAAAGAAGTTGATACAAGAGTGCCAATTGGTGGATATATGGAGAATTGGGCACATGAAAGACAGAGACTATACCTTCTTCTCACATGAACGAGATATATTCTAGATTGGATTATATTTTAATAGAACATCGATTTATAGAGTCTGTGGTGGAAGTAAAAATTGAAGTAATTTCCTTATCAGATCATGCCCCTGTCATAATGAAAACAAGATGGGGAAGAGAGGCGAAGGGAGGGTTAATATGGAGGATGAATGAGGCACTTCTTCTGGATCATGAAATTCAGCGAAGGATCGAGGTGGAAATCAAACGATTTTTTGAGGAGAATGATACAGGAGAAGTGTCGGTGGCTACAGTGTGGGAGGCCCATAAGGCTTACATTAGAGGATTACTTATTGCAATGGGAGCAAAAAAGAAAAAAGAAAGAAGGGAAAAAATGAGTGGACTCTTAAAGGAAATATTTGATCTTGAACAGGTACATAAAAGTAAAATATCTAAAGAGATAGAGCAGAAGATAAAAAAGAAAGAAGAGCTTGAGACCTTGATGGAGGAGGAAAAAAGAAGAGTCTTTAATAAAGTAATAAGTGAAAGATATAGATGGGGCGATAGGCCGGGAAAGTATTTAATGAGAGCCCTAAGGAAGAAGAAAAATAGGAATTACATAGAAAAAATAAGAAATCCCAAAGGTGACTTGGTTCACTCAATGAAAGAAATTGCGGCAATATTTAAGGATTATTATAATAAATTGTATAACATTGCCCCACAAGATATTATAAATAACGTCAAACTAGTAAATCGTGATAAAAGAAGGACATACTTAAAAAACGCAGGCTTGCCAAAATTGAGTAAAGAACAATTAGAATCCCTAGATTCAGAGATCACACAAGAAGAAATAGAAACAGTATTGAGAAGTACCATGGTGCGGAAAAGTCCGGGGCCAGACGGGTATACTGTGAGATACTACAAAAAATACAAAGAAGTATTAATACCCAAACTGAAGACATATGTGAACGGTCTGGGGGGGTGAGATGGAAATGAGGCGAGAATCCCTACAGGCTAATGTAGTTTTAATCCATAAGGATAAGGATGCCACCCTGTGTGCAAGTTACAGACCAATTTCACTGTTGAATGTAGATACTAAATTGTACGCAAAGGTACTGGCAAATAGGTTGAAGGATTTGATGCCTGATTGGATACATGGGGATCAGGTGGGGTTTGTTCCAGGGAGAGAAGGCAGAGGCAACGGGGTGAAATCACTGTTGCTCATACAGAAAAGTAGAAAAGGGAAAACCCCGGGGTTGTTGTCAGTTGATGCCAAAAAAGCATTCAACAGAGTGAGTTGGGGATTCATGATGAACACCTTAGAAGCGCTTGGGGTGGGAGTTAAAATGAGAGAGTGGATTGGAAAGCTATATAGAGAACCATCAGCAGCTATTATGGTTAATGGAGAACGGTCGGAGTTCTTTGGGATGTCAAATGGAACAAGACAGGGATGTCCATTGTCACCATTGTTGTATGTTTTGTCTCTGGAGCCTTTGTTGTCTACAATAAGGGAGAGCATAGACATAAAGGGAATATGGATAGGAGATAGAGAACACAAGGTAGCGGCCTATGCGGATGATTTAATGTTCTATGTGGGAAATCCTAGGATAACACTCCCAAATTTAATGAGGTAATTGAAGGAATATGGGGAGTTATCAAACTTAAACATCAACCTGACAAAAACTGAGATCTTAAATATAAATCTTACAAACAAGGAAAAAGAAAAGATACAGGAAGAATTTCCGTTCGTATGGAGAGAAAGAGAATTAAAATATCTAGGGGTAAAACTTTCAGTCTCGTATAAGAATTTGTATAAATTAAATTATATTTCACTCTTAAATGAGATTAAAGAACAATTGAGAAGATTGGGGGGAGGAAACCCATCTTGGATAGGTCGCATAAATCTGATAATTGTGCCCAAAGTATTATATAAATTTCAAATGGTTCCAATCAAATTGCCAGAGGTATACTTTAAAGAACTTAAAAAAATGGTAACAAGATATATGGAGTAATAAAAAACCTAGAATCTGTTATGAAACATTGAGTAGAAATAAAGAGAGGGGAGGTTTGGGAGTACCAGATTTTAAGAGGTATTATAAATCAGTGATAATGGCGAGAATTTTCGATTGGACGCATAATCCAGAGAAAAGCTGGGTCAAAATAGAAAACACACCGAGTGGAACGAATTTAAGTAGGATTATATGGGTGCCCACACGATAGGGGTTTGGATAATAACACAAGTTTGTACACTTTAAATGTTTTGAGAGTTTGGGATATAATGCATAGACAGAAGGGGTGGGTTTTTAATTTACTATTAATGCCATTAAGGAACACAGAGTTTTTTGCTCCAGGTAGGGAGGGTATCACAGGAAAATGGATTATAAAAGAGGATGCACAATTGGGAGATATAATGGTGGGGGAGGAATTGGGATCATTAAATGAGTTGGAAAATAAAAAAAAGGGATATTTTCAATAGGATAGATGAATGGCGATATCACCAATTGAAGCACTTCGTTGGAGGACTCCCAAGACCTTTGAGAACTAGAAAGGATTGGAATCCATTTGAAAGATTGTTAGATGAAAGGGGTGATGGGAAACATGGAATTCTCACTGATATAGATATTAGCACTAAACTGATGTATATAGAGAAATGGGAAAGATTTGGGGATGGAAATAGACGAGGGGATGCAGAAAAAAAAATATAGATTAATTCATAAAAATATTAGTATGCGAGAGGTTGAAGTAAATTATAAGTGTTTGATAAGATGGCACATCACACCGAAAGTTGAAAATAGGATGAATGGGGAGATTTCACCGTTGTGTTGGAGAGGGTGTGGAGAGATAGGCACGTGGTATCATATATGGTGGGGGTGTTCAAAAATACAAATATTCTGGAAGAAAATAGTTCACGTAGTGGGGAAGATTACTGAAGTTAATATTAGATTGGACCCAGGGGTTTGTCTTTTCCATAATAGAGAGGTACCAGTGAAAACATATAAGAATTCGGGTATATGGTATTTATTAAGTGCCGCAAAGAGTCTGATACCCAGGTATTGGCGAAAAAGGGAAGTACCAACGGAAGAGGATTGGGTAGTTAGAGTGAATCAGATTTGCGAGATGGAGAAACTTTATTATATGCACATAGATAAGATGGGGATATTTCATGCAAAATGGGAAAAATGGGAGGATTTTAAAGGAAAGGTGAAATATATGAAGATATAAAACTCTACTAGATATATTATGATTGCTCTCTATAGTGGGGCAGGGAGAAAACGCAGAGTAGTTGGATGGGGGGTGGGTAGATGGGGAGGGGGAGGGTTATGGAGTTATTTTAGGGAGATAATTATTTGTAAAATTGTATTGTTTTGTTTGTTTTCTTTTTTCCTTTGAGTGGGGAAAAGGATAGTAATATGAATTTTGTCGAAAATTAATAAATATTTATAAAAAAAACAAAAAAAAACAAACTGCAGCTATTGTGGGTTGCTCCTAGTCTGCAGTAGTCAGGGCTGACCAAAAGTGGTCCAAGGAAAGAAAACTGGCAAACCAGCAACAGGGTCATGGGCATGTGGGGAGGGTAGGCTGGCCCATGCTGTCCGATCCAACAGAAGAGCTACTGTAGCTCTAATTGCTGAAAAAGTTAATACCGGTTCTGATAGAAAGGTGTTGGAAAACACAGTGCATAGCAATTTGACATGTATGAGATTGCATAGCTGCAGACTGGTCAGGTTGCCCATGCTGACCAGTGTCCACAATTTAAAGCACCTACAATGGGCACGTACACATCAGAACTGAACCACGGAGCAATGGAAGAAGGTGGTCTGTTCCAATGAATTTAGGATGGGTTTGAGGTTTGGGTGGAAGACAGCCGCTGGAAGCTGCCTAGCGGCAGATTTCTATGCAACATGTAAAGAGGGACTCGCTTCCAAAGGGGTTGTATCCCAATTGTAGGTGGAAGTGCCCGGTGTCCAAAAAAAGCGTCACTTGTTTTTTATAATCATTTATTGAAAATAAAAGTATACAAGTAGAGCCAACGCGTTTCAGGGGGATTGTCTCCCCCTTCTTCAGGGCCATATTTCTTGGAGAATGATTATGATGTGAGAGGGTTACATTTATTTGATCAGCTACTAATTATGTGACTTCTGAAGGCAATTGGTTCCACTAGATTTTAGTTAGGGGTATCAGAATAAAGGGGGCTGAATACAAATGCACGCCACACTTTTCAGATATTTATTTGTAATCAATTTTGAAAACCATTTATCATTTTCCTTCCACTTCACACTTTTGTGCCACTTTGTGTTGGACTATCACATAAAATCCAAATAAAATACATTTACATTTTTAGTTGTAACATGACAAAATGTGGAAAATTTCAAGGTGTATGAATATTTTTCAAGGTACTGTATTTTTATACTGAAAGGAGTTCAGTGAACTTACAATCTTACCGTATTTTTCGCTGTACAAGACGCACTTTTTCTTCCCCAAAACTGGGGGGGGAATGTCAGTGCGTCTTATAAGGCGAATATGGAGCGGCCGGTCCGGTATTTCCACCGCGGCCGTGTCAGAATACCGGGCCGGCCGCTCAGCTCTGCAGCGGGACCTTACCTGTTCCTCTATCCAGCGGCGTGCTGTCTTCCCGGCTTCTGTAGTGTGGGCACTGGGCATGACAGCCGGGTGCCCAGTGCGCATGCGCGAGAAGCGGTGCGCTTTGTGAATGGTAAGGCGGTACCTGGGACACATGACAGATCCCAGAAGCCGCCGGACCAATCACAAAGCGCAAGTGCTTCTCACTCATGCGCACTGGGCACCCGGCTGTCATGCCGAGCGCCATTACAGAAGCCGGGAAGACAGCGCGCGGCTGGATCGAGGAACAGGTAAGATCAAGCAAAAACTCTGCGGAAGTAAGAGAGGGTACCTGTCAAATTCAGGTACCCGCTCCCCACTTCCCCAAAGGTCAGCAGTCATCTGTACTGTCCGCAGTCTCTGGTCATCCCTGTGCTGTCCGCAGTCTCTGGTCATCCCTGTGCTGTCCGCAGTCTCTGGTCATCCCTGTGCTGTCCGCAGTCTCTGGTCATCCCTGTGCTGTCCGCAGTCTCTGGTCATCCCTGTGCTGTCCGCAGTCTCTGGTCATCCCTGTGCTGTCCGCAGTCTCTGGTCATCCCTGTGCTGTCCGCAGTCTCTGGTCATCCCTGTGCTGTCCGCAGTCTCTGGTCATCCCTGTGCTGTCCGCAGTCTCTGGTCATCCCTGTGCTGTCCGCAGTCTCTGGTCATCTCCTGTGCTGTCCGCAGTCTCTGGTCATCCCTGTGCTGTCCGCAGTCTCTGGTCATCCCTGTGCTGTCCGCAGTCTCTGGTCATCCCTGTGCTGTCCGCAGTCTCTAGTCATCCCTGTGCTGTCCGCAGTCTCTGGTCATCCCTGTGCTGTCCGCAGTCTCTGGTCATCCCTGTGCTGTCCGCAGTGTCTGGTCATCCCTGTGCTGTCCGCAGTCTCTGGTCATCCCTGTGCTGTCCGCAATCTCTGGTCATCTCCTGTGCTGTCCGCAGTCTCTGGTCATCCCTGTGCTGTCCGCAGTCTCTGGTCATCCCTGTGCTGTCCGCAGTCTCTGGTCATCTCCTGTACTGTGTCTGCAGTCCATTAGTTCAGAATTTTTTTTTTCCTGTTTTCTGCCTCTAAAACCTAGGTGCGTATTATGGTCAGGTGCGTCTCATACAGCGAAAAATACGGTATTTATTTTCTATTTACCGTCTATCACACTGTAAAATGCATCAGCGCCTCAACACACTAAATGCCGGAAAATCAGTCCATTAGAATGAATGAAACACCCTTGTACAAGAATAATGATGAAATTAAAGACTTATGTCAGATTTGTGTCTGTACTGTGCATTACCAATAACAGCGATTATTATCATTACCCATAAATGAAAAATGCTGGAAAAGAAAAATTATATATAAGCATTTCACCTACCACATCCTTTTTTTTTTTTTTCATTTTACAAAGCACTGGTGTCCAGCTTTTTTGGAGTGATGTGTAGAACCTATGTACAGTATTCCTTTATTAGTTCTCCAAATCTTAGGTCTTAGAGCACTTAAACACTATGAAAGCCACATTTACAACTAAAGTGTATGCCAAGTCAAATACAACATTTAAATATATTCTTGCCCATGCACCTGTACAACTAGATATTTTGTATTAAAACTCTACTAATCCTCTAAATTTTACCTGGTAATCCTGCCAGTCACAGGTCTGGTATGAGGTTCTCTTTTGTAGAGTGACAACACTCACCCACTGTCTGCCATATTGCAGTGACTATCAAACTTTCATAGGTATTCATGCAAAAAGACTATGGGCAGCCACACTGCCTTGTGCACCAAAAATGAGTTATAATAGTAATGCACTGTTTAAAGCTGAACTCCGGGACCATAAAATATTGCCTTAAATGGCATTTGTATTTTTTCTTGAATTTTGGTGTGCTTTGTGTTTCTTCAAGATCTTTGCTACTTTGCCTCTGTGCAGGAGCTTCCTGTAATAAAGACCGTTTACTGATACTCTCACTCCTTGTGCAGGGTGACTGGCCTTGTCTTCATTGCCTCCCTTATTTGTCTGTAGTGTGTGGAGTTCATTGGCCCCTCCCACAGCTCTTTTCTCTGCACAGGCTATGTACAGCACGGTGATGATGTCACTGCTACTTTTACAAGGTAATATCTGGGTTTCCAAATGCATTTGGTTCACACAAAGTGGATTTATATCTATTTTGGCTATTGGGGAAATTGAATAATCAATTTTGTGTCCGAGGTTCAGCTTTAAGGATATTTCTATTTTTTACATCACTGGACACACACACAGAGCAGGCTTAATAAACATGTCTACCTGCTTTATGTGCCAGCTGTAGCTGAATAGACACTGGAAAAAAAAAAAAAAAAAAGACAGGAAGTCCTCCCCTATGTTACCCTGCCTCCCAAGGAAAGCATCGGTTTATCACCAGTGTCAGAAGGTGAGGTTAGAAAACTCCATCCCTGCAGGTACCTTATAGGTTGGATTTTGTCTTTCCTCCAGTCTGGAGTAGTTTTGAAGCTGGTCCTAAGTACTGTTAAGGGGCAGATTTCGACCTTGGTGATATTTTTTCCAGAGACCAATTGCTTCCCATTCTCTGATACAAGCATTTATTTAAGGATTTGTAAATATGGTTTCTACATTTAGGTATACTTTGCCTCTGTGGGATGTCCATTTGGTATTGTTAGCCTTGCAGACACCACCACTTGAGACAACCCAGGAACTTCTGTTACTGCTTCTGACTCTGAGTATTGTCTTCATGGTCGCTATTGCCTTGGCATACAGAGTATCGGAATTGGTGGCTCTTTCCTGTAGGGAGCCGTTTCTGATACTCAATAACAACAAGGTAGTGCTTTGTCCTCATAGGAGACACGTAACTCAGGTAGTCATGTTTATTAAGGATGCTCTGTGTCCCAAGAAGTACTCCAAAAAATTAGAGAAGTACAAAAATCCAGTTTTGTACAATGTTATTTGTTGGTCTTTTGCTTTTAAATAAGGTGTGGTAACTTACCTTGATAAGATACCAAGTAGCAGCAACAAAAGCAACTCTGAATGCTCAAAGTGTATTTCCACCTCTCCAGTTCTATTTGAAAAACCTAATTAATGTTATGCTTTCCAGTTCTCACAGCATACCCAAATAGAATTATTTTATAAATATTTCTTACCTTTCTAGCCTTTTCTTTGTAGTAGATTTATATAAAGGACTCTAAATGCATTAACATATCATTCAAAACCCAAGGCCTGAAATCTTTAACCCATTGTTAGGAAATAATGTGTTCAATTCTAGTTTACAACCAATAAGATCTGCCAGCACAGTACAGACTTGATTATGGTAAAACATGTTTAAGTTATGCTCTGAAATTGGGAACATGTAACAAATATAAACTAGGTCAATAGAAAAGCAGATAGTTACACACTAGTGACATTATATCCAACGTTATTAAGTGCAGACATGACAGATAACATCTGACTTTGTTAAACCCAGATATGGCAAACTGCAGCCCTACCTAGGACCACCATTCCACCCAGAAAGAAAGGGGTTTTCATAAGCTTGGAACACTGACATCTCTGCACAAATATAAAAAGTTTGTTATCAAAATTTTGCTGCAAAAGGGGAATATATTTTAGGAATCAAGTAGCCCTACATTATATTTTCTATAAATAGAAAAACAGCAATGAATAAATATTGCTAATACATTTGTAGATAATATGTTAGGCATCTGTGCACTACACTGTCCTCAGTCTTGTATATCCTTTCCGTTTTTTTTTATACACCTGGCAATTGGACTTTCATCTTTTACATGGCAGCTAATCCAAAATACAACAGGTCTAGCTTTCCAGCTTGTGAGCCAAATCTAACAGAAAAGGGTGCCAACATAAAAAAAAATATAGCAATCATAAAAGTGTATAAAATATATAGTTATTTTTATGGGGCTATTTTTTAATAATTTATATAATTTCTTACAATGAACTGAACTAGGAAGAGTAGAAAGGAGTGCCCGGCGACCAGGAAATACAAGTTATATTCCTAGTCCATATTGGAAACAACCAGAAGACCATACCCAGAGGTAGCAACCCAGGCCCCAAAAGAGTTATCCGTCACTTTCTTTCAAGTGTGGTGCATTCTATGTGGGGAAAACCAAACACCCATCTCATAAATGAGTCCATGATCATATATACTATACTATACTATATATCAAATGGTAAAATAGTCTCCCCAATTGGCCATCATGTAGGCTTTGTTCACAACTTTCATGTTTCAGTTATGAAATTTATGGCACTTGATCGTGTCTATGAGGATCAGAGAGGAGGTGATTTTGACAAATGGGTTTTACAATGCGAAACCAGATAGATACATTACTTAAAAGCTACTAGCCCACCTGGCTTTAACAAGGTCAACAGCTTTAAATCATTTTTGAAAGAACAAATGAAAACCCCTTAATACAAATAGTCTGATACAGAGACAGCTACAGTGGAAACTTTAATAACATCTTTTACTCCGTCAAGAGATACAGTGGAAATATTGCTATTAAATAGGATAATTATAATAATTGTTAAATCTATTTACTAAAAAAAAGTGAACTATAATGGTGTTGGGCTAGGCTATATTGTGGAACCATTTTAAAGACTTTGTGACAGATATTAAATTGGTTTGAAAAAATATACTGGCATATATTGAGACATAAGAAAAAGTATCATCGTGTTGAGTCCAGATAATGCTATATAAATATAGGTGTTTGTTGAATGTGGGTTTTATCTTTGTTTTGGGTCCGTGCAGTTCTCCGTGTGCCCTCTGGAGGTATTCTAATTCAAACTTCAGGAGAACCTGGAGCCAAATCCCTGATCTGTCAGGCAAGTACTTCCTATGACATTGTCCTTGATGGGCATGTGCGGTGTTGTGTGCATGTGCGGCTGTCACAACTGCAATGACGCACCTCTGGTGCCCTGCACATGGTCTTCATGCCCTAGACATGGTCCACCCACGTTATTCACGCACATCCACGATAGGCGGTGAGTGCACTGCCACCATCCTGGAACTTCTTGAACGCCGTTTGGCGTCCTCAGGTGGCAGTACTTGATGGCTGATTGAGGGGGGTATATTTGGAGGTACTGCCTACTGGGACATATGGCTCCAGACAACATGCACAAGTGATTAATGTGGATGATAGACAAGACTCCAGTACCATATTATGGCAAGCTAAGTGGTAGGACTTCTCACTATACTTTGTGTATTAAGGCTTTTGCTTTCTATAGAGGCTACATATAAAAGTTTATTGACATGGAATTTCTGTCTAATGTTCTGCCTTTTTATTAATATTGAGCTGTAAACTGGCAAACTTTGAAGGGTTGGGAAACCTTATATGCTTTCCACACTAATTAGTTGTTGTTACAAATATGGCCCCATGATAGATTTATACAGCTTGAGGATTACTGCCAGGGACCCCGGGCTCTGCCGCGGCGCACGAATCTGCGCATGCACGGATCGCCCAGGCACATCAATATGAGGGCATTAGGACCTGGGCGTCCGCGGCGGCAATCGCGGCCGTGCATGCGCACTGAAGCACACGGGCGCACGCCTGGCACCAATGACATTGCAGGGCGCGCTGTTTAAACTGGCCAGGCAATGTTCTCATTGCCGCAAGGTCCAGTTTCTGTTACCTGTGTTCCTGTAGTGTGTTCCTTGTTGCCGACCCTGCCTGTTCTGATTCATGCTGACCTTCTCCTGCTCTGACCCCCGGCTCGTTCCTGACCATTCCTCTGCCTGTCGTTACTGTTATTTGGACCTCCTGTTACTGAACCCGGCGTGTAACCTGACTACTCTTTGTCTGCTGCTTTGTACCACGCCTGTCCCCACTGTTACCGACCCGGCTAGTCTGACCACGCTCACTCCTGGCGGTCATCAATCCATCCCGCTCGGACCTGGACCTGTCAACCCCTTCACAGCAGGCTCATCCCTGGCATATACCCTCAGCGGGACCCCTCTACCATAGTTGGGTGCACCCACGGGTCGCGACCTGGTTTCAGTCTTGCACCAAGTCCATCCCCACCATCAAGGGCCCTGGTGAAAAGGCAGACTGGGAACCCCGTTCTGTGGACCACTAGAGATCCCGTTGGGCGGAACCTGACAATTACCCTGTAGAGCTGTTTGTGTGGAGAGGGGGATATATACAGTAGTTATGAGGATTATCCTCCATAATTATCTGTATGTTCATCTTTACAGAACTGATGCCTCTATTAAAACTGCAGACGATCCCACCAATTCAATCTAATTACAACTAATCCCTCTATATGTGTGGTTTTTCCCTGGAAATTGGCCTCATTGTGGGATTTATCTCCTCTTTTACCTTCCCAACTGGAAATGGTTCAGATCTTCCAGGATATAGTGTACACTTAGGTAACTATAAGGACATATTTTGCATGCATGTACAAATATTACATAGTAATTTTGTATTCAGAACAACCTTCATCTATCCCATTCATAGCTCCTGAAGAAGTGGGAGTTTTTCCAAGAAACACGTTGAGCTTATGGAATAGAGAAATTGATATGTTAATGAGGTTAAAACATATATATACGTTTGAAAAATTGTGATAAAGGAAGAGACAACCCACCTTTGATGTGAAATAATTTTTTATGATATATGTACAGGGATAGTGATTTTAACATTTTTCTTTGATGTAAAATAAACTTTGGCTTAATTGTGGCGGGATTTTAAAGGCATCATACAAATGTATAATAAAACAAATTGTTCTGTCTTCTTTCAAGTTGGGCACATATCATTGTAAGCGAAGCCTTTCTATGAGCCCTTTTTCTTCACCCACCTGCGACCAGTGACTGAGTCAGTACAGCGCAATTTCCAACCCTAATGAGCTACAAATTAACTGAAGAAATATGAATTTGATGGGTTAATTTTATTTTAGGTTATGGCCAATAATATGATGAACTGTATCCCATGAAAATTAAATAGTGATTGTTTAGTTATGGTAGTTTTTAAAGATAATTTTTAGATATTATGGTTTTAATACAGTACAACTCTATTGATAATTGTGACCGTTTGTGCCTTTTATATCCAGGATGAAGAGGAATTGCTTGGCGTGCTTATACATTTACAGATTAATAAATAACATACAGCATGTGTGTTTAGCACGACTTCTAAATGCACACAGACTAATCCAATACAGCATTTATCAGGGACGGTCTAACATAGGCCATCCTTCCAAATAAGCTGCATGTCTATGGGATCTTTAGGTCCAATAAAGAACATTTAATCAGGTGGGCTGCTTATAGTCAGATCAGAAAAAAAACGTTTGGGACTGTAGGCCTTCTACATGTTATGTGCAATTAAACCATGGCAACAACTGTTTGTGTAGTATTATGTTCAGCAGACTGTCTTCTTCTATTGTTGTGACTTAGATGACGTTCAGAGCACATTTTATGCCCAATTCATGCAAAACTCCACGTAATCCCAAGGGGTTCACATACTTTTTTTTGCAACTGTATATATATTGGTTACATCTTTTTTCTGTAAATATTTTTATTGCACCCTTTTGACCTTTTAGTAATAAATCTTTCTTTCTGAAAGTGTTGAACTGTTTCTATAGCTCGTTAATGCAACTTACAGATTTCTGCCTCTAAGAAAGCGCTACTGTGTTTGTCTAACCCTCTGTATAACCTGTCTGCAGTGACAGTGCTATACGGTGATTATCTCAACCATCATAGTGTTATTGCTGATATTGCCGAGTTTCCTCTTTCTCTGTACAAAAAGGAGGTGGTGGCAGTGTGAAAGGTTAATTGCGTAATCAACCTGACCCAGTAACAATTGCATTCAGGCTGCCGGTACATTGATTTGTGGTCCATTAGCTGGAAAATCATTGTGCAGGGTGCAGCTGGGCGTGGCATTGTTATGCACGTAACATCGCGGTTTCAGATTGGCTAGTCCTTCGGTCATGAGTTTGGTGAGAAGGTCAGGGGTCTGACGTGCGATCGTCACACTCTTACCATCAAAATGTGATCAAAAGGCCTTCTAAGAGAGATAATTCAATTGCCACCAATCCTTAGGTTGATCCACAAATGTTATATCAGATGCCAGACATCCTATACTTCCAAGTTTTGTACATTGCTTCCCAAAGCCAATCATAGGTAATCACTCATAGAAAAGATTACATTTTGATGACATTTTGATAGTAAGAGTATTCACTCTAGCCACATAGAAGTGTCCACAGAGTAGTGTTTATATTGGAATGTACACAGAGTGCTGCACTAATTCACATGTTTTCACAATTTTTCACATATGTATATGTGGTTTTGATTATTGTTGCACTGAGGATAATACACTATTTAGTTTTTGTATTTCTTGAGGTACACAATGATATTGGATTTAATTTTGAGACTATCACATTGAAGATTATTTGAAAGGATTTACTGACATTAAAAAGGATTCATGATTCATATTTTAGACTTTCAAGGGTGAAATTGGGACTTTTAAGTGTCAAAGGATAGGGTATTAATTTTTCACAATCTTAATTAATTTTCACAAGTTTTGTTTTGTTCCAATATTTGAATACCGATTTTATTCAGTTTATTTTGTACTGGAACATAGCAAACTGCATCAAAACTGCACCGTAATGGAGTGTGGTGTGAACTGCAAGCAAAAATGTATCCAAAATGCATCTGGAGTGCATTTTTGTGGTGTGAACTGGCCCTAAAGCCATAAGTGTCCAAAATACCTTTCCTTTGTTTTCATATTAATTGTATATTTAATTTTTAAACTGTACATGTGCCTATAGCTACGGATGTGTTTACATTGTTGATAGATTTTGAAAACAGCATTTGTGCCTATTTTTCTGCCAGACCGTAGGGTCTTGTTTTTTGTACCTATGTGTTTGAATTCCTCTAGTGGATATCCCCTTACCTTCTGCCTTAGGCCCAATGCACACTGGGTGTGTTTTTGTCGTCTGAAAAGTCGGAATCAGCTGTCGAAAGCACTATACTATCAATCAGACCGAACCATTGTTCCTCACATTGAAATTTTCATATGATTTTCCTATCGTGTTTAAGGGGCATTAAACTTACATCAGAATCAAAACTAAACAAGACAAACAGACTGAAGAATTCAAACCGCCAGCTATGCGCACTCTCAATCTCATGAGTGAGGCACCTGATTAGACCATTCTTGCAATAGGGTGTAGCCTCAAAAGATCTTTCAACTCTCCTGCTATCATCTTATCTAGATCCTAATGCCACATTCCAGGGCTTAATAATTCACACGATAGGAGGTTACGTAAAGAACTTCTTTTCTCCACTTTACCGAAATCCAAAATACAAGACTGCATCATAAAATTCATTCAGGGGCAGAGACCTTAGTGCCGACGTCATGCAGCTGCATGATATTGGTCAGCAGTGGCTTTCAATGCGAGTTACAGCAATTTTGCATTAATATATGTATGTTTGTTTGGCATGCTATGTATGTGATTCTCATGGTGCAATAAATGCTACACTATTACCATCTCTGATGTCTTCAGTGTGAGCTTTTTTAGCTGCAGCTTAGATCAGTGCTGGAACTGGAGAGAAGAGCACTGTGGATGGATGCATAGGCTAACTTGGCTGACACCTACTTATGATGAAATGCTAAGCTTGCTACACAGTTTCTAGCATATTTTCTGGTGAGTGCTCATATCGTGAGGTGGTGGCTGGTGTTTCTTTACACTGACAGAAGTCTGACAACAATCTGAGTCATTGGTGGCGGATTTATAATACATATGTTTTTTGGACTACACAGGACTTTTTAGTACTTCATACACTTTTATACATAAATAATTTACCTTTATTGTGATATCATACTGCAATATATATTTGTGTTGATTTTTGCACTTTACATACAGTGGGGATCGAACGTTTGGGCACCCCAGCTAAAAATTTGCATTAATGTGCATAAAGAAGCCAAGGAAAGATGGAAAAATCTCCAAAAGGCATCAAATTACAGATTAGACACTCTTATAATATGTCAACAAAAGTTAGATTTTATTTCCATCATTTACACTTTCAAAATAACAGAAAACAAAAGAATGGCGTCTGCAAAAGTTTGGGCACCCTGCAGAATTTATAGCATGCACTGCCCCCTTTGCCAAGCTGAGACCTGCCAGTGTCATGGATTGTTCTCAATCATCGTCTGGGAAGACCAGGTGATGTCAATCTCAAAGGTTTTAAATGTCCAGACTCATCTGACCTTGCCCCAACAATCAGCACCATGGGTTCTTCTAAGCAGTTGTCTAGAAAACTGAAACTGAAAATAGTTGACGCTCACAAAGCTGGAGAAGGCTATAAGAAGATAGCAAAGCGTTTTCAGATGTCAATATCCTCTGTTCGGAATGTAATTAAGAAATAGCAGTCATCAGGAACAGTGAAAGTTAAAGCAAGATCTGGAAGACCAAGAAAAATATCAGACAGAACAGCTCGCAGGATTGTGAGAAAAACAATTCAAACCCCACGTTTGACTGCACAATCCCTCCAGAAAGATCTGGCAGACACTGGAGTTGTGGTACACTATTCCAGTATAAAGAGATACTTGTACAAATATGGTCTTCATGGAAGAGTCATCAGAAGAAAACCTCTTCTACGTCCTCACTACAAAAATCATCGTTTCAACTTTGCAAATGAACATATAGACAAGCCTGATGCATTTTGGAAACAAGTTCTGTGGACTGATGAGGTTAAAATTGAACTTTTTGGCCGGAAAGAGCAAAGGTACGTTTGGAGAAGAAGGGGCACAGAATTTAATGAAAAGAACCTCTGTCCAACTGTTAAGCATGGGGTTGGATCAATCATGCTTTGGGGTTGTGTTGCAGCCAGTGGCACAGGGAACATCTCACGAGTAGAAGGAGAAATGGATTCAATAAAATTTCAGCAAATTTTGGATGGTAACTTGATGCCATCTGTGAAAAAGCTGAAGTTAAAGAGAGGATGGCTTCTACAAATGGATAATGATCCTAAACACACCTCGAAATCCACGGGGGATTACATCAAGAGGCGTAAACTGAAGGTTTTGCCATGGCCTTCACAATCTCCTGACCTCAACATAATGAAAATCTATGGATAGACCTTAAAAGAGCAGTGCGTGACAGACAGCCCAAAAATCTCAAAGAACTGGAAGACTTTTGTAAGGAAGAATGGGCAAAGATACCTCAAACAAAAATTGAAAGACTCTTGGCTGGCTACAAAAAGCGTTTACAAGCTGTGATACTTGCCAAAGGGGGCAGTACAAGATATTAACTCTGCAGGGTGCCCAAACTTTTGCAGACACCATTTTTTTGTTTTCTGTTATTTTGAAAGTGTAAATGATGGAAATAAAATCTAACTTTTGTTGACATATTATAAGAATGTCTAATCTTTAATTTGATGCCTTTTGGAGATTTTTCCATCTTTCCTTGGCTTCTTTATGCACATTAATACAAATTTTCAGCTGGGGTGCCCAAACTTTCGATCCCCACTGTAGATATGTGACTGATTGCTGCACTTTGTAATTGTTGCACTCTGATTCTGTGGTGCTGTAAGTGATTATCTGTATGGTTTAATAAGGTTTTGTAGATCAACCTTTATGCTAGCAGTCTCCTTTATCACAGACTAGACCTTTTATATTATATAATTGGATGATAAAAATCTGGCCAACAACCATTTTTCAAGGGATCCAAATGCTGTCTTGAGGCATGACAATAAACTACATGAATTTCAAAAAATTTGGAAAATGGAGTGTGTGTGTCTGTCTGTCTGTACTGATGTACAATAAAACAGAGCCAGCAGTACATGGCCAAGTTGT
The DNA here is from genome assembly GCF_062004578.1 of Staurois parvus. NCBI lineage: Eukaryota > Metazoa > Chordata > Amphibia > Anura > Ranidae > Staurois > Staurois parvus. The sequence continues at coordinate 11,563,659 of NW_028317855.1, read as the reverse complement.
GCAAATATAACACATCGTGGGATGTGACTCCCTTATTATATTTAAACCTGGCAACAGATAAAGTGGCAGTTAAATCATTGGCAATTGTTTGCATTGTTGAACAACTCCGACAGCTTGTTGGGAAGTTCCAGTTTGGCCAATTGACTACTGTCCCTATGAACGATTTGCTGCTGGGGTTGCAAACTATTCAGACAGTTAGCCTTTTTATGTCCTTGGTTTTATAAAACCCAGTTTTATTGGGTATTTAGATGACAAAATAAGCAGCATCCCCTTTGGTTAAGGGTTTGGGGCCTGTTCCAGCCAGACATTGATCTACCACTAATTCTCACATCTCTGTTCAGCACTGGATTAGACTGTGTGACTACATTGTGCCAGATCGCAGTCAGCCTGGGATAATCCCAACAAGCTTCATCTCGTCTTCTAATAGGATTGTCCAGGATTTTATCATCAACTATTCCTTTATTCAATTATTTTCATTATCTAAATGATTACATTCAACTGCTAATTCAATGTATTAGATTAGAGGCCAATCCATCTGAGTGTTAATTATCCAAAACATGTGATCTCAGCAGCTGGTTGTGCTGCTTTTTGGAAACACGTTGTTACTGCTAAACCAATTTCCAAATAAACAGTTTATAAAACATTCATACACACAATTTCCAACCTGCTAATAGGTCATACAGCATATTCATGTTATGTTAAATTATATAGCTGGGTAGTAGTATACATTATACAGTATATTGTCTGCCGTTTCATATTTGAAATTGCACAAATACAGCTGTGAAACATACTGTTTTCAACTTCTGTACACTAGGGATGAGCCCAGGTGTATGTGGATCATTGTCCCACCTGAGCTTTCCTGCCAGAAATCGCTCACTGCGCACCACGGTTGATGCATTCTGCGTGCCACAGCTGCGCAAGTACAAGGGAAATTTAAACGTGCTGCTGTGGGGTGGGGAATGCCTCAGCCACTTTTGATTGGTAGTGCGCAGTGACAGCTTTCTGGCAGGATAGTTCCGGTTAAGCTCATTCCTACTCAACACAAAGTATGCTAGTTTCTGAGTGCACCTCTGTTCACCACTTTGAAATAAAAAGAAATTTAAAAAAACAGTCAATTATGGGTATCTGTAAGAAATCTACAACTTCGCTCTTAGCTTGTTATAGTTCATCCTTTACTTTCAGCAATAGGTGAATGTACTGTTATTTATCTGTACACCCACAAAGACTAGTCTATGCACTGCCTGAGCTCAGGGCAGTATCCTTGTCACTTCCTGTGAAAATATTCAGCATCTAAAATGTACACTAACTGGGTAAGTCGTGAAGGAAAGAGATAATTTAACAACAGCCACTGGGACAAAATAATTTCAGTGCTAAACAGATAAGCAGCACATACTAAGCACTAAATGCAGTAACCGCAAGAAACCAAATAGAATTCGTTTTACTGCAGTCAGACCAGCACAATGGGCTCTGCTTAGTTGCCATGGGTCATTATCATTAATCCTTAATCCACCTTCCACTTATAATAAAAATAGACAGCATTATTTTTACAGATACAAATAATCTGTTGCTTTCCTTACCTACATTTCTTAAACTTTGCACAGTGACAGCAAATCCTTTTGTTCTGGGTAGGAGGTGATATTTCAATTTGGGAAGGCCTTTCGCTTCTGCAACTTGCATGCTGATTTCATGTTTCTTCTCTGTGAAGCGTGTGCCCTCGCAGTGAATTAGAAACTAAAATGAAAAGACACAATTAGTACTGTTTTGTGTGTACATACTCGACAACAAGATTTGTTAAAGAAGTTATGAGTTGCTAATATTGAGTAGAATTCAGTCTTTACCTATGTGAGAGGCTCCTGTGTTGGAGCCCATCAGATAGAGTTTTAAAGGGAAATGAAGAACCACTCTTTTCGTGGGTCCCCAGTATTCCACTATACAGCCTTAGCAGCACAGTATGCATAGTTGGGGGGGTGAGGAGGGAGGTTGTATTGTAGGAATTAGGTAGACTTTTTTGTCAGTGTGAAGCCCAGTCAAAATAAAGTGCATCTAACCCCAAGAACAAAAATGATATGTATTGCAGCTACCATGCATCCATGTTTCATTTATTTTCACCTGTTGATCTTGTCAGTAACACTTCCTGTTCTATGGTGACAACACTCACTAACTCTACTATATGTATGGAGCAACAGCATTGTTATTCTAGGACAGGAAATGTGTTAATACTATAGACCAACCCCCCGCCCCCCCCCCCCCCCCCCCCCGCCATCTTCATAAGATGGAGGGATGAGTTCTGTATCTCACAGAGGTAGTTCAGATAAAGAGGCCAGATATTGGGAAATGTGCATTTAATGGAGAGATGTAATAAATACATATAGTATATTTTTTTTGCCTAGACATACAGTACATTTTAAGGCTGCCAGCTGTGAGCTGCAGATTAGATTGCCTTTAGATAGATAGTTGACAACCCTCTAATCCACATATGGGAGCTATATGTTGGGTGTGAAATGGGATAGGTGTGTAGGGTGAGTTTCATACTGTGGTGTGTGGTATGCGGAGCACATTATTGGTTCTTGGTGTGGGCTGCTGAGGGAAAACTGATGCATGCTGCTGAATGTAACAGGGTGCGTGATGGGCTATGCTGAGTGCATTTGTGTTACATATTGTGGTGTGCTGAGTGTATTTTAGAGAATTGTGCTGTGTTCTATGGTTATTTTGGGGGTTTTTGTTTGGGGGGGAACCAGGTGGAATGTGTCCAGCCTATCACATGTTTTCACCAGAGTATTCTCTGCCTGACATATAACTGCTGATTAGCAGAGTGTCATACTTCTGCTTGGGGTAGGTTTCGTAGGATGTCGTTCTTGAAGAATGGAAAAAGATATTGCAATATGTGATGCCGCCAACTTGTGCATTCCATGCCTAGAAAACTTGGTGATGTTTTTACAAATCACAGAGGTCATACAAAATACTAGTTATATTATTAACCTTACTTTCATGTAATGAGCTAAACAAATGTTCTATAAAACTTAGTTTTGTCAACATTTTGGAAATAGTTCTTGAGTTCATTGAGACATTGATTAAAATCTTACTTTTCAAAAGGGGTGTACTTATTTATGCTGAGCACTGTATACAGTGAGGAACAGAAGTATTTGAACACTCTGCCATTTTGCAAGTTCTCCCACTTAGAAATCATAGAAGGGTCTGAAATTCACATTGTAGGTGCATTCCCACTCTGAGAGACAGAATTTAAAAAACAATTCAGGAAATCACATTATATGATTTTTAAAGAATTTATTTATATTGCACTGCTGAACATAAGTATTTGAACACCTAAGAAACAGCAAGAATTCTGGCTCTCAAAGACCTGTTACTGTGCCTTTAACCACTTGCCGCCCAGCCACTGTTGATATACGGCGGCAGGGCGGCACTGGCAGGCAAAACCACGTTTTAAAACGTGTGTTTTGTAAACAAATAGGGGGCGCGCGTGAGGCGCCCTGCCGCCCTATCTGTCCCACCGATCACCGCGGCAGATGTGATTCGCCGGGTCACAGCCGGTCCTTACCGGCTATCTCCCGGCGATCGGCGGAAAACAGTGACAGACAGCACAGCTGCAGTAGCTGTGCTGTCTGTCACTTCCCTGTCAGCTCGAGGATGAGCTGATCGAGAAATAACAGTTTCTCTTTCTCGATCAGCCTTGTCCCGTCCAGTACACACCCCCGCACCCTAGTAAAACACTCCCCTCACTCCTATAACCCTTCCCTGCAAAATAAAGTTAACCCCTTCCTCCCCATTGCCATTAGTACAGTGTCAGTGTCTTTTTTTTTTTGCACTGATCACTGTATTAGTGTTTTTGGGGATGTCAGTGACCCCAAGTCAGTACCCCCCAATGTCAGAATGTCCGCCGCAGTCCCGCCATAAGTCGCTGGTCGCTGCTATAAGTCCCTGATCGCCACCATAATTCGCTGATCGCCGCCATTATTAGTATAAAAAAAAACTAAAAATCCCAGTATCTTTCCCGCCATTTGTAAACGCTATAACTTTCACGTAAACCAATTAATTTACACGTATTGGGTTTTTTTTTAGAAAAGACATGTCGCAGAATGCACTTTGGCAGAAATTTATGACTAAATTTGATTTTTGCATTTTTTTTTACTGGACATGTTTTATTGCAAAAAGTCCAAAATATTGTTTTTTTTCCCTCAAAATTGTCAGCCTTTTTTTTTATAGCGCAAAAAATAAAAACCGCACAGGCAATAAAATACCACCAAAAGAAAGCTCAATTTGTAAGGAAAAAAAGGATGTACATTTCATTTATGTATCGTATTACATGACCGCGCAATTGTCCGTTAAACTAGCGCAGCGCTGTATAGCAGAAAAATGGCGTAAATTGCAGTATTTATACCATAGTTTGTAGACGCTATAACTTCCACACAAAGCAATCAATATACACTTATTGGGATTTTTTTTACCAAAAACATGTAGCAGAATACATTTTGGCCTAAATTTATAACCAACTTTGAGTTTACTATATATTTTTTATAGCTGAAAGTAAAAAATATTGTTTTTCTTCAAAATTTTTGGCCTTTTTTTGTTTATAGCGTGAAAAATAAAAAGCGCACAGGTGATCAAATACCACTGAAAGAAAGCTCTATTTGTGTGAAAAAAAGGACGTAAATTTCGTTTGGGTGCAGCATTGCATGACCGCGCAATTATCAGTTGAATTAGTGCAGCGCCGAGTAGCAAAAAGAGGCCTGGTCATTAGGATGGTAAATCCTCTGGAGGTCAAGTGGTTAAAAAGGTCCACCTCTACTCCACTCATTAATCTAACTTAGTAGCACCTGTCTGAGCTCTTTAAAGACACCCGTCTACCCCACAGTCAGTCAGACGCCAACTACTACCATGGGCAATACCAAAGAGCTGTCAAAAGACACCAGAGACAAAATTGTGGACCTCCGCAAGGCTGGAAAGGGCTACGGGGCAATGCCAAGCAGCTTGGTGAAAATAGATCAACTGTTGGAGCAATTGTTAGAAAATGGAAGAGGCTAAAGACGACTGTCAGTCTCCCTCGGACTGGGGCTCCATGCAAGATCTCACCTTGTGGGGTATCACTGATGATAAGAAAGGTGAGGAATCAGCACAAAACTACAAGGGAGGAGCTGGTCAATGACATGAAGAGAGCTGGGACCACAGTTTCAAAGGTCACTGTCGGTAGAACACTACGCCGTCATTGTTTCAAATCATGCAGTGCACGGAAGGTTCCCCTGCTCAAGTCATCACATGTTCAGGCCCGTCTGAAGTTTGCAAATGACCATCTGGATGATTCAGAGGAGGCATGGGAGAAAGTCATGTGGTCAGATGAGACCAAAGTAGAACTTTTTGGTCTAAACTTCACTCGTCGTGTTTGGAGGAAAAAGGTTGAGTTGCATCCCAAGAACACCATCCCTACTGTGAAGCATGGGGGTGGTAACATGCTTTGGGGGTGCTTTTCTGCGAAGGGGACAGGACGACTGCACTGTATTAAGGAGAGGATGAATGGGGCCATTTATTGTAAGATTTTGAACAACAACCTCCTTTCCTCAGTCAGAGCATTGAAGATAGGTCATGGCTGGGTCTTCCAACATGACAACGACTCAAAGCACACAGCCAGGATAACAAGGAGTGGCTCCATAAGAAGCATATCAAGGTTCTGGAGTGGCCTAGCCAGTCTCCAGACCTAAATCCAATAGAACATCTTTGGAGGGAGCTGAAACTCCGTGTTTCTCAGCGACAGCCCCGAAACCGGGCCAAATTCAATGTTGTAGTGTGTGCAAACCTGGTCAAGAACTACAGAAAACGTTTGACCTCTGTAATTGCACACAAAGGCATCTGTACCAAATATTAACACTGATTTTCTTAAGTGTTCAAATACTTATGTTCAGCAGTGCAAGACAAATACATTCTTTAAAAATCATACAATGTGATTTCCTGAATCTTTTTTTTAAATTCTCTCTCAGAGTGGGAATGCACCTACAATGTGAATTTCAGACCCCTCCATGATTTCTAAGTGGGAGAACTTGCAAAATGGCAGGGTGTTCAAATAATTCTGTTCCTCACTGTATATGTATGTAATTACAACTAGTATAAATACCTGAACCTGTTTATCATTCTCTGTAAATCTGGCTACACGCTGTTAAAATTAACAGATTCCTTCATCCACTAAAATGCAGCTGCTGATGAGAGAAAATATTTCCAGCATGTCCCTTTGACAGAATTCGATCAAATGATTGAAATATATCTGGCCCCTTAAACGGCTGAAATTTGATCAGTGTATGGCCAGCTTTACCCTGGTAGAGGGAGGTGCAGCACTAGGCAATGAGGTCTTGCTGCATATACAAGTGTGTAGTGTTATATTCTCCAGTTAAGCAAGACTTTAATTGAACTGTACCTCACACAAACTGGGATAAGTCATGCAGTAACAATATGTGCTGCTTGCAAATAAAGTGTATTTAAACCTAGTAACAAAAATATAGTATGTTGCAGTTTGCCTGTTTTGACGATACATTTTTTATTTCTTCTGGTTCCTGATGAAAAGGACGAAATTCGCTCAGTTGATGGCCCCTTTCACCACCCACTTTCCTGACATCCATCAGTTGAAAAATCAAAGTAGATGGATGGAAAATCCAACCGCATACAGCCACTCTTCAGATATTCTGACAGCTGCTGGTGCCAAGTGTCAAAATACAATAGCCAAAGTAGTAGATTCCTCCATCCTCACTGTATGCCTGTTAGATGCTTTTGTTCAGCCTGCAGGCCAACTGTGTATAGACAGCATTAGAGGTGGTTGCTGAATTAGTTTTCTTTTTAAAACTTTATTTCTGACTTAGCAGTTATTTTCTGCCAAGATTGCAATTTTAAATTCAGTTTTAAATGTATTTATAGTTCATTATAAGCACGCCTCAGACATGCAAAACAAACACACACGAAAATTATTATTTGATCCCCTGCAGATTTTGTATGTTTTGTCACTTACAAAGAAATGATGGGTCTATAATGTTTGTCATAGGAGTATTAAAATGATAGAGACAGAATATCAACCAAGAATTCAGAAAAAAAAAAACACATGATACAAATGTTATTTTACTCACTGAACTGCAACTCAATTTAGAAGTATTTGATCCCCAAGCATGTTTCTTCCTCCAAACATGGAGAGTAGAGTTATTGTCAAAGAGCTCAATTTTTGTCTCATCTGACCACAGCACTTTCTCCCAATCCTTCTCTGAATCATTTAGATGTCCACTGGCAAACTTCAGATGGGCCTGTACATGTGCCTTCTTGCGGGTGCTGAAAGATTTCAATCCATGGTGGCGTACTGTGTTACCAATGGTTTGTTTGGTGACTGTGGTCCAAACCGTCTTGAGATCATTCACAAGCTCCACCAGTGTAGTTCTGGGATGATCCCTCACTTTTCTCATAATCATTCTTACCCCATGAGGCGAAATCTTGCATGGACCAAGGGCGATTGATGGTTATTTTGTATTTCTTCCATTTGCAAATAATCTTTCCAACAGTTGTCTTCTTCTCACCAAGCTTCTTGCTAATGGCCTTGTAGCCTATTCCAGCCTTATGCAGGTCTGCAATCTTGTTGCTGACGTACTATGACAACCCTTCGGCCATTTGTCCATAATGATGGTGAGGTTTGAATGGAAGAAAGATTCTGCAGACAGGTGTCTTTAATAGACATAATGAGTTGTCGTTAGGAGCACCATCTTAAATTGACAGGACTAACCTGTGTGCCACATGAGCACATAGCCAGTCTGTGGGAGCCAGAATTATTGTTGGTTGTTGGGAGATCAAATACCTATATTGCTCACTGAATTGCAACTTAATTTATAACATTTGTATCGTGTATTTTTCTGGATTTTTGGTTGATATTTGTCTATCTTTTAAAATGCACCAATGATTAAAATTATACACCCTTCATTTCTTTGTAAATGGGCAAACGTACAAAGTCTGCAGGGAATGAAATATATATATATATATATATATATATATATATATATATATAAATAATATTATCATACTTTGCTTACCCAAAAATGTTCAGGGTAGTCTTTAAGATTCCTTAAGCCTTGCATAACTGTTTTCCGATCTTCTTCCCATTTTCTCTTACAAAACACTATCTCTAAGAAGTACCACATCCAGCCGATTACTGGCACGTAGGACAACTCTTTCTTGGCTAGGACTTTTGAGCTCTACCAAACAGTAAAAGTAAAAGCAATTAGGAGAAACGTACATTTCTATGCACAACAGAAATCAATAACTTAGGCTGGTCCAGACACAACTTCAATTACTGAATCCTATCAGCACATAATGTGTACTGTACTGTACACTACTACATCAAAAAAGTGTTATATTCCCTCAAGTACTTCAGTATAAAATATACACCCTTTTATATCAGACCATGGACAAAATAAAAAAAGATATATATCCCACAGCATGTCCTTGGCAATAATACTGCCTTTTTTGTAAGACACCATAACATACTATAAGTTTTATTACTTGTTGATTCTGCCAGTAGAGGTGTCGATTTTCTGTAACAGGATTACAACACAGTTCAACCGCAGTAAAATAACTGCAGAATTGTCAACATTAGTCATGTAGTTTTAGATGGGCTAGTAGGCAAGAAACAATTCAGGGTGAGCATGGATGCTGGTATATCAAAACTGCTGTTCATGTTCAGAAATGGTACATTTGTCCCGATGACCACAGACTTAGTTCTGAAAAGCTACAAACGAACACCTACAATGTTCAAGAGCACTTAAAGCAGAGTTCCACCCAAAAGTGGAAGCTCCGCTTATGTGCCTCTTCCCTCCCTCCGCTGCCACATTTGGCATCTTTTGAGGGGGAGCGGGTACCTGGTTTTGACAGGTACCTGCTCCCTCTTTGCACGCCCTTGCAGCCCTCTGGGAAACTCAGCAGGTCCTAGAGGACTGCGGCCCATTCACAGTGCACAGTGCGCTTCACACATGCGCAATAGGAGACCAGCTGTGAAGCCGCAAGGCTTCACTGCTGGTTTCCCTTAGTCAAGATGGGAACACCAGCACCCGACAGCTGACTGAAGAATCGGCTCAAGGTGAGGACACCACTGGATCCCTGCACAGGTAAGTGCCCTAATATTAAAAGTCAGCAGCTACAATATTAATGGAACCCATGCACGTCTGCAAAAAAGCAGTGCACCTTGTGCTATGTGGGAACACGTGTTCCCAAACCACACTTGGTCTGAACAAGCACTAAAATGTAGTTTGTGAGGCAGAATTTAGCGATCAGTAGGTTGTGACACAGAGTTGCCTGTGTACTGGCAGTATAAAGTGGTAGGATCAGTTAATGAACAGCATGGTAGTGGCAGTCAATGAGAAGAAGCATGGAATTCCTGCTGAAGAAGCTTCTCTCCATCAGCCACTTACCACAACACTGGAGATGAAAGATTGCAGGACTGCTATCTCTGCTCTTCCGCCTTCAGCTGCCAGACCAGCCATATTAGCCACCTGTACGAGGAGGGAAGGAGGTGGCCACACCCCCAGTTCCACCCACTACCTCTAGCTGGAAAGCACTACAGACAGGCCCTGGTCTCCACTGACCTGCAATTCCCTATAAGCTGTGAAGGCAAGTTAGGGGAGACAAAGGACCCTGAGCAGGCTCCAGATGTGCTACTTTTTTACGCAAACATAGAAGATTGACAGTAGCGTGGTCTGCCCCAATTTTTGCCCCCCCAAATTTTTTTCATTTTTACAATTTTTTTTGTTAACGGTTTTGTTAAGAGTATAGATCTCTTTTTATTCGAAGCATGTTTGAATCCATTTAGCAATGACTGACTCACTACCTCTGCTGGAAGTCTATTGCAAGTGTCAAATACCTTTTTAGTAAAAATACTTTTTAGGATTAGTTCTGAACTTTCCTCCTGGTAGTTTGAAGTCATATCCCCGTGTTCTGGATCTTGGCTTCCTAATGAAAATCCTGCCCTCCTGAACCTTTTTCACCCCTTTAATGTATTTAAAGGTTTCAATCATGTCTCTCTTTTCCCTTCATTCCTCCAGACTGTACATATGAAGTTCCTGAAGTCTTTCTTGGTATATTTTATCCCTCAGACCGTTCTATCTTATTAATATCTTTTTGTAAGTGAGGTCTCCAGAGCTGGACAAAGTATTCTAAAACCAGCCATACATGGATCACAATTTTGTCCGGTTCAGCAGGGACTAGCCAAATTTCGATTCATGTATGGGCACCCTGTTTGCACAAAAATCGCTCTACCAAATAACTTCTGTACAACTGCCCCATTGGATAAATGCTGCTCAATCACACACACAATAGCTCAGTGGGAGTGATTTCCCTATCCATCTTGAATGGGTGGATAGGGGAATCAGGTCAGTTTTTCCATTCAACCTATCGGCTGAATGAAAAAAAAGAAGAAATCTAATCCATCTATTGTCAGCTTAAATGGGATCCAACAAAAGAACTGGTGACCCATCTAGTCATGCATCTTAGAAATTCTATTTGCTTTTCCCAGTGCCTGGTCACACTGTTTGCTCATTCTGCAATCATCTGAAATAAGTATCCCCAAATCTTTTTCCTCTGTTGTGCTGGCCAACACTGTACCCCTAATACTTTACAGTAAATTAATTATTTTTCCTAAGTGCACCGTTTTACATTTAGAAGCATTAAACTGCAGCTTCCACTGCTTTGACCAATCTTTCACCAACGCAAATCATGTTCCATGTTACAGACACCTCCAGGGAAATCAAACCTATTGTATACTTTTCTGTCATCAGCAAAGACATACCTTACCCAAAAACCCTTTAGTTATGTTATTTACATTTACAGAGGTTAAAGAGAACATGACCTAGTACAGAAGACTTGTGGTATACCACTTATGACTGGTCTCTGTGCTGAATGAACCCCATTTATAACCACATTCTGGTATCTATCCTTTAACCAACTGCAAATCCACTGAACCACCCTAGATGGTACAACTTTTTATTTGATCATTGTGTGGAACGGTATCAAATGCTTTGCTGAAATCAAGATAGGCTATGTCCACAGCACCACCCTGGTCCAAAAGATTAGTGATATTCTGCTTTGGGTCTAGCAAGTTGGATGTTTTTTAAGTGATCGGTGGTCCCTTTTTACAGTGGTTCCAATAACTTAACAATAGATCTGGCCACTGGACTGTAGTTGCCTGCTTCTAATCTGCTGCCCTTCTTGTAGATAGGTACAATATTAGCTTTCTGCCAGTTATGGGGAACTTCTCCTGCTACATAAGATTGATTAAAAAAAATGTTAATGGTCCAGCAACTATACCATAATGTTGTCTTAGAATTCTAAGATAAATACCATTTGGGCCCATTGCTTTATTATGCTTTACCTGTGCCAATTCCTCTGCTACCTCTGTGTCCACAAATTCTGCAAATGAACCATCCTTACTAGAATCAACATGATCCCCCAACTTGTTGCTGTTAGTACAATTTATTTCTGAGAAGACTGAACAGAAGTATTTGTTTAAAAGGTTTGCTACATCCAGGTCTCTTTTAAGATACAGTAAGTATTGTTTCCAGTTTTCATTTTAGTGATCCTATTGTATGTTTTTCCTTCTATCACTGATGTACCTAAAAGGTTTTGTCTCCTTTCTTAATAGATGTAGCCATTTCCGCCTCTATCTGTGCTTTGGCAGCTTTGATGTGTTTGGCCTCCTTTTGCAAGTAAGTGATGCAGAGTTCAGAGGTCAGTAGGGAGAGAATAGAGTGCAGTAGTAAGTGACCCTCTGTCTCACAGTACAAATAGCCCTCCTCTGCACTGATTATTTCTGTTCTCCTGCCTGGACTCTTTACAGTATCAGGGTACTGAAGCTCCAGCTCTTTTCCCCCGTCTCCTATTCCCTGGTCCAGTAATCAGGGTTAAATTACAGTTAATCATAGCCCTACCTATTGGACTAGGACATAGGAGAAGGAGGAAAAGAGAAAAAGCTGCAGTACCTAGAATATTGTAAAAAGTATAGGGAGGAGGAGAAGAGAGGTAAGCCAATCCCCCTTTCGTGTCTCTGCTGCACTTGTCATAGACAGCTGCAGCAAAAACACTATTTATGCCAACATGAGTGGAGTGGGGGGGCAGGGCTATTATTGGCTGTGATTGGCCTACCATTCACAGCCGTGAATCATAGTGTCACTCCTACTCAACGCAAACAGTGTTTCTGCTGCAGCTGCCTGTGACAAGTACAGCTACAGAGGAGACACAGAAGTGGAAATGGAACAGCATTTTTCCACATTTGTTGTACAATGTAAGAGGGCACAGTGAGTCCCACATCCCTTGGGGCCCATGTGCATCGCACACATTGCACAAATGGATGATATGCCACTGATAGAGATGTTAAAATGGCATCATACGTGGAAATCATATGGTGTCGAAGGCCCTCATCCTGCTCAATGTTCCATTTTGCCATAGATGGCTTCTTTCATATCTCTTGCAAAGCAGTTGTCTCTCTATATCCAAAAATGTGCACATCACTGTCATTGAAAGAATGTCCCTTTTCTTTAAGTGGAATTCCAGCTTGCCAGCTAGCCTTAAAACTGTCCCCTCCCTTCTCCTAACCCCTATGCTAACTAACCTGTGTAAGAAAGTTGTATATACTTACCTATTTTCAGGCCACTCCAGTCCAGTCACATGATCTGGCTCCCCTCTATCACCCAGCATAGCTGCAGGGCAGAGGCGGGAGTGGTTGCAACGGATGCACCTTTGAAGCCAATGTCAGAGTGCTCTCTCTTCTCCTCTACTGGCTGACACAGGAGTTCATGGGACCGGATAGGGTTTAAAATAGGCAATTATATACACCTTTCTTCAACAGGTTAGTTAGCATAGGTGTTAGGAGGGGGGTGGAAACAGTTTTAAGGCTAGTTAGGTATATGCCGGAATTCCATTTTATGGTGTAAGAAAATGGCCAAATCTTGATCTGTAGATTTTGCCCTCCTACATTAGACCATTCATTTATTGAGAGGTTTCTTTGCCTCCCAAGTGGTGCAGTGGTTTTGCATAGAGCAGCCTGGATCCTCCTCTTCTCGGGTCCCCTGCAGACTCTCCTGTCTCTTTCTTTTTGTCAGGTGCCCCCACAGCATGCAGCTTACTATGGGAGCACCCGCTGCTCTGTGTGTTCATTCATACATGAAGCCACAGTTTGGCCCAGCCCCCTCTCTTTCCTCATTGGTTGACTGGCTGTGAGTGACAGCAGCAGGAGCCCATGGCTCCTTCTTGCTGTCTCAGCCACTGAGGAAGAAGAGACCTTGGGCAGCAGAGGCTGTCATTCACATCCCTGGAACATGATGAGGCTCAGGTAAGTATTGAAGGGGCTGGGGGCACTGCTGCACACGTTTTTTACTTTCATTTATTTTAAGGTGTATCTACCACCTTTGTGGAAATAAATGCTGGGGTATTTTCCTGACACTCATTAAAACAGAAGAAGTAGCTTGGATTAGTTAGGAAACATCCTCAACATTTCATTGCAAGTCCATAAGAACGTGACAAATGAATATAACATAACCTGGAAAAATGCAAACCTTCACAGACAATCTAATGCTTACGTATGCAGTATATGAATCTAAAAAACTACTAGTGCTAGGCAGTAATTTTAATAACATGCAGCTTTAGTCAAAGCATTTTTTTTTAAGTTTTGAATGGGAAGGATTAGACCCTCTGTCAAGTTTGTAATGCTGTCTGTGTCCCCATTGGTTAGAGATTCACCTGTTTGTGACTGTTGTCACCAAGACATAAAGTGAGTGAAAACTGAAATTTTAGAGCTGTCCTCATAACGAAAGGTACGGGGAAATCTCCCACTGGGGACACCTGTTTTGGAGATGACAACTCATTTGTGAGATTTCCCAACTTTCTGTTGTGTCTCTGGTACAGGAAGTGTAATTCTTCCAATGGTTCAGAAAACAAGAGGTGTTCTCTGGTGCACAGACTAGGAGGTTTAATAACAATGCTATCTGAAAAGCAGTGAAGCAAAGTGTAAAGGACCGTATTAGAATTCGAGCAGGATTAATTGTTAATTTTTGTATTCTCAAACAAATATAACAAAATGCTTTGTATTGTATGATTAATACACCCAAAGAGAGCAAATAAACATTTATTGTTAAGGTTTACATACAAATTCTACAAAAGGAAATGTGCTGCAAAGACTCAAAGAAACGCATTAGATAAAAACCCCATGGAAGCATTTCAATATCATAACAATAAGGATGACATTAGCTCATTATTTTGATGCCATTAAATGGAAACGTATGCTTGTTGTAGTAGCCACAAACAAACTTTTATAAAATGTGCTTGGCTTCCATCCACGGAAGATAATGTAGTTAAATGATTCTGGATGGATGTTACTTTACAAACATTAATGCACCAATTTCCAAATATGTACCTATCTAAGTTCATGGAGAAAGGTTACAATGAAAAAGCGGTATTAAAGAAAAAACATTTTGTTACCTATAGCAACAGAACTCAGAAGGCTGTGGGACTCAGTGATAGCTTTCTCTCTATCCTCAATACATTCATGTTACATTTTGTTACAAATAAATGCAGCATATTTTCCCTTTCTCTGTTATTTCTTTGTGTGCCTCTAGCAGGATTATTTAAACTAGAAAAGCTACAATTTCTGGGGAAATTGTGTGAAGTGTTCTTGCCTCCACCAGTAGTCTACAACTGGAGTGGGCGGAGTAACTGGGTGGAGTGGCTTGAGTAACTGTTGTGTGGTTGGAGTGGCTGGAGTAAAATGGCTGGCATGAGTTGCAAACAAATGGTCATATTGTGAAAACTATCAGGACTATGGCTTAGCCGTGGCTTGGACGTGGTTTTTAGTGGCAGCAGGGATAGCTGAACGTTTTGATATACAATTTGTGTAGGTGGGCTTGAAAATGAGGGAGTGATGGCAGTTTAGAAATCATGTCCTAATTTTTCATCTCACACTCTAGCTTTTGTCAGCTCCCACTCTAGTTTTGAACATTGCGCCATTCATTCCTATGGGACCAATTTCACCACAAAAACGGCGATATTTCATCAACTATTCGGCGAAACGTTCCACAAAGTAATAGCACACCAATCGGGAACAATCCGCACGTTTCGGTATATTACTGTCTATGTAGTGTAAAAACAGTAGGAGGAGTTAGGGTGGTAAATTTGGCTATAATAATAAGAATATATGTGTGAGATAACAGTAAGTGGTCTTGCCATGCAAGAACACTTAATTAAGTGTTCTTGTATGGCAAGACCACTTACTGTTATCTCACATATATATTCTTATTAAGTGTTCTTGCAAGAACACTTATTGTTATCTCACAAATATATTCTTATTATTATAGCTAAATTTACCACGCTAACTCTGCCCACAGTTTTTACACTACAAGTAACAAGACAAGTAATATATCAAAACGTGCGGATTGTTCCCAATTGGATTGCTATTACTTTGTGGAACGTTTCTCTGAATGGTTCACGAAATATCGCGGTTTTTGTGGTGAAATTTTCCCATAGGAATGAATGGAGCAACTTCAGTGGGAGCTGACAAAGCTAGAGTGTGAAAGGAAAAATCAGGACATGATTTCTAAACTGCCATCACTCTGTCATTTTCAAGCCCACATACACATATCTTATATCAAATCGTTCAGCTAACCCTGCTGCCACTAAAAATGTACACGGCTAAGGCATAGTCCTGATAGTTTTCACAATATGACCATTTGTTTGCAACTCACGCCGCCCATTGACATTCATTGAAACTCCACTCTAGACACCTGAAATTTGAAGGGCAATTTCTAAACTACGACTGTGCCTTCATTTTCAATATTTTAGAGACATACTATGCATCAAAATGTAGGTCTGGGTCTTGTGAGTCTCACAATATAAAGCTCTTCGGTGTAGGATTTATAGTTTTAAAACTACAACTGTTTGAAGATGGCAACCGCCAGTGAAGTGAGCAAGTTGGAGCAGTTTGTTTTTAACCGCTCCTCTGCCCTTGCTGTAGAGTGAGTTGCTATAGGAACCCAGGTGTGTGAGCAGGCAGCAGAGTGACAAAAGCTACTCCACCCAGTTACTCCGCCCACTCCAGGTGTAGACTACTGGTGGAGGCAAGAACACTTCACACAATTTCCCCAGAAATTGTAGATTTTCTAGTTAAGGTAATTTTTGTACCAGTGCCAAGCTGCATGCAGACATCACATACAGTTGCAAGAAAAAGTATGTGAACCCCTTGGGATTACGTGGAGTTTTGCATGACTTGGGCATAAAATATGCTCTGAACGTCATCTAAGTCACAACAATAGAAGAACACAGTCTGCTGAACATAATACTACACAAACATTAGATGTTGCCATGGTTTAATTGCACATAACATGTAAACATTCACAGTGCAGGGAGGAAAAAGTATGTGAGGCCCTAGCTTAATGACTTCTCCCAGAGCTAATTGGAGCCAGGAGTGAGCCAACCTTGACTCCAATCAGTGTGATGATATTGGATGTGTTGCTGACAGCTGTCCTTCCCTTAAAAAACACACACCTGTTTTGGGTTTACTGGTTTCAAGAAGCACTGTCTGATGTGAACCATGCCTCGCAGAAAAGAGCTCTCAGAAGACCTACGATCAAGAATTGTTGACTTGCTTGAAGCTGGAAAGGGTTACAAAAGTATCTCCAAAAGCCTTGATGTTCATGTGTCCACGGTAAGTCAGACTGTCTACAAATGGAGAAAGTTTAGCACTGTTGCTACTCTCCCTAGGCGTGGTCGTCCTGTAAAAATGACTGCAAGAGCACAGCGCAGAATGCTGCATGAGGTAAAGAAGAATCCCAGAGTGTCAGCTAAAGACCTACAGAAATCTCTGGCACATGCTAACATTTTTGTTGACACATCTACAATAAGGAAAACATTAAACAAGAATGGAGTACATGGGAGGACACCACGGAGGAAGCCATTGCTGTCCAAAAAGAATATTGCAGCATGTTTGAAGTTTGCAAAAGAGCACCTGGATGTTCCACAGCACTACTGGCAAAATATACTGTGGACAGATGAAACCAAGATTGAGTTGTTTGGGAAGAGCACACAACACTATGTGTGGAGAAAAAAAGGCACAGCACACCAACATCAAAACCTCATCCCCACTGTGAAACATGGCGGAGGGAGCATCATGGTTTGGGGCTGCTTTGCTGCCTCAGGGCCTGGACGGGTTGTTGTCATTGATGGGAAAATGAATTCCAGAGTTTATCAAGACATTTTGCAGGAAAACGTACGACCATCTGTCCGCCAACTGAAGCTCCGCAGAGGATGGGTGATGCAACAGGACAATGACCCAAAGCATACAAGTAATTCAACAAAACAATGGCTGCAACAGCACAGAATACACCTTCTGGAGTGGCCCAGTCAGAGTCCTGACCTCAACCCCATTGAAATGCTGTGGCATGACCTTAAGAGAGCGATTCACACCAGACATCCCAAGAATATTGCTACACTGAAACAGTTTTGTGAAGAGGAGTGGTCCAAAATGACTCCAGATCGTTGTGCAGGTCTGATCTGCAACTACAGGAAACGTTTGGTTGAGGTTATTGCTGCCAAAGGAGGGTCAACCAGTTATTAAGTCCAAAGGTTCACATACTTTTTCCTCCCTGCACTGTGAATGTTTACATGTTATGTGCAGTTAAACCATGGCAACATCTAATGTTTGTGTAGTATTATGTTCAGCAGACTGTGTTCTTCTATTGTCGTGACTTAGATGACGTTCAGAGCACATTTTATGCCCAATTCATGCAAAACTCCACGTAATCCCAAGGGGTTCACATACTTTTTCTTGCAACTGTAAAAGCTAACAGATACAAACCTGCTGTACGGATTTACCCACACAGCCAAGTATGCCAGATGCTCAGGGATAGGTGCATGGTCCTGGACACAGAGCCAGTGGATAGGATGTGTGGTAGAGTCTGTGCAGCCGATTCATATTCATTCATTTTTTATAGGCTGCCTGCATGCAGCTCAGCACTAGTGCAAAAAGCAAACAAATGACTTTTGCATATTGCATAGGGCTGTGTGGCTATATGAATGGGCCCTTGATCTGCATTTTGCCAATAATTAAAGGGTTGATTGTTTAGCAAGTAAGCCAAGTATCTAATACTTTATCCTCTGGCCCTTTTAGGTGCCAGGGGCTACAGAAACTCCTCAAATAACGCACTCCTCTTTCCTTTTGTACAACAGCACTTGGGCCTGGCCACAGCCTGCTCAGACACTGAGCACTATGTTATGATAGGCAGGGGGAAGTGTAATGTGTCCTCTCATACCTAGAATTACTGGGAGTTGTAGGTCTTTTGTAAGAAAATGTTTCACAATAAAACTGCATTTTATCATTTTTCAAAAATAGCAGCCCTTTATCATTTTTCAAAAATAGCTGCCCAATGGCTCAACAAGACTCAAAGGTTTTTCAGCAATAAATATGAGCTCATATTATGTACAAGGGCCCTATAAGTAGTTTCACCTACCTTCTTGTGATGATCGTCCAATAAAAGCACTTCAATGACAGTGGCAGCGACAAACCTAAGACCAGGATTATGTAAATTACATTTCAATTCCAAGAACCCCATTCTGAAGAGAAATATACAACTTACCGGTATTACCTTGCTCTAATAATCACATGTATGTACATAGGCACGTACATTTTTATGAGTCAAATTAACATTTTCATGGAGTCATAGCAACATTCAAAATGGCCACCCTTCATTGTTTTACACCTACATTAGATACCCCTCTGATATGTTTCTGTGAATTTCTGCATGGATGCATGCAATCATTTAGATTACAAAGCCGATTACTAATTGTTTAATTTTTTGCAAAGGGTGAATGTTAGAGGTGAAGGTTCATGCACAATGGCAAACCAAGCACTTGCTGCATGCATCGCAGTGTGCCCAACATATTTACACTCACCAACGACTTGAACATCAGAGGCTCAAATGATAATGCAACTAAGCATCCACTTAGCAGAAGGAGATACAAAGAACAGCACAACTTGAAACTTGATAAAATAAAAGCACAAACAATATACTATGTCCCACACCACTCCATTTCAATCTTGGGTAGAATATCGGATATTAAACATTTTATGTGTGGAAATAATAAATGTGGAAACATTTTTTTCATGAACAGTCTAAAAGCATTTCAAGAGCCTTCTAAATCCACACAGAACCACAAAAAATATTAAAGCCATCACGACAGAGTTGATGGCAGAATTGGCAGGCTGTGGGAGAGTGAAACATTTGAAATAGAGCCTATATAGAGTAAAGTTTTACTCATACTAATGTTTTTAGCAATATCATCCCACAGCCTAAGTATATCTATTTTTTCCTTATGTTTTAACATTTGGTTTTCTTCCAAAGAAGTTGCCCCAAGAATATGGGTTGTATATTTAAGGAAACAAAAGTTTGGATGAAAATATATATGCCATGCTGTTGAAGTTCACACTGTGCAGGCACAATTAGAAGACTAATTTATTTAGCAGATACTCACCCCCAGAACTCCAAATCTTTCACAGAAATTCCAGCCACACAGAAAGTCGATTTCAAAGTTGTGATTAAGAACTACTATTGCATTTTCTTTGCCGTATTTGGGGTAGCTTTCAAGGTCAGTGTACAGAGTACAATCCGTGCCTGACCACCACTCCAACAACATCACCAATTCTGAAAAACAAACAATTATCAGAACATACTCAAAATAATCTCCCATATACAGTATATTTAAAGCAGCAAATAAATGTGTTTATTGCAAATTACCCTTTTTGTCCACTGTGTAAAGCATCTATACATTTGAGAATATTGTGCATGTCAAAATTACCTATAGATTCTGTATCTTATATTCTGTATGAAATGTTAAAGCTGACCTCCAGGCAGATATGAAGACACAAATAAATACAGATCTACATTTATGAACATTTTTAATGCAAGAAGTGGAAGTTCCTGAGTTTGCAGTCCCTGTACAGAAGAACTCAGACTGGGGGAAGGAATGCAGCACAAGAAGCCAGTCAGTTGTGCAGAAGTGCATGCTTAAAGGAGGAGAAAGGAGAATGACAGAAAGATGAGTTCATCAGTCTACTATTTCTACTTTTACTGGCTAGTCCCATAGTGGGGTATGACATGTGGCATTATACCGCAGAGCACTGGAAAGCACCACGTCACCACACTGCAAGTTAAAAGTTAACTGCTCACACTAAAACAAAGCATTTAGGGTGTGGACAGTGTGAATGAGCCCTTATTGTTACATAACTGAAGCAGAGAAAGATAAGGTCTCCTTCCCTGCTAAGACAGGACTGTGTGGTGTGTAAGAGCTGTGTACTCTCAGAACTGGATGGACAGAAGTACAAATTCTTTGTCAGGTAAAGCATCTACCTAATATGTATTTCATTTGTGTACTTATTGGTTTGCCTGGGGTTCATCGGCATTAAAAGAAGCAACTGTACATAATTTAGGCATGTTTTGTGGTCTTTACTTAAAGCAGTATTAAACCCAAAACCAAAGATGTGGTGGATGCATTAGTTTTCTTTTTTTTAATTTTTCCCTCTGTTTTCACCTGATGATCTGGCCAGTAACACATCTCCTGTATTAGGGTGCCCAGATGAATGAGCACCGTGGGAGCCTTTGGGCAGCAGCATTGTCAATCTGGGGGGAGGGGAGTGCTAGATGGACTAGCAGATTGAACAAATTAAAGCCAAACTCCAGCTTACACTGTAGTTACAGCAACAGTTTTTTTTTCCCTTTGGAATAAAGGTTTTACATAAATAAAGCTGATCGCTGTAAGCACCCCTATCAGTGGTAAATGTTTTTTCTCAACTGCAGCTGGCCCTCGCAGGCTCTATGACTGAGAACTGCATGTTCAATTAACTGGAGGGGGCAGAAGTGGCTGGCTAAGGCTCTAAGAGGCACACAGAGGCTGAGCCAGCTGCCCCGCAGATATCTGGGTAAATCCCAACATTACTGTCAGGATCCTTGCAGAGGCTGGACCGGCTCTGTGACATCAGTCCACAGACGGCTTTGCCTGCTGCTGATTGATTCTGGGTCACATGAGTGGTCATACTTCTCATTTAAAGTAGAACTATAGGCAAAACCCTTTTTTTTGTTTTCTATTTTGGATACAGTAAAGAAGATTTTGGGAGATTTACCTTCACTTATCGTCCCATAGCAAAAACAGGAAGTGAGAAAATCTGTGGAAATTCCTTGGAGACCAGGTCACCAGAACTAGTGTCCCCATTGGAAAATTTCCCCTGTATTACTTTTCTGGGGACAACCCAACATTTGGTGATTCTTTTATGTTCACTTTCAATGGTAATGGTAAACAGGACACAAAGAGGGTGAATCTCCCAGGGGTATAGGCTGCAATAAAAACTGACAGGTGTTCTAATCCATCTCCACACTGTCCAAAACTAAAAAAAAAGTTCTGCCTTTATTTTAAATGTACAGAATTCAACTAGCAATTCAAAAGGTACAGAACAGATTTCAGAATGTTTTCTATGAAATGCTTAAGCCATAATACACACTTGAACAAGTAATTATAGGCTCCACAAGTCCCAAATGGGATGACGAATAGTTACACCAGCTCATTTTCCCATGGGCCATATAAATCTTTGGTTCTTAAGCTGTCACCAGAGAAGACCAGACAAATTTCCTGTCAGTAAAAGAACAAAATGTTGCAAAGGAAAGGCGCACTAACAGAATATACAAAATACTCCAACCAGCTGGCTTAAAAAGTAAAACTAAAGTAATGAGCAGTTGTCAGATAGCTAGCTCATCTCAGTCTTGGGGTTAAACTACCTAAGCAAACATGAATTGACCATTGTCCATTATGTCTGAATCAGTTCTTGGTTGTTCACAGAATGGGAAAATTGGGAATATGACATCATGTAAGATACTGAAAAAGTTCCTGACTGGACGTAAAATGTAAGGGTGGTACCCGTTTGTGACATTATCACACTTGTTTGATGGACTGACAGTGGTTTGTTGCAGCAGAGATTTGGGCCTCACAACGATACTATACTATCTTTATGTGCTCAATTATGCTGATTCCTACATTTTACATGTGAGTGCTTTGAGTATAAGCTTATATTCAATAAATTACGGCAATGAACCCCTCTTTTCTCTTCGAGATTTACTTACTGTATCTATAAGACGGGAAACTTTTAAGTAACCACTGCAATCCATCTTGGTAGAAGCACTGACCCAGTCGAGAAAACAGTTTCTGTGTTCAATTATTAGGCTTTGATAGACCTCCTTTATTTAAAGGGTCCTGGCAGCAAAGTAGATTGTATGTACTTTGTGGTGAAGGTTTTACACAGTTTTCACCTCTGTTGTGAAACCAACGGTTTGAAGGTCACATATGTTTGGGCATTTACATAGCTGAAAAAAGACAAAAGTCAATCTAGTTCAACCATTAAAAAAAAAAAAAGTTATAATCCTATACCCACAGTTGATCCAGAAGAAGGCAAAACAAATCAGCAAAGCATGATCCAATTTGCTCCTGCAGGGGAAAAAATTCCTTCCTGATCCCCCGAGAGGCAATCGGATATTGCCTGGATCAACTTTACCTATAAATGTTAGTATCCAGTTATATTCTGTGTATCTAGGAAATAATCTAGGCCTTTTTTAAAGCAATCCACTGAGCTGGCCAGAACCAACTCTTGAGGGAATCTATTCCACATTTTCACAGCTATCACTGTGAAGAAACCTTTACGTGTTTGGAGATTACATTTCTTTTCCTCCAGATGTAAAGAGTGCCCCCTTGTCCTCTGTGATGACCTCAGGGTGAATATCTCTACACCGAGTTCACTATATGAACCACTGATGTATTTATACATGTTGATCATATCCCCCCTTAATCTCCTCTTCTCAAGAGAGAATAAATTCAGTTCCTCTAATACTTCCTCATAGCTGAGCTCCTCCATGCCTCTTATCAGTTTGGTTGTCCTTCTCTGTACTTTCTCCAGTTCCCCAATGTTATTTTTGTGAATTGGTGCCAAAACTGAACTGCATATTCCAGATGAGGTATTACTAATGATTTGTATTGGGGTAATATGATATCTCTCTCTCTCTGGAGTCTATACCTCTTTTAATACAAGAGAGGATTTTGCTCGCTTTAGAAACCGCAGCTTGCATTGCATGCCATTATTAAGCTTGTGATCTACCAGAACTCCCAGAACCTTCTCCACCATTGATTCCCCCAGTTGTACTCCCCCTAGTATGTATGATGCATGCATATTCTTGGCCCCCAAGTGCATAATCTTACCTTTATCAACATTAAACCTCATTTGCCACATAGTTGCCCAATTAAACAGTGCATTGAGGTCGACTTGTAAGTTGAAGACCTCCTGTAAGGACGTTATTCCACTGCACAGCTTGGTGTCATTTGCAAAAACTTAAATGGTATTTTTAATCCCAGACCCTATATTGTTTATATATAAAAAACAAGGGTCCCAACACCGAACCTTGGGGTACACCACTGACAACCCTAGACCATTCAGAGTATGAATCATTAACAACTACTCTATGAATAAGATCTTTTAGCCAGTTTTCTATCCATTTACGTACAGATTTTTTTCAAGCCCGTAGACTTTACCTTACACATTAGCCATGTGTGGGGTACTGTGTCAAATGCTTTTGCAAAATCCAAGTATACCACGTCCACCGCCACCCCTCTGTCCAAGGTTTTGCTCACCTCCTCATAAAAAGAAATCAGATTTGTTTGACAACTACTGTCTTTCATGAATCCATGCTGTCTGTTGCTTAAAATATTTTTTTCCAGCAAGAACTCATCTATGTGGTCTTTTATTAAACTCTCCAGTATCTTTCCAACTATAGAAGTTAAATTAACAGGTCTAGAATTACTTGGTAAAGATTTTGACCCCATTTTAAATACTAGCACCACATTGGTCTTACGCCTATCCAGTGGTACTATGCCAGTCATTAAACAGTCCCTAAAAATTAGAAACAATGGCTTTGAAATGACAGAGCTCAATTCTTTAAGGACCCATGGGTGTATGCCATCCAGTCCAGGTGCTTTATTCACCTTTATTCTGTCTAAATATTTTTGGATCATATCAATTGTGAGCCATTGGATTATGTGGATTATCTGGAGCTGTGTCAATACCATGCTTATTATGGACAAGAGCTCACCCATGCTCCTCGGTATACACAGAGCTGAAGAAGGTATTTAATAAATTTGCCTTCTCTTTGTCCCCAGTCACCCACTCTAGATTAGTTTGTAAAGGGCCTACATGCTCGGATCTGACCTTTTTTCTATTACTATATTTGAAGAATTTTTGGGGGTTGGTCCTGTTATCTTTTGCAATCTGTCGTTCATTTTCAATTTTTGCGGCCTTTATTTCCTTTTTGCATATTCTGTTATATTCTTTGTAGGTTTAAGCGATGATAGCGTTCCTTCATTTTTATATTTAATACAAGCTCTTTTCTTATTATCTATAGCTTTTTTAACTTTGGCCGTAAGCCACATAGGTTTGATTTTTAGCCTTTGAAACTTGTTGCCCATGGGAATATATTTTTCAGTGTGTTCACATAGTCTTTTTGAAGAACTCCCATTTCTGTGTTGTGTTCATTGATGCCAATATTCCCTCCCAGCCTAAGTCTTGAAAAGCAGCGCTCAGCTTGGAAAATTAGCTCTCTTAAAATTGAGCGTTTTTATTTTTCCCATATGTGCTCGCTGTTTACAGCTTACAATAAATGAAATCATGTTATGGTCACTGCTACCCAGGTGTTCTGTACCATAAAATTGTCCTGTATTAGGTTTGTACATGTTTGCCCTTTAACTATTCCTGCAGTACCTTTACTCCAGTCAATTTCCGGGTAGTTAAAATCCCCCATTATTATCACTGTCCTAGCCCTTTCAATCTATGCAAGGAGCTGAGTCTCATTAACACTGGGAGGCCTATAACAAACTCCAATGATTACCTTTGTAGTACGCACCCCCATGTGCAGTTCCACCCATAATACTTCAGACTCATCACACTCTCCATCAACTAGGTATTTAAAGAAACACTATCATTTGTTACAAAGTGAGTGATTTTCATAGGTTTAAGTTCACAGTGAGCACTATGATGTGCTTCTCCCTCTTCTGAGCTACTCTGGATATACAAGATGAGATGATGAATCTAATCCATCCATGTTCATTAATTGGGTTTGTGAAGGAATGGCGGAACCCTCTTCATCATTTATGAGCATGTATAAACCTTGTTTATTAGGAGGTCTAAAAGCTGAGGTGAGTAATATAGGTGCATAGGTGTTTTTGGTGAAGGTTGCCCTTGTGGATTCACCACACAGTAATTTAGGATTGGAATTTCACTTTTCTGTGAAGCTGGGTTTATATGGCTTTGGGACTGTCTAGACCAAAAGACATTCAATATCATAACAATTGTTTGTATTTTTTTGTATTTTTCATATTGAAGGTGTTTAGTAGAATTTTATTCTAATTTATTAACACCGCTCTACTTTCTTTGTTATTTTATTAGTGTGAAACACTTTTTTAGTGCTGGCTAGCTATGATTGATATACTTGGTACTATTAGGATAGACAATTGCACACACAATTTTTTTGTATTTATTTATAGAATGGCTTATATGGAGGTTCTTTTTTTTCTATTAGTTGGAATAGATGGACTTGTGTCTTTTCAACCTGACTAACTACAGCAGGTAACTATCATCTACGGGAACATTTAAAAGAGAAGTCCTTTTTTTTGTTTTTCCTAAATTATACTTGCCTAGGTGGATGCAGCATCCACCTAGGCAAGTATAGGGGGTAATCTTTCCCCCTGCCGGATCGAAGTGAAAACTGTCAGTCACAGCGTTCCATGTTAGTTATGGTCATGTGCAACGCTGTATATACACTAGAAATGTCATAGTACATCTTGGGAGTGAGCAAGAGGGTACATACATTCCTACATATAGTAGGTTTACAGAAAACGAACATAACCACTTTGCAGCAAAAAAAGTGGAAATTTAGAAGAAGCTGAGAACAGAAGAAGATAAGATAAGACAACATTTTTTGTTTTTATTGTTCTTTCTATGGAGAAGAAGGATTTCGATGTTTAGGTAAGAGGGTTTACATTATTGTGAATTTTTGTATTTTGATAGTGAAAATAAAAAAATTTGATTTTTTCTTAATAATTTTCCCCCTCTTGTGTCCATGTGTTGGATTGATTAGCCGTGACAAGCCTTGTGTGGTTTATTATACTGCTATGTCCCTGGGGTGCTTTCCTAGGGGCTGTTCTTTCATGTTTATGGTTAAAGGTCTTAACCCCCACACCTTTTTTCTAGGTGAGCAGGCAGTTGACTATATTCTATACATGTTTTCATAGTAACAAAGTTTTTATTTAATTTTTACTGGAATAGAAGGTACTTTTCTGAGTTAAGGATACATTCTTGAACACAGTTTAGTTTTTTTAAACTATAGTTTAATGTCGCTTCAAAGGCAATAAAGCCAGGCAACTCGATTTTTCAGAAAGAGGTCAGCAACAGCAGTACCTTTCTAATGACAGTTGTACTTTAACCGCTTCTCCACCGCCATATAGCAGATATACTGCTATAGGGCGGCAGGCGTGTGCAAAATCACGTAAATATACGTGATTTCGCATTTTCGGGTAGGGGGCACGTGCGAGCAGCCATTCGCGGCCACGGCTGTCAATCACCGGGTCCCGGTCAGTGATTACCTGTCGGCACCCAGTGATTACCGAGGATCTCCGACGGGGAGGAGGGCTGCTTTGTTTACTAACAGTCCTCCTCCCTGTCGGCTACAGTGAAGCTCCAACACACCGCCCCCCAGTAAAACACTCCCAGCACACAGTTAACCCTTTGATTGTCCCTAATGTTAAGTGCTATTAGTATAGTGTCAGTGCTTTTTTTTAGCACTGATCACTGTATTGGTGTCACTGGGGATGTCAGTGACACCAAGTCAGTTTCCCCCAGTGTCAGAATGTCTACCGCAGTCCCGATATAAGTCACTGATCACCGCCAGCCATTAGTCGTAAAAAAAAAAATTCTATACTGCCATTTATAAACACTATGACTTTCACGTAAAGCAATTAATTTACACGTATTGGGATTTTTTTTTTAGCAAAATGTAGACATTTTGGCCTACGTTTATGATGAAATTTGATTTAAAACATTTTTTTACTGGACATGTTTAATAGCAAAAAGTCAAAATTATTGTTTTTTTTCTCAAAATTGTCGTTTTTTTTTTTATAGCGGAAAAAATAAAAAACACAGGATCACCACCGAAAGAAAACTCAATTCGAGGGAAAAAAGGACGTTAATTTAATTTGGGTGCAGCATTGTCAGTTAAAATAACGCAGCGCCATAAATGCAAAAAATGGCCTGGTCAGGAAGGGGGATAAATCCTCAGGAGGACAAGTGGTTAACCATTAATGCTGTAATTGTTTAAATAACCTAATAATTTAATGGAGTAGCATTCTTTTGTTATTTATATTGTTCATTTGATCATGCGATATTCTTGTCTATATGGTACAACTAGAACATTTTGTACTAAAACATTGGACAGTGAATTTATCAGTCTTTAGGTTCCATAATTTTCATGCAGCAGAAGCCCACCCATGGTGTTGTGATTGAAAAGAAATGTGTCTCCCCTACTACTAAAGGTCAAATATTTAGCTTCCTGCAGAGAAACAACTGTGATTTCTAGAAAATCAAAGCAGTACAGTAGTATGAATCTCACAACCACATGGACACCTTGTCAGCCAGCTCTCTAAATTGCCCTAAAAAAAAAAACGCTAAAATAAATAACTGAAATATATTTTACCAGAGTTGAATTGACAACAGTTTTTTTCAGAAAGTAGAATCTATTTCCATAAGCAGTAAGACTGCAAATTATGTTTATGTTATGCATTTTTTCCTAGATGGCAAGTCCCTCAGCAGTAAGATGTTCTAAGTAAGGTTCTATTCACACTTGCAAATGAGACCAGTTGTAATTACCCAAGACATTTTGGTGACTTAAAGGTGTCCCTCTTTCCTGTCTCAGAAGGTCGGCTGGGGGTGGGAGGGGCCGGAACATGGCGCTGTGAGCTTGTGATGTGAAGGAGCTCCAGACGCTGGCTCTATGTAGGCTGCCTAAAGCAAGGATCACTCGACACCCCTCAGCCGGAGCTTACCTGGATCCTGACGGTTGGATCCTGTGGTGCTAGCTGCTCTATTCCTGCTCCTGGCTTCCAGAATGTGCCAGATCCTTCCCGGTCCTGCTTTCCTGAGCGGTGAGATCTGCCCGGGGCGCCGGCGCTGTTCTGGGTCCACACTGGGGCTGTTGAGGACACCTGCACTGGGTGTGGAGGCCAAGAGGCGGTCGGCAGAGATGGGGAGCCCGTCTGGGGAGCGGTGCAGTGGAGGGACGGGCACTCGGTCCCTGGAGCTCCTGGAAGGATCAGTGCCGGCCGGCGGTATGTAGAGGAGTGCAGAGTGAGGAGGAAGGAGGATTCCCCAGAAACAACAGACCATGGAGGATCTCAGGAAGGAGCGCTGGAACCACACCGGGCAGAGCATAAGACCCTAAGACACCTGCTAGCACAGGACTCTCTGGACATTCTGGACTTACTGATTCCTTGCCAAGGTTACTCCACAAGGAGCTAGAGTACCAGGTTCAGATGGTGATGGTGAGTTGGGTGGGCAACGGCTGGATGATTACGTTAATATTGCTTTGTCTCTAATATAAATAAATGGACACTTGAGAGGAGGGACTGGGAGGGCAGAAAACAAAGGTGCTCGGTGATCTCCGAGGTTAAGGAAGTGTGCGAACATACTTTCTTAAAGTTATATGGGACTGTACATATGTCAGAGAACAAAGGAGGAGTTTCACACAGGTGTGATAATACCGTTTGTGTGCAGCGATCAGATAACCAGCAGACAAGCTCAATCAATATGAGGAGCAGACCCACTAAAGGGGAGGGGTTAAAAACTCTGCAATCAAATACAAACATGAGTACAATTAGGAAATATATTGCGATTCAAGAAAAAAGTCCAGAGATATAGGGCTCTGAGAAACAAAAGGAAAGAAAGAGAAAATAGGACAGGGAGTAAACTAGACTGTCATTCAGAATGTGAGATGGAAATGATTGACAAATGATTCCATAAATACGGACACTTTAGCAGAGCAAAATGTTATGAATCAACAGGGGGCTATATTTCAAATTCCTCCAAAACCGAGAAGGCAGAAATGTTCGCAAAATTGGAACTCTCCATGAAAAATGAAAAGGCGTTGATTCATAAGGATCTGAGACGAATGTTAACAAGAGTAGAAGTGGAAGGGAAAATGGAAAATCAGGCCCAGCAGATTGTTAAATTGGAAA
Source organism: Staurois parvus (assembly GCF_062004578.1). Classification (NCBI taxonomy): domain Eukaryota; kingdom Metazoa; phylum Chordata; class Amphibia; order Anura; family Ranidae; genus Staurois; species Staurois parvus. The sequence continues at coordinate 11,534,289 of NW_028317855.1, read as the reverse complement.
TGCAGGTAGAAGAGTTAAAAAAGGAACAGAGGAAGTTATCATACAATTTAGAGTATCAAGAGAACAGAGAGAGAAGTAATAACTTGAGGGTCCGGGGCCTACCAAAAGATCCAAATGAAGAGGACCTGCAAGGAAAAAAAAAGGAGTGTGTTTAACCCATTAATAGGAGGATCAGACACAGACCCACTAAAGATTGAGAGAGTGCATAGAATTAGATGTCCACCAGGAATTACATCAGAACTTCCAAGAGATGTGATTGTTGATTTCCATTATCATGAGGACAGAGAGAGAATATGGAAAAAACTGCGTGAGACATCCGAAATAAGATTTGGAGAAACGAAATTGTAAGTTTTTGCAGATGTATCTGCTGAAACTCTGTCTAGAAGAAGATTGCTGAAACCGTTATTGGAGCAGATGAGAGAGAAAAGCATTTGCTATAACTGGGGGTTTCCGGCATGCCTGATTGGGTAGAAAGACGGGAAATCGGCAAGGTTGAGATTCCCAGAGGAACTAAGAGACACTTGTGAAAAACTAGAACTGCAGATTGTGGATATTGCGGGGTGGTCAGAAGGGTCTAATGAGAGAGTGGAGTTAAGAAACGAAAAATGGCAGCAAGTAAATAAAAGGAGAAATTAGCCAGGGAATGGGTTGGGGGGGACGAGGGGGAGGAATTCAAGTCATAGTGTTGACCTTTGGGCTGGGGACTTGGGTCCCCTGTGCCTAGTAGTTTGTTTTTTTCTTACGTCCCTCCACCCCTCCCTCAGTCGGCCCTCCCCTTTGTCCCACATAGGGTTTCCAAGAGGAAGCCGGAGTAAGATATGTTAGATATGAAGGGACGTCTGGAGGCCTAGTAGGACACGAAATAAAAAAAACAATGTTGGGAGAGGGGGATCAGGATAGGCGTACATGTTCCTAAAATAGGAATCGCTAGTGGGGGAATCCTGCGTCATATTCCAGGGTAATATATAGGCCAGGGAGTTCCTATGAGCACGTTGGGTAGGGTATGGGAAGGGAGGTGGATATGGTGGGGGGGAGGGATGGGGTAGGGTAGTTGTCCACGATTTGAATATCTTACCCAAGGAAAACCAAATGGGGTCCCCTGTGATTTGCTACACGCAGGAAGCTCCATTGAAAGCAAAAAGAGAGCCTGACAGCCCTGCAGCTATTTGTGGTCATGTGCATGTGATCATTCCTGCAGCAATTACCTGTGGATGATCGTCCCTGGATGCAGACAGTCTGTGTTCAGGGCTGACCATTCACAGGTAATTGTAATAATAATAACATAAGACAGTAATAATTGTAATAATGTAGGCAAGTAAACCAACAAAAGCATGTAGCTTTAGACTCTCACTACAATGCTAATAGGCAGGCCATAGATAATGCATTTTTTTTTTCAATCACTTGGTGTTGATGGGGTAATCACATCCGTGGAGCTATTGTATTCTGACAGTGGGGAGAGTTCTCACTGTCAGAATACAATGATCAGTGTTGCCGGCTATAGCTGGCAGCACTGATTGTCCAGAAAAAACTGACAGGTTGGTTGTACAGAAGTTGATTGATAGATGGACTTCTGTACAACCAGGATGACCTTGCATGGACTAGAATTAGGCTGGTCCCTGCTGAACCAGCTGAATTTCAATCCATGTATAGCCAGCTTAAGCTGACATTACACTGTTCAAATTTCAGTCAGTGGGTGACCTTGTCAGCCGTCTTTTGCCTGCATCCCTTGATTGAAAAGTTGAAGGAGCTGGGTGGAAAACTGTCAGCTTAACAGCAGCTGGATCCAGTCAGATACAACAAACACTTTACTCCTGCGCTAGGAAAGGACTCAGTAGACCCAATAGGAATGTTCTGGAATTTTCTGGAATATGCACTGCTTGCTGCCCTCAACAGACCGGGGTGGTCCGAATACACTGGATACAAATGGAGAAACAGAAAAAGGGCGCACCGACCTAGTGCATTATCGTTTAAAATAATTTATTAAAGAAACAAAAATAGGTATCATACTCACAATGGACATAATAACACAGGCATGTCAAACACCTTGTTCAGTTTGACATGCCTGTGTTATTATGTCCATTGTGAGTATGATACCTATTTGTTTCTTTAATAAATTATTTTAAACGATAATGCACTAGGTTGGTGCGCCCTTTTTCTGTTTCTCCATTTGGATCCAGTCAGAGGCAGCAGGTGAGTATTTTGCAATGCACATGTTTACACAGCCTTGTAAATAGTCATTACAACCAGATTCTGGGTTGCGAAAAAAACCCAACAGGCTGTTTGCACAGAAGTCGATCAAGAGACTTCAGTACAACCAGCCTATACATAGATGGAGCGAAATTCAGCTGGTCCTTGAACTGGACTAACTTGGATCCATCTACATGTCTAATTAAACACAGTATCTTTAAGGCTTATTTACACTTGTGCGGAGACTTGAGGTTTTCAACAAAAGAAAACAAAGGATCTCCACAACGGCATACAGAAAGCAAATTGTTTTCTATGTGCCCTCTTCACACTTGACTGCAGCATTCGGGTAAGCTGCAGCGCTGTAAGGAAATCTGCAACATGTCTGTATTTTTCCTTCCTGCATTGCAGCAATATTTCTCTGCGTTTCTACCAAAATCAGCTAGGCCACACAAGATATAGTCATTGTCTAACAGAGTAGTTTGTATTTTTAATGTTCATGGATGCTCTGGAAATAAGGTGTAAATGCATTACGATGCTTTAAATGCTGCTAAAGTAACACTAATATGCTAAACACTGTAAGCAAATTAGCAGTTTATACACTGAATGTTTCAAGATTAAAATTACATCTGTGAACTGGTAATGGAAAATGTGTGCCACTCAGGCTACAAGGGAAAGCAATCCTCTGTCCACCACTATGACTGCAGGGCACAGAAGGAGCTCATCTAAGCTCTGAGCAACTGTTAAGCAAAGAATGGATCCTATGAAGCCGCACATCTATTCAGACCCACTGGCACTGGAATGAATAGCAGTCTTAGCCTGGAGGCTCCCACCAGACCACGCCCCAAACTTGTTTCTCTATGCCCCTCCGAGCTTAAACATGAAATGCGCTGGAGGTGTGGCCTGGCGGGAGCCCAGGCCGAGTCTGCCATTCATTCCAATACCAGTGGGTCTGCATAGATGTGCAGCTTCATGGGATCCATCAATTGATTAAAATTACATCTATTACAGAGAAATAAAGTTTTTTGTTACTGTATCTGCAGGAAAAGCTTACAAGAGTGACAATGGGGCATGCAAGAAACCACAGGGTGTGTTGATCCCAAAGAGATCTCTAGAAACAGAAATGTTGCAGCTTATGTAATAGTTGTATTTTGCAGATGTGTGAAAGAAAGTCAGGGAAGTGGAGTAGGAACCTAAAAGTTAGAAATACTGCAGCATACCGTGTGCTAGACTGTTAGATGTACTCCAGAAATGTTGCAGCAAATGTGAGAAGGGCAGGTTGCAGCAGACATACAGTTGTGTTCAAAATAATAGCAGTCAGACATCACTAACCTGATCAATCACTGTTTTTGGTAGAAATGATATTTCTACATGGCAAATAATTTACTAGCAGGTATAGTAGAGTAATAGAAATCCAACAGACCCAGCAGTCATGATATGCATGCTGCTGATTCTGTGTAATTGAATCACTAATTGAAAGGGGCATGTTCAAAATAATAGCAGTGTGGAGTTCTATTAGTGAGGTCATTCATTCTTTCAAAAACAGGTAGCAATTATTGCCCTTATTTAAGGAAGGAAGGCAGCAAATGTTGTACATGCTGGTTACAGTGCATTTCTCTCTGAAATACTGAGGAAAACGGGTCGTTCCAGACATTGTTCAGAAGAACAGCGTACCTTGATTAAAAAGTTGATTGGTTTCTGACTAACCTCTGCATGCATTGGTCAACTACCCAAAGGACAATTAGCTATGATGACAGAATCACTTCCCCTTTCATACTAGCAGTATACTTGATCACACATTCTCACACCCGCGCTCAGACGCCTCCACCACTTTCAACTTATAGCACTGACTCTGGCTTAGACGTCGTTTGCGTTCTTCTCCCCGCTGCAGATCCACACTTTGTGACGTTATCAGAGGAGGTCTGGGGCCTCATGGCCTAACGCGTTTCATTACAAGCGTTCTAATGTATTTCAGGCACTACCGTGTCGTGGTTTAGTTACCCCACACTGCTTTGTTTTTGTAATTGTACTTGTTTTCATGCACTCTTGACTAGATGTGTGTGTTGCTAATTGTCTTTCTCACATTTCATGTTTATCTTAGCTTATTATGTCAATCTGTATTTCACAATAAACATTATTTTTTTGGAAAAAAAAAAAAAAAAAAAGTTGATTGGAGAGGGGAAAACATATAAAGAAGTGCAGAAAATGATAGGCTGCTCAGCTAAAATGATCGCAAATGCTTTAAAATGGCAACCAAAGCCTGAAAGACGTGGAAGAAAGAGAAAAACTACCCTTTGAATGGATAGAAGAATAGCCAAAATGGCAAGGACTCAGCCAACAATCAGCCCCAGGAAGATCAAAGAAGGTCTAAAGTTACCTGTGAGTACTGTTATAATTAGAAGACACCTATGTGAAGCCAAGCTATCTACAAGAAGCCCCGCAAAGTCCCACTGTTAAAAAAAAGACATGTGCTGAAGAGGTTACAATTTGCCAAAGAGCACATTGACTGGCCTAAAGAGAAATGGTGCAACATTTTGAGGACTGATGAAAGTAAGATTGTTCTTTTTGGGTCTAGTGGCCGGAGACAGTTTGTCAGACAACCCCCAAACACTGAATTCAAGCCACAGTACACTGTGAACACAGTGAGGCATGGTTGCGCAAGCATCATGATATGGGGATGTTTCTCATACTACGGTGTTGGGCCTATTTATCGCATACCAGGGATCATGGATCAGTTTGAATACATCAGAATACTTGAAGAGGTCATGCTGCCTTATGCTGAAGAGGAAATGCCCTTGAAATGGGTGTTCCAACAAGACAACGACCCCAAACACACCAGTAAACGTGCAACATCTTGGTTCCAGACCAACAAGATTGACGTTATGGAGTGGCCAGTCCAATCCCCGGATCTTAATCCAATAGAAAACTTGTGGGGTGACATCAAAAATGCAGTTTCTGAGGCAAAACCAAGAAATAGAGAAGAACTGTGGAATGTAGTCCAATCACCCTGGGCCGGAATACCTGTTCACAGGTGCCAGAAGTTGGTTGATTCCATGCAACACAGATCTACAGCAGTTCTCAGAAACAGTGGTTATACAACTAAATATTAAAGTGATTCAAAGGAAAGCAAAATCTTTAAACATTTTTCAGTTTATATAGTGAATGTTTGAGTTTGTAAAGAAGAATACAAACACTGCTATTTTTTTGAACAGTCTAATATTCACTTTTCTTCTATTTTTTTTAGAGGAACAGCACAAATTTGATATATTTTTCTTCATGTTTTGATTTGGAATTGAATGTGTAGTGTTCCCAATGCATTTGTGTGTATGGAAATAAAAGCTATTAGAAGGATTTTGAGCTTTATTCACTTTTTTCAACACACTGCTATTATTTTGAACACAACTGTAGGTACCAAAGCAAATGCGAGTATAACAAATTAAATGATTTTCACAGAAATACGCAAGTATGATGAGTAAACAATCCACATGCACTTGATTATCTAAATATAAATATTCTAGAAAGATATGGCTCACTGCTTGCTTCCTTCTGAAAATGCTAGTTTGGCTGGTATGCCAACTACTGGCTTTAAAACATTATGAGTCATAGACTCAGAACTATTATGCAGAACAGGCAGAGAATGTCCTAATCCACACAACTCTTTCAGATCAGTGACTCAAAAGTATTTAAGCAAGAGAGTCTGAACGACAGCCAGGTAACTGATATTTTGACAAGTCAGCACATTTTTCTTTAATGCAAGGAGGATTTGAAGATCATCGCTAATCTGGGCAATTTAACGGGGCAGAACTCTGGGACAAAAAATTAGGTTAAACAGCCAATGATAAGATCTTTGGAGTGTTTATGAGTCAGGGTAAAGCAGTTTCTAGCACAGCACTAGAAGAAGTGATTCCTTAGAAGAAAGTCAGGCAAAAAAATGGCTGCATCCAGTTGCAGATCAAAGCAGTTGACAGTGGGTGGAAAGCTCAAAGTACAAGCCAGAATTTGGCCTCAGATTAACTTAAAAGGAAGTCTAGAAAACTTATTTGTTCCTGTTATGTCCTGTGCATGAGAAATGCTAATTTTATTTCACATTAAAGCCTAACCACAGCCCTTTTTTCTAGTTTTGGACAAATGGGAAAGAATCGGAATTTCTGTCAAACTTTATTTCTGTAGATCCAAAATTGATTAGGAATCAATTAAAAGAATACAACATCATAGCTTTTGATTCTCCATCATAAGGAGGGAGTAGTTCCTCCAGTTTTGAGTGGTGTACTTGTTTTTTCACTTCTTCTGTAGGTTGTTTAATTCCATCTCAAAGAATTTCCCTCACTTCATGTTGTCTTCCTGTCCCTTACAAGAAATGGGACAGGAAGGTACAGATACCATACAAAGAAGTTCTAAGAATGTTATTAGAACTTCTAAGCCTAACAGTTTAAATGAGGCGCTCTGTAAATGATAACACTGGCTAGCTACCATAGCTGCTAGCCCTGGCCAGCCCTTACTTCATTACTTTGATGGACAGCTTCACTAAAAATGTATGGGGTTGCAGGAGTGAAATACATTTTTTTCACTACAGGTTCACTTTCAGAGCAGTGTTGGACTTCTTTTCAGTGAATGAGCAGGGGTACTATGCACCTCATACTCATTCACATGAAGGGGGGGGGAGGAATCAGGATTGGGGGCCCCTTTGTTAAAGGGGGCTCCTGATTCTGATAAGTCACTCCCTGTATCCCCACAGCCACTGGGACCCCCCCCCCCAGTGGTTGTGGGAGTGTGGGAGAGTGACTTTATGAGATCTGAAAATCCCTTTAACAAGGAGGCCCCCTGATTCCAGCTTCACGCCTCTATGTGAACGAGTATGTTGAGGGCATGTGGCCTGCTGGGCTGCATGCTCAGATACGGTTCCGGTTTAGATTTTGAAGGTGGAGGGGGGCAAGGTCCCCCTACAATCCATACCAGACCAGGAGGGCCTGGTTTGGATTTTAGGAGATCTGTGCGTCAATTAAAAAAAAAATGTTGGCCCTTTTGTTTACATTCTGTTGTCAGTGGGGATTGCCAGGGATGAAGGAAGAGTGTTAGGACGCTGGTGGGTGCTGACTCTTAACCACTGCAAAAAAGTATGGAAGAAAAGACGCACAAATGGGCGTCAACCCTTTACCTCCACTCTGGTCCTTTTACACGGAACAGGACAGAGACCTATTCTGTAAAATTTAAAAAAAAAAACACAACATGGACCTGAAAAAATGTGTATGTAAACAGATGATCCCATAGAAATGCACTGTTGTCTATTTTTCATCCATCAACAAATGAAAAACGGAACGCCTGTGTGAAAGGCTATTTCTTAATTTAAAGTTAGATATACTACACCGGAAAGTCTTGGACGAGCACAGACACTGAATACTTACCTTTTAGGTTCCAAGAGAAACAATACAGTAATAAATTCCAGTTTTTTAAATCAAGGATCCATATAGCTGATTTTTACCATGAGCTAAACACAACTTTGTCCATGCCCAAAATTGAACCTTATATTGTAGAAGTGAAGGGTTAAGTTTAGGAAGTATAAATGTTCAGCTCTTACTACAGAACCAATATATAAAATACTATGAAAAGCATACAATTGGACTTTCCTTTTTAACAGTTAAAGCACATGCATCATCTTGCCTCAGGAATAATTGCCATATTTTTCAATTACCTTTAATGCACTCTTTAGAGAATCTTAGATTAGGGGAACCAACTGTCATACAGAGACTGTAACCTCTATGATTTATTTTCTAACACACTTTTAAGTGTTTGGTGCTGGTGTGGAAAATGTAGCTGTTGCAGATAATCGCAAGACAAAATTTCACATGTGCTAAAATTAGGAGCCCATGATTTTCTAATAACCATTTTGCCTCTCTGGACATACTACATATGTCCAGGGAGTGAAGGCTTTAACCCTTTCGCTGTCAGAGCCATTTTTTTTGCACGTTTAAAAACATTCCAAATTTCCATTTCATCCAATGGACTTTGAACAGAACTGAAGGTGGTCTGCTTGCATGTGCCAACCTATAGTTAGGATGCATAAACATCTATGTTTAGCATCTGACATGTAACCCTTTCCAATAAAAAATACATATATTCCATCACTTTAAATATAAAATTAAAAAGAAAAAAGGAAAAACTTACGGCTTGATATGCAATATGCCAATCTGCAGTTGATTTTCCGGTACAATTGTTTGTTAAAAGGCCATAGGAGAAGAGTAAAAAGTTGAATACAATTAATGATAAGTCCAGTTCCAATAAACACATAGCTGATGAAAAGATGACAAAGGAATTGAGATTTTAGAAAGCCAGCGATGTTCATTTTTCACCAGGAGCTGATGACCAATATCCGCAAAGACCATTCATACAGTTAGGAGAAGACCTATGGAAAATATAAAGAGATGCAATGACCACAAAGTTTATATTATGTCAAAATGTAAATATAAATAAAATTGGTTAAAAGCCAGTGAACGTCCAGGGTAAATTATAGTGCTCAGCATAAATACGTACATCCCTTTTGAAAAGTAAGATTTTAATCAATATCTCAATGAACACAAGAACTATTTCCAAAATTTTTACAAAACTGAGTTTTATAGAACATTTGTTTAGCTCATTACATCAAAGTAAGGTTCATAATATAACTTAGAATACAAATTCAATACAAAATTTTTACTCAAATTAGTTGATGCAAAAATGAATACACCCCACAACAAAAACTACTACATCTAGTATTTTGTATGACCTCCATGATTTGTAAGGACAGAGCCAAGTATTTTAGGCATGGAATGAACAAGTTGGCAACATATTGCAACATCTTTTTTTTTTAATACTTCTTTTAGAGCCTGGGATGCTGGATGGAGAGTGACGCTCAACTTGTCTCTTCAGAATTCCCCATAGGTGTTCAATTGGGTTCAGATCAGGAGGCATACTTGGCCACTGAATCACTTTCACCCTATTCTTCAGAAATGCAATAGTGGCCTTAGATGTGTGTTTTGGTTTATTGTCATGTTGGAAAACTGCACAACGACCAAGGGCAAAAAAGTGATGGTAGCATCTTCTCTTTTAATATAGAGCAGTACATCTGTGAATTTATGATACCATCAATGAAATATAGCTCCCCTGGACCAGCAGCACTCATGCAGCTCCACAAAACTACACTGTAACCACCATGTTTCACTGTAGGCACCATGCATTTATCTTTGTACCCATAACCTTTGCAACACCATGCAGTTTTGAAGCCATCAATTCCAAAAGTATTTATTTTTGTCTCATCACACCAGAGTCCCAATAGTCGTCTTTTTCAGCATGGGCCCTGGCAAATTCTAGGCAAGCTTTTTTGTGTCTGGACTTTAGGAGAGGCTTCCTTCGTGGATGACACCCATCCATGGCATTACTCTGCAGTATTGTGTCACAGGAAACAATCACCCCAGTTTGGCTTTCTACTTCTTTAGCTAACTACAGTGAACTTGCATGGTAATTTTCTTCAACCCTTCTCATCAGAAGATGCTCCTATCGAGGTGTTAATGGCCTGGACATCTCTGTGAGATGGTTGCAGTTATATCTTTGTTACATTTTTGAATCACTTTTGCTACAGTATTCTGACTGATAAGTAAAGCTTTGCTGATCCTCATGTAGCCTTCACCTTTCTTGTGTAAATAAATTATTTTCTTTCTCAGGCCTTGTGACATTTCTCTTCTATGTGGTGCCATTGCTGAAAGCATGAAATAGGAAGGGGTTTTCTTTGTTAAGTAATGCCCTTTTATAATCAAATGTCTGCTGGCACCTGTTTAATGAATATTAGACTCACCTGTAGTTGAATTCTTGTTAATTAGGATTTTGTTGTCTAAAATTTAGCTTTGCGCCTAAGCCTTTCATTGGGGTGTATTCATTTTTGCAACATGGTCTTGAATGAATTTGTTAGGAAAAATACTTTTTGAGAGTGCAAATTAACAACTTATATTTGCACTCAATGACCCACATTTATGAGAGTATTTTGTAGTATAGTGTCCCATAGGAAATGTTGATTCTAAAAGGAAAGTTTTCTGACAAATATGTTGGGGTGTACGCATTTATGCTGAGCACTGTACATAAATGAGATATTCCCACCCAAGCACTTGGACTGAAATAGCATGCCACAGATTGTACATCAATTTATATAGCGATCCTTGGGGAAATTGCCGTTATGATCTGTGTTTTTTTTTATGAACAATCACAAATGGATTGTGGCAACCCTTTAATTGCTGGTGATATATAGATGGTAAGGAGATTTGCATAATGGATTGTGGCAAACAAAAAAAAACAAAAAACATACAATTTTCCATCAGGTCTAAATTATACAATTTGTGAAGTTTGACAAGTCCATGGGGTTTATTTACTAAAGCTGGTTCACTCAGAATCTCGTGCACCTGTGCATGGTAGCTAATCAGCTTCTAACCTCAGCTTGTTCAACTAAGCTTAAACAATAAAACCTATAAGCTGATTGGTTTCTATGCAGAAGTGCACAGGTTTCTGAGTGTACTAGCTTTAGTAAATAAACTTTCATGTGAAATGGATATTTTAGATGCATCTTTTTTTGTATTGCTCGCCAGATTCCTATATCCCTTTAAAATGTAAAGCATAGATCCTTTTATTGGTCAAATACTTCTCCCAGACCTACCAGATCTTTCCTCCACTACAGAACATCACTCTTCCAAAATAAAATTCTTCATAATATAAAAGAAATAAAAATCAAGCAGGGAAAAGTGAGACCCCATCCTTCACAATAACCATGGGCAGCTGGATCGATCTGAGAATTCAAGTGTAGTCTTTAAGGCTAGGTGCACACTTATGCAGTTTGCGTTTGATCTGTTTCTGCAGTGCTTTTGCGGTGCGTTTTGCACATACGTTTTGAGTTTTTTTTGTTTTCTTTTTTTTTCAGCTTGCTGCTGGGCAGAATAAAATGCAAAATGCATCCAAAGCACTATATGCTTTTCTGCAGCGTCTCCACTGAAGTCTATAGAACCAAAAAGGCAATGTTTTGCATTTAAAAAAGTCCTTGACCCTTTCCAAAAAACGCACCGGGTGAAAAGTGTAGCTGTGAACCTGTCCCGTAGGAAATCATGTTAAATGGACTGCTGTGTATTTCTGCAAAACGCAGCAAAAAATGCATAGATGTGAACCTAGACTAAGAAGTAATCCTTCATCAACAGAATCTTGGTCATCTTCTGTAGACATTTTCCATGAAGGAAATCTTCTTAACCCCAGCAACACTGTCAACTGCTGCTTTTTCTTTTATTACAAGTAAATTACAGACCAAGAAGAATCCTGTTTTTGCTACAGTACCAAAGCTTTGCAAAACACTACATCTGCCACACTGTGCATTTAGCAGCAGCAGAAAAAAGGACAACGGTACTGTGGTGTATTTATTGCCAATTTGTTCTGTAGTATGAAGTTCACTTCTAGTACTTATTTCCAATGAAAATACTCAGCTCTACAGAACAAATGGATCCATTGTCTTGTCCAAGGGAATTACAACATGCCTCGCTGCACAAGATTTTTATAGCCCGAAATAATGTGAATTTATGGTTGAACAAGCCTGATCTGTAATAGCATTGTGTCCTCGTGTTTTTTATATATTCTGAACTTGAAAGTAGCTCACATATAAAGACAAATTGAGCCATTTGACCTCTAATATCTGCTGGCAAAACATTAGAGTACCATTTTTAGAAAAGCAAGCTGTTTTTTTCTTTTCACATTGATAGCGGTAATTTAATTTCTGCAAAGTAATGAAAGCATCAAAAACACAAGTAATTATCTCAGTTCTCTAACCTTTCTGGACAGGTTCATAGACTTTTAAAATACTAATTGAATTTTATTGTAAACCTGAATAAGAGAGGTGATCATATATGGAAATCTTGACTTTTCCTGTGAAAGTCAACTCTGGTCATCAAGGTCAAGTGAGGTCAGCAATGAAATTTTAATTGAAAAGTCAAAAGTCAAGACACAGTATTTCACATAAGTGAGTACACCCCTCACATTTTTGTAAATATTTTATTATATCTTTTCATGTGACAACACTGAAGAAATGACACTTTGCTACAATGTAAAGTAGTGAGTGTACAGCTTGTATAACAGTGTAAATTTGCTGTCCTCTCAAAATAACCCAACACACAGCCATTGATGTCTAAACCGCTGGCAACAAAAGTGAGTACATTGTAGCAAAGTGTCATTTCTTCAGTGTTGTCACTGGAAAAAATAGAATAAAATATTTACAAAAATGTGAGGGGTGTACTCGCTTTTGTGAGATACTGTTTGCCTATAACTCCATTTATCTATGATCTATAGTCCATTTTGACAACCCATTTTTGCCTAAAGTGAACCTGTGATTTGTCCATGTTTGACAGAGCAACTCTACTTGAATTCTAGCTCCTGCATCAGCCTAAATTTACCTTCCCTTCATATCCTTGCCACTTCTGCTTATGCATTTTTTATTGGTTTGAATTGGTTAGGTTTGTGACAGGTGTATCTGAAATGGGTTCATGAAACTATATAAAAATACTGTTAAACCAAGAACGTATAATGTATCTAAAGTTGCCTACAGACATGAGATGACGCAAAACAATTTCAGCAGTGGTTACCAATCAAATAAAAATCTTGATTAACCTTTTTCACTTCTATAACCCATCTACGACAGGGCTCTTTTCTTTTGATGCTGCAACTTGTAAGTTTAATACAGAAGTGATCCAGTGCTCACTTTGTTGCTCTTCAAGACTAGGACTTATATCAATGGGTTCAGAATAGAAAGATTTTCAGAATGGGTGAGGGTGGAGGAGATTGGAAAACATCTATTCCCCATTCTCCTTCACTAAGATTTACCTTGAAAGCGCTCGCCATGAAGATTACCTGTAACTACCATCACACAAAGGGAATTTATCACCCCGTTTATGATAGCAATAAATAAATAACTAAAATGTGAACAGAAACAGTAAAAATATAATACAAATAATTTAATAGTTATAAAAAAGCAATACAGTATTTTCTGTTTTATTTATTTTATAGTCAACGTTTTTGTTGCAGCATAACCATGCACACTGTACAGCACCTGCACAGAAGTAAGCAGAATCTGCTTATGTAAAAATGAAATATGACTTCTCCCATGTACATGATCAGGAGTGATTTACTAGAGACACATAAGGCTATGCAAGTGAATTTTCCCAGAGAAGCTCTGCTGACTCCCATCATTCAATCACATTTTTTTTTAAATTTTCCTTGCATACTTTTGGTATTCTTTGTAAAGTGCATAGGATGTGGACACAAGGCTATGTGACTCAACTAGGCATGAAAACATAGGAACTAGGATGCAGAGAAATGGCGACAGGTGTTTTGGACTGATGCGGCAATTTGAAATATTTCGCTGTAGCAAGTGGAGAGTGGTACAATAATGAATGTCTGCAGGCAACAGTGAAGAATGGTGGAGGTTCCTTGCAAGTTTGGGGCTGCATTTCTGCAATGTCCTCAATGCTGAGAAATACAAGCAGATACTTATCAATAAGGCCATACCATCAGGACAGCGTGTGATTGGCTCCAAATCTATTCTGCAGAAGGACAATGATCCCAAACATACAGCCAATGTCATTAAGAACTAAGTTCAGTTTAAAGAAGAACAAGGAGTCCTGGAAGTGATGGTTTGGCCCCTACAGAGCCCTGTAGATTACAGAGGATTCGAGGCAGCCTACATCTACAGAAGATCTGTGGTTAGTTCTACAAGATATCTGGAACCACCTACCTGCCCAGTTCCTTCAAAAACTGTCTGCAAGTGTACCTAGAGGAATCAATACAGTTTGGAAGGCAACGTGTTATCACACCAAATAATGATTTGATTTATCTTCTGTTCATTTAATTTCCATTTTGTTAATTGATAAATATAAGCTAATAACACTTCTATTTCTGAAAGCATTCTTAATTTACAGCATTTTTTCACACCCGCCTAAAACCTTTGCACATTACTGTATATTGAAAAGACTATACAGTTCTCTTAAAGTGGAACTAAACTATCCTTTTCAGCCAAGGAAGCTGCCATCTTTGTTTGATCTGCAACAGCCATGGTGCTGCACATGTGATCAGTGTTGACTCCAGCCATTTAATGATTTGACAGTTTGGTTGAAAGAACAAGCAAATGTGACAGTTAGCATTCCTGGCATGCTGTGAATGTAACTGTTTTTTAAACTGTTAAATTGATGGATTTAATTCCACTTTAAGATTTTTTTTAACCCACAGAGATTTCAGTTGGGCAGTAAGATCATTTTGTGAAACTGAGAAATGGATTATTTTGACAGTTTGACAGTTCATGTCTTCTTTCTACCTACTGTTTACCTGACACTATATTTAAAAAGACCAAAAGGGCACAAATAAAGAGAAGCTTATTGAGAGAGTTTACATTTTAGTGATATAATTGAGTAATGCAACAGTAATTTTCAAAATTACAGAGCAATACCTTTAAATTATGTCATAATATCCACAGAATGCATTGCTCCATGGCTGCCTGAGACAAAGGCTGATCATTCAGGCACACTTTATCCTCAGTCTGCATATAAAGTCTGAATTGATGAATTCTGGCCAACATAATTTATTAAAGCCAAGAACAAAAGATAAAGAAACCCATCAAAGAAGAATTGGTATTAATGATGTAGAGTTGCTTGCGACAGAACTGAGGGATGCATGTTCTTAACTATTGTTCCATACACAGCAGAGAGCAGACACATGCTACTAAGTTACCTGGCTCTGGAAAGCAATTAACAAAGTCAAATATGCCCTCTAAAAGATACATGCATATAGAGCATTGGGCATACAAATTAAAATGTCAAGTAAAGCAACATTTATTATTCAGTTAGTTGCTGAAGATAAACTGCAAAATATATTATGCAGCTACAGCTATTCACTCATTTACACCAAACCAATAAAACCCAAAATAAAATTGACTGGAAGCCTAGTACAATCAATGAGCAAATCGGATGAAAAATACTGCTTTCGGAGCAATCATGCAGTAAGCTGTTCGTTAGTACACAGATTTCAAGAGCAGATCCCAACAGTTCATGCAACAATATCCAAAAGGACAAACATGAAAAGAACAGAATGAACAATTTTTGTGTAATTAGTATAGTAATAGTACGCAAAAAATATAGAGTGACCTAGACCGCTCATGCTCAGAAATGAAAGAATACATTACAATAAATCCCTTCCAAAGTTGTATTCTGTTTTACAAGAATTTTCTTACCTTTAAGCCTAGTACACACCATCAGAAAATTGTATGAAAAAGACCACTTTCGAAGCGATTGTACGATAATCTGATTGTTAGTACAAAGCTTTTGTCTGAAATTATTTGAAGGGACGAGGACGAAAATACCAGATCATACGATTTTTGTTTAATCAGCACAGTTTTTGTCCAAAAATACAATACAAATAGATGATATCACTTTTGAAGTTTTATTCTTTTGTACAATAATTTTCATAAGTTCACTTTTGATATGAGACTAGCATGCAAAAACAAACAGAAAAAAACAGACAATCATTTGTCCGATATTCTCATCATGTGTACTAGGCATTAGTCACAAGAAAGAATATAAATCACATAACAAATATAATGGTACAAAAATGCAATCAGATCATACATTTCAGAAGGAAATGAGATGGAATATTCATGCTAATATGATCTTGCACTGCCTTTGTTTAACCCACCTACTGCTTCCAAGAGTCCAGATCAGGTTAAATAGCATCAGAATTTGAAATATCCATATTTATGTTGCATATGGGAGATGGAGCCATAACATCTGTGACCTTTGTAACTTTAGGTCCAGCAGATGTAGTGATTGACATTTTGGGTGTTTGAAGAAACTTTAGAGGTGAAGGTGCTGGCAGCAGTGTTATTGGAAATGATATACTCACCATTAGAGATTCTTTACTTTACTTCCCCGTTTTCTCCATTTTCATGGAAAGTCTACTTTAAGCGCTGAGGTGAGATGTTATGCCTAAAACTGTACACACAATAAGAAAATCGGATGAATGATCATCCATTCTTTTTTTTGCATGCTAGTCTTCATGTCGAAAATGAGAGGGTACTAAACTTACAAAAATTCTCCTATGAAAGAAAAGAATATTGAAAGTGATGTCGTGTATTGCATTTTTGGAGGAGTACTGTACTGATTAAACGAAAATTGTACAATCTGATATCTTACGAGAAAACTTTCCGTGTTTGTCTCTTCAGATATTGGTGCATAAATTGTCGTGATCATCTCTCGAAAGCTGTGTACTATCAATCGGTCCTCATAGGAAAATTTTCATATGATTTTCTTATCGTGTGTACGGGCCGATGTGTTACTTCTTTCAAAATACAAAAGTTGTCTTCTTCAAGTGGAAATCAAGGCAGTAGCAATCTTTACCCCTAATCATTGTTATGCATAATTGCCTTTCAGCCACATTACTGATGTGTCAGGTCCTAAGGCAGGCCATAGACAAAGCAAATTACTTTCCTGCAACCACGACTTGATTCCCCCATCAACACAGACAGTGTTGATAAGGTAATACCTTACTGAGCTATTGTGTTCTCTCGGCAGGCAGAAGAAGCCATCCCTGCCTGGAGATCACGGCAATTATTGCTAGCGGCTATAACAGCCACTAGCAATAGTCGCATGTTAAATCTGGCAGGCTAGTTGTATCCAAGCTGATAGATCGATCAACCAACTTGGGTACATTCAGCCTGCCCATATGTCAGGAAAGGCCTGCCCATAGTGCAGGTGAAGATCCATGGCGCACAAATATGCGCCTGCGCAGGAATATGATGAACTGGGCAGATGTATGGGTGCTTGGGCATAGGCACAAACACGTGTGAGTGCGCATGAACACTCACGTATCCAGGCGTGCGCCTGTCACTAATGCTGGCGCCAAAGGGGCTATTTCAGTCTTTGCATATGACACCAAGCTGTGCAGTGGAATAACATCCTTACATGATGTCTTCAATTTACAAGCCGACCTCAATGCACTGTTTAATTGGGCAACTATGTGGCAAATGAGGTTTAATGTTGATAAATGTAAGATTATGCACTTGGGGGCTAAGAATATGCATGCATCATAGATACTAGGGGGAATACAACTGGGGGAATCAATGGTGGAGAAGGATCTGGGAATTCTGGTAGATTACAAGCTTAATAATGGCATGCAATGCAAAGCTGCAGTTTCTAAAGCGAGCAAAATCCTCTCTTGTATTAAAAGAGGTATAGACTTCAGAGAGAGGGATATCATATTACCCCTGTACAAATCATTAGTAAGACCTCATCTGGAAAATACAGTTCAGTTTTGGGCACCAATTCACAAAATGAACATTGGGGAACTGGAGAAAGTACAGAGAAGGACAACCAAACTGATAAGAGGCATGGAGGAGCTCAGCTATGAGGAAAGATTAGAGGAACTGAATTTATTCTCTCTTAAGAAGAGGAGATTAAGGGGGGATATGATCAACATGTATAAATACATCAGTGATTCATTTAGTGAACTCAGTGTAGTTATTCACCTTGAGGTCATCACAGAGGACAACGGGGCACTCTTTACGTCTGGAGGAAAAGAGATTTACCGTATTTGCAGGCGTATAAGACGACTGGGCGTATAAGACGACCCCCTACTTTTTCTGTTAAAATGTAGTGTTTGGGCTATACTCGCCGTATAAGACTACCCCTCTTCCAATGCACACCAGTGGGAGGAATAGTGCCCCATCATCAGTGTCAGTGGGAGGAATAGTGCCCCATCATTGGTATCAGTGGGGGGAATAGTGCCCCATCATTGGTATCAGTGGCAGGAATAGTGCCCCATCATTGGTATCAGTGGGGGGAATAGGTGCCCCATCATTGGTATCAGTGGCAGGAATAGTGCCCCATCATTGGTATCAGTGGGGGGAATAGGTGCCCCATCATTAGTATCAGTGGGGGGAATAGGTGCCCCATCATTGGTATCAGTGGGAGGAATAGTGCCCCATCATTGGTATCAGTGGGGGGAATAGTGCCCCATCATTGGTATCAGTGGGGGGAATAGTGCCCCATCATTGGTATCAGTGGGGGGAATAGTGCCCCATCATTGGTATCAGTGGCAGGAATAGTGCCCCATCATTGGTATCAGTGGGGGGAAGAGTGCCCCATCATTGGTATCAGTGGTAGGAATAGTGCCCCATCATTGGTATCAGTGGGGGGAATAGTGCCCCATCATTGGTATCAGTGGCAGGAATAGTGCCCCATCATTGGTATCAGTGGCAGGAATAGTGCCCCATCATTGGTATCAGTGGGGGGAATAGTGCCTCATCATTGGTATCAGTGGCAGGAATAGTGCCCCATCATTGGTGTCAGTGGGAGGAATAGTGTCCCAACATTGGTGTCAGTGGGGGGTGGAATAGTGCCCCATCATTGGTGTCAGTGGGGAGTGGAATAGTGCCCCATCATTGGTGTCAGTGGGGAGTGGAATAGTGCCCCATCATTGGTGTCAGTGGGGGGGGAATAGTGCCCCATCGTTGGTGTCAGTGGGGGAGAGGAATAGTGCCCCATCGTTGGTGTCAGTGGAAGGAATAGTGCCCCATCATTGGTGTCAGTAGGAGGAATAGTGCTCCATCATTGGTATCAGTGACACCAATGATGGGGCACTATTCCTCCCACTGACACCAATTACACTTGCTGACCCTGTTCTAGTATGGTGCTGCTGCAGCCAGCATATGTGGTTGCAGCAGCACCTCTACACGGCACACTTACTTGCTGCTCCTGCACTCGATTTTTGCGGGGCCGCTCGGCTCCGCCCCCTCGCCGGTGATTGGCCGCCTGTGTGCTTTTCCGGAGCTACAGATCTGGCGGCCAATCACCGGTGAGGAGGCGGAGCCAAGCAGCCGCACGAACATCCAGGGGCCGAACTGAAGGAGCAGCCGCTTACTGGACCGGATCGTCGTGGGACCGGAGCCAGGTAAGAAACAGCAGCCCCTGCCCACCCCTGTACTTAGTGTCCCTTCCGTTGGAAGGGGGGGGTGGCGGCGGCAAGGCGCCGCCCCCCTGAAAAGTGTCAGTATGCCGTATACCGGCGTATAAGACGACCCCCGACTTTTGAGAAGATTTTCAGGGGTCAAAAAGTCGTCATACGCCGGCAAATACGGTAATCTCCAAAACGGAAAGCTTTCTTCACTGTAAGAGCTGTGAAAATGTGGAATAGACTCCCTCAAGAGTTGGTTCTGGCCAGCTCAGTGGATTGCTTTAAAAAAGGCCTGGATTATTTCCTAGATACACAGAATATAACTGGATACTAACATTTATAGGTAAAGTTGATCCAGGGAATATCTGATTGCCTCTCAGGGGATCAGGAAGGCATTTTTGTCCCCTGCAGGAGTGAACTAGATCATGCTTTGCTGGGTTTTTTTGCCTTCCTCTGGATCAACTGTGGGCATAGGATTATAGCTTTTTTTTGGTGGAACTGGATGGACTTTTTTCAGCCAGACTTGTAGCAATTGTGCACACAAATATGGACACGGTCATCCATCTTGCTCAAGATTCCTCATCTTGTATCATTCTCTCTCCCTCCAATCCCCCTCCCTTAGGAATGTGGTGTGTGTGCTGGGTTCACAAGGGCATCAGGCACAGTTGGATACACTTCATGGTTGCAATCCCAATTAGCTGGTGCCTGGGTGTCTGTTAGCTTCTCGATCTGAGATGATCGTAAAGCTATAAACCAGTTCTTCAGTGGACATGAAACACATTCCAGAATAGCCGTAAAACATACATCCCATTTAAAAACCACTTTTCATAACTTAAAATAGGGAATACATACAATCGAACAAAGCATATATTCGGATAGCTCAGTTTAATGCGAGTCCTCTGATATCTTACACTCCTAGATTAAGAAAGCGATATCTCTTTAACCGTCACTGGTAGATATGTCATATCTGATATCTAGACGTTCAGCAGATGATTCTGCATATTATCCTACCAGTGGATAGGATGCTCCATGTACCTATGGAAGATTATTGACCATGGTATAAATGTATGAGGGATTTGGTCATAGCAGAGTTCCCCGCCTAAACACCCTCCCCAAATGAGGCAATTGGTTCTCTGCTTTAAGGAGACACCCTGCTGGTGGACTAGAAAATAGGCTATCAGGCCTGAGAGAAATAAGTTGAAGATATCTCCCTTTTTAACATCGGGAACCAACTTTAGGAGAAAAGGCACCCTTTTGCTCAGGACCCTTGAAGCTGCTTAAACCAGGATTTCTGCAAGTATTATACCTCTTTAAACTTTTCTGTTATCTCTCTGTTGTGGTATTGCTCTGTATTTATATATATATATATATATATATATATATATATTGGCTAAATCTTTTTCTGTAAATATTTTTTTTGCACCATTTTGACCTTTTTAGTAATAAATTCTATTATCTGAAAAGTGTTGAACTGTTTCTAAAGCTCTTTAATGCAAACTAAGAATCCCTGTCTCTAAAAAGCGCTACTGTGTGTTTTTAAAACCTTCTGCATACATCTGCCTGCAGTGACAGTGTGTATACAGACGCTTATTCAAACATCATAGTATTACTGCTAAGACTGGTGAGTTTCCTCCTTCTCCATACAAAAAGGAGATGGTGGCAGTGTGAAGGGTTAATTGCGTAATTAATCTGACCCAGTAACAATCGCTCTCAGGCTGCGGTACATAGATTGTGGTCCATTAGCTGGAAAATCTTTGTGCAGGGTGCAGCTGAGCGTGGTATTGTTACCACGTGACAGCGCTGTTTTAGATTGGCTAGTCCTTCGGTCACGAGTTGGTGAGAAGGGCTGGGGGTCTGACGCTGCGTCCATCACAAGACTAACTATGAAACTACCACAGCGCTGTTGAGTGCTGTGGTAGTTCATTGATTCTTCCTGTCGCTGTGTATCTGCTTGCCCGTATGAAGTACGAGCTCACAGATATACTAACAGGTGTTCAGGAGTCCTGCATGGCACCCGCGATCTGCTGATCTCTGGTGCAATGCTTTCCAGGCTCCCATAACAAAAGGTGAATTTGTCCTTATCCTACAATTCCACTTTTGCAACCAAACACAGGGATATTTGCTACCATTTGAGGAATCATAATCGTCACACACCCCTAAATCACACTCAAACTAGTCAAATACTTCATTTAAGAATGAATGAAAAAAGTAAGAAGATAAAACAGCTTATCTGAAATAGCCCCACCCTTTTTTCTACATATACAAATGTCTGTTATCTAGTTCTCTGACATTTGTGTTACTCCAGTTTGCAGGTGCAGTCATAATTGAAGAAAACCAAAACATTTGCTCAGCACGCAAGTTTACAGGACATACGTAATATGAATACACAGCTACAGCAAAGCATAAATAAATCTAATATTCTTTCTTTGTTTTGGATACAGTAGGATATTGACCCTAAGCATCAAAGTAATCTCACCACAAACTGGCTTCAGAAAAAGAAAATGCGCTGTTTGGAGTGGCCCAGTCAGAGCCCTGACCTTATCCCATAGAGAGGCAGTGGACCTCGATATCTGTTCACAGCAGACATTCTACAAATATGTCTGAGCTGAAGCAGTTTTGTAAGGAAAACTTCCTCCTGAACGCTGTGCAGATCTAATCCAGAGCTGCTGCCAATGAAGGTTAGACCAGTTATTAATGCAACTTTTTCCAGACTTTGAAAAGCTGCTGCAGCTGGATGATGCACCGAGCGGTACTAACTTTTAGGGCAGTATGCGCACAGGGATGAATGCCCAAAACGCAGACTCCTTGCGTAACGGGCAGTCCTGCTGCTGCTGTTGGCCCCCTCAGACTTTTAAAGATTTGGGAAGTGGGTCTGAGCAGTGTGCCTGTGCCTTCCACCTACACCTAAACACTGGAGTCCCATGCACTGGGGCTAAAATGTCAAGTGTGCACAAAACCTTAAATGGTCACATATCAGAAGCCAAATGCAATTAAACAAAAGTATCTTTTTCTGTGAAAAAAAAGCCCTTAGCTTAACATAAACTGTGTTCTTTGTCATACAGCTATAACTGGCCTCATATACATGGGCCTCACCTGTATCGATTTGCTAAAGGGTTCACCCTACGAGTTGTGGTTACAGTAAATGTACTAAAATGGTGCAGCTGTGCATGATAGCCAATCAGTTTCTAACTCCAGCTTGTTCAGTTAAGCCTTGGGAATAAAGCCTGGAAACTGATTGGTTTCTTTGCAGAGTTGCACCGTATTTTGCACTCTCTAGTTTTAGTAAATAACCCCCAAAGTGTTCTATTGAGATCCAATTAGCACATCCTAATGTGGGTGAGGTTCATGGAGCCTCCTAAGAGTTTGTTTACACCTACTCTGATGCCACTGAAAGGGTGAGAGCAAAAACATAATACAGTACGTAGGGATTTTAGGTGCTAAGTCTTCTTATTAAAACTAATGCAAAAAAATGTACTATATAAATAAGCCAAAACTTAATTTTGGATAAATGGGAAGAGTTAAAAGCCCTGTAAACTTTGTGTACCATTTCCTGGTGGAGAGATTTCTACTAATCCTATCCTGGCAAAACTTAAGGAAATCAAAAAAGGAACAAGTGTCTCTATTGGTAGATTTACTCTCACCTCCTGTTCTAGTGACAATTGTAATATTTTGGATTTCCCTTCACTCTGTCTCAGTGACATCAGACACCAGGACATGTAGAGAGTATATATCCTCAGCAGTAACAATGATGGTAAAAATACCTTGACAAGGGTCCCGTCCATATTCTATCAAACTAGAAAACGTTTTGGCTATACATACACTTCAATGGCTACTCACAGTTGTGCTCACAACTTTTCATACCCTTGGAGAATCAGTAATATTCAGTATGTACCATTTTAAAAGAAAACATGAGAGAGCAAGGCAAAACACATTTCTTTTCTTTCTTATGGGATTCATATTCAACTATAGGTCATAACAGAATGTCACAATCATAAAACAAAACATTGCAACAAGTAAACAAGTGAAATGACTAGTGTTGCAACGAAAATGAAAATTCTGGTGCCAAAAACCGAAACCAAAATGCGCAGTTTTTAAAAATGTATATATATTTTTTGGAAAAAAATACACTGATTAAAAAAACAAAAAAATACAATATATACCCCAATTTTTTTGTAAAATATGAAAGGACGTTACGGCAATTAAATAGATACCCAACATGTCACGCTTTAAAATTGAGCACACTCATGGAATGGTGTGAAATTGCAGTATTTAAAAATCTTGATGGGTGATGCTTTAAAAATGTCTACAGGTTAGTAGTGTAAAGTTACAGAGGAGGTCTAGTGCAAGAATAATTGCTTTTGCTCTGAAGCTCGTGGTGATACCTCACGAGTGTGGTTTGAACACCGTTTACTTAGGTGGGCATGGCCTATGTATGCATTCACCACTACGTGTGAGCACTTTTCATTTATTTTTTTTTATTTAATTGGGTTTTTTTTGTACTGTCCCTTTAAAAAAAATTGTAATCACTGCAATGTAAAGCATTAGATAAAAAAAGCATTGATCTAGTGCTTTAAGAAAAAAAAAAAAAGGGCAGAACTGGAAGTGACATAGCTCCAGTCCTCCAAGGGCACAGAGATGAGTGGAGGACATCTTTCCTTCACTAATCTCTATGCCCAGTGTTGGGATCGTTTGATGGTTTCTCAGGTAAGGCTGAGTACTACAGAGTGGCGGCGAGGGTGGGGTTTTTTCAGCACCTGTGTCGGTGCTTCTTTTTCATATCGGCCAAAGGCCGATAGGGGTGTTTTCGGCCAAAACGTTTCGGCCACCAAACTTTTGGTGCCTCCTTAGAAATTAACCTTAGTCACAAGTCTATATACCGTTAGTCCTTAATACTGTGTATTGCCCCCTTTAGCATCAATGACAGCTTGCAGTCTTTTGTAATAGTTGTCTACGAGGCCCCGAATTCTTGCAGGTGGTATAGCTGCCCATTCGTCTTGGCAAAATGCCTCCATGTCATGCCAACTCTTTGGTCGTCTTGCATGTTTGAGGTCTCCCCAGAACGGCTCATTGATATTAAAATGTTACTAAACCCAGGACCCTGCATTCAATATATCTGGTATCCCATAATATACAGAACATGGAAATGCAATTATTTTATCAAATACCTTTTCTCATCAGCAGTATTGTGACTTCTATCAGTGTCCAGCAGAGCACTGGTTAAAGCTTGTAGGAGGGGTTTTCATTCTCCCTGATTGTCCTATGAGGCTGCATAACCCCTGACCCTCTGTCTGGATAGTGCTGATTGGCCCTGTGCTGATCAAATGCACTCTCCCAAGAAGAAAAAAAAAACTTTCAATACTGGGCACTTCCTGCCCAGGCCAATTTATAGCTTCCAGCGCTGTCACACTTTGAATGACAATTGCGTGGTCATGCAACACTGTACCCATATGAAACTTTTAGCATTTTTTTCACACAAATAGAGCTTTCTTTTGGTTGTATTTAATCACCACTGGGTGTTCTATTTTTTGCTAAATAAAACAAAAAACTGGAACGTTTGAAAAAAAAATGCACTTTTCTTCGTTTCTGCTATAAAATTTTGCAAATAAATAACATTTCTTCATACATTTAGGTCAAAATGTATTCTGCTACATTTCTTTGGTGAAAATAATATTAATAATTGAATTTGTATTTTTTTCAAATGTTTCTATTATTTTTTTTATTTTTTATTACATTTTTTGCTTTTTTTACTATTTTATTTTTCAGCACACTATGACCAAAGCAATACAATGATACCATAGTAACATTGAACTACTCTGGGCAAGCGATCAGGATTTTTTTTAACACATTATGATTGCTAATACCAATGTATTTCATTGATATTTGCAATCATTGTTACTAAATGAAACTGATTCATTCAGTCTTTTGTTGTGATTAGCTGTGATTGGGCAAAGCTGAACACATGAAACAGACGGGCTGTGATTGGCCCTGTCTGTATCATGTGACTGCCTTGACCAGTCACAGCTAACAACATAATTGTATACAATGGATGGCATGAATGGAAGCTCTATAACTTTCACCTTTTTCTGCTGTAACCAATGAAGAGTCAACCTGGCCTTGTGCTTAGGGTCATAGTCATGCTGAAAAGTCCAAGAACATCCCATGCGCAGCTTTCCTGCAGAAGAATGCATATTGCCTGCCAGTATTTCCTGATAACATGCTGCATTCATCTTGCCATCAATTTTCGTGAGATTCCCCGTGCCCCCCCAAACAATAGAAAGCCACCACCATACTTCACATTGGGGATGGTATTCTTGTTGCTATAGGCCTTGTTGACACCTCTTCAAACATGGGGCTTATGATTGTGGCCATAAAGCTCTATTGTGGTCTCGTCACTCCAGAATACAGTATGCCAGATGCTGTGAGGCATATTGTAACCTGGCTTTTTTGTGGAATTGGCACAGTAAAGGCTTCTTTCTGGCAACTCGACCATGCAGCTAATTTTTGTTCAACTATCACCATATTGTTTCTCCTGAGGTTACCTTTGGGTTTTTCTTTGTATCCCTACAATGTTTCTTGCAGTTGTGACTGCAATATTTCTTGGTCTACCTCACCTTGGCTTGGTATCAAGAGATCACTGAAGTGATTGAACAGTACTGACTGGCATATTCAAAGCTTTGGATATCTTTTTATGTCCTTTTCCATCGCCATAAAGTTCAATTACCTTGTTATGCGGGTCTTTAGACAGTTCTTTTCTGCTCCCCATGGCTCAGTATCTAGCTTGCTCAGTGCATCCATCTGAGAGCTAACAAACTCATTGACTATTTATACAGATACCAACTGCAATTTAAAAAGCCACAGATGTGGTAAATTAACCTTAATTGCCATTTTAGCCTGTGTGTGTCACCTTGTGTGTCTGTACCAAGGCCAAACATTCCAGGGTATGTAAACCTTTGATTAGCGCCATTTGGGTGATTTCTGTTATTATAATTTAAAAAAGGAGCCAAACAATTATGTGATAATAATCAGCTTCATGTGATCAT
Organism: Staurois parvus; assembly: GCF_062004578.1. Lineage (NCBI taxonomy): Eukaryota > Metazoa > Chordata > Amphibia > Anura > Ranidae > Staurois > Staurois parvus. The sequence goes on along the minus strand of NW_028317855.1, from coordinate 11,508,079 downwards.
TATCCTTAAATAAAAACAATTTTTTGGCATGCTCAGTCATACTTTAAATATCCATGCCAACATTTCACAATTTCTGCCAGAGTATGCAAACTTTTGAGCGCAACTGTATTTAAAAACTGATTTTTAGACTGGAGTCATGGTATAAAAAAGGTATAAAAAACCCCAACACCAATGATCTTATCTGATTTACTCCCTTTTGGTCTGGTAAATAAATCACTGAAAACATTCTGTTATTATCAGTTCAGTTCAAGTGCAAATATTTAGAGCTGTCCTGTGTCTTCTTCACACTTTCTATTTTATCTCAAAGAGCCTGATAAGCTCTCTTATCTTGGAATAAAGATCAATTAGCCCTTAGTGTTGTGTAGAATTGACTAGGAAGTGGGTTTGGGTAGTTTAGCACAAGACACCTGACAACACACAGCCCACAGAAATTGCATTTCTGGCACATCAATAAGTATTGGCCTGTACTTGTAAGGTCTTTAAATGGATAAGCATGAGCAAATGTGCATGTATTGCAGAGATCTACTGTATCTGTATTGACATACACTATAGTAAGAATAACATCACAAACCATTCACCATGTGTATTCACAGCATGTATTGACAGTTTGTTTTTCTGTAACATCCATGCATTAAGGCCCTTTTTAAAGTTATCACCTTGAATCTCAATTTACAGTATATAACTTCTTACATTCTGTTGTTCCTTCATTATGTTTTCAAAAATGTTCTTATATTTTTTATGAGTGTTAACTAATGTTCTATTTCTTTGCAAAACTTACCTTGCAATCTGAAACCCTCCCCTTAAAAGGGATCACCATCTCCTGCTTGTTTGAGCCTGCGATGACATCATGATCTCTCCTGCAAATATTAAACAATTTAGCTGGGCAGTTAAACTCATTAGATAATTACCAAAAATATTAAGCTCTACCGAATAAACATATATTAATGAAAGCCCGGATACTGTTACCAGGTCATGTGAGAGGCACAATTTTACACAGTTATTGCTAAAAACAGATTCTAATGAGCCTTGGTCCTCAGAGTGGTCTATGTTGTCCAAAACCACATACGGTTACTCTATACGCAAGACCGCAGTTACATCCCTGGACCTCAAAACGTGGCCTGCATGAGGCCAGCCCCGTCAGATTGAAGTGTATATACATATATACACAGTGGATATAAAATGTCTACACACTTCTGTTAAAATGTCTGGTTTCTGAGATGTAAAAAAATGAGACAAAGAAATAATTTCAGAACTTTTTCCACCTTTAATCACTTGCCCTTCTGAGGATTTACCCTCCTTCCTGACCAGGCCATTTTTTGCATTGTGGTGCTGTTACTTTAACCGACAATTGCGCGGTCAAACAACGCTGCATCCAAATGAAATTTACGTCCTTTTTTTCCCATGAATCTGATCGCCTGTGCGTTATTTTTTTGCGCTATAAAAAAAAATTACTGACAATTTTGAGAAAAAAATACATTTAGGCCAAAATGTATTCTACTACATGCCTTTGCTAAAAAAAATCCCAATACGTGTAAATTAATTGGTTTATGTGAAAGTTATAGCGTTTACAAATGGCGGTATAGATACTGGGATTTTCTTTTTCTCACTGATAATGGCGGAGATCAGCAACTTATAGTGGGACTGCGGTGGATATTTGACACTGGGGGGAACTGGCTTGGTGTCACACTGACATCCAAAGGCAGAGAGGAGAGGGTGGATGGACATCTGGGGGCCAAGGCTGTGGAAGAAGTCAGGTCTCTGGACTCACATCGAGTCCTCTGCAGCATGTACAGGCTGTGTCTTGTGCGGAATCAGGCTGGAACGCAAATGGCCGCCGGGTGGAAGTGACATCACTACGAGAACGTGATGCAGAAAGGAAGGGGCGGTAATGCGTTTCAAAGCTGCTGCTTCTTCGTCAGACCTGATTGGCCACAGGACAGGCCATCTAAATAGGGAGCCGAAGGGGCAGAGAACGGCTGCGTGGGACGGATCTAACCGTTCTCTCAAGCAATCAATCCAGGAAGGGGAATATTACGATAGTATAACCATTTGGAACAAATGAAAAGAACAGTTTACAGGATACATATACACATGTAGGGAACAATGAAACGAAAATGCAATATATAAAGAGATGCAATATATAAAGAGCAATATAAAGCTTAAAACATGCATGAGAACAAATGGCTAAGAAAACAGTACATATTTAAATGTTGGTCTACTTATTTGGTGATGATACAAAGAATCCTACAATTCAGGCACCCTTCCAGAACTTTGCGTATTCCCGCAGTTCTGGGCATATCCGCACCTTGTCAAGTGGAGAAAGCACACCTCCTAGGGACACCTTCAAATGACCGACGTACGCCACGCTCTATAATTGTTAAATACCTTAACTACGCTGATCGAGTGGCCATCCTTAATTCATTTTGCAACTCCCGCTCCCTACAAATAGGGGGTCATAAACTGCTATTTGCTGACTACTCATAAGAAGAATCTCGTAAGTGAAAAGCATTCCAGCAAATATGTGCCACTTTATACCAAAAAGGGGTTAAATTTACCCTAGCATACCTAGCTACACTACAATTTACCCTAGCGTACCTAGCTACACTACAATTTACCATGCCTACAGGAGATTCAAAATCATTCATTCATCCAGAGGAAGCCCTACAATATACACAGACTAACCTGACTTCCCAACACTCCATCCGAGACCCAGGCCCAAGGGACCAACGTAATCCCCGCAAAGACCCTCCTAAACGGCAACGCGTCAACCTCTCTTCTACTAAGTTACAACCGCCCTGATAGGGCCAGCGCCTAATAGTCTAAAACACTACTTTCACTACCAACCAGTCTAACTCACCACTAGACCTTAAGTTTTCAAATGGTCTTATTTTGAGTTATGCACAGATGTTATGCTAGGCGTCTAAGAAGCAAAATTATTACTAATTGTTGCCATGCATTATACTTTATTGTTATGCTTTCTATTCAAAAGGGTCCTGCAGACCCATAACATTCATGCAATTGTCTCTGTTGTTGACATGAACACCATACTCCGATGGTACTTGGGATTGCTGGATCCTTCCCCGCTTGGTCTAACTTACCAAATAAGGGGGATCCTTTTCACCAACTCCAACAACCCCCCCCCCCCCCCCCGATGCAGGCTCATTTCCTGTCATCTCCGGTTATGCTGGTCGTAGTATAGGAGAAGCATGCGGAAAAACGTGAAGTCCAGATTGCTATTATGGTTTACTGTTTATTTTGGTCACCTGACACCTTTTTTCCCCACTCTTTTATATTTTGCTGGAGAACTTCAACTACCTCAGACACCAAATCTACTTCAAATGTGGTTGGAGGGTAGCGTAGAGTCAGATAGGCCTTTACTAGATAATCATGAACACCACACCTTTATGCACATCACAACACTCCCAACACTATGACTTCGCCCGTATGAAAAAACTATGGGTGGGTCAAGTCAGTCTCCCCTTCACTCAAAAACAAAGCAGGAGTGCTCATACTCATACACAAATGATTTACCCCTGAAATCATCTCCATAGAATCAGACGATGCTGGGCACTTTGTGGCTGTCCATATTCAGTTGGGCTCTTGCTCTCTAGTCCTCACTAGCATATATGCTCCAAATTCGCCAACTAAACAAATTTTCCAAGAGATGTCCTCAGGGATATCGAAATACATTCATCTTCCTCTTAGTATAGGAGGCGATTTTAATTCCTGCATGAATGAACAGGAGGAAAATCTAAAAAAAAAATCGACCACTGTCGACGGCTCCCTAATACCTCACCCCTAGCTCCAACGATGTTATGTAATCTTGTAGAAGCTCTGATGTTTGGTGTCTGGCTCACCCAGACGGCAGGGACTACACCTTTTATTCCCCCGTTCATCACACTTTATCTAGAATTGATTGTCTTTTCTGCAACTCAACTCTGCTGCATCATACTACAGACTCCACCATACACGACATTGCTATCTCAGACCACTCTCCAATCTCCATCACTCTAAATTACCTAAATCAAACTCAACACCTGAGGATATGGCAATTCCCTGCATTCCTAGCAGACAACCAAAAATTATTTCAGCTACTACACAAAACCTGGCTAGATTTCTGGGACACAAACGCAGCTCAACTATCCAACCCAAACTTGTTTTGGGAAACAGGCAAAACGGTACTACGAGGTAGAATTATCGCTTACACATCCACTTACAAAAAGAAACTCATTCATAAATTTACAAAGGCCAGCAACCTTCTTAGGCAGACCCAGAAAAATGTGGCAGATTCTAAATCCCACAAAAACAAAAAAGCATTGGCGGAAGCTAAACATCAATTCTATATATGGGCAGCAGCCCAAAAATCTATACATCAATCTTATCTTGACCTACTATTTCACAATTTAGAAATAAGTCGGGCAAACTGTTGGCCCGACTGTGCCGAAAACCTTTCACTCCTACTTATTTCACAACTTTGAAAGATTCCCAGGGCGTATTAAAAAATTCACTAGAGGAAAGCATTTCCATTTTGGAAAGTTTCTTCCCAAAATTATACAGTCCTGACGCTATAAACATATCCCAAACCAACTCATTTTTGGAACACATTACCCTTCCTCAAATAGATCCTACATCACAACAATACCTGAATGCACCGATATCTCAATCAGATATTCTCTCAGCTATACAATCATTAACAAATGGCAAAGCACCTGGACCTGAGTCAACCCCACCGTGTCCACCTGCCTGCATTGCGGCTGCTACAAACCTTCAATATAACACAGATTTTGGCTCTGCCCACCTATAACTATCTTCTGGAACCAAGTACCTAGCTTTATAACATTTATCACCAATCTTCAAATGTCCAAGGATCCACTACTTCTTCTCTTTGGCAATTTGGAACAACCTGCTACAGGAACCTCCTCTACTCAGCTCTCAACTCTCAGGAAAAACAAGCCATGGCTTTCCACTTGCCTTCTGGTAGCGAGAAGAGCTATATTAAAAAAATGGGTCTCGAGCTATCCACCAAACATAATCACAGAACTGATCACTATATTCGGAAGTGGAAGCTATATATCTCTGGATCATTTTCCATGTCGGAACAACAATTTTTCCTCCAAGACTCTAGAGTCACGAGTTATGTTACTAAGTCTTCCTAATGATGTAATGATATTTTGGTTATAGCATGCATATGTGGGATATAATATTTATGTTACAACAAACAGCTGAACTACCTCTCCCAAGATTTTGACTTATTCTCTCTTCATCTTGTCTCCTCCTTCCTTCCCATCAGAAAGTTACGGGCCCTTGCATTAATATGTCATTTATATGACACTATACAGAGTGCCACACACAAAAACAACCACTTGGCAACGGCTCTACGCTATCTAACACAAAAGCCAACACATAACATCACAAGTTACCCCCATATTGAATATCACAAATGCTAATACAAATATACGATATCTGATATTGGTCTTGGCATCTTTGTTTCTAAATCTGCTAAATAGTTCTTCAGGGAGTTATAAATCACAAACCCCAGTGCCACAGAAATAACACACCCTCAAAATATAAGGGTAAGAACTGCTGCTGTGCACAAGTGTAATACACCAAATAATGAAAACAATCTAAACAGCGAAAATCAAAACCCTACATAAATTATATTGATCAACCAATAAATCATATGTAAAAAATAAACAAATATTGTGATCAAAAAATAAAAAATGCCCAAAAAGTCCTTATTCCCAAAATACTTAGTGCTTAAAACCGAAAATTAAAGTCCTTCTCCTTTTAATATGTGCTTCCACCATCCACCAGTGCTGTAACCAACATAAACCGCACTCACCAGATAATGGTGAATTGCACGCGTTTTAGGGATCCTATACCCCCTCTACAGCCTCCAAGACTCCATTCCACCATATAGGGCTTAAGATTCTCCTTCCATTCACTCCTGATAAATCCTTCCAAGTCAGATCCACAGCAGTGCAAGAAAAAAAAACATATATAGTGTAATATTGCTAATAACCTTGTATAGTGCTAATAATAATGCCAGGCCACTCACATTTCAAAAGATAAATAAAAGCATTGTTTTATTGCCTCCAATCGGCTCTCATAGTTCCCATATCCTCCAAGGACAGCTTTAGAAACCTCACAGCCTTTCTTGCAAAGGACGACAGAGTGTATCTCAGTCAAGCATCAAAGATGGCCGCTTGGAACGCACCGCTCGAGCGTGCGTTCCACTCACCGGAAGTTGCGCAGGACTCTAGACGGCACTTTGAAGCACTTCCGGTCTGCCGTCTAGAGTCCTGCGCAACTTCCAGTGAGTGGAACGCACACTCAAGCGGTGCATTCCAAGCGGCCATCTTTGATGCTTGACTGAGATACACTCTGTCATCCTCTGCAAGAAAAGCTGTGAGGTTTCTAATGCTGTCCTTGGATGATATGGGAACTATGAGAGCCAGTTGGAGGCAATAAAACAATGCTTTTATTTATCTTTTGAAATGTGAGTGGCCTGGTATTATTAATAGCACTATACGAGGTTATTAGCAATATTACACTATATATGTTTTTCTCTTGCACTGCTGTGGATCTGACTTGGAAGGATTAATCAGGAGTGAATGGAAGGAGAACCTTAAGCCCTATATGGTGGAATGGAGTCTTGGAGGCTGTAGAGGGGGTATAGAATCCCTAAAAGTCCTAAAAGGCGTGCAATTCACCATTATCTGGTGAGTGCGGTTTATGTTGGTTACAGCACTGGTGGATGGTGGAAGCACATATTAAAAGGAGAAGGACTTTTATTTTTGGTTTGAAGCACTAAGTATTTTGGGAATAAGGACTTTATGTTTTTGGACATTTTTTATTTTTATTTTTTGATCACAATATTTGTTTATTTTTTACATATGATTTATTGGTTGATCAATATACTTTATGTAGGGTTTTGATTTGCGCTGTTTATATCGTTTTCATTATTCGGGGAGTTATTGTTTACCCCCCCTTCCCTTTTCCTTACTCCTCTATTCTTAATTCACATGCATTATCCTTTTTCAATTTCCACTTCACCTCTCTTGCCTAGCCTTTTTTTCCCCAGCTTATCTTCTTTTTTCTCTCCCATCATATATACATAGTTATTACCTACTACATCCATAGTGGACATCGGCCAACATATCGTTGCACTTTTGAAACCCAGAAACAATATTTATACTATAACATATTATACCACCATACCATTTCAAGCATGTTTGTTTCGAGCCAATGAACCACCTAGCATTCATCACTGTTCTTCAGCTTGGCTATAAGTTATTAGACTCTACCTACCCCATTCTAGGAGTTATCTCGCTAGCAAACATTTGAATTTTCTATGTCATGCTTCTCACAAAATGTGAATAGAGTTTAGGTGCATTTTTCTGTTGCCATGATATGTTCTCTCATGTCGTTTGTTTGGTTGTTATTATGTAAACGATAAAACCCAATAATTATTCTTTAAAAAAAAAAAGAAGCTGCAGGAATATCTGGCAAGTACTGGCTGTGTGGTACATGTGACAACAATCGCCTGTATTCTTCATATGCCTGGGCTGTGGGGTAGAGTGGCAATAACACATCTAAAATCTCCCAAAAGCATGTGGGAAAATGTGTTATGGTCTGATGAAACCAAGGTTGAACTTTTTGGTCATAATTCCAAAAGGTATGTTTGGCGCAAAAACAACACTGCTCATCACCAAAAGAACACCATAACCACGGTAAAGCATGGTGGTGGCAGCATCATGCTTTGGGGCTGTTTTTCTTCAGCTGAAACTGGGGCCTTAGTCAAGGTAGAGGGATTTATGAACAGTTCCAAATACCAGCCAATATTGGCACAAAACCTTCAGGATTCTGCTAGAAAGCCGAACATGAAGAGGAACTTCATCTTTCAGCATGACAACGACCCAAAGCATACATCCAAATCAACAACGGAATGGCTTCACCAAAAGAAGATTAAAGTTTTGGAATGGCCCAGCCAGAGGCCCAGACCTGAATCCAATAGAAAATCTGTAGGGTGATCTGAAGAGGGCTGTGCACAGGAGATTCCCTTACAATCTGACAGATTTGGAGTGTTTTTGCAAGGAAGAATGGGCAAATATTGCCATACTGATAGACTCATACCCAAAAAACTGAGTGCTGTTATAAAATCAAAAGGTGCTTCAACAAAGTATTAGTTTAAGGCTATGCACACTTATGCAACCATATTATTTTATTTTTTTATTTTTACTTCGCCTAAAAGATTTACTTCGCCCTCTGCCTAAAAGATTTCAGTTTGTTTTTCAATTGAGTTGTACAGTTTATAGGTCACATTAAAAGGTGGAAAAAGTTCTGAACTGATTTATCATTGTCTCATTTTTTACATCACAGAAATCTGACATTTTAATAGGGGTGTGTACGCTTTTTATATCCACTGTATATAAAACACTTTCACTTCCATGACTGCCAGTGAGGGTGGGGGATGCAGCGGGTGGCATGACCACTAATTCGGGGGGGGGGGGGGTTAAACACTTTCATTACCATGGGGTTAGCGTTCACTGCCATGATCACCAATACAGAGGGGAGAAAGGGGATTGAGATTAACTTTTACTTTCATGGCCACCAATACTGGCGGGATGAGAGGGTTAACTTTTACTGACATGACCACCAATGTGTGGGGGGGATGGGGGAGTGTTACTTTTCACCACCATGGACTCTCAATGAAAGGGTGGGTGGGGTTAAATTTCACTGCCACGGACTACCAATGCATGGTAATGTTAATAGTACTGACATCAATTGTGGGGGATATTGTACTTCAACTTCTTCAATGTACATTGTGATATGCATAAAATGCAGTAGGACTGAAATTTTTGGGTGTTGAGGTGTGAAAATCTGCCCCTGCTCCACTGCAGTTACATACAACCACTGGAAATACCCCATTTACATAAAGGATCAATTTAACCACTTGACCTCCAGAAGGTTTTACCCTCTTCATGACCATGGCATTTGTTGCTATTCAGCACTGTGCTATTTTAACTGGCAAATGCTCTGTCATGCTACAATGTACCAAATGAAATTTATACAATTTTTTTCATACAAATAGAGCTTTCTTTTGGTAGTATTTCAATGCCACTGGATTTTTTATTATATAAAATGAAAAAAGACCAGAAAACATCCCACAACAATGGTATTTTCTACTTTTTGTGTAAAACATCCAATAAAAAATAAAAATAAAAAAATAAACGTATTTCTAAATTTAGGCCATGATGTATTCTGCTACATTTCTTTGATAAAAATAAAAATCCCAATAGGCATATATTAATTGGTTTGCGTGAAAGTTATAGTGTCTACAAACTATTGTGTATATATACTGGAATTTACACAGCTATAGACACTGGTAATGGTGATGATCAGCGACTTATAGTGGGACAGTGATAGTGTGGGGAGCAATTTGGTGCTAACAGACATTGCCTGGGAGGGACACATAACTGAATGACACTGAGTTCGCTAGTGACACTAATACTGTGATCAAATATCATACTGTACACTGTATTAATGCAATAGCTGGGAAGGAATTAGCATCAAGGGGTGATCAAGGGGTTACATGTGTGCTTGACAAGTGTAAAGTTTGTAATGTGTGCTGCTTTTACTCACAGAACTGGCTGTTTTTCTCCATTTTTCAGTTCTGTTTTTACAGAGTTCTGTGTGTTTGTAATCACAAAACTCTGATGTGATTGGACACAGCTGATCAAAATCATTGGCTGAAACCTGCTGACAAACTCATGTGTCCAGTCACAGCACAGGTTAGCAGGCAGCGGGCGTACGGGTATGTTGCCTAGCCTGACTGTGCTGCTCGCCTGCACCACATGCACTGCAGGCAGGCAGCAAGCAGTTAAAATCAAAAACACAATTTAGTTAGTTACATGCAAATTCTGCATGTTTTTTCTTTATTCTTATACTAATTTCTCTGAGATGCAAAATATGATTTTTGACAATTCTCCTTCAAGTAAATATGTTAAAGAGATACTAAACCTAAAAACGTTTTTTTACCTTAATGCATTGCTTGCATTAAGGTAAAAAAACAATTTTCAATTGTCCTGTGCTCTCCCTTCCCTGTGTAATGGGGAAGAGAGGGAAGAAGAGATCAGCGCTGAGCACAACTGCATCTCTTCTCCCCTCTCTTCCTCCTCACACAGGACTTGAACAGCAGCAGGAGCTATTAGCTCTTGCTGCTGTCAATCAATTGAAGTGAAGAGGAAGGGGGGGGGGGGCAAGGCTAAGTCCCAGTGTGTGTGTCAATGGAGCATGGCTCTGTAGGTATACAGGTCGGGAGTGAGCACGCAACGTGTGCCCCCTAGCAAACGGCTTGCTACGGGGACACCCAAGGAAGAGAAGGAGCAAGTTTGATGGCAAGTAACCCGAGGAGGAGAGGCCACTCTGTGCAATACTATTGCACAGAACAGGTCAGTATAACATTTTTGTTATTTTAATTTTTAAAAAATGTCAGACTTTAGTAACACTAACTATGGAACCTTTGACTGTAGTCAAAAAATTAAACAATATGCCATAGAGCTCATTTAAATCCATTAACAGCTTCCTTGCCTCCCTATAGCAGAAATGCTGCTATAGGGCAGCAGGGGTGCGCAAAACCACAAGTATATATATACGTGATTTTGCATTTTTGAGTAGGGGGTGCACACGCACCACCCTACCCACGCCGCCATCGGCGGCTACAGATGTCGATCACCGGGTCCTAGCCGGAGAATCTCCACCGGCACTCTGCGATCGCTTAAAAACACTGACGGGAGAGACCTGTGTGTAAAAAACATAGGGCTCTCTAATGCCAGCAGTAACATGCTGTCACAAGTTAGCTTGCAGCCTCTTGTGTGTTTACGCTTACCTCCATGCTGCTCTTGTTTCCTACCCACGTGTTTCTCTGTGCTCACCTATGGGTGTCGTCTGCTATTCCCTGGGTTTTATGTCCTTCCCTTCCATAACTTCCTGTCCCACCTCCTTGTCTGCCTGTCTATTTAAGATGTGCTCAGACTGGGCCACATTGCCTGAGCAATGGTTGTTGTTGGAGCTTTCCTGTGTTCTGTTGTGTAGTGTACCTGTTATTGTATTTCTGTGTACTGACCCCGGCTTCGTCCCTGACATTCCTCCTATTGTCTATCCCTGTACCGACCCCGGCTCGTTCCTGACATCGCTAGTTTTCTGCCTGTCCTGACCTTGGCTTGTCTACTGGATCTCCTGTCTCTTCTCCCATTGCACCCTGCTCCTGCTAGTGGTCTCTTTTACCTCAGCTGGGTGTACCTGGGGGCCGTGACCTGGTTCCAGCCTGCTCCAAGTCCATCCCCACCATCAGGGGCCCTGGTGAACAAGCAGGCTGAGGCTTAGACTCCGTGCCCTGGGGAGCCCCAAGCTGTGGTTTTATAGGGCTCACTACCATAGACGTGACACATGCTGCTGTGTATTTCTCTGCACAGCAGAGAGATACACAGCATGATTCCCTAGTAAACCACACACAGCACACACAGTAAAACAGCACACAGTTAACCCTTTGATTGCCCCAGATGTTAACCCCTTCTTGCCCAGTGTCATTAGTACAGTGTCAATGCTTTTTATTAGCACTGATATATGTATTAGTGACATTGGCATGTCAGTGGCAGTTCTCCCCCAGTGTCAGAATAAAAAAATATTCCAGTATACAGTATATACCGCCATTTGTAGACGCTCTAACTTTCACGTAAACCAATTAATTTACATGTATTGGGATTTTTAGCAAAGACATGTAGCAGAATACATTTTGGCCTAAATTTATGATGTCTTTTATAGCAAGTCAAAAATATCGTTCTGCTTTTTTCAAAATTGTCATATTTTTGGTTTATAGAGCAAAAAAAAAAAAAATGCACAGGTGATCAAATACACCCAAAGAAAGCTCTATTTGCAGGAAAAAAAGGACATACATTTCATTTATGTATGACTGCACAATTGTCAGTTGAAGTAACGCAGCGCCATATTGCAAAAAATGGCCAGGTCAGGAAGGGCGGTAAATTCTCTGGAGAGCAAGTGGTTAACTGATATTTGAGACCCAGGAAGACACCCCCCTCATATAATTTATAAAGGTTTTGTTTTTTGAGGAGTGTTATTTTGCTTAACAAGTTGCTTTGAATTTTTTTATCATTGCCCTGCCTCATTGTATGTTTCAAATTTTCAATAAAAAGGTACTGAAACAAAACATTACCTGCGCAGCTTCTCTTAATTACTGAACATATTTTCCTGGTTTCCTATTGTTGTTAAACAACAGGTTACAAAAGGATTAGAACCTACTTGTACAACTAAAGCCTGCAGTGGCAAGTCTTCTTGAACTAAGTTTCTGTCACTCTTGTTCAGAGTCTCTAATACTACATAGTCCCTTTAGTGAGATGAAATGTGTAGTGGCCAGAGGACAAGTAAGTTGTGTATTACATAAGAGTGTGGGAATGTGTGTTATATCAAAAGTGCATTGTTCTTCTATTGCTGCCAACAGATTTGGAGAAACAATCTGCCTGATTTTATTGTGTATTGCACAAGTGTCCTGTACCATCGGAATGTAGATTACTATTCCCAGATCTGCTTGCTGTGTGCCTTTCTGCTCTTCTGAAGCTGCCTTGATAGCAGCCATTCATTGATGTTTTTGTCTAAATGCAGAGCTCGCACCAGTGCAATGAACTGTAATGGGTTTACCACAGTGAATCGAGACTATGGAGTGCATGCAGCTCTACAGAATGCACAGTAAAGAAGGCATGTGGATGCTGGAGAAAAAGATCATGAAGAGGAACATGTAAGATCTGAGAATGTGGAATAGACTTCCAGAAGAGAGCATGTTCTAGCTGATTCTGTAGGCTGGACATGTTTTTAATTTAGAGTATATCTGGCTATTAATATTTACACGTATTAACATCGTACATTGAACAGGGAAATTCTGATTTTATTATGCAATCAGGAAGTATTTTTTTTTTTCTAAGAAGTATGGTTAAAGCCGTTTTAGATCACAGGAGTGCACTTACTTTTCCTGTAGTCAGCTGATGTCACAGAGATGCTCCAGGCTCGGGATCTAACCAATGCCTGATCATCAGCTGGCTTAGCCTCTCAGTGCGCTGCTGACAGCCAGAGACAGCTGCTTCCACAACTTCCCCAGCCTCAGTGAGCGCTGGAGGAGCAGAGCAGTAAGCAGTGACTGACAGTCAGCGATTAGCGGTCATGTGACCATTTCCCGGACTCAGAACCAGCAAGGGACAATTACAGCAACAAACCAATGCTGCAGCATGGAGGCAAGTATAGAGGTTTGTCTCCCCCCCCCCATTCTATATTTATCCTTTAACGTAGTAAAAAAAAATGGCACCACTATTTTAGTGATGACCGGATCATCTTGTGTTTGATTGTTCACCAAACCCAGCCTGAAATCTGCTAACCTCAAACATAGCACACGAACCCCATAGAAGTCTATGGAAGACAAATCTTGTTTTTTCTGCCATTTTTCAAATCCATGGACATACACCAATGAAATTAAATAAATAAATATAATGTTTGGGGATGCCTTATACCTGCACATAAAGTGGGGTACATACAATGTACTAATGCAAAAGTGACATTTAGGGCTAGTTCACACCACATGCATGGACAGTAGGTTACATGGATTCCAATGAGAAAGTTTGCACCACTGCAATGTGTTTCAGTACAGTCAACAAACGTAGAACATGCTGCATTTTTTCTGCAAGGAACTGTACTGGAATATGGCAAAATGCATCAAACACACACCACAACTCCAGAACGCATTGGAATTCATCAAAAACACACCAGAAGGCATTATACAAAAAAAAAATGCATCAAAAACACACCACAAACATACTGGAAAGCATAAAAATGTGCATGCAGTAATGCATCTGGAACACATCCAGACTTTAGAAAGAAAAAAATAATTTAAATTGTCAATAAATCACATTTTCTGAATGCTTTGTGCTGCTTGTTAAGGGACCTCCCTTCAAACCCACATCAGATCTTTATCTTTTCTGAGGGACTGTTATAGCTTTTTAACTTTTAAAGTGTAGGGTCCCCCAAAAAATCCTTAGCAGGCCAGTATTGATTTTTTTAAGCGGGGACCCAATATAAAATAAAGTGTGTTCCTCAAAATCTATACCAGACCGTTATCCGAGCATACGGCCTTGGTACCCAGAAAAAGCGCCCCCCACCCATACTAGGCCATTGTCCCCATGTTGGGGCATTTTGCCCCACATCCCAGCCTGGTGGATTTGGAGGTCTGTGGGGAGGGCTTATTGAAATGTGGAAGTCCCCTTTAAAGTAAAGGGGCTCCCAGGTATTTGCTTCCTCCGTACGAGTAGAGGTACATAGCACTCCTGTTATACATTCACAATGGAAATTAATGTAAATAAAATACAGAGTCATTAAGGCCTCATGAACACAGGATGTTTTAAAACACTAGCAGTGTTTTGGTAGAAAAAATGGTTGATGAGCGTCAGGCATTTTTTCTGGCAAAACGCTGCTGCTCCTGGATGTGCTAGCAGTGGGTTTCTTTTACAGCTCCTAAAAGCCCCTGCCAACTAAAAGCTTCTAAAAATTTGTGCATGGACACATAGGATAAAATGGAGGGATATTTGGAAGCTGTAAAAAAAAAAAAAAAAAAGTGGCTGAAAAAGTGCCCTGTGTGCATGAGGCCTTCTAGCACAACAGTGTATCAAAAACTACTTGGAGTAACAATACACTAAAAGAACTTTTTTTTCTGTAAAATATAAAAAGATAAGGTTGTCTCAGGTAAATAATACCAAACATGTCAAGTCTTTCAAACTGTATACATTCATTAAATGGCAAATTAACTACATGTGTGGCACAAACGTAGCTTTCTTTCATAGGCGCACCCAATTATGTTTATATATGTGTGTTTGGAGAGGGGAAGGTTTAAGCACGTTGATAGGTTTTTTTTTTTTCATTGCTTACTTGCCTTCATTTATTTAATTATTACAGGTACTTATATAGTGCTGTCAATTTACGCAGCGCTTTATATATATATTGTACATTCACATCAGTCCCTAACCCTCAAAGAGCGAACATACATCAGGGATGTTGAATTTGTATCACCCGACGCCAGGGACATGTAGTTACAGGCGCCAGGTAGTTTTCAACATTCAGCCTTGCTGCGGGTAAGCAGCAGGGCTCACCTGTCAGTTGGAAGCACTCGGGCGGCAGCGCTGCAGCCGCTTGTTTCCACACAGTGCCAGCCTCCCCCCGCCCCATGTGAACCTCTCCCCGCTATGTTTCCCAGGCTCCACTTACCCATCTGCAAGCCCAGGACATAGCCACTCTCCTCCCCTTCTTGTCCTGACCCGGAAGTGACATTATGATGTCACTTCCGAGTCCCCATTGAGAGATTCCTGGCCATAGAGGCCAGGAAAGAATGTAAGGAGAGGCATCCAGGGTCTTTTAGGCCTTGGATGTCTCAATAAAGAGAATCTGTCATCCAAAAAATTATCACATAGGGGACTTTGTCCCCTATATGATTAAAAAAAAATTAAGTAATAATAAAAAAGTTTTTTTTAACTGTAAAAAATGAAAGTTACATTGCAATACACGGGTCACATATCACCGCGCAAACTACAATGAGAGCAGGGATGTGCAATTCCTTTCAACTGACGACCGCGACACGTAGTTCCGGGCACTGGGCAGGTAGTTTTTTTTGGCCTGTCAGGTGAAGCAATCGGTGGCAGAGCTAGAGGGGAGGGAGAAGCCCACAGTGTCAGCATCTCCCCCGCTATATGTCCCGGGCTCCGCTTGCTCATCTGCAGGCCCGAGACTGGTTCGGTGGGTGCCGCGGAATGTGGTATAGGGGAGGAGAGTGTACCCATCTGCTCCGCTCCCCTTCTTCTCCTGACCCGGAGGTGATGTGACGTCACTTCTGGGTCCCCGTTTGACAGATTCCCGGTCATTGAGGCCAGGAAATAATATAATGCAGTGCGATGTGCACTACATTACATTAAGTGTAGTACAGGGGAGACATGCAGGGTCTTTTAGAGCCTGGATGTCTCAAAAAAGAGAACCTGTCACCAAAAATCATCACATAGGGGACTTTTTGTCCCTTATGTGATTTAAAAAAATAAATAAATTATTTTTTTTACACGGAAGTTACACCCAAGCATATAGCACCCCCAAATTTTTCAAGGCCCCCCCCCACATATGTACGCACACACAAACCTAAAAGCACATGCTCGGGCGCCTATACTACACATGAACACATGGATTGCGATACACGTTACATATTGTCGCGCACGCCAGAATGAGAGCAATAATTCTAGCACCAGACCTCCTCTGTACACTATACTGATGATCTATAAGGGGCTTTAAAAGTGTCGCCTAACGAAAATATAGGGTACTAAAGTTTGTTGCCGTTTCACAAGCGCACGCAAATTTAAGGTTTGACAAGTTGGATATCTATTTACTCGATGTAACCTCGTCTTTTATATTTTACAAAAAAATTGGATAATTCATTGCTTTTTGCGCCCTAAAACTAACAAGTGTATTTTTTTACACTTTGTGGAACGTTTCACTGAATGGTTCACAAAATATCTGTATTTTTGTGGTGAAATTGGTCCCATAGGAATGAATGGCAGAATGTTCAAAACTAGAGTGGGAGCTGACAAAAGCTAGAGTGTGAGCTGAAAAATTAGGACATGATTTCTAAACTGCCATCACTCCCTCATTTTCAAGCCCACCTACACAAATATTACATCAAAATGTTCAGCTATCCCTGCTGCCACTACAAATGTCCACGGCTAAGCCATAGTCCTGATAGTTTTCACAATATGACCATTTGTTTGCAACTCACGCCGCCCATTGACATTCATTGAAACTCCACTCTAGCCACCTCAAATTTGAAGGGCAATTTCTAAACTGCGACTGTGCCTTCATTTTTAATATTTCAGAGACATATTATGCATCAAAAATGTAGGTCTTGGTCTTGTGATTCTCACAATATAAATCTCTTCGGTGTAGGATTTATAATTTTTAAACTACAAGTTGGCAACTGCCAGGGAAGTGAGCAAGTTGGAGCAGTTTCTTCTCTGCCCATGCTGTAGAGTGAGTTGCCACAGGAACCCAGGTGTGTGAGCAGGCAGCAGAGTGACAAAAGCTAGAGCATGAGCTGAAAAATCAGGACATGATTTCTAAACTGCCATCACTCCCTGATTTTCAAGCCCTAGATTACTGGTGGAGGCAAGAACGCTTCACACAATTTCCCCAGAAATTGTAGCTTTTCTAGTTTTTATTATTATACAGGATTTATAGGTATTATGAACACCAGCCGTCGTTTGACTTTTTTTCATTGTCCATAAA
This sequence comes from Staurois parvus, assembly GCF_062004578.1. Lineage (NCBI taxonomy): Eukaryota > Metazoa > Chordata > Amphibia > Anura > Ranidae > Staurois > Staurois parvus. Next base: position 11,490,706 of record NW_028317855.1, on the reverse strand, counting down.
CGTCCCTCTATGTTGGCTTATGTGTCCATGCACACATAGGCTTTTAGTTTAGAGTTTTAGAATTTAGAGGCAAGGGCATTTAAAGACAGAAATGTAAACGCACCAAGATCAGGAGATGGGCTTTTGGGTAGGAAAAAAATACCCTGACATGTCAAAACACGCCTAAGCACTAGGAGCACTTGGCACTTGAGTGTTTTCATTTGTGTCCGGAAAAAAAATTAATATTCTGGCCACTGAAACAGACAAACGCAGAAGCACTTGAAGCGCCTACCTCACACATCCCTCCCATGAGAAGTTCCAGTTATACCTCGCATCCCTCCTATGATAAGTTCCAGTTTTATCTCACACATCCCTCCCATGAGAAGTTCCAGTTTCACTTCACACATCCCTCCCATGAAAAGTTCCAGTTCTACCTCACACATCCCTCCTATGCTATGTTCCAGTTCTACCTCACACATCCCTAAAATGAGAAGTTCCAGTTCTACCTCACGCATCCCTCCCATGAGAGGTTCCAGTTCTACCTCACACATCCCTCCCATGAGAAGTTCCAGTTCTACCTCACGCATCCCTCCCATGAGAAGTTCCAGTTCTACCTCACGCATCCCTAAAATGAGAAGTTCCAGTTCTACCTCACGCATCCCTCCCATGAGAACTTCCAGTTCTACCTCACGCATCCCTCCCATGAGAGGTTCCAGTTCTACCTCACGCATCCCTCCCATGAGAGGTTCCAGTTCTACCTCACACATCCCTCCCATGAGAAGTTCCAGTTCTACCTCACGCATCCCTCCCATGAGAAGTTCCAGTTCTACCTCACGCATCCCTCCTATGCTATGTTCCAGTTCTACCTCACACATCCCTCCCATGAGAAGTTCCAGTTCCACGTCACCCATCCCTTCCTTTCTAAGTTCCAGTTTTACCTCACTCATCGCTCCCATGAGAAGTTCCAGTTCTTCCTCACACAACCCTCCTATGCTATGTTCCAGCTCTACCTCACACATCCCTCCCATGAGAAGTTCCAGTTCCACGTCACCCATCCCTCCCTTTCTAAGTTCCAGTTTTACCTCACTCATCCCTCCCATGAGAAGTTCCAGTTCTACCTCACGCATCCCTCCCATGAGAAGTTCCAGTTCTACCTCACGCATCCCTCCTATGCTATGTTCCAGTTCTACCTCACACATCCCTCCCATGAGAAGTTCCAGTTCCACGTCACCCATCCCTTCCTTTCTAAGTTCCAGTTTTACCTCACTCATCGCTCCCATGAGAAGTTCCAGTTCTTCCTCACACAACCCTCCTATGCTATGTTCCAGCTCTACCTCACACATCCCTCCCATGAGAAGTTCCAGTTCCACGTCACCCATCCCTCCCTTTCTAAGTTCCAGTTTTACCTCACTCATCCCTCCCATGAGAAGTTCCAGTTCTACCTCACGCATCCCTCCCATGAGAACTTCCACTTCACACATCCCTCCCATGAGAAGTTCCAGCTCTACCTAACACATCCCTCCCATGAGAAGTTCCAGTTCTACCTCACGCATCCCTCCCATGAGAAGTTCCAGTTCTACCTCACGCATCCCTAAAATGAGAAGTTCCAGTTCTACCTCACGCATCCCTCCCATGAGAACTTCCAGTTCTACCTCACGCATCCCTCCCATGAGAGGTTCCAGTTCTACCTCACGCATCCCTCCCATGAGAGGTTCCAGTTCTACCTCACACATCCCTCCCATGAGAAGTTCCAGTTCTACCTCACGCATCCCTCCCATGAGAAGTTCCAGTTCTACCTCACGCATCCCTCCTATGCTATGTTCCAGTTCTACCTCACACATCCCTCCCATGAGAAGTTCCAGTTCCACGTCACCCATCCCTTCCTTTCTAAGTTCCAGTTTTACCTCACTCATCGCTCCCATGAGAAGTTCCAGTTCTTCCTCACACAACCCTCCTATGCTATGTTCCAGCTCTACCTCACACATCCCTCCCATGAGAAGTTCCAGTTCTACCTCACGCATCCCTCCTATGCTATGTTCCAGTTCTACCTCACACATCCCTCCCATGAGAAGTTCCAGTTCCACGTCACCCATCCCTCCCTTTCTAAGTTCCAGTTTTACCTCACTCATCCCTCCCATGAGAAGTTCCAGTTCTACCTCACGCATCCCTCCCATGAGAACTTCCACTTCACACATCCCTCCCATGAGAAGTTCCAGCTCTACCTAACACATCCCTCCCATGAGAAGTTCCAGCTCTACCTAACACATCCGTCCCATGAGAAGTTCCAGTTCTACCTCACGCATCCCTCCCATGAGAACTTCCACTTCACACATCCCTCCCATGAGAAGTTCCAGCTCTACCTAACACATCCGTCCCATGAGAAGTTCCAGTTCTACCTCGCATCCCTCCTATGATACGTTCCAGCTCTACCTCACACATCCCTCCCATGAGAACTTCCACTTCACACATCCCTCCCATGAAAAGTTCCAGTTCTTCCTCACACATCCCTCTTATGCGAAGTTTCAGCTCTACCTAACTCATTCCTCCCATGAGAAGTTCCAGTTCTACTTCACATCTCCATCCAATGAAAAGATCTAGTGGCTCCTCACACCCTTTCTTTCCATGCTATAGTCAGTATGGACAAAGTCTCCCTTTAGCCACTTCACAGTAACAGGAAATCGCTGCTCCCATGTCCAGTGTACAGAGCGGCAGAGCCGTGCCCGCCGCGCTCCGCACCCCGTCCAGGCCATGCTGTGAGGCGGCAGATTCCACTCGGCGTGCCCTGTCCTCCACTGAACAGACCTGCGCTTGCGCTCCTCCGTGTGTGATTGAGTGCCCCCCTCCCAGCTCCTCGACTCCCTTCCCCTCATCACAGAAGAAATCCGTCCAGACAGAGCCGACTCCCCGTGTAGTATGAGTGGCACTAGCTGCACACACAGCATCACACACCCAATCCCTGCCTCCAGTCACCTACAGGTGTGAGCGAGCTTTTCAGTCCCAGCGGAGCCTAGGCACACAATAACAGGGCAGCTCCCATTCCTCCCCGGAGGAAAGCAACAGTCTGCCGCCCCAGCCCCTCTCCTCCATGTTGTCCCTCCCTATTCCATGCCATTCTAGGGCTCCCTAGCCATGACATTTTCCCTGGTTACCATGGAGATGATGGGAAGGAGAACATGATGCTGCCTGGCACAAAGGCGGCCTCGTTGGTTGGATGATATAGGAGGGCTGGAGGTATCCTCCACATTGATCACAGACACACTCCATCAGCAACACATGGAAAGTATGCTCATGCAACACGCCTCCAAGTCAGACCAGGCGGTGCACACTGCCTGAACCCCCCTATAGCGCCACACATCAGCCTCAGCACCCCTAAAACAGCAGCCTCAGCACCCCTCACAAATCTCACACAGCGATCCCGATCGGCCTGTCAGTGATCAACAGATGGAACCCAGCACAGCGTCCTCCCCATCAGTCTCAGCAGATGCTGAGTGAATGAACAGACCTACCTCGTGCTGCCCACAGCTTGACATGTGCCTGTAGGGAGGACACAGGGACAGGAAAGGAGCCGACTTAGTACAACTACTTTCCAATGGTCTGTTGTGTAGAAGCCAAGCGGGGAAAGAAAGCCAGGCCCCGCCCATGGGGTGGTATCTAAAAAAAAAAAGGCAAGAATGGTCCTCATCTGACGTGTCTCCCCACCTCATGTCACTTCCTTTTAAAGCTACAATTCACATGTGAGCCTCTCATTACTTTCCTGTCAATGATTCTTACTTCCCAGATCGCTCTCCTGGGGTTTTGATTCATTTGGTCTGTGTAAGGGTGGCCACAGACACTTCGATTTTATTATCCAACCCATGTGTGATTCAATCAGAACAATCGAGAAGACATTATTTACCTTTCGATCGTTTAGGCTCCTTTTACACGAGGCGTCCAATCAGGTCCACCCAAAAAACCGATCGGACGGGCCAATCACCCCTATGGACTGGTGGGTGGAAATGGATTTGTGTTGTTTACACCTACCTATCTCCAATCTGATCCAGAAGGGGATCCATCTTCTTTCGTCTAGGGGGATCAGATCTGACAGCAGTTAGGCGTAAATGAACAGCGGGGTCCATTTACACACAGCACCTCATAAAGCAGAGCGGGCTCTGTCCATGTCTGCTCTGCAGAAACTGAGATGACACAGACCTGTCATCTGCCCACTCTGCTCTGAACAGCAGGAAATCAGCAGACAGATCCCCTGCAGATCTCACAGAGTCCGCTCTATTTGAAGGTGGACTAAGGCTACGTTCACACTAGTGTTGTGTGCAGGCGGCAGAGAGGCGTTTGGGAAGACATTCATTCTTTTGTTGTGATTAGCTGTGATTGGGCAAAGCTGATCACGTGATGTAGATGAACTGTGATTGTCCCTGTCTGTGTCATGTGACTGCTGTGACCAGTCACAGCTAACAACATAATTGTATACAATGGATGGCATGACAGGGAGCCATCCATTGTATACAACTGACATGTGATCTGCTGTGATTGGTCACAGTGGTCACATGACACTGGCAACGGGCTGGTGTAGTAATATGTCAACGGCTGGACACAGCTGGTGACAGATCGTGCTGCTGTTCGGCCTGCGGCCGCGCGTGCGACTCGTTTTGACAGGACATCATATGACGCCCAGCCACAACGGTGTTAACCACTTTACAAGCCACTTTATAGCCAAAAGACAGCTACAGTGCGGTTTTCCGGTTCTGGGAGATCATCATATGACGTACTCCCAGAACGCGCTCCCGGCGCTTTCAGCGATCGCTGTGTCCTACGGATTCAGCTGATCACATGACTAGGTAACAGGCCAATCACAGCAGCCTTTTACCACGTCAGTCAGTGCCGCCCATAAGTTCTGCCAGTCAGTGCCGCCTATGAGTGCCCATCATTGCTGCATATCAGTGCAGCTTCATCCGTGCCTCTTCATCAATGCCCAGCAGTGCCGCCTCATCAGTGCCACCTATCAGTGCCCATCAGTACTGCCTATCAGTGCCGCCTCATCAGTGCCCATCAACATACATCAGTGAAGGAGAAAAATTACCTGTTTGCTAAATTTTATAATAGAAACAAAGAAAAAAAATATTTTTTCAAATGTTTTGCTCTTTCTTTGTTTATAGCGCAAAAAGTAAAAACCCCAGTAGCAATTAAATACCACCAAAAGAAAGCTCTATTTGCATGAAGTGGTTAAAGAAGGGGTAAAAACGTATATGCAATTGGAGGTACAGCTACTTATTGGACACAAGTCAAGGATAATCATAACCCACACTAGCCATTTTTTAAATCTGTATACTATAATAAAGTTTATACATTTTGTTTTGTCATTTGTTGCATCTCACAGCCTGCTCACCAAACACAATTTTTTTTATCAGATAATTTTTATCGAGAAAAAATGGCATTTAACATTTTCTCTGCCATCACCTTCCTATATGAATAGTTTCACATGCTTTAAGAATGTTACATACAATTTGGTTCAGCCTTTATGTACACAAGTTTATACTGTCACTCCTAGGAATGAGTATACAGTGTTATTAATAATATCCGGTGAGTAGTTGTTACGGCAGTTTGGATAATTAAGATAATAACTGATTGCGGATTAACTCCACTGGGGTGTGCTTAACCACGCCAACCACATTTTTTCAAATTATCCTGCTTAATCCAATATTCAACTGTAGGAGGTAAGGGCGAAAGCCATTTTAGAGCCACTTGTTTCCTAGTGAGAAATAAAAGTTGGCGAATAGCCAATGTCAGCAAAGTATTTTCCTCTGGAATCTCTAGCCAACCCAAAATGCAAGTTGGGGGGATAAAAAGAATTTGAATATTGAACACCATGTTAATTATTTTAACTATTTCGTACCCATATCTGAACAGTTTGGGACAATGCCATAGTAGGTGTAGTGGATCACCTACATCCGTAAGCCATCTGGGGCAGAGTGGGTAGTCCCTGCGTCTGAATTTATTTAACCACTTGGGCATCCTGTATGTTCTATGTATTATATGTAGCTGTGTCATTCTCCTAGAGGTGGATGTAATATGGACAATAGAAAAAAAAAACACTAGTCCTCAGAGATTGTGCCCACATCTTGCTTCCATTTAGATAGGCAGGTAAGATAAGCTGAAGTTAGGAAACATTTCACTTTTTAGAACAGGCGTTAAAAAGGTTGTTCACTCTGGAATACAAAAAAATAAAAATCAGCAGCTACAAATCCTGTAGCTGCTAACTTTTATATAAAGGACACTTACCTGTCCAGGGATACTGCGCCATTCTCGCCCAGGGTGGTTCTTCACTATCCTTAAGGGTCCCGACACCAGCAATGCCGGCTGCCCACTGTGCATGTGTGGGTCACACTGAGCTTTGTGAATGGTCTCACAGTCTTCTGGGACCTGTGACATGTCCCAGAAGACTGCGCAGGGGGGTACAGGGACTTCCACTTGGATTGCCTACGCCTAGGTGGCTCTAGCTATTGGTCATACATTGCATGCCTGAAGCCTGGTTCACACGTATGCAGGTTGCGGCTGATGTGTTTTTTTCACACGCATTTCTGGTGAATTTTTAATGCAATTTTGATGCATTTTATTTTTTTGGAAGTTGTCTATTGTCTTGCGAGAGAAACCAGCAAAAACAGCAGAAATGTGTCAAAACCAAAAACGCAGCCTGCTTTGGGAGAAAAAGTTCCTGACTCTTTCTAAAAAATGCACCATTGGAAAGCCACAGATGTGAATGGGACCCATAAGAAAACATGTTAAATGGACTCTAGTGCGTTTCTGCAAAACTGAAAACACACTGAAATCTGCACAGGTGTGAACCAGGTTTATGTTGAAGGTATTGACAGAAGCAGGTCCATGGGATGTGGAATTCATACTGCAATAGTTGTAAGGATTTTAACACTATGTCCTTAAAGCACTAGTAAATCGCACTTAAAAAAAAAAAAATTCCACTGGAAGGTAATGTCATAATATGCTAGCATGCATTGTATACTAGCACATTATGAAGGACTCACCTTAAAAGGAAAGCGCTCCAGCGACGTGCTGTCACCGATGCGAAGGCTTCCATCTTCACCCGGTCTTCCTTCTGGGTTCACGAACTCCGGCTGTCTGACTGGCCGAGTCAAGCGCAGGAGTCCCAAGCCATGACACAATGCTCTGAAGGAATGGCACAGCTATGACGTTCCTTCAGAGTGCATGAGCCGGCTGTCATTAGGAGCGAATACAGTATCTCCTAAACATGCACCGTTTAGGAGATACAGTGGAGAGGACGTTTTGTTGATGGGACTTTAAAGGCACAGGTTTTTCAAGTAATAATCTGATATGTCAACAGTTAAAAAATAACTATCATTTTTTTATTGTATACAATTTTAAAAAAAGACATACAAGTTGCAATACAAAATATGGTGGTATTGTCTAAATAATCTAGTAGTATTTGCTCATAATCCGGTAGTAATATGCATATGTAATATGCAACTGTACCATTGCTAATGTAGGAAGAGAACTAATGTTTAAGTGTCTAATTTCTAACAGCGAGATCAGGGATGTGATGCCTAGGATATGTTCTTTATGTGCATGAGTAGGGTCCCTAAATGTAGCATTCAAGAAGATCCATTAAGTGCTGTATCGGAGTAGCTATATAATAAAAGCATACATTGGGGAACACTAGTCTCCCTTCATCTGTGGGTCTCTGCAATACCTCCAATGTTATTTTAGATGGACCTTGTTTCCACACTAGCTCAGGAAACAAACTATTGGTGATACAAAACCAGTGTTTGGATATCCATATTGGTGCATTCTGTAGTAGACAGAGCAACTAAGGGAGCCAAGTCATTTTGATTAGGTTGGCATGACTGACCACAGAGAGCAGAATGCAGCACCAGCTTTTACATTGCAGATCTAGTTTACTAATCATAGGAGTTAGATTTAGGGTGCAATAGTCCTTTCGGTGGGGTGATATGTTAATTTCCAAATAGCGAAATTAGGGAATCTAATGGAAGTAGAAAGGATTTATCACAATTTATTTATAATCCTAAAAAAGAGCCACATTTGCATTGAAAGGCTATAAGGTTGGTTAGAGAGGTAGTGGTATCCCTTAAGAAAAATAAAGCATCATCATGGTAAAGTATTATTTTTGTGCTCTGCAATTGGCAGTGGTTCCACTGCCTGGTGCCCCGAATGGAATACAAGGGAGAGAAGGATTGTCCATTAACACTTGTGCTGATGGTTTGAAGTCAAGAAGTTTAATCCAGATTATTAATTTAGGTCCTGCACTAAAGTACCATAGTAATTACCACAGAAAAGGTAATTTGACACTGTCAAAGGCCTTGGCTGCATCCAAGGATAATATACTAATTTCCTCAGATGGATGTTGAATATTGAGGAAAACTCTTCAAATATTGGTGAAGGTAGGCCAACCTTGAATAAATCCAGATTGATCTTCAAGAATCAGTTTGGTCATACGGTATATTTTCTACTTTCTGTCAAAAAACATATCCAATAAAATCAAATTTCATCATAAAGTCAGGCCAAAATGTATTCTGGTATATGCCTTTGGTAAAAAAAAATAATTCCCAATAAGTATAATATAATTGGTTTGTGTGAAAGTTAGAGCGTCTACAAACTATGGTATATATATTTGAAAATTGCTCTGATGTACTGACTAAAATGCTAGAGCAGTACAAATTCTCCCTAAATTACCCCTTTTTGGAAAGTAGACAGTCTGAGGCATTTAGTATGAGGCATGAGGGTCAATTCACTAAGAGATATATACTGCATGAATTTTTGAGTTAAAATAACTCATGCGGTATTTATTTCAAAAGTAGTCAATTCACTAAAAAACATGCGTTATTTACCAAAAGCATTAAATATTTATGGTTTGCAATATTTAGCACTTAAATTTTGCATTATGTTTGGTGTTTTTGCACAATTTTTTATTTTTTTGCTAACATTGCATCAGAAGGCACACAGCAATATTGAAAAACCATGAAAACATTGTAGTGTGCTTTCATTCACAAATTATCTCCCTCTGTTGGAATGTTACAATTTATTTTCATTCCTGAGCTCAGATGAGAACATTTTCACACTGATACATTGTATACTTTTCACTTCCTGGCCAGTGCAGAGTTCTTCAATTTGTTATTTTGTACATTTCTAAAATACTGCCAGCAAACACCAGGTGATAAATAAGAAATGTTGTGGTTTTTAATGAATTGACTTTAATGATTTATCTCATGTTTTTTTTAGGTATTTATTTCACTATTTTAACCAATGTGCGGTATTTACCTCACATTTGTTATTTTACTTTGATGAATTGACTCTTTTATTATCTCATGCAATATTTCTTAAAAATGAGTCACGTGACCTTCATATCGCATGCGGTAACCTTTAGTGAATTGACCCCATGGTGAGTTGTAGTTTTTTTGTCATAATTTTATTGAAAGTGAAGAAATTGAAAAAAAAAAATTGTTTCTAAATTTGTGTTTTCATACTGTCACCAGTGCAGAACAGTGTCATCATATGACTAATGTGGCATGATCAGGGACACTGACTGGTGACAGTATGTTAAAAAAACAAAAACATTTATTTTTACACTTTGCTGTTACAATGAAGATCATTGTAACAGCAAAGTTTTAAACTGTCATGAATAGGTTACATGACAGTTGTGATCAGTGATTGGCTATTCACATGGTACAGGGTGCTGTGATTGGCCCATCTACTATGTAATAGCTGTGGGCCAACCACAACATAGGAAACACAGCTGATTTGAATTAATTCATTCATAACAGCTTTGTTGACACTGTGATCATCTGACCGCATAGTTACATAATTAGTCTGACTGAAGAAAGACAAAAGTCCATCTAGTTCTACCATTAAAAAAAAAAAGTTATAATCCTATACCCACAGTTAATCCAGAGGAAGGCAAAAAAAAAACCAACAAAGCATGATCCAATTTGCTCCTGCAGGGGAAATAATTCCTTCCTGACCCTCTGAGAGGCAATCAGATATTCCCTGGATAAACTTTACCTATAGATGTTAGAATCCAGTTATATTCTGTGTATCTAGGAAAGAATTCAGACCTTTTTTTAAATCAATCCACTCAGCTGGCCAGAACCAACTCTTGAGGGAGTCTATTTCACATTTTCACAGCTCTTACTGTGAAGAAATCTTTTTTCCTCCAGACGTAAAGAGTGCCCCCTTTTCCTCTGTGATGACCTCAGAGTGAATAGCTCTACACTGAGTTCACTATATGAACCACTGATGTATTATACAAGTTGATCATATCCCCCCTTAACCTCCCTGGCGGTATGATTATTTCAGATTTTTGGTGCTGAAAGCGGTACCATTATTTTGCATGGAAATATGCCGTTTTTTTATTGTAGGCCAGTCATTTTTAGGAATAACTCACTGAAATCTGTCCGAACAAGAGTCTAGTAAACATTCTGGATATGATAAAACTTGAAACACAAATCCTAAAAACTATAATTTAATAAATAATCATAAAAAATAATTATATAATAATAAATTTATTTCAATAATATAATCAAACCAAAAACACTGAAATTTGAAATATAGCGCCAAGTTCGCACATCGCTGAGCAAAGTCGCAGAATTGTTTTCAGTGTCTGATGATGAATTTCCCCACAAATCTTTATCACTCAATTCTACAAGTGGTTCTGATTTACTCTCACTGTTCTCTAGCTGGTCTAAAACTGATTTTGACCTAAAGGGACACATTTTGGACGCCATGGTCGTTTCTCAGTTTCCAGGCAGAAAGAAAAGTCAAAATGCAGGCAGGGGACAGGACAAAGCAGTAGGGACAAAATGTATGTGAAATGCTTTGAAACAGTAATGTTTTGCTATGTAATAATCGTTTACAAAAAAATGACATTTTTTAAAACTTTCAAATTTGCCGCCGGTTCCGGCCCCCGTACGTCCCGACGTCACAGGGACCGGAACACGGAAGACGGATGCCGGCATCGGCTGGAGGAGATGGCCGGGGACGCTGCAGGGGACACATCGCGGGAGCGAAGGACAAGGTAAGCGCTGCAGGGAATCCCTGAGCAACGCTGCATGGTAAGCCCGAGTGTAGCTCGGGGTTACCGCTTTTGGTACTGAAACTTTACCCCAAGCTACACTCGAGAATACTGCCAGGGAGGTTAATTTCTTCTTCTCAAGAGAGAATACATTCAGTTCCTCTAATCTTTCCTCATAGCTGGGCTCCTCCATGCCTCTTATCAGTTTAGTTGCCCTTCTCTGCACTTTCTCTGGTTCCCGAATATTCTTTTTGTGACTTGGTGCCCAAAACTGAACTGCATATTCCAGATGAGGTGATACTAATGATGTGTACAGGGGTAATATGATATCCCTCCCTCTGGAGTCTATACATCATTTAATATAAGAGAGGATTTTGCTCGCTTTAGAAACCGCAGTTTGGCATTGCATGCCATTATTAAAGTGTTACTAAACCCACAACAGTAAAATCAGTCAGCATATGCAGTAAAGCATGCTTGTTATACTCACTGTGGAACCTAAGGGGTTAATCCTCTGCATTGTGTAAAAAGGCTGTTTGATCCTTTCTTCTCTGTTCCTCCCCTTTTTCAAGTCACCACTACTTATCTCCAGATTGAACCATACGCATGCACATGCTCAGTTTGGTGTGTATTGCTAGAGAAGTTTTTTTTACTTGGGAGAGTGCATGTGATCAGCACATGGCCAATCAGCACTGTCCAGACAGAGGTCAGGGGATTTCCATCCTCCTAGAGCACAAAGAAAACTCCTCCTACAAGCTTTAGCTAGTGCTGGGCTAGACACAGATAGAAGCCACAAGACTGCTCTAACTGCTGATGAGAAAAGGTATTTAGCAGTTTATATTTACTAAAATAATTGCATTTCCATGTTCTGTGTACTGTGGGAGATCAGATATAGTGAATGCAGGGTCCTGGGTTTAGTAACACTTTAAGCTTGTGATCTACCAGAACTCCCAGATCCTTCTCCACCATTGATTCCTCCAGTTGAACCCCCCTAGAATGTATGATGCATGAATATTCTTAGCCCCCAAGTGCATAACCTTACATTTATCAACATTAAATCTCATTTGCCACAGAGTTGCCCAATTAAACAGAGCATTGAGGTCAGCTTGTAAATTGGAGACATCCTGTAAGGACGTTATTCCACTGCACAGCTTGGTGTCATCTGCAAAGACTGCAATGGGATTTTTAATCCCAGACCCTATATAATTTATAAATATATTAAAAAGTAAGGGTCCCAACGCTGAATTTTAGGGTACACAACTAACAACCCTAGACCATTCAGATTATGAATCATTAACCACTTCTCTATGAATACGATCTTTTAGCCAGTTTTCTATCCATTTACATACAGATTTTTCCAAGCCTGTAGACTTTACCTTACACATTAGCCGTGTGTGGGGAACTGTGTCAAACGCTTTTGCAAAATCCAAGTATACCACGTCCACCGCCACCCCTCTGTCCAAGGTTTTGCTCACCTCCTCATAAAAAGAAATCAGATTTGTTTGACAACTTCTGTCTTTCATGAATACATGCTGTCTGCTGCTTAAAATATTTTTTCCAGCAAGAACTCATCTATGTGGTCTTTTATGAAACTCTCCATTATCTTCCCAACTATAGAAGTTAAACTAACAGGTCTATAATTACTTGGTAAAGATTTTGACCCCTTTTTAAATATTGGCACCACTTTGGTGAAGAGGGGAGGATGCAGTGCCATGCCTGGCCTGGAGCAGGCATAATCACATTCAAGTGGTCGGCAAGAAGTGGTTAAACAATTTCTGTTATGGGGTGACAACTGGTTCCATATTGTTCTGCTACATTGTACCTCCCCCCATCTTTTATGACCCTCTTTGCTGAAAACTACAAGAAGCCATATTACACGGGCATGGTCTACTGTTGCCACTATCAGTGAACAGTAGACATGCGCAGAACAAAAAAACTTGTTTCTTTCTGATTCATTATTTAAATAATTTTGTTTCATTGTTTTGTTTATTAATTTTTTTAATTCGATTCAATTCTAATTCAGTTTGACTGAATTCAGAAATGTGAATCGGCATTCGAATTCAAATTGGCATTCAAATTTATTCTATTAGAACTTCGGAAGATGATTTATTCTTTCTATTTTACTCTATTCTGTTCTATTCTATTTTTTTGTTATTCTATTCTCTTCTTTTCTATTATTTTCTATTCTATTCGAATTCAAATTTATTCTATTCGAAATTTGAATTTTGGAAGACAGTTATATTATTTTTTTCTATTCTATTGTTTTGTTCTTCTGTTTTATTCTATTCTGTAATTTCCTTTTTATTCTATTCTTTTATTTTATATTATTTTCTATTCTATTCTAATATATTCTATTATTTTATGTTCTATTATATTCTTTTTCATTTTCAAATTCAATTTAAATTTGAGTCGAATTCTAGTTTCATGTGAATGGCACCCAAATTTCATCTTGTTATTTCAAATTCATTACTATTGTAATTTTGAAATTTGGTTACATCTGAATTTCCAAATAAGGAAAACTAGCATGAATTTTGATTCGGAATGAAACGAAACCGCACATGTCTACTAAACAGGTCCTTAACCATGATGTGTAACCAACATTGGAGCAAGTGCACATAGACTGGAAGTGGCTGGAGGAGGCTGGAGAAGATTAGCAGCACCAAGAAGCAAAAAGGATTTTAAAATATGTTGGAAACAGTATTAAATGGAAATTAGAGCAGCTTTATTGGGTTTTAATATTATGCATACTTGTTAGAGGAGCAACAATCCTTGCTGGTAGTGAGTCCTAAGAGAGATAAATTGAGAGAGAAGAGAAGAAAACTCTATAAACGCTTGCAACCCACCTACAGTATATCACAGTATGCAGTTAGTACAAATTATCTCTATTCAGGTGCTATTGGATTTACAAAACTACAGAAAATACCGAAATCCATGCAATACATCTTCTAAGCGTTATTATTAATCAGTAGATAGTTGCAGAATAACTGCTATGTAAATAAAAGTAAATCTCAACAGATAGCACCTAGTATACTAAATAGACACATTGAAGTAATTTACTAAAGGCAAATAGGCTGTTCACTCGGCAAGGGAATTTTCCCCAGAGTTTAGGTGAAGGCCTGCTGACGTCCATTATCTAATCATGCACAAGCAAGAAAGACAGTTTTTACATTTCCATGCTCTTGATTGAGTATTGTTTTTGCCTTTAGTAAATCACCCACAATGTGTAAGGCCAGCAAAACTGACATTAGGCTCAATTTGCAAAGCTATACGAAAGAATAGGAAACTTTATTTTCAGTCTTGTAACTATAATATTTAAACTTATTGGCATTTTAGCTTTGTGAACTGAGCCTATATTATAATTCTGGTTATGTTGTTGTGGATTAGGAGTGCCTTGGACCGGTTTAAAATCGTGGACCGCTGTTGCCCGATTTGGGATCATACGTAAAAAAATGCAGAATTGAAATTAGCAGAATGTATTCTTCATGTAAATATTACTTTTAAAATAAAGTAGAAAACACCATTACCCCTTTCATTCTGAAGTTGCTGTGCAACAAAATTTTGTGTGCACGTCTGCCCCCATAGCAAGTGTTTGCTATGGGGCAGACACTGAAGAAGAGGAGTGGAGAGCACCAATGGGGACTCCAGAAGAGGAGGATTCTCTGTGGAAAACCATTGCACAGAGCCAGTAAGTATAACATGTTTGTTATTAAAAAACTAAAAAACAGAATCTTTGCAATCACTTTACACACATTTTGTCAGTGATACCGTACTAAGGGAAGGATATATCCAGAAGCTTTCATTTACCTATTGATGGTGGAATTACACAATCTGGACCATATTGGGAATAACCATAAATGCATTTTAACTTTTTTAAATATAGGGATCAAATAAAGTTGGTGAGCTGCTTTTCATAGGTGATGGCTATGGATGGTATGTTTCTGTGAACAAAGTTTGCAGCAGATCAAATTTTTTTTGCACCATATCAACAATTGATGCTATAATTTATTTATATTTTATGTCACATTTTTTGGCTTTGTGTAGCACTTCCTTTTTTGTGAGTATGGCGGACATAGCCAGACTTAAAAGCAAAACGGTTTAACAGTATAATTTGTAAACTTCTTTTATCTCGGTACCACACTGCATTGTCTTACCCCTGGTTCACATCTTGTGGGTGGTGCTGCTGTGGGACCAACACAAATACCTGCAGCTGCACCACCTACACAGAGGAATGTGCAGGCAGGTGCCATTAATTCTAATGGCACACCACCCACACTGGAAATTGCAACCGTACTGGGTATTGCGTGGACCTCTTCCCTGCATGTCCTGGGGCATAGGAGCCCATTCAAATGGGCTCTTATGCCCACGCAAATTGTGGCCTGCACAGATGTGAACCAGGGGTTACAAGTGTAATAAAAGAAAACAAACAAAATTGTTTAAAACCCAGGATCTTACATTCACTGAACCCCCTCCCATCTCTGTATGCCAATAATTCCCAAATTATTAAAAGTGTAAACTTCACGTATATTTTTGGTAGAAACTGGGTAACAAGACAGTATTTGAGCACTTGAAAAGGCAGGAAAAAGAAAGAGACAAGGCAGTGTATCATGTGAGAGACAATAACCATTAATATTGTGTGTTTCTGTACAGTATGTAAGCAGTTTGGGTAAGCTGCAATATATACGTTGTATAAGGAAGAGAAGAGACAGGTTTTATCTTGAAATAGAAACTAGAGTGTAATATTTTAGGAACAATAGCCACAAATATTGCATAGTGACTGGACAGTGTGGGCGGCATCAAGCTATGGATAACTTCTCTGCCTGGCTACTCTACTTTCTCTCTTCTGAAATCCCCAGAATCATTCTCAGTGACTTAAACGCCCCTGCTATTGCTAATACTCCTGCTACTTCTAAACTTCTCTGTCTAACCTCCTCTTTTGGCCTGGAACAATGGATACATGCTTCTACTCACTTTGATGGCAACACCCTTGACTTTGTATTCTCCTGCCTATGCACTCTGTGCAAGCTCTCCAACATTCCTCTCCCACTCTCAGATCACCACCTTATTAGTTTCACTGTCTCTCTGTCTTCCACCTCCTCTCCCTCCAATGGCCTAACAGTTACCCATAGAAACCTTTGTCACCTCAATGCTTCTTTGCTCTACTCTGCTACTGACCACCTCTATGACAAAATCTCATCCCTGTCCTGTCCTATATCTGTCCTATATAGCCATATCTGTCTACAACAGTTTACTGTCATCCTCCCTAGACAAGCTTTCCCCCTTCCCTACACACAGATTCAGACACCGACCCCTACAACCTTGGCAAACAGATGACACCAGAAGTCTCAAAAATTGTAGCTGTGCTCTTGAGCGCCTGCGTTGTAAGACTAAGTCTCAGAAAGACTTCAACAAATATAAATATGCCCTCCAAAAATACTATTCCTGCCTCCTCACTGCCAAGCAGAACTATTTTATCACTCACATTAACACCTTCTCATCCAGTCCCCATCAACTCTTCGCTTCCTTCAGCTCTCTTTTTCTTCTTCCACTGCCTCCACCCAGTAATTCACAGCCCAGAAGATCGCCAAACACATTAAATATGAGACTGATACAATTTGTGAGGAGATCTCCAATGTGTAGATACCTCCCCAAATTAACACTCCAGTCCACAGGTACAATCACTACTTCCCTCATTCAACCCTGCTACTATAGATGAGATTGATAAACTTTTTTCTAATGCCCACCTAACCACCTGCCCTCTGGACGCTTTTCCCTTGTAAATGCTACTGTAACCCTGTGTCTTTATCCTACTCTCTCTAACTCACATCTTCAATCTCTACCTCTCTTCTGGCATCTTCCCTGGATTTCTAAGACATGCACTAGTCACCCCTCATACTTAAAAAGCCCTCACTGGACCCCACCAATCCTAACAACGTATGCCCCATTTCCTTACTCCCCTTTTCCTCCAAACATCTGGTTTACAACCAACTGAGAGACCATATCACCAAGAACGACCTTCTTGATCCCCTTCAGTTTGGATATTGCCCTCAACACTCCATAGGAACTGCTCTCCTAAAACTCTCAAACAATCTACTAGGGGCTAAAACCAATGGACACTATTCTGTACTCCTAGTCCTGGACCGCTCTGCTGCCTTTGACACAGTGGACCACTCCCTCCTCAAAAACCTCTACTTCTTTGGTCTGTCTGTACTCTCCACTGGTTCTCATCCTACCTTTCCCACTGCACCTTCATTGCCACTTACAATTCTACTTCCTCTCCTCCTCTTCCTTTTTCTGTCGGGTTCCCCAAGGTTCTCTTCTTAGACCTCTCAATTCTCGATATACACCTCCTCCCTGGCTCACTCCATCAGTCTCCTCATGCATCTACTAACGAATCTACTAACAGACATATTAGATTGATTGTCACACCACTTCCTGAAGCTCAATCTATCCAAAACTGAGCTCATAATATTTCCTCCCCTACATGCCCCTTCCCTGACTTTTCCGTCAAGATCAACAGCTCAACTAGCAACCCGTTCCCGCATTCCAGAGTGCTAGGTGTAATTCTGGATTCTGAACTATCCTTTCAGTTCCACATCCAATCACTGTCCACAGCTTGCTGCCTCAACCTGTGCAACATCTCCAAGAAACACCCTTTCTAACCGACACCACAAAGCTTTTAATTCACTCCCTGGTCATCTCTTGCCTCAACTAGTGGAAATCCCTTCTCATTGGCTTACCTTTACATAGACTAGCCTCCCTTCAGTCCATCATGAATGCTGCCGCCAGACTCATCCAAGTTACCAACTGCTCAATGTCTGCTACCCCTCTCTGCCAGTCCCTCACCCAAGGAATTTAATTCAAGATACTAACAACTTACAAAGCCATTTACAACTCTCCCCCAGCTACATCACTAGCATTGTCTCAAAATGCCAACCAAATCATTCTCTTCATTCCTCCCAAGACCTCCTGCTCTCTAGCTCCCTTGTCACCTCCTCCCATGCTCACCTCTAGGACTTCTCCAGAGCCTCTCCCATCCTCTGGAACTCCCCACCCCAATTTGTCCAACTATCTCCTACTCTGTCAACTTTTTATACAGCGAGTATGAGTACCAATACTTTATTTTTTGTACTCACCAATACCGGTTACCAGTACCTGCTGGCAACTGTTTTATTTACACTTCAGCTGACAGGGGAACCCAGCTGAATGAGTGATCAGCCACAGCTTGTCACATGGTACAAGGCTGTTGTGAATAGCCTTGTATCATGTGACCTCTGTGATCATTCACAGATTTCACTAGTAGTAAGCAATGATGTCAGGAAGTGACATCTTGCTTACTACTATTCATATGATCACTGATTGGCCTCCCCCGACTTCTCCATCAAGACCAACAACACCACCATCAGTCCCACCCCTCAAGCCAGAGTACTAGGTGTCATCCTAGACTCCAATCTGTTCTTCCAGCCCCAGGTCGAATCACTGACAAACTCATGTAGACTTCACCTCAGCAAAATACGTCCGTTCCTAACCCCGGAAACCACTCATTCACTCCCTTATTATATCACGACTTGACTACTATAACTCCCTCCTCATCGGCTTACCTTACTGCAGGCTATCCCCACTTCAGTCTATCTTGAATGCTGCGGCCAGACTCATCCACCTTACTAACCGCTCCGTATCTGCCACCCCCCTCTGCCAATCCCTCCACTGGCTTCCGATTGCCCAACGGATAAAATTCAAAACGCTAACACTGACGTATAAAGCTGTTCATAATACTGCCCCAAACTACATCACCGATCTGGTATCCAAGTACCACCCAAAACGTACTCTCTGCTCCTCACAGACCTCCTACTCTCTAGTTCCCTGGTCTCCTCCTCCCCCCATGCTCATTTCCAGGACTTCTCCAGGGCTTCCCCCATCCTCTGGAACTCCCTACCCCAATCCATCAGACTATCACCTACTCTGCTCACCCTTAGGCGCACTCTGAAAACCTATCTCTTCAGGGAAGCCTACCCCGTCCTCAGCTAATTACTGAATTCCTCCACTTTTCCTAACACTCCATCCCCCACAGCTATTTCCTCCTTTACCACTATCACCTCCCTCCTAGATTGTAAGCTCCAAGGAGCAGGGCCCTTGAACCCCTCGTGTATTGAATCATATTGTTATTGTATTGTCTCGTGTACTGTCTCCCACTATAATGTACAGCGCTGAGCAAACTGTTGGCGCTATATAAATCCTGTATAATAATAATAAAAATAGTTGCATAAAACTTTATGGGCAGGCTATCAATGATTGGTGCTTCAACTCTGGTCACAAGAGAAATTGCTTTATGGATTTCTCCTCTGTCAAAGGAGCTTCTGGAGCAGGGGTATTGAATTAAAATTCACAAGGTCCGATCAGTAAAATGTTCTTCCAGCAGAAGTCCGAATTGCATGTTTGTCCAATGACTCAGGTTCTTCACATCACAGCCCCCTCTACTCTTATATCACAATCCCATTCCTTCATCAGTCCTCTGCCCCTTCACAGTAGTGTTCTGAACCCCTCGTCACATCCCCTCCCATTCACAGCAGTGTCCTCTGCCCCCTCTGATCCCCCCCCCACGGTAGTTTCCTCTGTCCCCCTTCACATCACCTTCCCCTAGAGTAGTGTCCTCTGTCCCACTCACATCATCCCCCACAGTAATGTCCTCTGCCCCCTTTACATCACTGCTCTCTTTACATCCCCCCTTTACATTATCCCCCTCAGCAGTGCCCTCTGCCCCTTTACATCACCCACCCTTTAAATTACCCCCTCCAACAGCAGTGCTCCCTGCCTCTTTGCATCACCCCTCCCCCCACAGTACAGATATCTGCCCCTTTAAATCACCCCTCCCAATAGTCCTTTCTACCCACTTCACATCCCATCCCCCCCCAACAAGCACAGTAGCATGCTCTGCTCCTTTACATCAGCCTCCCAAAGTAGAGCTCTTTGTACATTCACATCAAAAGTCACCCACTCCCTCATCCTTCAGAACCAGGTCCTCTGCTTCCCAAACTCCGCTATAGGTACACAGAGTGGAGAGCGGGAGGCAGGACAGATTGAGAGCGAGACAGGAGCTGCTGAAGTTACCTTTGCATAATAATGAGCTGGTGATTGGTTGCTTGGACCGCTCTTAGCAACGAATCACTTGCTAGTTAATCTGCAAAGTTGTCTCAGGCAGCTACCGCTCCCACCCTATGCAGTGCTATTGTGCCTCTTGCTCTGGATCTGTCCTGCCTCTCGCTCTCTGATTGCATGCAGATAAGTATCAGTGTGATAAAGTTATCATAGGCAGAGACAGATCTTATTGCCAGACAGATGGCTTATCATTTTTGTGGAAAAATGTTTTATTATCTCTAGGGGGCAGTGCATAGACAGTTACAAAACGTTACAAAGAAAAAATGTACAAAGTGAGACATACACAAAAAAACAGCATTAAAAATAAAAGGGTAAAAAAAAAATATGTCCCTTGCTTCTGGGGTTAGATAAAAATGTGGACCATACCACCAGATGAAAGGGACCCCTCTGATATAATCCAGATTGTTAAAAAAATTATTTTTATTGAAATTTGGAAGAATGGTACAAAAATGCAGGGGCTAATGCTTATGTGGACCATGTGGTACCGGCCGCACGCCTTGCAGGTTACAAATTTGATTTGATCCAGATTTGACTGCAGATCTTCATTGTTATTACTTAGTAGGTACCTGGGTGGCAATTTATTTTGGTCTCTAAAACTATCCAATTGGATGGAAGGGATTGACCACTGTATATTACCTAATTAGCACAAGTAGGATTCTGGTAATAACAGTCTGCAAAAACTCATGACTGTCTTCAGCTATGAATTATTGGTATGAAAGTAAGAGTAATGGATCTCCACAGTTGTTCTGCTGATTTCAAACTCATGCTTTATGCCTCACAGAATCAGAACTAGAATAAAAGGATCCAAGTACCACCCCCATGTTTTACCATAAAAGCAGCATATTTGATGTCTAACAACTTCTTTTTGCACCACTAAGCTTTCACAGAAGCTTTTGTGCTTGTGTTCTGCAGCGGATGAGAGTTGGGAAATCTTACCTTTTTCTCATTTTTTGAAGATTGAAATATTTATATCTGTCTTAAATGATAAGTGACAATTTTCCACTAGTCTGTGTGAATGTGGGATCTTGACACTGTGTTGTTAGAATGCTATACATATTCTAAATAAACACTAGACACTGTATTGTTTTAGTGTTCTGTACATTCTGAATTAACATTTCCCTGACTGGGTAATGAAAAAAAAAGTTTATGAAAATAATTGAAAATATGAATATGGCTGCTGACCAGCATACTGCCCCTTGAGGACAGACATTTTTAGTGGTCCCCCTAAAAATTAAATCCAGACCCTTATCCAGACATACAGGGGAAGGGGCCAACAAGCGTGTACTCCTCCCTCCTAAGCTATTCCAGGCCACGTACCCTTAACATTGAGAGAGTACCTTACAGGGGGGGGGGGGAGCAAACTCTCCCTTGCAGGGTAACCTCCCAATGATGTTGAGGGCATGTGGCCTGGTGTAGTTACAGAGGGGGGGTGTAGATTTTGGGAGGAACCCCACTCTGATTTTTTCTTAAAGTAACAGTACACATTGTTTATAAACATTAGAGAAAAAAAAAACTTTAGAGAAAAAAAAGTGTGGGCCCCCCTCAAAATTCAAATCAGACTCGTATCTAGGTTTACGGCTTAGCTGGCTAGAAAAGTGGGGAGGAGGGGATAGACATGCCTGTGCCCCTTTCCAGAAACATACAGGCCACATGCTCTTAACAATGAAAGGGTAACTTGAATCAATTGGGAGTGGGGGGGGGGGGGGGGTTGAATAAAGGTGAAGTACACTCCTTCTGATTCCTAGTCTTGTCTTGCACTACAGACTAATCAGTGTCTTTGTTATAGTGATGAGAAGAATGGCAGTGTTTGAGGAGTTTAACAAAAGACAACTGGGTAGGGCTGTCACCACTCACCAGTTCACAAAATGCTGTGTGTTGTCAGCCCACAGGAGGACTTGGGATCTGAATGCATTTCTGTCATATCAGTGGGTATTTTTCTGTATTTGTGTGTGTGTGAGTGTGTTTAGAGGGATAAAGCCAGGGGAAATGTGCATATATTGCATAGATGTACTACATATCTTTTTATTTTGCCATTAAATAAAACAAATGTACACACTGTGTGCTAGTACGTTATATAATCGCATAATGTACGGTATATAGCAAATTCCAAAAAATAAACACATTGGAGTTAAAACTTTCAAAGAAACAATGTTTATGCAATGACAATGAATTATGCATTCAGCAGACTACTAATATACTGTAAGGATTGGTTCACATCTGTGCAGGTGGTACCGCCACGGGACCCACACAAATACCTGCAGCCGCACCATCCACACAGAGGAATGCGGCACCCACAGGCGGGTGCCATTAATTCTAATGGCATGCCGCCCTCACTGGAAAAGCGCATCCATACTGGGAACCTCAGTTCCCGTGCTGACTGCGATTTTCGAAGTGCTGGGACTTCTCCCCTGCGTGTCACAGGGCACGGAAGTCCATTCAAATGAACTCCCCCCCTTCTGGATATGCAGATATGCTTTACCTTTATTTACTCCTGTGAATGCATTTCTACTGTTTGTCATTAAAGTTTTTTTTACCATACTGCACTTAGTGCTGCCTCCTTCCCTCTCTACCTTGTCTCCATTGTACAGAGCTGGCTCACTCACTGCAGGATTGAAGCTGCTGTTTAATCTCCAAGTATTCTAAGGACTCAATATCTGCACACACATATATATATATATATGGACTCCATTGGCAGTGTTTTTAATTGAATTTAATTTATTTTATATCATTGCTTGTGTTCGCATGTCCTCTACCTCTTTTTTGCGCCAGAAATTTATCTTGTTGTTTACCCCATATCTTTTCAGCCAAACAGCCAAGTCAGCAGAAGGGATCAATTCATTCCTTACTAAGATGGTGACATTCTTATTGAGAGGCTGGTATGAGACAATTTTTGGGACTAGTCCCTTCGACTCTGGCAGACCCCTATACACATGGTCATACTTATCTCAGAAAATATCGAGAGACTCAGGGAGCACAAAGGTCAGGTCATACTCATAAGAGCCCACTGGACTGATCAAAGCAAAGATGTAATCAGCCTTAAAACCCATCGCCAAAATCTTGTCCACAACCAACCTCCTTACAGGGGGAGTACCCCCACCCTCCTACCTGAGCTGCACCACATTCCGCCGCCTGAAAGACAGGGGTGCAGATGGTAGACCTGCAGCAGACCTCCCCTCTGAGCTGACAGCCTGATGTGACCCCCTCCTCCCAGCCAGAGCCCCTGCATAGGTTTTATTTGTAGCACTGGAAGATTCAGACCTTAAAGCTGGACTCTGCCCATTGGTTGCAGGAGCCACAGAATCTCCACTCTGCAAATTACCATCAGAGGCAGCAGCAGTAGTCACTCCATCCACTACCACACATGCATTCCCCTTTCCAGCATTACAAGCAGTTTTATCATTCACATTCTTTTTTCAACTAGTGGCACTACTGCTCTCTGCAGACCCACTCACACCAGATGCTCTTGTCTTCACCTCCTCCTCCCCCAACATACTCCTCTTAGGCAAAAGCCTTCCACTCCTGGTCACTCTCCCCTGGGTTTCAGCAACACCTTTCACATTACAGCTGACATTTTTCTTCCCACCATTTTCTGCTGTACTTGCAGCAACCAGCAGGAATTGTTCAGAAATACTGTCAGTTCCCACCTTTACTTTCCCCCAGCAGAGCCCACAGTCAAAGAATTTCCAGTCTTAATAGAGTGCAGTCCTGCAGCCACAGCAGCCATCTTCCCTGTAGAGTTCTGGGCAAACAGAGTAGGTTTTCCCTCCAAAACTCTGCTGTGAACACTGCTCTCCATACTCCATACTGGAGTACATACTGTCACTTTTAATAAAGCATGGCTTTTCTGTAGGTTTTTCCTTTACAGAACCAGTCCTCACCATCATCCTCATCCACAGAATCCTCAGATAACCGCAAGGTTCTTCTACGTAATGGAGACTCCATTTCAGTAATAAAGTTTACCAGTCCTCTGCCATTTTCCTCTACCTCCTGTGCTGTTCCTCCAGCTTGATGGGGAGGGAGTGAGGCAGAGGCCACCATTTCATTGGTGAAACAGATCCCGAGGTGGATGGGATACCAGTGGCAGCATCCAGGACCCCCTCCTCACTCTCCACCCACACTGCCACCGCCAATGCTGAAATGTTACCACGACTGGTATCTCCCTTCATTTTTCAGAACCTTTCCTTATTCTGGAATTTGTCCTTAAATGCTCTTGTCTTTTCCTTCAGTGCTTTGACCTGCTGCTTCTTGATAGCGTCCTTCAAAACATTCAGCTCTGGCTTCAAACTCTGACTCTTGCTGCTCTATGCTTTATCATGTAAAACTTTATGTTTCTTTTAATCAGCTTTTCGGCTTATCAGCTTTTCTTCCTCTTTTACAATTCTCACCAAATGGTCAGCAACCCACTCTCTGAGGGCAGGGAGTGATTCCCCTTTTTTAGGGCCGTAGCCAAGGTCTTTAGGTTTAGATGAAGCTTGAAAGTGCAAGCTAGTTTCCCCAGGGGGAACATTACCTGGGTCATTCCCAGAATCTTCAGTCCTCGCTGGGGTCAGGCAGGGAGACCTGGCCCCCTATTGTCTGGAGAGAGAGAGCAACAGTACAAATAACCTCTCTGGTGCAGAGACTGATGTGACTGGCTCAGTCTTAGATTGTAAACTCCTTGAGGGCAAGGATTGATGTGAATGTATAATATATATATATATATATATACAGTATATGTAAAGCACTGTGTAAATTGTGCCCCATAAATACCTGTAATAAACTGAAGCAAAAGGTTGCTTTAAAGGCATTGATGGAAGCCTAGTGAAAACTTGACATTCACCCAGCACTTATTCAAGAAGAAATCTGTTTATACATGTTCTTTCTCAAATGCTGCTCAGGATATCTAAACAGACACCATCCCTCATACCATTATGCCACTCCTTTTTTTCTAAGCATTCAGTGATACCTATGAGAAACTGTTCCAAAATCATCAAAGCATTGCTTAGAGGAGCCTGGTAATGCTTTGATGTCAGTCACTTTTCTGTCCTACCTCAGTTGTTAGAAAGTGTAACATGAGTCACCAAAAAAGTTTTTTCAAGTATCAGGGTATAGAGGGACCTGTCTTGAACAAAACTGGTTACTGAAAAGTGACAGAGGTGGCTTCACCAGGACATAATAATCAATTAAAAGTCTATTAGTACAAATGTTTCCTAAATAGGATAAACTACATAAAAATAAAATTAAAGTATAACTAACAGCAATTTTTTTCTTTAGTTTTGGACACAGTGGAGATGGATTAGAACACCTTGCTTGGACATGGCAGCGTGAACACACAGCTGCCTGGAGGCCACGGCAGGTTCTGATCTGTGCTCAACCATAGTCACCATCCTCAAAAAGCTCCTGGGCAAGCCCCCGACCGCAGAGCTGAAATTGGACCAGGTCCACAGAGTGCGGGGCCCCAGACCCCCATTACCGATGACTTTGGGCAACCCCACATCTACTCCGCCGAGGGCCGTCCTCTTTTGGGTACACTTTTATGTCATCAAGGAAGAAATCCTACGACAGTTCTGGTCTCAGGGCCCCGATGGACTTTGGGCAGTTCTGATCTACCCTGACAGTTCCCATCAAGTGCGCACAATTTACTTTCTAACTCCTTTAATGCAAACTACGAATTCCTGCCTCTAAAGAGCGCTACTGTGTGCGTTTAACCCTCTGTATAACCTGTCTGCAGTGACAGTGGTTTACAGACAATTATTTCAACCATCATAGTGTTCTTGCTGATATTGCCGAGTTTCCTCTTTCTCTGTACAAAAAGGAGGTGGTGGCAGTGTGAAGGGTTAATTGCATAATTAACCTGACCCAGTAACAATCGCTTCCAGGCTGCCGGTAAACAGACTGTGGTCCATTATCTGGAAAATCTGTGTGCAGGGTGCAGCTGGGCATGGCATTGTTACGCATGTGACAACGCGGTTTTAGATTGGCTAGTCCTTCGGTCACGAGTTTGGTGAGAAGGGCAGGGGTCTGATGCCGCAATCGTCACACTAGCAGGTTTGGATGAAGGACATGGGGAAGAGAGAGAGGGCAGAGGTGGTTGAATAGAATGGCCACAGTGATCTGGACGGAACTGTTGCTAATTCTGGATATGGACTGTGGTCCACCATTTAGTGATGCCTAATATAGGTAAATCAGGGCCTCCTTTCTTTTGCTGGTGATCCCTCTAATGATACATCTTAGAGTTCTTTTTGTATTTCCAACTGCCCACACCAACATAATAATAGACTTCGTAATCTCATATGTAGTATATTGAATGAACATCCATAGACCAGTGACAAGTCCCTTTACACATTAAAAGGGGGGTAATTGAGATTGATAGAGCTGGCAGACTACTCCTATGCTAATTCTACTTAACAGGCAGATGGTACCTGTATAAATGTAAGGAGAAAAATGTTAATTGGTCAGATGTTCAGTTGTTTAATTTTTGCTTTCAGTAAAATGCAATTAGGGTCTTTTCATGTTAAGATGAAAAGTGCTAGACCAACCAATCAGCTGTTTTTAGATGGTTGGGTAGAAACTGTATATCAAGAAAAGATTTTTCTGAGTGCACACACAATATCACCATGGATGCACAGGTATAGAGCATAGCTTGCATTATTGCATGCATGGAAGCTACCTAGGTGTTTATTATAGGTTGGATATAAATGCTGGGCATCTCTGTACCTGATGTAAAGTATCTTATATGGGAATCTGAGAGCTGTTGTTCGTTGTAATATTTAAAAATATTCAGACAGACTTTGCATCTTTTGCAAGTATCTTTATCTGGATAAATGTATCTCTCTGGAAAAGGACCGTTGAACTTTTTGCTGCGGGAAAATTCATTTCTTGGATAGAGGAGTTTTATATCCCATATTGGCTAGTGAACTCTTTACCTCAACAACAATAATTATAATTATCACTCCTCATCCGTGTGATATATGACAACATCATAGTGTACAGACTTTAATGACCATACAAAAAAGGTCAGTCTGAATGATTAATGTGTTATAGTATAAAGTATTGCTATTATTTTATACAAAATGCATATTAACTAATCCAGCTCAATAGTTCATAATTTTATGATGTCAGTAGCACTCAAGACGGCCATAAATAGATCAAAATATGGACAGTTCAAAAGGGACTGAATTCGATCCATGTATGGGCTGGCTGATTGTACCCAAGTTGATTCATCGATCAACTTAGACACAACTAGCCTGTTGGATTTTTTACATGTTAGAAAGGAAAAATAAAAAAGTTAAGTGGTATTTTGGGTTCCAAAATTAGGTATGAATAAAAAAATGCCTAAAAATGTATAATAGAGGATTATTATTGCAGTCAGGTATAATAAACATGCTAATGTTTATTTATGCAGAAACCATGTTTTTGGGGACATTTAGGACAGTAACATCATGTATCTTGCATATTCTATTTTTTCTGCATACAATGCATATTTTTTTGGGGTGTTTAATCTGTGTAAGAACTGGGGTTGGAAAGTGCTCTCTGGACAGTCTACTCACTGTGCAGATTGAAGCCTTGGAAGTGTATAGTCCCTGATGAATTAACAATGTTATCTTTTTTTCAGATATGTCAGGAAGAAGCCAGATCTTCCTAATTATATACAAATTGAACCAAGCCATTTGATCTACAAGCTACAAAGTAGGGTTTTATCATTTGGTCTTTTAAATTCACTGTTCCCATATACAGATTATACTCTACTCTTGGGTGCAGTGAGGTTTTTGTACCTCTGCAGAGTTCCCTCGCACTGGCACCAGGGCCTCTGTGTGGATGGTGGAGAGAATATAATTGTCTCTTTTTTTCTGTAACCTCTTTTGCCAGTAAATCCTGGCTCTGCAGGCTTGCTGACTCCCCTTTTTTCAACTTTGTTTTCACAGGAGTTTGTGAAAAGCCCTTCTGATCTGGTTGCATTGTACCACAAGCCATATTATTTTTTAGAAACAGGTTTCTAGAAAGTGGTACATATAAGTGAAAATTGTCAATCGCCTCTTATGGAAAAATGGGTAAAATTAGATCCCACAGTATCTTTCCATGCATGACAAGGTAAGATGGACTTCCAGGTGGCTCCAACTGGCTTTATCTTCATAAACTCCAAAGTCGTCATGGTGGATTGTACTAGTACGATGACAATAGATTTTCTTTTTTAGTTATTCCCATGTTTAGTGTCAGGCCTAAACAAAACTTTTGGTTCAGGTATAGTGACGTGCCTTTATTTATTTATGGCCAATGAACTCTTGGGTGTATAGGTTTACAACAACTAAATTTACATCAGTGAAAAATCAAAGATCAGAAGTTGTATAGCAGCACAATTGTCAGTGTCAACATTTATGCCAGGAATATCTGGAAATGTGTGGATGACTGGTGCTTCACAATCAGGGCATACACACAAAAGATTTTAAAGAGTATTAAGCTACTTTCTGTCAGGGAGCAAGGAGCCAGACACACAAGGAGGTGCAATTAAAGGTAGGTTTATTTATACAAAAACAAGACAAGAGTCTATGCAAGTCCGACAGCAACAGCGGATGACTTGGTAGGACTGAAGTACTCCTGCCGAGGTTGTCTTCCAGGATAATCCAGTCGAGAACCAGCTGGAATCGTAGCCAAAGCTGGGGTCAGAAGTCAGGAAGAATGGTCGCGAGAGCCGGGGTCAGAAGCCAGGAAGAATGGTTGCCAGAGCCGGGGTCAGAAGCCAGGAGGAATGGTCGCCAGAGCCGGGGTCAGAAGCCAGGAGGAGTCTTTGCCAAAACCGATCGGTATCCAGGAGAGCAATGGGTTAACTGAGCAGGAGCTTGCTGCTGTGCAACAGACAGGACATGAATGCAATGGACAGCTACAAACAGCAGACTTAAATGTGATAAGCCTCCACCTCCTGGGAGGAGCCGCAGAGGGCTGAAAGCATAAAGGATCCCACAATGCTTTGCAGACACCTAAGATGGATGCCAGTACATGGAGCAGCACATGAAACAGCACAAGCCCTGAGGAAAGGTAGGACCTTGACACTTTCACACTGAGGAGTTTTTGAACAGTTATTGTGTTAAAAAAAGTGCCTGAAAAGCCAAGAAAAATGCTTCCCTATGTATGTGAATGTATATCTATGTATGCTTTCACACTGAGGCATTGCGCTTGTCGTGCACTGTAAAAACTCCGGCTTGCAGCATCTATGGGGCATGTTTGGTGAGTTAAAAAATGCCCCAAAAACGCCTCTTCTCATTGAAATCAATGGAAAACCCCTGAAAAACGCCTCACAAACGCCTCTGAGAAGCGTTTTTGGTGCAGTTTTTAAGTCACATTTCCTTTAAAAACGCTCAGAAAGCATGGAAAAAGCACGGTAAAAATGCCTAAGCATGTTTGCTGTGTTTTTGCAGTGGATCAGAGTGAAAGTAGCCTTAGGAACTCTAGCGTGGGACAGTGTTGGTCGACCAGTTGGCTGGTATTGCATGACTGCACTGTTGGTGCTTGCCTTATGCCTTTTGGATAAACCACACTGCTTGTGCTTGGTAACTCAATATGTTTTGTTGTTTTAGCAGGGACTGCTTCATCTTTAGGACCAGAGGTCTTCTTTAAAATGCCACTGTTTTCTATTGGTTCATAATTAGGATTTGAATTAGAATCTGAGATGCTTTCAATGCCCTCATCTGTGATACCAAGGAGCAGGGCTTTTCCCTGTTCAGAGGCACTTCCAGCCCATATCTAGAAAGAGACAGCCCCATATCCAGCAAGAGACACCCCCCATATCCAGCAAGAGACATTCCCCATATCCAGTAACAGACATCCCCAATATCTATCAACAGACAGTCCCAATATCCAGCAAAATACAGCCCCCATATTGAACCAGTGACAGCCCCCATATCCAACAAGAAACAGCCACAATATCCAGCAAGAGACAGCTGCAATATCCAGCAAGAGACAGCCCCAATATCCAGCAAGAGGCATCACCAATATCCAGCAAGAGGCACCCCCATATCCAGCAAGAGACAGTCCCAATATCCAGAAAGAAACAGCCCTATATCTAGTAAGAGACAGCCCCCACATCCAGCAAGAGACTGCCTCATATCCAGCAAGAGACAATCCCATATCCAGCAAGACACAGCTGCAGTATCCTGCAAGAGGAAGCCACAATATCCAGCAAGAGACAGCCCCATATTTAGCAAGAGACATCCCCAATGTCCGGCAAAAGACAGTCCCATATTCAGCAAGAGACAGTCTCAATATCCAGCAAGAAACAGCCCCATATCTAGCAAGAGACAGCCCCCATATCTAGCAAGAGACAGCCCCCATATCCAGCAAGAGACAGCCCCCATATCCAGCAAGAGACAGCCCCCATATCCAGCAAGAGACAGCCCCAATATCCAGCAAGAGACAGCCGGATATCCAGGCAGCAGCAGTAATATCCAGACACTGTACAGCAACTCTTCCTAACAGCTGTCACTGGCACCACTCCTCCTTCCACTCTCTTAAAACAGCAGCTGGAACTATAGGAGCTGTGTCGACTTATGCCGCCACCAGCTAACTTCAAGCGGCGGCTGCAGTATTAAACATATTGTCAAAAAAAAAGGTTCTTCTACCTGGCGGAGGTGCCGGTATGCCTCGTTCAGGCAGAAAAAAACCCTGCCAAGGAGATTAAATGCCTCCTATATGGTGTATCTTTTTTGGACATTTGTGTACTAGAACAAAACAAGTGGACAAATGAAGGAGAAATAAAATCATAAGACCCTCAGAACTGAGACCCAAACATTAAAGTTGTTAAGCGATCAAGCCTGAGGCTGAGAAACTAAAGTTGTCAGGTGGCCAAGGCTAGGGCAGAAAAATTATAATTTCCAGGCAATCAAGCCTAACATGCAACACTTATAATTGCCAAGCAATCAAGCCAATTATAAATACCAGGTGATAAAGCTCGGGACAGAAAAAAAAAATGTTGGGAGATCAAGCCTGACAGAAAAATTTTAACTACCAGGTAATCATGCCTAAGACGGAAAATGTATAATTGCTAGGCAATCAAACCTGAGATGGAAAAATTAAAATTGCCAGGTGATTGCGTAAAGAAAAAAATTCTGTTGCCAGGTGCAGCCTTAAATCTGACTCTGATGGTTGGTGAACACATTGTTCTCTGGCGTTAGATATACTCTGTATACTGTGTTCTCTGGTCACTACTTAAAGTAACAGTAAAGGTTAGTTTTTTCTTTTGTTTCAAATAGCAAACATGTTATACTTACTTGCTCTGTGCAATGGTTTTGCACAGAGCAGCCCCGATGCTCCTTTTCTTGGGTCCCTTACTGGTGCACTAGGCTCCTCCCCCCACCGAGTGCCCCCAGAGTAAGCTGCTTGCTCTGGAGGCACTCGCACGTGCTTGTTCCCAAGCCCTGCTCTGTGTGTCCATTAGAGAAACAGAGTGGGGCTTGGCACCACCCCCTGCTTCGTCCTCATTGGCCCAGATTGACTGTATCTGAGCCAATGAGGAGCAAGAGAGCAGAAAGAGCCTTAGCTTTCATGCACAACGCTGGATCAAGATCAGGGTCAGGTAAGTACTTGGGGGGGTGGGAGAGCTTCTCCACTTTAATTGACAAAGTGATATAGTGTATAGGCACAGGATAACATGGGATCAACACTACAGCTCTCCTCTTTCACTCTCTGACATGACAGGAGAGGAAATATGAGGAGCACCTGCATAGTACAACATTGGTTAAACATGCGATCACTGTGATTGGCCATCACAGTGATCACAAATCCTTGGGTCATTCCAAATGGCTCATTCAGTTTTTTCTGTGATCTGAGCTATCTAATCTAAGGTCTGATCACAGACACTTAGTAGGTGCACTCGTCCCTGGGTACTTTCTGCATTGCCATTTATAAACTGCGTTGTAGAAATAAAAATCCACCACTACACTGTTCTTAAACATATATGGGTAGTGAAGTGGGTAAGAAAAGAAATGGCACATGGGTGTGCAACTATATCTTTCTGTAATGAACCATTACTTTAAGAAAACCTAAAAATCTTCCCTTGAAGTAGGTCTGCACCTGCAATGCAAGAGCTGCTCATTTTGATCCAAGGGACTTGGTAAAGCACTGTTACTCACCTGATCCTTCAGTCCTGCAGGCTCCTCTCCAATGCTAGACCATACTCCACAACTTTTCCTACCTATAGTATACTCCTGTGGTCTAAGGTCTTCATCATCAAAACTGATTCAGGGACCATAGCCCTGCACCAGATGTGAACACACTTAGGAACAGTCCATTGCTACAGCATAGGTGAGCACTGTTTGCTGGGGGAGCAGAGGATCAGGTAAGTAAAACTGATTTCCTGTCCCGTAGGCATAAATGAACAGTTTCCTTAAGGTGGGCTTTAAATCACATGTCAGCATCTACTAGGTCAGTGGTGGGCAACCTTTTTTTTCAACTGAGCCAAATCTCGCCAAAACCACAATTGAAATTTATTTTGAGAGCCACATTTTTAAAACTGAAAATACATCCCCCATATAGTAATTCATCCCCCATAGTAATTCATCCCCCATATAGTAATTCATCCCCCATATAGTAATTCATCCCCCATAGTAATTCATCCCCCATATAGTAATTCATCCCCCATAGTACTTCATCCCCCATATAGTAATTCATCCCCCATATTAATTCATCCCCCATATTAATTCATCCCCCATATAGTAATTCATCCCCCCTATAGTAATTCATCCCCCCTATAGTAATTCATTCCCCCATATAGTAATTCATCCCCCATAGTAATTAATCCCCCATATAGTAATTCATCCCCCATAGTAATTCATCCCCCATATAGTAATTCATCCCCCATAGTAATTCATCCCCCATATAGTAATTAATCCCCCATAGAGTAATTCATCCCCCCATAGTAATTCATCCCCCATAGTAATTCATCCCCCATATAGTAATTCATCCCCCCTATAGTAATTCATTCCCCCTATAGTAATTCATTCCCCATATTGTGTCAATTCACTTACCTTTGCTCCGTGCGTTCCTCTCGCCGTGTTCCCGCGCCGTTCTGGTCTTCAGGGCGGACTGTGAGAGGAGAGGAGTTCGTCACGCTGCCCCGCCTACATCCTGACAGCCAATGTTTGCCACGCTCCGCGGGCCGGATTAAAAGGTCCGCCGGGCCGTAGTTTGCCCATTGCTGGGCTAGCTGCAGAGTCCTGACTTTTGGGGCGGCCGCCCGAGAGGAGGGAGGGGAGCGGGCGCCCGGCACACAGAAGAGCTGCATTGACGTGTGTAAAGAGCTGCATGTGGCTCGCGAGCCGCGGCTTGCCGACCACTGTACTAGGTAATACCAGAGCTAATTTTTTTATTTTAAACAAGGTTCTTTTTAAAAAATATTAAAGAGTAATGTAATAGCATCATAGTAAGAGCACTGTGGTCCTTTCCTTAGAGAAAAGTACATTTCAACTTCAGAAGGCATCTCATATTTTACATTCTAATTTCATTGCAAAATGATAACTGGGATTTCTGAAACATGGCAGATCTAAGAACATACTGTACACAATTCTAACACTGCTCTGATGATATATCTAAGGTGCATTAGACTTTACAGCACTCTGATTCTGTCATTCACCTAGGGAAACAGAACATAACAGAGGGGTTGTCATGGAAACCAAGGTTCTCTGATGGAATACTTATTCTATAGGGTAATATCATGCATTACAAGTTGTAAAGAAACTGAATTTCTATGGTGTAATGCTTACACTTTCCAAGCAGCTGCTCAGGTAGCAAGGTTACCTTGAATATTCCAATGTTGAGGATATCTTTTTGTCTGACATACCACAGTGTTGTTAAGTTTCCTTCACCCTCAGTATTTTGTTTGTGTATATCCTTAGAACATATACGTATATAGCCAGGGCCAGTGCTAGACTATTTTGCACCCTAGACATGACCAGCTACTTATGCCCCCCCCAAAAAAAAATTAAAATAAGATACATTTTTTTTAAAACAGTAGAAAATATTAAATCAACAATACATGGAACTGCTAAATTTCTTTAATATTGGTGCTGGTCGCAAATCATGGCAGTTATTTTGGCAAATTTAAAGACAAAATCAGTGTCATGGAGGGACTGTATCTGTGGCTGGCAGTGGCAGGGTGACAGTTGCAGTGAGTGGAGGATGATGATGGATCTCTGACAGATCCTAGGCTGGAATTCCCCAGGCAATGGGGGGAGATATAACACTGTGAAAGCAGGCAGCTAAACTGAGCAATCCCACACAGTGACAGATCCAACACAACACACCACCACCATCACTGCCACAGATCAGCAGGCCCAGCAGGCACTAGAAGAGCAGGATGTGGGATTGTGATGATGTCATCACTCACCAACACATTGCACGTGTGATGGATGGCCAGCCGGGTCACACTCGCACAGACACGAGACATCAGAGTCAGACATTACCTTCCTCAGCAGGCGCAGGGAGGAGACTATTGGGGAAGTTGAGAACCTAGTTCTCCATCAGGTCCACTACCTTTGTGAGTGAAAGCAAGCAGTAGGCAGATCCACAGTCAACAGACAACCTGCTATTGGCTATAGAATCTGCCCATTACCTGCTGTCAGTGACAAGGAGACAGCAGACCAGAGAGGGAAATAGTGTTTCAGCTTCCCTATTAAGCTCCACCCACTGTCAGCATGGCTGGTTGCTCAGTAGCTGTGAGCACTGACGCCCACAGCGGTCTTAACTGCCTCACGGCCGCCATATAGTACAATGACGGGCGCAAGGCGGTTCTCTCATTCTGGGAGGACATCATATGACGTCCTCCCATTCTCACGGCGCATGCACGGCTCAGGGAGCGCGCAGCGGACACAGCAGATCACCGATCCACGGAAAGAGCCGAAGATGTTGGCTCGGTCATGTGATCAGCTGTGTCCAATCACAGCTGATCGCAAGTAAACAGGGAAATGTCGGTTATCGGCATTTCTCTCCTCTCGAGCTGTCATGCTGACAGAGGAGAGGAGAGCCGGTAATCGGCATTCCTCGGAGGGGACATGTGCACTGATCATCAGGGCACTGATGATCAGTGTGCCCTGATGATCAGTGTAGCCCCAGCAGTGCCACTTGTCAGTGTCCATCAGTGCCAGCTGTCAGTGCTCATCCATGCCACCTGCCAGTGCCCATTAGTTACACATCAATGCCACATATCAGTGCCTACCAGTGCACATCAATGCCACATATCAGTGCCCATCTGAGCTGCCTTTCAGTGTCACCCATCAGTGCCAGTCAGTGCCACATATCAATGCCAATCAGTGCCACCTATCAGTGCTGCCAATCAGTGCCACCTATCAGTGCCAGTCAGTGCCACCTATCAGTGTGAATCAGTGCCGCCTATCAGTGCCCGTCAGTGCTGCCTAACAGTGCCAGTCAGTGCCGCCTATCAGTGCCAGTCAGTGCCGCCTATCAGTTCCCGTCAGTGCTGCCTATCAGTGCCGCCCAACAGTGCCAGTCAGTGCCCCTAACAGTGCCAGTCAGTGCCACCTATCAATGCCAGTCAGTGCCGCCTATCAGTGCCACCTATCAGTGCTGCCTCTCAGTGCTGCCGTTCAGTGCCCATCAGTGATACCTGTTAATGCCCATCAGTGCCACCTACCAGTGCCTTCTCATCAGTGCCCGTCAGTGCCACCTATCAGTGTCCATCAGTGTAGCCTATCAGTGCCCATCACAGTAGCCTCATTAGCACACATCAGTGAAGGAGAAAAATCACTTATTTACAAAATTTTATAACAAAAACGTTTTTTTTTCAAAATTTTCAGTGGTTTTTGGTTTGTTTAAAAAAAAATGAAAAACCCCGAGGTGATTAAATACCACCAAAATAAAGCTCTATCTGTCACAAAAAATTTCATATGGGTACAGTGTTGCACGACCACGCACTTGTCATTCAAAGTGCAACAGCGCTGAAAGCTGGAAATTGGCCTGGGCAGGAAGGGGGTATAAGTGCCCTGTAGGCAAGTGGTTAACAACCAGTTACAAGTGGGGAGTGGAGGAGGTAGCAACAGCAAGTATGCCACCTGCTACACAGTGTACAGAGGCAGCATGCAGTATTTTCTGCAGTGGAATGCATGGCAATGCTTTTTAGTGCCTTGCCTCGCTGTGTTGTACTGCAATACATATTTGTTCAGAGTGGATTCACACTACAGCGGTGCGGGAAATCTCATGTGATTCAGACAGGAAATGCACCGCATTCCTGTTCAAATCACATGCGATTCTTTGCAGAGCAGTCTGAGCTCATTCATATTGTATGGGCTCAATTCACACCATACCCGCACAAAAAAGGTACAGGAACCTTTTTTTGCCACACCGAAATCGGATCGCATGAGTGTGAACACCCATGAAATTCAATTCTTGCAATCGCACTGCATTTTGCAATCTATTTTGGGGTGTCATTGATTTAGCATTGACAACTGTGGCAGATCGCATGAACAGAGAGCGATTTCAATATGGTGCGGGGAATGCTCAGGATTTGCAGCATTTCCGGCACTGCATATACATAAATTGTGTCTGAGAAAATGCTTTGGGCTGGTCATTCAGAATGATTTTCACTGCATTGTACTAATGGGTATATTATACACTACCTGCTGTTGCAGTGAAAATGGCACCCCAATGGTTTATATAGCAGATCAAAAGGAGGCAAATAAGAGAAGGTTATTGTTATGGTTTGCATACACTTAAACTAAATCTAGATGCAAGAACAAAAAATTATATTGTAGCTTACCAGTTCTTAGAATTCAGCATCTGCATTAGATTTCTTTTTTTCAGGCTAATTAAATTTTCTGCATGTACAGGAACATTCTGTTTAATCTTGCCAGAAATCAAGTGCCCTTGTCACTTTATGTGCATTGAACTGAAATCTTAATGTTATCAGCTTTCCCAGCTATCCTTTGTGAACTACAGAACACCTCCTTCCTATGTAATGGAGATGAGGAGAAAGTGAGGTGTTTGTAGTTCAAATCAGGAGAGACGCTTAGGGTGATAAAACTTCTCCTTCATAGAAGGAAGTGTGTTATTCACAGGATCACCAGGTGAATATAAAGAAAACAAAAAAAATACTGCAGCCACAACATACGTCTTTAAGTGTTCCTCAATGTTTTGGTGCATATTCGATATGTTTGGATACTGAATCTGAACTCCATTGCAATCGATTATATCCAAATCTGTAAAATCACTAATAGCCATTTTCTTGGCTATTGGGCTAGGTATTGTCAAACAAATGGCAAGGGAGGCTGGGCACTGTCCTGGGGGACATGTTCTAAGGAACATAAAACCATTAAAGTCTGCAAGGAACAGGGAGCTTAAAAATACTGCATTCCTTTAAATACACGCTGTCTGTTTTTGTTGTACTGTGCCATGTATTGTCCCCCCTATTGTACAGCGCTGAGCAAACCCTTTGGCGCTATATAAACTCGATGTAATAATAATAATAATAATACTCTGCCTGGGGGAGGGATGAAGGGGGGGGGGGGTTGCCCTCAACCTGCCAGTGATGTGGTGCATATGTAAAAAGTATACAACCTAATACAGCAATACTGACATTAAAAAAGCTTCCATACAGGGCATTTTTACCCCCTTCCTTCCCAGGCCAATTTTAAGCTTTCAGTGCTGTTGCACTTGACAACTGTGCGGTCATGCAACACTGTACCCATATGAAATGTTTATCATTTGTTTCACACAAATAGAGCTTTCTTTTGGTTGTATTCAATCACCACTGGGTTTTTTTTATTTTTTGCACTATAAATGAAAAAATTTAAAAAAAAAAAGGTTTTCTTTGTTTCTATTACAACATTTTGCAAACAAGCAATTTTTCTTCAAAAAGTTAGGCCGAAATTGATACTGCTACATTTCTTTGGTAAAAGTAACCTAAATCAGTGTATATTATTTAGTCATTTAGTTATTTAGTGTGTGAAAGTTATAGTCTACAAGCTATGGTACGAATCATTGAAAATTGATCACACCTGAGGGCCTATTTCATTTCTTGAGGCCCTAATATGCTAGAAAAGTACAAATAGTCCCCAAGAGACCCCTTTTTGGAATGTAGACAGTCCAAGGTATTTAGTAAGAGGCATGCTGAGTTTTTTGCAGTTGTAATTTTTTCCCACAATTTTTTGGAAAATTAAGAATTTATTATTTTTTTTTCACACATAATTGTCACATTAACAAGTTATTTCTCACACCTGGCACAGGCATACTTACAAATGCACCCCAAAACACATTCTGCTACTCCTCCTGAGTATGGTGATACCACATTGTCACAGATCCCCCACACGCCACGCCCACAGCGACCAGCTAACCAAGGCGCGCACGTGCGGCGGTTACAAGGGGTATGAGGGAATAAAGGGGACTCAACTTTGAATGTATAAACCGTATATAAGATCAGCCGTGATATACTTCCACAGCCCACAATACCTCTGGCCTCCACCGGAGAGAGACTCCACTCCAATCCAGCTGGTCAACCACACACTGGCAGATACAAATCTTATATACAATCTGGTGCACACTAAGGGTTGAGGAGTAGCCTAGCAATACACACACCCTTATAGGATTCCTCCAGCTATCCTACAAGCCAGAACCCCGGTGTTAATCACTCTTCCACTGTACACACACAACCCCACACCAGACACACCACAAAAGGTAGCCTGCCACCACCCAACAGTTTATCTGCAGAACAGTCTGTTGAGACACCACACACACACAGATCTCCGTCTGGCAGATCTGTTACCTTTGCAATCTGCATACAATCTGCCCACACACAGTACAATTGCATACAGATTGGCAATGAGCTTGACCGAGGCACTAAAATACGATACAATCTAATCCAATCTAATCTCTCCAATCGAATCTCTCTGAAGATATGAGCACGTGCTTAAATACACAGAAGTCACTAATTAATTTTAAGATTTAATTTCCCAAAAGTGGGCAGTGCATAAAATATGTACAAAATATAAAAAGTTACAGAAATACAAAAAATACAAGAAGACACACAAATGACTATTCACTATAAAATAAAAAGCGAATTAAACAGAATAAAACTTTACCAAGATCTATCCTGCGACTGGAGCAAGTCAGAGCGTCAGCAATCGGTCAGTCAAATCGAACTGGCTCCATACAAATCACAAATGTCCCAATGCCCGGGTACTCCTTTTATGGGGATATGGACGTAGGCGGGACATTAGTCCTCAGCCAACTGACCATGGGGGGCTGCTCCTGTACCTGCCCACAGGATGTTCTGGATGCTGACCTGCCCAAGTTCAATCAGATTAAGGCCGGCTTGAAACACCAAGTTGGGGATTGGATTTCCAACACCAGCGCATCAGCCTGATCTCGACAGTACCAAACACCATTCGACTGTCGCAATCCAGCGCCACCTAACCATTTCTTGCATTTTCCTGGCCTTCTGCCTAAACCATAAATATGATTTTTAGTGCCGATGTAGCCTACAGAATGCCCTAATAGAAGGGAGCATGTTCATCTCTCTGCAACTAATATTTTAGCTTTTATGAGAGATGAAACATACCCCTTTTGATGGATATACTCCTTTTAGAGCTTCCAATGTCAGACCGACAACCTGTATGGAGCCACTTCCTCCAAACCGGTTTCACCAGAAGGTGACAAACTTATTAACACAAAGGTGTCACATCCCCGAAGCCGGGCTTTTCAGCCTAATTGATGCTAATTGATGACCACTGTGTGAGTACCTTATTTCCCCAATGACAAGGACTGAATATACATCCTTAATGACAATGGAATGTCCCTACAGTTACGATTACATATTGCTACTGATCACATCTTATCTACTCAAATCTGTACATTTATGTCACATGCACGTTACATCATGTCACATCTACGTTACACACATGTATTAGTGTCAGGGATCTCCTCGATCCCCGCCGCGATGGTCCCGGCACAGGCGCAGTGCACCGCCCTGTGCAGGGACACGTTCACTAGGTCCGGGCCAGCCGCGGCGTTCGAGTTCGCGCATGCGCAGTAGAAGCCGCGGCCGCCCGCTGGGCACCAATGGCGGCGCAGGGCGGGATATTTAAATGGCCCTGAGCTGTCATTCAGTGCCTTCTGGTCTTCCCTGCATCCTGTGAACCTGTGAACCTGTACCTTGTAAGTTTTGACCCGGATTGTACCTGACCTTGCTGCTTTCTCCTATTCTGACCCTTGCTTTGCCTGACCTCTCTCCTGAATGCCCTTGATTGGATTTGACCTGCTGTTGCTGACCTGACGTGTGACCCGACCATTCTATGCCCGCTGCCTTGTACCTTGCCGTCCTCTCTGTTACCGACCCGGCCCGTCTGACCTTGCTCATCCATCCATCCATCCCTTGCAGTGGGGTCTTCTGACCTCCTCACATCAGACTCTTCCCTGTGGGAGCCCTTGGCGCATACCACTACCACTGCCGGACGCACCCAGTAGCCACGACCTGGTCTCGGGGGGCTCCAAGTCCATCCCCACCATCAGGGGCCCTGGTGAACAAGCACCCTGGGACTTAGATTCCGTGCGCTGGGGACGCCTATTCAGTGGAGTGCTAGTGGTACCGCCAGGCGGTCCCTTACAGTACCAGAAGGCCATGACTGAGTCTAGAGGAGGGCCCTCGCCGCTTGAGGAGATCTGCTGGCACCTGTCTAATTTGACACAGGCCGTATCGGCCCTGCAGGATAGGTGTCAGCAGATTGAAACCCAATTCCCGACCTGCACTATATCCGTTCCTGCCCCACAGGCCGCGGTCCCTGCACCCCCAGCCGTAGCAGCCCCTGTGCTGGTTTCTGGGGCATCCGCACCACTCCCGGCGGCCGAACCCCGAGTACCCTTACCGGAACGTTTTCACGGGGACCGCACACGCTTCAGGTCATTCCGTGAGTCCTGTCTTCTCTATTTTGAGTTACAACCCCAGACCTTTGTGACTGAATCCGTGAAGGTGGGGTTCGTCATCTCCCTCCTGCAGGGTGAACCCCAAGACTGGGCCCACCGATTACGGGGAAAAAATGACCCTCACCTTAGTTTGGTTGACAATTTTTTTGACGCAATGGCCATCCTTTATGATGACCCACAGCGGGCAGCTTCTGCTGAAGCTACTTTGTACACGCTCCGGCAAGGCCGCCGAGCGGCGGAGGAGTACGCGTCTGAGTTTAGGCGCTGGATGGGGGACACACGCTGGAACGAGTTCGCACTCCTGCATCAGTTCCGTATAGGCCTATCAGAAGGCCTGAAAGATGAGCTCGCCCGGGTGGAGGTGCCTGCGACTTTAGAGGACTTAATAGCACTGACCATTAAAATTGACCGTAGACTGCGGGAACGCAGGTTTGAGAGGTCCGGCCAGGGTCATGGAAATCCCTGGGGGTCATTTCAAGGTCCCAGTCAAGCACCTAGGCCAAACATCCAGAACCGGCCACCTGGAGATATCCCTGAACCCATGCAACTCGGCCTGGCACGGCCTAAACTATCTCCAGAGGAACATCAGCGCAGACGATCCCAGAACCTGTGCCTCTACTGTGGTGAAGCTGGTCATATGGTACGATCCTGCCCGCAGAAACTGAGTAAGTGCACCTCTTCTTCCTTATCCATTGGCAATGTTGGTCTATCCCAATACTTAGTGGTGCCCCTTTCCTTTCAGCTTCCAGAAAGGACCGTGGAAGTATCGGCCATAATTGATTCGGGGGCATGCAGCTGCTTCTTGGACATTAATTTTGCTCACCAGCAGGGTATTCCTCTCCAATTTAAACAGAAGGGGTTCAATATTTATTTGGCCGACGGTTCCCGAATAAAATCGGGGGTAGTGAACCAGGAAACCCCCTCCATCACCACTGTCATTGCCGGCCAGCACCAGGAACTCCTCCGCCTGGATGCTATAGCTTCACCCCTCTTCCCAGTCATTCTGGGGCTCCCATGGTTACGGGCCCATAACCCCCAGATTGACTGGGAGACCGGAATAATCTCGTTCCCTTCCCCATACTGTCGGGTATACTGCCGCACTTTGGGCCCGGGGGTCCCCCAAATCCTCCTGTGCTCTGAGGGGGAAGCTGAATTAAAACAAGTAATCCCTGCAGTCTACCATGAGTTTCTAGATGTGTTCAGCAAACGGGGAGCCGATACTCTACCCCCCCACCGCCCTTATGACTGTCCCGTTGACCTGTTACCCGGTTCAGAAATTCCTTTTGGGCGAATCTTCCCCCTTTCAGAGCCCGAACTGGGGGCCCTAAAGGAATATATCGAGGACAGCCTCCAGAAGGGGTTCATCCGCCCCTCCACTTCACCGGCGGGGGCGGGAATTTTCTTTGTTGAAAAGAAAGACAAAACCTTAAGGCCGTGTATCGATTACAGGGAATTGAACAGGGTCACGATAAAGAACCGTTACCCACTGCCGTTAGTGCCAGAGTTGTTCCAAAGTTTAAAAACAGCAGTGGTTTTTGGCTGAGTAGCCAGGCTCGTTTATGTGATTGCTGTTATGCTGTTGATGCTGGTGTCGGCTGGGACACCTCTTGAGTAAGTGCAATGAGTACCTAATAAAGGAATTGGTTTTTATAATATTGCACCATGAAGTCTTTCTGTTTCTCTCGAGTGCTTGGAATTTCCCCCCATGGATACGTTTGAAGGTGGTCCTTTATCTATTGGAGAAGTGGATTTTCGATTAACTACAAAGTTTTTCATCCTGTTATTTCGATCGATGAGGATCGATGTGTTGCAGAGTTACCGTTTCTGAAGATATATTTATGGATGATCTGCCATTATATTATCAAGGTTTTTTGGTGAAAAAGTTTTCATATTTAGACACTTTTTTTGCACAAAAGTTTTTTGCACTTAAAAGTTTTTTTAATTTTTTTTGTGGTATTGGCATATATATATTTTTTTCTGGACTTATGATTTGATGATTTCTTTTTATACACATTTACTAGCGCAAATTATTTATTTATTGGTACACTTTATATATGGTGATTTTTTGCAGCTGGTACACTATTAGTAAGTTATATAATTTTGACCATAGGCGCTATTATTAATTTTTCGTATTAGTGGTTTTTACAAAGCTGGATCTGAGGGGGGCGTACAACTTGATTCGCATAAGGGAGGGGGACGAGTGGAAGACGGCCTTCCGCACCCGCTTCGGCCATTTTGAATATTTGGTCATGCCGTTCGGGTTGTGTAATGCTCCGGCCACGTTTCAACACTTTGTGAATGATATTTTTAGGGACTTTCTGGATGTCTTTGTTATCGTTTATTTAGACGACATTCTGATTTTCTCCCCTTCTTTGGGGGAACACAGAATACATGTAGCAAAGGTATTGGGGCGATTGCGGCAGCATGGGTTGTACGCCAAGGCAGAGAAATGTTGTTTTGAACAATCCAGCATTGCCTTCTTGGGCCTGATTATCTCCATCGCGGGGGTCACGATGGATCCCCAGAAAGTTGCTGCAATACTGGATTGGCCTGAACCCACGGACAGGAAAGGCGTCCAACGATTTATCGGTTTTGCAAATTTTTACCGGAAGTTCATTAAGAACTTCTCGGGTCTGGTCTCCCCCATTACTCAGCTAACCAAGCTGGGAACCCGGTTCAGATGGACACCAGAGGCGCAGGAAACTTTTGAAGCCTTGAAGAAGCTGTTCACCTCAGCACCCATTTTGGGTCTCCCAGATGCCGCCCTGCCCTATACCTTGGAAGTAGATGCATCGGAGAATGCGGTAGGTTCCATCCTCTCCCAGCGGAAAGGCACCAAGGAACTGCTCCATCCTGTAGCATTCTTCTCACGGAAGCTTACCCCAGCGGAGAAGAATTATGATATCGGGGATCGAGAGGTACTGGCGATCAAAACGGCGTTAGAGGAATGGAGGTACCTGCTGGAAGGTGCGGTGCACCCCATCTTAATATTTACTGACCACAAAAACTTGGAATATCTGAGAACCGCCAAGCGTCTACGCCCGCGACAGGCAAGATGGGCACTATTCTTTTCAAGATTCAACTTCCACATTACGTACCGGCCTGGATCAAAGAACACTAAGCCAGATGCGTTATCACGTATGTACGAGGACGCCAAGGAGATCCCAGTACCCGACACCATCCTGTCCTCGGGTAACTTCTTGGCCCTTCAGTCGGACCTTCGTTCCAAGCTAATGGAGGCATCCACAACCATCTCTACCCCAGGCGGAGGGCCGCTCCAGAACAAGGGGGGACTCCTATGGAGGGAAGATCGAATTGTGGTGCCGGAGGAAGCCCGAACCCTGGTCTTGGGGCATTGCCATGACCACCCGATGGCGGGGCACTTTGGCCCAGAAAAGACCCTGGAACTTCTCCGACGCTCATTCTGGTGGCCAGACATGGCTAAAGATTGTAAGGGCTATGTAAGGTCCTGTATCACCTGCCAGAAGAACAAGCCAGCAAGAAACAAAGTTTGGGGTCTGCTGCGACCCTTACCGA
This sequence comes from Staurois parvus, assembly GCF_062004578.1. Classification (NCBI taxonomy): domain Eukaryota; kingdom Metazoa; phylum Chordata; class Amphibia; order Anura; family Ranidae; genus Staurois; species Staurois parvus. The sequence continues at coordinate 11,446,095 of NW_028317855.1, read as the reverse complement.
TTCCTGAACGGCCTTGGCAAAAGATCTCGTTAGATTTTATAGTCGAGCTTCCGCCATCACTAGACCACACGGCAATCCTGGTGGTCGTGGACCGCTTGTCCAAGATGGCCCACTTCATCCCGTTGAAGAAAACCCCCTCGGCGGCCGAGACTGCGCGAGTCTTCATTCGTGAGGTAGTAAGGCTGCATGGGGTCCCCGAAGACATTGTCTCGGACCGGGGGGTCCAGTTCACGTCAAGATTTTGGAGAGCACTGTGCAAAGCCCTGGACATCAAATTGTCTCTCTCCTCTGCGTTCCACCCTCAAACTAACGGTCAAACCGAAAGGACCAATCAGACCCTAGAGCAATACTTAAGATGCTACACTTCGTTTACTCAAGATGACTAGATGCCACTTCTACCCCTAGCGGAATTTGCGTACAACAACGCCCGCCACTCAGCGACGGGACAGTCCCCGTTCTTTGCCAACTATGGCTTTCACCCAGTCTTCCTCCCGGATTTGGTCTCGGAATGCCCAGTACCAGCAACGCAGGATGTGGTAACGTTTTTCTCCGCGAACAATAAGAAGCTTCAAGAGGCCATCAGTCGGGCCCAGGAAGACTACAGGAAGGCATTCAACAGGAAACGGAGAGGAGATCTGGTGTTGCGGCCTGGGGAGAAGGTTTGGCTAGCGACGTCCAATTTAAAGATGCTTTGCCCATCAAAGAAATTGGGACCCAAATTTATAGGCCCCTTCTGCATTAAACGGATGGTTAACGAAGTGGCCTACGAACTCGTCCTTCCTGACACGCTCAAGATCCACCCAGTCTTCCATGTGTCCCTGCTGAAGCCAGTAGTCCCAGATGCCTTCCCTGACCGGGAATCTAGAAGCCATAACGGTCGAGGGAGAAGAAGAATTTGAGGTTGAAACAATCCTGAAGTGTCGAAGGAGGGGAGGCCAGACCCAATTCCTTATCAAATGGAAGGGCTATGGCCCTGAGGACAATTCTTGGGAGCCAGCCCATAATGTCCATGCACCCAGACTTGTCCGGAGGTTTTTTCGCGATCACCCGTGGTGGAGAGATCGGGTGGGCATCCGGAGGTTGCCCGTAGAGGGGGGCAATGTCAGGGATCTCCTCGATCCCCGCCGCGATGGTCCCGGCGCAGGCGCAGTGCACCGCCCTGTGCAGGGACACGGGCACTAGGTCCGGGCCTGCCGCGGCGTTCGAGTTCGCGCATGCGCAGTAGAAGCCGCGGCCGCCCGCTGGGCACCAATGGCAGCGCAGGGCGGGATATTTAAATGGCCCTGAGCTGTCATTCAGTGCCTTCTGGTCTTCCCTGCATTCTGTGAACCTGTACCTTGTAAGTTTTGACCCGGATTGTACCTGACCTTGCTGCTTTCTCCTATTCTGACCCTTGCTTTGCCTGACCTCTCTCCTGAATGCCCCTGATTGGATTTGACCTGCTGTTGCTGACCTGGCATGTGACCCGACCATTCTATGCCCGCTGCCTTTTACCTTGCCGTCCTCTCTGCTACCGGCCCGTCTGACCTTGCTCATCCATCCATCCCTTGCAGTGGGGTCTTCTGACCTCCTCACATCAGACTCTTCCCCGTGGGAGCCCTTGGCGCATACCACTACCACTGCCGGACGCACCCAGTAGCCACGACCTGGTCTCGGGGGGCTCCAAGTCCATCCCCACCATCAGGGGCCCTGGTGAACAAGCACCCTGGGACTTAGATTCCGTGCGTTGGGGACGCCTATTCAGTGGAGTGCTAGTGGTACCGCCAGGCGGTCCCTTACAATTAGGTTTTCCACAGCTTGGCCACATACAGAAACCCAACATCCAAGTAGCACCTTCACACGTTCTAGGAGCATAAAAGGGGCATAAATTATACATCTAATTTCCTGACCCCATTTTGGAAAGCAAACATCCCAAGGTATATTCTATCAGGCATAATGAGTCTTTTGAACATGTTATTTTTTTCCAATAGTTTCTAGAAAGTGTGGAAAGAAAATTAAAACTTTTTTTTTCACACAAAGTTGTAAATTTATAAGATATTTCTAACACACAGCATGTACATACCAAAAATTATGCCCCAAAATACATTCTGCTACTCCTCCTGTGTATGGTGATACCACATGTGTGAGACTTTTCCACAGCTTGGCCACATACAGAGACCCAGGGCTTTCTTTCTGCCGGAACGCGGCGGTACTGCGTTCCGCCACCTTTTTCTTCTTGTCCCCGCTCACCGACTGCCTCTGCAGAGCTGACAAGCTATGCAGAGCAGCGAAAGTGACAGGTGCCGGACGCGGCTTGTTTATGTCATGCTTGCGCGTGCCCGGCACCTGTCACTGCCGCTGCTCACAGCCGGTGAGCGGGGACATGCACGCTTCACCCCCCCCCCTCTACCGCCAGCGTGTAAACATCGGGGGCGCGCGGCCACCCCCATAGGAAAGGTGTATCTTAGTACACCCGGCGGTGCGCGCTGACGTCATCACGCCCTCTGCTCGTCGATCCTACCATAGCGCGGATCGTCAGCATCAGGTAAGGAGCGGCGATACAATTTTTCTCGCTTTTCTTGCTAATGTGGGGGGGGGCAGTGTTACTCGCTATTCTTACTAATGTGGGGGGGGGGGCGGTGTTAATTCCATACATTTACTTTTATAGCCCCTCCCAAATTTTACTTGCATTCCTGTTCTCTAAAGGGGTGGTCCTAGGGTTTGATGGGGGCGTGGCCAGGTTTGGGTGGGGGAGTTCCACCACCTTTCCTCTGAGAAAAAAAGCCCTGCAGAGACCCAACATCCAAGTAGCACCTACAGGCATTCTAGGAGCATAAAAGGGGCATAAATTACACATCTAATTTTTTGACTACCTATTACAGTTTTGAAGGCCCTGAAGCACCAGGACGGTGGAAACACCCACAAAATGACCCCATTTGGGAAAGCAAACATCCCAAGGTATATTCTATCAGGCATAATGAGTCTTTTGAACATGTTATTTTTTTTCCAATAGTTTCTAGAAAATGAGGAAAGAAAATTGACAATTTGTGTGAAAAAAAAGTTTTAATTTATAAGATATTTCTAACACACAGCATGGACATATCAATAATAATTTGTCCCACCCAATCTCTTTGAAGCCTTGGGACAAACAGACCCTGTTCTGGGAATTACAAAACACAGAGAAAACCAAAAACTGTTTTTCTGTACTCACAACTCTACTCTGAAGCCCCTCACATATATGAGACCCCTGTATTATCTTGAATCCCACTACTACAGTAGCAGGGCAAAAGATCAAGTGGCAGGCAAAAAACATTGTCGATTAACAGGCCGAGGTCAGTCCAGGAAGAAAGCATAAACGTGGTTGATAATCCAGACGGCAGGCAGAAGCATAGTCGATCCCAGAAAATTTTTCCACTTGCCAATGTAAGTTGAGTTTGTCATAGCTAGGCTGATCTTGGGGAGGTCACTGGGAATTATCACTGAAATGCAGGAAGTGCATTATCATGTCTTTGCGTGACCTGAACATTACAGATGAAAAGATGGGAATGTGATGGATGGGGTGGGTGGACCAATATGAATGTAATTTATTTTTTTGCAAGACCCATGTTGATCGTAAGGCACAAAAACAATTTAAACTCCTCTACTGTTAGGCTTCTCCATTCAAGTGGACGGGTATAGCATGAATTGGGGTTGTCTGCAATATATTGTTGGGCAAACAGATTAGTCTGATCCACAATAAATTGAAGGAAGTTATTAGAGAAAAATAAATGTAAAAAATCAATCGGGGAAACATTTCTGTGTTGAGCTGCACATCTGGCTGTGCAGTGAAAGGGGGGATTGTAGTTGATCCTAACCTGTAAGGCAGCCATAAAGGGTTTGCCAAAGTGTCTGGAGGTATGTTTGAGCCCCGACTTTTGGGGTCTGGTGTGATATTCCAGTGCTGCTACTGGGCCTTTCATCCAGGGGTCCAGCTCTGTTAGCATTTGCTGATTGACCATTCCATTAGGGTGTATGGCACTACTCGTGGTTGCCTGCTCTTCAGAGCATCTTACTCTTTTAGGAGGGACTGCTTCCTCCTCCAATTTGGTCACCGATTCACTACTTTCTACTGGCTCATGTTCTGAATCGGAATTGGACAGTGAGAACTCCCCGCTGCCCTCGTCTGTCATACTTAGGATTTTGAAAGCTTCCTCACTACTGAAATTTTTTTTGACATCTTGGCTGTATGACAGGCAACTGTGACAGGTACATTGATTAGGCTGCACTGATGAAAGGTAGACTGATAGGCTGCATTGGTGTATGCGCTGACGGGTACACTGATAGGCTGCACTGATGGATGTGCTGATAGATACACTGATGGGCTGTGCTGATGAACTCCGCAACAGGTATGCTGGTGGACTGCATGAAAGATACACTGATGGGCTGTGCTAACAGATACACTGATGGGCTGTGCTGACACATACACTGATGGGCTGTGCTCACAGGTACACTAATGGACCTTGCTGACAGGCTGCACGACAAGTACATTGATGGGCTGTACTGACAAGAACGCTGATGGGCTGTACTTACAAGCAGGGTTGGTGCTTCTACTAGGCACTTAGGGATGCCTTGGCGCAGCACAGGCCAGCACTCTCTCTGTCTGTGACACTGCCACGTCATGAATGAATCTCTGTCTGAGAGGAGGGGTGGCAGAGCGGAGAAAAAAAGGACAGAGGAAGATGTCTGGTGTCTGGGGCCAGTGTAGCAGCTGAGCTGCACCTCCTTCCAGTGTTCCTCTTAGACTCAGTCCCTTACTGTACATCGGCTGGCGGCTGCTGATCACTGTGGAGTTCCAGCCCCTCTCTTCCCAATCAACTTCCCAATCAACAGTGGAGGCAGAGCTGTGTCTGCGGATGAAGGTAATGTCTGACTCTGATGTCTCGTGTCTGTGTGAGTGTGACCCGGCCGGTCGGCCATCCATCAATGTGTCAGTGAGTGATGACATGATGACGATCCCACAACCTGCTCTTCTAGTGCCTTCTGATCTGTGTCAGTGTTGGTGGTGGTGTTTTGCGTCTCAGTCTCAATTCAGGTGTTCTCTGTGTGTGGGCTGGGCTGGGCACCTTGCTGTCACAGTGTTTTATCTACCCCCCAATGCCTGGAAAATTCCAACCTGGAATCTGTCAGTGTAGATCCATCATCTTCTACTCACTGCAACTGTCACCCTGCCATTGCCAATCACAGATACAGTCCACCTGTGACACTGATTTTGTCTTTAACATTGGTGCTGGTGGCATCTTATGGCACTTGTTTTTGCAATTGAAAAGAAATTTAGCAGTTTAATTTTTTATTTATTTAATATTTTTTATTTATCTTTTTTTCGGGGCCCCTAAAATAGGGCGCAAAATAGTCTAGCACCGGCCCTGCTTACAGGTACACTGATGGGCCGTGCTGACAAATACATTGACGGGCTGCATTGACAGGTACACTGACAGGCTGCACGACAGTTACACTGATGGGCTGTGCTGACAGGTATGCTGATGGGCTGGTAACAGGTACACTGATAGGCAGCTGTGACAGGTACACAGATCTGATGAGTTTACACAGGGCAATCAGGGTAGTGTGGTGCACAGTAATGTATGCTGTAGCTCACAGGATCTGCCTGTGAGGAGGAGAAGCAGTAACAGCAAGTTTCCACTGTTTGTTTACATTTGTGATGGGCTGTGATAGGACACAGGTGATCTCATGGTAAACAGCCAATTTCATTGGCTGTTTACCTACATCAGGGAAGCACTGTGTTCATGGGACACAGCAGACAAGAGATCAGCACGCTGTGCGCCCATGGGGGCAGGAGAGGTGTGACCAGGAGGGATGAGAGGCCTGCCTAGCTGTCCTCCTACCACTGGTTGGACGGGAACAGGTATAATGCTAGTAAATGACAGCTGATTTTTGTTGTTTGTAAAAATGACTTAGAACCCCTTAACCATTTCCATACCGGGCACTTTTACCCCCTTCCCTCCCAAGCCATTTTTCAAGTTTCAGTGCTCTCACACTTTGAATGACAATTGCGCGGTCATACAACATTGTACCCAAACTAAAATTTTATCATTTTCTTCACACAACTAGAGCTTTCTTTTGGTGGTATTTAATCACCGCTGGGGTTTTTATTTTTTGCTAAATTAACAAAAAAAGACCGAAAAGTTTGAAAAAAACCCACATTTTTCTTTGTTTCTGTTATAAAAGTTTGCAAATAAATAATTGTTCTTCATAAATTTAGGCCAAGTTGCATTCTGCTACATGTCTTTGGTGAAAATAACCCAAATTAGGATGTATTTTTTAGTTGGTAGGAAAGTTATAGAGTTCACAAACTATGGTATAGATCTGAATATTGATCAGTCCTGAAGTACTGACAGCCAATCTAATTTCTTGAGGTCCAAGAATGTCAGAACAGTACAGATATCCCCCAAATGACCCCTTTTTGCAAAGTAGACAGTCCAAAGGACTTCATAAGAGGCATGGCGAGTTTTTTTGAAGCTGTATTTGTTTTGTCATAATTTTTCAGAAAAAGAAGAAATTAAAAAAATAATTTTCACAATTTTTTTTTACATACTGTCACCAGTGCAGTACAGCATCATCATATAACTGGTATGGCGGTGATACGTGACAGTATGAAAAAAAAGTATATATATATATATATATATATATATATATATATATATTTTTTTTTTTATTTTTTTTATTATTTTTAATTTTTTATTACATTTTTTTCTTTTTTTTAAGATGTCCAAAGTAGTACAATGTTACCATAGTAACATTGTACTACTTTGGGGAAGTGATCAGTATTTTTTTTTTTTTTTACACAGAATTACTTTGCTATAAGCAAGCATTTACCTGAATGACATCGATTCATTCAGGCTTTTTTTTTTTTTTTGTGCTTAGCTGTGATTTGGCCACAGCTAATCACATGACATGTGCATGTGATCGCTGTGACCATTCACAGCTAGACACTAGTATACAATGGATGGCATGAATGAAGCCATCCATTGTATACAACTGTGATGTGACCTGCTGTGATTGGTCACAGCAGGTCACATGGTACTGGCAACGGGGGCCGGTACTCAGATCTGTCATCGGCCATGTCCGAGTACACAGCCGGAGACAGATCGCGCCGCTGCGCTATATGGCGTCCACCTGGAAATCTACAGCATTTTCCCGGCCCCCAAAGGCTATTGGCTGGGCGGCTATTGGTTAAAGTAATTATCAGACCCTAAAGTATTTTGGGAGGAACATGGTGGGGTCAGCATGTTGTTCTTTTGGAAAAAAAGAAAGAAGCCAGAAATGAAAAGTGATTTTGCTAACAATTTAAAATTTGTAGTTTTTCTTTACAAATGTCATTTTTGTTGTAGTACATCAGACAGCAACAATAAAAAAAAACATGGTGAAGGTCTCCCAAAATCATTTTTAGGCAGAACCTAATGCAAAAAAAAAAAGCATGAGGTACCCCTAAAATCCAGACCCTTAATCCAAGCATACAGGCTGGGAAGCAGGGAATGAGTGTGCACCTTCGACCCCCCTCACAGAGTACCTAGTCCCCATTTTGACAAGATCCTCTTCCCGACAACCCTGGCCTTTTGATGGAGTAAGCAAAGCCTATATATTTAGTTTAATATATCTTACAATAAAACATGACGCTGATTATACCATGTGATGCTTACAGTATGTTTGCAGGATACATAGCGGTACAAACAACTGAAGTCAAGTCCAGGTGTTTGGGAAGCCAGAGAGGGAGTCACAAGACTCACCAGGAATGCAAATCTGCATTTTCATTTGAAATCACTATTGCAGGTGTTGTTTTACCTTATTTTGCACTCTGCTCGCTGTTAGAAAACAAAGAGGGGAGCCACATGTACTGACCTCAAACTATTTTTTATATACATTACTGCCAAATGCAATTTTTTTTATTTATTTCATGTTAAAAAAAGATTATTTTTGTAATTTGAAATTGTTCAGGTCCGCTTGGTCTGGATGTCTGCCTTGGTTTGAACAGAGCATGAGATTATTATACAGGATTTATATATAGATAGAAGAATAGGACAAAGGTCTTCTCTCTTTCTGCTGGAAACAATCACAATCATAAGCATAAAGGCTACAGTATTTTGACAATCTTTATTTTGCATATCTATGAAGATACTGTATATGTAGCAGGTCTGAGTCTATGGCAAACCTGGATGTTTGGCATTTCAAATCAGCCATCCTTAAGCTCTTTATTTTTTAAATAGTTTTTATTGAAAAAATAACAGAAAATACACTAAGGCTCCGTTCACATCTAGCAGTTTGCGATCACAATCAGAATCACTTCGATTTTGCCCATGATTCTGAATCGCACTGTAATCCCAGCAAAAACACACCAGATGTGTTTGTGTTCCTTTCATTTTAATAGCACCTAAAACGCGGTGCGGTTTTGCCGCAATTGTCACATCATTTCATTGTGTGGCAATCTGCATGGCGCAAAGCTTGTTGCTCCTGCTCCTTTTTGGGTGGCAAACTTTGCAGTTTGCTGCAACTGCCACTCAATATATCATGCAACAATTATGGCAAAACTGCAACGCATTTTAGGTGCCATTAAAAATTAGTGGCACAGAAACATGCGAGGTGCATTTTGCCAGAATTGCAGTGTGATTTGGAATTGTGGGCAGTATCGCAGCAATTCTGCCCATTGTCCTAAATTGCTAGCTATGAACGGGGCTATACAGTGTTACAAACAGATCCATAGTCATCTCTAATTCTATATCAGAAAAAAGCCATAAGTAATGAATGAGTAGGTGTGAAAGTGACAACATGTTTCGCGTTAAAAGCAGGAGTGATGTAACATTCTTTTGCTTCCTCTGTGTGAAGAGACACCTAGCTAACAGTTGGGAAGGCCCACTTTCGTCATTCACTGCGTACGCGGCTAGCAATATGGAGTCATGTCAGAGTTTACTGAGTTTCAAAGAGGGACAAATTGTTGGTGCCCACTTGGCTGGTGCCTCTGTGACTGAAGTTGGCAATTTATTTGCTGTGTCGCAAGGTACATTATCAAAGGTTATGACGGAATATACAGTTTCTGGGAAAATGTCATCTGATAAGCATAAGCATGGTTGGCATGGTCACCTGACTGAAAGAGACAAAAGGACATTGCACAGGATTGTGACCCGAAATAGGAAAACAACTGCTGCAAAAGTGACTGCAGAGATCAATCTCAGTCTCGTGAAGCATAGTTCCCCAGGGAAGGGGGGGAGGAGACAGCAGGGGCAAGGCCAAGCTGCGGCTCTATGTGTCTTATAGATGCATAGAGCGGGGCTCTGGAGCAAGTAAGCACCAGTGCACCCATAGCAAGTGGCTTGCTATTGGGGCACTGGTCAAGGGGGAGGATCCAGGAACGCCAGCGAGGGAACTGAGAAAAAGAGGATCGGAGCTGCTCTGTGCAAAACCTGTGCTCTGTGCAGTTGGTAGACTATTAGTGATTTTCAATGGATTTTAAAATTAAACCCCATAGCACTCCATGGCCTTAATGCATGATTTCTATATTAGCCTTTGTTAATAAATATTAGTTTGGATGTTAGAGCATTAACCCATTAGTGACTGAGGGTAAAACAAATGTTAATGCCTAAACACAATTTTGCAATTTTTACATGTGTTAGTAAAACTGTACATACAGTTGTGTTCAAAATAATAGCAGTCAGACATCACTAACCTGCTCAATCACTGTTTTTGGTAGAAATGATATTTCTACATGGCAAATAATTTACTAGCAGGTGTAGTAGAGTAATAGAAATCCAACAGACCCAACAGTCATGACATGCATGCTGCTGATTCTGTGTAATTGAATCACTAATTGAAAGGGGCATGTTCAAAATAATAGCAGTGTGGAGTTCTATTAGTGAGGTCATTCATTCTTTGAAAAACAGGTAGCAATTATTGCCCTTATTTAAGGAAGGAAGGCAGCAAATGTTGTACATGCTGGTTACAGTGCATTTCTCTCTGAAATTCTGAGGAAAACGGGTCGTTCCAGACATTGTTCAGAAGAACAGGGTACCTTGATTAAAAAGTTTATTGGAGAGGGGAAAACATATAAAGAAGTGCAGAAAATGATAGGCTGCTCAGCTAAAATGATCGCAAATGCTTTAAAATGGCAACCAAAGCCTGAAAGACGTGGAAGAAAGCGAAAAACTACCATTCGAATGGATAGAAGAATAGCCAAAATGGCAAGGACTCAGCCAACAATCAGCCACAGGAAGATCAAAGAAGGTCTAAAGTTACCTGTGAGTACTGTTACAATTAGAAGATGCCTATGTGAAGCCAAGCTATCTGCAAGAAGCCCCCACAAAGTCCCACTGTTGAAAAAAAGACATGTGCTGAAGAGGTTACAATTTGCAAAAGAGCACATTGACTGGCCTAAAGAGAAATGGTGCAACATTTTGTGGACTGAAAATAAGATTGTTCTTTTTGGGTCTAGTGGCTGGAGACAGTTTGTCAGACGACCCCCAAACACTGAATTCAAGCCACAGTACACTGTGAAGACAGTGAAGCATGGTTGCGCAAGCATCATGATATGGGGATGTTTCTCATACTACGGTGTTGAGCCTATTTATCGCATATCAGGGATCATGGATCAGTTTGAATACATCAGAATACTTGAAGAGGTCATGCTGCCTTATGCTGAAGAGGAAATACCCTTGAAATGGGTGTTCCAACAAGACAACGACCCCAAACACACCAGTAAACGTGCAACATCTTGGTTCCAGACCAACAAGATTGACCTTATGGAGTGGCCAGCCCAATCCCCGGATCTTAATCCAATAGAAAACTTGTGTGGTGACATCAAAAATGCAGTTTCTGAGGCAAAACCAAGAAATAGAGAAGAACTCTGGAATGTAGTCCAATCATCCTGGGCTGGAATACCTGTTCACAGGTGCCAGAAGTTGGTTGACTCCATGCAACACAGATGTACAGCAGTTCTCAGAAACAAAGCTTATACAACTAAATATTAATGAAGTGATTCAAAGGAAAGCAAAATCTTCAAACATTTTTCAGTTTATACAGCGAATGTTTGAGTTTGTAAAGAAGAATACAAACACTGCTATTGTTTTGAACAGTCTAATATTCACTTTTCTTCCATTTTTTTTAGAGGAACAGCACAAATTTGATATATTTTTCTCCATGTTTTATTATTATTATTATTATTATTATACAGTATTTATAAAGCGCCGATAGTTCACTCAGCGCTGTACATTACAAAGGGGGACAGAACATGTGACAGAACAATACCAATACAATGCAAAACATGAGGAGATCGAGGGCCCTGCTCTTTCGAGCTTACAATCTAGAAGGGATGGGATAGTGGTACAGGAGGAGATAGCTGTGGGGGATGGAGTGGTAGGAAGAGTGGAGGAGGTCAGTCAAGTTAGCAGGGGGTAGGCTTCCCTGAAGAGATGAGTTTTCAGGGTGCGCCTAAAGGAGAGGAGAGTAGGTAATAATCTGATGGGTTGGGGAAGGGAGTTCCAGAGGATGGGTGACACCCTGGAGAAGTCCTGGAGGCGGGCATGGGAGGAGGAGACCAGGGAACTAGAGAGAAGGAGGTCTTGTGAGGAGCGGAGTGTGCGTGCTGGGCAGTACTTGGATATTAGGTCGGTGATGTAGTTCGGGGCAGTATGGTGGACAGCTTTGTACATCAGTGTTAGGATTTTAAATTTGATCCGTTGCGCAATCGGAAGCCAGTGGAGGGATTGGCAGAGGGGGGTGGCGGAAACGGAGCGGTTGGAAAGGCGAATGAGTCTGGCAGCCGTATTCAGGATCGACTGAAGCGGGGATAGCCAGCGGCAAGGCAGGCCAGTGAGGAGGGAGTTGCAGTAGTCGAGTCGTGATATGATGAGGGAGTGGATGAGCTGTTTAGTGGTTTCTGGGGTTAGGAACGTGCGGATTTTGGCGATGTTGCGGAGGTGGAGTCTGCACGAGTTTGTTAAAGATTGGACTTGGGGCTGGAAGGATAGGTTGGAGTCCAGAATGACACCAAGTACTCTGGCCTGCAGGGCGGGTTTGATATTGGCGTTGTTGGATGTGATGGAGAAGTCAATGGGGGGTGGGGTTCGGGCTGGGGGGAAGACAAGAAGCTCAGTTTGGAGAGATTCAGTTTAAGGAAGTGGAGCAACATCCAATCTGATATGTCGCTCAGTAGGTGTGTGATTGGGGCAGAGACCGAGGGGGTGAGGTGGGGGGTTGAGAGATAGATTTGTGTGTCGTCGGCATAGAGGTGGTAGTTGAAGCCATGAGAGTGTATGAGTTGGCCAAGGGAGGAGGTGTAGATGGAGAAGAGAAGGGGCCCAAGGACAGAGCCTTGAGGGACCCCAACAGAGAGGGGGAGTGAGGGGGAGGTGGTAGCATTATAGGTAACGCTGAAAGAGCGTTGTGACAGGTAGGATGAGAGCCAGGAGAGAGCAGAATCTCTGAGGCCGAGGGAGTGTAGTATTTTGAGGAGGAGGGGGTGGTCAACTGTGTCGAAGGCTGCAGAGAGGTCAAGGAGTAGGAGCACTGAATAGTGGCCATTAGCTTTGGCGGTTAGAAGGTCGTTGGAGAGTTTGAGTAAGGCGGTTTCGGTGGAGTGTAGGGGACGGAAGCCAGACTGTAGGGGATCGAGGAGGTTGTTGTCGTTGAGGTGAGAGCATAGGCGGGTGTAGACGAGGCGCTCGAGGAGTTTAGATGTAAGTGGGAGCAGGGAGATGGGTCTGAGGTTGTTTGGGTCATTGGGGTCCAGGGAGGGCTTTTTAAGTATGGGGGTGATGTGTGCATGCTTCAGTAGGGAGGGGACGGTGCCGGAGGAGAGGGAGAGATTAAAGATGTGGGTGAGGGAGCGTAGGATGGAGGGGGAGGGAGGTCGTAGGAATTGTGAGGGGATAGGGTCGAGGGGGCAGGTGGTGAGGCGGGCATCAGAGAGTATCTTGGAGACTTCCTCGATGGTAGTAAGGTCAAAGGTGTGGAGTGTTGGGGGAGCTTCAGTATGAGGAATGTAGAATGTGTAGTGTTCCCAATGCATTTGTGTGTATGGAAATAAAAGCTATTAGAAGGATTTTGAGCTTTATTCGCTATTTGCAACACACTGCTATTATTTTGAACACAACTGTATATGCGGATTGGATATGTTTGAACCGCATCATATCTGCATGACATGCAAAATAACTGGATCGCTTTCCGTAGTGGCTGGAGGGGACTCCTCCTGCCACCCTTCAGTGTTTCTTGGGCTTAACGTTAAAACCGAAATGATCCGATGGTGCGGCCTGTCGCAGATGGAGGCAATGAGAAACTATTTGGACTCTGATCACCTCTATCATGATGGAGGACCAAAGTGACGTCATGACATCACTTCCAGTTGGTGGCAGTTGTAAATAATTTTTTTCCTTTTTTTAAAGCAACCTTTTTTTTTTTGATCTTTTGCTTTAAAGGTAAGAGAGAGTCTTTTTGACCCTCGATCTCTCCTTAAAGAGGACCTAAGGTATCGCTGCGAACATTAGAGCAACAGCAATAATTCTAGTGCTAGACTCCTTTATATCTCTAAACAAATAACCTGTAAATATTTTTAAAGCGTCACCTGTGGAGATTTTTAAGTACCATAGTTTGTTGCCATTCCATAAGCATGCACAATTTTAAAGCATGACATGTTACATAGTTACATAGGCTGAAAAAAGACAAAAGTCCATCCAGTTCAACCATAGAAAAAAAAGCTATAATCCTACACCCACAGTTAATCCAGAGGAAGGCAAAAAAACCCCAGCAAAGCATGATCCAATTTGCTCCTGCAGGGAAAAAAAATTCCTTCCTGATCCCCCAAGAGGCAATCGGATATTCGCTAGATCAACTTTACCTATAAATGTTAGTATCCAGTTATATTCTGTGTATCCAAGAAAGAATCCAGGCCTTTTTTAAAGCAATCCACTGAGCTGGCCAGAACCAACTCTTGAGGAAGTCTGTTCCACATTTTCACAGCTCTCACTGTGAAGAAACCTTTTCATATTTGGAGATTACATTTCTTTTTCTCCAGACGTAAAGAGTGCCCCCTTGTCCTCTGTGATGACCTCAGGGTGAATAGCTCTACACTGAGTTCACTATATGAACCACTGATGTATTTATACATGTTGATCATATCCCTCCTTAATTTCCTCTTCTCAAGAGAGAATAAATTCAGTTCCTCTAATCTTTCCTCATAGCTGAGCTCCTCCATGCCTCGTATCAGTTTGGTTGTCCTTCTCTGTACTTTCTCCAGTTCCCCAATGTTCTTTTTGTGAATTGGTGCCCAAAATTGAACTGCATATTCCAGATGAGGTCTTACTAATGATTTGTACAGGGGTAATATGATATCTCTCTTTCTGGAGTCTATACCTCTTTTAATAAAAGAGAGGATTTTGCTCGCTTTAGAAACCGCAGCTTGGCATTGCATGCCATTATTAAGCTTGTGATCTACCAGAACTCCCATGTTGGGTATATATTTACTCACTGTAAGATCCTCTTTCATATTTTACAAAAAAATTGGGGTATATATTGTGCTTTTTTATCAAAACAATTGCATTTGAAAAACCGCTGCGCAAATAGCATGCTACATAAAAATTGCAACAATCGCCATTTCATTATCTAAAAAAATATAATGTTTGGGGTTTATAAGTAATTTATAAAAAAAGAATATGCAAAAAATACAGATTTAATCTTATAAACAAAATGTCCCAGAAAATGCTTGGTCTTCAAGTGATTAAATATCTGGTTAATTTCCCAGGAAGGGAATTCCCTCTGCTTACAAAGGACCTGGGTGGAAGTACACCGCCAACTTTATTATCAATCCCACTCTTCCACTTAGCAAAGGTTCTGGTTCTGTTATCTACCTACAGGTTTACTGCAAATGTCTGTTTGGGAAGGGCCATTTCTCTTAACCCCCCCAAAAGAGGGCTACATCTCTTTGCCTTTTAGGACACAGTGAGATTCAACATTCAAGCCTAGTGCTGGCAAGTCAAGATCAAACTCACTCTCCCACTTAGTGATGGTTGTGGTTCCATGTATTACCTATAGATTTAATGCAATACCCTTTTTGGTAGTGCCATTTCCCATACCTCCCCTCCCCCCAAAAAAAGGAGGGTTACAGTTGCATGGACTGTTTACCAATAACTTAAAGTATAACTGAAAAAAAATGGACAGGGGTTATAATTCTCCTTTACTCTAAAATGAAAACATTTTGCCTTCAGTTTGATATTAAATACACTATATTGCCAAAAGTATTGGGACACCACTCTAAATCATTGGATTCAGGTATTCCAATCACCTCCATGGCCACAGGTGTATAAAATCAAGCACCTAGGCATGCAGACTGCTTCTACAAACATTTGTGAAAGAATGGGTCGCTCTCAGGAGCTCAGTGTATTCAAGCGTGGTAGGTTGCCACCTGTACAATAAGTCCATCCGTGAAATTTCCTTATTCCACAGTCAACTGTTAGTGGTATTATAACAAAGTGGAAGCAACTGGGAACAACAGCAACTCAGCCATGATGTGGTAGGCCACGTAAAATGACAGAGCGGGGTCAGTGCATGCTGAAGCGTACAGTGCACAGAAGTTGCCAACTGTCTGTAGCCAATAGATAAAAGACCTCCAAACTTCATGTGGCCTTCTGATTAGCACAACAACAGTGCGTAGAGAGCTTCATGGAAAGGGTTTCCATGGCCGAGCAGCTGCATTACATCACCAAGTGCAATGCAAAGTGTCGGATGCAGTGGTGTAAAGCACATGGCCACTGGACTCTAGAGCAGTGGAGACGTGTTCTCTGGACTGATGAATCACACTTCTCTGTCTGGCAATCCGATGGATGTGTCTGCGTTTGGCGGTTGCCAGGAGAATGGTACTTGCCTGACTGCATTGTGCCAAGTGTAAAGTTTGGTGGAGGGGGGATTATGGTGTGGGGTTGTTTTTCAGGGGTTGAGCTTGGCCCCTTCATTCCAGTGAAGGGAATTCTTAAGGTGTCAGCATACAAAGACATTTTGGACAATTTCATGCTTCCAGCTTTGTGGGAACAGTTTGGGGATGGGTCCTCCTTGTTCCAACATGACTGCGCACCAGTGCACAAAGCAAGGTCCATAAAGACATGGATGAGCGAGTTTGGGGTGGAGGAATTGACTGGCCTGCACAGAGTCCTGACCTTAACTCAATAGAACACCTTTGGGATGAATTAGAGTGCAGACAGGGAGCCAGGCCTTCTCGTCCAACATCAGTGCCTGATCTCACAAATGTGCTTCTGGAAGAATGGGCAAACATTCCCATAGGCACACTCCTAAACCTTGTGGACAGCCTTCCCAGAAGAGTTGAAGCTATTATCGCTGCAAGGGTGGGCCAACTCAATATTGAACTCTACGGGCTAAGACTGAGATGCCATTAAAGTTCATGTACATGTAAAGGCAGGCGTTCCAATACCTTCGGCAATATAGTGCATATAAAAAATTTTAAGCAAGCAAGTTCTTTCAAAACATGCATGCATGCCTCTACCTAACAGACTAATCTATAGTATTAAAGTACTGTAAATCTGTGGCAATAATGAATACAAGAAACTGCCACTTATGGCATAGAAAGCACCTGATGCTTGTATGTAACTGATTTTCTTGCAGGATCTCCAGGAGTCTGAAGTCTCATCCCATATATCGCTTCCTCTTTAGAGAGTTGCTGGGCAGTGAAAACAGGACATAGATCCTTCCCTTTATTGAGTAAAGAAGCAGTGGCAGTTTATATACTGTATACAGTATGTCTATCTTCACAGGTTCCCTTTCATAAAGGAATGAAATTAACACTATACTGTACAATGGTGACATCTAGTGGCAGATTAATGGAATCACATGCATCATAAACATTTACATGGAATAATCTGCTGGCAATAAGAACTCAGTCTGTGGATTTGCATTTCCTTTTCATTATTATGTGGATGGTCTGTTGTGCACAGATCATAAACAACTAGGATACACGTTGACAATTTAATAATTTTAATAATAATCCCAGGGATTATGGAGTAGGAATACAAAAAATATATCATGAATCCAATCCCAATTTTTACATATAGTTACATAGTTAGTCTGGCTGAAAAGTACATCCAGTTCAACCATTAAAAAAAAACAAATGATATAATCCTACACCCACAGTTGATCCAGAGGAAGGCAAAAAACTCAGCAAAGCATGATCCAATTTGCTCCTGCAGGGGAAAACATTCCTTCCTGATCCCCCGAGAGGACAATCAGATATTCCCTGGATCAACTTTACTTATAAATGTCAGTAACCAGTTTTATTCTGTGTATCCAAGAAAGAATCCAGGACTTTTTTTAAAGCAATCCATGGCGCTGGCCAGAACCAACTCTTGAGGGAGTCTATTCTACATTTTCACAGCTCTTACTGTGAAGAAACCTTTTCGTATTTGGGGATTAAATCTCTTTTCCTCCAGATGTAAAGAGTGCCCCCTTTGTCCTTAATGTAGATTTATTCACCTTGAGGCCATCACAGAGTTCACTATATGAACCACTGATGTATTTTTACATGTTGATCATATTCCCCTTAATCTCCTCTTCTCAAGAGAGAATAAATTTAGTTCCTCTAATCTTTCCTCATAGCTGATCTTCTCCATGCCTCTTATCAGTTTGGTTGCCCTTCTCTGTACTTTCTCCAGTTCCCCAGTGTTCATTTTGTGAATTGGTGCCCAAAACTCTACTGCATAGTCCAGATGAGGTGTTAGTAATGATCTGTACAGGGGTAATATAATATCTCTCTCTCTGGAGTCTATACCTCTTTTAAAAGAGAGAATTTTGCTCTACTACTCTGTATTCTACCATTATTAAGCAACCCCTGCAGGAGCTGCTTAGTAGATTGGGTTCTCTGTTCTTTTTCCTTGACTTTGTGAACTACCTGCCCATCTGAAACACCAGGTTGAACAAATGGATGCTGCAATGCTATTGGGAGCACAAATATAGATATTCTGCGCACAGCTAAGGTTCAGTATCTAAAGGCAAACACCAGACTGGTTAGCGGTAAAGGAACCCAATGTATTGTCACGGGTTAAAGTAAATGGTTGTAGGTACGTAAATGAACAAGTAGAGAATTAGGTCAATTGCAGCTAACTAGACAATAAAGTTACTATATTATAGCAGCTTAGAATGGAAATCTATAGGGCAAAAGTAGACCTGGTAATCCACAAGATCGGCAATAAACAACAGCATTAGAAAACAGTAACAGCAACAGTGATCAATACTGCAATAACTTCTTTGACACCAGTAGGCTATAATCACTTTAGAGTGCACTCTATAAGAATGGCAGCATTGAAATGTAAAACTCCCTAAAGAGGTACCTGTTACTATGGACAACAGGCAAAGTTCTTGCGAAACAGTTATCTGAGTGAGCAGTCCTTAGCCTTAGTTCTTCAGCCAGCTAGCATTGGGGCCCAGCCTTCACAGAGGTGCACATAAGTGCAGTCCCAGTAAAGTCTGCATGCAGTGAATAAGGCTGCTAGTTACATGGCCAGTTCCAATGTGTTCAGTCTCTGCTAACAGCAACAGAATAATGGCAACAGTGTCACCTTACCAGTCCCTGAAATAGAGCCACTTCGATCCTACTGTCCAGGTGTCAGCTTGCTTCTGGATTTCTGCCCTTTGGTATGCATGTTGGAACACTGCGGCCATCTTGGTTCCTATTCACAGGCAGCAAGGCTGAATACACTGAGTTTGAGGTTATGGGCACTTTGCTTGTGAGTTTTATTCTTATAATTTCTCCCCATCATTAAAGTTTTTTATGATTTTACACTATGGGATGTTTGCTTTTGTTTCTGATCACATGCTGAAACTTGGTTTACTGCCTGGGAGGAGAGAAGAAAGTTTAAAAAGGCTCTTTTGAAACTACATTGTCATTTATATCCACGCTGGTCATCATCCAATTGGTTACTATCAGCCAGATCGCATGATTCTCAGGAACGAATATTGATGCCATTCTTGCCATCACGCATTGGGCTAGTGCCAAACCAAGCGCTTAAGACCAACCTAGAGATAGGTGGTCCACGGCTAACGGTGAGTGCACATCCATGTGGGGCACTGATTGAGTACAGAGGAGCACCTGTCATTTTTTGCACGAAGTTCACCAATTAGTATTCAACGCTTGGGTACTTTATTTTTCCGAATTTGGATTGAATGTTACAATTATTCACTTTGTATATGTGAAGCAATATTACTCATGTATTGTCAAAATTAATGCACTTAATTTATGCGCGGTATACTTATCAAAGTTGCATGAATTTTTATTCCTAAGCGCAACAGCACTATATTTTATTTTCTGGTGCAACTTAGGTCATCAGCACACTGGTAACAATGTCCCAAATTCTGGTTTAGGCATGTTGAAGGTTGTTGTGCACTCAGGAGTATAGATATAGCAAGTCTTCTGAGAACCTTGCAACCTTTGAAACCATACAGAAAAATATGAATGTGTTTTTTGAAGAGAACCTCTTATGATTTGCCAGTTAGAGGCAGGTTAACAGATTATGACTTTTGCACACATGATAAATTCCTAAGTGTCAGGTTGGCCATAGACAGTTTGAATCTTGTCTGCTTCAGCAAGAACCAGCGAAGATTCAAACCATGTGTGGGTAGGTTGAAAGTACCAAGCTGATTCATCCATCAGCTTGGGTGCAACCAGCCTGCCAGATTCATGTACGATTATAGCTAGCGGCTGCTATAGACGCTAGCACTAATCACAGTCTTCTCCCGGTAGGGACGGCTTATCCCATTAAAAATAATAAATAATAAAACCCCATAATAACCATTTAATTAGTTAACTAAACAACATCTAGAGTTGTGTTTTTTAACGTTGCTTTTTTTTGTTATGATGCCAAACCAGGGGCCTCTGGTTCTGTGTGGTTTTACCTATCTATTTATTATTCATTGTGATCAACTGTCTAGAAATCATCCTGGAAATTAAATAATGTAATAGTCTAACTAATAAAACCCTTGTAACAAAAGTTGGTTATTAGAGAGAACACACTGCCCCCACAACGTTTGTTGCACTAGAAGTGTAAAGAGGGAACCCAGAAACTTGATTCTTGGGTGTGAAGAGCAGACACTTCCCATCAGAACCACCTCTCCTCGGAGTGATAACTGTCTTCTGTTTTAGTAAAATACATCTTTTTCGGAGTCATAACTTTGATAAAGGTGGTATGAATTGGTATAGGTTATGTTCTTGTACCCAGAGAGGGAAATTACAATGTGATATCAGCCTCCATAATATTCAGCTTTGCTTTATGTAAGGATGTTCACAGTACACAGTACTTGTGGGTTTGACTTTGTTGACTGGGTGATGTTCAGATTTATGTGCGGCATTTGCAGAGTTTGCATTTATGATAAACACTATATTATGTTTAGTCAGTCACCCATTTGTCCTTAGTATAAGAACTGTACTCCAATTTATTGCAGATAGCTAGTCCTAATAAAGCCTATGAGGCAGGCCATAGACGGTGCGAAATACGCATGATTCCCCCATCAACACAGACCATGCTGACAGGGGAATCTCTCCTAAAACTATAGTGCAGAGCTAAGATAAATTAAATGTAAGCACAATGCAATAGTGCAATGCAAATATATCAAACTCTTGTGTCACCACAAATTGAAAAAATAAACCAAAGGAATCCAAATGTGAAGTCAAAAACTGTGAATTCAGTGGTTCTTCGATTATGAGGGAAATGACAGATGTGGATACCAAACACCACCAAACTTCTTAATGATGAACCACACAGCACCACAGCTGGTGGGTGATCCTTAAGTGGTTAAGCCAGTAGCAGCACTCTGTACTCTTCAGACTACACAGTATAACAGCTTTAAGGCAACACTTGTCCCCTTAAGTGAGTCTCCAGAAATCCATGCAATGACCTCTGGCAATAGTTTCTACACAGCTCTCCAGGACACTCTTTAGTAATAAAGTATTTACCTCTAGTGGTCCATTTCAGGTAGCCTGATATTCCCCTCTAGCAAAAACCCTTCCAAGGTGGCAGACCTGGGAGGCACTGGCCTCAAACACATAGCCTACTCTCCTGTCAGCAGCCCAGGAGCCAAAAGACCTTCCAGAGGGTCACCCCAAATATTTTTCCCTTCCGCAGGATTCACCACTGGAGATACATCTCTGAATGGTTGGCCAGGGAGACATAAATACTCATAACTCACAATTATTGTAGCAGCAGGCAGAGTCAAGCGACAAAAGTAAGCTTAGGGAAAACCTAGTGACTGCAGAACTATAAAAATTAGAACTCAGGCTGCTTAGGCAAGGACCCTACTAGTGATGAGCACAATATACCAGAGTTCAGTTATAAGAACATGACTAAAGTTTGTGTCACGTACCTGGTTGGGGAACCTGACGTGGAGAGGAGGCGTCCTCTTACTACTCCCGCTCGGAGCCCCTGATAGTGGGAACAGAGGGCACGGAGCCAGGAGTGGCACGAGTGCCGGGTGGGTCTGGAGCTGATGGTAGGCAGGTGAAGACCCAGAAGATCCGGATGCAGGCCAGGTGCGGATGCAGGAATGTGCGTGCAGGAGCAGACAGGTATGGCGGCAACCAGGATGCAGACCAGGAGCGGACACAGGAGAGTAGGTGTGGCAGCTGGCAGGTATGGCGGTAACCAGGGTGCAGACCAAGAGCGGACACAGGAGCGTTGGTGCGGCAGCAGGCAGGTATAGCGGTAACCAGGGTGCAAGAACATAGGTGCAGCAGCAGATAAGTATAGCAGCAACCAGGATACAGGCCAGGTGCAGATACAGGTATGTATGTGCGGCAGTGTCAGACTAGCCGGGTCAGGATAAATCGAGCGAATCAGGTACAAGGGAGCAGGCAAGCGGATAGTCAGGGATAAGCCGGGTCAGTGCAGGCGGAGTTCTTTCTTAGTCAGGGTCATATCAGATACAGGCAACAGAATCAGGTTATGAAGTGCACAATGTTATAGACCACAAAGGCATAGGCTAAACTGTGCTGGAGGTTTAAATAGCCCGCCTTGCGATGACGTGTGCACATGCGCTCACTCGCATGCTCCTGTGCATGCACACCCGCACACTCCCATGCATGCACACTTGCACCGCCGCGGCTGAAAGGAATCCAGCACCAACGCACAGCTGCGTGGCGGTGAGGGAGAGATCCCTGACAGTTTGGGTGCCGAATCTGAACTCCACTGAAGTCAATGATTGCTGAATATTAAAAAAACAGTAATGGCCATATTATAGGCTAATAGACAAGAGATCATCAAACAAATGGCAAAAATTAAGTTTGGGAGAGAAGATTTCAATAAAGCTTTAAGAACAGCCTTTTATGTGAAGTGGTGCATCTATTTGATGCATATAACTCCTACAGCAAAACTGACATTGCCCAAAAAAATGCAGTTTAAATTGTTGGCAAAGGACAGCTTAACCACTTGCCGCCCGGCCTATAGTCAAATGACGAACACCTCGTCCCTTTGGTAGAGCGTCATATGACATCCTTTCCACACCACGCATTGCACGTGCCTACAGGGTTGTGCTGTGGCGAGATCTGCCACTGGCCGTGTACCTTGGACACGGCCGATGACAGATCTGTGTACCGGCCCCGTTGCCAGTGCCATGTGACCTGCTGTGACCAATCACAGCAGGCCACATGACAGTTGTATACAATGGCTGGCTTCCATCCATTGTATACAAGTGTGTCTAGCTGTGAATGCTCACAGGCTGGGCCAATCACAGCCCATCTGTGTCATATGATTAGCCATGGCCAATCACAGCTAATCACAACAAAAAAAACCTGAATTAATCGATTTCATTCAGTTAAATGCTTGCTTATAGCAAAGAAATTATTTTTTCACTGACATAATTCCCCATACAGAAACAAAGAAAGGGGGAACTATAGGCATTATAGCCCCTACAATCATCAATTCAATGTCCCTGTACATAATAGGTTCCAACCCTTGGATGGTTGGAGAAGTAACCACCCATATTATGAAGGTAGCCCAAGGGGTAACAGAAGTAATGGAAATTTTTTTTCAGAGGGAGTACAGGGGAAGACCTCCAGTGCCCCCGCCCAGAGCCCCATATTACCAACCACGTTAGGGAAGGGGAATACCAAGGGATCATCACAATCAATACAAGGGGGACATGGAAAGAGGACTTGCTCAAAGAGGGGAAAAGGGGACAGGATCCATCAGTCAAAGTCCAGGAATTCAAGAACAAGAGATAGGAAAAGGGAACGACAACAAAAGGAAAAGAAAGAAAGTATAGGGGAAGGCATTTATAATTTGAGTTCTATTCCATTAACAGAAAATGAAATTAAAGTGTTGGATAGGGGCCTTAAATTCACACCCAAATCCAACTTAAATAAATTTGATACATATATAGATATTAACAAGTATGTTAGGAAACTTAATATACAAAAATATTTTGCCTCCTTAGCTGGTCCAACCAATTCCGCTAATAAAACCACAATATTTAATATTTATACACATAGTGGATTAAAACATAAATCTACATTTAATCCTGTGATTGTGAAAAACCAGAATATTGAGGTGTTTAAGCAAATGGTGATTGGAGATCTGAAAGATCTTCACATTAGGAGATACAAGGAGGAAGATTTTTTTCACCAAGGTCTTTTATCATTGAAACAAAAGAATAATATTGTGATCAGACCTGCTGATAAAGGTGGAGGTGTAGTGGTAATAGATAGGAATGCGTATGAGGAGGAAATGAGTACAATCTTGAGTGATGGTAATACATATATTAAAATAAAAAAAAATCCCACACATGCTTATAAAAAACAGCTTCAAAAGCTCATTGAGTTAGCTAAGGAAGAAAAAATAAGTGATAAAGAGGCTAAATATCTTATCCCTTCACACTGTAAAATGCTGATTATCTACTACTTACCCAAAATTCATAAGAATTTAATTAAACCCCCTGGGAGACCTATTCTTAATGGGATAGGATTTCTGCAACCAGTAGTTAAATTAATGCCTTCTTATCTTAAGGATGGAAAGGATATCATTGATTTAATCGAGAATATGACGGTGTCACAGGAGATTTATCTGGTTACTATAGATGTCAATTCACTATATACCAGTATAAAACATGATGATGGTATTAGAGCAATTAAATGGGCATTAAAGGAATACACGGAACTACATATCAAACAGAGAAAATTTATTATTCAATGACTGGAATTTAGTATGAATAAAAATTACTTTTGGTATAATGGAGAATATTATGAACAAAAGAAAGGCGTGGCAATGGGCGCAAAATTTGCACCCAGTTTGGCAAATATTTTCTTAGCAAAATGGGAATACAGGGAAATCTTTGGGAGAGAATGGATAGGCCTAAAATTTTGGAGAAGATTTATTGATGACATTATGATGATCAGAGAAGGCCCTTTAGATTATTTAAACATATTTTTTATAACACATTAAGGATAATCAATACTATTTGGGGTTCACGTACACTATACATACCGAATCGGTTAATTTTTTGGATCTAAATATTTTTAAATATGAGAATAAATTATATTCCAAGACATACTTTAACTAGCTGCCGACCGCAGATAGCCGAATGACGGCTGCACTGCGGCCGGCCAGTTCTGGGTGGACGTCATATGACGTCCTCCCAGAACGCGCTCTCCTGCGCGCCCCAGGGGGCGCGCACCCGGCGATCTCCGTGATCGCTGTGTCCTACGGACACAGCTGATAACGTGGTGTGGTAAAAGGCCAATCACAGCGGCCTTTTACCACGTGATCAGCGGTGTCCAATGACACGCTGATCAGAGGAAAATGCAAGTGCCGGTTCTCGGCTGCACTTTCCTCATGCTGTCAGATCGTGAGGAAAGTACTGCCGAGAACCGGCAGTTGTCAGAGCGGGGATCGGCACCGATCATCAGGGCACTGATGATCAGTGCCCTGATGATCGGTGCCCAGCAGTGCCACCCGCAAGCTCCGCCCACCTGTGCCCAGCAGTGCGCCCACTAGCTCCGCCCACCTGTGCCCAGCAGATCACCCACCTGTGCTCAGCAGTGCACCCACCTGTGCCCAGCAGTGCACCCACCTGTGCCACTCTGCAGTGTCACCCACCTGTGCCCAGAAGTGCCACCCACCTGTGCCCACCTGTGCCAGTCAGTGCCACCAGTCAGTGCCCAGGGGTTGTGCCAGTCAGTGCCGCCAGTCAGTGCCCAGCAGTGATGCCAGTCAGTGCCGTCTATCAGTACCCATCATCAGTGTCACCTATCAGTGCCGCCTATCAGTGCTGCATATTAGTGCCGCCTATCCGTGACACCTCATTAGAGCTGTCTATCAGTGCCGCCTATCCGTGCCACCTCATTAGTACTGCCTATCAGTGCCCTTTAGTGCTGCCTATCAGTGCCGCCTATCAGTGCCCATCAGTGCCGCCTCATCAACGCACATCAGTGAAGGAGAAAAATTACCTGTTTGAAAAATTTTATAATAGAAACAAAGAAACTTTTTTTTCAAATTTTTTGCATTTTTGTATTTATAGCGCAAAAAGTAAAGCGCCCAGTGGCGATTAAATACCACCAAAAGAAAGCTCTATCTGTGAGAAAACAATGATCAAAATTTCATATGGGTACAATCTTGCATGACCGCGCTATTGTCAATCAAAGTGCGGCAGCGCTGAAAGCTGAAAATTGGCCTGGTAAATAAGGGGGTATAAGTGCCTGGTAGGCAAGTGGCTCAGGAAACAGACAGGAATGGATATATTCCAACCTACAGCTGCCATCACCCCCAATGGATCCAAGGTATACCTAAGGGGCAGTTTACTCGGATTATGAGGAACTGCTCAAGATTAGGTGATTACATTGAGCAGTCATACATTATCAAGGAAAGATTCATACAGAAATGGTATGACTCTGAGAAATTAGAAACAATTAGATTTAAAATTAGTCAAAATTATTTGGGGGATGGTAAAATTAAGAAAAATCAGGATTTGAAAATAGAGAAAGAGAAAAAGGTTGACTATGCGTTTATTTCTTGATTTAGCTGTCAGTATAAGGATATGGAAGCAATTTTTAAAAGATATTGGCCTATCATAAAAAAGGATAAAATCTTGGGGTCCGTATTACCGGATAAACTATATTTTATTTATCGAAAAACAAACAATCTCCTTAATATGTTAGTGAAAAGTGTTATTTCTCCTCCCAAAAAAAGAAAAATGCAAATGTTTGATTTTAAAGGTTTTTATCCATGTAAAAAATGCAATATATGTAGAGTAACTGGTGCCAATAGAAGAGTTATACCAAATTTCACCTCCTGTACTACTGGAAAAGAGTTTTATATTAATCAATTTGTTACATGTTCTACTACATATGTGACATATTTGCTAGAGTGTCCATGCCGGCTCCAATATGTGGGGAGAACCAAAAGACCCCTCCATAAAAGACTTAGATTGCATGTGGCCAATATTAAAAATGGTAAAAAAAGACCATAGCCTATCCAGACATTTCAAAGAATATCATAATTGTGATCCTAGACTAATAAATTTCTGTGGTATAGATACAATTGTATCACATTGGAGAGGTGGTAATAAAATCCAAAGTATTTTAAAAAAATGAAATTTTTTTTAGATTTTTCAATTAGAGACACTCAAACCAAAAGGTCTCAATGTAGATTTAAATCTAAATTGTTTTATCTCTAATACTTAATGACAGTGTTCTTTATCTAGATAAGATAGGGAATGGATATTTGATATTGATTTTAGATGTTTTAACAATGAGTGAGAATAAAGATCTAGGTTGGAGATATGAAATTATAAATAAGTGTATTAAATATTGAGTATATATGGATATTGTAGTGTATTAATTATAAGGGAAGGGTACTTGAGATAATATTGTTTTTAAAGAATGTTGTTTTTAAGAATTTTTTTAGAACTTTTATAAAAAAAAAAAAATTAAGATTAAAACCTACAAATATCAAGAAAAAAGCTTTAATTGTGATGGGATGAAAATAAATCAGGTAAGAATATTTTATATAAGGGATATATTTAGTTTTACCACTAGATGGCATTTTCAGATTGTTGATATGTTTAGACATTTCTTTTATATAAATAGGTTTTAAAGATTTATCTGGTAAAATAAAGATAAATAGAATGGTATTAATTTTTAGAGGAGTAAGTTCCCAATGTTATACCATTAAAACAGTGCAATAGATATTTAATAGTAGGACTTAGAGAGAGCACATTGTTCTATGTGTATTATACTGCTTATCAGTTTAATTACGTTCCCTACATAGCTTGTTTGATGTGCATATGAATATTGTATTGTATGTTAATATGATGTATAAGAATATTTTGATAAGTAAGCAAGTTAGGCTGGAAGATCGTGGCAATATAGGATCGGGCTTTGCCCTTGTTCTTAATGGTGGCGAATGACTCACTGACAATTAGGCAGACGGAGACAAATGGGGCCGCTGATCCAACGTGAACATCCCTTATGAGGGGTCCGGAAGTGACAAAATGCATCAAGGGACATGACGTTGGACGTTGCACGGGGAGCGGAAGTGGTGGAGCGGCCATCTTTATTGAGGTTTTTCTGCACTTCGGCATTCCAGGAAGTTGCTCGTGGCTGGGAAATGGGAATATATGTGTTTTAATCAAATTTAATAGTGTAAGCACATTTAATAAATAGAATCATATTATAGAAACAGCGCAAATCAAAAAAACTCCTCACCAAATATATAACATCAATCAACAACCACAATCTATAAAAAAATCAATAAACATAAATAAATAAAGTGTCCAAAAAAATTGTGTAAAAAAGAATATTTAAATAAAATATAAATATAAAAATGTAAAAATGAGAATGAAATAAAAAAGTCCTTCTTCCCAAAAAAATATATGATATAATGAAAATAATCTTCTCCCAAAGAAATGTGCTTCCACCATCCACCAGTGTGCAATCAACATCAACTGCAATCACCTGATAATTGTGAGTATTGCGCCTTTTAGGATTTTAGGGATCCTAAGCCCCCTCTATATCCTCCAGAGCTTCTTATCCACCTTGTAGGCTTGGTGTTCTCCTGCCGCTCACTCCTAATAAGAGCTCCACAGCGGTGCAAAAGAGAGAAATACCATAGTGTGATATTGCCATTAACATTTCTCTCTTTTGCACTGCTGTGGAGCTCTTATTAGGAGTGAGGAGGATATAGAGGGGGCTTAGGATCCCTAAAATCCCTAAAGTGCGGTTGATATTGATTGCACACTGGTGGATGGTGGAAGCACATTTCTTTGGGAGAAGATTATTTTCATTATATCATATATTTTTCTGGGAAGAAGGACTTTTTTATTTCATTCTCATTTTTATATTTTTATATTTATATTTTATTTAAATATTCTTTTTTACACAATTTTTTGAACACTTAATTTATTTATGTTTATTGATTTTTTTTATAGATTGTGGTTGTTGATTGATGTTATATATTTGGTGAGGAGGTTTTTTGATTTGCACTGTTTCTATAATATTTCTATTAATTGGTGTATTACACTGGTGCGCAGCAGCATATTTTTACCTATATCACCCATTGAGAGGTTTTCTTGTGCGCTGGGGTTTGTGAATAAACATTTAATAAATTATCTGGATCTTTTGAAGTGAATATATTACACTATTGTGTAATATATTACACATATTGTGGCAATTTCTTCTATCTATGAATGGCAATGTGAGATATGAAGGGATGAATGGAATGAAGGAAAATCCTGAAATTTGAATTGGAGCCTGGAACTCAATCCTGGGAGCTATTTCTATGTTGGCGTGAGAATCCATGGGATTACTTTGAAGGTTTTTTTCATACCTATTTAGGGTAATTGTATGCAATTCAGTCACATAGAAGTGTTCACAAAAAAAATGTGCATATAGAATTGTACACAGAGTGTTTTACTATTTCAAGTGTTGACCAGGCATAGATATGAGAGTATAATGCGTTTTATGCATTTCATTGACAACACACTCTGTCGTCCTCGGGGTGACACTGAATTTGACCAGCTTCACAAAATTTGCCCCCTCGTAAATCACTTTAACCAAAAATTTGCAGATGTCTATATTCCCCAGCAAAACATCTGTGTTGATGAGTCCCTCATTCATTTTTCTGGCCGCCTTGCATTCAAGTAATTTCTACCCAACAAGCGTGCCAGATATGGGGTCAAAATGTATAAGACCTCTGAGAGGGCAGCAAGCTATATATATAAGTTTTGGATTTACGAGGGAAAAGATAGTCACATGGATGCCCAGACTACATGAGGAGCAGTGGCAAGATAGTTTGGGACTTGGTGTCATCCTTTTTCCATATGGGGTACCACTTATACGTGGACAATTTTTATTCAAGCATGCCACTATTTAAACATTTGTACAATCTTGGCATTGGTGCATGTGGCACCGTGCGACCTAATTGCCGGGGCTTCCCCCAACGGCTTGTAAATACCCGTCTTAGAAAGGGGGAAAAAGCCTGCTTGAGAAATGAGGAATTGCTTGCAGTGAAGTGGAAGGAAAAATGGGATGTTTTTGTCCTGTCTTCCATTCACGCAGACACGACCATCCAAATTGCCACAGCAGCTGGTGTTGTGTCCACGACTATAACCTTCACATAGGAGGGGTGGACTTCAACGACTAGATGATGAAGCCGTACTTAGTTTCCCAAAAAGCCAGACGGTGGTACAAAAAAGTGTCTGTTAATTTATTTCAGTTGGCTCTATATAATGCTTTGTGCTTTACAAAGCAACTGGATGAAGTGGATCCTTCCTAAAAATCCAAGAATAGATCATCATGGCCCTTTTGTATCCAGAAGGTAATGTGGCCCAAACCCCCAACCCAGATGCAGTTAGCCGGCTGCATGAGAGGCCTTTTCCCGATGCCATTCCTGGTACCCCAACCCAACCTAAATGTTGTGTCTGTAGCAGACATGGAATTAGGCACAACACCCTCTTTTTTTGTCCTTCCTGTCCTGGCCAACCTGGTCTCTGCCTCAAGGACTGCTTCCGTCGATACCACACACTAGTGGAGTATTTTTATAGGGTACAGCACGGCACAGTTCAGGGCACATATTTACACAGGGTCTCGAAAGATGTTAGATAGTCAGGAAACTGGCTGACACATTTGGAGAGACCCTACAATCTGTTTTAAAAAGATTAAAGTTTGAAAAAAAAAGTAAAAAAAAAAAAAAAATAAAAAGTACAAATCCCCCCAAAATTAAAAATGTTAAAAACCAAAAATAGTTATAGTTTTTTTTTTGTTGTCTTTGTTGTCACTGTTCTACTGTTACGATTTTACTGTTTTATTGTTACTGTTTTTATTGTTAACCATTGCTGTTTTCTTTTCAGGAATGTCATTCAGTTGCAGCACCGACTTGTTTATTCTGACAGCAACAGGGTCTTGCTCTCAGAATATACATAAGTAGGTGTGTGCAGTGCTGTTTAATGGGATTTTTCATCCGCAGTTAAAAAAAGAACATATATGCTGAAACATGGGGGCCTGGGGTGGCCAGTGGGTGGATGGCCCCTATGCTTCAGAATATATATTTTATAATATTTTTTGGCACATTTCATGTGTGCCCACCATTAGAATTGGGTGGATGCAGGGCGATATGTTCTAATGATGGGTATACAACAAACTTTTTCTGGAAGAGATTTCTTCTCTTTTTTTCATTCAGCCCACAGGCTGCATAAAAAAAGAACATAGCATATACACCCAACAAGGAACAGCGACGTATTAGTACATCATTGGACTTTGAGTGGTTATACCAGGATGATGCCTGCAGCTATCATCCTGGCGTTGTTTTTTTCAGCTGACGATCGGCTTTCATGTACAAGCAATTTTAGTGGCTAATTAGCTGCAGGATTGTTTTTACAAGCAGCGGGAGAAGATGCACCCCCCCCTGCCTTCACAGCCTTCTCGGGCAGTCCTCTGCCATCAGGGGAGAATGCAGCCAGTGTTTCTGCCAGCTGACCATAGAGCTGATTGGAGACCGGAATGATATAGTCTAAGAAATCAGAAGCTTCGAGCATTTCATCACTTCTGATAGACCCCAGATTTCTCAAAAAAGAATCTATGACAATGCCCATGCTTTTAAGGCATTACCTATGGATATTAAAAATGTATGCAGTTTGTTGCCATTGCATGGGGCATGCGCAATTTTAAAGTATGTCATGTTTGGTATCTATTTACTCAGCATACCATCATTTTTTATATGTTACCAAATAATTGGCCAATATATTGTGTTTTTGTGCATTAAAAGTAAAAAAAGTGTATTTTTTTTTAAAGTTCGTTTGAAAAATCGCCGCACGAGTACTATGTGACATAAAAAAAATTGCAGCACCCACCATTTTATTCAATAGGGTGTCTGCTTTAAAAAAATATATAATGTTTGGGTGTTCAAAGTCATTTTGTGGCAAATAATACTGCTTTTTTTCATGTGAACAAAAAGTGTCAGAAAAAGCTTGGTCTTCAGTTGGTTAGAAGAGAGAGTGATATGTGGCATAAACTTCTAAGGCTTAGTTCACACTAGCTTTGTCAGCAGGCGTCAGACAGGCATTTGACGCCTGTCAATGTCAAGGCTTTTAACGCTTCTCAAACACCTATGAAAATTCTGCACATGGCACGCTGAAGTGTTAGAGTCGCAGCAAAACCGACGCCTCATGATGAGTCAGGAGAAGTTGAAGCCTCCCATTCAAGTCTATGGTGCCACTCCTCAAATGCATGGCAGGCGGTTGCGAGGTGAGCGTTAATACCATTTAACTTCATTAAAGGCGTTCGTGGTGAGGTTTTAACGCTTGGCAAATGCCTATCAAATGCCTCAAAACCGCACATAGGGCGTTTGGGGAGTGTTTGGGGAGCGTTTGAGGAGCATTAAAAATGCTTCCAAAACGCCTGTCTAACGCCTGTCAAATGCTATAGGGGCGTTTGGCAAGAGTTAGAAATAAAGTCAAGTGTGAACGAGCCCAAATACTGGGCATAAAATGCCCTCACCCCCCAAAATTACCCCTTTTTGGAACACCCCAAACTATTTGCTGAGAGGCATGTTGAGTCAATAGAAGAATTTATTTTTTATTTTATTTTTATTTTGGATAATGACCAAAAAAAAATTTTTTTTCACACAAAATTGTCATTTAAATGATTATTTGCACACACATGCCATGGGTATATGTGGAATTACTCCCCAAAGTACATTCTGCTACTTCTCTCAAGTATGGGGGTACCACATGTGAGAGACTTTTTGGCAGTCTAGCCAAGTACAGGACCCCAAAATCCAATAAGCACTTCAGGCTTTTAAAGGGCCTTATTTCCTCATTACACTTCCTGACTACATATCACAGTTTCGGAGGACCTGAAATGCCAAGATAGCACCAAACCCCCCCCCAAATGACCCCTTATTGGAAAGTAAACACCCGAAGGAATTTGATAAGAAGCATGGTGAGTATTTTTCAGATCTCGTTTGTTGCCACAAGTTTTTGGAAATTGAGGAAAGAAAACAAAAACATGTTTTTTCTTTTCTTTTTTTATATTTCATAACCTTGCGAGAAAAAATGATATCTGCAAAATATTCACCATGCCTCTTTTTAAACTCCTTGGGGTGTCTACTTTCCAAAAAGCGGTCATTTTGGAGGGTTTGGTGCTATCCTGCCATATCAGGGCCTCCGAAACTGTCATAGGTAGTGAGGAAGTGAAATGAGGAAGTTACGCACCTTCAGGCTTTAAAAGTGGTCATTGGATTTCAGGCTCCTGTATGTGGCTAGGCTCCCAAAAAGTCTCACACATGTGGTATCCCCATACTCGGTAGACATAGCAGAATGTATTTTGGGGTGTAATTCCACATATACCCTTGGCTTGTGTGAACAATATATCATTTAAGTGACAACTTTGTGTAAAAATAAATGTTTTTGTCATTTTCCAAAAACTTGTGGGAAAAAAATAAATCTTCCATAGACTCAATATGCTTCTCAACAGATAACTTAGGGTGTCTATATTCCGAAAAGGGGTCATTTGTGGGTGTTTGCACTATACTAGTATTTTAACACCTCAAGAAATGTGATAGACAGTCAGAAAGTAAAAGCTGTTTAAATTCCATTATCTATACAATAGTTTGTAGATGCTATAGCTTTCACACAAAGCAATCAATACACACATATTGGGATTTGTGTCCTGGAAGTGTGTCACCGCGCATGCTCTCTACGCGTTACACCACGATAGGACACGTGGCTTCCTGGTTTCAGCAGTGACGCACTTCCGGTTTTGACGCCATCTTGATACACCTGAGTCCCCTAGTACACCCATAGCACATGGGAAACTGCTGTACTAATAGGATTTTAATGTGAGTGTCCATTTATTTGGCGTTTTTTCATTAATAAAGCGGTATTAAACTATGGGGGTCTTTCTCTTTACCCCTGTCATGCATGCCTGAGCCTATTGTGTGAAAGGGATATTTGATGCGCCGAGTTATAATCGGAGCCCG
Source organism: Staurois parvus (assembly GCF_062004578.1). NCBI lineage: Eukaryota > Metazoa > Chordata > Amphibia > Anura > Ranidae > Staurois > Staurois parvus. Next base: position 11,412,625 of record NW_028317855.1, on the reverse strand, counting down.
ATTGGAGTCAGTGGAGTCGGTGGAGCTATAGTGTGGGAAGCCGTCTGGTTTGAGGATTACTCAAGGTGTTGTGGCCCTTAAGGGTCGATGTTAGGAGGTGAGGAGGCACTTTAGCCACAGTGGGATAAGTCACAAATAGTGTCACTGAGAGCACTTATAGTGTACACTGAAGATTGAAGCACTTTTTGTTGGACTGGTCACTATCGATGTTTACACTGAACGATTTTATTCAATTGTAATTTATTTATTTTGTTCTATTTGTGTTGTTGCACCTATCACTTGATATATTAATAATGGATATCTAATTTTTGGTATATATTTCACTCTACCTGGTGTGTATACATATTGTTTAGCAGACCAGGCATTTTTTACACAGTGTGTTGCTGTTTTTAAGCACAGGTCACTTTGTATTATTTCAAGGATTGGAGTCTCACGTTAATATTATTTATGTATATATATCTATTTTGGGTATATATTTCATTTAACCTGGTGTGTTTATATTTTTATTGGCAGACCAGGCGCTTGTTTTTGCACAGTGTGTTGCTGTTTTAAGCACGTCATTCTATATTATTTAAAAGATTGGAGTCTCACGTTTTAATTATTGCTTATTAATGTATATTTATTCACCTATATTTGTGTGTATATACACTGATTTGTTGCATTTGCATAGCGCTTCACCATTTTTTGTTATAATTTACACATACTGAGGTATAGGGAATAGGTGATAGCAGCTGGCTATTTATTAGGTAATTTCATAGTTGAGCGCAGGAGGATATTTAAATTTTTTTCATTTATAGTGTGAAAAATAAAAAGCGCGCAGGTGACCAAATACCACCGAAAGAAAGCTCTATTTGTGTGAAAAAAGGACATAAATTTAATTTATGTACAGCTTTGCGTTGCAAAGAACGGCGTAAATTGCAGTATCTATACCATAGTTTGTAGATGCTATACCTTTCACACAAAGTAACCAATATACTGTACATTTATTGGGATTTTTTTTACCAAAAACATGTAGCAGAATACATTTTGTTCTAAATTTATGACTAACTTTGAGTGTACTATATATTTTGTATAGCAGAAAGTAAAAAATATCGTTTTTTTTTTCAAAATGTTTGGTCTTTTTTGTTTATAGCTCAAAAAATAAAAAGTGCACAGGTGATCAAATACCACCAAAAGAAAGCTCTATTTGTGTGAAAAAAGGACATAAATTTAATTTGGGTACAGCATTGCACGATCGCCCAATTACCAGTTGAAATAGTGCAGCACCAAATAGCAAAAAAGGCCAGGTCAAGGAAGGGGATGGGGGGTAAATCCTCAGGAGGGCAAGTGGTTAAGCCATTTTAGTTCTGTTTGTAAACAAACAACTGGGGATTTTATTCATCTATACCAATGGTCTCCAAACTGCGGCCCTTTGCTTGCCTCTATCCAGCCCTCAGAGTACTATTCCTCCCACTGATACCAACAAGAAGGCACCATTTCTTCCAATAGCACCAACTATGGGGCATTTTTCCTTCTACTGACACCAATGATGGGACACAATTCCTCCCAATGATATAAACAAGGTACTATTCCTCCAGCTAATACCAAGGATGGGGCACTATTCCTTCCTCTGATACCAATGATGGTGCACTATTCCTTCCTCTGATACCAGTGATGAGGCACTATTCCTCCCTCTGACACCAATGATGGGAAACTGTTCCTCCCACTGACACCAATGATGGGGCACTATTCCTCCCACTGTCACCAATGAAGGGGCACTATTCATCCCTCTGACAACAATGATGGGGCACTATTCCTTCCACTAATACCAATGATGGGGCACCATTTCTCCAACTAATACCAATAACTGGACACTATTCCTCCTTCCACTGACTACAAGCACTATGTCATTTTTTTTTACTCTTACTGACACTGGTACATTTTCTACTCCCACTAGCCACTCCGGCCCTCCTAAAGTCTGAAGGACAGTAAACTGGCCCTTTGTTTAGAAAGTTTGGAGACCCCTGATCTATAGCGGACATTTAAGCCTAGATGAGGGTCTGATATAAACATTAATGGGGGATCTCCACATACTGTATTTCCATCCATATATTTCCTAATTGAGGTATTTCAGAAAAAATACTGCATTTTGGCTAACAATCAAAAAGAGTCAAAGTATCAGAGAAAATACTGAGAAAATGTTACACAGCCTGGGCAATACCTATGACATTCTTCCACCAAATGTTTTATAAATAGACCCCATAGTCTATGCCTCCAGGACAGTGGTGGGTTAACAGAACAAATATACACTGAAAGGGAGGACCTAATTGGTATATTACACTAGAGAATGATCCACCTGTTCATGCTGCTACGTGCTATTCATAAATGAAGAGTAAATTCTTTGTTGTCAAAGTGACAAGTCAATACTAAGAGGCTGATGCTCCGTCACTACCTGGACAAGGTTCTCTAGTTTCCAATGCCAATTTCCACAAAACAACATCAAGTTCATTACTAAAAGTTGTCTCACCGTATCATGCAATAGTTGAAGGTTATCGAGTTTCTCACTGAGAAACAAGAAAACCGATCCACAGCTTCACAAGCCAAGGAGTTTTAATGATGAAGTAGGAGGCACATACAAATAATAATCACAAAGAGCTGTGTAGCATATATACCAAAAGGGATATTTACAGTAGCTGGTCCTCCTGGAAGAAGCAGTAATTTTGTTTGTACTGTGAAACAGAGGAAGTTCAACAAAATGAGACTCAAAGTGGAAATAAACCCTCATATCCTTTACAACCAAGGAAGATGCCATCTTAGCTTCTGATTGATCTGCAGTTGCCATTATGCTGCATATGTGATCAGTTATTACACAGACATTTGATGGCTTGACAGTTCAGGTTAAAGCAAAACAACTGTGACAGGTATCATTTACAGCATGCCTTGAATATAACAGTTTTGGGAAACTGTTAGTTCAGTGGGCTTCATTTTATGTGGTTGTGGTTGTAAACCTCATACATGAAATATGAACAAAGCATATCCCTCTATAGTGTGTACTTATCTCTATCCAGAACACTAAGTGTTATTTCTGTCTGCTGCCTCATTCCTCTGCTATCTTCATGAGATGCTTCTGACAAGTTTTCCTGGCACCAAGAGAAAAAAGGTGACAGGAAAGGAACTTCCAGCAGATTGAGCTCTGTTCCTGTGTGCTCTGTTAAGGGGGTGTGTCTCTTCCTTCCAATCAGCTCCCAGAGCTCTCCTCACTGAACTCTGAAGTGTGTAATTTCAGCTCTCTGGCCCCTTTTTCTGATAGCTCATACAAGTTTTATAAATTCTGGACTTTGAATGGATGTAGAGAAGACTTCAGATAAATATGTCCAACTTATGTAGGAGGATTTGTTTCATCACTGTGTACCGCCTGAGGCTAGTCAGTTCACTGGATAATCTGTATGTAAGGGTTTACAACCACTTTAGGTTGCATGTACGATGTGGGGCCCAAAGCCTCAAAGATTGTGGGTGAAGTTTTATGGAATGTTATTAAATTTTAGTACTATAAAGCCTCCAAACCCTACAGTATGTGAAGTACTGCAGTAGAAATGCCAGTCCAGAAGAGATTTGTACATAAGATGGGTTTCTCTGTAAATCTTTACATTTTTTTTTATGTAATCTTTATTTTGAGTTTTGCAAATACAAGGACAAAATAATGAAACAAGTCTGTATCCACATTTGTGCAAGGTATGGAATGCTATAAAGTAGAAAACTCAACAATCTTAATACCCATAAGTGTCATAATGCCTTAGACTCCCGGATAGGAACGCGTGTTCAAGGAGCAAAAATACAAAAGAGTAAAAGTGAGGTATCCGAGTATGCAAAATACCAAACCTGAAGAATAACATAAAACAAGTAAACAATGGCCAGCTAATACTGGCAGATAATCTAAATAGAGGTGTACACAGGCAGCCTAGAGTTAATCCAGGGAGGCTCCACCCAGGTATAGGATGCCCGAGCAGCCAGATCGACAGACCGGGCGACTAAGATACGGGCTATCCTCACACATCAACCAATCACCAAGGGGTGTCGACCCAGCTGCAAGTAAAACCTAGTGAGCCCACAGCTCGGGTGGAACCATATACGTAGCCAGACCAATGAGGAGCATGGCCATTCACAGATCGTGGATAAAATATATTTAAAACAAAAAAACAATAAAAAAGATAAAGAATACAAAATGAATAGGAATAAAATACAAAATAAAAATGCAGGACGCATGGCTAACCATGAGTTTAAAAGCCAGCAACCCATACCATGTTGCAGACTGAAAAGAATACTAGCAGAAACCTGCAACAGCTAAATCAAAGTGATAGACGAGGAGATCAACATCATTGGTGTGCCTAGACAAGTCGGTGAAAGTCTGGGTCCACCAAGGCAAGCAAGGCAAGCAAGGCAGTATCTAAGCTAAAGGAGACAGGGAGCAACTATACATGGCGTCTCCATGTGGCCCATATAGAGTTAAAACGATCTAGAGTACCCTTGCATGTAGCAATCAACTCCCCAGATTCCATAATCTCAGTCACTCTCTTGGTCCACTCCCCAGGACTTGGAAGACTCAAGCTCTTCCAATGAATAGGTATGAGAAGTTTAGCAGTGTTAAGAAAATAAGGGAGAGCACTATGTTTGTAATGAGTGCACAGAGCAAAAAGTGCAGCTGAGAAAGAGGAAGATCTATGCTCATGATCTCTGCTATGCGGTCTTAAACATCAGGCCAGAAAGGCCTGATACCAGGACAGTCCCACTACATATGAGAGGACATACCCCTTTGAACGCAGCCTCTCCAGCAAAGTTCAGAGACAGGTGGATAAATCAGAGCTAAGGTTGTGGGCACTCGATGCCATCTAGTCAATATCTTATAACTATTCTCCTGCATTCTGGTATCTATTGAGCTGGAGTGTGTCAATTGGTACAGGTGTTGCAACTGTACTTCAGGTCACATTCCCATTTCCTGATATAAATCGGTATAGAGCTAGGAGCACCTAAATAAAGTAGCTTGTATAGCACCCAGAGCATGTGTAGGACAGGATCATAAGTGTTCAGAAACCATGAGGGTGGATCTGGTCTGGGTAGGGTGACCTGATGAATAAAAAAAGTGACAAAGCAGACAATACCTCCAAAAATCTAGAGGGAAGCCACCAAACTGGGCCTTGAGAGAGCTCAATGAGACAAGAGCATCCCCCTCCATCAAACTGAGCAAGCTAAGATCCCTGAGTAGGACATAGGAGGGGCCAGTGATAAGGACCTGTTCAGTCTATCCCAAGTTTTAAGGGCGTGGATGGTCAGTGGATATATCCAATAGGAGAGACCTCTGTGATGCGACAGTTCCCATGGCGCATATGATAGATTATAGCCCATCATAGTTTTCTCTAGGGAAACAAAAACTTTAGAAGAGGCATGCAACTGCCAATTTAAAATCTGCTCTATAATACTGTTGTATGTCAGAAATGCCTAGGCCTCTTGTCTGCTTGGACCATTTCAGTATAGCCATTGAAATTTGTGGTCACTTGCCATTCCAAACAAATGTGAGAAAAAGGCTGGGGAGCTCAAGAAAGACGCATTTAGGTTTGGGGACAGGCACCATCTGCAGGATTAAGAGTATTTTGGGTAGAACAGTCATCTTGATTATGTTAATACAGCCAAGCCAGGTAAAAGTTCCAAGATTACAAATCGTGGTGGAGTTTACCGAGCAGGGGAGCATAATTTTAGGTGTACAAAGAATCAAGATGATCTGTAAGCCTGATTCCTTGATTCCTAGGTGAATGAAAAAACACTCTGTAGAGTGACAGCAAGATTAGGAGGGATAGTAATAGGTAGAATATCAAACTTCATACAGTAAATCTTAAAATTGGACTCCTGGCCATAATCGTTCAATCATGCCAGCAGGTTAGGCAGTGAGACAAGGAAGTCGGTCACATGAAATAAAATGTCATCAGCGTAGGCTGATAACTTATGCTTCATAGAGCCTACTGGAACACCCTTAATACTTAGGTTAGCTTGTATCTTTTGGAGCAATGGTTCCAGAGTCAGGGCAAACAAGAGTGGTGAAAGAGGATACCCCTGTCTAGTGCCATTCCGGATGGGGAACACGGAAGACAGAGCGCCATTGACCCTAACCTAGGCAGCAGGGGAAGAGTGAATTGCCATAATCCAGCTGGGCATATGGGGGCCAAGGCCCAACCTCTCCAGCACAGCTTTAAGAAAGCTCCAATTGACCCAATCGAATGCTTTTTCAGCATCGGTAGAAAGGGTGGAAGATGATTGTGGGTACAGGCCCAATGCACAAGCTGGATCACCCTAAGAGATTTATCCCTGGCCTCAGGACCAACTATAAATTCTGTTTGGTCATGGTGCATTATTGAAGGGAGGAGCCATTTTAACCCACTGGCGAGAATTTTAGCGGAAATCTTTAAATCTGTATTAAGTAGGGAAATTGAGTGGTAGTTCAGAGGCAAAGTATGATTCTTACCTTCTTTCAGCAGAAGAGTGACATGTACTAAAAGCCCCCCTTAGTAATATGTCCCCCAGAGGCAATGATAATTAAAATAGGTGCACATAGGGGAGTGAAGCTGGGGGGGAAACTTCATGTAATAAGCTTTTGGGCCAGAACATTTCCTATTAGGTAAACACTTCACTGTAGTTCGGCCTGCTGCTCAGGAGAAAGAGTAGGGAACCCTGAGGAAGAAAGATATGCCTTAATGCAAGACAATCTTTGTTCGGCAGCAGCAGAAGGAGACGCAGAGTCTAATTTTACAAAGCAGCATAGTAATTGTGGAACATAAAAGCGATACTGGAAGTGAGCTGGACCACTACCCCTGTGGGAGAGGGAAGCCTATGAACATGAGTGGATGCACTGTGCTTACAAAGAGCCCTTGTGAACCCTGCTGCATTTATTGCCATGTTCGTAATATTTATGTGCAACGAAGTACAGCCTGCATTGAAAGTGTCGATCAAGAAGTTTAGAAAAAGTTTTCAAAGCTCCTTGAGATGGCACAGGGCCTCTAGGTTTTAGTGGTAAGAACACACTGAAAATCTGCCTGCCTTTCCCTCTGAGCTTGGACTAAAAGGTAATAAAAGTACCCCACACAACGGCTTTATGGCCCTCCCAAAGAGCAACATCACTGAGCTCCCCTGTACTGTTTTCCACAAAATAGTTTGTAAGAAATATGTGCTACTATGAAGACATCATCTCATAAGTTTTAATTAAGCCTCCAGGACCAGGATTTGGCAGTGGTGTGGGGCATCAAGAAAAATGCTGTGATCGGGGAATGGTCAGAAATGGTGATTTGTTCTCTAATGCAATCCCCTTAAAGGTCCAGGGTATGGTGGTCCGTGAGCAGCAGGTTGATTCTGGTGTAAGAATTATGAACTTTAGTGTAATAGTTGTAGTCCCTTTTAGAGGTGTGAAGGGCCCTCCAGCTATCATTAGGGAGTGGGTTTGAAGAGATTTATCAAAATGCTGTGGGAATTTGTAGGACAATTCAGAGAGGTGTTGAGGGAAGGATCTGGGCTAACGTAATCTAATCTCCTTCCAGGATCAGTCTACTCTCCCTGAATTCAGCCAGTTCTAAGACAGAGTCAATGAAAGTGAGCTGCTGAGAATTCAGAGCATATAGAGTAGTAAAGATATACTTCTGGCCCATAATAGAGCCCTTGAGAAGGATGTATCTACCTTGTGGATCAGCATAATGCTCGCTGGGCTGAAATGGGCAGTGTTTGCTGATAGCAATAGCTGTGCCATGAGACTTTGCCACCAGGGAGTTGCTAAGGAACCTGTGGGAGAAGAGATGGGTGGGAAGTTTAGATACAGAGGTGTGAGTAAAGTGTGTCTCCTGAAGAAATAACACCTGCACCCCTAGCTGCTTCAGCTCCAACCATAGCCTATTACACTTGTTAGGACAACAGAGACCATGAACATCACACGTCACTGCCTGTACTGTAGCCATAGCAGAGAGAGTCGAAATTGTCCAGGCGACCAGATGAAGCTAACCAAATGGGGTGTGGTTGGCAAAAAAACAAACACAAAATAAACAACATGTACAGCAATAGGAAACATACACATACTTGTGAACAGGGTCACAGCACGTGTGAACAGCCAACCATGAGCCCGCAAAGAACTACGAGCTTGATCGAGGAAGCCCTCCCATAATGGTAGGTCAACCAGTATGAACCTATGTGGGAAATGTAGTTAGACATGCAGGATGCAACAAAGCTCCAACCTCCCACAGACAGAGAGAAAAAAGGGAATAAAACTACAATGGGGTCATAGAAATAGGGCCCCCACTGCGTCCCCCGGTTGGTAGGCAGCTACAGAGGGCAAGTCTCAAAGAAGGTGGAGACAAAGGGGTAGCAGCCGGTGGCACAGTGTTGCAATTGGTATAGTCAGACCACCCTGAGAAAAGTTGGAATTGGAGCCACCATGGCAAGGAAAAGGTAGAGAAGAGGCAGGTAAGCTAGATTCCTGAAGCGGAGAGCATGGGAGGCCCATCAGTCACCAGCAGAGGTGGTTTGCGGTGAGGTACCTGATGATGGGTGTTTACTACTTCTGGAGCTTCCCTTAGGCTGAGCAGGCAGCCAAGGTGGAGGGGCTGCAGTTACAGAGATATCCAGAGAGTGACAACAGTCCAGAAAGTCCATAGGTTTTAGCCCCAATTGAGACAGGAAGTGAGGAAGATCATCTTTAGTGCGCAGGATGGCAAACTGGCCATCTTTCATAGCTTAGAGGTTAAAGGAGAACCCCCACCTGTAGGTGATGCCTGCCTTACCAAGAGCTTCCAAAAGGGGGCAAAGTGCCCTACATTGCATTAGAGTGCAGCAGAACAGATACTAAAAGAAAACGAGTCGAGCCCCATCAAAGTCAAAGTAAGTCTGTTTCCTCATGCATTGATTAATACTTTATTTGTAAGCTGCACAAATATACAGTCAATGTCTCTGGGGTTAGGCTCATCCCGCGAGGGGACAGGCGGAGGGCCCTATGGGCCCTGTCAATTTCAATCGGGTCTGAAGATGAGAGGCCCAAAATCTCAAAAGATCCCCTGCATAGCTTCGGGCAACCCATGGATGCGGATATTGGACTGCTGTCTGCGGTTCTCATAATCATTCATTTGGCAAAGAAAGCCCTCAATCCTCTGATCCAGTGCCACACACTTATCCTTAAGTTGTGAAATAGTCAGAAGAGCCTCCTCAAACGTGTGCTACAGGGATACCTATCGGGTGCCCAGGTGGGTAGTGTGAGCTTTAAGTTGTACAATGTCTTGTTTAAAGGCCTTTTCCACCCTGCAACCAAAGTTATCCAGGTCCTCTTTAGTGGAAAGAGACCATATGTGTTGTTTCAAATCTTGATTCCCCAGGATATCAGAGACATCTGAGCTCTGGTCTTGTGAGGTTGTAAAGGTAAGGAGAGGCCGGGGAGCTGTGTCACTCACCAGCCTAGGAGATGCAATTGGGGAGATAGCAGAGTGCTGCAGCAGTGTGGCTGCAGCTAACAGGTCCCACTCCCACTCCAATGCCATCTTGGAAGTTCTCCACATGTCCGGCCATTGTCACAAAAGAAGACATCTAGGCAGCCTCTTCCAATGGCAGGGGTCCCCTGAGGCTGAGAAGAGAGTCTCTAGTGCTGGGACTTTGCAGGGTGAACTGAAAAGCTGTGGGACCCCCCTCCCCCCCGGTTGGAGCTGAAGTAGTAGCAATCTGCGAGGAGCTCTGGTACCCTGCTTCCTCTCTCCTCCATGGCTAAGCCAGGCCCCCATCTTTACATTCTTTGAAAAATAACTTTTCAGTGTGAAAAGTATAAGGTTATTCTTGCCACTTTTTAAAAAATAAGAAAAGTTGTCAAGAGTGTGGTGATTCTTTTTTTTTTTGTGACTGATGCAGCATGCAACAAACGGGAACAGCACCCAGGGAATCTGCGGTGAAGCCTAAGTTGAGCCACTCACCTTGAGTGGTATACATGGTTTCTGACCAACATCCAATAGTGGCAGAGTTTGGAGACCATAGCATCATGATAACATGTGCTGCTTATGGACAAATTCAGGGAAGTAAAAGAAAATGTATAATTTATTGAGCAGGAAAATTTGTATCTCTCAATATAGGGATGCTGGAGAGCATAAAGAGCCGCAATCACTTTATTTTGCTTGTTGATTAATTATTCATGCTTCTTCTGTCTTTATTTTGTGGAGAAGGCCCAACATATGTCACCAAAACCTCCTGAATGGCAAAATATCCCAGCACAGATGGATGAATCTCTTGCTGTGGCTATTCTATTTTGACTGGACCTGTCAGCTGTCAAAAAACAGTGGCTGCTTCAAGACATTTTTGATGACAATTTTCTGTCCAGCTCCTTAATTTTTTTTAATTCAGGGATGTCAGGCAGGAGGTAGGGGTTGATCAGGAACCAGACAAAATTTGAACAGTGTATGGCCAGCTCTATCCAGAGAGGCTAAAGGAATAATTTGCATAGTTAAATACCTTGAGCATACCTTGAACACCATTTTAAATGTATTGTTTTTCTTTTTAATTTTTTTAAAGCATGGCAAATAAAATACCCCAAACTGAAACTGGCCTTTATTTAATTTATAAATAACTTTGAAATGTATAAAAGACATAATTTTAGTTTTGCTGGGACAAATGACAATAACATTTGCTCTTTTGCCTACAGTAGCACAAGGGGTCTATTGATAAATGTATTCCCACAGCTTTCACTTAAGATTCAGGGCCCATTCACATCGTGGTGTCCTGGTACATTGAGTTGACACTGAAGCAATAATATATACTTTGGCATGCGCTAGTGTATGTTGCAGGAAAACAGCCCATTCAAAAAAATGGGCTGGCAATGTACAAAAATGTTCAAAAAAATAAAACTTTTTTTGCAGTGCAGCTCATAATGATGCATAGTAGTGCAATACTCTGTGTTGTGGTGTGCTGCATGTGCATTGGAGCTATGTTGCCTTAGTGCATTGAGATGCCTTTCAAAATGCAATGTGTGAATCCTAAGAGAACCCTGTGAATCTTGTGTAGAAATATTTAAAACCAGATCTCCTATGTGTTTTAAAACTAGAAAAACCCAATATTATCACGGTACATAGGTAGTGTACAGGTACAGCTCAAGTTTAATCTAATCTAAATCTGTGTGCCCAAGTATATAGTCACATTACACAAGACTCTCAATTTATTTTTGGCCAAATGGAAAGTAAATATATTCTATTACCTTTTCTTGTAGTAGATGGTATAATCATTTCAATACTGTACATTATTTCTCCATGGTAGCAGAGATTACACTATGAAGCTAGAATATCTGTTACGATTATTTATTTTCAGTCTAATTTACCTTATTATAAAAATGTTGTTTTATATGTTTTATAATTGTAATACACATTTATATGAAAATGTACAGTATATTGAACTTTTATAAAAAATGTGAATACCTTAGAATATAATTGCAAAGATGAACATTGGGGAAAAAAAGCTCCCCTGGCATAAGGGCTTCCTATGTACTGCAAAGGCTAAATGCTCATTTTTGCATCAGACACCAATACACGTTCACTTACCTTATCCCTTGTTCCCCTTGTAGTCACAGTTCTCCTCTTCCCTCCAATGTCCAGGGTCATGAGTGGGCCCTCTTTATTTACAGTCTATATGTGATGATGTCAGAGTGTGACTGATTATTAATTTAGGAGAAGAAGCCTGTGGGAGTGAGAGATGATGTAGGTAAAAGTGCTTTTTAATGGTGCCACAGGCACAAACGAGCATTAAACTCTTGCCGTACTACAAGAACAGATTTTGTAATCACCTTTCTATTATTAAAATTTGATAGCTTAGTAGGAAGTTTACAAGATACTGTAAATGGATAGGAAATATTTTTTTTCCAGTGGGTACTTTTTTTTTACTTGGAATATTAGAAAGATTTCCAATTAAAGCAATTTATCAGTGTGTGAATAGAAATAAATGTACCCATGATTTCTTTATCAACTGTTTTATCAGTTTTCAAGAAACTTCTCATTGTTTTTTTATCACCCAATTTAAAGAAGACCCACAGAGAGTTGGTGGATAAAGTCTTTTTAATAGAGGAAATGCAGTGTTGCTCTTGAATTTATATACCCCTAGCAGAGCTTGTAAAATTACAGCCATTTGTGCTGCACAATTGGCATACAACTGCCTGTCTACAATATGGCAAACAGCAACTAGTGAAACTTTGTGTTGCTATGGATATTTGGTAGTTTTTAGAGCTTAGATATTTGTTAAATTGTTAGATTTTAATATCATGTGCTGTTTTAGAAGCTAAGCCTCCCATATTTATGTGCAAATGAACCAGTCAGACTGGTTTATGAGCTGAGCTGAGGATAGGATGCAACAGGAAACAAGGGTGAGGGGAAAGGACCTTGAACAACCATGTGGGGACAGACAAAGACAGAGTTATTCTGAAAGACAAAGAAGTAGCAGTTGTTCTGGAGACTTGGAAGAAGAAACAGTATGTTGGAGATCTTTGAAGGAATCTCAGAGCCGCGAGAAGACTCCATTACCAGAAAGAACTAAATAACTTTTAGTGTATGCCTATGACATAGATAGTCAGCTTCTGCATGTTTTAGGCATATTTTGTTATGATTTGTGTTTTCTGCAGTTGTATGAGCAGATTTTCTGTTCAGTAAAGCACATTATTACACTACAGAGTTTTAATCGCTCCCATAGTTTGTACGGTAAAAGAAACTTCATAGACCAAGCAAAACAAACTTTTAAACTGTTGGAACAAAATCACTCAGGGTAATGATGTCAAAACTGAAAGTCACAACTATATATTAGCTGAATGTATCCTGGCTCGGTTTGGGACAGGTTCGCCGGACATTACTGAACTTTGGGTGCCAAATCCAAACCCCACTGAAGGCAATGGGAGGTGAATTTTAGAAATCAGTGATGGTCATTTTCTAGGCTAATAGGACAGGGACTGTCTAGCAAATGGCATGTTGAGGCTGAGCACTGTCCTGTGGAACATGTACGAAAGCAAGCACATTTTTAAACAATCCTGTTTGGTGGGGAGCAGCAAATTTAAAAATGTTGACAGTGAAGCATTAAAGTGCACAAATCCTACCCATTTGCTGTAACAGATGTAGAAACTATGTCTGTGGCAGCACAGGGTTTTACACACACTCTTGGCAGCTGCAGTGTATATTTTGACAAGCCAACTGCTGGCTGGCAGACGGTAGCATTCAGGCAGCTGTGCAGCAACCTAATAGCTTCCATCCACTCTGATAATGCCCCCCCCCACATGACCCTGCCATGCTTCCTGGGCAATATGTACAAATCGGAGGACCTGGGACAAGTATATGTGTACAGGCAGAGGGGAGGAAGACCAGCAAATGTCTTTTCGCTGACCTCCCCTTTCTGTAAAACGCCAGTGCTGGGTCCCCATATCACTTTCCCTAGCTGATAAGGCTGTGGAAGAAGCTAATGGAATACGAGCTTTATTGGAGAACAGACAAAACATCAGGGGTCTTTTACACTCCTGATGTTGCATTAACCACCTCAGTAGCGGTCACTTTTACCCTCTTCCTGCCCAGGCCAAAATTTAGCTTTCCGCACGCTCACAGTTTAAATGAAACTTGCGAGGTCATCACTGTATCCAAAATACATCTTTATCATTTTGTTCACACTACTAGAGCTTTCTTTTGGTGGTATTTAATCACCACTGGATTTTTTTTAAATTTTTAGTTAAATAAACTAAAAAAGCAAACATTTTGAAATAAAAAACAAACTTTTCTTTGTCTCTGTTATACAATGTTGCAAATAAATAATTCTTCTCCCTAAGTTTAGGCCAAAATGTATACTGCTACATTTCTTTGATGAAAATAACCCTAATTAGTGTATAATATTTAGTCTGTAGGAAAGTTATAGAGTCCACAAACTATGGTATATAAATGAAAATTTAACAATCCTGTACTTGAGGCCCAAAAATGTCAGGACAGATATCCCTCAAATTACCCCTTTTTTGGCAGTAGAAAGTTTGTGGTATTTAGTAAGAGGCATGGCGAGCTTTTTGATGCAAATTTTTGTTGCAATTTTTTGGAAAATGATTTTTTTTTACATACTCTCACCAGTGCAGTGCAGTTCATCATATAATTTGTGTGGCAGTGATCAGGGACACTGACTGGTGACAGTGTGAAAAAAAAATAAAATAAAAAAAATATATATATATATATTTTTTTTCAATTTTTTTGTTACATATTTTCTTTTTTTTAAGATATTTTTGTATAAAAAACTGTGACCAGAGTAATATAATGTTACCTTGTACTACTCTGGAGAAGTGCTTAGTATTTTTTTTTTTTACACATTATGATTTTCTATAGCAATGAATTTCACTGCTATAGGCAAGGATTTAAAGTGTTACTAAACCCATGACCCCGCATCCACTATATCTGGTCTCTCACAGTACACAGAACATGGAAATGCAATTATTTCAGTAAATATAAACTGCTAAATGCCTTTTTTCAACAGAAGTTAGTGCAGTATTGTGGTTTCTATCAGTGTTCAGCCAAGCACGAGCTATAGCTTTTAGGAGGAGTTTTCTTTCTGCTCTAGGAAGATGGAAATCCCCTGATTCTCTGTCTGGACAGTGCTGATTGGCCCTGTGCTGATCACATGCACTCTCCCAAAAAAAAAAAAGAAGCTCTCTAGCAATGCACACCAACCTGAGCATCTGCAAAATGCCTACAGTTCAGTCTATCTGATCAGGAGATAAGAGGTAGTTGCTTGAAAAAGGGGAGTAACAGAGAAAACAGGATCAAGCAGCCTTTTTGCACAATGCAGAGTATTAAACCCTTAGGTTCCATTGTGAGTATAACAAGCATGCTTTATTGCATATACAGGCTGATTTTACTGTTGTGGGTTGAGTAACACTTTAACTGAATGAAATCGATTCATTCAGTGTCTTTTGCTGTGATTAGCTGTAATTGGCCACAGATACTCACATGACACAGATGGGCTGTGATTGGGCCAGTTTGTACCATGTGATTACTGTGACCAATCACAGCTAGCAGCACTGTATATTATGGATGGCATGAAAAGCCATCCATTGTTTACAATTGCCATGTGATTGGTCCAAAAATGGGCAGCATGGCCCCGCGGGCATGCACGAGGTGGTGATCTTGGAGGATGTCATGTGATGTTCACATGGATTGACGAAAGTCCCGTCTGGCCATCTTGTTATTGGGTGAGCGGGAACTGGTTAAAGACAACCTGTTGTAGCCAGATACTGGCACAAAGCCTCAAGACCCAGCATGTCTGCTTGCTATGTTCTTATTGACTTTCATTACTCCTACGTGATTTGCCCAGACCGGGTGTTGGGGGAAAACATGCTGAAGAAGAGAATCAAGGGATGTGTAGTTCCATCACCTTCAGCTTGAACTGCTCTTTGTTGAGAGAAAAAAGCTACAGCTCCCAGGAATCCCAGCAACTGAGGATGAGGGAGAGTGAGAACTGTTACAAATTGTAAGGTTCAGGGCATTTGGCACCAGACCGGGGAAGATGATAGGTGTCTTGACAGAGTGCTAAGTCTGTTACCACCTGTCAGCCAGCACAGCCTATTTGCAGAGAAACAGAGAAAAACCGCTAGTCTACCCTCAGCTGTTCCAGAGACACAGAGTGGGATTGCCAATCCACCCTCAGCTGTTCAAGAAGTGTCACATGGTTTGCCACAGACACTGAACCTTTAGCCCATTACTGCCTTACTCTACACTCCTTGGCAATCACCCAGCCTATTCAGTCCACTTTCAAGGCCATTGCCTCAAACATACAGAATTACCTTTCTGACTCAGTATCACTTTTGGAAACATCCCTCCCCTTCCTGAACTTAGAGTAACTCTGTCACTGGTATGAGATCTTCTTTCAGTTCAATTCTCTACAGTCGCCTTTGCTATAATTGTCCTCCTGACTCTAAGCAATTGAGAACCACTGAGCTCTACTATTGTGCACCACCATAAAGGCCCCAATCAAGCCAGCAAAACAAAATTCTTCTTTGGATATCGACCCCGGCCACAGACTTCACCGCCCAATCCTTACACTTTTATTGCGTGTAGTTCAATTTTTATACAGTGAAGTCCTGAAGGCAGACTTGAACATAGCACTCCAGGGGTCTAATGGTGGTAATAGTCTCCAGAGGGATTTGTAATATACTTCTTAGCTGCCATTATTGCACCCCTTGTGACCTTTTTACAGTTTAACCGGATCTTATTGTCTGGTGTAATCTGGGCTCGGTCACCCTTTG
This sequence comes from Staurois parvus, assembly GCF_062004578.1. Classification (NCBI taxonomy): domain Eukaryota; kingdom Metazoa; phylum Chordata; class Amphibia; order Anura; family Ranidae; genus Staurois; species Staurois parvus. The sequence continues at coordinate 11,396,352 of NW_028317855.1, read as the reverse complement.
CCTTATTGTCCACAAACATCTGTAGCATAGACGGTCTCTATATAGTGTTAGGAGTCATTGCGTTCTCTTGTTCATTGGCTGTGTTACTTTATTCTCATTTGAGCTGTTTGATATGAATAAAACTACAGCTTCAACTCTATTGGGTGTTGTCCAACTCATTGAGTAGGGGTGTGTCAGAGTGGTTAAAATAGTAATACCCGTAGTTTATATACCAGAGATCTTATTCACTCAGTGATTCTCTTGAGGGTGAGCTACACTGTCTCCAAAAATGCACTTTTTGCCCCCTATGTGATGAAAAAAGGTTTACTTAAAAAAAATGTAAAAGTTCCACCTAAGTAGTTAAAATCTCACTCAAAAAATGTTTGCCCCCCCCCACCTACATGCAAGAAGGAATACAGTATAAAGGCTTGCATCAGGGGGTGCCTACGCAGGAAAACATCGATTGTGCTATGCATGTTACATATCAAAGCACACATAAGAGTGAAAGCAAAAATTCTACACTCATTATTCATGATTAACGCTAACCTGATGGCATGTAGATGATTTTAACGCACTGCCTGTGCGTACCAAAGTTTGTTGTCATTTCACAGGTGCACAATATATTATATTTCACCAAAAAATTAGGTACTTTTTGTGTTTTTGTGGCCTAAAATTAACTTTAGTGCATTTATTTTCTGAAGTTTTGCATTTCCTAAACTATTTGCTAATATTTTGAGGCATAAAAAAATTGGAAGTAACACTATTTTATTTTTTAGTGTGTCTGCTTTCAGAAAATATGTAATGTTTTGTGGGTTTTATGTAATCTTCAGGTCTAAAATGATTTTTTAAACATGTAAACAAAAATGCGAAAGAAACTCTGGAAGGGAAAGGATTAACTGCTTCCCATCTGCCCTATAGCAGATATACTGCTACAGGGTGGCACGAGTGTGCAAAATCATGTATATATACTGTATGTGATTTTGTATTCCAGGGGGAGCGCATGAGGTGTGCGCACTCCCTACCTGGGTCACCATTCAGCTGTCAATCACTGGGTCCTGGCAGGTGATTACTTGCAGGCACCCGGTGATTGCCAAGCATCTCCGATGGGAGGGGGAGAACTGTTAGTAAACAAAACAGTTCTCCTCCCTGTCAGCTCGTACACACTGCACAGCCATGCAAAGAAGTGTGCTTACAGTGAAGCACTAACACACAGCCCCTAGTAAAACAGCATACAGCACACAGTCAACCCTTTGATCACCCCACATGTTAACCCCTTCCTGCCCAGTGCCATTAGTACAGTAAAAGTGCTTTTTGTTAGCACTGATCACTGTATTGGTGTCACTGGGGATGTCAGTGACACCAAGTCAGTTCCCCCAGTGTCATAATGCCTGCTATAAGTCGCTTATTGCCGCCATTACTAGTAAAAATTAAAACTATAACTTTTATGTACGTAAACCAATTAATTTACATGTATTGGGATTTTTTTTTAGCAAAGACATGTAGTAGAATACAGTTTGGCCTAAATATATGACGAAATTTTAATTTTAACATTTTTTTACTGGACAGGTTAAATAGAAAAAAGTCAAAAATATTGTTTGCTCCTCAAAATTGTCGGTCTTTTCTTTTTATAGCGCAAAAAATTAAAAAATGCACAGGTGAGCAAATACCACCAAAAGAAAGCTCAATTTGTGGGAAAAAAGACATACATTTCATTTGGGTGCAGCGTTGCATGACTGCGCAATTGTCAGTTAAAGTAATGCAGCGCCGTAACGCAAAAAATGGCCTGGGCAGGAAAGGGGGTAAATCCTCAGGAGGGCAAGTGGTTAAATACCATGCTTGAAGGCACTTGTAACCTGACTAGGAAGTGGTGCATTTGTAAAATAAATACAGTACAATTATATATACAATGTACTACAGTGAAACATCCTTTTGCAAAGAAAAAAATGCTGTTTAAATTGCTGGTAAATGATAGCTCCTGGCTACTTCCTTCTGTTTGTAAACAAAATGGCTGGGGATTCCCTGTATCTATACCAGTATCTATACAAGACTCTTCTATATGATGGTCTGGTATATATGGTAATAGGGGATCCCACACAAAAAAGGTGTACCCCCTAAAAATAAACACCAGACCCCTATCCTTAGTAAGGTTCTGGCACAAGAGTAAAGGTGAACCCTATCCTTCCCTCCAAATTCCATACCAGATCATTTGGGGCATCTCTGAAAAAAGACAGTTTTACCTGTTGGACTCCAACTGCAGCGTCCTCCACAGAAAGTGATCGGCCAGCAGAAATCTGTATCTATGCTGATGATATCTGTACATCTGCCGGCCCACAGTACTTTTACTGCACAGCCAGGCTAGGCGAAGCACCCGTACGATGCCTAGCACATGCACATTAGCACGACCCAAGGGGTAATTTATAGGGTATGATTACTGTCCTTGCTTTTTAAAGCCTTTAAAAATTAGGCTGTCAGTACATTAGGACTGACCAATTTTCAAAGGTGTATACCGTAGATTGTAGACTCTATAACTTTCACACAAACTAAATACTATACACTGATTTGGTTTATTTTTTACCAAAGAAATGCAGCAGAATACATTTTGGCCTAAATTAATGAAGAAAGATTATTTATTTGTTTGAAAAATTGTATAACAGAAACTTAGAAAAACATGTTCTTCTCCAAATTTTCGGTATTTTTTAGTTTCTATGAGAAAATATAAACCCCAGTGATAATCAAATACCACCAAAGAAAGCTCTATTTATGTAAAAAAAATGATATAAACTTAATTTGGGTACAGTGTTGCATGACCAAGCAATTGCCTAGTAAAGCAGCACAGTGCTGAATAGCAAAAAAAATACCCTGGTCATGGGGGGGGGTTGAACGCAGGAAACAAATGTTAATAAAAGTGGTTTTACTGCAAAATACTGTGGTTGTTTTGTTTTGTGGACTTTTTGCAAGTTAAATAAACTGTCAATTTTACAAATGGCTGATGGTGTTCCTGAGCTCCGATATATGTGCTGAAGCGAACAGTGCACAGAAGTGACCAACTGTCTGCAGAGTCAATAGCTAAAGACCTCCAAACTTCACGTGGCCTTCAGATTAGCACAACAGTGCGTAGAGAGCTTCATAGAATAGGTTTCCATGGCTGAGCAGCTGCAGCTAAGCCTTACATTACCAAGTGCAATGCAAAGCGCCTGATGCAGTGATGTAATGCATGCTGCCACAGGAATCTAGGGCAGTGAAGATGTGTTCTCTGGAGTGACTAATCACGCTTCTCTGTCTGGCAATCCGATGGATGTGTCTGGGTTTGGCGGTTGCCAGGAGAACGGTACTTGCCTGACTGCACTGTGCCAAGTGTAAAGTTTGGTGGAAGGGGGGTTATGGTGTGGGCTTATTTTTCAGGGGTTGAGCTTGGCCCCTTAGTTCCTGCGAAGGGAACTCTTAAGGCGTACCAAGACATTTTGGACAATTTCATGCTCCCAAATTTGGGATGGCCCCTTCCAGTTCCAACATGACTGCGCACCAGTGCACAAAGCAAGGTCCAAAAAGACATGGATGAATGATTTTGGGGTGGAGGAACTTGACTGGCCTGCACAGAGTCCTCGCCTCAACCTGATAGAACACCTTTGCGATGAATTAGAGCGGAGACTGCGAGCCAGGCCTTCTTGTCCGACATCAGTGCCTGACCTCACAAATGCGTTTCTGAAAAAATGGTCAAACATTCCCATAGACACACTCCTAAACCTTGTGGACAGCCTTCCCAGAAGAGTTGAAGCTGTTATAGCTGCAAAAGGTGGGCCAACTCAATATAGACCATTACAGACTGGGATGCCATTAAAGTTCATGTGCGTGTAAAGGCAGGCGTCTCAATACTTTTGGCAATATAGTTTATATAAATTATATATACTATATACTGTATGTATGACATTACATCCATCAATAATGGACAGTTCATGTGTAATCCTATAGTAAGGACAGAACAGAGGCTTATTAATTTTCTGAGGTTGGCCATTTGCTTTGAAAAATATTCCACAATTATAATTGTATTAGGCACGCAAGAAAACCTTGTTTGAATTAAGATGCTGTAACTGCATTTATATCAGTAAATGCAACATTCCTTTTCTGTGTGCTAGAAGCTGTGGGTAAGAGTCAGGGGCGTCCCTAGTGTTGGTGTCACCCAGTGCCGGAACACTTGGTGACACCCCCTCTCTCTCTGCCCTCTTTCTCCCCCCCTCTCTCTCCTCCCTACCTACTACATGAAGCTGCAGTGCTGTCACCAGGGTCCGAGGATTACACACTAACCTGCTGCATACTCTGCCCGCCCCTCCAGCTCTCCCACTTCAGCACCCGTGGCAGGGATGTGGACCCGCCCATCTGCTGAAACTCCGAGGAGAAGAGGTGTCCGAAGTGCCTGCCTCACTGTCCAGCCCCTCAAGGCTTGCTTATTTCAGCACATACAGGGATGGACTGAGCCTCTCATGGGGCCCTGTAGTGATCCCGGGCCCTTGGTCAGTTCGCCCCTGGTGGAGCAGGTCTGGTGTCACCCTGTGCAAAAGTTGTCAACCGGTGCGGCGCGCACCCCCTGTACCTGTCTTGGTAAGAGTAACTCTGACAAATAATCAGCAGTAACATGTTTCAAACCCAGTTTGTATTATATTATGTAGTTAAAATTGAGTTACCTTGCTGACCATCTAGCTATACATATTCCCGCTTACCCTAGTCTGTTTGTGGTAAAGAGTGTAGTAAAAGGACTATGGCCAGTCCACAAGGTAAACAGGACATGCTGTCCATTTTTTCTGTTACACAAACACATGCTAGGACTTCTTATATCTACAATAGAATATTTTGTTCTACTTCTATAAGGGTTCTGGATATAAAAACAACAGTTTTCTCTACCTGGTCTGCACTGTGTAATGACAGTATCAAGGACAGTCTGAAGTACCTGCAGTAACAATAGTAGGTAGAGAAGGTGTAAGCCGTGTACCGGGGTGGGCTCCCCAGGATACAGTGAAGTCACGAACGAGGAAAGCAACCCCAACACCAGCTTTTGCCACAACAGAATTTTACTTAGATGTGGCAAATAAACACAACCACAAATGCTGGGAACATACAATAAATTTACATACACCCAGCCCAAAGGCTGAGACCCTTGTACTGCACAGCATGGCACCTTCTGATGGATGAAGGTAGAAAGTGTAGTAATTTACCTACTGGCGGGCACAACTAAGCTGCCACACCTTACCCGTTATAACCCTAAAAGAGCAAGAATCAGTGTAGGGGTGTACGGTATGGGCTAGCCTGCGGTGCAGCACAACAGCTTACAATCTTACACAAATCTACAGTATTCCCTCTCCCATAACTGGTCCTGTAGCACGTGCCTGAGTATTCCTTCTGAGCAAAACGCCAGTCTGGCTTCAGTTTGTGGGATTTTATCAGCTCTCCAATCTGAAATGTCACTTTAAGTTATGGAGTCCTTCCAATGATCAGTAACAACACTTGTGGCCCAACACAAACAGAGACCCTAACTAACTAACTATAAGCCTGGTCTCAGTCTATAGGTGCCAACACTGAAATGAGGTGCGTGCAGGATCTTACCGACCCGGGTCTGCTTTGTATCCGCTGGTGACTCTGAACAGAACAAATGTCTCTCCAACAGGCATGCGATATCGCAGTATATGCTGCGTTGTTCTTCTGCTCTCATCAGCATTCCTGGCAGCAATCTTCCTTTCTCTGAACAGGATCAGTGTCTTGGACACGATCAGCTTCACTTAGCCGCAGCTCTGGTTACTGAGGGATGCATTCACATCTGGATGTCATCGGATTCTCAGCTCACACGGCCCCTTCATTCAGCATCGTCCAAAACATGGCTGAAGTCTCCTCTTCCTGTTCACTAAACTCCATGTGAAAACCCCACCTCTTAGACTGCATAGATATTTCTATATTCAATGAGGCTGTGTTAGAAAAACAGTGACATCTTGTGGCTAAACCGCAGAATGTCACTCCAGAACGTTTAATTTACTGCACACAAACAGTGTTCAAACAATGAGAGCTGTTTCCCCATCTCACAAAGGATTAAATGTTTGTGCTAGACTGCTCATGATGAGCTGTTTAAATGTTTCAAAGATGTGCGGGGCAGTCCCTGACCGTACCATGCTTGCTCTACAACTGAGGCATAGATTCTAAGTAAATTTGGAATACCATGAAAGAGGACCTAAGGAAGAATGTAGGATCTGAAAGTTAGATGAAACAGCTTGCTTCTCAAAAACATCATAGTCAGTTCAATCCTTTTGACCCCTTTTGAAAGTAGATGCAAAAATTCCCTGCATGCACGCAAGTATTATACACAGCTTCAACTTCTTCCATAAGAGATTTCAAACCACAATACATTCTACAACTGGAGAGAGACCTAGGGGAAACACTCAACAACCTGGACAGGAACAAAATTAGGCAAGCTGCAACCACTTGTTTTACCAATGGTCTGGTCCAGGAAAACACTAACAAAGTACTTTTCTATTGAAATGACCATGAAGCGAGTAGCAAAATTTATGCTGTTGGTCTCACCCTTGCAGGGCCCCAGGAACTATGCACCACATCTGGTGGCAATGTCCCAAGGTACAGTGGCTATGGATTAGAATACAGAATTTAATTTGAAATATTCTTAACAAAAACCTAGCTCATAATCCTAGCTATCACTGACCTTTGTTGACATGAATGGAAAATAAATTCCTTTATATTTCAAGCCACACGCAAAACTATCCCTAGAGCCTGGTGGCCACAGTGGATCATGGGTACCACAATTCTTAATGATACATATTCAAAATTTCTGAAGACATGGACCCTTGTTTGAAATATAGCTGAAACAGTAATCTTCACCACTCACTTCTCTCCCTGACTATTCAAGGGACCAAATAGATGGCTCTGTCTGGTTGGGTTCCACGCTACCTCTCCCCCTCCCTAGCCTAATCTCCATATTATTCTTCACTACCTTTTTCTTTTCTCCTTCACCGCACCTTGATACTGTGCTGGCAGCCTCCTTAGGCACTAACTTTGGGGCACCCTCCTTTCTCATTTTTTCTAACATTCTAAACTCCCTCAAGAAAATAATCTTATGTTGCAAGGTATCTGAAACATGCATTCCCAATTAAACAAATGAGGGTTACCCCATTCCTGTCCCTGAATTTGATACCTATCTTACACTTGAGTTCTTCCCACTTCTCACCCCCCCTGTAAACATTTGATATACCAGGTCTGTCAAGAATATAATGAAAATATTTCTACACTCAGGAAGGGTTCTGTGAAGGAAGAAGCTGGCCAAACTTGTCACTTGGGGTGGGGTTCCAGGTATACATTAGGACACTGATCAGTTCCATTCCAGCCCTGTCAGACTCAAGACATTTTTTTTTGTTGCACCCTGTTCAAGTGCCGCGTATTAAGAAGAATGCAAGCAAGTTCGGAACAGTGGTACGAGATAACATTTTGTGTGAAATTGTATAAAAGTGCATCAGAAACATTGGAAATTGTGAGGAAAGCTTATGGAGAAGTTGCGCTATCATCTGCACAAGTGTACACATGGCATAAGGTCTTCAAGGAAGGATGAGAAGGTGATGAAAACGAACAATGATCAGGTCGCTCTTCTTTAACAAAAATGGAACAGAGTGTGGATGCAGTGAGGTCTGTTCTCAGCCATGACCAATGGCTCACTATCAGAATGATTGCAGAGGAAACATGAATTACCAAGTGAATTGTGAAATCATGATTTGAATATAAGAAACGTGTGAGCAAAACTTGTTCCAAAGAACTTGTAACCTGATCAGAAGGAATACTGTCAACTCATTTGCCAAGACCTGTTGACTGTTTGGGAACAGAGTCAGATTATTTGAATCGAGTGATCATGGGAGATGAATCCTGGATGTTTGAGTACGATCCCCAGATGAAGAAACAAATTTCAGAATGGCACACACCCACGTTGCTTCACCCCAAGAAAGCTTGATGAGCAAATCGAAAGGCAAATCAATCGTAATTGTTTATTTTTTATTCATGTGGAATTGTCTTTAAGGAATTTTTACCTACTAGTCAAACTGTAAATGTGTGCATCCTGAGATCGGCTCAACTTGGATCCTTCATCACGACAAAACACAGAGTTACAGTGCTTTGGCTGGCAGAGAGTTTTTGCCTGTAAAGAACACATCACGATTAGAGATGAGCGAATCGAACCTGGCGAACCGGAATTCGATACGAATTTCAGGAAAAATTTGATTCGCGGCGAATCCGAATATTTGCCTACTTCGGGTGCGCGAATCGGATTTTTCCCGATCAGCCGGCAAAAGTGTCCCTGCAGAGAGCTCCGCTATTTCTGACAGTTCTCTGACAGAAGGAACACATGTACAGCGGTTGAAACATTGTATCTATTAGTTTCCATTTAGGATACAGATGTTTCAACCGCTGTACATGTGAAGAAGCTGTCAGAGAACTGTCAGAAATAGAGGAACTCTGCACATACACTTTTTGCCGGTTTCGAATTCTTATTTTCATCCTACTTCTTCTTCTTCTTCTTCTTCTTCTTCTTCATCCTCATCCTCAGAAGAAGAAGAGGATGAGGATGAAGAAGAAGAAGTAGGATGAAAATAAGAATAATTCCAAGCCGGCAAAAAGTGTATGTGCAGAGTTCCTCTATTCTGCAGATACACTTAGAGGAGCTCTGCAGATACACTTAGAGGAGCTCTGCAGATACACTTTTTGCCGGCTTGGAATTAATCTTATTTTCATCCTACTACTTCTTCTTCATCCTCATCCTCATCCTCAGAAGAAGAAGAAGAGGATGAGGATGAGGATGAAGAAGAGGAAGAAGAAGAAGTAGGATGAAAATAAGAATAATTCCAAGCCGGCAAAAAGTGTATGTGCAGAGTTCCTCTATTCTGCAGATACACTTAGAGGAGCTCTGCTGATACACTTAGAGGAGCTCTGCAGATACACTTTTTGCCGGCTTGGAATTAATCTTATTTTCATCCTACTTCTTCTTCTTCTTCATCCTCATCCTCATCCTCAGAAGAAGAAGAAGAGGATGAGGATGAGGATGAAGAAGAAGAAGAAGAAGTAGGATGAAAATAAGAATAATTCCAAGCCGGCAAAAAGTGTATGTGCAGAGTTCCTCTATTCTGCAGATACACTTAGAGGAGCTCTGCTGATACACTTAGAGGAGCTCTGCAGATACACTTTTTGCCGGCTTGGAATTAATCTTATTTTCATCCTACTTCTTCTTCTTCTTCTTCTTCTTCTTCATCCTCATCCTCAGAAGAAGAAGAAGAGGATGAGGATGAGGATGAAGAAGAAGAAGAAGAAGAAGTAGGATGAAAATAAGAATAATTCCAAGCCGGCAAAAAGTGTATCTGCAGAGCTCCTCTAAGTGTATCTGCAGAATGTCATTTATGGAAACAAATAGATACAATGTTTCAACCGCTGTATGGAGTGAATGTCCCAGAACTGTCAGAAATAGACTATTTCTGACAGTTCTGGGACATTCCCTCCATACAGCGGTTGAAACATTGTATCTATTTGTTTCCATAAATGGATCCATTTATGGAAACAAATAGATACAATGTTTCAACCGCTGTATGGAGTGAATGTCCCAGAACTGTCAGAAATAAACTATTTCTGACAGTTCTGGGACATTCCCTCCATACAGCGGTTGAAACCGCTGTATGGAGTGAATGTCCCAGAACTGTCAGAAATAGACTATTTCTGACAGTTCTGGGACATTCCCTCCATACAGCGGTTGAAACCGCTGTATGGAGTGAATGTCCCAGAACTGTCATGAATGTCATGAATGTCCCAGAACTTCTCCTTCTCCTTCTCCTTCTCCTTCCTCATCTCCAAGGGCATTTAAATTAAAGGTTTCAACCGCTGTATGGAGGGAATGTCCCAGAACTGTCAGAAATAGACTATTTCTGACAGTTCTTGGACATTCACTCCATACAGCGGTTGAAACATTGTATCTATTTGTTTCCAGAAATGGATCCATTTATGGAAACAAATAGATACAATGTTTAAACCGCTGTATGGAGTGAATGTCCCAGAACTGTCAGAAATAGACTATTTATGACAATTCTGTGACATTCCCTCCATACAGCGGTTGAAACCGCTGTATGGAGTGAATGTCCCAGAACTGTCAGAAATAGACTATTTCTGACAGTTCTGGGACATTCACTCCATACATGTCCCAGAACTGTCAGAAATAGACTATTTCTGACAGTTCTGGGACATTCCCTATATACAGCGGTTGAAACCGCTGTATGGAGTGAATGTCACAGAACTGTCAGAAATAGACAGAAACTGTCACAGAACTGTCCTTCTTCTCATCCTTCTCCTTCTTCTCATCCTTCTTCTCATCCTTCTCCTTCTTCTCATCCTTCTCCTTCTTCTCATCCTTCTCCTTCTTCTCATCCTTCTCCTTCTCCTTCTTCTCATCCTTCTCCTTCTTCTCATCCTTCTCCTTCTCCTTCTTCTCATCCTTCTCCTTCTTCTCATCCTTCTCCTTCTCCTTCTTCTCATCCTTCTCCTTCTCCTTCTCCTTCCTCATCTCCAAGGGCATTTAAATTAAAGGTACAGTGTTCTGCACTAATTTAAAGGCTCTCTGAAGCCTAGAAACCCTTTTTATAAGTTAACTTCGTAGCGAATTAATTCGCATAGAATCGAATTTCTTCCTGGAATTCGCCGAATCAGCCGAATCGAATTTTTGAAAAATTCGCTCATCTCTAATCACGATGCTTCCCTGACTTGGCTCCTTTTTCCTATTCCCAAAGATGAAGAAGGATTTGAAAGGATACCATTTTGGTAGTGTGGATAATGGCTAAAGAGCCACTGCACAGGCTCTGAATGCCATCCCAATTGAAGACTTCCGGGGATGCTATGAAGAATGGAAAGATTGCTGGGAGCATTGTGTACACTCACAAGGTATATACTTTAAGGGAGACATTTTTCATTTGTAAAATTTTTCCCTAAAATTATTTTTAAAATATCATTCTCATTGCTTTCTGGACTCACTTCATATGAGAGCAGCCAGTCTGTATTACTTACAATCTGAACTCTTTATGTTTGTGCACTAATGTACATAGTGCTCTGCTGTTGTGCCACATAATGCTTGCTCTATATTTGATGTACTAAAATCATCAATGGCATTTTATTTGTACTTAAATGTGTTCAAAACCTAATACACATTTTGTGAAAGAACAGACATCTTTGTCACCAATCTTGTTATGTCCTGTAGTCTGGGAGGCAGAGTAATTATACTCTAGAGTGCATTTATCAGTGATGTTGTAAAAGGCAGTCGGTTCATTATCCTCCCAACTAGCACCCTGTATCTGTTACTGCCAGGCACAGAATACACTAAATACTCTCCCTGTAAGAGGGTCTCACAATAGAACAATAGAACAATTCTATTCTTTCATCATTTAATGGACAGCCACAACCTAATTGTTTACTTTGAACAGCTAATACCTACCCTCAGGAATATACACACTCTTTGTACAGAGGAAATAAAGGCAGAACAATGAAAAATTTTACAGCTTCGAGGTTGACACTTTGTCAACAACAGTTGTCCAGGTATTTAACAGAAATATTTAAGACTGAATTTGGAAGTCCATGGTTTTTAAGTATTAGGTTTTGGTAAGGGGTTTTTATTATTGGGCCAATTTTTAATAAGAATTTATAAGTTGTTAAATGATAAAGCATTCATGATTCACCAAAGGCTTTCTATTTTTGGGTCACAGGCTCAATGGTAAAGCAATATAAGGTTCATTTTTCTTTTTTTTTAACCCATGGTGGTGCGCAAAAACAAAATATCTATAAGTGAAGAAAAAAGTGCATGTGAAACACACACAAAAGTGCACTTAGGGGTGTCTCTAGTCCACTTCCAGAAGAGGTAAGACCCCTACCTTACCCTGACAGGGGCAAGGCTAACTAGTGGTCCTTCTAGCCAAAATACCTGGTGGACCCCTCTCCTCATGGTCAGCTGAAAATGACCACTGAATACAAGGTGATTGGCTGTCCCAAAGAGAGACCAACTGGTTCAAGGGAGGGAGGAACCTAGTGTCCACACATCCTCCCCCTAGACTTCAGGGCTGGCCAGAGAACCCACAATCTCCATCTTGAGTGAAAGGAAAAATCACATACATACGTGCAAAGGTTTTGTTGTGTTCATTATGAACATCTTCACAATAAAATTGTACTATTGACCACTTCCAGTCCGGACACTTTTACCCCCTTCCTGTCCAGGCCAATTTTCAGCTTTCAGTGCTATCACACTTTGAATGACAATTTTGCGGTTATTGTCAAGGTCCTACCTTTCTTCTCAGCTTGTGCATCTCCATGAGCTGGCATCCATCTTGGTTTTCTGCAAAGCATGGTGGGAACCTTTATGCCTTCAGGCTTCTGCGGCTCCTCCTCAGAAGGGTGTGGTTGAGCACATTTAAACCTCCTGTCTGCAAGTGTGCTCTGCACTTGTGTCCTGTATGTTGCCCTGTTGCAAGCTCTTGTGTTGTTCCCATTGCTCTCCTGGTAACCGACTCGGCTTGGACAAGACTACTCTCTGCGTTAACCCTTTACCTGACCTCCCGTTGCTGAACCCGGCCCGTGACCTGAGTATTCTTTGCCTACCGTCTAGTACTGTCTGCTCCGTTGTTATTGACCCAGCTTGTCTGACTACTCTACTCGTGTTCCCATCTAGCTCCCACCAGCTGTACGCCATTGGTGGCAGTCGTTATCGCAGCTGGGGTCACTCGGGGGCCGCGACCTGGTCTCAGGCTGCGTCAAGTCCATCCCCACCATCAGGGGCCCTGGTGAAGGGTAGCCTGGGGCTTAGACTCCGCGCCCTGAGGGACTCTGGTCTGTGGGTAGTGGCTGTCGTCAGTCGCAGCGTGACCGTACCATAGGCCTGCCTGCCCATTCCAGCGTTCCTGCCCTGACATTACACAAGTGCCATGAATCCTGACGGTGCAGGTACGCCTTCGATCCCTATGTTACTCGCCAGACTTGACCAACAGGATCGCTTGTTGGATCAGTTCGCTCAGGCGTTGCAGGCTCTGCTTGCACGCACAGCGCACCTTACCCCTGGGGCTATTAGGTCAGTTGTTTCTCCGGTGGACTCTCCCACTGTTGCTCCGGTTGTTGCACCTACCTCCGCATCTGTTGCGGAACCCGCGGTACCCAGAGGTATGACTGGTTCTGCCCCTCTTCCTCAGCGCTTTGGGGGGGAACCGAGTCAGTGTCGTGGTTTCCTTAACCAAGTGGGGATTTACTTTGAATTAATACCTCACGCTTTCCCTACTGAGAGGGCAAAGGTGGGCTTCCTAATCTCGCTACTCTCTGATAGGGCCTTGGCCTGGGCTAATCCCTTATGGGAGAGGAATGACCCGGTGATTCACGTGTTTACCCGTTTCGTTGCCTCCTTCCATACGGTATTCGACGTGCCCGCTTGCTCTGCTTCTGCTGCCAAATTGCTCATGTCCATGCATCAGGGTTCACGAACCGTTGCCGAGTACGCCATCGAATTTCGTACTTTGGCGGCAGAGGTGGGTTGGAACAATGAGGCTCTAGTGGCTGCTTTCTCTCATGGTCTCTCTGATGCGTTGAAGGATGAGATCGCAGCCAAAGAACTGCCTGTGGAGTTAGAGGCACTCATCTCCTTCCTAATCTTGATTGACACCAGGCTCAGAGAGAGGCCTTCATTTAAGGAGCATCTGCGGAGGCCTCCTAACCGTTTGGGGCCTACGTTTTCTGTCCCACCCGTGCCTCCCTCTCCTCCCACGCCTCCTGGGGATGGTTTGTCTGGTAGTGAGCCCATGCAGCTGGGGTTTGCTTGCCTTTCCGAGGGGGAGCGGGCCTCTCGGCGTCGGGAGGGTCGCTGCCTGTACTGTGGACTCGGGGGGCATTTTCGGCAGTCCTGTCCGGTCCGTCCGGGAAACGCCCGCACCTGAGATCCTGTCGGGGGCAGATCTTGGGTGGAGTTTCCTCGTCCCCGGTTTCCCGTAAAGATGAACCGCTTATCACTGTTGTCCTCTCAGGCGTTGGTAGACTCTGGGGCTGGCGGTTTGTTTATGGACAGTTCGTTTGCTGCCCAGTACTCCATTCCTCTGCAGGCTCGAGAGACTCCATTGGTTCTCGAGGCGATAGATGGCAGGCCCATCTATCCCAGGGAGCGCGCACAAGCAGGGTGCGGGGAGGCCATTTATAAATGGCCACCCGACCCTGCACTGCCACCGTCCGGCTGTTTATATACAACGGCCGGACGGGAGGTAGTTAAGGATGAATTTCAACTATGACTTTGTGGTTATTCCTGTAGTTTCGAAATTCATGGTCCTGGTACATTTATCTGCAAATTGAACTGGGCAGATTTTTTTCAGCGTGATGTACCACATAGTTTTTGTACCATTGCCAGTAGGCTTAGAATGGCCAATGAGGGGGATTTTGGAAAAGAAGGCCCCCTCACTAATAGTTACATAGTTACTCTGGTTGAAAAAAGACAAGTCCATTCAGTTCAGCTAACAGAGAAAATACACACACACACACACACACACACACACACACACACACACACATACAGTAGAAACCCTCCATATACACTATAATCCACAGTGATCCAGAGGAAGGCAAAAAACCCCAATAAAGCATTATCCAATTTGCTCCAGCAGGGAAAAACAAATCCTTCTGGATCAACCAAGAGACAATTGGATATTCAATGAGGGACTCATGATTGATGAGCCAAAGTGTCAGTATATTAAAGCCCCTCCAGCATAATATTAACCCTCCTCTCACCCCCCTGTAACTGATAGCTGTCAAATAAAGGTATCCATATCACTGCCTGCATGATAGGGACACTTATTACTGGCTGTCCAGTGACAGGGTTATCTCATGGTAGGTCCCACTCCTCATGGTCAGCCAAAGACAACCACCAAGTGCTAGGTAAGGGGCTATCCGAAAGAGAGACGCACCGGTTCAAGGGAGGGAGAAACCTAATTGCCCCACATTCTCCTTCTAGACTTCAGTGTTGGCCCAAGGACCTACACCCTCCATCCTGAAAGAAAGGAAAAAAACACATCATATACATAAGTGCAAAGGGACATACACATGAAGTAATAAATACAAATAAGGTAAATTTGAAATAAACACTTAAACCCCTCCAAACATTGTTGATATCCCTACCCCCAAATAAACAAGCAAAACTTTTAGGACCATTATCCCTGGTTAATTCTAAACTGATGACCTGTAGGGGCTTTTAAAGAATCGCCCATGGAAAATTTAGTGTACCAAAGTTTGCCACCGTGGCTCTGGCAGCAAAGGAGTTAAAGGATTTGTGATTTTTACATATAGCCATCAAAGCTACATAAAAAGGACTCTTTTCCTGTTTGTTGTTTAACCACTTCCTGTCTGTATGACATTTTTTAACGTCATCAGGTTAAAATGGTTATACCAGGATCATGACTGCAGCTACAGTTATGATCCTGGTAATGTTCTTTTTAGCCAGCAATTCCCTATCACATAAAAGTGATCCTAGTGGCTATACAGCCAGTGGAACACTTTTACAGGTGGTGGAAGGGGCACCCCTCCTGCCACTCCTTGCTTTACCAGGCTCTCCCATCCAATTGGGGAGCCCAGTAAGGATGTAACTGGTGGCTTCAGCTTCTGGGCACTCAGTGAGAGGAACTGATGTTTTTTCTACCACTGTATGATGTCCGAAATGGGAAGCAATGAGGATTTTGTCACTTCTGGTTTCAGTTTGATGTAAACAAATCGTTACTGGTTTGATCTGATGTTTTGGAGGACAGAGGAGAGATAAGGGGTCTAATAGATCCCAGATTTTTCCATAAAGAGGACCTGTCAAGACCCATGCTATCTCAAGGGATGTTGTTCATCCCTTGTAATAGCAATAAAGTTGGTAAGAAAATAAATTAAAATTACACTGTAAAAAATTAAATAAAATAAACAGTAAAATAATAAAAAAACATTTTAGGCGCCCCCATTCCCTATGGTCACATGCAAATGCGAATGCACACGTAGGTCCTACACGCATATGTCAGAGCAAGAGAGATAATTCTAGGGCCAGAACTCCTGTGTAACTCTAAACTGGTAACCTGTAAAGGCTCTTAAAGTGTTGCCTATGGATATTTTTAGTTACTGTAGTTTAGTGCTGTTCCACGGGCATATGAAATTTTAAAGCAGAACATGTTTGGTATCTATTTACTCAGTGTAACATTATCTCTTATGTTTTACCAATAATTGGGTATTATAGTGTGTTTGTGTATATTTTCCTGAAATGTGTTTTTGATAAACTGCTGTGCAAATATTGTAAAACATAATAAATTGCAACAGCAACCATTTTACTCTCCAGGATCTCTGCTTAAAATAAATATATAATATTTGGTGGTTCTAAGTAATTTTCTCACACAAAATGCTGATTTTTACATGTTTGAGAGAAAAGTCAGAATTGGCCCGTACTGGAATTAAACAAAAAAAATTGCCATTTGTACATACCATGGCAGTGCCTGGCTTCTCATGCATATTTCACAATAGTTAACATATTAGCCTTAAAAACTGGACAAAACTAACAAATAGGGTTCGCCACACCCCCCAATAGACAGCAATTCACCAATAAGTTCAGGTTTCCCAGTAGGCAAATGGATGATGACTGTAAAGGAAATGTGAAAAAAGGGCTGTATTTCAATTATTTCTTCAGCTCACCTCATGCAGCTTCATATTGCTCAGTCCACTAGCATTTTAGAAATTCAGATATCTCTGCTATTTTTCTCATCTGGGTAAACTAACTGATGAGATGTAAAATCAGTTCTGTGATGCAAAACGTGCCCAGAGGTTGATCGATTTGTCAGAACAAATAGAGCCTTTCTCAATAAAAATATATGAATGAAACAAAAGCACTCGCTCGCCCAACGCTGCATCAACAATGAAGTTATTATGTGTCAGCCAAAAATATTCCATGGTGTTACATGTTATTAATTTTAACTTTCTGCTTGGCAGAACAAAGATGCAGTAAAGCAAAGTGACAAAAGAATGCTTACGGTGTACTCATGCCTGCATATTCTATGAATTGATGAATACTGATAGATATTTAAATAATGGCATGATTTGGGTTGCATCATGTTTTTTTTTTTCCTGCTGGGAGTGTACAGTCTAGCACAGCATTCTAAAAGCACAAAATATAAACAGTTAATATTAAAACGAAATAAAATCAGAGTTTATTGATCTATACAGTTATCCAACTACCCTTGTGGACTTTTTCCTTTTAGAGAGATTGGACCATGCTTAACTATTGTGAATACCTTAAAAAGACTACAAAAAACACAAACAGAGGGTACACCAGCATCGTGTATTATAATAAAGCTATTTTATTTAAAATGAAATGTCAAATAATATATACTCACAAACGTACGTATAATAAGGCATATCAATATTCCAACAAACATAATCCAATGAAGTATGCAGGAAGTGCATATATGCATGGAGCACAACTAATGCGTTTCCAGAGCAGAACCCTCTTCACCAGAGCTACTGATGAAGAGGGTTCTGCCCTAGAAATGCTTCAGCTGTGCTCCATGCATATGTACACTTCCTGCAAACTTCATTGGATTGTTTTTGTTGGAATATTGATGTGCCGTATTATACGTACATTTGTGAGTATATATTATTTCACATTTAATTTGGAATTAAATCGTTTTATGGTAATGCTTTAGGCTGGTGCACCCTCTGTTTGTTTGTTTTGTTTTAGTAATTTCAAGGATATCCCCTATCTGAAGAGAGCTGCAAAATCTGTTCATCAGCTGTCTTTTGATGAAGCATTTGATTTGGAGTTCATTTCGGAACTTTCCCTATGTTCTGCTGTAGATTATCACATGCATGCAGGACTAGTGGGCTCATTGCTCCTTAGCGATGATGTTTTTTTTCTTTCATTGTGAATAGCTTAGCTTTAGGGTTTAGAGTGTAGCGCCCCTCTAGTTAGCCAAGGGAAGCTACCTAGGATTTTTTTAGTTAGAGGATGGATAGCAGCCTGGTATGAGTCAGCCTGAGATGAGTCAGCTAGGTTACTCTGGGTCAGGGCTGAGGGATCTGCAGGTCAGTTCCCTGATACCTCCACCTGCTCTACAAGCTTCAGAAGTTTCTAGAGGGCAGTGGGTGGGGGTGAGGAGGGGCTGATCTGAATACTCAATGGACTCTGACTAATCTCCAAGAAGGAGGCTTGGCATTGGGACAGGGCAGCCCTTACGTTTGAGAGAGCCTGATCAGGTGGTGGTCAGTGTTGGGTGGAAGTTGAAGTGAGCAAGCTGGAGTGTGGAGCCTGGGAGGGGGCCCAGGAGAGGAGCCTATCTGCAGGCAGGAGCTGGAGAGGAGGATCTTTCAGCCTCACTGTCCCATGAGACAGGACTACTTGTGGAGCAGGGAAGGAGCCAGCCCAGCGTAAGGCCTGAAAGCATCCACCAACCCCTAAGCTTACAGGAGAGGACTTAGTAAGTAATCATACACCCCCTGGGCCAGATAACAAGAGAGGGCAGTCAGGTGGCAAACCCAACTAGCTCCTCATCTGGAGCTGCTTTGCTAAAGTAACAAGTTCTGGTTCCCCTTGCCCAGTGATTCCCTCAGGCATCTGGGTGAAGAGGAGGATTCATCAGGGATCAAGTTTCTACAGTTCCTTGGAAATGCCATACACCCTTCAATCCCATCCAAGTTCAATACCCCTTAATAAAACATCCTGGGGCAAGCACCCATCGAGCTCTGTGATTGCTGTGTACTTTGGACATAGCTGATCACAATGTAAATACAGTTGCCGGTTATTGACTGCACTTTCCTCACACTGTCACAGCGTGAGGAAAGCCAGTAATTGGCAAGTGTATTCGCACATTAGAGGAGATCAGTGCAGCCCCAAGGCAACATCAGCACAGCCCCAACAGTGTCCATCAGTGCAGTCCCTACAGTGTCCATCTGTGCTACCAGTTAGTGTTCATCAGTGCCGCCAGTCAGTGTCCATCAGTGCCATCAGTCAGTGCTATCTATCAGTGACCTTCAGTGTCACCTATCAGTGCCCATCAGTGCCACATATCAGTGCAACCTCATCAGTGCCCCCTCATCAGTACCCATCAGTGCAGCTTATCAGTGCCCATCAGTGCTGCATATCAGTGCCCATCAGTGCTGCATATCAGTGCCCATCAGTGCAGCCTCATCAGCGCACATCAGTGAAGGAGATAAATTACCTGTTTGCAAAACTAAGAAAAAAGAAATTTTATTTTCAAAATGTTTGCTCTTTTTTTGTTTATTTAGTAAAAAATAAAAAACCCAGTGGTGAGTAAATACCAACAAAGAAAGCTCTATATGTCTCAAAAAAATGATAAAAATTTAATATGGGTACAGTGTTGCATGAATGCGCAATAGTCATTCAAAGTGTGACAGCACTGAAAGCTGAACATTGGCATGAGCAGAAAGGGGTGAAAGTGCCCGGTAAGCAAGTGGTTAAAATGTGCAACTATGGTAAATTTTTCCTCACAAGAGGAAAAAAAAATCTCTGATGACCCACAAAGTGAGAAGGTTCAATTCCCTGGATTAAAATATTTCTCTTTTATAGACTTTAGAAATGATAACTGTGGATATTATTTATTGCAAGAAATTATGGTTTTTGACATTTCTGTTTCATTTTGCAGTATTTGTAACAACCCTTACTTTATTTTTAGGGTGTACAATTGGGTGAATAGGTTATAAACTCAAAAAAGGTTTACATCTGACTAAAAGTTACTAATTAAAAGCTTAGAATGTCAGAAAGAAAATCCCTGCTCATCTGCTGAGATGGTCCACAAGGGACACAGTGGGGTTTATTTACTAAAGCTGGAGAGTGCAAAAGCAGGCTCTCTTCTGCATAGAAACCAATCAGCTTCCAGATTTGATTGCAACAAGCTGAGGTTAGAAGCTGATTGGTTTCTATGCAGAAGTGAGCCTGACCTTGCACTCTTCAGCTTTAGTAAAAAAAAAAAAACACCCTAGTGGCAAAGGACATGGTGAGTCCATTTCAGGGGAAAAGGTTTGCTACAGGGAGCCTATGGACAATAATGATGACTGTCACAGCTTCCATAGTGCTGATCCTCCTTAAAAACAAGTTTACAATGGCAGCTCACGTTTCTATCTTGACAGGCTCTTTTTAAGGTTTATACAATAAATATAAAACTAAACATTTCGACATAAATAAGATTTTTAAAAAGTGTTGAAAATATCCATCTTTTTATATTAACTTTTCTTTATAGGATAACAATGCAGATCAATTAGCAGCTTTATCGAGAATGATAGTCTTAATATTATTTCACATTAATGATTCCATAATGCAGTTTCATTCTTCAAATGTTTTAGGATTTCATTTAACAAACCTGTAAGTAGCATATGAGTTGCACAAGAGAGTTCTTGCAGCTGGGAGCTGGATAATTTATGCAACTGTATTGTCACACTGCTGAAAGTCATAGAAAGTCAAATACACGCAATTGGGTAGGGATTATATGACCTAAAGTAAAAGGTCAGTTATCTTGTTACAGACCTACAGATTTAGCCAGAACGTTCTACAAGTACTCCATAACATACTAGAAGACAACAGACAATAAAGAACTGAGACATACAGTATAATGGCACCTGTGCAAACACATTTGTATGTGGTCCAGTGTACTACCATGCAGAGCAGTATGCTAGCCAATGTCACAGCTGTTGAATAAAGATGGTCCCTTCAGATGAACTGAGATGGGGAGTGTGTGGCGTTGATGTTTACCTGAATTCACCACCATTTATCCAAACCTAAAACAGAGGGTTAATAGCCTTAGCTGTTGTCAGAAGGGTTGTCATAAGGGCTGTCAACAGACATTGTTTTCCTATCTTTGATGTGCCTTTGAAACACACCTCAAAGAGGTCAGCAAATCTCATTGAATGAACATTACACATGGCAGTTCAGAGGCTGTGTTTGACCTGCTTTGCATTATGTTGTGTTTGCAAAGTGTTCACTGAGGGTGCATCTGTTAGTGAAGGTAATAGTTCATTTAGACCAGCTTGACTTAAATGAACTATTTTAAATTGACAGAAGCTGCAGTCAGGCCTTAAAGTGTTACTACAGGCATTATTTGTAAATTAAAATAGCAAACATGTTATACTCACCTGCTCTATGCAGTGGTATTATACCGAGTGGCCCTTCTTGGTTCCCCCACCAGTAATTCCTGGCTCCTCCTCTTTTTTGTGTGTCCCCATAGCAAGCCTTTTGCTATGGGGACAAATGCTGCGTGCCTGCTCCCGACCTGTTTCAATGGAGCTGTGATCCATAGACACACACAGTGGGACTTAGTAGCCCCCCCCCCCACTTCCTCTTCACCACACTTGATTGACAACTTCTAATTACACTGCTCAAAAAAATGAAAGGAACACTTTGAAAACACATCAGATCTCAATGGAGAAAAATATCATGCTGAATATCTATACAGATAGGATCCACTTCAAGGGACACATGCATTTTTTGCCCAAACTATTTAATGATGTCAAAAACTCCAGGTGCACAGAGCACATCTGGTGTTTGTAGTGGAGGACTTACAGTGTATGAAGATATAAACTTGTGTAGCTGTTTTCAAGTTGAAGAAATGAGTTCTATGTAGAGACTTTTTTTTCACATATGTTACCATAGGCAGGGAGGAGGCATGTTTTATCATAAAAAAACTATGTAGCATTTATAGAGGAAGCACGTAATCAAGAAAATAAAATTTGAATATACTATTTGGCACAAAAACAACTACACAAACACTGTATTGACTCCATGAACAGTATTGAAGTATTTTTTCTAGGCCACATTTTGAAGAGGAGAAACATTGGGTAGCTTTTTATAAAAAAAATAAACAGAGTGTTTTATTTTACAGAAAAAAAGCAAAACATTGCACTGACTCCAGGCACTGCATTTAGGCACTTTTGCTATATTTTAACAGGGAGGCACAAGGCATATTTTAATAAAATAATTGACATTAGAGTGGAATTATTTCACAGAAAAAAAGTAAGAAAAATATTGTACAAATATGTTTTCAAGCACTTTACTAGGCTAGATTTTGACAGGTTTCAATAAAAAAAAATCAACATTAGAACATGTTTAATTTAAAAGAAAGAAGCCAGCAAAATATTATATAATCATCATACATATAGTTTAATCACTTTTACTAATCTTCATTTTTAAAAGGACTAGACTTAAAGTCTAGGGATAGACAAGCAGGGAGACACTTGCCAATTGTTAGATGAACTCAGACCCACCAGTCATGAGACTTAACGAACCAAATTAGCCTTGCCATTGCTATTACCTTCCCTCACTGAGAAGGAAAGCTTGAGACAATCTCATGGATATTTCCAAATAACTTGGAAGTAACAGGTACTTCCAACAGCAGCATACGCTCTTGTTATTGCCCCCTTGGAGTAAATCGCAATTAAATGTCTAGAATAACTTCCACGGACACAAACACCAAACCAAAAGCATATTCACTTGGACACTTATCACAACTTATATCTTGTCCATATGACTGGCTCTTCTGCATTACATATAGTACATACTTTGCACTAGACATGTGCATGCCGTAAAATTTAGTTTTTGTTTTGGATGCATTTGTTAGATTGATATTTCGTTTTGTCATATTAGTTGTGTCTGTCTGGTAATTTTCAGGATTCATTTAGTTGGGATTCATTACACATATTCATTATCCCGAGTGAATTAGAAAGGTTATCCAAATTCTTTATGCTATTTTTGAATGGATCTAAATTCATTGCAAATAATAGCTGGTTGTTAAGGAGCAGATGGCTGCCATGTCCTTAACAACCAGGACTCATCTGCTGTGAGTGGGATTCCCCGCTGACAGAATGTAAACAAAACAAGTGCAGGTTAAAAAAAACTGTGTGGTCGTCCCCCACAATCCATACCAGACTCTTTAGATTTGGTATGGATTTTGAGCAGAACCAAGCAAAAATAAAAAATGGTGTGGGGTTCCCCCCAAAATCCATACCAGACTCTTATCCAAGCACGCAGCCAGGTAATCCAATAAAGAGGGGATGTGCAAGTGCCCCCCCGAACCATCCCAGCAGACATGCCCTCAACATAAGTGTGCCCCCTACCCGGAACTGCAAAATCAAGTACATATACATGATTTTGTACACCCGTGCCGCCCTGTAGCAGTATTTCTTCTATAGGGCGGTGCAAAAGTGGTTGAAAAAAAAAGAACAAACATGTCCCCCAATGTAAACTCAGCATCAATCACAATGAATGCTGATCCACACAAAGAAAACAAAACAAAAACCCTGCCACCCACCAAACACAACTCGTTCTGTCAAGAGGCACTCACCAAATAACAGGTAAACATGGGGATGGGACACATTGCGTTCGGGAGGTTTGTTTTAATTATGTATTTTTTTTGTGCGGTTTGGTGTTCATCTTGATTGACGTTAGATTTACAATCGAGGGACATGTTTTATTTATTAATTTATTTTAAATATAGAACGTGTCAAAAACTGCGTTTTTGTTTTTTTTTACTTTTGATTTTTTTTGGCGAATGAGTAGGGGTACTATGTACCCCATAGTCATTCACATGGGGAGCAGGATCTGGGGGCCACCTTGTTAAAGTTGCTTCCAGATTGCAATAAGTCACCCCTGCACCCCCATAACCACCGGGCCAGGGTTGTGAGGAAGATGCCATTATCCTCATCAACATGGGGACAAGGTGCTTTCAGGGAGCCCCCCTCCCCCAATGTACCCCTCCATGTTGAAGGCATGTGGCCTGGTATGGTTCGGGTGGGAGGTGCTTGCTTGCATGCTGGGCTGCATGCTTGGATAAGTCTTGTATGGATTTTCAGGGAATCCCATGCCATGTTTTTAATTCTGGCATGGGGTTCCCCTCAAAATCTATTCCAGACCCAACGGGCCTGGTAAGGATTGGGGGGACCCCCCACACTGTTTTTTATTTTTTAACAGGCACTTTTTGTTTACATTCTGCTGTCATCAGGGAATCTGTCTGACAGCAGATGAATCATGGTTGTTAAAAGAGAAGTATAGCTTTAGTTTTTCTCCCCTATTTATACTTACCTAGGTAAGTATAACATTGGTCCAATGCTGCATCTGTCCCCCGCAGGCTCTAAGGGTGAGCAATCGCATGATGACTGATCACTGTCGCAGTGAGCAGAGAGCAGTGACTGTCAGTCACAGCTGTCTGCTCTGCCCCCCGTGCTCACTGGAGCGCTGGGCTGTGGAAGGGGAGGGAGTGGCTGGCTCAGGCTCTTAGTGGCTCGCTGAGAGGCTGAGCCAGATCTCACTCCATATTCTGGGATGGATCACGATTTTGAATTCAAGATCTTTCCCCATCCTGGACCAGCTGAGTGATGTCAGCCATCAGCAGGCTTCAGCCTGCTGTCTGCTGAAAACAGGTCACAGGAGTACAGAATGAACTGCACTTCTGTCATCCACAGGAGAATGCGGCGGCTGCCCACTCCTTCACAACTAGCTATTCATAATTCATTCAGATCAATCCTTAAGTTATCAAATGAATTAGAAAATGTGACATCATCAGAATGAAACCAATGAGTTATATCTTTTTTTGGATTCGTTGCCATTCTTTTCTATGTCCTGTCGGAAATTTGGATACATCTGAAGCTACGAAAATTTAAATTTAAAAGCGAATCAAAACGAAACAAATTGCACCTACCTACTTTGCGCCCCCTAGCAGTAACCTCAACCACATACAGCCTGGAATAATATGTATGAAAGATCATGCTTATTAGTCAACTGATGAAACACCATTGCTGATTATTCAGCAGCACATCTGCAAAAAAAAAAGAAAAACCAGCAACAGCAATTTTGACATTGTTTGAATGTGTTTTACAATACTATGATCAACTTTCAAGTGTCAGTTGCTCATCTTAATAGCTGTTCATGTAGTTTTATTCTTTAAAATGATTTTGATCTACATTATAATTACTTGTATATCATAAAACATGATTAATGGCCTCCTTTAAAAAAAATCATGATACTGGCAGTGATGGTAAATCCTTAGCTTCTGGTTTCTGATATAAAACAGTTTTACATGTAAGCAAATTAGTTACAGTCTATTAGTTTGGTCACATAATTTGCTATTTCTACTAAGAAATAGTCCTGCAATGTGCGCGATACATATTCAAGGCCCCCCAATGCTATTTTGTCTGTCACAGTCTGAGCACAGTAAATTATCAACAGATTTTCGGAACTGCTATAATGTACTAAGCACTCTCATATAAACTGTTTATAAAATCAATATCTGGTACATTTGTTCAATTAAAAATAGCATTTTTTTTATTGTTGCCTGGTAACAAAATATCCTTACAAAAAATGGTTTAACTTTAATGTTCAAAGTTTCATCAAATTATACATCTAAGATGTCTTCCAGGCACTCAGCTAAATACACAGTTCTAAAACCTAAATGCCATCTCCCAGACCAATGAATCTATATATATATTGTATATATACCGGTATTGGTATCGGTGCTGATACCAAGTATTTTCATGAGTACTCCTGGTACCTGAAACGTTGCGGTGCAATTTGCGTCTATACAAAATGAATGGGCGCAATTCACACGGCAAAGAATGGCAGGTGATTTGAACAGGAATGCGGCATGATTCCTCTCTGAATAGCATGCGGTTTCCTGCACTGCTCCGGTGTAACTAATATCAATATTACAAGACTGGGGTCACACAGGAGTGGTGGGGAAACTGCAATCGCATGCCATTCTTTGCAGTGCAATTTCTTTTGTATGGATGCAAATCCCACCGCAAAGTATCAGTACTTGGTATTGCTGAGTACTTGGCCAAAAGTATCGGTACTCATCGATAAAAAAAGGGTATCGGTGCATCCCTAGCACTTTCCATTTTAACCGATTTATTAAAAGAAGAAAAAATTCAAATGAACTCATAAAAATAAAAATATCCAGCATATCAGGTGTTAAACACTTGCTGAGGATCGGAAACAATAGAATAGATATTCCAATCCCACTGCTACCAGCAATCACAATGGCTGCACGGATGTGTTCACAAACATGTCAGAGAACCCTCTAAAGAAGTCCCCTTTCAGGAATGTAATAAGTAAGGGTGCAGCTGGTCATCACCATGTTATTACGTACAGCTGTCCGGCCATTGGGATTGCTGGTGGTCCACTGCAACAGAGCCTGCAATACAGTTGCTCTCAAAACATAGCTAAACCAAAGAACAAAAATGAATTCCATGTATTTAGTGTTGGGTGGGTGACACCAGTTCTGGGGGTTATTATTATATCCACTGACACCAATGCTGGGGAGTTTTACCCTGTCTATTGACACCAATGCTTGCTGTGATTGACACCAACAATGGTGCTTATTTTACTACAGCTTTCCCTTCAGTGTACCTTAATCTCTATTTTGTATAAAATATAGCAAAGCAAAGAAGAAGGGTGCCACACTACAAGCCATACACTGTTAGATGACACCCACTTTATTGACCACACCTGCTTTTCTGCCAATGTGGAGTATTCCATAGCAAGAACATATGCAATTAGACGAATTGTGCAATTCCCACCTCCATAATTAAGCCCCGCGAGTAGGTTTGAAATGCATCAGTTGGCGTGGTTTGGACAGATCTAGGCTGGGCTGCTTTTACTTGCCTGATCATCTTTTCAGTACCACGTGCAATTGGACGAAAAGAGTAACTTTACTTTCACAAATCAAAGGAGTTAAAGCGAAGAACAGGGACCGAACCTTTTTGTTCCTGGGAGAAAAAAAATACACATCACATGTGAGTAAAAGCAGCACATTTGCACCCACACCATAGTTAGATACATATTAACTGCTTGAGTGACATGTTTAACCCTTTGATCACCCCAGATGTTAACCCCTTCCTGCCCAGTGTCATTAGTAAAGTGTCAGTGCCATTTTTTTAGCACTGATCACTGTATTAGTGTCAATGGAGATGTCAGTGGCAGTTAGTGAGTTCCCACCCAGTATCAATTAGTGTCAGAATGCTCGCCGCAGTCCCACTATAAGTCGTTGATCGCCGCCATTACTAGCATACAAAAAAATTCCAGTATATATACTGCTATTTGTAGATGCTGTAACTTTCATGTAAACCAATTAATACACTTATTGGGATTTTGTTCTACCAAAGACATGTAGCAGAATAAATTTTGGCCTAAATTTATGAAGAAATTTAATTATTTTAAATTTTTTTATTGGATATGTTTTATAGCAAAAAGTGAAAAATATTGTTTTTTTTTTTTTAAATTGTTGGTCTGTTTTGTTTATAGTGCAAAAATTAAAATAAGCAGAGGTGATCTAATACCACCAAAAGAAAACTGTGGGAAATTACATACATTTCATTTATGTACAGTGTTGCATGACCGCGCAATTGCCAGTTAAAGTAACACAGCCCCATATCACGAAAAAAATTACCTGGTCATGAAGGGGGCTAAATCTTCCAGAGGGCAAGTGGTTAAACACCAAATGATTTGGCTGTTATGGCAATAGATGCCTCAGTTAAACAGGTACCAACCATCTGCATTTTTTGAAAATCTAACAAGTCACCCATTTTACTGACCACTCACACTAACAATTCAGCAGAAAAAAAGTGTAATACACTAACAATCAATATGGAAAGCATGAACAAAGAAAAGATACAAAAAAAACAGTCTGCACAAATAAAAGTAAGCCCTATAATACTGGTGTCACATTATTTTGCAAAGTCATCTGCGTTAATAGTACAAATACCAAATGCTGAGGTTTTTAAAAAAAATACCACATTTTTCCACTAGAGGGCAGCAGATACTGACAAATCTTATCCTTTCAAATGTCTTTTTTTTCACAGTAGAATTCATTGAAGAAATGATTTGATGTGTGCAGGGCAGGATTACCTATACCTGATTCACTAGCCCTGACAAAGAAGGTTTATACCAAAAGAGCATCTGTTTTCAGAATGCAGCTTATAAAAGGTCATCATAAAAATATATAAATACTGTATTTTTTAACCTGAGGACAGTTCTTGGTATATTCTTTACAGAAAATGACATTTTAGAAATTATGTGAATCAAGTATGAAAGAATGCATTCCAACTGTATTGATTTATAGCTATTTGTAGAAAACATTGATATTTTCTTGTATGTGTTGCATTGAGCGAGTATACTGATTTAGATATGCTCAATTGTTTATGTCTGAGGAAGGGGAGGACTGACAACTCATGGGGCCCCCGGGCAATAGGGGATCATGGGGCCCCTGTGTCCTTGCCCAAACTCAAAAAAGCCTATGAAAAAGGTACCAGGGGCATCTCATGGGGCCCCCTACTGACCCCGGGCCCTCGAAATGGTCAGTCCGCCCCTGGTCTGAGGCCATATGTTAAAAAATGCAAACATATACACCTCTGACTGTTTTAGTTTTAATTTTATGCTTTTAATGTTTGTGTTATAATAGCCACATGACTGTGAAAATAGTGCATATGTTTTCTGGGGCTAAGCAGAACTCCAAACAAAAACAAACATGTCAAGATCTCAATATGTCCTGCCTTACTGATATACTGTAGTTCTAATCATCCTATATGTCCACTTTCTCAACCTTTCCAATACAGAGGAACCCTAGAAAAAACTTTCAAATCTCAGAAAACCCCTGCTAAAATTACTGTATCTACAACTCATAATGCATTAGTGTGATGGTCAGTGGGAAGAATGCTCCTTACACTTGTAGTCATTGGGAAGAATTACCTCCTTACAGATACAATATATTGCCAAAAGTATTGGGCCAGCCCTCCAAATCATTGGATTCAGGTGCTCCAATCACCTCCATGGTCACATGTATATAAAATCAAGCAGCTAGGCATGCAGACTGCTTCTACAAACATTTGTGAAAGAATGGGTCGCTCTCAGGAGCTCAGTGAATTCCAGCGTGCTACCGTGATATTTGTGACATTTCCTTGCTACTAAATATTCCATGGTCAACTGTTAGTGGTATTATAACAAAATGGAAGCAACTGGGACCAACAGCAAATCAGCCACAAAATGGTAGGCCACATAAAATGACAGAGCGGGGTCAGCGTATGCTGAATCACACAGTGCGCAGAAGTCGCCAACTGCCTGCAGAGTCAATAGCTAAAGACCTCCAAACTTCGTGTGGCCCTCAGATTAGCACAACAACAGTGTTAAGAGAACTTCATGGAATGGGTCTCCATGGCCGGGCAGCTGCATCCAAGCCTTACATTACCAAGTGCAATGCAAAGTGTTGGATATAGTGGTGTAAAGCATGCCACCACTGGACTCTAGAGCAGTGGAGACATGTCCTCTAGAGTGACCAATCACACTTCTCTCTCTGCCAATCCAATGGATGTGTCTGGGTTTGACGGTTGCCAGGAGAACAGAACTTGCCTGACTGCACTGTGCCAAATATAAAGTTTAGTGGAGGGGGATTATGGTATGGAGGTTGTTTTTCAAGGGTTGGGCTTGGCCCCTTAGTTCCAGTGAAGGGAACTCTTAAGGTGTCAGCACACCAAGACATTTTGGACAATGTCATACTCCCAACTTTGTGGCAACAGTTTGGGGACGGCCCCTTCCTGTTCCAACATGACTGCACACCAGTGCACAAAGCAAGGTCCATAAATACATGGATAAGTGAGTTTGGGGTGGAGGAACCTTGACTGGCCTGCACATAGTCCTGACCTCAACCCAACAGAACACCTTTGGGATGACTTAGAGCGGTGACTATGAGCCAGGCCTTCTCGTCCAACATCAGTGCCTGATCTTACAAATGAGATTCTGGAAGAATGGTCAAACATTCCCATAGACACACTCCTAAACCTTGTGGACAGCCTTCCCAGAAGAGTTGAAGCTGTTATAGCTACAAAGGGTGGGCCAACTCAATATTGAACCCTACGGACTAAGACTGGGATGCTGCTAAACTTCATGTGCGTGAAAGGGCAGGTGTCCCAATACTTTTGGCAATATTGTGTAGCTAAAAACATGAATAGTGTCAGCAGGAGCTAATCTGAGGCAGAAATTGCTCATTGGAAAAAATAGGTAGACAGTGAGCACACAGGCCAAAACAGCAGCTCGCACAAAAGGATAACCTGCTATATTCTCAAAGTGATAAAGAAAAAGAAAGGAAGTGCAGCTCTCAAAAGAAGATGAGATAATAAATAACTCAATGCTATAGCATTATATAATCAAATAATTGAATAAAATACCCAGGTGACTAGGTGACCTAGGTGTCACTTTTGCACTGTCATTTCAGCATGGCACAGTTTTTATTGTTTATTTGCTCACTATAGCGCTGCTTTAGGGAGCTTCACCTATAATACTTTGTTGTGCTCATTCACTTACAGTCACCTAGGTATTTTATTCAATTATTTGATTCTATAACGCTGTAGAAATTGCACATTGCTCAAGGAACCCCTAGAAACTTCTGGAGGAACCCTAGGGCTATAAGGAACCCTGGTTGAGAAACCCTGCTCTTTGTGCTCAAACCAAACCCTGCCCCCTGCTGACCATGGATACAGAGGTGTGTCCACCTGGATTGTGGTAAAGCCAAACTCCTGGAATTGCACAACAATTGCCCTTGCAGTGACCCCCCCCCCAACATTGCAAGGATTAAATACTTGCTAAGTCTGAGGGTAAATTAATAAAGTGCAATTCTTACTTTATTCTATGCTTACTAGAAGGCTCCGTCAGGGAGAAAAGGAGAGTGTTAAAGTCTGCTGGACTGAGGGGTAAGGCAAGTATTACACCTTATTCCCCTATCCCCCTAGATTTAGGCATTTATCCCTTGCAGTGCATGGGTTCCCACTGCAAGGTACAGCAATTTTTCAGAATTCCCAGAGTTAGGCTCCTCCTGAAAAATAGCAGTTAACTTCCTAGTTATGCCAGCGTGCCTAGGCACTACAGTACCTAAAACTTCATAGCTATATACTTGAAGTGTGAGATCTAAGGCACTGCTACCTATAACTGTTAGTCTCAGAAGATTCAGTGAGGTCACTACTGTGCTGTTTGCTGTTCTCCTTGTTGGAGGATCTAAGATGAGAAATATAAACCCTATCTTCACCAAGATGGCTGCTTCACAGTGGCACTGTTAGTCAGCAATGGGGTTAAGATCTGCTGCGATGAGACCGCAAGCAATACTGGTGCCTGCATTTTTTTCGGTAATAGCTTCCATAGTTTAGTTCATCTTTATTTTAATGCATCACTTGTAGCTTTGTCTCCACCCATTAGCAGATCAAAGGCATTTTGTTTTAATTTCTGC
Source organism: Staurois parvus (assembly GCF_062004578.1). Lineage (NCBI taxonomy): Eukaryota > Metazoa > Chordata > Amphibia > Anura > Ranidae > Staurois > Staurois parvus. Next base: position 11,365,072 of record NW_028317855.1, on the reverse strand, counting down.
TTTGTTTCTTTATAACTTTGTTTGAATATTTATTGAAGACTTACTGAAAGTTATGATACTTTTGTAGGGCTCCCGGGACTGTTTTTTTTTTAAACTGGCTTTTTGTGTTTAGGATTAAAAAATGGGTAATGCCAACTGAATATATGATACAAAAAAACAGAAGCAGAGGTTATCTTTTGTTATAGGTATAAGTTACAGGTATATACAAATCTATACTCTTCCACTAAAAGTTAATTCTGGACCTGCCCCATCTTGCCTCTCAAGCCTCACAGATCAATAGGGAAGCTTAGTAGGTGGAAGGCATGAAATCCAGCCCAACTGTTTCAGGAAAAGTATATTAACTTCCAGCTGCCTATATAGTTAGATCTAATTATTGCTTTGATGTGCAGTAAGTTGTGCTTCGTAAATATTTTTATCATATGTTTGGCTGGAAATACCCACATTTGTGATAGGTTGCCTACCCATCAACAAGCATTCATACAAATTGGGAATTATCCTCTACACTTTGTGTCTCCCAATATTAGTCAACACCCAATGGTGCCCTAAAAATACAGTATTTGTACTTATGTACGTATGTATGGTATAAAAGCAGACTGTCTATTGTAAGAAAATGAATACTGCGTACACAGGGAGAATATAACGAATGCAAGGTGAAGTCACTAAAGCATAACTTTGCACAGGGACTACTTGCACTAAGGCTATTCACAGCAGTTTCCAATTAGGGCTGTGCCATGTATGGTGTTAAGTTGGACAGTCAGATTTTTACAACTTCTGTAGGCTTTTTGGAATTTTAAAATAGAAATATTACATATCAAGAGCTGTGAGTGGCATTTTATTGAAGCCCAACTGTGGTCATGGCCCAACCTCCTAGTCATAGTGCAGAAAATGCACCTGTGCAGGCCCTACCTACCTTTCAAGTCTGCCCCAAGCATTAGCAGTCACAGTGGCATCCAGGAAATATGATATGCTGATTGTGCAAAGATATCCCAAATAGTTTTCTAAGCCGACATTTAAGCACCATCACACAGTCACCAGTGGGCCAGAGAGGAGGATAATAAATATTGCTATATTCACAGTGTTAAAAATAATTGTAATAGCAATAAAAGTGATAAAAAAAGAAATAAAGGAACAGTGTAAAAAAAATAAATAAAAAAAATAAGGAAAAATAATTAATGTGCCCTCTCCCCTCCATGCCAGCACGCACAAGCAAACTGATACGTAAGTAGCACATGCATATGTAAACTGTGTTCTCACCACACATGTGAGGTATCCCTGCAAACATCTTGCAGAAATAATAATTCTAAACAGGTAACCTGTAAACATTTTTAAAGCATCTCCTATGGAGATTTTTAAGTGCCCCAGTTTGTCGACAGTGCACGAGAGTGCACAATTTTAAAGAGTGACATATTAGGCATCTATTAACTTGGCATAACATCATCTTTTATATTTTACAAAAGAATTGGGTTATATATTGTGGTTATTTTTGGAGTGTATTTTTCCCTAAAAATTGCGTTTGAAAAACTGCTGCACATATACCATGTGACATAAAAAATTGCAATGATCGCCAATTTATTTTCTAGGGTCTCTACTAAAAAATTTAAAATGTTTGGGTGTTCTAAGTAATTCTCTAGCAAAAAATACTGATTTTTACTTATAAACAAAAAGTGCCAGAAAAGGCTTAGTGTAGGTTAGGGCATAAAAGCAACTGCTGGGTTCCTTCCCACTAAATCCTATGCTTTTTTTCCTTGTTTGTCTTACCTCAGTCAAACATTTTCTGCGACTGATGATCACAGCAGCATTTATATTTAAGAACATTCCTACCAAACTATCTAATTGCATCTATATTTTCAGGATGTCTTGCTTCAAAACCTTGGTTCATGCCACAGCATTTCAGTGAACCTGAGGTCAGGTGTTGATCAATACGAAAAAGAGATCCTTCTGTTTGAGACACTATGTCAACAATTTACTCCTGTGTTTTAGGTTACTGCCATGTTGTAGGGTCCAGTTTCTATTTGTTGTTTATTGAAGACAGAATCCATGATGTTTGGCTGTATACTTGGAGTTTTTCTATCCCCTTCTCAAATCATATTATTTACTTTAATTCAAAGTGTATGTATTAAAAGTATGGTATATGGATTTACTCTTATCTAGCTATGAATATATATATATATATATATATATATATATATATATATATATATATATATATATATCCCAGACATCATGCAGCTTGTTTAAAAAGGTACCACACTTATTTTCCAATAAATGTATTTTAGCCCAGTCAATACATCAAATAGAATCTATTTGCTACTGTTTGTAGAAAAACTATTACATAGAGGAAAAATAAAAATATGTTCTACGTAAGCAGTTTGCAATCAACTCTTTTGTACAGTGATGTTATTTTATTGTTGCAAAATGTCAGGTTAATGTTATGTGACAATGCGCCACAATGAGACATACGTCCTACTGAATAATTCCTAGTCCTAAATATGAACACACAGCATACTGCATAAAAATGGCAACTTGCTATTCTGCTGGGAATGTTTATGCACTGAAGGATTTTTTTCTGGGAAAACACTGCTTAAAATAAGAAGCTTTTAGCTCATAACCTAAATCTCAAATTAAAATTAGGCCACTAGATCATCCCTTAAAATGCTTTCCTGGGTAAAGCAAAGTATTTACTTCAGATCCAAGCCTCTTCTGCATTTCTTATGACTGTTATTCTTGAAGTAGTCCTCAGAGTAAGGTAAAAAGCCAAGGAAAGGCAAGTCAGATGAAAAGAAAGAACCTTTTTACTGGCCTATTCTAAATATGAGGCAATTTTGTTTTTTTAATATCATCATTTGTTGGATAAACAGTATATATTTTCTAAAAGAATACATGTCCAAATGTTTTGACTGTAACCAAATACTAGAAGCTAATAATTGTTTTGTTTTAAAATCCAATTTATTCTATTCATATTAAATTCTGTTGCTCATTACACTATAAATGTACACATGGGTTTATTTATGATCACTGCCAAGCAGTCTCTTGCATAATCATATTACAATCAATGTTAGGCATGGTCAACAAGGACCACTGCGCAGAGATGTTTGCCCACCTTCCCATCTAAGCTATACCAATCATTATTTTGCACAACAGGCATTGCTTTCTGCCACGAGGGCCAATGAGAACCAAACATAAGTCATAGGGCTATTTTTAAATATTGCTTAATCCTTAAATGGCCAAAAGACCAAGTTACAATGTGATTCGATCCCCTAAGACGGGTGCTGATGTTTTTCAACTTTTATGCAAGAGGGAAGTTTTTTGGATTTTTTATTTAAATACACGTATCCCATATGGTTTAAACCATGAATGGGACATTACATATTTTTATGAATAGTTTTTTTTAAGAAATTCCCTCCTGCTGAACAATGCTGTTTGACTATATATGTTGTGCATCTTTGTATGGGCTCTATAGTGTGTGTCACATTGCTGGGTTTTTCTAATGACATGCTTTCCCGTTGCAGGATTTTCTATTCAGTTAAGCATCTTCAGTGCTCTTAACAAGCCTGTCTGGATATACATGGATCTATGTGATTTGACTAACTATGACAGATTTGAATTTTGTTGTTCTGCTTCTCATTTTTGTTTTTTACACAGAGCTTTTTAATATCTTGGGGCATGTGTATATCTCTTCTCATAGTTTCCTGTTTTTCCTGGTTTCTACGTGTAAAATATTTTTATGTTTGTGCTGTTTGTTCCATTTGTGGAAGCATAAAGGATTTTTATTTTCATCAACTTTGCTGTGTGCGCCCATCATCTTCTTTTCTTCCACGTTTGTTACATTTTAATAAAATATATCAACCAGCAGCAGAACATTACATCACACCCCTACTGCACATTATATCATTCAGTATAAGCAATTGACCTGCAAAGACAATGCATATTACTTTGCAACATCAAATTACACCACACGGCTGTAGCAGTATATGACAGAGGATCTCATCCTCAGCATCTTCATGTGCGGTCCCTCTGATAACATATCTAGCACCACTTCTCTTCATGCGCAGCCCCTCTTATGTTCAGCCAGTTCCTAAAAGCATCCTTAATGTTCAGGCTTCTTATATTCATTTACCACAAGCCCCTCCTGTGGATATTGGCAGATGACTAGAAGGGAAATGAGTACTTCAAGAAAAGATCCCCCAGATAACCTATGACCAGGATGCCCTGAGTTCTTAGAAGCAGAAGACAAATGCTAGGATCTTTGTGAATAGTCTGAACGCAGAGGATAGGCCAAAAAGCAGTGGCACTAAATGGGAATGGTTGTCTTGGACAGCAAAGGGCAGAAAATGCTGATGTGGTTGATAACTGGGAACATGCAGATATGAATCTTAGATGTCTACAGATGCTAGGTTTATCCCTTGTCTCAAGGAGGCAATAAACGACCTTGCATTTTCACATGAAATTTGGGAATTTGAAAGAATTTGTTGGTGGATTTGAGATTCAGAATAGGATGAATACTCCAGTTGATGTTTGAAAGCATGAACATGTGTTAATAAAACTCTTTGAGGTGCTAGAACAGCTACTTCCTGGGAAAAGAAATGATTCAGGGCATTCTGCAAATCTGACTGTCCTTACCATGTTACCACGTCCCTTAGCAAATATCTTGGATTGTCTTCTTTCCAAGAAGGGGTCATTTGGGGGGTGCTTCTACTATCCTGGCATTTCAGGGCCAACATTAGAAGACCAAGCTTTTTCTGACACCTTTTGTTTACATGACAAAAAAAACAGGTATTTTTGCTAGAAAGAATTTGAACCCCCAAACATTATATATATTTTTAAAGCAGAGGCCCTAGAGAATAAACAGTGGGTGTTACAATTTTTTATGGTGTACAGTATTTGCGCAGCGATTTTTCAAACGTACTTTATTTGGGAAAAATTAAATTTTAATGCACTAAAACACAATATATTGCCCAATTGTTTGAGAAAATATTAAAGATGATGTTACGCAGAGTAAATAGAAACCAAACATGACATTTATTAAAATTGTGCATGCCTGTGCAATGTTGTCAAACTACATACAGTTGCAAGAAAAAGTATGTGAACCCCTTGGGATTACGTGGAGTTTTGCATGAATTGGGCATAATATGTGCTCTGAACATCATCTAAGTCACAACAATAGAAGAACACAGTCTGCTGAACATAATACTACACAAACATTAGATGTTGCCATGGTTTAATTGCACATAACATGTAAACATTCACAGTGCAGGGAGGAAAAAGTATGTGAACCTTTGGACTTAATAACTGGTTGAGGCTCCTTTGGCAGCAATAACCTCAACCAAACGTTTCCTGTAGTTGCAGATCAGACCTGCACAACGATCTGGAGTAATTTTGGACCACTCCTCTTCACAAAACTGTTTCAGTGTAGCAATATTCTTGGGATGTCTGGCGTGAATCGCTCTCTTAAGGTCATGCCACAGCATTTCAATCGGGTTGAGGTCAGGACTCTGACTGGGCCACTCCAGAAGGCGTATTCTGTGCTGTTGCAGCCATTGTTTTGTTGAATTACTTGTATGCTTTGGGTCATTGTCGTGTTGCATCACCCATCCTCTGCGGAGCTTCAGTTGGCGGACAGATGGTCGTACATTTTCCTGCAAAATGTCTTGATAAAGTCTGGAATTCATTTTCCCATCAATGACAACAATCCGTCCAAGCCCTGAGGCAGCAAAGCAGCCCCAAACCATGATGCTCCCTCCGCCATGTTTCACAGTGGGGATAAGGGTTTGATGTTGGTGTGCTGTGCCTTTTTTTCTCCACACATAGTGTTGTGTGTTCTTCCCAAACAACTCAATCTTGGTTTCATCTGTCCACAGTATATTTTGCCAGTAGTGCTGTGGAACATCCAGGTGCTCTTTTGCAAACTTCAAACGTGCTGCAATATTCTTTTTGGACAGCAATGGCTTCCTCTGTGGTGTCCTCCCATGTACTCCATTCTTGTTTAATGTTCTCCTTATTGTAGATGTGTCAACAAAAATGTTAGCATGTGCCAGAGATTTCTGTAGGTCTTTAGCTGACACTCTGGGATTCTTCTTTACATCATGCAGCATTCTGCGCTGTGCTCTTGCAGTCATTTTTACAGGACGACCATGCCTAGGGAGAGTAGCAACAGTGCTAAACTTTCTCCATTTGTAGACAGTCTGTCTTACCGTGGACACATGAACATCAAGGCTTTTGGAGATACTTTTGTAACCCTTTCCAGCTTCATGCAAGTCAACAATTCTTGATCGTAGGTCTTCAGAGAGCTCTTTTCTGCGAGGCATGGTTCATATCAGACAGTGCTTCTTGAAACCAGTAAACCCAAAACAGGTGTGTGTTTTTTAAGGGCGGCAGGACAGCTGTCATCTACACATCCAATATCATCACACTGATTGGAGTCAAGGTTGGCTCACTCCTGGCTCCAATTAGCTCTGGGAGAAGTCATTAAGCTAGGGCCTCACATACTTTTTCCTCCCTGCACTGTAAATGTTTACATGTTATGTGCAATTAAACCATGGCAACATCTAATGTTTGTGTAGTATTATGTTCAGCAGACTGTGTTCTTCTATTGTTGTGACTTAGATGACGTTCAGAGCACATTTTATGCCCAATTCATGCAAAACTCCACGTAATCCCAAGGGGTTCACATACTTTTTCTTGCAACTGAAAATCTGGAGTCTGTTAGACTCTAGATCTTTCATCTGCCCTTAAAGCATCTGATCACTCCAAGATCGGTGTGATCAGATGCTTTCCCAATTTTAAAATGGCCCTGTTTATATCAGGCAAAACCTAAATGATGAAATGCTCCTTTCTTTCAGTTTCTTAGACCATAGAGATGAGCCATTCTGGTCTTCCATCAGCTCTATGGTCAGCAAGAGGAACCACCAGTTACATTTTCAGGTTGTCCGGTGGGACAGAAGAGCCTGAGAAAGCCTACGGGAGGGGTGGGATGTTCCTTCCAGCTGCTTGTAAAAACAATGCAGAGGCTAATTAGTTGCTAGGATTGCTTTTACATGAAAGCTGACCACTAGCTGAAAAAACAATACCAGGATGATACCTCTATCACAGCTTGATTACCGTGTCACAATCTCCTCTGATGACCTCTCATCTCTTGTCCAGCAGGGAGCCAGAAAATGAATCAAACACTGAACATGCAGATGTAAGAGAGATCCTGTGTCATCCGCTTTATGGAGGATCACTCCACTGAAAGGAAAAGAGAGCACAGTCCACACTTCACAGCTCTCTCCTGTCATTTCTCTTTTGCAGGCTTCACTTCTCCAGGCTGCTTTCCCCTTGTCCCAACCGTGAGTGCGGGTATGGACGAAGGCACTTAGCAGCTAGGCACAGCGTCCATGGAAAGACCGGCCTGAGCGGGCACAACTGAAATCTGTAGAGGGCGTAGCTCACCCGAGCGCTCCCCTAGATTCAGCCATGGCAGAGAGTAGGGAAACCAGAAGCCATGGCTGCACCCTAGGTGGCTGCCTAGTTCGCCTAGTGGTAGCGCCAGCCCTGCCCATGGGAATATATTTTGCGGTATGTTTGCATACAGTCATTTTGAAGAATTCTCAGGCAATTTTCCATTGATCGTCAATGCAAGGGGACACCATTTTCAAAGTACGTGCTTCTTTTGTTAGTTATTATTATATTTGTTTATATAATTAATATTGCTGAAAAATGTTGTCCTATATAGCAGTTATGGGTGTCAAAACTATGTATGCCACATTCCTTTTTTTAAAAAATATTTTGTAATATCCACAATGTATTGTTTATGCTAATGCCGTTAAGCTTAAGATAAAATAATTATTAGCAGGGGTTCTCTGAGACCTGAAAGTTATTTTAATTGTTCCTTTCCTGTTTAAAAGATTGAGAAATACTGATATATACATTCAATGTCAAAAGTAACCAAAAAAATTGACAAAGAAGAAACTATTGGGATAATTTAAATTTTTTTATATCCATATTAGTTCTGCTGAATTGTACATTTGCAGGAAATGACAACTAAAACTGCAGATATTGGAGCCAAATTTACACCTGCCAAAATGTTTAATGGATTTTTTTATGAGTTTTGGGCAGACAATACAGAACTGGATCCATAATATTACACTCCAATAAATAACAGTTTTATTTTCATCAATCACACCTTCTTAATTGCTTCATTCACAATGTTTTGAATCTTGCTTTGCACAGAAAAAACAGGATCATGGTCCGTGACAGGAAATAAATTAGTATCGCAGAATTAGCAAAAGATTTCTTCCATATAATTAGACTTGTTCAGGACAGCAGGTTTGACCACAATACCTGACCCTCCGGCAAAGGCTTGCCAAGCATCTCTTTCCCTGTGGAATGTTAGTGAATTAAAGGTGACTTACCCATTCTATACTACATTAGGACCATCTCTATCCTTACCATAAAATATTTAAGAATTCAATGTTCTGCATTATTTCGAATAAAACATGCAGCTCTCACTGCAATGCTCACCCTATCTAGGGTTTGTCCCTCACAGACTCACAATTTTATGATCCAAGCACAGTCCTTCCAGTGTCATTTACCCAATTTGTGAGAGCCTATGAAGTGAAGGACCAATCATCAAAACATCCTGGACTAAGACTGGTTTAATGCTGCAGAGAGCAGCACAATGTTATTTCATTGTGTTGGTTTTTGCAGCATTTATGACCTGCCCACCACTAGATGAATAGGACCTATGACATGAAGTATTCTTACCCATGGGAAAAGTATACATATATATATAATTTTTTTAAAAATAAAGGGTGCCAGAGGGTGTTTCAAAAAGGAGACAGAAAATGGTGGGGCCCAAACTAGAGTGGGCTTTAAAACATTAGGCTTTCTCTGGTTTTAACATTGCAAATAAATTATTCCAGTGTTGAATCATCAATAGAAGATTCTTAAATTTTCCAAACAAATTTTTTTTTTAAAGTCTCAATACAATGTAAAGCAGAACTCTATCCAAAAGGGAAAGTTCTGCTTGTCTGCCTGTTTGGGGGGGAAGTGGTACCTAGTTTTTACAGATACCCGCTCCCACTTCCGGGTCAGATCGCTATGGTGATCTAAGCTGGAGGTTTTGCCCTCCTCCAAACCCCCACAGCTTTCTGGGACACTTCACAGGTCCCAGAAGACTGCGGCCCATTCACAAAGCGCAGTGCTCTTCATGCATTTGCAGTAGGAAACTGGCTGTGAAACCTTTCCCTTACTAAAGATGCTGCCACCAGCACCTGAAGAATTGGCTCGGGTGAGGACATCGCTGGTCCCATGGGACAGGTAAGTGCCCTTATATTAATAGTCAGAAGCTACAGTATTTGTAGTTGCTGACTTTTAATTTTTTTTGAAGGAGCCCAGAGCTCCACTTTAAAAAAAAAAAAGGAAATGCAATAGGGCTAAACTATAACTATTTGGAAAGGAGTTTTGGCAGAAAGATTTACCACTGATGTTGGCGTTGTTTTGAATAGCTGTGTTATCTTAATTTCTCTTCCTCTTCTTGGATGAACCAATGACAAAAATAGAAAATGACATAGGTTAGGAATATGCTGATGCCACAGAGGTGGATGGCACCAAGTTTTGCTTTTGTTGGGTAGAAGCTATAAAGGCCACTTATACTGATGTAATTTGGGAAATGAAACTTGTGTGCACTCAACAGGCTCTTTGAGTAATGACTTCTAACACACTACCTATCCACTGGAGACAATCTGGCTTTCCCACTTCCACTGCTCATCTTAATAGGCTCTAACCTCCTACTCTGGAAGTCCACTTCATACTGGCTCATTCACAACTTGGGCAACTTACTCTGATGCTATTTTGCAGTTCTTCTCCACAAGAGTTTCCTTAAGAATCCCACAATACAGAGAATCCTTGTGGGAAAATGGTTCTCACCCCAGAAAAGATGAAACTCTGTTGAGCAATCACATTTACGATCTAGGTGTCTCCTGCACACATAGGAATATGCTTCTTCAAAATTATTTTCAACACTGTCACATACCTGTTAGTGAAGTTTGAGATAACAGGGATGGTCTCTTGTACAATTTCCGTCCAAGCACCCCTGGTGGTGGACAGAAAGGGACTGCTAGGGCAGTGGAAGGGTGCAGGTGCCTGTAAGTTGGTGCAGCGAACTTGGACTTCAAAATGTTGAGGGGTGATGAGCAGAAGTGAGAAGTCAGATCACTCACTTCTGCCAGGTTGTTTTGGGTAACAACCAGGCAGATAGGTACAGAATAATGATCAGAGTCAGGCAGGGGTTGGCAATGTGCAGGCCATGAGGCACATAATCAGCAGGCAAAGTCTTACTCAAAACTCCAGGACAGGGTTGGTAATATGAATTAGCAACATACATAAACAGGCAAAGTGAATTCATAGAAGAGTCAGACATAGCTCAGTCAGTAACAGGATCAATCAGGCGTTCTGAAACACAAGTCAAGAGATAAACCTGAAGACCATCCAGCAATGATACTAGGCAGGCCTCTAGCAAGTCCTGTGCTATGGGGGCACTCATGTTGGTGTGCTCCCGAACTGGGCTGTGTGCATCCATAAACAGACACAGCATATCTTGGCCATGCCCCCTTCTCTTTCCTCACAGGAGGCTCCTGTTGCTCTCAGTGTATCCTGTGGATCCAGGTAAGGGGGTAGTCAGGTAAGTGTTTATGGAAGGAAAAAGGAATAGGTAGTGGTAGCTTTTTTTACCTCAATGCGTAGACTGCATTCAAATTTAGAACCACTTTAATTGTGGTGGCTGCACTCGTTTTTTTCTTAGGATTTTTTTCCTTTAGATTTCACTTGTTGTTTCAGCAGGTAAGTCTGTTATTTTTTACTGTTCAGCAAATGTGGAAGTTAGAGGGTTGAGACAAACCATTTAATACTGATGGATTGTTTACAAGGGTCAGTTTTTATTCCATAATGTAAAATGAAAAACAAACTGTTACTGTAACTGCTTGAACAGTGTTAGGTGGAGTTTGGCTTTAATTTGTTAGTCACGTCTGTCTAAATTTGCTAGTACATGTAACCATTCTATAGGGTGAGAATGCTGCTGTCCAAGGGGGCCTACATAGAGAGCAGCCACTCGAAGACAGGAAGTGTGTTACTGGCTGGATCACTAGGTAAAAATAAAAGAAGAAAGCCTAAAAAAAAAAGAATACTAAAGCAGTCACCAGTTTTAGGAATCGGTAAGCTGCACGTGGGAGGGGCCACCTTGCCTGTGTACACTGGACCTTTTCCTCTCTCTTCTGCAGTGTACATGCTCACTAATGCCTGAAACAAGTTGGGATTGTATTCATGCAAATTCAGCATAAAGGCGGCACCCTGAATCAGAAGTGAGCCACACACCCGGTGAAACTGTGTCACAACTGAAGGCTTTGTTGATGTCCCACGATACGTACACCCTCATGGACTATAACATTTTGAAGGCCAACACCACAGAGCGATGTCCTGTTCCACCAACCCGGCTTTCCTATCATATTAATCCCAGTGATAGGCTGAGGTCCCCCCATATACTTACATGGACCTACTTGAGTGCATGACTTTTTTAACTCCTTCCAAAGTAGGGACTAGGTCCCTAAGGTCTCCTTCACGTGGGTTCGATTGCTGGGGCACTGACCGCTCAGAAGGGAGGCAGCTAGCCGCTCCCTTTACTATGTGTGGCACCCTCCTTGGTAGATAGGGTGAGCTAGATGATTATTTTTAGTTATAGGCTCAGTAGCAGCAGGTATAGTCAGAGGGGGTAAAATTTTGGTCAGGGCTGAGTGGCTCAGAGTGGCTCTGCAGACCAGCTTTCTGTAACTTCTCCCTGATCTAGAGGCTTGGAGAAGTCTCTAGAATTCAGTGAGCGGGAGTGAGGATTGGCTAGTCTGCACTCAAGGGATCAAGGGATCCTGGCCAATCCCTAAGCAGATGGCTTGGCATGGTGCCAGGAAAGCTCTTAAGAATAACCAAGCCTGCTCAGCAGAGAGAGAGTTTGGGTGGAAGATGGAGTAAGCAGGATGAAGTGTGGAACCTGGGAGGGGGTCCAGGAGAGGAGCCTGCCTACAGGTAGGGGAGTTGGAAAGGAGGATCTGTCAGCCTCATCATCCCCTGAGAAAAGACAGCCTGGGGAGCAGGGAAGGAGCCAGCCCAGTATAAGACCTGAAGGCAGCCACCAATCCACAGGCTTGCAGGAGAGACTGAGTGTGTGACCCCAGAGGGGAAAGTGCATTCCGGTGGGAAACCTGACTAGTCCCCATCTGGGACTGCTTTCTTTTCAAGTGGCAGCTTATGGGACCTCTTGGCCAGGGATTCCCTCCGGCAGCAAGGAGAGGCTGGATAGCTCTCCAAGAAGAGAAAACCCTTCTGACTACTTGTACATAGTTCCACGAAGCCGTCCTAAGTTTTACAGTTCCTCTGGCTTGTCATGTATCCTTTATCCCCATCCAAGTTTCAATCCCCTAATAAAATCCCCCCCCCCCCCAAAAAAAAGTTCAAGGTTTTACTGTCTCTGGAGTACATGGTCTGAAGGAAATGCGTGTTGCCTTGCTCTACAGGACTATAGGGGGACCCAAATCTCTAGCGACTCCTAAAGGGGTAGTGCAACATATGCATGAGACTTGTCGCCTCTGCTGACATTGTACTCTTGCTGTCTGGCTGTTGTAGCATTCCTCTACTCTGGTTGCTCTTAGCAATGGCATGTTCACCACTACACCCTGCATGTGCTTAACAGGCCCTATTCTTCAAATATGCCATATACTACCAACCCTTTGTACTAACTTCAGACCAGGCATTTGAATAGTTAATGAATCTTTAACTGAGAAATCTGCAGCAGTACAGTTCATGAACACAGCCCCTTACTATCTAGTTATCTCTAGGCTGTCCAGGCATACCTTTGCAGGTAATGGTCCATACAAGTCCTTAGTAGGTAAGCTCCCTTGGAGTGGTGATTGTTGCTCCTGGCTACATCCTCTTCTTTGAACCTTTCATTCTTCTCTTATGTGGTCCTCCGGTACCCCCTTGGACTGAGCCATCCCCCTTTTTATATTCATCACAAGCTGAAGGGCGGAGCCCAGAAAGGCCTTGGAGACCCGGTGTTATCCCATTTCCACCTGGGCACCCTAGAATTCCTGTTCAGCAGCAACAGGATAAGTTCACCTTTTGACAAAAAATTAAAAATGCAAATTTTTTGCAGGTAAAAAAATATGCATTTATTATTTTTTGTTGCAGGAGTCTGTAAGGCACTGCAAAAGTATTCAGAAGATTTCTGGTGCTATGCAGGTCTCCTGCAGACCTCTTAGTATATCTGCTTGCCCGTACGGGCAAGCAGATACACTGACAGGAAGAATCAATGAACCACCAGGGAGCTCTACAGCACTATGATAGTTTACTCTAAAAATTGGTGGAACATGTAACATGTTCCCAAAGGTGAACTTATCCTTTAATTTGTAGGCATCTGCCTACATGCCATATATTACATTTTTGGATTTTGGTTTTGATACTCTTTGAAAGGTGTCCTAAGATAGCAAACTGTAAGTTAATAACATCATGCAGCAGATTTCAAGGTTTATTGATGTTACAGTGTTTTAGAAAGCAACTCTCCTAATGGGTAAAACATGTTAGAGAAGTGTTAAGAATAAATATATAGAGACACATTTTCAGTACTACATCGTATGGTGTAGCAGTATTTTGTGCATGACGGGATATACAGTATAAAACATAGAAAAGTGTACAAGTTTTAATGTGAAGTTTAAAACTAATAAAGTAAAAAAAAACTATTTGTGATATCATAATATATGCTTTGGTACCATAAAGTAGATACACCTTACAAACCAATCAGCGACTGCTGCCCCTCTCTGCCAATCCCTTCACAGGCTTCCAGTAACCCAACGTATAAAACTCAAAATACTAACCACAACATACAAAGCCATTCACAACACTGCCCCTTGCTACATCACCAAGATATAGTCCAATTCGCCCGCTCCGCTCCTCCCTTCCTCTCTAGCTTCCTCGTCACTTCCTCCCACACTCACCTCCGAGACTTCTCCATAGCCTCTCCTATCCTCTGGAACTCCTTACCCCAGTATGTCTGGTCAGCCTCCACCCTGTCTGTCTTTAGGCGATCTTTGAAAACTTACTTATTCATGGAAGCCTACTACAGCTTCACCTAAGAACTGTATTTGAGCCACCTCCATCAGATCATCCCCTGCACCTATCACCTTTTGTACCACCTCCCCCTTCCTTTAGATTGTATTCTGTCCCTTTATATTGTAAAATGCTGTGTAAACTGTTGGCGCTATATATATCCTGTATAATAATAATATTGTAAAGGTTTTTGAGAGCCACGGTTTTCTGGCTTGGGGCCACTGGACAGGTAAAGTGTATGCCCACTTTTGCAGTCAAATTGGGATAACACCTAGTTTAAAGTGGTTCTAAAGGCTGAAAAACTTCAGTGCACAGCTCTCCCCTCAGTTCCCCCTAATACTAACTTGAGCCTAATCTCAATTCTGTGATGTGTATGAGAGCATCGGCTCTCCCAGGTCTCACTCTTCTCATTGGCTCAGACATATTTACGTTGAACACCTTCTTGAAATGAATAATAAGGCATTCTTATATATCCTTTATACATTGCCCTATGTCTGTGGAGATATCAAGGTTCCCTTATTTTGATAAGTCTGGCCCCACCCCCAGCATCATGGATGAATGGAAGGGGAATGTCCTCTGGAAGGACGTCTTCACCTCTGGGCTACCAGCCTCTGTCTGCCTGGCACTAAAAGATATGAGGACACTCTGATAGGGACACCAGATGCATGGGGGCACTCTGATGGAGAAACCTGATGTAAGTAGGCACTCTGATGGGGACAATTTCATTACTGAAATGTTTTGGAAATTGTACAATGCATATTTTTTTATACATAAAATGACTACATATATACAATACTAGGATCTAGGTCATAGCACAAACAGGAGATTTAAACCTGTGCTGGATAAAAAATTTTACTGACCAGACTTCTTTGAAATGTAATTTTATACCCCTGCTATAAACTCAGGCTCAATATGGTTTGAAAGGATATTTTATGCAGTATGTGAAAATGAGCTTTTTATGAGCATAGCTCAAAATGATTCATATTTTATCTGAAAGAAACCTTATACATGGTGAAATACACATGGCTCTCTGTATCTTTCATTTGGAATATTTATGGTTTTATTTATGGACGTAAATCGAAACTAAACTCTATCAATCAACATGAACTATTTTTAATCTCTATGCTGCTAGCATTCGTAAGTAGTTAGGAAGGCATATTATATATTTTTGTTTTAACCTTTTTCATTTCTTCTGTTTCTTAATGATTTCTGGGCTAGGCCACAAAGATGTAATGCATCCAAGGATTCTTCATGGACATTTTTTTGTTTTTTCAATTGGAGGCAGGGAGGAGGGGCTTTATCAGCTAAGCACACCCTCCTACATGCATGTCTGAGATAAGGGCAGGTGGATTCCAGGATGTATATGCTACACAAATAATCTACCTTTACACAAGGTAGACATGGCTAGAAATGCTAGGGGGTGTTTTTCAAAGTGAGTTCTCAGCCAAAGCACAGAGACATGAAGGGATGGATGAGTTTTCTCTGAATATAGCATTTTCAGTTTGTAGTTCTTATATACAGTTTAATTTTGCTTTAAATACACAGTCTCCTAGACACTAGGGATTCCAAACACCACCATTCACTTTCCTTTGAAAAAGGTATATTTTGAAGACCTTTAGTATATTTGCAGAAAAAATACAAATGTTTTATCCAGGCTTAAGTAGGTGTAATATATTTATATAATTTGTTATAATGCCACTTACCAGTATTTAGATGTGAGCTTATTTTCACCTGGCGATCCTGTCAGTAGCACACTTCCTGTGCAAGAGTGACAATACTCAAGCATTGTACCAAGCAGCGTTGTCACCCTAGGATTGGAGGTGCATTAGGATTAGAAAACACTTTCCCCTTTCCTCGTCTCCTAAACATGAGAGGGATAGGTTCTGTAGTCCACAGAGATAACTGGGTGAGACTGATATCATTGTTTGAGTTAGGACTATAGAGTGAACATGTAACTGGACAGCAGTATATTTTTGGCAGGGTCAAACACATATAGCAAAACTTCTTTGCTGGTATAGTTAGCAGACCAAAAGTTAGCAAACAGGTTAATAATTAGGGTTTCTGACTTTAATTCTATGGTCCTGGCAGGTCTTGTTAATTTCCACTATATATACAATTGTGACAGTTGCTGAGACAGAAAGACTGTGTTTTAGTTTTAGGGTGCAATGCCAGAGTATTGGTCTGACAGTTACCATAACCAACCATTAACTTACAGAGGATGGAGAGAGGTGGAAGAAGGACCGTCAAGTTTACTTCCAGCAGTTTGCAGAAACTGAAAACATGGGATAGCACTAAGGAGCTGATTGCACTACCATGAAAGAGAAAAACACACACCAAGAAATTTCACTCTTAAATGTTTTTTAGATATGTAATTGGCCATGATCTTATTCAAAGGTAACCTTACATAATTAATAAATACATATCAAAGAAAAATATTTAGCCATCCTGGCTGAAATCAAACTAGCAATTATCAATACAGCCAGGGCTTCAGTTATGAATGAACACAGTGATCGATACCAATCGCTCATTGTGTTCAATCGGGAAAGGAAGGAGCTGGTAAATGTGACATATTTACTGGACCCTTTCCCCACTCTCCATTTTGAAGGATCCTATTGTGTGCTTGCAGTCACCCGTGGAAAGGAGAGGAGGGAATCCGGAAGCACTGTGGGGGTGGGAGCACAAAGAGGGGCCTGGGCAGCAGGGGGAAATGTATGGTGTACAGGGAGGGTGATGGGGGTGGCAGGGGGGCAACTGACTGCAACTGATCCCCTGTATGGCTCTCTCTGCAGTAGCTGAAAGGCAGTGGGAGGGAGAGGAGAAGAAACCAGCTTTCAGCTGCTGCAGAGAGAACCATACAGGGGATCAATTTCAGTACACCATGCTGAACACCCTCCCTGCCCACATCTGATTCAACCAGCTGCCTGGGCCCCCCCTGCTGGTCTGGCCCCCCTACGGGAGGACTGGGGTACCCCCTAATCTACAGCCCTGAATACAATAACATTCTCCATCCAGATATACTGGAGGACTACACCCTGAACAAAACACCATGACAGTTAATAAAAGAAAATGGTGGTGGGGAGGAGGGAGTCATGGTCTGGTCCAGAGAAGCTAGGGCACCTTACAGATCCAGGCTGTGGTATACATAGGGGGCACACACGCGGGGTGAAAGCACGCCATTTGCACAAATCTATTATGGCTTGTTACTAGGGGAGAATCCCTTGCAACAGCCAATAGCAACATAACTATTTATTTTAATGAACAACCGGCCCTTTGTACTATCCCATGGGGGTCCCACTGACCGCTAGTAACCTTGCATACTGATGACTATTTTCTTTGTTAGATGGAGGACAGTGTTTCAAAAGATGAACTGGTCAAGTCTATCTATATTCTGATATTTCTTTTTTCAAGTTTCTATATTCACATATAATTTTTAAATTTGAATTTCTCAGTAACTGCTTAAAAATCATTTGTTCATAACATACTGTATGTCATTGAATGCTCATATCAAAACTTAATGAAAAGTATTAGCTTTGTACTTGAGTGACTTCACTGCGTTAAGGAGTCTGTAGTTTGTCATCAAATGTTGTGCCCAAAAGGCATTACTGTTTTTAGCGCATAGTGTTTTGGGAGCAGTTAATGGTTCTACTGCATGACATTGCATTAAAATATAGTACATTAAACTACATTAAATATGACCCCTTGTGATGCATTACCAGTAGCAGCAGGATGCTATCTGAAGTTAGTTGTCAAATTTCTACTGGAATGTAACAAATGCTTGTGGTGTACAGTTTCAAAGGCCATTTACGAGATGATCTAATTAGAAGATATCTTAATGTTCAACTTCATAGAAATTGTCCTAATGGCTATCAAAGCTGGTTTAGAAACTATCAGTTATAATCCTGGAAAGTTTTTACTTTGAATCTGAGATTTATGCCTAAAATGCTAAAACCCTTTAAATATTATCTATTCATTAAAATGCATAATGTTGTTTTACAAAAGCTAAAAAAAATCTATACTGTTAGAAATAGTAAGGCTGCCATTGCTGACCTTCTTCTAAGAATACTAGTTGTTCAGCTGAGTCTTACTTCAATATTTCAAAGTAACTGACCTAAATGTGGGCAGAGAAAGTAAAAACATCAGATCTGCGTGTTTGTTCTCACTCAGCAATTTGAAGAATAACTAAAGGCATACATTTTTGGACAGAATAGAGTGGGATTAGACACCTGTCAGTTTTTTTTGCTGTCTGTGTTTCCATTAGGGAGTTTCACCCTCTCTCTTTGTCATGTTTAATGTTATCAGAAAAAGGAAAGTAAAATTAAACCAAAATTTTGGGTTGTCCAGAACAGTAATAGACTAGTAATTTTCCAATGGGGTGACCCTGGTGACAGCCAGGGATTCCCTTACTTTGGAGGGATTTCTTCTCACTTTCTGTTTTGGCTATGAGACAGGAAGTGAAGGAAAATATCCACAGTGGGAAACAATTGGCAAAAATAAAAAACCTGGCAAAGGTTATAACTCTCACATACTTTTTTCAAAATGAAAAAAAGGTTCTGCTTGTAGGCAGGTGCAGGCATTGTTTTGTCCTGAGGTGGCCTTAGAGACTCCATAGGACCTCTCTATGGAAGGGAGGTATTTGATTTGACACCAAATTCTGGCGACAGATAAGGAGGCCATCTTAAAGCATTTAACACTTTCGCTGCCAGAGCCATTTTTGTGCTTTTTTGCACATGTGTTTAAAAAATAATTTTAGCCCTAAAGATTGCATAAAACACCAAAACATTATATATTCTTTGAAAGCAGACACCCTGAAAAATTAAATGGTGGTAGTTTGTAATTTTTATATTACATAATATTAGCGCAAAAGGTCTAGGAAAAACAAAATTTCAGTAAAAAATGCACTTAAGTTTATTTTAGGGAGCACAAATGTAATAAGTGACATAATTTTTTGGTAAAATATAAAAAATGAGCTTGCACTGATTAAATAAATACCCAACATGTCAACCCTTGACAATTGTGCGCTCCAAGGAAATGGCAACACACTTCAGTTCCCTGTACTTTCCATAGGTGATGCTTTAAAAGCCCCTACAGGTCATCACTTTAGAGTTATGCAGGAGCTCTGGTGCTGAAAGTATTGCTCTCACTCAGACCTGAACGGTGATATGTAACATGTGTGTCACAATAAATATTTTTGTGCATAGGCAGACTCAAACATTTTTTGGGGGGATTTTATGAGCTTGGGTGGAACTCATTTTTTTACTTAACTTTTTTTTTATCACAAAGTCCCCTATGTGATGATTTTTTTGTGACAGGTTCTATTTAATGAGACACCAGGGGTTTAAAAGACCTTGAATGTCTCACTTGCTCTCCAATAAATCTAATGCAATGCAGATTGCACTGCATTCGATTCTTCCTTGGCCTAACAGGCTGAGGAACTGACATGGGGACATGTCACTTTACACATTGATTCCTCATCAGCAAGAAGAAGGGGGGAAGAGTGAATTCTTAGGTGGGTACATAGAGATTGGGATACATGGCGGGGGGGCCTTTACCAGGGCGGGGGGAACTGCAGTGTGTGTAAACCCCCCTGCTGTCAGGTCCATACGACATATGGACCTGGCAGTAAAAGGGTTTAATAAGGGATCACATATCATTTGGGCACACTCTGGGCAACTGGTAGGCTAGGGTGGGGAACCCGATGGTAAGGGACATTGCTCAGTACAGGGAAAGGTTCTTGACAAGTAGGGACAAAGTAAGGGATGATCTCCGGTGCTGAATGATGTCCAGGGTGCAGTGTTTTTTATGTTGATGTAAGGGGGGCTACTCTTGGGGTTTTGATGGCATTCTGTTCTTCTGATTGGTTGCAGTAGCTGCTGAAGGATGGATTCTGCTCTTTCCTCCCTCCAATGGTAGCTTAATCTTGGCATAATAGGGCAGGAAGAGGGGGAATTTGCTGAGAACAGACCTTCTCAGTATGGGCACCGTTTCTTTATGTTAAACACTGATTAAGTACTACATGTCTGTTTATATAATAGGATCACACACATCTTGTTAGGTTTATAAACTACTAAAATTCATTTTGAGAATGTTGGGGCAAGTGCTACCTTTATGGCCAAAGAATGGTCCCTCTTGCACTAACAAATAACATGGACATAGTTTTGTGGCTCACAGAACATAACATTTTTCCACATACCCTAGTACATACTGTGTGATTTCATCAGTGACCTACAGACTGACCTCAAATATTTGTTTGCAATAGTATCATAGTCTATAGCACATAGTAAACTGTACTCAAGAACTGGGTCCAAGGTAAGGATTGGAAAATAAAATGGCAGCTACAGCTTAATTTGCTTTTTCTCTTTTGATAACCAGAATTAGAATGTACAGGTGTGATGCAATGCCTTTACTACAAAACAGCAAAAAAAGAATCTTGTACCAGGTGATGCCCTTTAGGGATAGTATTTAATAATATTTGTTATCTACTCCTGGTCCAAACTGCTTCCTTTACCAGTTATTCGCTGAGCAATAATGCGACAACATCTCCACAAAATACTCCCATCGGCTAGACTTTCAATGACTTTGCCATTGAGAAACAGACCCATATAAAATTAATTGTATGTACTAGGAACATGCATTTGCCTTGGGAAGTAAAAATATGGCAAATTGTTATCATCATTAAAGGTATTATGAAAAGAAATAGCTTTTTAAAAATAAAGTTACTAATATCTACAAACATGCTCTTGTTTCTACGAAAAATGTTAATTATATGACACAGTGTGAGGTTATTTCTTTCTAATGCTTAACATTAATTTTTTCTTAGATGTGACACCTGGCTATCAAATAAAAAGCAAAATATTTCTGGAATATGAGTGTTCATGTAAGATAACATTTGCCTGGGGGTAGTATGAAGTATGAAGAAAAGACAATTTACTTTTCTGACCTACACTTCTTATCTTACTACAACATTCCCTCAATTACCGTCTCTAAAATTTTAATAAAATAGCCCAAAGATTTATTTTATTAATTTATTTACAAACAATACAAAAACAGCTACTTGCTCATTAACACACTGAAGAATAGAAATTTCATGTGTACCTTCTATACCTGCACAGTTGGGTAAAGTAAAAAGTGAATCTTGAAAGAAAAGATACATTTCATAGTACAGTATGTCTCATTATTCACTTTCTCTTTTAGTGTCACTGTCCTGTTAAGCGGTATTTAAAATGGATTTTCTCTCCCACAAATTTGTTTGTATCTGGCTCCAGTCCCTCCCTCTCCCACATTTGGATCTTTTTATTTATATTGTACTTTTTTATGCAGGACAGCACTTTTGCCTTCCTTGCCTAGGCGAGAATCACGTTATGCCTGATCCACATGTGTGCAGATGTGCTCTGCCCTGCCTTTGGTATCCAGCATAGACCTTTGGCATATCTGCACGAGTGGGTGTGTGAACATGGCGTGATTAGGGAAGAATCAGCACGGCCCAGACCAAACATAGTTTTCCATACCTTCCTAATCGCACTACTTTCACACATCTACAGCAGATTTCTAGGTCTGCCAGGTCCAGAAGGATGGACAGAGCATTTCAGCACATCTGCACATGCAACAGGCCATCAAAGATGGCAGGGCCAACAGTAAGAGGACTGAAGTTCCTCTTTAATGTGTATGTAATCCCAATCAGAAAACATATATGTATATACTCTTGAATATGTTAATATACCTACAAAGGAATTTGTCAATATTTTTTTAAATCAAAACTGTAGCTTTCATTAAAATATTAGCAGGTTATCCTGCTATGAAGGCCATTGCTCAGGCATTTCCTTTTATAAGATGACAATGCTCTGTTCCTGTCTTCCAGTGTATTTCACTATTGTCACCCATCATGCAGGCTTCAGATGGAGACTACAAGAGGGTGATTAAGTATATTGTACATTATGCAGCATGTTACATTACTGTCATTTTTAGGAAACCTGTCCTGCAAAATTCCACACAGCCACCAATAGAGTACATGCACATACACTGAAAATGGCTGCAAAGAGGCAGAGAGAGAGATGGTGAAAGTCACATTGCAGAATATGATTAGTCTGGGAGCAGTCCATTTGTCCCTAAGACTTTTTTCCTTTGTGGGTGACTACATGTGAGGCAGCACTAGCTAATGGGGAGCTCTTCAAACATTACACTACCAATGCCAAAGGTATTAAGCTCACTAAAAATACCTGGTAAAAGAAGAAAAGGGGTTTATATATACACACATACAGTATATATATATATATATATATATATATATATACACATACAAAAAAGGAAAAAGGGAGATTATGATTGCTGATGAATAGGTAAACATGAACACTATCGGTAAACATTATAAAACAAATTCAGAAAGTCTTCTTTTTAACTGTATGAGCACAATGACCACATTTCCATATTATTCAGTGTGTACTGTACCTTAGCAAAAGGAACATGAAAAGAAATCAAAACTGGGTGCATTTCCCGCTCTTACCGAGTGCCCATGTTATGCTGAATGAAAACTTTGAGCTTACCCTGCTTTGTCTGTTACATCACATTTCTAAAGCTAGGTTACCATACAAAGAGAATATTAGAGAGTGCTACTTCCAGAAATAGCCGCTGGAACACCAAAGGTAACCAAAAACAACTTTCCAATGCAAATAACAGAAAAAAGGTGCAGCGCTAAAACAAGATAATATGCATAATAAAGTGCAGAGTGATCATCAATATTGTATCATAACCACCTGAATGAATACCTAAATAAATACATAAATATAGAGTGTATGGTATATCACCACAAGGTGATAATAAATGGTGATAAATTTCCTAAAATAAAGACGTGAGGATCCTTTCAAGATCACAATCAACGTGTATGGGTAACTGATCCAGGGGTGACAGATGAAGTGACTGAATAGCAAAAATGCGCACTCACCAGAAGTGCGCTATAAACACACATTTGAGATTTAATCCTGTCTCATCAAGTATAATCAGGTCATCTGCTCCCGGGTTCTGCCAGGTTCCGATACACCTTTGGGGTCCCTAGGCAGGTGTCCCAGCGTCTGGTCACGTCTGTGTAAGACTCTCTGGGATCCCTTAGTGTGTATCACCACGTTGGGTCATCCCTAAAGTGGGCTCTGCAAATGACGGCGCTCACAAGGGGAGCCCAATGAAGGGCACCACATTATACAGTGTTTATATAGCGCCAAAAAGTTTGCTCAGCGCTGTACAATATTACTTGTTTTTTCATATGGAGTTTTCTGGTAGTCAGTTTTGAAGATAGCAGGTGGTCATAATTGCCTCCCCCCAGGATGTGGTTGACATATCTTCATTAAACAGCATGGTTCTTCTACTTTCACATACAGCTCCTTCTTTCTGCAACCCTGTTTTGTTCTGGGTTGTATTGTACAGTAGTTTGAAATGTTATGCCATGCTTTCTGAGAATAGCCTGTGTATTATCACCTGTATATTTAGTTTTATTTTTTGTGCACAATACACTCATCATTTTGCCAAATTTTTGCTTACTTAAGCCAAATACAATTTAAGTTTATCTGGTACTTCACTTTTATTGTGTAGTAGATATAGTGTAGTAAACCTGGAGTAATCATCTGTAAAAGTGAGAAAAAAAACTCTTCTCTCTTGGAGTAAATTTTTCCATTGGACTGCACAAATCTGAATGAATTAAGTCCAGAGGTTTCTTAGCTCTGCTTTTACTCTGCTTTGAAAAGGCTTTTCTTGTAATATTTCCTTTTATACTGCTGGTGCATTTCATTGTTTGATCACATGGACTAATTTTCATTCCACTTGCATAGTTATTCTCAGTTCATTTATTTATTATATCAGGACTTCTGTGGCCAAGTTGTCTGTACCATGTTGAATGCAGTTTGAATGTTTTTCCTCCTTGGCAGTATTAACCACCTCATTGCAGTTCAGCTGATACAGTTCATGTGTAATTTTAGCCTTTGCAAGTAAGATATCTCCATTTGTGATGGCACAGCCTTTATCTTGGAAGGTCACTACTTTGCCTTGTTTTGTGAGCTTCTTCACTGACAAAAGATTAATTTCAAGATCAGGGACATACAGGACATTTTTCATAGGCATCTTTCTGGTGACTTTCTGGGAAATAGGACAGTAAAGAAAACCATCTGCTATTCTTTCTGATTCCATTAGCTGTGGTGATTTTTTTCTGTTTTACTCTGGTCAAGGTGAATAAAGAAATTTCCGTAATTTGTCATGTGACTCGTAGCTCCTGAATCTACACACCATGCCTGAAAAGACGAGATGAAAATTTTCCTGATCACATGTTGCAGATAATACCACAGCAAGCGTGACACTAAGGGCTTGGCAGGCTTAAAACAGGTTTGGTCTCCACCCAAAGGCTGTGTCCACATCAATCACCCTGCAGATGGACTGTCAGACAGGGAGAGTGCAGCTCAGCCAAAACTGGGTTACAGAAATAAGACCAGAATAAGAATAAGACCAGCAGCTGCCATGGAACAGGAATGTTACAGGTTCTGGACATCTGGTTTTATTATTCAGGATTTTTGCCAGCTGAAAATACCTTTAACCCATCAGTAACCACAGATGTTGCAGTACTCATCTGAAAGGTCAGTGTCCTTTTCTAAATAGTTTGTGCCAAAAGTGTTTGCAGTGTATTTGGTGTTTATCATTGCATTCTCTATAAGAGCTGTTTTTGCACTTCAAATAGACTGTACAAACTAAAAGTTGCAATTTGCTAAACAAAATACATTACTAATGAAAAATACATTATTGGCTGTGTTTCTGTCTCTATTATGATACACCTTCCTGTATATACAGTATGATAAAATTAAACTGTACAATTTTAATAATAATATGCCTCTTTTAGAACCATGAATATTTTAAATGAACTCTCTGCCCCTAATTAAAGCACATTCTTGACTTAAAATAGCTTGTTGGATGAACAAAAGAGGCTGTCTCTGGAATTCTTTTTTTAACTTTGGCAATTATGTATACTGCATATGTGTGCTGCATGTGGTTGGTGCAAAAAAAGAAATATGCATAATGTATGCAGTTAATCAAAGTGGTTCCAATCCAGAAAAAAAACAAGAAATTAAAAAGACTGGTTGGTGCAATTTTTCAATTCTAGAAACATTTTTCTGTTGTATTAAACAAGATACATTGCATGCACAATTCTTTTGTCAAAAATA
Organism: Staurois parvus; assembly: GCF_062004578.1. Lineage (NCBI taxonomy): Eukaryota > Metazoa > Chordata > Amphibia > Anura > Ranidae > Staurois > Staurois parvus. The sequence goes on along the minus strand of NW_028317855.1, from coordinate 11,339,756 downwards.
GCACTTACAATACATTAAGGTAAAGAAAATGGTGTACTTAAATCAAACTGAGTGACCTCCAGGTTATGAACACATAAAAATGACTCATAAAAGCCTTTATTCTTTCAAGGCTACAGGAATTTTTGCTTACTTGCTCATAAAAAAGCAGGTTTGTTTGACAACTTTTGTCTTTCATGAATCCATGCTTGTCTATTGCTTAAAATATTGTTTTCTAACAAAAACTCTTATTTGTGGACTTATATCAAACTCTCAGGTATCTTCAAGACTATAAAAGGTAAACAGTCTGTAGTTGCTAGGTAAAGACTTTTATTCCTTTTAAAATATAGGCACCACATTGACCTTGCACTAATCTAGTGGTACCAAGCCAATCATTAAAGAATCTCTAAAAAATTAGAAACAATGGCTTTGAATTAACAGAGCTCAACTCTTTGAGGACACCTGGGTGTAAGCCATCTGGCCCATGTGCTTTATTGATCTTTTTTGTCTAAATGTTTCTGGACTGTATCAATTTTGACCAAAAACTAAATACATTTGATACCACTCAAATGCCCCAATGTATTATTTCAGCCACAGCATTTGCAGGTGCTGGTCAGGTTGAATACTGGCTTATCAGACATTTCAAGGATGATTACAAAATGGGGCCCTTTAGGACACTGCCAGGGCATATAATAAGCTCCATTTACAGAGGTGTAGCTAGAACATTCAGTGCCATGGTGCAAGAAACCATGAAGGCCTCTGCCCTGGTCTCCAGTTGGGTCCCTTTCCACTGATCCTTAGGCCCTTTACTCTCGCCGTGGGATGGTCCCACAGCAGGCCCCCTTACCGCCAGCTTGGAGTCCTCCCACGGTGGCGGATTGTGCAACCATTGTGACCCTGGTAGATTTGCCACTGGTGTCAATAGTTTTTTATTTTTATTAAATGTATTTTTTTTACCATTTTATTTATTTATTCAACTTTTTATTATATTTAAAATTTATTTTAAGATCCCCATTGGGGGGCTTTGGTGAAGTATCAGGGGTCTAAACAGACCTCTGATGTTTCACCTTTGAGATAAAGAAAGGATATTGTGGACACCTCAGTCTCCCACTCTGCAGCCTCAGCAGCACAGAAAAAATGGATAGGAAAAGCTCTGTACATGCTTCCCGTTCCACAAACTGAAGCATAGTAAACACAGTTTACTATACCTCAGCTATGAATGAATTAAAAATAAGAAAAGGAACAGTGATCAGTACCAATCACTGACTCTGTTCTTTAAGACACATTTACCACCCCTTTCCCTGCTTTCCATCCTGACAGCACACAGGGGCCTGGGGAAGCAGGACAAGGATAGGAAGGTGCTGGAAGCCTCTCCAACATTTTTCCCCCAGAACGGGTATAATCGTAGAGGCCTTTACTGGGTAAAAAAATTTAAAGAGGTTTCCCCCTTGGGTAGGAGACTGAGATGAAAACAATTTTTTGCAAAAAGGAGCTCACTATATGCTGTGGCAGTGTGCGGATAGGCACCATTTTGTTGTAGTACTCAATGTGTCTGACAAGCCAATATTTAATTTTTTGTAATGTTTTTATTAAATATTTACTAAGGATAATTTCTAATCTTATGTTATCATGTATCATAAGTAAATTTGGCTATTTCCTAGTTTTGAAGTGATTAGAAGTAGTGACTCCACTCTTTGACTGCTGTAGCCTTTATGATGCAATGTCTTGAGTCAGCAGCTAATCACCAGCCCCTGATGATGTCCCCTGTGACAAAATACACTGGTAGCAGAACATTTTTACAATAATTGTCTCTTAATTTTTTTGTGAGTACCATAGTTTTAATGTAATCAAAGTGGCAGTTTAAACATAGTACACTATGTACCCCATTTGTTCCGTCTCCATGTTTTGTGCCGTACATAAACTATGGTTGAGATGGTTGTGGCTCTCATGCAGGTGATACTACAACTGCAGGCTGTTGATCCTATGAAAATTTCCATAATTTTTAACGCTAAGGACCTCATGCATAGTAGGTCATAATCATTCGGTAAGGAGTTAGTTTGCATATTGTTGGTGGAGCACAGAAATAGACACAGTCTTTGAGTGAACTTGCGTAATGGATTTTTTTTTAGTGGACACAGTCTTTGAGTGAACTTGCCTAATGGATTTTTTTGAGTGGACACAGTCTTTGAGTGGAATTACTTCACAGATTTTAACTGGATATACCAGGAATGTGGACTGTTTTTGTGCTTTTACAATTTTGTTAAATTTGGTTGATAATACACATAGTTGCACATTTATATGACTGTATATTATTCTGATACATACTGTATATGTCACATACCTTAATTTGTTTACAATTAATATATTTAAATGGATAGCACAACACCATTTTTAATTTTAGCTTTTCTATATCTTGTATTCAGATAAGTTTGAGTGCGGCTTTCCTTTTTATAATTTACACCTTAAAGAGTATGTAAACCCAACATTTCATATTTCTGATATGTGCCTGCTGTACCATATACTTGCATGAAAAGGCATCCTGTTCTCTTTTTATTGCTGTCTTTGTGTGAAATCCCTAGTGTTCCTGCCAGTCCCTCTGCTTTCCTATTAAAAACTGTTTATACTAGGCATGAAAGCATAGCGTGGTCAGTTCTCTAGCTATGCTGGAAACTCAGTGTCGGAGATCGCCGCGCCGCTGGGCTCGGCGCAGGCGCAGTACACCTCCCTCTACGCGAGCGCCGGGACTTGGCCGACCGCGGCAATCAGGTTCGCGCATGCGCAGTAGTGTCCACGGGCGCGCGCCTGGCACCAATGACACCGCAGGGCGGGATATTTAAACGGCCCTGAGCTGTCATTCAGTGCCTTTTGGTCTCTTGTATCCTGTGAACCTGTGAACCTGTCTAAAGTAAGTTGCTGACCCGGATTGTGCCCTGACCTTGCTGTTTTCTCCTGTTCTTGACCCTTGCTTGCCTGACCTCTCTCCTGAATGCCCCCTATTGGATCTGACCTGCTGTTGCTGACCTGGCGTGTGACCCGACTATTCTTTGCCCGCTGCTCTGTACCGCACCGTCCCCATGCTCTGCTGCTCTGTACCGACCTGGCTTGTATGACCCTGCTCCTGCTCAGCCATCCATCCATCCATCCCTCTCTACGGGGTCTCCAGACCTCCTCATACCTGGCTCTCTCCCGTGGGAGCCCCTGGCGAATACCCCTACCACTGACGGGTGTCCTCAGTAGTCACGACCTGGTCCTGGGGTACTCCAAGTCCATCCCCACCATCAGGGGCCCTGGTGAACAAGTACTCTGGGGCTTAGACTCCGTGCGCTGGGAACATCCGATCAGTGGAGTGCTAGTGGTACCGCCGGGCGGTCCCTTACAGTACCAAAAGGCCATGACTGAGCCTAGAGGAGGGCCCTCCCCGCTAGAGGAAATTTGCAGGCACCTAGCTAATTGACGCAGGCCGTAACGGCCCTGCAGGACAGATGCATGCAGCTGGAGAATCGCATCCAGACTGGCTCTATTTCTGACCCTGCCCCACAGGCCCCGGTTTCTGCACCCCCGGCCCTGGTAGCTCAGGAGCCAGTCTCAGGGGCTTCCGCCCCGCTCCCTATGGCAGAACCCCGAGTACCCCTACCAGAGCGTTTTCACGGGGACCGCACACGCTTCCGGTCATTCCGTGATTCCTGTCTCTTGTTTTTTGAGCTACAACCCCGTACCTTCCTGACCGAAAACGTGAAGGTAGGATTCATTATTTCACTACTACAGGGTGAACCCCAGGATTGGGCCCACCGGCTAAGGGGAAACAATGATCCTCACCTGGGATCGGTCAATAGTTTCTTTGAAGCAATGGCCATCTTGTATGATGACCCACAGCGGGCAGCCTCTGCTGAAGCGACCTTATATGCGCTCCGACAGGGCCGGCGGGCGGCAGAGGAATACGCCTCTGATTTCAGGCGGTGGATGGGGGACACACGCTGGAATGAGTTCGCTCTATTGCACCAGTTCTGTATGGGGCTCTCCGATTCCTTGAAAGATGAGCTGGCCCGGGTTGAGGTTCCCGAGTCTCTAGAAGACCTTATTGCCCTGACAATTAAGATTGACCGAAGACTGCGGGAACGCAGGCTTGAGAGGTCCGGCCAGGGTCGCGGAAATACCTGGGGTCCATTCCTAGGCCCCAGCCCACCAACCCGACAAAGCATCCAGAACCCACCACCAGGAGATGTTCCGGAACCTATGCAGCTAGGTCTGGCATGGCCTAAATTATCACCGGAGGAACGCCAGCGCAGACGAGCCCAGAACCTCTGCCTTTACTGCGGTGAAGCTGGTCATATGGTGCGATCCTGCCCTCAGAAAATGAGTAAGTGCACCCGTTTTTCTTCTTTGTCTATTAGCAATACCTGTCCATCGCAATACTTAGTAGTGCCCCTCTCCTTTCAGCTTCCAGGAAAGACCGTGGAGGTGACAGCCATAGTTGATTCGGGGGCATGCAGCTGTTTCCTGGATCTAGAGTTTGCTCACCAGCAGGGTATCCCTCTCCAACACAGACAGAAGGGCTTCAACATCTTTTTGGCTGATGGTTCCCAGATAAAATCGGGAGTAGTTAATCAGGAAACTCCCCCCATTGCCACTATCATTGCCAACCAGCACCAGGAGTTCCTCCGCCTGGACGCTATTGCATCACCTCTTTTCCCAGTCATTCTGGGGCTCCCATGGTTACGGGCCCATAACCCCCAGATTGACTGGGAAACCGGGTCAATCTTGTTCCCTTCCCCATACTGTCGGGAACATTGTCGCACTTCGGGCCCCGCAGGGCCCCGAGTTCTCCTTTGCTCCGAAGGAGACTCCGATTTGAAACAGGTTATTCCCGCAGCCTATCATGGGTTCCTGGACGTGTTCAGTAAGCGGGGAGCCGATACTCTGCCCCCCCCACCGCCCGTATGACTGTCCAATCGACCTGTTACCAGGCTCTGAAATCCCTTTTGGGCGTATTTTCCCCCTATCTGAGCTTGAATTGGGGGCCCTAAGGGAATATATCGAGGACAGCCTCCAGAAGGGATTCATCCGCCCCTCCACTTCTCCAGCAGGAGCGGGAATCTTCTTCGTGGAGAAAAAAGACAAAACCCTGAGACCTTGTATCGACTACCGGGAGCTGAACAGGGTCACGATCAAAAATCGTTACCCATTGCCATTGGTACCAGAACTGTTTCAGAGCCTAAAGGCTGCGGTTATTTTCACAAAGCTTGATTTAAGGGGGGCCTATAACCTGGTACGCATAAGAGAGGGGGACAAGTGGAAAACTGCTTTCCGTACCCGGTTTGGCCACTTTGAATACTTGGTCATGCCATTTGGGCTGTGCAATGCACCAGCCACCTTCCAACACTTTGTGAACGACATCTTCAGGGATTTTTTGGATGTCTTCGTTATCGTCTACTTGGACGACATACTAATTTTTTCACCCTCTCTAGAGGATCATAGGATACATGTGGCAAAAGTTTTGGGGCGATTGCGGCAGCATGGGTTATATGCTAAGGCGGAGAAATGTTGCTTCGAGCAATCTAGCATCACGTTTCTAGGCCTGATTATCTCCACTGCGGGGGTCGCGATGGACCCCCAGAAGGTCTCTGCAATTTTAGATTGGCCTGAACCCACGGACAAAAAAGGTGTCCAACGGTTTATAGGGTTCGCAAACTTTTATCGGAAGTTCATCAAGAACTTCTCGGGTCTGGTCTCCCCCATTACTCAACTAACCAAACTTGGAACCCGGTTCAAATGGACACCAGAGGCTCAAAGAGCTTTCGAAGCTCTGAAAAAGCTATTTACCTCGGCACCCATCCTGGGCCACCCGGACGCGGCCCTGCCCTACATCTTGGAGGTAGATGCATCGGAGAATGCAGTAGGATCCATCCTGTCTCAGCGGAAAGGCACCAAAGAGTTACTCCATCCCGTAGCATTCTTCTCGAGGAAACTCACCTCAGCGGAGAAGAATTACGATATCGGGGATCGAGAGCTGCTGGCTATCAAAGCAGCGCTAGAAGAATGGAGATACCTGCTGGAAGGTGCCTCACACCCCATATTGATTTTCACAGACCACAAGAATCTGGAATATCTGAGGACTGCCAAGCGTCTACGCCCACGGCAGGCAAGATGGGCCCTGTTCTTTTCCAGATTTAATTTTCATATTACTTACAGGCCCGGATCTAAAAATACGAAGCCCGACGCACTATCTTGTATGTTTGAGGACTCCGAAGAAGAACTGGTACCCGACACTATCTTGTCCTCAGGAAACTTCTTGGCGTTCCAGACGGACCTTCGCTCCAAGTTAATAGAAGCATCTACGGCCACACCAACCCCAGTTGGGGTATCCCTCCAGAACAAAGGGGGACTCCTGTGGAAGGAGGATTCTATCGTGGTACCTGAGGAAGTCCGGACCCTGGTTTTGGGGCATTGCCACGATCACCCGCTGGCAGTTCACTTTGGCCCAGTCAAGACTCTGGAGCTTCTCCGGCGCTCGTTTTGGTGGCCAAACATGGCTAAGGATTGCAAGCGCTACGTGAGATCCTTTACCATCTGCCAGAAGAGCAAACCATCAAGGAGCAAAGCCTGGGGGCTGTTGCGACCTTTGCCGATTCCCGAACGGCCTTGGCAGAAGATCGCGATGGACTTCATAGTCGAGCTCCCACCGTCACAAGACCACACGGCAATTCTGGTGGTCATTGATCGCCTATCCAAAATGGCTCACTTCCTGCCACTAAGAAAGACTCCGTCAGCAACCGAGACGGCGCGAATATTTATCCGGGAGATCGTTAGACTTCATGGAGTACCTGAGGACATCGTCTCTGATCGAGGGGTCCAGTTTACATCTAAGTTTTGGAGGGCTCTGTGCAAGGCCCTGGATATCAAGTTGTCCCTCTCCTCCGCGTTCCACCCTCAGACCAACGGTCAGACCGAGAGGACGAACCAGACCCTGGAGCAATACTTGCGTTGCTACACGTCTTTCCTGCAGGATGATTGGCTGTCACTTTTACCCCTGGCGGAGTTCGCTTATAACAACGCAAGCCATTCGGCAACGGGGCAGTCCCCATTCTTTTCGAATTATGGGTTCCACCCTGTCTTTCTCCCTGATTTGGTCTCTGAATGCCCAGTTCCGGCAACGCAGGATGCGTTGACCTTCTTCTCCGTCAATAACAAGTTACTCCAGGAAGCCATCGCTCGGGCCCAAGAGGACAATAAGAAGGAGTTTAACAAGAAACGAAGAGGGGATTTGGCGTTGCGGCCTGGGCAGAAGGTGTGGTTGGCCACAACCAACTTAAAGATGCTTTGTCCCTCGAAAAAATTGGGACCTAAATTTGTGGGGCCTTTTCAGGTAAAGCGGATGGTCAACGAAGTGGCATACGAGCTTATCCTTCCGGACACGTTCAGAATTCATCTAGTCTTCCATGTATCCCTGCTGAAGCCAGTGATCCCAGATGCCTTCCCAGAACGAGAATCCAGACCCCCAGAGGCCATAACGGTCGAAGGACAAGAGGAATTTGAGGTAGAAACGATCCTTAAGTGCCGAAGAAGGGGGGGCCAGATTCAATTCCTAATTAAGTGGAAGGGCTATGGTCCTGAGGACAATTCCTGGGAACCGGCTCATAATGTTCACGCACCGAGACTCGTCCGGGAGTTTCTTCGTGATCACCCGTGGTGGAGAGATCGGGTGGGCATCCGGAGGTTGCCCGTGGGGGGGGGCAATGTCGGAGATCGCCGCGCCGCTGGGCTCGGCGCAGGCGCAGTACACCTCCCTCTACGCGAGCGCCGGGACTTGGCCGACCGCGGCAATCAGGTTCGCGCATGCGCAGTAGTGGCCACGGGCGCGCGCCTGGCACCAATGACAGCGCAGGGCGGGATATTTAAACGGCCCTGAGCTGTCATTCAGTGCCTTTTGGTCTCTTGTATCCTGTGAACCTGTGAACCTGTCTAAAGTAAGTTGCTGACCCGGATTGTGCCCTGACCTTGCTGTTTTCTCCTGTTCTTGACCCTTGCTTGCCTGACCTCTCTCCTGAATGCCCCCTATTGGATCTGACCTGCTGTTGCTGACCTGGCGTGTGACCCGACTATTCTTTGCCCGCTGCTCTGTACCGCACCGTCCCCATAGTTACCGACCCGGCTTGTATGACCCTGCTCCTGCTCAGCCATCCATCCGTCCCTCTCTACGGGGTCTCCAGACCTCCTCATACCTGGCTCTCTCCCGTGGGAGCCCCTGGCGAATACCCCTACCACTGACGGGTGTCCTCAGTAGTCACGACCTGGTCCTTGGGTACTCCAAGTCCATCCCCACCATCAGGGGCCCTGGTGAACAAGTACTCTGGGGCTTAGACTCCGTGCGCTGGGAACATCCGATCAGTGGAGTGCTAGTGGTACCGCCGGGCGGTCCCTTACACTCAGTGTGCTCTCCTCCAATGATCAGACTTGTGCTCACACGTCCCCATCCTGCACAGCCATTCGCTGAGAAATTCAGTGTGCTGCTGTTCCTCATCCCATAGCTCTGTGTTCTCAGCTGCATAGGGAGCTTAGAGGGTATATGATCATGTATAAAACAGGAGAAAAAGGAATTTATAATGTTTTTTTATATCGATACACAAATGCTTTGCCTTTCACTTCTATTTTAAACTGAATGGGTTGTTTTACAAGGTGAGGGTGTACTTTAAATTAATTTTTTTTTTAAATTGCAATAAAAGCAAGGTCCTACATGTTTTCATTTAAATAGATGTTGTCTCTGATTGCTGATTGGACTAGGTGGAGATTGTGGCATCACTTCCTCCCCTCTCTATCTTGTATTCATTGAGAAAAATGCAAGGTTTTCTGTGAATGGCACCTGTGCGGAGCAGGCGCCCCCAGGCACCCACCCCCGTGGTTACTATGTAGAAAGGTATCTGCTTGTCAGAGACTTCCACAGTAATTTCCAGCTTACACAAATATCTCACAGGTATGGCATATGCATACTTACATTGGTCCAAGCTTGAAATCCATACCTGGAATTCAGCTTTACACACAGGAAGCATGTGTATTCTTTATTTCATATACAGTACATATACTGTATGAGTAATCCAACTGGTGGAGAGTTTCAACAAACACCCCCCGGGTGTTTGTTGTAATAAAGACCAGCCACTGCTACTGCTGCTGTAATTTTGTAGTGGTGTTGTATCTATATTTTTACAAGATAATGTCTGGGTTTAAAAAGGAATTTGGAGTGCACAACGTGGATTATGAGGGATATACAGTTAGGTCCATATATTATCATACATGATTTATATAGCGCCAACAGTTTGCACAGCGCTTTACAAAATGAAGGTAGACGTTACAATACAATTTGGTACAAGAGGAAACAGAGGGCCCTGCTTGTTAGAGCTTACAATTTATTTGGACACAGGCACAATATTCATACTTTTGGCTCTTTATGACACCAGAATAAATGAAACCAAAACAATCCAAATTAATTTGAAGTGCAGACTTTCAGCTTTAATTCAAGTGGTTGAATATAAATATCAAGTACACATTTTAGGAACTGCAACCATTTTTATACACAGTTCCTCCATTTTCAGGGCTCAAATGTAATTGGACAAATGAATATAATCATAAATAAAATGTTTATTTTTAATATTTTGTTAAGAATCCTTTACTGGCAATGACTGCCCTGTCTGGAAGTCTGGAACCCATGATTATTACCAAAGACTGACTTTCTTCCTTTCTGATGCTTTGCCAGACTCCAACTGCAGCTGCCTTCAGTTGTTCTTTTTTTGTGGGTCTTTCTGCCTTTAGTTTTGTCTTTGTTGTGTACTTTGGATTATGAGCTGTTCCAAGCCTTCTCCACACTTTTTTATTTCCGTCATTCTAGTACAGATTAATCTTAGTTTCATCCATCCAAAAAATGCTTTTCCAGGAATGGTCTGGGTTTTTTGGCTGTTTTTTGGCAGTCTAATATGGCTTTTTTATTCTTCAGGCTTATGAATAGTTTGCATCTTGTGGTGAACCCACTGTATTTGCTCTCATGAAGTCTTCTCTTGAGTGTAGACTTTGACAATGATACGCCCACCTCCTGGAGAGTGTCCTTCACTTGTCTGGATGTTGTGAATGGGTTTTTCTTTACTGTAGAGAGGATCCTGCGATCATCCACCGCTGTTGTCTTCCATAAACTTCCATGCCTTTTTATGTTTCTGAGCTCACCAGTGCGTTCTTCTTCTTTCCTCAGAATGTACCAAACTGTTGATTTGGCCACTCCTAATGTTGCAGCTATCTCTCTGATGGATTTTTTTAATTTTTGAAGCCTTACAATGTCCTGTTTCACTTGCATGGACAGCTTTTAACGCATGATGTAGGTTCACAGCAACAGATTCCAAATGCAAATACCACACTTAGAATCAACTCCAGACCTTTTACCTGCTTAATTAATGAAGAAATAACAAAGGAGTAGCCCACACCTGGCCATGAAACAGCTTTTGATTCAATTGTCCAATTACTTTTGGTCCCTTGAAAAAGGAGGGGAGCTACTCTTAAGAGCTGTAATTCCTAAATCCTTCCTCCAATTTGGATGTACATACCCTCAAATTAAACCTGAGAGCACTTTCAGCCCATATCCATTATATAACTATAGCTTGAATATGTTTTGGTAAATACCTGAAAAAAAACTAAAATTGTGCCTTTGTTCAAATATATATGGACCTAACTGTATTTAAATGATTTGTTGTGCATAGAGTTCAGCTTTAACCACTTGCCCTCCAGAGGATTTACCCCCCTTCCTTACCAGGCCATTTTTTTGCGATACGGCACTGTGTTATTTGAACTGACAACATGCAACGCTGTACATAAATAAAATTTATGTTCTTTTTTCCCCACAAATAGACCCTTCTTTCGGTGGTATGTGATCACCTGTGCGTTTTTAATTTCTTGTGCTATAAACGAAAAAAGATGTACAATTTTGAAAAAAAAACCCAAAAAATATTTTTGACTTTTTGTTATAAAACATATTCAGTAAACAATTTTTAAAAATCTAATTTATTCATAAATTTAGGCCAAAATGTATTCTGCTACATGTCTTTGCTAAAAAAAAATCCCAATACATATAAATTAATTGCTTTACGTGAAAATTATAGCGTCTACAAATGGCGTATATACAGTGGATATAAAAAGTCTACACACCCCAGTTAAAGTGTCAGGTATCTTTTTTTTTTTCACAAAGTGAATATCAGACAGGTAGAATGGCTGAGCTAATAAGAGGAACAGGAAGTTGAAGGAAAATAGCCTCATACATACATTTGGGTTTATAGGGCATACACCTGACACTTCCTTTCTTCTTCTTCAAATTTCTCAAATCTTTTCCTTTATAACTCCGTCTCTATTCCAACTTTTCTGATAATTCATATTAGTCTTTTTCCAGTCTTTATACTATTCTTTATTCCCCTTATCATCACCCCTGCCCCCCTCTACTCCCCACACTTCCCCCCCTCCCCCCTTTTTTTTTTTTTTTCCTCTCTCTCTCTCTTTCTCCTTTCTCGTTCTTTCCCTACTCACGTGATACTCATCGGGTACACATATTGCCCTTAAGCAACCCTTTTGGGTAGATTACGTAATGGCTAACAACCACACATCGAACCGGTCAATTCGCACACTCTCCGTGGCCTCTCTTAACGCGAGGGGCCTAAACGTACCTGAAAAACGTTCGCAACTTCTTACTTACATGAAAAGCCTTCGTGCAGATGTGCTCTTTATCCAAGAAACTCATTTCCGAGCAGACCAAGTCCCTAGATTCTCAAATGTTCACTATCCCACGGCATACCATTCAGTTAATGCGGAGGTGAAAGCCAAGGGGGTATCCATTCTACTTTCTAAAACACTTCCGTTTGAACTTTCTGAATCGCTCGAGGATCCTGAGGGAAGATTCCTTTTTCTCAAAGGCACCCTCTTTAATAAACCACTTACCTTAGTCAACATTTATAGTCCCAATACAGCACAAGTAGGCTTTTTTCGTAACGTAGCCAAGTTACTTGCTACATTTCAATCGGGTATTTTGATTCTAGGTGGCGACTTTAATGTAGCATTGAACCCATTGGAAGATACATCTTTGGGGGTCTCATCCATCCCGTTCCAAGCACTTAAGCAAATTAAAATTGAATTGAAAGACCTTCTCCTACATGATGCATGGCGTACTCTTCACCCTTCGGACAAAGACTACACCTTTTACTCTGCTCCTCACAAACGCCATTTGAGAATCGATTATTTCTTTCTTTCGCAACAAGATTTATATGCCCTGAAGTCTGCCTCGATCAAACCGAAGATCCTTTCGGACCATCACCCGATTATGATCACTTTGCAATTCCTGGATACACCAAGTATATCCAAAATATGGAGACTGGACCCATTTCTCCTTACTGACGCATCAGTTACTCTTCAGATCCGTAGTTCTTTGACAAACTACTTTCAAGAAAATGCATCCTCGGAAACATCCCCTCTCGTATGGTGGGAGGCGCACGAATGTGTAATACGTGGAATTCTAATATCTATCTCGTCTGAGCGAAAACGTATGGCTCAAGCATCATTCAACGCTTTATTGCACAAAGTCCGTACACTTGAGTGCTCCCATAAACGATCTATGGCATTGAGATCTTTTAATGAGCTGGAGCAAGCACGTAAACAACTCAGCGAGGTTGTGGAAAAGAAATCTAAACGTAATTTTATTCTTCAACAAAAACTTTTCTATGAACATGGAAATAAGAGTGGCAAATTTCTTGCTCGGGCTTTACAATCCAAAAAGGCTGCTCAACATATATATCAGCTCCATTCCAAACATGGATGCATACTGAAAACACCGTCGGATATTGCAGCGGAATTTGAGGAGTATTACTTTAATCTATATAATTTATCCTTACCGTCCAAACCAGCAGTTGATACTAGGCCACGTGAGGTCATTATACAGTCATTCCTCACACAATATCTTCCTAAACCGATCTCTAGATCGCAAGCAAAAGATTTAAAGGGAGCTCTGATGTTATCGGAACTACAACAGGCTATTACGCAGTTGAAACCTGGTAAAAGTCCAGGACCTGACGGTTTTATTAATTCTTATTACAAATCTTTTCTTGACGTATTAGCACTCCCATTTCTTCAGGCTTTCAATTCATTAAACACTCCAGGGCAGTCCATGCGCCATCTTTCTGAGGCTCACATTACGGTTATACCCAAAGAGAATAAGGATCACATGTCCCCAGCAAACTACCGACCGATCTCCCTATTGAATGTTGATCTAAAGATCTTTGCCAAGATTCTGGCTAATCGTCTACTACAAGTTATAGAATCCATCATATCTCCGGATCAGGTGGGTTTTGTTCCGGGAAGAGAAGCCAGAGATAACACAATAAGGGCCATAAATATACATCATTAGTTAACCCAAAATCAACAGTCTGGATTCTTTCTCTCTTTAGACGCCGAGAAGGCGTTTGACAGACTAGCTTGGGATTACCTAGAGGCAATTTTGATTTGCATTGGACTGCCTTTGCGCTTTTTGACATTTATTATGTCTCTATATAAAGCCCCCACAGCGCGAGTGCCAGTGAACGGACACCTATCAGACTCTTTTCTGATCAGCAACGGGACCAGACAGGGATGCCCACTGTCACCTCTCTTATTCATTCTTACACTGGAACCCTTATTGAATTGCATTAAAGATAATGCCAACATTAAAGGGATTTTGATCAATGGCAAAACGCATAAAGTGGCAGCCTTTGCTGATGACATACTGCTTTTCCTGACAGAACCACATATCACGATACCTAATTTGTTACAAGATTTCAAATTATTTCAGTATTTGGCTAACTTCAAAATTAACTTTTCTAAATCCCAAGCGCTCAATGTATCATTAAATCCAGAGGTGATTAGACAAGCGACATCAAATTTTCCCTTTACCTGGCAACGAGAAGCTATCACTTATTTAGGTATTCAATTACCATCCCATCTTACAGAACTATATGCAACAAATTTTCTACCCCTCTTGCGTAACATTTCCAAAGACCTTCAGACGTGGAATAAACCTTGGTTCTCTTGGTTTGGTAGAGCAGCTATACTTAAGATGAACGTGCTCCCCAGAATATTATATTTACTACAAACGATACCAATTCAATTACCAAATTCATTCTTTCAATCTTATAAAACGCTCTGCTCCTCTTTTCTTTGGTATAATAAACGCCCAAGAATCAGCTTCACCCAACTCACTATGCCCAAGAAGAATGGAGGTATTGGATTACCGGATATTACTCGTTACTACAGGTCTTGCCACCTAGCCAGATTAGTAGACTGGACCACGAATCACATTCGTAAGGTCTGGGTCGGTTTGGAGGCTGATTTTTCAAAGATACCACTTTCCACCTCCCCTTGGCTGAAAACCGCCCATGTCCCTTCTGAGTTTCAGAAGCATCCACTTATAGGTCCCACTTTACGCTGTAGCTCGCAAGTGTTTCAGGAAAAAGTACTTTCTTCCTCTCCGTGCCCTCTCACCCCGATCAATTGAACCCGGACTTTCTTCCAGGGATGTCTACGACCTTTCTCGCTGGGTATAAACGGGAAGATAACCTAACAGTACGTCAATTCCTCAAAGATTCTAAGCTCCTATCTAGAGAAGAAATTACAAAGGCGTAGCCATCCCTTACCTTAACGCCTGGGATGTATAGACAAATCCACCACTTCTTACGTAACTCCCCACATCTAAAGGATTATTCAAGACCGCTTACTGCTTTTGAGAAACTCTGCTTTACAGATCTCCCTCAGAGGCATGTAATATCCAAAATATATTCCCTATTGGAAAGTGCCAATACATCTCACTCACTGAAGGCCTGTGCAGCCTGGCAGCGTGATCTAAAAATTTCAATAAAGGTTCCATATGTGTTTCTACACAAGAAAGCAACTACAAAGTTTTTTCCAGATGGTACAGAGTTCCACCTGTGATTCATAAATTTGATCCTAAAGTGCAAGATTTATGCTGGAGATGTTCCCAGGCAACCGGTACTCTTCTACATATATGGTGGGAATGCCCGCTGCTGCAGCCCTTCTGGAGAAAAGTTTTGGACATAATTAGACAAGTAACCACTTACACCCTAGACTTTACACCAGCACAATGTCTACTCCACCACTCCTCACTTCCGGTGAGGATTTACCGTAAGTCCCTTGCATTACACATGTTAAATGCGGCAAAGCAGTGTATTCCTGTTCATTGGCGATTAGTCTATATTCCCACCGTACGAGAGTGGATTCTTAGGATCAAGAGGATCGCGGAAATGGAGGAACTGATCTCAGTGGCAAAAGAACACCCCGAGCGATTCAGGAAGACTTGGGCTTGTTGGACTCATTTCCAATCTACTGATACTTACCATGACTTGCTGAAGGATTTAGCGAGAAAGACTTGAAGACACAGGAGGCCTCTAGAACTTTCACCTCAGCAATAACTCCATTAACGGACGTTCACTGAATTATATCTCTAAGTAAAAAGATAGAACCAGATACAGCTAGGCTGTTACTAATAGATGTAACTGGTTTGGTTATGCTTATTTAAATATAAACCTCATCCCCCCCCCTTTTTTTTTTCTTTCCTTTCTCTCTCTCTCCCCATTCCCCCCTTCTATTGGTCATGTGCGTCCTCTCCCGCCTCATTATGATATCACATCTCATATTCTTCCTCCATTCCCACGCTCCTCTCTTTCTTTTCTTTTTTTTCTCTCTTTTGCACCCTCTTTTCTCATATTCTACCTATTATTATTCTGATTAGGTACGGAACACTCATAGATATACAGATGTAACAATATTCCACAACATTAACCCACATTTTTTAGAGATGGAAATATATGTCATAGATGCCTTGAGAGGATACTTTTGTCGACCACTTCATAATCCTATTATGTGTACTCTCCTTACATAGAGACTAGTGTATACCATAATTATCTAAAGTACATGCTATTGTCAGTATTGCTATGGTTACGTCTATTACATCTGCCTTACTGTGGAACTCCGTCTCCTGATGTTCTACAAATTAATATATTGTCCTGATCCCGTCTGCGTTACGGGAGAACATATAAGAGAATGTGCACGGACTGCGATCCGTATCTGTCTATCACTTGTTTTACCTTTCATACTTCAATAAAACGTTTTTGGAACAAAAAAAAAAATAAGAGGATCAGACAGGGAAGAGAAGAACTTTGACATAGAGAGACAGAGAACTACGGCAGGTTCTCGGAAGACCAAACATGCCTCAGAATTTCAGATCCAAAGAAGAGAGATTGGGGTCCATTTGGGTGTGTGTGTTTAGAGCCTTACCCTGGGAAAGGAATCAACTGTGATAATAAATCACAATTGATTTTAGGGAAAAAATGAGGACAAAATTAAAGAAGAGGATTTAGGAGGGGGTGAAGGGGAATAGATAGGAGAAGGGAGGAAAGGAGGGGAGGAGGGTGGGGAAAAGCATATAGGGAAGGTCTTCTTGTTCTAAATTGTGCATATTTATACCCTTACAAAAGGGAATATAGAGGAGAACAGACATAGGGGAAAGAATGAATATAATAAATTGTATGACATATAATGTAAAAGGACTGAACACTTCAAAAAAAAGGTATAAGATTTTAAGGGAAATACATCAACACTCTATTGAAGTGGTGTGGTGAAGTGGGCATATTTATACCCTTACAAAAGGGAATATAGAGGAGAACAGACCTAGGGGAAAGAATGAATATAATAAATTGTATGACATATAATGTAAAAGGACTGAACACTTCAAAAAAAATGTATAAGATTTTAAGGGAAATACATCAACACTCTATTGAAGTGGTGTTTCTTCAAGAGACACATATATCCCAAGATACAAATATTGAGCTATACTCTAAATATTTTCCAACTTGGTATTATGCGGATTCACCAATAAGACGGGCAAAAGGAGGAATGCCTGGCAGAAATAAGAATAAAGGAAATTGAACAATATTTTAGGTTTAACGAGACTGAGGGGGTTTCTGTTGCTACAGTATGGGATACACATAAGACCTACATTAGAGGAACCCTGATTTTGATAGGGGTGGAAGAAAGAAAAACGATGTAAGAAAATGAGGTTATTAATGGAAGAATTATATAAGATTGAACAATCGCATAAAAAAGAAAATAGATACAGGTATACAGCAGGAGATCATTTTTAAACGAGAAGAGCTAAAAGACCTCATGGAATAAGGAAGATTTTTAATAGGGTTTTGAAGGAAAGTTATCAGTGGGGGAATAAACCTGGAAAATATTTAACGGGAAAGGTAAGGGAAAAGAAATCAAAGAATTTTATTGAAAAAATGAAAGAGGAGAAAATGGTTTATTCAACCACTAATATCGCTAATACATTCCACAAATATTACAGAGGTTTACATGGAGCAAAATTTAAGAACTAGAAAGAAACAGATGGAGAAAGAAAGGGAAAAAGGCAGACATATTTAAATGAGGCTGGCCTACCTAGATTGGATGAAGCCAGATTAACAGCTTTAGGTAGCTTAATTTCACAAGACAAAGTTATCTTAGCATTGAAGAATACAGCTGCAGGTAATTGCCCCAGCCCAGATGGATTCACAGTGGGATACTATAGGAAATTCAAAGAACAACTTGTCCCTAAAATGTTCACACACATAAATGCATTAGGAGAAGAGACAGAGATGAGGGAGGAGTCGCTACAGGCATATAATACAGTTATACCTAAAGAGGGGAACTACTGGTCTCAGTGTACCAGTTAAAGAACTATATCTTTATTAAACATTGACACAAAATTATATGTGAAGGTACTAGCAACAAGGATGAAAGAGCATATACCGGACTGGATACTCTTAGACCAAGTGGGATTCATTCTGGGCAGAGAAGGAAGGGACAATGAATTAAGATCATTGCTCCTCCTGCAAAAAAGTAGAAGAGGAAAGGTTCCATAAGTTATCTTATAAATCAATGCTGAAAAGGCCTTTGATAGAGTAGATTGGGGATTTATGATAGATACGTTGGAGGTGCTAGGAATTGGACCCAGAATGTTACAGTGGATTAAAGAGTTTTATAGAAGTCCATCAGCTGCGGTGAAGGTGATGGATCACTGTCAAAGTTTTTTAGAATGTACAACGGAACAAGGCAGGGATGGTTACTTTCTCCTCTGTTTTTAGTTTCTTTGGAACTACTATTAGCAACTGTAAGAAATAGTGTAGATGTTAAAGGAATTTGGATAGAAGATGTCGAAGTTGCAGCATATGCAGATGATATGTTGTTTTACATTACAAACCCCAGACTAACATTACCAATTTTAATGAGAATATTAAAAGACTATGGAGAATTATCAAACCTGAAAATCAACCCCTCAAAATCAGAGATATTGAATATTAATGTTCCAAAGAAAGAGAAACAAATTCTTCAAAAATAATTCCCTTTTACATTGAGGGAAAAAGAATGAAAGAACTTGGAAATAAAATTAATCCTGTCCATAAAAAAATCTATATCAGGTAAATTATATCCCATAAATATGATAAAGATGATCATAGTACCAAAAGTCTTGTATGAGTTCAACCTGCTCCCAATATACCTACCAGGGTCTTTTTTCATGACCCTTAAAACAATTATACTTAGATACATATGGGCTAATAAAAACCAACAGTTAAATACAAAGTTTTGTGTAATAATAAATTGAAAGGGGGACTAAATATGTCGGATTTTAAGAGATACTATACTGTACCTCAGTGTTCAACTTTTATTCAGCGTCTCTGTATATAAAGTAACCAGTGGTACTAAAATTTTCTTAGTGAATATTCTTCTTCCACAAGTGCCAAAGAATTCTCCTCCTCCTCTTAGTGCCCTCAAAAAAATATAAATTACATATAGTGCATTATCTACAACGCATGATATTCAACATAGCAAAACGCATTTACAAAAATTGTGCCAATGCGTGCAAAAATCCACCATGTGTGCACCTTTAACTATCTGTCATCCTTACTCTTACCCTCTTGTAAATCAAAAAAAGCTTCCAAACAATCTTCCTTTGTGGTTAGGTTCCTAAATCCATCCGCCTTCGCATAGGAAATATACCTCCAAAGGAATCTCATATATTGTTGTATCACAAAAATACTTTCGCTCTGCTCGTGCTCCCCTCTTAACAAACTCCCAGTGCTAGTGTGCACACTGACTGCCACCTTTTATCTTATGCACCTTACCAGATGACAAGATCCATATGCTTTAGAAAAGGGGAACTCTTCTCACTGTATATTATTGTCCAAGATCACTGAAGAACTGCATCTTTCATCTCTCTCAGACAGGTCTTGCCTGATCCCCAGGCTGAGAGCTATTTTTTTGAGGGCACTAAGAAGAGAAGAGGATTGTTTGACACTTGTGGAAGAAGAATATTCACTAAGAAAATATTAGTACCACTGGTTATTTTATACACAGAGATGCTGAATAAAAGTTGGACTGTTTTGGATTTTCAGGGGAGAAAGTGATTTTTGGCATCAGGGGTTTTTCTTTTTTTTTTTCTTTTTTTTTTTCTTCCAAAAACATTTTTATTGAAATACAAGACATTTGAGATCAGAGACATGTACGGAACACATTCTGCAAACGTATAACTGAAGCAATCTCCCGTAACGCAGACGGGTAGTCAGACATGTAATTGAAGTATGCAGTAAACATAAACAGGAGATCACGCTACCCAGTAAACAAAGTAGAATAACAGGTTCGCAAATATGGATGGTAAGCAATAGAGGTATAGAGGATGCAAGTGTCGGGGGTAAAAAGCGCTTAGGTAATCGGGTAGTGGAGCAAAAAACAGCATTGACGTCAGAGGCGGACGCATCGTGTAATTCCGCACCCGGTTAAGTTAAGTTTCTGCTTGTATGTAGAAATAGTTGTTTAAGAGAAGAATATGAGACAAAAGGAGAGAAAAGAGAGAAAAGAAAAAGAGGAGAGTACTGTATATGGAGGAAGATTTAGAGAGCACAGGGAGGAGTGAGAAAAAAAAAAAAAAAAGGGGGGGGGGGGAGGTGGGAAGGAAGTGTAAAGGGAAGGATGGATCAAGTAATAGGTAATAGCTATTAAGCCAACCATAATATAATATAGTAGACAAGCTAATAGGTATTATCCTTAGGACTTAACATACATTCCGATAAACACGGTCCGCGTCGCTATTCCAGAGGTGATAACTTTGAACGGTATTCACGACCTGTAGATTAGTTTTAGTTATTCATATAGAGATTATAGAAATTGGTAGTTTGGAAGTGTTTCCAACACGCCCAAGTTTTCCGAAATCTCTCAGGGAGGGGTTTTTCATTTGTTACATTTTGGTTATTATTTTGTGTTATGACCTAGTAGTATACCAATATATTTATTTATTTATACCTCAGTGTTAATGTCACTGCACTCCAAAAGCAGATTGGATATATAATTCACAGGGGAGAAGCTGGGTAAAAATGGACAGTACACTTAGTAAGGCACAATTAGATAGGATTATTTGGATACCACATAGGTTTTGTACACTGGATGAAGATACAAGCACTTTGACACGGAATGTATTGAGGATTTGTGATGTAATGTACAATTTAGGTGGATTGGAAGTATAATTCACTATCAATTCCGTTGGTGGGAACAAAATGTTTCCCACTCGGGAATGATAATATTTCAGGAAAATGGATAAAGGATAGAAATGTATGCTTAAAAGATATTGTAGATAAGGGGGAATTATGTTCTTTACACATTTTAAAAAATAAGAAGGAAATATTGTCTACATTAGATGAATGGTGGTACATTTTGCTGCAATGCTCCCACAACCATTAAGGACAGAGGAAGATATGTATCCTTTAGAACAAATGTTTAGTTCAAACACAATACAAAAGCATGCTACCTCTAGGATTTACAAGATCCTTACTGAATTAATTGGATCTGAATCCCAAGTGTTCTTAGATAAGTGGGAAAAGGAACTTGGAACAAAATTGAATGAGCAACAAAAAAACTAAATGTTTAGATTAATACATGGGGCGGTGAATATGAATATAGTTGAAATGAATTATAATTGTCTTGTAAGATGGTATATTACACCTAATGTAACACACAAAGATCACATTTGTGTTGGAGAGGGTGTGGAATTAAGGAAACAATGACACATATTTGGTGGGACTGCCCTAAAATACAGGAGTTCTGGCGGGCAATAATTCAATATATACATGAGATACTGAGGATTATTATACTGTTAGACCCGTGGGTTTGTTTATTCCACAAATCTGAGACTTCTGTGAAGCAATACAAGAATTCAATACTGTTTCATTTAGTAAATGTGGCCAAATGTCTCATCTGACAAGCAATACAGCCCACTAACATAAAAGATTGGATAACTAGAGTTGAGTATATATATAGGATGGAAGAATTATACCACATGGATGAGGATAAAAATGGAACATTTTAAAAATCTTGGGGAGGATGGTATGACTTTAAAAAATCAAAAAGATATTTAGAAGTGGTTGGAGTGTAAAGAATAAAGAAAGTAAAAGGGAATTAAATAGGAGTATGTAGTAGGATAAGAGAGAAGGAAAAGGATGAGGGGGGAGACGTCAGAAAGAAGAATATTAGAAGAACAAGAAGTAAATGAAAAGAATAAGAGGATAATGGGGTAATTGGTGGGGAGATAAAAGGGAGACAAGGAATAGATACATTTATGTGGAATTTGTGTTTTTACGATGTTTGTTATAAAGTGGATTTTGTATTATAAAACTAATAAAGATATAATAAAAAAAATGTCAGGTTTCTGTGATGTAAAAAATGAGACAAAGATATATAATTTCAGAACTTTTTCCACCTTTAATGTAACCTATAAACTATACAACTCAGTTGAAAAACAAACTGAATTCTTTTAGGTGGAGGGAAGTAAAAATAAAAAACTAAAATAATATGGTTGCATAAGTGGCACATCCTCTTATAACTGGGGATGTAGCTGTGTTCAGAATTAAGCAATCACATTAAAAATCATGTTAAATAGGAGTCAGTACACACCTGCCATCATTTAAAGTGCCTATGATTAACCCCAAATAAAGTTCAGCTGTTCTAGTCAGTTTTTCCTGACATTTTCTTAGCTGCATCCTACAGCAAAAGCCATGGTCTGCCGAGAGCTTCCAAAGCGTAAGATCAGAGGGATCTCATTGTTAAAAGGTATCAGTCAGGAGAAGGGTACAGAAGAATTTCTAAGGCATTCGATATACCATGGAACACAGTGAAGACAGTCATCATCAAGTGGAGAAAATATGGTGCAAGTACTGGGTCTGTTTTCAGGATATCCCAATTTTTCTTAATAATCCCACTTATGGCTCTATACTGTATGGAATAGGTTGTAATGAAAGGGCAGACCCGGGAAGTTGGTGTTTTTGCTGTGTCAATGAGCATCCGGTTCCTACCTAGACCAGCCTCAGTTTTGAGAGTATTCTCCAGCGTATTTTCATGGTAACCTTTTTCTACAAATCTATCCTTAAGGACTTTAGCCTGAGAGTGGTAATCGTCAATATTACTGCAATTTCTATGGATTCCTGTGAACTGGCCTTTGGGAATATTCCTTAGCCATGTTGGATGGTGGCAACTGTCCATAGGAATATAACTATTCCAGTCTGTTTTTTTAAAAAATTATTTCGTCGTGATATTTCCATTTATATTCATTATAGTGAGGTCTAAAAAATCAATCTATGATTTACTGTAGGAATAAGTTAGCTTAATATTCAAACTATTATTATTTAAGGTGCTAAAGAAATTTGTTAAGGATTGTTCGTCTCCATTCCATAAAAGAAGGATGTCATCTATATGCCTTTTTTATAATAAAAGCTGCGGCCAGTCACGAGCATATATCAAGTCCTCCTCCCAATAAGCCATTAACAGATTAGCCAAACTAGGGGCAAATTTGGCCCCCATGGCCATGCCTTTAATCTGTATATAATATTTCTTATTGAACCAAAAATAATTATTTTGCATTGCAAACTCTAAAAGATTTAAAATGAATTTTCTTTGTGTTAAGAGTAAGGTGCTGTAGTGCGAAAGAAAGAAATCGTCCGCTTCCATAATGTCCTTATGGCTAATGTTGGAATATAAAGATGCCACATCAGCAGTGACCAGAAATGTATCTGATATAGTGACATCTTTGACTACATTAAGGACTTGTTTTGTGTCCCAGAGATATGAAGGTGTCTCTGTGACCAGTGGCTGTAGGTGATAATCAATATATTCTCCTATTTTGCAACATAGTGACCCTATGCCACTAACTATAGGTCTACCTGGTGGTTTAATAGGGTCCTTTTTTTGGTTTTTGAATTTTTGGTAGTATATAAAACACAGGTAGTCTAGGTGCTACTGGACACAAAAAAGGCTTTTTCTTTTTTGTTTAGGATCTTATTGTCAAAACCGGTTTTAATAATCTGTTTCAAAGTATGCTTAAATGCTGGGAGAGGGTCTTTTGGGAGGAGGGAATAGGTAGTTGTGTCATTTAAAATGCTATAGACTTCTGAGATGTAGTCGCTTTTATTAAGAATCACCACCCCACCCCCCTTATCGGCCGGTCTAATGACCAAATCCTTCTTTTCAAGGAGGGACTTCATGGCTTTATTAATACCTGCACCATTATGCGGCTGCTTAATGGGTATAGTTGCCAGATCTTTCAGGACTTTCTCCTTAAAGAGATTGATAAAAGAGTGTGATTGTTGTAGGGGATTGTAGGTGGATGCGTTGCAGAGATTTGAATGTACAAACTCACTGGAAGAAACTTCGGTAGAAATCGGGTTCTTAGCAAAATACCTTTTGAGAGATAATTGTCTCGTAAACTTATGTACATCGATATAAGCTTGAAATTTGTTAAGTTTGTTGGCTGGGGCATATTTTAAACCTTTGTCCAATAGGTTTAATTCTTCCTTAGTAAATTCATTATTACTCAGATTGAAAATGCCCTTGCCTATTAGATTCTCCGTTTTTTGTTGTTGTGTCTATTACAACATCTGCCCCCTCTCTTTCCCCTATAGTGTCGCTCCTTTTCCGGATCCTTCCTTCCCCTAAAAAAAGGTTTTGGGTGTTAGAATTGTAATTATACTGTATATTCTCCATAGGAGTGGAAGGAGGTGCCCTATGGGCTTGATATTGAGGTCTGTTAGGTGGGCCTCTCCTATGGTGATTGTAATAGGGTTGTGGTCCCCTTTGTTCGTTATTTGGGGAAGATTGGTATTGTGTATGAGGATATTGGTATGATGGGGCTCCAGGGTAAGTATTTGGATGGTATGGTCTATGGCCTTGATTTTTAGGTGTGGGATTTCTATTCTGTGTGGTATTTCTACCAGGATGCCATCTGTGGTTCTAGAACCTATATTAACATCTTGAAAGTCCCTCAATGGTTCAAATCTATTCGCAATCGGTACATTAAACTTGGGTCTGTGACTGGTATTGGATCTGGCTGGGGATCCGTAGTAGCCATACGTGGTGTGAGGGATGTGTTGGGGGGGATGTTGATCCCTTCTGTGGTAAGGAAGTGCAGGAGTCTGCATGGGGGGAATGTGAGGTAATTCCTTGGACTTCTGCCATTTGAACACTAGTTGTTCTTGGTAGTCCTTCACATCCCTACTATATTTTTTTCTCTTTAAATATAAATATGTACAATCAAGAGAAGACTTCATTAGAGCAAATACAGAGGGTTCACCACAAGGTGCAAACCATTTATAAGCCTGAAGAATAGAAAAGCCAGATCACACTGTGCCAAAAAACATCTAAGAAGCTAGACCAGTTCTGGAAAATTATTCTTTGGATGGATGAAATTAACATTAATCTGTACCGGAATGACTGGAAGACAAAAAGTGTGGAGAAGGCTTGGAACAGCTCATGATCCAAAGCAGACATTGTCATCTGTAAAGCATGGTGGAGGCAGTGTGATGATGCCACATGCATGGGCATGCATGGCTTCCAGTAGCACTGGGTCATTGGAGTTTATTGTTGATGTGACAGAAGCAGCCGGATGAATTCTGCAGTGTTTAGAGATATACTGTCAGTCCAGATTCAGCCAAATGCAGCAAAGTTGATTGGACAGTGCTTCACAGTACAGATGGACAATGATCCAAAACACACTGCAAAAGCAACCCAGGAGCTTTTGAAGGAAAAGAAGCTGATAATTCTGCAATGGCTGAGTCAATCACCTGATCTCAGCCCAAATGAGCATGCATTTCACTTGCTGAAGGCAAAACTAAAGGCAGAAAGACCCACAAACAAAGAACAACTGAAGACAGCTGCAGTTAGAGCCTGGCAAAGCATCAGAAAGGAGGAAACCCAGTCTTTGGTAAAGGCTATGGGTTCCGGACTTCAGGCAGCCATTACCAGTAAAGGATTTTCAACAAAATATTAAAAATGAACATTATATTAATGATTATATTCAATTGTCTAATTACTTTTGGTCCCTTGAAAAAGGGGGGATGGCTATTCTTAACAGTTGTAATTCCTAAACCCTTCCTCCAATTTGGTTGTACATAACCTCAAATTAAACCTGAGAGTGTGCACTTTCAGCTCATATCCATTATATAACTATAGCTTGAATATGCTTTGGTAAATACCTGAAAAAAACTAAAATTGTGCCTGTGGCCAAATATACAGTTCTCAAAAGTTTGCATATCCTGGCAGAAATTGTGAAATTTTGGCATTTATATTGAAAATATGATGGATCATGCCAAAACATGCTCTTTTTTTGAAGGATAATGATCATATGAAGCCATTTTTACTGCACCAATGCCACAAAAAAGCCCCGTTACAATATGCCTGACAACACCTTGACATGCCTAACCAAACCTTTTTGTGTCATTGATGCAGTAAAGGCTTCTTTCTGGCACCTTGACCATGCCGCTCATTTTTGTTCAAGTGTCCTCATATTGTGCTCCTTAAAAATAACCACACTGTCTTTTTCCAGAGCAGCCTGTATTTTTCATATGGTTAACTATGGGTTTCCCTTTGTATCCCGAACAATTCTTCTGGCAGTTATGGCTGCAATCTTTCTTGGTCTACCTGACCTTGGCTTGGTATCAAGAGATCCCCGAGCTTTCCACTTTTTAATAGGTGATTTAACAGTACTGATTGGCATATTCAAGGCTTTGGACATCTGTTTATGTCCTTTTCCATCTTTATAAAGTTCCATTACCTTGTTATGCAGGACTTTTGACAGTTCTTTTCTGATTCCCATGGCTCAGTATCCAGCCTAGTCAGTGCTTCCATGTAAGAGCTAACAAACTCATTGACTATTTATACACTGACACTATTTGCAATTTAAAAAGCCACAGATGTGGGACATTAACCTCTAATTGGCATTTTAACCTGTGTGTGTCACCTTGTGTGTCTGTACCAAGGCCAAACATTCCAGGGTATGTAAACTTTTGATCATGGCCATTTGGGTGACTTCTGTTATCATTATGATTTAAAATGGAGCCAAACAACTATTTGATAATAAATGGCTTCATGCGATCATCATCCTTCAATAAAAGAGCATTTTTTGTCATGATCAGTCATATTTTCAATATCCATGCCAAAATTTCACAATTTCTGCCAGGGTATGCAAACTTTTGAGCACAACTGTATATGGACCTAACTGTATATATATATATATATATATATATTCTTTAAACATCCATTTTTTTTAAAAACAGTAGCTAATGGAAGTCTGTAAAGAAAACTGCAAAATATAATTATTATGAAATATTTCATATTTACTTGGTTCAAAAAGAAAAATATTTGTAAAAATGCATTCTTTTATACCTGGAATCCTGACCATGATAAATAAGAAATAAAACATGTGCAAAACCTCCATACATTCTTTTTTAAATAGCTCAGGCTTTGGACAGGTCTGGCAGTTGTTGAAAATGCTGGCTGTCAGTGATAGGGGTCCAGTACTGAGACTTGAGAGGGAGGAGGACGAGAAAGAGAAAGGGCCAGAAAGTTTCCAGTAGATTATATGGAAGGGGTTACAGCATTAATTATTAAATAAGTGAATAATAAATACAACATCATGTCTATGGCAGCCTTTATGTTTCCTGCCCATCTCCATGCATTGGGGCCTTTTTTATTTTTGCTACAGTCTTCCTCCTCAATGTCAGAACCTAATTCCCATCCTGCCCATCAGCACCTCAATCTTCCCGTTCATGCATATGGCAGGATTAAGAAAAGTGGAGGAAGATGAGGAGAAAGGGGAAAAGGAACAGTAGCAGTGCTCCTAAACAAATGGCTGCTATGTGCCAATATAGATTTGGTGGGAAGAGGGTGGGGGGGCATTTGCTGCCTTTAAAATAAAATGACTAATTTGCAACCTTGAGGATGAGGGGAAAAAAGGGCACATTTAGACTTGTTGGCAGGTTTATATCTTACTGATAGGAGCACTCTAAAATAAAGTGACTACTATGAGCCCTTAAAGATAAGGGGGGAAATAGAGAATTAGCAGCACTCTAAAAGAAAGTGGTGGCTATGCACTCTTTAAGAGGAGGAAGAGGAAAATGGTGCATTAGCAGCACTATAAAATAAATTGGCTTATATGCTGCCCTGAGGAACAAGAAATTATGCCTTTTGTTGCCAACATGTCTCATTGGGATGGTGCTTTCACCATGCCCTGTGGTGCAGAGTCATGTGTTTCCCAAATGGCTATTAATTTTACCACAGCTTACGTGCTGCAGGCAGAGGCTGCAGACCATAGTGGTTCTGTTGGCAGCAGATATTATAAAAAAGGCCCACTCCTCAGAGCTCCTTCAACAAGCTGCTTATCCAAGTATTCACATATTGTCCTGGCTCTAGCAAAAACCTGCAGTCTATAGGTTGTTTATTGAAAGTTTTCACATACAAAGCAAGATTACAAAAATACGAAAAAAAAGTACAAATTTACCATACAAGGTAGCAAAAGCATACAGAAAAAAAAACAGAATACAAATAAGAAAACAATCACGTGCACCACAAATCTTGAATGTACAGGATATTCCCCCCCCCCCACACACACATACATATCGTAACATATACAATGCTGGGATCAGATATAGTATGCATGAACATACCCAGATATGATCATTACAATCGCAGGTGGAAAGGTGCCAAATAGCACCAAGGGGGCTACTTAGCAGAAATACCAACAGAGTAAGAGTACAAAAAAGCAACACCAGTGATAAACCATACAATTTGGTCCTGGACCCCCAAACATATGAGGTGCAGGATGGGAGGGAAAGGAAGAAAAAAAAGGGGGGGATGGATGAGAGACCAGAAAAAAACCCAGTACGAAGCAATGGAATTAAAAGGAGAAGACGAGGAGTACTGATACAGACCACCAGTAATGGAATGGTCAAAAGTGCTTGTTGCAATGCAGTCCACACTGAGAAGCCATCTGGATATCACTAAATCTCCAAACATGCTCCTTTATCTCATTCTCCATAAGTGGATATTGCTGCCAAAGAAGAAAGAAAAATGCTCTCATAGTGTAGTAAGAATCCAGAAAATAGTTTAACATATAGTTAAAAACACTCACAGGAAATAAAAATCCTGTACCATATCTATGTCAGAACATTGGCCCTCTGCTCATGTACAGCAATGGCCCACTTCCGGGTTTCAATGTACATGATGGCATCACCTCCGTAAGCACCTACTGACGTCATCACAGACTTCATCAGAGGGATTAGGAGCAAATTTGGAGATTCGGTGACATCCGATGGCTTCCCTGTGCGGGCTGCTTTGCAACAAGCGTTTTTGACCATTCCATTACTGGTGGTCTTATTATTTGGTAAGGTTCATCTGCACACACTGTGCTGGCTGGTGAATTTATCCCCTTCCTTTTTGGTAAAAGAATTCTTGGAAAGGGTCCATTACTCTCTAATACCCCTTGTACCCCTTATATCAAGGGGAGCAGTATCTGAGGGAACCCTTATTTTTAAACAGAGGTTCCAAATTGTGAAAGGTCCTCTAACTGCAGACCCTCTGCAACACTGGACCAGGGTTGTGGGGAAGAGGCTCTCATCTTCATCATCATGTGGTGGTACTCCTCCATGTTTAGTGCCTGGCATGGTTCAGCAGGGTGGCGTGTGCTCATCTCCCCCATTTCCTGGCTTGCTCCGTTGCATGCTCAGATTAGGATCTTGTATAGATTTTGAGGGGACCCCATGCTTTCTGCACTCTGTTCAAAACTTGAAAATAATGGTTTTAGGTACACTCCAAGTATTTTTGCCAGTAAAACATTGAGCCTAATGTTATTTTCATCATTACAAAGAATGAAGTGTTATCTGCTTATATTTTTCTTCCCTACTTCCTCCACCCTGCCTCCTTCCCATCATCGTGTTTAATAACATTATTTTTTTAATTCTGTTTTTATTACATACCTTGACAAGGTATGGGCTGGCTTTTTAAAAAATGTTTTACTTGTTGATATGGAAACAGGAACAAAAGAATGACATAGTACTTTCTGACACTCTGCGGTGAAATACAAAGAAATAGCTTACAATTTGTGGAGTCAGGAAAACATAGTACATCATAATTGACAAGATGAACCGTCAGATAATATGTGCAACTTAGAAAAGCCTCAGACCAACAAATAGTAAAACAGAACAGCGGACCATTTAATGGTCATAGAGTAACAAAAGGCTTAAAATGGCAGGATACAACAGCCCAAAACATCTCCAGGTGTCTGCACCAGTCAGATTAACATTGTCAGAGCATACCATAGTATATTTTACAATTTTATAAGAGAAAAAAAAAAGAGAGAGAAGAATGAGATCTGAAAACTGGAAGAGGGAGAAGAAAGGGGGGGGGTGGATGGGGGAAGGGAAAGGGAAAAGAAAGGAGGATGATGGGGAGGGGAGGGGGAAACCTGTCAGGGAACGAGAAGATCGCCGTGGTGCACGAATCTGCACATACGTAGGATCCCGACAAGACATACAGGCCGGCGGGCACTAGGACTTAGGCGTGCCTGTCACCAATGACGGCGCCTGGGAAGCACTAGGACCCAGGCACACCTGTCGGCGCCAGGCGGGCTATTTAAACTGGCCATTGCAATGTCCAAGTTGCCGTATGGTCTTGATCTTCTGCTTGTGTTCTGATCCTGTGAGTGTACCTTGTTGCTGAACCCAGCCTGATCCTGATTACTGCTGACTGTCTCCTGCCCTGACCCCTGGCTTGCCTTTGACCACTCTTCTGCCTGCTCCTGATCGTCTGACCTCCTGTTGCTGAACTTGGCCTGTGACCCGACTATCCTCTGCCTGCTCCTCTGTTCCGTTCTGCCTCCACAGTTACCGACCCGGCCTGTCTGACTCCGCTACTTGCTTCACTGTGTGTCCGCATCCATCCATCCTGCACGGATCCATCCGTTTACCGCTCAGGGCTGCCCTGCCTCTTGACATCAGGCTCTTATCCAGTTACGTCCCACTGGCAGTCCTCTCTACTACAGTTGGGTGTACCCGGGGGCCGCGACCTGGTCTCAGCCTGCTCCAAGTCCATCCCCACCATCAGGGGCTCTGGTGAACAAGCAGACTGGGGCTTAGACTCCGCGCCCTGGGGAATTCCGGACTGTGGATCCATAGAGCTACCATCAGCGAGTACGTGACAGTACCATACGGCCATGACTGAGCCGGGAAAAGGACCCTCTCCTTTGGATGAGATATGCCATCACCTGACGGCACTCACCCAGGCCGTTAAGACATTACAGGAGGGATATACACACCTGGAAGAACGTATCCAGACCCTAGCTTCACCAGCTCCCACATATTCAGATCCGGCTGCTCTCTCCCCGGCCAGGGATTCCACTGAACATTGCACCGGTACGGTGGTCACACTACCTCCACCTGAACCCCGTGTGCCTACGCCAGAACGTTTCAATGGGGATTGAAGTAGATACAGGGCTTTTCAAAACGCATGTCAGCTATACTTCGATCTACAGCCACGAACATTCTCCCTCAGAATCCGTGAAGGTGGGGTTCATCATATCCTTACTGCAAGGTGAACCCCAGGGTTGGGCCCATCGTCTGCTTGAAGTTCGCCATCCGCACCTGAATTCTGTAACAACTTTTTTCAATGCGATGGCTCAGTTGCACAATGACCCACTGCGGGCTACTTCCACTGAGGCAGCTTTACACGCACTCCGACAAGATCGCCGAGCAGCAGAGGATTACGGTTCTGATTTCAGACGCTGGAGTGGCGATACTAGATGGAACGATGCAGCCCTACGTCATCAGTTTGGCTTGGGCCTATCTGAACCCCTCAAGGATGAGCTTGCTAGAGTGGGCATACCTGACTCCTTGGAGGACCTAATAGCGTTTGCCATTCAGATTGACCGTAGGCTGCGCGACGGTAGACTAGAGAACGTAGGCTCAAGTCCAGAGGCCTACATGTGTGCTACCTCGGTTCCCACTCCAGCCCAATCTTCCTGTCAGGAACCAGGATTCTGAGGCTACTGATATACCTGAGTCAATGCAACTTGGATTGATACGACCATCATTAACGTCAGAAGAACACCAAAGACATCGGTTGAATAACCTCTGTCTTTATTGTGGAGAAGCAGGCCATTATGTGCGCTCTTGTCCAGGGAAGTTGAGTAAATGTCTCTTCGTCTCTTCTGCTGTGTCCCCAGCTTGTCTCAATAGCTCAACTCATCTAGCCGTGCCCATTTCATTCCAGCTTCCCGGAAGAACCGTGTCGGTGACAGCGATTATTGATTCAGGGGCCTGCAGCTGTTTCATAGACCTAAATTTTGCAGCCCATCAGCGTATCTCTTTACAGACCAAGGAGTACAGTTTGAACATCTTCCTGGCTGATGGATCCCGTATTAAATCCGGACTGGTAGACCGAGAGACCCCACCAATCCGCACTACGGTTGCCAGCTACCATTAGGAGTTCCTTCGTCTGGACGCCATCGCGTCCCCATTATTTCCAGTCATTTTGGGACTTCCTTAGCTACGAGCGCATGACCCCCAAATCAACTGAAAGACAGGGTCAATCCAATTCCTTTTATCTTACTGTCGGGAACATTGTTTACCCAAGACACCCTCGGTTACACAGACCCTACTGTTCATGGACTCTGACGCAGAACTGTCTCAAGCAATCCCCCCGATTTACCATGGCTACCTTGACATGTTCAGTAAATGGGGAGCAGACATTCTCCCTCCTCATCGAGCCTACGATTGCCCGATTGACCTACTCCCCGGGTCTGAGATCATATTCGGGCGAATCTTCCCTTTATTGGAGCGAGAGTTAGGAGTGTTAAAAGATTACATTGATGAGAACCTCCAAAAGGGATTCATCCATCCCTCCACTTCACCAGCTGGAGCCGGAATTTTCTTTGTGGAGAAGAAGGATAAGTCTCTGAGGCCTTGTGTGGACTATCAGGAGCTGAATAAAATCACCATAAAAAACAGTTATCCCCTTCCTTTGGTTCCTGAACGGTTTCAAAGACTGAAAACTGCTACTATCTTTACTAAATTGGATCTGAGAGGAGCCTATAACTTGGTCCTCGTACAAGAAGGGGATGAATGGAAGACAGCCTTCCGCACTCGGTTCGGTCATTTTGAGTATTTGGTCATGCCATTTGGATTGTGCAACGCACCTGCCATGTTCCAGCATTTTAATAATGATGTCTTCAAGGATTACTTAGATATTTTTGTTGTCAACTACCTAGATGACATTCTGATTTTTTCTTCGTCCCTGGAGGTACACCGAGGTTAGGAGCGTGTTGGAGTGACTTCGCCAGCACGGGCTTTATGCCAAGGCAGAAAAATGTAGTTTTGAGCAGCATAGCATTCTGTTCCTGGGATTGATTATCTCTACTGCAGGAATTGCCATGGACCCCCAGAAAATTTCTGCAATTTCAGACAAGAAAGGTATTCATTCATCAGCTTTGCTAATTTCTATCGGAAATTTATTAAGAACTTTTCGGGCCTTGTGTCACCTATTTCCCAGCTCACAAAGCTGGGGGTTCGCTTCCATTGGACCCTTGTGCCCTGAGGCGCAGGTTGCTTTTGAGACCCTGAAAGAGTTGTTCACAGCAGCACCCATCTTAAGCCATCCAGACTCTTCTCTTCCTTACATTCTAAAGGTGGTTGCATCCGAAAACGCAGTGGGGGTGGTCCTTTCACAAAGGAAAGCCCTCAAGGAGCTTATGCACCCAGTAGCCTTTTTTTCCAGAAAACCTAAGCCGGCAAAAAAGAACTATGACGTTGGAGACCGAGAACTTTTGGCAATAAAGACGGCATTGGAAGAATGGAGGTACTTGCTGGAGGGGGCCATGCATCCGATCTTGATATATACGGACCTTGAATATTTAAGAACGGCTAAGCGCCTTAAACCACGCCAGGCCAGATGGGCACTGTTTTTCTCAAGGTTTGTTTTCCACATAACTTACAGGCCGGGGTCTAAAAACACAAAACCAAATGATCTCTTGCGCATGTTCAAGGACCCAAAAGAATCTCCAAAGCCAGACACCATCCTGCCAGCAGGGAATTTCTTGTTGTTACAATCAGAACTCTTGTCTAAATTACAAACGGCGTCTGTAGGAATACCCAGTCCACCCGGAGACTCGGTACAGAGCAGAGAAGGGCTCTTATGGAAAGGGGAGCAAATCTTGGTTCCCGAGGAAGCACAAACTCTGGTCCTGGGTTACTGCCACGATCACCCGTTGGCAGGTCACTTTGGGATGTTAAAGACTTTGGAGCTGGCACAGCGCATGTTCTGGTGGCCGAGTATGGCTAAGGACTGCAAGGCATACATGAGAACTTGCACCTCTGCAATAGAAATAAGTCCAGCAGAAACAAGGCTTGGGGCTTACTACGACCCTTGCCGGTACCTGATAGACCGTGGATAATGATATCAATAGACTTCATAGTAGGACTTCCACCTTCCCAAGATCATACTGCTATTTTCGTGGTGGTGGATCATCTATCAAAGATGGCCCACTTCCTACCATTAAGGAATACACCTTCTGCTCCTGAGACTGCGCAGATCTTTATTAAGTTATATGTAAGGCTCCATGGAGTTCCTAAAGATATTGTTTCTGACCGAGGGGTACAATTCACCTCGAGGTTCTGGAAGGCATTATGCGAAACATTGGAAATCAAGTTGTCCTTTTCTTCTGCGTACCATCCGCAAACAAATGGGCAGACCGAACGGACCATCCAAACCTTAGAACAATACCTCAGATGTTACACATCTTTTCTCCAGGATGACTGGGTGGCACTCTTGCCCTTAGAGGAGTTTGCCTACAACAATGCGAGTCATTCCGCCACTAAGCAATCTCTGTTCTTTGCCAACTACGGGTTCCATCCTACCTTCCTACCTGACCTGATCTCAGAGATCTCGGTTCCTGCTGTTCAGGATACACTGAATTTTTTTGCATCTAATAACAAACTGTTACAGGAGGCAGTTGCGAAGGCCCAGGAAGACAACAAAAGGGTCTTTGATAGAAGGAGAAGGGGGGAATTGATCCTGCACCCGGGAGACCAAGTCTGGTTGGCAACAACCAACCTGAAGATGGCGTGTCTGTCAAGGAAATTGGCACCCAAGTTTGTGGGCCCATTCTGGGTAAAATGCAAAATTAATGATGTTGCCTACGAGTTAGCACTCCCAGAATCCTTCAAAATACACCCATTTTTTCACTTGTCTTTACTGAAGCCTGCAGCACCAGATCCCTTTCCTGATCGTAGGTCAAGACCCCCGGAGGCCATAGACATTGATGGGGAAGAGGAATTTGAGAGCGAGGCAATCGTAGACTGCAGGAAAAGGAGAGGTCAGACGCAGTACCTCATTAAGTGGAAGGGTTATGGCCCGGAGGAAAATTCTTGGGAACCAGCTCAGAATGTCCATGCTACGAGACTAATTCAGGAATTTTTTCGTAACCATCCACAAAAGAGGAGTCATTTGGGCATCCGGAGGGGGGGCAATTTTAGGGAGCAAGAAGATCTCCGCAGCGCACGAATCTGCACATGCGTAGGATCCCGACAAGACATACAGGCAGGCGGGCACTAGGACCCAGACGCGCCTGTCACCAATGACGGTGCCAGGCAGGCCCTAGGACTCAGGCACGCCTGTCGGCGCCGGGTGGGCTATTTAAACTGGCCATTGCAATGTCCAAGTTGCCGTATGGTCTTGATCCTCTGCTTGTGTTCTGATCCTGTGAGTGTACCTTGTTGCCGAACCCAGCCTGATCCTGATTACTGCTGACTGTCTCCTGCCCTGACCCCTGGCTTGCCTTTGACCACTCTTCTGCCTTCTCCTGATCGTCTGACCTCCTGTTGCTGAACTTGGCCTGTGACCTGACTATCCTCTGCCTGCTCCTCTGTTCCGTTCTGCCTCCACAGTTACCGGCCTGTCTGACTCCGCTACTTGCTTCACTGTGTGTCCGCATTCATCTATCCTGCACGGATCCATCCGTTTACCGCTCAGGGCTGCCCTGCCTCTTGACATCAGGCTCTTATCTAGCTACGTCCCGCTGGCGGTCCTCTCTACTACAGTTGGGTGTACCTGGGGGCCGTGACCTGGTCTCAGCCTACTCCAAGTCCATCCCCACCATCAGGGGCTCTGGTGAACAAGCAGACTGGGGCTTAGACTTTGCACCCTGGGGAATCCCAGACTATGGATCCATAGAGGTACCGTCAGTGAGTACGTGACAAAACCACAGTGGGACAAGTGGATCTGTCAGGAAAGCAGACTATGATATTAGGCCCAAATCTTAACCCCTTGGTGCCAACAGCTACCAACCCTTTAAGGGGTTTCAGGGAGCTGGGGTGGGGTTTGTGATCACTATGATTGGCTATCACAGCACTCACATGATCGGAAAGCTCCCAAGCACAAGTAGAGATCAGGAGCTTTCCATTGACTGCTGGTAACTGGGTCAGGAGCGTGCACAGTTTGGGTATGCATATATATAGCCTCTTGGTGTTAAGGCCCACATACAGTATATGCGTACTCCCTGGGAAAAGAGGTAAAGATATTGCAAACAGCCATGTGGGCTGGCTTTTAAATGGAGTTACGCAAGTATAAAAAAGCCTTGATGAAGGGATGTTAGTCTGGGAGCATGGGTGTTCCTAGGCATATGTGATTTTAAGCCTCCATGATTGTAAGAAATGGAATCCAATGAATTAAAGAGGTTAGCCAGTGAAAGTCAGGCTGCGCAGGAAAAGGTTAGATGATACTGGACATCCTCCAGCCAGGAAATGAAGCAAGCACTGGCTTCCTGCATCTTCATATGCAGATTGTGAGAAGCTCACAGTATGCACTGAAATTAGAATAAGCTATTTCAGTACCAGATAGGAATTTGTACAACTGTGAAAGGCTGAAGGTTTAAGGCTTACTACAATACTTCTCATATTTTCAAGTGACATACTTGCTTTTCAAAGCATTTCATTAACATCTAATCTAACCAGAATAATAAATCTCAGTAAAATTCTACCAAAAGACATGTGCATCATGATTTTTTATGGTTATAATTGTGTGCTGCAGTTTGATGCCTGCCATAGAAAAAGTAATATTACAAAACCACTCTTGTGCTTTCTGGAAGGCCACAAAATAGCACTACTTGTACAAGAGAATGAAGAGATTGTTTTGATGTCTCTAGGCTAATTAGTTATCATCCATTTTATCCTGCAGTGCCATTAAGTTTAGAGTGTATTTTATTCTTTTATACAAAAAGCACTTGTCATATAGATCTAATAAAATGAAGGTAAGTCATTAAAATAATTCAGATTGCAATAAAAAACTATTCTTCCTTTAGTTATTGAAAATAAATAATTTTGAAATACACTGTACTTTTAAGATCCTGAAAAGACTGTGTACACAGATTTTTTTTTCTTTGAATGAGTTCATTCTCCGTGGAGAGAAAGTTAGTACTTAGGACTGCTTTCATTCATTCGCGTCTCATGTATAATGTAGAACGAGGCTGCAGAAATGTTACTAAATTGCTCAGTTGATAATCTGATCTGCTGGGAATATCCTCTTGTGGATGAAAGAATAATTTGCCTTTCATGCTTTTTCACTGCTCGAGCTCATCAAGAAAAAGATTACTTTGCTCCACACAGTCTCGTAAAGCAACATGGGGTAGTTTGTGTTGTGGATAGCAATGCTTATCTAAAAAAACAGCTGAGACAGCCTCTTATCATTCATGTGGTGGTCCATGTCTCAATAACACTGTGTAGTGTATATTTTTTTATAATTTCAGATTTATATCTGCAGCACCCTGTCTCAGCTAGTGGATAAACCCTTAAAGATGCAATTTTGTAACTGCAGTGAAAAAAGAGATTTATATTTCAACTATGAAATCACACACATTTCTAATAATCAGGAACTAAATAATAACAAGCCATCTGAGTTGGGTTTATTCTAGGTTCCTGCAAATTTGAAACCTTGTTACAATGAGACTCAAAAAATAGAAACGTGAAAACCTTGTCACAGTGAGACTGATATAAGTAAAACTCAGTAGCTGGTGCTCACAAAGTTTAAAAATGTTACACCATGGCCACGGCAATTCACAGCAGAAAGGCTGTAGAAATTCACTGCAGGGTGTACAAGGTTACAACGTGTGCTTTATTCCGATAATGCCCAACTGTGGCATTCTCAAGTGGTTGAATGTTTACACACAAATATCCATTTTTGAGTACTTCTAAGTTTTTATGGTAGTTAAAGACAAGTGGACATAAACAGTCTTTTTCCACATAGAGAGTTGTTTTTTGTTTTGTAATGCCTGCACAAAATTACTTTTTTCCTCTGTTTATTCACTCACATTTTCATTTTTTTTGAAGAGCCTTAACTTGGTAGCAGAATTGAATGTATATATTTTATTGTATGCTTTAAAAAAGAAAAAAGGAAAAATGTAGAAAAAGATTAATTTAATAATTTAGACCAACCCCAGCTATTCACCCAACAAAAAAGTAACACATTCCTGAGTCCCAGAATATCACTCAAATGTGTTTTAATTAGCATACAGGAATGAAAAAGTCAAAATAATAGTCATCCTGTTACAGTGAAACTAAACATGGCTGCTCTATGATTTCATTGGGATTTACCGTATCACCACAACTTCAATAAGCATAAATTTTATATTGTGTAAAGGTGTTTGTTTATTGAACTGTAACAAGAGAACAATAATTCCAGGTCCATCATTTAGGGTTTACTTTAATCTGATGAGCTGTAAAGGCATTTAAATCTCCACCCCTTAAGCAGAATTCTGGGATATACCCAACTAATCATAGGCAGGCCATAGATGATGCAATTTCTTTCATCCCTTCTGCAGAGCTATTGTGTTCTCCCAGTAGGGAGCCTTTCTTGCCAGGAGAACAGAACCAGCTGAGATTTGAACCATCTATGGACAGCTTTGAAAATCCCTGCTGGGAGGACACAACCACTCGAGATTTAAACCATCTATGGACAGCTTTAAAAATGCTCCCTCCCCCCTCCTAACGCTGATTATGGCTAACCTGTGTAAGAAAGATCTGTATACTTATTTATTTTCAAGCCACTCTGGTCTGGCCATGTGATCCAGCACCCCCTGTGTCAGCCAGTGGTGGCTGCAGGTGAGAAGAGGGAACACTGACATTGGATGGGCCATAGTAAGCCTAGAGGTGACATCACTGATCCCAGGAATTTTCAGCTATTGCAAAGCACTCCCTGCTCTCCCCTGCAGCCGGCTCTGGCTGACACAGGGAGAGCACATGACCTGAATGGATTTACCTGAATATAGGTAAATATGCAGATATTTCTTACACAGGTCAGTCAGAATAGATGTTAGAAGGCAGGAGGGAATATTTTCAGGATTAGTTAGATATATCCCAGAATTCTACTTTAATAAGTGGTGCTTTAAATTCCTTTAAATCTCATTAGATTAGAAACCCTAAATGAGAGACGTAGAATTATTATTCTCTTGTTATAGTTCAATAAAGAAACCCCTTAACAGTGATGCTTGTTGAGGTTGTGGTGATATGGTATATCCCAATGAAATCAGAGAGCAGCCATGGGTTTTTTTTTATTAAATATATACTATATAATGTTCTGGGGGTGTAATTTTATTGTCAAAAACATTTTAACAGGTGCACAAAAAATTGAAATTTAGCTAGAGGGAAACTGGTTAATTGAAAAATGCAAAGTAACAATATTATACTAAGCAAGTGTAGAGTATATACACCACATTCAGCGCTGCAGATCACAAAAATTAGTGACAATCAAAGCAATGTACAAGTGAAAAAAAAAACATAAAAATGTACACACAAATCTTAAACAGATATATAAAATCCAAAAAGCAAATCAGTTCATAGTTGCTCC
Organism: Staurois parvus; assembly: GCF_062004578.1. Lineage (NCBI taxonomy): Eukaryota > Metazoa > Chordata > Amphibia > Anura > Ranidae > Staurois > Staurois parvus. The sequence goes on along the minus strand of NW_028317855.1, from coordinate 11,300,480 downwards.
ATGCAGACCCAGTCTTGCAGTGTGGGGAACGCAAATATGATAATCCCATTTCAGTGCTTTTTTAAGAAATAGACACCACACTATTCTGGTGTCACTCATAAAAACTCAGTGTCTCTTCACCAATTTGCTTGGCAGAAACTCACCTGCATTAGTTGACTCTATTAACAGATTGGCAAACTTCACTTTTAACTGCAGTGATTTAAGCCAGATGGATCTTTTCACAGGTCAGTGTTCTCTCCTCTTTCTCCATATTAAAATTACTGAGTTTTCATAAAGAGTAAAAATGACCATATAGTGTAATATTGTTTAAAAAAAATGTAAATTCATTCATAAAGTACACTCACAAGCAAAGCTCAAAAACAGCATATACTGTAGTACATAGTATAGTAGAGTTACAGTTTCCGCTGGAGAACTTCAGTCCTGCTAGACTCAGAGCTACAGCCAGCCACTCTAATAATTCTGGATGACATATACACTATATTTCCAAAGATATTGGGACACCTGCCTTTACACGCACGTGAATTTTAATGGCATCCCAGTCTTAGTCTGTAGGGTTCAATATTGAGTTGGCCCACCCTTGCAGCGATAATAGCTTCAACTCTTCTGGGAAGGCTGTCCACAAGGTTTAGGAGTGTGTCTATGGGAATGTTTGACCATTCTTCCAGAAGTGCATATGTGAGGTCAGGCACTGATGTCGGACGAGAAGGCCTCTACTCTAATTCATCCCAGATTTGTTCTGTCGGGTTGAGGTCAGGTGCAGGCCAGTCAGGTTCCTTAACCCCCAAACTCTCTCATCCATGTCTTTATGGACCTTGCTTTGTGCACTGGTGTGCAGTCATGTTGGAACAGGAAGGGGCTATCCCCAAACTGTTCCCACAAAGTTGGGAACATGAAATTGTCCAAAAACAACCCCACACCATAACCCCCCCTCCACCAAACTTTAGACTTGGCACAATGCAGTGAGGCAAGTACGGTTCTCCGGGCAACCGCCAAACCCAGACATGTCCATTGGTTTACCAGACAGAGAAGCCTGATTCATCACCCCAGAGAACACATCTCCACTGCTCTAGAGTCCAGTGGTGGTGTGTTTTACACCACTGCATCCGACACTTTGCATTACACTTGGTGATGTAAGGCTTGGATGTAGCTGCTCGGCCATGGAAACCCATTCCATGAAGCTCTCTACGCACTGTTGTTGTGCTAATCTGAAGGCCACATGAAGTTTGGAGGTCTTTAGCTATTGTAATGCTTTGTTACATAATTTTAAGTGGCATATTTATAAAGTAGCGAATATGACTTTCACCAAACACTTTCACTGTTGGTGAATCAATACTGTCATTTTAAACACATGCACCAGGAGTCAAATAAACAAGATCATTAAGGCAAATACTTGTGGTGCCATGGAAAAAGAATACAGTTTCTCACTTGTTGGGGGACTTGCTGCAGAGGATAGCCCAGATAGTTGAGGGCAGGAACTATGTAGCAGACGGTTGCAGAAGTCTCTGACAAATGAGTCCAGAGGGCTGAAAGCAATGTCATCTTACCTGAATGGTTATATTTGGGAATCTGTCTGGAGAATAACAACCAATTTGACTGGACCTTAGGTTAGTGTGGCATGCTCTTATGCCTTTTGGTGACATGAACGTCAATTGTGACATGGGGGGGGTCCTGAACCTGGTCACAGTTAGCGACCCCTGTCATGGCTGCTTCATTGTGCCCAGTCCTGCTGAGCACAAGAAGGTGGGAAAGGCTGAAAATTATATTCCTGGGGGTGTGCAGGAATTCAGGGTAGGATGGGAGCTGAGGGATTGTGGGTAATGGAGTTAAGGGGCCCTGCACTCGCTGGGGAGGGTGGGCTAAAAGGCAATCCACTACATATCTTTTGATCTCCAGTACGTGAAGACTATTATTGTCAACAGGTCAGTGTCATATGTAGGCTTTTGGCAGACTGTCTTTTTGACGTAATAAATTCACTGAAGAATTTATATGGTTTTTGGTTACTTTGACTCTGAAGTATAGCAAATAATTATTTCACCAACTGAAAGAACAATGAGAGCTGTGAAAATGTGGAATAGACTCCCTCATGAGTTGGTTCTGGCCAGCTCAGTGGATTGCTTTAAAAAAGGCCTGGATTCTTTCTTAGATGCACAGAATATAACTGTATACTAACATTTATAGGTAAAGTTGATCCAGGGAATATCTGATTGCCTCTTGGGGGATCAGGAAGGAATTGTTTTCCCAGCAGGAGCAAATTGGATCATGCTTTGCTGGTTTTTTTGCCTTCCTCTGGATCAACTGTAGGTGTAGGATTATAACTTTTTTTTTGTTAATGGTTGAACTGGATGGATTTTTGTCTTTTTTCTGCCAGACTAACTATGTAACTATGAAAGGATAATGTCATTGCCAAGCTGGGTTTTCCAATTGCTGTATCCTAAAAACCTGTCTCAGTGGTTTAAACATTTTTACCTTTTTTTGATCCAGTAGAGTTAGGCTCTCGGGTATATGCTGTAATCACATATTTTGTTCTGCAGTGAGTTCTCTCTTTTTTCTTCTCTGCTCTGTGCACAGGGGGGCTATTTTTTATTACTCACTGAAAACAGTTACTGCAGGGTACATTGTAAGATTTGCATAGAGTAACAGAGGACACATGGGGGTTTATTTACTAAAACTGGAACCCTTAGAATCTGGTGCAGCTGTGCATGGTAGCCAATCAGCTTCTAACTTCAGCTTGTTCAATTAAGCATTGACAATAAAACCTGGAAACTGATTGAATTCTATGCAGGGCTGCACCACATTTTGCATGTGCCAGTTTTAGTAAATCCCCACCATGGTGTCTCTCTCAGTCTACAGTACATTCCTTAATTATCTCTAGGCACATTGTCCCCAAAATATGAATACCTTTGTAAACCCCCTTGAGACACTTTCCTTTACTGCATCTACAGTCATTTTCCTCCACTAAAGTTACATTTATTATTACCCCAAGCCATATCTTTATCCCCTTTCATTATGTTTTCCCCCCACAACTACATTTCGTCCTTTCCAGATCATGTCCTTTAATTCCTTTCAGCCTCGTTCTCTCCCTAACCCCTTTTAGCTACATTTTGCACATTTTAGTCAACGTTGTTAAACCTCCACTAGCTACCTTCACCCCTACAGACATAGTCTACTCTGTTTGCTTGGCAGTTCAAAGTGGACAACAGATACTGAAGTAAGGAGGCAATATTTAAATATCTATTGTTTCATCCTGAAGGTGAATGATCTGGCGTTGCTTTTGTGAAACCATCTTGTATCATTATGTCAGGTGTCCTCACATCAACCTACAGGTACAAGGTGTGAGCTGTTGTACTGTCAGACTTATTGCTTCAAGTGTTGCTGGTGGCCTTCAATGTACAACATCCTAAAAATGATGGTGGGGACTTCAGAGGGCTCAGACTTGGATTAAGAAGCATTAGTATTGGCTCCAATGTTTTTCAATAATGGCCAGAAATATAATCAGATTGTCACAAACACATGCAAATAAAAGCTGGGATGTTATAACAACTAATAAGACACACAAACTGTCAGGGATCCTACCGCGATAGCCTCTAGCGCTCCACAGACCGGATTCCCCCAAGGCGCGGAATCTAAGCCCCTACCTGCTTGTTCACCAGGGCCCCTGATGGTGGGGATGGACTTGGAGCAGGCCGAGACCAGGTCGTGGCCCCTGGGTTCACCCAGCTGTGGTAGAAGCACCGTTGAAGGTGAATAGCAGGTGAGAGTCTGATGTGAGGAGGTCACAAGAGCAGAGTTGGGCAGGCCAGGTCGGTAACAGTGGTGGCGGCGTGGTACAAAATCAGCAGGCAGAGGAATAAACAGGTTAGTTAACAGGAGATCAGAACGTGCAGGGTTAAGCAGGAGAATGGTCAGACAAGCCAGGGATCAGAACAGGAGACAGACAGCAAATCAGGGTCAGGCAGGGTCGGCAACAAGACAATCTACTAATCAGGAACTTCAGGAAACAGGTAAGACCATATGGCAATTCAATGCAGTCCTAACCTGTTTTAAATAGGGCGCCCTGCGCCCTGATTGGTGCCAGGCTCGCGCTCTCGATCGCGAGTGCGCATGCGCGAGCGCCGCTGCAATCGCGGGTGCCCTGGTCCCAATGCTCGCACGCTAGTGCGGCCGGGCACACCGTGCATGCGCAGACCCGAATGCGATCACGGCAACCACTGGGGTCCCTGACACAAACACTCAACAGAGCCAGGTTCCATTTTCTCTGGCCAGTGCATTGCTAAAAGAATTTATAACATTTGTAATACAATTTGTATTGTAACACATAAAATGTATGTAGGATTTATTGTACTTAGTCCCAAGTTTCTTTACAGTGATGAAGAAAAAGTAGTATTACTGTTAAAGGATATCTCCAGGCAAAAATGCAACCTAAGAATCAAAATTATATAATTATTTTTCTCACCTACAGTATATGTTTTACTTATTGTTATAGCTACAGGCTTCTGTGCACAGATTATTTCCCACCCCCACTCCTTAAACATGGTAATAGCACTAATAAGTGAATGCTTAAGTTCAGTTTGTTTAATCACTTACCTCATTCAGGCCGCTGACTGGACAATGAATGAACAGCAGAAAATATATGAGGTCACCTCCCCTATTGTAAGAATGTTCTTAGCTTTGGATATTTTAAAGTGGATTTGAACTTGAAAATTAAGATTTGCAGTCTTATAGGGAACATCTATAAATGTTAAATGTGCCTAAGCAATACCCTGATAATTTTACATTTTGTCTTGTATTCCTCCTGATATCAGTGTATTATAATATCCTTCCTGAAATGTGACATCACTCATGTTATACAGCCTAATATCTGTATATCTGCAGTATGAGATCATCTAAGGTGCTCCGTCCTGACATTGACTGCTAACCTCATAAAAATTGGAGTGAGATTTGGTAGTCAGCACTGTGCTGCTTCCTATTCCTCTGTGGACTTAGCAAAGAAAAATGTGTACTGAGTGATCTGTAATTCAGGGATCTCCCTGATTCTACGTGACTTATTATATGGATCTATGCTTCCTTCATTTATCCTGCTGCTTCTTGAATATTACCCGACCAGTCATCAGGGGGACAGCTCTGACACAAGGAAGCAAAGTCCTGCTGCTTTACTTAGAAAGTATCCTCTACACTGAAACAGTGTGGAGCACAGAATGGTTAAGTCAGTACTTAAAGGGCCAGCTGCAGGGAGGCAATACTAATGACTCATCTATGCTACTTGGGCACATATTCCACTGTGCCTTTTAACTAGTTTTCTAAATTGCAACTCTAAGAAATTGAATTATTTCTCCATTTCATTTGTTGAATATGAACTTTTTGACTGATTGTATATTATATGTTATATATATGGCCTTCTATATGTGTGATGCCCAACTTGCATCTTAAGAGTGTAGTATGACAAATGTAACCTTACTAAATGTAGTTTCTAAGAGTTTGTAAATCATTTCCCAGCAATTACTTCGTCCTGGATTTTGTGAGAAATTAGTTTTTTATGAGTATGTATTGTAGCTAGTTTTGACAACTGTAAGCACTTTTAATTAAACATTTATTTCTGTATTAAATTGCTTTTATTTTAGCCTTATCCATCTCTTACATTTATGCATCTCATAGAATTTCATATTTTGTATTCTGTATCTCTTATCTAGCATATCATTTTTAATATTTAAATTGGAAGGTACAGCGAATTCTCCTATTAGTCTCATTTCAATGCATATTATCACTGTTTAACTGTTATATTTCTGTTATATGCATTTTTATATTCCACTCTGATTCCTATTATATCTTTTATATTTGTAACTTTATTTCATTCTGTTTTTGTACATTATAAATATTTAAACAATATTCCAGCAATTCCATAATATTGCTTTTGAGTTAATACTGTTATTTTAGGTATTATTGTTGCCACTTTATATATGTTAAATATTTGCTATGCTATTTGCTATGATCTCTGTATTTTAGATTATGTCACTTACACCATAAACACAAAGGCCCTTTTATGTCTGTTGTGGATTTTTTTGTAAGGCTCTATCCAGCATTTTTATCCAACCAAATAAAGTAAATACGGACAGCATATCTAGTGTACCAATACAGTTATAATTTTTTACATCCTATGGTATGGGCACTGTCAAAATTTTAACATTTTTAATGAAGTCTTCAGGTTCTTATTTTTTAACAATTAATTTTGGACTATATAGATTTTGTTTGTGAGCATAGTAATTTTTAAATCAATTTTTGTTTCCAAATTGTAGAAGGGTAGGGGTTTGCTTTCAAGTTAAACTATTGTTTTATGAGCTACCAGGAGGATTTTTCATCCAGTGCTAGAACCTCTTCAGAGCATATCTTGACCTCTATATTTGACCTCTGAGTCATTCACAATAATTTGTTGCTTATCACAACAATATTTCATTTAAACCCACTGAGAGTAAATGTTAAACCAATGCTCAGTCATCCATGCTCAGAGTTGCCAACATCCTAGTTTCATTATATATCATATAATCAATTTTGCAGACTTAGCCAGAATTACTGTAGATTAGAAGATTTCATCAAATAAACTGTGTAATACAAACATGTAGTTTGCAAATACAGCTGTGCCTGTTGTGTGAGCTTCTTCAGTTGGTTGCTGGGCTGCCAATCACATCTATCAGATAAGAAGCCCCAGAGCTAACTGAAAGAGCTTGCATGTCAGCCTGCAATAAGAAGTGCTATTACTTGCAGGATCTCCAGACAAAAAAACTTTGCAATAGACTCCCAAAACCCAGAAAACTTTATACAATGAGGCATGATGCCAAACACACTTACTCATAGATTTAAGGTTAACCAATAAATATACACTGTATTTTCATTTTTTTATACTTATTTTCTTAAAAATATAAAAAAACTATTGACAATTCTATATCTGAAAGCTTTCTTAATTTACAGCCTTAAAAGATAGACTAATTTAGAATGCAATTAATACTAACATTTCAGTATGTAATCAAATAATGGATTAGTGTTAGTGCTTATTTAACAAAATTAGTATAAGAAAGTTGAATACATGGGTTGAATTCCAAATTATTTTTCTGACAAAAATCATAACTTTGAATTATCATTCAAATTTCGACTGATTTTCATGCGGCCATTGAATTTGAGTGATTGGGCATGTTGGAAATTTTTTGAAAAACAAATAAAATTTCTAATCAATGATGGGAGAATCGTGTGAGAAATATAATCATAAGAAATTCACATGAGTTGTGACCTGGAAAGAAAAGAAGATTCCTGGCCACAAAATGTATTTTCCGTAACAACATGAGGTGAAATTGAAGACCTGATTGATTGAATTTTTAAATCAATGGTGGCACCATCGGATTACAAAATGCACAAAAGTTTTGATTTTCGATCGACAAATCAATTGCAATTCAACCCATGTATGGCCTGCATCACTCTGTATGTTCTGTTGTTTTATAACTCTATAATTTGTACAGTTGTTCCTTCACCAGAAAAGGTTAAGGTGTTATTAAATTATCCATAAGAAAAAAGAAAAGTAGTAGCATACCTTATGTTATACATATGAATGAATGTAATATCCTTGTACAAAAACAGATGATTTAAGAATAATTTCCTTTACATTTACAAGTAATTAACCTTCAGTCAACTAATAAAAACCAATGAAGGAGTCCAAAAGCAGTCTAGATGCAAAAGACCATGGCCTGTGGCAAGGCCATGTGATGGAAATGTCAGCTGTCAGTTGCACCTGTGTAAAAGACCCTCTCAGAGCGGGTGATTTACTAAAACTAGAGAGTGTAAAATATGGTGCAGCTGTGCATGGTAGCCATTTAGCTTCTAACGTCAGCTTGTTCAATTGGGCTTTGAAATAAATTAAAAAATGAAATGAAATGAAAAAAATGGAAGCTGATTGGTTTTTATACATTGCTGCACGAGATTTTGCCCTCTCCAGTCTCCAGTGTCTTCTGTGGTTCTATAGGTCAATCAAGATTGCACCTATTTCAACAACTTTGTAAAGTTACACTTTAAACTTTATATTTTAGTTTTGAATAGAGTAGTGGAAGGTTAAAACTGCTGCTAATTTTTTGCTTTGTGCATCCTGTTGGGATTTTCTTCACTTTCTATCCAGGAGAGGAACCAGGGGAAATCTTTGTGAAATGAAAGTCGTCTCTGAAAACAAGTGCCCTCATTGAAAGATTTCAACTTTAAGCTTTTCCCAGAGACAATTTAGATTTTTGGATTTTCTCTCACTTTCATTTGCAGTAACCTTGGTCATCATGACAAACAGGGTAGGGGAATATTCCCATTACTAAATATTTGATAGAGGTTTTAATCCTTCTCTACTTCATCCAAAATTGCTAAGAAAAATGTTTACCTGTAAGTATACATTTGACAAATTTTATTTATATCCTTTATAGCTATTTAGGAATATAGTTCAGCTTAAAGGTGCTCACCCAGGTTAAGTAAATTCTTAAAAAAATAAGTTACTGCAGCCATCCTATCAATTGCTATTAATTGTAATTGTTTAGGTGTAACTTTCCTGTTCCTGCATTCTGCATTCTTAAACTATGGTTGAATGTAGGTCCTTAGCTGCATTTCACAGTGATATATATATATATATATATATATATATATTAACCTTTAATAGGTAATGGGGTAAAAAAATTAATGTACAAAACATCTACTGAAATTTGTAATTATCTTGAGGTGCAGTATTTTTATTTCAACAGTAAAATAAATCATTGTGGAACGTATATGGCCTGTGGATTGATATTTTGGAACTGTATCCGACACCTAACTTCTGTTTCTTGCATCTGTGTGTAGAGCAGTGTTACATGAATCTTATAGCATAAGCAGGTGAAACTCGAACAATTAGATTACCGTGCAAAAGTTCATTTATTTCAGTAATGCAACTTAAAAGATGAAACTAATATATAAGATAGACTCATTACATGCAAAGCAAGATAGTTCAAGCCGTGATTTGTCATAATTGTGATGATTATGGCTTACAGCTCATGAAGACCCTAAATCCACAATCTCAGAAAATTAGAATATTGTGAAAAGGTGCAAAATTCTAGGCTCAAAGTGCCCCACTCTAATCAGCTAATTAAGCCATAACACCCATAAAGGGTTCCTGAGCCTTTAAATGGTCTTTAAAAGGAGGGAAAGCCTCAAAAAGGTAATTGGATGTTCCCAAAGTGCTGTATCAAAGCACATTAATAGAAAGTTATGTGGAAGAGAAAAGTGTGGAAGAAAAAGGTGCATAAGCAGCAGGGATGACTGCAGCCTGGAGAGGATTGTCAGGAAAAGGCTATTCAAAAGTGTTGGGAACTTTCACAAGGAGTGGACTGAGGCTGGAGTCAGTGCATCAAGAGCCACCACACACAGACGGATCCTGGACATGGGCTTCAAATGTCTTATTCCTCTTGTCAAGCCGCTCCTGAACAACAAACAATGTCAGAAGCGTCTTACCTGGACTAAAGAATAACAGACCTGGTCTGTTGCTCAGTGGTCCAAAGTCCTCTTTTCTGATGAGAGCAACTTTTGCATCTCATTTGGAAACCAAGGACCCACAGTATGGAGGAAGAATGGAGAGGCACACACTGCAAGATGCTTGAAGTCCAGTGTGAAGTTTCCACAGTCTGTGTTGATTTGGGGAGCCATCTCATCTGCTGGTGTTGGTCCACTGTGCTTCATTAAGTCCAGGGTCAACGCAGCCTTCTACCAGGAGATTTTGGAGCACTTTATGCTTCCTTCCGCAGAGGAGCTCTATGGGGATGCTGACTTCATTTTCCAGTAGGACTTGGCACCTGCCCACACTGCTAAAAGCACCAAAACCTGGTTCAATGACCGTGGGATTACTGTGCTTGATTGGCCAGCAAACTTGCCTGACCTGAACCCCTTAGAGAATCTATGGGGCATTGCCAAGAGAAAGATGAGAGACATGAGACCGAACAATGCAGAAGAGTTGGAGGCCGCTATTGAAGCATCCTGGTCTTCCATAACACCTCAGCAGTGCCACAGGCTGATAGCTTCCATGCCACGCTGCATTGAGGCAGTAATTGCTGCAAAAGGGGCCCAAACCAATTACTGAGTACATATGCATGCTTATACTTTTCAAAGGTCCGATATTGTACAATCCTTGTTTTATTGATTGCATGTAATATTCTAATTTTCTGCAATTGTGGATTTGGGGTTTTCTTGAGCTGTAAGCCATAATCATCACAATTATGACAAATCACGGCTTGAACGATCTTGCTTTGCATGTAGTGAGTCTACCTCATATATTAGTTTCACCTTTTAAGTTGCATTACTGAAATAAATGAACTTTTGCACGATATTCTAATTTTTCAAGTTTCAACTGTAGAATTTGAAGGATTGAGCATTAATGGTTGCTAGTAGAAAGCACTGGCTGCTGGCAAATGCAATGTCTATGACGAGTGATGATGATGATAATAATAATAATAATGAGATTACACCTTAAATACTGTACTTAGCATCAGTGCATCCAGAAAAATATTCTTGCTATGCACTAAGCATGTAAGGCAGAATGGGGAGTCCAACAAAGAATACAAGGAATTGAAAATGATGTGATTATTTTATGAAAAACCAAAGGTTTTCAGATATCAAGTGATTCAGCATGATCCAGGGTCAATTAAAACTTGTTGACTTCTTTCCTTGACAACTAGTAGTATTCTTTCAAACAGCACAAAGGAAACATTTTTGTTGTAAGACTCTGCAATTATAAATCGGTTTATAAAACTGAAAAAAAAACACTTTCATTTTTCTTATTTCCTTTTTATTAATCTGGAATTTTGCCTCAGTTCCAATTTATATCTTTTTATCTTAATATGATTTTAAATCTAAAACAGAAAGGTCCTACAGCTATACAAGCACAGATTGAATTGAGATTGGATTGCTGAACTAATATTCATTGCTGATAAAATCGCACCGCATCGGCTTGAACACAATCATAATTTTATCTTGTATAACCTATTTTGCCCTATGTTTTACAACAAATAAATTAAATTTTTTGTATGTTGTGCTCAGAGCAGATGTAATCTTGCCAATGCTTAATATAAATTGTGAAATGAACAGAAAAATAGATCCAAAACAAACTCATGATAAAATAGTGCACTTTTGTCTGTAACGCTCTGCGGAAAAGCCTGGAAATAGGCTGTGTGATGTGTAAACAAGGACAGCATACTATGATAAACAAAGTAAGATAAATGCTTCCATATTAAAGATACAGCATGGTAATCATTTTTCATTTGCAACATGTTAAATTCACAAAGCCTTGGCTAGCCTATTAGCATTTTTATAGCCAGTGGGTCTTTTTCGTTAACCACCTCTCTGTCAATTTATTGTTTAAAAACAATGGGAAGATGGACATATAGTTTCAGAGAACATTCATAAATAGCAATTCATAAAATATACTGTGGTGGCCAGTGTGCCTGTAAATGACTGTCACCATGTACAGCGTAAATCAGGGTATCTCTGTACCTTGTGGCCACTAGTGTTTGCAAACTTTCCGCTCATTTAAATTGAAGGCAGCCAGCCTTCTTCCATTTTCAATAGACTGAATGTTGGTAAACACAGCAGGAAGCAGGATCAGCAGATCAAAGGTAAAGGTAGGGGGTGGAGGTCTTAAAGTGTCACTGACCACCAATGATAATTGCATTTTTTTAAGCTGGAATCTTAAAGTGAAACTAACCATCAATGATAATTGACTATGATTTTAACCCCTTCCCGTCGCTGTCTCCTGGCCCCTTGAGAGGCTCTAAATGGTGGAGTTGGGAATTTCAATTATGTGACCACTGTGTCACAGCAGTTACATAATTGGAAAGCTCCCAATCGTAAGTAAGCATCGGGAGCTTTCCGGTGTCCTCTGGTGAGCGCTCTGAGCTCGCAGGGCATGCATTCTCAGCAAAGAATTCTTTACATTTGAGATGTATATATGCCGCTGCTCAGCATTAAAGCCCACCCACCAAGAGGACACATATATTTGTACGGCCGTCAGAAACAGGTTAAAGGTGGCCTCCTAAAATGCCACTGACCACCAATAATTGTGGGATTGTTTGTTTTTGGGGGGGGGGGAGAGGTTAAAATGCCACTGATGACCAATGAGTGTGGGATTTTTTTAAGGTGGGGAGGGAGTTTAAGGTACCTTTGACCACGAATGATTGCAGGATTTTTTTTTGGGGGGAGTTAAAGTGCCACTGACAACCAATGATTGTGGGATTTTTTCTGAGGGGGGGGGTTAAATTGGCATTGGGATTTTTTTAAAGGTGGCAGGATTTAAAGTGTCACTGACCACCAGTGATTGTGGGGTATTTTATTAAAGGCAAAGAATGTTACATTTTGAATGGCACTACAATTTGGATGACACAATTTAAATGCTGTATCCAGTTTTTTAAACTCCATAAAAATATCGAACTAGCTAAAGATAAAGGGTGAAAGATATACAGCATGTAAGGAAACCCAATTTTTGGTCTTTTTTTCATCAGTAAAAAATGACCCAGTGGTCACCAAATACTACCAAAAGAAACAGTACCTGTCTAAAAAAAAATTATATAAAGTTCATTCGGGTGCAGTGTACTGCAAAATGTCCTTTTAACAAAGGGGTGTATACATGCTAGTATTGTACTAGTGGTGGTTAGATAAAATTATAATGTAAGAGCTGTACATATTTTGATTTACAATTGTAATTGTTTTTCTACAGTTAAGTTTTGGTGAGACATCACATTTTATGAGCTTGCTGTCCCATACTTCAATGATTATATATACAGATATTTGGGACTGTAAGGAGTCACCAATCAGGAATAATACATGCTTTCATTAATATCTTCAAATCATGGCAAACACTAAATAAACCTTTTGGTAATTTCTTTTAACAAAACCAAGAGATGTTTTGCCAAACTTTAATGCTAGAATGGACCAACCTACCTCTTAGCCCCCTGAATGTGGTTTGATCTCCTCAGTGCACACAAATATTTTCCAAAGGTTGTTCTTTTCTTATTATAGGTACTTGTAATGTAGTGGCAATAACACTTTATAGTAGTTTTCAGTGCTAACTGCACATTAGTAAACTTTATAGTGAAGGCATGCTGAGCAGCTAAAATGGCTACTATATATGAATAAGCCTGCACGATGTAAGCACTAACACTGTAATCCATTATCTGACCACATACTGAAATGTTAGTATTAATTGTATTCTAAATTAGTCTATCTTTTAGGGCTGGCCTTACATGCATCGAATTCCAAATAATTTTTCTGTCAAAAATCATAATTTTCAATTACCATTCAAATTTCGACCATCAGTGGGGCCGCACATTGAATTTCAGTGATCGGGCATGTTGGAAATTTTTTGAAAAATGAACAAATTTCTAACTAATGATGGGAGAATTGTGCGAGAAATATAACACTGGTCAACAAAAAATATATAACTCTGGCCTGGACTTTTGCAGCTGTTTTAGACTAATTTCAGGGTGCTGATTCCAAATCTGATCTCAGATTTTCTCTATCACATCTCATTTTTATGCTATCGGCATACCCCTTTTTCATTGATTTTACCCAAAATTAACTCTTTCTCACTATGATTGCAAGTTGTTGCGAGTCAGTGACTGCTTTAGTGTTAAATATGGTGCTGTATTTTTAGGATAGTGTGTTTATAATATCATTTTATGTAGATATCCACATCTACATCTGTAGCAGCTTCACTTTGCAGGATCAAAGGAGCAACATCAATACCTTTGTCAAGAAGGTTTATCTTGCCTTCTTTAAAGTACGACTTGGAGACCAAGACAAGAATTGGGCTCCTCACAAAGTGCGTAACACTTGGTTGAAACTTTGCGAACATGGTCTAAAGGAAAGAATGCTAAGCTGAAGTTTGGTGTGCCAATGGTTTGGAGAGAACCTACAAACCATTTGGATAACTGCTACTTCTGCCTTGTTAATGTAAAAGGTTTCAATAAGAAAAACAAACAACACTTACAATACCCAGATATCCCATCTGCCAGACGACCAGTTGGGCACTGTGAGGAAATGCCTGTATTTACTGAGCTACCAGAGATTGATGTTGAATCCCTCAGTTTACCTGCTTCTACAAATGATAATGATGATGCTCAGATCGAATATACGTCATCTGATGCAGATTGTGATAAAATGTCTATGTTTAGTCAGCCTGAATTGAATGATCTTGTAAGAGATTTGTATTTGCCAAAGCAGTCTGCTGAATTGTTGGCTTCCGGGCTGCAAGAGAAAGGACTACTCAGACCTGGCACTAGTGTCTCCTTTTATCGTAACAGAGAAGCAGCACTGCAAAAGTATTTCCATTCAGACGGTCAACTTGTTTATTGTAATGATGTTGAAGGGCTTCTTCTCAATATGGGACTGCCCCCATATGATTCAAGTGAATGGAGACTTTTTATTGACAGTAGTAAAAGGAGTTTGAAATATGTGTTACTTCACAACAGAAATATATATGGTTCAATCCCAATAGGACACTCTGTAAAAGTGAAAGAAGAGTATGCCAACATCAAGATTGTTCTGGATAGATTGGAATACCATGTTCATGGATGGGTAATTTGTGTTGATTTGAAAATGGTTAATTTTCTGCTAGGTCAGCAAGGAGATCACACCAAATACCCTGGTTTCCTGTGCTACTGGGATAGTAGGGCTACATTAGAACACTGGGTTAAAAAGAACTGGCCACCAAGAATCAGTTTGATGCCTGGTGACAAGAACATTAAGAATGAGCCTCTGGTTGATAGGAATAAAATTGTAATTCCCCCACTGCACATAAAACTTGGGTTAATGAAGCAATTCGTCAAAGCTCTTGATCACACTGGAGACTGCTTCAGCTATATATGTTCAACCTTTTCAAGTCTCAGTACCGAGAAGAAAAAGGCAGGAATATTTGATGGTCCTCAAATAAGAACACTCATCAGGGATCCACACCTTGTTACAACAATGACTGCGGCAGAGGCTAGAGCTTGGAATGCATTCTCTGATGTGGTGCGGAATTTCCTTGGGAACAGGAAAACGGACAACTATCGAGAGATTGTGGAGGAGCTGCTCTTGAGTTTCCAAGTACTTGGATGTAGAATGAGCATCAAGGTTAACTACTTACATAGTCACTTGGCCCAGTTTCCAGAGAACATGGGTCTTGTGAGCGAAGAGCAAGGTGAACGCTTTCATGAAGACATTAAAGTTTTTTAAGAACGTTACCAAGGCCGATGGGACTCAAACATAATGGCATATTACTGCTGGTCCTTGATGAGAGACATTCCACAAGCTGTACATCGGAGATCGTCAAAGAAAAGGTCGTTTATGCAGATGTTGTTGGTTATGTGTTAGAGAAGACACTGGTAGTGATAGCAGAATTCAGACTTTACTTGTGTGGCTTAAGTTACAAACATATAGAGCACATTTCTCAGCAGACATATTACTTCCTGAAGAGATGATAGAGAGAGAGAGGAACAAACAAGTTTTCAGATATACACAACTAGTAACCTTTAGTGTATAGTGCCATCTACTGGTCAAGTGATATTAACACACAATACTATATATAGTACATTATAGTACATGCTGTTGCATTCCCAACAGATGTAACATCCCTATTGTGAACCACCTTTTTGTACATATTTTTCTTATCTTCACAATTCAATTCTTACATGGTAAAATGCATTCACTCACATTGATATGCAGTCACTCACAACTTTGTGCTACGGCTCAATGTTTGTTTCATTATTATTGTATATTGTATCTTATCTTACTCTTGTATGTATGCCTGTATAGCTATTCGTATATGAGCATAAATTAGCTGTTTTTATTGAACATGCAATATTTGATATCTCAAAAACCTGATGTGATAGACAAAAACTGATGCCAGATTTGGAATCAACACCCCAAAATTACCTTAAAACTGTTGGAATACCTTATGCCAGAAAAAGTGTGTTGACCAGTGATCGAATAAGAAATGCACATGAGCTGTGACCTGGAAAGAAAAGAAGATTCCTGGCCACAAAATGTATTTTCTGTAACACTATGAGGTGAAAAATGAAGACCTGGTTGGTTGAATTTCAAAATCAACGGTGGCACCATCAGATTACAAAATGCACAATATTTGCAATTTTCGATCTACAAATCACTTGAAATTCGACCTATGTATGGCCTGCATTACTCTGTATGTTCTGCTGTTTTATAATTCTATCATTTGTACAACTGTTCCTTTACCAGAAAAGGTTAAGGCGTTATTAAATTATCCATAAAAAAAAAGAAAAGTAGCAGCATACCTTATGTTTTACATATGAACGAATGTACAATACTTGTAGAAAAACAGATGATTTAATAGAAAATTGCTTAAAACACTTACAAGTTGTTAACTGTCTGTCAGCTAATCAAAACCAATGAAGGAGTCCAGAAGCAGTCCACATCCAAAAGACCATGGCCAGTGGCAGGGCTGTGTGATGGAAATGTCAGCTGTCAATTGCACCTGTGTAAAAGACCCACTCAGAGGGGCTGATTTACTAAAATTAGAGAGTGCAAAATCTGGTGCAGCTGTGCATGGTAGCCAATCAGCTTTTAACTCCAGCTTGTTCAATTAAGTTTTGAAAATAAAAACTGGAAGTTGATTGATTTCTATGCAGAGCTGCATCAGATTTTACACTCTCTAGTTTTAGTAAAACATTGAGCCCTGGCTCACACTAATGCGGTGAGGCACATTTGATTTGTATGTCTTATATTGCATCGCATTCTCCGCACAGCATTAGTGTGAAGCAGGGCTCAATCAACCTGAGTTTGTAAGTAAATGGGATTTCTAGTTGCCTGGATAGACTCAGGGAAGGGATGGATTTACTTCCACAAACATTGCTATGGCTCTCCCTTTTTCTCAGCCGCTATAAGATGGTGGGGGAACTCAGCAAATGGCTAATAGTGGTTGTGGTTTTTGTACACTCAATCAGCTTTTACACACAAACTATTTAAAAATCAACTAAAAACTTTACACTGATAATAACAAATTTAACTTTGTAATAATGATGGGCAACTCTGCTTGGATCCAATTCATGAGTGGGATCTGCAAGCAAATAAAACAAATCCACAAATTGCAAACTTTATTTTAAACCCCTATTTAAGTTAGTGGGAGGAGAATGTTTAAAATAAATTCCCTCCAATTTCAAGGCTAATAGGCAAGGAATTGTCAAACAAAGCATGGGCAGTTGACACTGCGAAATGTGTCAATGCAAATATAAAAAAAATGAAAGGGAAGGGAATATTTTCTTATATGGCAACAGGACAAAGTACCTCAAAAAGATACTGATCACACCATATAACAGAGATGCAAACCACTTCTCCCAAGTTTACAGAACAAGCATCTAAGAATCCTGCATGGTGGATACACCTTCTATATACAGTATATCAGTTTTTTTCAACCAGGGTGCCCAGGCACCCAGAGGTGCCTTGAAGTTTCTTAAGGAGTGCCTTGGCAAAATGCCTAAAAATTGCCCAAAAATTGTATAAAAGCCAGCAGGTTAATCAAGCCTGCCTTTTATTTACACAAAGCTATAGGTTTTCATTGTGCGCCATTACATTCTTCTAGTTGCCAACCTCCTAACAACCAATGATGCCATCAGTTGATATGGAGGATGTTGGTTGCCTGCATGCCACCCTTGTTTGACACTCCCCCCCCCACCCCTCTCTATCAGTAATAGGGTAATGGAGATAAACTGAGGGAGAAGATAAACATTGGAATACTATTCAGTATCCATGTACAAAAGTGTATTTGTTTTGGAAGACTAAACCTCCTCTAACTCTGAGTGTCCTACATGTGTGGGTGTTGCTGCATTAGGTAAAACTATTAAAATTGTTTTTTTACATTTTAGAATGGGGTGCCTTGAGACTGTCCAGGATTTTAAAGGGTGCCTCAAGATTGTTCATAACTTTAAAGTGTGGTTTGACTGAAAAAAGGTTGAGAAACACTGCAGTATACAATATATAAAGTATATACACAAAAATACCAAACATTTTAAGACATATATAGCTGGAGTACGGTGTCATTGCTGTCCACATGGCTTGTCCTAACAGGAGAGTCCAGATACTAGGTGGGACAGTAAGTCAATGAAGCTTTGTAAAGTAGTCAGTGTATGTGTGGTATTGCCAATAACGAACTGAGGCAGTGAGCAATAATTATAAATGGGCCCAAAGTCCATCTGTGAGGATGTGGAGCAGGAATAGGGGGAAAAAAAGAGAAGATATTCAGTAGGGCAGGGGTCCTCAAACTACAGCCTGCAGGCCAGACACGGCCCACCACAGATGTTTATCTGGCCCTCCGGGCCAGCCGGAAAACAAAAAAAATCGAGGAGAAAAAAAACCAGCGCCAGCCAGCAAATAGCTAGGCTGCTCACTGGGACCCAGTGAGCAGCAGCCTGGAAGCCCAGGATTTCACCTGCTGCAGCCAGAGAAGCAACAGGAGAGGAGGAGTGCACACCAGGCACCAGGTACAGTGCATTGCGGCGTCCAGTGTTTTACAGTGTACAGAGCATTATGGTGTCCAGTGCATTACAGTGTACAGTGCATTTTGGTGTCCAGTGCATTACAGTGTACAGTGCATTGTAGTGTCCAGTGCATTAGTGTACAGTGCATTGTGGTGTCCAGTGTGTTACAGTGCACAGTGCATTGCGGTGTCCAGTGCGTTACAGAGTACAGTACATTGCGGTGTCCAGTGCATTACAGAGTACAGTGCATTGCGGTGTCCAGTGCATTTCAGAGTACAGTGCATTGCGGTGTCCAGTGAATTTCAGAGTACAGTGCATTGCGGTGTTCAGTGCGTTACAGAGTGCAGTGCATTGGGGTGTCCACTGTGCTATAGTGTGCAGTGCATTACTGTGTCCAGTGTATCAGAATACAGTGTGTTACAGTGTACAATGCATTGCAATGTTCAATGCATTACAGAGTACAGTGCATTGTGTTTTCCAGTACGTTACAGTGTGCAGTGCATTGCAGTGTCCAGTGTATCGGAGTACAGTGCGTTACAGTGTACAGTGCATTGCGGTGCCAAATGCGTTACAGAGTACAGTGCATTGCAGTGTCCAGTGAGTTACAGTGCACAGTGCATGGTGGTGCCAAGTGTGTTACAGTGTACAGTGCATTGCGGGGTCAAGTGCGGTACAGTGTACAGTGCATTGTGGTGTCCAGTGTGTTACAGTGTAGAGTGAATTGC
Source organism: Staurois parvus (assembly GCF_062004578.1). Lineage (NCBI taxonomy): Eukaryota > Metazoa > Chordata > Amphibia > Anura > Ranidae > Staurois > Staurois parvus. The sequence continues at coordinate 11,281,237 of NW_028317855.1, read as the reverse complement.
GGTGTCCAGTGCGTTACAGTCTACAGTGCATTGTAGTGTCCAGTGCATTTTGGTGTTCATTGTGTATTACAGTATGCAGTGCATATGGGTGTCCAACGCGTTACAGAGTATAGTGCATTGTGGTGTCTAGTGCATTAGTGTACAGTGGATTGCGGTGTCCAGTGCGTTACAGTGCACATTGGTGTCCAGTGCGTTACAGAGTACAGTGCATTGTGGTGTACAGTGCATTGCAGTGTTCAGTGCATTACAGAGTACAGTGCATTGGGGTGTACAGTGCGTTACAGAGAACAGTGCATTGCGGTGTTCAGTGCATTACAGAGTACAGTGCATTGTGGTGTCCAGTGTTTTACAGAGTACAGTGCATTTTAAATATTGTATTGTTTTTTTCCTGCTTTTTGCACTACAAATAAGATATGTGTGGTGTGCATAGGAATTTGTTCATATTTTTTTCAAACTATAGTCCGGCCTTCCAACAGTGTGAAGGCCCATGAACCGGCCCCCTGTTTAAAAAATTTGAGGACCCCTGCGGTAGGAAGAGAACAGGGAAAACATTTGGTTTTATTTATGGGGAATATAGGATATGTAAAAGGTTATTAAAGTGTTATATGAGATGAGGTATAATGGAATTTGGGGTTATATAGTGTAAACAATTACTGAATCATGCACCATATATAGGAAGAGATAGGATATATGTTGATTATGCTGATCATGTTAATATAGGGTTTTACTTTTATATAATATACAGAAATGGATATAAGAGTTATGTACATGGTTAGCTTAGGATGTTATAGGTACAAGGATGGTTATTTCCGCATTTGTATGATGTCAGTAATCTGTTCCCGTAATGGACTAAGTATGGGCACTGTATTCCCTACTCCAATATGGCAGCAGGAGCTTCAAGGCTATGGGGAGGAGAGATATAAATTGCGGCTGGTCTGTCCGACTTGTACACCCCTTATGATTAAGTCCCGGATGTGATGAAACGAGTCAAGGGAAGTGACGTCGGACGCACAGGAAAGGAACCGGAAGTGGCGTGTTGGCCATTTTTTAAGTTGGCAAAACTGCATGGCAAGTTGAGAGGAAGCTGCTCGGCAACCCAGAATGCTTTTTGGGCATGGGAATATGCGTTTTTAACCTTTAATGTAAGCATTATAATAATAATTATAATCTTATAAAAAACGCAATGTTATATCCATACATATGTTACATGAGCACCCTGGAGTCTTGGAAATGTCCATTTAAACCATGAGGATGCTCAGGAGGTTATGGTGGATGACATCCTAAGAGGTATACTTCAGGAGTGGAGGAAAGGAGTGAAAGTATGCTGATGATTCCTACTATATGAATAAGACGTTTTTACTTTTTGTTCTGGTGAGTATATATGCTTTTTCACTATAGAAATATAGACTGTTGTGGTCACTTGTCTTTTGCTGTACTCACAGAGTGATGCACTACTATTCACGTTGCACAGTGTTCACTATTTTTGCACTGCTTTGAATTTTTGCACATTTTTGTTGGGGAAGGAATGATACTTTTTGTGATTTATTGATTAAGGATATTACACTATGTAGTGTTTTCTTTCTTTTGAGGTATTTTCTGTCCTCTAAGAGCCAGTGGAGGGGCTCAGCACCAAAGAATGTGACAAGCTGGATTTTGGACACTTCTTTTGTTGCAGTGACTATTTTTATTTTTGAGTGATTTTACATGATTCATTTTTTATTTTGGTCATTGGACTGTTTGTTTTGGGATTTAGAGTTTTGAGTTCAGCACATGGGTTTACAGTGAGGACATATGGACATATATGGACATATTAGATCTTTGGTTTAATGATTTGCACTTTCAAGGGTGAAAGTATTTCTTCTAGTATGTGAAAGGATATTTGGGTTAGTTTAGAGGTAGGTGATACCGTACTTATATTTATATTAAATACCTAACATGTCACACTTTTAAATTGCATACACCAATAGAATGGTGACAAACTACAGTACTTAAAAATCTCCATAGGTGACGCTTTTAAAGAATTTATAGGTTAACCGTTTTGAGTTACACAGGAGGTCTGGTGCTAGAATTATTGCTCTCACTATAACACTATCACATGTGTAGTGCGAACACCATTTACAAATGCATGAACCTATGTCTAAGTTCACCTTTGTACGTGAGCACAAGGGGGCAGGGCACTTTTATTTTATTATTTTTTTTTTTCACAGTGTCTCTTTATTTTTTTTAGCACTTTTATTGCTATCACAAGGGATGAACAACATAACTTGTGGTAGCATGGGCAGTGACAGGTACTCTTTACTGAGACATCTGGGGTCCATTAGATCAAGCCAGGATCGGTTTCATAGACCATAGAGATGACCGAGGAACTTCCATTCCTACTTCATCAGTCTGCCCTTAAAAGCATCTGATTAAACCGAGATCGGGTTGATCAGATGCTGTCATAAGCAGGTAATGGGGAGTGCAACATCTGGCTCAGTTCTGCAGAGAAACCAATTATCTTCCAGTTTTGTTTTTGTCAAAGCTTAATTGAACAAGCTGAAGTTAGAAGCTGATTGGCTATCATGCAAGCTGCACCAGATTTAGAACTCTCCAGTTCTAGTAAATCAACGACAGAGTGATGATTAGAGATGAGCGAATCGAACTTGGCGAAGTGGAATTCGTTTCGAATATTAGGAAAAATTCGATTCGCACCGAATCCGAATTTTAGCAAACTTCGGATGCACGAATCAAATTTTTCCCGATCAGCCGGCAAAAAGTGTCACTGCAGAGAGCTCCGCTGTTTCTGACAGTTCTCTGACAGTTCCTTCACATTTACAGCGGTTGAAACATTGTATCTATTTGTTTCCATTTAGGATACAGATGTTTTTATTCGGAAATAAATAGATACAATGTTTCAACCGCTGTAAATGTGAAGGAACTGTCAGAGAACTGTCAGAAATAGCGGAGCTCTCTGCAGATACACTTTTTGCTGTACTGGAATTCTTCTTCTTTTCATTCTTCTTCTTCTTTTCATTCTTCTTCTTCTTCTTCTTCTTTTCATTCTTCTTCTTCTTCTTTTCATTCTTCTTCTTCTTCTTTTCATTCTTCTTCTTCTTTTCATTCTTCTTTTCATTCTTCTTCTTCTTTTCATTCTTCTTCTTCTTTTCATTCTTCTTCTTCTTCTTTTCATTCTTCTTTTCATTCTTCTTCTTCTTCTTTTCATTCTTCTTCTTCTTCTTTTCATTCTTCTTTTCATTCTTCTTCTTCTTCTTCTTTTCATTCTTATTCTTCTTCTTTTCATTCTTCTTTTCATTCTTCTCATTCTTCTTTTCATTCTTCTTCTTCTTCTTTTCATTCTTCTTCTTCTTCTTTTCATTCTTCTTTTCATTCTTCTTCTCATTCTTCTTTTCATTCTTCTTCTTCTTTTCATTCTTCTTCTTCTTCTTTTCATTCTTCTTTTCATTCTTCTTCTTTTCATTCTTCTTCTTCTTCTTTTCATTCTTCTTCTTCTTTTCATTCTTCTTCTTCTTTTCATTCTTCTTTTCATTCTTCTTCTTCTTCTTCTTTTCATTCTTCTTCTTCTTCTTCTTTTCATTCTTCTTCTTCTTCTTCTTCTTTTCATTCTTCTTCTTCTTCTTTTCATTCTTCTTTTCATTCTTCTCATTCTTCTTTTCATTCTTCTTCTCATTCTTCTTTTCATTCTTCTTCTTCTTCTTTTCATTCTTCTTCTTTTCATTCTTCTTCTTCTTCTTTTCATTCTTCTTTTCACTCTTCTTCTTCTTCTTTTCATTCTTCTTCTTCTTCTTTTCATTCTTCTTTTCATTCTTCTTCTTCTTCTTCTTCTTCTTCTTCTTCGTCGTGCCCCGTGACTGCCCAAATGAGTGAAGTGTGCGGTGATTCTAAGATCGACGGCACTCATCTGCATGTCATACTGACTGACAGTATTATTTCTCTTCCCCAGCAGACTCCAAGGGCATTTAAATTAAAGGTACAGTGTTCTGCACTAATATAAAGGCTCTCTGAAGCCTAGAAACCCTTTTAATAAGATAAATTCGCATCGAATCGAATTTCTCCCGCAAATTCGGTGAATCAGCCGAATCGAATTTTTGAATAATTCGCTCATCTCTAGTGATGATGTAGTTGGGCCTCAAAAGAGGAATTATATTTATTGAAAAGCAAAATGATTTGTTTGAAAAAAAAATGTTAATTACATGTTGATTGGTGGAGTGAGAACAAGGAAAGGTATTCTGTATACACACTACTTTTCAGTTTTAAGCACTATGGGGCTACCCAGAATAAACCTGATTGTCCTTTGACATGACATCTTTAAATACTCATATTCATCATGTTATAGGCCTTAAGTTGTTTCCTAACATCTGTTTAAGATGTGAATGTTGAGCAGTTCAGTTCTTTAAAGATTTACTAGATTCTCATTGGAACATAATACATTTCCTTCAAAGATAAATTCTTTTTACAAGTTAAAGGCATACTAAAGGGTGCCAATTTTGCCTCAACTACAGTATTTCAAACTGACTCAGTAAGTAAACATTCCCAGTGGTCAGTTCTTTTGATTAAGGAAAAATCGTATCACACAAAGTCAGGTCTTAAAAAATAAATTGGTTTTGCCACAGAAGCAATTCAAGAGGCTTATCAAATGTATTTTGAACCTCAACCTTAAAACAGGAAAATAGGACAATACTTCTATGCAGGATACAATATTATCACACAGTTCAATTGACACTATTGCGCTATTGAACACATTGGCATATGCTCCTGCAGGTCCCCAGATTAGGCCCACAGTACCATTTAAACTTAGAATAGTCTACAGAAAGGCTCCAGGTATCAAAATTAAGATGACCCTCATTAAACTAAAATTGACCCATAAGGAAATGAAGAAAAGATAAATAATCTGGTATGGACATTCCAAAAAAGGAAAAAGAAATGGCTGACACAGAGTTTCATTAAACATGGATTGTCGCAGAGTTTCTCTACACAGAAATACAGTATGTACATGTAGAGAAAATTGTAGTATGAGGCATAGTTTGGACTGTGTTATCCCTGCCATGCTTAGGAGGATTACCAATGGACAGAGTAGGACTGTGTTGAAATGGATGAAGCTCTTGCACATGATCATCAGTGTTGCATTCTATGCACTTAATAGTATCATTACAGTCTTTAGTTTAGTCTTCTGTGGAAGCACAGCATTTGAAGCAAACCGTAAATTTATTTATAAGCTCTTTGTGCTCTTGAAAGGGTTTCTTTCTGAAGCCAATACATTTCCTAAGTGAGTGTGGTATGCTATATATGGGACATTGGCGAATTGAGTTCTCCTTTTTTTTTGGTTCAGATCAGTCCTTTCAGGGAGTATAGTAGATGTATGTAGAATACCAGTCCTTTGCACAGACACTGGACCTCTGTGGTCTGTATATGAAATGCTTGAGCTTGCAGGCCTTGGAGAAAGTTGACTGAGAGGGTTGGACTCCCCAAAGGAGAAACTTGGGTCATTTGTTCTATCTGCAATTCCCCTAACAAATGCACATAAATAAGAAAAAGGAGGAAAAGAAATTGTAGTGAAGCCCATTTTTCCTGTATACCATAAGATAATTTGGAGACTATTGTGTTGACCCCTTAAGTGGTATCTAGGTATCTGAGGCCAGATAGGTGGTTATCTGCCTTAGAGATTTGAGGCTCAAAGAGAATGTCGCTGTGCCTTTGAAACTTGTCTCTGCTAGATATTTTAGGATGCTTTGCAATCTTTTAAGTAAAGCACCCTCAATGCTTTCTGGCCTACTGAAACTATGACCAAGTCTGTCCCAAGCAGCGATAAGACCTGAGACAGAGTTGTCAATGTGAACAGCTTTGAGTCTTTTTATAAATTCAGCAGATTGAGGACTTAGCCACCTAATGATGTAGATGTAGTTCTTCTTCAGCTGTGATATCTAGTTCATTGATTGTGGCTTTGAAGTTGGATTTCTAGCCTCTATTTTTCTCAGGTTTGTCAGCAAACTTAGAGAGATCTGTCATGGTGATTGCTTTGTGGAGAATTAATTTACCAAACCATTGGCTGGTGTGTTGAGACTAAACGGCTTTGGGAGGTATGGTGGTGCAAAGGCATTCATACCTGACACTGGATTAGAGTTGACTGTAATGCTGGATTGCAGCTGTGGGGTAGTGCATTTTGTAGGGGGTAACTGACTAGCACCATAGTAAGGTGTATTGTTTATTATCTGCATACCAGTGTCCACAGTTTGCTGAGGTACAAAAGCCTATGTACTGGGAGATGAGTAGGCAGGTTATCTTGAAAGGTAGTAGGCACAATGTACTGACCTTGGGTGAGGGGTACAGCTACTGTGGCTGGAGCTTACATTGTTGGAGAGAGTATTAGGAATATGATACATAGAATGCAACTGAGTGTTTGCTGCTGTTAACTCCTTCACTTTTGCTGGGAGCTTTCTCTAAAACATTTAACCTTGCCATAGTTCTAGTGTGCTCACATTGTTTATATAAAGCTTCCATCTCTGCTCTGTTTTGTGCTGTTTCTGTTTCCATCTCCTCTTTCTTGCCTGCAGTTTCTGCTTTCACCTCTGTTTTCTTTTGTGCAACATCTGCAGCTTCTGACCCCATCTCTGCTTTCTTTTGGCCAAAGACTGACTGAATTTTAGAAGCTTCAGCATCAGCATGGGCTTTAATATGTTGGCTGAGAGTGGAAGATCTTGATTGCAGAGACTTGGTGGATCCTGAGGAGTGTCTCATAGATAAAGAACAATGAGATTTAGATTGATGAAGTTGTGCGATGCTCACTTCTGCCTTTCTCTTTGTTTGTAATACTAAACTTTCTCTCTCTAACTAAGGTTCACATCAAATGCCTTTAATTCTTCCTGTGACTGTTCAATGTTGTACTGATTTAAGAGGTTAGTTTATTTAAAGTAGAACTATAGGCAAAACCTTTTTTTTTATTTTGGATAGAGCAAGGGAGGGTTATAATCCCTGCAGATTTGTTTTCGCCATGTATGTCCCATTGCGAAGATTTCCTTTCACTTCCTGTCCTGTAGCCAAACAGAATGTGGAAGGAAATCTCTGCAATTAGGGAGTCCCTTGGGAACATCAGGTCACCAGAACTAGTGTCCCCATTGGAAGATTTTCCCTCTATAACTTTTCTGGGAACTTTCACTTTCAATGATAATGGTAAACAAGAGGATTTGAGAGGGAGAATCTCTCTAACGGGGGCACAGACTGGACTTAAACCTGACTGACAGACATTCTAGTCCCTTTCCACTCTATCCAAAACCAAAAAAAGTTTTGCCTTTAGTCATACTGTACTTTAAGACACAGTCTTTTATAACTCTTATAGATAGCAATGAATTGTTTGAGAGTGTCTTCTGGTTGCAGTACCTTGTGAAAAGGTTGAGAAAGGGATGACATGCAATAAACAGTTTTAGACTATAGTGAAAAAATATATAGAAATGATACTCCGCAAAAGAAATTATTATATATGAGCTGCAGCAAATAATGTATAGGATAAACATACATCAGGCCTCAAAATTTCCACTCGCCTGCTCGCATTTGGTGAGTGGAAATAATGAGGAGGCAAGTGTGTCCCAGGCTATAGGGCACAGCGGGCATGCCAGGGTCGCCGGGCCGCATGTACATGTACGGAACAAAGCAGCTGCAGCAGCTGGGCTATCAGTCCCTCCATTGTTTCTTATACAGAGACTGGTCAGTTGGGAGTCTGGTGCGGGGGATGCCGGGATTGTAGTCTCTGCCCTGTAGCAGAGTGCTAGGAGAGGGGGAGGTGAGGACTACAGATCCTGGCAGGCTGTGCGGCTGAGTAGAGGATTCCCAGAAGCGGAAGGGAAGAAGGAGGCCGGAAAGAGACAACAAGGAGCTGTAGGTGGATGCTACCTGGAGTGTGGACTGTCAGTGCTCCATGTGTGTAAGGGGGGTATGAACTAACCAGTTCAGACACCATGAGGAGCCGGCCCAGACCGAAGAAAAAGTGAGTGAGTGCCAGCCTGCCACTGCCAGTGAACACTTACTAGTAATTTGTATAGACAGTTTGTATAGACTCAGTTTAGCTCTGATCAGAATAAAACTGAGTCTATACAAATTGTCTTATAATTTGTTTTAACAGTAAGTGAACATCATGAGAGGATGTTTGGGGGTTCAGTATCACTCACTTTGTGCCTCTCCCCCCCCCCTCTCCCCCTCTCTCTCTCTTCCCCCTGCATTAAGGCCCGGCATGATTCACACTGCCATGATATGGCACATCGCATGTGATTTGCACAGGAATCACACTGCATTCCTATGCAAATCACATGCGATTTTTGCAGCAGTGAAATTTGAGCCTATTCATTTTGTATTGCTCAAATTGCCCCATATCTGCACCAAAATGGTGCAGAAAGTTTGTGAACCAATTTTGGGGTGTTGTTAACTTAGTGGTTCACATGAGTGCGATTTTGATGCGGTGCTGGAAATGCATATAAATCAGCATATTCTGCATCATATCAGTGTGAACCAGGCCTAGGCCAGGTTCACATTGATGCAATGCAGCAATCACACTCATACTGTGCAGAATTTGCACAGATTTTTGTGAATTTCCCGCACCACATCAAAATTACACTCTTGTTCATGTGAACCGCATAAAACATTTAACAGGGTAATTTCATGAGATAATTTACAATGACGTGCTTAGGGGTGGGAGAAGGTAGAGGTTGGGTGGGACAACTGGTGGCGAGTAACTCTTAAGGCCTGGCTATTAGCTTGAGCCCTTACATACAGTACATAAAAAATAACTTTTTCTGTAAGATGCCATGCTAACAGAAATACCGTATATACTGGAGTATAAGCCGAGTTTTTCAGCACCTTTTTTGTGCTGAAAAACGGCCCCCTCAGCTTATACTCGAGTCAACGTCTGCAGGGGGCTGCTGTCTCTTACCTGGCTCCGGTCCCACGACGATCCGGTCCAGGAAGCGCGGCTGCTCCTTCATTCGGTTCGTCCACTGGATGTTCGCGCGGCTGCTCGGCTCCGCCTTCTCACCGGTGATTGGCCGCCAGAACTGTAGCTCAGGAAAGGCACACAGGCGGCCAATCACCAGCGAGGAGGTGGAGCTGAGCGGCACCGCGAAAATCGAGTGAAGGAGATGCAGGTAAGTGTGCCGTGCGTAGGTGCTGCTGCAACCACATATGCTGGCTGCAGCAGCACCATACTGGAACAGGGGTCAGCAAGTGTCAGTGGGAGGAATAGTGCCCCATCATTGGTGTCACTGATACCAATGATGGGGCATTATTCCTCCCACTGACACCAACGATGGGGCACTTTTCCTCCCCCCCACTGACACCAACGATTGGGCACTATTCCTCCCCCCCCACTGACACCAATGATGGGGCACTATTCCACCCCCCACTGACACCAATCATGGAGCACTATTCCTCCCCCCACTGACACCAATCATGGGATACTATTCCTCCCCCCCCCACTGACACCAACGATGGGGCACTTTTCCTCCCTCCCACTGACACCAACGATGGGGCACTATTCCTCCACCCCCCCACTGACACCAATGATGGGATACTATTCCTCCCACTGACACCAATGTTGGGACACTATTCCTCCCACCGACACCAATGATGGGACACTATTCCTCCCACTGACACCAAAGATGGGGCACTAAATATAATGACAAATGACCCAAATCCACAGGGGGATATGGAAGGGACCATGACCCTTAGCAGGTAAATAATAGTGGCTTAGTGCAAAATAAAGTGTCCATAGTTCATATCTCTAAAACGTGCAGGTGAATCACAGCACACTCCAAACGTGATCCAAGGCAGTCTGGCTGCAATGGCCTCTCACCTCCACTCTATGACCCTACAGGGCCACAAAGCATAATGCAGATCACCTCTGGGTCCCTCCAACCAGTAGCTCCTCAGAGAAAAATGGCATGGGCGATCATCACATGAATATGAACAGTCTCCAGCCGGACCAGTGGGCAAACGGAATGTACCCTCCTCAGATGTCAGAAAGCTCATATGCTCATAGATGAGGAAAGAAACACAATCCTCATAGTGTATTACTGCTTTTAATGGCCAGAAAGTAACAATAAGCCAAGAAAACAGAGATGCATACACTTACATAACAGCGGCTTATTTCCAATTAGTTCCCATAGATTGGGTGTACAGCATGATCAGAAGGTGTTCCAAAATGGCGCCACTCCGGAAGTACGTCACCACGCTATTACCGTCGACGCGTTGCGTCACGTAACTCGTGACTTCGTCAGGACAGCGTGATTGGCCGACAGTACTTCCTTATAAAGGCCTGGGACCACACCAATCAGAAAAGGTGGGCGGTTCCATCGCGGCCATATTCTCGTAGTCCAGTGTACACAGACACTTTCCCATTGCGTCTATATCCAGTGCCAACAGTGATGCCTTTATCCATTCTGGATTAAGGAATAAATCTCTATTTAACCCCCAGGTGGCCAATAATAATCAAATAGAGGTTTTTAAAAAAATGGTCAATAATGATATGAAGAATCTTAATTTTGGGAAAGTAGGGCAAAATAAAGCATTGTATATCGGACAGCAGAGGCTGTCCAAAAGGGATAATATAGTCATCAGACCCGCCGATAAGGGGGGGAGCATAGTGATACTCTCCAAGGAATATTATGAAAAAGAATTGGAATCCCAATTAGGGGATGCCACTACGTATCTCCCCCTATCAAAAGACCCCACTCATCAATTTAGAAAGGATCTTGTTGCATTGGTCAAGAAAGGAAAGGATAATAAGATACTAAATAAAAAAGAAGCTTTATATCTGGTCCCAGATGTATGCAGATTACCAGTTATCTACACTTTACCAAAAGTGCATAAAGACCCTTTGCATCCACCAGGGCGACCCATTGTCAATGGGATACAATCTGTTATGTCTAGGATGGGTCAATATGTTGATACATTTCTTCAACCCCTTGTGATCAAAACTAAGGCCTACCTGAGAGATACCAAGCATCTTATACAACTTTTAGATGGTATTAGTAGCAATGATGGTGTGTTGCTTGCGAGTGCAGATGTGTCTGCTCTATATAGCATCATTGACCATGAAGATGCAATGGACTCAGTGGGATGGGGTATTGGAACATATGGCGACCTTCAGTGGTCACAGAGGAAATTTGTCTTGGAAAGTTTAGAGTACTGCCTCTCCCATAACTACTTCTGGTATAGGAAGCAATTCTATAAACAAATGAAAGGAGTGGCTATGGGGGCAAGGTTTGCCCCCAGTGTAGCCAATTTGTTTATGGCTCACTGGGAGGAAGAGGCAGTATATCGTGATCCCCCTAGACAACTGCTTTTGTATAAAAGATATATTGACGATATTGTCATTATTTGGGATGGAGTGGAATCTGATCTACTGAAGTTCTTGAATCAGTTGAATATTAATGGCAAAAATATTAAGCTTTCATGGCAAGTAAGCGGTACATCTATTAACTTTCAGGATTTGTGCATTTCCATTAAAGACAATAATCTGCATACAAAAACTTTTTTTAAAAAAGTCGATCGTAATGGATATATTCCATTAGATAGTTGCCATTTTCCTCCCTGGCTAATGAATATCCCCAAAGGACAACTAGTAAGACTCAGAAGGAACTGTACAGATATTAAGGATTATTATGAGCAAGCAACTATTATGGAAGAGAGATTCTGTTGTAAAGGTTACCCTAGAGAAATCATTAAAAATAAGATTGCTGAAATGGGAATGACGGCGAGAAGTAATTTCCTTATGGATAAACCCAAAATAGAAGGTTCTGAGGAACATATGGCAATTATTCTGGATTTTACCAGTAACTATAAACAAATAGAAAAAGTATTTAAACGGCACTGGCCGATCTTAATTACAGATCCCGCTCTTTCAAAATTACTACCTTTGACACCTAAATTTATATATAGGAAGGCTCCTTCTCTCAGGTCTAAATTGGTCCGTAACGTATTAGACCCCCCCACTAAGAGCCTCAAAGTTACGTTTCTTGATCAAAAAGGGTTTTTCCCGTGCAAATCTTGTTATGCTTGTAGGGCCACCAAGGGTCTAAACCGTAGATTGAGTTCCTTCACAGCTACTAGCAATGGAAGGGCCTTTCAGATCAAAGATTTTATATCTTGTAAGACAGAGGGGGTCGTGTATGTTCTCCAATGCGGTTGTGGCCTGCAATATGTAGGACGAACAAAAAGGCCCTTGTGGGTTCGGCTGAGAGAACATGTCCAAAATATAAAGAAGGGTTTTCCGAAACATAGTCTATCTAACCATTTTCGGCTTTGCCATGATCAAGATCCCTCCAGTCTTAGATTTTGGGGAGTTGAAAAATTCAAAAAACATTGGAGAGGGACCCATAAAGTGAGGTCTTTAAGTCAGGTGGAATCTAGATATATCTTTTTGATGGATACGTTTGCCCCTATGGGTCTTAATATTGAGTTCGATTTGAACTGCTTCATCAGTGACCGATAATTTTTTCTATGCTGGTTTATGTCTGTTATAATGTATTAGGAGTGAGAGTCCATGCATGATCACAGGGGAGTTATATATATATATTTTATTTTATTTTATCTTCATTTATTTTTTCTTTTATGGCTTTTTTTATTATTATATTTTATATATATATATTTTTATGAGATTTTTTTCTTTATATATATATATTTTTTCGTTCTTATCATTTAGATTGTACTAAATCAGGGCATGTCATGTGTTTATGGACATGCGTTTAGAATTACTTTTATATCTTTTAATAAAGTATGTGGTCTTCCACATCTGGTTTTAATGTTTTCCCAAGATCAACATACCTCGTATTGGTATGTAGTAATTGCCTGTTTTTTTTCCAAGTTGTTATCCTCCTTATCCTATTGCGAGTTTCAGACGCAATGGGAAAGTGTCTGTGTACACTGGACTACGAGAATATGGCCGCGATGGAACCGCCCACCTTTTCTGATTGGTGCGGTCCCCTGCCTTTATAAGGAAGTACTGTCAGCCAATCACGCTGTCCTGACGAAGTCACGAGTTACGTGACGCAACGCGTCGACGGTAATAGCGTGGTGACGTACTTCCGGAGTGGTGCCATTTTGGAACACCTTCTGATCATGCTGTACACCCAATCTATGGGAACTAATTGGAAATAAGCCGCTGTTATGTAAGTGTATGCATCTCTGTTTTCTTGGCTTATTGTTACTTTCTGGCCATTAAAAGCAGTAATACACTATGAGGATTGTGTTTCTTTCCTCATCTATGAGCATATGAGCTTTCTGACATCTGAGGAGGGTACATTCCCTTTTGCCCACTGGTCCGGCTGGAGACTGTTCATATTCATGTGATGATCGCCCATGCCATTTTTCTCTGAGGAGCTACTGGTTGGAGGGACCCAGAGGTGATCTGCTGGAGACTGTTCATATTCATGTGATGATCGCCCATGCCATTTTTCTCTGAGGAGCTACTGGTTGGAGGGACCCAGAGGTGATCTGCATTATGCTTTGTGGCCCTGTGGGGTCATAGAGTGGAGGTGAGAGGCCATTGCAGCCAGACTGCCTTGGATCACGTTTGGAGTGTGCTGTGATTCACCTGCACGTTTTAGAGATATGAACTATGGACACTTTATTTTGCACTAAGCCACTATTATTTACCTGCTAAGGATCATGGTCCCTTCCATATCCGACTGTGGATTTGGGTCATTTGTCATTATATTTATTGTATAACATACTCTTTACTGTTAGCGCTGCATCACTTTTTTATATATGTTGTCATTTGTCCTTTTCTGGTATAGGATAGATGTTGGCTGCTTTCATAGCTGAGTGTTGTATTTACCATAATAGCGCAGGAGGATATATATTTACAAAGATGGGGAACTATTCCACTGACACCAATAATGGGGTGCTATTCCCCCCACTGATACTAATGATGGGGCACTATTCCTGCCACTGATACCAATGATGGGGCACTATTCCTCCCACTGACACCAATGATGGGGCGCTATTCCTCCCACTGACACCAATGATGGGGCGCTATTCCTCCCACTGGCACCAATGATGGGGCACTATTCCTCCCACTGATACCAATGATGGGGCACTATTCCTCCCACTGATACCAATGATGGGGCACTATTCCTCCCACTGATACCAATGATGGGGCACTATTCCTCCCACTGACACCAATGATGGGGCACTATTCCTCCCACTGACACCAATGATGAGGCACGATTCTTCCCACTGGTGTTCCCACCCTCGGCTTATACTCGAGTCAATAGTTTTTCCCAGTTTTTTGTGGTAAAATTAGGTACCTTATATTATATTATATATTATATTCGGGTCGGCCTATACTCGAGTATATACGGTAAGTGAAACATTAAATACCATATAAATTCAAAATGAATAAAGGTACAAATATAGAAATAGTGAATTACATGAATTACATAGAAGTGAAAAATACCATATACCACAAATAAATAAATAAAGTTCATGCTTAAGACTGAAAAAAGCCCCACATCAAATACAGGTGAAACTCGAAAAATTAGAATATCGTGCAAAAGTTCATTTATTTCAGTAATGCAACTTAAAAGGTGAAACTAATATATGAGATAGACTCATTACATGCAAAGCAAAATAGTTCAAGCCGTGATTTGTCATAATTGTGATGAGTATGGCTTACAGCTCATGAAAATCCCAAATCCACAATCTCAGGAAATTAGAATATTACATGCAATCAATAAAACAAGGGTTGTACATAGAACAATATCAGACCTCTGAAAAGTATAAGCATGCATATGTACTCAGTACTTGGTTTGGGCCCCTTTTGCAGCAATTACTGCCTCAATGCGGCGTGGCATGGAAGCTATTAGCCTGTGGCACTGCTGAGGTGTTATGGAAGACCAGGATGCTTCAATAGCAGCCTTCAGCTCTTCTACATTGTTCGGTCTCATGTCTCTCATCTTTCTCTTGGCAATGCCCCATAGATTCTCTATGGGGTTCAGGTCAGGCAAGTTTGCTGGCCAATCAAGCACAGTAATCCCACGGTCATTGAACCAGGTTTTGGTGCTTTTGGCAGTGTGGGCAGGTGCCAAGTCCTGCTGGAAAATGAAGTCAGCATCCCCATAAAGTTTCTCTGTGGAAGGAAGCATGAATTGCTCCAAAATCTCCTGGTAGACAGCTGCATTGACCCTGGACTTAATGAAGCACAGTGGACCAACACCAGCAGATGACATGGCTCCCCAAATCAACACAGACTGTGGAAACTTCACATTGGACTTCAAGCATCTTGCAGTGTGTGCCTCTCCATTCTTCCTCCATACTCTGGGTTCTTGGTTTCCAAATGAGATGCAAAAATTGCTCTCATCAGAAAAGAGGACTTTGGACCACTGAGCAACAGACCAGGTCTGTTTTTCTTTAGCCCAGGTAAGACGCTTCTGACGTTGTTTGTTATTCAGGAGCGGCTTGACAAGAGGAATATGACATTTGAAGCCCATGTCCAGGATCCGTCTGTGTGTGGTGGCTCTTGATGCACTGACTCCAGCCTCAGTCCACTTCTTGTGAAAGTCCCCAACACTTTTGAATGGCCTTTTCCTGACAATCCTCTCCAGGCTGCGGTCATCCCTGCTGCTTGTGCACCTTTTTCTTCCACACTTTCCCTTCCACATAACTTTCTATTAATGTGCTTTGATACAGCACTTTGGGAACATCCAACTTCTTTTGCAATTACCTTTTGAGGCCTTCCCTCCTTATGGAGGGTGTCAATGATGGTTTTCTGCACAACTGTCAGCTCATCAGTCTTTCCCATGATTGTGATGCCTACTGAACCAGACAGAGACCATTTAAAGGCTCAGGAACCCTTTTCAGGTGTTATGGCTTAATTAGCTGATTAGAGTGGGACACTTTGAGCCTAGAATATTGCACCTTTTCACAATATTCTAATTCTCTGAGATTGTGGATTTGGGGTTTTCATGAGCTGTAAGCCATAATCATGACAATTATGACAAATCACGGCTTGAACTATCTTGCTTTGCATGTAAAGAGTCTATCTCATATATTAGTTTCACCTTTAAAGTTGCATTACTGAAATAAATGAACTTTTGCACGATATTCTAATTTTTTGAGTTTCACCTGTATAATGAATCCAAAATAATTCCCGTATATGGCAGCACAAGAGATTTCTGTCGGTCCCAAATCAGATGTCCAAGCAGAGGAAACACCACGTGTCCTTTCACCTAACATGTATATATGCTGACCAGAGCTTGTTCGACTCTGTGCAGAGAAGTCAGAAAAACCTTGTGTGAGTGAAACCTCACTGTATAATCCAGGGTCCTCCACGGACAAGTTTTCCACTGTTTAAGGTCCCCAAAAAGAAAAACTGATATCTACTTTTTTCCAACTTGGAATGGGTTGGGGGGAAGGTTGCCCAGCTCTTCTAAGTGCCTTTTCTCCTGCACTCTTTCCCCTCTCTGCTGTCACTGGCACGTGCCCACTCACCCAACTTCAACCCTGGAAGGGCGCGTGCCAGTGATAGCAGAGAAGGGAGAGATGCAGGAGAAAAGACACTTAGAAGAGCTGGACAACCTTACCCCCGACCCATTCCCAGTTGGTAAAAAGTGGATATCAGTTTTTCTTTATTTTTGGGGACCCTAAACAGTGGAAAACCTGGATTATACAGTAAAGCTTCACTCACACAAGCTTTTTCTGACTTCTCTGCACAGAGACACAAACTGGTAAACATATACAATATGCATGTTGAGTGAAAGGACACATGGGCCCTGATTCACTAAGATGTGAGTGTAATAGCAGAGACTGACCATTCAGGCAGACTCCGGTCAATCAATCAGTCGTCTGACCAGCGTCTAGCAAGCTCATTGACGAGCGTCTATTGACTACTTTGCTATCACTGGCACATTTTTAGGTGCAATACCGGATATGTTCGCTAGATGGCGCACAAGCGCGGGCTTTATTAACATTGGCGTTTTCATGATGGCAAAAGAATTCGTAGAATGTAATAAATACACCTGTATTAGAATTTTCTATTTTCTTCTATTTCTTTTCTTGCTGTGTCTCCAAAATGATCAGGAAACTAATGCATTTACTAATGAATGTCATACATTCTGTACTCAAATATTAAACATTTACACACTTATATCTCAAATAATTTATATACTTCTAATTTCCTAATATAATTATATATCTTCATTCTCTTTAATCACGTAACTATTCCATGGTAAAGACAAGTGCAGCGCTATAAATGCATGTGATCAATAATGAACGCATGTAAAAACCAAAAAGTGCAAAGAATTGCAACAATGATGTAATATTGTAAATGGTGCTAAAATAAGTTCATAGAATCATTCCTGAATAATGGAATGTCCTTGGTGTGAGAGTACCAACTCAGAGAGTGCCTATGAATGGCACGTGTGGTCTCTCCGTGACGGACAGTAGTGCATGAACTTGTGAAAGGTAAACCACCCTTGGGACTGGTCTACACTAACCAGAACAAAAGTATTAATGTGCATGGGTTATACACATCACACATCTGGGGGTGCAGCGGTATGCTGGCAGTTATGGGTTAGTCATCCAGCTCCATCCATCCATCCATCCATCCATCAGGGTGGGTGCCCAAATGGTCCTGGGGAGGAATTAGCTCAGCCACAGGAGCCAGAAAGGTGCTCAATAGTGTAGTACACTGTCACAGGGGTGGATGACCTTTCACGAGTTCATGCACTACTGTTCGTGGTTATATTTATCTTGTGTAATACCATTTTACTAGTCTATATCATTTGACCAGCGCTCGCTCTATCATTTTCAAACAATGGAACTATTCTACATTATAGCTCAAACTGTGTCTCCCACAGTGGTTTAGTGGTTAGAGCTCAGAACTTACAGCACTTGGGTCATGGGTTCTAATCCCAGTCATGGCTACATCCTAAAAAATGGAGATCAATTTTCTGGGTTGTGTCAGGAATATTGATCAAACAATTATGATTTTGCCTAATGACTAGAAAGTGGATGAATGTACTCTTCTGCCAATTAGGAAATGTGCAAGTTTCATGCCGTGTATATTTCATTGTAACATTTTTCTCTTTTAAATCTGTCTCCTTATACAACTTGACCCCCTCCCCCACCCCGTCATCACCTGTCCCATATGCAAATCTATGGATCACCGCCCCACTCTTTAA
Source organism: Staurois parvus (assembly GCF_062004578.1). Taxonomy (NCBI): domain Eukaryota; kingdom Metazoa; phylum Chordata; class Amphibia; order Anura; family Ranidae; genus Staurois; species Staurois parvus. The sequence goes on along the minus strand of NW_028317855.1, from coordinate 11,263,076 downwards.
CTATCTATTTACTGATCAAGTGAATGTGTCTCATTTTCTATCAGCTACAGCTCAGATCTCACATTATTATACAATTGCTGATTGTATCTCACCACTAGTCTGATTGAATTCACAATTCCTGGTCAGTCCTGTTCCCTGACCTCTAATAAACTTTAGGGCCAGTTCACACTACATGTGTTTCAGTTGCTTTTTTCGGCATCACAAACGCACAGAAAGAAGGTTATATGGTTGTCAATGTCATAGTTCACATCAGCGCTTGCATTTTCAGTGCATTGCAGGTGCTGTAAACAAAGTTGACCACGCTGCATTGTTTCTGCACAGAACTGTACTGGAACACATTGAAACGTCCTTGAATGTACTAAAACGCACAAGTCCCTAACTACATTGAATACAAAGAAAATAGAAAAAAATAAGTGGAAGGGATATAAAAATGCAATGTAAACATGTCCAAAACGCATTCAAAATGTACTGGAACACACTAAACATGCATGCCAAAAGGGCATGAAAAAAACCCATCAGGAACACATCTAGACTGTTTCTATAGTGTGAACCAGCCCTTAGGACTTGTTCACACCATTGGTGGTGCAGAAACGCATGCAAGAACACACATTTTCCAGCACAGCAAAGAAATGCAATGCCCTATGTAGATGTGCGCAGGTACCATGATGAAAACGTTGTTGCACCTACACACATCTATTAAAAACAGCCCCATTCCCAGCCACAAATACGCATGGCACCACACTACTGTGCGGTTAGGTGCGACACACTTGGAAAATAACATAAAAATAAGCCAACATGGCTAAAACATATCTTGAAAATATGGGGACTCTGATATCCGGCGACAGTCCGTTCACAAACGAGAAGCAATTCTGCACCCTAAAACCAACATAGAGGAAAAGGATGGTCAAATTGCTGTGCTGCTTCCAAACCACCTCTGGCATGCCAGGGTCATTATGCAGGTCCTCGATGCCAGTTCTTGCCTGGGGCCACAAAATATCCACTGGCCACGAGTGAAGGTGAGTGGAGGACGTGAAGGTGGATTTCTACCAGCTTCAACCGCAAGCAGTACCACTCCTGAAAAATTAGAGCAAATAATCATTGACACGTCATCATGACAGTCAATTCTCAGTGCAGGCTATCTAGAGGGTCTTTCCTTTTTAACCATTTCAAGAGTTCAAGGAAACATTCTTGGAGCATCTACTGTGTTTGGAAAGGCCAAAGGTCCCCCCCTCCCCCAGGCACACTAATGCTTATCCAGGCCATAGACGGGGAGAAAAACGGCCGATTTTTCTTTTAAAAAATGAAAAATTGGTTGTTCAAGCGGCCGACGTTACCAGCAATGGTAAAAAAAAAAATCGGCCGATTTTCATCCCGTCTACAGCCGGCAAAAAGTGTCTCTGCAGAGAGCTCCGCTATTTCTTTGACAGTTCCTTGACATTTACAGCGGTTGCAACAATGTATCTATTTGTATCCATTTAGGATACAGATGTTTTTATTTGGAAACAAATAGATACAATGTTGCAACCGCTGTAAATGTCAAGGAACTGTCAAAGAAATAGCGGAGCTCTCTGCAGGGACACTTTTTGCCATACTGGAATTCCTCTCATTTTTCATCCTTCTTCTTCTTCTTCATCATCATCCTCTTCTTCTTCTTCATCATCATCCTCTTCTTCTTCTTCATCATCATCCTCTTCTTCTTCTTCATCATCATCCTCTTCTTCTTTTTCATCATCATCCTCTTCTTCTTCATCCTCTTCTTCTTCATCATCTTCATCCTCTTCTTCTTCATCATCTTGATCATCATCATCCTCTTCTTCTTCATCATCATCCTCTTCTTCTTCTTCTTCATCATCATCTTCTTCTTCTTCATCTTCTTCTTCTTCTTCATCATCATCCTCTTCATCATCCTCTTCATCATCATCCTCTTCTTCATCATCTTCTTCTTCATCATCATCATCCTCTTCATCATCATCCTCTTCTTCATCATCTTCTTATTCTTCATCATCATCCTCCTCTTCATCATCATCCTCTTCTTCTTCATCATCATCCTCTTCATCATCATCATCATCATCCTCTTCTTCTTCTTCTTCTTCATCATCCTCTTCTTCTTCTTCATCATCATCATCCTCTTCTTCTTCTTCATCATCATCCTCTTCTTCTTCATCATCATCATCATCTTCTTCATCATCCTCTTCATCATCATCCTCTTCTTCATCATCATCATCCTCTTCTTCTTCATCATCATCATCATCATCATCCTCTTCTTCTTCTTCATCATCATCATCCTCTTCTTCTTCTTCTTCATCATCATCATCCTCTTCTTCTTCATCCTCTTCTTCATCATCTTCATCCTCTTCATCATCATCATCCTCTTCTTCATCATCATCATCCTCTTCTTCATCATCATCCTCTTCTTCATCCTCTTCTTCTTTTTCTTCTTTTTGTCTTCCTCTTGCAGGTCACTGCTCATGTGCAGATTTTTTATCAGTAAAAAATCGGCCAATTTGCCCATCATTGCCGCGAAAATCGGCCGATCGGCAAATTCGGCCGTTTTTTTTTCCAACTTTACCGAAAAAAAATCTGCCAAAATACCGAAAAACGGCCGAACAAATAGCCCACTAACGATCCGAAAATCGGCCGATTTTATTTTCGGCCGAAAAATCGGCCAATTTTCGACCCATCTATGGCCTGCATAAGATATGGTGTGGCCCTAGGGTCAATGTGTGTTTAGAATACTTCCAAAATGCACATACAAAAACACTCCATCCAAATGCATGTTGCATTTCTATAGCATGTTAAACAGAAGAAAAATGCACTTACATAATGTTAACATACGCAAGTAAAAGTAGACAAAATCCACATCCTTTTATTCTGGCTTCACATACATGCATTGTGGTCTAACACCGCACTCCTGGGCAAATCACATGCAATTTATGTGCGTTGCAATTAGAGACAAACATTTTGCACACCTCAAATTGCACCGCATCCGGGCCAAAAATGTGCAGGACCCTTTTTCAGGGTATGCACATGTATTGTACTGTCCAAGGCATTGCACACTAACGCATTGCACACTAAAAATGTCAAATGCGTTAGTGTGTACAGTGCATGAGTGTAAAATGCTTTAGTGTGTACAGTGCATGAGTATAAAATGCTTTAGTGCACACTGCAGTGTACAACGCATTGCACACTGTAATACACTGTAATACCGTGTACACCCACACATTGTAGACTGTAATGCACTGTACACTGTCATGCAGGATAGAGCTACGCATTGCACACTGTGATACCGTGTACACCCACACATTGTAGACTGTAATGCACTGTACACTGTCATGCAGGATGGAGCAACGCATTGCACACTGTAATACCGTGTACACCCACACATTGTAGACTGTAATACACTGTACAATGTAATACCGTGTACACCCACACATTGTAGACTGTAATGCACTGTACACTGTCATGCAGGCTGGAGCTACGCATTGCACACTGTGATACGCTGTCCACTGTCATGCAGAATCCAGCAACGCATTGCACACTGTAATACCATGTACACCAACACATTGTAGAATGTAATGCATTATACGCAGTATACATGTCCAGATATTCAAAGATTAGCCATGAAGGCCTAGCTGGTTACCTATTGGGCGACCGCAGATAGCCGAATAACGCTACACTGCATCCAGGCAGCTCTGGGAGGGTGTCATATGACATCCTGGCAGAACGCGCTCTCTGTGATTGCTGTGTCTTAAGGACACAGCTGATCACGTGATGTGGTAAAGGCCAATCACAGCGGCTTTTTACCATGTGATCAGCCATGTCCAATGACACGCTGATCACCGGGAAATGCATTTGCCGGGTCTTGGCTGCACTTTCATCACGCTATCAGAATGTGTGGAAAGTACTGCCGAGAACCAGCAGTTATCAAAGCAGGGGTCGGCCCCGATGATCAGTGCCCACCAGTGCCACCCAACAGTTCCGCCCACCTGTGGCCAGCAGTGCCACCCACCAGTGCTGCCTCATCAACGCACATCAGTGTTGCTAAATTACCAGTTTACCAAATGTTATAATATAAACAGACTTTTATTCATTATGAGCTATTTTGTGGTTTATCGAGCAAAAAGTAAAACTCACAGCAGCAAGTCAATACCACCCAAAGAAAGCTCTATTTGTCTGAAAAAAACTGATATAAATTTAAGATGGGTACAATGTGGCATGACCGCACAATTGTCATTCAAAGGGTAACAGTGCAGAAAGATGAAAATTGGCCAGGACAGGAAGGGGGTAGGAGTACCCAGTAGGCAAGTGGTTAATATCATTGACCCATCAATACCCAGGAGCTAATGTGCAGATAAGTAGCATGTGCACCAAGTGAGATTCTGCTAGGCCCCACTCACAAAATTGCAATTACCTGTCCCTCACATGTTATAAACATATTTGCAATGGCCACACTTACTTTACATATAAGGATCATCTCCTCAGTTGAGAACTGTGCTCTCGCCATGTCCAAATGCCAATAAAGTTATCAAAATTTTCAACCAACACAAAACCTCCAACCACTTGTCATCCACTTACACTCCCCACAACCACTTCCGGGTGCGTGCGCACGTGATGACGGACTTCCAGGATAGCCGTTCATGCGCCATGCGGACACCTGTTTGGTGCTTATTTGTTTGCAATCGCGCATTTTTATGTGCGGCTATGATAGCTTTCGCAAATGTGTGTTTCTTATTGATTTGTTTTTTTTAACCTTGGCTAATATTTGTTGCCAAAGGCCAAAAATCAACAAAGTGTGGACTATTTTATTACTGTAAATCGAATTGTAGAAAACCTGTAGCTGGCTGCACAGTGAATGTGACATATTCATTAGTACATAACAATATTGTGGTGCAAGTGGGTTTTTTTTTTTGGTTTTGAAAAAGCCAGTTTGCACCCACTTGCATATTCACGCTCTTACAAGATCATTTGAGCAGATTATATAAGTATACAAAGTAACTATTAAGGTTGTTCATATATTGAACATAAAATAAACACAAAAACATCGGTCAAATATTTATTGATCAAATATATCGTCATTTATTTGGTCAGCAGGAACAAGTAGGTACAGTCAATATCTTGGTGAGTCACAAAAATAGGATTGATGTGGCAAAAATAAAACACTCCTGCTCATAAGAGCTTACAATCTAAAGATACTTCTAGTGAACTGTGTGTGCTCAGGTTATAGCAGGAAACAAAGGGGAAGATGAATCAAGTAACATTTTCATGCACATAAGGTTTACTTACACAATCACTTAGTATGAAGATCCATTCACAAAAAAAAGTCTTCAGATCAAAATATCAAGAAAACAAAGCATGTGAAAAAAAACCCTCCCACCTCTACAAATCCCCTCCCACCTCTACAAATCCCCTACACATACATTTGTCAGCAGGTTTGTCAGAAAAATGCATTGGAGTCTAAATAAGCAAGCAAAATTAAAACAAGGGCAGATTTTAAACAAAACGATTGACATGTGTGAGGCTTTCAATGCAAAGAGAAAAAACACAATCATTGTGCAATAACACACTTTACAAGGCCAAAAATATGCAAACATTTCCAGCCCACTTCCAAACACAGCCTGAGTGGTGTCTGGGGCAATTCAGCACAAAATCTCTTCTTCCCCCAAACCACACCATGCAAGGACTTAGTCACAAACCACCCGGCCTAGTAACAGGCCAAATCACTCCCTACTGCACATCTTTATATAAGCTAGGGTGCATTTGGAGCACGCCAAACAAGGCCCCACACCCAATGAAGCCTAACCCACCACTGACCTTAATTTGGTCAGTGAAAGTGTTTTCACCTGATGAATCCGCTTCCTACCTGCATTAACCCTTGGTATACAGGCCCCACAAATCAGAAAGAAATATACAGTGAAATGTACGTGTGCAGCATACAACAGAACATTGAGCAGGGATGTGAAAGGGAACCCCAATTGGAACCGTTATTGCTACTATGGTCACAATTCCCTCCAGATTCTCGCATGAGTTAAGACAGTCACATGACCACATCTTGTATGCAATACTGAAAATGACAAATCGATTTGACTAGTATGGTGAATTTCCCATCAATTGGCAAAACACTCCAGAAATCAAACATCACCAAACATTACACTCTGGGCAAAGCTGATTTACAAATCCTGCGACTTACAGTAAAGTTGACCATTTTAATGCAATTTTCAAGACATCTGACACAGATCTCTATGCAAATTGCCACTAAAGTAGTACATGTACTACTATAGAAATCAGTGTTTGAAACGCACCCATGTGGTCACTCTAATAGCAGACAATAGGGTGCGACTTTGCAGACGATTTACAACTTGCATGTTGTGCAAATCACATGCCAAGTCCCACTCAATGTGCACGCTATTGGAGCGTTCATATTGTTGTGGTTCAAACTTGGTTGGAGCCGCAAGTAATAATAGAGTAATGAATACACTACTTTTCATGCAATTTGCTGAGAGATCGGTGTTGATTGTCTTGCAAATTGCAGTTGAAATCACCATGTACCCTAACTTTGAAATCATGCAACTTCTATGCAAGTCACATGATGTGACTGTGGTGTCAATAACACCACTTAAAAATCTGCTTTAATGTGACCGGGTAGCCCCCAGTAACATTGTTTGCGATTGCCATGCAATTGGCATTACAGGCGACTTGCAAATCGTAGACCAAGTCGCACCCTATTGGCCACTGTAGGCTCTGTTCACATCCAATTGGATTGTGAACTCGTGCAACTTCACTGTAAGTTGGGCAATTGCCGCATCGGATTAGATGTGACAGTGGTGTTAGCCCCCAGTAACATTGTGTGCAATTTGCCATGCAAAGGGCAAGTTGCTGGCCATGCCAATCGCATGACAAGTCGCATCCAGGGTGTGCAATTTCAGGTGCGATTTGTGAATTGACATGGTACCTGATATTGGATATAATGAATGTGAATGTGAGTGTATTAACGTACGCCATTTGTTGCAGTGAGAGTTCAAAGGTATTTGAAGATTTTGGCCATTTATTAGCAATTTAACATCTAGACTCAAATAGAAATCGCAATGCTACACACAATTGAAAACACAACTAGTTAGTAATTCTCTAGAAAACACAGTAAAATTGGCAACTTAAACAGTAATTTTCAATTGCATATAGTGTGAACGAAGCAGGAAAATTAACAAAGGAAATAAATCTTTGAAGGCGTGCGGTCTGCTTTGCATTTGGTGGAAAAATCCATACCAGTATTTGTGACAAGTTTGATGTGTGGATTCACCAACCAAGTCTTTTCTCTCTCGCTCACTCTTCTTTGTCTCACTGGCTCGCTCTTCTCTCTCGCTCACTCTTCTGTATGTCTCTCTTTATCACTCTTCAGTATGTTTTTCTCGCTCACTCTTCTTCATCTCACTGGCTCGCTCTTCTCTCTCTCTGTCAGCTCTTTGCTTGCCAAATCCTTCACAAAAGTGGGTTGAGTGTAAACCATCATTATCAAATCTATTAGTGCTCCAGGCTCTTATCTTACCCCATTGTATGACATTCACATAAGGTGCAGCTTTGAAGGTGTTTCAACAGACAAGGCCTCATTCTAATTCACATTTTAGGGATCACTTAGACAGAAAGCAAAGATGTTGCCAGAACATCTATTTGAAGACAGCCACACACGGAGATCATACTACTTCCTTGCCGTGGTTGGGATTCAAACCGACAACTCTAGAGTTGTGAGGTAGTAGTGCTAACCACTAATCCACGGAGCTACATTGCTAATCCAGCCTGTATTTCTGCGCTGTGAATCAATCCTAGGTCCCTGGGCAAGTTCAGTGTAACTACCAGATATCTCCAATGTGACACAAATGTTGTGCTATGTTGCCAATTCACATGTATGATGGTTCTATGTATCCCAATACAAAGGATTGCAATACTAATACAGGCGTACCTCGGTTTACCAATGCCTCAGGGAACGTCATATTTGGGATACAAATGCCAAACCATTTCAGTTAATAGGTTTGTTTACAAATGTTTGAATAATTTGGTATGGGCATGTGGCCTGGTATGGTTCAGGAGGGGGGGAGGCGCTCGCTTGTCCCCCCCCCCTTTCCTGACCTGCTGGGCTGCATGCTCAGATAAGTATCTGTTATGGATTTTGGGGGGTACCCCATGCTGTTTTTTATTTAATTTCAGCGTGGAGTTACCCCTTAACATCCATACGAGACCCGAAGGGCTTAGTATGGATGGGAGGGGGGACCCCACGCCGGGTTTTTTACAAATTGTTTATAATTCCCTGCAATACTTTTACATCAACTGTCAGTGGGGAACTCCGCCGACAGCTGAAATATGAGCGCTGCATTGCTTTTCGCTACTAAAATGCTGCATGAGTTGATAACATAACTCATGCGGGATTGTAGGAGCGACAGCCATGTGTTAATGTTTCAACTGTCAGCGGGGTTCCCCACTGACAGCTGAATGTAAAAAAAAAAAAAAAAAGCGTGGGGTCCCCCTTCCCATCCATACCAAGCCCTTCGGATCTGGTATGGATATTAAGGGGGAACTCTACGCTGAAATAAAAAAAAACAGCTTGGGGATCCCCCCAAAATCCATACCAGACCCTTATCCGAGCATGCAGCCCGGCAGGTCAGGAAAGGGGGGGCGAGCGCCCCCCCTCCTGAACTATACCAGGCCACCTGCCCTCAACATGGGGGGGTGCTTTGGGGAAGGGGGGCTCCCCCCCAAAGCACCTTGTCCCCATGTTAATGGGGACAAGGGCCTCTTCCGTTATTGGGATAATTGGTCGGCCATTTTTTGGGATTTTAGCATATTTTGTTTACCAGTAAAGTTGAAAATTTTTTGTTCCAAATTTACTGATAAAAAAAATGTGCCAAAATCCCGAAAAACAGCTGACCAATTAACCCACTAACGGCCCGAAAATCGTTCGATTTTCTTTTCGGCAGAAAAATCGGCCGATTTTAGACCTATCTATGGCCTGCTTTACATGGGTCTAAAATCGTCCGCAAAAAAAATCGGCTGATTTTCAGCCCGTTAGTGGGTTAATTGGTCAGCCATTTTTGGGGATTTTGCAACTTTTTTTAATTGGTAAATTTGGATAAAAATTGGCCGATTTTGCAGATCGGCCGATTTTAGCTGCAATGATCGGCAAATTGGCTGATCTTTTAACAGATAAATAATCTGCACATGAGCCATGACCTGCAAGAAAAAGAATAAAAAAAAAGAATAAGAAAAAGAAAAATGCAGGCCTTAGATGGGGCGAAAACTGACCGTTTTAAAAAAAAAAAAATCGGTTGTTCAATGGGCCGACGTTACCACCAATGGCAAAAAAATTGTTCGATTTTCGCCCCATCTACGGCCTGCAAATATAATAGCGAAGTAATTACTTCTGTCCCTGCAGAGAGCTGCGCTATTATATTTGACATTAAAAAGTATAAAGGTTGCAACATTGTATCTATTTGTATCCGAATAAAAACATCTATATCCGGAATGGATACAAATGGATACAATGTTGCAGTCTCTATACTTTTTAATGTCAAATATAATAGCGGAGCTCTCTGCAGGGACAGAAGGAATGTTTCAGCTGTCATCGGGGTTTCCCACTGACAGCTGAATTTTAAATTATTTCCGTGAATTAAATAAATAATAAAAAAAACAGCGTGGGTCCCCCCTCTCATCCATACCAAGCCCTTCAGGTCTGGTATGGGTATTAAGGGGGAACTCCACGCTGAAATTTAAAAAAAAAAACAGCGTGGGTCCCCCTCAATATCCATACCAGACCCTTATCCGAGCATGCAGCCCGGCAGGTCAGGAAAGGGGGGGGACGAGCGAGCGCCCCCCCCCCCCTCCTGAACCATACCAGGCCACATGCCCTCAACATGGGGGGGTGCTTTGAGACAGGGGGGGCTCCCCCCCCCAAAGCACCTTGTCCCCATGTTGATGAGGACAAGGGCCTCTTCCCCACAACCCTGGCCGGTGGTTGTGGGGGTCTGCGGGCGGGGGGCTTATCAGAATCTGGAAGCCCCCTTTAACAAGGGGGCCCCCAGATCCCGCCCCCCCCCCACGTGAACGAGTCTGCGGTACATGGTCCCGCAGACTCCTTCACAAAAAAACTAAGTGTGGTGTAAAAAAAACACAGTACAGGGTCTTTGACAAGTCCTTTATTAAAACAATGTCCCCCGAAGTAGATCCAACGTCAATCACGGCGGCGGCGGCAGGGACCCGAAAAAAGAAAAAAAAAAAAGGTTCCGCTCCCGTCGGAGGCTCCCAGCCTTGTGAAGAAGAGGCTAGCTGACAGTTCTTATATAGGTATGGGGCGGGGCCAGCCGGGCACATCATCCCCGCCCCTTACCTATTTGAGAAATGTCACCCTGTCTCTCCGCTGAGGCTAACTAGCTGAATGCAGGAGACAGTCTGACATTTCTTATATAGCTATGGGGCGGGGCCAGCCGGGAACAGCAAGCATGTGACATGGGGCGGGTCACTCGGATGATGTCCCCGGCTGGCCCCGCCCCATAGCTATATAAGAAATGTCAGACTGTCTCCTGCATTCAGCTAGTTAGCCTCAGCGGAGAGACAGGGTGACATTTCTCAAATAGGTAAGGGGCGGGGATGATGTGCCCGGCTGGCCCCGCCCCATACCTATATAAGAACTGTCAGCTAGCCTCTTCTTCACATGGCTGGAAGCCTCCGACGGGAGCGGAACCTTTTTTTTTTTTTCTTTTTTCGGGTCCCTGCCGCCGCCGTGATTGACGTTGGATCTACTTCGGGGGACATTGTTTTAATAAAGGACTTGTCAAAGACCCTGTACTGTGTTTTTTTTACACCACACTTAGTTTTTTTGTGAAGGAGTCTGCGGGACCATGTACCGCAGACTCGTTCACGTAGGGGGGGGGCCGGGATCTGGGGGCCCCCTTGTTAAAGGGGGCTTCCAGATTCTGATAAGCCCCCCGCCCGCAGACCCCCACAACCACCGGCCAGGGTTGTGGGGAAGAGGCCCTTGTCCTCATCAACATGGGGACAAGGTGCTTTGGGGGGGGGAGCCCCCCTGCCTCAAAGCACCCCCCCATGTTGAGGGCATGTGGCCTGGTATGGTTCAGGAGGGGGGGGGGGCGCTCGCTCGTCCCCCCCCTTTCCTGACCTGCCGGGCTGCATGCTCGGATAAGGGTCTGGTATGGATATTGAGGGGGACCCACGCTGTTTTTTTTTTTAAATTTCAGCGTGGAGTTCCCCCTTAATATCCATACCAGACCTGAAGGGCTTGGTATGGATGAGAGGGGGGACCCACGCTGTTTTTTTTTTTTTTTTTTTTATTGTGGACCTTTATTTTTACATTCAGCTGTCAAAATATATATTATCTAGACCTTTGAAATAAGTAAAATCATTACAGAAATAATTATAAAGGATAAGAAACAAAAATAGAATCACTAGAACTAAGGAAATCTAATTAGATTACATGAAGATATGCCGAGTGCTGTTTATTAAACACAATAGACGCGAGCGAGTGCCGGCTCTCAGAGGAATCCACAATCAGATTCACTATTAGTCAGTGGCTAAAAAGCAAACGCCCATGGCAGAAGTCTAAAATGTGTTCTGCACATGCTCAGTTGTATCTGCCAAAGACACTGCACGGGCTTCTAGATTTTTACTGTGTCGATTTCCTTGAAAAAAACGATTTTTAACACATTTTTAATTTTTTTGGAAATAGCAGATATTGTTTAAAGTGAAGTCCTGATATTTGGCAAAGCAAATTTCTAAGTGAACATGTCTCTGCAGTGATTTTTCATGGTTTTAGACTTGCTTCTTAGCAAGTCTGTTTTGTGAGTCTGATTTCGGGCGTGTGTCCTTTTGTGAATTAGATTGGGCATCTGCTTATGGGCTCTGCTCAATAGTGAATTAGGTTGCAGGGTAAAAAATGACGGACGCCCATGAAAATTGGGCTTAAGCCCATAAATATGCGCCCACGCCCAATAGTGAATCAGGGCCATGGTGTTTCCACTGCTTGGACATCTGATTTGGGACCCACAGAAATCTCTTGTGGTGCAATTGTCCTCTCTTGTCCTGGAATTATTTTGGATTCACTATATTTGGTGTGGAACTTTTTCAGTCTTATGCATGAACTTTATATATTTATTTATGGTATATGAATTTTTCACTTCAATGTAATATATGTAATTCCCTATTTCTATGTTTGTATATTTATTCATTTTGAATTTATATGGTATTTTATTCATTTTGAATTTATGTGGTATTTCATTTTTTACTTAGTTCTGTTATTGCGGCATCTTACAGAGAAAGTTTTAGACTATAGTTTATTAACATTAATCAGCAGTTCTTCTGTATCAGCCTCATAATTCTGTTGAGCCTTCATGTTGGTTTAACCAAATGTTAATCTTGTTTGCTTAGTTCCTGATCTGGAAATAATTCTAGTTCTTGCTGTGTTTCTGTCTCTGCATAAAATTTAATGTTTTGATCAGACATTGAAAGAGTTAAATCAACTCCAAATAGAGAAACACTGCTGTTGCTCTACAAAATCAGATTTTAAGGGTACTCCATGAGGTCAATCAGCTTTCCATAAATTCATATATTTTTTTCACAAATATTTTAAAACATACATGAGAACCCTCTCAGGTCTAAAAAGGATGTGAAATTCTTTAGAAATCATACACAAGGCAAAATATACAACAACGTTCATAAATACAGGCCAGGACACCCAAGCGGTATCAATAATTAGACGTTTACATAATATTCTGGTTGCTTCTTAAACAAGTTGACAGGGCAGTATTTCCCGATCAATTGTCAATGTGTTTCGCGGTCACCAACACTTTATTAGAAAGGAACAATTGTTGTATGATACACTAAACATAATTAAAAAAATTATATATATCACTTAGTATGACAATTATTCAGTGTATACATCCAAGATTTAAAATGTGTGAACATTCTCTCGCATTATTAGGCAGTGTCGCATAAAAGTCTCCCAGGTGGACATAGGGCCCGTATGGACCACAGCAACAGGCACTCATGGAGTAGCAAGGCCCACAGGGCCTTGTTACTCCATAACAGGACTCTAATATTCTCCATAACAGGACTCTAAAATTCAAATACCATATAATATCCAAGTAAATAAAAAACTTCAATACTTCAAATCTGCACTCAAAGTTCACCATCACAGTATATCTAGCTATTACTTACAAAAAGAGGAGATTGTTGGAGAGGGACAATGATTTCAAGGGACATCACCCCAGTCCACAGTCAGTGTCAACCAGTGCAGCTATTATGACATATTCCCATAAAGGCAAAGGCTATTCACACTATCCTCAACTTTACTACATAACTAGGTATCCATCCCGTTAAAATAACATGATGATAAACTATTCATATGAACTCTGTAATTACCTTATATAATTGTTCCAAAGGCATCCAATTCTATCCCAAATCCAACACAGTTAAGAGGGGAGGAAAGAGTCTTTCTCCACCGAGGATAAGCCTAGTACTGTATCAAAACATGTGGAACTGTATCCATCCTGTAATACCATAATCTTCCCACACTATTGCATAAATCCACCACGGTGTCCTCTCACCTCAGACAGCTCCCCTTGCACCTTAGTGTAGGCTCGTTGTCAATCACTGCCACAATTTGCCTGCCCAAGTGGCCCCCATATATACCACCATGATGCCAAGGGACGTGTTGGCTGCCAACAATCAGGCACGTTATGATGATGTAATTGAACTGTGTGTGTGCCATCACTGTACATGTGCAAGATAGCGCCCAGTGCAGTATGGTAACCAAAGCAACACGCCATTGCCATGTCTACCCAGAGCTTCCAGTGCCGCCCACAAGTGGCAAGGCCAGAAAAATGGACACTCCTTTGGAGTGGAGAAAAGGGTGAGACCAAGCTGGCATTTGGAATCTGCATCTCGTGATGGTTTATTTTATTTCTTCCTCTAAATGCCCCTGCCAATAAATTCATGTAAACGCCTATGTGTGCTTAGACACATAGGCTACCAAGGAGGGGAGTTTAGAGGCAGAAAAAAAAATGTTAAACGCTTGTTCTACAGGCTGTTTTGAGCTCAAGTGTGCATGAGGCCATATAGTTAGTTACCTTAAAACAAAAGGGTTTTTGCTTAAAGTTAATATTTCTTTAAGGCCCGAAAAAGTTAATTTTTCTGACTTAGCTCAACAACAGAAATTTGCAGTGAAAATTTATGAGAAGCCTTTAATCAGCATATAAATTATTCTTGCCAATATCAGTAATTCTAAAAAAGCACAGGACCTTTTTATTTCTCAGCAGCACTAATTTAGCATAATTTTCCCTTGTTCCCTACTTAATGTCTAGTGCAGAATCTGTGTTGCTTAAATGTTTTAAAATGACTGGGAGACTTTTTACAAATTAGTTAGCTACGAGTATAATGTAAATGTTTGGTTTGCAAATCTGGCAGAATAAATGGGGATTGGCTTTTGTGGCAAAAACTGTGAGCATGTTCACAACTTCACCCTTCCCCTCTATTCTGTATGCATAGAAGATGAATGAATCTGTGTGTTGTAGAGTAAGCCTGACTGCCTGCATGATGGCCCTTCAAACGCATATCAGTTATTCCAAGGGCTTTATGCTTAGCATATCATTTAGTTGCAGTTGGTTCTAATGTGACTAGAAACCCTGACTTTGTCACTACTCATCAGGTGCAATGCATGCTTTCCAAGACTGAGGCTGCTATGTGTTGGGCAAAAAAGGCTTCTTAGTCATTTCACCCACCACCAGAATGCAAGTGCCAGGAGTATGTGTGAATGCATAAGGACATCAAGATGCTGAGATAGAATGCTTTGCACAGATTTTATCATATTAGTTAGGCTATGCTTTTCCTCCCAGGGACAAAGGAGCTCCTTCAAAACATGATCACTGGAGTCTGAACCTTCCAATAACATTAGAACACAGCCCATAGTTTGCTTCTTTAAAGGGTCCCCCTGCACTTTTACAGATGTCTTTAAGTGAAAGGTCAGTTCTAGTGATGATCAGGGGCTTGTGATTCATGGTAATTGGGAAAAAACCATTTATTGGCATTTATGGACCTCCATCCCACATTTAACATAAATAACACATTATAGCTGAATCTATGATATCTAATAACTGTGGTGAATAGACAGATAGACAGACACCCCATGACAGCAGCAGCACATTTATGTGCCAGATTTTTTCTACCATCATGAACATGATTTCATTTGGTGTATTATCTAATAATAACAACCTTCATCACTGGCGGAAGCCCTGCATGTGTTTATTTCACCTAGAGAAACTGAGTGTTATGGACCACCTGGTGTACTCTAGCAGTCCCCAGGACAGGATTCCCCAGGGCGCGGAGTCTAAGCCCCAGTCCGCTTGTTCACCAGAGCCCCTGATGGTGGGGATGGGCTTGGAGCGGACAGTGACCAGGTCGCGGCCCCTGAGTACACCCACCTGAGGTAGAGGAATCACCAGAGGTAATGACAGGTAGAGAGCCTGACATGAAGAGGCAGACAGGTCTGGAGAGTAGCAGCTAATCCGTGCATGTCGGATGGATGGCTGAGCAATAGCGTGGTCAAAACGGGCCAGGTCGGTAACAGAGGGGTCAGCGTGGTACAAGGCAGCAGGCAGAAGAATAGTCAGGTCACTCGCCGGGGTCGGTACCAGTAGTTCAGATCAGGTAGGGATATCCAAAAGAGAGGTCAAACTTAGCCAGGGGTCAGAGCAGGAGAAGTCAGCAGAGGTCAGGTCCAGGCAGGTCAGCAACGAATCTCAAACAACGGGAACACAGGAACCAGATCAGACCATACGGCAACTTGTGTCTGTGCAGGGCTGATTTAAGTAGCCCGCCCTGCACCTGACAGGTGCAGCCTAGGTCCTAGTGCCTGCCCAGCACCGTCATAGGCGACGGGTGCGCCTGGGTCCTAGTGCCCTGATGCCTGCATGTCTTGACAGACACCTACGCATGTGCAGACCCATGCGTCGCGATGGTCCCTGACACTGAGCAGATACTCATCAACTAAGTTGGCAATTTTCCCTTTAGGACAGCAGTGGAGTACATAGTAATTTATAGCATGCACATGTATGCTGAAATCTGCATTTTTAATACAGGTTTGGCACCTTTATGGTTAATTTAAGTTTTTATTAGAAAGAACACAGTGTGCCCCCATTTCCCAGAACTAGATAACCTGACAATCCAGACAAGTTGGCTGGTATACATGCAAAAAGTCTGCACTACAGGAGTAGCAATTTCTCCTATCAGTCCAATCATCAGTAGGCCAAAAGAGGTGAGTTGTGAATGGGAGTGCAGCAGTAAGTAGTGAAAGAGGGGTGCAGAGGTAGGTAGGAAATGGTCACTTTAGAGGGGTTACTTGAGGTAGGAAGTTTTGTTCAGTGGTCAAGGGTGTGTAATATATGGCATGGAATGCAGGATGCAATGGTCAGGGATTTGTAGAGCACCTTGTAGATTATATATTCAAAACTGCTATACTCTGTATGCTGTGCTATATGTAAATACCTCTTACTGTCATGTGTTACAAAATAATGGTTGCTAGTTGATACTCATTAATACTGCACGATGTACAGTGGGTTGTATTCTACATATTTCTGAGCTCTGCACTCTCCACGCTGCGCTGCACATTACATACTCCTTACCACTACTCTCTGTATATTGGGCTGTATGTTGTATACTCCTGACCACTGCACTCTGTACATGAGACTATCGGTTAGTTAGCCCCCCCCACTCATAGTGGGAGCACAGAAATCAAGAGTATGTAACGTACTGCACAGTGCAGTGGTCAAGTGTATGTAATGTGCGGCCCAGTGTAAAGAAAACAGGGGGTCATGCTTTTAAAATGTATAGTAAAGTATACAGGAGTAGCTATCAGGATTGTGCAACATAAAACACAGCATATAGATTGAAGCAGTCAGATTTATGTGGTACAGTGTACCATACATGCACTTGGCTATATCCTGTATGCTGTGTGGTACATACCTTTGTATCCTACATATTTATGACTTCTGCACTCTGTACACTGGTCTGCACATTACATACCCTCAACCACTGCATTCTGTATGCTGGGCTGCACTCTGTACATTATATTCTTCAGAATCCTGCACTGTGTATGCTATATTATAATTACATACTGCTGACCTAAGTGGTTATTGTCTCAACAGTCTCTAGTGGCTAACTAGTCTCTGACTATTTTAATTAAGTTCTTTTTTAATGTAGGCTCAACTTGTCTATATTATGTGTGCAGAAAAGTTTATGTAGTGGAAGAGTTTTAGTGTTTAGAAATTATTGTGCTGAGGTTTATATGTGTCTCTGGAACTCTCACTTATGGCACAATGATCAAAGGACATTTTGTGGGTATAAGGACTCTGGCAAAAGTGTGATGTGCATGCAGTGAGTAAGCTTAGGTTCTATTTATGTAGGCCCCTTTAACTGTCGGCTCGATGAGACCACACTCACTGTTTATTGCAGCAGGTGTTGTCATCAGATTGTAAACTCCAAGGAGCAACCCTCTTGTATTGAACTGTATTGTTGATGTATTGTCTCCCGTTATATTGTAAAGTGCTGAGCAAACTGTTGGCGCTATATAAATCCTGTATAATAATAATAATCAGAGTGCCCAGGAGGTGCCACAGACCTTTTACAATCCTAGCAATGACCCTGGCACCTGCCAGAATAATCAGCACAGATGCCCAGGTACCTGTTTAGAACTAAAAAAAAAACTATACAGCCTCAGTCATTTACAATCTGTAGTACTATTTTATCTAAAGTAATGTACAGACAAATACTTTAGTCTACATTATTGGCACTGTAATAATATTTCTAAATAATACTACTAATATGATAATAATATTACAAAATACACACACCCAATTCATGTTTTACTTCTAGGTTGATCCCCTCGCAGAACTGAAAAACGTGAGCAACAACTAATAGATTTTATTATCCATGTTTTAATCAAGCTTTGATGATTGATAATTGTCATTTATCTTTACTACATTTATTTACTTCATTTTTTATGAATATGTACTTAGGCCTGTTATTTATTTTGTAATTTGAAAAGCACTCCTATAAAAATGTATTAAAGCAGAAATATTAATAATATTGGTAATAATAATAACAATAATATTATTATTGTTGTCATCTTTCCTAATTATGATCAAATATTACACCCTGCAACCTTTACATTTCTGCAGCTACATTTACTTAGATTAGCTCAAGACATAATTCCCATGGTTTTCTTCTATAGATACAAAACTGTACTGCAGAGAATGAAAAAAAAAACCCCTAATGTAAATGTTCACTGGATGAGACATTGTGGAAAATTACTAAGCCATGGGCATTGGTAGTGAGCCAAATGGCCTGCTTTGCAACAACCCAGTCACTCTCCAAGTGACTGACACTAAAATGTTAAGCTGCAATTTATATTCAGTTCAGTGCTGTTACACTACAGAGTGGTTAATGATAATATAAATTAGATATGGAGCCCAAAGCTAAAATATAAGCTGGTTAGCATGCCTGACCAGTCATTAAAGTGTCACTTGCCAAAAATAAATACCTCCATTAAATGATACTGTGCTCTTACATATGCAGTATATGTAACCTCAATAAGAAGGTCGTCTGTAGTTTTCACCCTTAAGGAAGTGTAATGTCAAAGAAATGATAACATGAAGAAGACCATGTTTCATTGCAGCAAAGCTTCATAAATTATTTACAACAGTCCCAAGTAGTTTATGAGGCAAATGCATGGTGCTAACACTTGCATGCCTGAGGTGCAGTCTTCTCAACATTTATAATCCTTAAAAGGCTCCAGAAAACAAGGCTGTATCGTTCTTCTGTTTATAATTATATTTTCCTTTTTCACTCAGTATGATAGGAATACTATTGTCACCATAAGGTTCAATTTGTTATTAACTACTTTTTAACATACATTTAACCTTTGATACTATACCTTTTTTTACCTAACACCCCAAAACTAAACATAAACGTTTTTGAGACTCTATAACCACCCACACAACAGTCAAATGTATGATGTATGCATTTGCATATGCTGTATACAGTATACCTGCACAGAGTACATAATGAAGTATTTAGGCCCTTACATATGGTACATACACAGACAATTACACACATGGAAATACACAGCTACAAACACATGCAGACATTCACTCACATATTGTAACATTTATATATGAAATCAGACATATGTGCATGCATTATTCTAAATACACTCATACATACACGAACGTATTTTATATAATATATATTATATATATATATACACTCTATATATAAAAACTCAATGCATTTAGGCATCTAGACGTGGTGAAGATGACTTGCTGTCTGAGCATCAGAATGGGGGAGAAAGGGGATTTAAGTGACTTTTAAGTGAATTGTGTGGATGAAAATGCCATGATGATGTCAAAGGTCAGAAGAGAATGAGCAGACTGGTTCGAGATTATGGAAAGGCAACAGTAACTCAAATAACCATTTGTTACAACCAAGGTATGCAGAATACTAGCTCTGAATGCACAATACATCAAACCTTGAAGCAGATGGGCTATAGCAGCAGAAGACCACATTGGGTGCCACTCCTGTAGGCTAAGAATAGGAAACAGAGGCTACAATTCATGCAGGCTCACTAAAATTAGACAATAGAAGATTGGAAAAACATTGTCATGTTCAAGAAACCAATTTGAGATTATTTGAGCTTTGTGACATGGTGCATTATCCTGCTGGAAGTAGCCACCAGAAGATGTGTACACTGTAGTCATAAAGGAATGAACATGGTCAGCAACAATATTCAGTTAGGCAGTGGTGTTTAAACGATGCTCAATTGGTACTAAGGGGCCCAAAGTGTGCCAAGAAAATATCCCCCATACCATTACACCACAACCACCAGTTTGAACAATTGATGGATGAATCCATGCTTTCATGTTGTTTACGTCAAATTCTGACCCTACCATCTGAATGTTGCAGCTGAAAATGAAGCTTGTCAGACCAGGCACTGAGCTCACTGTTCTCCAATGGCCTCCACAGTCACCAGATATCAATCCAGTAGAGCACCTTTGGGATGTGGTGAAACGGGAGGTTTGCATCATGGATGTGCAGCGACAAATCTGCAGCAACTGCATGATGCTATCATGTTACTGTGGACCAAAATGTCTGAGAAATGTTTCCAACACCTTGTTGAACCTATTCCATTAGAATTAGGGGCAGTTCTGAAGGCAAAAGGGGGTCTAACCTGGTACTAGTTTGGTGTACCTAATATAGTGGCTGGTGAGTGTATATGAATGCATATACAGTATATGCTGTTGTAAGATAGGAGATTGTAAGAATGCAGAAAGCTGTTGTGTTACCATCATCAGAGAGTGCAATTTAGTCTGCAGTCCCAAGAGACTGCTTTGTTACCTGAAAGGACCAAGTTGCTATTGACTTGCCACTATGGCTTACATGCTCACAGTGTAATGTTGATAGAGACCTGTCAAGTACCTGATGGGGATTGAGATAACAGGGGGAGTCTTCTCTAGCATCTCCAGTCCAAATGTTCCTCGCAGTGATGAAAAGAGACACAAGAGTAGCAGAGTGGCAATAGGACATAACAGATGGTAGCAGCGACAAAGTTGTGGACCAGCTGGAGCCATGTGGTAAAATGTCTTTTACAGTAAGGACACATAGGAAACTATTGTTTCCTATGTGTCCCATTTCCGCTGCACTGCAGCATGCTGTGGTAAAATGCAGACATGCTGCATTTTATCGCAGCTGCCGAATCGCACTGCAATGTAAGGCAGCGCAGCACATCACATTGCCCTATATTGGAGGGAATCTTGTACACATAGTATACATTTTTTGAAAACAGATTAAAAAAAAAAAAGGGAGCCTGAGCCCTATGATGTGCTGAATCATGCACCACACTGCTCCCTACCCAGCTGGGAATGCAGAGCGGTCAAAGTGGTGAATTGCTCCGGCCCACTCTGCGTTGCAGCGTGAATTAGCCCTTAACGGTTTTATAAATAAAAGTCATAATATAAACTATAGTCACTAAATTAGGCACCCTTTTTACATTTAATGTTTTTCTGTCATTGATGAATGAATGGAGAGGAAGTGTTAGGGAGGTTTATACAGCTGAACCACTCATGATTTGGAATTAGTTATCCATAATTAGTCCTTTATAGCTTAGCTTGGTGAGTGCACCTTTCTTGTGGTGGTGGAAAATTTTCACATAGAGCACTTTTATTGGAAATACATCACCGTAGTGGATGGTTGAGGACATAGCATTTAGTTTGGTTAGCCTCCTTAGTTCATAAAAAGTTTTACTGGTAGAGAATAAAGGGAAAATGTTTAAATAATGAATAATGAAGCCACAGCAAGGGCTGATTATCATGGCAAGGGCTGATGATCTTCAATATATGACATATATTTCTTGGGTTTAGATACACTTTATAAGTCTTCTTTACAGGCACTGCAGCACCAAAATCATTTTGAGGGTTCTATGGAGTAAGAAGCGAAGGGGGTGTGTCCATTTGTTGCATATTCTAGGTAAGGGAGGAAGCACCTAGATATTGACCAGAATGGCATATAAGAGGTCTCAGAGCTTGGAACCTCTGCTGCGGTTGGCAATATCTCTTCTAGCTGAGCCATCTGGAATGCTGGAGAGCTCAGTGGACAATTATTTGAGTGATCTTACCATAACCTTGTTTCTCTTGAACCTTAAACTCTTTGCTTCTCTTTTGAACTTCCTGATATAAGCCATGTCTCTGCATTTCTTGTTTGCCAGATTATTGTGCTCTCTTCAACTAGCATCTTGCTCTGCTTTCCTTGCTGCCGTCCATATTTTGCTACCACTTGTTATCGACCTTCGGCTTGTTTATTGACTACGCTTCTGTTTGATCCCTAACTGCTTACTCCGCTACTGGTCCTTGGCTTGCTCACCTCCTGATGGGGCAATCCTGAGGACTGCAAACTGGTACTAACATGCAGCAAAATCCATCTCCACTATCAGGAGCTCTGGTAAACTCCGGTTAGTACTTAGACTCCGCACCACAAGTTAACCTGCGTCAACTGCCAGGGTGATCTACCTGTGTACTTATCCTACTGATCAGTGGTAGTCCTGCTACTGCTGTAGCAACTAGTCTTTGAGCTTGACCCCTGATAATGACAAGAGGCTTTGCTTACATACATTGCCAAAGGTGAAAGAGCTGTCTTCTGTTTACTTTTAATAAGGTCCCCATCACCACCAGCACTTTGCAAAGCCTCATGTCTTCCATTTGTAGAGTCATGCCAAGGCTATCCACTTAGGTAGACTTCCTGCCTCCCCCTATCCTAACCCATTTAAGGATAGGTTACTGCACATGGTGTATAGTCATTCATGGTTATTTGAATTAAGACAGATAGGCATTTAGCTGGTTCAGCAGGGGCTGGCCATATTTCAATCTGTATGTGGCCATCACTGCTTGACAGAAGTTTATTGTTGGATCATCTTCTGTTGAATAGACAAGCTAGAAATCTTCTGTAGATCAGTGGCTGCAGCCACTGATCAGTGTATTCTGGCTGCAAAATACAATGGCCTGGGGGGGGGGGGGATTTTATTCCATTCCCCCCTGCTTGTGTGGATGGAGGAATCTGTTACTTTTTGTTTTGTTCAGTCCCCTGGCTGAATGAAAAAAAATCTATGCCCAGCTTTATAAAGCTGCCTTCAGGGGGTTTGGACATTGGCAAACAAAGAATGTTAAGCCAGACCCCTTATAATCCTGTCTCCAACTATTATGCTGTCATGTTTTTTGCCGGTGTCCTTTGAGTTTGGACACTTTAAAGTGTTTGTTCACCAATGCCAGAAGTCCGCCAAGCAAAATAGGTGAGTTGGAAGCTTTGGTGCATGAAGAGAACTATGATTTAATTGGTATTGCTGAATCTTGGCTTCATTTTTCACATGACTGGGCCATTAATATTCCTGGCTATGTTCTCTTTCGGAGAGACAGAGTAAATAGGAAAGGTGGTGGTGGATGTCTCTATGTGAGAAGTGATCTCAGAACGAGTGTGAAAGAGGACCTAGTTGATGGAGAGTGTGATGAGGCTGAAGTATTATGGGTGGAACTGCACATAGGGGTGCGTACTACAAAGGTAATCATTGGAGTTTGTTATAGGCCTCCCAGTGTTAATGAAAAGATGGAAACTCAGCTCCTTGCACATATCGAAAGGGCTGCAAGTGCTGGGACAGTGATAATAATGGGGGATTTTAACTACCCGGAAATTGACTGGAGTAATGGTACTGCAGAAATAGGTATATGGCAAAAATTTTTAAACCTACTACAGGACCAGTTTATGGTACAGTTCATAGAGGCCCCAACTAGGAATGATGCTCTGCTGGACTTGGTAATCTCAAACCATGCAGGGCTATTTACGAATGTCCATATAAAAGAACATCTGGGAAGCAGTGACCATAACATGATTTCATTTATTGTTAGCTATAAACAGCAAGCACATACAGGAAAAATAAATGTGCTCAATTTCAAGAGAGGTAATTTTCCAAGGCTGAGAGCTGCTCTCCAAGACTTAGAATGGGAGGGAATATTGGCAATGATAAACACAACACAGCAATGGGAGTTCTTCAAAAAGACTATATGTGAACACACTGTAAAATATATTCCCATGGGCAACAAGTTTAAAAGGCTAAAAAGCAAACCTATGTGGCTTACGGCCAAAGTTAAAAAGGCTATAGATAATATGAAAAGAGTTTTTATTCAATATAAAAATGAAGGAACACTATCATCGTTTAAATATTACAAAGAATATAACAGAGTATGCAAAAAGGAAATAAAGGCTGCAAAAATTTAAAACGAACGACAGATTGCAAAAGATAGCAGGACCAACCCCCAAAAATTCTTCAAATATATTAATAGTAAAAAGGTTCGGTCCGAGCATGTAGGACCTTTACAAAATAATCTAGAGTGGGTGACTGGGGACAAAGAGAATGCAAATTTATTTAATACCTTCTTCAGCTCTGTGTATACAAAGGAGCATGGGGGAGCTCTTGTCCATAATGGGCATGGTATTGACACAGCTCCAGATGATCCACATTGGCTCACAATTGACATGATCCAAAAATATTTAGACAGAATAAAGGTGAATAAAGTACCTGGACCAGATGGCATACACCCACGGGTCCTTAAAGAATTGAGCTCTGTCATTTCAAAGCCATTGTTTATAATTTTTAGAGAATCTTTAATGACTGGCATAGTACCACTGGATTGGTGAGGCCAATGAGGTGCCGATATTTAAAAAGGGGTCAAAATCTTTATCAAGTAATTATAGACCTGTTAGTTTAACTTCTATAGTTGGGATGATACTGGAGAGTTTAATAAAAGACCACATGGATGAGTTCTTGCTGGAAAAAAATATTTTAGGCAACAGACAGCATGGATTCATGAAAGACAGAAGTTGTCAAACAAATCTGATTTCTTTTTATGAGGAGGTGAGCAAAACCTTGGACAGAGGGGATGTGGATGTGGTATACTTGGATTATGCAAAAGAATTTGACACTGTTCCCCACACAAGGCTAATTTGTAAGGTAAAGTCTATGGGCTTGGAAAAATCCATATGTAAATGGATAGAAAAAACTGGCTAAAAGATCATATTCAGAGAGTAGTGGTTAATGATTCATACTCTGAATGGTCTGGGGTCATCAGTGGTGTACCCCAGGGTTCAGTGTTGGGACCCTTACGTTTTAATATATTTATAAACCATATAGGGTCTGAGATTAAAAATCCCATTTCAATCTTTGCAGATGATACAAAGCTGTGCAGTGGAATAACTTCCTTACAGGATGTCTTCAACTTACAAGCCAACCTCAATGCACTGTTTAATTGGGCAGCTATGTGGCAAATGAGATTTAATGTTGATAAATGTAAGGTTATGCACTTGGGGGTTAAGAATATGCATGCATCATACATACTAGGGGGGGTACAACTGGGGGAATCAATGGTGGAGAAGGATCTGGGAGTTCTGGTAGATCACAAGCTTAATAATGGCATGCAATGCCAAGCTGCGGCTTCTAAAGCGAGCAGAATCCTCTCTTGTATTAAAAGAGGTATAGACTCCAGAGAGAGAGATATCATATTACCCCTGTACAAATCATTAGTAACACCTCATCTGGAATATGCAGTTCAGTTTTGGGCACCAATTCAGAAAAAGAACATTGGGGAACTTGAGAAAGTACAGATAAGGGCAACCAAACAGATAAGAAAGATTAGAGGAACTGAATTTATTCTCTCTTGAGAAGAGGAGATTAAGGGGGGATATGATCAACATGTATTAATATATCAGTGGTTCATATAGTGAACTTGGTGTAGAGCTATTTACATTTCTGAGAATATTCATTTACAAGGACTTGATATCATTATTGAACCTCACCAACTATGTATTGGTAACCTGCAGAGTACAATATTATTTTGAAGATGTGGCACATCCTTATGCTGTTACCCACTGTAATGGGTGACCGCTCTACAAACTTTCATTCCATTTCAAGGAAGGGAACCAATGCATGTCCCTTTGATCTAAGGACCCCTATCTGCAGAGGATCATCCTCTTCAGCATCTTCTTTAGCCCCACTGCCTGTGCCTGAGACCTACTCTGTGCTATCTAGGCCTCCTATATCCATTTATGACTTAGTATCAGTCTGATTGAGATTAATGGAACAATCTGCTGGCAGAAATTCATCATTATGTGTTTCAGAGCCATCTATGGTAAAACCTATTTCTGACCCTACTGAGCCCTTATCTTTCAGTGTCTGTGGGCCTTATTATTATCTCTGTTTCATGCTCAGAACCTTCACAGACTACTCCTGTAGAGATCAGATTTCTACTCCTTTTTTGACTACTTGTCTAATTATCCTGTTGCTTACAGTCTGACTGATGCAGTACACTCTGCATCTAGGGGATCAGCTGGCTGTTCAAGGTATATAGTTAGGTATTTTGCCCTGTTGATAAAGTACTTCACCTGTTGATAAACCTTACCTGCCTGACTACCAGTAGCCTTTCTCGATACTCTACACTCTTATCAATTCTATTGCCCCTTACAACTATTTTGGAATTCCTAGCTTTTGAGCCAGGCTACTCCTGTACCCCATTTCTAAACCAGGCAAAATTGGGCATTTTCAGAACCCTACATTGTAGTGGGACTGGGAATTTGTTGTGCAACCCGAAGGTCAGGGCTAAATTCTGTATGATGCTGAGTGACTGGAGGTTACAGCTGTCACACTTTCACCATGCTGAAGCGAAAGTACTTTTCACTCAACCACTTCTTTCTAAAAACTTTCCCTGGAATCTTCCCTAGATGTCATATGCTCTCTTTTGCTGATTTGCTTTTTCTGAAAGTGAACAACCAGACTTTACCTCCCTACCTCTGAGAGTGGGAAAAAGACCTTAACTAGATGATATTGCAGAAACAAATTGACAGAATCTGGTTGAAAGAAACCTATTCTTAGCTCACAAATCATCCATTTCAAACAAAATCCAAGAATTAGGTCACAGGTTACTCTCCAGGTAGTATCTGACTACGGACATAAAATGACCTTTCAATATGTCCCTGTTTGATGGAGATTTAAGTCACACAGAGGTACACTTTCACATATATTTTGGGAGTGTCTTCTTATTATCCCTTTCTGGGACTCAGTAATACATGTTTTCCAACTGCCATACACTGACAGACGTATAACTAAAAAGAAACCCACTATTATTCTACATTAATCCTCTTTCTATCAAAAGATATAAATCTCAATAGTGATCCACTTGTTAAACACTGCTAAAACTTGTATTGAGATGCTATGAAAGTAACACTTCCCCTCATTCTTATGCTACTTTCTTTACCCTTACCCTCCTTTTCTCCTCTCCCCCTTTATATTTTTTTAATCTCTTCCCCCCTCTCCCTCTATCCCAAGTCTGTATATCCCCTTGCACCATAGTGTTCTCTTATATCCTTTGCCTTCCGCATCCCTTTCCCTTCCCCTGCATTTCTTAATATCATGGCTTCATAATTTTATGGTTAGGTATGTATTGGTGGACAGGTATGTCGACCAAAAATATTTCTGGATACTTACTGTACATAGTTGGTAAAATTAAATAAAGACAGCGGCCCATCCAGTTCAGTGTGAGAAAGTGTGTGTGTGAGACTACTGTTTTCCATATTCCTGTACATAGTGTTTGCCAAGAAACACATCTAAAAGTTTTTTTTAACTTACATACACTCTCTGCTGACACCAACAACTGAGGAAGGGAGTTCCACATCCACAGTAAAGAACCCCTTATGCAATTTAGGATTGAACCATTTCTCATCCAACTTCTTTGTGTGAATGCTTGTCTTCATTAGAGACCTAAGATTAAGCGCTAGTTCACACCGGTGCTACTTGTCATGTGATTTGACAGTTACAAATCCCATGATAAGTGGCACCCTATTATCGGTAATGGAACCAATTCAAATTGGTGTGACTCCAACTTTGTGGTGCCGCACCAATTTGAAAAAAAGGTTCCTGCACTTTTTTTTTTGCAATTTCAGGTACTACTTACATAAATGTATGTGCAGGAAGTCACATCTGAAATTGCACTGACCTGAGGCTTTTAAATCGTGCTACTTCAAGTGAAATATCATGATATACAGTTGCAAGAAAAAGTATGTGAACCCCTTGGGATTATGTGGAGTTTTGCATGAATTGGGCATAAAATGTGCTCTGAACGTCATCTAAGTCACAACAATAGAAGAACACAGTCTGCTGAACATAATACTACACAAACATTAGATGTTACCATGGTTTAATTGCACATAACATGTAAACATTCACAGTACAGGGAGGAAAAAGTATGTGAACCTTTGGACTTAATAACTGGTTGACCCTCCTTTGGCAGCAATAACCTCAACCAAACGTTTCCTGTAGCTGCAGATCAGACCTGTACAACGATCTGGAGTCATTTTGGACCACTCCTCTTCACAAAACTGTTTCAGTGTAGCAATATTCTTGGGATGTCTGGTGTGAATCGCTCTCTTAAGGTCATGCCACAGCATTTCAATCGGGCTGAGATCAGGACTCTGACTGGGCCACTCCAGAAGGCGTATTCTGTGCTGTTGCAGCCATTGTTTTGTTGAATTACTTGTATGCTTGTATGCTCAGCTGTGTGAGTCCAAATACACACACAGTGCGGCTTATCCCTGCCCCCAGCTCCCTCCTCACTGGATTTGATTGACAGGAACCGATGGTGTTGATTGTGAGGAGAGAGCGCAAAGAGAAAGTAAAAGAAAACCCTTAAACAGGGGCGAACTGACAACTCATGGGGCCCCCGGGCAATAGGGGATCATGGGGCCCCTGTGTCCTTGCCTAAACTAAACTGCCCTTAAAACTACATTAAGTGCCTTTTCTCCAGGGAAAATAAGTTTAATATTTGTTTCTCATAACTAAAATACTCCTACCCCCTTAGTAGCTTTTTTGCCCTTGACATGGGGCTACCGACCTGTGCACATTCTCTGCATTTCACTGCAATGTTTTCCTGATGCTCTGAGATGAGCATGTATGTTTTTTGAACAATTGCCTACAAGTACCATCAGCCTTTGCAGTTGACAGCTTGTCGTTCTTAATGAACTGTGAGGGCGCTGGTGAGCGATCTCATAGTCCATTGAGCTTCCTAGACTTAAGTAACTGCCTCTCTGTATCGGAGGTATGGGCAGACAGCTACATTGACAGTCTGCAGAAGCCAGACATTGCACCCATAATCTGTTGACCACAGGTGCAATGCTTTACAGGGTCCTAAGAAAAAAAATAGTAATATAAATATTTATTTTTTGAAAAGGAGGACTTACCCTTTAACTTGTATTTTTATGTATGTGCAAGACAGAACTTAAAGGACCATGGAAATATAGTAATCCTGAGATGTATCAGATTCCTTTTAACGGTAACCAAGAACCTTTACCATTGATAAGGTAAATAGACCGTGTTTTACAATTGCTTTTGCCTTTTTTCAAGGGTTCTGATCATTATGTCCCTAATAATAATAAAAAAAATTAAAAACCCTAGTGCTACTATCATATCCTATAATAGAAACTAATGTGGACCTAAGCAGTGCCTGGTCACATGACCATATACTAAGGCATTTATTTACAATATCTCATGTCAAAGGGAAAAATATTCAAGCACAGCAGACCATTCAGCAGACATATGAGCAAGTCAGGATATGACGAAACGCGTCAGAGTGTGACAGTGCGGCAGACCGGAAGTGACGTAGATCTGTAACCGGAAGTGACGTGACGGCATTCTGTCCGACAGTTCCGGAGGTGGTGAGAGCACCATGCAGTGTCTGCTTGTCACAAAGATATATCATTTGGGCTTGTTATACTATTTATCATTTGGGCGTAATATACTATCTTAATAATCTCGTAATATACTATTGGAGCGGATATTTTTCTTCTCTTATCATGATATGGTGGAGTGGAGTTTTTGAATTATCCTGGTAACCAATCATTGAGTGGGCTATTCTTTGAGGAACTTCCTGGTCTAATTAATAGATATCCTCTTGGTTATGCTTTAATAAAAGCAATATCTGTTGAGTGCACACTTGAGTGGTGGTGCACGGTGGGCACAGCACAAGCTTTCAACACTTTAAAGTTTTCTGCGTCACATGAAATTATTTCAGCACTGGACTTTATTCTTTTCTTTAATACTTTTTTACTACGGGACTTTTTTTGAACATATATATATATATATATATATATTCAAATCACGGGATTTGTGTAACTTCACATCATGTGTTATATTTATTAAGTTATTTATATATTTTGTATGTATTTTTTTGTTACAGAAATAATGGTGAAGACAAAGAATGATACATAATATAAGAGTGATAATTGATGTTTGATGACAGCATTATGAAGTGTATGAGCCGCTTGTATTCACTAAAATAGGGGTGATACTTATATATTTTTGGATTTTTGAAATACGGTATAGTGGCAGCAATATATAATTTTATTTAGAGGCTAAAAATCTTTTTTGCATCAGACACGATATAGTGACATTTGGAAAAACATTTCAAGATGGTCACTTATAGAACATATACATTCAGTGTCTCTGCCTGAATGTACTCTTTCCTTACAGCTAAGATTACATGACTGAGTGACTAATAATAAGTGATGGGATAATTAATTATTGCAGGTGTTTTATTCTATAATTTATTAAAACAAGGACATGGGTTGTTCAAAGAGGGGGACGTTTTCCCTATAGGTCTACTTTCTCATATGAAACCAAATGTCTGAAAAAAATAAATTTTGTTCCGAAAATCAGTAAAAACACTTTACTCATTCTTATTATACAGTACATGCCTCTTTTTACTGCCAAGAATTAAATTTTATCTTGTCTAAGCTGGAATAAATGTCTCATAATCTAAATGCTAAAAGGACATTTTTTTATTTTAGTGCTAAACAGCTATTATAATATTAATACTGAACGAAAAGCTGTTGAACAAAGATTATTTTTCCTGAAAGAGTAATGCTTTGCAGTTGATTTGCTGTTTTACAGAATTTAAATTGCACTTTGTTAAGTGTAATACATAGCATATCATTTTATGAAAGGGTGCAAATAAACAAAGGCTGACAGTAGTGTTCACAAACATAACTCTCTGTTGAAGTGTTTGGGTTGCACACAGTCCAAAAATGTCTTAGTGGAGGTCTCCTAAGGGAATCCTTCAGCAGTATGAAATTAGCCTCAGGATGCTCTTCACAAGTTCCTGTCAAATATATTTTACATCGCGGTCAAGGTGCCCATGACTGCCCATCAGCAGACTGACTGTCATTAATCTTCTCACCTTAACATCCGAATGTGAGTATTTTATCTTTTCAATGCTATAACCATTTCATTCACCTGTAACTATCTCTTCTATGTCATGCCAAGCAGGCTTATTCATTAACAGTGTCTTGTGTATATCAAGCACAAAATTCATCAGTGCTAAAAATAACAACATGGGATAGTGAGGCAATCAAAATACAAATAATGTTCTTAGTTTTTTTTGTTTTAAGATTGTAATATCTCCCCCCCCCCCACAAATAAAAAATAAGTTTTTTGTTTTACATGTGGGCTGTGATTATTATGGATTGTTATGGGAAATTAAAGCAGGGTTCCAATATTGCTGCTTTCTGCTCTCTCCGTGGGCAGCTCAGTGGCTTAGTGGTTAGCATTTCTGCCTAGCAGCACTAGGTCATTGGTTTAAATCCCAAAAACAGCACTACCTACATGGAGTTTGCATGTTCTGCCTATGTGGGTTCCTCTACACTCCAAAGAGATGCTGATGAGTAGCTTGGGCTTAGTTTCAACCCCCCCCCCCCACACACACACACACTGTTTGCCTCCAAATTGTCATTGGAGGGCATAGCAGCCAGTACACTTCTTGTCTGCAGACACCTAGTCTTCTACAAGGTTCACTGAATGTCTTAAATTGCTTGTAAACCTTTGAAATGGAAAATGAAGAAAGCATATCGTCTCATATTGTCTCAATTTATATCACTTAGAGTGGATCATGTGTAATTTCTGGCAGTTTTCATTGACTCTATGCAATACATGTTGTGAGGCTCTGTAAGGGGGCTGGTGTTCATTCCCTCCACTCAGGTCTCAGATTACACTCAGCTCACTGATGTGGAATGTGAAATCAGATCTCTACCTCTTGGTAGCTGAGAAATGTGATCTTCCATGTATACCTTAGAGGGCTTTGGCGAAAGGAGGGTTGCAGTTGAAGAAGAACAACTTATGCGGCAGAACTTGTCTCATCAGTGTTTATTATCTGAAGCTAGTCATTTTAGTGGGCATATTCCACTTAAAGGCTTCATGGTTCAAACTGTGGCCGATTCCTGCTAAATCTATGCATGCATAGCTACACTATATGATCAAAAGTTTGTGGACACCTAACCATCACACATATTTAACCAACACGAGTTTGTTAAATATGCTATTCCAAAACTTTGAGCATTCATACACAACTGAACAACACTTCGGGGCTATAACAGGTTCCATCGGAAAGTGTGTCTGTGGGAATTTTGACCATTCAGTAAAAAGAGCACTTGTGAGGTCTAGTACTGATGTTGATCAAGAAGGTCTGGCACGCAATAGTCATTTGAGTATATCCCAAAGATTTTCAATAGGGTTGAGGTCAAGCCTCCATGAAGGAAACTCAGGTTCCTCCACACCAAGCTCATCAAACCATATAATCTTGGACCTGACTTTTGGGTACAGTCACGCCCTAAAACTGTCATCACAAGGTTGGAAGCACAAAGTTGTTTAATATTTCTTTGTATGCTGTAACATTACAAGAACCTTCATTGGAAACACTCAATAATTACTGTAGGAGGGGGTGTCACATAATTTTTGCCATATATTGTAGTATGTGAGGTTATTAGGTGTCCACAAACCTTTAATAATATAGTGTAACTTTAGACATTTCCCCTGGGTTTTAGGAGTGTCAGTCACTCCTGAAAGTTCTGTGTGGTGTACACAACTTCTGCAAAGATGGTTTCATCTGGATGACTTTAAGTTACTGCAGAGATTGCACACTAAATCTCAGGACTCAGCTAACAGTGTACTCCAAGATGTTGTGTTACTCTCTATGTGTTTGAATGTAATCTTGTTTATCAGAGGGTAGAACTGACTATCTGTATCCTTACTTTATCAGGTGATAATGTGTGCTGTATTAACCATTTATACTAGTTATGCTCACCCCTGAAGGAGCTGCTCAGTGTGTTGGACATCCTGTTCCTGTGCCCAAATCCGGCTGGGTGGGGAATATTTAATGAGAATGTATAGGCAGTACCTCAAAAAAAGATAAGAAACAACAGCAATAACACAGTAAAGAGAATATATATATATATATATATATATATATATATATATATATATATATAATGTTACTAATAAGTAATGTTTATTTTGAATGCCGGACAGAAAGTGGCACTAATTGGAGTTCTGTGAGTAGGCTACATATACAGGTTGGCTGCTAAATGACGGTGTGAAAAGTCAGAGCAGCTGTTTTTATTATTGATGTTATGTGACTTCACTGCATTGCTACTTGTTTGGTTCATAATAAACACTACACTATATGGCGTTTTATTTTGGTTGCCATGTGGTGGTGTTTATGGGCGAGAATGGAACAATGCCCCTTATGGAGATGTGAATAAAGTTGGTAGGAAAGAAGATTGATTCCAGCGCTCTAATTTGTTCTGATACGTTATCTGCTGCACATCTCATGAGTAGCACACATTGGCGGAGAGCGCGCATTTTATGTGGGTGGGGGAGTTTTGTACACACACATCACGGAGTGTCACTTATTCATGGGTGTCAAATTCTATTATACATAAGAGTACTACACTATATAATTTTATTTGTTTTTGGTGTCACATTGATACAAGTCTCATACCGCAAAGGAGGAAGGAATGGAGCAGTCCCCTAGGAGCCATACGAGCAGATGGATGGTCTTGCGATGATTAATTAAAATGCTGATGCTGCATTTTATATCAAGGCAGCATATATTTGTAGTGAGTTGGCAATTCTTCTGATTTCCAGTGGTGGATAGTCTGATTTTTATTGGAGGAAATTGAGTAAAACAACACATATATTGCACAGACGGACTACAAATTAATTTTTGGTATATCAAGTTGAAGGTACTGTCATTTTTGGACTATTAATGTGACCTTTTAGCGTTGCAATTTTATTTAAAGAATACATACTTGCAAAGAATTTTTTTAAAACCAGCATTTAGTTTCACTTTACGCTAACTAAAAATATAGAAGAAAAGAGTACATTTAAAAAAATTACTATTTTGGCATCTTGTGCAGCATCCTCAAACATCCTCTGTGCATTGCAGAAGAGAAATGACAATGAAAAATATGTGCGATAATGTGTTAATGCAGCAACATTTTCTTTACAGATTTTTACACAGTTATGACAGAATGGTTCAAGTGACACAAAACAATGCCAAGATGTAAAACAAAGTTGTATTAATGAACTTGTCATCTACCTGTGGGAGCCAATCACAATAATCACCTGATCGAGAAGCTGCCTCAGCTTCCCCGGGTTAACATCCACTTAAAGGGCTGTTGGGAGGCAGCAAGCAGTTAATGCTGAGAATTATAACACAGATTTTGTTCATTGCTGTCTCTAACCTTGTGGACATTATGGGGATACTGTTTTCCAATTCTGCCTTGAGCATCCTATGCATCTCAACAGTCTACTGATATTAAGAAGTTTCAAATACATTGTAGCTTTTGGGTCTTAATTTTGTGACAAGAGGGTTTCCCTCAGGGTTCTAAAGGCAGCACAACACTTCTTTTCAGACACTTTCAGATATTCGTTCATGTTTCACTACGTTGTACATAATAAGAACACTTTGAGGCTGCAGATAAACTGTACTCACAAATTAGGAGTTTTTCTTTTTTTTTTCAAATGCTTAAAGGAGAACTGCTGGATTTAAAAAAAAACAAAGAAGCCTATATATCACATGTGTGGCTGCATCATTGATCCAAAGCTGCAGCTGTCCTCTGCCGGCTCTAAGCTCTAGAACTGAGCAATCACATGACTGCTGATCACTTTTCAGTCTTCATGGAGCAGAGAGCAGTGACTGTCATTCACTGGCTCTCTGCTCTGCCCCTCCAGTATTTACTGGAGCGCTGGGCTGTGGAGGGGCAGGAGATACTAGCTCAGCATGTTGAGAGGCTGAGCCAGTAGCCAGTCAGGCATTTGGATGGATATCAACATTATTGTTGGGATTCCTGCAGAGCCTGGACCATCTTTTTGACATCAGCCTACAGTTAGCTTTAGCCCATTATTGGCTCAATCTGGACCATAGGAATGCAGAAATAAGTGCACTCCTGTGACCCACTTGAGAAATGTGGCCAGAACAGTTTTGGCTAAACTTCTTTAAAGAGAACCTGTGACCATGATAAACAAAAGAACACAACCGGCATAGTCTACATCTTGGTACTTGTAAACCTGGCCATAGATAGGTAGAATTTAGAATGAAAAGAATGTTCTAAGAAAGTTCATTTGCTTTTCAAATCATTAGTGGGTAAACATTAATGTTCATTTTCAACCGCAGTGACAAGAAAATTTGAAGGTGAAAGATGGAATTTTTTTGTAACTAACATATTTCTAAAAGTGTATTTGGTTTTCATTTGTCTGTTCATTCCAAAAACAAATGGTAAAAGCAAACAGAATCTTTCAAACTACATTTAAATGTTCCGAGAATGTTCTGAGAATTTTTGTGTAAATTTTCCTAAGAATTCCCAACTTCTCTATCATTAATAAACAAATTGAACAGCACTGTCCCCAAGACAGCTATTCACAATTTCATACCATTCAGACCATTTATCACTACTCTGTGGAACCATTCATGTAACCATTTTCCTATACAATACATATAATTTCATCAACTCCAAAAGACTGTATGTTATAGCACAAATGTTTATGAGGTACAGTATCAAATGTCTTAGATAAATCTACATAACTACACTAAATTGCCAAAAGTATTGGGACACCCCTACAAATCATTGAATTCAGGTGTTCCAATCACCTCCATGGTCACAGGTGTATAAAATCAAGCAACTAGGCATGCAGACTGCTTCTACAAACATCTGTGAAAGAATGGGTCACTCTCAGAAGCTCAGTGAATTCAAGCATGGTACCGTGATAGGTTGCCACCTGTGCATCCATGAAATTTCCTTGCTACTAAATATTGCACGGTCAGCTGTTAGTGGTATTATAACAAAGTGGAAGCAACTGGGGACAACAGCAACTCAGCCACGAAGTAGTAGCCCACCTAAAATGACAGAACGGGGCCAGCGCATGCTGAAGCACACAGTGCGCAGAAGTCGCCAACTGTCTGCAGAGTCAATAGCTAAAGACCTCCAAACTTCGTGTGGCCCTCAGATTAGCACAACAACAGTGCTTCATGGAATGGGTTTCCATGGCCGAGCAGCTGCATCTAAGCCTTACATCATCAAGTGCAATGCAACACATTGGATGCGGAGGTGTAAAGCAAGCTCTCTGGATTGACCAATCACACTTCTCTGTCTGGCAATCCAATGGACGTGTCTGGGTTTGGCGGCTGCCAGGAGAACGGTACTTGCCTGACTGCATTCTGCCAAGCGTTAAGTTTGGTGAAGGGGGAATTATGGTGTGGGGTTGTTTTTCAGGGGTTGGGCTTGGACCTTTAGTTCCAGTGAAGGGAACTCTTAAGGCATCAGCATACCAAGACATTTTGGTCAATTTCATTCTCCCAACTTTGTGGGAACAGTTTGGGGATAGCCCCTTCCTGTTCCAACATGACTGAGCACCAGTGCACAAATGAAGGTCCATAAAGACATGGTTGAGCAAGTTTGGGTGGAGGAACAGACTTTCCTTCTTCCTGTTTACCCTTGTCATGTGACATATCACATGACCAGAGATGGTAAGAAGGAGAAGATGCATTCATCCCTGGATGCGGGATATGCTGAGAAGGAGGTCTGAGTCTGCCTATAAGTACAAGTAGGGTGGGAGGGGGCCAAGTCACCCCTTAAAACCCCAAAGAGCCCCTTCACCACCCAACCTCCCTTAAAGCCACTCAGCTCCCCTCTCTTCCCTACAGCCACAAACATCCCCTTAGTTAAATTTACCCCATAGAGCCCCTTCTGAGCCTCTCATTTCTCTCTGCCTCTTTTTCTCTGCCTTCATTCCTCTGATACAAATGCAAAATCAGTCCTTCTAGCACTAGCACCAGTAACACAGCTGCATTTTTTTTCATTTTCATTTATGCAGTGGCATTTTTCCTTGTAGCAACACCACCACCATTGACACAGGGACATTTTTTTCTTCTAGTGCACCACCATCTTCGGGGCATTTTTCCTTCCAGTGACACCACAGATGCAGGGGTGTTTTTTACTCCCAGTTATACTGCAGATGCAGGGGCATTTCTTTTCCTTCCAGTGCCACCAACAATATAAGGGCATTTCTTTCTTCGCCACTGTTAACCCTATATTTTACTGTGAGACATAATGTGCACTGCTATTAAATGTTTCAATTCTCTGCAGTGTGCCACAACCATTGGAACTATTTCAACTATAAAATACATTTTGGGGAGGGAGGTTGCAGTTTGGCATCTCCTCCTTGGGTACTGGATGACCTTGTCCCGGCACTAGATAGAAGAGAAGCACTACATGTGCTCTGATCATGTAAACAAAGTGTCATGCTGCCTTAAGTGCAGTCTTGTATGGTACTTAGTTTTTCTATACTGTAAGGTATGAGAACAATTGCAGGACTGTTCGGCAAAAATGGGACTGTGGAGAGTTATGAGTTAAAGTAATACAACAGTGAGAAACCACAAACAGATCTATCAGATTTTAATTAGAATAACCTAGTATAAAATTTGAACAGGTCTTTTTATTTGAGTGTTGTGAAATATACCGTCTCAATCTGTTTGGTATGTCTATTTGAAAATACAATGTAATGACAAGGGCATCTAGAGAGGCAAGGGCACAGTATACAGAACAGACTGTCATCTTGTAGAGGAAATACCCCAAGGCAAGGATGACCACCTGTCATTGACAATAAAATGCCTAATTCTTCTGTCCAGAAAATAAGTGACTGTAAACTTTAATTTAACATCTCATTTTAGGTTTTGATGATTTGTAGTATAAAAACATTTATGATAAGCATTGAAGCTTTTTTAGTTATGCTTTTGCAGGTTTTGATCATTAGGAAATATAACTATTATATATGGTTAGTGCTACCCATGATTTTTTTCCCAAAATGACTGTTATTAGTCCTTAGAAATATTAAAATCTAAAATTATATTTTTTATATTTTATATTTTACATGTATGGCAAAACCTCTAGCTTTGAATAGAGTACGTATAGGTTAAAACCCCTGTCAGTTTATATTTTGCTGTCTGTGTCCCATTGGGGAGATTTTCTTTCACTTTCTGTTCCAGAAATGCAACATAAAGTGAGAAAATATCTCTACGAAGAGAGGATAGTTTCCTACTTTAAAAAGGTGTAACTGGAACATTTCCTTCTTTGATAGGTGTTCCCTTTGGAAGATTTTCCTCAGCTCCTATTCTAATGACAACTCTAACATTTTGGATTCCCCATAACTTTGTGAAATAGAGTTAATCTAATGGGGACACAGACAGCCATACAAACCTGGAAACTGAAGCACCATGCCACTGCTAATTGGTAGAGGGCTAGATTGAAACAATGTGAATTGGCTACAAGTACTCTGGACTGTTAATGATATTTATTCCATTGTGATTTCAAGCATAGGTCTTGTCAGCAAGCCCTGATGAAGGGGGAGTTTCTGGACCCCTGAAACTTGTTGGCTACTCTTTGGATTGTCCCCTTGACATTTATTGGAATAAAGTATCAGGACCTCTTAGCAGTGCTGTGGTATTTCAATTTCCATTTTTTTTACAATACACCATAAGCCTAAGAGACTGTGGAGATCCTCTGGGGTGTAGATTTCATCTGATCAGGAACCAGAGTATTTGAAACAATAGGAGAGATACCGCTGCTCCAGGCAAATGACAGGTGAAGCTTTCCTGGCTACTCATGCAGGTGCCTTCTGACACACTGATAGCAGGAACATAAAATAGAAGTGGCCGCACACCGCAATTGAATGCCAAAATAAATAGATGTTTATTCCATAGTAGAATATGGAATATTCATAGAATAGTTGACATGTTTGACATACATGTTTCAACATTTGAACACCTGTTCCATAACATAGACATACTCACAGCACTGACCCTTACTTGACCAAAAATCCTAATAAAAATATTATACAGAATTACATACTGTATATAGAAACTAAACCCAAAATACAGGTGGTGCCAAAGGGATACCAACCCTTTGTGGGGAGACCCGGGCTTGATGAGGTTTTAGATGACAATGTTGTCAGTCTTTGTAATGTGGTTTCTGGAGGTTTTTAGTAGTATACACCTACTATGGGGATTTATTTTTTTATTTTTGTTTAATATATTTTTTCTTATTTATGTTAAGCCTCAGTTGGTTTTCTTTGTGTGGCGACTTTGATAGGTTGGTATCCCTTTGGTGCCACCTGTATTTTGGGTTTAGTGTAACCTTTAGCCTTAAAGGACCCCACCAATCTATTGCTGAGACGGCAATGTGATTATCAACAAACTCAAAGATTAAAGACTTTATAAACACACTTGGGTTCTATCTTAAGAGGGACCTAAGATACTCTATTTTTTATTCTTTTGGTTTACATATATAGAAACACCACTGAAGGATACAAGGAAAGCAAAAAGTGAAAAAGCAATATAAAGAGCTGTGAAAATAGATCAATGTGATTGTTGACAACCACATCATTAACCTCCCTGGCAGTATTCCCGAGTGTAGCTCGGAGTAAAGTTTCAGTACCACAAGCGGTAACCCCGAGCTACACTCGGGAATACCCTGCAGCGCTGCTCCGGGATCCCTCGATCACTTACTTTGTCCTGCGCTCCCGCAATGTCCCTCCTGTAGTGTCCCCGACAATGTAAAGCGGTGGATGCCGGCATCTGTCATCTGTGTTCTGTCCCATGCGAGCGTTGGGACGTACGGGGGACGGAATGGCCGAAAATTTGAAAATGACAAAAAGTGACATTCACTAAAATCACTAAAATCACATAGTATAACATTACTGTATCAAACCATTTCACAAACATTTTGTCCCTAGTGCTTTGTCCTGTGCCCTGCCTGCATTTTGACTGTTCTTTCTGCCTGTAAACTGAAAAGTCCATGGCATTCAAAAAGCGTCCCTTTAGGTCAAAAGCGGTTTTAGACCAGCTAGAGAACAGCGATAGTAAATAAGAACCAATTGCAGAATTGAGTGATAATGATTTGTGGGGAAATTCGTCATCAGACACTGAAAATGATTTTGCGACTTTGCTCAGTGATGTGCGAACTTGGCGCTATATTTCAAATTTCAGTGTTTTTGGTTTGATTATATTATTGAATTAAATGTATTATTATTATATTATTATGTTTTATGATTATTTATTAAATTATAATTTATGATTTCGTGTTTCAAGTTTTATCCTACCCGGGATGTTTACTAGACTCTTGTTCTGACAGATTTCAGTGAGTTATTCCTAAAAATTACAGGCCTACAATAAAAAAAATACATATTTCCATGCAAAAAAATTTACCACTTTGAGCACAGAAATATGGACATAATCAGACCGCTAGGGAGGTTAACCACTTGCCCTCCAGAAGATTTTCCCCCCTTCATGACCAGGCCATTGTTTGCACTATGGCGCTGCGTTAATTTAAATGACAATTGCACGGTCATGCAATGCTGTAAATTAATTACATTCATGTCATTTTTTCCCACAAAGAGAGCTTTCTTTTGGTGGTATTTGATCACCTCTGTGGTTTTTATTGTTTGTGCTACAAACAAAAAAGACCGGCAATTTTTTAAAAAATTTAATTTTTTACT
The DNA here is from genome assembly GCF_062004578.1 of Staurois parvus. NCBI lineage: Eukaryota > Metazoa > Chordata > Amphibia > Anura > Ranidae > Staurois > Staurois parvus. Next base: position 11,222,563 of record NW_028317855.1, on the reverse strand, counting down.
TTTTGCTATAAAACATATACAATAATAAAATAAAAAAAAAACTAAAATGTCATCGTAATTTAGGCCAAAATTGATTCTGCTACATGTCTTTGGTTAAAAAAAGAAATCACAATAAGTGTATGTTAATTGGTTTACATGAAAGTTATAGCGTCTACAAATTAAGGTGTATATACTGGATTTATTTATTTATTTTGTACTAGTAATGGCGATAATAAGTGACTTATAGCGGGACTGCAACACTGCGGCAAGCATTTTGAAAATAACTGCCACTGGGTGGGAACTGAATAACTGCCACTGCTAGTAACACTAATACAGTGATTAGTGCTAATAAAAAGCATTGACACTGTACTAATGACATTCGGCAGGACGGTTTTATTATCTGGAGCGATCAAAGGGTTAATTGTGTACTACTTTGTGATTATCGTGTAGTGTTTTACTAGGGGATGTGCTGCTTTCTATTTCTCCGCTTTGCAGAGAGATAAAAAGCAGCACATTCCCACTGATAGGAGAGAGATCTGTGTTGTTTACACACCAATCTTTCCCCTGTCAGCTACTCCACTGATCACCGAGACCCAGTGATTGACATTTCCAGGAGCCAATGATAGTGCGGTTATGGCAGTGTGTGCACGCACACCATACACAGGAATGCAAAATCATTCATATATACGTGATTTTCAACAACAGGACCGCCCTGTAGCAGTACATCTGCTATGGGACGGTCAGCAAGTGGTTAAAACAGTATATAAAGACATAAAAACAACCCAAATGGCTCTAATAATAAAAACCAGGAAAAGTAGGGGGGGGGGGGGGAGAGCAGATGTGTCCCAAGCAGAAGAAAGGAAAACCTAAAAGAACCTATTATTCATAGAAATGTGAGATATCCCACTCAAACTTTAAACCATTCAGTATGCAGGTTTTTAAATGAATATCCAAAAAACTTCTCTTCTGCATAGGAAATGGAAAGCATCCTACTTCTAGGGACACACACTTTCTCAGTCATCTGTACTGAGACAGGAAATGTGTCCCCAGCGTGACAGGCATTGAAATGTTGGCCAAAATTAGTAGCAAAATTCTTTTTAATACTGTGTAAATGTTCCTGGATGCGGTCCCTAAGATGTCTAATAGTTCTTCCCAAATATTGACTCTTACATATTCTACATGTAAAGAAATGTTTTGTATTGCAGTTGAAGAAAGAACTACCGTAATCTTAAAATCCCTGTTGTTACTGATAGACTGTATAATGTCATCCCCCAAAAGCTGGATACAAGCACAAGATGATCTACCACCATAGTAGATGCCCTTGAAGTGTAGCCATGTAACGGTCTGTGTTTTAATGGTATTAAATAAAACTAAGGGACAAACTAATACCTAATGTTGGTGCCCCCCTTGGTACTACATTTACACCATCTTTTTAAGAACTCTGAACAGACTGGGTCACTGAACAAGATGGGTAAATATCTGTTAATAATTCTCCTAATTTGACCAAATTCTACACTAAAGGGGGTAGAGAGATTTATTTACTTCAACATCAATACTGTAAGATAGCACTATCAATAGTAGGACCTTATGGATCTAGTGCTAATTTTCAAATTTCCTCAAGCAATACAAGCTTGTTACCTGATGGAACATTTCCCATTCAATTGCAAGTATACTATTGTGCACCAGGCTATGTGCACTATTTAAGATGCATTTACACTGTTGGCTTTATTTTAAATAAAAAATAATATTGGACATAGGGGGAGCACTATATACAGGAGGATTGCTGAGGATGGAGGTGGATTGAAAATCATCTGGACTGAACAGAGGGGAACCACACTCATGGCATATAACACACTGTTTAAAGGGAAAGCACATGAGACACGATTTTTTTGGGGTCAAAAGACAAGGTGAGAGTATTAGAATGTTGGTGATGAGTTTGGCAACATACTGTATATGGTGAAAGATATTTGTCAGTGAAGTTAAAAATATGTTGCTAGTAAGAATAAGTGTATAAGGCACAAGTGGAAGGAAAAAGTGACTGACATTCACTTAATATATTGAAGATCATTTACTGATGATTTTTATGGACACGCTTTTTTTTTTTAAAATACTGTACATATACACTATATTGCATGATTATAGGTTTATTGTAGTAGACTGTACTGTGTAGCACTGTTTGATATTAAATTCTGGTTGATACATGTGGGAACACATATAGTGTATGCAGCAATATTGAGACACATAAGATTCTGTTCATATGTTTGTAGAGGTCTTATAACGATTGTACACATTTGATTTTCTTATAATTGCATCTGGGGTGGAAACAGTTACATAGTGATTGCACTTGGGTTTTTTTTTTCAGTTTTATCCTCTGCAAATATGCTTGTAAATGCCCAAATGTGCATGGACAAATAAGCTACCATAAAGTTGCTTATACAGGCTGAAGAAAATAAAATGCCAAAAGCCTATATAAGCAGCCTTGTTTTATGTCCAGTGCGCATGAGGTCTTAGAGTTTATTTTCAGTTTGTGATAGATTTCAAGCCCTTGAAAGTTGTATATTCTCACTTCTCTAAACCTTATGTTTGAGCTGAGAGGTGGATTTTGGCCCCTTCTTCCTTACTGATTTAAAGTGAAATACCAAAGTGGACCTTCAAATGCAACAAATGCACTTTCAAGATAATCCCTATGTTGAAAGCAAAATCACACTTTAGCAGAAAAATGTGTTTACTTTATTACTACTCATGCAGCTCCCTATGCCTTGACACCATTAAATGTGGGGAAAGCTTCAGAAAAGGTTTAAAAATATCACAGCCACGAAAATACAGTATATTCACTTTGGGCCTTGGCCTTAAATAGAGAATTAGCTCATCATTGCAGGGTTGTCTGTTTTACATGGGGAATGCAATTTTATGCCCCATAAATTGCACAGACAAATCCTTTAGTTGGCTAATGAGAGTATCAAGATATTGTACCCACCAAGTTATAGTTACGTGAAACAGTTTGGTGGCTAGGAATTGATAAGGAAGTGGATCATATGTCCTCCTCTTCTCCAGTTTGACCACTTGTGGGTGGCAAACCAGAGTCAAAACTCATCTGTGGTCTCAAATTCAGATCCAAATTACTAGGCATTTTGGCCCAGCCTTTTATGGCTGCTGGACATTTCCAAATGGCTGGGGAGAACAGGAAGTTTGATGGCCAACAATTTGCAGGATGAAAATGTCATATGTATACTATTGACCTTCAACAAGCAGAGTACTTCTACTCTAAAAAAAACATTCCAACAAATAATTTTCCTTTGAGGCCAGGCCGGATTCATTTTGCTCATCCGGGATCTGTCTGTTGATCCCCTGCTGATCTGAGTGGAGAGGCTGGAGGACAGGTCCCTGTCCACTCATCTTATGCAGAGCAGACAGGAACACAGCCCACTCTTCTCTATGGGTCAGAGTGAGCCACAGTTCTTTATTTTCAGTACACTGCATATCTTTTATATCAAGAAGTAATATGGAAACAATGTAAAGCTTAATAAGGTTTTTAAAATCCTGTGCTTATTAAATATATGCAAAATAGCAAGTTTGTTTTAAGTTTAGATTTTAAGGATACTTTCAGGACACAGTAACTAGTAAATTCAACAATGGACCAAAGGGCTAATAGAATGTAGGCAGCTGAAGGGATCTGCAGGATTTGTATGGTAATGTAGCTGAATTCTTATGTTTTGCATTTAAATAAATTGCTTATTTTGCATACAAAGTTTGAGGTGCAGTTGTTTAATGCCACCCTGATTACATAACTCCTAATTGCTGTATTGTTTACAGCACTGAATAAATTAAAGCTCATTAGCTGTTAATTACGGCAAGTGTTGATACGTGACAGTAATGTTACCTTATTTGAACAAAGTTGAACACACCTAATTATTTCAACAGTTGTATTGCTTTGTAAATCAAGTCTTTATTATCTTTACCAAAACATGATCTAGCAAATTGAATTTTCATTTTGATGCTTTTTTATTCTATATCAGATGTTTTTCAGAACACCTTCTTCCATAACTGTGGTCACTCATAAACATAATAGTCAAACCTGCCTGTTTATACCACAACACTCCTAAATAAATTACCATTCACACTACTGTGCATCATCTGACCTTCATCCTATATCTACAAGGAAGTGGCATCATGTCCAAAGCTACATTTCTGCCATATGAGCTTGTAGGCACACAACCTCTGGAACCTAAAACAACCCTCTTTTAGGACATATTTTTATGTAGAAAGTTTTTTTCTTACTGGCCCAAATTTTTATATATTATGACAATGCCTTCATAAACTTAAATGGGACTAATTTTCTGTTTATGATGATGAAGAATGTGATCAATAAAATCAGGAAAACAACTGTACCTAATGGTAAATCTAGCCCTGATCGCATGTGATTATATGTGGAGCAGATTACATTCTTTCTCCCCATTGAGCTTTCTGGCATATTAGATGGGGCTCGAGGGATATTACTGTTACTATCTGTTCTTTCCATACGGTTCTGTTTGTTCTGGGCTAAAAACCTTTCTGTTATCTGCTTTCATAACTATGTTTTTCATATTTTGTTTTCATAAAGCTAATGAATTATTCTGAGTGATCAGTACTAGCTATTGTATTTATATTAATAGATTTAGATTGTTCTCTGCAATAATGACAGTGTGCATTGCCTACCTATTGTTCATTGCTCTGAGTATTTTTGGGTATTTTATATTTTCTGACATAACTTAGAAAATATTTTGGACACATAGGTTTATCTTAAATTCAATTATTTTGACTACTGATATATATTACCCCCCCCCCCCCCACACACACACACACTCATACACACTATATATATATATATATATATATATATATATATATACATATATACTGTATATATATAGCAGCCTATTCTTTCACAAATGTTTGCAGAAGCAGTCTGCATGCCTAGGTGCTTGATTTTATACACATGTGCCAATGGTTGTGGCACACTGCAGAAATTTGAAGTATTTAATAGAAGTGCACATTCTGTCTCACAGTAAAATATGGGGTTAACAGTGGCGAACAAAGAAATGACCCTATATTGGTGGTGTCACTGGAAGGAAACAAATGCCCCTGCATCAGCAGTATAACTGGGAGTAAAAAATACCCCTGCATCTGTGGTGTCACTGGAAGGAAAAATGCCTGTAAGATGGCGGTGCATTCGAAAAAAAAATGTCCCTGTGTCAATGGTGGTGGTGTTGCTACAAGGAAAAATGCCACTGCATCAGCAATGATGGGAAAAAAATGCTGCTGTGTTAGTAGTGCTAGTGCTAGAAGGACTGATTTTGCATTTGTGTCAGTGGAATGAACGCAGAGAAAAAGAGGCAGAGAGAAATGGGAGGCTCAGAGGGGGCTCTGTGGGGTGAATTTACTAAGGGGATGTTTGTGGCTGTAGGGAAGAGAGGGGAAATGACTGGCTTTAAATGAGGTTGGGTGGAGAAGGGGCTCTTTAATGGGGGAGTTGGCCCCCTCCCACCTTCCTTGTACTCACAGGCAGACTCAGACCTCCTGAATGCATCTTTTCCTTCTTACCATCTCTGGTCATGTGATATGTCACATGACAAGGGTAAATAGGAAGAAAGAAAGTCTGCCTTCGCTTTCCAGCAGACTCCCATTCTGATTAGTTTATTTCTCAGCAGTCACCCACTCTCTGCACCTTCTGCCCCCACAGTAGAATGCTAATGGAAGGAGGAGAGAGTAGTTTCCTCCATCCAATAGAAGGCCTGACTCACAGTTTCTAATTCATCCCAAAGGTGTTCTGTTGGGTTGAGGTCAGGACTCTATGCAGGCCAGTCAAGTTCCTCCACCCAAACTCGCTCGTCCATGTCTCATCCATGGACCTTGCTTTGTGCACTGGTGCACAACAGTCATGTTGGAACAGGAAGGGGGAATCCCCAAACTGTACCTACAAACTTGGGAGCATGAAATTGACCAAAATGTCTTGGTGTGCTGACACCTGATAAGCCAGACAGAGAAGCATGATTGGTCACTCCATAGAACATGTCTCCACTGCTCCAGAGTCCAGTGGTGGCATGCTTTACGCCACCGCATCCGACTCTTTGCGCCACCGCATCCGACTCTTTGCATTGCACTCGGTAATGTAAGACTTTGATGTAGCTGCTCAGCCATGAAAACCCATTCCATGAAGCTCTCTATGCACTGTTTTTGTGCTAATCTGAAGGCCACATGAAGTTTGGAGGTCTTTAGCTATTGACTGTGCAGACATTTGGTGACTTCGGTGCACTGTGTGCTTCAGCATGCGGTGACCCTGCTCTGTCATTTTAGGTGAGTTGCTGTTATTCCCAGTTGCTTCCACTTTGTTATAATACCACTAACAGTTGACCATGGAATATTTAGTAGCAAGGAAATTTCATGGATGCATTGGTTGCAACCTATCACAGTACCACACTTGAATTCACTGAGCTGCTGAGAGCAACCCATTCTTTCTCAAATGTTTGTAGAAGCATTCTGCATTCCTAGATGCTTGATTTTATACACCTGTGACCATGGAAGTGATTTAAGTGAATGTTCCGGTGTGATAATAGTGTCTATACAAAACTACACAAACCCCAGATGCTAAAATTATATACTTTCCCCCCCGAAAATCCAAAATGTGTAATCCACATTTTTTAGTGTCTTAATGTCATAAATACCAATGGGTGTGATTATATTCTTCATCAATATCCTTCCTCCAAATGTGAAATTTCTTCTGTCATCTGTCATCCTTACTCTTACCCTATGTGAACTTGAGAATAGCTTTAACAAATTCCACCTCCAACTTCCTCCGCAGTTCAACCTCATACACTGGTGATTTGTGGAGATGTGAGGGGAGCACAAGAGAGTGTATATTGTCTTGAGGACATTACACTATATCTGACTTCTTTGGAGGTGCATCTCCTATGCAGAGGAGGGCGGATTTGGGAGGTTGAACCACGGAGGAAGTTGGAGGTGGAATTTGTTCAAGCTATTCTCGAGTTCAAATAGGGTAAGAGTAAGGATGACAGATATTTAGAAGTGGAAACACGGTGGAGTTTTTTGCACGACTTGGCACTAGTTTTGAAGAGGCGTTTTTGTGAATGATATCACATTTTGTGAATAATGCACTTTTTCTTTTGAGGGTTAAATTGGAATAAGAAGAATTTTCACATTTGGAGGAAGAATATTCATGAAGAAGATAATCACACCCATGGGTGTTTGGAACACCTGAATCCAATGATTTGGAGGGGTGTCCAAATATTTTTAGCAGTCCAGTTTATATATAATATATATTCACTGCTCAAAAAAATTAAAGGAACACTTTTTATTCAGAGTTTAGCATCAAGTCAATGAAAACTCCTGGGATATTGATCTGGTCAGTTAAGTAGCAGAGGGGGTTGTTAATCAGTTTTTAGCTGCTTTGGTGAAATTAACAACAGGTGCACTAGATGGACAACAATAAGACAACCCCCAAAACAGGAATGGTTTTACTGGTGGAGGCCACTGACATTTTTTTCCCTAATCATCTTTTCTGACTTTTTTTCCATTAGTGTTGCATTTGGCTAGGGTCAGTGTCACTACTGGTAGCATGAGGCGATACACAAACCCTACAGAGGTTGCACAGGCAGTATAACTTCTCCAGGATGGCACATTATAATGTGCCATTGCCAGAAGCTTTGCTGTGTCTCCCAGCACAGTCTCAAGAGCATGGAGGAGATTCCAGGAGACAGGCAGTTACTCTAAGAGAGCTGGACAGGGCTGTAGAAGGTCCTTATCAAATCAGCAGGTCCAGTATCTGCTCCTTTGTGCAAGGAGGAACAGGATGAGCACTTTCAGAGCCCTACAAAATGACCTCCAGCAGGCCACTGGTGTGAATGTCTCTAACAAAACAATCAGAAACAGACTTCATGAGGGTGGCCTGAGTTCCTGACATCCTCTAGTGGGCCCTGTGCTCACTGCCTGCCTCCATAGAGCTCGATTGGCATTTGCCATTGAACACAAGAATTGGCAGGTCCGCCACTGGAGCCCTGTGCTTTTTACAGATGAGAGCAGGTTCACCCTGAGCACATTTGACAAACATGAAAGGGTCTGGGGAAGGCATGGAGAATGTTATTCTGCCTGTAACATCGTTCAGCATGACAATTTTGGTGGTGGGTTAGTGATGGTCTGGGGAGGCATATCCATGGAGGGACGCACAAACATCTACAGGCTAGACCATGGCACCCTGACTGCCATTAGGTATCAGGATGGAATCCTTGGACCCATTATCAGACCCTACACTAGTGCAGTGGGTCCTGGGTTTCTCCTGGTGCATGCAAATGCGCGGCCTCCTGTGGCGAGAGTATGCAGGCAGTTCCTGAAGGAATTGAAACCATTGAATGGCCCCCATGCTCACCTGACCTAAATCCAATAGAACACCTCAGGTTGCACCTCAGACTGTTCAGTAGCTCAGTGATGCCCTGGTCCTGATCTGGGAGGAAATACCCCAGGACACCATCAGTAGTCTCATTAGGAATATGCCCCGATGTTGTCAGGCATGCATACAAGCACATGGGGGTCATACAAACTAGTACCATTTTGACTTGCTGCAATGAAATTCCAGCAAAATAGACTAGCCTGCTGCATCATTGTTTCTCTTTGACTTTTGGGCTGTCTTTGAATTCAGTCCTCTGTAGGTTGATAATTTTCATTTCCATCAAATGATGGGGCATCCTTACATTCCTAACACATTACCCAGTCCATATCAGTATAAATATCTAGCATGATATTTTTCCCCATTGAGATCTGATGTGTTTTCAAAGTGTTTCTTTAATTTTTTGGAGTAGTGTGTGTGTATATATATATATGTATATATATATATATATATATATATATATATATATATATATATATATATGTTCTGTCTCTCCAATCTAAGCATTGAAAGTGTGATCTCTGTAACTTACAGTTATGATGAGATAGTGATAACTCCAATCTTAGTTGAATAACACAGGCAGTGACTTGATCCAGACGACACCTTGTAGATCTTCTGAGGTTTATTTCATAAACTGAGAGAATCTTACAACAATGAACATTGGATAGGTCAAAAGATCATAATGTGATCTACTTCATGACATGAGGCTAGAAGCTGAAATGTATTACTGGGAAATGAATAAAAAGGTGGGGCTGTCTACACAGCATGAACTAAACCAAAGGAAAAAGAGTAGCAGAGACAAAATACAAAGAACACTTAAAGGCATATGACAGTCATGTAAAACATGACTATATACGTGTATATATATATATATATATATACACACACACACAAACACACAGAATGGGACAAAAGTACTGTAGGTATACATTACTTCTACATTATACATTATTGTACACTATACCTTATAATAGGGCCCCTCCTCATTTTGCTTATTTTAGTAAGGAGTTATCTTGACAACACTTCACAACGTTGCATTGGCCTGATGTAGCGGCATTGACTGACTGCCACATCCACGCAACCTGACACATATATTTCTCTTTTATGGGTGCATAGTAAATGATAATTTTTTGAGAGGAAGCTCCACATAATGGATGAGCTGAAGGAGTTCATCTCACAAGCATTTACGAACATTGATGCTAACCAGAATTTGCATGTTAACTTGTGTCACAATGACTTATGCACAACAGAAATTGAGCATCTAAGAAATTAAACTGTGTCACAGTGTTGGGGACAGGTTCCAGGGATGTTACACCTAAAAGACTAAACATGACCCAAACAGTATTGTTTAGCTATTTTGGCTATATCATTGTTAATACCGGTAATGGAAAAGAAGTAGGAAATAAATCAAAATGAACGTATACCTATTTCTGGCACGTAAATCCAAGACTGGTTTAAAGACACTCATGGGTCTTGCAGAGAAGGTACATTGAAAACATCAGTGTTATATTGTCAACGTTTCGATGAAGCCCAGTCCATCTTTCTCAAGACCATCTTGTGAAAGATGGACTGATCTTCACTGAAACGTTGACAATAAAAACACTGCTGTTTTTGATCTACCTCCTCTGCAAGACCCTTGAGTGCCTCTAAACCAGTTTTGGATTTACATTTCTTTGTTTGTGAGCACCTGGGCATTTAATTCAAACACAGAGTGCCATGGCTACCCTTAAAACTATTTTTGGCATGAATGCAGTATTTATTTAGTTACATAGTCAGGTTAAAAAAAGGCATCTAGTCCATCTAACTCAAACAATAACAAATAAATATATTAAATAAATAAACAAACCTCCAAATGCAGAACCATAGACCCACAATTGATCTAGAGGGTGGCAAAAAACCTGTTAAAGCTTGGTCAAATATATCTCACTTGCACTGCACAGGTGGACTGGTTGATCACACTTCCTGCTTTTGGCTACTACTGATTATTTCCCCAAGTCTCCAAAGACAAAGGAACTTCATCTGGATGATGTATAGGGTACTGTTCCCCACCATCCTGACCTTCTCCTCCTGTTGGTACCGTGTCCTGGGTTGAACCCACCGTAGTGGCACCAGACGTTAAATGCTGATCTGCATCAAAGTGAGATACTTTTCAACCAAGGGATATGTAATGCTGAAGATGAGAGTGATATCTGTGTAGCACCTTGACCAAAAAGATGTATATGTGAGTACTCATACACAATTATAGGCTTGTAACAGCTTTGGTTGTTTTGGAAACATTTAGTTGATTATGACTACTTTCACATTTAAAGTGGTTCTATGCATAAAGGTAAAAAACCTTCTCTGTGCAGCATCCCCCCCAGCCCCCAAATACTCACCTAAGCCCCCTCTCGACCCAGCGATGTGCACTGGAGTCTCGGCTATCCCAGGACTCCCTCTTCTCATTGGCTGAGACAGAAGCAGGAGCCCTTGCTGTCAATCACAGCCAGTGAGCCAATGAGAAGAGAGAGGGGCGGGCCGGGCAGCAGCTCCGTGTGTGAATGGAAACATGGAGCAGCAGGTGCCCCCATAGCAAGCTGCTTGCTGTGGGGGCACCTAACAGGAGGGAGGGGCAGGACCCGAGAAGAGGAGGATCCAGGCTGCTCTGTGAAAAACCACTGCACACAGCAGGTAAGTATAGACATAATTGTTAGTTTTTCAGATTAACAAACTCATTCATTTTATTCAAATGACATCGCATAATGCAATAGTAGTTTAGGCCCATGGGGAAATGAATTAAATTGTCAAATTTGTTTGATAATTCAGATTCAAATAACAAATGGATCAAAATTTGCAATCCATTCATTGATTCGGATGCACATGACATCAGTCATGTTCAAATTTGTCTGATTAATAATATATTGAATATATACAGTAGCAATCTTCTGGGAAAAACTGAAAACATTTTTCAAATTCAAATATAAAGAGAAGATACGAAACAAATTCTGAAAATTAATTGGGTCAACATAACTAATATGATGAAACAAAATTCTTCAGTGAACAAATGCATCCAAAACTAAATTAAAATTTCCGTTGTGCATATGTCTACTGCTAAATGCAAGTGAGTTTCAGGCTTTTCCTTGTGGATTGACCGATAGCTATCTTTGCATAATACATTGACATTCATAAATTCTTCTGGAGGACATCCTGTCAGCAGTGATAGTGTACATTGTTGGTAGAACCATACATGGGCATGCAATTAGTTAAGGTTCACCTGCTAGCAGGAGGCGGGCTAGTGGTGGTGGGATAGGTGGGTTCACCTTTTTAGGGGGTTTATTCTCTGAAGTGGGATGAGGATGGTTTGTGATAGGGATGGGCGGGAGGCAATCCGGTAGATACAGTGCTAATATCTTTGCACTCAACGGCTATAACAACAACAACAACAACTGTGAAGTTAAAGACAAGGCTGTGCTTTCACACTTTTCAAAATGGTCTTCTGTTATGTCAGCTATTGCACGACTTATCCATGTTGCTCATTAGTTTTCAACCAGTCCTGAATATGATAAAGAATATTGTGGATGGCACTTTTGTAAAGGGCCTCCCACCATCAAGGAAATTTTACAAACAGAAAATGCCATGTGCTCAGCATGAACTGTACTCACAGGAGATGATAACATATCTAAGGAACTTAAACTTTCTAAGGATAGCATACTCTACAAATTGAACCCATTGATTGGTCAGAACAAGTTACTTTGAGTTGGAGGTTGCACAGGGAAGTCTGATCTGTTCAGTGAGGAATGGAATCTCCTTATTGCTCCAGGTCAAACTCACATCACTCTATTGTTGGTTCAGCATCACCACAAGCAAGTTCATCACCAAGGACAGTACTTTATGGAAGGAACAATAAGATCTACAGGGTTTTAGATTGTCAAGATAAAAATATGCATATCCTCCATCTTTCACAAATGTGTCAAGTGTCAAAAATTGTGAAGAGGGCACCAACAACAGCAAACAGTGGAGCCTCCAGCTGATAGATTAAACATAGAACCATCCCTCACTAATGTTCATAAACGACAGTGGAAACAGGTTCACCACCTTGCCAGTGTCTTTTGGAGTCGTTGGAAAAATTAGTACCTTTACAACCTTCAAGATCATGGCAAATGGCAAACTAGCAAACTCAACATACAAATAGGCAGCAAAGTTATCTTGAAAGAAAAGGATTCAGCATCAAGCAATAAGACAGATGCATAGTCAGGAAGTTACCAACTGTTTTTACCAGGGTTAACCTGGTCTAAAAATCATAGTTCAAGAAGGGACACACAAGTAGTTAGAAAAAAAAGAAAGAAGCTGAGGTCAGGACAGGTGGAGTACTTGCAGGAATGGCAAAGCCAGTCCTGTCTGTGATGTCTGTAACTAACATGGATTCTAAGGTCCAAACTTTTTTGTACAACTTTGCTAGAGGATGGCACATGCATACGCAGCTGCTGGATAACATCTTCCTTTATGAAATATACATTGCAGTGCAGCCTGTCTTCCACTAGTTCCTGCCTTTGTAGGAAGAGTTGCTGGCTGAAGGCAAGGCTGTACACTGAGAAGTTTCTTTCGGAGGCAGCAAAGTAATTACATAATTAGATAAAATCCTTGCTGCCTGCTGCTTGTATGTGGAAGATGCTTTAGACTATGATGTATGATGGGTAATAGGATCAGGGGTTATCTGCTTGAGGAGAACAGATTGATGTTTTAGACTGAAGTTGTTCTTAGATAAGGGATAATGGAGTCAGAGGTTATCTGTTTGTGGTTTGCAGACCAGTTTTTAAACTGTGATGTTCCCTGAGGGGTGATAGGGTCCAAGGTTACCTGTCTTTGGAGAGCAAATTGTGAAGGATTTTACTGCTTGGCTATTAATTAATGGCATCATGGACCACCAGTCAGCAAGTAATAGTTATGCTGCTATTTTTATGTGACTGTCAGTATGTAAAATCATTTGTATAAGGAGATTAAATTAAATATTTTAATATCCTGCTTATAATAAAATAGATAATAATCATTTAATGAATATGTACAAAATAATTTTACATTTCTTTTTTTTTTCATAAAAAAATTACAGACTTTTCAGTGAATCAAAACAGTTACTATTTTGGATGTTTTTTTCCATTATATTTAGATGCTAAATGCTATTCTATATTCTGCAGTTGAATGCTTTCTTTCAGGTTGCTGTTCACCACAAGACTAACAATAATTTGTGTATAATGCTATATCTCATTCAGTTAAAGCAGAACTAAACCTTCCTAATGTTTTTAGCCAAGGACGCTGCCATCTTAGCCTTTGTTTGAGCTTCAACTGCCATGATGCTGCACATGTGATCAGTTATGACACCAGTCATTTGATGTTTTGACAGTATGGATGAGAGCACAAGCAATTGTGACATTTAAATTCCTGCCAGGAATGTTACTGTTTTTTTTAAACTGTAAATCGATGGGTTTAGTTCCTCTTTAAGTAAAATCTTTTTCATTAGTACTTTTTTTTACTGCAGCTCAGCTTGGGTCATTAAAGCATTACACAAGCAGCCCTTAAGCTTAATGCACTTTAGTATGTTCAGTACTGGCAGTTTAAAAACTTTCATGCATCATATTTTGAACAGGCTGGGGAGCTTGCAAGAGGGGAGAGTATGCAAGGGAGTTCAGCGCTACATGAACAGAAGTGCAATAGAGAATAGCAGTATCACAAAAACATAGATGCCATTGCTAACATTCTTGAAAATACTTGTTCCATGACTGTCCTTGCTTGAAGACTTTGTGAGTCACAGATTTGGGACAAGCTTATCGGATGTCTGTATCTACTTGTATACTTGTTCTGGGTTATTGACTCATAGAGGTACATTCATGAAGCAGCAATATTGCCTTACCCTTATACTACTGTTTAAAAATAATTACCACCCATTTATAATAAATAAAATGGAAAGAGGTCCCAGAGACATGTGACTGTCTCTCCTCCAGTCATAGACTTCTTTCTGCTGCATTAAGCATAGAGAATGCTGTAGGACATTACAAACTGCGTAACTTGGCCTCCATTTTGTGAATGGGCCCCAAAATACAGACTGTAGAATGGAGTTGCACTGCAGAATATATTGGAGAGTGGATAGCAATATATGCATTTCCATTATAAAGGATCAACATGACAAGAGGATCAGCATGACAGGCAAATAACATTTATATAATGGGAAATCAGCAATGGCAGCCTCCATGTTTCTTTCACAATTGATTTCTTTTACCACTTCCCCGCCGCCCTATAGCAAATACACTGCTACAGGGCGGCAGGGGTGCGCAAAATCACACACACACACACACACACACACACACACACATATATATATATATATATATATATATATATGTGATATGGCATTTCTGGATAGGGCACACACAGCCATCCAGAGCAGTGTGCTTACACCCCTTCCCCCTAGTAAAACACTCCCTACACATAGTTAGCGCCTCCTTGTCCAGTGCCATTAGTACAGTGTCAGTGCTTTTTTTTTTAGCACTGATCACTGTATTGGTGTCACTGGGAATGTCAGTGACACCAAGTCAGTTCTCCCCAGTGTCAGAATGTCTGCCGCACTCCCGAAGTCACACTAAAAGTTTCTGATCGCCTCCATTACTAGTAGAAAGAAAAAAAAATCCCAGTATCTATACCGCCATTTGTAAATGCTATAACTTTCACGTAAATCAATTTACAGGTATTGGGATTTTTTTTAGCAAAGACATGTCACAGAATACATTTTGGAGTAAATTTATGAGGAAATTTTATTTTTAATTTTTTTTACTGGACATGTTTAACAGCAAAAAGTTCAAAATATTGTTTTTATCTCAAAATTGTCTGTTTTTTTTTATAGTGCAGAAAATAAAAACGCGCAGGCGATCAGATACCACCGAAAGAAAGCTCAATTTGTCGCAGAGGTAAAAATATGCATGGATACTTTTTTGGAAAATGTTTAAATGTCAGGAATCAGGAAGCCCAGTAAATAGTAAATATGGTCAAGGGGCAGTGAAACTTCTAGAATACATTGTTCATGTATTTTGTACACCAACTACATCAGTATTAAGTAGAGGTATATTCTTTAACCAATACATGCCAGTGTTTATTAGTTTGTAGCTGCACCTATGGTTAAAACTAGAGATGAGCGAAGTATTCAAAAATTCGATTCGGCGAATTCGTGGAAAAATTTTGATTCGAGTCGAATATATTCGCTGTGAATTTAACTTATAAAAGGGTGTTTCTAGGCTTCAGAGAGACTTTATATTAGTGCAGAACACTGTACCTTTAAGTTAAAT
This sequence comes from Staurois parvus, assembly GCF_062004578.1. Taxonomy (NCBI): domain Eukaryota; kingdom Metazoa; phylum Chordata; class Amphibia; order Anura; family Ranidae; genus Staurois; species Staurois parvus. Next base: position 11,206,840 of record NW_028317855.1, on the reverse strand, counting down.
GCCCTTGGAGTCTGCTGGGGAAGAGAAATAATACTGACAGTCAGTATGACATCCAGATGAGTGCCGTCGATCTTAGAATCACCACACACTTCACTCATTTGGGCAGTCACGGGGCCAAAACCAGAGTGTGGAGCCACAGTGTGGCGGTGGAGGCAGCAGCAATGGGAGGCCATACAGCACCCTATGACAAAAATGGAAACCACCAGCAGTGTGAGGAGACCTGAAAGTGGCACATGGCAGAGTGTGGCGATGGAGACAGCAGCAATGGGAGGCCGTACAGGGACCCATGACACACTCTGGACCTGGCAGAAGCATGAGGAGGCGGTACAGGGGCCCATGACAGATTACGGGCCTGGCAGCAGCATGAGGAGTTGGTACGGGGGCCCATGGCAGATTATGGGTTTGGCAGCAGCAATGGGAGGCCGTACAGGGACCCATGACACACTCTGGACCTGGCAGCAGCATTAGGAGGCGGTACAGGGGCGCATGACAGATTACGAGCCTGGCAGCAGCAACTTGGACAGGAGGACGTTCAGCTTCTGCACCGTCGGGTGCGTGCTTGCAAACTGTTGTCTCTTGGAAACGGATTCCAAGAAAGACTGCTGACGGAATCCGTGAAGAGGAGTAGCAGGAGAAGGAGCATCTGAACGAGCGGAATATGTCAACAAGCGACAACAGGGGCCCATGACAGATTACGGGCCTGGCAGCAGCATGAGGAGTCGGTACGGGGGCCCATGGCAGATTAGGGGCCTGGCAGCAGCTATGGGAGGCCCGTAATCTGCCAGCACCCTATGTCAAAAAATTCAACACACCAGCAGTGTGTGAGGAGACCTGAAAGTGGCACATGGCAGAGTGTGGCGATGGAGACAGCAGCAATGGGAGGCCGTACAGGGACCCATGAGAGACTCTGGACCTGGCAGCCGCATGAGGAGGCGGTATAGGGGCCCATGGCAGATTAGGGGCCTGGCAGCAGCTATAGGAGGCCCGTAATCTGCCAGCACCCTATGTCAAAAAATTGAACACACCAGCAGTGTGAGGAGACCTGAAAGTGGCACATGGCAGAGTGTGGTGATGGAGACAGCAGCAATGGGAGGCCGTACAGGGACCCATGACAGACTCTGGACTTGGCAGCAGCATGAGGAGGCGGTATAGGGGCCCATGGCAGATTAGGGGCCTGGCAGCAGCTATGGGAGGCCCGTAATCTGCCAGCACCCTATGTCAAAAAATTGAACACACCAGCAGTGTGTGAGGAGCCCCGAAAGTGGCACATGGCAGAGTGTGGCGATGGAGACAGCAGCAATGGGAGGCCGTACAGGGACCCATGACAGACTCTGGACCTGGCAGCAGCATGAGGAGGCGGTATAGGGGCCCATGGCAGATTAGGGGCCTGGCAGCAGCTATGGGAGGCCCGTAATCTGCCAGCACCCTATGACAAAAAATGGAACACACCAGCAGTGTGAGTAGACCTGAAAGTGGCACATGGCAGGGGCATGATTCATGGCGGATTTAATCAGTTGTGTCAGGAACTGGTGGTTTGAAATCCAGACTAATCCACGCCTGATTCATTTTCACAAACGTGAGTCTCTCCACACTTTGGGTGGACAGTCGTGTCCTCCGCGGAGTTACAATACCTCCTGCCGCACTAAACACGCGCTCCGATGCCACGCTACTGGCCGGGCATGACAGCCTTTCAAGGGCAAATTCAGCTAGTTGGGGCCAAAGGTCAAGTTTCGTTGCCCAGTAGTCAAGGGGATTGTCTACCTCGGTTGGCAGGGTGCTGTCCAAGTAGGCCCAAGCCTGTTGTTTGAGGTCCTGCTCCAGGTCCACCTGATGCTGCTGCTGCTGCGGCTGGTTAGTAGTTTCCTCACTGCGCTGGTGAAGAAAGCTACTCATCATCGACTGCAGACTGAGGCAGCCGCTGCTGGTGGAGCTACCACTGCTCCTACCACCCCACCCCTCCCCTGCTGCCATGGCAGCGGAACGCGAGCGCACAGGGCCCACAGTGTCTGAGGATGGACGTTGGCGCACAAAGGCAGAGACCAACTGACTACATAGGTGGTTTTTATAGTACGTTATTTTGGCCTCCCTCTCAGCAGGTGTGAAAAAGGCCACCATTTTTGAACGGTAGCGAGGGTCCAACAAGGTGGACAGCCAAAAGTCATCCCTCTGTCTGATGGTTATTATTCGGCTGTCGCTACGCAAGCAATTGAGCATGCTATGGGCCATTTGTGCCAAGGAATGCGAGGGACTCCCTGCCTCCATCTCCACAGCATACTGCCACGGTGCGTCTGGGTCCTCTGTCTCCTCCTCCTCCTCCTCTACCAGATGCTCCTGCTCCTCCACTCCTGTCCGCTGAGTGGAAAAACCACCCATTTCACTCAATAATTCCTGAGCACAAATGTCCTCCTCTACCTCCTCCTCTTCTTCCTGTCCTGCCCCCACAGGGGTCATGTGGCGTTGAGATCTGTGCGCCACGTCTACCGCACCCTGACCAGCCATTGTTAACAGCATTTGTTCCAGGACGTGCAACAGAGGAATGACGTCGTTCATCCCATAGTCCTGCCGACTCAAGAATAGCGTGGCCTCCTCAAAGGGCCTGAGCAAGCGGCAGGTGTCACGCATGAGCTGCCAATGGCTGACATCGAAGTTACACAGGGGAGTACCTTTATCCGCTTGTAACATCAGGAAATCGGTGATGGCCTTTCGCTGTTCGTAAAGGCGGTCTAACATGTGTAGGGTTGAATTCCACCTTGTTGCAACGTCGCAGATCAGGCGATGCTGTGGAATTCCGTTCTGCCGCTGCAGCTCAAGGAGGGTGTGCTTTGCGGTGTAGGAATGGCTGAAATGCATGCAAAGTTTACGTGACATTTTAAGGATGTCTTTCAGTGGGATGGTGGATTTTAGGAACCGCTTGACAACCAGATTGAACACGTGAGCCATGCATGGCGCATGGCACAACCTTCCTTGACGCAGAGCAGACACCATGTTCTCTCCGTTGTCGGTCAACATGGTTCCGATTTTCAGTTTGCGCGGAGACAGCCATCTGTCGATTTCTCTGTTCATTACACTCAGAAGTTCCACCCCTGTGTGACTACGTTCGCCTGGACCTGGCAGCAGCATGAGGAGGCACTATAGGGGCCCATGGCAGATTAGGGGCCTGGCAGCAGCTATGGGAGGCCCGTAATCTGCCAGCACCCTATGTCAAAAAAATTGAACACACCAGCAGTGTGTGAGGAGACCTGAAAGTGGCACATGGCAGAGTGTGGCGATGGAGACAGCAGCAATGGGAGGCCGTACAGGGACCCATGAGACACTCTGGACCTGGCAGCAGCATGAGGAGGCGGTATAGGGGCCCATGGCAGATTAGGGGCCTGGCAGCAGCTATGGGAGGCCCGTAATCTGCCAGCACCCTATGACAAAAAATGGAACACACCAGCAGTGTGTGAGGAGACCTGAAAGTGGCACATGGCAGAGTGTGGCGATGGAGACAGCAGCAATGGGAGGCCGTACAGGGACCCATGAGACACTCTGGACCTGGCAGCAGCATGAGGAGGCGCTATAGGGGCCCATGGCAGAATAGGGGCCTGGCAGCAGCTATGGGAGGCCCGTATTCTGCCAGCACCCTATGTCAAAAAAATTGAACACACCAGCAGTGTGTGAGGAGATCTGAAAGTGGCCATGGCATGAGACACTGTGGACCTGGCAGCAGCATGAGGAGGCGATACAGGGGCCCATGGCAGATTAGGGGCCTGGCAGCAGCTATGGGAGGCCCGTAATCTGCCAGCACCCTATGTCAAAAAATGGAACACACCAGCAGTGTGAGGAGACTTGAAAGTGGCACATGGCAGAGTGTGGCGATGGAGACAGCAGCAATGGGAGGCCGTACAGGGACCCATGAGAGACTATGGACTTCGCAGCAGCATGAGGAGGCGGTATAGGGGCCCATGGCAGATTAGGGGCCTGGCAGCAGCTATGGGAGGCCCGTAATCTGCCAGCACCCTATGACAAAAAATGGAACACACCAGCAGTGTGTGAGGAGACCTGAAAGTGGCACATGGCATGAGACACTGTGGACCTGGCAGCAGCATGAGGAGGCGGTTCAGGGGCCCATGGCAGATTAGGGGCCTGGCAGCAGCTATGGGAGGCCCGTAATCTGCCAGCACCCTATGACAAAAAATGGAACACACCAGCAGTGTGAGGAGACCTGAAAGTGGCACATGGCAGAGTGTGGCGATGGAGACAGCAGCAATGGGAGGCCGTACAGGGACCCATGAGACACTCTGGACCTGGCAGCAGCATGAGGAGGCGCTATAGGGGCCCATGGCAGATTAGGGGCCTGGCAGCAGCTATGGGAGGCCCGTATTCTGCCAGCACCCTATGTCAAAAAAATTGAACACACCAGCAGTGTGTGAGGAGACCTGAAAGTGGCACATGGCATGAGACACTGTGGACCTGGCAGCAGCATGAGGAGGCGGTTCAGGGGCCCATGGCAGATTAGGGGCCTGGCAGCAGCTATGGGAGGCCCGTAATCTGCCAGCACCCTATGACAAAAAATGGAACACACCAGCAGTGTGAGGAGACCTGAAAGTGGCACATGGCAGAGTGTGGCGATGGAGACAGCAGCAATGGGAGGCCGTACAGGGACCCATGAGACACTCTGGACCTGGCAGCAGCATGAGGAGGCGCTATAGGGGCCCATGGCAGATTAGGGGTCTGGCAGCAGCTATGGGAGGCCCGTATTCTGCCAGCACCCTATGTCAAAAAAATTGAACACACCAGCAGTGTGTGAGGAGACCTGAAAGTGGCACATGGCATGAGACACTGTGGACCTGGCAGCAGCAGGAGGAGGCGGTTCAGGGGCCCATGGCAGATTAGGGGCCTGGCAGCAGCTATGGGAGGCCCGTAATCTGCCAGCACCCTATGACAAAAAATGGAACACACCAGCAGTGTGAGGAGACCTGAAAGTGGCACATGGCAGAGTGTGGCGATGGAGACAGCAGCAATGGGAGGCCGTACAGGGACCCATGAGACACTCTGGACCTGGCAGCAGCATGAGGAGGCGCTATAGGGGCCCATGGCAGATTAGGGGCCTGGCAGCAGCTATGGGAGGCCCGTATTCTGCCAGCACCCTATGTCAAAAAAATTGAACACACCAGCAGTGTGTGAGGAGACCTGAAAGTGGCACATGGCAGAGTGTGGCGATGGAGACAGTAGCAATGGGAGGCCGTACAGGGACCCATGAGAGACTCTGGACTTCGCAGCAGCATGAGGAGGTGGTATAGGGGCCCATGGCAGATTAGGGGCCTGGCAGCAGCTATGGGAGGCCCATAATCTGCCAGCACCCTATGTCAAAAAAATTGAACACACCAGCAGTGTGTGAGGAGACCTGAAAGTGGCACATGGCATGAGATACTGTGGACCTGGCAGCAGCATGAGGAGGCGGTACAGGGGCCAATGGCAGATTAGGGGCCTGGCAGCAGCTATGGGAGGCCCGTAATCTGCCAGCACCCTATGTCAAAAAATGGAACACACCAGCAGTGTGAGGAGACCTGAAAGTGGCACATGGCAGAGTGTGGCGATGGAGACAGCAGCAATGGGAGGCCGTACAGGGACCCATGAGAGACTCTGGACCTGGCAGCAGCATGAGGAGGCGGTATAGGGGCCCATGGCAGATTAGGGGCCTGGCAGCAGCTATAGGAGGCCCGTAATCTGCCAGCACCCTATGACAAAAAATGGAACACACCAGCAGTGTGTGAGGAGACCTGAAAGTGGCACATGGCAGAGTGTGGCGATGGAGACAACCCACCGACTGTTTTGCTCGCTGCCAAGCTGCCACCCTCTTCTCCTGATGATGCGGAAGCAATAGCCTGATGACGACGAGGCTGCCAAGTGCGATCAGCCTCATCATCATCAATTAGGGTCTCCGCCTCACTACTAGCCCCCTCGGCTGCGTGTGGGTCAGGAGACAGACCTGTCTCTAGACCGGCTATCGAGCCACTCTCCTCGCCACTACTTCTTCGCCTGGCTGCTGAAGAGGCGGATGTCTCCCCCCGTTCCTGACCGCCCTCTGGTAGCTCTTCCTCACTGTACTGGATGACACCGGGAGCACTGGCCTCTGGCTGCGAATAGTGCTGCCTCGACCCCTTCCTCTGCTGCCACGTCTGCTCGCTCCTAAAACATTGCCTCCTCTGCCACTCCTCTGCATGTTGTCTGACATACTCTTTAATTCAACGATTCTGTGTCCCTGAGTAACAATTCTGTGTCTGTCCCTGAGTAACAATTCTGTGTCCCTGAGTAACGTTTCTGTGGCCCTAAGTAACAGTTCTGTGGCCCTCAGTAACAATTCTGTGTCCCTCAGTAACAATTCTGTGTCCCTCAGTAACAATTCTGTGTCCCTCAGTAACAATTCTGTGTCTGTCCCTGAGTAACAATTCTGTGTCTGTCCCTGAGTAACAATTCTGTGTCCCTGAGTAACAATTCTGTGTCCCTCAGTAACAATTCTGTGTCCCTCAGTAACAATTCTGTGTCCCTCAGTAACAATTCTGTGTCCCTGAGTAACAATTCTGTGTCTGTCCCTGATTAACAATTCTGTGTCTGTCCCTGAGTAACAATTATGTGTCCCTAAGTAACGTTTCTGTTGCCCTAAGTAACGTTTCTGTTGCCCTAAGTAACGTTTCTGTGGCCCTAAGTAACGTTTCTGTGGCCCTAAGTAACGATTCTGTGGCCCTCAGTAACAATTCTGTGGCCCTCAGTAACAATTCTGTGGCCCTCAGTAACAATTCTGTGTCTGTCCCTGAGTAAGAATTCTGTGTCTGTCCCTGATTAACAATTCTGTGTCCCTGAGTAATGTTTCTGTGGCCCTAAGTAACAGTTCTGTAGCCCTCAGTAACAATTCTGTGTCCCTCAGTAACAATTCTGTGTCCCTCAGTAACAATTCTGTGTCTGTCCCTGAGTAACAATTCTGTGTCTGTCCCTGAGTAACAATTCTGTGTCCCTGAGTAACGTTTCTGTAGCCCTAAGTAACAGTTCTGTGGCCCTCAGTAACAATTCTGTGTCCGTCAGTAACAATTCTGTGTCTGTCCCTGAGTAACAATTCTGTGTCTGTCCCTGAGTAACAATTCTGTGTCCCTCAGTAACAATTCTGTGTCCCTCAGTAACAATTCTGTGTCCCTCAGTAACAATTCTGTGTCCCTGAGTAACAATTCTGTGTCTGTCCCTGAGTAAGAATTCTGTGTCTGTCCCTGATTAACAATTCTGTGTCCCTGAGTAACATTTCTGTGGCCCTAAGTAACAGTTCTGTGGCCCTCAGTAACAATTCTGTGTCCCTCAGTAACAATTCTGTGTCCCTCAGTAACAATTCTGTGTCTGTCCCTGAGTAACAATTCTGTGTCTGTCCCTGAGTAACAATTCTGTGTCCCTGAGTAACGTTTCTGTGGCCCTAAGTAACAGTTCTGTGGCCCTCAGTAACAATTCTGTGTCCCTCAGTAACAATTCTGTGTCTGTCCCTGAGTAACAATTCTGTGTCTGTCCCTGAGTAACAATTCTGTGTCCCTCAGTAACAATTCTGTGTCCCTCAGTAACAATTCTGTGTCCCTGAGTAACAATTCTGTGTCCATCAGTAACAATTCTGTGTCCCTCAGTAACAATTCTGTGTCCCTGAGTAACAATTCTGTGTCTGTCCCTGAGTAAGAATTCTGTGTCTGTCCCTGAGTAACAATTCTGTGGCCCTAAGTAACGTTTCTGTGGCCCTAAGTAACGTTTCTGTGGCCCTAAGTTACGATTCTGTGGCCCTAAGTTACGATTCTGTGGCCCTAAGTAACGTTTCTGTGGCCCTAAGTAACGTTTCTGTGGCCCTAAGTAACGGTTCTGTGTCCCTCAGTAACAATTCTGTATCCCTCAGTAACAATTCTGTGTCTGTCCCTGAGTAACAATTCTGTGTCCCTCAGTAACAATCCTGTGTCCCTCAGTAACAATTCTGTGTCCCTCAGTAACAATTCTGTGCCCTCAGTATCAATTTTGTGTCCCTGAGTAACAATTCTGTGTCTGTCCCTGAGTAAGAATTCTGTGTCTGTCCCTGATTAACAATTCTGTGTCCCTGAGTAACGTTTCTGTGGCCCTAAGTAACAGTTCTGTGGCCCTCAGTAACAATTCTGTGTCCCTCAGTAACAATTCTGTGTCCCTCAGTAACAATTCTGTGTCTGTCCCTGAGTAACAATTCTGTGTCTGTCCCTGAGTAACAATTCTGTGTCCCTGAGTAACGTTTCTGTGGCCCCAAGTAACAGTTCTGTGGCCCTCAATAACAATTCTTTGTCCCTCAGTAACAATTCTGTGTCTGTCCCTGAGTAACAATTCTGTGTCTGTCCCTCAGTAACAATTCTGTGTCCCTCAATAACAATTCTGTGTCCCTGAGTAACAATTCTGTGTCCCTCAGTAACAATTCTGTGTCCCTCAGTAACAATTCTGTGTCCCTGAGTAACAATTCTGTGTCTGTCCCTGAGTAAGAATTCTGTGTCTTTCCCTGAGTAACAATTCTGTGGCCTTAAGTAACGTTTCTGTGGCCCTAAGTAACATTTCTGTGGCCCTAAGTAACGATTCTGTGGCCCTGAGTAACGTTTCTGTGGCCCTAAGTAACGTTTCTGTGGCCCTAAGTAACGGTTCTGTGTCCCTCAGTAACAATTCTGTATCCCTCAGTAACAATTCTGTGTCTGTCCCTAAGTAACAATTATGTGGCCCTAAGTAAAGTTTCTGTGGCCCTAAGTAACGTTTCTGTGTCCCTAAGTAACGATTCTGTGGCCCTAAGTAACGATTCTGTGGCCCTAAGTAACGTTTCTGTAGCCCTAAGTAACGTTTCTGTAGCCCTAAGTAACGTTTCTGTGGCCCTAAGTAACGGTTCTGTGGCCCTCAGTAACAATTCTGTGGCCCTCAGTAACAATTCTGTGTCTGTCCCTAAGTAACAATTCTGTGGCCCTAAGTAACGTTTCTGTGGCCCTAAGTAACGTTTCTGTGGCCCTAAGTAACGATTCTGTGGCCCTAAGTAACGTTTCTGTGGCCCTCAGTAACAAATCTGTGTCCCTCAGTAACAATTCTGTGTCTGTCCCTAAGTAACGTTTCTGTGGCCCTAAGTAACGGTTCTGTGGCCCTAAGTAACGGTTCTGTGGCCCTCAGTAACAATTCTGTGTCCCTCAATAACAATTCTGTGTCTGTCCCTAAGTAACAATTCTGTGGCCCTAAGTAACGTTTCTGTGGCCCTAAGTAACGGTTCTGTGGCCCTCAGTAACAATTCTGTGTCCCTCAATAACAATTCTGTGTCTGTCCCTAAGTAACAATTCTGTGGCCCTAAGTAACGATTCTGTGGCCCTCAGTAACAAATCTGTGTCCCTCAGTAACAATTCTGTGTCTGTCCCTAAGTAACAATTCTGTGGCCCTAAGTAACGTTTCTGTGGCCCTAAGTAACGGTTCTGTGGCCCTCAGTAACAATTCTGTGTCCCTCAATAACAATTCTGTGTCTGTCCCTATGTAATAATTCTGTGGCCCTAAGTAACGTTTCTGTGGCCCTAAGTAACGATTCTGTGGCCCTCAGTAACAAATGTGTGTCCCTCACTAACAATTCTGTGTCTGTCCCTAAGTAACAATTCTGTGGCCCTAAGTAACGATTCTGTGGCCCTCAGTAACAATTCTGTGTCTGTCCCTAAGTAACAATTCTGTGGCCCTAAGTAACGTTTCTGTGGCCCTAAGTAACGATTCTGTGGCCCTCAGTAACAAATCTGTGTCCCTCAGTAACAATTCTGTGTCTGTCCCTAAGTAACAATTCTGTGGCCCTAAGTAACGTTTCTGTGGCCCTAAGTAACGATTCTGTGGCCCTCAGTAACAATTCTGTATCCCTCAGTAACAATTCTGTGTCTGTCCCTGAGTAACAATTCTGTGTCCCTAAGTAACGTTTCTGTGGCCCTAACTAACGATTCTGTGGCCCTAAGTAAACGTTTCTGTGGCCCTAAGTAACGATTCTGTGGCCCTAACTAACGTTTCTCTGTCCCTAAGTAACGTTTCTGTGTCCCTAACTCTCTCCCTGCATACAGCCAGGTCTGCCTCTGTTGAATGACTGGAGGCAAATGGAGAATTCTAAAATGGCCGCTATTTATAGCTCGACCATTACACTGTGCTGGCTGGCTGGCTGCTGATTGGCTAATGCGATCACATGTCATGAATGAATGCATTATGGGTCAGCGCGCCTTGTCTGCGCGCCTTCCCAGACATCCCCGCTCCGTCGCCGCACATGTCGCCGCCATTTTAGGAAAAATTTCGATTCGTGCATCCGAAGTCTGCTTATTTTCGGATTCGACGCGAATCGAAATTTTCCTAATATTCGAAACGAATTCCACTTCGCCTACTTCGATTCGCTCATCTCTAGTTAAAACCTATGTCTTTTCTCTAAAAAAAAAAATGTTCCTGTTAGCAGAGAAGCAGCAGATAAATATATGTGGATTATGCATTGTCTGTTCTGTAGAGCTGTATACAATATCTCTAACAGGTTATGAGCCCAGATGACCAGTCATAGCCAGCTACAGCAAAGAAGTGAAAGACAGAAGCAGAAAGAAGACTAAGACCAAATAAAAGAAAATGGCCAGTAACACAGCTGCAACAAAGTTTTGATTTGCAAATCTGACAAACCAGAACTACCAGTCTTGAAAATACTGCTAATATGTGAAGATACATGGAAATGTATAAATGAAGTCAGGCCAGAACACCCTTCAGTTGAGTAGATAGAAAAAGATCAGAAGACTCAGAGCACCATCTCTCTTAGCACTGAAGATGATTAAATTATGCTTATATGTAAGTGTGAAACTGCTAAAGAAATGTGGGGAGGATTACAAAAGGTGCATAAAAGAGTTAATCTCAGCAACAAACTGTATTTGATTAGAAAGCTATACCAAACCAAGCTGATGAAAGGCCAGGATATGCAGGATTACATAGGGCACACCCTGGAAATGGTTGAACACCTGAGAGGTATAGAAGAAGAAATAAAAGATTTTCATGTTGCAGCACTATTACTTACTGGTTTACCAGAAAGTTATGAAACGCTTGTCATAGCACTTTATTCACACCCAGATGATGAAATTATGTTGGAATATGTTAAGGGAAAGTTTATGGATGAATATAAAAGTAAAACAGAAAGCATTAATAGTGACAGTGCCTCTGTCGCAGAATCTGTTTTAAAGATGAAAAATAGGAATACAACAGTAACATGCAACAGGAAACACATGAATATTTTGTGTGCAAGAAACAAGGTAATTTAAAAGCAAATTGCAGAATCTAGAAAGCCAGAATGCAAAAATAATCTGAACTACAACAGGCCAGAAGTGCAAAGGAAGAAACAGTTTTTCAGGCATGGTGTATTGATTCAGAAGCTACGAGTCAAATGACAAATTGCAAAAAGTTCTTTAATCACCTTTATAAGAGTAAAACGGAAAGAAAATCGCCACAGCTAGTGAGCAGATAATGTAATCAGAAGGAATAGGAGACTGTTTTCTTTAATGTCCTATTTCCCAGAGTGTCACCAGAAAGATATCTGTGAAAAATGTCCTGTATGTCCCTGCTCTTGAAACTAATCTTTTTTCAGTGAAGAAGCTTACAAAACAAGACAGTGGGGAAGATTTACTAAAAATGGTGTACTCAGAAACTGGTACAGCTGTGCATGATAGCCAATCAGCTTAAAAATTCAGCTTGTTCAATTAAACTTTGACAATTAATACCTGAAAGCTGATTGGTTTCTATGCAGAGCTGCGCCAGATTTTGCACCATGCAGTTTTTAGTAAATAACCTCCCTTGTAGTGACCTTCCAAGATGACAGTTATGCCATCACAGGGGATATCTTACTTGCAAAGGCTAAAATGACAGCTGTACTGTGTCAGCTGAACTGCAATAAAGTGGTACAGTGGGGATCGAAAGTTTGGGCACCCCAGCTAAAAATTTGTATTAATGTGCATAAAGAAGCCAAGGAAAGATGGAAAAATCTCCAAAAGGCATCAAATTACAGATTAGACATTCTTATAATATCTCAACAAAAGTTAGATTTTATTTCCATCATTTACACTTTCAAAATAACAGAAAACAAAAAAATGGCTTCTGCAAAAGTTTGGGCACCCTGCAGAATTTATAGCATGCACTGCCCCCTTTGCCAAGCTGAGACCTGCCAGTGTCATGAAAATAGTTGACGCTCACAAAGCTGGAGAAGGCTATAAGAAGATAGCAAAGCATTTTCAGATGTCAATATCCTCTGTTCGGAATGTAATTAAGAAATGGCAGTCATCAGGAACAGTGGAAGTTAAAGCAAGATCTGGAAGACCAAGAAAAATATCAGACAGAACAGCTCGCAGGATTGTGAGAAAAACAATTCAAAACCCACGTTTGACTGCACGATCCCTCCAGAAAGATCTGGCAGACACTGGAGTTGGGGTACACTATTCCACTATAAAGAGATACTTGTACAAATATGGTCTTCATGGAAGAGTCATCAGAAGAAAACCTCTTCTACGTCCTCACCACAAAAATCATCGTTTGAACTTTGCAAATGAACATATAGACAAGCCTGATGCATTTTGGAAACAAGTTCTGTGGACCGATGAGGTTAAAATTGAACTTTTTGGCCGGAATGAGCAAAGGTACGTTTGGAGAAGAAGGGGCACAGAATTTAATGAAAAGAACCTCTGTCCAACTGTTAAGCATGGGGTTGGATCAATCATGCTTTGGGGTTGTGTTGCAGCCAGTGGCACAGGGAACATCTCATGAGTAGAAGGAAAAATGAATTCAATAAAATTTCAGCAAATTTTGGATGGTAACTTGATGCCATCTGTGAAAAAGCTGACGTTAAAGAGAGGATGGCTTCTACAAATGGATAATGATCCTAAACACACCTCGAAATCCACGGGGGATTACATCAAGAGGCGTAAACTGAAGGTTTTGCCATGGCCTTCACAATCTCCTGACCTCAACATAATTGAAAATCTATGGATAGACCTTAAAAGAGCAGTGCGTGACAGACAGCCCAGAAATCTCAAAGAACTGGAAGACTTTTGTAAGGAAGAATGGGCAAAGATACCTCAAACAAGAATTGAAAGACTCTTGGCTGGCTACAAAAAGCGTTTACAAGCTGTGATACTTGCCAAAGGGGGCAGTACAAGATATTAACTCTGCAGGGTGCCCAAACTTTTGCAGACGCCATTTTTTTGTTTTCTGTTATTTTGAAAGTGTAAATGATGGAATTAAAATCTAACTTTTGTTGACATATTATAAGAATGTCTAATCTGTAATTTGATGCCTTTTGGAGATTTTTCCATCTTTCCTTGGCTTCTTTATGCACATTAATACAAATTTTTAGCTGGGGTGCCCAAACTTTCGATCCCCACGGTATATACTGCAAAGGAGTAAAAACATTCAGACTGCATTCTCACATGGCACAGACAACTTTGGCACAGAAGTCATTACATATTAAAGAAATTAACTGATAATGACTATGCAAGTGGAATAACAGTTAGCCCAGATGATCAAACAATGAAATGTCCTAGCAGTATAAAAGGCAAAATGACAAGAAAGCCATTCCAAAGCAAAGTAACAGCAGAGCTAAAACAAACTTTAGACTTCATTCAGATCTTTGCTGTCCAATGGAAAAAATTACTCCAGGAAAGCAGAGGTATTTTCTCACTTTTATAGATGATTTCTCCAGGTATGCAATGCAATGCTAAACAAAAGTGCAGTGCCATAGAAACTTGAACAGTATTCGGGTTATGTAAGGAACAAATTTGGCAAAATGCTGAGTGTATGGCACACAATGGATCTGAATATACTGGTGATAACACGCTTGCGATTCTCAGGCCTGAAGATTACCAACTCCCCCCCCCCCAAATTATATATTTTCTAAAAGCAGACACCCTAGAAAATAAAGTAGTGGTAGTTCCAATTTTTATATCACATGATATTACCGAAAAGGCCTAAGAAACGCAAATTTCAGTAAAAAACACATAAGTGAATTTTAGGGCAAACGCAATAAATTACCCGCATTTATGGTAAAATATAAAAGATGAGGTTGCACCAAGTAAATAGATACCCAACATATCAGACCCTAAATTTGTGTGCACCTGTGAAATGGCAACAAACTTCAGTACCCTATATTTTCTATATGTGACACTTCAAAAGCCCTTACAGGTCATCAGTTTAGCGTTACGGAGGAGTTCTTGTGCTAGAATTATTTCTCTTGCTCCTCATGTATATCACAATTGACATTTGCATGTAGGTGCTCCGGCTTGTGCGTTTACTTTTGTATGTGTGTATACGTGGGGGGTGGGGGGACCTCAACATTTTTTTGGGGGGGTGATTGTGTGCAACTTTATTTTTTTGCAATAAAAAAAATTGTTTTGCTTAACTTTTTTTTTTTCATCACAGGGGACACAGAATCCCCTATGTGATGATTTTTAGGTGACAGTTTTTTTCTATTGAGATATGCAGGGTCTAAAAAAATGTATTAAAATGTAGATCAAATTGCAATACACTCCTCCCCATCTATTCTAGTTGGTGAAAGGGACCGGATGACCTGGAAGTGATGTCATACACATCGCTTTCCAGGTCACAGCAAGAAGGAGAGGAGAGCAGACATGCATTCATTCTCCTCTCTCCCCCCACCCGCTAACACCCGCAATGTTGGCCCTTGGGCCATAGATGCAAGTGGAGCCCAGATTACATACTGTAGTGGGGGCGGGGACATGGCAGCAAAAGGGTTAAACAAACCCAACATTTCTTTTTACAACTAATTTTTTGTGTGTCAGCTGCAGATTATGTTGCTGTGTAGCTGTTGCTGCTGCTGACTGCCCAAAATAACAAAAAAAAAGGGGGAACAACATTAATTTTCTGGTGTCACCAAACAGCTGCCCTTTGTTTGCAGTAGAGGATTGTAGATCATAGAGGTGATATTTAGTCCACCAAAGCACCATAGTTTGCAATGCACCACTTAAGCATCACAGATTACAGTTCACCCCATATAGGTTTTCAAACAGCTGTGAATAAAATAAGAGAATAAGCCCCACATTATCAGTATCATATCTGGCTGTCCTATAGGGATAGGCCACAGCCGTGGTCATGGACATGCATTATCTATAGGCAGGGCATATTTGCTCTTTTTTTTGCTATACAGCCTGAGCAATTGGAGGAGGTAGTGGAGTGGCTCTTTTTCTTCATCCTCCTCCTCTGTCTCAACTTGCAGTTCTCCGCAACTGTCAAAGCACCTTATTCTGCCTTTTCATCTGCAGCCACATTGGCACCACATTGGTCTTACTCCAATCCAGTGGTACTATGCTAGTCATTAAAGAGCCCTTAAAAATTAGAAATAATGAAATTACAGAGCTCAATTTTTTTAGGACTTATAGGTGTATTCCATCTGGCCCAGATTCTATTCTGTCTAAATATTTCTGGACCATATCAATTTTGAGCAACTGTGGTTCATTTGGTGCTATGCCAATATCATTCTCATTATGAATATGAGCTCCCCCATGGTCCTTTGTATACACAGACCTGAAGAAGGTATTAAATACATTTGCCTTCTCTTTCTCCCCAGGTACTGGTGTCCCTTAGTCCGGTCCTCCGAACTCATTTTGTTTTGCCTTTTTCAGCATGTGTGCAGCAGACTGCAATAGTATTTGAAGACTCTGTCTCCAGTGTATTAGGTGTGGCAGCACCATTGGCTTTTGAGTACCACAATTATGAAGAGACATCTGACCTCTATCCACGCAGCTAATTGGAAACAGCACCAGAATGCTAGCCCTCCTGTTCTTCTTTCCACCTCTAGTGACAGGGATGAATATATCAAGAGGTGTTTATGAGCTTTCTTTCAGTGAAAGAAGGATTGGCAGTGGTCTCAATGATGCCTTTTTTTTTTTAGTCCTTGGCCATCTAATCTGTCTGCTGGCAGTACCTATTGGCAGCTGCATCACATGGAGGCTGATTATCTGGGATGAGAATATCTAGAGATCCTGCAAATGGGTGACCCCCTCAACTACTGGGTCACAAAGATGGACCATAAACCAGAGTTTGCCCAGTATCTAACCAAGCTGCTGAGCTGCTCTGCACCCCAAATGCTCCCTGAGCGGACCCAGTCCCACTCGATGGGTGGGACAACCAGGACCAACTAAAACGGCGCCTCCAGCCGCCTGCTGACCAAAGCCAGTGATCCATAATATTACCCCTAAGCTACTCCCACAAAATCATGCCACAGCCGACCCATGGAGGACAGGAGGCACGAATAGAATGGGAAGAGGGGAAAAAAGGGAGGGACAAGGAAAAGGAAAAGGGTAGGACAATGCCAAGGGGTACCCCAGGTACATCATATCTGCAAAAATTGAGCAAAAAACATAGAACAATAATACAGGAAGAGTAACAAAATAATATGATAATGCCAATTGGTAGATGGTTCAGCCAATGGAAAACCAATATATATAATGCACAGATAAATAGATACAATGACAAATAAATTATACACATCGAATAAAAAAACAAAAAAGAAGGTTCATTACAACCAAAACCTACCAAGGTATCATATATTATATCCAAGATCTTAAAGGAATGGTTTGTAAGACACATTTTCATTAATGCCAGGCAATATCATAGTATTTAACCGCTCTATCCAAAAGGCTTCCTTTTGTAAGATGCGTTTATCCCAATTACAACCTCTAGGGTCTTTGGGAATGACCTCGGGGACAGTAAAGGAGATCATACTAGTATCAAATCTGTGATAGAGATCCAAGTGTCTAATAATTGGGGTAACCAATTTACCATTTACAGAATAATAAATATGATCATTAATTCTCAGCCGTAATTTTCTAATAGTTTTCTCCACATAGAAGATTCCACATTTACAGGTCATGAGGTATACAACACCCTCAGTGTTGCAGTCCGCATAAAATTTGGGGTGAAAAATCTCCCCATTGGGAAGATTGAAAGTATGGACTGTTTGAATAAAGGGGCACAAATTACATTGATTGCATTTGTAAGTGCCTGTGTGGTAGGTAGATCTTGAAGAAGGATTAGGGACATAATGGCTTTTAGTGAGTCTATCACGTAAGGATGTCATTTTCCTATAAGTAATTTGGGGATAATTGCCTACATATTTACTCACAACTGGATCCACAGTAAGTAGATGCCAATGGTTTTGTAGAGCTCCATAAAGGGCTCGATGTTGGGATGAAAATCTTGTAATTAATGTAATGCGAGATTGAGGATCCTCTGATCTAACTGTCCGAAATAGGAGAGATGTCCTTGATTGTCCCCGAGCTTGGTTATAAGCCTTCCGTAATATTGATTTAGAGTATCCCCTCTGTAGAAGGCATGCGCGTAATTGGTCAGCTTGAATTTGGAAATCATTGTCATGTGTACAGTTATGTCTAATACGGACATATTGAGCATACGAATCAGGGCTGGAGGATGAGCGGTAGACACATGCAATATGGTATTACCTTCTGTATTTTTGCGATGAAGTGTAGTGGCCAGACACTTTAAAAATTGATAAGTCTAAGAATGTAATAGCGGACATATCATAGTTAAGAGTAAATTTCAAATTATATTGATTAACGTTCAAATTGGCTACAAACTTATGTAAAGAGTCAACTGTATTCGTCCATATAATAAAGATGTCATCAATATACCTATACCAGCATAATGCATGATCAAGATAGATACTGAGTGTCTCATCAGAGAAAATATCACGTTCCCAACCACCTAGATATAAATTGGCATACGCAGGTGTGCAACACGTACCCATGGCCACGCCTTGGGTTTCAAGATAATGAGACCCTTAAAAGAGAAACCAATTATGTGTGAGGATAAAAGATAGCAGTTTTTACAGGAACTCATTGAATTCCCATTAGGATCCTTATGGGATCCCCCTGCTGCCTTGCTTGACACACTTTTGATCCATGTATTATCATGTATCCCGACACACATTCTGCTCTGTAACTGATACCTGAAGGTATTTTTGAAATCTTATATTTACAAATAATTTTATATTATCTGATACTATGTGATACTTATATTCAATTCTCTTCTCTATGTAGTAACTCCTGAAGAAGCAATATTGTCACGAAACATGTCGAGTAACTATAGAGTAAATACTATGTGATTACCCATATCGACATTCGATTTATGCCTTTTGATATCTTTACTGGGATTCAGTATATTTGTGTCAATTTTAATAAGAAAAATATTTGAAAAGTTTTGTAACCAGCAGAAAATACCCAACCCCCCCCCCCCATGGGAGTTTTATATTCTTAGCTGAATAACATATATGTAACTGATGTGTATGGTGTACATTTCTATAATAAAGTGTTTTTTTTTTTTAATATTTTTGTTGCAGTGCCTCTGAAGTCCGCAATTAGCTTTTGCTTTATGTGTTCAAATTATTACTTCTCAAGAAAAAACTGACTTTCCACCATATGAATCAAACAGGGTTACCTGAAAAATGTTATCTGCTTTTTCTCAACACCAAACAACCATCAACCATCTGTACTCCTGAAATTGACCTACCAATCTTCACCATGCTACAACTTCCTATTGTAGCAGCTAATGTGCATACAGTACTATGTTACATTTTTATTTAGTCACATATAGTATACACAGTGTACACTCACCGGCCACTTTATTGGGTACACCTGTTCAATTGTTTGGTAACACAAATTGCTAATCAGCCAATCACATGGCAGCAACTCAATGCATTTAGACATCTAGACATGGTGAAGACAACTTACTAAAGTTCAAACCGAGCCTTAGAATGGGTAAGAAATGGGATTTAAGTGACTTAAAAGGCAATGTGGCTGGTCTGAGTATTTCAAAAACTGCTGATCTACTGGGATTTTCACGCACAACTATCTCTAGGGTTTACAGAAAATGGTCAGAAAAAGAGAAAATATCTAGTGAGTGGCAGTTGTGTGCATGAAAATGCCTTGCTGATGTTAGAGGTCAGTGGAGAATGGGCAGACTGGTTTAAGAAGATAGAAAGGCAACAGTAACTTAGCAGACCCCCTTCCATTTAGGTGCAAACCTTTGCACCATAAAGGTGCAGCATTTATGGGAAGGCTGGAGGAGTATTTAAACTAGGCTCAAGGGGGGGTGGGAGAATTAGATTATAACGGGGAAGACAGATCAGACAGGGGTCAGTACTTATTGGTGGGTGGAATGGGCAAAGATGGGGGGAAGGCTATGGCAGATAAGATGGTTCCCATGTTACAAACAATCAGTGGAATTGGTACCATTTGCATGAAAATAAAAATATGCAAAATACGTGTGAACAAGGTGTCAATGGATTAAAGTGTTTGTTCATCAATGCCAGAAGTCTGCCAAGCACAATAAGTGAGTTGGAAGCTTTGGTGCATGAAGAGAACTATGATTTAATTGGTATTGCTGAATCTTGGCTTCATTCTTCACATGACTGGGCCATTAATATTCCTGAATATTTACAGGGTAAATAGGAAAGGTGGTGTCTGTCTCTATGTGAGAAGAGATCTCAGAGCGAGTGTAAAAGAGGACCTAGTTGATGGAGAGTGTGATGAAGCTGAAGCATTATGGGTGGAACTGCACATGAGGGTGCCTACTAGAAAGGTAATCATTGGAGTTTGTTATAGGCCTCCCTTCTTTAATAATCTTTTATTAAACGCTCCAGTATCTTCCCAACAATAGAAGTTAAACTAACAGGTTTACAATTATTTGGTAAAGATTTTGACCCCTTTTTAAATATTGGCACCACCTTGGCTTTACGCCAATCCAGTGGTACTATGCCAGTCATTAAAGAGTCCCTACAAAATTAGCAATAATGGCTTTGAAATGACAGAGCTCAATTCTTTAAGGACCCGTGGGTGTATGTCATCCGGTCCAGGTGACCACATGTACGAGTTCTTGCTGGAAAAAAATATTTTAAGCAACAGACAGCATGGATTCATGAAAGACAGAAGTTGTCAAACAAATCTGATTTCTTTTTATGAGGAGGTGAGCAAAACCATGGACAGAGCGGTGGCGGTGGACATAGTATACTTGGATTTTGCAAAAGCGTTTGACACAGTTCCTCACACATGACTAATGTGTAAGGTAAAGTCTATGGGCTTGGAGAAATCCGTATGTAAAGTGATAGAAAACTGGCTAAAAGATCGTATTCAGAGAGTAGTGGTTAATGATTCATACTATGAATGGTCTAGGCTTGTCAGTGGTGTACCCTAATGTTCAGTGCTGGAACACTTACTTTTTAATATATTTATAAACAATATAGGGTCTGGGATTAAAAATCCCATTTCAGTCTGTGCAGTGGAATAATGTCCTTACAGGATGTCTTCAATTTACAAGCTGACCTCAATGCACTGTTTAATTAGGCAACTATGTGGCAAATGAGGTTTAATGTTGATAAATGTAAGGTTATGCACTTGGGGGCTAAGAATATGCATGCATCATACATACTAGGGGGAGTACAACTGGGGGGATCAATGGTGGAGAAGGATCTGGGATTTCTGGTAGATCACAAGCGTAATAATGGCATGCAATGCCAAGCTTTGGTTTCTAAAGCGAGCAAAATCCTCTCTTAGATTAAAAGAGGTATAGGCTCCAGAGAGAGATATCATTTTACCCCTGTACAAACCATTAGTAAGACTTCATCTGGAATATGCAGTTCAGTTTTGGGCACCAATTCACAAAAAGAACATTGGGGAACTGGAGAAAGTACAGTGAAGGGCAACCAAACCAATACGAGGCATGGAGGAGCTCAGCTATGAGGAAAGATTAGAGGAATTGAATTTATTCTCTCTTGAGAAGAGGAGATTAAGGGGGTTATGATCAACATGTATAAATACATCAGTGGTTCATATAGTGAACTCGGTGTAGAGCTATGCACCCTGAGGTCATCACAGAGGATAAGGGGGCACTCTTTACGTCTGGAGGAAAATTTAATCTCCAAACACAGAAAGGTTTCTTCACAGTCAGAGCCTGGATTCTTTCTTAGATACACAGAATATAACTGGATACTAACATTTATAGGTAAAGTTGATCCAGGGAATATCCGATTGCCTCTCGGGGGATCAGGAAGCAATTTTTTTCCCCTGCAGGAGCAAATTGGTACATGTTTTGCAGGGTTTTTTTGCCTTCCTCTGGATCAACTGTGGGTAAGGCAATGCAAACAAACATGGGGTAAATCAAT
The DNA here is from genome assembly GCF_062004578.1 of Staurois parvus. Taxonomy (NCBI): domain Eukaryota; kingdom Metazoa; phylum Chordata; class Amphibia; order Anura; family Ranidae; genus Staurois; species Staurois parvus. The sequence goes on along the minus strand of NW_028317855.1, from coordinate 11,185,629 downwards.
GTGGTTACACAGCCTTAAGAGTGCTATAAAGGGTGAAATTATCTATTACCTAGAAGCTGGCACTCAAAGGGTATAGCAGGACTAAATTAACCTACAACTGGGTAACTAGAGTCTCTAACCAACCTCAACCAGTTTGGAGGAATCAATAGGGTCCTGGTGTACACCTTGTGCCTACAACCCCAACAGCGGGTGGGTGTGTATGCTTCTATTATGGGGTACCTCGGAGGTGGTAGAAAGTACCTGGCGCCTAGTAGTTAACCTTGGATGTCTTTCAGGGGGGCCTTTCTTTAGGTGCTGCACTGTCCCTTTAATAGTGTGATTGGATAGGAGATAGGTTGCTAAGTAGCGTAGTCTCTGTTCAGACTAACAGTGTGTGTCGAGCATTTAGACTGTGTAGTTCAGCTCACCACTTTCTAACAGGTGGCTAATAAGGTCCCAATGGCTTGGCAGTCAGAGGTTCCCCATGATCAAGTCCTAAATCCTCACACATGCTGCAGTCTCTCAGATTGTATCTTGAAGATGCAGTGACTCTTGCTTGCTCTCAAACTCAGTCTCTGAAGGCAGGCTCAGGTGCAGGTCTGTCCCCTCTCTCTGGTGTGGGGGAACAAGCACAGCAACAGGTCCTCTTAGCTTCTTTTTATTGGCTCCACTCCCTTGGCTATGAGGCACAGACCCCGGCAGCAGGTCTGTTCCCTTTGATCTCTTCCCTGAACTGCCTCAATTTCTCTCAGTTTGCTTGGGAAAATGGTGAAACTCTCCTCCTATGAGTGTGGTAATTTATGGGCATTGGGGTCAGGTAGCCATTAGCCTCCATTTCCAAGTATGGTTCAGCACCTGTTTAAAAATCCATGGTGCCTGAAAAGTACATTTTCTTGAATGTTCCCATTGGCTCTTACTCTCCCACCCTGTGACTGGATCTACACTGCCTACCAGAAGGAAGGGGGAGAGTAGAGTGTAAGCAGGGAATTTCTCCACTGGCACAGAGCTGCTTTACACAGATCCCGGGAGGGGGGAGAGAGTGGGATTGAACCCCTACACAGACCCTGTCACAGTTCTTAGTGCAGCGGGGAGCATTAGTGAGAAGCTGTTGTTGTAAACATTTCCATGATACCCCTGCTGTGGGAAGGAATCAGGGGTGGATGAAACAAGCAGTTTGGGTCGGGGGGGGGGATTAATACTTGCAGCTCACTCTCTCTATCTGTACAGTAAGCAGTGGCTACAATAAAAAAGAGTTAGAAGTGGACAGTACAGTTTCAAGACAGTCTGTGAGCTTGAAGAAAGGAAGAGGGAGTGCCTAGGACATACAAGGTTTTGGGGCTGTGGGTTTCTATTGATGCACACAGTGTAGGGGGGGGGAACAATTCTAGTTGATGCATGCAAGGGTGGCTCCATAGGATGCTGCAAGAGAAAGAATCCGCCAAGAAACTGTAAACCTGGGCAGCAGTCATGGCATCAGCTTGAACAGGAATTCACCTCAGACAGGCAGCTCTTATATTTCTTTCACTCACATGTGCAAATACATATACACTCTCATAATATTTTTACTTAACGCCAAATGAACTTATTTTTAGCCAGTGTATTGACATTATAAGATACTGACATAATAAAATTTTTAAACATGAAAATCAGTTCAGGAAAGCATTCAAGCCAGGTTTATAAAGTGTCTTCAAACAATAAGGTGCACAAATTGTAGTTTTCCCATGGATATATTTTTTCAGACCCATTAATACAACATTTGTTACTGTCACAGCACATATTTTGAGATTCTGGCTGCTTTAAAGGTTGTTTCACTAGAGTGATATGACAAGCCTGTTGGGAAGTAAGAAGAGGGGAGGGAAGATGGATGTATGGTGCCTTGTTGACAAGTGGTGGTTGTGAGAAAAGAGAAAGATCAGTAAAAATTTCCATTAAATTAGAAAAGAAAAAACAAGTTGCCCCTAACATCACCTCTGATGGCTCCTTAGACCAGCTGCTTCTTGGATACCCCACTGAGGAACAAATTGCTTTCTTAGCAGGGCATTTGGACACTACTGCATTAATAGATATGGATCCCAGCATGCTAACCCAAGCATGAAGGCAATTTAATATGAGCAACACTGTCATCTCAATTTAGGACAACAGCTAGGATGCCCTAAAGGGCACTACAACAGCTTTGAGAAGTACACAGCATAAGACATTTTCTGCTGTCTTAAGGCGATCGAATGCTGGTATTTCTAGCAAGTAGATAAACCAAAAATAAAGCGAAATGTAAATGGAGAGTTGACAGCAGCGTTGTACATGTCAGAAGCAATTGGTTTCAGGTTAAATGTATTTCTTTTTCCTATTTCATGAATAAGCACTTTTTTGTAAATCATAATAGAAGAAATTCAGTTTGACAGAGTACTGCACAGGTAAACACATACAGTAAAGCAACAATATATAAATATATATAAACCTTAGATACCACAAACTCATGACACACACACACACACACACACACACACACACACACACACACACACACACACACACACACACACACACACACACACACACACACACACACACACACACACACACACAGACACACACAGACACACACACACACACACACACACACACACACACACTTCTGGCCCAGCCATCCCAATGTGCTTTTCTCTCACTTACCTCATCCACAGAACATTTAATTTTTTTGTCAGTTTATGTGAGATTTTAAACTGATTTTCAGATTTCATAATTTCCTGTAGAGGATATCTCAGCATTCACTTCCTGTAGGCCATCTCTCAGAAGCCTTCACTTCTTTGTTGTATCACAGAAAAGGGTGAACTAGGGTGTGTTCACCACTTTGGACCACACCTCCCTCATTAAAATACTTCCTCCCATCAGCTATGTAGTACAAGGGCCTGTCTGATTTGATACAAATTAAACTGATTGTTAAAGCATGGCTATCTTTATACAAGTACATAGGAGGAAGTGGATGGAGACATTCAGTTGTCTGGCCCCATTCACATCTCCATGTAGTGAAGACTCACATTCCTGCATGGGTTTGTTTTGGGTGTTTTGGAGTGTTTTCAGTTGTCACACATAGGCCAGTCCGTTCACTTGAACGAGCTGCCATACATGCAACAATCGCCCCCGAAAATCTCCAGAAACCTTTTTTATAAAGCAGAGCACAGTGCATTACTGCAATTTTTGGTGTGTTTCTTGAACTTGGGGTGCCTTTACCATGTAATGACAACACAAACACAATGCACATTTGCAGCATGTTTCTGAAATGCATGGCAAAGCATGCATTTTCTGTGCCATTTGCCATACGTTTGGAAACACACAGATGTGAATGGAGCCTCATTGGAGTCTTCTTGTGTAAATGCACCAATTTCACTTACAGGCCCCATTCACACCGAGAGCAGAGGGGGTGCATGTTTTTTGGCTCATTTCTCCAGTGACACACATAGGGCAGCCTGTTTTATGTTTTTTACTGCGCATTTTACGGCATTTGTCACTCTATTTTTCATGTGGAAAACGTGTGCTTGTTTCTTTTCAAATCCTTTTTATTGAAATTTTACCAATTACAGCAATATAAATGGATTCAGAGAGTAAGTACAAATTTTTCTTGGCACCATGGCTCAAGCATGGTCTTAAATTTGCGAAAGCATTCATATACTGGCCTATTGACCATTAAAGATATACATAAACAATACAATGCAATACTTGCAGTTTTGGTTTCCAACAAAGGTGATTACAATTAAGGCGTATAGAATTTGCATAGTGCACTAATTGCCATCACAGTTATCCCAGAAGAGCGGACCCACATATGGTCAGACCTCCAGGTATTATAATCATAAAAAAAAAAAAAGAGAGGGAGAAAGGAAAGGAGAAACATAAAGGGTTAGAAAAGAACAGAGCTCATATTTACCCACTAGAACCACATCACACTCAATTATATATACTCATAATGTGTAACATAAACAATTCTTTCCATCAAGACCATTTCAGGTCAAATTTCTCCATATGCTGATAGGAAATGGCCACAGCCCTCTCGCAGATATAATGTGAGTGTACTCTGTGAATTACTTCTGATATTGAGGGGGTTTTAGTTGATTTCCAAGCAGCAGTAATGGACAATGGCAGCAATAAGTATATGGCCAATTATTGTTCTAATTTGTTCTACATTTAAGGTAATATTAAGTAATGCCAGATGCGGTGCCGGGCTAGTCAGTATTCTAGATACCCGCGAAATAAGTGCAAAAACCTCTTGCCAAAAATTATGTAGGCAGGAACACTCCCACATAATATGAAACAGGTTACCTTCCCTGCCACAGTTCCTCCAGCACAATGATGACACATTAGGATACATTTTAGCTACTTTGTATGGGGTAAGGTAGCTACGGTACAGTATTTTTAGAGAGCAATCCCAGTGATTGGTACATTTTGTAATACTCAAGTTACTGCTCAAGGCTGCATCCCACTCATCTCTGGTGAAAGATCTTTGTAGATCCCTCTCCCATCTACCCACACAGTTTGGAATAGAGACATCATTGTCATAGTGCAAAAACTTGTAGAAACATGAGATACCGTTTTTTATTCTAATAGGGTTAGTTAAAACGTGCCATATTTTAGAATCTATTTCAAGCCATTTCTTCGGATTAACACTGTGGTAGCCTCTTATTTGCAAAAAAGAGTGTAGGCCTCTGTATGGGACAGAGTTTCCTATTTCAGCAAAAGTACTGTAACCTAGATCCCTTAAGGGGTTGGTATTGAGATTTGGGATAAAGTATTCATACACTGATAATGGAATATCTATTTGAAGCTTGGGAGAGGAGGTAGGCAATTTATTCAGGCCTATTATCCATGCTTTCAGTGTTGCAGTGATGGATGGAAGAAATGTAGTTAAGAATTTTGATGTAACAGACCTAGCCAACAGTAATGCCCGAAGGTCTCTATTGGGAAGCACTCTGCTTTATTTGTACCCATAATTTATCTGACGGGACAAACCATGCTGGAAGTTGATCCAGCATCGTTGCATAATAGAAAGTACTAGAAGACCGATCCCTCCTTTGGATTTATGTTTAGTGAGGGACAGGAATGGGATCCACAATTTCTTCCCCCTCCAGATATATCTATTTAGGGCCGCCTCCAACTTACAGAAATAGACAGGAGGAATAAGAATCAGAATCGTTCTAAAATAATATAATATTTTAGGAAAGATCAACATCTTAAACGCCGCTATTTTTCCTATCCACAAGGTTTCAAATTTGTCAAGCTGCTGCAACTCCACTATGATAGACTGGTACAATTTTTCGAACTTATATTTAAATGTATTGGAGGACGGGGCTGATATATATATACCAAGGTAGTCCAATTTCTTATGGGTCCAGTGGTAGGGAAATTTGTCTTTAAGATATTTCAAAGGTCCCTTTGCTATAGCTACTGGGAGAGCACAGAATTTTGTAATGTTAAGTTTATAGTAAGAAACTGCACTAAACGACTGCAAGGAAGCCGAGATTTCTGTAAGGTAATTCACCGGGTCAGTAACAGTAAGTATGACATCATCTGCAAATAGTCCAATTTTATGGGCTGTGGATGCTACTTGAATGCCTGAGATCCATGGGTTAATTCTAATTGCAGTCGCTAGGGGTTCCATTACTAATGAAAAAATTATGAGAGATAGAGGACATCCTTCCCTTGTTCCATTGGAAATGCTGAAAGGGTCCGATAAAGCGTTAGATGTAAATACTTGTGCGGTAGGGACTGTATATAGTGCCATAATATCTGACTTTATAAAACCACTGATACCGAATTTGTTTAGAGTAGCGTCTAATTATTGCCAATGGACTCTATCAAAGGCTTTTTCAGAATCCAATGCCAAAAACACGGCCTGGAGCCCAGGAGATTCAATCAAATGCCACAGATTAAGTATTCTACGGGTACCATCTGCTGCTTGTCAGCCCTTGAAGCCCACTTGATCAGCCTTAATAAGAAGAGGAGTTATATTTAGAAGGCGAGATGCTATGATTTTGGCGTATATTTTAAGGTCCGTGTTTAGCAGGGAAATGTGCCTAAAATTTTGAGGGCGGTCTGGAGTCATGCCTGATTTAGTGACAATGATAACCTTTAACATCTCAGGTGGGAATGTGGACTTAAGCACTGCTCCATCGAAAGATCTTTTAAGGTGAGGTAGTAGTATGGATTGAAATTCTTTATAGTACTCCACAGAGAAACCGTCAGCCTCCGGAGATTTCCCTTTTGGTAAAGCTTTAATAGCCGCGATTATTTCACTTTACAGGATAGGTTGATTAAGCCCCTCTAATTTTTGATATTCTAATGTAGGCAGTGGTAGTTTTTCAAAGAATTGATTAATCAGCTCTGAAAGAAGTAAATTCTTGAATAAGATTTGTGTGGGGCCGAGTAATGAGTGAAATCTTTTTCAGATGCATGTAGGCATCTCCAGGGATCATACAAATTGGTTTCAGCCAGTACAGGAGCTAGGGAATGTCTCAAACTGTGAGAAGGGTTTGAAATATCTAGCGAGTTATTTATGATAGTGTTGAAGTCTCTACAATATAGCAAGAAACCCTTCTGAATGTTTGCCACTTTTTTCCTTAGAGAATTCAGAAAATGGACCTGGTGAACATTGGGAGCATAGAGATTCACAATGGTATATACAATATTGTTGATTTCGCAGACAATAATTAGAAATCTGCCTTTACTGTCGGACATTTTAGATAGTAATGAAAAGGCAACAGAGTTTTGGACAACAATGAGAACACCACATTTCTTATCCGGACCATTGGATGTGAAAACATATGGGAACAAGCGATGTGCGCAGTGCGGTGCTTTAAGGGAGGAAAAATGTGTTTCCTGAACACAAATCACATCTCTATATAGCCTTTGAGCCTCTTTCCACATCAATTGTCACTTAAAACGACTGTTAAGACCATGGTGAGTTCCAGTGGCGTGCTGGTATTGATGCTGTGCAGGAAAAAAACTAAAAAGGAAGAGAGAGAAATTTGAAGAAAAACAAAATGAACAGTTAACATATAGGTTTGTGTGAAATAAATCACTGTAATGGATGGGGGGTAAACGCTGGGATGCGCAGCTAGAGTAACTGCTGTCCAAGTACACAGCAGGTAGAACAAAAAAAAACAGGAAGTGCAGGAGTATAAATATTGATTCACATCATCCTGCTACTTGTTTCGATTCAGAAGTTATTTTTCTGGGATAAGCTTTATTGGGCACAGGTTCTACTTCCGCAGGTAGAAGGTCCCATTTTTTAGCTAGTTGGAATCCTTCCTCTTCAGAATTGAAGGTTGTCCTTGGTAATAAGCAATATGGTAGGAAAGACCCACTGGTATTGGATATTATTATTACGCAGTAATTTCATGAAGGAGAGCAACTTCTTGAGGGCCAATATGGTGTGCTGTGAGAGGTCGGTAAACAGAGAGATCCCAGTACGGGAAGCAGGTTATTCTTCCGTGGGAACATTAATTCCTCCTTAACATGGTAGAAGTGAATTCTCGCTATTATATCCTGAGGGATATAGTTGGGAAGAAAAGAGGGCTTTGGCAGTCTATGCTCTCTATCCACTACTACCTCCCTATTCGGAGTGTGTAGCAGCAGTGTAGAAATCATTTGTTGGATATATTTGCGGAGATCTGCGACAGGAACATTTTCACCAACTCCCCTGAATTTTATATTATTTCTGTGGGAGCGGTCCTTCAGATCCACAATTATTCATTTTCAAAGCTTTCAGATCATCCTCTGCCTCGTTATCTGCGTCAACTAATTCGTTATGAGCTGTCGCGAATTCGCCCATTTTAGTTTCCATATGCTCTTCTGCTATGCAGCCATCTCTGTACGATCTCCTTTAGATTTACCAAAATTATATAATAGGAGGACACACAATCTATCCAATCACTCTATATCCAATCAAGCAGGCCCTTGCACTACATCAGGGGTGTCCTGTGGGCTGCATGCAGCCCCAGGAAGTTTAGCATGCAGCCGGAGAGCGTCTGTAGAGATGCTGGGGTAGCCAGGTAAGTGCACATGGGGAGAGATCCTGGGATGTTGTGAAAAAAGAGTTGATGGGTGAAGGGTGTGTACTAACGAGGTCAGTGCAGGATGAGTGTGCTAATGAGATCAGCTGGTAAACTTCTTCCTGGTCTTACTGGCTGCTCTCATTTCAGGAAGTGAAAAAGCGTTCTAAGAAATTTAGCAAGGGCTAAGGTAAGACCTTGTTCTCCAGATCAAAGAGAGTTTATATTTTTTTGCAACTAAGGTACATTAATGGTATATTGGTGCATAGGGGAGCTGGATTTTAGAAAAAAAGGTGAATTTAGCCTTTAGTTCACAAAGTTAAAAAAAATGAATGCACTAAAAATAATAAATTGTTGCAAAATTCTATTAAATAAAAAAGAATAGACTATTTAGCACATATTTCTAAGTTCAACATGGTGAACTAGACAATATTGTTAAGATTGTCAATAAGCTACACATTAAAAACCTTACAGCCCAAAATATTATACTTCTTCCTGTGGCATATGTGGTGACACCGAATATATCTATAATAAAAGCAGAACAAGCAAGTGCACGGTTAGACATAAATCAGCTGGCATAAAAGGATGAACCCCTCGTTTGCGCAAGCTCTTTTCCCTAAGGTGTAATATATCATTTCTGCTGGCTCTGTCCATGGCGGTACCCAGAGGTACCCTGAGCCATCCCTGTAATGCAGCTAGAGGCCAGTGGTGGTGTTTGAGTCTTCCCTGTAATGCTGTGAGAAGCCAGTGGGGTTTTTTTCCTGTCTCCATACCATGATCCTACTGATGGAAGTTTTCCCTACCCTTGGAAGAGCTGAATATATTATTATGCGCATTTAATATGCGCTTCTGGCCAGTGCATTCATACAGCATTTCCTAGCATGGAGTCACTTTCACTTATTCATCACGAAGATTATTTGGACAGGTTCTCCTGTTTTTGCCATTTTTTCTTGAATGATCATATTTTATACCGGACTGTTCACCATTGTCACTTTATATTTAATAATATCACTTTCTCTCTGCCTAAATTGCAAGACACTCATGGAATATTATTCACTTCAGCGCTTGATTTAAGCGCCTCATTTTGTATTTGCCACTAATGTCACTTTATTCATTTATGCACTAGTGCCTTGTTTTTATCATATTTTATAATGCTGCATTTTACCAAATATGTGTATATGTGACTATATGTGGCTTTGCTACGTGTATACGTATGTATGTTCTGTACATGCAATCATTTATAAAAAGATACACAATGCCCCCTCTACCTTCATTTAATGCAGATTAGTGTGACCAGTAATGTAAAGCTCTAAACAAGGAAGCATACTTTTAGGTTCAAGGAACACAGAAGACAATGGTGTACTACTGTAGAGTTTTTTCTAGTGTCCATTCTGACATCGATGCCAGGAGCATTTTAGCATCAGTTGTTTTAAAGAGGAACATTTAAATCAAGTGAATAAAGCTGGCTTTTGAAAGCACCCTTGGCAAAGTGATAGTTTGTCCCAACCCCCTGTCACTTCTACTGGACAGCTTGGTTTGCATGTATGTTAGAAGAAAAGATGCTATAAATAAAGGAATGTGGAATAAAAAAAATTGTATAATGAATAATAAAATGTGTATGTATCAAAGCCTAGATCAGGTATTTTATGCCTTTTTATTTCCTCAGTCACGCATGTATTGTAAAAGGCCCCTCTTACCCTTCTTTTCATGCTGTCATCCATCTCCTTTCTCTGTGTCCAGGTCACACCTCCTGTAGTCTTTTGGACCATAGAAGTCTCATCAGCACGCATTCAGGGATTATTGTGGGCTTGACACACATAAACACATCCATTGCAATTACCTTACATATATGGTTGCAAAACATTATAGGCAACATGGAATTCCTGGAGTGGAAGTCTTAGAGTGGCCACCCACATCACTGCTGCATATCCTGAGTGTGCCAGTCTACTCATCCCACAGACTGGCATTGTAAGGCATAGTAGAATGAAGGGGGAGGTCATATGACCACCATTTTAAAAGTTTTTAATTAGGTATAAGTAATAAAAGATACATTTTAGGGGGCAGGAACATATGTAAACAGGGTATTAGAAGCCTGGAATTGAGCTTTAACCACGTACAATTTTCGAATAATTTTGGGAATAAAATAGCTATACCATCCAATACTTAAAATTAATGCTGAGAAAGTTTTTGAGCAATTCCTTCAAAATACCACCCAGTGTCATAGTTATGCAACTAAACATAAATCAAAAAACCTTTATCGTGCTGCATGTTAAAATCCCTGAGTTGGTGACCGTGCTCTAATCAACCTGGAGAATCTGTCAAAGGCAGTGGTAGCAGCTACCCCTACTAAGTGAATTCACACTCTAGAACAGGGGTGTCAAACTGGAAGCCCTCCAGCTGTTGCGAAACTACAAGTCCCATCATGCCGCTACCTTTGGGAGTCATGCTTGTAACTGTCAATCTTGCAATGCCTCATGGGACTTGTAGTTTGGCAACGGCTGGAGGGCCGCCAGTTTGACACCTGTGCTCTAGAATGTAAAACAATGACTAGACAGGTGCTTACTTAATATGACTCCAACAATAAACATAAAAAAAACAAAAAACATACAAAGCCAGTGTACGTGTTCACATAGATTATTCACATATTTACATTCACATATATTATTTTAAGCTTAATACAATCTAATTCAGGTATGGTTAATTATTAATATATGTGAACCGTAGCAGTTTTTACAGCCGGTATAAGAAAAATTAGTTTGTGTATTATCGGTACGTCGGGTGCCCGCCATTTTCGTGAAGCAGCCCAATCAAAACATCTTAGATCCTATAAATTATAGCCCAGAAATGGCGGCATGTCACTTCCTAAAGACAGTTAGAGGAAGAGGTTAAACATACATAGAAGCGTGATTCTGTCACTTCTGGGTCCTGCATGACTTTACGCCTGGCCCATCAACACGAGGCTTGGAATGCACATCGGCGATCCCAAGAGAGTCATGATATCTCTACATTGGCTGTACAAACTGGTGCCGGAGTTCAGGCACCACCCAATGTGAGTATTTTTTACTTATTTTATCTGGAACCATGATCCGTAATAAACACTACATTTAGAACATATTTTATGGATATTCTCTCTTTATTTTGAGTTCTTCTGAGAGCCACTATTGAGAGAAGGGGAGCCTGGAGACCCAACATATGAGAGCCTAAAATTGGGAATCCAAGCATTATCTGACCATCCATATTGGGGATCAAAACCTTTTGGTGAGTGGGGAATTTGAGTATTACTCACAAGTGGTGAAGAAGACCTATCTGGACTAATGTGACACCATTTTATAGGACTCTCACCTATCTACCATTCTGGAGTAATGTGACACCATTTTATAGGACTCTCACTACTTGATGTGGTGTTCAGAAATGCACTTTATTGATACACATTTATTGGCTTCATATGTTTTTTGTTTTTTTGATGCTTATTGTTGGAGTCATATTGAGTAAGCACCTGTCTATTCATTGTTTTACAGCTATGCAACTGTACTAAGGAAGTCAGGAGATGGATTAATGACTCCCAGAGGATAGTATGATAGAGCGGTAAAGGAAAGGGACAGAATAGTAAAACTTAGTGAACTATTTATCAAGTATTCACTTGGATATTTCCCCAATATTTAGCCAAATTCATTCAAGATTCGATAAAGGACTTTCATTCTATTGATACCAGTGGATTTGGGCTTCCTTCAGACATTCACTCAGCTTTCAATGGCCAAAAATACCATTCCATGATATTTGTCCAGAACTGTTCTTTAATATAGTACCATTCATCCTATTGATCACTATTGATCTCCTATTGAAGAAAATTAAATTAAAATGCACATGTCATTATCCAACTGTCCATTCAGGACCATATTGTTAATGTTATTTTGCATACTTCATTCAAATTGGCTGTTTTCAAAGTGAATCTACTCTTTCACCAGTGCAGTTTGCATTAGTTTGGTTTCCTTAAAGTGACCCTAACCACTGTACAAGAAAAGGTCTGCTAGCAGCAATCCACCCAAGCCAGCATCCTCCACTTACATATTTTCTCTTTTGAAAAGCTATGACTGATATCAACACTCCTGGAGGGTACTGGTTCACCATTGCATGCTGTGGTTCCACCTCCCAACAACTATATTCCTATTTTGTACTGTAAGCACAGCTGGTGGGAGGACCCACAGACACAATGGAAAGCAGAGTATCCAACAACTCCTGGAGCATCAGATACCAATAGCAGCTGTAGCTCTGCAAGAGAGCAAAACTTGGAGTTTCTGCTGCTTGAAGTAGTAATATCCTTCTTTCAAAGGTTGCTTGTATATTCATTTTCTTGTTTTAGCTACAAGGTGACCTTAGGGTGACATTGATCTACACATACAGAGATATCTTTCAGGTTTGGTAAGTTTTTGTGGCTGGGTTTTGGGGTCTTGCAAATATGGATAACTTTTTTTGCTCCCAATGCTACATTCATTTTGTGTCTTATCTCGGCAGAGGTTAGTGAGGAAGCATTTTTTATTGGTTGTCAGCAGTGGCACATTCCAGCCTATGTCTGCATGCTTATGATAGTATGAGTCAGCCTAGATTGCATTTTGAGGTCTTGCAGGCAGCTTTGAAGTATAAGTAGTCTTTTCTCCATTTTTTGTCATCTGAGAATAAGTGGCTAAATGTAAAATGAGATTGTTTTCCTTTTGGTATTTTGTCTAATGGTAATTTGCTCAAACCTGACCTGCTGAACCAGCTTCTCAGGGTGCTCATAACCTCCATTGATATCCACTCTGGGCTAGCTGTGGGGCCCTGATTGTACTCACCACTACCACCTTTCCTCAGGAACAATATTGAAAAGGTTCTCCCACATTGTTGCCATACCTATTGGATGCAAAGCAGCTTCTGACCAAGGAAGAGAAAATACTGCTTAATTCTCTGACCTCTCCTATGGAACATAGTTGTGGCACTAATGTTGGAGGCCTTATGTCTGCTGTGTGAGCCTCAACTGTTTTGAGACTTTAAGAAACAGCCACAGTAGATGGTCATCACTATATAGTCATGGAGAGGGGCCACCAGAAGTAGATGAAGGAGAGACCTTCATCTTTCCATCCGGAGAACAAAAAAGCCCATTGATTGTAACAGGGACTGGGGAGTCAGGGTCTATTGAAGCAATGGCTAAGGATACAGGGTCTGGGCTGAGAGGGGCTAGAAGGTTGAGCAGTACCAGGACTGGTCCAATAGCACTTCCTCCAAAGGTACCTGAAGATGACAAGTATAGGGTAAAGGTTGGACACAAACATTTTGATTAGAATTTTTGGCATAACGTTAATAAGTCTAAAGCTCTTTTGCATGCATGTGAGACAAAGAGTGGTAAGGATGGACATGGTATTGTCAGTAATTCTAATTGGAAGTGAGGATACATTAGAGTTAGTCCATCTAGGGAACAGCTCTGGTTTGTGTCCTGAAAGGTGACAGATTAAAAAAGATTTCTACTTCTCTTCCTGGCCCACAAAAGATCACAGTCAGCACCTGTGGTAGTGAGCCCTTGTAGATAGTCACTTGGGGATCCCCAGGGTGCGGAGTCTAAGCCCCAGCCTGCTTCATCACCAGAGCCCCTGATGATGGGGATGGACTTTCAGCAAGCTGTGACCAGGTCGCAGCCGCTGGGTACACCCAGCTGAGGATGAGGAGACAGCTCGCAGAAGCAGAGTACAATGGGAGGAAACAAACAGAAATCCAATAGACTAGCCAAGGTCAGGACAGACAAAAAACAAGCACACTCAGAGAACGAAGTCGGGGTCGGTACACGAGTAGTCAATGCAAGATACAGGCAATAGCAACACAGAGGAGCTCAGACAACTAGGACGTTGCTCAGGCAAAGTGGCCTAGACTGAGCATGTCTTATATAGGCAGGCAAACAAGGAAGTGGGCCAGGAAGTGATGGAGGGGAAGGAAATAAAACCAAGAGAACAGCAGACAACGCCCATAGGTGAGCACAGACAAACACACATGTGAAAGGGATCAGGAATAACACTGCAGCAAGGAGGTAAGAATACACAAACAAGAAACTGCAGGCTAACTTGTGACAATCAAGTTGCCCTTTCTCTGATATTTACCAACATTTGTCCGACATAAAGTAACTTTTAAGTAGAGAAAATGCATGCAGAAACTGATGGGTGAATCCTGTTAAAATACTCTTGGGTGAATGCCCGTTAAATATGTAGCGCTACCCTTATGTGGGCCATTGTGTAGTGGGTACCGCTAAGCCTCTCCTTGCACAGCCAGGCAACAGGTATTTCTCACACAGACTTGCATCCAAAAGGCAATGACCAGTCCATGGGCTTGGTTTTGATGTTTTATTAGGGGAAATTTACTTGGATAGGAAAATACGAATAATGGGATACCCAGTTTGGCTTGAATCAATGGAAGGGGGACACTTCCTTTCTATGTACAAAGGCAGATCCTGGACTGTTATTTTCCTGAAAGCCGTCAGTTGTTGCGGATCAGTAGAAGCTGCCCTTTATGGGCAAGCAACCACCAGCTCCTCAAAAAACAACTTAGCTTCTCGTAGACACATGCAGTGATGTCTCCTCTGCCCCTGTAGAGCTGCTCCCAGTTTCACAGTCTGCGAACTCTACCAGCCCTCTTAGCTTCTCAGAAGATCTCCCGGGACAAGAATAAGATTTAGCCCAGCGCTGTCATTAGAAAGCTTGCTACATGTGGCAGTCTTTCTCCTTGCAGATCCCAGAGAGTGCTGCTGTACTCACTCTGTCCTCATGCTCTCTGATGCTCCAGGTCTCTATCCCATTCATGCCTCACTGCTGAATGTATCCTCCTGAGCCAGCCCAAGCTCAGCCTGGAGGCCAGCCCCCCAGACCTTGGGGACCTCTCCCAGGCACCAACAGTCTCCTCAGCACTCCAGCTTCCACCAGACACCTCTGTCAGCCTGACTTTCCTATATTTCTGGGCCAGTCCACCACTCAACCAGGGTCTCCAAACCTGGGATTGGCTGGATCTCCATGAATATGCAGATTAGTCCTTCACCCCTTCCTGCTTACCGACTTCTGGAAGGTTCTATGGTCCCCCAGAGTAAGGAGGCGGTGATAGAGCCACTACCTGTTGAGTCATCCAGCTGACCTGCAATAACCCAACCTCAATCACAGACTCACAAAATTACCATGAGTCATACACAATGATTTTAGCTATAATTCACTACACTATTCTAGTAGCACACTAGAGGGTGCTACAAATATTTATTGGGTGAACTGGCCATTGAGTCCTGGACAAAAGAACACCTTAGTTTTCTTATTCACAGAACTGTCTGTACTTGAGGGAGCTATATTATTTGAACTAATGCTTCCAAACCAAAAATGTTGAAGGTATGTTTAACCACTAGCCTACAGGGCACTTATACCCCCTTCCTGCCCAGGGCAATTTCCAGCTTTCAGCGCTGTTGCACTTTGAATGACAATTGCTTGGTCATGCAACACTGTACCCATATGAAATTTTTATCATTTTTTTGTGACAGATAAAGCTTTATTTTGATGGTATTTAATCACCTCTGGGAATTTTATTTTTTCTTAAACAAACCAAAAACCACTGAAAAGTTTGAAAAAAGGTGTTTTCTTAGTTGTTGTTATAAAATTTTGTAAATAAGTGATTTTTCTCCTTCACTGATGTGCACTAATGAGGCTGCAGTGATGGGCACTGATAGGCTGCACTGATGGACACTGATAGGTGGCACTGATGGGCACTGATGAGGAGGCACTGGTAGGTGGCACTGATGGGCATTGACAGGCATCACTGATGGGCACTGAAAGGCAGCACTCATATATGGCACTGTTAGGTGGCACTGTTAGGCGGCACTGATAGGCAGCACTGACAGGCACTGATAGGCGGCACTGATGCACACTGATAGGTGGCACTGACTGGCACTGATAGGGGGCACTGACTGGCACTGTTAGGCGGCACTTATTGGCAGAACTGATGGGCACTGATATGTGGCATTGATGTGGCAATGATGGGCACTGAAATGTGGCAATGATATGGCACTGATGGGCACTGGCAGGTGGCATGGTTGAGCACTGAGAGCTGGCACTGATGGACACTGACAGGTGGCGCTGCTGGGGCTACACAGATCATCAGGGCACACTGATCATCAGTGCTCTGATGATCTGTGTACATGTCCCCTCCGAGGAATGCTGATTACCGGCTCTCCTCTCCTCACGAGATGTCAGCGTCACAGCTCGTGGGGAAAGAAACACCGATAACTGACATTTCCGTGTTTACATGTGATCAGCTTTGATTGGACACAGCTGATCACATGACCGAGCCGACATCTTCGGCTCTTTCCATGGATCGGTGATCCGCTGTGTCCGAGGGACACAGCACACCGCCGATCGCCACACTGCACACTCTGGGAGCACGGTTAGAATGGGAGGACTTCATATTACGCCCTCCCAGAACGAGAGAACCACCTTGCGTCCATCATATTACTATATGGCGGGCGGGAGGTGGGTTAAGTTCCCACTACAGCACAAAGTTTTGTTTTGATAGAGTTCAGGAATTTTTTGACACATGCTTTCAAACCATATTGTAGTGTTGCAGCATTGTAACACAGCGCTGAGTTTCAATCATCCACAATATAGCATTCAATATCTATTGAAAACGACAGAAATATTCCACTTCGAATAAAAAACAAGATTCATAAATAGCTTACAGTGTAAAATATGCAACTGGATTATACAACTTCAGTCATTTCAAAATTTTAAATTCATATTTTTATTTTTATAAGTAACTGGCATGTTAATTTATCATACAGCAATGTCAATGACAATCCAAGGTAATTCACAATGAGAATACAGAAAGGACAGTGATCTGCTTTATAATTCAACTTCCATTATGGTTGCAAAAATATTGACAGATGGCATTCACAGAACTTTGACATGAAATGTGCTGTGCTTTCAACTTAAAGACTCAAGTAGATATTTTGTTTTGAAATAGCACAAAACAGTTAAAATTATTGTTCCGTTTATGCTAAAACACATAACATGCACCTGGTTTAGAAGCAAATTCCCACCTGCACAAAAAACTGCTAAAATAATGAAAATTCATTATCCAGTGACCTGTTATGCTGCTGATGCAATACATGACTTTTATTGGTTTGCAGAGTCAAGCATTACTTTCATTTACCATGTAACAAAGTCGATATATGGGCAATTAAGCAGCAAAAATTATTAGTGTTAGTAGATTTAATTTTCCAGAATGTTGGATATTTTCTGTAGGTCATGCCATTTTAATCAACTAGTGCTATGTATGAGCACATTTGTAAAGTGTCATTTATTTCTGTCATTAACTGTATGGGTGAAATATAAGTGTTTGGTGACAAAGCTAGGCTAGGGCTGAACTGAGGATTATAGCCGAATTGAAGTCACAAAAATAAATGTAACTAAATTGGCACTAGATAATTTTTTTTTTGTCCACATGTAAAAATCTGAATTTTTGGCCATAAAATGACTTAGATTCTCAGAACATTATACGTTGTATATTGTCTGAGAGCAGATGCCCTGTAGAATACAAAAGATGATAGTTACAATTTTATATGTTGCAAAATATTTGCGCAACTGTTTATCAAATGCAAATTTTCAGGAAAAAATATAACAAAATTAAATTTAGTGCAAACTCACAAAATGCAATACCCAATTTTTGGTAAAATATAAAAGATGGGGTTGCATTGAGTAAATAGATACCAAACAAGCTTTAAAATTGTGTGCACCCATGATATTTCAAAGAACTACTGTACCTAAGAATCCCCATAGGTGACAATTTTAAAATCACATGTGTGGTTTGATCGTGGTTTACATACAAGTGTGCACCATGGGCTGTGTTTCCATTTGTGAGTGTGTGACTGGCAATGGGTGTTATTTTTTATTTTATTTTTAGTTTTTAATAAGTGGTATTACAATTTTATTTTTGAAACTGTTTTATTTATTTTTTTAAATTTGACTTTATTGCTATCACAAGGGGTTAACAATATCCCATGTGATAGCATTTGGTAGCTGACAGGTACTCTTTATAGAGACGTTGGGGTCTAATAGACCTCAATGTCTGCCCTGTCCTACAAAACATCTAACGGAGCAAAGATTTGGCCAGCTCACCGTCCGAACCTCTGGCTGCCACTAAATGACAGCTTTCAGCTGCCTGCCTGTTTATTTAAAATTGAAAACAAGCCTTTGGGTATCCTGGGTGACATTAACAACCAAATATGGACATAACCATATATGATCAATGACATCAGCCAGCATCCCTGGCCAGTTTGACATTCAACAGCTAGCAAGGAAGCTGTAATTTGTGATGAAAGCTGTGATGGGAAAGAAACATCATGGTACAGGATGTTGTGTTGTCACGGTCTACATCTGGACAATGTAATTGATGTTGGATTTACATTGTTGTTGTTTTGAGGGGGTTTTTTTGGTAAAGGACTGTCTACAGTGTTGGTGTTATTTCCTTCATACTTTTTTAGTGAAGGAGTACCCTGTACTCTTTCACTTAGAGAGAAGAGCCAGATATCTTGACTCCCCTATTTTATATATGTTTTCCTATTACAATATATCAGCCCCCCAGAGACCCCCATATCCACCAGGCCAGGGATGTGGGAATGAAGCTATTATTCCAATTACCATGGAGAGAAGGTGCCTTGCCAGGAGGGAACCATCCCAATGTTAAGAACATTTGGCCTGGTATACTTCAGGGGTAGCCACACATTCACTGCCTATCTGTTTCTTGGACAGCTAGGCTTTATGCTGGATCTTAAAGGAGACCGTTTTCTTTTTTTTATTATTTTATGCATGGGATCTCCCTCAAAATCCATAAAAGACCCTTATCCAGGCATGCAGACTAGCTGGTCAGAAAAGGGGAGACAGGGAGAATGTGGCACCCCCAATCCTGAACAATACCAGCCCACATGCCCTGAAGAATGAAACAAAAAAAAAATGGGTACACAGTGAGTGTGCCTACAGATCCTGGAGACAGTGGCCTATTTATACCTAAGGTCTACCTAGCTTAACTGCTGGATTGTTTTAGATGGCACTAGCCCTGGGTGCCTCAAATTCTGAGCTGCTCCAACATGCAAATCATGACAATTCATGCTTGTGTTGAAAGTTGACCTGTCCCCTCCTGTGAGTTCTGTTTTGGATAACCAGTATAATAGACGGTTATCAAGCCATTATGGTTTTACAGGAGGTAGGGGGACTCTTGACAATTTAAGTTTTGCAGAAACCTTTTTTTATGATTTATTTTTTCATATTTTTGTTAAATTCGGCAAATGAATAGCAACTGTGCATTAACATTTGCAGGAACATTTTTTTTTCTTGTGTTGGTGGTCTAAACTATGTATAATCTGAACAAGTAGGAGTTTTTGGCAAATTGGGCTATCATTACCCATAGCATCAATATTTGCTCCATTTTTTGCCATGTATACATTTTGATGTGAAATTCCTGCCATTCTCTCTAACCCAGAAAACCATGTTTTTGCCTCCTGCAGTAGCTAATCTGCTGGTATGAGTGCATGAGCACTCCATCTGCATAAAAGGCTCTATTAATATTCAGTGGCTGCCATTTCATGTGTCCTAGACTGGGGAGAAGAGAGCAAATGTGGTTCTTGTTACAAACAATGTGTCATGGTCAGAGGTCATGCTCAGAGACCAGTAGCTATAGCAGCAGAGAGGTTTACACTAACCAGCAGGACAAGTATACAAGCAGGTTACCCTGACAGATGACGCATACTCACCTGAGACGCAGGGTCTAAGCACTAATCAGTCTTCACCAGAGATCCTGATGGTGGAGATGGGTTTCACTGCATGCTAGTGCCCACCAGGAGGTGAGCAAGCTGGGGTCCAATAATAGATGTAGCAGGTAGGGATCAAGCAGAAGCATAGTCAGTAAACAAGCCAAATGTCAGTAGCAATTGGTTGCAGGTTAGATTAAGCAGAATTGTAGTTGAAGAGCAAGCAGGGGTTGCAACAAATAGTAGTCAAAATAAGAACAGCTGCATGTATGCAAGATGTCAGCTAGAGAGAGCACAATAATCTGGCAAACAGGAAGTGCAAAGATATGGCTTAAATCAGGAAGTTCATGAGAGGAGCAAAACGTTCAAGGTTCACCAGAAATAGGATACAAGGCAAGACTTTCCAAAGGATCAAGCAGGAAGCTGCCCAGCATATAGAGTCACACAATGAGAAGCGCTATAGCCAGACACTGCAGATTCCCCATATTCAGACCTGGACCCTGAAACAACAGCTAGAAACCTTTCCAGTGTCAAAGAGTCTGCTTTTTTACTGTAGCACACTAATGGGAGGCATTTTGAGTATTCAGTAAACAACATCCAAAAACTTTCTGGTGCAACAGCAGTCTTTTTTAACCAGGGTTTCTTAGGGGAACCCTAAGTTATCTCCAGAGATTGATAGAGGTTCCTTGACCAATGAGAAATTTCTGTCTCTTAGATGAATATCCACTGACAACAATGATCTTTTTAGCTATCTGTAAGGGGGGAATTCTTCCCAATTACCTTAAATGGTCTCTTCCCAGTGACCATCACAGTACTGAAATGTGAGCTGTAGATATAGTGATTATTGAAAATTATTTGAATGGTTCCCCCATGTTGAAAAGTTTGAGAAAGGCTACAATACACTGCCTTGTCTCTCAGTATTTAAATTTGGCCTGTTGAAAAGATGTGCATCACATCTGGCTCTTGTCTCTGACATATGCTGTAATTTTTTATTCAGGTTAAAAACGTCCTAGCCTCTCCCTCTAAAAGTGCCTTATCTTATAAAAAGGCTAACATGATGTGCAATGTGTAAATTCAATATTTTTGTCTGCTGTCTCTGTTACAGTACATTGTAATTTTTATTTAAGGTTAAAACCTGCCTTGTCTCTTCCTCTATAAATGCATCCTAGAAACAACATGATGTGCAGCATATCTGTGCAATATTTGTCAGTCTTATTTGTGATGTGGATGGGCTGAACTCACTTGGGCTTGGCTAACTTTACTGAAGTTCAGGGCAAGTTCAGAAAACTTTACTGACACTCAGGTGCCAAAATCAAACTCCATTGAAGTCAATGGGAACTGAATGATGAAAACCAGTATTGACCATTTTCTAGGTTAACGAAACTGACCATATAAATGGCATAAGGGCTATGCACTGCCCTGGGGAACATTTAAAAATTCCCTTATGGTGGAGAGAAATTATTCTAATAAGGCTTAAACTGAAGCAGTAAAAATGCTAGATTCTTTTAATAACATTCCTGTGGATAGAATGGGGTGGCCTTAACTTGCCTGAAATCAGTAATTTATATGAGAAGACAGCACTACTGTGCTACCTACAGAGCTTTACAGGTATGTATACAGTGCTGTATAGTGTCACCTCCACATTGCAGTAAATTTCAGCGTGGTGGGATACTGAGCGGCGTGTACCTCCCTGTATTCACTGTTTTGTTTAGTACTCCATTACTGTCAATTGCTCTGTAGTGTGTACCACTATTGTATTCAGATTGAATAAAACCACCTCTCAGCCTGATCCTGAAGAGGTGAAAGAGTGCCTTCCCCAGTGTGGCACCTGTTCCCCAGGCATACCAGCTTCAAATCAGCTTGGCATAGTTTTGCCTGGGCTGTTGCATAGATTCTTTGTTGACTGGGCAGGAATGGTGAATCTGACGATTCACCAGATGAGGTTAGTAAGGAGGAGCTTTTGCCATCAGAAAGATGTACAAGTTACACAGTTATCACAAGTTTTCCAAGAAGAACATTTAAAGATACCTTACACCAATACAAAGTAAACATTCACCTTAACTAGTGCATTTTAGATAACTTCATTGACTTTAATCCCTGGAAGTTTATTGCAAAGCCAATACTTTGGAGACTGTCTCAGAATAGGCAGGATAATATACTGTGTGTGTGTATATATATATATATATTTTATAATTATGAAAATCGTTTTGGATTGTGTAGATAAATAAAATAAAGTATTCAAATTATGTAGTATGAACTTTAAAATTAAGAAAATTAATGCACTGTCCACTAAATTTTCCTGGCATTTATTGTGCCATCATTAGCCTACCTAAAACTGTACTTTCTTTTTTACCATCTAGTGCAAATCTTATTTCTGGCAGCTTGATACATTGTTTTGAAACTTCATTAATTGTTTGGCATAGATATTTGGTCCAAAGGGATGCATTACTGCAGCAGGAGACTACAACTATATCATGATTATAATTGTAACTAGTTTAGAGCTAATAAATCTTCCCTTCCAGACCTATACATCTGTTATGTTTCTGAGAAGTGAAAAGGTTAGATGAATGAATAGACCTTGTCTATTACATTGGGATGAAATGACACTGTATGACCGATGACATGGGTGCAATGGGAATAGAGAAAGATGACTAAATACTGTGCTGCTGCATTTGAGTGTTTCATCAATGTGTGAGCATTCTAGTTTAAACCTTTCATTGATTATCACAGAGTGCTTTTTACTGTCATATTTTTACAAGTCTATTGATTTTTTTTCCTTATATTGGGCAATTTCTCCATCTCTAACACAACTATACACATAGTTGAATACTTAGTTTATAATTATTTTTTGCCTCAGATACAGTGAATAACAATAGATGCAAATATTTAACAAGACAGTTTTTTACTATAATTTCTGAGCTTTGGATTCTGCTTAACTAGAAATAGTTAATTTAATGAAAACCACAGAAAAAGTGTTAGAATACATAAAAAGAAATGACTGAGATTTGTTATATTTCCTCTCAAGAAATGTTTCAGTATAACACTTCATTATCAATTGATCTTTGATGTTCCCTCCAGCTGGACTGCAATTTAAAGCATAATTCCAGACAGATACAGGGAAGCGTGAATTGGCCTGGGTTTGGTTTGGGCCCATTCATCAAATTCATTGTCAAACCGATTCAATGTTAAGTAAAGGGCACATGTAGATGGCCACAGCCATGGAGGACATGTACTAATGCACAAAAAAAAAAATCACATATTTGCGGCATTCAGGAAGTGGATGCCACCTCTGTTTGTGCTGGAAACATACTCTATCGTGTGCTCCCAGCACTGAGACCAAGCAAACGAGATCTGCAAAATACTCAACATGCTTCTTATAAAATTCCTTGGGGTGTCTACTTTCCAAAAAGGGGCCATTTGGTAGGGAGTTTAGTGCTATCCTGGCATTTCAGGGCCTCCAAAACTGTGATAGATAGTCAGGAAATGTAATGAGGAACTAAAGCCTTTTAAAAGCCTGAAGGTGCTTATTGGATTTTGGGGTCCTGTGCATGGCTAGACTAACAAAACGTTTCTCACTTGTGGTACCCCCATACTCCGGAGAAGTAGCAGAATGTAGTTTGGGGAGTAATTCCACAGTGACAATTTTGTGTAAAAAAGTCATTTTCCAAAAACTTGTGGTAAAAAAATAAATTCTTCTATTGATTCAAAATGCCTCTCAGCAAATAGTTTGGGGTGTCTACTTTCCAAAAAGGGGTCGTTTTGGGGGGTGGGAGCATTTTATGCCCAGCATTAGAAGTTTATGCCACACATCATTCACTCTTCTAACCACCTGAAGAACAAGCTTTTTCTGACACTTTTTGTTCACATGAAAAAAATCAGTATTTTTTGCTAGGAAATTAATTTAACCCCCAAACATTATATATTTTTTTAAAGCAGACACCCTAGTGAATAAAATGATGGGCACTACAATTTTTTACGTCACATAGTACTCGCGCAGCGATTTTTCAAATGCAAATTTAAAAAAAAATACACTTTTTTTACTTTTAATGCACAAAAACACAATACATTGGCCAATTATTTGATAAAATATAAAAGATATAAAAGATGATGGTATGCCGAGTAAATAGATACCAAGCATGACATGATTTAAAACTGCGCATGACCCGTGCAATGGCGACAAACATTTTTAATATCCATAGGCAACGTTTTAAAAGCCTTTACAAGCTACCATTTTAGATTTACAGAGGAGGTTTAATGTTAGAATTAGAGATGAGCGAATCGAAGTATCCGAAGTGGAATTCGAGTCGAATATCGGAAAAATTTCGATTCGTGCCGAATCCGAAAAACAGCCTAATTCGGACGCGCGAATCGAAATTTTTCCGAAAATGGCGGCTGACATGTGCGGCGACGGAGCGGGGATGTCGGGGAAGGCGCGCAGACAAGGCGCGCTGCCCCATAATGCATTCCTCAACGACATGTGATCGCATCAGCCAATCAGCAGCCAGCCAGCCAGCACTGTGTAATGGTCGAGGTATATATAGCGGCCATTTTGGAAATCTTCATTTGCCTGCAGTCATTGAACAGAGGCAGACCGCTCTGTACTAGGGACAGGGACAGAGTTAGGGCCACAGAAACGAGAATTGGGGACAGAGAGAAGTTACTTAGGGACAGAGAACCATTACTCAGGGACACAGACTTGTTAATGAGGGCCACAGAATCGTTATTTAGGGACAAAGAAACGCTAGTTAGGGCCACAGAATTCATACTCAGGGACAGACAGAATTTTCACTCAGTGCCAGAGAATTGTTACTTAGGGCCACAGAAACGTTATTAGGGCCACAGAATTTTTACTCAGGGACAGACAGAATTGTTACTGAGTGCCAGAGAATTGTTACTCAGGGACAGACAGAATTGTTACTGAGTGCCAGAGAATTCTTACTCAGGGCCACAGAATTCATTCTCAGGGACAGACAGAATTGTTACTCAGGGACAGACAGAATTGTTACTGAGTGCCAGAGAATTGTTACTCAGGGACAGACAGAATTGTTACTGAGTGCCAGAGAATTGTTACTCAGGGACAGACAGAATTGTTACTGAGTGCCAGAGAATTGTTACTCAGGGACAGACAGAATTGTTACTGAGTGCCAGAGAATTGTTACTCGCACAGACACAAAATTGTTACTTGCACAGACACAGAATTGTTACTCGCACAGACAGAATTGTTACTCAGGGCCACAGAATTCATACTCAGGGACAGACAGAATTGTTACTGAGTGCCAGAGAATTGTTACTCAGGGACAGACAGAATTGTTACTGAGTGCCAGAGAATTGTTACTCAGGGACAGACAGAATTGTTACTGAGTGCCAGAGAATTGTTACTCAGGGACAGACAGAATTGTTACTGAGTGCCAGAGAATTGTTACTCGCACAGACACAAAATTGTTACTTGCACAGACACAGAATTGTTACTCGCACAGACACAGAATTGTTACTCAGGGCCACAGAATTCATACTCAGGGACAGACAGAATTGTTACTGAGTGCCAGAGAATTGTTACTCAGGGACAGACAGAATTGTTACTGAGTGCCAGAGAATTGTTACTCAGGGACAGACAGAATTGTTACTGAGTGCCAGAGAATTGTTACTCGCACAGACACAAAATTGTTACTTGCACAGACACAGAATTGTTACTCGCACAGACACAGAATTGTTACTCAGGGCCACAGAATTCATACTCAGGGACAGACAGAATTGTTACTGAGTGCCAGAGAATTGTTACTCAGGGACAGACAGAATTGTTACTGAGTGCCAGAGAATTGTTACTCAGGGACAGACAGAATTGTTACTGAGTGCCAGAGAATTGTTACTCAGGGACAGACAGAATTGTTACTGAGTGCCAGAGAATTGTTACTCGCACAGACACAAAATTGTTACTTGCACAGACACAGAATTGTTACTCGCACAGACACAGAATTGTTACTGAGTGCCAGAGAATTGTTACTCAGGGACAGACAGAATTGTTACTGAGTGCCAGAGAATTGTTACTCAGGGACAGACAGAATTGTTACTGAGTGCCAGAGAATTGTTACTCAGGGACAGACAGAATTGTTACTGAGTGCCAGAGAATTGTTACTCAGGGACAGACAGAATTGTTACTGAGTGCCAGAGAATTGTTACTCGCACAGACACAAAATTGTTACTTGCACAGACACAGAATTGTTACTCGCACAGACACAGAATTGTTACTCAGGGCCACAGAATTCATACTCAGGGACAGACAGAATTGTTACTGAGTGCCAGAGAATTGTTACTCAGGGACAGACAGAATTGTTACTGAGTGCCAGAGAATTGTTACTCAGGGACAGACAGAATTGTTACTGAGTGCCAGAGAATTGTTACTCGCACAGACACAAAATTGTTACTTGCACAGACACAGAATTGTTACTCGCACAGACACAGAATTGTTACTGAGTGCCAGAGAATTGTTACTCAGGGACAGACAGAATTGTTACTGAGTGCCAGAGAATTGTTACTCAGGGACAGACAGAATTGTTACTGAGTGCCAGAGAATTGTTACTCAGGGACAGACAGAATTGTTACTGAGTGCCAGAGAATTGTTACTCGCACAGACACAAAATTGTTACTTGCACAGACACAGAATTGTTACTCGCACAGACACAGAATTGTTACTCAGGGCCACAGAATTCATACTCAGGGACAGACAGAATTGTTACTGAGTGCCAGAGAATTGTTACTCAGGGACAGACAGAATTGTTACTGAGTGCCAGAGAATTGTTACTCGCACAGACACAAAATTGTTACTTGCACAGACACAGAATTGTTACTCGCACAGACACAGAATTGTTACTCAGGGCCACAGAATTCATACTCAGGGACAGACAGAATTGTTACTGAGTGCCAGAGAATTGTTACTCAGGGACAGACAGAATTGTTACTGAGTGCCAGAGAATTGTTACTCAGGGACAGACAGAATTGTTACTGAGTGCCAGAGAATTGTTACTCGCACAGACACAAAATTTTTACTTGCACAGACACAGAATTGTTACTCGCACAGACACAGAATTGTTACTGAGTGCCAGAGAATTGTTACTCAGGGACAGACAGAATTGTTACTGAGTGCCAGAGAATTGTTACTCAGGGACAGACAGAATTGTTACTGAGTGCCAGAGAATTGTTACTCAGGGACAGACAGAATTGTTACTGAGTGCCAGAGAATTGTTACTCAGGGACAGACAGAATTGTTACTGAGTGCCAGAGAATTGTTACTCGCACAGACACAAAATTGTTACTTGCACAGACACAGAATTGTTACTCGCACAGACACAGAATTGTTACTCAGGGCCACAGAATTCATACTCAGGGACAGACAGAATTGTTACTGAGTGCCAGAGAATTGTTACTCAGGGACAGACAGAATTGTTACTGAGTGCCAGAGAATTGTTACTCAGGGACAGACAGAATTGTTACTGAGTGCCAGAGAATTGTTACTCGCACAGACACAAAATTGTTACTTGCACAGACACAGAATTGTTACTCGCACAGACACAGAATTGTTACTGAGTGCCAGAGAATTGTTACTCAGGGACAGACAGAATTGTTACTGAGTGCCAGAGAATTGTTACTCAGGGACAGACAGAATTGTTACTGAGTGCCAGAGAATTGTTACTCAGGGACAGACAGAATTGTTACTGAGTGCCAGAGAATTGTTACTCGCACAGACACAAAATTGTTACTTGCACAGACACAGAATTGTTACTCGCACAGACACAGAATTGTTACTCAGGGCCACAGAATTCATACTCAGGGACAGACAGAATTGTTACTGAGTGCCAGAGAATTGTTACTCAGGGACAGACAGAATTGTTACTGAGTGCCAGAGAATTGTTACTCGCACAGACACAAAATTGTTACTTGCACAGACACAGAATTGTTACTCGCACAGACACAGAATTGTTACTCAGGGCCACAGAATTCATACTCAGGGACAGACAGAATTGTTACTGAGTGCCAGAGAATTGTTACTCAGGGACAGACAGAATTGTTACTGAGTGCCAGAGAATTGTTACTCAGGGACAGACAGAATTGTTACTGAGTGCCAGAGAATTGTTACTCGCACAGACACAAAATTGTTACTTGCACAGACACAGAATTGTTACTCGCACAGACACAGAATTGTTACTCGCACAGACACAGAATTGTTACTCAGGGCCACAGAATTCATACTCAGGGACAGACAGAATTGTTACTGAGTGCCAGAGAATTGTTACTCAGGGACACCTAATCGTTGAATTAAATAGTATGTCAGACAACATGCAGAGGAGTGGCAGAGGAGGCAATGTTTTAGGAGCGAGCAGACGTGGCAGCAGAGGAAGGGGTCGAGGCAGCAGTATTCGCAGCCAGAGGCCAGTGCTCCCGGTGTCATCCAGCGGTCGTGTCTCCACCGACAACCCTGCCGTCATTGATTGGTTGGCTCGGTCGTCTTCCTCTTCCCAGGTCACCTCTGACACCTACAGCCAACGGTCGGTGGGTACGTCAGACACAACCGTTAGTTGGCATGGCCCGGGAGCAAGCCCACTGAAATCACGTGTCCTCTACCTGCCCCTGTCCTTTGCTGTTCCCTCACCAAGCGAAGTATCGCATGCTGTGGGCTCAGCCCCACTGTACAGTGAGGAAGAGCTAACAGAGGGCGGTCAGGAACGGGGGGAGACATCGGCCTTTTCAGCAGCCAAGCGAACAAGTACTGGCGAGGAGAGTGGCTCGGTAGCCGGTCTAGAGACAGGTCTGTCTCCTGACCCAGACGCAGCCGAGGGGGCTAGTAGTGAGGCGGAGACCCTACTTGATGATGAGGAGGTTGATCGCACTTGGCAGCCTCGTCGTCATCAGGCAATTTCTTCCGCATCATCAGGAGAAGAGGGTGGCAGCTTGGCAGCGAGCAAAACAGTCGGTGGGTTGCCCAGGAGACAGCAGCAGGGTCGCATCAGTGTCAGTGGAGCCAAACGTCCACGGAGTAGAGCACCAGCTCCACTGCAGCCTACCACCACGGCCAGTAGTGGTGCCGGTGCGCACGGAGGAAGTAGCAGTCAGCCAGTGAAGAGTAGCGGGGGCAAAGTTTCCTACTCGGTGGTGTGGCAATTTTTCCTCAAGCCGCCCGAGGAAGTAAACGTAGCCGTATGTCGACTATGTGGCCAGAAATGCAAGCGTGGCCAGGGGGCCCATGTTGGGACTACAGCGTTGCGTCAGCATATGCAGCGTCACCATTCGGTGGCCTGGGAAAACCGTGATAAACATACGGCGGTTCTGCCTGCCCCAGCCCCCGCTCCATCACCCGCTCCGTTACTTGCTCCGTCACCCGACGTCGTCAATCGCCCTCTATCAGCCAGTCAAGGCTCCAACACCTCTGCTGAGGGGAGTTGTCGCTCGTTGGCATCTTCCGCTCGTTCAGATGCTCCTTCTCCTGCTACTCCTCTTCTCGGATTCCGTCAACAGTCTTTCTTGGAATCCGTATCCAAGAGACAACAGTTTGCGAGCACGCACCCGACGGTGCAAAAGCTGAACGTCCTCCTGTCCAAGTTGCTGGTGCTGCAGTCCCTCCCTTTCCAACTGGTGGACTCAGCACCTTTCCGAGAAATGATGGCTTGTGCCGCGCCGCGGTGGAGAGTGCCAAGCCGTCATTTCTTTGCCCAAAAGGCAGTGCCAGCCCTGCATTCACATGTAGAAGAGATGGTGGGCCAGTCTTTGAGCATGTCGGTCTCTGCCAAAGTGCACGGCAGCGCCGACGTGTGGAGCTGTAACTACGGTCAGGGACAGTACATGTCATTTACGGCCCACTGGGTGAACGTGGTGCCGGCACAGCCGCACCAGCAACTTGGACAGGTCACGACGCTTTTGCCTCCACGTTTGCACGTCCTTGGTCCAGCAAGCATGTCCGCCTCTACCACCTCTTTTTCCGCCGTGTCCTCAGCCGCCACCCCCGTGCCAAGTCCCATTACCCGACCGGCATATCACATGTGCAGGGCGCAACGGTGTCACGCTGTGCTGCACCTGGTATGCCTTGGCGAACGTAGTCACACAGGGGAGGAACTGCTGAGTGTAATGAACAGAGAAATCGACAGATGGCTGTCTCCGCGCAAACTAAAAATCGGAACCATGTTGACTGACAACGGAAAGAACATGGTGTCTGCTCTGCGTCAAGGAAGGTTGTGCCATGCGCCATGCATGGCTCACGTGTTCAATCTGGTTGTCAAGCGGTTCCTAAAATCCACCATCCCACTGCAAGACATCCTTAAAATGTCATGTAAACTGTGCATGCATTTCAGCCATTCCTACACCGCAAAGAACACCCTCATTGAGCTGCAGCGGCAGAACGGAATTCCACAGCATCGCCTGATCTGCGACGTTGCAACAAGGTGGAATTCAACCCTACACATGTTAGACCGCCTTTACGAGCAGCGAAAGGCCATCACCGATTTCCTGATGTTACAAGCGGATAAAGGTACTCCCCTGTGTAACTTAGATGTCAGCCATTGGCAGCTCATGCGTGACACCTGCCGCTTGCTCAGGCCCTTTGAGGAGGCCACGCTATTCGTGAGTCGGCAGGACTATGGGATGAACGACGTCATTCCTCTGTTGCACGTCCTGGAACAAATGCTGTTAACAATGGCTGGTCAGGGTGCGGTAGACGTGGCGCACAGATCTCAACGCCACATGACCCCTGTGGGGGCAGGACAGGAAGAAGAGGAGGAGGTAGAGGAGGACATTTGTGCTCAGGAATTATTGAGTGAAATGGGTGGTTTTTCCACTCAGCGGACAGGAGTGGAGGAGCAGGAGCATCTGGTAGAGGAGGAGGAGGAGGAGACAGAGGACCCAGACGCACCGTGGCAGTATGCTGTGGAGATGGAGGCAGGGAGTCCCTCGCATTCCTTGGCACAAATGGCCCATAGCATGCTCGGTTGCTTGCGTAGCGACAGCCGAATAATAACCATCAGACAGAGGGATGACTTTTGGCTGTCCACCTTGTTGGACCCTCGCTACCGGTCCAAAATGGTGGCCTTTTTCACACCTGCTGAGAGGGAGGCCAAAATTACGTACTATAAAAACCACCTATGTAGTCAGTTGGTCTCTGCCTTTGTGCGCCAACGTCCATCCTCAGACACTGTGGGCCCTGTGCGCTCGCGTTCCGCTGGCATGGCAGCAGGGGAGGGGTGGGGTGGTAGGAGCAGTGGCAGCTCCACCAGCAGTGGCTGCCTCAGTCTGCAGTCGATGATGAGTAGCTTTCTTCACCAGCGCAGTGAGGAAACTACTAACCAGCCGCAGCAGCAGCAGCAGCATCAGGTGGACCTGGAGCAGGAGCTCAAACAACAGGCTTGGGCCTACTTGGACAGCACCCTGCCAACCGAGGTAGACAATCCCCTTGACTACTGGGCAACGAAACTTGACCTTTGGCCCCAACTAGCTGAATTTGCCCTTGAAAGGCTGTCATGCCCGGCCAGTAGCGTGGCATCGGAGCGCGTGTTTAGTGCGGCAGGAGGTATTGTAACTCCGCGGAGGACACGACTGTCCACCCAAAGTGTGGAGAGACTCACGTTTGTGAAAATGAATCAGGCGTGGATTAGTCTGGATTTCAAACCACCAGTTCCTGACACAACTGACTAAATCCGCCATGAATCATGCCTCAAACATGTGCCACTTTCAGGTCTCCTCACACTGCTGGTGTGTTTAATTTTTTGACATAGGGTGCTGGCAGATTACGGGCCTCCTATAGCTGCTGCCAGGCCCCTAATCTGCCATAGGCCCCTATATACCGCCTCCTCATGCTGCTGCTAGGTCCAGAGTCTCTCATGGGTCCCTGTACGGCCTCCCATTGCTGCTGTCTCCATCGCCACACTCTGCTGCCATGTGCCACTTTCAGGTCTCTTCACACTGCTGGTGTGCTAAATTTTTTGACATAGGGTGCAGGCAGATTACGGGCCTCACATAGCTGCTGCCAGGCCCCTAATCTGCCATGGGCCCCTATAAACCGCCTCCTCATGCTGCTGCCAAGTCTAGAGTCTCTCATGGGTCCCTGTACGGCCTCCCATTGCTGCTGTCTCCATCGCCACACTCTGCTGCCATGTGCCACTTTCAGGTCTCTTCACACTGCTGGTGTGTTAAATTTTTTGACATAGGGTGCAGGCAGATTACGGGCCTCACATAGCTGCTGCCAGGCCCCTAATCTGCCATGGGCCCCTATATACCGCCTCCTCATGCTGCTGCCAAGTCCAGAGTCTCTCATGGGTCCCTGTACGGCCTCCCATTGCTGCTGTCTCCATCGCCACACTCTGCTGCCATGTGCCACTTTCAGGTCTCTTCACACTGCTGGTGTGTTTAATTTTTTGACATAGGGTGCTGCAAGATAACGGGCCTCACATAGCTGCTGCCAGGCCCCTAATCTGCCATGGGCCCCTATATACCGCCTCCTCATGCTGCTGCCAAGTCCAGAGTCTCTCATGGGTCCCTGTACGGCCTCCCATTGCTGCTGTCTCCATCGCCACACTCTGCTGCCATGTGCCACTTTCAGGTCTCTTCACACTGCTGGTGTGTTAAATTTTTTGACATAGGGTGCAGGCAGATTACGGGCCTCACATAGCTGCTGCCAGGCCCCTAATCTGCCATGGGCCCCTATATACCACCTCCTCATGCTGCTGCCAAGTCTAGAGTCTCTCATGGGTCCCTGTACGGCCTCCCATTGCTGCTGTCTCCATCGCCACACTCTGCTGCCATGTGCCACTTTCAGGTCTCTTCACACTGCTGGTGTGTTAAATTTTTTGACATAGGGTGCAGGCAGATTACGGGCCTCACATAGCTGCTGCCAGGCCCCTAATCTGCCATGAGCCCCTATATACCGCCTCCTCATGCTGCTGCCAAGTCTAGAGTCTCTCATGGGTCCCTGTACGGCCTCCCATTGCTGCTGTCTCCATCGCCACACTCTGCTGCCATGTGCCACTTTCAGGTCTCTTCACACTGCTGGTGTGTTAAATTTTTTGACATAGGGTGCAGGCAGATTACGGGCCTCACATAGCTGCTGCCAGGCCCCTAATCTGCCATGGGCCCCTATATACCGCCTCCTCATGCTGCTGCCAAGTCCAGAGTCTCTCATGGGTCCCTGTACGGCCTCCCATTGCTGCTGTCTCCATCGCCACACTCTGCTGCCATGTGCCACTTTCAGGTCTCTTCACACTGCTGGTGTGTTTAATTTTTTGACATAGGGTGCTGCAAGATAACGGGCCTCACATAGCTGCTGCCAGGCCCCTAATCTGCCATGGGCCCCTATATACCGCCTCCTCATGCTGCTGCCAAGTCCAGAGTCTCTCATGGGTCCCTGTACGGCCTCCCATTGCTGCTGTCTCCATCGCCACACTCTGCTGCCATGTGCCACTTTCAGGTCTCTTCACACTGCTGGTGTGTTAAATTTTTTGACATAGGGTGCTGGCAGATTACGGGCCTCACATAGCTGCTGCCAGGCCCCTAATCTGCCATGGGCCCCTATATACCGCCTCCTCATGCTGCTGCCAAGTCTAGAGTCTCTCATGGGTCCCTGTACGGCCTCCCATTGCTGCTGTCTCCATCGCCACACTCTGCTGCCATGTGCCACTTTCAGGTCTCTTCACACTGCTGGTGTGTTAAATTTTTTGACATAGGGTGCAGGCAGATTACGGGCCTCACATAGCTGCTGCCAGGCCCCTAATCTGCCATGGGCCCCTATATACCGCCTCCTCATGCTGCTGCCAAGTCTAGAGTCTCTCATGGGTCCCTGTACGGCCTCCCATTGCTGCTGTCTCCATCGGCACACTCTGCTGCCATGTGCCACTTTCAGGTCTCTTCACACTGCTGGTGTGTTAAATTTTTTGACATAGGGTGCAGGCAGATTACGGGCCTCACATAGCTGCTGCCAGGCCCCTAATCTGCCATGGGCCCCTATATACCGCCTCCTCATGCTGCTGCCAAGTCCAGAGTCTCTCATGGGTCCCTGTACGGCCTCCCATTGCTGCTGTCTCCATCGCCACACTCTGCTGCCATATGCCACTTTCAGGTCTCTTCACACTGCTGGTGTGTTTAATTTTTTGACATAGGGTGCTGCAAGATAACGGGCCTCACATAGCTGCTGCCAGGCCCCTAATCTGCCATGGGCCCCTATATACCGCCTCCTCATGCTGCTGCCAAGTCCAGAGTCTCTCATGGGTCCCTGTACGGCCTCCCATTGCTGCTGTCTCCATCGCCACACTCTGCTGCCATGTGCCACTTTCAGGTCTCTTCACACTGCTGGTGTGTTAAATTTTTTGACATAGGGTGCAGGCAGATTACGGGCCTCACATAGCTGCTGCCAGGCCCCTAATCTGCCATGGGCCCCTATAAACCGCCTCCTCATGCTGCTGCCAAGTCTAGAGTCTCTCATGGGTCCCTGTACGGCCTCCCATTGCTGCTGTCTCCATCGCCACACTCTGCTGCCATGTGCCACTTTCAGGTCTCTTCACACTGCTGGTGTGTTAAATTTTTTGACATAGGGTGCAGGCAGATTACGGGCCTCACATAGCTGCTGCCAGGCCCCTAATCTGCCATGGGCCCCTATATACTGCCTCCTCATGCTGCTGCCAAGTCTAGAGTCTCTCATGGGTCCCTGTACGGCCTCCCATTGCTGCTGTCTCCATCGCCACACTCTGCTGCCATGTGCCACTTTCAGGTCTCTTCACACTGCTGGTGTGTTAAATTTTTTGACATAGGGTGCTGGCAGATTACGGGCCTCCCATTGCTGCTGCCAGACATGTAATCTGCCATGGGCCCCCGTACCGACTCCTCATGCTGTGACGTTGCAACAAGGTGTAATTCAACCCTACATATGTTAGACCGCCTTTACGAACAGCTAAAGGCCATCACAGATTTCCTGATGTTAAAAGCGGATAAAGGTACTCCCTGTGTAACTTAGATGTCAGCCATTGTCAGCTCATGTGTGACACCTGCGCTTGCTCAGGCCCTTTGAGGAGGCCACGCTATTCGTGAGTCGGCAGGACTATGGGATGAATGAGGTCAAATCGGCCATGGGCCCCCGTACCGCCTGTTCACGCTGATGCTGGTCCCACAGTGTGACCTGGGTCCCTGTACGGCCTCCCATTGCTTCCACTCTGCCATGTACCTCTTTGAAATCTCCTCACACTCCTGCGGTTGTCCATTTTGTCATAGGTTGCTGGCAGATTAGCGGCCTTCCATAGGTGCCGCCAGGCCCCATATCAACCATGGGCCCCCGTACCTCCTGGTCACGCTGCTGCTGAGCCCACAGTGTGACCTGGGTCCCTGTACGGCCTCCCATTGCTTCCACTCTGCCATGTGCCACTTTGAAATCTCCTCACACTCCTGCGGTTGTCCATTTTGTCATAGGTTGCTGGCAGATTACAGGCCTTCCATAGGTGCCACCAAGCCCCATATCGGCCATGGGCCCCCGTACCGCCTGGTCACGCTGCTGCTGGGCCCAAAGTGTGACCTGGGTCCCTGTACCGCCTCCCATTGCTCCCACTCTGCCATGTGCCACTTTCAGGTCTCCTCACGCTCCTGCTGGTTTCCATTTTGTCATAGGTTGCTGTATGGCCTCCCATTGCTGCTGCCTCCACCGCCACACTGTGGCTCCAAACACTGGTTTTGGCCCCGTGACTGGCCAAAGGAGTGAAGTGTGCAGTGATTCTAAGATCGACGGCACTCATCTGCATGTCATACTGACAGACAGTATTATTTCTCTTCCCCAGCAGACTCCAAGGGCATTTAAATTAAAGGTACAGTGTTCTGCACTAATATTAAGTCTCTCTGAAGCCTAGAAACACCCTTTTTTAAGTTAAATTCACAGCGAATTTATTCGACTCGAATCGAATATTGTCCACGAATTCGCCGAATCAGTCGAATCGAATTTTTCATTTCTTCGCTCATCTCTAGTTAGAATTATTGCCCTTGATCTGACATTCATGTCAATACCGCTGTTTACATATAAATAAAGAGGATCCTCTTGTGCTTAAATGGAGTCCTAACCCTAAAGCTACTGACACTAACCTTATACCCAATAAGTGTATAAACAATAAATAAAACAGTATAGCACTAGCACAAAAAACTAAATATGATAACCACAATCAATAGAAAATAAACATGGAATAAAAAGAAAATAAATGACTATAAGTGCACAACAATCAATCCCCCTAAAACCACAATTGAGGGATCCAATATAAATAAATGAATAAGTGCAACACGTGAATACCTTCACTTTTGAAACATAAGCAGTGCAAATGGTGTTAAGTGTCATCAACGCACACAAAATAGGTGAATGACACTAATAAGTGTATATACTGCAAAACAAATAATGAATTAAAGTCCCAAAAAACAACACATATGATGGTACTCCAAATTCACTCTCATGCAAATGGTGATGTGTGAGTGATCAGTAGGTGATAATCCTCCAGTGGCCAACTTGCCTCCTCACCTCCTTACATAGACCCCAAAGAGCCAGCTTGCTTTGGGGATCAACCAATCCTACAAGGACAGACTCCTCCCAGGCTTCCCCTCAGTGATGGTATACGTCTCAAGCCTCCACACAGCTACCAGTAAGCATCTCCCAGGATCATAGTAAGACACAAAAAAGATCCTCCATAGTGCAAAATTGTTTATTCCAGCATAAAAATCAATCTAAAAATGCCCACTCACGTTGTATACTTCACATATCAGCTTGTCTACCACATGCTAAGGGTGTACTGCATGGGTATCTGAAAAAGGTGTTCCAATATGTCCCCCACACCGGAAATTACATCACCACGTGGCCTGAAGCTCCTCCCCGTGAACAGACGCGTTGCGTCACGCTTACCACGTGACTTCCTCAGGGTTTTATATTGATTTTTATGCTGGAATAAACAAGTTTGCACTATGGAGGATCTTTAGGTTTTAGGGGGATTGATTGTTGTGCACTTATAGTCATTCATTTTTATTCCATGTTTATTTTCTATTGATTGTGGTTATCATATTTAGTTTTTTGTGCTAGTGCTACACTGTTTTATTTACCACTGTTTACATACCACCACAGGGTCAACACAGGTGCAGGGGCGGACTGACCATTTGGAAACTCGGGCACTGCCCGAAGGCCCGGGGTCAGTAGGGGGCCCCATGAGATGCCCCTGGTACCTTTTTCATAGGCTTTTTTGAGTTTGGGCAAGGACACAGGGGCCCCGTGATCTCCTATTGCCCAGGGGCCCCATGAGTTGTCAGTCCGCCCCTGCACAGGTGTGAGCGCGTGAGGGGTGCAAGATTTTTTTTTTTAAGTTATTTTGTTTTTTTTTATTATTTTTACATTGTCACTTTCATTTTTTTTTTAATCACTTTTAATGCTATCACAGGGAATGCAAATATCCCCTATAACTTCAATGAGCATTGTCATATATTCTTTTTTGAGAAATCTGGGGTCTATCAGACTCTAGATATCTCCTCTGCCCTTACATTATCTAATCAAACCAAGATCAGTGTGATCAGATGCTTTCCTAATTTACAAATGGAGCTGTTTATATCCTGCGAAACTGAAGTGATGAAATGCTCATAGCTTCGGATTTCTTAGACTATAGAGATGATTGGCACCATTCTGGTCTCCAATCAGCTCTACGGTCAGCTGGCAGAAAAACCGGCTTCATTCTCAGGTTCCCCCGATGGCATGGGACTGTCTGAGAAGGCCGTGGAAGGTAGCGGGGAGGGGGGCATCATCTCCCGCTGCTTGTAAAAGCAATCCTGCAGCTAATTAGCCACTATGATTGCTTTTATATGAAAGCCAATCTTCGGCTGAAAAAAAATACCAGGATGTTGCCTGCAGCTGTTCAAAATCCAGTGATGTACCAGTACATCGCTGATCCTTGTTGGGTATATATGCTATGTTCTTTTTTTTTGTATGCAGCCTGTGGGCTGAATGGAAAAAAGAGAAGAAATCTCTGCCAGAAAAAGTGTGTGGTATGCCCACCATTGGAATATACTGCCCTGCATCCATTCACTTCTATTGGTGGGCACACATTAGGTCACACGGTGTCACATGCACCAGTTCCAAGATTGAACAAATGTCTAAATAGTGGCACGCTTGAATAAAAATTGTCCATGTAGAAGTGGTACTCCATATGAAAAAAGGATGACACCAACTCCCAAACTATCTTGCCACTACTCGCCATGTAGTTTGGGCATCCAGGGGGCTCCACGTGACAATCTTTTCCCTCGTAAATCTGACACTTTTATGTATAACTTGTTGCCCTCTCACAGGTCTTATACTTGACCCCATATCTGGCACGCTTGCTGGGGGGAAATTGTTTGAATGCAAGGCGTCCAGAAAAATTAATGAGGGTCTCATCAATGCAGATATTTTGCTGGGGAGTATAGACATCTGCAAATGTTTGGTTAAGGTGATTTGTGAGAGGCTGAATTTTGTGGAGTCAGTCAAATTCAGGGTCACCTCGAGGACAAAAGAGTGTATTGTCGTTGAAATGCATAAAACACATTATACTCTCATATCTATGCCTGGCCATGGCATCAGAGAACACTGGCATATAATGAATGGGGTCTGTGGACCAATACAACAGCAATTCTTTTTTTTGTAGTAATGAAAAAAAAAATGAAAATTCGGAAAGCGTAATGGGTTTCCATGCGAATGGTCTGGCAAGGTTTGAATTTGGGTTGGCGGCGATAAATTGTTGTGTATATAAATTGCTTTGATCCACAATCAATGCATACAGATCTTCCGTGAAAAACAGCTCCATAAAATCAAGGGGAGTAGCTATATTTGCTGTTTCCGCTTGAATTCTGGGTTGGGCAGTGAATGGGGGAAGTACGGGTACTGCAGAATTTGTGGGCTGCCAATCAGGATTTGCAAGAGCATCCGGAAGGATACTAAGGGCTCTACAGGCCTGTGTGCGAATTCTTGGTGGCTGCGGGACAATACTTTTGCTCGCCACGGCACCAGCTTGTACTGAACTTATTTGACCAAGTGATAATGTAGTGCTGGTATTATTATTATTATTATACAGGATTTATATAGTGCCAACAGTTTGCGCAACAATACAGTTCAATACAAAAGGGTTAGGAGGGTCCTGCTCTTTGGAGCTTACAATCTAAGAGGTATGTGAAAGACCAGGATGTACTAGGTCGCTGATGCTCGCCAGTTCACCAAAAGGTAGCGTGACACTAGTACTGGCACTCTGCTGCATATGAGAGTCATCAAAATTTACCGGCATGTGCTAACAGAGATCAGGCCTTATTCTGCGAACACTGCGGTTTTGTGTGCAATATATCAAGTGACAGTGACCTACTGACACTGCACTTGCTGGGGGAGAAGGAGGGGGGTAAGCGTAGGGGCTAAATGCAGGTGCTGGCAGGTGTCGGGGTTGATCCCACTAATGCTGCAGTTTTGGAGACAATATACTAATGTGAACGCTGGTATAGTGCTGATCTGATCAAAGATATTGATCCGTTCAGACACTATGCTAGCAATGGAGGTTTATTGTGTATGAGCGTATTCCTGGCAATCAAGGTGTTAAATGAGATGACTGGTGTACTGACGGGCAATCTGACGCTGTCTGGGAGGGACGTGAAAACCACGGGAGTGTGAATCACGTATATATATGTGATTTTGTGCACCCATGCTGCCCTGTAGCAGTATTTCTGCTATAGGGCGGTCAGGCAGCGGTTACAGAAGCTGTTTGTGTTATAGCGCTGCATTACTTTAACTGACAATTGATGTGGTCATGCAGAGCTGCACCCAAATGAAATGTACATCCTCTTTTTTCCCCACAATTAGCTTTCTTTTGGTGGTATTTGATTACCTGTGCAGTTTTTATTTTTTGCGCTACAAAAAAAAAGACAATTTTGAGAAAAAAAACAATATTTTGGACTTGTTTTTATAAAACATGTCCAGTAAAAAAATTTAAAAATCAAATTTTGTCATAAATTTAGGCCAAAATGTATTCTGCGACATGTCTTTGCTTAAAAAAATCCCAATACGTGTAAATTAATTGGTTTACGTGAAAGTTATAGCGTTTACAAATGGCGGTATAGATACTGTATTTTTGTTTATACTAATAGCAGCGATCAGCGACTTATGGCGGTATTCAGCGACTTATGGCTGGACTGCGGTGGACATTCTGACACTGGGGGCGAACTGACTTGGGGTCACTGACATCCCCAGTGACACCAATAGAGTGATCAGTGCAAAAAAAAACACGGACACTGTACTAATGGCACTGGGGAGGAAGCGGTTAACATTGGGATGCAATGAAAGGGATAACTGTGTGAGGGGAGTGTTTCACTAGGGGGCGGGGGTGTGTGATTCTCTGTTACACACTATTCCAGAAGGCTGTGTCCAGCGATCCGTAACAGTGTGTTGAAAACTGGCAGGGAGGAGAGCTCCATTGAAAACAATGCAGCCTTCCTCTCCGTCAGTGTTTGCCGGCAATCGCCGGGCTCTGGCGGGTAATCACCGGCTGGGACCCGGTGATTGACACCCGCGGCCGTGATTGGTGCCACAGGTAGGGTGGTCGCATGCCTCGTGCGTGCCCCCTACCATGACATACAGGATCACGTTTATATATGTGATCCTGCGCACAGGGGCCGCCTTGAAGCAGTATATGTACTGTGGGTGGTCCTCTAGTGGTTAATTTATTATTTTTGTTTTCTCAATAATCTGTACTCAGTACCCCATAATAACAAAGTAAAAACAGAATTTTGGAAATGTTTGCAAATTTATGAAAAATGAAAAACTGAACTGTCACATTATTTGGCACTTTATATATATATTGTATGTTCACATCAGTCCCTAACCCTCAAGGGGTGTACAATCTAAGGTCCCTAACTTTCATTCATACATACACATACTAGGGCCAGTTTAGACAGGATTCAATTAACCTACCAGCATGTCTTTTGAGTTTGGGAGGAAGCTGGCATGCCCGAACGAAGCCCATGCATGCACGGGGAGAACATGCAAACTCCAGGCAGGTGGTGCCGTGCTTAGGAATCGAGCCAGCGACCCTAGTACTGCCAGGCAGAAGTGCTAACCATTTAGCCACTGTGCTGCCCCACATTGGCATAAGTATTCAGACTGTTTGCAACAACACTTGAAATTTCAGCTAATCTTTCCTCATAACTTAACACTTCCATGCCACTTATTAGTTTGATTGCCCTTCTCTACACTTTTACTCCATCTCTTCAATATTTTTTTTGAGAACTGGTGCCTAAAATTGAACTGCATATTCCAAACAAAGTCTTATTAATGCTCTGTACAGGGGAAATGTCTTTTTCTCTCTTTTTTAAAACAAAAGTATTTTGCTAGCTTTAGAACATGGGTAAGCAACCTTAAAGAGGTGGAGTTCTACCTGAACAACATGGGAGAAGTCAAAGATCACTGGGCGCAGTGTCACCCAGTATTGTCTCCTCCCCTGATTTAAACCTCTAATTAACATACTACCATGTCACAATTGTGTGTACTGCATGGCAATCATGGTAGTAGGCATGGGGTTGGCATTTTCACTGCAAGTACCATCTGTCTGGTATAAGGGTGGGTATGTTTGCTGCTCGAGTGTCCCTTCTCTAGTTGCCCCCCCTAGATGGATGGAGTGGAGGGAGGGCCTTTGAAGATTATTTTTCCTTGTGGCAGTAGTGCTCACCCATGGTGGAGATCTTATGGCAACCAAGTAAGCGTGCATGCACGATTATTTGTCTGCACTGCCAATGACATCATGGAGGTAGTGCTGGGGGTGGTATACACTGGAAGGGAAGGGCAGAAGAGAAAGAAAGATGGGGGGAATATAAAAGGAACCCACATATACGCTGGGAATGTACATGTCAAATCCACTTGGAAACAGTATAGAATAGAGGTTGGCCATGGTTTATTGCTATATGCTTTATTGCTGTATAGACTTGCTTGGACATGTCTATGATCTTTCAAACTGTGGATGTTTGATATAGAAGGGACTTTTTGGGCTTTTCACCTCTACTGTTGCAGGTAATAACATCCTATACATGAAAACAGGATATTATTAACTTCTGGATATATACATAGGAAGAAGGCATGTACTTTGGGTCAGAGATACTGACTATTCATAATTTTGTTATAGTGCAGCTTTATGTTTATACATACTGTATAATTGATTGCTTTTTTGTAGCTTTTGGTCCTTCTTCAGTTGGGGGAAGCAAAGGTGTCTGCTTCTTGATCTTCTCTTCCTTTGTTTCTTTAACTCTAGGGTTCTTTATTCCCTCACCTCCATCCCATGAGGGTGAGTCTTTTAAAGTGTTACTAAACCCAGGACCCTGCAATCACTATATCTGGTCTCACAGTACACACAGAATGGAAATGCAATTATTTTAGTAAATATAAACTGCTAAATACCTTTTCTCATCTGCAGTTAGATCAGTCTTGTGACTTCTATCAGTGTCCAGCAGAGCACTGATTACAGCTTGTGGAAGGAGTTTTCATTCTCCTGTAGCAGGATGCAGGACCTCTGACCTCTGACCTCTGTCTGGAGAGTGCTGATTGGCCCTTTACTAACCACATACACTCTCCAAAGAAAAATAAAAAAACTCTCTAGCAGTACACACCAAACTAAGTATGTGCAGCTTGCCCCTAGTTTCTGTTCTATCGGAAGTTATTTAGGAGACACTGGTAGAAGGGGAGGATCAGAGAAGAGAGGATCAAACATCCTGTTTACACATTTTGGAGGATTAACCCCTTAGGTTCCACAGTGAGTATAACAAGCATGCTTTACTGAATATACAGACTGATTTTACTGTCGTGTGTTTAGTAACACTTTAAGCTTGTAGACTGCAGTACTGGCAATATTCCTAATACACTATATACTTATATGTAAGTAACCTAACCTCTAATAGCATTTTTTCATTGTAGTATTGTACTTTGTTGTATTACTTTAATATTGAAAAATGCTAATTATTGTACCCATTTTTAGAACACCTCTAGGTTCCTGAAGTTACTGTGAAATGCATTGAACTGAACTGTTCCCACTATATGACCTGCATATGGGATAGCTGCATCCTATCAAAATTATGAAGCAATAGATGGGATCTTGTATACAGAAGCAATGATATATCTCGATGTAGAAATGGACTACTATGTAACTGGCCAGTATTTGTTTCTATTGGATAAAAACTGAAAAAATTCATAACACATTTGTGCTATTTTTGAGGCTGTACACCATGAAAATCCCAATGGCTAGTTCTTCTTTTGATAGCTGAGAAGAGTTGGTAATTAATGTTCACTAGTGTAACCAAATGTTCAGCAAAGTCTCTTTTTTCTTCTTTCAACGACAAATCTTTTTCTCAACACCCGCAAATTCTGATGACAATATACGTCAAAAGGAAAAAACTCAACATAGTGTCATCCCTTTTTGATAATAAATACACACGTGCCCCTTACTGTGCAACATGCAATACTGTGAGAAAAAAAACAAAAAAAACAATGTTAATCTATATGCGAATATCTACATATACACATATATTTTTAATTCTCTGTGTAACTAAATTCCTAATCAGTGAAACACTCACACATCGTGTCCACTATATAATCTGTGTAAACAACTCAAAGTGTATCACTGCAAATGTGTAACACCACACTATATATTCATCAGTGATCACCTTAAACCCTACACACACCCAAAACCAAACAATCTCCAACATGTGTGCTGATGGATAATTACCCTATATATAAAATGACAGGGCATAACACAAATCTTGGTTGACTTCTTAACTGTAGAATTCCATCCAGTATTAAAGTTTTGCTTCCATTCTCCTCATAAGAAAATCCACAATTAAATATGGTAGATTCAATAAAATAACATCCTTTATTTAATAACTCACATTACAGTTTGGATAAAGCAGCTCCTCCTCATAGAGATGCACATGCAGACAGACTAGGGAACACTGGCCACATGTTCCCACTTCCAAGATGGCCACGATCGCACTTCCTGTCAACGTAGATGCGTCTGACGTCACGTGTTCTGACGCGTTTCGTCACTTCCTATGACTTTTTCAGAAGGGTCCCTTAAAGGGTGGAGGTGGATTACTTTTCTAGGAATTTTTGTGCTGTGTATTTGAATATATTGGTAATTAATGTTGCTTTTAAAAATATACTGTACCCTTTTTATGAACCATGGCCTCACAAGCATTGTAATGAATGTTTTAAATAGAAAAAAAGTTTGAAATAGAAAAAAGAAATCCTGGTATAGAACCCCAGAACCTTTTAGGCATGTACAGTATGCCAAAATATGAAGTGTGTCTACACATTGTCACAGTCCCAGGTGTATTTATTTATGTAATTAGATCTAAAATGTACTAATCTCACAGAACTATTAGTTGCCACTTTATGAGCACTTTATTGTCATATTAAGTTGTTATATTGAGTTTCCATTAATATATCTGCCTATAAATAAGACCAGTCTTTCAATAATTTGTTAATGAAAAGATTCACCTACTTTATTCTAATTCTTTAACATAAATGTGATAAGATTGACATCAAAAGCAGATATAGGTAAAAAATGTAAACTTTTTGAAAATGTTATTTGTATTGGTAAGTCTGTGTTTCTGCCTATTTTGAGTGGATACTGAGTGATTTAATTGTAGATGGCAAAATATTTCTTGAATTAAGATGTTAAAATGTTTTTGGATGTTACTCCACAAGTGCTTATCGGATGTTGTTGTAATCTTGTATAGTATATTAACCTCCTTGGTGGTCTGATTATTTCAGATTTTTGGTGCTGAAAGCGGTACCATTATTTTGCATGGAAATATGTAGTTTTTTTATTGTAGGCTGTAATTTTTAGGAATAACTCACTGAAATCTGTCCGAACAAGAGTCTATTAAACATCCCGGGTATGATAAAATTTGAAACACGAAATCATAAATTATAATTTAATAAATAATCATAAAAAATAATAATATAATAATAATACATTTAATTCAATAATATAATCAAACCGAAAACACTGAAATTTGAAATAGAGCGCCGAGTTCGCACATTGCTGAGCAAAGTTGCAAAATCGTTTTCAGTGTCTGATGACGA
This sequence comes from Staurois parvus, assembly GCF_062004578.1. NCBI lineage: Eukaryota > Metazoa > Chordata > Amphibia > Anura > Ranidae > Staurois > Staurois parvus. The sequence goes on along the minus strand of NW_028317855.1, from coordinate 11,140,709 downwards.
ATTTCCCCATGAATCATTATCACTCAATTCTGCAAGTGGTTCTGATTTACTATTGCTGTTCTCTAGCTGATCTAAACCCGCTTTTGACCTAAAGGGACACTTTTTGGACGCCATGGACGTTTCTCAGTTTCCAGGCAGAAAGAACAGACAAAATGCAGGCAGGGCACAGGACAAAGCACTTGGGACAAAATGTATGTGAAATGGGTTGAAACAGCAATGTTTTACTATGTAAAATTTGTTTGGAAAAAAAAGGACATTTTTAAAAATTTTCAAATTTCCCGCTGCCGGCGGTGCCCGTACGTCCCGACGTCACAGGGACCGGAACACAGAAGCCGGATGCCGGCATCGGCCAGAGGAGATGGCTGGGGATGCTGCAGGGGACACATCGCGGGAGCGAAGGACAAGGTAAGCTCTGCAGGGAATCCCTATGCAGCGCTGCATGGTAAGCCCGAGTGTAGTTCGGGGTTACCGCTTTTGGTACTGACATTTTACCCCGAGCTACACTCGGGAATACCGCTAGGGAGATTAAAGTTATTAGTGTGCCACCAGGTAATAGCTGATGTCAAATCCCATACAAATGTAAAAACACAAATTCTGTAAAATGTAAAATCATAAGAGAAGATTTTGCTCGCTTTAGAAACCGCAGCTTGGCATTGCATGCCATTATTAAGCTTAGGATCTACCAGAACCCCCAGACCCTTCTCCACCATTGATTCCCCCAGTTGTACTCCCCCTAGTATGTATGATGCATGCATATTCTTAGCCCCCAAGTGCATAACCTTACATTCATCAACATTAAACCTCATTTGCCACATAGTTTCCCATTTCGCATTGAGGTCGGCTTGTAAGTTGAAGAGATCCTGTAAGGACGTTATTCCACTGCACAGCTTGGTGTCATCTGCAAAGACTGAAATGGTATTTTTATCATTTATAAATATATTAACCAGTTGCCCTCCAGAGGATTTACCCCTCTTCCTGACCAGGTCTTTTTTTTCAATACGGCGTGGCGTTACTTTAACTGACAATTGCGCGGTCATGCAACACTGTGCCCAAATTAAATTTATGTCCTTTTTTTCCCCATGAATAGAGCTTTCTTTTGGTGGTATTTGATCACCTGTGCATTTTTTATTTTTTGTGCTATAAAAAAAGGTCCGACAATTTTGAGATAAAAACAATATTTTTGACTTTTTGCTATTAAACATGTCCTGAAAATTAAAAAAAATCTAATTCCGTCATAAATTTAGGACAACTCCCATTTCTGTGTTGTGTTCATCAATGCTAATATTCCATCCCAGTCTAAGTCTGGGAGAGCAGCTCTTAGCCTTGGAAAATTAGCTCTCTTCAAGTTGAGTGTTTTTATTTTTCCCGTATGTGCTTGTTGTTTACAGCTAACAATAAATTAAATTATGTTATGGTCACTGTTACCCAGATGTTCTTTTATATGGATATTAGTAATAGGCTCTGCATGGTTTGAGATTACCAGGTCCAGTAGAGCATCATTCCTAGTCGAGGCCCCTCTAAACTGTTATGACCCTACTTGTGAAGCTTGATGAAATCTGCTAGGACTGTATCAGATTTTTTTTGTAGTGCACAATAGAAAAATCCATACTTACTATTGTTTGATTATCTACTTCACCAAAAGTTTTAGAAAAGAGTCACTAATTGTTTTTTATTGTGCTTTCTGCTTTATTTTGGTAAAACCCTCACATCTCTGAAACTTTTCATTGTGCATCAAAGTTATGATTTGCTGATTGACTTGGCATAATGAAAAAGTGATGGACAAAACACCTAGGGTTCGGACTTGGGGTAAGTTTGTGAACTTAAAGGATAAGTTCACCTTTTTAAAAAAAATAATAAATGCACATTTTTTTGAAGACTCCTGCAGACTTGTGAGCCTACATTTGCAAGGAGCTGAGCGGGGTTTTTTTTAGCAGATTTTGCACATATTATAGGCATTTTTTCAGGCTCTTTTCATTTAGGCATTTTTTGCTGTAGCCAAAAGGGAAAAGAAATAGCTGCTGTTTGAGCTGAAAATGCCTGAAAAAACGCTTGAAAAAACACTTGAAAAAATCCTCATTCCCACTGTTCAGGCATTTTCCATTCAAGTCTATGGGGACAAAATGCTCAGATCTGCCTAGAAAGTAACAAAAGTACTTTTTTGAGCAACAGGTGTTTTGCTACAGGTAACAGAATGCTCAGGTGTGAACAGGGTCCATTGGAAATAATGGGATTTTACTTGTTGAGCATTTCTCAGCTTCGGGCTGAAAAATACTCAAGTGTGAAAGTGGTCTTAGTGTATCTGTCTGCTCATATCTTGTACAAACAGGCAGATACACACTGACAAAGAAGAGACAATGAACAACCATAGTGCTCAACAGCACTGTGGTAGTTAATTGAGAACTACAAGAAGACAGCCGCAAAGACTGTCAGGACTTGTAGTTTTCCATTCACAGAATTTTGCTATTTTTTAAAAAATAATGACAGCTAGTGGGGGGGGGGGGGGGGAATCCCCAGCTAGCTGTCACTAGATACAAGTGAAGTGGGCAGCAGCTCCGGGAGTGGGAACATGTCACATGTTCCACCCCAAAAACTGGTGGATCATGTAACATGTTCCCAAAGGTGAACTTACCCTTTAACCATTTCAATACCGGGCACTTTTACCCCCTTCCAGGCCATTTTTCAGGTTTCAGCGCTCTCACACTTTGAATGACAGTGGCACGGTCATACAATATTGTACCCAAACTAAAATGTTATCATTTTCTTCACACACTAGAGCTTTATTTTGATGGTATTTAATCACCGCTGGGATTTTTATTTTTTGCTAAATTAACAAAAAAAGACAGAACATTTTGAAAAAAAACACTTTTTTCTTTGTTTCTGTTATAAAAGTTTGCAAATAAATAATTGTTCTTCATAAATTTAGGCCAAGATGTATACTGCTACATGTCTTTGGTGGAAATAACCCAAATTAGGATGTATTATTTAGTTTGTGGGAAAGTTATAGAGTTCACAAACTATGGTATAGATCTGAAAATTGATCAATCCTGAAGTACTGACGGCCAATCTAATTTCTTGAGGTCCAAGAATGTCAGAACAGTAGACATCCCCCAAATTACCCCTTTTTGCAAAGTAGACAGTCCGACGTACTTCATAAGAAGCATGGCGAGTTTTTTGAAGTTGTATTTTTTGTCATAATTTTTCGGAAAATTTTAAAATTAAAAAAAAAAATTTCGCTATTTTTTTTATTATTTTTAATTTTTTATTAAATTTTTTTCTTTTTTTAAGATTTTTTTTCATATTTCACTATGACCAAAGTAGTAGTAGTACCATAGTAACATTGTACTACTTTGGGGAAGTAATCAGTTTTTTTTTTTTTTTTACAGAATTTGCTTATAGCAAAGAATTACTTTGCTATAAGCAAGCATTTACCTGAATAACATTGATTCATTCAGGGTTTTTTTTTTTCTTTGTGCTTAGCTGTGTTTGGCCACAGCTAATCACATGACACAGCTGGGCTGTGATTGGCCCAGCTTGTGCATGTGATTGCTGTGACCATTCACAGCTAGACACACTAGTATACAATGGATGGCATGAATGAAACCATCCATTGTATACAACTGTCATGTGACCTGCTGTGATTGGTCACAGCAGGTCAAATGGTACCGGCAACGGGGCCGGTACTCAGATCTGTCATCGGCCGCGACCGAGGAACACGGCTGGTGACAGATCATGCCACTGCGCGGCTCTGCAGGCGCGCAAACTGCGCATGCCCGGGAGGACGCCATATGGCATCCACCCGGAACGCTGAGGGATTTTGCCGGCTGCCAAACAGCCATTGGCTGGGCAGCAAAAGGTTAATGAACATTTAGGTGTTGAATCCAAGCCCTATTGAATTCAGTAGGAGTCATTTGTTGAAAATGCAGAAATGGACATTTTCTAGGCTATTAGGCAGGGGATTGTTGAACAAATGGCATGGGGACTGACTGGGCACTGTCCAGGAAACATGTGCCAAAAAAAAGTGAAATTTAATCTGGTGGGAGTAGTAACAATGCTTAAAAAGAAACATTAAGTGGCAAAATTCTTCCATATAACATGCTTGAAGGATACCCTTAACCTAACTGCGAAGCTGTGCATCTGCATGATATATACAAACTACTTTACAAAACTGTCATTTACAAAGAAAACAATGCCATTAAAATTGTCGGCAATTGCCGGTTGCTTACTTCTTTTTTCAAGCAATTGGCTGGAGATCACCTTAATCTATACTAGACCTTTATTCTAGATGGTCTGGTAGAGATGTAAATAGGGGACCCCATGCATGCATGCAGACCATTATCTAAGCAAGCAGCCTGATAAGAAAAGGAGGGATCCCTTGTCTACAGGTTGATGAGGAAAAGGGCCGCTTCATCGCAATCCTGGCCTGGTGGTTGTGGGTGTCTGCAGCTTTATCAGAATTTGAAAACCCTCTTTAAAACTAAAAGATTATTCAGATATCACCTCCTCTACATAAATGAAAAACAAAAACAACACACACTTTTTTGACAAGTCCTTTATTAACCACTTGCCGCCCTGCCACTGTGTATATACATGTGCAGGGCGGCAGTGGAGCGCAAAACCACGTTTTAAAACGGGCTCCACGCTCCCGACACTTACGCGGGTAGGGGGCGCGCGCGCGCCCCCCCGACCCGCGGGTGACACGATTCGATCCAGGAGGGATCAATCATTAGATTTCAGCCAGGGATTTCTGGCTGAAATCACATGATCGGTCCCTGTCCTATCCTGTCCTGTGTTGACATTCACACAGGGCAGAATATGATGTCATTCTTCTCTGCCTGGACACATTCCGTTCCAGACAGAGAAGAAACAGTAAAAGTGAGTAAAACAGCACACTGACAGTTAGAACACACTAGAGGACACATTTAACCCCCTGATCGCTCCCCCCCCCCAAGTTAACCCCTTCACTGCCCTGTCACCAGTGTCACTGATCAGTGAACCGATTTTTACTGATCACTGTATCAGTGTCGCTGGCGACTTCCGATAGTGTTAGCACCCCTCCCAGATAGCGCCAGATTGCCCGCCAGTACACCAGTAATCCCGTTTAACCCCTTGATCGCCCCCCCCCCAGTTAACCCCTTCACTGCCCTGTCACCAGTGTCACTGATCAGTGAACCAATTTTTACTGATCACTGTATCAGTGTTGCTGGCGACTTCCGATAGTGTTAGCGCCCCTCCCAGATAGCGCCAGATTGCCCGCTAGTACACCAGTAATCCCATTTAACCCCTTAATCGCCCCCCCCCCAGTTAGCCTCTTCACTGCCCTGTCATTAGTGTCACTGATCAGTGAACCAATTTTTACTGATCACTGTATCAGTGTCGCTGGCGACTTCCGATAGTGTTAGCGCCCCTCCCAGATAGCGCCAGATTGCCCGCTAGTACACCAGTAATCCCATTTAACCCCTTAATCTCCCCCCCCCAGTTAACCCCTTCACTACCCTGTCACCAGTGTCACTGATCAGTGAACCGATTTTTACTGATCACTGTATCAGTGTCGCTGGCGACTTCCGATAGTGTTAGCGCCCCTCCCGGATAGCGCCAGATTGCCCCCCAGTACACCAGTAATCCCATTTAACCCCTTAATCTCCCCCCCCAGTTAACCCCTTCACTGCCCTGTCACCAGTGTCACTGATCAGTGAACCGATTTTTACTGATCACTGTATCAGTGTCGCTGGCGACTTCCTATAGTGTTAGCGCCCCTCCCAGATAGCGCCAGATTGCCCGCTAGTACACCAGTAATCCCATTTAACCCCTTAATCGCCCCCCCCCCCAGTTAGCCTCTTCACAGCCCTGTCATTAGTGTCACTGATCAGTGAACCAATTTTTACTGATCACTGTATCAGTGTCGCTGGCGACTTCCGATAGTGTTAGCGCCCCTCCCAGATAGCGCCAGATTGCCCGCTAGTACACCAGTAATCCCATTTAACCCCTTAATCTCCCCCCCCCAGTTAACCCCTTCACTACCCTGTCACCAGTGTCACTGATCAGTGAACCGATTTTTACTGATCACTGTATCAGTGTCGCTGGCGACTTCCGATAGTGTTAGCGCCCCTCCCGGATAGCGCCAGATTGCCCCCCAGTACACCAGTAATCCCATTTAACCCCTTAATCTCCCCCCCCAGTTAACCCCTTCACTGCCCTGTCACCAGTGTCACTGATCAGTGAACCGATTTTTACTGATCACTGTATCAGTGTCGCTGGCGACTTCCTATAGTGTTAGCGCCCCTCCCAGATAGCGCCAGATTGCCCGCTAATACACCAATAATCCCGTATAACCCCTTAATCCCCCCCCCAGTTAACCCCTTCACTACCCTGTCACCAGTGTCACTGATCAGTGAACCGATTTTTACTGATCACTGTATCAGTGTCGCTGGCGACTTCCGATAGTGTTAGCGCCCCTCCCAGATAGCGCCAATTTGCCCGCTAGTGCACCAGAAATCCCATTTAACCCCTTGATCACCCCCTCCCCCCCAGTTAACCCCTTCATTGCCCTGTCACCAGTGTCATTGATTACAGTGAACAGATTTTTACTGATCACTGTATTAGTGTCACTGGTGACTTCCGATAGTGTTAGCACCCCTCCCAGATAGCGCCCGTTGGCCCGCTAATGCACGGGATTTTTTTTTACCAAAAACATGTAGCAGAATACATTTTGGCTTAAATTTATGACTAACTTTGAGTTTACGATATCTTTTTTATAGCTGAAAGTAGAAAATATTGTTTTTTTAAAACATTTTCATGTTTTTTTTGTTTACAGCGCAAAAAAATAAAAAGCGCACAGGTGATCAAATACCACCAAAAGAAAGCTCTATTTGTGTGAAAAAAAGGACGTAAATTTTGTTTGGCTACAGCATTGCATGACCGCGCAGTTATCATTTGAATTAGTGCAGCACTGTATAGCAAAAAAAGGCATAAATTACAGTATCTATACCATAGTTTGTAGACACTATAACTTTCACACAAAGCAATCAATATAAACTTATTGGGATTTTTTTTACCAAAAACATGTAGCAGAATACATTTTGGCTTAAATTTTTGACTAACTTTGAGTTTACGATATATTTTTTATAGCTGAAAGTAGAAAATATTGTTTTTTTTCAAAATTTTCATGTTTTTTTTGTTTATAGCGCAAAAAATAAAAAGCGCACAGGTGATAAAATACCACCAAAAGATAGCTCTATTTGTGTGAAAAAAAGGACGTAAATTTCGTTTGGGTACAGCATTGCATGACCACGCAATTATCATTTGAATTAGTGCAGCACTGTATAGCAAAAAAAGGCATAAATTACAGTATCTATACCATAGTTTGTAGACGCTATAACTTTCACACAAAGCAATCAATATACACTTATTGGGATTTTTTTTACCAAAAACATGTAGCAGAATACATTTTGGCTTAAATTTATGACTAACTTTGAGTTTACGATAAATTTTTTATAGCTGAAAGTAGAAAATATTGTTTTTTTTCAAAATTTTCATGTTTTTTTTGTTTATAGCGCAAAAAATAAAAAGCGCACAGGTGATAAAATACCACCAAAAGAAAGCTCTATTTATGTGAAAAAAGGACGTAAATTTCGTTTGGGTACAGCATTGCATGACCGCGCAATTATCATTTGAATTAGTGCAGCGCCAAACAGCAAAAAAAGGCCTGGTCATTAAGGGGGGTAAATCCTCTGGAGCTCAAGTGGTTAAAAAATATAAAAACCCAAACAATGTCCAACAATGTAAATCCATCATCAATCATATTATCCAGTGATGTAGATCCAAGATGACCACAATGAATGATGCCCACAAACCACCAAAACAAAAAACATATGTACGCTTCCACCTGTATACACTCACTGACTACCATGTGCTTATAACACCTCCATGAGCTGTTGACTGGAATGTAAACAAAAGAGGGAGAGTGGTTGAAATATTTAAATAAATATGGCCATTGCCACATTGATGCCATGCAATGATGTCAGTCAATATTTCTTCCTCTTTGTTAGCAAATGAATGGGGACCCACTTCATTAATCATTGACAAGGGAAGAGGAAAACTGTCATGTATAATAACAGTAAGAAGTCTCTAGATCTTTTATTTATGAAGTGGAGTTTTTTTTATTTTTTAGCTTGCTGTTCTTTTTGTGGTAGGATCCACAATGTAGTAATTTGTGGAAAGATGTAAATTCTCTACAATATATGCACAGAAGTGTATCTTGACTGTTCCATGCATAACTTATGATCATTGGATTAGTGGTTTGGCTAGCGTTTGTCATACAGTACACTGCTACGCACCCGCCATACTTTTCCAGTGTTTCCCTACAACACAAAAACTAAATAAAAAAATCTTAAAATTCAACGTGTTGCTAACACACTTCTGCAGAAACAAATGAAAACATTATAAAAGCTAATTTTGGTAATTTGCCAATTTGTGTATTGTATAGTCCGCCAGTGGAACGAGGTTTAAGTCTGAATCATTTGACAGCTGTGCAAATTTTAGCTTAGTTCACTCATTTCTATCTGGAGATGGGCTACAAAACTGAAGCCATTATCAATGGATGTTTATATACGCAACAAACTGTGGGAATGTCAAAGATATGGTTATTTTGTAGACAGCAGGGAATTAGTTAATCTGTGTTTGTGCTTGTTTACACATTTTTTTCTTGAGCTTGTTTACTGTTGGCTTCATAAGCAGAAAAGTTCTGGCAGGCGGCAGATTTATCTATTAATATCATGTCAGACATGACAAGCTAAGAAATCACGTTTTCTGCACACTTGTGTCTTAATAAGTATATTCCTTCCTTATTTTAGGGCACCAAGGGTCACAAAGCCCACATGGCAAAAAGCAAGAGATGCATCATTAGTGTCTTTTTCCACTGCATGATAATAATACTTTTAAAATGTTAGTGCAGGGGCCCATATCGAAACATTTTGAATTAATGATGTTTTTCCCATTAAAATGTTGAGAAGAAGATAATAAATATACATATTTATATTAAAAATATTTAAACACGCTTCACCCTGGCATTTTTCCTGAATATCTTGTAAACACATTTTTTTCTATATACTTTTATTTATTGACCATTATTATCAGAATAGTACATACAATGGTAATACATTTTAATAATATTTCCATGTCCACTATTTAAACTATAGCCAATTTTTTTGTAAAGTCAGTGTAGCCCAGTCTGTAGCTCCAGCAGAGCTTGAGAAAGGTGGCCTTGAAATGCATAGCTCCATCCCGACATGCCTATGACATCACTTCCAGTCTGCTCTGCACTCACAGAAGACCTCTGCCATCTTGTTGGTTTTCACTTCTTCATCTAAGCTGTCATCCATGATTTTCCAGGTTGCAAGTTTTAGGAAGAGGCTCCCCATCCCAGATGCATGAGCCGACTGGAATACATGCAAAAAGTGCCATTTTTTTCTTGTGTGAGTTGCCAGTTTACTAGTGTTCTTGGTACATTTAATGCTGCACTTATTTTGTCCTGCAGGTGTATCCATCCGCCCAGTGTTTATATCCTGGTCCAAGGTTCCTTCTTGTTTTGAAACTGTCCACCGGAAGCCCCTACTATGTGATGAGCTTTCCCTGCACACAGCCAAGCAGTGGTTAACCCTTATCATGCCTGAACCAGCTAAGTCTGCGCCGGTGTCCACGAAGAGCTCCAAGAAAGCCGTGACCAAGAGCCAGAAGAAAGACAGCAAGAAGCGTAAGAAGAGCAGAATGGAGAGTTATGCCATCTATGTGTACAAGGAGATAAAGCAGGACCACCCCGACATCGGCATCTCCTCCAAGGCCATGAGCATCATGAACTCCATCGTCAATGACATCTTCAAGTGCATTGCTGGCAAAGCTTACCACCTGGCTCATTACAACAAGCACTCCACCATCACCTCTCAGGAGATCCAGACCGCCTTTCACCTCCTACCCAGAGCATGCAGTCTCTGATGGCACCAAGGTTGTCACCAAGTACACCAGGCATGTCCAAAGTCCGGCCCACGGGCCATTTACGGCCCGAGGGTCGGTTTAATACGGCCCTCCATGTCAGTGTGTCAGTGTGTCTTATGGAGCGAATATGGAGCGGCCGGTCCGGTATTTCCACCGCGGCCGTGTCAGAATACCGGGCCGGCCGCTCAGCTCTGCAGCGGGACCTTACCTGTTCCTCTATCCAGCGGCGCGCTGTCTTCCCGGCTTCTGTAGTGTGGGCGCTGGGCATGACAGCCGGGTGCCAAGTGCGCATGCGCAAGAAGTGGTGCTTTTTGTGAATGGTAAGGCGGTACCTGGGACACATGACAGATCCCAGAAGCCGCCGGACCAATCACAAAGCGCAAGTGCTTCTCGCTCATGCGCACTGGGCACCCGGCTGTCATGCCGAGCGCCATTACAGAAGCCGGGAAGACAGCGCACGGCTGGATCGAGGAACAGGTAAGATCAAAGAACAACTGCGGAAGTAAGAGCGGGTACCTGTCAAATTCAGATACCCGCTCCCCACCTCCCCAAAGGTCAGCAGTCATCTGTACTGTCCGCAGTCTCTGGTCATCCCTGTGCTGTCCGCAGTCTCTGGTCATCCCTGTGCTGTCCGCAGTCTCTGGTCATCCCTGTGCTGTCCGCAGTCTCTGGTCATCCCTGTACTGTCCGCAGTCTCTGGTCATCCCTGTGCTGTCCGCAGTCTCTGGTCATCCCTGTACTGTCCGCAGTCTCTGGTCATCCCTGTACTGTCCGCAGTCTCTGGTCATCCCTGTGCTGTCCGCAGTCTCTGGTTATCCCTGTGCTGTCCGCAGTCTCTGGTCATCCCTGTGCTGTCCGCAGTCTCTGGTCATCTCCTGTACTGTGTCTGCAGTCCATTAGTTCAGAATTTTTTTTTTCCTGTTTTCTGCCTCTAAAACCTAGGTGCGTCTTATGGTCAGGTGCGTCTTATACGGCGAAAAATATGGTAACTTGGCATAAAATAATTTATTTGCATTTAATTGTAATGGTTCAAAGAATGTTTGGAAAAATGTTCGGCCCTCCACCATGTTCACTTCATCCAATCTGGCCCTCTTTGAAAAAAGTTTGGACACCCCTGAAGTACACTATTGCCAAACAATTCCCCATCATCCCGTTTTACCTTTTGTATCACTTAACCCTTCATCCTAGGTTGTAAGTTCTAATGAGCAGAACCCTCTGCTTCCTGTTGTACCAAATTGTATTGTAGCTGTAATGTCTACCTTCATTTTGTAAAGCGCTGTGCAAACTGTTGGCGGCTATATAAATCCAGCAGTATAATAATAATAATAATAATGAGCTTGATTCTAACTATCACAATGTGAGTTGCCATTTGTCTTTTCACTACAATAAATACATTAATATACTACACTCAGATTGTGCCCTGCTATTCTTCTTATCTGCAGCTCCAGTATAAAATGGGACTTTGTGAGTATGTTGCTAGACACTGGCACTGCTATAGGAAATTCTGCTGTCACATTTATAGAGCAGCTGTGTTTAACCATCCTCCATCCAATAGGAGGGCAAGAAAGGATATGAAGTATTGGAGACTTTTGAGAAGCCGTGGAGGACTTAGAGTGTAGTTTACTAAAGAGACTCAGCCATTACTATAGGTTTGCTCAGAGAAAGACTGATGAGGATAGGTTGGAACACATTTTACGGGCTTGAGAGAAAAGAATGACTGCTTTGGGTATAAACATCACATTAGTATGTAGTGAGAACTCCTGATTCTTGTACTATTTTATTTACTCTGTTTTAGTACAGCTAGAACTGGAAACTAGAAGAGCAGAGATAGCTATGGGTGATCTGTAAGTCCACAGTGCACTATTCCAGCCAGCAAAAAAATATACAACTTTCCATGGACAGCAACAACATGAACCACTTTAAATCACACTGTCAGGGTAACACACCAGAATCTATTAGTATACTGTATATAAAAATCTGAAACATGAGCAGTGTTATGAGTGGATGGCTGTGTTCTGCCCCTTCATAGCCAAGTCACCCTATGCCATGGTCTATGTCGGCTGTGCTAAAATCTGTCCCCGGTGATGGTAATTGCAGGAGGCACTGATGAGTCACAGTAAACGTTCAAGTTATGTGTTGCTGAGCCAGCTATGGGATTGCAAAGGCACTTCCAAGCACAATGTGGTACTATTTGGAAAAAAAGAAAACATACGTAGAAGTGGCTTATTATTTACTTTTACACACAGGCACTTTCATTTCTCTTCTTGCTGCCCATTCAGTTTAGAGTCCTTTTTTTTTTTTATCTTGCAGCCACATCTGGGGAGGATAGCAACTGTAATCACAAAGACAAGAAACGTTCTTTTGAGATTGGTTTGTTAACTCTAACTTTACCATGCTTATATTTTACCTTTTTCCTTCTCCCCTTAGCCAACTCTTGATCACCAACATCGTACTATGTATTTTAACTTCTCTGGTGTACATATGATTATGTCCATGACATTTTAAATGTTTGAAATGTTTTTAATTTATATTTACAGGAATAGGTTTTTCATATAGCAAAGTGTCTGCTATACATGACTGTGGAAAAAAAATTGCGTAACCTATTTAAACTTCAACAGTTTAACTTATTTCAAACTGGGGTTCTGTCAAAAACACATAGGGCTCAGGGAATTAAATAGAAGGTGCTTAATAGAATGGACTTTTAAAGTGCCTATGGATCACAAACTAAGTTTATTAAAAGTATATGCAATTATATTGCATTTTATATAAAGAACCACACTATTTTGACACATTAAAAGAGTTGTGATACAATTATGATTCCCTCCTAGTGAGGGAAATCCCATGTAAATGTATCCAAGACTCTACACTTAGACTGTGATAGCCTGATATCTATACATCAGCCAAATTCATTATCAAGGGATTCCTTATTGCCTCATGGGCTCTGGGAATCTTTGGTCATGAGTGCATGCTGCATTAAATGTTTATTATGTTTATTTTTGAAACAAAGATCATGGTTGTTTAAATCTCTTCAACAACAAGATCTCTGTGCTAAAGTTCTCAAATGATAAGGCAAGGAAATATAATTTTTGGGGATCTCCAACAACTCAGGAATAATTAGTCTTCAGTCTAACCTTAAAGTACTCATATATCGCTCAAATTTATTCCTGCTGAATTTCCAGCCATGAGTGCCCCTGCAAGCACGGCCCAGCTAAAAATAAACTAAGCAAGATGGAAAATTACCTGCTACAGAGTGATGCTTTCTATCCACTGCAGTCACTGTTCAGCAGCACCAGCAGCTGTGTATGCCATGTCTGCCTGAATACAATGGAGGTCCCTCCATTTAAACTGTTTGCATAAATGGGGAAATCTAAGGGATTTTCTCCCAATCTCTTGTATGCTGAATGATCAAAATTTTGAACTGTCTATGCTCGATCTTAATCCTAAAGCTGAAAGTAAATTCCCTGATTTGTAGATCTTCCAGTAACCTAATTTAAATTCCAAAGTGAGCCCTAAGACCAAACAAATTAAATTCTGCAGTATACTTACAGACTTCAGACACACAGAATGACTGATTCAAGATTTTTTTTTTTCATTTTGGATGAATTAGGGACATTGTAAGAGCCCCATAGGAGAAATTTCCGTTTTACTTCTTCCGTATAAAGTGAGAGGAAATCCCCCTTTAGTCAATTGGTACTGGACCAGATATCCCCACTGGAAAGTTTTTCTTGAATGCCGATGTCAGAGAGACTTCAGAGGGAAAACAGACAGTGCTGACAGAGGATCTCATTCTATTTAAAGCTAATGTTTCTCATCTTGACTGTAACTGCCACCAGGAAAGGCATTCGCTTTGGAAGATCACCATTTGCTGTTTTCCTTGCAACTGTGAAAGGTTGTTTTTTACATAACTTTCTGTTTCATTGACAGTGGTCATCTGGACAAACAGAGGTGGTGAAAGAGCATTAGATGGTCATCTTATGTCTTTTTGAGGAAATGTGGTGAAGACTGCATAATGAAGCAGGTTGATGGAAATTTTTGTGCTTTGGCTGGTGTTCCACAAGGAGAATGTGATGGAGAGCCTGGCTATAATATCTATATGATTGATTGATTACAGTGGACACTTTAATAATCTTTGAAGAGCACATATTTTTGGAACAAGTTTGTGGGTGGAATGCTGTTTTGAGTGTTTTTTTTTATTAATTTAGGATCACAAATATTGTAGTGATTTATTTGATGTAAATATTTTTAGTTGAGTGATTAATTAATAATTTTTTGGTGCATATATAGTCACATTTGGATTTCATCACTTTAAGAAGTGGAGTCTGTGATAATTGTGCGCACAGATATGGACAATGATAACCATAATTTGGATCATACTCTGCAAATGTCATTCTCACTCCAAATCAGTCTTCCCCCTCCCTTTTTTTTGAATGGCATGTGGTGTGTGTGTATGCTGAGGTCACAAAGACATCGGGCACAGCTGGATACGCTTCATGGTTGTAAACCCAATTAGCTGGTTCCATGATGTCTGTCAGACCCTTGCCTTGGCCTGGTCCTAAAGCTATAAACCAGTCAGTCACTGGAGATGAAAGCATTCCAGAGTGGCAGTAAAACATACATCCCACTTGAAACCACTTTTTCATACAATTTCATAAATCCCGGCAGGAACAAGGTACAATAAAACAAAGCATATATTCAGATAGGTCAGTTTAATATGAGTCACCTTACACCCCTAGATAACATCTACCAGAGAGTAGAAAGCAATATCTTATTATCCGTTACAGCCGCATATGTCATATTTGGTGCCTGGACATTCAGAATATCATTCTGCATATTAACCTGCCAGTGGCTAGGCTGCTGCATGCACCTATGGAAGGTTATTGACCATGGTATAAACTTGTGAGGGATTTGGGTCACAGCCTGGGTCTCTGCCTAACCCCCCTCCTCAAATGAGGCGATTGGCCCTTGGCTTCAGTAGCCACCCCCTGCTGGGATACTAGAAATGCTGTCATGCCTGGAGAGAGAGGTATGAAGAGATTCTCCCTTTTAACATCAGGAACCAACTTCGGGAGAAAAGGTACCCTTTTGTTCAGGACACTTGAACTCTGCTTAAACCAGGACTTCTGCAAGTATTCTACCTTCTTAAACTTCTTTCTTTTATCTCTCTGTTGTGTTATTGCTCTCTCTGTTTTTATATATATATATATATATATATATATATATATATATATATACACAGTTGCAAGAAAAAGTATGTGAATCCCTTGGGATTACATGGAGTTTTGCATGAATTGGGCATAAAATGTGCTCTGAACGTCATCTAAGTCACAACAATAGAAGAACACAGTCTGCTGAACATAATACTACACAAACATTAGATGTTGCCATGGTTTAATTGCGCATAACATGTAAACATTCACAGTGCAGGGAGGAAAAAGTATGTGAACCTTTGGACTTAATAACTGGTTGACCCTCCTTTGGCAGCAATAACCTCAACCAAACGTTTCCTGTAGTTGCAGATCAGACCTGCACAACGATCTGGAGTAATTTTGGACCACTCCTCTTCACAAAACTGTTTCAGTGTAGCAATATTCTTGGGATGTCTGGTGTGAATCGCTCTCTTAAGGTCATGCCACAGCATTTCAATCGGGTTGAGGTCAGGACTCTGACTGGGCCACTCCAGAAGGCGTATTCTGTGCTGTTGCAGCCATTGTTTTGTTGAATTACTTGTATGCTTTGGGTCATTGTCCTGTTGCATCACCCATCCTCTGCGGAGCTTCAGTTGGCGGACAGATGGTCATACGATTTCCTGCAAAATGTCTTGATAAACTCTGGAATTCATTTTCCCATCAATGACAACAATCCATCCAGGCCCTGAGGCAGCAAAGCAGCCCCAAACCATGATGCTCCCTCCGCCATGTTTTACAGTGGGGATGAGGGTTTGATGTTGGTGTGCTGTGCCTTTTTTTCTCCACACATAGTGTTGTGTGTTCTTCCCAAACAACTCAATCTTGGTTTCATCTGTCCACAGTATACTTTGCCAGTAGTGCTGTGGAACATCCAGGTGCTCTTTTGCAAACTTCAAACATGCTGCAATATTCTTTTTGGACAGCAATGGCTTCCTCCGTGGTGTCCTCCCATGTACTCCATTCTTGTTTAATGTTTTCCTTATTGTAGATGTGTCAACAAAAATGTTAGCATGTGCCAGAGATTTCTGTAGGTCTTTAGCTGACACTCTGGGATTCTTCTTTACCTCATGCAGCATTCTGCGCTGTGCTCTTGCAGTCATTTTTACAGGACGACCATGCCTAGGGAGAGTAGCAACAGTGCTAAACTTTCTCCATTTGTAGACAGTCTGTCTTACCGTGGACACATGAACATCACGGCTTTTGAAGATACTTTTGTAACCCTTTCCAGCTTCATGCAAGTCAACAATTCTTGATCGTAGGTCTTCTGAGAGCTCCTTTCTGCGAGGCATAGTTTCACATCAGACAGTGCTTCTTGAAACCAGTAAACCCAAAACAGGTGTGTGTTTTTTAAGGGCAGGACAGCTGTCAGCAACACATCCAATATCATCACACTGATTGGAGTCAAGGTTGGCTCACTCCTGGCTCCAATTAGCTCTGGGAGAAGTTATTAAGCTAGGGCCTCACATACTTTTTCCTCCCTGCACTGTGAATGTTTACATGTTATGTGCAATTAAACCATGGCAACATCTAATGTTTGTGTAGTATTATGTTCAGCAGACTGTGTTCTTCTATTGTGACTTAGATGACATTCAGAGCACATTTTATGCCCAATTCATGCAAAACTCCATGTAATCCCAAGGGGTTCACATACTTTTTCTTGCAACTGTATATATATATATATATATATATATATATATATGTTACATCTTTTTCTGTAAATATTTTTATTGCACCATTTTGACCTTTTTAGTAATAAATCCTATTTTCTGAAAAGTGTTGAATTGTTTCTAAAGCTCTTTAATGCAAACTAAGAATCCCTGTCTCTGAAGAGTGTTACTATGTGTTTTAAAACCTCTGGATACATCTGTCTGCGGTGACAGTGTGTATACAGACGCTTATTCAAACATCATAGTGTTACTGCTAAGATTTGTGAGTTTCCTCCTTCTCTGTAAAAAGGTGGTGGTGGCAGTGTGAAGGGTTAATTGCATAATTAACTTGACCCAGTAACAATCGCTCTCAGGCTGTTGGCACCTAGATTGGGGTCCAGTGAGCTGGAAAATCTTTGTGCAGGGTGCAGCTGAGAGTGGCATTGTTACGCAAGTGGCAGCGCGGTTTTAGATTGGCTAGTCCTTCGGTCACAAGTCGGTGAGAAGGGCTGGGGGTCTGATGCCACGCCCGTCACAGAGTGCTACACTTTTTATTATATAAATTAGTCTTCAGGTATATGTGATGTACTTTTTGGTGTTAGCTAGCTCCACAGACAGATTATTGTTGGATAGCTGGGAAATATTTTATACTTAAGCTCTGAGAGTGTTAGGAAGATTGAAAGCAAAGAAACCCTATAAGTGCAACACATTTGTGGGAACTCTGGCAAACAGTGCTGTGAAGAAATTTTCAAAATAGTATTTGATTTCCATTGTAGAAAGAATGCCACAAGTGTGTTAGGCCTTTATATTTGCAAAAGGTGACAAGCTTAATGAGGCAAAAATCTAAATAATAATAATAATTTAATAATTTAATTTTTTCTACTTTTTTAATTTGCTCTATGTTTTAATTTCATTGAAATAAATAAACTGCATAAAAAATGTGATATAAACTAGCTAAGTGGGGGTGTTCTAAAACTGACAGTACAGTATATTATTTTTGCTGTCTTTGCTGAAAAGGAAATAATAAAATATACATTATAGCTCATTCACACAGGCATTGCGGCCCATATACCATAAACAGGCTGTTTATTCAGCATCCCCAGACTCCAGGTGCTGTATACAGGTAGTCCATTCAAGTATATTAGTGTGTGGGGTGCGGGGGATTGCCCATGACACTGGCCATGACATGTACACTGTCTGTGTTTGGACCCTCTCACCTGCATGCCTGTCACAATAGGACAAGCAGTTGTTGCCATGCAGTCACTGTGTCCTTTTGGACTCAAATGGGCTGTCTCCATGCAGCACCTGGAATATAGAAACAAAGGCAAAAATGGCCCATTTGTGATGATACGGGCCTCAGCCCCCATGTACATGAGGCCTTCTTCATGCTCAAAAAATGCCCCTTAGTTGAATGCTTTGGCCAATCTTGTCATACTTTGTTAATACATGACAAATGGTTCCCAAAGCACTATGAGCTAGATCAAGGGACAATGTGGCAGACAAAGATTACCTTTGTCTCATAGAAAGTTGATGCTTGGGTGTTTAATAAAGGATGAGCCACTGTGATAACATATTCAGTTAACAAAGGGCTTCTTTTAACAAACCAAAGAGCTTCTCTAAGCACCTAGCTGAATGTATGAAAAAGAGACCAGAGCTATATCTGTTGTCTTAACAGAAGGCATTATTATGATATATAATTTTTCATATTTATCTAATTAAAAAAACTATTTTTGTATTGTTATAATCTTAGTTACCAAATAGGATTTTTACAAAACCAATATACATTCTCCTTCAGCAAATAATGCAATTCTTAATTTTCTGAGTGGCTAGGTGCCCTCTCCCCTTCCCTTGTATATACTGCAGATTCCAGGTTCCCAGCCTGTCTTGAGGAGGCAGCCCAGCTCCAGCTGCATTAGCACCTTATGTTTAGTCTTAGCTAACCTCCAGGAATTATTATACTCTGATTGCATTGTATGTTTAACCGCTTGAGCTTGAGAAGAATTTACCCCATTCATGACCAGGCCATTTGTTGCTATTCGGCACTGCTTTACTTTAATTGGCAATTGTGCTGTCATGCAACGCTGTATCCAGATAAAATTTATATAATATTTTCCCACAGATGGTTGGTGATATTGGATCACCACTGGGTTTTTATTTGTATTTATTTGTTTATTTATTTTTATTTGTATTCTGTGTTATAAAAAAAGGCCAACGATTTGAAAAAAAAAACAATATCCCAATAAGTGTATATTGTTTGGTTTGCAAGAAAGTTTTAGCACCTACAAACAATGGTGTATATAGTAGAATGTTTATTTTAAATTTTTTTTATACTTCGTATAGAGGCAATCAACGACTTATAACAGGACTGCGATACTGCTGCAGGCAATTTGACACTAACTGAAGTTAGGGGTAACTGACTAACTGACACTGACATCACCAATGACACTAATACAGTGAGCATTGATGATACTATACACTGTCACTATACTAATTACACTGGCTGAGAAGGAGGCAACATCTAGGGTAATCAAGGGGTTAAATAAGGGTCTAACTATGTGTAATGTGTATACAGTGAGCTGCTTTTACTAGCTGAGAAACTGACAGAGCCCTCCCTTGGTTCAGAGCTCTGTGTTGTTTACCAACACAAGAGCTCTGGGCTGTGATTGTGCACAGCCAATCAGCAGGTCCCGGCCATGAATCATTGGCCGGGACTTGCTGACAAGTTCCCGCTGTGTGCAATCACAGTGGGTGCCTGGGGGGGCACGAGTGCACACCCTAAACCCAGAAGTAGATGGCGACATACCAGAACTCTGCTTTGCCTAAATCCACTGCTGCTCGCCTGCAATACAGTGTGGGTGAGCAGTCAGCAAGTGTTTAACTTTAGACTGTTTATTATTTATTTTTTAAAGTTAACTATTTGCATTACCAGTACCATTGATTTTTAATCCTTGGATTTCCTATTTCATTTGTGATGCCTTTTTGGTTCCTTGTGGACATATTACTATTTAGGGTGGATTGTGTACCATTATTATTACAGGTACTTATATAGTGTCGTCAATTTACACAGCGCTTTACGCACATATATATGTACTTAAAGTACCTTCTCCCCATGTTGATGAAGGCAAGGGCCTCTTCCTCATAACCCTGGCCTGGTGGTTGTGGGGTTGTGGGAGGATGACTTATCGGAATATGGAAGCCCCCTGATAAGGGGGCCCCCAGATCCTGCTACCCCCCCCCCCATGTGAATGAGTTTGGGGTACTCATTCACCAAAAATGTGTAAAAAAATTAATAACAACACAACAGTTTTTGACAACGACATTATTAAAGAACAAAAAAGCCCTGCACCTGACAAAGGCTCCTGCCATCTGATAGCTTCGCCATCTAACAGTGACGACTCTGGTAGATAGCTTCATCCCTTAGTACTCAATTCATAATCTGTACCCTCTGGCTGTCCCTCACATGCTGTGGGCTCCGTTGACCAGGCTCTTCCTCTTTTAGGTGGAGTTTCCTTATCACGTACCTGGTGACAGAGGCCAATGGAGAGAGGGCTTCCCTTGCGGCTAAGTTCCAGACTCACCTGAAGGTGGGACAGCAGGAGTCAGGCCCAGACTATCACAGGTCGCCTGTGGTAGTGAGTGTTTGGTGGTCCACCCAGGAGCATGGCTGATGCGCTGAGATGGGGTCTGCAGGCAGGGAGCACCTGTGCGAGGTATGCAGGACTTCCAGAGAACAGAGGATCACAGGATAACTAGTTCGAGCCAAGGTCAGGTGCCAGGTGGGGATCGGAGCAGCCGTAGTCAAAAGGGGTAGCCGAGGTCATACACAGAGAGGAGGAGAGAAGATTCGTTAGACAAGCCGGGGTTAGGTCGGGGTTAAACAGAGCAAACAGGTCCAGGAGCAAGCTGAGTCGTTAACAGGAAATCACAAGTCAGGATAGCAATGGAATGAAGGTACTAGGGAGCCAGAGATCAACTAGCACCTGAGAGTAGTGCAGAGCTTCCTCATAAAGGTCGTTTGGTGCCAAATTTGAGCTGATGTGAACTTCTGCGGCCATGCAAGGTACTGGCAGGGGTGCCAGGTCTCCTAACACCTCTGCCAAGGACAGAGCCCTGACATTCCTTGACATATTTCTGTTGCACTCAGCTCCTGTCACACTCTGAGGACAATCCTTCTTCCAGAAAAATCAGGTTCTCTCCTCCTTACTAGGAGGGGGTGGCAGCAGCGAGTTACACAGACAACCTGCAGCTTACCTTTCTCCTGTCACAATACAGTTGGCTGTTTACACAGTAAACTGGCAGAGAAGGCAGGCAGATGATCCAGGGTCAGAAAGGTTTGGCTGCCCACTTACATAACCAATGCAATATTTCTGCACAAATGGTGAAAATGCCACATGGTAAAGCCCTTATATTTCATTTTTTGTATATTTAACAACTGAAAGCCATTGCTTCTTATGAATCTGCACCTTACTGGCTCAATTTTCTGCACTTGTCCATACCTTACAAAACCTCTCAAATATCACTAGTCAAAAGCTAGCAGTATTTTAAGTAGTGAACCTATATAGTCACCCAGTTTGTTTCACAGTCTGTTTCTACCACAAACTGAAAAATGTCCTACTTTGGCTTTGGATAGAGTTTAGAAGGGTTTTAGTGGGAAAAAACAAAAGAGGCAAATTCACAAAAGATCAGTCATCTGTGTATATTTTCTGAAAGTAAAATATTTATTTGTATCTATTTGATATAAAATGTGTCTGCCTTATGTTAAATTGTTCTTGTTGTATAATATTACCTCCGTACAGTGACATTGCAGCTGTAGGTGCTTGAAAATTGTGTGTAGTTCTTATTTGTCACTTCAACCTTAAGTGTCTAAAATGTCCTCTTGCTAAATTTACAACTTGTTAATTTGCCATTTCCCTTGGGATCCTAGTTGGAAAGATGGTAAATAAATAGAAAAACAATAACCTTGAAAAGTACATTGTTGTTTAATAAAAGTGTTACACAGGACTATTTTTTTAGAAGATGAGATTAGGATTATCCTGTTTATTGAGTCAATTTATTGAGTGAAGATTCTAAACTCCTTTAGTAGACCAGCTCTCAGGTCTTGCATTGTCAATCCACAAATGGAAATTATTTTGCTATGATATATTATTTAGTTTTATTTGTAATCTACATGTTTAAATACCTTTGTGATAGATAATAATGAAAAGCTAGACTGCAATGCAGATTTTCCTGTGATTAAAAAATATGCACACTGTATTTCAGAAGTGTGAGACTGCAGCAGCTGTCAACTGAGCCTTGATTTAGAGGAATACCCAAACTTTTGCCAATTTCACCCCCTGTTCAGTGGAAGCTGTGTATCACATACAGAAGCATTATTTCTACTGCTACAGCTACAGTATATTAGTTTCCTGCTGTCACTGGTTCCTAAGGAAGCCATGGGTGCTTTCACCTACAGTAGGAATCACTGACAGCAAAGGAGTGGGGATAGCAGTAACATTACTGCCCAAATATAGCCTCTGGCCATATTTCGGCAATGCCATTGTCACCACCCTGCCCCTTCCTTTATGTGGCTTATGATATCTAAGGGATGTCATTTGGTTAGTGTTACCATCAGGATTGGTCACATGCGCAAGGCCAATAAGGTTTTTTTTTCTTGCAAGTTGGAGGATTACAGGCATTGTGATTGATGATGGATTTACAAAAAAGAATATTTTTGGGGGATATTAATTTTTAATGGAGGGCTTTTCAAACACTTGGGTATTGATATTTTAACGTTACAACTTTTTTGTGAAATAGGTTGGGGTAATATTTATGCTGTATGCTCTGAGTAAGTGTCTGGTGTGGATTTTTAGGGGGACCTGAAACATTTTTTTTAGTTTTTTTTTTGCACTCTGTCCCCTTAAAATCTATACCAGACCTTATAGTCTGGAATGGGTTTCTTGAGGGACCTCACACAATCCATACAAGACTAAAAGGGTCTGGTATTTATTATGGAAAGGACTGTGCTACAGCAAACATTTTTACAAAGTAAAAACAAATTATACTGTTTTTAAATTGCCTGCAGATGACATTAATTACAAAAAGAACAAAAACCCCTCCAAATGTCCCCCAAAATACTAACCAGACCCTTGGAGGGATCTGTGTGCTTTTTTTTTAACAAAGAAGTTGTCTATGACAGCTGTTAAACTCCTTTGCCAGCAATTTTTAAAAACATTTTTCCTTTGTAAATGTCAGTGCTGCTGCAGCATTTGCTGCACATTAGAGATGTGCCCCTTCACAGGCAGGGGCTATGTTGCTGGCAGAATCACATCAGCTGCTGAGACTGTGGTTGCAGCTGAGAAGCAAAAGAGGCTGTGGGTGAAGCAGAAACACAGCTGTGGTGCAGTAGAGTTGTAGGCTGCAGGTACTGCAGTGGCTGAACTGGGGGAGCAGTGAAGACCAGGCAAGGGTGCACAGCAGACACATACAGTTTCACACAGGTAAGGCGCTATTACCTGATTCTCCCTCTATCAAGCTGTGGTATGGTGCTTCACTGTGCCAAACTAGCAGTCTCCATCTGCTTCCCAATAGATATTCATGAACGAACATCAGCAACAGGGTGAAATTAGAAAAAGGCTATGAATTTTCTGGACTGAAATGTGTTAGTGTGGGTCATGCTATGGAATATTTTACTCCTTGTCCTCAATAAAGAAGATTTTTTTCTACTTAAACCTTGTTTAGGACATTAGTTCAGAAATATCTAAGGGTTGCACAGCAGAGACTTTGAATGAGGGTACAGCAGTGGTAGGACTGTAGATCAGAGTCCCGGCAGGGGTGCAACAGAAGGCTGCAGGAAATAAAATCGCTTGATTCCCACATCAGCACAGTCAGTGTTGATGGTGAATCCCTTCCATAGCACTATTGTGTTCTGGCAGTGGGAAGACTTTCCTGTCGACATAACACAACTATCGCTGCCAGCATTGATGACATGCAAAAAAACCCAACAGGCTGGTTGTACTGAAGTCAGTTAATGACCCATAGGTGGATTGTCCCTGATGACAATGGAGCAATTCATAGGGCACATCTGCATCGCAGACCTTCATATGCTGAGGATCCCTGTTGAAAAAGTCCGGATGTGACGAAACGCGTCCAGGGCACGTGACGTGGTGATGTATTGATGTTTTTCCGGAAGTGCCGTGGCGGCCATTTTGGGTTCTGGAACACGCGGCTGTTCCAACCCTGGAGACTTCTATCTTTTGCCTGGCTCTCCTTCAGAGTGGTATGGTGATATAGAAAGAGTTACCGCTAAGGAGTGGGATCTTTTTGGACTATCTCACTATATGGAAGCTGTTTTCATCAAATTTCAATGTAAGTTGCTACAATAAAATATGTTTATCTTTTAATATACATACTGATCCCTGGTCTGTTTATGAGGTCTATGGGAAATGGTTGGAGAAGATGGTAGAACAATGTTTGGAGGCGTTCTCATCTGTACTATGGATCCTATGCTGATTTTATCTATGTTGGGGTAATTATGCACTCTTTATATTGTGTGCAGTGGAGTTACTAATTGAATTATTAGAGTCCTGAGATCTCACGATTGCTGTGGCACTTTTTGTGTATTTGCATGTGACACGTGTGGCACTTTATTCTAATATTTGGGGTAATATACTATGTTGAGATCTTTTTCTTTGAGGTATTTGAAGATTCTCTGGAGTATACCACCAATCTGATTCGGGGAGAAAGACTTATTGGGAAGTCACTTGTAAGAATTTTTTTGGATTTGGATTTTTTTGGACTTTATTTTGGACTTTAGGTGTATGGGACTTTATATATTTTTTATTTTTTGTTTATTTTTTGTTTATTTATTTATTTAAGTTTGCTTACTATTATTATTATTATAGAGAACAATTAGTCCCTAAATTGACTGTATATATGAACGCATTAGGAGATGAGATGGAAATGAGGGAGGCGTCATTACAGACATATATTACAATCATACCAAAAGAGGGGAAAGATAAGTCTCAATGTGCTAGTTATAGGCCAATATCGCTACAAAAAATTGATACGAAATTAATACGCGAAGGTCTTAGCAACTACGATGAAAGAGTTTATGTCGGTGTGGATTCATTTAGATAAAGTGGGGTTCATCCCTGGGAGAGAAGAAAGAGATAATGGGCTAAGATCATTACTCCTTATACAAAAGAATAAGAGAGAAAAATGACCCATATTGGTCCTATCGATAGATGCTGAGAAATCTTTTGACAGGGTAGATTGGGGGATGATAATGGATACACTAGAGGCATTGGGAGTCGGACCTAAAATGAGAAAATGGATAGGAAAGCTTTATAGTCAACCTTCAGCGGCGGTGAAGGTAAATGGCTCGTTGGCAAAGTTTTTTAAAATGTACAACGGGACAAGACAGGATGCCCGCTTTTGCCCCTGTTGTTTTTATTATCTTTAGAGCCTCTTCTTTTGACGGTGCAAAACAGCTGGGATGTAAAAGGGATAACAATAGGGGAAATAGAACATAAAGTTGCAGCATATGCTGACAATATGTTATTCTATGTGGTAAATCCTAGGCTGACACTACACATGAAAATATTAAAGTGTTATGGAAACCTATCAAATTTAAAAATTAATTTGTCAAAATCTGAGATCTTAAATATCAATGTCCCGATAATAGAAAAAAAGGCCATAACAAAGGGAATTTCCTTTTACATGGAGGGAAAAAGAACTAAAATACCTGGGAAAAAAATTTACCTTGTCCCTTAAAAACTTATACAAAGTAAACTGTATTCTATTAATAAATGAGATAAAAGATGAATTGAGGAGAATCTCTATAGGATCACATTCTTGGCTAGAATGAATAAATATGGTAAATATGTTGATATTACCGAAAATCCTATATAAATTACATATGTTACCATTACATCTGCCGGGAACTTATTTTAAAACAGTAAAAAAAATTATATTGAGATATATATGGGGAAATAAAAAACAAAATAAAATATAAAGTGCTGAGTAGAGATAAAGAAAAGGGGGGGGGGTCTAAATGTACCGTTGTTTAAGAGATATTATCATTCAGTATTGTTATCACGAATATTAGATTGGATATAAAATGCACAAGGCAAAAGTTGGGTTAAAATAGAAAACACATTAAGTGAGACACAATTAAATAGAATTATTTGGCTTCCACATCAGTACCATTTGTTGGCTGAAAGCACAAGCACTTTTACATGGAATGTAATTAAGATATGGGATATAATTTACAAACAAATGGGAGGGGAGTATAATTCAACACATTTTTTTCCCGCTAGGGAAAGAGGATATTTTTGGTAAATTGATTAAAAACAGGGATGCACAATTAAAATATATAGTGGAAAAAGGAGACATATGCTCCTTTCAGGAGTTAAAAAATAAAAAGCAGTTGTTCCTTGTAATAGATGAATGGTAATATTTTCAATTAAAACATTTTGTCGCAATGCTCCCACAGTCCCTTAGGACAATGAAGGAGTTGAACCCATTTATACAAGTGTTTAGTGCAAGTAAGATATGGAAACACAGTACTTCACGTATTTATAAGATACTTACTGCAATAGCAGGATCCACCTCTCTGTTGTATAAGGAAAAGTGGGAAACAGAACTTGGAATACAGTTTGATGAACAGCAAAAAAGAAGAGATTCTGGGGATTAGTGTCTTGAAGGATCCAGGTATATGTATATTCCATAAGACAGAGCTCTCAGTGGAAAAGTATAAGAACATGATAATTATCCATTTGATAAATGCAGCAAAGGGATTAATACCAACATTTTGACAAGCTCAAAAGGCACCAGAAATAAAATATTGGATAAGTAGGGTACAGGGGAAGACTGACAACTCATGGGGCCCCCGGGCAATAGGGGATGATGGGGCCCCTGTGTCCTTGCCCAAACTCAAAAAAGCCTATGAAAAAGGTACCAGGGGCATCTCATGGGGCCCCCTACTGACCCCCGGCCCTCGGGCAGTGCCCCAGTTTCCAAATGGTCAGTCCGCCCCTGGTAGGGTAGACAATATATATAGGATGGAGGAACTATACCATATTGCAAAAGATAAAATGGAGAAATTTAAAAGAACATGTGAAAATGGAATGAGTTCAAAAGCTCAAATAGTAGGCAGAGAGACTGAAGAGTAGAAAGAATAATATCTAAAAGGGAAAAGGAAAGGACGAAGGAAAAGAAGGAAAGGAAAGGGAAAAGGAGAGGGAAGGAAAAGGAAAGAAAAACAATGAGAAGGAAAAATAGGTTAAAGAAAACTTAGAAAAATAGAAGGAGGAGATGGAAGTTACAGAGAGAATAGGAGAGAAAGGAGGAATAGGAAGAACATAGGAAAAGAAATGGTAGCATGGTAAAGGGGATTGGGGACAATATGTAGAGGAAAATGTGTTTTGTAAAGATCAAGTAATGTTATGATTTATTTATTGTAATATTTATTGTAATGTTAAAACTAATAAAATATTAATATCAAAAAAAAAACCAGTATAGAGACTTATTTTTAAATGTTTTACATAGCTATACCTGCAAAAGCCTGAAGTGATCTAGCAGTATCTGATGTCTTGTGTACCTTTTTCCTTTTTTCTCTACCACATTTGCTGATGCCTGGACTGACATTTGTCAGCATACTGACCATGCCTCTGCCTGCCGCCTGAACTGACCTTGTCCTCTTTATCGACCACACTTCTGCCTTCTGTCTGAACTGACCTTAGCCTGTTAATCCACAATATTTTTTGCTTGCTGCCTGGACTGATCTTTTGCCTGCTGTGACAGTACGAGGCCCTGCCACTGTAGTAGTTCAATTGAAGGCAACACAGGGGTCTCACATATGCAGAGTGAGGGGCAGCAGAGTATTGTTTCAGTGCAGTGAAAAATATGCTTTTGGTTTTGTCAGGGTTTCTCTGGGATTCCCAGATCAGGGTCTGGAGTCTGGAGGCTTTGAAGAACTTTTGGTTAGAAGAAGCCTCTAACCTTGTGTCCAGCCCTGACCAAAAGTTCTAAGCCTGATATTTCCTGGACCAATCCTTTGCTGACCACATCTCTACTTGCTGCCTGTACTGATCTTGGCCTGTTTATCAATCACATTCCTGCCTTCTTCATGGACCACTCCTTTGCCTGTTTGCTGACTATGTCTCTGCCTGGCTTCAGTAATAACCCATCTACATGTCCTACTGGCTATGTTCCTGTGACACACCAGTCACACCCATCCTCTGCCAACAACTGCACTAATGGAACCACAGGTACTCTTTTGTTTACCCTTTGTTCAGCCTACTTCCTGACCAGTGAACATAGCATTGTGCTATGGGTGGCAGCCAAGCCCCAGTAGATTAGGCCTACTTGGCTTTTAAGAACAGGAACTGCTGTAGGGGAAACTACACTATGTTATATTAATTGACCACTCATACAGAGGTAATCATTACAATATGTTGTTTTCTGTACAGTGTTGGATATATTTTGGGATACACAGAATGCAAATGCGGTATATAATCAGTCCAAACATTAAAAGGTCTCACACGTGAGGTATCTCAACAGGAGTAGCAGAATGTGTTCTGGGCTATAATTGTAAGTGTGTCTGTGCTGTGTTTTACAAATATCTGATAAACTGACAACTTTGTGTAAAAGAAAATGCTACTTCATTTTCTTTGCCACATTTTAGAAAAACTTGTGGCAAAAGATGACATATTCAAAAGACTCATTATGCCTCTTAGAAAATACTTTGGGGTATTTGCTTTCCAAAATGTGGTCAACTAAGTAAAACATTTTTTTTTTTGCTATATAAGATTTTGAAAAAAAAAAAATAACAGTGGCAATTAAATACCACCAAAATAAAGCTCTATCTGTTTCAAAAAATTATATAACATTCATTTTAGGTACAGTGTTGCATGCGTGTTAAAGTGTGACAGTACTGAAATCTGCACAGAAGTCTGAACTAGATAGGAATAAAACAATCTGAACTTGAAGTAGTTAATAAAAAAGCGAGGAGTTCCCCATTTTTTATACCACGTCCTTTGCGCTTGGTATGAATTTTAACCACTTGACAAACGGGCTATAGCTGAATGACAGCTACAGCGCAGTCGTCTAGTTCTAGGAGGGCGTAATCAGTGCAGCCTATCAATGCCCATAACTACAGCCCATCAGTGCTCATAAGTGCTGCATATCAGTGCCCATGAGTGCAGCCTCATCAGTGCTCAAAATATTTGGTCTTTTTTCATTTGTTTAGCAAAAAATAAAAAACCAGTAGTGAGTAAGTACCACCAAGAGAAAGCTCTATATGTCCCAAAAAAAGATAAAACTTTAATTTGGGTACAGTCTTGCATGACTTTAGTCATTCAAAGTGCGAAAGCACTGAAAGCTGAAAATTGGCCTGGGCAGGAAGGGGGTGAAAGTTCCCAGTAGGCAAGTGGTTCCTCCAGGAAATCTATACCAGACCCCGAGTTGATAGGGTTTTAGGGGTGACCTCACGCAAAAAATAAAAATGTGGGAGTCCTCCTAAAAATCCATATCACATTCTTAATCTGATAATGCAGCCTGGCTTGCCAGGAAATAAGTAGGATACGCATGTGCCCCCATCCAGAGCCATACCACGCCATATGCCCTCCTCAACATGCAAGGTACTTTGCCAGGGAGGACCTCCCTGGCAAAGCACCCAATGAAAGAAAAAACCTCTACTGATTAGACACCTCCCACTCCTTTGCGTGTCACCTGCTGATTAACAAATCTGGTGAATGACAACTG
This sequence comes from Staurois parvus, assembly GCF_062004578.1. Classification (NCBI taxonomy): domain Eukaryota; kingdom Metazoa; phylum Chordata; class Amphibia; order Anura; family Ranidae; genus Staurois; species Staurois parvus. The sequence goes on along the minus strand of NW_028317855.1, from coordinate 11,111,146 downwards.
TTACATACAAGGAACCAGGGTCTCTTGGGTGAGGCCATGCCCCAGTAACATTATTGCTCATATATTTCCATGTCCACATATGGTCCATGATGGCACCTGAGAAACCCTGTCCTTTTGAATATAACAGCTGTTATCCACCAGGTTTGTCATTTGGTGGGTGACAAGTGAAAATGTGGAATGTGTCACTAGGGAGCAGTTTTTTTCTTTTGTTGGGTCTGCAGTCATCAGGCATCAAGATTGACATGGATCTGCATTGTTGTATCCCATACTCATTCACATAGCAAAGCAGGCATCTGTGTGCCTCCTTATTGTTAAAGGGGGCTTCCATATTCCAATAAGTCCCCATTCCATAGTGCCCAGAAGAAATCATCTTTGACAAAATGCACAGGGTAGAGTTGAGTGACGGTGGAATTAGCTTGTATGCCAGCCGAATATTTTGTATTGTGCAATTACTTCTATCTATATGTAAGTACAATATTAGTACATTAAAGGTGTTTGAGGATCTTACACTATTTGGAGCATTTGCTTTCCTGTTTCCCTTCTGAGAGTCCTTGAATAACAATGAAGACGGATATTGACATGGATGCCGAAGTGAAAACCATTCAGGTCCATTATTCCCAACAGGTCAGACTACTTGGTAAAAGTGGTGTTGGATGTGATTTTAGGAGTGATGGTATATTCCAAGTATATTAAAGCAAAGTCCTTCATGACTTCTCTTTAATCAGAGGGTCATGACTTGCTGGTAAGCTCACATCTGTACTTTGGAGGTGCTAGCTGTCACGTGGATCATAAGAAGCTAAATTGGCAGTGGATTTATAACATTCATGCAAGATTTGATTGATTTTTTCATTTCACGTAAGACTTTTTAATAATAACACTTTTTCACTTTAATTTGATTTATGTTTATTGATCAATGATATTTAATGATAATTTACAATTTGTTTGTGATATATTAGTTTGGTCAAGATTAGTGCAAAACATTTATTTACAATTTTGAATACTATGATATTTCTGTGTGTTCACATTGAATGGACACAACTGTGGATTCTTTCTTTTTCTTTTCTAACATGGGCACATGGCCTGCTATGGTTTAGAACAGGGGTGCACATTTATTCCTCCCCTTTCTTGACCAGCCAGGTTGCATGCTTGGATTAGAGGTCTGGTATTGATTTTTAGTGGACCATCATGCATTGTTTTTCTTTGCATGAGATCCCCCTTAAAACTTTCAGACCCAGAGGGTTTGGTATGGATTTAATGGTGAGCTCACACTTTCCTTTGTTGTTTGCATAAGATTTGCATTTTGGGAGAGGGGACTCAGTACAGCACACATACCTTTCAAAGGGTTCCTCAAAGTACGTTGGAGGGGGTCTATGTTCAAATATTTTTTTTTAAACAAAGAATCCGTGAATGACATTACAAATGTAAAAATATTTTCCTTTATATTACTTTTGTAAATTACAGAGATGTGCCCCTTCACGGCAGGATTAGGCCACACCCCCCCGCCCTGTTATTTGTGCATTTTTATTTTTCCACTTTAAGCATTACAAAAAAACACTATTCCTGGACACATGAATTGTACATTTTTTTCTTTGCATTAGTACATGTTCCCCAGCACAGTGCCACCCCAGGGTATTTTTTTACACCCCCTTGCCTATTAACCCAGAAAAATAACATTTTTGATTTAACAGTGTGCAGGTTTACCATGGTAGCATTTCTGTTGATAGTGAATTATTTTCAAATCTGTTTGAAACATAGTATCACCAGAGTCATTAGAACAGAACTATTCATAGCACACTAGTGATCATTTAGTCTGTAGGCGAGTACAAGCACAAGCTGATTTAAGTTGCATACATTATTTTACATACAATCTTTGCATAACTGGACAATTTATCTGTGTTATCTATCTTGCAAATAGAACATAATTAATACAGAAGTTATTCTCTCCATTGGTTTTATGAGGATTTTATTTTATACATACATAGCACCCACGCCCCATTGAAGTCTAAATAAGAAGAATCTTTTTATGGCCTTTTTTAAGGCTAATTTTCAAGGTTTTGTTAAAAGAAGACATAGGTAATTGTGCATGTATCAATGCAAAAAAAAAAAAACTTTCATAAAACACTGTCAACATTAAAAATACACAAATCCTTTAAATAACATGCTTGAGGGATGACCTACATGTGAAGTGATGCATTTGAAGGATATATTCCCACAAAAATGACATTTAAAAAAACACTGCTAAGTGGAAGTTCTATCATTGTCTTCTTCTGTTTGTAAACAAAGTGGTCAGGGGATCCCTCTTCGCTGTTCACTCTACATAATATATTTTACATTCCTCACAGGTAATAACATATCACATGCCATGTGTTAAAATTTACCAACTACCTAATTGTATTTATATTTAATGTGGATGTGGAGATTACTTGATGAAGATACCTCAAATGGTTACAACATGAGCACCTTGGCCCTCCAAATCTGAACCAGTTACTCTAGTTTGGTTCTCCCACCAGATTTCAGTATGTGATTGACATATAAGATGATTCTATATCTTTATTTATTGTATTTAATAAATATGATGGTTTTAGTAAGTGAAAGGGCTAGATGGATGACCTTATGATCATGAAAGTGATAAAAGGGTTTGAGAATCCATAATTACAGTTGCAAGAAAAAGTATGTGAACCCCTTGGGATTACGTGGAGTTTTGCATGAATTGGGCATAAAATGTGCTCTGAACGTCATCTAAGTCACGACAATAGAAGAACACAGTCTGCTGAACATAATACTACACAAACATTAGATGTTGCCATGGTTTAACTGCACATAACATGTAAACATTCACAGTGCAGGGAGGAAAAAGTATGTGAACCTTTGGACTTAATAACTGGTTGACCCTCCTTTGGCAGCAATAACCTCAACCAAACGTTTCCTGTAGTTGCAGATCAGACCTGCACAACGATCTGGAGTCATTTTGGACCACTCCTCTTCACAAAACTGTTTCAGTGTAGCAATATTCTTGGGATGTCTGGTGTGAATCGCTCTCTTAAGGTCATGCCACAGCATTTCAATGGGGTTGAGGTCAGGACTCTGACTGGGCCACTCCAGAAGGTGTATTCTGTGCTGTTGCAGCCATTGTTTTGTTGAATTACTTGTATGCTTTGGGTCATTGTCCTGTTGCATCACCCATCCTCTGCGGAGCTTCAGTTGGCGGACAGATGGTCGTACGTTTTCCTGCAAAATGTCTTGATAAACTCTGGAATTCATTTTCCCATCAATGACAACAACCCGTCCAGGCCCTGAGGCAGCAAAGCAGCCCCAAACCATGATGCTCCCTCCGCCATGTTTCACAGTGGGGATGAGGTTTTGATGTTGGTGTGCTGTGCCTTTTTTTCTCCACACATAGTGTTGTGTGCTCTTCCCAAACAACTCAATCTTGGTTTCATCTGTCCACAGTATATTTTGCCAGTAGTGCTGTGGAACATCCAGGTGCTCTTTTGCAAACTTCAAACATGCTGCAATATTCTTTTTGGACAGCAATGGCTTCCTCCGTGGTGTCCTCCCATGTACTCCATTCTTGTTTAATGTTTTCCTTATTGTAGATGTGTCAACAAAAATGTTAGCATGTGCCAGAGATTTCTGTAGGTCTTTAGCTGACACTCTGGGATTCTTCTTTACCTCATGCAGCATTCTGCGCTGTGCTCTTGCAGTCATTTTTACAGGACGACCACGCCTAGGGAGAGTAGCAACAGTGCTAAACTTTCTCCATTTGTAGACAGTCTGACTTACCGTGGACACATGAACATCAAGGCTTTTGGAGATACTTTTGTAACCCTTTCCAGCTTCAAGCAAGTCAACAATTCTTGATCGTAGGTCTTCTGAGAGCTCTTTTCTGCGAGGCATGGTTCACATCAGACAGTGCTTCTTGAAACCAGTAAACCCAAAACAGGTGTGTGTTTTTTAAGGGAAGGACAGCTGTCAGCAACACATCCAATATCATCACACTGATTGGAGTCAAGGTTGGCTCACTCCTGGCTCCAATTAGCTCTGGGAGAAGTCATTAAGCTAGGGCCTCACATACTTTTTCCTCCCTGCACTGTGAATGTTTACATGTTATGTGCAATTAAACCATGGCAACATCTAATGTTTGTGTAGTATTATGTTCAGCAGACTGTGTTCTTCTATTGTTGTGACTTAGATGACGTTCAGAGCATATTTTATGCCCAAGTCATGCAAAACTCCACGTAATCCCAAGGGGTTCACATACTTTTTCTTGCAACTGTATGTAATGTATAAAAATAGTGTTTGCAGATACATAAGGACACAAATATAGACATGGATTTGTTTATTCATGTAGAGTTATTATGTGTCAATACATTTTTAAAAACAGCCATCCTTTAGTAACCATAGCATTTTTGTTTGTACATTATTGGATGATGGAAATAAGGAGAATTTTTCCACATTAACTAATTCTGGGGCAAATGAGTGCAAGTGCACTTGCAAAATGCTCTTAGAAAATCCACCCCACAGTTTGATGTGTGTTACCATGCATTGGTGTAATGTTTAAGGGCCAGCCACCTAGCTAGTTGATTAGCTCTAGCAGTCACAGGTGTTATCTGTGAAGCCCTGATTTAATGGTTGTTTTCACCCTGTGAACCTAATCCTATGAGTTAGCTCAGGAAGTAGAGAAATGCATTAAGATTCCTCTAAACCAGGTGGAATAGCTTTTATATTGAAAATTTAATAAAATCGAACAAGGCTTTTAATGGTGCATGGCTTCCCCTTTGTCTTGTGGGTCCTGTGCATAAATAATCAATGGCTTTCCTGGGATCTCCCCCAGGCTTGTTTACAATGTGACACAAGCTGTTGGGTTGGAAGCTGTCATTTAAAGGTGATAGCGATATTATCATAAAATGAATGACCTCTAACCCCAGCAGTCAGAGGTTTAGATATTATATATGAATTAGTGTAGCGCTTGATTATAAATGAAACAAAACCATTAATAATAAAATATATAATAATAATAAATGTGACTCGTGCTGTGATCTTCTCAGTGCTCTTATACCACTATTAGCACTTAAAACAAAATGAAACAAAGACCCTAAATAGTATAATACTAATAATATTTGTGACAAGTGCTGTGATCTTCTCTTATACCACTAAATGACACTCAATTATAAATGAGATCATCAATCAAAAAATATATTTGGTGATAGTGTCACTTCAAACAATAAATAAATAAATAAATAAATAACGGGTGACGGTGCCACTTCAACTTCATTCAATGTCCAATATTCCTATTGACATCCATCTATTCAAAGTGTTCTTTATAACCATGCATAGTGTATGTAGATAGTGCCACTCGTGAACCAACACACTTCTATCCACTTCGGCTGCAGTGCCTGCTCACCTCCTTCCTGCGACCCCAAGGGGCCCACAAGCCTTTAGGATCACCCTGGATCCTCAAGATTCCTGGTTTTGGCGCCTTCCTGATATTCCTCCTATCAGGCCTCCTCCACTGCTATGCCTCCCAGGTTCCTCACCAGCGGTTGTCTGCACGCTCTCTCTCACAAAGATAGTGAGTGAAAAAACAGATCCTCCATTGTGTAGTATTTCCAATCAGTAGGGTTTATTCATAAATAGCAACAAAAGGTGACTTACATACGGTTGTACAGTCTTAGTGCGTCCCTCTCTGGGTAAACTGCAACCTCTGATAGTAACTTCCTGATAACCAGGAAAATGGCGTCCCACACCGGAAGTGCGACACTCCGGATACCGGAAGTAGCGTCTACGTTTTGCCTACGCGTTACGTCACGTACCTCGTGACTTCTTCTGGGTATCGCTATGGAGACGCTGTCTTCTTTTATAGTACGGTGGAACAAACTATCCCGCCCTTTAATCCCCATTCTAATTACGGCCGCCATTTTCTTGGAGCCCAATATACAGGGACATATAAGGTAATACTCTACTACTATGAATATCCTCTTAATAATCCTTTGATCGAAAACTAAAACATTTACAGGCTTTCTACTCAAGACTAGCCACTACATCACAGATCTAAGTACAAATCTCTTTATTCACAATAAATAAATAATTAAAATACCTTTAGACTATATAGTAAAAGATTATAAAAATACCCATAACATGAGACTACATGAGAGACCCATAATCCACCCTGGTCTCCCCATCTAGTCTATAGCCCAGCTGTATATTAAAGAGTGACTCCTATACTAAAGGCTCAAAATTAACGGAATGCATAAAAATAGTAAAAAATCTGTAAACCACAACACATCTCTCTACGTACCATATAGTTAATGTAATAAGATGTGGGTAAATACTTGATTAAATAAAAACATCTTAAAAATGTAATAATATAATAATAATGCGCAATATACTCTTCTCACTTGAACAACTAATCAAACATAAAAGAACTACCTGAGTATGCAGTTTCCCCATAAGTTACAGTAAAAAATATATATATAAAAAAGTAATCAGTCATAGCTTAAAATCCATCAACCTAACAAATTAATAATCATTAATAAAAAAATTGAGATCAAACTCAACATTTAAGCCTCTCGGGACTAGCGTTCTCATGTCATGTATCCAGCGTGACTCAGCTTGGCTTAGGAAGGAGGTGAACAGGCATTGCAGCCGAAGTGGATAGAAGTGTGTTGGTTCACGAGTAGCACTATCTACATACACTATGCATTGTATTATAACCTTTTTGAAAAATATATAAACAAATCCAAATAAATAAATATAAATAAATCCAAACACTTAAATATAATAATAAAATTCAAAATAAAAAATAAAAAATAATAAAAAAGTCCAATGCAAAGTGTCCCAAAATGTCCCAATATAACCAAAAATAGTGTCAAACAGAAATGGTGTCCAAAAATTGTCCAAATATCCAAATTTAATTCATCCAGTCAGAAGAAATTCCCTTCCATCCCGTAATACCTCGAAAAAAACAAATTCAAAAATCTAGTGCATTACCTTAATACATAATATATTCTCTCCATGCAAACACAAAAACACAAAAATGTGCAACCACTATATATGTGTATCTCTTCCGTGCACATGTGAATGAACTGTGACCACTCAGTGAAAACTGCAACACTGTGTTCCACCAGCACCAATAGTATTAGATACTATTACCCTCTGTATCCATATACCAGCATCCAAATGAGATCTTCCAAATGCTCCAATGAAAATATTCCAAGGTCCTCAAAAGACAAGAAGGGTCTCAAGGCTCATATTCAGGGTATAATAAAAAGATTTAATAAGAACTTACATTAAAATTTCATTATTTCGGCTTCCAACATGCTTCCTATGTGAGTCCTATCAAACAAATGCGATTTGCCATGTGTTGACAACCCACAAAATGGCCGCGGCGACACTTCCGGTCTGCGTGCGTGCGTCACTACGTCACACCCTTAACGCGTTTCGTCACTTCCGGACTTCAGACGATTTAAAGAGACAGTAGAGATGCAAAATCTAACAAATCGACTTAATAAAGATCTAGAAAGGGTGGACCAAGAGGTGAAGTACAGAAAAACTAAAAAATATCAGAGAGATCTAAATGATATGAAAAGAAACCAAGTATTCAAATGGCAATCAGAGGAAAATGAGATTGAGTTAGCGTCGGCTAATACAACCCCAGCTAAAGAAAAAGTGGTAAATAAAAGCGATCCCACACCCACTCATAAGAATCAGGATAGAGGTTCTAATCAAGTGCGATATAATACTCAGAATTATAGGACACCAAAAAATGGTTATAAACCTAAGCCTAATGGAAACGGTGGATATAGGGGACCAAATAATAAGAAAGGCCCACCATACAATAATAGACCCTATTATCAAAATAATAGACATTATTACCAACCAGGGCCCAACCCCAATAACTATCAGCCCAGACCATATGTCCCTAGACCCTATGGACCAAGATATGAGGGCCCGGAAACTTATGGACAATGGGATTATCCAAGGTTTGAATATAGGAGTCCCATATACACCTATAATAGATTTGAGCCATTAAGGCAGGAGTTTAGACAAGGGGATTTTTTAGAGAGACACCCAGAAGAGAGAAGCCCAGAGAGAGAAAAGAGGAAAAGCCCAGGAAAAGGAGGGGATGCAGGGCAGGATATAAAAAACAAAAGAAAAAGAGAACAATAGGAGAAGGAGTATTCAACATCAGTGGCTCCACACTAACAAAAGAGGAACTCATGGCATTAGATAGAGGCTTGAAGTATGCTCCCCCTGCATCCATGAATAAATTTAAAGTTTATATAGATGCTCAAAAAAATTTATTAGGAGATTAAATGTTAAAAAGTATTTTTTAGGACTACCGGGGGCGAAGAATTGTGTAAATAGTGCCCCGAGTAGCAGATTTACCCATACTGATCTTAGAAATAAATCAGTTTTTAATCCACAGATTAGTAATAACAGTCATATTGAGGTTTTTAAAAAATTAGTCAACCAAGATCTAGAGAAGTTGAGTGTACCCAGAGTAAAGAAGAACATAGGAGTGGAAATTGGGATTAAGAGGTTATCCAAACGGGACGATATTGTTGTAAGACCAGCAGATAAAGGGGGAGGAATAGTGGTGTTGTCAAAAGATTACTATGTCAAAGAACTTTCCACTCAGCTTAATGACATATCCACTTACCAAATTCTAATGAAAGACCCGACAATTGCATATAAAAAGGAATTAGAAGTATTGGTAAAGAAAGGAGTAGATAAGAAGATCTTAAACAAGAAAGAATCCAAGTATTTAGTACCGGACCTATGTAGGATACCGATAATCTACACTGTCCCGAAAATACATAAAAACATGGAGAATCCACCTGGCAGACCCATTGTGAATGGGATAGAATCAGTATTAGCAAGGATGGGGGAATATATTGATGAATTCCTACAGCCAGTGGTCAAGAATACAAAAGCGTATCTGAGGGATACCAAACATTTGCTACAAATTTTGGATACATATAAGGGAAATAACAGTATATATATAGCCAGTGCTGACGTTACATCACTATATACTATTATAGGGCATGATGATGCCATGAAAGCAGTAGATTGGGGACTCAGAGAATATAGTGGTTTGACATGGACCCAAAGGAAATATCTATTAGAATGTTTGGATTTTTCCCTCGATCACAATTATTTTTGGTATAGTGGAACATACTACAAACAAATAAGGGGTGTAGCTATGGGGGCACGGTACGCACCAAGTGTGGCGAATATTTTCATGTCATGTTGGGAAGAAATGGAAGTGTTCAATAACTGTCCAGAAGAACTGAAAGTTTACAAAAGGTTCATTGATGACGTTATAGTGATATGGGAAGGAGAGGAAAAATCATTAATAAGGTTTCTGGATAAACTCAATGTGAATAATAAAAATATAAAGTTCACATGGGAACACAGCAAGGATCAGATCAACTTCTTGGATGTTAATATAGCAATAGTAGAAGGCAAATTTATAACGAAAACATTTTTCAAAAACGTTGACAGAAATGGATACATCCCAATAGGAAGTTGCCATTATCCGCCCTGGCTGTACAATATACCAAAAGGGCAAATGGTAAGAATAAGGAGGAATTGTACAAAATATGAGGATTATTTGGAACAAGCAGGAGGATTGGCAACTAGGTTTGTAGAAAAAGGTTATCCAGAAAATATGATTACACAAAAAATTATAGAGGTAGGTAATATGGATAGAGATACACTACTGGAAGAAAAAAAGAGAGAAGTAATCCAGGAGAACAATATACCTATTATTATGGACTATAATGTCCATTGTAAAAAGGTGGAGTCAATATTTAACAAACATTGGAATGTCCTTAAATTGGACCCCATGTTAACAACGGTATTATCAGAACATCCTAGGTTCATCTATCGTAAAGCCTCTACTATTAAATCTAGGGTGGTCAAAAGTGTATTAGACCCCCCACAAATGAACAAAGTAACTTTTTTGAGTGAAGAAGGTTTCTACCCATGTAGAAAGTGTGTCGGCTGTAGGGCCACGAAAAGTGGTAGACGTAAAAAGTTTATAGTGAACACTACTGGACAGGAACACAATATTAAAGATTTCATTACGTGTAAAACTATGGGAGTGGTATACTGCCTACAGTGTGAATGCGGTTATCAATATATTGGGAGGACAAAAAGACCACTCTGGAAGAGGATAGGAGAACACGTAAGAAATATTTTAAAAGGATTCCCAAAGCATAATGCCTCAAAACATTTCTCTAAGTATCATAATAAGGACCCCACTAAAATGCAGTTTTGGGGTATAGAGAAATACAAAAAGCACTGGAGAGGCAGCAACAAGATAAAAAAACTAAGCCAAGCTGAGTCACGCTGGATACATGACATGAGAACGCTAGTCCCGAGAGGCTTAAATGTTGAGTTTGATCTCAATTCTTTTATTAATGATTATTAATTTGTTAGGTTGATGGATTTTAAGCTATGACTGATTACTTTTTTATATATATATTTTTTACTGTAACTTATGGGGAAACTGCATACTCAGGTAGTTCTTTTATGTTTGATTAGTTGTTCAAGTGAGAAGAGTATATTGCGCATTATTATTATATTATTACATTTTTAAGATGTTTTTATTTAATCAAGTATTTACCCACATCTTATTACATTAACTATATGGTACGTAGAGAGATGTGTTGTGGTTTACAGATTTTTTACTATTTTTATGCATTCCGTTAATTTTGAGCCTTTAGTATAGGAGTCACTCTTTAATATACAGCTGGGCTATAGACTAGATGGGGAGACCAGGGTGGATTATGGGTCTCTCATGTAGTCTCATGTTATGGGTATTTTTATAATCTTTTACTATATAGTCTAAAGGTATTTTAATTATTTATTTATTGTGAATAAAGAGATTTGTACTTAGATCTGTGATGTAGTGGCTAGTCTTGAGTAGAAAGCCTGTAAATGTTTTAGTTTTCGATCAAAGGATTATTAAGAGGATATTCATAGTAGTAGAGTATTACCTTATATGTCCCTGTATATTGGGCTCCAAGAAAATGGCGGCCGTAATAAGAATGGGGATTAAAGGGCGGGATAGTTTGTTCCACCGTACTATAAAAGAAGACAGCGTCTCCATAGCGATACCCAGAAGAAGTCACGAGGTACGTGACGTAACGCGTAGGCAAAACGTAGACGCTACTTCCGGTATCCGGAGTGTCGCACTTCCGGTGTGGGACGCCATTTTCCTGGTTATCAGGAAGTTACTATCAGAGGTTGCAGTTTACCCAGAGAGGGACGCACTAAGACTGTACAACCGTATGTAAGTCACCTTTTGTTGCTATTTATGAATAAACCCTACTGATTGGAAATACTACACAATGGAGGATCTGTTTTTTCACTCACTATCTTTGTGAGAGAGAGCGTGCAGACAACCGCTGGTGAGGAACCTGGGAGGCATAGCAGTGGAGGAGGCCTGATAGGAGGAATATCAGGAAGGCGCCAAAACCAGGAATCTTGAGGATCCAGGGTGATCCTAAAGGCTTGTGGGCCCCTTGGGGTCGCAGGAAGGAGGTGAGCAGGCATTGCAGCCGAAGTGGATAGAAGTGTGTTGGTTCACGAGTGGCACTATCTACATACACTATGCATGGTTATAAAGAACACTTTGAATAGATGGATGTCAATAGGAATATTGGACATTGAATGAAGTTGAAGTGGCACCGTCACCCATTATTTATTTATTTATTTATTTATTGTTTGAAGTGACACTATCACCAAATATATTTTTTGATTGATGATCTCATTTATAATTGAGTGTCATTTAGTGGTATAAGAGAAGATCACAGCACTTGTCACAAATATTATTATTAGTATTATACTATTTAGGGTCTTTGTTTCATTTTGTTTTAAGTGCTAATAGTGGTATAAGAGCACTGAGAAGATCACAGCACGAGTCACATTTATTATTATTATATATTTTATTATTAATGGTTTTTTTTCATTTATAATCAAGCGCTACACTAATTCATATATAATATTTACACTGATTAGGTTATTGGTTTGAGTGTCAGCAGCTTATTTATTAGGAGGGGGGTTATCCATAGAAGCGCAGGAGGACTTTTAATTATTAACTAGTCAGAGGTTTAGGCTGCCTAATCAACTGGTCACACCTCACCATTTAGTTTGCACAGTTAGTCAACTTGAACAGCCTGGGTTCTGGTCAAGCTCACTGAAGATGATATATTCATTACAGACATTGAACTCTGGTAAACACTGATGTGGTGCGTAATTCACAGCGTTTTCTGTGTGAATTCCACACCGCATCAGAATCACACCCCGTTTATATTAACTGGTGCAGGTGTGTATGTTAAGTTACCAACACCTGAAAGTGGTCCGCAAAACGTGGTGCGATGTGCAGAATCGGATCACATAGGTGTGAATACCCATGCGATCTGATTCTAGTGGGGACCAAAAAAGGTTTTGGTGGGGGTGCAGTGCAATTAGAGCTATACAAAATGTATGGCTCCAATTGCATCGCACACAAATCGCATGTGATTTGCACAGGGAAGCAGTTTGATTCCATGTGCAAATCACATGCGATATACAACACCGCATATATCTGAACCCAGGCTGAAGGATGAAAGGCTCATGACAAAATGCATGGACAGATGGTCCTAGGGTTCCCTGGGAAAAGGTAGAGGCACTAGAGGGCCTGCAGTCACAGAAGGAAAATTGGCCTGGGTACAAAGTGCCAACATTTTTTTAACAATCCTTTTACTCCTAGCCACCAACATCAATGAGACAGAAAGGTGAAAGTCCTATGAACCCATGCATGCAGATCTTGGGTCAGGGTTTATGCCCTTCTTCGCACTATGCTTCATGCCGACATTAAACAAAACTCCTATGAAGCCCTTTTCTTAAAGCCAGTTGAAGAACTGTCGCTTTAGGGGCTCTGTGCCGTGGACCCCTGAGACTTCCCTCCCTTCTCTTCTTTTCTCTTCTCTGTTCTCACTTTCCCTGCTTAACCATCTTTACATTCTCATTTTCCTGATTTCTGTTACATCTGCCAGGCTCAGTAGATTGCAAAATCAGTATTTAATTTTATATGGTATTCTGTTTAATCGAACATCTGCCTTGTCTAGGTACAGACACTTCCATGTTACTCACAATTATACACCAGTTTAAACCCTTGACTTTTATATGATATGGGTATAAGCTCTGTTTAAACCCTGTTCATCTGTTTATTTTTTCTTTTTCATATGTATTGCGCACCTATTTGATCTGTGCTATAACTACCCAACTCATGACTTTGTCTGTGTGACCGAATGATAATAACAATAAATACCTTTATATAAAAAAGTCCTATGAACCCCAGTTTGGATTTGTGGCTCAAATGGAAAATGTTGGACCTGGGATTGTGTGACACCAGGGCAGGGTTTTCATGATGGAAGTCACTGCCAGAATTCAAGCAGGAGGAATAATAAACTCTGGTTCAGAGGAGGACACTGAAAAATATTCAGTCATGGCCTGCATCTTGGGAATTGAGAGTAGGTAAATTTTGCCACAAGAAGGAGTAAACAAAAGGGTTAAGATTGATGACAGACAAAGGAGCAGTGAGCAAGCATTGTATTTAGAGAAGACACCACAGGAGTTGGCATAGGCATCAGGAACCTGCAGAATGGTCACAGAATGGCCCAGCAGTACCACTTTCATGACTGCATTAGGGGAAAAGCACCAGGAATGGCAAAAAAAACCCAAGGGCAGAACCTTGAAAGTCGACCAGTTTATAGTTGGAATGTGCCAGGGAAGGCCTTAGATGATGGAGGAGGCGACCTGATGCAAAATGTTTCCCTATGAATCACTCTAATGAACATTACGAGGGTCATCATTTGCTGATGTATGGGTCACAGGAAATAAAAAGCCATAACTGGCTGACTCCAAGTGTGGAGGCAGGTTTCAAGACAAGCCCCAGATCTTAGACTAAGGGTGTCCCAATTAAAAATTGCCATGGACCCAGAATTAGCACATGCAGAAACAGGAAAATACTGACCTTTGGCATAGTGTTGTCTGGTAACAGTGAGTGAGTTTTCAGAGGATGAAGTCGTATGGTCCAGTAGGTCCAGTAATACTAGACCTAGGCATTTCATGAACCCTGAGGTTGAGAAAATCCTTCCTCTCCTCATAATATATGGAGAGTCTTTGGATTCTGAAATGAGCTATTTCTGAAGAGGACAGTCAAGCTCAGTCATAGTCATGTTTCCCTGGCAAATGCATAGGGGGCACTAACAGAGGAAGAAGCACATCCAAGATCATAGAATATGTGGTGAAAGGTGGCCTGGAGTTCCAGGATGCTGTAAACCTAAAGATTGTCTCTTTCCCAGACAGCAGAGGCCCGGGACAATGCATTACTGACTAAGAAGGGATCACGTGGGCCACCTTGAAACTATAAACAGAAAAATTCATAGGTTTCAGGCACATTTTGCTCTGATCAAGGAAGGCCTGGCAGCCCCTAGGTTCCCTGGAGAAATGAGGAGAGGGCAGAAGATGCAGAGTTGAGGTGAACAGATTTAACTGAGGTTGTGAATGCACGGAAGGTGAGATGAGGTAGCCAGACCACCCAGGGAAGCATGCAGACAGTCTAGCTGAGAATCCAAGAATGGTAAGTAGTGTACCAGGTGGTTTCTGTGGCTTGCCGTGCTTCCAGTGTGCTAAAAATGGCTTCCAGAGGATCAGTGGTAGGCAGAGTCACCTGAGATGGCTGCATGCTTGATTTGACCGTTTGTCTTTAAACCAGATTCCCCTGCAAATAGGAGTGTAAAGGATGGCTGGTGTTCTAACAGCAAGCCCTTCATGGGAGTTTAGACTTATCTGCTGGGTACTCCTCGGTCACCTTAGGTGTAGACGCAGCTGTGAAGGAAGGTTGGTACTGGGTGTGATGGAGAAGCCCTAGGCGTGTGGCTAGAGGTTGCAAATGACAAAATTCTACAGCAGCGATTCAGGCTAGATGCAGTGGAGATTGTGGGTGTAGATATAGCTAGACTGAAAATATGGGTGCGGCCGAGGCTGTGGTTGCAGCTGAGGAAACATTGGGTGCAATCGAAACCAGTATGGGGTGCAGAAGTGGTTGGACTACTGGTGCAATGCAGACCAAGCAGGGGAGCAGACCTTGGCTGAGGCTTTATCACTGATATGACAAAGAGTTCAGCAGAGACCATGCTAGGGGGCAGAGGAGATTATAGTTGAGGGTACGGTATTTGTAGGACTGTGGGTGCAGCAAAGACCTCATAGGGATGCCACAGATGTAAGGTAGTGTAGCAATTGCTAAGCTGTCGTTGTAGCATGGGATGTTGGCTTGAATGCAGGCTAGGGTACATGCTCAAATGCAGAGTGGTAAAAAGGCTGGGATACAGGATAGGGATGTATGTAATAACTTAGGGAGGGTGTTCAACTGAACGCTATGCTTAAATGGTGACAACATGTCCCATTCCAGTTTAAATAGAAGGAACTGTCATGTTACAGGGATGTGACACTTCAGGTTGCAGGAGATTGAGTAGACGCTTACACTGGAGCTTGGAAGTTAAGTAACACCGATAGTTTTAAAGTACACTTTTTTGTTTAGTTTTAAATAAAACGTGGAACTGTTAAAACGTGTATTTGCTTTTAATGCATGAAAAAACACATCAAACTGTGGGGTGGATTTGCTAAAGGCATTTTGTAAGTGCACTCCCACTCATTTTCCCAAGAGTTAGTTAATATGGAAAAGTTCTGCTGATTTCCATCATCTAATCGTGTAGAAACAGCAAAAATTATTATTTTTTCTTGCACCTCATTAGGTACATCCACACGTAGAGTACATCTATCCAAAGAATTCCAATGTTATTAAAGCATGGCTGTTGTTAACAATTAGAGATGAGCGAAGTATTCAAAAATTCGATTCGGCTGATTCGGCGAATTCGAGGAATACATTCGATTCGATGCGAATATATTCGCTGCGATTTGGAGCATGAGGAGGTGGTACGGGGGCCCATGGCAGATTACGGGCCTGGCAGCAGCAATGGGAGGCCCGTAATCTGCCAGCACCCTATGACAAAAAATGGAACACACCAGCAGTGTGAGGAGACCTGAAAGTGGCACATGGCAGAGTGTGGCGATGGAGACAGCAGCAATGGGAGGCCGTACAGGGACCCATGAGACACTGTGGACCTGACAGCAGCATGAGGAGGCGGTACAGGGGCCCATGGCAGATTACGGGCCTGGCAGCAGCAATGGGAGGCCCGTAATCTGCCAGCACCCTATGACAAAAAATGTAACACACCAGCAGTGTGAGGAGACCTGAAAGTGGCACATGGCAGAGTGTGGCGATGGAGACAGCAGCAATGGGAGGCCATACAGGGACCCATGAGAGACTCTGGACCTGGCAGCAGCATGAGGAGGCGGTACGGAGGCCCATGGCAGATTACGGGCCTGGCAGCAGCAATGGGAGGCCCGTAATCTGCCAGCACCCTATGACAAAAAATGTAACACACCAGCAGTGTGAGGAGACCTGAAAGTGGCACATGGCAGAGTGTGGCGATGGAGACAGCAGCAATGGGAGGCCGTACAGGGACCCATGAGACACTGTGGACCTGGCAGCAGCATGAGGAGGTGGTACAGGGGCCCATGGCAGATTACGGGCCTGGCAGCAGCAATGGGAGGCCCGTAATCTGCCAGCACCCTATGACAAAAAATGGAACACACCAGCAGTGTGAGGAGACCTGAAAGTGGCATATGGCAGAGTGTGGCGATGGAGACAGCAGCAATGGGAGGCCGTACAGGGACCCATGAGACACTCTGGACCTGGCAGCAGCATGAGGAGGCGGTACTGGGGCCCATGGCAGATTACGGGCCTGGCCGCAGCAATGGGAGGCCCGTAATCTGCCAGCACCCTATGACAAAAAATGTAACACACCAGCAGTGTGAGGAGACCTGAAAGTGGCACATGGCAGAGTGTGGCGATGGAGACAGCAGCAATGGGTGGCTGTACAGGGACCCATGAGAGACTCTGGACCTGGCAGCAGCATGAGGAGGCGGTACTGGGGCCCATGGCAGATTACGGGCCTGGCAGCAGCAATGGGAGGCCCGTAATCTGCCAGCACCCTATGACAAAAAATGTAACACACCAGCAGTGTGAGGAGACCTGAAAGTGGCACATGGCAGAGTGTGGCGATGGAGACAGCAGCAATGGGAGGCCGTACAGGGACCCATGAGAGACTCTGGACCTGGCAGCAGCATGAGGAGGCGGTACAGGGGCCCATGGCAGATTACAGGCCTGGCAGAAGCAATGAGAGGCCCGTAATCTGCCAGCACCCTATGACAAAAAATGGAACCCACCAGCAGTGTGAGGAGACCTGAAAGTGGCACATGGCAGAGTGTGGCGATGGAGACAGCAGCAATGGGAGGCCGTACAGGGACCCATGAGAGACTCTGGACCTGGCAGCAGCATGAGGAGGCGGTACAGGGGCCCATGGCAGATTACGGGCCTGGCAGCAGCAATGAGAGGCCCGTAATCTGCCAGCACCCTATGACAAAAAATGGAACACACCAGCAGTGTGAGGAGACCTGAAAGTGGCACATGGCAGAGTGTGGCGATGGAGACAGCAGCAATGGGAGGCCATACAGGGACCCATGAGAGACTCTGGACCTGGCAGCAGCATGAGGAGGCGGTACGGAGGCCCATGGCAGATTACGGGCCTGGCAGCAGCAATGGGAGGCCCGTAATCTGCCAGCACCCTATGACAAAAAATGTAACACACCAGCAGTGTGAGGAGACCTGAAAGTGGCACATGGCAGAGTGTGGCGATGGAGACAGCAGCAATGGGTGGCTGTACAGGGACCCATGAGAGACTCTGGACCTGGCAGCAGCATGAGGAGGCGGTACTGGGGCCCATGGCAGATTACGGGCCTGGCAGCAGCAATGGGAGGCCCGTAATCTGCCAGCACCCTATGACAAAAAATGTAACACACCAGCGGTGTGAGGAGACCTGAAAGTGGCACATGGCAGAGTGTGGCGATGGAGACAGCAGCAATGGGAGGCCGTACAGGGACCCATGAGAGACTCTGGACCTGGCAGCAGCATGAGGAGGCGGTACAGGGGCCCATGGCAGATTACAGGCCTGGCAGCAGCAATGAGAGGCCCGTAATCTGCCAGCACCCTATGACAAAAAATGGAACCCACCAGCAGTGTGAGGAGACCTGAAAGTGGCACATGGCAGAGTGTGGCGATGGAGACAGCAGCAATGGGAGGCCGTACAGGGACCCATGAGAGACTCTGGACCTGGCAGCAGCATGAGGAGGCGGTACAGGGGCCCATGGCAGATTACGGGCCTGGCAGCAGCAATGAGAGGCCCGTAATCTGTCAGCACCCTATGACAAAAAATGGAACACACCAGCAGTGTGAGGAGACCTGAAAGTGGCACATGGCAGAGTGTGGCGATGGAGACAGCAGCAATGGGAGGCCGTACAGGGACCCATGAGAGACTCTGGACCTGGCAGCAGCATGAGGAGGCGGTACTGGGGCCCATGGCAGATTACAGGCCTGGAAGCAGCAATGGGAGGCCCGTAATCTGCCAGCACCCTATGACAAAAACTGTAACACACCAGCAGTGTGAGGAGACCTGAAAGTGGCACATGGCAGAGTGTGGCGATGGAGACAGCAGCAATGGGAGGCCGTACAGGGACCCATGAGAGACTCTGGACCTGGCAGCAGCATGAGGAGGCGGTACAGGGGCCCATGGCAGATTACGGGCCTGGCAGAAGCAATGGGAGGCCCGTAATCTGCCAGCACCCTATGACAAAAAATGGAACACACCAGCAGTGTGAGGAGACCTGAAAGTGGCACATGGCAGAGTGTGGCGATGGAGACAGCAGCAATGGGAGGCCGTACAGGGACCCATGAGAGACTCTGGACCTGGCAGCAGCATGAGGAGGCGGTACAGGGGCCCATGGCAGATTACGGGCCTGGCAGCAGCAATGAGAGGCCCGTAATCTGCCACCACCCTATGACAAAAAATGGAACACACCAGCAGTGTGAGGAGACCTGAAAGTGGCACATGGCAGAGTGTGGCGATGGAGACAGCAGCAATGGGAGGCCGTACAGGGACCCATGAGAGACTCTGGACCTGGCAGCAGCATGAGGAGGCAGTACAGGGGCCCATGGCAGATTACAGGCCTGGCAGCAGCAATGAGAGGCCCGTAATCTGCCAGCACCCTATGACAAAAAATGGAACCCACCAGCAGTGTGAGGAGACCTGAAAGTGGCACATGGCAGAGTGTGGCGATGGAGACAGCAGCAATGGGAGGCCGTACAGGGACCCATGAGAGACTCTGGACCTGGCAGCAGCATGAGGAGGCGGTACAGGGGCCCATGGCAGATTACGGGCCTGGCAGCAGCAATGAGAGGCCCGTAATCTGCCAGCACCCTATGACAAAAAATGGAACACACCAGCAGTGTGAGGAGACCTGAAAGTGGCACATGGCAGAGTGTGGCGATGGAGACAGCAGCAATGGGAGGCCGTACAGGGACCCATGAGAGACTCTGGACCTGGCAGCAGCATGAGGAGGCGGTACAGGGGCCCATGGCAGATTACGGGCCTGGCAGCAGCAATGAGAGGCCCGTAATCTGCCAGCACCCTATGACAAAAAATGGAACACACCAGCAGTGTGAGGAGACCTGAAAGTGGCACATGGCAGAGTGTGGCGATGGAGACAGCAGCAATGGGAGGCCGTACAGAGACCCATGAGAGACTCTGGACCTGGCAGCAGCATGAGGAGGCGGTACAGGGGCCCATGGCAGATTACAGGCCTGGCAGCAGCAATGAGAGGCCCGTAATCTGCCAGCACCCTATTACAAAAAATGGAACCCACCAGCAGTGTGAGGAGACCTGAAAGTGGCACATGGCAGAGTGTGGCGATGGAGACAGCAGCAATGGGAGGCCGTACAGGGACCCATGAGAGACTCTGGACCTGGCAGCAGCATGAGGAGGCGGTACAGGGGCCCATGTCAGATTACGGGCCTGGCAGCAGCAATGAGAGGCCCGTAATCTGCCAGCACCCTATGACAAAAAATGGAACACACCAGCAGTGTGAGGAGACCTGAAAGTGGCACATGGCAGAGTGTGGCGATGGAGACAGCAGCAATGGGAGGCCGTACAGGGACCCATGAGACACTGTGGACCTGGCAGCAGCATGAGGAGGCGGTACAGGGGCCCATGGCAGATTACGGGCCTGGCAGCAGCAATGGGAGGCCCGTAATCTGCCAGCACCCTATGACAAAAAATGGAACACACCAGCAGTGTGAGGAGACCTGAAAGTGGCACATGGCAGAGTGTGGCGATGGAGACAGCAGCAATGGGAGGCCGTACAGGGAACCATGAGAGACTCTGGACCTGGCAGCAGCATGAGGAGGCGGTACAGGGGCCCATGGCAGATTACGGGCCTGGCAGCAGCAATGAGAGGCCCGTAATCTGCCAGCACCCTATGACAAAAAATGGAACACACCAGCAGTGTGAGGAGAACTGAAAGTGGCACATGGCAGAGTGTGGCGATGGAGACAGCAGCAATGGGAGGCCGTACAGGGACCCATGAGAGACTCTGGACCTGGCAGCAGCATGAGGAGGCGGTACAGGGGCCCATGGCAGATTACGGGCCTGGCAGCAGCAATGAGAGGCCCGTAATCTGCCAGCACCCTATGACAAAAAATGGAACACACCAGCAGTGTGAGGAGACCTGAAAGTGGCACATGGCAGAGTGTGGCGATGGAGACAGCAGCAATGGGAGGCCGTACAGGGACCCATGAGACACTGTGGACCTGGCAGCAGCATGAGGAGGCGGTACAGGGGCCCATGGCAGATTACGGGCCTGGCAGCAGCAATGGGAGGCCCGTAATCTGCCAGCACCCTATGACAAAAAATGGAACACACCAGCAGTGTGAGGAGACCTGAAAGTGGCACATGGCAGAGTGTGGCGATGGAGACAGCAGCAATGGGAGGCCGTACAGGGAACCATGAGAGACTCTGGACCTGGCAGCAGCATGAGGAGGCGGTACAGGGGCCCATGGCAGATTACGGGCCTGGCAGCAGCAATGAGAGGCCCGTAATCTGCCAGCACCCTATGACAAAAAATGGAACACACCAGCAGTGTGAGGAGAACTGAAAGTGGCACATGGCAGAGTGTGGCGATGGAGACAGCAGCAATGGGAGGCCGTACAGGGACCCATGAGAGACTCTGGACCTGGCAGCAGCATGAGGAGGCGGTACAGGGGCCCATGGCAGATTACGGGCCTGGCAGCAGCAATGAGAGGCCCGTAATCTGCCAGCACCCTATGACAAAAAATGGAACACACCAGCAGTGTGAGGAGACCTGAAAGTGGCACATGGCAGAGTGTGGCGATGGAGACAGCAGCAATGGGAGGCCGTACAGGGACCCATGAGAGACTCTGGACCTGGCAGCAGCATGAGGAGGCGGTACAGGGGCCCATGGCAGATTACGGGCCTGGCAGCAGCAATGAGAGGCCCGTAATCTGCCAGCACCCTATGACAAAAAATGGAACACACCAGCAGTGTGAGGAGACCTGAAAGTGTCACATGGCAGAGTGTGGCGATGGAGACAGCAGCAATGGGAGGCCGTACAGGGACCCATGAGAGACTCTGGACCTGGCAGCAGCATGAGGAGGCGGTACAGGGGCCCATGGCAGATTACGGGCCTGGCAGCAGCAATGAGAGGCCCGTAATCTGCCAGCACCCTATGACAAAAAATTCAACACACCAGCAGTGTGAGGAGACCTGAAAGTGGCACATGGCAGAGTGTGGCGATGGAGACAGCAGCAATGGGAGGCCGTACAGGGACCCATGAGAGACTCTGGACCTGGCAGCAGCATGAGGAGGCGGTACGGGGGCCCATGGCAGATTACGGGCCTGGCAGCAGCAATGGGAGGCCTGTAATCTGCCAGCACCCTATGACAAAAAATGGAACACACCAGCAGTGTGAGGAGACCTGAAAGTGGCACATGTTTGGGGCATGATTCATGGCGGATTTAGTCAGTTGTGTCAGGAACTGGTGGTTTGAAATCCAGACTAATCCACGCCTGATTCATTTTCACAAACGTGAGTCTCTCCACACTTTGGGTGGACAGTCGTGTCCTCCGCGGAGTTCCAATACCTCCTGCCGCACTAAACACGCGCTCCGATGCCACGCTACTGGCCGGGCATGACAGCCTTTCAAGGGCAAATTCAGCTAGTTGGGGCCAAAGGTCAAGTTTCGTTGCCCAGTAGTCAAGGGGATTGTCTACCTCGGTTGGCAGGGTGCTGTCCAAGTAGGCCCAAGCCTGTTGTTTGAGGTCCTGCTCCAGGTCCACCTGATGCTGCTGCTGCTGCTGCGGCTGGTTAGTAGTTTCCTCACTGCGCTGGTGAAGAAAGCTACTCATCATCGACTGCAGACTGAGGCAGCCGCTGCTGGTGGAGCTGCCACTGCTCCTACCACCCCACCCCTCCCCTGCTGCCTTGGCAGCGAAACGCGAGCGCACAGGGCCCACAGTGTCTGAGGATGGACGTTGGTGCAGAAAGGCAGAGACCAACTGACTACATAGGTGGTTTTTATAGTACGTTATTTTGGCCTCCCTCTCAGCAGGTGTGAAAAAGGCCACCATTTTTGAACGGTAGCGAGGGTCCAACAAGGTGGACAGCCAAAAGTCATCCCTCTGTCTGATGGTTATTATTCGGCTGTCGCTACGCAAGCAACCGAGCATGCTATGGGCCATTTGTGCCAAGGAATTCGAGGGACTCCCTGCCTCCATCTCCACAGCATACTGCCACGGTGCGTCTGGGTCCTCTGTCTCCTCCTCCTCCTCCTCTACCAGATGCTCCTGCTCCTCCACTCCTGTCCGCTGAGTGGAAAAACCACCCATTTCACTCAATACTTCCTGAACACAAATGTCCTCCTCTACCTCCTCCTCTTCTTCCTGTCCTGCCCCCACAGGGGTCATGTGGCATTGAGATCTGTGCGCCATGTCTACCGCACCCTGACCAGCCATTGTTAACAGCATTTGTTCCAGGATGTGCAACAGAGGAATGACGTCGTTCATCCCATAGTCCTGCCGACTCACGAATAGTGTGGCCTCCTCAAAGGGCCTGAGCAAGCGGCAGGTGTCACGCATGAGCTGCCAATGGCTGACATTGAAGTTACACAGGGGAGTACCTTTATCCGCTTGTAACATCAGGAAATCGGTGATGGCCTTTCGCTGTTCGTAAAGGCGGTCTAACATGTGTAGGGTTGAATTCCACCTTGTTGCAACGTCGCAGATCAGGCGATGCTGTGGAATTCCGTTCTGCCGCTGCAGCTCAAGGAGGGTGTGCTTTGCAGTGTAGGAATGGCTGAAATGCATGCAAAGTTTACGTGACATTTTAAGGATGTCTTGCAGTGGGATGGTGGATTTTAGGAACCGCTTGACAACCAGATTGAACACGTGAGCCATGCATGGCGCATGGCACAACCTTCCTTGACGCAGAGCAGACACCATGTTCTTTCCGTTGTCGGTCAACATGGTTCCGATTTTCAGTTTGCGCGGAGACAGCCATCTGTCGATTTCTCTGTTCATTACACTGAGAAGTTCCTCCCCTGTGTGACTACGTTCGCCAAGGCATACCAGGTGCAGCACAGCGTGACACCGTTGCGCCCTGCACATGTGATATGCCGGTCGGGTAATGGGACTTGGCAGGGGGGTGGCGGCTGAGGACACGGCAGAAGAAGAGGTGGTAGAGGCGGACATCTTTTGTGGACCAAGTACGTGCAAACATGGAGGCAAAAGCGGCGTGACCTGTCCAAGTTGCTGGTGCGGCTGTGCCGGCACCACGTTCACCCAGTGGGCCGTAAATGACATGTACTGTCCCTGACCGTAGTTACAGCTCCACACGTCGGCACTGCCGTGCACTTTGGCAGAGACCGACATGCTCAAAGACTGGCCCACCATCTCTTCTACATGTGAATGCAGGGCTGGCACTGCCTTTTTGGCGAAGAAATGACGGCTTGGCACTCTCCACCGCGGCGCGGCACAAGCCATCATTTCTCGGAAAGGTGCTGAGTCCACCACTTGGAAAGGGAGGGACTGCAGCACCAGCAACTTGGACAGGAGGACGTTCAGCTTTTGCACCGTCGGGTGCGTGCTCGCAAACTGTTGTCTCTTGGAAACGGATTCCAAGAAAGACTGCTGACGGAATCCGTGAAGAGGAGTAGCAGGAGAAGGAGCATCTGAACGAGCGGAAGATGCCAACGAGTGACAACTCCCCTCAGCAGAGGTGTTGGAGCCTTGACTGGCTGATAGAGGGCGATTGACGTCGGGTGACGGAGCAAGTAACGGAGCGGGTGATGGAGCGGGGGCTGGGGCAGGCAGAACCGCCGTATCTTTATCACGGTTTTCCCAGGCCACCAAATGGCGACGCTGCATATGCTGCCGCAACGCTGTAGTCCCAACATGGGCCCCCTGGCCACGCTTGACTTTCTGGCCACATAGTCGACATACGGCTACGTTTACTTCCTCGGGCGGCTTGACGAAAAATTGCCATACCGCCGAGTAGGAAACTTTGCCCCCGATACTCCTCACTGGCTGACTGCTACTTCCTCCGTGCACACCGGCACCACTACTGGCCGTGGTGGTAGGCTGCAGTGGAGCTGGTGCTCTACTCCGTGGCCGTTTGCCTCCACTGACACTGCTGCGACCCTGCTGCCTCCTGGGCAACCCACCGACTGTTTTGCTCGCTGCCAAGCTGCCACCCTCTTCTCCTGATGATGCGGAAGCAATAGCCTGATGACGACGAGGCTGCCAAGTGCGATCAGCCTCATCATCATCAATTAGGGTCTCCGCCTCACTACTAGCCCCCTCGGCTGCGTGTGGGTCAGGAGACAGACATGTCTCTAGACCGGCTACCGAGCCACTCTCCTCGCCACTACTTCTTCGCCTGGCTGCTGAAGAGGCGGATGTCTCCCCCCGTTCCTGACCGCCCTCTGTTAGCTCTTCCTTACTGTACAATGGGGCTGAGCCCACAGCATGCGATACTTCGCTTGGTGAGGGAACACCAAAGGACAGGGGCAGGTAGAGGACACGTGATTTCAGTGGGCTTGCTCCCGGGCCATGCCAACTAACGGTTGTGTCTGACGTACCCACCGACCGTTGGCTGTAGGTGTCAGAGGTGACCTGGGAAGAGGAAGACGACCGAGCCAACCAATCGATGACGGCAGGGTTGTCGGTGGAGACACGACCGCTGAATGACACCGGGAGCAATGGCCTCTGGCTGCAACTAGTGCTGCCTCGACCCCTTCCTCTGCTGCCACGTCTGCTCGCTCCTAAAACATTGCCTCCTCTGCCACTCCTCTGCATGTTGTCTGACATACTCTTTAATTCAACGATTCTGTGTCCCTGAGTAACAATTCTGTGTCCCTGAGTAACAATTCTGTGTCTGTCCCTGAGTAACAATTCTGTGTCCCTGAGTAACAATTCTGTGTCCCTCAGTAACAATTCTGTGTCCCTCAGTAACAATTCTGTGTCTGTCCCTGAGTAACAATTCTGTGTCCCTCAGTAACAATTCTGTGTCCCTCAGTAACAATTCTGTGTCTGTCCCTGAGTAACAATTGTGTGTCCCTGAGTAACAATTCTGTGTCCCTCAGTAACAATTCTGTGTCCCTGAGTAACAATTCTGTGTCCCTGAGTAACAATTCTGTGTATCTCAGTAACAATTCTGTGTCTGTCCCTGAGTAACAATTCTGTGTCCCTCAGTAACAATTCTGTGTCCCTCATTAACAATTCTGTGTCCCTCAGTAACAATTCTGTGTCTGTCCCTGAGTAACAATTCTGTGTCCCTCAGTAACAATTCTGTGTCTGTCCCTCAGTAACAATTCTGTGTCCCTCAGTAACAATTCTGTGTCCCTCAGTAACAATTCTGTGTCTGTCCCTGAGTAACAATTCTGTGTCCCTGAGTAACAATTCTGTGTCCCTCAATAACAATTCTGTGTCCCTCAGAAACAATTCTGTGTCTGTCCCTGAGTAACAATTCTGTGTCCCTCAGTAACAATTCTGTGTCCCTCAGTAACAATTCTGTGTCTGTCCCTGAGTAACAATTCTGTGTTCCTGAGTAACAATTCTGTGTCCCTGAGTAACAATTCTGTGTCCCTCAGTAACAATTCTGTGTCCCTCAGTAACAATTCTGTGTCTGTCCCTGAGTAACTATTCTGTGTCCCTGAGTAACAATTCTGTGTCCCTGAGTAACAATTCTGTGTCTGTCCCTGAGTAACAATTCTGTGTCCCTGAGTAACAATTCTGTGTCTGTCCCTGAGTAACAATTCTGTGTCCCTGAGTAACAATTCTGTTTCCCTGAGTAACAATTCTGTGTCCCTCAGTAACAATTCTGTGTCCCTCAGTAACAATTCTGTGTCTGTCCCTGAGTAACAATTCTGTGTCTGTCCCTGAGTAACAATTCTGTGTCTGTCCCTGAGTAACAATTCTGTGTCCCTCAGTAACAATTCTGTGTCTGTCCCTGAGTAACAATTCTGTGTCGCTCAGTAACAATTCTGTGTCCCTCAGTAACAATTCTGTGTCCCTCAGTAACATTTCTGTGTCTGTCCCTGAGTAACAATTCTGTGTCTGTCCCTGAGTAACAATTCTGTGTCCCTCAGTAACAATTCTGTGTCCCTCAGTAACAATTCTGTGTCCCTCAGTAACAATTCTGTGTCTGTCTCTGAGTAACAATTCTGTGTCTGTCCCTCAGTAACAATTCTGTGTCCCTCAGTAACAATTCTGTGTCCCTCAGTAACAATTCTGTGTCTGTCCCTGAGTAACAATTCAGTGTCTGTCCCTGAGTAACAATTCAGTGTCTGTCCCTGAGTAACAATTCTGTGTCTGTCCCTGAGTAACAATTCTGTGTCTGTCCCTGAGTAACAATTCGGTGTCCCTCAGTAATAATTCTGTGTCCCTCAGTAACAATTCTGTGTCTGTCCCTGAGTAACAATTCTGTGTCCCTAAGTAACGTTTCTGTGGCCCTAAGTAACGGTTCTGTGTCCTTAAGTAACGATTCTGTGGCCCTAAGTAACGTTTCTGTGGCCCTAAGTAACGTTTCTGTGGCCCTAAGTAACGATTCTGTGGCCCTAAGTAATGATTCTGTGGCCCTAAGTAACGTTTCTGTGGCCCTAAGTAACGATTCTGTGGCCCTAAGTAACGTTTCTGTGGCCCTAAGTAACGTTTCTGTGGCCCTAAGTAACGATTCTGTGGCCCTAAGTAACGTTTCTGTGGCCCTAAGTAACGATTCTGTGTCCCTAAGTAACGTTTCTGTGGCCCTAAGTAACGTTTCTGTGTCCCTAAGTAACGTTTCTCTGGCCCTAAGTAACGTTTCTCTGGCCCTAAGTAACGTTTCTGTGTCCCTAACTCTCTCCCTCAATACAGCCAGGTCTGCCTCTCTTGAATGACTGGAGGCAAATGGAGAATTCTAAAATGGCCGCCATTTATAGCTCGACCATTCCACAGTGCTGGCTGGCTGGCTGCTGATTGGCTAATGCGATCACATGTCATGAATGAATGCATTATGGGTCAGCGCGCCTTGTCTGCGCGCCTTCCTAGACATCCCCGCTCCGTCGCCGCACATGTCGCCGCCATTTTAGGAAAAATTTCGATTCGCGCATCCGAAGTCTGCTAATTTTCGGATTCGTCGCGAATCGAAATTTTCCTAATATTCGAAACGAATTCCACTTCGCCGAGTTTGATTCGCTCATCTCTATTAACAATGTATTGACACACAATAATTCTAAATGAATAAACAAATCCATGTCTGTATGCATGTCCCTTTGTATCAACAAATGCTATTTTTATACATTACATAGTTATGTGTTCTCAAACCCTGTTAGCACTTTCATGATCATAAGATCATCCATCTAGCCCTTACACTTAATAAAACCATCATATTTATTAAATAAAGTTAATAAAGATATAGAATCATCTCACAGGCCAATCCCATACTAAAATGGGGTGGGAGAACCAAACTACAGCAGCTGGTTAAAGACTCAGTGACTGTTCAGATGGGGAGGGCCAAGGTGAACAGTTATATATGAACTCCTACCCTGGAATAAAAAACATTCAGTTTAACATAGAGATTCAAGGCAAAACATTTGTGTATATATTTAGAAAAAAACACTATAAATACCCTTTATTCTTTTTTTTTGGAAGTGATCACATAGCCTCTGTTCTCAGCGCCATAAGGTGCTTAGAGGGCTGAGGGTGGAGACTGCAACGTGTCAACTGCAGGCAGAGAAACAGCTGTACACTAACTTCCTATTGAGGAGCTGTGCAGGAGGCATGTCAGCACAAGTCTGACCATTGGATTACAGGCAGGCTGTGCTCCCAAGGAGAATGCAAATAAGAAAACTGATAATGCTTTTATGGATGTGCTCTCATGCCTAGCGTGGTCAATTTAAAATAGGAAACTAGGGGGAATAGCAGGATCACTAGGTATTTCACACAAAGGACGAAATGCAAAGAGAACAGGATACTAGGTACAACAAACACATATCAGGAATATGAAATGTCGGGATAACATACACTATAGGGAAAATCACCCTCTTTCGAACAAAAATATCAATAAATTACAGAGAAAAGTTTCAAAAAGTTCCAGAAAATGTACATTTATTGCTGCCTGTTTCCACATAAGGGGCATGTTCCTTCACTTCCTCTTCTGTATGACATCCAGCAGGAACACAGACTGCAAAAAAACCCTAATGCCAAACGTTTAACCCTTTCCCACTCTACAAGCAAAATGTATTTTAGTGCCATCTGTGCCACAGTTAGGAGGATATCTGCTTACTTCATGTTCTTTGTGACACTAATCAAATAACAATAGATGAGAAATCTAGGTTAATAGGTAAGGGGTTGTCAAATGGCATGGGGACTAGACACTGCCTGAACATGTAAGAAAGCAAAACTTTCTTTCTTCATTTCCTTTTGTGGGGAGCAGCCATTTTTATAATAACAACAATAACAATACTTAAAGGGCAACATTACAAATGTTAAATCCCCTTACATATTATGCCTGGGGGATGGCCATAACCTACTGCAGCAAAACTGACACAAGAAGGGGGCTACATAGATGCCCCCGATGTGAATGAGTAAAGGCTACGAAGTACCTCTACTTTTTCACACAAAATACTGAAAAGTAAATAAATACACAGGTTTTGACAAGTTATTTATTTGAAAAAAAAACCCACATTATAAATCCATCATCAAGCATTTCATCCAGGTATTGGGGATGGCCCCTTCCTGTTCTGACATGACTGCACACCAGTGCACAAAGCAAGGTCCATAAAGACATGGATGAGCGAATTTGGGGTGGAGGAACTTGACTGACCTGCGCAGGGCCCTGACCTCAACCCAATAGAACACCTGGGATGAATTAGAGTGGAGACTGCGACCCAGGCCTTCTCTTCCAACATCAGTGCCTGACCTTACAAATGCTCTTCTAGAAGAATGGTAAAACATTCCCATAGACACACTCCTTGTGGACAGCCTTCCCAGAAGAGTTGAAGCTGTTATAGCTGCAAAGGGTGGGCCAACTCAAAATTGAACCCTACGGACTAAGACCAGGATGTCATTAAACTGTAGCTGCTGATTTTTAATAAACACACACACTTACCTGTCACAGGGTTCAGCGATGTACTCACCTGCGCCATCACTTCACTCCTTCTCTCCATGGCGCCGGCATCTCAACTGTGGGCACCAGGCTGTGACAGCTTGCGGCTTCATAGCTGGATGCCCACTGTGCATGCGTGAGTCACGCTGCACATCCTATGTATGTGTGTGTGTGTGTGTATGTATATATATATATATATATATATATATCAGACCTACAAAACTAAACAAATATTTAACCAATCACTTATGAATATGAAGCTGCATTGTTATACAGCTTGGTTGTAACCCTGCTCACCTTCTCAACATGGTCCATTTCCTCTCAAATTGCAGAGTGGAAAAACCGGCAACACATACTCGTACTTCTTTTTGCAGTTATAGATAAACATTGGATTGTGTGCTTGCAGATATTAAGTTGCTCTTTAAAATATTTGCCATTTTGGATAGCTTGCCCTTGGAGACATGATGCCTACCACATGTACTGCTTATGTTAATGTTTATTAGTAAACACATTGAAAACCTAGAGTAAGATCATATACGGTACATACGTATGTATAACATATTTATGTCCTAAAGAAGGTTTGCTATATTACATATGCTAGATAGCTTCAGTTCCTCTGACATAATCTACGCTCTGAAAATGTAAACCCATACATTTCTCTCTCTTTTTCTATTTAAAACAGAGATAAAGCTAATCATTAGTATAAGCATTCAAATAACCTGCTATCAATGATGGCAACTGGTGCTGCTCAGCTCAGTGTGGACGACTGTTTTGCATTTCACCTTAATCACATGAAATTAGGACAGGTGGTAACCCTGCAGGCAGTATAATTATGAAAAATATCTGCTTGGAATGCAAACTGTCTTTACAGAAATTGAGTATAATAAGGCACAATGACATATAACCCTTGAACACAAAAAATGAAAACGCATAGTAGCATGTTCAGATGGAGGACATTCCAGCTGACAGTAAATAATTCATATAAATACATCCTACAGTTTGATTAAATTTTAAATACAGTATTGTAGAAAAATGCTTTAGCTGTAAACAATGCAATATTATTCTGAATAATTTGTAAATATTGCCAAGGATAGAAATTACCTAACAAAGTACTGATCAGGAAAACTAAAACATGGTACAGTTTACTCATTTGTTTCAAAGCTGACTTTTATAAGTTGAAATGTAAAATTAAAGACATTATTTCTGCCATTTTTGCTTACTAGTCAACACTGTGCCACATTGTGTGCTAGAGACTATATAATATGTTCATAAAACTCCTTTGTGAACTTTAATATTCTTGTTCTTGGAATATTCTTCTCTTTAATATTCTTTATGATTTGAAACATAGAAACATTGAAGAGTGATGGAAGAAAAAACACTAAGTGGTCCATTGAGTTTATCCATTTTTTAACAATTGTAGACATATAATTTTAACTTAAAAATAAATTTAAAGCTCCCATATTCCCCTGCAAAGGTGAAAGCACACATTGACCAGGCATGTGAGGTATCACCATGAACATCAGAGCGAGAGCAAAAATTCTAGCACCAGACCTCCTAAGTAAATCTAAAGTGGTAACCTGTAAAGGCTTTTAAAGAGTTTTCTATGGATAATTTGATGTACGTTAGTTTGTCTATGTTTCACAGCAAGTGAAGTTTTAAAGAGTGACATGTTTGGTATTTATTTACTCAGTGTAACATCATCTTTTAGATTTTACCAAAAAAGGGGTTATTATATTGTGTTTGTGTGCACTAAGATTCATTAATGTGTATTTTTTCCCAAAAAATTGCGTTTCGAAAAACCACTGCACAAATACCACATGACATAAAAATGTGGAACACCCACCATTTTATTATCTAGGGCCTCCGCTTAAAAAAATATATATAATGTTTTGTTTTCTAGCAAAAACAAAAGCTGCTTTTTACATGTAAGAGTGTAATGTCAGGATTGGCCTGGGGCTCAAGTGACTAATACATACACATGATATTTCAGGTATTATTTTTTACCATGGTGATGGTATAATTTCTCTTTCTCTCTGTCTGCATTCTTGCAGTCATTGAGAAGTACTGAGTGAGCTGTGATTGGTCACAGCTTGTCACATGGTACAAGGCTGTTGTGAATAGCCTTGTCCCATGTGACCTCTGTGATCATTCACAGATTTCACACGTAGTAAGCAATGCTGTCACAAGTGACATCTTGCTTACTACTTTGCATGTGATCACTGATTGGCCAATCAGTGATCACATGATCGGGACCTTTTACAGAGGTCCCGTCCGACGATCGGTGTTTCACTGTGTCCGGAGGACACAACGGGCACCGGATCGCGGTGCTGTGTGCTCCCAGGGAGTGCACACAAGCAGGGTGCGGGGAGGCCGTTTATAAACGGCCACCCGACCCAGCACTGCCACCGTCCGGCCGTTTATATACAACGGCTGGTTGGGAAGTGGTTAAAATGTGACAGTGGGTGCAGGGAGAGGACCCCCTGCCTGCTGTCACCGTGAGAGATTGGAGGGTGAGAGGGGTTGCTGCATTAGTAACATGTTACACCCTAAATATGGGTGTAACAT
Organism: Staurois parvus; assembly: GCF_062004578.1. Classification (NCBI taxonomy): domain Eukaryota; kingdom Metazoa; phylum Chordata; class Amphibia; order Anura; family Ranidae; genus Staurois; species Staurois parvus. Next base: position 11,078,909 of record NW_028317855.1, on the reverse strand, counting down.
GTGACATGTTACTAAAGGTGAAATCATCCTTAAAACATAATACTGGGAAAACATCAATAATTACTTAACCTTGAAGTGATTGTAGCCGTATTAGTGCATTTGCGACAGAAACAACTGAGTACTGTAAATTATACTTTTTTTTATTTGCACAAACATACAATTTTTGGGACAAGCTTTTGGGGTTTGTCCCCTTCTTCAAGGTTCAAGCAGTACTACTTCACAAATTTTTAGCAGAATGTTAAAAGAAACAATCTCTGAGGGGAAAGAAAACACACACACGCACACACGCACACACCACACACACACACACACACACAAACACACACAAACAAATGCACACAGCAGTAGTTATAAAACTAGGATTATACTAGAGATAGAGCAAAAACAGACTGGGGTGGGGGTTTTTTGGGATGACAGTCATAGAGGGGTTGTAAAACTGTTGATTAATGAGTGAGAAAACCCATATCTAACTTAAACCGTTATCTTTTGTATCAAATAGAAATATCATTCTTAGTTCAAAAGTCTTCCTTTTCGGAATAGTTTTGAAATTCCCTTTAAGCGCCTCCTGCCTGTCATATAAGGAATTGATGGGTGGGCGGCGGCTCTCTCTTTCTGGGAGGACATCATATCACATCCTCCCACTCTAATTGTGCCAGCGCGCCCCCCAGTGGTGCGGTGGTGCGCTGTTTCCCTGGGACACAGCGGATCACCAATCACAGTAAAGAGCCAATGACACAAGCTCTGTCATGTGATCAGCTGTTTCCAATCACAATGATCGCATGTAAACAGGAAATACTAGTTATCAGCACTCCTCTCCGCACGCTGACAAGACGTGTAGGGCAATGATGATCAGTGCTCTGATGATCAGTGTAGCCCCATCAGTGCTACCTGTCAGTGCCCATCAATGCCACTATAGATTTCTATAGTCTAAAACATTGGAAGCTACGAGCATTTCATAACAGTTTCGCAGGATATAAACAGCGCCATTTATAAATTGGGAAAGCATCTGATCACACCGATGTTGGTGATATTAGATAATGTAAGGGCAGAGATGTCTATTGTCTTGTAGCTTCCGATTTCTTAGACTATAAAGATGATTGGCACCATTCCAGTCTCCAATCGGCTCTATGGCCATCTGGCAGAAATGGTCATCTGGCAGAAACACTGGCTGCATTCTCAGGTTCTCTTGATAGCACAGGGCTGCCCGAGAAGGCCGTGAAAGACAGCAGGGGAGGGGGGTATTGTCTTCCGCTGCTTGTAAAAGCAATCCTGCAGCTAATTAGCTAATAGGATTGCTTTTACATCAAAGCAGATCACCGGCTGAAAAAAAAACCAATACCAGTGTCAGGATCCAGGTGTTCTGCGGCATCGCGTCAGGCGGCGCATGCGCAGAACACCAACTCTCTCTACCCGGCGGGCGGTAGGACCTGGCCGCGCATGGCAGCGGCGGGGTTCGCGCATGCGCACTCGGGATCACGGACGCGCGCCTGGCACCAATGACAGCGGGAGGCGGGCTATTTAAACGTAGGAACAGGTATGTTAGTTGCCGTTTGGTCTTGTATCCTGTGTCCTGTATCCTGTTCCTATGTTGCTGTATACTCCGTTTCCGACCTCTGCTTGTTCCTGATTCTGCTCTTCTCCTGTTTAACCCCTGGCTTGCCTGACTACTCTTCTGTCTGATCCCTGGAACTGTATTTGCCCGCATCCTGCTGAACCTGGCTTGTGAGCTGACCATTCTTAGCTCGCTCCTCTGTACCTCGCTGCCCGCATAATATCGACCCGGCCTGTCTGACCACGCATACCGTACCCGACGATCCATCCATCCATCCGGTTTGGATCAGACCCGTGTATCTGTCTGCCTCTTCCAAAGTAGATTCCGTTCCTGCACTCCCCTGTCAGTATTCTCTACCACCGCAGGACGCACTCGGGGGTCGCGACCTGGTTTCAGTCTGCACCAAGTCCATCCCCACCATCAGGGGCCCTGGTGAACAGCAGGCTGGGACTTAGACCCCGCGCCCTGAGAGCGTTCGTGCGGTGGGCTGCTAGAGACTCTGCCAGGCGGCATAACAGTACCAAATGGACAAAAATGATGGAACCTGGAAGAGGACCTTCCCCCCTGGAAAGTATGTGCCAGCATCTGGCGGCTCTTACTCAGGCAATAAGGGCGCTGGAGGAGGGCTATAATCACCTGGATGGTCGGATCCAGACCCTAACCACCACTATTTCGGTCCCCCAAGATCATAGTCCCTCAGCTCCGGCCAGTGGTACCCCTGAAACCCTGGCCGGACCAGCAGCACCTACACCTACTCTTATGCCAGAACCTCATGTTCCTGTCCCAGAACGATTCAGTGGGAATCGCACCAAGTTCAGAGCATTCCGTAATGCCTGCCTGTTGTACTTTAGGCTCCAGCCACGTACATTCGCGACAGAAACCGTGAAGGTTGGGTTTATTATTTCTTTGCTACTGGACGAACCCCAAGAATGGGCGCATCGACTATTAGAGATCCAGCAACCACCTCAGCTGGAATCTGTGGCAGCATTCTTTGAAGCGATGGGCCTCCTTTACGATGACCCCGAATGAGCAGCATCAGCCGAATCGGCCCTTCAGTCTCTCAGGCAAGGTCGTAGGCCTGCAGAGGAGTATGCGGGTGAGTTCAGGCGGTGGATGGGAGACACACAATGGAACGACGCTGCCTTGCGCAACCAGTTCCGCATAGGCCTGTCTGAGTCCCTGAAAGACGAACTAGCCAGGGTAGGCATACCAGCCACACTAGAAAAACTCATGACCCTGGCTATTCAGATTGACCAACGCTTACGGGAACGCAGGATGGAGAGGTCAGGCCAGGGCCTGAGGCCTGCTTGGATGTTACCCCATGCTCCAGGACCAGTCAGTAGCCCTACTGGGAATCGCAATCCAGAACCCCTGGATACACCGGAACCAATGCAAGTCGGGCTAGCTCGTCCCTCCCTAACACCTGAAGAGCGTCAAAGATGCCGCCGCAACAACCTGTGCCTCTACTGTGGGGAGGCTGGCCACATGGTACGTTCCTGTCCGGTGAAGGCTGGGAAGTGCACTTCTGTTTACTCTGCCACACCTACTACAGCCAGTCACAATGTCAATTATTTAGCGGTACCCATTTCATTCCAGCTCCCCAGAAGGGTCGTGACGGCAACAGCGATCATTGATTCCGGGGCCTGTAGCTGTTTTGTGGATCTGGACTTCGCGGATCGATTCCAGATTCCCTTACAGGTTAAAGAATGTGGGTTTAATATTTTCCTAGCCGATGGATCTCGGATCAAGTCTGGGGTGGTGGACCGGGAGACCCCGCCTCTCTGTGTGACTATATCTGAGACTCACCGAGAATTCTTGTGTTTGAATGCTATCTCCTCCCCTCTGTTTCCAATTATTCTGGGGCTTCCGTGGCTGCGAGCCCACGACCCCCAGATTAATTGGAAAGCCGGTACCCTCCGGTTCGGCTCTCCATACTGCCAAGAGCATTGTTGTCCACATGAGCCGGAGGCCCCACGCACACTATTATGCGTAGATACTGATATGGAGCTGATACAACTCATCCCTTCAGTTTACCATCAATACCTTGACGTATTTAGTAAGCGGGGAGCTGACAATCTTCCTCCGCATAGGGCCTATGACTGTCCAATCGATCTGCTCCCTGGATCTGAGGTACCTTTCGGGCGGATCTTTCCTCTGTCAGAAAAGGAACTGGGGGTACTAAAAGAATATATTGAGTAAAATCTTCAGAAGGGGTTCATACGCCCCTCCACGTCCCCGGCCGGGGCGGGTATTTTCTTTGTTGAGAAGAAGGATAAATCCTTAAGGCCCTGTGTGGACTATAGGGAGCTTAACAAGATCACGGTAAAGAACCGTTACCCACTTCCTTTAGTACCAGAACTGTTTCAGCGACTCAGGACTGCATCTGTTTTTACGAAGTTGGATTTGAGGGGGGTTTACAATCTGGTCCGTATTCGGGAGGGAGATGAGTGGAAGACTGCCTTCCGTACTAGGTTCGGGCCCTTCGAGTACCTGGTAATGCCCTTCGGTCTGTGTAACGCCCCCGCCACCTTCCAGCACTTCATTAACGATGTGTTCAGGGACTTCTTGGATATCTTTGTGGTCATCTATCTTGATGATATCTTAATTTTTTCTGCATCTCTGGAGGAGCATAGGGGTCACGTCAGGGTAGTGCTGGAAAGGCTCCGTTTGCATGGTTTATACGCAAAGGCAGATAAATGCAGTTTTGAGCAGCACAGTATCCCCTTCTTAGGCCTAATTATTTCTACTACTGGAATAGCGATGGATCCACAGAAGATCTCCGCAGTTCTGGAATGGCCGGTGCCGTTAGATAAAAAAGGGGTTCAGCGGTTCATTGGCTTTGCCAATTTTTACCGGAAATTCATTAGGAATTTTTCAGGCCTGGTATCCCCCATCACGCAACTTACCAAACAGGGAGTGTGTTTCAAGTGGACATCTGAGGCGCAAGAAGCCTTTGAGTCCCTAAAGAGGTTATTCACCGAGGCCCCAGTATTGAGCCATCCTGATTCTTCACTACCCTACATCTTGGAGGTGGATGCATCCGAAAACGCGGTTGGGGCTGTGCTTTCCCAAAGGAAGGGCATCAAGGAACTGATGCTGTCAGGAATGGATTCAGCACTGGTGGTGGGACTCTCCTGCCGTGTGGGCTGCAGTACCAGAGCTGACCAGCGGGTGCTCTCAGCACTGGTGGTGGGACTCTCCTGCCGTGTGGGCTGCAGTACCAGAGCTGACCAGCGGGTGCTCTCAGCACTGGTGGTGGGACTCTCCTGCCGTGTGGGCTGCAGTACCAGAGCTGACCAGCGGGTGCTCTTAGCAGCCAGAAGCTCACAATCAGCCAAACCTGGGGCTGATTACAGAAAGGTGTATATAAGGCATGACCAGGCCTGTGCTCTGGGCCTTGGTGTATGGTTTCCCATGAGCCCCTGTATCCTGTTCCTAGTTCCTGTGAGAAGATACCTTGTTGCCGACCCTGCCTGATCCTGATTCCTGTTGACCGTCTCCTGTTCTGACTACTGGCTCATCCCTGACCATCCTTTTGCCTGATCCTCTGTACTGCGCTGTCCGTGAGTTACTGAACCCGGCTTGTGACCTTGACCATTCTCTGCCTGCTCCTTTGATACCTTGCTGCCCGCACGTTGCTGACTTGGCCCGTCTGACCACGCTCACTACTCTGCCATCCATCCATCCTGCACGGATCCAGCCGTACCTGCACATACCTCTGGCGGATCCCTCTATCACTAGCAGGTGCACTCAGGGGCCGTGACCTGGTTCCTGTCTGCTCCAAGTCCATCCCCACCATCAGGGGCCCTGGTGAATAGCAGACTGGGACTTAGACTCCGCGCCCTGGGGAATCCTGCCCTGAGGACCGCTAGAGGTACCACCAGGCAGTCGTTACAGAACCCTACGGCCGGCCTGACCATTCCACCTCTCCAGCCCTGACTACGCCTGTGTTCCTGCACCTCCTAAGATTAGTGGAAGGTTAGTTTGTTCACTGTGCGTTTATATAGATATATATCTGGGTGGCTAATAATAAACTGTATTATATTACCTGCGTTTCCCTGTGTCAGTCCACACCTTTCTGGTCATTCCTTGATTCCCGACAGATGCATCCCGTGGCATTTTTCTCCAGGAAACTGTCTTCGGCCGAAAGGAACTATGACATAGGAGACCGAGAACTCCTGGCCATCAAGGCAGCATTGGAGGAATGGAGGTACTTGCTGGAAGGAGCCGTGCACCCGATATTGATTTTTACGGATCACAAGAACCTTGAATATTTAAGAACGGCAAAGCTCTTGAGACCAAGACAGGCTAGGTGGGCACTTTTTTTCTCTTGGTTTGTGTTTCATATTACTTATAGGCCTGGATCAAAGAACACGAAACCAGATGCTCTTTCGCGTATGTTCGAAGACCCAGAGGAGGCCCACAAACCTGACACCATCCTGTCGTCTGGTAATTTTTTGGCATTACAGACTGAGCTACGTTCCCAACTACAGGCAGCATCCATAGGGGCTCCAAATGTTCCAGGGGTGCCGCTACAGAATAGAGACGGATTATGGTGGAAAGAAGGACAAATCTCGCACCACGGTCTTGGGTCATTGCCATGACCATCCCCTGGCTGGCCACTTCGGGACCCGGAAGACATTGGAACTTCTACAACGTATGTTCTGGTGGCCCAGCATGTCCAAAGATTGCGAGGCTTACATAAAGACCTGCGCGGTCTGTCAAAGGAATAAGCCTTCCAGGAACAAGGCTTGGGGGCTCCTGCGACCCTTACCCATACCTAACAGACCGTGGGAAATGATTTCAATGGACTTCATTGTGGGACTTCCTCCATCTCAAGACCATACCGCCATTTTCGTGATTGTGGACCGCCTATCCAAGATGGCCCACTTCGTGCCCCTCAAAGACACACCATCCGCTGCGGAGACAGCGCAAATTTTTGTGAGAGAGGTGGTGAGACTCCATGGAATTCCTAAGGATATAGTTTCGGATAGGGGTGCCCAGTTCACCTCCAAATTTTGGAAAGCACTATGCGAGACCTTGGAAATCAAGTTATCTCTCGCCTCGGCATATCATCCACAGACCAATGGACAGACCGAACGTACGAACCAGACCTTGGAACAATATCTCCGATGTTATACATCATTTCTTCAGGACGATTGGCTAACTCTTTTACCACTGGCCGAATTTGCTTACAACAATGCAAGCCACTCGACTACTCAGCAATCCCCATTTTTTGCCAATTACGGCTTCCACCCGACCTTTTTACCTGACACAATTCCTGAGAGTTCGGTGCCAGCTACACAGGACATGTTGCACTTCCTTTCTGCAAATAATAGGGTCTTACAAGAGGCAATCCTGAAGGCCCAGGAGGGTAAAGTAAGAAAGCCTTTGACAAAAGGAGAAGAGGGGAGCTTATGTTACACCCAGGGGACCAGGTCTGGTTGGCAACAACAAACCTTAAGATGACATGCCCATCACGGAAATTGGGACCAAGATTTATGGGCCCATTTCAGGTAAAGAGGAAGGTTAACGAGGTGGCGTACGAGCTCATACTCCCGGAATCCTTTCGAATTCACCCGGTATTTCATGTATCTCTGTTGAAACCCGCGGCACCGGACCCATTCCCGAACCGGAGATCTAGGCCTCCTGACGCCATAAACGTTGATGGGGAGGAGGAATTCGAAATTGAGACAATTCTAGACTGTAGGAAGAGGGGAGGTCAGACCCAGTTTCTCATTAAGTGGAAAGGGTATGGTCCAGAGGAGAACTCATGGGAACCCTCCCAGAACATTCATGCCTCTAGATTGATTCGGGATTTTTTTGACAACCACCCACACAAGAGAGAACTGTTGGGCATCCGGCGGCTGCCCGTAGGGGGGGGGGCAATGTCAGGATCCAGGTGTTCTGCGGCATCGTGTCGGGCGGCGCATGCGAAGAACACCAACTCTCTCTACCCGGCGGGCGGTAGGACCTGGCCGCGCATGGCAGCGGCGGGGTTCGCACATGCGCACTCGGGATCACGGACGCGCGCCTGGCACCAATGACAGCGGGAGGCGGGCTATTTAAACGTAGGAACAGGTATGTTAGTTGCCGTTTGGTCTTGTATCCTGTTCCTATGTTGCTGTATACTCCGTTTCCGACCTCTGCTTGTTCCTGATTCTGCTCTTCTCCTGTTTAACCCCTGGCTTGCCTGACTACTCTTCTGTCTGATCCCTGGTACTGTATTTGCCCGCATCCTGCTGAACCTGGCTTGTGAGCTGACCATTCTTAGCTCGCTCCTCTGTACCTCGCTGCCCGCATAATACCGACCTGTCTGACCACGCATACCGTACCCGACGATCCATCCATCCATCCGGTTTGGATCAGACCCGTGTATCTGTCTGCCTCTTCCAAAGTAGATTCCGTTCCTGCACTCCCCTGTCAGTATTCTCTACCACCGCAGGACGCACTCGGGGGTCGCGACCTGGTTTCAGTCTGCACCAAGTCCATCCCCACCATCAGGGGCCCTGGTGAACAGCAGGCTGGGACTTAGACCCCGCGCCCTGAGAGCGTTCGTGCGGTGGGCTGCTAGAGACTCTGCCAGGCGGCATAACAACCAGGATGATGCCTGCAGCTGTAGGCATCATCCTAGTATGACCATTCAAAATCCAGTGATGTACCAGTACATCGCTGGTCCTTGTTGGATATATATGCTACGTTCTTTTTTTTTTTTTGTATGCAGCCTGTGGGCTGAATGAAAAAAAAAGAGAATAAATCTCTGCCAGAAAAGGGTGTGGTATGCCCACCATTAGAATATACCACCTTGCATCCACCCACTTCTAATGGTGGGCACACATTAGGTCACACGATGCCACATGCGCCATTTCCAAAATTGTACAAATGTCTAAATAGTGGCGCACTTGAATAAAAATTGTCCATGTATCAGTGGTACCCCATATGGAAAAAGGATGACACCAAGTCCCAAACTATCTTGCCACTGCTCCCCATGTAGTCTGGGCATCCGGAGGCCTGTACGTGACTATCTTTTCCCTCGTAAATCCAAAACTTATATGTACTGTATGGACTGTTGCCCTCTCACAGGTCTTATACATTTTGACCCCATATCTGACATGCTTGCTGGGGAGAAATTGTTTGAATTCAAGGCGGCTAGAAAAATTAACGAGGGACTCATCAACGCAGATTTTTTTCTGGGGAGCATAGACATCTGCAAATTTTTGGTTAAGGTGATTTACAAGGGGCCAAATTTTGTAGAGCTGGTCAAATTCAGGGTCGCCCCGAGGATGACAGAGTATGTTGTTGTTGAAATGCATAAAACACATTATATTTCATATCTATGCCTGGCCATGGAAGCAGAGAACACAGGCATATGATGAATGGGGTCTGTGGACCAATACAACCGCAATTAATATTTTTTAGTAATGCCTATGTTGAGGGTTAGGCCCCCAAAAAATTTAAATTTGGAAACCGTAATGGGTTTCCAAGCGTATGGTCTGGCAAGGTTTGAATTTGGGTTGGCGGCGATAAATTGTTGTGCATATAAATTGCTTTGATCCACAATCAATGCATACTGATCTTCCTTGACAAACAGCTCCAAAAAATCAAGGGGAGTAGTTAAATTTGCTGTTTCCACCTGAATTCCAGGTTGGGCAGTGAATGGGGGAAGTACGGGTGCTGATTCTGCGAACACTGCGGTTTTGTGTGCAATGTATCAAGTGATGGTAAGCGTAGGGGCTAAACACAGGTGCTGGCAGGTGCCAGGGCTGATCCCACTAACTGATCCCACCCATGGCATTTTTGAGCACACTATATTATTGTGTATGCTGGTATAGTGCTGATCTGATCAAAGATATTGATCCGTTCACTATACTAGCAATGGAGGTTTATTGTGTATAAGTGTGTTCCTGGCAATCAAGGGGTAAATGTGATTACTGGTGTACTGACGGGCAATCTGACGCTATCTGGGAGGGGCATGAAAACCATGGAAGCGCGAATCACGTATATATATATATATATATATATATATGTGATTTTGCGCACCTGTGCTGCCCTGTAGCAGTATTTCTGCTATAGGGAGGTCAGGAAGCGGTTACAGAAGAGGTTTGTGTTACGGCGCTGCATTACTTTAACTGACAATTGTGCAGTCATGCAACGCTGCACCCACATGAAATTTATGTCCTTTTTTTTCCCACAAATTGAGCATTCTTTCGGTGGTATTTGATTGCCGGTGCGGTTTTTATTTTTTGCGATATAATTTAATAAGACAATTTTGAGAAAAATTTTTGCACTTTTTGCTATAAAACATGTCCAGTAAATACATTTAAAAATCAAATTTCGTCATAAATTTAGGCCAAAATGTATTCTGCGACATGTCTTTGCTAAAAAAAATCTCAACACATGTAAATTAATTGGTTTATGTGAAAGTTATAGCGTTTACAAATGGCGATATAGATACTGGAATTTTTTGTTAATATACTAATAATGGCAGCGATAAGCGACTTATGGCAACAATCAGTGACTTATAGTGGGACTGTTATTGGCTCCCACTGCTCTCAGTCACAGCCAGTGGGCTAATGAGGAGAGAGAGGGGGCAGGTCTGAGCCAATTTGACCGCAACCCCTGGAACATCTATCACTTTAGTTTATTTGCGTTACTTAGTTAAACAATGGGCTAGATTCCACCTTTTATACCTTTTAAAGCTGAAAAAAGGTATGTGGTATTGTGTTCCCCATCTACTTTGGTGTATTTTCATCATTATGTATACAAATTTCAATTTACTCTTCTGCACAATTGGGTTTTCTTGCTAGACAATTTGACACAGAAACACAATACCACCAAACAGTAAGCAATATACTGGAAAGGTATAGAAATTTCTAAAGTCCTTCTTTTTGCTGTTCCTAGACAGCCAAGACAATTTTCAGTATAAGCTAGTGTTTTAGTGGTGAAAAACTCTTCTTGTTTTCAGGTCCACTTCCTTTTAAAAGGCCGAAAAGGCTGAGCTAACATAAGGGCTGTTTTAAAAAAAAATATTTTAAGTGGGTGTAGCCAATAAGGGCTGGTTTTAACATAATAGGGCATGCACTGTGGTGACTTAGTAGTTAGGCTTCATGTACACAAGTAGCTCCTAAACTGGAGTTTAGGAGCTTTTGGCATTTTTTTTGCCAAAGCTCCTAAACTCAACTCCATAAAAGCCTATGTGTCCATGTACACATAGGCTCTTAGCAGAGTTTAGGAGCTGCCGCATTTAGGTGAAGTAAACCTCCCTTTTCTTGAACGTAAAAGAATCGCGTTCAGGATAGGAATGGTTTGAGCGCCGACCGCAGGAAAATGCAAAATGCGGCAAAACGTGGCAACCGTGGTACCACATTTTTGCTACAATTTGTACTTTCCTGTGGCCGGCGGTCAAGGTAGGCTTGTGTTCATGAAGCCTTAATGTTTTAATGAACAAAACTGTGTTTTCTACAAAATATACATTGTTTAAATTTAAAAAGCATATTTATATTCTAGGCATTCTATTTAGATGTGTTTATATTCTGAAAATGTCTAAAAGACATTCTTTTTTTAAAGTGTTACATCCATTGTAATTGTGCATATATAACAGTATGTGAATGGTCATTACTTCAAGGAGAAGGTGAAAGCTTCAATAATGTTTAGACAGCTGAATAGCTTAATATTTTATGTCATGTTATTTATTCAGATTTTGTTTTCATAATATATTCTTTACAGTGATTTATTTGCAACAACCTGATCAGATTTATAGATCAGAGTTATAATGGTATTAACTGGGATTTGGTTTAATGCTAATTAAATATTTATTCACATTGCAGTGTGTTACCCTTTGCAACACAGAATTCCTCAATGTGCTGAGATAGGATTATGTTTTGTTTTGTATATCACTGTGACAAGAATAACTAACTGCATATGCTAATAAAAAATCTGTCTTATATAGCACATAGTAGAAAACACAAAGATTACAGATTTATTCAAACTTCCATAAAAGGAATGGTTGTTTTTCTTCATTTGAACTTGTGTGTATTTAGAGAGCATTGTGAATTAAATAAACCTGTCAGTACCATTATGGTATACAAATATATAAAATGTAAAATGTACTTTCCAGTCTCTTTAACAGCTTGCTTGCTTTTCTAAATCCTGCACTTTTATTAAGATTTAATTTAAATTTAAATGTAACTACAGCACCCCATGATTTAGGGCACCTGGTACACTGGTAAGAGCATTGAAATTTATGCACAGGCAGCACCAACCATCTTCATTGTAGTGCTTATTCAGTATCATTTGGGTATTCATAGTTTTACTTTAAAGATGCATTTCAGGTATGGTCTATTTTAACATACTAACAGTGGTCCATACCTGCCTGGTGCCTCTGGAAGCTGGAATTCACTGAAGTAGAAATTTTTCACTCCAGGTATCTCAATTTGCTTCTGGGCCCCGTGCGTGAGCATTCTGAATACAGGGGACTGACACAGCACAGGCACCATTTAGAGAATGAATACAAACCATTCCCTAATTCAATCAGAGAACTCTTTGCAACTCTTTGCATTCATTCAACAATGCAGCAGTCCAGCCACTCAGCACAGAACCTGGAAGCAATAAAGCAAGTGGAGATCACTGGAGTAGTGGTGTCTACTTTAGTGATTTCCAGTATTCAGGCACATCGATCAGGTATGGTATATACAAAGTTACAGGACTTTTTTCTGCTCGAATGTGGCAATATATTCCGCCACCTTCAGCAGCACCTGCCTCACCAACCTGTTATTTAATATAAAGGAAGTAGACAAAATTTCCTGCACTTCTCACGCTTTCTACCACCTTCTGTAGTGCCAGGGACCCAGGCCACATGCTGTCCAGATATTGGTGGGTGTCCTGGGCCTGATTCCATAAACACCGGCATTAGATGATTTGGGAGGTGGCTTCTATCACTGCTTTGCAGACATGTAGCATGAAGCAAAGTGAAGCACTCTGAAACTCCTCCTTGGCTCAGTGCTGCAGGTCTGATAGGTGGAGCTGCCCAAGTAAGACTGCACTGTGCTAAATAAAAAACCCACTCATATCTAATAGAGAAGTGCAAGCTGCATGCTCTAAGGCACCTTTGAGGTGAGTGAGATGTGTAGGGGATGAGAGAATTTCTGAAGAGGTGAGAAAGCTGTGTGTGATGAGAGGAGAGAGCTATGGAGAATGGGGGAGGCCTTTGTGAAGTGGTGAGAGAGCTGTGGAAGATTGGGGATCATTTGTAAAGAGGTGAGAGAGCTGTGGATGATGGGGTGGCATTTGTGAAGAAGCGACAGTGCTCTGGAAGATTGGAAGGAATTTGTGAAGAGGTGAGAGAACTGTAGAGGGAAGGGGGGCAGTTGTGCAGAGAAACAACTGTGGAAATGTTGACAGTTTGGTGCAGAGGTAAGAGTTGGGAAGGAGTGGGGGTGTTTGTGTAGAGATGAGAGCTGATTAGGGCAGGGAGAAAGTTGTGCAGAAGTAGAAGCTGTGGAGAGGGGGCGGGTTGTGCAGAGATAATAGTTGTGGAGGGGGGTGAATTGTACAGAGGTGAGAGCTGGGAAGGGGGGATTTGTCCCGAGATGAGAGCTGTGTGGGAGGAGACACAAGTTATGCAAAGTGCGAGCTGTAGAGATTTGTGCAGAGGTAAGAGGGCTGTGAGGGAAGCTGGGGGTGCAAAAGTGAATATGGAGAGTTGAAGAGCTGAGAGCTGTGGATTTTGGTAAGCTGTAGATGGGGTTGCAGAAGTGCACTGTGGAAGGAGGGCAGAGATAAGCTTTGGTTGGGGATGTAAGCTGTGGACAGAAAAGTGCTTCGATGAGATGTTCACGGGGGAAAAAGGTGAGTTGTGGATGGGGGGTGAACAGGGGTGCTGTGCATAGGGAGAGAACAGGTGAGCTGTGGATGGGGGGGGAGAAAAGGTGAGCTGTGGGCATGGGGAAGAGAAGTATGCTGTGGAGAGTGTAAGAAAAGTGAGTTGTGGACACGATGTGAGCAAAGAGGTGTGCAGAGGTGACAAATCAATGGTTACTTTGGGGGAGATAGTTGAGGAAAGGTGGATTTATGCTTGAGGAGGACAAGGGAAATTTGCTGGGGGACAGCAAAACATACAGAGTTCAGTGTCCAGTGTTTCTGAAGAAAAGGAGCCCTGCAAATTCAATATTGGTTACTGTAGATATATATAATGAGTGGTTATTTGAGTTACTGTTGCCTTTCTATTATCTCAAACCAGTCTACCCATTCTCCTCTGACATCAACATGGCATTTTCATCCACACAACTGCTGCTCACTGGATATTTTCTCTTTTTTGGATCATTCTCTGAAAAACCCTAGAGATTTTTGTGCATAAAAACCCAGTAGATCAGCAGTTATTGAAATACTCAGACCAGCCCTTCTGGCACCAACAACCCTGCCACATTCAAAGCTTCTTAAATCCCCTTTCTTCCTCATTCTGATGCTCAGTTTGAACTTCAGCATATCTAGATGCCTAAATACATGTTGCTGCCATATGCTTGGCTGATAAGCCAAGCAAGGCAAGTTTGCTTGAACCAAGGGTGTGTTCTTTATTGTACCTAATAAAGAAGTCGGTGAGTGTACAGTATTTATACAGTATATGTGACAGGTTTACTTGAAAATGTATGTAAACCCTAACATTGAACTTCTCTTATTTCAAATTTACGTTGATAGTGTCTTGTTATAGCTGTTCAATAAATGCAAAAAATCCTAACATCACACAGGGATCAAACAGTCTTTTAGTGATGAGATGTGAGTATGATACTTTAAGCATAGGGTTTCATGCTACTGAAAGATATAGCATTATGGAGACTTTTTTCTTCTTTTAAATGTCAATTTTTTTACGCAAGGATTAAGGAAAGTGGAGAAGTAGTGGAGTGGAAAACTGGCCTAAGAGAAGAAGCCCTCTGCAGATCCTGTTTAGGCAAACCCTTTTGGAAAAAGTGCTGTCTGACTTACTTTATTATAGAGTCACTATATTCTGGTGAACCTTTAATGTTCTCCAAGAGAACCAGAGAGCACTGTGCTTCAATGTTTCACTTTTATTTGATGATATAGTTACTTCAAGGTATGATTGAAATCTAAAATTATCTAAAAATTAAATTATCTTCTAAACCTGGAAAAACCTGGATTATACCCAGAAGGAAATGACTGGGTACTGTTGCCTAAATTTGAGTTATAATGGAAAAGTATGACACCTTTTTTCAACAATTAACAAAAATGCTCATTAACTGGTAACAAACAGGAATCTGTTAGTATTTAATGCATGTAGCAGTTATGAGGAATCAGCCAAATAATCAGACAGAAGGTAGTTTTAACTAGAACTTTACTAAAACAAAACAAAGTTTAATGAGTGCAAAAAATTGCCATATAAAATCAGATCAAATGTATGCACCAAACACATTAGGAACAAACTGTTGAAACATATTTGTAGATTCACAAAAATGTCTAACATATTTAAACATAATAAAATAAAAACAAAATTATGTAAAGAGGTTGTAAAGGCTCAAGGTTTTTTACCTACCTGCATTCAATGCAGGAAAGTAAAAAACCTGTGTGCAGCAGTGCCCCCAGCCCCTACAATACTTACCTAAACCCCATCGTGATCCATCAATGTGCACAATAGCCTCGGCTGTCACGAGTCTCTGCTTCCTCATTGGCTGAGACAGCATGCAGGAGTCATTGTCAATCACAGCCAGTCAGCCAATGAGGAAAGAGAGGGGGTGGGGCCAAGCCACAGCTCCGTGTGTGAATGGACACATGGAGCATGGGGTACCCCCATAGCAAGCTGCTTGCTGTGGGGGCACCCAACAGAAAGGATGAGCCAGGAGAGCCTGCACATAGCAGGTAAGTATAATATGTTTGTTATTTAAAAAAAAAATGAACATTTAATATTGCTTTAAATTAAATAATAATTAAATAATATAACAAGTGTCCATCAGCATTTATTTTTTCCTCTGCGACGTGGTTCTATCAGTACGCTGAATTAACACAGACACTTCACATCATAGAGGAGAAAAATTAACAGCTGATGGATACTTGTTATACTATTTAATTTAAATCAAAGTGGTTTCTGTGTGTTAATACACTATTACTAGAATTGTTTTTTAATGTTGGTAATATTGAGGGTCAATAAGAGTAGGAGGTGGATGAAAACCGTTTTCTGGGATTAAATTCACTACATTTGAAGCAATTTAGACCTTTTAAAATGAAGGTCAAATATTTCTGGTGAGTGTTCTGTACAGATACTGTTGTGTGGTCATTCAACAGGGCTTTTTATTAGCTGTAACTTGGTGGAACTCCGTTCCACCACCTCTGGCTCAAGCCCTCTGCTCCCTGCTCACCACTATCACTTAAACACAGAAAACATGCTGAAGTGTGGAATTTGGCAGCATCACGCTAACATCAGGAGCCCCCATTCTTCTAACAACCATAACCTTTTAAGTACATGTAAGCCAATCAATAAGGATGTTCCAGGATATCGGGATAACCAACGAATCCAAAATTACCTCTCATGAATTTCAGCATTAAAGCAGGAGTTACCTGCTTTCCACTCAGAGCCCATTCACACTTGTGTGACTTGCCATGCAACTTTGTGGTCCAAAGTTGCATGAGAAGTCACCCCCCTATGTTTCCAAATGGGTACCATTCATATCTGAGCGACTTCAAAGTAGTTCATGCACTACTTTGGTACGACTTTCATGCAACTTGAGTGCCATAGACTGCAATGAAAACCCTCAAAAGTTGTATGAAAGTTGCATCTAAATGTTATACATGCAACAGTTGTGCAACAGTTGTCCATTATCATTAATGAATGCCAAAGTCGTATCCAAGTTGCACCCATCCAAAGTTGCGTCATAGTTGCAAGAGAGTTGCACAGTTTTTGTTTTGTATTTTTTTTTGGTCTATTGAATGTTTTGTAATTTCTTTTGGGCTATGCGAATGTTTTGTACTGTCTTTTGGTTTATTAAACGTTTTGTATTTTCTTTTAGTCTATAGAATGTTTTGTATTTTCTTTTGGTCTATTGAATGTTTTGTATTTTTTTTTTGGGCTATGCGAATGTTTTGTATTTTCTTTTGGCTTATGAGAATGTTTTGCATTTTCTTTTGGTCTGTAGAATGTTTTGTATTTTCTTTTGGTCTATTAAAAGTTTTGTATTTTCTTTTGGTCTATTAAACATTTTGTATTTGCTTTTGGTCTATTAAACATTTTGTATTTTCTTTTGGTTTATAGAATGCTTTGTATTTTCTTTTGGTCAAAGTTGCACTCCAAAGTTGTGTAACTTTGGAGTCTTACAAGTGTGAATGGAGCCTAAAATAAAGACAACCAGGGGAAATTAAAAACAAATATTTGATCTCTCACAAAGACCCTCTTGCACTATTGATAATAACATTAAAAGCAGTGTTACTACATATGCAAGACATTCCGCATAGCAGACTGAAAGAATTTGAAATGTGAAATTGTTTTCTGTATGTACAAGAGAAGATTAGGCAGGACATAATTTGTTTTTAAAGAGTGCTGCTTTTGGACCCAGTCCCTCATTCTCTACAATAAAATAATATAAACTTGTGCTCAAATCCCAATAGTTTAGAGGAGAGATGCAATAGAAATAGGATGCACCTTTGTTCAAATCCTAATAGCTTGTACATGTATGTAATCCATCAGGTAATAAAGGGGTGGGACCACATGTTAACACTCAAAAACACTTACAATTCGGGATGAACTCTCTGCAAACTTCTATATACCCTTTTTAGCAAACTTTGCAATGAAAAAAATTGGATTTTTAGTTTACACATATTTCAATACATGTTTAAATTGGCCAACTGCATCAAAGTAATCCCTCTATGGCCAACTATACTAAAAATCCCTGTTTTTTCATTTCTCACATGTTTCTCAACTCGTGTAGTTAAAATCCAATATATGTGGCTCACATACTGCTTCCTACAATGGCATCTGAGACGGTAAACCGCATTGGTATTTTTATAGATTAGGAAACCTTTAGTGCCAGTTCACACTGAAATGCAAATTCTATGTGGATCAGATGCGATCCGAAAAGCATAGATTTGCATGTATTCTACAAAAGCATTATTTACAATGCAGGCTGTGTACATATATGCGGTGTGAATTTGATCCAGTACAAAAAGGGTTGTGTGCGAGTTTAGTGCGGGTGTATTGCAATATGTGTGAACTAAAAATCTCAATTTTTTTATTGCAAAGTTTGCTAGAAAGGGCATATATCAGTGTGCAGAGGGTTATTTCATAATTTATAGTGTGGGTGTGGTGCAAATTTAATCTCCTGCTATGCTCAGTCTCCTGAGAAATCGCATTACACGTTTTAATGTTTTTTAATGTCACTTCCTGCTTTTCAGGCCTACACGAATGATTTCATACATTGCAGGAAACTTCAGACAGGCAAGAGGGGTTTTCTCAGCTAAACACACTCTACTGGCTGCATGCCTGAGCTAAGGGCAAATGGATTCCAGAATGTAAATGCTAAATGACTCATCTGCCCTTACTCTAGATGGCCAAGTCCAAAAATGCTAGGGAGTGTATTTCAAAGTGATTTCCCAGCAAAATAAAGCATGAAGAAGTAAATGGATGGTTGAGTGTACTTTGAATATTAATAATGAATTAAATAGCTAACAAAGTCTAACCCCTGAAATGCTAACAAAACCATTTGGAGTAAAATTTGACTGCAGCCTTTTATTATTGGTTTAAATAAATGTATTACCTTATTTAAAATATAATGTAAAATGAACAATATTGATTGTGCCAGGCGGACTGGAAATCATGGGCACCACATGCCATATATATATATATATATATATATATATATACCAGAAAAAATGAAAAAGGGGGACTTTTTACAGGTGTCGAAGCAATTAATCAAAAATGTTATTGTTACAAGATCTTATATATAATTTTTTTTTTTTATCCAGTGTTGTGATTTAGAGAACTAATATAATTCCAACAAAAAGCATCCACCTTGGCCACTATTCCTCACTATATTTTCCATGATTGCTGGTGTCACAGCTTTTGTTTATCCCAGAACAAGCTAATAACTTTCATGGTGGATAAATCTATCTTAGATCCCTCCTCTTCCCGCACCTGCTCCACCCACAGAGCTGCATTATTCATTCACAGCAATCAATAAATGAGAGGACTACAAGAACCATCTGCCACCATGGCAGTCAGCTTGTAGTTTACAATGAACTGCAAGGGCACTAGTGGGTACACTTACAGTTCACTTCTCCCCTTCAAATGAGGTCTGGGGGGAGGAGAGGGAGGAGCCTAGTCAAGGCAGCGTAGGAGAGCATGGCGTGAGTGCTCTCCGTTGCTTTTCCACCACCCCAGGTATCCTAAGAGATGGATACTAAGAGCCGGGGACCTACCTAGTGGGGTGAGTCCCGGAGTGGAGGTGGCAGTCCCGGCAGTGGGGAGGAGACGGACCGCGGCATCAGGGAATCCGGAGGCTTACTGGAGGAAGCCCGCCTGACCTGCAGGGTTGCCGAGGAGACGCGGCGTGACCGCGTGGTTAGCCGTGAAGGAGTGCTGGGAAGGGGAAAAGCCGGCCGGCGTTCCGAGGAGTGAGAGAGACGCTGGCTCACCCCCCCCAGATTGCGGCTGAAGACCTTTATTGTGCAGCCTGCTCCCCTGTGTATTTGTGACCTATCTGCTGGAGAGAGGGACTGGAAGGAGGAAAAGACCCAGAGGAATCCGCCCAAAAAAGTGAGTAAAGAATGGAGTGGAGATGGGGGCTGACACCTGGGGGACTGAACAAGATGAGGAAGAGCTGAATAGTCCTGGAAGGAGAGTAAACTGCAAAATTGGATAGCAAAAAAGCTTGGATTAAACTTGAGTCCCTGGCGTATGTTTTCTCTAACTCAATGTGATTTTTTTATTGAAGAAAATTGGTTACACAGAAGGGATGAAGAATAAAAATATTAAAAGTAGTGGGCAAAAGGGATCTCAAATGGGTACGATAAAAAAATACACGTCCCAAAGAAATGTGACTCCTGAAAGGCCTCTAGGGGCTGGGGAAAAAAGTGAACTGGAAATGAGGGTGGAAAGTAGCCCTAGACTATCCCTGGAGATGAAAGCTAGTAGTCAACAATTAACAGAAAATTTGGAAATAAGAGGAATTGAAAGTGAACTACAAGTACCGAATAAAAAAGAGATGGCAGATATGTTTAAAAATCTGGAAAAAACAATAAAGCAAGAAATGGCAGTTATACGGAATGACTTAGGGCAGATGTTGTTGAGGGTGGAGGAGACGGAGGGAAAAGTTAAAAATCATGCCCAATATATATTTGAACTAGAAAAAAGGACAATGGAGATTAGAAAAGATCAAAGAAAATTGCCTTATAGGATGGAGATACAAGAAAATAGGGACAGGAGGTGCAATCTTAGGGTAAGAGGAGTTCCAGAGCTTTCAAAGGGTGAAGAATTGAGAGGCCTAGTTTGTAAAATTTTAAACTCCATAATGGACAGACCTGAAACAGAATCGGTTAATCTGGAAGGTGACTTTAGAATAGGAAAATTCCAAAAAGGAATTGGAAAAGAGAATCTTAGAGATATAATTGTCCAATTCCAGAAGTTCGGAGATAAGGAAGAGATATGGAGAAAGATTAAGGGAAGATCAATTATTAAATATGGAGGAATGGACATACAGATCTTTGCGGATTTAACACCTGAGACCTTATGGAGAAGGAGAACTCTAAAACCCCTGTTAGAGCAGATGAAAAGACAGAATGTGCACTATAGATAGGGAACTCCGGAGTGCCTAATCGGATGGAAGAATGGTGTTACAGCTTATTTGAGATTTCCTGAGGACTTAAGAGACTTCTGGGATAGACTTGGTTTACAAATTATAGAGATTTCTGGGTGGGAGGAAGAAGAAAGAGACATTGGAGCTAGGGGAAAAGAAGATTAGCAGTTAGTTAAAAGGAGATAGGGGGGAAGAAGAGAGGGTTTTTTTTTCCCTCCTCTTTTTCCCTTAACAAGGTAGTTCCACTTGAATGTTGGGATTTAAAGAATTGTCGGAATCATATTGAGTTCTTGTTTAGTTCAGATAGGAGGGGGGATACCTGGAGTGGTGGGAAGAGGGGAGAGCCGTTTATGGGTGGAGTTCAACCCTAAGGTTTAAATCTAAGGAGGGTCTAGATCCTCAAATGATTGGTAGGCAAATTATAAGCCTAAAAAAGGGGAGGGTAATGTGGGGGAGGGATGGGTGGATGGATGGGGGGAGGAGGGGAGGGGGGAGGGATATTAGGGCAAACACTCTGCATGAATGAAGGAGGTATAAAGGCAAGGGGAAAAGAGGAGAGGAAGAGAGGTTTAAGAATAATGGATGAAATACAGTTCATAACCTATAATGTTAATGGGCTGAATTGTCCTGGGAAAAGATTTAGGCTATTTCAAGAGTTACAACATAGAGCAGCTTCAGTGGTTTTTCTGCAAGAAACACATTTTGTGATAGAGTCAAATGTCAAGTTAAAATCTAGATATTATCCAACATGGTACTATGCAGATTCCCCGATTAAGAGAGCAAAAGGAGTAGCAATACCGTTTGCAAAAAATATAAGGTTCGAGCTGGAGAATATTAAGATAGATCTGGAAGGGTGATATTTGTTTTTAAGAGGTAAACTACAAGAACTGGAGTGTACAGTGGCTTATATATATTGTCCAAATAGGAAACCAGAGAAATACTTGGGAAGTGTGTTGAGGAAATTGAAGGACTTTGGAATGGGGTCGTGTGATATTAGCTGGAGATTTCAACTTCTGTATGGATCCACAAAAAGATGCAACCTCTTCTGTGCATAGAGAGGGGGGTATGTGTCTGAGACTATTGAAGAAGGTGATGCATGAGTGTCAGTTAGTAGACACTTGGAGAATTATGCATATGAAGGATAGAGACTATACCTTCTTCTCAAATGCACATGAGATGTATTTAAGGATAGATTATATATTGATCGATCATCAACTCATCGAGTTCTTGGTTAAAGTAGAAATAGAAGCAATGTCTTTCTCGGATCATGCCCCAGTTATAATGAAAATGGAATGGGGAAGGGGGAGGACAGGAGGTATAGGTTGGAAATTGAATGAAGCACTTCTCCTGGATAAGGATACCGCTCAGAAGATAGGAGAAGAAATTAGGAGATTTTTGGGGGGAAATGAGACAGGTGATGTGTCGATAGCTCCAGTATGGGAGGCCCATAAGGCATATATAAGAGGAATTCTGATTACGATTGGGGCAAAAAAGAAAAGAAAAGAGAAAGAAGAGAGAAAATTAGTGGGCTCCTAAAAGAAATATTTGACCTGGAACAGTTACACAAAAAAAAAATAATAAAAGAAATAAGGTGGAAAATAATAAAAAAGAAGGAAGAACTAGAGACGTTACTGGAGGAGGAAAGGAGAAGAGTATATAATAAAGTGGCAAGTGAGAGGTATAGATGGGGCGATAGACCAGGCAAATATTTAATGAGAGCACTAAGGAAAAAGAAAAATAGGAACTATATAGAAAAAATAAAAGGCCCCAAGGGAGAATTGGTTCATTCAACTAGGGAGATTGTGAAAGTGTTTATGGAATATTATAGGACGTTATATAATATTAATCCCCAAGATCCTTTAAATACCAAAATTGAAAATATTGAAAAAAGAAAAATATATCTAAAAAATGCGGGCCTACCAAAATTAAGTGAAGCACAATCGAATTCCCTTGATGCAGAAATTACACAGGAAGAAATAAAAGTAGTATTAAAAAGTATAGAAACGGGGAAAAGTCCAGGACCAGATGGATATTCTGCTAGGTACTATATAAAATACAGTGAATTATTAATACCTAAGTTGGAAAGATATATGAATGCTTTGGGAGGAGAGATGGAGATGAGAAGAGAATCTTTACAGGCTCATGTTGTGCTTATACATTAAGAAGGAAAAGATGCTTTGCAGTGCTCTAGTTATAGACCTATTTCATTATTGAACATAGACACTAAGTTATATGCAAAGGTTTTAGCTAACAGGTTGAAAGAACTAATGCCCGAGTGGATACATGGGGATCAAGTGGGTTTTGTGCCGGGGAGGGAGGGTAGAGACAATGGGTTGAGATCCCTGATGCTCATCCAGAAAAATAGAAAAGGAAAAATTCCGGTTGTGGTGCTTTCAATCGATGCTGAAAAAGCATTTGATAGAGTTGATTGGGACTTCAAGATGGACACTCTGGAAGCCCTAGGGATCGGAGTCAGAATGAGGGAGTGGATAGGAAAATTGTATAGGGAGCCCTGCGCAATTATCACGGTGATTGGGGAAAGATCGGAACCTATTGAGATGTCAAATGGAACAAGACAGGACTGCCCCTTGTCCCCATTGTTGTATGTTATGTCATTAGAATCCTTGCTGTCAACGATAAGGAAGTGTAGAGATGTAAAAGGAATCCAGATAGAAACTATAGAACACAAAGTGGCTGCCTTTGCTGATGATCTGTTGTTTTATGTGCGAAACCCCAGGGGATAACACTCCCAAATTTAATGAAGTTAATGAAGGAATATGGGGAACTATCAAACTTAAAAATCAATCCAACAAAACCTGAGATTTTAAATATATATATCTTAAAAAGCGAAAAAGAAAAGATACAAAAGGAATTCCCCTTTATATGGAAAGAAAGAGATATAAAATATTTAGGAATAAGACTCACTACTTCATATAAGGATATGTATAAATTAAACTATATTTCACTGTTAAACGAGATCAAGGAAGAATTGAAGAGATTAGAAGGAGGAAATCCGTCATGGATAGGACGCATAAACCTGATAAAAATTGGTTATAGCACCCAAGATCTTATATAAATTTCAAATGATCCCAATTAAACTCCCAGAAGCTTTCTTTAAGGTAACGAAAGGTATGATAAGATATATATGGAGGAATAAAAAACCAAGATTATCCTATGAAATATTAAGTAGAAATAAAGAGAAGGGTGGATTGGGATTACCAGATTTTAAAAGATATTATAAATAGAGATGAGCGAATTATTCAAAAATTCGATTCGGCTGATTCGCCGAATTTGCGGGAGAAATTCGATTCGATGCGAATTTAACTTATTAAAAGGGTTTCTAGGCTTCAGAGAGCCTTTATATTAGTGCAGAACACTGTACCTTTAATTTAAATGCCCTTGGAGTCTGCTGGGGAAGAGAAATAATACTGTCAGTCAGTATGACATGCAGATGAGTGCCGTCGATCTTAGAATCACACTTCACTCATTTGAGCAGTCACGGAGCACGACGAAGAAGAAGAAGAAGAATGAAAAGGAGAATGAAAAGAAGAAGAAGAAGAATGAAAAGAAGAAGAAGAATGAAAAGAAGAATGAAAAGAAGAAGAAGAAGAATGAAAAGAAGAATGAGAAGAAGAATGAAAAGAAGAATGAAAAGAAGAATGAAAAGAAGAAGAAGAAGAATGAAAAGAAGAATGAGAAGAAGAATGAAAAGAAGAATGAAAAGAAGAATGAGAAGAATGAAAAGAAGAAGAAGAAGAATGAAAAGAAGAATGAAAAGAAGAAGAAGAAGAATGAAAAGAAGAAGAAGAAGAATGAAAAGAAGAATGAAAAGAAGAAGAAGAAGAATGAAAAGAAGAAGAAGAAGAGTGAAAAGAAGAATGAAAAGAAGAAGAAGAAGAATGAAAAGAAGAAGAAGAAGAATGAAAAGAAGAATGAAAAGAAGAAGAATGAAAAGAAGAAGAGGAAGAATGAAAAGAAGAATGAAAAGAAGAAGAAGAAGAAGAATGAAAAGAAGAAGAATGAAAAGAAGAAGAAGAAGAATGAAAAGAAGAAGAAGAAGAATGAAAAGAAGAAGAAGAATGAAAAGAAGAAGAATGAAAAGAAGAATGAAAAGAAGAAGAAGAAGAATGAAAAGAAGAAGAAGAAGAATGAAAAGAAGAAGAATGAAAAGAAGAAGAAGAAGAAAAAGAAGAATGAAAAGAAGAAGAAGAGGAATGAAAAGAAGAATGAAAAGAAGAAGAAGAAGAAGAATGAAAAGAAGAAGAAGAATGAAAAGAAGAAGTATTCCAGTACAGCAAAAAGTGTATCTGCAGAGAGCTCCGCTATTTCTGACAGTTCTCTGACAGTTCCTTCACATTTACAGCGGTTGAAACATTGTATCTATTTATTTCCGAATAAAAACATCTGTATCCTAAATGGAAACAAATAGATACAATGTTTCAACCGCTGTAAATGAACTGTCAGAACTGTCAGAAATAGCGGAGCTCTCTGCAGTGACACTTTTGCCGGCTGATCGGGAAAAATTCGATTCGTGCACCCGAAGTTTGCTAAAATTCGAATTCGATGCGAATTGAATTTTTCCTGATATTCGAAACGAATTCCACTTCGCCAGGTTCGATTCGCTCATCTCTAATTATAAAGCAGAATTTTTAGCGAGAATTTTTGATTGGACGCATAATCTAAAAGAGAAAAGTTGGGTTAAAATTGAAAATCAATTGAGTGGAACTAACTTGAGTAAAATTATATTTGGAAGTGAATAGTTCATTTAATTGGGTTGATAACAGGGATCGATATTGGGTTAAAACCAGAGATTTGTCTCCTACACAACACGGAGTTATCAGTGAGTAAATATAAGAAATCAGGTATAGGGGGCTATCTAAATGCTGCAAAAGGTCTGATACCCAAGTTCTGGAGGAAAACAGAGGTGACAAAGGAGGAAGACTGGGTAGATAGAGTGAACCAGATTACTAAGATGGAAAAACTCTATTATATGCAGGAAGACAAGATGGGGATATACTATGTGAAATGGGCAAAATGTGAAAAATCTGGATTTAATGTGAAATATAGGAAGGTATAGAGTGGTTTGATGTGCTGGATTTTCTTGCCTTGATAAGGAAAAATAGGGGAGAATGCAGAGTGGGTAGATGGGGGGGGTGGGGAGAGGGAAAATGGGGGGGGTAGCTGGGATGGGCGGGCACGGGGAATTGTTTTAGAAAAGTAATATAGAAATGATTTTTTATATTTAAAGTGAATATGTTGCAAAGTGTATTTATTTGAAAAATTAATCAAAATTTAAATTAAAAAAAAAGAGTACTCTTACATTTCATTGACACTTTCTAACAGGAAGACAGTACAGAGGTACGGGCAGAACACTGTATCAAGTGTCTGCAGGAGCCTGGCATTGCACATCATGATCCACTGATCATGGGTGCAATGCTCGGGAGGCTCCTGAGAAAAAAAATAAAATATGCACATTTTTAACTGCAAAATATGTGTATTTATTATTTTTTTCAAAAGGTGAAAGTATCCTTTATTATTACTATGTAAAGAAACGGTACTGTATGTGTCTGTAAGAAAATTCATCACTTACTATGTACCAATAGGACTACACTAGGCTAAGGAGTGATCAGGAGTGATCAGTTTCCTTTAGGGCTCGTTCACATTTGACTAATTTCTAACTCTTGCCAAACGCCCCTATAGCGTTTGTCAGGCGTTAGACAGGCGTTTTGGAAGCATTTTTAATGCTCCTCGAATGCTCCCCAAATGCCCTATGAGTGTTTTTGAGGCATTTGATAGGCGTTTGCTAAGCGTTAAAACCACACCACAAATGCCTATAACGAAGTTTAATGGTATTAATGCTCTGCAAACGCTTCACAACCACCTCTCAGATGCCCCGCAAACACCTGACAGGCATTTGAGGAGCGTCACCATAGACTTGAATGGAAGGCTTCAACTCCTCCTGACTTGACATGAGGCGTCAATTTTGTCACAACGCTTCAGTGTAAACAGCACTGTGTGCTGCCATGTGTAGAATTTTCTTAGGCATTTGAGGAGTGTTAAAAACGCTTCCCAAATGCCTGTCTAACACCTGCTAACAAAGCTAGGGTGAACTTAGCCTTAGTCTTCTACCTTACTTGCTTTTTGAAGAAAGAAGCTTCTGCTGTGCTCTCTCAGTGAGGCTGAATTCAAGCTAAAATGAACAGCTGCTGAAACATGGTCTTGACTTATCTCTTGCACAATTCTGACCAGCTACAGTTGAAACTGTGACAACAGTCTCTGCATTGCCTTCTAACCTTTGTCACTATAATCCTTCTTGTCGGCTCCTCCCACTCCCTCCCATTCCCCCCACTTTTACTCTCTTTGTTTTTCTACTCTCTCTTATTATTCTGTTTACTGATTATAGCTTTAAGTATTATGGATGGCAAGAAACATTGCAGAATTCTCCCCTTCTGCAGGCAGAAACAAAACTTGTAAAACCCAAATAGGAAGTAATGGCACATCAGAAGCTGTCAGTCCAAAATCTATCAGTCAGTAAAACATCAGTATATAAAAAAAACTACTAGTTAAAACTGTTTTATCTAAAGTTAAAAACAAAGGTTTTTGTTCCTTACATTTGAAAATACAGGTAAAGCCAGTAACCATACTGTTGCACCAGGACACCTGTGAAAAGTGTGGTCCCTAACTCAAAACTATACAGCAATGCACAAACTTTAAGCAGGTTAACCTGGAGTCGCTTTCCATCTTAAAGGTTAGGAACACACCAGTAGGCCAGATATTGTCCAAGCAAGATGAAGACTTCCAGGTTGTGTGTCAGAAAAGATGAAATGTGCCCAAGCGCATAGTTATGCGCAGACGGAGAATACCTGTTAGCCAGACCTGTGCTCATGTGCATGCATGCATACGGCAGCGCACACACCTGCCACTGATTGGCACCTAGTGGGCTATTTAACCTTCCTAGTGGTAATCCCAAGTGTGACTCGGGGTTAATTTACAGTACCAAAAACAGTAACCCCGAGCCACACTCGGGATTACACTGTAGTACTTGTCCTGCGTTGCCCCAATCCTTACCTTGTCCTGCTATCCCCCGATGTCCTTCCACTGCTAGGCAGCTCTAGGCTCTAGGCTCTTGTGCAGCTCTAGAGTGCAGCCCTAGGCTCCCGTGCCTTCTGTTAATTTACCAGGGGTACCAAGCTGGAGGTGTAAGAGATCACCTTCCTCTCCACGTCAGGCTCCATCACCAGGTACGTGACATTGTGTCTGCACCAGATCCAGAAAGCAAGTTTGCTTAGTTTATGAAATTTGCTGTATAGGTCCTAAAGTTGCAAACTAAGATAGTTTAGAGTTGGGGAACACACATTTCTGTATTTCCTGGACATGGCAGTGCAGCTTTACATGTATTCACAATTGTATGCAACACAAATCTTTGCTTTTAACCTAAGTAGTTAATTTTTTTTTGGATAGCTTTAAATGTGCTAGGGATTTTTTGTATTTTTACATATATTACCCTTAGCATGTGTGCCTTTCCTTTTTTTGCTTGTTTCAAACTGATCTGGGTGGATGCCACTGTTGTTTCATTGTTGGTAATGTGAATGGCTGTTAAAGGGAGCCCAGTTTTCAATTACATAGTACATACTTAGTCTGGCTGAAAAAAGACCAAAGTCCATCCAGTTCAGCCATTAAAAAAATAAAGTTATAATCCTATACCCACAGTTGATCCAGAGGAAGGCAAAAAAAAACCCCAGCAAAGCATGATCCAATTTGCTCCTGCAGGGAAAAAATTTCCTTCCTGATCCCTAGAGAGGTAATCAGATATTCCCTGGATCAACTTTACCAGTTATGTTCTGTGTATCTAAGAAAGAATCCAGGCCTTTTTTAAAGCAATCCCTGGCCAGAACCAACTCTTGAGGGAGTCTATTCCACATTTTCACAGCTCTCACTGTGAAGACACCTTTCCGTGTTTGGAGTTTAAATATATTTTCCGCCAGATGTAAAGAGTGCCCCCTTGTCCTCTGATGACCTCAGGGTGAATAGCTCTACACCGAGTTCACTATATGAACCACTGATGTATTTATACATGTTGATCATATCCACCCCCCCTTTATCTTCTCTTCTCAAGAGAGAATAAATTCAGTTCCTCTAATCTTTCCTCAAAGCTGAGCTTTTCCATGCCTCTTATCAGTTTGGTTGCCCTTCTATGCACTTTCTCCAGTTCCCCAATTTTCTTTTTGTGAATTGGTGCCCAAAACTGCATATAATAAACAATTACTGCAGAAAAAGGTAAGCTATTCAGTTTTTTCATAATTCTTTCTTTGTTCTTGCTAGCCAAATTTTAAAATAACTTTTAATTTTTTTTCTTTATAGGTATACTGCAGTATAATGCAATTTAAGTGAATCTTTCACATGTGACATGCAGTCATGTATAACCACTGCAGTCCCCCACTCAAAATAAGTTTGGATATTTAATATGAATGCAGATTAATTTAAAGGAGTAAACCAAATAATAAAAGAAAACCTTTTCGTCTTTTAACTACCAAAGTTAAACAACTTTGTTAAAAAAAAGTTGAAAAAAAAAATCCACAAATCTGTGATGGTGACATTGAAAAGTCACAGACAAAAAAGAAATAAAGCATGTTAGTTATACACTCTTAACATTTAGCTTTGTTTCTTGGTGCTGCTTTATATTAGCGGAAGGACTTTAGGACATCGGATACAAATCATTAATGTTATGATATATATTGCAGCATTTTGCTCATTACCTGGAAATGATTCATAAAAGTGCAAGTTGCTATATGAACTCATTTTCTAATGGAATGATGTGTGTAGTCAGTGGAACCAAACCCATTAGCAAAGTCAGTCAGCACACACAAATTTATACGCCACTTAGCACTACAAATTCTTAGCCGGGGGTATGGTAAACTAAAGGATTTGCTAATGGAGGAAAAATAGCAGTGAAACTATTGCATTTTGAAATTGATAGAAAGTCATAATGTCAAGAAATACGAGCACATGTATATGTATGAGCTTTCACGATGTTTGCAGATATAATACAAGAAGCAGACACTAAAATTAAAAAGTACAAATATTTCTTGAATATATTTATCTGAAAGTTGTATTTGCTGCTTTCTTATTTTTCAAACCCGTATATGTATATGTTTATACCAGTATATGTGTATTTTTATGAACCTCCCTTTCTTAAAACTACATTTTCTGTATGTTTAAACGTACTGTATATATACAGTATATAAATTGCTCTCTCTGTGTGTATATATAGATAGATATTTACATATATAATATTTTAAGCAGTGTGGTTGGTTAGGTGCAGTAACATATTTGATATATGCCTCGTATGAGTCCTGAAATTTTGAGGCAAGCCTGAGATCTTGATTCTAGGAGACCACAGTAGCTAGTTTTATAGATAATTGAAATATAGTGGTAGCTTCTAAAGAAGTGTAATGTGGTCATTAGGAGATTTGATCCTATTTTTCCTATGATATTATGATATCTGAGGTCCGGTTTTCTCATTGGTAGAAAGTTTTCCCTAATAAGAAATGTAGCATCTGTGATTGAGATACAGTGGAGAGAGAACAGGCCAGCTTTTTGGGATTGATGTGATGATTTTCATTCAGGGAGAATTGTGGACTGAGGGTTCACACCTTCCAGGAACCTAAGAAAGTCATGTGCCAAAAAACTGTTAGAACAAAGCAAAAAAAAAAAACATTCCTTGCTGTTTGAGTCTTACGTATTTGGTCAAATTTCTGAAACATACAGACTAGAGATGAGCGAATCGAACTTGGCGAAGTGGAATTCGTTTCGAATATTAGGAAAAATTCGATTCGCACCGAATCCGAAAATTAGCAAACTTCGGATGCACGAATCAAATTTTTCCAGATCGGCCGATTTTCATCCCTTCTACAGCCGGCAAAAAGTGTCCCTGCAGAGAGCTCCGCTATTTCTGACAGTTCTCTGACAGTTCCTTCACATTTACAGCGGTTGAAACATTGTATCTATTTGTTTCCATTTAGGATACAGATGTTTTTATTCGGAAACAAATAGATACAATGTTTCAACCGCTGTAAATGTGAAGGAACTGTCAGAGAACTGTCAGAAATAGCGGAGCTCTCTGCAGATACACTTTTTGCTGTACTGGAATTCTTCTTATTTTCATCCTACTTCTTCTTCTTCTTCTTCTTCCTCATCCTCATCCTCTTCTTCTTCTTCTTCTTCTTCATCCTCATCCTCTTCTTCTTCTTCTTCATCATCCTCATCCTCTTCCTCTTCTTCTTCTTCTTCATCCTCATCCTCTTATTCATCCTCATTCTCTTCTTCTTCTTCTTCTTCATCCTCATCTTCTTCTTCTTCTTCTTCTTCTTCTTCTTCCTCATCTTCTTCTTCTTCTTCTTCTTCATCCTCATCTTCTTCTTCTTCTTCATCCTCATCTTCTTCTTCTTCTTCTTCATCCTCATCCTCTTCTTCTTCTTCCTCATCCTCATCTTCTTCTTCTTCTTCTTCATCTTCTTCTTCTTATTCTTCTTCATCTTCTTCTTCTTCATCTTCTTCTTCTTCTTCATCTTCTTCTTCATCATCTTCTTCTTCATCATCTTCTTCATCATCATCTTCTTCATCTTCTTCTTCATCCTCATCTTCTTCTTCTTCTTCTTCTTCATCCTCATCCTCTTCTTCTTCTTCCTCATCCTCTTCTTCTTCTTCTTCTTCTTCTTCATCTTCTTCTTCTTCTTCTTCTTCATCTTCTTCTTCTTCATCTTCTTCTTCTTCTTCATCTTCTTCTTCTTCTTCATCCTCATCTTCTTCTTCTTCTTCTTCTTCTTCTTCATCCTCATCTTCTTCTTCTTCTTCATCCTCATCCTCTTCTTCTTCTTCCTCATCCTCATCTTCTTCTTCATCCTCATCTTCTTCTTCTTCTTCTTCTTCTTCATCCTCATCTTCTTCTTCTTCTTCATCCTCATCCTCTTCTTCTTCTTCCTCATCCTCATCTTCTTCTTCTTCTTCATCTTCTTCTTCTTCATCTTCTTCTTCTTCTTCTTCATCTTCTTCTTCTTCTTCATCTTCTTCTTCATCTTCTTCTTCTTCATCTTCTTCTTCTTCATCCTCTTCTTCTTCATCATCTTCTTCTTCATCATCTTCTTCTTCATCATCTTCTTCATCATCATCTTCTTCATCATCTTCTTCTTCATCTTCTTCTTCTTCTTCATCCTCATCTTCTTCTTCTTCATCCTCATCCTCTTCTTCTTCTTCCTCATCCTCTTCTTCTTCTTCTTCTTCTTCATCTTCTTCTTCTTCTTCTTCTTCTTCATCTTCTTCTTCTTCATCTTCTTTTTCTTCTTCATCTTCTTCTTCTTCTTCATCTTCTTCTTCATCATCTTCTTCATCATCATCTTCTTCATCATCTTCTTCTTCATCTTCTTCTTCCTCTTCATCTTCTTCATCTTCTTCTTCATCTTCTTCTTTTTCTTCATCTTCTTCTTCTTCTTCATCTTCTTCTTCATCTTCTTCGTCGTGCCCCGTGACTGCCCAAATGAGTGAAGTGTGCGGTGATTCTAAGATCGACGGCACTCATCTGCATGTCATACTGACTGACAGTATTATTTCTCTTTCCCAGCAGACTCCAAGGGCATTTAAATTAAAGGTACAGTGTTCTGCACTAATATAAAGGCTCTCTGAAGCCTAGAAACCCTTTTAATAAGTTAAATTCGCAGCGAATAAATTTGCATCGAATCGAATCGAATTTATTCCGCAAGTTCGGCGAATCAGCCGAATCGAATTTTTGAATAATTCGCTCATCTCTAATACAGACAAGTGAGTGTCCTCAGCTTAAATATTACAAAAACCTGTGTAGGACAATATGGTCTGTCCATGCATGTGAAAAGATGCAGATTTTGATTGTTCTAGCTTAGCATCCTCTAAACAGCAAAGCAGTCCAACAAATAGCACCCAAACTGCAAAGGAAAATATACCTAAAAATAGAGGACACTTAGGTGCCCCTGCCCAAGTAACTTCCCAACCAAATCAAATATAGAGGTCTCCTCAAGGTTCAAGCCATGTACAGATATAATTTCAAAGCTGAAAGCTGAAAACTCAAAGCTGAACCCCTGGGGTAAGAGTTTGTGATCTTGGGCAGAAACTGGAGAATGCTGCTCTACCTGGGAGTCCCTCCACAGATGGGACCAAACAACAGGACCATAAAATAGAAACCCTCATAACTCAACTGAATAATTATGAAAATAGGTGTTGGTAAAAAAATATAAGGATTCAGGGACTATTGGAAGCTACTAGGGCTCAAGAATTGATACTGACTCAGTTAGAGTTATATTCTGCAATGACTGGTTGCTCAACCCCTATAAATTGAATAGGCTCATCAGCTCTTAAAGCGGAGTTCCACTCGACCTATCAAAAAATAAAAGTCAGCAGCTACAAAAACAGCTCATTTCACCGGCCGTCCTGTATTCCAGGAGGCCAGCATCTTCAGTGTGGGCACCCGGCTGTGATGGCCTGTGCATGCACGAGTAGTGCTGCACTTCGTGAATGGTCCTGTAGTCTTCTGGGACCTGTCATGTGTCCCAAAAGACTACAGGGAGGAAGGGAGGACACCGTCCGCTTCCAATCGCCTAGGCGATTGGAACGGAAGTGGGAGCGGGTACCTGTCAAACTCGAGTACCCGCTCCCCCACCACTCCCCAAAGGTGACAATCCTTAATGGAGAGCGGGGGAGCAGTCCTTAAAGTGGAAATTCCCTTTTTGGGTGGAGTTCCGCTTTAATAACAAGATTTGAGGGTATGGATAAAGCTAAGATCATAATTGGAAAAGTACTTCACTATACTAATTAAGAGGCCATTATGTGCAAATGGGACACTTTCTGACATTAGCAGAGCCAAACTACACTCACTGGCCACTTTATTAGGCATATTAACCACTTATTAAGTTGCTAATCAGCCAATCACATGCCAGCAACTCAATGCATTTAGGCATCTAGTTGTGGTGAATACGACTTGCTGAAGTTCAAACCGAGCATCAGAATGAGGAAGAAAGGGGATTTAACCACTTCAAGTCCATACACTTTCACCCCCTTCCAGTCCAGACCAATTTTCAGATTTAAGACCTCCCACAGTATGAATGACAATTACTCAGGCATATGACACTGTATCCAAATTAATTTTTTATCATTCTTTTTCACACAAATAGAGCTTTCATTTGGTGGTATTTAATCACCACTGGGTTTTTTTATTTTTTGCTAGATAAATGAAAAAAGACCAAACATTTTGAAAAAAACAAGTTTTTCTTATTTTTTGTTATTACATTTTGCAAATAAATGTACTTTCTTCATAAATTTTTTTGTAGAAATAACCCAAAGCAGTGTATATGATTTAGTCTGTGTGAAAGTTATAGCGTCCACAAACCATGATATATACAGTATATATTTGAAAATTGATCAATCCTGATGTACTGACTACCTATATCATTTCTTGGGGCCCTAAAATTCCAGGGCAGTACAAATACCCCCAAAATGACCCCCTTTTGGAAAGTAGACAGTCTGAGGTATTTCATGAGAGGCATGGGGAGTTTTTGGAAGTTGTCATTTTTTGCCAATTTTTGGGGGAAATGATAAAAGTAAATCTTTTTGTTGTCATTTTTTCTCTCACACGGCATAGGCATATTTGCAATTACACCCCAAAACACATTCTGCTACTCCTCCTGAGTATGGCGATACCACATCTGTGAAACTTTTTCACAGCCTGGCCACATAGAGAGGCCCCACATCCAATAAGCACCCTTAGGCGTTCTAGGGGCAAAAATTACACATCTAATTTCTTGACTGCCTATCATAGTTTTGGAGGTCCTGGAGCACCAGGACAATAGAATTACCCACAAAATGAACCCATTTTGGAAAGCAAACATCCCAAGGTATGTTTTAAGAGGCATGGGGAGATTTCTGAAGTCTTCATTTTTTGCCAAATGTGAAAAGAAAATTATTCTTTTTTTTTTTTACGCAAAGTTGTCAATCTACGAGTATATTTCTAATACATTGCATAGGCATACCTAAAATGACACATTCTCTAACTGTTACTGAGTATGATGATACCACACGTGCAACACTTTTTCACAGCCTAGTCACAGAGAGGGGCCCCACAGCCAATAAGCACCTTTAGGCATACTGATGGCAAAAATTACACATCTAATTTCTTGACTACCTATCACAATTTTGGAGGTCCTGGAGCACCGGGACAGTGGAAACACCCACAAAATAACCCCATTTTAGAAAGCGGCATGGGGAGTCTTTTGAAGACTTAATATTTTTAGAAAATGTGGAAAAAGTTAAATTTCTTTTTTTTACACAATGTTACCAATAATATATTTCTAACACACTGCATAGGCATCTTAGAATAACACATCAAAACACATTTTGCTACTTTTCCTGAGTATGGGGATACCACATATGTAAGACCTTTTCAGTGTTTGGACTGATAACTGGACATTGCAACCCGTGTATCACAAAATTCAGCAAACATTATATATCAATAAAGTGTAGTGTAGCTTCACCCTACAGCCTGTTCCTAAAAGATTAACCTTCTGGTACGTGGCTGTCCACATAGCACTATGTTCACTCACCAGGAAGTCGAACAAAAGATAAACCAAAGAGTATGAAGGAAAGGACAGTCAGCTCTGCTCATCAGTGTCTTGTGTGAACCAACTGCAGTCAGCCATCTGTCCCTCACTGCAGTAATGCCAGACCACTGTACACGAGCACCATCATCCTAATCACTGCCATACCAGTGGGTTCTGATCACCACTATCGTCTGTAAGGAGAGACAGCCATTACAGCTAACTGTGAGTAATTTTCAGCCTTTGCACTCAGTTTACACATACTCATTGCCATCCAGCTCAGGATATCTCCAATCTTTGCCCAACAGTGACTAGTGTGAACCAACCGCAGCCAGCCTGCTGTCCCTTACTGCCACACTATCATCCTGATCACCGCCATACCAGTGGGTCCTGATCACAGCCATACCAGTAGGTCCTGATTACAGAGTCAAAAATGTGTCCAATAAATTCTACACAAGTTTCAAATTCTGAGTATGACAGATGAGAGTAACGGAGAACTATCACTGTCAGACTCAGATTCTGTATATGAACCAGTAGACAGCAATGGTTCAGTCTCTGATTCAGAGACTCAGCAGAAGAACATGCTCCAACAAAAAGAATGAGGTGCTCTAAGGAGCAACAAGCAACCACCAGCAGTTCAATGCCTCCCTCTGACATGGCTAGTACCAGCAGTGTAAGTGCAAGTACTAGTACTCGGGTGTTGCATCAGCCACAACAATTAGGGCCCATACTGCTGTCCCAGATGCACTTTTAAACCCTGTGTGGCTACCGTTAGGATCAGGAGAACCTATAATTCCCCCATTCATAGTCCAGTCAGGCATTCAGACAGAAACACAAAATTTTACAGTCATTGATTTTTTCCATTTATTTTTCATGGCAGCTTTTTTTAATTCAATTGTGGACCAATGCAATCTTTTTGCCCATCAATTTATCACCCAAAATACCAACTCCTCTTATGCCCATCCATTTGAGTGGAAACGCCTCACAGTTCAAGAGTTTAAAGTGTTTCTTGGCCTCACATTTAATTTGGGACTAACAAAAAAAAAATGAACTGCAGGTTTATTGGTCAACAAATCCCATTCATAACATGACGCTCTATTCCGCCAGTATGTCGAGGACCCGCTATAAAATAATTATGTGCTTTCTACATTTCAACAATAATTCCCTGTGCCCCCCAGAGATCACCCCGAAAATTACAAACTTTATAAAATTCGGCCACTGATCAATTATTTTAACAAAAAATTTTCTGAAATATATTGTCCTGAAAAAAACATGTGTGTTGATGAATCCCTAATCCATTTCACTGGGAGGCTGGTCATAAAACAATACATTCCAAGTAAACGGGTCCGATATGGGGTGAAGATGAACAAGTATGTGTACAAGTTCCGTATGTATGAAGGACGATGGCGGTGATCAGGACCTACTGGTATGGCAGTGATAAGGATGATGGTGCTGGTGTACAGCGGTCTGACATCACTGCAGTGAGGGACAGATGGCTAACTGTGGTTGGTTCACACAAGACATTGATGGGCAGAGATTAGGGACACCATGAGCTGGTTAGCAATGTTTTGTGTGGGTAAACTGTGTGCAGAGGCTGCAAACTACTCACAGTTTACTGTAATAGCTCTCTCTCCTCAGAGACAATGGTGATCAGGACCCACTAGTATGGCAATGAGGACACACTGGTGTGGTGATGATGAAGGCATGGTGTGGCGGTGGTTAGGACCCACTGGTATGATGATTAGAACACACTGGTACAGCAGTAATTAGGATGTAAAGTGGTGGTGATCAGGACCCGCTGGTCTGGCAGTGATCAGAACCTGCTGGTGTGACAGTGATCAGGACCCACTGGTGTGGCGATGATCAGGACCCGCTGGTGTGGCGGTGATCAGTACCTGCTGGTGTGGCGGCGATCAGGACCCGTTGGTGTGGTGGTGATCAGAACTCACTAGTATGGTGGTGAGCAGGACCCGCTGGTTTGGTGGTGATCAGGATCCACTGACCAGGCGGTGATCAGAACCCGCTGGTATGGCGGTGCTCAGAACCCACTGGTATGGTGGTGATCAGCACCCACTGGTTTGGCGGTGATCAGAACCCGCTGGTATGGCGGTGCTCAGAACCCACTGGTATGGTGGTGATCAGCACCCACTGGTTTGGCGGTGATCAGGATCCGCTGGTGTGGTGATCAGGACCTGCTGGTATGGCTGTGATCTGGACCTGCTAGTGTGGCAGTGAACAGGATCCGCTAATGTTGTGGTGATCTAGACCCGGTGGTAAGATGATCAGGACCCGGTGATGTGGTGGTGATCAAGACCTGCTGATGTGGCGGTGATCAAGACCCGTTGGTATGGTGATCAGGACCTGCAGTTGTGTGTTAGTGATCAGGGACACTGTATGTAGATCAGGAACACTTTAAGGTGATCAAAAGACACTGTAAGGTGATCAGGGACACTGTGTGGCAAAAAGGGACACTGGAAGCCGCACTATGTGGCTTCTGTTGACATTTAGACTGTGTCCTTATTGGACACAGTTGGTCACATGGCATAGGACTGATTTCATTGGTCTTGTACCATGTCACATGATCCGCTGTGTCCGTGGGACATGGCGATCACCAGGCTTGCAGGTGCACGGTCTAGGAGTCGCGCATGAGCCTCAGATGCCGGTGGCCATTTAGAAACATCCACCTGCATCAACATGTCTCCCGTCCAGCCGTTTATGTACATGGGTTGGATGGAAAGAGGTTAAGTAACTTTGAATGTGGCATGGTTGTTGGTGCCAGATGAGCTAGTCTCAGTATTTCAAAAACTGTGCGTAAAAATCCCAGTAGATCAGCAAACATCTCTAAGGTTTACAGAGAATAGTCCAAAAAAGAGAAAATATCCATTGAGCGGCAGTTGTATGGACAAAAATGCTTTGCTGATGTCAGAGAATGGGCAGACTGGTTCGAGATGATAGAAA
This sequence comes from Staurois parvus, assembly GCF_062004578.1. Lineage (NCBI taxonomy): Eukaryota > Metazoa > Chordata > Amphibia > Anura > Ranidae > Staurois > Staurois parvus. Next base: position 11,040,996 of record NW_028317855.1, on the reverse strand, counting down.
GGGAACAGTAACTCATGCCAAAATCTCTGAGGAATGATTCCAGCACCTTGTTGAATCTGTGCCACAAACAATTAAGGAAGTTATGAAGGCAAAAGAAGGTCCAACACAGTATTAAGCAAGGTGTACGTAATAAAGTGGCCAGTGAGTGTATACAGCTTCCCATACTTGTCCTTTCACAAGATCTAGTTGCAGAGAGCCCTCTGCTTTTTACTGCATTTACTCAGAAAGGGATTGTGTACAGATTGGGGTTACCTTTTTGTCTGACAGCAACCAACGATTGCACCACAGCTTTCATGCAAGATAGAGGGGATCTTAAATGCTTATTAAATGCAAGTTCTGAAACTTCTGATTTAAATGTTTCAAAGGGATGGAAAGTGGTTTGTAACAGGCAGCTTCATCAAACTGCAGAACCAGGGAGTCGCAAAGCTTGCATGGCCTGTCCACAAACTTACATCTATCAATTGTTACCTGAGAGGTAATCAAGCAAAATTCTACCTCAAGATCTGCCACAATATCACTATCACTATTCTCTGCGTCTGGGAAATATGAATTTTGAGCTCTATTACCTGTGTTTCACCAGAGACGTTTGATATACTGTGTACTACCCAGAGTAATTACTCATAATTGTTACATTGTGTGGGACAGGGTGTGTGAGTGATGCAATGCCAAAAGCTGGCAGAACTCTACCTCAAGGGTGAGAGAGATGTGTCATACAGTACAGTGGGAAGTTTGGGACTTAATATATAGGAGTGGTAATTTTTCTAACCTTACTATTTAAAAATGTGTGTACATTGACATACTTTTCATTAGATTGTGTTGCTCATTTATATGCTTTTTTCCATTTTACTAGTAATGGAGGGTAGGCTAAGTCTGATGTTTCCCACTCTATCCCATTAGTTTGGCCCACTTCTGCAAGAAGTACAGTCTCTTGTAGGGAGACATGAACACAGATGTCCCTGTACTTTCAGGATTCTAAAGTGTGGGGCACACCTATGTGCATTGTTTGTGCACTATTGCTTTTGGTTCTGTTGGTATGTTCTTTTGGTTATCACTTGTCATCTGTGTACTGTGGATAATCAGATTCAAAGTGGGTTTAAGGGCTTCCTGCCCATGTTTATTCATCAGCATTGAAAAAACACAACCAAAAAAAAGGATTATGTGCAGGAGTAAGTAAGTATAGTCCAATAAACAACAGACATTATTTAGCCTCCTGGTTAGTAGTGAGACCACACTGAGTATCCTTAGACCTGCAGGCATGTTCTTTCACATCGCACATGCATCCTTTCTCTGACACACACTCACCCAGTCCATCTCAGGGAACAACAAATTTTACCCCAAGTAGGGGAAAGGTATGGCCAGTGCATAACCCCCTGTATACTGCAATAGACCTATTACTTCCGCTAGTTTATTTTATGAAATGCAAGAACCTATGTGGAAGGTAATCTCCATCCACAACTCTTCCCTGGATTGACAGGGACTAATTGTCACCATACCTTGGTTGAGTTTTCACCTGATCTTGCCTCTGCTATGGTGGAGTTGAAATTTTGAACCTACAATGTAAGGGTTCTTTGATACTCTTTCAAAAGCAATAGGCTTTGGAGGGAATGAAAGCATAGTAACCCACAAATTTTAAGGTTTCATTAAATAAATTTCATTTCTAACAAATAGAGTCTGAGCACACCTCTCCTGATAATAAGATGAAAGGGGTAGCTAATACTATTTAAAAACAATGTCAACTTCTACTCACTGATCATGTAGCTCATCATGAGAACAGGTATGTTTTTGTGCAGGGTACCCTACATGGGCAATCGGTTACTCACAACAGATCACGTTTTTAGATAGGATGATGCTTCCAAAATCAACATGAGCATCATTGGTGACAGTGTATCATCTGTAGCCTATACTATTCATTTTGATCTGGGAAATGGATAAAAAATACCCCGATACCCAGATACACAAAGTTACCAAGCTGGCCCACACCTCATCTATACATTCTAAAAAGCTGGAAATCTTTGCCCCGTTGTCCCATCAGATAGCTGGAGAGTTTGTTACCACATCTGCATTTCTGCATATGTGGAGGGAGTGCCCAATCATAAAATCTTTTTGAAAGGAAATAGGGGCCTAATTAGAAAAGTTACCCAATAACATGTTCCTGATGACCCATAGGTGTTTTATATTCCATGCAACCCTATACAATCTATTGGCTCATATAAGAGGTATATTATGCTACATCTGTTGAATGCTGGGAAAAGCCTAATTAGGTATTAATTAGCCATATTGGGTTTCCACCAAAAGTGAATCGTTGACCAAAGTGGACCATAATATGGAGAAGGAGGAATGGATGCACAAACTAAATGATAAAAAAGAAAACTTTTAATAGGTTTGGGCAATATAGACAAATGTTATTGCTTCAGACTCATACAAACAAATAATGTCATAAGCATAGGGTACATGTAATATTATTATTGTTTCATTTTTATATGGCACAAAGGTAGAATGGTAACAGATTTCAGTCAAGTTGACTTTATGTATCTTTGTTTCCTTTCTCTTCCTCCTTAACTTCTCCTTCTATTCAGATCCCTTTCTTGCCTCTTTTTTCTCCCTTCTCATCCTATTTAACCACATGGTTATAATATCTATACAGACATTAGATATGCATGTGCTACAAATGTGGTGACATTTTTCTTGCTTTTTATACTGTATATTCACATGAATTCTCTATAACACCTTTATATGTTTTTTTTTTCTTAATGATAGCCTTTTTATGAAAAACAGTAAAACAGTGTTTGAAATAAAATTAAAAAAAAGGGAATCTGTGGAGTGAGAAATTAAGTTATTGCAGTGTTAAGGAGCGGCCTGAGTTTAGCCATACTGGAAGATGTACAGATGTCTGCCTGCTATTTGGTTCTGGGAAGTAGTCAGAGAGGGTTATACTCCTGGATGAAGATGTATGAGGTCTCCTGAATTGTGCTGTAAAACACAGGACTAAAGGCTAGACCGTGTTTGAAAGGGAAATGGGTTGAGTATCAGATGTCCCTGCTCAAAAAACCCACTGCTGTAGGGCATAGCTTGGGCATACTGATTGTATGTGCAGGTCTAGAAGCTCCAAGTGTTATGAGAGTGGTGAAGGTTTGTTGGAGATGTTTCCATAACACATTTTTTCCACAACATGTTTTTATGTTTTTTGCAGGTCACAAAACAAGCACAATGCACTTGACTATTCAGCATGTGGAAATATACAGTACATCCAAGGGTATGGACATAAAGAGAGAGTTCTCCTGGAAAAAAAAACAGGTAAAACTGGGGCTTTTTATATTAAACTACTTTTAGATATGTGTTGTATTGTTTTGTTTCAAATTGAAATTCGGGCAATATTTTTATTGTTCAGAGATTCGGATGTATTAAAATCTCCAAATCACAATAGTAATGAATTTCATTAAGTCTGAAATAAACTGTAGCGAAAAACAACAAATTAATTTGCATCCATTTATTTCATTTGTTTGCGACTTCAGAGGTTTTTGTAAGTTTAGTAATATGTATCACACTCTGCGTTGTTATGATTAGCCAAAGCGAAAGTTGAAAAAAATCAAAGTCACAAGCAAGAAGCATTGAAATCAAAAACAAGTTACAAGGCATCCAAGCTGCATTGAAATCACAAGCAAGTCACAAGGCATTCATGCCACATCAAAGTTGCAAGCAAGTTGCATCAAAGGTGCAAGGAAGTAGCAATTCAAAGCCACACTTGAAACATAAGGAATGAATCTGAATGTTCTTAAAATACGAATCGATTCAGAACATGGAAGATAAAACAATCTGAATATATGAAATTAATTAAACAAATGAATCATTCTAACATAACGAATATGACCAAATAAAATGATTGACCTAACACTTTTTTTTCAGCATGCACATTTCTACTCATTTGTCACTGGCAGAAAGGGCAGTGACATCACAATCTCCACCTCATCCAAGCATGAAAAAATATTACATTTGATGTCATAACTATATTTTTACCACATGCACCACTCATAATAAAATTTAGCCCATCCTTTCCCCAGCCAGCTAAAACAAATCATGACCCATTAGAGTACATAAAACCTAATAATAATTTTCCAGGAAAAAGTTGAGATCCACTTACATATTGAGACCATTTGGCTGCAATGTGTCTGGTGTGTCAATCAATTTGTTCTCTACTCTTGAGATCTCCCTTTTCAAATTGGAATTCCTCCATTTTTCCACCACCCTTTTATCCCATAAAACTATATATATCCCAATAGACTAGGGTCCCTGTAATGATGGTCCCTAAAACACTTGGAGACACTATGGGGGAGATTTATTAAAACTGGAGTACTCAGAATCTGATGCAGCTATGCATGATAGCAGCATCTAACTTCAGCTTGTTCATTTGCAAGCTTGGCAATAAAACCTTGAAGTTGATCGGTCTCTATGTAAAGCTGCACCAGATTTTGCATGCCCCAGTTTTAGTAAATAACCCTCTATACGTCTTAATATTTTTTATGTTATTTATATGTTCATTATTTTTACTTGCAAGTGTCTAGCGTTCCTTCTATGGTAATCTAGTGCTCAGGGACATTCCGAAACATAGGTCACATATGCAGTATTACAGGAGATAAAGTTTTTTTTTTAATCCTTCCCAGTAGTACTAGACATTAAACTAGACACCTTCTTCCTCCTACTCCTCAACATGGCTGTACAGGTACATTCCTTTTACTGGTATAAAAGTCAATCCCATTAAAGGTAGGGATCTTTTTTTACCCAGTAATTCAACACATTATGGTCTAGACTGCCCCTCAATGTGGGGGCTCTACAATACACCACTTCAGGCTTACTGGGAAACAAGACAACCCAATCTTTTCCAAGATATGTTAATGTTTTGTTTACTTTAACTTTTTTTATCTACATCCCTATATTGTATGTTAAAATCAGTATTGGAAGCAAACTCATTAAAGTAATTGGTTTCTATCACCTTATTTATTTATTTCTTCTTGCAAAATATCTTTCCATTCCTACTTCTACATATGTATCCTCTAAATCTTTGATATATGCTTCTTGCTCTTCTTCTAGATTGTTAACTATATCCCCTATCTCCAATACAGTTTTATCTCATTCTGATCAGTTGCACTTTATAATATTAGATATCCACTTATGGTATGACAGTTATAGGAATGGGTAGATTCCCACATGCAATTTATTTTAAAGAAGGTTGTAGTACAAATATCTTTAAAAATAATTAAAACTAAAATGTATTTTCACTATTTTCCATCTGGCCAGAAAAGCAGTCCCATGTTCATTCACAATAATATATTCTAAGAATTTCAGTATTAGATTTATATCCCTCATCTACTGTATATTAAAAACTTATCATCAATAAAACATTTACACAAAATTTAATCTGGTCACAAACCATTAAAAATACATTCCTTCTCCCATTTCACTATAATAAATTAGCCAGGTTTTGATGATTGTGGCTACTGACTGAACTCAAAATTCCCCATAGCAAAAAAGCCTCAAAGGGAATAGGAAACCCCAAGCTGGTAGAGTTGCTGTCATTCATGAGAGGGGAGAACCAATGGCAGACAACACTACCAAAGTAGTAGTGTCTCTTCTTGCTGAGCCACCTTAGATGCTGGTCAGTTCCATGCCTGATCTGTTAAGATACCCTTGCTTTGTGTCTAGTTTGTCTTGAACCTTGAACCCCTTGCTCTTCCCCTGAACTTCCTATTAAAGCCAGGCCTTTGCACTTCCTGCTTGCTAGATTATTGTGCTCTCTCCAGCCAATATCTCGCTCTAGTTTCTCCTGCTGCTGTCCTTATCTTTGATACCACTTGTTACCAACCTTCGGCTTGTTCCTTGACTACACTTCTGCTTGATCCCAACCTGCACCCACTCTTACTGACTTTTGGCTTGTTTACTGACTATGCTTCTATGTGATCCCCACTTCCTGGTAGGGTAATCCCGAGGAATGCGACCTTGTACTAACACGTAGAAAAACCTCCACTATCAGGATCGCTGGTAAATACTGGCTAGTGCTTGGATCCAGCATAATTCACCTGGGAGACCTGCCTGTGTATTCTTCCAGTTGGCTTCTCTAATGCCATAGCTACTGGACTCCGAGCCTGACCCCTGACAGTGACACTAAGGATGCAGAGACAACTGAAACATTTGTGAAAAATAGCAAGCTTAGTGTACAGTGAGCAGAGGGGACAGGGTATGAAAAACCCTATGAGAAAATTAGAGGCAGTCACAATGGTTGGGAAAGGGAGAGAGGGTGTTGTAGGGGTAGGATTTGTTGTTGTGTTCAGGCTTCCTCAATGGGAAAAAAGTGCATTTTTAGAGACAATTTTTATATGTGAGGAAAAATGTTTTTCTTCCCTGGATAAGTGGTAGAGGTTTAATTTCTGTAGCCTGAAAATGTGCCTATACATGTTCACTCATCTTCTGGTTAAAGGCTGCCATATGGTTCAATTTTCTTTAATTAATCGCAATTAAAGCAGAAATTTCACCAGCCCACTGACATGACATTTCCAAAGCCAGCAGCTAAGTGTAAACAAAAGGGTGGGGTATCCCTAGAGCAGTGTTTCTCAACATTTTTACCTTGGAGGAACCCTTGGCAAAAAGTTTGAGATGCTGGGGAACCCCCGAAAAAAAATGTTCACATCTACAGCTCAGAGAACATTGAATCTGATTAGTGAGCTGTAGATTTAACATCAATTAACAAATGCAGAGCAGTGCAGGGAAGCTGTAGTTGTATGCTTTTTCTCCTTGACCCCCACTAGTTCTTCTCTCATCCATCCCAAGTGATATTACATTTAACATCCTGGGTCAGACAGAAGAGGAGAACCTGTGGGAAACAGTGCAGTAAATAACAGTATCTTTCCTGCACTGCTTTGCAAATCCATACCACAGGGTTTCTCACATGGGGTTCAGATTAATATTGAGGCAGATGTATATCCACCCAATAGTGTTTTTAATATGCACTGACAGTACGCATTGATACCTTATGCCTTCCCTGTAGTTGTGGTTCCTGTGAACTCAGAGCGTGGCATTAGGTGGAGTGCAGAGAGTGGGGACAGGTGGCTTGATCAGGAGGTGACATCTTGTGTATGGCACCAAGAATGAAGACTGTGGAGGGGGGAAGCAGAGAGTGGGAGCACATGAATTAACGTGCAAGGGGTGACATCCAGTGTATGGCAGTGCTGAATGAAGACTGCAGGGGCACATGGCTGGATGAGATTGAATGTAGAAGGAGGTAAGATCATCTTAGCTTTATGTTGTGCCATAACTGTACATAAAACTATTATGATCTCACCTCCTGCTACAGGGCCTGGTAGGGCTTTTAGGGGGAACCCCACACACTTTTCCCTCCATTTTTGGGAAGTGGGATTCCCCTTAAAAGTCCTACCATGTCTTAAGGGCTGGTATGGCTTTTAGGTGGAACCCCATGCACTTTAAAAAAAAAAAAATACTGTTGGGTCCCTCCTAACCTTCCTTCAAGACCTAAAGGGTGTGGTAGGGATTGGGGGGGGGGGGGGGGTGGGAGGGCCCATGTTGTATCTTTTATTTATTTATTTTAAATATTGTTTTTATTTTTTTCGGGTATAATATTCTCCCCTCTGTCTTCGGCAGTGTCCAGAAACACACTGCATGAGGCTGCATTGTAAGCAGCCTTATATGGTGTGGGGTGTGGACTTGAGCCATGATTGGCCAAGCTACTGTGACTTTCATTGGCTCTCACAGTGCATTGTGCTGTTATTGGCCAAATCATTGTACATGACCACAGGTCAGGTGCATTGCTTTGGCTAATCTTGGCTCCCACAATGCACTCTGAAAGCACAGTTTGACTCGAGCATCGAGCCTGACACTAATTATTAGCAACCAGGAGCCCTGAGTTAGAAGCTGTCAATTTAGCAACAGTAGTAAGGCTGCTACTAAATGTATGACTGTCTGCTGCAAACAAGGGTACAGCTCAGGGGACAGACGAATATGCCATTTACTTCACCTGAATGCCAGATAGCCAAAGTTTGGACTGAATCTTATGTAGGTCCGAACCCAAACCTCATCTCTAGTCCATAGATATAGTAAAGTGGATAAATGTTGTCACCCTAGGATAGGAAGTGCATTACTGTCAACACAACAAGGTGAAGTAAAAAGAGCAAATGCCTAAAACAAAGAAAACTAATGCCACCATACCATACCATGACCACTCTGTCATTTTTTCATGGTTTAAATACCTTTTTTAATGGGAAGGATAATCAAAAAATAATCTGACAAATTACCACACAATAGTCATATGAATGCAGCACATTTTTAGTCTGTAAAGCCAACCGATATCTGCACCAAAACTCTGCAGATTCAGCTAGTGATTGTGTCTTTAAGATATGTGTACTAGTTGTGTTCTAACCATCTACACAGTAAACTGGTGGCTAAATCTTCATAATGTGCTTCAAAAAATTAGTAAATTGATGGGACAAATCTAATACATAGACTTCCATACTTCATCTAAGTATTTGGTCATCTTGTTTTAAAAAGGGGGAAACCTACCTAAAGCTTCCATTAAACCCCCTACCTCTTTCCTTCATTCCATGTAACTAACCATCTTTTTTGAGTCAAATACATCAACTGTCAGATATCTGCAATAGAGATGGCCAGATCTATGTGGCTGCATTTAGAAACTGAGAGCAGAATATATATAATAAAGTAAATTTAATAATAGTAAAACAAAAGACATCCACACACCAGCAAACAGGAAACAAGCAAATATGAAGTTACAAGTGAACTACAACCAAATAAGCAAAATGCTTAATTAAATAACAGGAAGCCTAACTAAAAACTACTATATAAAATATATACAAGATGAGGAGAACAGGTCACAGAAATATTGGAGATGCAAGAAAGGGGGGAACCAGGACTGGGATCAGGAACAAAGGGAGAAGATATAAGGCAGCAGGGTGCATGGTACAGCATGCAGGGCAAAAGCAAGATCAACAGCAGGAGTAAAATAATCGGCAGCAGCATCCGACTTAGCACAGCAAAACAAATCAAAACACTGGTGCAAGGTGAACTAGAAGAGGAGAGATTTAAGTACCTTCCCAGCAGCCAGCATCAGGTGTATACTGATTACTAGAACTTGCTGGCTACTGGGAGACACCTGCTGGTGGAGACTAGAACTACAACTTTCTGCCTAGGGAACCACTGTGCCACCAACAGGGGAACTAGGTCCTGACATCCACAGTCACTGGACTCCTCAGTACTCAGCATTCATTTTCCTTTGTGTACAGGAAGCAAGGTCATCCCTCGGATGTTCATGTCAATGTCTGCATTATGTGGTCACTTTCTTTTGCCAGTTCAGTGGGAAAGGGGCCTCTCAGGATTCAGAAGAGGAATATCGGTGATGATGTCAGCAAAATGGGGCAAACAGGGACCAGCCAGTGCAGGTACAACTACATTGGTGATACCCTGTACCTGGAAACAGCTCAAGTGAGAGACCAGAAAGGCAGGCATAGGTAAGTAAAACATACTTATAAAAAAAAATGCTTTAACCCCCATTCCCATTAGTATATACTTAGCTTTATGCTGTTCCTTAGTGGCAAGAGCCAAAAGAAATACACTTCTGGGAATGGATGCAAATCAGCTCTGTCTCATGAAATTCCATAAGTGTGTGACTTACAACTCTGGTGACTTTAACGATTTACAGAGCTTCCCTTTTGCTCCAAAGGCCTGAATGGAGCACCAGAGCGCAAGAAAGGTACATATAATATTTGCATCTGTGCATGTCTGCATTAAAGTTACCTTTTGTCTTGCACTGCAAGGAGGAAGCACAAATTCACAAAGGTCCTATTTTTTTTACCAAAGTTAAAAGTGCCTTCAGTACCATTTAGAAAATAAGAAGAATCTGTTTATTGGCTTTGAAGATAACATCCCCCTCATCCATTAAGTTTCACCATGCATTACTTTAGAACTTCAGAAAGTTACATAATCTGAATCAATTTCATTACCATAAGTAAATGTCAAATGTCTGAAATACATTTTTTACTGATTAAACTGTCAAGGACAAGTACATTCAAGAATAGTGATTTTAGGTGCTATTACATGTTGCAGAAAAAATAGAAACAGAATTAAAATAAATCATTTAAAACAACTTGCAAGTTTTATTTCTGTTTAAATCTAAATCATATTGACTATTTATTGGCATAATGCATTACCATAGTGGCATAGCAACAGTAGTTGTAGCAAGGCCTTTCAGTGGGCAAAGGGGAATTCTGCTGCTGATTTAGTAATGGCATGATTCCTTACTATTGAGAATTCTAATGAAAACATTATCCTCATCATCATCGTGTGTTTATGTGCTAGAAAAGGCTTTTCAGATGAGTGTACAGCCTATTATGGCAATGCTAAGGTGGGGGTAATTTCTTTGCGGGGAGCCCAAACAAAAAGACAGTCATAAAGAAGGTATCAAGCCCTGTCCAATGCAACTAAAAATCAAAAAACAGTTTAGGATGAAACAATTTTTTTTTACCTAGAGCAGATTCCATTTTAACATAGTCTTTATTTGAAAGATTACAATTCAAGTTGTTTGGAATTAAGGAATAAACTCAGTTGCATTTTTTGGTTTAACCACTTGCCCTCTGCCCCAAAGCAGAAGTACTGCTACAGGGCAGCACAGCTGCACAAAATCATGTATATATATACATGATTTGCATTTCCAGGTGAAGGGCGCACATGTGGGGCTGTCCTACCCATGTCGCTATTGATGGCTGGGGATGTCAATCATTGGATCCTGGCCCGGCAGTCAGTCAGTTCCCCCCAGTGTCAGAATGCCTGCCGCAATTTTGCTATAAATCACTGATCGCCGCCATTACTAGTATAAAAAAAAAATTAAAATTCCAGTATATATACCGCCATTTGTAGATGCTATAACTTTCCAGTAAACCAATTAATATACAATTATTGGGATTTTTTAGCAAAGGCATGTAGCAGAATACATTTTGGCCTAAATTTGTGTAGAAATGTGATTTGTTAAATTTGTTTATTGGATAGGTTTTATATCAAAAAGTATTTTTGCTTTATAGCGCAAAAAATGAAAAAATGCAGAAGTGATCAAATACCACCAAAATAAAGCTCTATTTGTTGGAAATAATTACATAAATTTAATTTATGTACAGCATTGCAGGACCACACAATAATTAGGTAAAGTTACGAAGCGCTGTATTGCAAAAAATGGCCTGACAGGAAGGGGGATAAATCCTCTTTAGGGCAAGTGGTTAAGCAGGTTTAGCCTAATTTTATCAGAAAAAATAAAGTGCTTCCCAGGGCAAGTTCTGGGTAGAGGTATTGTTTAGTGTGTGTGCAGAGTCAGCCAAAGGCAAGAACATTTTATGGTCCATGTCTATGCTGTCAGAGAGCCATACTTTGTTTTAAATATAGTGTGTAGCTAAGAAAAGTACAGTTCTCTTAGCAAAGCATTTACAGTATTTTAATTTCCTTCAAGCACAACAAACAAACAAAGAAATAGTGCACCCAAGAATTGGAATATACAATAAGCCTGAAAGAAATGCACTATAAAGGAAAGTTCCAAAATAGCAGGAAAGTAATTTGTCTATATCATCTTTCTGCTTTCACAGTGTTTGAAAATATAAATTATGTTCTATAAGATTGTTGACCTGCAGCAGAAAATTAAGCTTGTTTTAGGCAATGGGCCCAAGTCACTAAGCATTAAAGCATGATTTATGCATTGTAATAAAAAGTATTATTTTCCTCTGCTGTCAAATTTTGTCTATATGCAAGTTTACAAGAAATATAAAGTTCCTTATATGTGCAAATAAAGAATGCTTTATTGCTTTTTTTTTTATTATTGTTGCTTTATTTTAAGGCTTTTTATGATATAAAAGTGTGAATTGTCAACTTACTAAAGAAAAGTCAAAAAACATGCATACACTGCAGAATAATGAAAGCTGCACAAATACATGAGAACTGAACAAACATAGACTCTTCACAGAAATGTTTCTGAGACTTAATCAATGTAAGGTGGTTGCTAGCATAGGAGTTTATTTACTAAAAATGGAAAGTGCAAAATCTGGTGCAGCATATAAAAAAAAACAGCTTAGATTTTTTTTGTCAAAGCTTAATTGAACAAGCTGAAGTTACAAGCTGATTGGCTACCATGCACAGCTGCACTATATTTTTGCACTCTCCATTTTTAGTGAATCTATAACACTCTACAACAGAGAGTTAAAGTACATGTAAACCCTCACCTTGTAAAATAATTCATTCAGTTTAAAATAGAAATGAAAGGCAAAACACCTCTGTATAGATATATATAAAAAAAATAAACACTTTTTTCTCTCAGCTGCACAAAAGCTGGGAGAGGAGAAACACCAGGACACTGATCTGGGGTGTGTCAGGACAAGGATCAGTGGAGGAGAGCAGCCTTAGTTCCCAGCATAGCTAGAGAACTGACCATGGTGGGTTCTCCTGTTTAATGTGGACAGTTTTTAATAGGAAAGCAGAGGGATTGACAGGGACACCAAGGATTTCACACAAAGGAAGCAATGCAAAGAGAACAGAATACTTTTTCATACAAGTACATGGTACAGCAGGTACATATCAGGAATAGGAAATGTGGGGTTTACATAGTCTTTAAGCTAAGAATCACTACTCTAGTAAAATAGTACAGAACACAGACAGCTTTGATGATCCTTATAGACATCACGCCTCTCAGTGAAGTCCAGGGTAGCTCTGGTAACACAGGTGAACATCTAGAGGGATCCATGCCCCAAGAACAAATCACCACTGAACTAGAACTACAGTACTCTGGCAGCAATCAGAAAGTAGTAGTTGGGTAGTCCATAGAGGTTGTATGCTCTTAAGGTCTGACATTGCTGCCTGCAGACCTGTTCTAGCAAAGACCCTCTCACCTTTCTGCAGATCACATGCCCAGCAACCTCTGCCCCTACAGATGTAGCCTCTCTGAGCTTTTGAAGAGGAAAGCAGAGAAACTCCCTGGGCATGTCCAGGAACCCAGGAGGTTGTGGGAAAATGTTCCAATGGCCCTGTGCCTGCAAATGAGCATTGTGAGTAATTGGAGTTTCACTACAGTAGCTTAATGTCTTCACTACTTTAATTGCTTTGACTTCACATCTCCAATGAAGGTTCCTGCTATGATTCTATATTCACTCACCATGCTGAAAGAAGACATGTGGAAACGCTGGGTGGATATACAGGAGGAAAACTCCCATAACTTCCACATTCTGGGACTCAGAATGCATTTCAAATAAAAGGTGAAAGTAAAAGAAATCATCTGGAGATAAGCTGATGCTGACTATAAAAAAAGAACATATACCAATAGGTACACAGGACCGATTCACACCAGATGTGGTGGGACTGTGTTGGGAAGTTATTCCAGCACTGTCCCACCATGTGACAAGGCAAAATACTTTGTCTCCTGTGTGGATTGCATTGGTGTGCAGGCATGGTGCCCTGACAAAAACTACTTCATGCACTATTTTTGTCAAAGCAGCTCAGGGTAGTGCGAGACACCTCCTTTTGCAGTGGTCAACTGCATTTTATGAAATGTCTATGTGACATTTCAATAAGTTTGTTTAAAAAAAAAGGGGAACAGTGTGGTGATCTCACTGGACTACACCACACACCAATCACTACAAAGCAGCGGCTGGTGTGAATAGACCCCAAGGAATGCAAAATAACAGGAAAATGGTGCTTGCACCGTTACATGAGTACTATTCTCTACAGAATTTCAGGGATTTCACATGACCAGCCAGGAGATGCCTGGAAAAATCTGAAGGGGTGCTCAAAAACTAGTCTGAGCTTCAATTACAAATTCCCTGCTTCTATGTAATGAACATTACAGGACATATTATCACCTAATAAAATAAAGAACAAGTAAGTCAGTTCTGCTTACTGAGAAACAGGACTGCATTCACACATTGAGAGTAGCACCCCAACTTATAGTAATGTTTTCTAAATCTAAATCATCAAAAAATGACTCTTTGGAAGTTTTTTTGTGCACAAACTGGGACAGAGCAGTAGTTATTTACACCCTCTGAATCCCAAGGGGTGTGTACAAGACAGTCAGTGGGTCTTCAAGCAGGAAATGTCTGCTGAAATACCCATGAAAATTCAGAGGCACACAGAAGAGAAATGAGAAAATTAAACAGATAGAAACAGAAAAGGTAAGAAATATTTTAAGTCATCTGTAAAATATATATATTAAATATACTGTGATATATATCTATATATATAGATATATATATATATGTACACACACTATACTCGGGTCCAGATCCTAGAAACTTGTTGAATGAGAGTTCTAAAAAGAAGGTGGTTATGTGTTAGTCTGGTGAGATCCTCCAGTATCATCTCTACAGCTGTAGTCAATGTGTCCAACCATCTAGTAGCTGTTCTGTCTCTTCGACTAGTGTATTTGAACTTCCAAAACATTATTTTCCCCTCCAGTGGTCTCTTTCTTCCAACAGTGTGACCAAAATAGTACAGTCGTAACTTCATCATTAGGGCTTCCAGTGACAAAGCCAGTTTGATCTCTTTTAAAATTGAAATATTAGTTCTATGGGCTGTCCATGGCACACATAAAATCCTTCTCCAGCATCAAAGCTCAAATGAGTACATCTTCTTTCTGCCCCGTTTTTTGTTGTGTCCAGCTTTCACAACCATAATTGACAACTTAGAAGATGAGTGCATGGACGAGTCTGGTCTTTGTTCTGAGTTTTTTTGAGTGTGATTTCTTTACCTTTGAATACTTTGTCAAGATTCTTCATTTTGTAACTACCAAATGCTATTCTGTGGAGTATTTTGTCACTACTAGTTGCTTTTTGTTTATGAAAGAGCCAAGGAGATTAAGATGTTTTACAACTTCTATTCTATGGCCATCAAGCTCAAAATTGCCATAATTTTCTGTGCTTATGTTATTTTTCTTGTTTATATTCAATTCTAATCCCATGTTTTGAATTTTCTCAGAAAATACAACATATGTTCTTTGCTGCTGGTGATGAGTGTTATGTTGTCTGCATAACACAGGTTGTTTATGTTTCAACTGCCAACTTTGATAACAACAGACTCTTCCTCCAAATTTGCATTTCTGAAGATGGCTTTACCATATAGGTTAGACAAGTAGGGTATTGGTGCAAACCTCCTGCACTTCTAACTAAAAAAGTGATAATAAAAATAGCAAAGAGAAGCTGCTAACATCTAATCATATACCTAATGATCAAATGAACAAGACTGAAAAAATTATGTAGCGCTACTCAAATAGTATATAAATAAATAAATCACATACCATAAACACATATAAATAAATGTGATAAATATAAAGTGACGAAGAGTAAAAAATATCATAAACGTGACCTGATCCACATGGGATCCAAAAAATGACAATGAAAATACTACATTCTGCTTATGTTTTCTACTGAGATATTGGCTTATAGCACACCTGTATACCTGGAGAGGATTTCGCCACCATTACGTATATTCCTGAGGGGGAGATTGCTGCAGGGAGAGGTGCGCAGTGACAGAGGAATCATGTACATTGAAGATCCAGTTTGGTGATCCTAAAGGTGTTTTGACTCTTGTGGGTCGAAGCAAGGAGGTGAGTGGGTATTTCAGCTATTTGTGGATATCCTTCTGTGGTATGCACATCCACTATCCACGTGCACGAGTGTTTATTCATTGGACTGCATGGTTTTTAAGCACCAATTTGGACTTTATTCACATATATATAATTTTTAAGTGTCATGCGTTTATTTTGCATGTTCCTTTGTATTTAGTGTGACATGGTCATTCCACTCCCGTGTTTATTTTTTATTGTCGCGTGGCATTTATTTTATTTGTTTGTTATTTGTTTGGGTTGATATTTGTTTGGGTTGACTTTTGTTTCGTGGGGTATTTTCTTTTTGATATTAAGTAAGTGTGCACATTTGATATAAGAAGTGTTTTCCTGTATGTATGTGTGTGTTCCTTGGTTTGGAGCCTTTTTTTGGACAGTATTCACATACTAGTCCCATTTGGACTATTCTATCTTTTTGGTTTGAGTGTCCACCATCACCATTGAACCAATTTAGGATCAATTCACTTATATATATACCATACTCGGTGAGTGTATTGGTATACACACTTCAGTTATTACCATCGCTTTGGTGGATTATGATTCACTTTTTTCACAAAGGATCCCTAGAGGATCAGGTCACGTTTAGACACTTATAGTATTTTCATTGTCATTTTTTGGATCCCATGTGGATCAGGTCACATTTATGATATTTTTCACTCTTTGTCACTTTACATTTATCACATTTATTTATATGTGTTTATGGTATGTGATATATTTATCTATATACTATTTGAGTAGCGCACATCATTTTTTCAGTCTTAGACAAGTAGGGTGACAAAAGAAAAGAGACAGGAGGTGCCCATCTGAGTGTAGTAATAACACTGTATTTAATAGCAAAGGATTAAAAACACTCACAAAGGAAGTAATAAAACAAGCTCATCTGTGTATATGAGAGATGACCATTCCTCAAAAAATGTCCTGCAAGTGCCACCTGTGGTTGGTGCAGTAGCAGCTGGGCTTTTGGAGACGGTAAGAGACACTGTAGTGGTCAATCTTACAGAGTGGTGGTGTTGTAGAGCTGATCCAGCAGTGTTTGTGCATGAAGGAGCCTAGTAACCAGCCTGGAACACACCGTCAGGATGTGACATCAGAGGAAGAGGCAGAGAGTCAGTTGGGAGGGAGAGCACAGACGTGGGAAAGTCAGGTTACGCGCTCGGAGCCTCTGGCTCCTTCTATTGGCCTCTTCATTTTTTACTATAATTAAGGTGACAAGATGCATCTCTGCCAGATGCTTTGTGTCATTGGAAACCAGTCAGTGTTGTCTTTTTAAGTTCTCACTGCAGCTTCTTAATTTTTA
This sequence comes from Staurois parvus, assembly GCF_062004578.1. Lineage (NCBI taxonomy): Eukaryota > Metazoa > Chordata > Amphibia > Anura > Ranidae > Staurois > Staurois parvus. The sequence goes on along the minus strand of NW_028317855.1, from coordinate 11,024,041 downwards.
TAAACACTCTTTATGAAATTAATTATGTATTAGGTATTCCCATTTGCAACAGCGTCCTCCACAATTTATCATAATCCACACAATCAAATGCTTTCCTGTAGTCAGTGTCAAATATATGCAGTCTTTTGGTATTCTTTGCACTTCTCTAATATCCATCTAATATTGGCAATAATGTCTCTTGCTCCTCTGCCTTCTCTGAACTCATCCTAAGCTTCAAGTAGTTCTTGCTCAATGTATGATTGTATTCTTCGTTTTATTATCTTCGAATTATTTTCAGCAATAATTTGCTGGCATGTGGAATTAATGCAATCATTCTGTAATTGTTACAATCTTTGGCATCGCCTTTCTTCAGTATAAGAATGAATAGTGATCTTCTCCAGTTGGTTGCCCATGTTTTTTCCTTCCAAATCTGTTACTACAGTTGAGTAGGGACCATAATAGCACCCTAGAGCCTCTGATTAACTCAATTGAGATACTACTGATACCTGGCTGGGGGGAAGATTAGGAGCTCGGTTTTGGAGATGTTCAGTTTAAGGATGTGGAGCGACATCCAGTCTGATATGTCATTCAGTAGGCTTGTGATTCGGGCGGAGACTGAGAGGGTGAGGCGAGGGGTTGAGAGATAGATTTGAGTGTCGTCGGCATAGAGGTGGTAGTTGAAGCCGTGAGAGTGTATGAGTTGGCCAAGGGAGGAGGTGTCGATGGAGAAGAGAAGGGGCCCGAGGACAGAGCCTTGAGGGACCCCAACAGAGAGGGGGAGTGAGGGGGAGGTGGTAGCATTATAGGTAATGCTGAAGGAGTGTTGTGATAGGTAGGATGAGAGCCAGGAGAGAGCGGAGTCTCTGAGGCCAAGGGAGTGTAGTTTTTTGAGGAGGAGGGGGTGGTCGATTGTTTTGAAAGCCGTGGAGAGGTCGAGGAGAAGCACTGAATAGTGGTCATTAGCTTTGGCGGTTAGCAGGTCGTTGGAGAGTTTCGGTGGAGTGTAGGGGCCGGAAGCCGGACTGTAGGGAATCGAGGAGGTGGTTGTTGTTGTGGAGGGAGGTTAGGCGATTGTAGACTAAGCGCTCGATGAGTTTGGATGTAAATGGCAACAGGGAGATGGGTCTAAGGTTGTTTGGGTCAGTGGGGTCTAGGGAAGGCTTTTTAAGTATGAGAGTGATGTGCGCTTGCTTCAGAGGGGAGGGGAATGCGCCGGAAGAGAGGGAGAGATTAAAGATGTGGGTGAGGGAGCGTAGGATGGAGGAGAAGGGAGGTCGTAGGAGTTGTGAGGGCACTGGGTCGAGGGGGCAGGTGGTGAGGTGGGCTTCAGAGAAGACCTTGGTGACCTCCCCAATGGTAGTGAGGTCGAAGGAGTGGAGTGTGGAGGGGGTTTCAGTGTGAGGGATGTTAGGTGGGGTGGACGTCAGAACAGTGGTGAGGCTGAGGGAGAGGGGTGATGAGGGGGTTGCAGCGTGAGAGGAGATGGGTGGGGAGGAGGTTTGGGCAGCTGTGATGTCCCCGCGGATTATGTCAATCTTGTTTTTGAAGTGATTGGTAATCTCGAGGGCGGTGAGTGAGGTGCTGGGTGGAGGTGGGGGCGGAGAGAGTAGAGAGTTGAAGGTGGAGAAGAGCCAGCGAGGATTGGAGGAGAGGGTCTTGATGAGGGTCAGGAAGTAGGCTTGTTTGGCAGCGTGGAGGGAGGAGGTGTAGGTGTGGAAGGCAGATTTATAGCGGGTGAATGCTAGTTGGTATCTGGTTTTGCACCATAGTCACTCCAGCGCACGGCTGCGTCGTTTGAGAGTTTTGGTGTGATCAGTCTGCCAGGGCTGGAGCGGTCGGGGTCTGATGTTTCATGTGGTTAAAGGCGCTAGCGAGTCAAGAGCGGTTGACAGCAAGTTTTATAGGCTGTTGTGGCCAGGTCGGGGCAGGACAGGGGAAGGATGCTGTTGTACAGTTGATCAGCTGCAGAGTGTAGGGGGGCAGGGTTCAGGTTGCGGAGGTTTCAGCCAGTAATAGTATGACATTTGGAGGAGTAGGCGTTTGAGGATGAAGAGACAGAGAAGGTAATAAGGTTGTGGTCAGAGAGAGGGAAGGGGGCATTAGTAATGTTGTGGGGAGCACAGAGATGGGAGAAGATAAGGTCCAGAATGTTCCTGTCGGAGTGGGTGGTGGATTGTATGAGGAATTGGGATGTGGCCGGGTTGTTGATGTTGACAGGGATGTTGAAATCTCCAAGGATGATGGTGGGTAGCTCGAAGGAGAGAAAGAAGGGTAGCCAGGCGGAAAAGTCATCAAGGAAGCAGGATACAGGTCCAGGAGGCCGGTAGATTACAGAAATCCTCAGGGGGGTTGGGGAGAATAGTTGGATGCAGTGGGCCTCGAAGGAGGATAAGGATAGAGAGGGGGGGTTTGGGAGGACACAGAAGGTACTCTGTGGTGACAGGAGCAGACCAACCCCACCACCTTTATGACCGTTGGGTCTGGGTGAGTGGGTCCAGATGAGACCTCCATAGGAGAGTGCTGCAGGGGAGGTCGAGTCAGTGGCTTGGATCCAGGTTTCCGTGATCGCTAGGAGGTTGAGGGAGCAGGAAACAAAGAGGTTGTGGATGGCGGTGAGCTTGTTGCACATTGATCGGGCGTTCAGGAGTGCACACGAATACGGGGGGGGTGGTTTTAGGGAGCAGGGGGACAGATACTAGGTTGAGGGGGTTGCGGCAGGACGTGGAAGTGGGGGGGTGCAATATACAGTTGTTTGGAAGGAGCAGAGGGATACAGAGAGGAGATTTTGGGAACAGAGGAGAGGAATATGAGGAGGAGTGGAAGAGGCATTTTAGGGAGGGACACGGGGTGGCGGATAGGTGTGGTGGGAGGCTTGGCTGCGGATAGTCCAGCGTGCAGTGGCGTATCACGTCGCTGTGTCTTCCGGTAGCTAGAGTTTAAGGGTGTTGGGAGTGGGGATCGGGTGTGGAGAGATGGTTTCCAGGGGCGCTTGTGTCAGGAATGGACTTGCCAATAATGGTGGGACTCACCTGCCTTGTGGGCTGCAGTACCAGGGCTGGCCAGCGGGTGCTCTCAGCAATCAGAGACTCAACCCTGCAGTCAGCCAAACGCCTGAAGCTGATTACGGAGGTGTATTTAAGGGATGGCCAGACCTGCAATCTGGGCCTTGGTGTGTGTTTTTCCATGGGCCCCTGTATCTTGTTACCTGCATTCCTGTTCCTGCCTGACTGACTTGTTGCCGACCCAGCCTGATCCTGACCTCTGCTGGCTTCTCCTGTTTGATCCCTGGCTTGTGACCCCGACCATTCTCTGCCTGACCCCCTGTACCTACCTGTCCGTTAGTTGCTGTACCCGGCTCGTGACCTGACTATTCTCTGCCTGCTCCTCCTGTTCCTACCTGCCCGATTGTTATTGACCCGGCCTGCCTGACTACGCTTGCATTGTATGTATTGTTATCTGTGGGTGGTTTGGTTTGGTTCGTTTGCACTGTGTTTATGTTTTAGTATTGCACTGCGTTTTGTATTGTTAGTATTAATAAATTATATTGTTTATAACATATCTGAAGCCTGCGTTTCCCTGCGTCAGTTCACATACCTCTGGTCATACCCGGAGCCCTGACAGCTTGATTGGAGATTGTCTAGCGTGCAGTAGGGTTTCTTGGTGTAGTATCTTTCAGCTAGAGTTCTAGTCCTTTGGGTCAAGCTGGGTTGGGGTCAGCGTGAGAGGTCTCTGGGTGGTCAGGTCTGGAGCGTCGTGCAGCTGATTCTTGTCCTTTGGGTCAAGCTAGGTTGGGGTCGGCGTGAGTGGTTTCTGGGTGGTCGGATCAGGAATGTTGTGTGGCTGTTTCTTGCGGGAGGACGTGCGTGCTCTGCGGAGACTTGCTTGGCAGGGTTCAGGGTCCAGGTGGAGGTTCCAGGTTGTAGGATGAGGGTTGGCTTGAGGAGGAGAGGGATGGCTGGGAGTTGCAGAGTTGATGTCCCTTGAAGCCGCTGGGGAGAAGCCAGTGCACCAGGCCACGGGTGACCCCTGGTGACACGGCCATGGGTGACCGCGGGGAAGACCACCAGGGTGGGGATGGATGGAAATGGAGGGATGAGGATGGACGGAGATGGAGATGTCTTGTCCGGATGCAGGGGTGGGGATGGAGGTAGATGGAGATGGAGGTGGCTTACCGGATGCAGGGGACGCTGTAGGGAGCCTCGGGAGTTCACTGTTGTCCGGGTGGAGACCTGGGTGCCTGAGCCTCGGGCTGATTGGCCGTGCCAGGCTGCAGGGTAGTGCCCACGTGTGGTGGTGATGCCATGCGGGGTCCTGTCAGGGCCACAGAGGAATGGTCCTGTCAGAGGTGGCTCTTGACGCCAGCGGAGAGGGCCAGGGAGCCCGCTGGGGTGTCCGTGAGGTGCCTGCTTGCTGGTCGTCTGCGCCTCGGGGTGTGTGGCCGTGCTGGGCCACGGAGTGGTGTCCCCAGGTGATGCGGTCCAGACCGGGAGGTCAGTTGAGTGGAGGTGGTGCCATGTGGGGCCCTGTCGGGGGCCACAGCTGCCTGAGTGGTGGTGCTGCTGTGCGGGATGCCTGAAGTGGCCCTTGGAGCCGTCTGTGCTGTGTGCCTTCTGAGCGGCCTGCTGTGGCCCCTGGAGCCAGTGGAGAGGGCCAGGGGCTGCATGCATGCTGCCCTAGTAGCAGGTCAGACAGCAGGGGCTGAGGGGCGGAGTGGCGGCGTCCCATTTCAGCGGCGGCATCCCGATCCAGCTGCAATTGAAATTGAGTCCGCGGCTTCATAGGCCACAGTAGGCCATGATTTCCGGAGGCTCTGGAGGGGGCCCAAACTGCTCGGCACCCCTCCCTGGGTGCTCATCAGGGGCCGCAGGTGCTCCGGGGCCCCTGTAGAGTCTGCTGCCGCCCGGATGGCAGCGGATTAGGCACTGGGGCGACGGAGCTCTGAGCTAGCATGTAGCTCTGGTCGCCATCTTGCAATCTGTTGTTTAATCCAGTAATCAATGTCATATCTTGGAGGGCCTCTAATGATATTTTCTTGTGCAGTTTTACCTTGAGCTCACAAAAAGCTATCAACAACTCACAATCTCTTCCATGCTCAGCTCCAGGATTAGTCCTTGCTGTCAAAATGGCAATTTTCCACCTCTGTCCTATGCAGATATAGTCAATTTGATTACGATGCATGCCATTTGGAGAGGTCCATGTGTATAGCCAGTTGCTCGTGGTGCTGAACTTGTGTGTTCATGACGGACAGTTGATTAGTTCTGCAAAACTGTACAAAGTTATCACCAGCTTCATTTCTTTCTCCTAAGCTGTACTTTCCAACTACTGTATCTTCAGATGCACATCCAACTTTTGCATTGCAGTCTCCCATAATAAACAGTAGCTATTGATTCTCTGCTAGATATTTTGCTTTTTGAAGTTGTTCATAAAACAACTCTACATCCTTCTCTTCTTATTCTCTAGTTGGAGCATACACTTGGATCAGGGTAACATTGATCGGCCTTCCCTGTCATAGCATAGCTATGTCCTTGGCATAGCTCTGTCACTAATAGTATAGTACATTGGTACCGTCTTTGAAAGCTTATTGAAGATGAATGCCACACCATTTTTCCTGTAAGTTTCATGAACAGAATAGCAAATTCAATGTTAATTTTATTTAAAGTGTCCCTGTCCTGTCCATCTGAGTTCACTGATTACTAATAAATAGATGTTGGCTTTATCCATTTGAATTTTAACATTTTAAATTTCCTTGTTGCATACTTCATTCTATGCTACATAGTTACATAGTTAGTCTGGTTGAAAAAAAACACAGGTCTATCTAGTTCAACCAATAAAAGGGCAAAAAATGTTTATGCAATCCTACAAACACAATCCTTTACCCACAGTTGATCCAGAGGAAGGAAAAAAAAAACAATTAAGGATGATCCAGTTTTCTCCAGCAGATGAAAAAAAATAATTTCTGATGCCCCGGGAGGAAATCGGATATTCCCTGGATCAACTTTACCTATAAATATTAATATCCAGTTATATTATGTACATTTAGGAAAGAATCCAGGCCTTTTTTAAAACAATCTACCAAGCTAGCCAGAACCATCTCTTCAGGGAGTCTATTCCACATTTTCACCTCCATGTCCTCTGTGATGACCTTCAGGTGAATAACACTACACCAACTTCACTATATGGACCACTTATGTATTTATACATGTTGATCATATCCCCCCTAATCTCCTCTTCTCAAGACTAAATTCAGTGCAGCTAATGTTTCCCCATAGCTGACCTCCTCCATGTCTCTTATCAGTTTGGTTGCCCTTTTCTCTACTGTCTCTGGTTCCCCTATATTCTTTTTGTGAACTATAGCCATGTTTCTGTGGTGATAATGTCTTTACAGGTTTTGACACCTTTTCTGTCCAGCAACATCAACATCAGGATGTCCTGTTAGACTTAATCCATCAGCCTAAGTACTGGACATACTCTTGGTGACGTCAGCTCTTCCCTAATATCATGAGGTGAGCCTTCCAACCTAGGGGACCATTTTACAGCAGTATACGACAGTTCTCTTTGTTGTCATAAAATTTTCTTGGCACAATACATAAGCGGATTGCTTTTCTTCTGCCCAGTGTAAGTTTGATGTTGTCACCCTTGTCATAACAAACGTTACACAGGTCTGCGACTAAAAAGCTGTTTGATTATTTTCATCTAATTTCCATGTATTTTGGTGTGCTGAAAACAAATAAAATATTGAAAAAACTCCTAGACGTCATGATTTGCCACAAAATGCAAAATTGTCTTCAAATTTATCAAATTTATGGTATTTTTTTTATATTATGGGTTTTTAACCAAATTTAAAGTCCAAATTACTATTAATTAATTCACATAAGTGCATTTAAGATATAAAATGCCAAAAAACCTTAAAGGGGTTGTCCGAGTTATGTAAAAAAAAATAGCACTGTAAATCTGATGGTCAGCAATATATACATAAGCTAAGCAAGTTTTAGGGAAAAAAAATTCTATTTCCTCATTTCCCTAGTTCTCTTTTGGCCCTTTGTTGTTATTTGCAGGTAAACAATCTCTGCCCCTCCCCCCTGCAAAGGGGGTGAATACAAGTGCTGCTCTGAGTGACATTTCTGACTACTGGGATACTCAGCAGCATGCTGTATGTGTAAGCCTCAGCCCTGAGTCTGTGTTTCTAATGGTAGAAGGGGTTAATCTTTCCTGAAGAATCCAGTGGGAGGGAGACACAGGGCAGTGAGTAGCAGCTCCAGTCAGTGCAGCGGGGCGTGGTCAGCACTGTGACGTCTCATGTACAGACACAGAGCTGCTCTCTCCTGCAGTCCACACTTGTGCATGAATCATCATCAGGTTCTTGGTTCTAGGCTGTTCACACTTTTTCCTCGCAGTTCGTGTTAGCTCGTCATTCTTCAACCGTTATGGTATGGCTCCACGAAAGTGTATTAATTCGCCAGACAGTTTCTGTTTCATCTGTGGTGAATATACAGTGTTGAAGCAACAGCAGAATATTACAGACTTTGAGAAAAAAGTATACTTTGCATACTTTGGACTAAAAATTGGAGATCAAGATAAAGTTTGGGTGCCTCATAAAGTGTGCAAACGGTGTGTTGAGGACCTCCGAAACTGGTTCAAGGGTAACAAAAATTCTTTCTGTTATGGGATTCCTATGGTATGGCGAGAGCAAAAGAACCATAGTGACGACTGTTACTTTTGTTCATGTGATGTGAAAGAGTTTAATTCCAAATGGAAGCATTCCATTTCATACCCCAATCTTCACTCAGCAATTCGTCCCATCCCCCATGGCACAGATATACCAGTACCCAAGCCCCCTGCTACCTTGGAAGAGATACCTAGCTCCAATGAAGGTGAAGTCATACCTGAACCAGATGACGAATCAAGTTCTGAGTTTGAAGATGATACAAGACCAAAATTGTTTTCTCAGGAGGAGATTAATGATTTGGTAAGAGACTTGAATCTTCCCAAAGATGCCGCTGAGTTACTCGGATCAGGGATGAAAAGCAGGAATTTATTGTTGCCAGGAGTTCATCTTCATGGTTCAGACATCGTGAAAAGGAGTTTGTTCCTTACTTCGCCCAGGAAGACAAGTTGGTTTATTGCATCGATGTCGAAGGTCTGATGGGTCAATTTATAATCCAATATGATTCAGAGCAATGGTGTCTTTTTATAGACTCTTCAAAAAGAAGTTTCAAAGCAGTTTTACTCCACAACGGTGGTTTTTACACTTCCATACCTGTAGGAAAGCTACGAAAACTTGGAATTGGTTTTACGTAAACTTAAATATGAAGACCATGGTTGGCAAGTGTGTGGGGACTTGAAGGTCTTGTGCATGCTGCTCAGACAACAAGCTGGGTATACCAAATACCCTTGTTTTCTGTGTCTATGAGACAGTCGAGACCAACAAAATCACTGGACCAAGAAGGGTTGGTAGCCGAGGGTGCAAACAGTCGGTGAAAAAAATGTCCTCCGAGAAACTTTGGTACCTTCCCATAAAGTTCTTCTACCACCTCTCCACATAAAATTGGGATTGATGAAGCAATTTGTAAAATCACTTCCAAGAGATGGAAAATGCTTCAAATACTTGGTCACCAAGTTTCCAGGCCTGTCGGAGGCAAAATTGAAGGAAGGTGTGTTCGTCGGACCAGACATTAGGAGGCTTATAGTTGATCAAGAGTTTTTCAATACCATGACGGATCCTCAAAAAGAAGGGTGGATTGCATTTAAAGAAGTCGCACAGAAATTTTTAGGCAATAACAAAGATCCTCACTACAAAAAGATCGTCGGACGAATGCTGAAAGCATTTCAAGCTTTAGGTTGCCTGATTAGTTTGAAAGTGCATTTCCTCCAGTCCCACCTTGACTACTTTCCTGAACATTTGGGAGCTGTGAGTGAGGAACAAGGTGAACGATTCCACCAAGACATTAAAGAGATGGAAAGGAGATACCAGGGAAAATGGAGCATTACAATGATGGCAGACTACTGTTGGATGCTTCAGAGAGACATTCCAGATGCTACTCACAAGTGTAAATGCACCAAGAGGAACCTCACAGGGAAGAAGAATCGAGTTTAGTGTGTGTAGGTGAGCTCATTTCAGTTCAAAAAAGGATTTTCATGAAAAAATTGTAATAAAACTTTCATTTTGACAAAATGGAGGTCATTTTCGGATTCAGCGCACCAAAAAACAAAGATTATGTGAAAAAACCAAAACAGCTCTTGAAAAAATTTTTTTGCAGACCTGTGTTATCTTCCTCCTTCAACACAGCCTATCTGCTGCTGCTGCCAAGATGGGTGGTACATCATTAGTCTGGTATCTCTGCTAGAACCTGTCCACCTTGGGAGGCCTTGTTGGTAGCGAAGCTTTTGACTTCATAGATACACACAAGCCCCAATGGATCTGTATATCCATGAGGGGCATTCAAGTCAATCCAGGACTTTTAATTTTACAAGTATAAAAAGGGACATTAGCATGGCAGTACTACATGCAGTAGTAAGTGGCAAGTGTGTCCTGTTACTGATAGGCAGCATACATGTCGAGGGCCAGCCAAGAGACTGTTAATCAAGATGGAGACAACAGTGTTAGGACAACAGTGTTAGTGCGTGCATGGAACAGCATGTGGTGATGAAGTAAAAAGACGTAAACCTGTGGATATCTACAGAAGACTTCAAGCACAGTACGGTGATGAGATGCTCAGCTGCAGTAAGACAGGGAAGGCCAGAAATTTCTGGATTGCATCATTACATGTGACGAAACCTGGGCACATCATTTCACTCCGGGATCAAAACAAGCATCAAAGCAGTGGAAGCATGCGGACTCACCCCCACCAAAAACATTTTGAACAATTGCATCTGCAGGTAAAGAGATGCCTTTCTGCAGGTAAAGTGAGTTTTTTGGGACAAGCATTTCAGCACTGATAACAAAGTGAAGCAGGCTGTCCTAGGATGGTTCAGGTATACTGACAAATCTTTCTATGGTGAAGATTTCCAGGCATTAGTTAAACACTGTATGTTAAAAAAATAAATACAATAGATTAAACTGAGTGCCTTCTCTTATCACCCATTATTAAATAATTAGTGAAATTAATACAATATATGTTAGCTGCCCCTTTAAAAGTGTGTATACATTCAAGTTCAAAACCATACAAAAGAAAGGTCTGGCGTTTCACATAAACCAAGTTTTATATTACTAACCAAAATAACCAATTAATATAATTAATATTGCCATAAAAATTCCCACACTATGTAGTGTACAAACACATTTGCTTAGTACATTTCTTCATGCAAATCCCTTAGTGCTCCACCACCATGTGCTAATACAAATACACTCACCAACCATCCATGACCCCTTAATTAAAAGAGAATCTAGTGTGCTTGTTTCACCAGGACTTTATATCTCAGTGGGTGTCTTCTCTATATTCTCCCCATATTATTCCAATGGATCCATATTCCACAACAAAAGCCAATAGGGAGAGATCTCATAGTGTAGTATTTTTGTTAAGATCAGACAATATAAAAGGTTGCACTCACATTTTCAGGTGCCCAGTACATCAGCACTAACACACTCAGCTATGCTTCGCCACTGCCACTCCATTCCCTAGAATCGGCGTGCATTCCAATCACAGGAACTGGAAGTGACATTAATCCTGCAGATCCAGAAGTCACTCTGTCTCTCACCCTGGCTGTCCTCTTCTGTCAGCCTGTCCTATCGTTGATTGGAACGCACGCTGGCTATAGGGAACAGAGCATTGATGAAGAAATATACTAAGCACCAGAGGATTTTGTTTGCACACCACATGGTGTGGGACTCATTGGGGTTTATTTACTAAAGCTGGAGAGTCCAAAATCAGACTCCCTTCTGCATAGAAACCAATCAGCTTCCAGGTTTCATTGCCAAAGCTTCATTGAACAAGCTGAGGTTAGAAGCTGTTTCTATGCAGAAGGGAGTCTGATTTTGGACTCTCCAGCTTTAGTAAATAAACCCCATTATGTCAATATTTATTACATTATTTAATTATTTTGGTTAATGGTATATAACACATTTGGTTTATGTGAAGAACTGAACCTTTCTTTTGTTTAAAAAAAAATAAATGCAGTGTAACACAGTGATTATACTCACATAAATTACACCCAACATAGTAACAAAATTTGTTAATATAGCAAGACTATTATGATATTTGGAAATTTGTTTTACAATTTTCCCTTTTAACATAAAAAATGCAGATGAAAGGAGTTTACCCTTTAATATTCAGGGAGAGTATATATGCAAAAGCAGAAGTTTGCAATTTTGGGAAAAGTTAAACACAAAAGATTTCATTAAGTGCCCTAGCCACCCTGAGGTGTTCTGCTTTTATCTGAGTAAAAATAAATCCTATTCATTTACCAAAACATACAGGAAAACATTGCTTAAACTGACTGAGGGGTTTTGTTTATGCTTACATAATCAAGCAGAATAAACTGGAGGGCATTGTTTTCAGTTAACTGTAGAAAACAGTTGACTCGCAGTAGATATCTTTTACCCTGAAACCTCTCAAGAGAAAACTGTGAATAAAAATTACAATTGCAAAAAAAAAACAAATTTAAAAGAGAAATGAATATTCTTTACACAAAACGTTACCGCTTCTTTTTAAAGAAAACGTAATGCAATAATAAAAACTTTTATTGGGTAATTTATAATAATTTACTACATTTAAAGGTAACCTATTATAATAGAAACATAGAAAGCTGACATTGGCAACTTTTTTTTTTTAGTTGCAAATTTTTTTTGAGCTGCAACCTAGGTCACCGAATCACAAATTAGTGACTGGATCTGCAATTCAGCAATAGCAGCTGCTATATAGTATATATATATATATATATATATATATATATATATATATGTTGACAAGTTGATTTTAAATGTAATGTTTTATATTTCTTCATTGTGGAACAGGGAAGTGTCAAAAGTACAGTCTGTAAACCACTGTCAGTGTTAGTCATATGTTTCTGTTGGTAGCTACGAAATTATATTCATCTTCTTGGTGACTGTCAAATAAAAATAGGGAACTCAATATCAAGTAAATTTTAACAAAGCTCTCACTGACCTTTCTAGCTGCAGACACTGTTGATCAACTCAACTTCAAAGTTCACAGTAGAAGCACTAAAGTAATTCTCTTCCAGCAGAAGCTTGGCAGACTTTCAACCTTTTGATCTTTATTGAACTTTGAGAATTAATTGTTCCTCACTGTAGCTACAGAGGTCATTAAGGGCTTGTTGTAAAGTTAATTTACAGTTAGTTAAGAATATGTAAATTCCTAAATCTAAATACATGATTCATTGGATGAACTAGGGATGAGCTAAATATACCTAGTTTGGTTTGGGGTAGGTTTTTCAAACTCAACTGAGGTTCAGATGCCAAATACAACTTGAAATCAATAGGAGCCAAATCCTAAACTTAGAAATGGCTATTTTCAAGGCTAATTTGTAAGGAGTTGTTAAACAAAGAGCATAGAGAGCCGGGCAGTGCCCTAAGAAGCAAGTTCAAAAGAAGAAAAAATGTTTAAAAATAATCAGGGTGGGTAGTTTAGATTGGAGGGGCAGTGTCTTTTTGGGGGTTATAATTGAACAGTGGAAGGTACAAAATAAACAGAAAATTTATAGTGGGTGTGTGTATGCCATGCTATGCTATGTCCGGCTAACATTAGGGTGGAGGAGGACACCCATCTACTTTCACAGTTAGAGATGGTGGGGACAAAGGGCAATGTTATAATCAAGGGGGACTTCAATTTTCCTGATATTGACTGGGTAGATGGAACTGCATTCATAATAAAGGGTCACCATTTCTTGAATGTAATGCAGGACAATTTCTTCAGGTAAAATAGAGGAAGCCCAAAATCAGCTGGACTTACTTATTACAAACTTTAGCTAACAGTGATCACATAGCAATTACATTTACCATAAATTATTGGAAAACGACACATGAGGGTAGGACAAGAACACTAAATATTAAAAGTGCCAACTTTAACAAGCTGCACTTCATACAACATGACAATATATGGGATCAAATTATTGCAACAAAGAACACTAAAGAGAAGTGGGAGTGCATTAAGGGCATAGTGAATAACGACATTCATCAGTGCATTCCACTTGACAGAAAAAAGTTAAACCTGGGTGGTTAAACACTAACATAAAATGCATTTTAACGAGAAGAACCAGTCATATAATAAATATAAAGCTGAAGAGTCATCATTGGCATTCCAAAACAACAAAAAGTGAAAAAGTCAGAGTGAAATCAGGGCAGCTAAAATGAATTATGAAAGACACATTGCTGAGGAAAGAAAAAAAAAACAAAATTTTTTAGATATGTTAACAGTAACAATTCAAGGTCAGAACATAATGGACAAAAAAAAATTGATCAAAGAGAAGGTAACTGCATTAAGTATATACTTCTACTCTGCTTTTATGAACTAAAGTAATTAGAGATGAGCGAATCGAAGTAGGCGAAGTGGAATTCGAGTCGAATATTGGAAAATTTTCGATTCGCGCCGAATCCGAAAAATAGCCTACTTCGGACGCACGAATCAAAATTTTTCCTAAAATGGCGGCGGACATGTGCGGCGACGGAGCGGGGATGTCTGGGAAGGCGCGCAGACAAGGCGCGCTGACCCATAATGCATTCCTTAATGACATGTGATCGCATTAGCCAATCAGCAGCCAGGCAGCCAGCACTGTGTAATGGTCGAGCTATAAATAGCGGCCATTTTAGAATTCTTCATTTGCCTCCAGTCATTCAAGAGAGGCAGACCGCTCTGTATTAGGGACAGAGTTAGGGCCACAGAAACGTTACTTGGGGACAGAGAAACGTTACTTAGGGACAGAGAAGCATTACTCAGGGACACAGAATTGTTAATGAGGGCCACAGAATCGTTACTTAGGGCCAAAGAAACGCTAGTTAGGGCCACAGAATTGTTACTCAGGGACAGACAGAATTGTTACTGAGTGCCAGAGAATTGTTACTTAGGGCCACAGAAACGTTAGTTAGGGCCACAGAATTGTTACTCAGGGACAGACACAGAATTGTTACTGAGGGCCACAGAACTGTTACTTAGGGACACAGAAACGTTATTAGGGCCACAGAATTGTTACTCAGGGACAGACAGAATTGTTACTGAGTGCCAGAGAATTGTTACTTAGGGCCACAGAAACGTTAGTTAGGGCCACAGAATTGTTACTCAGGGACAGACACAGAATTGTTACTGAGGGCCACAGAACTGTTACTTAGGGACACAGAAACGTTATTAGGGCCACAGAATTGTTACTCAGGGACGGACAGAATTGTTACTGAGTGCCAGAGAATTGTTACTTAGGGCCACAGAAACGTTAGTTAGGGCCACAGAATTGTTACTCAGGGACAGGCACAGAATTGTTACTGAGGGCCACAGAACTGTTACTGAGGGCCACAGAAACGTTAGTTAGGGCCACAGAATTGTTACTCAGGGACAGACACAGAATTGTTACTGAGGGCCACAGAACTGTTACTTAGGGCCACAGAAACGTTAGATAGGGCCACAGAATTGTTACTCAGGGACAGACACAGAATTGTTACTGAGGGCCACAGAATTGTTACTTAGGGCCACAGAATTGTTACTCAGGGACAGACAGAATTGTTACTGAGTGCCAGAGAATTGTTACTTAGGGCCACAGAAACGTTAGTTAGGGCCACAGAATTGTTACTCAGGGACAGACAGAATTGTTACTGAGTGCCAGAGAATTGTTACTTAGGGCCACAGAAACGTTAGTTAGGGCCACAGAATTGTTACTCAGGGACAGACACAGAATTGTTACTGAGGGCCACAGAATTGTTACTTAGGGCCACAGAAACGTTACTCAGGGACACAGAATTGTTACTGAGGGCCACAGAACTGTTACTTAGGGCCACAGAAACGTTAGTTAGGGCCACAGAATTGTTACTCAGGGACAGACACAGAATTGTTACTGAGGGCCACAGAATTGTTACTTAGGGTCACAGAAACGTTACTCAGGGACACAGAATTGTTACTGAGGGCCACAGAACCGTTACTTAGGGCCACAGAATTGTTACTCAGGGACAGACACAGAATTGTTACTCAGGGACACAGAATTGTTACTGAGGGCCACAGAACCGTTACTTAGGGCCACAGAAACGTTACTCAGGGACACAGAATTGTTACTGAGGGCCACATAACCGTTACTTAGGGCCACATAATTGTTACTCAGGGACAGACACAGAATTGTTACTGAGGGACACAGAATTGTTACTGAGGGCCACAGAACCGTTACTTAGGGCCACAGAATTGTTACTCAGGGACACAGAATTGTTACTGAGGGCCACAGAACCATTACTTAGGGCCACAGAATTGTTACTCAGGGACACAGAATTGTTACTGAGGGCCACAGAACCGTTACTTAGGGCCACAGAATTGTTACTGAGGGACACAGAATTGTTACTGAGGGACACAGAATTGTTACTGAGGGCCACAGAAACGTTAATCAGGGACACAGAATTGTTACTGAGGGCCACAGAACCGTTACTTAGGGCCACATAAAAGTTAATCAGGGACACAGAATTGTTACTGAGGGCCACAGAACCGTTACTTAGGGCCACAGAATTGTTACTCAGGGACAGACACAGAATTGTTACTGAGGGACACAGAATTGTTACTGAGGGCCACAACCATTACTTAGGGCCACAGAATTGTTACTGAGGGACACAGAATTGTTACTGAGGGCCACAGAACCGTTACTTAGGGCCACAGAATTGTTACTCAGGGAAAGACACAGAATTGTTACTGAGGGACACAGAATTGTTACTGAGGGCCACAGAAACATTAATCAGGGACACAGAATTGTTACTGAGGGCCACAGAACCGTTACTTAGGGCCACATAAAAGTTAATCAGGGACACAGAATTGTTACTGAGGGCCACAGAACCGTTACTTAGGGCCACAGAATTGTTACTCAGGGACAGACACAGAATTGTTACTGAGGGACACAGAATTGTTACTGAGGGCCACAGAACTGTTACTTAGGGTCACAGAAACGTTAGTTAGGGCCACAGAATTGTTACTCAGGGACAGACACAGAATTGTTACTGAGGGCCACAGAATTGTTACTTAGGGTCACAGAAACGTTACTCAGGGACACAGAATTGTTACTGAGGGCCACAGAACCGTTACTTAGGGCCACAGAATTGTTACTCAGGGACAGACACAGAATTGTTACTGAGGGACACAGAATTGTTACTGAGGGCCACAACCGTTACTTAGGGCCACAGAATTGTTACTCAGGGACACAGAATTGTTACTGAGGGCAACAGAACCGTTACTTAGGGCCACAGAATTGTTACTCAGGGACACAGAATTGTTACTGAGGGCCACAGAACCGTTACTTAGGGCCACAGAATTGTTACTCAGGGACAGACACAGAATTGTTACTGAGGGACACAGAATTGTTACTGAGGGCCACAACCGTTACTTAGGGCCACAGAATTGTTACTCAGGGACACAGAATTGTTACTGAGGGCCACAGAACCGTTACTTAGGGCCACAGAATTGTTACTCAGGGACACAGAATTGTTACTGAGGGCCACAGAACCGTTACTTAGGGCCACAGAATTGTTACTCAGGGACAGACACAGAATTGTTACTGAGGGACACAGAATTGTTACTGAGGGCCACAGAAACGTTAATCAGGGACACAGAATTGTTACTGAGGGCCACAGAACCGTTACTTAGGGCCACATAAAAGTTAATCAGGGACACAGAATTGTTACTGAGGGCCACAGAACCGTTACTTAGGGCCACAGAATTGTTACTCAGGGACAGACACAGAATTGTTACTGAGGGACACAGAATTGTTACTGAGGGCCACAGAACTGTTACTTAGGGTCACAGAAACGTTAGTTAGGGCCACAGAATTGTTACTCAGGGACAGACACAGAATTGTTACTAAGGGCCACAGAATTGTTACTTAGGGTCACAGAAACGTTACTCAGGGACACAGAATTGTTACTGAGGGCCACAGAACCGTTACTTAGGGCCACAGAATTGTTACTCAGGGACAGACACAGAATTGTTACTCAAGGACACAGAATTGTTACTGAGGGCCACAGAACCGTTACTTAGGGCCACAGAAACGTTACTCAGGGACACAGAATTGTTACTGAGGGCCACATAACCGTTACTTAGGGCCACATAATTGTTACTCAGGGACAGACACAGAATTGTTACTGAGGGACACAGAATTGTTACTGAGGGCCACAACCGTTACTTAGGGCCACAGAATTGTTACTCAGGGACACAGAATTGTTACTTAGGGCCACAGAACCGTTACTTAGGGCCACAGAATTGTTACTCAGGGACACAGAATTGTTACTGAGGGCCACAGAACCGTTACTTAGGGCCACAGAATTGTTACTCAGGGACAGATACAGAATTGTTACTGAGGGACACAGAATTGTTACTGAGGGCCACAGAAACATTAATCAGGGACACAGAATTGTTACTGAGGGCCACAGAACCGTTACTTAGGGACACATAAAAGTTAATCAGGGACACAGAATTGTTACTGAGGGCCACAGAACCGTTACTTAGGGCCACAGAATTGTTACTCAGGGACAGACACAGAATTGTTACTGAGGGACACAGAATTGTTACTGAGGGCCACAACCGTTACTTAGGGCCACAGAATTGTTACTGAGGGCCACAGAACCGTTACTTAGGGCCACAGAATTGTTACTGCAGAATGAAATGAAAACGAGAAGCGCACCAACCTTGCGCATTACCTCAGTAACCAAAATTTATTAATTGTAAAAAATATACTCACAAACAGCGAATAAAATCAGGCATGTAAGTCCTCACAGGGACTTGAAGATAACATGAGTCCCATCAGGGGAGTGGGTGTTCAGTACAGCTGACGCGTTTCGAAGGGGGTCCCTTCTTCCTCAGAGCTAACTGAACTGTGAGTGCTCTCTCCTATATATACTCCTGGACTGAACCTAGGCCCTCCCCACTGGGTTGGGCAGTCTCAGGTTAGTAGGAGGGGCCAAGATATCGTCAACAGACAATCACTATTTGTAATGCCATCAGAGAGAAATGATATAGACAAACATAAAATATAAGATATAAAATATATAAAAAATATATAAAAAACCACATTTTGCATACACCACTTAGTGTACATATAATATATCAACTAGGCGATGACACCATTGGAAATGATGATAATAGATAATACATGATGAAACATAATATATTGTAAATAGTTAGTCTTATTCCATGATTCATTAGTGAGCGATGTATCAAATGGACAATTCATCCAGAGGACTTGTCATGAAGCTGGATGAGTATATAGCAATTAATGTAACAATAGACATAAATTGTTAGTCAATGGATGTCTTAATGGTTAAGTGTCCATAGTGACACAAACACATGTATATATATGTAGACATATAAACCCACACACAAACCTTCAACCAGAAGCTGTATGTTGTGTGCTACCAGGCAGCTGCATGTGCTTCGTGATCGGATGATGGAGAGGATTGGATCAGTACTCTTGGATCCGTAGTAATGTATAGTCAGCAGCAGAGGGAGATCTTATGCTTCCCTCTATAGCTGCAGGTTTACCCTGTGTGTGGAACGCACGCTAGTATGGAATGCTCGTGACTGCGCATGCGTGGACCAACATGCGCATGCGCAGTGTGAGGAGGACAGGTCCGTCGGCGCGATCACGTGAGCGCGCATCACGCGCATCTGACAGCCACTCTGTGCGCGTACACCAACACCGCTCTATTGGGTAAGATACCAGACCTGCCACCCCACCCCCATCCTCTGACGAGGCTCTAGTTGGGGGAAACTGTCTGGGGATTCCCCTCTGACGAACTTGCTGTTGAGTGCACGTCATAGCCAATCAAATGGGGTGGTCAGACGGCCCTGGCTGCCGCACTCCAGAGGTGTATTGAAGTGAAAGACATCAGCATGAACATATGTATACATGTGTATACACTACATACACATGCGTGTAACTCCTTAAGTGGATATGACAGTAGTGTTGCCGGTGGGTAAAAAATATAGGCATATGTTCACATGAACGCCTTCTATGCATCATGTATAGAACACATGTAATACATGATGATAAATACAGTAAGAAAAAATAATAATAATATAATAATATGATATAAGATAAAATCCATAATATACAACTACGACTCTATACACATAATTGCACGTTAGATATTGAGGTAAAAACCACGATATAGGCGCTTAAGCACCCTAGTACTGATAAAAGACATTAAAATGATCCAATGATAGTACTACTGATAGTGAGAGAGTCTAATATTAGGATACTATGATCCAGCATACAAGGCCATCACTTGCACCTTGAACCTAAAGCAATCTATTATTTTTGGTTTTTGGTTTTGCTTCTTAATAGGGTGAATGGTAATAGCAGCATATGTGACGGGACCCTGTATGGAAGATGTATATATTCGGTGTAACCATATAGAATAATATACATACAACAAATATATAAAGATATGATAGACTTCATATCTATACATTTAAAAGATCCATGAACCGTGGGCTTGCAGTATGTTAACAGTCTTAGGGAGTCACTAGTTAGCACCAAACTACTGAAGGGACCATATGTGTACTTGTAGTATGGTACAGTAGGATGAGAGATTATTATTGTCAGGGCTAGTAATAGGTAACCACATTCCTTACACTCAACACATTCCTGATGGCAGCAGTATATGTATTACTAGATATGATTGATATAATAAATCGCAAAATGAAAGTAGTGTGGAAAAAAGTAGAGATAAACTAATTGTGTTTGCACTACCTAGTGGCTAGATGAGAGTATGAATCTCAAGGTCATCGTTTAAACCTCTAGGAGACAGGGTACCCAATGTAAAGATCCAAAAGCTTTCTCTTCTGCAGAGCTCTTGGTATCTCCTCCCACTATCTAAGTCCTTTGTAATTGCCTCAATTCCGAAGACTTTCAATCCATCGTAATTACTCTGATGTTTTTCTTTAAAATGGCGGGGGACTGAGTATTTATCTTTTACCAATTTTATGTTGCTTTTATGCTCGCTGATGCGTGTCCTTAGGCACCGCGAGGTCCGGCCTACATATAGTAGGCCACAAGGGCAGATTAGGCCATAGATGACAAAAGACGTCCCACAGTTTATAAACTGTTTGATGGGATATCTTTTGCCGTCTGTGCTCAGGAAATCTTTTTTTCGATGCCATATGACTCCACATGTACCACAGTTGGGAACACTGCATCTGTAGCTACCCTTTTGGTCAAATAGCACTGACCACGGACTTGGGTTAGATGTCGGCTGGTAATTACTTTTGCGTACTCTACTTTGCGCTATTAGGCTCCTGAGGTCTCTAGGTTTCCTGAAGATTAGTGTAGGTTTATCAGGGAGTGCCTTTCCTAGAGTTGGATCGTTTTTTAAAATGTTCCAATTTTTGGACAGAGTGTGTTTGATGTCCCAGGCTTTGTTGCTAAATCTAGTACAAAAACGTACTTCGTTCTTATTGTAAGTGCCAGTGGTGGTCTTAGAGTTAGGGCCAGTTTCCGTGTCAATAGAGTCTGTGGGATTGCTATCATAAAGGGCTAGATATTTATTAAAAGCTGTTTCAATAAGCTGTACATCATACCCTTTCTCCTCAAATTTCTTTTTAAGGATCAGACTTTGTTCTAAGTAGTCTTTTTCCATAGTACATGTGCGTTGTAACCTACAAAACTGTCCAAAGGGAACATTACGGATCCATTGGGGATGGTGGTTGCTCTTGGCGTGTAAGTATGAGTTACCCGCTGTAGGTTTGAAATGTGTTTGTCTATATCATTTCTCTCTGATGGCATTACAAATAGTGATTGTCTGTTGACGATATCTTGGCCCCTCCTACTAACCTGAGACTGCCCAACCCAGTGGGGAGGGCCTAGGTTCAGTCCAGGAGTATATATAGGAGAGAGCACTCACAGTTCAGTTAGCTCTGAGGAAGAAGGGACCCCCTTCGAAACGCGTCAGCTGTACTGAACACCCACTCCCCTGATGGGACTCATGTTATCTTCAAGTCCCTGTGAGGACTTACATGCCTGATTTTATTCGCTGTTTGTGAGTATATTTTTTACAATTAATAAATTTTGGTTACTGAGGTAATGCGCAAGGTTGGTGCGCTTCTCGTTTTCATTTCATTCTGCAGTGTTGATTGGGCTTCCCCAGCCTTGTTTTGGAGCCGCACAGCCCTTTATGCATTGGTGGACGATCCCTCCAGGCCTGGTTCCATCTGTTCGCCACCTGTCTGAGTCCCAGAGCGCAGGAGAATTCGTTTTTGATTTACTGTGGTGTGTTTGTTGGGGCTCATGCAGCCTGGACTCAGCCTCTGAATACCTCTGACCTAATAGACTTCTACTTCAGCATCTTCAACTGTTACAAGACACACTAGACTGTACTAATCTAAAGACTCACCTAGACTGATTTATTATGGTCTTATCGATTGAAGAAAGGGAAGTCAGGAGAACTTCTCTAGCGAAAGGTTTTGCATGTAGCATTAATGCATTTGAACATCAGCCAAAAGGTTCAAACAATGAAGTAACTAGTGCAAATACTAAGTCGGACATTGCTATGAGGGAAGACAAAATGGTATCACTCTTTTATAATCTGAAACATGCCTTAGAGAGAGAAATTGTCCAATGGTGGGACATACTATTGTTGCAGAAATATCTAGAAACCCACAGGACCCCCAGAGGTCTTAGAATCACTAAACTATGTAGCTTCCTAGATGAAGATCTAGATAGTAGTTGGAAGGATGAACTCCGCAAATGCAACAGAATTTGGATGAATCTTATAATCCAACAAAGAGAAAGGAATCTACTAAACATTAAATCAGACATCGCCGGTTTACAAGAAGAACTGGCTGCATACACTGATATCCCTACCTTCAATGAATGGGACACCAAGGTCAATGATCAGATTATGCATTTTGAAACTAACACCATTAGTAATAAATCAGATAAATTTGAAAGGGATAGACTGGATTACTCACATGGGTGTGAGTTCAATTGGAAACAGAAGTCTTCCAGTGCACCTGCTCCACAGCCCAATACCCTATGGAACAATACATACCCACCTAGACCTGAAACCTCAAATAATGTATCAGGTCATAATTCACAAGGGCCCTCTAAATCAAAAAATTTGTATAAAGGCTCCAAACCTACCTATAATCAGTCTAAGACTCATCATCATAACTCCTACACACATAATAGAAATCAAAATGCTACTAACAAAGGACATTATTCCACCAGGCAGTCATATAAATCTACGCACCATAAAACTCATTCATTACACACTAATCACCCTAATGGCCCAGCATCATCATCCACTAGGAACCACACGGGCACCCATTATAAGGGGTCACTAGCCCATGAAAATACAACATCGGAACCACTATCTCCTTACAATTATAGAACAGCTCAGAACTGTCCTAGTTTTCACCAAGATTCCAATCATGTGTCCAGTCACCTAAATTATATGGGCCCAAAGGGACCATTGGATACTGATGGTCATGGTCATATGCATTCAGACCAAAATCAATTTCATTTTTTAAGGGAAGCGGCTGCGAACCATTCATTGTCCGCAGCCCCAGTAGATCAAACATTACCATCAATTCCCCCAAGGAAAAAGAGAGAAAGCGGACGAGACGAGGAAAGAGAGGGGGAAAGAGACACCAAAAGAGGAAGGAGATAAATAGTAAAGTTCCCCTCTCTACTATTAAAATCTACAACCTATCAAAATCAATTTTTTCTGACTCAGAACTTGAACTCCTGAAAAAGGGTCTCAATTTTGCACCTCCCAACCCACCTAACTTGTTTGAACTGTTTGTGGACTTAAACAAGTTCATTCGGAATCTGACAGTTAAGAGATTTTTTCTCCTCAAAAATGACATTACCACGGATAGTGCCAACAGTGTACACCTTCCACCTAATTCTCCCGTTGTAGACGTTTCACTCGAAAAGCCTATTTTAAACATCCTAGAAGACCTTTATACGGAAGGTATATCTACGGACAGTGATTTAGAATACCTCACCCTCACAGAGATGGCAACTGCCTCCCAGGGAGAAATCATACATACGGGGTTTAAACCCAAATCCACGTTCTATCCGCATTGGGTTAAAGGTCATTTTGTACCTACCTTCTATGAGACCGTACTAACGGATTTTAGGAAAATCTGTAACACGAACGCATTCACACGGAGACATTACCTACAACAGGACCCATTAAAAACCTCACTTAAGATCCTCAAAGAGAACAAGGATGTAGTAATTAGGCAAGCAGATAAAGGAGGAGGTCTGGTCATTCAAGACCGGGACACTTACATTACCGAAGCCCTGAGACTCCTTAATGACCGTCAAACTTATGAAGTCCTATCCAATGACCCCACAGTTCAATATCAATCTAAATACAAATCACTTTTAGAAACAGCACTAAGAGAAGAAATATTAACCAAAGAAGAATTTCTCTTTCTATTTGTTAAACATCCTACCACCCCATTCTTCTATCACATTCCCAAAATACATAAGAACAAAGACAATCCCCCTGGTAGACCCATTGTCTCTGGCATAGGTAGCCTGACAAGCAATCTAGGCAGCTATATCGATCACTTCCTTAAAGATATAGTGTCAAATCTTTCATCCTATGTCAAAGACTCCAGTCACATACTGGACATACTGGCAGGTTATAAGTGGGAAGAGGGGTACAGATGGCTTTCCTTGGATGTGGTATCATTATACACGTCCATCAAACATGATCATGGTCTCCGAGCCATTCAGTATTTTCTAGCCAAAAATTCACCACTCCATCACACACAAATCCAATTTCTATACAACTGCATTGAATTTGCCCTAGAGCACAATATCTTTTCCTTTCTGGACAAACACTATCGCCAGATTCAGGGCACCGCTATGGGCGCAAGATTTGCTCCTAGCTATGCAAATATCTTTATGGGATACTGGGAAAACAACTATATCTGGACGAATAATCCCTACAGTGCAAACCTTATCCTATATGGAAGGTATATTGATGATATTATCATCATCTGGAATGGTACAGATTCCCAGCTAGATGGGTTCCTTAAACACTGTGGAAACAATCCGTATGATATCTCATTCACTCATGTGATTGATGATGATAATCTAGTGTTTTTAGACCTAGAACTAAGACATGATATCAATGGCCAGATATGCTCAAAAACACATTTCAAACCTACAGCGGGTAACTCATACTTACACGCCAAGAGCAACCACCATCCCCAATGGATCCGTAATGTTCCCTTTGGACAGTTTTGTAGGTTACAACGCACATGTACTATGGAAAAAGACTACTTAGAACAAAGTCTGATCCTTAAAAAGAAATTTGAGGAGAAAGGGTATGATGTACAGCTTATTGAAACAGCTTTTAATAAATATCTAGCCCTTTATGATAGCAATCCCACAGACTCTATTGACACGGAAACTGGCCCTAACTCTAAGACCACCACTGGCACTTACAATAAGAACGAAGTACGTTTTTGTACTAGATTTAGCAACAAAGCCTGGGACATCAAACACACTCTGTCCAAAAATTGGAACATTTTAAAAAACGATCCAACTCTAGGAAAGGCACTCCCTGATAAACCTACACTAATCTTCAGGAAACCTAGAGACCTCAGGAGCCTAATAGCGCAAAGTAGAGTACGCAAAAGTAATTACCAGCCGACATCTAACCCAAGTCCGTGGTCAGTGCTATTTGACCAAAAGGGTAGCTACAGATGCAGTGTTCCCAACTGTGGTACATGTGGAGTCATATGGCATCGAAAAAAAGATTTCCTGAGCACAGACGGCAAAAGATATCCCATCAAACAGTTTATAAACTGTGGGACGTCTTTGTCATCTATGGCCTAATCTGCCCTTGTGGCCTACTATATGTAGGCCGGACCTCGCGGTGCCTAAGGACACGCATCAGCCAGCATAAAAGCAACATAAAATTGGTAAAAGATAAATACTCAGTCCCCCGCCATTTTAAAGAAAAACATCAGAGTAATTACGATGGATTGAAAGTCTTCGGAATTGAGGCAATTACAAAGGACTTAGATAGTGGGAGGAGATACCAAGAGCTCTGCAGAAGAGAAAGCTTTTGGATCTTTACATTGGGTACCCTGTCTCCTAGAGGTTTAAACGATGACCTTGAGATTCATACTCTCATCTAGCCACTAGGTAGTGCAAACACAATTAGTTTATCTCTACTTTTTTCCACACTACTTTCATTTTGCGATTTATTATATCAATCATATCTAGTAATACATATACTGCTGCCATCAGGAATGTGTTGAGTGTAAGGAATGTGGTTACCTATTACTAGCCCTGACAATAATAATCTCTCATCCTACTGTACCATACTACAAGTACACATATGGTCCCTTCAGTAGTTTGGTGCTAACTAGTGACTCCCTAAGACTGTTAACATACTGCAAGCCCACGGTTCATGGATCTTTTAAATGTATAGATATGAAGTCTATCATATCTTTATATATTTGTTGTATGTATATTATTCTATATGGTTACACCGAATATATACATCTTCCATACAGGGTCCCGTCACATATGCTGCTATTACCATTCACCCTATTAAGAAGCAAAACCAAAAACCAAAAATAATAGATTGCTTTAGGTTTAAGGTGCAAGTGATGGCCTTGTATGCTGGATCATAGTATCCTAATATTAGACTCTCTCACTATCAGTAGTACTATCATTGGATCATTTTAATGTCTTTTATCAGTACTAGGGTGCTTAAGCGCCTATATCGTGGTTTTTACCTCAATATCTAACGTGCAATTATGTGTATAGAGTCGTAGTTGTATATTATGGATTTTATCTTATATCATAGTATTATATTATTATTATTTTTTCTTACTGTATTTATCATCATGTATTACATGTGTTCTATACATGATGCATAGAAGGCGTTCATGTGAACATATGCCTATATTTTTTACCCACCGGCAACACTACTGTCATATCCACTTAAGGAGTTACACGCATGTGTATGTAGTGTATACACATGTATACATATGTTCATGCTGATGTCTTTCACTTCAATACACCTCTGGAGTGCGGCAGCCAGGGCCGTCTGACCACCCCATTTGATTGGCTATGACGTGCACTCAACAGCAAGTTCGTCAGAGGGGAATCCCCAGACAGTTTCCCCCAACTAGAGCCTCGTCAGAGGATGGGGGTGGGGTGGCAGGTCTGGTATCTTACCCAATAGAGCGGTGTGGGTGTACGCGCACAGAGTGGCTGTCAGATGCGCGTGATGCGCGCTCACGTGATCGCGCCGACGGACCTGTCCTCCTCACACTGCGCATGCGCATGTTGGTCCACGCATGCGCAGTCACGAGCATTCCATACTAGCGTGTGTTCCACACACAGGGTAAACCTGCAGCTATAGAGGGAAGCATAAGATCTCCCTCTGCTGCTGACTATACATTACTACGGATCCAAGAGTACTGATCCAATCCTCTCCATCATCCGATCACGAAGCACATGCAGCTGCCTGGTAGCACACAACATACAGCTTCTGGTTGAAGGTTTGTGTGTGGGTTTATATGTCTACATATATATACATGTGTTTGTGTCACTATGGACACTTAACCATTAAGACATCCATTGACTAACAATTTATGTCTATTGTTACATTAATTGCTATATACTCATCCAGCTTCATGACAAGTCCTCTGGATGAATTGTCCATTTGATACATCGCTCACTAATGAATCATGGAATAAGACTAACTATTTACAATATATTATGTTTCATCATGTATTATCTATTATCATCATTTCCAATGGTGTCATCGCCTAGTTGATATATTATATGTACACTAAGTGGTGTATGCAAAATGTGGTTTTTTATATATTTTTTATATATTTTATATCTTATATTTTATGTTTGTCTATATCATTTCTCTCTGATGGCATTACAAATAGTGATTGTCTGTTGACGATATCTTGGCCCCTCCTACTAACCTGAGACTGCCCAACCCAGTGGGGAGGGCCTAGGTTCAGTCCAGGAGTATATATAGGAGAGAGCACTCACAGTTCAGTTAGCTCTGAGGAAGAAGGGACCCCCTTCGAAACGCGTCAGCTGTACTGAACACCCACTCCCCTGATGGGACTCATGTTATCTTCAAGTCCCTGTGAGGACTTACATGCCTGATTTTATTCGCTGTTTGTGAGTATATTTTTTACAATTAATAAATTTTGGTTACTGAGGTAATGCGCAAGGTTGGTGCGCTTCTCGTTTTCATTTCATTCTGCAGTGTTGATTGGGCTTCCCCAGCCTTGTTTTGGAGCCGCACAGCCCTTTATGCATTGGTGGACGATCCCTCCAGGCCTGGTTCCATCTGTTCGCCACCTGTCTGAGTCCCAGAGCGCAGGAGAATTCGTTTTTGATTTACCACAGAATTGTTACTCAGGGACACAGAATTGTTACTGAGGGCCACAGAACCATTACTTAGGGCCACAGAATTGTTACTCAGGGACAGACACAGAATTGTTACTGAGGGACACAGAATTGTTACTTAGGGTCACAGAAACGTTACTCAGGGACACAGAATTGTTACTGAGGGCCACAGAACCGTTACTTAGGGCCACAGAATTGTTACTCAGGGACAGACACAGAATTGTTACTGAGGGACACAGAATTGTTACTGAGGGCCACAGAACCGTTACTTAGGGCCACAGAAACGTTACTCAGGGACACAGAATTGTTACTGAGGGCCACATAACCGTTACTTAGGGCCACATAATTGTTACTCAGGGACAGACACAGAATTGTTACTGAGGGACACAGAATTGTTACTGAGGGCCACAGAACTGTTACTTAGGGTCACAGAAACGTTAGTTAGGGCCACAGAATTGTTACTCAGGGACAGACACAGAATTGTTACTAAGGGCCACAGAATTGTTACTTAGGGTCACAGAAACGTTACTCAGGGACACAGAATTGTTACTGAGGGCCACAGAACCGTTACTTAGGGCCACAGAATTGTTACTCAGGGACAGACACAGAATTGTTACTGAGGGACACAGAATTGTTACTGAGGGCCACAGAACCGTTACTTAGGGCCACAGAAACGTTACTCAGGGACACAGAATTGTTACTGAGGGCCACATAACCGTTACTTAGGGCCACATAATTGTTACTCAGGGACAGACACAGAATTGTTACTGAGGGACACAGAATTGTTACTGAGGGCCACAACCGTTACTTAGGGCCACAGAATTGTTACTCAGGGACACAGAATTGTTACTTAGGGCCACAGAACCGTTACTTAGGGCCACAGAATTGTTACTCAGGGACACAGAATTGTTACTGAGGGCCACAGAACCGTTACTTAGGGCCACAGAATTGT
Source organism: Staurois parvus (assembly GCF_062004578.1). Taxonomy (NCBI): domain Eukaryota; kingdom Metazoa; phylum Chordata; class Amphibia; order Anura; family Ranidae; genus Staurois; species Staurois parvus. Next base: position 10,995,573 of record NW_028317855.1, on the reverse strand, counting down.
TACTCAGGGACAGACACAGAATTGTTACTGAGGGACACAGAATTGTTACTGAGGGCCACAGAAACATTAATCAGGGACACAGAATTGTTACTGAGGGCCACAGAACCGTTACTTAGGGCCACATAAAAGTTAATCAGGGACTCAGAATTGTTACTGAGGGCCACAGAACCGTTACTTAGGGCCACAGAATTGTTACTCAGGGACAGACACAGAATTGTTACTGAGGGACACAGAATTGTTACTGAGGGCCACAACCATTACTTAGGGCCACAGAATTGTTACTCAGGGACACAGAATTGTTACTGAGGGCCACAGAACCGTTACTTAGGGCCACAGAATTGTTACTCAGGGACACAGAATTGTTACTGAGGGCCACAGAACCGTTACTTAGGGCCACAGAATTGTTACTCAGGGACAGACACAGAATTGTTACTGAGGGACACAGAATTGTTACTGAGGGCCACAGAAACGTTAATCAGGGACACAGAACCGTTACTTAGGGCCACATAAAAGTTAATCAGGGACACAGAATTGTTACTGAGGGCCACAGAACCGTTACTTAGGGCCACAGAATTGTTACTCAGGGACAGACACAGAATTGTTACTGAGGGACACAGAATTGTTACTGAGGGCCACAGAACTGTTACTTAGGGTCACAGAAACGTTAGTTAGGGCCACAGAATTGTTACTCAGGGACAGACACAGAATTGTTACTGAGGGCCACAGAATTGTTACTTAGGGTCACAGAAACGTTACTCAGGGACACAGAATTGTTACTGAGGGCCACAGAACCGTTACTTAGGGCCACAGAATTGTTACTCAGGGACAGACACAGAATTGTTACTGAGGGACACAGAATTGTTACTGAGGGCCACAGAACCGTTACTTAGGGTCACAGAAACGTTACTCAGGGACACAGAATTGTTACTGAGGGCCACATAACCGTTACTTAGGGCCACATAATTGTTACTCAGGGACAGACACAGAATTGTTACTGAGGGACACAGAATTGTTACTGAGGGCCACAACCGTTACTTAGGGCCACAGAATTGTTACTCAGGGACACAGAATTGTTACTTAGGGCCACAGAACCGTTACTTAGGGCCACAGAATTGTTACTCAGGGACACAGAATTGTTACTGAGGGCCACAGAACCGTTACTTAGGGCCACAGAATTATTACTCAGGGACAGACACAGAATTGTTACTGAGGGACACAGAATTGTTACTGAGGTCCACAGAAACATTAATCAGGGACACAGAATTGTTACTGAGGGCCACAGAACCGTTACTTAGGGCCACATAAAAGTTAATCAGGGACATAGAATTGTTACTGAGGGCCACAGAACCATTACTTAGGGCCACAGAATTGTTACTCAGGGACAGACACAGAATTGTTACTGAGGGACACAGAATTGTTACTGAGGGCCACAACCGTTACTTAGGGCCAGAGAATTGTTACTCAGGGACACAGAATTGTTACTGAGGGCCACAGAACCGTTACTTAGGGCCACAGAATTGTTACTCAGGGACAGACACAGAATTGTTACTGAGGGACACAGAATTGTTACTGAGGGCCACAGAAAGGTTAATCAGGGACACAGAATTGTTACTGAGGGCCACAGAACCGTTACTTAGGGCCACATAAATGTTAATCAGGGACACAGAATTGTTACTGAGGGCCACAGAACCGTTACTTAGGGCCACAGAATTGTTACTCAGGGACAGACACAGAATTGTTACTGAGGGACACAGAATTGTTACTGAGGGCCACAGAACCGTTACTTAGGGCCACAGAAACGTTAATCAGGGACACAGAATTGTTACTGAGGGCCACAGAACCGTTACTTAGGGCCACATAAACGTTAATCAGGGACACAGAATTGTTACTGAGGGCCACAGAACCGTTACTTAGGGCCACAGAATTGTTACTCACGGACAGACACAGAATTGTTTCTTGAGGGACACAGAATTGTTACTGAGGGCCACAGAACCGTTACTTAGGGCCACAGAAATGTTAATCAGGGACACAGAATTGTTACTGAGGGCCACAGAACCGTTACTTAGGGCCACGTAAACGTTAATCAGGGACAGACACAGAATTGTTACTGAGGGACACAGAATTGTTACTGAGGGCCACAGAACCGTTACTTAGGGCCACAGAATTGTTACTTAGGGACACAGAATTGTTACTGAGGGCCACAGAACCGTTACTTAGGGCCACAGAATTGTTACTTAGTGACACAGAATTGTTACTGAGGGCCACAGAACCGTTACTTAGGGCCACAGATTTGTTACTTAGGGACACAGAATTGTTACTGAGGGCCACAGAACTGTTACTTAGGGCCACAGAATTGTTACTCGGACAGACACAGAATTGTTACTCAGGGACACAGAATTGTTACTGAGGGCCACAGAACCGTTACTTAGGGCCACAGAATTGTTACTCAGGGACACAGAATTGTTACTGAGGGCCACAGAACTGTTACTTAGGGCCACAGAATTGTTACTCAGGGACACAGAATTGTTACTGAGGGCCACAGAACTGTTACTTAGGGCCACAGAATTGTTACTCAGGGACAGACACAGAATTGTTACTCAGGGACACAGAATTGTTACTCAGGGACACAGAATCGTTGAATTAAAGAGTATGTCAGACAACATGCAGAGGAGTGGCAGAGGAGGCAATGTTTTAGGAGCGAGCAGACGTGGCAGCAGAGGAAGGGGTCGAGGCAGCACTATTCGCAGCCAGAGGAGAGTGCTCCCGATGTCATCCAGCGGTCGTGTCTCCACCGACAACCCTGCCGTCGTCGATTGGTTGGCTCGGTCGTCTTCCTCTTCCCAGGTCACCTCTGACACCTACAGCCAACGGTCGGTGGGTACGTCAGACACAACCGTTAGTTGGCATGGCCCGGGACCAAGCCCACTGAAATCACGTGTCCTCTACCTGCCCCTATCCTTTGGTGTTCCCTCACCAAGCGAAGTATCGCATGCTGTGGGCTCAGCCCCACTGTACAGTGAGGAAGAGCTAACAGAGGGCGGTCAGGAACGGGGGGAGACATCCGCCTTTTCAGCAGCCAGGCGAAGAAGTAGTGGTGAGGAGAGTGGCTCGGTAGCCGGTCTAGAGACAGGTCTGTCTCCTGACCCAGACGCAGCCGAGGGGGCTAGTAGTGAGGCGGAGACCCTACTTGATGATGAGGAGGTTGATCGCACTTGGCAGCCTCGTTGTCATCAGGCAATTTCTTCCGCATCATCAGGAGAAGAGGGTGGCAGCTTGGCAGCGAGCGAAACAGTCGGTGGGTTGCCCAGGAGACAGCAGCAGGGTCGCAGCAGTGTCAGTGGAGCCAAACGGCCACGGAGTAGAGCACCAGCTCCACTGCAGCCTACCACCATGGCCAGTAGTGGTGCCGGTGTGCACGGAGGAAGCAGCAGTCAGCCAGTGAGGAGTATCGGGGGCAAAGTTTCCTACTCGGCGGTGTGGCAATTTTTTGTCAAGCCGCCCGAAGAAGTAAACGTAGCCGTATGTCGACTATGTGGCCAGAAAGTCAAGCATGGCCAGGGGGCCCATGTTGGGACTACAGCGTTGCGGCAGCATATGCAGCGTCGCCATTTGGTGGCCTGGGAAAACCGTGATAAAGATACGGCGGTTCTGCCCGCCCCAGCCCCCGCTCCATCACCCGCTCCGTTACTTGCTCCGTCACCTGACGTCAATCGCCCTCCATCAGCCAGTCAAGGCTCCAACACCTCTGCTGAGGGGAGTTGTCGCTCGTTGGCATCTTCCGCTCGTTCAGATGCTCCTTCTCCTTCTACTCCTCTTCACGGATTCCGTCAGCAGTCTTTCTTGGAATCCGTTTCCAAGAGACAACAGTTTGCGAGCACGCACCCGACGGTGCAAAAGCTGAACGTCCTCCTGTCCAAGTTGCTGGTGCTGCAGTCCCTCCCTTTCCAAGTGGTGGACTCAGCACCTTTCCGAGAAATGATGGCTTGTGCCGCGCCGCGGTGGAGAGTGCCAAGCCGTCATTTCTTCGCCAAAAAGGCAGTGCCAGCCCTGCATTCACATGTAGAAGAGATGGTGGGCCAGTCTTTGAGCATGTCGGTCTCTGCCAAAGTGCACGGCAGCGCCGACGTGTGGAGCTGTAACTACAGTCAGGGACAGTACATGTCATTTACGGCCCACTGGGTGAACGTGGTGCCGTCACAGCCGCACCAGCAACTTGGACAGGTCACGCCGCTTTTGCCTCCACGTTTGCACGTCCTTGGTCCGGCAAAGATGTCCGCCTCTACCACCTCTTCTTCCGTCGTGTCCTCAGCCGCCACCCCCGTGCCAAGTCCCATTACCCGACCGGCATATCACATGTGCAGGGCGCAACGGTGTCACGCTGTGCTGCACCTGGTATGCCTTGGCGAACGTAGTCACACAGGGGAGGAACTTCTCAGTGTAATGAACAGAGAAATCGACAGATGGCTGTCTCCGCGCAAACTCAAAATCGGAACCATGTTGACCGACAACGGAAAGATCATGGTGTCTGCTCTGCGTCAAGGAAGGTTGTGCCATGCGCCATGCATGGCTCACGTGTTCAATCTGGTTGTCAAGCGGTTCCTAAAATCCACCATCCCACTGCAAGACATCCTTAAAATGTCACGTAAACTTTGCATGCATTTCAGCCATTCCTACACCGCAAAGCACACCCTCCTTGAGCTGCAGCGGCAGAACGGAATTGCACAGCATCGCCTGATCTGCGACGTTGCAACAAGGTGGAATTCAACCCTACACATGTTAGACCGCCTTTACGAACAGCGAAAGGCCATCACCGATTTCCTGATGTTACAAGCGGATAAAGGTACTCCCCTGTGTAACTTTGATGTCAGCCATTGGCAGCTCATGCGTGACACCTGCCGCTTGCTCAGGCCCTTTGAGGAGGCCACGCTATTCGTGAGTCGGCAGGACTATGGGATGAACGACATCATTCCTCTGTTGCACGTCCTGGAACAAATGCTGTTAACAATGGCTGGTCAGGGTGCGGTAGACGTGGCGCACAGATCTCAACGCCACATGACCCCTGTGGGGGCAGGACAGGAAGAAGAGGAGGAGGTAGAGGAGGACATTTGTGCTCAGGAATTATTGAGTGAAATGGGTGGTTTTTCCACTCAGCGGACAGGAGTGGAGGAGCAGGAGCATCTGGTAGAGGAGGAGGAGGAGGAGGAGACAGAGGACCCAGACGCACCGTGGCAGTATGCTGTGGAGATGGAGGCAGGGAGTCCCTCGCATTCCTTGGCACAAATGGCCCATAGCATGCTCGCTTGCTTGCGTAGCGACAGCCGAATAATAACCATCAGACAGAGGGATGACTTTTGGCTGTCCACCTTGTTGGACCCTCGCTACTGTTCAAAAATGGTGGCCTTTTTCACACCTGCTGAGAGGGAGGCCAAAATAACGTACTATAAAAACCACCTATGTAGTCAGTTGGTCTCTGCCTTTGTGCGCCAACGTCCATCCTCAGACACTGTGGGCCCTGTGCGCTCGCGTTCCGCTGCCATGGCAGCAGGGGAGGGGTGGGGTGGTAGGAGCAGTGGCAGCTCCACCAGCAGCGGCTGCCTCAGTCTGCAGTCGATGATGAGTAGCTTTCTTCACCAGCGCAGTGAGGAAACTACTAACCAGCCGCAGCAGCAGCAGCAGCAGCAGCAGCAGCATCAGGTGGACCTAGAGCAGGACCTCAAACAACAGGCTTGGGCCTACTTGGACAGCACCCTGCCAACCGAGGTAGACAATCCCCTTGACTACTGGGCAACGAAACTTGACCTTTGGCCCCAACTAGCTGAATTTGCCCTTGAAAGGCTGTCATGCCCGGCCAGTAGCGTGGCATCGGAGCGCGTGTTTAGTGCGGCAGGAGGTATTGTAACTCCGCGGAGGACACGACTGTCCACCCAAAGTGTGGAGAGACTCACGTTTGTGAAAATGAATCAGGCGTGGATTAGTCTGGATTTCAAACCACCAGTTCCTGACACAACTGACTAAATCCGCCATGAATCATGCCTCAAACATGTGCCACCTTCAGGTCTCCTCACACACTGCTGGTGTGTTCCATTTTTTGTCATAGGGTGCTGGCAGATTACGGGCCTCCCATAGCTGCTGCCAGGCCCCTAATCTGCCATGGGCCCCTATACCGCCTCCTCATGCTGCTGCCAAGTCCAGAGTCTCTCATGGGTCCCTGTACGGCCTCCCATTGCTGCTGTCTCCATCGCCACACTCTGCCATGTGCCACTTTCAGGTCTCCTCACACACTGTTGGTGTGTTGAATTTTTTGACATAGGGTGCTGGCAGATTACGGGCCTCCCATAGCTGCTGCCAGGCCCCTAATCTGCCATGGGCCCCTATATACCACCTCCTCATGCTGCTGCCAAGTCCAGAGTCTGTCATGGGTCCCTGTACGGCCTCCCATTGCTGCTGTCTCCATCGCCACACTCTGCCATGTGCCACTGTCAGGTCTCCTCACACTGCTGGTGTGTTGAATTTTTTGACATAGGGTGCTGGCAGATTACGGGCCTCCTATAGCTGCTGCCAGGCCCCTAATCTGCCATAGGCCCCTATATACCGCCTCCTCATGCTGCTGCCAGGTCCAGAGTCTCTCATGAGTCCCTGTACGGCCTCCCATTGCTGCTGTCTCCATCGCCACACTCTGCCATGTGCCACTTTCAGGTCTCCTCACACACTGCTGGTGTGTTGAATTTTTTGACATAGGGTGCTGGCAGATTACGGGCCTCCTATAGCTGCTGCCAGGCCCCTAATCTGCCATAGGCCCCTATATACCGCCTCCTCATGCTGCTGCCAGGTCCAGAGTCTGTCATGGGTCCCTGTACGGCCTCCCATTGCTGCTGTCTCCATCGCCACACTCTGCCATGTGCCACTTTCAGGTCTCCTCACACACTGCTGGTGTGTTGAATTTTTTGACATAGGGTGCTGGCAGATTACGGGCCTCCTATAGCTGCTGCCAGGCCCCTAATCTGCCATAGGCCCCTATATACCGCCTCCTCATGCTGCTGCCAGGTCCAGAGTCTCTCATGGGTCCCTGTACGGCCTCCCATTGCTGCTGTCTCCATCGCCACACTCTGCCATGTGCCACTTTCAGGTCTCCTCACACACTGCTGGTGTGTTGAATTTTTTGACATAGGGTGCTGGCAGATTACGGGCCTCCCATAGCTGCTGCCAGGCCCCTAATCTGCCATGGGCCCCTATATACCGCCTCCTCATGCTGCTGCCAAGTCCAGAGTCTGTCATGGGTCCCTGTACGGCCTCCCATTGCTGCTGTCTCCATCGCCACACTCTGCCATGTGCCACTTTCAGGTCTCCTCACACACTGCTGGTGTGTTCAATTTTTTGACATAGGGTGCTGGCAGATTACGGGCCTCCCATAGCTGCTGCCAGGCCCCTAATCTGCCATGGGCCCCTATATACCTCCTCCTCATGCTGCTGCCAAGTCCAGAGTCTGTCATGGGTCCCTGTACGGCCTCCCATTGCTGCTGTCTCCATCGCCACACTCTGCCATGTGCCACTTTCAGGTCTCCTCACACACTGCTGGTGTGTTCAATTTTTTGACATAGGGTGCTGGCAGATTACGGGCCTCCCATAGCTGCTGCCAGGCCCCTAATCTGCCATGGGCCCCTATATACCGCCTCCTCATGCTGCTGCCAGGTCCAGAGTCTGTCATGGGTCCCTGTACGGCCTCCCATTGCTGCTGTCTCCATCGCCACACTCTGCCATGTGCCACTTTCAGGTCTCCTCACACACTGCTGGTGTGTTGAATTTTTTGACATAGGGTGCTGGCAGATTACGGGCCTCCTATAGCTGCTGCCAGGCCCCTAATCTGCCATAGGCCCCTATATACCGCCTCCTCATGCTGCTGCCAGGTCCAAAGTCTCTCATGGGTCCCTGTACGGCCTCCCATTGCTGCTGTCTCCATCGCCACACTCTGCCATGTGCCACTTTCAGGTCTCCTCACACACTGCTGGTGTGTTCAATTTTTTGACATAGGGTGCTGGCAGATTACGGGCCTCCCATAGCTGCTGCCAGGCCCCTAATCTGCCATGGGCCCCTATATACCTCCTCCTCATGCTGCTGCCAAGTCCAGAGTCTGTCATGGGTCCCTGTACGGCCTCCCATTGCTGATGTCTCCATCGCCACACTGCCATGTGCCACTTTCAGGTCTCCTCACACTGCTGGTGTGTTGAATTTTTTGACATAGGGTGCTGGCAGATTACGGGCCTCCTATAACTGCTGCCAGGCCCCTAATCTGCCATAGGCCCCTATATACCGCCTCCTCATGCTGCTGCCAAGTCCAGAGTCTGTCATGGGTCCCTGTACGGCCTCCCATTGCTGCTGTCTCCATCGCCACACTCTGCCATGTGCCACTTTCAGGTCTCCTCACACACTGCTGGTGTGTTCAATTTTTTGACATAGGGTGCTGGCAGATTACGGGCCTCCCATAGCTGCTGCCAGGCCCCTAATCTGCCATGGGCCCCTATATACCGCCTCCTCATGCTGCTGCCAAGTCCAGAGTCTGTCATGGGTCCCTGTACGGCCTCCCATTGCTGCTGTCTCCATCGCCACACTCTGCCATGTGCCACTTTCAGGTCTCCTCACACACTGCTGGTGTGTTCAATTTTTTGACATAGGGTGCTGGCAGATTACGGGCCTCCCATAGCTGCTGCCAGGCCTCTAATCTGCCATGGGCCCCTATATACCTCCTCCTCATGCTGCTGCCAAGTCCAGAGTCTGTCATGGGTCCCTGTACGGCCTCCCATTGCTGCTGTCTCCATCGCCACACTCTGCCATGTGCCACTTTCAGGTCTCCTCACACACTGCTGGTGTGTTCAATTTTTTGACATAGGGTGCTGGCAGATTACGGGCCTCCCATAGCTGCTGCCAGGCCCTTAATCTGCCATGGGCCCCTATATACCGCCTCCTCATGCTGCTGCCAGGTCCAGAGTCTGTCATGGGTCCCTGTACGGCCTCCCATTGCTGCTGTCTCCATCGCCACACTCTGCCATGTGCCACTTTCAGGTCTCCTCACACACTGCTGGTGTGTTGAATTTTTTGACATAGGGTGCTGGCAGATTACGGGCCTCCTATAGCTGCTGCCAGGCCCCTAATCTGCCATAGGCCCCTATATACCGCCTCCTCATGCTGCTGCCAGGTCCAAAGTCTCTCATGGGTCCCTGTACGGCTTCCCATTGCTGCTGTCTCCATCGCCACACTCTGCCATGTGCCACTTTCAGGTCTCCTCACACACTGCTGGTGTGTTGAATTTTTTGACATAGGGTGCTGGCAGATTACGGGCCTCCCATAGCTGCTGCCAGGCCCCTAATCTGCCATGGGCCCCTATATACCGCCTCCTCATGCTGCTGCCAAGTCCAGAGTCTGTCATGGGTCCCTGTACGGCCTCCCATTGCTGCTGTCTCCATCGCCACACTCTGCCATGTGCCACTTTCAGGTCTCCTCACACACTGCTGGTGTGTTCAATTTTTTGACATAGGGTGCTGGCAGATTACGGGCCTCCCATAGCTGCTGCCAGGCCCCTAATCTGCCATGGGCCCCTATATACCTCCTCCTCATGCCGCTGCCAAGTCCAGAGTCTGTCATGGGTCCCTGTACGGCCTCCCATTGCTGCTGTCTCCATCGCCACACTGCCATGTGCCACTTTCAGGTCTCCTCACACTGCTGGTGTGTTGAATTTTTTGACATAGGGTGCTGGCAGATTACGGGCCTCCTATAGCTGCTGCCAGGCCCCTAATCTGCCATAGGCCCCTATATACCGCCTCCTCATGCTGCTGCCAAGTCCAGAGTCTGTCATGGGTCCCTGTACGGCCTCCCATTGCTGCTGTCTCCATCGCCACACTCTGCCATGTGCCACTTTCAGGTCTCCTCACACACTGCTGGTGTGTTCAATTTTTTGACATAGGGTGCTGGCAGATTACGGGCCTCCTATAGCTGCTGCCAGGCCCCTAATCTGCCATAGGCCCCTATATACCGCCTCCTCATGCTGCTGCCAAGTCCAGAGTCTGTCATGGGTCCCTGTACGGCCTCCCATTGCTGCTGTCTCCATCGCCACACTCTGCCATGTGCCACTTTCAGGTCTCCTCACACACTGCTGGTGTGTTGAATTTTTTGACATAGGGTGCTGGCAGATTACGGGCCTCCTATAGCTGCTGCCAGGCCCCTAATCTGCCATGGGCCCCTATATACCGCCTCCTCATGCTGCTGCCAAGTCCAGAGTCTGTCATGGGTCCCTGTACGGCCTCCCATTGCTGCTGTCTCCATCGCCACACTCTGCCATGTGCCACTTTCAGGTCTCCTCACACTGCTGGTGTGTTGAATTTTTTGACATAGGGTGCTGGCAGATTACGGGCCTCCTATAGCTGCTGCCAGGCCCCTAATCTGCCATAGGACCCTATATACCGCCTCCTCATGCTGCTGCCAAGTCCAGAGTCTGTCATGGGTCCCTGTACGGCCTCCCATTGCTGCTGTCTCCATCGCCACACTCTGCCATGTGCCACTTTCAGGTCTCCTCACACACTGCTGGTGTGTTCAATTTTTTGACATAGGGTGCTGGCAGATTACGGGCCTCCCATAGCTGCTGCCAGGCCCCTAATCTGCCATGGGCCCCTATATACCGCCTCCTCATTCTGCTGCCAAGTCCAGAGTCTGTCATGGGTCCCTGTACGGCCTCCCATTGCTGCTGTCTCCATCGCCACACTCTGCCATGTGCCACTTTCAGGTCTCCTCACACACTGCTGGTGTGTTCAATTTTTTGACATAGGGTGCTGGCAGATTACGGGCCTCCCATAGCTGCTGCCAGGCCCCTAATCTGCCATGGGCCCCTATATACCGCCTCCTCATGCTGCTGCCAAGTCCAGAGTCTGTCATGGGTCCCTGTACGGCCTCCCATTGCTGCTGTCTCCATCGCCACACTCTGCCATGTGCCACTTTCAGGTCTCCTCACACACTGCTGGTGTGTTGAATTTTTTGACATAGGGTGCTGGCAGATTACGGGCCTCCTATAGCTGCTGCCAGGCCCCTAATCTGCCATGGGCCCCTATATACCGCCTCCTCATGCTGCTGCCAAGTCCAGAGTCTGTCATGGGTCCCTGTACGGCCTCCCATTGCTGCTGTCTCCATCGCCACACTCTGCCATGTGCCACTTTCAGGTCTCCTCACACTGCTGGTGTGTTGAATTTTTTGACATAGGGTGCTGGCAGATTACGGGCCTCCTATAGCTGCTGCCAGGCCCCTAATCTGCCATAGGCCCCTATATACCGCCTCCTCATGCTGCTGCCAAGTCCAGAGTCTGTCATGGGTCCCTGTACGGCCTCCCATTGCTGCTGTCTCCATCGCCACACTCTGCCATGTGCCACTTTCAGGTCTCCTCACACACTGCTGGTGTGTTCAATTTTTTGACATAGGGTGCTGGCAGATTACGGGCCTCCCATAGCTGCTGCCAGGCCCCTAATCTGCCATGGGCCCCTATATACCGCCTCCTCATGCTGCTGCCAAGTCCAGAGTCTGTCATGGGTCCCTGTACGGCCTCCCATTGCTGCTGTCTCCATCGCCACACTCTGCCATGTGCCACTTTCAGGTCTCCTCACACTGCTGGTGTGTTGAATTTTTTGACATAGGGTGCTGGCAGATTACGGGCCTCCTATAGCTGCTGCCAGGCCCCTAATCTTCCATGGGCCCCTATATACCGCCTCCTCATGCTGCTGCCAAGTCCAGAGTCTGTCATGGGTCCCTGTACGGCCTCCCATTGCTGCTGTCTCCATCGCCACACTCTGCCATGTGCCACATTCAGGTCTCCTCACACACTGCTGGTGTGTTGAATTTTTTGACATAGGGTGCTGGCAGATTACGGGCCTCCTATAGCTGCTGCCAGGCCCCTAATCTGCCATAAGCCCCTATATACCGCCTCCTCATGCTGCTGCCAAGTCCAGAGTCTGTCATGGGTCCCTGTACGGCCTCCCATTGCTGCTGTCTCCATCGCCACACTCTGCCATGTGCCACTTTCAGGTCTCCTCACACACTGCTGGTGTGTTGAATTTTTTGACATAGGGTGCTGGCAGATTACGGGCCTCCTATAGCTGCTGCCAGGCCCCTAATCTGCCATAGGCCCCTATATACCGCCTCCTCATGCTGCTGCCAGGTCCAGAGTCTCTCATGGGTCCCTGTACGGCCTCCCATTGCTGCTGTCTCCATCGCCACACTCTGCCATGTGCCACTTTCAGGTCTCCTCACACTGCTGGTGTGTTCCATTTTTTGTCATAGGGTGCTGGCAGATTACGGGCCTCCCATAGCTGCTGCCAGGCCCCTAATCTGCCATGGGCCCCTATACCGCCTCCTCATGCTGCTGCCAGGTCCAGAGTCTCTCATGGGTCCCTGTACGGCCTCCCATTGCTGCTGTCTCCATCGCCACACTCTGCCATGTGCCACTTTCAGGTCTCCTCACACTGCTGGTGTGTTCCATTTTTTGTCATAGGGTGCTGGCAGATTACGGGCCTCCCATAGCTGCTGCCAGGCCCCTAATCTGCCATTGGCCCCTATACCGCCTCCTCATGCTGCTGCCAGGTCCAGAGTCTCTCATGGGTCCCTGTACGGCCTCCCATTGCTGCTGTCTCCATCGCCACACTCTGCCATGTGCCACTTTCAGGTCTCCTCACACTGCTGGTGGGTTCCATTTTTGTCATAGGGTACTGGCAGATTACGGGCCTCCCATAGCTGCTGCCAGGCCCCTAATCTGCCATGGGCCCCCGAACCGACTCCTCATGCTGCTTCCAGGCCCGTAATCTGTCATGGGCCCCTGTTGTCGCTTGTTGGCATATTCCGCTCGTTCAGATGCTCCTTCTCCTGCTACTCCTCTTCACGGATTCCGTCAGCAGTCTTTCTTGGAATCCGTTTCCAAGAGACAACAGTTTGCGAGCACGCACCCGACGGTGCAGAAGCTGAACGTCCTCCTGTCCAAGTTGCTGCTGCCAGGCTCTTAATCTGTCATGCGCCCCTGTACCGCCTCCTCATGCTGCTGCCAGGTCCAGAGTGTGTCATGGGCCCCCGTACCGACTCCTCATGCTGCTGCCAGGCCCGTAATCTGTCATGGGCCCCTGTACCGCCTCACCCATGCTGCTGCCAGGTCCAGAGTGTGTCATGGGTCCCTGTACGGCCTCCCATTGCTGCTGCCAGGCCCGTAATCTGCCATGGGCCCCCGTACCGACTCCTCATGCTGCTGCCAGGCCCGTAATCTGTCATGGGCCCCTGTACCGCCTCCTCATGCTGCTGCCAGGTCCAGAGTGTGTCATGGGTCCCTGTACGGCCTCCCATTGCTGCTGTCTCTATCGCCACACTCTGCCATGTGCCACTTTCAGGTCTCCTCACACTGCTGGTGGTTTCCATTTTTGTCATAGGGTGCTGTATGGCCTCCCATTGCTGCTGCCTCCACCGCCACACTGTGGCTCCACACTCTGGTTTTGGCCCCGTGACTGCCCAAATGAGTGAAGTGTGCGGTGATTCTAAGATCGACGGCACTCATCTGCATGTCATACTGACTGACAGTATTATTTCTCTTCCCCAGCAGACTCCAAGGGCATTTAAATTAAAGGTACAGTGTTCTGCACTAATATTAAGTCTCTCTGAAGCCTAGAAACACCCTTTTTTAAGTTAAATTCACAGCGAATATATTCGACTCGAATCGAAATTTTTCCACGAATTCGCCGAATCAGTCGAATCGAATTTTTGAATACTTCGCTCATCTCTAAAAGTAATGGTAAAACACAATGATAACGGCCAATTTCCAATAACTGCTGGTGAAAATAGAATCATTAGTAGAACCAATATGGATTTATGAAGAACCGTTCTTGCCAGACCAACATTTTAACCTTCTATGAGGAGGTGAGCTGGGTTCTAGTAGATGACAGACTTAGCAATAGCATACAATGCCAAACTGCAGCAAGCAAGGCAAGCAGACTATTAGCATGCATTTAAAGGGTATTTACTCAAGAGATAAAGTCATAATTCTACTCCTCTTCAAAACTCCAACGTTCCAACGCATCCTGAGTATGACATCCAGTTCTGGTCACCAGTCCTCAGGAACGATGTCCTTGAACCAGAGAGAGTACAGAGAAAGGCAACAAAGCTAATAAAGCAACTGGAGGACCTTTGTTATGAGTAATAACTACAAACGTTAAACGTATTCACCCTGGAGAAATGTCTCTAAGGAAGGTGTATGATAGTGATTTTAATGAAGACTTTGGCATTGGGAGGAAACTTTTTAATCTTAGGTCTCTAAAAAAGACATGCAGCCATTTAATGAAGTTGAATGATAAAGTTGAAATAGTTCAATATTTTACCTCTTGCACATGGGCATCATAATTTACTGTTTACCCAGGAACTTGTTGACAGAAAGTCCCTGAGTAATGTTGAGTATAAGTGAGTAAAGGTGTGTATGCATATAGATGAGTAAAATTCTTCTTCATTGCCAGTGCTGAGATATACTCATTTATACTCACGTAAACAGGCCTACAGGCGAGTGAACATGCGTATGCAAGTAAATTACTGCACTTTAATACAAAGTTGAGTACAGAGCAGTAAAACAAAAAGATAATTTTTTTAATTTCTGATCTTTATGTGTGCATTGTCCCATGGACAACAATGCATCTTATTTCAGATCAGTAAAAAACGCAGCATTTTTTACTCTTTAACTTTAAGAGGCAAGTGTGTAAGGGGTTCTTTACTGCTAGGACAGTAAGGATGTTGAGCTCACTTCCACAGCTGGTGGTGTCAGTGAGGAGTGTAGACAATTTCAAAAACTTTTTGATGGGTTTCTTAGGGATGGGGATATTGAAAATTCTCTCTCTCTCTCTCGTCAGGACTCAGTGCAGGCCAGTCAACTTCCTCCACCCCAAACTTGCTCATCCATGTCTTTATGTACCTTGCTTTGTGGTGAACTGTCATGTGGGAATAGGAAGGGGCCATCTCCAAACTGTTCCCGCAAAGTTGGGAACATGAAATTGTCCAAAATGTCTTGGTATACTGACACCTTAAGAGTTCCCTTCACTTGAAGTAAGGGGCCAAGCCCAACCCCTGAAAAACAACCTCCATACCATAATTCCCCCTCCACAAAACTTTACACTTGGCACAATGCAGTCTGGCAAATACTGTTCTCCTGGCAACGGCCATGATTCTTCACTCCAGAGAACACATCTTCACTGCTTTAGAGTCCAATGGTGGCGTGCTTTACATCACTGCATCCGACACTTTGCATTGCACTTGGTGATGTAATGAAGCTCTCTACGCACTGTTGTTGTGCTAATCTGAAGGGCACATGAAGTTTGGAGGTCTTTAGCTGCAGACAGTTGGCAACTTCTGCGCACTGTACGCTTCAGCATGCGCTGACCCCGCTCTGTCATTTTACTTGGCCTACCACTTGGTGGCTGAGTTGCTGTTGTCTCCAGTTGCTTCCACTTTGTTATAATACCACTAACAGTTGACCATGGAATATTTAGTAACAAGGACATTTCACAGATGGACTTAATCCACAGGTGGCAACTTATCACGGAACCACGCTTGAATTCACTGAGCTCCTGAGAGCGTCCCATTCTTTCACAAGTGTTTGTAAAAGCAGTCTGCATGCCTAGGTGCTTGATTTTATACATCTGTGACCATAGAAGTGATTGGAACACCTGAATCCAATAATTTAGAGAGGTGTCCCAATACAGTCAATATAGTATATTTTAAAGTATATTTCCCCTTTTGCAACCAAATTTTGATAACACTTACTTTATTTTTGTTACAAGTTCTCATTTAAATGGCATAACTTAAAAAAATTCTGCCTACCATTTAAGAGTCTGTCTTCTGATACCTCCAGCATTTAAAACTTACTTACTTAGTACTTTTTGTTTATGAGGGGGCTGAAGAGCTGTTTAGTAAAGTTGTTTGTTAATGAGAGGAAATTTAGTCTGATATTGTTCAGAAATGCTTGAAGTCTGTCATGAGGCCCTCTTATGAGAAACATCTAAAAAATAAGAAATATAAAAAATAGGTATGCAATGTGACAATAAAACTTTGGGGTATTTTTTCGCTAAAAAGAGGAGGGAAAATGTACAGGTTTTCAGCATAGTTTTTACAATCTTTAGGACAGGCTGTTAGTTTTTTTAGGTAAAGGGAGCAGGCAGACTGCATTTGGATGAAGCAAAACATTATATTTACAATTTACCCCCTTCCTGTCCAGGCCAATTTTCAGTTTTCAGTGCTATCACACTTTGAATGGCAATTGCGCAGTCATGCATCACGGTACCCATATACATTTTTTAGCAATTTTTTGAGACAGATAAAACTTTATTAGGGTGGTATTTATTCACCACTGTTTTTTTTTATTTTTTTGCTATATAAATTAAAAAGTCCAAAATATTTTGAAAAAAAATGTTTTTAATATAAAATTTGCAAATAAATAATCTTTCTTCATAAATCTTGCCCCAAATTTATTCAACTATCTTTTTAGTAAAAAAAAATAGCGCACATTAGTATATAACCAAAAATTATAATTTTTCAAAAATTATTTTTACATTTTTATTTAATTTTTTAATATTATTATTTATGTTTTTTTAATATACTGTCACCCTAGCAGTACAGTGTCACCATAGTGACACTGTACTACTTGTGGGGGATGATGAAGATTTTTTTTTTTTACACGGATTGCTTTTACACCCATAAATAAAGGCTGTAAAAGCAATAATTTCTCCTGTGTGAGCTGTGATTGGTAACAGCTTGTCACATGTAGTAAGCAATGATGTCAGAAGTGACATCTTGCTTACTACTATTCATGTGATCACTGATTGGCCAATCAGTGATCACATGATCACTGATTGGCCAATCAGTGATCACATGATTGTGACCTCACACAGAGGTCCAGCACAATGATTGGTGTTCCGCTGTGTCCTGAGGACACAGCAGGCACCTGATCGCGGTGCTGCATGCTCCCAGGGAGCACACACAAGCAGGGTAGCGGGGAGGACATTTATAAATGGCCACCTGCCCCTGCACTGCTCCTGTCCAGCCATTTATATACATGGGCCGCATGGGAAGTGGCTAATACAGACAAATGTTAGTGATTTCAAACAATCTTTTAAGCCTTTTTGTATAGTTGGCAGTATCTGAGGGATTGAATGGGCAGATTTTTATTTCTTTTTAGATTTTTTTTTAATTTTGGAGACATTTTACAGAATTGCCTCCCATGCTTTTAAATCTTTTTGCATAGGATGCTTTTTCTGATGGAGAGGTCAGGAAGATTTCCTCAATAAATTGATTTATTTATTTTTTTTTTTTAGATAGAATATAACAATTATACCTATTTGCTTCAGAGAATATCAACCTTATTATTAGGAGGCATATTTAGAGGAAGACAGGTGGTTAATTTTAGTCATAAACAGTAAACAAAGCTGTATTCTTTCAAATACTATATAAAAAGTATGATTTTGTTGAACAGAATCTCATCTATTTTAATGCAAGGCAATTTTGGAGGCAGGGAGTAGGTGAATTGTAGCCTGGAAAGTTACATGAAACTGTATGCTTTCAAAGACAATATATAAAAAATTGTATGAATTTGCTAAACAGAAGTTTATTCCTTTAGTGGGAGGTGCTTTTGGAGGCATAGAGAAAGCATATTTCAGTCTAAAAATTTTAACTTAAAAGTGTATATTTTTTTAAAGACACTTTATAAACAATATACAGATTTGTTCACAGAATTTCATCCTTTTAGATGTGAGGCATTTTTGAAGGCATAGATGAAAGGATTAATGGAATATAACCGAATCCATTTTGTACACACTAATACAAGATGCTTGCTTAACATACATATATATACTGTATGAACTTTGTACAATAACAAAACTGTCTATGCCAGCTTTATGTAGAAATAAGTGTTTTTGCACACTTTACAAAAAAGGAGATAACCTTTACTCTCATTTCTGAAAAGTTGTAACCACAGCTTGGGCGTTGGACCAAATTATAGCTACGATCTGGGCGTTAGGCCAGATATGTTGTAAAAGATAAGGCAAAGACTTGGGTGTAATGCAGATGTCATGCAAATAATTGTTGGGTCTGAAAGTATGTTATCTGGAGTCTGCCCAGAGGCTAAAGTATAAAAACCCTGATGTTATGCCAATAAAGCTGAAGTGTTTGCAATTGCAACTGAGGTAACTTGAGTGCACTCACTTTCCGAGATCTCGTAGCTATGTCCAGGTGTCAGGGCTCCGGGGTGTGACCAGAGGTATGTGACTGACGCAGGGAAGCGCAGGCTTCAGATAAGTTATAAACAATATAATTTATTAAAGACTAACAATACAAACATAAACGCAGTGCAATACTAAAACATAACACAGTGCAAACGAACCAAACCAAACCACCCACAGATAACAGTACATATAATGCAAGCGTCGTCAGGCAGGCCGGGTCAATAACAATCGGGCAGGTAGGTACAGGGGGTCAGGCAGAGAATGGTCGGGGTCACAAGCCAGGGATAAAACAGGAGAAGTCAGCAGAGGTCTGGATCAGGCAGGGTCAGCAACGAATCAGACAGAGACAGGGACAGGAACAGGAACAGGAATGCAGGAACAAGATACAGGGCCCAGGAAAAACACACACCAAGGCCGAGACTGCAGGTCTGGCCATCCCTTAAATACACCTGCATGATCAACTTCAGGTGTTTGGCTGGCTGCAGGGTTGAGTCTCTGATTGCCGGGAGCACCCGCTGGCCAGCCCTGGTACTGCAGCCCACAAGGCAGGTGGGTCCCACCATTACTGGCAAGTCCATTCCTGACAGTACCCTCCCTCAAGGAGCGGCCTCAGGACACTCCAAACAGTCCTAGCTGGGCAAAATGTTCCACCGCCCGGGTCTGGTAACTGGCGGGATATCAAAGACTGGCACATCGGGCAGGACTCCGGGCAGCGGCACATCGGGCTGGACTCCGGGCAGCGGCACACCGGGCAGGACTCCGGGCAGCGGCACACCGGGCAGAGGCACATCGAGCTGGACTCCGGGCAGAGGCACATCGGGCAGGACTCCGGGCAGCGGCACATCGGGCAGGACTCTGGGCAGCGGCACATCGGGCAGGATTCCGGGCAGCGGCACATCGGGCAGGACTCCGGGCAGCGGCACATCGGGCAGGACTCCGGGCAGCGGCACACCAGGCAGAGGCACATCGAGCTGGACTGCGGGCAGAGGCACATCGAGCAGGACTCCGGGCAGCGGCACATCGGGCAGGACTCCGGGCAGCGGCACATCGGGCAGGACTCCGGGCAGCGGCACATCGAGCAGGACTCCGGGCAGCGGCACATCGGGCAGGACTCCGGGCAGAGGCACATCGAGATGGACTCCGGGCAGAGGCACATCGAGCTGGACACCGGATCACCAGGGGGAGCAGCAGGCACCGGGCCACCAGGCGGAGCAGCAGGCGCCGGGCCCTCAGGCGGGGCGACAGGCATCGGGCCCCCAGGCAGGGCGACGGGCACCGGGCCCTAGGAGGGGCGACAGGCATCGGGCCCCCAGGAGGGGCGACAGGCACCGGGCCCCCAGGAGGGGCGGCAGACACCGGGCCCCCAGGCGGAGCGGCGGGCACCGGGTCATCAGGCACGACAAATGGGCATCGGGTCACCAGGCATCAGGTCATTTGGCTCGCCAGTGGGCACCGCGTCATCTGGCAAGGCAGTGGGCACCAAGTCACCAGGCACGACAGTGGGTTCCGAGCCAACTGGCATGACCGCGGGCACTGGGTCAGACATTGGATCGTCTGGCTGGACAGCGGGCATCGGGTCACCAGGCATCAGGTCATCATGTACCGGATCGTCTGGCTCGACAGAAAGCACCGAGTCATCTGGCACTGGATCGTCTGGCTCGACAGCGGGCATCGGGTCACCAGGCATGACCGCGGGCACTGGGTCATCAGGCATTGGATCGTCTGGCTCGACAGCGGGCATCGGGTCACCAGGCATGACAGCGGGCACCGAGTCACCAGGCACGACAGTGTGCTCTGAGTCAATTGGCACGACAGCGGGCACCGGATCGTCTGGCTCGACAGCAGGCATCGGGTCACCAGGCATTACAGCGGGCACTGGGCCATCAGGCATTGGATTGTCTGGCTCGACAGAGGACATCGGGTCACCAGGCATGACCGCGGGCACTGGGTCAGACATTGGATCATCTGGCACGACAGCGGGCATCGGGTCACCAGGCATGACAGTGGGCACCGGGTCATCAGGTACCGGATCGTCTGGCAAGACTGCGGGCACCGAGTCAACTGGCGGAACAGCGGGCACCGAGTCAACTGGCGGAACAGCGGGCATCGAGTCAACTGGCGGAACAGCGGGCATCGAGTCGTCTGGCAAGACTGCGGGCACCGAGTCAACTGGCGGAACAGCGGGCATCGAGTCAACTGGCGGAACAGCAGGCATCGAGTCGTCTGGCAAGACTGCGGGCACTGAGTCGTCTGGCAAGACTGCGGGCACCGAGTCAACTGGCAAGACTGAGGGCACCGAGTCAACTGGCGGAACAGCGGGCATCGAGTCAACTGGCGGAACAGCGGGCATCGAGTTGTCTGGCAAGACTGCGGGCACCAAATCGTCTGGCAAGACTGCGGGCACCGAGTCAACTGGCGGAACAGCGGGCATCGAGTCAACTGGCGGAACAGCGGGCATCGAGTCAACTGGCGGAACAGCGGGCATCGAGTCGTCTGGCAAGACTGCGGGCACCGAGTCAACTGGCGGAACAGCGGGCATCGAGTCAACTGGCGGAACAGCAGGCATCGAGTCGTCTGGCAAGACTGCGGGCACTGAGTCGTCTGGCAAGACTGCGGGCACCGAGTCAACTGGCAAGACTGAGGGCACCGAGTCAACTGGCGGAACAGCGGGCATCGAGTCAACTGGCGGAACAGCGGGCATCGAGTTGTCTGGCAAGACTGCGGGCACCAAATCGTCTGGCAAGACTGCGGGCACCGAGTCAACTGGCGGAAAAGCGGGCATCGAGTCAACTGGCGGAACAGCGGGCATCGAGTCAACTGGCGGAACAGCGGGCATCGAGTCGTCTGGCAAGACTGTGGGCACAGAGTTGTCTGGCAAGACTGCGGGCACCGAGTCAACTGGCGGAACAGCGGGCATCGAGTCAACTGGCGGAACAGCGGGCACCGAGTCGTCTGGCAAGACTGCGGGCACCGAGTCGTCTGGCAAGACTGCGGGCACCGAGTTGTCTGGCAGAACAGCGGGCATAGAGTCAACTGGCGGAACAGCGGGCACCGAGTCGTCTGGCAAGACTGAGGGCACCGAGTCGTCTGGCAAGACTGCGGGCACCGAGTCAACTGGCGGAACAGCGGGCATCGAGTCAACTGGCGGAACAGCGGGCACCGAGTCGTCTGGCAAGACTGCGGGCACCGAGTCGTCTGGCAAGACTGCGGGCACCGAGTCGTCTGGCAAGACTGCGGGCACCGAGTCGTCTGGCAAGACTGCGGGCACCGAGTCGTCTGGCAAGACTGCGGGCATCAAGTCAACTGGCGGAACAGCGGGCATCGAGTCAACTGGCGGAACAGCGGGCATCGAGTCAACTGTCGGAACAGCGTGTATCGAGTCGTCTGGCAAGACTGCGGGCACCGAGTCATCTGGCAAGACTGCGGGCACCGAGTCAACTGGCGGAACAGCGGGCACCGAGTCGTCTGGCAAGACTGCGGGCACCGAGTCGTCTGGCATAATAGGATCATCAGGCTGGATCAGTTCATCATGCTGGGTAGAGACATCAGGCTGAATGGAGGCATCAGGCTGAATGGAGGCATCAGGCTGGGTAGAGGCATCAGGCTGGGTAGAGGCATCAGGCTGGGTAGAGGCATCAGGCTGGGTGGAGGCATCAGGCTGAATGGAGGCATCAGGCTGAATGGAGGCATCAGGCTGGGTAGAGGCATCAGGCTGAATTGTGGGCGCCGAGGCACCAGGCTGCACCATGGAAGGCAGGTTCTCAGATGGGAGGCTGACCGGTTTGGATACTGGCAGGATGGTATTGGTTGGAAAGAACTTTCACCTTTTCCTGGTTTTAGTTACCGGAGTACTGTAAGTAAGCGCAGGTTTGTAAATGGATGGAGCAGCTGGAGACAGAGAAGAGCTGGAGGATGGAACAGGGGAGGGAACAGTTGCTACAGAGGGCTTCTTTACAGGGTTAAAGGCAGGATAGGTGCAGTGAGTGGGAACAGGGTTCTGACATGCGGTAGATAGCAGGGTATACTGGGCTGTAACTGGAGGTGCTGTTGGGAATGCAGGAATAGAGCTTTGAAGAAATAGGTTAGAAGCAGGACTGGGTTTTTGCAAGCTGACTGAGGCTGGGTGTAAGAAATCTGACCATGCCTGTAATACAGGTTGAACGAAGCTCAACTTACACATAGCCTGTCTGACCAAAGACTGCACTGCGTTTATGCAATCCATAAGCACATGTGATGGACAAGCTGCATAATGCTCATGGAAGCAATCTGGATCCTCCTCCAACAACCATACCAGTGATTCCACTTGATCTGCACTAAATGGTGGAAAAAAGTCATCCCTGCTTTCAGGGGTACAGGACAGAGCCAACTCAGCACAAACCTGGATCAATTGTTGTACCTCAGAAAACTCCATGCCCCGATCCACTAGTGAATGAGCAACCTGCATGCACTCTAGCAGCTGATCCCTGGCATACTTCTTCAGAATCTGATAGCTGTATACTCTGCCTTCCAGGACTAGCAAAGACAAGTACTCAACCTCCTTAGGATGCATCCTCCACAAACAACAAGCCAAGATGGCTTCCCTGTGTGGCCACTTCTGGTCAGGAATGGCCTTGGTGTAATGTCAGGGCTCGGGGTGTGACCAGAAGTGTGCGACTGACGCAGGGAAGCGCAGGCTTCAGATAAGTTATAAACAATATAATTTATTAAAAACTAACAATACAAATATAAACGCAGTGCAATACTAAAACATAACACAGTGCAAACGAACCAAACCAAACCACCCACAGATAACAGTACATATAATGCAAGCATCGTCAGGCAGGCCGGGTCAATAACAATCGGGCAGGTAGGTACAGGGGGTCAGGCAGAGAATGGTCGGGGTCACAAGCCAGGGATAAAACAGGAGAAGTCAGCAGAGGTCCGGATCAGGCAGGGTCAGCAACGAATCAGACAGAGACAGGGACAGGAACAGGAACAGGAATGCAGGAACAAGATACAGGGCCCAGGAAAAACACACACCAAGGCCGAGAT
This sequence comes from Staurois parvus, assembly GCF_062004578.1. NCBI lineage: Eukaryota > Metazoa > Chordata > Amphibia > Anura > Ranidae > Staurois > Staurois parvus. Next base: position 10,972,276 of record NW_028317855.1, on the reverse strand, counting down.
TGCAGGTCTGGCCATCCCTTAAATACACCTGCATGATCAACTTCAGGTGTTTGGCTGGCTGCAGGGTTGAGTCTCTGATTGCCGGGAGCACCCGCTGGCCAGCCCTGGTACTGCAGCCCACAAGGCAGGTGGGTCCCACCATTACTGGCAAGTCCATTCCTGACACCAGGTGTGACTATTGGTACCTGAGGGGGCCCGCATGGAACAGGAAAAAGAACACCTACCTACCTGCAGTGGTGTCAGAAGTGGGATAATTGCCAAGGTAAGAGAGTCTTTTATTTTTTAAATACTTTCCTTACTGAGGTCATTATTCCGAACTTAAGGGAAATTTGGTGGGTGGAGTTTTAGGAGCAAGACTAAGGGATTCTCGGCTCGGAAATAATACCGGACACACCTGGCACAGCACTTTGTAAAAAGTTTGTTTCTGTTGTTTTTTGTCTTGTCTATTGGTTTACTAATTTACTGCTATGGGTAATTCCTCAGGTAAGGAGGAAGGACCCCGTCATGTGCCGCCACAAAAGTTGATTAAGCTATTAAGAAAAACTAGAAAGCTGATGGGAAAGAACACTATCTCAAATGAAATTTGTAAAGAACATGTAGCAAGGGTATCCCCTTATGATTAATATTATGTTAATCCCTGCGTGGACAATTTAGCGGGATGGTCAGAAGGACTGGGTGGAGCTAGTTTTCCTCGTGAATGGGGAAATGACACTATGTGTATGGATATGATTAGACACCTATATCGCACAGTGTGGATGAAAGTGAACTATTGTAGACAGAAGTGGCCAGATCAGGGCAGGACACGGGAAAGATTCTGTCATAGAGTTGGTCAGTTGCAAAGTAGAAAAGGGAAGGATTAAAGTGGTGAAGGTTTCTGCAGGTAATTGTTTGCTGCTTGGAGGGATAGGTGTGTGAAGATGAGGATACTGTGAAGGTGATGAGATTGTGATCAGAGAGAGGAGAGGGGGTGTTGGGGAGGTTGTAGGGAGTGCAAATATGGGAGAAAACAAGGTCTAAGGTATTCCCATCAGAGTGAGTAAAGGACTGTGCATTGTGTTAGGGCAAAAGATGAGGTTAGGCTGAGAAGTTGGGATATAACATTGTAAAATGACCAAGAATGATAGTGGGTATTTCAGAGGAGAGAAAGTAGGGTAGCCAGGCAGAAAAGTCATCAATAAAGTACAACACTGGTCAAGGAGACTGATAGATCAATGCAATCCTCAGAGAAATGAGAGCTGAATACAGTGAGTCTCGAATGAAGAGAAGCATAGAGCGGGAGGGGTAGGAAGGACTTGAAAGGTGCTCAGTGGGGATAGAAGCAAACCAACTCCATCTCCTTTACGACTACTGGGTATGGGTAAGTGAATCCAGTGAGGCCTGCATATGAGAGGGCTGCAGGAGAACCAGAATCTGATGCTTGAAGCCAAGTTTCTGTTTGCAAGCAGGTTAAGGGAGTGGGGGAAAAAAAGGTCATGAACTTGTTAAAGACAGAGAGGGCATTCCAGAGTGCACATGAAAAAGGAGGTGGGAGGTTGGGAGAGCAGGGGGATTGAGAATAAACTGAGTGGATTGTGGCTATAGCTGGAGAAAGGAAGGTTGCCTGGTGTGGGGGTGAGATACTGGAGGACCAAGGTTCAAGGAGATATCCCCAGATGTTAGGAGAAGGAGGATAAGGAAAGTAAGATGGCAGTGGGATGTATATGACTGCACATGCCTTCTTGTCCTGCTGTTTGGGTCAGCAGGTGGGTTAAGTATTAGCAGGGGGTGATGAGAGCAGTAGTGGGGAGATGATAGCAGCGAGGATGATATGAGGGTGGAGAAGAGGGGTAAAGAAATGAGATTTTGAGAACAGAGGATACTAATATGAGAAAGAAGGTAAATTAAAAGGTAGCTGGAATAGGAATCAGACGTGTAGGAGATGCTTTCCAAGGTGTTTTGTTTGCAGTCAATCCAGAGTTCTTTGTTGTTGCTTCTTGCTTCCTTAGTTAAACTGCTGTGTTCCATTGCTGCTGAGCACTCCTGCAGAAAAAGCACTCACGCAGGAAAAACCTATCTGTGACTGTACCCTCTGTCTGTGAATTCCCCCGTAAACTGATCTAAATTTATAGAGAGATGGTCAAATGAGAAACCTTCTCCACCCCAATTAGGAACTGATAAGTAACACATGAACTTGAAGGGGGGGGGGGTGTTATTGGTCAAAGCCATACCAGTCACAGACACAGGCCAGAGTCATAAAATATGGATTATTTGATCACAATCACATCTACCTCTTACATAGAGGCAAATGTTTTAGGGCATATAAAATCTAGATCAGAGTGCCAGAGATGTTCCATGCTTTCCTATATCACATGCAAGCTGTCACACATAAAGCTGGCATTGGCAATCTGGACCCGCTCAGTTGTCAGTGAGAGCAGCATCTACAGCAGCTGATAGGAACATGTGGAGAACAGAACGTCCAACTGGTGAAAGGGAACACATTTCAGGGCTATTACCCTTTTGTCAAGCTTTCCTGTTGTGTGCCTAAACAGGTTTAAATTACTAAAGGATTTACATCTCCCTTGATGATTTAAACCTGCTTTAGACACACAGCAGAAAGGCTAGACAAAGGGGCATTAGTTCTGAAACACATTGCCTTTCACTACTTGGTCTTTCTGTTCTTTCTATTCAGTTGCTGTGAATGCCACTCTCACTGACAGCTGAATGGGTGCAGTGCTCAAGTGCCAGCTTTATGTGTGACACCTCGCTAGTGATTACAAAAGAATGGGACATCTTTGGCACTCTGAACTGTGGAGATATTATATGCTCTAGGACATCTACCTCAGTGTGAGTGGATATTTTTTTATTGCTCATTAAATGTTTCAGATTTAAGAGAAGTATGCCAAAGCTTTTTTTTGCCATACTTATCTTCTGGGCCAATTTAATGCACTTACTTTTGATCTGCTGTGACCCAGAATCATCTGACTGTGGGATAAAGACTGCTATCTGCTGATGTCACAGAGCAGCTCCAGACTCTGGAAAGATTCCGATCAAATTGTCAGGATTCACCCAGCTGCCTGATTGTTAGCTGGCTCCAGCTTTCAGCATGCAGCTGAGAGCCAAAGCCAACTGGGCCTGACCTCTCCCCAGACAGGGGGCAGAACAGAGATCGGTGACTGACCATCACCATTCTCCACTTTGAGAAGACAAAGAACTGAGTAATCAGATGTCATGCAATTGCTCAGTTCTCTGACTGAGTGATAGTGGGGGACAGCTTTAGCATCACAGCGATACTGCAGCATCAAGCTGTGTATGTATATTTATTTTTTAAGTACCCAAAACTTCTCCTTTAACATACTTCTGTACCCCATATGTTTTTACTTCCTTTACATACAGTTCAAGGGCTAACGGGCTGTGGATGAGGATGTGGATAAAGGGCACTGATGTTAATCTAAACAAAAAACCTGTGCCCTAAGTAAAACACTTTTTTAGTCCAATCTTTTTTTTACCTGGGCACCAAAAAATAGCAACACATTTTCATTGTTTCATTGTCAGTAAACTTGTGGTGGTGTTAATACACTTTGGTAGGAGCACCTGAATCATTTATTGCCTGCATTATGTGTTGTATTTTAAATGACCAAATATAATTTATGAAAGCTAAACAGTTCAGAAAAATACAAATAGCCACCTTGTGTAGTTTATATTTATGAACAATTGCTTTTTGGAAAAAGAAAAGACCTTTACTTTCATCTGTCTTCAGAATGTTTTATGGACACAACACAATGTTAATTTAATCGCTGAAACTTGCAGATGTGCGTGCAGTTTTTCAGAGTGAAATATATACATATTTACAGCAGTAAACAGCCCCTGAATTATAGTAAATGATATAAATTAATAATTTTTACATTTCTGAAGTGTATTTATTGCAAATCACTAGGTAGTTTGCAGTGTTGTGAATAACAATTTCAAAGGCTTTGTGAATAACAAAATCAATGTCTTCATGGCGATTGCATTTGGACACTGCAGGCTTAGTAAGTCTAATGCAATCTAATTATAATAATTTAGCAAAAGCAGCATGGAGTGGGGTGTGTTACATTACACACCAAGGGAACAAAGGTTCAATTTGTTCAATTTGACAGTTTGGTGAATTTTTTGTTGAAAAAATATACTTTATTTTATATAAGGTATATCAAAAACAAGGTACTTTGTCAGAGTATATTCCACCCTGTACTGCGATGCAGCGCATAAATACACCACATTACAATACAGTCCCAATCATACAATAAATACATTTGCCCAGTGGTATGATGCCTAACGTGTTGCGCAGAGCAAGGTTTCTCTGAACCATCACGTCATGCATTACTGCATGACGCCGCTTACCCGGAAACTGTTGTGTAGCCCTTAAGGTTTCACCAGAGTACTTAGCTGTGTGATGTCAGACGTGCAGTGCCTGAGTTAAACCACTGCCCAACATGTCCTACATAGCACTGCAGCAGAAACCAAAACATGCGACAAACGTTTAAAAAAATTCAAAAACAGTTCAATAAGCAATGAGTGTGATAGGGGGTAGGAAAGAATGGTGAGGGAGGGGGAAAGAGTTCACAGGCCCGAAGTTTGGTGAATGCCACATTGAAAAACATGCTGGTAGGTTAATTTGTGCAATTGAGTATGGCCAAGATGGCTGCCTCACCTTCTAAGCACCTTGAGTCCTCAGGGAGAAAATTATTATAGAAATACAAATTAAATAATAATAATAATAATAACAAGGGGCGTGGCTTGAGCCCGGAGGATAATGGCCGCTTGATCCCGGAGCTCTGACACACAGAGGACACATCATGTGACACAAGCAGGGAGAGCCACCGTTGCCATAGGGAAGGCTGATAGGAAAGCCTCTGCCCCACGATCGTGGTCCCTCTGTCCGATGAGCGGTCCCCTAAGCCACAGCATACTGTAGCTATTCCGGTCCCAGGCCCTGGAGCACACTGCGGCCTCCTCCCCTGCTGCCTCCTCCCACTCTGCACATAGGGCATCCCGTTCTCGCAGCAGGAGCCCAGCTGCAGCTGCCACAGCACATCCCTCAGCAGGATCCCCTCTCACTATGGGGGATCTTAAGGCAGTGGCACTGGATAAATAAATAGACCCTCTCTGCAGCGATTGCTGATTTGCATATTGACATGCAGGCAGTGGCACAAAGATTAGAAGAAGTGGAAGACAAAATCATCACACAGGATCTTGCTCTACATGATATGCGCCAACTGGTAGATGCGCATGCTACGCATCAACGCGAGATTGATCGTCATATTGAGGACCTGGACAACAGGGGACGGCGTCACAACTTAAGGGTGCGTGGAGTACCTGAGGCGATTGAGGCGGGTCAGTTACTACAAACGATCCTAACCATTTTTAACGATCTACTTGAAAGACCCCAGGAGTCACCTATTGAGACTGAACGTCTCCACAGGGCATTTCCACCCAAAAGCAGGGACACGGAACCTCCGGGAGATGTAATCTGCTGCCTAGTGGATTTCCGGCTCAAGGAAGAATTGTTATGCAGAGTGCGAGAAAGAAATCGCATTATTTTCAACAGAGCAGAAATTTAATTATTTCAAGATCTTTCACATATTACCCTTCAACGCAGAAAGGACTTACATACCTTCGCTCCCGCGGTATAGCGTATCGCTGGACATTTCCGTTTGGTCTTTCAGCTTCACACCTGGGACGAGTGGCTATCCTGAGATTCCCGGAAGATGTGCAACCATTTTGTGAGACCTTAGACATCCCAACAGTAGACTTGCCCAATTGGTTCGGGGACCTCTGCTCCCCACCCCAGACAGGGGATGACCGCATGGAAGCCCAGCCATCAAGACACCCTGGAGGAGTGGGACACCGTAGATCTTCCCCCCGATCTCCGTCTTCACCAACCAGGCACAGACCCACCATCGGAGACAGTCTTCCGGCATCTCAGGCTCATTGCAAGGCGCATCGCGAATGAGGTTTTTTTTTACTCTACTTCAGAGTTTTTCACCGTATTTTTCCCGGTATAATGTCTGATCATTATCCTGATCCTGGCTCCCGGTAATTCTCATGCGAAGGCAGTTTGACTTCCCGTTTTTGAGGTTCTGGGATATGTGTGTCTTATAAGGCTCTCTTAATATTCATACATGCTACCTGTTATGTTTATTTTCCTACTATGTTATAGTAATTATCAGTATTCAATGTCATCTCACACTCTCAGCTGGCTGTTATCTTACATTGCCCTGACAACTGCAGGGTAGGGCGTTTAGTGACCTGGTTTGTCCATAATTGAGAAGTAACACCCTGCTGTGTAGTGTTGGTTAAATCTGCATGTGTTACCACCTTATTGACCAAGCTGTGAAGACTGCTAGTATACAATAGAAATGTTCTCCATACTTATATTTCGTTTCACTATTTGCAGAATGTTTATATGCAGATTTATATATATTTTTGATAACGTAAGCCTTAACAAGCACTTTGTAACAACCACTCCTCAGACTGATCTTTGAAAAGAGACCTTACTTTTGATCGGTGTCCCGATAGTGAGACATGATACAAAATATGCCTATATTGTGTTTGAAATGCTGTTTTATACTGCTGTGAATGTTTAACTATATACTTTGGTGATACACAACCCCACTATACTATTGCACCGAAATTGACGTTCTTTTAGGGAACGTTCTTTTAGGGAACGTTCTTTTAGGGAACGTTCTACTGGTACATTGAATCCTCCCATTTCTTCTACCATCTCCATTGTTAAGTAGACTAATTGGGATACTGCAGGTCATTCATCCACACCATGAATACTCCCCATACTTTTGCTCCTCCCAAACCATATATGCTCTCCCTACAGCACTGTGATGCTTTTTCTGTTCCTCCATGTGTTGTTACTACCCTTCTATCTGATGCCAATACACCCATAATTACTTGCATAATACAGGTGCTAGGCCGTTGTCTTTGGGACTCACTCACAACTCCCTAGAGTCCAACTGAACCTGTCTGCACCAGGGCACAAACAGTAAAACAAAACAACAACAAAACCAATAACAGAATAAAAGACAACAATAAAGGACGGAGTAGCTGGACTACCCCGTTGCTGGATTTTTTTTTGACCAGTTCTCCTGTTTACCCCCTTTCGTACTCTATACGATTGAATAGAGGTGCTTATTAGCCCTCTTTTCTACCCCTCTCCTGCTTTCCTGTCTCCGCCCCCTCTCTTTATCTCCCTCTATTTTTCTTACCTCTACCCTCCACCCCCCCCCCCCCATTTTCTATTATGTCTGCAACTCTCTGAAGTGTCGCTCTAAATATCTGAACCGTGTTTCCCCTGTTTATTATTCACTTCCCTTAGAGATTGATAAGACATACCGACGCTCCCTCAGTACATAGGTGAAAATGCCTCCCACGACCTTGCATGCTTCTCATTCACTTTCAGTGGCATCTCTCAATGCTAGAGTTCTAAATCTGCCCAAAAAAACGCTCACAACTATTGACTTATATAAAAAGCTTACGAGCAGATGTGATTTTCATTTAGAAAACTCGCTTCCGTGCTGACCATGTCCCTAAATTCTCCAACGCAATGTACCCAACAGTATATCATGCAGTTAATACAGAGGTGAAAGCAAAAGGTGTATCCATTTTAATTGCTAAGAGACTCCCTCTTACGATTACTGATTCTCTTGAGGACTCAGAGGGTCAGTTCTTCTTCCTTAAAGGTCTCCTCCATAATAGGCCGATCACACTAGCTAACATATATAGCCCAAATCAGCTTCTTCCGTAAAATTGCAAAAGCATTAACAACTTTCCAATCGGGCATTCTGATTTGGGTGGCGACTTCAATGTGGCATTAAACACTCTGGAAGACACCTCGACGGGTACTTCTTTAAAAACATTTCGAGCACTTAAACAGATCAAACTGGAACTTACAGACCTCCTCCTGCATAACACATGGCGTACTTTACACCCAATTGATAAAGACTTCACATTCTTTTCTGCACCTCATAATCGCTATTCTAGAATTGGTTATCTCTTTCTCTCGCAAAAAGATCTCCCTACTTTGAAGTCTGCCTCCATTGAACCTATGATCCTTTCAGACCACCACCCCATTACCATGACCATATATCTCCCAAATGCCCCAATCACTCCCAAAACATGGCAACTGGACCCGTTTCTTCTTATAGACCCATCTGTGACCCTCTAAATTCGTGAATGTCTGCTTCACTACTTTCGGGAAAATATATCTCCAGAAACAACCCCACTCACCCAATGGGAAGCACACAAATGTGTGACATGTGGGCTTCTACTTGCAATTGCGGCCTCTCGAAAGCATGCGGCACAGGCGTCTTTTAACTCATTACTCCAGAAAGTACGTCAACTAGAATGTTCCCATAAACGTAAACAGGCTTTGACACTTACTGCCGAACTAGTATCTGCATATAAACAATTACTGGAAGCTGTGGAAAGGAAAACCAAGTGTAACTTTGCCTTATCTCAGAAACTGTTTTACAAACATGGGAACAAAAGTGGTAAATTCCTAGCTAGGGCCCTGCAAGCAAAAAAAGCAGCTTGCACTATTCACCAAATCCATTCCCAGCAAGGTCAAATACTTAAAACATCCTCGGATATAGCAGTGGAATTTGAAAACTACTATACAACCCTATATAACCTCCCTCAAGCCCCAAAGCCTACAGGGGATAATCATGCAGGGGAGATCATGCAAGGATATTATCCAGGCTTTTCTATCACAATATCTTCCCAAACCTATGTCGCGATCAAAAGCAAGTGAACTAGATGGGGCACTGACACTTGCAGAACTTCAAAAAGCCATTGCACAATTAAAACCGGGCAAGAGCCCAGGCCCAGATAGGTTTACGACCACTTACTATAAATCCTTTATGGAAATTCTTGCGCAGCCATTCTTAAATGCATTCAACTCACTAGACACCCCAGGACAGCCCATGAGATTTCTTTCTGAAGCCCATATCACACTCATACCAAAAGAAGACAAGGATAAGACATCGACGGCCAACTAACATCCAATTTCCCTTCTGAACGTTGACCTAAAAAATCTTCTCAAAAATATTAGCGAACCGTCAACCATCTTTTAAGCATCATTGAATCCGCCATATCCACTGCTCAGGTTGGGTTTGTGCCAGGTAAAGAGGCAAGAGATAACACAGTACGATCTCTAAATATACATCACTGGTTGCCGCAAACGAAACAACCTGGCTTCTTTCTCTCTCTCAATGCTGAGAAGGCTTTCGATAGGTTGGCCTGGGACTATATGGAAGTGGTTTTGGTTAGACTTGGCCTTCCTCTGCGCCTCATGAACTTTATCATGTCTTTATATACCGCACCAATGGCCAAGGTAAGGCTCAATGGTTTCCTGTCGGAAGCCTTCTCCATCAGTAATGGGACTAGACAGGGGTGTCCATTGTCTCCCCTCCTATTTGTCCTTACACTGGAACCCTTCTTGAAACGCATTCAAATGAATGACAATTTAAGAAGAATTATGGTTAAAGGCAGACTACACAAAATAACGGCATTCGCCGATGATATACTGCTCTTCCTAGCAGACCCACACACCACTCTACCTAATATACTTCAAGACTTTAAAACATTTCAGTATATATCCAACTTCAAAATTAATTTCAATAAATCCCAGGCCCTCAATGTCACCTTACCCCCTGACGTAGTCAGACAAGCGCGGGTAAACTTCCCCTTCACCTGGCAATCCAAGGCTATCACTTACCTAGGGATTTAACTACCAACCCACCTTTCAGAACTATATGCAAGAAACTTCCTACCTATTATATGCAGTGTAACTAAAGAGCTACAGAATTGGGATAAGCCAATCTTTTCCTGGTTTGGAAGGGCAGCGATCCTCAAGATGAATGTGCTTCCCCGGCTATTGTACCTGATGTAAACGGTCCCAATCAGGCTCCCTAAGTTGTTCTTTAGCTCATATAAGACACTATGCACCTTCTTTTTATGGTGCAATAAATGTCCTAGAATCAGCTTTGAACAACTTACAATGCCCAAGGCTAAGGAAGGTATCGGATTGCCAGACATTACTCGCTACTGTTGGGCCTGCCACATGGCAAGAATAGTGGACTGGTCTACAAACCATGTACGTAAGGCCTGGGTGAGTCTGGAAGTTGCTTTTTTGGTGACCCTACTAGCCACGTCTCCATGGCTGGGTAAAATCACATATCTTATCCACTTTCAGAGAACACCCACTAATTGGTCCTACACTGTCTTGTTACCACTTGATATGTCAGAAATCGGGCCTGTCCTCAACACCTGGCCCACTCATGCCTATCCGAAAGAACCCTGATTTCCCCCCTGGAATGTCTAGTGTGTTCCTCGCTGGGGCCCTACTTCAAGATTACCCGAGACTACACCATCTTTTCAAAGATGGCATCTTTTTGACGAGAGAACGCCTCCTGAACCAATGGCCAACTCTAAACTTGACACCAATGATGTATAGGCAACTCCATCACTTCCTACCCAGCCCACCATGTCAAACAGAGATTGCTAGACCCCTTACCCCATTTGAGAAAATCTACAGATTCCCCACAGAGACATGTGGTCTCCAGACTATACACATGCATGGAAAACACAAATGAAGTCACGTCTAGAAAGGCTTGCGTAGCCTGGAGTAATGACCTACAACTAAACCTGGCCCCCGCTGATTGGGACTGTGTATATGACCATATACACAAAGGTTCCATGTGTGTTTTGACCCAAGAAAACAATTACAAACTGTACTCAAGATGGTATAGAGTTCTATCTTTACTCCACAGATTTGATCCTAACATTACCGACTCCTGTTGTAGATACTGCCAAGCGACTGGTACACTTCTACACATATGGTGGGACTGACCAATGCTCCAACCGTTCTGGAACAAAATTCAATCAATAATTGCTCAAGTAACAACTTACTCCCTAGTCCTATCTCCTGCACAATTCTTACTCCACGACTCCTCGCTTCCCTATAAAACATACTGCAAATCACTCGCTATGCATATGGCAAATGCGGCAAAACAGTGTATCCCAATCCACTGGCGCTCAACACACATCCCCTCATTCTGGGAATGGTTTGCTTGCATAAACAAAGTTGCCGAAATGGAGGAACTCATCTCTGTAGAAAAAGATTCAGGAAGACGAGGGCATGTTGGAGTCATTTTAAAACAACAGCCGCTTATCACCAACTGCTGCATGACTCCACCCCTTCCCCCACTTGAACATAACTCTTTAACCAATAGGAATACGTAACTAGCTCAGGTGTCGTGCATATAATGTACACCCTACTGGACTGAGACCAAATATTACGGCCCAAATATTGCTGAGACTGACCTATATATTAGACTACTAAACATGCTTACCTAGATTGCCATACGGGACCTCTGACTATTACTCGGATTATCTTGAACCGTTTGACCCGGAGCAGTTCCATCTGATCCCCCTTTTCTCCCTACCCCTACCCCCACCCCCCTTTTTATTCTCTCTTCTTGTCTCTCTCTTTCTCTCCCCCTCTTTCTCCTCCTTCGCTCTATCCTACATTCCCAACATTACCTTCCCATTTCTCTGAGTTTAGATGAATTTCGACTGCCAGCAAACCCATAGGTACAACTACAGCTTTTCAGCCTTCACCCCCAGGGGTGGACATCCAAATATCCACTGCTATCACCATCTTCTCACTGTGTATTGCATTACATATGAGGATTGGCTGATTTCTGTACCCAATTGTTATGTTCACTTCATTCTCTATGTTGGTTTTTGTTTGGACCATGTTTTTTTTCTTTTTTTTGTGTATTCTTAATTCAAGCAGTGTTAATTGATGAAACTATGCGTGCTTCAGATGTATATCCCATCAGGGGATACAGGCATTTGCTGAGTTTTATACATGATTCGAATGTAACCTGTATATATTATCATTGTGCCTCTTTTCTCAATAAAATTGTTGTTGGAAAAAAAAAAATAACAAATAAGTATTCACTGATATATTAAACCAGTTTACCCCCAAGCAAATATAAAATACCGCTAGTATTATTTTTCTATTTTTATTTTGATATGAAGATTAGCTTCCCACAATCCCATGCACATGTCTTATTTCAAATAAGAGAAAAGAAGTGAATGGATAAATCTGTGTTGTGGGCAGCTGCAGTAATCTAATAGTGAGGCATTCCCAAATCACCAAAGAAGACCTCCAGCTTCAAGCATTATTTAGATGTGTGTCTACAAAAATATGTAACATCCACCCCTCATATTTCAAAGACACTACATATATTATTACCATTCTACCCTCTGTTTTGGTTTCAAAATTCATCTCAATGTTACTCAAAAAAGCATGCGCAGCATCAAATAACTACATCGTTAAATAAATTATACTACAACATTAATAAGTATCTGCTCTACTACTCCTGAAACTAATACCTAACAAAAAAACACTATTTACTGGAGATTAATATGAGCAAAATCTGCTAAACTTTGCAACAAGTTTAAACTATTAAACTATAACTATTAACTATCAAACATAGTTTCATAGGAAAGAATACAAACATAGTTTGTATTCTACAAACATAGTTTGTATTTCCTACAAACATAGTTTGTAGGAAAGAATATCAAACAGTTCACACAAAGCAAAGCGCACTTGTTAAAATATTCTGAATGAAAACAAACAAGTTAACAGCTACAAAAACTGTAGCTGTTGACTTTTAAAATATAGACAGTTACCTGTTCCTCAGTCCAGCGGTGTCCTCACCATGGTTGGTTTCACCAGCTGTCTTCTCTCAGTGCCTTAGTGTGGGCACCCGGCTGTGACACAGCTGGGTGCCCACTGCACATGCCTGAGTAGTGCTGCGCTTTGTGAATGGTCCCATAGTCCTCTAGGACTTGTTACGTGTCCCAGAAGACTACGGGGAGGGAGGGGGTGGACAAATTCTGTTTCCGATTGCCTTAGGCGATCGCACTGGAAGTGGGAGCGGGTACCTGTCAAATTTGGGTACCTGCTCCCCCTGCTCCCCAAAAGTGTCAATCCTTAATGGGGAGCAGGGGACAAAGCATTAAAGAGGAACTTTACCTTTTGGGTGGAGCTCCGTTTTAAGGAGATCATTATTCCGAAAAATCAGTTCAGGAGTCTTTGCAGAAATTGCAGCAAAGTCAGTGGTTACAAGATGGAGGTAAAAACACTCACCAATTAATTTATAGAAAGGGGTTATCCAAAGAAAGATTTACTTTAGAGGACAGATGAACTATGTATGATGGACAGAAAAAAGTTATCACAAACAGAAAATAAGAAGGTGGAAAAAAAGAAATCAGGGATGATATGGATTCATTATTCTACTTAATTACAACTCACAAGCCCCTAGATTTAAGAAATAATAAGGAAACACTGGAATATAAGAAAGGGGGGCAAAGTATTTGATATAGGGCTTTAAGATAGACCAAACATTGTATTCAAGAAAGCCCACAATCTTTCTATAACATTTTTTCTGACAATAGAGAATAAAAGTATATAGACTTGCTATAAAGACACGACTTCTATATAACTATAGCAATCATTATTTATTACAATTCCAGTTCACGTGATTAACAACACCCTTCCAAATCTTATGTAGCCATTTAAAGCAGTCTTATAGCCCCAAAAAAGGAACAACCGTAAATCAATGCTTACTCGTAAGGAACAGCTGACACAATCTCATTACTAGATATACATACATAAGTCTGCGTTCACACATGAGCAGAGCAAATTTCAGGCTTTTTACTTGAGCATTTTTAAGCATTTTAGAAGAGTATTACAATCATTTTGCAAGTCTATTCAAACTTCAAGTTTCATTTGCTTTACCCAATGGAGGAGGATCTGTTGTTATAGCCTGCATTGGGCATTTTCAAGCATTCCCATTGAAGTCTATGGGGTCAAAAAACAGATGTCCAGCTACAAGTGAAAGAGTGCTCAGATGTGAACAGCAGATATTAAAAACAACGAGATTTGACTTGTTGAGAGTTTTGGAGCTTTGAGCTGCAAGCTACAAAATGCTCAAGTGTGAATTGTGATTGTAAAGGCTTAAGGTTTTTTTTTACCTTCAGGCATTCTATGCATGCAGGTAAAAAACCTTCTGTATGCAGTGACCTTCCTAGCCCCCTCAATCCTTATCTGAGCCCCCTCTAATCAAGCTATGTTCACAATAGCCTTGGATGTATGGAAACTCTCCCTGAGACCGCAGCGGGAACCTAGGGCAAGCAGCTTTCTCTGGGGACACCGTTCGAGTGGGGACTCGAAAAGAAGGGGATTGGGGCAGCTGTGTGCAAATCACTGCACAGAGAAGGTAAGTATGACATGTTTGTTATTTTATAAAAAAAACAAAACACAAAGCTGTAGTATCACTTTAAAAACAGTTCTCACAACATTGTTACTTCTGTGTCTACACAAATCCTTTGTGTGTTAAAAAACAGACTAAGTTAGGCCCCATGCACACAAGATCTTTTTTTTTTTTCCCTGGATGCCTATGCTTCAGGGAAGCAAAAAGCAGTATTAACAATGCTCCTTAAGCTGCATTTTTCAAATGTGTTTAGGCATATTTAGGGCGTTTATATATTCCATTAATCAGAATATAAATTCTTTTCTGGCCATTGGAAAGAATGAACATCAAAGGGCTTGACGCACCTAATGCTAAAGTGAGTTTATATGCTTTTACACATGTTTAGGCTTGTCAAGCATTTTTTCATGCTGGACCACTCCTCTCATGACCCTGGATTTTTTTTTCTCTAAATACCCCTGCATTTAAAAATGTTTAGAAATGTTTCCTTCCTTCTTGTGCCACCTATGCTATCTAACCTACTTTAAAAAGATCTGCGTACTTACCTATTTTTAGTCTACTCTTGTCTAGTTACATGATCCACAGCTCCGGGTCCACAATGTTAGTGCACTGGAGATGAAGAAGCACCGACAATGGCAGGGACATGGGAGTATGTGAGTAATTTTGTGGCTCCCAAAATTCCCATCCATTGTCAAGAGCTCCCTCCTTTGCCCTGCAGCTGCTGCTCACTGACACAAAAGATCCACAAAAGATCCCCTGCAGATGCCAGTTATTGACGCAGGAGAGGCAAAGCTACAGATAACCAGACCAGAGTGAACTACAAATATATACACATGTATAAAAATATATACAAAAATGTATACACATCTTTTTCACACAGGTTAGACAACATAGGTAGCAGGAAGAGGAAGGGAATATTTCTAACTGCTTCCGCACCACCCTATAGCAGAAATACTGCTACAGGGTGGCACGGTTGCGCAAAATCACATATATGTACGTGATTTTGCAGTTGCCGGTAGGGGCACAGCATTCGCGGCCTCTGCTGTCAATCACCGGGTCCCGGCCGGTGATTCCTCACTGACACCTGGTGATCGGCGAGTATCTCCGACAGGGGAGAGACCTTTGTATAAACAACACAGATCTCTCCCCTGTCAGCTCCTGCACACTGCTTCATATGGCTCTGTATAGCAGAGCCGTACAAAGCAGTGTGCTTACAGCAGTGGTGTATTTTGGTTTTGTGCTGCCCTAGGGAAGACTAAAATCACACCCCCCATCTAAATTTGTCCCACCCCTTCCTGTTTAGGATCCACATCTTCATCTGTAAACTCCACCCCTTCTGCTTTAGGCTCCGCCTTTTCCTATTACAGCTCCACCTCCAGGAGTTTGTCAGAGACTGCAGACAAGATACAGGAGACGGTCAGAGACTGGACAGGGTACAGGAGACGGTCAGAGACTGAGGACAGGATACAGGAGACAGTCAGAGATTGTGGACAGCATACAGGAGACGGTCAGAGACTGAGGACAGGATACAGGAAATGATCAGAGTCTGCTGACATACTATAGGAGATGGTCAGAGACTGTGGACAGGATACAGGAGATGGTCAGAGGTGGTGGACAGGATACAGGAGACAGTCAGAGACGGTGGGCAGGATACAGGAGATGGTCAGAGACGGTGGACAGGATACAGGAGAAGGTCAGAGACTGAGGGCAGGATACAGGAGATGATCAGGGTCTGCTGACATACTAAAGGAGATGGTCAGAGACTGTGGAAAGGATACAGGGGATGCTCAGAGACTGAAGACATGATACAGGAGATGATCAGAGTCTGCTGATATACTACAGGAGATGGTCAGAGACTGCGAACAGGATATAGGAGAGATCAGAGACTGCGGACATAGTACAGGAGATGACCGGAGACTGCGGACAGGATACAGGAGACAGTCAGAGACTGCGGACAGGATAGAGGAGACAGTCAGAGACTGCAGACAGGATACAGCAGATGGTCAGAGACTGTGAACCAGCTGGATAGGCCTGGTCTATACCAAGCCCCAGGGGCGGACTGACAACTCATGGGGCCCCCGGGCAATAGGGGATCATGGGGCCCCAGTGTCCTCACTCACACTCAAAACCACACCCAAAAAAGCCTATGAAAGGTACTAGGGGCATCTCATGGGGCCCCCTACTGACCCTGTGTCCTCGGGCAGTGCCCGAGTGCCCAAATGGTCAGTCCGCCCCTGCCAAGCACTATAGATATCTGGTTTGCCTGCATGCATTAGATGGGTGATGCACAACCTGTTAGACCCTGAAGCCACTCAAAAAGCATAGTTTACATCAAGCTTTCACCAATATAGTTAAACATCCAGCACCTCAGAGAAGACTCACATACTGCACCACCTAGTAAAACAAGTAGAACCTCGAGATCTTCATAGACATTGTGCCCTTTACTGGTCATGGCCAGGCCTGGACTGGGACAAAAAATAGGCCCGGGCACTTTAGACTGAGCAGCCCAATCCCCAGGGACCCCTTCCTCAGAGCCTGGTGGCGGAACGCAAGGGTCTGGTCGCAAGAGCGGCCTTTGCGACCCTGTTAGTTTCACCACTAGTGCCAGTAGGTTTTTATTTTTATTTACATTTTTATAATTTTATTTAGAAGAAAGAGGAAAGAGAGGGGGGGGAGAGAGGGGGGAGAGAGGAGGGAGATAGAGAGAAGGGGGTAGAGGAGAGAAGAGAGGAAAGAGAGGAGAGAGGGGGGAGAGAGAGAGAGGAGGGAGAGAGAGAGGAGAAAGAGGGGGGGGAGAGGAGGGGGGAGAGGGGGAGATAGAGAGGGGGGGAGAAAGAGAAGAGAGAGGAGAGAGAGGGGAGAGGAGAGAGAGAGAGAGAAGAGAGAGAGGAGAGAGGGGGGAGAGGGGAGAGAAGAGAGAGGGGGGAGAGAGGGAGAGAGAGAGAGAGAGAGGGAGAGCAGAAGGCGAGGGAGAGAGAGGGGGGAGAGAGAGGGAGAGAGAGGAGAGAGAGGGGGAGAAGAGAGGCGAGAGAGAGAGAGAGGGGGGGAGAGAGGGGGGAGAGAGAAGAGAAGAGAGAAGGGGGAGAGAAGACACAAGGCTGGCTGGAAGTGTGGACGGGGCAGACACAGGAGGAGAGGGCGGGAGGAGGAGGGGCAACTTTCTCTCTGCTCTCCTGTCTGTGTGAGGGGGGGGGGACTGTCAGCACTGGGGACTGCATATGCTGACCGATCCCCTGCAGTGCTGGAGGGGGGGGCATGGGGGAGCATACAGGAGCTGACCTCATACAGGAGATGGATAGGAGAGGCGACCAGGCAGCACATAGAGCAACTGAGAAATGCACGGTCCTCTATGTGCCACCCGGCCCCCTCTCCAGGCGGCCCCATGGCTGACAGGTTCTCTCTCTCCTCACCCATCCTCGCCACCGAGCACACACAAACCCACCTGAACATGCCCAGCTCTAGCACACATGAGCACACCCCCCTGGCCAAGCACAGCCCTTTGCAGTCACGGCACTGGTCCCTTCTGCTTGGGGGCGCTGCCGCCCCCCTGAAAAATGCCACCCAACGCAGCTGCCTTGTTTGCCTCGCAGCAGATACGCCCCTGGCTTACAGTGAAACACACACACAGCTCACATAGTGAAACAGCACACAGTTAACCCTTTGATCACCTCACATGTTAACCCCTTCCTGCCCAGTGCCATTAGTACAGTGTTAGTGATTTTTATTAGCACTGATCACTGTATTGGTGTCACTGGGGATGTCAGTGACACCGAGTCAGTTCCCCCCAGTGTCAGAATGCCCACTGCAGTCCCGCAATCCCACTATAAGTCGCTGATCGCCGCCATTGCTAGTAAAACATTTTTTTTGTTATTCTAGTATATACCGCCATTTGTAAATGCTACAACTTTCATGTACACAAATTAATTTACACGTGTTGGGATTTTATTTTAGCAAAAGCACGTAGCAAAATACATTTTGGCCTAAATTTATGTTGAAATTAGATTTTTTAAATATTTTTTACTGGACATGTTTAATAGCAAAAAGTCAAAAATATAGTTTTTTTCTCAAAATTGCCTGTCTTTTTTTGTTTATAGCGCAAAAAATTAAAACCGCACAGGTGATCAAATACCACTGACAGAAATCTCTATTTGTGGGGAATAAAAGGACATACATTTCATCTGGGTGCAGTGTTGCATGACCGCGCAATTGTCAGTCAAAGTAATGCAGCGCCGTATTTCAAAAATGGCCTGGTCAGGAAGGCGGGTAAATCCTCTGGAAGGCAAGTGGTTAAACAAAGGTAGGGTTAGACTGGAATTCTACTTTAAATTTTATTAAAATCACACTCACAATGGCAACACCTTGTGCCTTGTGTGCACTGTGTTTCTGTGCAATTCAATTAACCTTTATACAAGAATACAATTTTTTTTGCAATGCAAATCATTACAATGTGTGGCAATGCGTCACAACACACTGCTGTGCAGAGTGTTGAAAAAAAACTGTAACTTAAAAAAAGTAAAAAAAAAATCAAACACATGCATAATGCACATCAGCGTGCATACGTTATCTGCCTGCTGGTAAATGTAAAAATGTAAAACGTACATGTGTGCATAGCACACATATATGTTATGTGTGTGGGAAAAGGATTATTAAGTGTAGCTTCACATGTATGTGCTACAGTCATGCATGCATGTTAATGTGCAATTTTATATATGTTAACATGCATTTCTTTGTATAATTAGCTGCAATTGGTAACTTTTACTTCTAAACAGCAGTGACCAGTGACAAGAGTCTAGATCATTTTGTTATAAGTTCATAGTTGCTGAAATGACCATAAGTTTGTAGCAGAAGGCATTGAAGAGGACGTAAGCTCCACCGAGCCAGCCTGCTGCAAGCAATGTTCTGATATAAGCCTTATGTCCTTGAGAGGACAAAGTAAAATGGGATTTTGTTTACTTCACTAGAATGAATCAAAACAATTCAAATATTTACAGTTCCATTGTTTCCAATAGATAACATGTAATAACATATAAAAGCTCTATTTTGTGCTTTTGAACCCAGGAGTTGGTACTTAAAGCAGAGCTCCAGTGAAACCTAAAAAAAATAAAACTCGGTAGCTAAAAAAACAGCCACTCACCTTTGCTTCGATCCAGCAGTACTCCACGCAGCCGGCATCACTGGCCATCCTCACTCCTCAGCGCCAGCATCCTAAGTGTAGGCACCCGGATGTGACAGCTTGTGGCTTCGCACCCAGGTACCCACTGCACATGCTTGAGTAGCGCTGCACCTTGTGAATGGTCCAGTAGTCTTCTGGGACCTGTCACGTGTCCCAGAAGGCTGTGGGGAGAGAGGGAGAGAGTGCAACTTTCACTTCCGATTGCTTATGCGGTCGCAGCAGAAGTGGGATTGGGTACCTGTCAAAATCGGGTACCCGCTCCTTATGGGACCAGTACTTAAAGCGAAACTTCCCCTTTTGGATGGAGCTCCACGTTAATTAATATAGTCTTTATTCTCCTTATGGACTGAAGGCAGATTCACACCAGCATGCTGTGCTGGTGTGAATCTGCCCACACTAAATGCGTGTTTCCCCCAACACATTCAAATGCACTGCAGTTGTGATCTTCAGTGTCAATGTTAAGTTAACGACACCCTAAACTTAGGTAGAGAAGTACCATGCAATATGGTTGCAGTAGGTTTCCAAAAATAGTGCATTCACTGCTTTTGGTGTGGTGCAGTGCTATTTGAGCCCATTGAATTGTCTCAGATCGCACCACACTGAACCGCATTTGAACTGCACAGGAACATGCAGTGCATTCTTGTGCAATTCCTTGTTTGAACAGGCCCTAAAGTCATTTTTATACTTCTACTATGGGCATGAAAATTTGATATTGCATGATTTAAACAACCAAAGTAATACATATATTGTTTTAAGGACAAACTAAACTTTATTTTGGTAACACTGTGTTGCAAAAATTATATATTTTCTAAGGGACCTATAGACAAAATACAATACAAAATTAAAAATGTGTTTATTTCTATTTTAATAGTGTTTAAAAAATGCTTTAGTGTAATTAAAAAGCATACATTTACTTATAGAACATGTCCCCTTTAAATTGACACTAAACTGATGTTTCATGGCAAAATCATTTGCAGATGAATAACGGTAATGGTAACGTTAATAGTAATGGTAATGGTAAAGGTAATACATAATAAAAAAAAGTATAAATAAAGAAGCAGAAGGAGTTAAATAGGACTGATTTGGTTTGGACTGGATGTCTCACTCTACATGTCCTCAAACAATTGAGCTCTGTTATGTCTAGTTCATTATTTATTGCTTTTACAGTTTCTTTAATAACTGGCTTAGTGCCACTATATTTGTGGAGCAGAGATATATTGTGAAGAATTTTTGGTGACAAAATGCTGGACAAAGGACAAATGCTTGTTACAATAGTACATTCACATCAATCGCTGCCCCCTAGAAGCTTACAATCTAAGGTTTCTATCTCACATGCATACACACACATACCATGGCCAGTTTATACCAGAGCCAATTAGGCTACCAGCATATCTTTGGAGTGTGTTAAGAAACTGGCCAAAATGCACCCAGTGGGTGGTCCTGCTGGCCCCCCTCCATTTGCAGTGGGTTTTAGGTTCAGCATCCAAACTTCTTTGAAGTTGACCAAACCCATGGCAGTTTGGCTTATCACTATTAAAGAATAGTTATTCATGATTCCTACTCTGGTCCAAGGTTATTAGTGGTATACCCCATGGTTCAGTGTTGGGACTTTTACTTTTCAACCTACTTATTGCATTTGCAGATGACACCAAACTTTGCAGTGGAAGAACGTCATTACAGAATGTCTCCAACTTACAAGCAGACCTTAATGCACTATTTGATTGGGCAATTATGTGGAAAATGAGGTTTTGTGTTGATAAATGTAAACGTATGCACTTGGGGGTTAAAAACATGCATTCATCATAAATTTTAGAAAAAGTGCAACTTATGGAGTCAATTTGTTGAGAAGGATCTGGGTGTTCTGGCAGATCATAGACTTAACCACTTGCCCTCCTGAGGATTTACCCCCCTTCCTGACCAGGCCGTTTTTTTAATTACGGCGCTGCGTTACTTTAACTGACAATTGCGCAGTCATGCAACGCTGCACCAAAATGAAATTTACATCTTTTTTTCCCCACGAATTGAGCTTTCGGTGGTATTTGACCACCTATGCGTTTAGTTTATTTTTTGCGCTATTACAAAAAATTCCGTACATTTTGAGAAAAAAAATAATATTTTTTACTTTTTGCTATTAAACATGTCCATTAAAAACATTTAAAAAATCAAATTTCAACATAAATTCAGGCCAAAATGTATTCTGCTACATATCTTTGCTAAAAAAAATCCCAATACGTGTAAATGAATTGGTTTACATGAAAGTTATAGCTAGAGATGAGCGAATCGAACCAGGCGAAGTGGAATTCGTTTCGAATTTCAGGAAAAATTCGATTTGCGGCGAATCCGAATATTAGCATACTTCGTGTGCGCGAATCGGATTTTTCCCGATCAGCCGGCAAAAGTGTCCCTGCAGAGAGCTCCGCTATTTCTGACAGTTCTCTGACAGTTCCTTCACATGTACAGCGGTTGAAACATTGTATCTATTTGTTTCCATTTAGGATACAGATGTTTTTATTCGGAAATAGATACAATGTTTCAACCGCTGTAAATGTGAAGGAACTGTCAGAGAACTGTCAGAAATAGCGGAGCTCTCTGCAGATACACTTTTTGCTGTACTGGAATACTTCTTCTTTTCATTCTTCTCATTCTTCTTTTCATTCTTCTTCTCATTCTTCTTTTCATTCTTCTTCTTTTCATTCTTCTTTTCATTCTTCTCATTCTTCTTTTCTTCTTCATGAAAAGAAGAATGAGAAGACGAATGAAAAGAAGAATGAAAAGAAGAATGAAAAGAAGAATGAGAAGAATGAAAAGAAGAAGAAGAAGAATGAAAAGAAGAATGAGAAGAGAATGAAAAGAAGAATGAGAAGAAGAATGAGAAGAATGAAAAGAAGAAGAAGAAGAATGAAAAGAAGAAGAAGAAGAATGAAAAGAAGAATGAAAAGAAGAAGAAGAATGAAAAGAAGAATGAGAAGAAGAATGAAAAGAAGAATGAAAAGAAGAATGAGAAGAATGAAAAGAAGAATGAAAAGAAGAAGAAGAATGAAAAGAAGAATGAGAAGAAGAATGAAAAGAAGAATGAAAAGAAGAATGAGAAGAATGAAAAGAAGAATGAAAAGAAGAAGAAGAATGAAAAGAAGAATGAGAAGAAGAATGAAAAGAAGAATGAGAAGAAGAATGAGAAGAATGAAAAGAAGAATGAGAAGAATGAAAAGAAGAATGAAAAGAAGAAGAAGAAGAATGAAAAGAAGAAGAAGAATGAAAAGAAGAATGAAAAGAAGAAGAAGAAGAATCTTTTCATTCTTCTCATTCTTCTTTTCATTCTTCTTTTCATTCTTCTTCTTCTTCTTTTCATTCTTCTTTTCATTCTTCTTTTCATTCTTCTTCTTCTTCTTTTCATTCTTCTTCTTCTTCTGAGGATGAGGATGAGAATGAAGAAGAAGAAGAAGAAGAAGAAGTAGGATGAAAATAAGAAGAATTCCAAGCCGGCAAAAAGTGTATCTGCAGAGCTCCTCTATTTCTGACAGTTCTCTGACATTCACATTTACAGCGGTTGAAACATTGTATCTATTTGTTTCCATTTATGGAAACAAATAGATACAATGTTTCAACCGCTGTATGGAGTGAATGTCAGAGAACTGTCAGAAATAGCGGAGCTCTGCAGATACACTTAGCGGAGCTCTGCAGATACACTTTTTGCCGGCTTGGAATTCTTCTTATTTTCATCCTACTTCTTCTTCTTCATCCTCATCCTCAGAAGAAGAAGAAGAGGATGAGGATGAGGATGAAGAAGAAGAAGAAGAGGAAGAAGAAGTAGGATGAAAATAAGAAGAATTCCAAGCCGGCAAAAAGTGTATCTGCAGAGCTCCGCTAAGTGTATCTGCAGAGCTCCGCTATTCCTGACAGTTCTCTGACATTCACTCCATACAGCGGTTGAAACATTGTATCTATTTGTTTCCATTTATGGAAACAAATAGATACAATGTTTCAACCGCTGTATGGAGTGAATGTCAGAGAACTGTCAGAAATAGGCTATTTCTGACAGTTCTCTGACATTCACTCTATACAGCGGTTGAAACATTGTATCTATTTGTTTCCATAAATGGAAACAAATAGATACAATGTTTCAACCGCTGTATGGAGTGAATGTCAGAGAACTGTCAGAAATAGCGGAGCTCTGCAGATACACTTAGCGGAGCTCTGCAGATACACTTTTTGCCGGCTTGGAATTCTTCTTATTTTCATCCTACTTCTTCTTCTTCTTCTTCATCCTCATCCTCAGAAGAAGAAGAGGAGGATGAGGATGAGGATGAAGAAGAAGAAGAAGAAGAAGTAGGATGAAAATAAGAAGAATTCCAAGCCGGCAAAAAGTGTATCTGCAGAGCTCCGCTAAGTGTATCTGCAGAGCTCCGCTAAGAAATAGCGGAGCTCTGCAGATACACTTTTTGCCGGCTTGGAATTCTCCTTCTTCTCATCCTTCTTCTTCTTCTCATCCTTCTTCTTCTTCTCATCCTTCTCCTTCTTCTCATCCTTCTTCTTCTTCTCATCCTTCTTCTTCTTCTCATCCTTCTCCTTCTTCTCATCCTTCTTCTTCTTCTCATCCTTCTTCTTCTTCTCATCCTTCTTCTTCTTCTCATCCTTCTCCTTCTTCTCATCCTTCTTCTTCTTCTCATCCTTCTTCTTCTTCTCATCCTTCTTCTTCTCATCCTTCTTCTTCTCATCCTTCTCCTTCTTCTCATCCTTCTTCTCATCCTTCTCCTTCTTCTCATCCTTCTTCTCATCCTTCTCCTTCTTCTCATCCTTCTTCTCATCCTTCTCCTTCTCCTTCTTCTCATCCTTCTCCTTCTTCTCATCCTTCTCCTTCTCCTTCTTCTCATCCTTCTCCTTCTCCTTCTTCTCATCCTTCTCCTTCTCCTTCTTCTCATCCTTCTCCTTCTTCTCATCCTTCTCCTTCTCCTTCTTCTCATCCTTCTCCTTCTTCTCATCCTTCTCCTTCTTCTCATCCTTCTCCTTCTCCTTCTTCTCATCCTTCTCCTTCTCCTTCTTCTCATCCTTCTCCTTCTCCTTCCTCATCTCCAAGGGCATTTAAATTAAAGGTACAGTGTTCTGCACTAATATAAAGGCTCTCTGAAGCCTAGAAACCCTTTTTATAAGTTAAATTCGCAGCGAATAAATTTGCATCGAATCTAATTTCTTCCTCAAATTCGGCGAATCAGCCGAATCGAATTTTTGAATAATTCGCTCATCTCTAGTTATAGCATTTACAAATGGCGGTATATATACTGGAATTTTTTACTGGTAATGCCTGCGATCAGTGATTTATAGTGGAACTACAGGACTGCGGTGGGCATTTTGACACTAAGGGGAACTGACTTGGTGTCACTGTCATCCCCAGTGACACCAATACAGTGATCAGTGCTAAAAAAAACCCACTGACACTGTACTAATGGCACTGGGCAGGAAGGGGTTAACATGAGGGGCGCTCAAAGGGTTAACTGTGTGCTGGGTGTGTTTTACTATGGGGCCATGTGTTTGTGCTTCACTCTAAGCACACTGCTTGGATGGTTGTGCTGTGCACAGCCATGCAAAGCAGTGTGCAGGAGCTGACAGTGAGAATTGTTTTGTTTGGCAAGTAATCACCGGGCGGGCGTATATATATGTGATTTTGCAAAACCATGCCGCCCTGTAGCAGTATTTCTGCTATAGGGCGGACGGGAAGCGGTTAATAGCGGCATGCAATGTCAGGCTGCAGCTTCTAAAGCAAACAACATACTTGTACAATTCATATCTTGTATTAAAAAAGGTATAGACTTCAGAGAAAGATATAATTTGCCCCTGTACAAAAGCATTAGTAGGATGTCATCTGGACAATGCAGTTCAAATTTGGGCATCCGTTCAAGAAAGTTATTGGGGCTCAACCACAGGGTTTTACTACCCCAAACTCATGTGTGAATGAACCCTAATATTGAAGCCCGTGCCTGTTTTATGACCATGTCTCTACCTGCCACCTGAACTGATCCATCTGCAAATCCAGCTGACTATGTTCCTGTGAGACTCCAGTCCCAGCGATCACTTGCAGACAACTGCACTACTGGAACCACAGGAACTCTTTTGTTCTTCTTTTCTTCAGCTTCTTGTACTTTCTGGCCAGTGAACATGGCATTCCTGGGGACAGCCACATACCAGTAGGCTAGGTTTGCTTGTCTTTTAGGATTGGGAACTGCTATATGCGATGCTTCACTAAGCTATAATTCCTGACTGATCGTATAGAGGTGACAAGTATAGTTGATTGATTTTGATAAAATTGATTGTATTTTGCGTATCACACAAATCAATGTCTGGTGCATAATCAGTTCAAACAGTAAAAAACTCCCACACCCGTGACATTGCCATACCCAGAAGGAGTAGCAGAATGCGTTTTGGGGTGTTATTATAAGTATGCTGTGTGTGAAAAAAAATATTATTAAATTGACAGCTTTGTGCAAAAAAAATATTTGGTTTATTCAAAAGACTCAAAATGCCTTGGGGTATTTAATCTCCATAATGTGGTCATTTTGTATATGTTTCTACTGTCCATGGCCTCCAAAAATGTGATAATCAGGAAATTAGATGTGTAATTTATGCCCCTAGAAAGCCTGAAGGTGCTCCTCTTAAGCTTCTCTACGTGGTTAGTCGGTGAAGAAATCTCACAGATGTGGTATTATTATTTTAATCCGTTACATCATCACTGGGTAGCGTTGAGACAACAATACTTTCACACACGTAGTATTGCCACACTCAGAAGGAGTAGCAGAATGTGTTTTAGGATGTGACTCTATGTATGCCTATGATGTTTGGTAGAAATATATAATTAACCAGTTCCTACCCGGTCTATAGGAGAATTATGTCCTCTCGGATCACCGCCTTATGCATGCTCAGGTTGCAACGAGATCTGTCACTGGCTGTGTACTATGGATGACCGATCTGTGTACCGGCCCATTGCCAGTACCATGTGACCACTGTGGCCAATCACAGCAGGTCACATGAAAATTATAAACAAAAGATGGCTTCCTTTCATGCCATCCCGTGTATACAATTGTGTTGCTAGCTGTGATTGGTCACAGTGATCACATGTACAGACTGGTCCAATCACAGCCCATCTGTGCCATGTGATTAGCTGTGGCCAATCACAGCTAATCACAACAAAAAAAACACTGAATAAATTGATTTCATTCAGTTAAATGCTTGCTCATAGCAGTGAAATTCACTGCCATAGGCAATAATAATGTGTAAAAAAAATACTGATCACTTCCCCAGAGTAGTACAATGTTACTATGGTAGCATTACATTACTCTGGTCACAGTGTTTTATTTAAAAAATTGTGTAAAAAAAAAAAAAAATAAAATTATCTATCTATCTATCTATCTATCTATCTATCTATCTATCTATCTATCTATCTATCTATCTATCTATCTATCTATCCATGGTGACACTGTACTACTTGTGGGGGTGATGAAGATTGTTTTTTTTTCTACACTGATTGCTTTTACACCCATAAAGGCTGTAAAAGCAACCATTCCTCCTTCTCTCTAGCTGCATTCTTGCAGCCATTGAGAACTATTGAGTGAGCTGTGATTGGTCACAGCTTGTCACATGGTACAAGGCTGTTGTGAATTGCCTTGTACTATGTGACCTCTGTGATCATTCACAGATTTCACACGTAGTAAGTAGAGATGAGCGAAGAAATGAAAAATTCGATTCGACTGATTCGGCGAATTCGTGGACAATATTCGATTCGAGTCGAATAAATTCGCTGTGAATTTAACTTAAAAAAGGGTGTTTCTAGGCTTCAGAGAGACTTAATATTAGTGCAGAACACTGTACCTTTAATTTAAATGCCCTTGGAGTCTGCTGGGGAAGAGAAATAATACTGTCAGTCAGTATGACATGCAGATGAGTGCCGTCGATCTTAGAATCACCGCACACTTCACTCATTTGGGCAGTCACGGGGCCAAAACCAGAGTGTGGAGCCACAGTGTGGCGGTGGAGGCAGCAGCAATGGGAGGCCATACAGCACCCTATGACAAAAATGGAAACCACCAGCAGTGTGAGGAGACCTGAAAGTGGCACATGGCAGAGTGTGGCGATAGAGACAGCAGCAATGGGAGGCCGTACAGGGACCCATGACACACTCTGGACCTGGCAGCAGCATGAGGAGGCGGTACAGGGGCCCATGACAGATTACGGGCCTGGCAGCAGCATGAGGAGTCGGTACAGGGGCCCATGGCAGATTACGGGCCTGGCAGCAGCAATGGGAGGCCGTACAGGGACCCATGACACACTCTGGACCTGGCAGCAGCATGGGGAGGCGGTACAGGGGCCCATGACAGATTACGGGCCTGGCAGCAGCATGAGGAGTCGGTAC
Source organism: Staurois parvus (assembly GCF_062004578.1). Lineage (NCBI taxonomy): Eukaryota > Metazoa > Chordata > Amphibia > Anura > Ranidae > Staurois > Staurois parvus. The sequence goes on along the minus strand of NW_028317855.1, from coordinate 10,944,393 downwards.
GGGGGCCCATGACACACTCTGGACCTGGCAGCAGCATGAGGAGGCGGTACAGGGGCGCATGACAGATTACGAGCCTGGCAGCAGCAACTTGGACAGGAGGACGTTCAGCTTCTGCACCGTCGGGTGCGTGCTCGCAAACTGTTGTCTCTTGGAAACGGATTCCAAGAAAGACTGCTGACGGAATCCGTGAAGAGGAGTAGCAGGAGAAGGAGCATCTGAACGAGCGGAATATGCCAACAAGCGACAACAGTGGCCCATGACAGATTACGGGCCTGGCAGCAGCATGAGGAGTCGGTACGGGGGCCCATGGCAGATTACGGGCCTGGCAGCAGCTATGGGAGGCCCGTAATCTGCCAGCACCCTATGACAAAAAATGGAACCCACCAGCAGTGTGAGGAGACCTGAAAGTGGCACATGGCAGAGTGTGGCGATGGAGACAGCAGCAATGGGAGGCCGTACAGGGACCCATGAGAGACTCTGGACCTGGCAGCAGCATGAGGAGGCGGTATAGGGGCCCATGGCAGATTAGGGGCCTGGCAGCAGCTATGGGAGGCCCGTAATCTGCCAGCACCCTATGACAAAAAATGGAACACACCAGCAGTGTGAGGAGACCTGAAAGTGGCACATGGCAGAGTGTGGCGATGGAGGCAGCAGCAATGGGAGGCCGTACAGGGACCCATGAGAGACTCTGGACTTGGCAGCAGCATGAGGAGGCGGTATAGGGGCCCATGGCAGATTAGGGGCCTGGCAGCAGCTATGGGAGGCCCGTAATCTGCCAGCACCCTATGACAAAAAATGGAACACACCAGCAGTGTGAGGAGACCTGAAAGTGGCACATGTTTGGGGCATGATTCATGGCGGATTTAGTCAGTTGTGTCAGGAACTGGTGGTTTGAAATCCAGACTAATCCACGCCTGATTCATTTTCACAAACGTGAGTCTCTCCACACTTTGGGTGGACAGTCGTGTCCTCCGCGGAGTTGCAATACCTCCTGCCGCACTAAACACGCGCTCCGATGCCACGCTACTGGCCGGGCATGACAGCCTTTCAAGGGCAAATTCAGCTAGTTGGGGCCAAAGGTCAAGTTTCGTTGCCCAGTAGTCAAGGGGATTGTCTACCTCGGTTGGCAGGGTGCTGTCCAAGTAGGCCTAAGCCTGTTGTTTGAGGTCCTGCTCCAGGTCCACCTGATGCTGCTGCTGCTGCTGCGGCTGGTTAGTAGTTTCCTCACTGCGCTGGTGAAGAAAGCTACTCATCATCGACTGCAGACTGAGGCAGCCGCTGCTGGTGGAGCTGCCACTGCTCCTACCACCCCACCCCTCCCCTGCTGCCATGGCAGCGGAACACGAGCGCACAGGGCCCACAGTGTCTGAGGATGGACGTTGGCGCAGACAGGCAGAGACCAGCTGACTACATAGGTGTTTTTTATAGTACGTTATTTTGGCCTCCCTCTCAGCAGGTGTGAAAAAGGCCACCATTTTTGAACGGTAGCGAGGGTCCAACAAGGTGGACAGCCAAAAGTCATCCCTCTGTCTGATGGTTATTATTCGGCTGTCGCTACGCAAGCAACCGAGCATGCTATGGGCCATTTGTGCCAAGGAATGCGAGGGACTCCCTGCCTCCATCTCCACAGCATACTGCCACGGTGCGTCTAGGTCCTCTGTCTCCTCTTCCTCCTCCTCTACCAGATGCTCCTGCTCCTCCACTCCTGTCCGCTGAGTGGAAAAACCACCCATTTCACTCAATAATTCCTGAGCACCAATGTCCTCCTCTACCTCCTCCTCTTCTTCCAGTCCTGCCCCCACAGGGGCCATGTGGCGTTGAGATCTGTGCGCCACGTCTACCGCACCCTGACCAGCCATTGTTAACAGCATTTGTTCCAGGACGTGCAACAGAGGAATGACGTCGTTCATCCCATAGTCCTGCCGACTCACGAATAGCGTGGCCTCCTCAAAGGGCCTGAGCAAGCGCAGGTGTCACGCATGAGCTGCCAATGGCTGACATCTAAGTTACACAGGGAGTACCTTTATCTGCTTTTAACATCAGGAAATCTGTGATGGCCTTTTGCTGTTCGTAAAGGCGGTCTAACATATGTAGGGTTGAATTCCACCTTGTTGCAACGTCACAGCATGAGGAGTCGGTATAGGGGCCCATGGCAGATTAGGGGCCTGGCAGCAGTTATGGGAGGCCCATAATCTGCCAGCACCCTATGACAAAAAATGGAACACACCAGCAGTGTGAGGAGACCTGAAAGTGGCACATGGCAGAGTGTGGCGATGGAGACAGCAGCAATGGGAGGCCGTACAGGGACCCATGAGAGACTCTGGACCTGGCAGCAGCATGAGGAGGCGGTATATAGGGGCCTACGGCAGATTAGGGGCCTGGCAGCAGCTATAGGAGGCCCGTAATCTGCCAGCACCCTATGTCAAAAAATTCAACACACCAGCAGTGTGTGAGGAGACCTGAAAGTGGCACATGGCAGAGTGTGGCGATGGAGACAGCAGCAATGGGAGGCCGTACAGGGACCCATGACAGACTCTGGACTTGGCAGCAGCATGAGGAGGCGGTATATAGGGGCTTATGGCAGATTAGGGGCCTGGCAGCAGCTATAGGAGGCCCGTAATCTGCCAGCACCCTATGTCAAAAAATTCAACACACCAGCAGTGTGAGGAGACCTGAAAGTGGCACATGGCAGAGTGTGGCGATGGAGACAGCAGCAATGGGAGGCCGTACAGGGACCCATGACAGACTCTGAACTTGGCAGCAGCATGAGGAGGCGGTATATAGGGGCCCATGGCAGATTAGGGGCCTGGCAGCAGCTATAGGAGGCCCGTAATCTGCCAGCACCCTATGTCAAAAAATTTAACACACCAGCAGTGTGAAGAGACCTGAAAGTGGCACATGGCAGCAGAGTGTGGCGATGGAGACAGCAGCAATGGGAGGCCGTACAGGGACCCATGAGAGACTCTAGACTTGGCAGCAGCATGAGGAGGCGGTATATAGGGGCCCATGGCAGATTAGGGGCCTGGCAGCAGCTATGTGAGGCCCGTAATCTGCCTGCACCCTATGTCAAAAAATTAAACACACCAGCAGTGTGAAGAGACCTGAAAGTGGCACATGGCATGAGAGACTCTGGACCTGGCAGCAGCAGGAGGAGGCGGTATAGGGGCCCATGGCTGATTAGGGGCCTGGCAGCAGCTATGTGAGGCCCGTTATCTTGCAGCACCCTATGTCAAAAAATTTAACACACCAGCAGTGTGAAGAGACCTGAAAGTGGCACATGGCAGCAGAGTGTGGCGATGGAGACAGCAGCAATGGGAGGCCGTACAGGGACCCATGAGAGACTCTGGACTTGGCAGCAGCATGAGGAGGCGGTATATAGGGGCCCATGGCAGATTAGGGGCCTGGCAGCAGCTATGTGAGGCCCGTTATCTTGCAGCACCCTATGTCAAAAAATTTAACACACCAGCAGTGTGAAGAGACCTGAAAGTGGCACATGGCAGCAGAGTGTGGCGATGGAGACAGCAGCAATGGGAGGCCGTACAGGGACCCATGAGAGACTCTAGACTTGGCAGCAGCATGAGGAGGCGGTATATAGGGGCCCATGGCAGATTAGGGGCCTGGCAGCAGCTATGTGAGGCCCGTAATCTGCCTGCACCCTATGTCAAAAAATTTAACACACCAGCAGTGTGAAGAGACCTGAAAGTGGCACATGGCAGCAGAGTGTGGCGATGGAGACAGCAGCAATGGGAGGCCGTACAGGGACCATGACAGACTCTGGACTTGGCAGCAGCATGAGGAGGCGGTATATAGGGGCCCATGGCAGATTAGGGGCCTGGCAGCAGCTATGTGAGGCCCGTAATCTGCCTGCACCCTATGTCAAAAAATTTAACACACCAGCAGTGTGAAGAGACCTGAAAGTGGCACATGGCAGCAGAGTGTGGCGATGGAGACAGCAGCAATGGGAGGCCGTACAGGGACCATGACAGACTCTGGACTTGGCAGCAGCATGAGGAGGCGGTATATAGGGGCCCATGGCAGATTAGGGGCCTGGCAGCAGCTATGTGAGGCCCGTTATCTTGCAGCACCCTATGTCAAAAAATTTAACACACCAGCAGTGTGAAGAGACCTGAAAGTGGCACATGGCAGCAGAGTGTGGCGATGGAGACAGCAGCAATGGGAGGCCGTACAGGGACCATGACAGACTCTGGACTTGGCAGCAGCATGAGGAGGCGGTATATAGGGGCCCATGGCAGATTAGGGGCCTGGCAGCAGCTATGTGAGGCCCGTTATCTTGCAGCACCCTATGTCAAAAAATTTAACACACCAGCAGTGTGAAGAGACCTGAAAGTGGCACATGGCAGCAGAGTGTGGCGATGGAGACAGCAGCAATGGGAGGCCGTACAGGGACCATGACAGACTCTGGACTTGGCAGCAGCATGAGGAGGCGGTATATAGGGGCCCATGGCAGATTAGGGGCCTGGCAGCAGCTATGTGAGGCCCGTAATCTGCCTGCACCCTATGTCAAAAAATTTAACACACCAGCAGTGTGAAGAGACCTGAAAGTGGCACATGGCAGCAGAGTGTGGCGATGGAGACAGCAGCAATGGGAGGCCGTACAGGGACCATGACAGACTCTGGACTTGGCAGCAGCATGAGGAGGCGGTATATAGGGGCCCATGGCAGATTAGGGGCCTGGCAGCAGCTATGTGAGGCCCGTAATCTGCCTGCACCCTATGTCAAAAAATTTAACACACCAGCAGTGTGAAGAGACCTGAAAGTGGCACATGGCAGCAGAGTGTGGCGATGGAGACAGCAGCAATGGGAGGCCGTACAGGGACCCATGAGAGACTCTAGACTTGGCAGCAGCATGAGGAGGCGGTATATAGGGGCCCATGGCAGATTAGGGGCCTGGCAGCAGCTATGTGAGGCCCGTAATCTGCCTGCACCCTATGTCAAAAAATTTAACACACCAGCAGTGTGAAGAGACCTGAAAGTGGCACATGGCAGCAGAGTGTGGCGATGGAGACAGCAGCAATGGGAGGCCGTACAGGGACCATGACAGACTCTGGACTTGGCAGCAGCATGAGGAGGCGGTATATAGGGGCCCATGGCAGATTAGGGGCCTGGCAGCAGCTATGTGAGGCCCGTTATCTTGCAGCACCCTATGTCAAAAAATTTAACACACCAGCAGTGTGAAGAGACCTGAAAGTGGCACATGGCAGCAGAGTGTGGCGATGGAGACAGCAGCAATGGGAGGCCGTACAGGGACCATGACAGACTCTGGACTTGGCAGCAGCATGAGGAGGCGGTATATAGGGGCCCATGGCAGATTAGGGGCCTGGCAGCAGCTATGTGAGGCCCGTAATCTGCCTGCACCCTATGTCAAAAAATTTAACACACCAGCAGTGTGAAGAGACCTGAAAGTGGCACATGGCAGCAGAGTGTGGCGATGGAGACAGCAGCAATGGGAGGCCGTACAGGGACCATGACAGACTCTGGACTTGGCAGCAGCATGAGGAGGCGGTATATAGGGGCCCATGGCAGATTAGGGGCCTGGCAGCAGCTATGTGAGGCCCGTAATCTGCCTGCACCCTATGTCAAAAAATTTAACACACCAGCAGTGTGAAGAGACCTGAAAGTGGCACATGGCAGCAGAGTGTGGCGATGGAGACAGCAGCAATGGGAGGCCGTACAGGGACCCATGAGAGACTCTAGACTTGGCAGCAGCATGAGGAGGCGGTATATAGGGGCCCATGGCAGATTAGGGGCCTGGCAGCAGCTATGTGAGGCCCGTAATCTGCCTGCACCCTATGTCAAAAAATTTAACACACCAGCAGTGTGAAGAGACCTGAAAGTGGCACATGGCAGCAGAGTGTGGCGATGGAGACAGCAGCAATGGGAGGCCGTACAGGGACCATGACAGACTCTGGACTTGGCAGCAGCATGAGGAGGCGGTATATAGGGGCCCATGGCAGATTAGGGGCCTGGCAGCAGCTATGTGAGGCCCGTAATCTGCCTGCACCCTATGTCAAAAAATTTAACACACCAGCAGTGTGAAGAGACCTGAAAGTGGCACATGGCAGCAGAGTGTGGCGATGGAGACAGCAGCAATGGGAGGCCGTACAGGGACCCATGAGAGACTCTAGACTTGGCAGCAGCATGAGGAGGCGGTATATAGGGGCCCATGGCAGATTAGGGGCCTGGCAGCAGCTATGTGAGGCCCGTTATCTTGCAGCACCCTATGTCAAAAAATTTAACACACCAGCAGTGTGAAGAGACCTGAAAGTGGCACATGGCAGCAGAGTGTGGCGATGGAGACAGCAGCAATGGGAGGCCGTACAGGGACCCATGAGAGACTCTAGACTTGGCAGCAGCATGAGGAGGCGGTATATAGGGGCCCATGGCAGATTAGGGGCCTGGCAGCAGCTATGTGAGGCCCGTTATCTTGCAGCACCCTATGTCAAAAAATTTAACACACCAGCAGTGTGAAGAGACCTGAAAGTGGCACATGGCAGCAGAGTGTGGCGATGGAGACAGCAGCAATGGGAGGCCGTACAGGGACCATGACAGACTCTGGACTTGGCAGCAGCATGAGGAGGCGGTATATAGGGGCCCATGGCAGATTAGGGGCCTGGCAGCAGCTATGTGAGGCCCGTTATCTTGCAGCACCCTATGTCAAAAAATTTAACACACCAGCAGTGTGAAGAGACCTGAAAGTGGCACATGGCAGCAGAGTGTGGCGATGGAGACAGCAGCAATGGGAGGCCGTACAGGGACCCATGAGAGACTCTAGACTTGGCAGCAGCATGAGGAGGCGGTATATAGGGGCCCATGGCAGATTAGGGGCCTGGCAGCAGCTATGTGAGGCCCGTAATCTGCCTGCACCCTATGTCAAAAAATTTAACACACCAGCAGTGTGAAGAGACCTGAAAGTGGCACATGGCAGCAGAGTGTGGCGATGGAGACAGCAGCAATGGGAGGCCGTACAGGGACCATGACAGACTCTGGACTTGGCAGCAGCATGAGGAGGCGGTATATAGGGGCCCATGGCAGATTAGGGGCCTGGCAGCAGCTATGTGAGGCCCGTAATCTGCCTGCACCCTATGTCAAAAAATTTAACACACCAGCAGTGTGAAGAGACCTGAAAGTGGCACATGGCAGCAGAGTGTGGCGATGGAGACAGCAGCAATGGGAGGCCGTACAGGGACCCATGAGAGACTCTAGACTTGGCAGCAGCATGAGGAGGCGGTATATAGGGGCCCATGGCAGATTAGGGGCCTGGCAGCAGCTATGTGAGGCCCGTAATCTGCCTGCACCCTATGTCAAAAAATTTAACACACCAGCAGTGTGAAGAGACCTGAAAGTGGCACATGGCAGCAGAGTGTGGCGATGGAGACAGCAGCAATGGGAGGCCGTACAGGGACCATGACAGACTCTGGACTTGGCAGCAGCATGAGGAGGCGGTATATAGGGGCCCATGGCAGATTAGGGGCCTGGCAGCAGCTATGTGAGGCCCGTTATCTTGCAGCACCCTATGTCAAAAAATTTAACACACCAGCAGTGTGAAGAGACCTGAAAGTGGCACATGGCAGCAGAGTGTGGCGATGGAGACAGCAGCAATGGGAGGCCGTACAGGGACCATGACAGACTCTGGACTTGGCAGCAGCATGAGGAGGCGGTATATAGGGGCCCATGGCAGATTAGGGGCCTGGCAGCAGCTATGTGAGGCCCGTAATCTGCCTGCACCCTATGTCAAAAAATTTAACACACCAGCAGTGTGAAGAGACCTGAAAGTGGCACATGGCAGCAGAGTGTGGCGATGGAGACAGCAGCAATGGGAGGCCGTACAGGGACCATGACAGACTCTGGACTTGGCAGCAGCATGAGGAGGCGGTATATAGGGGCCCATGGCAGATTAGGGGCCTGGCAGCAGCTATGTGAGGCCCGTAATCTGCCTGCACCCTATGTCAAAAAATTTAACACACCAGCAGTGTGAAGAGACCTGAAAGTGGCACATGGCAGCAGAGTGTGGCGATGGAGACAGCAGCAATGGGAGGCCGTACAGGGACCCATGAGAGACTCTAGACTTGGCAGCAGCATGAGGAGGCGGTATATAGGGGCCCATGGCAGATTAGGGGCCTGGCAGCAGCTATGTGAGGCCCGTTATCTTGCAGCACCCTATGTCAAAAAATTTAACACACCAGCAGTGTGAAGAGACCTGAAAGTGGCACATGGCAGCAGAGTGTGGCGATGGAGACAGCAGCAATGGGAGGCCGTACAGGGACCCATGAGAGACTCTAGACTTGGCAGCAGCATGAGGAGGCGGTATATAGGGGCCCATGGCAGATTAGGGGCCTGGCAGCAGCTATGTGAGGCCCGTTATCTTGCAGCACCCTATGTCAAAAAATTTAACACACCAGCAGTGTGAAGAGACCTGAAAGTGGCACATGGCAGCAGAGTGTGGCGATGGAGACAGCAGCAATGGGAGGCCGTACAGGGACCATGACAGACTCTGGACTTGGCAGCAGCATGAGGAGGCGGTATATAGGGGCCCATGGCAGATTAGGGGCCTGGCAGCAGCTATGTGAGGCCCGTTATCTTGCAGCACCCTATGTCAAAAAATTTAACACACCAGCAGTGTGAAGAGACCTGAAAGTGGCACATGGCAGCAGAGTGTGGCGATGGAGACAGCAGCAATGGGAGGCCGTACAGGGACCCATGAGAGACTCTAGACTTGGCAGCAGCATGAGGAGGCGGTATATAGGGGCCCATGGCAGATTAGGGGCCTGGCAGCAGCTATGTGAGGCCCGTAATCTGCCTGCACCCTATGTCAAAAAATTTAACACACCAGCAGTGTGAAGAGACCTGAAAGTGGCACATGGCAGCAGAGTGTGGCGATGGAGACAGCAGCAATGGGAGGCCGTACAGGGACCATGACAGACTCTGGACTTGGCAGCAGCATGAGGAGGCGGTATATAGGGGCCCATGGCAGATTAGGGGCCTGGCAGCAGCTATGTGAGGCCCGTAATCTGCCTGCACCCTATGTCAAAAAATTTAACACACCAGCAGTGTGAAGAGACCTGAAAGTGGCACATGGCAGCAGAGTGTGGCGATGGAGACAGCAGCAATGGGAGGCCGTACAGGGACCCATGAGAGACTCTAGACTTGGCAGCAGCATGAGGAGGCGGTATATAGGGGCCCATGGCAGATTAGGGGCCTGGCAGCAGCTATGTGAGGCCCGTAATCTGCCTGCACCCTATGTCAAAAAATTTAACACACCAGCAGTGTGAAGAGACCTGAAAGTGGCACATGGCAGCAGAGTGTGGCGATGGAGACAGCAGCAATGGGAGGCCGTACAGGGACCATGACAGACTCTGGACTTGGCAGCAGCATGAGGAGGCGGTATATAGGGGCCCATGGCAGATTAGGGGCCTGGCAGCAGCTATGTGAGGCCCGTTATCTTGCAGCACCCTATGTCAAAAAATTTAACACACCAGCAGTGTGAAGAGACCTGAAAGTGGCACATGGCAGCAGAGTGTGGCGATGGAGACAGCAGCAATGGGAGGCCGTACAGGGACCATGACAGACTCTGGACTTGGCAGCAGCATGAGGAGGCGGTATATAGGGGCCCATGGCAGATTAGGGGCCTGGCAGCAGCTATGTGAGGCCCGTAATCTGCCTGCACCCTATGTCAAAAAATTTAACACACCAGCAGTGTGAAGAGACCTGAAAGTGGCACATGGCAGCAGAGTGTGGCGATGGAGACAGCAGCAATGGGAGGCCGTACAGGGACCATGACAGACTCTGGACTTGGCAGCAGCATGAGGAGGCGGTATATAGGGGCCCATGGCAGATTAGGGGCCTGGCAGCAGCTATGTGAGGCCCGTAATCTGCCTGCACCCTATGTCAAAAAATTTAACACACCAGCAGTGTGAAGAGACCTGAAAGTGGCACATGGCAGCAGAGTGTGGCGATGGAGACAGCAGCAATGGGAGGCCGTACAGGGACCCATGAGAGACTCTAGACTTGGCAGCAGCATGAGGAGGCGGTATATAGGGGCCCATGGCAGATTAGGGGCCTGGCAGCAGCTATGTGAGGCCCGTAATCTGCCTGCACCCTATGTCAAAAAATTTAACACACCAGCAGTGTGAAGAGACCTGAAAGTGGCACATGGCAGCAGAGTGTGGCGATGGAGACAGCAGCAATGGGAGGCCGTACAGGGACCATGACAGACTCTGGACTTGGCAGCAGCATGAGGAGGCGGTATATAGGGGCCCATGGCAGATTAGGGGCCTGGCAGCAGCTATGTGAGGCCCGTAATCTGCCTGCACCCTATGTCAAAAAATTTAACACACCAGCAGTGTGAAGAGACCTGAAAGTGGCACATGGCAGCAGAGTGTGGCGATGGAGACAGCAGCAATGGGAGGCCGTACAGGGACCCATGAGAGACTCTAGACTTGGCAGCAGCATGAGGAGGCGGTATATAGGGGCCCATGGCAGATTAGGGGCCTGGCAGCAGCTATGTGAGGCCCGTTATCTTGCAGCACCCTATGTCAAAAAATTTAACACACCAGCAGTGTGAAGAGACCTGAAAGTGGCACATGGCAGCAGAGTGTGGCGATGGAGACAGCAGCAATGGGAGGCCGTACAGGGACCCATGAGAGACTCTAGACTTGGCAGCAGCATGAGGAGGCGGTATATAGGGGCCCATGGCAGATTAGGGGCCTGGCAGCAGCTATGTGAGGCCCGTTATCTTGCAGCACCCTATGTCAAAAAATTTAACACACCAGCAGTGTGAAGAGACCTGAAAGTGGCACATGGCAGCAGAGTGTGGCGATGGAGACAGCAGCAATGGGAGGCCGTACAGGGACCATGACAGACTCTGGACTTGGCAGCAGCATGAGGAGGCGGTATATAGGGGCCCATGGCAGATTAGGGGCCTGGCAGCAGCTATGTGAGGCCCGTTATCTTGCAGCACCCTATGTCAAAAAATTTAACACACCAGCAGTGTGAAGAGACCTGAAAGTGGCACATGGCAGCAGAGTGTGGCGATGGAGACAGCAGCAATGGGAGGCCGTACAGGGACCCATGAGAGACTCTAGACTTGGCAGCAGCATGAGGAGGCGGTATATAGGGGCCCATGGCAGATTAGGGGCCTGGCAGCAGCTATGTGAGGCCCGTAATCTGCCTGCACCCTATGTCAAAAAATTTAACACACCAGCAGTGTGAAGAGACCTGAAAGTGGCACATGGCAGCAGAGTGTGGCGATGGAGACAGCAGCAATGGGAGGCCGTACAGGGACCATGACAGACTCTGGACTTGGCAGCAGCATGAGGAGGCGGTATATAGGGGCCCATGGCAGATTAGGGGCCTGGCAGCAGCTATGTGAGGCCCGTAATCTGCCTGCACCCTATGTCAAAAAATTTAACACACCAGCAGTGTGAAGAGACCTGAAAGTGGCACATGGCAGCAGAGTGTGGCGATGGAGACAGCAGCAATGGGAGGCCGTACAGGGACCCATGAGAGACTCTAGACTTGGCAGCAGCATGAGGAGGCGGTATATAGGGGCCCATGGCAGATTAGGGGCCTGGCAGCAGCTATGTGAGGCCCGTAATCTGCCTGCACCCTATGTCAAAAAATTTAACACACCAGCAGTGTGAAGAGACCTGAAAGTGGCACATGGCAGCAGAGTGTGGCGATGGAGACAGCAGCAATGGGAGGCCGTACAGGGACCATGACAGACTCTGGACTTGGCAGCAGCATGAGGAGGCGGTATATAGGGGCCCATGGCAGATTAGGGGCCTGGCAGCAGCTATGTGAGGCCCGTTATCTTGCAGCACCCTATGTCAAAAAATTTAACACACCAGCAGTGTGAAGAGACCTGAAAGTGGCACATGGCAGCAGAGTGTGGCGATGGAGACAGCAGCAATGGGAGGCCGTACAGGGACCCATGAGAGACTCTGGACCTGGCAGCAGCAGGAGGAGGTGGTATATAGGGGCCCATGGCAGATTAGGGGCCTGGCAGCAGCTATGTGAGGCCCGTAATCTGCCTGCACCCTATGTCAAAAAATTTAACACACCAGCAGTGTGAAGAGACCTGAAAGTGGCACATGGCAGCAGAGTGTGGCGATGGAGACAGCAGCAATGGGAGGCCGTACAGGGACCCATGAGAGACTCTGGACCTGGCAGCAGCAGGAGGAGGCGGTATATAGGGGCCTATGGCAGATTAGGGGCCTGGCAGCAGCTATAGGAGGCCCGTAATCTGCCAGCACCCTATGTCAAAAAATTCAACACACCAGCAGTGTGAGGAGACCTGAAAGTGGCACATGTTTGAGGCATGATTCATGGCGGATTTAGTCAGTTGTGTCAGGAACTGGTGGTTTGAAATCCAGACTAATCCACGCCTGATTCATTTTCACAAACGTGAGTCTCTCCACACTTTGGGTGGACAGTCGTGTCCTCCGCGGAGTTACAATACCTCCTGCCGCACTAAACACGCGCTCCGATGCCACGCTACTGGCCGGGCATGACAGCCTTTCAAGGGCAAATTCAGCTAGTTGGGGCCAAAGGTCAAGTTTCGTTGCCCAGTAGTCAAGGGGATTGTCTACCTCGGTTGGCAGGGTGCTGTCCAAGTAGGCCCAAGCCTGTTGTTTGAGCTCCTGCTCCAGGTCCACCTGATGCTGCTGCTGCTGCTGCGGCTGGTTAGTAGTTTCCTCACTGCGCTGGTGAAGAAAGCTACTCATCATCGACTGCAGACTGAGGCAGCCGCTGCTGGTGGAGCTGCCACTGCTCCTACCACCCCACCCCTCCCCTGCTGCCATGCCAGCGGAACGCGAGCGCACAGGGCCCACAGTGTCTGAGGATGGACGTTGGCGCACAAAGGCAGAGACCAACTGACTACATAGGTGGTTTTTATAGTACGTAATTTTGGCCTCCCTCTCAGCAGGTGTGAAAAAGGCCACCATTTTGGACCGGTAGCGAGGGTCCAACAAGGTGGACAGCCAAAAGTCATCCCTCTGTCTGATGGTTATTATTCGGCTGTCGCTACGCAAGCAACCGAGCATGCTATGGGCCATTTGTGCCAAGGAATGCGAGGGACTCCCTGCCTCCATCTCCACAGCATACTGCCACGGTGCGTCTGGGTCCTCTGTCTCCTCCTCCTCCTCCTCTACCAGATGCTCCTGCTCCTCCACTCCTGTCCGCTGAGTGGAAAAACCACCCATTTCACTCAATAATTCCTGAGCACAAATGTCCTCCTCTACCTCCTCCTCTTCTTCCTGTCCTGCCCCCACAGGGGTCATGTGGCGTTGAGATCTGTGCGCCACGTCTACCGCACCCTGACCAGCCATTGTTAACAGCATTTGTTCCAGGACGTGCAACAGAGGAATGACGTCGTTCATCCCATAGTCCTGCCGACTCACGAATAGCGTGGCCTCCTCAAAGGGCCTGAGCAAGCGGCAGGTGTCACGCATGAGCTGCCAATGGCTGACATCTAAGTTACACAGGGGAGTACCTTTATCCGCTTGTAACATCAGGAAATCGGTGATGGCCTTTCGCTGCTCGTAAAGGCGGTCTAACATGTGTAGGGTTGAATTCCACCTTGTTGCAACGTCGCAGATCAGGCGATGCTGTGGAATTCCGTTCTGCCGCTGCAGCTCAATGAGGGTGTTCTTTGCGGTGTAGGAATGGCTGAAATGCATGCACAGTTTACGTGACATTTTAAGGATGTCTTGCAGTGGGATGGTGGATTTTAGGAACCGCTTGACAACCAGATTGAACACGTGAGCCATGCATGGCGCATGGCACAACCTTCCTTGACGCAGAGCAGACACCATGTTCTTTCCGTTGTCAGTCAACATGGTTCCGATTTTTAGTTTGCGCGGAGACAGCCATCTGTCGATTTCTCTGTTCATTACACTCAGCAGTTCCTCCCCTGTGTGACTACGTTCGCCAAGGCATACCAGGTGCAGCACAGCGTGACACCGTTGCGCCCTGCACATGTGATATGCCGGTCGGGTAATGGGACTTGGCACGGGGGTGGCGGCTGAGGACACGGCGGAAAAAGAGGTGGTAGAGGCGGACATGCTTGCTGGACCAAGGACGTGCAAACGTGGAGGCAAAAGCGTCGTGACCTGTCCAAGTTGCTGGTGCGGCTGTGCCGGCACCACGTTCACCCAGTGGGCCGTAAATGACATGTACTGTCCCTGACCGTAGTTACAGCTCCACACGTCGGCGCTGCCGTGCACTTTGGCAGAGACCGACATGCTCAAAGACTGGCCCACCATCTCTTCTACATGTGAATGCAGGGCTGGCACTGCCTTTTGGGCAAAGAAATGACGGCTTGGCACTCTCCACCGCGGCGCGGCACAAGCCATCATTTCTCGGAAAGGTGCTGAGTCCACCAGTTGGAAAGGGAGGGACTGCAGCACCAGCAACTTGGACAGGAGGACGTTCAGCTTTTGCACCGTCGGGTGCGTGCTCGCAAACTGTTGTCTCTTGGATACGGATTCCAAGAAAGACTGTTGACGGAATCCGAGAAGAGGAGTAGCAGGAGAAGGAGCATCTGAACGAGCGGAAGATGCCAATGAGCGACAACTCCCCTCAGCAGAGGTGTTGGAGCCTTGACTGGCTGATAGAGGGCGATTGACGACGTCGGGTGACGGAGCAAGTAACGGAGCGGGTGATGGAGCGGGGGCTGGGGCAGGCAGAACCGCCGTATGTTTATCACGGTTTTCCCAGGCCACCGAATGGTGACGCTGCATATGCTGACGCAACGCTGTAGTCCCAACATGGGCCCCCTGGCCACGCTTGCATTTCTGGCCACATAGTCGACATACGGCTACGTTTACTTCCTCGGGCGGCTTGAGGAAAAATTGCCACACCACCGAGTAGGAAACTTTGCCCCCGCTACTCTTCACTGGCTGACTGCTACTTCCTCCGTGCGCACCGGCACCACTACTGGCCGTGGTGGTAGGCTGCAGTGGAGCTGGTGCTCTACTCCGTGGACGTTTGGCTCCACTGACACTGATGCGACCCTGCTGCTGTCTCCTGGGCAACCCACCGACTGTTTTGCTCGCTGCCAAGCTGCCACCCTCTTCTCCTGATGATGCGGAAGAAATTGCCTGATGACGACGAGGCTGCCAAGTGCGATCAACCTCCTCATCATCAAGTAGGGTCTCCGCCTCACTACTAGCCCCCTCGGCTGCGTCTGGGTCAGGAGACAGACCTGTCTCTAGACCGGCTACCGAGCCACTCTCCTCGCCAGTACTTGTTCGCTTGGCTGCTGAAAAGGCCGATGTCTCCCCCCGTTCCTGACCGCCCTCTGTTAGCTCTTCCTCACTGTACAGTGGGGCTGAGCCCACAGCATGCGATACTTCGCTTGGTGAGGGAACAGCAAAGGACAGGGGCAGGTAGAGGACACGTGATTTCAGTGGGCTTGGTCCCGGGCCATGCCAACTAACGGTTGTGTCTGACGTACCCACCGACCGTTGGCTGTAGGTGTCAGAGGTGACCTGGGAAGAGGAAGACGACCGAGCCAACCAATCAATGACGGCAGGGTTGTCGGTGGAGACACGACCGCTGGATGACACCGGGAGCACTGGCCTCTGGCTGCGAATACTGCTGCCTCGACCCCTTCCTCTGCTGCCACGTCTGCTCGCTCCTAAAACATTGCCTCCTCTGCCACTCCTCTGCATGTTGTCTGACATACTATTTAATTCAACGATTAGGTGTCCCTGAGTAACAATTCTCTGGCACTCAGTAACAATTCTGTCTGTCCCTGAGTATGAATTCTGTGGCCCTGAGTAACAATTGTGTGTCTGTGCAAGTAACAATTCTGTGTCTGTGCAAGTAACAATTTTGTGTCTGTGAGAGTAACAATTCTCTGGCACTCAGTAACAATTCTGTCTGTCCCTGAGTAACAATTCTCTGGCACTCAGTAACAATTCTGTCTGTCCCTGAGTAACAATTCTGTCTGTCCCTGAGTATGAATTCTGTGGCCCTGAGTAAGAATTCTCTGGCACTCAGTAACAATTCTGTCTGTCCCTGAGTATGAATTCTGTGGCCCTGAGTAACAATTGTGTGTCTGTGCAAGTAACAATTCTGTGTCTGTGCAAGTAACAATTTTGTGTCTGTGAGAGTAACAATTCTCTGGCACTCAGTAACAATTCTGTCTGTCCCTGAGTAACAATTCTCTGGCACTCAGTAACAATTCTGTCTGTCCCTGAGTATGAATTCTGTGGCCCTGAGTAACAATTCTGTCTCTGTGCGAGTAACAATTCTGTGTCTGTGCAAGTAACAATTTTGTGTCTGTGAGAGTAACAATTCTCTGGCACTCAGTAACAATTCTGTCTGTCCCTGAGTAACAATTCTCTGGCACTCAGTAACAATTCTGTCTGTCCCTGAGTAACAATTCTCTGGCACTCAGTAACAATTCTGTCTGTCCCTGAGTAACAATTCTCTGGCACTCAGTAACAATTGTGTGTCTGTGCAAGTAACAATTCTGTGTCTGTGCAAGTAACAATTTTGTGTCTGTGAGAGTAACAATTCTCTGGCACTCAGTAACAATTCTGTCTGTCCCTGAGTAACAATTCTCTGGCACTCAGTAACAATTCTGTCTGTCCCTGAGTATGAATTCTGTGGCCCTGAGTAACAATTCTGTCTCTGTGCGAGTAACAATTCTGTGTCTGTGCAAGTAACAATTTTGTGTCTGTGAGAGTAACAATTCTCTGGCACTCAGTAACAATTCTGTCTGTCCCTGAGTAACAATTCTATGGCACTCAGTAACAATTCTGTCTTCCCTGAGTAACAATTCTCTGGCACTCAGTAACAATTCTGTCTGTCCCTGAGTATGAATTCTGTGGCCCTGAGTAACAATTCTGTCTCTGTGCGAGTAACAATTCTGTGTCTGTGCAAGTAACAATTTTGTGTCTGTGAGAGTAACAATTCTCTGGCACTCAGTAACAATTCTGTCTGTCCCTGAGTAACAATTCTCTGGCACTCAGTAACAATTCTGTCTGTCCCTGAGTATGAATTCTGTGGCCCTGAGTAACAATTGTGTGTCTGTGCAAGTAACAATTCTGTGTCTGTGCAAGTAACAATTTTGTGTCTGTGAGAGTAACAATTCTCTGGCACTCAGTAACAATTCTGTCTGTCCCTGAGTAACAATTCTCTGGCACTCAGTAACAATTCTGTCTGTCCCTGAGTATGAATTCTGTGGCCCTGAGTAACAATTCTGTCTCTGTGCGAGTAACAATTCTGTGTCTGTGCAAGTAACAATTTTGTGTCTGTGAGAGTAACAATTCTCTGGCACTCAGTAACAATTCTGTCTGTCCCTGAGTAACAATTCTCTGGCACTCAGTAACAATTCTGTCTGTCCCTGAGTAACAATTCTCTGGCACTCAGTAACAATTCTGTCTGTCCCTGAGTATGAATTCTGTGGCCCTGAGTAACAATTGTGTGTCTGTGCAAGTAACAATTCTGTGTCTGTGCAAGTAACAATTTTGTGTCTGTGAGAGTAACAATTCTCTGGCACTCAGTAACAATTCTGTCTGTCCCTGAGTAACAATTCTCTGGCACTCAGTAACAATTCTGTCTGTCCCTGAGTATGAATTCTGTGGCCCTGAGTAACAATTCTGTCTCTGTGCGAGTAACAATTCTGTGTCTGTGCAAGTAACAATTTTGTGTCTGTGAGAGTAACAATTCTCTGGCACTCAGTAACAATTCTGTCTGTCCCTGAGTAACAATTCTCTGGCACTCAGTAACAATTCTGTCTGTCCCTGAGTAACAATTCTCTGGCACTCAGTAACAATTCTGTCTGTCCCTGAGTAACAATTCTCTGGCACTCAGTAACAATTGTGTGTCTGTGCAAGTAACAATTCTGTGTCTGTGCAAGTAACAATTTTGTGTCTGTGAGAGTAACAATTCTCTGGCACTCAGTAACAATTCTGTCTGTCCCTGAGTAACAATTCTCTGGCACTCAGTAACAATTCTGTCTGTCCCTGAGTATGAATTCTGTGGCCCTGAGTAACAATTGTGTGTCTGTGCAAGTAACAATTCTGTGTCTGTGCAAGTAACAATTTTGTGTCTGTGAGAGTAACAATTCTCTGGCACTCAGTAACAATTCTGTCTGTCCCTGAGTAACAATTCTCTGGCACTCAGTAACAATTCTGTCTGTCCCTGAGTAACAATTCTGTCTGTCCCTGAGTATGAATTCTGTGGCCCTGAGTAAGAATTCTCTGGCACTCAGTAACAATTCTGTCTGTCCCTGAGTATGAATTCTGTGGCCCTGAGTAACAATTGTGTGTCTGTGCAAGTAACAATTCTGTGTCTGTGCAAGTAACAATTTTGTGTCTGTGAGAGTAACAATTCTCTGGCACTCAGTAACAATTCTGTCTGTCCCTGAGTAACAATTCTCTGGCACTCAGTAACAATTCTGTCTGTCCCTGAGTATGAATTCTGTGGCCCTGAGTAACAATTCTGTCTCTGTGCGAGTAACAATTCTGTGTCTGTGCAAGTAACAATTTTGTGTCTGTGAGAGTAACAATTCTCTGGCACTCAGTAACAATTCTGTCTGTCCCTGAGTAAGAATTCTCTGGCACTCAGTAACAATTCTGTCTGTCCCTGAGTAACAATTCTCTGGCACTCAGTAACAATTCTGTCTGTCCCTGAGTAACAATTCTGTCTGTCCCTGAGTATGAATTCTGTGGCCCTGAGTAAGAATTCTCTGGCACTCAGTAACAATTCTGTCTGTCCCTGAGTATGAATTCTGTGGCCCTGAGTAACAATTGTGTGTCTGTGCAAGTAACAATTCTGTGTCTGTGCAAGTAACAATTTTGTGTCTGTGAGAGTAACAATTCTCTGGCACTCAGTAACAATTCTGTCTGTCCCTGAGTAACAATTCTCTGGCACTCAGTAACAATTCTGTCTGTCCCTGAGTAACAATTCTCTGGCACTCAGTAACAATTCTGTCTGTCCCTGAGTAACAATTCTGTCTGTCCCTGAGAATGAATTCTGTGGCCCTGAGTAAGAATTCTCTGGCACTCAGTAACAATTCTGTCTGTCCCTGAGTAACAATTCTCTGGCACTCAGTAACAATTCTGTCTGTCCCTGAGTAAAAATTCTGTGGCCCTAATAACGTTTCTGTGGCCCTAAGTAACAATTCTCTGGCACTGAGTAACAATTCTGTCTGTCCCTGAGTATGAATTCTGTGGCCCTAACTAGCGTTTCTTTGTCCCTAAATAACGATTCTGTGGCCCTCATTAACAAGTCTGTGTCCCTGAGTAATGGTTCTCTGTCCCTAAGTAACTTCTCTCTGTCCCCAATTCTCGTTTCTGTGGCCCTAACTCTGTCCCTGTCCCTAGTACAGAGCGGTCTGCCTCTGTTCAATGACTGCAGGCAAATGAAGATTTCCAAAATGGCCGCTATATATACCTCGACCATTACACAGTGCTGGCTGGCTGGCTGCTGATTGGCTGATGCGATCACATGTCGTTGAGGAATGCATTATGGGGCAGCGCGCCTTGTCTGCGCGCCTTCCCCGACATCCCCGCTCCGTCGCCGCACATGTCAGCCGCCATTTTCGGAAAAATTTCGATTCGCGCGTCCGAATTAGGCTGTTTTTCGGATTCGGCACGAATCGAAATTTTTCCGAAATTCGACTCGAATTCCACTTCGGATACTTCGATTCGCTCATCTCTAGTAGTAAGGTCAGGACTCTGTGCAGGCCAGTCAAGTTCTTCCACCCCAAACTGCGAAAATGCAGAAATAGTCTTAAATTTCCTAACTAATCTTCATCACAGTGACTAGGGTTCACTGCTTCTATGGACAGATTTCTCCCACAATATTTATATAAGTTCCAGCTCTTAGAAGACCCTATTTTTTATGATTTGTGAGAGATATCCACAAACTTCTTTTCCCATTCCCTGCTTTTCTGATATTCTCATTAGAAGTGTGTAGTTTACTTCAATCAGCCACTAACAAGTTCAAAAACTGTATAGATTCTTGCAGAGACAAACTACCACCTCTGCATCCAAGGGGCATAGTTTGGCTCTCAACCAGGACAGTCAGACTCAGGGTACTGTCTCTATAATTTGCTCCTAAATTTTTTGGATGTTACATGATCAGCTTCTAGGTAAATTCAATCTGCTTTAAACTTTGAATTCATAAGAACCTTAAGATTTCTAACACTTTCCATGTTTTGCTTCTTAAATATTTACTCCTTAACAGTTCTCTAAACTTTTTTCTTCTACTGGTCCAAAGCAAACCAGAAATATAAAGTGAAGCAAATATTGTACTTCCAGTCTTCTATACTTCAATACCTTAAAATTAGAGAGGATTTTGGCTTTAAGTTCTTGTAATCCTGCATTAGATGTCATATCATCCCATCATAACCCCAGAAACGACTCGACTACTGCAACTCCCTCCTCACTGGCCTGCCTCGCCGCTGGCTATCCCTGCTTCAGTCCATCCTGAATACGGCTGCCAGACTCATTCACCTTTCTAACCGCTCTGTCTCCGCCACCCCCCTCTGCCAATCCCTCCACTGGCTTCCGATTGCGCAACGGATCAAATTCAAAATCCTAACGCTGACGTACAAAGCTGTCCACCATACTGCCCCGAACTACATCACTGACCTAATATCCAAGTACCGCCCAGCACGCACACTCCGCTCCTCACAAGACCTCCTTCTCTCTAGTTCCCTGGTCTCCTCCTCCCATGCCCACCTCCAGAACTTCTCCAGGGTGTCACCCATCCTCTGGAACTCCCTGCCCCAACCCATCAGATTATCACCTACTCTTCTCTCCTTTAGGCGCACCCTGAAAACCCATCTCTTCAGGGAATCCTACCCCACCCCCTGCTAACTTGCCGACCTCCTCCACTCTTCCTACCACCCCATCCCCCACAGCTATCTCCTCCTGTGCCACCCCCCCCTCCCTCCTAGATTGTAAGCTCGAAAGAGCAGGGCCCTCGAACCCCTCGTGTATCACATTGTATTGGTATTGTTCTGTCACATGTTCTGTCCCCCTTTGTAATGTACAGCGCTGAGCGAACTATTGGCGCTTTATAAATACTGTATAATAATAATAATAATAATAATAATCTCATGAGAGCATTTCATCAGACGTTTTCTTTTAAACCCAGGTGCTGGTGGGTGAGGAGGCCTCTTAAGAGGGAGGGACTGTCAATGCTACTTACCTTCCTCCAGCCAGCACCACCTCTCTTTCTAAGGAGTGGCTGTGTACTTTTCCAGATGTTACATGAAATGTCATGTTGTGTTCAGTCAGAGTCTGCACCTGACACTTGTAGGTCTGCAGCCAATCTGCATGGTGCTCTTTCTCTGAATGGCCACAGCCACTATCAGCAGCATTCTCCCCCCTCTGTCATGACACAACTAATATGCTGTAGCATTCTCTGCCCTCTTGTAATGCTGCACCCTATCAGGGTGGCTCCTTTCTCTTACCTAAACTATTTAAACTCTATCCAAGCAATGCTTTTACAAACTACATGATCTCTGTACACCTTCCTGCTATCCAGCCTGTATTGATTCCTGTTTACTGACTTCTAGCTAGTTCCTGGTTATCCACTGCATCTTCCTTTCATCCCTATATACCAACTACTGACTACTTCCTAGTTATCCATGTCTTCCGCCTGTTCTGTAAAATTTTTATATTACTTTAGCATGCATGAAAGCCTAAATCCTGTGAGAGTTCCCTACTTAATGCCAGCAAACTCTTAGACTGCTGCTTGGGAGATCCTGCAAGCTTTTAGACTGCTGGTTGAGAAATCTTGCATTACCTGCTATCACTTGCAATTCTGAATGAATCCTCTGCACCTTGCTATACACCCTTTCTAGCAAACTTTGCATAAAAACAGGGATTTTTAGTTCACATACATTGCAATACTTGTTTAAGCTGTCAAACTGCATCAAAGTAAATCTTCTTTGGCCAGTCCCTCTTTTGCTTTGCAAAATGCTAAATATTGCACTCATGGATATAGTGCCATTATGGGGCAAATAGACATTACAGTGCAATATATGTTTAAGCTGGCCAACTGTGTCAAAGTAATTCCTCTATGACCTGTTGTCAGCTGGGACCATCTTTCTTCTTCAGCAAGTCTTGGTCAAACTCTTCAGTCTGATCCAGAGTAATCCTAGTCCAGTTTTCAAGTCCTTCCTTGTCCAGGGTGTAGTGATGGACCGAACACCCCCATGTTCACTTCATGGTCGAACATTTGGACCTAATGAATGTTCGACCGCGAACTTCGAACATAATGCAAGTCTATGGGATTTGTAAATTTACAAGTGCCTATTTTGAAGGCGTATATGCAAGTTATTGGCCATAAAAGGAATATGGGGACTCAGGTACTGCCCTGAGGGACATGAATCAGTGAAAAAAAAAATTCAAAAAGGACCGTTTTGCCAAGGAGCAGTCATTTGTCATTGCTTAAAGTAAAAAACAAATAAAAAATTCCTTTAAATATCATACCTGGGGGGTCCCCTTAAACTACCCACAAAGTTGCACATCTATACAATGTAGCAGCAGGACTGACATTTGTTTTTAAATGACAATTTTATACAAAAAAAAAAAAAACAGTGTGCCCCCCAATCCATGCCAGACCCTTTGGGGTTTATTTACTAAAGCTGGAGAGTCCAAAATCAGACTCCCTTCTGCATAGAAACCAATCAGCTTCCAGGTTTCATTGCCAAAGCTTCATTGAGCAAGCTGAGGTTAGAAGCTGATTGGTTTCTATGCAGAAGGGAGTCTGATTTTGGACTCTCCAGCTTTAGTAAATAATCCCCTTTAGGTCTGATAGGAAGGTTAGGATGGTCCCCACGGTAAAAAATTCAAAAACAAAGTGCGTGGGCTTCCCGCTAAAAGCCATACCAGGCCCTGTAGGCCTGGTAGGACTTTTAAGTTGAACCCTGCCTCCCAAAAATGGGAGGGAAAAGTGTGTGGGGTTGCCCCTAAAAGCCATACAAGACACTTGATTTGAGCACAGGCTTGGCAGGGCAGGAAAGAAAGGGGATTGAACAAGCACCCCCTCCCCGCAGCTTACCAGGCTACGTGCCCTTGGCATTGGAATGGTGTCCCCATGCCGTTGGGGACAAAGGCCTATTTCCCACAACCATGGCTCAGTATTTGTGGGGGCCTGTGGGCAGGGGAGCTCATTAGCATCAGGGTACCCCTTTAAATAAGGGGGCACCCTGATGCTGCCCCCCCCTTGTGAATGAGTAAGGGGTACTTCTACCCCTACCCATTCACTAAATGGTTAAATTCAGTAAAAAAATAAAGATGGCAGATTTTTGAAAAATCCTTTATTGACCAAAAAATCAAACAACAGTTTTTGACAAGTCCTTTATTAAAAAAATGGTTCCATCGTTGTAATCCATCGTCAATCACGGTGTCCAGCATTGTCACGCTGACGCGATTCACCTAAATAAAAAAAAAACGATGCCCGAAGACCCGTCCACACTTGCGACAATCTGACATTTGCCAGTCAGATGTAAACAATTATGTCACCGCTAGCTCCACCCAATTGTGCTGTGATTGGCCAAAGAATTGCACCTGAACTGTGGTCAGATGCATTGCTTTAGCCAATCACAGTACACTGTGAAAGCGGCATTGTGGGGTTCTGCAGGTGAAGAACATCGAACATCAAGCCCATCCCTACCAGGGTGCTCCAGCATAATTCATGCTTTGCAGATCCAGCCCTCAGGTATAACATATTCCATGGTACTTTGAACTGTGGACTATCTGTTGGTATACACTTCTCAGGTAAACCTATCACTTCTTATTGGGTATCTAGCTACAGTACATTGTAAAGGAGGGCCTACACTGGCATAGTTGGCATCCTGACATGCATAACTTTTCCAACATCATCCTTAGTTATCATACATTTACTTTCCAGCATGAACCCAAATGCAAAGAACAAAAATTTCAATGTGCATGTGTTATTCACAGACTTCATATACAATTGTCAGCTGAGCAGATTTTATTTTAGCTTTTTAAGAAAATAGTATTTTTGTAAGTTTAAAAATATATTTTTTAGGATTTATTATACTTGGATTTAAGTTCTACTGTAAGCAGTTTATTCATTTTTTTGAATACCGAAGAAGTACCCAAAATTTGAAGGTTGTATAGTATGCTTGAATGCATACTGATTGATAAAAAAAAAAAATCAAGGAAACAAACAAAGTAGATGATAACATATTATAAAATATTTAGTATGCATGCATTCTTAGTATCAACCATTTAAAGTACTGTATGTGTAGCCTTTTTTGTGTTTAAATTGGACTAAATAGGATTCAGGAAGCAGTTTAGAACCTTTACTGAGTTTAGTTGCTGTTAGTGTCCTTGCAAGGTTAATTCACTATGTTACAAGTGTAAATTGTCCTTATGATTATTGTCACTGAGACAGTAAGAGGTGAGAAATCCAACATGTTAGTCATTAAAACAAAAGTAGAGAGAAAAGATGAGGAGGGTAAATCTTCTAATGGGGACACTTATTGCATCCTGGAGGCAGGAGGAGAAAGAACATCTATTCAATAGGATGCAACCAACAAAAATAAACCCTGAAGAGTTTTAAACATCCCCTGCTCTATCCAAATGTTTTTGCTATACATTTATATTAAGGGCCTTGTATGGTCTTTTAGTCAAAGTCCCAGTTTAATAGTAGTGCCACTACTATTTATTTAAATACAGAGGATCAAACATGGGTTCTTCCCCATTTTTGAGCCTCTGTATTTATGATGTGATATGCTGAAAAACCACAGATTACTTGTTTTTCACCACCTCTTAGAGAACCAGGCCATTTTCTGTTTCTCCCTGCATTGAGTTTTATTAGGCCTAACTTGGATCCTGTATGTATTCAATGTGAAAAAGTTTTTCAATAAAATGTTTGAACAAGAAAAATGTTACATTTGTAAATGCTATAAATTTCATGCAAACCAATTAATTTACATGTATTGGGATTTTTTTTTTAGCAAAGACATGTAGCAGAATACATTTTGGCCTAAATTTATGATGACATTTTATTTTTTTAATTTTTTAATAGCAAAAAGTAAAAAATATTCTTTTTTCTCAAAATTTACAGTCTTTTTTTTATAGCGCAAAAAATAAAAACACACAGGTGATCAAATACCACAAAAAGAAAGCTCAATTTGTGGAAAAAAAGTACGTAAATTTCATTTTGGTGCAGCGTTGCATGACTGCGCAATTGTCAGTTAAATTAATGCAGCGCCATAACACAAATAATGGCCTAGTCAGGAAGGGGGGTAAATCCTCATGTGGGCAAGTGCTTAATGTAGTCAATGGCAAATGTAATAAAAAATACATGTTTTTATTTTTCAAATAAATGTATTGTATAATTGCAAATGTTTTCATTGCTTTAACTAGTTATTAGTGTAGTTATTTTCCTTCTGCTGTTTGTTTTCCTTACCTGCAGTTTGTAGTGGCATGGCTGTTCAATTTCAATACATACATGTATTGCCCTATTCACCAGAGGGACAGGCAACTTTCTGTTCTGGGTCACACAGCATCCAATGCACATCTATTAATTTAGTCTGTGATGAAAACATATCTTCTAGCATAGTGAGATCTCTGTTAATTGTTCTGCTAGCTTATGTTTGTGTTAAATCTCATTACTGTTTCGATTTCACCTGTACCACTGCTAAACTGCCCAGGGAGTGTAGGATGTATAGTTTCTTCATAGAAAATCACACTACAGACAGAGGTCATGCATTAACCTGTGCAGTGATATGCTGCATGCCTCATGTTTGAACACAAACAGAAACTTCTGACACTGGAATATGAACTCAGCTATAGGTGTATATAAGTATTCCAGGCTCTTGCTATGGTTTGTTTAGCTGCCAATAATGCGTAGCAAACTTGAATTTGTGTTTTTAGAAGCCTGGGGGCTTCAGGTGGAGAAGGACATACCATAGATCTCTTGGGAATGGGCTAGTTAATAATGAATGCAGGAGTTTAAGGACCTTTTGACAAGAACCAAGAGAGCATAGGACATGTCCACCATGTGTCTAGGACATCTTCCAGGGTAGTGCAACCTCATGTTTGTGTTAAATCGCATTACTGTTTCGATTTCACCTGTACCACTGCTAAACTGCCCAGGGAGTGTAGGATGTATAGTTTCCTCATAGAAAATCACACTACAGACAGAGGTCATGCATTAACCTGTGCAGTGATATGCTGCATGCCTCATGTTTGAACACAAACAGAAACTTCTGACACTGGAACATGAACTCAGCTATAGGTGTATATAAGTATATAACATAACAAATTGCATTTGAAACAACATGATCAATGCACATTGTACACAGGTGAAAAATGCAAGTTGCAGGTATAAAGGTTTATAATGCATTTAAAATGTAAAACATCTCCTACAGCAGAAGCACATTTTTTCCTTTTAATAACTTTTATTGAATAGTTTTGGATTTTAGAATGTGCAAATGCAACCACTATTTTGTGTACAAGCAAAGATTTAACAATTAAGCATAGCATTCAAAAGCAGTCGTGCACAAATAAAAACATACCTGTAAATGATGACACTGTAAATGACATGTCAAAAAGAAGAGAACAGATGTATCAATCACATTGAGTCGATGATTCAGCATAGGGAATGGATGAAGGACTATACACCTATTGCCCAACATCCGATAGCATCAAAAAAGATAATATTAAAGATGCATAACATATATAGTCGAACCAAGAAATACATGGAACATATCAAAAAACATCCCTGCAGAAGAGCCAATGGAATAAAAGAAAAAAGAGAGGGGGGGGGGAGACAAGAAAGGATCGGAAAGATAATGTCAAAAGTGCCAGAGCTTGGGTTATGGGACCTCCAAAATTATAGCAAAGTAAAACTATCAATTGGTATAGCGGAATGGGCATGTTGGATCCATGGAGCCCATGTTTTATGGAATCTCTCGTGGGTATCTGAAAAACTGCTAGAGTTTTTCATTTACCAGGAAGAAATTTAGGCGACGATAATCTTCCATAAAGGATATGAACTGTTGTTTCCAGGCTCTTGCTATGGTTTGTTTAGCTGCCAATAATGCGTAGCAAACTTTAATTTGTGTTTTTAGAAGCCTGGGGGCTTCAGGTGGAGAAGGACATACCATAAATCTCTTGGGAATGGGCGAGTTAGTAATGACTGCAGGAGTTTAAGGACCTTTTGACCAGAACCAAGAGAGCATAGGACATGTCCACCATGTGTCTAGGACATCTTCCAGGGTAGTGCAACCTCAGAAACAGGTACCGGGGGCAGATGGATGAAGTTGCGTCGGGACCAAATACCACCTTGTAACAGTTTTGAAGGCCGATTCTATTGTAAAAATATTGATAGAGCATGAGGTCAGGGTTGTCCATATCTGTGACCAACTGCCCATATCTTTGGTGCTGTTAAGGTCTCTTTCCCACTTGGAAACGTAAGTGTGGTTGTGGGGATGCCGAAGATTAGTCAACTGTGAGTAAAAGAATAGAGATACATTTGGAGGAGAGGGGCGTCCAATCGCAAATATGTTCAAATAGGGTCAATTGAGTCGTGTCAGTGAGGACCGAAGTCACCCAATGTTTACTTTGTAAAAATCAAAAAATTTTAGTATGAGGGGTTTGATATTTATCCCTTATTTCTGCCCACATCTAAACAGAATGGCCAGTGAGGAATGAGTGGACACACTGAAATTTGTGGGATACCCACCAGTGAAATTTACTGGGGGACTCGAGGCCAGGAGGAAATAGAGGGTAGCCCAAGAGAGGGAGAAGTGGTAAATGAGGGGAAATTATACCACTGGAGAATTTGGTGGAGTCCAATATGCGCAACGAGTGGGCTGTTAGAGAGCTGATAGTTTTGGGTCTAGATCTCCGGGGGAGCCAAAAAAGTGGGTTAGGGGAGACCAGATAGCAAGAGAGTGCTTCTAAAGTTACCCATATAGGGGCCTGCTATGCTGCATATATTTATTTCAAAAATAGTTTTTAAATTATATTGCTCATATATCTAGTATACTTCATTGTTGTTGTTGATAAAATAATATTAAGTAACATGAAACATGAAATTTACCTAGATATCCCCTTCAATCTATGTGTCCATTAAAAGGATACATATTACCATGATCCTC
Source organism: Staurois parvus (assembly GCF_062004578.1). NCBI lineage: Eukaryota > Metazoa > Chordata > Amphibia > Anura > Ranidae > Staurois > Staurois parvus. The sequence goes on along the minus strand of NW_028317855.1, from coordinate 10,916,258 downwards.
ATAGTTTTACAAACTTATATACACTTTATGCCTTGTATCTGTAAGATATTGTTAAGCATAGCATTACATATATATATTTTGTTCTGACAGTGCTTGTGACGTGGCACCTGTGGTCCTTGCACAGCAAATGATGGACTCAATTATGGAGAAACTCCCTTTTAAACACAGTGAAGCATTTTCTTTTGATTATTTTTTGGTGGCTATGTAAATCATGTATCCTATATGGCTAGTTTACCATCGCTTAACTATAAATATATGTACTGATAATTGATTGTTGACAATAATAATTGTTATAGAGTGGTATCCTTTCCCTGAGGAAGAATCTATACTAATGTATTTGAAACGCATTGGATCCCAGGCTGCATATATCTGCAGTCAAACTTGAGGTTGGAAAATGGAAATCCGCTTTGGGGGATACCACTGGATTCATATTGCAAAAAACAGAAATTTGTGAAGTGAATGACATGTTAAAAATGGTTGTTTTTTTATATTGGCTAGTATGTATTGCCTGCCCGATATTTAAAAGATCAACATTTTATTTGAACAAGTTTCTTTTATCTGACACATTAATACATAATTGGTTTATTTGTATATACTTGCCTTTAAAATTCCATAAAATGTAAGGTTTAACTTTTACTAGTTGTATAAGTTACCCTTCCCCCCTTCCCACAAACTCATGGGGGACTAAGCCAATGCAGTATTGTCAACGAAGTAAGTGGAGATAGAGTCCTGGATGGCTCTCATCGTCTAAAAGTGCCGAGTGATCAGACCAGGGTGAAGACATGATCTTGACAGTAAGGATGTCCGGGATAACAGTTTGAGGAATTAAAAAATGGTCTAATTGTGTTTGACAGTTATGTGGCACTGAGTAGTAAGTGCAACCACCAAAGTCCACCAAAAGGTCTGAGAATTGCTTCACTTGTGAATTAATTTCAGTAGAAGCCTGGGAGAGGCCAGCTGAGGGGAATCGGTCCAACTACCTATTCAATACCATATTACTGTCTTCCATCATGAACAGGGTGCCCTTCCTGTGCAAAGAATTTACTTGCAGTAAATGAGAAAAAAAACTGGGCTAGAGAGTGTTGGGGGCAAAAAAAATAGTTAACTATGGTCATGACATTTGTGATTGTCCCTTGTAGTCCTAGTAGTAGATACCGACCTGTAGGGTCCACGATCTTGAGGGAGCATATGAAGGGAGAGCTTTTATGAAATGCCACAAAGACACCTCTCCACTTTTCCTCAAAGGTCACCTGGAACACCTGTAGGTAGTTTTTGTGGAGATATTTAGGGAAGGAGGAAGTGGAAAATCTGGTTTCTTGCAATCCTGTAACGTGTTGAAGTGAGGCATAGTAATTGAAAATACATTTGCATTTCCAGGGGGAGTTGAATCCCTGTATGTTATTGGACACCACAACAAATTTGGAGGTAGCCATCATGGTAGGTAGAAGGTAAAATAGCTAGAAAACACAGTAAAAGTCTTACCCGACTCAAATATAGTGGACACAGGCATTTCGACATTAAAAAAAAACTGGGGAAAAAAAGAGGACTGGGAAGAAGAGTGCAGTAAGTAAAGGAATAGTAGCTCAACTGCAGGGGTGTCAAAGAAGAAATTGCCTAAGCAGTCAATGGCAGTGATCTTATGCACTGCCATAGTTGGGGGTCACCGAAGCCGACCGGGTGTACATTGTAGTGTATGAAGAAAACATGTTAGATAAAAGTAGCAAAGCTATTGCCTGCCCTAAGGGAAAAGGGGGAAGGAATGGGAGAGAGAGAGAAAAAAAAGGGCGGGGTGGGGGGAATGGGGAAGCAAAGCATGTGAAGACAAGCTCATGCACGTGCGCGTAAACAGATATAGATAGTACCAATAAAAAAAATGTGAGGGGTTGCTGCCCATCCAAGTGGGGCCAAAGGCAATACAATTAGCGGGATCCAACACCCATGATCTAAATAACCTAGTGATTGATGTCTTAGGTTGGCTGAGCTGTAAGGACCTGTGGCCCAGCCCCTATGGATAGGGACAATTAGAAGTAAATAAAAAACACAATGAAAATGAAATGTTTTTGTGACTGTGGGTGTGGTTGCCATCATCCCTATTAGTCAATGAACTTGAAAAATGTTTTGGCATACATAGCTTCACATATCCATATTCTTCACAGAAAAATGGCATTCTTTACATCTCTATTACAAAATTAATTTCCAGAACCATACGCATGTTAACAATTTCTATGCAGTGGTAGCCTCAGCTATTACATGTACAGAACATGTCCAAACTGGCACAATCTGTTGGTTCTTGATTGTTGGTTGGTTAGCTTGGGGTATCCAACACGTTTCAAAGCTTTTTTCATTAGCTCCTTCCTCAGGGAAATCATACCACTCTGCAATATAAGGTTCTTATCACAATCAACTACATCCACATTGCAACAAATAATGTTTCAAGTAGTAAATTATTTTCCAATAAAAATAATTTTTCTTATGTACTATATATTATAATCTGTTAGATATGGAGGCCATCTCCTACAGCCAAGGTGTGATAAACAGTTGCCGCCAGCGCCCCGTTTGGATACACACAAGGACCTCTGAAGCCTCACCACCCACTGTTATAAAAGGAAGGAGGGGGAATAATACTACTTCATCAATCTTAAATAGGATGAATTCTATGTCTCCCAAATAATGGGCTGATTGAATAGTTTGAAATAACATAGTCAATTTTCTGGATGTTCAGTAGTTGACCTAGTCTGCCTAGGTGCAGGATATCATCTTCGAGGAAGAGGTTCCCAAATAGGAGTGAGTCGAGGAGGCTTGTGGGAGGATGACCGAGACACCTGTGAGCCAGTAGAGATTGGGAGCATGAGCTGCATCCTGGTAAGGACTTCCTGGGCTATATCCAGTGTGGTAAAATTACGAGGATGACCTTGAAAGGAGAAGGTTAGTTTGAATGGAAAGTTCCAGCGATATTTTATACGATGGTTTTGTAACGTCTGGACAAAGGGCTTCAATTCCTTGCATCTCAAAAGTGTTCATGGAGCCAGATCAGAGAATATTTTATATTTGTGGGATTGAAAAATCAGCTTCCTTAGACCAGACCCAGAAGCACATTTTTTTTTTCACTAATGTGTATCACAGTTGCAGATTTTCTCTTGCTTCTTGTTTATTGTAACTACTGTTACCAAGACCGTAAGTAATGAGAAATATCTCTAACTGAAAACTAACAAAGATTCTAATCCTTTCTCACCCTATTCAAAATGCAAAAAATACATTAGAAGGTATTGCATTAAAATTTGTTCCAGTGATTAGCTATTTTTTCCACCAAATCCTTAGTCTAGCTATTGTTTGTAATGTTAGCGTTAGAAAAAAAATCCAAACCATTTAAAAAATGCTTTTCTTTTACTTGTAAATAACTCTGCCCAACTGTATGCCATAATACAGACTTTTAGAGGTGTATTTATAAAGCAGTGAATCTCACATTTGTCAAAAATCCATTGCGGGTGAATCTTCTGCTCCATATGTTTTTTTGTGTAGTTTAGTGTTCTTCCATTTTTTTGATTAGTGTAGTGTTCTTTATATTTTTTTGTGTGTCTCTACTGACTGCTTGATCTCTGCATGCTTCCCCACCCCCCTTCCCTTTTGGGTCTGACCATCATTGGAGTGCACCGGTTGGGTTATGTTTTGGTATAGGCTGGTATATACATGGTATATAGGCTGGTATAGGCTGATAGACAAATCAAAGAAAACATAAGATTAGCTTGAATGTATAGTAAAATATTTTTGTGACCACTGGAAAATCTAGAAAAAAAAATCATGTTTAAAACAAATTACCTACATTTATTTTTCACATACGCTTTTGTCTTTTTTCAATCTATGTAGCTATATCTACTTCAACCTTTAGAAAACACGAATAACATAACATACAGTATATACAAATTAAAATATTCTTGAAAGACAACCATATACACACAATTCCTTGTTTGTCTAAAAAAGAACATATGTGCAGTATCATGTCAGAATCATAAGTATTGCCAAAGGTTTTACAGAATTAACTGGCTAAGAGGATCTGAAGTTTCCCTAGTTACATTAAGAGACATAGTCAACCAAAATTAATCCCCAACAGCTATTTACTTCAGTATTCAGTATTTAGTATTCAAGAAATTCATTTCGGGAAATGTAAAAATAAGACCCTGTAACAATAAGTCTATTTGTTACAAATTTATCCAGTCAATTTTTTTTTAACAGAGACAGAATTTCTAAATGATTGGAAAACAATTTTTGCAAAGAATGAAATGTCTTCAGAACAAAAAAAAATGTCTCTAGACCTTTTTTTCTATCAAGAAGCAGTAAAATTCAAATATGATTATACAAAATCACCTCAAGGTGATATTAACTCTAGAAAATGCAATCAAGCAGATGGTATCTACTCTTACATTTGGTTTTATTTTCATAAAAGATTCTACTATTAGCAATGTTTTACAATGTACTTTTGATCACTGTATTATCAGTAGCTCCCTTTTTAAAATTTAAATTCAGTTGGCCAAGCAGTTTGCACACTTAGAGTACACTGTCTACACACCCACCCTTGTGAAGTTTGCCAAAGTTTAATACCCACATTAAAATAACTAAAACGACTCAGTGAATTCACCCTAAAACAAGATAAAACAATGAGCTCAAAACTGAGCTAATTTTCATAGTAAAACAATTAAAAAAAATAACAATAAAAAATCATGACATCTGATTGGCACTAACCTAAATGATGTGCTCATTTTCATTTCTCTTGTTTTAATGAATTGTTCTCATGTCTTATCTTTTATTCAAATATACACACATATTTTATTCATCTATATGAAGTTCAGGTAATTTAATAATTGAATATTTTTCATATTTTCAATATATTTTTTCCTTTTTCTTTCATAGATTTTATATTAACTTTGTGTTTTAGATGATAGCTACTGCCATATGATTTTAAAGAATTCATTATTAATGTTTTTTCTGAAAAAGGTAAATGCACACATTAGCACGGTGATTCAAATCAATTTGTCAACAGCCTAGAGATTTAACCTAACTTAAAGGCTAAGTTCACCTTTTAGAACATGATACAACTATATTTAGTGTGTAAAATATAACATGTTCTAATATTCTCTCCTCCTTAGCACCCCCCTCAGTATGACAGTGGATGAAGGTTCTTCTCTCCAAACTTGTCACATTTTGAAAATGCCAGGGCTGTGCAGGGATCCACCCACACAGCTGTGTTATTCATTCACAGTAATCTGTGAAAGATGAAACTACAAGTTTTGTCAGCCACCTCTCATAGTTCATTCACACTCCCTACAGCTCTGAAAATGACAGCCAATTCAGAGGTAGGGGCACAGAACTATAGGCAGTGTGTGCAGGAGCCTGACTTTGCACCCCTGATCTGTGTGTGCAATACTTTGCAGGCCCCTGTTTTAAAAAAAATAAATGCAAAGTTTTACCTGCAAAAATACTGTATATGCATTTATTATTTCTAAATTAAAGGTGAACTTGGCCTTCAACTTTAAAATTGAGGGGTCACTATCAGAACTGTAAGACAATAAAGAACGCAATAAGAAATGCAAGAGCTTGATCAGGGCAGCAAAATAGATTATGAGAGGCACATTGCCGAGGAGAGTTTTTTTCAAATATATTAATTGTAAAATCTAGGCCAGAACATATTGAGCCCCATAAAATATGATAAAAGGAATGTGGTCACTTGCAGACTTGTAGTTGATAGAGACCAGTTTAAAAAAAAACCTAGAAAAACTTAATGTGAATAAACTACCAGGACCAGATGGCTTACATCCGAGAATCCTCAAAGAACTTAGCCATGGACAGCCAGACCATTGTTCCTAATTTTTATGTTCAGATTACTAACTGGAATGGTACCAATATTCAAAAAGGGGCCAAGATATATACCTGGAAATTACAGATCAGTCAGTCTAATATCAATAATATGTGAACAATTGGAAAGAATGATAAGGGACCATATCCAAGGATTTACTGGTGAAATTAATACCATCGTTGTTAACAAATATTGTAACATCCAGAAAAGTAATAGCTCTTTGGTCACAATTTACAGTGAATTTCAAATTAAATTGATTATTGGTCATTTTAGACAATATCCTGTATTGATGACTCCCAACAGTGCTAGAACACATCATGAATAGTAACAGTATACTGTATATATAAGTATACTTCAGTATACTGGCAAACAACCAACCCTCCCACCACTACCACTGCAGGCTACTGGCAAACTACCTCCTGCTAATTCCTCTGACTAATCACACCCATAAAGAAGAAAAACACCCCTTTTACTACCCTAAATATACATTCACACGATGTTTGGATCTGGTGTCTTCTTTCTTATCCAAGTTAGGATTGTTTCTATTTTAAAAACTATAATATAATTGATGCATAACCTGTACATATAAATGTGTATAACTAAACTACAATCAATCACACCAATAAAATATACTGCTCACTCTTTGGTTTATGATGGAATAAGAGAGGTTCATTTTTTTCACACTCTATAATAATAATCCTATAATAATACTTTTTTTTATGTACAGTTGTGTTCAAAATAATAGCAGTGTGTTGAAAAAAGTGAATAAAGCTCAAAATCCTTCTAATAGCTTTTATTTCCATACACAAAAATGCATTGGGAACACTGCACATTCTATTCCAAATCAAAACACGAAGAAAAATATATCAAATGTGTGTTGTTCCTCTAAAAAATTTGAAGTAAAGTGATTAGAGAAAAATAGCAGTGTTTGTATTCTTCTTTACAAACTCAAACATTCACTATATAAACTGAAAAATGTTTGAAGATTTTGCTTTCCTTTGAATCACTTAATAATTATTTTGTTATATAACCACTGTTTCTGAGAACTGCTGTACATCTGTGTTGCATGGAGTCAACCAACTTCTGGCACCTGTGAACAGGTATTCCAGCCCAGGATGATTGGACTACATTCCACAGTTCTCTATTTCTTGGTTTTGCCTCAGAAACTTCATCTTTGATGTCACCCCACAAGTTTTCTATTGGATTAAGATCCGGGGATTGGGCTGGCCACTCCATAACGTCAATCTTGTATATATATATATATATATATATATATATATATACAGTTGTGTTCAAACTAATAGCAGTGTGTTGAAAAAAGTGAATAATGCTCAAAATCCTTCTAATAGCTTTTATTTCCATACACACAAATGCATTGGGAACACTACACATCCTATTCCAAATCGAAACATGAAGAAAAATATATCAAATTTGTGTTGTTCCTCTAAAAAAATTGAAGAAAAGTGAATATTAAAGAAAATAACAGTGTTTGTATTCTTCTACAAACTCAAACCAAGATGTTGCACGTTTACTGGTGTGTTTGGGGTCGTTGTCTTGTTGGAACTCCCATTTTAAGGGCATTTCCTCTTCAGCATAAGGCAGTATGACCTCTTCAAGTATTCTGATGTATTCAAACTGATCCATGATCCATGGTATGCGATAAATAGGCCCAACACCGTAGTATGAGAAACATCCCCATATCATGATGCTTTCGCAACCATGCTTCACTATCTTCACAGTGTACTGTGGCTTGAATTCAGTGTTTGGGGGTCGTCTGACAAACTGTCTCCGGCCACTAGACCCTAAAAGAACAATCATACTTTCTTCAATCCACAAAATGTTGCGCCATTTCTCTTTAGGCCAGTCAATGTGCTCTTTGGCAAATTGTAACCTCTTCAGCACATGTCTTTTTTTTCAACAGCGGGGGCTTCTTGCAGATAGTATGGCTTCACATAGGCGTCTTCTAATTGTCCTTGCCATTTTGGCTATTCTTCTATCCTATCGAATGGTAGTTTTTCGCTTTCTTCCACGTATTTCAGGTTTTGGTTGCCATTTTAAAGCATTTGCGATCATTTTAGCTGAGCAGCCTATCATTTTCTGCACTTCTTTATATGTTTTCCCCTCTCCAATCAACTTTTTAATCAAGGTACTCTGTTCTTCTGAACAATATCTGGAACGACCCATTTTCCTCAGAATTTCAGAGAGAAATGCACTGTAACCAGCATGTACAACATTTGCTGCCTTCCTTCCTTAAATAAGGGCTGTTTTTCAAAGAATGAATGACCTCACTAATAGAACTCCACACTGCTATTATATTGAACATGCCCCTTTCAATTAGTGATTCAATTACACAGAATCAGCAGCATGCATGTCATGACTGTTGGGTCTGTTGAATTTCTATTACTCTACTACACCTGCTAGTAAATTATTTGCCATGTAGAAATATCATTTCTACCAAACACAGTGATTGATCAGGTTAGTGATGTCTGACTGCTATTATTTTGAACATAACTGTATAAGTTAGTAGGTGTTGAGTTTTAAAGTGCGTCTCTTGTAGAAACACTACATATGGTTTTATTTTGTTAAGTTTTCTCAGAAGATATCTTTTTTCAGGTATATTTAAACCCCTGACATTGTGTGAAAAAATTAAAGGTTTGATAGAAGATTTCATGTAGAGATAGGAAAAGTAAGGTCTGTAACCAACCTGGATATTTAAATATCCAAAGATTAAATGTTTTAGCAGAAGTATAGTAAGTAAGAGTATATATACAAAGTTCAGCAATAAGGTATTTCAATGCTCTGCTAAATGAAGGGGTTAGTGGGAGAAGCTAATAAGCTCAATGAGCAATAAAAGAAAAAACACAGAATTTGACTGGTAAGAAGTGAACTAGTCAAAACAGCTAGGAAAACCAGTATACAAAATATTCATATGTAAAGGCAAGCTATATGCTCACAGTCAATAACTGTTATGAAATAAACATATTTAGCAACAGTGGGACTGGTAAAATAGCCTATAGTCAAGCCACAAAACCAATGTGGGCTCCAAACTATAATGAGCCATAAAATGTTAAGCATAACCATAGTAGTCTTAATCACACATATTCAGGAGGGTTACATTTCTCTTATTAGTCTTTTATGACTTAAACATATTATAATAAGTAGTAGTAATGAAAGTTAGCATACATGTCTGAATTGTTTCCCATCCAGGAACCTGAGTGTTATCAGGGAATTTAGGAGGCCAGCTATCTGTAGGTAATTCAAATCAAGAGGGTAATAGTAAACATGGGGATTCATATACCCTTGGTATATAGAGGAGGTAAGGTAGCTTAATCAATGTGTGTGACACCCTATCACTGACTATGTCTCATCTTTCCTATATAAGGAATTAATGTTGTTAGATAGCAAGCTATAGAGGTCACTTCAGAATTCTTGATTATCTCCTATAAGTGCAACCAAAGAGCATAAGCATTTGAAGAATGCAGAATGAAACTGAAAATATTATAAATAATATAATGAGGCTTGTTTACCTTTGATGGCAGGTATAGTTATAGTAATGGCTGTTAAAGCTTGTTTAATCAAGCTGAAGTTGTAGAATTTGTACACTGAGTACTTATTTAAGACATTAGGTATGTAGGCAGTTAAAGAAAAAGGAAACAACAAATTCTTCCTCTCTTTTTCTTTCTCTTCTTTTTTCCTTTTTTTTTGGAGGGTGGGGGGGATACTTATTGGTTGATATTGAAGAATGAACCCAGTTAGAGGTATTTCACACATAAATCTGTAACATCTTTTTTACGATTCATACGTCCTCCTGTAATTGGGAAAAAAAGGGGGGTATGTAAATATAGATGGAAATATCAGATGTTAAATTGCTGCCCAATTGAAGAGTAGGATAGGGCGAAGGTCTAGTAATCATTCTCAACTAATGGAAAGGATTTAGATGGTACAACTTTCCAAATCGAGTCCAATAAGAGGGAAATCTGATGGGAAAGAAAAAAAGATGAATTGTGGAAAGGCAGTCACTCAGGAAAAAGTCAAGCATCTTCTAGATCTTCTCTGATCCTGTGTTGTTTGGATTTGAGAGAGGAGAAGTTGGATCCAAAGCCACTTAGTTTGTAATTTCTGCTTTTCTTCTGTGTTGACGTAGATGGTAAGGATTGTGGAGTAGATGGTATAGAGGATATTGGGGCTGCAAGCTTGGATTCCTCAAACCATTATAGCAAATCTGTGTATGATAGTTGAAGATTTTTGCAAAAACCTTGTATTTCATTAGGCGGCTTTATGGTGTGTTGATTGCCATTGTAAGCTGCCTGTAGGGCAAATGGAGAGCTCCATCTGTATGTAAATCCTTTTTCCTTCAAAGCTGTCAGCAGAGAACACCTCACTCTTCTGTTTTTCAGAGTGATAGGTGAAAGATCCTGGAACAAGGGGATTTTCACTTCATTAAAAGCAATAAGTTCATTTTGCCTGGCTTTTCTTAATATTTATTTACATATATTGTACATTCACATCAGTCCCCAACCCTCAAGGGGTATACAATTTAAGGTCCCTAACTCACATTCATACATACAGCTGCTAGGGTCAATTTAGACAGGAGCCAGTTCACATACAGGCATGTCTTCGGAGTGTGGGAGGAAACCAGAGTACCCAAGGGAATCCCACGGAGGCACAGGGAGAACATGTAAACTCCAGGCAGGTGTTGGGATTCGAACCAATGACCCTAGTACTGCCAGGGGGAAGTGCTAACCACTTAGCCACTGTGCTGCCCATAATATGTCCTCCTTCAATGAGAAACTTGTAATGCAGCAGATGATATCGCTTGGAGGAGCACTGTCTGCTCTGCATGGTTTACAGGCTTTGTATGCTCTATCAAAGTCAATGGCTGTGTCAGTGGATCTCTCCTGCACATTGTTAAAGATAGATTGCAATGCTGGTTTAATTTGTACTGTATTACCTGTTTCAAGGATTCTTCTCACTCTGATATTGCTCCTTCTCCACCATTGCCTAAGTCTTCCAAGTGGTGGTTTATAGCAATCAGGTGGGTAGCATGTGTTTCAGTGACTTTTTCCAGTCTGAAAATCGCTTCATCCCTCTGCATGCCAACCCTCCTATGGATCGGCAGGGTGAGGAGATCTGCCTTTAGATCTGTAATGGCCATTGTGAATGATCTTTTAAGGTCTGCCGCTATATGTGTTATTTCAGAGCATGTCAGTGGCTGATCAGAGTGAGCAGACTCTCTTACCATGTCCTCAGACACCAGCAAAGATTCTTCACTGAAATCTTCCTTGAGGCGAGAAGTCACCATCTTGCCTGCTGAGGTGCTGTTTCTCTGAGCCAAAGATTTCATGTATATGGCCTGTGGGAGGGGGTTGAAGAAGAATGATGCTGGTGACTGTGTTATGTGGGCATGTAGGTTTGCCCATATTTTGTCCCGCTGTAGGCTCACTATATGGCTGTGTAGCATCTGGTTCCCAGAGCCCTTTCAGTGTGCCTCCATGCAGCCCCCAATAATCTTATATTTAGCTACATTATTAGTAAATACACTCTGCTGTCTTTCTTTGTCAGTGCAGTACAGTATTTTGCAGTACAGTATTTTGCAGTACAGATGGGTACACTTTCTATTGGCTTCCAGTGGCAGGGTGTTCTTATGATTCAGAAGGAGATGACATCAGCAAAAGGGGATAGGTGGGGATTTTCCAGCATAGACACATCTACAGAGTTGAACCACCAGTCCCTCACACTTGGAAACAGCTCCAGTGAGGGACATTGATGGTGGACAAGAAGTTGGTTATCCTTGGGTGCCCAAACCAAACTTAGTAGCATTAGTGTGCATCAGTTAACTTTCCAATAAATCTATGATTTGATTACCTACCTAAATCTTGTCATATTATTTTTTAAGGACATATAAGGCTTTTGTTTGGCACAGTTTTTTATGATATATATATATATATATATATATATATATATACAGTTGTGTTCAAAATAATAGCAGTCGGACATCACTAACCTGATCAATCACTGTTTTTGGTAGAAATTATATTTCTACATGGCAAATAATTTACTAGCAGGTGTAATAGAGTAATAGAAATCCAACAGACCCAACAGTCATGACATGCATGCTGCTGATTCTGTGTAATTGAATCACTAATTGAAAGGGGCATGTTCAAAATTATAGCAGTGTGGAGTTCTATTAGTGAAGTCATTCATTCTTTGAAAAACAGGCGGCAATTATTGCCCTTATTTAAGGAAGGAAGGCAGCAAATGTTGTACATGCTGATTACAGTGCATTTCTCTCTGAAATTCTGAGGAAAATGGGTCGTTCCAGAAATTGTTCAGAAGAACAGCGTACCTTGATTAAAAAGTTGATTGGAGAGGGGAAACATATAAAGAAGTGCAGAAAATGATAGGCTGCTCAGCTAAAATGATTGCAAATGCTTTAAAATGGCAATCAAAACCTGAAAGATGTGGAAGAGAAAGCAAAAAACTACCATTCGAATGGATAGAAGAATAGCCAAAATGGCAAGGACTCAGCCAACAATCAGCTCCAGGAAGATCAAAGAAGGTCTAAAGTTACCTGTGAGTACTGTTACAATTAGAAGATGCCTATGTGAAGCCAAGCTATCTGCAGGAAGCCCCCGCAAAGTCCCACTGTTGAAAAAAAGACATGTGCTGAAGAGGTTACAATTTGCCAAAGAGCACATTGACTGGCTTAAAGAGAAATGGCGCAACATTTTGTGGACTGATGAAAGTAAGATTGTTCTTTTTGGGTCTAGTTGCCGGAGACAGTTTGTCAGACGACCCCCAAACACTGAATTCAAGCCACAGTACACTGTGAAGACAGTGAAGCATGGTTGCGCAAGCATCATGATATGGGGATGTTTCTCATACTACGGTGCTGGGCCTATTTATCGCATACCAGGGATCATGGATCAGTTTGAATACATCAGAATACTTGAAGAGGTCATGCTGCCTTATGCTGAAGAGGAAATGCCCTTGAAATGGGTGTTCCAACAAGACAACAACCCCAAACACACCAGTAAACGTGCAACATCTTGGTTTGAGTTTGAGTTTGTAGAAGAATACAAACACTGCTATTTTTCTTTAATATTCACTTTTCTTCAATTTTTTTAGAGGAACAACACAAATTTGATATATTTTTCTTCATGTTTCGATTTGGAATAGGATGTGTAGTGTTCCCAATGCATTTGTGTGTATGGAAATAAAAGCTATTAGAAGGATTTTGAGCATTATTCACTTTTTTCAACGCACTGCTATTAGTTTGAACACAACTGTATATATATATATATATATATATATATATATATTTATGAGGTTTACTTTTTGGTTGCCTTGCGTGCTATAGCTGCTATCATGTGAAGCGCTCACTGATTGCATTTATCTTTACGGGGTTTTATGTTGATGATGATAATTATTGCTCTTATTATTATTACTATTACAATACAGGATTTGTATAGTAACAATTCTAACTCAGATAAGAAGAGTCACTAACCAACTAAAGAAATCTTTTTCCTCTTAGAAATAGAAAGAAGTGGTCACAAAGATTACAAGCTAACTTAACTTGGACATCAGTGGGTGGATCTGTCATCGCCACCTGTCATGCTTCAATTGCAAACTGGAAGGAACTGAATAGAGAATTGTCATTGCGTCCAATCAGATGCAGGTACTCTTTAGGTATTCTAACCACTGGCATCAACAGCTATCAGAATACAGGAGCCTTGGCAGGAGATTCATCCATCTTCACTGTCTAGCTTGGGTGGAGGAATCTATTAGAATTCTTTTGTTTTGTTTCTTTTGTTCAGTGTGAGGCTGAACAAATGTAAAATATGGGTGTACAGCAGGTTTAAAGCTGACCATACACCATGAATTCCATCTGATTTCTGATGAACTGATTGAACTTTGACCAGTGGGTTACCCTGTCCACATCCTCCAGCCCAACATGTTTCAATTGAAAATTCAAAGGTATCAGGTGGAAACCTGTCAGCTGAACAATGGCTTCATCCAATCTGATGCAGCAACTGTTAAATACTTTGACAGCAGCATAGGCAGCTGTCAAAATACAATGACCACAACAGGAGATTTGTTTATCCACTCTGTAAATAATGGAAGGAGGAATAAAAAAATATTTTCTTTGATTGTTCAGCCGTAAGGCTGAAGTAAAAAATCTAATAGTGAATAGTCAGCTTTAGTATGACACAAGGAAAACAAAAAATGGGTAGGTGTGCAAATAATTGTTTAACCATTTTACAGCCACCTCCACAAACATTTCCAAAGGTTGCTCATTGAGCAAATGAATGTCAAATGGGGCACATCATGATATGAATGATACACCCATCTATATTAATAACAGGAAATGTAGACAGGTTAATAAAACAAATTTCTTTCCAAAACATTCTGAGAAATTTAGTAAAGCTCTAATGTTATTTTTCCGATGGTCTGCTCCTACATTAGATTGCTGGGAGACTTCCTGCCTAAAAGCTTAGTGTAAACAAAGAGGCTGGGGATCATGGTGATGTCATTGTCCATATAGGGCAATGCCCACATTTGGGAAATTACTTAAGTCACTGGGTGGATGGAGCCTGATGGGGAACTGTGGATGGAGGGAGCACACTGAGGAAGGAATGTCTAGTTAGGATATTCTAACCTTAGTGCTGGACACTGATATAGAGACAGGTACATGAAACGAATGCAAGCACTGACAATTTTGGTGCTGAGGCCCGACGGAATTCTAAAGGATGTCTAACACACCCTTTATAAATTCCGCCAGTTGTGTTCCTGTTGGTTGGTAGAACATTCCATTTTCACTTCTATTTATTTGTGTCTATAAGTACATTTAGGTTAATTCTATGTTAATGGTCATGTATAACAATTACCATTATTAGAAGCTAACTTTACCTGTTACATATTTTAAAAGTGGATATCTAAAAAGTATAGCACCTGTACATTCCAATCTCTAAAAAATACTATACATCAAAGTCTTTGTCCTGTCTCAGTGTTGTATTACAAAACTTAGCTTCATTTCTCACTGTGCTGAAATTCCATCACTGTCGTATTAGTTTAGGCAGAGCTGAGCAGATTGTTTATTTTAGTTCTCTGCTGCTTTAGGCTCTAACATCAGATGTAGCTCCTAGAGTGATGGGTTCCAACTAAAATTTCTCAGATTATACAAATCTGCAAAGGAGTACTGAAATGTTTTCTCATGAGAGAATATTGTGTGCATTTTTGTTTGGTTTGGTTTTGTTGCTGTGTTTTCAACTTAATACATTTAGATCATCAGACATAATAAATAGGGATGTTAACAGTTTACAGATACACTCCTTTAACTAAAATAGATGTTAGTATAATTGCAACTGTTATATGCTATACTTTAGAAAGCATACATAATTTAGAGTATTTTACCTAACTAAAGAAAAATAATCTGCTCAAGTCAAAAAGGCAATGACCCTTGCCTTGTTATAAAGTGTTAAAAAAAACTTTCAAACGATGTCTGCATATACTATTATTAAAAGAGCACTATGAAAACTTTCTCTAGAAGGAGCTGAAAAATGATCAAATTGAAAGGTATGTGGATTTATTTTTTGGCGGGAAATTTCTGACAAAAAATAACTTATAATAATACACCATGCACAACACGTTTAGCAAGTATGTTTGTTCACAGAGCTGTGCTCAATGTGTGCGAATACCAGCTAGCTTTAACGCATTGACACCATTTATTCTTACCTCGATTACAGTTAGTGGAACGCATTAGCTGTGCTGTATGCATTCCAGATGCTGCAAGTGCTAAAGTGGATGTGTTTGACCAACACACTACAACCTACACTACAACATGCAATGTTGGCCTTGATGTTTTTACACACAGGGTGGAAGCAGATGTCCAGTCTTAAAGTCTGTGTCAACCCTAACAATGAACTCCTCTTATTTTCTTTATTTTGGTAAAGAAAATAATATACCATGAATTTAATTTTGTTATATTGGTTTGAGAAGTGCAACAAAACCTGTTGATCTTAACAGAAATTCGGAGCTGTCCTGTGCAGATTTCCTGGGTTATCTTCAAGGGGCCATTTAGCCTTCCTAGTTCTTATGATTGACTACAGTTAATTTGCCTTTTTGTTGTAGAAATCTGAGAGTAGTTGAGTAGTATTGAAAAAGACAATTCACTAAAACTGGTGCACTCAGAATCTGGTGCAGCTATGCATAGTAACAAACTAGCCTCTAACTTCAGCTTGTTCAATTAAGCTTTGGCAATAAAATCTGGAAACTGATTGGTTTCTTTTCCCATGCCTTAAAAGAATTCAATATGATCAGGCACGGCCTTGATTCTGCACTCTCCCGTTTTAGTAAATCAACCCCAAAGTCTTTTGTATTGTGTGTTATTTGTAAACTCTACCAATAAATGTTTATTGCTGATCAAACTAGGTGTGTTTATATAAATGGTCTTACAGGGATTTGAATATATTATGTATCCACATAATCTAGTCAATGCTGCACTGCTAATTGCCATATTGGATTAAATGAATGAATCTGGGTGAAAAAATCACATATGTATATAAAATGACAATAAATAACTTAAGATACAATGAATATAGTCCATGGGCTATAAGATGCAAGATAAAGCGTGAAGCAGATTATCTGTGACTCCTGTGATGGTGGAAGTGAGTATAGATTGCACTAACCAGATAGAAGAAGTGCTTGTGCATGGAGTATATAAGACCTACTCCTGGTTCTCCGGATATGAACGCTGGAATAGGTAGTGGTCATCTATACTGTAGCCACCAGGTGTCATACATCAGGGATCCATAGAAGGCCACAGTAAATGCTGGCTTTGTCTGGGGATCTTTTTTTGTATGGGGGCCCAACTTCTTGAAGGTTTGCCTGACTCCTGCCTATCTGACATCTGATGTTTGGGATGACCCCCCCTGGTGGCTGTTACTGGCATTTACGGAGGCCTTCTATGGATCCCTGATGTATGACACCTGGTGGCTACAGTATAGATGACCACTACCTATTCCAGCATTCCATATCCAGAGAACCAGGAGTAGGTCTTATATACTCCATGCACAAGCACTTCTTCTATCTGGTTAGTGCAATCTATACTCACTTCCACCATCACAGGAGTCACAGATAATCTGCTTCACGCTTTATCTTGCACCTTATAGCTATTGGACTATATTCATTGTATCTTACGTTCTTTATTGTCATTTTATATACATATGTGATTTTTTCACCCAGATTCATTCATTTAATCCTATATGGCAATTAGCGCTGCATTTATTATTTATGGTTCATTATTTGAAGGTTTTAGAGGTTACCTTTTATGCCAGCAGCTAGCTTTTTATTCTTAATTTTCACTCAGTGATGGATCTTGCTTGACTTTTAATGCTGCACTGCTGTTTTCTTTTAGCAGCCTCCTTTTAGGCACACATAGCTTTCAGAGGTCTCAGTGAATGTTTGTGGAGGACTATACAGTAGAAGAAAAGTGGCTGTAACCCCACTGGGGCAGATGTCAGAAAATAGTTGGACAAGCAATCCATAAACTTAGTGTTGCACAAACAGAGCTGCAACTGTTACACTGTTGGGTGCTGCTGGAACAGCCTTCATAACTATTCAGAGGGCCTTTATAATCCTATTCTTGGTAAAGGTGGAGTATTGCTGGTTGTAGCAGTGGTGAAGGAGATAACTTAAAAGCAAAAAAAAAATAATAATAATGTAAAACTGCTACTATACCAAAATAATAAGAGCTTTTGTTATGTAAAGAGTTTTGCTGAAAAATTACCAACATGAAAATATCAATTTATTACGCAAAGGCCAATATTGGTCACGCCATTGCAGATCAGACACTCAGGTACATGGATATACCTTTGGCAATGTCCACGTATGCAGAGATATGCAGATTCGATTTACATCATTGCATGGATTTATTACATTATTTAAAAGTATAATAGTATTTAGATAACTTTTACCATTTTAAATTATTTATGTATAGTGCAATTAAAACTTTTGCTGCAACAGCCATTTTTTGTTTTTATTTTTACACATGCTTAAAAAAGTATTTTAGGCCTAAAGATTATTTAAAACCCCCAAATCATAGTACAGCTCTTTGGACACTCATGACCAGGGGCGGGCTGACCATTTGGAAACTCGGGCACTGCCCGAGGGCCCGGGGTCAGTAGGGGGCCCCACACTCTAAAAAATAATGTTTTGGCTCAACAAAAAAAATTAACACAACAGTTTGCATCAAGCTTTTTAAGTTATGACAATGTCTGGTGAAATTAAGTTGAAGCAACAAACTACATTGCATTGAGGTAATTAGCTTTTCTGATAGAAATGAATGCATTTTTATTTACCGCCAACTTAATTACTGGCATTATAAACACATGTTTTTAAGTTGAGTACTTAAACATATTAAGTTAATTCAAATAGTTTTTCCAGTTTTTATAAGAAACCTTCAAGTCACGTGTACTTAATTGCTACAATTATGAGCAAGTTTTTTAAAGTTAAAAAGCAGTTAAAAATCAAGTTGATCCAAATTGATTTTCTGTATTAGTTTTTAGCTTTGTTTTTTTTATACTAGCTTTCAAAAATTAATTAATCAGTTTAGGCTTACACTAGAATGTGTTGCAGAAACCCCGCAATCTGTGTGCATTTCGCGCACCGCATTCAAATCGCACTACCCTTGCAGTCTGCAGTGGATGTCAGTGTTGCAAACACAGTGCATTTGCCGGCACCAGATTGCATGGTACAAAACAAAACATGCAATCTGGTTGCACTGTGGTTCAAAAATTGGTGCATGCATGTCTTTGGTGCGATGTGGTGTGATTTGAGCTCATTCAAAATGCATTACACTGAACCACATGTGAATTGCACAGGAATGTGTTGCAGTTCCTTTGTGATTCACAAGTACTTCATTGTGTGAACCAAGGCCCAACAATCCAATTGTTAAACAATTGACATTTTTTGCACACCAAAATCAAATCCTTAAAGTTGTACTGATGAATGAGTAAGGACTTTGCATTAAGATTTTTTTAATATTGTCTGTCTGGTGCAGAAACTGTTTCTCTACAAGACCTTTGCTATATTGTGCAACAAATTGTGGCAATATAGTGAAGCTATTGGAGGATATTGAAAGTTGATATTTTGTGAGCTTTCTTACAATTTGCTATATTCTTTCCGCATTACCCTGCGACAACCATTTTGTGAACTGAAATAAAAGTGAAAAATGTAATCTGAGTATGACTGTGCTATGGAACACATACATTCTTCAGAGAATACTGTACTTGAGACCCATTACTTTAGCACTGGCTTTCAGTCTATCAAGTTCAAGCAACAGTTTTTGAAACAACTGAGACTTGATTTGTGTTAAGTGAATGGGGGTGGAGACTTGCAATGCAGCTCTCAATGTAGAGCAAAATTAAGTTACCAAGTCAAATTTATTAAGGTACCTTAACTTAAATTTCATTGTACAACAATGAATGCAGAAATATAACTGTACATGACACACAATATTAAGTTGATGTAATTTCCAACATTATCATTTCAACACAACTCATGAAAGTAGGTTTTTAAATGAAAAAGTTTATTTAAACCAATAAATTAGGATTTTTATCTTGGAAATACACATTTAATTAAGTGGTAGTAACAGGTCGCTTGAGTTATTTTTTAGAGTGCATGAGATGCCCCTGGTACCTTTTTCATAGGCTTTTTTGAGTTTTGGCAAGGACACAGGGGCCCCATGATCCCCTATTGCCCGGGGGCCCCATGAGTTGTCAGTCCGCCCCTGCTCATGACACATCAAAAAGAGTGACAGGTTAAAACAGGCTTACGGCCCAAGTAGCAGCTGTGAGCCTATTTTAATTTTTAACAGCATGCTCTGGTCCTTCATGTAAAAGTGATCTGAGTAACTTTTGAAGCTTCCCTATCACTTTTATATGACCAGCATGTGCTGCCCCCTCTGTACCTCTTGTTGGTTCCCAGTTTCTTCTGTCCTTCCTGGGTTGAGCCTGGGACCATAAAATCTACAGTCAGGAGGCACACTGGAGAAGACTGGGTAGCATCTGTTCCCTGATCTCCTCTTCAGTACTGTAAACTGGAAGTATTAAGCTCAGAACACTTCTGATTCAGAGCTGTCACAATTCTGGCTAGAAAGCAGGGTGCACAGCTGATTAATCATTCTCCTGTGCTTGGTTGGGTGGTGCAGGGAGCAGTGGACAGGGGAGACATTAGACCCCTGATAGACCCATGTTGTCTCCATAAAGAGTAGTTGTCATCTGCTTAATGCTACCACATGGATGGCCTTGCTACCCCCTGTAATAGCAAAAAAGTTAAATTAAAAAAAATAAATTAGAACATTAAAAAAAATTATAATAACATTAAATAAAAATAATAAAAAAAATGAAAAGCAACTCTGTCACCTTGCACATACCTGCAAATACAAAAATGAGCAGAGTGTGGCACATGTATGTAAACAGGGATATTGCCTCACATGCTATATATTGCCACAAACGTCAGAGTGGGAGCAATAATTCCTGGGCCATCATTAATAGTTTACTCTAAATTGATTAACTGCAGGGACTTTTTTCTGCCGGAACGTGGCAGAACGCAGTTCTGTCACCTCTGTCAGCCCTCTCCTCTCCAGCCTGTCACTTAACAGAGAAGCTGGGATCTTTTCTATAGTACTCACTTCCTCCACTGGCTTCTGTGTGCTAGTGCCAGCATACAGGGACACTGGCCCACATCTGCTTGATGGGTTCCTCGGGAACGGGACCAGACGCCGCAACTGTCAGCATTTAGTAGATTCCAGAAACAGCTTCTATCCCTGTCTGCCTGTCATATCTGTGTAGCATGAAGCCGAGTGAAGTGCTCTGAAACTCCTCTTCAGCTCTATGCTACACTCAGAGCTATATGGATGAGACTGCAGTAGGCTGAGAAAAAAACAGCCCGCTCTTCTTCATACAACAGACTCAGCTACACTGATCTAAATTGGAGCATCTAATGCAGCTGAAGGTGAGAGCTGTGGAGGGAAAAGGGGGAGGAAGGGGGGCCAGTTGTGCAGAGAGACTGTGGAGAGGTTGTAGATGTACTACAGAGGTCAGAGCTGTGTGAAAGAGAAGGAGGGAGGTTATCAATTGTGCAAAGTGAGAGCTGTGGGTGGGGTGATTTGTACGAAGTTAACCATTTCCCTCCCGGTCTATGGGCTAATGGCAGCCGGAAAAAACCCTCACCTTTCCGGGTGGACGCCATATGGCATCCATTCGGGCATGCGCAGTTTGCGTGCCTGCAGAGCCGTGCAGCGGCGCAATCTGTCACCGGCCGTGTACGTCGGACACGGCCGATGACAGATCTGAGTACCGCCCCCCCTTGCCGGTACCATGTGACCTGCTGTGACCAATCACAGCAAGTCACATGACAGTTGTATACAATGGATGGCTTCATTCATGCCATCCATTGTATACTAGTGTGTCTAGCTGTGAATGAAAAAAAAAAGTATATATTTTTTTTTCATACTGTCACCAGTCAGTGTCCCTGATCACTGCCATGCCAGATATATGATGATGCTGTACTGCACTGGTGACAGTATGTAAAAACAAATAGTGAAAATAATTTTTTTTATTTTTTCATTTTCTGAAAAATTATGACAAAAAAATACAACTTCAAAAAACTCGCCATGCCTCTTATGAAGTACGCCAGACTGTCTACTTTGAAAAAAGGGGTCATTTGGAGGATATCTGTACTGCTCTGACATTCTTGGACCTCAAGAAATTAGACTGGCTGTCAGTACTTCAGGATTGATCAATATTCAGTTCTATACCATAGTTTGTGAACTCTATAACTTTCCTACAAACTAAAAAATACATCCTAATTTGGGTTATTTTCACCAAAGACATGTATCAGAATACATCTTGGCCTAAATTTATGAAGAACAATTATTTATTTGCAAACTTTTATAACAGAAACAAAGAAACACGTGGTTTTTTTTTCAAAATTTTCAGTCTTTTTTTGTTAATTTAGCAAAAAATAAAAATCCCAGTAGTGATTAAATACCACCAAAAGAAAGCTCTAGTTGTGTGAAGAAAATGATAAAATTTTAGTTTGGGTACAATGTTGTGTGACCGCGCAATTGTCATTCAAAGTGTGAGAGCGCTGAAACCTGAAAAATGGCCTGGGCAGGAAGGGGGTAAAAGTGTCCTGTATTGAAGAGGTTAAGAGAGCTGTGGGTGAAGCTGGGGGTGCAGAGGTTGAGAGCTGTGGATTGGGGTGAGCTGTAAAATATGGGTGCAGCAGTGAAATGTGGATGGGGAGATATAAGATGTGAATGTGGGTGCAGAGGTGATTGTGGACTGGGGGTGTAAACTATGGATGGGAGTTGTGTGTGCAGAGGTGACATGTTGACAGAGGGTAAAAAGAGGAGTTGTGGATGGGGGGGCACATGCTAAGGTAAATTGTGGAATGTGGAAGGGGGGTGATATGGTGAGCTGTGAGCGAGGGGAGAGGGTGAGCTGTGGAATAGGGAGAGAGAGGGTGAAGTGGAATAGGGGGGAGAAGGTACTAGTGCCGCTCTACCTTTTGGTGTACTGGAGAGCACCAGTGGCCTAGTGCATCATGGTTTTTTATATACCAGCACTGCAATATCACTTGGTGATGTGGCGAGTCCCATAAGTGCAGTACAAGCTGGTGCGGTGGCTAAGTAGTGTCCCGCAGCCACCAAGAATTCAAACACAGGCCCATAGAGCCCATAGTGTCCTTCCAAATGTGCTTGCAAATCCTGATTGGCAGCTCACAAATTCTGCAGCACCCGTACTTCCTCCATTCACTGCCCAACCCGGGATTCAGGTGGAAAGAGCAAACTCAACTTCACCCCTTGATTTTTTTGGAGCTGTTTTTCATGGAAGATCTGTATGGATTGATTGTCAACCAAAACAATTTTTACACACAACAATTTATCACTGCCAACCCAAATTCAAACCTTGACCAGACCATTTAAATTTGGAAACTGTAATAGGTGTAGCAGGAGAGATTAATCCTGTTTCATGGCTGTGATCTGCTGACTGGCCTCTCCTGTGTAACCTGACACTTGCCCTGACACAGACAAAGCAGTGAGGGATTTCAGCCCCCCCTTTCTCCTCTCAGACTGTAAGAGAGAGAGAGCCAATTATGAGAGCCATTAAAGGAGCCAATGACAAGGGCTCTTTCAAGCAGGAAGTGCAGCTGCAAAGCATTGTGGACGATGGAGTTTTGAACAGAAACGGCCTTATAGGCTAATATGGAGATAGAATTAAAAAAGAACCACGAAAGCCATCATGCTTAGAGAGAGCAGAGTGAAGGGGCCATCTTGGGTTTTCTCCTGAGGGAGAGGGAGATTGCATGTGGCAGGAGAGAGATTGGACCTGGCAAAGAAGTGCTGATGGGCAGTGCACTGCATGCTTGGTGATCTGCATCAGACAAAGGAACATCCAAACTGAGAGAAGTGGTCTACAGTACAGTGCCTACACTGACAGTGTGAAGTGCTCATCGTGAGGTGACCAGAGGAACCTGTCATTTCCAAGACGATCGTTTGGGCCTTTGTCACAGGATCTGGTGAGAGGGATTTCTCCCACTGTCAGATGACAGGAACATTGCACACATACAGAGACATCATACCTTGCTCATATTCACCAGGCACTGGGTTGTGTAGATGGCCCTGCTGAACAGACACCGTGTTCACTTTGCTATACAAATACTGCCACAGGATTACAATTACACTTTAAGTGTTTAAGGAGTTTAAGTGCACCAACGAAAGTGGCTAGCTGAAGATCCCAACATTCATCCAGTTACAAAGAGACTGAAGTTACTGGTGCCATACGTGCACGCGCATGCGTAGTCAGGCCTCTATATTGCATGGTGTGTGAGGGAATAGCTTTACCTTGAAAGTAGCTATTAAGCATCATTTGGGTACAGTGTTTTCCTATTGGAGTCATGGTGTCGGGGTTGAGAAGGGAGAAGTCTGACACAACAGAGAGTCATTCTTCTGCTCTCCTCCTGCTTGGACATCATGGGGCCAAATTTATGAAGAGGAGTTAAATCCACTTTGAGGTTGCCATTTAAGTGTTTGCCTCTGCTCTTGGGGTTATTCATGGTTGGAATCCCCTGAAAGCAGCCCAAGTGTAAAAGTGAGTTATATTGCTTTCCGTCACAGTATTTGTTGTTCTCTTGATTCTCCTAACATATACTGGTTGTTAATGTTTATTATTTCCCATAGAGGTCTACAGTAAAGCTGATCTCTGTGTTTTGCGGGCAAAAATAGCTGCCATTTCTCTTCAGGATCATCAGAGGGGCCCCTTCGGTAGACCACTCCGTGGCGTAACTGTAGCCGATCCCACTCATGATGTAGCCGCCGGGCCTCCCTTGACGATGTAAGAAGCAAATCAGGGCTTTTGCTTTCTAAAGCCTTCAATACTAGGCGGCAGAGGGGGTCTTCCAACTGATCTCTTCGCAGATCCTTCCTGGAAAGCTTGGGCAGGCCTTCACCCCCAACCTGGGTGACATTGCAATAACACCTGGGAATGCCAGATGCCGAAATCCCAATGTCTTCTGCCCTGGACCCACCTCTTGTTCGGTGTTCCACTCCTTGGCATAAGGCTCGTACCCCTTCAGAGGGCACCTGAGTCCACTCTTCTGGGGAATCCTTGGAACAGTGAGGTCTTCGGGATAAGGCATCTGCATCCCTATTCCCAATCCCTGGCCGATAACTGAGGCTGAAAGTGAACTCCGATAAGGCAGCTAACCACCTGTGGCCAGTAGCATCCAGCTTAGCTGTAGTGAGAATGTATGTGAGGGGGTTATTATCTGTTCATAACCCAACTGCTGCCCCAGTGAAAATCCCAGCTCGGGTGCTGTTAGGACATGTGGATCCTGCAACTCCAATCTTGCTGCTCTCCATGATGACCATGGCCATCTGGGACCAGAAAGAACCTTTTGTTTGGTAAGAGACCGCTTCTACTGGCCCTGCATGCGGACAGAAGTTGAAAGTTACTGTCACTCCTGCATCCGATGTATTCAGAGGAAGACTCTGCCTCAACGAGCTGCCCCAATGGGCCACCTTCAAAGTCAGGGACCCATGGAGTTGGTGTGCATTGACTTCCTGTGCCTGGAGTCGGATCAGAGTGGACAGGGAAATATCCTGGTAGTGACTGACCATTTTACCAGGTATGCCCAGGCTTTTCCTGCTAGAGATCAGTTAGCATCAACTGTGGCAAAGATTTTAGTAGAAAGGTTCTTTGTGCATTACGGACTACCACAACGTATCCACTCAGACCAAGGGAGAGATTTCGAGAGCAATCTCATCAAGAGACTCTTGAGTCTACTAGGCATCCAAAAGTCGAGGACTACTCCATACCATCCTCAGGGAGATCCTCAGCCAGAGAGATTCAATCGTACCCTCCTGAATATGCTCGGGACTTTGACTTCAGTGCAAAAGCAACACTGGAGTAAGCATGTAGCAGCCATCGTACATGCCTACAATAGCACTGCCAACGACGCTACAGGATACTCTCCTTACCGGCTGATGTTCGGCCGGGAAGCTCGACTGCCAGTAGACTTGGCTTTTGGAACCTCTGTAGACCATACCTCTGCAGCTTCCCATAGAGGATATGTGGACCGCTTAAGGAAAAGCCTGAAGATTGCTTTTGAGAAGGCTCAAGCCACCTCAGATGCCAGGGGACAGAGAAACAAAGAGAACTTTGATCTCAGAGTGCGAGTACAGGACTTACAATCTGGAGACAGAGTCTTACTGAGAAATCTGGGCATCCCTGGAAAACACAAGCTGGCGGATAGGTGGCGATCAGAGCCCTATGTCATCTGCAAACAATTGCCTGGATTGCCAGTTTACCAGATTCGACCGGAAAAGGGTGTTGGCCCACTCAAAACCTGGCACCGCAACCACCTTTTGCCTTTGTCAGATGCAGTCCGTCTACCATCACAATCTGATCCACAGTCTACCCCCTCAACTTCTCAGAGAACTAGACCTGTGACCAGGTCTCAACCCACACCACCTCCTGTAAATGAAGAGGACAGTGAGAGTGAGGAGGTAGGGACAGATTTGCTGTGGCCATCTGACATTTCCGAACCCACCACTCCTTGTTCCACTGGAGTGACTGACGTAGTTCCTCTTAGGCCAGAGGCTCCTGAATTTGTACCTCAGGCTCAACATACAGAAGATTTGCAAGAGCCTGAGCCTTCTCTACCCGAGTTAGAACCTGAAGACTCTGGGTCCATTGTTGCTGAGGGAGAAGACGTGGAGGAAGCTGAACTGGGAGAGACAGAGTGCGTCGAGCAAGAAGCAAGGGTTGATGAGTCAGTAGTGTCAAAACCAACATCGGAAGCAACGCCAGAACCATTGCTAGAGCCCAGAGAACAGAGAGAGCGTAGAGTTATTCAACCCCCAAAAAGACTGACATATGATGTGTTGGGTGAAAACTCTGAGGAAGTAGTACATGCTTCTAGAAGGAATCTCGTGACGCCTGGTTCTCCTACAGCAGTTTCGGTAGAGAACAGCCCCAACTCACCCCCTGGCACATCTGGTTGGGCCATTCCCATTAGTGTGGCCTATGGGCAGGACAACCCTCACTTTGCTACATGGTGGGAGGTTCCTCTGCCAGATTCTTATGCAAGTGTGAATAATTTAATTTCCTGTGTGTACTAATTTGTTTTCTCCACGTGTATATATCAAGCATGTACCAGGTCAAGGATTGTTACTGCCTTTGGAGGACCAAAGGTTCTTTGGTGGGGGGAGTGTGTAGCAGGAGAGATTAATCCTGTTTCATGGCTGTGATCTGCTGACTGGCCTCTCCTGTGTAACCTGACACTTGCCCTGACACAGACAAAGCAGTGAGGGATTTCAGCCCCCCCTTTCTCCTCTCAGACTGTAAGAGAGAGAGAGCCAATTATGAGAGCCATTAAAGGAGCCAATGACAAGGGCTCTTTCAAGCAGGAAGTGCAGCTGCAAAGCATTGTGGACGATGGAGTTTTGAACAGAAACGGCCTTATAGGCTAATATGGAGATAGAATTAAAAAAGAACCACGAAAGCCATCATGCTTAGAGAGAGCAGAGTGAAGGGGCCATCTTGGGTTTTCTCCTGAGGGAGAGGGAGATTGCATGTGGCAGGAGAGAGATTGGACCTGGCAAAGAAGTGCTGATGGGCAGTGCACTGCATGCTTGGTGATCTGCATCAGACAAAGGAACATCCAAACTGAGAGAAGTGGTCTACAGTACAGTGCCTACACTGACAGTGTGAAGTGCTCATCGTGAGGTGACCAGAGGAACCTGTCATTTCCAAGACGATCGTTTGGGCCTTTGTCACAGGATCTGGTGAGAGGGATTTCTCCCACTGTCAAATGACAGGAACATTGCACACATACAGAGACATCATACCTTGCTCATATTCACCAGGCACTGGGTTGTGTAGATGGCCCTGCTGAACAGACACCGTGTTCACTTTGCTATACAAATACTGCCACAGGATTACAATTACACTTTAAGTGTTTAAGGAGTTTAAGTGCACCAACGAAAGTGGCTAGCTGAAGATCCCAACATTCATCCAGTTACAAAGAGACTGAAGTTACTGGTGCCATACGTGCACGCGCATGCGTAGTCAGGCCTCTATATTGCATGGTGTGTGAGGGAATAGCTTTACCTTGAAAGTAGCTATTAAGCATCATTTGGGTACAGTGTTTTCCTATTGGAGTCATGGTGTCGGGGTTGAGAAGGGAGAAGTCTGACACAACAGAGAGTCATTCTTCTGCTCTCCTCCTGCTTGGACATCATGGGGCCAAATTTATGAAGAGGAGTTAAATCCACTTTGAGGTTGCCATTTAAGTGTTTGCCTCTGCTCTTGGGGTTATTCATGGTTGGAATCCCCTGAAAGCAGCCCAAGTGTAAAAGTGAGTTATATTGCTTTCCGTCACAGTATTTGTTGTTCTCTTGATTCTCCTAACATATACTGGTTGTTAATGTTTATTATTTCCCATAGAGGTCTACAGTAAAGCTGATCTCTGTGTTTTATTATAAAGTGTGTGCTTTTCATTGGTCCTTGCACTTACACTATTGCCAGGTGTGCCAGTGTGGGCTGAGACAGTTCTTGGGGTTGAAAGGAAGAGTGGCGGAGTGAACAAACTTAAGCAGCCCCTTCGGGGGTATCGCTACATAGGTTTCCATGCAAATTTTTTTTGGGCCTAACTCTCAACATGGGCATTACTGAAAATAATGAGTTGTGCTTCTATTGGTCTACAGACTCGATTCATCATATGCTCATGTTCACTGCTGCCATGGCCAGGCATAGATATGAGCATATAATATATTTATGCAATTTATGTAAATCAGTGAAAATGCACTCTGTCATCCACAAGATGACCCAGAATATGATTGCCTCCACAAAATTCGGGCCCTCATAAATCACCTTAACCAGAAATTTGCAGATGTGTATACGCCCCAGCAAAACATTTGCATTGAAAAGTCCCTCATTAATTTTTCTGGCTACCTTGCGTTCAAACATTTTCTCCCCAGCAAGCTTGCCAGATATGGAGTAAAAATGTATAAGGCCTGTGAAAGGGCAACAGGCTATACATGTAATTTTCGGATTTACTAGAGAAAAAGGATCACGTGGAGCCCCCCCTCCCAGATGCCCAGAAAACATGGGGAGCAGTGGCAAGATAGTTTGAGACTTGGTGACACCCTTTTTCCATATGGGGTACATATGGTTCTATGTGGACAATTTATATACAGGCGTGCCACTATTTAGACATTTATACAATCTTGGAATTGGCGCATGTGGCACCATGCAACCTAATCACTGGGGCTTCTCCCAATGGCTTGTAAATACTCAACTTAGAAAGGGGGAGAAAACCTGCTTGAAAAATGACGAATTGCTCACAGTGAAGTGGAAGGACAAATGGGATGTTTTCATCATATCTTCCATTCCTGCAGACAAGACCATCCAAATTTCCATGGCAGCTGGTGTTGTTGAGAAGTCCCCCTGTGTCCATAACTTTAATCTTAACATGTAAGGGGTGGACTTCAATGACCAGATGATGAAGCCATACTTAGTTTCTTGTAAAGCAAGATGCTGGTACAAAAATGAAGAAGCCCACGTGACCCAGTAGGCGAAACGCGTTGATGTCACAGTCCGTCCAGCTGGCTGCCCTGACTACCACTCTTGCACCCAGTATCCACATTCCATGCTGAACCCTTGGCTGCATACGCTGCTTAAACTGGAAGAATCCTCATACTTACAGGCTGCAAACACCAAACCTTCATTAATCACATGATATGGACCCACAATATCTGGCATATCAACTTAACCTGGTGAGAGTATCTACTGCAATAACTACCAGAACCCTGCATCCACTCTGATTGTGCAAGTATTTATCTATTTATGGGGACTATTTATCAAGAACTTCTTGGTTGATTGCATCATCTTGTCAGATATATACTGCTACACAATACTCTAATTCCATGCTTACCATGCATTGATGCACTCTACTTTAGGTCCTCCATCAGCCATAACTCCACCTACAAGGGTGTGTATTTATATTTATCAGTTATTGGGTTTCATCCACTGCAGCTGATGATACAGGAATAAAGGTCACTTACATACATACTGCCTTTCCCATATTGGTTGCTGCACCAATATCTAGGTATACCCTATCATTGGGTGACCACCATATATTGGGAACAAATGGCAGTTTAGTTATGACCTATTCTACTATCCATTATCTACTTGAATTAATTGGGAAATTGAATGGACATTCATATGATGTATGTCAGGTGTATACTATTGGACTTCCTATACATACTATCATCAATTATTTGGATCATACCAACGTTACCTATGCCCTGCTAATTAATTGCCAATTGTTGCAGTGATCTGCAAAACATAGTCACTCACTGCTCCTCCATACCATTGATATAGCACCAACAAAGGTGCATACTCTACCTCTGTATGAGGATATTTTCAAGATGGGAGAAACTGGCAGTATTGAGTGACCCTTCACCCTTATTGGGGAGCCACTTCATATCATTCTATCATTGGATAATTCCTTTCTAGTCAACATCATTAATTGATATGAACAACACTCATATGATGTATGTCAGGTGTATACTATTGGACTTCCTATACATACCATCATCAACTATCTGCATCATACCAGCTCTACCTATGTCCTGCTAATTAATTGCCAATTGTTGCAGTGATCACCAAATATAGTCACTCAATGCTTCTCCATACCATTGATACAGCAACAACAATGGTGCATACTCTACTTCTGCATGAGGATATTTTCAAGATGGGAGAATTTGGCAGTATTGAGTGACCCTTCACCCTTAATTGGGGAGCCACCTCACATCAGTCCATTATTGGATAATTCCTTTACACTCAACATCATTCATTAATATGAACTGTTAGAGATTATAGAGATTATATTAGCCTATATCTCTATCTAGTGTTACTGCTGTGTATGGATACTGCTGTACCTGTTGTTTCCATATTCTGCTTCATCTTGTCCACTTACTTTCTGGGGTTTTTTTACCTTATCCCTGTTTTCTCATCTGCATTGCTCTATTTATACTCTTTGAGCTCATTATTCTACCTTTTGTAGATTGACTTTTCTGTGTGTGAATGTGAGCATGTCAGTGGAGCTGGGATCCTGGAACGTGGGTTGTATTTTGCATGACAACGTTGTCATTTTATTCAATTTGTCTATGTCAGGTGGAGGTTGTCTGCTTTTGATTTGTGTTATTTTGACTTTGTTAATAATTTAAATGTTTTCTAGCCGCAGTTTGTTCTCATTAGGACCTCTATGCCAGTGGCTTCTTTTTCCCCTGGTTTTGTTCTTTTCTTACTGTATGCTATATGGTTCTGAGGACACCGCTGGACTTGGTGAGTCGGCAATACTATCATTATGTAATATTTGAGATTTCTTCCTTTTTAGGAATCTAATTTTTCTTGTGAGGCATCCCAGTTTTCTTTTATGTTATTTTGGTACAAAAATGTGACTGTATATTTATTTCAATTGGCTCTGAAGAATACTTTTTTGCTTTACAAAGCAACTAAACAAAGTGGATCCTTCCTAATATTTCAGGAAGAGATCATCAGGGCACTTTTGTATCCAGAAGGTGCTGTGGCCCAAAACCCCAACCCAGATGCTGTGAGCCTGCTGCATAAGAGGCATTTTCCTGATGCCATTCCTGATACCCAAACCCAAACGTCTACCCACAATAGATGTCATGTCTGTAGCAGACACAGAATTAGGCGTGACACGTGCTTTTTTTGTCCCTCCTGTCCTGGCCAACCTGGTCTCTGCCTCCTTGACTGCTTCCATCGCTACCACACACAAATGGAATATTAGTATAGGGTGCAGCACGGCACAGTCTAGGGCACATATTTAGACAGGGTCTCTCAAAATGGACAGCCAATTTCCTGACTACCTAACATCTTTTGAGACCCTAACATTCTTGAAAGTTTACAGTTTAAAAAAAGAAAACTTAAAAAAAGTAAAAAAAACAAAAAAAGCTTAAAAAAATAAAATAAAAAAAACAAAATAGTTGTTGTTTTATTGAGTTACTGTTCTACTGCCACTGTTTTATTGGTAACCATTGTTTTCTTTGCAGGAACGCCATTCAGCTGCAGCACCGACCTGTTTATTCTGACAGTAACAGGGTCTCAGAATATACGCCAGTGTGTGCAGCAGCTGCTGAATGAGATTTTTCATCCACAGTTAAAAAAAGAACATATATGCCCAAGCATGGAGGCCTGGGGTGACCAGTAGGTAGATCACTCCTATACTTTGCATATATTTTTTTCATATTTTTTTACACTCTTTTCAATAAAAAAAGTTGTGGTTTTATTGAGTTACTGTTCTATTGATTTAAGGGCAAAGGAGATATCTAGAGTCTAATAGACCCCAGATTTCTCCTAAAAGAATATTATCTGCCTATTTACATTCCCTGTGATAACAATAAAAGTGATTTTCAAAAAAATTAAGGGGACAGTGTAAAATAAAATCAAAATAAATTATGGAAAAAAAGTAAGTAAGCACCCTCATCCTCCCATGCTTGTGCAACAGCATAAACAAGCACCAGCCCTGTGTCGGTATGTAAACATTGGTTGAACCATGCATGTGAGTTATCACTGTGAACGTCAGATCGAGGGCAGTAATTCTAGCACTAGACCTCCTGTGTAAATCTACAGTGGTAACTTGTAAAGGCTTTAAAATCATTGCCTATGGATATTAAAAATGTATGTCATGTTTGGTATCTATTTACTTAGGATAACATCATGTTACCAAACAATTGATCAATATATTGTGTTTTTGTGCATTAAAATTCAAATAAGTGTATTTTTTTCTAAAAATCATTACACAAGTACTGTGTGACATAAATAATTGCAACACCCACCATTTTATTCTCTAGGGTGTCTGCTTTAAAAAATATATAATATATATATATACTGATGTTTACATGTGAACAAAAAGTTTCAGAAAAGGCTTGTACTTCAAGTGGTTAGAAGAGTGTCATAAGCTTCTAATGCTGGACATAAAATTTCAAAATAACAACCCCCACACCCCAAATGACCCCTTTTGGAAAGTAGACACTCTAGCTGTGTACAGGATCCCAAATGCCAATAAGCACCTTCAGGCTTTTTAAGGCCTTTATTTTCTCATTACACTTCCTGACTACCTATCACAGTTTTGGGAGTCCCTGAAATGTCAGAATAGTACAACCCTCCCCAAATGACCCCTTTTTGGAAAGTAAACAGTAAACACCCCAAGGAATTTGAGAAGAGGCATGGTTGGTATTTTACAGATCTCGTTTGTTGCCACAAGTTTTTGGAAAATGAAGAAAGAAAACAAAAATATATTTTTTCTTTTCTTTTTTAAATTTCAAAACCTTGTGAGAGAAAAAAAGATCTACAAAATACTCACCATGCCTCTTATTAAATTCCTTGGGGTGTCTACTTTTCAAAAAGGGGTCATTTGGGGGCAGGGTGCTATCCTGTTATTTTAAGGCCTCTGAAACTGTAATAGGCAATGAGGAAGTGAAATGGAGAAGTTACGCACCTTCAGGCTTTCAAAGTTGTCATTGGATTTTGGGCTCCTGTATATAACTATGCTCCCAATAAGTTTTACACATGTGGTATCCGCATAGAAGCAGCAGAATATATTTTGGGGTGTAATTCCAAATTTACCCATGGCTTGTGTGGGCAATATACCATTTAAATGACAACTTTGTGTAAATAAAAAAAAAGGTAATTTCCAAAAACTTATGGAAGTAAATCTTCCATGGACTCAACAGGCCTCTCAGAAAATAGATTAGGGTATCTAATTTGCAAAAAGGGGTCATTTGAGGTGGTGTGTACTGCCCTGGCATTTTAGCACCTCAAGAAATGTGATGTTCAGTCTTCCACGGGTCACCCTGCTGCTCTTGAGCCTCTTTTTCTTCTGCCAATGAAACAACCCAGTCTGTTTCAGGGATAGCATCTTTAGCCAGAGAACAAGCATATAGTTCTAGTCTAGCTGCCACTTCTTTCCCCTTCTCCATTTACCAGCTTAAGAGCTCTCTTCTTGCTTCTCATTTGCAGCTGCAGCAACTGCCATTCCCCAACTTCTATCTTCAGATAAATTGTTCAGGTATGGGCATTTTAGTCTTCTGATGAAAAAAGTTGTCTAAAAATTGATTGAATGAAGATCCCCTGTTACATATCTGCCTGAAATTTAACTTTAAGCAACCTTGTATACAAAACACAACTTTGAAGGCATTTATATATCCTCAAATCAATTTTTTAAATGCAAGCAAGTACCTGAATTTGACTTGGGGTAACTTGGTGTATGTGATTATGTGTGCTTCAGTGCAGTGAGCATTGTGATTGGATGAGAGAGCAAAGCAGGTTTCTAATGGCCATTTATTTTTTTATTCAGATAAGTGTTTATGTACTATGATTCTTATTCTATATATAAAAATTCCAATCATTTCAAATTTAATTTTCAATAAGCCTTCTTTTTTATTTGTTTTGAGGACTGTTGTGTGATGCATGTTTTTTTTTAATAATAAATATGCATTAAATTATGCATTTTGGTAAGGAACAGAAATGCAAACTTTTTAATATTTCTTGGGTACTGTACAATATCCCTCTAATTAAAAAATGTAGCAATATATTTTTAAATGGAAACATGTAACTAGTAGCAATCTGGAATTTATGTATAACCATCCAGATGGTATTTGGGTTTTGTAGCTAATAAGCAATCTGCTTCTGGGGGCCAGCACATTAACACATTATTGGAACATTTGAAACCAGCAGCTGAAACATGACTACTTAATCATTCAGGGAATAGACTAAAGTAGCTATCCAAATCAATATACAAAGGAACTAATTATGCTTAAAAATAAAGGCCAGAACTTTAGGTACTTAATTAAACAGTGTATGCTATTTATTTAACAATAAAAGGTTTCATGTATATTCAGACTATATAGGTGGATAAGATAATGATAAATTCATACAATTATTTCAGTTCAGCAAATGTATTGTTATGATTGAATCACATATACGGTACATATTTTAATTGTAAACTCACTGTAAATATTTAAAATGGGGACGCATGCGCGGCGGGCTCCGAGGATGGATGCTCAGTGAGGAGAGCTCCATCTACCGCCAGCATGATCGCGGCACACTACGGCCCCAGGGAATATAAACGACAGCAGCTGAAACATTAACCCCTTGCCATCCGACAGGGCTATTACCCGACGTCGGAAAACGCCGGGACACCCTGGTAAAATGACCAGTTTCTTTCCTGCTCTCGGCCCCAGCAGCCAAGATGGTGCCGGCTGCATGCAAAACGGCCACTCAACACAGTCAGCACAGCAGGGAGAGAACACAGATCTCCAAGCAGTACACATTCCAGACCCCAGGCTAAAGGGATCGCTGTATCCAGGGGACCCTGGTGAGTCTTCTCCCCCCCGTCTCCTACGTCCAGCAGCCTGGCAAAATCCAGACCCAGACTGGACACAGGTTCACCCCCTGACAGACAGCCTTCTCTCTCAGCTACTATTCTATCAGCTAATGCTCCATCTTTAATCGAATCCTATCCTGCTTTTGACCAACCTATCAAAGAGATTTCCATGAAAAACATGCAACAAACGCTACATAATGACCTGACGGCATCATTATCTCAAATTTCAAATACGGTCCAAAATCAAGAAAAACGTATCCGCCATATCGAAAATAAACTAGGGGAAATGTGCACCCAACATAACGACCTCATAGATGCACACACAGACCATGAGGCAGACATTGAAAAATCAGTCTCAAATTGGCAGACTTAGAAACAACATTAAATTTTGTGGGATCCCAGAATACATCACCAAAGGCGCCATAGTCCCATACATACAACAATATATGAAAACTCTCATCCCTACCCTCACAGATGTAGAATTGGCTATAGATCAAGCACATTGAATCCCCAAACCGTCATTCCTTCCAGCGACGGTCCCCAGAGACATATTGGCGCGCATACACTTTTTCCACGTGAAGAAAAGAATAATGATGGCAGCAAGAAATTCGACCTTCATCCCTCCAGCCCAAGCAAACATCAAATTGTTCGCAGACCTATCCAAAGCCACACTCTCCAACCGTAAGAAGCTCATCAGCATAACTAAAGTTTTAGGGAATCATGGAATCGGATATCAATATCCCTACGAAACTGAATGTCAAATACCAAGGCAGATTTTACACAAATAAATCCCTAGAAGCAGGCATCGAATTGCTGAAATCGTGGAGCATCATCCCAGCAGACTCCCATCAACCAGCATCCAATTGGCCACAACAGATGGAAACAGAATGGTCATGACCTACGCTCAAGCATAAAACCTCCAACCCCAATACCCTGGGCCTCACTCTCTAACAAACAAGCTGGTAATCGGCCCCTGATCGAATATGTTGATCGCCCAAGTTCGTCTCAAGCATGAGCTCTCGAAAGAGTCATGCTTTCTCATGCCTCTACTTTGCACAGTAGCAGATACTGCTACACATGTTACTTGTGTTTTTGCAAGTCTTTTTTACCCGTTTTTACCCTTGTTCATACCACAAGCTATCAGTCATCAGGCGCTAGAACCAACCCACTCAACAACCCCCACACAATTGAACACTCAATCCACAACAAAGACAAACCCATGCTCACAAAGCTGCACACCTGGCAGGCCATCACCTCCGTCATGTGGAAAATCACTTACCTCCATAACATCTGAAACAACACAGCTACGGAATCCAAACCATCTACAATCAGCAAAATGATTACTATATCTTCACTTAATGTCCGAGGTCTCAACTCCCCCTTCAAAAGGTCCTTGCTCTCAAGAGAAATCCGCTCCATTCAACCTGACATCATATTCCTACAGGAGACTCACTTTGCCTCATCCAAAATTCCTAAACTCAATATTCCTCACCTCTCCGCAGTATATATGGCAACAAACCTGAAAAATAAAGACAGCGTCATTACAGCCATGAGAGACTCCCTGCAGTTCCAATTTATCTCAGTAACAGCAGACCCACAAGGCCGCTACCATATATTGATCTGCAATATCAATGATACTACATACACATTGGTGAACGTCTACGGTCCTAACACCAATCAACTCCAATTCTTCAACAAACAACTCCATTATAAATCAACACAGAAAAGGCAGACTACTCATCGGCGGAGACTTTAACACTATAGGGAATCCTCTTTTTGACACATCATCCAAGACAAGATCTTCAAAACAGTCCTTCAACCAATTTCTTTACTCCAATGATCTTTACGACATCTGGAGATGCTAACATAGTACAGAAAAGGACTATACCTACTATTCTCCATCCTACTATTCTCCAACTTATCCTATTCCAGAATCGACTTCTTCATCACCGATAAATGGACTCTACAACACGTCACCTCCTCCAAGATTGGTACCATCACTTGGTTAGACCATGCTCCGATCACTATTTCCCTTGACAGCAAACAATATTAGTCGATACCCCAATTATGGCGATTGAACTCGAACTTGCTGAAAAACCAAGACTACAAGCAACAAATAATTGATGCACACAAGACATTTTTTGAATTTAACGATACCCCTGATATATCCATAACCACTTTGTGGTCAACCTATAAAGCATACATGAGAGGTATTCTGATACAACTAAATGCTCGCGTCAACAAAAACAGAACCCAACAAATAGATAATCTCCTAACCTCGATCAAAACAAATGAGGAAAAAAACAAAAAATCCCAAGACCCAAAAATCTCTTTGTCCCTGACAGCAGATAGAAATAAATTAAGAGCTCTTCTACAAATATGATCTAAATCTCCAAAAAATGAAAGCTAAATTCTACTCACTAGGTAACAAAGCCAGCTCGTTGTTAGCCAAATTGGTAAAACAAAAACGGCTGAAATCCAAAATAGCCTCAATTAAACGCCCATCTACGAATATGCTAAACCCAAACCCACAAGACATAGGTAATGCCTTTGCAGAATACTACCAAAACCTATATAACCTTAAAAACGACCCTGACGCCATTCAACCAACAACCACCTCCATACAACAATTTCTCCAAACGACCAATCTCCCTCAACTATCCTCAGACCAACTTGACACCATTTCTACCCCAATATCACCCAAAGAAATAGAAATGACCATTAAAACATTCCCAATTAACAAATCACCAGGAAACGACGGATACACTAATGAATACTATAAACACCTTTCCACAGACTTATCACCACACCTGACCAAACTCTTCAATCACGCTGCCACCACAGGTTCATTCCCCAAAGATATGTTGCAATCCATCATAATGACAATACCAAAACCTGGCAAAGACCCCCAACTTGTCCAAAACTACAGGCCAATTTCGTTACTCAATACCGACATAAAACTATACGTGAAAATCATATCTCAAAGAATTATTCCCTACCTCCCCACCTTTATTCAGCCAGATCAAGTAGGTTTTATCCCAGGTTGCCAAACACGATGCTACCAGAAGAATTATCTCCCTCCTACACAACCTAGAAAGTACCAAGAGCCCCTCCTTATTCCTATCTCTAGACGCAGAGAAAGCATTCGACCGGATGCATTGGCAGTTCATGCAACTCACTCTTCAAAAATTTGGCATCACAGGTTGGATGCTGAATGCCATCTTGTCATTATATTCACATCCATCCACTAGAGTACTGACAGATGGCACATTATCTGACCCCTTTGACATCTCAAACGGTACAAGACAAGGCTGCCCATTCTCCCCAAAAATATTAACACTCCTTATTGAACCCCTAGCATCCAAACTCAGAGCGGACCGATCATTTACAGGAATCACACACCTCAACATGGAACACAAAATTAGCCTATTTGCGGATGATATTATATTAATGGTGACCAACCCAAAACAATCCCTCAAAACGATTCGCGCACACCTACTGTATATACCTACTCAACAGTCTCATATTACAAACTTAATGAACCCAAATCTTCCATACTAAACCTTCACATCTCATCCCAACTCCAAACCCAACTAGCCAAACAATTCCCTTTTTTATGGGAAACGAACAACATTCCTTACTTAGGAATCAGACTCACACCAACGACAGACCAACTATACACAGCAAATCATAAAATTTTGCTTGAAGCTATCCCCAGAAAACTAAACACTTTACGCACTTCAGAACTCTCCAAACTAGGCTGAGTGGCAACTCTGAAAATGTACATATTACCCCAAATCTTATACATATTCCGCATAATGTCAGGGCAGGGCTGTGGAACGGACAGGTAGGCCTAGTGGCAGGGTAAGGCACTGGCTGACGACAACCACCACCAACAGACCGAAGTCCCTCAGGGCGCGGAGTCTAAGTCCCAGGCTGCCCTTCACCAGGGCCCCTGATGGTGGGGATGGACTTGACGCAGCCAGGAACCAGGTCGCGGCCCCCGAGACACCCCGGCTGCGGTAATGGCCGCCGCCAATGGCGTGTAGCTGGTGAGAATGACAATAGCGTAGTCAGGCAAGCCGAGTCGACAACAACAGGACAAAACAGTACAGAACAGTAGACAGAGAATCACAGGTCACGGGCCGGGTTCAGCAACTGAAGGTCAGATCGAAGGAAAACACAGAGAATGGTCTTAGTCACAAGCCGAGTCAGAATACCAGAAGAGTCACGAGCATATACACAGAGCTGTAGCAAGACAAAGACACAAGTGCAAAGAGCATGTGCGGATCACAGGCTTATATGTACTCAGCCACACCCCTCTGGGGGATGGACCTCAGAGACCTGAAGGCATAAAAGCTTCCCACCATGCTCAGCAGAAATCCAAGATGGATGCCAGCACATGGAGTAACATAACCTCTGGGAAAAGGTAGGACCTTGACACATACTCCCCATTCCCTAACTCATTCTTTTCTAGCTTACAAACAATCCTCACAAAGTTCCTATGGAACTCAAAAAAACCAAGATGTACCACCAACCTCTTAATACGCCCTACAGCTAAAGGAGGAGCAGGACTCCCACACCTCAAGTCATATTACACAGCTACTCTTTTAGACCAATTATATTTCTGGTGGAACCCATCAAAAGAAAATATTTGGTCCATAATGGAAACCCTCCCTTTTCTACCACTTAAGCCCCAAAATATAATCCTGACTCCACCGACGAACCGAATAGAACCTTAACTAAAACACCCCTGCATTCAAGCCTCCCTACCAGCTTGGCGGGAACTTCTTTCCACTAAATTTAAAGACGTCAAACATATACCTACTCCAACCAATATACTACACCTTCTCATTTATCTCAATGGACAAAACAAGGGATAACCAATATAACAGACCTCTATATCAATCAATCTATATGCCCCTTCCAAATTCTCCAAATATAATCTCCCTACTACTGAAAACTTTACATACCTAAGAATTGCTCACTGTTTACAAACATCTATCTTACCCCACACCACTATTATACCAATTACAGCCTTCATCTTCTTCACCAAACCTCAATACCCAGGTAAAGGTATATCCACCTTTTATACATATCTCACACACTTACAATTTACTCTACAAATAACCTCCCTAACCAACTGGGAAAAAATCCTATCAGACCAAATAATTTTAAAATGCTGGGAAAATACCTTCAACATCACCTATAAAGCTACCCGATGCAGCTAACATTGGGAGTCATATCTAAAATACTCCACCAATGGTACCTGACCCCGATCAAACTCTCCATCTACTATCCGAAACAGTCTCCTACATGCTGGAGACAATGTGGTGAGCCAGGCTCAACACTACATATTCTTTGGTCATGTAAGTCACTCAGACACTTCAGGTACTTATATAGCACCGTCAATTTACATATATATTATACATTCACATCAGTCCCTAACCCTCAAGGGGTGTACAATCTAAGGTCCCTAACTCACATTCATTCATACACATACTAGGACCAATTTATACAGCATCCAATTCACCTACCAGCATGTCTTTGGAGTGTGGGAGGAAACCGGAATACCCAGAGGAAACCCACGCAGGCAGGCAGGTGGTGCCATGGTTGGGATTTGAACTAACGACCCTAGTACTGCCAGGCGGAAGTGCTAAGCATTTAGCCACTGTGCAGCCCCAGATACCCATAATCTACTTGGAATAGGCCTTGAGTACCTCTCCTCTGACCATTAATGAGGGGAGGCGTTTGGAACCTCTAAATGTTCTTAGAAAAAAATAGAAGCCTCCTGTGATAAGCTTAAATTTTCTAACACAAGGGTTTTGAGAGTGAACTACTTTAACAAGTGCTGAACACAAGAGTAGACCTAAATTGCACAAGAGTAGACCTCAACTTTACAACCACCTGAACTCCAGAAGATTTACCCTCCTTCATGACCAGGACATTTTTTGTTTTTTGCCACTGCGTTACTTTAATTGACAATCACGTGGTCAGGCAATGCTGTACACAAACTAAACTTTTATCATTTTTTTCCCACAAATAGAACTTTCTTTTGGTGGTATTTGATCACCACTGGGTTTTTTATTTTTTGTGCTATAGACAAAAAAGACAGAACTATTTGAAAAACAAACAAATTTTTTTTAGTTTTTGCTATAAAACATATCCAATAAAAAATTTTAAAAATAAAATTTGTTCATATATTTAGGCCAATATGTATTCTGTTACATAGTTTTGGTACAAAAATCCCAATAAGCATATATTGATTGGTTTACATGAACATCATAGCGTCTACAAATTATGGTCATATACTGGAATATATGACTATATGTACTAATGACACTGGTTGGGAAGGGATTAACATCTAAGGCGATCAAAGGCTAAATGTGTGTGTCTAACCAGTGTTTATGTGTGTACTGTGTGCTGCTTTTACTAAGGGATGTAACGTTTTTTATTCCCTGCCTTGCAGGGAAACAAAATCCCACCATATCCCCACTGACAGGACAGAGCTCTGCATTGTTTACATATGCAGAGCTCTGTTCTGTCTTTGTCCTCGATGATTGGCCATCACCTGCTGATTGTCTTGTGCTTTGTCTAATCACAGAATAGCCAGCGTGCCAGAAGCACTCACGTGCATCCCCTATCCGGGAGTGCCGGATCATGTACTAGGTATGGGATCAGGTATAGGAGAGCTACTTTGTGGCTGTATAGCAGCATTATGTCTGTATTATAAACCATGATCACCTCTGGGACAATGCGGAGCATACAATTTCACATATATTTTTTTAGCAAAGAATTTGTTCAATACTCACTATGCATGTTTTTCTCAGTTGGAAAGACACAGCAACATGCATTTCCTATTAAATAAACAGTGCAGCGCTAATAAATAATACATAAAAATATCCAGTGGATGAAATACATAAACTCAATATATACCCCTGTCATGGAAATTTTGTATTGTTGGTCGAACTTTAAATGTGTCATATATTCGTGTTATTCATATGTCTCTCGTGTGGCTTAATTAAAGCTCTGAAGGCTGCAATTGGGCCATGCGCATGTACAATGTATGTATTACAGTACTCAGCTTGGTAATGGATGAGATGGCAGATCTGCGCTTATAGACCGGCGTGTATACCACCACGGCATTCGATGCGAATGTCGCTGGCAGTAGACCGCGGGCCTGTATCCACATATCAGCAGCATAGTACCACGTGGGCTTCATAACGCAAGGCGCCAAGCGGTACGAACTCCGCGTGTAGGCTTATGCATATCTTACAACCCATTACCAATCTGAACTGTATCTTGGATGGATGTGTTTTAATAAAGATCGTATCGGGCCCATCCAGGTACAGACTGATATTTTTAGGGAGTGCTTGTGCAGAGAATGGACATACCAATAGAAGCTAGTAGGACAGGAAATATGACCTCAGATGGCTCATGGGGGGGAAGGGGAGGAAGTCTGCTGACCTCAGAAGACTCATGGGGGAGGACCAGTGATAGATAATAGGAAAGGCTATGCTCCAATTGGAATATACATCCTGTGTATAGGCACTCCCCATTGCATTGTTTGGTGGGAGGGGATTGACTTTATTCATGTGGGGGGCATGTGTGTATTTTTAATAAAACAGAGAGCTGGGTCTAAAACCAGCCCGTATGTGAGTTGCAACACCATCCTGAGAGTGTCGTTTGATCATTCTAGGGTAACAGAGCTCTAATTCCCCCACATCTCAACAGAGCCAAAGTATTTGGATGGGCAGGAATCGTGTAGTTTGGCTGCAGTCGTGGTAAGCAAGATTCGCACAGCTTTATGGGGGATTTCTGCGCATCCAACTGCGAGTACTCACGGTAAGGAGAAATTCGTTAAAGCGAATTTCCAAGACAGTTTGGCGAGCCTGGTGGATACTAACGCGTATTCTTGCATAGCTAACCAAGAACGGGGGAGGGGAATAGCCATCATGAACTAGCAAAAAGTATGCCGGCACATTTCAGGTCTCTCTGCCATTAAGAGGATCGCTTTTTGCGTGTTCGTGTGGCTGATTTCGCTCTCTGTTAGCTAACAAGAATTACCGCTTGGCAAGGACCTAGTTTTTTGTCCTAAACTCTTGATTTGTGGGTGAAAGACAAGGGTTTGTCTCTGCGGAGAGCAGCAGAGGGGTGGGTTTGGTTGGCTGGATTTGGTCAAGTTTAAAAATCTTCCAACCAAAAATTAAACGGGTATATGTTTTAGCGGGTAAAAGTTGTTGCATAGTGTTAGGTAAGTATTTGTGGGTTGTAGGTACTGTGGTAATTGCTCTACCCCCCTCCACGTGAGGTAATTATTACAGTGCTGAAAGGTTTAGGTTAATTGTTAACTGCTGTAAGATCTTTGTATGTAGTCTGTACAATGTTTTGTGGTACTACTGCTCCCAGCAAGCATGCAGCAGGGGGTCCTTTCTGTTACATGTGCATGTTAGTGTGATATGTTGGTGTTTTATGTCCGTTCTGTGATTGTGCCCAAATTGTGTTGTATGTGTACTGCATATTGTTGTGTAATTGTCCAGTGTATGTTCTGTCCAAAAGTCTGTTTTATGTAAGAGGTTAGAGGCAATTTTGAGGCTAGAGTCTGCCGTGTGCTCCTCTGTGGGGGGGCCATTCTAGTGTTACCATGTGCTTCCCTGTGGGGGGTCACTCTAGTATCTGCCATGTGCTCCTCTGTGGGGGGTCATCTTC
Organism: Staurois parvus; assembly: GCF_062004578.1. Classification (NCBI taxonomy): domain Eukaryota; kingdom Metazoa; phylum Chordata; class Amphibia; order Anura; family Ranidae; genus Staurois; species Staurois parvus. The sequence continues at coordinate 10,872,715 of NW_028317855.1, read as the reverse complement.
TTGACTAACCACATGGACTCCTTTTGTTTGGTGGCCATTTTGTTGGCTACCATGTGCTTTCCCTGTTGGTGGCCATTTTGTTGACTACCATATGTGCAGTAATCTCTATGCAATGTGCATGAAGTTTCCTATATGCATTTGAGCCATATTGTGTTTTTAATCCAAATTTTTTACAGTTTCATTTGTTTGCTTTTAGCTTTAAATTTGCGTATTGCCAGCCAATTTAAAGTGTGTTAAGCGAGTTTTACCTTCACGTGTTCCACATTTAGTGAGCGCGGTGAAGTCTGGGTTTTTGCACATAGATTTCTTGTATAGTGATTATGTTTTTCTTGTGTTTTTCCTGTTAAAAGTAGTTCCTTATTGTAAAGCGGGTTTGTTTTAAGCTGCTGTGTCACGTGTTTCGCGTCCAGCAGACTTTTTGTGTAAACGGTTTTAGGTGGTTGCAGCGAAGATTGCGTGTGTAACGTGGATCGTTTAGCGGTGCTGATAGGAGTGATTTTTGCGTCAGCAACAAGGTTACTTTTGGCGCAGTTTTTCGGTTTACCTCTGTGTAATTGTTTTACTGTGAAACGTCCCGTGTTTTTCATAAGGATCCACTTTGTCCTTTTTAACAGTTTTTCAGGTTGAAAAAGGGTTTTTCTGTGTGTATTAGGAAAGTTTTTTTCTTTACACAAATTTCCTAAAGGTCAGTTAGCAGGTTTCTGGCCAACCAGTGACCCCTAAGTAACATCCAAGAACCCCTCTTTTTGTTTTGACTTGTGTTAGCTACTGTGTGCAGGGAGAGAAAAGCCACTTTCATCATTGTGCGGTGTGGCCTGCCAAACACAGTGGGTGATGAGAACCACATAAATTACGCTGTGCGAGTGGGCGGTCCAGGGAAGTAGCACTTAGCCTGGTTACCACAAACACTTCGGGTGGTCAGGATCACATAAATTGCGCTGTGGGAGGTGTGCTCTCAGTCTGACCGCCACTTGATGCGCTTCGGGTGATCGATAAGTATCACATAAATTACGCTGTGCTGGGAAAGTGGTGGAATCAGGCCTCTCGGTAGGATCCCACCGAGTGCTCCAGGGGGTAAACAGGTACCCGGACGCGGGATATATACCAGTGACTAGTCACGATGGGCAGTAGTCAGTCCATGAAGAGAGAGGGGGAACCAGCCCTCTTCAGGGTAAGGACAGCTGCACAACTGATGAAGGTGAGTTTGGGGGGGAAGTCTACAGAACCCCTCAAAAGGTGGAATAAATGGTCGAAGGGTACCAGATGGGAAATTCCCCGGGAAGGTACATTTGACGCATGGAGGTGGGAAAAATTCATCTCTGAATTTGAACCACGGATGCAGGCGTCAGAACTAGAGATCGCACAGCTATGGCTTCACAGGTCAATCCGATTAGGGAAGCAGGGCATACATAAACTGGTGTCTGTCCGGAAGAACCAGGTGATGTATACCTGGCCTCCAGAGGGAATAAAACAGGAGGATCCAGTGTCAGAGGTGGAGGAAGCTCTTTCAGGGCTGACTCTACTAAGACAGGCAGGATCAGGGTCTGCTGGGGTTCCCCAACAACCAACAGTGGCTGAGATAAGTATAACTGCACCTGTCTCTTCTGTTAGTGACATCACTCTTGATGTACCTTCCGTGTCTTCTGTATCTATGCCTCAGCCTCTACCTCTACCTCTACCTCTCCCTTCTCCCTGCTTCACCCCAGCTCCTTCTGTTTCCAACTATGAAGCCTACTCAACAACCGATTTGCAGACTATCTGTGAATCAAGGGGAATAGACACCCGGTTAAGAAACAGGGCGGATTGCATCAAAGCGCTACGAACCACTGATCAGACCCCTGCCCCCCAGCTATACCCTGATCTGAGAGACCTCAAACCTGAAGGTGCAGTAAGCGAGGTGGTTAATCTAAGCCCACCGATGAAGCTGGGTCAGCCCTTGCACTCTTCCCAGACCGAGGCCTATCCAGTCAGAGTGCAGCAATTTGAAGGTCCTCCCAATGCACGGGGGGAACGGACTTTAGGGGAACGGGTAGTTTGGCATGTCCCCTTCACCCCGGCAGAGATCCGCACTATTCTGGCTGAGCTCCCGGACTATCGAGTCAATCCGAGAGGATTTGCTCGAATGTTTGGACAAAACCAGTTCAGCTATGGTATGAGCGGGTCAGATTGTACGCAGATCCTGCGGGCTAAGGTGGGCATGGAAGTGGCCAGTACAGTGATTGCAGGGTGCTCTATAACCACGCATGAGGAGATGACTTCAGGGGGCAAAGAGTTCTGTACACAGCTAAAGGCAAAGCTTCCAGAAATGTATGGTGCTACCTCTACTACGGACATGATGAAGCTCACCCAGGGTCCTAATGAGGAAAGCGCCTGCTTCTGGCGCCGTCTCAAGCAGACGGCACTGGATGCGGATCTGGAAGTTGGACCTGATGCTCCAACTGAAGGGGTAAAGGTGACCGCGACGCACATTCTGTTGCGGGCCAAATTTTTGGAAGGCATCAATATTAAAATTCGGGAAAGGCTGGTTCTGGCCCGACCCGAATATAATGAGATGTCTATCCCTGCTATCCTTTCCACTCTTGCGGCAATAGAGAGGGAAATGGATAGAAGAAAACAAGACAAGGCCAAAGTTCTTATGTCCCAGACCCCACACGAAAAACCAAGGGATCTGGGTCACAGGAAGGATAGGCCCCCACCCAGGTGCTTCCAGTGCCACCAAACGGGGCACATGAGGAGGAGCTGTCCCCAATTACCTAAAGGTCAATGGCAGTTCATTCCTGATGAGTCCTCCGCCCCTATGACCACCATGGTAAGTAACTCCTATGAATTCTCATAGGAAGTTGACAAATCAGTGTCGGCCCAGATCCATCTTTTTCTAGAGGAATTAAAATATCCCCTCCCTTGCCTCACCGACACCAGTGCAGCAAGAACGGTCCTGAGAAAACAGGACATCCAAGGCAAGGTACCCCTCTCAGGGGAAAGCCCTCCTAACCCCTACTAACCTCACTATCAAACGATGCACTATTCTTAACCCAGCTTCTCTTCTTCCTGTGTTGGAAGATGAGAAGGGGGGGGAAGACAGCAACGACAGTGCTGAATTTTGCAACATGACTAACAATACTAACACCTCTTCTGCTAACATGTCTTCTTTGTCCACTACTAATCTCTCTTCCAAAGGACACGACTGCATTTCTTTGGTGGAACTGGAGTCAGCGGCGACATACCCCATATCACCCCGAGAGTAGCGGTAAGGTTGAACGTCTTCCGATACCCGAAAACCTTGGCCTGAGTGTCACCCCATTGCCCCCTATTCCATCCGGAATGCCCCTCGGCAACCACATGGGCTGTCACCCTACGAGGTGTTGTTTGGGGGACCTCCCAAAACAGGGTTGTACTTTCCTCAACAGTTGTCGTCTTTGCATTCATAGCTTACAGGTTATGTGCAATCTCTGCAACGGGAGCTGCAGAAGATACACCATCGGGTTCGCGAATCGCTCCCGGATCCAAATGCAATAACAGGTGTTCTTTCTATTGAGCCAGGTGATTGGGTCGTCCTAAAGAAACATCAAAGAACCGGACTCGAGCCACGGTTCACCGGACCATACCAAGTCCAGCTGACGACACCTACCTCACTCAAACTCGAGGGACTAGACAACTGGGTGCACGCAAGCCACTGCAAGAAGCTTTTCAGCTACACCAGAGAATGAGGGGTGTCATTTTCCTTTTTCTTTTTGTTTGTATGTCATACATGTGTGTGAACGGAGGAAAAGACGGCAGATACCCCAACCTTTTATTTAAAATGCACCTGCGTTTAGCCAGAACTGCCAACAAAACCAACTGTTGGGTATGCTCTAAGCCCCCACCCAGTCATCACATGTCCGCAATGGCCGCTGTTCATGCCCTATATGACATCCGCGTTGGCATGAAAAAGCAAGGGACCCCTGTAGACATTTGTCGGTAGAACTTAATGACACATTTTTAGCAGGTAACATCAGTTTTAGCACCAATATTAGCTCTAGCTCCTGTAGGACCCTCGTCAGTCCATTATGGGTAACTGGGCAGCTAGGCAGCCCTCAGGTGTGCTTTAACATCAGCTTTGGCACAGGTAACAAGTTTGTTGGGACTACCACCTGCGAGGGAGGTATAACTGTCAATCTGACTAACCAGACTTCCCTTCTGAGTAACCACACTGACCGACCAGACCACGTGTGTTGGAAGGACGGATGTGATGTGCAGACTGAGGGAGCAATCCCCCAGTCTGTGCAACTGTTGCTCAGTGCCAGAGGCCGAACGAGGAACTCTTCCTGCTCTGCTCTGACAGGTCCATACTATTTTTTGTGTGGTTCGGCAGCCTATAGAACATTTCCCCAGAACGCGAAAGGTTCGTGTGCCCTCATAAAGCTAGTCCCCGCATCCTATGTAGTGATGGATCATGAAGAGTTGATGGTCCACAAGAAGGTAAGGATGGCAGGGAGAGTTCGCAGGGAGCTGTTCTCTGAGGGCGACCAAGCATGGGCTTGGTTCCCCTCATGGACAGGATGGGGAATAGAACTTATGAAGCGCCTGAACAATTTTTCTGTCATCGTGGATAGTATGTTTAACGAGACCGTAGAGGCTGTCAGAGAAATTGCCCAAGAACAACGGCAGATGGGAATTTTAGAGCTTCAGGAGATGATGGCCCTTGATTATCTTTTAGCCGCCAAAGGGGGGTTCTGTGAGTTCATCGGAGAGGATTGTTGTACTTGGATAGAAGACACCGATGACAAGGTCCAGGCCCATATGGACAAAGTTAGTGAACTACAGGGAAAAGCTAGAGCTATAGCTAGTGAGGGTTGGAATCCGTTCAAGGGTTTGGGAGGATTGGGAGTTTTCCTGCTCTCCATCGGATCTTGGTTGAAGGAAGTGGTAGTGTATGTCCTGATGCTTCTCTTTTTCATCTGCCTTTTATATGCCGCGGTGAGATGTTCCTGTTGCCTCATCGACCGTGTAAGCCAAGCTCGGGCAGACGACCACATCTCCATGCCCGCTCCTGGGATCCCACTCCAACCACTGATCGGAGGAAGACCTCACCAACCATCCACCTTCTCTACAGATTACGTCCTGGCTTCCCTCTAATTTATCTCTCTGAAGACCACATTCTCCAAGACCTTCAAGCAAGCTTCAAGCCTCATCATGGTTTGTGTCTGCAATTTGGAAAACCGTCTGGGTCGAGACCAGCCTTGTGTGGCCCCGTCTGCAGGGGCAATTTGAGAATCTATTGCTGGATCTCCCCAGACCACCGTGGGATCACAAGTCTTATTCATACCACAAGTCTGTTTGTGGTTTTGCAAGAGCCTTCCTGTAGTGAAGGTTCCAACGCTCTTGAGGATCATTGCTTCAATCAAGCCTGTTTGCGTCGAGTCTGCGTCGGGTCTTGTTGTTTCAGGTACCCCGTGGAGCTTTATTCTCAGGGACAACTACAGGAACTCTTTGAAGTTTGAGACTACACCCATCAAGCTGAAGAAGATCAAGAAGGGACACGAGGAGAATATGATAAAACAGGAGGGAATGTCATGGAAATTTTGTATTGTTGGTCGAACTTTAAATGTGTCATATATTCGTGTTATTCATATGTCTCTCGTGTGGCTTAATTAAAGCTCTGAAGGCTGCAATTGGGCCATGCGCATGTACAATGTATGTATTACAGTACTCAGCTTGGTAATGGATGAGATGGCAGATCTGCGCTTATAGACCGGCGTGTATACCACCACGGCATTCGATGCGAATGTCGCTGGCAGTAGACCGCGGGCCTGTATCCACATATCAGCAGCATAGTACCACGTGGGCTTCATAACGCAAGGCGCCAAGCGGTACGAACTCCGCGTGTAGGCTTATGCATATCTTACAACCCATTACCAATCTGAACTGTATCTTGGATGGATGTGTTTTAATAAAGATCGTATTGGGCCCATCCAGGTACAGACTGATATTTTTAGGGAGTGCTTGTGCAGAGAATGGACATACCAATAGAAGCTAGTAGGACAGGAAATATGACCTCAGATGGCTCATGGGGGGGAAGGGGAGGAAGTCTGCTGACCTCAGAAGACTCATGGGGGAGGACCAGTGATAGATAATAGGAAAGGCTATGCTCCAATTGGAATATACATCCTGTGTATAGGCACTCCCCATTGCATTGTTTGGTGGGAGGGGATTGACTTTATTCATGTGGGGGGCATGTGTGTATTTTTAATAAAACAGAGAGCTGGGTCTAAAACCAGCCCGTATGTGAGTTGCAACACCATCCTGAGAGTGTCGTTTGATCATTCTAGGGTAACAGAGCTCTAATTCCCCCACATCTCAACAGAGCCAAAGTATTTGGATGGGCAGGAATCGTGTAGTTTGGCTGCAGTCGTGGTAAGCAAGATTCGCACAGCTTTATGGGGGATTTCTGCGCATCCAACTGCGAGTACTCACGGTAAGGAGAAATTCATTAAAGCGAATTTCCAAGACACCCCCTCAAATTATATATGATTAAATGGTAGTGTCATGCGTGTAATCCCTCATAGGGAATATACAGTGCAATAAGTGACAAATATACTTATAAAACAATATAGTGGCTAACAACGTACAGTGCTCAAAGTAAGTGAACCAATATTCAAAAAAGGTCCAATGTAGTGGCAAAAACGTACAGTGCTCAAAGTAAGTCATCAGGCTGGAGTGAGGAGTCCCATACAGATGTTTAATAGGTTTGAACCTTTGAGATATGAGAGGGATTTTTTAGAGAGGGACAGGAGTCCAGGACCGAATGGAGGGAGAAGTCCCAGAAGAGGAGGGGATGTAGAGCAGGGCGCAGGTTACAAGAGAAAAAGAGAATAGTGGGGGAAGGGGTTTTTAACTTGAGTGGGTCCCATCTAACCAAGGAAGAATTGATAATTTTGGATAAGGGACTCAAGTTTGCCCCACCCAAACCTATAAATAAGTTTGATGTTTTCATAGACACCCAGAAGTTCATTAGAAAATTGAATATCAAAAAACATTTTATGAGTCTACCAGGTGCTAATAAGATTATTGATAATGCTTTTAGTAGTGAGATTGTACACTCACAATTAAAGAACAGATCACTTTTTAATCCACAGATTTTTAACAATTGTCATGTAGAGACTTTTAAAAAAATGGTAAACCAAGATTTGGAAAACCTAATTGTCCCTAAAGGTAATTACAAAAGGGGCCTGCAAGTGGGAATTAAGAGATTGAGTAAAAGAGAAGACATTGTGATCCGTCCAGCAGATAAGGGTGGAGGCATTGTTGTATTGGCTAAAGATTATTACTTAAAAGAACTTGAAACCCAATTGGAGGATAGTACTACATATAAAGTTCTCCCTAAAGACCCGACATTACAGTACAAGAAGGACTTGTCAAAATTAGTCAAAAGGGGAAGGGAACTAAAAATACTTAATAAGAAGGAGGCCAAATTTTTAGTGCCAGAAACATGTAGGATCCCAGTGATATATACTATCCCCAAAATACATAAAGACCTAGTGAACCCCAGGCCAGGGGTCCTATCCTGTCCTAACCTGTTGGCCAGGTTAGGACACTATATAGATATATTTTTGCAACCGTTGGTTAAGAAGACTAGGTCCTACCTACGTGACACTAAGCATCTAATCCAGTTGCTAGATAACATTAAAGGAGATCCGAGTATTTATCTGGCAAGTGCTGATGTTGCATCTCTATATACGATCATAGGACATGAAGATGCTGTCAATGCAGTAAACTGGGGTTTGAGGGAGTATAGTGAATTGTCCTGGACACAAAGGAAGTTCCTAATGGAATGCCTCGACTATAGTTTGTCCAACAACTATTTCTGGCATGCCAAAAAATTCTTTCAACAGGTAAAGGGAGTTGCCATGGGAGCAAGGTATGCACCCAGTGTGGCAAATTTATTTATGGCGAATTGGGAGGAAGAAACCATTTATCAACATTATCCTGAACAACTTACACTGTTCAAACGATTTATTGATGATGTGCTAGTAGTATGGAAAGGCAGTAAGGAATCCCTACAGATTTTTTTACAATCATTGAATAACAATGATAGGAATATAGTTTTTTCTTGGGAAGTAAGTAATGAGTCTATTAATTTTCTAGATTTAAACATTAAGATTGAGGGATTGGGACTTACTACTAAAACATTCTTCAAGGAAGTGGACCGGAATGGGTATATCCCTCTAGATAGCTGCCACTATCCCCCCTGGCTTCTAAATATTCCTAGGGGCCAGTTTGTGCGTCTTCGGAGAAATTGCACGCTGGAAGTAGATTATGGAGAACAGGTCAAAATCATTGGTGAAAGATTTGAGAAAAAAGGTTATGCATCAACACATATTAAGAACGAAATAAAGAACATTGGTGAAATGGATAGATCATTGATGCTGACCGATAGAGTGAAGGATATGAATATTAATGACAAAGTAGCCATAATTTTAGATTTTAATATTCATTATAAAAAAGTTGAAAGAATTTTTAAAAAGCATTGGCCAGTTTTGAAAGCGGATCCTGTTTTAAATAAAATTTTATTGGAACGCCCCACTTTTATTTACCGGAAGGCACCTACGATTAGGAATAAAGTGGTAAAAAATGTAGTGGATACACCAGGAAATAAAAAAGGAGTAACATTTCTAGACCAGAAAGGCTTCTTTCCTTGTAGGAACTGTTTTGCTTGTAGAGAGACTAAAGGGCATAATAAAAGGAAGTCCTCCTTTATAGCTTACTCCACGGGACAAGAATTCTTGATCCAGGATTTTATTTAATGTAGGACGGAGGGGGTTATTTATTGTCTGGAGTGCGCATGTGGCCTCCAATATGTGGGTAGGACTAAGAGACCACTTTGGAAGCGATTACGAGAACATGTGCAGAACATTATAAAAGGTTTTCCCAAGCATAATGTGTCCAAGCACTTTTTGACGCATCATAACAAAGATCCCTCCATATTAAAATTTTGGGGTATTGAAAAGTTTAAAGGTCACTGGAGGGGACTTAACAAAGTTTGATCCCTCAGTCAGGCTGAGTCCAGGTTTATCTATGAGATGCGTACACAGACCCTGAGGGGTCTAAACGTGGATTTTGTCTTGAATTGTTTTTTAAGTGATTTTTGATAAGGATCATTGTTTATCTGTGATTTTATTGATTTTAATATTTATTCTATTTTTAGTATTCTGGGATATAATATCGACTCAATAATTAACAGTGATTATGTTCATTGTGTGAACCTGTGGTATGGGTGTCTGTATGGCCTGTTAGGTTCCCTCCCTAATGGGTTTTAATTTTATTGATCTTATTAGGGATTATTAAATGGTAGTGGGATTTTTATTTTTATTTTATTATTAACATTTAATATTTATGTAATTATGTATAATTATAAATTTTTAATTTATTGCATTGGCATTTGAGCCTTTATATGAAGATTTTTAACTTATATGTTTTTTTCATTTTTAACCACTAGATGGCTCACTTCCATCTGTAAGGGTTTTTTCTCCACCTAAGGATATTGATTTAACATTAATAAATTTGGAGCATTATATATATTTGGTCATATACTCCAATCTGTTATTTGATTTTATTCCCCCTGGAGTATTTTAGTCACATATATTGTGGCGCTGGTATCATCTATTGTTTGCAGCAGATACTGTTTTTTTTAATATGGGCTTTGGAGGCAATAATCCTCCTATTACAGGCCAGTGTCTGCAGGCATGGGCGGATGACTGGCTTCTTTAAAATGGCCGCCGGAGATCCGCCTCTGGATGATTACTGGTGCCTTTTTGTTCCTATATAAGGAAGCTCTGCCCTGTATGGGCATTACCCCGATGAAGTCACGTGCGGAGCGTGACGCAACGCGTCGGTACGTTGGGAGGAGCTTTGTTTAACGCAGTGATGTCATTTCCGGCGTGGGGGCCATATTGGATCACCCTGTTTGTATTACCCATGCAGTACACCCATAGCATGCGGTAGGAAGCTGGATGAAATCGTTACTTATGTGAGTGGAACTCTATTTTATCTGTCTATCATATAATTAAAACTGTTTGCACTATGGAGGGTCTCTGTTTGTTTTTTACTATGACCCTGGGAGGAGCTGACTGCTAACCTGGTGGATGCTGGAGGTGGAAAGTGAAACCCAGAGAGAAATCCATTCTGATAGGATCGTTTGATCCTTAAAGCGTGCTGACCCTGTGGGGTCTAAGTAAGGAGGTGAGGGGGCATTTTAGCCGTTAAAGGATTGCCACGTGTGAATCACGCCCACTGCACATTATTTTTGCATGAAGAGTGGAGTGAGAAGACCACCACAAAGTTTTGCAATTTTATTGATTGTTTGGACCTTTTTGGTTTTGAATATTGGTTCACTTACTTTGAGCACTGTACGTTTTTGCCACTACATTGGACCTTTTTGAATATTGGTTCACTTACTTTGAGTACTGTACGTTGTTAGCCACTATATTGTTTTATGAGTATATTTGTCACTTATTGCACTGTATATTCCCTATGAGGGATTACACGCATGACACTACCATTTAATCATATATAATTTGAGATGGTATATATTGAGTTTATGTATTTCATCCACTGGATATTTTTATGTATTATTTATTAGCACTGCACTGTTTATTTAATTGTTTATTCGCTTATTTTGGGTATAAGTTTAGTGCCAGCAGCTTTCTCTGAGGCTAGGATTCCATATAAGCGCAGGAGGTCTTTTGTAATAACATGCATTTCCTGTAACTTTACTCTCCCCCATCTTGTTTTCCACAGATGTAATTAATACTACCAAGGTGAGGGTTTCTTAAAATAAAGATTTTACTTTAATGTTAAAAATGTAAAAGTGAAGCTTTTCCTTAAAGGACAAAACTGCACACTTTTCTTTTATCAAGCTTATGGAGACACTGGATAAGATTTATATTTCTTTAATATGTAATGTTTTGCATCTGAAATGCAACCATAATGTTCCTGACATTTATCTGTTAATTAAAGCTACCATATAGTATCTTTGACACTAATCCTGCTGCCACAGGTAGAAGTGGATCATTTGCATCATCGTTGGTAGATATGGATGTTATTTTAACCTTCAAAGAGGGTTGGGATTTGACTGCATGGCAGCACCCAAGTAGTGGTCCCAAGGATCGACCGTAACAGCTAACAAGTAGTAAACAGATATACATATGAAGTACCAAATCCTAAGTCAAACGAAAGTCAGAAACCAGTCTGGTGTTCAGGGCAGGCAACAGACATGCATAGTGAGCAACAAGAAGAGGATGAAGGAAAGTAGAAATCAGATAGCAAACATATCCGTGGACAATTCAAGTTTAAACCAGAGCAACAGTCAGCATTATCAAATAGAATACAGCAGCACTCAAGAACTGACAGAAAATGTCAGCACGTGACATGAGCTAGGGATGAGGACAAAACCTAATTAACAAAGGAACTAAACCATCCTATCATCCAGCCAAGGAAGCTGCCATCTTAGCCTCTGATTGGTCTTCAACTGCTATGATTCTGCTGCACATATGATCAGTTATGACACCAGCCATTTGATGGTTTGACAGTTTGGTTGAGACCACAAGCAAATGCTGACAATTACATTCCCTGTGTAATTGATGGGTTTAGTTCTGCTTTAAATTTAAAGTTGAACTAATGTATCCATACTTACCTGTCCAATTGGCCTGCACTGTCTTCAGGCCTCTTCATTTGCTGGAGGGGGATGATATCATTCCTGCACATGCACAGGAGGCCATCATCCCGGCGCTCGGAGAATGGTCCTGCTCATGTCCCAGTTCAGTTTACAGTAGATGGTGAGCAAGCAGGTAGGGGCATTTTATTACAGAAGAGACATTGCATGTGTCTTCTCCAATAAAAGCATCTCAGCTTGCAGGTTTTTACAGTGGGCTTTAGTTCCACTTTAAAGCAGAATTAAACCCACTAATTTAACTTTTCCCAAAGAACAAAACTGCAGCTAAAATGTTAAGAAATCCTTAATGTGAAACTTTAGTCAGAAAATTAGGGCGTGATAGATCACTTGAGGATGGTCCCTTTAGCAGGTATAGCTATGTAAAACATTACAAATGTTAAATAAAAAAAGTGCTTATACTATTTACCATCCAGTAATGCACTGTATGACCCTGCTCTGAATATGCTCAGTTTTTATCTATTCTTGGCAATGTGCCTAAAATTAGAGCCACTAGAAGCTAATCAGCTGACAGTTTTAGGGTTTATTGTTTAATGGAATGTTTACAGGAATGGCACAGACTGTGCCAGAAGAACATTATACTGCAGGCGGGTGGCCGCTCTAGTCAAAAGCAGCATATGGGTTTGTTGCCTAGTTCTGGGTTTTGGGCAAGTGTGCCCCCCCGCCCCAACGGCACCTGCTGTGATTGAACACAGCGGGTGTCTTTCAGCAAGTTCTTTCAATGGCTCATGGCCGGGACCTGCTGATTGGCAAACAACACAGAGCTCTGTAGAGAGGCAGTGATCGGTATGTTTCTCATCCCTGCAAAGCAAGGATAAGAAACTTAGAGATTGTTTAGTAAAATTAGCACACTTTACACACATTACACATAGTTAGGCACACTTTAACCCCTTGATTGCCCTAGATGTTAACCCCTTTCCAGCCAGTGCCATAAATACAGTGACAATGTATAGTATTATCACTAATCACTGTATTATTGTCACTGGTGATGTTAGTGGTAGTGCCCGCTGCACTCCCACAGTCCCATTATGAGTCGCTAATCGCTGCCATTAGTAGTATGTATTTATAAAAAATTTCAGTATATATACCATAGTTTATAGGTGCTATAACTTTCACACAAACCAATCAATATAGACTTATTTGTATTGTTTTGTTTATCAATTATTTTTATTGGATATGTTTTATAAAAGAAAGTAAAAAATTTAGTTTATTTACAAAACTGTTCTGTCTTTTTTTTATTTAAATAAAAAAAAATAAAAAACCCAGTGGTGATCAAATACCACCGAAAGAAAGCTCTATCTGTGTGAAAAAATTGCCAGGTCATGAAGGGGGTAAAGTCTTCCGTAGCTGAAGAGATAAATTGTTATCAAACTGTAATGGGTAAAGGTCCACTTTAATAAAATATACCTTTTTTTTGCAGAATTTAATTCACATTCTGTGTATTACCCTATGCACTGTGTATGCTACATTATTCAAGGTATGTCTCTTGTGATAACTGTCACACTTGCCAGTGTGCTTATGTCAGCTCTTAACTGTAAATTAAAACCCTCAAATGACTGCTGTTATAGTTGATCACATGTTCATCACCCTGGTAACTGCATACCTCAATAAGGGTTCAGATTGTGTCATTTCAGCTGCAAAAACAGGTTTAGTTAAACTGTGCTTTTATGTTCAACAAAACTTTGGTGAAATCATCCTCTAATTTTTCCTTATGGTACTGAGAGGTAAAAAAAATACAAGCAGTTGAAAGCTTCTAATTGTTTTTCACCAATGGATGACTTTGTCAACAATGCAGTTCATTCATTGATTTAGTCTAGTGAAAAATTACCACATGATGACTCATTTTACCTTCTTTGCTTTTAATCAAAGGTCAAATGCATACATTACAGATCATTCATAAAATGAACATTAATCTCTTCAAAGAATCCTAGTCTGAATGATGAATTTGATAATTTTTTGTGCAATCTGACACTTATCAGGCTACTTCAATCATGCCTAACATGGTCATTGATTCCAATAGAAATATCCAGTAACCTGTCGGGATGAAGTGGACTAAAAAAAGAGCTGGTATAGGTATATTGTCTAAGAATTGTCTAAGACAGTGGTTTCCAAACTGTGGCCCAGGGGCCTAAATACGGCCCTTTGCTTGACTTTATCTGGCCCTTGGGGCACTATTTCTCCCACTGACACCAACAATGGGGCACTATTCCTCCCACCGACACCAATGATGGGTCACTATTCTTCTCACTTCCACTGACACCTCCCACTGGTTCCTCCCACTAATACCAACAATGAGGCACTATTCCTCTCACTGAAACCAATGATGGGGCACTATTCCATCCATTGATACCAATAATTCCCCTAATACCAAAGATGGGACAATGTTTGCTCCCACTGAAAGTGTCCGGCCCCCCTAAAGTCTGAAGGACAATAAACTGGCCCTTTGTTTAGAAAGTTTGGAGTCCCCTGGTCTAGGATGTTACTTTTGTGGACTATGTGGCAATTCTACAGTAATTATAAAATGTTAAAACTATACCACATGTTTCATGGGAATCTTTAAGTTAGGGCATATATGTATTGACAAAGGGAATGATAGAGATAGACAGATAGATAGATAGATAGATAGATAGATTACATAAATACATGCAATTATGTGGTAAATGAGGTTTAATGTATGTGGGAAATGAGGTTTAATGTTGATGAAGGTAAGGTGATGCACTTAGGGGCTAAGAATATGCATGCATCATACATACTAGGGGGGTACAACTGGGGGAATCAATGGTGGAGAAGGATCTGGGAGTTCTGATAGATCACAAGCTTAATAATGGTATGTAATGCCAAGCTGCGGTTTCTAATGTGAGCAAAATCCTCTCTTGTATTAAAAGAGGTATAGACTCCAGAGAGAGAGATATCATATTACCCCTGTACAAACCATTAGTAAGACTTCATCTGGAATATGCAGTTCAGTTTTGGGCATCAAATCACAAAAAGAACATTGGGGAACTGGAGAACGTATAGAGAAGGGCAACCAAACTGATAAGAGGCATGGAGGAGCTCAACTATGAGGAAAGATTAGAGGAATTAATTTATTCTCTCTTGAGAAGAGGAGATTAAGGGGGGATATGATCAACATGTATGGATACATCAGTGGTTCACATAGTGAACTCGGTGTAGAGTTATTCACCCTGAGGTCATCACAGAGGACAAGGGGGCACTCTTTACGTCTGGAGGAAAACAGTTTAATCTCCAAACATGGAAAGGTTTCTTCACAGTGAGAGCTGTGAAAATGGGGAATAGATCCCTCAAGAGTTGGTTCTGGCCAGCTCCGTGGATTGCTTTAAAAAAGGCCTGGATTCTTTCTTAGATACACAGAATATAACTGGATACTAACATTTATAGGTAAAGTTGATCGAGGGACTATCTGAATGCTTCTCGGGGGATCAGGAAGGACTTTTTTTCCCTGCAGGAGCAAATTGGATCATGCTTTGCTGGGGTTTTTTTTTGCCTTCCTCTGGATCAACTGTGGGTATAGGATTATAACTTTTTTTTTTAATGGTTGAACTTTTGTCTTTTTTTCAACCAAACTATGTAACTATGTAATTATGCATACATAATATTTTCAGGGATGTGATGATAATGTGCTAATACTTAAAATGTACCCGTTTATGGCATTTGATTTTAGCTAGGTGTTTTCTTAATATTTTATTTGACTTTATATTCTATTTCTACCTGCTTTCAGTCACACTTCAATGTCCTTTCTTATTTCCAAGGGACTTAGTCTGAAAGTTAAATTGTCTGCCAAAATGTGCTCACTACCCTGTCAGTTATCTTTTTCAGTGAAAAATATTTTCTCCTTCATTCTGCTGATGGGTGCCATTGCTGACATATGATCATCCTTAGGGGTTTAGTTTGAAAGATGGAGCATAAACCACAGCTGTATAATAAAACAGTTTATATATTTGTGGTTACTGGTAAAATGGAACATATATTTTAAGTAGATTTGATGTAACGTTATCCATAATAAAGATTTTGGTATTTTATGCTGTGTGCCCAATATTATTATAATAATTTGGATTATGGCAATGAAATCATATGAAATAGTATGCTATCAGCTGCTTTTAAATATATAAGAAATAAATCTGGTATACATTGTAAAGTTAAATAATATGTTTATGTTTTAGGCAGAAATCAGACAGTTGGATTACACACATCTCTTGAATTTGTGGCAATGAGACCTCTCCATTTCAATTTTCAGGTCTGTGTACGTCATACAGCCAATGCTAGAACTCTCATGTGAGGTTCAGAAGGTTCTTACCAGGCTGGTTGTGTTAGTATGAATTTATATCAAGAACAACAAAATAACTGGTGACATATTTGAAGTTTAAATATGTAAACAAGTGCAGCGCTAAATGTACTAAAATGAAACAATAAAGTGCATCACATAAAAGATATATTAATATATGCTAAAATGGAACATAGACAGAATTGTATACGGATGGCAAAATTATTGCATAACGTCTGGCCAATGACAATTGTGCATTACATGGTAAAAAGGTCCCTCAGCACAGATTAAAATTACTTTAATAATTATTTAATATTCTCACTGCAAGCGGGTCTAACACTTTCACTGTCAGAGCCATTTTTTATTGCAAACATGTTAAAATAGTAATTTTAGGCCTTAAAATTGGTATAGCATTTGTATTGATACTATATGGGTGTAACCTTATCAACCCACTGTCATATATATATATATATATATATATATATATATACTTTTATATAAATATAGTTCTTTTCCCCACAGGAGCCTGCAAAACATTGCGACCACAATCAGTGGATTTTAAATGTAACAGTGGCTGTGAGGGAGAGGAACCTCAGTCCTCTCTCATGATTGGGGGGAGGAATCTCAGGGGGTGAGGGGAGAAGTTATAGCATGTTACACCCTAACTACAGGTAACATGTTCTGAAGATGAACTCATCCTTTAAAGAAACAGAAACACCGGATGCACACTTCCAGTGTGCATTGCAGCAAATATATTTACACACACACACAAAACCCTGTGCAAAAGTTTCATGTATGTAAAATTACTGAAATTAATAGTTTTTCATTATCAATTAACATCCTGCAAAGTACATAAGAACACAAGAAAACCTGAATCAGATGAGCATTTGGTGTATTTCCCTTCGTCTTTATAAAAGCATCAATTCTCCTAGATAAATAAACAATTTGCACAAACAGTTTTTAAGGAACTCACCAGGTAGATTGTTTCAAAATCTAGTAGAGTTAGCTGAAATGTTTATTTGGATTTAAACTGTTGTATTTGTCCTTTAAACCTATCCCAATTAGACTTATACTCCGGTCACATCAAGCCCAACTTTGAAATTGTGCGACTTACAGTAAAGTTGCACGATTTCAAAGTCGGGGGGTATGCCAATTTCAGGTGTGATTTGCAAGACATCTGACACAGAAAAGTAGTGCATGTACTACTTTAGAAATTGGTGTGGTGACCGAGTCGTAACAGCACCGATTTGATCACTGTAATTGCGGACAATAGGATGCGACTTGGTATATGATTTGCAAGTTGCATGGCATGCAAAGTGCATGCCAAGTTGCACCCAGTGCGACTGGGGGGTTAATGATGTTGAGATCAAGGCTTTGTTCCCTCTCTACAGGACTTCTTATTCTTCATTTCCCTGAAGTTAGTTGTTTATGGTTTTGAGTGTTTGCTTGGGGTCACTGTCCCACTGCAAAATAAATTTGGGGATGAACAGATGCCTTCCTGATGGTATTGCATGGTGGATAACTATCTGTCTTAACTTTTCAGCATCAAGGAGACCATCAATTCTGAATAAATCCTCAACTCTGTGTGCAGAAATTCAGACCCAAACCTGCAAGAGCCTCCACCATGCTTCACTGCTACCTGCTTACATTCCTTGTTGCACTCTCCAAGCCCTCAGCAAATAACCTGCTTTCTGTTGCAGCCAAATGTTTCAAATTTGTACCCATCAGTCCTGAACTATTTTTCTGTTCACCATTTCTTTTGTTTTTGCACGTAGGCATGTCACTTGACTTTTTTTTAAGTTGAAGGTATAGCATTTAGCTGCATGTCTTCCAAGAAGATCACTTCTGGCCAGACTTGTATGAACTGTAGAATAATCTAATAGGGTCATACTGGTACTTGAAAAGTCTTAGCTGATAGAGCCACTAGATATGTTCCAATTGGAAATGGAAGTCAGCATAATGAGCCTTATTTTCTGTATTAAATTTTGATGGACAACCCTTACATTTTTGGTCCTCAAAATTGCCTGTTTCTTTGTGCTTCTGCCAAAAGACTTGGACAACACATTTGGAAACACTTGTAATCTTTAAAATGTCTGCTTGCCAGAAACCTTGCTGATTCTGTAATACTACCCTTTGTCTTGTTGTGCTCATTCTTGCTTCATTTTAGTAGGACATGACTTTTCTTCAACCAGTTTCATTCCCTTATACAGCAGAAATCTCATGGATTGTCCTGGGGTATCTAGTGAGTTGAACGCATTTAGGAATGGTTGTGCAAGAATGTCCAAAAAGGACTTATAGTATGTGGTCGTAAATCCGTCTGGGCCTGGGCTTTTGCCCGGTTTTAATTGTGCAATGGCTTTTTGGAGATCTGTCACTGTCAGTGCCCGTCTAGTTCACTTGCTTGTGAACACGAGATAGGTTTGGGAAGATATTTTGAAAGGAAGGCCTGGATAATGTCCGCGCGTGGCCTGCTATCACCTGTCGGTTTTGGGGCTTGGGGGAGATTGTAAATCGTCTTATAGTAATTTTCAAATTTAGCTGCGATATCCAAAGAAGTTTTAAGTATTCAACCTTGCTGGGAATGGATTTGATGAATAGTGCAAGCTGCTTTTTTGGCTTGTAGGGCCCTAGCTAGGAATTTACCACTTTTGTTCCCATGTTCGTAGAACAGCTTCTGAGATAAGGCAAAGTTGCACTTGGTTTTCTTTTCCACAGCTTCCAATAATTGTTTTCATGCTGATACTAGCTCAGCTGTAAGGGTCAAGGCCTGTTTACGTTTATGGGAACATTCTAGTCGACGTACTTTGTGGAGTAATGTTTAAAAGACGCCTGAGCCACTCGCTTTCAAAAGACTGCAATTGCGAGAAGAAGCACACGTGTCACACATTTGTATGCTTCCCATTGGGTGAGAGGGGTCGTTTCTGGAGATATATTTTCCTTAAAGTAGTTAAGCAGACATTCACGTTTTAAGTCACGGATGAGTCTGTAAGAAGAAACGGGTCTAGGCGCCATGTTTTGGAGGTGGTTGGAGCATCTGGAAGATACATGGTCATAATAATAGGGTGGTGGTCTGAAAGGATCATAGGCTCAATGGAGGCCGACTTCAAGGTATGAAGATCTTTTTGCGAAAGAAAGAGATAATCAATTCTAGAATAGCGATTGTGAGGTGCGGAGAAAAATGTGAAAACTGTCAGATGGGTGTAAAGTACGCCAGGTATCATGTAGGAGGAGATCTGTAAGTTCCAATTTGATCTGCTTAAGTGCTCGAAAAGATTTTTAAGAAGTACCTGTCGAAGTGTCTTCCAGAGGGTTTAATGCTACATTAAAGTCACCTCCTAAAATCAGGATGCCCGATTGGAAAGTTGTTTGTGTTTTCGGAATTTGACGGAAAAAGCTAACTTGAGCCGTATTGGGGCTATATATGTTAGCTAGTGTGATCGGCCTATTATGAAGGATACCTTTAAGGAAGAGGAACCTACCCTCTGAGTCCTTAAGAGAGTCAGTAATCGTAAGCAGGAGTCTCTTAGCAATTAAAATGGATACACCTTTTGCTTTCACTTCGGTATTAAGTGCATGGTAAACTGTCAGGTAGTTTGCATTGGAGAATTTAGGGATATGGTCAGCATGGGAGTGAGTTTCTTGGATGAAAAGCACATCTGCTCGTAAGCTTTTCATATAAGTCAGTAGTTGTGAGCGTTTCTCTGGTATATTTAGACCTCTTGCATTAAGAGATGCCACGGAAAGCGTAGGAGGAGCTTGTAAAGTTGTTGGGGGCATTGTCTTTCTCTGCGGGATGTGAGTATTACCCAGGGAAAGTACGGTCGGATATTTAGAGCGACCCTGCAGAGAGTTGGGTGGTAGTGGGGGGAAGAAGAAAGAGAAATAGGAGGAAGTAAGGGGAAGTAAAGAGAGAGAGCAGAAACAAGAAGACAGAAGGGGGTAGAGAAAAGGGCTGTTATGCACCTCTGTTAAATCGTATAAAATACGACAGGGGGTGATCAGAGGGGTTGGTCAAGTACAAAAATCCGGCGATGGGGTAGTCCAGCTACGCCATCCTTTATTGTTGTCTTCTATGTTGTTATGGATTTTAATGCTGTTTTGTTGTTTGGAATGTGGTCTAGTGCAGAAAGGTTTAGTCGGTCTCAAGGGAGTCCACTGTGGGGGGTCGTGGGTGAGTACCAAGGACGACGTCCCAGCACCTGTATTATATGCGAGTGTAGGTAAATATGGGTGTCTTGGGATCAGGTAAAAGGTAGCAACAACACACGGAGGAACGGAGAAATTATCATAATGCTGTTGGGAGAGCTCAGCTGATTATGGGATGGGCGAAGGTATGGGGAGTAATCACAGTGTAGATGAATGACGTGTGGTAGCTCAATTAGTCTTATTCAACACTGGGAATGGTAGACAAAATGGGAGGATGCAGTGTACCAGAGAGGCGTTCCCTAGAAGTAAGTTTCTTAAAAGCACATCAGTGGGTATAAAAGTCACCGTATGGTAGCATGGTGGGGTTGTGTATCGGGACAGTGTATTGGCACGTATTCACAACAACATAATACAGCATTACCAATATAAGGTAGGCATACTTTGTACCATGGCTCATTCTAGGAGTGCAGATCAAAAGTCAGGTCTCTTCACAAAGATCGATGTAGAAAGTGGTTATTACAAAGTGCTTGTTCAGGCTTAAGATATCAGAAATACATATAACTTTGTAAATAAACATTTTGCAATGAATGAGACAACATATAGGTATGGAGAACATCTCTAGTGTATATTAGCAATCTGCACATCTTGATCAAAGAAGGCGTTAACCCATATGGATGTAACCAACACTATACAGCAGGATGTTGCCTTACAATTATGTATGCGCTAGGTCAATAGGTGCACTATCCTACAGTTTGCTTGGCAATGTGATAATTCAGCCAGCTGAGAGTGTGGGATAACATTGCTTATGTATATTTACTATAATCTAGCAGGAACATAAACAGTACAAGTAGTATGTATGAGTATACAGACAGCTTTATGAGACACACATACCCCATAACCTCGACAAAGGGACGTCAGAAGGCTCTCGGTCGAGGAATACCGGGAGATAAGATCAGGATAGTGATCAGACATTATGCTGGGAAAAGTACTGTGGTGACACTGCAAAAGAGAAGAGAGCAGAAAAAGAAAAAAAGGAAAAAGGAAAAAGGGAAGGGAGTTAATGTCATTTGCGATGTGCCTTGCGATGAGCAGGGGATGCTGGTAGACTGTCCCCAACGGTGGGTCTGCGCCCAGTCAGCGAAGACAGAGGTCGAGAGGAAGGTGTACGGCATCTTGCTGCTCCAGGGTATCCTGATGGCTGGGCTTCCATGTGTCCATCCCCTTGTCTGGGTTGGGAGGCGGAGTTCCCCGTACCAATTTGGCAGATCTACTGTTGGGATGTCTAAGGTCTCACAAAATGGTTGTGCATCTTGCGGGAATCTCAGGGTAGCCACTCATCCCAGGTGTGAAGCTAAGAGGCCAAACGGGAATTTCCAGCGATACGTTATGCCGCGAATTTCCAGCGATATGTTAAGTAGATCCAGAAGGGGGCGTAAGTCCTTTCTGCGTTGAAGGGTAACATGTAAAAGATCTTGAAATAATTTAATTTCTGCTCCATTGAAAATAATGTGATTTCTGTCTCGCGCTCTGCGTAACAGCTCTTCCTTGAGTCGGAAGTCCACTAGACAGCAGATTACATCTTGTGGGGGTGTCATTGATGTACCTTACAAAAAGAACTAGGTACACTCCAAAGGGGTTGTTACTCCAAATATAGAATTTCTCCCAATAGCCCATGAATACGTTTGCATAGCTAGGGACGGACCTTCCTGCCATGGCTGTGCCTTTAGTTTTTCTGAAAAAAAGGTGTAGAGGTGTACCCCAAGGTTCATTGTTGGGACCCTTACCTGTTAATATAATTATAAATAATACAGGATCTGAGAATAAAAGTACCAAGCTATGCAGTGGAATAACATCCTTACACGATATCTAACTTACAAGCTGACCTCAATGCACTGTTTGATTGGGCAACTGTGTGGCAAATGAGATTTAATGTTGATAAATAGTGTTGGGCTAGATGTTTGAGTCGCACGTAAGTTCGACTCGAACATTGGCCATTCGTGTGTTCGGCAAACACACAAACGGAAAGGGAGTTCGGGGGCTGTTCACCCACCGTGCCAAACAAGGCACTGCGACACTTACAGTGCATTGTGATTGGCCAAAGTAATGCACCTGAACAAATCACAGAGCATGATGACATCACAGGGGGTGGGGTTTCCCTGCCCCCTTGTGACATGATCACAGTATTCAAGAACCAGAGCAGCTGTTATACGGCAGAAGCCAGTGTCGAAAGCAGAGCATTTTTTATTTCCTTTTTTCAGGGTCTGTGGTGGCGGTGGGCATCATGATTGACATTAGATCGACTTCAGGGGACATTTTCCTTTATTTTTGTTTCTAGTAAAGGACTTGTCAAACACGGTCTACTGTCCTTTTTTACACTACACTTTATTTTGTGAATGAGTAACGATACCCTGTAACCCATACGTATTCACATGGGGGGGTGGGATCTGTGGGCTTCCAGATTCCGATAAGCCCCCTGCCCACAGACCCCCACAACAACTAAACACGGTTGTGGGGAAGAGGCCCTTATCCCCATCAACATGTTGACCTGGTATGGTTCAGGAAGGGGGGCACTAGCTCTTCCCCCCCTTGCTGACCTGCTGGGCTGCATGCTTGGATAAGGGTCTGGTATGAATTTTGGGGAAACCCCCACGCCATTTACGAAAAAAATTTGATGTATGGGTTCCCCCCACAATCCATACCGGACCAGAAGGGCTTGGTATGGATGAGGGGGGGGCCCCCACTTTTTTTAAAGCATATTAAGAGGTATAGTCCAAGAAACAGGGTCACCATGAGAGGAAATGCCTTATTTGATAGTAAGTCCAGAATGGTATCAAATGTGAAGCTACTAGGGTTTTACTTCAGTTCGGGTTAGGAGCTTACCAAGCTTATAAAAATGTGTGGCTAAAACATCTCTGTGGGGCCACATCGAGGAAAAAAAGGAGCCTGTCATGCCTGGTAGAAAGGTAGGATTTAATTGCAAAGGAGTCAGTGGACCATAGTCCGGGGTCGTATTATAAGTCTTACTTGCTCTGTGATAGGCAGCCAGGGTGGAGCCTATCAAAAGATGTTGTCAATCTTCTAAAAAAATATGTAAGACAATAGTCAAGGTAAAGATCTAAGTTGGTGTGATTGTTCGAGGTGGACCCACCACTTGGTGTTATTATGGACCAATCTACAATTTGAGTCAATAGGCAAGCCTGATGATAACACTGTAGGTCAGGAAGAACTATGCCACCTCTAGATTTTGGTATAGTAAGGCGCAAGTATTTTATCCTAGGGGGCTTTCCTTGCCAGAAAAATTTACAGCATATCCGTTTAAATATGGATAAAAAGTTGGGGGGAGGAAGATTGAAAAAGTCTGCATAATATAAAAAAATCTTTAGAGCACGATCATTTTGATAAGGGCTGCCCTACAAAACCATGAGACTTTTAGGTTAGCCTAATTGCTCAGATCTCAGATGTGCAGTGTCCAAGGCTGGTACATAATTCTTCAGGTATAGATCAGTACGTTTAGTAGGTAGTTGTATTCCCAAGTATGTTATGGCATCAAAAGCCCACTGAATGGGAAAGTTTGACTTGCAAAGATGTACTTGATCAGGGGTAAGTGATATATTAAGGGCTCTAGATTTGGAGTAATTGATTTTTAGATTCAAGAGCTGCTGGAAATAATCTAGGCCTCACAGCAAGTTATTAATAGTGGTATGTATGTCAGGAAAAGCAGCTGCTATTTTATATGGAAGGTCTTTGACTTGAATTCCCTTAATATCAGGATTCTGGCAGAGTCTATTTAAGAAGGGTTCAAAGGATAAAACAAAGAGCAATGGAGATAAGGGACATCCTTGTTTGGTTCTGTTGCTGAGACTAAAGGCTTTCAAAAGCTGGTCATTGACACGTACTCTGGCTATCAGATTTCGATAAAGTGCCTGGATATACGTACACATATGGGGAATAAAACCAACATAGCAGAGAACTGCTTCCATGTAGTCCCAAGTCATCCTATCAAATGCCTTTTTGGTGACTAGAGATGAGAGGCATCAACCTTTTTGCCAAAATCTTTTCATATATATTTATGTCTTCATTGAGGCGGGAGATTAGTCAGTAGTTGGGAACACCCATTTCATCCTTATCTTCCTTTTGGATTACGACTATGTGAGGCTTCAAAAAGAGTAATTGTCTTGAAGTACTGAAGGGTGAAGCCGTCAGGACCTAGGCTTTTGCCCATTTTCATTTTTTTCAGAGCTTTATCAAATTCAGTCCTCGAAAGTGGAGTTTCAAGTTTCTGCTCCTGGGCTCTTGAGAGTGGTTTAGGGCTGTATTGTTTCAGAAAATCGTCAATGAGCTGTGTCCCTTAGGACACAGCACCTATGTCTGTCAAGGTTTCCGTACATTGTAGAGTTCAGTGTAAAACTGCTCAAAATGTCTAGTTATGGCCTCACTGGAGGAATGTGCAATGCTGTCGGCATCACATATATGGTTTATAGTTGTCATAGCTTTCTTTAATTGGATCACTCTAGCAAGAAGCTTGCCATATTTATTGCCGTGTACATAAAACACTTTTCATTGTAACATGTATCGTCTTTTTGTTCTTTTGCCCAGTTCGTCTAACAAAAGGGATCTGGTCTGGAGGAGTTCCTGACATGCAGAGACAGCCCTGGATCTTTTGTGTAATACCTTTACTATTGATGAACACATTTGATGAATACAG
Organism: Staurois parvus; assembly: GCF_062004578.1. NCBI lineage: Eukaryota > Metazoa > Chordata > Amphibia > Anura > Ranidae > Staurois > Staurois parvus. The sequence continues at coordinate 10,847,875 of NW_028317855.1, read as the reverse complement.
AAGGGAAACTCTACTGCCTCACATCGATCATTTTTGCCCACACAGCCATTTTGAAGACTCCGAACGGTTCTTTATTTTAATTCTTTGATTTTAATATGATTGCAACATGTTCACCATGTCAATGTCTACCTTTTTCACGATCCATGTGATCTAATAAAAACACTATTGCATTCACTCCTGTAGTGATATATTACTCCGTGTAGGAATTAATTAACCACTCTAAAGGGGGGATAGGGCTTGAGGGGGACATGAGATGGAGGAGGAGAAGGACATGGTATGGAGTGGATGGAACTGGAGAAGGAGGAGGACATGGGATGGAGAAGATGGGACTGGCGGAGGAGGGCATTGGATGGAGGAGATAAGGCTGGAGGATGAGGAGGACATGTGATGGAGGAGATGGGACTTGAGGAGGAGGAGGAGGACATGGCATGGAGGAGAAGAGATTAGAAGAGGAGGAAACGGAATGGGGGAGATGGGACTGGAGGAGGACATGGAATGGAGGATATGGGACAAGATGAGGAAGAGGACATGGGATGCAGCAGGAGGACATGGGATTGGGATGGGGGAGATGGGACTGGAGGAGGAGCAGGAGGACATGGGATGGAGAAGAGTTGTAAGAGTGTTAAAATAAAAGTGGGTGCACTGAAGGATGGGATGGCCAGTGGGTGGATTCGGTGGGACGGCCAGTACCCTGGGCAATGTTGGTGGTCGGGGGTGGGGGGTGGGGTTGGCAGGTCTAAAGCTGAGTAAGGGGCCCAAAAATAGTTTTTTTTTAATTGTAAATTTTTATTAATGGAAAATGACCATTATAATGGTACAGATATACGACAACAATATGGGTATGGACATTGTATGTAACATAGACATCATGTTCAACAATAGAAAATTAACAGACAGCATGATAGAACTGTGTATATTAACAACATAGGATAACACAGACCTGCAAAGGTGATATGCGTTTTATATGTCAGGGGTAAATGAGGAGGTAGGGAGAATGATCCCATATTTCCCAAGTAGCAGAAAAATGGCCTTGGTAATCACCAGTTAAAACTGTAAGGTATTCCATATCTCTGATTTCAGAAATCAGTTGCAATAGGTGGCTTAGCATAGGAACATTTACTGACTTCCAAAATCTAGGTATCAATCTTCTGGTGGCAGTCAGTATATGAACCCCTAGTTTTTTTAGAGTGTTTAGAAATTCCCTTGAATGGAAGACCTAAAAGGTAATGAAGTGTATCTAAAGGGAGAGCTACATTTAAAACACCGACCATCTGCTATAAGGAATCTGGGAAAACCAGGACAGTGTTTGTCGTAAGTGAGTTGCCAAGTAATATTCAATTATGTCCGGAGCCCCCAAACCACCTCTAATTTTCGGAGATAAAAGTACCGTTTTTGCTATCCTGAATTTTTTAACGTGCCAAATGAATCTGAGAAACAAGCGTTGTAGGGATCGTAATTGAGATGGTGGAACTGCAACTGGTAGTGTCTCAAAGAGGTAGAGCAGCTTCGGTAGAATCGACATCTGTAACACGTTTATCCTGCCTAGAAAGGAAATATCAAATGTATCCTATTGATTCAGGAGGGCATAACTTTCTTTAAACAAGGGAGTAAAGTTGGCTTCATACAAAAGTGAGTATTTCGAGGTTATATAAGTACCCAGATATTTAATAGAGTTGACACCAGTGATATGCGTAATGTTGTTGTAAGAGTTGAAGATCCTGGGCTGGGATGTTAAGAGGTAAAGCTTCTGTCATGGAGATGTTTATTTTATACCCAGAGAGGTCACTAAAGGCTTGTAAAATTTTATGTGGTACAGGCAAAGAAAGGTGAAGTTTAGTGATTGTTAATAGGACATCATCTGCAAACAATGTTAGTTTGTATTCCTTCTGTCTAACAGTTAATCCTGCCACATCTGGGTGTGCTCTAATTGCCATAGCTAAAGGTTCAAGGCATAACACAAATAAAAGTGGAGATAAAGGGCAGCCCTGTCTAGTACCATTAAACATCAGGAAAGTGGCAGACATGGCATAAGGGAGTTTGACTTGTGCATTGGGTGATGAATATAGTGCTGTAACAGCTTTAAAAAAAGAGCCTTGTATGCCTATATGCTGTAATAACTCAAACATATAGGGCCACCCCAGCCTGTCAGAGGCCTTTTGAGCATCCAGACTTAATAGCAAAGCAGGAGAGCGTGAGGTGCTAAGTATGTCAATCAAATTTACCATTCATCTTGTATTGTCAAGCGCCTATCTGGCTAGAATAAACCCCACTTGATCTTTATGTATGAGTTTAGGCAGTAAGGGAGCCAAATGATTCACCAATATTTTTGTGAAGGTGTGGGGAGGGGGGACAAAGCAGTATGGTGTGTTACCTCTTCCATGTACCCCGCTGTTTCATCCGATACTGCCACTGGGTGAGGAGGATCACTGGAGACCCGGGATGCAGTGCAGGAGGTGAATTTCTCCATGTGTGTAGGCCGTTAATGTTTGTTGGGTGAAAGATGGTATTTCTGATGCCCTATTTTGCCCATTGGGATCTTCAGATGATGCCAAGTCTTGTTCTGATGCTTCTCTGCTGTTTATAGTTAATGTTTGCTTCAGAGGAGCAGGAAGAGAGAGCGGTAAAGTGGAGTGGTGTTAGTGAGCGACCACCATCTTCAACCTTCGAGCATGCATCCCCGGCCCCAAAATGTTTATGGCTGCTCTACATGTACATAATGAAAGATATCATTGATGTATACACAGATCACAACACTAAATTCAAAATCAAATCTGAGACAGTCAACCAACCTCTTCTAATAGACTTTTTGCGTCAACTCCTATCTGAGCTCGTACCTGAGGCAAAAGAAGTGGATAAGCTCATTGATAGAGCTCATCATATGCCAAAACCAAAACCTTCATTCCCACCGAATAAAATCCCAAGCAATGCATGGATCTATTTTTTTTTTCATAAAAAGTGATGACAGCAGCCAGCGACAATCCCTGAAAAGTTCTCTGGGATCACTCTTTATGCTACCACTATTAAAACTAAAAAACAGTTTCTGACTATAACAAAAGTGCTCAGGAACCAAAAAATCATGTACCAATGGGGATATCTCACTAAATTGCTGGTCTCCAGGCAAGGCAAAACCCAGACTGTATACTCCATGGAATATTCTGGACTTCATGTCCCTCTTCCGGGCAAATCAACACCTCCTATGATACTGATGGAATGGTCCTGACCACTTCTACATTTAGTATGGATTCTCCCTACCTCTGGCATAAGATGTGTGCCTCTCCCAGATAATTTTATACACCCACATATGGAACTGATTTACTTACACCTCATACTAAATTTCTTTCTATTTTTCCCTCATGACTATGCAACAATGTTTTTCTGTTGCTAAATTCATATATCTATATTGTACCGCGCTCCAAACACTCTAAATAAATAATAATTAAATATTGTGTATCACCGATAAATCAATAATAATCTATAACCTTGATGCTTAAATCCATAATTGCATAATACTTAAATCCATGATTGAAGTGAATCAAAAAATACTATTAATATTTATAAATCAGTGCATAAAAAACTGCGTGCATAAAAAACTAATGAAGACTGAAAAAAGAAGAATGAAAAAATAAAATAAAAATATAAAAAATGAAAAATATAAAAAATATAAAAAATAAAATGCAATAAACTGGAAGAAAATATATATAGGTGAATAATAATTCAGTTCATACGAATTGAGATGGTGATGTGGTTCAATCTAATCTGCGTAGTAAGTCAATGTTCATAACATGAACCTCTCTCTCCTTCCTCCTCTCCTTTCTCCTCAGTACAGCTTTTCTCAATAAGGACTTTCTCCTCTAGCTGCTTGGCTTATTCCTCCATAACCGATACATACAGAGAGAAGGGAAAAAGAGACATAGTGTCTTATCCTGGGTAACAAAATGTTTAATGAGCTTCTGATCTCCCACTCACATGGTATCAGCAAAAGTAGCGCTTTGTGTAAATAAATCAAATCCTCCTGCAAACAACCCTGCAGGTGTGTGTGTGTTCACTCGCTATACTCGCCGTTCCTCTGTGGATGCGTGATGACGTCACCGCCCCTCCCCTACGCGTTACGCTACAGGGACTCGTAGCTTCCTCTGGGGGATGTAGTTTACTACATCCCCCAGAGGAAGCTACGAGTCCCTGTAGCGTAACGCGTAGGGGAGGGGCGGTGACGTCATCACGCATCCACAGAGGAACGGCGAGTATAGCGAGTGAACACACACACACCTGCAGGGTTGTTTGCAGGAGGATTTGATTTATTTACACAAAGCGCTACTTTTGCTGATACCATGTGAGTGGGAGATCAGAAGCTCATTAAACATTTTGTTACCCAGGATAAGACACTATGTCTCTTTTTCCCTTCTCTCTGTATGTATCGGTTATGGAGGAATAAGCCAAGCAGCTAGAGGAGAAAGTCCTTATTGAGAAAAGCTGTACTGAGGAGAAAGGAGAGGAGGAAGGAGAGAGAGGTTCATGTTATGAACATTGACTTACTACGCAGATTAGATTGAACCACATCACCATCTCAATTCGTATGAACTGAATTATTATTCACCTATATATATTTTCTTCCAGTTTATTGCATTTTATTTTTTATATTTTTTATATTTTTCATTTTTTATATTTTTATTTTATTTTTTCATTCTTCTTTTTTCAGTCTTCATTAGTTTTTTATGCACGCAGTTTTTTATGCACTGATTTATAAATATTAATAGTATTTTTTGATTCACTTCAATCATGGATTTAAGTATTATGCAATTATGGATTTAAGCATCAAGGTTATAGATTATTATTGATTTATCGGTGATACACAATATTTAATTATTATTTATTTAGAGTGTTTGGAGCGCGGTACAATATAGATATATGAATTTAGCATCCACACACCTGGAGAGGGTGTAAAAAGTACCTGGCGATCTAAATATCTAATTAAGCACGTTAATTGATTTATTACTGGTTCACTTTATTCATTAGTTAATATTGCTTCACCAGTAAGAAAACTTCTAGTGGCTCACAAGTATTCAATTAATTTGCATTTTAATGTTTTTCTGTTGCACATGGTTCCTGGAATTTTTGCCTGGCACTTTCTTAATGTCTTACTACTTTTTATGTTATTGTTCTTTTTCTATTTTTTTTTTCACTTCATCTGGCACCTTTATTGGTTTTGAACTCAAGCCTGGCACCAATTTTCGATCCAACTGAACTACTCTTACATCATGTCTCCCTCTCACCTCACTAGGATCATCTTCATAAGGACACAAAGGAACTGTGTACTGTATGTTCATTGCGAATCTCTATCCCCACTAGTATCTATGCTTACCACCATGGCTCCTAAATTGATTTCACTAAATGTAAATAGTCTCACTAACCCTCACAAAAGGAAAGCCTTGCAAAAGGAAATTCAATCTTTACAATAAGACATTATTTTTCTGAAACAGACCCACTTTATGAAACAAAAAACTCTTTGCCTTAACTAGAGATGAGCGAATCGAACCAGGCGAACCGGAATTCGATACGAATTTCAGGAAAAATTCGATTCGCGGCGAATCCAAATATTTGCCTACTTCGGGTGCGCGAATCGGATTTTTCCCGATCAGCCGGCAAAAGTGTCCCTGCAGAGAGCTCCGCTATTTCTGGCAGTTCTCTGACAGAAGGAACACATGTACAGCGGTTGAAACATTGTATCTATTAGTTTCCATTTAGGATACAGATGTTTCAACCGCTGTACATGTGAAGAAGCTGTCAGAGAACTGTCAGAAATAGAGGAACTCTGCACATACACTTTTTGCCGGTTTGGAATTCTTATTTTCATCCTACTTCTTCTTCTTCTTCTTCTTCTTCTTCATCCTCATCCTCATCCTCAGAAGAAGAAGAAGAGGATGAGGATGAAGAAGAAGAAGAAGAAGAAGAAGTAGGATGAAAATAAGAATAATTCCAAGCCGGCAAAAAGTGTATGTGCAGAGTTCCTCTATTCTGCAGATACACTTAGAGGAGCTCTGCAGATACACTTAGAGGAGCTCTGCAGATACACTTTTTGCCGGCTTGGAATTAATCTTATTTTCATCCTACTTCTTCTTCTTCTTCTTCTTCATCCTCATCCTCATCCTCAGAAGAAGAAGAAGAGGATGAAGAAGAAGAAGAAGAAGAAGAAGAAGAAGAAGTAGGATGAAAATAAGAATAATTCCAAGCCGGCAAAAAGTGTATGTGCAGAGTTCCTCTATTCTGCAGATACATTTAGAGGAGCTCTGCTGATACACTTAGAGGAGCTCTGCAGATACACTTTTTGCCGGCTTGGAATTAATCTTATTTTCATCCTACTTCTTCTTCTTCTTCTTCTTCTTCTTCTTCATCCTCATCCTCAGAAGAAGAAGAAGAGGATGAGGATGAGGATGAAGAAGAAGAAGAAGAAGAAGAAGAATAAGGATGAAAATAAGAATAATTCCAAGCCGGCAAAAAGTGTATGTGCAGAGTTCCTCTATTCTGCAGATACACTTAGAGGAGCTCTGCTGATACACTTAGAGGAGCTCTGCAGATGCACTTTTTGCCGGCTTGGAATTAATCTTATTTTCATCCTACTTCTTCTTCTTCTTCTTCTTCTTCATCCTCATCCTCATCCTCAGAAGAAGAAGAAGAGGATGAGGATGAGGATGAAGAAGAAGAAGTAGGATGAAAATAAGAATAATTCCAAGCCAGCAAAAAGTGTATGTGCAGAGTTCCTCTATTCTGCAGATACACTTAGAGGAGCTCTGCTGATATACTTAGAGGAGCTCTGCAGATACACTTTTTGCCGGCTTGGAATTAATCTTATTTTCATCCTACTTCTTCTTCTTCTTCTTCTTCATCTTCATCCTCATCCTCATCCTCAGAAGAAGAAGAGGATGAGGATGAGGATGAAGAAGGAGAAGAAGAAGAAGAAGTAGGATGAAAATAAGAATAATTCCAAGCCGGCAAAAAGTGTATGTGCAGAGCTCCTCTATTCTGCAGATACACTTAGAGGAGCTCTGCTGATACACTTAGAGGAGCTCTGCAGATACACTTTTTGCCGGCTTGGAATTAATCTTATTTTCATCCTACTTCTTCTTCTTCATCCTCATCCTCATCCACAGAAGAAGAAGAAGAGGATGAGGATGATGAAGAAGAAGAAGAAGTAGGATGAAAATAAGAATAATTCCAAGCCGGCAAAAAGTGTATGTGCAGAGTTCCTCTATTCTGCAGATACACTTAGAGGAGCTCTGCTGATACACTTAGAGGAGCTCTGCAGATACATTTTTTGCCGGCTTGGAATTAATCTTATTTTCATCCTACTTCTTCTTCTTCTTCTTCTTCTTCTTCATCCTCATCCTCATCCTCAGAAGAAGAGGATGAGGATGAAGAAGAAGAAGTAGGATGAAAATAAGAATAATTCCAAGCCGGCAAAAAGTGTATCTGCAGAGCTCCTCTAAGTGTATCTGCAGAATGTCATTTATGGAAACAAATAGATACAATGTTTCAACCGCTGTATGGAGTGAATGTCCCAGAACTGTCAGAAATAGACTATTTCTGACAGTTCTGGGACATTCCCTCCATACAGCGGTTGAAACATTGTATCTATTTGTTTCCATAAATGGATCCATTTATGGAAACAAATAGATACAATGTTTCAACCGCTGTATGGAGTGAATGTCCCAGAACTGTCAGAAATAGACTATTTCTGACAGTTCTGGGACATTCCCTCCATACAGCGGTTGAAACAGTTCTGTGACAGTTTCTGTCTATTTCTGACAGTTCTGTGACATTCACTCCATACAGCGGTTTCAACCGCTGTATGGAGGGAATGTCCCAGAACTGTCAGAAATAGTCTATTTCTGACAGTTCTGGGACATTCACTCCATACAGCGGTTGAAACCGCTGTATGGAGTGAATGTCCCAGAACTGTCAGAAATAGACTATTTCTGACAGTTCTGGGACATTCCCTCCATACAGCGGTTGAAACCGCTGTATGGAGTGAATGTCACAGAACTGTCAGAAATAGACAGAAACTGTCACAGAACTGTCCTTCTTCTCATCCTTCTCCTTCTTCTCATCCTTCTTCTCATCCTTCTCCTTCTTCTCATCCTTCTCCTTCTCATCCTTCTCCTTCTCCTTCTCCTCCTTCTCCTTCTCCTTCTCCTTCTTCTCATCCTTCTCCGTCTTCTCATCCTTCTCCTTCTCCTTCTTCTCATCCTTCTCCTTCTTCTCATCCTTCTCCTTCTCCTTCTTCTCATCCTTCTCCTTCTCCTTCCTCATCTCCAAGGGCATTTAAATTAAAGGTACAGTGTTCTGCACTAATTTAAAGGCTCTCTGAAGCCTAGAAACCCTTTTTATAAGTTAACTTCGTAGCGAATTAATTCGCATCGAATCGAATTTCTTCCTGGAATTCGCCGAATCAGCCGAATCGAATTTTTGAAAAATTCGCTCATCTCTAGCCTTAACCTTAAAGACTTTCCACAAATTTTCATGACCAACTCTGAAAGAAATAAGGCAGGAGTTCTTATAGTTATAAATGCTTCTTTAACTTTTCAACTTGTTTCCTCACTCATAGAAGTTCATGGAAAAATGTTTTGTACACTCTAGCCAATATATACACAGCGAACATTAAACAGATTTGTTTTCTCAGAAAAAAACCCTGAAAAAAAATTGACTGCTTGTCGTCAAGACCTAGATCTATTTGATATCTGCTGATATAACCATGGGACAGAGCGGGATTAAACCTACTCCTCTCTTACTCTACAATAGATATGTTCATAGTAGATTGATGGACCCTTCCATATAATATTTTTTCAACTATTGAAACTATAACCTGGTCAGATCATGCCCCTATTACAACCAATATCACTAAGTTTAAAAAAATTATACTACTCCTTTTTGGAGGATGAGCACCTATTTATTATTCAATCTAGATAATATTGAAAAAATAGAAAATGCACATGCCCTATTTTTTTCTACAAATGACAAAGCAGGCACTAACCTCTTTACACTCTGAAATGTTTACAAGGTGTTCATGAGAGGCATCTTCATCCAGCTAAGCTCTTGAGCTAAAAGACTCAGAACCCGACAGTTTGACCAACTTATTTACGATATCTGAGTTGCTAAAGAGGTGAATAAACAGGACCCTACTCCCCTTAAATCTGCTGAACTATTTAAATTGAGCTTGGCACTGAGAAACATATTATTATTCCAATTAGAGATGAGCGAATTTTTCAAAAATTCGATTCGGCTGATTCGGCGAATTCCAGGAAGAAATTTGATTCGATGCGAATTAATTCGCTACGAAGTTAACTTATAAAAAGGGTTTCTAGGCTTCAGAGAGCCTTTAAATTAGTGCAGAACACTGTACCTTTAATTTAAATGCCCTTGGAGATGAGGAAGGAGAAGGAGAAGGAGAAGGAGAAGAAGAAGGATGAGAAGAAGGAGAAGGAGAAGGATGAGAAGAAGGAGAAGGATGAGAAGAAGGAGAAGGAGAAGGATGAGAAGAAGGAGAAGGATGAGAAGAAGGAGAAGGAGAAGGAGAAGGAGAAGGAGGAGAAAGAGAAGGATGAGAAGAAGGAGAAGGATGAGAAGAAGGAGAAGGATGAGAAGAAGGATGAGAAGAAGGATGAGAAAAAGGAGAAGGATGAGAAGAAGGACAGTTCTGTGACAGTTTCTGTCTATTTCTGACAGTTCTGTGACATTCACTCCATACAGCGGTTTCAACCGCTGTATGGAGGGAATGTCCCAGAACTGTCAGAAATAGTCTATTTCTGACAGTTCTCGGACATTCACTCCATACAGCGGTTGAAACATTGTATCTATTTGTTTCCATAAATGACATTCTGCAGATACACTTAGAGGAGCTCTGCAGATACACTTTTTGCCAGCTTGGAATTATTCTTATTTTCATCCTACTTCTTCTTCTTCTTCTTCTTCTTCATCCTCATCCTCATCCTCTTCTTCTTCTTCTGAGGATGAGGATGAGGATGAAGAAGAAGTAGGATGAAAATAAGATTAATTCCAAGCCGGCAAAAAGTGTATCTGCAGAGCTCCTCTAAGTGTATCAGCAGAGCTCCTCTAAGTGTATCTGCAGAATAGAGGAACTCTGCACATACACTTTTTGCCGGCTTGGAATTATTCTTATTTTCATCCTACTTCTTCTTCTTCTTCTTCTTCATCCTCATCCTCATCCTCTTCTTCTTCTTCTGAGGATGAGGATGAGGATGAAGAAGAAGAAGAAGAAGAAGAAGAAGTAGGATGAAAATAAGATTAATTCCAAGCCGGCAAAAAGTGTATCTGCAGAGCTCCTCTAAGTGTATCAGCAGGGCTCCTCTAAGTGTATCTGCAGAATAGAGGAACTCTGCACATACACTTTTTGCCGGCTTGGAATTATTCTTATTTTCATCCTACTTCTTCTTCTTCTTCTTCATCCTCATCCTCTTCTTCTTCTTCTGAGGATGAGGATGAAGAAGAAGAAGAAGTAGGATGAAAATAAGATTAATTCCAAGCCGGCAAAAAGTGTATCAGCAGAGCTCCTCTAAGTGTATCTGCAGAATAGAGGAACTCTGCACATACACTTTTTGCCGGCTTGGAATTATTCTTATTTTCATCCTACTTCTTCTTCTTCTTCTTCTTCTTCATCCTCATCCTCATCCTCTTCTTCTTCTTCTGAGGATGAGGATGAAGAAGAAGAAGAAGTATGATGAAAATAAGATTAATTCCAAGCCGGCAAAAAGTGTATCTGCAGAGCTCCTCTAAGTGTATCAGCAGAGCTCCTCTAAGTGTATCTGCAGAATAGAGGAACTCTGCACATACACTTTTTGCTGGCTTGGAATTATTCTTATTTTCATCCTACTTCTTCTTCTTCTTCTTCATCCTCATCCTCATCCTCTTCTTCTTCTTCTGAGGATGAGGATGAGGATGAAGAAGAAGAAGAATAAGAAGAAGAAGTAGGATGAAAATAAGATTAATTCCAAGCCGGCAAAAAGTGTATCTGCAGAGCTCCTCTAAGTGTATCAGCAGAGCTCCGCTAAGTGTATCTGCAGAATAGAGGAACTCTGCACATACACTTTTTGCCGGCTTGGAATTATTCTTATTTTCATCCTACTTCTTCTTCTTCTTCTTCTTCTTCTTCATCCTCATCCTCATCCTCTTCTTCTTCTTCTGAGGATGAGGATGAGGATGAAGAAGAAGAAGAAGAAGAAGTAGGATGAAAATAAGATAAATTCCAAGCCGGCAAAAAGTGTATCTGCAGAGCTCCTCTAAGTGTATCAGCAGAGCTCCTCTAAGTGTATCTGCAGAATAGAGGAACTCTGCACATACACTTTTTGCCGGCTTGGAATTATTCTTATTTTCATCCTACTTCTTCTTCTTCTTCTTCTTCTTCATCCTCATCCTCTTCTTCTTCTTCTGAGGATGAGGATAAGGATGATGAAGAAGAAGAAGTAGGATGAAAATAAGATTAATTCCAAGCCGGCAAAAAGTGTATCTGCAGAGCTCCTCTAAGTGTATCTGCAGAATAGAGGAACTCTGCACATACACTTTTTGCCGGCTTGGAATTATTCTTATTTTCATCCTACTTCTTCTTCTTCTTCTTCTTCATCCTCATCCTCTTCTTCTTCTTCTGAGGATGAGGATGAAGAAGAAGAAGAAGAAGAAGAAGTAGGATGAAAATAAGATTAATTCCAAGCCGGCAAAAAGTGTATCTGCAGAGCTCCTCTAAGTGTATCTGCAGAGCTCCTCTAAGTGTATCTGCAGAATAGAGGAACTCTGCACATACACTTTTTGCCGGCTTGGAATTATTCTTATTTTCATCCTACTTCTTCTTCTTCTTCTTCTTCTTCATCCTCATCCTCATCTTCTTCTTCTTCTTCTGAGGATGAGGATGGGGATGAAGAAGAAGAAGAAGAAGAAGAAGTAGGATGAAAATAAGAATTCCAAACCAGCAAAAAGTGTATGTGCAGAGTTCCTCTATTTCTGACAGTTCTCTGACAGCTTCTTCACAGCGGTTGAAACATCTGTATCCTAAATGGAAACTAATAGATACAATGTTTCAACCGCTGTACATGTGTCCCTTCTGTCAGAGAACTGTCAGAAATAGCGGAGCTCTCTGCAGGGACACTTTTGCCGGCTGATCGGGAAAAATCCGATTCGCGCACCCGAAGTAGGCAAATATTCGGATTCGCCGCGAATCAAATTTTTCCTGAAATTTTGTATCGAATTCCGGTTCGCCTGGTTCGATTCGCTCATCTCTAATTCCAATCTGAAAAACACATTAAAATACATTCTTTTTTTCCCACATTATTTTATTGGCATTAATCTCGTTAAAATGCTTGGTATTATGCTGTCTGATTAATCCTATGGCTGTGATTCTCACACAAAAAAGTCTGTCTAAGAATTTCTATTCTTACCTTTCAATTTCAAACTAAAATTTCACCCTTTTGTATGATTTTTTACCTTGAGAAATGTAATTTAAATATTGTTAAAAAAATAAATACATACAGTAAAATACCTTAGGCCAGTTTATATGCTCTCCACAATAACTCAGGTTCTTACCTAGCACATTGTATCAAACAAAAACAATCTGAAAGCAATCAAACAAAAACAATCTTCAATCTGTTTATTTCATGTGATGGTTCTAGAACTCAGGACATGTTGAGGGCCTTGAAATCAGAACTCCAGGACTTTGTGCCACAGCAGCCAGCACACACTTTGGTGTGTTGAACGGACTTTTCTGTGGGACTTTTACCCTGGAGGAAATTGATGGCACCTGGCGGGTGCTGTGTTGTTTTAAGGATGCTTTATGGTGCGCCAGGAACAGCCTCATCCACCAGCGGGAGAGGATGTCCATTGAGGACTTTCGCGGACTGGTCCTCAGTCTGCTCAGAGACTATAACTTGATGGACTTTAAGGAGGAAGAAAACGTCTGAGGGTCTCCCCTTCCCTCTACTCTCTCTTGCATGTTTTTGTCCTTTAAATAAAGCTTTGGGCTTGTGAACTCTGTCTCCCCTCCCTCTGCTCTCCTTCCTACCCCCCAACACACCCATTGCTTGTTTGAATAGTTTTTTCGGTAATGTTTTGCATGCTTTGGTTATGTTGCGGTGCCATGTAGGATGTGTGGGACAGGGGTTTAACCCAGGCACCGCACATCTGACATTGAGCCGCCAGGTTACTCTGGTGGAACCTTAAGGGGCCACAAACAGTTTCGGGGTAAGTGGCGCCATGCATGATGTGATGGTTCAGGGAACTTTTTTGCCCCTCACACCATATTAGGCATCATACCGCTGACTGAATGTATTGTTATGTGCTGTAAAGTATCTTGTTTTTCTTATACTTATGTAAAAAATAAAGTATATTTTTCAACACAAAAAAAAAGATGGTTGTAGAGCTTAAGACCCCACAGGCATAGCTGAAATTTTCAATGATTAGTATTCCTCCCTGTATGACCTACAGTTGGATAGCAACACTCCCTAAACCACTGCAAAACAAATTCAGCAGTTCATAAAACACTTTCACTACCTACATTGAGTAATACCACTAGATTCGCTTTCATGACCTTTCACCTTCTCTGAAATTTTGAAAGTCATTAGTATGTTACCTACATCTAAAGCACCAGGCATGGATGGCTTCCCTAATGAGTACTACCAAAAATTTAAAGACACTCTATTGACCACATATAATGAAGCCCGACAAAGATACCCAGCAATGACAGGCCCGTTTCACTTTTAAATTTCAATAGTTCTTTATTAAATTTTCATGTAATATAATAACAACAGGGTATTGTAAATAGGTTCATGGATAGACAAGTTAATACAATACAAGTTATGATAGTTCCCCCACCGTTCAGCTAGGGTCATATAAGTTTAAGTAATCAAACATTCAAACTATATTGAGATATGACATTGAACCATAGTGGGGGGTCAGAGAGTGGTGAACAGGAGGGGGAGGGGGGGGGGGATATTGAAGGGTCAAAACAAGGGGTGAATTGTACCAATCAGGGTGAAGTTTCCAAAATTGGGTGTGGTTTTGGGCTATCAGAAAGTTATATATATATATATATATATACTGTATATTATATCTGGGGTTGTGAGACCAGCATGATCAGTTAGTTTTAAATTTTGCATATGAAAGTTTGTTAAAGGAGTATCGTTTTTCCATTTCACATTGTAGGTTTATGTTGTTAATCAATGTGGAGAGGGAAGGTGGAGTAGTGGAGTTCCACAGTCTGGTAATGTTGTTTTTTGCTGCATATAAAATATGGACCATAATGGTGCGTAAATCATGGGGGTAGGAGGTGATATTGATGTGAAGGAGAGCTAGTGAGGGGTCTGGGGCAATATAGGTTTCTGCTATTTCTGAAATCAGTTGAAAAACATTATTCCAAAAGGAGTGATTTGCAAGACCATAGAATATGTAATGTGGATCCTGCTTCACCACATTGATGCCAGCATGCAGGAGAATGGTTGGGGTAAAAGACAATTTAAGAGGAGTCAGGTACCATTGATGGAGGACTTTTTAAGTAAGACTCCTAATGTGAGCTACAGCATGAGGATTTTTATGTGGTGGTGAAGGCCTTTTCCCAGGAGTGTGCGTTGATAGGTTTAGAAAGGATTTTTTCACAGTTATGTATAGATGAGGTTTGTAGTCCAAAAATATTGTGAGCGATGTGTGTATAAAATGTAGAGATTCCTTTGCCTGGGTAAAAAATGTGTAGGCTATCTTTGAGATGTCAGTAGTTGGAGGGAGGTTGTTGGTTTGCAGGCAATGGGTAATCTGTAGGTATGTAAAGAGTTCTGAGTTGGGTAGTGAGAATTGGGTTTGAAGAATAGGAAATGTTTTGTGAGGAGGTCTTCAAAATTGAGAATGTTCTGTTTTTTTTGGTTAGGTCCAGGGAGGGTGTTATATAGTGTAGTATGGAAAAAATAATAAATGCAGTGCTAATGATAAATAAAAGTATCTGATAGATATCGCACTAAATATACAATGGTGAAAAACAGTTAGTGACAAATAGAAGATCTCTGGTGAAAAAACACCAAATTCTAGTCCTGTGACGGTGCTCCCTGTGCATATGGTATAAATGCGCACTAACCAGAAGCGTATTTAAAATACGCGATGTGTAAATATCATGAGGATCCCCCCTCTCTCTGGTCAGGGTCTGGACAGGAACTCAAGGTGATGAACTGCCCTCATAGGATGGAAATGGATCTGATGTGCCAGAGGTCCCCTTTAAGGGATGGGCGGATGTAGATTCCTGGGTTACAGGTAATTCCCCTCTCTGCGTCTGGTGGATGGATCGCTGCAGGGCACTGGAAATATTAAAGCTCCATCCAGATTCCAAGATGGCCGTCGGGCCTCCACGTGGCACCGGCAGTGTGACGTCACGACGTCCTAGGATCCACCTTACGCGTTTTGTGCGCACGCACTTCTTCAGAGGTAGAGACAAAGGTATGTCATGATTGTGAAGCCGTCCTTATATATACAAAACAGCGCATGTGCACTTAGTCGGCGCCATTTTGCCGAAGTCCGGAGCTGCATTAATAGGTCAGTGCGCTTGCGCAACGCCATTTTACCATGGGCACAGATGATAAAACAATACATTATCACATCTACGTGATAAAGATAGTAATAATCATACAGGGTGCGCTAAGTGAGTATCTATTATAGGAGAAGGGGTATTGTTTGGCGAGTAGGAGTTGAGTCTGAGTAGGTGTTTGTAGGTTCAGTATGAGGGATTTGTTTTCATTGAGTTTGTAATAGGAGACTTCTGTGTAGGATTGTAGGAGATTGCGAATTGTTTGCAGAGATCGAAGTGGTTTGGTTACCATGAGTATGATATCATCCGCAAATAGGCTAATTTTATGTTCTGTGGTACCTTGTATGATACCTGAAAAAAGGGGATCATCTCTGAGTTTGGAAGCTAGAGGCTCAATGAGGAGTGCAAATATTATGGGAGAAAGGGGGTAACCTTGTCTTGTGCCATTGGTAATATCGAAGGGGTTAGAAAGTGTGCCATCTGTTAATACTCTGGCTGATGGGGAGGAATATAAGGACATGATGGCTGTTTACATCCATCCTGTGATGCAGAATTTTTTCATTTGCATGAATCCCCAGTGGATGCGTTCAAACGCTTTTTCTGCGTCTAGGGATAGGAATAGGGAGAGTTTTTTGGTGAGTTCTGGGTTATGTATTACGAAAATGAGTCATCTAGTGGCATCTGGTGCTTGGTGTCCTGGTATAAAGCCTACTTGATCTGGGTGAATCAATGTAGGGAGATAAGTGATGAGTCTGTGAGCTAGGATTTTGGCAAAGAGTTTTATGTCTGTGTTGAGTAGGGATATTGGCCTGTAATTTTGGACTTGCTGTGGGTTTTTACCTGGTTTTGGTATAGTTGTTATTATGGATTGCAGCATCTCTTTAGGGAATGAGGCCATTGAGGCTGCATGGTTGAACAATCTTGCTAGATATGGGGATAGCTCTGGGGCAAGTTGTTTATAATATTCAGTCGTATAGCCATCTCTTCCTGGTGATTTATTGAGTGGGAGGGTTTTTATAATAGTTTCTATCTCTTTTGAGGATATCGGATTAGAGATGGTTTGGAGTTGGGAAATAGAAAGTTGGGGAAGATTAGTTGTGCGTAGGTACTGTTGTATTGATGTGAAGGATGGTTGGAGAGTGTCATTCTTAAGATTATATAGTTCTTGGTAGTATTTAGCGAAGATGTTGGCTATGTCAAGTAGGTTCGTGACCAGTGTGTTGTTTGTTGGACGGTGGATAGAAGCTATTTTAGATTTGATATGTAGTTGTTTGACCAATCTGGCTAGTAAGGAGTTGGCTTTATTACTGAGAGAGTAGTATTTTGCCTTACTTTTTTGGAGATTAAGATCATACTTGTATAAAAGTAGGGAACAGAGTTTGTTTCTGTCTATGTTTAAGGAGTCCGTTGCTGTTGGGTTAGGGGATTTTTTGTTCAGTTCCTCTTTCAGTTTAATAGAGGTGAGGAGTTCTTCAATTTGGAGATTCCTCTGTCTATTAAGCTGTGAGTTTAGTTTTATGAGGATCCCTCTCATGTAAGCTTTGTATGTCGCCCAAAGTGTGGGTATGGGTATGTCATGGGTGTCATTGTGTACAAAAAATAAAGCATGAGCTTGTAAAATACTTTCTCTTTGTTCAGGTATCTTCAGCAATGTAGAGTTCAATCGCCACAGATGAGTGAGCGGTGATTGATGATTGTCTTCTATTATAATAGTTATTGGAGCATGGTCAGACCATGTGATCATGCCAATCTTTGAGGATGTTATGTGTTGTAAAGTCCATTTGTCTGTGAGAAATAGGTCGATTCTTCAGTAGGATAGTTGGGAAGGGGAGTAGTAGGTGTAGTCCTTTTCTGTACTATACTTGCATCTCCATGTATCATAAAGATCATTGGTATATAAAAAGTGTTTGAGGGTTTGAGTAGTGGGGTATTTGCCCAAGAATGAGTCAAGTTGTGTATTTCCTATGATGTTGAAGTCTCCGCCAATAAGTAGACAACCTTTCTTCAGGGGTTACAGGATCTTGTTAAGTTTCCTGTAGAAGTGTAAAAATAAAAAAAATAAAAATATTAGCATAAACCTATTCACCACAGGTCCTAAACCCATTTAAAAGTACTATGTTTTTTGTAAAGTTTTTTAGGTATTGACTATTGTAGGGACGATGGTGCCCCCCGGAAGCAACCTTGCCATTCTATCACAATCATTTATATCTGTCCCTCAGCGAGGGTATACACTAAGGGGATGCCCTCTATTCCTACTTATCTTTGTATTAATCATGAAACCCCTGTAAACAGTTGAAAAACGTTTTTCCTTGCAACCTAATAGGTGACCCTCTCCCTGACACCTACCTACCCACCCATCTATACAAGCCACTATTGAAGCAATCCACAATTTTACCAAACTGAGCCCCACTAACATCACATTGTTAGAAATAAGGATGAATTGACTTAGGGTAAACGGTCATCTCCTTTCTTGAATATAAAGGGGGGTGGGGGAGTTTGTACAATATCCAGTCTTGCTGTAGAATCTGAAGGTTGAGGAGAACAACAGTGCATATAAAAGCAAAATGGGACTTTTTGTTAGCCTTTTGAAAAGTTTGAAAGGTTGTCAAGCCATGCACTGCTCTTAACTCACCAATTTCTCTCACCGTAACTTAAGGCCCTTTATCTCTACTAGCAAAAGGGAACCCTTTCTCTTCCCATATACATCACTGTTTCTCCACCACCACTGTCAGAAGCCGCAGCAGCAGCCCTACTACTACAAGTAGTAAGCACTTTAGAATTCATGGAAAATATTTTTGAGCCATCATCTCAGGTGGGGGTGCCAGACTAAACTCATCACAACTTAATTGATTATTGGGTCTGATAGTCAGACCACAGGTGCCATACAGTATATGGATCTCCCATCAAGCATTCAACATCTTTTATGAGAAGCTATTTATCATTTTGAGTGGCATTTTTACCACACAGCACAATGACTTGTTTAAAAACAGCTTGAACAAACTGCATCTATCACCCATGACTAAAATGTAAAAATCCTCCTGCGCTATTGTGCGTAACGAGCTAATAAGCAGCTAGCACTAAAATGCCACAACCTCGGCACCAATAGGGGATGCAATATGATATAAGTGCAGTGCAGCGCTACAGAACATAAACAAAATGAAAACAATATACATGAAAAGCACAAATATAACACATCAATGTGCAACAGGTAAAAAACATACACTTGCATAGAGCTGACCCCTTGTGAAGAGGATCCTCAGTTGAGGGATCAATAAGTGCAATCAGTGTGTGTATCCCTTGCTGGGAATAAATAGCATGCAACTAGGTGTATTAAAGGATAAAATATGCGGAAACGCCATGGGCAGCCAGATAATCAATAAATGTCCATAAAATGGAAAAAACACTCCTCATGCAGGTGTGAGCAAATTCGTGCCAATCCTCAGTGTCTGGGGTGCCCCCTCACCTTCCTGCCCAGGCCCCTCAGGACCAATGAGTGTATCAAGCAACACAGTATTCCTCCAGGACGATAAAGGGTCACCTCAGCAGTAGTGGTGGGACTCCCATCTCCTCTAATGGGTAGGCATCCAATAACAGGTGATATTGATGGACAGGTGGTACTCCATACACGTTCCCAGTAAGGCAAAAGATAACTAATCTTCCTGCCAGTACATATATGAATTAAAGTCTCCTCCTTTTTGTTCCTTTTCTTAACAAAACACTTTCATCATGTCCTGTCTCATATTACAGTATATTGCAGGAATAGTGTCACAGATCACATACATATTTATTAGTGAGGCTACCAGCTGCTCTTGTTATGTTTCAGAATTTTCTTAAAGAAAGAAATAATTCCATTTAAACTAATTGGTTTATCTGAATCCCAAGGCAACATTTTTTGTGGTTATGGCTGTTAAAACATCCACTACTAAGTATGACACAAAGCAAAAAAACAGCAACACTGAGACCACCACTACTGTGTAACCACTTAATTTATTTACAGACAAAAAGACTGACACTGAGCAAATAAGCATCATTACCACAAATTGCTTGCAAAAAACCCTTGGGACTCTAGGGAGTATCTGCCTGAAAAAGTGGTTTATTAATCAAGAGTTTCTTATGTTTTATTAAAATCTCATTGTTTCATAATTACAATTATGAGATTGCTCTAGAGAGGCTACGGCATTCATTAGCACACTATATGCACCTTTGTATCCAGCATTAATCATGAAAAAGATTAATTGAGGGAAAATATAAATATTCTGATCAGAACCACTGAAAAGAAGCTGAATGACTGCATAATATCACCTATATATTTATCACAATGTAAAACAATTGATTTAATCTTTTCTTTCAATTACAATTAATTTTTTTCAAGCAGCAATATAATATTTCAAATCAACTTAAATCAGATCTCTTGTGAACAACAAAAATGCAAAAATGTATGTCAAAAAAAGCAATCCAGTTTCTGCTTAAATGAGTATTGAGAACAGCTCATTTTCAATAGCTGAATCTATTGGGACATAAGAAATCCCTTACAGTTATGTAGAACTTAATTTGCATGCCATCTGAAACATACAATGCTCAAGTTTACTGTGGTTAGAATACACAAGAGAATAATTATTTAGCATTGTCGGAGTCTTACATTCATGCTAGCATTACATTAATTAAATTTTGTGTTGACAGCTAGTTAAAAAGGAAAAAAAAAGTTTTGATACATAATACCCTGCTTCTTGAAAACAAATGTACTTGATTTTAATTTTCTTTTATTGGTTTCAGCAGCATTTACAATCATGTATTTGTACGAGTTTGTATTTTATTAGTTACATTAAATAGAGACTAATATGACTAATAGCTTTTCTTAAATGCTAGACTTTGAGAAACTTATTTAACCCCTTAATGCCAACGCCTCCTGGCCCTTTAAGAGATTTCTGAGGCCAGGAGGCAGGGTGGGGTTTTGATTATGTGACCGCCTTGGTTGGCGGTCACAGTGGTCACATGATCAGAAAGCTCCCGATCGCAAGTAGAAATTAGGAGCTTTCCGTTAGCCACCGGTAACTGTGCTGGGAGTGCGCAGGGCGATGCTCTTGGCACAGCTCTGTTTACACTTTGGTACACATATATGCGGCCTCTCTGCGTTAGGGCCCCCTTGCCAAGAGGCCGCATATATACGTACTGTTGGCATGAAGATGTTAAGTGCCAAATGCGAACCAGTTAGAAATGTGTTGACATTGATCAAAGGGCTATATGAACCTATATTACATGAAGTAAAGTCTACCATATTTGATGTTTTACTAATAATATAAATAAAAGGAACTCCATGCATTGGACAACTAAATCTTGACTAAATGGGGGCAGATATTTGAACCTGTTTTGACAGTGCAAAAATTTGTAGAGCCAGTCTAACTGATGTATTGATTCCAATTGTAAAACATAAAGAGGGGGATTTATCAAAATTAGAGCATCCAGAATCTGGAGCAGCATTGCATTGCACCCAATCAGCACCCAATATCCTTCACTGTCAAAGATTAACTGAACAAGCTGAAGATAGAAGCTGATTGGTTGCCATGCACAGCTGCTCCAGATTCTGTTTGCTCCAGTTTTAGTAAATTCTCTCAGAGTGTCAAATAACTTGGATTTTGTTTCTAAATCCATATCCAGTGCTGAATACTAAACATTGTCAGATGTTTTCTTTGACTTCCAAGCTCTTAATGTTTTACTAAGGGACAGGGGCGGACTGACCATTTGGAAACTCGGGCACTGCTCGAGGGCTCGGGGTCAGTAAGGGGCCCCATAAGATGCCCTTGGTACCTTTCCTAGGCTTTTTTGGGTGTGGTTTGAGTGTGCGCGAGGACACAAGGGCCCCATGATCCCCTATTGCCCGGGGGCCCCATGAGTTGTCAGTTTGCCCCTGCTAAGGAAGGTAATGAAAAGTAGAAGATGTATATATAAAATCCCTATGTTTTAAATATTTGTAATGCAATGAGAAAGTTACCATGTGTGATATGGGGAGTTGGTTAACTCAGGTGGTAGATGTGTTTTTACTGAAATACATGCCATTTTAATCTGTGTTTATAAAGCTTGTTAGCACACTTTTATTTAAAAGAAAAAGCAAAGCCTTTATAAGGTTCCCCACACAGGGGGTTTCAGCTTTACAAAGCAACATCAGGTAATAGAAAATTCTAGCACACTTGGCTACACTTCAGCAGCTCAACTGCTTTTAGCGTTGGTCTTCCAGACCATTGGTTCTTCAAGCTCACTCAGCCTATTATCACAGCACCTCGCTGTATTGGCCCACTCAAGGCCTCCAGATAGGGTTCTTTCACACTTCTCAGGAACACTGGACTCCCTCCAACCCCCTCTGTGGACTCACCTTAAAATTCTCACTCTCTTCGGACCTATGTAGCTGGCCTTACTCTCTCAGTCCTGTGGGTGAGAAGCCCCTTAAGATGGGGTCTCCTCTCCTAAGCAAGTCATCCCTTCTAGCTGGAGCACACCACTAATTCCACACAAAGGCTGTGTCTCTGAGCGGAAAAATCTACCTTGAGCACTGCTCAGACTTGGCTTTTAATGACCCTGCACACCTGTGCACCCACACAAGCTGCAGGTATCCAGCGCAGTCCGCACACAAGATTAAAGGTTCAGTCCCACACAAGACACTTTGGAACCTTCAAACTCCAGGCCCAAATCAGGGATTACAAAGCCAACAGAAAGCATAAAGCACAGCTTTCTCTATTCATAACAAACACCCTGGAGCTTTGCATAAAAGCTAAATGTGAATCCTGTGTCATTTCTTCCCACCTTACCTAAATCCACATAGTAACAAGGTCTTGCACTGTCACACATGGTAATGACCAATTCCTGGCAAAAAGTGAAACCAAACAGTGAATTACTCAGAAAACAAATGTACCATAACCTCTGCAATTCCCTGTGGCAGTCCATAGAGTACTGTTACCTTTGCATGGTAACCATCTATCCCTCTTAGTTTCCTGTATCACCAATCACATTTCAACATCCAAGGCAAATTTAAATGTAACTGCTAGCTATGATACACTTGCTAGTAGTTGTTGTTAGTTGCTAACTAGGGATGAGTTCACGTTTGCCACTACCATGGGGTGGAGGTGAATACTGCAGGCTCCCAATTCATGGATTCAGCAAACTTACATGCAGATTCATCTAGTGGCATTTTTTAAACCATAATGTGCTGCATTTCCCCTAACTACTATAGCTAGTAGGCTTACAAGGAGCAATAAGGTTTTT
Source organism: Staurois parvus (assembly GCF_062004578.1). Classification (NCBI taxonomy): domain Eukaryota; kingdom Metazoa; phylum Chordata; class Amphibia; order Anura; family Ranidae; genus Staurois; species Staurois parvus. The sequence goes on along the minus strand of NW_028317855.1, from coordinate 10,825,062 downwards.
TTTTTTTTTAAAAGACAGCTTTATCACTATCAAAGAAAAGGGGGAGAGCAGCCATAGTCTCAGTGAATTGGAAGCTGTTGTAGGGATAGTATGGTGAAAACTGGCAAACTACTTAAAGAAAGATAGAGAGATTAGAGTCAGTTTCAAAACCCTTACTCTAATTCTGATTTCTAGCTCTTTGGTCCACCCTTTTCTGTCTATTGGTTGTTATTATTTGGGACTTTTTATCTTTCACTTTATTCTGTGGTTGATTTGAGGTCAACAGTCACTTTCATCTGCTGTCCTTTCCATACTTTTTTTTCCTGCAAGACTTCTCTTAAAAAAATATCCTTAGTTTAACAGGATGCCATTTTGGGGGTTTTATTTTTTGGGACGTGCATTTTTTAAATTTATGCTGATAGAGCCTTTTTAGTTTAAACTGTTGTTTTGCAAGTATTTCAGGGGTAGTATGTGGGGGATTAAATTCTTTGGTGCATATTTTATTTTAATTTTAGGTTGATAAGGACATTGGGGTCAATTCACTAAATGATTTTGCATGCAATATGAAGGTCACATGACCCATTTTTCAGTAAATATCTCATCAGATATAAAAGAGTCAATTCATCAAAGTAAAATATTGAATCTGAGATAAATACTGCAAAAAAGCATGAGATATATTATTAAAGTCAATTCACTAATGAACACATACATTTGTTATTTATCACCTGCCAGTAGGTAGTCAATATTTTAGAAATGTACAAAAAAGAATGAGGAATGCTGCACTGGCCAGTAAATTAAAAGTATACATATCAGTATAGAAATGTTCTGCTCTGACCTCAGGAATGAAATTAAATGGTAGCATTTCACCAGATGGAAAATGTTCTGTGAATGAAAACACACTAGAATGGTTTCAAGGCTTCATAATATTTGTGTGTACATCTATTTCTTCTTCTGGTGCAGTGTTAGCATGTAAAAGAAAATTGTGAAAAAATAACATAATAAATAATGTTAAATTTAAGCGATAAATACCGCAAAACATAAATATTTAATGCTTTCAATAAATAACGCATGTTTTTCAGTGAACTCAAACATTCATGCGGTATTTATCTCTTAAAAATGTACCCCATTATTTTTAATTTGTGGTACTCTGCTGTCTTTTTCTCTCAGCCCACCGTTGCATAATATGAAAGAAGAAAAAAATATGTGCACCTAAATCACCTCAAATTATATTACTCATATTCACCTTCAACCTCCAATCTACAGTTTATGTAATCCTATAGATAAACTAAAATTTAGGCATACACTGGTTAGGCCTTGTAGTAAAACTCCAGTATGTACTTTTTGTCTTTAATAAATTTGGACCTAACCTTGCTTAATAAAATTGTCCTGTTTGCATAGTTGTGTCATCTGCAGTCACTTAATTCCTGTACTAAAACATCAGGAGGAACTTTTAAAATAGATGTTAGGGAGGAGGGATCAGAGGAAGCTATACCAGGCAGTGAACAAGGGCCAAGGTTGCCGAGGTAGGCAAAGTTGGTAGTGTAACTAGAGTTTCTAAGACTAATGCATGTAGGCTAGATCCTATCACAGCCTTTCAACAAACAAGGATAAAATAATATGCGCTTGTACAAAATTAAAAGGCATGCTAATAAATGCTATGAGTTTGGTTAATACAACAGAAGAACTGGAACTGAACTGCTAATACATAAGAAGGATTTTGAATTTGTGGGAATGTCAGCAATCTGGTTTGACACCTCACATGGCTGGCTTGCAACTGTTCAGAGGTGCTCCCTGTATCAGAAGGAGAAAGAGTAGGTAGAAGAAGGAGAGGGGTGTGTCTATATGTCAAGAGTGATTTGCTAGTTAATATCAGGGATGACATTGCTAATGGGGCAAGCAAGGAGGAAGTGGATTCCTTGTGACTGGAGCTTCAAAGGGAAGAAACAAATGGTAAATGAATAGTGGGTGTATGCTACAAGCCTCTCTCACAGGCAACAAGGCAGGGCAATGCTATTATCATGAGGGATGTCAGTTATTTAGATATTAACTGGGCAGATGGAACTACTCACTCATCTAAGGCTTGTCATTTCTTGCAGGTCAAACTTATTATGCCAATTGGTGGATGCCCCAACTAGAAATAATGCTCTGCTTCTAATTACAAACAACACAGAACTGATTACATATGTGGAAGTGAGGGATAGATTAGGAAATAGCTATCACAGAGTAATTACATTAATCGTAAATCATAGGAAAAGGATGCACGAGGGTAGGACTAGAATACCACATTTCAAAATAGCCAACTTTACTAAAAATGACTCCATATTACACAACATTAAATGGAATCACATTTTAGAAACAAATATCACTGAGGAAAAATGGCAGTGCTTTAACTACCTCCCGCCCGCCCGCCATATAGTAATATGACGGATGCAAGGTGGTTCCCTCGTTCTGGGAGGACGTCATATGACGTCCTCCCATTCTCACTGCACATGCGCGGCTCAGGGAGCGTGCAGCGCGGCGATTGGCGGTGCGCTGTGTCCCTCGGACACAGCGGATCACCTATCCACGGAAAGAGCCAAAGATGTTGGCTCGGTCATGTGATCAGCTGTGTCCAATCACAGCTGATCACATGTAAACAGGGAAATGCCGGTCATCGGCATTTCTCTCCCCACGAGCTGTCACGCTGACAGCTCGTGAGGAGAGCCAGTATTCGGCATTCCTCGGAGGAGACATGTACACAGATCATCAGAGCACTGATGATCAGTGTGCCCTGATGATCTGTGTAGCCCCAGCAGTGCCACCTGTCAGTGTCCATCAGTGCCAGCTCTCAGTGCTCATCCATGCCACCTGCCAGTGCCCATCATTGCCACATCAGTGCCACATTTCAGTGCCCATCAGTGCCACATCAATGCCACATATCAGTGCCCATCTGAGCTGCCTTTCAGTGTCACCCATCAGTGCCAGTCAGTGCCATCTATCAATGTCAGTCAGTGCCACCTATCAGTGTTGCCAATCAGTGCCACCTATCAGTGCCAGTCAGTGCCGCCTATCAGTGTGCATCAGTGCCTTTTCAGTGCCCCTCAGTTCTGCCTATCAGTGCCGCCTAACAGTGCCAGTCAGTGCCACCTAACAGTGCCAGTCAGTGCCACCTATCGGTGCCGCCTATCAGTGCCATATATGAGTGCTGCCTTTCAGTGCCAATCAGTGATGCCTGTCAATGCCCATCAGTGCCACCTACCAGTGCCTCATCAGTGCCACCTATCAGTGCCCATCACTGCAGCCTCATTAGCGCACATCAGTGAAGGAGAAAACTCACTTATTTACAAAATTTTATAACAAAAACTAAGAAAAAAAGTTTTTTTTTCAAAATTTTCAGTGGTTTTTGGTTTGTTTAAGAAAAAATAAAAAGCCCAAAGGTGATTAAATACCACCAAAATAAAGCTCTATCTGTTAAAAAAAAATGGTAAAAATTTCATATGGGTACAGAGTTGCATGACCGCGCAATTGTCATTCAGAGTGCAACAGCGCTGAAAGCTGGAAATTGGCCTGGGCAGGAAGGGGGTATAAGTGCCCTGTAGGCTAGTGGTTAAGCACATATTAAATAATAGCATTAGACAGTAAATCCCAATGACCAACCAAAAGAACTGAAGTTAAACCTGGGTGGCTAAATTCTAGCAAAAAAAGCCATAAAAACTGCCTTTTAAAACTATAAGGCTGAAGGCCACGTAAAGGATAAGTGATAAGGAGAAGGCAATGGTATTATATATTCTTCTCCTCAGTTTTACAAAGGAAAATGAGGTGTAACACAAAATGGAATGTTCCCTTGTGGCTAACAGAAGCCAGTTTTCAAAAAAGATTTGAAAAACCTAATGCGAATAAATCACCAGGACCAGGTAGCTTTCACTCAGCAATGTTATAGACAGACTGTTTTGTCTGGTGGAGGCATTTTAGTGAGAGGGCTTCCCTTGTGGCTCTGGTCCAAACATACCTGTATGCGGGAACAGGCGTGTGAGGCTCTGGGTAGCACTGGTGCCGGAATCTGGATGGCAAGTGATGATCAGTGTGTATTTTTGGAAAGATAATTTTTGCCAGACCTCAGAATCTAGGCTAAACAGCAGGGTTTTACCACCCCCTAACCACTAATGTGAATGAGCCCTAACATTACTAGTTTGGTGCTACAATAAATCTCAGTTTAAGAAAAGTGAATTTTCCCTTTGAACATGCAGTAAATATTTTTTTTTCTAACCAGATCAAAATATATGCCACCAATCAAAGGAAGGGCTCATTTACATTTGCAGTAAAGGAGTGATAAAAAACAGGCACTTGAGCCATGGTTACTAGAAACTGAATCCATCTTCAACACCACCCTGCAACCATGTGTAATGCTTATAGTTACAGTGCAGTACTTCAGGCTTTCAAGGGTTAAAAGAGAAGTTCAGGTTTACAAAAAACAAACATTTATACTCACTGCAGGCTCTAAGACTGAGAGCTGAGCGATCACATAACTGCTGATCGCTCAGTTCTCAACCTTCACTGGGCAGAGAGCTGTGGCTTTCAGTCAGAGAATCTCTGCTCTCCCCTCCAGCGCTCACTGGAGTGCCGAGCTGTGGAGGGGGTGGGAGTGACTGGCTCAGTCTCAAAGCAGCATGTTGAGAGGCTGAGCCAGCTTCCGGTAAGGCATCTGGGAGGATACTAACATTATTGTTGGGATCCCTGCAGAGCCTGGACTGGCTCTGTGACATCAGCCAACAGCGGGTTTCCACTGTCAGCTGAATCTGGGACACAAGAGTGCAGAACTAAGTGTGCTCCTGTGATCCACAGGAGAAGTATGACCAAAAGAGCTTTGGCCATACTTCTCCTTTAAAACAGGCAGCAAGGAGGCAGCACATTACCTCCCACCCGCCTGTCAAGTGCCTATGAAAAAAAATTCACTGAGAATAGTTTTTCCAAGGATTGACAATGACAAAAATGTAATTGAGCCCTATAAGAGCAATCTTCACTGACCACCAATGTACCTGGGGCATTACGCAAGCCAAGATTTAAGAGGGGAGAGAGACAAGCGCCAGCTAGGTGTAGCTGTAGTGTATTGTATTAGTGTAGTGTATTAAAACCACTTTTATTTCTCATAAAAGTATTCCACTCACAAAAAGTAAATATCAAGCATGTAGTAATATGTAGTTGTACTCTAGCCAACCCATATCACAGCCCCGGTCCACCAGAGCGATGCAGAGCTGCAATCCAGCTGGTCAGGACAGCTGGAGGTTCCCAGGGCTTCCTGTGGAATGCAGAGTTGGGCGCTTGGGATGTCACAACCGAAAGGTCTAGAGGAATGTGGCAATGCGCTTACCACATGGAAGCATGATGGATGTGGTATTTATGGGCACAACAAGATGGCTGCCAGGGGACAACAGTGCTTCAGATACAATAGAAATAGGATATCAAGCAATACACCAAAAGTAGAGAGGGGGCAGGGCCCAACTATATAAATAAATATATAGTAAATATCTCACAAATACAGGGTGTAGGTCTAATGGATGTGGTTGGAACCTTTGAGTCTTCAGATATAGGGAATCAAGAGGATAACCAATCTGAAGCATACAGTGTACCAAAATCATAAACTTAGCAAAAATATAACAAAACAATAAATATTAATCTAGATACTACTGATACTGTACTTACAATTTGGAAATTTTGTTAAGGACCTTATGGGTCCCATTTCATGTGAAAATATATATATACCTAGGTGAAAATATATATATTCAAAAACAATTAATATGCAGATATGCAAATTAAAAATTCTATATGTCTACAGTATATAACTAATTGTGTAGGGGCATATGACTCATAATGTAGGGTGATAAGCCCTAAGGGCAGGATGAATCTATGTAAAGGAACTTTTGTAGATCACGTTTGAATCCTATTAAAAGTCAAGAAAACAGTACTGGAACGTGTAATGTGTAGTACATGTGACTCCACCTACATTATATTAGAGAAGAGTGCTGGCCTTGAATTCTTCATTGAGGCCACCTGGAGTAAGGGTGTCACGGGTATAAACCTAAAAATTTTATTTTTGACAGAGTTTAAAGCGCTCTGCCACTGGGAAGGTTACAGGAATGGATTCAATAATCCACACCTTGAGACCTGAGGAACATTTATTATGGTACTCCAAAAAGTGTCTGGGAACACTGTGCTTGTTGATATCACCTTCGATAAGACGTTAGTGCTCCCCAAACCTTTTTCCTGATAGTCCTGCCTACATAGAACAAACTGCAATGGCAAGGCAAAGAATATACCACAAATTCAGTTGTAGCAATTTAAATTTAAAAGTGGTTTTAATGTTGCTTCTTGCTCTTGGGACTGAGCTGCTGCAGAAGTGAGCTCTCGATTACATGGACTAAATTGGACTTACAGTATATACATTTTGTTTTGTTTATTAGTGGATTTTAAAACCCCATATTTTATTCCTCAGTTGTGCCAAACAATTTATTACTTTACAGTTTGTTTTTACAAGGAGTTTATTTGTGCTGCACCAGGAGTCCACTGGTGGCTATTGTTCTACTTAGTTAATTTAATTTATTTATTCATTTACTGTTATTTAATTGCCATATACATATTTTCTTTCTATGGATACAACTCCAATGCACCATTTACTGAAGAGTTCTCTAGTCAATTTCTTATTTTATCTACTATTTCTATATTGTATTTTTGTAATTTTGCCACTGTGTCGCCCTTTTCCTTAATTTGGAACTCATACAAGGCATTGAGTCCACCAAATATGAAACCATAGAGGATTTATACACTGTTTTCCCCTTGGATTCTTTATACAGAATTGCCCTATGTTGGGTTCCGTGCATGAAGAGGCCAGTGTCCACTTCAGGAACATCTCATTACATCGGCCAATCACCAAAGGTGGGATAAATTCTGTCAATCTCAATATGTATCCCATGCTATCTCTCCCAGAGGTCTCAAGATACTTAAAACCTGTTCCTTTCTTTCTTGGGACCTAGAACAAGAATGGTTACAAATTTCTGAAATTTCTGATCCCATAACTGGATGCAGGTTATTATCAAACAGTGTAAAACAGAGTATTATGCTTTTCTTAACAAAATAAAATCTTTGACACAGACCTTAATCAAAATTACACTCCACTTGCCTTTTAAATTGTTTCAAACTCCTAAGAAAAACACGGAAAAGAGTGAAGATTCCCTTATCCAAACAAAACTAGGAAAAGTTAGAAGGGACTTACATTACTACAATCTGAATAGGGTCTTCAACTGGAAAAAATCTTCCAGGAACAATGCTACTTTGGACCCAGAACATATCCCCCTGCCACCCATCTCTCTTATGGCCTGTTCTCCGGTGTACATACCTCAGTGTCTACTTAGTCAGGTCAGACCTTTGTTCCATAAATCTGTTTTTTCACCCTAGTAACCCAGATTTTTCTACCAAATCCAAAAAACATCTTCTACATGATTCGAGGCCACCCACCAACTACTGTTTCAATCCTTATCCCAATTCAAACACTACCCCCCTCCTTGCGCCCTCAGACTCCTGGGAACTTTCACAGGTCCCAGGAGACTGTCGGACCAATCAGAAGACATGGTGCAACTCCCACATGCGCAGAGGGCACCAGGTTGTGAAGCAGCAAGCTGTCACAGCCTGGTGCCCATAGTAGAGATGCTGGTGCCATGGAGGACAGAAGGAGAGATGGGACTGTACGGATGAGCACATTGCTGGACAGATAAGTATTTGTTTATTAAAAGTCAGCAGCTACAGTTTTTGCTGTATCCTCTGCAGTATCCTCTGCAGTATCTTTCTATTCTTGCATTTTAAAATTGTCCTGGTACTGGCCAGTTGTACACTGCTGTGTTGTCTGCAGTATCCTAATTCTTGTAGTAAAACACCTGCATGTACTATTGTCCTCTAGTATATTTTAGCCATATTTTCATCTTAAAAATTGCCCTGCTGCTGAAGAATTTTACACATAATCAGTGGTCTCCTAATTTGTCATTTTGTAGAAATTGTCCAGTGGCAGGAAAGTTTTGCATTAGCAAGAACAAGGACATTCACAGCTAACTACTGGCCAATTTCTATCTGCCATGTACTGTATATGTAATGCTAATAAAGCTACCTGAAAAAAAACATTTTTTTTTTAAATTTAAATAAATTAGAATGGTATGTTACTGTATGCAAGCCAAGTTCATTGTAATAGAAAAAATAAATTCCACAGCCAAATATATGCTGCCAGAGGATGCTGTTCCTGAGACTGTCTATGAAAATTGTACAGTTCTTAATGCCACATAAAGCTTTAAGGCATCCCCCAAGCATTTTATTTAAATAATTTGTGTGCTTTTCCAATGTTGCTTTTAAAGCTGCATGAAAAAGACCCTCTCCCTGCAATATTTTTTTTTTCACGTCTCCCATGGCAGTGTCCAGCTTCCCGTGTCTTTTTTGACAATAGTTTGCCTAATATCCCTAAAAATGGGCAGAATTTACCAAAATGATTTTCCATCTGTGGATTTCAATGGGAGACCTATGAAATGGGAGTTGGTATGGTCAGGCTATTAGCAAATATAGCTTGGTCCAACTTCCAGATCTCTTCTAATTTTGGGATGCACAGAATTGGAGCACAAACCTGGCATGCGGGCACCTGAAGGTACCCTGATTATGCTTCTTTGGAACATTTTCCCACTTCAGGTTCATTTAAATTAGCATATACTTGTACGTAAGTAAAAAAAGGAGAAAAATGAATGTTTGTGTTTTTACATAATTAGTTAATAATTGAATTCTATGATCATTATTGTGTTTTCCCTTTCTGTTTGCTAGCTTCAGTTTTAGCCTTTTATATATAGTTATTGAGTTGCAATTATTTTTAGCCACCTCTGTAAGAGGCTTAAAAACATTCTGGAAAATAGAATCGAAAAAAGCAGGCTCCCACTGTGACATAAAAAGTAACTTTACCTCTTCAGGATTACAGTAATCACATCTCAGCAAGCCAGTGGAAAAATATAGATTTGCTAACTACTTTCTAACTGCAGAGAGGTGCAATCATACTGTAATTACCCAGGCAAACTGGATAATTTAGATTTTTTTTTTCTTTTTCATCTTACTTTAGCTTTCTACAACATCTTTTTTTCACAATGACAAAAACATCTGAAGATAAATACTTGTTTAGCCCTTTGTCCAGTTTTATATAACCCTGAAAAATGTTCTTGTTGAACATGCCAGAATATAGACCATATATTAAAATCAGAAAAAACAATAAGTGAAGGATACTATAATTAAAGAAAGAAATTAGTATCTTAAAATAACTACTTGCTTGTGTTTCATTCATTTGCATCATTCTTTAGGATTACTCTTGGGGAAAGTTTCCACATGGTTGATTCTGATAAAGATTACCACAGGCTGAAAAGTATAATTGGCAAGTCTATTTGGCAATTAAAGTCTTTGTTCCATATATGATATATGCATCATATATCATGAGCCTAGTATCTAGTAGGATTAGGATCATTTTAAACTAATGTCAGATTCTCATATTCCCAACCTTGCACCTATTCCAACTATAAGCTATTTCAAAGATGGCACTCACAGTCTAGACAAATAAATAAAAAGACATTGGAGAAATTAGGGGCATGGCTGCCAATGTACGTTATTACCACCAACACTTCAGTCTTTTTATGAAGGATTTACTAGTAAATTAACCCAATTAATTCTTTACTACTATTTGCCCAAATGACATTTAATGCTATTCTCCTAAAATACTACATATAAAATAGAATTAATGTGTACAAAACAAATGCTACAGATGTTGAAAAGTGATTGAATGTCACTTGTACAGTAAGCTGTGTAAATGGTTTTAAAGTCTATTACCAATTTTTTGGTAGGTCCTCTCTTTAACCCTACCAGGGCTAAAACTGTGTATAAGCACAGTTTCAGTGCTAGGAGGGTAACATTCACTTTAAAAAGTAATTAGAGGTAACCAACCCATCTTGCCATGCAGGGAGTGTGCACCTCCTCTGCTATGCCGATATATACTGACATGACCTTCAGTATTGAGAGGGTTCAATGACAGGAGTCCTTCTAAAAAAAACCCCAGGGACTTCCTCCCAAAGCACTAGTGCTCAATGCATTTATGGGACTGTTCTGCATCATCCTGCTGGCAAGGGAGGGTAGATTATGTGCCACCTACATGTCCCTAATGTACCTCTCTTTCATTGCTCTTATTCTTAATAAGTCTCTAATGGTCCCAGGCTCACAGAAGAGCCAGAATAGTCTGGAGAACACAATGAGAGTGGAGACTTAGTGAGGCAGTTATTCAAGAATTACATAATAGTACAGTTAACGCTGACCCTTAGGCTCTCCCTTCCATTCACCTCCTTCTAATTGTTAGTATAAAAAAGCCTACATAAATTTTCTTCACTTTTATTCACTTATATACTTGGTCAAGTGACTTTCTGGCACAAAAAAAAACTATCTAAACTCCCCTTTTACTCACCTAAATCCTTAGTCACGACTTTCCAGGCCCATGGCTTCTCTCTTGTTTTGTCCATGTCACTTCATGCTATTCATTGTCCCTCAGGATTGAAAAGAGGAGTCTTGGTAGTGAGTACTCTTGGAGATAGGCACATCTGCAGCACTTGATTACCAGTCCCCAGTACCAGAGAACAGTCTTAGAGAGGGACCCAGACAGCAGACCAAGGCCAAGACCAAGGAGTATAACTGTGCTTTTATGAAAAAAGTATGTTGTCTGCTACTCCCATAACCTTCAAGAATGGGTAGCTCAAAACTGAAGATAATTATTAGGTATAAAAAAAGATAGCACTTTGAGGTCATTAAGGATCATTTAAATCATTTAATGGCTTTGAATGGTTTCTCAGTGCCTTTTGTTTTGAGTATAGATGTTGCTTTTTAACCACTTGCCTACCGTGCACTTATACCTCCTTCTTTACCAGGTCAATTTTTAGTTTTCAGCACTATCGCACTTTGACAATTGCGCGGTCATGCAAGATTGTACCCATATGAAATTTTTGTAATTTTTTTCCCATAAATAGAGCTTTATTTTGGTGGTCTTTAATCGCCGCTGGGAGCTTTACTTTTTGCGCTATAAACAAAAAAATAGCAAAAAAAAATTTTCTTTGTTTCTATTATAAAAATTTTCAAACAGGTAATTTTTCTCCTTCACTGATGTGTGTTAATGAGGCAGCACTGATGGGCACTGATAGGTGGCACTGATGGGCACTTATAGGTAGCACTGAAGGGCACTGATAGGCAGCACTAATGAGGTGGCACGGATAGGCGGCACTGATAGACAGCAATAATGCGGTGTCACGGACAGGTGGCACTGATGATGGGTACTGATAGACAGCACTGATAGGTGGCACTGACTGGCATCACTGCTGGGCACTGACTGGTGGCACTGCTAGGCATTGACTGGCACCACTGCTGGGCACTGACTGGCACAACCGCTGGGCACTGACTGGCAGCACTGCATAGATGGGCACTGGTGGGTGGCACTGGTGGGCACATGTGGGTGGCACTGGTGGGCACAGGTGGGTGGCACTGCTAGGTGGCAATGCTGGGCATAGGTGGGTGGAACTGGTGGGTGGCACTTCTGGGCACCGATCATCAGGGCAGTTATCATCAGTTTTTTTTGCACTGATCACTGTATTGGTGTCTCTGGGGATGTCAGTGACCCCAAGTCAGTTCCCCCCCAGTGTCAGAATGTCTGCCGCAGTCCAGCAGTCCTGACATAAGTCGCTGATCGCCGCCATAAGTCACTGATCTCCGTCATAAGTTGCTGATTGCCGCCATTATTAGTATAAAAAAATTTAAAAATCCCAGTATCTTTCCCGCCATTTGTAGACGCTATAACGTTCACGTAAACCAATTAATTTACACGTATTAGGTTTTTTTTTTCCTAGCAAAGACATGTCGCAGAATACATTTTGGCAGAAATTTATGACTAAATTTGATTTTTAAATTTTTTTTTACTGGACATGTTTTATAGCAAAAAGTCCAAAATATTGTTCTTTTTCCTCAAAATTGTCAGCCTTTTTTTATAGCGCAAAAAATAAAAGCCGCACAGGCAATCAAATACCACAGAAAGAAAGCTCAATTTGTGGGAAAAAAAGGGTGTAAATTTCATTTATGTACCATATTGCATGACCGCGCAATTGTCCGTTAAACTGGTGCAGCGCTGTATAGCAAAAAATTGGCATAAATTGCAGTATATATACCATAGTTTGTAGACGCTATAACTTTCACACAAAGCAATCAATATACACTTATTGGGATTTTTTTTACCAAAAACATGTAGCAGAATACATTTTGGCCTAAATTTATAACCAACTTTGAGTTTCCTATATATTTTTTATAGCTGAAAATAAAAAATATTGTTTTTCTTCAAAATTTTTTGTTTATAGTGTGAAAAATAAAAAGCGCACAGGTGATCAAATACGACCAAAAGAAAGCTCTATTTGTGTGAAAAAAAGGACGTAAATTTCATTTGGGTGCAGCATTGCATGACCGCGCAATTATCAGTTGAATTAGTGCAGCGCCGAGTAGCAAAAAGAGGCCTGGTCATTAAGGGGGTAAATCTTCAGGAGGGCAAGTGGTTAAAAAAGTCTTCAAACTGCATAGCTTTTCTAAAAATTTCTTCTGGTGCCACAGCAAGATCCTACACTCTTTCATCTGGTGGAATTGATCATCACCATGTCAACTGATGAGGAAGTGATTTGAAGAGAATGATTGCTGTGTAAAAAAAACAGTGGATCTAAATTATGAAAATGTACAGCATTTGTGGCTGGAACATTAATTAGGATATCAATCACTTCATTAATATTAGTTACCACTTCAGTTTTTTCTTTTTATCAATTTGTGCTAATGTCTTATTTTGTAATTTTAGTTATGTATGGATATTTTTACACAATACTATCAGTAGTATACATTTGTTTTTTTCAGCTAGTGAGAAATATTGAGCCTCAATGCATTTTTTTACACTTTTTTTACCATTTTTATTTTTACATAATTATATCAGTAGTATACATTTGTTTTGTTTTTCTTTCAGCTACAGAGGAATATTGATCCTCAATGCATTTTTTTTACACTTTTTTTTACCATTCTTATTTTTTTATACTATTAGATGAAGTCATGGTCTGTTTTTTGATAATGTTATTAATTTTTTTAACCAATAAGAAGAGCTAGCCTGCTTGCTTTAAGGCATATACATCTGTGTATACTTGTATTTATATTAAAGCTTATGTTGTGTTGTTGCCATTAGAGAGCTTGAGTAAACTGAGCCTTCAGCTACATGAATACGCACTTAATATACATGCTGATAATGTTATGCATGAAACCAAAGAGTTCTGATTCTATCCTCAAGATTTTGCACAGTTATCTCCATTATATTGTTTAGTATTTAAATGGTGGTTACATCACCATTCATTCTCTTTCCCTGATGATAACCGTGTGCTGGAAACGTGTTGGGCAGAGTCTAGGCTTGTGATGTCATCTTGGTTTCTTTATTCTTCAATTTTCCATTTACCTTATGTGAGTGGATTACTGCAATAACTTTTTATGATTTTAAGATTTGCTGCACTATGAGTTTGCTCTTTTTTCTGTCTTCACCTTATATGCCATATTAATGGAACCAAAGCAAACTTGTTTACTTGTTAGAGAGTTTGTGACTGGGTCACCACGAGGCTCCTTTGATCTCTATATGTTGTGGATTTTCTATCTGGAGCCAAATCCAAACTGAATTGCTGTTGGGGGTATTGTGGCTTTATCACAACAAAGCGCAATTGATCTCTGTTTATTGAGATCTCTCCATCTGGAAAGGAGTGTGTGAGCACTGGTGTCATTCACTTGGAGATCACTAATCATTTGGATTGATTCACTGTTCAATATTGTCAACTTTGGGTCTTTTCACATTTTATTTTACATATATGGACTCTTTATTGACCTTTGATTTTTTTGTATTCCTCATTTTCATCATATTTTTGCAGCAGTTTTATTAATAATACATTGCTGTTGTATCTACATTAGTACAATTAGCACCTTAAAGTGACAGCTCACCTATTTAGCGAGAAGCATGTTTTGATAACTAGTATTCAGATATTTCAATGTTGCTGTTCTCACATAACTTTAATTTGTACACTAAGCACAGGGAATCTCTTTTTTGGGTATGTATTTATGTATTTTGCACACAATAAATGGACTGACAACAATTTGTTACGGTCACAATTTATTTATATAGTAATTATATTTATGTTATAAGTTTATTATTGGAACAAAAAAAAGGGGTTATATTGTTATTTTACTTTTTTTGCATGATATTTATGAAGCACAATATTGAAGAGCTGGATGGATTTCTAAATGCATAAGATATAACTGGATATTAACATTATAATTAATAAAACCGAGGATAGTTGATCCAGGGACTATCCAACTGCCTTCTGAGGGATTGGAAAGGAATTTGTTCTTCCCCTTATGGTACAAATTGGATCATGCTTTATTGGGATTTTTTTTTACCTTCCTCTGGATCAACTGTGCTTATATGTTGGTGTATATATAGATTTTCTATTTGTTTGTTTGTTTGTTTTTTTCTACTGGTTGAAATATATGGACTTGTTTCTCCTTTCAAACTGACTATGTAACAATAAAGAAGGATTAAGGAGACCACAAGTCACCAACAAATATCCAGACTGATATGTAAATCTTAGCAATAACCCCTCAAAAAAAAAATCAACCATCATTTTTAGGCTTACTCATATTACAAGGAAAAAAACATTATCTTCAGAAAGAAGAACATACAGTACTTTGAGTTGTAAGTGTTGCATATAACATGCAATATGATATAGCTACCTTTTACATGTTATATGATTTCACATGATTGCTTTTACATTTTAGCTTTCTGTACACCTATTTCTTTTTGTAGATGCTCCCTCTATTGACCCCCTTAATGTAGTGGTAAACCTCAAGCATGAAATAAAAACAAGAACAAAGAAGAAGAACAAAGCATATCCCTCTGTAGTGTGTATTTGAAGGAGCCAATAAGTTTATGTGCTGACAAAATTAACGTGGATAGCAATGGTTTTGCACAGAGCAGCCCTGACCCTCATCTTCTGAGGTCCCCCACGGCACATTAGGCTCCTCCCTTTATTCATGTGCTACCATGGGAGGCCTTTTTCTATAGTGGTACATGTGCAGGGTCGATTCTGAGCCGCGTTCTGTGAGTCCATTGAAACACAGTACTGCTCAGTCCTGGCTCCTGCTCTCTTATCCCTGGATTTGATTGACTGCAGCCAGAGCTAATGGCTCCCACTGCTCTCACTGAGTCAAGTGAGGGGAGAGAGAGAGCAGTGATGCTCCTCTTGGGCACAATGCTGGATTGAGCTCTGGCAAGTATGTGGGGTCTCTGGAGGGTTTAGATGAAGGAATTCAGGTGAAAAAAAAACCTTCAGAATTTACGGCCACTTTAAAAAGGTGAAAAAAAAGTTATGTAGGGAGAAAAAGTTAGTACATATACTTACGTTACCCTTGGTTTCCATACTGCAGGGGGATCACAGAAAATGTTGAATATGCCAAATTTTGTGAGAAGCACAATCCAAGAGCACCCTTTTGTTGGATCTATCAGATACTCAGATTTCCAATTTAAGACTTCCTTTGGCTCTGCTTTGCTGCTTTTCTCTGTTGTGCAAGTGCTCAAGACTTTAGAGCTACATGTCATTGTAAACAACCTTTTAGATATTTATTAGAAAGGTTTGTAAACTAAAGTTCCAAAATTATAACCTCAAAATATTTACTATGTGCCCATGATGTGACATGAGCACACAATTTACTAACGTGCAGTAAATGCATGATAAATACCCTTACGTTCAATGCCTTTTTTGCTCCAATAGCATAGCATATTTTTTAGTCCTGTGTTTTTTAGGAAAGATGGAAAATATTGATTTAAGTGCTAATACTTTTTATTTTTGCAATTACCATGGTACATCACACTAAAAAAAGATATCAGCTTTAAATATAGATTATATATACTGTAGTTCTGAATAGAGAGGAGAAGAGTCATAACTTCTGTCAAGTAATTGTTGCTCTGTGACTCCATAGGGAGATTTTCCAACACTTGGCATGCTAGCACAGAAAATAAGGTGATCAGGGGTCTCTGGGATAGAAAAAAAACAGAAAGCAAAAATAGTCATATAACAATTGCCAATCCTATTATTATTTTTATTGGGACCAGACTTCGAAACACTGGGAAATCAAATGATTGGGGAAGCAGAAGGTTTTTTACCTTTATGCATTCTATGCATGAAGGTAAAAAAACCTTCTGCATACATATTGCCTCCAGCCCCACCTTATGTTTTCATGAGCCTGATCTCAATCCAGCAATGTGCACAAGAGTAAAGGCTTTCTTGGCTCTTTTCTTCCTCATATATTAAACACAGCAGTGGGAGACATTCTATCCAGATTCTGTGAATTACAACCAGTGAGGAGGGAGCAGTGGGTAGGGCTGAGGCACGCTCTGTGAGTCACACAGAGCCTGGTCGGAAGCAAGCATGCACGAGTACCCCCAGAACATGCAGCTTGCTTTGGGGGCACTTTGTGGTGGTGGTGGGGGAATCAGGAGCACTGGCAGGGGACTTGAGAAGAGGAGGATTGGGACTGCTCTGTGCAAAACCATTGACATGTTTGTTTTTCTTTTTTTTTAAATAAAAAAATCTGCATGTAGAATCACTTTAATGAGACTCCAGTTGAAAGACAATTTCGTGCAACAGGAGCATAAAAAAAATATGATTCAACTCATAGAAACAAAGGCTGCAATTTTATGATTTTTCTTTTAATTCTGCAACAGTTTTAAAAACAAGTGTGTGTGTGTGTGTGTGTGTGTGTTTAAGCGTGTGTATATATATATATATAGTATTAAATAAGAAAACTTGGCCTCTCACTATTAAAGTGGCCACTACTTAACATTTGCCATCTTATTTTAGAAAACATACAACAGTCACTACTGTGCTGTTCTCTATTGAACCCTCAGGCTGGCTGGGTCTTGTAGTGCAAGGAGTACAAAAATTGGTATTGCAGCTCAAACAATTTCTCAACAGGGTGGCGGAAGAAGATCTAAGCAAAGACAAAAGGAACAGAGTGTGCACAACCACCCTAGTGTAACTCCATTTTTTAAGGTTAAAATAAAAAAAGACAATTGCACTCACTTGGCACAGTCACGTATAAGGCACTTCTAAAGAATAGTCCTCCTTGGCTTCTCTCAGGCTGATGGTGTAGGACATGTGGTGAGCTAGTGTGGTGACAGCTCTCCTGGACTGACAGATCCTACGGCAGCTAGGCAGAGTGTGCCGCCACTACTACGCATGTGCCCGGGCCAGCTCGGTGTTTACGTATCGTTACTTGGAGGCGAAGGGAGAGAAAATGTCAGCATGGTTGCTTTGATGGTGCATTTTGGAGGCGTGGACTCCTTTGTCAAGCCACGCCCGTCTGTCACCTGGAATCTTATATATGATACCAATATGATCCTCTTAAGGATCCTTATAGGGGCAATTCCAAAGTTTACCAAGGTGGGACCACAGAAACCAATGCATAACCTCTAGAACTCTTAATTACGCTGATGAAATTGGCAAATAAAATAGTAAAAAAATACTTATTCAAAATCAGCAGGGGATCAAATAATTATATTCTTTATTGTATGTTTGCCCACTCACAAAGAAATGATCAGTCTAAAAATCGAATGGTAGGTGTATTGTAACACTGGGAGACAGAATAGCAACAAAAAATTCTAAAGAAATGCATGTCTAACAAATTATGCACTGAATTGCATGTTCATAAGGAAAATAAGTATTAGATCCCCTTCACAAAACATGACTTAGTACTTGGTGGCAAATCCCTTGTTGGCAATCACAGAGGTCAGACGTTTCCTACAGTTGGCCACCAGGTTTGCACACATCTCAGGAGGGATTTTGGCCCACTCCTCTTGGCAGATCCTCTTCAAGTCATTAAGGTTTGGTGGCTGACATTTGGCAGCTCGAACTTTCAGCTCCCTCCACAGATTTTCAATCGGATTAAGGTCTCCAGGACCCTAATGTGCTTCTTCTTGAGCCACTCCTTTGTTGCCTTGATCATGTGTTTTGGTGTTCTTGGGGTCATAGGCAGCATTCCTCCTCCTCCAAACACGACGAGTTGAGTTGATGCCAAAGAGCTCTATTTTGGTTTCATCTGACCACAACACTTTCAACCAGTCCTCTTCCGCTTCATTCAGATGTTCAGTGGCAAACTTCAGACGGGTCTAGACATGTGCTTTCTTGAGCAGATTGACCTTGCGGGCACTGCAGGATTTCAAGAAGTGCCTTATACATGACTGTACCAAGTGAATGCAATTGTCTTTTATGATTTTAACCTTAATAAATGGAGTTACACTAGGGTGGCTGTGCACTCTCTGTCCCTTTTGTCTTTACTTAGATCTACTTCTCCACCCTGTGGAGAAATTGGAGAACTGCAATACTTTTGTCTTTACTTACATCTTATTTTAGACCAGCAATGGGCAAACTACGGCCCGCGGGCCGTATACGGCCCGGCGGACCTTTTAATCCGGCCCGCAGAGCTAGGCTCCTCTCACAGTCCGCCCTGAAGACCGTTGTAGCCTGAAAATCTGTCTCCTATGAGGATCTGTCCCCCTCGACGTATCTGCGCATGTGCCGGAGATCGCCGATCGGCTACTAATGCCTGAAACTGGCACATGCGCAGATACGTCGAGGGGGACAGATCCTCATAGGAGACAGATTTTCGTGCTACACCGGAGCGGCGCGGGAATACGGCGGGAGGAACGCGCGGAGCAAAGGTAAGTGAATTGACACAGGGGGGACTTGGGGACTTAATATGGGGAATGAATTAATATTAGGAATGAATTACTATAGGGGGGATGAATTACTATTTTGGGGATGAATTACTATGGGGGATGAATTACTATATGGGGGATGAATAACTATATGGGGGATGAATTACTATGGGGGATGAATTACTATGGGGAATGAATTACTATGGGGGATGAATTACTATATGGGGGATGAATTACTATATGGGGGATGAATTACTATGGGGGATGAATTACTATAGGGGGGATGAATTACTATATGGGGGATGAATTACTATGGGGGATGAATTACTATGGGGGATGAATTACTATATGGGGGATGAATTACTATGGGGGATGAATTACTATGGGGAATGAATTACTATATAGGGGGATGAATTACTATATGGGGGATGAATTACTATATGGGGGATGAATTACTATGGGGGATGAATTACTATATGGGGGATTAATTACTATGGGGGATGAATTACTATGGGGGATGAATTACTATATGGGGGATGAATTACTATAGGGGGGAGGAATTACTATGGGGGATGAATTACTATATGGGGGATGAATTACTATGGGGGATGAATTACTATATGGGGGATTAATTACTATGGGGGATGAATTACTATGGGGGATGAATTACTATGGGGGATGAATTACTATATGGGGGATGAATTACTATAGGGGGGATGAATTACTATATGGGGAATGAATTACTATATGGGGGATGAATTACTATGGGGGATGAATTACTATATGGGGGATGAATTACTATAGGGGATATGAATTACTATATGGGGGATGAATTACTATATGGGGGATGAATTACTATATGGGGGATGAATTACTATGGGGGATGAATTACTATATGGGGGATGAATTACTATATGGGGGATAAATTACTATGGGGGATGAATTACTATATGGGGGATAAATTACTATAGGGGATGAATTACTATATGGGGGATTAATTACTATGGGGATGAATTACTATATGGGGGATGAATTACTATGGGGGATGAATTACTATATGGGGGATGAATTACTATATGGGGGATTAATTACTATGCTTACTATGGGGGAATATTACTATACTTACTATGGATGACACATACACATCATTCATCTACTCTTGGTCCGGCCCCCGGGTCCAATATATGAACCCATTGCAGCCCTCAAGTCAAAAAGTTTGCCCACCCCTGTTTTAGACCATCCCTTGATCCCCATACATGCTATTATTTTATGGCAGAGCAACGGTAAACTTAGGAAGACAAATGGAATGGTTGCTTTTTCCAACTTTCTCTCTTTACTGATGTAAACCATTCACATAGATTTGCTTCTTGAAGGTGTTTTGTTAGGGCTATTCATCATTTTACATTGCAATTCCTGCCCTCGATACCTGGGGAAGGACCTACTAGAGCCCATGGAACTCCCCCAGGCACCATGGTGGCCCAAGTGTGCCAGTGAGACAAAACTGAGGAGATTTTGCCACTGGGCTTACAAGAAATATCCCCCATATACAGTATATACAAGGAATATCCCCCATATACAGTATATTTGCTGTATGCTATGAAGACAGTGAAAACGGATTTTCGCACATTTTTTTTGCTGTCTCTGTCACGTTATGTACATGTGACATCCTCTTTCCAGGAATAGAAGTAAGGGGAGATCTCTCAAGCATGAACACATACATTAATAGAAACCTTATTATACACTTCACTTATTTAATGCAAGCTAAAATGGTTATACTTTTACAAGAAAGCATAGTAGATACTATTGTTAAGTACAAAAAAAGTATATAGAGTAATATGAACCTCTTTGTAAAGCAATTATATTCTGACTCCAATTGTTGTAATAGCAATTTATCCATTCCTGAGACATTAATGCCATACCTAAATGTAGCAGAGAAAATTGGACTCCACAACTTGCAGAAGAGTTGAAACAAACAGTATGATACAGCAGTATGTTGTCATTGCAGTGTTTAAAGGTCAAAAGGCATATTTCTCTCCTAGTCTTAATATGAGTGTCTTGTAGGAGCAACAGCAGGAAGTTACAATGAAGACTGAGGAAATTATATTATATAAAAGGGAAGGATTACAGAAAATTAGTGCAGTTAACATAGTGATCACTGGGTGGCAGCATACCAATTACAATTAATTTAGTGAAACAGCATAGAAAGTAAATATACTGTAGATACAATTGCATTGTCCAAAGCCTGTAAGTGCCAGAGGCAGCACACTCCCCATCTGGGATCACATTATGAGATTTAAAAGGGTTTTTTTTGTTTTTTTATTGCTATTATTATGTTTTTTTTTCAGGGAGAGTATTCTTCCCTTTGTCTTCGTCAGTGTCCAGCAAAACACTGCATAAGGCTGCAGTGTAAGCAGCCTTTTATAGTGTGGGGTGGGGACTGTGCACTGTGAGAGCGCAATGCATTGTGGGGTGTTTCGTGGGCGAATGGTTGGTGGTGCCTTCACAACGTAACCCTTCAGGGTTATTCTTGATGAGTGCAGGATTGGACCCTGCTGTACAAATTCTAATTATATGCACCTGTCACACAGTGTGAGGAAAAAATGAGCCTTGGGTGTTGGTGCCTCTGCACTGTAACCCCTTACAGTTACTCTTGATGAGCGCAGGAATTGGCACTGTTCTAAAAAACTGAAATTATATGCAGCTTCCACACAGGTGCAGAAAAAATGGGCCTTGGGTGTTGGTGGTGACTGAACACTGTAACCCCTCACAATTACTCTTGCTGAGTGCAGGAATGGGCCCTGCTGTTAAAAATTGTTAATAATTTGAAAAGTTTTTTGAAAATTTAAATTACATGCACCTGTGAAACAAGTGCAGAAAAAAATTGGGCCTTGGGTGTTGGTGATGCCCTAAATCAAAAAAATTGTTGGAAGCTAGCAAAATCAAGATTAAGGAATAGTATCAGCAACAAAGGCAGTCTTCAAGGGATCCCAGATCCCTAACACATTTTAATAAGTTACATCAGCATCAGGGGCTATGTAGCTGCTGTTGATCCAGGATTGATTCATTTTGATAAATGTCAGCTGGTCAACAGGGTCTGTGGACAAACGCACTCTTTTATCCATCACAAAACCTCCAGCAGCACTGAATGTATGTTCAGAAAGCATGCTGGATGCAGGACAGGTCAGTAGCTCAATTGCATATTGAGCAGGTTCTGTCCAGTGATCCATCCTCAAGACCCAGTAACCCAGCGGATCCTCAGCTAGAAAGGTCTCCACGTCTGCTGTCACCCCTAGATAATCCTGCACCATATGATGCAGATGCTGCCAATGGTTGCTTAAACCCAACATCCCTGGGTGCTGAGGACTAAAGAATTGTTTAAAGTCATCAGTCAGCTTCTGCACCGCTCTTCCAGGAAATAGTAACTTCCCAGTATCTCGAAAGGTGGTACACAAATTTTTCTTCAAGGTAATCTGAAGACTTTTCATCCTCTACTCCCTCTGCGAAGGCAGGGTGAGCTTTGCAACTTTAAAGTGGATCAAGAAGGGTTGCCAACCAGTAATGATCCCTCTCCCTGATACCACAAATCCTCAGGTCCTTTCGCAGACTTTGCAGAATCAGGGAGCCTATGCAACATAAGTTTGAGAAGGCATGAGATTCTGAGTCCTCTGGGTTGCTGAGGATGACACTGTAATGAACTACCTCCTCCCAGCCACGTACTACTCCTGGGGTTTCTGGGTGCTAAACACCATCCCTTGAAGGCTGCTATATGTTATCCTCTACTTCTGTGGTGCCATAATCCTCATTTTACTCCTCCTGTCTGTTCTGAAGCCCCCCAGGAATGGTATCTGCATAAAGGGGGCCTTAAATTAAGTTCCACTCAGTACATAAAAAAATAAAAACTGTAGCTGCTGACTTTTAAAAACCAGCCACTCACCTGTCCCATGATCCCACGGTGTCCTCCCCGCAGCCCATTTCACCGGCCGTCCTGTGTTCCAGGTGCCGACATCTTCAGTGTGGGCACCCGGCTGTGACAGCTTGCGGCTTCACAGCCGGGTGCCCACTGCACATGCATGAGTAGCGCTACACTTCCTGAATGGCCCCATAGTCTTCTGGGACCTGTCACGTGTCCCAGAGACTATGGGGAGGGAGGGTAGGAGGACAACTTCTGCTTCTGATCGCCTAGGTGATCGCAGCGGAAGTGGGAATGGGTACCTGTCAATTTTGGGTACCCGCTCCCCAAAGGTGCCAATCCTTAATGGGGAGCGGGGGGCCAGTCTTTCAAGTGGAAGTTCCCCTTCTGGGTGGAATTCTACTTTAAGAGGAAAGGAACAGCTCTTCCTCCCGCTGTACTGTTTCAAGTGCCCTGTCCATGATTGCATGCAGTGTGTGCTCCAGCAGGAAGACTAGATGGTTAGTGTCACTGATGCATGCATTGTCATGGCTGAGCATCACTTTGGTCACCTCAGATGGTGACAGGACAGTGCATGCATACTTTATCAGCATCCACTGCCATGGTGAAAAGAAGCCAACTCCCCTGAGCCTGTCCTTGTGCCATACTCACACAGGTACTCATGGATTGCCCTCTGCTGCATGTCCAGTCGCTGCAGCATTGCCAATGTTGAGTTCCACCTGGTGGGCATGTCGCAAAGGAGGCAAGTTGGGAGGGGGGCGTCATTTGATAGATAGCACTATCTGTGATCCCTATTTCATTCCTTGATGTTCAGATGCTGATGCCCCCACTGGATGATCTGGCTGCAAGTGCAAAACATGCAACCTACAGTGTTCAAGGAGATACTAGAGCCAGGCCGGGTGGTTCAGCTGATACAGCAACAAAGGTAAGATGAATGCTGAACTTTACAACCTAAGTGTAGCACAGTACTGAACTCTGCATTATGTAAATATCACAGCCCTGAACTTTGCATCCTATCCATAGCGCAGCCCTGAATTCTGCAGTTTGCGTGTAGCACATTTCTAAACTCTGCATTCTGTACATAGCACAGCCCTTAACTCTGCACTCTCTGCGTAGCACAGCCCTGTACCATGTACTCTGTTAGTAGCACATCTCTGAACTCTGCATTCTGTTCATTGCACAGCCCTGAACTATGCATTCTATACACAGTGCAGCCTGGAACTCTGCACCCTGTGTTTAGAGCAGCCCTGAACTCAGCATTATATACATAGTGAAGTCCTGAACTCTGCATTCTATGCTTAGTGCACTCCTGAACCCTGCACTCTGTATATAGTGTACTCCTGAACCCTGCAATCTGTATTCAGCTCACTCCTAAAACCTGAACTCAGCATGTAGTGCACCCCTCAACCCTGCACTCTGTACGTAGTACATCTGTGAAACCTGCACTCTATAAGTAGCACGCCCCTGAACCCTGCAATATGTAAGTAGCGAGCACACCCTGAACCCTGCACTCTGTATATATTGCATCCCTGGTAAATACCCATTTAAGACCCTCACTCCCCAGTGCAATTTGTCCATGTCCACCACATGGTCTGGGTTGGGGGGTAGTTCCTGCACCATTTGCTTGAGGAAGCCCTGAATGGCTGTATGTTTTGTTTCATAAATTATGTCTTTAAGTATCAGCTCTAATATTATTTGTTTGTTTTTTCATGTTTACAATTTGGCATATTAACAGAATTTACATGTTTCCTTGTCAGTTCACTTTTAACAATTTATAAATGTATTTTGTATCTTATGCTGGTCTAGGTTAGTACCAGCATGTGTCATTACAGAAGAACATTTTTTCTACTAATCTGAAAATCTAGAGAGTATTTAATCTTTTGCTTCAATGCACCCTGATTACCATAACTTAATAAATCACTACAGGCTTAATATGTTCCTGCAGCATTGTTGATTGACTTATTGTGCCACACTTAGTTATAGCTGCATGAAAGCACAGTGAGAGACACATTATTATATTTAACAGGAAGTTTAATATTTTTTCTAGAAAAATAGGGTTACAAGATTGTTTGTATAAATTTATATTTTCTTTTACAGATAATTTGCATTCTACAGCAACCTGACTAATTGTTTGCTCAGAGTTAAAAAGAATCTTGTCATAAAAAACCCTGCAGCCTTATGGATTGCAGGTACCTAGTAGTGTCTGCCTTCAGAATGAATTTGTCTGTACCTAAGTTGCTGAAGGTAATTGCAAAGGTTCAGCATTTCCTGATAGTGGAGCAGCTTGATTAACCCTTACAACCTCCTACACATTCCCCTTAAACAATGGGGCAACCTATTACAGTGTTGGGACAATAGGGGGGGGGTGATAAAGTAGCAAGCTCTGACACTGCCTGGAAGTGCTGAGCTTTTCATTTAAAATAGCCTGGGAATGAGCCATAAATGCAAGGTGTCAAGCTGTGTATATGTGGATCAAAATGTGGGCAGTTCAGCAGAGACCAGCTGAATTTCAATTTAGGTGAAGTCTCTCCACTATCAGAATACCAAGACACAGCAGGAAGTGTGGAAGTGGCTGTTCAAATGAAAAAAAAAAACCTGACTGATTTATAGGCTGCTCTAGATGCCTGCACTTTATACCTGCAGTGTTTTTTAATGATGAGATCGATGATTGATAGATGGATAAAAAGTAACAGAAAATATGAAATGTATACATTTCCAGGAGAAAATGTGGCTCTAGACCAGGGGTCTCCAAACTTTCTAAACAAAGGGCCAGTTTACAGTCCTTCAGACTTTAGGGGGGCTGAACTGTGAGCATTGGGAGTAGAAAATGTCCCCACGTCAGTGAGAATAGACAATGCTCCATCTTTGGTGTCAGTGGGAAGAATTGTGACCCATTTTTTGCATCAGTAGGAGAAACTGTGCCCCATCGTTGGTGTTATTGAGAGGAATTGTGCCCCATAGTTGTTGTCATCGGGAGGAATTGTGCCCCCTCGTTGTTGTCTTTAGGAGGAATTGTGCCCCATTTTGGTGTCATTGGGAGGAAATGTGCCCCATCATTGTGTCATTGGAAGGAATTGTGACCCTTATTTTGGTGTCAGTGGGGGGAATTATGCCTCATTGTTGGTATCAGTGGATGAAATAGTGTCCCAATGGCCAGAAAAAAGCATTCAAAGGACCACATCCGGTTTGGAGACCACTGCTCTAGACTCTCTCTAGTGCTCTATATCTATACACATTTTGTAATCTTTTTTTCTGCCAAAGGGAAGATTATCCAAACTGAATTATGATCCTTACCCTAAATAGAGAACACATGACCAGATGCCTAGGCTTTTGGTCCAATAACCAGCCCTGAAGGAAGCCTGGACCAGAACTTTCATCTAATTTTTTTTTATATTTAACCATCTCAGCAATGCTATTGACATAATTTTGAAGTAAAATTGTCACAGCCATGGTTTTTCTAAAAAAAAAGTCAAGCTTGCTTCCTACTCATCCTACCTCCAGAACCTCCCTATTGGATACTGAAACTGACTATCACAATAAAGTGCTAATACAAAGACATGGTAAATTGAAGAAAAGACCAGACATGACTTTTACTAGAAATTCTGAGCCCATGGGGTCAATTTATTAAAGGCAAATAGGCTGCTCACTTTGCATGGGCAGTTGCCGTTTGCATGGGAATTTTGCCCAAAGCTTAGTGAATGTTGTGAAGCTCTGCTGACTTTCATCATCTAATAATGTGCAGGCAATAATGCTGCTTTGTTTTTTTCCTTACACATGATTGAGTATTCTTTGCAAAAGTTAATTTTTATCACACTTACTAAGTACTGGGGAAAATCCCCTTGCAAAATAAAAGTCTATTTGCCTTTAGTAAATGAATCCCATTAGTGGGTTTACTAATCATGTTGATGGTTTTTTTTACCACTAATGGAAAAAGCTACTAATGCATTATTTACATTATACTCAGAATTTCAGGATTTAAATCTTTGAATTTTAAGAAGACACACATGGAGGCATGGTATAGGGGCAACACTGAGACTGGAGTGGAAATAATGAACCCTCTGTTCTAAGTACAGTTCAGTACTGCTGAGCCTGGTGAAACTACAGGCTTAGCATTTCTAAGCTCCAGCCCTGCTGCTGTGCCTTTCACACAGGCAAATGTAGTGGCTGAGCCTCTGCAGTAATGTTAAAAATATAGTTTCAGCATCACTGAGCACAGCACTGCTGGCCAATTACACCTACCTGTATGACAGGCACACAGACTGGGCAGGAAACCGATGCTAAGCCTGCTCTTTTGCCAAAATCAGTGTCATTGAGGCACACAGACAGTGCTACCTCTTGAAATGGCCATTTTTGCTATGGAGGGCAGGAAACATACCGAGTACCGACTGATTTGTAAAAAATAGGTTCAGCAGTAAAATGGACCAACATCTCCTTCCTCCCTCCTTCCAGATTACTGACACAAGTAAAACAATTAACGTATACCTGTGTTTCAGTTGTAAGGAAACAATAGTTACATTGTTTAACCCTTTTGCTGCCAGACCCTGCTCTCCACTTTTAAACTCATGTGGCCTGCTCTCCACTTTTAAACTCATGTGGCCAGATCATTTTTGCAATTTTTCTATTGATTCTTATTTTTCCCTTACAGATTTCATAGCTTACAAAAAAACCCCCAAATCATACATTTTGTGAAGGCACATGGTCAGTAAAATAAAAAGAAGGTGCTTGCTGATTTCTAAGTACCTGTGATATTTGCGCAAATATTTATCAAAACAAACCTTTCACTAAAAATACACTAAAATCATTATGAACAGATACAAACACAACACATTTTACTAAATTCCTGCTAAATACCTACAAATATAAAAGCAACATCTGTATTGAGTTAATAATTAACAAATATTTGAAAATTTTAAATTGTGCCTTTTTTCAAAATGTTGAAAATCAAAAGTACAGTACACAAAACTTGACATAACCAAATTTCTCTAAAAACCTGGAGGTTTTAATTTTTCACTTACAGCTTTTAGCATCTGTAAATTACCTCCCAAACAATACATTTTCTGAAAGCATAGAACTTGGAGAATACAAAGAAGGCGCTACTTATGTTTTTAGGCCCCACAATAGTTGAGCAAATGTTTATCAAATCACTATTTTCACAAAAAAAACTAAACATCCTTATATGCACACAAACACAACTTACAAAATTCCAGCTAAATTCCTACTAAGGCCTTGTTAACAAGGGGTATACTAAAGTGTATGCCCATGGAGGGCCGTGTTTACGCATACAAGGATGCACAAAATTTCTGAATGCATAGTTGGCCCAGGGGCAAAAACGGAATAATTTAAATGGCTTCACCCACTATCCTAACATTTAAATAATATCTGAAGCTAAGACTTGTTTTAGTATTGGATAGAATAGGCCCTTCTTATACTGACACCATAACTATTATGGCCATAGCAGCCAGGAATTTGCTTACACTTTTTCCCAACTGCCAACTTTCTTTTAGAAGTGATTTCTACATGCTGAGGAAACTGCACCAACCCCATCTGACCCCTGGCAATGTTCCTCAGGCTCATCTGTCACTTCTGGACCTCCATTATGGAAGTCAGGAAGCAATGGGAGATGAACATTTTGTTCACTGATCTCTCCTGGGTAGTATGAACATGGAAACACTCAGCACTTCTGGGTCCAGTACCTTCAAACCTTGGCCATTCTGGCTGGGAAATAGCTAATCAAGCACAGTATGTGCTCAATCAGCTTTAACAGAGTGCAGAGGTGACTTTAGGGGTCTAAAATACCCCTGATTTCTCCAGTCACCTGCACTATGCTATCACATATGGGAATTGCCGGCCCCATGGTGATGGCAATAAATGTAACCACATGTCCTCCAGAGGATTTACCCCCCTTCCTGTCCAGTCCAATTTTTGCAATACAGCTCTGCGTTACTTTAACTGACAGTTGCGCAGTCATGCAACGCTGCACCCGAATTAAATTTTTGTCCTTTTTTCCCACAAATAGAGCTTTCTTTTGGTGGTATTTGATTGCCTGTGCTTTTTTGATTTTTTGCGCTATAAACAAAAAAAGACAGACAATTTTGAAAAGAAACAATATTTTTTACTTTCTGCTATAAAACATATCCAGTAAAAAAGTGTAAAACACAAATTTCATCATAAATGTGGGCCAAAATGTATTCTGCTACATGTCTTTGCTAAAAAAAATCCCAATACATGTAAATTAATTAGTTTACGTGAAAGTTATAGCATCTACAAATGGTAGTATACAGGTGAAACTCGAAAAATTAGAATATCCTGCAAAAGTTCATTTATTTCAGTAATGCAACTTAAAAGGTGAAACTAATATATGAGATAGACTCATTACATGCAAAGCAAGATAGTTCAAGCCGTGATTTGTCATAATTGTGATGATTATGGCTTATAGCTCATGAAAACCCCAAATCCACAATCTCAGAAAATTAGAATATTACATGCAATCAATAAAACAAGGATTGTACATAGAACAATATCGGACCTCTGAAAAGTATAAGCATGCATATATACTCAGTACTTGGTTTGGGCCCCTTTTGCAGTAATTACTGCCTCAATGCGGTGTGGCATGTAAGCTATCAGCCTGTGGCACTGCTGAGGTGTTATGGAAGACCAGGATGCTTCAATAGCGGCCTTCAGCTCTTCTGCATTGTTCGGTCTCATCTTTCTCTTGGTAATGCCCCATAGATTCTCTATGGGGTTCAGGTCAGGCGAGTTTGCTGGCCAATCAAGCACAGTAATCCCGCGATCATTGAACCAGGTTTTGGTGCTTTTGGCAGTGTGGGCAGGTGCCAAGTCCTGTTGGAAAATGAAGTCAGCATCCTCATAAAGCTCGTCTGCGGAAGGAAGCAGGAAGTGCTCTAAAATCTCCTGGTAGATGGCTGCATTGACCCTGGACTTAATGAAGCACAGTGGACCAACACCAGCAGATGACATGGCTCCCCAAATCAACACAGACTGTGGAAACTTCACACTGGACTTCAAGCATCTTGCAGTGTGTGCCTCTCCATTCTTCCTCCATACTCTGGGTCCTTGGTTTCCAAATGAGATGCAAAAGCTGCTCTCATCAGAAAAAAAGGACTTTGGACCACTGAGCAACAGACCAGGTCTGTTTTTCTTTAGCCCAGGTAAGACGCTTCTGACCTTGTTTGTTGTCCAGGAGCGTCTTGACAAGAGGAATACGATATTTGAAGCCCATATCCAGGATCCGTCCGTGTGTGGTGGCTCTTGATGCACTGACTCCAGCCTCAGTCCACTCCTTGTGAAAGTCCCAAACACTTTTGAATAGCCTTTTCCTGACAATCCTCTCTAGGCTGTGGTCATCCCTGCTGCTTGTGTACCTTTTTCTTCCACACCTTTCCCTTCACATAACTTTCTATTAATGTGCTTTGATAGTGTACTTTGGGAACATCCAACTTCTTTTGCAATTACCTTTTGAGGCTTTCCCTCCTTATGGAGTGTGTCAATGATGGTTTTTCTGCACAACTGTCAGGTCAGCAGTCTTTCCCATGATTGTGATTCCTACTGAACCAGACTGAGAGACCATTTAAAGGCTCAGGAACCCTTTGCAGGTGTTATGGCTTAATTAGCTGATTAGAGTGGGACACTTTGAGCCTAGAATATTGCACCTTTTCACAATATTCTAATTTTCTGAGATTGTGGATTTGGGGTTTTCATGAGCTGTAAGCCATAATCATCACAATTATGACAAATCACAGCTTAAACTATCTTGCTTTGCATGTAATGAGTCTCACTCCTGCAGTCAAGCCATCACCTGAGGCTGATTGCAGGAAGTGTATTTAAGCAATGGCCAGGCCTGCAGTCAGTGCCTTGGTGTTTGTTCCCATGAGCCCCTGTACCTGCATCCTGTCTGCTTCCTGTCTGATATTCCTGCCTGATCATGACTCTGCTAGAACTCTGCCTGCACCAGCCCCGGCTATTCCTGACCACTCTCCTGCCTGCTCCTTTGTATCTTGTCTGACCGATAGTTACCGACCTGGCCTGCCTGACTGCGTCTGTGTTCCCGCACATATTGTGATTTGTTGGAGGTTTGGGTTTTGCACTGTGTGTACTATATAGTCCCAATAAAATAGATTGTTTTACACCATACTTGAAGCCTGCATTTCCCTGTGTCAGTCCACACATCTCTGGTCATACCTGGATCTCTGACACAACTTCTTTTGCAATTACATTTTGAGGCTTTCCCTCCTTATGGAGGGTGTTAATGATGGTTTTCTGTACAACTGTCAGGCCAGCAGTCTTTCCCATGATTGTGATTCCTACTGAACCAGACTGAGAGACCATTTAAAGGCTTAGGAACCCTTTGCAGGTGTTATGGCTTAATTAGCTGATTAGAGTGGGACACTTTGAGCCTAGAATATTGCACCTTTTCACAATAGTCTAATTTTCTGAGATTGTGGATTTGGGGTTTTCATGAGCTGTAAGCCATAATCATCACAATTATGACAAATCACAAATTGAACTATCTTGCTTTGCATGTAATGATTCTATCTCATATATTAGTTTCACCTTTTAAGTTGCATTACTGAAATAAATGAACTTTTGCACGATATTCTGTATATACTGGAATTTGTATTTATTTATTTTGTATACTAGTAATCAGTGACTTATAGCGGGACTTCGGGAGACATTCTGACACTGGGGGGAACTGTCATACAGTGTCATTGGGATGTCAGTACATACTGTATGTTGTACATAAATACAAGTAAATTGGGTTATACCAGTGATTTCAGTATTTTCTACCTTAAGAAAAGTGCTCACTGCTAATAAAAAGTCAATACAAATGACACTTATGCAAAAGTGATCAATGGATGTGCTCTCTTCTCCATGCATTTATGTGTACTCATTCGCGAGATAATGTTGACTTCTTAACTGTTTTGGCATGTGTTCCAGCTAGAACAGGGGTGTCAAACTGGCGGCCCTCCAGCTATTGCGAAACTACAAGTCCCATCATGCCTCTGCCTTTGAGAGTCATGCTTGTAACTGTCAATATTGCAGTGCCTCATGGGACTTGTAGTTTGGCAACAGCTGGAGGGCCACTAGTTTGACACCCGTGAGCTAGAGGAAGTGATGTCACTGGAAACCACGAACAACGTGTTTCATCATCAACATGCATCATCATCAGGAGCAGGGTGGCCGGCCTCACCTCGGCAATTTATATACAGAAAGTTCCCACTTACTACACCCAAATCAATCAATTCAATATCCAAGCCATCCTTCACCAAAATCTAAAAAAATTGCATAATATTGAAACAAATATATAACTAAAAGCTATATTTCATATTAGTTCTTTAACCTCCAGAAGATTTAACCCCCTTAATGACCAGGCCATTTTTTGCTATTCAGCACTGTGCTATTTTTACTGGTAATTGCGCGGTTATGAAATGTTGTACCCTAACAAAATGTATGTCCTTTTATTCACACAAATAGAGCTTTCTTTGGGGGGTATTTGATCACCAATTGGATTTTTATTTTTTGTGTTATATGTAAACAAAAAAAGACAGAACATTTTGAAACTTGAAAATTTTGAAAACTTTTGGTTAAAAAATATCCAGTAAACTCAAAGTTAGTCATAAATGTAGGCCAAAATTTATTCTGCTACATGTCATTGATAAAACAATCCCAATTCATGTATATTAATTGTTTTTTTGTAAAAGTTATAGCATCTTCAAATTATAGTATATATATTGGAATTTACTCAGCTTTCTACTTTCTGACTGCCTTGAGGTGCTAAAGTGCCAGGGCAGTACAACCCCCCCCCCCAAATGACCCCTTTTTGGAAATCAGACACCCTAAGGAATTTGCTGAGAAGCATGTTGAGCCCATGGAACATTTTATTTTTGCCAAACGTTTTTGGAAAATGACAAAAATAGTTTGTTTTTTTTACACAAAGTTATCACTTAAATTATATCTTGCTCAAACATGCCATAGGTTTATGTGGAATACCACAACAAAACACATTCTGCTACTTCTGAGTATGAGGATACCACATGTGAGAGACTATTTGGCAGCCTAGCTACATACTGTACAAGCCCCCAAAATCCAATTACCACCTCCAAGCTTTCAAAGGACATTTTTCCTCATATCACTTCCCCACTACCTATCAGAGTTTCAGAGGCCATAAAATGCCGGGATAGTACAAACACCACCCCATGACCCCTTTTTGGAAAGTAGACACGCCAAGGAATTGATAAGAAGCATGGTGAGTATTTTGCATATATCATTATTTTGTAAATAAATTAAAAAAAAGAAAAAAGAAAATTTTGTTTTCTTTCTTCGTATTCCAAAAACTTGTGGCAACAAATGAGATCTACAAAATACTCAGCATGCTTCATGGCAAATACCTTGTAGTGTCTTCTTTCCAAAAAGGGGTCATTTGGGGGGGAAGGGGGGTGCTTCTGCTATCTTAGCATTTCAGGGCCAACATTAGAACCTTCTGCCAGACATCACCCACTTTCCTAACCACTTGTCAGCATTGCCCAACAATTAAAACATTTTTTAAAAACCGGCGTGGGGTCACCCCTCCCAGAAGGTCAGGAAAGGGGGGGTGAACGAGCACCCCCTCTCCTGAACTATATAAGAGGCCACATGCCCACAACATGGAGGGTGCTTTGGGGAGGGGGGCTCCTCCCCAAGCACCTTGTCCCTATGTTGATGGGGACAAAGGCCTCTTCCCCTCAACCCTGGCCTGTGGTTGTGGGGGTCTGTGGCAGGGAGGCTTATTGGAATCCAGAAGCCCCCTTTAACAAGGGTTCCACCAGATCCCAGCTCTCCTCTATGTGAATGAGTATACGGTACATGCAACTGCTACCCATTCACAAAAAAAGTGTAGTAAAAAATGATAGGAGACAGTCTTTGACAAGTCCTGTATTAAAAACAAAAATTTTAAAATGTACTCCGAAGTAGATCCAATGTCAATCACGATGCCCACCACCACTGAAGACCCGAAAAAAGAAAAAAAAAATGCTTCGCTCTCGCTCTGGCTCCCAACATCTGACAGCTGTGCCGGGATGATAGTCCCTAAATACTGTGATGACATAACAAGGGGGAGGGGTTACCCATGCCCCCTTGTGACATCATGCTCTGTGATTGGCCAAAGCATTGCACCTGACCTGCGGTCAGGTGCATTGCTTTGGCCAGTCACAGTGCACTGCCAGGGCAGAAAGCATCGTGGGGCACAGGAGGGCGAAGAGCCCGCAAAACGCCCTTACCATTTGTGTGTTCAGCAAACATATGAACAGCCCATGTTCGAGTTGAACTTACGTCCGAAATCGAGCATGAAGCCCATCACTACCGTGCAACAACAAAAAATTATGTAAATTTTTTATATCCATAAGCGATGCTTTAAAAGCCTTTACAAGTCACCACTTTAGATTTACACAGGATGTCTGCTCTTGATTTGACGTTCGTGGTGATACCTCACATGCATGGTGCAATCTCTGTTTAGATAATGCCATGGGACTGCCATTTGCCTTTGCGCACAAAAACGGGGTGGGGGTGAATTTTTTTTTAATTATTTATTTTGAATTTTTAAAATTATTTTTACACTGTCACTTTCAGTTTTTATTTTCGATCACTTTTATTGTTATCACAGGGAATGTAAATATTCCCTGTGATAGCAATAGGCAGTGACAGGTACTCTTTTCTGAAAAATCTGTGGTCTATTAGACTCTAAATCTCTCCTCTGTCCTTAAAGTATCTGCATCAAGATTAGTGTGATCAGATGCTTTCCTATTTTAAAAATGGCTCTGTTTATATCTGGCAAAAACAAAGTGATGAAATGCTCCAGTCTCCTAGACCATAGAGATTATTGGGGACATTCTAGTCTCTGATCAGCTCTACTGTTAGCCAACAGAACGCCCGGCTGCATTTTTGTGTTCCCCAGTGGGAAGGGAGAGCCCAAGAAAACCTTGGCAGGTGGTGGTGGTGGTGGTGGTGGTGGGGGGGGGGAGTCCCTTCCTGCTGCTTGTAAAAGCAGTCCAGCAGCTAATTAGTGGCTAGGATTGTTTTTACCTGAAATGCGACTTGCAGCTGAAAAAAACTATGCCAGGATGATGCTTGTAGCTACAGGCATCACCATGGTATAACCACTTAAAGTCCAGTGGTGTACCAGTACGTTGCTGGTCCCTGTTGGGCATATACATAACAGCAGAGAACATGATGAATCAAATGTGTGAACCAATATAACCACAATTCAATTTTTTTTTTAAATGTGCATGTTGAGAGTTAGGCCCAAAAAAGTTTTAAATTTGAATGCCGTGATAGGTTTCCATGCGAATTGTTTGGCAAGAGCTGAATTTGGGTGTGCGGCAATGTATTGTTGTGTGTATAAATATCTTTGGCCCCCAATCAATTCATACAAATCTTCTGTGAAAAACAGCGGAGGGGCTAAATGCTAGTGCTGACAGTGAATACTGCGGTTTTGGGGACACTATACAAAGGAGACACTAGTAAAGTTCTGTTCGTGATCAATATATCAAACACTATAGTAGTAATGGCTGTGATCAGCGACCTATAGTGTGAGTGCAATAGTGTGCGGGCAAGCTAACCCGAAAAGCTGAAAAATTCTATATACTGACACTGTACTAATGGCACTAGCTGGGTGATGGGAGGATCTAAGAGTTAAATGTGCTAATCTAACGTGTGTGTAAAATCTAGTGCTTTTACTCAGTGCTGTGCTCGTTCTTCTCTTCCTGGACCGTCCAGGGGGCAGCAAAAGTCACATGCATGCACACGCACATCCGGAAATAGGAACCGATTTAAGATTATGTTGCTTTGCCCAGAGCCGCCGCCCGCCCACCAACAATGTGCAACAAGCAGTTAAAAAAATGTTTTGGAATTTCTCTCAATATTTTTTTTTATATTATTTTTCACTTTGTTACTATTGTTTAAAATACTTTCATCAGATTAGTGCAATGTTGCCATAGTAACATTGTACTACTCTGGGGGGGGGGGGGGGTGATTAGGGAATTTTTTTTTTACGCAGGATTATTTCTCTTGCTTTGAACTGCTATGAATGTGTTAAGTTCATGACAGCTCAAAATACAGTGATCTGTGATTGACTCCAACTGGTCACATGGTACAAAGTGCTGTGATTGGCCCCATATGCCATTTCCTTTGTTTGCTGTCCATTCAATAGCTCATTATCAATACATCTACAGTATTGTCTGGTTCTTGCATTCTAAGTCAGGATGAGCAAATATTCCTGGATTTAGTTAATAAATAGTTTCACAAATTTTGCTCTAAATTCAAAGTCCAGGCCAGTTTTCAGCTTTTAGCACTGTCACACTTTGAATGACAATTGCTTGGTCATGCAACATTGTACCCAAATTGAAGTTTTATAATTTTTTTCACACAAATAGAGCTTTCTTTTGGTGGCATTTAATCACCACTGGGTTTTTTATTTTTTGCTATATAAATGAAAAAAATACAAAAATGCTGAAAAAAAACGTTTTTTTGCTTAGCTTTTGTTATAAAACTTTGTAAATAAATAATCGTTCTTCATAAATTTAGGCCAAAATGTATTCTGCTAAATTTTTGGTTGCAAATAACCCAAAACAGTGTATATTATTTAGTTTGTGTGAAAGTTATAGAGTCTACAAAATATGGGATATATCTGAAAATTGATCAGATGACACCCTAAAATGCCAGACCCTGGTATGACGTATTGCAGATATCAGGACATTGTTATAGGGCAGTGATGGCGAACCTTTTTGAGCCCGAGTGCCCAAAACTGCAACACAAACCAACTTTTTTATTTCAAAGTGCCAACACTGCAATTAACCACTTGCCTACCTGGACGCACTGACAGACGGCACTGATCGGTGGCACTGCTGGGCATCATTGGGTGGCACTGATGGGCAGCACTGATGGGCAACACTGCTGGGCACTGACAGGTGGCACTGCTGGGCAGCACTGACAGGTGGCACTGCTGGGCAGTGCTGACAGGCGACACTGCTGGGCACTGATGGGTGACACTGCTGGGCACTGATGGATGACACTGCTGGGCATCATTGATGGGTGGCACTGATGAGCAGCACTGATGGGCGACACTGCTGGGCACTGACAGGTGGCACTGCTGGGCAGCACTGACAGGTGGCACTGCTGGGCAGCACTGACAGGCGACACTGCTGGGCACTGATGGGTGACACTGCTGGGCACTGATGGATGGCACTGCTGGGCATCATTGATGGGTGGCACTGATGGGCGATACTGCTGGGCACTGACATGTGGCACTGCTGGGCAGCACTGACATGTGGCACTGCTGGGCAGCACTGACAGGCGACACTGCTGGGCACTGATGGATGGCACTGCTGGGCATCATTGATGGATGGCACTGATGGGCAGCACTGATGGGCGACACTGCTGGGCACTGACAGGCGACACTGCTGGGCACTGATGGATGACACTGCAAGCAATCTCACCTCTGGCAGTGTCGGTGTGGCTTCCAACCCAGCAGCTCATTCCCATCCACGCTGAACACGTTGCCCCTGGCCCCGGAGCAGTGTGGGAACAGTGTGGGAGCCTCTTCCTCTCTTCCGCGCCCATCCCCGGGTACATCACCCCTGGTGCCAGAGCCGCATTGGAGCCGTTTCCTCTCGTCCACGCCCACCCTGGCCCCAGAGACATGTGGGAAATGTAGTTTGATGGGGATCTAGTGTGGACGAGATCTGGATGGCCGGTCCATGCGCGCTCATCATCCTCTTCTTCCTGGCGTGCCCACTGAGATGGCTCTGCGTGCCAGCTCTGGCACGCGTGCCATAGGTTCGCCATCACTGTTATAGGGTATATCATTGATCAGAATGCTATTTGTTCCCTATTTGTTGTAGTGAACCTGTGTAGTTTTCAACCAAAAGTGGACCAGTCAGCCTAAACACATTCTAAATAATACAACTGTAGTAAATTAGAAAATGTATAGGCAGTACAGTAGGCATATGAAGTTAACAGAAAGAGTACACAAAAAGGGAAGTTAAGCTGGGGAAGGGTATTAAAACAAAGGACGAGTGTCGGATAGGAACACTAAACATGAAGAGTTTCAGGGAAGAACAAAAACAAGCCCTTTAAATCCTTATGCACTGCTACAGTATATATGCTCCGATATGTAGGCTCTCATAAATTCGAGTTAGTGGCGCACTATACAGAGGGGTGTTAGTAAATGTCCTGGGCAGGGCTTTTTTTCAGCTGGAACGTGAGGGAATGCAGTTCCAGCACCTCCAGCACTGAATGGGGTGCTGGAGGTTTTATTGATGCTGGCTACAGGGGGATCTATTGTAACAGGGAGATCATCTGCTGCTGGATAAGTCTACTATTGCTGGTGGGGGATCTATTTTTGTTGGAGGAATCTTATGTTGCTAGGGGGTCAGTAGTTAGGGATCTACTGTTGAGGGAGCGGTATGTTGTAGCTGACTGCTGGAGGGTCTGTTAATGCTGGCTCCTGGGAGATCTAGTGTATTATTACATAGGGGTCTAGTGTTGCTGGGGGGTAATTTTTTTTGGGGGGGGCAATTGCTGCTGGGGGATCTATTGTTGATTGGTGGATTTTATTGTTGCTGTATGGGATCTCTTGTTGCTGGGGGATCTACTGGTGCTGGGGGTGTATTGTTGATAGGGAGATCTATTGTTGCTGGTGGATTTATTTTTGTTGGGGGTCTAGTGTTCCTGGTGGAGATCCATTGTTGCTGATGGAGAGTCTATTGTTGCTGGAGGGTCTGTTATTGCTGGCTGCAAAGGGTCATGCTTGCTGGTGGGGATACTCAGAAGGGGGGAGTAGCTGCACCTATTCTCTGAGAAAAAAAGCCCTGGTGCTGGGTAATACATTTTGTTTTTCAAAGCCCTTCCATGTGCAACTTACCCTAAAGTTAGTTAAAAATTAGGGTGATTGCCATTTTTTTTAATTTGCTGGAATTCTCATGGAGACATATTGGACTCCTTTGGTTGTCATTTGGTGAGCCTTTAAAGAAGAATTGGCTACCTCAAGACATACCTGCCCTTAATTTATCCATTTCTATATATTCACTAACATGACTCTTAAAGGCTAGGACCACCCTATACAGAGGGATCTTGATGAGGCAGTGCAATTTCTAAACATATTTGCAAATGTTGTGCAACTAAAACCTGTTTAAGTGCAAATTGTCAGATAGTGTAATTTGTTTTTTTTGGCAAGTGTGCCTGGAAATAGTAGGACTTTCTTTTCACAGAGCAAATTAAACAAAAACTAAGTGCACCATACACTAAAAGCTAGCTATATATTTGAGCAGTTACCGTTTTTGTTTAGCTTACTGGAATTGGCATATGGACACGCTGGATGCCTTCATTTGCCACTGTGCTCTGCTCAGCCTCTAATGTGTCCCTGCACCTTTAAGAAGGAATGATCTACCTCCAGACACACCTGCCCTTAAAACATCAGTTACTAATCTCGCTCCAACATGGAGGCTATAATAGACCAGAGCTAGGACTGTACTATACAGATGTGAGATGGGGAAACAGCTCTCATTGTTTGAATACTGCTTGTGTGGAGTAAATTAAATGTTTTGACTGACATTCTGCAGTTTAGCCACAAGAAGTCACTGTTTTTCTAACACAACCTCAGACTGCATAGATATTTCTATATTCATGAAGAGGTGGAGTTTACACACAGAGTTGAGAGGGAACAGGAAGAAGTAACAGCAGCCATGTTCTGGAGAATGGTGAATGAGGGGAGCCGTGTGAGCTGAGAATCTGATAACATCCAAGTGTGAGAGCATCCCTCCGTAACCAGAGCTGCAGCTAAGTGAAACTCATGAGATTGCTGCCAGGAAGCTGATGAGATTGCTGCCAGGAATGCCGATGAGATTGCTGCCAGGAATGCTGATGAGAGCAGAGGAACTAAGCAACATATACGGCGAGACCGCATGCTTGTTGGAGAGACATTTGTTCTGTTCAGAGTCACCAGGGGATACAAAGCAGACCCGGGTCAGTAAGATCAT
Source organism: Staurois parvus (assembly GCF_062004578.1). NCBI lineage: Eukaryota > Metazoa > Chordata > Amphibia > Anura > Ranidae > Staurois > Staurois parvus. The sequence goes on along the minus strand of NW_028317855.1, from coordinate 10,785,302 downwards.
GCACGCACCTCATTTCAGTGTTGGCGCCTTGAGACTGAGTCCAGGCCTATAGTTAGTTAGTTAGGGTCTCTGTTTGTGTCAGGCCACAAGTGTTGTTACTGATCATTGGAAGGACTCCACAACTTAAAGTGACATTTCACATTGGAGAGCTGATAAAATCCTACAAACTCAAGCCAGACTGGCGTTTTGCTCAGTAGGAATACTCAGGCACGTGCTACAGGACCAGTTATGGGAGAGGGAATACTGTAGATTTGTGTAAGATTGTAAGCTGTTGTGCTGCACCGCAGGCTAGCCCATACCGTACACCCCTACACTGATTCTTGCTCTTTTAGGGTAATAACAGGTAAGTTGTGGCAGCTTAATTGTGCCTGCCAGTAGGTAAATTACTTCACTTTCTACCTTCATCCATCAGAAGGCACCATGCTGTGCAGCACAAGGGTCTCAGCCTTTGGGCTGGGTGTATGTAAATTTATTGTATGTTTCCAGCATTTGTGGTTGTGTTTATTTGCCACATCTAAGTAAAATTCTGATGTGGCAAAAGCTGGTGTTGAGGTTGCTTTCCTCGTTCGTGACTTCACTGTATCCTGGGGAGCCCACCCCGGTACACGGCTTACACAGAGAGGCCTTGACAAAGCTTCCACATATATATGCAAATGTTGTGCAAATAAAACCTGTTTCTAACAAAATTGTTAGGCAGTGTATTTTTTTCTTTGCTGGCTAGCTGGTAAGTGTACTTTTTGTTTTATTTGCTCTGTCTAAAGCCATGCCATATGCACCCTATTTTAAAAGCTTGTTATAAACTTGGTCAGTTGCTATTTATATTTAACATTCTACTACTGTAGTAAACATATAACCAGTGCATTATGCCTTCATATGTGCCATATCCTGTAGCAACCTAACTGAAATGATGGAGAAGTGGTTTGCCACCATTTCCCAGCGCTATTCAGTTTGAGTGGGCCAATATATGAGAAAATGTACATAAATTATTTTAAATCCAATTTCAAATAGAACATATTAGGATCAGGGATAATTTAAGTAAGGCTTGGCAGGAGGATGAGAAACATAAGCACTATTTGCCTTTTTAGGAGAAAGATCCACTTGTGCCATGCAGCTAATGTGATTTGAATGATTAAACGCAGCCAGTGGGTATAGCAGCTTCTATCTTAATAGCTAGGAGCAGATCTAAAAGGTTATGCTATAGCACGAAACATGTCAGGAAGTTGCTCTCAGTGACCCTACCACGTGGACTCTTCATCTGGCCAGGTGCCATATAGGCATCTGTAAATGTAAGTGTCATTCCTTCTACTGTTATTCACTTCAATAAAGCTGTGTTGCACTATGGAATTTTTTGTGCTTGGGCTCATTTCCCTATGAGCCTGCCTTTAAAGGAGACCATTTGATGACATCTTAAACTACTGGCACCCTCTGGTGGATTTCGTTTGTACTACACACACCTTGACACTGGGCTAAAGATCCTTGATGACATCTTGATCGCTGGTTCCCTCTGGTGGATTCAGACCACATCTCTATTATCTGGAAACACTGGCCGATATGCTGCAATCCCTGGTGCTATTCATCAATTGATCCGAATACCAGATGTCCAACTTTAGATGACCCATTATCATCAATTATATGCGCAATAATAAGCGCTATCTGGTTAGTGTAATCTACATCTATATCTACTACCAATGTCACCATTAATATCCTGACTTTTAGTAAGACTGTCACGATCATATCACATATTTGTACCATTGTGGAGTACCGTTTAATCACATATTTTTCTCTGGTATTTAGAGACGCTATATATATCCGTATAATACACGGTATTTTGAGGCACATCATAATAGTAACTATTTATGGCAATTATTATCCATTTCAGCGCTGCATGTTGTTTTATATATTTTGTGTTACAGAAGGGTCTGAGGTTACTACCTTTCATGCTACCTGCTCCATTTTCATAGATCTAGCTTTCTAGTTTTCTTTTATGTTTAGATTTAAAAGGTTGTCTCCTGGCAGGAGTTGTGATTCTATATCAGCTTATAGCTTTTCTCTATTAGAAGATGGCCATGATTTCAGAGGGTCTAGGATGGATGCCTGATGATATTGCTAAAAGCCAGGAAGACCCATCTACCCCCCCCCCCCAAGTCTTTGAGTGTATTCACTTTATCAAAGCTACATTTGGGGTTATGGTATTTCCACCAAACTGAAAAACGTGCAGTGTGTGGAAGATTTAAAGAACTTTTTGAATAATTAACATCTTATAAGATGCAATTTGCATTGGCATGGACATTTTAAAGGAGGAATGGTGCTTAACCTCCCTAGAGGTCTGATTATGTCCATATTTCTGTGCTCAAAGTGGTACTTTTTTGCATGGAAATATGTATTTTTTTTATTGCAGGCCTGTAATTTTTAGGAATAACTCACTGAAATCTGTCCGAATAAGAGTCTAGTAAACATTCCGGGTATGATAAAACTTGAAACACGAAATCACAAATTATAATTTAATAAATAATCATAAAAAATAATAATATAATAAGAATAAATTTAATTCAATAATATAATCAAACCAAAAACACTGAAATTTGAAATATAGCTCCAGGTTCGCACATCACTGAGCAAAGTCGTTTTCAGTGTCTGATGATGAATTTCCCCACAAATCATTATCACTCAATTCTGCAAGTGGTTCTAATTTACTATCGCTGTTCTCTAGCTGGTCTAAAACCGATTTTGACCTAAAGGGACGCTTTTTAGACGCCATGGATGTTTATCAGTTTCCAGGCAGAAAGAACAGTAAAAATGCAGGCAGGGCACAGGACAAAGCACTAGGGACAAAATGTATGTGAAATGCTTTGATACAGTAATGTTTTACTATGTTATTTTAGTGATTTTAGTGAATGTCACTTTTTGTCATTTTCAAATTTCCCGCCGTTCCATCCCCCATATGTCCCGACGCTCGCAGGGGACGGAACCCAGATGACAGATGCCGGCATCCACCGGATTACATTGCCGGGGACACTGCAGGAGGGACATTGCGGGAGCGCAGAACAAGGAAAGTGATCGTGGGATCGCAGAGCAACGTCGCATGGTAAGCCCGAGTGTAGCTCGGGATTACCGCTTGTGGTACTGAAACTTTACCCCGAGCTACACTCAGGAATACCTCCAGGGAGGCTACGCTTATCTGGGGTAAACTGGGGTGTCCAGTATAGGTTTATAGTTATGCCTAAAAATCTGGTTCATTTTAGCTGGAATATTAAAGTGTTACTTGCACTTTATTGCTGACCATGGAAGGAGCTTTGGATGTTCTGACATACCTGTGCATTTATTACTGTCTGTGATGCTTTATTGAAATGTGAGTGTTTTTAATCTTCATTAAACTGGAAGCATTTTAACTTACTACACTATGAGAGTCTCTTTTTCTTATCTTATGGATAATAGTATGGATTGAATTAATGAAGAGATTTGCTCACTGTCCAGCAGCATCCTGGTGTTGAGCCTATAAAAGCTCATGTGTCTATCCTTGAAAAGGTGGTCAGATCATTTGGTAAGGTGCCTTTGCATACACTGTGGTGTCTGGTGAAAGTTGTTTTTTGCCTTCATTCAGTGGAAGATTGGTTGTGATGGCTCCTATTCCTTGACTGCACTGATTTTTACTCATCATTATTTGTTTCACGGACATTGGTGTTGGGCATTGTGTATTGGAATACTTTTCTGAAATTCACTATATTTAAAGGTGATGTTTTTGCACAAATTTTCTTTTTAATGATTATGTCACCATGTACTGAATGATATTTTAGCACTGCACTTTTGTTATAGAATTGATTTTGGATTGTTATCATACTCCTTAGTGCTAGCAGCTTTTTCCTTTTAGCCTAAGCGTGGAGTTCTATACACTTTATTATCTACCTTACATACCTTGAACATAATCTTTAACCCCAAAAGCTAACAGGTCTATGCTGGTTTGTAAGGCTCCCAATTTCTTTTGGGGTGTACTATTTGCAAAAATGTGCAGAACATTTTTTTGTTCTTCAGCCTTAAAGGATAAGTTAATCTTTTGGACAAAAATAATAAATGCACATTTTTTTGCAGTTAAAAAAAATATGCATTTATTATTTTTGTCCAGAGGAGCCTGGAAAGCATTGCACCAGCGATTAGTAGCTCATTGATGCCATGCAGATCTGTCAGAATATCTGCTTGCTGTACAGAATGTGCGGTCAAGCAGATATACTGACAGGAAGCTTCAATGAACTGCCACAGTGCTGTGGCAGTTAATTGAAAACTACAAGTCGACAGCCACTAAGGCTGTTGGGACTTGTAGGCACTCATTCACAGAAATATGTGAATGAGTGATGAGGCTGGGTGGGTGTGTGCACGGCCGCACTGTTTTCAAATCTGACAGATAGTATGGGGAAACTTCTCCCTGCCCAATCTGTCAGGGGGATGGGGGGTGGGCACGGCTGCAGCTATGGGAACATGTTACAGGCTCCACCCTAAAAATGGGTGGAACATGTAAAATGTTCCAAAGGTGAACTTATCCTTTAAAGGCTCTTAGCTAAAGCAATGAGTCTCTTGGGTGAAAAGAATATCCCCATGGAAGTTGTGAAAGTATTTAATCAGACTCACTCTTTTTTATATAGACTAGTAAGTCCATTAGCAGTTATTGAAATTAATTTGATTGCCATGGGGCAGAGAACAAATTGCTGCATGCTGTCAACAGATAACCAGAGACCACAGTGCCTGAAATGCTGAGATATGTCCGGTGTAACGGAAGGCTGGGTGGCCAAATTTGATTTCATCAACCGGCGAGTCATGGCACCATACTGTATGGTGGATGACCTGGAGGTCTTGGAAGTTGGTCAGGAAAAGAACAGTTAACATTGTTAAAACAAACACCTGCAAAACCTATGAACACCTGACCAATGTGGCATCATTCAGATTGATAGTGACAGGCAGGTACTCATGTCTTCTACTGCTTGGAGGATTACAGGGCTCGCTTGAGCTCAGCTCTGAGACACAAGAGGGCTATTCATGATACACTGAGCCTGCTGTATGCTTTTATCATGCCCCACATTCCCCCTAGTCCTGCAGTATTGGTGGTTCTGACTTGCCAGTTGAGAAAGAGAGGTGAGGAGCTGTCAGTGAGGAGCTGCAAATTTTTGTTGCTTTAATATGATATGGGGTTGACAACATATGTCCTTGCTGTGGTGGGTACTTTTGGGGGATTTTTGCTTAGTCTGTGTTGCGATATGAGAATCATGGGATCAGAGCCCGCTCACCACATGGCCATCATGGAAGCCTGCCGACTGGAGTAGAGGTGAAGTAATTGGTCAGCATCTGTAGCCCCTTCGTCATTTCTCGTTGATTGGACATGATCAAGGGGTTGAGAAGCTATATCCCCACCGAGGATGGCACTATTGGGGGCTTGTCACTATGCTTATGTTGCACATAAACCACATAGGATCAGAGCCTTATCACGTGCACCATCAATTTATGATTTTTTTAAAAAAACTTCTTATCCTGCTAGCATATGAAACTTGTGTTTTTTCCAGTACAGCTTTCTCATCTACACAACTGAATGCTTCTTCAAGCTTTCCAAACTTTTCCTTAGTGTATTAAACTTTTTGTAGTATACCTGTTCAGTAGCTTACTGAATACCAACTCAAATGTTACTGTATTGGGGGTGATGCTGCCACAATGTTTAAACGCTTTTGCATTTAACGAAGTATATGATCAACTGGAAACAACAAAATCTAGCATGGTTTTAATATACCAAAAACAATCTCACAAGATGCTTGGAATTTTCAGAATATTTGTACTGTATACCCAAAGATAATAAAAAATTATTACAGTTTTATTATTTCTAAAGCTCTCAATATATTTATAAATTGGAACATGTAAATATTTGCTGCCTAAGTCAGACATTAAGAAAACCAATGCCATAGCAGTATTGTACTTCTTCACCTGTCACAAATGGTATGTATTCTAAACTGCATGGGTATGGTCATTAGGCACCTGATGAAATACTAAAACGTTTATTAATTAACCATATCACAGATGAGAGTACACTTATCCATGTATTTAGTATATTTGCACATTCTTAGCCTTATTACTATTGGACCATGCATGTACAAATGTCTGGTATTATATTAGGCCCCAGCCAAAATTCAGATCTTGGTCTGAGATAGATGTAGCTGGAAAGTGCACATCTAACAATTTTAGGCTACTTCACTGTGGAATATAGTAGGGATAACTGTAGTGGGTTGATTTACTAAAGGCAGATAAGCTGAGCACTCCAAGTACACTTGCAAGTGCAGTTGCTCTAGGTCTGAGGGGAATATGCAAGGAAAATAAAAAACAGCATTTTTGCTTGCACATAATTGGATGATAAAAATCAGCAGAGCTTCCCCTCATTTCAGAGCTTCTCCTCAGACCTAGAGCCACTGCACTTGCAGTGCACAGTATATTTGCCTTTAGTAAATCAACCCCAATGTGTGCAAGTTGTGTCACCTGTTGTGTCATTGGTGCAAATGCATGTTATCATGTTCAGCAAAATATATGGACTTATTTGACTCTAAATGTGCAAACCGCAGCTGATAAAATCACAGTTATAGCAACAGATATAAATTGATTACAGCCATGACAACTGCATTACATTTTACTGAATGTTGCTGATGATCCTTCCATTATAGTACATGAGAAGCGGTGAGCTATAGCTGTCTGGCCTTGTACGGCAGCATGTGGTATTGATATAAAATTTTCACTTTCATTAAGCTGGAATATCTAAACCATGTGCAAGGACATTTAAAAAAAAAATAGGAAATTTCCATGCACATGATTGGATAATTGGACTTATAAGGTGCTACACTGGGGGAAATTAACCTTCTACTCTTTGAATGAATCAACCACAGTACCTCTAGGTGCACTCTCATTCTAGCTAAACATTGTGGTGCTGCTATTCTCTGAAGCTTTGTTAGACTGATACCCAATACCTTTCTATATATTTATTTTATTTGTTTTGCATATTTTGCTTTTTATCCTGTCTTCACTGGTTCAATGTTTGGCCCACCAACCACCCTAATGGTGATGTATATTCAGAACCTATTGTATATTCAATAAAGAACTGCAAGGAACAAAGCTTCAGTCTTCCTCAAAACAGCTGCCAGTTTCAATATCCACATACTGCGTTTTAAAGTCTGCTAAAGTAATGCCATGAGAGTGTCCAACCTGCAGAAATTATTGTTGTGTCAAATTCTACCACAGTTACAACACAGCAAATTAAGCTATTTGCGATATTCATCTTACATACATACTGTAGATAAATGATTGAAACCTCTTAATACACTATTGCCCTACTACACACTGCCCTGCCCTGCAAATTCACATTTTTTGTGCAGGTTAGCTGTGGCATCTCGGACTTCTATCATGTCCTGTGCTTTTTACTGCACTTTCTGAAAGTGCACCAAAACAGCATGTTACAATTGAAGTCTATGGTAAGGTGCAGCTAACCCACATGAAAACTGTGGGTTATCTGTACTTTATCCAAAGTGCGGTGGGGCAGTGTGAAGCTGCCCTAATGGTGTGAATAAGGGTCATGAGGGAAGTATTTTCTTTCACTTGGTTTTTATTGAATAAAAAAGGCAGAAGGGAGTTCCACATACATAGTATAAAAAAAGTGCTTATGAAAATTCCTATGCAAAGGCCCAACCTTTGGTACAAGAGAGATTAACATCGACAAAGTGGGTGAACTCTTCAATGTAATGCAAGTGGTACATCAGTTACCAGGATGTGGAAGGATAATCACAGTACAATAAAACCTAAGCCCTGGTTCACACTATTGTGGACCATATGGTCAGCATTTGCTTGAGCACGGCAGCCCATTCATTTGAACGGGCTGCTGTGCTGTGTTTCCTATAGGAAAAGGGTGCATGCACCTATTTGAAAACTTCTTTTTGACCATGTGATTTCCTTTCGTTTTATGCACCCGCAATTGAACTGCAGATTGAGATTCGTGGGGTGCCATTCAGAATGAGTAGTAGCCCTATGTGTCTTGCAAGAGCAGTGTGATGCGGCTGTGGGTGGTTGCAGGCATGAAAACAGGTGTGATTCCTGCATTGGCAACCAGCTCACAGCCTGCTGGCTAGTGTGAACCTAGCCTAAGTATGTACCAACAAACTAGGAATGGTATATCTGAGTTACAGTCAAAAAAAGTCACAAAAAAGGCTCATAAGCAAATGGCCAATTTAAAGTGAGGTAGTACCTGCTCAGTTTAATTATAGCATGGTTATTGACAGGGGAAAGGAAAAGTCACCCTTAGAATGAAAACGGTATCCAAGGGACAAAGTGTGCGGCATAAGGAATGGACTTAAAGTGGAACCTAATGTAAGAAATTAAAAATGGGCAGACAGGCAGGGTTTTAATGCAGAACAGAAGTTTTTCTCCTTTGCATTAAAGCTACCCACCTGCCTGTCCACCCCTGTACAGTGGATAGGCGCAGCTCACTGTACAAATTTGGCAAATTCAGCGGTGAAATCATCTTCTGGCCAATGGAAGCCAAAGAAAGAGAGAAGAGAAAAGAAAATACAAGACTGGCTATACTCTCATATTAACGTAATTACTGCGATGATTATAATACCCTATATATAAAAAATAGGGTATTATAAAAAAATTATTACATTTACATTGAACTATACAATATATATATCAACATTTTTGAAGAGTAAATATTGCATTAATAACTCTGAAAATTGCATTTCACAAAAACATTTATGGCACTAAAGTTTACTGCATACATTAAACTTTTAACATTGCTATTCAATGTACATAGCACAATTATATCTTTTTTCATGCAGCATGCATTTTATTCCTTTAACTGCTGGCAGGAATTGCATGGATTGTTAAGTAATAATTAATTCAGAGAGGAGTTTAATTGTTTACTGAGCAAATAAACCTCTATGTGCCATATAACAAGTATGTGTCTGATTGTGATGAAACAGAAAAAAAAGTTTCCAAGATTATATGCTAGACTTGATCATGCTTGCTGTGTTTATCATAAAGTCACTGACCTTTTCAGAAATGTCCACATCTATCTTTAAAGAATTTCTAAGAGTGTAGATATGTCAACGATGCATAAAATGATCCTTCTCAAGCAGAAAGTAAATACATTCTTAATATATCAGTAATGCTGTACACTGTTACAGAAATATTTTTGTAACATCTTAAAGTGAAAAGTAAATCATTATTTGCATTAAGAATTATCATTTTGTATTTAGAATGCATGTGAAATTCTTTGTGGAAATTATTTTGGACAGCAGATGAGAGGAATTGAGTTTTTTTTTTGGAACCAAAGGGTTTATAGCAACCTTGAAAAATCTGAAAATTCTGAATCAATTTCCAGTTCAACAAAAATCTCTTATCACTACAATTACAGACCTTCAGATATGACCAATCATAGCTTGAACCTTTTCCCAGCATATGCAACTCCTAGCCAAGCAAGATTAATTTCCTGCAGATAGTTAAACGAAATGCCTGTTTTTCTCCATCACAATTAGAAATGCCCGTTAAGCTGCATATAGACAAGCTTAAAGCTGAACTCTGGGATAAGCAAATGCTCTATAAACACAAGAGACATGTATAGTGCTGCTCTCTCCCCTTGTGCAGGGGGGACTGGTCTTATATCCACCACCTGCTGTAGTTTACTTCAGGCAGCCAGTAATAAGAGGTCCTGCTTTTCTTTCAGCACATGCTATGCACATCAAAATGATGATGTCACTGCTCTTTTTACAAGGTAATAACTAGATTTGCAAAGGGATCTGGTGCCTACAAAATTAATTTTATTTTTTGCGGCTCTTGAGGAATATACTTAAATGAGAGTTTTTGTGCCTGGTGTTCAGTTTTAAAGAAAATAAAATATTTCTAAAAATAGAGAAAAGAAACACTGGGAACCAAGGACTTCCTATTTAACCACTTGAGCTCCAGAGGATTTACCCCCCTTAATGACCAGGCCTCTTTTTGCTACTCGGCGCTGCACTAATTCAACTGATAATTGCGGGGTCATGCAATGCTGTACCCAAACGAAATTTACGTCCTTTTTTCACACAAATGAAGCTTTCTTTTGGTGTAATTTGATCACCTGTGCGCTTTTTATTTGTCACGCTATAAACAAAAAAAGGCCAAAAATTTTGAAGAAAAACAATATTTTTTACTTTCAGCTATAAAAAATATATAGTAAACTCAAAGTTGGTTATAAATTTAGGCCAAAATGTATTCTGCTACATGTTTTTGGTAAAAAAAATCCCAATAAGTGTATATTGATTGCTTTGTGTGGAAGTTATAGCGTCTACAAACTATGGTATAAATACTGCAATTTACGCCATTTTTCTGCTATACAGCGCTGCGCTAGTTTAACGGACAATTGCGCGGTCATGCAATACGGTACATAAATTAAATTTACATCCTTTTTTTCCCCACAAATTGAGCTGTCTTTCGGTGGTATTTGATCGCCTGTGTGGTTTTTATTTTTTGCGCTATAAAAAAAAGGCTGACAATTTTGAGGAAAAAAAAACAATATTTTGGACTTTTGCTATAAAACATGTCCAGTAAAAAAAAAATGCAAAAATCAAATTTAGTCATAAATTTCTGCAAAAATGCATTCTGCAACATGTCTTTGCTAAAAAAAAAAAACCAATACGTGTAAATTAATTGGTTTACAAATGACGGGAAAGATACTGGGATTTGTAGTTTTTTTTATACTAATAATGGCGGTGATCAGCGAATTATGGCGGCGATCAGGGATTTATGGCAGCGACCAGCGACTTATGGCGGGACTGCGGGACTGCGGCGGACATTCTGACATTGAGGGGTAATGACTTGGGTCACTGACATCCCCAAAAACACTAATACAGTGATCAGTGCAAAAAAAAAAACACTGACACTGTACTAATGGCAATGGGGAGGAAAGGGTTAACTTTATTTTGCAGGGAAGGGTTATAGGAGTGAGGGGAGTGTTTTACTAGGGGGCGGGGGTGTGCACTGGACGGGACAAGGCTGATCGAGAAAGAGAAACTTTTCTTTCTCGATCAGCTCATCCTCGAGCTGACAGGGAAGTGACAGACAGCACAGCTACTGCAGCTGTGCTGTCTGTCACTGTTTGCCGCCGATCGCCGGGAAACAGCCGCTAAGGAACGGCTGTGACCCGGCGACTCACATCTGACGCGCGGGACAGATAGGGCGGTGGCGCGCCTCGCGCGCGCCCCCTATTTATTTACAAAACAAACGTTTTGCCTGCGAGTGCCGTCCTGCCGCCGTATATATATACAGTGGCTGGGCGGCATGCAGTTAAAGCAAATATAACTTCCTTTTAATGTTTCTCTAAGAAGGTTAAGGATCCTCTAGGCCTGAACTGCTACTCCTGCTACCATGGATGTTGAGGATGAATCAGGCCGAATGGGGAAAGCACTGAACTACTGTTTGTTTGTTATTGTAGTATTTGTCTATATTTTAGATATTTCCCCTTCCTTCTTGTCAAGACAGATATTGAAACCTTTTCTTTTGGATCCAGACTACAAAAAAAAAAAATAGTGGTTGCATAAGGATAGTTTAGATCCTCACACAGGTTAATAATGCTGAATGTTACTTCTTGCCATAATGAAGACTAATTCCTTAATTTCATGTTCTGATCTCACAGGCTATCAGAGGATCAGGTGGTGAGATGAACTACAGACAATTAATATTTGACGTAAGCATTTACTTTTCCAAAACCTATCCTATAGATAGGCTTTAAGAACTGTATAAAGTCTGAATAAGTGATCTAAGTTATCCTAAAAGATTGCATCTTTAATAATTTAAGCTGGCCAGTAAAGGTTATCACTTAAACTCCTAATTTTAGGCAGAAACAGGCACTCTCATGTCATGGAGTGGTTGGATATATGTTGTTCATGATTTTCAAAGCCTGCTTTTTATTTTTGTGTATGTCTCAACCATATGATTTAAATGTTTAATGAAAATTACATTTTATTTCTTCTTATACTAAGGTTGCCATTCATCCTTTTTGGAGGGTCTGCCTATGGCAAACACACATCTCAGTCATGCCCCCAGTGTGTGTCCAGTGAGAAAATTTTCTGAATCAGGAGGAGCAAACTCTGAAGGAGAGGACTGACTCCTAGCCAAGAGAATTCCACATAGAGAGAAAGTTGTGCATAAGTTTGTGTCAGCCCTTGCTGTCCAATAACTTCTTGAGCTTCGATTCTCCTCCTTGAGCCCCTGGAGAGCCAGGGCCCCAGATGATTTGCACCAACTGACACCAGAGGATCTTGTGTGCAGATAACATTAACTCCCATACCTTGATCTATGGATCTCCCAATCCTTCTCCTGTTTGAGCTTAGCAGCTGCCGTGGGGGTAGGGAAGGCCTCTAAGGCCCATAATTTCTAATGGTAGCTCTGGCCCTGGACCTGAAATTATGACAGTCTGTTATTTTCTTCTATCGCTTCCCGAGGCCTTGCGCCACAGGTCTGACAGGTGGTGGACAGGAGCAGAAAATGGCAGCTACATAATTTAAATATAGAAGGAAAAAAAATGAGCAGTTGTAGGATCAGGACTTGTTCCACCCACCAACAGAACAGGAGATGCATTGCAATGTCAAGGTCCAGTGAGTACAATTCAGGGAGGGAGGGGAAATTTGCTCTGGAGATGGTGACCTTAATGCTTTCCGATCCATACCCTACAGCAGCTTCAGCACAGCAACAGCTTCAATGTTGTTATAGCTACTCTATTATCCCCATATTATAGGGAGGGAGCTATGCTTATCGAAAAGTGCCTCTTATTCACCCTTTTAAGTTAGCCAAGGTTCAGAAGCTATGCCGGGCATTATGATAAAAAAATTGCAGAGAGGATCAAGAATTTCAAACAGACATAACTCTACACAAACCCCATTGTAGCAAAATCTATGAAAAAGAAAAAAATCATATATATATATATATATATATATATATATATTTATATATATATATATATATATATATACAGTTGGCGACATATTGCAATATCAAACATTTTCCATTCTTCAGGAATGACCTCTTTTAGAGTTTTAGAGCCTGGATGCTGGATGGAGAGTGATACTCAACTTGTCTCTTCAGAATTCCCCATAGGTGTTCGATTGGGTTCAGATCAGGAGACATACTTGGCCATTGAATCACTTTCATCCTGTTCATCTTTATAAATGCAACAGTGGCCTTAGATGTCTGTTTTGGATCATTGTCATGTTGAAAAAGTGCATGATGACCATTGTAGGCACCATGCATTTTTCTTTGTACTCCTCACCTTTGTGACGCCATACAGTTTTGAAGCCATCAGTTCCAAAAACATTTTTCTTGGTCTCATCACTCCAGAGCACATAGTCCCAGTAGTCTTCTTTTTTTTAGCATGGGCTCTGGCATATTCTAGGCGGGCTTTTTTGTGCCTGGGCTTTAGGAGAGGCTTCCTTCATGGACGACACCCATGCATGCCATTCCTCTGCAGTGTATACCATATTGTGTCACAAGAAACAATCATCCTAGCTTGGCTTTCTACTTCTTTAGCCAACTGCAGTGAACTCACATGGCAATTTTCTTGAATCCTTTACATCAGAAGACGCTCCTTTTGAAGTGTTAACTTCCGTCGATGGCCTGGACATCTCTATGAGGTGGTTGCAGTTTCATCTTTGTTACATTTTTGTATCACTTTTGCTAAAGTATTCAGACTGATAAGTAAAGTTTTGTTGATCCTTCACCTTACTTATGTAAAGAAAATATTTTCTTTCTCAGGCCTTGTGACATTTCTCTTTCATGTGGTGCCATTACTGACAGAATGAAATGGGAAGGGGTTTTCTTTGTTAAGTAATGCCCTTTTATAATCATCTGTCTGCTGGACACCTGTTTAATGAATAATTAGACTCACCTGTAGCTGAGCCCTATAAAAATGTGCAGTATATCGTTACCTTCACTCACAGAGCCGGGTACTGCACTCTAGGATGAGACAGAGAGCACAGCACACACTCCTTCCTTTGCTTTCATTTTGCTCAACTATTGAGCAGTGTGACGGATCCCAGTGTGAGTGACAGATCCGGCCCTGAGTTCCGAGCCTGCTCAGCAAGACGGCCCTGGGGACACACTCGCCCCCACCATAATTTCCACTCGCCAATGCGAGCAGGCGAGTGGAAATTTCAAGTTTTGATGTAAACAATACAGATCTCTCCCCTGTCAGCTCCAGCACACTGCTTTGTATTGCTCTGCATAGCAGAGCAATACAAATCAATGTGCTTACATAGTACAACACACACATACACAATAGTAAAACAGCACACAGGTAACCCTTTTATCACCCCAAATTTTAACCCCAGTGTCATTAGTACAACATTTTATTATTATTATTTTATTTATACTTTGTTAAGTAACGCCCTTTTATAATCATCTGTCTGCTGGACACCTGTTTAATGAATAATTAGACTCACCTGGATATTGCTGTCTAAAATTTAGCTTTGCTCCTAAGAATTTCATTGGGGTGTATTCATTTTCGCAGCATGGTAATGAATGAATTTGTTAGGAAAAATACATTTTTCTATGTGCAAATTAACAAATGTTGTTTGCAATCAATGGCACGCATTTGTGGGAGTGTTTTGTAGTATAGTGTCCCATAGAAAATGTTGATTCTGAAAGGAAAGTAAAAGTTTTCTGACAAATCTGTTGGGGTGTACTCATTTATGCTGAGCACTGTGTGTGTGCGTGTATGTATGTGTATACGTATATATATATATATATATATATATATATATATATATATATAAATATCCATTATATTTTATGTTAATGCTTATGATTTTTAAAGACTGCAGACAATAAGCTATAAAATAGGGTCCACATGAAAATTATACTGGAAACCTGCACCAAAAGATGCAGCAACAGGATCAGAACTGTAAATATAACCTTAGTTTATTGACAAACTTTTCATGAATTCATGAAAATGAAAGTAATGAGAACAAAGAAAACAGCAAAAGTGCTAATAAACAGATAGATAGATAGGTACACCTTACAGATTTCTTTATTTTTCTGATATATTTGCTCTGTCCAATACATTACAATTGATAGAACTGTCAGTCCTTCAAAATGATTTAGTAAATATTTAGACTATTTCCATTTTTTTATAAATTCTAAATATTCAGTATTACACACATCAATATATATTTTACAGCATTCTTATCTTTAATTCACAGACACTCCACAGCTATTAAGTTTATTTTGAAAACAGCTAAAGGCATACCCTTCCCATATTAAAATGTTCCCAGAGCATCCACTTGGATTAACAAATTCCAGTTCAGAAGCGATTAACTGAATTGAAATGGACCGATTATAGCTTAGTCATCGCTGTACAGTTTTCCTGTTCATCCGTTAAATACATAGAAACTGTGCATGAAAAACAGGCAGAAGAGAACCTAAACCCTACTGCTTAGTTATCAATTTGTCCCACTTGATTACAACACTTTTGCAATGATGCATTTTCTCAGTGTAGGCTTCTGAAAAAGTATGTAGTGTAAAAAGGATGCTGTAACATAAAGGAAACAACAAATCAACCTTTAAAGGCTTCGGGCAAAGTATAACTTATCATTTGGCATGGATGAGATATACTGTAACTCAGAACAAGAATACATTTATTGAAAGGAATCAGCATTTTTTAATTTTTAGAAACATATTGATACTGTATCAAAAGAATGATTAACAAAAACTAAAAATATACAATAGCCTTTTTTTATTTTTAAAGGAAATTGCCATTTAACATTACCAACATCAACAAACATAAAACATTGCTTCAAATGATGACTTTTTTATTATATCTGCCCTACCCATGATGCCATTGGAGGCTATAGATGTCGATCAGCAGGTCCCGGCAGAACAGTTACAGGGGAGCAGGGGCGGACTGACCATTTGGAAACTCGGGCACTGCCCCAGGGCCCGGGGTCAGTACGGGGCCCCATGAGATACCCCTGGTACCTTTTTCATAGGCTTTTTTGAGTTTGGGCAAGGCCATAGGGGCCCCATGAGTTGTCAGTCCACCCCTGCAGGGGAGAGACCTGTATGTAAACAACACAGAACTCTCTCCTGCCAGCAGTAACATGCTACTGTGTAATAGCACACACAGTAAAACACACACAGCACACAGTTAATCCTTTGATTGCCCCAGATGTTAACCCCTTCCTGTCCAGTGTCATTAGTACAGTGTCAGTGCTTTTTATTAGCACTGATCACTGTATTAGTGTCATTGGGATGTCAGTGGCAGTTAGTCAGTCCCCCCCCCCCCCCAGTGTCAGAATGCCTCCCGTAGTCCCGCTATAAGTCACTGATCGCTGCCATTACTAGTATAAAAAAAATTCCAGTAAATATACCACCATTTGTAGATGCTATAACTTATTTACTACAGATTTACAACTTGAGTCATACATTTCTTCCTGCACTGCTCTAAAGTAGCAGTTGCAGTAAAATTAAACCTGACCATCTTATCATTGTGATTCTTTGAGGGAATATCTATCTCATCTTATGCTGCAGATCTTTTCAAATCTGTTGAAAATCAATTACAGGTACACAGAGGTTTTGCTGAAAGAGGGGTAGCCTGATTTGCATCTAATCGTGCCCCCAATTGGCTTGGTAAATGTCATCCATTATAAAAAAAATGCTTATATGCATCAAATTTGGGTTCCTTTAGTTGACCTTGTTAAAAATCATAACATTAAATGTTGAAAAAAAGCTAAAAACAGTATCTACCTTTTGACCCATTATTGGGAGTGACCCTGCGGGTCCAATAGACTGAAGAACTGAAATTTAAGATGCAAAGAGACTAATTCAGATATAAGCAGAGTGTTAGGCAGAAAGTAACATTATTGCAGGGGGCCCAGGGGGACCACTCCTTGTTATAGGCAATTACTGTATGACTGTAGATCACAGCAAGTCGGAGCAGCACATATCCACACACATACACCTTTGATAGCCACATTTAACCCCTTGATCACCCTCAGTTAACCATTTGATCACCCCATTCACCCAGCAAGTGTCTTTAGTACAGTGTCAGTGTACAGTATTTTTTACTGTTCACTGTATTAGTGTCATTTGCAACATCAGATAGCGTCAGGGTGAGTTAGAATCCTTCCCAGCCAGGGTCAGTTAGCGTTAGATCGACCACACACTATCACACTCATGCTATAGGTCGCTGATCACTGCCATTACTAGTATAGTGTCTTTATATTGATCACAAACAGATCTATACTAGTATCCTCCTTAGCAAAGTGTCCCCAAAAATGCAGAGTTAGCAGGATCAACCCAGATACCTGCCATCACTTTCGTTTAGAACCCCCCCAAGATGTTTAGAATCAGTAAATCACTGTCACCTCTGATACATTGTACACATAACTGCAGTGCTAGAAAGAGCAGGTAAATTTTATTTCTAGCGGTTCAAGCAATCCCCAACAGCCAGGAGATCTTTTTCCCATGAATCACACTAGGTACCTGTAAATTTAGCACCCAAATGCCCCAAAAAAGTACACCAGTGAAGGGGCCTACTAGATTCTGAGCATGTCAGATGAAAGAGAAGAGGAAGCCTCTCTGTCAGAATCCACCTCCACACCAGCGGCCAAGTACATCCTGGCATTTTACACACCAGCAGTGCAGTATCTCATGGTGACATGACAAGTCCCAGAAGTGCAGTCAATGCTGGTGAGGTGGCTAGCGGTAGTAGTGTCTCACAGCAACCAAGAAATCATGCACAGGCCCAAAGAGCCCATAATGTTCTTCCAGAGGTGCTTGCAGATCCTGATTGGCAGCCCACAGTTTTTAGCAGCACCAGTTCCTATTATCCCCCTATTCCTTGCCAAACCAAAAATTCAGTTAGAAACAGCAAATTTAACAACTCCCATTGATTTTTTTTGGGGTGTCACACGGTGAAGCTCTCAGATTGCGGGAGCCTTCATTGGGAGTGGAGGTTTTTTTTGGGTCAGCGGCGGGCATTGTGATTAACGATGGATCTACACCGGGGGGACTTTTTTTTTTTTAATAAGACTCGTCAAAAACTTGTGGTGTTTTCTTTTATTTTTTGCACTTTTTTTAGTGAATGAGTAGTAGGGGTACTATGTACACCATGCTCATTAACATTGGGGGGTGGGATCTAGGGGCCCCTTTATTAAAGGGGGCTTCCAGTTTCTGATAATTCCCTAGTCCACAGACCCCCACAACCATTAGGGTTGTGGGGAAGAGGCCCTTGTCTTCATCAACATGGGGACAAGGTGCCCTGCCACAAAGCACCCCCCCATGTTAAGGGCATGTGGCCTGATATGGTTCAAGAGAAGGGGCAGCAGCGTTTTGGCTCCTCCCCTTTCCTGACCTGCCCGGTTGCATGCTCAGATAAGAATTTTGGGGGCCCACGCCAAAGGGCCTGGTAAGGATTGGAGGGGGGCCCCCATGTTGTTTTTTTCACATATTTTTAAATTACCAGCAATGTTTTTTTTTTTACATTCAGCTGTCAGCGGGGAACCCTGCTGACAGCTGATTACTCATCCGTTGTTAAGGACGGGGCAGTTGGCTTCCCTGCCCTCTCCTTAACCAATGAAGAAAAAAAACTCTGCTAAACGCCAGTGTTCCAGTTTAGGAGATTTAGTAGAGTTTTCATTTTAGTGAATTCTTACAATAAAAATATTATTTTAACTCATACCTATTTTAATGATGAGATTGCTTCCATTTGATACTTATCATACAGATTAGAATTTTAGAATTTTCTTGTTTGTACTGACCATATTGACTTTGCTATTTATTTCATGTGTCT
The DNA here is from genome assembly GCF_062004578.1 of Staurois parvus. Taxonomy (NCBI): domain Eukaryota; kingdom Metazoa; phylum Chordata; class Amphibia; order Anura; family Ranidae; genus Staurois; species Staurois parvus. The sequence continues at coordinate 10,766,473 of NW_028317855.1, read as the reverse complement.
TTTTATGATTTTATGTATTGTTATTTATAAGATGCTAATTCTGCCACCTTGCTCATCAGAGTATTTATTTTGCACTGTACTTTTTAATTTGATGTACACTGAGTGGGTGTAACCTTATTATAGCCATTATACTAGCATATGCTTATAATTAACAATCTGACATATAGATTTGGATGCATATGCTTAAGGGGGCGGTTTTACTGCGCATGTGCAGTGGTTAGCAACTCGCGGGATGGCTATTTGATAATAGGGGTAACAATATAAATATTGGCCACTGATACCCCACCCCCCTTTGCAATCTACGTACATTGCTTATTTTAGCTTATAAAACTCCATTTCTGGAGCATATGTTTTCTTTCCCTGTGATCTAGGTGGCTTGTTCAAATCCCCAGGAAAATTGTGTTGATGTGCGCGCGCATCCTGTCCACAAAAAAATGGACGTGCTACAGCAGTTATTTTGATCCACGACAAAATGGCGCCGGCGTAATGCGCAGGCGCCAAAAGGTCAACAAAATGGCGGGTGCGACATGCGCACACACCATTTACACTATAAATAGGGACATTTAGACATCGGACGTTGTATGCCTACCCCCTATGAGTATGTGCTGGAGCATGAAACAAGTCAGGGAGGAGCTACAACATCATGACATCACGCCGCTGAGGCCCCAGCAGGTCCGGCGGCCATCTTTAACCACATGGCCAGTCTGTTTCTTTTGTATTGTACACCCTGTTGGAAAGCAATAAATCCCCTCTGTTAGCAATATTACGCTATGTGGCATCCTTTCTTTGGGCTCTATATGAGTCTAACCATCCACAGAGCCATTTAAAGAGAGAGTTAGATGTACTGTTACCCACTGAAGACTCAGAGGGGAACCATGACTGGGCTGTGCATACCTTGAAGTGGATCTGGCTGACCTGTTTGAGACAGTTGTGTTCTCAAATGCACTATGAAATTGCGCATCTTGTAAGTGCGCAGTTTTTCTGTTACCGGATAAACCACCACTTGAACTGGAGATCTCATAAAAAGATCCTCACATCCATTAATCTGGACTTTTTTCACTCTGATAGCACTATAGCCACCTTTGAGTGGCTCTTCTCAGAATTTATTCACTTGATCACTTATCTGGATGTTTATATATGATTATCACGTTTGCATAAGTATTTTGTGATCACCAATAGCACTATTGGCACTTTATTTATTATTGATAAATGTTTTTATTGATGTAACACCTCATATATTGCACTTTATTCCTATCATATATCTCAGCACTGCACCTATTTTTATTTAGTAGAGTTTTCTGCCAAAACGCTGCTGCTCCTGGATGCACTGGTCCTGGGTTTTTTTTTTCTGCTGGTAAACACTACTGCTACTATGGACACATATGATAATATAGAGGGCCATTTGGAAGCAGAAAAAAAAGTATGACACCCCTAAAATTGGCTGCAAAAATGTCTTGTGAGCATGAGGCCTAAAAAGAGGCTGATCGTCTGGTTGCACACACATTGGAGAGAGAGGTTACTGATAAATTTGAAGCTTCATTTCTCCATAGGGTGTACTAAAAAACTCCCTATTTCTACCACCTGCCCATAAAACACTTGAAGACCCCCCCCCAGGTAGACCTGTAGTTGCAGCTATGGAAAGTATCACAAGCGGTTTCTCCTAATATAAATATCAGTTTCTGTAACCTCTTGCACAAGGTCTGCAATCATATAACCGAGATGGCACACATTTTCTGAAGCTGCTTCTACCTTACTTATGTGAGCCCAGTTACTGTTCATCTAATTTCATAGTATATTTCCTTACTTGTCCATGCGGGTTGTCCATGCGGGTTGTTCTATGTAGGCCGCACCATCCAAACACTAAGAAAAATATTTGGCTACATCGCCTTTCCATTGAGGAAGGAAACAACATAAACGTAGTGTTCCCGGTCACTTCTTAGAGGTCTACAAAAAAAAACACAATTTCTACCTCAAGATTACAGGTCTAGATTATCAAATTAATGCCCAGGGGTCTCCCAGAGGCAGAGTTTTTTCAAAGGGAGACCTATTAGATCTGCACCATAGACACCCTTTTTTCCTGGACGATTAAATGGAAAGTTAGAAGTTGCCCCTTTTTTCTAACTATCCCTTATCATTCTGCTTGAGGTGATTGTAGCCACATTAGTGCACTTGCGACAGAAACAATTGAGTACTGACGTGATACTTTTTTAATTTGCACTAACTAGCAATTTTGAGGACAAGCTTGTCGCCTTCTTCAAGGTCCAGGCAGTACTCAGGGAGTGATATATGTGATCAAAAGTGACAGCATTAATAGCTGCCAATGTTATTTATGTGTAATATAGTATAATTAAACTGTCACTTTAAATGTTTAAATATTGAGTGTTAAAAGTTGAAAAATCTCACATCAATAACGTCAATATAATTGTTTACAGGTTCTTTTGTTATCCATGGCTTATTATGAGTGATCTGAGGGTACATTCATGGGTGGTCTCTTATTAATAGGAGATTCATAGTAAATTCAATAATAAAAAAAAATCTTGTATCTGTGTGCTCACTATATGATAACTCTTTAGTTATTATATGGAATGTACTAGTACTGTATGTAATAACATTCTTATAGCTTTTCATAGGTTTTATTAGCCAGATCCTTGTAAAATTGTGTGACTTTTATTGTATTTTTTTCCTTGCTGAGCCTTGTAGTCCTGGCATAACCCGATTTAGCTTTCATTTATTTTTTTGTAGCATTTTTATGATGTAAACAATCTTGACTGATTTTTTTATTGTTTAATGTTTAGTTTTTATATCCGTTTTGTTGTTCCGCGGCCATCAGGGTATGCTATTAGGCTGTATATATACATTTAATTATAAGTGTGGAGCTAAACATAAACATAACTAACTAAACATAAATTAAACCAAAAGTGGCAACACTTGCAAATGAATGGAAATAGTAGAAATGAAAAAATAAAGTGAACAAACTATAAGTCCCAATGCCAACAACTATAAGTCCCAATGCCAACAACTATAAGTCCCAAAATCCCACTCAAAAAATATCTTAAAGTGCAATCATGGATCTTCAGTTCCTAGATGATCAAACATTACATAGTTACATAGTTATTCATAGTTATTCTGGTTGAAAAAAGACAAAAGTCCATCCAGTTCAAGCATTAAAAAAAAAATTATAATCCTATACCCACAGTTGATCCAGAGGTAGGCAAAAAAACCCAGCAAATCATGATCCAATTTGCTCCTGCAGTGAAAAAAATTCCTTCCTGATCCCCCGGGAGGCGATAGGATATTCCCTGGATCAGCTTTACCATTATTCAAGTGAAACACGTGTCACCCCACTCCTTGCTCAAAGAAGGCTTATCAGATATATTTGACCATCATATTATAGAGTGGTTAAAATGGGCACAGGAACAATCATATGGCAACTGCCCCAGCCTCCTTCATAACCTCCAATGATGGTTCAGATGGCGTTCACCCACTCCATATGGGTCATCAGTACATGCGTTGTCAGGCATATAAGTAGCATGTGCATGAAATTAAAAAACTTCCCATAGCATAAAATCATTTAAGAACCAAAAAAACACACTTACATTGTTTAAAATCAATTACAGCACTGTGTTATCCACAAAGATTCGTGTGTTTCCACCTCCAAGATGGCCTGGAGTGTACACATGTGCGTGGTGATGTACGCCCAAGCTGCACCCGACACGTTTCATCACAAATTACATCATCAGGGATCAAAGGCACACGTCCATTACCACACACTTACATAGAAAGATCACGGAGAGAGGACCGGCATTGATTGGTCACACTCCCTAAATGGCATGGTTGCCATGATAAAGCCATAAACAACACCATCAACTGAATGCAGATGCAAATAGCACTCCAGCAGGATGACAAAAACATTATGCAAAGATCGCAATGAGTAATCAATCCGCACAGCCCCCTACTAGTGGATGGGAATGTCAATGCAATATATTATAAAACTGAGCTTCAAGGCCCCCTAGGGGTGGACAATATAGCTCCAAATTAAAAATCATTACAAAACAATATAGTAAAGGGCTTATACCACCACCTAATGGTAGACAATATTAATCAATATAATGTATGTGAAGCCCCCCAGAAAAGGACAAATTGGACAATAAAATAATAAATTGAGAAAATTAAACCCCTATAAAAAACAGCCAATTGTCTCTGCACTAGATCCAAATAAAATTACTAACCACAATAATACATAAAAATGTGTAAAATAACAGTGACTAAATCACGAATAGCAGTTACTATTAAGGCAATTGATATCCCAATCTATGTTTAAGCCATACGGTGCATAAGTCTTAAGGTCAAAAATCCACTTACAGAAACAAAATGGCAGTTGACTAGTGCAAAACTGCCTGTAAGATCGTTAATTATATCCTATGCAGAGTAATATATCACTACAGGAGTGAATGCAATTGTGTGTTTCCTCTTGTGTTGAAATGTCATCACTACATTGAAATCCAAAATTCCATAGAATTGATTTTAATATGATTGCAACATGTTCACCATGTTAATTAACCATCTTTCAGGCAGTTTTGCACTAGTCAACTGCCATTTTGTTTCTTCAAGTATTTCTTGGTTTACAATCCACATTTTAGTATAAGTGAGTCAGAGATATTATAAAGATACAGCTTTGTATCAATAGTATGGCATTCTTTTCTTATTTTTACATAAATCCACTTGACCTCTGAACAAGATATTTCCCTTTTAGCATTACCACCCCTCCAATAGGAGATACATATATCTATAGCAGTTCCCTCAGGGTTCTTATTATGAATGTGCGTAATGTCATGAAACACTATGCCACTGAAAACCCTTCCTAATATTAGCAATATGTTCGCTAAGGTGGATGTATAATTCCCTTGTGGTATGTCCTATATATTGTTTCCCACAAGGACAAATGAGCATATATACTACATTCTTTGAGTGGCAAGTAATAAAAGGATGAATATCATAAGTATTCAAAGTTTGAGTTGAATGGAAATTTAAAATGTTCTTATCCCTTAACACGTTCATTTTACACATATTATACTTCCTACAGGGGAAAAAACCCTTATAGTCATGGAAAACGACTGGGTGGTTAGGAGGGTCATAAATATTAGGGGCCACCCTATTTCTTAATGATGGAAATCCCCTAAAGGTAACTGTAGGTTTTTCAGGCAAGATGGGACCTAATAATCGATCATTTTTTAATATTGACCAATGTTTCTTCATAATATGTTTAACCTTATAATGTTGTGCAGAAAAAGAAGTGATAAGTGAGAGACCCAAAGAGCTAGGATCATCAGGCAACTTCTCTGGTCTCTATGTTTATAAAGTGTCCCTATCTCTTAGGGTAACTTCTGATATAATACTCTCAAGGTCCTCATCATTATAACCCTTTTCGATGATTCTAGATTTGAGAAATTTATCTTGTTCCAAAAAGTCCTGTGTGCGAGTAGAGTTCTGGCTCAGATATAAAAATTGACTCTTAGGTACAGATGCCAACCAAGAAGGATGGTGGCAACTCCTCATCGGTATGAGGCTGTTCCTTTCAGTAGATATAAAAAATGTGACAGTGACAATGGTATTATTCTCTATAGTGATTTTAAGATCAAGGAACGTTAGTTCACTATCACTTGCCTCATAATTCAGAGATATACCCCTATCGTTTTCATTCAGGTGATTCATATATAAGTTTATTGAGTTTAGATTGCCCTCCCTAATCAAAATCACATCATCAATATAACATTTCCACAATATGAGTTCCGATCTTTTCTCTTTGAATATTATATCATTCTCCCACACCCTTCAGTTGCAAATAATAAGATTCACCAAACCAGAAATAATTATGGCTCACAGAAAATTCTAACAAGTGGAAGATGAATTCCTTCTGTACAGTTGGAATGGGAGAGATATGATGTAAATAATAATGCACTGCTTCCATCCCATGTCGATGGGAGATGGCTGTATACAGTGATGCCACATCAGCCATGGCTAAAATATATCCTGGCTTCCATTGTAATTCTGCTAACATATTGATCACATGTCTTGTATCTTTCACATAAGCCGGGGTACCAAGCACCAACAGTTGTAAATAATAAATTATAAATCTCCCAGCTCAAGATGTGATAGAATGTATCCCACTAATAATGGGCCTACCAGGAGGATGAGATAAAGACTTATGAATCTTAGGCAAACTATACATCACCAGCACCCTGGGAGCTAAAGGTACCAGAAAAGCTCTCTATTTTTTATTTAGGATTCCATCCTTGAAAGCCCTATCAACCAAAATTGTAAGATCTTTCTTATACTTAAGTGTGGGATTAAGTGTTAATTTTGTAGAAGTTTCTGTATCTGCCAGTATCCTAGATATTTCCATATTATAGTCATCCTTATCCAGATGACTATACTGCCCCCTTTGTCAGCAGGGCGGATAACTATGTTTTTCCTAGCACACAGTTGGGTAATGCCTAACTGAATATCTTTTTGCAGGCTGACATTTCTAATTTTTAACGCATCAAGATCCTTCAAAACCAAATCCTTAAACACAAGCAGTGAGGGATTAGTCAAGGGGTTAAATAATGAATCATTAGACAAATTGGAATGTGTGACCTGAGACACAATCTTTCTAGAATCTTGCATAGGGTTTGACATCAAATATCTATATGACATTCAAATTGCGCACAAATTTCTGTACATCCAAGAATGTCTGGAACGTATTAAGATTACGCAGGGGGGCACATTTTTATCCCTTGTTCAGAGTGACCTCTTCCTCACATGAGAGGGTCACCCCACTGGGATTGAAAAATCCACTACTATTAAAATTACCACCATATTGTTTATTGTGTAGATTTTCAAATCTATTATGCGTGGGGATATTATATTGTACCTCTGTACCTCTATGAGGATGGTTACCTCTAAAGAGGTGCTGTCCTCTCCAAGGAGATAAGAAAGGTCTATTACCACCTGTAAAGTGTCCTTGATGGTGGTTTCTCCTAAAACCCTGCTCTTCTCTCCTGAATGGCGAAGAATGCCTAACTGTACCATAAGAGGAGGAATTATCCCCCTGCAAGGGAAATGCCCCTCTAGAGCTTTGTCTATCTCTGCTAATGGGAAAATGCCTGTATGCAGGTCTCCCATAAACAATGGATCCTGTTCCTCTAGGACCTTTATTGGTATTGGCCCCCTGAAGGGGTATATATGTACCTGGTGTACGGAAAGGTGCAGGAGCCTCATGTCTATTTTCACCTTGCCCAAAAAAAACTATTATTCCCAACTGGGGGTCCATTATAATTCTCTCCACAGTACTGACCTGTACCTTGGTCAGCGCAATGATTGCTCCCCATCTGCAGAGGATGTGGAATTTGTCCAATCATATCAACACCCTCAGGAATTTGCCATTTGAAAATGACATTATTTTTATAATCCAACACATCTCTATTGTATTTTTTCTTCTTTTTCACTTTTTGGTCAGCCTCCTCCTTAACGACTTGCCTACCAGGCACTTACACCCCCTTCCTGCCCATGCCAAATTTCATCTTTCAGCACTGTCGCACTTTGAATGACAATTGCGCGGTCATGCAAACATTGCACCCATATGAAACGTTTAAAACAAATTTCACACAAATAGAGATTTATTTTGGTGGTATGTACTCACCGATGGGTGTTTTATTTTTTTGTGCTATAAACAAAAAAAGAGCAAACATTTTGAAACAAAATTTTTTTCTTTGTTTCTATTATAACATTTTGCAAACGGTTAATTTTTCTCCTTCACTGATGTGCGTTGATGAGGCTGCACTGATAGGCAGCACTGATAGGCATCACTGATGGGCACTGATAGGTGGCACTGATGGGCAGCACTGATAAGTTGGCACTGATATGAAACAATGATGGGCACTGATAGGTGGCACTGAAGGGCACTGATAGGCGGCACTGATGGGTGGCACTGACTGGCGGCACTGATGGGTGGCACTGATGGGTAGCACTGATGGACACAGGTGGGTGGAATTGCTGGACACAGGTGGGTGGCACTGATGGGCACAGGTGGGTGGAACTGATGGGCACTTGTGGGCGGCACTGGTGATTGGCACTGCTGGGCACTGATCATCCTCTCACAATTGATAGTTATCGGCAGTACTTTCCTCACTCTGTGACAGCATGAGGAAAGTGCAGCCGATAACTGCCAACTGCATTTACCGGTGATCTGCTGTGTCATTGGACACAGCTGATCACGTGGTAAAAGGCAGCTGTGATTGGCCTTTTACCACATCACGTGATCAGCTGTGTCCGTAGGACACAGCGATCATGGAGATCGCTGGGGGGGCGCGTGGGAGGGCACATTCTGGGAGGACGTCATATCACGCCCTCCCAGAACTGGCCAGCCACAGTGAAGCCATCATTCGGCTATCCGTGGTTGGCAAGTGGTTAAGGAGAACTTTTTTAAGGGATTCTGATTTAGTAGCATGCTCAGCATTCTCTTTCAAAGGTAAGAGTTTATTCTTTACCAAATTGATTTCCTCATCTAATTTACCTAATTTATGTTTCTTTTTGGCTATCAAAAAATGTAAAAAGCTGACACCAGCTTTATTGAAATACTCAAACCATTGCTGTAACTTTAATTCTCCTTTCTGCAGGGAAACATCCCATCTCAAACTTCTAGGGACCATGTTTTCTGCTGTATATTGCTCACAGAACACTATATCCCATTTAGTAAGGATCTCGGCAATCATTACATTTTTTAACCCTAAAAAATAACCATTGAGGTCATCACTAGAGTTATCAGTCCCATCAAATACACCCTTAGTATCAACATTTTGTTGAGTTCTAAACGCAAATATATTCATAATATAAGCAACAACAGTGATCAATGTAAATGAAACACCCAAAATGCAAAATTAATGAAAATTGAGCCTGCAGCAGATAAATTGTCTTAAAAAATAATATGTATAAATAACATCGAAATCTGCACTGTTTCAAAGAAAATAAGAGCTACCAACACTAAATTCTGATACAAAGAATTTGCAAGACATATAAATATAGGTGTGGCACTAAAAATGCAAAAAAACTATCTAATAACATTGACTAAACATAAATGAAACCAAAAGTGATAACACTTGCAAATGAATGGAAATAGAAATGAGAAAATAACCAATATGGTGGTAATTTTAATGGGACTAGGAAACATCTCCCATCTAAATCTTGGTCCACTCAGAATAGATCTTAGGGTCACGAACAACATAACAACCACCAGGATTTTCACAGAGGAATGGGTATTGGCATAAAAAGAATAATGGATGTAAGAAGGGGACCAGAGGGGGGAGGAGGATTCAGTCCCAAAAGAAGAAGGATGTGAGGAGTAGTGGGATTTTCAATCTCAGTGGGGTGAGCCTCTCACTTAAGGAGGAGATTACTCTGAGCAAGGGATTAAAATTTGCCCCCCTGCGTAATCTTAATACGTTCCAGAATTTCATAGATGTACGCAAATTGAATGTCAAAACATATTTGATGTCAAACCCTATGCGAGATTCTAGAGAGATTGTGTCTCAGGTCACACATTTGTCTAATGCTTCATTATTTAACCCCCTGACTAAGTTGTCTCCCTCACTGCTTGTGTTTAAGGATTTGGTTTTGAAGGATCCTAATGCATTAAAAATTAGAAATGTCAGCCCGCAAAAAGATATTCAGTTAGGCATTAACCAACCATGTGCTAGGAAAAACATAGTTATCCACCCTGCTGACAAGGGAGTGGTATAGTCATCTTGGATAAGGATGACTGTAATATGGAAATGTCTAGGATACTGGCGGATACAGAAACTTCTACAAAATGAACACATAATCCCACACTTAAGTATAAGAAAGATCTTATGATATTGGTTGATAGGGGTTTCAAGGATGGAATCCTAAATAAAAAAGAGAGCTTTTCTGGTACCTTTAGCGCCCAGGGTGCTGGTGATGTATAGTTTGCCTAAGATTCATAAGTCTTTATCTCATCCTCCTGGTAGGCCCATTTTTAGTGGGATAAATTCTATCACAACTCAAGCTGGGAGATTTATAGATTATTATTCACAACCGTTGGTGCTTGGTACCCCGGCTTATGTGAAAGATACGAGACCTGATCAATTTATTAGCAGAATTACAATGGAAGCCAGGATATATTTTTGCCACGGCTAATGTGGCATCACTGTATACAGCCATCTCCCATCAACATGGGATTAAAGCAGTGCATTGTTAATTACATCATAACTCTCCATTCCAACTGTACAGAAGGAATTCATCTTCCACTTGTTAGAATTTTCTGTGAGCCATAATTATTTCTGGTTTGGTGAATCTTATTATTTGCAACTGAAGGGTGTGGCCATGGGGGCTAAATTTTCTCCCAGTATGGCCATCCTGTTCAGGCCATGTGGGAGAATGATATAATATTCAAAGAGAAAAGATCGGAACTCATATTGTGGAGACTTTATATTGATAATGTGATTTTGATTAGGGAGGGCGATCTAAACTCAATAAACTTATATATGAATCACCTGAATGAAAATGATAGGGGTATATCTCTGAATTATGAGGCAAGTGATAGTGGACTAATGTTCCTTGGTCTTAAAATCACTATAGAGAATAATACCATTTTCACTTCCACCTTTTTTATATCTACTGAAAGGAACAGCCTCATACAGATGAGGAGTTGCCACCATCCTTCTTGATTGGCATCTGTACATAAGAGTCAATTTTTACATCTGAGGCGGAATTCTACCCGCACACATGACTTTTTGGAACAAACTAAATTTCTCAAATCTAGAGTCATCGAAAAGGGTTATAATGATGAGGACCTTGAGAGAATTATATCGGAAGTTACCCTAAGAGATAGGGGCACTTTATTAACAGAGATCTTGTTGATCCTAGCTCTTTGGGTCTCTCACTTATCACTTCTTTTTCTGCACAACATTATAAGGTTAAACAGATTATGAAGAAACATTGGTCAATGTTAACAAATTATCGATTATTAGGTCCCATCTTGCCTGAAAAGCCTACAGTTACCTTTAGGGGATTTCCATCATTTAGAAATAGGGTGGCCACTAATATTTATGACCCTCCTAACCGCCAGGTCATTTCCATGATTATAAGGGTTTTTTCCCCTGTAGGAATTGTAATATGTGTAAAATGAATGTGTTAAGGGATAAGAACATTTTAAATTTCCATTCAACTCAGACTTTGAGTGGCAAGTAATAAAAGGATGAATATCATAAATCTTCAAAGGATGTAGTATATATGCTCATGTGTCCTTGTGGGAAACAATATATAGGGCATACCACAAGGGAATTACACACCCTCCTTAGCAAACATATTGCTAATATTAGGAAGGGTTTTCAGTGGTATAGTGTTTCACGACATTACTCACTTTTTCATAATAAGAACTATGAAGGAACTGGGGTTTTTTTTGCTATAGATAAATGTATCTCCCATTGGAGGGGTGGTAATGCTAAAAGGAAAATATCTTGTTCAGAGGTCAAGTGGATTTTTGACCTTAAGACTTATGCACCGTATGGTTTAAACATCGATTGGGATATCAGCTGCTTTATTAATAATAACTGTTATTCATGATTTAGTCACTGTTATTTTACACATTTTTATGTATTATTGTGGTTAGCAATTTTATTTGGATCTAGTTTAATTTTCTCAATTTATTATTTTATTGTCCAATTTGACCTTTTCTGGGGGGCTTCATATACATTATATTGATTAATATTGTCTACCATTAGGTAGCGGTATAAGCCCTTTACTATATTGTTTTGTAATGATTTTTAATTTGGAGCTATATTGCCCACCCCTAGGGGGCCTTGAAGCTCAGTTTTATATTATATTGCCTTGACAGTATAATGTGCATGTATTCCCATCCATTAGTAGGGGGCTGTGCGGATTGGATTACTCATTGCAATCTTTGCATAATGTTTTTGTCATCCTGCTGGAGTGCTATTTGCATCTGCATTCAGTTGATGGGGTTGTTTATGGCTTTGTCATGGCAACCATGCCATTTAGGGAGTGTGACCAATCAATGCCAGTCCTCTCTCATTGATCTTTCTATATAAGTGCGTGGTGATGGACCGTGTGCCTTTGATCCCTGATGACGTCATTTGTGATGAAATGTGTCGGGTGAAGCTTGGGCGTACGTCACCACGGACATGTGCACGCTCCCGGCCATCTTGGAAGTGGAAACACGTGGATCTTTGTGGATAAAATAGCGCTGTAATTTATTTTATATGATGTAAGTGCATTTTTATTGGTTCAAATACCTTTTTAAATGATTTTTTGCTATGGGAAGTTTTTCATTCCATGCACATGCTACTTATAAGCCTGACAACGCATACACTGATGACCCATATGGAGTGGGTGAACGCCATCTGAACCATCATTGGAGGTTATGAAGGAGACTGGAGCAGTTGCCATATGACTAATAGCATACCCTGATGCCCATGGGACAACAAAACTGATATAAAAACTAAACATTAAACAATAAAAAAATCAGTCAAAATTGTTTACATCATAAAAATTTTACAAAAAAATAAATGAAAGCTAAATTGGGTTATGCCAGGACTACAAGGCTCAGCAAGGACAAAATTACAATAAAAGTCACACAATTTTACAAGGACCTGGCTAATAAAACCTATGAAAAGCTATAAGAACGTTATTACATACAGTACTAGTACATTCCATATAATAACTAAAGAGTTATCATATAATGAGCACACAGATACAAGATTTTTTTGTATTATTGAACTTACTATGAATCTCCTAATAATAGGAGACCACCCATGAATGTACCCTCAGATCACTCATAATAAGCCATGGATAACAAAAGAACCTGTAAACAATTATATTGACCTTACTGATGTGAGATTTTTCCACTTGTAACACATTTTTAGCTCCACTTATATTTATATGTCTTGCAAATTCTTTGTATCAGAATTAAGTTGGCAGCTCTTGTTTTCTTTGAACCAATGCAGATTTCAACATTATTTATGTATATATACATTTTATATATATATATATATATATATATATATATATATATAAGGCTTAATCCCCACAGATCATTTCCCTGTAGATAGCTTGACGAAGAAGCATGCATGACTATTACAGACATTTTTCAGAATGCTCAGAAACATGTTGCTCTTCCCCGCCAGTGACGTCATAACTAGAGATGAGCGAATCGAAGTAGGCGAAGTGGAATTCGAGTCGAATATTGGAAAATTTTCGATTCGCACCGAATCCGAAAAATAGCCTACTTCGGACGCGCGAATCGAAATTTTTCCTAAAATGGCGGCGGACATGTGCGGCGACGGAGCGGGGATGTCTGGGAAGGCGCGCAGACAAGGCGCGCTGACCCATAATGCATTCCTTAATGACATGTGATCGCATTAGCCAATCAGCAGCCAGGCAGCCAGCACTGTGTAATGGTCGAGCTATAAATAGCGGCCATTTTAGAATTCTTCATTTGCCTCCAGACATTCAAGAGAGGCAGACCGCTCTGTATTAGGGACAGAGTTAGGGCCACAGAAACGTTACTTGGGGACAGAGAAACGTTACTTAGGGACAGAGAAGCATTACTCAGGGACACAGAATTGTTAATGAGGGCCACAGAATCGTTACTTAGGGCCAAAGAAACGCTAGTTAGGGCCACAGAATTGTTACTCAGGGACAGACAGAATTGTTACTGAGTGCCAGAGAATTGTTACTTAGGGCCACAGAAACGTTAGTTAGGGCCACAGAATTGTTACTCAGGGACAGACACAGAATTGTTACTGAGGGCCACAGAACTGTTACTGAGGGCCACAGAAACGTTAGTTAGGGCCACAGAATTGTTACTCAGGGACAGACACAGAATTGTTACTGAGGGCCACAGAACTGTTACTTAGAGCCACAGAAACGTTAGTTAGGGCCAAAGAATTGTTACTCAGGGACAGACACAGAATTGTTACTGAGGGCCACAGAATTGTTACTTAGGGCCACAGAATTGTTACTCAGGGACAGACAGAATTGTTACTGAGTGCCAGAGAATTGTTACTTAGGTCCACAGAAACGTTACTCAGGGACACAGAATTGTTACTGAGGGCCACAGAACTGTTACTTAGGGCCACAGAAACGTTAGTTAGGGCCACAGAATTGTTACTCAGGGACAGACACAGAATTGTTACTGAGGGCCACAGAATTGTTACTTAGGGCCACAGAAACGTTACTCAGGGACACAGAATAGTTACTGAGGGCCACAGAACCGTTACTTAGGGCCACAGAATTGTTACTCAGGGACAGACACAGAATTGTTACTCAGGGACACAGAATTGTTACTGAGGGCCACAGAACCGTTACTTAGGGCCACAGAAACGTTACTCAGGGACACAGAATTGTTACTGAGGGCCACATAACCGTTACTTAGGGCCACATAATTGTTACTCAGGGACAGACACAGAATTGTTACTGAGGGACACAGAATTGTTACTGAGGGCCACAACCGTTACTTAGGGCCACAGAATTGTTACTCAGGGACACAGAATTGTTACTGAGGGCCACAGAACCGTTACTTAGGGCCACAGAATTGTTACTCAGGGACAGACACAGAATTGTTACTGAGGGACACAGAATTGTTACTGAGGGCCACAGAAACGTTAATCAGGGACACAGAATTGTTACTGAGGGCCACAGAACCGTTACTTAGGGCCACATAAAAGTTAATCAGGGACACAGAATTGTTACTGAGGGCCACAGAACCGTTACTTAGGGCCACAGAATTGTTACTCAGGGACAGACACAGAATTGTTACTGAGGGACACAGAATTGTTACTGAGGGCCACAGAACCGTTACTTAGGGCCACAGAAACGTTAATCAGGGACACAGAATTGTTACTGAGGGCCACAGAACCGTTACTTAGGGCCACATAAACGTTAATCAGGGACACAGAATTGTTACTGAGGGCCACAGAACCGTTACTTAGGGCCAAAGAATTGTTACTCAGGGACAGACACAGAATTGTTACTGAGGGACACAGAATTGTTACTGAGGGCCACAGAACCGTTACTTAGGGCCACAGAAAGGTTACTCAGGGACACAGAATTGTTACTGAGGGCCACAGAACTGTTACTTAGGGCCACAGAATTGTTCCTCGGACAGACACAGAATTGTTACTCAGGGACACAGAATTGTTACTGAGGGCCACAGAACCGTTACTTAGGGCCACATAAACGTTAATCAGGGACACAGAATTGTTACTGAGGGCCACAGAACCGTTACTTAGGGCCACGTAAATGTTAATCAGGGACAGACACAGAATTGTTACTGAGGGCCACAGAACTGTTACTTAGGGCCACAGAATTGTTACTCGGACAGACACAGAATTGTTACTCAGGGATACAGAATTGTTACTGAGGGCCACAGAACCGTTACTTAGGGCCACAGAATTGTTACTCAGGGACACAGAATTGTTACTGAGGGCCACAGAACTGTTACTTAGGGCCACAGAAAGGTTACTCAGGGACACAGAATTGTTACTGAGGGCCACAGAACTGTTACTTAGGGCCACAGAATTGTTACTCGGACAGACACAGAATTGTTACTCAGGGACACAGAATTGTTACTGAGGGCCACAGAACCGTTACTTAGGGCCACATAAACGTTAATCAGGGACACAGAATTGTTACTGAGGGCCACAGAACCGTTACTTAGGGCCACATAATTGTTACTCAGGGACAGACACAGAATTGTTACTGAGGGACACAGAATTGTTACTGAGGGCCACAGAACCGTTACTTAGGGCCACAGAATTGTTACTCAGGGACAGACACAGAATTGTTACTCAGGGACACAGAATTGTTACTCAGGGACACAGAATCGTTGAATTAAAGAGTATGTCAGACAACATGCAGAGGAGTGGCAGAGGAGGCAATGTTTTAGGAGCGAGCAGACGTGACAGCAGAGGAAGGGGTCGAGGCAGCACTATTCGCAGCCAGAGGCCAGTGCTCCCGGTGTCATCCAGCGGCCGTGTCTCCACAGACAACCCTGCCGTCGTCGATTGGTTGGCTCGGTCGTCTTCCTCTTCCCAGGTCACCTCTGACACCTACAGCCAACGGTCGGTGGGTACGTCAGACACAACCGTTAGTTGGCATGGCCCGGGACCAAGCCCACTGAAATCACGTGTCCTCTACCTGCCCCTGTCCTTTGGTGTTCCCTCACCAAGCGAAGTATCGCATGCTGTGGGCTCAGCCCCACTGTACAGTGAGGAAGAGCTAACAGAGGGCGGTCAGGAACGGGGGGAGACATCCGCCTTTTCAGCAGCCAGGCGAAGAAGTAGTGGCGAGGAGAGTGGCTCGGTAGCCGGTCTAGAGACAGGTCTGTCTCCTGACCCAGACGCAGCCGAGGGGGCTAGTAGTGAGGCGGAGACCCTACTTGATGATGAGGAGGTTGATCGCACTTGGCAGCCTCGTCGTCATCAGGCAATTTCTTCCGCATCATCAGGAGAAGAGGGTGGCAGCTTGGCAGCGAGCAAAACAGTCGGTGGGTTGCCCAGGAGACAGCAGCAGGGTCGCAGCAGTGTCAGTGGAGCCAAACGGCCACGGAGTAGAGCACCAGCTCCACTGCAGCCTACCACCATGGCCAGTAGTGGTGCCGGTGTGCACGGAGGAAGCAGCAGTCAGCCAGTGAGGAGTATCGGGGGCTAAGTTTCCTACTCGGCGGTGTGGCATTTTTTTGTCAAGCCGCCCGAGGAAGTAAACGTAGCCGTATGTCGACTATGTGGCCAGAAAGTCAAGCGTGGCCAGGGGGCCCATGTTGGGACTACAGCGTTGCGGCAGCATATGCAGCGTCGCCATTTGGTGGCCTGGGAAAACCGTGATAAAGATACGGCGGTTCTGCCCGCCCCAGCCCCCGCTCCATCACCCGCTCCGTTACTTGCTCCGTCACCTGACGTCAATCGCCCTCCATTAGCCAGTCAAGGCTCCAACACCTCTGCTGAGGGGAGTTGTCGCTCGTTGGCATCTTCCGCTCGTTCAGATGCTCCTTCTCCTGCTACTCCTCTTCACGGATTCCGTCAGCAGTCTTTCTTGGAATCAGTTTCCAAGAGACAACAGTTTGCGAGCACGCACCCGACGGTGCAAAAGCTAAACGTCCTCCTGTCCAAGTTGCTGGTGCTGCAGTCCCTCCCTTTCCAAGTGGTGGACTCAGCACCTTTCCGAGAAATGATGGCTTGTGCCGCGCCGCGGTGGAGAGTGCCAAGCCGTCATTTCTTCGCCAAAAAGGCAGTGCCAGCCCTGCATTCACATGTAGAAGAGATGGTGGGCCAGTCTTTGAGCATGTCGGTCTCTGCCAAAGTGCACGGCAGCGCCGACGTGTGGAGCTGTAACTACGGTCAGGGACAGTACATGTCATTTACGGCCCACTGGGTGAACGTGGTGCCGTCACAGCCGCACCAGCAACTTGGACAGGTCACGCCGCTTTTGCCTCCACGTTTGCACGTCCTTGGTCCGGCAAAGATGTCCGCCTCTACCACCTCTTCTTCCGCCGTGTCCTCAGCCGCCACCCCCGTGCCAAGTCCCATTACCCGACCGGCATATCACATGTGCAGGGCGCAACGGTGTCACGCTGTGCTGCACCTGGTATGCCTTGGCGAACGTAGTCACACAGGGGAGGAACTTCTCAGTGTAATGAACAGAGAAATCGACAGATGGCTGTCTCCGCGCAAACTCAAAATCGGAACCATGTTGACCGACAACGGAAAGAACATGTTGTCTGCTCTGCGTCAAGGAAGGTTGTGCCATGCGCCATGCATGGCTCACGTGTTCAATCTGGTTGTCAAGCGGTTCCTAAAATCCACCATCCCACTGCAAGACATCCATAAAATGTCACGTAAACTTTGCATGCATTTCAGCCATTCCTACACCGCAAAGCACACCCTCCTTGAGCTGCAGCGGCAGAACGGAATTCCACAGCATCGCCTGATCTGCGACGTTGCAACAAGGTGGAATTCAACCCTACACATGTTAGACCGCCTTTACGAACAGCGAAAGGCCATCACCGATTTCCTGATGTTACAAGCGGATAAAGGTACTCCCCTGTGTAACTTTGATGTCAGCCATTGGCAGCTCATGCGTGACACCTGCCGCTTGCTCAGGCCCTTTGAGGAGGCCACGCTATTCGTGAGTCGGCAGGACTATGGGATGAACGACGTCATTCCTCTGTTGCACGTCCTGGAACAAATGCTGTTAACAATGGCTGGTCAGGGTGCGGTAGACGTGGCGCACAGATCTCAACGCCACATGACCCCTGTGGGGGCAGGACAGGAAGAAGAGGAGGAGGTAGAGGAGGACATTTGTGCTCAGGAATTATTGAGTGAAATGGGTGGTTTTTCCACTCAGCGGACAGGAGTGGAGGAGCAGGAGCATCTGGTAGAGGAGGAGGAGGAGGAGACAGAGGACCCAGACGCACCGTGGCAGTATGCTGTGGAGATGGAGGCAGGGAGTCCCTCGCATTCCTTGGCACAAATGGCCCATAGCATGCTCGGTTGCTTGCGTAGCGACAGCCGAATAATAACCATCAGACAGAGGGATGACTTTTGGCTGTCCACCTTGTTGGACCCTCGCTACCGTTCAAAAATGGTGGCCCTTTTCACACCTGCTGAGAGGGAGGCCAAAATAACGTACTATAAAAACCACCTATGTAGTCAGTTGGTCTCTGCCTTTGTGCGCCAACGTCCATCCTCAGACACTGTGGGCCCTGTGCGCTCGCGTTCCGCTGCCATGGCAGCAGGGGAGGGGTGGGGTGGTAGGAGCAGTGGCAGCTCCACCAGCAGCGGCTGCCTCAGTCTGCAGTCGATGATGAGTAGCTTTCTTCACCAGCGCAGTGAGGAAACTACTAACCAGCCGCAGCAGCAGCAGCATCAGGTGGACCTGGAGCAGGACCTCAAACAACAGGCTTGGGCCTACTTGGACAGCACCCTGCCAACCGAGGTAGACAATCCCCTTGACTACTGGGCAACGAAACTTGACCTTTGGCCCCAACTAGCTGAATTTGCCCTTGAAAGGCTGTCATGCCCGGCCAGTAGCGTGGCATCGGAGCGCGTGTTTAGTGCGGCAGGAGGTATTGTAACTTCGCGGAGGACACGACTGTCCACCCAAAGTGTGGAGAGACTCACGTTTGTGAAAATGAATCAGGCGTGGATTAGTCTGGATTTCAAACCACCAGTTCCTGACACAACTGACTAAATCCGCCATGAATCATGCCTCAAACATGTGCCACTTTCAGGTCTCCTCACACACTGCTGGTGTGTTCCATTTTTTGTCATAGGGTGCTGGCAGATTACGGGCCTCCCATAGCTGCTGCCAGGCCACTAATCTGCCATGGGCCCCTATATATCGCCTCCTCATGCTGCTGCCAAGTCCAGAGTCTGTCATGGGTCCCTGTACGGCCTCCCATTGCTGCTGTCTCCATCGCCACACTCTGCCATGTGCCACTTTCAGGTCTCCTCACACACTGCTGGTGTGTTGAATTTTTTGACATAGGGTGCTGGCAGATTACGGGCCTCCCATAGCTGCTGCCAGGCCCCTAATCTGCCATGGGCCCCTATATACCACCTCCTCATGCTGCTGCCAAGTCCAGAGTCTCTCATGGGTCCCTGTACGGCCTCCCATTGCTGCTGTCTCCATCGCCACACTCTGCCATGTGCCACTTTCAGGTCTCCTTACACTGCTGGTGTGTTGAATTTTTTGACATAGGGTGCTGGCAGATTACGGGCCTCCTATAGCTGCTGCCAGGCCCCTAATCTGCCATAGGCCCCTATATACCGCCTCCTCATGCTGCTGCCAGGTCCAGAGTCTCTCATGGGTCCCTGTACGGCCTCCCATTGCTGCTGTCTCCATCGCCACACTCTGCCATGTGCCACTTTCAGGTCTCCTCACACACTGCTGGTGTGTTGAATTTTTTGACATAGGGTGCTGGCAGATTACGGGCCTCCTATAGCTGCTGCCAGGCCCCTAATCTGCCATAGGCCCCTATATACCGCCTCCTCATGCTGCTGCCAGGTCCAGAGTCTCTCATGGGTTCCTGTACGGCCTCCCATTGCTGCTGTATCCATCGCCACACTCTGCCATGTGCCACTTTCAGGTCTCCTCACACTGCTGGTGTATTGAATTTTTTGACATAGGGTGCTGGCAGATTACGGGCCTCCTATAGCTGCTGCCAGGCCCCTAATCTGCCATAGGCCCCTATATACCGCCTCCTCATGCTGCTGCCAGGTCCAGAGTCTCTCACGGGTCCCTGTACGGCCTCCCATTGCTGCTGTCTCCATCGCCACACTCTGCCATGTGCCACTTTCAGGTCTCCTCACACTGCTGGTGTGTTGAATTTTTTGACATAGGGTGCTGGCAGATTACGGGCCTCCTATAGCTGCTGCCAGGCCCCTAATCTGCCATAGGCCCCTATATACCGCCTCCTCATGCTGCTGCCAGGTCCAGAGTCTCTCATGGGTCCCTGTACGGCCTCCCATTGCTGCTGTCTCCATCGCCACACTCTGCCATGTGCCACTTTCAGGTCTCCTCACACACTGCTGGTGTGTTGAATTTTTTGACATAGGGTGCTGGCAGATTACAGGCCTCCTATAGCTGCTGCCAGGCCCCTAATCTGCCATAGGCCCCTATATACCGCCTCCTCATGCTGCTGCCAGGTCCAGAGTCTCTCATGGGTCCCTGTACGGCCTCCCATTGCTGCTGTCTCCATCGCCACACTCTGCCATGTGCCACTTTCAGGTCTCCTCACACTGCTGGTGTGTTGAATTTTTTGACATAGGGTGCTGGCAGATTACGGGCCTCCTATAGCTGCTGCCAGGCCCCTAATCTGCCATAGGCCCCTATATAGCGCCTCCTCATGCTGCTGCCAGGTCCAGAGTCTCTCATGGGTCCCTGTACGGCCTCCCATTGCTGCTGTCTCCATCGCCACACTCTGCCATGTGCCACTTTCAGGTCTCCTCACACTGCTGGTGTGTTGAATTTTTTGACATAGGGTGCTGGCAGATTACGGGCCTCCTATAGCTGCTGCCAGGCCCCTAATCTGCCATAGGCCCCTATATACCGCCTCCTCATGCTGCTGCCAGGTCCAGAGTCTCTCATGGGTCCCTGTACGGCCTCCCATTGCTGCTGTCTCCATCGCCACACTCTGCCATGTGCCACTTTCAGGTCTCCTCACACACTGCTGGTGTGTTGAATTTTTTGACATAGGGTGCTGGCAGATTACGGGCCTCCTATAGCTGCTGCCAGGCCCCTAATCTGCCATAGGCCCCTATATACCGCCTCCTCATGCTGCTGCCAGGTCCAGAGTCTCTCATGGGTCCCTGTACGGCCTCCCATTGCTGCTGTCTCCATCGCCACACTCTGCCATGTGCCACTTTCAGGTCTCCTCACACTGCTGGTGTGTTGAATTTTTTGACATAGGGTGCTGGCAGATTACGGGCCTCCTATAGCTGCTGCCAGGCCCCTAATCTGCCATAGGCCCCTATATACCGCCTCCTCATGCTGCTGCCAGGTCCAGAGTCTCTCATGGGTCCCTGTACGGCCTCCCATTGCTGCTGTCTCCATCGCCACACTCTGCCATGTGCCACTTTCAGGTCTCCTCACACTGCTGGTGTGTTGAATTTTTTGACATAGGGTGCTGGCAGATTACGGGCCTCCTATAGCTGCTGCCAGGCCCCTAATCTGCCATAGGCCCCTATATACTGCCTCCTCATGCTGCTGCCAAGTCCAGAGTCTGTCATGGGTCCCTGTACGGCCTCCCATTGCTGCTGTCTCCATCGCCACACTCTGCCATGTGCCACTTTCAGGTCTCCTCACACTGCTGGTGTGTTGAATTTTTTGACATAGGGTGCTGGCAGATTACGGGCCTCCCATAGCTGCTGCCAGGCCCCTAATCTGCCATGGGCCCCTATACCGACTCCTCATGCTGTGACGTTGCAACAAGGTGGAATTCAACCCTACATATGTTAGACCGCCTTTACGAACAGCAAAAGGCCATCACAGATTTCCTGATGTTAAAAGCGGATAAAGTTACTCCCTGTGTAACTTAGATGTCAGCCATTGGCAGCTCATGCGTGACACCTGCGCTTGCTCAGGCCCTTTGAGGAGGCCACGCTATTCGTGAGTCGGCAGGACTATGGGATGAACGACGTCATTCCTCTGTTGCACGTCCTGGAACAAATGCTGTTAACAATGGCTGGTCAGGGTGCGGTAGACGTGGCGCACAGATCTCAACGCCACATGACCCCTGTGGGGGCAGGACAGGAAGAAGAGGAGGAGGTAGAGGAGGACATTGGTGCTCAGGAATTATTGAGTGAAATGGGTGGTTTTTCCACTCAGCGGACAGGAGTGGAGGAGCAGGAGCATCTGGTAGAGGAGGAGGAAGAGGAGACAGAGGACCCAGACGCACCGTGGCAGTATGCTGTGGAGATGGAGGCAGGGAGTCCCTCGCATTCCTTGGCACAAATGGCCCATAGCATGCTCGCTTGCTTGCGTAGCGACAGCCGAATAATAACCATCAGACAGAGGGATGACTTTTGGCTGTCCACCTTGTTGGACCCTCGCTACCGTTCAAAAATGGTGGCCTTTTTCACACCTGCTGAGAGGGAGGCCAAAATAACGTACTATAAAAACCACCTATGTAGTCAGCTGGTCTCTGCCTGTCTGCGCCAACGTCCATCCTCAGACACTGTGGGCCCTGTGCGCTCGCATTCCGCTGCCATGGCAGCAGGGGAGGGGTGGGGTGGTAGGAGCAGTGGCAGCTCCACCAGCAGCGGCTGCCTCAGTCTGCAGTCGATGATGAGTAGCTTTCTTCACCAGCGCAGTGAGGAAACTACTAACCAGCCGCAGCAGCAGCAGCAGCAGCATCAGGTGGACCTGGAGCAGGACCTCAAACAACAGGCTTGGGCCTACTTGGACAGCACCCTGACAACCGAGGTAGACAATCCCCTTGACTACTGGGCAACGAAACTTGACCTTTGGCCCCAACTAGCTGAATTTGCCCTTGAAAGGCTGTCATGCCCGGCCAGTAGCGTGGCATCGGAGTGCGTGTTTAGTGCGGCAGGAGGTATTGCAACTCCGCGGAGGACACGACTGTCCACCCAAAGTGTGGAGAGACTCACGTTTGTGAAAATGAATCAGGCGTGGATTAGTCTGGATTTCAAACCACCAGTTCCTGACACAACTGACTAAATCCGCCATGAATCATGCCCCAAACATGTGCCACTTTCAGGTCTCCTCACACTGCTGGTGTGTTCCATTTTTTGTCATAGGGTGCTGGCAGATTACGGGCCTCCCATAGCTGCTGCCAGGCCCCTAATCTGCCATGGGCCCCTATACCGCCTCCTCATGCTGCTGCCAAGTCCAGAGTCTCTCATGGGTCCCTGTACGGCCTCCCATTGCTGCTTTCTCCATCGCCACACTCTGCCATGTGCCACTTTCAGGTCTCCTCACACTGCTGGTGTGTTGAATTTTTTGTCATAGGGTGCTGGCAGATTACGGGCCTCCCATAGCTGCTGCCAGGCCCCTAATCTGCCATGGGCCCCTATACCGCCTCCTCATGCTGCTGCCAGGTCCAGAGTCTCTCATGGGTCCCTGTACGGCCTCCCATTGCTGCTGTCTCCATCGCCACACTCTGCCATGTGCCACTTTCAGGTCTCCTCACACTGCTGGTGGGTTCCATTTTTTGTCATAGGGTGCTGGCAGATTACGGGCCTCCCATAGCTGCTGCCAGGCCCCTAATCTGCCATGGGCCCCCGTACCGACTCCTCATGCTGCTGCCAGGCCCGTAATCTGTCATGGGCCCCTGTTGTCGCTTGTTGGCATATTCCGCTCGTTCAGATGCTCCTTCTCCTGCTACTCCTCTTCACGGATTCCGTCAGCAGTCTTTCTTGGAATCCGTTTCCAAGAGACAACAGTTTGCGAGCACGCACCCGACGGTGCAGAAGCTGAACGTCCTCCTGTCCAAGTTGCTGCTGCCAGGCTCGTAATCTGTCATGCGCCCCTGTACCGCCTCCTCATGCTGCTGCCAGGTCCAGAGTGTGTCATGGGCCCCCGTACCGACTCCTCATGCTGCTGCCAGGCCCGTAATCTGTCATGGGCCCCTGTACCGCCTCCCCATGCTGCTGCCAGGTCCAGAGTGTGTCATGGGTCCCTGTACGGCCTCCCATTGCTGCTGCCAGGCCCGTAATCTGCCATGGGCCCCCGTACCGACTCCTCATGCTGCTGCCAGGCCCGTAATCTGTCATGGGCCCCTGTACCGCCTCCTCATGCTGCTGCCAGGTCCAGAGTGTGTCATGGGTCCCTGTACGGCCTCCCATTGCTGCTGTCTCTATCGCCACACTCTGCCATGTTCCACTTTCAGGTCTCCTCACACTGCTGGTGGTTTCCATTTTTGTCATAGGGTGCTGTATGGCCTCCCATTGCTGCTGCCTCCACCGCCACACTGTGGCTCCACACTCTGGTTTTGGCCCCGTGACTGCCCAAATGAGTGAAGTGTGCGGTGATTCTAAGATCGACGGCACTCATCTGCATGTCATACTGACTGACAGTATTATTTCTCTTCCCCAGCAGACTCCAAGGGCATTTAAATTAAAGGTACAGTGTTCTGCACTAATATTAAGTCTCTCTGAAGCCTAGAAACACCCTTTTTTAAGTTAAATTCACAGCGAATATATTCGACTCGAATCAAAATTTTTCCACGAATTCGCCGAATCAGTCGAATCGAATTTTTGAATACTTCGCTCATCTCTAGTCATAACACCAGTGCTGTGGTCCATGGTGCATTCCAGTCCTCACTTCCTGATGTGAGATGTCTGCTAGCCGGCTTCTTTGTCCATAGACAGCGACACCCACTGATCCCATGGCGTTTTTCTCCCCCCAGCTGTTGGCAATCTTCTTCCTGGTGGTTGCCTAAGTGAGTAGCCTAATTTTTATAGCAATTCATTTTACAGTGAGTCTACACTTAGAGGCGCTTTTTCCTGTTCCCTTTTATGCTAAGATTAAGGGTTTGGTATGGATATTTGGAGGGGGGGGGGTATATATTTATCTTTTTTGTTTGTAGAAAAAAAACTGGACATCGTATGTATTTCCTGAGAGACCTTGTATGTGCGTGCATGTGAAGTACCTCCTAAAATCCAAAGCAGACTAATTTTGCTAATTTATGCTATTTTTTTCACACCCTCTTGCCTATAAGCCTAGAAAATGGGCATTTTTAATTTGACAGATTCAGCTCTCATTCATTTAATTATTTTTTTTCTATTTCAACTTCATATTCCTTATTGGGGGGTTTTATTGAATAACCTATGTGTTTCTATCTTCCAATAACCTATTCATTTCATTCTTATAAAATCTTTTGGTCATCAACACTATGCCCCCCCCCCCCTCCCCTTTGTTTGCTGGACTGATTGTAACTTCTTTCTTATTTCTTATTTTCTAATGTTCGAATACCTTTTATAATAAACATAGGGTCCTGCACCTTATTTACTTTCAACCTCTCTAAATCATGAACAACCAAATTATTAAAAAAGTCTATGAATTTACTATCAACATGAGGGGTACTAAGCGTAGATCTATTAATAAAATGGGTATATTGTCCATCCTGTGCAGAAGAAGATTTAAGAATTGTATTGGAAAAAAAATATTTTTTAACATTCAAACGTTCTCATGAATCTTTGAATGTTAATATATATGTCAAACTAGGAAAGCACCAACATTAAGGAATAGGCTGGCGCCAGGTGTTTTAGATCCTCCCATTAATATTAATAACAACCTCTTTCCAGCATTAAAAGGTTTTCATACATGTGGTAGATGTAAAGCATGGAAGACTAATGTGCATAACAAAAAAGGAAGAAAAAAAAGCTACAGTATAAGCAAAACCTATAAAATTAGAGATTTAATCATGTGTACAATCAAGGGGGTTTTGTATATGATGGAATGCTCCTGTGGTATACAGTATGTTGGAAGGACTTCTAGGCCTCTTTACGTTAGGATTAGAGAGCACCTTAGTAATATAAAAATGGGTAAAAAGGAACACAGTGTGTTGAAACATTTTAGGCAAGTACACAATAAAGACCCCAAAGAGTTAAGTTTTTGGGGGATAGAAAAGGTGGTCAAACATTTACTTAATTGCCTAATGTAATTCCCACCTCTCCAATGAGAATCTTTTTGGATTTATGAAACATAGGTCCTTTCCCCATTGTGATTAAATGTGGAATTTGATCTAAACTGTATTATTAGTAATAGCGTACTATGTTATTAAGTCATATTTTGAATGAATTGTCCTTTTTATTATTAATATGCTTTTTACAATGTAATATATTGTCTAAGGATATGATACTACAGAATGTCGGTCATCAGAGTAATATACATTTTTACATTATATATATATACTGTGTGTGTATATATATATATATATATATATATATATATATATATATATATATACACCGTGTTCCAAATTATTATGCAAATGATATTTTTCTCATTTACCTAAATAATTGATGTAAATAACAGTCAGCATAATTCTCATGTTATCAAGAGTATATTAAGAGTACAATTCACATTTTATTGAACAAACCTCCTAATGATAACAGTATTTTTTTTAAACATAAAAAACTTACAATGCACTGTTCCAAATTATTACGCACAGTAAGTTTCAAAACACTTTATAGGTTGTAAACAACTGAAAATTGTCATTTGTTGTGTTTGCAGCATATTTACTGAAATCAAAAGCTATTTCAATCAAACTTTTAACAACATTTTAACTATTTAAACATTTTAACAGGTCACGTTACATTGTAACATAGGACCCCTTGTTTGATAGCAGCTTCACAAGTCTTGCATCCATTGGACAGTTTCTGCTTAAATTTGTTTGCAAGATGTCAGAATAGCCTCCCAGAGCTGCTGTTTGGATGTAAACTTCCTCCCACCCTCATAGATCTTTTGCTTTAGGATGCTCCAAAGGTTCTCAATAGGATTGAGGTCAGGGGAGGTTGGAGGCCACACCTTGACTTTCTCTCCTTTTATCCCCATAACAGACATTGATGCAGAGGTATTCTTTGCAGCATGAAATGGTGCATTGTCATGCATGAAGATGATTTTATTATAGAAAGCATAGTTCTTCCTTCTGTACCAGGGAAGAAAGTAGTCAGTCATAAACTCCACATACTTTGCAGAGGTCATCTTTACACCTTCAGGGACTCTAAAGGGGTTGACCAGCTCTGTTACCATGATTCCGGCCCAAAACATGACTCCACCACCGCCTTGCTGACGTTGCAGCTTTGTTGGAACAGGGTGGCCGTCCACCAACCATCCACTACTCTATCCATCTGGGCCATCCAGGGTTGCACAGCACTCATCAGTGAACAGGACTGTTTGAAAATTAGTCTTCATGTATTTTTCTGCCCAATGCAGCCGTTTCTGCTTGTGAGCATTGGTTGTTGGTGGCCGAATAGAAGGTTTATGCACAGTTGCAAGACTCTGGAGGACTCTACACCTTGATGTCCATGGGACTCCAGAGGCACCAGCAGCTTCAAATATCTGTTTGCTGCTATGTAATGGTATTTTAGCAGCTTCTCTCTTGATCCGATGCATGGATCTGGCAGAAATCTTCCTCAATGTGCTTTTATCTGCATGAACCTGTCTGTGCTCTGAATCAGCCACAAATCTCTTAATAGTGCGATGATCACGCTTAAGTTTTTGTGAAATATCTAATGTTTTCATACCTCGTTCAAGGCATTGAACTATTTCACTCTTTTCGGCAGCAGAGAGATCCTTTTCTTCCCCATATTGCTTGAAAATGGTGCTCTGCTTAATAATGTGGAACACCCTCCTTTAGTAGTTTTTCCTTCAATTGGGCTCACCGGCCAATCTAATTATCACAGGTATCCGAGATTGTTTTCAGTGATCAAAAGAGCCCTGACGCACAATGCCATCCATGAGTTAAACTGAAAAACAAAATATTTATTCTTTGTGACACTTAAATAGAATTTGCATAATAATTTGGAACACGGTATATATATTCATTTTTTTTTCTTTTTTTCATTTTTTAGTGTGTTCCCAGCTTTGAGGGATCAGGTTTTTCTGGGTCCAGAGGCATCCAAAGATAGCTGACAACTTCCAGGTTAGGAGGTGATCCAAGATGGCCGATGACATCACGTCCGGGTTCTGAGGTGATCTAGTTGGCAATATCACTTCTGGTGGCCAAGAAGTGATGTAATTTCTGGGGGTAGGGAGAAGAGATACAGTATATGGGTTATTAAAGGGCTCCACATTTGTTGGCTCCCTGCTTAATAAGGAAGCCTGAATCTGGGGTGTAAGCAGCATAACACGTATACGTGGAAGGAGCTGAGCCCTTGACATTTTGACTGGATGACCATCTGAGAGGGCGGGGTGGTGAGCCATGCAATGAAATATACATTATATGCTGGCTTGTTTCTTACATTTTGTAAGTGGTTTTAATCTGGGAGCTAATAAATTGTTTTATAAATAGAGAGCACTAAAGTTCTACTTTCTGTTTTCCATAATACATATTACATGAGAGCGTCAGCTGAAGGAGTGTATACTATGGCAGTTCCAGGAGAGGAGCTAGAGGAAAACCACAGAGGGTGTACACAAGTGTGTCCATGTGTTTTGCACCTATTGATGAGGTCATAAAATGAGAGCAGTTTTTTCACCTAATGGTGGTTGCACAATTGGCACTGAAGAAGAGAGATTTATTCTATACACTCTGCACAGTGGTGTTATAACAAACTTTTTCATGGGACTTTAATTATTGTTTTTGTTTTTTTTTTCAATAGGTTTCTTGCGCTACACTTTATTGTTATTCATTTTGATACAGGTGTTGTGGAGTCACTGACTGTGTTTTAGTAGAAACTATTTAGAACACTATCATATTATTTTAGGGTGTGTTGCACTCATTGAATAGGGTTTTGGACCAAATACTAGTTGAAAATGTGGGAAGTGAAGATATTCAACCCCAAAAAGAGTTAAAAAACAAACAAAAAAAGTTTCTTCTACTGTCCAAAATTGCCAATATTTAGGCCTTTGTACAACAAAGGGTCAAAAAAATTGAAATAATATCCAAAAGAAGGATATATGTGTACATTTTATCTGGTGGACAATCTGAAGCACTGAACAGGCTCCAAAAGTAATCATGACATCAAATAAGAACCATCAGTCAAGGGTAAGAACAATTAACCATTGACAATATGAAGATATGTGCCTTAAAATCCTTAGGAATGAGGATTACATAGTTAGTCTGGTTGAAAAAAGTCCATCCAATTCAACCAATAGAAGGGAAAATTTGTTTTTATACAAGCCTATATACACAATCCCCACAGTTGATGGAGGCAAAAACCCTAATAAAGTATTATACAATTTTCTCCAGCAGGGGAAACAGAAATGATTCCTTCCTGATTCCCCAAGAGGGAATTGGATCAACTTTAACTAGAAATATTAGAATCCAGTTATCTTATGTGTACCTAGGAAAGAATCCAGACTTTTTTTTTTTAAAAAACAGTCTACTGATCTGGACAGAACCAGCTCTTTAGGGATTTTCACAGCTCATACTGTGAAGAAGCCTTTCCATATTTGTATATTAAATCTCTTTTCCTCCAGATGTAAATGGTGCCCCTTTGTCCCCTGTGATGAACTTAAAATGAATAACTCTACACCAAGTTCACTATATAGACCACATATGTATTTATACATGTTGATCATATCCCTCCTTAATTTCCTCTTTTCAAGACAGAAAACATTCAGTTCAGCTAATCTTTCATCATAGCTGAGCTCCTCCATGCCTATTACACTGTTCAACAGGTAAAAAGTTTTGGGCATAAAATTAGCTAATCTTACATAATTTTGGGGTGCTGAAAACGAAAATGACCCTAAAAAATGTTGATTGGCTCTAGTTTCCATGATATATTCACCCATCTAATGACGTAAGCCATTCAAAATTATGATGCAACTTCAGCTGCATATTGCGCAATTGATACTGGTGACCAATAGAAAATTGCATGTATACTGAGATGATGCAATATTAGCCTTTAATTGCATCACTTCACTGCATAAAAGCTGCAGTATCTGTAGCTGATTGTAGTTCGACAGCGTCTTTACATTTCGTTTTATGCTTATATAGGCTACTCAGTAATGCCTCGAACTTGTGTGAATAAAGCAGATAATTTCTGCTATATCTGCGGTGAAATAACTTTTATCTCACAAAAAAGGAGGATAACAGGAATGATTAAGAAAGCCTACAACTTGTATTTTGGCTGCAAGATAGGAGACCAGGACAAGAGCTGGGCACCACATATATGCTGCAATTCTTGTGGGACGGCACTGGAGCAATGGTTGAATGGAAAAAAGGCATCTATGCCTTTCGCTGTGCCAATGATTTGGAGAAAGCCAACAGATCATGTTAGTAATTGTTACTTTTGTATGGTGCCTCCAATTGTAAAAGGGCTAAATAAGAAGAAAAAGTTATCTGTGCACTATCCAAATATTCCATCGGCAATACGTCCAGTTCCTCATGGAGAGGGGCTACGAATTCCTAAAGCACCAGAATCCTTCGTGGTTGAGTCAAGTGAGGAAGAACCTGAAGCGTGTAGTCACGTGCAGTTGTAAGAGATAGCCCTTTCCTCGAATACAAGAGAAAAGCCAAGAGAAGCAAAACCGACACAAACTGAAGACAAAACTAGTGAGAATCCTAAGTATTAAAATGATTCAACTTAGCTTATGGCTATAATTTTTCTTGGTAATCCTATGCAATATATTATGCCATTTAGGCTTTGTTATGTAGTCAATATCACTTGCTTTATATTTGTGGAAAGACATCTATCTATATAATTATTGTGCATTATGTAGTCATTACGCCTATAGTAGAAAACTTTCCGTTTACAGAAAAACTAGAGCCAATTGATAAATTTCATTGTTATATTTGAACTCAGAATGTGAAATTCATTAAGAAATGGATCCTTTTGTTTCCAAAACTGGCAAAAAATAAAAATTTGTTGAACAGTGTTATCAGTTTGGTTGCCCATCTCCACACTTTCGCCAGTTCCCCAATATGCTTTTTTGTGAACTGGTGCCCAAAACCTAACTGCATATTCCAGATGAGGTATTACTAATGATTTGTACAAGGGCAAAATGTTCTCTCTCTCTCTGTCTATCTCTCCCTCTCTCTCTCTGTCTCTCTCTCCCTCTCTCTGTCTCTCTCTCTCTCTTCAGTCCATACCTCTCTTAATGTAAGAAAGGTTTTTGCTTGCTTTGGAAACCTCAGCTTGGCATTCCAAGCTATTATTAAGCCTATGATATACCACAACACCCATATCCTTCTCCACAATTGACTCCTCCAGCAGTTCTCCCCCTAGTATGTAAGATGCTTTCATGTTTTTAGTCCCCAAGTGCATAAATTTAAATCTCATTTGCCACACAGTTGCCCAATTAAACAGTGCTCTGAGGTTGGCTTGTAAATTGTAAACATCCTGTAAGGATGTTATTCCATTGCATAGCTTGGTGTCAAGAAGAGATTGACATCAATATTTTAAAATTCCAAAAAAGAATACTCTAAATTCATTGATGAAGCATTTAGATATTTCTAAACAAACATAGGATATCTTACACACAGACTGTGCCTACATGCCTATATTCTATGCTTAGCCAAAAGTACAGATAAATCCCCACTGTCCCTCGAGGAGACCTAGCAGCTTGGGATGAAAGAAACTAATAGAAAATGCTAGTAGACTAGTGGATGCTTATTTTAGACTCCATGTTATGGCGTTTCCTTTATATATTAAGTATACCATTCATCAATTACAAATGATTGAATGTATACATGTCTGAGAACATGTATGGTTTGCAGTTGCAGATGTTGAAGCATTATAAAGCATCATGCCCCATACAAAATGATTGGAAACTGTCAAAACTTTTCTACCACAGAGATCCCAAAATCAATGGGAACCTGAAGCATGTTATTTGACTTGTTGGACTTTATTTTGAGTCATAATGTGTTCATATGGCTCCCATTAACCCCATGTTTAGGGTGTGGTGATGGGCTCTTGTTGTACCCTATCCTATGTCAATCTTTACCTATGGCGTTTGGAGTGTTTCCTAACGCTGCCTTGCTAATGTGCTTGTGCCATTTATTTTCATAGTACAGATACATTGATAATATGTTCATAATATGGAATGGTAGTAGGCCCCTATTGGAGGAATTCATTACAAGCTTGAACACAAACACCTCTAAACTAACATTCACTCTAGTATGTGACCACAAAAAATAGCTTTATTGCATATTGAAATCTACATGAATGACAGGACCTTATGGCGCACCATATTTATTGAAAACAAACAGCTGTCAATACAACATTGCATGCCAGAAGTGCTCATCCAGAGCCTCTAATTAAATCCACTCCCCAAAGACAATACTTGCATGTTAGACACAACTGCTCCAAAAATGATGATTTCAAAGAAAAGACTGATAAAGTACAATAAAGGTTATTGGTGAGAGGCTATAGAAAAAGAACCCTCAAGAGAGAATATGGAAAAATTATAGCAAATCCCATGCATCCCTACTGTTATGCATATGCAACACAAATCACATACAGTAATGCGATTGAAAAATGTAATAAAAAAAATGAAATTTGAAAAATAGAAAATATTGGTACTTATTACAAGCTATCCCACAAGTGTCTAAACTGTCCTGAAATTGTCTGTGAAAGGGTCTCATCTATTATAGGTCAATTAGTCCACAGTCATTATGGAGGGAATAAAAGGAATGACCCATGCAAATACAAAGGGACTTACAGATGTGGGTCATGTTCCTACTGTAGATGCATGGAAGAGAGTAATCTCCAGATATTGACAAATGGCAAAACACGTAAATCCCAAACTTAAATTTTAAGATTGTTAGAGTGATCTGAAATGACCAGAAGACAGTTATGGCAAATTATGTATGACTACATATAATGTACACTACAATATGCTATGTAAAATGAGTATTTATCATCCTCAAT
This sequence comes from Staurois parvus, assembly GCF_062004578.1. Taxonomy (NCBI): domain Eukaryota; kingdom Metazoa; phylum Chordata; class Amphibia; order Anura; family Ranidae; genus Staurois; species Staurois parvus. Next base: position 10,733,396 of record NW_028317855.1, on the reverse strand, counting down.
AGTAAAACACGTGGCTATGTTTCGTACCGACAATTAAGGGAATGCAAAATTCTTTGCTCTAGACTGGGTCAGTAGTTACGCTGGAGGAGGAAATTGGGATTGAAGGCTCTTACAAAACGAAATAAGAAATTGCTATGGACAACAGTGCACCTAGGGCTCAATGAATCTAAACATTTTAACATCTCATATGATACCTGTTCCGTGAGTACTTGATTCTGGAGAAAATGTGCTACTATTATTTTGTACTTTGGCTATATTTGAGTATACTGTATGGGTTGTAAAGATTCCTTTCAAACAGAAATGTATATAGACATTTTTTCTAAAATGCCAATGCCAATGCTCCATAGAGTGTGCTGACAGGTGTATCCACAAGTGGGGAAGGCCAGATTGGCGGGCCCACTGAAGTTTGTAAGTCCCACAATCTAAACCATGTCTCTTAAGGAGATGTCACCAGGATGTGGAATGATTTCATCGGACAGATGCTCAATTTTTTTTTTAACTTGGCTTTTTCTTTTTTGGAATGTAATACTAAAAATATACATGTACACATATTTTCCATATACTGTATATGGGGTAATCCATTTAGATTTGGTTGCAAAAATTATATTTAGATGCCAGTGCTAAAAGCATTAGGATATAACATGCTTGGTTTGCACATTGACATTTCTTTCTCTAATCAAATATTTCAACTTTAGGTAAATAGATACTAGATACCACGGATATTAACCACTTGCGCTCCAGAGATATTGCCTCAAAGACTCACAATGATAAGATGGTCAGGGTCAGGTTTTATTTTACTGCAACTGCTACTTTAGAGCAGTGCATGAAGAAATGTATGACTAAAGTTGTAATCCTGCAGTAAATACAGTAAGTCTCATAACCCATCTTACTGCATTTATTTAGCACTGCCTTGCTGTGCAACATAATTAACCACTTGCCCTCCAGAGGAATTATCCTTCTTCCTGACCAGGCCAATTTTTGCAATATGGCGCAGCATTATTTTAACTGACAATTGCGTGATCATGCAATGCTACACCCAACTTAAATTTATGTCCTTTTTGCCCACAAATGGAGCTTTCTTTCGGTGGTATTTGATTGCCTCTGCTTTTTTTTATTTTTTGTGCTATAGACCAACAATTTTGAAAAAATAATCAATATCTTTTACTTTTTTTACATACCGTATTTTTCGCTCCATTAGACGCACTTTTTTCACCCCAAATATGGAGGGAAAATATCAGTGCGTCTTATGGAGCAAAAATGGAGTGGCCAGTGTGGTATTTCCACCGTGTCAGAATACCGGGCCGGCCGCTCAGCTCTTCTCTGTAGCAGGAAGTGGGAGCGGGTACCTGTCAAGTTCAGGTACCCACAGGTCATCCCCTGTACTGTCTGCAGTCTCTGGTCATCTCCTGTACTGTCTGCAATCTCTTGGTCATCTCCTGTACTGCCTGCAGTCTCTTGGTCATCTCCTGTACTGTGTCCGCAGTCTCTGGTCATCTCCTGTACTGTCTGCAGTCTCTTGGTTATCCCCTGTACTGTCTGCAGTCTCTTGGTTATCCCCTGTACTGTCTGCAGTCTCTTGGTTATCCCCTGTACTGTCTGCAGTCTCTTGGTCATCTCCTGTACTGTCCGCAGTCTCTTGGTCATCCCCTGCACTGTCCGCAGTCTCTGGTCATCCCCTGTACTGTCCGCAGTCTCTTGCTCATCTCCTGTACTATGTCCGCAGTCTCTGCTCATCTCCTTTAGTTATTTGGTTTACGTGAAAGTTATAGCATCTACAAATGGCGGTATACTGTATATACTGGAATTTCTTTTTTATATGCTAGTAATGGCGGCAATCAGTGACTTATAGCGGGACTGCAGTGGCACTAGAGAGCAACTGACTAACTGTCACTGACATCCCCAGTGACACTAGTACAGTGATCAGTATTAGAGATGAGCGAAGTATTCAAAAATTCGATTCGGCTGATTCGGCGAATTAGAGGAATAAATTCGATTCGATGCGAATGTATTCGCTGCGAATTTAACTTATAAAAAGGGTGTTTCTAGGCTTCAGAGAGCCTTTATATTAGTGCAGAACACTGTACTTTAATTTAAATGCCCTTGGAGTCTGCTGGGGAAGAGAAATAATACTGTCAGTTAGTATGACATGCAGATGAGTGCCGTCGATCTTAGAATCACCGTACACTTCACTCATTTGGGCAGTCACGGGGCCAAAACCAGAGTGTGGAGCCACAGTGTGGTGGTGGAGGCAGCAGCAATGGGAGGCCATACAGCACCCTATGACAAAATGGAACCCACCAGCAGTGTGAGGAGACCTGAAAGTGGCACATGGCAGAGTGTGGCGATGGAGACAGCATCAATGGGAGGCTGTACAGGGACCCATGAGACACTCTGGACCTGGCAGCGGCATTAGGGGGCGGTACGGGGGCCCATGGCAGATTACGGGCCTGGCAGCAGCAATGGGAGGCCCGTAATCTGCCAGCACCCTATGACAAAATGGAACCCACCAGCAGTGTGAGGAGACCTGAAAGTGGCACATGGCAGAGTGTGGCGATGGAGACAGCAGCAATGGGAGGCTGTACAGGGACCCATGAGACACTCTGGACCTGGCAGCAGCATGAGGAGGCGGTACGGGGGCCCATGGCAGATTACGGGCCTGGCAGCAGCAATGGGAGGCCCGTAATCTGCCAGAACCCTATGACAAAATGGAACCCACCAGCAGTGTGAGGAGACCTGAAAGTGGCACATGGCAGAGTGTGGCGATGGAGACAGCAGCAATGGGAGGCCGTACAGGGACCCATGAGACACTCTGGACCTGGCAGCAGCATGAGGAGGCGGTACGGGGGCCCATGGCAGATTACGGGCCTGGCAGCAGCAATGGGAGGCCCGTAATCTGCCAGCACCCTATGACAAAATGGAACCCACCAGCAGTGTGAGGAGACCTGAAAGTGGCACATGGCAGAGTGTGGCGATGGAGACAGCAGCAATGGGAGGCCGTACAGGGACCCATGACACACTCTGGACCTGGCAGCAGCATGAGGAGGCGGTACAGGGGCCCATGGCAGATTACGGGCCTGGCAGCAGCAATGGGAGGCCCGTAATCTGCCAGCACCCTATGACAAAATGGAACCCACCAACAGTGTAAGGAGACCTGAAAGTGGCACATGGCAGAGTCTGGCGATGAAGTCAGCAGCAATGGGAGGCCGTACAGGGACCCATGACACAATCTGGACCTGGCAGCAGCAAGAGGAGGCGGTACAGGGGCCCATGGCAGAGTGGCGAAGCGTAAGCAGCTTAAATTGAAGGCCATACAGAGGCCTATGTTAAAAATAATAACATGTTTGGGGCATGATTCATGGCGGATTTAGTCAGTTGTGTCAGGAACTGGTGGTTTGAAATCCAGACTAATCCACGCCTGATTCATTTTCACAAACGTGAGTCTCTCCACACTTTGGGTGGACAGTCGTGTCCTCCGCGGAGTTACAATACCTCCTGCCGCACTAAACACGCGCTCCGATGCCACGCTACTGGCCGGGCATGACAGCCTTTCAAGGGCAAATTCAGCTAGTTGGGGCCAAAGGTCAAGTTTCGTTGCCCAGTAGTCAAGGGGATTGTCTACCTCGGTTGGCAGAGTGCTGTCCAAGTAGGCCCAAGCCTGTTGTTTGAGGTCCTGCTCCAGGTCCACCTGATGCTGCTGCTGCTGCGGCTGGTTAGTAGTTTCCTCACTGCGCTGGTGAAGAAAGCTACTCATCATCGACTGCAGACTGAGGCAGCCGCTGCTGGTGGAGCTGCCACTGCTCCTACCACCCCACCCCTCCCCTGCTGCCATGGCAGCGGAACGCGAGCGCACAGGGCCCACAGTGTCTGAGGATGGACGTTGGCGCAGAAAGGCAGAGACCAACTGACTACATAGGTGGTTTTTATAGTACGTTATTTTGGCCTCCCTCTCAGCAGGTGTGAAAAAGGCCACCATTTTTGAACGGTAGCGAGGGTCCAACAAGGTGGACAGCCAAAAGTCATCCCTCTGTCTGATGGTTATTATTCGGCTGTCGCTACGCAAGCAACCGAGCATGCTATGGGCCATTTGTGCCAAGGAATGCGAGGGACTCCCTGCCTCCATCTCCACAGCATACTGCCACGGTGCGTCTGGGTCCTCTGTCTCCTCCTCCTCCTCCTCTACCACATGCTCCTGCTCCTCCACTCCTGTCCGCTGAGTGGAAAAACCACCCATTTCACTCAATAATTCCTGAGCACCAATGTCCTCCTCTACCTCCTCCTCTTCTTCCTGTCCTGCCCCCACAGGAGTCATGTGGCGTTGAGATCTGTGCTCCACGTCTACTGCACCCTGACCAGCCATTGTTAACAGCATTTGTTCCAGGACGTGCAACAGAGGAATGACGTCGTTCATCCCATAGTCCTGCCGACTCACGAATAGCGTGGCCTCCTCAAAGGGCCTGAGCAAGCGGCAGGTGTCACGCATGAGCTGCCAATGGCTGACATCGAAGTTACACAGGGGAGTACCTTTATCCGCTTGTAACATCAGGAAATCGGTGATGGCCTTTCGCTGTTCGTAAAGGCGGTCTAACATGTGTAGGGTTGAATTCCACCTTGTTGCAACGTCGCAGATCAGGCGATGCTGTGCAATTCCGTTCTGCCGCTGCAGCTCAAGGAGGGTGTGCTTTGCGGTGTAGGAATGGCTGAAATGCATGCACAGTTTACGTGACATTTTAAGGATGTCTTGCAGTGGGATGGTGGATTTTAGGAACTGCTTGACAACCAGATTGAACACGTGAGCCATGCATGGCGCATGGCACAACCTTCCTTGACGCAGAGCAGACACTATGTTCTTTCCGTTGTCGGTCAACATGGTTCCGATTTTCAGTTTGCGCGGAGACAGCCATCTGTCGATTTCTCTGTTCATTACACTGAGAAGTTCCTCCCCTGTGTGACTACGTTCGCCAAGGCATACCAGGTGCAGCACAGCGTGACACCGTTGCGCCCTGCACATGTGATATGCCGGTCGGGTAATGGGACTTGGCACGGGGGTGGCGGCTGAGGACACGGCGGAAGAAGAGGTGGTAGAGGCGGACATGTTTGCTGGAACAAGGACGTGCAAACGTGGAGGCAAAAGCGGCGTGACCTGTCCAAGTTGCTGGTGCGGCTGTGCCAGCACCACGTTCACCCAGTGGGCCGTAAATGACATGTACTGTCCCTGACCGTAGTTACAGCTCCACACGTCGGCGCTGCTGTGCACTTTGGCAGAGACCGACATGCTCAAAGACTGGCCCACCATCTCTTCTACATGTGAATGCAGGGCTGGCACTGCCTTTTTGGCGAAGAAATGACGGCTTGGCACTCTCCACCGCGGCGCGGCACTAGCCATCATTTCTCGGAAAGGTGCTGAGTCCACCACTTGGAAAGGGAGGGACTGCAGCACCAGCAACTTGGACAGGAGGACGTTCAGCTTCTGCACCGTCGGGTGCGTGCTCGCAAACTGTTGTCTCTTGGAAACGGATTCCAAGAAAGACTGCTGACGGAATCCGTGAAGAGGAGTAGCAGGAGAAGGAGCATCTGAACGAGCGGAAGATGCCAACGAGCGACAACTCCCCTCAGCAGAGGTGTTGGAGCCTTGACTGGCTGATAGAGGGCGATTGACGTCGGGTGACGGAGCAAGTAACGGAGCGGGTGATGGAGCGGGGGCTGGGGCAGGCAGAACCGCCGTATCTTTATCACGGTTTTCCCAGGCCACCGAATGGCGACGCTGCATATGCTGATGCAACGCTGTAGTCCCAACATGGGCCCCCTGGCCACGCTTGACTTTCTGGCCACATAGTCGACATACGGCTACGTTTACTTCCTCGGGCGGCTTGACGAAAAATTTCCACACTGCCGAGTAGGAAACTTTGCCCCCGCTACTCCTCACTGGCTGACTGCTACTTCCTCCGTGCACACCGGCACCACTACTGGCTGTGGTGGTAGGCTGCAGTGGAGCTGGTGCTCTACTCCGTGGCCGTTTGCCTCCACTGACACTGCTGCGACCCTGCTGCCTCCTGGGCAACCCACCGACTGTTTTGCTCTCTGCCAAGCTGGCACCCTCTTCTCCTGATGATGCGGAAGCAATAGCCTGATGACGACGAGGCTGCCAAATGCGATCAGCCTCATCATCATCAATTAGGGTCTCCGCCTCACTACTAGACTGTGGGTCAGGAGACAGACCTGTCTTTAGACCGGCTACCGAGCCACTCTCCTCGCCAGTACTTCTTCGCCTGGCTGCTGAAGAGGCGGATGTCTCCCCCCGTTCCTGACCGCCCTCTGTTAGCTCTTCCTCACTGTACAGTGGGGCTGAGCCCACAGCATGCGATACTTCGCTTGGTGAGGGAACACCAAAGGACAGGGGCAGGTAGAGGACACGTGATTTCAGTGGGCTTGACGAAAAATTTCCACACTGCCGAGTAGGAAACTTTGCCCCCGCTACTCCTCACTGGCTGACTGCTACTTCCTCCGTGCACACCGGCACCACTACTGGCTGTGGTGGTAGGCTGCAGTGGAGCTGGTGCTCTACTCCGTGGCCGTTTGCCTCCACTGACACTGCTGCGACCCTGCTGCCTCCTGGGCAACCCACCGACTGTTTTGCTCTCTGCCAAGCTGGCACCCTCTTCTCCTGATGATGCGGAAGCAATAGCCTGATGACGACGAGGCTGCCAAATGCGATCAGCCTCATCATCATCAATTAGGGTCTCCGCCTCACTACTAGACTGTGGGTCAGGAGACAGACCTGTCTTTAGACCGGCTACCGAGCCACTCTCCTCGCCAGTACTTCTTCGCCTGGCTGCTGAAGAGGCGGATGTCTCCCCCCGTTCCTGACCGCCCTCTGTTAGCTCTTCCTCACTGTACAGTGGGGCTGAGCCCACAGCATGCGATACTTCGCTTGGTGAGGGAACACCAAAGGACAGGGGCAGGTAGAGGACACGTGATTTCAGTGGGCTTGCTCCCGGGCCATGCCAACTAACGGTTGTGTCTGACGTACCCACCAGCCGTTGGCTGTAGGTGTCAGAGGTGTCCTGGGAAGAGGAAGACGACCGAGCCAACCAATCGATGACGGCAGGGTTGTCGGTGGAGACACGACCGCTGGATGACACCGGGAGCACTGGCCTCTGGCTGCGACTAGTGACTCTGCCACTCCTCTGCGTGTTGTCTGACATACTCTTTAATTCAACGATTTTGTGTCCCTGAGTAACAATTCTGTGTCCCTCAGAAACAATTCTGTGTCTGTCCCTGAGTAACAATTCTGTGTCCCTGAGTAACAATTCTGTGTCCCTCAGTAACAATTCTGTGTCCCTCAGTAACAATTCTGTGTCTGTCCCTGAGTAACAATTCTGTGTCTGTCCCTGAGTAACAATTCTGTGTCCCTCAGTAACAATTCTGTGTGCCTCAGTAACAATTCTGTGTCCCTGAGTAACAATTCTGTGTCCCTCAGTAACAATTCTGTGTCCCTCAGTAACAATTCTGTGTCCCTCAGTAACAATTCTGTGTCCCTCAGTAACAATTCTGTGTCTGTCCCTGAGTAACAATTCTGTGTCCCTGAGTATCAATTCTGTGTCCCTGAGAAACACTTCTGTGTCCCTCAGTAACAATTCTGTGTCTGTCCCTGAGTAACAATTCTGTGTCTGTCCCTGAGTAACAATTCTGTGTCTGTCCCTGAGTAACAATTCTGTGTCCCTAAGTAACGGTTCTGTGTCCCTAAGTAACGGTTCTGTGTCCCTAAGTAACGGTTCTGTGTCCCTAAGTAACGATTGTGTGTCCCTAAGTAACGGTTCTGTGTCCCTAAGTAACGGTTCTGTGTCCCTAAGTAACGGTTCTGTGTCCCTAAGTAACGGTTCTGTGTCCCTAAGTAACGATTCTGTGGCCCTAACTCTGTCCCTCAATACAGACAGGTGGTCTGTCTCTCTTGAATGACTGGAGGCTAATGGAGAATTCTAAAATGGCCGCAATTTATAGCTCGACCATTACACAGTGCTGGGTGGCTGGCTGCTGATTGGCTAATGCGATCACATGTCATGAATGAATGCATTATGGGTCAGCGCGCCTTGTCTGCGCGCCTTCCCAGAGATCCCCGCTCCGTCGCCGCACATGTCGCCACCATTTTTGGAAAAATTTCGATTCGCGCATCCGAAGTCTGCTAATTTTCGGATTCGGCTAATTTTCCTAATATTCGAAACGAATTCCACTTCGCCAAGTTCGATTCGCTCATCTATTGTGTATGTGTGTTGTACTGTGTAAACACATTGCTTTGTATTGTTCTGCTATGCAGAGAAATAGAAAACAGTGTGCTGGAGCTGACAGGGGAGAGATCTGTAATGTTTACATACAGTCACCAAAGATCCATTATCTCCTGCGCTCAAAGACTCAGATCAAACGGGCATTAGTAACAAACAGCGTGTTCATCTGCTGGTGATCAGAGGTTGTGCAGCACTATCATGAAGCGGGGGAAGCTTTATAAAACTGTAGAAGAGAATGAAAGACAGAGCGCACAAACCTTGCACATTTCCTCAATAAATAGTGACTAATTTTATTTAATCCCTTCTTCATCAGAGCTGGGTTGAGCAGATAGAAACTTCAGTATGGCAGAGTTCCCATAGCAAGGAGACATTCAGCCATTGAGTGTCAGTATTACAGCAGTGACTAAACAGGCTGAACTGCTGTAATACTGACACTCAATGGCTGAATGTCTCCTTGCTATGGGAACTCTGCCATACTGAAGTTTCTATCTGCTCAACCCAGCTCTGATGAAAAAGGGAGCACCCTTCAAAACGCGTTAGATTTTATCCCCCCCTTTGGATTTACCTGTAACCCTGTGTGGATATGGTTTACTTATGCCTGTTTTACCGTCACCTTTTTAAAGTATATTTCCTAAATTAAATAAAATTAGTCACTATTTTTTGAGGTAATGCACAAGGTTTGTGCGCTCTCTTTCATCCTCTTCTATTGTTTACATACAGACCTCTCCCTCATCAGTGATACTCGGCATCACTGGCCGGGACCTGGTGATCGACAGTTGAAGCTGCCAATGGCGGTGTGGGTAGGGCCCCCTACCCGGAAATACAAAATCATATATATACAGTATATGTAGCAGTATTTCTGCTATAGGGCGACGGGCAAGCAGTTAAAATGTTCATCTTTTTTGTTCCTTGTACATTTCTATAAAAAATTGTTGAGTATTGGGTTGTATTTGAGGTCAAGTTTGGCAAACATTTGCAAAAGTCCATAAACTGGGAACTTTAATGCAAAACCTATTAACGTCAACAGGAGGAAATCCTGAAAATCAGTTTTCCCCAATTTCAAGGTCCGTAGGAAAGGAATTAGTGTACAAAGGGCATGGGACTCTTGACCATTTGAAGGAGTAGAGCTCTTTAACCGCTTGCCGCCCTGCCACTGTGTATATACGTGTGCAGGGCGGCAGTGGAGCGCAAAACCACGTTTAAAAACGGGTTCCGCGCTCCCGACACTTTCGCCGGCAGGGGGCTGCGCGCGCGCTCCCGCCGACCCGCGGGTGACACGATTTGATCCAGGAGGGATCAATCATTAGATTTCAGCCAGTGATTTCTGGCTGAAATCACATGATCGGTCCCTGTCCTATCCTGTCCTGTGTTGACATACACACAGGGCAGGATATGATGTCATTCTTCTCTGCCTGGACACATTCCGTTCCAGACAGAGAAGAAGACATCCAAAAAGAGAGTACACAAGCACTACACTACAGTTAGAACACTCTAGGACACATTTAACCCTCTGATCGCCCCCCCCCTCCCCCCCAGTTAACCCTTCACTGCCCTGTCACCAGTGTCACTGATCAGTGAAGCGATTTTTACTGATCAGTGTCGCTGGCGACTTCCGATAGAGTTTAGCGCCCCTCCCAGATAGCGCCAGATTGCCCGCCAGTAAACCAGTAATCCTGTTTAACCCCTTGATCGCCCCCCCCTCCAGTTAACCCCTTCACTGCCCTGTCACCAGTGTCACTGATCAGTGAACCAATTTTTACTGATCACTGCATCAGTGTCGCTGGCGACTTCCGATAGAGTTAGCGCCCCTCCCAGATAGCGCCAGTTTGCCCGCCAGTACACCAGTAATCCCGTTTAACCCCTTGATCGCCCCCCCCCAGTTAACCCCTTCACTGCCCTGTCACCAGTGTCACTGATCAGTGAACCAATTTTTACTGATCACTGTATCAGTGTCGCTGGCGACTTCCGATAGAGTTAGCGCCCCTCCCAGATAGCGCCAGATTGCCCGCCAGTACACCAGTAATCCCGTTTAACCCCTTGATCGCCCCCCCCCCCAGTTAACCCCTTCACTGCCCTGTCACCAGTGTCACTGATCAGTGAACCAATTTTTACTGATCACTGTATCAGTGTCGCTGGCGACTTCCGATAGAGTTAGCGCCCCTCCCAGATAGCGCCAGTTTTCCCACCAGCACACCAGTAATCCCGTTTAACCCTTGATCGCCCCCCCCCCAGTTAACCCCTTCACTGCCCTGTCACCAGTGTCACTGATCAGTGAACCAATTTTTACTGATCACTGTATCAGTGTCGCTGGCGACTTCCGATAGAGTTAGCGCCCCTCCCAGATAGCGCCAGTTTGCCCGCCAGCACACCAGTAATCCCGTTTAACCCCTTGATCGCCCCCCCCCCAGTTAACCCCTTCAATGCCCTGTCACCAGTGTCATTGATCAGTGAACCAATTTTTACTGATCACTGTATCAGTGTCGCTGGCGACTTCCGATAGTGTTAGCGCCCCTCCCAGATAGGGCCAGTTTGCCCGCCAGTACACCAGTAATCCCGTTTAACCCCTTGATCGCCCCCCCCCCCAGTTAACCCCTTCACTGCCCTGTCACCAGTGTCACTGATCAGTGAACCAATTTTTATTGATCACTGTATCAGTGTCGCTGGCGACTTCCGATAGAGTTAGCGCCCCTCCCAGATAGCGCCAGTTTGCCCGCCAGTACACCAGTAATCCCGTTTAACCCCTTGATCGCCCCCCCAGTTAACCCCTTCACTGCCCTGTCACCAGTGTCACTGATCAGTGAACCAATTTTTACTGATCACTGCATCAGTGTCGCTGGCGACTTCCGATAGTGTTAGCGCCCCTCCCAGATAGCGCCAGATTGCCCGCCAGTACACCAGTAATCCCATTTAACCCCTTAATCTCCCCCCCCAGTTAACCCATTCACTGCCCTGTCACCAGTGTCACTAATAAGTGAACCGATTTTTACTGATCACTGTATCAGTGTCGCTGGCGACTTCCGATAGTGTTAGCGCCCCTCCCAGATAGCGCCAGATTGCCCGCCAGTACACCAGTAATCCCGTTTAACCCCTTGATCGCCCCCCCAGTTAACCCCTTCACTGCCCTGTCACCAGTGTCACTGATCAGTGAACCAATTTTTATTGATCACTGTATCAGTGTAGCTGGCGACTTCCGATAGAGTTAGCGCCCCTCCCAGATAGCGCCAGTTTGCCCGCCAGTACACCAGTAATCCCGTTTAACCCCTTGATCGCCCCCCCCCCAGTTAACCCCTTCACTGCCCTGTCACCAGTGTCACTGATCAGTGAACCAATTTTTACTGATCACTGTATCAGTGTCGCTGGCGACTTTCGATAGAGTTAGCGCCCCTCCCAGATAGCGCCAGATTGCCCGCCAGTATACCAGTAATCCTGTTTAACCCCTTGATCGCCCCCCCCCCTCCAGTTAACCCCTTCACTGCCCTGTCACCAGTGTCACTGATCAGTGAACCAATTTTTACTGATCACTGTATCAGTGTCGCTGGCGACTTCCGATAGAGTTAGCGCCCCTCCCAGATAGCGCCAGTTTGCCCGCCAGTACACCAGTAATCCCGTTTAACCCCTTGATCGCCCCCCCCCCAGTTAACCCCTTCAATGCCCTGTCACCAGTGTCACTGATCAGTGAACCAATTTTTACTGATCACTGTATTAGTGTCGCTGGCGACTTCCGATAGAGTTAGCGCCCCTCCCAGATAGCGCCAGTTTGCCCGGCAGTACACCAGTAATCCCGTTTAACCCCTTGATCGCCCCCCCCCCAGTTAACCCCTGCACTGCCCTGTCACCAGTGTCACTGATCAGTGAACCAATTTTTACTGATCACTGCATCAGTGTCGCTGGCGAATTCCGATAGTATTGGCGCCCCTCCCAGATAGCGCCAGATTGCCCGCCAGTACACCAGTAATCCCATTTAACCCCTTGATCCCCCCCCCCAGTTAACCCATTCACTGCCCTGTCACCAGTGTCACTGATAAGTGAACCGATTTTTACTGATCACTGTATCAGTGTCGCTGGCGACTTACGATAGTGTTAGCGCTTCTCCCAGATAGCGCCAGATTGCCTGCCAGTACACCAGTAATCCCGTTTAACCCCTTGATCGCCCCCCCAGTTAACCCCTTCACTGCCCTGTCACCAGTGTCACTGATCAGAGAACCAATTTTTACTGATCACTGTGTCAGTGTCACTGGCGACTTCCGATAGTGTTAGCGCCCCTCCCAGATAGCGCCAGTTTGCCAGCTAGTGCACCAGAAATCCCATTTAACCCCTTGATCGCCCCCCTACCCCCCCAGTTAACCCCTTCACTGCCCTGTCACCAGTGTCATTGATTACAGTGAACAGATTTTTACTGATCACTGTATTAGTGTCACTGGTGACTTCCGATAGTGTTAGCGCACCCTCCTAGATAGCGCCAGTTTGCCCGCTTGCAGAATACATTTTTGCTTAAATTTATGACTAACTTTGAGTTTACGATATATTTTTTATAGCTGAAAGTAGAAATATTGTTTTTTTTCAAAATTTTCGTGGTTTTTTTGTTTATAGCGCAAAAAATAAAAAGCGCACAGGTGATCAAATACCACCAAAAGAAAGCTCTATTTGTGTGAAAAAAAGGACGTAATTTTCGTTTGAGTGCAGCATTGCATGACCGTGCAATTATCATTTGAGTTAGTGCAGCGCTGTATAGCAAAAAAAGGCATAAATTACAGTATCTATACCATAGTTTGTAGACGCTATAACTTTCACACAAAGCAATCAATATACACTTATTGGGATTTTTTTTACCAAAAACATGTAGCAGAATACATTTTGGCTTAAATTTTTGACTAACTTTGAGTTTACGATATATTTTTTATAGCTGAAAGTAGAAAATATTGTTTTTTTTCAAAATTTTCGTGGTTTTTTTGTTTATAGCGCAAAAAATAAAAAGCGCACAGGTGATAAAATACCACCAAAAGAAAGCTCTATTTGTGTGAAAAAAAGGACGTAATTTTCGTTTGGGTGCAGCATTGCATGACCGCGCAATTATGATTTGAGTTAGTGCAGCGCTATATAGCAAAAAAAGGCATAAATTACAGTATCTATACCATAGTTTGTAGACGCTATAACTTTCACACAAAGCAATCAATATACACTTATTGGGATTTTTTTTACCAAAAACATGTAGCAGAATACATTTTGGCTTAAATTTATGACTAACTTTGAGTTTACGATATATTTTTTATAGCTGAAATTAGAAAATATTGTTTTTTTTCAAAATTTTTATGGTTTTTTTGTTTATAGTGCAAAAAATAAAAAGCGCACAGGTGATCAAATACCACCAAAAGAAAGCTCTATTTGTGTGAAAAAAAGGACGTAATTTTCGTTTGGGTACAGCATTGCATGACCGCGCAATTATCATTTGAGTTAGTGGAGCGCTGTATAGCAAAAAAAGGCATAAATTACAGTATCTATACCATAGTTTGTAGACGCTATAACTTTCACACAAAGCAATCAATATGCACTTATTGGGATTATTTTTACCAAAAACATGTAGCAGAATACATTTTGGCTTAAATTTATGACTAACTTTGAGTTTACGATATATTTTTTATAGCTGAAAGTAGAAAATATTGTTTTTTTTCAAAATTTTTGTGGTTTTTTTGTTTATAGCGCAAAAAATAAAAAGCGCACAGGTGATCAAATACCACCAAAAGAAAGCTCTATTTGTGTGAAAAAAAGGACGTAATTTTCGTTTGGGTACAGCATTGCATGACCGCGCAATTATGATTTGAGTTAGTGCAGCGCTGTATAACAAAAAAAGGCATAAATTACATTATCTATACCATAGTTTGTAGACGCTATAACTTTCACACAAAGCAATCAATATACACTTATTGGGATTTTTTTTACCAAAAACATGTAGCAGAATACATTTTGGCTTAAATTTATGACTAACTTTGAGTTTACGATATATTTTTTATAGCTGAAAGTAGAAAATATTGTTTTTTTTCAAAATTTTCTTGGTTTTTTTGTTTATAGCGCAAAAAATAAAAAGCGCACAGGTGATCAAATACCACCAAAAGAAAGCTCTATTTGTGTGAAAAAAAGGACGTAAATTTCGTTTGGGTACAGCATTGCATGACCGCGCAATTATCATTTGAATTAGTGCAGCACTGTATAGCAAAAAAAGGCATAAATTACAGCATCTATACGATAGTTTGTAGACGCTATAACTTTCACACAAAGCAATAAATATATACTTATTGGGATTTTTTTTACCAAAAACATGTAGCAGAATACATTTTGGCTTAAATTTATGACTAACTTTGAGTTTACGATATATTTTTTATAGCTGAAAGTAGAAAATATTGTTTTTTTTTTCAAAATGTTCGTGATTTTTTTGTTTATAGCGCAAAAAATAAAAAGCGCACAGGTGATCAAATACCACCAAAAGAAAGCTCTATTTGTGTGAAAAAAAGGACGTAATTTTCGTCTGGGTGCAGCATTGCATGACCGTGCAATTATCATTTGAGTTAGTGCAGCGCTGTATAGCAAAAAAAGGCATAAATTACAGTATCTATACCATAGTTTGTAGACGCTATAACTTTCACACAAAGCAATCAATATACACTTATTGGGATTTTTTTTACCAAAAACATGTAGCAGAATACATTTTGGCTTAAATTTATGACTAACTTTGAGTTTACGATATATTTTTTATAGCTGAAAGTAGAAAATATTGTTTTTTTTCAAAATTTTTATGGTTTTTTTGTTTATAGCGCAAAAAATAAAAAGCGCACAGGTGATCAAATACCACCAAAAGAAAGCTCTATTTGTGTGAAAAAAAGGACGTAATTTTCGTTTGGGTGCAGCATTGCATGACCGCGCAATTATCATTTGAGTTAGTGGAGCGCTGTATAGCAAAAAAAGGCATAAATTACAGTATCTATACCATAGTTTGTAGACGCTATAACTTTCACACAAAGCAATCAATATGCACTTATTGGGATTATTTTTACCAAAAACATGTAGCAGAATACATTTTGGCTTAAATTTATGACTAACTTTGAGTTTACGATATATTTTTTATAGCTGAAAGTAGAAAATATTGTTTTTTTTCAAAATTTTTGTGGTTTTTTTGTTTATAGCGCAAAAAATAAAAAGCGCACAGGTGATAAAATACCACCAAAAGAAAGCTCTATTTGTGTGAAAAAAAGGACGTAATTTTCGTTTGGGTGCAGCATTGCATGACCGCGCAATTATCATTTGAGTTAGTGCAGCGCTGTATAACAAAAAAAGGCATAAATTACATTATCTATACCATAGTTTGTAGACGCTATAACTTTCACACAAAGCAATCAATATACACTTATTGGGATTTTTTTTACCAAAAACATGTAGCAGAATACATTTTGGCTTAAATTTATGACTAACTTTGAGTTTACGATTTATTTTTTATAGCTGAAAGTAGAAAATATTGTTTTTTTTCAAAATTTTCGTGGTTTTTTTGTTTATAGCGCAAAAAATAAAAAGCGCACAGGTGATCAAATACCACCAAAAGAAAGCTCTATTTGTGTGAAAAAAAGGACGTAATTTTCGTTTGGGTGCAGCATTGCATGACCGCGCAATTATCATTTGAGTTAGTGGAGCGCTGTATAGCAAAAAAAGGCATAAATTACAGTATCTATACCATAGTTTGTAGACGCTATAACTTTCACACAAAGCAATCAATATGCACTTATTGGGATTATTTTTACCAAAAACATGTAGCAGAATACATTTTGGCTTAAACTTATGACTAACTTTGAGTTTACGATATATTTTTTATAGCTGAAAGTAGAAAATATTGGTTTTTTTCAAAATTTTTGTGGTTTTTTTGTTTATAGCGCAAAAAATAAAAAGTGCACAGGTGATCAAATACCACCAAAAGAAAGCTCTATTTGTGTGAAAAAAAGGACGTAAATTTCGTTTGGGTACAGCATTGCATGACCGCGCAATTATCATTTGAATTAGTGCAGCACTGTATAGCAAAAAAAGGCATAAATTACAGCATCTATACGATAGTTTGTAGACGCTATAACTTTCACACAAAGCAATCAATATACACTTATTGGGATTTTTTTTACCAAAAACATGTAGCAGAATACATTTTGGCTTAAATTTATGACTAACTTTGAGTTTACGATATATTTTTTATAGCTGAAAGTAGAAAATATTGGTTTTTTTTTCAAAATTTTCGTGATTTTTTTGTTTATAGCGCAAAAAATAAAAAGCGCACAGGTGATCAAATACCACCAAAAGAAAGCTCTATTTGTGTGAAAAAAAGGACGTAAATTTTGTTTGGGTACAGCATTGCATGACCGCGCAATTATCATTTGAATTAGTGCAGCGCCAAACAGCAAAAAAAGGCCTGGTCATTAAGGGGGGTAAATCCTCTGGGGCTCAAGTGGTTAAATAAGACTTAAAGGTCATCATTAAAAAATGCAGTTTATTTGTATAACTTCCTTGGGCATTGCCTTAAACCTGGCTGTGAATTGGCACACTGGACGATGTACTTCAGGTAAATTGATAATTACAAGAAAAAATGTTGGCTGCTAATTATAATTATGGGTTGTTTTTTTCTGTTTGTAAACAAACAAATTGGGATTCTCAACAAGATATATAACGTACATTACCGTAGATGAGTGTCTGTTATGGATTGTATTCAAATTGTATTCAAAAAGTGCTCAGTATTGGTGGGTGTTAGCCCAAAAATTAAGTTACCTACATTCTATTATCTATTAAAAAAAATCAAGAGAACAGCAGGGGTAGTAGGATTTTCTGGGTATCAACAAAAACATTTAAAAGGTTAAAACCTCATATTTGTATTACAAAAAGATATTGTATTAAAAGAAAAACTGCTTATTTAAAAATCCCTCAAAATAGGCTGCTCTACAGTCACACCAATGGTGCTGTTTCACACCCGCAAGCTGTTATTCCAAGATAAAGGTGAGTTTGTAGTCAGCCAATCTCAACATGTTTTGTGGTTTTCCACTTTTTCAGGAGTATATTGAGGGAATATATTTCTATAACAGGGGTACTGAATTAAAACTAATGGAGGTCCGACCAGTAAAATTTCCTTCCAACAGAGGTCCGGACCGCATTTTTTTCAGCCCTCTCCTACTGAATATCACAATCCCTATACTTCAGGGTCCTCAGTGTCCTCCCCCCCCCCCCCCCATACGTCACAGTCCCCAACTTCACATCAGTTTCATCTTCACATGTAGTGTTCTCAGGCCCCCTGCACATCACCCCCACTCACCCCTTTACAGTACACCCCTATTATTTTCAGCAGTCCTCAACCCCACTTCAAATCATCACCCCTGTCCCACACTACTGTCCTCTGCCCCCTTCACATCTCTCCCCTACACTACTGTCCTCTTCCCCTTCATATAACCCCCAGCAGAACTGTGCCCCCTTCACATCCCCCCACAACTGTGCCCCCTTTACATATCCCTCACAACAGCATTGCCCCCCTGCATCTCTACCAACAGCCCTGCACCACCCCCTCATATCACAAATCGCCCCCCAACAGTAGTGTTCTCTGCCCTTTTCACATCAACCCCCTCCCCCACCACACACACAGCACTGCCCCCTTCACATCCCACCCCAGTAGCATACTCTTCCCTCCTCACATTAACCCCACCCCCCACTTTACATCCCTACCCCACAGTACTGTCCTCTGCCCCTTCACATCCCCCCACCACAACACTGCCCCCCTTTACATCTCCCCCTCCCCAACAATGCCCCCCTGGCATCACAAATCCCCCCCCAACAGTAGTGTTCTCTGCCCTCCTCACATCAACTCCCCCCACACCACTGCCCCCTCCCCTTTACATCACCCCTTCAGAGCACTGCCCCCTATACATCACCCCCCCACCATATGCACATAGCACTGCCTCTCTTCACATTTTGCCCCCCTTTGAGAAGTACAGCACAGCACTGAAAAGAGCACGGGAGCTGCAGGGGTTAACTTTTTGTATTAATCAGAAGGTGATTGGCTGCTAGCACTGCCCTGCTTCGAATCAGCCACTGGTTAACTTAAAAAGTTAACCCCGGCAGCTCTTACACTCTATGAAATGCTGTATTGTGCTTTCCACATCTGATCCAGAAATGTTATGACAGTTCCCACTCACGCGATCTGTTCAATACTGTGCTGTTATTCCACACTTGCTTCAGGAATGTTCTGTCTCTTGCTGTCCGCTCTGCTGTTATGACAGCGGTGGAGGATGGGGGGGAAAGAAGCGGCTACTATATGGCATGATCAGGTCTGGATGAAACAGTGGCTAGGTCCGCGTGCGGACCACGGTCTGCCCATTAGTGATGCCTGTTTTATAACAAAACAAAAAATTTAAAAATAATGCAATGTGACATAAAAATCATGATACAACTAATCCTGATATAATATACAGTGTATTGCAAGTGGTGACTGTTATGGCACTTACCATAGGACACCAGGTGGAGCTACAAGGTCTGGTCACAATGAGGCGCCAAGCAAAGAGCCCCTGGGAGAATGTAGGCAAGTCTTTAGACCATAACTGCCTATATGCATATAATGAAAATTCTTTTAGCATAAACAACATATCATGACTATATCCATTTTCAACTAGGAATGATAGGAAACATACCAGGCATGTAGCAACACCACACTTCCAAAATGGGGCTCATGGGACTTAGGCTGAACAACACATGGTGCACACCCCTCAGATCACAAGATGTATAATAATGCAGTGAAAATATTAAGTGGTTGTTAAATCAAGAAGTTCAAAAGATGAACTCACATCACTGCATGATTATATCCATCTTCAACTGAATAGTAAGAAAAGGTATAAAACATACCAGGCATGTGACAACACCACACTTCCAGACTGGGGCTTATGAGACCTGATGCACACCCCTCAGATCACAAGATATATAATAAAGCAATAAGATTGTTTGGATGTTAAGCAATGTGGTTGTTAAATCAAGGAGTTCAAAGGGTGAAAACACACCACTGCATCTGCAAATGGTAACATATACACCCCATAAATATACTGTATGTATATCCATGGCTATGTTGTATAGAACATGTTTAAAGTGTATCCCCAGGACAAAACAACTCACCTCACTAACAAGGACGGCTTCGTAAACAGTACAGCAACCAAATCTATGTATCATTAGCCACAGAAGTGGGAGACCAAACATCCAGATGGCCACTGGGTTGTAAGAAACAACCCAGACATAGTAAGCTCCTATGTAATAACCACTCCAAATGCATCAGACAAAATAAAAATTGCCTGCATGGTTCAAGTGTATACCTGAGGTGAGCATCAGCACATAAGCGGCCATCACCACTGAGGGCTTCAAATGGAAGACTGGCCTTTTAAACACTGCTCCAATCCAGCAACACCCAACCAGCATCAGCCGGCAATGATGTCACAGGACCTGATCCCTAACTTCAGAGCATGTGCAGTGCCAATGTCCAATCCCCAATGAGCGGGGTGAACCACTGCTGAGTGGCCCCACAAGCAAGAGGAAGGAGTTCAGAAGGAGAGAAAGGCAAACCCAGGCTACACCCCAGTGCCAAAACAGCACCAAATCAATACAAAAAAATATAACATAGACACAATATAGATATATAAACAAAACGATAAAGGGAAATAATCAAACAATAACAGTAGCAATAATGTTTCATGCATATACAGTATTTCAAACTGGAATACAATACATCAAAAGAATGCATCATACTAGTATCCCTAAGCCACATCTAAAAAAACTCTAGCACATAAAACCTTTTCCAATTACAACATAAAGAGAACAAAAAAAGGGGGGGGGAGAGATGTGTGCTAATTTACCTAAACCATATTCTAATTAATTGGCAATACCAGACATACAGTATGTAACAACCATCAATAATTACAAAAAAGATTTATATGTATGCATTTCATTTATCCCAGGAGGAATGGTTGCATTTAAACTTTCAATCCACAGTGTTTCATGCTGCAGAATGCATCTGTCCCAGCCACCTATCCCCTTGGGTCTGGGGGAATAAAATTCTAGGACAAAAAAAGAAACCACAGTATTGTCATACCTATAGTGCATCCCTATATGCATGGGGGTCCATAAAAAAATCCATAGCATAACCATAGTCATAATGAGGGTGTGGCATGTAATTTAAGAGGGAACACCACATAAAAAAAAAATGTCTCCTCCGATCCACACTAGACCCTTACCTGAGCATGCAGCCTGGTGGACAAGAGGGGCCAGAAAGCCTGCAGCTTCTCCTGAATCATACCAGACTACATGTCTTTAACATGAGGAGAGTACCTTGCTAGGAGAAGGCTGCCATAGCAAAGCATTGAGCAAAAGGGCCTGTGGAGATCTGAGGAGGGGACTTATCAGAACCTGGAAGCCCCCTTTAAAATAAGGGTCCCCAGACACCCACTTTCTTTTTAATGAATAAGTAACCCATGGTTTCTCATTCACACACAAAAAAATTAAAAGTAAATAAACACATCTTACAAAAAGTCCTTCTCTGGAAAAAATAAAATACTGGTGGCAATGATTTTATTAAAAAAAAAGAAAAAAGTCTTATGATGTAAATCATGACAACTGCTAATACACCAAAAAAACAAAACAAAAACGTGCTAACCCATCAACACATCTAATGCTGGTGAATGCTCACCATGAATGATATTTTATTGGCTGACAGCCTGTGGAAAGTGGGAGTGGAAGTCACTATTTATTGAAAGTAGTAATAATGCCAGTAAATGAATGACTGCCTGCTGCAGTCGCAGCAAGGGGTTCATATGGGTGAACAGCCCAGATAGTGCACTAGTCCATGAACTGTGAATTTGCAGGGTTCAGTGTGAGTCATTGCCGTGGACCCTATTTGCCACAGATCAACATAATGTAAGCCATGTTTAACTACTTTAGCTTGAGTGGTCATTTACCTACAATGGACCATAACAATTTTTGCATTTCAAACTGTAAACAATTCCTTAGTAACTTTCCCCTTTAATCTATTTTTATTGTTTAAAATATACAAATATACTGTGACTTCCATCACCACACAAGTGCTTTTAATATGAACAATATTTTGGACCAATTGTTGTAAAATTGATTAAAAATACACATTTATTTTTCCTTTAATTTGTGCAAAGCAGTGTGCCAGGATCTACAGTAATATAATACTGTTTATGCAATCATACTATTTCAACTGTTACTGAAGAAATATATTTTTTATTTCTATCAATCCTTTTCATTTTCTATTAACTTGTATCTGATATTAATTTCCAACATTCATTTCTGATCATTTTACTGATGAAATTTACAGTAATTATGCACCTGTGAGCTATTGTCAAATGCAGAAAACAAGAAGAAAATACATGAAGGGGAATGTGACATATGTTTAAATCATATGTTTCTAAAATTTGACAGAGCATGAAATTTCATCTTTATGGAAGGTGCCTTTGGGGATTGAAGAATGACATGACTATGCACTTGTTTAAGAAACAGTAGTTAGGAATACTTTTTATCCTTTGGAGAAATCTTATACATTTTCAGAAGAAACTGAAGAACAACTACTTTTTTTTGTAATAAAATATAGAATTCTATTTTATAGGATGTACAGTATATAAGCTGTTATTAAATACAAAATCTATTGAATATTTTTCCTGGATTAAATCAGTGGTGTTAACTTGTCAGTTAATTTGTCAGCATTACCTTCCTGGACCTTCTTGGAGGATCAAAGGAAAGGGTACTATGGGTTGACGCTATGCAAAAATTCACAATGCAGATAAAATAGTAAAATAAGGAAAACCGATGTGATTAAAATTTCCATACTTCCATTATTTCACCCCCATCTAGTCAAACACATTTAATGAATTTTCTCTATTACAAATTAAAATATTATTAAGCATTATACAGAAGTGTGGAACAACTGAATTACTAATAAAAATGTGAACAAAATGTAAACGAATACCATGAGAAACAGTATGCATCTTGTATGTATCTTAAACAAACATAGTTTACTGATTTTGTGGCAAAAGTTAAAAAAAGGTAAGAGTATTTTTGTTTATTTTTATTGAATAGTTTCACAAAAAAAATAGTACAAATGAACAATGTTCCATCATAAATATAAATATAAGACACCGATAACAACAAAGTTTGTCACAAAACAATTGACAGTTGAGGCAAAATGCATATTACAACACAAATCGAGGTTAAGTGTAACTCGCCCAACCAACATAAAAAGGAACAATGTAGAATAGAGGAAAAGGAATAGAGAAAGCAAACAAAAGAGTGGAAGAGGAGGTCAAGATGAGGGACTTTGAGGTACAGAGATGTATTGAATCCACGGGTTCCATGTGTTATCAATTTTTTTCAAACTATTGTGCAGGATACAGGTGAGTTTGTCAATAATCATTATCCAGTTCAGTTTCTTTTTAATATAATCAAGTGGAATGACCGATTGCTTCCAATGTCTAGCTATAGTAATTTTCACTGCCAGAAACATGTAGGTGATCAACTTATGGGACTTCTTGGGAACACTATCTGGAAATTTATGAAAGAGCGCAATCTCCGGGGATATGCGCTTATTTACTCCCGTCACTGAATTGACAAAATTGAACATGCAAATCCAAAATCTGGTTGCAATGGGACATTGCTACCATATGTAATACATAGACCCCACCTGGCCACAATGCCTGGAGATACATTGCATAAGCAGACGGATGCAACCTCGCAATCCAAGTAGGGACCAGATACTATCTCAACAATGTTTTGTACTTTGCTTCAATTAGGGTAGTATTGATAGAAATTTTGGATAATGCCAGAGCAATATCCTGCCAATCCGATAATTCATAGTTGTCAGCTACATCTTGTTCCCAATGCTCCATATGGGGAAGTTTACAATTCTGATCAGTGAGGAGAGCATATACTGTGCAGACAGCCTCTGGAGAAATCCCTATTCTGGCAGGAAATTTGTGGTGAGCAAAGGTGACTCATCCAATAAAGTAAGCTTCGAGTGGAGAAATGAGACAATCTGGTTATAGCTGAAGCTTTCAGTGGTAGGAATATGCAGCTTGTCTTTAAAATATTGTAAAGAATGTATTCAAGCACCATTAAGATAGTCTCCTATCCGCAACAAGCCTTGTACAAGTACAAATTCAGGGTTGCAAAAAACTGGAGCTACAGGTGTATGTGGAGATGCCTGTGACTTGCAATGGTGTACCCTGTCCCAAACCATCAAAGAAAAACGACAGAGTGGGGCAAAATATAGGAGGGCGCAATCGATTAGGAAGCCAAAGTAAAGCACCAACAGCCAGAGGGTGACAGGAGAGAGCTTCGATAGAAACCCAGAGGGGAGTATTTCCCTCAGCAGTGGTGTAAGCCAATTGGGCAATTTATGCAGCTTGGAGATTAGGAAGGCCAATACCACCTCGCGGTCTGGAAGCATACAATGTCTTTTGGTTCACCCGAGGTCATCTACTGTTCCAAACAAAGCAGAGAACCTCAGCTTGTAAATGCTGCATTTCTCATCTCGAAATCAATACCGGAAAGGTCCAAAAATAGTATAGCAATCGGGGCAAAAACGTCATTTTGATAGAGTTGACTCTGCCAAATCATGATATGGAATAGTCAGCCCAATGGCAAAGATCGTCTTTAAGTGTTTTAAAGAGGGGAGGGTAGCTTGATAGAGAGTTTCAATTGAGGTGGTGAGATGTATCCCTAAATAGGGTAACGACTTACTTGCCCACTGAAAATCGTAGGAAATTCTAAGCTGCTGTTCTTCAGAAATGGGTAAGGAAACATTAAGGACTGCTGTTTTTTGGGAATTTAGGGATAGCCCGGAAAGAGTGGAAAATTGGCGTAATAGAGACAATAAATTAGGGATAGTTATCAAAGGGGAAGCAATATACATAAGAACATCATCAGCAAATAGGGCACATTTTTGTTCCTGTTGTCCACATCGGAAGCCATGAATTTGGGGATGGGAGCGAATTGCCATAACTAAGGGTTCAATTGCCAGTACAAAAAGCAGTGGGGAAAGTGGACAGCCCTGTCTAGTATCTCTTCGAACTGGGAACACAGAGGATCTGTAGCCTTTAATGGAAACCTGAGCTGAGGGATTATCATATAATGAGTGCAACAAAGCAAGAAACGTCGGGCCAAATCCAAAGGCCTGCAGCGTAGTAAATAAATATTCCCACGTCAGACTAACTGACGTGGGAATAACTTTTTGGAGCTCCTCAGAAGAATTAGGTTGTTCCATAACGTCTTTATGGCCTTTAGTAAGGGAAGGAATAGGCAAAGACTCCAAAAAGGATCGAATGGAGGAAAGTTCCACTGGTCGAGGTAAACTATATAGGGAAGCATACAAATCATGAAATTCCCGAAGAATCTTCTGAGGATCTTGCGTGATAGTACCCCCCAATAGCCAGAGTTTGGAAAGCACTGTGTGAGTGTATTCGGGGGTAAGTTTATGCGCTAGAAGGGAATCTGGTCTTTTCCGCCACATCAAAATCTATGATTCATCCAGCGTAGTTGCTTTTCCACTTTTGTGGTGAGGCAGAGATTAAGTTCCAACCGAGCTTGCTCCACTTTAGATAAAAGATCAGAGGTCAGGCCAATTTTATGTCATAGTCTCTAGATTTGGCAGAAATCAACTCCTCGTGGGATTTTTTAATTCTGGAATACAGTTGGATAAAGAAGCCTCTAACTGAGGCTTTATGGGCTGACCAATTAATAGGGGGATTCGTATCCTTTAATAATTGCAAAAAAAGATTTTAAATGTTCGCCCACTTCTAGGCAACAGGACTTGTCGCTTAGAAAGGACTCATTTAATTTGATGGTTAAACCACACTGGCGATTAGAGAGCAGGATTGTGGTTCGACCAAGGTGTCGATATAATTTTAGCTGAATGTAGCTTAGTTATCACTTCTAAGGGGAGAAAAATTGATCTATATGAGAATAATGATTATGAACCCTAGAGAAGTGGAAGTAGTCTCTAGAGGTGGGATTGGCCTCCCTCCACACATCAATTAGGTCATGGTGATGCAAAAGTTGCAATAAATCGCAGCTTTGTCTAGGAGGCGATTTAAGTTTGATTACATGGGATTTATCGAGTACATGGTCTATAGCCAGATTTGAGTGCCCAGCCAAAAAAACATCTCCTTCCAGTTCTTTAAACAGAATTTTAAAAAGGGAACAGAAGAAGGCCACCTGGTTTGTATTAGGGACATAGTAAATAAGAAAAGACACCATATTACCTTCCAAATGATCCTTGACTAGAACGTATCACCCCTCCCTATCCCTTAAAACTTTCGTTTCAGTGAATGATAGCCATTTGGAAAAACAGAGTGCCACCCCTCTCTTTTTGTCAGAGGCATTGGCGAAAAAACAAATAAAATCCCTATGAATATATTTGGGAGTAAAAGAAGGGGCAAAATGTGTTTCCTGTAACAATATCTGCTCCCAGAGACTTATAATGAGAAAATATTTTGAGTCACTTAGAAGGGGAGCCTAACCATTGAACATTATGAGAAAGCAAGTGGATCATGAAGTGGATCATAGCAGTGCGTTGTTTTAAGATAGACATGGAAAGCAAGTGGGATAGTTAATATCAGACAAACTCCCTCATCCATGTGGAGTATCGAGTATCCAGAAGCTGTTCGAGATTCTCAGGTTGACCCTCGAACAAGAAAAATGGAAAGGGTTAGAAAAATGAAAGAAGTAGAGAGAAACCAAAGATGCCAAGGCCGAAGAACGGCGTGCATCCAACTACAGGCTAAACAGTAATATGCAACTTAAGATAGTAAAATACCAATATCCTAGACACTAGGTCAAGGACCGGAAGAGTCTCCACAAAGTCAAACAATGGGGAGAGTCTTTTGAATAGGGAGAGCGCATAGACCCTTCCAAGCACCCACATGAAACAAGACTTTTAAAGCCACCAAATTATTTTACCAAAGATTAACAATCAAAACCACAAACCAATAAGCACACATAGAGGCCAGTGTCCCACAATGGGAACATTGAGAGGCCTCTGTTAGGAATCTTCAAGCAGCAGCAAACAGAGTCTTCAAGACACCCAATGTGATGTTGCAGCTGTGGATTTCTTCCAGGAGGCTGGAGACCATAGAGGTGAGAGTGGGGGGAGTCCACTAATTTTAAGCTGGTTCCAGGAGGAGGGGCTGAGGGAGATAAAGCCCAAATTCAGAGAAGGAATAGGATTTTGTGTTATAAAGTAAATGTAGGCGAAGCGGATAGTTCCATCGATAGTGGATATCCCTATGGCTTAAAGGCGAGAGTAGTGGTTTGAAGGCCCTCCTCTTTTGGATGTCTGAGAAGACTTGAATCCGGTATCCGTCATCCTCTAAATCTGGATGTTCCCTAGCGTAATACATCACTGACTCCTTGACCTTGAAAAAGTGAGGCTTCACTATTCTGTCTCAAGGAGGGCCATCTGGCCTCAAAAGGACCAAAGCCCTGTGGATACGATCTATTTCCAGATGAATTTAATCAATTGTCGGTACTGAAGCATGTATAAGGGAATGGGCAATAGAAACAATATCTTTTACCATTTCAGGCAGCCCTCTAATTCGAAGATTGCACTGCCTAGATTCTCAAGGTCATCTATTTTATTTTAAGCCTCATCAAAGCGGTCTTGTAAGTCAGCAATCATGCTAGATTTTTGAGTCACTCTGTGAACTGTATCATCAACTTTAGATTCAATCTTCTCGAGACGATCTCCCAATTCCCGAAATTCCTGTTTCAAGTCAGAGGCCAGCTTAGTGGTAGCTTTATCTAATTCCTGCTGTAGTAAATCAGCAAACCGTGCAATGCGTACAGAGTCCCCTGAATAGTGCGGGGGTGCAGGAGGAAAGGCAGGAGATTCCACTGGGCCATCATGTGTGGAATCTTGTCTACCGGTTTGGCTAATAAAAATATCTGCCATTTCCCTGTCTAGCAGGGAGGAAACTTGGGAATCATGGCCTGAAGATAGGGAGGGAGACCCAGGAGTACTAGGGAGGGAGCCAGGAGGTGCAGGGAGATCACTCACATGATCCATGGATTTGATGGAACTTTCATTCCAATGCACAGGGCTGCAGGAAGGAGGCACTGTCCCTTGTGACCACTGCTGTGAAGCCTCAGCAGCTGAGGAGGTCTTGGAACCAGCACCAAGCTCCATCTTACCTCCAATTCCCCCCCGTGGACTTTCCGGCTGGTCGGGTGGGCATAAAAGGAGCCCCCACCTTCCCAGCAAGTGGCTCAGGTGTATGTCAGGGGTGCAAGTGAGTTGGGGCCATTATTAATCACCCCTGAAGTGCGGCAAGGAGTGTGCCTCCTCTGGATAAAGTTGGAAGCTGTGTCTGCTGACCCCTCAGTAAGGGGCAAAGAGTAGGAGAGTACCCATAGTGTAGTATGTCATAAAGAACTTTATTGATAACAGACTTAGTGCAGGGTATATCAGTAATAGTGCTGGCAGGTGCCCAAACATAGATCCATATAATAAAAAACAAACTACTGACCCTGAATGAGATGGCCGCCAGACCTCCTCGTGGTCTGGGCGGCAATAAGGCGTCACAGGCTGCCAGTTCCTCCTGAGGCCTTTCGTGAGAGCCACTGTTTCTGGCTCTAATGCACCGTTCTGTGTGCTCTGCCAGCAGAGTAAGTTCTTTATGACATACTACACAATGGGTACTCTCCTACTCTTTGCCCCTTACTGAGGGGTCAGCAGACACAGCTTCCAACTTTATCCAGAGGAGGGAAGCCTTTACCTGGAGCCTTTTATCCGACCGACCCATTCCGATCCTTAGGAGGTTCTGTGAGCCCAGCTGACCATCGCTTGGTAACACTCCTTCCTGAGGGAGATCGATATTCTGTGGGATTTAATACACACATGCACATTTCCTATGCGCGGTCGGTGAGTGCGCATTTTTGCCATTTGTTCCGGATTCTTCATAGCTGTGTCCAGTTTATTACATTTGATGATATAATGAACATTTGATTACCAATTTCAGATCGAACTTTTCAGATCGAATTTTCTAGATCGAACTTTCTGTTTGTTATTTTTAGCGCTGCACTATATTTATATAGTTCCCCCCCCCCAGTGTCAGAATGTCCACTGCAGTCCCACTAAAAGTCGCTGAATGCCACCATTACTAGTATAAAAAGAAATTCCAGTATATATACCACCATTTGTAGACACTATAACTTTGATGTAAACCAATTAATTTACATGTATTGAGATTTTTTTTAGCAAAGACATGTAGCAGAATACATTTTGGCCTAAATTTATGATAAAATTAGATTTTTTACATTTTGTTATGGGACATGTTTAATAGCAAAAAGAAAAAAATGGGGATGCATGCGTGGTGAGCCAAGATGGCGGCCACATAATCCCGCAGCTCCGCTATCCCTCAGCTTTCTCGGGCCTCCCGATCGGGTACAAAAGTACACACAGCTCTGGGAGCACCCTCTCCTGTCAGAGGACAATCCGCTAAACATATGGGAAAAAACGGGCATTGGAAACTGCCCTTGCCGCCACCACAGGACCCCAGGCCCTCTCTCCTGGATAGATTTTTTACTAGGCCTGAATCCCCGGCCTCAAGTAACAGCGGCGGCCCGATGATGAGCTCCGGAGGGGCTACAAAATTGGAGGGAGCGGACACAGACATCCCTGCTGCTCAGCATCCCACCTAGAAGGCTCCCCCTCTGACAGTGGATTCCCTGGAGGCAAAACTGCAAGCCTAACGAACATTACCTGCACTATTTCTGCTGAAATTGAGAAACCTGCTCAGGAGCTTAGGAGAGAGATCACCCAATTAGGGGACCGCGCTGACCACCCTGAGTCAAAATTTGATGACCTGGTGCAATATGTTCTAGAAGAGGACAATGTGAATCTGAAAAATTCTATGTCCCAGTTAAAGCGTCAACATTAGGATCTAGAGAACATGGAACATAGCCAGAACATTCCAGTGCGTGGCATCTCCGAAATGGTCTCCGACCCCCATCTTCAATGTTATCTACTGTCTTTATTCTCCACGTTGGCTCCCAAGGTCCCTGATGCTGAATGGCACATCGATCGGGCCCATAGATCACTGGGCCCGATATCTCCAGAGGGCACTAGACCAAGAGATGTTATTATCCTGTTTCATTACTTTAACAGTAAAGAAGCTTTGCTCTATTCTACACACAATAAGTCCTTTATAAAATTTAAAGGAGACAGGCTTCAGCTCTGCTGTGATCTGTCCCCCATTACCTTGGCAAAGAGGCACCATGCCTCTTATCGGTGGGGATTTCCCTTCAAGTTTGTTGTCTCTAAGGATAACGCCCAAGTCATCCTTCCAGAATTGCATGAGGTGGACTCCTTCCTTAAACAGCTGGGACTTTCTCCTATGCCTAAAGAGCTTATTCCGCAGCCACCTACATCTTCCCAGCCTCCTTCTGCTCTTAGAAGGTCCTGGACACCCGCTAAGCCTAGGAGAAAGGGATTCCCGCACACACGTAAATAACCATCATGAATCCCATCACCTGACTCTTCCCCATAACAGGTCTCCCACCTGCTAGCGGGGTCTTCTTACATTTCTTATGTGTTTTACTGTTCGAACGTTTTTCACATTGTTGTGCCCTGACTATCACTGCCATGTGAACTGCTGACGTAGGCACCTGTCACGTTGGAAATGCTGCTGTGCTCCCCCTGATATGTCGGACCTCTGGTCCTGACAACCCAGTGAAAGGATCTAGATAACCTCCATTTTGTTGATGTATGCCATTTTAAGTATTAAGTTAGGTTTTTGCAGATATATTAGAAGTTTAATGAAACTGTTTTAGCTTGCACCAGAATGTATAAACAATGATAAGACGACCCTGATATTTTCTTTGCCCAGCTAATTCTCTGAAAGCTAGCAAAAACAGTTTATACCAAGAAATGTATATGTCACGTTTCATGTAGTTATCTCATGATGGAAACTTACAAGTTACAGTTTTGAAACTCGCTCCCCCCTCCCTTATTTTTTCTGTACCCTATATAATCTTAGTAATGTCTAATAAACTTTGAATATCTCTGAACATAAGCTACCGTTATTTTCATGTTCCCAGAATTCTGTTGATAAACCAGCAATCTCTCCACAGACCGGGAGTCTCTGAGGGGATAAGAAAATCATCCTTTCAGCTGGGGGCTCGTCCGGGATGACCACCCACCGCACTTGGTAAGTAAACATTTTGTCTTTTTATGACTAAAAGCTCTTTCTTGCCCTGTGTTCAGGGAAGGTCTTGAATCATTCTGTATTGTCTATATAGACCCGTGATAACCTGTAGCTGCTTTTGGTAAGCAGACTTAACTCTTTGGTAGAGTTACAAAATAGTGCAATATATATAAAAAAGAGTGTTTTTGGTAAAACACAGATTGTTCTTTGGTAGAACATAAAAGGAATTGTTCTTTGGTAGAACACACTGTCCTTTGGTAGAACAGTGAAGAGATAACTTTTGGGAAGTTATCAAAAGGTTAATAAGTCTGTGGAGCAGATTCTGGTTTATCTGTCTTTTGCTTTTTCTTTCTGTTGCATAGAAGTATAAGATAATTTGTTGTGTGGAACAAAATAAGATTATAAGGTAAGATAATCTTATCCACTGTCTAAATATGGGTCAAGGAGGTAGTTACCCACCAGGTCCTCCAGAAAAGGGAGAAAATTGTAAGGTTTATGTGGGACAGAGTATGTGAGACAGACTACTATTTAATAAATCCCTGGGTGGATTGTATGGCAGGCTGGACAGAAGCCATGGGAAGTACAGACCCATCCCCGAGAGAGAGATCTTATGGGAATTTTAGGGATTTCATTAAGAGTAACAAAAGAAGGAGGTATTGTTGCCAGATTCTCCAAAGCACCCATTATACCCGCCTATTTCAATGATGAGAGTCATCCCTCACATATTACACCCCCTCCTGATACACATCCAGTTTGGGCCACAAATTCTATGGATGTAGGATTCATTTCATGTTCACCATACACAGTCACACTCAAGGAAGGGGCATTGCCCTACAAACAGAGGCAATACAAATTAACACCAGAAAAGGAGGAAGGGATTGCTCCTCTAGTGGAAAGATTTTTGGAAACAGGTATTTTAGAAGAAACTGTTGCTCCTTACAACACACCTATCAATCCTGTTAAGAAGCCGGATGGGCCATAAATAATTTGGTAGTTCCAATAGCCCCAATAGTGCCTGATGTGCCATCACTCCTCACCTCCATTCCATTCGATACAGAATATTTTACAGTGATTGATTTAACAAATGCATTTTTTTTGGTTCCTGTGGACCACCAGACGAGGGCGCTATTTTATTTATATTCCGAAATCACCAGATGACCTGGTGTAGATTGCCCCAGGGTTTTGTAGATTCGCCTGCAGTCTACTCACTTGCCCTCTAGACCACACTGAGGTCCTGGACCCCTCCCAATGGTTCGGTCCTCCTACAATATGTGGATGACCTATTGATTTGTAGTTCAAGTCAGGCGGCCAGTAAGGAGGATAGTTGGTCTCTGTTAGAATGGTTGTCAGGGAATGGTCACAAAGCATCCAAAAAGGAACTCCAATGGTGCCTAAAACAGGTTGAATACCTTGGTCTAAGTCATGGTGAGAGGAATGTCAGTCACAAAAGAGCTGTGGCTCTTCTGGGTCTGCCCCGCCCACAAACAAAAAAGGACATGCTAACTTTTCTTGGTATGATTGGTTACTGCCACCAATGGATACCTGATTGTTCATTTTATGATCACACTCTGAGGTCTGCCACACTTTCAGAATCACCTGACATTCTCATATGGTCAAATGAAATGGTTGATGCCTTTGTGTACCTGAAGAATGCTATGGTAATGGCCCCTGGTCTTGGACTACCTGACTATAAGAAAATGTTTCATCTGTATGCTAGGGAAAATTGTACAGGTCAAATTAGCGTAATTTTTATCCCCTTCTTTTCAAATGACCAAATGGTACACGCCATGGATGCCTGCTCTCTCCCCTCCTGTTTATCCTCTGTTTGAAACCCCTGGCGATATCTATTAGATCCAACCCGGATATACATGGGATACACACTCATAACAGGGATTTTAAGTTGTCTTTATTTGCGGATGATATATTATTGATGCTGACAGAGCCCCACCTTACTTTGCCAGTTTTACATCGCACCCTGCAGCTGTTTGGTGCTCTGTTGGGTTATAAAGTAAATACGTATAAAACGGAAGCACTACCTATCCATATATCACCTACAATCTTATCTTCCCTTCAGCTAAATTACCCCTATAGGGGGAATACCCATGCCTTGAAATATATGGGCACCAATCTTACATCCTCATATCATTCCCCTTTGTGCAGCTAATTTCACCCCCATGTTTCAGGCGTTTTCCCAGTTTTTAAAATCTTGGGACAATCTTGCCATCTCCTTCCTTGGAAGGATTAATGTGCTTAAAATGACCATATTGCCCTAGCTCCTCTATCTATTTGAAACGCTACCCATGCCCAAGTGGCGATCTCTTCAAAAATCCTTCCTTCATTTTGTTTAGCATGGTAGAGCTCACCGAATTGCCCAAACTGTCCTTCTCTCTCAATCTAGGGGAGGCCTGGGGGCCCCAGCCATTGTGTTGTATTATTTTGCTACCCATCTTTGTGCCCTTGTCTCATGGTCCTCTCAGCGTCCCCCTAATAGATGGACCAAGATCGAATGGCTACAGTTATGCCCAATACACTCCTGTTCCCGGCACTGGTCTGAATCCAACGTTGAAAGCACTTCCCATAGACACCTCCTACTCGGGCCCATGTTTTTCAGAATTTCTATTTGGTGGCAGTGTAGGGCTAAACACGCTCTATTTTCACCGTGTTCTCCCCTAACCAATATCATATTCAATCCAAGTCTTCCAGATGGTTTGGCTTTGGCATGTGTATATCCATGGGCCGAGGTGAATTTATTTCAGTTGCGTCACTTGGTTCACCCAGTGACTTGCAAGCTGAAATCCTTTTCTGAGATCCAAAAAACTGCCCATTTACCGCATCACCAATATTATGTATATTTACAGATACAACACTTTTTCTCCTCCAGAACACTATCGTTAACTCTTGAGAAGCCTACCCCCTTTGAACATATCTGTATTCAAGGTCCGCATCAGCGGGGTATAATTTCCTCCATATATAAGTTTCTCCAAGATGCTTGCCCCCTCTCTCTTGACACACACTTTTATATGCATAAATGGTCCTTCAATTTTCTCAAAAGACTGGTTTCTTTATTTTTTTACTAAATTTAACCCTTTAGTGAATGGGTAGGGGTACAAGTACCCCTTACTCATTCACAAGGGGAGTCACCTTCAGGGTGCCCCCTTATTTAAAAAGTTTTTGGAAAAGGCCCTTCTCCCCATTGGCATGGGAACACCATTTCCATGCTGAGGGCGCGTGGCCTGGTAAGCCACAAGGGGGGGCACTCAATCGCCCCCCCCTTTCCTGCCCTGCCAGGCCTGTGCTCAGATCAAGGCCCTTCTCCCCAATTTGGGAGGTGGGGTACCCCTTAAAAGTCCTACCAGGCCTAAAGAACCTGGTATGGCTTTTAGGGGGAACCTTGTACACTTAAAAAAAAAATCTGTGGGGTCCCTCCTAACCTTCCTACCAGGCCTAAAGGGCCTGGTAAGGATTAGGGGGGAACCCACGCTGTTTTTAAAAAATGTCAGTCCTGCTGCAGCAGGTTCCATACATTGTACAGATGTGCAACTTTGCAGGTAGTTTAAGGGGAGCCCTAGGCATGATATTTAAATTAATTTTTCTTTAAGCAATGAAAAATGACTGCCCCTTTAAAAAACAATACTTTTTTAATTTTTTTTTCACGGATTCATGTCCCTTAGGGCAGTACCCGAGTCCCCGTACCCCTTTTATGGCCAATAACTTGCATATAAGCCTTCAAAATGGGCACTTTTTAATTTACAAGTTTGAGTGCCATAGACTTGCTTTATGTTCCAAGTTCACGGTTAAACATTCATTAGGTTTGAATGTTCAACCGCAAACTGAATACGGGGTTGTTAGGCCCATCAATAATAGTTCCTATTCCATTCCATACCCTAAGTGGGGGTTCCCCTTTGATTTGGGGGGTCCTTTTTGGATTGGGGGTCCTTGTTGTCTAGGTTCATGATCATTATACAATATTTCTTCTGGTGTCTCTCTCACTTTAGGGTCCTCTATTCTAACCTCTGGTTCAGGCATCACATTAATCGATTTCAATTCCGTTTTTTGTACATTTATTTAACTTAATTACTTTTATAGTCACCTTTATCGCTTTGCTACTCCTTTGTTTTCCTTATTCTATCCCTTTGATCCTTTTTTTTTGCTAATCCTTACTTAGTATATCTGTAAGTGCTGTAAATTTTGATGAGTCTTTAAAAGGTTCCATCTCTGCTTTGTATTACAATATTTGAAGTTATAATTTTATAATTTTTCTTTGTTTTGTTTTTAGAAGGAACTTATCCAATTTACTTTCTTTTTCATTAAAGAAATTCAACTATTCTTCAGTGGAATCTTTATCAATGAATCCATCACACATGGGAACTTCCCAGCTAAGTCTTCTCAGTACCAGCTCCTTGATATATCTTTCATAAGTTACCACATGTCCTGATGTACACAGCAGTCATGGGAGCAAAGCTTGGAGCTCCCCAGGGGGTGTGCTAGTGCACATGTGCCTGCTGTACCATGCACTTGATTGAAAAGTATCCTGTTCTCTTTATTTGCTTCCTTTGTGTTAAAATCCCTGGTTCCTGCCAGTCCTTCTGCTTTCCTATTAACCACTTGACCTTGGAAGGTTTGACCTCCTTCATTGCCAGGTCATTCTTTGTAATTCAACACTGTGCTACTTTAACTGGCAATTACTTAGTACTGCAACACTGTACCCAAATGAAACTGATACCATTTTTTTTTCACAAAATAGAGATTTCTTTCAGTGGTATTTGGGTTTTCTATTATTTGCTATATAAAAAAAAGACTGAAAATGTTTGAAATTAAAAACAATATTTTCTGCTTTTTTTTTGTTATAAAACATTTTCAATAAAATCGGATTTCTTCAATAAATGTAGCCCAACATGTATTCTGCTACATGTCTTTGGTAAAACAAAATCCCAATAAGTGCATATTAACCGCTTGCCGCCCTGCCACTGTATATATACGTGTGCAGGGCGGCAGTGGAGCGCAAAAGCACGTTTTAAAACGTGCTCCGTGCTCCCGACACATTCGCTGGTAGGGGGCGTGCGCGCGCGCTCCCGCCGACCTGCGGGTGACACAATTCAATCCAGGAGGAATCAATCATTAGATTTCAGCCAGTGATTTCTAGCTGAAATCACATGATCGGTCCCTGTCCTATCCTGTCCTGTGTTGACATTTACACAGGGCAGGATATGATGTCATTCTTCTCTGCCTGGACACATTCCGTTCCAGACAGAGAAGAAGACATCCAAAAAGAGAGTACACAAGCACTACACTACAGTTAGAACACTCTAGGACACATTTAACCCTCTGATCGCCCCCCCCTCCCCCCCAGTTAACCCTTCACTGCCCTGTCACCAGTGTCACTGATCAGTGAAGCGATTTTTACTGATCAGTGTCGCTGGCGACTTCCGATAGAGTTAGCGCCCCTCCCAGATAGCGCCAGATTGCCCGCCAGTAAACCAGTAATCCTGTTTAACCCCTTGATCGCCCCCCCCTCCAGTTAACCCCTTCACTGCCCTGTCACCAGTGTCACTGATCAGTGAACCAATTTTTACTGATCACTGCATCAGTGTCGCTGGCGACTTCCGATAGAGTTAGCGCCCCTCCCAGATAGCGCCAGTTTGCCCGCCAGTACACCAGTAATCCCGTTTAACCCCTTGATCGCCCCCCCCCCCCCAGTTAACCCCTTCACTGCCCTGTCACCAGTGTCACTGATCAGTGAACCAATTTTTACTGATCACTGTATCAGTGTCGCTGGCGACTTCCGATAGTGTTAGCGCCCCTCCCAGATAGCGCCAGATTGCCCGCTAGTACACCAGTAATCCCATTTAACCCCTTGATCCCCCCCCCCAGTTAACCCCTTCACTGCCCTGTCACCAGTGTCACTGATCAGTGAACCAATTTTTACTGATCACTGTATCAGTGTCGCTGGCAACTTCCGATAGTGTTAGCGCCCCTCCCAGATAGTGCCAGATTGCTCGCCAGTACACCAGTGATCCCGTTTAACCCCTTGATTGCCCCCCCCAGTTAACCCCTTCACTGCCCTGTCACCAGTGTCACTGATCAGTGAACCAATTTTAACTGATCACTGTATCAGTGTCGCTGGCGACTTCCGATAGTGTTAGCACCCCTCCCAGATAGCGCCAGTGTGCCCGCTAATACACCAGTAGTCCCGTCTAACCCCTTGATCGCCCCCCCCCAGTTAAACCCTTCACTGCCCTGTCACCAGTGTCACTGATCAGTGAACCAATTTTTACTGATCACTGTATCAGTGTCGCTGGCGACTTCCGATAGTGTTAGCGCCCCTCCCAGATAGCGCCAGATTGCCCGCTAGTACACCAGTAATCCTATTTAACCCCTTAATCTCCCCCCCAGTTAACCCCTTCACTGCCCTGTCACCAGTGTCACTGATCAGTGAAGCGATTTTTACTGATCACTGTATCAGTGTCGCTGGCGACTTCCGATAGTGTTAGCACCCCTCCCAGATAGCGCCAGATTGCCCGCTAATACACCAATAATCCCGTCTAACCTCTTGATCACCCCCCCCGAGTTGACCCCTTCACTGCCCTGTCACCAGTGTCATTGATCAGTGAACAGATTTTTACTGATCACTGTATCAGTGTCGCTGGCGACTTCCGATAGTGTTAGCGCCCCTCCCAGATAGCGCCAGTGTGCCCGCTAGTGCACCAGAAATCCCATTTAACCCCTTGATTGCCCCCCTCCCCCCCCAGTTAACCCCTTCACTGCCCTGTCACCAGTGTCATTGATTACAGTGAACAAATTTTTACTGACCACTGTATTAGTGTCACTGGTGACTTCTGATAGTGTTAGCGCCCCTCTTAGATAGTGCCAGTTTGCCCGCTAATGCACGGGATTTTTTTTTACCAAAAACATGTAGCAGAATACATTTTGGCTTAAATTTATGACTAACTTTGAGTTTACGATATATTTTTTATAGCTGAAAGTAGAAAATATTGGTTTTTTTCAAAATTTTTGTGATTTTTTTGTTTATAGCGCAAAAAATAAAAAGCGCACAGGTGATCAAATACCACCAAAAGAAAGCTCTATTTGTGTGAAAAAAAGGACGTAAATTTCGTTTGAGTGCAGCATTGCATGACCGTGCAATTATCATTTGAATTAGTGCAGCGCTGTATAGCAAAAAAAGGCATAAATTACAGTATCTATACCATAGTTTGTAGACGCTATAACTTTCACACAAAGCAATTAATATACACTTATTGGGATTTTTTTTACCAAAAACATGTAGCAGAATACATTTTGGCTTAAATTTATGACTAACTTTGAGTTTACGATATATTTTTTATAGCTGAAATTAGAAAATATTGTTTTTTTTCAAAATGTTCGTGGTTTTTTTGTTTATAGCGCAAAAAATAAAAAGCGCACAGGTGATCAAATACCACCAAAAGAAAGCTCTATTTGTGTGAAAAAAAGGACGTAAATTTCGTTTGGGTACAGCATTGCATGACCGCGCAATTATCATTTGAATTAGTGCAGCGCTGCATAGCAATAAAAGGCATAAATTACAGTATCTATACCATAGTTTGTAGACGCTATAACTTTCACACAAAGCAATCAATATACACTTATTGGGATTTTTTTTACCAAAAACATGTAGCAGAATACATTTTGGCTTAAATTTATGACTAACTAAGAGTTTACAATATATTTTTTATAGCTGAAAGTAGAAAATATTGTTTTTTTTCAAAAGTTTCGTGGTTTTTTTGTTTATAGCGCAAAAAATAAAAAGCGCACAGGTGATAAAATAACACCAAAAGAAAGCTCTATTTGTGTGAAAAAAAGGACGTAAATTTCGTTTGGGTACAGCATTGCATGACCGCGCAATTATCATTTGAATTACTGCAGCGCCAAACAGCAAAAAAAGGCCTGGTCATTAACCACTTCCCGTCCGGCCGCTGTTTATAAACGGCAGGACGGGACACCTACAGGAGCGGGTTGCCGTCTCTAAACGGCACCTTGTGTCTGAGGCTCGTGCGCGGCTCCTAGAGCGCGCACCCGCGAGCCCGATGATCGCCGAGTCCGACGGACACGGTAGATTACGTGACATGGTATGGGACCAATGAAATCGGTCCCATACCATGTGATCAGCTGTGTCCAATAAGGACACAGCTTAAGTGTAAACAAAAGCCGCATGGTGCGGCTTCCGCCTCCTTCTCCTCACACGGAGTTTCCTGTGAGAGGAGAAACAGCCAAGAAGAGGTAGTAGTCAACTGCCCTCCACCTCAGTGACACCTGATCGCCCCTAAAGTGTCCCTGATCGCCCCTAAAGTGGCCCTGATCGCCCCACGTGTCCCTGATCACCCCAATAAGTGGCCCTGATTGCCCCAACAAGTGGCTTTGCCCATAAGTGGCCCTGATTGCCCCCACAAGTGGCCCTGATTGCCCCAACAAGTGGCTTTGCCCATAAGTGTCCCTGATTGCCCCCACAAGTGGCCCTGATTGCCCCCACAAGTGGCCCTGATTGCCTCAAATGGCCCTGATTGCCCCAAGTGGCCCTGATTGCCCCAAGTGGGCCTGATCGCCCACAAGTGGCCCTGATCGCCCAACAAGTGGCCCAGCAGTGTCCCTGATTGTCAGTGTCCCTGATCGCCACATAGTGGCCCAGCAGTGTTCCTGATCTCCACAGTGTCCCTGATCGTCACAGTGTTCCTGATCGCCACACAAGTGGCCAAGCAGTGTCCCTGATCGCCGCAGTGGCCAAGCAGTGTCCCTGATCGTCACACAAGTGGCCCAGCAGTATCGCTGCAGTGGCCAAGCAGTGTCCCTGATTGCCACACAAGTGGCCCAGAAGTGTCCCTGATTGCCGCAGTGGCCCAGCAGTGTCCCTGATCACCACAGTGTCCCTGATTGCCGCACAAGTGGCCCAGCAGTGTCCCTGATCGCCGCAGTGGCCCAGCAGTGTCCCTGATCACCGCAGTGTCCCTGATTGCCGCACAAGTGGTCCAGCAGTGTTCCTGATCGCCACAGTGTCCCTAATTGCCGCACAAGTGGTCCAGCAGTGTCCTTGATTGCCGCAGTGTCCCTGATTGCCGCAGTGGCCCAGCAGTGTCCCTGATCGCCACACAAGTGGCCCAGCAGTGTCCCTGATTGCCGCACAAGTAACCCAGCATTGTCCCTGATTGCCGCACAAGTGGTCCAGCAGTGTCCCTGATCACCGCAGTGGCCCAGCAGTGTCCCTGATCACCGCAGTGTCCCTGATTGCCGCACAAGTGGTCCAGCAGTGTCCCTGATCGCCGCAGTGGCCCTGATTGCCGCAGTGGCCCAGCAGTGTCCCTGACCACCACACAAGTGGCCCAGCAGTGTCCCTGATCACCGCATTGGCCCAGCAGTGTTCCTGATCACCACACAAGTGGCCCAGCAGTG
Source organism: Staurois parvus (assembly GCF_062004578.1). Taxonomy (NCBI): domain Eukaryota; kingdom Metazoa; phylum Chordata; class Amphibia; order Anura; family Ranidae; genus Staurois; species Staurois parvus. The sequence goes on along the minus strand of NW_028317855.1, from coordinate 10,693,438 downwards.
TCCCTGATCACCGCATTGGCCCAGCAGTGTTCCTGATCACCACACAATTGGCCCAGCAGTGTCCCTGATCCCCACATTGGCCCAGCAGTGTTCCTGATCACCACACAAGTGGCCCAGCAGTGTCCCTGATCGCCAGACAAGTGGTCCAGCAGTGCCCCTGATCACCGAAGTGTCCCTGATCACCGCAGTAGTCCAGCAGTGTTTCTGATTGCCACACAAGTGGCCCAGCAGTGTCCTGATCATCGCAGTGGCCCAGCAGTGTCCCTGATCGCCGCAGAAGTGGTCCAGCAGTGTCCCTGATCGCCGCAGTGTCCCAGCAGTGTCCCTGATCACCGCAGTGTCCCCGATTGCTGCACAAGTGGTCCAGCAGTGTCCCTGATCACTGCAGTGTCCCTGATTGCCACAGTGGCCCAGATCACCACACAAGTGGCCCAGCAGTGTCCCTGATCACCACACAAGTGGCCAGCAGTGTCCCTGATTGCCGGACAAGTGGTCCAGCAGTGCCCCTGATCACCGCAGTGTCCCTGATCACCGCAGTTGCCCAGCAGTGTTTCTGATCGCCACACAAGTGGCCCAGCAGTGTCCTGATCATCGCAGTGGCCCAGCAGTGTCCATGGTCGCCGCACAAGTGGTCCAGCAGTATCCCTGATCGCCACAGTGTCCCTGATTGCCACAGTGTCCCTGATCGCCACACAAGTGGCCCAGCAGTGTCCCTGATCACCGCAGTGGCCCAGCAGTGTCCCTGATCACCATACAGTGGCCCAATCAGTGTCCCTGATCACCTTACAGTGTGCCTGTTCATAAAGTGTCCCTGATCTCTGCCACACCAGTGGATCCTGTTCACTGCCATCGTCTGTGAGGAGAGAGATCCAGTACAGCTAACTGTGAGTAATTTTCAGCCTTTGCACAGAGTTTACACACACTCACAAAACATTGCCAGCCACCTCACTGTATCTCTGATTTTTGCCCAACAGTGACTAGTGTGAACCAACTGCAGCCAGATATCTGTCCCTCACTGCAACACCATCCTGATCACTGCCATACCAGTGGGTCCTGATCAGTGTCAAAAATATGGCCAAAAGATCATATACAAGCGAGGAGGCGTTTCAAATTCTGAGTATGACAGATGAGAGTGACGGAGAACTCTCACTGTCAAACTCTGATTCTGTATATGAACCAGAACACAGCAGCGGTTCACTCTCTGAATCAGAAGAAGGTGTTCCAACAAAAAGAATGAGGAACTCCAAGGAGCAGCAAGCAACCACCAGCAGCTCAATACGTTCTTCTGATATGGCTACTACCAGCACTGTAAGTGCAAGTTCTAGTATTCAGGTGTCACATCAGCCACCAAGGATTAGGGCCTATACTGCTGTCCCAGATGCTCTTTTAAACCCTGTGTGGCTACCTTCAGGATCAAGAGCACCTATAATTCCCCCATTCATAGCCCAGTCAGGCATTCAGGCAGAAACCCAAAATTTTACAGCCATTGATTATTTCCATTTATTTTTCACTGAAGAGTTTTTGAATTCAGTTGTGCACCAATGCAATATTTTTGCCCAGCAATTAATCACTCAAAATCCCAACTCCTGTTATGCTCGAACATTTGAGTGGAAATGCCTCACAGTTGAAGAATTTAAAGTGTTTCTTGGCCTTACATTTAATATGGGACTAACAAAAAAAAATGAACTGCATGCTTATTGGTCGACAAATCCCATTCAACACATGCCGCTCTTTTCTGCCACTATGTCCAGGACCCGCTATAAAACAATTCTGCACTTTCTACATTTCAACGATAATTCCCTGTTCCCCCCCAGAGATCACCCCGAGTACGACAAACTTTATAAAATTCGTCCACTAATCAATTATTTCAACCAAAAATTTTCAGAAATATATTGTCCTGAAAAAAACATCTTTGTCGATGAATCCCTAATCCATTTCACTGGGAGGCTGATCATAAAACAGTACATTCCAAGTAAACGGGCCAGATACGGGGTGAAGATGAACAAACTCTGCGAAAGGTCCACAGGATACGTGCACAAGTTCCGTATCTACGAGGGAAAGGACAGTCAGCTAGAGCCCCCTGAATGCCCAGCCTATATGGGGATTAGTGGAAAAATTGTCTGGGACCTGGTATACCCCCTCTTCAATCAGGGGTACCATCTTTACGTGGACAATTTCTACACAAGCCTGCCCCTTTTCCGCCACCTTTATCTCAAGGACACTGTAGCCTGTGGCACAGTTCGACCCAATCGGAAGGGATTTCCACAACAATTGGTTGCCACCAAGCTAAACAGGGGGGAGTCAGCTAGCTTGAGAAATGAAGAGATCCTGGCCCTTAAGTGGCGAGACAAACGGGATGTGTATGTCCTTTCATCTATCCATAACAGCAGCTCATTGGAAATTCAAGGAAGTCGCGGTCCCATCCGAAAACCCCAATGCATACACGAATATAACCTGTTCATGGGGGGAGTGGATTTAAATGATCAAATGTTACAGCCCTACATACCCAACAGAAGATCAATCTACTGGTATAAAAAAGTATCCTTCTACCTTTTCCATATGGCCCTGTACAATTCCTACATCGTTTTCCAGAAGTCCACACAAAGACCTGTCACCTTCTTACAATATCAGGAAGAGATTATCACATCCCTCATCTATCAAGTAAGACCCGTACCTGAACAAATTCGGTCTGATGCAGTGAGCCGATTGCATGAAAGACATTTCCCCAATATCGTCCCCCCTACCGAAACAGACCGCAATCCTCAAAAGAGATGTCGGGTATGCTCCAAACATAGAATTCGATCTGACACCCGATACTACTGTCCCCAGTGTCCCTCAAAGCCTGGTCTCTGTATAGAAGAGTGCTTCCGTATCTACCATACCGCACTACATTATTAGTGAAGTACGGTGAAGATATATTTCTTTGTCCTCTGTTTGCTATTTCCCTGCCACGTTTCTGCCTGTTGCCTGAATTCATTTTCCTGCCTTCCATCTGAACTGACCTCGGCCTGTTTATTGACCATGCCTCTGCTTGCTGCCTGAACTGACCTCGGCGTGTTAATGGACCATGCCTCTGCCTGCTGCCTGAACTGACCTCGGCCTGTTACTCGACCATGCCTCTGCTTGCTGCCTGAACTGACCTCGGCCTGTTAATCGACCATGCCTCTGCCTGCTGCCTGAACTGACCTCAGCCTGTTAATCAACCATGCCTCTGCCTGCTGCCTGAACTGACCTCGGCCTGTTAATCGACCATGCCTCTGCCTGCCTCCTGGACTAATCTTTTGCCCTCCCACTTTAGTAGTGGGATTCAAGACAACACAGGGGTCTCACGTATGTGAGGGGATCCAGAGTAGTGTTTCCGAGCAGAGAAAACTTTTCTGTTTTCTTTGGGTTTTTTAATTCCCGGATCAGGGTCTGGAGACCAGAGGCTTCGAAGAGATTTGGGTGGGATGAAGCCTCTACCCCTTTGTCCAGTCTTACCTAACCAAGGCCCTAAGCTTAATGTTTCTGCCTGGACCAATCCTTTTACCACGTCTTTGCTTGCTGTCTGTATTGACTGTGGCCTTTTTATGGACCATGTTCCTGTCTTCTTCCTGGACCACTACTTTGCCTGTTTGCTCACCACGTCTATGCATAACACCGGTATTGACCCATCTGCACATCCCACTGGCTACCTTCCTGCAAGACACTGGTGCCACCCATCCTCTGCACTGAAACAACAGGTACTCTTTGGTTTATCTTTTGTTCAACTTCTTGGTGAATGAACATAGTGCTAAGTGGACAGCCACGTACTAGTAGGTTAAGCTTTTAGGAACAGGCTGTAGGTGAAGCTACACTATGCTTTATTGATATATAATGTTTGCTAATTTTTGTGATAAACAGGTTGCAATGACCAGTAATCAGTCCAAACACTGAAAATGTCTTACACATGTGGTATCCCCATACTCAGGAAAAGTAGCAGAATGTGTTTTAAAGTGTTATTCTAAGAATACCTATGCAATGTGTTAGAAATATGTTATTATTGGTAACATTGCATTAAAGAAAAAAGAACTACTTTTTTTCACATTTTCTAAAAATCTGTGTAAAAAATTAAGTCTTCAGAAGACTTTGCTGCTCCAGGACCTCCAAAATTGTGATACGTAGTCAATAAATTAGATGTGTAATTTTTGCCCTTAGTATGCCTAAGGGTGCTTATTGCATGTGGGGCCCCTCCATTTGGTTAGGCTGTGAAAAAGTCTTGCACGTGTGGTATCGTTATACTCAGGAAGAGTTAGAGAATGTGTTTTGGGGTGTAATTTTAAGTATGCCTATGCAGTGTATTAGAAATATCTTCTATATTGACAACTTTGCATAGAAAAAAATACATTTTCATTTTCTTTTAACATATTCCAAAAACTTTTGGCAAAAAATGAAGTCTTCAGAAGACTCCTCATGCCTCTTAAAACATACCTTGGGGTGTTTGCTTTCCAAAATGGGGTCATTTTGTGGATAATTCCATTGCCCTGATGCTCCAGGACCTCCAAAACGGCAATAGGTAGTCAAGAAATTAGATGTGTAATTTTTGCCCTTAGAACACTAACAGGTGCTTATTGGATGTGGAACCCCTCTATGTGGCCAGACTGTGAAAAAGTCTCACACATTTGGTATCGCCATATTCAGCAGGAGTTAAAGAATGCATTTTGAGGTGTAATTTTAAGTATGCCTATGCTGTGTAATAGAAATATCTCATAGATTGACAACTTTGCATAAAAAAAATATATTTTCATTTTCTTTTCACATTTTCCAAAAACTTATGGCAAAAAATGAAGTCTTCAGAAGACTCCCCATGCCTCTTAAAACATACCTTGGGGTGTTTGCTTTCCAAAATGGGGTCTTTTTGTGGATAATTCCATTGTCCTGATGCTCCAGGACCTCCAAAACAGCAATAGGTAGTTAAGAAGTTAGATGTGTGATTTTTGCCCTTAGAACGCTAACAGGTGCTTATTGGATGTGGAACCCCTCTATGTGGCCAGACTGTGAAAAAGTCTCACACATTTGGTATCACCATATTCAGGAAGAGTTAGAGAATGTGTTTTGGGGTGTAATTTTAAGTATGCCTATGCAGTGTATTAGAAATATCTCATAGATTGACAACTTTGTGTAGAAAAAAATACATTTTAATTTTCTTTTCGCATTTTCCAAAAACTTGTGGCAAAAAATGAAGTCTTCAGAAGACTCCGCATGCCTCTTAAAACATACCTTGGGGTGTTTGCTTTCCAAAATGGGGTCTTTTTGTGGATAATTCCATTGTCCTGATGCTCCAGGACCTCCAAAACAGCAATAGGTAGTTAAGAAATTAGATGTGCGATTTTTGCCCTTAGAACGCTAACAGGTGCTTATTGGATGTGGAACCCCTCTATGTGGCCAGACTGTGAAAAAGTCTCACACATTTGGTATCACCATATTCAGGAAGAGTTAGAGAATGTGTTTTGGGGTGTAATTTTAAGTATGCCTATGCAGTGTATTAGAAATATCTCATAGATTGACAACTTTGTGTAGAAAAAAATACATTTTCATTTTCTTTTCGCATTTTCCAAAAACTTGTGGCAAAAAATGAAGTCTTCAGAAGACTCTGCATGCCTCTTAAAACATACCTTGGGGTGTTTGCTTTCCAAAATGGGGTCATTTTGTGGATAATTCCTTTGCCCTGATGCTCCAGGACCTCCAAAACGGCAATAGGTAGTCAAGAAATTAGATGTGTAATTTTTGCCCTTAGAACGCTAACAGGTGCTTATTGGATGTGGAACCCCTCTATGTGGCCAGACTGTGAAAAAGTCTCACACATTTGGTATCGCCATATTCAGCAGGAGTTAAAGAATTTGTTTTGAGGTATCATTTTAAGTATGCCTATGCTGTGTAATAGAAATATCTCATAGATTGACAACTTTGCGTAAAAAAAAATACATTTTCATTTTCTTTTCACATTTTCCAAAAACATGTGGCAAAAAATGAAGTCTTCAGAGGACTCCCCATGCCTCTTAAAACATACCTTGAGGTGTTTTCTTTTGAAAATGGGGTCATTTTGTGGGTAATTCAATTGTCCTGGTGCTCCAGGACCTCCAAAACTGTGATAGACAGTCAAGAAATTAGATGTGTAATTTTTGCCCCTAGAACGCCTAAGGGTGCTTATTGGATGTGGGGCCCTTCTATGTGGTTAGGCTGTGAAAAAGTTTTACACATGTGGTATTGCCATACTCAGGATGAGTAGCAGAATGTGTTTTGGGGTGTAATTGCAAGTATGCCTATGCCGTGTGAGAGAAAGAATTTGTTAAATGACAACTTTATGGGAAAAAAAAAAAGAATTTTTTTTACTTTCATCATTTCCTTAAAAAATTGGCAAAAAATGACAACTTCAAAAAACTCCCCATGCCTCTCATTAAATACCTCAGACTGTCTACTTTCCAAAAAGGGGTCGTTTGGGGGGTATTTGTACTGTCCTGGCATTTTAGGGCCCCAAGAAATTATATAGGTAGTCCGTGCATCAGGATTGATACATTTTCAAATATATCAAATATATATACCGTGGTCTGTGGACTCTATAACTTTCACAAAGACTAAATAATACACACTGATTTGGGTTATGTCTACCAACAAAATGTAGCACAATGGATTTTGGCCTAAATTTATGAAGAAAGTATATTTATTTGCAAAATTTTCAGTCTTTTTTTATTTTTCTAGCAAAAAATAAAAACCCCAGTGATGATTAAATACCACCAAATTAAAGCTCTATTTGTTTGAAAAAAATGATAATAATTTCATTTAGATACAGTGTTGTATGCCTGAGTAATTGTCATTCACAATGTGAGAGCGCCGAAAGCTGAAAATTGGCCTGGACAGGAAGGGGGTAAAAGTGTCCGGACAGGAAGTGGTTAAGGGGGGTAAATCCTCTGGAGCTCAAGTGGCTAAGTGGTTTTTGTGAATGTTATAGCATCTACAAACTATGGTATATTTATTTTAAAATTTATCAAATCTGATGTACTTATCTACTTTCTTGAGGTGTTCAATGCCAGAACAATACAACAATAGCGACTTATAGCAGGACTGTGGTGGGCATTCTGACACTGGGGGGGCTGACTAACAGCCACTGATATCTCAATGACACTAATACAGTGATCAATGCTAATAAAAAGCACTGACACTGTACTGATGATACTGGGCAGGAAGGGGTTAACATCTGGGGCGATCAAATGGTTAATTGTGTGCTGTTTTACATGATGTGCTGTATGTGTTTTACTAGGGAGACAAGCTGCTTTGAATTGCTCTGCTGTGCAGAGCAATACAAAGCAGCCTGTTTGTGCTGACAGGGGAGAGATCTGTGTTGTTTACAGGCAGAACACAATTATCACTGCTGCCAGCTAAAGCAGTAATCGCATGCAAGAAATCTGAAAGGCTTGAGTTCAGTACAACCAGCCTGCCTGTAGATGGCTCAAATCTCAGCCGGTCCTTACTGAACAGGCTGAGATTCAATGCTTCTATGACCAGTTTTAGCTGTAAATAAGCAAAAACTGGACAGGAATTGGGTATATTGAATTCTTCCTTAAAACTTTGAAAGGTATTATCTTCCAACATCAAGCAATTCATAAAATTTTGAAAACAACAGGTAGTGCGATAAAGGGGTATTAGTTGAAATGAAGATGGAAGAGTCAGCAATTTAGTTTCTACAAATAGTAAAAAATGTAAAGGACATTCTTAGTATGTCATATTCAGAATTTGCATATGGGCTATTTCTTTTTTTTTATTACTTCTTTATTACATTTTCCAATAAAAAGGGTACAACCACCCATTATAGTTAGTATATAAAAGGTGCAGCGCTAATATACAGATAAATGAAGATCCATATATCACATGTGGACTCGTATAAAAGTTCAAAGTGACATAGTGCATACAGGTATAAACCACCAACGCCGGTTCGGGACATCGAAGCCCGGGAGAGCTCCTGTGGGAGCCAGGTGTCTTGGAGAGTGGTGACCATCAAAGGAGAAGGCTAACTGCAAGGTGTTTGGACTGAGAAGGGGACCTGACCAGATCTGACCAGACCCTGGATGAGGGATTGGAGATCTTATTTGTTAGAGAAAAGCGCATAAAGGTTGCGCATTTGGTGAGTGCGCAATTTGTACCCCCATTTTTCACCGTAGACACAGTCGGTGTTGCCTGGAAAGCATCAGAGTATTTGAGAATTTATTCACATCCTCACTTTGAACTTTTGTTTGGATATAATCCTTTCCTCACGTTCTACCAGACACATCAGTAGTGTTTTATACCTGTATGCACTATGTCACTTTGAACTTTTATACGAGTCCACATGTGATATATGGATCTTCATTTATCTGTATATTAGCGCTGCACCTTTTATATACTATCTGTTGGGAGGTCTTATATGGTGCCTTTGGTGTACAGCTGCTGTCATTTTGTAAGGCGCTCGCTTATCTGTATATTTTAAACCCATTATAGTTAACATACACTGATATCGTAAATCACTTTTATAGTTTCTTACCCCCCACCCCACCTCCAACATACTCCCCTCCCAAATTACCCTGGCCCATCTCTTGATTTACTTAAATAACTTAATTTTGACTCCTCCAGTATTTATCTATCCTTATCTGTGTCCCTTTCTCTTTCTCACCCATTTTCATTTGTCATGTTCTTCGTCATATTCTCTCTAATTTTTTCTCCTCCTAACTCCCGATCCATTCCAAATATCTCTTAGATGTTTTAAATTCTAACCAACAGCCCCACACCTTCCCAAGTTCTTCCTTTTCATCTTCTACTGCATGACACAGCTCCTCCATCCTAAAAATATTTTCCACTCTATTTAACCAATCCTTAATTTTGGGTGGCTCCAACACTTGCCAGAACTTAGGGATCAGGCCCTTGGCAGCGCTAATTAGATGATACAATATCCTATTTTTACTATTAGTAGTTACAGGCTTCAAATAAAATAAACACATCCAAGGGGCTGTTTGTATAATATTCCCACTGATTTCCTGAATGCCTTAAATTATTTCCTTTCAGAACTCTTGTATTTTTGGACAATCTCACCAAATGTATGCCATTGTACCTTTTTTACCACAACCTCTCCAACACAGAGGTGAAGCATCAATCTGCTGCTTATGCGCCACACTCGGTGTAATACACCATCTTGTCATTCATGTCTACTGTGTTCATATCTATCACCTCATGTGTAAAATTAAATATTTTCTTCCATTGTTGTACCTCTAATTTTGTTCCTAAATCCCTTTCCCATTTTCCAGAAAACCTGGGAAGATCTACTCCCTTCATATCTACAGTATAAGGATCTTATATATCCTAGAAGTAATATGTTTCGGAGCTATGTTAACATTCATCAGTTTTTCAAATGGATACATATCCTCCGCAATCCCCAGTGGCTGAAACAAAATCTCTTAATTGCCCATACCTCCACTCATCTAATGTGACAAATAAATAACTTTCCTCCCTTAACTCTTGATACGTGTATAACTTCCCCTTAGTCAAAATATCCTTCAAACATGCAACCCCATTCCCCTGTTTTTTTTACCCTACACAGTACCTCATGTCTGATTCTTGGTTTCTTATTTGCCCATATAAACCTTAGTATCAACTTATTACCTTGAAAAAAGACCCTGGCAAACTTATTGGGAGCATGTGGAACTTATATAGAGTTTTTGGAACTATCACTACTTTTACCAAGTTTATACTACCTAACCAGGAAACCCCCCCCTTTGAAAGTCTACTCAACTCCTCTTTTATTTCATTTATTAAGGGGACATAATTTGCCTGAAATAAAATTTTTATTGCAGGTGTTAAGTTATTTAGGAAAAAAACTCTTTATCCTTCCACGTTAATGGAAACTCCTTTTGAAGGCTCAACATCTCTTGTTTTGGGATGTTAATATTTAGGATCTCTGATTTTGCTGGATTTATTTTCAAATTTGACAGCTCTCCATATTGTTTTAAGAGTCTCATTAAATTGGGTAGTGTTATTCTAGTATTTATTACATAAAATAACATATCATCTGCATATGCTGCCACCTTGTGATCCACCTCCCCCATCTTTATTCCTGCAATATCTGCACTCTGTCTAACCTTTGCTAGAATAGGTTCTAATGATAACACATACAACAAAGGGGATATCGGGCATCTCTGTCTCGTACTATTATACATTTTTAATGACTGGGAAAGGGATTAGTTAACCTTCACTGCTGCTGTGGGGCTGTTGTAAAGCCCTTTTGATAGTTATATGTGCTTTTAATGATTCTTCTCTCATTTGCATTCCTTCCCCTTTCACTTTCATATTCCCGCACATTTTAGGGACCAGAAGGTCTCTAAATTTTTTAAAGTAACCTACAGTGAATCCATCCAGCCCAGGGCTCTTTCCTGAGACCGTATTCTTCAAGGCCATGTTAACTTCCTCCAGGGTTATAGTTCTTTCTAGATCTAATAATTTATCTTCTGCTATTCTAGGCATCTCCAGCTCTTTTAAATATTTCTGCCTCTTTCTCTTCTCATCCTCTGTTTCTTTTTGGATTCTGAAACTTACATTATAAAGCCTACTGTAATATTCTTGCAACCTATTAGCAATATCAGTGGTGGAATACACTAGTTCTCCTTTATCAGTTTGTATTTTGTCTATAAAATATTTTGCTTTCATTTCCTTTAACCTCCTCATTAAATATTTTCCAGGTCTATTCCCCTACTGATATCTCTCCTTAAATACCCTATTAAATACCCTCCTCACCTCCTGTTCCATAAGATCTTTTAGTTCTTCTCTTTTAGGGATTATTTTCTGGAATATATCCATACCTTTATTCTTTTTATGGAACTGTTCTAATCTATATAGTTCCTCCATCACCCCTCGTTCTTTCTTTTTTCTAGCCCCTATTGTTATCAGTATTCCACTTATATATGCCTTATGGGCTTCCCACACTGTGGCTGCCATAACCTTCTTGGTCTCATTGAGCTCAAAGAATTGTTTGCTTTCCTGCTTCAACTTTTTCACTGTTTCCGGATCTTGTATGAGCGTCTCCAAAAGTTTGTCCTACCCTGCTCTACACCAATCCAGAGTGACGTTGTGACAGGAGCATGGTCAGAGCTGATTGTAACCTCTATTTTGGAGCTCACAAGCAGCCCCAACTGTTAATGTTCATCTATATATAATCCAATCTTGAATACATGCCATGTACAGGGGAGAAGAAGGTATAATCTCTTTCTCTTGGATGTTTTACTCTCCAAGTATCGTCCAGTTGGCCTTGCTGTAATAACATCTTCAGTGATTTTAATTCCTACCACCCTCTCTTACTGTACTGGAAGATGCATCCAAATGTGGGTCTAAGCACATATTAAAGTCTCCTGCCACAACCAAACTCACCCTTTTATATTCAAAGATTTTGCTTAACATACCTTCCAGGAATGTTACTTGGTTTTTATTTGGGCCATAGATATTAACTAGTGTATACGCCACTCCTTATAGTTTCCCCTTCAGAAATAAAAACCGACCCTCTGGGTCCTCCACTCTCCCCTCTAAGTTGAAGCTCACATTCTTTGAGAACCCAATTGCCACTCTTTTAACCCTTCTGACTGGGAAATCAGCGTAATACCATTCTGGATAGTACTTTGAGTATAATTTAACATTTGTATCAAAGGTTAAATGTGTCTCTTGCAAGAACACTACATCTATAGTATGTAGGTACATTTCCCTAAGGATCTTGCCTTTTTGTCGGAGAGTTTAATACTTTCACATTATATGTCATAAACTTGAGTGAGCTCCTTTGTAGAATTCCTTCTTCCTCCTTTTTTTACCTACACCAGGGACACAGATATCAGTTACTTGAGGACTGGACCTTCTCCCTCCCTGTCCAACCCCCCTCTTTATTCTTCCTCCCACCAACCTCCCCAAACTCCCCTCCCCCTACACTCCCCAACCTCCCTCCCCTAAAAAAATTGTGGCCTACATGATGCCCTGGAATATGTCGTGGATAATTTCCACAGGTGATTCCGTATTTGGGTGAGACTCTAAACACACATATCCACTCCAATCCCTAGTTCATGTCATTAGTTAGATTGGAGTCTGACAGCGCGTTCAACCTCCGGGCTGCCAGCCAAAGCAAATTTCTCCCTTTTAATCCTTCTTTCCCTCCCTACCACCACCATTCCTATGCGGGGCTGTATCACTGACTGGGCAATCTATTGCCAACCTCCTACTTCCCTTACATTTTCTTCCTGGTTACCTGCTGCCATTTTCCCACCCCCTGCCCCCTACTCTCATCCCTACCTACTGACCACCCTTCAATATCTATTTTTTGTAAATCCTGGGACCCTACTGACAGTCTGGAATGATCTCCATCTGTCCCACTTTTTCCAGTTTGTTGTTTTTCTATAGATCGATTCTCTGGGCTTTTCTCCTGTAGGGGCATATACTTTTTTATTCTTGTAGCCTTAACATTCTGTTGGGGTTTTCTTTTTCACCTCCTCCTTTAGCTTGTTTGCCCTTCATTTCTGGTCAGTTCCCTTGTTGCTCTTCTTATGGTCTTCGTCTTCCTATGGATGTCAGTTTAAGAGTCATTTATTCATCCATTTTTCTCCACCTTAGTTCTCTTAGTTCTCAATCACACAGTCACCCCCCCCCCCACCTCCGGGAAAGTCCTCTCTCAATCACCTCTATTGCTTTTTCTGTTACCTTGAACCACAGGGGCAGGAAAACCAATGAGTCAGTCCAAGAGAACAAAAGGCAAGAAAAAAGAGAAAACCAGTGGCTGCTCTGAAAACCAGGCAGCCACCAGCTGCGCCATACACTCCAATGGTAAATTAGCAAATGCCAATGGTGCTAGACTCATGGATGAAAGGCCCAGTACCAGCACTGGAATATCCAATCAAACTCCAAGAATCAGGCCCAAACATACCTCCCAGACACTCTTGCCAACCCAATATGGCTGGCCTTCAACTCAGGATCAGCAAGCATCCCCGGCTTTCACCGCACAGCCAGGTGTGCAGGCTAACATGGAAAATTTTTCAGAATATGATTTTTTTTTATTTATTTTTGTTCGACAGTTTACTTCATTTTATTGTGGACCAGACACACCTTTTTGCCCAACAATTTATTTCTAACAAACCCAGTTCATTCTATGCCTGTCCATTTGAATGGAAATCTCTTACACCAGAGGAACTGAAGTTATTTTTACATGGGGCTTGCAAAAAAAATGAAGGATATGCTTACTGGTCCTCACACCCAATCCACCACATGCCCATTTATTCTGCTGTAATGCCCAGGTCACGTTATGAGCTGATCATGTGATTCCTTCATTTCAGTGACAATACCAAGTGCACTCCACAAGATCATCCCAACTATGACAAATTCGCCCACTTCTTAATTTTTTTCCCAAAAATTTCCTACACCTGTACTGTGAAAAAACCTGGCCAGGAAGACACTGTCCCATTCAAAAGCCTGCATGCATCCAAAATGATAATTTCTACATGGGAGGTGGGGTGGATCTCAGCGATCAGATGCTACAGCCCTCTTTAGGAACAAGGTCCCGTTTCTGGTATACAAAAGATGCAATTATCTTATTCATTTGGCTATTTAGAATGCCTATGTTATCTACACCAAATCCACAGAAAGACCCACCGCCTTTCTCAAATTTATAGAAGAAATTGTCATGTTCCTGATCTACCAGCAATGTCCCCCCCCAGAAAGCATTTGTTCCAATTCTATGAGCAGACTTTATGAGCGCAATTTCCCTGAGATTATTCCACCAACAAAAGCAAGCCAAAGGCCTATGCTTCAGAGACTGCTTCTGACATTTTCACACGTCACTAGAATACTAGCCCATATTTCTAACTGCCATTTCCCCATTTTTAATATCTCTGCTTTTCATTTGCCTGCTGCCTCAACCAACCATGCCACTGCCTTCTACCTTAATTGACCCTGGCCTGTTTATTGACTATGCCTCTGCCTGCCCTCTGCATTGTTTATCCACCATGTTTCTGCCTTCCACCTGAACTGACCCTGGCCTGTTTTTTGACTATGCTTCTGCCTGCCGTCTGGATTATCAACCACGTTTATGCCTTGTTCTTGGACTGACCTTGGTCTGTTAATCGACTCTGTTTTGCCTGCTGCTTGGATTGATTTTTTGCCCTGCTACTGTAGTAGTGGGATTCAAGATAACACAGGGGTCTCACATATGTGAGGGGCTTCAGATTAGAGTTCTGAGTAGAAAAAAACAGTTTTTGATCTTCTCCAGGTTTTGTAATTCCCAGCACAGGGTCTGTTTTTCTGGAGGCTTCGAAGAGATTGGGTGGGACGAAGCCTCTACCACTGTGCCCTGCTCACACCTGACTGAAGCCCTAGGCCTGATGTTACTGCCTGGTACCTGGACCAATACTACTGCCTACTGCCTGTACTGAGCCAGGACCTTTTATGGGCCATGTTCCTGCTTGCTGCCTGGACAAATACTTTGGCTGTGCTGACCATATCTCTGCTTGCTGCCTGTAATGACCCAGGACATTTTATGGACCTTGTTCCTACCTGCTGCCTGCATGTCAGCCTGCTTCCTGTACTAGCCTGGACCAATGATCTCCTCAAACCACAGGTAATCTTTTGTTTACATTGTTTCCTATACAGTGTCTGTTGACTTTTGTGTTACACTTGTTGCAATGTCAGGCACATAATCTATTCGGACATTTAAAAGGTCTCACACATTATTATTATTATTACTACGAGTTTATATAGCGCCAAAGGGTTTGCTCAGCGCTGTACAATAGGGGGGACAATACATGGCACAGTACAACAACAACAAACAACGTACGAGGGGTAAGAGGGCCCTACTCTTACGAGCTTACAATCTAGGAGGGAGGGGGTAAAGGTACAGTAGGAAGTGGCTGAGGGGGATGAAGTGGTGGGAGGAATGAAAGAGGATGGCCGTTAGGTGAGGGTGGGGTAGGCTTCCCTGAACATGTGTTATTATCATAATCAGGAGAGGTAGCAGAATGTACTTAGGGGTGCAAATTTTGGTATGTGTGTCGGAAATATCTAATAAATGGACAACATTGTTTAAGGAAAAAAAGTTTTAATTTTCTTTCCACATTTTCTGAAAAGTTGTGAAAATAAAATGACATGTGCAAAAGACTCATTATTCTAACAAAAAATACGTTGGAGTGTTTGCTTTCCAAAATGGGGTCATTTTGTGGTTGTTCCCACTTTTCTGGTGCTCCAGGGCCTTCAGAAAAATGAAATAGGTTGTCAAGAAATTAGATGTGTAATTTTTGCCCCTAGAAGACCTGAAGGTGCTCCTTGGCCAGGCTGAGGAAAAAGTCTCGGACACATGGTATCCCCAAACGTAGGAGGAACAGCAGAATGTATTTTGGGGTGTAATTTTTGCTATGTATTGGAAATATATTATAAATGGACAACATTGTGCAAAAAAATACGTTTTTATTTTCTTTCCACATTTTCCGAAAAAAAATGACGTGTTCAAAAGACGTATTATGCCTCATTATGTAGAATATACGTTGGGGTGTTTGCTTCTCAAAATGGGGTAATTTCGTTTGTAATTCCATTGTCCTGGTGCTTCAGGGCTTTCAAAAGTGGAATAGGTAGTCAGGAAATTGAATGTGTAATTTAAACCTCTAGGACACCTGACAGTGCTTCGTGCATGTTGTGCCTCTCTTTGTGGCTGGGCTGTTAAAAGTCTCACACATGTGGTATCCCTATATTCAGGAGGAGTAGCAGAATGTGTTTTTGGGGTGTAGTTGAAAGTATGCATATACCATGTAAGAGAAATAACCTGTTACTATGACAATCTTGTGAAACAAAAAAAAATCTTAATTTTTAATAGAATTGTGGGAAAAAACTACAACTTCAAAAAACTCACTATGCCTCTTACTAAATACCTTGGACTGTCTACTTTCCAAAAAGGGGTTATTAGGGGGGTATTTGTACTGTCCTGGCTTGTTAGTGTCTCAAGGAATGAGATAGACCCTTGTGTGAAAAAAGGACACAAATTTCATATGGATACAGCGTTGCATGAGTAATTGTGAGTCAAATTATGACAGTGCTGAAAGCTGAAAATTGGTCTGGGCAGGAGGGGGTAAAAGTGCACAGTAGGCAAGTGGTTAAATAGGTTTACTCTACCCATCACGTTTAGCCATAATTTGGACCATGTGGCCACACAATCCCTCAGTCTTTCCATAAGGGGATTCACATTGTTGTCAATATACTTGTACAGTAGGTGCATAAGGGGGACTGAACCTAGATTTCCAGGTATCAGAATTTGGGAAGTTTTTTTTAAGAGTGATAGACTGGTCAATATCAGGTGCAGAATGGGAGTCTAAAGAAAATACATTGTATTTGTTTCCGTTGACTCTAAAGCCTGAAAACTCCACAAATACAGTTATAAGTGAAAGGGCTCTAGTTAAGGAAGCCGTGAAATCATCCAAGAACAGCATATCCGAATCCACTACTGTCTTTTCTTAGGAGAAAAAATATATACATACAGTGGGGCAAAAAAGTATTTAGTCAGCCACCAATTGTGCAAGTTCTTCCACTTAAAAAGATGAGAGAGGCCTGTAATTGGCATCATAGGTAGACCTCAACTATGAGAGACAAAATGAGAAAAAATATGGGACAGATGGCTTTCCAAGCCCTTACTTTTTCCTCTATAGCTTCATTATTTTGAGTGAGTTCTTTCCACCTAAGCACCTAAGTTTGGTTATGTATAGTCCCCCCCCCCTTTTTTTTTATTGGAGTACATTCATTCAATCTGTTGTGTACTTTGATATGTTGGAAATGTATGGCAATGTGATATGCTTTGACTGTTTACTGTTTTAATCGTCAGACCTTGGTCCTGGGTTTTGTATTTCTTGTATGTCTTGTGTTAAAAATCAATAAATATATCTTAAAAAAAACTGAAATCTTTTAGGTGCAGGGAAGTAAAAATAAAAAACTAAAATAATATGGTTGCATAAGTGTGCACAACCTTAAACTAACACTTTGTTGCAGAACATTTTGATTTTATTACAGCACTCAGTCTTTTTAGGTATGAGTTTATCAGCATGGCACATCTTGACTTGACAATATTTGCCCATTCTTTCTTGCAAAAACCCTCCAAATCTGTCAGATTGCGAGGGCATCTCCTTTGCACAGCCTTCTTCAGATCACCCCACGGATTTTCGATTGGATTCAGGTCTAGGCTCTGGCTGGGTCATTCCAAAACTGTAATCTTCTAATGAAGCCATTCCTTTGTTGATTTTGATGTATGCTTTAGGTCGTTGTCATGCTAAAAGATGAAGTTCCTCCTTATGTGCAGCATTCTAGCAGAAGTCTGAAGGTTTTGTGTCAATATTGACTGGTATTTGGAACTGTTCATAATTCTCTCTATCTTGACTAAGGCCCCAGTTCCAGCTGAAGAAAAACAACCCCAAAGAATAATGCTGCCACCACCATGCTTCACTGCGGGTAGGGTGTTTTTTTGGTGATGTGCAGTTTTGTTTTAGCGGCAAACATATCTTTTGGAATTATGGCTGAAAACTGGATGGATGTTTTTCTTCATAAGAAAAGGCTTCCATCTTGCCACTCTACCCCATAGCCCAGACATATGGAGAATACGGAATATTGTTGTCACATGTACCACACAGACAATACTTGCCAGATATTGCTGCAGCTCCTCTAATGTTGCTGTAGACCTCTTGGCAGCCTCCCAGACCAGTTTTCTTCTTGTTTGTTCATCAATTTTGGAGGGACGTCCCATTCTTGGTAATATCACTGTTGCACCAATTTGTGTTCCATGGTATATCTAATGCCTTGGAAATTCTTTTGTACCCTTCTCCTGACTGATACCTTTTAACAATGAGATCCCTCTGATGCTTTGGAAGCTGTCTGCGTACCATGTTTTTTGCTGTAGGATGCGACTAAGAAAATTTTAGCAAAGACCTACTAGAACAGCTGGACTTTATTTGGGGTTAATCAGTGGCACTTTAAATGATGGTAGGTGTTTACTGACTTCTATTTAACATGATTTTGAATGTGATTACTTAATTCTGAACACAGCTATATCCCCAGTTATAAGAGGGTGTGCACACTTATGCAACCACATTATTTTAGTTTTTTATGTTTACTTCCCCCCACCCAAAAGATTTCAGTTTGTTTTTCAATTGAGGTGTACAGTTTATAGGTCACGTTAAAGGTAGAAAAAGTTCTGAAAGTCCAAACCCCTCCAGAGCATGTGTTAATGAAGCAGCAGCTAGGCGAGCCTCATAGCTTGTCTCCATTCCCAGCCACAACCGATCTTTTACACCCTATGAAGGAAACAGCTCTTGGATGTTCATCAGTGATATCGGGAGGGACTTATGAGAATGCCTCAGCAACCAGTTGGCTGAGGAGACATTGTGGGTGGTACAGCCTATAGCCCACCCACAGGCTGCACCACCTCCCGCTGTCCTCAGCCAATGGGTACACAAACTGCAGTGTCATTGAAAGTAAATCCCGTGGCTTCCTGTTGTAAAGGTGCTGGATTGAACAAGACTGAGCAGTGGCTCTCATGAGGGAGAAGCCTGTATTCAAACTCCTGAACTTCACTTCGATCCTCCAATGATCGAGCTGAGGGAGAAGTTTTTGTCAAATGTTTGGCTTGCTGTTGTGGTGCAGCCCCATTGACTTAGATAATGCTGGAGACCTGCCCTCCCTCTCTCTCACTGCCCTCTCTCTCTCTCTCCCTGCCCTCTCTCTTTCTCTCTGCTCTCTTTTTCTCTCCCTGCCCTCTCTATTTTTCTCTCTCTCCCTCTCTCTCTCTCTTCCCTCTCTCACTCTTAGTCCCTGCCCTCTCTCTCCCTGCCCTCTCTCTCTTTCACACCCCTCCTTCTCCCCCATCTCTCTCTCTCTCCCTCTCTCCCTCTCCCCCCTGGCCCTCTCTCCCTGCCCCCCTCTCCATGCCCCATTTCCCCCTGCCCCATCTCTTCCCCTTTCTAACTCTCTCTCTCCCCTCTCTTTCTCTCTCTCCCCCTCTCTCTTTCTCTCTCCCTCCCTGCCCTCTCTCCCCCCCTGCTCTCCCTCCCTCTCCCCCTGCCATATCTACCCCCCTCCCTCCCTCCCTCCACCTCTCTCTCTCCCTGCCCCCCCTCTCTCCCTGCCCCCTCTCCCTTTTTAGTTCTCCCCCCCCTCTCTCCTCTCTCTCTCCCTCTGCCTTCCCTCTCTCTCCCCTGCCCCCCTCTCTCTGCATTCCCCCTCTCCCTGCTCTCTCTCCCCGTCTCTCTCTCTCTTTCTCTCCCTACTTTCTCTCTGTCTCCCCTCACGCCATCCTTTCTCTCTCTCTCGCCACCCTCTCTCTCCCCTCTCCCCCCTCTCTATCTCCCATCTCTCTCTCTCTCTCTCTCTCTGCTCTCCCTCTCTCTGTCCACTTGCCACCCCTCTCTCTTTCTCTCTCCCTGCTCTCTCTCCCCCTGCCCTCTCTCTCTCCTTGCTTTCTCCCCCCTCTCTCTCTTTCTCTATCTCTCCCGCCCTGCCCTCTCTCTCACTTGCCCTCTCTCTCCCCCTGCCCTCATCCTGCCTTTTGCTCTCTTCCTCCCTGATTTCAGTCTCTCATCCTCCCTCCCTGCTCTCTCTCTATCCCTGGTTATGGGTTAGGGACACAAATTACTTGCCTTGCCCTGGGTGCAGAAAACGTACTCTACGCCACTGCAGCCATGGCTGAATTGACTGAAGCAGGCAAATAACGTCACATCTCCACCTCAGACAATCAGAAAAAGCCTTGTATTCATTGATAAAATACAAGGCTTTCAGTGACTGGCTGAGCAGTGATCAGTTGCTGCAGCATATGGGAAGTCCCTGTCCTGCTGCCAGAACAGCTCTGTGTACTGTATGTACAACGTAGTTGATACTACACACAGTTTGTACAGACAGTGCGCACATCTGTTCAAAAAGGAAACAGTTAATTTGGACCTGCTTGGCTCAAATTAACCATTTAAAGTCACTGTAAACATGGATTTAAGCTTTAAACCCTCAACTGTGCTGTAGGGATAGCGGGGCCTGCTCTTCCATCTCCATCCAGACTACAGGATTGGCCATCAGGGGATAGACTGTTGAGCCAGAGGACCATGTGGATGGCAGGTTAGAGAGAAAGGCCCAGAGCATTACTGGCTATCTTTGGCTTTGTTAGAGTAGGGGAGATTGATCACCATCAGGAGGTCATCGGTGTGGTGAGAGGTATTTGCCCTTCCTTATTTGTTTCATATTTGTTTGCTGTCACAGAGATTTGCTGCCACCAGTAGAGTTTTGCCTAAAGAGGACTGCATACACTAGGCTGTATATGACATTCTGTTGACCGCTGCAATATTTATGCTGTATTATACTGATACTGGTTGCGCAGTAGTTCCTATTAATGAAATTCTTCAAGTTAGGCTGTTTGCAGAAAAGCATATGGTAGAGTTTTCAACAAATCATTGTGCTGAGGTCTGTACATGTCTGTTAGGCTCTTGATTGTAGCACAGTAAGTAATGCATGTTTTTTAGTTACAAGGACTGTGGCATGTATTATCCTGTACACAGCAAGTAAGTACCTCCCACTGTTAGCACAATTTTGCAGCACCTAGCAAGGCAGGTGCACTAATTAACGTCATCTGGGTACCCAAGGCTAAACCCCCCAGGAGAAAAAATTATCTATGGCCCTGTCCAAAAATAGAATTTGTCCTGTCACCCAATACTATTGTCCCGACCAGCCTGACCTCTGTGTAGGAGAGTGCTTCGCTCTCACACTTCAATTCAATATTGGTGAAAGTATGGAGATGATATTTCCCTTGTTACTACCTTCCATTTCCCTGTCACGCTTCTGTCTGCTGCCTGAACTTTTTATCCACCAAGTTTCTGCCTTCTTCCTGAACTGACCTTGGCCTGTTAATCAACCATGCCTCTGCTTGCTGCCTGAACTGA
The DNA here is from genome assembly GCF_062004578.1 of Staurois parvus. Classification (NCBI taxonomy): domain Eukaryota; kingdom Metazoa; phylum Chordata; class Amphibia; order Anura; family Ranidae; genus Staurois; species Staurois parvus. Next base: position 10,672,490 of record NW_028317855.1, on the reverse strand, counting down.
TCTATTGCCCTGGCACTGTAGTAGTGGAATTAAAGACAACATGAAGGTCTCATGTATGTGAGGGGCTCCAGAGTAGTGTTTCTGAGTGGAGAAAAGTTTTGAGTGGGAAGAAGCCTCCACCCTTTTGTCTTACCTGTCTTTAGTCTTACCTTACCAAAGCCCTAAGCCTAAAGTTTCTCTGCCTGGCACCAGTACTGACCCATTTGCACATCCCATTGGCTATGTTCCTGCAAAACACTGATGCCACCCATCATCTGCAGACAACTACACTACTGAAACCACAGGTACTCTTTTGTTTAATCTTTGTACAACCTCCTGCACTTCCTGGCCAGTGTACATAGTACTATAGAGGCAGCCTTGTACCAGTAGGTAGTCAGGAAATTAGATGTTTAATTTATGCCCCTAGACTTCCTTTACTGTAGATGCTCATTGGATGTGGGGCTCCTCTATGTGGGTAGGCTGTGAAAAAGTCTTACATATGTGATATTGCCATACTCAGGAGAAGTAGCAGAATGTGTTTGGAGGTGTAATTTTAGATATGTTTATGCTTTGTGTTAGAAATATCTTGTTAATTGTCTAAATACATTTTCAATTTTTTCAAATTTGTGGCAAAAGCAGGAAGTGTTCAGAAGACTCCCCATGCCTTTTAGAAGATACACTAGGGTGTTTACTTTCTAAAATGTGGTAATTTTGTGTTTCTACTGTCCTAGTGCTCCAGGGCCTTAAAAAATGTGATACAGTAGGTAGTCAAGAAATTAGATGTGTAATGTATGCCCCTAGAACACCTGAAGGTGCTCATTGGATGTGGGGACCTTTTGTGTGGCTAGGCTGTGAAAAAGTCTCACACAAGTGGTATCACCATACTTAGGAGGAATAGCAGAATATGTTTTGAGGTATAATTTTAAGTATTCCTATGCTGCGTATTAGAAATATCTTATTAATTGACAACTTTTCTTAAAAAATAAATTTTCATTCTTTATTTTTCAAAAACCTGTGGCAAAAGCATGAAGTCTTCAGAAGACATTCCGTGCTTCTTAGAAGAAACCTAGGGGTGTTTGCATTCTAAAATGTGGTCATTGCCTGAATACATTTTCATTTTTTAAAAATTTGTGGCAAAAGCAGGAAGTGTTCATAAGACTCGCCATGCCTCTTAGAACACTGGGGTGTTTGCTTTCTAAAATGTGGTCATTTTATGGGTGTCTCCACTGTCTTAGTGCTCCAGGGCCTCCAAAAATGTGATAGGTAGTCAAGAAATTAGATGTGTGGCTAGGTCATGAAAAAGTCTCACACATATGGTATTGCCATACTCAGGAGGAATAGCAGAATGTGTTTTTAGGTGCAATTTTAAATATGCCTATGCTGTGTGCGAGAAATAACTTGTTGAAATGAGAACTTTGGGGGGAAAAAAAATAATATTATCTGCGTTCATAATTTTCCAAAAACTTTGGCATAAATTATATCTTCAAGAAACTCACCTTGCCTCTTACTAATTGCCTGAGACTGTATTCTTTCCAAAAATTGGTCATTTGGGGTATTTGTACTGTCCTGGCATTTTAGGGCCTTAAGAAATTATATAGGTAGTCAGTACATCAGGACTGATCACTTTTCAGATATATATCCCATATTTCATAGACTGTATAACTTTCACAAAATAATATACACTAATTTTTGATATTTTCTACCAACAAATAGGTGGCAGAATACATTTTGGCCTAAATTTCTGAAATATTAATTAACAGTGACAGTGACATTTTAACCTCTCCCCAAAACAATCCTACAATCATTGGTGGTCACTGGCACTTTAAATCTTCCCCAAAACAACCTCACAATATTGGTGGTTGCTGGCACTTTAAATCTTCCCCCAAAACAATCCCATAACATTGGTCGATGGCTCTTTAACACTCCACCTTCAATTTTGGCTTTGCTCTTCTAGTCAGAGGAAGAATGGAATAATTAATTATTTGCTCTCCAATCAGCTCCATGACTTTAGCCATGCTGTCCACTGTCTAATAATAAAGAAGGCAGAAGATTTGAGTATGCACAAAAAGTGCACACATTAGTAAACAACAAAGATATAAGGGTATGGCCACCCACCCCAGTAAGGGTGCCATCTGCCAGTTTAGCTAAATGACTGAAATGATTAAAAATTATTTTTGCCTGTACAAATATGTCCACACAGGCAGGGCTAATAAGAAAATGTACTCCAGCACTGCAAAGCAAAGGACTAATGTAAATGTAAGCAGTGTAAACCAAACCAATAAGATTCTCCTATTCACATTCATATCATATCACTTGAAAAAAAAACATTGAAAAAAAATTGTAGCCAGCAACAATTAAGAAATAGGTATGAGCCAAACTGCCCTTGGTTAGGTTTGACCAGGATTCCACAAATTTCAAAGAAGTTCAGATGCCACATGCGAACCCCACTGAAGTCAGTGTGCGCCAAATCTGTCAAATTAGAAATTCCAATTTTCTGGGCTAATAGGCAAGGGGTTGACAACAAAATAGCTAGGAGGAGGTGGGGGGGTTAAAAGTTATATAGATATTCCTCCTATACAATCTGTTTTTTGGTTGGGCCCACAAAAAGAGCAAGAGATTGTCCCTGACATCGGTCCTTTGGAATAATATCACACTTATACTCAGTCACACCAACATCTCTACACCATACTTTGGTGTCCCCACATTTCCTTAAAGGCTCTTAATCTAAACCACATTTTTTACAACTCTGCTGCACTTGCTGATAGCTCTTGCTTTTACAGTTTTTTTGACCCAGATCATCAATAGGTCAGGGTTCAGCCCTATGGTCTTTCCAGGGTTGGGTATCAAAATATTGTTACCTGCATCAGCACTGCATGTTGCCATGACATTCTTTGATCCATAGTCTGTTCAATCAATAAAAATAGATATTTTCTGTGGGGAAGATACAGCCCTGACAAACACTCAAAGGTATTACCCATAAGACTGAATGTTTTATTTTTTGCCTCTTGACATTTGTGTTTTTTTATTTGAGAAGGTTAACCCTGCTCCCTTGTGCTTGGAGGAGATACAGGCTATTCAGCTAGAACACAGATGGTCCTTACGAACTGTATCACTTAACTCCATAGTAGCCAACTTCACAGATATTTCAACTGACTGCTTAGTAACTGCAATTATATATCAGCATGTTTCACAATCCAAAAGGTACCACAGGAATCAGTTCAGGGCAGGGGTGGACTGACCATTCGGGTACTCGGGCACTGCCCGAGGGCCCTGGGTCAGTAGGGGGCCCCATGAGATGCCCCTGGTATCTTTCATAGGCTTTTTGGGTGTGATTTGAGTGTGGGTGAGGACACAGGGGCCCCATGATCCCCTATTGCCCGGGGGCCCCATAAGTTGTCAGTCCGCCCCTGGTTCAGGGTCACATTCGCTAAAGCATTTTTATTAGCAACTTATTGGCTGACCTCGAAACTAAGGGGTCTTTACTTTCAGATTATATTAGACAATGTAGAGCTATAAATGATAATAAACATATGAATTTACTTTAAATGGGCAAATTAAGCTTAAAGGGTAATTGCACTTTCATGAAAAAAAAAACATAGGAAATAGAAAACAATAATATAGCATATACAATTGCTACACAAACCATATTGTTTTCTAATGTTGTTAAAAATTACCTTTAATTTTCGCTGGGCAGTCAATGTAATTTTTTGTAAAATTCAATGCAATATGGCAACTTGCAGACCTTCTGTATACAGTTACTATACAGAACTTCCCCAGAAATGTCATTTTCTGCTTGTGTAATTGGCTCACTGATTTACAAGTAACATTTTTAGATATCTTTTTACTAGATACAAGTACAATTTTCAGCATCCTCTGCAAAAATAATTTTGATGAGATGTTCCTAAAGGTTAATTACTTATAAATGGATGCAGACACTGCAACTTTCATCATTAGAACACCAAGTACATCAGCTGACTACATTGACCACAGGCACTCCCATTCAGAAATCAGTATTCCAAGGACATAGTAGAACATACAGTTTTTTACTTAAGAACAGAAACTCTCCTACAAAGTTTGTTAAAATTGGTGATGGGCTGAAAACCCCTGTAATGAACGTTCAACCGCGAAGTTCGAACCCAGTGCAAGTCTATGGGACTTGAACTTGTAATTAAAAAGTGCCCATTTTGAAGGCTTATATGCACGTTATTGGCCATGAAAGGGGTATGGGGACTCGGGTACTGCCCAGAGGGACATAACTCAGTGACAAAATTTTTGCAAAAAAAGTTTTTTAAAGGAGCAGTCATTCTTAATTGCTTAAAATTAAAAACAATTCCTTTAAATAGCATGCCTGGGGGTCCCCTTACACTACCTGAAAAGTTGCACATCTGTACATTGTATAGAACCTGCTGCAGCAGGACTGACTCTTTTTTTATTTTATATATATATATATATATATATATATAATTCCATTTTTCCAGAAGTGCATTTGTGAGGTAAGGCAATAATGTCAGACGAGGAGGCCTGGCTCGCAGTCCCAAAGGTGTTCTGTTGAGGTCAGCACTCTGTGCAGGCCAGTCACGTTCCTTCATTCCAAACTTGCTCATCCATGTCTTTAAGGACCTTGCTTTGTGAACTGGTGCGCAGTCATGTTGGAACAAGAAGGGGCCATCCCCAAACTGTTTCCACAAAGTTGGGAGCATGAAATTGTCCAAAATGTCTTGGTATGCTGATGCCTTAAGAGTTCCCTTCACTGGAACTAAGGGGCCAAGCCCAACCTCTGAAAAACAACCTCTCGGCTCCACCAAATTTTACACTTGGCACAATGCAGTCAGGCAAGTACCGTTCTCCTGGAAATCGCCAAACCCAGACATGTCCATCGGATTGCCAGACAGAGAAGAGTGATTCAGCACTCTAGAGAACACGTCTCCACTGCTCTAGAGTCCAGTGGCGCCGTGCTTTACACCACTGCAACCAAAGCTTTGCATTGCACTTGGTGATGTAAAGGTTGGATGCAGCTGCTCAGCTATAGAAACCGATTCCATGAAGCTCTGTACACACTGCTGTTGTACTAATCTGAAGGCCACACAAAGTTTGGAGGTGTTTAGCTATTGATTCTGTATACAGTTGACAACTTCTGTGCACTCTGTGCTTCAGCATGCACTCACCCCACTCTGTTATTTTATGTGGCCTACCACTTTGTGGCTGAGTTGCTGTTGTTCCCAGTTTCTTCCACTTTGTTATAATACCACTAACAGTTGACTGTGGAATATTTTGTAGCAAGGAAATATCACGGGTTTACTTATTGCACAGGTGGCAACCTATCACGGTACCACGCTTGAATTCACTGAGCTCCTGAGATTGATCCATTCTTTCACAAATGTTTGTAGAAGCAGACTGCATGCCTAGGTGCTTGATGTTATACACCTGTGGCCATGAAGGTGATTTGAACACCTAAATTCAATGGTTTGGAGGGCTGGCCCAATACTTTTGGCAATATAGTGTATATTTATTGATGTGCAAAATCCTTACTGAGTGCAACAATAGAACAAATTATGTGCAAAACGGCAATAAAGTGCTCATGCTCTTTCAAGAACTATAAGTCCATAAAAAGTCCCATAAAATACAGTATATAGTGCAGTATTTATTTTTAAAAATGAGCCATACAGATGTTAAAAATATCCACATGGAAAACAAACAATAAGACTTTGCTGAACTATCTAAGATGGACGCTGACTTGGAAACCAGAAACGGTGGTGTGATGTCAGCATGTAAGGCCCCATCTAGTGCGTTTAGTGCACATGCACGTCTTACAATATTTTGGGTGCAAAAATCATTTAAAATAAATTGACTCTTCACCTGTGTGAGAAGGAGCGTTAACCATATTTTGGCTTTTTTTTAAGGTTTTAATACATGGAAGTAAGTTATTGTTACCATACTTGGATAAAGGCAGTTTAATAGCAGTCCCTAAATATTTACATTTGTTCAAGATTTGCGGGGGGGCACTCCAGTGGATTTACCCCCTTTCCTGACCTGGCCATTTTTTGTGATACGGCACTGCTTTACTTTGACAATTGCACAGTTATGCAACACTGTACCCGAATAAAATGTATGCCCTTTTCCCCCACAAATAGAGATTTCTTTTGGTGGTTTTTGATCACTTCTGCGGTTTTTAATTTTTGAGTTATAAACAAAAAAAGACTGACAATTTTGAAAAAAAAAGCCCAATATTTTTTATTTTCTACTATAAATCATATCCAATAGAAAATTTTTAAAAATCAAATTTCTTCATAAATTTAGGCTAAAATGTATTCTGCTACATATTTTTGTTAAAAAAAAATCCCAATAAGCGTATATTGATTAGTTTGCACAAAAGTTATAGCATCTACAAGCTATGGGACATATACTGGAATTTTTTTAATATTTTTTTTTTAACTAGTAATGACGGTGATCAGCGATTTATAGTGAGACTGTGGTATTGCAGTGGACAATTTTACACTTACACTTTGTGTGAACCAGTGACACTAAAACAATGTTTAGAGCTAAAAATATACACTGATCACTGTACTGATCAAAGAGTTAAGTGTGTGCCTGGCTATGTGCTTGCTGTACACTAGGTGATGCTGGTACAAGGGGAAGCCATGGATCATGTTCCCAACTCAGTTCTGACACATGATTGATCACTCCTCCCTGTCAGAACAGAGCTCTGCCTATGTAAACATAGGCAGAGCTCTGTTGTTCCTTCCTGCGGGAAGATCTGTGGGTGTCGGCGAACATCTGACAGTTTACAGCAAAGTGATTTGCATGACCACGTAATTGTCATTCAACGTGCGACAGTGCTGAAAGCTGAAAATTGGCCTGGCAGGATGAGAGTGAAAGTGCTCAGTATTGAGGTTGGTAAAAATGTCTGTATTCAAGATCGATATTCTCGGTGTCAACTGTCCTTTTCAATGGATAAGCCATCCGGGCTTGTTTTATGTTTATCAGCTGCGCCCATGGTTTGTTCTATCTCTTCCCTAGTGATAGGGTCTTCAAGGAGTCATTTTTGGGTATAAGTTAGGGTGAGTAAGAGTATAGATTTCAAATATATGGAGAGAACTCCATTGTGCTTTGGTATTTGTATAATTTAGAGTAAAACTGAAGAAAGGAGTTCATGATTTGGTCAGTGGATGTATGTACAATAGAATGATGATCAATAATCCTAGGAAAGGGCAAAGGTTCAGCTAGAAAAGCAATCAGATGACCACTTCTGTCTACTAACCAAAAGACATGTTGTGACTGATAAAGCAGTTATTTTAGCTTTTTTTTTCATATGTGAAAGCCAATTTGTACAACCTTTGTGAGTCCTTCTAAATTTGATACATCTGTAAGATCAGTTTTATTTTCTAGAACCTTTTTATTCAAATTAAGGAATTTTCCTCCATTAGCTTTTTTAAGCTGAGCCACCTCAGGCATATAGGAGCCTTTCATTATGGCCTTGAAAGCATCCCATTTGAGACTCTCAGAAGCTCTCTGATTGCTTTCCTGCTAATAGTGATTCATAATTATAGTAATATGTGAGCTATAAATACAGGACACCACATCCTTATAATGTGATAAGTGTAATGTTGAAAGTTGACTTTTCTGATGCTCACAAAATGTACAAAACATTTTAAAATTGTACAAATTTGATAATACAATATATAAGAATACATTCACATAATGACAACATTATATTGAAATAAACATATCCTGCATATAGAGCAGCAGGAATATGAGACTCCCAATGAGAGTCATTTTACATGAGTAATCTACTGGAATGCAATATTCATGGGGGATGAAACCTCAATGTGTTTTATGTATGGGTACCCTGCTTCTTCAGGAGAAAAAAGGGAGGTCAATAATTCTACAAGTAAACAAAATATTAAGACATTACATACAAGTAAATATACACTTATAAACCATATAGGTAAACATTGTTGGCTACCTGTACACTACTGGTCCCACAAGAATTATAATCCATGCCTCAGATTTCCCCCATGGGGTGAGCATGGGGATATACACGGAACAAAACTGGAGGGGAGAAAATAGAAAATTTAATTGGTCAAATGAACCTATAGTATATTACAAATGTCAAGATATGAATCACTAAATGTGAATGCCCAGTGGATGTGTTACTTGTAGGATTAGCTCCAAAGGAGTGTGATAATAAAACAGCTTTAGACAAATACCATATTATGCAATATACCAGTAGATGTAAAGAACATATCTAGCTTGGAAAGAGTACTGTGCGAATGAGATTGACAGCAGTACTCCCTGTGATCAGGGTGCTTCCAACTCCATACTTTGACAAGATTAAATCTCTTCATCCAATCCTTTAAGACCAGGGAGTACGTTCTGCTGCTATGGAATCTATCATGTAATGGGTCCATTACTGTATTAAACCAGCTATAATGAAGACACCCTTAGCTACATTGAGGATCTTACCAATGCATTGATTTATTCTGTGGACATCAAACTGTGGAGGTGAACCAGTCAGGTGAGTCTCCTGAAGGAGTATATTATGTAGCTTAGTTTGTTTAATCATTGCAAATGCTAGGGATCTCCTTCTTTTATAATTAAGACCCTGGCTTTACACAAGCAATGGACCAAAAGGTGCATAGAAATGTACCTGATAAAGATAACCCTAGTCCATCAAATTAAAAGCATAGAGTAGAAAGTACAACAGGTGAATATCAGAACACCAAAAATTGCCCAATCTCACCGCCCAGCTTATTGAACCAACCTGCAATGAGCTTTTTCCCAAACACAGTAGAAACTTGTGGGGACTTGTCCATGCCGACCCCTAAAAAAGATTCAAGAAAAAAGCAGAGACAGTCCAAACATAATAAGAGTTTGGTTAGCTAAGAATAGAATAATGTCTATTGGAAAGTAGCAACAATGCAGCTCAATGGAATAGAAATGGTATTGCAACATCAGTCCATCTCTGTAAGATGGAGTGGAGGAGATAATTCTGCATACTAACAGTACCATAGGGAGGTCCATGATATCCAGTTAGAATGCTGAGATGTAAAGAGAGTCACAGATGAGTGATTTGATCATTTGTGCTAATAGGGCATGGATCATAATGTTCTTTCAGAGTGTTCAACCTGGAAAAGAACATGTAGAGAAGGGGCTTTGCCCCACATGGTAAACTGCAGAAAAGAAAAAAATAGTGTGAAAATAAAGATATCCCAGCATGTCCCAGGCCATCCAGCCATGCTGCAGCCTCCACAGGGGAGGAGAAGAGCTGCGATTTGCTGTTATATATCACCCTGAGTTTTACAGGGTATTACATGCTGTAGGTTAGGTTTTCTTTTTTTTCTGTAGTTGTCCTTTTACCATTAGGAATGCAGATCCTAGTTTTTGACTAGTTACAGAGAAATCAGGGAAAATCGTGATCTTATTATCATTGCATTTAATTTCCTCTAATTGCAGGCATCACGCAAGATAAGTTCCTGTAGAATTTTTGCTATTAATAGATGTGGGGGTGCACAGGGGGCAGTGTGTGCATAGGTATATGGAATGCCCTCCCAATGGTGAATAAGGAAGAAATCTCATCTGAGCCTATAAGTGACTTAAGCCAGTTTTCCAGAAATGTTTCAGGTTCCATGCCCTCCACTTCTTCAGTGAAACCTTAAAATTGGAGATTGTTGTGATTGAGATAGTCTTACAAATCTCCCAATTTAGTGGATTAATCAGTCAGATTTTTCTGCATAGTACACAAATGTGCATTCAGAGGATTGACTGTATCATCCATGTAGTTTTTTCATGTCATGTTTCATAATAATAATGTCTAGTCTGACTGAGTCTAATTCAGTAGTCACTACAGCCTGTCATGTAAGTATAGCCTCAATTACATGTTTAAGAGTGAGCTTTTTGGCATCCTGCTGAGCATGGGTCCCCTGGGTGTCTTTGTTGAGATTGTCAGCAATTTCCTGTGAAGCCTGAGTTAAGGTATCACAGTCAACCCAATCCTTCACAAGGTTAATGGTACCTGTGTCATCATTAGCATCTTGTATGTCTTACAAATACAGTGATTAGTGCAACGCTACAGCATCAGTAGTAAATCACAGAAAATGTGTAAACAAGTTAATTTATCTTCATTGCAGTGCTTCCATCCTTCTTTCCTAATATAAACACCACTTGCTCCAAACCATAAGGGTGCAAAACAACTCCACCACCAATTGTTTGCTCACCTCCAGCAGTGTGACCTTACATATTATTATGTTTGGTCTAACTGCGCTTTTCGTCCCAGTGGAGACACTGAAGTTGAACTTGATGGCCCCCAGTTACCATTCACAGCTTCTCCAGAATTGAACTCCATCCATCATATCACCTCATGAATAAAAAAACTCCAACTAGTGCGTAAACTTTAAAACATTTTAATAGCTCTATAACAAAATAAAATGCGCACTCACATGTGAAGGGTGCCCAATCGCACCAAATATTCCTGATATGAGATAGGGTTTTGGGTGCACTAGCAGCTACATATGGTTAAAATTTATTTATTTTGTTTAATATATATTGTGGTGATTTATTAGATGTGTAGTTGATCTCTTTAGAAGCACGCAAGATTAATTGATTTATTGATCATTGTATGTCTAGTATTAGTATGTGTGTGCAGCACAGAGAAGGGTAGAAGGGTGACCACCTTCAACAAAATACTCCTTAATTGTGCTGGGCAAACATGCTTTCTGAGGAGACTGTGGGTGCTTGTGATCAGGAACTAGTAATTCACCCACCCTTGGCTTCATGTGCTTGTCCCATCATGGGACAGTTCAAGATACGGAGGATCTGCCACCAACTTTGGAGTTGCCATGGGAGGACTTATTCAGCAAGTCTCCTGCTGGTGTCAGGGCTCTGTCCACAGCAGAGGAACTCGGAGACCTGACAATCCTGCCAGAACCTTGCATGGCTACCGAAATGCACACTGGTGCACATTGGTGCATGGATGCGAACTGAAACACGCTGTCAGGGGAAAAGACGAGGAAGCCCTGGCAAATGCACCAATGCCCAATATGGCTGAGCTAATTCATGCAAAAATGTACGCATGCTCATAGGCGCATGGCGCATAATCGCACATCACTGTGTGCGAAAGTGCACCGGCACAAACAGGGCGCGATAATTGCTGACACTCAGTGGCCTTTATAAGGACTGCAGTTCCTCACAATAATTGCTGGATTATCATCAGCCTCCTGTTCCCGTGTTCCTGTGTATTATCCTACTGCTGATTATCCGTTACCGACCCGGCTTGACCTTGACCTGCTTTGGCTCTCCTCGTGGCTCTCTACCTCAGCTTGATCCTGACCTTGCTCCTGTTTGCTGCTCTGTGTATGACCCCGGCTTGATCCTGACCTTGCTGCTGTCTGCTGCTCTGTGTATGACCCGGGCTTAATCCTGACCTTGCTGCTGTCTGCTGCTCTGTGTATGATCCCGGTTTGATCCAGATCTTGCTCCTGCCTGATATTCTGTGTTGATCCTGGTTCTGGCTACTGACTTTGCTTCCTACTCTACCCATCCACCTGGATCCATGTGTCCTCTGGAGGACCTCCTCCTGCATCTGGAGCTCCCATGGGTACTGTGTCATCAGGCATCACCAAGCAGTGACACCACTGGCAACCTGTGCTGCTTTGGGCACTGCACCTCCTGTTACCACCTCCAGGGGTGCACTGCACTTAGCCGTAAGGGGAGCCCTCTCTCTATTCCAGCCCCTGGTCAGGTACGTGACACACGCATTTGCACTGGCAAACAGTTACACATGCATTAGCCCATTTTGGTGCCAGACGGCCTTTATAAGGAAGCCTGTCACTCTCTCAAATTGCTGGTTGATCTCTGGCTCTCCAGTACCTTTGTCCAGTGTTCCCTTGCTATTGTGATCTGCTGTTACCGACTTGGCTGACTGATATTCTCACTTGTTCTCCTGTGTGTGACCCTGGCTTGGCTAACGGATATTCTCACTTGCTCTCCTGTGTATGACCCTGGCTATCCATCTGACTATGTCTGCTCTATTCCCCACCTGGCATCTGACCCTGGTTCTGAACTGACTACTTTGCTGTCCTCTGCTACTCTGAAGGCCTGCTATCTCTCACTGGTGCCACCTGTCTGCAGACACTATTCCAGTGAATCAGCTGTGTTCCTGGGTGTACCTCTGACAAGTATCCTCAGTTAGATCATCTCTACAAGCACTCCTGCAGGCGACCTGTGCTACTTTGGGCCTAACTCCTTCTGTCCCATCTCCAGGGGAGTCTGGAACTTAGCCGCAAGAGAAGCCTTCTCTCCATTGGCTTCCAGCACCAGCTACGTGATAGCTGGTTTAGGCGCATTCTGGCAATTTTAACCTTGGCTGAGGGTTCAGCAAAGTATCTGGGTGCTTTTCCTGTAATGTAGAATTTCTAAGCAATACTGAAAAAATGAGCCACAGGATCAAGTGGAGCTGCTAGAGCTCTGAAGGTGTGCTGCTCAAATTTGCTCAGCTGGCCACAATCTTTAGCATGCCATTAAATTATAAGTTCACCTTTAGTAACAAGTTACATGTTATTCAGGGTGAAAGATGTAAAACTTTACTAAACCACCTGCCCGCACCCAACCAAATCCCCCATTGTGACAGCAGGTGGGGGATCCTCTCCCCACACCTGCTATCACAGTTCAAAAACAGCATGTGTGGGGCTCCATGGCCTCTTAGGGTTCTGTGAATTAATGAAGTGCAAGTCCCATCTTCCTCCGAGGCAGAAAGCTTGTAATACTAGTGCTGGTGAGCACTCTTGTGGTTTATATTCCTGGACTTCAGTAACTGACTGTCCATATAGGAGGTACAGGCAAACAAATTTACAAACAATCTGCACAAGCCTGTCATTGCACCTGTGATCTGCTAATCGTGGGTGCAATGCTCTGCAGGTTCCTAAAAAAATAAATAAATGTTTTTACCTGCAAAAAATGTGTGCATTTATTATTTTTTTTACGTGAACCTATCCTTCAATTGCTATTGTGGCAGATTGAATTAGACCCCTTCCCTCATAACTTAATATAGAGTAAACATATCTAGTGTATTCTATGGTTTGGTGGAATATAAACCGTCCATTAATTTTGACTAAATTCAATAAATGTTTAAAGTGCATTATCCATAGCATCCAATCAGAATCCATCTTGATCTTGTCTGACATCAGTAGAGTAGTTTGGTAGAATGTGCATTTATATATATATATATATATATATATATACACACACACACATCAATTTCCACTTTAAGACTATTTTAGAAATAGAAATAGGCTTTTTTTTCAAAGAAATTAAAATGTTTGTGCTATTTTACATATAAAATCCTTTCATATTAAACATTGCAAACTATGAGATTAATTCAAATCTTGACATTTATACCCAACAAAATAAAAACTAATAATAATCACAATGAACAGACGACCTCCCACTTCTAATGGCCTCTTTTATCATTGCTGTTTATTCTTGCTGCTGTCTGCTGTTGCCACCACCTCCCAGCATTGGGAATTAATGTATACAACATCTCCTAATTCTCTCTCATTATGTTCCTCTGTTTTCTTAGGAACAGCCAAATTCATCAAAGTTCATTTTAATGAATGTGAATCACTTCACGCAGAGAGCAGCTCAGGGTAGAAGAAAAAATCCAGACAATGCAGGGCAGTGTTACAAGATAATAGAACAGTAAAGCTGTTTCTCTTGCTAATAATAACCCAATAAATTCTGATTGATGTCAAATTTCTGTTCCACAAAATTACAGGTAATGATAACCATTATTATATTCTGCCATTACTGGTACCTTAGGCATTGTTTATATAATACTTCATTCAGCATGAGCTTTAACTGCTACTGTGTTGTTTGTATAGCATTTGAATTGTCATTCTCAGGGATTTTAGCAAAGTTTTGAATATTAATAATATTAATTCATAGCTAGATAGGTATGCTCTAAAATGTCATTAATAGTAAATTGTGTATGTAATTAACTGCTTCCCAACCTCCCTATAGCAGATATACTGCTACAGGGTGGCACGGGTGCGCAAAATCACGTATATATACATGATTTTGCATTTCTGGGAAGGGGCACGCATGAGGCACACATGCGCCTTACCCGCTCTGCCATTCGCGGCTGTCAATCACTGGGTCCAGGCCTGTGATTACTCGCAGGCGCATGGTGATTGCCGAGCATCTCTGATGGTGGGGGGAGAACTGCTTGTAAACAAAACAGTTCCCCTCCCTGTCAGCTCACACACATTGCTTTGGATGACTGTGTACAGCACAGCCATCCAAAGCAGTGTGCTTACAGTGAAGCACACTGATAGGCCCTCTATACACCCAGCACACATTTAACCTTTTCATCGCCCCTCAAGTTAACCCCTTTCCTGCCCAGTGCCATTAGTATAGTGTCAGTGCTTTTTTTTTTAGCACTGATCACTATTGGTGTCACTGGGGATGTTAGTGACACCAAGTCAGTTCCCCCGCCGCAGTACCACTATAAGTTGCTGATCGCTGCCATTACTAGTAAAAATTTAAAAAAATAAATAAAATTTCATTATCTATACCACCATTTGTAAACACTTTAACTTTCACGTAAACCAATTAATTTACACGTATTGGGAATTTATTTAGCAAATACATGTAGCAGAATACATTTTGGCCTAAATTTATGACAAAATTAGAATTGTTTTGATTTTTTTACTGGGCATGTTTAATAGCAAAATGTCAAAAATATTGTTTTTTTTTATACTTTCACTCAAGTTCTTGCCGATACCGAGTACTGATACAATGCGGTGTGATTTGTGTCCATATAAAATGAATGGGCACAAACCGCACTACAAAGAAAAGCATGTAATTTGAACAGGAATGCAGTGCAATTCCTTTCCAATTCACATGCAGTTTGCTCACTGCTCCTGTGTGAAACCAATCAGAAGCCGTCTAGCCCACTGCAAGCAAAGGAGAGAAAACAAACAGTGGGGATTTCAAATCCCCTCCCCGCCGGGAGGTTTCCCATAAAGCTCCTGGGTGAACTCAGGCTATGACAAGCCTGGATTCACACAGAAGCAGTGAGAAAACCACATGTGCTTTGGACAGGAATCACACCGAATTCCTGTTCAAATTACATGCTATTCTTTGCAATGTGATTTTCGCCCATTCATTTTTGTATGGACACAAATTGCACTGCAAAGTATTGGTTTTGGGTATCAGGAACATTTTCACAAGTATGAGTATTCGTAAAAATACTCTGCATCTGCCTGATACCAATACTGGTATCGGTGCATTCCTAATATATATATATATATATGCTAATATATGTAAAGTAGTATCAATATGGAACAATAGAAAGAAAACAGGTGCTAAAGTCCCTAAAAGCTATCTTGCTAATCCCATGGCTATAGTACCAGAAAGAAGGTTTAGGACTAAAACACTTTGCGCAGAGAAAAATGAATGTAGTAATCACCACCACAGTATATACAAAATGATTGTTTAATAGGTAACTCCACTTTTGTAAAGAAAATATAACAAATATTTAAAAAAGTAATATAGCATATACAATAGCTACACAAGTCATATTGTAATTTAATGTTATTAGAATTGCCTTTCCTTTCTGCAGTCACTGTAATATTCAGTACAATTTGAAGCAATATGAAAACCTGCAGGCCTTCTGTACTCAGTGCACACAACTTCCCCAGAAATGTAATTTCCTGTTTGTCTGATTTGCTCACCAATTTTTCAAGATACAGGTGAAATTTTAGGCATCCTCAGCAATAGAAATTACATTTTTGGTGAGATACTTCCTATGGGTTAATTACTTTTAAAGGTATTCAGAAACTGCAACTTTTCTCATTAAAACTCTGAAAGTGCATCAGCTGGTTAGACTGAACACAGACACTCCCATTCAGGAGCCAGACTTCCAAAGACTGTTGTGTCCTTTTATGAACCAGCAGTAATAGATCGCTGCTCAGTTCTCCAGCAGTCTCGGAGAACACAGTTCTCCTGTGAATGCCTTTTATGAAGCAGTTCTCCGAACGAAAAGGAGAACGGTCTCCAAATGCTGGAGAACGGTCTACAAATGCTGGAAATGGCTTATTTTACTATAATCTCGAGAGATTACAGTAAAAGATCAGTTTACTAAGCAGAGGTAAATTATCGCTGCTTAGCTTGCGGTCCCTCCGATTCTCTAGCTCTGGGCTGGAGAATCTGGAGGGAGAACACAAATCTCCAGTGAAGGGCTGAACATTTTCTCCGCTGATCTCCTGAGTGTCATAAACTGTGAATGAGCAGAGAGTAGCTGCGATCCTCTGAATCGCAGCTATTCTCTGTGTCATAAATGGACACCATAGTAGAACATACTGCATTTTCTTAAGAACAGAAACAGATAGGACTCTGCTACACAGTTTATTACATTAATCACCCAGAGAGGATTTTTTTTCTTCACAGATTTTGAGTTCCTCTTTAAGTGCAATCAATAACATACTGTATTTAAATATATAGTATACGTAGTAGCTCATATATGCAAAGTCATGATCAGGGGTGGACTGACCATTTGGAAACTCGGGCACTGCCCGAGAGCCCGGGGTCAGTAGGGGGCCCCATGAGATGCCCCTGGTACCTTTTTCATAGGCTTTTTTGAGTTTGGGCAAGGACACAGGGGCCCCATGATCCCCTATTGCCCGGGGGACCCATGCGTTGTCAGTCCGCCCCTGGTCATTACATCAGCAACAAAGCAAGTATATACATAAATAGAGCAGATTACCCCCCAAAGCACAGGCAGCCCAATTAACCTCCCTAGCGGTATGATTATGTCAATATTTCCGTGCTCAAAGCAGTACATTTTTTTTGCATGGAAATATGTCGTTTTTGTTATTGTAGGCTTGTAATTTTTTAGGAATAATTCACTGAAATCTGTCCGAACAAGAGTCTAGTAAACATCTCGGGTATGATAAATTTGAAACATGAAATCATAAATTATAATATAATAAATAATCATAAAAATAATAATATAATGATAAATTTAATTCAATAATGTAATCAAACCAAAAACACTGAAATTTTAAGTATAGTGCCAAGTTTGCACATCAGTGAGGTTAGTCGCAAAATCGTTTTCAGTGTCTGATGACGAATTTCCCCACTAATCATTATCACTCAATTCTGCAAGTGGTTCTGATTTACTATCACTGTTCTCTAGCCGGTCTAAAACTGCTTTCGACCTAAAGGGACGCTTTTTGGACGCCATGGACTTTTCTCAGTTTCCAGGCAGAAAGAACAGTAAAAATGCAGGCAGGGCACAGGACAAAGCAGTAGGGACAAAATGTATGTGAAATGTTTTTAAACAGTAATGTTTTACTATTGGATTTTAGTGTATTTGATGAATGTCACTTTTAAAATGTTTGAATTTCCCCCCGTACGTCCCATACGTTCCGACGCTCTCAGGGACCAGAACCCGGATGCCGGCATCGGCCAGAGGAGATGGCCGGGAATGCTGCAGGGGGGACATCGCAGGAGGACAGGACTAGGTAAGTGGAACAGGGATCCCGGAGCAACACTGCAGGGTAATCCTGAGTGTAGCTCGGAGTTACCGCTTTTGGTACTGAACGTTTACCCTGAGCTACACTCGGGAATACCGCCAGGGAGGTTAAGCAAAGGGGAATGAGGTCTTTTAAAATGGTATACACTTTGTTCAGATCAGACTTGATTTTTTTCTGCCTTCACCCTTCTTATAACACAGACAATGTGACATGACATGGTGCCAGTGACATCACTGCAGTGGAATATGTCACTTCTAGTGAGATGGAATACCAAAGCAAACCAAGGCGTCTGGCAGCAGGGGAAACAGCTGCCAGCCCCAATTGAAGTATGACAAGCGGGGCTCCAGGGACACCAGAAAGGGTAGTGACAAAAGCAAAATAAAGTGTTATATGGAAGGCTGAGTCTTGTAGTATTGCATGTATTATACATCTTGAGTATGCAGTCCAGTTTTGGTCATAATCCTTAAGAAGGATGTTCTTGAGCTGGATTGAGTGCAATGAAGGCAATGAAGTTAATAAGGGGGATGAAAACAATTAAACATATTCTCCCTGAAAAAGAAGCACCACCAAAATAAAGCTCCATTTGTGTGAAAAAAAATTATAGAAATTTAGTTTGGGTACAGCATTGCATGACAGCGCTATTTAGTAATGCGGTGCTGAATAGCAAAACATGGCCTGGTCAGGAAGGGGGTAAATCCTTCTGGAGGGCAAGTGGTTAATCTAAACTCTCCAAAAGGGGGTAAATCCTTCTGGAGGGCAAATGGTTAATCTAAACTCTCCAAAAAAGACAAGTGGCCACACAATGAAGTTGGACAAGCAGCAGTTCAATCATAAACTGCATAGAGGGTTCTTTACTGTTAGAGGGGTAAGGATGTGGAACTCTCTTCCGCAGTTGGTGGTATCAGCAGGGATTGTAGATAAATTCTAAGTTTCTTAGTAAACACAATGTACAGGGATATGGAAAGTGGTAGTGACATTAACACACACAGGAACACACTCAGGTTGAACTGGATGGACCATTGTCTTTTTTCAGCCTAACTATGTAATTGTTACTATGTATGTTGAAGTATGTAGACTTTCTAGGGAGTAAGGAGGCACTCTATACCACTGAAAAAGAAAAATGTAGATTAGAAAATACAGTTTTGATAAGTATCTCTATTATTCAGGAAAATAAATAAAAACAATAACAAATATGAAGAATAATAAAAAAAAATGTGTATGTCACCAGAAGCAGAAGATACCTTAAACTACTGCTATAGAAATAGAGATAGATCACATTCATAATTTCATTCAGCATATAGAGCCAATTAACTCCCTCTGAGAGAGTTTATCATGAAAATTAGCTCCTTTCTTGGCCTTAATTTTTCAATCACTATAAATTGTAGCTGGGACTAATTGTGAGCGGGTTTGGCAAAATTTCTAGGTATAGGGGAGGAAAATTCAAATGCGTGTATATTGCTCAGCTGTTTGCTGATTTGAACACACACTTTCTGAGTGGTATGGATAATATAACTCAGGCCAAGTATATTTGCACTTTTAACATGAGCCCACCTCTGAGGCAGCTGGCTCTCCCGGCGAAACCGGTCAGGATGAATCTTTTTTTACTCCCCATGACCTCTCAGCATGATGATCTATAAATGCCAAAGGACGACAAGTATACAAATGCCTACTTTGTCAGAGTATAATTTTTACAACCTCAACCACTATTACTTTGGAGGGATTTTTGGCCATTGAACTGTGGACTGTTCTTCTTGTCATGTGGCTTATATACCTAGGGGAATACAGCTTCAAGCAAGCATCCCAGACAATCCATAATGTATTAATGTATGAGGGAGTACCGATGTGCTTATTTAATTAATCCTCCCCTGGACAGAGCCCACACAATAGGTGTCATAGTATTTCATACTGGTTTCCTCCCCTGGATCACATTTTGTCTTGATATTAATTGGGACTCCTGCCTTGTTTAGTCTCTACTGGGACACTGCACATTTACATTAACTCCATGCCAGTGTTATAGGGAGGTTCAGCATAGAAATGAACACAATATAACATGAAATCCTACCCTGGATTACACATTTTCATATTTGCATAGAGACCCCTGTTATCATCTACCAAGCTTTATTCTTTGAATGGCATCAAGACTCCAAAGGTTGATCCATCAAGATATGTCCAAATGGTCAACTGATAACCCCAAATGTTATAACCAGATATGATGACTAGTGGTTGATAATTCTATAAATGTTCACATCCTTCCTATGATATGTGGCATCATAACGCTTTTCAATAAGTGTGTATTTGAAGAATGTTGAATGTTTGGGGGATGTTTTAAAATATGTTTTGTATTCAATTTTGTACAATTAAAGGAACAATTTATATGCTCTGACCACTAATGTATTATTCTTAGGCGTGAGATACATAAAAACCCCACATATTCTGGTTAAGTCCATAACTAATCTTGTTTGCATTTTAAGTCAGTCATAGTTATTAGTTTGATTAGGGAATCCCGAATCATGAATATTGAAAACCTTGAGGTTTTTGAATGGTAGATTTATTCATATTTTCACTTTTGAAGTCAAATTTGGGAAAGCCCCACTATATGTTTCTTATGTGTTTACATTCAAACAGCATGCCTACTTTTTTTTTTGCTTAAAGCATTTCTTACCTTTTAGATGTTTCTCAGGATAAGGTGTTATGGTCGATTGAACCTTTTTTGAATGTTAAGCTGATCATATGTAGCTGAATGAAAAAAGCTGAACTAATTTCCCCATCCACACATTTGGGGTGGATGTGGGAATCCTCCCCACTGTGTCATTGTATTTTGACAGCAGAGGAGTCAGCTGGAATCCTCCATCAGAATGCACTGATCAGTACTGCAGCCCATTTAATACGATACTGATCAAGGTAAAGGATTCCAGCAAGCCTGTTTATGAGCAGTTGATCAGTAGATAGACTGCTCTCGAACAGAACCAGCCATAGATTAATTTAAATTCAGCCTGTCCCTGCTGAACTGACTAAATTTCAAATCATCTACATATGGCTAGTTTTGGATTAGTTTATTGTGATTTTGGCTGACTGAACCTTTGTAGAATGTTAAGCTGGCCATTCATGGCTGAATGAAAAAAGCTGGACCAATTTCCCCATCCACACATTCGAGGTGGATGTGGGAAGCCTTCCCGCTGTGTCATTGTAAGGACTGGCCATAGATGAATTTAAATTCAGCCTGTCCCTGTTGAACTAATCTAATTTCAAATTATCTACATATGGTTAGTTTTGGATTAGTGTATCGTAAGTCTTCTATTTTTAACATACAATGAAAGAAGTTCAGACCCTAAACCTCTAACCCTTTGCTAGGACAGGGTTAATTATGGCAAACACTGTTGCCCAGCCTCCTCACAAACACAGAGAACTATTTAGTATTTTCCTTGCTAGAGATTCCAGAATAGGGTATCCAAAAGAGGAAAATTGCACTTTTTTAAAGTTATGATATGTGAATGGCGACATGTAACAAATATACTGTAAGGTAAGTGTTATTTCAGTTTGGCTGTAAAAGTTGAAATACACTTTGAGCATATAAATAATGTCAGTTGAACCTGCAATTCTGAAAGTTGATATACTGAACTTTTTACCAGTTTTTGGGTAAAAAAATTATCAGCCTTTTTAACAAAATTATACTGAACACAGTGACCATATGGGTATATGTCATTAGGGGTGGGTAGAAGAGATAACCAATTACCTGTAATGAGTTTTAGAAAGCTAAAATCTGAATGCACTAGTTGGTTCTCTTTGTTTCTAGACCTTTTATAAACTAAGATAGGAGGACCCTGAAATGTGTCTGAGATGCATGAATTAGTAGATAGAACCAGCCAATGCTTCTCTAGGATTGAGTAAGCTTTCCTGTAATAATAAGAAAACATAAGTGTAATGGGTAAACATGAAGTACGTAAGTTTTAATTTAATAAGTGTGTGTCTGTTAGCTCTGTCAGTATCTCCTGAGAATTACCTTTTAACCTTCTTGTAAATAAACTTAGGTTTGGCAAATGACGCAGGAGCTAGCTCTAGCACAAAGAGGAGGCTATCAGTTACGTGGATCTGTGTAGCTGCTAGCTTGAGCAGACCAAAATCCTCCAAAGGCAACACAGAAGTAAATACTAAATGAATCAAGCAGCACTCACACTAATTTCTATTATAGTAGCAAAATTTAAACAGTCATGATATGAAACAAACAGTAAATCACTCACATAGCCTGCTAGATACACAGCGGTAAAGAAATTAATCCCCCAAGCTTGCAGTGTTAGTGTAATAAAGCTTGCTTGTGCAAGTAAATAAATATTCCACATAACAGTGTAAAATGAGGGGCAAAAAGGACAGGTGCTGGATATATTGGCAGCGGCCTGGCCCTTGACACTCTACCTCTCTCCAGTCCAGGGGCGGACTGACAACTTATGGGGCCCCCGGGCAATAGGGGATCATGAGGCCCCTGTGTCCCTGCCCAAACTCAAAAAGCCTATGAGAAAGGTATCAGGGGCATCTCATGGGGCCCCCTACTGACCCTGGGCCCTCGGGCAGTGCCCTAGTTTCCAAATAGTCAGTCTGCCCCTGCTCCAGTCCCAAAAAAAAGTCACTGCATGACTGCAAAGACGAATGGGCAAACACAGTACTCCTCTGATGGGGCATCACCTCTAGTCCTATTCTCCCTCCCTCATTTGGCATTAATTCTTCAGTGTCCAGCCCTCAATACCAACAAAAACAACATGGATTATTGTGACACATTAAAAAAAGAAAAACTTAAGAAAAAGGGGGAAGAAAACAGATAGGTAAAGACAAAATATTTTTTTTTTGGTCCTTAGTGACCTTGAAAGTTTGCTGCTTTATGATATTAAATGCCTTGTCTGATTATTCATGGTGTGCTGATTATTTTTTGGACTAAACTTATGCTTTGGCAGCACCATCTTTGATTTCAACTCAGCACCCTCCTGTGGCTGCCTCTCGTTGGTAATATGAAGTGTAGTGGACTCTTTTTTTTTCACTAAAATTGCATGGTGCAAAATCTGGTGTAGCTCTGCATAGAAACCAATCAGCTTCCATGTTTTATTGTCAAAGCTTAATTTAAACAAGCTGAAGTTAGAAGCCGATTGGCTACAATGGACAGCTGCACCAGATTTTTGCACTCTGATTTAGTTTTAGTAAATCAACCCTTTTGTATTTATAAAGAAATACAGCTTCACATAATATTTCCAGCTGAAAAAGGCCTACAAATTTGACATCTGTTAAAAAAGATATGTCTGTTAAAAAATAAAATCGGTATAATGTTTACAATTTGTGTCTAAAAAAAGTTTCTTGTAATATTTCTAGTTGAAATATCAGCCTAAAAATGTGCTTCCTGTTAATAATGATGAAAATGGAATTTGGTATGGATTTTAAAGGGGAACCTCAAGCTAAAAACAAGAAAGAAATGCTCGAGGTCCCCCCAAAATCCATACCAGATTCTTACTCAAGCATGCAGCATGTGGGGATGAGTATACACTCACCCTAAACCATATCAAACCACCTTCCCTCAGCAATGGGAAAATACCTTGCCAAGGGGGCCCCCATATACCAGTCCCCCCATGTGAATGAGTAAGGGGTACATAGTCCCATGATTTCCATCCATCATCAATTACCTTATCCAGCAATGCAGGTCCACTTCAATCATGATGAACAATGGCCACTGACCTACCAAAAGAAGAAGAATGCTGAGACACATCCAATCCCATTGCTTCCCTCATACTGAATAGAAAAGGGTCACCCAGTGACGTCATTGACCACATATGGACATGTCCATATGTGGACAATGATGTCACTGGATGACCCATTGTTTACTTTAGTGGCAGGGACCAGGGGATGTCATTCAGATGATCCTTGCCCCTTTTTTTTACTTTGGTGGCAGGGATCATCTAAACTCCATCTCCCAGTTACTCGATGATATAATTGACCAAATATACCATATCTTGTCAATAAGGTCAATAACGTCACTTGGGGGACCCCACCCCTTTTTTTACTTTGGCAGATGGGACCTGGAGATGTCATTTAGTATGCAGGATGGAATGGGATCAGGCACATCTCAGCTGCATCAGTTTTTTTTCTTTGGGAATGCCAGCGGGCATTGTTCTTCATGATTCATGTGGACCTGCATCATTAGATGACATGATTGATGATGGATGTATATCATGGGGCATTTTTTAAAAAATGGAAGTGTTAAATGTTTGGGTTGCAAAAGTGTTAAAATTTTCCAACTTCAGTCTCTAAAACAAGACACTTATATTGGTTTCTTGATGCAATGTGCCTTTTCAGGTCCTCAAAAATTGTTGCCTAAAAGGCTTAATAACTGCAGTGCACATCTGTAACCTTTTTATTTCTTCATTCTCTATAAAAAAAACACATTTTCTCTTTCCACATGCAAGCTGCCTGTTCTTTTCCCCAGAAAATGCAACCTAAACAATATACCTGCTCAAATGCTCAAAAATTGCGGCCTGTCCCTACAGCCTTAAAAGCTGTGATGCAAATCGTGTCAAATGTACCAACTTTATTCAGTCCTGGAAAAAGGAAACAATTTATTTTTTCCAGCTGCTCTACTTGCTCTCTCTTACACGTTTTGTATTGCAAGATGCAATCTGGTTATTCCCCCCACCCCCATAAATTGCAGCCTATTCAATTAAGGCTTCAAAGGCACGGTGCAAAGCAATGTTTATCTTTGTAAATCAAATGTAAAACAAAAAGAATCAGATTTTTTTTTATTTCAATGTGCCTGCTCTATCCCTCAGTCCCCCAGAACTAGCTTCCTTTCCAAAATGGCTTAGTAGCAGTGATGCAAATGTGTTAATTTTCTCCATATTCAGTCTCCAAAACAAAGCATTCATTTTTTATTTCCAGATACAATCTGCCTGCTCTCTCCCTCTATACAACAAAGGCTAAAGATAGCTTAATAGCTGTGGTGCAAATCTGTGAAATGCTTATGTTTCCAATTTCAAACAAAAACACACACATTTTTCCATCCAAATTTTTGGAGTTTGACAAACAGCCAAATCATATAGGGTGTTTGGCCTAGCTGAATCTCCAGCTACAGCATGAAGTGAAACATCAAGCAGAAGTTTTATCTGAGTTTCCATATCAGGATAGTTGTTAGGGATCCACCGGCTTTCTATCAACCAGTGAAGTATCCCTGCCTGGTCCATTCAGCAGTCAGCCAGAGATTATGAATGAGGAATTACTCCAGCACAAAGGTTGGAAGATACAGGTGATCATTGTAGTAGCATCTACAATGACAGTGATTGTCAGCTTCCACAGCTGTTCATCATATATGAATTATACATACTTAAATTTTTTTCTAGCTGGACCAATGTAACTATGCATTTAAGATCATACCTGGAGTTTAGATTTATATTCAAATATTTTTTATTGGAAAATATGAAACATACAAAGTAATTGAAACATTAGTATATAAAGATGCACACTTAATATAAAATCTCGTATAAGTAAGGTAAGATGGGGTAACGGTACCCCGCCATCCGGCCGAAGTACCTTGCAAACTCTTAGTTCAGCTACATGAGAGGTATGCTCAATTTAGTGCACCGTAGTGAATTGTGGTATGAACATTAAAGAAGAGATTGGGAAGGGAAAGAAGGAGGGGGAGGGGGAGGTAGAGGCACCTAGAATGTTATAATCATGTACTGTAGTCGATTATTATATCATCATTTTATCGAGCAGTTGGGGTTGTGTAACCATTGGGTCCATTGAGTCTCAAATTTATGGTATGTGAAGTTATGGAGGGCTGTTCTCCTCTCCATTTCACATAAGAAGTTAAGATCAGATATTAGTCGGGACAAAGAGGGAGTGTTAGTAGATCGCCATAGTCTGGTGATATTGAGCTTTGCAGCTGACAGAATATGTATAGTGATGGTTCGTGATGCCAATGGAATTTTGTCTATTCCTATATGGAGGAGCGCTAGAGCCTGGTTTGGGGTTATTGGCGTCTTAGTAATGGAAGATATTATGTGAAAAACTTGGTTCCAATAGGAAGTCAGGGACTTACACGCCCACAATAAGTGTGTGAGAGTACCTAGTTCCCCACAATGTCTCCAGCAGGATTGTGAATGTTGAGGATAGAATAGGGCCAATTTGACAGGAGTTAAGTACCCTTGATGGAGTACTTTCAGATACGATTCCCAGTGCGAACTGCACTTTGAAGATTTGTAGGTAATGGTAAAAGTTTTTTCCCAAGTGCTCAGAGATATGGGTTGTCGAATTACTTTTTCCCAGTTTGCTATGGACGATGTGTGTGTATTAAATTGCGATTCGACTAGGAGCTTGTAGAACAAGGAAATGCCTTTTTTTGGATAGGTTGATTTTTGTAAGAAATGCTGTGTAGTCGCTGGGATTTTAATACCACATGGTACATTCGCCTTAGATAGGGCATGGGTTATACGTATATAGGAAAAGTATTCAGTAGCTGGGATTTGGTATTTTTCTCTAATAGTTTGAAAGGAATGTAGTGTATTGTTGGTGTACAGGTTTTGTATGTAGAGTAGGCCATAGTCATTCCATAATTTTAAGTTTAAATGAGGAGAGAGGAATTGTAGGGAAGAGAGCGGAGTGAGAATTTGGATATTGTCCTTACGTAGTTGGGTATGAGAAATAAAGTCATACCAAGCTGTTAGAGAGGCTATTATGCAAGGGTGACTATGTAAATGCGTAATGTGTGCCCCTCGAGGTACGAATAATAAGTCTGACAAGGTATGTGGTAGGAACAAGGAAGTTTCTAGGAGAGTCCAAGTTTTGTTGAATGTGGGCTGCCGCCAAAAAAAGAGCTGGTCAAGTAGAGTGGCTAGGTAGTATGATTTCATGTGTGGGAGTCCTGCCCCGACGCTGGAGGATGGGCGGATCAGGAGATTTGTAGCATATCTAGGCTTTTTCAAATTCCAAAGGAATTTGTTTAATATTGCCTGAAGTTTTGTAAAAAAGATATGAGGAACTGGTATAGGGAGCGTGCGAAAGATGTAAAGTATCTTGGGTAAGATGCACATTTTAACTGTCGCCAATCTGCCAAGCGTCGAGAGAGTAGTGGTGCATAGACCTTTAATCTCTTGCGGAATAGATTCAAGTAGTGGCTTAAAATTTGCGGTATATAGTTGGTTGGTCTTTGGAGTCAGTTTGATTCCCAGGTATGGTATGCTAAGTGTTTCCCATGTGAAGGGGAAGTGTTTGGAGATTAGATTTTGAGTGACCTCTGGTGTGTGTAAATTCAGAATAGAAGATTTCGGTTCATTGAGTTTATAGTAAGATACGGATGTGTAGTTTTGAATATGCGTTCGTATAGTTTTAAGGGAGTTGTATGGATTAGTGACCATTAGGATAATGTCGTCGGCAAATAGACTAATCTTGTGTTCGGATTTTAGGCATCTAATTCCCGTGAACTTGGGGTCGTTTCTAAGGGTGGTTGCTAGTGGTTCAATGAGTAGCGCAAAAATTATAGGGGAAAGTGGGCAGCCTTGTCTAGTTCCGTTAGAAATGTAGAAAGGTTGAGAAAGTGTGCCGTCAGTCAGGACTCTGGCCGATGGCTTGGAATAAAGGGATAAAATGGCCGATAGCATCCAGTCAGATATTCCAAATTTTTGGAGTGTATGTGTCATAAACTTCCAATGGATTCGGTCAAACGCTTTTTCTGCATCAAGCGATAGCAAGAGCGAAGGTTTGATATCTAATTCAAGGTGGTGTATCAGGGATATAATCCGTCTAGTGGCATCAGGGGCTTGTCTACCAGGGATAAATCCTACCTGGTCAGGATGGATTAAAGTCAGTAGGTAAGGGATCAGTCTTAGGGCAATTATTTTAGCGTATATCTTTATATCTGTATTGAGGAGCGAAATTGGTCTGTAATTTTGTACTAGTTGAGGGTCTTTTCCTGGTTTCGGGATGGTGGTAATTATTGACTGCAGCATGTCTTGGGGGAATGCGCCACAGGTAGCAACATGGTTGTACAGGGGGGATAGGTGCGGAGAGAGGTCGGGGGCAAAGGTTTTGTAGTATTCATTAGTGAAGCCATCGTTTCCCGGTGATTTATTCAGTTTAAGAGTGCGTATGATTTTTTCAATCTCCGCCGATGATACCGGTACAGAGATGGATTCAAGTTGAGACGGGGTTATGCGTGGGAGATTAATGTTACATAAGAATTGTTCTATTGAATGTGATGTGGGTTGAATTGTATTGACATCATCTTTTAGGTTATATAATGTCTGATAGTAGGCCGCAAAAGCATTTGCGATATCCTGTGGGTTTGTCAGAATGTTGTGCGAAGCGGGATGGCGGATTGTGGATATTTTGGTTTTAAGACGTTTTTGTTTGATAGTTTTACTAAGGAGTGAATTTGCCTTGTTACCGAGTGCATAGAATTTAGCTTTTGTTTTTTGTAGGTTAGTGTCGTATGTGTGGAGTAAAATGGTACGTAATTTGTTTCTGTCTGAGTTTAGAGTCGCTGTTATATCAGGGTTTGGATTCTGTTTGTTTAGTTTTTCATTGGAGCGGATGGAGGTCATAAGCTGATCAATTTGTTGAGAACGTTGTCTCTTAGTATGGGCGTTTAACTGGATAAGAATACCTCTCATGTATGCCTTATAGGTCAACCAAAGTGTGGTAATAGAAATATCATGTGTGGCATTGGTGTCAAAAAAGAGTTTGTGGGCTTCTTGGATATGCTTCTGGTTCTCCGGTGCTGTCAAAAGTGAAGAGTTGAGTCTCCAAATGGGTGGGAGCGCTGTGTTTTGGTCATCGTCTAAAGATATATGAATTGGGGCATGGTCCGACCAGGTTATAGTTCCAATTTTGGATGTTGTCACTTGTTGCAATGTCCATTTGTCTGTGATAAACATGTCTATACGGGAAAATGAAAGATGCGGAGGAGAGTAATAAGTATAGTCTTTTTCAGAGCCATGTTGACATCTCCAGATGTCGTAAAGGTCATTGTCGTGCAGAAATTGATTGAGAGTTGGTTTTGCGGATTTTGAAGTAGAAGAAGAGTCCATGTTCGAATTGCCCATAATGTTAAGATCACCACCGATAATGAGTTTCCCTTGTTTAAGTATAGAGATGGTTTTGTACAGTTTACGGTAGAAACATAGCTGTTTGCAGTTCGGGCCATAAACATTTACTAGTGTATAAGTCTTGTCATTTATTTGGCATACTAAAATGTGAAAGCGACCAAGTGGATCTGCCCTCTGTGATAAAAGGCGAAATGAAAGAGAGTTCCTAATGGCCGTGATCACTCCATTCTTTTTTTTGGGGTTAGTTGCCATAAATGTTTGAGAGAAACGGTGAAGGTATAATTTGGGCGCCTTTTCCGTAGCAAAATGTGTCTCCTGAATAAAGAGTATGTCCGCTTGTGACTTCCGGGCTTCTCTAGAGCGTAGCGAACGTTTATATGGCGAATTAAGGCCTCGGACATTAAGTGATGTAAAACTAATCATTTGGAATCATGATTTCATGCTTTTTCGTAACCTGAGGTGGTATTTGGGAGAGGCAGATGATCCTGTGTCTTGCTAGAAGATGTATATGTAAAAGGAGATGATAGGACTGTGACTCAATCGGATAGTTGAGAGGAGTATTCCAAGATGTGTCGAAGTACGTGATATATGGGTGTTGCGTGGGTGTCCAAGGGTGCCATGATAGGGAGGGGGTAAGGGTAGAAAGAACAACAATAAAAAAGAATTTGCGAAAAATGCAAATATCCCGAGTAGCCAACTTTGCTACCTCAAAACTGGGGGGTGCGGGTGGGCATGACCGCCAGACAGGGGTCGAGCCAATTACAACCATTTTTAACGAACTTTGCCAAATGTAGGCCAAACGCCAGACAAATCAGATGAAGAATTGCTCCTGGGTAAAAGCACGGACATATTTTAGTGAAAGGAGGAAAAATGTGTCTTGTGAAGATCATGTTGCCTCCATAGAGCTATACGCGGGTTCTTGCGGTTCCGCAGGGAGAATATTCCAGGCTTTCAGTAAGTCTAGGCCCGTCTCCAGTGTTTTGATAGGAAAAATTTTACCTTGATGCCGCACCAATAGTTTGGTGGGGAACCCCCACTGATAGGCTATGCCATGGTTTCTTAGGGCCTTGGTGATAGATATCATTCGTTTTCTGTTAAGGAGGGTCGCTTTGGACAAATCAGCATACAATCGGAGATTTGTGTACAATGGTGGGAGCGACGGTGGGTTTCAAGCCGCCAACATAATTTTATCTTTCACATGGAAAAAATGAATGCGGGCCAATACATCTCTAGGTGTGGATGTCGGCAAAAAGGAGGGCTTAGGTAGGCGATGTGCCCGGTCAATTGCAAGCTCCAAGTCAGAGATAGAAGGGAGAAGTATTTTTACATATTGCTGTATGTATGGGGTTAAGTCAGCATTGGTGACAGATTCGGGAATGCCTCTGAATTTGATGTTGTTGCGGCGCGATCTGTCTTCCAGATCAGCTAATTTTTGATTGATTTGCTCAATGTCAGACGAGTGCTCTGTGTGCGCATCAATTAGGTTGTTGTGCGCCGTTGTTATGTCTCCCATGGTATTTTCAATGTGGCTGATTCTATTGTCTTGCTGTTGTACTAAAGTTGAAAGTTGGTTAAGTGGCGTAAAGATATCGTTATGTAAAGATTGGCGCAATGACGTAAGCATGTTTTTCATGCATATTTCTGTTAAAGGTATGTCTGACACAGGGAATGCCTCTAAGTCAGGCATAGCTGCATGGGGTGGCTGCAATGGAGGATTTAAGGCCTGGTGAAATGTGCTATGGTCCTGATCCAGCCGTGGCCTGGATTTAGCTGGGCTGCGTAGTGTAGGAGACAGTGGGGGTGACAACTCACCAGGGTCCCCGGGGTATATTGAGTGCTGTAGCCTGGAATCCGGTTGCTGAGCCCTGTAGTCCTCCTGTTGAGCACTGCTGTTGTCTCCCTGTCTGCAGCCGCGGGCGCCATCTTGGATTCCCGGCCCGACGGCCGGGAAGAATTGTGTCAGTTTCCCTGGTTGATTTAGTGTTTTTTTCCTCCTCGGCATGGCAGCGGGTGTTAGAGTACCTTATACGGATCGGTGCCGTGCAGTTGCTAATACCCAGGGCCGGTTTGAGCCGCTTATATGCTGGCGGGTGGACGGCGCTGCTCTACTGCACGTCTACCTTCAGTGCTGGCCGCGCATGCGCCCTGGAGTTTAGATTTAAGAGCCAAGGGCATGTGGAACATACTCTGCTTAGGAAACTTGAAGTTTTCCCAAATGAAACAACGGCCTCATATTACAGGTACTAGTCAACGCTTTTCTTTTATCTAAGTGGTGCTAAAGCAAAAAGTTACTAGCAGAATACTCTTATTCTTGGCAAACCCAACAGTAGAAAAACTTCCCTACAGTTCATAACAAAAATAGATATATGTGGAATCCAAGTACAGATTATGGAGTTGCAGTTACCCCTTTTCTTGTATTTTCCAAGATTGTTCACCAATGGGCATGGATGAAAAATTATGCCAGTTTATCATTCTTTTCCTTCAGTACAACTGTAAGACTTCTGGTTTTGTACTTAAAAAATGTCTCCACAGAAAACCTAGTCAAAACAACTTAAAAGGTCAAATACTTGGAAGACCCTGTTGATCAGTGTGTCAGCGCCGGGTGCCCATTGGTCGTGCCAGTGTGCATGCTCATGAGGTTGTGAGCATGCGTGCACACACTGACGTGCACAGAGGGGCTATTTAAACCCCTGCTGCACTTAGAATGGTGCCTTCTGGTCTACTACATGCTGTGCTTGTATCCTGACTCCTGTTATCTACCTGCTTGACCTGACTACAACTGAACTCCTCCTGCACCGATCCAGCTCACCCCTTGACTATCCTCTTCCCTGCTCCTCTGTACCTGATTAGCTCAATTGATCCTGACCTGGCTTGCCTGACGGTTCTACCTCTCCTCTTGTGACTATTCCTGGCTGCCAGCTGCCACGGTTGTCCATATCTCCACTATACCTTCCTGCTGCTGCACCTGCTCAACTGCATCTGCAACCGTCCCGCATCCTGGTCCTCCGGATCATCACCTGCCAGCTGTCACCACAGACCCATCAGGCACTCATGCCTCTCCTAGCTCGATACCTTCTGTCTACCCTATCAGGGGTCCCGAGCGGGAGTGGTAAGAGGACGCCCTCTCTCCACATCAGGCACCCCAACCAGGTACGTTACACAGTGCCTCATTCACAAAAAGCACCATCCCCACAGAAGCCACATTCACAGAAGCTTTAGGGGAAAACCTATTGACAACTGAAAATCCTCTATAAAAAAAAAATTTGTTTCAGGTGATGTGAGTCAGTATGTGACAAGGGATGGTCTTCCTTAAATTTTCAGAATGCAACAGTAAAGAGGACATTGCAATTCTACAACCTGGTCCTCCTCCCTTCCTTGCCTCCAGAGAGATCTGAAGATATAAAAAATGTTGCCAGAGAGCAAAGTGAAGACGTAACAGCTAAGTGCACAGAAATCTGTGGCAAACCTAAAAGTTCATGATAAGGCTCCAGTATCTCTATACAAACAAATATATCCAGCTGGAAAGAAAATGCAATGAAAATGTATGCAGCATTAGATGAAAAAGTTAATAACTTGCAAAGTCAGAATTTCTTAAATATCATTGACAATAAAACAAGTACAGATCTACATACAATAAAATATGTTCAGGGACAATGGGAACTTCAGGATTAGAAGAGTTATTGGCTATACTACTGAATTGTTCAATGAAACTCTACCACCTTAATTGAGTGTGACATAATACCTGATGAATAGGGATAAGCAAACGGTTTGGATTAAACTTTAGCCTGTTTGGCCCCCTCTTCACCATTTCACATATGTCACCTCTATCACCATTTATGTGCCATTTTTGTTTTTAAAAAGAAGCCAGGAAGGTGGTGTCTTTTCCCAGCAATTTAAAACTCTTTTTTCCTCAGTGTTTAAAAATAAATTACTTCTCCCAGCCGCATGGAGTTTTTTTAAAATGTATTTGCATTGGTACATACCCCAGTGCCTGTCAGCCCAGAAGATTGGCGTTTTTAATTTGACAGTTTTGGCTTCCATTGATTTAATTGAGGTTTGGCATCTGCACAACTTTGAAGTTCACCAAATCCTGCTCAAATTGAACCAAGGGCAGTTTGGATCATCGCTAGTCTCCTTCTGTAGCCATCTACTGCAAGTGACATGCTGCCTTGAAAAGCAATAAACAATATAAAAGCGATGCCAAATCTATACTAAGTTAATGCTATGCTGATTGTGGTGGTCTTGCATCAGCTACCACACCTGAGAAAGCTAATGACATTTTGACCAGAATTAAACAAATGGTAGTAAGTCTAATTTACAGCTTTAACAATAAACAAGTATTGGAAGCCTTCCCACCAGAAGATTGTGCTAGAGATTTAAATGACTTTGTTTTGGGGTATATTCCCCCATCATAAGAGTTTGTGTTAGTATACAGCAATAGGCGCTCTGGCCTACCTCATTTCTCTGGCCTACCAGAGTTTTTAATAATGAAGGAAACTAGCATGTCGGATTTGTTACGTGAAAGTCAAAATTAAGCTCTCATAAACTCATATAATTCCATGGTGAGAGTTATGTGCTGCCATACTAGAGGCTGCTTTTATTAGAGAGTAAATATGCAGCAATCTAAATAACATAAAATCTTTTACTGACATTAAAATTCTTTTTGGATATATTAACCTCACCAGAAAATGTTTTGTTTGTGTCTCCAACTGAGTTTCTAGAATCTGCAGATCAACATGTCCTGATCAATGGTTTTATGCTCTCAGTTGTTGTAAATAGTAACAATGATAGCTAATAATTAAGAATGATGAAACAGGAATGTGCAGACAGGTGCATAACACAAACTCCTCCAATCCAAACCAAAGCTATTTGGTTCTTCCAGTCACATTTATTGGATCCACCAATAGACGACAAATTCCAACAGATTACTTGCAAAATAATATAATGATCAGAAGCTTGCAAAGTAGCTAGCTCAGCTCCCCTGTCATAGCAAGCATATGGTCACTCCATCCAACTAGCATACTTATGTCCAATCTATAATATCTACCTAGGTAGCTTCCATTTATGCAATAATATATTGTATAGTATATTCTAGACTGATCCTTCATTAACACTTCTTTCAGCAATTATAAAACAAATCCTTCTCTGATATACAATTTCTTTCCCCATCTACTAAGATATAAAGGCAGCTGATTGGTAGATCAAACAATGTTGATGTTGCTAAACAAGATGAAAAGACAAATTCAGGCCAACTGTACTTTTTTCCTTGTTTACCTTGTTTATTAGGACAATAAAAAATTGCAAATTGACCAATTAACATTTTGAATAGAATTAGCATAAAAAAAGTCTGCAATTTCTATGAGCCTTGATGACTTCCCTTTTAACCTCCCTGGCGGTATGATTATTTCAGATTTTTGGTGCTGAAAGCGGTACCATTTTTTTGCATGGAAATATGTATTTTTTTTATTGTAGGCTGTAATTTTTAGGAAAAACTCACTGAAATCTGTCCAAACAAGAGTCTAGTAAACATCCCGGGTATGATAAAATTTGAAACACAAAATCATAAATTATAATTTAATAAATAATCATAAAAATAATATAAAAATAATAAAAAATTTAATTCAATAATATAATCAAACCAAAAACACTGAAATGTGAAATAGAGCGCCAAGTTCGCACATTGCTGAGCTCAGTCGCAAAATCGTTTTCAGTGTCTGATGACGAATTTCCCCACAAATCATTATCACTCAATTCTGAAAGTGGTTCTGATTTACTATCGCTGTTCTCTAGCTGATCTAAACCGCTTTTGACCTAAAGGGACACTTTTTGGACGCCATGGACATTTCTCAGTTTCCAGGCAGAAAGAATAGACAAAATGCAGGCAGGGCACAGGACAAAGCACTAGGGACAATATGTATGTGAAATAGGTTGAAACAGCAATGTTTTACTGTGTAAAATGTAAAAAAAAAAAAATGACATTTTTTAAAATTTTTAAATTTCCCGCCGGCGGCGGCGGCGGCGCCCGTACGTCCCGACGTCACAGGGACAGGACACAGAAGCCGGATGCCGGCATCGGCCGGAGGAGATGGCCGGGGACGCTGCAGGGGACACATCGTGGGAGCGCAGGGTAAGGTAAGTGAAGAACACTTGCCGGAGCAGTGCCGCAGGGTAAGCCCGAGTGTAGCTCGGGGTTACCGCTTTTGGTACTGAAATGTTACCCCGAGCTACACTCGGGAATACCGCCAGGGAGGTTAATGTGTAAATGGATTGTTACCTGTATGTGCCTGTATATTCAGAAACACACACTGTATATTATACAAAATAAATAGCCTACACCACTGAGCACAGTCCAGCAGATCATGTGACTAGATACAATATATTCAAACAGCTGGCTTGCAACACAAAAAATGACTCTAAGGCCCAGCATTTTTAAGTTCCTTCTGAGGAGACATGAAACACATATCTATGCCCTTGAAGCAGATCCAGTTCAACCTGAAACTACTGCCCTTGGCATTAGGGCTTCTCAAGCCAATTTTGGCTTGCACCATTTTAAAAGATTTTCTAAATGGAAGACAATCAAACTATAGCTTGACTTAATGGATAAGTTCATCTTTGGGAACATGTTACATGTTCCACCTGTTTTAAGGTGGAACATGTAACATGTTCCCATAGCCACAGATGGTGCCCAACCCCCCCCCCCCCTCTGACAGATAGTATGGGGAGATGTGTCAATTATGAAAACAGCGTGGCCCTGCAGGGCTTTGCCCACATAGCAGCATCATTCATTCATGGACTTCCATAAATGAATGAACTGCAAGTCCTGACAGCCTTAGCAGCTGATGGCTTGTAGTTTTTAATTAACTACTACCGCTCTGTGGAGTGCCCTGGTAGTTCATTGAAGCTTCCTGTCAGAAAATCTGCTTGCTTGTACATCCTGTACAGCAAGCAGATATTCTGACAGGTCTATGGGAGACCCACATTGCATCAGTGATCTACTGATCGCTGGTATAATGCTTTCCAGGCTTCTGTAGACAAAAATAATAAATGCACATTTTTTTGCAGGCAAAAAAATGTGCATTTATTATTTTTGCCTAAAAGGTGAACTTATTCTTTAATCATTTTGCCAAATCTTTCGAGAGCAAGCAAGATAGTTTTCATTGTAGAAGCTGGACAAGCTACAATGAATCCCATAATAAGGAGAAAAAATTCTTCTGACCAGCAGGGCAACTTCAAAGATGAATTATTAAATACTTTTTGCAAACTAAACTGCCTTAAAAAAAAAGCCCAGTACTGGATAAAAATGCATTTTTGAGAGTTGGAGGTTATTTATCATCTACTAATCTGACAGATGGGAAGCAGCCTATTATAATCCTTAACAACCATCAGGTAACAACTCTTCTTTTTAGATATTATCACAAGCAAGTTATGAATCAAGGACATCACATAATAAAACAAGCAATAAGAGCTGCTGCAATTCCTATTATTCAAGGCAACAATCTAATATCTGCTGTTATACACAAATATATAATCTACTGCAAATTCTAAGGAAAACTAGAAAGTCAAAAGATGGCATTTTTACCAGTGGACAGGATTAGTTCTGAGCCACCATTCTAGTGATGGAATTCACATTAGTGGCACATGGTTTCTGATGACTCATTGCATGAGAGAAGGTAGTGCTGACAGCAAATTATGAACAGTTCTTTTAAAATATGTCTTTCAGAGCTGTAGACATACAGGAGAATTCAGTAAAGCCCCAATGATACTTTCACAGTGATATGGCCCATTAAAATGGCCTGCATCAGATTGAAAAATTATTGTTGCCAGCTGCTTTACTCACACTTCTTCTTAATAGCATTACTCTTACAAAGTGTGAGCTCTGTAACCAACTGCCATGTTTGGTGTTGTTACCCCATACTATCCCTTTCCTCATCCCACCTGCTACGATTGATAAGGATATTTTTGGCTTAACAGTCAAAAGCATCCTATCAACTAGTGAAAATTAGGGAGGTTGAGAGACTAGTTCCCTATCAGTAGCAGTGCCTCTACTATGGAAGCTTTCAAAATTTGTAGAGTTAGGACTACAGAATATTGGGGTGCTGTGGCGTGGCTCTGTAGCTTATGTATTTATTTGCAAATGTGTGCTAATAAAACCACTGTTTAACGCATACAGTTAGACAGGTTAATTTGGTTTGTTTGCAAGCTGGCTAACAAGTTGAGCTGGGAACTTTTCTCTTTTGTTGTTTGACATGCTTCTCCCTTCCATGTGTTCCTTGCTGTGAAGGCCAGTTATAGACTGGGGCAGTGGCCATTTGTTGTACTGTTGAATTGTTGGTGAGGGGGCACACTGGACACCCTAGCTGCCATTGTGCTACATGCTGGGTGGCCGGTGCACTCCTGTACCTTTAGGGAGGGGTGGACTCCCTCAGGTGCACCTGCCCTTGGTCTATCCATTAAATACATGTACCCCTACTATGGGGGCTCTCAAAATTTGTAGAGTTATGACTACATAATTTTGGGGTGCCGTGGCTCTGTAGCTTATGTATGTATTTGCATGTGTGCTAACTAAACCCATGTTTTAACGCATGCTGTTAGACAGGTTATTCTGATTTGTTTGCAAGCTGGCTGGCAAGTTGAGCTGGGAACATTTCTCTGCTGTTGTTTGACATGCATTGCCCTTCCATGTGTTTACTGTGAAGGCCAGTTATAGATTGGGGCAGAGGCCATTTTTTGTATAGTTCCCTATTAGGCCCTTTCTTTCCTTGTGATTATTATTATTATACAAGATTTATATAGCGCCAACAGTTTGTGCAGCGCTTTTCAAAATGAAGGTAGACATTACAGTTACAATACAATTTGATACAGTCACTGGGGAGGAGCCTGGAGTTGGCTCTGGTCGGGAGATCGAGATGAGATCTCACAACACCCAGCTCCTCCAGCGTCCCGCCAAGTAAGCACGGAGATCGAGGACGGCAGAGGGGACTCACCCGATGTGGCTCCGGGCTGTCTGGTCTGTCTCCCGCAGACCTCGGTGAAAGGGAGATGCAGTTGGGCCGGCAGATCCGTAGGAGTGAGAGGAAGCGGTGAGTTCAGGAAGCCGGAGCCTAGAGGAAGGACACGTGACCAGCTGCAGAGGAGAAGTGTCAGAAGGAGAGAGATGCAGGCCGGCACACAGGAGCACAAACCGCCTTGGTCCTCCCTGTCTCCCTCACCCCCCTAAAATGGAAAGCGTTCCCTATACGAGATATTAGAACCAAAGGAACCCCAATTCCGAACTGAACCTGAGGGCTTCATCTTTCTGCAACCCCCTTTGTGGTAGAACAGCCGGACTCCACTCCACCCCCCTCTTTGAAGTGAAGGAGAAAGGACTATAAGGGTGAGTGAGATTGGCAGAAGATTTCTAAATGCTAAATGTGAAATAATTGAAATAAATTAACTAGTTAATCTGTGTTGAAAACAAATGTGGATGGACTAGATTATGGGGGTTGCACATAGGGGGTCATTTGGGTGACTAATATAATCGGTTGAAAGTTAAACAAAAGAGAGATATTTTGAAAAGATCTTAAATTCCTGAGGGAGGAAAGAGGGGAAGGAGGAGAGGAGAACATAGGAGAGGAGAGGAGGTGAAGAGGAGGAGAAGGAAGAGAAGGAAAAATATAAGATTGGAGAAGTGGATATCTGGATATCAGAGTACCCAAATTGTCAGATATAAATGAAGAATAAGGCAACAAAAGGAGAGGGGGTCAAAGGCCCTGCAATCAAGTTCAATTAAAAATATATATTCCCGGGCTGGAAAAACAGACTCCTGAGAGGCAAAATGGAATAAATGAAAAATGTTTGTTGGAAAACAGTTTTGGAGAAAGCTCCAGATTATCTTTGGGATTACCTAATATCAGTCAAAATCTAGAAGAAGCAGACGCTGAGAAAACAGGTCCACAGGAGAACTTAGAAGAGCAGGACACTATCCTTTTCTTTCTAAAACTAATTTCTAAAATACATTATTCGTTTCAAGAGGTATAAATCAAGTATATTTCACTTTCTGTCTAAATTCTTCCCATTTTCCCCACTTTTTATAGTACTTCTCCATCCCGTCTATGTGTGTGTAATAAAGTCTTTCCATCTCACATAACTGATTCATTCTGATATACCAATCTTCTTCCGCCGGCACCTCACTTTTTTTCCAAAACCTAGGGATCAAGCTTTTGGCTGCACTCAGAAAGTACCAAATCCCTGAATCCTTATATGATCTCACTGTAAGCTCAGAGATATGAAGAAGACATAACTCTGGATCCAATCTAATATTGATCTTAGTAATTTTCCTCATTAAATGGACGATTTTCCCCTAGAACACCTGTATCTTTGAACATTCCCACCATATGTGTTATAGTGTACCCACTTCTCCACAACCTCTCCAACATAGTGGAGAGTTCTCCCCATTCATCTTGTGCTCCACAATCGGTGTAATGTGCCATCTAACTAAACACTTATAATTTAATTCTACTTCTCTCATACTAATATTTTCATGAATTAATCTAAACATTTTCCTCTGCTGTTCCTCATCTATCTCCCTGCCCATATCTTTTCCCCATTTCTCTACATAAGTTAATTTTGTGTCAGTGTCTAGTGCCGTTAAGATTCTATATATTTTGGCAACTCCGTGTCTCCCATCTCCTTGTGTATCTAATAAACTTTCAAATGAATTCCACTCCTTTCTAATTCTCACTGGTTTTGGAAAACTCTCAAAAAAGTGTTTTAATTGGTGATATCGAACCTCATCCATTCTGCTAAAAACCTCTCCCTTTAATTTCTCCATCTCTCTATAAGATCTTAGTTCCTCACCCACCAATATATCTCTCAGTTGCGCGTCCTGTTTAATAATCCAATTCCCTGTGATGTCTTCCTTCCCAGGTGCAAAGTAATCTGTATTTTTAAGTGGCATTAACTGTGAATTGAAAACCCAACCCTTTTGTCTGTGTAACATCTCCCAGACTTTTAAAACAATAGAAGTGTACACACTTGTGTTAATGTCTAGACCTCTATAATGTGTAGGTAACCATATAATTCTGTTTAGATTGGACCCACTCAATATATTTTCAATTTTGACCCAACTTTTCCCTGGGTTATGAGTCCAGTCAAAGATTCTCGCGATCAAGACCGCTTTATAATATCTCTTGAAATCAGGGAGCCCTAGGCCTCCTCTCTCTTTAATTCTAGTCAGCGTTTCATAG
Organism: Staurois parvus; assembly: GCF_062004578.1. Classification (NCBI taxonomy): domain Eukaryota; kingdom Metazoa; phylum Chordata; class Amphibia; order Anura; family Ranidae; genus Staurois; species Staurois parvus. Next base: position 10,632,683 of record NW_028317855.1, on the reverse strand, counting down.
CGTATCCTCGGTTTTTTTTCCTCCATATATACCCCAACAACATTTTCCTTAGTGTCCTGAAAAAAACCTCTGGAAGTTTAATTGGGATCATTTGAAACTTATATAAGACTTTGGGCAAAATTATAATTTTTTTTTTTTTGTTCTCTCTCGGATTAGAAAAGAAAGGCAGAGTGGGTTGGAGGGGGGAGGGGGGATACGAGGACGGGCGTGGGGGGGGGGTTCAGGAGGGAATTAGGGTTGTGGGAATTAAATAAATTATGAGGAATATAATGATCTTTTAATGAAGAAAATGTTTGTTAATTATATTTGATTGAAAACCAATAAATATTTATAAAAAAAAAAAAAGAAGAGCAGGACACACATATGCCAACTAAATCAGAAATTGCAGGAATGTTTAAAGGTTTGGAAAGATCTATAAAAAAGGAAATGGTGAAATTACATAAAGATCTGGAGCAGGTTCTATCTACAGTAGAGGAGACGGAAGAAAAAATAAACAATCATGCCCAAGTGATACAGTCCATAGGTAAACAAATGGTGGAAATGAAGAAAGAACACAGAAATCTGCTATATAAATTTGAAGATCAGGAATATAGGTTCAGAAGAAATAACCTCAGGATAAGAGGTTTCCCAGAAATTTCCCAAGGAGAAGACTTAAGGGAAACAATGGAGAAGATGTTAGACAGAATAATGGATAGAACTTCAGCTGAACCGTATAAAATAGATGGGGTGTACAGAATTGGGAGATTCCAACAAGAAGGTGGAAAAGGTAACCCGAGAGATGTCATAGTTCATTTCCATTACTACTGTGATAAAGAAGAGATATGGAAGAGGATGAAAGGAAGAACAGCTATAAAATATGGTGAAATAAATATACAGTTTTTCGCGGATCTGGCTGCAGATCTTTGAAGCCATTAGTAGAACAAATGAGGAAGCAGAACGTTCGGTACAGCATGTTTAATTGGTTGGAGAAATGGTCGTTCTGCTAAATTAAGGTTTCCTGATTAATTGAGGGACTTATGTGAGAGGCTGGAGTTGCAATATATAGATATCCCTGGATGAGGTGTGGAGGAGGAACAAGTGGGAATGTAGAAAGTGGAGAGTGGCAGGAGGTCCGTAAGAGAACTTGAAACCTGAGGGGATGGGATGGGGGGGGGAGAGGAGGGTGTCGAGAGGGGTTTGTGTGTTTTTTTTCTCTTCCCCTACTGCCCTCCTCCTCTTGTCTTTTTTCCCTTTGTCCCTGGGAAGATGTTGTCTGCATTTCTTCTCTTCTCTTTAGAAAATATTTTTTTGCCCCCTCTTCTTTCAAACATTCCTCCTTCTGGTTAAGCTGACTAGACGCTGGGGGAGTATAAATGGGGAAAGGCAGGCATGCTCAGAGCTTCACCCTAAAGTGGAATCAAAGGTGGGACTTATACCACAAATGATTCATAGGCTATTTGCCTAAAAATGGAGGGGAGTTGAGAGGGAGCAGGGGGGGGGGGGTGGATGGGCGGAGGGTATGAGGGAAGGGTAGGTAGTTTTAGACTCTGTAAAATAGTAAGAAATATATTCGTCTTGTGAAAACCTAGAAGAGGGAGATGGGAGGAGAAGTAAGGAAGGAAATTCAGCACAGATTCTCTTCAGTGTTTTTTTTACAGGAGACACATTTAGAACAAGAAGCAAATGTGAAACTAAATTCCAGATATTATCCAATATGCTATTATGCAGATTCCCCAATTAAACGAGACAAAGGAGTGACAATAGGTTTTGCGAAAAATATCAGGTTTAATTTGGAAGACAGTGTGGTAGACCTGGAAGGGAGATGTTTGTTTCTGAAGGGGAAATTACAGGATTGGGAATGTACTCTAGCAAATATCTATTGCCCAAATAAGAAACCGGAGGAGTTCCTAAAGAATACGCTGAGGAAATTAATGGATTTCAAGAAAGGTGGTTTATTTGTGGCGGGAGATTTTAATCTTTGTATGGACCCTCAGATAGATTCGACTTCTCGTGTGCAGAGGGATAAAAGTAAGTCTCTTAGATTTTTAAAGAATATGCTATATAAATGTCGACTTGTGGATATATGGAGAATTAAGCATATGAAGGACAGAGACTACACGTTTTATTCTCATGCACATGAGACGTATTCAAGATTGGATTATATACTGTTGGACCACTGACTTATTGAGTCTCTGGTTCAAGTAAAAATAGAGGAGATATCAATATCGGATCATGCTCCAGTCACAATGAAATTACTTTGGGGAGATGAGATGAATAGGAGGAAATTGTGGAGGTTAAACGAGACACTTCTACAGGATCAAGAGACGGATCAAAAGATTAAAAAAGAGATAGAGCAATTTTTTAAGGAAAATTATTCTGCGGAGGTGTGTGTGGCAATGTTGTGGGAGACTCATAAAACCTATATCAGAGGTATCCTGATAGCGATTGGAGCAAAAAAGAAGAGAGAAAGGAGATAAAAAATAAATAAGCTTCTGAAGGAAATCTGGGAGTTAGAAACATAAAAATAAGGTAACAAAAGAGACTATGCAGAGGGTTATGAATAAAAGAGAAGAATTAAATAATTTTCTGGAAGAAGATAAGAGAAGAGTATTTATTAAAATGGTATGTGAGAGATATAGATAGGGAGATAAACCAGAAAAATATTTAATGAGGGCTCAGAAGAAAAAGAAGTCCAGGAACTATATAAAGAAAATAAGGGACAACAAAGGTGAATTAGTGTATTCAACTAAAGATATAGCTAAAGTGTTTAAAGAATATTATAATAAGCTATATAACATCATTCCCCATAGTAAAGAGGAGGCGGGAAAAATAGAAAAAAGACGGACATATTTAAAAAAAAGCGGGACTACCGAAATTAGAGAAGGAACAATTAAAATCTCTGGAATCAACAATAACGCAGGAAGAAATATACTTAGCATTAAAAAGTACTGTAGCAGGGAAAAGTCCTGGACCTGATGGGTATACTGTGAGATATTATAAAAAATATAAGGAATTATTAGTACCCAAATTGAGGACATATATGAATGCATTGGGAGGAGAGATGGAAATGAGGAGGGAATCTTTACAAGCCTATGTAGTTCTTATACATAAGGAAGGTAAGGATGACACCCAATGTGCAAGCTATAGACCGATTTCCTTGTTGAACACAGATACCAAACTATATGCAAAAGTTCTGGCAAATAGGTTAAAAGAATGGATACATATGGATCAGGTAGGTTTTTTCCCAGGAAGAGAGGGTAGAGACAATGGATTAAGATCTTTGTTTCTCTTCCAAAACGTAGGAAAGAGAAAATCCTGGCAGTGGTCCTCTCGATAGATGCAGAAAAGGAATTTGACAGAGTGGATTGGGGTATATGTTGGATACACTGGAAATATTGGGGATAGGACCCAGAATAAGAGAATGGATAAGGAAATTATATAGTCAACCCTCTGCAGCAGTCATGGTTAATGGGAAATTGTCGGAGAGCTTTGGAATGCGGAATGGAACTAGACAGGGATGTCCTTTGTCTCCACTGTTGTATGTTCTATCTTTGGAATCCTTGCTGGCTACAATAAGGAATAGCATAGATATAAACAGGATCAGGATAGGACAGATAGAGCATAAGGTGGCAGCTTATGCAGATGATATGTTGTTCTATGTGCAAAGGATAACATTACCAAACTTAATGAAATCATTGAGGGAATATGGAGAGATGTCAAACTTAAAAATTAACCCAACTAAAAATGGAGATTTTAAATATACATCTTTTAATCAGCTAAAAAAACATACTACAGGAGGAATTTCCCTTTGTATGGAGAGAAAAAGAATTAAAGTATTTAGGTATAAAATTAACTGTATCTTATAAGAATTTATATAGATCAAACTATATTCCATTATTAAATGAGATTAAGGATGAACTAAGAAAACTAGGTGGGGAAACTCTGTCATGGATAGGTCGTATAAATATGATAAAAATGGTGATTGTTCCAAAAATTCTATATAGATTTCAAATGACTCCAATCAAAATACCAGAAGCATATTTTAGAATAATAAAAAAATGTTAACAAGATTTATTTGGAGGAAAAAAAAACCTAGAATAAGTTACGAAATCTTAAGTAGGAATAAAGAGAAAGGTGGACTGGGAGTTCCAGATTTAACAAAGGTACTATAACTCGGTAATACTGACAAGAATTTTTGATTGGACACATAATTCACATGGGAAAAGTTGAGTAAGTATAGAAAACACACTAAGTAACACAAACCTTAGTAGAGTTGTATGGTTACCCCAACAATTCCGAGGATTAGCAGATAGCACAAGTGTTTTCACACTGAATGTGTTAAGAGTATGAGATGTTTTACATAAACAAAAAGGGTGGGAATATAATTCACTTTTAATGCCCTTATGGTCCACAGATTTTTTTCCTCCAGGTAAAGAAAGTGTTGCTGGGAAGTGGATAAAGAAGGAAGATGTACGGTTGAGAGATGTAATGGTGGGGGAGGAAATAGGTTCACTTAAGGATTTGGAAAAAAAGACGGAAATATTTACGAGAATTAATAAAAGGTATTATTTTCAGTTGAAACACTTTATAGGGAAGCTTCCAAGGCCATTGAGAACAATGGAGGATTGAAACCCTTTTGAGCACTTGTTAGACGCAAGGGGAGACGGGAAACACAGGATATTAAAAATATATAAGATTCTCACTGGAATATTCACAGATACAAATCCACCATTTATAGAGAAGTGGGAAAGGGATATAGGATTAATGATGGATAAGGAAAAGCAAAAGAAAATATATAGTTTAATACACGAAAATGTAAATATGAAGGAGGTTGAGATGAATTATAAATGTCTGGCAAGATGGTATATCACACCGAGTGTAGCACACAGATTGAATGGAGATAACTCACCTTCATGTTGGCGTGGATGTGGGGATAAAGGTACAGTGCATCACATTTGGTGGGAGTGTCCTAAAATTCTAGAGTATTGGGGGCAAATAGTAGACATGATTCAGAAAATAACGGAGGTTAATATCTCAAAAGACCCAGAGACTTGCCAAATCCATGGTACTAAACTTTCGGTCAAGAAATATAAAAAATATGGTTTATTGTGTTATCTTAATGCAGCAAAGGGATTGATACCCAAGTTTTGGAATTAACAGGAGGTACCAGAAATAAAGGATTGGATAAAGAGGGCGGACCAGATATATAGATTAGAAGAACTTTACCACTTGAGTGAAGATAAGATGGAGAGTTTTTGTTCCAAGTGGAAAAGGTGGGAGGATTTTAAGGAGTCAGAATTAATCCTAGAGTATATGGGAGTGTAATAGAGAAATAATGTGGATATGTTTTTGAATTGGGATCTCCAGAGGGAGTGGGAAAGATGCAGAGTGGAGGTTTTGGGGGGTTGGAGGGGGGGGGGGTAGGTGGTGGCGGGGAGGGGAGGGAAAATGTTAAGGAATTTTTGGTTAAACAAGCAGATATTATGACAATCAAATCTGTGGTAGTTTTATGTGTTTATTTGTTTATGGTTTGTTTGTATAAATTTGATATTTTGAACATTTTATAAAATATGTAAATTAAAAAAAAATACAATTTGGTATAAGAGAAAACAGAGGGCCCTGCTCCTAGCCTACAATCTAGGAGATTATCAGGCCACCTTTTGGTTATTACTGTGCTCACTACCAGTTATGAATTACAATTGCAGTGGACCTGACTCCATTGGGACTTTTCCCATTGGGTTCCACTCACCCAGCCAAAAAACTCCTTGACATTGACTAGGAGCTGGAGAGAGCTCAGTTGCACGGAGGACTGAGTGTCCAGCCTCATTGTGTCTCTGCATTCTGTGGTCACCCCAAATGCCTATACATATTTACTACATTGACATTTGTGTCATAGACACTTTTTTTTTAATTCCCATTTTAGAATTAGTTGAATCTATGTCCTAATCTAGTTTCATCAATGAACAAAGAAGATTCTTCTCTATCTGTGGTCCAGGAAAAGTGCTACAGTCCAACAGAGGAACAAACTGAAAATCAGCATAAAGGCAGCACAGGAAAGAAGCTATTTACAGGAGAAAAGATGTGTATGGATATTTGATGCTCCACATTAATCACATATTGGTGGTGCTTACGAAAGACTGATAGCTATTGCTAGATGTATTTTGGATGCCATTTTGTCCTAGCAAAACCTGCTTATCTGACTCATCAGTTTTTGAGTACCTTCATGTCTGAGGTCATGACAATCCTGATGTCAGGCCTTTAACCACTTGCCCTCCAGAGGATTTACCCCCCTTCCTGACCAGGCCATTTTTTGCGATACAATGCTGGATTACTTTAACTGACAATTGCGTGGTCATGCAATGCTGTGCATAAATTAAATTTATGCTATTTTTTCCAACAAGCAGAGCTGTCTTTCAGTGGTATTTGATCACCTGTGCGTTTTTTATTTTTTTGCGCTATAAATAAAAAAAACTGATGATTTAAAAAAATATATATTTTTGACTTTTTGCTATAAAACATATCCAGTAGAAAAAAATTTTAATTCTAATTTCTTCATAAATTTAGGCCAAAATGTATTCTGCTACATGTCTTTGTTCCCAAACAAATCCCAATACATGTAAATTAATTGGTTTACGTGAAAGTCATAGCATCTACAAATGGTGGCATATATACTGGTATTTTTTTATATATATATATATATATATATATATATATATATATATACACTAGCAATGGCGGCAATCAACAATTTCTAGCGGGACTGTGACCGGCCTTCTGACACTATGTGGGAACTGACTAACTGCCACTGACATCCCAATGACACTAATACAGTAATCAGTGCTAAGAAAAACCACTGACACTGTACTAATGACACTGGGCAGGAAGGGGTTAATGTTTGGGGCGATCAAAGGGTTAACTGTGTGCTGTTTTACATCATGTGCTGTGTGTGTTTTACTAGGGAAACATGCTGCTGTGTATTTCTCTGAAAAAGTACCCTCTGAAAAGAAAAAAATCTGGTAACACATTGACTAAGAAATCAAACTAAATACAGCTTTTCAATTTGTTTGATTGACCATATGAAAATAACTTTATATACTGTAAGTTGTTCAAAAGTGGAGCTTTTTGCAGTAGAGGTCCATGTATTGTTCCAGTCAGCCTCAGAAATTATGGTCCCCAATTCTTCCTCCCATTTTGCCATATTGTTAATTTTAGTCAAAGTTTTGGAAGAGGAGAGGAGAGGTGTGACTGTGTGGCAAAATTAGGCCTAGGCATGTGGGTGTTCATGGCATCTGTTTTCAAAATGTGTAGGTACAATGTCACAATGTAAACGTAGTGAGGAGATAAAGTGGTGGAGTTGTCTTCTTTGAAAGCTGTATTAGGTATTTTATAAGTGTCTTGCAAATATTAAAATGCTTTAACTCCAGTGAACATTAGGAACAAGTAAACATCTAAGAAGCCAACAGATCAACCATCTTAAACTAGTAGAGGTATACATTCATTGGAGAGGAGAAGGCCTTAAGTGATACAAAGTAATGGTAGGTGAGGTGAAAGAAGTCCCCCAAAATATTTATTGAGTTCCAGACAGAAAATGTTTCAGGGCTGGGCACAGCTCTGTAGGGCATATGTAGGAGAATGCCAGATCAGGGAAGTAATAGCAACCTGACCACAGACCAATGTTTCCAGCAGGACCCACATAGATATCTTCATCTTAGAGAGCAATAGGACAAGTGGAGCTACATATGCTGCTTTCCAATAATTTGCCAATATGGTGATTTCCAGTCCTGCACTAAGCTTATGATCATGCAGTGGTGCATCATTTCATTTCAGAGAGAATAGAACCTCTGAAGATGCCCAGTGTGGAGGATGAAACATATTAGGTGGTAACTATCGGTGACAAAATTTCTGGTGGAGCACATGGTGGAACTTCCAGGGCGGTGATCCTGCTCCGTTTTATAGTTTACGGGAGTGTAAATTTTGCATATGATTTTAAATAAGTGGAATTACGCTATGTGGATGCCTTCTGTCATTCCCTTTACATGTGAGAGTAAAACAATCACTTTCAGCATTATTGCTACACTAAAGGAGCAGTCCCAGAGGAGTAACACAAGTACCAGAAATCCTAGGAACGCTGCTGCACAAAAGGAGTGGTCCTAAAGGAGCAATGCAAGCCCCAGCAACACCAGGACATTATCAAGAGCATATGACTCTTATCTCACATGTAAGAGTATGCAACCAATGGTGAATGAGTGGAAACATGGGAGGGGAGCACCACACTGAAAATATGTTGCACTTTAGTTAAAGGAATAGCACACAGCACTACTAAGAGACTGCACTTTTGCAAATACACGTGAATGTGGACTATTTTTTGCATGTGTTTAAATGATTTTTTTATTTATGCATGGTAGTATAATTAGGTAGCTCTTTAGTGTTTGTTTGCAATTTTGAGGGTTCAGAACCTTACCAAAACAGCAGCCTATTATAATAATTTAAGGTTTATTTTCTGGTTTAATTGTTTCACATAATTTGATATCACACAATTTAGAGCTATTTATCCTAGCGCAGGCTTTAAAATATTAATTTAACATAATTTTATTAGCTTTTAATTGGCCTCTTCAGGAGATACAATAATGGCTCCAGGTTCTAGTAAGGCATCAAGTCTATGCATGAGCGGCAGAATACAAGAGGTACTGTATGATGGATACCTAGATATGATAAGTGATCTGTCCAGCCAATGCTGAAACTTCATTTTTAGTGTCTGAAGAGTTTCCCCCACCAAAGAAATGTTCATAGCTGTAGATTCTGAAGAATTTGCTTTAAGCCATGAATTTATCAAAAGTCTGCAACAGACAGGACAGTGAAATATGAGGTGAAGTTAAGAAATTAAAAAGGATGTCTTCAGTGAAAGTGAGTAATTTTGTTGTCTAGACCTACTGTCTCCAAATCCCTGATATATTTTGCTGTATATTGAGCCAAGGGATCAAGTGCTGGACAAAAAGCAGCAGGGGCAATAAACAGCCCTAGCGTGTTATCTTGCTAATATTAAAGTGATCAGAGTGGAATTCATAAGATTTCACCACGGCTTTTGGAGCTGCATAGATGCCCAAAAGACAGGTCAGAAAATGCTCTCTTAATCCCCATTTTCATAGTGTGCAAAACATATAGGGCCAGGAGAGTGTTTCAAAAGCTTTTTCCATGTTGATAAACAATAGCAATTATTCCTGTGGGTGTGTCTGGGCACGGAGTGAAAACGTAATAAGTGTTTGGCAGATATTATCCCTGAAAGGGACAAAATTAGCTTTATGTGTATTTAGACACTATGCAAGAATAATTGCAAATATTTTGAGAGCTATATTTAGCAAATAAATAGTTAGACCATATTTGAGGGTGCCTGGTTTTGGCACAATTACTATATTGGCCTTTACATTTCAGGAAAGATGGTACATGACTCCTTCACAGCACTGAATAAATTATTGTGGGGATTTAAAATAACTATAATTTTTAAATAGAAGATGGGAGAATAACCATCTGGACCCTAACTTTTGCTTGTCATCAAGGACTTGATGGCATGCTTGACCTCTAACAGGGTAATGCTGCTTTCAAGTAAAGAGATAAGTGCCTTAATAGACATCCAAGCACACCCATTCCTAAAGGCCTTTAATTCACTTGATACTCCAGGACAGTCCATGCACCACCTTTCTGAAGCCCACATTACACTTATACCGAAAGAAAACAAAGACCTGACTTCGCCAACGTACTACCGTTCCATCTCCCTCCTCAACGTTGATTTAAAGATTTTTGCCAAAATACTGGCCAATTGTTTACTTCACATCATAGACCCCACTATCTCTACTGATCAGGTGGGGTTCATACCTGGTAGAGAGGCTAGAGACAATACGATCAGGGCAATAAATGTACATCACTGGTTGAGACAGAAGAAACAATCTGGATTCTTCCTCTCTTTAGACGCTGAGAAGGCCTTCAACAGATTACCATGGGATTACATGGAGGCTATTTTGACTGGCCTTGGGCTTCCTCCATGTCTCTCGACCTTTATCATATCCTTATATACAATATCTACGGCTAAAGTGAGAGTCAATGGCCTCCTTTCAGATGCTTTTTCAATAAGCAAAGGGACCAGACAGGGTTGTCCTTTATCCCCCCTCCTATTCATTCTTAAGTTAGAACATTTTTTGAACTGCATTAGACAGAATGATAACATCAAAGGAATTTTAATCAATGGCAAAATTCACAAAATAGCGGCCTTTGCCGACGATATATTACTTTTCCTGACAGACCCACATATTACGCTACCTAACTTACTACACGATTTTCAATTATTTCAGTACTTGGCCAATTTTAAAATTAACTCCAATAAATCCCAAGCCCTCAATGTCTCCCTAACCCAAGATACGGTCAGACAGGCGAAAACGAACTTCCCTTTCGTATGGCAGCCTGAAGCCATCACCTACTTAGGAATTCAATTACCAACTCACCTTTCAGAACTCTATGCCAAGAACTTTTTACCCATCCTACGTAGTATCACCAAAGATCTGCAGACATGGGACAAACCATTTTTCTCTTGGTTTGGCAGAGCAGCGATCCTCAAGATGAACGTGCTTCCTAGACTACTATACTTGATGCAAACGACTCCAATCAAACTGCCTAATTCCTTCTTTAAGTCATATAAAACATTATGTACCTTGTTTCTATGGAGTAACAAATGTCCCAGAATCAGTTTTGAACAACTTACCATGCCTAAGAGGAGCGGAGGTATTGGACTGCCTGATATCACCCGCTACTATAGAGTCTGTCACATGTCAAGAATAGTAGATTGGTGTACAAACTGCAACCGTAAGGCTTGGGTTACCTTGGAAGCTGCATTTTCGGGGACCCCACTCGCCACTTCCCCTTAGCTGAAAAAATCCCACATTCCGTCTGAGTTCAGGGAACACTTTCTTATAGGCCCCACTCTATCGTTTTATCATCAGTTAAGTCAGAAAACAGGTTTCTCTTCTACCCCTGGCCCACTCACACCTATCAAAATGAACCCAGACTTTCCCCCTGGTATGTCTCATGCCTTTTTTGCCTGGTCTAACCCCACAGATAACTTGAAGTTGCATCAACTTTTCAAAGATGAGTCGCTTTTACCCAGAGACCTCCTTCTAATCAAATGGCCATCCTTAACCTTGATGCCGTGGATGTACAGACAGCTCCCCCACTTTATACATAGCTCCTCACATTTTAAAAATTATGCTACTCATCCCATTTGAAAAACTTTGCTCAGCTGACTCTCCCCAGAGACATGTTATATCTAAGCTCTACACATGCCTCGAAGACACCATTGACCTGCCTTCCAAGAAAGCTTGCAAGACCTGGTGCTCTGACTTACAACTCCAACTATCACCAGAAGACTGGGATCACATTTACGAACATATACACAAAGGGTCCATTTGTGTCTCTACACAAGAAAACTATTTTAAACTTTACCTTAGATGGTACAGAGTTCCATCCCTGCTTCACAAATTTGACCCTAACTTCTCAGATTCGTGTTGGAGATGTCACCAGGCGACGGGTACACTCTTGCATATATAGACACTATGCTGTTTTAGGGAGTGCCTTGTCCACCGAAGACGCATTTGGTGCATATTTGGTTGGGTTGTGACTTGGCATCGTGGCCTACATTTCATATTCTTGACATACGTGTTACCCCTTTGACTGACCCTGCATGCATTGCATCCTAAACTATAAGACTATTTTTTTTAGCTCGTACCAAAATGATGTGAATGATTATATCCACAATTGTCCACCTTAACATCCCCTTTACTCTCTACCCATTTCCCTCCCCCCTTTTTTTTCTCCGCCTCTCAAACCCCCCCCACTACCTCACTCTACGTTTCCATCTCTTTCTCTAGCTATTCTCCTCTCTGACTTTTCTTTATCTTAAGCTTTTTTATATGCCTTCATTATTCATATATTCCCAACAAATATGGCATTTCATCTCGTATACAGGTGTGCCTGATTTCACATGGCTTACACGCTCCCGAAATGGACACACACGCTTTGCCATATAAATCATCCTGTGCTAGCATTTCCCAACACTTAACATTCACTCAACATAAGCGCTCACCAGTACATAGGTCAGTAATCATTTTACCTATTTTGATTTATCTATCATACTCTTTGTATCTACTGGTTTGCCATATACATTTGCAATAAGGAATTATTTCAACCAGATGTGTACTTTTGTTTAAACCCATGGCCCGTCTGTGAAACGGGATGCTACATGATGTGTCTATGTTTGGACTGTGATCCATATTTGTATGTGCACTGCTATACCTTACTTTTTCTGATAAAAAATATTTTTGGAAAAAAAAAGAGATAAGTGGATCAGAAATATTAGGAAGTTGGTTGGAAGAAACGTATTAATCTGCCAATGGCCGATTAAAAGCTAGGGATTCCTTATATAATTTTGTAATCTGCGTGCAGATTTCCTCCAAGAGTTTGTTTAGGTTACCAGCTTTAGGGTTGGTTCTAGCTTTGAGGTGAACAGAGAAAGAATGCAGGCCAGGGCATTTCAGTTTGTTGAATAAACCTTATTGCTTTTGGCATGGTATTTTTGCTTTGACCAGCACAATTTTTGTTTAGCCTTGTCTGGTTGGACTAGATTTACTTAAATTCTGACTTTCTTGCGTTTACGAAGGCTTGCCTGGGAAAGGGTATTGTTTAAAAACGTTTGCTGCTGGCAACAAGTTAAATCTCAGCTTTAAAAGGATCATTTTGCACACCTTTTTTTGTTTTGAGAATAAATGTATGAAGTGCTCATTATAAGAGTCTTATTGGCTCACTATAGTGTTGTGGCAGAATTAACTGTATCAGCATTGAAGTGGAAATATTTTGTCGTTTGTGTTTTATCAGTTATTGACAACAAAGAGTCATTGTGTATCCAAGTCAATGATTTAGGTTTAGCAATCAATTACGCAAAAACTACTGTGAGGTCCTGATCTAGCCATGGCACTGTAAAAATATGGGTTTAAGATATAAAGATCTATATTTGATAAAAAGCACTGATGTACAAAAAAATATCAATTGGAGAGTGGAGATTAAGAGGGTGGGAGTAGTAAGTATAATTTTAAGCATATGGATGCAAGTCTCTCCAGTGGATTAAAAGGTAAAAATGTAAGAGTGAATGAGTTGCAGTGCCAGGAGTGATCCAATGTAGGGTTATAGGTCAAAATGGAGTCTCCCAAAATAAGGTTGCTCCTTTCTGGTCCTGCTTTAATAGAGAGAAATATGACAGAAAAAAAGGCATGTTGTGTGAAAAGGAACACATACGAATCATATAGTGGGGATTTCTCAAATTTTACTGCAAATATGCTTTAAGGACAACTTGGGTCCTGGACATTCAGGGGTTTATTTACTAAATCTGACTCATTGAGAATCGTGTGCACTTCTGCATGAAAACCAATCAGCTTCCAGGTTTTATTGCTAAAGCTTAATTGAACAAGCTGCACTTAGAAACTGATTGGCTACCATGCATAGGTGCCGAAGATTATGAGCAAGCTAGCTTTAGTAAATCTCTCCCTCAGAGTCAGCACACTAAGAGCTAAGATGATTTAGTTTGGGAGAGGCAGATAAGAGGAATATGCAATATCTGTTAAGGACAGGCTAAGAAGGGGTTTGGAAAAAGGAAGGAGGGAACAAAAAGGAGGAAGGGAAATGGGGAAAAACCAAGGGGTGAGAAAGAGAGAATGAAAAAAAAGTAGAGAAAGAAAATAGAGAAAACAATATATCCTGGAAGAAGACAAAATAGGAGGAAGTTAAATGCTATGCATGTGGTGCCCAGTAAAATGTCTGTGCAAGTTGGGGTAAGCATTTTACTATGTTTGTACCTGTGTAGTACCAGGTAGGGGATTATATCAGAATATAATACATCATGTGCAGTGGGGTGGCTAAACCACGGGGCTTGCACATAGATGCTAACATATAGGTAAGTGATGTTGACTTGGAGTGCAGTACAAAAATATGCAAAGATAAATCAACTCTCGTGTAAGCATTGAAGTAACTTAATATTGGCAGGTAGAATATTCTGCTTCACAGTAAGATGTTTGGGAATTCAAGAGTGAAAAGTACCACATGTAGAGCAGTGTGAGATGGGAGATTATACACAACTGGTAAATAACTACAGTATATACAGTATGCAAGCTAAGTATATGTGTAGATGGTTTGTCCATAATATGAAATGGATAGGCTGTGACCAAAACATTGAGAGTGACAAAACAGGAAGCATAAGAACAACAGACAGCGCTAAAACAGATTCACAATAGCCACAGTACAACCACAACTGTAAATCATTCTCCCACTCAGGGAGAAGTGTAGAGATGATTAAGCTCATTTTGACATCTGAGAGGCATGTTTACTTTTAGAGTTTGTAGAATAGTAGGGAAATTTAGCAGACTATAGGAATGGCTATGTAGAGGTAAAGCTGAAGAGGGAAATATTTACCCAGGAGGATGTAGAGGTATAGATTTCAAATGACTACTAAGCTGTCTAGAACTGACTAAAGCAGCTAATTTAACAAGATATGACCATGTGATGCTAAAAGAAGTCTCTAAGAACCCCAAATTTTCATTGACCGGTGTTCTCAACAGTTGCATTTTAATCTCTGATCAGAAGGAGATTGCGCCAATTCAACCTGCAGGTGTCTTTGCTTTGCAGAAATAACATTAGAGAAGGACTACAGTTTGCTTTGAACTTATAGGCAAGGACAAGACCTACTGGAACAATGTGCTGTAGAGTGGGTTCTTCAAAGTACTGTAACAATAGACATGATTAATACAAACCTTAAACAAACTGTGGTGTATGATGGTGGACATGATAAAGCTTGGGGTTACTTTGCTGTTTCAGGGACTGGACAGATGGGAGTCATTGAGGACACTTTAAATTCTGCATCATATCAAAGTATGCTTGTTGAAAATGTGAGGCCATCCGTCCACAAACTAAAGTTTAATTGCAAGTGGATCTTTCAAAACAGCTGTCAGGGCTCCCGGTAAGACCAGAGATGTGTGAACTGACACAGGGAAACGCAGGCTCAAGTATGGTATAACAATATAATGTATTAAAGGTTATACACAAATATAAACGCACAATATAACAAAACCAAACCTCCAACTGATAACGGAATGTACACAGACAAGAGCTGTCAAGGCTGGTGAGGTGGAGTGGTCAGGAAGGCCGGGTCAGGAACCATCAGGCAGACAAGACACAAAGGAGCAGGCAGAGCGTAGTCAGATGGGCCAGGTCAGGAACAATCAGGCAGACAAGGTACCAAAGGAGCAGGCTGGAGAGTGGTCAAGAATAGCCGAGGTCAAGACAGGCGGAGTTCATTCAGAGTCAGGATCAAAGCAGAATCAGGAATCAGGCAGGAAGCAGACAGGATGCAGGTACAGGGGCTCATGGGAAACATACACCAAGGCACTGACTGCAGGTCTGACCATTCCTTAAATACACCTCCTGCTATCAGCCTCAGGTGATGGCTGACTGCAGGAGTGAGCTTCTGGTTGCTGAGAGCACCCGCTGGCCATCCCTGGTACTGCAGCCCACACGGCAGATGAGTCCCACCACTAATGGTGAGTCCATTCCTGACAACAGCAATGCTCCAAAACTCACTGACAAATCCATTAAAAATTGTTCAAAGAGAATGAATGGAGGGTTATGAACTGACCTAATAAAAGCTCGGATTTGAATCTCATTGAATTGTGTGGATTTGAAACAGACAGTTCATACAAGTCAGAGACTAGTGAAGAGTTCTGAAAAAGCCTATGAGAAAAATGTTTTTGCAAAATGGCAATAATGACTTCTGAAGCAGAGGGTACTATTTCATCTATTGATATTTTTGTTGAATAAATTATTCCAAAGACAAAATTTTCTTTCCTTTTTACTTAAGCATGTCTCCTGTTGGTACAGCTTGAATAAAGTTCCAATATTTGCCAGTTAAAATATGTTTAAATATTCAACAATTTCCATGGGCTGTACTTAACTGTAACTATTAGAAACTCTTTATATACTCCTTTTTTTCCGTTTTACCATACCATAAGCCCTTCCCTCCCCTCCCTACCTCTCCCCCCCCCCTTTTTTTTTCTTCTTTCTCTCTCTCTCTCTTTCTTCCTTCTCCCTTTCTATTTACTTACGTTATCACCAAGTTACTCTAACTCTTTCTACCTGATCTTTAGCTCTCGCCTGTGTTCTACTCTTATCTTCGTACCATAACCAATACAGAATGCTGTACCTCAAACAGACGTATTACGCTCCATAACACTTACACTTCCAATTCTTGGACATGTGAAACGGATCTAAGGCTTCCATAGATGCTGTTCATATTCGATATCACACACTTCACACTTCCCTGACAGAAAATCCTGCTCAACGGTCAAAAGACAATATATCTCCTAACTCATTTCTTATTTGTGGTACATTTCCTGGATTGTAATATTATGTTGACAAAATGTTTTACAACATTATGTTTTGTATTGCCTGTTATGCTTTGACCCGTCTGTGCCACGGGAGTCGACATACAGTAATCTGTCCGATTTTGGATTCACGTCTGTAGTCTGTATATGTATTGTTATGCCTGATTTCTTCTAATAAAAATCTTTTTTGGGAAAAAAAAAAGAAACTCTTTTGGAAATGGCTGAGACTGAGAGTCACCAATATACTCTAGCATTACAGTAATGCAGTTTAGGTAGTGTTTGTGTTGCAAAAATGCATTGTTTAAAATTACACACTACAAAATAGATATGGTTTATGCACTTACTGTATGTCTTTTTTTTTAAACAATTTTTATTGAATTGTATATAATAAGTACAAGAATACATCTTGACATACAAATCTATGAACCATCGCATGTAACAACTACGAGCACAAAAGTCAATACAACAGATGTAATGGGACAGAAACCACACCAGATTAGACACAAATAGTACAACATAGCAGGTAAACAGAATAAGCTGTACCTCAAAATTGAGCAAATCCCTAGGAACAGAAGCTTGGTTACAGTAGCCTGAACCCCCCCCCCCAAAAAAAAGCCAGCTCTATCGGAAAAGACATATGAGGAAGAGTATTGAGTGGGCTAGGAATCGTAGCCTCCCTAACAGTCTGATTATGTCAGTATTTCTGTGCTCAAAGCGGTACATTTTTTTGCATGGAAATATGTATTTTTTTTATTGTAGGAATAACTTACTGAAATCTGTCCGAACAAGAGTCTAGTAAACATCCCGGGTATGTTAAAATTTGAAACACGAAATCATAAATTATAATTTAATAAATAATCATAAAAAAATTATAATATAATAATAAATTTAATTCAATAATATAATCAAACTAAAAACACTGAAATTTGAAATACAGCGCCAAGTTCACACATCACTGAGCAAAGTTACAAAATCATTTTCAGTGTGACGAATTTCCCCACAAATCATTATCACTCAATTCTGCAAGTGGTTCTGATTTACTATCGCTGTTTTCTAGCTGGTGTAAAACCGCTTTTGACCTAAAGGGACGCTTTTTGGACACCATGGACATTTCTAGGTTTCCAAGCAGAAAGAAAGGTAAAAATGCAGGCAGAGCACAGGACAAAGCACTAGGGACAAAATGTATGTGAAATGGTTTGATACAGTAATGTTTTACTATGTTATTTTAGTGTATTTAGTGAATGTCACTTTTTCACACTATTAAATTTCCCTCCGTTCCGTCCCCGTACGTCCTGACGTCACAGGGAACGGAACCCAGAAGACAGATGCTGGCATTGGCCAGAAGACATTGCCGGGGACACTGCAGGAGGGACATCGCAGGAGCACAGGACAAGGTAAGTGAAGAAGAGATCCTGGAGCAGTGCTGCAGGGTATTCCCGAGTGTAGCTCAGGGTTACCGCTTGTGGTGCTGAAACTTTACCCCGAGCTACACTCGGGAATATCTCTAGGGAGGTTTAATGAGGAGCGTGGACTCCACTGTGAGCCAGGGAGGAAGGAAACTGTGGGGAGGGGCTACAAGGGGAGTTGAGTACGTGGAGTTTACCCAAAGTATTGGTTAGTTGAGCTTTGAGATACCAATGTGAATATCGGAAGGGTTACATATGAGTGGCTAAGTCAGCAGGGGTAAAAGAATGCTCCAAGTACGCCTCCATCTTGAGATAAAGTGACAGGTAGATTTGAAGTTTTGAGTGATAGTGTCCAGCTTCTCCATGTTAAATATGGTAAATAATGCCTGTGTCACCATCTTGAGCTGTGGGGAGTTAGGACGTATCCAGGCTTGCATGAGGGTTCTGCAAGTATCCACTAGGGAAGAGTGTTAGAATGTGCCAACTTTGCGGGTTCTTGGTAGCTGAAGAGACAAAGCATGGGGTACTTGCAGAGATAAACGTTGTATAATTGATTAATTCACCGAAGAACTCAATCCCAGAAATTAGAAACTCAGGAACATTCCCATATATGATGGAACAGGGTAGATCGAGTGTAATCACACCAAGGACACAATGGGTGGGCAGCGACAGCTGAGTTTGTTGAGAAAGGATAATAGGTTTGGTGGGTGATTTTAAATTGGGATTCTGTTTTGGGGAATAGCACATCCCGAGAAATGTCACCAACTGATGATGGTAAAAGAGGTGAGATCCCAGGAATGAGTTATTAGTAACTAGCACTGAAAAGGGTTGAAAGGAACATTTGGTATAATCAAAGACGGAAATAACCTTAGTAAGTCCTTTATGAGACCATTGGGTTAAAGTCGCATGCTCACTTGCTGGAGGGAACATAGGGTTACCAAGGATAGGCAGATAGGAGGATATCAGTAGTGGAAGGGCAAGAAGTCTCCGCTTTTACCTCCAGTCCAATACTGTGTCTCTGATCAGGATATTCGATCGGAGAGGCCCAGGTAAAGCCTTGAGTTTAGAATGCAGAATGGCTGAGAGATGTAACAGAAACACCAAGGACTCCTCCAGAGAGTAATTTGAGTAACATGATTTCCTGGCTATCTAGTCAAGACTGACGAGGAAGGCAGGACAAGTTGTAAAAATCTAATATTTGGCAGGCCTGCACCCCCTTCACTCTTTGGGAGATTTAGCTTTTGTGTAATTGTTTTACGTTGACATAGGAAGGCTTGTAGGGCCTTATGAATCTTCTGAACATCAGAATGTTTTAGCAACAGAGGGAGAGTTTTTAGAGGATAGTGCAGTCTTAAAAATGAAACCATTTTGTAGAGATGGCATCTCCCAAAGAGTGAAAGGGGAAGAGTCGTCCAAGCTTCAAGTTCCTGTACAATACTGTTAATTAAAGGAGGGCAATTAAGGTAGTATAGAGACAATGGTTTTCTGCGTATATGAATGCCCAAATACGTAATTGAGTGCTTAGTAACACTAAAAGGGGAGGATGGGAGCCAACATGTAGAGATAATATGATTTAGAGGAAGTACTTCACTCTAATCAAAATTGATATGTAGACCAGAACATTTATGGAAGGCCACAAACAGGTTTTGAAGTGATAGAAAATCTTTGGGTGGATCTGAAAAAAACAATTATATTTTGTCCGCAAAGAGAGCTGAGCGGAGAGTGTGTTCGCCATTCGTGACACCACTAACCCCTGACTTCGAGTTAAGTAGTCTGGACAAAGGTTCTAGGGAGATGTTAAAGAGAAGGGGGGAGAGCGGGCTGCCTTGCCTGGTGCCCTTGGTTAAAAAATCCAAAATAGGGCTTGAAATACCAAACTTCTGCATGACCATGAAAAGCCAGATAAAGCTGATATTGTCAAAGGCTTTTTCAGTGTCTAAGGATATAAGTGTCAAATCAAGCTGTGGGTGAATTTTAGCATATTCCAGGGCTAACAGTACTTTGCGAATATTATGCGTTGCAGTAAGACCCAGCACAAACCCTGATTGAGCTGGATGCAATATGTTAGGGAGCAGTAGTGACAACCTGGACACCACAATTTTTGAGAGTATTTTGGCATCAACATTAATTAGAGAAATAGGTCGGTATGATCCTGGTAGCAGCGGATCTTTCCCCTTCTTAGCTATGAGTTTAATATGTGCCTGGGGGTCAGTAGGGAGATAAGGTCCATCCTCTTACATTGCCTTGTAAACATGATACAGAGTGTCTGGGATGAATTCTAAGGAGGTTAACTTATAGAATTCAGCACTAAGGCCATCAGGCTCAGGAGCCTTAGCCGAGGGTAAATGTTTGATAGTGGCATGAATGTCGTCCAACATGATAGGAGCATTTAGGGCATCCAACTGGGACCCAGAAAGCTTAGGCAGATTTATAGAGGCTAAAAAATCCTCAGTGGCTCTAGAATCAATTAGATCCTTTGAATACAAAGAAGTGTAATAAGACGTAAGGAAGTCATTAATGTCAGAGGAAAACGTTAGTATATCACCTGTGGGAGACCAAAGCATGGAAATATAAGTAGGAGCACTAAGCCGTGCCAGCAACCTTCCCACCTTATTGCCATATCTATAAAATTTTAGGGTAGAAAAGGTCGATTTGACTGCTTCCTGGTGCTCAGCCCAGTAGTCAAAGGCTGTTTAGTGGACCATCAATTCAGCTTGTTTGTATGAGTGCAGTTGAGGGACAGCATGATGTGTGCCTGACGAAGAGATTCACTAGCCTGTTGGTACTGTAATTGGGATCGTTTTTTTAACTGTGTGGTATAAGAAATTATGCGCCCTCATAGGAACACCTTTCCAGTTTCCCAGAATAGATTAGGATTGGTTAAGTGTACTCCATTCGTGATTGCAAATTCCTCCCAGGCTGCATAGAGATGAGACTTGAAGTCCTCGTTATTATTATTATTATTACACAGGATTTATATAGCGCCAACAGTTTGCTTAGCACTTTACAATATAATGGGAGACAATACAGCAACAATATAGTTCCATACAAGAGGGATTTGAGGGCCTGCTCCTTGGAGCTTACAATCTAGGAGGAAGGGGCTAGTGGTACAAAAGGTAGTAACTATGGGGGATGGACTCGTTGGAAAAGTAGAAGATTCCAGTATTAGCTGAGGGCAGGACATGCTTCCCTGAAGAGATAGGTTTTCAGAGATCGCCTAACAGTAGGCGATAGTCTGATAAATTGGGGTAGAGAGTTCCAGATGATGGGGGAAGCTCTGGAGAAGTCCTGGAGATGAGCATGGGAGGAGGAGACAAGGAGAGAGTAGGAGGTCTTGCGAGGAGCAGAGAGTACAGTTTTGGTTGTATTTAGAGACAAAATCGGTGATGTAATTTGGGGTAGAGTTATAAATGGCTTTATATGTTATTGTTAATGTTTTGAATTTTATCCGTTGGGCAACGGGAAGCCAGTGGAGGGATTGGCAGAGAGGGGTGGCAGATACAGAATGGTTAGTAAGGTGGATGAGTCTGGCAGCAGCATTCATGATAGACTGAAGAGGGGATAGCCTGCGATGAGGTAGGCCAATGAGGAGGGAGTTACAATAGTCAAGGCAAGATATAACCAGGGAGTGAATAAGTTGCTTAGTAGTTTCCGTGGTTAGGAACGGGCATATCTTGGAGATGTTGCGGAGGTGAAGTCTACAAGATTTGGACAGTGATTGTATTTGGGGCTGAAAGGACAGATGGGAGTTTGGGATTACACCTAGTACCCTGGCATGAGGGGAGGGACTGATGATTGTGTTATTGGTCTTGATGGAGAAGTCAGGGGAGGGGGCACAGGCTGGAGGGAATGCTAAGAGCTCAGTTTTGGAAAGATTGAGTATAGAGATGGTACTTAAAGCCATGGGAGTTTATCAAGTGACCAAGAGAGGAGGTGTAGATGGAGAAGAGAAGGGGTCCAAGGACAGAACCTTGAGGGACCTCTACAGAAAGAGGGAGTGAAGAGGAAGAGGCAGCGTTATAGGTAACACTGAAGGAGTGCTGCGATAGGTAGGAGGAGAACCAGGATAGAGCAGAGCCTCTGAGGCCAGAGAGTGGAGTTTTTTGAGGAGAAGGGGATAGTCAACCGTATCAAAAGCCGCAGAGAGGTCAAGTAGTAAGAGTACGGAGTAGTGGCCATTGGTTTTAGCTGTTAGTAGATCATTAGTGAGTTTTAGTAGGGCAGTTTCAGTGGAGTGTAGTGAGCGAAAGCCACACTGTAAAGGGTCAAGAAGGTTGTTGTCGGTGAGGTGGGAGCTCAGGCGATTATAAACTAAGCGTTCTAGGAGTTTCGAGGTAAATGGCAGCAGGGAGATGGGTCTTAAGTTGTTCAGGTTGGTGGGGTCCAGGGAGGGATTTTTAAGTATGGGAGTGATGTGCGCATGCTTTAGAGGGGAGGGGAAGGCACCAGTAGAGAGGGAAAGATTGAAGATGTGAGTGAGGGAGCATAGGATGGAAGAAGAGGGTGACCGTAGTAGTTGTGAGGGGACAGGATCCAGTCGGCAGGTGGTGAGATGGGCTTCTGAGAAAACCTTAGTGACCTCTCCGGTATTGGAAAGGTCAAAAGAGGAAGGTGTTGAGGGAGGTTCAGGGGCGGACTGAGCAATCGAGCACTCAGGCACTACCCGAGGGCCCAGGGTCAGTAGGGGGCCCGATGAAATGCCCCTGGTACCTTTTTTATAGGCTTTTTTGAGTGTGGGCAAGGACACAGGGGCCCCATTATCCCCTATTGCCCCATGAGTTGTCAATCCACCCCTGGGGAGGTTTAGTATAAGGTATGTTAAGTGGGATGGATGTCTGTGCAGTGGTGATGCCCCTACGAATTGCATCAATCTTGTTTTTGAAATGATTTGCAATCTCGTGAGCAGTGAGTGAGGTACTGGGTGGAGGCGTAGGTGGAGAAAGTAGAGAGTTAAAAGTAGAGAAGAGACGACGAGGACTGGATGACAAGGTATTAATAAGAGTGACAAAGTAGGCTTGTTTGGCAGCATGAAGGAAGGACTTGCATGTTACGAGAGCAGATTTATATAGGGTGAATGCTTGTTGAGATTTGGTTTTACACCACAATCGCTCTAGCGCACAACTATGTCGTTTAAGATTTCTGGTGTCATCAGTTTGCCAAGGTTGTAATGGTCGTGGCCTGATGTGTCGTGTAGTTAGAGGAGCAAGTGAGTCTAATGCGGATGAAAGCGAACTGTTGTAGACAGTAGTGGCCAGGTCAGGGCAGGACAGGGGAGAGATTCTGTCATAGAGTTGGTCAGTTGCAGAGTGGAAAGGAGCAGGGTTCAAGTTGTGAAGGTTCTGCGGGTAATTGTTTGCTGCTTGGAGGGATAGGTGTTTGAAGACGAGGAGACTGAAGGTGATGAGATTGTGATCAGAGAGAGGAAAGGGGGTGTTTGTGAGGTTATAGGGAGTGCAAATATGGGAGAAAACAAGGTCTAATTTATTCCCATCAGAGTGATTGGAGGACTGTATACATTGTGCTAATGCAAAAGATGAGGTTATGTTGAAGAGTTGGGATGTAGCCGGGTTGTTGACATTAATAGTGATGTTAAAATCTCCAATAATGATAGTGGGTAGTGCAGAGGAGAGAAAGTAGGGTAGCCAGGCAGAGAAATCATCAAGAAAGCAGGATACCGGTCCAGGAGGCC
The DNA here is from genome assembly GCF_062004578.1 of Staurois parvus. Lineage (NCBI taxonomy): Eukaryota > Metazoa > Chordata > Amphibia > Anura > Ranidae > Staurois > Staurois parvus. The sequence goes on along the minus strand of NW_028317855.1, from coordinate 10,609,143 downwards.
GATAGATCACTGCAATCCTCAGAGAAATGGGAGAAAACAGCTGGATGCAGTGAGTTTCGAAAGAAAAGAAGGATAGAGATGGAGGGTTAGGGAGGACATGAAAGGTGCTAAGTGGGGATAGAAGCAAACCAACTCCAGCTCCTTTCTGGCCACTGGGTCTAGGTGAGTGGGTCCAGAGAAGGCCTCCATAGGAAAGTGCTGCGGGAGAAGCAGAATCTGCTGCTTGAAGCCAGGTTTCTGTAATTGATAGTAGGTTAAGGGAGCGGGAGACAAAAAGGTCATGGACAGAGGTGAGCTTATTAAAGACAGAGCGAGCATTCCAGAGTGCACATGAAAAAGGCAGGGTGGTTTTTGGGAGCACGGGGACCAATATTAAAATGAGGGAATTGCGGCTATTCCCAGAAGAAAGAGGATGCCTGGTGTGGGGGTGAGATAGTGGAGGATCAGGGTTTGGGGAGATATCCCCAGAGGTTAGGAGAAGAAGGGTGAGGAAGGTAACATGGGAACGGGATGTAAACGAGTGCACATGCCTTCCAGTCCTGGTGTTTGGGTCAGCAGGAGAGTGAAGTATCAGCAGGAGGTAATGAGAGCAGTAGTAGGGAGATGGTAGCAGTGAGGGTGAGATGTACAAGTTTTGGGGTGGAGCAGTGGGGTAAAGAAGTGAGATTTTGGGAATGCAGGAAAGTAATATGAAAAGGAGGAGTAGATGGGACATATTAAAAGGTACACAGAGTGGGACTCAGACTTGTAAGAGATTTTTCCCAGGGTGTTTGCTTGCAGTCTGTCCAGCATGCAGTAGAGTTTCTTGTTGTATCTTCCTGCTGCTTGAGTTATCCTGCTTTAGTTAAACTGCTGTGTTTAACTGCGTCTTAGCACTCCATCAACGCAGCACCCATGCAAAAGCAGCACCCATGCAAAAGCAGCACCCCATCTGTGACCACCCCCCATGAGCTGATCTAAATTTATACAGAGATGGTCAAATGAGCACTCATCTCCGCCCCAATTAGAAACTGATAAGGATCACATGAATAGGGGGGGATGTTTCTCAAACACAGACCAGACACGGGCTACAGTCATAAAAAAGGGTGCAACTAGAGGTGAGAACTAATCAACAGACAAAAATATATATACACTATTTGTTCTGAAATTAACAGGAGTCTATGCGTTGTTGTAATTAAGAGTGGAGTGGAGAGGAGATAGCAGCATTGCCAGGACTTCCCCTATCCTCTGGAACTCACTACCCCAATCCATCAGACTGTCATCTACCCTCCTCACCTTTAGGCGCACCCTGAAAACCTATGTCTTCAGGGAAGCCTACCCCACCCTCACCTAACAGCCGATCTCCTCCACTCCATCCCCCACAGCCACTTCCTCCTGTACCACTTTCCCCTCCCTCCTAGATTGTAAGCTCGAAAGACCAGGGCCCTCGAACCCCTTGTGTATTGTTTTGTTACTGTATTGTCTCATGTTCTGTCCCCCACTATAATGTACAGTGCTGAGCAAACCTTTCTGGCGCTATATAAATACAGTATAATAATAATAAAGCATGTGTGCATTGGAATTTGTGAAGGATCACTTGTTTGTCAGCATAGTTCAGGTAGTGAACAATCACCAGCCTGGGTTTAGGGTGAGAATCAGACAGTGGGCCTATACCATGGGCCTTTTCGACCGCACATGGAAACCACAGGCCTAGTTGCTCCGGAATGGATGTGGCACATACGTTAACCAGCATGAAGGGAGTATAAGCTTCGAGCAGGCCAATGATGTGCAAATTGTTCCGCCGTGAGCGGTTTTCAAGATCATCTACCTTGGCTTGTAGATCCCTTTGAACCGTGGTGAGTCTGGCTACTGCGGCAGAAACAGATATCGAGTCATCTTCAATGGTGGAAATACTATCTTCCATCTGAGTAATGCACTGGGCCTGGACATGGAAATCTTTATGAAGCTGTTCCAGCCCTTTAAGAACAGCATTGTCAACAGCTGCCATGAGAATAGGTGTAAGGAGTGCCATCACTGCATGGGCAATGCCTACTGGGGAGGCAGGGTCTGGAGTCTAAGAGGCAGAGGGCTGCGGCTGCAGGGTAGTTGCCTGGTCCCCTGTGTCTGTAAAACTGCTGGGAGCAGCCACCATCTTGGCTGCAGAGGCCGCTGTGTCCCCCTGTGACAGGCGAGGGACAGAGGAGGAGCAGATGTGGGACCACTCAACAAAGTGGTCCATAGGGTCCCCTTGAGCTGTGGGTGTGAAGGGAGGTCAGCCCCCAAGCCATTGTACGCTTTAAATAAAGTAATGGAGGGAGGTAGCGGGAGCAGGGACAGCTCACCTCCTCTCCATGTGGCACAGGAACCGGTATGTCTTAATGAAAATAGGCATACTGTATGTGATTTTAAATGAATCAAGATATTCACTTAAAAATGTTGTTTTGATGTTTTATCATCTGGAAATGTAGCTTTATCACCTGAAAATTAAATGACAACACTCCACCATAAAAAAAATTGTATACCTATAAACATTACACTTATCTTTAGCACCAAGATACTATAGCACCTTAGCAGCACCTTACTCAAGTTTACCTAACAGCCACGCAGCTAGCGGTGTTGATATGACACCTCGCAATCAGGAAACTGTCAGATGTAATCACAATTCAATTTACCATACAGATCACTGGACTCTATATAATAGTAAAACCTGCAATCTATCACTTTCAAACACCTGATCAGTCAAGCTTCTGGCAAAGATAGCAATTTTAAATTAAAGTTTGTCATACATACACACACATACATGTATAAATATGTTGAAAGATAAGGAAAGGCATGCATTTAACAAATGTTGTATTTTAAAGTTCCCATTTCTAATCACTCAGTTTCAGTTTTTTTTTAACACTTATGAAAATACATAGCTTAAAACCTTATTGCTGTAGTTTCTTTTGCCTTTTTGTAGCATTTGTTTTTAAGTAGAAGGCCCCTTGTGCTTTTTATAGTCTGTGCATATGGTGGTAGCATTGGTAAAAACTAGTGGCTGAGAAACTGGTGTAAGAAGCAGGGTTTTGGGTTCGTGGGGAACTGGCATGGCTTTGAAGTCAGTTACTGGCTCTACAGCAGAGACTGAATTCACCAAAATGAAGAGGGTGCAGCTCTTTGGAGGAGAAAATGGTGGGAAGTTGTAGGAACTTTTAAACTAGGATGTTTATCCAAGAATGACTTGTGTTCTGCACAGATGGATTTTCAGAATCAGGATCAGGGCCAGGATCTTCAACAGTTAGGGTGTGCTCTTACATTTTCAGAGGTCTTACCTGTTCATAATGGAAAACAAGAGAAAGTACTTTGTATAGCAGAGTTCAATGTTTGGTTAAAGGATCGGTGCAAAGCTGAAGGTTTTGTTTATGTTAGTCATGATGCTACCAGGTGGTCTGACATGGAGGTGTACAAAAAAAAAAAGATGGTCTACATCCCTCACATAAAGCCACCAAGCTGCTTAGCATGGAATATAGGAATTTTATAGGAGACATTCATTTAAACTGAGAAATGTGGCAGAGATGTAATTGATGAGGAGCATTTCTGTCCCCAGCAGGTTAAAACAAATGTGAGGGTTTTTTTTACTAAGGACTGGGCTGATGGGGTAGTCATTTCAGTTAATGTTTCTGCCAAAAAATAAAGCAGTGGATAAGTGTTTGTCGTGTCATGTGTACTTATGCTAGTAGTTAATAAACATCAAGCTTTGCGAGCTGACAGCTCCTCAGTCTATGGACAACATGGACCTTGTTGCAATTACAGAGACATGGTTCAATTATTCAAATGACTGGGGAATAATACCCAGGATACACCCTATACAGGAATTACAGAGTAGGGAAGAGGGGAAGTGGAGTTGCCATATATGGCAAAAATAGCATAACACTAATATTAATTAAAAAACAAATGAAATACTCAAAACCTCTGGGTCTGCCTTTCAACCAGAGAGGGATCTTCCCTTAGAATTAATGTATTATATAGAACCCCCAGGACAGACTGAAAATTATGATAACTTGTTGATTGAGAAGATAACTCAAATGGCAATGGAAAGGTTTTAACTATGGGTGACTTCAACATGGTTGACATTAACTGGAATTCTTAATGAAGGCATTGAATGGCTTTTTCTAAAACAGTTCGTAAAAAGCCCAAGCTGGGGTGATCATATTCTAGACCTAATGCTGACAAGTGGGGATCTGACGTTGATGTGGTAGAAAATTTGGGTTGTAGTGATCACCAATGCCTTTGGTTTGATGTTAAAAATATAATTGTTTTTGTATATGATTTTTCAAACGTTTTAGATTTTAGAAGGACAAAATTTGCTGAAATGGGAAACACCATGGGTAAGTAATCAGTGGGCACTGTTAAAGTCTACTGTTCTGGAGACAACTAGATTATATGTCAGGCAAACTAGTAAGAATAAACAAAAGACAAAAACAATATGGTTCACTAAAGAGGTAAGTGGAATAGTAAAGGAAAAAATCAGAATATAGGAGATTCAAGGAAACAGGAGGCGTAACTGACAGAGAAGAGTATAAACATAGACAAAAACCAAACACATTATCAGTGCTGCCAAAGTACAGAAAGAGGAGTAAATTGCTAAATTATTAAGAAAGGAGATAAAATCTTTTTACGTACAGGCGATGGTAGGTACACATACTTTGGGATTAATAAAATGAAAACTGGGTACAACACTTATGTTGAGGGAGACCTGGATGTAACAAACAATTATTTCTGTTTAGTCTTCTCAGAAATAAATTGTATTAGCAATCATATTGGTTTTAGTAATGACAGTTTAATTTTAGCATTTCTACCTTTCTAAGGGCATGGTATTGATTGGGGGGGATCCCCACGTTGTTTTTTTATTTTTAACTGGCACTTCTGTTGTTTACATTCTGCTAACAGTGGGGAATACTGCTAACAGCAGATGAGTCATGGTTGTTAAATATGAGATGACTGCCCTTTCCTTAAAGTGTTACTAAACCCACAACAGTAAAATCAGTTTGTATATGCAGTAACCTAAGGGGTTAATCCTCACCTTATTCCATAGTCACCAATCCATCTGCTGATAGTATAGATTCCTCGGAGACACACTGCACATGCTAAGTTTGGTGTGTATTGCTAGAGATTTTTTTTTCTTAGGGTGGATGCATGAGATTAGCACAGGTTCAATCAGAGGGACAGGAGTCATGCAGCCTCATAGGACAGTCAGGGCAGAATGAAAACTCCTCCTACAAAATTAACCAGTGCTCAGCTGGACACTAATAGAAGTCACAAGACTGCTATACACTGCTAATGAGAAAAAGTGTTTAGCAGTTTATATTTACTAAAATAATTGCATTTCCATGTTCTGTGTACTGTGGAAGACCAGATATAGTGAATTCAGGGTAATGGGTTTAGTAACACTTTAACGACCGGCTCTTCTCAATAAATCTGAATGATCTGAATGAATCTGAAAATTATGTTATAACGTTTTCAGATTTGGTCAGATTTGTTACTATGTCCATTTGGAAATTTGGATATATCTGAATCTTTAAAAATTAAATTTTCATCCAAAAAACAAATCTGAACAAACCAAATCACACATTTATTAAGCACCATGCTTAGCAAGCCTGCATGGACAGGCTGTAATTTCTGAGAGATTGAGCAGGCATTTAGTATCCATAAAAAATTGTATATTTTTTGGAAATAGCACACAGGTGTGCACTACAGCTAACAGTCCTTTTTAGACAGGCCAACGTTTCTTTGTGACTCAGCAGGCATTTACCATTTGCAAATAAATATTTGTGTCTTTTTTTAGGACACTTGAGATTGAAAATCAGAATTTCTGAGAGGTTGAGAAGGCATTTAACATCTGTAACTAAATAATAATTTTTTGGACACTGATGATCGAAATAGAAAACAGCTAGAAAGCCTATTTGGGCAGACTGCAATTTCTAAGATATTGAGAAGGAATTTAGCATTTGAAAATAAAGTTAGTGACTTTTTTTTTTTTACAAGATGATGGAAAAAGTATACATGACACAATTTCTGAGCAATTCAGGGAGCATAATTTCTGAGAGAATGAGAAGGCATTTAGCATCCAACATATCAGCTTGGATGTCACATCACTACCTTAAACTCAATCTTTCAAAAACTGAGCTTGTAATATTTCCTCATCCCCGATCCCCCACTCATGACTTTACCATTAAGATCAACGGCACAACCATTGGTCCTTCCCCTCATGCCAGGGTGCTAGGCGTAATCCTAGACTCTGACCTCTCCTTTGGGCCCCACATCCACTCACTGGCTAAATTCTGCTGCCTCAACCTTCGGAACATTTCCAAAATCCGCCCCTTCCTGATCAATGACATCACAAAACAACTTATCCACGCCTTGGTTATATCCCACCTCAATTACTGCAACTCCCTACCCACTGGTCTACCGTTACACAGGCTATCCCCCCTTCAGTCTATCATGAATGCTGCTGCTAGACTCATACACCTTACCAACCGATCAGCGACAGCTGCCCCTCTTTGCCAATCCCTCCACTGGTTTCCACTAACCCAACGTATAAAATTCAAAATACTAACCACAGCTTACAAAGCCATCCACAACACTGCCCCTAGCTACATCACCAACCTCATCCACAGATACCGCCCAAATAGCCCACTCTGCTCCTCCCATGATATCCTCCTCTCTAGCTCCCTCATCACCTCCTGCCACGGTCACCTCCAGGACTTCTCCAGAGCCTCTCTCATCCTCTGGAACTCCCTACCACAGCATGTCTGGTCAGCCCCCACCCTGTCTGCCTTTATCTTTGAAAACTCACTTCTTCAGGGAAGCCTCCTCCACCTAAGAACTGTACTTGAAATCACCTCCGCCAGATCATCCCCCGCAGTTATCCCCTTTTGTATCACCTCCCCCTTCCTTTAGATTGTAAGCTGCACGATCAGGGCCCTCCTATTCCTTCTGTACTGAAATATATTGTAATTGTACTGTCTCCCTTATATTGTAAAGCGCTGCACAAACTGTTGGCGCTATATAAATCCTGTATAATAATAATAATAATAATCCAAAAATAAAAAATTATTTCTTTTTTTGGACTCTGACAATGGAAACAGCATATAGGTTTGCACCACAGCTAGAACGTCTATGTGGACAGGCTGCAATTTCTTAGAGACTAAGCAGGCATTTATCAGGAGATACAAAATACGTTCTTATTTTTACACTGAACATGGAAACAGCTTACCATTTAGCACCACAGTTAGCAAGCCAGTTTAAATAGACCACAAGTTCTGAGAGATTAAACAAGCATTTACCAACAGGAAATACATGATGAGTGTCTTTTTGAACACCAAAGATGGAAATAGCATACAGTTTAGCACCAAAGCAAGAAAGCCTGTTTTGACAGTTCACAATTTCTGAGAGAATGAGATGGCATTTAGCATCTGAAAATAAAAAATTATACTCTTTGTGCGCAATTTAGAAAGCCTGCGTGGGCAGATTGCAATTTCTGAGAGATGAAGGAGGCATTTAACATCAGGAAATAGAAAAATAAAAGTATTTTTTTGAATACTGATAATGGAAATAGCATACATGTTAGCTCCACAACTAGCAACCCTGTTTGAACAGGCCACAATTTCTGAGAGCTTGAACAGGCATTTAGCATCAGGAAATTAAAAAAAATCAGCATTTTTTGGATACTTAAATGGAAAAAGAATATAGTTTAGTACCACAGCCTGCCGGCCTGTTTGAACAGGCCATGATTTCTGAGAGAATGAGCAGAGATTTAGCATCAGGGATTACATAATTAGTGTCTTTTTTGGACACTGATAATGGAAATAGCACACAGTTTAGCACCAAGGCTACAAAGCCAGCTTGTACAAGAGAGATTGAGCAGGCATTTAGCATCAGGAAATAAAATGGAGTCTTTTGTGGACACCAAAAATGAAAATAACATACAGTTTAGCACCACATCTAGTATGCTTCTTTGAACAGTCTACACTTTATGACAGACTAAGCAGGCATTTAACATCAGGAAATAAAAATAATAATCTTTTTTGGACAATGACAATGGGAATAGCATACAATTTAGCACCAAAGTTAGCAAGCTGCACTTTCTACAAGATTAAGCAGGCATTTAGCATCTGTACGAACCTTTAAAAAAAACATTTTTTGTACACCTAAAATAGAAATAATATACATATTTGCATCACAGTTAGAAAGCCTGTGTGTACAGGCTACAATTTCTGAAATCAAAAAGTATTGTATTTTTTGGAAAATGATTAAGGATTATGGTCATTGTTTTTTTTTTGTAAGTCAATAGGTGGTGGGCCTCATGATTGATGATAAATTTAAAATGTGGGGCATTTTTTGAGATTTTTATTTATTTTCGAATAATGAACTTGTCAAACTTTTGGGTGTCTTTATTTCTGGCCTCTTTATTCTGATGCTCTGCCTTAAGTACCCTACCCATGATGTAATACAGTATGTGTTCCATCAAGAACACAACTGGTACAGTGTCACTGATGCACACATCATCATTGCTCACCATTCTTATTGCCTCTTAAAACAGTGACAATACAGTGCACATGTCCTGTATGAGCAGCCATTGGCAAGGGGAAAAGTTGGTAGAAGCAGAGCAAAGTTGAAGCCTATGCTTGCCTACACTCTGCTTGGTCTCATGCAGACCCTCTTTTCTGCTGGAGGAGTCAAATGGTAAACCTCTGAAACCTCTTGATATACCATCATCCCTATTACAGGTGGCTGCTAAGAGGGAATCATGTATAGTGGGGGAGAAGTGGAAAGGAAGGAGCTGGAAGGAGGAGGCATGTGGCCCTTTTGTGGATCACTAGCATTCTGGTAGTGTTCCCAATAAGGTGTGTGGTGATTGGACAGGTGTATCTTCATGCATGTGGTGCTCAAATGGCAAGTTTGATATGCTGGAGGTAGAGACTGTAAAAAACAATAATGAGGTCTACTACACATACTGAAAAAAAGGTCCAGGCAGATGAGCTCTGAGAAGCAGACCTGGGGAGAACAGTATCCTGCAAATGTAGATTTCTGCCATCAGGTGGAATAAGACAGTTGCTCCCTAAAATTCTCTGTGAGCTGTCCCTGGATGAAATTTTGCTTTGCTGGGGTTGTGTCTCCTCCTCCTCCTCTTCTCCATTGGGCACCAATGTACACTCAGAGACATCATTATCATCTTTCCTCTAGGCTCACATTACTCTCCTCCTCAACTTCAGAGCCAAGTATTTTCCTGTACATCCTCTTACAAATGGGGAATGCTATAATCAAATAGTTTAGCTGACATTTTGGGGAGTAACAACCCTTTGGTAGTAGAGAGCAAGTCTATACTTTTGCAAGAAAGGAGGAGGACAAAGAAGACTTGGTTAGCCACTCCACCACTGACTTGACATGCTCAGGCATTATAACATGCCCATTACCTAAAAAAAGGAACACACATGAACTTCCTGTAAATGATGCATCACATTCACAACCACAGATTTGGCCAGGGGACAGAGGCTGTTTGTCCCCTCATGGCCCTATGGTGACTTCATGCTTCTCCCCGTAGGCCTGCCAGACATTATGCTGATAATGTGGGGCTTACTCCCCATTTTTATGTGCTGCAATTGGAAGAGCTGTGAACTGTATTGCTTTGATGGTGCACTTTAAACTGTGATGGTCTAAGCAGTACCAGACCTGTGGTGCACCACTGCAAACAAAGGGCAGCTGTTGTGATGATGCCAACAGATTTAACCTGTTGTTGGGGCTGCTGGCTCCATAAAACAAACAATAAATAAAAGACTCTACCAAAATAACACCCCCCCCCCACAAAACAAAATAAAAATAAAGCTCAAATACATAAATAACAAAAGCAACCACCCAAAAATTATACAAGCAAAATATCTTTTTTTATGTCATATTTTTTATCTGCAGTAACACTACTTTTCAACTAACACTGCTAAAAAAAAAAGAAAGAAAAAATGCCTTCTATTTAATTTTGTTATGTTTAATTGTCTAAGAATTGCATAAAAAATAAAATCATTGTTGCAAGACAATATTCGCAAAAAGAAAGCTGTAGTTTTCCTTAAGATAACAAGGTAATATATATATTGTTTTTTTTTAAGTAATGACAAAGTTATTGACTAATAAACAGGTCCATAGCAGAATTGTAAACATGTCTTTGGTCCATAGGGGCTGAACAGGTGTGAGAGGTGAAGTGGTTAAGGAAAAAAAAGGAGTGTTGGGTCTGTTTAACAGCTTGACTATTGGGTACTTTTATCCCCTTTGTGCCCAGGCCAATTTTCAGCTTTCAATGCTCTCACACTGTGAATGACAATTGCACGGTCATGCAACATTGTACCCATATGAAAATTTTATCATTTTGCACAACTTCTTTTGGTGGTATTTAATCGCCACTGGGGGTTTTATTTTTTGCACTATAAATGAAAAAAAAGAGTGAAAATTTTGCAAAAAAAAAGATTTCTTTGCTTCTATTTTAAAATTTTGCAAACAGGTAATTTTTCTCCTTCACTGATGTACGTTGATGAGGCTGCACTGATATGCAGCACTGATGGGCACAAATAGGCAGCACTGATGAGGTGTCATGGATAGGCAGCGCTGATAGGCTACACTGATGAGGTGGCACTGGTGGGCATTCATGAGGAGGCACTGATGCTGCTGCACTGATATGCAGCAATAATGAGCACTGATAGGCGGCACTGATGGGTGGCGCTGACTGACGGCACTGACATGCACAACTGCTGGGTGGCACTGCTGGGCAGAACTGATGAGTGGCACTGCTGGGCACTGATGGGCTTTGGTGGGAGGCACTGCTCGACACTGGTGGGTGGCACTGCTGGGCACTGATGGGCTTTGGTGGGAGGCACTGCTCGACACTGGTGGGTGGCACTGCTGGGCAGCACTGCTGGGCACATCAGTGTCAATCTGCTCTGTGACGATTGCCGGTTATCGGCAGTAGTTTCCTCACGCTGTGACAGCGTGAGGAAAGTGCAGCTGATAACCGGCAACTTTATTTACTCAGTGATCTGCTGTGTCATTAGCCGCTGTGATTGGCCTTTTACCTCATCATGTGATCATCTATGTCTGTAGGACACAGCGATCACAGAGTTCGCCAGTGTGCACCGCTGGGGGGAGGGCGAGTTCTGGAAGGAAGTCATATGACGCCCTCCTAGAACTGGACAGCCATGCTGTAGCCATCATCCGGCTATAACGCGGTTGGTAAATGGTTAAAGTGCACTGAATGTAGGTGGGCTTACACTCCACACTAATTAGGCAAGCAAATTGCAATTTACTGAAAAGTATCAGTAGCAAATATACTGTATATTACAGAATAAAGTATGGTAGATACAGGTAGAACTGAGTACTGTGTATAGCACAAAGCTATAGTACTGTATATAGCACAAGCTATAGTGTTATATACAGGCACTAAGCTGTTCTTGCACAATTCGCTACACAGCATGTGTAGTGTGTGAGCTGCAACTTACATTGTAAATAATATTGACCAAAATTTTTCACCTCACCAGTGGTCAGATGCATGGCTTCGGCTAATGTTGACTCTAACAATGCATTATGGGACATTCAACAGAGCACTTTCTGCTAAACATCCCAAAAGTTTGGATCCAATCTGGACTTCCAAATAACCAAATTGAGCTGAGATCATCCCTAATCATAATCCATTGCTTCTGTTTGAACATTAATGTGGGTACTTCTGCTGGATCATCTATACCCTTGTGATGCAGCAGTTTGCCAAGCAAATACCAGTGCCTCAGAGTGGCCAAGGTAAGTATGCACACCATCAGCAAATTTGACCCCTGCCTGTCTCCACCACAGAACTCTGAATGTTTATGTACTACGCATATGTACAATTTTCATTATGCAACTCCATCTCCCTTGTGCATATGACCACTTAGTTTGGCTGGTATCCATTACAATACAAACTGCCTTTTGTGTGTCTGTGAAGATTCTCATTTATCCAGGTCATGGTATATTTAGTAATAGCTAATCACAATCAACTGGACTTGTTCTGCAATGTTGAAGGTGTGTCATAGCTTACCAAGCTATTTCTTCAGTTCCTAGTATCAGAAAGATACCTGAGAATTTATAGTCACACTACTTATGACACCTTAGTCCAATCAGTAGGAAATGTGGAAATGTTGATTGTCCAAGAGGAAGATGGGGGAGGTGAAAGTTGCCCTGCCATCCTGTCCTAGTCACATAAGGAAGAGAGCAGATGTGTGTCTGCTCTCCTCTCTCCCTTCCACCTGCCGACATCTGCCATGTCGGTCCTGGGCCCGCAGACAGGCAAGCGGAGCTTGTAATACATGGCAGAGACACACGCGCACATGTGTAGATGTAATTCGGTGGCAGCGCCGCTACCTGACTTGTTCCACCTGGCAGGCAAGAGTCTGCCTGTCAGTTTTAAACACAATACCTGTGGTGGCAGCCACCTGATGGTGTGTAAACCCCCCCCCCCCCCCTGTCAGACCTGTAAAAAATAAAAAAAAAACTTTCTATGCAAATAAGAGACATGTGTAGATAAAAACAAGCTGTGCAGCTTTGACCAAAGTTGAATAATGTCTTTGCTATAGGTGTAGGCTATTTATGTATGTACCTCATGAAGCTTGACTGGAAAACACCTAGGACATTGCTAAGGACATTGCTAAAAGAAGCATATTATTACTGCTTCACCATCACAGGAAAGAGCTCTTTCTCTGATTTAAATCACCACACATGCCCTTTTTTATTCCCGATGCTTTATCTCTGTGCTCAGCATTTTAAAGGTCACTTTCTTGATGGTGAAGATAAGAAGTAACATTAGGCTTCTCTTAGCAACATCCTTAGCAATGTTGAAGAACTTATCCAGTCAGGTTTCATCACATACACTATATTGCCAAAAGTACTGGGACACCTGCCTTTACATGCACATGAACTTTAATGGCATCCAAGTCTTAGCGTGTAGGGGTTCAATATTGAGTTGGCCCACCCTTTGCAGCTATAACAGCTTCAACTCTTCTGGGAAGGCTGTCCACAAAGTTTAGGAGTGTGTCTATGGGAATGTTTGACCATTCTTACATACCCTGGCAGAAATTGTGAAATTTTGGCATTGAAATTGAAAATATGACTGATCATGCCACAAAAAGGCTCTTTTATTGAAGGATGATGGTCATATGAAGCCATTTTTTTTATCAAATAGTTGTTTGGCTCCTTTTTAAATCATAATGATAACAGTAATCACCCAAATGGCCATGTTTAAAAGTTTACATACCCTGGAATGTTTGGCCTTGGTACAGACACACAAGGTGACACACATGGGTTAAAATGCCAATTAGAGGTTAATGTCCCACATCTGTGGCTTTTTAAATTGCAATTAGTGTCAGTGTATAAATAGTCAATGAGTTTGTTAGCTCTTACGTGGAAGCACTGACTGGGCTAGATACTGAGCCATGGGGATCAGAAAAGAACTGCGTAACAAGGTAATGGAACTTTCTGAAGATGGAAAAGGACATATAAAGATGTCCAAAGCCTTGACTATGCCAATCAGTACTGTTAAATTACCTATTAAGAAGTGGAAAGTTCGGGGATCTCTTGATGCCAAGGTCAGGTAGACCAAGAAAGATTGCAGCCACAACTGCCAGAAGAATTGTTCGGGATACAAAGGGAAACCCATAGGTAACCACAAGAAAAATACAGGCTGCTCTGGAAAAAACAGTGTGGTTGTTTTGAAGGAGCACAATATGATGACACTTGAACAAAAATGAGCTGCATGGTCAAGGTGCCAGAAAGAAGCCTTTACTGCATCAATGACACAAAAAGGTTTGGTTAGGCATGTCAAGGTGTTGTCAGGCATATTGTAACTGGGCTTTTTTTGGCATTGGTGCAGTAAAAGCTTATTTCTGGCACTTTGACCAAACAGCTCATTTTTGTTCAAGTATCACCGTATTGTACTCCTTAAAAACAACCACACCATTATTTTCCAGAGCAGCCTGTATTTCTTTTGAGGTTGCCTGTGGGTTTTTCTTTGAATCCTGGACAATTCTTCTGTTAGTTATGGATGCAATCTTTCTTGGTCTACCTGACCTTGGCTTGGTATCAAGATTTCCCCAAACTTTCCACTTCTTAATAGGTGATTTAACAGTACTGATTGGCATATTCAAGGCTTTGGACATGTTTATATGTCCTTTTCCATCTTTATAAAGTTCCATTACCTTGTTACGCAGGACTTTTGACAGTTCTTTTCTGATCCCCATGGCTCAGTATCTAACCTAGTCAGTGCTTCCACGTAAGAGCTAACAAACTCATTGACTATTTATACACTGACACTAATTGCAATTTAAAAAGCCACAGATGTGGGACATTAATCTCCTAATTGGCATTTTAACCCGTGTGTGTCACCTTGTGTGTCTGTACCAAGGCCAAATATTCCAGGGTATGTAAACTTTTGAGCATGGCTATTTGGGTGATTTCTGTTATCATTATTAGAGATGAGCGAATCGAACCTGGCGAAGTGGAATTCGTTTCGAATATTAGGAAAAATTCGATTCGCGCCGAATCCGAATATTAGCAAACTTTGGATGCGCGAATCGAATTTTCCCCGATCGGCCGATTTTCATCCCTTCTACAGCCGGCAAAAAGTGTCCCTGCAGAGAGCTCTGCTATTTCTGACAGTTCTCTGACAGTTCCTTCACATTTACAGCAGTTGAAACATTGTATCTATTTGTTTCCATTTAGGATACAGATGTTTTTATTCGGAAACAAATAGATACAATGTTTCAACCGCTGTAAATGTGAAGGAACTGTCAGAGAACTGTCAGAAATAGCGGGGCTCTCTGCAGATACACTTTTTGCTGCACTGGAATTCTTCTTCATCCTCATCCTACTTCTTCTTCTTCTTCTTCTTCTTCATCCTCATCCTACTTCTTCTTCTTCTTCTTCTTCATCCTCATCCTTCTTCTTCTTCTTCATCCTCATCCTACTTCTTCTTCTTCTTCTTCTTCATCCTCATCCTACTTCTTCTTCTTCTTCTTCTTCTTCATCCTACTTCTTCTTCTTCTTCTTCTTCTTCATCCTCATCCTTCTTCTTCTTCTTCTTCTTCTTCTTCTTCTTCATCCTCATCCTACTTCTTCTTCTTCTTCTTCATCCTCATCCTACTTCTTCTTCTTCTTCATCCTCATCCTACTTCTTCTTCTTCTTCTTCATCCTCATCCTACTTCTTCTTCTTCATCCTCATCCTACTTCTTCTTCTTCTTCTTCATCCTCATCCTACTTCTTCTTCTTCTTCTTCTTCTTCTTCTTCTTCATCCTCATCCTACTTCTTCTTCTTCTTCTTCTTCTTCTTCATCATCCTCATCCTACTTCTTCTTCTTCATCCTCATCCTACTTCTTCTTCTTCTTCTTCATCCTCATCCTACTTCTTCTTCTTCTTCTTCTTCATCATCCTCATCCTACTTCTTCTTCTTCTTCTTCTTCATCTTCATCTTCATCCTACTTCTTCTTCTTCATCCTCATCCTACTTCTTCTTCTTCATCCTCATCCTACTTCTTCTTCTTCTTTTTCTTCTTCATCCTCATCCTACTTCTTCTTCTTCTTCTTCTTCTTCTTCATCCTCATCCTACTTCTTCTTCTTCTTCTTCTTCTTCATCCTCATCCTACTTCTTCTTCTTCTTCTTCTTCATCCTCATCCTACTTCTTCTTCTTCTTCATCCTCATCCTACTTCTTCTTCTTCTTCTTCATCCTCATCCTACTTCTTCTTCTTCTTCTTCATCCTCATCCTACTTCTTCTTCTTCTTCATCCTCATCCTACTTCTTCTTCTTCTTCTTTTTCTTCTTCATCCTACTTCTTCTTCTTCTTCTTCATCCTCATCCTACTTCTTCTTCTTCTTCTTCTTCTTCTTACTTCTTCTTCTTCTTCTTCATCCTCATCCTACTTCTTCTTCTTCTTCTTCTTCTTCATCCTCATCTTCTTCTTCTTCTTGCCATGGGCCCCTGTACCGCCTCCTCATGCTGCTGCCAGGTCCAGAGTGTGTCATGGGTCCCTGTACGGCCTCCCATTGCTGCTGTCTCCATCGCCACACTCTGCCATGTGCCACTTTCAGGTCTCCTCACACTGCTGGTGGGTTCAATTTTGTCATAGGGTGCTGTATGGCCTCCCATTGCTGCTGCCTCCACCGCCACACTGTGGCTCCACACTCTGGTTTTGGCCCCCGTGACTGCCCAAATGAGTGAAGTGTGCGGTGATTCTAAGATCGACGGCACTCATCTGCATGTCATACTGACTGACAGTATTATTTCTCTTCCCCAGCAGACTCCAAGGGCATTTAAATTAAAGGTACAGTGTTCTGCACTAATATAAAGGCTCTCTGAAGCCTAGAAACCCTTTTTATAAGTTAAATTCGCAGCGAATTAATTTCGCATCGAATCGAATTTATTCCACAAATTCGGCGAATCAGCCGAATCTAATTTTTGAATAATTCGCTCATCTCTAATCATTATGATTTAAAAAGGAGCCAAAGAGCAATCTGATAATAAATGGCTTCATATGATCATCATCCTTCAATAAAAGAGCATTTTTTGGCATGATCAGTCATATTTTCTATATCAATGCCAAAGTTTCACAATTTCTGCCAGGGTATGTAAACGTTTGAGCACAACTGTATATACAGTATATATATATATTTCTTTTTTTAATATTTATTATATTTCACCACTGCTATACCTATTTTATATTTATTTTACAAAGGCATTACCAACACTGTAATTCTGTAATTGCTGTATTTATTTTCCATTTTAAGCACACAGCTATTTCTAATATTAACTTACTACCCTGGAGTCTGATAGAGTTTTTGATCCCAGTGCCCACTGAAGTAATTACTTCAAGTGGCACAGATAGTTACTTCAAGTGATGCTTAATGTAACCTCTGTGAGTAAAGAGGTTAATGAATCAAGCTCCGAGACTTCTAGCAGCAAGGATTTTAATGGCACGTTGCACAGAAATTCTCACTTATATTGTAGGACTTAATGAAGCGACTCTGTGCAGGTCTTTTTGGCAATAAAACAATATTTCGCAAGTAAATGTGACTGTAAAACATATTATAAATAGTTCTTTGCTCTGGGGTGAGCTTTGAACTGTTAATGAGTTTAGTTGTTTTGGTGAAGGACAGCATGATAGTGTAATTTTTGCCAAAAAGTTTTTAAACAAAAATAAAAGTCACACATAAATAAAAGCATTAGTCTACATTATAGTACTGAAGTAAATTGTAATACAATGAACATCTGGGGGTATAATTAAAAAGTATAATACTGGATTAAAGTGCATTCACCCGCCAATAAGCTATCTAGTATTCTGTAAGCAGAATGAGAATGTGGACATTTAAAACTATGACATTAACCTAAATTCTTATTACACAGAATAAGGTGGGCTAAGTTTCCATAGAGAATTAACAACAGAATCAACTCTTAACCATTTGCTCTCCTGAGGATTTACCCCCCTTCCTGACCTGGCCATTTGTTGCGTTATGTCGCTGCGTTACGTTAACTGACAATTGCACTGTCATGCAACACTGCACCCAAATGAAATTTACGTCCTTTTTTCACATGAATTGAGCTTTCTTTCGGTGGTATTTGATCGCCTGTGCATTTTTTATTTTTTGCGCTATAAAAAAAAAGACCTACAATTTTGAGAAAAACACAATATTTTTAACTGTTTGCTATTAACCACTTGCCTACCGGACACTTCTACCCCCTTCCTGCCCAGGACAATTTTCAGCTTTCAGTGTTGTCGCAATTGAATGACAATTGCACGGTCATGCAAAACTGTACCCATATGACATTTTTATTATTTTTTTCACACAAATAAAGCTTACTTTTGGTGGTATTTAATCGCCACTAGGTGTTTTATTTTTTGTGTGATAAACAAAAACAGAGCAAAAAATTTGAAAAAAAAAAGTTTCCATTATTTTTGCAAACGGGTAATTTTTCTCCTTTGCTGATGTGCGTTGATGAGGCTGCACTGATAGGCAGCCTCATGATGAGGCTGCATTGATAGGAAGCACTTATGGGCACTGATGAGGCAGGACCAGGGACGGACTGACCATTTGGAAACTCGGGCACTGGGTCAGTAGGGGGCCCCATGAGATGCCCCTGGTACCTTTTTCATAGGATTTTTTGAGTTTGGGCAAGGACACAGGGGCCCCATGATCCCCTATTGCCCGGGGGCATGAGTTGTCAGTCCGCCCCTGGGCAGGACTGATAGGCAGACCTGATGAGGCAGCACTGTTGGGTGTTCATAAGGAGGCACTGATAGGCAACACTGAAGGGCACTAATAGGTAGCATTGAAGGGAACTGACTGGCAGCACTCTCTGGCAGCACTGTTGGGAACCTATGCACAGCACTATTGTGCACTTTTGGGGCTGCACTAATAATCAAGGCACTGATAATCAGTGCCCTGATTATCAGTGCTGATGTCTGCTTTGACAGTTGCTGGCTACTGGCAGTACTTTCCTCACTGTGACTGCATGAGGAAAGTGCTGCTGATAACTGATAAGTGTATTTCCAATCACAGCGGCAAGAGGCCATGTCATGTGCTCATCTATTTCAAAAGGACCCAGCAATCACAGGCAGCGCCAAGTGCACACCGCTGGGGGTGCGTTCTGGCAGGAAGTCAAATGACACCCTCCTAAAACAGGACTACTGTGCTGTAGCCATCATTTGGCTATAGCGCGGTAGTAAAGTGGTTAAATATCTCCTTAACCGCTTGCAGCCCGCAATGTGCTGCAGCCGGGCGGCAGCTACAGGCAAAGCAATGTACGGCTACATTGCTCTTACATTGCAATGTACGGCTACATTGCTCTGGCAGTACTAACACAGGGGGCACGCAGCACTCCCCACCCGCGACTGCTGTGTCCGGCGGATGCAGCGAAATGAAGAACCCGGTGAAAGGGACCCAGTGATCAAGTGATTGCTATGCGATCACATGATCACAATGTAAGAAAAGCTGTTATGAATCAGTCTAATTCATAACAGCTCTGCTTCTCTTCCCAGTGAGCTGTGATTGGCCCATAGCCGTCACATAATACATGGGGCCAATCACGGCACCCTGTACCATGTGACCAACCAATCACAAATCACTATCTTGAGCTGTCAAAAACCTAACTCATTCATGACAGTTCATGAACGAGTTAGGTCCAGGAAAGCAAGCTTTGCATTGCAGAAGAAATTATCTTTATTTCTCCTTCAAAGTAATGTGTAAAAAAAAAAAAAAAATCCCTGATCACCCCCCAAATTACTATGGTAACATTGTACTATTCTGATAAAAGCTCTACATTTTACACACACACGTTAGATTAGCACATCTAACCTTTTTTCGCCCCATCACCCAGCCAGTACCATTAGTACAGTGTCAGTATATAGCATTTTTCACTGATCACTGTATTCCTGCCACTAGCAACATCAGATAACATCAGGATCAGTAAGCGCCCCTCTCAGCCAGGGTCAACTAGCGTTAGAATTCCTGCACACTATCACACTCATGATATAGGTCACTGATCACTAGTATAGTGTTTGTATGGATCAATATAATGATCAAGAACAGAACTATACTTGTGCCTCCTTTGTATAGTCTCCCCAAAAACGCAGCATTAGCAGCATCAGCCCAGTTCTATGCCAGCACTAGCGTTTAGCCCCTCCACTGTTTTTTATGGAAGATTTGTATCAGTTGATTGTGGGCAAAAGCAATTTATACGCACAACAATACATCGCCGCCCACTCAAATTCAGCTCTTGTCAGAAAATGTGCATGGAAACCTATCATGGTTTCTGAATTTCAAAGTTTTTTGGGCCTATCCCTGATCATAGGCATTACAAAAAAGAATGAATTGTGGTCATATTGGTCCACAGACTCGATTCATCATATGCCCATATTCTCTGCTGTTACATATATGCCAACATGGACTAGCAATGTACTGGTACCTCGCTTGACTGGTTTTTCAGCTACAGGCATCATCCTGGTATTGTTTTTTTCAGCTGGAGGTCGGCTTTCATGTAAAAACAATCCTAGTGGCCAATTAGCTGCTGAATTGTTTTTATAAGCAGCTGGAAGGGACAACCCCCTCCTGCCGCCTTCCACAGTTTTCTTGGGCTCTCCTGTCCCACAAGGAAACTGAGAATGCAGCCAGCAGTTCCGCTGGCTGACTATAGATCTGATCAGAGACCAGAATGGCTCCAATCATCTCTATGGTCTAAGAGACTGGAAGCTACAAACATTTCATCATTTCTGTTTTCACCAGACTTTAACAGCACCATTTATAAATTGGGAAAGCATATGATCACATCAATCTTGATGAGATCAGATGATGTTAGGGCAGAGGAGATATCTAGAGTCTGACAGATCACAGATTTCTCAAAAAAAGAATACCTATCAATGCCTATTGCAGTCACAGGGAATATTTACATATTGTGATAGCAATAAAAGTGATAAAAAACCCCTCTGGTGTAAATATAAATTGGTGACCTGTAAAGGCTTTTAAAGCATTGTCTAGCGATCTTAAAAATGTGTGTACTTTGTTGCCATTGCACAGGCATGCGCAATTTGAAAGCATCTCGTGTTTGGTATCTATTTACTCAGCGTAACATCATTTTATACTTTTATATTTTATCAAACAATTGGGCAATACATTGTGTTTTTGTGCATTAGAATTCTAAGAAGTGTATTTTTCCCAAAAGATTTGAGTTTAAAAAATTGTTGTGCAAATACTGTGTGATAGAAAATTTCAACACCCACCATTTTATTCTCTAAGGTCTCTGCTTTAAAAATATATATAATGTTTAAGGGTCCAAAGTAATTTTCTAGTAAAAAAAACTGTTTTTTCATGTGAACACAAAGGGGTTTATTTACTAAAGCTGGAGAGTCCAAAATCAGACTCCCTTCTGCATAGAAACCAATCAGCTTCTAACCTCAGGTTGTTCAATGAAGCTTTGGCAATGAAATCTGGAAGCTGATTGGTTTCTATGCAGAACGGAGTCTGATTTTGCACTCCAGCTTTAGTAAATAAACCCCAAAGTGTCAGAAAAGGTTTGGTCTTCAAGAGTAGATGATATGTGGCAGAAGCTTCTATTGTTGGCCCTGAAATGCTAGGATAGTAGCAACCCCTCCAAATGACCCCTTATTTGGAAAGTAGACACTCCAAGGTATTTTCTAAGAGGCATGGTGAGTATTCTGTAAAATACTTACCATGCCTCTTATCAAATTCCTTCAGGTGTCTGCTTTCCAAAAAGGGATCAATTGGGAAGGGGGAGGAGGTGTTTGTACTATCCTGGCATTTTAGGGCCTCCGAAACTGTGATAGGTAGTGGGGAAGTGATATGAGGAAATATGCCCTTTGAAAGCTTGGAGGTGATCATTGGATTTTGGGGGCCTGTATGTAGCTAGGCTGCCAAAAAGTTTCTCATATGCGGTATCCTCATACTCGAGAGAAGTAGAAGAATGTGTTTTGGGGTGTTATTCCACATATACCCATGGCATGCATGAGTAATATATCATTTAAGTGACAAGTTTGTTTAAAAAAAAAAAAGTATTTTTTTTTTAAATTTGTGGCAAAGAATAAAATGTTCCATGGACTCAACATGCCTCTCTGCAAAATCCTTAGGGTGTCTACTTTCCAAAAATGGGTCATTTGGGGGGGGGGGGTGCATTGCCCTGGCATTTTAGCACCTCAAGAAATGTGATAGGCAGTCAGAAAGTAAAAGCTGTGGAAATTCCATTATATATACCATAGTTTGTAGATGCTATAACTTTCACACAAACCAATTAATATGCATGTATTGGGATTTTTTTTTACCAAAGACATGTAGCAGAGTACATTTTGGCCTAAATTTATGACTAACTTTGAATTTATTGGATATTTTTTATAACCAAATGTGAAAAATATAATTTTTTTCAACATTTGTGGTCTTTTTTTGTTTATAGCAAAAGTAAAAACTGCAGAGGTGATCAAATACCACCAAAAGAAAGCTATATTTGTGTGAATAAAGGACAGAAATGTTGTTTGGATGCAGCATTGCATGCCAGCGCAATTACCAGTTGAAATAGCACAGCACAGAACAGAAAAAAATGGCCTAGTCATGAAGGGGGTGGTTAATTTAACATGCAGCATATATAGTAGTTGTGCATAATTGTGCTGCATATTATGATACAGTGATCTGTAGACCCCCTTACGATGGGTAAGGTGAGCCATATCTAGTATAAAATTAGCCATGAGCAGAAAAATCTTTTATATAAGAATATGCTCATATTTGATTCAACAGTAGAAAGTTCATGTCAGTGAAAGCATTTCAGTAGGTACATTATTTTTTTAGTCATTATCTTTTAGGTGTGACATTCCATACAGAATAGTTTTACCCTCCCAGTTTCTTACTATACACTGAATAATACAGTATACAAAGCCTATAGGAATAAGTACCCTGGTGAGCTATTGAAAGCAGCATTTCTATACATATTCCATAACTGTTTCCCTTGGCTTTTATCCAATGTCTCAAGTTAGGTATGACCTTGCTCCCATCTTTTGAATATAGTTTGGATATTTGAAATAAATTACAACCTCATACAAAGACAAATTTCTTTACCAAGAACCTTTCTATAAATAACACATTTTATTAGCTGCGATAGAGTACACCTGGATAAAATTTTCTTAGCTTCCAGCCTGAATTTACTTGTCTATAAAGTTACTGTGTGGGAGACTCTTGCCGTAGCATTTAATAGATACAGGTATAATAAAACTGGAAAGCTATTTTTCTTTCCTTTTCTCATCCGTTTCCCTGGCTGTTCATAACTAAATTGAACTACGAACTGTAAAATCTTGTCAGCAGAAAGTTTGCATAAATTTTACAGACAGAAGAAATTTCCATTAAGGTTGATGCGACAGGAGGACTCATTGCTGGAAAATGCAGAAAAAGCAGAAAATGTAACATGGGAGGGTTTGTATTTACCACAATGTGGGATAATAGAGAGGCAAATAAATGCTTGACATCAACAGTGGCAGCAGTTTGTGAATGATATGACATATATATATATATATATATATATATATATATAAGTACTAGAGATGAGCGAAGTATTCAAAAATTCGATTCGACTGATTCGGCGAATTCGTGGAAAAATTTCGATTCGAGTCGAATATATTCGCTGTGAATTTAACTTAAAAAAGGGTGTTTCTAGGCTTCAGAGAGACTTAATATTAGTGCTGAACACTGTACCTTTAATTTAAATGCCCTTGGAGTCTGCTGGGGAAGAGAAATAATACTGTCAGGCAGTATGACATGCAGATGAGTGCCGTCGATCTTAGAATCACCGCACACTTCACTCATTTGGGCAGTCACGGGGCCAAAACCAGAGTGTGGAGCCACAGTGTGGCGGTGGAGGCAGCAGCAATGGGAGGCCATACAGCACCCTATGACAAAAATGGAAACCACCAGCAGTGTGAGGAGACCTGAAAGTGGCACATGGCAGAGTGTGGCGATAGAGACAGCAGCAATGGGAGGCCGTACAGGGACCCATGACACACTCTGGACCTGGCAGCAGCATGAGGAGGCGGTACAGGGGCCCATGGCAGATTACGGGCCTGGCAGCAGCATGAGGAGACGGTACGGGGGCCCATGGCAGATTACGGGCCTGGCAGCAGCAATGGGAGGCCGTACAGGGACCCATGACACACTCTGGACCTGGCAGCAGCTGCTGGTGGAGCTGCCACTGCTCCTACCACCCCACCCCTCCCCTGCTGCCATGGCAGCGGAACGCGAGCGCACAGGGCCCACAGTGTCTGAGGATGGACGTTGGCGCAGACAGGCAGAGACCAGCTGACTACATAGGTGGTTTTTATAGTACGTTATTTTGGCCTCCCTCTCAGCAGGTGCCAATGGCTGACATCTAAGTTACACAGGGAGTACCTTTATCCGCTTTTAACATCAGGAAATCTGTGATGGCCTTTCGCTGTTCGTAAAGGCGGTCTAACATATGTAGGGTTGAATTCCACCTTGTTGCAACGTCACAGCATGAGGAGTCGGTACGGGGGCCCATGGCAGATTACGTGCCTGGCAGCAGCAATGGGAGGCCCGTAATCTGCCAGCACCCTATGTCAAAAAATTCTACACACCAGCAGTGTGTGAGGAGACCTGAAAGTGGCACATGGCAGAGTGTGGCGATGGAGACAGCAGCAATGGGAGGCCGTACAGGGACCCATGAGAGACTCTGGACCTGGCAGCAGCATGAGGAGGCGGTATATAGGGGCCCATGGCAGATTAAGGGCCTGGCAGCAGCTATGGGAGGCCCGTAATCTGCCAGCACCCTATGTCAAAAAATTCTACACACCAGCAGTGTGTGAGGAGACCTGAAAGTGGCACATGTTTGAGGCATGATTCATGGCGGATTTAGTCAGTTGTGTCAGGAACTGGTGGTTTGAAATCCAGACTAATCCACGCCTGATTCATTTTCACAAACGTCAGTCTCTCCACACTTTGGGTGGACAGTCGTGTCCTCCGCGGAGTTATAATACCTCCTGCCGCACTAAACACGCGCTCCGATGCCACGCTACTGGCCGGGCATGACAGCCTTTCAAGGGCAAATTCAGCTAGTTGGGGCCAAAGGTCAAGTTTCGTTGACCAGTAGTCAAGGGGATTGTCTACCTCGGTTGGCAGGGTGCTGTCCAAGTAGGCCCAAGCCTGTTGTTTGAGGTCCTGCTCCAGGTCCACCTGATGCTGCTGCTGCTGCTGCTGCTGCTGCGGCTGGTTAGTAGTTTCCTCACTGCGCTGGTGAAGAAAGCTACTCATCATCGACTGCAGACTGAGGCAGCCGCTGCTGGTGGAGCTGCCACTGCTCCTACCACCCCACCCCTCCCCTGCTGCCATGGCAGCGGAACGCGAGCGCACAGGGCCCACAGTGTCTGAGGATGGACGTTGGCGCACAAAGGCAGAGACCAACTGACTACATAGGTGGTTTTTATAGTACGTTATTTTGGCCTCCCTCTCAGCAGGTGTGAAAAAGGCCACCATTTTTGAACGGTAGCGAGGGTCCAAAAAGGTGGACAGCCAAAAGTCATCCCTCTGTCTGATGGTTATTATTCGGCTGTCGCTACGCAAGCAACCGAGCATGCTATGGGCCATTTGTGCCAAGGAATGCGAGGGACTTCCTGCCTCCATCTCCACAGCATACTGCCACGGTGCGTCTGGGTCCTCTGTCTCCTCCTCCTCCTCCTCTACCAGATGCTCCTGCTCCTCCACTCCTGTCCGCTGAGTGGAAAAACCACCCATTTCACTCAATAATTCCTGAGCACAAATGTCCTCCTCTACCTCCTCCTCTTCTTCCTGTCCTGCCCCCACAGGGGTCATGTGGCGTTGAGATCTGTGCGCCACGTCTACCGCACCCTGACCAGCCATTGTTAACAGCATTTGTTCAAGGACGTGCAACAGAGGAATGACGTCGTTCATCCCATAGTCCTGCCGACTCACGAATAGCGTGGCCTCCTCAAAGGGCCTGAGCAAGCGGCAGGTGTCACGCATGAGCTGCCAATGGCTGACATCTAAGTTACACAGGGGAGTACCTTTATCCGCTTGTAACATCAGGAAATCGGTGATGGCCTTTCGCTGCTCGTAAAGGCGGTCTAACATGTGTAGGGTTGAATTTCACCTTGTTGCAACGTGGCAGATCAGGCGATGATGTGGAATTCCGTTCTGCCGCTGCAGCTCAAGGAGGGTGTGCTTTGCGGTGTAGGAATGGCTGAAATGCATGCAAAGTTTACGTGACATTTTAAGGATGTCTTGCAGTGGGATGGTGGATTTTAGGAACCGCTTGACAACCAGATTGAACACGTGAGCCATGCATGGCGCATGGCACAACCTTCCTTGACGCAGAGCAGACACCATGTTCTTTCCGTTGTCGGTCAACATGGTTCCGATTTTCAGTTTGCGCGGAGACAGCCATCTGTCGATTTCTCTGTTCATTACACTCAGAAGTTCCTCCCCTGTGTGACTACGTTCGCCAAGGCATACCAGGTGCAGAACAGCGTGACACCGTTGCGCCCTGCACATGTGATATGCCGGTCGGGTAATGGGACTTGGCACGGGGGTGGCGGCTGAGGACACGGCGGAAGAAGAGGTGGTAGAGGCGGACATCTTTGCCGGACCAAGGACGTGCAAACGTGGAGGCAAAAGCGGCGTGACCTGTCCAAGTTGCTGGTGCGGCTGTGACGGCACCACGTTCACCCAGTGGGCCGTAAATGACATGTACTGTCCCTGACCGTAGTTACAGCTCCACACGTCGGCGCTGCCGTGCACTTTGGCAGAGACCGACATGCTCAAAGACTGGCCCACCATGTCTTCTACATGTGAATGCAGGGCTGGCACTGCCTTTTTGGCGAAGAAATGACGGCTTGGCACTCTCCACCGCGGCGCGGCACAAGCCATCATTTCTCTGAAAGGTG
This sequence comes from Staurois parvus, assembly GCF_062004578.1. Classification (NCBI taxonomy): domain Eukaryota; kingdom Metazoa; phylum Chordata; class Amphibia; order Anura; family Ranidae; genus Staurois; species Staurois parvus. The sequence continues at coordinate 10,582,665 of NW_028317855.1, read as the reverse complement.
CTGAGTCCACCACTTGGAAAGGGAGGGACTGCAGCACCATCAACTTGGACAGGAGGACGTTCAGCTTTTGCACCGTCGGGTGCGTGCTCGCAAACTGTTGTCTCTTGGAAACGGATTCCAAGAAAGACTGCTGACGGAATCCGTGAAGAGGAGTTGCAGGAGAAGGAGCATCTGAACGAGCGGAAGATGCCAACGAGCGACAACTCCCCTCAGCAGAGGTGTTGGAGCCTTGACTGGCTGATGGAGGGCGATTGACGTCGGGTGACGGAGCAAGTAACGGAGCGGGTGATGGAGCAGGGGCTGGGGCGGGCAGAACCGCCGTATCTTTATCACGGTTTTCCCAGGCCACCAAATGGCGACGCTGCATATGCTGCCGCAACGCTGTAGTCCCAACATGGGCCCCCTGGCCACGCTTGACTTTCTGGCCACATAGTCGACATACGGCTACGTTTACTTCCTCGGGCGGCTTGACGAAAAATTGCCACACCGCCGAGTAGGAAACTTTGCCCCCGATACTCCTCACTGGCTGACTGCTGCTTCCTCCGTGCACACCGGCACCACTACTGGCCGTGGTGGTAGGCTGCAGTGGAGCTGGTGCTCTACTCCGTGGCCGTTTGGCTCCACTGACACTGCTTCCACTGACACTGCTGCGACCCTGCTGCTGTCTCCTGGGCAACCCACCGACTGTTTCGCTCACTGCCAAGCTGCCACCCTCTTCTCCTGATGATGCGGAAGAAATTGCCTGATGACGACGAGGCTGCCAAGTGCGATCAACCTCCTCATCATCAAGTAGGGTCTCCGCCTCACTACTAGCCCCCTCGGCTGCGTCTGGGTCAGGAGACAGACCTGTCTCTAGACCGGCTACCGGGCCACTCTCCTCGCCACTACTTCTTCGCCTGGCTGCTGAAAAGGCGGATGTCTCCCCCCGTTCCTGACCGCCCTCTGTTAGCTCTTCCTCACTGTACAGTGGGGCTGAGCCCACAGCATGCGATACTTCGCTTGGTGAGGGAACACCAAAGGACAGGGGCAGGTAGAGGACACGTGATTTCAGTGGGCTTGGTCCCGGGCCATGCCAACTAACGGTTGTGTCTGACGTATCCACCGACCGTTGGCTGTAGGTGTCAGAGGTGACCTGGGAAGAGGAAGACGACCGAGCCAACCAATCGATGACGGCAGGGTTGTCGGTGGAGACACGACCGCTGGATGACACCGGGAGCACTGGCCTCTGGCTGCGAATAGTGCTGCCTCGACCCCTTCCTCTGCTGCCACGTCTGCTCGCTCCTAAAAAATTGCCTCCTCTGCCACTCCTCTGCATGTTGTCTGACATACTCTTTAATTAAACGATTCTGTGTCCCTGAGTAACAATTCTGTGTCCCTGAGTAACAATTCTGTGTCTGTGCGAGTAACAATTCTGTGGCCCTAAGTAACAGTTCTGTGGCCCTCAGTAACAATTCTGTGTCCCTGATTAACGTTTCTGTGGCCCCAAGTAACAGTTCTGTGGCCCTCAGTAACAATTCTGTGTCTGTGCGAGTAACAATTCTGTGTCTGTGCGAGTAACAATTCTGTGGCCCTAAGTAACAGTTCTGTGGCCCTCAGTAACAATTCTGTGTCCCTGATTAACGTTTCTGTGGCCCCAAGTAACAGTTCTGTGGCCCTCAGTAACAATTCTGTGTCTGTGCGAGTAAGAATTCTGTGTCTGTGCGAGTAACAATTCTGTGGCCCTAAGTAACAGTTCTGTGGCCCTCAGTAACAATTCTGTGTCCCTGATTAACGTTTCTGTGGCCCCAAGTAACAGTTCTGTGGCCCTCAGTAACAATTCTGTGTCTGTGCGAGTAACAATTCTGTGTCTGTGCGAGTAACAATTCTGTGGCCCTAAGTAACAGTTCTGTGGCCCTCAGTAACAGTTCTGTGTCCCTGAGTAACAATTCTGTGTCTGTGCGAGTAAGAATTCTGTGTCTGTGCGAGTAACAATTCTGTGGCCCTAAGTAACAGTTCTGTGGCCCTCAGTAATAGTTCTGTGTCCCTGAGTAACAATTCTGTGTCTGTGCGAGTAACAATTCTGTGTCTGTGCGAGTAACAATTCTGTGTCTGTACGAGTAACAATTCTGTGGCCCTAAGTAACGGTTCTGTGGCCCTCAGTAACAGTTCTGTGTCCCTGTGTAACAATTCTGTGTCTGTGCGAGTAACAATTCTGTGGCCCTAAGTAACAGTTCTGTGGCCCTCAGTAACAATTCTGTGTCCCTGATTAACGTTTCTGTGGCCCCAAGTAACAGTTCTGTGGCCCTCAGTAACAATTCTGTGTCTGTGCGAGTAACAATTCTGTGTCTGTGCGAGTAACAATTCTGTGGCCCTAACAGTTCTGTGGCCCTCAGTAACAATTCTGTGTCCCTGATTAACGTTTCTGTGGCCCCAAGTAACAGTTCTGTGGCCCTCAGTAACAATTCTGTGTCTGTGCGAGTAAGAATTCTGTGTATGTGCGAGTAACAATTCTGTGGCCCTAAGTAACAGTTCTGTGGCCCTCAGTAACAATTCTGTGTCCCTGATTAATGTTTCTGTGGCCCCAAGTAACAGTTCTGTGGCCCTCAGTAACAATTCTGTGTCTGTGCGAGTAACAATTCTGTGTCTGTGCGAGTAACAATTCTGTGGCCCTAAGTAACAGTTCTGTGGCCCTCAGTAACAATTCTGTGTCCCTGATTAACGTTTCTGTGGCCCCAAGTAACAGTTCTGTGGCCCTCAGTAACAATTCTGTGTCTGTGCGAATAACAATTCTGTGTCTGTGCGAGTAACAATTCTGTGGCCCTAAGTAACAGTTCTGTGGCCCTCAGTAACAGTTCTGTGTCCCTGAGTAACAATTCTGTGTCTGTGCGAGTAAGAATTCTGTGTCTGTGCGAGTAACAATTCTGTGGCCCTAAGTAACAGTTCTGTGGCCCTCAGTAACAGTTCTGTGTCCCTGAGTAACAATTCTGTGTCTGTGCGAGTAACAATTCTGTGTCTGTGCGAGTAACAATTCTGTGTCTGTGCGAGTAACAATTCTGTGGCCCTAAGTAACGGTTCTGTGGCCCTCAGTAACAGTTCTGTGTCCCTGTGTAACAATTCTGTTTCTGTGCGAGTAACAATTCTGTGGCCCTAAGTAACAGTTCTGTGGCCCTCAGTAACAATTATGTGTCCCTGATTAACGTTTCTGTGGCCCCAAGTAACAGTTCTGTGGCCCTCAGTAACAATTCTGTGTCTGTGCGAGTAACAATTCTGTGTCTGTGCGAGTAACAATTCTGTGGCCCTAAGTAACAGTTCTGTGGCCCTCAGTAACAGTTCTGTGTCCCTGAGTAACAATTCTGTGTCTGTGCGAGTAACAATTCTGTGGCCCTAAGTAACAGTTCTGTGGCCCTCAGTAACAATTCTGTGTCCCTGATTAACATTTCTGTGGCCCCAAGTAACAGTTCTGTGGCACTCAGTAACAATTCTGTGTCTGTGCGAGTAACAATTCTGTGTCTGTGCGAGTAACAATTCTGTGGCCCTAAGTAACAGTTCTGTGGCCCTCAGTAACAATTCTGTGTCCCTGATTAACGTTTCTGTGCCCCAAGTAACAGTCTGTGGCCCTCAGTAACAATTCTGTGTCTGTGCGAGTAACAATTCTGTGTCTGTGCGAGTAACAATTCTGTGGCCCTAAGTAACAGTTCTGTGGCCCTCAGTAACAGTTCTGTGTCCCTGAGTAAGAATTCTGTGTCTGTGCGAGTAAGAATTCTGTGTCTGTGCGAGTAACAATTCTGTGGCCCTAAGTAACAGTTCTGTGGCCCTCAGTAACAGTTCTGTGTCCCTGAGTAACAATTCTGTGTCTGTGCGAGTAACAATTCTGTGTCTGTGCGAGTAACAATTCTGTGTCTGTGCGAGTAACAATTCTGTGGCCCTAAGTAACGGTTCTGTGGCCCTCAGTAACAGTTCTGTGTCCCTGTGTAACAATTCTGTGTCTGTGCGAGTAACAATTCTGTGGCCCTAAGTAACAGTTCTGTGGCCCTCAGTAACAATTCTGTGTCCCTGATTAACGTTTCTGTGGCCCCAAGTAACAGTTCTGTGGCCCTCAGTAACAATTCTGTGTCTGTGCGAGTAACAATTCTGTGTCTGTGCGAGTAACAATTCTGTGGCCCTAAGTAACAGTTCTGTGGCCTTCAGTAACAGTTCTGTGTCCCTGAGTAACAATTCTGTGTCTGTGCGAGTAACAATTCTGTGGCCCTAAGTAACAGTTCTGTGGCCCTCAGTAACAATTCTGTGTCCCTGATTAACGTTTCTGTGGCCCCAAGTAACAGTTCTGTGGCCCTGAGTAACAATTCTGTGTCTGTGCGAGTAACAATTCTGTGGCCCTAAGTAACAGTTCTGTGGCCCTCAGTAACAATTCTGTGTCCCTGATTAACGTTTCTGTGGCCCCAAGTAACAGTTCTGTGGCCCTCAGTAACAATTCTGTGTCTATGCGAGTAACAATTCTGTGTCTGTGCGAGTAACAATTCTGTGGCCCTAAGTAACAGTTCTGTGGCCCTCAGTAACAGTTCTGTGTCCCTGAGTAACAATTCTGTGTCTGTGCGAGTAAGAATTCTGTGTCTGTGCGAGTAACAATTCTGTGGCCCTAAGTAACAGTTCTGTGGCCCTCAGTAACAGTTCTGTGTCCCTGAGTAACAATTCTGTGTCTGTGCGAGTAACAATTCTGTGTCTGTGCGAGTAACAATTCTGTGGCCCTAAGTAACGGTTCTGTGGCCCTCAGTAACAGTTCTGTGTCCCTGTGTAACAATTCTGTGTCTGTGCGAGTAACAATTCTGTGGCCCTAAGTAACAGTTCTGTGGCCCTCAGTAACAGTTCTGTGTCCCTGATTAACGTTTCTGTGGCCCCAAGTAACAGTTCTGTGGCCCTCAGTAACAATTCTGTGTCTGTGCGAGTAACAATTCTGTGTCTGTGCGAGTAACAATTCTGTGGCCCTAAGTAACAGTTCTGTGGCCTTCAGTAACAGTTCTGTGTCCCTGAGTAACAATTCTGTGTCTGTGCGAGTAACAATTCTGTGGCCCTAAGTAACAGTTCTGTGGCCCTCAGTAACAATTCTGTGTCCCTGATTAACGTTTCTGTGGCCCCAAGTAACAGTTCTGTGGCCCTGAGTAACAATTCTGTGTCTGTGCGAGTAACAATTCTGTGGCCCTAAGTAACAGTTCTGTGGCCCTCAGTAACAATTCTGTGTCCCTGATTAACGTTTCTGTGGCCCCAAGTAACAGTTCTGTGGCCCTCAGTAACAATTCTGTGTCTGTGCGAGTAAGAATTCTGTGTCTGTGCGAGTAACAATTCTGTGGCCCTAAGTAACAGTTCTGTGGCCCTCAGTAACAATTCTGTGTCCCTGATTAACGTTTCTGTGGCCCCAAGTAACAGTTCTGTGGCCCTCAGTAACAATTCTGTGTCTGTGCGAGTAACAATTCTGTGTCTGTGCGAGTAACAATTCTGTGGCCCTAAGTAACAGTTCTGTGGCCCTCAGTAACAGTTCTGTGTCCCTGAGTAACAATTCTGTGTCTGTGCGAGTAAGAATTCTGTGTCTGTGCGAGTAACAATTCTGTGGCCCTAAGTAACAGTTCTGTGGCCCTCAGTAACAGTTCTGTGTCCCTGAGTAACAATTCTGTGTCTGTGCGAGTAACAATTCTGTGTCTGTTCGAGTAACAATTCTGTGTCTGTGCGAGTAACAATTCTGTGGCCCTAAGTAACGGTTCTGTGGCCCTCAGTAACAGTTCTGTGTCCCTGTGTAACAATTCTGTGTCTGTGCGAGTAACAATTCTGTGGCCCTAAGTAACAGTTCTGTGGCCCTCAGTAACAATTCTGTGTCCCTGATTAACGTTTCTGTGGCCCCAAGTAACAGTTCTGTGGCCCTCAGTAACAATTCTGTGTCTGTGCGAGTAACAATTCTGTGTCTGTGCGAGTAACAATTCTGTGTCTGTGCGAGTAACAATTCTGTGGCCCTAAGTAACGGTTCTGTGGCCCTCAGTAACAGTTCTGTGTCCCTGTGTAACAATTCTGTGTCGGTGCGAGTAACAATTCTGTTGCCCTAAGTAACAGTTCTGTGGCCCTCAGTAACAATTCTGTGTCTGTGCGAGTAACAATTCTGTGTCTGTGCGAGTAACAATTCTGTGGCCCTAAGTAACAGTTCTGTGTCCCTCAGTAACAATTCTGTGTCTGTCCCTGAGTAACAATTCTGTGGCCCTAACTAAAGTTTCTGTGGCCCTAAGTAACAATTCTCTGGCACTCAGTAACAATTCTGTCTGTCCCTGAGTAACAATTCTGTGGCCCTAATAACGTTTCTGTGGCCCTAAGTAACAATTATCTGGCACTCAGTAACAATTCTGTCTGTCCCTGAGTAACAATTCTGTGGCCCTAATAACGTTTCTGTGGCCCTAAGTAACAATTATCTGGCACTCAGTAACAATACTGTCTGTCCCTGAGTAACAATTCTGTGGTCCTAATAACGTTTCTGTGGCCCTAAGTAACAATTGTCTGGCACTCAGTAACAATTCTGTCTGTCCCTGAGTATGAATTCTGTGGCCCTAACTAGCGTTTCTTTGTCCCTAAGTAACGATTCTGTGGCCCTAATTAACAATTCTGTGTCCCTGAGTAATAGTTCTCTGTCCCTAAGTATCGTTTCTCTGTCCCCAAGTATCGTTTCTGTGGCCCTAACTCTGTCCCTGTCCCTAATACAGAGCGGTCTGCCTCTGTTCAATGACTGCAGGCAAATGAAGAATTCCAAAATGGCCGCTATTTATAGCTCGACCATTACACAGTGCTAGCTGGCTGGCTGCTGATTGGCTGATGCGATCACATGTCGTTGAGGAATGCATTATGGGTCAGCGCGCCTTGTCTGCGCGCCTTCCCAGACATCCCCGCTCCGTCGCCGCACATGTCAGCCGCCATTTTCGGAAAAATTTCGATTCGCGCGTCCGAATTAGGCTATTTTTCGGATTCGGCGCGAATCGAAATTTTTCCGATATTCGACTCGAATTCCACTTCGACTACTTCGATTCGCTCATCTCTAATAAGTACCATTGGCATATCTAGGTACCTCTGTAAAATGTGGGTCCCTATCTCAAAGTTATCTAAGATTCCAACTATGGCACCTATATATAGCAAACATGTATATAAATATGCACCAGAAGGCAGATGTTGCTCAATGGCAGCTAATAAAGCCCAGTGTGATTCTGCACAGAATCCATCAAAGCTACAATGATAATTGTTCAATTCAGTTGAAAGTTAGCAAACATATCTGTGAATCCATTCTTCTCTATGTTTGTGCAAGTGTCTGCACATTCCTGTGATCTCATTGTAATTGGACAATTTAGACCACTGGAAAAAGGTACAGAGCCCATGAAATTTGCTATGTACTATTTGATTGCTTTGACCAATCACAACAATCAAAAGTATGCGCAATGGCTGCAAATAGCAGCCACCTTTTCCTCCTTTCTAGTAACACACAGAGCCATTTTGATAGGAAAGAGAGAGAGCTAAGTGCTTATTGTCACCATTGTTCTAGTATATGCCAGTACCCAACTACAGCCAGTACCAGAGCCTCTTAGCAAATACCTTGGTATGCCTGATTTTTCCATTGTCCTGGAACTTCAGGGCTTCTAAAAATGTGATAGGAAATCAGGAAATAAGATACTTAAGGTGGTCCTTGTATTTCAAGCTCTCCTGTGCAGCTAGGCAGCAAGAATGACTCACACATATGTCAACACTCAGAAGGAGTGGAAAAGTATTTTGGGGTGAAAGTATGCCCATGCTTTGTGTGAGAAATAACTCCCTAAAATTAAAATGTGAAAAATAAAATCAAATTGAATTTACTTTTTTCATTTTCTAAAAAAGTTACAAAAATGCCAAAATACTCATTATGCCTCTTAATAAATACTTTGGGTTGTCTACTTTCCGAAAAGTTATTTTTAAGGTGTTTGTACTAACCTCAAGAAATTTGATAGATAAGCAGAAAATCAGGTTTTCAAATTTCAACTATATATTGTATATACCACACCAAAGTAATGTAACAGAATACCTTTTGACCTCAATTTTATTTCAGAACTAAAAGAAACAGGGTTTTTAATCAAATGTTTTGGTCCTTTTTATATATATATATATATATATATATATATATATATATATACATATATATATATATATATATATATATATATATATATATACTGTATATATATATATATATATTTATTTTTTTAAAAGTTAACTTAAGATTTCACCTTCTGAACTGTTGGCACCCAGTCTTTTGTTGTTGTTTTAATTTATGTTCCTTGTATGTCTTTAACTTTAAGAGCAAAAGATCCGCCCCAGGTGAGTGCCGAATCTGCACAACCGCTCCACAGACACGCAGGTGCTGGCCCAGTCTGTGATCACAGATGCAATGGAAAAACAGAATGGTTGGCCGCACAAACAGCAATGTGGCGGATGAAATCCTTTACATGCAATATTATAAGAACATGACAGCTCCAAGACAGGACAGAGGAGCAGTAGACGCGTTTCACATGAACACGTGCTTAGTAATTACTCAAATAACACAGATCTCTCTCCTGTCAGCATGGACATGCTGCTTTGTATCTCTCTGTACAGCAGAGAGATACAAAGCAGCATGTCTACCAAGTAAAACAGCACACTGATCGCCCCTTCCTGCCCAGTGTCATTAGTACAGTGTCAGTTAGTCAATTCCCACCCAGTGTCAGAATGCCCGCTGCAGTCCTGCTATGAATCACTGATCGCCACCATTACTAGTATAAAAAAAATAAAAATAAAAATTCCAGTATATATACCACCATTTGTAGACGCTATAACTTTCACGTTAACCAATTAATATACACTTATTGGGATTTTCTTTAGCAAGACATGTAGCAGAATAAATTGTGGCCTAAATTTATGAATAGATTAGATTTTAAAAAATTTTCATTGGATATGATTTATACCAAAAAATCAAAAATATTGATTTCTTTTCAAAATTTTTAGACTTTTTTGTTTATAGTGCCACCACTGAAAGAAAGCTCTCTTTGTGGAGAAAAAAATGACATAAATTTAAAATTTTTGTTGCATGATCGCACAATTGTCAGTTAAAGTAATGCAGCTCTGTATCGCAAAAAATTGCCTGGTCTGTAAGGAGGTGGGGGGTTAAATCCTGTGGAGGGCCTGGTCCTGGTTGCTGGGGAGAACCCCGGGATGGAAAGCACACAGTGCCACCTATTGAGGCATAATGGAGTCATGCACATAACGAACAACCGGCACACTATACAGTAGTCTGGCCGAGGGTGAAGGACTCCCATAGGAGAACAGAGAGTAGCAAGGGAAATGAACCCCAGCCCCACCTCCCCATACTACTGTGAGGAAGGGGGCTGGTCAGGGAAGCCATGGCTTGCCCCAGTGAGCCAGGTGGAGAAGGCCATGGCCCTAGGGGTGCATTGGCAACATCTGGTGGCAAGAGCGGAAAACACAACAATGCACAGCCTGCACTGTGGTGAAAACAAACTATCGTATTCAACCAAAAAGGTATGAAAAAATTAGTAAGCTAAGCAGGGTTTATATAAACAGTGTGCTATTGGATAGGAAAACCTATTTAGATATATACAAGGTTCAACAGGATAACCGGTGAGAAGAAGAGTATAGAATTACATATATTAAAAAACATACATCTGTTATTCCATTATTTTTCACATCCCCTGAAGCAAAACCATCTAAGAAGGAGACCAGGGGTTTGGGGGGGTGTGTGGCTTGCAGGTAAATAATCCACCTGGTCTCATGCTGGTGCAAAACTGTTCCAGTCTTTTCCACTTAAACTAGGAGTGTTAGTATTATTACACGATATATCAGACAGCACAAAATTATCAGAAGGATCTTCCAGAAATATTGGCACCTTCTGTATTTAAATGCCACTTTGAACCCCCATATATCTGAGACCCCTATGATAACCTATCACCGAGCCAAACACATAAGGGATTACTTGGTTAATAGCGAATTTGTAGGTAGCTCCAAAAAAGCCCCATGTAAAAATCTGGGCATGTTCAAATGTGGGGGTTGCTCCTACTGTCAATACATCAACAGTAATAAAAATATAATACTACCCAATGGGGACTCATACAAGCCCAAATATTTTGTCAACTGTAAAACTGCAGGTATAGTATAATTGCTTACATGTCAGTGTGGGGGTTTTTATGTGGGCAAAAACCAAACTAGAGTTCTGGAAAAGGGTGTATCACCATTTTGCAAGTATGACATCTGCCAACCCTGATCTACCCCTAGGACGCCATGTGAGGGACATGCATGGAGGTAGGTTTCCCAGAATCCTTTTTCTCATCCTGGATCAGATCCATCCAAGTGTAAGAGGGGGAGACTGGAACAAAGTTTTGCTCCATGAGCCCAGGTGGAATTTTTTACCTTCAAGCCAGCTCCCCCCCCCCCCCCCAAAGTCACAATGATACAGTGAGCTTCAGATCTTTCTTGTCTGGATTTGCTTCAGGGGGGTGAAAATAATGGAATAACATACATATATTTTTAAGATATGTAATTCTCTTCTTATTCATAACTTTAATGGCATCCCAGTCTTAGTCCATTGGGTTCAATGTTGAGTTGACCCACCCTTTGCAGCTATAACTGCTTCAACTCTTCAGGGAAAGCTGTCCAAAAGGTTTAGGAGTGTGTCTATGGGAATGTTTGACCATTCTTCCAGAAGTGCATTTGTGAGGTCAGGCACTGATGTTGGGTGAGAAGGCCTGACTTGCAGTCTCTGCTCTAATTTATCCCAAAGGTGTTCTATCGGGTTGAGGTCAGGGCTATGTACAGGCCAGTTAAGTTCCTCCACCCCAAACTCACCCCAAACAAAATGTCTTTGTATTCTGATGCCTGAAAAGTTCCCTTCACTGGAACTATGGGGCCACGCCCAACCCCTGAAAAACAACTCCACACCATAATCCCCCCTCCATCAAACTTTACACTTGGCACAATGCAGTCAGGCAAGTACTGTTCTCTTGGCGACCACCAAACCCAGACAAGTCCATTGGATTGCCAGACAGAGAAGCATGATTGGTCACTCCAGAGAACACGTCTCCTCTGCTATAGAGTCGAGTGGTGGCATGCTTTACACCACTGAGTCCGATGCTTTGCATTGCACTTGGTGATGTAAGGCTTGGATGCAGCTGCTTGGCCATGGAAATCCATTCCATGAAGTTATCTACGCAAAAAAAAATCCCCCCCCTCCAAAATAAGAAAACACAAAAAAAACACACACACACACACACACACAGACCACTCTTTTTCTGCCATCAGTTTTCTATGTTTCTATAATGTGCCCTGTTCCTACATAATGTACCCTGTTTCCATCTTATGCAGTGTGCCCACCTGAGCCCTTGTACCCTGCCCTGCTGCCCCCTTCCCCCGCACATACTGTTTATTTCAAGTTGGATCCAGAATGGAACATCTCTGCAGAAAAAGAAAACACAAGTTTCACATTAAATAGGTATGTTTTAATATTTATCCTTTTATTTAATGCTATTTAGAAAAATAATTGTTATTATCAACAGCTTGCTGATCATACCATGAGCTGTACATGGGAACATTATTTCAGGGGTTCACGAGATCTCAAACTTTTTGCCAGGGGTTCCTGAAAAGGTAAAAAGGTTGAGAAACACTGGTATAAACTGTAACAACTTAAATTTATTGACTATGTGTCAGAACTACTATATGTTATGATTGTGTAACAAACCTATACAAAACCTGGTTTTGCAGATATATGCACCATATTTTACTGTTCCATGGTATGATGTCAATAAAAAGAAATCCCTGTCTGTCTAAAATTCATATCTAAACATGCGTTAATTTAACTGACAATTGGGCGGTCATGCAACACTGTACATAAATGACATTTGTCTTTTTTTCCCACAAATCTTTACTAAAAAAAAAATGCAATACATGTAAATTAATTGGTTTACGTGACAGTTATAGTGTCTACAAATGGCAGTATATATACTGTAATTTTTATTTTTTTATACTTGTAATGGCTGAGATCAGTGACTTATAGCGGAACTGTGGGACGGTGTCAGGCATTCTGAAACTGGGTGGGAAATCAATAACTGCCACTGACATCCTAATGACACTAATACAGTGAACAGTGCTAATAAAAAGCACTGACACTGTACTAACGACACTGGGCAGGAAAGGGTTAACATGTGGGGCGATCAAAGGGTTAACTACAGTATGTGCTGTTTTACATAATGTGCTGTGTGTGTTTTACTAGAGAAAAATGCTGCTGTGTATTTCTCTGCTGTGCAGAGAAATACACAGAAGCATGTTATTGATGGCAGCAGAGAGATCTGTGTTGTTTACACATAAGTCTCTCCCCTGTCAGTGTTACTCAGCGATCGCCTAGTGCTGGCGGGGAATCTCTGGCTGTGACCCGGTGATTGAGATCCGTAGTCACCAATGGCGCCAAGGGTAGGGAGGTGAGCGAGCGCGCCCCTTTTCTGGAAAAAGCAATTCACATATATACGAGAGTTTGTGCAGCCCTGCTGCCCTGTAGCAGTAATACTACTATAAGGCTGCGGGCAAGCTGTTAAAAACCTAATCCGTGATACTTTTTCCTAAATACTACTCCATACATTGGAGAAATAAAAAGATAAAAACTGTATGTCGATTACCAAGATAAATTACCAATACATGGTAAGTGTTTCAAAATATTTAAATTGGAGGACTACTATTGCAGTTAAATGTAACAAAACTGGAAATTGAAGCACCACACCACTGCTAAGAGGTTCAAACACAACTTTATACCAATATAAAAGTCAGGTGGCAATCCAAAAAGTATCCAACATGTTTCAGGTGTCCAAGAGCTACTTCTTCATCAGGGTTAGAAAAAACAAAAGGAAATATCCATGTCAATTCAGTATCAATACAATATCCCCTCCTTGGCATCATATTTAAAATAATAACAATAATAATGGTATTCTTCTTCTTCTATATATTATTATTATTCTGTATATATTTTTTACCTAATTGATCAACTTAAATGGTATGGTTTAATATTCATGTTCCCAAATCTGTCTGAGGTTTTTGTATATTGATTATCTTTTCAATGTAACCTGACATTAATAATTATACTTCCATTACTGTTGGTTATTGGGTATTTGGCTTTAAACATGACCACAAGGAGGTGATATTGGGGTTGATTTGCTAAAACTGGAGAGTGAAAAATAATGTGCAGCTGTGCATGGTAGCCTATCAGCTTCTAACCTCAGCTTGTTCAATTGAGTTTTGGCAATAAAACCTAGAAGTTGATTGGTTTCTATGCAGTGCTGCATAAGATTTTGCACTCTCCAGATTTAGTAAATCAACCCCATTGCACTGATATCCACACACGTTGGGTACTTTTTGGATTGTCTTCCTGACTTTTATTGGAATAAAGTTGTGTCTGCACCTCTTTGCAGTGCTGCAGTTTCCATGTTCATTACATTTCGCTACAAGCCAAGGAGACCATGGAGATCCTCCAGGGTGTAGAAACTGTTTGTCTGGAAAGCAATACCAGTGAGATAACTCTGCAGGTCCAGCACTATTTTGCCACTTTCCTTAGTTAATATTGCAGTGAGGTAGGATACATTTGGCAACATTTGTTATGCAGAGGCCAGGTTTTGTAGGACAGTCAGAGCAATATTATAGTGTTTCTCGCCATATTGCATTTTTTTGCATGCATAATTTTTGAGATGCCCTGTCTGTAGGAATGAAAGCTGGTAAGTGCCTCTCAAGCAGCCTACTCACTGCAGTGAATTGAAGCCTTGGAGGCATATAATCTGCTTGATAAATTAATGATGGTATCATCTTTTGTAGGTATTTCAGAAAAAAGATAGACTTTCCTGAAGATTGTTAAATGAATTGGTAATTGAACACAGCGTATTTATATAAATAGATAGCTCGTAGATCAAAGCACTGGTACACAAAGTGTCTATCAGGTAGGGTTTCATTTTTTGGTCATTTAAATCTTCCATCAATGGAATGAACTTTTGGATGCATTGGCATTTTTTTTATAACTACAGAGTTCACTTGCACTGGCACTTAGATTTTAATGCCAGTAGTTCCTGGCTCTGCAGTCTTGATGACGCTCACTTTCAAAAATTTGTATTAACAAGGACTTGTGAAAAGTCCTTCCAGATTTGTTATATGGTACTGCAAGCCATGTTATTTTTTTGCAAACAGGTTTCCTAAAAGAGTAAAAATCATCAGCGTAGAGGTGATGATATCCGAGATGGAAAAAGTAGAAAATGAGTTCCCACACTATCTCTCTGTTGACACCAAGGTAAGATGGACATTTGGGTGGCTCCTTCTAGCTCTCTTTACCTTCATAAATTTTATAACAAAAGTGTAACCTCTGCCACACTCACATACTTTATGCAGCTTAACACCATATCTGGCATAGTTTCTGAGGATGTATTGTTTTATACTGAGTTCACCAGTAAAGTTAATAAGGAAATCATCTACAGTGATAATGTTTTGAGGAATGTAAAGTTCTCTTAGAGTTTGTCATATGTGGGGTCACTGCCGGAAGGGCAAAGAGAATTGTTATTAAAATGTAAAAATTGCAATATAGCTTGGTAGCATGTCCTGCATTTGACTGTAGATTATATTGCCACCATGTGGTGGATTGGGTCTGTGGATCACTATATTGACAATTGATTATTTTTAACTATTCTAATGTTTAGTGTAAGGCTTAAAAAATGTTAGTTCAGTTAAAGTGATAGGCCTCCACATACATTTAGTTGCATAAATTGATGGTGTATTGCTAGCAATAAACTGTTGGGCATAAAAGTACAGTTGGTCTGTTCAAAAACCAAAATTAAAAGCTCATCAGTAAAACATATATCAAATTGTATGGGGGATGACTGGTTGTTCTAAATTGGGGGGTGCCAACAAAGGGTTTTCAAAGACATAAGGAAAACTAGCATGGACTCTCTGGAACAGTATTGGTCTACTACTTTTTGGTTGGTGTTGCCACACCACACTACACCACTGTTGGTGCTTGCTAGCCTAGTGTGTCTGAATGTTTTTTCATGGACTGCTAAATCTTCAGAACCGGAGGTGGTAAAGTGTCACTGTAAGCCTTGCATCTAATGGGGTTTAACACAGTGATACTGATCAGGGAAAACCACTGATGATAGCTGCCTGTCATCATGGTGTAATGCCTGCTTCTATACAACAGGTCAGAGAGTCTAGCTGGTTAGTGTAGCTTCACCTATAGCATCCTCTGTTAAATTAAAGGATAAGTTCACCTTTGCAGGAAAAAAACATGTGCATAGGAGCCTTTAAAGCATTGCACCAGCGATCAGCAGATCACTGATGCCATGCAGGTCTCCTGCAGACCTATCAGTGTGTCTGCTTGCTCGTACTCCAAATGGGCAAACCGATACTGACAGGAGAAATCAATGAACTACCGCAGTGATCATTGCACTGGATCAATGGTTTGGTAAAAGTTTAGGGGGGGGGCACACTTCCATTTTTGGGGGGTGGGGTTCCACTTAAAAGTCCTACCAGGCCTAAAGGGTCTTTTAGGGGAAACCCCATGCACTTTAAAAAAAAAAAAAACATTTTACTGTGGTGTCCTTCCTAACCTTCCTACCAGACCTAAAAACGGGGGGGGGAGGGGGCGGCCTGTTGTTTTTTTAATAAAAATGTAATTTGTAAAAAAATGTCAGCCCTGCTGTAACAGGTTCTTAACATCATGCAGATGTGCAACTTTGCAGGTAGTTTAAGGGGACCCCTAGGCATGATATTTAAAGGAATTTTTCTTTTTTTTTTACTTTCAGCAATGAATAGTGACTGCCCCCTTAAAAACTGTACTTTTTGCATTTTTTTTCACTGATTTATGTCTCTTAGGGCAGTACTCGAGTTCCCATACTCCTATTATGGCCAATAACTTGCATATAATCCTTAAAAATGGTTCATGTCCCATAGACTTGCATTGACTTTGAAGTTCGCTTTAGAACATTCACTAGGTTCAAGTGTTTGACCGCGAACTGAACATGGGGATGTTTGGCCCATCACAATTCCCCACTAATTTGCAGTTAGCTCCCCTGTTTATGGTGGTACCTATTAGGTATACATGGTTTCCAAAATAAGGATTGTAGATTTAATATATTCGGATACTGATACAGATACTGATCTGTGCCATAGAGAGACCAGCCACTTAACAGATACTAAATAGTAAAAGCTAGAGTAATAAGAAGGTTATTTAAGAGAGAAGTAATTTATATATTTCAAATAGTGATCCAAGCAGAGCAGACTAAAGCAAAAATTGTTGGTTGTCAGGGGTAGTTCAGAATTAGGTGTTTACGGTATTACTACCCTACAAGAAGATACAAGTTCTCTTACTGCTGACCCTCTCCTTGCTCTGCTGAAGAATGTATCATTGGAATTATACAGGCACAACTGAGCAAAAAATTACTGCACATAGATTTGCCTACAGCAACTGCAGAAGTAGCATCTTAAGACCCTGAGGAAGTCACGTGATAACGAGACGTAATGCGTAGGAACGTGGTGACGTATTTCCAGCGCAGACGCCATCTTGAATTTCTTTTTCAGCTTTATTCTTTATATAAATACTTTTAATTTTTTGTATATATATTTATCATTATCCAAAATTAAGGGATAGTGATGTTTCTTATGCATATTTGGTATAGCTTATTGTGCTGTGTTTGAAGTGATATCAAAGGATTTGTGACACTCTTTTATTTATTTTTTTCACTTTTATTCAGTCCCATTTGGACTGTATAGATTCACAGTATTCTCTTATCACTATGTTTTTCCACTTTTTGGATATCACATTGGATTCCTGAGTGGATCAGTTCATGTTATACAGCTAATCTCACTCCTCCTTTGAACCTGTTTGATTATATCACTTATTGATATCACATTGGCTCCCATTGTGGATCAGTTCACTTTGTACACTTGATTTTAGTCCCATTTGGATTTATTGTTTAATCATTATGTTTAACCACCTATTTTTCACTATAAGATCCTATTAAGGATCAAGTTCACGTTTTTTCACATTTATTTTACTTATTATAGGTTAAGAGTTTATTTATAGGTTAGCGCTGCACCATTATATTTAAGATCTAATTGCCAGAGTTGTCAGAAGACCCAGGAAACTGAGCAAGAGACTCTGGCACATGACAAAGGTACCCAGGTCCAGTGTATCATATGTTTCATATACACTCCAAAGATTTAGCATATTGTTTAACAATGTAATTAAAGTGTTACTAAACCCACAAAAGTAAAATCAGTCTGTATAGGCAGTAAAGCATGCTTGTTATTCTCACTGTGGAACTTAATCCTCCACATTGTGTAAAAAGGATGTTTTATCCTGTCTTCTCTGATCCTCCCCTTCTTCAAGTGTCTCCTAAATATCTCTTGATCGAGCATGTGCAGCTTGCCCCTGAGCCTCTATTCTGTTTGGCGTGTATTGCTAGAGAGTTTTTTTTCTTATTTCTTGGAAGAGTGCATGTGATCAGCACAGGGCCAATCAGCACTGTCCAGACAAAGGTCAGGGGTTCTGCATCTTCCTACAGGAGAATGAAAACTCCTACTACAAGCTGTAACCAGTGCTCTGCTGGACACAGGTAGAAGTCACACGACTTCTCTAACTGCTAATGAGAAAAGGTATTTAACAGTTTATATTTGCTATAATAATTGCACTTTCGTGTTCTATGTACTGTAGGAGACCAGACATAGTGAATGCAGGGTCCTGGGTTTAGTAACACTTTAATTCCTTCAAATTACCAGCCTGATAGCAGTGCTTAACACACTTTTTGAAAACACTCCATGCTTGTCTTTAAAGTGTTACTAAACCCACAACAGTAAAATCAGCCTGTATATGCAGTAAAGCATGTTTGTTATACCCACTGTGGAACCTAAGGAGTTAATCCTCCACATTGTGTAAAAAGGATGTTTAATCCTGTGTGGAGTTCACATATACTTTAAAGTGTATTTAAAGTCAAAACTCTTTTTTTTTTAAACCGCTGAGTTAGAACAGCTTATTTATTTCTTTTGTCTTGTGTTTTTTTCATAACTATGTATCCATGTACCACTGTAATCTTTTACTTCTTACTTACTCAGTTGGAAAGTAGCAAATACTGTATGTGGTCTTCTGTCTGACACTATGAAAATGTTAGTACCTCTGCCAATCTCCCGATTATTATATCATGTTAACTGACAGCCTAGCTCATAAAACGCAAAGCAGGTGAAACAAATATAGCATAATTTCTGCTTTAGATCTATGCAGCTAGGTTATGTGATTGTGTTAAAATGAGTGAACATGCACACCATCTGTATTTTTAAACTTCCTTAAATCCAACAGGTAGGATTTATTTTTTTTAATTCTGCCTGTGAGGCTGCCATATATTGTTATACAATTTTTTTGTTCAATTTCCTTTAGATTTACCTACAACTACTGTATGTTTTACAAAAGTCTGTATGATTACATACAAATTTAAAGTGTTTAGATTTAACCCCATATATTATATGGTTTTGGTAAATTTAAAGGAAAATTGTAAACTAAAATGGTATAATGTATGGCCAGCCTAAGGCCTAAAGGATCCTTTCTGGGATTTTTTTGGGGAAACTGGTTTTTTAAAATTGTTTTGGAGATATGTTATATTTCCAATTCTCAGTCCACCAAAACTTATATTTCAGTTTTGCAAAAAAAATTATGCTTTGTTATATCACTTATGTACTGGAAGACTTCATCAAAATTTCATCATAAGGAATGTGAAAGTATGTGGTTTTGATGAATTTATAGGGTGCATTAAGTTTTAACATCTAAGAATACTAAGACTTGAAATAGTTCATTTGGACCAAGCTGGCTCAAATGAACGATATCCCTTACTAATACTAAAAGCAGTCAGCACTGTATAAATTATATGTAGCACCAGCTACATACAGAGACTTCCTGTCTTATTCCTAGAACAAAACTAAGTCAGCCTGAGCACTGCACAGCCATTCACAAGAAGCCTTGTTTTTATATGAATGAAATCTAGCCTTCCTCTTATTGGCTGAGGTGGAGATTGTGACATTGTGCACCTGCCTCTTCAGAAGAGATGGTAAAACACACAAAGGTGGATAAGAACCCTGAAAATGCCTAGAACTCCCCAAAATATGGGAAGGGGATCTTATTGTTAGAGAATACAAGGTATATAACTACTTATATTTTAGTTTTTATGGGACCTGGAAGTTGTATAACTGTTACGAGGACTAAACAGAAAGTTATTTTATCATTCATAAATTTAATAACAATCCATAATACATACAAATGTACTGTATATGCATAAGGCATTACAAATAAGCAAAATTGAATTTAAAATTAATAGGATAAGTTCTTAAATATCAGCACTAACATGTTGTTAGATTTATAAATGGTATCATTTATTTTGTCGCTCAAGGTAACAATATTTTGTAAATTACGAAACAATTTATTGAGTTACTTTTGCTCTATAAAAGCTTTAAAGCTAAAATTAAAAATTAGAATAAATCATTTTTCTATGAAATTAGACATATAATAGATTGAACACAGTCACTGTTAAGACCTTCAAAATTACCCTGAAATATTATTGCTTCAATTAAACATATTAACCCTTTGGCATTATGACTTAGTAAAGGCACTGTTCCTAGCTTGAATTTAGAAATTTATATCCTCTTTCAGCACTGGAAAGAGATTTCCGCAATATTAACATAATGGGACCTTTTCATTTAAATGATGAATTGTACCTATTGCAGACACGTGAAGTGAGGATAATTTAGTGTAGATAATTTAACACAAAAAAAGTAATTTTCCTTCCCACCAATGAACTGTATAATTGTTACATTGCATTACTAAGGCATTCACTTAATACTATTTACAGATGCATATATTGTGTTTGTATATATATATATCTATATCTATATATATATTTATTTCAGCTGCAATGTATGTGTCTCTTTTGGTGGTTTATTGTTTTTAAAGTCTCTATTGGCCCCTGATTACCTCTAGGGTAAGAGCTGGGATTGCTTCACCATTCATCTCTTCTGTGTAATTCAACTTTCTAGCTTCAAATTTCACAATTTTCTGTAGAACACAAGCATCCTATTTGATAAAGATATATACATTTTTTTAATCTATAACATTTTCTGTCCTATTGCTACAGACAAAATCGGGGCTAAGAATAAAACTACACAAATACACTGTAAACACCCCATATCCTAAATACCCTTGCATCTCTCTCTCTCTCTATATATATATATACACAGTATATCTATCTATCTATCTATCTATCTATCTATCTATCTATCTATCTATATAGAGAGAGAGAGAGAGAGAGAGAGAGAGAGAGAGAGAGAGAGAGAGAGAGAGGGGGGGAGGGAGAGAGCGATGCAAGGGTATTTAGGATATGGGGTGTTTACAGTGTATACATATTTTTCAGTAAAATGGTTTTATTCTTAGCCCGATTTTGTCTGTACCATTAGGACAGAAAATGTTATAGATTCAAAAAAAGTATATATCTTTATCAAATAGGATGCTTGTGTTCTACAGAAAGTGAATGTGAAATTTGAAACTAGAAAGTTGAATTACACAGAGGAGATGAATGGTGAAGCAATCCCAGCTCTTACCCTAGAGGTAATCAGGAGCCAAAAGAGGCACATACAACATTGCAGCTGAAATTATTATTACAGGTACTTATATAGTGCTGTCAATTTACACAACGTTTTACATATACAGGTGAAACTTGAAAAATTAGAATATCATGCAAAAGTTCATTTATTTCAGTAATGCAACTTAAAAGGTGAAACTAATATATGAGATAGACTTATTACATGCAAAGCAAGATAGTTTAAGCCGTGATTTGTCATAATTGTGATGATTATAGCTTACAGCTCATGAAAACCCCAAATCCACAATCTCAGAAAATTAGATTATTGTGAAAAGGTGCAATATTCTAGGCTCAAAGTGTCCCACTCTAATCAGCTAATTAAGCCATAACACCTGCAAAGGGTTCCTGAGCCTTTAAATGGTCTCTCAGTCTGGTTCAGTAGGAATCACAATCATGGGAAAGACTGCTGGCCTGACAGTTGTACAGAAAACCATCATTAACACCCTCCATAAGGAGGGAAAGCCTCAAAATGTAATTGCAAAAGAAGTTGTGTCAGGGATCCAGGTATGACCAGAGATGTGTGGACTGACACAGAGAAATGCAGGCTTCAAGTATGGTGTAAAACAATATATTTTATTGAGAGTATATAGTACACACAGTGCAAAACCCAAACCTCCAACAAATCACAATATGTGCGGGAACACAGATGCAGCCAGGCAGGCCAGGTCGGTAACTATCCGTCAGACAAGGTACAAAGGAGCA
This sequence comes from Staurois parvus, assembly GCF_062004578.1. Classification (NCBI taxonomy): domain Eukaryota; kingdom Metazoa; phylum Chordata; class Amphibia; order Anura; family Ranidae; genus Staurois; species Staurois parvus. Next base: position 10,561,252 of record NW_028317855.1, on the reverse strand, counting down.
GGCAGGAGAGTGGTCAGGAATAGCCGGGGTCGGTGCAGGCAGAGTTCTAGCAGAGTCACGATCAGGCAGGAATATCAGACAGGAAGCAGACAGGATGCAGGTACAGGGGCTCATGGGAACAAACACCAAGGCACTGACTGCAGGCCTGGCCATTGCTTAAATACACCTCCTGCAATCAGCCTCAGGTGATGGCTTGACTGCAGGAGTGAGATTCTGGCTGCTGAGAGCACCCGCTGGCCAGCACTGGTACTGCAGGCGACAAGGCAGGTGAGCCCCAGCACCACCTGTGGTGAGTCCATTCCTGACAAGTTGGATGTTCCCAAAGTGCTGTATCAAAGCACATTAATAGAAAGTTATGTGGAAGGGAAAAGTGTGGAAGAAAAAGGTGCACAAGCAGCAGGGATGACCGCAGCCTGGAGAGGATTATCAGGAAAAGGCCATTCAAAAGTGTTGGGGACTTTCACAAGGAGTGGACTGAGGCTGGAGTCAGTGCATCAAGAGCCACCACACACAGATGGATCCTGGACATGGGCTTCAATTGTCGTATTCCTCTTGTCAAGCCTCTCCTGAACAACAAACAATGTCAGAAGCGTCTTACCTGGGCTAAAGAAAAACAGACCTGGTCTGTTGCTCAGTGCTCCAAAGTCCTCTTTTCTGATGAGAGCAACTTTTGCATCTCATTTGGAAACCAAGGACCCAGAGTATGCAGGAAGAATAGAGAGGCACGCACTGCAAGATGCTTGAAGTCCAGTGTGGAGTTTCCACAGTCTGTGTTGATTTGGGGAGCCATGTCATCTGCTGGTGTTGGTCCACTGTGCTTCATTAAGTCCAGGATCAATGCAGCCATCTACCAGGAGATTTTGGAGCACTTCATGCTTCCTTCCGCAGACAAGCTTTATGGGGATGCTGACTTCATTTTCCAGCAGGACTTGGCGCCTGCCCACACTGCCAAAAGCACCAAAATCTGGTTCAATGACCGTGGGATTACTGTGCTTGATTAGCCAGCAAACTCGCCTGACCTGAGCCCCATAGAGAATCTATGGGGCATTGCCAAGAGAAAGATGAGAGACATGAGACCGAACAATGCAGAAGAGCTGAAGGCCGTATTGAAGCATCCTGGTCTTCCATAACACTTCAGCAGTGCCACAGGCTGATAGCTTCCATGCCACGCCACATTGAGGCAGTAATTGCTGCAAAAGGGGCCCAAACCAAGTACTGAGTCCATATGCATGCTTATACTTTTCAGAGGTCCGATATTGTTCTATGTACAATCCTTGTTTTATTGATTGCATGTAATATTCAAAATTTCTGGGATTGTGGATTTGGGGTTTTCATGAGCTGTAAGCCATAATCATCACAATTATGACAAATCACGGCTTGAACTATATTGCTTTGCATGTAATGAGTCTATCTCATATATTAGTTTCACCTTTTAAGTTGCATTACTGAAATAAATTAACTTTTGCACGATACTCAAATTTTTTGAGTTTCACCTGTACATTGTGCATTCACATCAGCCCTGCCCTCGAGGAGCTTACAATCTAAGTTTCCTAACTCACATTCATACATACACATACTAGGGTCAATTTAGACAGAAGTCAACTAACCTGCCAGCATGTCTTTAGAATGTGAAAGGAAACTGGAGTACCCAGAGGAAACACATGCAGGCACGGGGAGAACATGCAAACTCCAGGTAGTTCCATGCTTTGGATACAAACCAACGACCCTATTGCTGCTAAGGGGAAGTGGTAACCACTTAGCCACTGTGCTTAAATAATAAGGTATGCAGGAGATCAGTTCTATATTTACAGTATGTTAACCTACAGTAATTATCTGGGAGACAGAGTAAAATGTCAGATCACTATAGTACAGCAAAGCTTTGCTACATAAAAAGTATGATAAAGCAGTGTGAAAATTGTAGTGACATATTCTTGCTTAGTGTTTTGTGCTAGATTTTATCACATGTTTTTAGTATGTAATTGACATCATTTTTGGAATAGGTCCTAGCAGACTAACAGGGCAACTAACATCTAAGAACTTTGCTAGACAGGTTTCAATGGTGAGGCAAACCTTATCAAAGAATTCTGATTTTAATATTAACCACTTAGGGATTTTACATGTAGAAAATACATTCTGAAAACTTCAACAATGTTTCTAGAATGTATCTACTGCAGGCCACTTGTTATTGGTTGTCAAAATTACAGCAGGGAGCACCTATGTATTCTATAACAGGGGCATCTGTCAAAATAAAGGAGCTCCTGTGTAAAATGACAGTTGCAGATAACTTACAAGTTTCATTAAGTAATATAAAGTATTGTTTTGTATTTACTATTTCCTTCATATGTAGATCAGAAGGGTGACCTTTTATCTGCATATGATGTCTGTTAAGGAAACCTTTACAAGTAAAAAACAAATCTTTAAATAAAATGTATTCCTATGGAACCCCTTACTAACCTTAGTTGAATCACCCTGATTGGTCAAATGGAAATAAATACCTGGAAGAGCACTTCAACAAAGGAAGTGTGTGTGGAACTTCAAACAAAAATGCAACCTAAAATAAATAAAATCGGTCACTTTTCCTTCTGGATTTACCAAGGGAGCTTTCAAATTAGACAGTAAATGACAAAAAGAGGAAATAATTATTGCCCAAATGGTAAATATCTGCTCACTTCATTGTTATCCTACACGTGTGTTGTCCCAAGCATGGCTAAGAGGCCATGTTGAGAGTGTGTCTCCACTTTCTTTATCTTCATGTGTTTGTTTATTTCTTTTCTGTGTTGCAGAAAGAAAGTGCAAAATTAAAAAAAAAAAAAAAAAAAAACAAACACAATTTTCATTTGGCATGCTTTGCATCATAAACGTAATTTTGGTATTATTTTAAATTGGACAAATTATAAAATAAGTTGTATACTTTACATTAAAAATAAAGCTACTTTTCATCTCTTGCTGTCCACTTATTCATGAACGGAGCTCTGCGATTCTGTGTAGAGTGCATGTCAGTGAAGAAATCACCAACAACTCCGAGTCACTGTTGCGATCAGATGTGGCTGCTGTGGCAGTCAAACACATGATCAGAGAGCCACCTTTGCCTCCCAGCATTAAACCCACATAAAGGGCTTCTGGGAGGCAGCAGGAAGGGGATAAAAAAATTAACACTGTTCAAAGTAGAAAAAACACATTTTATACACCTTTTTGTCTACAGATTACATAGAAAATAAAATAGTTTTTTGCAAGACAATATTGCCAAAAGAAAGCCAGTTTGTCTCTTTAAAAAGAAATGTATTTCTTATTTAACCACTTGCCTACCAGGCACTTATACCCCCTTCCTTACCAGGCCAATTTTCAGCTTTCAGCGCTGCCGCACTTTGATTGACAATTGCGCGGTCATGCAACATTGTACCCATATGAAATTTTGATCATTTTTTTCTCACAAATAGAGCTTTCTTTTGGTGGTATTTAATCGCCACTGGGCGCTTTACTTTTTGCGCTATAAATTTAAAAAAGTGCAAAAAATTTGAAAAAAAAAAAAAGTTTATTTGTTTCTTTTATAAAATTTTTCAAACAGGTATTTTTTCTCCTTCACTGATTTGCGTTGATGAGGCGGCACGGATAGGCGGCACTGATGGGCACTGATAGGCAGCACTAAAGGGCACTGATAGGCAGTACTAATGAGGTGGCACGGATAGGCGGCACTGATAGACAGCACTAATTAGGGGTCACGGATAGGCGGCACTGATATGCAGCACTGATAGGCGGCACTGATAGGTGACACTGATGATGGGTACTGATAGACGGCACTGACTGGCATCACTTCTGGGCACTGACTGGCGGCACTGACTGGCACAACCCCTGGGCACTGACTGGTGGCACTGACTGGCAGCACTGCTGGGTGCAGTGGTGGGTGGCACTGGTGGGCAGCACTGGTGGGTGGGCACAGGTGGGTGGCACTGGTGGGCACAGGTGGGTGGCACTGGTGGGTGGGCACAGGTGGGTGGCACTGCTGGGCACATGTAGGTTGCACAGGTAGGTGGCACTGCAGAGTGGCACAGGTGGGGGCACTGCTGGGCACAGGTGGGGGCACTGCTGGGCACAGGTGGGGGCACTGCTGGGAACGGGTGGGCGGGGCTAGTGGGCGCACTGCTGGGCGGAACTTGCGGGTGTCACTGCTGGGCACCGATCATCAGGGCACTGATCATCAGTGCCCTGATGATCGGTGCCGATCCCCGCTCTGACAACTGCCGGTTCTCGGCAGTACTTTCCTCACGATCTGACAGCGTGAGGAAAGTGCAGACGAGAACCGGCACTTGCATTTCCCTGTGATCAGCGTGTCTTTGGACACCGCTGATCACGTGGTAAAAGGCCGGTGGGATCGGCCTTTCACCACATCACGTGATCAGCTGTGTCCGTAGGACACAGCGATCACGGAGATCGCCGGGTGCGCGCCCCCTGGTGCGCGCAGGAGAGCGCATCCTGGGAGGACGTCATATGACGTCCACTCAGAACTGGCCGGCCGCGGTGAAGCCGTCATTCGGCTATGCGCGGTCGGCAAGAAGTTAATTACAATGTATGTATGTATGTATTACGTTGTCTTTGTTTTATTGCTGTCTGTGTTCCTGATGAGTGTATTTCGATTCACTAGCTCTCAGGGCAAGAAGTTATGGGGAATCTTTTCAGTGGGGACACAAAAAAACACATATTTTTGTAGAATGAGAAGCTTTATTACATTAGAGCAAACTGCGGCCCTTTTATCTGGCTCTTCAAGCACTTTTTTTTCCCACTGATGCAAGACACTATTCCTGTCACTGACACCAACAAAGGGGCATAATTACTGTTATTAACATCAACAATGGGGCACTATTTCTCCCATTGACATCAACGTTGGGACACTATTCCTCCCCCTAATGCCAAAGATGCATTGTTTACTCCCACTGACGGCAGTACAATTTATACTCCCAATGGCCACAGTCTGGCCCCCCTAAAGTATGAAGGACAGTAAACTGGCTCTTTATTTAGAAAGTTTGGAGACCCCTGCTTTAGAGTATGCTTTTTGCTGTCTGTACCTCCATGTCTTGTGCTTTCCAGGTGTCAATGGGACAGGAAATGAGAAAATATCCCCCAGATAAGGTCATAAAAAGTATTAACTCTTACTCACACTATCTTATGTACAAAAAAATGCCTGGAGTTAGGTTTTAAGCTTGGTTCAAACAATTTTATGAAAAATAGTATATACATTTAATGGTGTAAACCAACTTTGACATTAATATAAAGGTCATCAAAAGACTTAAACAATGAAGTTGTAATAGACCAGAAAATCACACTTTAGGTATCTAGGATCACTGATAAACTGATGTTAAGCTAAATAGTATGAAACAAGATTAAAAGGATAAGTGTTCACCTTTGGGAACATGTTAAATGTTCCAACCATTTCTAGGGTGGAACATGTAACATGTTCCTGATTCTGCAGCTGCCGCCCAATCCTCCCCTTCCTCCCTGGGACAGCAGTATAAGGATAAGTTCCCCATACTAGCTGTCACTTTTAAAAACCATGTGGCCATGCAGGGTTCTGCCCACATGGCCACCTCATTCATTCCCTGGGTTCTGTGAATAAATGAACTACAAGTCCAGAGGGCCTTAGTGACTGTCTGCTTGTAGCTCTTAATGAACTACCATGGCACTGTGGAGCACCCTGGAAGCTCATTAAATCTTCCTGTCAGCATAGCTGCTTGCCTGTACTTCCCATACAGACAAGTAGATATACTGACAGGGCTGCAGGTGACCTGCATGGCACCAGCGATCTGCTGATCGCTGGTGCAATGCTTTACAGGCTCCAGCAACCGAAAAAAAATAACTGCACAAATTTTATACCTGCAAAAAATGTGCATTTATTATTTTTGGTAAAAAAAAAAGGGGAACTTAACCTTTAATAAAATAATATGTAACAGGAAGTACTTAGGTTATCAAAACACACAGTCCCAGCAGAATCGTAAAATGAGTGGTGGCTCAATGATCTGGATAATGACATCATCAAATGTGGATCTACTAAGAAGATGCTAAAGGCAGATAATAAGGATATTTTTTAGATCAGATTTAGTATCTGAAATTAAAATTAAAAGAACAAAAGCACTTAGAAAGGATGCAAGAAAATAGGTATTAATTTGTAAATCAGAAATATACATGAGAAAGACAAGCCTAGGAGGAAGTGAATGGAAGAAGATGAAAGATTAAAGGGAGGGATCCTTAGATCAATGAACAGGAGGTCTGGGTTGGAATTTATCAGGGGACCGAAACTGTACTGGGCTTCAGTGCCAAGGAGCATATAAGTAAACTAAAAACGAGCTTAAAGTGTTACTAAAACCACAACAGTAAAATCAGTCTGTATATGCAGTAAAGCATGAATTTGTTTTCACTGATTCATGTCTCTCAGGGCATTACCCGAGTCTCCATACGCCTTTTATGGCCAATAACTTGCATATAAGCCTTCAAAACGGTTCATGTCCCATAGACTTGCATTGAGTTTGAAATTCGAGGTCGAACATTCACTAGGTTTGAGTGTTCAACCACAAACTGAACACGGGGGTGTTCAGCCTATCACAATTCTCCACTACTTTGCGGTTAGCTCCCCTGTTTATGGTGGAACCTACTAGTTATACTTGGTTTCCAAACTAAGGATTGTAGATTTAATATATTCAGATACTGATACAGATACTGATCTGTGCCATAGAGAGACCAGCCACTTAACAGATACTAAATAGTAAAAGCTAGAGTAATAAGAAGGTTATTTAAAAGAGAAGTAATTTTCAAAACAGTGATCCAATCAGAGCAAACTAAAGCAAAAATTGTTGGTTGTCAGGTAGTTCAGAATTAGGTGTTTACAGTGTTACTACCCTAAAAGAAGATACAAGTTCTCTTACTGCTGACCCTCCCCTTCCTCTGTTGAAGGATGTATCATTGGAATTATACAGGCACCACTGAGCAAAAAATTACTGCACATAGCTTACAGCAGGGGTCCTCAAACTACGGCCCGCGGGCCACATGCGTATCTGCCGCGAGGCAAGGGACTAGGGTTTGGCAGGTCGGGAGAGCTCGGCAGGGCTCGGGCGGGAGGCAGGAGGGCGGCATCAGCAATTCTAGAACAGGGGAAGGTGGGCTCGGCTTATGAACCCGCACCACTCACCTGGCCTCTCTGCAGCCAGCCGGTCATCTATTCTGATCAGTGCATGCAACCGTCATGGCCGGAGGGCGGGGCCTAGAGCTGATCATGAAGAGGGGGAGCAAGAGAGGAGACTCCATCGCTGCATGTCGGGTATCACAGCCACGGACCCTAGATAAGTGCAATAGATTATCAATCTCCTCCCTCTCTCTTTCCCCCCTCTCTCCTCTCCCTTCCTCTCTCTCCCCCCTTCCTCTCTCTCTCTCTTTCCCCCTCCTCTCTCTTCCCCCTCCTCTCCTCTCCCCCCTCCCCTCTCTCCCCCCCCCTCTTTCTCTCTCCCCCTCCTCTCTCTCCCCCCTCCCCCTCTCTCCCCCCTCTCCCCCCTCTCTCCCCCCCCTCTCTCTCTCCCCCTCCCCTCTCTCTCTCCCCCCTCCCCTCTCCCTCTCCTCTTTATCTCTCTCTCTCCCTCCTCACCCTCCTCTTTCCCCTCCTCTTTATCCCCCCCCTTTCTCCCCCCCCTCCTCTTTCTCTCTCCCCCTTCCCCCTTCTCTTTCTCTCTCCCCTCCCCCTCCTCTTTCTCTCCCCCCTCCCCCTCCTCTTTCTCTCCCCCCTCCCCCTCCTCTTTCTCTCCCCCCTCCCCCCTCCTCTTTCTCTGCCCCCTCCCCCACCTCTTTCTCTCTCCCCTCCCCCTTTCTCTCTCCCCTGCTCCCTCCTCTCCCCCCCTCTCTCCCCCCTCTCTCTCCATCCCTCCCTCCTCTCTCTCTATCCCCTATCCCCTCCTCTATCTCTCTAGCAATAAAATGCAGGTCCCCATTTTTTCTTTCCCACCTTCTCTTTCCCATATCCCTCCCTCCCTCCCTCCTTAACCACTTGCCCTCCAGAGGATTTACCCCCCTTAATGACCAGGCCTCTTTTTGCTACTCGGCGCTGCACTAATTCAACAGATAATTGCACAGTCATGCAATGCTGTAGTCAAATGAAATTTACGTCCTTTTTTCACACAAATAGAGCTTTCTTTCAGTGGTATTTGATCACCCGTGCACTTTTTATTTTTTGCGCTATAAACAAAAAAAGACTGAAAATTTTGAAGAAAGCAATATTTTTTTTATTTCGGCTATAAACAATATATAGTGTACTCAAAGTTAATTATAAATTTAGGCCAAAATGTATTCTGCTACAAGTTTTTGGTAAACAAAATCCTAATAAGTGTATATTGATTGCTTTGTGTGAACTTTATAGCGTCTACAAACTATGGTATAGAAACTGCATTTTATGCCATTTTTTTTGCTAGACAGCGCTGCACTAGTTTAACAGACAATTGCGTGGTCATGCAATATGGTACATAAATGAAATTTATGTATTTTTTCACACAAATAGAACTTTCTTTTGGTGGTATTTGATCACCTGTGGGCTTTTTATTTTTGGCGCTATAAACAAAAAAAATTTTGAAGAAAAAATATTATAAAAAAAAAATATTTTCTCATTTCGGACATAAAAAATATTCAAAAAAACTAAATTTTTGTCTTGAATTTAGGCCAAAATGCATTCTGCTACATGTTTTTGGTTAAAAAATCCCAATAAGTGTATATTGATTGCTTTGTATAAAAGTTATAGCATCTACAAACTATGGTATAAATAATGGAATTTACACAGCTTTTACTTTCTAACTGCTTATCACATTTCTTGAGCAGCTAAAATACCAGGATAGTACAAACACCCCCAAATGAACCCTTTTCGGAAACTAGACACCCTAAGCTATCTGCTGAGAGGCATATTGAGTCCATGGACGATTCATTTTTTTTCCATAAGTTTCTGGAAATTGACAAAAACATTGATTTTTTTTTTACACAAAGTTGTCATTTAAGTGATTTATTTCTCGCACAAGCCACGGGTATATCTGGAATTACACCCCAAAATACATTCTGCTACTTCTACCGGGTATGAGGATACCACATGTGTGAGACTTTTAGGGAGCCTAGCCACATACAGAAGCCTGAAATCCAATGACCACTTTGAAAGCCTGAAGGTGCGTAACTTCCTCATTTCTCTTCCTCACTACCTATCACAGTTTCGGAGGCCCTGAAATGTCAGGATAGCACCAAACCCCCCCAAATGACCCCTTTTTGGAAAGTAGACACCCCAAGGAATTTAAAAAGAAGAGGCATGGTGAGTATTTTGTAGATCTCATTTTTTCTCACAATGTTTTGAAATATAAAAAAAAATAGAAAAAATGTTTTTGTTTTTTTTTCTTCATTTTCCAAAAACGTGTGGCAACAAATGAGATCTGCAAAATACTTAGCATGCTTCTTATCAAATTCCTTGAGGTGTCTACTTTCCAAACAGGGGTCATTTGGGGGGGTTTGGTCCTATCCTGGCATTTCAGGGCCTCTGACCCTGTGATAAGGAAGTGTAATGAGGAAATAAAGCCCTTTTAAAAGCCTGATGGTGCTTATTGGATTTTGGGGTCCTGTACTTGGCTAGACTGCCAAAACGTCTCTCACATGTGGTACCCCCATACTCAGGATAAGTAGCAGAATGTATTTTGGGGAGTAATTCCACATATACCCCTGGCATGTGTGAGCAGCAAATCATTTAATTGACAATTTTGTGAAAAAAAAAATTGTAATTTTCCAAAAACTTGTGGTAAAAAAATAAATTATTCTACTGATTCAACATGCCTCTCAGAAAATAGTTTGGGGTGTCTACTTTCCAAAAAGGGGTCATTTTGGGGGGTGAGGGCATTTCATGCCCATCATTAGAAGTTTATACCATACATCACTCACTCTTCTAACTACTGTACCTGAAGATCAAGACTTTTCTGACACTTTTTGTTCACATAAAAAAAATCAGTATTTTTTGCTAGGAAATTAATTTAAACCCCCAAACATTATATATTTTTAAAGCAGACTCCCTAGTGAATAAAATGGTGGGTGCTGCAATTTTTTATGTCACATAGTAGTAGCGCAGCGATTTTTCAAAAGCAAATTAAAATTAAAAACATTTTTTTTTACTTTTAATGCACAAAAACACAATATATTGGCCAATTATTTGGTAAAATATAAAAGATGCTGGTATGCCGTATAAATACATACCAAACATGACATGATTTAAAACTGTGCATGCCCCGTGCAATGGTGACAAACTGCATACAATTCTAATATCCATAGGCAACGTTTTGTGGCAATACCTCACAGGCATGGTGCAACCACTGTTTACATACTGGCACAGGGTCAACGCTCGTGCACACAGGTGTGCGCACATGAAGAGGGCAAGGGTTTTTTTTTTCTTTAAGTTATTTTGATTTTTTTTTTTATTATTTTTACACTGTCCCTTTCATTTTTTTTTTTTATCACTTTTAATGCTATCACTATAATGCTATATTTTAATGCTATAACTTAAATGGGCATTGTCATATATTCTTTTTTGAGAAATCTGAGGTCTCCTCTGCCCTAATAAAACCAAGATCGGTGTGATCAGATGTTTTCCCAATTTACAAATGGCACTGTTTATATCCTGCAAAACTGAAGTGATGAAATGCTCATAGCTTCCGATTTCTTAGACTATAGAGATAATTGGCACCATTCTGGTCTCCAATCAGCTCTATGGTCAGCTGGCAGAAACACTGCATTCTCAGGTTCCCCCAATGGCACGGGACTCCCCGAGAAGGCCGTGGAAGGCAGCGGGGGAGGTGGGGCATCATCTCCCGCTGCTTGTAAAAGCAATCCTGCAGCTAATTACACACTAGGATTGCTTTTACATAAAAGTCGATTGCCAGCTGAAAAAAATTATACCAGGGTGATACCTGCAGCTGTAGGCATCATCCTGGTATAACCATTCAAAGTCCAGTGATGCACCAGTACATAGCTGATCCTTGTTGGGTATATATGCTATGTTCTTTTTTTCTCTGTATGCAGCCTGTGGGCTGAATGAAAAACAGAGAAGAAATCTCTGCTAGAAAAAGTGTATTTTATGCCCATTAGAATATACCACCCTGCATCCACCCACTTCTAATGGTGGGCACACATTAGGTCACACTTTGCCACATGCGTCAGTTCCAAGATTGTACAAATGTCTAAATAGTGGCACGCTTGAATAAAAATTGTCTACGTATAAGTGGTACCCCATATGGAAAAAGGATGACAACAAATCCCAAACTATCTTGCCACTGCTCCCCATGTAGTCTGGGCATCCGGGGGCTCTACATGACTATCTTTTCCCTCGTAAATCTGAAACTTATAAGTAGAGCCTGTTGCCCTCTCACAGGTCTTCTACATCTTGACCTAATATCTGGCACACTTGCTGGGGAGAAATTGTTTGAATGCAAGGCAGCCAGAAAAATTAATGAGGGGCTCACCAATGCAGATTTTTTGCTAGGGAGTATAGACATCTGCAAATTTTTGATTAAGGTGATTTTGTGCAGCCGATCAAATTCAGGGTCACCTTGAGGACGACAGAGTGTATTGTCGTTGAAATGCATAAAACACATTATACTCTCATATCTATGCCTGGCCATGGCAGCAGAGAACATAGGCATATGAAGAATCGGGTCTGTGGACCAATACAGCCGCAATTCATTTTTTTTAGTAATGCCCATGTTGTGGGTTAGGTCCAAAAAAAATGTAAATTCAGAAACTGCAATGGCTTTGCATGCAAATTGTCTGGCAAGGTTTGAATTTGGGTTGGCGGCGATAAATTGTTGAGCATATAAATTGCTTTGATCCAAAATCAATGCATACAGATCTTCCATGAAAAACAGCTCCAAAAAATCAAGGGGAGTAGTAAATTTGCTGTTTCCACCTGAATTCTGGATTGGGCAGTGAATGGGGAAAGTACAGGTGCTGCAGAATTGGTGGGCTGCCAATCGGAATTTGCAAGCACATCCATAAGGATATTAGGGGCTCTACGGGCCTGTGTGCGAATTCTTGGTGGTTGCGGGACAATACTTGTGCTCGCCACCGCACCAACTTGTACTGCACTTATGGGACTCGTCACGTCGCAAAGTCATACTGCAGTGCTGGTATTATTATTATTATTATATAGGATTTATATAGCCCCAACAGTTTGCTCAGCGCTTTACAATATACCAGGAGACAATACAGCAACAATACAGTTCAATACAAGATGGTTAGGAGGGGCTGATCCTGGGAGCTTAAAATCTAAGAGGTATGTGAAAGACCAGGATGCACTAGGCCACTAGTGCTCACCAACAGTGTGCTGGAAACTGACAGGGAGGAGAGCTGCAGTGTAAACACTGCAGCCTTCCTCTCTGTCACTGTTTGCCTGTAATTGTCGGGCTTCGGTGGGTAATCATAATCATGTATATATATGTGATTTTGCGCAGCTGGGCTGCCCTGCTGCAGTATATGCACTGTGGCTGGTCAGCAACCGGTTAACCTGCCTAATCTTCCTCCCCCCACACATTATTCACTCTATGTTCCAGTTTTGTATCTTGAAATATTTAACCCTTTGCTTCAAAGTTACAGAATGTGTATATTTTATATACAGCAATGTATTGAAACATATGTATACTTGGAGCCCTCTTGTGATTACTTGTGTTGTGAATGCAGTATATTGTACTTGTAAAACCAAATAAAAACTATTGAACAAAAATAAAATGCACATCCAAACAATCAAGAGATACAAGTAGGGGCATCCAAAGTTGTATGAAACCTCATGTTTTCCTGTACAAAATAAAGTGGAGCTTAACCCTCTGTGACAGTGTGAGACTCTCACTGCGGAAAGGTAAGGAAAAGGACACAGGGTTTGCACATTTTCGGAGTGCAGGACTACAGAACATTTATTTTGAGCAAAGAAAATTGCTTTTGCAGCTTTCTCTGGATTTTGGTATTTCCAGATGGGACTCCATAGACATTTCAATGTGCCTTGGGAGGAAAGAAATCTCCAAACCCAGTTTCCAGGTTTTGTGGACAACCAGCAGGCTGTGTGCCCAGGTGGGCTGGTGAGGCCATTTGCATGTGAAGTCGGTATTGGAGTTGCAGTTGCTGCAGTCAGGAGGGAGGTGTGCTCCTGTCTAGAGACCAAGGCAAATCACTCGATGCAGCACTCCATATGGGAGAGGTTCCAGGTCAGTGAATTGTAAGAGTTTGGCCAGCTGAGAAAGTCTGGGAGACTAGAGCTGAGGCAACTGTGAAAGCTCAGGGGACCAGAGGAGTCTGGTAGTCTCAGAGAAGTGAAAGAGCCTGGGGTGTCAGTAAATCACTACCTAGGAGGCCAGGAGTGGGCATGTGCAGTGAGGTACTGTGACCGAGGCTCAGTGAGCCTCAAGACCCAGGTGGCTTGGCATTTTCACTGTTGTGTATTTTGTGTGAAGCTGAAACTACCTTGAGTTGGAAACCTGGTGTTGGAAGGATTTACCTTTTAATAAAATTGGACTACCAGGCCATTAAACACAGTTTGGTGTAATGTGAAGTCACTGGAAAAATGGATCTACCACTAGAGCTAAAACACTCCTCCTATATGCTGAAAACTGTACCATTTTATCCTCTATCCAGATCTGCAGGTATCATGTTTTGTACAAGTGACAAGTTATGACACTAGCCATTTGAGGGCTAGAAATGAGAGCTGATATGAGCACACTGTCAAATATGACATTTATCACTAGAGGCATGCTTTAAATGTAGCATAAACTGCACATGCACTAGAAGGCAGATTTTAAATAAGAACACTGCAGAAAACAACATTGGTATTCATATGTATGTAATAACATTTATTGAACATTTCTAACTTGTGCTTTTTTTTGGAAACAGATAAATTGGTGGGTTTTGTTCTGCTTTGAACTGGATGCTACCTACGCTCTCCTGAACTTCTTTATTTGTCCTTTAATGTAACAACGGTCAGCCCCAAAGACTAATAGGAAGGCTTGGAAGACAGAAGGTGACAGTTCTGGGTCAACCCTTACAGAAAACGTCAAAGTATATACACCACTTAAGATAAATGCTGCTCTGTAACTTTATTTTTGTTCTGTAATAAAAAAGGATGTTTCCCCTTAAAAAGAGCAAAATTGTATTTTCACTATAGATTTCATTCATCTATTCATTAAATACATTCATTAGTTTCTATATACAGCAGTATAAGTGATACCTTGCTAAACGATGGGGTTGAAATAGAAATCATATTACGGTATATATCATTTAAAATATTCTAAAAATTACTTAATATAAAATCTTGTATGTTCCATGGATATTTATTGCTTGACACCATTTATAGTCTCTTTTTAGGAATGTGGAACCTGCTTAGGTTTGGTTTGTGAACAGTTTTGCAAATCTTGTTCGAAGTCTGACATCTGCAGACTTTGCAGCAACCCCTAATAAAATCTATGCATGCAGAGTGAAACCTTTTATTCAATTTTAGCCATTTGCAGGGTTATTAAGCAATCTATTGTCAAAAAAGGGAATGGAAAAGTGGGCAAAGTGTGGCATGCACCAATGCCAACATTAAAAAATAAAAAAAGTATCTCTCTCCACACAGAAATTGTCTCCCTTAAGAATTCTAACACACACTGACAATGGCTGTTGTGAGCTCACCCTTTTATAGAAGGGGATCTGGGTTATCCATTCATTTAAATTATTGGACTCAGTTTAACAGAAGCAGTCTATGCATTTCATTAAAGGTTTTATCCTATTTCTGGCAGTGAACTTGCAAAATTTTCAGCCAAAAGTACACATTTTCCAAATTTTGCGAATACTTGGGATTCGCCGAGGACCCAAAACTCACCCCTATTGCTAGATATGCTTGTACTTATGGTTTTATAGAGACTGGAGATGCATTATTTGTCTATTCACTTATTTGTCTGATATTTATTAACTTGATCACAATTTGTTTACCTTTCCTCTGATTCTTTATTCTTTTCCACTGTTTGCCACATTTTTTTTACAGCTCTATAAAAGTTGAAAAAAATGGTGAATCCAGGTGAAAGTACTAATAGTGGATTCATCTGCTATGTTTAAATAGGACCCCTTTAGAACAGTTGTTTTCTATTTTGGAGAGCGTAATAGTCCCAAGTTAGGTACTAAACTAATAAAGATGCAATGCATAATAAGTGTACCTTTATGGCATTTACTGTATGTAAATGATGAAATTTTTTCACAGATGTGACTTTTGATATGAAGCTCAACACTTTGAATAGTCTCATCCCCTGTCTTAGGTTTTTACTGTTTTTACCTTTAGGGTTTCCATTTGTCAATTTTTCTCTTGGCAGTTATTGATTCATACAGATCATTTTGGGTATAACAATCTATGTTTTTATTATATCTAAATAGCAAGATTTTATTGTTCGCAGGACAAAGCAAGACAAAAATATATTTAAAAAAAAGAAATGTGCTAAATCACAAGCTAATAGTACATTTTGATATTTATTTTATCTGTTCATGTGTATAATTTTGGTTAAGTGGATAGCCTGCTCTAAAATATTTTGCTCCCTGACACAATAAATTCAAAGTCAGTCATGGGCAAAAGTCACTGCATAATATTGTGGTTGTGCTACATGATGCACTTGAAAAAGAGTAGCAGAAGTTCATGTCTCAAAGCATAAACATAGATTCTGTTGCTGGGGGGGTTTGTGTATGGATCAGTGGTTTATTTTGTGTTACACGGCCACCGAACTTAAATAACTACAGTCAATTGTAAAATGTAAAATTAACATAACGTTAACCTCAAGTTGTATGTATGTCTGTAAAGATATACAGTACTATGCAAACATTTTAGGCAAGAAATGCTGTAAAGTAAGAATTTTTTTTTTAGTTTTTATCAATTTACAAAATGCAAAGTTATCAGACAGAAGAAAAATCTAAATCAAATCAATATTTGGTGTTACTACCTTTTGACTTCAAACCAGCATAAATTTGTATACTTGCACACTTTGTGCACTTGCACAAAGGCAGGGATTTTGTAAGGTTAGACGCAGGTGTATGATTAACAAATTATACCAAGCAGGTGCTAATGATCATCAATTTCATACATAGGTTAAAACACAGTCAATAACTGAAAAATGTGTAGGAGGCTTAAAACTGGACGAGGAACAGCCAAACTCTGCTATTTAGGTGAGGGTGTGGAAGACAGCTTCATGTCACAGGTCATACACCATGGCAAGACTGAGCACAGCAACAAGACACAAGGTAGTTACACTGTAGTGCATCAGCAAAGTCTCTTCCAGGCACAGATTTCAAAGCAGACTGGCATTTCAGGATGTGCTATTCAAGCTCTTTTGAAGAGGCACAAAGAAATGGGAAACATTGAGGACCATATACACAATGGTCAGCCAAGGAAACATAATGCAGACACATCATGCTTACTTCCATTTGACTTCAGAAGATAACCAGCAGTGCCATCAGCATGGAACTGGCAAAAACCAGTGTTACCCAGGTACACCCATCTACTGTCTGGAGAAGTCTGGCCAGAAATAGATTTAATTGAATACCTCTGACGTGGAAGTAAGGCTAACTGATTCAACTATGCATGAAAACATAGGAACTGGGGTGCAGAAAAATTGCAGCAGGTGCTCTGACTGATGAGTCGAAATGTGAATAATTTGGCTGCAGGAGGAGGCAGTTTGTTTGTCAAAGGGCTGGAGAGGTATAATAATGAGTGTCTGCAGGCAAGAACATCTCAGTGTTCCTAAATATGTGAATTCACAGTTCTGAGATAGAAGGTTGGTTTACTAGTAATTCTCCTAGGTGAGAATGTTCACAGGATTGCAAAAGTTGACTTCAATTATCCAATCATGTGAAAAGAAAAGCTTTGTTTACTTAATTATTTTATCTTCACATGTGTGAATATTCATTTCAGTTATCCAGTCAATTTTCATGTGTGAACATTCGCTACTCCATTAGTAAAATCATCCTCAATCAACAACTTAACGCTTACCTTACACAAACATTATCTGATTACTCCCCAATGATATTGACTTGGTTAATGGGTCATAAACCTATCTTATGTATTTTGGAGTCCCATCTGGATCTCCACTCAAGAAATCTTATACCAAGTTCTTATAGATATGTTGGACTACTGAAAGCATAATTTATATACAGACCATTAAGGCCCCATCTGGGACACTTTAAGGCAGTAGTCTGAGATTCGTATATCAACCGTATAGTATCTCATTGCACCCCTAACTGTGAAAACCTACATGTAGAAACAGTTTTGGAAACCTCCCACACTAACTATCTCTTTGATAAACCTGGATCAGTCTGGTTTTATGCCAGGAAAGAGCGCATATGACAACATTAGACGCCTCTACTTACATATTCATAGTGCCATTAAACACCAGAACAGTAGACTTGTGTTATCACTGGATGCCCAAAAAACTCTGATATGGATATTCGGGCATTTTTGT
This sequence comes from Staurois parvus, assembly GCF_062004578.1. Classification (NCBI taxonomy): domain Eukaryota; kingdom Metazoa; phylum Chordata; class Amphibia; order Anura; family Ranidae; genus Staurois; species Staurois parvus. The sequence goes on along the minus strand of NW_028317855.1, from coordinate 10,543,751 downwards.
GGGTAACTATGTCATGTATGTGTTTCGGTCCATTCGTTATCAATTGGGTTCACCTACTATATTGTAATTCCCAGGCAATGGTTTGTACTAACAATGATGTTTCTTTATTTTCCCAGCAAGGGTTCCTGCTGTCTCCAGTTTTGTTTGAAATTGTTACTGAATCTCTTGCACTGTCAATCTGACAGACTCCAGAGGTGTTGGGTGTATGCTGGGGCCCTCTGGAGGAAAAAAATTCCCTATACGCTGATCACTCATTGATTTATTGAATGGCTCTGAGAATTCTTTTCATATTTTGATGGGGGTGGTGGAGAGCTTCGGAGAAGTCTCAGGGCTCAAAGTTGGTTGGGGCAAGTCTATTGGTTTTCTGTTGGCCCCAAGATGTCCCATGCTTAATTGCACACCTCTAATTTTGAGATTATCTGATACATTATTTGGGGGTCCATATTCAGCTCTTGCTGATTATGAATCACTCTATGTTACTTCCATAGTGACCAAAATGAAAGGGAAATTACATACCTGGTCCCCTTTGCCAGTTAATCTCATAGGTCGTATAAATATTGTAAGAAATATTTATTTGCCTACATTACTGTATGTTTTGAGGGGGCGCCCCCCATTTTTCTTCTTGAAAAGTTGTTTTTTTTTTATACGATAAAATTATCCAGAGCCTAGAACATACATGCACACCAAGCACATTTTCATCGAGAGACAAACAGTATGGTACAATAGAGCAAAGTGCAACAGCGCTAGGTGTCTGATGATTAATCGGATGAATAAATGAATATATAAATAGATGAATAAATTAATTAAATAAGCTGCTAGCATAGAAAGTAAACCTCAAAAAACTTCGGATAGTATGTAATAAAAATATGCAGCGCTCATATATTAGAAATTAACCTGATCGCATAAATTAAACATAAATTAAGCAAGATTCATGATTAAAATAAAGCAATAGGATATTAAAATATTAAACTTGTGACTCCTGTGGTGCATCCGAGGTTGAGAAACCAGAGGGAAGTTCGTGACTCTTGTGGTGAAAAAACTGAGAATAGCTTGCACTAACCAGATGTCTCAGCACATGGAGCATGGAGTAATTAAGACCTACTCCTGGTACTCTGAAAGGAAGCCACTGAAGAGGATGATGTCATCTTATCTCTCGCCAAAAATTCAAATTGCAGGAACCATAGGGCAGCTAAGTAGTAAGTCCAGACAGTTGGGGGCACCTCACTGACGCGTTTCGTGTGACACACACATTTTCAAAGGGGGTGCATTGCAGAAAAAAGATCAAATTTAAAGCCCGCAGTGCGCATGCGCAGTACGCACCGATGACGTCATTGCGGCACAGCCGCGCATGCGCAGTACGCTCATGCGGCGGCCATTTTCTTGAAGTGCAGTACAAATAGACACATTGAACCAGAACCCCATGTTAAAGGATTCAGCAGGGGACATTATGCCTGTGCACCATAGAAGCGGCCACAATATAGGAGAATTTCTATTTGGCATATGAATTAGCATTCTTGGAACAATAGACCAGACACCTTACTAATTAGAAGTGCCTATATGTAATCAAAAAGGATAGATACTATGAAATTAGCATACATAGCAACATGTCTAAACAGGTAGACCAGGTACCTTGCCAATAAAATACATTCAGGGAGGTATTGCACCATATGAGTATATATAAAAAAACGCATGTAAAATTAAAATTAAAAGATCATCCAGTCAATGGAAAGATCATAAAATATACAGTAACAGATTGGTTGATGAAAGACCACATATACAATATATAACCGTGTGTTAAAAAACATACTAAGGATATATAACAGACATAGTATATATCATTTTACTCCCTAAAACATAGTCACGAAGTGGTGATATTGGAAAAAGGTGGAATAGTACCACTATAACATCAAAAGTTATATCAGAAAGTGTCACCTTCTATATATGCATAAACACATGTGACCGAAATGTATACATAAAAAATTAAATGAGATAAATATATGTGATAGGAGTAAACAAGGGTGGAGAACAGGAAAATCCGCTACAATAGATAAGCTATAATAAATTAGATAAAATCCACATAAAAACGCATCAATATACAAAATATGAAATAGCATAAAAAGCAACCAAACCTCATTTAAGACTCATTTAAAAGAGCAACCAAACCTCATATAAATGAATTAACAAAAACGCATGCCACAAATATATATGGTAAGAATAATAAATTATATTGTGACGCAGATTAACTGGTATCGATAAAACAATTAATTTCCAACTCTATATTAAGGCCTAAAGGAGATGATGTACGTAACAAATAGATCCATTTTGTCTCTAACATGGAGACAGCCCTTCACTTATAAACTCCTCTCCAGTGTCTATGAACCATATCTATGCCGATAAACTTGAGGGAATGTGGATCCCGATTGTGTTGTTGGCGAAAATGCATTGATAAAGAGTGTTCTTTAAAACCCTTTTTAATATTTGTAAGATGCTCACGCAGCCTATCTCTTAATCTCCTGGTGGTCCTGCCAATGTACTGTTTCCCGCAGGAACATTCAAGGAGATAGACTACGTGGAGGCTATTGCATGTAATGGTGGAGTCTATTGTATATTGCTTACCAGTAGAGAGAGAGCAAAATGTAAAGATCGGTGTTTTGTGGGTGCCATTGTGGACACACAACATGCATCGGTTACATGGGAAGAATCCTTTCCGATTAAAGAACGTGAGTTGTCTCGGGGGATTTACCACATTTGGAGCAAGTTTATTCCTAAGGGAAGAGGCTCTCCTATAGGTGATTTCTGGTTGATCGGGTAACGAGCTTCCCAATACTGGGTCACTTTTAAGGATACACCAATGTTTTTTAATGATTTCACAGGAGAAGTACAGCCAATGGAGCTTAAAGAGGAGAGTATCAGTAAGTTATTATTGGTAATGACAAGGGAGATCCTAGCGTGTAGGTGCAGGTCAGGTATAGAAAGATGTAGAGCGTGTAGGTGCAGGTCAGGTATAGAAAGATGTATGGACTTTAACTTTATCAGTGTCTCATTAATTTTATAATTTGTCACGTTAAGATTGATTTTTGCTCACAGCGCCACTGAATCACCTAGGGTTCATTTATTGTTTATATGGTGATTTAAATGACTGGAGAATGGCCAGGGGTTGTAATCAATAGAGAGAAGATGTATAGTTGGAATATGGGAGCATTCTATTCAGGCGTATAGTTTGGGGGAATCTTTGGCATATTTCATTATATTGATAATGCACCTAGTGGCATCAGGGGACTGGCAGCCTTTAACGAAATCTACCTTATCATCATGAATTAGAAGGGTAATATCCAAAAGTCTTTAAGAAATTATTTTGGCATAAACTTTTACATCAACATTTAGAAGAGTTATTGGTCTAAAATTAGAGGGTGAAATTGAATCCTTATCTGGTTTTGGTATAGTTATAATCACTACTTGTAGCAGTACTTTGGGAAAAGATTCAGTAAGCATTGCTGTATTACAGATTTCTGCCAGGTGGGGTAATAGTAATGTTTTAAAATGCTTGTAGTATTCATTAGGTAGGCCATGTGATTTCACTGAGGGAAGATGATCAATGATTTTCTCTGTGACCGTAAAAGGGCTTGATATGCTTTGGATCTGATGAGGAGTGAGTTTATTAAGATGAGGAACTGATTTCATTGGTCAAAGATGGGTTGTGGGGTTGAGGTGTCTGATTGAAGACAATTGGCTCCATCTGGCGGTGTGTTCCCAATGGTCATGGACAAAGGAACAAATCAAGAGACAGGACTTAATAAAGGAAGAGTACCTAGGAATTGGCTTAGCTAGTTTCCTAACAAGGAATAACAAACCAAAAAAACTAAACCATTTAAAAAAGAACCAGAGAAAATTCCAGTAAACATGAGCAGTATCAGCTGCTTGAACATCAGGGGTGAAGAACTCATTCAGCTAATGAACCACCAAAAAGAGAAAGCTCCAAGAGTAGGGAATCCTGGAATAAGAGGCCTGCAAATACAGTTTGTGTCTGAGTAGGAGATACCTCAGGAAAGTCAAACTGTGAGGATGTTAAGACCAGTCATCACTGAGCTTTTAAGGTGCCTGCTTTCATGTGAATTAGAGATTCTGGTGAGAGAATGCACCATTCATTTAGGAACTTAAAGCCCTTCTGGTGGGTAGACAGGGATGGACTTGCCTTGATGTGACACCATCAATGTTGGGGGAAAACCTCACTTGTAGGTAATTTTATGATTCCTTAGAGCCTTGGTGACTGTGAAAAATTTCTTCCAGTTTTGTATAGTGGCTTGTGACAAAACCACATAAAATGAGATTCCTGTAAATTTTGCCAGCTAATTGGGGATTTTTCGTAGCCACAGGCAAGGCTTTATCCTTAATAAGGTAGTAATGGATTCTAGACAATGCATAACGTGGCACTTCATCAGGTAGGAAGGAAAACCTAAGTAGTCCTTGAACCCTGGCAATAATGAGTTTGAAATCTTTTGTGTCAGGGACCAATTCTGATAGCAGCTGGGGAAAGGTGCTAAGAGTTAACAAATAACTGATTCTTGGAATGCCGCAAAATTTGATATTGTTGCACCTTGACCTGTTCTCAAGATCAGCAAGTTTGGATTATATAGCACATATATCAGACTGTTGGTCAGAGTATGCACCAACAAGATCATTGTGAACTTTGTACACATCAGACATTTTAGATTCAATGTGGGAAACTCTTTGCTGTAAGTCCTGCACCAAGGAATTCTCTTTAGTAATCACTTTTACCATATCAAAGTGCAGAGAGTCACTAAGATATCAGCATGTCCTTGAGGTCTGATATAAACACAGGCTGTGCAGAGGCAGGGAATTGCCCTAATAAAGATTATTGAATAGGTGAGACAGAACTCACAAGGGGAAGCAGAGGAGTGGCAGAAATCAGTGCCAGTGGAAGAGGAGGAAGAGCTAAGGAGGTATTTCCTAGTGTCTGGCAGAAGAGATCCATAGAGCAGTAACTACTCATTGTGACAAACCTTCCCCAATGGTTCTGTGTTACTTGACCTGGATATCACACCACATGTTCCCCTGTGGTATAATTGTAAATTCAAGGAACTCTATGGACAACCCAATGCACCCTGGTGGCTTGACATGGGGGTCATGCATACATCCCTGTTTAACAATAACCAGTTTCTTTCCTTTGAACTTTTGAGACATGACATTAAAGCTCAATTTGGTGTTGGCCAGGCTGAAGTATCTCTCTCCCTTCTGCAACATCTCATGCATGTCTCTAGTCACGAAAAAGTGTTTACCACCATCTATAAAAATCTATTACATATTGAGGGCTCAAATCTATTTGCAACTCCCCACAGAAAATTACGTCTTTATATACCTGATCTCATGGAGGACGGATGGGAGGAGGTTACCAAAACATGCTTCAAAGATATCATCAGTACAGCTGACTGGTTCATCCAGTTCAAAGTTGTCCACCACCTCCACCAAAATCCTGAAAAACTCTGTCTCAGGCTTGTTGCCTGAGGTGTGGCAAATCATCGCAAACCTCCTGCATATGTTTTGGACTTTTCCCTATAAAACGGCACTTTGGTCCACAATCTGCTGAAATCAAATCTGGATTTCCCTTCACAAAAAATTCAAGATGTGTGTCTGCTCTATATCCCTGATTATTGCTTCACGTACTCATAGTTGCTCAATATTCAGTCTGCTCTTTTTCTATGCTCTGAAAGCCATTCTACTATACTGGGAGAAGGTGATCTTACCCACTGTGCAATATGTTTGTTGTCTAGTTAACTGATCTGCCTAAATGTAAAATAATTTACGCTGGCAGACATTGCTGGATGCTTCTGCCTCCCCGATAGCTGGCCTATCTACAGTGAAGGAAATAAGTATTTGATCCCCTGCTGATTTTGAATGTTTGCCCACTCACAAAGAAATGATCAGTCTAAAATGGTAGGTGTATTGTAACACTGAGAGACAGAATAGCAACAAAAACTTCAAAAGAAATGCATGTCTAACAAATGATGCACTGACTTGCATGTTCATGAGGGAAATAAGTATTTGATCCCCTATCATTCAGCAGGATTTATGGCTGCCAGGTGTCTTTCATACAGGTAACAAGCTGAGATTAGAAGCAGTCGCTTAAAGGGAGTGCTGCTAATCTCATTTTGTTACCTGTATAAAAGACACCTGTCCACAGGAGCAATCAATCAGATTCCAAACTCTCCACCAGGGCAAAGACCAAAGAGCTGTCCAAGGATGTCAGGGACAAGATTGTAGACCTACACAAGGCTGGACTGGGCTACCAAACTATCGCCAAGCAGCTTAGTGAGAAGGTGGCAACAGTTGGTGCAATCATTCACAAATGGAAGAAACACAAAGCAACTGTCATTCTCCCTAGGTCTGGTGCACCATGCAAGATCTCACCTCGTGGAGTGTCAATGAATATGAGAACAATGAGGAATCATCCTAGAACTACACGTGAGGATCTTGTCAATGATCTCCAGGCAGCTGGGACTACAGTCACCAAGAAAACAATTGGTAACACACTACGGCGACAATAGTATGCATTCATGTGAAGGATGGCATCTGGGCCCCCCTTATTACTAAGGGGGGGTTTCCAGATTTCAGTTAGCCTCCAAATACCACAGCCACTATCCAGGATTGTAAGGAAGAGACCCTTGTGCTCATCAACATAAGGTGCTTTGCCTTAGGCTATATATAGGCTGTATGCTTGGATTATGGGTCTGGTATAGATTTTTAGGGGGTCTCATACATTTTTTTGCATGGTTAATCTTCCAAAAATCCAATAAAATCCATACCAAATCCAGAAAGTTTGGTATTGAATTTCTGTGAGATCTTATGTATTTTTTTGGCATGAGATACTACTTTACAATCTATACCAGATTAAAAAAAATATTTTTTTTTTCATTCTTGCTGTAGATTCTGCAAAGGTAACATCTACAAAAAAAAAGCACAGACATGTTGAAAGGTCTCCCCAGATACATAACAGATCCCTAGAGGGTGTGTGCGTGCGTGTGTGTGGTGTGTGCGTGTGTGCGCGTATGTGTGTGCTGTTCTTATTTATTTAGTTTTTTATAGACAGGCAATGAGATGTCATTTGCTGGTAATTTTAAACACTTTTTTCCTTTGTAAATCTCAAAGCTGCAGCAGCACTGTCTGTACATCACAGAGATGTGCCCCTTCACAGACAGTGTTAGGGCACCACCCAGGCATTATATTTAAAGGGATTGGTAATTTTTAATGTTTCAGTTTAATCATGTAAAAAACATATCACTATTACTGGCAAAATGGAATTAAAAAATGTTTTTGCATTGGTATATGCTGCCCATTCTTTTTTTTTTTTTTACACACCCTTGCCCATTAGTCCAGAAAATGTGCATTTTTAATTTGACAGATTCAGCTCCAATTGATTTCAATGGGATTCAGGTTCTGCAACCAAACTTCTTTGAATTTCACAGAACAACGCTCAAACCAAACCCAGGGCAGTTTGGCTCATCCCTAACAAAGACAAGCAATACTATCTTCAATATTATCTAGCATATTGAATATCTGTATCATCATACAAATTATTTTCAATACAATCTCAATATACACTACTAATTCCTCTGTATAATCCATTTATTCCACTTCGAATGGATATGACTGCATTTAAATGGTGGCTAGATAAAATATGTACAAAACAGGTAATTTTATTGATCATAAAGGTATTCTCACAAATGACCATTTAAAAAACACTTATTTCATGAAAAAAAATTCCTTAATGCTAAACATTTAGATCAAATCAGATTATGCAGGTTATACAGAAAATTCATGAAACAAAGACCATTTCTGCTATGACATTTTGAACATGGGTACTTCACTTCAACGGGACAAAAAGGGAGTATTTAATTCCTATACACTCTGAAAAAACTACAGAAATCAAAGAATTGCACAAAGGGCTATACAAGCCGACTATGGGATAACTATTATGTCTCTCATTGAAGCAAACTTTAAGGTAATCTCCAGGTGATATACAGTGTATTCAAAAACATCCTTCCAATTGCAAGCTTCCAGAGCTCCAAGAATAGCAGTGATGGTCAGGTGATACACAGTAACAGGGAAAGATGATACCACGCTCAACAGCCTTGACCACTGCTCAGAAACAACAGGATACTGATGGCAAAGTATAAGACCTATGAGGGACCCTACAAACTGGCTAATTTTTTCAGTACAGCTTTTGTGCATGAGACACAAAATGGAGCCAGACCAAGACAGTCTCCTGCATCATCAAGAGCAGGAGTCTCCAAACTATGGCCCTCCAGGTGTTGAGGAACTGCAAGTCCCATGAGGCCTTGCAAGACTCTGACAGCCACAGTCAAGACTCCCAGAGGCAGAGGCATGATGGGACTTGTAGTGCTTCAACAGCTGGAGGGCCATAGTTTGTAGACCCCTGATCAAGAGCAAGGGTCTCCAAACTATGGGCCTCCAGCTGTTGAAGTACTATCATGCCTCTGCCTCTGTGAGTCTTGCCTGTTGCTGTCAGAGTCTTTCAAGGCCTCATTGGACTTGCACTTCCTCAACACCTCACCCAGGTGAGAATCTTTACAAAATACAAAAGGACACTACAATGTTAACATCTTGTATAAAATGTCAGCAGCCTTGCAAAGACAAGGGTCTGCAGATAATTTCCTAGTTTATACAAGGGAACACATGGAGCACACATATAACTTTCCTATGATGGTACAACAATTGCTGGTCACTAGTGTAATCCATTGAAATGTTATTACTTACAATATTTTTTTTTTAAATGGACATTTATTATATGGCTGTGGTCTGCCATTTAGGATCACTCACAAGGACAGAACTTGTATGCTGCACAGGAGGACTCAGCTGGTGAGCAGGGCAGGCAAGGACTACATATCCCAAGAGGGGTAGCATGTGGGCAGGGGCATATAAATATCAAAACCTGGGAGATTGGCCAGGAGAGTGCGGGAAGAGACTGAAGGAGAAGGTAGTGTGCTGACGGCTGAGGTGCTGGACTGGGCAGCAGAGCCAGGGTTGGAGAGAGAGGAGGAGCGGAAAGAGCCTACTGAGCACCCAGCCTCCCACGCTGCCCAGCAGGCCAATCTGACAGATAGAGACTAGACAGGAGGCTGAGACTGAGCTGGCAAGTCCATGGACTGACCCTGTTTGCAGAGAAAAAAAAGACTGCTATGATCTGACAGATTACTTTGATTGGGTGAGAGAGACCCATTGTCAGGGCTCCCGGGTATGACCAGAGGTGTGTGACTGACGCAGGGAAACGCAGACTTCAGATATGTTATAAACAATGTAATTTATTAACACTAACCATACAAACATAAACGCAGTGCAATACTAAAACATAACACAGTGCAAACCAACCAACCACCCACAGATAACAGTACATACAATGCAAGCGTCGTCAGGCAGGCGGGGTCAATATCAGTCGGGCAGGTAGGTACAGGGGGAGCAAGCGGAGAATGGTCGGGGTCACAGGCCAGGTTCAGCAGGTAGCGGGCAGCGTGGTACAGAGGGTCAGGCAGAGGAGAATGGTCAGACAAGCCAGGGATCAGAGCAGGGTCAGCAGAGAATCAGACAGGAACAGAGAGCAGGAACAGGATACAGGGCCCAAGAGAAACACAACACCAAGGCAGAGTCTGCAGGTCTGAATGTCCCTTAAATACACCAGTATAATTAGTTCCAGGTGTTTGACTGGCTGCAAGGTTGAGTCTCTGATTGCTGGGAGCACCCGCTGGCCAGCCCTGGTACTGCAGCTCATAAGGCAGCTGAGTCCCACTATTGCTGGCCAGTCCATTCCTGACACCCATGCACTCACTAACTTAGTGAATACTGATAGTTTGCCACCTCAGCTATCTACCTACACATAGTTGAGAACTTTACATATAGTTGCCTCAGTTTGTGGCCTACTTCTCGCAGCCACCATCATTGAGATACATCTACATTGCGGTTTATTGTACAAGCTAACTGCAGGACATACAGTTGCAAGCCAGGATATAGCAGTGCCAACTAAAACAACAAGTTTCCCTTCTAAAACCAAGCAGGATTCCCATGACTGTTTATTTTTGCCTTTGATGTACAAAGGGAGCTGTCTTTACCTATAGACATTTATGCTAATTGTTGCTATTCATTGCTTCAAGTCGGCCCCATGTTTAGTGCTTTAAAGAGGACCCTGCTTTAATTCGCTACCATCTCAAGGAACTATATGGCACACCTCAACTCAACTTCATACCAACTGGGCCCCAACGAGCGTGCAGAAGGCACTGTAGTGTTTTTACAGGGACAGTGCTCAATTTCAAATGAGAATTCTCTTTCCTTCACATCTAATCCTTGTCATCTACTTCTGAGGACCCACAGTGAGCTTACCTGTTTCTTGATAGTTGTTTTCTACTCACTGGGGATTCAGCAGTCCCCTCAGATTGGAGGCAGTGGATTACTTATAAAAGCAGGCCTGTTAACAGTTATTGTTGCTTTATGGTGAATGTTGTTACTTTTGCTCACAATTACCAAAAGTGATTATATTTTTTGCATATATTACAAACTAAATAAAAAAAATTGCAGCTTTTAGTACCAGAGTTCATCACATAGAACATAAAATGCAGGAGTTTGCCAAAGCTCATAATGAGCTAACTGATGTGCTCAAGAAATAGATGGCAATTTCCAAAAAACTATACTGAAAATGGCGGATATAGGAAACAGATTCTGCGGAAATCACAAATCAGGGGAATTACTGAATCTGTCTCACTAGCAGATCTCAGGCAACATATACAACACATGATTACAGCATTATTGTCCTCTACTGCTCCTCAGGAAGTAATGGTAGACAGGGCCAGTGGACTGCCTAAGCTTTCATACATCACTAAAAGATTACCTAGGGATATTCTTACTAAAATAAATTTTTACCACCTAAAGGAAAAACGAATACAAATTGTTTATAGATGGGGTTATCCCTCAAAGATTATTAGTACCAAAGATTAATCCACACACGCAATCTCCTCTATGAAATACTGTCTGTGCCACATGAAAAAATGGGGAAATCTACTACCACCTGAAAATAACAACCCTCCCGAATTTTCCCCTGGCAGAATCTCTCCACAATAACAAACATGTCCTGACTGCACAAAATTCCTTTTCTAAATTGTTTTGAAGCTCTAATCTTGATGTTTGTGAAAAAGATATACTGTAAATCCCCACATTTTCATTCCTCTAAACACATACAACAATAAAAAGTTCCTGTCATCCAACGTGATGACATCACAAGCTCTGTATAAAGGCATTTTGTCACAGATTACATGACTTCTTCAAAGTGTACCAAGATACATTTTCAACTGCAAGAATTTTGACCAAACAGACTATTATACGGCTGCAATCACCTCAACCAAACAGACTCAATGGAGATGTGGGACTCCCAGTTCTGAGGGATTATTTTAGGAAGCCTTTATTAGACCAGTAAGCATATGGTTTTATCTAACAAAAAATAAATTGTGGAATGCGCATGCACGAGGCCTCAGGGACACATGTTGTCAGGGGCTACCACGATCCACGGCTCGGAGCAGGCGAACTGTGCCTGTTCACTCTAGTGTGCGGGCACTAGGTCCTGGCCAGCCGCGGCGGAGACGGAGTCCGCGGATGCGCACTCGGAGCCACGGGTGCGCACCTGGCACCAATGACAGCGCAGGGAGCAATATTTATTTCAAATAGTTTTTATTGAAACATTTTTAACATCTAAACAGTATATACAAACAGTCATATGGAGAGGTTCACATATGAAAAGTTTACCGCATATAAGGGGTAAGAAGGGGTGACAAATCCCCACCATTTGGCTGGGGAATCAATTATCGTAGTCATATTTACAAGGGAGCAATATTTAAATCGCCCTGCACTGACAGCTGCTGCCGTTTGGTCTCCCTGTGTTCCTGATCTTGTTCTGTGTTTCCTGCTGACTCGGATTTGTTGCTGACCTGGCTGTTCTCTCCTGCTCTGACCCCTGGCTTTCCTGACCTCCCTTCTGGATGCCCCCTTGTGGATCTGTTCTTCTTTTGCTGACCTGGCGTGTGACCCGACCATTCTCTGCCTGCTGCTTTGTACCACACTGCTCCCACGGCTACCGACTCGGCTTGTCTGACCACGCTCTTGCTCATCCATCCATCCACCTTGCCTTGGCATATCCGCCTCTTCACATCAGGCTCTCACCCTGCAGGAACCTCTGGCGGATTCCTCTACCACGGGTGGGTGTACTCAGGAGCCGCGACCTGGTCTCGGTTCGCTACAAGTCCATCCCCACCATCAGGGGCCCTGGTGAACAAGTGGACCGGGACTTAGACTCCGCGCTCTGGGGAAACCTGACCAGTGGGCTGCTAGAGGTACTGCCAGGCGGTTCCTTACACATGTAGTGACCAAGGTCCACAACTCACCGCATTACCTGCTTGCATAGTCTTTGAGGGACTGGGGTTACTTTCTCACACACATCCCTAAGATCGAGGGGCAGCGATGCACTGCAGGATGGAAGTAGAGGGGAAAAAGAAGCCCAGCCTGCCCGTTTAGCAGCCCCTATCCACGCGTGCTTCACAGCCTCTGGCAATACTAGCAAAGATGGTGCTGGGGCAGCTGGCTGCAGCACACTGACCCGCCGACTCTCACCATGGCAATCGTCCACTGCACATGAGAGGGGTTGCAGGAGAGAGATCCTGGCTCCTCACCCTTCCAGGACAGAATGGCTACCACACAAACGTTTGAGAGGGGGGTGGAGCCTGAGCATGGCGGCACGGGAGAGTGTGGTTTAAACACTCCTCGCAGCCTCCCCCCGTGTATCCTCCCTGAGATGTCCCTTCTACCCTGAGATGTCCCATCTACCGTGACTGGCTGTATCGGAGAGTGAGCGCAGTGTTGCACAGCTGGAGAAGGGTCTTGGAGACGGCGTGGCGGCGAGTTCATAGGGAGACGTCTGAGCTCCTGATCCCCTGGTGATTACTGCGACAGCTCCGGACGAAGAGCAGGGTTGCCTAGGAGACGGCAGCACAGCTGAGCAGACACGTGGGCTACCGCGGAGGAGCTCTGGGAGTGGGGGAAAATGCCGGCGTCCCGGCGTCCAAGTCAGTCGGGTGATTGAAGGAAGGGGGAAACGCCGGCATTCCGTCTACATATTTAGAATACAAACCCCACACTGGCTCCAAAACTATATCCAGACCCATACCATCGTCTCCATAGTGTCGACATACTACCTCCATACCTTAACAACGTCTCCACATTGCCTCCATACTATCTTCATACCTATACCAGCATCGCTATATTGCCTCCATATTGCCTCCATACCTATACTACCATCCTCATATTGCCTCCATATTACTCTCAGATTGCTCTTATACCAACACCTCCATACCAACACCTCCATTCCATCTCCAACCATATTACCATCTATAACCCAGGAGAATACGGAAAGGAAGACAAGGTTTAAAGAGACTCTCATAAGAATCCCACCAAGAGAAGATAGGAGAGGCCAGCATACCCCAACGTGGAGGGTGAGTGATTAATGGGACCTCCCTGCAGGTCTCCTTGAACTCCTTATACATAACTCTCCATATACACTGGATATATTTGCTGGATTCTTTGTTTTTTTCTTTTTTCCTTCCTTCTCACATATATGGGATTTGTGCATTGGATTTCCTTGTGTTTGTAATAAGACATTATATATATATAGCAGCTAAGTGGAAGTAAGGAAAAAGTGGTCCCCTGGGGAGGGCCTGGAAGAGCTGAAGATGAAAGGTAAAAATATCAAAGGGAGCGGGCCTAAGAACATCCAAACTGGCACGATTAAGAAGTATGTGTCACAAGGAAATGTTACCCCAGAAAGAAGTATGGATAATAGTCAGAGACTTTCCCTGGGCCCAGTATACAATAATCAAATGGAAGGTATTGAACCGAGAGAGTTGGAAAGAGATATGCAAATACCTAATAAAAAAGAAATGGCGGAGATGTTTAAAGGTTTGGAAAATTCAATAAAGCAAGAGATGGGGATGATCCGGGAAGATCTGGGACAATTGTTAACTAGGGTGGAGGAAATGGAGGAGAAGGTACAAGCCCAAGCTCAGACCATCCCAAAATTAGAGAAATGGATAATTGAAGATAGAAAAGAAGATATGAGATTGCACTATAGGATGGAAGAACAAGAAAATAGAGAAAGGAGAAATAATATCAGAGTAAGAGGAGTTCCGGAACTAACACAGGGGGAAGATCTAAAAGAGCTATCTGGTAAAATCTTGAACTTTATAATGGATAAATCGGATGAGGAGATGTTTAAATTGGATGAAGTATATAGGATTGGGAAGTATCAACAAGGAAAAGGGGTAGAAAAACCAAGGGATATAATTGTTAAATTCCATAACTATGGAGACAGAGAAGAGATATGGAAAAAGATTAAAGGAAGAACAAATATTACATATGGAGGGAAAAATATCCAAATTTTTGCAGATTTGACAGCAGAGACTCTGAGAAGGAAGAGATCACTGAAACCCCTACTAGAAGAGATGAAAAAACAAAGTGTGAAATACAGATTGGGCCGTGACTTAAGTTTAATTGGGTGGAGGGATGGAACTACAGCTATCTTAAGATTGCCGGAGGATATGGAAAAATTTTGTGATAAATTTGGACTGCAGAGACAAGTGATACCTGGTTGGGAAGTGGAGGAGGGAGAGCTGGACATTTGTGGGTCAGGAAAGTGGAAGCTGGTTAAAAGGGGAAATAGAGAATCAATAGATAAGGGGACATTGGGGAGGAGGGGGGGGGTAAGCGGTCATGGGCAGAGTTGAACCCCTATAGAGGGATCAAAAGTGGAACATGATCCAAAGGCATAAAAGGCCTGGGGGGGTGGGGAGGCGGGAGGGAGGGGGGGGGGGAGTTGGCAGGGGGGGAGGGTTGGGGAGGGTGGGGGTTGGGGAGAGGTGAGGGTGGGAGGGAAATGGATGATAAGGGTAATACTCTGCAGGATAGAGAGAGGTACTAAAAGCAAGGGTAAAGAGAAGGAGGATAGTTATGAGATCTCTAGTTAAAAGGGAAAAAAGATGGATATAAAAAGGATGGAAGATTTACAAGTCATCACTTATAATGTAAAGGGGTTAAATTGTCCTGGGAAGAGATTTAGGTTATTTAAGGAATTACATCATCAAGCAGTTTTGGTGGTTTTTTTGCAGGAGACACATTTTGAGATAGAATCAAAGGTGAAGCTGAAATCTAGAGATTACCCAACATGGTATTATGCAGATTCCCCGATTAAGAGAGCTAAAGGGGTGGCAATAGGGTTCAGAAAAAATATAAGATTTGAACTGAAGGACAGGAAAGTATATTTGTTCTTGAAGGGTAAAATACAAGAGGTGGAGTGCACAGTAGCTAATATATATTGTCCAAATAAAAAAACAGAGGAGTACTTGAAGGGTGTGTTAAAAAAGTTGATGGATTTTAAAGAGGGGTGTACAATAGTGGCGGGAGATTTTAATTTTTGTATAGATCCACAAAATGATACAACTTCTAATGTGCAGCGAGAGGGGAGTAGATCTCTGAGACTATTAAAGAAGGTGATCCATGAATGCCAATTGGTAGATGCATGGAGAATCTTGCATATGAAAGATAGAGACTACACATTCTTCTCAAATGCACATCAGATGTACTCAAGGTTGGACTATGTATTGATAGAACACCACTTCATAGACTTAATGGTTAAAGCAGATATAGGAGTAATGACTCTTTCGGATCATGCCCCTGTTGTATTGAGGATGGGATGGGGAAAGAGGAGAACAGAAGGGGTAGGTTGGAGGCTGAATGAAGCACTTCTCAAGGACAAGGATATTGCACAGAGGATTGGGAAGGAAATTGAGAGATTCTTTAGAGAGAATGAGACTGAGGATGTGTCTAAGGCAACAGTATGGGAGGTTCACAAGTCATATATAAGAGGAATTCTGATTGCAATTGGGGCAAGAAAGAAAAGAGAAAGAAGAGAAAAAATTAGTGGATTCTTAAAGGATATATCGGAGCTAGAACAGATACACAAAATAGAATGCTAAAAGAAATTAAGCAGAAGATAATAAAAAAGAAAGAGGAACTGGAAACTCTGATGGAAGAGGAGAGAAGGAGAGTGTATAACAAAGTGTTAAGTGAAAACTATAAATGGGGAGATAGGCCGGGAAAATATCTAATGAGAACCTTAAGGAAAAAAAAAAATAGGAATTATATAGATAAAATAAAAAGCCCTAAGGGAGAATTGGTCCACTCAAATAAAGAGATCGCAAAGATGTTTGTGGAGTATTACAGGAAGTTGTATAACATCACCCCATACGATGAAGTAAATAATATGGAAAAGGTAAAAAGGGAAAAAAGGAAGATTTATCTAAAAAATGCGGGATTACCGAAAATAAAAGAGGACCAACTAAATTCCCTTGAAGCAGAGATTACACAAGAAGAGATAAAGGTAGTAGTAAAAAGCATGGAGATGGGGAAGAGTCCAGGACCAGATGGTTATACAGCAGGGTACTATAAAAAATTTAGTGAAATATTAAACCCCAAATTGGAAAAATATATGAACACCCTGGGAGGAGAGATGGACATGAGGGGAGAATCTTTACAAGCTCATGTGGTACTGTTACACAAAGAAGGGAAGGACGCCTCGCAATGTTCGAGTTATAGGCCCATCTCACTGTTGAATTTAGACACTAAGATATATGCAAAGGTCCTAGCGAATAGGTTGAAGGAGTTTATGCCTGAATGGATACATGGAGATCAGGTGGGCTTTGTCCCAGGAAGAGAGGGCAGGGACAATGGGCTGAGATCCCTGATGCTGATACAGAGAAGTAAAAAAGGGGAGGTACCGGTGGTGGCCCTTTCAATTGACGCAGAAAAGGCCTTTGATAGAGTAGACTGGGGCTTCATGATGGACACCTTAGAAGACCTGGGAATTGGAGGTAGAATGAGGGAATGGATTGGAAAACTGTACAGCAAACCCTCTGCAGTGGTAATAGTAAATGGGGAAAAAACAGAGCCCATCGGGATGTCAAATGGAACAAGGCAGGGATGCCCTTTGTCCCCCTTATTATATGTTTTGTCATTAGAGCCTCTTTTATCAACAATAAGGAAAAATGGAAACATAAGGGGAATTCAGATAGGAAGTGTAGAACATAAACTGGCAGCTTTTGCTGATGATCTGCTGTTTTATGTGGGGAATCCCAGGACAACACTCCCAAATCTTATGAAACTGCTGAAGGAATATGGAGAATTATCAAACTTAAAAATCAATCCAACAAAAACTGAGATCTTAAACATAAATATCCCAAAGAGTGAACAAGAAAAAATACAAGAAGAATTTCCCTTTATTTGGAAAGAAAGAGATATAAAATATTTGGGAGTAAGGCTTAGCGCGTCGTATAAAAACTTGTATAAACTAAACTATATTTCTTTATTAAATGAAGTAAAGGGGGAATTAAAAGCATTAGAGAGAGGAATCCCATCGTGGTTAGGACGTATAAACTTGGTAAAAATGATAATTGTACCAAAAATCTTATACAGATTCCAAATGATACCAATTAAACTCCCGGAAGCTTTTTTTAATGTATTAAAAAGAATGATAACGGGATATATCTGGAGGAAGAAAAAACCGAGGGTGTCCCACGAAATACTAAGTAGAGATAAAGAGAAGGGTGGTCTGGGAGTTCCAGATATAAAGAGATATTATAAAGCAGTATTATTAGGGAGAATTTTTGATTGGACGTTTAATTTAGAGGGGAAAAGTTGGGTAAAAATATAGGTAAAAACACTTTGAATAGAATAATATGGCTACCGACACAATATAGAGGATTGAAGGAGGATTTAAGTTTGTACACTGTAAATGTATTAAGGGAATGGGATAAAATACACAAATATATGAAATGGGAATTTAATTCTGTACTTATGCCACTAAGAAACACAGAATTTTTTCCACCAGGTAGAGAAGAGATAACAGGTAGATGGTTTATAAAGGAGGATGTCCAACTCAGAGATATAATGGGGGATGGGAAACTGAAGACCTTTAAAGAGTTGGAAAAGGAAAAGGGAAATATATTCACTAGGCTAGATGAGTGGCGTTATTATCAATTAAAACGTTTTTGGGGAAACCTCCCAAAACCCCTGAGAACGAAAAAGGATTGGAATATGTTTGAAAGGTTGTTGGATTCATGGGGTGATGGGAAACATGGAATAGCTAAAGTATATGGAATTCTCACAGATCTAGACACAAACACTAAACCATTGCACATTGTGAATTGGGAAAGAGATATGGGGGTGGTATTAGATGAAGGAAAACAAAAGAAAATAAATAGATTAGTCCACGGAAAGGTAAGTTTGAGGGATGTAGAATTAAATTATAAATGTCTGACAAGATGGCACATTGTTCCGAGTGTGGAGGGTAAGATAAGTGCGGAGAAATCACAGTGGTGTTGGCGAGAGTGTGGGGAAGTGGGGACAGTTTTTCATATTTGGTGGGAATGTCCAAAGATTCAAATATTCTGGAAAAAAATAATATATTTAATAGAGAACATCATTGAAATGAACATCGGGTTAGATCCTGGGTTGTGCCTGTTACACAGTTCAGAGATATCAGTTAGTAAATATAAGAAATTAGGTTTAGGGTACCATCTGAACGCAGCAAAAAGCCTGATCCCCAAATATTGGAAGAAAAAAGAAATACCGAAAGAGGAAGAGTGGATAGAGAGAGTAAACTGGACTAGGGAGATGGAGAAGACATATTATATACAGGAAGATAAGCTGGAGATATATCTCGCGAAATGGGAAAAATGGGAAAATTTCGTAATAAGTATGAGAAAGTGAAGAGTAGAACGTTATAGAGAAAAATTGGGTAGGATATGCTTGCTTTGGATACAAGCCAAGGAAATGCACAGTGGGGGGAGAGGGGTCAAGGTTTTAAGAGGGGGGTAATTGAAATAATAAGAAAAAATCGTATATTTATGATGATTGAGATGAATTTGTTTATTGTTATTTCTGTGAAAATTATTAATAAATATTTAAATAAAAAAAAAGAATGGCTACCACACCACAAGTGATACTATTCCTCTCCTCCCTCCTCTGCCTCCCCAAGAGGGAGAACAGACTGTGTCACATTCCCAGCCTCCTACATAGATCTCCACATGGCGGAACTGGCAGAGTCAGCCCTCAGCTAACCATGCTCTACACCTGAACAACCACCTATCTATTCAGGCGATGCTGTGCTGATAGCCAGATTTTCCACTTTACTCCAGCAGGAACTTAAAGGAGACCTACAGACCATTAGTGAGCGGCTGTACACCATTGAATCAAAAATGGATGGCACGGTCCGCCGAGTCAATAAAAACTCCAAAATCATAGGTGGCCTGCAGGCTCAGTTAGACCAAGGAAACACAAACATTGAAGATCTGGAGAACAGATCCAGAAGATATAAGGCGTCCCATTAGATGATGAAAGAGCTTATCCCCAATATTTCCCCTTACCAACTTGAGATTGATCCATTGGGCACTCACTGCTCCTATACAATATGGCCTACCTCAAGATATCATTATGAAGCACCACCACTACAGCATATAGGAGAAGTTGTCTGCTGCCAGAACCTCTATGGAACTTTCCTTGCGGGGACACAACATCCAATTGTTGGCAGTTCCTTTTTAAGTTGGCATTCACATATAAGGGAAAGTCTCACTTGTTTACAAATTTTCAAGATGGCGAGGAAGCACTCCTGAATCTGGGTTTTATCTCTAAAGAACCATCCACCTTACGTTCACACCGCTCTGACGACCAACCCCTGTCGCCAATCTGGACCCAGCAGTCAAAATAATCTACCAGCAGATCACCACCTGCAACCTGAACTCCTGTTCTTGAGACCTGCAAAATATCATCACTCCTTCTCAAAGGGACACTACACCACTTTAGTGTGTCTTATCCAAGATATCACAACCTTACAACTGTACGCTTCAACCCATTAACCTCTTATACGGGACTGCTCACTTGCAGAAAGGCTGTGGAAAGACTTGTCCATATGACTCTTCCCTTCAGCCCCTCCCTTCTCACTCTACCCTTTTTCCTTCACTCCTTCCATTTTACCCCAACCTTCTTCCCTACCCTCAATTTCCCAATCCCCCTGGACCCAAACAGCTGTCTTCATAAGAGATGAGTAGCCAGTGGCTACTGACCCATGTCTATCCGCTTCCTGTCCCCCCTTCCTAATCAGAATTGCTACAGGATTATTTCGGGGGACTGTAGGAACCCAGTTTGCCACCTTGGAGGCCTCTCATTGAGCCCCCTTGAACCCCATTCCTTAGAGCATTATCCCCCCTACCCCCAAAGTTTTACTCCAGTTTATTAGATATGTGCCAGTGGAGTAACACAGGCCACTTGAAGTGCACTTGTCACCACCCCTGGTAATGGTGACAACTCTACTACTTCATATGGGGAAACACCCCACTTTTCAAAGTTTTTCGGACGACAGTTATTTTTAAAATTGCTGGTCAAATTTTGGTTCTTCACTGATGTTATAATTTTGTCTGTACTTTCCCTTTCTTTGACCTTTGGTTTTTCTCACTACTGCTCTACTTTTATCCTTCAGCGGTCCCCTCATGAGCTTTATGATCTTTCGGGTAATCCTATTGCCCTCATTGAGATTGTGATTTTTTTGGAGAATTATGCCCAACAAGTGCAACCTACATGTCATCTATGAGGAAGCAACACCCATCTCAATACAAAATTATATCCCACAATGTACAGGGTTTTAATTCCCCTCTCAAACGGACCAAAGCCTTTCAATTGTATTATAAACTGGGAGGAGACATCTTGCTCCTCCAAGAAACCCACTTCACCAGAACTTCTGCTCCAAAATTCTTCCACGCCAAATACCCTGCTATTTATCTCACCAATGGTTCAAAGAAAAAACAGGGAGTAGTAATCTGTATAGCTAAAACGGTCCCCTTTACGCAAAGGGAAGTCACAAAGGATAAAGAGGGAAGGTATATACTGTTGAGGGGAAAGTTAACAATTTGGCTGTCACCCTAATATCCTATTATGCCCCGAATATGGGACAGCATTTTTCCGTGACATGTTGAACATCCTGCTGCCTCACACAATGGGCCATGTGCTCCTGGGGGGAAACAGCAACACCTCACTGGATCAAATATTAGATAAATTGAACCCCATCAGGTCTTCTCTTAAACATGTCCCTAAACAAGGCTGTGCCTTAGAGAAGTTACTACACTCCCATGACCTGGTAGATGTATGGAGGGACAACCAGAGATTATACTTTATATTTTCATGCCCACAAGACCTACTCAAGAATAGACCACCTTTTTACTTTTTCTCCTCTGCTGCCATTTATCTCTGGAGCACAAATTTCCACTACTAAATAAAAGTTAGAAAAGCGCCACACTTTAACCTTCTATCAATAATAAGATCACTACAGCCGCAACTCCCAACCTAAAAGAAATTTTTTGGCGTAAATGTAGAAAAAATATATATAGGAATGCGCTAAATTTAAATATCACCATATGATAAAGTGTCCATAATAAATCTGTAAAAGTCCAAACACCATAAATAACTCAAAAATTCATCTCACCGTGATTAATCCACCACAAAATAAATTGGATAAACTCACCAGAGCTAAATGCTGATCAGATTATAGACCAGCAACAGCGTTTTTGCTCTGGGAGCGATGAATAAACGGTACAGATGTAGATGTCAGACTACCTCTCTAAATACCGCACGCACTCTGCATAGCGGCACCAACTCAACCAATTACAGCGGCGCTATACTGACACAGCGCCCCTCGATTGGTACAATTACAATATAAACCATATACAGTGAATACATGATCGGTACCTATTTAATATATACTTTATTCTAAAACCGGAAACAGAAGTGTCAAAAATGTGTGTATATAACCCAACATAGCATACCTGCCAATTAAAGGGCCATACACACAGATTAAAGTACCACTCTGCCCCCAAAACATAAAACATATAAAAATGTTTTTTTTTTTGTATAAGAAAAACCATAGTATAACATATACTGCATACAACCTGCTCCAATTACAAATATAGAACATAGTATCTCTTCAATCAATTACTGTCACATACCCCCAAATCCAAGTAAAGCTATATATATTTTTTCTACGGGTATAACAACCCATTTCAATACAGGAAATGAATAATTGTGCAAAATTCATTATACCCACTCCTAATAATCCACTATATCGATATTAAACTAAAAATTAGTCAGGAAACAATTCAGATCAATGTCTAGATTTAGACCCCTCGGTGTCAAAGAATCTAATTCATATATCCAAAAAGTCTCCCTCTTGTATATCTCATTAATTAAATCGGAACCCCTCCAAAGTTTTTTTACTCTTTCAATCCCGTAAAATGTCGCTAAACTTGGGTCACTATTGTGTTTTAATTTAAAGTGTCTTTAAACACTATGCTTATCAAAGCCTTTTTTTTATATTGTTGAAATGTTCACCTATTCTGGTCTTTAATAATCTCCCTGTTCTGTCCACGTACTGAAGCTGACACGAGCACTCCAGGACGTATATCACATTAGAAGAGTTACATGAAATTAATTGATCGATCTTATACTCCTTCTTTGTTGGATTTGAAACAAACTTTTTTCTTCTTATTCTTGAAGCTCTATTAACTGTTTTACATGCTTTACATTTATTGCAATGAACAAAGCCTCGAAGGTCAGGGAAGAAATTGATTTCTTTTGGTAGGTCTAAAACATTCTGCAGCAATCTCGTCTTCAACGATCTATTTTTCCTATAGATGAATTTCGTTTTTTTAGGAATAATTTTTTTCAACGTCTCATCTTTAAGCAATATAGGCCAGTATTTTTTAAAAATACCTTCGATGTTTTTATACTGATTATTGAAATTGGTGATAAAGGCAACATCAGTTCTTTCATTTTTTATTCTCCTATTAGATAAAAGGATGTTTCTATCTTTTTTATCAATAACCTCTGTCTCAGCTGTCAAAAAAGATTTTTTGTACCCTTTATCTATAAATCTATCTATCAGTTTGATCAACAAAATCCTTCCGTAAACTACAATTTCTTTTAATCCTAGTAAACTGACTTCTTGGAGTATTAAATAACCATTTTGGATGATGTCCACTAGAAATTGGAATGTAACTTTTATCGATGTCCTTAAAAAAAAGACCTGGTGTAAATATGTCCTTCATATTTATATAGTGTTAGGTCCAAAAAATCAACACTTTCAAAATCATTAACAACCGTGAACTTCAGACCATAATGGTTCTCATTGATACTATTTGAAAATACATCAAGAACTTCTAATGAGCCCCTGCAAATTACTACAATATCATCAATATAGTAATTTGGCCATCTGTCAAAGATACACTTTTCTTCCCATTTATCCATAACAATATTGGCCACACTAGGAGCATACTTAGCTCCCATTGCAACACCCCTACACTGTTGGAAAAAGGTGTTATTATACCAGAAAAAGTTGTTCGACACTTCAGCAACTCAATGATAAATCGTCTTTGGGTCCTTTTAATATTCAATTTATGTTTTAACCCCCATTTAACTGCTCTAATCCCATCCTCTTGGTTGATACTGGTATATAGGGATTCAACATCAATAGTGACCAAAAGAAAATCATCAATATTTGCTATGGATCTAAGAATATTAATAAGTTCACCACTGTCTCTCAAGAAGGAACGATTATTTCTTACTATCGGCTGTAGAAATGAATCTATATACTCCCCAATCCAGGAAAAAATGGAATTAATCCCACTCACAATGGGTCTGCCAGGGGGTTTCTTTTTGTCTTTGTGTAATCTCGGTAAATAATATATAGTTGGAATTTTCTGATTTTTTATATATAAATATCTTGCCTCTTTTTCATTTAGAACTCCTGAATCTTTGCCCTTATTAATGAAATATTTTAGCTTACTTTTCAATCTCTTTGTTGGATTCAATGTCAAAATATTATAGGTATCTTTGATATTGAGCAGTCTGCTCATCTCTAATTCATAGTTTTTTTTTTTCAAAATTACAATACTCCCTCCTTTATCAGCGCCTCTGATAACAATCTCTTTTCTTTCTTCCAATTCTTTATTTCCCTGTCTGATATCCTTTAAGGTATAATTTTTATTCTTTAAATCCATATTTTTAATATCAGTCTCAACCATTTTTTTAAAAACTTCCAAAAATTCATTCCCTGTATTTTTCGGATTGAAGGTAGAAGAATTCTTTGAACTACTATGTTCATAAATACTCGCTGATACTTTAGAATTCCCATCATTCTTTTTATCATTATTCCATTCAAAAAATGTTCTTATATTACATTTTCTTACAAATTTCTGTATATGGATAAAAACATCAAATTTATTAACATTCGTCCTAGGTATATATTTCAGACCTAAATCTAATACTTTCAATTCACTCTCTGTTAGAAAAATCACTTAAATTAAAAATCCCAGTGCCTATGGATCTCTTTTCCTTTTCTTTTTGTTTGCCCCCTCTCTTGCCCCTATATCTTCTCCATTGTTTCTTGTCCCATATACATCCTTCCATCCCCTGTAATTGGGGCTGTAATACCTCATCTCTGGATCCCATCCTCTGCTGGGGTCTTTAAAACCCTCCCTGGTGGAAAAATTCCCTTGATGACCTCCCCTTCTAAACCAATTACCTCTATAACCACCTGGCCTCCTGTGGCTAAAGGTGCCTCTGTTGAACCTCCCCCTTCCTTCATAATAAGGTCTCTGGGTGGGATTGTTCCTTTCAAGGGTATTCATATGCCCCTTATTATACTCTTAAAATTGTATCTTGTGTTTGTCCTGGGGGACATTAGGTCTCTTTGCCTTGGCTGGAGATGTAAGATCACTGCCAAGTATTTTTTCTGGTGTTGATTCTCTAGAATCAACATCCGTATTGATCACACTATCCTGCCATTTGTAAACTTTATTGTTTTTATAATCATCTGTGTCTCTATTATATTTCTTCACTTTTTTATTTTTAGTGTCTTCAAGACTAAGGTATATATTAAATAAGTACCGATCATGTATTCACTGTATATGGTTTATATTGTAATTGTACCAGTACCAGTGTGTCAGTATAGTGCCGCTGTGATTGGTTGAGTTGGTGCCGCTATGCAGAGTGCGTGCGGTATTTAGAGAGGTAGTCTGACGTCTACATCTGTACCGTTTATTCATCGCTCCCAGAGCAAAAACGCTGTTGCTGGTCTATGATCTGATCAGCATTTAGCTCTGGTGAGTTTATCCAGTTTATTTGGTGGTGGATTAATCACGGTGTTATGAGTTACACAGATATATTTTTGAGTTATTTATGGTGTTTGGACTTTCCTATATATATTTTTTCTACATTTATGCCAAAAAATTTATTTTGGGTTGAGAGTTGCGGCTGTAGTGATCTTATTATTGATAGAAGGTTAAAGTGTGGCGCTTTTCTAACTTTTATTTAGTAGTGGAAATTTGTGCTCCAGAGATAAATGGCAGCAGAGGTGAGAAAGTAAAAAGGTGGTCTATTCTTGAGTAGGTCTTGTGGGCATGAAAATATAAAGTATAATCTCTGGTTGTCCCTCCATACATCTACCAGGTCATGGGAGTGTAGTAACTTCTCTAAGGCACAGCCTTGTTTAGGGACATGTTTAAGAGAGGACCTGATGGGGTTCAATTTATCTAATATTTGATCCAGTGAGGTGTTGCTGTTTCCCCCCAGGAGCACATGGCCCATTGTGTGAGGCAGCAGGATGTTCAACATGTCACGGAAAAAAGGTTGTCCCATATTCGGGGCATAATAAGATATTAGGGTGACAGCCAAATTGTTAACTTTCCCCTCAACAGTATATACCTTCCCTCTTTATCCTTTGTGACTTCCCTTTGCGTAAAGGGGACCGTTTTAGCTATACAGATTACTACTCCCTGTTTTTTCTTTGAACCATTGGTGAGATAAATAGCAGGGTATTTGGCGTGGAAGAATTTTGGAGCAGAAGTTCTGGTGAAGTGGGTTTCTTGGAGGAGCAAGATGTCTCCTCCCAGTTTATTATAAAATTGAAAGGCTTTGGTCCGTTTGAGAGGGGAATTAAAACCCTGTACATTGTGGGATATAATTTTGTATTGAGATGGGTGCTGCTTCCTCATAGTGGACATGTAGGTTGCACTTGTTGGGCATAATTCCCCAAAAAAATCACAATCTCAATGAGGGCAATAGGATTACCCGAAAGATCATAAAGCTCATGAGGGGACCGCTGAAGGATAAAAGTAGAGCAGTAGTGAGAAAGACCAAAGGTCAAAGAAAGGGAAAGTACAGCCAAAATTATAACATCAGTGAAGAACCAAAATTTGACGTTGTGTCAGTATAGCACCGCTGTGATTGGTTGAGTTGGTGCCTCTATGCAGAGTGCGTGCGGTATTTAGAGAGGTAGTCTGACGTCTACATTTGTACCGCACCATGAAGACGTCGTGGTGATGAAACGCATTGGGCGTGGCCTACTTGATGTTGACATCAGGACATTTTCCCTGTGACTGTCGGCGATGATCCGCGGTGAGCGGGACTCGTCCATTAGCAGTGCTGTGTTTATGCTGTTTAAGCTGATGTCTGTCTGGACATCTCACTTGTGAGTGCTTTGAGTTAATAAATGTTTATTTGTTTTAAACATGCTGCACCATCATTTCTTTTCCTTTGTCCCTGAGTGTGGCATCTACATTTATGGAAATACGGTGGTACATGGAAAGGCTCATCCTGAGATTTTTGGCTGCAGAGTATTGCTCCTTACATTGAGATATTGTCCATCATTGTGGAATATTGCTGCTGATTACCTGGATATGTGAATATCACTGCAGAATATTACATCTACAGTCTGGATATCGTTTATTCATCACTCCCAGAGCAAAAACGCTGTTGCTGGACTATAATCTGATCAGCATTTAGCTCTGGTGAGTTTATCCAATTTATTTGGTGGTGGATTAATCACGGTGTTATGAGTTACACAGATGAATTTTTAAGTTATTTATGGTGTTTGGACTTTTAAAGATTTATTATGGACAAATTTCCACTATGCCATGGTCCGACCATTTCTCTGTGACTGTGAACATATTAGATTTATGGGCTAGACCCAGACCCTCTACCTGGAGACTAAATGCTTCCCTTCTAAATTACCCAATATATTTAAAGAAGTGGAGTAGGAAATAAAATTTTTCTTTTGTGATAACGCATCTACAGACATTCCTGGTACAACGACATGGGCGGCAAATTGACGCAGCACTGTTGCTCTAAGTCTCAGCCTCACAACTAAGACCAAAAAGAGTATTCACTGGTCTAGACATAAATTCTACACCATTGGGGACAATCCCAACACCCTTATGTCAAGGAGACTTGTTCCCAGGCCTTTTAATCCATATTTGACAAAACTTTGCACGCGTAGTGAGACTCTCACTCAAAACCCACCTGGCGGAGAAATTTTTCCATGATCCGTCATCTGAATAGAGATCACATAAACTTAATGGAGATGAAGTTCACGGAAACTGAGATAGTGGCAGCAATCAAAACCATAAATCCAACCAAAGCACTGTGTTCCGATAAACATTCAGGACACTAATACAAACAATGCACCGAAATATTAACACCTAATTTATACTCATACTTTAACACCCTCCGAGCTGGGACACAGATACCCCCACATGAAAACCATGCAACCATCCATGTCCTACCCAAGCCAGGAAAGGATCATGGGGATTGCGCTAACCACCGTCCCATCTTGCTTATCAATGTAGATCTTTAAATTATGACAAAAGTTTTGGCCAACCAATTAAATTCCTTTTGTATCAAAAGTTATACAACATCATTCCCCGACGTCAGGCCCCTCACTAAACGAGGAGACTTTTTTTACATTATCTCTGACATACACTCCGACTGGGACAGAGAAGGAAGGAGACGTGGGATGCTCCTATCCCTGGACCTACACAAAGCGTTTGATTCCATGTCCTGGGAATATCTATTTTATATCTTACACAAATACGGTTTGGGGCCAAATTTTATGACTCTCTTACAGACACTATACAAGACACCCACAGTTAACATTCTAATAAAGGGATATACCTCCCCCTGCATATCAATTCAATGGGGGAACCTTCCAGGGATGCCTCTGTCCCCAATACTGTTTATATTGGCTTTGGAACCCCTGGCTACCAAACTCCACAACAATCCTGATGTACAAGGCATACCATACGGGGGACGCATTCACAAATGTACCTTGTTCGCGATGACATCTTACTGACTCTTTCCTTCCCGACCACATCCATCCCCAATCACTATTCTGACTTGCGTCTGTTCTCATCCATTTCAAGGCTGCAAGTAAATCCTAAAAAAATCACAAGTTCTGAACATCTTCTTAGAACATCAAATGGTCCAGGTACACTTTTCATTTCCAGTGGCAGAAGGCAGCTCTTCAGTATTTAGGTATCTACAGTGGATATAAAAAGTCTACACACCCCTGTTAAAATGTCAGGTTTCTGTGATGTAAAAAAATGAGACACAGATAAGTAATTTCAGAACTTTTTCCACCTTTAATGTGACCTATAAACTGTACAACTCAATTGAAAAACAAAACTGAAATCTTTTAGGGGGGAAGTAAACATAAAAAACTAAAATAATGTGGTTGCATAAGTGTGCACACCCTCTTATAACTGGGGATGCAGCTGTGTTCAGAATTAAGCAATCACATTCAAAGTCATGTTAAATGGGAGTCAGTACACACCTGCCATCATTTAAAGTGCTTCTTATTAACCTCAAATAAAGTTCAGCTGTTCTAGTAGGTTTTTCTTGACATTTTCTTAGTCGCATTCTACATCAAAAGCCATGGTTCAAAGAGAGCTTCCAAAGCATCAGAGGGATCTCATTGGTAAAAGGTATCAGTCAGGAGAAGGGTATAAAAATTTTCCAAGGCATTAGATATACCATGGTACACAGTGATGACAGTCATTATCAAGTGGTGAAAACATGGCGCAACAGTTACATTACCAAGAACTGGACGTCCCTCCAAAACTGATGAAAAGACGAGAATAAAACTGGTCTGGGAGGCTGTCAAGAGGCCTACAGCAACATTAAAGGAGCTGCAAGAATATCTGGCAAGTACTAGCTGTGTGGTACATGTGAAAACAATCTCCCATATTCTTCATATGTCTGGACTATGGGGTAGAGTGACAAGATGGAAGCCTTTTCTTACAAAGAAAAACTGTCATGTACCTGATTGGAAACTGAAATGACGAGGTCGGCCTCACTTGTGTCACTAGCCCTGACCCCACTGGAAGTGGAACAGAGGGTGTCTAGGGACCAGGGGGACAAGAACGCCAGGAGATGTTGTTTGCAGCTCT
Source organism: Staurois parvus (assembly GCF_062004578.1). Taxonomy (NCBI): domain Eukaryota; kingdom Metazoa; phylum Chordata; class Amphibia; order Anura; family Ranidae; genus Staurois; species Staurois parvus. Next base: position 10,514,307 of record NW_028317855.1, on the reverse strand, counting down.
TGCAGTTGGAGACTTTGGAAGACTGATGAACCTCCGATTCAGGCACAGTAGTAATATGCAGAGCTGGTATGGTAGATCGCCAGGTGTGCACCAGAGCAAGGCAGGAAGCAGGGATAGGAGACAGGAGCAGTGTCAAAGGAATAGCCAGGGTCATCAATGGGCGGACAGCGAGGTACCAAATCATAAGCAAGCCAAAGTCAGGAGCAGAGCCGAAGTCAGGAACCAGTATCAAGCAGGAGAGGAATCAGAGTCAGGTCAGGAACAAGCCGGGTCAGCAACAAGGAAATCACACACAGGAACAAGCAGGAAACAGGGATCAGCTAAAGACCAGTCAGCACTCAGCACAGGCACTTCTTAAATAGTCCGTCTGGCTCCAATCTTCACCGTGTGTGTGCACGTGGGTGTGCATGATCGTGCATTTCTGTGCACATGTGCACGTCTATTCACCAGCCATCTCACAGGAATTCCCTTACAAAAACATGCAAGCCCAGCTAAATTTTGCAAAAACATATCTGAAGTCTACAAAAAGCATGTTTGAAAACATGTTATGGTCTGATGAAATCAAGCATGAACTTTTTGGCCATAATTCCAAAAGATATACTTGCCGTAAAAACAACACTGCACATCACCAAAAGAACACAATACCCACAGTGAAGCATGGTGGTGTAAGCATCATGCTTTGGGGTGGTTTTTCTTCAGCTGGAACTGGGGCCTTAGTCAAGGTAGAGGGAATTATGGCTTCTGCTAGAAAGCTGAACATGAAGAGGAACTTCATCTTTCAGCATGACAACGACCCAAAGCATACATCCAAATCAACAAAGAAGTAGCTTCACCAGAAGAAGATTAAAGTTTTGGAATAGCCCAGCCAGAGCCCAGACCTCAATCCGATGGAAAATCTTTGGGGTGATCTGAAGAGGGCTGTGCACAGGAGATGCCCTCGCAATCTGACAGATCTGGAATATTTTTGCAAGGTAGGGTGGGCAAATATTGCCAAGTCAAGATGTGCCATGCTGATAGACTCATACCCAAAAAGACTGAGTGCTGTAACAAAATTAAAAGGTGCTTCAAAAAAGTATTAGTTTAAGGGTGTGCACACTTATGCAACCGTATTATTTTAGTTTTTTTATTTTTACTCCACCTAAAATATTTCGGTTTGTTGTTCAACTGAGTTGTACAGTTTATAGGTTACATTAAAGGTGGAAAAAGTTCTGAAATGATTTATCTTTGTCACATTATTTTACATCACAGAAACCTGACAATTTAACAGGGGTGTGTAGACTTTTATATCCACTGTACTTAACTCCAGACCTCCAAAGTTTGTATCAGTGAAATTATCCACCACTATATATAATATTATCTGATGATCTACAGAGATGGGCTAAAAATCCTCCATCCTGGTTAGGAAAGGCTGCACTCGCTCAAAATGAATATCCTACCAAGGTTATTGCATTTTTTCCATGCACTACTGGTTTCCCTTAGCCTGTCTGACTTGAGGAAATTTCAACCAAAAAATTATGACATATGTATGGGGGATAAGAGACCCCAGGTGAATAATCGCACCATGTTGTCACACTACTCAAATATTTTGAGGCTGCTCAGTTGGCATCACTGATCTCGTTTCATACTCAACATAACGTCATCCGCTATAGATGAGGCTAGAATTGTCTATCCTACCCATGAGGTCAGTCAGCCAGCTATTATGGTTGCTGGCCCCAATACTTTGTCCAACACTTTCTTTTTCTCTCAGCCTGTGGGACAGGCTGATCCAGAAACACAGTTTTAGGTCCACTCATACCCCTCTGACCCTTCTGCTGGAGAACCTGAACTTCACCCCAGGTCTCACACACCAAAATGTTTCATGGTAGAATAACAAGGGCCTCCTGAATATAGCAGACTTTTATGATCATAGAGGCGCCCTGCCTATACAATACTTTTGGGAAGAATATGATATGCAACCCACAGAAAATTTTGGTTATATCCAAATCTCATATTATATTCACTCCCTGAAAAAAGTATCAGATCTCTCCACATCTATGTAATACTTGTGCAAAAATATTGATAAGCATTCTGGTTATATTTCACAGCTATATAATATCCTGTCCTCCAGTGACACCAAATTGCCATACATGGACAGATGGGAACAGGACATGGGGGAAACATATGATATTGCAGAATGGGACAAATTGGCCCGGAGAATCTCTACGTTAATATTTAACACTTCTAATTGAAGTCAATTATAAAATGCTTATATACAAAAATGCAGCGCTATTAATATATCATGGATAATAATGATGAAACACAGTCCAATAAAAGGTGCTCCTTGATTCCCGGTGCAAATGTTAAGAATGCGCACTAACCAGAAAGCGTATAGGTAATACGCATGTGAATAAATATCCTGAAGATTCCCCTCTCCTTTCTGGTCTGATCACGGGAATAGCTGGAAAGAATGAAGATCAAGCGCCCTCGTGTGGTGAAGGAGTGGTCCAGCGGGTCAAAGAAAACTCAACCAAGATAAAGTTCCCCCTCTCAGGAGCTGACACAGGAATCACTCGGGGCTGTAAAGGTTGAAGAAGCTCCTCGCAGGAGACACAGGGAAATACTCATAGTGTAGTAGGTAACAGACTTTATTTAGAAAAGCATGGGTGCATAATAAAACACAATGGTGCCAAGTATGGGTGAACACACTGACCCTTTAAATACCAAGATTCTAATAAGTAAACAACATATCTGCTATTGCAGCAAATTAATTTATCAATGTATGATTTCCTGGTTTGGTTGGAGTTCCTCAGACTTAGGAGGAATTGTACTGATATAGACACTTACCATACACAGGCCAACATTCTCAAGAAAGAGATTCCTTGAAAAAGGCTACAATAAAGAGAATTTGACCAATATCGTGGAATCAGTAGCCAACATGGATAGACAAGAGTTATTGGGGACCCAAACTAAATCACCTAAAAATCTGGTCTGTCCATTTATCACGACATTTTCGGTTCAACACAGATCCATCAGACACATAATTAATAAAAACTGGGGGATTCTGAAGGCAGATTCCACTTTGGCAAGAATACTCCCAGAAAAACCTGAAGTCATTTTCCGAAAATCAACCACCTTGAGGGATAAAATAGCTCCCAATGTTGTTATAATGCCTACACCACCTCCCACTCTGTTTAATTACACGGGTTTTTACCCGTGTAATAAGTGCATTGCCTGTAAGTGCAATGGCGAGAGAAAAAGAAGGACAGATACTTTTATCTCCAACCAAACCAGGAAATCATACAACATTGATAAATTAATTTGCTGCAATAGCAGATATGTTGTTTACTTATTAGAATGCCCCTGCCTAAAGCAATACGTAGGGAGAACAACCAGGAGGCTTAGGGATCGCCTCCGCGAACATATCAATAATATAAAGAAAGGATACAAGGAACATTCCCTGTCCCTCCATTACAGGAAACACCACAACAGAGATCCTACTAGTCTGAAATTTGTAGGCATAGAACTTCACATTGGAGAGGAACCTTTAAAACCAGGGCCGTCTAGCAACTAGAGACAAAATTCATTTACGAACTGGACACTTTATACCCTGCAGGTCTGAATATTGAACTGGACGTCAACTGCTTTATTGACAAGAGTTGAGTTCCCTTTGTTCAGCCAATCATATTTACCTGCACCAAGGTCCTTTCTTTCGTATGGGCACTATTTCTACATACAATAGATGGGTAGATCTAATTATTTTTAATTTTTAATTTTTTCCATTTTTTATATATATATATATATATATATATATATATATTATCATGATCTTTTATTGTGTACATATAAGCTCACGATATATGCTTTGAGGTTATTGGATTAGGCCTTACCTTTGGCTTTACCACATCATGTGAGATAGTGCAGTATGCATTCTTTTGTTATTCAGGGTATGCGTTTACTAAACATGCGTTTATCATCTTTAGATATTTTATATATACCTATGTTTTCAGCCGTTGTATATGATTTCTGCTTAACCCACTTTTGTGGGGTATGTTCCATTTTGATCGATTGATGCTGTTTTACCATGTTGGTTTCCTTCTTCATATGCATATTCCCCTTTTTATATATATGTTTTAATACATAATTTGACCAACATTTTCCACTTATTTAATTGTGATTTTATTTTTCTATACATGTATCAGGGTTCATAAGTATAATAACTTCCCATACCTGATATACGTATCTAAATACTTACCTTCACATATGTTGACCCTTATTTTTATTATCTATGTCATTTTACACAATTTTAGTGCAGGTTTTTATTCCCCTCTTTCATGCACTATACATTTGCATTGCATGCCTCCACTAAGGTATCACCCTTGTGATATTAAACAATACAGAGTCGCTTCAAAGCACCATGTATTTTTGGCATCATTAGCCACCCACATACGATCCGATTTTTTTGTCTCTGACATCCTCGGTATGATCGTATTCTATTCCCATGGTAAAATGGCGCCCGCGCATGCGCACTTGTGGAATACAGCCGTTCGGACTCTAGCAAGATGGCGCCGTATTAGTGCGCATGCACCGTTTACGATATATATAGACGAGGAGAAGTGCGATATATATATAGACTTAAGAAGTGCGTGCGCACGAAACGCGTCAAGTGGAGCTTAGGACGGCGGCCATCTTGGTATTTAAAGGGTCAGTGTGTTCACCCATACTTGGCACCTTTGTGTTTTATTATGCACCCATGCTTTTCTAAATAAAGTCTGTTACCTACTACACTATGAGTATTTCCCTGTGTCTCCTGCGAGGAGCTTCTTCAACCTTCACAGCCCCGAGTGATTCCTGTGTCAGCTCCTGAGAGGGGGAACTTTATCTTGGTTGAGTTTTCTTTGACCCGCTGGACCACTCCTTCACCACACGAGGGCGCTTGATCTTCATTCTTTCCAGCTATTCCCGTGATCAGACCAGAAAGGAGAGGGGAATCTTCAGGATATTTATTCACATGCGTATTACCTATACGCTTTCTGGTTAGTGCGCATTCTTAACATTTGCACCGGGAATCAAGGAGCACCTTTTATTGGACTGTGTTTCATCATTATTATCCATGATATATTAATAGCGCTGCATTTTTGTATATATATATTTCTTGGGACTTTTATGCGTTTTCCTTGAATGTTCAGCTGCTAAATCACTGAGAGCGCTCACTATATTTTTATATTTTTCTTATCCAATTATAAAATGCTGCTGAGGTGGTATCTGGTCCTGGCCAGGGTGGCTCGTTGGGTACCAGGGGCATCCCCCCTTTGTTTCAGAGAATGTGGACAAACAGGCGTGGCAAATCATATCTGGTGGACTTGCCCGAAGGTCTGCTGATTTTGGATTCGTATTTATAACTTTATTTTCTTACAGGAACCAATCTACCCCAGACAGACACTGCTTGGCCACCCTGCAGAGGGTGCCCTGGGCCCACACAGCACCTAATAATGTTCCCTTTCCCAGATCTTGGAAATCCCCCATGATACCTTTAGATCTCTTGAAAACTAAATTATCTTGGATTATGTTGAGAGTGCCTCTCAGCCATTCTACAAGATAAAATACCCCTATTCGAGAAAACACGGGATCCCTGGATCACGTATCTGACAGACAATACTACCTAGCCTGAACACAAGATAGATGCCAGTGGGTCCCTCCAGCAGCCTCACACTGCATATCTTTCTAGTTTCTCTTCTGCCTTTTCATCATTTCCCCGTTTCTTTCTTTCTTTTTCATCTTGGCTCTCCAACCTGTTTGGAAGGGCCATAAGGCAGTTGTTTGGCATCCCTGAGATTACTAATCCCCGACTGAGAGGACAGACAATAGTTTTGAAGAATTACATTTGTTTATCTGTTTATTGAAATTAGGACATTTGAGGACTCCCTGGGACCTGTTGCTCATCATTCATTCAACATGTATTCAGCAAAAACTCAGGATGCGACGTACTGATTGTATGTTTTTGTGGAATGCAGCACATACGTGTGGTCTTAAACAACTTATAAGGCCTGTTACTTTAGTGCTCATTACCTCATTGTGGTACTCTTGCTCTTCTTCTTTGTACCTTTGACTTGTTAAAATTTTCAATAAAGAGATTGGGAAAACAAAAGATAAATTGTGGTTCAATAAAGAACAAGCAGTCATCCCTGGCCATGATCCTAAATCCTTATTAATGGAATTGGTAATTTCCACCCAAGTTAAAATACCCAAATATCCCATGATAACTTAATCAATAGATGCTAAGCGATCCTTACTGACAATCTTACAAAACCTTCTAACAAAAGTCGATAGTCCATTGGGAGAAAATACACTTTTAATCCCAACATACAGGACTGGAGTCTTAGACAACCTTAAAAAACTTACCAACATATTTCAGTGGAAGGGATATTTAAAAAGAATATCAAATTAGACACTTCCACAAAAATAAATTAATATTAATCCTACAATCTGGAAATTTTACTCATCTGTGGCAATGCAGAAAAAAAGTTTTATTGTTTTTCTATAACATGCATCAATACAAACATGCATTAATACAAAATAAACTTTTTCTAATTTCCCCTCCTTGCTTAGGTGGGGAACAGATCTCCAAGAAATATTTTCTCTGCTAATAATATTAGGTCTTCTCTTTGCATGCCTATTGAGAAATGGCTAAAAAAATGTGATACCCTTGATATTTGACCCATATTAACGCTGAAAACTTTTCCCTATGCATTCCCTAGTATGCTGGAGGGATTGCATGCAAATAGGTAGTTTAATATATGTTCTTTGGAGTTACAAGAGTATTAGAAGCTTTTGGACTTCGTGTAAAAGTAATCTCTAAATTTACTGATATTCTTACTCCACTTTCCCCAAAATTATGAGCATAGGAATTGACATACTGTATATCCTCTTGAATAAAGAACCACTGTATCCCATATTTTACTTGCAGTTACATGACAATGACATTTACCAGAAATGTATTGAAGCACCAGTACTACCAGTACTGCATAGGCTTATTAGACAATGTCAATCTGAAAATGTTAGCATATAAAGAAAATGCAGTTGATAAATGTATTAAAAAATGGGGAAATTTGTTGACACATTCCTAAGGCTTCGAAAACAATATAGCTATACTGGCTCATTAACCACATAATGAAAATATGCAATTTATTGCTTTTGTTCCGGCTGTTCTTGCTCTTTTATTTTTATTTACCTATATCTGACAGTATTTCTATTTTATTACCAGATCCTTCCCTTCCAATATTGTATAATTCTTTATTTGTATCAGAATGAAATTATGCCACTTCATTCCTTACCCTGGGACTACCTTAACTAAGTCTTGCGAAAATGGGGTTTTGGGGAGTATATCCTCACCTGGATTTCAGCTCTTTATTGCTCCCCTATGTCTTCAGGCAAATATATGCAGGCTATAACTCATAGACAGAGGGACCAGGCAAGGTTTTCCTTTGCCCCCAAATATTTTTATGCTAGTGATTGAGCCTCTGGCCAGTGCCATTAGGTGTAACCTAATCGCCTTATAATGCTCCTGAACCTTCAGAAAACCCTCCTACAATTTGCCACCCTCTTTGCAGCCTTCAAATAAATCTGGCTTTATCCACCCCCATTCAATCTAACTTCTCATTCCAGTGGTCATCGTTTACATTGGAATACGTAGGTATTCACCTGATCCACCTAACAACAGCTCCTTGTTTGCGACCAAATATTACCCCTACTATGAACCCTCACCTTCTTCATGCAATCCTGGTCATTCACCTCCTTTTATTGGGATATATCATGAAAATGACTATTCTACTTGTACTATTTTTGCATGCTGCCAATCGGAGTGCCCTCCTTCTACATTCGGTTTCTTCAAAAAAGGATCCTCTCCTTTATTTGGGCATACAAACCAACCAGAATAGCCCAAGGTATGCACTTCACTTACAGATTACAGGGAGGCCTGGGTGTCATGAATATAGCTAAATTTTAACAGGCAGCCCAAATCTCCCAAATGTCTCTTTTGCACGCTACCTCTGAAGTCCCACTTACGGATATTGCTCAAGATCCCAAATTGTGACTCCACTCTGATTTTGGCCCTTCCACGGTTGCCCCAAAGGAAACAACCACCATCCCTGAGCCCTCTGATGCAACACACCTTGTAACTATGGGAGACCAGTGCTCTGGCAAGGATGTTCACTCCTCACAGCATATATTTCAAACACAGTTAGACAGCAACTTGGTAAGCTTCTTAATGCAAATCTTTATTGGCTACATGATTACAAGATACATAAATCTGATGCATTTTGGCTTCACAAAGCCTTCCCCATAGCATTTAATACATTACCAAAAATCAGTATACATATGCTAATATTACCCACAATGCTCTTATGTGGGAATGGAGCAATTAAAATCAATTAGAATGATTACTAACACATGGAGAGCAAGGAAACAGTTAAAAAACAGCAATAACTAGAATGGAACTTAAAACCCCCTAGACAATGAGCATAACAATTGCATGGGAGTTATATTGTATATACAAATTAACATCAATACTATTATTTAACCACTTGCCTTCCTGAGGATTTACCCCCCTTAATGACCAGGCCTCTTTTTGCTACTCGGCACTGCACTAATTCAACTGATAATCGCGCGGTCATGCAATGCTGCACCCAAACGAAATTTATGTCCTTTTTTTCACACAAATAGAGATTTCTTTTGGTGGTATTTGATCACCTGTGCGCTTTTTATTTTTCACGCTATAAACAAAAAAAGACCAAAAATTTGGAAGAAAAAACAATATTTTTTACTTTCAGCTATAAAAAATATATAGTAAACTCAAAGTTGGTTATAAATTTAGGCCAAAATGTATTCTGTTACATGTTTTTGGTAAAAAAAATCCCAATAAGTGTATATTGATTGCTTTGTGTGAAAGTTATAGTGTCTACAAACTATGGTATAGATACTGCAATTTACGCCATTTTTTTGCTATACAGCGCTGTGCTAGTTTAACGGACAATTGCGCGGTCATGCAATACGGTACATAAATGAAATTTATGTCCTTTTTTTCACACAAATAGAGCTTTCTTGCGGTGGTATTTGATCGCCTGTGCGGTTATTTTTTGCGCTATAAAAAAAAAAGGCTGACAATTTTGAGGAAAAAAAAACAATATTTTGGACTTTTTGCTATAAAAAATGTCCAGTAAAAAAAAATTAAAAATCAAATTTCGTCATAAACTTCAGCCAAAATGCATTCTGCGACATGTCTTTGCTAAAAAAAAAAAACAATACATGTAAATGAATTGGTTTACGTGAAATTTATAGCGTTTACAAATGGAGGGAAAGATACTGGGATTTTTAATTTTTTTTTATACTAATAATGGTGGCGATCAGCGACTTATCGCGGCAATCAGCAACTTATGGCAGGATTGCGGGACTGCGGCGGACATTCTGACACTGGGGGGAACTGACTTGGGGTCACTGACATCCCCAGTGACACCAATACAGTGATCAGTGCAAAAAAAAACCCACTGACACTATACTAATGGCACTGGGGAGGAAGGGGTTAACTTTTTTATTTACTGAAAGAGTTAACTGTGTGAGGGGAGTGTTTTACTAGGGGGCGAGGGTGTGTACTGCACAGGGGACATGCTGATCGGGAGAGAGAAACTCTTCTCTCCGGCTCAGCATGTCAGGAGCTGACAGTGAACTGACAGAAAGCAGAGCTACTGCAGCCCTGCTCTCTGTCAGTAACCGGCGGGATACAGCCGGTAATGAATGGCTGTGACCCGGCGACTGACATCCGCGGCCAAGATCAGCAGGGCAGGTAGGGCGGTGGCGTGCCCCCTACCTGTTTTGCAAACACACGTTTTAAAACGTGGTTTTGCCCAGCCGTGCCGCCCTGCCGCCGTATTTCTACAGTGGCTGGGCGGCATGTGGTTAAACTGTGTGGGGACCTAGTCTGAAGTGAATGGATCCACCACAACTCGCACTGGAGCAAGATGTGGTGTGAGTCAACTACTCTCAGTGATCTCTTGTTCTGTTCAATGCCAAAAAATGAAAAATTAATTGAGATTACCTTGATGTGCCTCTCTAAAATGTCTGGATACATTAAATAGAGAGTGGATTGTACATTCAACATATTGGATTTGACAGGTGCTACATTCTATGATGTATACTACCATTTTACTATTACAGTTAATGTAATGTTTTAATGAATACATTTTACCTGTCAAAAAAAGATGTAACTGTAGAGTTTTTTTAAGTCTTATGCATTGTCTGCAAGTGTTCAATCCACAAGAATCCCAACACCCGCAGCCATGTACCAGACCTACGATGTTCTTTAGAGCTGTACAGGCTAGGTGGCAAAATTGTGCCCAGATTGGGAGCCCTGCTGCTTAAAAAATTATAGCCATCTTTCAGAATATCATAAAGCATCTTATCGGCATATATTTTTATGATATCCACAATACAGTTGTATTCAGAGTAAAAAAGTTGTAACAAAATGTACTTTGTTTTTCTTTTTAGATCTTACACAATCTGTTTTTAAAACTCCAAATAAAGTGTTTCTTTAACATTTATTTATTTATTTATCGAGTTTATATAGCGCCAAAGGGTTTGCTCAGCGCTGTACAATAGAGGGGGGACAATACATGAAACAGAACAGTAACATCAAACAGCACACGAGGGGTTAGAGGGCCCTACTCTTTCGAGCGTACAATCTAGGAGGGAGGGGGTAGAGGCACAGGAGGAAACGGCTGTGGGGGATGGAGTGGTAGGAGGAGGGAAGGGCAGCGGCTGTTAGGTGAGGGTGGGGTAGGCTTCCCTGAAGAGGTGGGTTTTCAGGGAGCGCCTGAAGGTGAGGAGGGAAGGTGACAGTCTGATGGATTGGGGTAGTGAGTTCCAGAGGATGGGGGAGGACCTGGAGAAGTCTTGCAGTCGTGCGTGGGAGGAGGAGACCAGGGAGCAAGATAGAAGGAGGTCCTGTGAAGAGCGAAGGGTACGGGTAGGGTGGTACCTGGGAATCAGGTCGGTGAGGTAGTTAGGGGCAGTGTTGTGAATGGCCTTATAGGTCAGGGTGAGCAATTTAAATTTAATGCGTTGGGCAATGGGGAGCCAGTGGAGGGAGAGGCAGAGGGGGGTGGCAGAGGTGGAGCGGCTGGTGAGGTGGATGAGTCTGGCCGCTGAGTTCAGGATGGTCTGAAGCGGGGAGAGCCTGCACTGGGGTAGACCGGTGAGGAGGGAGTTGCAGTAGTCCAGGCGTGAGATAATCAGGGAGTGTACTAGTAGTTTAGTGGTGTCTGGGGTAAGGAAGGAGTGTATCTTGGCGATATTGCGGAGGTGGAGTCTGCATGTGTTTGTGAGAGATTTGATATGAGGTTTCTAATGAAACGAATGATATCCAGAATAGTGGAGAAAGTACCAAAGTGGTAAGTAGGGAAAAGACAACCTAGTTATTTGAATTCCTCATACGTTTGGGATACTTTTCCGTCCTGCTTTGTCTGTATGTCATCCCCGTCTTGCCCTTTTTTTCATCTTAAAATTTATTGGATAGTAGCTTCGAAGTATTTTGCAGACCATTCAGGAGATTCTTCTCTGGAAAAAAATGAACCTGGAGAGATTCTAAAGGTGTTAGGAAATCTCAGCTCAACCGTACCTGGAAATTCTGATTGACTATCTGATGCTTCTGGTAAGCTGAAGTTAACCCTTTTATCGGCTGTAGATTGTGAAGCCCCCACAACGGAATACTCAAAGTATTCACAGCTTCTGCACTGTATTCTATCCATACATAAATTGTCCAATTTTCCATATAAGACGGTATTCAAGCACCTCTGTCTTCAGGGTCTCCTAGACTGATTTCCATTCTTTACACCACACTCAATAATCGAGGCCCTCTTAAGCTCCTTTCATACATAACAAATTGGATACGCAACTTGTCAACTTCCATCAGTTTAGAGATCTGGATTAATGTCTGGTATAGGGTGGCAAAGCATTTTTTAAATACAACAACCCTAGAATCAGCCTATAAAGTTTTTCTTAGGAGGTACTAGGTTCAGGCTTGCTTCACCTTAGCTATTCCAAACTACTCTGACAGATGCTTCTGAGGCTGTGGTCAATGAGGCAACATACTGCATACACACAATGGAGGTCATGCCTTTTGGTCCAGGTTTTTTGGACTACTTCAAACCTTGTTTCCTTTAACTGTTTCCAGGGATGCTAAGTATGCTCTGCTTCATTACCCAATCCCAGGCCTCTCAGTATGCCAACAAAGACTGGCCATGTATCTTTTCTTATCAACAACACAAATGATAGCTAAGGCATTAAAAGAGCCTTCAGTTTCTTTACAGGAAGTACCGTATGACTCAAATGCTAATCAACAAGGAACTTTCTAGTATCCCAACTTATATTTTTTTGGACTTGGGTGGGCTAATTATGCCTTTCTTTCTTTGAATCCGCCAAGCCTATCATATCATTAACCTCTTATCTGGATTGGGTCCAGAGTTCATGGGGACCTCTTCCCCACCCTCCCCCCCATACCCCAGACCTACTTTTTTACTCCTTTTCTCCCCTCCCATCTACAGTATATCCCACATTCTTTCCCACCTGTCAGGGAATTCCAGTGAGACATTATAAGAGAATTCCATTACGACGACTGGTGCATAACATCGCTCATAGAAATGAGCATAGGCACATCGCTAATATAAATAAGCATAGGCTCATGCATGCATGCAAGAATGCATGCATATGGGAGTGTACCCACAGTTTCTGGTGCCAGATGGGCTATTTAAGGGATGCTGGTGCTCAGTGTCAGTGCTGGCTGGTCTTCAACTGTTCACTGTGTCCTGCATTCTTCCAGTATGTTCCCTTGTTACTTACCTGGCTTTCTCCTGACCAGATCTTGAACTTTCTCTTGACTTGGCTTGTTCCTGACTTTGGCTCTGTTTGTGGTTTGGTACTTTGCTGCTTAGCTGTTGATGACCCTGGTTAATCCTCTGACCTTGCTTCTATCTCAGATATTGGCTTCTTGACCTGTTTGAGTGCCTGCCTGGCTGTCTGCCATTGGAGATCTGCACCTTGCTCAGTGTCCCAGCTGCCATTCTGTTGAAAGCTCTGACAAGCCATGTCCTGGGTCTGCAGAACAAGTGGCGTGTCCCATTAACCTCATCTGGGCTACTGAGCACGGCTACTGTTTCTGACCTGATGTTTCACCAGTCTCATTGGGACCACATATCCTGCTGCAAGGTTTCCTATCAACATCTGCTGGCACTCGTGTTCCTCCTGTCCCCCGGCACCCTCTTTCAACTCTGAGTGGGGCCTAGGCTGGAGATACAAGAGAGGCCAACCTCGTCATTTTATTCTCCTCTCAGGTACATGACACCACCCTCATTGATTCTGAGTATTTAACCTTCTTGAGGCTTCCTTTATACTGTCTGTTTATAACCTTTGGTATGGATCTGGCCCCTTATTCATTGTTCTGATTTTCTTTTTTTTTACAGCTAGTTGTCATTCAATGTCATTGCCTGTGTGGGTTTAACAGCTGTTAGGATTTCTATACTTGAAATTCCCAATACAATAATTGAACCAGAATGGATTTATGCACTTATTGCTGTGGCACAAATCAGTAATTCCTTTACTGAAAAGCAAATCATTTTTTTCCAAACCTACTATGCATGTTTGTTGATATATGACATGATCTAAATATGAACAAAGATATGAAAGGATACTATACTGCATACCTTACATATGTCATGTAATATTGGTATGTTTTGAATACATTGAATGATTAAAATGTAAATTCTTTGAACACACTTGTGATATTATTCACAATATCTCAATTACTGTATTACAATTGTGAATGTATGGATCCATTATGACTACTTTGTATCTTGTTCCTCTATTTGATTCAACAAATAATTGAAATAAATTATTGGTGTTTTTTCCATGTTACCTTTAGGGGGAGATGGGCAGCAGTGGTGGACAACACTGCAATATCCCCATCTGGACTGAGGATTTGGTCAGTGGCTGTTGTGTGTCCTTATACCATTCCTTTATTAGTCATCTTGGATTAGAGACCACTTGAACTATTACCTAGGTAAGCCTGAAAGCCTGCTCTTGAGTGCGTGGCTACTTTATGGGGGACTGGATGTATTTCTATTCAGCTGAGGTTTGTAATCATGCATCTTCTTGTCTTTGTCTAGTTCCTCTTTTTTTCCCTCCTATTGCTATGGGCTCACATCAATTGGTGGGAGGTGGTTGCCCTCTGGAGGTTTGGTCATATCTTTAATGGATTTAGGGCTCCAGCTATGGAGGTTTGTTGCCCTTTTCCTTGTTTTGTGTTTTTTTTCCATTTTATATAGATAAGCATATAGTCACTTCCATTTGGTCCTCCTTATGTACTAATACATACAAAATTACCTTATAATTATAGATCTGTCATTCTATGAATTATTGAGAAAAAAGGGGTCATCCACAAGACAGGATATGTTGGTGTTCCTGTTCTTAAAGGCATAGATATCTTTATTTTATACATATACAGTGCTCAGCATAAATGATTACACCCCTTTTGAAAAGTGAGATTTTAATCAACATCTCAATGAACACAAGAACAATTTCCAAAATTTTGACAGAACTGAGTTTTATAGAAAATGTATTTAGCTCATTACATGAAAGTAAGGTTAATAATATAACTTAGATTACAAAATCTTCAGTTTTACTCAAATGAGTTGATGCAAAAATGAATACACCTCACAACAAAAACTACTACATCTAGTATTTTGTATGACCTCCATGATTTCTAAGGACAGCACCAAGTCTTCTAGGCATGGAATGAACAAGTTGGAGAAATATTGCAACATCTAACCATTCTTCAAGAATTACCTCTTTTAGAACCTGGATGCTGGATGAAGAGTGATGCTTAACTATTCTCTTCAGAATTCCCCGTAGGTAATCAATTGGGTTCAGATCAGAAGACATACTTGGCCACTGCATCACCTTCACCCTGTTTGCCTTAAGAAATGCTACAGTAGCCTTAGATGTGTGTTTTGGATCATTGTCATGTTGGAAAAGTGCACGACGACCAAGGGCATGGAGTGATGGTAGCATTTTCTCTTTCAATAGAGAGCAGTACATCTGTGAATTCATGATACCATCAATGAAATGCAGCTCCCCGACACAAGTAGCACTCATGCAGCCCCACAGAAGGACACTGCCACCACCATGTTTCACTGTAGGCACCATGCATTTTTCTTTGTATTACTCACCTTTGCGACACCATACAGTTTTGAAGGCATCAGTTCCAAAAACATTTATCTTGGTTTCATCACTAGAGAGTACAGAGTCCCAGTAGTCTTCCTCTTTTTCAGCATGGGCCCTGGCAAATTCTAGATGGGTTTTTTTGTGCATGAGCTTTAGGAGAGGCTTCCTTTGTGAATGACACCCATGCATGCCATTCCTCTGCATTGCCCATTGTGCCACGAGAAACAATCACCCCAGTTTGGCTTTCTAATTCTTTAACTAACAGTGAACTTGCATGGCGATTTTAGTCAGCCTTTCTCATCAGAAGATGCTCCTGTCGAGGTGTTAACGTCTCTGGACAGCCTGGGCATCTCTGTGAAATGCAATTGTGAATAGGTAGGCGCTGTGCAACAAAAAAAACATATAATCAAAACAAAACATCTCTCTATAGTTTGCATCCAATATCAATGGGTTAAATCCTCCCAATAATGTATTATCAATGTTATACCATTTATCAATAATAAACGTGATATCACATTAGTAAAGTGACAGTTCTTTTAAGGTGCAATGCTGTAGACCAAAAATCTGTGTGCCTTCACCACGTGCAGGCTAAAAATAAGTGAATTGCTCACTCACTAAACTTATTTGAACCCAGTTAAGGTGGCCAAAAGGACTGGACTGGACTGTTAGGAGTGATTCATTGGGCTCTGTGACTTGGTCTCTTTGATGATTGTATGTGTGTGTATGGTGGGAGGTGTTCCAGCTGTGATCCCACATCTCCCCAACACTCTGCTCAGACTTGCTGCTTGGAATATTCCTATAATGGTAAGGAGAGCCTGATATAGAGCATCCATCTACTGTTGGTTCACTTGGAATCCTATGACTATTCCCCTGGGGCCATTGTCTACGGTGTGCTGGTGACTGGGAGGAACACCTTAGGATAGCCAGAGGTGGATCTTTCTGCATATATTACAACAATGCGCCTTTGACCACCTTAACCGGGGTCAAATAAGTTTGGTGAGTGAGCAATTCATTTATTTTTAACCTGCACATGGTGAAGTCACACAGATTTTTGGTCTACAGCATCACATCTTAAAAGGACTGTCACTTTACTAATGTGACACATTGTATAACATTGTAATATATTATTGGGAGGACTTAACACTACACCCATTGATATTGGATATAAAATATAGAGAGATGTTTTGTTTATATTTTTTTGTTGCACAGCGCCTACCTATTCGCGATTGTATTTGTATAAGTGTTATCTCACTTTTTAGGGGCAGCTGTTAATCCACACTGTTGGTACAGTGTGGGCACAATATTAATATTATTTAGCACATTAGCACAAGGTGCCATAATAATAAGATATAATTATATGTTACCTCTGTGAAATGATTGCAGTTCCATCAATATACATACATACAACTGAGTATATTTATTCTGTGCTTTATATTGTAATTGTGAATATATGACTGTTGACGGTCTTTACCTCCTTCTCCCTCTATCTGGCTCATTGTCCAACAGAACAAACCCCCCCA
The DNA here is from genome assembly GCF_062004578.1 of Staurois parvus. Taxonomy (NCBI): domain Eukaryota; kingdom Metazoa; phylum Chordata; class Amphibia; order Anura; family Ranidae; genus Staurois; species Staurois parvus. Next base: position 10,497,544 of record NW_028317855.1, on the reverse strand, counting down.
CATTGTTATGTGGGGTTGGGACTTTTAAGACCTTCTATGTGGCATCTTCTCAAGAACCAATGGTCATCAGATTGATGTTGTGGTAAGCTGTTAATGATTAGTACTTACTGGTAATGTTTGTATAAATCTTTATAAACGTGGTAATTTGTACTGTCAAAATTGTATTTTACATACCGTATTTTTCGCTCCATAAGACGCACCTGACCATAAGACGCGCCTAGGTTTTAGAGGAGAAAAACAAGAAAAAAAATATTCTTAACCAATGGATTGCAAACATAGTACAGGAAGTGACCAGACACTGCGGACACAGTACAGAAGATGACCAGAGACTGCAGACAGTACAAGAGATGACCAAAGACTGCGGACACAGTACAGGAGAAGGAACAGAGACTGCGGACACAGTACAGGAGATGACCAAAGACTGTGGACACAGTACAGGAGATGGACCAGAGACTGCGGACATAGTACAAGAGATGGACCAGAGATGGACCAGAGACTGCAGACACAGTACAGGAGATGACCAAAGACTGCGGACACAGTACAGGAGATGGACCAGAGACTCTGGACACAGTACAGGAGATGGACCAGAGACTGCAGACAGTACAGGGCATGACCAGACACTGCGGACCTTTAGGGAGGGAGGGGGAGTGGGTACCTGAATTTGACAGGTACCTGCTCCCACTTCCACGGAGTTCTCCTTCCTATACTGTGGGCACCCGACTTTGACAGCCGGGTGCCCACTGCGCATGAGAAGCTTTGTGAATGGCCCAGCATCTTTTGGGACCTGTCATGTGTCCCAGAAGACACCGGACCATTCACAAAGCGCAGCGCTTCTCGCGCATCCGCAGCGGGCACCCAGCTTTCACAGATGCAGGGGCGGGAAGAAGCCGGTGCGGGAAGACTACAGCGCTGGACCGAGGAACAGGTAAGTTCCTGCCTCAGAGAACAGCTGAGCGGCCAGCCCGGTATTCTGATATGTGGCGGCGGAAATACCAGACCGGCAGCTTTATATTCACTCCATAAGAAAAATGGGGGGGGAAAAAGTGCGTCTTATGGAGTGAAAAATACGGTATTTTAGATGGTCCCGTAACAACCCTGATGAAGCAGATGTGAACTGCGATGTGAACTGCGAATTGTGTCAATATCTTCTAGCAGGAAACTACAATGTTGGTACACTTTTATGTGATTTTATGTAACTGATATGTAATTACATGTTCATTTGTCCATATTTGGTGGCTATGTATTGGTTCACCATTTTTAATGGATTATAATAAATACATTGCTTTTACTAAGTGTATTGATATTCAAGTATGGTGCCTTTAATCACTTTACAACTGCAATATAGCCAAATGACGGCTACAGCGTGGTTGTCCAGTTCTGGAAGGGTGTCATATGACATATGACAGGGGCTTTAGAATAACACTTAGATTGGTGTCACTGGGAAGAATATCACTTTGTGTCAAGTAAAGGAAAACTGCTCCTTATATTGGTGATCAGTGGGGATAGAAATGCCTTAGCATTGATGTCAATGGTTGATTTCAAGAGAAATGGGAGAAGACACCCAATCAGCTTCCAGGTTTCATTGCCAAAGCTTCATTGAACAAGCTGAGGTTAGAAGCTGATTGGTTTCTATGCAGAAGGGAGTCTGATTTTGGACTCTCCAGCTTTAGTAAATAAACCCCCCTATGTCTGGCCCTCGCTCTGCTGAGTGACATTGGAGCTAGGGCAGGGGCTCTTTCTGAAAGCAGTGGGTCTGTGTGCAAGATAATATGGGCCTATTGTTTGAGAGAAAATAAATGTTGCAACAAGTGGGTTTTGTTTTTCATTGCATGGAATATTGGGTATAGCTTATTTATACATACTGTGTGTATATATATAAACATATACAGAAAGTGCAGCGTTTATGTGCAAAGCATAAGAAGAACACAAAATTATTCCTGTGTGAACTTATATAGGAAGTAATTACACAAAAATACTGTATATATCAGATTAACTTAAATCAGAAATAAAGTCCAAAAAGTGCAGTGTCCAATGGTGTTGTAGAGATCAATCATGACCAGTGGTATAAGGTGACATCTGTGAATAGTGCATCTGTGACAATCCTCCACCACTATGCACTCACCAGAAGTAAGAGGCAACTAGGCTCTGTACAGAAATCCCTCCGAAAGATGTAACCTTTCCACTGCAGGGATAGATGGTCAAATATCCAGCGCAGCTGGGCTCTATATAGGGATCCCTCTAAGGAAGATGTATCAGCTCCAGTGCATGGATAAGCAATCAATCCGGAGATAGTAAATGCTAGATAAAAGAGAGCTATTAGAGTTCATTAAAGAACCCCCAAAATCTCTGTTACACACCCTGAGACTGTTGTCCATTAGGCTCCATGTACACAGGATGTTTGGAAAACACTTCTGAACAATGGAAACTGACTGCTGGAAAACGTATGTTAAAAAACGTCTGTTTAGCCGCGTTTGCATACCGCGTTTATGAGCGTTTGCGTTTAGAAGTGTTTTTTAAAGATAACATGTGGAGACCTTCCGAAATTCCCAGAATGCACTGAAAAACAGTAAAAAAATTAACTATTTCAGACATTTTGAGCGAAATAGAGAGCAGAAGTAGAGAGAGCAGTATTTGTTGAGATTAGCTGTTTTTTTTTTTTTTTTTGTGGTGTTTGGATGTGTTCCAGCTCATTTTTGTGCAGAAATTATTGCAGCAGTGTCTAACATATTTTCTTTCATGAGAAACCTCAAAGTATGATGTACCAGGTCCATTTGAGTACCGGGAAAATGCTTTGCATGCATTTTTCATGATGAAAAAAAAGCTCTGAACAGCATCTGGAAATAGAAGAGTTAAAAAACATTTTCAAATGTAAACGCTTATAAAAGTTGTTTAGCCACGTTTACACGCGTTTACAAGCGTTTGGCGTTTGAAATGCTTATAATATCTACACCTGAACGCAAGTTTGGTGCATTAAAAAAAACGACTGTAAACACAACTGCCTGTAAATCACTGTAAATGACATAGTGCACATGGACACATAGGAAAACATTAGAAAGAGTTCAGGGGCTGCTGAAAAATACACAAAAAAGCTTCTAAACATGAGTGTATCAGCTGCAGTGTACATGGAGCCTAACAAGAATGAGTTACTGCAGAATAGGAACTTTACAGTGCAGTGTACAGAATGAGGAGGTGAAGATGCCAAAGCACTTATTTTGAATTACTTCAGTGCATTGGGAAGCCCATTCAAATGAATGGGCTACCCTAACACAGTGCACATTGCTGCATGTAAAACACACATGCCCTGTCACCCATGCATAGAGGTGAACAGAGCCATAACCCTTGCCTGGACAACGCACATAATTATGAGGAATTTCTGAACCTTTACTTTATCCAGTCCCTCACCTTTTTCCTTGCCAGAGTCCAGGTGGTACACGTGTACCGCAAGCTTGGAAGTAGCAGTAACTCTTACAAGCAACTCAGTCTGCTCAACTGGTAAGCCTTTAAATCCCAGTGTTGCTAAGATTGTGAAAGACCTTGTGTACCCCTGGACACTCCAAGAACAAAAATGATTTGGCAAGCATAGCAAACATTTGGTATGGCCTCACTGCACTAATGGTTAAAAGGGGCATATGTAATTAGTGCTTATATACTGTTTTGTACTATTACAAAGTAATAGTCCACACAGACGCATATAAATCTCAGTACATTCATTTTTAAAAATGAAACTAGTGCATTATTCATACGTTTTCATACACAGACTATAGCACAAACGCTTTGTCTAAGCCTACCTTAAGAAGCAATTCATTAAAATAGTTAGGACTTCTTGGCAACTGAAAACTTTTGAGACAATTAACACTTTTGTCAGGAGTATGTACAGTAAGTACAACATAGCATATATAGTGCAGGGGTCAAGTGTTTAATATTTACAGAGTGACGTGGTCAGAAGTATGTAATGTGAAATTAGAGTACAGCATGCAGCGGACATAAGTATTTAAGATACAACAGTAAAAGGTATTTACCACACAGCACAGCATAGTGAATATGGCTATGAGTATGTGATGTACACTACTAATGTAATGACTACTATGATCTGTATGCTGCATTGTATGTTGCATATTTCTTACCACTACCCCTCACCTTTGCACCTGCCTTTTACTGTTCCCTGATCCACAACTCAAATTTGTGAATCAAAATCCTTTGTAGCATGCACTGTGTGTCAGAGCACAATGGGTCTCAACTCCCCTCTGGGCCTGTGTGTCCTTCACAAATTGCACCCATGGAGGAATACCGCAGTGAGTTGGAACTTTGCAGGTACCATGGAGGGAGAGGGATTTAAAGCAAGCTAGGCAACACTGTCCACCCCGGGTGCTGAAGTCTAGCAGCACCCATGGTCCTAGATACAGATTTTTTTTTATCTTTTCTTTCATTATATGGGTACCTATCCATTAATGTGTATTCATGGTCAAAATTTAAAAACAGAAATATATTTCTACATTGTGTTCCCAAAATGTATAGCCTACTCCGATTAATCCTATTAATACTTCAAGATCTTTGTAAAAATCCCCAACACATTTACTTCCTGGAATTCTTATTGACACATATTCACCATACCCTATGAGTAAGCACTTCTATGTCAGGCATTTCACAGGAGACCACCTTCTGAACTACAGAGGTGCTAACAAAAGGAGTTTCAGTAGGCACAGTACGTACTGTGATTACTGCTTGCAGTCAGCAAGGTACTATGTGATATGTAGTCCTTAGAAATTTAAAGTAAAAAGAAGAATGTAACGTATCCATAAATTCATGGAAAGGGATGGCCAGAAGACAGGCAGCACTCACAACATGAGGGGAAATTTTTCAAGCAAGCTTATATTAGATTGTCGAAAATAATTATTGTTTTTATTGTTATTACAATGCTGAAGTTATAAAATTAAAGTGTATGCTATGACCAAAGTACTACTTTATATTCCAATCATTTTATTAAAAAGACCAAATGTACAAACCGAAAGTATGAAAAGATGAGAGATAATGAGCTCTCAGGACAATATTCACATGTGAACATAGGTAGCAATGGCATTGTACTGAAAGATTGAAGAAATTAACATTGCATATGTGGGACCAAGAAGTCCCTCTAGAGTTACCCACAGACAAAAAGGGCGAACAGCAACAATGATCAGAGTTCCAGTACATATTTCACTATGAAAAATGATTAAGCATGACCAAACAGCAGTCAGGTACTAAAGTCAGATACATCAAAAGGTAATAATGGAAACAAAAAGTATGAAGAAAAAATAAGAGAGGAAATGAGAAAAAAAAAGAATCCCAAATTCTGTTGAATTTTGACATATTGTTATTGAGAATGCAGATGAGTTTGTCATTAATCATGATCCAATTCAGTTTATTTTTAACATAGTCAAGTGCAGGGGTGGACTGACAACTCATGGGGCCCCCGGGCAATAGGGGATCATGGGGCCCCTGTGTTCTTGCCCAAAGTCAAAAAAGGCTATGATAAAGGTACTAGGGGCATCTCATGGGGCCCCCTGCTGACCCCGGGCCCTCGGGCAGTGCCAGCGTTTACAAATGGTCAGTCCGCCCCTGGTCAAGTGGTATCACTGATCTCTTCCAATGTTTATCAATAGTGATCCTTGCAGCCAGAATCATATAAAGGATATGAAAAAAGTTTATAAAATTTAGCAAAAAAAATAACCCTTCTTCAAAAATTTAGGCCAGTAGAGTGGAGTAGAGAATACAAACCGTGATATCTATATTTGAAAATGATAAATCCTGATATTCTGTCTGCTTATCTCATTTCTTCATGCCCTAAAATATAAAATCAGTACAAATACCTCCAAATTGACAACCTTTTGGAAAGCAGACTGTCTGAGGTATATATCAAGAGGCATAATAAGTTTTTTGAAGTTGTATTTTTTTTTTACAAAATTCTTTGGAAAATGATTAAAGTAAATAAAATTGTTTTTTTTCACAAAATTGTTATTTTAACAAGTTAAATCTCACACGCAATATAGGGACACTTATAAATACAAAACACATTCTGTTACTTCTCCCAAGTATGGGGATACCACGTGTGAAACTTTCTGACAGCCTCGCCACGTAGTGGGGCTCAACATTCAAAGAGCACCATAAAGCTTTCCAGGGGTATAAATTACTGTATACATCTAATTTCCTGACTACCTATCACATTTTCTGAAGCCCAGGAGCACTAGGATAGTGGAAACACCCGAAAAATTAACATATTTTGGAAAGTAAACACCCCAAGGTATTTTTTAAGAGGCATATTGAGTCTTTTGGAAATGTAATTTTTGCCACAAGTTTTTGGAAAATGTGGAAAGAAAATGAAGTATTTTTTTACACAAAGTTGTGAATTAAGAAGACATTTCTAACACACTGCATAGGCAAAGGCTTAAAGTACTAAAATTACACCTAAAAACATTGTTTGCTATTTTTCTTGAGTATAGGGATACTGCACGTATGAGAATTTTTCAGAGCCTATCCACACAGAGAGGCCCAAAATCCAAAGAGCACCGTAAGGCTTTCTAGGAGCATAAATTAAGCATTACATTTCCTGGATACCTATCACATTTTTGGAGGCACTGGAGCACTAGCACATTGGAAACAATTGGGGACACTGGCTCTGTTGATACTGGTACTGGTATGACGGTGATCAGGACACTGGTATGGCAGTGATCAAGACACTGATGTGGGGTATGGCAGTAATCAGGACACTAGTATGGGATATGGTGGTGATCAGGATGCTGGTATGGGTTATGGTGGTGATCTGGATGCTGGTATGGCATGTGGTGGTGATAAGGACACTGGTATGAGGTATAGAGTGATCAGGATACACCAGTATCCTGATGTATGGGGTATGGTGGTGTTCAGGATGCTGCTAAGGTGTGTAGTGGTGAAGACGTGTACTGATATAAAACTGCTTGGGCGAGGCTTAATTGTGATGTCATTGCACATGCCGGACACTCAACGGTGGTCGCACATGTTTTTGGAGTAATGCCTGCTATGTCTTCCTTTGTGAATATAATCGCTGATTAAAAATCTAGGCAATCTGTAATCTTGGGCCATAGAGTTTTTTATGTGTTTCTTTTGAGTTATACAGGGATGGTGATTTTGTTGATAGTCTACTGGAGATTTTGTGTAGTTGCTGGATCCATTATATCAGACCAGATAATGGCTACTAGAGGTGGATCCTTGATTTGAGCTTGCCCCCAGGTTGTTGTTGTCTTTTGGATTTCTTCATACTAGATCAACCTATAATTTAGAGGTCTGATCATTCCATTAAGGATTGCCTCTTTGGGTGGTAGGATACTTCACAATGTTTTCCTTGTGGAACTTATCATCACACAATGAGTTAAATAAGTTGTTGAACTTTGGACCTTTTATTTTAAATTTTTGTATCCTATTTTTTTTGTGTGTGTATGAATTCCACATTGCACTTTAAGCATTATTTTGCATCATTATTTATTGCACTATATGAGTGCATTAATGTATACAAATTTTGGTGATTAGTTAAGCAAATATTGAGTTTATTTTCATTTAAAGAGACAGTACGCTGTTTGCACTTAGCACTTTCTCAGCTTGGAAGTTGCACTTATTTGTTGAATTAATCATATATTTAATTAAAGACAAGGAACAATGATATCCCAAAAGAGCTTTGAGAGTTTGTGGATACCCAGACTGGGCCTTTAAGGTCAAGCCAACATGTGTCACCATCAAACAGAATTGGGAAGCAGAACACACAGAGTAATATGGTCATCCCACATGTAGCTGTGGTTTTGCAAAACCTTAGAATAATCTTAAATAGCCATTACATCCCTGTGTCCTTGAAACCCAGCAATAAGCTAAATAAACCAGAAGCTTGTACATCTTAAAGAACCTAATGTAACTTAGCAGAAGCAGTGAAGTGTAGTGAGGAATGCAAAAACTATATATTGTACATTGTAGAGAGAATACATCTTCTCCACAAATAAATGGAACAACATAATAGGGCACATTATACTGGAAAAAACTCTGCAGTTTTCCTGCACTTTTAGGAAAATGGATATTCATTTGAAAAGATGTTTCTTACACCCACTGGAACTGAGGGCATGCTTAAAAAAGTACAAAAAGTATGTAGTAATTTTCAAGAAGGCTTTAATAGATATAAAATTTACTTGAACTTCAAGAAAATACAAAAACACTCTTTATCCCAGCCATATATTATTAAACATTTTATACATGTATTTTTAAGTACAGCTAGTATAAGTATTGTGTTACGTTTTTGTTGTGTTACGTTTTTGTTGTGTGATATTTCTGTCTCGACTTCAGAACAGTAAAAGCAAATGATGCTGTACAAACTTTTTCTCCGCCCACTGGAATACCATTTGTCTAGTGGTGTGTCTAACAAACATTGACAGTGGTTGAAGCATACATGGTATGCAGTACTTGGATAAGAGGTCTGCTAAATCCCATGCGATTCAAGACAGATAACAGCCATCCATGTTGTACATTATCATATTGCTATTGCTATTAATTTAGACAAAATATTTTGCATTGATGTTGGCAAGGGAGGTCAATCAATATGATTCTGGCTTAGTGAGGGCTCTGGGTTTTTTTTAGTAGCACTTATGCAGCACCATATAGACCTTGTTGGCAATTGAAAAAATATGTCCCTGCTTTCCATATATTGTACACCACCTGTAATGTGGGTGTTATGTGGTCTTTTAGTTCCACAATCCAAGTGTTGTACAGTATACACAACTAATTAATCACACAGTACTGGAATTTTAAAGTACAACTAAAGTTAAAACTTTTTTTATTTTTAGTTTTGGATAGAGGGGAGATGGATTGGGACACCTTGTTTTTATTGTAGTCTGTGCCCCCATTAGGTAGCTTCCCTTTCTCTATTTGTCTTGTTTATCATTATCATTGAAAGTTAAAGTAAACAAATCCCCAAATTTTGGGTTGTCCCCAGAAAAATAATATAGGGGAAATTTTCCCAATGGGGACAGTAGTTCTGGTGTTCTGAGAGTCCCCAAGGAATTCACTTAATTTGCAGAGATTATCTCTCACGTCTTGATTAGGCTATGGGACAGGAAGTGACAGTAACTTTATCCAATGGGACACAGATGGCAATAAATAAACTGCCAGGGATTATAACTCTCCTTTACTCTATCCAAAATGGGAAAAAAAAATTTGCCCATAGTTCTACTTAATTTCCATAATATACACCATTGACAACATTCTGTATATATGCAACTCTTTATGGCACAGTTTGTTTTAGAAAAATACTCATTATTTATTTAGTACAAAAGTAAAATATCAACGTATGTATCCATATAGGGCAGTGGTTCTCAACCTTTCTAATGCCGCGACCCCTTAATACAGTTCCTCATGTTGTGGTGACCCCCAACCATAAAATTATTTTCGTTGCTACTTCATAACTGTAATTTTGCAGTGGGAGGACTAGCGCCCCATCACTGATGTCAGTGGGATGAATAGTGTCCCATCGTTGGTATCAGTGGGAGGAATAGTGCCCCATCATTGGTGTCAGTGGGAGGAATAGTGTCCCATCATTGGTGTCAGTGGGAGGAATAGTGCCCCATCATTGGTGTCAGTGGGAGGAATAGTGCCCCATCATTGGTGTCAGTGGGAGGAATAGTGCTCCATCATTGGTGTCAGTGGGAGGAATAGTGCCCAATCATTGGCGTCAGTGGGAGGAATAGTGCCCAATCATTGGCGTCAGTGGGAGGAATAGTGCCTCATCATTGGCGTCAGTGGGAGGAATAGTGCCCCATCATTGGCGTCAGTGGGAGGAATAGTGTCCCATCATTGGTGTCAGTGGGAGGAATAGTGTCCCATCATTGGTGTCAGTGGGAGGAATAGTGTCCCATCATTGGTGTCAGTGGGGGGAATAGTGTCCCATCATTGGTGTCAGTGGGGGGAATAGTGCCCCATCATTGGTATCAGTGGGAGGAATAGTGCCCCATAATTGGTATCAGTGGGAGGAATAGTGCCCCATCATTGGTATGAGTGGGAGGAATAGTACCCCATCATTGGTATCAGTGGGAGGAATAGTGCCCCATCATTGGTGTCAGTGGGAGGAATAGTGTCCCATCATTGGTGTCAGTGGGAGGAATAGTGCCCCATCATTGGTGTCAGTGGGAGGAATAGTGCCCCATCATTGGTGTCAGTGGGAGGAATAGTGCTCCATCATTGGTGTCAGTGGGAGGAATAGTGCCCAATCATTGGCGTCAGTGGGAGGAATAGTGCCCAATCATTGGCGTCAGTGGGAGGAATAGTGCCTCATCATTGGCGTCAGTGGGAGGAATAGTGCCCCATCATTGGCGTCAGTGGGAGGAATAGTGTCCCATCATTGGTATGAGTGGGAGGAATAGTGCCCCATCATTGGTATCAGTGGGAGGAATAGTGCCCCATCATTGGTATGAGTGGGAGGAATAGTGCCCCATCATTGGTGTCAGTGGGAGGAATAGTGCCCCATCATTGGTGTCAGTGGGAGGAATAGTGCCCCATCATTGGTGTCAGTGGGAGGAATAGTGCCCAATCATTAGTATCAGTGGGAGGAATAGTGCCCCATCATTGGTGTCAGTGGAAGGAATAGTGCCCCATCATTGGTATGAGTGGGAGGAATAGTGCCCCATCATTGGTGTCAGTGGAAGGAATAGTGCCCCATCATTGGTATGAGTGGGAGGAATAGTGCCCCATCATTGGTATGAGTGGGAGGAATAGTGCCCCATCATTGGTATGAGTGGGAGGAATAGTGCCCCATCATTGGTGTCAGTGGGAGGAATAGTGCCCCATCATTGGTATCAGTGGGAGGAATAGTGCCCCATCATTGGTATCAGTGGGAGGAATAGTGCCCCATCATTGGCGTTAGTGGGAGGAATAGTGCCCCATCGTTGGTGTCAGTGGGGGGAGGAATAGTGCCCCATCGTTGGTGTCAGTGGGGGGAGGAATAGTACCCCATCGTTGGTGTCAGTGGGGGGAGGAATAGTGCCCCATCGTTGGTGTCAGTGGGGGGAGGAATAGTGCCCCATCGTTGGTGTCAGTGGGGGGAGGAATAGTGCCCCATCGTTGGTGTCAGTGGGGGGAGGAATAGTGCCCCATCGTTGGTGTCAGTGGGGGGAGGAATAGTGCCCCATCATTGGTGTCAGTGGGGGGAGGAATAGTGCCCCATCATTGGTGTCAGTGGGGGGAGGAATAGTGCCCCATCGTTGGTGTCAGTGGGGGGAGGAATAGTGCCCCATCGTTGGTGTCAGTGAGGGGAGGAATACTGTCTCATCGTTGGTGTCAGTGGGGGGAGGAATAGTGCCCCATCGTTGGTGTCAGTGAGGGGAGGAATAGTGCCCCATCGTTGGTGTCAGTGAGGGGAGGAATAGTGCCCCATCGTTGGTGTCAGTGGGGGGAGGAATAGTGCCCCATCGTTGGTGTCAGTGGGGGGAGGAATAGTGCCCCATCGTTGGTGTCAGTGGGGGGAGGAATAGTGTCCCATCGTTGGTGTCAGTGGGGGGAGGAATACTGTCTCATCGTTGGTGTCAGTGGGGGGAGGAATAGTGCCCCATCATTGGTGTCAGTGAGGGGAGGAATAGTGCCCCATCGTTGGTGTCAGTGGGGGGAGGAATAGTGCCCCATCGTTGGTATTAGTGACACCAATGATGGGGCACTATCCCTCCCACTGACACCAATGATAATTACCTTGCTGACTCCTGCTCCAGCCTGGGCTCGCTCTCTGCCTCTCCCATCTACAGCCTGCATACCTGGCTGCAGCAGCAAAATTTGCACTTACCTGTCAGCTGTCTTCCTTCTCTGCCTCTCTCTTCACTCGTTCCTGCAGCTCCCTCGATCTTCTTCGATCTCCGCACGCTGCCGCTCGGCTCCTCCTCTCCAAGCTCCACCTTCTCGCCGGTGATTGGCCGCCTGTGTGCCTCTCCTGAGCTACAGTTCCGGTGGCCAATCAGCGGCGAGGAGGCGGTGACAGGGGCAGCATATCATCCCGCCCACACATCGCCGGAGACAGCAGCGGTGTCTCGGTTCCTAAGACCATCGGAAATATGTGTTTTCCGATGGTCTTAGGCGACCCCTGGGAAATGGTCGTTCGACCCCCAAAGGGGTCGCGACCCCCAGGTTGAGAACCGCTGATATAGGGTATCATTTGCATAGATTATAAAACACAATCCTTCATATATTGTGGTCAAACAGTAACAAAGATCACTAGTCATGGTTTCTATTTTTTGTCATTTTGCCCGTCCCCAATTCGTAGGATGAGTAGATTCTGCTTGACTGCAGTGGAGCAAACAGAGATTACACTGCACAGGCTATAGTATTTGACAGGGATTCCTGGATTACAAGATTGCTGAACAGAATTACAGTTTTCAAATATACAAATTACCATGTTCAAATATATGTGTTCCAGTTGTATTGTATCTGTTTGTCATGAGATCAGCTTTAGTTGAAAAAAAACAAAACAATAGAATACTGAAAAAAGTAACTTGTTAGTTATGGTTAAAATACCATACAAGTAAGCAATTTCAGTGTGATTTTATAGCTTCTTTATAGCCAAATCTACATCTCAAAGACATGATTGGCTGTTAATTAGATCAACTGAAGTTAAATACATACAAAATAAATAGTATGGCTTTAGTCAGTTGTCATTAGCATACAGCTTTGATTTGAAATCTGTACGGAGTTGATAATAAAATCTCTTTTATAATAATTTCACGGAGTGTTTTCCCCTTGCTATCTACAATTTAACATAGACCTTGCTGGCACTCTTCATCAGACACCCTTCTTTAGTTGTTAAGCCAGGAAGTAAGTTTGACATATTGCTTTTTAAAGTATGGGAATTAAACTTAACATGCTCTGTTCTTAATGCCAGAGTCCATGAAATATGAGAATTTTTTCAATTTTGAGAACACAAGGGGGCTATTTTAAATAAGCTGTTTACTTGCCTTTGTCATATTAAAGAGAACTTTGTGATAAGAAAACTAATTTTGAAAAAAATGACCCTATCTGCTACTGGAGGCAGAAAAGCTTTACCCAGAATACAAATTAATAAAAAAATCAGAGCCTTCATGTTAGCGAACATTGAATTTATAAAACCAAATGGAAACTGTTAAATACCTGCATAGTATGAGCCTAAAATGCATGCCATATGTGATTATATCATTAATTTCACAATACTTTTATTATATTTACAATGAATTATTTTTTAGTGTTCCATGGCCAGTAACATTGTTCAAAACTGCATCCAACATGCAGAGAGAATGTCAGTTTTACTTGTATCATAGAATGTCTCTTTCTCTGCATTTTTAAATATTCCTTGTGTTCATAAATGCAAAAGTATACAGTCCAATATAAAGGGCCAGTTCTACCAGTACTGATATTTCTGTTTTTGTCAGCTGATTGAGAGTCAAAATGACAATGTCTCATATATCTTAGATACACCATTGGAAAGATATTTGTTTCTGAGTTCCTAGGTATGCACACCTGCTGTGGCCATTATGAGGGCATCCCCATTCTTTCTGTTGTCTTTCTATTGGTGTGATGTTACAGAAAATACAACAAAGGTGCTGGGACTTGCAAAGGAGGGCAGGAATAGCACAAACCCTCAACCCTTGCTGTCCATGTTCCTTTATGGACAGTAGCAGTATCGAACATTATGCCAGTCAGATCTTGCTATTGGAGTGTCAGGAACTAAAACAGACAATGAGGGACTTACTATAACTAAAATACTACATCAGAAACAACCAGGCAACTAGCATTTCATAAGCAGACTGGTATATACTGTATATACTCTAATATATGATTATGTGACATCATGGATGTTCACATACCAGATGACATACTAGAGTCCAGATACTGCTTGGAAAGGGGATTCACTCCAACAGCCAGGCATGCAGTTTTTTAACCCCGCTTTAGGCCTCATGTACACCGCTGCTCCTAAAACATGAGTTTAGGACTTTTCAGAGTTTTTTTTGCCAAAGCCCCTAAACTCAATTCAGTGAAATGCCTATGTGTCCATGTACACACAGGCTTTTACCAGAGTTTAGGGGCAGTTAAACGTTACTCTCCTGAGCGTGATTTTTCTGCATTCAGGAGAAGAACGCTTATGCGAAAAAATGCTAAACGTGGCAAAAACGTGTGTAAGCACGTCTAAACGTTAGCCGCGTTTGGACATTTATTCATGTCAACTGAAAATACTGTGGCCAATCAAGTGAATAAATGCTCAAGTGCTAAATGCGGTAAACACGGCTAAACATGGTACCGCATTTAAGTATGTTTTTGCCGCATTTTGCATTTTTCTGCTGTCAGGAGAGCTAAACATCTAGGGGAGTGTACACAAGGCCTTATTTCTTGGCACATGTTTATTGTGTTAACCTCCTTGGCGGTATTCCCGAGTGTAGCTCGGGGTAACATTTCAGTACCAAAAGCGGTAACCCCGAGCTACACTCGGGCTTACCCTGCGGCACTGCTCCGGCAAGTGTTCTTCACTTACCTTACCCTGCGCTCCCACGATGTGTCCCCTGCAGCGTCCCCGGCCATCTCCTTCGGCCGATGCCGGCATCCGGCTTCTGTGTCCTGTCCCTGTGACGTCGGGACGTACGGGCGCCGCCGCCGGCGGCGGGAAATTTAAAAATTTTAAAAAATGTCATTTTTTTTTTTTTACATTTTACATAGTAAAACATTGCTGTCTCAACCAATTTCACATACATATTGTCCCTAGTGCTTTGTCCTGCGCCCTGCCTGCATTTTGTCTGTTCTTTCTGCCTGGAAACTGAGAAATGTCCATGGCGTCCAAAAAGTGTCCCTTTAGGTCAAAAGCGGTTTAGATCAGCTAGAGAACAGCGATAGTAAATCAGAACCACTTGCAGAATTGAGTGATAATGATTCGTGGGGGAAATTTGTCATCAGACACTGAAAACGATTTTGCGACTGAGCTCAGCAATGTGCGAACTTGGCGCTCTATTTCACATTTCAGTGTTTTTGGTTTGATTATATTATTGAATTAAATTTTTTATTATTTTTATATTATTTTTATGATTATTTATTAAATTATAATTTATGATTTTGTGTTTCAAATTTTATCATACCCGGGATGCTTACTAGACTCTTGTTCGGACAGATTTCAGTGAGTTTTTCCTAAAAATTACAGCCTACAATAAAAAAAATACATATTTCCATGCAAAAAAATGGTACCGCTTTCAGCACCAAAAATCTGAAATAATCATACCGCCAGGGAGGTTAAGGACCAAAAAGTCTTTCCACTTTCCTTCTTGCTATACATGTTTTGGACCTATAAGTGCATCCCCTTTAGGGAATAAAAGCACAGAGACAATAGAAAGAATCTTAGAAACACCACTCCTCAATGAAAGGGAAGGTCTGTCTAGGTACAGTTTCAATTCCCTTTCCTTCAGCAGGGGGGTAGACATGCAAGCTTCTGTCCTCTTTGACAAGGGCAAAAGTATGTATTTGCTAATGTGATACCTTTTCTGATATAAATTAAAAATCATGTCCCAGCATATTTTGGGATTCTAGTTCTCACTAGGAATTAGGGAGTCTGCCCAGATATTTTGAGTTGGGTTCACTGAATCTAGCTAGAGGTCCATGAACCCCAAACATAGTGGCAAAAAAGTCTAAAGGAGGCATGACTAGCTATTCTTTCCCCTTTTTCAGGGCTAATAGAGTCTTTCATGGAAAAAATTGCATAGAGAGCTCAGCACTGCCATGCCATTTTTTTAAGAATACCATTCAACAGGGAGAGTATTTTTTCATACAAAATAAAGAGCAACGGTGGGAATAAACAAGCAACATGGCTGGAGAAAGCCTTGAAGCACTTGAACATACAATATATATTAGTGAAGAGTCAATGGTTTGGTCCAAGGTGACAACTCTGATCCTAGGTTCAGACAGATATTTGTCTGTTTGACGGGAGCCAAAAATCATATATAGAAGTGATATTTCTACTGCTTCTATATATGACAGCTCCCCAACATCACTGGTTCCTAGGGAAGCAAGTACCAACAGCATCTCTATAAACCACTGACATCACTGGGAATCCCACTACAGTTGCTCTAGATCTGAGGGGAACATGAAAGGAAAATAAAAAAAACAGCATTTTTGCTTGCACATGATTGGATGAAAGAAATCTGCAGAGCTTCGCCTCATTTTAGAGCTTACCCTTGGATATAAAGCAACTGCACTTGCAGTTCACTTGACGTGCACTAGCAGGTGCACTTGCGGTACACTTGCAGTGCACAGTATATTTACCTTTAGTAAATCAACCTCATAGAGTTCTACCATAAATGCAGCTACACACTAATAAACACTGCCATCCACTGGTTGAAGAATATATCTCTACTGAACAATGAAGTAGTTGTTGCAAAATACATGAACATTGTATTCCAACACCTCCACTCAACAACTACTCCTTATATTAGTTGCATTTCAGATCTCAGTTCTATAAATCTGTTTCAGTTCATGAAGAGATGTCATCTCCTCATCAGCAGGTTTGATCCACTTTTGTTTCACATTAGTTGAAAGTCTTTGCATCTCATCCCATAAATCTGACTCTGGTTTTAATGCTATGTGAGCAACATAGGAGAGATAAAAACGAGTTGTGTAGCGAGCGCTTACTGTAGTGAAAATTTGGTACAAGCCGCTAGAACACCAAAAAAGGTAACCAACATAACCTTCCAAGATAATATATAGACAAAAAGGTGCAGCGCTAATAATTAGAGATGAGCGAATCGAACCAGGCGAACCGGAATTCGAGTCGAATTTCAGGAAATATTCGATTCGCGGCGAAACCGAAATTTTGCCTACTTCGGGTGCGCGAATCGAACATTTCCCGATCAGCCGGCAAAAGTGTCCCTGCAGTGAGCTCCGCTATTTCTGACAGTTCTCTGACAGAAGGAACACATGTTTAGCGGTTGAAACATTGTATCTATTAGTTTACATTTAGGATACAGATGTTTCAACCACTGTACATGTGAAGAAGCTGTGAGAGAACTGTCAGAAATAGAGGAACTCTGCACATACACTTTTTGCCGGCTTGGAATTATTCTTCTTTTCATCCTACTTCTTCTTCTTCTTCATCTTCATCCTCAGAACTGTCAGAAATAGACTATTTCTGACAGTTCTGGGACAATCACTCCATACAGCTGTTTCAACCGCTGTATGGAGGGAATGTCATGGAACTGTCAGAAATAGACTATTAATGACAGTTCTGGGACTGTCCTTCCATACAGCGGTTGAAACATTGTATGTATTTGTTTCCATAAATGGATCCATTTATGGATACAAATACATACAATGTTTCAACCGCTGTATGGAAGGACAGTCCCAGAACTGTCATAAATAGTCTATTTCTGACAGTTCTGGGACATTCACTCCATACAGCTGTTTCAACCGCTGTATGGAGGGAATGTCATAGAACTGTCAGAAATAGACTATTAATGACAGTTCTGGGACTGTCCTTCCATACAGCGGTTGAAACATTGTATCTATTTGTTTCCATAAATGGATCCATTTATGGAAACAAATAGATACAATGTTTCAACCGCTGTATGGAAGGACAGTCCCAGAACTGTCATTAATAGTCTATTTCTGACAGTTCTATGACATTTCCTCCATACAGCGGTTGAAACAGCTGTATGGAGTGAATGTCCCAGAACTGTCAGAAATAGACTATTTATGGCAGTTCTGGGACATTCACTCCATACAGCGGTTGAAACATTGTATCTATTTTTTCCATAAATGACATTCTGCAAATACACTTAGAGGAGCGCTGCAGATACACTTTTTGCCGGCTTGGAATTAATCTTATTTTCATCCTACTTCTTCTTCTTCATCCTCATCCTCATCCTCATAAGAAGAAAAAGAAGAAGTAGGATGAAAATAAGAATAATTCCAAGCCGGCAAAAAGTGTATCTGCAGCGCTCCTCTAAGTGTATCTGCAGAATGTCATTTATGGAAAAAAATAGATACAATGTTTCAACCGCTGTATGGAGTGAATGTCCTAGAACTGTCATAAATAGTCTATTTCTGACAGTTCTGGGACATTCACTCCATACAGCTGTTTCAACCGCTGTATGGAGGGAATGTCATGGAACTGTCAGAAATAGACTATTAATGACAGTTCTGGGACTCTGACAGTTCCATGACATTCCCTCCATACAGCGGTTGAAACAGCTGTATGGAGTGAATGTCCCAGAACTGTCAGAAATAGACTATTTCTGACAGTTCTGGGACAATCACTCCATACAGCTGTTTCAACCGCTGTATGGAGGGAATGTCATGGAACTGTCAGAAATAGACTATTAATGACAGTTCTGGGACTGTCCTTCCATACAGCGGTTGAAACATTGTATGTATTTGTTTCCATAAATGGATCCATTTATGGAAACAAATACATACAATGTTTCAACCGCTGTATGGAAGGACAGTCCCAGAACTGTCATAAATAGTCTATTTCTGACAGTTCTGGGACATTCACTCCATACAGCTGTTTCAACCGCTGTATGGAGGGAATGTCATAGAACTGTCAGAAATAGACTATTAATGACAGTTCTGGGACTGTCCTTCCATACAGCGGTTGAAACATTGTATGTATTTGTTTCCATAAATGGATCCATTTATGGAAACAAATACATACAATGTTTCAACCGCTGCATGGAAGGACAGTCCCAGAACTGTCATTAATAGTCTATTTCTGACAGTTCCATGACATTCCCTCCATACAGCGGTTGAAACAGCTGTATGGAGTGAATGTCCCAGAACTGTCAGAAATAGACAGAAACTGTCACAGAACTGTCCTTCTTCTCATCCTTCTCCTTCTTCTCATCCTTCTTCTCATCCTTCTTCTCATCCTTCTCCTTCTTCTCATCCTTCTCCTTCTTCTCATCCTTCTCCTTCTCCTTCTTCTCATCCTTCTTCTCATCCTTCTCCTTCTTCTCATCCTTCTCCTTCTCCTTCTTCTCATCATTCTCCTTCTCCTTCTTCTCATCCTTCTCCTTCTCCTTCTTCTCATCCTTCTCCTTCTTCTCATCCTTCTCCTTCTCCATCTTGTCATCCTTCTCCTTCTCCTTCTTCTCATCCTTCTCCTTCTCCTTCTTCTCATCCTTCTCCTTCTCCATCTTCTCATCCTTCTCCTTTTCCTTCTTCTCATCCTTCTCCTTCTGCTTCTCCTTCTCCTTCTCCTTCTTCTCATCCTTCTCCTTCTTCTCATCCTTCTCCTTCTGCTTCTCCTTCTTCTCATCCTTCTCCTTCTTCTCATCCTTCTCCTTCTTCTCATCCTTCTCCTTCTCCTTCTTCTCATCCTTCTCCTTCTTCTCATCCTTCTCCTTCTTCTCATCCTTCTCCTTCTTCTCATCCTTCTCCTTCTCCTCATCCTTCTCCTTCTTCTCATCCTTCTCCTTCTTCTCATCCTTCTCCTTCTCCTTCTTCTCATCCTTCTCCTTCTCCATCTTCTCATCCTTCTCCTTCTCCTTCTTCTCATCCTTCTCCTTCTTCTCATCCTTCTCCTTCTCCTTCTTCTCATCCTTCTCCTTCTTCTCATCCTTCTCCTTCTCCTCATCCTTCTCCTTCTCCTTCTTCTCATCCTTCTCCTTCTCCTTCTTCTCATCCTTCTCCTTCTTCTCATCCTTCTCCTTCTCCTCATCCTTCTCCTTCTCCTTCTCCTCATCTTTCTCCTTCTTCTCATCCTTCTCCTTCTCCTTCTTCTCATCCTTCTCCTTCTTCTCATCCTTCTCCTTCTTCTCATCCTTCTCCTTCTTCTCATCCTTCTCCTTCTCCTTCTTCTCATCCTTCTCCTTCTTCTCATCCTTCTCCTTCTTCTCATCCTTCTCCTTCTTCTCATCCTTCTCCTTCTTCTTCTCATCCTTCTCCTTCTTCTCATCCTTCTCCTTCTTCTCATCCTTCTTCTCATCCTTCTCCTTCTTCTCATCCTTCTCCTTCTCCTTCTTCTCATCCTTCTCCTTCTCCTTCTTCTCATCCTTCTCCTTCTTCTCTTCCTTCTCCTTCTCCATCTTCTCATCCTTCTCCTTTTCCTTCTTCTCATCCTTCTCCTTCTGCTTCTCCTTCTCCTTCTTCTCATCCTTCTCCTTCTCATCCTTCTCCTTCTTCTCATCCTTCTCCTTCTTCTCATCCTTCTCATCCTTCTTCTCATCCTTCTCCTTCTTCTCATCCTTCTCCTTCTTCTCATCCTTCTCCTTCTCCTTCTTCTCATCCTTCTCCTTCTTCTCATCCTTCTTCTCATCCTTCTCCTTCTTCTCATCCTTCTCCTTCTCCTTCTTCTCATCCTTCTCCTTCTTCTCATCCTTCTCCTTCTCCTTCTTCTCATCCTTCTCCTTCTTCTCATCCTTCTCCTTCTTCTCATCCTTCTCCTTCTTCTTCTCATCCTTCTCCTTCTTCTCATCCTTCTCCTTCTTCTCATCCTTCTTCTCATCCTTCTCCTTCTTCTCATCCTTCTCCTTCTCCTTCTTCTCATCCTTCTCCTTCTCCTTCTTCTCATCCTTCTCCTTCTTCTCTTCCTTCTCCTTCTCCATCTTCTCATCCTTCTCCTTTTCCTTCTTCTCATCCTTCTCCTTCTGCTTCTCCTTCTCCTTCTCCTTCTCCTTCTTCTCATCCTTCTCCTTCTCATCCTTCTCCTTCTTCTCATCCTTCTCCTTCTTCTCATCCTTCTCATCCTTCTTCTCATCCTTCTCCTTCTTCTCATCCTTCTCCTTTTTCTCATCCTTCTCCTTCTCCTTCTTCTCATCCTTCTCCTTCTTCTCATCCTTCTTCTCATCCTTCTCCTTCTTCTCATCCTTCTCCTTCTCCTTCTTCTCATCCTTCTCCTTCTCCTTCTTCTCATCCTTCTCCTTCTCCTTCTTCTCATCCTTCTCCTTCTTCTCATCCTTCTTCTCCTCATCCTTCTCCTTCTCCTTCTTCTCATCCTTCTCCTTCTCCTTCTTCTCATCCTTCTCCTTCTCCTTCTTCTCATCCTTCTCCTTCTCATCCTTCTCTTTCTTCTCATCCTTCTCCTTCTTCTCATCCTTCTCCTTCTTCTCATCCTTCTTCTCCTCATCCTTCTCCTTCTTCTCATCCTTCTCCTTCTCCTTCTTCTCATCCTTCTCCTTCTCATCCTTCTCCTTCTCCTTCTTCTCATCCTTCTCCTTCTCCTTCTTCTCATCCTTCTCCTTCTTCTCATCCTTCTCCTTCTCCTTCTCCTTCTCTTTCCTCATCTCCAAGGGCATTTAAATTAAAGGTACAGTGTTCTGCACTAATTTAAAGGCTCTCTGAAGCCTAGAAACCCTTTTTATAAGTCATCTTCGTAGCGAAGAAATTCGCATCGAATCGAATTTCACACTGGAATTCGCCGAATCAGCCGAATCGAATTTTTGAGAAATTCGCTCATCTCTACTAATAATGAAAAGGTGAAATGTCAACATACACTCAATTTCAAGAGTAGAAAGATGAGGACATTAGATCATAAATGCGTCATAAAAATAAATCCGATGTTCAGTCTAATGTCCATAAACATATAAAAAAGGGATGTGATGTGCCAATTCTGCCAGGTCTCCTTTGCCAATCAGAGTGAATGATCCAAAAGTGAGCAGGGAATAAATTAAATTAAATGCGCACTCACCAGAAGTGCGTTTAAAATACGCATGAAAGAAGTTTCCTTTCTCATCAGGTACATCTAGGTTCTCCGCACTCAGGTAAAACTGCGCTCACTGGTCCTCACTGGTCATCCATCCTGGTTAGGTTCCCTGGTTCATCAGACATTCATACACCTCTGGAGTCCCTCCTTAAACTTGGTACTGTGAAAGGGTGGCGCTCATAAAGAGCCCAATAAGGGACATCACATAGCGTGATACTGCATAAAGCACTTTATTTCAAGAGTAATGGTGTAACATGAAGATAAAATACTGACTGCAATCTTTAAATGAATAGCCACCAGCGGTGGTTAAGATGTCCAGGTGCTGTAGCCCCCCTCTGACGCATTTCGTGCTGTACCCTTTGAGGACATGCATAGCATGAAACGCGTCAGCGGGGCTACAGCACCTGGACATCTTAACCACCGCTGGTGGCTATTCATTTAAAGATTGCGGTCAGTATTTATTTTTTTTATAATAACAATTTTTATTGATTTTCAAAAATATACAAACAGTATGTTTAAGGAAAAAAAAAAAAAAGGATAAGAAAAGAAAACAAGCAAAATAGAAAGTTACATCGATGGCAAAACTGCGTAAGGACAGGACCAACAAAAACATAAAATAACAGTGTGAAGGTTATCAGAACATGTACAGCAAGTTTTCCGGATGGTTTAGGTAGACCCGGAAATGGTAGACCTAGCAAAAAATGTAGTGGATCAAGTGGGAGAGAGGTACGCATTAGTGATTGTAACAGGGAGAGAACATCTTTCCAGAAAGGGGTAATGGAGCTGCATGTCCAAAATATATGATAGAGAGAACCCTGGTCTCCACCACAGCGCCAGCAGGCAGGAGAAGCATTCGGTTTATAAGCATGAAGAACTTCAGGTGTTTTGTACCATAGCATCATGAGCTTGTATATATTTTCCTTAAAAACCACACAAACAGAAGATCTAGATGCATTTTCCCAAATTTTCTTCCACGTTAATAGATCAATATCACATTGTACGAATTGAGACCACCTACGCATGTAAAGGTGAGTGTCATTGGATAAGGAGGGGGCATCTAGAAATAGTTTATATGTGTTAGAAATAATACCCCTTTGGTGGGGACCCTGCATACATAAACGTTCAAAGGAAGTAGGCTTCCCCAGGGTTAATGAGGGTGATAAGGTGGAAAAGAAGTGGCGTATTTGAAGATAAATATATAGGTGTTGAGAAGGTAGAAGAGCTTTTTTCTGGAGATCTGGGAATGATTGTAACTTACGAGTCACCGGGTGTACCAAGTGACGCAATTGAAAAAGGTTAGCTGCTACCCAAAGAGACATCCGGGACATGGCCATATTATCTGGAAGATTAGGGTTATGGAGGATATTTGTCAGTGGGGAGCAATCAGAGGCCAGTGTAAATTTAGCCTTACATTTCTGCCAAACAGCCAGAGAAAAGTGCATGGGACCAAGGAGTAGGTGGCGAAAAGAAGAGACATCCACTGCTGAGGTCGACCAAAGGAGGGAGCATGGATGAGCCGGAGACAATTGTAAAGATTCGATCTCTGCCCACGTGTTGGGAGGATAGTGAGTAGACCATGACATGAGAAAACGAAGTTGAGTTGCATAGTTGTATGTTATTATATCCGGTGCCCCCAAGCCCCCCCCCTAGAACACGGAGAAAGCAAAACAGAACGTGCAAACCTGTGCCGCTTGTTGTGCCAAATAAAATGCAGGAAAGATTTCTGGAGGGAGTGAAGTTTGGACATAGGAACGGGAACGGGGAGGGTCGCAAACAGGTATAACAGTTTGGGTAACACAGTCATTTTTAGTACGTTAATGTGTCCGAGAAAAGAAATGGGCAGGGCATCCCAGTGTTTCAGAGAGCGAGAAATTGCTATAAATAATGGGGGGAAATTGGCCTCATATATGGATTGGTAAGAGGAAGTCAGATTAGTACCTAAATATTTTAAAGAGTGGGTGCACCACCCGTGGGAAAGGCTTCCTGAAGCGAGGATAAAACGCCAGAAGGGACATGTATCGGGAGTGCCTCAGTTTTAGACGTGTTAACTTTGTAGCCAGATATGGCCCCAAATTGTTTCAAGGTCTTATGCAAAATTGGTAGGGAGGTATGGGGACTCGCAAGCGTGAGGAGGATGTCATCAGCAAACAGCGCTAATTTGTATTCATAGTTATGGGATCGTATCCCGCGAATATCCGGATTCGACCTGATGGCGATGGCTAATGGTTCCAGACAAAGAATGAACAGTAAAGGAGAGAGTGGGCAACCCTGACGTGTACCATTTGACATCTGAAAGGGGAGTGAAAAAAAAGAGGGAAGAATAAAGGGCCTTCAAGGCTGCTACAAATGGACCCCTGAAACCAAATCTTTCCAAGACCATGAACATGTAAGGCCAACTTAAACGGTCAAAAGCTTTTTGAGCATCTAAACTTAATAATATAGCGGGAGTGGAGGATCGGTTAACCAAGTCTACCAGATCAATGGATCGCCTGGTGTTATCTGCAGCGTGTCTGGCAGGTACAAAGCCTACTTGGTCCCTATGTATGAGTTTGGAAATAATTCCAGACAGTCGGTTGGCCAAGATTTGAGTGAAAATCTTGTAATCGGAATTAAGTAGGGCAATGGGGCGGTAGTTGTCTACTATAGAGTGATCTTTATCGGGTTTGGGGATAACTGAGATATATGCTCGGGAGAATTCAGTCTGGGGTGTGACCCCCTTGAAAAGATCTCGATAAAAGGAGAGGAGATGAGGAGCCAGGATACCAATAAAAGATTTATAGTAGGAGTAGGGCAACCCGTCCGGTCCCGGGGCTTTACGAGAGGGAAGATGTTTAATTGTGTCAAACAATTCCTCTGGCGTAATATCAGCGTTAAGGGTAGCAATGTCTGAGGGTGAAAGACTCGGAAGTGACAGGGGGTCAAAAAAATTATCGAAAGATAACTGTGCGAGGGACGGGTGAAGGTCTGGGGTCAAACAGTTATAAAGATTCTTATAGTATGAGCCAAAAAGGGATGCCATGACCTGAGGATCATAGGTAGGGCTTCCTTTCGGTTGGATCAAAAGATCAGGCATCGTGGAAGGAGACTGAGCTTTGAGTCGATTGACTAACATACGATGAGGTTTGTTGGAAAATTCATAAAATTTTTGCTTAACCCATAGGAAGGATTGCGCAGACTTACTAGAGTCAAGAGTTTTAATTCGGTCACGTAGAGATGTTACCTTCCGGAGCCCAGAAATGGACGGCTTGGCCAACAACCGTCATTCTGCCAAAGATAGTTGATGGACAAGAGAAGCCCTAGCACTCGCTGAGGATTTTTTTAAATGAGAACCCATAGAAATACAGAGTCCTTGAAATACCGCCTTATGAGCCTCCCATAGGGTTGAGGAAGAAGCTACGGAGCCAACATTGTGGGTGAAATAGGTATCAAGTCCCCGTGACAGTTCATCCCTAAGATGTTTTGTGGAAAGAAAGGTCTCATTAAGGCGCCAATGACATGGTTTGGGTATAATAGGAGGGAAAAAAAGGTTTAAAGTCAGAGAGGCATGGTCAGACCAGGTAATGGGGTTGATTTCAGAGGAGACCAGGAGTGGAAGAAGTGGGGCAGAGATAAAAAAATTATCTAGGCGGGAAAGACTACGGTGAGGGGTGGAGTAGAAAGTAAATTGTTTATGGAGGGGGTGTTTAATCCGCCAGGCGTCGAAGAGACGATGCTCCCTTATCAGTCTACGGAAAGATTTTGAAGAGGAGCACTGCCGCTTCGAGGGTGTGGACTCGAAAAGAACTTTCCTGTCTTTATGGGGGGAAAAAACCAAATTGAAATCACCCCCAACAATCACATGCGAAATGGAAAAGAAATCTAAGTTGGCGAGTGTTTGTGAAAGAAATTGCAATTGACCCGAATTTGGGGCGTATAGATTCAACCCTGGAGGAAACAACCCGAAGGGTGCAGTGTGACCTAATCAAAATTGCCACCCCGGCCTTTCCGGAAGGATCAAATGCCGAATAGGCTTGGGATAAAAATCTTGAGGCAAAACGGAAGGAGCCAGTTGATTTGAAATGGGTCTCCTGGACAAAAATAATGTCTGCTCCTGAGGATCGAAATTCCCGCAAAGCCATCCAACGTTTTTGAATGGAATTGAGACCCTTGACGTTATATGACAAAAACCTCAAAGCCATTATAAAATAATAATGAAATAAGCACATGTATTAGCATGAGAAATGAATAATATACCATCGATGTAAAAGAATGGAGAACAAAAAACATTAAACTAACACAAGAAAGAACAAACACAGTAGTTGACATAAGTATCCGTAAGGATATAAACTTGGGAGCAACAATTTGGCCCAAGTCGTCTAGGCCTATGGCTAGACAAAATCGGGAGCAACACGACAACCAAGACATCAGGAAGATCGCCAAACCCGGCCAGAAAAAACAAAAGTGAAAAAGAAAAAAAAAAAAACCACCCAACAATGGTCGGCCGGCCAGAAATTAAAAACCTGTGGAAAAAAACATGTATAAACCAGGAGGGAAGGATCGGCACCGAATTCACATCGGAGAATCACCCCAGGGAGTCATCAGACAGGCGGATCAGTTGTCCGAGGATGTCGTGGACGTTGTGGGGTACGTGAGAGCCTCCTCCGGCCTCTGTGGACTGGAGTCCAGATCTTGTTGGGGGTGGCAGATGGACGGGCTGGAGTGGGTGGCAGAGGGGTCACGTCATCTGACAAAGGTGGAAGTCCCAGGCGCTTAAAAAAAGAATCCGCCTCATGAAGATCACGGAGCACAACTTGAGTATTGTCCCTAGTTACAATCAGCCTGAAGGGGAACCCCCACCGATAAAGGACACGGTGTTGCTGAAGGTGTAAGGTGATCGGCTTCAGAGCTCGCCGCTTGGCCAGGGTAATCGGGGACAGATTGCAGAAGAGTTGGAGTCTGTCACCTTTAAATTCCAGAGATGGCTTGTGGCGAACTGCTGATAATAAGGCTTCCTTGCTTTGAAAAAAATGGAAGCGAACAATGACGTCGCGAGGTCTGGTGCCTTCAACAGGTTTTGGGCCCAAGGAGCGATGAGCCCTGTCCATATGCCAATCAGCTTCTGGAACCAAGGGAGCAGTTGCAGTGAAAAAGGATAATAGGTGACAGTGTAGTTGTGCATCATCAATAGATTCGGACATACCGCGTATACGGATATTTTGGCGCCGTTCCCTGTTTTCCAAATCCTCTTGTTGGAGCTGCATTTGGGACATGGAATGTTTCAAATACGCGTTGTCCTCTTCCAGAACATGAACGTATTGCACCAAATCATCAAACTCATTTTCCAATTTATCCGTTCGGTCACCAATCTGCTCTATTTCCCCTCTGAGATCCAACGCCAGTTTTCCAATTTCAGTGGAAATGGACGCGGTGATATTGCATAAGAATAGTTGCAATTTATCATCTAGCGCTGAAATTGTGAGAGATGATGATGTGATGGCCTGCTGGGAAATTTGGGTGGAGGGGTGTTGATTCCCTGAGGCAGGGTGAACTATTGCCCCCCCAGTTATAATCTGGGGATCATGATCCTCCATCTGGGGCTGTATCAGGGCAGAGGCAGGCAGAGGAGCTGTGATGCTGGAAGATGCAGTACCCTCCGTGACCACCGGGGGTCCGGGATCGCTCCCTGGGTTCCTGGACATGCCAGAGGCCGGGGATTGCGGCCTAGATAAGAACCGCCGGGGCGGTGACGGCCGCGGATCCTGTGGCTGCGGGGAGGGGGCTTCCAGCGCCCTATCTTCCCCATAGAGGACTCGTTCTGGTGCTGTACCGGGTGCAGAGGGTGTATGACTCACCCGGAGCTGAAGGAAGGCAGTGGCGCGTGGCGGGTGACTCCGTGCTGGCCGGGGATGAGCGGAGCTCAGGGACTACACAGCCGCCATTGTCCTTGGTCGCACATGCACCTCGCGGTCAGTATTTTATCTTCATGTTACACCATTACTAGAGATGAGCGAATCGAAGTTGGCGAAGTGGAATTCGTTTCGAATATTAGGAAAATTTCGATTTGCGTCGAATCCGAAAATAAGCAGACTTCGGATGCGCGAATCGAAATTTTTCCTAAAATGGCGGCGACATGTGCGGCGACGGAGCGGGGATGTCTGGGAAGGCGCGCAGACAAGGCGCGCTGACCCATAATGCATTCATTCATGACATGTGATCGCATTAGCCAATCAGCAGCCAGCCAGCCAGCACAGTGTAATGGTCGAGCTATAAATGGCGGCCATTTTAGAATTCTCCATTTGCCTCCAGTCATTCAACAGAGGCAGACCTGGCTGTATGCAGGGAGAGAGTTAGGGACAGAGAAACGTTACTTAGGGACACAGAAACGTTAGTTAGGGCCACAGAATCGTTACTTAGGGCCATAGAAACGTTACATAGGGCCACAGAAACGTTACTTAGGGCCACAGAATCGTTAGTTAGGGCCACAGAAATGTTACTTAGGGACACAGAATTGTTACTCAGGGACAGACAGAATTGTTACTGAGGGATACAGAATTGTTACTTAGGGCCACAGAATCGTTACTTAGGGCCACAGAAACGTTACATAGGGCCACAGAATTGTTACTTAGGGACAGACACAGAATTGTTACTGAGGGACACAGATTTGTTACTGAGGGCCACAGAATCGTTACTTAGGGCCACAGAATTGTTACTTAGGGACAGACACAGAATTGTTACTGAGGGACACAGATTTGTTACTGAAGGCCACAGAATCGTTACTTAGGGCCACAGAAACGTTACTTAGGGCCACAGAATTGTTACTTAGGGACAGACACAGAATTGTTACTGAGGGACACAGATTTGTTACTGAGGGCCACAGAATCGTTACTTAGGGCCACAGAATTGTTACTTAGGGACAGACACAGAATTGTTAGTGAGGGACACAGATTTGTTACTGAGGGCCACAGAAACGTTACTTAGGGCCACAGAAACGTTACTTAGGGCCACAGAATTGTTACTTAGGGCCACAGAAACGTTACTTAGGGCCACAGAAACGTTACTTAGGGACACAGAATTGTTACTCAGGGACAGACAGAATTGTTACTGAGGGATACAGAATTGTTACTGAGGGCCACAGAATCGTTACTTAGGGCCACAGAAACGTTACTTAGGGCCACAGAATTGTTACTTAGGGACAGACAGAATTGTTACTGAGGGACAAAGATTTGTTACTGAGGGCCACAGAATCGTTACTTAGGGCCACAGAATTGTTACTTAGGGACAGACACAGAATTGTTATTGAGGGACACAGAATTGTTACTGAGGGCCACAGAACCGTTACTTAGGGCCACAGAAACGCTACTTAGGGCCACAGAATTGTTACTTAGGGACAGACACAGAATTGTTACTGAGGGACACAGATTGGTTACTGAGGGCCACAGAATCGTTACTTAGGGCCACAGAAACGTTACTTAGGGACAGACACAGAATTGTTATTGAGGGACACAGAATTGTTACTGAGGGCCACAGAACCGTTACTTAGGGCCACAGAAACGTTACTTAGGGCCACAGAATTGTTACTTAGGGACAGACACAGAATTGTTACTGAGGGACACAGATTTGTTACTGAGGGCCACAGAAACGTTACTTAGGGCCACAGAAACGTTACTTAGGGCCACAGAATCGTTAGTTAGGGCCACAGAAACGTTACTTAGGGACACAGTATTGTTACTCAGGGACAGACACAGAATTGTTACTGAGGGATACAGAATTGTTACTGAGGGCCACAGAATCGTTACTGAGGGCCACAGAAACGTTACTTAGGGCCACAGAAACGTTACTTAGGGCCACAGAATTGTTACTTAGGGACAGACACAGAATTGTTATTGAGGGACACAGAATTGTTACTGAGGGCCACAGAACCGTTACTTAGGGCCACAGAAACGTTACTTAGGGCCACAGAATTGTTACTTAGGGACAGACACAGAATTGTTACTGAGGGACACAGATTTGTTACTGAGGGCCACAGAAACGTTACTTAGGGCCACAGAAACGTTACTTAGGGCCACAGAATCGTTACTTAGGGCCACAGAACCGTTACTTAGGGCCACAGAAACGTTACTTAGGGCCACAGAATTGTTACTTAGGGACAGACAAAGAATTGTTACTGAGGGACACAGATTTGTTACTGAGGGCCACAGAAACGTTACTTAGGGCCACAGAATCGTTACTTAGGGCCACAGAAACGTTACTTAGGGCCACAGAAATGTTACTTAGGGCCACAGAATTGTTACTCAGGGACAGACACAGAATTGTTACTGAGGGATACAGAATTGTTACTGAGGGACACAGAACCGTTACTTAGGGCCACAGAAACATTACTTAGGGCCACAGAATTGTTACTTAGGGACAGACACAGAATTGTTACTGAGGGACACAGATTTGTTACTGAGGGCCACAGAAACGTTACTTAGGGCCACAGAAACGTTACTTAGGGCCACAGAATCGTTAGTTAGGGCCACAGAAACGTTACTTAGGGACACAGAATTGTTACTCAGGGACAGACACAGAATTGTTACTGAGGGATACAGAATTGTTACTGAGGGCCACAGAATCGTTACTGAGGGCCACAGAAACGTTACTTAGGGCCACAGAAACGTTACTTAGGGCCACAGAATTGTTACTTAGGGACAGACACAGAATTGTTATTGAGGGACACAGAATTGTTACTGAGGGCCACAGAACCGTTACTTAGGGCCACAGAAACGTTACTTAGGGCCACAGAATTGTTACTTAGGGACAGACACAGAATTGTTACTGAGGGACACAGATTTGTTACTGAGGGCCACAGAAACGTTACTTAGGGCCACAGAAACGTTACTTAGGGCCACAGAATCGTTACTTAGGGCCACAGAACCGTTACTTAGGGCCACAGAAACGTTACTTAGGGCCACAGAATTGTTACTTAGGGACAGACACAGAATTGTTACTGAGGGACACAGATTTGTTACTGAGGGCCACAGAAACGTTACTTAGGGCCACAGAATCGTTACTTAGGGCCACAGAAACGTTACTTAGGGCCACAGAAACATTACCTAGGGCCACAGAATTGTTACTCAGGGACAGACACAGAATTGTTACTGAGGGATACAGAATTGTTACTGAGGGACACAGAACCGTTACTTAGGGCCACAGAAACATTACTTAGGGCCACAGAATTGTTACTTAGGGACAGACACAGAATTGTTACTGAGGGACACAGATTTGTTACTGAGGGCCACAGAAACGTTACTTAGGGCCACAGAATCGTTACTTAGGGCCACAGAAACTTTACTTAGGGCCACAGAATAGTTACTTAGGGACACAGAATTGTTACTCAGGGACAGACACAGAATTGTTACTGAGGGATACAGAATTGTTACTGAGGGCCACAGAAACGTTACTTAGGGCCACAGAAACGTTACTGAGGGCCACAGAAACGTTACTTAGGGCCACAGAAACGTTACTTAGGGCCACAGAACCATTACTTAGGGCCACAGAAACGTTACTTAGGGACACAGAATTGTTACTCAGGGACAGACACAGAATTGTTACTGAGGGACACAGAATTGTTACTGAGGGCCACAGAACTGTTACTGAGGGCCACAGAACTGTTACTTAGGGCCACAGAAACGTTACTTAGGGCCACAGAAACGTTACTTAGGGCTACAGAAACGTTACTTAGGGCCACAGAATCGTTACTTAGGGCCACAGAATCGTTACTTAGGGCCACAGAATAGTTACTTAGGGATACAGAATTGTTACTCAGGGACAGACACAGAATTGTTACTGAGGGATACAGAATTGTTACTGAGGGCCACAGAAACGTTACTTAGGGCCACAGAAACGTTACTGAGGGCCACAGAAACGTTACTTAGGGCCACAGAAACGTTACTTAGGGCCACAGAACCATTACTTAGGGCCACAGAAACGTTACTTAGGGACACAGAATTGTTACTCAGGGACAGACACAGAATTGTTACTGAGGGACACAGAATTGTTACTGAGGGCCACAGGACTGTTACTGAGGGCCACAGAACTGTTACTTAGGGCCACAGAAACGTTACTTAGGGCCACAGAAACGTTACTTAGGGCTACAGAAACGTTACTTAGGGCCACAGAATCGTTACTTAGGGCCACAGAAACGTTACTTAGGGACACAGAAACGTTACTTAGGGACACAGAATTGTTACTCAGGGACAGACACAGAATTGTTACTCAGGGACACAGAATTGTTACTGAGGGACACAGAATTGTTACTCAGGGACACAGAATTGTTACTCAGGGACACAGAATTGTTACTCAGGGACAGACACAGAATTGTTACTCAGGGACAGACACAGAATTGTTACTCAGGGACAGACACAGAATTGTTACTCAGGGACACAGAATTGTTACTGAGGGACACAGAATTGTTACTCAGGGACACAGAATTGTTACTGAGGGACACATAATTGTTACTCAGGGACACAGAATTGTTACTCAGGGACACAGAATTGTTACTCAGGGACAGACACAGAATTGTTACTGAGTGACACAGAATTGTTACTGAGGGACACAGAATTGTTACTGAGGGCCACAGAACTGTTACTTAGGGCCACAGAAACATTACTCAGGGACACAGAATTGTTACTCAGGGACAGACACAGAATTGTTACTCAGGGACACAGAATCGTTTAATTAAAGAGTATGTAAGACAACATACAGAGGAGTGGCAGAGGAGGCAATGTTTTAGGAGCGAGCAGACGTGGCAGCAGAGGAAGGGGTCGAGGCAGCACTATTCGCAGCCAGAGGCCAGTGCTCCCGGTGTCATCCAGCGGTCCTGTCTCCACCGACAACCCTGCCGTCATCGATTGGTTGGCTCGGTCGTCTTCCTCTTCCCAGGTCACCTCTGACACCTACAGCCAACGGTCGGTGGGTACGTCAGACACAACCGTTAGTTGGCATGGCCCGGGACCAAGCCCACTGAAATCACGTGTCCTCTACCTGCCCCTGTCCTTTGGTGTTCCCTCACCAAGCGAAGTATCGCATGCTGTGGGCTCAGCCCCACTGTACAGTGAGGAAGAGCAAACAGAGGGCGGTCAGGAACGGGGGGAGACATCCGCCTCTTCAGCAGGCAGGCGAAGAAGTAGTGGCGAGGAGAGTGGCTCGGTAGCCGGTCTAGAGACAGGTCTGTCTCCTGACCCACACGCAGCCGAGGGGGCTAGTAGTGAGGCGGAGACCCTAATTGATGATGAGGAGGCTGATCGCACTTGGCAGCCTCGTCGTCATCAGGCTATTGCTTCCGCATCATCAGGAGAAGAGGGTGGCAGCTTGGCAGCGAGCAAAACAGTCGGTGGGTTGCCCAGGAGGCAGCAGGGTCGCAGCAGTGTCAGTGGAGGCAAACGGCCACGGAGTACAGCACCAGCTCCACTGCAGCCTACCACCACGGCCAGTAGTGGTGCCGGTGTGCACGGAGGAAGCAGCAGTCAGCCAGTGAGGAGTATCGGGGGCAAAGTTTCCTACTCGGCGGTGTGGCAATTTTTTGTCAAGCCGCCCGAGGAAGTAAACGTAGCCGTATGTCGACTATGTGGCCAGAAAGTCAAGCGTGGCCAGGGGGCCCATGTTGGGACTACAGCGTTGCGGCAGCATATGCAGCGTCGCCATTTGGTGGCCTGGGAAAACCGTGAAAAAGATATGGCGGTTCTGCCCACCCCAGCCCCCACTCCATCACCCGCTCCGTTACTTGCTCCGTCACCCGACGTCAATCGCCCTCTATCAGCCAGTCAAGGCTCCAACACCTCTGCTGAGGGGAGTTGTCGCTCGTTGCCATCTTCCGCTCGTTCAGATGCTCCTTCTCCTGCTACTCCTCTTCACGGATTCCGTCAGCAGTCTTTCTTGGAATCCGTTTCCAAGAGACAACAGTTTGCGAGCACGCACCCGACGGTGCAAAAGCTGAACGTCCTCCTGTCCAAGTTGCTGGTGCTGCAGTCCCTCCCTTTCCAAGTGGTGGACTCAGCACCTTTCCGAGAAATGATGGCTTGTGCCGCGCCGCGGTGGAGAGTGCCAAGTCATTTCTTCGCCAAAAAGGCAGTGCCAGCCCTGCATTCACATGTAGAAGAGATGGTGGGCCAGTCTTTGAGCATTTCGGTCTCTGCCAAAGTGCACGGCAGCGCCGACGTGTGGAGCTGTAACTACGGTCAGGGACAGTACATGTCATTTACGGCCCACTGGGTGAACGTGGTGCCGTCACAGCCGCACCAGCAACTTGGACAGGTCACGCCGCTTTTGCCTCCACGTTTGCACGTCCTTGGTCCACAAAACATGTCCGCCTCTACCACCTCTTCTTCCTTCGTGTCCTCAGCCGCCACCCCCGTGCCAAGTCCCATTACCCGACCGGCATATCACATGTGCAGGGCGCAACGGTGTCACGCTGTGCTGCACCTGGTATGCCTTGGCGAACGTAGTCACACAGGGGAGGAACTTCTGAGTGTAATGAACAGAGAAATCGACAGATGGCTGTCTCCGCGCAAACTGAAAATCAGAACCATGTTGACCGACAACGGAAAGAACATGGTGTCTGCTCTGCGTCAAGGAAGGTTGTGTCATGCGCCATGCATGGCTCACGTGTTCAATCTGGTTGTCAAGCGGTTCCTAAAATCCACCATCCCACTGCAAGACATCCTTAAAATGTCACGTAAACTTTGCATGCATTTCAGCCATTCCTACACCGCAAAGCACACCCTCCTTGAGCTGCAGCGGCAGAACGGAATTCCACAGCATCGCCTGATCTGCGACGTTGCAACAAGGTGGAATTCAACCCTACACATGTTAGACCGCCTTTACGAACAGCGAAAGGCCATCACCGATTTCCTGATGTTACAAGCGGATAAAGGTACTCCCCTGTGTAACTTCGATGTCAGCCATTGGCAGCTCATGCGTGACACCTGCCGCTTGCTCAGGCCCTTTGAGGAGGCCACGCTATTCGTGAGTCGCCAGGACTATGGGATGAACGACGTCATTCCTCTGTTGCACGTCCTGGAACAAATGCTGTTAACAATGGCTGGTCAGGGTGCGGTAGACGTGGCGCACAGATCTCAACGCCACATGACCCCTGTGGGGGCAGGACAGGAAGAAGAGGAGGAGGTAGAGGAGGACATTTGTGCTCAGGAATTATTGAGTGAAATGGGTGGTTTTTCCACTCAGCGGACAGGAGTGGAGGAGCAGGAGCATGTGGTAGAGGAGGAGGAGGAGGAGACAGAGGACCCAGACGCACCGTGGCAGTATGCTGTGGAGATGGAGGCAGGGAGTCCCTCGCATTCCTTGGCTCAAATGGCCCATAGCATGCTCGGTTGCTTGCGTAGCGACAGCCGAATAATAACCATCAGGCAGAGGGATGACTTTTGGCTGTCCACCTTGTTGGACCCTCGCTACCATTCAAAAATGGTGGCCTTTTTCACACCTGCTGAGAGGGAGGCCAAAATAACGTACTATAAAAACCACCTATGTAGTCAGTTGGTCTCTGCCTTTGTGCGCCAACGTCCATCCTCAGACACTGTGGGCCCTGTGCGCTCGCGTTCCGCTGCCATGGCAGCAGGGGAGGGGTGGGGTGGTAGGAGCAGTGGTAGCTCCACCAGCAGCGGCTGCCTCAGTCTGCAGTCGATGATGAGTAGCTTTCTTCACCAGCGCAGTGAGGAAACTACTAACCAGCCGCAGCAGCAGCAGCATCAGGTGGACCTGGAGCAGGACCTCAAACAACAGGCTTGGGCCTACTTGGACAGCACCCTGCCAACCGAGGTAGACAATCCCCTTGACTACTGGGCAACGAAACTTGACCTTTGGCCCCAACTAGCTGAATTTGCCCTTGAAAGGCTGTCATGCCCGGCCAGTAGCGTGGCATCGGAGCGCGTGTTTAGTGCGGCAGGAGGTATTGTAACTCCGCGGAGGACACGACTGTCCACCCAAAGTGTGGAGAGACTCACGTTTGTGAAAATGAATCAGGCGTGGATTAGTCTGGATTTCAAACCACCAGTTCCTGACACAACTGACTAAATCCGCCATGAATCATGCCCCTGCCATGTGCCACTTTCAGGTCTACTCACACTGCTGGTGTGTTCCATTTTTTGTCATAGGGTGCTGGCAGATTACGGGCCTCCCATAGCTGCTGCCAGGCCCCTAATCTGCCATGGGACCCTATACCGCCTCCTCATGCTGCTGCCAGGTCCAGAGTCTCTCATGGGTCCCTGTACGACCTCCCATTGCTGCTGTCTCCATCGCCACACTCTGCCATGTGCCACTTTCAGGTCTCCTCACACACTGCTGGTGTGTTGAATTTTTTGACATAGGGTGCTGGCAGATTACGGGCCTCCCATAGCTGCTGCCAGGCCCCTAATCTGCCATGGGCCCCTATACCGCCTCCTCATGCTGCTGCCAGGTCCAGAGTCTCTCATGGGTCCCTGTATGGCAGTGGTTCTCAACCTTTCTAATGCCGCGACCCCTTAATACAGTTCCTCATGTTGTGGTGACCCCCAACCATAAAATTATTTTCATTGCTACTTCATAACTGTAATTTTGCAGTGGGAGGAGTAGTGCCATGTCATTGGTGTCAGTGGAAGGAGTAGTGCCCCATCACTGATGTCAGTGGGATGAATAGTGCCCCATTGTTGGTGTCAGTGGGAGGAATAGTGCCCCGTCACTGATGTCAGTGGGATGAATAGTGCCCCATCGTTGGTGTCAGTGGGAGGAATAGTGCCCCATCGTTGGTGTCAGTGGGAGGAATAGTGCCCCATCGTTGGTGTCAGTGGGAGGAGTAGTGCCCCATCGTTGGTGTCAGTGGGAGGAGTAGTGCCCCATCGTTGGTGTCAGTGGGAGGAGTAGTGCCCCATCGTTGGTGTCAGTGGGAGGAGTAGTGCCCCATCGTTGGTGTCAGTGGGAGGAGTAGTGCCCCATCGTTGGTGTCAGTGGGAGGAGTAGTGCCCCATCGTTGGTGTCAGTGGGAGGAGTAGTGCCCCATCGTTGGTGTCAGTGGGAGGAGTAGTGCCCCATCGTTGGTGTCAGTGGGAGGAGTAGTGCCCCATCGTTGGTGTCAGTGGGAGGAGTAGTGCCCCATCGTTGGTGTCAGTGGGGGGAGTAGTGCCCCATCACTGGTGTCAGTGGGGGGAGTAGTGCCCCATCACTGGTGTCAGTGGGAGGAGTAGTGCTCCATCACTGGTGTCAGTGGGAGGAATAGTGCCACATCATTGGTGTCAGTGGGAGGAGTAGTGCCCCATCATTGGTGTCAGTGGGAGGAGTAGTGCCCCATCATTGGTGTCAGTGGGAGGAGTAGTGCCCCATCATTGGTGTCAGTGGGGGGAGTAGTGCCCCATCATTGGTGTCAGTGGGGGGAGTAGTGCTCCATCACTGGTGTCAGTGGGGGGAGTAGTGCCCCATCACTGGTGTCAGTGGGGGGAGTAGTGCCCCATCACTGGTGTCAGTGGGAGGAGTAGTGCTCCATCACTGGTGTCAGTGGGAGGAATAGTGCCACATCATTGGTGTCAGTGGGGGGAGTAGTGCCCCATCATTGGTGTCAGTGGGGGGAGTAGTGCCCCATCATTGGTGTCAGTGGGGGGAGTAGTGCCCCATCATTGGTGTCAGTGGGGGGGAGTAGTGCCCCATCATTGGTGTCAGTGGGGGGAGTAGTGCCCCATCATTGGTGTCAGTGGGGGGAGTAGTGCCCCATCATTGGTGTCAGTGGGAGGAATAGTGCCCCATCACTGGTGTCAGTGGGGGGAGTAGTGCCCCATCACTGGTGTCAGTGGGAGTAGTGCCCCATCACTGGTGTCAGTGGGAGGAATAGTGCCACATCATTGGTGTCAGTGGGAGGAATAGTGCCCCATCATTGGTGTCAGTGGGAGGAATAGTGCCCCATCATTGGTGTCAGTGTGGTGGAGGGGAGAATAGTGCCCCATCGTTGGGGTCGGGGGGGGGGAAATAGTGTCCCATCGTTGGTGTCAGTGGGGGGAGGAATAGTGCCCCATCATTGGTGTCAGTGGGAGGAATAGTGCCCCATCATTGATGTCAGTGTGGTGGAGGGGAGAATAGTGCCCCATCGTTGGGGTCAGGGGGGGGGGGGGGAAATAGTGCCCCATCGTTGGTGTCAGTGGGGGAAAGAATAGTGCCCCATCGTTGGTGTCAGTGGGGGGAGGAATACTGCCCCATCGTTGGTGTCAGTGGGGGGAGGAATACTGCCCCATCGTTGGTGTCAGTGGGGGGAGGAATACTGCCCCATCGTTGGTGTCAGTGGGGGGAGGAATACTGCCCCATCGTTGGTGTCAGTGGGGGGAGGAATACTGCCCCATCGTTGGTGTCAGTGGGGGGAGGAATACTGCCCCATCGTTGGTGTCAGTGGGGGGAGGAATACTGCCCCATCGTTGGTGTCAGTGGGGGGAGGAATAGTGCCCCATCGTTGGTGTCAGTGGGGGGAGGAATAGTGCCCCATCGTTGGTGTCAGTGGGGGGAGGAATAGTGCCCCATCGTTGGTGTCAGTGGGGGGGAGGAATAGTGCCACATCGTTGGTGTCAGTGGGGGGAGGAATAGTGCCCCATCGTTGGTGTCAGTGGGGGGAGGAATAGTGCCCCATCGTTGGTGTCAGTGGGGGGAGGAATAGTGCCCCATCGTTGGTGTCAGTGGGGGGAGGAATAGTGCCCCATCGTTGGTGTCAGTGGGGGGAGGAATAGTGCCCCATCGTTGGTGTCAGTGGGGGGAGGAGTAGTGCCCCATCGTTGGTGTCAGTGGGGGGAGGAATAGTGCCCCATCGTTGGTATTAGTGACACAAATGATGGGGCACTATTCCTCCCACTGACACCAATGATACTTACCTTGCTGACCCCTGCTCCAGCCTGGGCTCGCTCTCTCACTTACCTGTCAGCTGTCTTCCTTCTCTGGCCGCTCTCCTCTTCACTCGCTCCCTCGGTCTTCTTTGATGTCCGCGCGCTGCCGCTTGGCTCCTCCTCTCCAAGCTCCACCTCCTCGCCGGTGATTGGCCGCCTGTGTGCCTCTCCTGAGCTACAGTTCCGGTGGCCAATCAGCGGCGAGGAGGCGGAGCTGCTGAGCGATCTTGGAGGTGTGGCCGGGTGACAGCAGCGTATCATCCCGCCCACACATCGCCGGAGACTGCAGCGGTGTCTCGGTTCCTAAGACCATCGGAAATATGTGTTTTCCGATGGTCTTAGGCGACCCCTGGGAAATGGTCGTTCGACCCCCAAAGGGGTCGCGACCCCCAGGTTGAGAACCGCTGCTGTATGGCCTCCCATTGCTGCTGTCTCCATCGCCACACTCTGCCATGTGCCACTTTCAGGTCTCCTCACACTGCTGGTGTGTTGAATTTTTTGACATAGGGTGCTGGCAGATTACGGGCCTCCCATAGCTGCTGCCAGGCCCCTAATCTGCCATGGGCCCCTATACCGCCTCCTCATGCTGCTGCCAGGTCCAGAGTCTGTCATGGGTCCCTGTACGGCCTCCCATTGCTGCTGTCTCCATCGCCACACTCTGCCATGTGCCACTTTCAGGTCTCCTCACACTGCTGGTGTGTTCCATTTTTTGTCATAGGGTGCTGGCAGATTACGGGCCTCCCATAGCTGCTGCCAGGCCCCTAATCTGCCATGGGCCCCTGTACTGCCTCCTCATGCTGCTGCCAGGTCCACAGTGTCTCATGCCATGTGCCACTTTCAGGTCTCCTCACACTGCTGGTGTGTTCAATTTTTTGACATAGGGTGCTGGCAGATTACGGGCCTCCCATAGCTGCTGCCAGGCCCCTAATCTGCCATGGGCCCCTTTACCGCCTCCTCATGCTGCTGCCAGGTCCACAGTGTCTCATGCCATGTGCCACTTTCAGGTCTCCTCACACTGCTGGTGTGTTCAATTTTTTGTCATAGGGTGCTGGCAGATTACGGGCCTCCCATAGCTGCTGCCAGGCCCCTAATCTGCCATGGGCCCCTGTACCGCCTCCTCATGCTGCTGCCAGGTCCACAGTGTCTCATGCCATGTGCCACTTTCAGGTCTCCTCACACTGCTGGTGTGTTGAATTTTTTGACATAGGGTGCTGGCAGATTACGGGCCTCCCATAGCTGCTGCCAGGCCCCTAATCTGCCATGGGCCCCTATACCACCTCCTCATGCTGCTGCCAGGTCCAGAGTCTCTCATGGGTCCCTGTACGGCCTCCCATTGCTGCTGTCTCCATCGCCACACTCTGCCATGTGCCACTTTCAGGTCTCCTCACACTGCTGGTGTGTTCCATTTTTTGTCATAGGGTGCTGGCAGATTACGGGCCTCCTATAGCTGCTGCCAGGCCCCTAATCTGCCATGGGCCCCTGTACCGCCTCCTCATGCTGCTGCCAGGTCCAGAGTCTCTCATGGGTCCCTGTACGGCCTCCCATTGCTGCTGTCTCCATCGCCACACTCTGCCATGTGCCACTTTCAGGTCTCCTCACACTGCTGGTGTGTTCAATTTTTTGACATAGGGTGCTGGCAGATTACGAGCCTCCCATAGCTGCTGCCAGGCCCCTAATCTGCCATGGGCCCCTATACCGCCTCCTCATGCTGCTGCCAAGTCCAGAGTCTGTCATGGGTCCCTGTACGGCCTCCCATTGCTGCTGTCTCCATCGCCACACTCTGCCATGTGCCACTTTCAGGTCTCCTCACACTGCTGGTGTGTTGAATTTTTTGACATAGGGTGCTGGCAGATTACGGGCCTCCCATAGCTGCTGCCAGGCCCCTAATCTGCCATGGGCCCCTGTACCGCCTCCTCATGCTGCTGCCAGGTCCACAGTGTCTCATGCCATGTGCCACTTTTAGGTCTCCTCACACTGCTGGTGTGTTCAATTTTTTGACATAGGGTGCTGGCAGATTACCGGCCTCCTATAGCTGCTGCCAGGCCCCTAATCTGCCATGGGCCCCTATACCGCCTCCTCATGC
This sequence comes from Staurois parvus, assembly GCF_062004578.1. Lineage (NCBI taxonomy): Eukaryota > Metazoa > Chordata > Amphibia > Anura > Ranidae > Staurois > Staurois parvus. Next base: position 10,456,929 of record NW_028317855.1, on the reverse strand, counting down.
TGCTGCCAGGTCCAGAGTCTGTCATGGGTCCCTGTACGGCCTCTCATTGCTGCTGTCTCCATCGCCACACTCTGCTATGTGCCACTTTCAGGTCTCCTCACACTGCTGGTGTGTTCCATTTTTTGTCATAGGGTGCTGGCAGATTACGGGCCTCCCATAGCTGCTGCCAGGCCCCTAATCTGCCATGGGCCCCTGTACCGCCTCCTCATGCTGCTGCCAGGTCCACAGTGTCTCATGCCATGTGCCACTTTCAGGTCTCCTCACACTGCTGGTGTGTTCAATTTTTTGACATAGGGTGCTGGCAGATTACGGGCCTCCTATAGCTGCTTCCAGGCCCCTAATCTGCCATGGGCCCCTATACCGCCTCCTCATGCTGCTGCCAGGTCCAGAGTCTCTCATGGGTCTCTGTACGGCCTCCCATTGCTGCTGTCTCCATCGCCACACTCTGCCATGTGCCACTTTCAGGTCTCCTCACACACTGCTGGTGTGTTCAATTTTTTGACATAGGGTGCTGGCAGATTACGGGCCTCCCATTGCTGCTGCCAAGCCCGTAATCTGCCATGGGCCCCCGTACCGACTCCTCATGCTGTGACGTTGCAACAAGGTGGAATTCAACCCTACATATGTTAGACCGCCTTTACGAACAGCAAAAGGCCATCACAGATTTCCTGATGTTAAAAGCGGATAAAGGTACTCCCTGTGTAACTTAGATGTCAGCCATTGGCAGCTCATGCGTGACACCTGCGCTTGCTCAGGCCCTTTGAGGAGGCCACGCTATTCGTGAGTCGGCAGGACTATGGGATGAACGACGTCATTCCTCTGTTGCACGTCCTGGAACAAATGCTGTTAACAAATGGCTGGTCAGGGTGCGGTAGACGTGGCGCACAGATCTCAACGCCACATGACCCCTGTGGGGGCAGGACAGGAAGAAGAGGAGGAGGTAGAGGAGGACATTGGTGCTCAGGAATTATTGAGTGAAATGGGTGGTTTTTCCACTCAGCGGACAGGAGTGGAGGAGCAGGAGCATCTGGTAGAGGAGGAGGAAGAGGAGACAGAGGACCCAGACGCACCGTGGCAGTATGCTGTGGAGATGGAGGCAGGGAGTCCCTCGCATTCCTTGGCACAAATGGCCCATAGCATGCTCGCTTGCTTGCATACCGACAGCCGAATAATAACCATCAGACAGAGGGATGACTTTTGGCTGTCCACCTTGTTGGACCCTCGCTACCGTTCAAAAATGGTGGCCTTTTTCACACCTGCTGAGAGGGAGGCCAAAATAACGTACTATAAAAACCACCTATGTAGTCAGCTGGTCTCTGCCTTTGTGCGCCAACGTCCATCCTCAGACACTGTGGGCCCTGTGCGCTCGCATTCCGCTGCCATGGCAGCAGGGGAGGGGTGGGGTGGTAGGAGCAGTGGCAGCTCCACCAGCAGCAGCTGCCTCAGTCTGCAGTCGATGATGAGTAGCTTTCTTCACCAGCGCAGTGAGGAAACTAATAACCAGCCGCAGCAGCAGCAGCAGCATCAGGTGGACCTGGAGCAGGACCTCAAACAACAGGCTTAGGCCTACTTGGACAGCACCCTGCCAACCGAGGTAGACAATCCCCTTGACTACTGGGCAACGAAACTTGACCTTTGGCCCCAACTAGCTGAATTTGCCCTTGAAAGGCTGTCATGCCCGGCCAGTAGCGTGGCATCGGAGCGCGTGTTTAGTGCGGCAGGAGGTATTGCAACTCCGCGGAGGACACGACTGTCCACCCAAAGTGTGGAGAGACTCACGTTTGTGAAAATGAATCAGGCGTGGATTAGTCTGGATTTCAAACCACCAGTTCCTGACACAACTGACTAAATCCGCCATGAATCATGCCCCAAACATGTGCCACTTTCAGGTCTCCTCACACTGCTGGTGTGTTCCATTTTTTGTCATAGGGTGCTGGCAGATTCCGGCCCCCCCATAGCTGCTGCCAGGCCCCTAATCTGCCATGGGCCCCTATACCGCCTCCTCATGCTGCTGCCAAGTCCAGAGTCTCTCATGGGTCCCTGTATGGCCTCCCATTGCTGCTGTCTCCATCGCCACACTCTGCCATGTGCCACTTTCAGGTCTCCTCCCACTGCTGGTGGGTTCCATTTTTTGTCATAGGGTGCTGGCAGATTACGGGCCTCCCATAGCTGTTGCCAGGCCCCTAATCTGCCATGGGCCCCTATACCGCCTCCTCATGCTGCTGCCAGGTCCAGAGTCTCTCATGGGTCCCTGTACGGCCTCCCATTGCTGCTGTCTCCATCGCCACACTCTGCCATGTGCCACTTTCAGGTCTCCTCACACTGCTGGTGTGTTCCATTTTTTGTCATAGGGTGCTGGCAGATTACGGGCCTCCCATAGCTGCTGCCAGGCCCCTAATCTGCCATGGGCCCCCGTACCGACTCCTCATGCTGCTGCCAGGCCCGTAATCTGTCATGGGCCCCTGTTGTCGCTTGTTGGCATATTCCACTCGTTCAGATGCTCCTTCTCCTGCTACTCCTCTTCATGGATTCCGTCAGCAGTCTTTCTTGGAATCCGTTTCCAAGAGACAACAGTTTGCGAGCACGCACCCGACGGTGCAGAAGCTAAACGTCCTCCTGTCCAAGTTGCTGCTGCCAGGCTCGTAATCTGTCATGCGCCCCTGTACCGCCTCCTCATGCTGCTGCCAGGTCCAGAGTGTGTCATGGGCCCCCGTACCGACTCCTCATGCTGCTGCCAGGCCCGTAATCTGTCATGGGCCCCTGTACCGCCTCCCCATGCTGCTGCCAGGTCCAGAGTGTGTCATGGGTCCCTGTACGGCCTCCCATTGCTGCTGCCAGGCCCGTAATCTGCCATGGGCCCCCGTACCAACTCCTCATGCTGCTGCCAGACCCGTAATCTGTCATTGGCCCCTGTACCGCCTCCTCATGCTGCTGCCAGGTCCAGAGTGTGTCATGGGTCCCTGTACGGCCTCCCATTGCTGCTGTCTCCATCGCCACACTCTGCCATGTGCCACTTTCAGGTCTCCTCACACTGCTGGTGGTTTCCATTTTTGTCATAGGGTGCTGTATGGCCTCCCATTGCTGCTGCCTCCAGCGCCACACTGTGGCTCCACACTCTGGTTTTGGCCCCGTGACTGCCCAAATGAGTGAAGTGTGCGGTGATTCTAAGATCGACGGCACTCATCTGCATGTCATACTGACTGTCAGTATTATTTCTCTTCCCCAGCAGACTCCAAGGGCATTTAAATTAAAGGTACAGTGTTCTGCACTAATATAAAGGCTCTCTGAAGCCTAGAAACACCCTTTTATAAGTTAAATTCGCAGCGAATATATTCGACTCGAATCGAAATTTTTCCACGAATTCGCCGAATCAGTCGAATCGAATTTTTGAATACTTCGCTCATCTCTAACCATTACTCTTGAAATAAAGTGCTTTATGCAGTATCACGCTATTTGATGTCCCTTATTGGGCTCTTTATGAGCGCCACCCTTTCACAGTACCAAGTTTAAGGAGAGACTCCAGAGGTGTATGAATGTCTGATGAACCAGGGAACCTAACCAGGATGGATGACCAGTGAGGACCAGTGAGCGCAGTTTTACCTGAGTGCGGAGAACCTAGATGTACCTGATGAGAAAGGAAACTTCTTTCATGCGCATTTTAAATGCACTTCTGGTGAGTGCGCATTTAATTTAATTTATTCCCTGCTCACTTTTGGATCATTCACTCTGATTGGCAAAGGAGACCTGGCAGAATTGGCACATCACATCCCTTTTTTATATGTTTATGGACATTAGACTGAACATCGGATTTATTTTTATGATGCATTTCTGATCTAATGTCCTCATCTTTCTACTCTTGAAATTGAGTGTATGTTGACATTTCACCTTTTCATTATTAGCGCTGCACCTTTTTGTCTATATAACATAGGAGAGATGTTTTGCTGGGATGCTTTTATTTCTTCTGGTGAATTTCCTTATTGAAGCTTTTTGAGGCCTGGTTTCTTCTTTTACTGTATTTGTGTTACTACATGAAATTTTGAACACAATGAAGTTTCATCAACAATCATACTTGTACTGACGGTTGCTTTGTTTGTGCCTTTGTGTAGAATTCTGCATCCCTTTTTGAGATTCACTGTACCCCAGCACATAGGCTTTGCGTCCCAAAATTTTTAGATGGTTAAAATTTGGGGCTTTTCCATTGTACAGTTCATATGGAGTTTCTCCAGTTGATTTTGGTAGTCGATTTTGGACATAGCATGTGGTTATAATTGCCTCCCCCCAGTATGTGGTTGGCATATCTGCATCAAACAGCATGGTTCTTCTACTTCCAACCTATTCTATCTGCAACCCATTTTGTTCTGGGTTGTATGGTACAATTTAAAATATTATATCATGCTTTCTGAGAATCACCTTGTGTTATCACCTGTATATTCAATTCCATTGTCTCTGTGCAATACACTTGAGCCAAACACTGTTCAAGTTTCTCAGGGACTTCACTTTTGTTGTGTAACAGATATAGTGTAGTATACCTGGAATAATTATCTATAAAAGTGAGAAAATACCCCTTTTTACTGGATTCCAATTTTTTTCATTGGACTGCAAAGATCTGAATAAATTATGTCCAGAGGGTTTTTCTTTTTAACTCTGCTGTTACTGTGCTTTGGAAAGGCTTTTATTGTAATTTTTCCTTTTATACAGCGAGTGCATTTCATTGCTTGACCAAAAGGACTCATTTTTTTCTTCTTGCATAGTCGTTTGCAGTTAATTTTGGGGATCCACCCTACTGACGCCTTTGCTATTGAGGATCCACTAGCCACCAGGGAACTGCCTTACCAGACCTGGATGAGTATATCTGCATTACCCTTACATTTTATGACTATGTACTTATGATACCACTAGCCACCAGGGTTTCATTTATTGGACCTGGATCTGTATGCAGTGCATGTTGTATTAACCACTAACCACCAGGGAGCCTAACCATTTGGGCCTGGATGTATAGTTTGTCGATGTAAGTTCTGGTCGTTCTGCTTACATCTTGTGTTTTTAATAAACGTACTTCACTATAAGCGCTTTTTTGCCTCCTGGCTCGTTTTTTTAATGAGCTTATGTAAGGTGACGTTTTGGATTGGAAAGCCAGAGGGAGCTTGGTTAGCGGTGTACCTGTGTCCTGGATGTTCGGATATGACCAGAGGGTGCCCAGGCTATTGACCAGACCATGATGCCCGGTTGCTGTTGAATTGCATACAATGCTCATATTGTGTGTACTTGTGGTAAGCGCACAACCTCACTATCTTCCTATATCTCACCGAATGTGATCTGGAGCAGCATTGGATCATCTCTGTTTTGCTTCTGACTGATATATATGAGTTATTATATGAACTTCTATGTGATTATTTCATATTACAACAGTCCCTGTGCTTGTCATCTGTTCTCTAGCGCTACATACCCCATTTATAAAATTTATTTATTATGTCAGGACTTCTGTGCACAAGTCATCTGTGCAATGTGTGATTGCAGTTTGAATGTTTTTCCTCCTTGGCAGCATTCACTATCTCATTGCAGTTCAGCTGATACAGTTCAGTGTTGGATAGTAAGATATCCCCTTTTGTGATGGCACAACTGTCATCTTGGAAGGCCACTACATTGCCTTGTTTTGTGAACTTCTTCACTGACAAAGGATTAGTTTCAAGAGCGGGGACATACAGGGGAACATACAGGACATACAACTGTCTCCTAGTCCTTTTGATTTCAATATTTGTCCATTATCTGTGGTGAATTCTGTTTTACTCTGGTCAAAGTGAATAAAGAAATCTGTCATTTGTCATTTGACTTGTAGCTCCTGTATCAACACACCATGCCTGCAAAGATGAGGTGCAAATTTTGGATTGAAAATTATATTAATTATCCAAAGACAAATCAATGTCTTCCTTCACACTTTTGGCCTTTTGTAGTTTAGTAAACAAGGAGTGTCAAAAAAGGCCTGATCCTTAAGTGGATATTTGTATAAAAATATGCTGTGTTGATTCATATACCAAAAAATCATTAACCACTAGGGGACCGCCCACAGTACATATACTGCAACAAGGTGACCCCTGTGCACAGGATCACGTATATAAACGTGATCCTGCATTTCCGGGTAGGGGGCGCACACCCACCCTAGCCATGCCCCGGTAGATGCCCCAGGAGTCAATCACCGTGTCCCAGCCGGTGATTACCTGCCGGCGTCTGGTGATTACCAGCAAACACCGACAGGGAGGAGAGCTGCATTGTTTACAATGCAGCTCTCCTCCCTGTCAGTTTGGGCACACTGCTCTGGATGGCTGAGTACAGCTGTCCCGATCAGTGTGCTTACAGTGAAGCACACCTCTGCCCCCTAGTAAAATACTCCCATCACACAGTTAACCCTTTGATTGCCTCTCATTGTTAACCCCTTCCTCTCCAGTGCCATTAGTACAGTGTCAGTGCATTTTTTTTTAGCACTGATCATTGTATTGGTGTCACTGAGGATGTCAGTGACCCCAGGTCATTTCCCCCCCAGTTTCATAATGTCCACCGCAGTCCCATTATAAGTCGCTGATCGCTGCCATAAGTCGCTGCTTGCTGCCATAAGTCGCTGATTGCTGCTATTATTAGTATATTAAAAAAATCCAGTATCTATACCTCCATTTGTAAACGCTATAACTTTCACGTAAACCAATTAATTTACACTTATTGGGATTTTTTTTAGCAAAGACATTTTGAAGAATACATTTTGGTCTACAGTTGCAAGAAAAAGTATGTGAACCCCTTGGGATTATGTGGAGTTGTGCATGAATTGGGCATAAAATGTGCTCTGAACGTCATCTAAGTCACAACAGTAGAACAACACAGTCTGCTGAACATAATACTACACAAACATTAGATGTTGCCATGGTTTAATTGCACATAACATGTAAACATTCACAGTGCAGGGAGGAAAAAGTATGTGAGGCCCTAGCTTAATGACTTTTCCCAGAGCCAATTGGAGCCAGGAGTGAGCCAACCTTGACTCCTATCAGTGTGATGATATTGAATGTGTTGCTGACAGCTGTCCTGCCCTTAAAAAAATACACACCTGTTTTGGGTTTAATGGTTTCAAGAAGCACTGTCTGATGTGAACCATGCCTCGCAGAAAAGAGCTCTCAGAAGACCTACGATCAAGAATTGTTGACTTGCATGAAGCTGGAAAGGGTTACAAAAGTATCTCCAAAAGCCTTGATGTTCATGTGTCCACGGTAAGACAGACTGTCTACAAATGGAGAAAGTTTAGCACTGTTGCTACTTTCCCTAGGCGTGGTTGTCCTGTAAAAATGACTGCAAGAGCACAGCGCAGAATGCTGCATGAGGTAAAGAAGAATCCCAGAGTGTCAGCTAAAGACCTACAGAAATCTCTGGCACATGCTAATATTTTTTGTTGACACATCTACGATAAGGAAAACATTAAACAAGAATGGAGTACATGGGAGGACACCACGAAGGAAGCCATTGCTGTCCAAAAAGAATATTGCAGCACGTTTGAAGTTTGCAAAAGAGCACCTGGATGTTCCACAGCACTACTGGCAAAATACACTGTGGACAGATGAAACCAAGATTGAGTTGTTTGGGAAGAACACACAACACTATGTGTGGAGAAAAAAAGGCACAGCACATCAACATCAAAACCTCATCCCCACTGTAAAACATGGTGGAGGGAGCATCATGGTTTGGGGCTGCTTTGCTGCCTCAGGGCCTGGACGGATTGTTGTCATTGATGGGAAAATGAATTCCAGAGTTTATCAAGACATTTTGCAGGAAAACGTACAACCATCTGTCCACCAACTGAAGCTCCGCAGAGGATGGGTGATGCAACAGGACAAGGACCCAAAGCATACAAGTAATTCAATAAAACAATGGCTGCAACAGCACAGAATACGCTTTCTGGAGTGGCCCAGTCAGTGTCCTGACCTCAACCCGATTGAAATGCTGTGGCATGACCTTAAGAGAGCGATTCACACCAGACATCCCAAGAATATTGCTACACTGAAACAGTTTTGTGAATAGGAGTGGTCCAAAATTACTGCAGGTCTGATCTGCAACTACAGGAAACATTTGGTTGAGATTATTGCTGCCAAATGAGGGTCAACCAGTTAAGTACAAAGGTTCACATACTTTTTCCTCCCTGCACTGTGAATGTTTACATGTTATGTGCAATTAAACCATGGCAACATCTAATGTTTGTGTAGTATTATGTTCAGCAGACTGTGTTCTTCTATTGTTGTGACTTAGATGACGTTCAGAGCACATTTTATGCCCAATTCATGCAAAACTCCATGTAATCCCAAGGGGTTCACATACTTTTTCTTGCAACTGTATATTTATAATGAAATTTGATTTTACATTTTTTTACTGGGCATGTTTTATAGCAAAAAGTCCAAAATATTGTTTTTTTTTCAAAATTGTCAGTCTTTTTTTTTATAGAGCAAAAAATTAAAAAACGCACTGGCGATCAAATACCTCTGAAAGAAAGCTCAATTCATGGGAAAAAAGGAAATTTAATTTGGGTGCAGTTTTGCATGACTGTGCATTTGTCAGTTAAAGTAACTCAGGCCGCTTCTGTAACCACTGTCTTACAGCCCTATAGCAGAAATACTGCTACAGGGTGGCACGGGTGCGCAAAATCATGTATATACTGTATATACATGATTCAAACTCCTGCAGTTTTCACTCCCCTCCCAGATAGCGTCAAATTGCCCTTCAGTACACCAGTAATCACATTTAACCCCTTGATTGCCAGGAACACGCTCATGCACAATAAACCTCCATTGCTAGTATAGTGTCTGAACAGATCAACATCTTTGATCAGATCAGCACTATACCAGCGTTCACATTAGTATAGTGTCACCAAATACGCAGCGTACATCTCACTACTTGGAGAGGAAGGAAGAACCAACAATATGGTTGCTATGACACTGCATTTCAGAGGTGTGGCCTTCTTTGTCAAATCACTACTTGAAAAAGGTAGTGACTTGATAAAGGAGGTCATGCCTCCAAAACACATCATCATAGCTACATAGTTAGTCTGGCTGAAAAAAGACAAAAGTCCATCCAGATCAACCATTAAAAAAAAAAAGTTACAATACTACACCCACAGTTGATCATAGCAACCATATTGACATCCCTTCCTCCCTTCCTCTCCAAGCAGTGAGATGTACGCACTGAGTGTGTGCCGGCTGGTCCGGGTCCACATGCGGAATGCTCTGCCTAGCAGCTGTAGGATCCAGGGAGCTGACAGCACACAAAAGCACTGTGTGAGTTATGCCATCAGCGCAGAGAGAAGCTGGGGAGGATTAATATCATTTAGAAGTGCCTCATCTGTGACTATACCCCATGTGAGTGCAATTGGGTTTATGATTTTTATTTTAATAAATGGAGTTGCACTAGGGTGGTTGTGCGCTCTCTGTCCTTTTATCTTGTCATCCAGATCCTCAGCCACCCTGTGGAGATATTGGAAAGCTGCAATACCTATCTGTGTACTCCCTGCATTGCAAGTCCTAACCAGCCTGAGGGTCTGATAGAAGATCAGAGCAAAAGTGATATTAAGTGCTTGCTTTCATAAACGTAAGAAAGCTTTTCTACATTATAAATGTTTAGGAGCTAAAGTACTAATGCTGCAGGAGACACACTTTTCAATGCATAGTCATCCACAGTTTTTTTTATAAAGCCTTTAACCAGGCTTGTTATGGAGTAGCCATCTTTATTCATCATTCAATTTCTTTTCACTTGCAACACATTTATTGTGACCCTGACAGCAGATTTATTATCATCAAGGGTTTAATAGCTGGTCATGAAGTATCCTTTGCAAATCTTTATGACTCCAAAGCTTCTTTTTTCACCTCCTTTTCTCAATCATTTGGATCGATACTCATCCCCTTATGTAAATTTAGGAGGTTTTATTTCTGTTGCCAATCCATCACTAGACAGAAGTTTTCATACCACCTCTTCCAAAATATTTCCTAAATCCCTTTCTAAACTTCTCCTTACTAACCAATTAGTTGATTCCTGGAAGACACATAGGGGTCTGGAGAGCCCAAAATCAGACTCCCTTCTGCATAGAAACCAATCAGCTTCTAACCTCAGCTTGTTCAATGAAGCTTTGGCAATGAAACCTGGAAGCTGATTGGTTTCTATGCAGAAGTGAGTCTGATTTTGCACTCTCCAGCTTTAGTAAATAAACCCCATAATATTGGAGCCAGGGAATATACTTTTTTTTCACATCCTCACATCCTCGTGGGACATTCTCCAGATTAGACTACTCGATTGAAACCCACATTTATCCATGCCCATGGTTAGTCCATCAGATTAGTTTATTCTCTACTAAATGTATTGGTTTATCTGGTACCCCCTTTTCCTAGCATTTCAATGATTCCCTCCTTTCAGAGTAAGACACCCGACTGGAAATCGCTTTAATAACTCAAGAATATTTTCAGTTGAACTCTACCCCTAACATGTCCATCTCCACTCTATGGGCTGCTCAAAAGCAGGTACTATGAGGCCGTTTAATTCATTTAGCGGAAGCTCAAAATAAACAAAGATGACAGTAGATGTATTTGACCTCCAGAGACTCAGAGCATCTGTGCAAATTACATGCCTACAACCCATCAGATGATCTTGCAGAAGAGGTTGGATTTGAATACCCTTTTATCCTCTAAGACTGAAAAAAGTGCTCCATTGGTCTAAGGCTAGATTCCTTCTTCATGGTAAAGAGGTGATTCTGGAGCACAGAGATGAAGTAATATATAAACAATGAATGTATAGAAAGTGATGCAGGAGATGGCAATAACATAAAACACTGTACAATGAAAATATAATGTTTATAAGTACAAAAAGAGTCTTATTAAGAGTCCCTAAGGCAGTCGCACAAAATAGCAGCAGCTATCCTCGGAGCAAAGCCAGCTCTATATGCAAGGACAAAATAAAAGAAACAGGAGGTGCCCATCTAAGTGCAGCTGTCAAATCTGTATTTAAGAAAGAAGAAAACAAGCTCATCTGTGTATATAGGATGACCATTCCTCATCATTCTGTAGGCACCACCTGTGGTATGGGGAATGTATGCTGGGCTGATGGAGTTGTATGAAGGCACAGTAAGAGTCAATCCTGCAGTGTGGTAGTGTTGTGAGCCTGATCCAGTGGTATCTGTACAGCAAGGGACTGTGCAACAAGCTTGGAGCACACCAGTGGAAGTGACGTCACTGGAAGAGGCGGAGGGTCAGTAGGATTAGACGACACAGACGTGGGACAAGCAGGATATGCGCTCAAGCTGTAAAGGTCATCGTCATAATGCCCTTACATTGTGGAAATCTTTCCCTACATCATTTTTAGGAAGAATTATGGCAGTTAAAATGAACATCCTACCTAAACTTGCTTTGAGCCCTTTCTCATATAATACCTAAACAGTTGGTAGACAAAATGCAGTGCAACATTAACAAATTTATCTGGCAGGACAAACATCCTAGATTTTCTAGACAAATTCTGTATCTTTCCCAAAGTCGATTCAGTCTTCCCAATTTTTGGTTCTATTTTCTGTCAGCTAGATTTAGCCAAATAGCTCAGTGGCAGATTTTCTCTTCAAACGTTTCATGGATTCAATTTAGGACCAGCTCAATATATCCTTATTATTTACCTGGCCTATTGTGGTCATCCTCTATATCTTATCCTGCCTTGGCCCCCTATAATACATTAGTCTCCCATACTCTGGTCCTCCTATAAAACTAAATTTGGTCTAGCTTATTTGATTTCTCCTTTGACTTCTTTCTTAGGTGATCCTGCTTTCCCTGCAGCCTTCCCATCAGACCAACAGTTCTCTTGATAGAAAGATAATCACCTGGTTACACTAAGAGCATTTCAAGATGACTCAGCTTTCACCTCCTTTGCAAAGTTACAACAAACAAAGACCATTCCCCAACAAGAACACTTATGTTATATTCAAATTAGACATGTTATGCTTCTAAATATGCCTTTACTCCTCCTTCCACCAAGATGCATCTGTAGTTCCGCCCCTCGAGGTAAAGGCCTGATCTCTGATATTTGTAGTTTACTAAATTATACCACTACCCCTGACACACTCTCTTATAAATCCAAATGGGAAGGGGATTGTATTTTACATTGTAATCCACAAGATTGGGATACAAGGATAGATAACCTTCAAGCTTGTACACTTTCTTTCTCTGTTAGAAAGATAACAATTGAACTCCTTACTATCACTGGTATAATAACCCAGTACACATTCATGCTATCTTCCCTAATTCTTCACATTTCTGTTTTTGAGGTTGTTCAACTCAAGGCACACTTTACTATATGTTTTGGACCTGTCTAATATTACAACCAATTTGGTATAACATTTCTGACATAGCTACCAAAATTTTGGGTCACTCTCCCCAATTAACTCCTTCTATGTGTTTATTGTTTGACCCTATTCCTGAGGCTACACGGCATGAGAACATCTAATTCACACTATTTGTGTTGCCACTATTTGGGCTATAGCCCTACAATGGAAATCCACCACAGTCCCATTCTCTCTTATTATTGATTGAGTCGACTCCATTATGCTTATGGAATGTATACAGGATATGTTATTTGATACAATGCTGTTATTTGATACAATGCTGTTCCTATTGTCTATGACAATGAATAATTTGTGATATTTATAAGTTCCAAGCTGTACTCACAGTTATGACTTGTATTTATAGTCTTTTTTTTCTGAATTAATCTCTATATGTACAACCAAGTTTTGTAATGGATATACTGTATTGCTAACTGGCTACCTTTCTGTATATTGCCTCATTTTATTTTTGTGATGGAAGCTTCATATTGCTTATGTTATTTTGTAAGTTACAGATGCTGACTCTATGGGTCATTTGTATTCTTTTTATATTCTCCAATAAAAATAGTTTGTAAACAAAAAAAAATACATAGCAGACTCATTGGAGGGGCCTGTGTGCTGTTTTTTTTACAAGAAGCCAGCTATGAAATGTAATTTGCTGGCAATTTTAAACACTTCTTCTAATTTATCTTCCCAACTATAGAAGTTAAACTAACCAGTCTGTAATTACTTGGTAAAGACTTTTACCCTTGTTTTTTAATAAATATTTTTCAGTAAATCACATTACATCTTTGAAAAAAAAAAGAGAATCCCCCAACCCACCCATTCCTGCCCCCTTACCCCCTCTGTTCCCTGATATTTTTTCTCCCTGATTCTTTTTTCTCCTTGCTCCACTTCTTTACTCTTCACTCTCAAGGCACCCTTCTCTTTCTTCCTGTCTTATCTCCGCCCTATCTTTCTTTAAATTCCTCTTTAAACTTATCCCATTTCTCCCACCTTTCTCTGAATCTCACCATTCTTTCTTCCTGATGGGAGTTCCTCCATCCTATATACATAGTCAACCGTACTTATCCAATCTTTTTTTTTGATAATTCCTGCTCTTGCCAAAATTTAGGTATTATCCCCTTTGCGGCATTTATCAGATGAAATAAAAAAGTTCTTATGTTTTTCAACTGTAGTCTCAGTTTCATGGAATAAGCATATGCCTGGATCTTTCAGGACCTCAACCCCTGTTATCTCCTGAATGAAATAAATTGTTTCTTCCCAATACTCTTGATTTTGGGGCACTCCCACCATATCTGTGCCATTGTGCCCTTTATCCCACATCCTCTCCAACATAAAGGTGATTTATCTATTTATTGTTTATGTGACACACTTGGTGTAGTATACCACCTTGCCAATAACTTATAAATCATTTCCACCACCCTCATATCTACTGCTCCATGTGTTAATCTAAACATTTTATTTTTTTTGTTGCTGATCAAATGCTATTCCTAATTCCTTTTCCCTTTGCTCTATGGGGCGACCCCCACCATTTCAGTTTTATAAATCTGGGAAGTACCCTGTTTCCATATTTTATTTGTATTAAAAAGTTGTTCTAGTGAGTTTAAATCCATCATTGGTCTTAAGGGCTTAGGAAGTGAACTAACAAAATGTTTTAACTGAAGATATCTCCACTTGTTTGAGGAAAACAACTCCTCCTTTTTTTTTTATAATTTACTTTTTATTGATTTTCAAAATGTTTACAGCAAACAGAATTGCATAGAATAATAACAATAACAAAACAACAAAAGAACAGAGAAACATGATCATCGATGAGAGGCATAGAGGTACATACAATGTCAATTCGTTGTATTGACCTGTATCCCTGGACCCTGTTCCCTTGCACATACTATGGTCACCCTCTGGCTCTATCCTTCATTCTTTAACTCATATCTTCAATCTCTCCCTTTCTACTGCTATATTCGCCAACTCTCTAAAACATGTGCTAGTCACCCACATACTTAAAAAAGCCTCACTGGACCCCACCAATCTTGGCAACCTAAGACCCATCTCCTTACTCGCTTTTGCCTCCAAACTCCTTGAACGTCTAGTCTACAACTGGATGAGCTGCCACCTTATTGAAAATAACCTTCTCTATCCCCTTCAGTCTGGATTTCACCCACAATACTCCGCAGAAACTGTTCTCCTAAAACTCACAAACGACTTACTAACCACTAAAACCAATGGTCACTATTCCGTACTCTTACTCTTGGAACTCTCCGCTGCCTTTGACACAGTTGACCACCCCCTCCTCCTCAAAAAACTTTATTAACTTGGTCTCCGTGACTATACTCTCCATTGGTTTGATTTTTACCTATCTCACCACACCTTCAGTGTCACTTACAACTCTACTTCCTCCTCTCCTACTCCTCTTACTGTCAGAGTCACCCAAGGTTCTGTCCTTGGACCTCTCTACACTTCTTCCTTGGGTCAGCTGATAGCTTCCCATGGTATTCAATATAATTTCTATGCTGATGGCACACAAATCTATCTCTCTACTCCTCAACGCACCCCATCAGTTTCCACACGTATCACTGATTTACTAACAGACTTATCAGACTGGATGTCACACCACTTCCTAAAACTCAATCTATCCAAAACTGAGCTCATAATATTTCCACCCCCACGTGCCTCTTCCCCTGATTTGTCAGTCAGGATCAATAGCACCACTATCAACCCATCCCTGCATGCCAGGGTGCTAGGTGTAACCCGGGATTCTAAACTATCCTTTCAGGCCCATATCCAATCCCTGTTCAAATCATGCCGCCTCAACCTCCGCAACATCTCCAGAATATGCCCCTTTTTAACCAATGATACCACAAAGCTCCTAATTCACTCCCTGGTAATCTCTTGCTTCCTTTACAAAGGCTATCCCCCCTCCAGTCCATCATGAACACTGCTGCCAGGCTCATCCACCTTACCAACTGTTCAGTTTCTTCTCTTACTCTCTTTCATCCTCCAACCCAGGGTACCATAAACTGTTTAAAGGGGCAAGGAGGGGCTTCTGTATAATTATCCCTCCCTATCCCTCCCTCTCTCCCCCCTACCCCTATTTGTTACAAGGGAGTAATTGCTAGCAGATCCATTTGCCCCCCTCCCACTCTTCCCCTCATCTCCCCCTCTCCCCCTTCCCCTGAACCCTTGGACCTAGGTTTTGCCCTTGAATCTGTCGTGGGACCTTGCCACTCTCAATTCCTATATTGGGGTGGGGCTCTAAACATGCACAACTGTTCTGCTTACCGTCTCACAACATGGGGGATGTAGAGTTTGGCAGCGCATTCAGCCTCCAGACAACCCACCCTCACATTCTCATCATCTGCCTAGTTCCTGCTGCCCATCTAACCCTCCTGATATCTCCATACATGAGACCTGCAACCCCGGCGTGGGGAAAGAGAGCTAGGGGAGGAGGGGGTGAAGAGAAAAAAAAAAAAAAAAAGAGAACGTGGGAGGGTCATCTCCCACTCATCCCTCATCTCCCCCCTCCCCCTCACCCCACACCAGTTTACCTTCTCTTTTTATTTACCATCTGCCAATTTTCTTTTCCCAGCCTTGAATGCTCAAAAGATCCCCCTGACCACCCCACAATGTCTATATCCTGTAAGTCTGATTTTCAGTCTTGCCAATTTTCCATCTTTCTACCCATTCAGGCAGACTAGGCAACCCCAGTTATATCAAATTTTTTTCTCCCTCATCTGCTCCAGCCATGGTTTCAGGGATCTTCTCCTAGCTAGCGTCTCAGATGCAATGTAAGAAAATATTTGCAGCTTTATCTCTCCATATTTTATTTCAGGAATCTCTCTGAGTTTTTTCCATATTTTTTCGCTGTCTTCGTAGTGATGGAACCGAACAATTACATCTCTAGGCAAGTCTGTTGGCACTCCTTGCAATCGCCTTATCCTGTGTACTCTTTCTATTTTTAAATGCTCTATTGTGGATCTACCCATCAATGGATTAAGCACTTCCTTTATTTTATCTCCCAAATCTTTCCCTAGAGACTCTTCTGGCAACAGCAAATCCTTAAATTATTTATTCTTTCTCTGTTCTCTTGATCTTCCAATTTGAATGCAAGCTTTTTATGTTTTCTTTTCATCTCTTCAACCTGTGTTTCTAGTTTAGTGATCAAAAGCATCTGTGTTTCCATTTTTCCCTCTTCTTCCAATCGTGTCAACGTGGCCCAGGGTTAAAGGGTTACATTCCCTGGCTTTTCTCCTGCAAAGGTAGATATTTCCTTATTGTGCTAGTATTTGCTTGAGGGCTTTTTACCCCCCACTTTAGCTGATCTATTCTTCAGCTCTTTAAACTTTGCTGCTGATGCTCCGCTGCTATATTATCCGACCCCAGGGAAAAAACTTTCCACCTGATGACTTTAATTTCTCCTATTTGTTACTTTGGGAGCAGGAGTAATCTAGCCAGTTCCGCCAACCACAAAGGACCACTAAGAACCCCCGTAGGTATAGTCTTCCATCCCCTGTAATGCTCTAGAGTGCGTTTAGACTGCAGCAATAACATTAGATGTATCACAATATAAGATGTCCTGCTGTTTCTCATGGCAACTCACCACCACCTTTTGTGCTGGAAAATCAGGATCTCTCTGTCCCAGAGCACACTCAGTCCCAGCCATTGTCTCCGAGCCTGACTCCAAGTGAGATCAGAAGAATCAGTGAAGGGTTGCTGTATAATAGACTTCTAAGGTATCTCAGGGTCTCCCATGGTTGCTGTCTCAATCCAGCATAAATCACCTTTAATACACAGCCTGCTCTTCAGTCATGAAGCCACATCAAAGTCCTGGACTTTAGGACAGCTTGTCACTTTCACATTTGCCGCCAGACATCACATGGGCTGTAACCTGGGAAGTCACATGGGCAGTCACATGCGTGGTCACAGAGACACTCTCACCATCCCCTTCTCCGATGCCACCACCTCCTGCTCCCATGGATCCACTGAGCCTCTGTGACCTGCCGTCTCTCCCGGGTACACAGGGCCGGGCTCCACCGACACCTCCTCCAGCCGCCACTGGGACCACCACCAGGATGTCCAGGCTCCGCTCCTCACCCAAACTCAGGTAAGACAGGGCTCCAGGCAGACAGCATGGCAGGTCAGGGCAGGGCTGTACACATACAGTAGCTTGCGGGTGCCTGGAGCTCATGCTGCTCACGGCGCCATGTTCAGGCTTCTCCCCCCTCAGGACATTGTATGCTTTTACCCTTTTTTAAATATAAGGACCATATCAGTGTTGCACTAGTACTGAGCCAATCATTAAAAAGTCTCTAAAAATTAGAAACAATAACAGAGCTCAAATCTTTGAAGGCACGTGGGTGTCAGCCATCTGGTTCAGGTGCTTTATCTTACTTTATTTTGTTATTTTCAATTTTATTTACCCCTATTATGTTTCTGGACCATATCAATTTGGAGTTATTGTGGTTAATTTCGGGCTATGCCTATACTATCCCGATTATGGACATGAGCACCCTATTTTCTTTTGTATACACAAGACTGAAGAAGGTTTTTAATAAATTTACCTCTGCTTTGTCGAACTCTAAATTATCTTGTTAAGGGTCTACATGCTCAGCCATGACTTTTTTTACTATTAAAATATTTGAACTATTTTGGGGAGTTTGATTGTTCTCGCTTTTGAATCCTGTCATTTGTTTTGAGTTTTGCAGCCTTTATTTCCTTTTGATATATTCTGTTATATTCTTTGTAGCTTTCAAATGATGATAGTGTTCCTTCATCTTTATGCTTTTTTAAATGCACTTTTTTTATTCCTTTTAACTTTATGACATCAGCCACATAGGTTTAATTTTTAGCCTTTCAAACTTATTGGCTATGGGAATATATAGTATTTTGCAGTATGTTTGCATGCAGTTAATCTTAAACATTCCCACGTTCTGTGTTTTTTCATGGCAATATTTTCTCTTCTTTGAGAACAGTCCCCATCCTTGGAAAAGGTGCTCTCCCAAAATTAGGTGTTTTTACTTGTTTCCAGTATGTTCTTTTATGCAGCTTACTTTAAATGAAATCATGTTATTGTCACTGCTACCTCAATGTTCTTTTATGATCATTATCCCTTTGGGACCTTTTTGTGCTGCAATGTACTGCAATGTTAGATAACTGAAGAGATGTTTGGCCTTGGTACAGACACATAAGGTGACACACCCAGGTTAAAATGGCAGTTAAAGGTTAATTTCACACATCCATTGCTTTTTAAATTGCAATTAGTGTCTTTTTATAAATAGTCAAGGAGTTTGTTAAATCTCATGTGGATGCACTGAGCAGGCTAGATACAGAAAATAACTCTCAAAAGACCTGTGTAAAAAGGTAATGGAACTTCAAAAAGATGAAAAAGTATATAATAAGATATCCAAAGCCTTGAAAATGCCAGTCAGTACTGTTCAATTCCTTATTAAGAAGTGGAAAATTCAGAGATCGTTTGATACCAAGTCAAGGTCAGGTGGCCCAAGAAAGATTGCAGCCACAACTGCCAGAAGAATTGTTTGGGATACAAAAACAATTCACAGGTAACCTCAGGAGAAATAAAGAGTGCTCTGGAAAAAGAGTGTGGTTGTTTCAAGCAACACACTATTACAATACTTGAAAAAAATTAGACGCATAGTCGAGTTGCCAGAAAGAATCCTTTACTGTGCCAATGCCAAAAAAAGCATGTTACAATATGCTTGACAACACCTTGACACCCCTCACAGCTTCTGGCACACTGTAATCTGAAGTGTCAAGACCAAAATAGAGCTTTATGGTCAAATCCATAAGCGCTATGTTTAGAGAGGTGTCAACAGAGCTTATAGTGACAAGAATACCATCTCCACTATGAAGGATGGTGGTGGCTCACTGAAGTTTTGGGGGCTGTGAGATCTAAAGGCACATGGAATCTTGTGAAAGTTGATGGATGCAGCATGTTATCAAAAAATACTGGCAGACAATTTGCATTCTTCTGCATGAAAGCTGTGCATGGGACGCTGTTGGACTTTCCAGCATGACAATGATCCTAAGCACAAGGCCAACTTCACCCTCCAGTGGTTACAACCAGTAGTGTATTTAGTTTTTGTGCTGCCCTAGGCAACTCAAAAAACACTGATTCCCCCCCAAGCACAGACTAGCCCCATATACACTGATTCCCCACCAAACACAGACTAGCCCCATATACACTGATTCCCCACCAAACACAGACTAGCCCCATATACACTGATTCCCCACCAAACACAGACTAGCCCCATATACACTGATTCCCCACCAAACACAGACTAGCCCCATATACACTGATTCCCCACCAAACACAGACTAGACACACACACACGCACACACACACACGTTCCTGGCACTTCTAAATTCCGGCTGATAGGAACACCAACAACACAGAGTATGACAGTGATCATCGTACATTTCCAGGCTCGTTTCTGTGTTTACTTTCTCCGAATTCCTCACCTTCTGACCTCCTACTACTCCAGCAACTGCAGGACTGTACCCCGGATCTCCTTTTTTATCCTCGGCGGCAGTCGGTACACTGGGAAGTATCACCGCACTGACATACTAAGCCTAACATGTCTCCATCCTCACCTCACCTGCCGACTTCCCATCGCTCCAGCAGCAACGCAATGTCCGCAGGACTGTACCCTGGATGTCCTTCGTCCTCCTTCTCCTCGGCGGTGGCCGGTACACTGGGAAGGCTCACCACACTGACACACTGAGCCCAACATGTCCCCATCTTCACGTGTGTCCCTTCTTCCAGGACGGCACCCTAGGCAAACGCCTTGTTTGCCTTGCGGTAAATACGTCCCTGGTTACAACTGAATAAAGTGAAGGTTCTGAGTGGCCATCACTCCTGACCTTAATGTCATCGAGCCACTCTGAAGAGATCTCAAACGTGCGGTTTATGCAAGATGACCAAAGACTTTGTATGACTTGGAGGCATTTTGCCACAATGAATGGGCAGCTACCACCAGCAAGAATGTGGGGCCTCCTAGACAATCATTACAAAAGACTGCATGCTGTCATTAATGCTATAGGGGGCAATACACAGTATTATCTAAAGGTATGTAAACTTTTAAACAGGGGTAATTTCAGTTGTTTCGTTTTTGCCATGTTTTGTTGTATGATTGTGCCATTCTGTTAAGACCTACAGTTGAATATGAATCCCATAAGAAATAGGAAAAATGTGTTTTACCTGTTTACTCATGTTTTCTTTAAAAAATTATACTGTATATTACTAATACTCCAAGGGTATGCAAACTTTTGAACACTATACTTCATTACAGGTAAGTTAGGTAACTGCAGCTCTAGCAAAATAAATAAATAAATAAATACAAATAAACTTCAGCTTGATTATATGACTAAAGAATATTAAACATGTTAGTTGGTTACATGTACTTAGTTCAGGGAAGGGGGCCAATGACAGTTGTATTTTCTGTTTACTGTATTTCATGAGGAAAGGTGATTTAATGACAGAAAACTATTTAAAAATTTTCCGAAAAAAAAAGTACTCATTCCAAACAAAAGGGTAAATTAATTTGGATACAAAACACACAGTAATGCTCTCCAAATATGTTCATTTAAAAATGTTAGAATATTTTTCTCAAACTGAAAAAACTACAAAAATAAATCTGAAATAAGTTACTGTATATATAACCATTTAATATACAATTTATAATAGTTTTCCTTTTATATGTAAAGTAACTAAACATGTATACAGTATATCTCTTTTGAAAATTTTATTTTTTTACTATTGCATTTCTATATTTTTTTCTTGAACTAATTGTCTCATTTTTTAAAATGTTATTTCTGTTTATATTGTTAGAGAACACTCTAATAATACACTCAGCTAGTTTCCTCTACCTAGTGTATATGCAGTAATCAAAGATGAAATGACAGGAAATACTGTCAAAATATAGTGCTGTCTGTATTCTTCAAAGGAATGTATGCAAAGATAGAAAAATTACACCCTTGTATGGAGTCCTATCTCAGTAACTCACATCGGTTTTGATGATGAACTTTACTGGATCGTGCAAAGAATCAGTTACTCTCTAAATTATGATAAAAAACTGAATACTGAAAAATTGCTACATAAAAATTAGTTTAAAGATGATCTCCAGGCACATAATCTTTAATTTAAATATTTCCCTCAATAGCCACAGTGTATATAAATCTACTTTGTGTGCACCAAACACATTTTCAAACTAAGATATTACCAAATAAAACTAGCAGTGATATTATCACTATGCCCAGGGCTGCCAATAAGTGGGTACAGCCAGGCCTCCTCTACGGGGCCTGGGCCCCATAAGTTCAAGAATAGGGCCCAGGCAGAAGAGGAAAGGGGATTGTGGGCTGTGTACATTCATCACTGTGTTTATTCATCACTGAAATTATGTTTACTATGCTTCAGTTTGTGAATGAACAGGAGCCTCTGTACAGAGTGCCTCCTGTTCATCCGTTTGCAGTGCAGCTGAGGTTGCAGATAAAGGACTGCTTATCTGTGTTCTCAATTCTTTTCTCTCAGATACACAATCAAAATGTTCAGGCAATATAGTTTAATACAGCATATATGTACCGCAAATATAGAGTCCACCATATCATATAGAGAAAAAAAAGAAAATAAACATAAGCATCAGCCTGAAGGGCCCCACAGGAGTCACATCTGGACCAGCTCCAGAGGACTAAGTTCAGGGGTATCCAGCCAAGGATCCCATAAGTTCTCAAATTTACCAGGCGACCTCTATGTTGATATATGCAGGGAGTCACCAAGCGCGTGAATCCATTCCTGCAGGGAGGTAGGAGCAGCTGATTTCCAAAGAGTCAGAAGCAAATTATGTATTACAAACAGAGCTCTGGAAATAGCATGCTGGGCAAATTCTCTAGGTTCTGCATTTCCCAAAATATTCAACAGGTAACACTTAGGATATAATGGTATGTTAGCCTGGAACACTGAGTTAAGGGTATCAACCACCCCCTTCCAACTGAGATGAAGTATCAGACAACTCCAAAGTATTTAACATCAACATCATCACGCTAAAACTTAGGAAACAGGGGATCAGTCTGGACACCCATTCTATGCAAACACAGTGGGATATAGTGGACTCTGAGCAGGATATATAATTGCAAAGATTTCTGGGACACATTAAAAGAGCAAGTAGTAACCACCTCAAAGGCTTCTTTCCATTGATCACCTGTCATGGGGCCCAGATCTTTTTCCCATTGTACCAAAGCCATCAAGGGATATTTCTTAAGGTACTCAGTCAAAAGCATTGAGTAACATTGTGAGATAAAAACCTTGGAGTACTCAACAGTAAAGACCAATTTAAAGAGTGGTGTAGGAGATAAACAATAATCATGAGTATCCCCCACTGCCCTGAGAGCATGCTGTAATTGTACATTGTAATAATACATATATCCATAAATGTATTTTACAACTCAGAGAATCAGAAAAAAAATCATACAAGTGGGTAATACCAAAGGTCCCCTACTGTAGTTTAGCAAGCTCATTATAGAAGGCATTATACCAGTTTGGACTATATTTGCCTGTAAAGCCAGTTAGTTCCTGCAGGTACCTAGTCTTATTCCAAATCTTTTGCATTAGGTTGTAAGTGGAGAAGCATTTATTGGGTTTACTGAAAGCCTGAGATTCCAGCTCCTCAGGAATTGAGTCACTGTGTGTATAGGAATGGGTTATTTGGGCTGTGGAACTGAGACATGAGGGATCTACCTCTGCTATAGATGCCATGCTGCCCACCAGGTGCTGTAGTTGTGCTACAAGGTCATAGAGCCATGGACTGGGAAGACCGAGGCCACCATCATCCTTGAGGAACTGGAGTTGTTCCAGATGGACCCTATGGAGGACGGTCATTCCATAGGAGGGAATGGAAATGGAATTCACAAGTCTAAATGTTTTCAATGGGATCACGACAGGGGTATTGTGCAAGAAGTATAGAATCATCTTTATCAAATGTATTTTACTTACTACAGACAACTTTAATTTTGACCAGACCTTAGTGTGTCTTGGAATCTAGTGAGAAGTGGGAAGATATTAAATCTACAAAAATCTGTAAGGACCTGGTAAATATGAATTCCAAGGTGATTAAATTGGGTGGTAATTGGTATTTGGCAAGAAGGAGCCACTGGCTAACTCTCATCCCCATCTAATAACATGAGGGCAGATTTGGTCCAATTAATGGTTAGACCCAAAAAGGTCCCAAATTTAACTATAGTTGCACTGGCCACCTGTAGGGACGATGATGTGTTGCCAAGCAGCAACATCACATTGTCAGCGTTTAACATGATATTTTCATGTAAAGGGCCATGTCGAAAGCCAATGATGTCAGGATTAGAGCAAATAAAAGCAGTCAGTGGTTCAATGCCAAGGGCAAATAGGAGGGGTGATAATGGACAGCCCTGCCTAGTTCCTCTGTCTAAAGTAAATGGATCCCAGATTCTGCTTGATACCCTTATTGTAGCCTGAGGGTTACAGTATATTAAATGAACCCAGGAAATAAAGACTTCACCAAACTCAAATTTTCCCAGTACAGCCCAAATGTATTCCCAATCAATGCTATCAAAAGCCTTATTGGCATTGAGGGATAGCAAGGACATCAAGGAAGGAAGGAAGACACTAGGAAGTGCAGGCCTCATTGTACACCCTAAGCAGAAATGGTAGGATCCATGGGTAGACCATCATCCCCAGGTGATTTGCAGTGTGGGAAAGAACTGCCCCCTATTGCATTTTCTCTAGCAAAATGGGAGCATATAATTGTCTCTTCTGTGTATCAGAAAGAGGAGGGAGGTATCCTGTAAGTATTGCGCAGTGTCAGTGTTTATTGTATGGCCAAGTTTGTACTTAATAGCCCATGTAGTAAGGGAAGCCTGGTGTGAATGCACAAGTCTACCTAAAAGGTGGCCAGTTTTCACCCTCTTTTCTCCCTCTTCTCAAAAAATGGCAGTTTGCTAAAAAAAAAAAACAGCTTACGTTCATATGTGGATGTTGTCAAGAGATCCAAGTCAATCTGGGCTGACATCCATGCCTCTAACACATCATCTAAGGAAATAGAAATATATTCCAGCTTGAGCTGTAGTACATGCTGTTCCACCTATTGCCCATTAGAGGTCACTCGCAGTCGGGCTGGATACAACATAGTAGAGGAAGCTCTGTAAGTGTTATATTAAGTAAGATATGGTATACAATTGGCGCTGGAGGAGTATTGGTTATAATAGATAAAAGTCAATATAGTCCAAAAATTAACACTAAGCGGTAACCATGGGAGCACCCTTAAGAGTAAAGCTGGAACTCTGTAAGTATAAAAGGGAACAGAGAGGTGCCAGGCTAAGTGCAGCATAAAAGTAATGTGCTTTATTAAAACACATACAATTGGCAACTCACTAGAACATGTGTCAAACACAAGGCCCGCGGGCCGAACGCGGCCCTGCAGGCCATTTCATGTGGCTCTCTCACCCCTCCTGCTGCTCTAACCTAGCTGCTTCCAAGAAGCAACACAAGGTAAGGGAGGGTGATCTAAGGAGGTGTGGGGCACTCTAGACATTTTATAATGATTAAAATACTACAATTCTATGCCAGTTTAAAAGGAGGGTTGCACACTGCTGGTATCATCCACAAGAAACCTTATTGGAGACTGCTCAGCAAAGAATAGGTGCAGGAACTCTCCCCTTCTGAATCCCCGTGTCCCCACCCCAACTCACCTCTGAGCACTGTTCCTTGGTTCCACTACCAACCTTCCAGAACTTCCCCTTTTAGAGAACACAGAACCAAGTATCTTTTTGTGGTGATAATTTGTATGGAATTTGTTAATGATAACAATAAAGGCTGTAAAATATATCCCCTGGAGCTAGAAGCAATAGACCTCCCCCGAAACAATAGAGCCCCAAGTAACAATAGATCCATCACCAGTAGCTAGCATAAATAGACCCTCCAGCAGTTAGCAGCAATAGACCCCTTCCTCAACAGTTAATTTCTCCCTGCAAGGATTGACCTCCCCAGCAGCATAAGGTCTATCCCTAGCAACAATAGACCCTGCCGCAAAAAAAGATCCCCTTTAGAGAAAATAGATAACCCCCGGCAAGCAATACCAATAGACCCTCCAGCACAACCCAGCACCCTTTTAACAAATACATACATTCAGAACTGGAGGTGACGGAACTGCGTTCCCCCACGTTCACCCTGAAAAAAAAGCCCTGCTGCTCAGACAGAACACTATGGCAGGACTATGTTCCATCTGAGCAGGCGCCAATAAAATTTCTTGTGGATGATACCAGCAGTGTGCAATCCTTATTTTCAGTCTTGCATCATCTGCTACAAGGCTGTGAGTGGGCTCCGTGCCAGTCTGCACCTGCCCTTCACAGCTTAAGTCTTAAGTTATTGCTAAAACCAGTAATAATTAAAGGCAGACAATTATTTATTGTGATAAAGGGTAGATCCTATTGTATAGTCTTACAGATACAACCGGTCCTTTGAAACCATAATGTTGATGCGGCCCACAGTTAAAATGAGTTTGACACCCCTGCAGGCATGTCTATAAGTCGTCCAAATGTCTCCCCTTAAGGTTCCTGCTTCCAGGGAGGTCAGGGTAGTCTAAGCGTGGCTAGGCTGTGGGGCTGAAGCATGCAAGCATGGCCATTCACTGTGATAGCCAGTGTAAAACCTAAGATGGTGCCGGACCAGACGTGACGTCAACGGGAAGCGTGATGACGTAAGAGTGGATGATAACGCTTTTTAACGGTTCCGCTTCTTCTTCAGATCTGATTGGCCAGCAGGAATGGCCATCTTTAACTGGTTCAAATGAGGCAGGACCAGTAGGGGAATGGAATTACAAAGGATGTTAAAGGGGAACATTGTTTTCACACCATATAATAATGGAATAATATATGCCATGAGTATATATGATTGGGGCATGTAAGAATGCATAAAAATAAAGCAAAAATAGTTGCATATAACTATCTCTAAACATATACTTGTCCATATACACACTCATATACAGGGACACCCACATACAGGTACAGTTACAAAATGTAACACAGAGTGGTATTTAAAACCGCTAAATAAAAATGGGATCTAAAAAGCAGGTAAAAACAGAATTATAAAATGTATAGGACAAGTAGATATGAGCGCACAAATTAAAATGAGAGCAGCTAAGCACAAGGTAACCAAATAAAACCTTTAAATAGACAATATAAATAATGATGTGCAGCCCTAAAAT
Organism: Staurois parvus; assembly: GCF_062004578.1. NCBI lineage: Eukaryota > Metazoa > Chordata > Amphibia > Anura > Ranidae > Staurois > Staurois parvus. The sequence continues at coordinate 10,430,304 of NW_028317855.1, read as the reverse complement.
TGAAAAGGTGTATAAAAGGACTAACTTATAAATCACTAAAATACAAGATACAAAATTTGTAGTATATATTAGGTCATATATGAGTTCATCAGGTGACTAAGGTGCTCGTTATTCTTGTGACTTCCTGAAACCGGTGGAGGTGCATACAAGTGTATAAGCAATGCGCACTCACCAGAATGCGCAAGCTAATGTGCGTATTAGTAATATATCCTGATGTCATCAATGGTCATCATGGGGTGAGACAGGAATCTTATGCAATCCCTCTATGGGTAGATGGGTCCTGAGATGTGGGTTGGTTGAATCAGGATAATCCAGAGTTCCCTTTTATGGGTTAGGGGGGTGCAGCCCGCTGGATCTAGCGGAGGCTCCCTCTCTGGAGGTTAGGATCGCTGTGAAATCAATACTCCCCAGGGGAGTCAAAGCAAAAATATACCCATAGTGCAGTAACTTTAAAAGTATTTATTGCAGATATCCAAGTTAAAAACACATCAAGAGCACATATAGAGCAGGTAAATCAGTGTGGACTAACCGTCCAAGGTTAAAGATGGCCGCCGGAGCTCTACGTTGCTGACACTCCACTCAGACGACGTGCGGGAGCACAAAACGCTTAAGCAGGAGCCAGCAACCTCCATCGGTTCAAGGAAGTCACAAGAATAACGAGCACCTTAGCCACCTGATGAATTCATATATGACCTAATATATAATACAAATTTTGTATCCTTTATTTTAGTGATTTATACGTTAGTCCTTTTATACACCTTTTTGATTTTAGCGCTGCACATCAGAATTATAAAATGATTGAAAAAAATGAAATTAAAGAATAAGAATATATCTGTATGCGTCTTCATACAGATATGTATACATATGGGCACTCATGGGTGCATAATTGGCATACATATACTGTACATATGAAAATAAAAACAAAAATAATAACAATAACCAAAACAACTTCAACAAAAAGAATCCAAATGTTTCAGTTCTTTCACCATTACTACCAAAGCCTTGGTTCATGTATCTGCTACCCCTCCTTCCTTTAGAGCTAATTATGTAGACCCTTTTTTTAGCCAATATCCCCACTACAGCCCCAGCAAAAGAAAACATGACAGAGAGGCAGGAGGGGGGGTAGATCTAAACATAAAGATCAGGAAACTGTAAAAAGCTTTAAATTGTCCTCCAAAGATCTTACCAGTCATGAAACTTCATTACAGAAGAGAGGATTAAACTTCGCTCCTACTACCACACCTAACCCATTTGTTCTGTTCAGGGACTTAAACAGGTTCATTACAAATCTAACTTTAAAAGAGATTTTAATATACAGGCCCTTAAAACCTGTACCTCCATAGACAATACCTTCGTAGATAACAGCTTGTTGGATCTTGACATCTCCATAGATCTCTGTGTCCCTGGTGAATTGGTTGAGCTATGGTATGACAGTGAATATATGGAGTCAGTTCTCTGGTCTCAACAGTTGGCAGGGTTGCTCCCCATCAAGAATAATTATTTTAAACCCAAATTTGTCTTCAACCCCACTAACAATAAAGACCCCTACCTGGAGATGTTCAACCAAGTTGGTTCATGCCGATCTTACTAATGTGTGTAAAGAACATTCACATATTCCTAAAAAAAAATTAGGTCCAATCTGAACCAGTTAGAACGCGCTGCTTTAGATTCACTTAGTCATAAAAACAATATCATCATAAAAATGGTCGATAAGGTGGAGGAATTGTGATTCAAGATAGTGCAGATTATCTGAAAGAAGCTATCCGCCTCCTGTCAGATACAAACACTCATGTAAAACTCTAAACAGGAGGCAGCCTTCTTTTATATAGATTTTTACAATCTCCCTAAGGTGCACAAAAGTCTACAAAAACCACCAGGGTGCCCTAAAGTAGATTCCATAGAGAGTATTACCACAAGTTATTCCTTATATATTGATAGTTTTCTTCAATCATTAGCACAGACCCTTCCGTCTTACATCCGGAACAGCACCCATCTGCTAGAACTATTACAACATATCCATACATCTGGAAGCCCACATATTTATAGGTCTCCTTTGATGTATGTTTTTTATACACCTCAATATCCCATGAGGTGGGCCTACAAGCTGTTCTGCATTTTGTCTCCAATGAATCCCACCTCAATTCCAAACATTCCAATTTCATCTTTACTGCCTCCAGATTTTGTCTCGAACACAATTATTTTCAATTTGAAAATGAGTATTACAGTAACTGCAAAACACTGGCATGGCAATGGGGGCTATTTTTGCCTCCAGTTATGCCAACTTGACCATGGGGCTCTGGGAGGACAGATACATTGGGAATAAAAATTATTTGTGGCCCATTTAGTGTTTTTTAGCCAATTATATTGATATTATCATCATTTGGGATGGCCCTGCCCAGTCAGCGTGAGATTTTGTCACCTATTGTAACTCAAACTCGTTGGCCTTTTACCTCTGTAGTAGATTCCACTTTCATCAGTTTCCTAGATCTTGAACTTGGCTGCCTCAATTCATCTATTATTGCCAAGAATTATGCAAAGCACACAGCGAGCAACTCCTTTTTACATTTTACCAGCTGTCACCACCCAAGGTGGGTAAAAAAATCCCTAGGAGACAATTTTGTAGACTACATCATAATTGTACCAGATTAGATGACTATATACAACAAAGTCTACTTTTAAAACAGAAGTTTGTAGATAAGGGATACCCAATAGAAGTCATTGATCAAATTTATCATACGTATCTTTCTGATGAGATTCCTCCACCGAAATCACATATGCAGGAACCTCAAAGTGTTAGATTCATTATGCAATATCATTCATGCCATTCCAGAATGGAGGGCAATTTAAAAAAACATTGGCCCATCTTGAGCCAGGATCTCCACCTCAATCAGTCCATCCCACCTGTCCCTACATTTACTTACAGAAAGGCCCCCAACATCAAAAGCAAGATCGCTCCCAGTAAGATCAAACCCATCACATCAGCCATTGTGGTCTGTCAACATACCCTTATTCCATTGGTAGGTATGTTTCATTGTAAGAAGCCCATTTGCCTCACCTGTGCACGTTCAACATGGCCAAAAGTCTTTCACCAATAAAGGGAAAACATACCCAATTGTGGCCTTTTACAACTGTTCCTCTACATATGTAGTCTATTGTCTTTCTTGCCTTTGTGGTATGCTGTACATAGGGTGCACTATCATAACCCTACGGAAATGGTTTTGTGAGCATCATAGGTTTGTTGAAGGGGGCTCCAAACACAGATTACCACACCATTTCTCTGAATACCATTAAAAATCATCTCAGGATCTGCAGGTATGAATTATCGAGTCCATATTTAATAGTTTCTCCCTAGCTGAATGTTTCCAGTGGCATTGCTGACAGGAAACATATTGGATTTTCACTTTGGATACCCTGGCCCTGAAGGCCCTTCTCAATGAAGAAACTGAAATCCATACCATCATTTAAGTTTTGAAGGAATCCCAATAATTGGTTCATTTAATATCTATTCATCCTTGTTTCTGGTATACACACATATACATAGATAGATATAATCTTATTTAGAGATATATATAGATAATTTCCTTTTAGTGTTCACCTTTTGCCTCACTTTTGCTTTACATACTTTTAGGTTTTGAGATACTACATTCCCCCCACCTTCATTCCATCTGGGTGGGTAAGTAATCAATAAGGGAACACAACCCCTTATATTTGCGTACATACATACTGTACATATATCTATGTAATCTAATAATGAGTGTTCTTGCTTATCCTCTAGGCTTTCATTTTTTAATATAATGGCATCAGCTCTAAACATAATAATTACTTCAAAAATAATGTAAAGCTTCCTAGTGCCACATCCTAGGAAGGCTTAAAGAGAAAAATAGCCGGACATAATGTATGGCAAAAATAGAGGTTATTAAGGCACAGTGAGAGACCACAATCATATAAAATATCACAATGTACAAATTATAACAAACATTGGGCTTACATAGGAAAGCGGCAGCCAGGCACATCTAGTCCGGGGGGCAGACACAGGGGACCCGAATGCGGAGAGGCCTGGGAACCAGAGTACATATCTGAATCCAATAAAATGAGGCATGACATGCCACTGGTAGAATATATCATTGTATTAAGGCTCTACATATGCTAATTACCAAAAATTAAGGTGGCATATATAAACTCATACTCACAATGATAATGAATTGTGTCCCCATGGAACTGGAGCATGAAAAGCTCATACTGTAGAGGCTGATGACATTTTGAATAAAAAACACTGGCATGCCTTCCCCCCCTTCCCACCCCTGTTTGACCCCCCTTCAAACTTCCCATTTCTTTAATGCATTTGGGAGACATCACTTTGATTGGCCGGAACAATAATGTCTTTTGTTGTCAACTTTTACCTACCTGTTTCCGCTAGTAATGTATAGACAATTGTATTATGACCCTCATTCATATTGGGTTTTTTTTATGTCCTATTGCCATTTCAATGTCCAGTGTACATTAGCAATGTCTCTGTTTGTCCCATTCTGATTTATTGTTAATAAAATTGTTTGAACAAGAAAAAACACTGGCAAGCCTAGAAAAAGAAACCATGAATAAAATGTATGCTAAATGCAAGCAAAAAATTTACTATATTATAGGACAAAACTGAACGCAAAACGTACTAATATAGCTGGACAACAGTAAGGAGTAGGTCATATGGGTGAATAATATGTACTCCCATAAGTAGGCTTCCTGGTAAAAGGGCCAAAATCTTAATGGGTCATGAACCCAGCTCATGTAATGGTAGGAGTGGAAAAATCTCACCAGAGTTGCCATAAACAAAAAAGAATGTTCAAAAAATGTATACTTAACTTATAAAATATAGCTCAATAATATATTGCTAGACATAGTACTTCATCTCCTTATTGAGCTCTAGGGTGATCCAGACAGGGAAAGAATATGATGCACTTGTATCAAATCCTCTTAAAGGTTCCTATAGGGAATATCATAAAGCACCATTAATCGTCGGTGGGAGCCATATAACTCCCCCAAATCAAAAATGGCCAGGCCCAAAAATGCTCAGCCTACAATGTGACAAAAAAGAAATACGGCCCATACCTTCATTGGTATCATATTTAGTATTTGTAGAGCCTTAATACAATGATATATTCTACCAGTGGCACACCTTGCCTAGTTTTATAGGATTCAGATGCATACTCTTTGTTTCCAGGCCTCTCCACATTCGGGTCCCCTGTGTCCGCCCCCCAGACTAGATGTGCCTGGCTGCCGCTTTCCTATGTAAGCCCAAAGTTTGTTATAATTTGTACATGTTATTTTGTTGTATTTAATTGGTTTTGGATACATTGTTTGTTTTCTTTGTATTTTGCATGTAGTAGGGCTTTTCTCCCTTACACAGACGTTACGGTCCTGAAGAAACCAGATATGTAGGTGAAACGCATTGACCATTCCTTGCTTTTCACTCTACTTCTCAATTATCAGTCTTCATGATATGGTTGACACCAATAAGCTACATTTAAAAGGGATATGTTATGTACTATTTTTCCTTTTCCCCTGTTATGTTTGGGGGCAGTGTATTCAGTGTTTTATAGGTTGTTTATGCTAATAAATTGTGATATTTTATATGATTGTGGTCTCTCACTGTGCCTTAAAAATCCACTATTTTTGCCATATATTATGTCTGGCTATTTTTCTCATAATAATTACTTCATATGTATACGTGCGCCAATTATTCACCTATGAGAGCCCATATGTATACATATCTTTACGGACACTCATACAGATATATTCTTATTCTTTAATTTCATTATTTTTTCAATAGTTTTATAATTCTGTTTTAGCCTGCTTTTAGATCCCAGTTTCATTAAGGGGTTTTAAATACCACTCTGTGTTACATTTTGTAATTGTACCCTGTGGGGATTAGCTCAGGTGGGGGATCACCTTTAACTGGGAAAAAGGTAGTCCAGACGACAGGTCTTTCTTAAAAATCTGACTTGTAGCCAGTTTTATTTAAAAGGTTGCATGCATCATAAACAAAACAGAACGGAAAAGAACCCTCGCCATCCAGGCACTAACTAAACAGAAGAGATTTCTATCTCACAGGTGAAGGGCTTCTCCCTGTCACCAGCAAAACAAAATGGTGTGCAAACCTTTTCCTTTCTTGTACAAAGCAAACTCCTTCATCCACAACTCTCTCAGGTATGGCTCCCTGAGTCCCAGGCCAAGAGCAACTTCTTTCTCCAGTCCTGCTTTATTTATACCACCTGCTGGGAGTCATCAGTTGACTACAAAATCCGGTCTGGAACCAACTCAAAACCCAGACTGGACTCCATTTTAATCTCTTAGATTTGAAGGCATGCGAGGTGACACATAGCATCCATCAATCACCTCGCCATTCATAATGTCACAACCTGTATGTGGGTGTCCCTGTATATGAGTGTTTATATGGGCAAGTATATGTTTGGAGATATTTATATGCAACTGTTTTTTCTTTATTTTCATGCATTCTTACATATCCCCAGTCATATATACTTATGGCATATATTATTCCATTATTGTATGGTATGAAAACAATGTTCCCCTTCCACTGGTCCCGCCCCATTTGAACCAGTTAAAGATGGCCATTCCCGCTGGCCAAACAGGCCTGAAGAAGAAGCGAAAGCTTCAAAATGAGTTACTGCCCATTCCTGCGTCATCACGCTTGTCGTTGATGTCACGTCCGGTCTGGCACCATCTTGCATTCCACGCTGGCTATCGCTGTGGATGGCCTCACTTGGATACTTCAGCTCCACAGCCCAGCCACGCTTAGACTACCCTGACTACCTGGAAGCAGGAACCTTTAAGGGAGACATCTGGACAACTTATAGACATGCCTGCCCCTTTTATCTTCTAGTGAGTTGCCAATAGTATGTGTTTTAAGAAATTGCATTACTTTTGTGCTGCACTTAGTCTGGTACCCCTCTGTTCCCTTTTATATTTCTGTCCCTTAAATTGTCCGCCTGGGATTGAATATTGAGGAATAACCTGTGCAAGTTAATTGCAGTGGACTTTTGGAGCATAAACCCAGATTAGTCGGCGCATGCGCGACCAGGGACGATGGCGGCTGTGTAATCCCTGAGCTCCGCTCATCCCCGGCCAGCACGGACTCACCCGTCACGCGCCACTGCCTTCCTTCAGCTTCGGGTGAGTCATACACCCTCTGCACCTGGCACGGCACCAGAACGAGCCCTTTATGGGGAAGATAGGGCGCTGGAAGCCCCCCTCCCCGCAGCCACAGGATCCGCGGCCGTCACCGCTTCGGCGGTTCCTATCCAGGCCGCAATCCCCGGCCTCTGGCATGTCCAGGAACCCAGGGAACGATCCCGGACTCCCGGTGGTCACGGAGGGTACTGCACCCTCAAGCATTACAGCTCCTCTGACTGCCTCTGCCCTGCTCCAGCCCCAGATGGAGGATCCTGATCCCCAGAATATAACTGGGGGGGCAATAGTTCATCCTGCCTCAGGCAATCAACACCCCTCCACCCAGATTTCCCAGCAGGCTGTCACATCATCTTCTCTCACAATTTCAGCGCTAGATGATAAATTGCAAATATTCTTACGCAATATCACCGCATCCATTTCCACTGAAATTGGAAAACTGGCGTTGGATCTCAGAGGGGAAATAGCGCAGATTGGTGACCGCACGGATAAATTGGAAACTGAGTTTGATGATTTGGTGCAATACGTTCATGTTCTGGAAGAGGACAACGCGTATTTGAAACATTCCATGTCCCAAATGCAGCTCCAACAAGAGGATTTGGAAAACAGGGAACGGCGCCAAAATATCCATATATGCGGTATGTCCGAATCTATTGATGATGCACAACTACACCGTCACCTATTATCCTTTTTCACCGCAACTGCTCCCTTGGTTCCAGAAGCTGATTGGCGTATGGACAGGGCTCATCGCTCCTTGGGCCCAAAACCTGTTGAAGGCCCCAGACCTCGCGACGTCATTGTTCGCTTCCATTTTTTTCAAAGCAAGGAAGCCTTATTATCAGCAGTTCGCCACAAGCCATCTCTGGAATTTAAAGGTGACAGACTCCAACTCTTCTGCGATCTGTCCCCGATTACCCTGGCCAAGCGGCGAGCTCTGAAGCCGATCACCTCACACCTCCAGCAACACCGTGTCCTTTATCGGTGGGGGTTCCCCTTCAGGCTGATTGTAACTAGGGACAATACTCAAGTTGTGCTCCGTGATCTTCATGAGGCGGATTCTTTTTTTAAGCGCCTGGGACTTCCACCTTTGTCGGATGACATGACCCCTCTGCCACCCACTCCAGTCCGTCCATCTGCCACCCCCAACAAGATCTGGACTCCAGTCCACAGAGGCCGGAAGAGGCTCTCACGTACCCCACAACGTCCACGACATCCTCGGACAACTGATCCGCCTGTCTGTTGATTCCCTGGGGTGCTTCTCCGAAGTGACTTCGATGCCGATCCTTCCCTCCTGGTTTATACATGTTTTTTTCCACAGGTTTTTCATTTCTGGCCGGCCGAACCATTGTTGGGTGTTTTGTTTTTTTTTTTGTTTTTTTTTCACTTTTGTTTTTTCTGGCCGGGTTTGGCGATCTCCCTGATGTCTTGGTTGTCGTGTTTCTCCCGATTTTGTCTAGCCATAGGCCTAAACGACTTGGGCCAAATTGTTGCCTTGCGGATACTTATGTCAACTACTGTGTTTGTTCTTTCTTGTGTTAGTTTAATGTTTTTTGTTCTCCATTTTTTTACATCGATGGTATATTATGCATTTCTCATGCTAATACATGTGCTTAATTTATTATTATTTTATAATGGCTTTGAGGTTTTTGTCATATAATGTCAAGGGTCTCAATTCCATTCAAAAACGTTGGATGGCTTTGCGGGAATTTCGATCCTCAGGAGCAGACATTATTTTTGTCCAGGAGACCCATTTCAAATCAACTGGCTCCTTCCGTTTTGCCTCGAGATTTTTTTCTCAAGCCTATTCGGCCTTTGATCCTTCCGGAAAGGCTGGGGTGGCAATTTTGATTAGGTCTCACTGCTCCCTTCGGGTTGTTTCCTCCAGGGTTGACCAACAGGGTCGCTTTATTATTTTGGAATGTATGCTTGGTGACACTCCCCTTGTTTTGTTGAATCTATACGCCCCAAATTCGGGTCAATTGCAATTTCTTTCACAAACACTCGCCAACTTAGATTCCTTTCCCATTTCGCATGTGATTGTTGGGGGCGATTTCAACTTGGTTTTTTCCCCCCATAAAGACAGGAAAGTTCTTTTCGAGTCCACACCCTCGAAGCGGCAATGCTCCTCTTCAAAATCTTTCCGTAGACTGATAAGGGAGCATCGTCTCTTTGATGCCTGGCGGATTAAACACCCCCTCCATAAACAATTTACTTTCTACTCCACCCCTCACCGTAGTTTTTCCCGCCTAGATCATTTTTTTATCTCTGCCCCACTTCTTCCACTCCTGGTCGCCTCTGAAATCAACCCCATTACCTGGTCTGATCATGCCTCTCTGACTTTAAACCTTTTTTTCCCTCCTATTATACCCAAACCATGTCATTGGCGCCTTAATGAGACCTTTCTTTCTACAGAACATCTTAGGGATGAACTGTCACGGGGACTTGATACCTATTTCACCCACAATGTTGGCTCCGTAGCTTCTTCCTCAACCCTATGGGAGGCTCATAAGGCGGTATTTCGAGGACTCTGTATTTCTATGGGTTCTCGTTTAAAAAAATCTTCAGCGAGTGCTAGGGCTTCTCTCATCCATCAACTGTCTTTGGCAGAACGACAGTTGTTGGCCAAGCCGTCCATTTCTGGGCTCCGGAAGGTAACATCTCTACGTGACCGCATTAAAACTCTTGACTCTAGTAAGTCTGCGCAATCCCTCTTATGGGTTAAGCAAAAATTTTACGAATTTTCCAACAAACCTCATCATATGTTAGTCAATCGACTCAAAGCTCAGTCTCCTTCCACGATGCCTGATCTTTTAATCCAACCAAATGGAAGCCCTACCTATGATCCTCAGGTCATGGCATCCCTTTTTGGCTCATACTATAAGAATCTTTATAACTGTTTGACCCCAGACCTTCACCCGCCCCTCACACAGTTATCTTTTGATAATTTTTTTGACCCCCTGTCACTTCCGAGTCTTTCACCCTCAGACATTGCCACCCTTAACGCTGATATTACGCCAGAGGAATTGTTTGACACAATTAAACATCTTCCCTCTCGTAAAGCCCCAGGACCGGACGGATTGCCCTACTCCTACTATAAATCTTTTATTGGTATCCTAGCTCCTCATCTCCTCTCCTTTTATCGAGATCTTTTCAAGGGGGTCACACCCCAGACTGAATTCTCCCGAGCATATATCTCGGTTATCCCCAAACCCGATAAAGATCACTCTATAGTAGACAACTACCGCCCCATTGCCCTACTTAACTCCGATTACAAGATTTTCACTCAAATCTTGGCCAACCGACTGTCTGGAATTATTTCCAAACTCATACACAGGGACCAAGTGGGCTTTGTACCTGCCAGACACGCTGCAGATAACACCAGGCGATCCATTGATCTGGTTGACTTGATTAACCGATCCTCCACCCCCGCTATATTATTAAGTTTAGATGCTCAAAAAGCTTTTGACCGTTTAAGTTGGCCTTACATGTTCATGGTCTTGGAAAGATATGGTTTCAGGGGTCCATTTGTAGCAGCCTTGAAGGCCCTTTATTCTTCCCCCTTTTCGCAGGTCAGATTAGCCTCTTTTTTTTCACTCCCCTTTCAGATGTCAAATGGTACACGTCAGGGTTGCCCACTCTCTCCTTTACTGTTCATTCTTTGTCTGGAACCATTAGCCTTCGCCATAAGGTCGAATCCGGATATTCGCGGGATACGATCCCATAACCATGAATACAAATTATCGCTGTTTGCTGATGACATCCTCCTCACGCTTGCGAGTCCTCATACCTCCCTACCGATTTTGCATAAGACCTTGAAACAATTTGGGGCCATATCTGGCTGCAAAGTTAACACGTCTAAAACTGAGGCACTTCCGATACATGTCCCTTCTGGCGTTTTATCCTCGCTTCAGGAATCCTTTCCCTACCGGTGGTGCACCCACTCTTTAAAATATTTAGGTACTAATCTGACTTCCTCTTACCAATCCATATACGAGGCCAATTTCCCCCCATTATTTATAGCAATTTCTCGTTCTCTGAAACACTGGGATGCCCTGCCCATTTCTTTTCTCGGACGCATTAATGTACTAAAAATGACCGTGTTACCCAAACTGTTATACCTGTTTGCGACTCTCCCCGTTCCCGTTCCTATGTCCAAACTTCACTCCCTCCAGAAATCTTTCCTGCATTTTATTTGGCACAACAAGCGGCACAGGATTGCACGTTCTGTTTTGCTTTCCCCGCGTTCTAGGGGGGGCTTGGGGGTACCGGATATAATAACATACTACTATGCAACTCATCTTCGTTTTCTCATGTCATGGTCTACTCACTATCCTCCCAACACGTGGGCTGAGATTGAATCTTTACAATTGTCTCCGGCTCATCCATGCTCCCTCCTTTGGTCGACCTCAACAGTGGATGTCTCTTCTTTTCGCCACCTATTCCTTGGTCCCATGCACTTTTCTCTGGCTGTTTGGCGGAAATGTAAGGCTAAATTTACACTGGCCTCTGATTGCTCCCCACTGACAAATATTCTCCATAACCCTAATCTTCCAGATAATATGGCCATGTCCCGGATGTCTCTTTGGGTAGCAGCTAACCTTTTTCAATTGCGTCACTTGGTACACCCGGTGACTCGTAAGTTACACTCATTCCCAGATCTCCAGAAAAAATCTCTTCTACCTTCTCAACACCTATATATTTACCTTCAAATACGCCACTTCTTTTCTACCTTATCACCCTCATTAACCCTGGGGAAGCCTACTTCCTTTGAACGTTTATGTATGCAGGGCCCCCACCAAAGGGGTATTATTTCTAACACATATAAACTACTTCTAGATGCCCCCTCCTTGTCCAATGCCACTCACCTTTACATGCGTAGGTGGTCTCAATTCGTACAAATTGATATTGATCTATTAACGTGGAAGAAAATTTGGGAAAATGCATCTAGATCTTCTGTTTGTGTGGTTTTTAAGGAAAATATTTACAAGCTCATGATGTTATGGTACAAAACACCTGAAGTTCTTCATGCTTATAATCCGAATGCTTCTCCTGCCTGCTGGCGCTGTGGTGGAGACCAGGGTTCTCTCTACCATATCTTTTGGACATGCAGCTCCATTACTCCTTTCTGGAAAGATGTTCTCTCCCTGTTACAATCACTAATGCGTACCTCTCTCCCACTTGATCCACTACATTTTTTGCTAGGTCTACCATTTCCGGGTTTACCTAAACCATCCGGAAAACTTGCTGTACATGTTCTGACCGCGGCTAGGAGAAGCATTCCTATGTGTTGGTTGTCTTCTACCCCTCCTTCAATGGCGATTCTGTACAAACTTATTGCTGATGTTAGACAGATGGAATACTTGACTGCACTACATAATTGTTCATTTGCTGTGTTTGAGATGATTTGACTCCCATGGGATACCTTCATTTCCTCTATGCCGGCCCAAAATGTAAGGTCCTGATAACCTTCACACTGTTATTTTATGTTTTTGTTGGTCCTGTCCTTACGCAGTTTTGCCATCGATGTAACTTTCTATTTTGCTTGTTTTCTTTTCTTATCCTTTTTTTTTTTTTCTTAAACATACTGTTTGTATATTTTTGAAAATCAATAAAAATTGTTATTACAAAACCCAGATTAGTCAGAGTGTATAATGGGTGCTATGACTTTGTTCAATATTATTATTATATTTTGATATTAATCTGTAGAAGGGATTTGGGCCTATAGGAGCCCAGATCCTTGGGGTCCTTGCCAAGTTTCAACAGCAATATAATATTGGCTTTGGCCATAGACAAAGGGAAGCCTTGTTGTTTTCATGATTCTTTAAAAACCTCAAATAAATGCAGCAATATACCCTCAGCATAACACATGTATACTTAGATTTTGGAAAAGAAAAGAACTCATTGCCAGTGCTGTAGTTGTTCAAGTATTCAAGAATCAGGGGGGGTCAAGCAATTTCCTATTGGAATTCAAAAGGCAGGGTAAATCAATACCATGAATAAAGGTAAACAAGAATCAGAAAATGTTGTTGTTGTACTGTGTAATATGCCACTAGCTTGGCCATTATAAGCTCTGTGGAATTAATCTTGGTACCACTACATGTATGCAGAGCACCAATAGCGGGGAAGAAGTGATGAGACTGGACAATTTTCTCTGAGAAGCGACCAGTTTTTTAATCTTCCTTGCAGAATGCCAGGCTGCTAAAAAAAATGTTTCCTATCAGCTGCAGAGGTGTTAAAGATGTTACGATAAAGAACCTCTTGGACAGATATCCATGCTTCTCTGGTGGAATCTTATGGGCAAGAGATAAACTCCACTTCCAAATGGCATACCAGCTGTGCAGCCTGATCCTTCTGGGCACCAGTAGCCTTAAAAGCATTTATTTTGTAAATAAAAATCCTCCCTTTAAAAGCCCATGTTGAGCAAATATTAGTGTGCCAAAACTCATACATCTGGGCATCAATCCTTTTGTGGGATGATAAAACATGCAGCCAGAAAACATTGCATTTCCAAGGCATCTAACAAAAGTGAGGAATGATCAGATATACCCCTAGGGGCATGGCTTACATATTGTACATATTTTGAAGCTGGGGATTTGCAGAGACAAAGATCTTTAACGGTGAACCAATTAAACCTAATTAAGCATCTGGTGGGTTAATTAAAGTCTATCTATATAAGTGATGTGCTGCACTACACCATCATCCCTATGATTAAGGGCTCATTCACACTTGACTGTTTTACCAACTCTTGCCAAACACCCCTATAGCATTTGGCAAGCGTTGGTCTGGCGTTTGCGGAGCGTTTTTTAACGCTTGGCAAACGCTCCGCAAATGCCGCAAGCGTGGTTCAGCAGCAGTTGATAGGCATTTGCCGAGCGTTAAAAACACCCCACAAACGCCTATAATGAAGTTTGAATGGTGTTACCACTCCGCAAACGCCCCGCAACCGCGGCACCATAGACTTGAATAGGAGGCTTCAACGCCTCCTGAGTCGACCAGAGGTGTCCGTTTTGCCGCGACGCAATGCTGATTGGATATAATATTGAATATTTAAAAGCATCAATTGGCGCGGTTTAGTGATTAACATACTTTTAAGAATCACTGAATAAAATAAAAGATCTACAATTGACAAATACAAATGAGGTTTGGAAAAACAAGAAATTGTTTCCTTGTAGGTTTTTTCTCTACGCCTGGGATTCATCCAGCCTACCTCCTCCATAAATCTCAGAAATGTAGTGCGGCTTCCTCCATGTCATCTAGCTGTAAGAGTAAGAGCAATATAGAAAGTGATCTGTTGTCTCACAAAAAACTGAGTAAGGACCACAATCCCGGCCACATGGCCAGTGTCAGTAGGTGCCAGGTATTGGTGCAGGAAGAAGCCTATGATGGCTCCAGAGGGCCCCAAGGTGGACCACCAAAAACAATCATTGCCGCGGTATCTTGTTCTGGAAGAACAGTTCCAAGAAACTTGAACAGATGAGTGCAATTGTGCCCAAAAATTTCTAGTTATGTAGTCTAAGCAAACACAACATCCTGTAGAAAGCAGAGTCAGCTGAGCGACCTCACCGCAGTAGTATACACATTAGAGTTCAAGTGCAACAAGTAAACCGTGGAGACAACAGGTCTCTCCAGCCGCAGAGCTTCAGGTTCATTCCAAAAATGCAATGGAGATGTCATAGGAGAAACTTACAGGTAAAGTAGGTCCAGTCATCTTGCTTGCAGTAGGAGGAGAATGCTGTAATGTAGACAAAGGCAACAGACAGCAAACATGCTCCAGTAGATTGTATGGAGTAGCTGAATGAAAGGACAGGGTGTCAATCATCTTCTGCAGCTGCGCTCTGGGCTTCAGGATATTTTCAAGCCGGGACTGCACCCCGGCTGTGATTCAAAATTTATCTGGATAAACCATAGGATACATGTAGTTTTTGAAGCCAGCAAATCAAGCTCTCTTTTTCTGTATTTCAGCAGAAAAGTCAGAGTAAAAGGAGATTTTCGCCCTTAAATATAGAATGTTCTGATGTTCTCTGACTAGGTGGAGAATAATTTCTTTGTCTTTGTAATTTAAGAGGCATGCAAGAATTGAACGTGTTGGGTGATTAGGTTGGAGCAGCCTGGAGGGTACACTATGTAGTCTACTAAGTATAAGGGGGTAAACTTATACTTTCAGGGGTGTTTCGTACTCAACTGCAAGGGAAGCCCACTCAGCACTTCAGCCTCTGACCAGGTACATGATATTCATAGCTCAAAGTATCTCAAGGTGGGATGCTCACCCTCATCATCCCCCTCCTCTGTGCCTGTGTGCAGTTGTAAGCTCTAATGAGCAGGACCCTCTGAATCCTTTTGTATTAATTTGTATTGTAATTGTGCTGTCTACCCTTATGTTGTAAAGTGCTGTGTAAACTGTTGGCGCTATATAAATCCTGTAAATTAATAATAATAATAATAATATCCTGCAAAGCTACCAAAAAGTCTGCCCCACTGAGCCCAAGAGCTTCTGGACATAAAATATCATATCTCTAGCAGGCTTTTTGCCAATGGCTTTGGATGTCTTGCTCTGTTTACTCATTGTGTCCCTCAGTCTCTCTGCTGAGTATGCTGAAGAAAGGCTGCAGCGGCACCATGTTGGTACTCAGGCTGAGCACCTTCCTCCTTGTTCTAGTGTGTCTCCATAGTTGCTGATCCGGGTTTCAAGACACCAGGTGGGTTAATAAGTATTGCGGAGGGGTAGGGAACAGGATTGAGAGGTCTATGCCACTGGGGATAGGATCAATACAGAATCTCATGCGGGAGCTCTCTGAGAAGCATCCGCTCACATGTCGCTCTTGGCCACAGTCCCCTTGAAAAAACACATAAAAAAATAATTTCAAGAAAAAAGAAGTTTCGGAGAATAAGAATATAATTTATTGTCACTTTAATGTAAATCAGGCTGTATAGCCTGGAATGCAACAAATACAGAACTTTGATTTTTTTTTTCCTCATAAATAAAAAGCACATTTTTTGACCCTCTAAAATGAATGAGTTTATTATAGGTATTGAGCATGTGTAAATGCAACAAACTAAACACAGACAAGGAGCTGTGAAAAATTGCAATGCTGCAAAAAATATATTCACGTCCATGAACACAATCCATTGCTTCTGTTGCTAGGGAACTGGCCAGCATCTACACTCCTTGCAGCTCACTAGCCCTCCAGCTTTTCTGTGCTTAAATGCTTGCAGAAACAAGCAGGACAGAGCATCAGAAAGCGTTGTTAAGATCAGCACATTACAGCAGAATAAAAGCCTTTTCCTAAGCCATAAGGCTTTTCTTCTGCTGCAATGTGCAAATCTCTAAATTCTTCCAATGCACTACACTGTTCATGTTTCCGCATGCATTGCAAAAAATAGTATCACTTTATTAAACATTCACATTCACATTTGTGAATAAGTTTAAAACAAAAAAAGAGATATTTGTGGAAATCAGGGTCTTAGTCTTTTTTGCAGTTTTCACTAAAGCTTAACACATTAGGAAAACGTAAGTGCTATATGTAAGTTATTAGAAATGCAGTATACTGTACTGGTGTAATACATTATACCATGAAATGTATACATTATGTTTATGTGGATATCCAATAAAGAAGAAATTCTGGCACACAGAGGTGAGGTTATTCCAAAATAATACAGTACGGATTATGAACTGAATGTCAGATGCTGGCAAGGCAAATGATTTATGTATATGTGACTTTTAAACTTATAACTCCGTGCTGAAAACAGACACTGGTTAGATATGAATAAACACTGTTAAAATAAATCATATAATGTCCATAGACATAACCAAGTCTTTGAAAAGTCTCTATGACACTAAGGCCCTGATTTACTAATGTGCCTAGGCCAGGGGCGGACTGACAACTCATGGGCCCTCGGGCAATAGGAGATCATGGGGCCCCTGTGTCCTTGCCCAAACTCAAAAAAGCCTATCAAAAAGGTACCAGGGGCATCTCATGGGGCCCCCTACTGACCCCGGGCCCTAGGGCAGTGCCCGAGTTTCCAAATGGTCAGTCCACCCCTGGCCTAGGCGCATTTCCGTGGGCTAACCTCTACTTTTTAATAGTGACCGTCTACTTTTAGATGGCAAAGACATTTACTAAAGAAAGTGTCAACAAGTAGATGCGAAATCTAATTTACTAATCAGGCACAATCCAGGAATCAGTCTAAGAAAGCAGATGTGCTAAGAAGCATGTCTAACACAACGAAAAATCACTGCAGAGACATGTTCACATTGAAATTTGCTTTCACAAATATCAGGACTTCACTTTAAAAAACTATTTTTTACACATTTAAATTTTTTTTTGAAATGTAAGATATTGTTTAAAGGAATTCATGACAGTCAAGAACTAGATGCATTTCCAGCATCTATGCACGGATATAAATGCGCATGTGCAGAACACATTTTAGCCGTCTGCCGTGGGCGCTTTCTTTTTAGACGCTGTTTAATAGTAAATGTCTGTGTGGAGTCCACTGACAGACGGCACTCGATCGCATCTACTGTGTTTAACAAACAGCACGATTTGTAGCTAGGCATATCTTTATGTATTCTAATTTGATTTCCTTAGTTCTATTGATTCTGTTTTTGTTTCTTATCCTTTATAATTATTTCTGTAATGATTTTACATATTTTTAAGGTCTAGATCAGGGGTGGGCAAACTTTTTGACTTGAGGGTCGCAATGGGTTCATATATTGGACCCGGGGGCCGGACCAAGAGTAGATGAATGATGTGTATGTGTCATCCATAGTAAGTATAGTAATATTCCCCCATAGTAAGCATAGTAATTAATCCCCCATATAGTAATTCATCCCCCATAGTAATTAATCCCCCATATAGTAATTCATCCCCCATAGTAATTCATCCCCCATATAGTAATTCATCCCCCATAGTAATTCATCCCCCATATAGTAATTAATCCCCCATACAGTAATTAATCCCCCATACAGTAATTCATCCCCCATAGTAATTCCTCCCCCATAGTAATTAATCCCCCATATAGTAATTCATCCCCCATAGTAATTCATCCCTCATATAGTAATTCATCCCCCATAGTAATTCATCCCCCATATAGTAATTCATCCCCCATAGTAATTCATCCCCCATAGTAATTCATCCCCCATATAGTAATTCATCCCCCATATAGTAATTCATCCCCCATAGTAATTCATCCCCCATATAGTAATTCATCCCCCATATAGTAATTCATCCCCCATAGTAATTCATCCCCCATAGTAATTCATCCCCCATATAGTAACTCATCCCCCACCCATATAGTAACTCATCCCCCACCCATATAGTAATTCATCCCCCACCCATATAGTAATTCATCCCCCCTATAGTAATTCATCCCCCATAGTAATTCATCCCCCATATAGTAATTCATCCCCCATATAGTAATTCATCCCCCATAGTAATTCATCCCCCATATAGTAATTCATTCCCCATATTAATTCATCCCTCATATTAAGTCCCCAAGTCCCCCCTGTGTCAATTCACTTACCTTTGCTCCGCGCGTTCCTCTCGCCGTGTTCCCGCGCCGTTCCGGTGTAGCATGAAAATCTGTCTCCTATGAGGATCTGTCCCCCTCGACGTATCTGCGCATGTGCCAGTTTCAGGCATTAGCAGCCGATCGGCGATCTCCGGCACATGCGCAGATACGTCGAGGGGGACAGATCCTCATAGGAGACAGATTTTCATGCTACACCGGTCTTCAGAGCAGACTGTGAGAGGAGCCTAGCAGGAGCCTAGCTCCGCGGGCCGGATTAAAAGGTCCGCTGGGCCGTATACGGCCCACGGGCCGTAGTTTGCCCATTGCTGGTCTAGATAATACATATTTTGACAGCTGAATCTAAAAATAAAGGTCATCAATTAAAACAAATGTTAAAAAAATGGCGTGGGGTCCCCCTCTCATCCATACCAAGCCCTTCGGGTCTGCTATGGATCTTAAGGGGTAACCCCACGCCAAAATAAAAAAAATGGCGTGGGGTCCCTGCCAAAATCCATACCAGACCCAGGGACAACATCTGAGTGACCACGCCCCATGTGACATCAATGATGTCACATGGGGCGGGGTCACGTGCGTGATTTCCCCGGGTGGCCCTGCCCCTTACATATTTAAGGGCTGTCAACCAAGCTCACAGCAGAAGGCTGAGAAGCCATCGGAAACGGAACCATCAGGAAATAAACACTAAAAAAATGGTGTGGGGTCCCCCCTCCCATCCATACCAAGCCCTTTGGGTCTGGTATGAATCTTAAGGGGTAACCCCACACCAAAATAAAAAAAAAGGTGTGGGGTCCCCCCAAAAACCCATACCAGACCCTTTAAAAAAAAAAAAGAAATAATGGCATGGAGTCCCCCTCCAAATCCATAACAGACCCTTATCCGAGCATGCAGATACCGCATGCCTTCAAAGATTTATTTCCTTTGTTGAATTGCCTGCTTGGCTCACACTAGATGCGATTTAAAATTGTGCTTTTTGTTGGCAATTTCACCGTGTTTTCTGTAGATATACCAATGAGTTATTGCGTTTTCAATTGTGTTTTGCATTGCGATTTCTATTGTAGTCTATATGTGAAATCGCTACAAAATGCAGAAAAAGTTAGACAAGAACTACTTTTGAAATTGTGCTGCAGCAAACCGCTTATGTTAAGACATTCACATCCGCATTCATTAGATCCAATATCAGGTACAATTTCAATTCCCAAATCGCACCTGAAATTGCGCACAATGGATGCGACTTGGCATGCGATTTGCATGCCCTGCGACTTGCAAATTGCATGCCAAATTGCACCTGATATGACCGGGGGCTAACACCACAGTCACATCTAATCCGATTTGGAAATTGGGCAACTTACAGTGAAGTGGCACAATTTCAAAATCAGATTGGATGTGAATGGAGCCTATAGTGGACAATAGGGTGTGACTTGGCGTACAATTTGCAAGTCGCCTGGCATGCAAATCGCATGCCAAATTGCCCCCGATGTGACTGGGGGCCACCCCGGTCACATCAAAGCGAATTTTGAAGTGGTGCGACTTTCTTCATTACTTTAGAAATTGTTGCGGCTCCAACCAAGTTTGAACCACACCAATATGAACATCCCAATAGCGGTCACATTGAGTGAGACTTGGCATGTGATTTGCATGACATGCGACTTGCAAATCGTATGCCAAGTCGCACCCTATTGTCTGCTATTAGAGTGGTCACATGGATGCTTTTCCGACACTGATTTCTAAAGTAGTACATGTACTACTTTTGTGGCGATTTACATAGATATATGTGTCAGATGTCTTGCAAATCGCAAGGAAATCGGCATCTTCACTGTAAGTTTCACGATTTCTAAATCTGCTTTGATGTGACCAGGGTGTAAGGCCTTTTTATGTTTAATTTCCTGAGTGTTTTTCTGATTTATGGGAAATCCCTCATATTAGCAAAAGTGAATTGACATTTTCAGTATTGCATGCGAGATGTGGTCATGTGACTGCCTTAACTCATGCAATAATCTGGAGTGAATTGTGCCCATAGTGCCAATAAATATTGCCATGGGGTTCCCCTTCACATCCCTGTTCAATGTTCTGTTGTATGCTGCACAGGTACACTTCACTGTGGATTTCTTTCTGACTCTGATTTGTGGGGCCTGTATACCAAGAGTTAATGCAGGTGGGAAGAGGATTCATCAGGTGCAAACACATTCTCTGACCAAATGAATGACAATGGTGGGTGTGGCCTATGTTATATAAAGCGTTGCAGTAGTGGATAATTTCTCCTTGGAAGAGGCCAGATTATTTTCAGCAAGTCATTGCCTGTGGTGGTTAGGGGGAGGAAGAGATATTGTGGTGAATCGCCCCAGACCACACTCACACTGTGTTTTGGTGTGGGCTGTAAATGTTTTGCATTTTTTTCCTTCTAAGGTGTGTTTGTGTGTTATTGTAGAATGATTGTGTGTTTATTATCTTTGCATTGTAATCCTAACACATGTCAATTACTCTGCTCTTCCAAATCTGCACTTGGCTATAGTTTGCTTGCTTATTTAGACTGAAATGCAGTTTTCGGACAAACCTTATGGGAAATGTATGTGTGGGGGATTTGGGGAGGTGAGAGGTATTTTATTTTGGCATGTATGTATTTTTATATTGATATTTTGATCTGCAGCCTGTTTTGTGGATAAGCCTAAGTGCTTCATATTAACTGTTTGTTTCCTGCTGCAACCTGTGAAAGCACAGTTCATTAGAAGTATAATCTTTTAGATTGTAAGCTCTTATGAGCAGGACTGTTCTATTTTAACAACATCAATCCTGCTTTTTTTCCCACCAAGAAATTGACTACCTACTTGTTGCTGCTGTCCAAATAAATGTGGAATATGTTTTTGATCAAGAAACGTTTGGACTATGTATATTTTTGGGGGGGTTATTTCATGTTCAAGTTCAATATACTAGCACCACTAACACTTATATTTTGCGAGCTATATAATATGCCCAAATCTAGCTTGTTAGTTTGGACATACTTGCATATGTGCATTCTAACAAACCAAAAGCCTCCTATTGCACCACAAGACTATGTTATGTACCAATGAATAGATTGTGTTCAATGTGCAGCTAGCTATTCTTTTTCTACAATCCTCTTAGCAGTAATAAATTAGGCCCCCAATTTATGTTAACTTTGGGCCTTTACCGGCAAACATATATTTCGCCAATGCCAAATACACAGTAGAGCTGCAAACATATATTCACCAATGTCATATACACAGTAGAGCTGCAAACATATATTCACCAATGCCAACTCCACATTAGAACTGCAAACATATATTTGCGAATGTCATACAGTCATGGCCGAAATTGTTGGCACCCTTGATATTTCTCCAGGAAATCATGTATTTCTCACGAAACGTATTGCATTAACACATGTTTTGCTATACACATGTTTATTCCCTTTGTGTGTATTGGGACAAAACAAAAAAAGGGAGGAAAGAAAGCAAATTCGACATAATGTCACACAAACCTCCAAAAATGGGCTGGACAAAAGTATTGGCACCCTTTCACAACTGCGGATAAATAAGAATGTTACAAGCATGTGATGCTCCTGTAAACTCACCTGGGGCAAGTAACAGGTGTGGGCAATATAGAAATCACACCTGAAAGCAGATAAAAAGGAGAGACGTTCACTTAACCTTTGCATTGTGTGTCTGTCTGTGCCACACTAAGCATGGACAACAGAAAGAGGAGACGAGAACTGTCTGAGGACCTGAGAACCAAAATTGTGGCAAAATATCAACAATCTCAAGGTTACAAGTCCATCTCCAGAGAACTAGATTTGCCTTTGTCCACAGTGCGCAACATTATCAAGAAGTTTGCAACCCATGGCACTGTAGCTAATCTCCCTGGTCGTGGACGGATGAGGAAAATTGATGAAAGATTGCAACGCAGAATAGTCCGGATGGTGGATAAGCAGCCCCAAACATGTTCCAAAGACATTCAAGCTGTCCTGCAGGCTCAGGGAGCATCAGTGTCAGCGCGAACTATCCGTCGACATTTAAATGAAATGAAACGCTATGGCAGGAGACCCAGGAGGACCCCACTGCTGACACAGAGACATAAAAAAGCAAGACTACAGTTTGCCAAAATGTACTTGAGTAAGCCAAAAGCCTTCTGGGAAAACGTCTTGTGGACAGATGAGACCAAGATAGAGCTTTTCGGTAAAGCACATCATTCTACTGTTTACCGAAAACGGAATGAGGCCTACAAAGAACAAAACACAGTACCTACGGTAAAATATGGTGGAGGTTCAATGATGTTTTGGGGTTGTTTTGCTGCCTCTGGCACTGGGTGCCTTGACTGTGTGCAAGGCATCATGAAATCTGAGGATTACCAAAGGATTTTGGGTCGCACTGTAGGGCCCAGTGTCAGAAAGCTGGGTTTGCGTCCAAGATCCTGGGTCTTCCAGCAGGACAATGACCCCAAACATACGTCAAAAAGCACTCAGAAATGGATGGCAAAGAAGCGCTGGAGAGTTCTGAAGTGGCCAGCAATGAGCCCAGATCTAAATCCCATTGAACACCTGTGGAGAGATCTTAAAATTGCTGTTGGGAAAAGGTGTCCTTCCAATAAGAGAGACCTGGAGCTGTTTGCAAAGGAAGAGTGGTCCAAAATTCCGGGTGAGAGGTGTCAGAAGCTTATTGATGGTTATAGGAAGCGACTGATTTCAGTTATGTTTTCCAAAGGGTGTGCAACCAAATATTAAGTTAAGGGTGCCAATACTTTTGTCCAGCCCATTTTTGGGGTTTTGTGTGACATTATGTCATATTTGCTTTTCTGCCTCTGTTTTATATTTGTTCCAATACATACAAAGGGAATAAACATGTGTATAGCAAAACATGTGTTAATGCAATACCTTTTTTGTGTGAAATACTTGATTTTCAGGAAAAATATCAAGGGTGCCAACAATTTCGGCCATGACTGTATACACAATGGAGCCGCGTGGAAAATTGCTATGGTGCACAAATAAACGCCAAGATGGCTGTCGGAGGAGGCGCTAGAGCAGCTGTCATACCGGAAATACGTCATGATGTTTACAGAAGGACATTGCACACACCTGGAAGTGGTAATGGATGGGAGTGTAGTTAGGAGAGTTTAGTGGTAATTTGCAAGTCTATTTTTTAGCTTTGTGAATTGTTCTTTTGTGGAATTTCAGACCACATCTGGACATGGCGAGATCACTGTTCTTGACCAAGGAGCTGATCCTCATTTGCAGCAGAAACATTACTAATAATCGTTGTATTTTCAGTTGAAAACATGTCCAATTCCTAGATACATTGAGGTACATAGCAGAGGTTCAAGGTATTCCATAGAAGAAGTTATTGTTCTTCTAACAATACAGGTGGCACAGACACACGCATACACCCAGGGCCACTGTTAGATATCACGGGACCCCGTACAGCATACCTGACAGCCCCCCACCGCCAGAGAAAATATCCAAATTATATTTATGGTAAAAATACACTAAAAACATTATTAATGGACACAATCCCAACCATATTCCTGTGAAATCTAAATGATAAAACTGTACTGAGTTCATAAGTAAAGCTGTGTGTGCAATTGAGATCTTGGGGCTCATTCACATGGGTGCTGTTTCCTGTAAAGTGTGAATCAGTTGTTTGTTTTTGTGGCTGTCACTGTTTGTAGTGTGAACAGCACTGTGTGCTGCCATGTGCAGAATTTTTATAGGCATTTGAGAAGTGTTAAAAACGCTTCCCAAAAGCCTGTCTGACACCTGCTGACAAAGCTAGTGTGAATGGAGCCTAAGAGAAGATAAACAAAGTTGTAATGAAATATAAACAGAAGGAAAATTTAAAGTTTCAAACTTGTCAGAAGAACAGGACGCAGGTAAGATTCACTCCCATTGATTGATCAATATTTCTGGTACTGACAGAACCCTGGAAACTGATCTCCATATTTTGGAAATTCACAAATGTCAAGGAGCTTACAATCTAAGGCCAGAAACTCAGATATATACTAGGCCCAATTAACCTAACTGCATGTCTTTGGAGTTTTGGCAGAAACACACCCGTGCAGAAAAAGCATGCAAACTGGGATGCAGACAGGTGCAGCCATGACTGGGATTAGAACCCATAACCCAAGTGCTGTAAGTTCTGAGTTCTAACCACTAAGCCACTGTTGGAGACAGAGTTTGAGCTGCAATGTAGAATAGTTACATGATTAAAGAGAAGGAAGATATATAATTATATTGGGAAATTAGAACTAGACATTCAAATTATTTGAGATAAAAGTGTGAAAATGTTTGACATTTGAAAATAGAATGTATGACATTCATTAGGAAATGCATTAGTTGGCCGATCAGCAAAAAAAAATAAAAATAAAATTATAATATAGGTGTGCTTTTTATTTTAAATTATAAGTATTCTCATATGCAAACAGAAAAACGCCAACGGGACAAAGCCCGCGGTTGTGCGCCACCTCGCGAACATATCCGGTATTGCATCTAGAAATGTGCCTGACTTGATTCCGGATTTACTACCAGGAAAGAGTCTACAAAGTAGACTCTTTTCAATGAGCTTGCTAGACGCCTTTCGGATGACTGACAGGTCTAAATTGATTGAATTGAGTCTGCCTGAATGTTTAGCGTCTGCTGGTAGACTCAATTCTCAGTAAATCAGGGCCTAAGTGTCAGATAATGGCAGCCATCCTATAGAGCAAA
The DNA here is from genome assembly GCF_062004578.1 of Staurois parvus. NCBI lineage: Eukaryota > Metazoa > Chordata > Amphibia > Anura > Ranidae > Staurois > Staurois parvus. Next base: position 10,404,878 of record NW_028317855.1, on the reverse strand, counting down.
GCCAACTCTGCATGCAAAGACAAAAAGGAAAGAACAGGAGGCGCCTTTAATTTTTGCTGAGTATTGTTCCACGACAACGGCATGTCTCTAGTTAAGGTTTTACCTATTGCATGTACCACCAGGCCTGTAGAAGGAGCAAGAGGCTCTGAGCATGTAGGCTTTGCCTGTGTTCCTGGTATCTTCTGTGTTCCACATCCGGCCCTCCGCCTCTTCCAGTGATGTCACTTCTGCTGGTGCGTCCACGCTGGTTAGCGTGGACTCTTCCTGGTCCAGAAGCCGTTGGACCAGCTCTGCTGCGCCTCATGACATATGGGTGGTCTCCTACCAGCATACACGGCTCCATACTGTACCAGCTTACATCTATGGCACCCTAGGTGTATGACTGGTGGTATCTGCAGGATGGAGAGAAGTGGTCACATCCCCTTACACAGATGAGCTTGTTATTTTCTTGCTCCTTGTGAGTGTTTTTAATCCTATATTATTAAATACAGCATCTAATCACTGCCTCCTGTTCTTTACTTTTATTGTTTATGTAGAGCACACCAACAAGTGTAATGTAATACTAGATGATATTAGGTTTTGTACATATGAACTTGATTTACTAAGCAAATTTGCATGAGCTGGAGGACCCCATGTACAGCCCTGTAAAATGGATACACTTTTTAAACCCTGGAACAGTACAGTGTCCCTTAGGTGTGTCATTTACAAGACATTTTCTTTCTTTTAAAAATGTTCTCTGTGTGATTTTACTGAATTCTCTTAATTGGTTCATTATTCTACTTATTTGGATTGTTTATATTTGTTGATAATTAAGTTTTTAGTTTTTATTGTGAACCTCCTGATTCTATTTACAATGTAGATGGATTCCATTTAGATCTATGCATGTGCATAGAGGTGCATTATCTGCATCAACGTGCTTTACCATCATGCATTAGCATGCATTAAGAACCATTTTGAAATGCGTTGACATGTGTCAACATTCATTTTCTTTGTATGTTACAAATGTATTACCAGAGCAGCACTTATCAAGTAAAACACTTGTATAATATGGTGCATTGCAGAGCAGAAGTAGACCCAATCTCCAAAATATATAAAACAAAAGTAGTCCAATCTGCAGCACCTTGTATGATTATATAGTAATCCATATATGTTTACAACAGTTTTGGATCACCACAGACCCATCATCAGGTACAAATGTTGATTAGAAAACATTCACACATAGCATATAGCTGTAACTGGAAACACATTACAACTGAAACAGGCAACCAGCAAATCAAAAATACGAGATTGTATGGATGATTTGTGTTGTGAGATCCTGTCTTTTCTGTGTTTGTTTGCACATGTAGTTAAAGCCACATGGGCATTTAATAATATAAATGAAAGATGTACAAAAATTCTTTATTGTTGACCACCTTTCCTGTGTGTGGATGTATAAATGCTCTTTTTTGGACCCTGGAAAGCTAAAGTGTTACTAAACCCACAACAGTAAAATCAGTCTGTATATGTATGCTTGTTATACTCACTGTAGAACCTAAGGGGTTAATCCTCCGCATTGTGAAAAAACATGGTTTGATCCCAACTTCTCTGATCCTCCTCTTCTTCCAGTGTCCCCCTCCTATCTCCTAATAAGACATATCGTGTGGAGTCACTCTGCACATGCTCAGTTTGGTGTGTATTGCCAGAGAGGTTTTTTGTTTCTTGGGAGGGTGCATGTGATCAGCACAGGGCCAATCAGCACTGTCCAGACAGAGGTCAGGGGTTTTACATCCTCCTAGAGCAGAAAGAAAACTCCTCCCACAAGCTTTAACATATGCTCTGCTGGACACTGATAGATGTCACAAGACTGCTCTAACTGCTGATGAGAAAAGGTGTTTAGCAGTTTATATTTACTAAAATAATTGCATTTCCATATTCTGTGTACTGTGGGAGACCAGATATAGTAAATGCAGGGTCCTGGGTTTAGTAACACTTTAAATCTCTATTAATCTTTTCTCCCTAAAATTCTGCTTGAACCACGTTTCTAATTGATCTCCCTTTTCTGTAAGACTGTAGTGCGGAAAGTTGAAATTCTTTAATACCCGGGTACCTTTCCTTTAAAGCTTCCAGTATTACCTAATGATAGAAAAAAATCTTGGGAGACACTGAATGGAATTGTGACACAAATAAAAACCTCAACCTCTTCTGTTTAACCTGTTGTTTACTTCTTTTATCATTAACCTCAAATCTCATTCTTTCAAGGGTTAAATTATTTACTAGATATCACCTGATCTTTCTTGCATCTCTTTCATCTTACTCCTCCTCACTGATCCCTCACTGACAATAGGATTAACCTAGATATATTTACAGATTTCCAAAGGATGCCAGCTAGATTTCAATAAAAGTTGAAAGTTAAAAGGGCTTGCAGACTACTACCATGTTTAAAAACGCAAGAGATAACACTACGCAAGAGAAAACACTATAATTCCTCCATAACTTTACTAAACTCTGGTTTGGCACATCTTGTGTATGTCACACAGTTCTGTTGATCAGTCATCAAGAAGGATGTGCTTGAACAGGAGAGTCCAGAGAAGAGTAACACAGCTAATAAGGGGGCTGGAGGACCTCAGTCCTCAAACATTACACTTATTGTTCCTAGAGAAGTTTAAGAGGGGATATAATAGCGATATACAAATCCTTGAGTGGTGACTTTAGCATTGGGAGGAAGCTTTTTAATGTTAGGTTTCTAAAGAAAACACAAGGCCACACAACAAAATTGAACAAGAAACAGTTCAATTTTAAACTGCATAAGGTGTTCTTAAAACACATTGCCACACAGAAAGTTGGATAAAAAATGGTTTAATTTAAACTGAGTACGGTGTTCTTTACTAGTATGGTGGTAAGGATGTGGAGCTTCATTCCACAATGGGTGGTGTCAGCAGAGTGTAGGTAAAAAAAAAATTGAAAAAAGTAGATTACATCCAAATTCCACTGCTTTCTCTAAGTTTTTGTTTATTTCTTAAAAAAAATTTAGTTGTTTGAATACTTCAGTCTTTTGTGAATCCATAGTGACTACTGCTTATAATATTGTTTTCTATCAAACTATTCTATGCAGTCTTTTTTCAAACTCTCCTGTATCCTCCCGACTATAGAAGTTCAACTAAGTGGTCTGTAGTTATTTGGGAAAGACTTTAATTTATTTTTAAATATAGATGCCACATAATTTTGTAAATCGCTGCGAAAGCTGTTGGCCTTATAAAAATCCTGTATAATAATAATTGGCCCTGCACCAATCTAGTGGTATTGAGCCAGTCATGAAAGGGTCTCTATAAATTAGAAACAATGGCTTTTAAATAAAGCATAACTCTTTGAGGACATGTATGACAAATGGTGCAGGTACTTTATTCACCTTTATTTTGTCTAAATGTTGCTAGACCCTTGAAAAAGTCTTGGCAAAACATGTTGGGCTTGGAGTTTGACAGTGTTTGTCAATGTGAGGATATCCCATTTTGGGAGAGAGAGAGAGTGAGGTGCGGTGTCATATTATCAATATCCAGAAGCACACTGAGCACTGGCAGAGACTTGACATTTTTTTAGCAGTGATCATGCTGCTGCCTATTTTAATCTTTTGTGTTCTGCATTTGACTTTTGTAAGTGCAATCCTTTTTTAAAATCAAATTTAAAGTTTTAAATGCTATTCCCATATGTGTGTTTCTATTTCATAGTTACATTTGCCACTGGTGCATCCCCATTGTCTGGAGAGATTGACAGTTGGAAGGCTAAAGCTGGATTATTAACAGAGATATTGCTCTAGACTGCTCTTCTGTGCCTCAAGCGCTGTATGCCTATCATTGATAAAGGAAACATAGGGAAAAGGTGACCAGAGTTTTTATTAAAGATGGAGGTGTTTACAACATGTCAATTTTGAGCCATTGGGTTTATTTTGGGGCTATGTCTATACTGTTACCATTATGGATTTGAGTGCTCACAATTTGTATTTGTACACACAGAGCAAAAGAAGGCATTTAATAAATTTGCTCTCTCTTTGTTCCCAGTTACCAACTCTAAATGATCTTGTGTAGTGCTACCCCTTTCTTGATACCCCTAAGCTCTGCACAGCCAGGCAACATGCATTTTCCACACTTTCATCCACAGGCAGTGAACAGTCCATGGGCTTGGTTTTTGTTATTTAATTAGGGGAATATACATTGGATAGGGTAATAGGGATTATGGGATGCCCAACTTAATTGAATCAAAACAAGGGGACAACTTCCTTCCTATTTACAGAATCAGAATCAGATCCTGGACTGTTTTTTTCCTTGAAAGCCATCAGTTATTGTGGATCAGTATCAGCAGCCCCTTATGGGTGAGGAACTCGCAGTCCCTCTGAAATCAATTTAGCCTCTTGTAAACTACATGCAGAGATGTCTACTCTCTCCTGTACAACTGCTCCCAGCTCCACAGCCTGCAGACACTACCAGCCCTCCTGAGGGCTGCTCTGAAAAGTGCCCAGGTCAAGGATAAAAAATTAAGCACAGCCCTGTCCTTTGAAAGGTTGCTAAATGTGGCAGAATTTCCGCTTGTGAATCCCAGGGTGTGCTGATGTACTCAAGCTGTCCTCTTTTCTCCCAGGCTTTGATCCTCTCCATGCCATACTGCTGAATGGATCATCCTGAGCCAGCCCGAGCCCAGCCCCTTAGATCTAGGGAACCCCTCTCAAGCCACCATCTTCTATCAAACTCCCCATATTTATGGGCTGGTCTACCAGGGCCTCCAAACCTGGGATTGGTTAGACTCTCACAAATATGCAGATTAGGTCTCCACCTCCTCTGCCTAATGGATTCCGGAATGTTCCCATTGTCTTCCAGAACCAGGTGGAGGCGATAGAGTCCCAGCCTGTTAAGTCATCCAGCTTGACCTGCATAAACCCAACCTTAATAACAGAATCACACAGTTACCATGAGTCATACATAATAGATTTGCTACACTATTCTTGTAGCACAATAGAGGATGCTACACTTGTAAAGGACCAACATGCTTAGCCCTTACCTTTTAACTATTATATATTTGAATAAATTTTGGGAGTTTGTCCTACCTTCTTTTGCAAGCTGTCATTCATTTTTAAGTTCTTTTAACATATTTTGTTATATTTTTGTAACTTTCATATGATGATAGAGTTTTTATTTTCATTTTACATATTTTAAATTCACTTTTCTTATTTTTTATAGCTATGAGAATTGTTTTTCAGTTTCCTTGCATACAGTCAATTTGAAACATTCCCATTTATGTTCTTTGATGGCAATATTCCCTCCAAGTTTGGGTCAGCTCTCAGAAAGAAGAAAATGTGTTCTTTTTAAAATTAAGTGTTTTTTTCTGTCCAGTATGTGCTGTCATTAAATTAAATCATGGTATGATCAGTACTACCAACATGTTATTAATATGAATATTACTAATAAGCTCTGTATGATTTAAAAATACCAGGTCCAGCAGAGAATCATGTCTAGGTGGGGCTTCTATAAACTGTACTATAAATCTGTCTTGTAAAAGATTTATACATTTCTGCCCTTTTACTGTTCCAAGGGCTTTCAGGCCTTTCTATCTTTGAAAAGATTGTTATTATTATACAGTATTTATATAGCGCCAAAGGGTTTGCTCAGAGCTGTACAATAGCAAGGAGGACAGAACATGAGACAAGACAGAAACAATACAATACACGAGGGGTTCGAGGGCCCTGCTCTTTCAAGCTTACAATCTAGGAGGGAGGGGAAAGTGGTACAGGAGGAAATGGCTGTGGGGGATGGAGTGGTGGGAGGAGTTCAGTTGTTAGGAGAGGGTGGGGTAGACTTCCCTGAAGAGGTGGGTTTTCAGGGTGCACTTGAAAGTGAGGAGGGTAGGTGACAGTCAGATGGATTGGGGTGGGGAGTTCCAGAGGATGGGGGAAGTCCTGGATAAATCCTGCAATCGGGTGTGGGAGGAGGAGACCAGGGAGCTAGAGAGTAGAAGGTCCTGTAAGGAGCGAACGGCACGGGTAGGGTGGTATTTGGGTATCAGGTCGGTTAGGTAGTTTGGGGCGGTGTTTTGAATGGCTTTGTAGGTCAGAGTTAGCAGTTTGAATTTGATGTACTGGGCAATCGGGAGCCAGTGAAGGGATTGGCAGAGGGGGGTGGTGGATGTGGAGCTGTTGGTGAGGTGGATGAGTCTAGCCACTGAGTTCAGGATCGACTGGAGTGTGGATAGCATTTGTTTGGGTAGGCCAGTGAGAAGGGAGTTGCAGTAGTCCAGGTGTGAGATGATGAGGGAGTGTACGAGTTGTTTAGTAGTGTCTGGGGTGAGGAATGTACGTATCTTGGAGATGTAGCGGAGGTGGAGCCTGCATGATCTTGATAGTAATTGGACGTGAGGTAGGAAGGAAACGTTTGAGTCCAGGGTGACACCCAGGACTTTGGCATGTGGGGTGGGAGCGATGGTGGCGTTGTTAGTAGTGATGGAGAGGATGGGGGGGGCGCGGGGTGGGTGGAAGACCAGGAGCTCAGTTTTGGACAGGTTTAATGCGAGGAAATGGAGCGACATCCAGTCTGATATGTCGTTCAGGAGGTGGGCGATGCGGGCGGAGAGTGAGGGGGTGAGGTGGGGGGTGGAGAGGTAAATTTGTGTGTCGTTGGCATAGAGGTGGTAATTAAAGCCGTGGGAGTGTATTAGTTTGCCAAGGGAGGAGGTGTAGATGGAGAAGAGGAGGGGTCCGAGGACAGAGCCTTGGGGGACTCCAACAGAGAGGGGGAGAGAGAGGGGGAGGTGGCAGTGTTATAAGTGATGCTGAAGGAGCGTTGGGATAGGTAGGAGGAGAACCAGGAGAGAGCAGCATCCCTGATGCCAAGGGAGTGTAGTTTAGTAAGGAGGAGAGGGTGGTCGACTGTGTTGAAGGCCACGGAGAGGTCAAGGAGCAGGAGGACAGAGTAATGGCCATTAGCTTTGGCGGTTAGCAGGTCGTTGGTGATTTTAAGTAGGGCGGTTTCGGTGGAGTGTAGGGGACGGAAGCCAGACTGTAGAGGATCAAGGAGGTTGTTATCAGTGAGGTGGACGCTTAGGCGATTGTAGGCCAGGTGCTCAAGGAGCTTGGAAGTGAATGGTAGCAGGGAGATGGGTCTAAGGTTGTTCAGGTCAGTGTTGTTCAGGTCAGTGGGGTCAAGAAAGGGTTTTTTGAGTATGGGGGTGATGTGCGCATGCTTTAGAGGGGAGGGGAAAGTGCCAGTGGAGAGGGAGAGATTGAAGATGTGGGTGAGGGAGCGAATTATGGAGGGGGGGTGACTGGAGCAGCTGTGAGGGGATAGGGTCCAGGGGGCAGGTGGTGAGGAGGGCTTCAGTGAAGACCTTGGAGACCTCCTCAGGGGTAGCTGGGCTGAAGGAGCGTAGCGTTGGGGAGGTGATAGTGTGCGGGGCGTTAGGCATAGTGGGGGGTAGTGCGGCTATGAGGTCGGAGGAGGGGAGGGTTGAGGGGTTGATGGAGGGCGGGGGGCTGGGTGGAGAGGTAGAATGTGAGTTGACAATGTCCTTATGGATTGCATCAATCTTGTTTTGGAAATGAATGGCAATCTCGTGGGCGGTGAGTGAGGTACTGTGTGGCGGTGGGGGGGGAGAGAGCAGGGATTTGAAAGTGGAGAAGAGCCGGCGAGGACAGGTGGAGAGGGTGTTGATAAGGGTTACGAAATAGGCTTGCTTGGCGGCATGGAGTGAGGTGGTGTAGGTGAGGAAGGTGGCTTTGTAGACGGAGAACGCGCGAGGGGATCTGGTGTTGTGCCATAAGCGCTCCAGCTCGCGACTGTGTCGTTTGAGACATTTCGTTTGGTCATTTTGCCAGGGTTGAAGCGGTCGGGGTCTGGTGTGACGCGTGGTTAGGGGTGCCAGGGAGTCGAGGGCAGCCGACAGTGAGTCGTTGTACACAGTAGTGGCCAGGTCAGGGCATGACAGAGGGAGGATACTGTCATACAGACGGTCAGCTGCCAGGTGGAGATGGGTCGGGTTCAGATTGCGGAGGTTGCGGGTGATGGTTAGACGCCTTGAGGGGGGAGTTAAGGGAGGGGGAGTTGGAGAATGTGAGGAGGTGGTGGTCAGAGAGGGGGAAGGGGGTGTTAGAAGGGTCGTGGGGGTGCAGAGGTGGGAGAAAACGAGGTCCAGGGTGTTTCCATTGGTGTGGGTGGAGGACTGTGTGTGCTGTGTGAGCACGAAGGAGGAGGTTAGGAGGAGGAGTTGGGAAGTAGCCAGGCTGTTGGCGTTGATGGGGATGTTGAAATCCCCGAGGATGATGGTCGGTAGCTCGGAGGAGAGGAAGAAGGGAAGCCAGGCGGGAAAGTAGTCTAGGAAGAGGGATGCGGAACCAGGAGGCCGATAGATTACCTCAATCCTCAGGGGGGTGGGAGAGAAGAGCCGGATGCAGTGGGCCTCAAAGGAGGAGAAGGATAGGGAGGGGGGGTTAGGGAGGACCTGGAAGGTGCTCAGCGGTGGCAGGAGCATACCGACCCCACCGCCTCTGCGGCCGCTCGGTCTGGGTGGTGGGTCCAGACAAGGCCTCCATAGGAGAGTGCTGCAGGGGAGGTGGAGTCAGTAGCTTGGATTAGATCTGAGTCTCTACCTCCTCAATAACATTTGGGAGCCTGTAACAAACTCCAATGATTACCTTGAAGTACACACATCCATAATGCGTCAGCACTATCACACTCTTCATCAGCAAGGCCCTCTTTCACAGGCACTTTTAGATCACTTCTCACATAGAGACAGACACTGCCATCTTTTTGTTATACCTTGTCTCTCCAAAAGAGAGCCCAGCCAGGAACAATAATATCCAAATGATGTGAAGGGTAAAGTTAAGACTCAGCAATGCCAATTAAACTATAATTCTCTTTATGCACCAAAGCTTCCAGCTCTCCTTTTTTGCTTGACAGAAATATGGCATTGCTGAGTAAACACTTTAATCCATTGTTGGATTTTGCACTTGTATGTTCAGTATGTATTTCTGCAATATAACTAGTACAGGCCATATTTAAATTGGTAGTAGCTACTTACATTCAGCTGGACTTGTTTGGAAACGTTACAAAAACGTTTACTTGCTTTTTTTAAGCTACTTTTTCACTTCTCATGACAGTCAGAAACATACCCACTTATTTACAGGAGTTTCTGAAACTCATTAGGAGTGAAAAAAACCAAATAAATGTATAGAACATTACAGAACATATTCAGTTGAATATGACTAACTTCTGCACTTACATTGCACAGCACAATTCTTACCCTGGAGGGGTGGAGAGGGAATCCACAAGCAGAGCTGATTTTTGAAATTACAAAAGGCAAAACATAAGACATTGATGACGAATGTCAATTGCCAGCAATTTAAATGTCTATCTTTCTTTTCTTTGTAAATGTTAATTTTGCATATCATAAAGCAAGAAGGAAAGAAATTGCGTATAGTCCCCCTAAAAATGCAAAGACAGACTTTTTCAATCTGATATGAATGTCAAGGGGGTACTTCACACAAATTAATGCATTATGCCTCCTAGGAAGTCCATACCAGACCATTGGGATCTTGTATGCATTTTAAGGGGTACCCCAAAAAAAAGTTTGAGGTCTCCCCTTAATCCAAGCATGCAACCTGGCTGTCCGGGAAATGGAAGGAATATTTGCCCCCCCTCCTGAATTCCTGTACAATACCAGGTCACATGCCCTCACACAGGGGTGCCTTGCCAGGGGGCCCCCTGGTAAAGCACTTTGCCCCCATATGATGAGTACAACAGCCCCATCCCCAAAATCTTGCCTAATGGTTGTGGGGTCTGTGGGCAGAGGGATTTTCAGAATCTGGAAGCCTCCTTTAATAATAAATGAGCCTGAATACTGCTCCCACATGTGAATGAGTATAGGGTACATAGTACCCCTACTTATTCATGAAAAAGTATTGTAACCTAAAAATAGACACCAAAACATTTGAACAAAGTCTTTTAAAAAAAAAAAATCCCCAAAAGTCTCTCACTGTAAATCCATCCTCATGCACAGTGCTCACCGCCCACTGACTTGCCACAAAAATAAATAATAAACCTGATGCACATAACCAATCCCAATGGTAGTTATAGATGAATAACAGCTCTGTAAGCTGTTATTAGCTATTTAAGGGAAGAGACGGGGATGGTGGTGATGTTGTCCAAATATGCCATATTTGGTCAATGTCAGTGCCCAAATATGGTCGGTGGACTGCCCTTTGCTTAAGTGGCAGGGACCTCAGGTGACATCTATGGTTCCTAGTAATCCCTTGAATGCAGGCACCCATGGCTTGTTTAGGCACAAGTGACAGCAGGAAGCTGTCATATATAGAAGCAGCAGAAATATTGCTTTTGTATATGATTTCTTGCTCCCACCGAACAGAAAGCCTAAGGGGCAAAAAATGCTTATCTCGGGTCCTCAGCAATCATTCATAGAGGATCTGCTGTGTATGTAATGGTAGTAATACCACTAATATACACAATGTTTTGGCTCACACCAAAAGGGTAAATGTTCAGCCATTTGAACTTTCAGCTCATCATTATTAAGGAGAATTCCACTTATTTATGTTCTGGAGACAATGTTTTTCCAAACAGGAAGTAAGAGAAAATCTGCAACAGGAAAACAGACCACAATAAAAAGCTGCCAGAAGTCCTAACATTCCCCTACTTACCTTTAAAATTAACTCCAATTTTGTTGAGAAAAAAATAATCCCCCCCAGGTGATCAGTGAACATTGTTCCAGAGTCCTACTTAGTTCACCTCTGAAGGGATAGCTCTTTGTTAGATCATGTCTTGTGCAGTACTGAATCTGAACGGGTTTGACATTTTTATTTTTGTTCAGCTGATGCACTTGCAGGGCTCTAATGAGGAGAGAGCCAGGGTCTGCATTCCTTTAGAAGTGAACAACCCTTTGAAAGCATTTCAGCAAAACTGAAATGAGGATGCATAAACTCTGACTTGTGTCTTAGTGCAGACTTTTTGGAAGCAGGAAATAACAGCTCTAGTGACATTCCATACACCAATTGTGTATGTAACGCCTCCAAGTTGCCATTAGGCAATACATTTTGCACAAAGTTACAGTGGCTATAGATTGAAATGGAAATATATTCTTTATTAAAAATAAATTAAAATATGGCTTTAAGATGTATATAGTATTAAAAATGCTTGATTTTTTCTGTATGATCTTTACTGAGCTCTTGTTTTAATTTCTGAAAATATGGTCCTACTTTATTTTTTTTACAACAAAATGAGAGAGCGACTGAAGGCCATGCTGATTATATAAAGTAATCTAATAAAATCCAACTGTATAAGTAGAGCTTTGGTGGTTACTTAACTTACACCACCTCGCTTATCAGGAGTCAGTCCCTTTGGAAAGTATAAAAAAACAAAGCGATCTGTACTCCCACTGTTTTATCATTGATTGTAGACTTCTGTTGTTAGACGGCATAGAATCCTGCACAACTCTGTTCACCAGCACATATACAGTAGAAAAAGTATGGATGAAGTCAATAAGAGTCTTCAGGTCACTGCACAAACACAATTATTCACTGCGGCTGCATTATCAACTTTAGAGACTGACAAAATTCTAGATCAAGTGCTGTACTGAGAACTCTGACATTTTACCCACTGTATACTCTGCAGAATTCCCTTTTCCTTAGGAACTTAGGGCACATATGGCATAACAACACCATTTTATCATTATACTTTACAACATCCTAGTAATGCTGAAACTAGGTATGTTGTCCCTTAAAAAAAGATCTAAAGCTTTTGAAGAACAGCCAACCTTCAACACCCTTCTCTGTGCTAAACTCTGAGCTAAAAACAACATTGCCTAAGCTTGGAATATGCAGATTATACAGAAAGATAATCTCAAAACCAAAGTTGTCATACATGGAATAAGGGAAACAATTACTATTTGGTGCACTCAGTAAGGGTCTGTATCAAGGTGGGGAGGGGAACAGATCATGGTGTCTAATATGCCACCTGCTGCAAAGTGTACAAAGACAGAGTTGTCTGTCTCTGTGCACTAACTTAAAGCATATCTTTAACAACCTCTAGTTTATTTCTCCATTAACTTGAGGTCTTTTGGGTTTTTTTTTATTTGGTGCAGTAATAGCATCACTTTGTAAAAGAACTACTTGAATCTACTGCACGTATTGATAAGGCTACCAAAATGGGCAACAGGGATTTTTGAATCTGGTGCAGGCACTTTTAAAGGGCCATATCACCAGAAAAGTGTTGCTATGACTTTATTGAGTTGCCCTGTCTAAGTAGTCTTCCTGCTATATATAAAGGTATTGTTGTGAATAATGGAAGGGCAGCGCTAATGGAACCATGAAACATTAAACTTATATGTCTGTATATCCCTTTAAGGCTCTGTCCACCCAGCTTTAAAAACCCTCTGTGTCTATGTGACAGCTGTAAATGTAGGAGAAAGTTTAGCTGCACGAAAGACAAACACTCTGGTCTCATTGAGCTTCGGCGTGCAGTACGTTCCCCAGATTCATGTACTTGTTTACAACAGGTATATGAATCTGTAACTCAAAATGACATTTGTCCTGCAGAGGAACATCAGAATTCTAAAGAGTGTCTTGGATACATTTAAGGAATTCCTCTGAGAGTCATAATTTAAACTTTTATATTACAGCAGCTGCAATAAATATAATCAGCTGACTGCTGACAGTGTTCAGGTACAACATACATTCTCAACTTTAAGCCAATGTACTTAATGCTGCACTGTTAATGAGAAACGTAAATAACAAATCAAAAAAGTATAAATGAAATCATCAAATGTGCATAATAACATGCATAAATCATAGTGTGTGTATATATACTGTATATATGTGTTAAAAAAACACAATGTCCATATAAGCACGTTCCTGAAGTTTACATTAAAGCAGCGAACGTGGAGGTTGTACATCAACTTCCTTCACAATTCCATAGAATTTCTCACGTGCTCGCAACACCATCACCAGCTCTTAAAGTGATGCATACATGCAGGTTGTGCCACATCAGTGCTCACAGAATTCTCGCCTTAAAAAAATATGAATGTGCTTATACTGATTAAAAAAAAATGGCATTCCTTCACTCTCCTGGTCCTCCATCACTTTAGAACCACTGAGGGCCCTCCTTCCTTTCTCCTGGTCTCCGGACTCGGTTACAAGACCGGTCCCTTTAAGGGTTGCTTGGGATCAGATCTCCTTCACTTATGCAGAGGAAACAGAGGGATCTCCAATAGTGCAGTGTGTTCCAATACATACATTTTATTAAAAGTATTGCACTTACATGTTTACACTTGTAAAAACACCATTAACATCACATTAGAGCAAACAAACACAGCCTGCACTTCCGAGTATGTCACTTCTGGTTCACGGCTGCCTACAGCCACTCCCTACGCATTGCCTCATGCCCACGTGACTTTTTTAGAGGACTTTAAGAGACAGTGATGGTGTTGAGCACGTGATAAATTCTATGGAATTGTGAAGGAAGTTGATGTAAAACCTTATCCATGTTCACTGCTTTAATTCAAACTGCACTGACTTGCATATATGGACATTGTGTTTTTTAACATATATATATATATTATGATTTATGCATGTTATTATGCACATTTGATGATTTCATTCATAAATTTTTTATTATTTTTTATTTATGTTTCACATTAGCAGTGCAGCATCAAGTTCATTGGTTTATTTATGATTATGTTGTGGAAACACAATTTTTGATGCTAGCAGCAGCTCACTATATATCATTTGACATATCAACTACATAGTCACACTGAAGGTAACGCAGGAGTATTTCTTACTTTATACATTCTCAACTATACCTTGCTAAATACTGTAAATAGTGGGATATTGGGAATGTGAAAACAGACCACATACAGTATATGAAGGCACACACCTTATACATCCTAAATAAAGAATTTTAGGTATCCATGTATAAATGCATACTTGTACAAAGCTGGGACTGTAAATCATCCTTATCAAGTGGTATACTGTAAATAGTTAAATGTAATATAAAAATGCATAATTAATCTTTTTTTTAAGTGAATTTATTCTTAATGTGGCTTGATTCTGTATTAGTAAGGGTCGTGAACTATGTTCTTGATGTGTGTAAAAAGTTGACATTTTTAACTAACAATATCAGATGTTGCAATCATTATAAAGCCCTATGGACCACTGCTCTAGGTTTGTTCAACATGTTGAGATAACTGATAGGCAAATAACGGGCTGTAACTAATGAAATACAGTGATTTAATAGTCTCACAAGCAAGAGTATTGCTTATAAACCTTAATGCAAAACATTGACAAATTAATTTGTTAATTAAACACTTCCAGGCTTCATGTGCTGGCCAAAAATAATGACTTCACAGGTTCCATGTTTGATTTCCTTGGATTTTTACATTTAAATCATCATTTTAAAATTGTTTGGAATATTACAATAGTACTCTACAATAATAAGTTCATATAAAGTAAACCATTATATTGTGTGGTTGTGTTTAATTTAAAATAAAAATGCAGTAAATCAAACACAGCACATTTGTTCTACATTTTTTGTGTGTAGTGATGTTCAGATGAAACATCTGCTCTAATGAGTTTGACATTTGCACTAATGACTGCATTCGTTTACTTAATGCCCTGCATTAGACTTCTTTCCCAAAAGAGTTCTTTTTTTTTTTTAAAGGGAGAATACATTTGCACTTGTTACGCAGAAATCTTCTTTGGCAATTTCTCTTAGAGATTAAACACATTATGAAATAGTTTATTATTTAGTTAAATATCACTGTTTTAATAACACATTTCTTCTGTTGTCAATAAATGTCATTAGGAATGTGCAAAATTAAATTGCTGTTGTATTGCATGTTTACCAAGTTAACCATTCAGTGGTTAAACAATCTTAAAAAAGAAACATGAAAGATATTAAGCACCATTCAATCAATTATCTATATAGACTCATTCAAGTTCTGGAAGTATTCCAACAAGGTATTTAACAGCATATTTTTTTATGTTCTTTTCCATTGCCTCAGTGGATAACAGTGGATTACAGGTCTCTGAGTCTTTTCTACTGTAAACCATTAAAGTGGTTGTCTATGCATGAAGGTAAAAAACCTTCTCTTTGCAGCCCCCCCCAGCCACCCTAATACCTACCTAAGCCCCCTCTCAATCCAGCGATGTGCACTGGAGTGTCGGCTATGCCGGGACTCGCTCTCCTCACTGGCTAAGATAGCAGCAGGATCAATTGGCTCCAGCTGCTCTCAATCACAGCCAGTGAGCCAATGAGAACAGTGAGAGGGCAGGCTGAGCCGCAGCTCCGTGTGTGAATGGACACACGGCACAGCGACTGGGTAGTTCACATGCTCGGGTTCCCCCATAGTAAGTTCTTTGCTGTGGGGGCATCCAACAGGAGGGAGGGGCCAGGAGCACCAGTGGGGGACCCGAGAAGAGGGGGATCCTGGCCTGTTCTGTGCAAAACTGCTACACACAGCAAGTAAGTATAGATATGTTTGTTATTTTTTTTTTTTAATATTTAAACCTTTAGAATCACTTTAACTGTCATTTTAACTGTGATCACGATAATTAAGTAAACCAATAAAATACTAAAACTTTTTTTTTCCATTTCTTGATAAGTACTAACTTTCGCCCACAGTTATGAATTATAGTCCTTTCATAAAATAGGCAAAAAGCTTACTAACAACACACAATCTGCTATTTGTTGTTTGCAAGCAGTTTGCCTATTAAAAAAAAATTGGAACTAGGAACTGGGTGTTAGAGTGACTACTTTTCTTACATAGTTACATAGTCAGTCTGGTTGAAATAAAAAAGACACATGTCCATCTAGCTCAACCATTAAGAGGGAAAAAATATATAATCCTATATACACAATCCTATACCCACAGTTGATCCAAAGGAAGGCAAAAACCCCAATAAAGGCTTATCTAATTTGCTCCAGCAGGGGAAAAATTTCCTTCTTGATCCCCCAAGAAGCAATCATATATCCCCTGGATCAACGTTACCTATAAATATTAGTATCCAGTTATATTGTGTACATTTAGGAAATAATCCAGGCCTTTTTTTAAAAACACTCTACTAAGCTGGCCAGAACCAGCTCTTGAGGAGTTTATTCCACATTTTCACTGCTCCTACTGTGAAGAATCCTTTACAAATTTGAAGATTAAATCTCTTCTCTACACATAAAGAGTGCCCCCTTGTACTCTGTGATGACCTCAGGGTGAATAACTCTACACCGAGTTCACTTTATGGACCATCTATGTATTTATACATGTTGATCATATCCCCCATTATTCTCCTCTTCTCAAAAGAGAATTGTCACAGAGTGCCTGCTCCTCGTCTGCCCCCCCCCCCCCCCCCGGTGCCTGTGTCTACCCTGTCTCCCCTCACCCTCTTCTTCATCCTGTCGCAACCTTTGAAGATAGGCTGCACAGGATGAAAAGTGTCACCTCACCCCCCCTGCCCCTTGTCACCTCCTCACATCCTGACGCAGCCTTTGAAGACAGGCTGCGCAGGATGGGAGGAAAGTGAACACTGCGCCGGACCTCACACATGCCGCTAGGGTATCCTGGTGCGGGGCCGCCAACCTGTCGCTGCGAGCCCCCTGGTGTGAGCAGCGCCGGCTTGAGGCTTCCTGCACCCGGCACCCACCGGAGACAAAGGCCGCGCTCTCAAGACCGTGGCCCATGTCAAGGGGGCATGCCTCATTGCCCAGCAATGTGGCGCTGGGCAGGACATTGCCAGAGCAACCAGGAGCTTCCTGCCCGGCCTTAAGAAGGCTGGCGCAGGACCCTCCGGTTGTTCGTCCACTGCTTGAAGCTGCTGGGAGGTCTGCATTGAGGCCAGACTCCCGCAGCCAACGCCGCTGAGCACTCTGCATAATACTCCAGAGAGATATTAGGACTATTACCCGCTGGACGCTCTGCATAATACTCCGGGAGATGTTGGGACTATTACCCGCTGGGCACTCTGCATAATACTCTGGGAGATTGAGGATTAGTATCTGCTGAACACTCTGCTAATACTCGGGGCTCGAGAGGAGTACCCACTGCTACCCTGTCTAATACTGTGGGGCCAGGATTGCCCATGCTGCTGTGTGCTGGAAATACCCGCTGTGTGGATCGTCTGCTGTGTGCTGAGAAGTGTCGCTACCTGCTGTCAGCTGCTGTGAGCCAGGAAAAACCCCTGCCAGAACTGACAGTGTCCTTTCCCCCTGTTTTCCTCCTGTATGGACTATTCGTGAACTTTCCCCCCCTTAATCTTCCCTGCCTGGATTACAATTTACCAGGGACTCCAAGTTTGCCCTCCCTGGGGCCGGATTACAATTATTTTGGCCCCTTCCCTGCTCCAGGTAGTTGGACGCTACCCTCAGACCCAAATTGAGTGATTGTCAGAATTCAATAAAGCTTTGAGTGTTTATCATCTTCTCGGTGTGTTCTGTCCTGCCTACGCTCCGTCACAAGAATAAATGCAGTTCCTCTAATCTTTCCTCATAGCTGAGCTCCTCCATGCCTCTTATCAGTTTGATTGCCCTTTCTGCACTTTCTTCAGTTCCCCGATATCCTTTTCGTGAATTGGTGCCCAAAACTGAACTGCATATTCCAGATGAGGTTTTACTAATGATTTGTACAGGAGCAAAATTATATATCTCTGTCTGGAATCTATGCCTCTCTTAATACAAGAGAGGATTTTGCTCACTTTGGAAATTTCAGCTTGGCATTGCATGCCATTATTAAGCTTAGGATTGACCAGAACCCCCAGATCCTTCTCCACCATTGATTCCTCCAGTTGTACTCCCCCTAGTATGTATGATGCATGCATATTCTTAGCCCCCAAGTGCCTAACTTTACATTTATCAACATTAAATCTCATTTGTCACACAGTTGCACAATTAAACAGTGCATTGAGGTTGGCTTCTTGATATGAGCATATACATAGCCTTTTCTTTGCTTCCCTTGGGAGAGGGTGGAGTGGTTGAGCAGGTATGCAGCTTATTCATCTTTTTTAGTTGATGCACACAAAATAGCCATTAGCTCACATTGCTTAAGCATGTCATAATGTATGGTGCTTGTAGGTACACACACTAGATGAAAGGGATGAGCTGCCAGTGTGGTCCAAACCTAGCTTTAGACTGAACTTTGCTTGTTCAGAGATTCATCAAGAAGAAGCCAAAATAAATTGTTGTTCTGCCAGATTGAAACTCAGCAGTGTTAACATGTAGCAACAGTATTAATACCACTGCTACATGTGACAGCTTTCCCTAAGGCTGGTTGTTAGGAAATAAAACATACCCATCTACAAGAAAAAGCTTCAATTTGTGAAAATCTGCAAAAAAGAGAGTAACTTACTAATAGCCCAAACATGAGTTAATTTATGTACATATCATAGAAATCCAAGAAAGCTGTTTATCTAGTTTGTTTACTGGATCACTGGTAACAAATAAAAATTGTTCGGGGATAAATGTGTTGTCTCTTACTTTTTACAATCATAATGCTTTATGCTAATTTTTCTATATCTCTTAGCAGTAATATTTCTACTTAAAATCATATTTATATATAATTTATATTATCATATTATTTATATTATTATTTTTGTTCTGTTATATGCTACCAGTGTTGTGTTTAACCACTAGCCTACAGGGCACTTATACCCCCTTCCTGCCCAGGCCAATTTCCAGCTTTCAGCGCTGTCACATTTTGAATGACAATTGTGCGGTCATGCAACACTGTACCCATATGAAATTTTTATCATTTTTTTTAAGACAGATAGAGCTTTCTTTTGGTGGTATTTAATCACCTCTGGGATTTTTATTTTTTCTTAAACCAAAAACCACTGAAAATTTAAAAAAAAAAACATTTTTTCTTCGTTTTTGTTATACAATATTTGTAAATAAGTGATTTTTCTCCTTCACTGATGTGCGCTAATGAGGCTGCAGTGATGGGTACTGATAGGTGGCACTGATGGGCACTGATGAGGAGGCACTAGTAGATTGCAGTGCTGGGCATTGACAGGCATCACTAAGTTTGTATATAAACTTTTGAGCACAACTGTATATTACAACTGTATAATAATAATATAACTGTATATTATTATTTAGGCAGCCATAAAAAAATGCTGTAATTTAAGAATGCTTTCAGAAATAAAAAATAAATTATTAACATTTCTGTCAGATAACCAGATGGGAAGTAAAGAGACTGAAGAGAAATCCCAATCTAATCAATATTTGGTGTCACCACCTTTGGCTTCAAAACAACAATTCTTCTAGGTACATTTGCACGTGTTTTTTGAAGGAACTTGGCAAGTAGGTTTTTTCAAACATCTTAGAGAACTAACCACACATGTAGGCTGCCTACAATCCTTCTGTCTCTTCATGTAATCTCAGACAGACTCAATTATGTTGAGATCAGGGCTCTGTGGGAACAAACTATCACTTCCAGGACTGCTATACATTAGGAGCTCATCTCTTCATTTTGATCCCATATCAGAGGCATCCTCAGGTAGGATTTAGCAGGTTCTTCATTTCCAGTAATTTGTTTTTCCTAATCTTGAACCAGGACAGTAGCTGATCAAGCTTCTCTCACTTACTAAAAAAAACACTAAGTAAATGGGGCTGTACAGACTAGACATTTACTCCTACTAACTTTCCAAATTTCCAGAGCAGATAGATGAAAAAAAGTCTACAAAGATTATTTTTAGTAAAGACATGCAATATCTAAATGTTTATTCTAGAAACTAACATTTAATAACAGTGCTATACAGTGAGTGACTAGTGCCTCATAGCAGAGGTAACATCCATCCAATGCTGAAGAAGGCTCTTAACATTCCCCCATGATGGTAATTATGCATCACACCACATCAATACATGACATAATATGGGCATTGTCCCTACAATACTGTAGGTGCACATTTTTTTACAGAAAAGGACACATATGAGGCAATATGGATCAATATACTGTATAACAGGCAACACGTAGTAAGGTTATCAACTTTAATTCACTGATTTTTCTGCAAATGAGTTTTAAAAGCTTGGTTTAAAATTATGTGCAGCTAAAAGTCTGGATTCCTTCAAATGTTTTAAATACCTTGGTCTCTTTGCCTGCAAACTCAATTTCAAGCTAAAGCAGCGTGAACTCCCATTAGAGGGACTGTAGTCTAAAATAAGTGACTTTTCTCAAACAAATTACAGAGCTCTCAAAATATTAACTTAGTTAGAAATGCAAGTGGGAGTTTGGGATCATTTTGAGGATATAGTTAACGACTTTGACTTTTCCCATCAGGTATAAATACTGTAGATCTGGCTCTTTAACCCCCTCAAAAAAAAAGTTGCATACATTTAAACAAACTAATGCACATTATGTGCTGTTTTTGTGCAACTTGTTGAACAGATCTCATTTCAATCAGGGCACTCTAATCTTACCCAAGCCCAACAGTGAACTTTAAGAACCTTACAGGAAAGGGAGGGCATCTTTATTCCTTCCCTGGTCCAATGTTTTAATATAGTAGTTATGACAGATAAAGGATGTGTCACAATATGTCAAAAAATTCTGAACAGCCATGAATGGTGTCACAAAATTTCTGCCTCATTTATGGCCGATTTTCAGAAGAAATGTTTTGCGATCACAGACAGAACATACTCACTTCAATTCAAAAAGTACAGTTGAGTTTCTTAAAGTGATACACCCAAGTAAAGTGATACACATCAAGTAAGACCTCTGTGGTAGTGCATTGCAGTGATGGCTCGGATCGGACAGCACAACTTACATCTCTGGCTATGCTAATGCTGGACAGCTATTACAGAACCATCAAAGGATTTGAGGTCCTAATTGAAAAAGAGTGGATAAGCTTTGGCCATAGATTTGCTAAAGACCTACATTTTTACGCCCTTTCAAAAACTCATAAAAGTTTAACTGAAATCCCAGGAAGACTCCTCATTTCAAAGGTATGACCTCTCTGACACATAAAGCTAGTCAGCTGACTGACAAATATCTATGGCCGCATGTGTTAGATTTGCATTCCTAATCGAAGGATACAATCCACTTGCTTACAATTTTCAATTATTTTCACTATTATTGTCTCAAGAGATGTGGAAGCACTTTATTCAAATATCTCACATGGCAGAGGAGTAGATACAATAAACTCATTTCTATGACAAGAGAAGAGTGTGGAATTTGGACCATGTAATGTATTTATAATTGAAATGTTGACTTTTATTCATAATGTGTTTCTGTTCAATGGTTCCCACTAACCCCGGGTGCTGGGTGTGGCAATGGGGACAACTTGTGCCCTATTGTATGCAAACCTGTGCCTGAATAGTTGAGAATAGGCCATTTTTTTCAATGGAGGAGTTGCCAGTGTACCTGTGCCACACTGACTTGTGGTACAGGTGCATTGACGATATCTTATATTCTGGACAGGCTCAGAACAAAGCCTGATTGATTTTGTTAATTTTTTTTAATCATAACAATTTTAACCTTCTCTTCTCTTTAAATTATGATAGTCATTCCATTCTGTTTCTTAACTTACAGGTTATGAAAGATGAACTTGGCAATATTTTGAATTATTTGTTTTCTAAACCAACTACAGGTAATTATCTATTACATTTTGGAAGTGCCGATCCACCACATCTCATTAAGTCTAAACCTAAAGGTCAACACTTAAGGATTAAAATAAACTGTACAAACAAAGCTGATTTTGAAAGGCAAGCTTGGTTGCTTTGCAAGTGAATCTTAAATACCGTAACATGTTAAAAAAATGCTTATAAAAGCAGTAAGAGTAGCCCAAGGGTCTTATTGCTCTACAAGAGAGAATCTAAACAGTCCACACATAAGGTTCATCCCATTCCGAAATTCAACCACCAGGTTACCTTTATTAGCAACATTGACATCACCTTATGGAAGATCCTATTATCCACCAATATGTGCATAATGCACCTCATATTGCATTCCACAGGAATAAATTATTGGGGGTAAAATTATCCTACTTGTTGAGACTAGATGGATCTACATTCTAAAATCTATGTATCCCCAGGCTTGAATGATTATATTAGATATGCCCCCTTCCTGGCTGACTAGGCATTAGGAATATATGGCCGATTGGGGTTATGCCAACTAGCTAATACCTTGACTGATTTAACCACTTCCATACTGGGCACTTTCAACCCTTTCCTGCCCAGCCACTTTTCAGTTTCCAGTGCTCTTCCACTTTGAATGACAATTGCACTGTCATGCAACACTGTACCCATATGACTTTTTTTCATTTGTTTGAAACAGAGCTTTCTGTCTGTCGTATTTAATCACCACTGTTTTTTTTGTTTGTTTGCTAAATGAACAAAGAAGACCATACATTTGAAAATAAAATTACCTTTTGTCTCTGTTACAAAATGTTGCAAATAAGTAATTTTTCTTCTTCACTGATGTGCACTGGTGAGGCTGCACCAATGGGCTCTGATTTGATGCACTTATGGGCACTGATTGGCAAAGATAAGCTGCATTGATCGGTGCTGAGAAGCTGCATTGATGGCCACTTGTGGGGCTGCACTGATCATCAGGGCACTGATGATCAGTGCCCTGATTATCAGTGTAACAATGTGCTGACAGCCTTTCCGGGTATTACCGCACCTGTCTCTTCCTCACACAAACACAGCGTGTAAGGAAAAGACTGGTGAAAACTGGCAAGTCTGTTTACATGTAATCTTCTGTGATTGGACACAGCTGATCACATTGTAATTGGCCACTGTGATTGTCCCTTTACCGTGATCTTGGATAAGTTGTATCCCAAGGACACAGCGGTCACAGAGCATGCCCGATGTGCGCCCCAGGGGGCGCTAGCAATGTGCGTTCTGGGAGGACGTCTATAGAAGCCCTCCCAGAACAAGAGAACCATGCTATAGCCATCTTTCATATACTATACAGCACAGTATGAAAAGTGGTAATTAAGTCATATGTTTAGCTCCTGACCTAATATCACAGATTAATTATGCAGTTTTAATCTCATTTACAGTATATATTCTTTTGGACAATTTATCACGTTTTCCTATTTGGTGTAATCTTTAACCACTTCAGTACAGGACACTTTCATCCCCTTCCTGCCCAGGCCAATTTTTAGATTTCAGTGCTGTCACATTTTGAATGGTAATTGCTTAGTCATGCAACACTGTACCTAAATAAAATTTTTATAATTTTTTAAAGACAAATAAAACTTTCTTTTTGGTCTTTACGTACTACTGGGTTGTTTATTTTTTTTACATAAACAAAAATGGGGGCACATGTGCGGCCACGAACCAATATGGCCGCTCCATAACTGAGCTCCACTGCCACTCTGCATCCTCAGCTGCATCCAACCCGACGCAAGGGACCCGACACCCTACAATAAGGGGAGAACCCCCCTAGAATCACCTGGTATCATGCTTAAGTCCCCGGAAGCTCCTCAGCGCCTCACGGACTTCTTCCCTGCCCAGGACACATGCTGCCAGGATGAGACTGGCTCATCCCTGCCATCCAGCAGAATTCAGCTCCTACATTCCAGATCCCAGACTGAGAGTACCTCTATACGATGGAGACCCTGGTGAGTCTTCTCCTCTACTTTTACCCTCCTCTAGAAGTCCTGCCAAGTCTAGGCCCAGAATTGAAGACCCTCATTTAAGTGACCCCCACTCCTCACTTATTCTGAACACTCTTATACTACAAATCCAATCTGCCATTGAAGAATTTCCAGCCTCTGACCAACCGATCTCTGAATTAGCGATGGAATATATGCTACTGTGTGCCAAAAGCTACACAGCTATATAACAACTGTAATATCTCCAATTTCTAATGCTATCACTGACCATGCAAACAGGCTGAATCATATTGAAAATCAGATGTCTACCATGTTCACAGCACATAATACAGTAGTAGATGCATATGCCGACCAAGAATCTGAAATCAATACGCTTAAAAGCAAAATAGCAGATCTTGAAGACCGTTCAAGACACAACAACATAAAAATCTGCGGGATACCAGAAACATTGTCTAACGGCTCTCTTCACTCATACATAAAACTCATGAAACTTTTTTTTTCTAAAAAAGATTTTTATTAGAAGAAAGCAGGCATAACAATACATATACAGACGTGAATCCAAAATCGGACATATTACTGTATGTTGCCTCCCGTGTCGCAGACGGGTCAAAGCATAACAGGCAATACAAAACATTATGTTGACAAAATTTTTTACAACGTTATATTACAATCCAGGAAATGTACCACAAATAAAAAATGAGTAAGGAGATATATTGTCTTTTGACCGTTGAGCAGGATTTTCTGTCAGGGAAGTGTGAAGTGTGTGATATCGAATATGAACAGCATCTATTAAAGCCTTAGATCTGTTTCACGTGTCCAAGAATTGGAAGTGTAAGTGTTATGGAGCATAATACGTCTGTTTGAGGTACAGCATTCTGTATTGGTTATGGTACGAAGATAAGAGTGGAACATAGGCGGGAGCTAGAGATCAGGTAGAAAGAGGGTTAGTTAGTAAGTAGAGTAACGTAGTGATAACGTAAGTATATAAAAAGGGAGAAGGAAGAAAGAGAGAGAAAGAAAGAAAGAAAGAAAGAAAGAAAGAAAGAAAGAAAGAAAGAAAGAAAGAAAAAAAGGGGGGGTAGGGAGGGAAGGGCTTATGGTATGGTAAAATGGAAAAAAGGAGTGTATTCTTGCGGGAAGGGGGCTCTCAACATGTGAAACGCGCCACAATAGAAATATCAGCTTATAGTTGAAGCCACGGTGTGAATCAAGACAGTCAACCGGGTAATATGCGGATACAAGTTCCAAGGGAGCAAGCCTTGGTGAAGGACAAAAGTATATCTAGGCATAGATCGAGAGGTATCTCAGAAAAGAGAACATTCCCCAGTGTCAGAATAGGTCTAGTCAATCATTGCTGCATTAGTAGGTGGTAGGTAGGGGTGGTTTTAAAATGCTTCCAACAGGCCCAAGTTCCCCTGAATCTCTCGGGATGTTCCTTGGCAACAGAGATCAGTTCCTCCATTTCCTCAATTCTATTGATCCTCTCAAACCATTCACAGATAGTGGGAATATTTGTCAAGCGCCAGTGGACTGGGACACATTGTTTTGCGGCGTTAACCATGTGCATGGCGAGTGATTTACGATATGTCCGGGATGGGAGTGAGGAGTGATGCAGTAGAAATTGTGCAGGGGTGAGCTCCAGGCTATACGTAGTTACTCGTACAATTGTGGATTGAACTCTCCCCCAAAATGGCTGCAGCATAGGGCAGTCCCACCAAATGTGCATGAGTGTACCCTTACCCAGGTGACATCTTCAACAATGAAACTTTTAATCCCAACCATCACTCCTACAGAGGCCTCCATTGATAGAGCGCACAGAATTCCAAAACCTACATTTCTACCAGTGTCTACTCCAAGAGATGCTTTAATCAGAGTCCACTTCTACCAAATCAAGGAAAAACTCATGATAGCGGCTAAAAATTCCACAGCACTCCCCGCTCCATTCACGGGCATTACACTCTACGCTGACCAATCCAAAGAAACCCTCCTCACTCGGAAAAAGCTGATATCTATCACAAAAGCCCTAAGAAACCACAACATTTTTTTTTTTACCTGGGTATTGTGGTTTGGTAAAGAAATAATAGGCGGTATTTGCAATCTTTGTGGCATGAGGTATATTTTTGTTTGCATACAGTGGGCGATTCTTAAGTAGGTGAAATATTCAGTGGTAGGGAGATTGAATTTGGTTTGGAGATTCTGAAATGAGTGTAGGGTGTGGTCTTTATAGAGGTCTGTTATATTATGTATGTTTCGTTTTTCCCATTGGGATAGGTCCAAAGAGGGTGTAATGGAATGTAGTATGTCAATTGGGTAAGGATTTGTTTGGGATCTGTGTATTCCATGTTCAGAAGATCGCACCAAGCTTGAAGAGCGGCTTGGATACATGGGTGTTTTAGTTGGTAGTTTGTTTGTGATATTGATGGAATTAGAAGTAAATTTTGGGGTTTAAGTGGAAGAAATGGCAAGGTTTCCATTGTACACCAGATTTTTTCTCTGGTTGGGTTCCACCAAAAATATATTTGGTCAAGAAGAGTAGCATTATAGTAGGATTTAGATGTGCGAGGCCTGCACCCCCTTTGGAAGATGGCCGTATTAAGAGATTGGTGGTGCATCTAGGTTTTTAGAGTTCAATAAGAATATGCTGAGAATCAAATGTAATTTGGAGAAAAAGGTGTTAGGGACTGGTGTGGGAAGTGTGCGAAAAATGTATAGACTTTTTGGTAGGATGTACATTTTCAATGTCGCAACTCGGCCCAATTTGGAGAGTTCTGTGGTGCGAAGGGTGGCAATTTCTTGGGGGATAGTTTTGAGTAGTATTTTGTGATTCGAGGTGTATAGTTGGTCTGTTGTTGCGGTGAGTCTGATTCCTAAATAGGGGATATTGTTTTTTTCCCAGGAGAAGGGGAATTGTTTGCCAATTAATATCTGGGTTTGGTGTGGTGTATGGAGATTTAGAATTGAAGATTTGGGTTCATTAAGTTTATAATAAGAGACCGTCGAGTACTGTTGAAGGTGAGTGCGTATCGTTTTGAGGGATCTGGTTGGGTTGGTAACCATCAATATGATGTTGTCTGCAAATAGACTAATTTTTTGCTCAGCGTTAAGGTGTTTGATGCCAGAGAACATCGGGTCGTCTCTAAGTTTAGAAGCTAAGGGTTCAATGAGCAATGCAATTATGATGAGAGATAGTGGGCAGCCTTGTCTAGTACCATTGGTGATATTGAAATGGTCTGATAATGTTCCATCTGTTAGTACCCTGGCTGAGAGAAGGTAGTATAGTGATAACATGGCTGTTAACATCCATCCTGTAATACCAAATTTCTGTAGGGTCAATCGCATAAATAGCCAATGTATTCAGTCAAATGCTTTTTCTGCATCTAAAAATAAAAGTAATGAGGGTTGCTTGGTGTGTTCTAAATGGTGAAGAAGAGATATAAGTCTTCTGGTAGTGTCGGGTGCTTGGCGACATGGTATGAATCCTACTTGGTCTGGGTGTATCAAGGAAGGAAGATAGAGGAGTAGTCTGCGAGCTATAATTTTTGCATAGAGTTTTTTGTATGTATTGAGTAGGGAAATTGGTCTATAATTTTGGACAAGTTGTGGGTCTTTGCCAGGTTTTGGTATTGTCGTTATTATGGACTGTAGCATGTCTTTAGGGAATATACCAGTGGTGGCGGCATGATTAAAGAGTTTGGTCAAGTATGGCGATAGGTTAGGGGCAAATTGTTTGTAAAATTTGTTCTTGTATCTGTTGTTTCCCGGAGATTTGTTTTGATGGTTATTTCTATTTCTTTTGGAGATATCGGAGTAGATATAGCGTCAAGTTGAGATGGGGAGAGTTGGGGGAGTTTAGTTGTGTGGAGGAATTATTGTATGGATGTTAGTGTTGGTTGGATAGTGTCAGGATCGCTTTTAAGATTGTATAGGTGTTGATAATAGCTTGCAAAAGCATTAGCTATTTCTTGTGGGTTTGTAGTTAAGGTATGTGTGGTTGGGTGTTGAACTGAGGATATTTTGGATTTTAGGCATCGTTGTTTAATCATTTTGGTTAATAGGGAGTTGGCTTTGTTGCTCAGGGAGTAAAATGTAGTTTTCGTTTTTTGGAGGTTAAGGTCGTATTTATAATGCAGGAGGGTTCTGAGTTTGTTTCTGTCTGTAGTAGGGAAGCAGAAGTTGAGGGATTTGGGGATTTTTTTGTTTAATTCTTCTTTTGTTTTAATTGACATGAGGAGTTTGTCAATTTGTTGGTTTCTTTGTTTGGTAATGCAGGAATTTAGTTGTATAAGAATACCTCTCATGTATGCCTTGTAAGTGGACCATAATATAGGTATAAAGATATCAGGTGTTTCATTCATTTCAAAGAACATATTGTGTGCGTCCAATATATGTTTCTTGTGGTCTGGATTTTTCAGTAGGATCGAGTTCAATCTCCATATTCGAGGGATCGCAGAATGTTGATTGTGGTCTAGAGTAATGGAAATTGGAGCATGGTCTGACCATGTTATAGTGCCGAACTTGGAGGAGGTGACATGCTGTAAAGTCCACTTGTCTGTGATGAAAAAGTAAATTCTGGAGTAGGAGAGGTGGGATGGGGAATAGTAGGTGTAATCTTTTTCCGTACTGTGATGGCATCGCCATATATCGTAGAGATTGTTGAGTAGAAAGTGGTTAAAGGTATGTTTGGAGGAGTGTTTACTGGAGGAAGAGTCCAGGAGTGGATTGCCTATGATGTTGAAGTCTCCGCCGATGAGTAGCCTGCCTTGTCTCTGGGAAGATATGGTTGAGTTGATTTTGTTGTAAAATTGGAGTTGGTTGGTATTTGGACCGTAGATGTTGACCAGGGTATATAAGATTCTGTTGATTTTGCATATCAGGATATGGTAGTGGCCTTGAGGGTCTGCTACTTCTGAGATGTATTGGAATTGGAGGGAGTCTCTTATGGCTGTGATGATGCCATTCTTTTTCTTGGGGCTGGTTGCCATATATTATATATATATATATATATATATTGAGGAAAAGTGATGTATATTGAATTTGGGGATTCTGGTGGAGGTAAAGTGGGATTCTTGGAGGAACAGGATGTCAGCTTGTAAGGAGCAAGCTTCTTTCTGTAGTAGGGATCTCTTGTAAGGAGAGTTAAGGCCACGGACATTCAAGGATGATATGTTATAGCACATTTTGCTACTGTATAATGGGAATTAATGGAATTTGAACGTGCATGACTCATGAAAGATGTCATGCTGAAAAAAAACTTGGGGTTTGGAAATGTTTGGATAGGGGCCGTCTGCCAGCCTTTAGTGGATTGTGAAGTGTTACCCAGCATGTTGGGTGATGAGTGATGTTAGGGACTGTTGGTTCAAGACCACTCTGTGTCCATTTGTTGTGGACGAGTAGAGGTGGATTGGTGAGAGTCCACTGGTATGATGTTCCACGGTTTCAGGAGTTCGATGCCTGCTTCTAGGGGTTTGATCGTATAGGGCCTTCCTTGATGCTTAACAAAGAGCTTTGTGGGGAAACCCCATTGGTAGCCAATTCTATGGTTTCTCAACACTTTTGTTATGGTGACAAGTTTCTTGCGGTTGAGGAGTGTGGGCTTTGGATAGGTCGGCAAATAGTTTGATATTCACTTGGGATGCTGGAATTGAGGTAGGGTTTCTAGCAGCTATCATTATTTTTTTCTTTCACGTGCTAGAAGTGTATGCGCACTAGGATGTCTCTAGGTATTGTGGCTGGTAGGAATGACGGTTTTGGTATTCTGTGTGCACGGTCTATGGCGAGCCCACATCTGTTAGAGAAGGGATGAGGTGCTCCATGTATTGTTGGATGCAAGGAACTATGGCATCCATAGTGATAGATTCCGGTATTCCTCGGAATTTAATATTATTCCACCTGGAGCAGTCTTCTAAATCTGCCAGATTAAGGTTAATTTGTTCTATGTCGGCTTCATGGTCTGCGTGTGCGTCTATTAGGTCATTGCGTGCTGTAAACATTTCCCCCATTTTATTCTCAATGTGGTGAATACGGTGGTCTTGTTTTTGTACCGCGGTTGAGATTTGAGATAAAGTTGCTGTCAGATCGTCATGTAGTGTTTGTCGTAGAGAAAGAAGCATACTTTTCATTGAAATTTCAGTGATTGATTGAGAACTTTCCTGCTTCTGACCAACCTAAGATGGAGTAGAAGTAGCAGTAAATGTAGGAGGATAGGAAGGCTGCTGATCAGGAATAGATTATATGTCCAGCCTGGGCCTGGACGTAGCAGGACTGCTAGTGGAGGGAGTCAGGGGTGGAGAGGACTCACCCTGGTCTCCTGGGTATAGTGGTGCCTTGATTCTGGGGTCTGTGGTCTGAGCTGCCTTTCCCTCTGCCTATGTGAGGAGATCATTTTGCAAGCAGCCGGAGCCATCTTGGCTGCAGGGGCTGAGGGCTGGGAAGAAGCTTGTCAGCTTCCCTGTCTGCCCCAGTGACCTGCGGCGACGAGGCATGAACCGGAGGGTACTGTATCGCTTTGTGTCCTCTTATGTGATCGGGGAGAGGTGATTAGTATCGCTGGGTCTGGTGTGAGCTGGGTTAAGGCTGGTGGTGAGATGGAGCTCTTGTCACTGAGCTGCCATCTCAGAGCCGGCCGTGCATGCGCCCCTGAACACCCATCTTTAAATAGTCGGATCTCCAATTTATTACTTGCACTGTTATAATGCAAAGTGAAAGACTCGCTACTTCCTCTTGTCCACTCACTATGTAATGTCAGCCATTCTTACCCGGCTGACACCCGGAGGCTCCTCTGGACACCAACATGTTACTCAATGTCCTAATCTGGCAGTAGTTCCTCAAACTACCCATGTTCCTTGCCTTTTGTGCAAGAAGTCTTCAACTGTTTTCTAGTTACCATTCTCTGTTGTAACCAGTCATCACTACTCCAAATCCAACATACCCTCTTCTTGCAAGACTCAACAATAATCCTACCTATAAGTGCCTTTTATTGGTCTTACATACCAAAAAGATCCTCCGAGCCACCCCTCTTTTCATGCATCAATATCAGAACTCAACAAGCCAAATCCCTGGACTATGCAACTAAATATCTCCGCGAATCCAGGCACTACCATGCCTTCGCCAGCTTTTTCAGCTACACAAATAATTAATATTTTATCAATCAATGCTAGAGGATTCAACTCCCCATATAAAAGATTATCTCTGAACAAGAAAATAACAACACAACGTGCTGATATCAGCTTCGTACAAGAGACCCACTTCGCTCTATTTAAAACACCAATATGCAGCCTCAAAAACCTCTCAACAAAATTTTTCGCCTCTCACCATAAAAAAACAAATGGCGTCATGACAGCTATAAAAGACTCACTCAAGTTTTTACTCTCCAAAGAATATGCTTCCATATCATTGTTGGTACGATCAACAATACGACCTTCACCTTAGTCAACATATATGGTCCCAACTCGCATCAAATCCACTTCTTCAAACGTCTTATATCCAAAATTGTCACCATAAAATAAGGACAACTGATAATAGGAGGAGACTTTAATACAGTAGGCAATGTCCAAATAGACATAACCTCTATACCAAAAGATCCTCGAAACAAAGCCTTAACCAACTCCTACACGATAATGATCTCTTCGACATCTGGAGATGCCAACACGGATCAGAAAGAGACTACTCCTACCACTCGCCATCACAACTGTCCTATTCTAGAATAGACTATTTCCTTACAGACAAATGGACTTTACAATGCATTTCCTCCTCTTCAATAGGCACAATAACTTGGTCAGACCATGCGCCAATTAACATTGTCCTAAATCCTCAAAACAAAACACCCTCAGCCATACCATGGAGACTCAACTCTACACTCATCACAGAACCAGAACATAAAAAGATCATAACTGACACTCGCGACCTTTTCTTTGAAACCAATACCAAACCCAAAACATCTATCAGCACCTTATGGGCCACATACAAAGCCTATATGCAAGGTGTCCTCATCAAAATCTCATCTCAAATGTCTTACCGAAGAAGACACCAAATTGATGTCCTTCTAGACTATAAAAATAAAATAGACTCTAAGCAAACAAAAACCATCAACAGAACTCGGATGACCTCCTTAGAGAATGGGAGAAACTACGCTCTCTTCTTCTATACAAATGTGATTTGAACCTAAAAAAGGTAAAAGCTATTTACTACTCTCTAAACAATAAGGCAACATCACTCTTAGCTAGATCAGTCGGATTAAAACAAAAATCCGAACAATCCAACACCCTAATTCAAATAAACATCTAACCAACCCAGTAGATATAGCAAACACCTTTGCAGATTATTATGAAAACCTATACAATCTAAAAAATAACACCCCTCAACCGTCTCAATCAGACATAAAAACCTTTTTACAATCAGTTAATCTCCCGACCCTAACGGAAAGACAACTGCAAGACATGTCAGACCCATTCACCACATCTGAGTTTGAATTAGTTATTTGTTCCCTACCACTTAAAAAAATCACCAGGTAGCGATGGTTTCACCAACAAATATTATAAACAATTCGCCGATATTTTGTCCCCTCACTTGACAAATCTATTTAATGAGGCAGCATCCAGGGGTAACATACCCAAATAAATGCTGCACTCTACCATAACGACCATACCTAAACCAAACAAAGACCCCCAAAAAGTGCAAATGTCAGACACCGCCCGGCGGGATCTCTAGTGATCCACACAATGGGATTCCCCAGGACGCGGAGTCTAAGTCCCAGTCTGCCTTTTCACCAGAGCCCCTGATGGTGGGGATGGACTTGGTGCGAGACTGAAACCAGGTTGCAGCCCCTGAGTGCACCAAATTGTGGTAGAGGGATCCCACAGAGGGTATGTGTCAGGGTGAGCCTGATGTGAAGAGGCTGACAGGTCCTGGTCCCGAGCGGAATGGATGATGGTCAGGAGTGAGCGTGGTCAGACTAGCCGGGTCGGTAACGGTGGAGGTAGATAGGTACCAAGCAGTAGATGGAGAGTAGCCGGGTCACAAGCCAAGGTTCAGCAACGGGAGGTCCAATAATAATAAGGGCAGGCAGAGGAATAGTCAGGGACAAGCCAGGGGTCAGAGCAGGAGAAGGTCAACACGAATCCGAACAGGCAGGGTCAGCAACAAGGAACGCACTTCAGGAACAAATAGTGTGCCCTGCACCGTCATTGGTGCCAGGCGCGAGTGCGCATGTGCGGCCGCAATTGCCGCCTCGGACTCCCAGGTCCTAATGCCTGCACGTTGGTGAGCCTAGGCAATCTGCGCATGCGCAGACCTGTGCGCCGCGGCAAGACCCACAGTCCCTGACAGCAAAATTACATACCCATACCACTCATCAACACAGACGTTAAACTGTTTGCCAAACTCCTAGCACAAAGACTACTACCAACCCTCTCTACACTTATCCACCCTGACCAAGTGGGTTTTATATGGGCAGCACAGTGGCTAAATGGTTAGCTCTTCCGCCTGGCAGTACAAGGGTTGTTGGTTCGAATCCCAACCACAGCACCAGCTGCCTGGAGTTTGCATGTTCTCCCTGTGCCTGCGTGGGTTTCCTCCTACACTCCAAAGACATGCTGGTAGGTTAATTGGCTCCTGTCTAAATTGGCCCTAGTATGAGTATGTATGAATGTGAGTTAGGGACTTTAGATTGTACGCCCCTTGAGGGTTAGGGACTGATGTGAATGTACAATATATATGTAAAGCGCTGCGTAAATTGACAGCGCTATATACTGTAAGTACCTGAAATAATAATAAATATTAATATATCAGGTCGTCAGGCTCCAGACGTTACTAGACGCCTAATATCACTAATCCACAACCTCTACAATCACCAAACGCCTTCTCTGCTCTTCTCTCTTGATGCGGAGAAGGCATTTGACTGTATTCATTGGGGTTTCATGCAGATAGTCCTACCGAAATTTGGCATTGCAGTGCGAATACAATCAGCAATAATGTCCCTCTATTCAGCACCCTCAGAAAGGGTACTAACATTTGATATTTCCTACGGAACTAGACAGGGATGTCCCCTATCACCCCTAATTTTCACATTACTAATAGAACCACTTGCTGCGAAAATAAGACAGGACCTGCATATAATAGGAATACAATTTAATGACACAGAACACAAAATAAGCTTATTTGCTGACGATTTCATCCTTATGGTGACAAATCCAACCAGATCCCTATATAGAATAAGATAATTACTAACCCAATGTTCCAACATCTCATTCTACATACTCAACGAATCCAAATCTCTGATCATTAACCTATACACACCAGTAAAAACTCAAATCCGCCTATCCAAAGACCTACTGTAAGGGAATTCCTGTGAGATGGCTGGTGAATAGACGTGTGCATGTGCACAGAAATTCACGATCACGCACACGCAAGTGCACACACGTGGTGAAGATTGGCGCCCAATGGACTATTTAAGAGGTGCCTCTGCCTGTGCTGAGTGCTGACTGGTCTTCAGCTGTTCCCTGTTTCCTGCTCGTTCCTGTGTGATTTCCTTGTTGTTGACCCGGCTTGTTCCTGACCTGACTCTAGTTGCTCTCCTGCTTGATACTGGTTCCTGACTCCGGCTCTGCTCCTGACTTTGGTTTGCTTATGATTTGGTACCTCGCTGTCCGCCTGTTGATGACCCCAACTATGCCTATGACATTGCTTCTGTCTCCTATCCCAGCTTCCTGCCTTGCTCTGGTGCACACCTGGCGACCCACCATACCAGCGCTGCATAACACCACTGTTCCTGAATCGGAGGTTCATCAGTCTTCCAAAGTCTCCAACTGCAAGAGCTGCAAACAGCATCTACTGGCGCTCTTGTCCCTAGACACCCTCTGTTCCACTTCCAGTGGGGTCAGGGCTAGTGACACAAGTGAGGTCGACATCGTCATTTCAGTCTCCAATCAGGTACGTGACACCTACCCTTTATTTGGGCAAAACACTCAATCCCATACCTCAGAATAAACCTGACCCCAAGCCCAAATCAATTATATTACCACAACCACAAAATACTCCTCCAAAACCTCATAAGAGACATAACATCGCTCCAAACATTTGGCCTTTCCAAAATAGGCCGTATCACAACACTAAAAATGATTATCCTTCCTAAAATCCTCTAAATCTTCAGAACTCTCCTCATACCCATACCAATGAATTTCTTTCATAAAGCTCAAAGACTTTTCTCCCAATTTATATGGGAATCCAAAAGACCTAGATGTTCTAATAATTTACTCATATGCACATACCACAAAGGGGGTACTAACCTCCCTCTCCTACACACATATTACCTAGCCTCCCTACTTGATCAAACCTACTTTTGGTGGCACCCATCTACACAAAAAAAATGGTCAAGTTTAGAAACCCAAATGTTCCTTCCTGCCACACCGCAATTGCACCTCCTTCTCTATTCCGCTAATAAAAAACTTTTAACGACTACACACTTCTGCATCAAAGCTTCCTTAGAAGCTTGGTCCAAAATATTATTCTACTCCATACCCAAATCTAAAGAAATTCATATCCCTCTTAGAACTCTCACTATTCTAATTCTAGATATTAATCTCTCATCCTGGGAACCACTAGAAATATCTCTCATTTCCAAACTTTTCACCTCCGACAAACTAGCCACCTTTCACCAATTGCAACAAAAATCTCACACTGTCTTAAAGCCAACAACATCTCATGCACCACTACACTCCCTACCCCAGCCTTTCATTTCCTAAACAGATCTAAATACCCAGGTAAAGGCATTTCCCTATTCTAGTCATTCATACTAGACTCAGAACAACATAAAAAATCAACTGCGAAACTCTCCTCTGACAAAAATTCCCAGACACCACATGGAGAAGAGCTTTCTCCATCTCATATAAAGCCTCTCGCTGTGCTACTCATTGGAAATCCTACATTAAACTACTACACCTATCCCCATTATAGATTTACCAAAATCTACCCACACACATCTATAAAATGTTGGACACAATGTGGAGAACTGGGTACCTTATACCATTGTAAGCCGTGTACCGGGGTGGGCTCCCCAGGATACAGTGAAGTCACGAACGAGGAAAGCAACCTCAACACCAGCTTTTGCCACAACAGAATTTTACTTAGATGTGGCAAATAAACACAACCACAAACGCTGGAAACATACAATAAATTTACATACACCCAGCCCAAAGGCTGAGACCCTTGTGCTGCACAGCACGGCGCCTTCTGATGGATGAAGGTAGAAAGTGAAGTAATTAACCTACTGACGGGCACAAATAAGCTGCCACACCTTACCTGTTATTACCCTAAAAGAGCCGGAATCAGTGTATAGGTGTATGGTATGGGCTAGCTTGCGGTGCAGCACAACAGCTTACAATCTTACACTTGAACGTTTTATCGCTCCCAAAATGGGCACCCCTCTAATGGGCCTCCCGGGCAGCCTCCGATCCCAATGACATGGGGATGACAATCTGTCGCCGGTACTGCAACTCTGACTGCAAGTATATGGTCCGACACAGGAGGCCCTGGGTAACAGTTAGCTTATCCCACTGTCTCAACAACTTTTGGCCCTCGGGAGTCAGACGAGCCCGCTCTTCTGACCGAGGCCAGATCTTGGTCCTGACCCATTCTTTCATTCTTTCACTTTCCACGGGTCCGGGCAGCTATCCTGGACCCTCTCCCAATCAGCTGTCTTTCCCAGCACCATTGGCATCCCGGACGCCACCCCACTTGAATGTGCCACGTCCTGGAACATGGGTAATCCACCAAGGTCAGGAGTTTCAGTGTCCTCTAGCTCCTCATCGGCACTCTGAGCTGACAACCCTACAGGGACTCGGGAGAGTGCGTCAGCGTTGCCGTTCTCTCTACCTGACCGGAACTTGATGCGGTATTGGTACTTAGAAAGGCGATCCAACCACCTGTCAGGGACCGCGGCTCCAGGGTCCGCGATCGCGGCTCCGTCCCTCGCGCATGCGCAGTGGCGGCGGCTCGCGCCGGGACACGGGCACTAGGTCCCGGCGAGCGGCAGATGACAGGACGCCGCGCATGCGCAGTAGGAGCCGCGGGCGTGCCTCAGGCGTCCAATGACAGCCGGGGGCGCGTCCTAGTCGGCCAATGACAGTGCAGGGCGCACTATTTAAAGATGCCCTGCACTGTCACAGATTGCCGCAAGGTCTTCTGTGATCCTGAGTTCCTGCAACTATCCTGTGACCCTGATTGACCCTGACTATTCTGCCTGCTCCTGCGTTTGACCCGGATTGTCCTGACTACTCTGCCTGTTCCTGCGTTTTGACCCGGATTGTCCTGACTATTCTGCCTGCTCCTGCGTTTGACCCGGATTACCCTGACCATTCTACGATTTGACTTCCCTGCTGACCCTGCGTGTGACCCGACTACTCTCGCCTACCGATTCTGTACCCCGCTTATCCCCACGGGCCCACAATCCGTTACTACCCTGCTGGGGCCGCCATCCTCTTCATATCTGGCTCTCCCGGTACCTGTCCCCAAGGGCCTCCTCAGCCACTGGCGGGCCTGCTCGGAGGTCGTGACCTGGCCCGGGACTGTTTCAAGTCCATCCCCACCATCAGGGGCTCTGGTGAAAGCACAGCCCGGGCTTAGACCCCACGCTCTGAGTAGGTCTGTCAGTTGGCAGCCTGAGGCACCACCTGGCGGATCATAACAGTACCTTGCGGCCATGACAGAGCCAGGAAGTGGACCGGCGTCCCTAGAGGATATTTGTCAGCACCTGGCCACCTTGACCCAGGCTTTTCAGAACTTCCACAGTCGCTGCGCCCGACTGGAGGACCGCATGGAGTCAATAGCCCCCCTGACTCCCCCTGCTCAGAGTCCTCCACCTGCAGGACCTCCCGCTAACCCGGTATCCGGAGCGGTTGCCACATCCCCAGCTCCTGAACCCCGCGTTCCTCTGCCGGAACGATTCCGTGGTGATCGGAGCCGCTTCCGGGCCTTCCGGAACGCCTGCACCCTATACTTTGACTTACAACCCCGCACGTTCACCACTGAGACCGTCAAGGTGGGGTTTATAGTCTCCCTCCTTCAGGATGAGCCCCAGGATTGGGCTCACCGTCTGATGGAGAAGCACGACCCCCATCTTGAATCCGTGACCGAATTCTTTCGGGCCATGGCCGTCTTGTATGACGACCCTCAGCGAGCTGCTTCCGCTGAAGCGACTCTATACTCCCTGCGGCAGGGCCGCCGGACAGCCGAAGAATACGCGTCCGATTTTAGGCGTTGCATGGGCGACACCAGATGGAACGATGCGGCCTTATGCCATCAGTTCCGCATCGGGCTGTCTGAGCCTCTCAAGGACGAACTAGCGCGAGTAGGCCTACCTGACTCCCTGGAAAAACTGATTGAGTTGGCCATTCAAATCGACCGTAGACTAAGGGAACGTCGGCTGGAAAGGAGCAGTCAGGGTCAAAGGGTGGCATGGATTCCTTCCAGGGATACAGCTCCAACCCCAGGAAACCATCCGCGAAGCACGGAAACAGGGGACAACCCGGAACCCATGCAGCTGGGATTGGCCCGTTCTCACTTATCGGTCGAGGAACGTCAAAGGAGACTATCACAGAACCTATGTCTGTACTGTGGGGAAGCTGGTCATCAGGTGCGCTCCTGTCCTGCTAAAATGAGTAAGTCCACGCCCGTTTCTTTTTCTCTACCCGCAGGAAGGGATGATCTGTCGAGTTACCTGGCCATTCCTGTGTCTTTACAGCTCCCCGGAGGAACATTGTCGGTGACCGCAATCGTTGACTCAGGAGCCTGTAGTTGCTTCATCGATCTGACTTTTGCCCACCGGCAAAAAATCCCTCTCCAGACCAAATAAAGGGGGTTCAACATCTTCTTGGCAGATGGGTCTCGTATAAAATCAGGGGTGGTGGACCAGGAGACACCACCCATTTTCACCACAATGGCAGACCATCACCAGGAGTTCCTCCGTTTGGATGCCATCGCATCCCCCCTTTTTCCAGTCATTCTGGGCCTCCCTTGGCTTAGGGCCCATAACCCCCAGATTGACTGGGAAAAGGGAACAGTTCAATTTTGCTCACCCTACTGTTTAAGCCACTGCCACGTCACAGGATCCGTGGCCCCCCGGTTCCTCCTGTGCTTGGATGGTGACACCGATCTTTCCCAGGTTATTCCCCCGGCCTACCATGACTTCTTAGACGTCTTTAGTAAGCGAGGAGCTGACGTTCTCCCTCCGCACCGTTCCTACGACTGCCCCATAGACCTCCTACCCGGATCTGAAATCTCTTTCGGACGTATCTTTCCCTTGTCCGAAGCAGAATCAGGAGTACTGAGGGAATACATTGATGAGAACCTTCGGAAGGGATTTATTCGTCCATCCACATCCCCAGCCGGGGCCGGGTTATTCTT
The DNA here is from genome assembly GCF_062004578.1 of Staurois parvus. NCBI lineage: Eukaryota > Metazoa > Chordata > Amphibia > Anura > Ranidae > Staurois > Staurois parvus. The sequence goes on along the minus strand of NW_028317855.1, from coordinate 10,365,922 downwards.
CGTAGAGAAGAAGGACAAGTCGTTACGGTCCTGCATAGACTACCGTGACCTGAACAAAATAACGGTAAAGAATCGTTATCCTTTACCCCTAGTCCCCGAGCTCCTCCAGAGATTGAGATCGGCTACGATATTCACCAAATTAGACCTGCGGGGGGCCTATAACCTTGTCCGTATCAGGGAGGGGGATGAGTGGAAGACGGCGTTCCGTACGAGATTCGGTCACTACGAGTACTTGGTGATGCCGTTCGGGCTCTGTAATGCACCGGCGACCTTTCAGCACTTTATCAATGATGTTTTTCGTGACCTTCTTGATATTTTTGTGGTGGTTAACGAGGTGGCCTACGAGCTCGAGCTTCCGCAGACCTTCAAAATACATCCTGTCTTCCATGTATCTCTCCTGAAACCTTCCAGACCAGATCCCTTCCCGGACCGTGAATCCAGACCTCCCGAGGCAGTCACTATAGGTGACCAGGAGGAATTTGAAGTGGAGACTATCCTCAGTTGCCGAAGGAGGGGGGGCCAGACACAGTTCCTGATAAAATGGAAGGGGTATGGCCCTGAGGAGAACTCATGGGAACCCGCCCAGAACGTCCACGCACCCAGGCTCATCCGGGAGTTTTTTCGTGCTCATCCGCGGTGGAGAGATCAGTGGGGCTCCCGGAGGGTGCCCTTTGGGGGGGGCAATGTCAGGGACCACGGCTCCAGGGTCCGCGATCGCGGCTCCATCCCTCGCGCATGCGCAGTGGCGGCGGCTCGCGCCGGGACACGGGCACTAGGTCCCGGCGAGCGGCAGATGACAGGACGCCGCGCATGCGCAGTAGGAGCCGCGGGCGCGCCTCAGGCGTCCAATGACAGCCGGGGGCGCGTCCTAGTCGGCCAATGACAGTGCAGGGCGCACTATTTAAAGATGCCCTGCACTGTCACAGATTGCCGCAAGGTCTTCTGTGATCCTGAGTTCCTGCAACTATCCTGTGACCCTGATTGACCCTGACTATTCTGCCTGCTCCTGCGTTTGACCCGGATTGTCCTGACTACTCTGCCTGTTCCTGCGTTTTGACCCGGATTGTCCTGACTATTCTGCCTGCTCCTGCGTTTGACCCGGATTACCCTGACCATTCTACGATTTGACTTCCCTGCTGACCCTGCGTGTGACCCGACTACTCTCGCCTACCGATTCTGTACCCCGCTTATCCCCACGGGCCCACAATCCGTTACTACCCTGCTGGGGCCGCCATCCTCTTCATATCTGGCTCTCCCGGTACCTGTCCCCAAGGGCCTCCTCAGCCACTGGCGGGCCTGCTCGGAGGTCGTGACCTGGCCCGGGACTGTTTCAAGTCCATCCCCACCATCAGGGGCTCTGGTGAAAGCACAGCCCGGGCTTAGACCCCACGCTCTGAGTAGGTCTGTCAGTTGGCAGCCTGAGGCACCACCTGGCGGATCATAACACCACCTCTGCTCAAGCGCACCGAGTTTGGCATTTTCCAGATGTGCTAACGGGTTGTTGTCCGTCATCACGGTCACCTCTGCACCGGTCAGGTACTCAGCGAACTTTTTAGTCATGGCCCACACCAGTGCCAGTAGTTCCAATTTAAAGGAGCTGTAGTTGTCAGGGTTGCGCTCTGACTCCCTCAGAGCCTGGCTGCCATAGGCAATGACTCTCTCACGTCCATCCTGGACTTGGGATAACACAGCCCCCAGACCATGTAGATTTCCATCAGTGTACAGCAGGAATGGGGTGTTGAACCGCACATAAGCCAGAATCGGGGCACTGATCAGCGCCCCCTTCACTGCTTCAAAGGCCCCTTGCTGCCGGGGTCCCCACTCAATGGATGATTCTTTGGGCCCCCTGCAGTGCCCCTAACTCGTTTAATGGGCCCACCAAATGAGCAAACTTGGGTATAAACCTCCTGTAGTAGCCGGCCAGTCCAATGAACGCCCGCACCTCTCTTAGTGTACTCGGATGGGGCCACTTCTGGACGGCGTCCACCTTGTCGGGGGTTGGCTTTACTCCCTCTTGGGTGACCAAATGTCCCAAATATCTGCTGTCAAAACAGTTAGCACTTCTTGGGCTGGATTTTGAGCACATGGTCTTGCAGCCGCCCTAAGACCTGTCGCAGTTTCTGGATGTGATCCACAAAAGAGGCCCCAAACACTACTACGTTGTCCAGGTATATCAATACTGGACTCAAAGTTGAGATCTCCCAGACAGTGTTCCACCAACCGCTGAAACGTTTCCGGGGCATTGGACAGGCCGAATGGCATCCGGTTGAACTCGTAGAGACCCATAGGTAGGATGAAGGCAGTCTTCGCTTTGTCCTTCTTGGCCACCGGTACCTGCCAATACCCACTGGCCAGGTCAAGAGTCGAGAAGAACTTCGCATGACTCAGGGCGGACAACGACTCCTCAATCTACGGAAGGGAGTGGGCATCCCCGACGGTCTGGGCATTAAGCTTTCGATAATCCACGTAGAAACGGAAACTCCCATCTTTCTTTCGCACCAAGACTACTGGAGCAGCCCAAGGACTTCGACTCTCCTGGATCACCTGGTTTCCAACATGATTGCCACCATATCCTTCACCTCCTGGTACATTTTGAGTGGGATTTGCCGGCAACATTCCCTGATCGGTGCAGCATTGCCAGTGGGGATTTCATGTACGATGGTGGAGGCACACCTGAAGTCCTCATCATGTTTCGAGAAGGCCTCCTGAAACTCCCAAAGGGTGTCTTCCAGCAACTTCTGTTGTCCTGGAGTCAGGATCTTGCGGTCCACCGCCATCCGGGCCATGATCACTCGACCGTTCCACTCCGCTGTCAGGGTCTCCTTTTGATGGACCTCTGCAGCATAGGTCCAGGCTGATCTCCTATCTGCCCATAGCGTGAAGCTCCTCCGTTGAGGAATATCCCCTTCGGACACATAAACTTCGGCCAGCAAGGTATTCCCAGGGACAGTTAACTCACAGTCTTCAACGCTGAGGCAGCGTACAGGCACACATCCATCCTTCACAATAGCGAGGGCCTGGGCTACCAATGGATGAGTCTGCGTTTCTTCCTGGTAAGCGGGCTCGATCAGGTCCTCCAGTTCATTCAGTCGTTGTCCAGCCCCAACCGGCAGCATCAATATTTGCTCATGTCGAGGCGGGATCTTCACCGGGGTCCTCCGCAGCATCCTCACGTGTCCAATGGGCCGACTGGACATGTCGCCCTTTCGCAGACTACAGCTCCTCACCATCTGCTGTAGAACCTTCTGGGTTGGCCTGTGTGTGGTGTAACAATCCTGTGTCTGTGAAAAATGAAAATTGTGTATATATATAAAAAATACCATCAAAAAATACCATCAAAAAATATTGAATTAAATAATTATTTAATTCAATATTTTTTGATGGTATTTTTTATATATATACACAATTTTCATTTTTTGTATATGATTTTAAGGACATGAGATTAAGTGATTTAAATATATTAATTGGAGGTTTGGGAGCGCAACACTATATGATTTTATTCACATTTATTCCACATTGGTAGTTATGTGTTAGATGTTTGCGATCCGACTACATAGAGGATATATATTTTATGGTGTACAATAGGGAGCCTTTTTTTCTGTTTTCTGGCTCGCAAGATACTTTAAAAATTCTGTGTCTGTCCCTGAGTAACAATTCTGTGTCCCTAAGTAACGTTTCTGTGGCATAAAGTTCTTTCTTTGGCATAAAGTTGGTGTTCTAGGTACCTCAGCACGTTCATACCTAGTGTCACGTCCATCCCTCTCCTGGACGAATGATCCACCAGCACGACCCTCTTCTTGCCGACGTCTTGCCCACACAGCCAGACCCGCATCCAGACTATTCCTCGGACGTCCATCTCTCTGGTATTGGCAGCCGTCAGCTTGATGACACTCCCGTCTTCCGGCTCCATCATATGTCCAAAGTGTCTTTCAAAGAACTCCAGAGGCATAAGGGTGCATTCTGACCCTGTATCAACTAGGCAGCGTACCTTCTGGCCTTCCAACTCAGCTTCCATAATGGGGCTGCTGGCATACAGGTTGTGTTCCTCATGCTTAGGGCTTAGCTTCTGGTGTACCGCCGCAGGACGCCCAGCTGCTGCGGCGGTCGGAAGTTTAACGTCGGCTCGGGCTTCATCTATTCTGGGCACTCTCTGGCCATGTGGCCGTACTTTCGACAAGCCCAACAGAGGGGTCCCCTTTTGACGTGCCCCCGCAAATGAGTTATCCTGAGTGGAGTGGCGCGAGGTGCTGAGGTCATTTCCGGAGACCGGGAGATTCTGCCTTCATCTGGGACACTTCCAGCCAAACTTCTCTTAATTCTGTCCGCAGGGCCTGGACCACATCCTTTAAGGATTCTGAGTCTTCAGATGCAGACTGACCTCTTGTAGCATGGGTACCACTCACTATTCTCGTTGCCACAGGTATGCACTCCTCCTCTCTCTCAACGGCGGCTAAGTAGATGCTGTAGAATGTCATGTTGGGCACCGTCTGGGTCATCTCTTGCAATTTGTCCTGTAAGAACTTGTTGGAGAGCCCCACTATGAACTGGTCTCGTAGTAGCCGGTCCACCTCCCGGAAAGCTCCCATGGCCTCTGGATCTCGCCGCTGTATTTCATTTAATGTCTCCTGTAGGGCATTGGAGTACTGCTTCAAGGGTCTCGCCCTCTTGCTGTGGTCGGTTGAAGAAGTGGCTCCGCAGCTGCACTACTTTAGCATGCCCCCCTTGGGCTCTCTCTAGCAGGGAGAAGATTTTCTCTAGGGTGTCTCTCTCAGATTCGGGCCTTACCATTACTGTCCGTCTGACGTCACCCTCTAGAGCCCCCAATGCAACCTCTGCCCACAGCTCGGATGTCAGGTTACACATTCTAACCGCAATTCGCACTCTTTCAGTCCAGTCCTGCAACGTCATATTTTTACCGTCAAATTTTGGCAGGTGACTCAACAGCGCCCCCACGGGAATGTACCCTACTGGTACGTGCAGGGCGGGGGCAAGCTGTATCAACGGTGTTGGGGCAACTTGAACTTGTACCGGCGCACCCTGAGCTGGGTCCTGGACCGGTGCCATTGGTGCCGAGGGAAGATCTCCCGCCGCATTCCCGTCCATAACGGTCGCTGTATCCTGCCGACTACGCCAAGTTGTAAGCCGTGTACCGGGGTGGGCTCCCCAGGATACAGTGAAGTCACGAACGAGGAAAGCAACCTCAACACCAGCTTTTGCCACAACAGAATTTTACTTAGATGTGGCAAATAAACACAACCACAAATGCTGGAAACATACAATAAATTTACATACACCCAGCCCAAAGGCTGAGACCCTTGTGCTGCACAGCACGGCGCCTTCTGATGGATGAAGGTAGAAAGTGAAGTAATTTACCTACTGGCGGGCACAAATAAGCTGCCACACCTTACCTGTTATTACCCTAAAAGAGCAGGAATCAGTGTATGGGTGTATGGTATGGGCTAGCCTGCGGTGCAGTAAAACAGCTTACAATCTTACACAAATCTACAGTATTCCCTCTCCCATAACTGGTCCTGTAGCACGTGCCTGAGTATTCCTTCTGAGCAAAACGCCAGTCTGGCTTGAGTTTGTAGGATTTTATCAGCTCTCCAATGTGAAATATGTCACTTTAAGTTGTGGAGTCCTTCCAATAATCAGTAACAACACTTGTGGCCTGACACAAACAGAGACCCTAAATAACTAACTATAGGCCTGGATTCAGTCTCAAGGCGCCAACACTGAAATGAGGTGTGTGCACGATCTTACCGACTCGGGTCTGCTTTGCATATGCTGGTGACTCTGAACAGAACAAATGTCTCTCCAACAGGCCTGCGATATTGTAGTGTATGCTGCTTTGTTCCTCGGCTCTCATCAGCTTCCTGGCAGCAATCTCATCAGCTTCACCCAGCTGCCGCTCATACGGCCCCTTCATTCAGCATTCTCCAGAACATGGCTCCTGCATTCAGCATCGTCCAAAACATGGCTGCAGTCTCCTCTTCCTGTTCACTAAAACCCCCACCTCTTCATGAATATACAAATATCTATGCAGTCTTAGCCTGTGTTAGAAAAACAGTGACATCTTGTGGCTAAACCGCAGAATGTCAGTCAAAACATCAATTTACTCCACACCATAATTTACTGCACACAGTGTTCAAACAATGAGAGCTGTTTCCCCATCTCACACCATATTATTTGGTCCTGCAAATCCATCAAATCTTATCAGAACGGCATATTCAAAATAATCTCAGAACTATCTGGTAAGCCAATAACTCCCTCTCCAGACTTGATGCTCCTACATCTAGATATCGACAGGTTTTCCCTAGAACTCCACACTATTATAATACACCTTTTCTACACTTCTAAAAACAATATAACTAGCCTATGGAAAACCAGAGAATCCCCTTCTCTAGTAAGAGTGATTGCCAACCTCAATCTCCAATGTGAAATGGAATTGAGATTTTCTAGCTCTAATCTTTCATACCACAAATTTAACAAAGCCTGGCAAATATAGGCACTTCACACAAAATGCACAGTTAACATTTTATGGCATTTAACTTTTTTGGTCCTTGGAGTTTAACTACTTTTTGAATCCAGAATCACTATGATTACTTCCACTCTCCCCCATCCCTCCCCCCCCCCTCCTCACCCCCCCCTTTCCTTTCCCACCCCCCTATCTTCTCCCTCCCCTTTTCCCCTATGGTTCATACTGCCTTATTGCAACATCAAGAATTTCTGTATGCTCATGCATCACTGTGAACCTACGGTTGTCCATGTTCTTGTCTACCCTGTTAATTAAAATTCAATAAAAATAAGTTGAATATAAATAAACAAAAAAAACCTGAAAACTTTGAAACAAAAAAACATTTTCTTACTTTTAGTTATAACATTTTTTCAAATAGGTAATTTTTCTTCTTCACTGATGGGCACTGATGAGGCTGCACTGATGAGACGGAACTGATGAGGTGGCACTGATGGGCACTGATAAGCTTCACTGATGGGCGCTGATGAGGCTGCACTGATGTGCACTAATAAGGTGGCACTGATAAGCTCCACTGATGGGTACTGTTGAGGAGGCACTGATAATAAGGGCACTGGTAAGGGTGCACTGATGATTAGGACACTGTAAAATAATGTACTCGCTGCTCCCCTTCATAGATCTTGCTCTACTTCCCTCACACATGGTCTTTGTGTAAGAGAAGTAGAGTTGTTAACAGGCAAAGACCTGTTCTGTCTACATCTGTGATAGCTTGTGATTGAACACAGCGATTGCATTGTAAATGCTGCTGTGATTAACCCTTACCCTGATCTGTGATGCCCAAGGCACACAGCGGTCATAGAGACTTTCCAATGTTCTCCCCAGGGGACACGCAACTGAAGAATGTCCATGAGCCCGTATATTGAGAACAGTGCGGGTGGGAAGTAGTTAATATATATTGTGAGCCAAACACTTTTGTTTTTGTACATTTATTATCTTTTTCTCTTTGTTTATGGTTTCTCTTTGAATGTGGAGGTGTTTCTGCCCCCCCTCCAGAACGTGTTCCTGTCTTGTTGCCATCTTAGGGCTATTTTAACCTTTCTTTCCTGACAGACAAAAGTGAGCAACATGTCCCCAAAGCTGGGAATTGCCGGCCTGTCCAGAAGCCCTTTCCAGATCTGCCCACAGTGTGGTGGCAGCCTCTGTATTGTTCCCAGAACCACATTTAAAGGGTTACTGTGTATATGATCACAGAGTTTACTTTAGAAACACAGCATGTTTGAGAAGTGCACCTGTCTATTTACACACATGTTGAGCTCCAGGACAGGGGTTGATCAAGCTTCTCCAAATTACTAAAAACCCACTAAGTGAATGAGGCTACATTCTACAGACTAAACATTCCCTCTCAATAACTTTCCAAATTTTCAGAGCACATAGGTGGAAAAAAGTCCATAAAGGATTACTTAGAGTATTTTTTATATAAAGAGATGCAATAACTACATTTTTGTTCTAGAAAACAATGTCTATTAACAGTGCTATACAGTGAGTGGCTAGTATTTCTTAGCAGATGTAACATCCATCCAATGCTGGGGAAGACGCTTAACACTACTCCTGAGATGGGCTCTTACACAGTGATATTAGTAAATCTGCAGTCCCTGCAGCAAGGTTGGTTGATCCATGCATCACGTAATGATTTGTGAATGGCTGTCCATTAAATCCTTTGCCACACTTTCAAAGACTTCAGATGTTTGAAGTTAAATACATATTGCTAAAAGCATAGAAAACTATAAATAAAAAATACCTTATTAGCCTGCTCAAGTTTCTTGAGATGGGTCACTTATTGAAACATAGCAGATAAAATGAAGAAAAAAGAAAGCAAGGGCTTTATGAGAGATAATGGTCTCACCTTGTATGGTGCCAGGGTCTTGGTATCCATTCATTCTTTCAAAGTACAGCTGCAACTTGATATTCTCTATCATGAAACCCATATGTACCATACATAATACATACAGTACATGATACCATATACAGATAATAATTCCCTCATCCGTGTCGTTTTATGAGGACAGATCAGGACTCTATATGTTCAAGATGTAGCCTCATAATTGACTAATAAAGGCATAATGAATTTTGAATCCCCTCTTTTAAACATGTTGCTATTCCCATCTGCAGCCGTTGTACTTTTTTAAAGTGTATCTATTGTCCATTTTTTTTGTTTAAGATGAGAGGATAGGGTTTACTGCTACTAGAGGCTTTGCTGAAAAGATTTATTCACCTCCTGTCTGTTAAAGAGGTTGTCCCTAGGACAGAAAATTAGGGAAAATCTCTCCAATAGCAACACAGATAGCAGTAACATTCCTTTTTTTTTTAGATACTAGAGTGATAGAAGAGTGATAGAACCTTTTTTAGTTTTTTGTTGCTGTTTCTGGAACAGTGAGGGGAAGGTCCATATATTTTTTTTTCTTCCCACGGGAGGGGAGCCATGAACACCCAGAGGAGAATAAAAGGCAGTGTAAAGTGGTGAAAGTACAGGGAGAGGAGCTGAACCAAGGAGCTCCAGACACCTCATGAGTCCCATGTGGGATAAGCCTTAGAGCTTACCTGAGCCCTGCGGGTGAAGAGGTCGGGAGGCTGAGCGGTCCGGTGGCCAAGTGCTCCTTTGGTGACCTGTACAGGGGAGGTCCTGGGGCGATTTCCACAGTCGGTCGCTGGGGACCTGTGGAGCCTGTAGCTGGCCAGTGGGGACTGGGAGTCGGAGGCCGGAGGAGTCCAGTGGGTCCAGTGGCAAAGAGCAGAGAGTGGAGGCAGAGACACTGAGATGGAAAGGCACTGGAGGTGCCCGTTAAACTGCCTGTGTGGAGGTGGCCATAGTACCCGGAAGCTGCAGGTGAGTGATCAGAGGAGAAGGAGATGGCAGGCTACAAAGAGAGCCCCCCCACAACACATCCAACTGCGGTAGATACCCCAAGATACCCAAGACCCCTGAATTGGGGGGATCCTTCACTGCAATCTAGGAACCCTGGCTGGAAGATCGGATTAAAAGAAGGAGCGAGCAGGGATGAGTTTTACCTCAATTTAGGAATTCCCCATGTCAGATTCCAAGGCAATATGTAGGCCAGGAAGGGTTGTAGAGGTGGGAGAGTGAACAGAGGGGAGGAGGAAGGGAAATGGTAGAAGGGGGAAAGGACATATCCTAAAATGTCTATATCTGTTTTTCCCTTTTGTGAAAGGAACTCGAAATAGGGCTGGGAAATAATAGCTAAAATGAGTGTCATAAAGTTTATGACTTATAACGTGAAAGGGTTAAACTCCCCCACCAAAAGGCATAAGATACTTCGGGAAATTCACAAACACTCCATAGATGTAGTGTTTCTTCAAGAGACACATATAACCCATGATACAAATGTGAAGATATATTTGAAGCAATATGTAACGTGCTATTATGCAGACTCTCTAGTTAAAAGGGCTAAAGGAATCATGATAGGGTTGTCAAAGAATGAGAGTTTTATTTTGGAAGGGAAAAGGGAGGACCCAGAGGGCAAATTTCTATTTCTGAGGGGAAAATTATAAGGAGCTGAATATACACTGGTTAATATATATTGTCCAAATAAAAATCCAATAACATTCCTGGAGGGAGTGTTAAGAGAACTTTCCAAATTTACAAGAGGTAGTCTGGTGGTGGCTGGGGATTTAAATATGTGTATGGACCCCTAATTGGATGCATCATCCTGTGTGAGGAGAGAGAGGGGAAGGAAATTAAAATCATTGAAGAGAGTACTTAATCAAAGTCAATTGATTGATACTTGGAGAGTTAAACAACCAAGAGAAAAAGATTATAACTTCTCTCCGGTACATGGATCGTATTCAAGACTGGACTATATGATTGATCATAGACAATTGGAGTCATTGGATAGCGCCAACATAGAGATTATGTCTATATCAGATCATACCCCTGTTACAATGAGGCTATGGGTAGGTGGGGATCTAGATAAGATAACTTTGTGGTGATTAAATGAGATGCTTATACAGGATCCCAAATTAGAAAAAAGATTAAGGGGGGAAATAGGGCATATTTTTTAGCTTAGTGAGATGGAGGAGGTATCAGTAGCCACAGTCTGGGAGGCACATATGGCTTATATCAGAGGAATACTGATCTTGATGGGAGCAGAAAAAAAGAAAGAATGAGGAAAAAAAATAAAGATGATGATTGAGGAGCTTTATAAGTTAGAACAGGTACACAAAAAGAATACAGTATGGGTACGGAGGTGTATCAGAAGATAATTATTAAAAGAGAAGAACTAAAAGACCTTATGGAACCTTATGGAGTCGAGAAGGATATTTAATAGGGTCTCAAAAGAAAGACATCAGTGGGGGAATAGACCTGGAAAATATATGATGAGTAAACTAAAGGAACTGATAATCGCTAATAGGATCCAAAAATACTATAGCCGCTTGTACGATGTGAATAACAGTGATAAAAAAATGGAGGCGGAAGTTAAGAAAAATAGGCAAAAATATTTAAAGGAAGTGGAGTTGCCAAGGAGAAAAACTAGAGGCCCTAGAGACCCCTATTACCCTAGAGGAAATTAACCTGGCCTTAAAAAAATAAGGAAAGAGCCCTGGCTCGGACAGATATACTGTGTATTATTATAAAAAATGTAGTGATATTTTAGTCCCTAAAATGTGCGGTTCTATGAATGCAATAGGGGAGGGGCTGGAATTGAGAGAGGAGTCATTGCAGGCTCATATAATGATATAATGATTATACTAGGGAAAGATAGCTCACAGGGCGTCAGTTACAGGCCAATATCCCTACTAAATGCAGACATTAAATTGTATGCTAAAGTACTGGCAACTAGATTAAAGGATTTGATGCCAGAATGGATACACCTGGATCAGGTATGATTCATTCTTCGAAGAGAAGGTAGGGATAATGGCCTGAGATCACTGCTCCTCCTACAAAAGGTAAAAAGAGAAATTGCCGACATTATTCCTGTCAATAGATGGCGAAAAGGCTTTTGACAGGGTTAATTGGGGCTTTATGATGGATACGCTAGAGGAATTAGGTTTAGGGCCTAAAATATTGAAGTGGGCTTTATAGTGCCCCATAAGTGGTGGTTAAGGTCAATGGATCCTTCAGTTTTTTAAAATGTGTAACGGAACCAGGCAGGGATGCCCACTTTCTCCTTTATTGTTTGTTTTATCCTTAGAACCTGTCCTTGCGAGAGTAAGGAAGTGTGTGGATATAGCAGGAATAAGGATTGAAGATGTGGAGCCTAAAGTGGCAGCATATGCGGACGATATGTTGTTCTATATAGTAAACCCTAGAATAATGTTACCCAACTTAATGAAATTATTAAAACAGTATGGGGAGTTATCAAATTTGAAAATAAAGTCAGAGATCCTAAATATTAACATACCAAAAGCTGAGTGACAAAATATACAAAAAGATTTCCCATTTACATGGAGGAAAAAGGAAATTGGCTATTTGGGAACAAAACTGACCCCTTCGATAAAAGCCCTGTACCATTAGTAAACAAAATAAAAGAAGAAATGGGGAGGTTGTCAAAAGTTGGGGCTTTCTGGATAGACCGTATTAACCTGGTAAAGATGTTATATAGGTTCCACATGCTCCCAGTACACATACCAGGATCCTTTTTTGGGATAATAAAGAAGATGATACTTAAGTTTATTTCGGCAAATAACAAACCGAGGATTTAGATATGAGACAATGTGTAGGGCAAAAGGAAATGAGGGCTTAGGGATGCCAAATGTTAAGAGTTATTACCAAGCAGTGATACTTTCATGAATAATAGATTGGGTATTTAATTCACAAAAGAAAGGTTGGGTGAATATGGAAGAAAGGTTGAGTGGGGCACAGTTAAGAAAGATGTTTTGTGTACCAGACAAATTTTGCACACTAGACGGGAACACTAGTTTACTGACAAAGAATGTTTTAAGTGTTTGGGACAGATTGCATAAACAAAAGGAATGGAAATATAACTCAGGTATGATCCCCTTGGTGAGAATGGAGTACTTCCCACCAGGGAAGGATAATATCTCTGGGAAATGGATTACGAATCAGAATACATGTTTAAAAGATATACTGAGAAAGGGGAAAATGCACACTTTTTTTTTATTTAAAGGGAAAAAAAAAGATTTATTTTTCACACTAGATGAGTGGCCGTATGGTCAATTGGGTCACTTTGTTTTAACACTCCAGCAACCACTGAGGATGCTTGAGGATCAGTACCCATTGAGAAATTGTTGAATGTAACTACAGCCCCCAAACAAGGTACTTCTAGGATTTATAAGATTCTTATGAATATGGATGGTTCTGATCCCTCTCAGTTCTTGGAAAAATGGGAGCGGGAGTTGGAATCAAACTTGAACAAGCAACAGAGGATTAGTATATTTAAATAAGCACACCAGGTAACAAACATGAGCACGGTTGAAATGAATTATAATTGTATGGTTAGACCATATATTACACCTAGAGATGAGCGAATCAAACATGACGAAGTGGAATTCGTTCCGAAGATTTGGAAAAATTCTATTCGCGACGAATCCGAAGATTAGCAAACTTCGGATGCACGAATCGAATTTTCCCAAAAATGGCGGCGACATGTGTGGCGACGGAGAAAATGGACAGAGAAGATGGGGCGGGGATCTCTGGGAAGGCGCGCAGACAAGGCGCGCTGACCCATAATGCATTCATGACATGTGATCGCATTAGCCAATCAGCAGCAAGCCAGCACTGTGTAATGGTGGAGCTATAAATCGCGGCCATCTTAAAATTCTCCATTAGCCTCCGGTCATTCAAGAGAGACAGACCTGTGTGTATTAAGGGACAGAGTTAGGGCCACAGAGACTTTAGGGCCACAGAATCGTTACTCAGGGACACAGAATCGTTACTCAGGGACACAGAATCGTTACTTAGGGCCACAGCTATCAATGAAACGAAAACTTAAAGTGACATACACCCTTTTTTTTTTTGGTGGCTGTCGTGCACAGTTGGTGCTGCAGTTTGCCGATTGTGCAAAATAAACTGACTTTCTGCTTCACAACCACTATTGTACGTTCAAAGAGTTAAATCCATTTACACGCCGGCTGGCGGTAATATTTTTTGGGTGATTAGTGCATTCCAGTGACCTAAACGTACAGTTTCCAGCCAACGGCAAGCTGCAATTGACCGATTGTGTACAATAAACTGACTTTCTGCTTCACAACCACTATTGTACGTTCAAAGAGTTAAATCCATATACACGCCGGGTGGCGGTAATATTTTTTGGGTGATTAGTGCATTCCAGTGACATAAACGTTTCCAGCCAACGGCAAGCTGCAATTGACCGATTGTGCTAAATAAACTGACTTTCTGCTTCACAACCACTATTGTACGTTCAAAGAGTTAGATCCATTTACACGCAGGTGGCGGTAATATTTTTTGGGTGATTAGTGCATTCCAGTGACATAAACGTACAGTTTCCAGCCAACGGCAAGCTGCAATTGACCGATTGTGCTAAATAAACTGACTTTCTGCTTCACAACCACTATTGTACGTTCAAAGAGTTAAATCCATTTACACGCCGGCTGGCGGTAATATTTTTTGGGTGATTAGTGCATTCCAGTGACACAAACGTACAGTTTCCAGCCAACGGCAAGCTGCAATTGACCGATTGTGCTAAATAAACTGACTTTCTGCTTCACAACCACTATTGTACGTTCAAAGAGTTAGATCCATTTACACGCCAAGTGGCGGTAATATTTTTTGGGTGATTAGTGCATTCCAGTGACATAAACGTACAGTTTCCAGCCAACGGCAAGCTGCAATTGACCGATTGTGCTAAATAAACTGACTTTCTGCTTCACAACCACTATTGTACGTTCAAAGAGTTAAATCCATATACACGCCGGGTGGCGGTAATATTTTTTGGGTGATTAGTGCATTCCAGTGACATAAACGTACAGTTTACAGCCAACGGCAAGCTGCAATTGACCGATTGTGTACAATAAACTGACTTTCTGCTTCACAACCACTATTGTACGTTCAAAGAGTTAAATCCATTTACACGCCGGCTGGCGGTAATATTTTTTGGGTGATTAGTGCATTCCAGTGACCTAAACGTACAGTTTCCAGCCAACGGCAAGCTGCAATTGACCGATTGTGTACAATAAACTGACTTTCTGCTTCACAACCACTATTGTACGTTCAAAGAGTTAAATCCATATACACGCCGGGTGGCGGTAATATTTTTTGGGTGATTAGTGCATTCCAGTGACATAAACGTACAGTTTACAGCCAACGGCAAGCTGCAATTGACCGATTGTGCTAAATAAACTGACTTTCTGCTTCACAACCACTATTGTACGTTCAAAGAGTTAAATCCGGTTTTATTTTTGGGGTGCTTATTGAATTAAAGAGTATGTCAGACAACACGCAGAGGAGTGGCAGAGGAGGCAATGTTTCAGGAGCGAGCAGACGTAGCAGCAGAGGAAGGGGTCGAGGCAGCACTAGTCGCAGCCAGAGGCCAGTGCTCCCGGTGTCATCCAGCGGTCGTGTCTCCACCGACAACCCTGCCGTCATCGATTGGTTGACTCGGTCGTCTTCCTCTTCCCAGGTCACCTCTGACACCTACAGCCAACGGTCGGTGGGTACGTCAGACACAACCGTTAGTTGCATGGCCCGGGAGCAAGCCCACTGAAATCACGTGTCCTCGACCTGCCCCTGTCCTTTGGTGTTCCCTCACCAAGCGAAGTATCGCATGCTGTGGGCTCAGCCCCACTGTACAGTGAGGAAGAGCTAACAGAGGGCGGTCAGGAACGGGGGGAGACATCCGCCTCTTCAGCAGCCAGGCGAAGAAGTAGTGGCAAGGAGAGTGGCTCGGTAGCCGGTCTAGAGACAGGTCTGTCTCCTGACCCACACACAGCCGAGGGGGCTAGTAGTGACGCGGAGACCCTAATTGATGATGATGAGGCTGATCGCACTTGGCAGCCTCGTCGTCATCAGGCTATTGCTTCCGCATCATCAGGAGAAGAGGGTGCCAGCTTGGCAGCGAGCAAAACAGTCGGTGGGTTGCCCAGGAGGCAGCAGGGTCGCAGCAGTGTCAGTGGAGCCAAACGGCCACGGAGTAGAGCACCAGCTCCACTGCAGCCTACCACCACGGCCAGTAGTGGTGCCGGTGTGCACGGAGGAAGTAGCAGTCAGCCAGTGAGGAGTAGCGGGGGCAAAGTTTCCTACTCGGCGGTGTGGCAATTTTTCGTCAAGCCGCCCGAGGAAGTAAACGTAGCCGTATGTCGACTATGTGGCCAGAAAGTAAAGCGTGGCCAGGGGGCCAATGTTGGGACTACAGCGTTGCGTCAGCATATGCAGCGTCGCCATTCGGTGGCCTGGGAAAACCGTGATAAAGATACGGCGGTTCTGCCTGCCCCAGCCCCCGCTCCATCACCCGCTCCGTTACTTGCTCCGTCACCCGACGTCAATCGCCCTCTATCAGCCAGTCAAGGCTCCAACACCTCTGCTGAGGGGAGTTGTCGCTCGTTGGCATCTTCCGCTCGTTCAGATGCTCCTTCTCCTGCTACTCCTCTTCACGGATTCCGTCAGCAGTCTTTCTTGGAATCCGTTTCCAAGAGACAACAGTTTGCGAGCACGCACCCGACGGTGCAGAAGCTGAACGTCCTCCTGTCCAAGTTGCTGGTGCTGCAGTCCCTCCCTTTCCAAGTGGTGGACTCAGCACCTTTCCGAGAAATGATGGCTTGTGCCGAGCCGCGGTGGAGAGTGCCAAGCCGGCATTTCTTCGCCAAAAAGGCAGTGCCAGCCCTGCATTCACATGTAGAAGAGATGGTGGGCCAGTCTTTGAGCATGTCGGTCTCTGCCAAAGTGCACGGCAGCGCCGACGTGTGGAGCTGTAACTACGGTCAGGGACAGTACATGTCATTTACGGCCCACTGGGTGAACGTGGTGCCGGCACAGCCGCACCAGCAACTTGGACAGGTCACGCTGCTTTTGCCTCCACGTTTGCACGTCCTTGGTCCAGCAAAGATGTCCGCCTCTACCACCTCTTCTTCCGCCGTGTCCTCAGCCGCCACCCCCGTGCCAAGTCCCATTACCCGACCGGCATATCACATGTGCAGGGCGCAACGGTGTCACGCTGTGCTGCACCTGGTATGCCTTGGCGAACGTAGTCACACAGGGGAGGAACTTCTGAGTGTAATGAACAGAGAAATCGACAGATGGCTGTCTCCGCGCAAACTCAAAATCGGAACCATGTTGACCGACAACGGAAAGAACATGGTGTCTGCTCTGCGTCAAGGAAGGTTGTGCCATGCGCCATGCATGGCTCACGTGTTCAATCTGGTTGTCAAGCGGTTCCTAAAATCCACCATCCCACTGCAAGACATCCTTAAAATGTCACGTAAACTTTGCATGCATTTCAGCCATTCCTACACCGCAAAGCACACCCTCCTTGAGCTGCAGCGGCAGAACGGAATTCCACAGCATCGCCTGATCTGCGACGTTGCAACAAGGTGGAATTCAACCCTACATATGTTAGACCGCCTTTACGAACAGCGAAAGGCCATCACCGATTTCCTGATGTTACAAGCGGATAAAGGTACTCCCCTGTGTAACTTAGATGTCAGCCATTGGCAGCTCATGCGTGACACCTGCCGCTTGCTCAGGCCCTTTGAGGAGGCCACGCTATTCGTGAGTCGGCAGGACTATGGGATGAACGACGTCATTCCTCTGTTGCACGTCCTGGAACAAATGCTGTTAACAATGGCTGGTCAGGGTGCGGTAGATGTGGCGCACAGATCTCAACGCCACATGACCCCTGTGGGGGCAGGACAGGAAGAAGAGGAGGAGGTAGAGGAGGACATTGGTGCTCAGGAATTATTGAGTGAAATGGGTGGTTTTTCCACTCAGCGGACAGGAGTGGAGGAGCAGGAGCATCTGGTAGAGGAGGAGGAGGAGACAGAGGACCCAGACGCACCGTGGCAGTATGCTGTGGAGATGGAGGCAGGGAGTCCCTCGCATTCCTTGGCACAAATGGCCCATAGCATGCTCGGTTGCTTGCGTAGCGACAGCCGAATAATAACCATCAGACAGAGGGATGACTTTTGGCTGTCCACCTTGTTGGACCCTCGCTACCGTTCAAAAATGGTGGCCTTTTTCACACCTGCTGAGAGGGAGGCCAAAATAACGTACTATAAAAACCACCTATGTAGTCAGTTGGTCTCTGCCTTTGTGCGCCAACGTCCATCCTCAGACACTGTGGGCCCTGTGCGCTCGCGTTCCGCTGCCATGGCAGCAGGGGAGGGGTGGGGTGGTAGGAGCAGTGGCAGCTCCACCAGCAGCGGCTGCCTCAGTCTGCAGTCGATGATGAGTAGCTTTCTTCACCAGCGCAGTGAGGAAACTACTAACCAGCCGCAGCAGCAGCAGCATCAGGTGGACCTGGAGCAGGACCTCAAACAACAGGCTTGGGCCTACTTGGACAGCACCCTGCCAACCGAGGTAGACAATCCCCTTGACTACTGGGCAACGAAACTTGACCTTTGGCCCCAACTAGCTGAATTTGCCCTTGAAAGGCTGTCATGCCCGGCCAGTAGCGTGGCATCGGAGCGCGTGCGGCAGGAGGTATTGTAACTCCGCGGAGGACACGACTGTCCACCCAAAGTGTGGAGAGACTCACGTTTGTGAAAATGAATCAGGCGTGGATTAGTCTGGATTTCAAACCACCAGTTCCTGACACAACTGACTAAATCCGCCATGAATCATGCCCCAAACATGTTATTAGGGACAAATGGAAGACCTCCACCTGATCCGTACATTTGTATATATATTTTATTGAGAGGCTGCTGGTCGGCCGACTCATGTTTTGCACATTTTTAATGACTTATACTCTGCAGGTCGGGCCCCTCATGAATTGGGGTTTTTAAATTATTTATACTTCGCTGGACGATTTGTAGGATACGCCGCTGTAAGGCGACCTACTTTTTTGTCACTGTGTAGACATCTATTTATAGGCCGATGTTTGGCCAGAAAGATATATTTAGTAAATACCTAGCCGTTCAAGCCGCTCACTGAACACCTCGGGAATTGCTTTGTATATCTGTCGCCTTAGGGGCCGCTGTCTGGCGACATAATTTTTTGTCACTGTGTAGACATCTATTTATAGGCCGATGTTTGGCCAGAAAGATATATTTAGTAATAACCTAGCCGTTCAAGCCGCTCACTGAACACCTCGGGAATTGCTTTGTATATCTGTCGCCTTAGGGGCCGCTGTCTGGCGACATAATTTTTTGTCACTGTGTAGACATCTATTTATAGGCCGATGTTTGGCCACAAAAATATATTTAGTAATAACCTAGCCGTTCAGGCCGCTCCCTGAACACCTCGGGAATTGCTTTGTATATCTGTCGCCTTAGAGGCCGCTGTCTGAACAGCTCATGAATTGCTTTCTATATGTGTCGCCTTTGAGGCCGCTGGCTGGACAGCTGATGAATTGATTTGTATATATGTGCTTATTGTCCGCTGTCCGGACAGCTCATGAATTACTTTTTGTATATAGCCTTCCAAACCACTCTCAGAATAAGTCATGATATTCATGCTGTGTATAGCCTTATAGGCCAATGGTCAATCAAGTCATGATTGTTATAGTGTGTATAGCCTTATAGGCCGCTGTCTTTACAACTTTATAATTCCATGCATTATATAGCCCTATCGGCCACTTTCTGGCATCCAGTTGCTGTAGCCCCCATCACCACACTGTGCCACGGGCCCCTGTACCGCCTTCTCATACTGCTGCCAGATCCATCCTCTGCCATGTGCGTCTTTGTCGTCTGCTCACGCTGCTGGGTTCCAGTTTTAAACCTAGGCCTGTGTATGGCTTCCGAATACTGCTGCCTCCACCGCCACCCTGCGCCATGTGCCTCTGTCGTCTGCTCACGCTGCTGACGGCTTCCGCTTTTTAACCTAGGCCTGTGTATGGCTTCCGAATACTGCTGCCTCCACCGCCACCCTGCGCCATGTGCCTCTGTCGTCTGCTCACGCTGCTGATGGCTTCCGCTTTTTAAACTAGTCCTGTGTATGTCTTCCCGAATACTGCTGCCTCCACCGCCACCCTGCGCCATGTGCCACTTTCGGGTCTCCTCACACTGCTGCCAGGTCCATACTGATTCATGGCCCCCTGTACCGGCTCCTCATGAACGTGGTTCAGCCGGTGTGCATCACTTAACGGCAAATCGTTGACAAATGCTGGGACGTTCAGTGTTGTGCGCATTAAGCCAGACACCAAAGGGCAGCACAGACCTGTTATTACTCGCTCAAGCATGGCTGAACAAAACCAGTCTCTACCACAAATTGGACCCAGACCTGCCCAGGGTCTCGTAAGTAGATTGCACGGAGGAGTAGAGTCCGTTATCGGAATTAAATAGACAAAACGCCACACCAAAAAGAGTGGCCATTTCCAACACTTATTCCAGAAAGAGGAACAACCCGTTTCATATACGGCCCGTAGACGTTTCACGTCTGCCACATTCAGTCGATTTAAGACGCAAGCTCCACTTCCTGTGGTCTCTGACCGTCGATATACCTTTAAGTGTCAGCTTTGAAGCTATATTCCCTCCGGAGCACTGACACTGGTGCCCTTCCGTCAACATGCCTTTAAGTTTCAGTTTTCAACCATATTCCCCACAGAAGCCAAACTCTTGGGTATCCCAGAATCTGCTCAGCGGGTCAGGGCAATAAACCTCCCGGTTCGCAGGTTGTTCCGTATTATGGATGGAAGTACGACGGTATATGATCTTCTCCGCACCCACGGCATCACCTCATAGAATCTCTGCATTGCATCTGCAATCACAACGCTGACTTCCCGGATCGCCACTCAGCCATTGGACTCTTGATAGTCGTCTCCCCACACTGCTGCTGGGGGGACTTTTTAACCTAGGCCTGTGTATGGCCTTCAATTGAAGCTGCTTCCGCTCCGCCACTCTGCCATTGGACTCTTGATAGTCGTCTCCCCACGCTTCTGCTGGGGGGACTTTTTAACATAGGCCTCTGTATGGCCTTTAATTGAAGCTGCTTACGCTCCGCCACTCTGCCATGGGCCTCTTGGGTATCCCAGAAGCTGCTCAGCGGGTCAGGGCAATAAAGCTCCCGGTTCGCAGGTTGTTCCGTCTTATGGATGGAAGTACGACGGTATATGATCTTCTTCGCACCCACGGCATCACCTCATAGAATCTCTGCATTGCATCTGCAATCACAACGCTGACTTCCCGGATCGCCACTCAGCCATTGGACTCTTGATAGTCGTCTCCCCACACTGCTGCTGGGGGGACTTTTTAACCTAGGCCTGTGTATGGCCTTCAATTGAAGCTGCTTCCGCTCCGCCACTCTGCCATTGGACTCTTGATAGTCGTCTCCCCACGCTGCTGCTGGGGGACTTTTTAACATAGGCCTCTGTATGGCCTTTAATTGAAGCTGCTTACGCTCCGCCACTCTGCCATGGGCCTCTTGGGTATCCCAGAAGCTGCTCAGCGGGTCAGGGCAATAAAGCTCCCGGTTCGCAGGTTGTTCCGTCTTATGGATGGAAGTACGACGGTATATGATCTTCTTCGCACCCACGGCATTACTTCGTAGAATTTCTGCATTGCATCTGCAATCACAACGCTGACTTCCCGGATCGCCACTCAGCCATTGGACTCTTGATAGTCGTCTCCCCACACTGCTGCTGGGGGGACTTTTTAACCTAGGCCTGTGTATGGCCTTCAATTGAAGCTGCTTCCGCTCCGCCACTCTGCCATTGGACTCTTGATAGTCGTCTCCCCACGCTGCTGCTGGGGGGACTTTTTAACCTAGGCCTGTGTATGGCCTTCAATTGAAACTGCTTCTGCTCCGCCACTCTGCCATTGGACTCTTGATAGTCGTCTCCCCACACTGCTGCTGGGGGGACTTTTTAACATAGGCCTCTGTATGGCCTTCAATTTAAGCTGCTTACGCTTCGCCACTCTGCCATGGGCCCCTGTACCGCCTCCTCTTGCTGCTGCCAGGTCCAGAGTGTGTCATGGGTCCCTGTACGGCCTCCCATTGCTGCTGACTTCATCGCCAGACTCTGCCATGTGCCACTTTCAGGTCTCCTTACACTGTTGGTGGGTTCCATTTTGTGATAGGGTGCTGTATGGCCTTCCATTGCTGCTGCCTCCACCGCCACCCTGCGCCATGTGCCTCTGTCGTCTGCTCACGCTGCTGACGGCTTCCGCTTTTTAACCGAGGCCTGTGTTTGGCTTCCGAATCCTGCTGCATCCACCGCCACCCTGCGCCATGTATCTCTGTCGTCTGCTCACGCTGCTGGCGGCTTCCGCTTTTTAACCTAGGCCTGTGTATGGCTTCAGAATAATGCTGCCTACACCGCCACCCTGCGCCATGTGCCTCTGTCGTCTGCTCACGCTGCTGCCAGGTCCATACTGATTCATGGCCCCCTGTACCGGCTCCTCATGAACGTGGTTCAGCGGGTTTGCATCACTTAACGGCAAATCGTTGACAAACGCTGGGACGTTCAGTGTTGTGCGCATTAAGCCAGACACCAAAGGGCAGCACAGACCTGTTATTACTCGCTCAAGCATGGCTGAACAAAACCAGTCTCTACCACAAATTGGACCCAGACCTGCCCAGGGTCTCGTAAGTAGATTGCACGGAGGAGTAGAGTTCGTTATTGGAATTAACTGTGAGGGACTTTTAAACCTAGGCCTGTGTATGGCCTTCAATTGAAGCTGCTTCTGCTCCGCCACTCTGCCATTGGACTCTTGATAGTCGCCTCCCCACGCTGCTGCTGGGGGGACTTTTTAACATAGGCCTCTGTATGGCCTTCAATTTTAGCTGCTTACGCTCCGCCACTCTGCCATTGGCCCCTGTACCGCCTCCTCATGCTGCTGCCAGGCCCGTAATCTGCCATGGGCCCCCGTACCGACTCCTCATGCTGCTGCCAGGCCCGTAATCTGTCATGGGCCCCTGTACCGCCTCCTCATGCTGCTGCCAGGTCCAGAGTGTGTCATGGGTCCCTGTACGGCCTCCCATTGCTGCTGTCTCCATCGCCACACTCTGCCATGTGCCACTTTCAGGTCTCCTCACACTGCTGGTGGGTTCCATTTTGTCATAGGGTGCTGTATGGCCTCCCATTGCTGCTGCCTCCACCGCAACACTGTGGCTCCACACTCTGGTTTTGGCCCCGTGACTGCCCAAATGAGTGAAGTGCGCGGTGATTCTAAGATCGACGGCACTCATCTGCATGTCATACTGACTGACAGTATTATTTCTCTTTCCCAGCAGACTCCAAGGGCATTTAAATTAAAGGTACAGTGTTCTGCACTAATATAAAGGCTCTCTGAAGCCTAGAAACACCCTTTTTATAAGTTAAATTCGCAGCGAATATATTCGGCTCGAAGCGAATTTATTCGGCGAATTCGGCGAATCAGCCGAACCGAATTTTTGAATAATTCGCTCATCTCTAATTACACTAAATAAAGCACATAAACAACAAATAGATGTCTCACCTTTATGTTGCAGAGGATGTGGGGAAAAGTGCACGATGGTGGGAATGCCCGAAGATACAAGATTACTGGGAGGGAATATTACAATATATTCAGGAGATTTGTGGAATTATTGTACAGAGAGATCCGGAGACTTGTCTATTTTATAAATTCGAACTTGGGGTAAAAATACAAAAAAACAGGGTATTATACCATCTAGTTAGTGTGGCTAAGCGCTTGATTTCCAGATATTGGCTTGCCCCAGATCCACCAAGTATGAAGGACTGGGTGAATAGCATAGAAACTATCTATAGGATGGAGGAGGTGTGTCATATTGAGGAGGATAAAATTTTAAAAAATTAGGAAATTGTGGAATTGGCTGGTCTTTAAAACATCTAAAAGATACCTAGAATTGGTTGGAATATAGGTGGACGAGCACTGGGGGGAGCTTTAATGGAGTTCCTGACAGATAAAAGGAGACAGGGGGAAAGGAATACAGATATGGAGAGATAATCAGGGGAAAGGTTAGGAATTAGGATAGTGACATGGATTAGGGACTGGAGGGGGTGTGGGGAAGGGAAGGGGGGGTTGGAGATAAGATGATTTGATGCAATTGGGAAGTATGAGTGAAGTTTTCTTCTTGTTTTTTAGTTGTGTGTGTATTTTATGCTCTTTTTGTATCAAACAAATTAATAAAAGATATAAAAAAAAAGGTAGTGTAAAGTAACGAATGTGGGTTTGACAAAATGATGCTAACAGTGTGATTGGCTTAGTATAACAACAATGATAATTTTGCTTGGACTAAAACTGCATCACAAATCAAAACAAGCAGATAGCACAATATGCAGGGTACAACATAACATAGACATGTATAAAAGACAGTGCACCGTTAATGATAGCAGATGACCCCTAAAACATTTTAAGCATCATTATATGGATAACAAGCAGGTAAATTAAAAAGTCCCTTCAGACGAAAACATGGTGTAAATCAGCTAGAAGTGTGTAAAAAGTCCATTCTAAAAAGTCTGGATAAGCTGGTCAGTAGATGATGGTGCTCAAAGAATGATACAGAAAGGAAGAAAGCCCTTCACCAAACTGATCACACTGCCTCTTACCACAGCACATTGACCACCTTGAAAAGGAATGGTCAAACAACGCTGTACAAAGCCAAAAGGGACTTCAAGGATGGACTCTCCACCAGCTTCTCTCTCAAACAACACTTTCTTTGGCTTGAAGATCGATACTTCCATATGGACAGGGTTATTCTCAAAGGATGTCAAGTAATGCACTTACATAAAAAGATAATAAAACTTGCTTATCACAAATCTCCATGTAGTGTTTCCAACCAACAAGATGGCTGCTGCTTCCTGATGTGCGGTGACGTCACATGCCGTAACTCCACCTTGGATGCTTAAAATGTTTTAGGGGGTCCTCTACTATCATTAGCACAGCACTGTCTTTTATAAGTGGGAGGGGCTCAAAACTTGAACTGACTCACTCTGCACACGGTAGCATATGGCGTAGATTACATTGCGTTCGAGGTCACGTGACATGCAAGGAGAGTGGTGAGACACATAGTGATCGGTATGTGTTGCAAAGGGAGCAAAGACATGAGTCATCTGCCGGTGGGAGCACTTGTTCACAAGCTGCCGATTCCATATCCCAGAAGGGATCTATATGCTGGAATGTTTTTCTTCTGGGTATGATGTCAGGAAATTAAAAGAGAACAAGAGGACAGCCCTAATTTAACAGAAGTCAATTCTCCACTATCCTTAAAGAGACAAGTGCTCTATGACCAAAAATTTAGTATAATAGGTAGGGAAATTTATTAGGTCAATATTTTAAGGTGACAGGCTGGTGGTGGTTTTATCAAAAGGCAGTGAAGGTGCATGAAGACAGATGCATTCACTGAGGAACTGGTGTGGTGAACCAGGAACAGTCAATAAGGCAGCCACTAAGGACTATTTATTTATGTATTTATTGTTCCGTGGAATATTTTTGATTATCTTTGGCATGTGTGGATGCTTTTATGCATAAGACTTGTGTACTTAATTAGTACAGTGCTGGATCCTTTAGTTTATATATAGACCTAATGCGATGTGGACACAAGTGATTCTGCAACAGCACAACATAGCTTAGACTGTGTTGGATTTGCAGTTGAATTGCAGATTGAAGTGATTGTGTAGGAGTAATTTACCTTTCATTTTTCTAATATGCATGTCTGTTGCTCTACCTTGCAGTCGTGTAATCATTACACAAGTGCAAGGTAGATCAACAGACATATCCATGCTGTGCTAGGTGTGTGTCATTCAGTGTAGATCTCCTCCATGCAATCATGCTGTAACTGACTCCCCAGGCCTCTGTGCCACTCCTGTATTCTGTGCACTTCACTTTGCTGCTGAAGGTGGAGAGTGGATACTTCTGTCTCCCAACAGTCCAAATGCAAGCTTCAGAGACAGTGTGAACACAACCACCCAGCACCAGGATTCACATTTGCACCCCCTACACCCCACTTCTAATACTGTTTACCTCTTAATTCCTTGCCCCCCAATGCCAGTCCTGCTCACTTTTGCATCCCTTGCAAACCCTCTTCCAACACAACTCAATCCAGCAACTCGCTTACAACACTGTTCACATGTGCAACCCTTTTTCAACACTCCTAACCTGCTTATCCCCTGCCACTGCCATCCTTTTCCAACGCTGCTCAACTATGCACCCTCTGCAACCCTCTTCCATCATTGCTCACATCTGCATACCGTAACATCTTCTGACACTGCTAGTCTCTGCACTCCTTGCCACCCTTTTCCAGTACTGCTCAAATCTGCATTTCCTGCAACCTCCTTCCATCATGCTCCCTTTAGCATTCCCTGTAACCCTGTTCCAACAATGTTTACCTCTGCATTCCATGACAGACTCTTTTAAAACTATTCACCACACAACTCTCTACTAATACTAATCACCCTTCCAACCTTTGCAGACTGTAATCCTCTTCCCCTATGGCTTACAGTTTACCTAAAGTATTAGTGACTTAGGGCTGGACAGCTTCTCCAGCCAGAGGAAGTGCTGTGGATGGAGTCAAATGACATTGGCTTTCAAATGGTATCAATTACTTTTGCTAAATTCAAATGCAAAATGTCAAAAGCAATTCCATCCTACAGATCTGAAGTTACTCCATCAAAAACTGACCAAATTAACTTAACACAACATGCCTTGTGCTAATTCTTTGTTTTTTGGTAATTTCCTTTCATATATTTTTTGCATACTATCCCTTAATATGCATTAACATTTTGTGCACACAACAGAACTCAATGTTCTTGTCTATTGTTTCCTGCATTTATTTTATTTTGTTATTGTTTATTTTTATGTTGTTTTGTTTTTAACCTTCATTTATTAAGTAATTAACCAGACATACTCCTGTTTTGCAGTCTGGAATGTTCTTGACAATCTACTAAACATAATGATTGTAAAGTACTATTGTTTAACCACTAGCCTACAGGACACTTATACCCCCTTCATGCCCAGGCCAATTTCCAGCTTTCAGCGCTGTCACACTTTGAATGACAATTGCGCGGTCATGCAACACTGTACCCATATTAAGTTTTTATCATTTTTTTGTGACAGATAGAGCTTTATTTTGGTGGTATTTAATCACCTCTGTTTTTTTTTTATTTCTTCTTACACAATCCAAAAACCACTGCAAATTTTGAAAAAAAAATGTTTTTTCTTAGTTTTTAGTATAAAATTTTGCAAATAAGTGATTTTTCTCGTTCACTGATGTGCGCTAATGAGGCTGTAGTGATGGGCACTGATAGGCTGCACTGATGGACACTGATAGGTGGCACTGATGGGCATTGACAGGCATCACTGATGGGCACTGAAAGGCAGCACTCATATATGGCACTGATAGGCGGCACTGACTAGCACTGTTAGGTGGCACTGACAGGCAGCACTGACGAGCACTGATAGGTGGCACTGATGTGCCCTGATAGGTGGCACTGACTGGCACTGATTGGCAGCACTGATAGGTGGCACTGACTGGCATTGATAGGTGGCACTGACTGGCACTGATTTGTGACACTGAAAGGCAGCTCAGATGGGCACTGAAATGTGGCATTGATATGTGGCACTGATGGGCACTGGCAGGTGGCATGGATGAGCACTGACAGCTGGCACTGATGGACAATGACAGGTAACACTACTGGGGCTACACTGATCATTAGGGCATCATCAGTGTACATGTCCCCTCCGAGGAATGCCGATTACCGGCTCTCCTCTCCTCTTGAGCTGTCAGCGTGACAGCTCATGAGGAGAGAAATGCCGATAACTGGCATTTCCCTGTTTACATGTGATCAGCTGCAATTGGACACAGCTGATCACATGACTGAGCCGACATCTTCGGCTCTTTCCGTGGATCGGTGATCCGCTGTGTCCGAGGGACACAGCGCACCACTGATTGCCACGCTCCCGGAGCCGCGCATGCGCGGTTAGAGTGGGAGGATGTCATATGACGTCCTCCCAGAACTAGAGAACCGCTTTGCGCCCGTCATTGTACTATATGGCGGGCGGGAGGCGGTTAAACATCTGTTTAGATAAACACATATAAAATAACAAAGAATAAAGACCCAGTGAGTCAAAACACAAAAATCTAAAATTCCGTATCTACAACATATGCTTTAATGACTGTGCATGTAAGTTGCCAAACATACTTTGCACTTGTTTTTATTTTTTACATGGATTGTAAAATAAAATAGCACTTTATGATGTCATGCTTTTCCTAACACAACCACATGTATCATTAAAGAACTTAAGCCCCATACACACGATGAGAACATCAGACAAATGATTGTCCGTTTTTGTTTCCTGTTTTGCATGCTAGTCTCATATCGAAAGTGAAAAGGTTACTAAAATTACAAAAATGCTTATTCGACAGAATAAAAATTAAAAAGTAATGTAATGTATTTTTCGACAAACTGTGCTGATTAAATGAAAATCATACAACCTGGTATCTTACTAGAAAAATTATTTCGGACGAAAGCTGTGTGCTAACAATCAGAATATGGTATGATCGTAACTTACGATTTTCTGACCATGTGTACTAGGCTTTACTCACAAAACTTACTAATGTTGCCCTTATCAGGACTTTCAGTCAGTATCATTAAATCTACAGCTCTCCTTATTAACATACCTTCTGCCCAGTGTGAAGCTCTCCAAGGATCCTTTCCATTTCAGTGGTCTTATTATAAAATTGCATATCCTGGGATTTATCTCACCCCTAATATATCCAATGTATTTACAGTGAATTTTCCTCCATGTGTGTCCCAGATCAGGAATTTTCTTAAGGTTTGGCATTCATTCCGGATTTCCTTTCTGGGTAGAATCATGTCCATCAAGTTGAGCATTTAGCCCAAATTGTTATATTTCTTTAGAGCCCTTCCACTTATTATTTCAAAATCATTCATAGACCGCCTTCAAGGAGATGTCAACAGATTTATTTGGCAAGATTAACGCTGCAGATTTTCCAAACATATTCTTTAGAAATTCTGGTCTGCAGGCATCCTGGGGCTACCCAATTTTTGGTTGTACTTTCTAGTGGCCCACTTCTTCAAAATTGTTCAATGGAACATTATCAATACAAAAGTCCCATGGGCTAGATTTGAGGTCCATTCTATACACTCTTATTATCTCCCTGTTGTTTTATGGTCGTTTTCAATCTTTAGCCATAGTCTATCTCCCTTTAACACCTTAGTTGCTTGATCATTAGGCTTTTGATCTTGCTATTTTGGATCTTCACCATTCTG
Source organism: Staurois parvus (assembly GCF_062004578.1). Taxonomy (NCBI): domain Eukaryota; kingdom Metazoa; phylum Chordata; class Amphibia; order Anura; family Ranidae; genus Staurois; species Staurois parvus. The sequence goes on along the minus strand of NW_028317855.1, from coordinate 10,337,131 downwards.
CTATAGGTATATACTATGTCAAACTGCTTCCTTACATGAACAAGTGAGCTGCTCAATTTTCTTCTGAGGATTAGGATGTTATGCTTGATAATTTTCACAAAAGCATAACATCTCTTGCTGTTAGAGAAACAGCTTTTAATTTACTCACCAAGTGGTATTATACCCTTTCTAGGCTTCATATTATATATCTTGAAGTTTGGGGATTATGCTTCTGTAGATGTCCACTTTAGGGATCTTTTAAACATATATTCTAGGAATGTGTGCAACTTTCCTCAGTCTGGTGCAAGATTGGGCACTCATTTGAATCTAACAATGCCAATGTGCCCCCTAGGAAATTCAATACTGGGAGTACTGCATAAAGAGGAAATTGACCCTATTTGTGTATCTACAACATGGGCTATTGCTCTGCACTGGAAATCTACAGTAATCCCCTTGTCTTCATATCTGGACAGAATAGATAATATTATGTTAATGGAAAACATCCCATATACAGTACTTTACAAGATGGGATACACCTGTTTTCTTTTAAATGGGATGCATGGGCCACTCACCATCAAATGCTTTTACCTTGATGTATACTTTTCCATTTTATAATATCTTGCTGGTCCAACACTTTTTGGCACTTTTCTGACTATTTACTCAACATGTAGTCAATACGATTCTGATATTATGGATATTCTCTATGTGCTTCTAACTTGTTATTTTTGTATGAATTTGTATACATGTCTTTAATGTACTTCTCCTATGTATATTGATGTGATATTTTGTACTCAATTTTTCTTCACTTTTTAATAAATAGTTTGTAAACAAAAGAATAACACTTTATTTACAGGTGTGCTCAAAAGTTTGCATACCCTGGCAGAAATCATGAAATGTTGGCATTTATATTGAAAATATGACTAATAAAAGACAGTTTTTTGGCCTGATCAAAGGATAGTGATCATATAAAGCCATTTATTATCACATAGTTGTTTGGCTCCTTTTTAAATCATAATGATAGCAGAAAGCACACAAATAGTCCTGATCAAACGTTTACATACCCTAGAATTTTTGGCTTTGATACAGACTCACAAGGTGACACACATGCATTAAAATGGGAGTTAAAGATTAATTTACCACATCTGTGGCTTTTTAAATTGCCATATTTTTTGCTCCAAAAGACGCACCTGACCATAAGACGCACCTAGGTTTTAGAGGAGAAAAACAAGAAAAAAATATTCTGAACCAATGAACTGCAGACACAGTACAGGAGATGACCAGAGACTGTGGACACAGTACGGAAGATGACCAGTGACTGCAGACATACTACAGGAGATGACCAGAGACTGCGGACATAGTACAGGAGATGACCAGAGACTGCGAACGTACTACAGGAGATGACCAGAGACTGCGAACGTACTACAGGAGATGACCAGAGACTGTGGACACAGTACAGGAGATGACCAGAGACTGCGGTCATAGCACAGGAGATGACCAGAGACTGCGGTCATAGTACAGGAGATGACCAGAGACTGCGGACACAGTACAGGAGATGACCAGAGACTGTGGACACAGTACAGGAGATGACCAGAGACTGCAGACAGTATAGGGGATGACCAGAGACTACGGACAGCATAGGAGATGACCAAGAGCCTGTGGACAGTATAAGGGATAACCAGAGACTGCGGACAGTATAGGGGATGACCAGAGACTGCAAACAGTATAGGGGATGACCAGAGACTGCGGACAGTATAGGGGATGACCAGAGACTGCGGACAGTACAGGGGATGACCAGAGACTGCGGACAGTACAGGAGATGACCAGGGACTGCGGACAGTATAGGGGATGACCAGATACTGCAGACAGTATAGGGGATGACCAGAGACTACGGACAGTATAGGAGATGACCAAGAGACTGCGGACAGTATAGGGGATGACCAAGAAACTGCGGACAGTATAGGGGATGACCAGATACTGCAGACAGTATAGGGGATGACCAGATACTGCAGACAGTGCAGGGGATGACCAGAGACTGCAGACAGTGCAGGGGATGACCAGAGACTGCAGACAGTGCAGGGGATGACCAGAGACTGCGGACAGTGCAGGGGATGACCAGAGACTGTGGACAGTGCAGGGGATGACCAGAGACTGCAGACAGTACAGGGGATGACCAGAGACTGCAGACAGTACAGGCGATGACCAGAAACTGCAGACAGTCCTGGGGATGACCAGCGACTGCAGACAGTACAGGGGATGACCAAGAGACTGGGGAGGGAGGGGGAGCGGGTACCTAAATTTGACAGGTACCTGCTCCCACTTCCGCGGAGTTGTCCAGTGAGGTGTGTCAATGCGTTGTCAGGTATATTGTATGCAGGCTTTTTGTTACATTGGCGCAGTAAAGGCTTCTTTCTGGCAACTCAACCATGCAGCTCATTTTTATACAAGTATCGTCATATTGTGCTCCTTAAAAGAAAAGTTTATGGTAAGTGGTGAGTTCTCCTTATCAATGGTAAGTGCCTTCAGTTGTTGGTGTTCAATGACGAGTGTCCCATGTCCCCAAATTACTGAGGGCAAGTGGTGTGTAAAATGCTGTTGGTCAGTGGTAAAAATCCAATAAAACTTTGCTGGTCAGTAGTGATGGCTATCTAAAATATTACTCATCAGTAGTGAGAGCTCCCATTTGTTGTTGTTTGGCTAGGGAAACCTCAAAAAATATAGATTCATTACTGTTTAATAGTTACTTGCCTAACAGTGAATCTCCATGTGTCCCACACTGTTGGTGCTGTCACCCAAATCTGCAAATGCATGTTAGTATCAGGACTAGACAGGGACCATTAGGCGGAATATCACTATAAGAATGTAAGCATTCCATTCTACTTAGGGCTTGTACTTTTTATATATGACAATAAACTTTTGAGCTTGAACTTACTGTGGAAATACATTACAGCTGAGCACCACAAACCAAAAACTCCATTAAATTAATTTTTAATATTCATCTATCCATCCATGCCTCCATGCTTTAATTTGCTGAGAAATCACGTTGAAAAACACTCCTGTGATCGTTTTACTGACAATTACATGATCATGCATCACTGTATCCAATGTATTCACTTTCTATTACAAATCATATCAACACAAAATTGTGGGAGAGTAGGAAATCCCTCCAAAAGGAGCCATTTTTGGTACTTTTTTTTTTTACAAATTAACAAACATACAGCTTATAACACCCAGTTGCAACATCAGGAATGGGCCTCCGTTTTCCCTATAATTGCAGCTTCAAAAGTAAGGTTTCCTTGCCACTATCTTCTGCTTAAAAATTCCTTCAGTTCCAGTAAAAAACACCACCATTCACCATATGTACTGACCTCAGAATACCAAAGCATTCAAATGTGCATATTCAGTAAAGAGCCTCATGTATAAGGATTACCATCATCACCAGGTAATTTAAGTGCAAACTCATTAAACTGTGAGAACTTACTTTGCATTTACAGAGGTCAGTATGTACTTGTAACCTCCAGAGGGTGGTGTGTCCCCAAGAAATTTTCTCTGTAAAAGTATGTTTCTCCTCAAAATGTAAGCCTTCATTGGTAAAACACATTGGGGCTTATTTACTAAAGCTGGTTCACTCAGAATCTGGTGCAGCTGTGCATGGTAGCCAATCAGCTTCTAACCTCAACTTATTCAATTAAGCTGTAGCAATAAAACCTGGAAGCTGATTAGTTTTGATGCAGAAGTTCACAAGATTCTGAGTTACCAGCTTTAGTAAATAAACCCCATTATGAGGGGCAATTCTTGGGCTGGATGTTCCTGTATTACTGACAACTGAAAAAAAGAGCTTTGGATAAAACAGATTCTGGTGTGTTGCTTTCATTGATCAATATGCTTAGATAACAAGTGGAGATGAACTTTAAGAGCACACTCCCTGGGAGTTCACAGGGAGCTAGCGAGGCACAGGTCTTGAGCATTGCTACAAGTCTGAGAGGTTTAATCTAAATCTCCTTCTCTTATATATACCTGTAAAATAAGGTAGATGGGGACAAGTCTTGCTATATATAAATTTCCTCCTGCCATTTTGCCATAAAGAGATTGGCTATGTTGAGGGCATAGTTTGCCCCCATTGCAACACCCTTGTTTTGTAAATAAAATGTATTATTGAACCATTAATTATGTGTCATGGCAAAATCCAGCAGTTCTTTTGGAGAATAAAAGTGAATATAGATGTCACAGTCTGATAAGTTTTCATTTGAATCTTCTGCTGATGATAGTAAGCCTTACAAATGAAGCACTTTACTGAATTTGTGCATTTGACCTCCTTGGTATTCTGTGGTCAATGACTCTGGTGAGTGGTGATGATTTTTATTAGAACTCTATTAATAGCATTGCTCATGGGAATTTAAAGAGACTGCACTTTTCACAACAGCAAATCAAAAGATATTTTTTCTAAAAAGAAGTTCATTTTTATTGTACAAAATGTTTTATTGTACAGAAAACATATTGAAATGTCAAGAGCATATCAATACATGAAGATTGGGTTACCAAATAATCTATACACAACACAAGCTAGACAAAAATGATAAAATGATATCCTGACACTCAACTTGTTTCGTGAAGCAGTGTTCACTTTCTCAGGAGACAGTGATGTTCCATAGGATATCAAGCCAAATACAGTCTGTGTACATCAAAATCACATATCCTTTTGTAGTAAAAAAGGTTGGGATACAATGGGAGAGGCGACATACGACGTGCTCAATCTGGGAGCTATAGAGAGGGCAGGAAACCACCACAGAAGGGCCACACCAGAAAGAAGGTGGGCCAGGTTGAATAACACTAAATAATTAGCTGGAAAAAGACAAATATTTCAAAAGTCTGGTCCCCAGAGATCCACAGTGTTCATAAAAAGGAATAAAAAAATTAGTGATTTTTCTTAGAACTGAATGAGTTTTTAAGTAGAAGATAGTGGCAAAGATATGTCACCTTGCAATTACAAAGAAAACAGAGCACGTGCTTGTATGCATGCCTGACAGCATCGGGGCATGCATACAATGAGGCGACGGATTGTGTCCTGGGGTATTTCCTCCCAGATCTGGACCAGGGCATCACTGACCTCCTGGACAGTCTGATGTGCAACCTTGCAGCTTCGGATGGACCAAAACATGATATCCCAGAGGTGTTCTATTGGATTTAGGTCAGGAGAGTGTGGGGCCATTCAGTGGTACCAATTACTTCAGGCTATAGGAACTGTCTGCACACTCTTGCCACATTAAGTCAGGCAACAGGACCCACTGCACCAGTGTAGGGTCTGGCAATGGATCCAAGGATTTCATCCTGATACCTAATGGCAGTCAGGGTGCCATTGTCTAGCCTGTAATGGTCTGTGCTTCCCTCCATGGATATGCCTCCCCAGACCATCACTGACCCACCACCAAAATGGTCATGCTGAACGATGTTACAGGCAGCATAACATCCTCCATGGATTCTCCAGACCCTTTCACATCTGTCATATGTGCTCAAGGTGAATCTGCTCTAGGGAAAAAAATGTCAGTGGCCTCCACCTGTTAATCCATTCCTGTTGTGTGGGTCATCTCATTGTTGCCCATCAAGTACACCTTTTGTTAATTTCATTACCACCAAAGCAGCTGAAACTGATTAACAACCCCATCTGCTACTTAACTGACCAGTTCAATATATAATATCCCAGGAGTTTAATTGACTTGACGCTATACTCTGATTAAAAAGTGTTCCTTTAATTTTTTTGAGCAGTGTATATCAGAGTCCTTGTTGCTAGATGTCTTTATGTACAAGATTGTGGATACAAGTGCAGACATTTTAATTTTATGTTACATACTCTTTTGATTTAAATTTGCTCTGCTGCTTGTATAATTTGATATGGATGTGTGGAATACTAGAGATAAGCATTCCATTAATGTGGATGATGTGTGTACAAACAATGAGACACATGGTAATCTACAGGGAATGTTTATACATTTAAAAAATGTTATGTGATCTGAGATAAGATTATAGTGGGATATTACTTTGATGCTACCCTCTTTATATGAGAGGAAGGATTAGATTATTTAATGGTGTTCATGGACATACTTAATGACAATCATAGGAATATCAAACTACCTTTCAAGTAAACAAGCTAATCTCTCAAATTTGACCCTGTTTGTAAAGATGGAATCATAGGTATTAGATCCTTTTTCAAGAATACAGATATGATTTTTTTTTCCAGTAAAAAGTTATCATCACCCAACATGGGTAAAACATGTCCCAATAGGACAATTCATTAGAATCAAAAGAAAAGGTGATGACATTAAAGCACACATGGGTATCTATACTGAAAAATAGATTTCTTGAAAAAAAGATACAAAGAGAAGGAATTGGAGAGGGGAATTAATAAAATAAGACAGATGGATAAAAATATCTTATTACAGAAATGAAGACTGACAGTACAGACTCAAAGATTAACTGCTCTATAATTACTAATTGTCTTATGCAATGTCATGAAGGAAATGGACTTTAAAGAGGCATTGGCTAATTTCAGGGTTGACAACCAACCACAACAACATGGGAAATTTACTGACAGAACACCTTTTTTTTTTACTGATAACTAGAGATGAGCGAATTATTCAAAAATTCGATTCGGCCGATTCGCCGAATTTGCGGGAGAAATTCGATTCGATGCGAATTTATTCGCTGCGAATTTAACTTATTAAAAGGGTTTCTAGGCTTCAGAGAGCCTTTATATTAGTGCAGAACACTGTACCTTTAATTTAAATGCCCTTGGAGTCTGCTGGGGAAGAGAAATAATACTGTCAGTCAGTATGACATGCAGATGAGTGCCATCGATCTTAGAATCACCGCACACTTCACTCATTTGGGCAGTCACGGGGCACGACGAAGAAGAAGAAGAAGAAGAAGAATGAAAAGAAGAAGAAGAAGAATGAAAAGAAGAAGAAGAAGAATGAAAAGAAGAATAAAAAGAAGAAGAAGAATGAAAAGAAGAATGAAAAGAAGAAGAAGAAGAATGAAAAGAAGAAGAAGAAGAATGAAAAGAAGAGGAAGAAGAATGAAAAGAAGAATGAAAAGAAGAAGAAGAAGAATGAAAAGAAGAATGAAAAGAAGAAGAAGAAGAATGAAAAGAAGAAGAAGAAGAATGAAAAGAAGAATGAAAAGAAGAAGAAGAAGAATGAAAAGAAGAAGAATGAAAAGAAGAATGAAAAGAAGAATGAGAAGAATGAAAAGAAGAATGAAAAGAAGAAGAAGAAGAATGAAAAGAAGAATGAGAAGAAGAATGAAAAGAAGAATGAGAAGAATGAAAAAAAGAATGAAAAGAAGAAGAAAAAGAATGAAAAGAAGAAGAAGAAGAAGAAGAAGAATGAAAAGAAGAAGAAGAAGAATGAAAAGAAGAAGAAGAATGAAAAGAAGAAGAAGAACAAAGAAAAGAAGAAGAAGAAGAATGAAAAGAAGAATGAAAAGAAGAAGAATGAAAAGAAGAATGAAAAGAAGAATGAAAAGAAGAATGAAAAGAAGAAGAAGAATGAAAAGAAGAAGAAGAAGAAGAATGAAAAGAAGAATGAAAAGAAGAAGAAGAAGAATGAAAAGAAGAATGAAAAGAAGAATGAAAAGAAGAATGAAAAGAAGAAGAAGAATGAAAAGAAGAAGAAGAAGAAGAATGAAAAGAAGAATGAAAAGAAGAAGAAGAATGAAAAGAAGAATGAAAAGAAGAAGAAGAAGAATGAAAAGAAGAAGAATGAGAAGATGAAGAATGAAAAGAAGAAGAAGAAGAATGAAAAGAAGAAGAAGAAGAATGAAAAGAAGAAGAAGAAGAATGAAAAGAAGAATGAAAAGAAGAAGAAGAATGAAAAGAAGAAGAAGAAGAATGAAAAGAAGAATGAAAAGAAGAAGAAGAATGAAAGAAGAATGAAAAGAAGAAGAAGAAGAATGAAAAGAAGAAGAAGAAGAAGAATGAAAAGAAGAAGAATGAAAAGAAGAATGAGAAGAATGAAAAGAAGAAGAATGAAAAGAAGAAGAAGAAGAATGAAAAGAAGAATGAAAAGAAGAAGAAGAAGAATGAAAAGAAGAAGAAGAATGAAAAGAAGAATGAAAAGAAGAAGAATAATGAAAAGAAGAAGAAGAAGAAGAATGAAAAGAAGAAGAAGAAGAATGAAAAGAAGAAGAATGAAAAGAAGAAGAAGAAGAATGAAAAGAAGAATGAAAAGAAGAATGAAAAGAAGAATGAGAAGAAGAATGAGAAAAATGAAAAGAAGAAGAATGAAAAGAAGAATGAGAAGAAGAATGAAAAGAAGAATGAAAAGAAGAATGAGAAGAATGAAAAGAAGAATGAAAAGAAGAAGAAGAAGAATGAAAAGAAGAAGAAGAAGAATGAAAAGAAGAATGAAAAGAAGAAGAATGAAAAGAAGAAGAAGAAGAATGAAAAGAAGAAGAAGAAGAAGAATGAAAAGAAGAATGAAAAGAAGAAGAAGAATGAAAAGAAGAAGAAGAAGAATGAAAAGAAGAATGAAAAGAAGAAGAAGAATGAAAAGAAGAAGAATGAGAAGATGAAGAATGAAAAGAAGAATGAAAAGAAGAATGAGAAGAATGAAAAGAAGAAGAATGAAAAGAAGAAGAAGAATGAAAAGAAGAAGAAGAAGAATGAAAAGAAGAAGAAGAAGAATGAAAAGAAGAATGAAACGAAGAATGAAAAGAAGAATGAAAAGAAGAAGAAGAAGAATGAAAAGAAGAATGAAAAGAAGAAGAAGAAGAAGAAGAAGAAGAATGAAAGAAGAATGAAAAGAAGAAGAAGAAGAATGAAAAGAAGAAGAAGAAGAAGAAGAATGAAAAGAAGAAGAAGAAGAATGAAAAGAAGAATGAGAAGAATGAAAAGAAGAAGAATGAAAAGAAGAAGAAGAAGAATGAAAAGAAGAATGAAAAGAAGAATGAAAAGAAGAAGAAGAAGATTGAAAAGAAGAAGAAGAATGAAAAGAAGAATGAAAAGAAGAAGAAGAATGAAAAGAAGAAGAAGAAGAATGAAAAGAAGAAGAATGAAAAGAAGAATGAAAAGAAGAAGAAGAAGAATGAAAAGAAGAATGAGAAGAAGAATGAAAAGAAGAATGAAAAGAAGAATGAAAAGAAGAATGAGAAGAAGAATGAGAAGAATGAAAAGAAGAAGAATGAAAAGAAGAATGAGAAGAAGAATGAAAAGAAGAATGAAAAGAAGAATGAGAAGAATGAAAAGAAGAATGAAAAGAAGAAGAAGAAGAATGAAAAGAAGAAGAAGAAGAATGAAAAGAAGAAGAAGAAGAATGAAAAGAAGAAGAATGAGAAGATGAAGAATGAAAAGAAGAATGAAAAGAAGAATGAGAAGAATGAAAAGAAGAAGAATGAAAAGAAGAAGAAGAAGAATGAAAAGAAGAATGAAAAGAAGAAGAAGAAGAAGAATGAAAAGAAGAATGAGAAGAATGAAAAGAAGAAGAATGAAAAGAAGAATGAGAAGAAGAATGAAAAGAAGAAGAAGAAGAATGAAAAGAAGAATGAGAAGAATGAAAAGAAGAATGAAAAGAAGAAGAAGAAGAAGAATGAAAAGAAAAATGAGAAGAAGAATGAAAAGAAGAATGAAAAGAAGAATGAAAAGAAGAATGAGAAGAAGAATGAGAAGAATGAAAAGAAGAAGAATGAAAAGAAGAATGAGAAGAAGAATGAAAAGAAGAATGAAAAGAAGAATGAGAAGAATGAAAAGAAGAATGAAAAGAGAAAGAAGAAGAATGAAAAGAAGAAGAAGAAGTATGAAAAGAAGAATGAAAAGAAGAAGAAGAAGAATGAAAAGAAGAAGAAGAAGAAGAATGAAAAGAAGAAGAATGAGAAGATGAAGAATGAAAAGAAGAATGAAAAGAAGAATGAGAAGAATGAAAAGAAGAAGAATGAAAAGAAGAAGAAGAAGAATGAAAAGAAGAATGAGAAGAATGAAAAGAAGAAGAATGAAAAGAAGAATGAGAAGAAGAATGAAAAGAAGAAGAATGAAAAGAAGAATGAGAAGAATGAAAAGAAGAATGAAAAGAAGAAGAAGAAGAATGAAAAGAAGAATGAGAAGAAGAATGAAAAGAAGAATGAGAAGAATGAAAAGAAGAAGAAAAAGAATGAAAAGAAGAAGAAGAAGAATGAAAAGAAGAATGAAAAGAATGAAAAGAAGAATGAAAAGAAGAAGAAGAATGAAAAGAAGAAGAAGAATGAAAAGAAGAAGAAGAACAATGAAAAGAAGAAGAAGAAGAATGAAAAGAAGAATGAAAAGAAGAATGAAAAGAAGAATGAAAAGAAAAATGAGAAGAATGAAAAGAAGAAGAAGAAGAATGAAAAGAAGAATGAGAAGAAGAATGAAAAGAAGAATGAAAAGAAGAATGAAAAGAAGAAGAAGAATGAAAAGAAGAAGAAGAAGAAGAATGAAAAGAAGAATGAAAAGAAGAAGAAGAATGAAAAGAAGAAGAAGAAGAATGAAAAGAAGAATGAAAAGAAGAAGAAGAAGAATGAAAAGAAGAAGAATGAGAAGATGAAGAATGAAAAGAAGAAGAAGAAGAAGAATGAAAAGAAGAAGAAGAAGAAGAATGAAAAGAAGAATGAAAAGAAGAAGAAGAAGAATGAAAAGAAGAATGAAAAGAAGAAGAAGAAGAATGAAAAGAAGAATGAAAAGAAGAAGAAGAAGAAGAAGAAGAATGAAAAGAAGAAGAAGAAGAATGAAAAGAAGAATGAGAAGAATGAAAAGAAGAAGAAGAAGAATGAAAAGAAGAAGAAGAAGAATGAAAAGAAGAATGAAAAGAAGAAGAATGAAAAGAAGAATGAAAAGAAGAAGAAGAATGAAAAGAAGAAGAAGAAGAAGAATGAAAAGAAGAAGAAGAAGAATGAAAAGAAGAAGAATGAAAAGAAGAATGAAAAGAAGAAGAAGAAGAATGAAAAGAAGAAGAATAAGAATGAAAAGAAGAAGAATGAAAAGAAGAAGAAGAAGAATGAAAAGAAGAATGAAAAGAAGAAGAAGAAGAATAAAAAGAAGAAGAAGAAGAATGAAAAGAAGAATGAAAAGAAGAAGAAGAAGAATGAAAAGAAGAAGAATGAAAAGAAGAGGAAGAAGAATGAAAAGAAGAATGAAAAGAAGAAGAAGAAGAATGAAAAGAAGAATCAAAAGAAGAAGAAGAAGAATGAAAAGAAGAATGAATAGAAGAATGAAAAGAAGAATGAAAAGAAGAAGAAGAATGAAAAGAAGAATGAAAAGAAGAAGAAGAATGAAAAGAAGAAGAAGAAGAATGAAAAGAAGAATGAAAAGAAGAAGAAGAAGAATGAAAAGAAGAAGAAGAAGAAGAATGAAAAGAAGAATGAAAAGAAGAAGAAGAATGAAAAGAAGAATGAAAAGAAGAAGAAGAAGAATGAAAAGAAGAAGAAGAATGAAAAGAAGAATGAGAAGAAGAATGAAAAGAAGAATGAAAAGAAGAATGAGAAGAATGAAAAGAAGAAGAAGAAGAATGAAAAGAAGAAGAAGAAGAAGAATGAAAAGAAGAAGAAGAAGAATGAAAAGAAGAAGAAGAAGAAGAAGAATGAAAAGAAGAATGAAAAGAAGAAGAAGAAGAATGAAAAGAAGAAGAAGAAGAATGAAAAGAAGAATGAGAAGAATGAAAAGAAGAATGAAAAGAAGAAGAAGAATGAAAAGAAGAAGAAGAAGAATGAAAAGAAGAATGAAAAGAAGAAGAAGAAGAAGAATGAAAAGAAGAAGAAGAAGAATGAAAAGAAGAATGAAAAGAAGAAGAATTAAAAGAAGAAGAAGAAGAATGAAAAGAAGAATGAAAAGAAGAAGAAGAAGAATGAAAAGAAGAAGAAGAAGAATGAAAAGAAGAATGAGAAGAAGAATGAAAAGAAGAATGAAAAGAAGAATGAGAAGAATGAAAAGAAGAATGAAAAGAAGAAGAAGAAGAATGAAAAGAAGAAGAAGAAGAATGAAAAGAAGAATGAAAAGAAGAAGAATGAAAAGAAGAAGAAGAAGAATGAAAAGAAGAAGAAGAAGAGGAATGAAAAGAAAAAGAAGAATGAAAAGAAGAAGAATTCCAGTACAGCAAAAAGTGTATCTGCAGAGAGCTCCGCTATTTCTGACAGTTCTCTGACAGTTCCTTCACATTTCCATTGAAACATTGTATCTATTTATTTCCGAATAAAAACATCTGTATCCTAAATGGAAACAAATAGATACAATGTTTCAACCGCTGTAAATGAACTGTCAGAACTGTCAGAGAACTGTCAGAAATAACGGAACTCTCTGCAGTGACACTTTTTGCCGGCTGATCGGGGAAAATTCGCTTCGTGCACCCGAAGTTTGCTAAAATTCGGATTCGGTGCGAATCGAATTTTTCCTAATATTCTAAACGAATTCCACTTCGCCAAGTTCGATTCGCTCATCTCTACTGATAACCTTAAATATGACAGAAACTCCTGTTATAAACAAGGAAAATATAATCAGTATAGAAACATTACCAATATTCATAAAAGTGAATCTGCTTGGTTTTATAATAAAACGGTCAAAGCAGCATGACAAATGTGAGCATGACTAGAATTATGAAAAAACCTGGGGGGACCCAGAGAAGTCCTGAAGCATGGAAGCTGGCTTAAAGGGGGATGATGAAACATAACCTGAACATGGCTGTGTACACTACACATCAAGACCACAGACCTGGTACAATCAAAATACGTACTATGCCAAAAGTCTCACAAACACACATAAACTTCAGGACAAAAGATTGTTTTTTTTTTTTAATCTAGAGCAATAGAGAGGGGAGAAGAGGGGGGGTAGAGAGGGGGACAGAGAGAGAAGGGGGAAGGAAAATAGAGGAGAGAGAGAGAGAGAGAGGGAGGGGAAAAGATAGAGCAGACAGAAAGAGAGGGGGGAAAGAAAGGTGGGTGGAGAGGGCAGAAAATAGAGAGGGGGGAAGTGATTGGGGGAAATGGGGGAAAAATAGAAATCGGGGGGTGATTGCGGGGGAAATAGGGAGGGGAAGGGGGGAGAGAGAAATAAAGTGAGAATGAGAAAGACTGGATAGAAAGCAGGAGGAGAGAGACTAAGGGCAGTTGGATGTGAAAGCATGTCCACTGCAACACAAAAAAGAAAAAGTGCCATAAATAGGGGTGTATCTACCCATCAAAAAGCATTTCCCTGACTCACCATAATTGAGGTGTGGATTCTAAACCAAAAAGCTTATAAGATAATGTTAGCAGCTGACAAGAGCAGACCTGCCAAAAAAGACGGTATATTATGAATCCTATGCGGAGTAAATATTCACTATAAATAGTGGATGCAAATATTTTATTGAGATCAATTAGATCATGAAAGGTAGGCATTGGAATCATGGTGAACACATTGTCAATCTTGAAATTAAAATCAATAAATAAAAACAAAAAAAGTTCTGCATTTTCACTTAGCTGCATCTATGGCAGAAAAAGCCATACTGAATATTGGGCAAAGATTTCTTCTATGTTAAGGTATAGGAAGTCCATAGTGTTGAATCCAATATAGATATATCTTCAGTGTTTAAGTTTCGTAATCTTTGTCGTCTATCTTTGAGATATCAAACATTTCCTTCAAATGTTCATCAAAATGTGGTGATGACAGATGAATGATGAAAGTCCTGAAGAATAAATAGGTGATAAGTAAAAGGATCCTGGAATAGATGCTATAGGTCTATTCTTATCCTGCATCATCAAGCTAAATCCTTAATACAAAAAACATGGCCTCTGAAGGAGGAGTATATCATGGTATTCAATATTACCTTCTTTGCAGTTCATCATCATCACATAGATTGGTTGAGACAATTTCATTGTGTATGGCCAATTGCAGCCGGCCGATATTCCTTAAATAAAGTACTTTCAATGGATAACAGTAATGGGAAATCTACAACAAATGAATAATACGGATGTTACTACACAAAAAATCAATCATAATAATGGGCAGTTCCAAAAGAGATAATAATTACCCTGATGGAGATCATGTTTGTTTCCACTTGTAGAATATGGATCTATGTGGATCCTGAATAAAGATGAGGGGTGTATATCCTCCTATATGCCAAAAACTGTATAACCTATAATAGGTATAACTTGATTGTGCAATATTGCACTGGACATGTATGTAAAAATCCTTCTAATGGCTCCAAAAATTCCTCTTCTATGTAAGAGCAAAGCGGTTCCTTTGAGAGGTTCTTAGGACAGACCGTCCCGTTTTGCATATGATAATGCTTATCGCAAAATAAAAAATCAATATTCACCTATAAAAGGCCCAAAAATTTCTCTATAAATAAGAGTGCTGGAGTTCCTTAATGAGGTTCAGAACATATACATCCCGTATATATAGAGATTGCAAGATATGACTAAGCTCTATTCAAGGATTACTTGCCACCAATGGAAGTGGTATTGCGCCACTTAGAATTAAATGAACTCCCGGGAGTCATCCTAAGTACTGGCGGTTTTCCGCCTTCCCAGTATTTGTCCAAGATGGAGGCATGTGGGGTGTGCCTCTTTCCCCTCATGGACATCGCAGCATGGAAGGACACAGAACGTGATGATGTCACTACGTTGACGCGCTTCGTCCGCCAATCATTGTGGACTTCATCAGAACTGGGAGGGGACAGCTTTTCACATTCCTTTTATAGTGCAGGCGCCTACCCTGTTTATTATGAACAAATGTGAAAAAATATTTTTTAATATATACTGCTCAAAAAAATTAAAGGAACACTTTGAAAACACATCAGATCTCAATGGGGAAAATATGCTAGATATCTATACTGTTATGAACTGGGTAATGTGTTAGGTACGTAAGGATGCTCATCGTTTGATGGAAATGAAAATGATCAACCTACAGAGGACTGAATTCAAAGACACCCCAAAAATCAAAGTGAAAAAATTATGCAGCAGGCTAGTCCATTTTGCTGAAATTTCATTGCAGCAACTTAAAATGGTACTTAGTAGTTTGTATGGCCCCCACGTACTTGTATGCATGCCTGACAATGTCAGGGCATGCTCCTAATGAGACGACAGATGGTGCCCTGGGATATTTCCTCCCAGATCTCGACCAGGGCATCACTGAGCTCCTGGACAGTCTGAGGTGCAACCTGGTGGCATCAGATGGACCAAAACATGATATCCCAGAGGTGTTCTATTGGATTAAGGTCAGGCGAGCATGGGGGCTATTCAATAGTATCAAATCCTTCATCCTCCAGGACCTGCCTGCATACTCTCGCCACATGAGGCTAGGCATTGTTGTGCACCAGGAAGAACCCAGGACCAACTGCACCAGTGTAGGGTCTGACAATGGGTCCAAGGATTTCATGCCGATATCTAATAGCAGTCAGGGAGACATTGTCTAGCCTGTAGAGGTCTGTGTGTCCCTCCATAGATATGCCTCCCCAGAACATCACTGACCCACCACCAAAACGGTGATGCTGAAGGATGTTACAGGCAGCATAACATTCTCCACAGCTTCTCCAGACCCTTTCACGTCTGTCACATGTGCTCAGGATGAACCTGCTCTCATCTGTGAAAAGCACAGGGTGCCAGTGGTGGACCTGCCAATTCTGATGTTCAATGGCAAATGCCAATTGAGCTCTATGGTTCCGGGCAGTGAGCAGAGGGCCCACTAGAGTACGTCAGGCCCTCAAGCCATCCTCATGAAGTCTGTTTCTGATTGTTTGGTTAGAGACAGTCACACCAGTGGCCTGCTGGAGGTAATTTTGTAGGGTTCTGGCAGTGCTCATCCTGTTCCTCCTTGCACAAAGGAGCAGATACCGGTCCTACTGATGGGTTAAGGACCTTCTATGGCCTTGTCCAGCTCTCATAGAGTAACTGCCTGTCTCCTGGAATCTCCTTCATGCTCTTAAGACTGTGCTGGGAGATACAGCAAACCTGCTGGCAATGGCACTTATTGATGTGCCATCCTGGAGGAGCTGGACTGCCTGTGCAATCTCTGTAGGGTCCAGGTATCGCCTCATGCTACCAGTACTGACAATGACCCTAACCATATGCAAAACAAGTGAAAAACAGTCAGAAAAGATGAACAGGGAAAAAATGTAAGTGGCCTCCACTTGTAAAAGCATTCCTGTTTTGGGGGTCATTTCATTGTTGCCCATCTAGTGCACCTGTTGTTAATTTCATTAACACCAAAGCAGCTAAAACTGATTAACAACCCCCTCTGCTACTTTACTGACCAGATCAATATCCCAGGAGTTTAATTGACTTGATGCTATACTCTGATTAAAAAGTGTTCCTTTAATTTTTTTTTCAGCAGTGTATAAATGTGAAGCTGACCCTTTAAAAGTGTAAATGACACTTGCAACAAATAATGACATAAAAATGTAGGCACTGAACACAAAAAAAATTGTTAAACATAAAACAAAGTATGTATTATATAAATAAATGTCCATAAATTAAACAGTCCCCACACCATGTAGAATAAGTATTGCAACAGTTCCAGCCAGCCAGAATTTTGGGCCGGATGTAATGGAACCAGAAGTCAGACAATGGTAGAGTTTTAACTAGTTTTGCTATCCAGTGTCTTCAGGAAGCCATGAAGCTGCCATTTTCCCTTAGATTTTTGTATAGCCCACAACCCTGTGACTGGTGCATAAGTTTTACTTCCCTTTAACACTATAAATTTGGCTGTCTGAGGTGGAATAGTACAAAGCTCTTAATCACATATTAAGCATAAACACATTAAAAAAAAGCCCTCTGTTCAGATAATTACATTATAAACCTTCTATTATCAAATTACTTAGAAACCTTCTATTAACCACTTGAGCTCCAGAGGATTTACCCCCCTTAATGACCAGGCCTCTTTTTGCTACTCGGCGCTGCACTAATTCAACTGATAATTGCGCAGTCATTCAATGCTGCACTCAAACGAAATTTACGTCCTTTTTTCACACAAATAGAGCTTTCTTTCGGTGTAATTTTATCACCTGTGTGTTTTTTATTTTTCACGCTATAAACAAAAAAAGGCCAAAAATTTTGAAGAAAAACAATATTTTTTACTTTCAGCTATAAAAAATATATAGTAAACTCAAAGTTGGTTATAGCGTCTACAAACTATGGTATAAATACTGCAATTTACGCCATTTTTCTGCTATACAGCGCTGCGCTAGTTTAACGGACAATTGCGCGATCATGCAATACGGTACATAAATTAAATTTACATCCTTTTTTTCCCCACAAATTGAGCTTTCTTTCGGTGGTATTTGATCGCCTGTGCGGTTTTTATTTTTTGCGCTATAAAAAAAAAGGCTGACAATTTTGAGGAAAAAAAACAATATTTTGGACTTTTTGCTATAAAACATGTCCAGTAAAAAAAAAATGCAAAAATCAAATTTAGTTATAAATTTCTGCCAAAATGCATTCTGCAACATGTCTTTGCTAAAAAAAAAACCCCAATACATGTAAATTAATTGGTTTACGTGAAAGTTATAGCGTTTACAAGTGGCGGGAAAGATACTGGGATTTTTAGGGGTTTTTTGGTTTTTTTTTTATACTAATAATGGCGGCAATCAGCGAATTATTGCGGCGATCAGGGACTTCTAGCAGCGACCAGCGACTTATGGCGGGACTGCGGCGGACATTCTGACATTGGGGGGTACTGACTTGGGGTCACTGACATCCCCAAAAACACTAATACAGTGATCAGTGGAAAAAAAAAACACTGACACTGTACTAATGGCAATGGGGAAGAAGGGGTTAACTTTATTTTGCAGGGAAGGGTTATAGGAGTGAGGGGAGTGTTTTACTAGGGGGCGGGGGTGTGTACTGGGCGGGACAAGGCTGATCGAGAAAGAGAAACTGTTCTTTCTCGATCAGCTCATCCTCGAGCTGACAGGGAAGTGACAGACAGCACAGCTACTGCAGCTAAGGACCGGCTGTGTCCCGGCAAGTCACATCTGCGGCGGTGATAGGCGGGACAAATAGGGCGGCGGCGCGCCTCGCACGCGCCCCCTATTTGTTTACAAAACACACATTTTAAAACGTGGTTTTGCCTGCGAGTGCCGCCCTGCCGCCGTATATCTACAGTGGCAGGGCGGCAAGTGGTTAAATAAATACTATTTAGACGCTTTTTATTAGTTGGTAACAGCATCTCATGAGTACTAATTCACAGGACAATCTAGTGGCGGAAAAATAAATCTACATTTCTATAAAATATAAATTATAAAAAAAATGACATTTATATACAAACTAATATATCCCTCCCCATTTTCCCAAAGATAGGTCAAATGGATGGGTATATATTATAGACTCCCTATCCAACAAATAAACAATACTAAACAATATTAAAATTTTAAAAATTTACAAATAAAAAACTGTAAAAATAATAACCCCCTCAGAAATCAAAAATTGGTAAAGGAAACAAGTTGAATCGATATCTATATTGAAACTAAGTCGAGTCAACATGTCTAACTCGTATATTCACTTGGTCTCATTCTGGGATACCATTTTTTGAAGGTCACCCCCTCCAATGTCTACAGACTCAGGCACGACATGGATTCATCCCTTTTATGATTTTATGGTATTGACAAAGTCAGAAATGATTGTAAACACTATGGGGTTGATTTACTAAAGACAAATACACTCACCGGCCACTTTATTAGGTACACCTTGCTACCTGGTGTGGTCTTCTGCTGCTGTAGCCCATCTGCTTCAAGGTTCAACATGTTGTGCTTTCAGAAATTATATTCTGCATACCTTGGTTGTAACGAGTGATTATTCGAGTTACTGCTGCCTATCATCTCAAACCAGTCTACCCCTTCTCCTCTGACCTCTGACATTATCAAGGTATTTTTGTCCACACAACTGCTGCTTACTGGATATTTTCTCTTTTTCAGACCATTCTCTGAAACCCTAGAAATGGTTGTGCATGAAAATCCCAGTAGATTAGCAGTTTTTGAAATACTCACACCAACTCGTCTGGCACAAACAGCCATGCCATGTTCACAGTCACTTAAATTCCCTTTCCTCCCCATTCTGATACTCGGTTTGAAATTCAGCAAGTTGTCTTCACCACGTCTAGACAGCTAAATGCATTGAGTTTCTGCCATGTGATTGACTGTTTAACAATCTGTGTTACCAAGCAATTAAACAGGTGTACCTAATAAAGTGGATGGTGAGTGTATACTGTGCAATGCATGAGAACTTGTTCCAGAGCTTAGTAAATGAGGTAAAGCTTCACTTTGCAAAGAATACCCAAAAACATGGAAGGAAAATGCACATGTTTGGATGATAGAAATCACTGCACTTTTGAGTGCACTTACAGTGCCTTTAGTTAATCAACCCCTATGTTTCTGAAGCCCATTTTTTATATTGGTTATATGTTCACTAATACGTTTAGATAGTTTAAGGGTAGTCCTTCCTACTTACTGCTTATTGCAGGGACACATCAGCAAATACGTTACTTATTTACTGTCACATGTAATAAAGTCGTTATTCCATATGACAGCCAATACAGGGGGTATTTCCCCTCCAGACCAGATGGAGGGGGGGAGGGGGGTAACAACAGAGGTAAAGCCCCACCATGTTATGAATATCACCAAGGGGGAGGAATGGAGAGGATGGAAAGAGCCTTTACAGGGCTTATCACACCCCTGGCCCACTGTATCCACAAGGGACTCCCCAGTATTTCAACACCCTTTGGGGAAGAAAAGAAGGAGAGGGTGCAGAGGGGGCAGAAAGAAAAGGAAAAAAGGGAAAATTAGATACAAGCATTTTTAATCCTTTAGATGTGGAATTTTCTGAACAGGAACTGGATTTATTAAGGGAAGGTTTAAAAACTTGATTCAGACAAATTTCTTGATAAGTTTGAAGTCTATGTAGACATGAAGATTTGCTAGGAAACTTAATATTAAGAAGTTTTTTTTCTGAAAACCAGAGAAGAAATGAATGATGGATTTGTACATAGTGGGTTAAAAATCAATATATCAGTATATTGAAGTATTTAAAAACATGGTGCAAGGAGAGATTAAAAATTTTCCCACTTTTAAGAAAAGGAAGGTTAAAGATATTAAAGGTGTAAAAGCTTTGGAAGGTAGGAAAGGTGTGTTCATTAGACTGGAGAAAGGTTGAGGGCTAAATGATTCTTATTAAGGAGATGTATGATAAGGAATTACAGAAAATAGTGAATGACACAACTACATATAAAAAGCTATTAGGATATCCCACTAGCAATTTTAAAAAACAGAATGTCTGGTGAAGAATGGAGCCAAGAGAAAGGTTTTGGACAAAAATGAAGCTAAATATTTGACAATTAAACCCCCCAGGATACCAGTCATACCTCAAAAAATGATAGTTCATAATAACAAACTTAGCCCACTGGGGTGACCCTTTATTAGTAGTATCAACTCCATATATTCTAGATTGGGCTAATATGTTGATTTATACCTAAAACCTTTAACCAGTAAAGGGAAGGTATTCTTAAAAGATAGTAAAGATCTGAATAATATCCTAAAAGTTGTCCGTGTTAGTGATCAAAGTTATTTGGTGACAGTGGATATCGAGTCACTTTATACCAATATTAAGCCAAGGGATGCTTTATAAGCCACTAAGTGGGCCTTGGAAGATGTATCAGATCTAAAAAAATCACAATTCCCATTTATATTAGAAGCACGTGATAAGGTCATGTCAAATTATTTTTGGCATAAAGGAGATTTTTATAGCCAGATTAAAAGGGTAGCCAAAGGAGCTATATATTCCACTAGCAAATATCTTTCTAAATAAATGAGAAGAAGAAAATGTCTTTACTGGTGACTGGCCTCAATTAAAAATGTATAAAAGATATATAGACAATATAATGATGTTATGGGAAGGGTAGGGGGAAGATCTAGAAATCTTTTTGGAATACCCTAATTCAAACCAGTATGGTATCACATTTACCAGTAATTATGATAAGAATCTAGTTAATTTTCTGGATCTGGAAATCTTTAAAGAGGAACAATATTTGTGGACCCATGCACATTTTAAAGGGACCGACAGAAACGGTTACATTTCCACCAGGAGTTACCATTATTATTATACAGTATTTATAAAGCGCCTATAGTTCGCTCAGAACTGTACATTACAAAGGGGGAAAGAACATGTGACAGAACAATACCAATACAATGCAAAACATGAGGGGATTGTCTATCCATCACCCTGGATAGACAAAAGCAGTCCCCGAAGGCCAGTTCATGTGCATAAAATGGATTTGTAACAGAAACTGTGACCATCTGATGCAAACTAATGTGTTGACTAACAGGTTTATCGAAAAATTATACAAAAAGAAACATTTTGTATCTATTAGAGAAAAGGTGGGTGAAATGAATAGGGAGGATCTGCTAAAGACGGGAGGAAATATAGATCAGGTATTTGATATAGCTTTTGTTACATGGTTTTACCCATGACTGTCTCAAGATGACTTTAAGGCTGTTGTCGTATAATGTCAAGGGCTCAATTCAATAGCATGTAGGATTACCCAGGAAAGAGGTGAAAAAAATCGGATAGTTTTGTCTCCTCTGTTATGAGCAAATCCTACAAAATTAACAAATTTATTATACGTGACAGTTTCTGGGTAGTTCTTCCTACATAATGCTATTTGCAGGGACACATCAGCAAATGTATTGTGTATTGACTATCTAAACGTATTAGTGAACATATAACCAATATAAAAAATTGGTATCGGAAACATGATGTTTCCAATAATTTCCAACTTAGGCACAACAAGGACTCATTCCTTTTAAGATTTTATGGTACTGACCTTCAAAAAAAATGGTGTCCCAGAATGAGACCAAGCAGATACAAAAGTTAGGTACATTGACTGGACTTGGTCTCAGTGTAGATATTGAATTAAATTGTTTTCTTACCAAGTTTTAATTTCTATAGGGGGTATTTTTATTTGTTTAAATAATTTCTTTATTTGTAATTTTTTTAAATTTTTATATTGTCTAATATTGCTTATTTGTAGGATAGCATATACCTATCCATTTGGCATATCTTTGGAAAGATGGGGAAGAATATATTACTTTGCATATAAATATGTAATTTATTTTATAACCACTTCAGTCCCGGAAGGCGCCCCCACCTTCCTGACCAGGCCATTTTTCACTATTCAGCACTGCACTATTTTAACTGGTAATTGCGTGGTCAGGCAACGCTGTACCCAAAGGAAATGTATGTTCACACAAAGAGTTCTTTCTTTTGGTGGTATTTTGTCACCACTGGGCTTTTAATTTTTTGTAATATAAACAAAAAAAGACTATTTTTTGCCACAAATGTTTTGAAAATTACATTTATTTTTTGCACAAAGTTGTCACTTAAATGATATATTGCTCCCACACGCCATGGGCGTACGTGGAATAACACTCCAAAACCCATTTTGCTACTTCTTCGAGTATGGGGATACCACATGTGAAAGAATTTTTGGCAACCTAGCCATATACAGGCCCCCAAAATCCAATGACCACCTTCAAGCTTTCAAAGGGCATATTTCCTTATGTCACTTCCTCACTACCTATCACAGTTTCGGGGGCCCTGAAATGCCAGGATAGTACAAACACCCTCTTAAACGACCCCTTTTTGGAAAGTAGACACCCCAAGGAATTTGATAAGAGGCATGGTGAATATTTTGCAAATATAATTTTTTGTCACAAGGTTTTGAAAAAAGAAAAGAAAAGAAATAAATTTTCATTTTCTTTCTTCATTTTCTTAGCAAATACATTGTAGTGCCTACTTTCCAAAAAGGGGTCATTTGGGGGGTGCTTCTACTATCCTGGCATTTCAGGGCCAGAAGCTTACATCACCCACTCTTCTAATCACTTGAAGACAAAGCCTTTTCTGACAATTTTTGTTTACATGACAAAAACATTTTTGGTAGAAAATTACTTTTAATCCCCAGAGGCCTTAGAGAAAAAATGGTGGGTGTTGCAATTTTTTATGTCACACAGTATTTGCACTATTTTTCAAATGCAAATTGTTTGGAAAAAATATACTTTTTTGAATTTTTTTTTATTATTATTTATTTTTTATTGAGTTTTAAAGGACATACAACAAAGAGTTGCATAGAGTTGTGAAATAACAGCTACAAATCAATGAAAGAACAAAAAAAAATAGCCTCGTCAATGAAGTGCATATACATCCAATGTCAGTGCATAATAGTGAATTAGCCAGCAGTATCAGACATCTGAGTAGAGATATCGGAAACAAAATGATCCCATGGTTCTCAAACTACTTCAAGAGTTAGCATGCATAGCAGTGCGGTACTCCATTCTTCTAATCTCAGCAATAACCCGCACCAATTCCAACCGCGTAGGAAGTGTAGTAGATAGCCAATGCATAGGAATGGTTCTCCTGGCCTCTGTCAAGACATGAGAGGATAGCTTCTTGGCAGATTTGGAGAGGTTTGTAAAACGCAGGCCCAGTAAAAAGTGGATGGGATCAAATGGGATATGGACTCGTAAAAGTAGCTGCAAAAGGCTAAGGACCTCTCTCCAGAAAGGTGCAATGTGTTGGCAAAGCCAGAAAATGTGTAAAAGAGTGCCAGTGTCCTCACCACATCACCAGCACACAGGAGAAACACCCGGATTGCAAGCATGGGGAACCTCAGGAGTCTTATATGAAAACATCAAAAATTTATAGGTGTTTTCTTTATATACCACACATATAGAGGACCTAGAGGCAGCCTTCCAAATCCTGCTCCATTGATGTAAGGCAATATTACATTGAAGGATTCAAGGCTACTTTCACATATAAAGATGTGTATCAGAAGAAAGGGGACAGGCGTCTTGAAGCAACTTATAGATAGAGGAAATTAGGCCCGTTGGTATGGAGCTTGAATGCAGATGCATTCAAAAAGAGTAGGCTTCTCTAGGGTCAGGGAAGGAATTTTGGAGAAGAAGTGTCATATATGTAGGTAGACATAATACTGATGGGAAGACATATGAGTAGCTTTCTGTAACTCAAAAAAGGGTCTAAGCTTTCGGGTCACTGGGTGGACCAAATGTCGCAGTTGAAATAGGTTGGCCTTGGCTCAGGGACTTATACGGTCTCGGGTCAAACTATCTGGGAGATTAGGATTAAATATGACATTGGTCATAGAGGTGAACAAAGAGAGGACAGGGGAAATCTAACCCTACACTGCCTCCATATAGACAATGTAAAATGCATGGGCCCGATCAGGAGATACTTGTATTGGTCATAGTAAAAAACAAGGGTGCAATGGACCCAGTTGCAGTCATTCAATCTCGGCCCATTTGTTAGGAGGATGCTGAGAGGATCACATGACAAGAGTACGGAGGTGAGTGGCCAAATAATACGACACAAGATCTTGAGCCCCCAGACCTCCCCTAGATAGTGGTGAGAGAAGGACTGTATGGCAATTCGGTGAGATTTATTATGCCACATAAAATGGAGGAAGGATTTCTGAAGGGAACATGGCTTAGACATGGGAATAGGTACAGGAAGCATCTCAAACAGATACAAAAGCTTAGGCAGTATGGTCATTTTCAGCACATTAATCCTACCGCCGAAGGAGATGGCAAGGTTGTCCCAAGACTTCAAGATTTGAAAAATAGCAAGAAAAGGGGGAACAATTAGCTTCATAAACGCAGTGGTAGGAGGCAGCAAGGTTGGTACCTAAATACCTCAAGGAGTGGGGGCACTAGCGATAGGGATAATTTGATTGAAGAGAAGATAAAATTGCAGAAGGTATGTGGAGCAGTAATGCTTCAGTTTTAGATGTGTTAACCTTTTAGCCTAACAGGGCGCCAAAGAGCTGGAGAGTACGATGTAGAACAGGTAGAGTAGTGTGGGACTCCGTCAGTGTCAACAAGATATCATCAGCGAACAAAGACATCTTAAAATCACTATTGTGGGTACGTACCCCATGGATATCAGGGTTGGATCTGATAGCTATAGCCAGGGGTTCCAAACAGAGGATAAACAATAAGGGGGAAAGAGGGCTTTCCTGGCATGTACCATTAGACATCAGAAAAGAAGGTGATAAGAACAAAGCTAATTTGACCTGGGAAGAGGGAGTGGAGTAGAGGGCTTTTAAAGCAGCCACAAACAGACCATTAAACCCAAATCTCTCCAAGACTAGCAACATACAGTATAAGGCCACCTTAATCGGTCAAATGCTTTTTGGGCATCCAAGCTCAACAAGAGAGTAGTGTTCAGGGACTTATTGACAAGGTCGATCAAGTCAATGGTCCTCCTGGTGTTTTCTGCAGCTTGTCTAGCTGGGACAAAGCCCACCTGGTCTCTATGTATAAGCTTGGAGATACATTTGGCCAATCTATTGGCTAGTATTTTCATGAAAATTTTGTAGTCAGAGTTTAATAAGGCTATGGGGCAATAATTATCTGGAAGGGAATGGTCCTTGTCTGGCTTCGGGATCACAGAGATATATACGCATGTAAAATGATTGTGCTAGTGAGACCCCTTCAGAGGATCCTGAAAAAAAGTTAGAAGATGAGGGGCTAAGATGCTAATAAAGGACTTGTAATACAAGTAGGGAAGACCACCCTCTCCTGGGGACTTGTGAGTGGGAAGGTGTTTAACAACATCCAATAATTCTTCGATGGAAATTCCGTTCAAAACTGCAACATCGGAGGGTGATAAACATGGTAAATGTAAGGAGTCAAAAAAGGCATCAAAACGCGGCCATCTGAAGGGGAGGATGAATATCAGGGGTAAGGCAATTATAAAGCTTCTCATAGTATTCCCCAAATATTGCAGCCATAACATACAGGTCATATGTGGGTTTGCCATCAGACTGGAGCAAATGAGTCGGTAAGGAAGAGGACTTTTGAGATTTAAGTCTATCCATCAGCATACAGTGCGATTTATTAGAGAACTCATAAAACTTTTGCGTATCCCAGGCGAGAGACTGAGCAGTTTTATGTATGTTGATAGCCCTAATTTGATCACATATATGGGAAACTTTCTGTAACCAAGGCATAGACAGTCAAGCAATCGACGTTCGACTGTGGATAATTGGCGTAAAAGGGATTTCCTGGCACAAACAGAGGCCTTCTTTAAACGGGTGCCCATGGAAGTACAGAGGCCTCTCATTACAGCCATATGGGCCTCCTAGAATGTAGAAGATGAAGAGACTGAGCAAACATTAAAGTAAGTATCCAGACCCTGAGAGAGCTCCTCTCAAAGTTATTCCGAGAGCATAAAACTCTCATTAAAGCGCCAATGTCAGACCCTAGGGGTGGAGTTAGGGAGATCAAGTGACAGTGAAGCATGGTCCGACAAAGTCATCAGGTTGATCTCCGAAGAAACCAAAAAGGGGATCAGTGGGGCGGTGAAAAAAATGATCTAATCAAGAGAACATGCGTGGAGTAGAATAAAATGTGAATTGCCTATGGAGAGGATATTTGACCTGCCAGGCATCACAGAGGCAATGCTCCCAAATAAGTTTGTGGAAAGCCGTTGAGGAGGAGCATAGTCTCTTCGATGGGGGAGAGGCAAAGAGCACCTTCCTATTCTTATGGGGAGACATAACTAAATGAAAATCCCCCCCAATGATCATACTAGGAGTAGATGTCGAACATAACTTGTCTAGAGTCTGAGAGAGAAATATCAGCTGACCAGAGTTGGGTGCATACAGATTCAAAAGTACAAATAGAGAGCCCTCGTACATAACTTCCAACAGGACATATCAGGGAGCAGTTTTTCCAGATCAAAATAGCTACTCCAGCTTTCCTGGAGGGATCAAAGGCCAAATAGGATTGTGGAAAGCTCTTGGAGGAAAGGAGCCATCCTGTTTGAATTGGTTTTCATGAATGAATATAATATCTGCTCCCAAAGATCTGAACTCCGTCAGAACCATCCACCATTTTTGGATTGAATTGAGCTCTTTGACATTATACTACAACAGCCATAAAGTAATCATGAGACAGTCATGGGTATAATTGTTGTTTTCTATTTTGTCTCATCGATGATAATTTTTCTGTATGCTCAGGTTACACAGCTGAGACAGAGAACCAGGTGATTATCATGACAACAAGCCTAGTACGAACAAATGAATGAACAGAGGCCACAGGGACTACGGCCATAAATAAAGATATCATCAAAGATAAATACCCGGGATATCGGAGATATCCCAAGTCATCAGGGCTGAAAGCCTGATGCCAGGGGCGGACTGACCATTTGGAAACTCGGGCAGTGCCCGAGGGCCCGGGGTCAGTGGGGGGCCCCATGAGATACACCTGGTAACTTTTTCATAGGCTTTTTTGAGTTTGGGCAAGGACACAGGGGCCCCATGATCCCCTATTGTCCGGGGGCCCCATGAGTTGTCAGTCCGCCCCTGCCTGATGCACAAGGGGGAAACACGGCAGCTGTCCCTAAATGACAGGAGCCTACCTCAGATAACCCCTTAACAGATGTAATCAGGACATACAAATGAGGGAGAGAAAATAGAAAATTCCTAAGGCTCACGTGGAAGCATAAGAGCTCATTTAGCAAGGCAGAAAACCTGATATCTAGAAAATTCAGGTGGTAAGGCCCTCTGAGCCAGGAAGTCGGGGCAGTTGGGGAGTGTGTAGAAACTGCTTCCTCACGAGTTTAGTAAGCATCCAGATCTTGTGTGAAGTAGCAGAAGACATGGATGGCATAGGGGGTTGCAAAAGGGTCTCTTCAGGCAGGGGAGGACGTCCCAACTGTTTGAAGAAAAGTCAGCTTCATGTAGATCATGGAGTAAGACTTTGGAGTCATTTTTGGAGACAACAAGCTTAAAAGGAAATCCCCACTGGTAAGCGATACGGTGCTCCTGGAGATGAGTGGTAACCGGTTTCAAAACATGTCTATTTGCCAAAGTAATGGGGGATAGATCACTGAAAATCTGAAGCTTGTCCCCCTTAAATTGCAGGGAGATCTTGTTGTGGGTGGAGGCGAGCAAAGCTTCTTTGCTGTCAAAGTAATGAAAACAAATGATAACATCTCTTTCTTGGCCTAGTACCCTCAGGAGGCCTTGGGCCTAATGATATATGGGTCCAATCCATGCGCCAATCAGCATCTGTCACTTTAGGATCCAGAGTGGTAAACAGAGACAGCAAGTAACACTCAAGTTGGAAGTCAGGGACCGTTTCAGAGATGCCACAAACACAACTATTCTGGCGGCACTCCCTGTTTTCCAGGTCGTCCTGCTGGAGCTGTAACTGAGAAACGGAATGTTTCAGATTCACATTATCCTCTTCTAGGACATGCACATATTGCACCAATCTTTGATTCAAGGTGGTCTATGCGGTCTCCCAATTGAGTAATCTCCCCCCTGAGCTCCTGGGCCAATTTCCCAATTTCATCAGAGATAGTGCGGGCGATATTATGTAAAAATACCTGCAATTTGTCCTCCAAGATATCCACCATCTGTCCCTGCCATTTCCGTGGACTCTCCGGAGCACTCACTCAGGCTTCCACAACTACTCGAGTGAAAAAGCGATCCAGCACGGAAGGCCCCGGATCCGGAGGAGGCGGTGTGGGCGGCTTTCATCGCCTGATTTTGCCCATGAGTGTGCCTGAGGACTTCATGAAGCGGGGAAGAGCACTCCTGGGTCTGTGGTTGCTTCAGAAGGGTGTCGGGAGGCCGTTGCAGACTGAGGATTGGCTGAGCTCACCCTTCACACATCCACCATCTTGGGATGCCGCGCATGCGCCCCTACTTTTTTGAATTTTAATGCACAAAAACACAATATATTACCCAATTGTTTGATAAAATATAATGTTACGCCAAGTAAATAGATACCAAAAATGCTTTAAAACTGCGCACGACCACGAAATGGTGACAAACTACTGTGCATATATTCTTAATATCCATAGGTGATGCTTTAAATGCCTTTAAAAGTTACTGGCATTCAGGGTGATACCTCACATGCATGGTGCAATCTCTGTTTACATAAAGAAATGGAACCGATGCTTGCATTTCCCTTTTCACGTGAGCACAAGGGGTTAATTATTTAACTTTTTTGTTATTTTTACACTGTCCCTTTCATTTTTTTTAATCATTTTTATTGTTATCACAGGAAATGCAAATATTCCTTGTGATAGCAATAGGCTGTTACAGGTACTCTTTTCTGAGAAATCTGGGGTCTATTAGATTCTAGATCTCTCCTCTACCCAAAGCATCTGATCACACCAAGATCGGTGTGATCAGATGCTTTTCCAATTAAAAATGGCGTTGTTTATATCCGATGAAACCGAAATTATGAAATGCTTGTTGCTTTAGTTTTTTCCTCCAGTCTGCAATCAATTCTATGGTCGGCTTCCTAGTGGACCGGGAGAGCACGAGAAAGCTGTGGAAGGTGGCAGGAGGGTGGTCCCTTCCCCCTGCTTGCAAAGGTGATCCAGCAGCTAATTACCTGATATGGGTGCAGTCATCATGCTGGTATAATTACTTAAATGCATGAAGCTCATTCTCGTCTGATATCTATACCTGGCCATAGCGGCAGAGAACATGGGCATATGATGGACCAATATGACTGCAACTTATTCTTTTTTGTAATGCCCATGTTGAGGGTTAGGCCCAAATAAGTTTTACATTCGGAAACCATGATAGGTTTCCATTTGAATTGTCTTGCAAGAGCTGAATTTGGGTGGGCGCGATGTATTGTTGTGCGTATAAATTGCTTTGGCCCACAATTAATTGATACAAATCTTCAGTGAAAAAACAGCAGACGGGCTAAACACTAGTGCTGGCAGTAAACCGGGCTGATCCTGCTAATGCTGCATTTTTGGGGACACTATACTAAGGGGGCACTGGTATAGTTCTATTTGTGATTAATATATTGATTTGTACAAATGTTATACAAATAATGATGGTGATCAGCAACCTATAGCGTGAGTGCGTTAGTGTGTGGGCAATATAATGCCAGCTGACCCTGGCTGGGAGGGGCACTAACTGACCCTGATGCTATCTGATGTCGCTAGTGGCAGTATATAGAATTTTTTCACTGATCACTGAAGTATTGACACTGTACTAATGGCATTGGCTGAGTAACAGGGGTGATCAAAGAGTTAATAGGGCCAATCAAAGTGGTAAATGTGCTAGTGTGTGTGTGTAAAATATGCCCAACGGATAAAATTCAAAACACGAACAATAACGTATAAAGCCATTTATAACTCTGCCCCAAATTACATCACCGATCTTGTCTCTAAATATCACCCAAACCATACTCTCCGCTGCTCGCAAGACTTCCTACTCTCTAGCTCCCTTGTCTCCTCCTCCCATGCTCATCTCCAGAGCTTCCCCCATCCTCTGGAACTCTCTACCCCAATTTATCAGACTATCGCCTACTCTGCTCACTTTTAGGAGATCTCTGAAAACCTATCTCTTCAGGGAAGCCTATCCTGCCCTCAGCGAATACTGGAATCTTCTACTCTTCCAACCAGTCCATCCCCCACAGTTACTATCTTTTGTACCACTAGCCCCTCCCTCCTAGATTGTAAGCTCCAAGGAGCAGGGCCCTCAAATCCCTCTTGTATTGAACTGTATTGTTACTGTATTGTCTCCCGTTATGTTGTAAAGCACTGAGCAAACTGTTGGCGCTATATAAATCCTGTATAATAATAATAATAATAATAATAATAAAATTTAGTGCTTTAATTCACAGTGTGGTGTTTTCTTCTCTCTCCCTTAACCAATAGGGGGGCAGCGGGGGGGGATGCGCTCTTACATCAAGAAATAGATCACAATGTGAGGGTTCATCGCTTTGCCCAGAGCTGCAGCTCACCCACACATTGCAGGCAGGTTGTCGGCAAGTAGCTTAAAAAAACAAAGAAACCTTAAAACAATTTTCAAAAAATTCTCTATTTTACTATTTTAATGTTATTTTTCCTGTTTGTTACTATTTTAAAAAATATACTTTCATCAGAGTAGTTCAATGTTACCATAGTAAAGATACATAAAGATCATTGCATCTGCAATGCAATGATTGTTTTAAACTGTCATGAATAGGTTAAGTGATCTGTGATTGGCTACAAATTAATCACATGGTACAGGGTCCTGTGATTGGCATATTTACCATGAGAGAGTTGTGGACCTATCACAGCTCACTAGGAAGGAAAGTAAAGCTGTTATGAATCAGATTGATTCACAAAAGCTTTGTTGAAATTGTGATCGTGTGATCGCATAGCGATCACATGATCACCGATTCCTGATTACCAGGATCCGTATTCAATTGTGTCCGGTGGACACAGTGGTCTTGGGGGGGCATTAGTGTTAGTATGGCCAGAGCGATGAACCAGTACATCGCTCGGCCTGTACATGGCACCCGCCTGCAGTACAAGTACTGTGGGCATTTGGCAAGTGGTTATTGTATATTTTATAGAAATTTATATTTATTTTCCACCACTAGATGGTGTTATGGATTATTATTCATGGATGCCATTGCATCTATTAAAGAGAGTCTAAATAGTATTTTTATAATAGAAGGTTTATAATGTAATTATCTGAACAGAGGGATTTTTTTATGTTTTTATGTTTACTATGCAATTCAGAGCTTTGTACTATTCTGCGCCTCAGACCGCACTATGTACACAGCCAAATTTATAGAGTTATTGCTGCACTTCTGGTTCCAGTTTGACTTCATATCCAGCCTGAACCTCCAGCAAGTAGAACACACACCGTCTTCTACATGGTGGAGCGTGATATTATCTGTAATAGGCTGTATACATTAGTGCCGAGCTTGGGCATTATTCCATGTGAGTGCAAATTAATTTTTTGTTTTTATCTGCTGGTTTAAATAAAAAATTAGTACACAATAAAAACTTTTTTGGCATGTATGATGGTTTTCTGTGACTATCCTTGGGGAGATGAATGAAGGAGAGTAGAGTGATTATGGAAGATTATTGTTGTCATCTTGGCTGATATCCTGAGGCATAAAAAAACAGCACTTGCTGACCTTTATTAGGTCATCATCTTTTAGCAAGTACGGTGTCTTTACTGTTCTGATGTGATGGGTGCTGTCTGAATAATCATGGATAGAGCTACTGCAATATTTATTCCACATGGTGTGGGGACAGTTTATTTGAGTTATGGACCTTTATTTATAAATAGTTCATACTTGGTTATTATAATACAGGATTTATATAGCGCTAACAGTTTTACATATTTAACAACATTTTTTGTGTTAATCGCCCACTTTTTATGTTATTATTTATTTCAAACATCTCAGTACTGCTTTATCTAAGGAAGAGCAGTAATTGGGCAAGGTTTGTCAACCTGTCCAATCACTTCTTTTCCTGACACAACTCAGATAGCTGTTTGACAGTAGTCCATAGACATTAGATCATAAAGAAGATAGTGTCTGTGCTGCTGCCCATTGCAACCAACAGTCAGACAAATTGGTCACGTGTAACCCAAACCATTGGTGTCATTATTAATTATTCTGGGTCTCTATGTGATACCTTTTTGCAGGGATCTGTTTTACTCAAGCAAACTGCATCTTCTTCATTCCATACCAGTCTTTCTCAGCTGGCCTGTGCAGTGGCACTATGCCGTACATCGGATGTGTGAAAAAATCCATGCCTGACGTGTGCCTTGATAATGTCACTATGCAGGCATGCACCCCAGACCCACCACACCACACAGGTCAAAGCTGAGCCTAGCAGTTTATAGAAGAGTCCCTACATTGTTTAGTAAACAGTCTCTAAATGTAATCAATCCTCCTCATAATCTCAATTTATTTGGTGGATTGAAATGTTTCTTTGTAATAAATGCACTGTAAATGGAACTAAATGTTCCAAAGAGGGATTCTTTGGTATCAGAGACACTAATAAGTCCTATAATATTGAAACTTTTTTGTAATGTAATTCTAAATATGTTATCTTTTGCAATGTCCATGTAGCCTACAGTACACAGCAGAACCACATGGACATTGCAAGTATAATTAAGGGAACATGTACAATGTAAGTAAAGGCTTTATGGGACATATTGTTTCAGCTCAATTTTGTGCAGACCATAATGCAAGAGAGATTATGTTTGTGGGAATTTATAAACTGAATTCCCAATGGAGAGAGTGTAACAGAACACAGGAAATCTCTAAAAGGTTAACATATTTGAATTAAAAACATTTTCCCTACATGAGTTACAGTAAATGTTAGATGGAATATTACTGTTTTATAGATACCA
Source organism: Staurois parvus (assembly GCF_062004578.1). NCBI lineage: Eukaryota > Metazoa > Chordata > Amphibia > Anura > Ranidae > Staurois > Staurois parvus. Next base: position 10,303,998 of record NW_028317855.1, on the reverse strand, counting down.
AATTATTAAATGTTTGTGTCATAGATTGGACTAGATGTGAGATGGTAAGAACACATTTAGTATAAATTATTATATTTCTCATCCATTGCACTTTAATCCCTTTTATAGTTTTGTAGGTAAACTATCATTATATAGCATTATTTTTTGCACTTTATATCATGTTATAAATGTTGTTTATTGTACTGAAGTTTAGATTAGTCTTTTGTATAGATGTACAGAATGTATATTGTATTTAATGTTTATGTTCTTTTGTTGCCTGTTAACACTAGAGTGCATATGTATTTGTATTCATTGATAAATAGTGATTTATGAGTAGGCGAGGGTTATATATATTGGGATTGTATATATGTTTTGTATATATCTATATATTTTAGCATTTACCTTTATCCTGCCTCAGGTCTTTTGATGTGTAGATGAATGGGAAACCTGTATCAATACTGTGTTATGTTTGTAATTTCTTTGTAATGTAGTGTTGTGTTGTATCGGCATTTTTTGGCTTCATACACCAAGGGTTATATGATTTACTGGCCTTTGCTGGGGGAAGATGATAGGATAGATATGATGAGGTGAAGTCAATTCCTGTGTAAGAACTGTGAAAATGTGTAATAGACTCCCCCAAGAACAAGTTCTGACCAGCTCATCAGATTGTTTTGAAAAATAGCTGGGTACATTCTTAAATCCACAAAATTTAACTGGATATTAACATTTATCGGTAATAACACCAGGAGTACTTGATGAAGGGAATATCGGATTGCCTCCTAGAGGGTTAGGAAAGTACCTCCCACTGAAGAAAATTGGATCATGCTTTATTTGCCTTCATTTGGATCCACTGTGGATAGTGTATATAAAGTTTTCTATTTGCTTTTTTTTCTCTCTTTTGGTAGAACTAGATAGACTTTTTTCAACCTGACCAAATATGGACTATTGCATAAATTCTGAGGTACTTGGGAGGGGATGGAGGTTTTGAAGAGTCATCACCTGAGGTGATTGGGTATGAATATGGACTTGATTAACCTGAGGGGGCACAACTATGGAGCTGGTGGTTCCCCCAGATGCCCTGCAACTTGGTGATGGTGACATCACAGTAACCCCTTTTTCCTCAAATATCTGTGAATGAGCACGGAGTAGTGTCAGTGTCAGGGCAGGAACGATGGAATGGGCAGGCCTATGGTACGGTCATGCTGCGACTGATGACAGCCACTACCCACAGACCAGAGTCCCCCAGGGCGCGGAGTCTAAGCCCCAGGCTACCCTTCACCAGGGCCCCTGATGGTGGGGATGGACTTGACGCAGCCTGAGACCAGGTCGCAGCCCCGAGTGACCCCAGCTGCGGTAACAACTTCCGCCAATGGCGTACAGCTGGTGGGAGCTAGATGGGAACACGTGTGGTGTAGTCAGACAGGCCGGGTCAATAACAACAGAGCAGACAGTACTAGACGGTAGGCAAAGAATACTCAGGTCATGGGCCGGGTTCAGCAACGGGAGGTCAAGTAAAGGGTCAAAGCAGTGAATAGTCTTGTCCAAGCTGAGTCGGTTACCAGGAGAGCAACGGGAACAGTACAAGAGCTTGAGACAAGGGAACATACAGGACGCGAATGCGAAGGGTACTTGCAGACAGCAGGTTTAAATGTGCTCAGCCACACCCTTCTGAGGAGGAGCCGCAAAAGCCTGAAGGCATAAAGGTTCCCACCATGCTTTGCAGAAACCCAAGATGGACGCCAGCACATAAATATGCACAAGAAAGGTAGGACCTTGACAGTCAGGACTGTGTGTGCATCAGGACTTGTTCATTAATGCACATTAGTGTGAATTAGCATGCATGTCCACCACTGGCTTTTGGCATCCATTGGCCTATTTTCTTATTTTTAATCATAAAAAATGTTTATTAATCGCTTGCCTACGTTGCCAGTTATCGGCAGTACTTTCCTCCCCCTGTGACAGCATGAGGAAAGTGCTGCCGATATCCAGCAACTGTATTTACTCGGTGATCTGCTGTGTAATCGGACACAGCTGATCACGTGATCAGCTGAGTCTGTAGGACACAGCGATCACGGACAGCGCAGGGTGCGTGCCGCTGGGGGTGTGCGGGAGGTAGCGTTCTGGGAGGATGTTCTGGGATGATGCCCTCCCAGAAATGGACAAACAATCTTTAGCCATCTTTCGGCTAAAACGCAGTTTTAAAGTGGTTAAACAACTGCACAGACAAGACAGTGGAAACAGATTACAATTTCCAGCAAATGCAACCAATTAAATATTAAAAAGTGCAGCATACAGCACAGTGATCGATGGTACAGAAAGCTCAATTTTACATGCACAATATAATTGTTCTTACATTCCAAGGTGATAGGATAGAATACAAATTCTTAGACACCACAGTGTTAGTAAATCAAGCAATCATAATGTAAAGTTACACCTATACTATTTATTCACTCCTCTGGGGTCGTGGGGTTTTCCAATTTTAATGCTGGCGTACCGTCTTAGGTACTTGGAATAACGCCTTGGAAAGCACCTCTTTGAGATGTAGGTGTTGGGCCACGTCATGTAGTATACCCAGTATACATTGTTTGGGGTTTAAAGTATGGTAATTTCAAAGACATTATTGAGTGTACTAACTACAGATGTCCAATAGAAGCGCAATTTGGGAGAGCATATGTATTAGTTCCCTGTGGTTCCCTTTGCATTTACTACAGATGGGGTCTGTACTTAAGCCCATGTGGCATAATAGATCCTCCACTATTGCACCCTTCCCCAGTGTTGCATAACCATACATGGATAGTCCTCCAACTGTGGTCTGTTTAGGGTATACCAGAACTAAAGGGAATTGCTAAGTGGTTGTCAGCTTCAGTGACTTGTGACCAGACCTGCATCCAGATTATACTGTGCTTTGATTCTGATCTCCTGTTGCTGAACTTGGATTTCCATCCATACTTATTCTTTTTCAGCTGATAGCAATATCAGCCTGGATTCTGACCCTGCTTCTGCCTTCCAATTTGGTACCTATTCTGCCCAGCTGTTGCTGATATTGGCTTGCTTTGACTGTGGCTCTGATTCCTGCACTCATGAATTCCTACTCTCCATCTGCACAAAAGTATTCTGCACAAATTCCAGCTCTACATCCACAGTGTTTCAGACTGTCTTCTGGATGTCCAAAGTGTCAGGACCTACCAAAGGCACCAATGCCAGTCCTCCTCCTTCTACACCCGGTCATTACCTCCAGGGGGTTTTGGAAAGACAGTGTAAGAAAAGCCCTCTAATCAACTCTGCATCAACCAGGTATGTGACATGCCCTGCCCTGCATTCTTCCCAGCCACCATCACATTTTCCCAGTGTGCCATAAACAAGATGTATTGTTCCTTCCACGCTTGCTAAACTACTTGTCTGTGGTGATGTAGAACCTGCTTCTGAACCTGTGGTGCATCAATACAGAGACATTACATTCCCACTGCACATAATGGATAAAGGAAGGCATGGCCTTCTGAATCCTAATTAAAAAAGGTATGCACTAATAACAAACTTATACAAAGGTGTATATCATCATCCAAAAAAAACATTTAGTGTTTTAAATAAATAATTATAGTGTCCAAACATAAATTAGTGTCCAAAAAATATATATATTAGTGTCCAAAAAAAAATATATATAGATCTTCAGTGACTTGAACCAATTGTGAAAAATCCACCACCAAAGGAGATTAAATGGACTCACCAGAGCTAATAGCTGGTCAGATTATAAACCAGCAACAGCACTTGTGCTCTGGGAGCAATGAATCCGATGTCCAAATAGATATGGTGATATTTCAGACACTTCCGGATAATAATAATCACAGACAAACAACTTTGAAGCCCAAGCTCTTATGATGAACTTCTCCACTCTCTCATATCTCCATGAGAGCATACAGTACACTCAGGGAAAAAAAAAAAAAAGAGAACATAATGGTGCAATACGTTTTTTTCATTTATCTCTTTAATAAAAAAGGTATAAGGAAACTCACAAACAAGGTGTCCAACAGACACCAGCTTCAATCGCAAAAAAAAGGTGAGATACAATTACCGCTCACCGCGGATCTCTCCCATACAGCACAGAACAGCAAGGCTCTCTAACGTCCACATAGAGTAGACCACGCCCAAAAAATACCACCTTCGCTTACAGTTTTCGTTTCTTTGGGTTTGTGGACCCTTTTACCTCCCCTTTTCCCTCCCCTTTTCCCTCTTCGGTGGCACTTCTCTTTTGTGCCTGATTCCCTCCTAAAAAACCACCCGGTATATAGTTTCTGTCAGGTGGGTTATTATAACCATTCTGCGTATTAGGTGTCCTATTATCATTTCGATAATAGGGCGGAGGAGGTCTATAATCAGGATTTCTCCAATAAGGATTTCCACCTTCGTTATGCCTAGGTGAGGCATATTGGGGTCTATAGTATTGCTGTTTCTGATATGGTTTACGACCCGAATGATTTCTGGGTTGGGTATTAGGATAAGGTGGACCAGGATACCAATTAAAATTCCGTACACCAACATCATCATGCCTGTAAAGTGGATCATACGAATTATAGGTGGGTACATTATATACATAATCTGTGTCAGACCTTTGTTGACTATAAGTCCTAGGTGCTTGTTTAGAATGTCCTTTTGACTTCCGAGATGATCTCTGTGGTTTAGGGGTCTGATAGGTATTGTTAGTTATAGTGGCTGCTGATGTTAGCGGAGTATCATCATGTGCTGTTTGCCATTTAAAAACAAGTTGGTCATTATAATCTTTTAGATCTCTGCAATATTTTTTACGTTTTTTAACCCTTTGTTCCTTTTCAAGGTTTTCCATGTAAGACTTTAATTTATTAGATTCGACCTTATAGTTCTCCCCATCCATATAAGGGGTGAGTTTATCTCGAATTTTATTAATCTCTGTATCCAGATATTGAAGTTTCTTTTTCTTTCTTAGAATCAAAAACCTCAAAAGATCCACCCCTGCTTTATTAAAATACTGGTACCATTCAACACTCCCGTTAATGTCTTCGTATTCAGGGGGAATCTCCCACCGCAAGGACCTCGGAACCATATTTTCCTTAATATATTTATCTAAAAAGGATATGTCCCATAAAGTCCTAATCTCGGCTGAGGCTAAATTATGCAAATGACCAAAGATACTTGAAAAGTCATCTGTATCATGTTCGACAGTAAATACATCCTCAGAGATACGTACTCGTGAAGATCTAATTTCGAAAATATCAGCCATAATCAAATGGACTACTGGATAGCAGCTACTAGCAAAAACTGGTATAGGTACAGAAATATAAAATAATTAAATAAAAGCGAGCGCTATCCGGAAATCTGAAAGCAGCTAGAACACCAAAAGGTAACCAAGAGAAAACCTTCAAATAAAATACATAAACATATATATATGAAGACCATATATAAGGTGCAGCGCTATAATAACATATAAAACACAAAAGTGCCAATATCAAATCACACTGCGGTGAAGTTAGATGAGATGAATAATAGTCTTAAAATAAATCATTAATACTATATCTACGGGTGCATCCACTTTTCTTGTAACAGCAGATGTCACCTCTTTATACACCAGTATTAAACATTCCGATGGGTTAGAGGCGGTTGGATTCTTTTTAAGTAATTTTCCTGATATGACTGGTTTACAAAAGGAATTTATCTTAACCCTTCTCAATTTTGCTATGACCAAAAACTATTTTTGGTTTAACCATCAGTTTTTTCTTCAGAAAAAGGGTGTTGCAATGGGGGCAAAGTTTGCCCCCAGTCTGGCAAATCTTTTTATGGCCAGATGGGAGGAGGACGTCATCTATGCTAGAGATTGGCCTGAGCTAGCCTTTTATAGGCGCTATATAGATGACGTCCTCCTCATATGGAATGGAGAGGAACAGTCCCTTCTTAATTTTTTTACCACGCTTAATTTTAATACGCAGAATATTGAATTAACTTTTAATTATAGTAAAGTGAGCATTAATTTCTTGGATTTGACTTTGATCAACTTTGAGGGTAGGATTGTCACAGAAACCTATTTCAAACCTACAGATAGGAATAGTTACATTCCGACGGACAGCTGTCACCATCCTGTCTGGTTGCGGAACATTCCTAAAGGCCAATTCTCTAGAATTAGACGCAATTGCACCACTATGACTGTTTATCAAGAGCAAGCGTCAATGATTAAAGCTAAATTTTTAGAAAAGGGGTATGAAGAAACAATATTGGACCAAGTTATTGATGATGTAGGTAGATCGAATAGAGACACCATGCTCGCCAATAACACTACACAGAGAACGAGTCGAGTTTGTCCATTTATCACAGGATATTCGATACAGCATAAAGCTATAACTCGAATTATTAAAAAGAATTGGAAAATTTTAAAATTGGACCCTGTGTTAAATCACTTACTACCGGAGAAACCAGAAATTACCTTTAGAAAGGCCACTTCACTTAGGAACATCATATCCCCTAATATAATAAACCCTCCTAATAATATCACAATGTTTTCAGACCTAAAAGGTTTTTTTCCCTGTAAAAAATGTATCATCTGCAAATGTAGTAAGTTCACTAGAAGAAGCCAATTGTTTAGTTCCACTGTAAAAGGGACGACATATCATATAGACGATTGTATTACATGTACCAGCAAAAACGTGGTCTACCTTCTTCAATGCCCATGTAAATTACAGTACGTGGGACGCACCATTAGATGTTTAAAGGATAGACTCAGGGAACATGTATCTAATATAAAAAAGGGATTTAAAGATCATTCCCTATCACACCACTTCAAAAAACGACACAATAATGATCCATCTCTATTGAGTTTTATGGGTATTGGTATTGCTAATGCCCATTGGAGAGGATCTAATAGCAAGAGAATAGTGTCGCAATTGGAATCTAAGTGGATATATGAGCTCGGCTCTCTGTACCCTAATGGGCTTAACGTTGACTTTGACTTAAACTGTTTTATAGAGAATAGCTGATTTATTATTAAATGTTGCTTGTACCCAGCTATACCGACTCATTGAGTAATATATTATCTATTTTATTATTTCTCCCTTTATATTTGCTGTTAGTGTCATAGTTAATTCATTTTAGCAAGATTTTATATCCATCTTTGCTATACTATTTTGAGTATGTCGATTTTTGGGATTGATCGACTTTTATTCTTTTTATCCTTTTTAACAAGTGATTATTTATTTTATGATTTATGTTATATGTATATACATATATTTTACCTGTACATTGATAACATTATGAGATATTAATTGAACTCTGTTATTACCTGTATTTTATCTGTATCTGACCATGTACTGTTCAGGATAGTCCTATTACGTTGTTTTATAGATTGCCCCAGTTCTTTATTTTTTGGGTTCATCTATACTCATTGTAAGAATTTTTTAAAAGATAACTTTATCGTATTTAGATATGAGTTTTATCTCTAAATTACCTGACCTTACTGATGTATACTGTTTATGTATGCCTGCACTACCAATAAAATGGCGCCATCCTATAAGAGACATTTCCTGTAGGTCAGAGTATGATTCACACTGACTTGCATTGATATACATCTGAAAACTGCCAACAAAATGGCGTCGCCCTGTGGTGGATATCATTGTAAACCGGATATCCACGGCAAAATGGCGCCGGCGTTCCGCGCATGCGCCGATCGTCGGGAAAATGGCCGCCGCGATAATCGCTGGCGCCTTTTCCACAAAGTTTTGGGCATATATACTGCTGGTTTGGCGTCCCCCTATGCAAGCCCAGGACCCTTTGATAACGTGCACTGCACGAAACGCGTCAGGAGGGCTGCATTATCTGGACGTCTGACCACCGCTGGTGGTCATCCTTTACAGTATCTGGTCAGTGTTCTATTCTATTTTACTGCTTTGTATTCATTTTCATGCTGCATCTTCAATAAACCTAGCTCATACGGTATTACACTATGTGGTGTCCCTTATTGGGCTCTCTTCTATGAGAGTCCCCACTTGCAGAATCTGCCTTAAAAGGGGACCCCGGATGGTGATATGCCTGAGATGCGCTTATGAAATTTGAAGCACATACCCAAGGGACGATCTGGAAGGTGTAGGATTCTATCTCTATCTTGGCAACGGATGATCGTTTTCTGATATTACAGGATAAAACCCACATGCGTTTTTTTGACGCACTTCTGGTGAGTGCGTAATTCTTACCTCAGAGTCACCGTGTGCTGCACAGAATCTTATCCCACGCACCTATTAGGATCGTTTGGATCCCCACTTCTGATTTATTTTAAGACTATTATTCATCTCATCTAACTTCACCGCAGTGTGATTTGATATTGGCACTTTTGTGTTTTATATGTTATTATAGCGCTGCACCTTATATATGGTCTTCATATATATATGTTTATGTATTTTATTTGAAGGTTTTCTCTTGGTTACCTTTTGGTGTTCTAGCTGCTTTCAGATTTCCGGATAGCGCTCGCTTTTATTTAATTATTTTATATTTCTGTAATCTATATTGCTGAACTATCTCAAAGCTCAAGGAGAGAGAACACTTTGGCCTTTTTGCCCTTGGTTTTCCACAACCTTGTCTTGACACAGAGTGCAGGCCTTTTGCTGCTGACAGGTGCTGCTCCCATTAAACTCTTTGGTGCATACTCATCTGTTTTCTCATTGGTTCTCCACTGTCTGGCACTTTTACTATGGTTGATACACTGCAGGCAGAGGCAGAGACCCGCACTGCAGAGCTCTTTCAAGTGATGGGGTGTGTCCTGATGCTAGCCAATTTCTATCAGACACAGACATGAAGTCTGTATTTTTAATATTTGGGAAATAACTGGGGATACAGAGATGGAAGGGGTTTGGAAGAAGTGGTTTTGTGGTCTTAAAGTTTTTTTGAGCACTTTACTGTCTTAAAAGTTTAATAAAATATCAAAGTGTGATAATGCAAAAAAAAAAAAAAAGAAAGAAAAAAAAAGCACACAAACAGTCCTATCAAACTGTTGTGCCATGGGCCAATTTGAAGTTGGGGGCTTAAGTTTTATTTTTTGAAGGGTTCAGTTTTCCATAGATTTTAAATATGCTGTTGCTGCTACTACAAAAATCAGATGTTGCATCCAAGGCTACCTTGAAAAGCTATTTTTTTCTAGTTATAGGGAATCAGACTGGGGTGCTGCTACTGCCATCATAAATCCAAACAATAATATAAAAATAGAAAATGCATTACACTTACAAATTATGTGAAGTCAGAATGCAGTGTGGCTGCACTGTCTGTGAGAATTGTTATGTTCAGTAACACCACATACACCTTAAAGGCATCTCCCACACTTGTAATTGGAGTTTTATCAGTGTTTGCCTCAAAGTTAAATAAAAAGTAGGACCCTCTCCCTGCTGAATAGTATTTATATATATCGACACACCTGTGGGACTGAAGAAGGCAAAAATGCAAGTTTCAGGATTCTATGCGTCCTGTCAATGGCCATTTCCAAATCTGTAATCTCTGAGAGAAGATGCTTCACTAGTTGTTGGATATATGGTATTAGATCAGCTGTAGCAAACGTTTCTGGAATGCTGAGAAATTGAATGGTATTTCTTCTGGATCAATCTTCCAGATCAGCTAGTTTTAGTTTGAGTTGCTGGAGTTCAGAGTATTGATCTGTGTGGGCATCTATGAGACCATTATACTGTATGCTGAACACATTTCTCCCATTTTAGTTTCTATTTGCTGTAATCGTTGCTCATGCTCCTGGATGGTAGTGGATAAGGGAGAAATTGTGGCTGAAAGATCAGCATGTAGTGTTTGCCTCAGGAAGAACAGCATGTTCTTCATGGGTAATTCAGACACAGGCTTATCTGTTGCAGGGAAAGGTTCAATGACAGAGTGATGCTGGAGAGATGGTAAGGAGGTAGACATAGCTACAGGGTCTGCAGAACTGTACAGAGGATCTTCCCTTCTAAATTTAGATTTCACAGGGCTCCAGGATGTAGGTGAGAGAGGTGGGGAGGACTCACCATGGTCACCATCATACAGTGGAACTGCAAGTCTACGTTCCTGTCTATAGGAGGTCTGCTCAGCAGTGAAGGCAGAGGAGCTGCTCCGAACGCTTCTGGTGCCATCTTGGCTGCATCCTGGACTTCAGGCCAGGTAAGAGTCTGTGAGCTTCTGCAGGTGATTGGGTGCCTTCCGCCGGTGGGTCACCTTTCTGGGGGGGTAGAGTCAGGTGAGCAGAGATGGATGTGCAGGTAAGCACCTTGTGGTCATGTTAGAGCCACTAGTTCAGCTGGGGTATGAGTGGAGCTCTAAGAGGAAACCGCCATCTCCTGAGCTGGCCGATCACCCCCCCCCCCCCTTTCAATATTTTAAAATCTGCAGCTTTCCTTAAAGTGGAACTAATGCATAGATTTAAATGTTTCAAACAACAGTTACATTCCCAGCACATGAAGGGAATGTAACTGCCACATTTGCTTGTGCTCTCAACCAAACTGTCAAACCATCAAGTAGTTGGTGTCATAATTGATCACATGTGCAGCATTATGCCGTTAAAAATCATACAGAGGCTAAGATGGCAGCTTCCTTGGCTGAAAATAAGAGGGTTTAGTTCCACTTTAAAATAATATTTGTTACAGCAATTTCTGTCCCTTTGTATCAATTGTGTTCCTGCAGAGACTGTAACAAATACTGCATTGCTACTGGGCTATTGCATAAAAAAAGCATGCATTGAAAAGTACAGTATATTGTAAGAAATGCAACTAAAACTGATTTTGAAACCATTTTATTTCCCTTTTAATTATTTATTTTGAATTAGGTAATAAGGAAAAAAAGGTACTTAAAATCTATTTTATTTAGCAGAAAAAAGAAAACAGACGAAATGTATGAACATGTTGGGAAAATTTACCATGTTCTTTATTAATGCACATACTGTATGAACATAGTAGGAAGTAGATTTGTGGCCATAGGAAAGGTATGCAGTAGTAAAAATATCACTTTCTTATGGGAATGTAAAAGGTAAAGAGGGATACATTAGCAAATGTAGAAACGTTTGAGTAGATACGCATAAGAATAGTCAGTTACTGGGTTATGAGGGCAGAGGGGAGCAATGTAGAGAGTACACAGGAGAGTTGTGTAAAGAGTTTGTAGATTATGCCTGTGGCAATTCATTTTTCATAACACAGCATGAGCATAGATGAAAATGTAGCCCTATGCCTTTTGGGTGCAGAATGACAAATAGAGGTCTCTTTTAGAAGCAGAATATATGCAGCTGAGGGCAAGCAGTGCATCTTTTCTTGCTAAACCTGTGGGACATCTCTATGATTTGTAACAAGTTTCAAATACAGCCATGTAAATCAAGCTGATGTACAAGATCCTTAGGTATCTCTTCCAGGACTGGATATCACATGCATCTCCACAATCTTGTACAGTAAATGCATTAGAATGAGTCTTAAATCAAATAGAGATCTGTGCAGTATAATTTTTAGATATTCAATGTGATGTGTCAGTGGAAATGAGGGCATTTAAATACCTAATGTTTTAAAAAAAGATCTGCTTGTGAATAGGTGAAGGGATTTATTTCCCTTTTTGCTTATTTCATATTTCCTGTCTACTTTTTAAATATATCAAGTCTAAATACCAAATATATGATTTAGTTTAGGCTTTAAAGTGGTTTCAAACCTCAGGCATGAAATATGAACAAAGCCTATCTTTCTTTCATTGTGGTGTACTTGTCTCAATCCAGAGTACTAAGTGTCTTTTCTTTCTGTTGCCTTATTCCTCTGCTATCTGCATGAAACACTTCTTACAGGTTTTCCTGACACCAGGAAGTAAAAAGGTGATGGGGAAGAGACTCCAGAACACAGGTTATAATTGAGAGCTTCAGTTCTGTTCCTGTGTGTTGTGTGAAGGGGGGGGGGGGAGTGTCGCTTCCCTCCGATTGGCTCTCACTGAGCTTTGCAGTGTGTAACTTCAGCCTGCTTTCTGAAAGTTTAGACAAGCTGTATAAATTCTGCATTTGATCTGATTTAGACAAAAGATGAAGGAAGATACACAGGTACAACATATGTAGGAGAATTTTTTTCATTTCTGTATATCAGGCTAGTCACTTCAGTGGGTATGTGTAAGCGTTTACAACCACTTTAAGGTAGGCTGCTCATCAATCACAATCTACCAGTAGAGGGTGTCTAGAATGGTTGCAGGGGTTTTAACAGCAGAAAGCTCAATATTCATATCCACATAGAAGTTACTAATGTGCACAACATTCACAGCACAGCACACACAACAGAACTCCAGGTTTGCACTGAAAATGTCCCAAATGTCTCCATTGTAAATAACTTTTCCATGTCTTGCATCTGGATCTTAATTTTTAATTTTAGTTTAAAACTACATCTGGCCAAGGGGTGTGGCCTAAATGGCCTTGAGTGCACACGTACCCTAATTCATTCAGAAATTAGCATACTCCAGCATCCCATCCACTTAATGAGCAATTACAGTTTGCCCAGAGAGCCCAAACCCCTTTCTCCCTCGAGCTACTCTGCTCCATGAAAGACTTCTTCAGTCCGAGACTTTCTGGTACACAGTCTGCTTTTAACATGTGTGCGTGGCCTATATGTACTTATACAGAAGTGCCGTCTGACCACAGGGCTAGCAGGGCTCTATAACATCCTTGATCACATAACGTAGATGCCCACATCATCTAGAAGAATCCCTGATGAAGCCCATGAGGGAGAAGCAGAATTGGCAGCGGAAGTTTGATTTCGGCTTTCCCAGTACCCAGAACTCACCTAGAGGTTGGAGATGCAGTAGTTCTGCATTCTGTTGGCCTGCATCAGACGTCTCTACTCCTGCAACCCAAACGTGCTACCCTTCAGTGCCTTTATGCCTTACTGGCTCTAACAGATTTGCACCACTAGCTACCATAGGATAACACTGTCAAGCACAAGATGACTTTGAGGGCACTACCATCAGTAGCAAGCTGCACGGTCACCAAGCCAATGGACAGTCCCTGCCTTAGATTCTTATCCCATGTCAGCCCAAAGCAACCTTGGATCTTTCTGGTTCTTCTGACTCAGACCCTGATTATGAGGACTGCTCATCTTGGAAGGAATACCAACTAAGAGAAACTACTGCCTGCCTACATTAAAGATGTCAAGAAGATGTGTCTTTCTGAGATTGGTTCACTCAGGAAAGATTTGCATAATCGCTCTACCAGGATCAAAGAGTTAGAGGGTGATCTACCAAGCAAGATTTTTCCCAACTGGAGGAGAAAACATTCTCTCAGGCTAAGCTCATCTGCAATCTCCAATATCATGTTGAGGATCTGGACAACAAAAGATGCAACAAAATTAGAGACAGGGCCCCCTTAAGTAGCCCAAGATTAAAAACTACAAATTAAGCTTCAAACCAATTTTAATAACATTATGGGTTGCCAAACAGTTCAATGTATAAAATTGTAAAAGACTCACTGAGCCCTTTGTTCCCATAGTATTTCCTCACACTCCACAGATGCTATCTGCTAGGTCCACAATTTTTAATTCTCTCATTTCAAAGGGTAACTCCAATTGCATGGAAAAAATAACATAAAAAATGTAATATAACATACTGTATACAACAGCTACACAAACCCTAATTTAATTTAATGTTTATAAAATTACCTTTCCTTTTCAAATTGCATCATTGTAATTTTCTGTAAAATTTAATGCAATATGTCAACCTGGAGATGTTCTAAACAGTTGATGTGCAGACCATCCCTAGAAATTTAATTTCCTGCTTGGGTAAAGAACTCTGCACCAAGACACAGGTTCCTCTGCAAGAAAAATATCATTTTTGGGGAGACACACCATTTGTCCTTACCCATTAAGTAATTGCTTGGCGGGTCTCTCTTGTGGGTGGTGTCCAATAAATATACACACCATTTGTCCTTACCCATTAAGTAATTGCTTGGCGGGTCTCTCTTGTGGGTGGTGTCCAATAAATCTTGACATCAGTGTCTTTGGCTGGGGCTCCCACTAATCACTGAGTTTTCTTTTTTCACTGATTGATATATACACCTTAAAGGTTCTATCTCCCTCTCTTTCTTATTCTTCTTTATGAGCTAGAAGACGGGTCGTATTATTCAACTCAACATTTTGTTACATCACAGTATATCCCCTTATTTGATTGGGAGGTTTTTATAATTGTTCCTTTATTAATTTGCATTGTCAACATTATTTGCAGTATTATATATATATATATATATATATATATATATATTTACCTCAGTCATGAGTAGTGCCCAGGGGCGGACTGACCATTTGGAAACTCGGGCACTGCCCGAGGGCCCGGGGTCAGTAGGGGGCCCCATGAGATGCCCCTGGTACCTTTTTCATAGGCTTTTTTGAGTTTGAGCAAGGACACAGGGGCCCCATGATCTCCTATTGCCCAGGGGCCCCATGAATTGTCAGTCCGCCCCTGATAGTGCCTGTTAGTTGATTTCAATTCATGTTTACATATTTTTTTTATATGCAACACTCCCCACACACCTTATTTTTTTACATTCATCTCCTATTTTCCTCTTATTTCTCTCATCTCATTTAATGGTCTGTGGTTGCCACTGTTACCATTACTATTATTTATTTATTTATGTATTTATTTTATACAGTCTAAATATTTATGAATTAAATATATTACATGTAATTTAATATTTATTATGTCACCATAATTTCTTATAACCAACATGTTTTTATTAATATTATAATTATCAGTATCATTATTTATTTAATTGTAAAGTCACTTGGTCACTGTTGATTAACTGACCCTTTTTAGCTTGCTCCAATTCGTGAAATTTAAATCATACTATATTTGTATTGATTTTAAACACACCATTTTTGTGTTTTATGCCATTCTCCTTAACTAGTACATTAAGAGCATCTGTTTTTTTAATGCTTTAATTTTCCTGTCTACCCATGATTGAGTGGATATTTAATGACAAGCAGTTAATCCTTCAGGCAAGCTGGCGAAGAGGTGTGCTATCTCAAACCGCATTCCTGTGCATGCTCCAGGTTGGATGTTGGACAAAGGTGGTTTACACTATGGACTCACAGCTGCACTTCCAGGTTAATGTTTCCCCTCACACAGATCCCACAGTGGTGCTGGTGAAGCCACAGTATCCAGCAGCCTATGCCCTGGCCAGTGCATTTTATTTGTTTATTAATTCTTCTGCTGTTTTTAACTACATTTGATACAGTCTTGCATGCTGTGTGTTTTTGTCTCACCTTTTCCAACTTACTTTGTCTCCATTAGAGCTGCTGGGCCCTGGTTTTCCCTAATTTTACAAACACATCAGAACTGAATATACAGGTATATTGCATTGTATATCTCTTGAACTCCACTACACTGCCAGTGACATCTGGCAATATCCTTACATCTATGAAAGGACTGATCACTAACCCAAAGCATAAATTAGTTCTCCAAGAATTTAAATGCTTTCAGGCTTATAATATCTTTTTACAGGGAACTCATTTTGATAAGAGAAGTACATTTCATTTTGTACCTAGATGTGTTCCCCATAGATACCTGCCTTCCAAACATGAAAACATCCACAGGGGTGGCGATTAATATCTATTCTAGGGCACATTTTATCTGTATAAACTTACCCCCAACAATATACGCTGATACCTGATTCTACACTACAAAATAGGCCCCACAAAAGATACAATATGCAATTTATATGCCCCCAACAACAACCAGATCTCAGATGAACTGTTACTCACCTTTCTCAATTCACTCTTAGCTCCATTCACCTTGAAGGAAATTTTTCCCTTTATCTGACAATTGGTAAAGCCTTTCCCTCTTTGTCATCCAGCATTCAATAACTGATAAGATGTAATGGTCTACAGTATATATATATATATATATATATATATACACACACACACGCACACTATATTGCCAAAGGTATTGGGACACCCCCACAAGTAATTAGATTTAGGTTTTCCAATCACCTCCACAGGTGTATAAAATCAAGCACCTAGGCATGCAGACTGCTTCAACAAACATTTGTGAAAGAATAGGCTGCTCTTAGGAGCTCAGTGAATTCAAGCATGGTACCGTGATAGGTTGCGACCTGTGCAATCAGTCCATCCGTGAAATTTCCTTGCTACTAAATATTCCACGGTCAACTGTTAGTGGTATGATTACAAAGTGGAAGCAACTGGGAACAACAGCAACTCAGCCATGAATTGATGGGCCACGTAAAATGACAGAGCGGGCTCAGCGCATGTTGAGAGGTCACCAACTGTCTGCAGAGTCAATAGCTAAAGACCTCCATATTTCATGTGGCCTTCAGATTAGTACAACAGTGTGTAGAGAGCTTCATGAAATGGATTTCCATAGCCAAGCTGCATCCAAGCATTACATCACCAAGTGCAGTGGTATAAATCATGCCTCCACTGGACTCTAGAGTAGTGGAGATGTCTCCTTTTGAGTGGAAAATCATGCTTCTCTGTATGGCAATCCAATGAATGTGTCTGGGCTTGGCAGCTGCCAGGAGAATGGTACTTGCCTGACTGCATTGTGCCAAGTGTAAAGTTTGTCAGTGGGGGGATTAGGGTGTGGGGTTGTTTTACAGGGGGTTGGGCTTGGCCCCTTAGTTCCAGTGAAGGGAACTCTTAAGGCATCAGCATAACAAGACATTTTAGACAATTTCATGCTCCCAAGTTTGTGGAAACAGTTTAGGGATGGCCCCTTCCTGTTCCAACATGACTGCACACCAGTGCACAAACCAAGGTCCATAAAGACATGGATGAGTAAGTTTGGGGTGGAGGAACTTCTCAGAAGAGTTGAAGCTGTTATATCTGCAAAGGGTGGGCCAACTCAATATTGAACCCTACGGACTAAGATGGATGCAATTAAAGTTCATGTGCATGTAAAGGCAGGCGTCTCAATACTTTTGGCTATATATATATACACATACACACTATTGTGAGGAAGCCACTTCCAGACCTTCCCATATAAGATATGCTATGTGACTCTACACTTCTTCCTAGGGGCACGCACATGAGCGGCCGGTGGGTTGCTTCGACTTTGATTGATCACAACAGAAACTGGGCAGTGGATGTCCTCCGCAACCCACAGATCGTCAGGCAGAGACACAAAATGCAACTATGTAAACAAAGCAGAGCTCTGTTCTGACAGGGGGAAGTGATGGATCTTGTGTCCCTGCAAAGCTAGAAAGTTAACCCTTTCATTGCCATATATGTTTAACCTCTTCCCATCCAGTGTGATTAGTACAGTGTCAGTGCATATTTTTAGCACTGATCACTTTACTAGTGTCAATGGTTTCCGCAAAGTGTAAGTTAGTCTAAAATGTCCGCCACAATATTGCAGTCCGACTATAAGTCACTGATCGCCGACATTACTAGTATATAAAAAAAATTCCAGTACATATCCCATAGTTTGTAGACGCTAAAACTTTTGAGCAAACCAATCAATGTATGCTTATTGGGATTTTGTTAACATAAATATTTGGCAAAATACATATTGGCCTAAATTTATGATTTGATCTTTAAATATTTTTATTAGATATGTTTTATAGCAGAAAACAAAAAATATATTTTTTTTCAAAATGTAATTATAGCACAAAAAAAAACACAGTGTTTATCAAATGCCATCAAAAGAAAAAGAAAGCTCTATTTGTGAGGAAAAAATTACATAAATTGCATTTAGTACTGTGTTGCATGACCATGCAATTGCCAGTTAATGTTAATGCAGTGCCATAGTGCAAAAAATGGCCTGGTCATTAGGGGGATAAATCTTCCGGAGGTCAAGTGGATATTCCATTATCTCTGCTGCCCACAGATCTCCATAACCACCTGACAAAGTTTTTGAGGAAGATATAGGAAACTTTCCTTGCAAAGTGAACATTTTCCTGAAAAGTGAGCAGCCTATTTGTGCAAATGGGCTGATTTACTAAAGGCAAAGATTCATGGCTCCCAATTGCCCTAGCACCCACTGGGGTAGATTTACTAAAGCTGGTGCACCTGTGCATGGCAGCCAATCAGCTTCTAACTAAATTTTGTTCAATTAAAAGAGAAGCATGGGCTTTTTTCCCCCCAATCATACTTATCTAGGTGGATGCAGCATCGGTCCGATGCTCCATCTGTCCCCTGCCGGCTCTAAGTGTGAGAACTCAGCGATCACATGACCGCTGATCGCTGAATTTTCACAGCCACTCTGAGCAAAGTGATGATTGTTAGTCTCTGCCCCCCCCCCCCCCCCCCCACCGTGCTCACTATAACATTGAACTGTGGAGGGGGAGGGAGCAGCTGCCTCAGGCTCTCAGCAGCTTGCTGAGAGGCTAAGCCAGCTGCTGCTCCAGACTCTGGGGTGGATCCTAACTTTTAAGTCGGGATCTTTCCCCAGCCTGGACTGGCTGAGTGACATCTGCTAACAACTGGCTGTCAGTTGAAAACAGGTCACAGTTGTGCAGAACGAACTGCACTCCTGTGATCCACAGGAGAAGTACAGCCAAAAGAGCTTTGGCTGTACTTCTCCTTTAAGCTTTGGCGATAAAACATAGAAGCTGATTGGTTTCTATGCAGAAGTGCCTCTGATTTTGCACTCTCAAACTTTAGTAAATAAACCCAACTTTGTCCTTGACCATGCTTAAATGTAAACAAAGTGTTCCCCCATTGAAGCTTGATCTCCTTAACTTTTAGCTTTTATCAGCCAGAATAATCTGGAAAAATGCAACTAAATTTGAAATAATTTTACTTTACTGGACTGGAGACCTTCCCCTCTCTTATCATCACCCTCCCCCTTTTCACCCTTATCTATCTTTTATTACCTTCTCAGCTGTTCAGACACAAACATTGTCTGGTCTATTATGGTGCCTACATTCTCTAGCATTCTGTATTGTAATTTCTTCTGTTATTTGTACAGAAGTGTCAAAGCATTTGAGGGATACAGTATGTAAACATATGTTTACATTATGATGGGACACAACTTCCAACTCTGAATAGTAATATCAATCAGTTGTGTTGCTATGTGGGTGTGGGAGAATGCACACCGCACCTGGATGACACCCATCAGAGGGGTGACACTGGGCTTGCCAACCGTCCATAAAAAAAAAAAAGCCTTGGGATGAGTTTTGAACTGCACATGTGCAGTTCCAAAGTCGAGTGGGCTCAGACATGCTCAACCATTTCTGAACTCACATTCCACAGGCAGCTTGACTAGCTTCTCTGCCCACATCCAGCATCCTCCTGTTGGCTTCTTGCTACACTTCTGACATCGCTTCTGCTCTGACGGCAGCATCCCCCAGGGGCTTCTGGGTGACTCCAATCACCTGATTCCAGCGGTTGCTGATGTGTGTATTCCATCTGCACCACACAAGAGCCCCATGGAATATACTGTAGCTATCTGGTCTTGGGACAGGGTTATTAAGTCACCCTCTATCCCAGGCTCTGCAGAAGTCCATGTAAGTTGTTTCCTTTGCAAATAAATGTTACATTCATTAATTTTTATTTTTTTTGAAAAGTACAATACAGAAAAGTATATTAATATAAGAAAGGAGGAAATAGAAAGTAGAAAAAAGTAGATTGCAAGTACATGAAAATGTAGACAATTAAATAGGTTGAATGTTACATCTGTCAACAGTATATGCCAGTCAATCTTCACTTGGGATGTTGTTAATCATGCAATAAATGTCTATAATCCTTCCATGATTCCCATTTTTTTTTCAAATAAGTGCATCTTATCCAGTAAGGTATAATGAATACGCTCCATGAGCATTACAGCATCAACTCTGTGCAAAACGGAGGTTAAGGGTACAGTATTGGACTTCCAATGTAAGGCCACAGCCCACAAAGTGGCAATACAAATAGTATGTATCAGTCTCATAATGACATCAGAGACCCCCGGGATAAGAGCCCCCAATAAACAGGTCTGTATAGACAATCGTACTGGGATACCTGCCAATGAGGTAGCCACCTCAGATAACTTGCGCCAAATCAAAGATGTGGTTGGGCAATCCCAAAATATATGAACCAAAGTACCCGTGAGGCCACAGCCCCGGAAACATAAAGGGGACGTTTGTGGGAACAATACATGTAGTCTTGATGGAGTATAATACCATCTGGTTAAGACCTTAAGGGCAATCTCACGAACAGAAAGAGATCTAGAACTCCTGCATATGTTATCCACCATGGAATCCCAGTCCTCATCTGAAATAGTGATACCACTATCCTCCTCCCATTTTTGTCTATATAGAAGGGGCATAGGAGAAAGACAGATCAAAAATTGGTGATAAAGATCAGAAATAAGACCCCTACCCCTAGGAGAGTCTCGGCTGATGCGTTCAAAAAATGAAATTGGAGAAGAGGGTATAAGATCAAAATGTGAATTAAAAAAATGTCTAATCTGTCGGTAGCGATGATATTCATGAAGAGGAACGTCAAAAAACACGCGCAGCATATCAAAAGTAATATAAGATCCTCCTCTTTGAAAATCAGATAATCTAATAAAAGATTGATCATACCACCAACGAAACGTTTGAGGTGAGGAAAAAGCTGCAATGAAAGTAGGATCACCAAAAAATGAAACACCTGGAGGAACAGAAGAGACTAGATTTAATTTAAATTTGTATTTGGACCAAAGTGTCAGTGAATGGGTCACTATGGAGTTATGAAAAGTAAGCGATCGAGGGGAGATTTTGGACCACAAAATACCCGGTAGATAAAACGGGCGTATAGACTGAGATTCAAACTTGATCCACGGGGTCTGAGAGTTAATAGTTGCCCATTGTGATAGTTGCGCAAAACAAGCTGAGAGATAATATAGCCAAAAATTAGGAAGGCCGAGACCTCCTGTCTGTTGTGAGTGGTACAAAACAGATGAAGTAAAACGTGGATGTTTATTACCCCAGATAAAATTATTAATAGTCCGATGAAAGTGATCCAAAAATGTCTTTGAGACTGGAACTGGAAGTGCTCTAAAAAGATAAAGTAGTTTAGGCAAAATATTCATTTTAACTGCCGTGACTCTACCCAGAAAGGAAATAGGGTAACCATGCCAAATCTTCAATAGTGTAGAGAGACGTGATACACATGGTGGA
Source organism: Staurois parvus (assembly GCF_062004578.1). NCBI lineage: Eukaryota > Metazoa > Chordata > Amphibia > Anura > Ranidae > Staurois > Staurois parvus. The sequence goes on along the minus strand of NW_028317855.1, from coordinate 10,282,940 downwards.
AAATTAGCGGCAAACATATCCGAGTATCTAGGAGTGAGATTAATACCAAATAGGAAATCCGATCCATGACCCTGCGAAATGGAAACTAACTATGGAGAGATGCACTTTGGTAAAATTAACAGTAAGACTGACGCTATAGCACAATCATTCAATACGGCACATAAGTCAGGCAATGAAGTTAACGGATTGGTAAGGAAAAGCATAACATCATCAGCATACATGCATATTTTGAAATGTGAAACTAATAATGGGTAGCCAGAAATATCCGAATGTGATCTGATTGCTATTGCCAAAGGTTCCAACACCAGAGCAAATAAAAGGGGTGAAAGAGGACAGCCCTGACTGGTACCTCTACCCAATGTAAAAAATCAGAATTACAGCCAGGAAGTCTTACTCACATTTTAGGAGAGTCATATAGGGCGTGTATACCAGCCAAAAACTCATCACTGAAGCCCATTTTCTGCAGCAAGGAAAATAAATAAGGCCAAAGAACACTGTCAAAGTCTCTCCAAGGCTTTGTTTATGTTCAGACTCATCAACAGAACCTCTTTAGAATGTAGATTAGCATCTTGAATAACATTTAGTGTGAGGCGAATGTTATCAGTAATAAATCTGTCTGGAATAAAGCCTGATTGGTCCAGAGAGACCAAAGAGGAGATAATAGGGGCCAACCTGTCTGCCAAAATGCAGCTAAATATTTTCAAATCGTTATTCATTACTGAGATTGGTCTATAGTTTTGTGGTAGATGGTGGTCTTTCTGTGGTTTGGGTATTAAAAACATGTTAGCCAATAGCATCTCCTCAGGGAACTTACCACCTCGCAAAACATCATTAAATAAAGTTATCAAATAGGGAGCCAACGTAGTGGCAAAATGTTTATAATAACTAGCGGTGAATCCGTCAGGACCCGGTGCAGTAGAACTTTTTAACATACCAATTGCGTGGGTTTATTTCCTCCAAAGTACAAGGGGCATTAAGAGAGGCTATCTGTGAGGGTGTGAGAGCAGGGAGGGGTATAGAATCCAACCATAAGTCGGATGGTGGAACAGAATTAGATTGTGGAGGAGCTAATAGGTTAGAATAAAAATTTTTAAAGATACCCAAAACTTCTTCGGGTAGAGATGAAATAGCGCCCGAGTTAGTGCTCAACTTATAAATATGTGGGGGGCGTAGAGAGTGGTTCAATTTCCTTGCAAACATAGTGGATGCTGAGTTGCTATGCAACAAATTAGTCTTTTATTTTAATTTACCTGGGAATTCCTTTTTTCTTACTGATCCTTACTGACTGTTATGCATTGTTGTTAATTTGACCGACTTATAGGTGCTCCATGAAGGTTTGTGGTTTTTCTGCAGTCTTTAGCCACTTCCCGTCCGCCCTATAGCAGTAATACTGCTACAGGGTGACATGGTTATGCAAAATCACATATATTTATGTGATTTGCGCTCCTGCAGTGATTGTGGGTTGGGGAGGTGCAAGCACACCCCTGCCGTCCTACGGATTCTGTGATTTGGTCCCCAAGGGATCAATCATCAGATTTAGGTCAGTGATGTTTGGCCTAAAACAGATGATCGATCGCTGGCCTATCAGAGATCTTCTTGTACCTGTGTTTACACTTACACAGGTACAGGAAATTATGAAATCTTCTCTCTCTGGGCACATTCTGTTCCAGAGAGAGAAGAAAGAAGACACAATGAGTAAAATCACCACATGTACACAGTTAAAACACTTTTTAGAACACATTTACCCCTTGATGACTCTCCCAGTTGTTCCCCTCACTGCCCTGTCACCAGTGTCATTAGTACAGTGTACATATTTTTTACTGATCACTGTATTAGTGTCACCAACAACTTCAGACAGCGTTCGCATCAGTAAGAATCTCTCTCAGATAGCGTCAGATTGCCCGTCATTGCACCAGCCATCGCATTTAACCTCTTGATTGCCAGGAACACACTCACATACACAATAAACCTCCATTGAACGGGATCAATATCTTTGATCAGATCAGCACTGTACCAGCATTTACATTAGTATAGCATCCCCAAAAATGCAGCATTAGTGGGATGATCCCCAGCACCTGCATTTAGCCCCTATGCTTACCCCATCTCCCCCAGCAAGTGCGGTGTCAGTAGATTACTGTCACTTGATATATTGCACACAAAACTGCAGTGTTTGCAGAATCAGGCCTGATCTCTGTTAGCACTTGCAGGTACATTTTTTTGTAGCGGTTCAAGCAGTCCCTGACAGCCAGGTGCTCTTTTTTCTATATGTCACACTAGGTACCTATAAATTAAGTGGCCAAAATGTCCAATGAAAGGTATTCCAGTGAAGAGGCCTGCAGGATTCTGAGCATGTCAGGTGAGAGTGAAGGGGAAGCCTCACAGACTGCCTCTGCCTCAGTATACGAATCTGTAGACAGCAGCAGCAGCACCCTGACAGATAGCTCAGCCGATAGAGAAGAGGTCCCTGCTAAGGTCAGGCGTACCCAACTCCATTCCAAGGTTGCTGAGATGTTACAATCGTATGATGATTCTCATATGCAGCAGAGCTCCAGTACTAGTGCCGCTCTACCTTTTGGCAAGCACCAGCGGCCTAATACAGGGTCTTTCACATACCAGCACTGCAGTATCACTTGGTGAAGTGGTGAGTCCCATAAGTGCAGTACAAGCTGGTGCGGTGGCTAGCACAAGTAGTGTCCCGCAGCCACCAAGAATTCAAACACAGGCATGTAGAGCCCCTAGTGTCCTTCTAGATGTGCTTGCAAATCCTGTTTGGCAGACCACAAATTCTGCAGCACCCGTACTTCCCCCATTCACTGCCCAACCCGGAATTCAGGTGGAAACAGAAAATTTAACTACTCCCCTAGATTTTTTGGAGCTGTTTTTCACAGAAGATCTGTATGCATTGATTGTGGATCAAAGCAATTTATATGCACAACAGTTTATCGCCGCCAACCCAAATCCAGACCTTGCTAGACCATCTGCATGGAAACCTATTACGGTTTCCGAATTTACATTTTTTTGGACCTAACCCTCAACGTGGGCATTGCTAAAAAAATGAATTTTAATTGTATTGGTCCACAGACCCAATTCATCATATGCCCATGTTCTCTGCTGCCATGGCCAGACATAATTAAGAATATAATGCGTTTTATGCATTTCAATGACAACACACTGTCGTCCTTGGGGTAAGCCTGAATTTGTCCAGCTCCACAAAATTCGGCCTCTCATAAATCACCTTAACCAAAAATTTGCAGATATCTATACTCTCCAGCAAAACATCTGCATTGATGAGTCCCTCATTAATTTTTCTGTCTGCCTTGCACTCATAAAATTTCTCCCCAACAAGTGTGCCAGATATAAAGTCAAGATGTATAAGACCTGTGAGAGGGCAACAAGCTATACATACAGGTTTTGGATTTACAAGGGAAAAGATAGTCACGTGGAGGCCTCGTGGATGCCAAGACTATATGGGGAGCAGTGGCAAGATAATTTGGGACTTGGTGTCATCCTTTTTCCATATGGATTATCACTTGTATGTGGACAATTTTTATTCAAGCGTGCCACTATTTAGACATTTGTACAATCTTGGAACTGGCGCATGTGGCACCGTGCGACCTAAGTGCTGGGAATTCCCCCAACCACTTGTAAATACCCTTCTTAGAAAGGGGGAAAAATCCTGCTTGAGAATTGAGGAATTGCTCGCAGTGAAGTGGAAGGACAAACGGGATGTTTTTGTCCTTTCTTCCATTCCCGCAGACACCACCATTCAAATTGCCATGGCAGCTGCTGTTATTGAGAAGCCCTTCTGTGTCCATGACTATAACTTTAACATGGGAGGGGTTGACTTCAACGACCAGATGTTGAAGCCGTACTTAGTTTCCCAAAAAGCCAGATGCTGGTGCAAAAAAGCATCTGTTTATTTCAATTGGCTCTATATAATGCTTTTGTGCTTTACAAAGCAACTGGACGTAATGGATCCTTCCTAAAATTCCAGGAAGAGATCATCATGGCCCTTTTGTATCCAGAAGGTGCTATGGCCCAAAACTCCAACCCAGATGCAGTTAGCCGGCTGCATGAGAGACATTTTCCCGATGCCATTCTTGGCACCCCTAAAAAGATGTGTCTGTAGCAGACATGGAATTAGGTGTGCCACCAGCTGTTTTTTGTCCCTCCTGTCCTGGCCAACCTGGTCTCTGCCTTAAGGACTGCTTCCATCACTACCACACACTAGTGGAGTATTAGCATAGGGTACAGCATGGCACAGTTCAGGGCACATATTTGCACAGGGTCTCGAAAAGATGTTAGGTAGTAAGGAAACTGTCACATTTTGAAACACCCTACAATCTGGTTCAGTTAAAGTTAAAAAAAAAAAAACAACATAAAAAATAAAAAAGTTCAAATACAAAAAAATAAAAACATTTTTTAAAAACCAAAAATAGTTAAGTCGAGTTACTGTTCTACTGTTATGAGTTTACTGTTTTATTGTTAACCGTTGCTGTTTTCTTTGCAGGAATGCCATTCAGCTGCAGCACCGACCTGTTTATTCTGACAGCAACAGGAATTTGCTCTCAGAATATACATAAGTAAGTGTGTGCAGTGCTGTTGGATGAGATTTTTCATCCGCAGTTAAAAAAGAGCATATATGCCAAAGCATGTGGGCCTGGGGTGGCCAGTGGGTGGATGGCCCCTATGCTTCAGTGTATATTTTTAAAAAAAAATTTGGCAAAGATTTGTTCATCCACATTGACCGATGTGAATAGAGGAATCTCTTAGGTTCTTTTTTTTTTCCATTCAGCCCATGGGCTAAATGACAAAAAAACATTTCATGTGTGCTCACCATTAGAAGTGAGTGGATGCAGGGCAGTATATTCTAATGGTGGGCATACCACACACTTTTTCTGGAAGAGATTTCTTCTCTTTTTTCCATTCAGCCCACAGGCTGCATAATAAAAAAAGAACATGGCATATATACTGGTACATCACTGGACTTTGAATGGTTATACCAGGATGCAGGCATTGTCCAGGTATAACTTTTTTTAGCCAGCGATCGGCTTTCATTTAAATGCAATCCTAGTGGCTAATTAGCTACAGGGTTGCTTTTACAAGCAGCAGGAGAAGATGCCCCCTCTCCCCAGCTACCTTCCACGGCCTTCTCGGGCAGTCTTGTGCCATCAGGGGAACCTAAGAATGCAGCCGGTGTTTCTACCAGCTGACCATAGAGCTGATTTGAGGCCTGAATGGTGCCAATCATCTCTAAAGTTTAAGAGATCGGAAGCTACGAGCATTTCATCACTTCAGTTTTGCATGATATAAACAGTGCCATTTGTAAATTGGGAAAGCATCTGATCACACCGATCTTGGTGAGATTAGATGATGTAAGGGCAGAGGAGAAATCTAGAGACTGATAGACCTCAGATCTCTCAAAAAAGAATACCAGTCAATCCCCATTGCAGTCACAGGGGATATTTACATTCCCTGTGATAGCAATAAAAGTGATGATAAAAAAATGAAAGGGATAGTGTAAAAATAATTGAAAAAAAATCAAAATAACTGACAAAAAAAAAAAAGCGTCTTCACCCCCCCTCTCACTTGTGTGTGCCAGCGTTGACCACTTGCCAGTATGTAAACAGTGGTTGCACCATGCATGCAAGGTATCACCGCTAACATCAGATCAAGGGCAGTAGTGCTAGAACTAGACATTCTCTGTAAATCTAAAATGGTTGCTTGTAAAGGCTTTTAAAGCGTTGCCTATGGATATTAAAAATGTATGCAGTTTGTTGCCATTACACAGGGCGTGCGCAGTATGTCATGTTTGGTATCTATTTACTTGGCATACCATATCTTTTATATCTTTACCAAATAATTGGCCAATATATTGTGTTTTTGTGCATTAAAAGTAAAAATAAAAAATCTCTGCGTGAGTACTATGTGACATAAAAAAATTGCAGCACCCACCATCATTCACTAGGGTATCTGCTTTAAAAAATATATATTGTTTGGGGGTTCAAATGAATCTAACAAAAAATAAGATTTTTTTTTCATGTGAACAAGTGTCAGAAAATGCTTGGTCTTCAGGTGGCATAAACTTCTAATGCTGGGCATAAAATGCCCTCCCCCCATGACCCATTTTTGGAAAGAAGACACCCCAATATATTTTGCTAACCTGGCATTTCAGGGCCTCCAAAACTGTCTCTTTTAAAAGATGTAAGTTTAGTTTACAGAAGTATAGCATAAGAAAAAGTGATTATTTTGATGCCAAAAAACATGGAATAATAGTTACTGTAAACATGTTGTATTTTTTTATCTCCAGTAGAGACCTTAGAGAAGTGTGGCATTAAGAAAAAAGAACAAAGTTCCTCTTTTGATGGCCAAAAAGCATTGCATAAAATAAATAACAATAGTAAACATTTTGCATTTTTTATCTCCAGCATCTTATTAAAAGAGAGCTTAGAGAAGTAGTGCACTAAAAAACAAAACAAAAAAGTGCTTAATTAGATGCCAAAAAACATGGCATAACATAGTAAACATTTTAACAGAGATGTGCGAATAGAGCAGCCATGGTTTGTGTTGTACCCTTTTCCTGATGCAAATACCACTTTAATGCCTGTGTGTGTATTGCATTCTATTCAATTAAGAAAAAAAACACCAAAAAATAATTTTTTGGATGACAAAAAGCAGTAGGAATCCAGTTTCACTTCAAGATTTGCAATGGTTTTCCTTGTACAGCAGGACCAAGACTTGTGTAATATCCTTTTTCTGATGCAAAATACCACTTCAATGACTGTGTGTGGATTGCAATCTCTCCTCAAGTCCCCCGCAGCGGTGGGGAGGGTGTCTCCTCTCAGCGAAGGAGAGCGGACCTCTCCTGCACCTGTCCCCTCTGTGGCGCTGCCAGTGTAATGGCGGTGCTGAAGAAGCCGGAAACCAGAAGTTGGAAACCGGAACTCGGCTTCACGATGAGGCTTGGAGCGCAGGTGCAACCGCTCCATCATCTGTGCTCGCTGCTCGCCACACTAGCATTTGGCGAGCGGGCAAGTGATCTATACCAAAGTTTGTAGATGCTATAGCTTTCACACAAAGCAATCAATATACACTTATTGGGAATTTTTTACCAAAGACATGTAGCGGATTACATTTTGGCCTAAATTTATAACTAACTTTTTACTATACATTTTTTATAGCCAAAAGTAAAAAAAATTGTTTTTTTTTCAACATTTTCAGTCTTTTTTTGTTTATAGTGCAAAAAAATAAAAAGCACACAGGTGATCAAATATCACCAAAAGAAAGCTCTATTTGTGTGAAAAAAGGACATACATTTTGTTTGGGAACGGCATTGCATGACCACGCAATTACCAGTTGAAATAGCGCAGCATCTTGGAGCAAAAAAAGGCCTGGTCAGGAAGGGGGGGGGTAAATACCCTGGAGGGCAAGTGGTTAACCATCTCTTGTATCAAATCTGCAGCCTTTAACTATCTCTTGACTTCATGTCCACAGTCTCTGACCATCTCGTCTCATGTCCACAATCTGTAACCCTCTCCTGCATCATGTCCGCAGTCTCTGACCATCTCTTGTATCAAATCTGTAGCCTTTGACCATTTCTTGTTTCATCTCCACAGTCTCTGACTATCTCTTGTATCATGTCTGCAGTCTCTGACCATCTCTTGTAGCGTGTCTGTAGTCTCTAACCATTTCTTGTATCATGTCTGCAGTCCCTAATTGTCTTTTCTATAATGTCCACTGGTATCAATAACCAACAGCAGTTAAACTTCTGTTGACTCCTTACATATATTCCACTTCCATTTGTCGTTTGTGGGTGCTGGGATGTGCATTTCAGGTTTTGTGACATCTACAGTATTTGCTAAAATTGCTATCACACTCTTAGTTTTTCTGCACTATTTTTCATGTCTCTAATTTATTGGAAAAGTTAATGAGTCATATGTATTTTAATTGATTATTTTTGTTTTTTTTAGAACATATAGAAAATAAATGCATTTTTGATAGACAATAAGCCAAAAAAACTTGCTTGTTCTCCCACAATTGGCACATTTTGCTTCAGTATTATAATACAGAGGTCATTGCAAAGTCAACATGCTCATAGTTAAACTGTAAAAATTGCTCTGGTCATTTATTTCCATACCCATAAAGTCTATACCTAGGCAGCAGTTTAAGAAGTGAATGTAACAAGGAGTTTTTATTTAAAAAAAAAAAAAAAAAACAGGTTTATTTTACCAGCTATGTCAGTGTTCATTTTTGTTAATCATTTTAGTAAACAATCCATTTACCCCAATTTCTGAAATCAGGACATTGACAACTTACCTAGGCCATAATCTCCGATTCTTTGGGAGCTCGGAAATCCTCGTGTAAAGATACAAAAATACAAGGTGGTGGATTTTTTTGTGAGAAACACCAGCCTCTTGAAACATCAACCTTTTGGACTGATAGTAACATTGCACGGTGCTCTCTCTGTTATAAGCTCTATAGCTACGGAGCTACCAACCAATATCCTTGGTAAACTGAGCCATAAACGTAATGGGTAGAACATGTATTTTTTTTACATAAAAAATAATGAACTGTATTATAAATTGGTTGAGATATCTGCAAACTGGGAAACAAATAACAGAACAGAACACAACAAAAAATTGCTGATGGATTTTGCTAGGTTTTTAACACATTTAGGCGCATGGAACTCTTTCAGCGGGGAGATAGAACCAGAAATATACTGTACATTTTTATTATCAAAGCACCTATCACTGAATTGATCATGGATCAACAAAATACGTGAGTCAAATGTAAAATACTATTAATTACCCCTGGTTACACAGTTCAGATTATTGTACTGTTTAAAAAGTGAGAGTTCATATCAATAATGTAGTGCTTCTTTCACAGTATACTATATTAAAATTTGCATGGTTACAGTATCATGTGTTCATGTTAACCCCTTCACGCCTAAGGGTAAAACAAATCTAATCTTGCGCCTAAGCACAATTCTGCAACGTTGACATGTGTTAGTAAAACTGTACATATCATCACAACTACTTTGTACATCCAGGTGGATTATACCTTGTTTTTTTCAGGACAAATTGGGCTTTCATTTAGTGGTAAATGGTAACGGATAGCTCCTAATTGTTTTTCCATTATCAAAGGAAAACTGGCCCAAAATAGTAAAAAAAAAAATGTGTTTTTATTTAGCTGTTTGTTTCTTATTACAACCATAACCTACCTCCATAGAACAATCCAAAATAAATTCTCCAGCTCTTGACAATCGCAGCGATACCATATATGTGTATGTTATTAGTACAGCCCTGAAACAATAGTGCGCATTTTGTTTTTGTCTTTTTTTTTTTTTACCTAAAACACACTGACACTAACGCTAACTGACACTGATACCAATTTTTTTTAAAATCTTGACCTTTGACCTTGACCTTTGACCCTGACCTTGACCCAAACACTAACTCTGGCACTGAACTAGATCAAACCTTGATCTAGGTATTTTTCTTTATTTTTTTATTTTATTTTTTAATATTTAATTATCTTTTTTTTTTTTTTACAAACATTTTTATATCTCTCTATGTCAGGAGTTAGAGAGATACAATGTATCTCTCTTCTCCATTCATAGAGAGAGAAAAAACAAGGGGGCCGGGCCGCATAGTGATTGATCACTGTGGTAGCCAATCAGAGGCTATCACAATGATCACGTGACCCGGGATCGGGAGTCCCGATCGTTAGAACGGGACCCAAAGCTCTCAGTGACACCGCGGTCTCTGTGCTGGGAGCGCACCGAGCGGCGCGCTCCCAGCATAAAGACAGGTAAGCAAATATGCGGCCCCACTGAAAAAAGCCCCGTTCCGTGAGGCTGCATATTTGTGTGCGGTCGGCGTCAAGGGGTTAAGTATTGCTCTCCAATATATTTTAAATTGACACAGATGAATCTGCTAGTTATAACAGTGACATCTGTATTTGTTATAAAAAAAAAGAACAGGTAAAGCAATTTGAGATTGCTCATTATTTGCATATGTACACACACACACACACACACAGTATATATAGTATTTGGAATAAAAACTACCAAAATGACAGCTCTATCTGCACATTCTGTGCCCACATGATTACAGCCACAATTATTCTCTTCTTTATTCTCATCTGAAGATCTCATACATTGGATTCTTGATCATGAGTTTAGAATAATCACACTAAAGAATAGATTACATCTGTATAGTGCATGCTACGCTACAAGAAACAAATTGTGAATTGTATCCCTTAGAGGCTTCTGTATTGACCTCCTGTCTATGCTAAAGTGCTTCTGGGAGTTGGTTTACATAATAGATGTTAGATGAGAGTAAATTGCTATTAAGCTGATATTGTTGCCTAGGATGTGTTGTCTGCTCTCTGCTTTTCAGATTGTAAGTTGTGTGCTTTATAAATGTAATCAAATCTTGTTTTAGCTATATTTCAAAAATGCTAAGTGGCATATTTATATAGTTCAGAAAATAATAGTTTTTTTATTTTGCCTCACTCTGCCTTATTTGAAAAAAGTTAAAATGTCAAAAGAGTAATAAGTGAATTGATTCTCAGAGAATTCCCAACAGAGAATTTTTTTTTGGTGGTTAACATCTAAAAGGTCTTAGATATGCTCTAAACCTTTTTTAGAACCCTCAATCCTTTATAGCCCTCAACCTGCAGATGAAAAATGTTTAGGCATAAAGAAATACATATTACATCATTTCTGGTTTTGCTAGTAAAGAATTACAAAATCCCATAACACCCAGTGTGTACTATTGTGTGACATACAGATAGATAGTAGGCTTAGTTCAGTAAATTTAAACTATAAGCAGTCATTTTTTGTCATTTCTGAAAATAATAATCAGTGTAGTAAATAATACATGCTTTTATTTTTATTTTATTTTTATTGGGTTTTAAAAGGCATACAGCAAACATAAGGTTGCATAGCACAAATCAACAGAAGAGAGGAAACAGGTTAATCGATGCAATGCAAATACATACAATGTCAGTGCATAACTGTGGATTAGCTAGCAACATCAGACATGTGAGTAGACATATTGGAAATGTAAAGATCCCATGGTTCCCACACTGCTTCAAAAAGATTAGCATGCATAGCAGTGAGGTACTCCATCCTTCTAATCCCAGCAACAACCCTAACCTATTCCGATCGTGTAGGAGGCATAGTAGAAAGCCAATGCATGGGAATGGTTCTCCTGGCCACTGTTAGGACATAAGAAGGTAGTTTCTTGGCAAGTTTAGAGAGGCCCGGAAAAGGTAGGCCCATTAAAAAATGAATGGGGTCAAAAGGAATGTGGACCCGTAAAAGTCTTCTTTTAGAAGAGTTACTGTGGAGGACAGCACCCAGAGGAGGTTACTTATACTTTTTTTTTTATTTTAAACATATGCTGGGGCACTTTTATTTAACATTTTTTGCCTACAGTTCTTCAATGCATTGCTTCTATTGCTGTGTTTTGAAATTTTCAGCAAGCATAGTATTTTTTGAGTGTATATATGCTTTTTTAAAACATTATTTATATAAAATATGTATAAAATTCCATTGCTCCTTCCACCTTAAAAAGAAAAGGCAGGAGTGGGTAGAAAGGTAGAGCCTGCAGTTACAGAAAGTAAAAGTGTGAATCAGGAGCTATGTTCAATGTTTCCTCTAAGTAACACACCAATTAATATAAATGAAGCTTGGTTTCCTCACTCACCTTTCCATTTGTGTCAGAGAGGTCATGGATGATGATGTGATGAGTATTCATGATCCTATGCAAGCACTCCCTGTGAGTGTCCATTGCTCTTACCTTTTTTTTTTTTATAATAACATTGTCCCTTAAAGATCTAAGCATCAAATTGGTAGATGGTAGGGAAGCCATATAAATATGTCCATCTTTTTAAAATGCGATAAACTAGCAGAAATTCATGAAAGACAGAGGTTGTCAAAAAATCCGATTCCTTTTTATGAGGAGATAAGTAAAGCGTTAATCAAAGGAGTGGCTGTGGACATAGTATACTTGGATTTTGAAAAAAGTTTGACACAGTTCCCCACACACGGCTAATGTGTAAGGTAAAGTCTACGGGCTTGGAAAAACCAGTTTTGCAAATATATCTAAAACTTGCTAAAAGACTGTATTGTGGACTGTATTGGTTAATGATTCATACTCTGAATGGTCTAAGGTTATTAGTGGTGTACCCCAAGGTTCAGTGTTGGGACCATTACTAAATGAACAATTTCATTTACATTTCATACATACTAGGGGGAGTACAACTGAGGGAATCAATGGTGGAAAAGGAACTGAGTTTTCTAGTAGATCACAAGCTTAATAATGGCATGTAATGCCCAGTTGCCTTTCTTGTGTTAAAAGAGGTATGGGCTGCAGAGAGAGAGATCATTTTGGCCCTGTACAAATCATTACTAAGACCTCATCTGGAATACGCTGTTCAGTTTTGGACACCAGTTCACAAAAAGGATGTCAGGGAACTGGAGAAAGTGCACAGAAGGGTAACCAAACTGATAAGAGGAATGGAGGAGCTCAGCTACGAGGAAAGATTGGAGGAACTAAATGGATTCTCTCTTGAGAAGAGGAGTTTAAAGTGTTACCTTGTGTTCACTATATCTGGTCTCCCACAGTACACAGAACATGGTAATGCAATATTTTGGTAAAAATAAACTAATTAATTTTTCTCATCAGCAGTATATAGCAGTCTTGTGACTTCTATCAGTGTCCAGCTGAGTACTGGTTAAAGCTTACAGAAGGAGTTTTCATTCTGCTCTAAGTGTCCTATGAAGCTGCATAACCCCTGACCTCATTCTGGACAGTGCTGATTAGCCCTGTGCTGATCACATGCACTCTCCCAAGAAAAAAAACTCTGTGGTAATACACACTAAAGTGAACATGTGCAGCTTTTCCCCAATGCTCTGTTCTATCAGACATGGATGGGGGACAGTAGAAAAAGGGGAGGATCAGAAAAGACAGCATCAAACAGCCTTTTTACACAATGCAGAGGATTACCAGTTAGGTTCCATAATGAGTATAACAAGATTTACTGCATATACAGACTGATTTTACTGTTGTAGGTTTAGAAACAGGGAGATATGATCAACATGTATACTGTATATACATAAATGGGCAATATAGTGAACTCCGTGTAGAGTTATTCACCACATTCAACACAAACGGGTCACTCTTTACTGCTGGAAGAAAAGAGATTTAACCTCCAAATACGGAAAGGCTTCTTCAGAGTAAGAGCTGTGAAAATGTGAAATATACTCCCTCAAGAGCTGGTTTTGGCCATCTCAGTAGACTGTTTTAAAAAAAGCATGGATTTTTTCCTAAATGCAAATACAAGTGGGGAAAATAATTATTTGATCCCCTGCAGATTTTGGAAGATTTCCCATTTACAAAGAGATGAAGGATCTATCATTTTTATAATAAGTGTATTTTAAAATGATAGTGACAGAATATCAACACAAATCCAAAAAAAGCACATGAAACAAATGTTATAAATTGAGTTGCAGTTCAATAAGTAAAATAAGTATTTGATCTCCAAGAAAAACATGACTTAGTACTTAGTGGAGAAACCCTTGTTGGCAAGCACAGAGGTAAGATGTTTCTTGTAGTTGGTTACCAGGCTTGCACACATCTCAGGAGGGATTTAGGTCTACTCTTCTTTACAGATCTTCTCTAATTCCTTAAGGTTTCTTGGCTCTTGCTTGGCAACTTGAAGTATCAGCTCCCTCCATAAATTTTCTATAGGATTAACGTCTGGAGACTGGCTAGGCCACTCCATGACCTTAATGTGCTTCTTCTTGAGCCATATTGCAGGGGATCAAATAATTATTTTCCCCACTGTATTATAAATAAAGGGAAAATTGATCCAGGAAATATCCGATTGCCTCTTGGGGGATCAGGAAGGATTTTTTCCCTCACAGGAGCAAATTGGTTCATGCTTTATTTGGGTTTCTTTGGATTCTTCTGGATCAACTGTGGGTATAGGTTAGTGTATATGGAGGAATTCTATTTGTGTATGTCTTTTTTTTTCTCTGTTGGTTGAACCAGATGGATGTGTGTCTTTTTTTTCAACCATATTAATTATGTAACTACTGTATATATCTAAATATTGGCTTCTTAGAGGGAAGATAAGAGCACTGAAAGAAGATGCATTTTCATTCAATTTTTTGGTTCTGGTTGTAGTGATGCTCAGAACTGCTTCAAAGTACTGCTGACATTAGCACCTATGTCCAGGACTATTATATATCTTTCTAAACCCATGTGCCCAAATTACAAATGTACTGCATACATCTAATCAATAATCTCCTAGATTGTAAACTCCAAGCTTCCTATCCCTCTTGTATTGAACTGTATTGTCTCCCGTTATATTGTAAAGTGCTGAGCAAACTGTTGTTGCTATATAAATCCTGTATAATAATAAAAAGCAGCTTTCTGCAATTCTATTCCACATCTTCTTAACCTTTCTAAAATAAAAGGCATATGGATTATATTTGGGAAAAGATCTCCACATCTCAATCAATGAGAGTCACTATTGCCTTTGCATTCACAGTATTTTGCAGAAGAAATGTAGGCTCTATTAATCAATGTAAAGTATACTTCTGATGTAATCTCCCACAATTGTCTTACATTCTTTCTTATAGTCCATTAATTGACCTAAATATCCTGACTCAGGAGAGATAGTCCTCCACTCCTTATTATACAGATACTTAACGTTTTGATGATCAGAAGTAATACTTGTTTTTTTCCAAAGACAATTTTAACCAACAGATTTCCAAAATAAAACTTAATTTAATCTGACAGTTCAGACAATCTCTTTTTATGGTACCTATATAGTCAACTGTCTGTAGAGGAAACAGAAACCAATCAGAAATATGCACGTTTTCTCTTAAACGCTCAATTGGGATAAGATCTAGTTTTTCATCCCAAAATTCCCTTAATGAGTGTTATCTCCTATTTCCCTATGTTTTATAGATTATTCCTGGTAAAAACATTAGGTACCATTTAACAGGCATATAGTATAAATTATCCAACATATTTTCAAGATATTTCTAAAACAAATTCCATGCCTTTTAGGTATTTTTCTTTGTGTGTATTAAAAAAATGTAAGGCGATGCCCCTCTGTTAATTGATGTTTCAAGCCTAAATCAATAAAATAAGTGTTTTGAACAGCCAAGCTAATGCTAATCTCTTTATTCAGTGTGAATAAATCTTATGCATGCATAAAAGATAAAGATTGGATCAGATATATCAGAATTCACAGGATTGGCAAGAGCTACCTATGTCTTTAAGTAGGAATGTGAATTTATCTATAACTAATGTCCCTACCCAACTTGCTAAGTGGCCATAAAAACGCCAGGTGCAACTGGTAACACAACCACAAATAGCTATTTCAGAGGCTAAGAGGCTGTTTTACCAAAAGATTTGAGGATGTGCAAACTAAAAACCTTTTATATCATGTATTGTAAGTTTTCAAGATTCATGTTTTTTCACATTGCAAATTAGATAACGACTCAGATGCACTAAGATTAGGGAAAGAAAAAGAATGTGGCTTATGAATTCAGTGAAAATAGATATCCCATTTTTCTTCATATTCTCTCCATTAATCGAAATAATAGATTTAATAGTTATTGTTGCATTATTTTTTAACTTAAAGGATGGTGAAAATTAATGATGTAATTGCCCAGAGCATTTGTTTGAATAAGCAGAACTGCTTAAGTTGATATATCTCATAAAAAGTCAACATTTTGATTTACATTTTTACAAATAGAACCCTAAATGCTAACTTTACTTGAAATAAAAGCAGTATTGTATGTTCCTCTTTCCTGTAGATTACCTGTTTTAATAAGGAGTTATTTTTTGTATGCATATATAGATAATAATTAAATGATCTGATGATTAGCTCTTTGTTTTATTACGTAAAAAATACTCAGTGTTTAAATGAAACAGAAAAATCAGAGGCAAAATATGCTCCCTTGCTATAATGAGGCATAAACAGCTAGCTGAGGTTGCCTCAAGTGGTGCTACATTTTCTTATCAAAATCACTGATGTTATACTCCATATGGTTTACAAACCAATATCTCTTACTGCTTGTTGCTCTTGAAATTGATTATACTCGATAAATGTGTTGTTTTTTTTTTGCTACGGAACAATGTCTATTAAAATAGCATACTGTAGCATATTCACAACCGATATCACAATGCTCAAATTATGGGGTATGTGTTGTTTTTATACTAGCAAATAGTCTCCTATTGTTATAGTTTTACTAACTAACAATTGACTGTAGCATTATTTATTTGCATGGTTAATGTTAAGTTAATTTAGTAACAATGAAAAGTTTTGTTTATTTCAGTCATTCAGTTACGTGCAAGTAAAAATCCTGTATTTTTACTCTCTCTCTCACACATTAGAACATTAATCTTCACAATATTCTCTTAACTCAGTGAACATTTACTTTTTTTTAGTGAATATGCTCAGTCTCACAAAATGTGATGCCCCTTGCTAGAATATGCAAATATAATATGAGATAATTTAAAGAACTAATGTATTGCTACCCCCAAAAGGAGTCCTAATTTAATTGGTCCTTTCCCAAAACTAGCGCAGAGGCAGCCAGGCACACAGGAAACGGTAATTAACTCTTGGCTCAGAAATCCATCTAGGGGATGTATTTTTAGGATTGTTATTGCTGGATAACGTTGATGGGGTAGAGCCCCCCCCTCCAGGCCTTAGACTATTTATGTGCTCTGCAGCCACCTATTGGGCACACCTCCCTAAGGATTGGCTGCAGAACAATAAATATTCATGTTGACCATTTGCTGTGCTCAACCCCTTACGTTCCAGAAGTCTACAGAAGGCAGGGGAGGGTAATCAAACCTGTAGCCTGAAAAGCCAAAAGAAATCAACAGCTGATTACAGAGGAGCCAAAAAAAGTAAAGTTACCTAACATCCTAGCAGCCTATCTAGGAGGGTGCTGCAATAACATAATGCATCAAATAATAAAACATCTTGTGCACTGTAATTCAAATTGACACAAAACTGTTCTATTTTCTTTTTTTTATCAGTTAACCACTTGCCCTTCAGAGGATTTACCCTCCTTCCTGACCACTCCATTTTTTGTGATACAGCGCTGCTTTATTTAACTGACAATTGAGCGGTCATGCAATGCTGTACATAAATGACATTTATGTCAAGTTGTTCCCACATATAGAGCTTTATTTTGGCAGTATCTAATCACCTCTGTGTTTTTTATATTTTGCTCTATAAACAAAAAAACCCGACAATTAAAAAGAAAAAACAATTTTGAGTTTTTGCTATAAAACATATCTAATAAAAAAAATTTAAAAATCTAATTTCTTCATACATCTAGGCTAAAATGGATTCTGCTACATATCTTTGCTAAAAAAAAATCCAAATAAAAGTTTATTAGCTGGTTTATGTGAAAGTTCTAGCATTTACAAATGGTGGTGTATATATATATATATATATATATATATATATATATATATACACACATACTGGAATTTTTTTTTTATAAGTAATGGTGGCGATCAGCGGCTTATAGCGGGACTGCAGTGGGCATTCTAACACTGGGTGGGAACTAACTGCCAATGATATCCCCAGTGACACTAATACAGTGATCAGTGCTAAAAAAAAAAAAACACTGACACTGTACTAATGACATTGGGCAGGAAGGGGTTAACATCTAGGGCAATCAAAGGGTTAACTGTGTGCTGTGTGTGTTTTACATTGTGTGCTGTTTTACTTGGGAGACATGCTGCTTTGCATCTGTCTGCTGTGTAGAGAAATACAAAGCAGCATGTCCATGCTGACAGCAGAGAGACCTGTGTTGTTTACACGCTGGTCTCTCCCCTGTCAGCTTTGCCGACGATCACCAAGTGATTGCCAATAGGGGTTCCAGTAGAGTGGCTTGTGCTTTCCCTACTTGGAAATGCAAATCACGTATATATACACGATTGTTCACAGCTGTGCTGCCCTGTAGCAGTACTTCTGCTATAGGGCGGATGGCAAGTGGTTAAAAAGAATACTGATATTCTACAGAGAACACATTGACATGTTAGTTGTGAATTAGTAGTACCCTGAGAAAGTTTGTCCTAAAAAATAAGAGTACACATCCTTTGCATGTCTTTTTGGACACAGTTTCCAGAGTTCAGGTTCTCTAACAAAACATAAGCAAAAATAATTTAATGATATTATGTCTAACTGCTTAAAAAATACATGTGAGCACATATAAAGGTTGAAATTAGAGACTGCATTATTTTCAATTGTAAAACGTTTACAAATATACGTTGATAAATTGGTCTTTCAAAAATCAGGGAAGAAAATTGAATTGGGAAACAAATGCACAATGGGGTTTATTTACTAAAATTGGTTGGTGCAACTCTGAATAGAAACCAATCAGTTTCTAGGTTTTATTACCAAAGGATAGAAGATGATTGGCTGCCATGCACAACTGCACCAGATTCTGAGTGCACCAGTTTTAGTAAATCTACCTTAATATTTATTTGTGCATTTGTGTCTAAATACAGCTATACAATTTAGTAAACTTCAGTATTTGTACTGTCCTAAACATTATAAAACAATAAAACAACATTTGTGACAACTTTAAGAATAAACAACATGAAAGATAACAGGGATTCTAAAGTCTGGCTAGTTTGCAAGTTATTTTTCAAACTGCATGCTGAAGCATTTAAAACGAGTAATCGAGGCCATTCGGTTTCATTTGTCAGACAATGAAAAGTTGAGGAAAAAAATGATTCCACTATTTGAGAGCATTAGCAGATTTCTTATTTTTAAGCTGAAGTTTAGTCATTTGTTTTCTTTGGTATACAGCACCAACTAAATTATCTACATGTAATGGTGTGTGTCCCATGTGCTGCAGGCTGCTGCTTCATAGCCACTGTTTATTGATATGACCAGGGGCGGACTGACCATTTGGAATTTGGGCGCTGTCCGAGGGCCCGGGGTCAGTAGGGGGCCCCATGAGATGCCCCTGGTACCTTTTTCATAGGCTTTTTTGAGTTTGGGCAAGGACACAGGGGCCCCATGATCCCCTATTCCCCAGGGGCCCCATGAGTTGTCAGTCCACCCCTGGATATGACTTAACATCAGCTGCTGCTAGTGTAAAAAGTTATACCACTCACCTGCCTTTTTTGCCTTCTCTGTCATTTACAGACCTTCTACTATTAGTTTCCCACCAAGCATTCCATTCTGTGAATGTACCTTCAAGATGCTATCATTCATCTGCTCCTCCTCCATTCACAAAATGTGATGCATTACAAAATGTCAGATTTAAACATTCTGATGTTATGGTGTTTTCTGGTGTTTTCTTTACACAATGTAATTTTGGTTGTTTAATAGAAAAGAACATTCACCACATGTAAAGCCAAACTCAAGGCAAATAATTTCCCTATCATCCTGTCTATGAATGAGCACTGAAATCTTGCAAGAAATGTCCAAATTCAGAGTTGTGATGGATTAGAGTTTTTGTCAGATTTTTACTGTTAGTGTCCATTGGGCGACTCGTTTTATTTTCTGTTCAGGTAGCAGGTGTCAGACAGTAAAGGAAATGAAGAAACATTTCTCTATATTTCTCCATTAAATATATCACTTTTAAAACATATCAATGGTTCTAAATCTTCCCAAAAATATTTAAAATGAACAAAAATTAACCAAAAAATCATGTAAATACCACTGCTTCTGCATATGTGTATGTAGAATTTATAACTGTAGTATACTAAGAGGATAACATTATTTAGGATGAACTGACTTAAACATTGTGTTCAGGTGTCTAAAGTCCAACATTATTTTTTTTCTAAAACATTTAGTTACATCAAGTTATTAATATATTAATTTTAGAGGACACTATGAGTGTGTGTGTTTTTGATTTGCTTTCTCTGAGTTTTAATTTATTTAGTTAAATACTGTACAAGCTATGGTGCTTAACTTGGTCTTTATTTCTTTTTTTGAGGCGAAAATGGTTTGCCACCATGAAACTATTTTACTATTGTATCAGCAGGCAACAAAAAGAATAGCAACATTATAATTATCCTCCAGGGGTCACAATTGGGTTATACAAGCAGCATAAAGCATATAAGAAGCTATATGATTGGAATTTATTCTCATCTCCTTTATTCATTAAAATTCAGATAAATAAAAGTGGAACATGATCAGACACAGAAATTTGTGCATTGTGTGCTACTTTCATTTGTCAACATTTATCCCCTTACACAAATATTCCTAGGTCTGTGTCTAGAAATCTTTTCACTATCCCTCTGACTTACTGTTTTAATGCATAATTAAGAAGGTCAGAGCTAATGAAGCAATGCAGAGTAAAGTTCAAGTATTCCCTAGGCACCACTTATTCTATTAGATCTAAGACATGAATGTCAGACTGGCAGGAGTCAAAGTATAACAGTCCATCGGCAGAATCACTACTCTCAGACAACCTGTAGAGGTTTACCTGCAGCATATTGTCATTATTATATGCCTTATAATATGAAAGAAAATGGACAGAGCTGGTCAGCTAGAATTCTCTTAGTGTGGCACGTGGTTTAATTTACCAAGATGTCATTGTATGAAATTTATTTGACAGACCAAATACAATATGTAACATATGGATTATTATTTGTGCAAGCATGCAGTTTTAAAATAGTACAAGAAGCAAAAAAATATATGTAACTGCAGGATTTTAGAGAAAGGAAAAAAAGGCTTTTTAAAATATCCAGTTCATTGTGGTGTTTATTGTTACATGACTAGCAAATTGTTGAAAATGAAGTGATTAGTGTGATGTTGTTTGTTTACTTAGATTTGCTCATTAATCAATTACATTATAGGTAGATGTTTTTTTAGTGCCAACTGTTGTAGGCTGTGACAAGATCTCTGAAGGTGCCCATTGGTTTTACCTCTCCCATCTGAAAATTCCACAGTTTATAAACCAGTAGGGGCATCTAGAGTGCTGCAAACACCACTTAAAATATACCAAAGGCATGACCATTGAGGATAAATAGGATTTAACATTTTTTTCAATCTGAAATTTTACAGTTATCCATATTGTTAGCAAAGTGTTACTGTAGTAGTTGCTTTGGTGAGTGAATTATTTCCATAGGATCAAGGTCTCCTTAAGGTTAGGGGCCCTGACAGGTTTCATATTCCTGTGCTAAAGTCATGGATTCCATAGTGATGACGAGGGGTTGCTGTACTCCATGTGGCAGGTCAGGGGATCATAAAAGCATGGGGGGCTTGCCTGGGGGATGGTGTAATTGCAGACAAGAGAAAAAAGTGTAGCCTCACAGGGTGGAGACTAGGCAGGAAGTGGGCATAGCCTAGTGCCTTATTGGCACTTAAAGAGAAGGGCACTATGACCCTACCTTATGAACCTAAAGAGAAGTGTGGTGCCAAATGGTAGAGTGACAAGATTGGTGTCAGCTATACTTTTCTTTTCCAGGTAGGCCAGTGAGTATGACGCCACAAGATGCTTTGCAATTAGGAAGATGAAAGAGTGGGCTAGAACTCAGACAAAGACTAAGAGGGTAAACCAGCCCAGTAATTGGTCCTAGACTTTTAAGCAATTGAAAAAGGGGTCATGAACAGAATGGACAATGGTTTTTTCCTGCCAAAGACAAGAGAGATATCTAGCAATCAAGGTTGATGGTTGTTCCCTGTATTAGACATGGATGGGACCCCTTGAGCACAATTCCAATTGATTTCCATACTCAGATGGTGATTGAGGTGAGCAGGCTTGAACCCCAAACATTTTGGAATGCACTCATTCAGGATTGGGAAGGCCACCACATTGATTGCCATGGGTGGGCCAGTGGAAGATATTTAATGTCTGGGAGATGAAAATATGGGGCATGCAGGGCTTATATGTGGGGGAATGTTGAATCATGAATGGAATATAATCATGTCTTTTTGTGTGGTTTAGTCTCTGGGTGGACTGGAGTGTTGGTCTTCGGAACTGGAAATTTCCAAAGATTTTCTCTTTTTCAGCTTATGAGGAAAGTGTATGGATTCTTGGCCACTCCTTTGTCTTACCAGATGGTCAAGATTCAAAGATGGCATTCAGATGGGTTCAGAGAAAAAGGTCTGAAGGTCCACTGGTTCAATAGAAGAGGCCCAAGATGAGAGCAGATGAGCTGGCTTATTGAGGAATGTGTGATAAGTTCTCCCAATTATGATCATCTTTCACACTAGTGGTAATGTCTTTGCTAAGTGAGAAGTTTTCGGATCAGATTTTTGATGTAAAGGTGGACATTTACTGAGCCTGGTGTTGAAATCATGGTAGGGAGCAGCATTCAAACACAGAAAGAGAGGTCTATGAAAAAACACAGATGGCAAAAAATAAACTGACAGGGGTTGTAACCCTCCCTTACTCTATCCAAAATGAAAAAAAAAAAGCTTTGCCTACAGTTCTACTTTAGTGAAATTTTATACTTGTCCTCAGCATATTGAAAAAGTGAATTATCCTTTTTAACAGATTTTTGTAACTTTTGTATGTGCTAGAATTTCAGAATAATAAATGCAAACCACCCAGCAAGTTATTAGTAACCCTTATGACTTTTGGAACAAAATAGCGATTGATGGTCCAATTCCCCACACTATCAAGGATGACTTGTGGACAAAAATTGGCACAAATTATTGTTAGTAATGCCACCCTGTTGCTTTTAGGGCATAAATTGTGTGAAAAGTTAATGTTATCTAGAAAGAGGGCTCAATTTTTGACTACCCCTAATGCACCAGATGCTGGAGGATATATGGTTGAAATAAGCATTTTGAGAACCCTTAAATATCCCAAATGTAATTCTATTAAAATTGAACTCCAGGATAAACAAATCATGTCAAAATATTTGAGGGTTGTATATTCTTACTTGAATATTGCTTTTTGCATTTCTTACAGATCTGTACAGCAATTCAGTTTGAAATTTTGTGCAGGACCTTCCTGTTATAAAAGACCCATCACTGCTTCATTATCTTCTTGTGTATGGTGACTGATCTTGTCACCCTCTAGCTTTCTGCAGGCAGCCTTTAGTGTGTGAGCCTGCTGGGTCTCATCCATAGCTATGCTCTCTACACAGGCTATGTGCAGCTCAGTGCTGATTTCACAGCTACTTATACAAGTTATTACCTGGCTTTAGAAAGGCATTTGGTGCATAAGTAAGATTTCTTTATGGATATTGAGGAACATATTTACATGAAATATTTTTTGTCTGCAGTTCAGCTTTATTTTTTTCTCTTTTCAATATTTTTATTGGCATGCATATATACAAATGTTAATACAAACATATTTTCTTGGATTTTGTTCTGTAAACATATTAAGCATTGTAAATTCTCCATATACAGCATCAAGGGTAACAAAAGGGATAGGTTTTATATTCTTGTAACTATATATCAAAACAGATTGAGAGGATATCAATGGCTATGTCGTATATATTTCATTCTAATCACCCTCTCATGAAAAGGTCAACCCTAATGAACATATCTCTTTAAAGACCTAGGTAAGTACAAAATCTCCAACAATGGAAGAAATAGAAAAAGAAGAAGGAAGAAGATGAAGAATTAGATACAAAAAAACCCAAAAACAAAGTAAGACTAACAAGAATGATGTGCCATGTTCACATCTCATGTCATCAGCTTTACTGATTGTCTCTGGAAATATAATGTATCCAAGGATCCCAGGTTAATTTTTTTTAAGTGTTGTAGAATTAAACATGAGTGAATCAGTGGTCAGTGGCCAAAACTCTAGCTAATGTATATTGATTTTTAATCAAGTCTTGAATTAGATCTATTCACTGATTGCATTTGTTATAGTATTATTTAAAAGGCATTTGTTGATTGTCTTCATGTTTGAGAATTTTATTACTTTAGCTAAGCAGATACTGACCACTGTCTAGCAGGTAGGCAATATTAACAGCATGCAATTCCCACATGCTGGCTGAGGATCATGGCATTAGATCTGAAAACACATAGAAATGCTAAAATATAGCTCAAATATTTTTTCTGTATTCTAAATATTATCCATCAGCAAACCTTGCATTGCTTACGACAATTTGTAATATTTGTAATGCTCAAATATTGCAATACTTTGGGTTTAGATCTAACTTATACTATTCATTTTGCTTTAACCTCAACTATAAGTTTTACTAAACCAATTATTTTAATTAGAAGATTCTCAAGGGAAGAAGCAGAGGATTAGAGACATGATGCAAAGTATTGTATATTAATGCTAATGGGAGTTTGAAATCAAACAGGAGATTACCACATTATATTTATAAATTCTTTCATAGTAAAAAATGCAATTATTTTTGGATTGTTCAAGAACAGAAAAGAATCCTTTTCTTGCCTACTTTAAATTCATACTTTATGAAAAAACTATTTTTGTTTACATGGTTGATCTGTTTTAATGCATTTGGATAAACTTTATTTTTTACATTTTGACTGTAAAGCAATGCAGTGCTATAAAATATGAATTAGGAGATAGGTAGTTGCAAACATTATTTACATTTTATTTTATTTAAAAAACCTGTTATTTAAAAAACCTGTCAGAAAGTGTAGTTTGACAATTAAAATAAACATTCACCACAGCAAACACTTCAAAGTTAAGTAAATAGAAACATTGTGCTACTGACAGGTAGTTATTGTTTATGCAAATTAGATACTAGTCAAATTCATGAAATCATGCATACAAATCTTTAGAATTGTAAAAACATAGCTAACATACTGTGTACTTATTTCATAAAGGTAGCACGCAAAGTAAAATTATTTTGACAGGTAAGAATTTCCCAGATGTCTTCTAATTGTTATCTGTTATTGTCATGCTCTCCTGTTAGGAACACATCAAAAAAAACCAAGAACTTACACTGGAGTGTATTTTTTCTTTAAACCACTAAAATGCTGCTTTTCTACATTGCTGTTAACTTTAGCTATAGTTAAATTCAAAGACAACTATTACTAAACATGGAACTAACAATACTAAAGACTTTTTTTTTACCATATAATCAATATACAACTAAATCTAAAATGTCTTATCTTTAATTCTTACATCATATAAAAATACATGTTAATACCACATATTTTGGCTGATGATTTCACTTACAATTATATATGTACAAGGTATTTCAGCAATACACAGTACACATGACCAATATTTTACATATTGATATTTTTTGTTAATTCTAAGATTCCTTACACCCGAGATTATTGCCTCTCAATGTGTTTCATGAACAATGTTCACTTCTTCAGGAGAGTAATAATAATAGATGTAGATCTAGAGCTATAACAAATTAACCACACTGTACAAGACTCACTGTACTGAGACAAATAGAGCTTTCTTTTGGTAGTATTGAATCACAACTGTGTTTTTGCTATTATTTGCTAAAAAAAAAACAAAAACAAAAAAAAGTCAAAATTTTGAAAACAATTTAAATTTTTCTTGGTTTGTGTTTTTTGCAAATAATTTTTCTTCTTCACTAATGTGTGCTGATGAAGCTAAACTGAGGGGCACTGATGAGGTGGCACTGATGAGGCAACATTGATGGGCACTGATGAGGAGGCACTGATAGGCGACACTGATGAGCACTGTTAGGCAGTACTGATGAACACTAATGAAGAGGCACTCATAGGCAGCACTGATAGGTCAAACTGATAAGCTGCACTGATGGACACTCATAGGCTGCCCTGATTATCAGTGTAAATGCTTCCTGTCAGATATGCCAGCTACCGGCTTTCCTGTGCTCGCTGTGACAGTGCGTGAGGATAAGACTGCTGATAAGCAGGTCTGTTTACAATGTAGTCAAGGTTTGGGGTATTGGGAGGACATCAATAGGTAACCTACCAGAATTAGCAGACCGCGCTGTAGCCATCTTTCAGCTATAACGTAGTCGGTAAGTGGTTAAGAATAAAAAAAATACACTATTATGCAGGAGTCTGGCAAGCTGACAAGGAGGCAAGAGGAGAAAGAAAGCCCATAGAGAATATTACATCCTCTAAGGGCTCTCTTTCTCCGCAATAATCAAAGGTGGATCACAAAATTGAAATGTGGTACAACAGGGATTATGGGAGAGATTATGGGGGAAATCTTCCAACTGCAGGTTAAGGACAATGTCTGTGCCATTATCATAAGGTCCCCACTTGCTGATGGTGAGGGAAAAAAAAATCAGTAAAGGATTTACTCATTAGCGCTGTGTTGTTTCCCCCAAGGCTCTTCAAGTTAAGTACAGTATGTCACAGCAGATCCTAAATTTGTAGTTGGTATATTCATGTTTGTCTGCCTTTTTTAAAAAAACATTCTTAATTTAAATGTTTGAAAAGAGTTTTTACAGAAAATAGAACAGAGGCATTACGCTTACTTTGAATGTACACATTTACATGACTACAGCTTGGTAATTGCAATTTTGACAATTCTCATACTATATAATCTGTAAAGATATGGCGGTGGTTAAGAGATCACACAGGAAAACTGTCAAACAATGTATGAGTTTGTATAGCATTTTTCAAGAGAGCTATTGTTTGCACAAGAGTAAGCTACAATATACTCGATTTTATGTTCCATGTTACAGTTCAGAATCAGAACTGTTCAGGTCTATCTAACTCAGTTTAAGGATTTGAGTATGTCAATGTAAAGGAAAAAAGATGGAAGAAGGGAAAAGAGGAGGGGGAGAGGTAAATGAAAGTAACATGGGGAAAATCGAGAGAAAAGAGAGTAATCCCTTGTTGTAAAAAAAGAGACAGAGAGAAAACAGAGGGAACAGGGAAAATAAAACTGGAATAAGTAACTGATGGTAAGTTTGTGTCCTGCAACATTGTATTGAGTATGATAATACTCCCACCACTTTTTCTGTCTCAAAATAAGTACAGAAGAAGGTTCCAAACGTTAGCTCAAAACGTGATCTCAAGAGGGGAGCCCAAGACTCCATAAGGGGTGACCCAGTATAATTGGAAAGGGTGGGACTGAGACAAATAAAGGTGAAGTGTAGCTAAGACTTGGAAAGGAAAGGGGAGAATAAGGAAAAATGTGTCATGCAGAAAACTTTTTGGCTGTCTTTGTCCACTTTAACATTAATTAGGATTGCCTTGTCAGCTATGGCTTAAGTTTGTCTTTTTATTGTTTTATATAATACAGAAGATTGAAATTTTATAGGTGTTCTCCAAAGTCTTAGAATCATAGTATGTGCTGTGTTGATCAAGTATCTATACAAGTGTTTGAGTGGTAGATTACAGCCATCAGTTTCAGCTTGTAGCAGGAAGACTTCTGTGAGAAAAGTTCAAGCCTGTAATTCGTCTGATCATCAAATGGATTATTTTGCAAAAGCTTTCTAATGTTTGGCAATACCAACAAAAAAAAACATGTTCTTTCAGACATCTCCAGCAAGTTGTAGGAATACATAGATCTACGGTATTTGATGTTATCTCAGGGGTTCTTAGCCAGAAAGAGAGAACTTTGTCATTTGTCTTCTGGGTTTGCGCACTGAAGGAAGTGCTTTGAGTTAGCCTATTGATCATTCCTTAATGAAACCTTTACTGTAACTCCTCCTTCCACCTTTGTTTAAAGCTTGGAACTGGAGCACTAGAAGAGCCTTCCAAAGCAGATTAGATCCAGAAGATCACATGGGTGTTATTTGTACTGATATTTTTTCAGTGTTGAGATGTGGGTATACTTGTGTTTAAATTGAGTATTAGGAAATTTCAGTCTGGAAATATATCCAGATGTTCCATGCCTGTTTGAGACGGAATTTCTCTGTTAGATAAAAACATGTTTTGATTGAAAACTCTTCCAATCAAAAGGTAGGGCCTTGTTACTTCAGTTTTGAGTAAATTCAGGCATGTTACCATGTGAGAATTCTCTCATGGTATTCTCTTTCAAGGATATGAAAGGACTTCTCTGGGTTTAAAGAGTGGATTTGGATTTACAATAAGCATAGAAAATTTGCAGGGTGGAGCCTTTCAGTGAGTTTTTGTCTAGGACCATATCTAACTTTGTATCTATTTACCACGGTATAATTGTTAATGGGCATTTAGTCCAAGTTTGCTATATTTTTACCCATGCATTGACGTTTTCATTGATAAACCAGTCTGTGATTCTCACAAGGTGACATGCATAATAGTGTTTGGGATTTGGTAATCCTACATCCCCTTTGCTTTTAGTTTGTCATAAAGTAGTTTTCCAAATATGTGGCCCTGTCTCTAGCCCCAAAAAATAATTGAATAACTTTTCTAGTGAATTCTGAAGGAATGGTGTTAAATATGTATAATAGTCAAAAAGTCTGTGTTTTTCAATTTGTGGAGGTCTTGCCTAATTTGTGACAAGAAAGCTGTGATAAGACATCTGGTATTTTATATTAACGCTTTCAGACAGAATCTCATTCACTCTGACTTTTCCACATGGGTAAGAGTATGTAGCTCTAATTCAGGACATCATACGTTCCTTAAGGCCAATGCTTTTCAAGACTTCAAACATATAGTCTCATGCTATTTTTTCCAATGCCTTCTCCGCATCAGTTGATAGTAGGATCGTGTCTGCTCTCCCCATATACAGTAATAGCATTTAGCATTTTTAGGATGCAATCCCAGGTTTTCCTACCTAGGACAAATCCCACTTGATCTGTATGTACTAGCAATGGGATTAGAGGGAGTAGGCAATTCAACAGGATGTTGTGAAAAGTTTGAGCTCCACAGTCAATAGTGATATGGGTGTAGCTTGCACAGGAGATAGTTTATTTGCCCTCTTTGTGTATGACCATAAGTTGTGCTTCTAGCATGTGGGGTGGGGGCAAGATCCCTGTTCCTAAATTATTAAATGTTGTGCATGTCAATCTTGCTCTCATAGTGATTTGGACAACAAAAAGGAAGTGGAGTATATGTAGTCCTTGTTATACAGTAAATGTTATGTTATGATATTTGCTCCTCAATAAGTATGCATCTGCTCACTGAGCTTTCTCTTGCAACTTGTGAAGACGTAAGAAGGTGAATTGCTTACCTTTTGACATATTTTCAATAGAGGTTAATAAAGTGACTCCATAAGAACCATAAGAGAAATATACTGTTCTTACTCTGAACACTCCATTATCTATTGGAAATGTTGATTTGGCGCACAGCTAAAAAGCCCGATCATGATAGTACAGGGGAACATAAAGGTGATAGGAGAACATTCTCTCCCCTTGTGCCCATTGTTGGTTATGAGGCCTACCTTTTGTAGGACTAAATCCTATAGAACTGTCTACTTTGAATTTTAAGTGCATGTCCAATTATCCATGTAATTTAGAAGCAGACTTAAGGTGGGAGTGGGTAGAAGTGGCAAAAAGAAGGTACAGTACATGCTGTATTTGCATAGTCTGTAGTTGCCACAGGAAAAGATGATGGCAGTTCATATGTTGAATGACCAAGGTAGCCCTCAAATGTGTATTAAAGTCCACAGCTTCCAATACATAGAATTCTAATATTGGCTGCTCATCCCTAAAACATCATAAATACAAAAAAGAAAAACTGCCTAGGAACTTTATTATAGCTTAATCATACACATTGATATATAAAAAAAGTTTGTATACTTTATTTTACAAAAATACCTAGAAAATACCCATATTTAAAAAAAATCTCTCCAGTAGTTCTGACAGAATGTGTTTAACATCAGCCGCTATATGGGGTAAAAAAAACAGAAAAAATTACATAAATCAGTACACATAATCCCTGATAGCCCGATGTGTTTCGATCATTCCAATCCAAGATCTTCTTCGGGGGCATAAGAAAGAAAAGACAAAGAGATCCTTTTCTTTTTTATTTCCCTAAAGAAGATCTTGAATTGGAATGATCGAAACACACTGGGGCTATCAGGGACATAAATCAATATGTACTAATGTATGTAATTTTTTCTGTTTTTGACCACATATAGGACCTGATGTTAAACAAATTCTGTCAGAGCTACCATAGAGATTTTTTTTTATATATGGGTATTTTCTAGGTATTTTTGTAAAAAAAAGAAAAACTTTTTTTTATATATCAATGTATATGTGTGATATTTGATTAAGTTGCAGTAAAGTCCCAAAAGAGGGTATTTCTTTTTGTATTTATAAAGTACACAATTTTGGCTTTACATTCATATGTTGCACAAAGTAACCAATATGATTTCATTGACACAGAAAAAAGGCTCCATGCTCTGTGAAGGCCCACACTTTCTCCTTATACAGTATAGTGAAATTCAATACCATCACAACCAATGTACCTGGGTTCATTTCAGGGTACAGTTAGTGAACCTTACCCAAGTTAAAATGCCAAATTTGAATCCCCTTGAAATTGATTGGAGCTGAATATTTAGAACCCAGTAATGTCCATTTTCTAGGCTAATAGGGAAGGAGTTGTCAAACAAAAGGGCATGAAGATCTCAGCAGTTCCCTGGGGGGTACATTAAAAATACAAGATTCCTTTAAATAGCATCCTTGGGGGATGCCTTGAACCTACCTATAAAGTGGCACATCTGTACAATGGGAATATTATGAGAGTTAAAAAAGGAAATATTTAAAGTGTTACTAAACCCACAACAGTAAAATCAGTCTGCATATGCAGTAAAGTATGCTTGTGTGCTCACTGTGGAACCTAAGGCGTTAATCCTCTGCATTAAGTAAAAAGGCTGTTTGATCCTGTCTTCTCTGGTCCTCCCCTTCTTCCACAGTCCCCAATCCATCTGCTAATAGTACAGAGCTCAAGGAGTCACTCTGCACATGCTCAGTTTAGTGTTTATGGCTAGATCGTTTTCTTTTTCTTTGGGAGGGTGCATGTGATCAGCACAGGACCAATCAGCACTGCCAAGACAAGGGGTCAGGGGTCATGCAGCCTTAAAGGACAGTCAAAGGAGAATGAAAACTCCTCCTACAAGCTTTAGCCAGTGCTCAGCTGGACACAGATAGAAGTCACAAGACTGCTATATAATGAGAAAAGATATTCACCATTTTATTTACTAAAATAATTGCATTTCCATATTGTGTGTATTGTGGGAGAATGGATATAGTGAATGCAGGGTCCTGGGTTTAGTAACACTTTAACTAAAACTTAATTTTGTTTCTCATTTGGATTTTTTCAGATGGTAGATCGAATTGAACAGATTATAAGGAAGAAACAGCACCTAGTTTAGCAAGATACAGTATAAGGTTAAAAGATAAAGTAAAAATGTATCCCACTGTAACTTTCAGGAAATATAGTATGATTAAAGATAAGTCAGTTAAGAGTAATTTTAAACAAGAGAAGAAAAGTTATTGGTTGAAAGAAATACATCCAAAAGGACAATTATAAATGCAGTAATTGTAGCATATGCCCTGACCCAGATAGGGCAGAGAGGGTATAGGGACAATGAACATCAAAACAAAACAAATCGCCAAATAAACATCATAAATACTATGCCGCAAATTACTTTCATTGGATTGTTATGGTCACATATATTATTACATAACAAGGTAATACAATAACATAATGTGGACACCAAATCTTCAAACATACAGGAGTTCTAAATTAAGCATTAATTCCAAGTCCTTAATAGCACCACTCAATGTCATGTTCCATTGGAAACCCATATTTGGCACCAGCTATTTACAACCAGCTTGTGCTCGTACGCATCAGTCATTTAACACCATTGCTTATCTGGTATAATCCGTAGCAATTATTTCCTTTATGAATGCCACATAATCATACATTTTTGTGACCATTAATTTAAACCACCTATCCAAACATTGCAACCGTTCTTACTTTTACTGGCATCATCAATGACCCACTGACAAAATTACAGTATGCCCTACAAGTCCCCCAACCCCCTCATATATTCACCTCTGATATTACCCAATTGTGAACCATTACCAAGAGGGCAGACGGGTGGTCCAAATTGCATTTTTGTCTTTTCCCCCTCAAGGTCTCTCTAACCTCTAACCACGGAAATGCCTTAGCAAATACTTCCTTCATGAACATCACATAATAATGCATATTTGTGACCATTAAACTGTTATTACATCCATTATTGTAGTAAATATAAACTGCTAAACACCTTTTATCAGCAGCATATAGAAGTCTTGTGACTTCTATCAGTGTCCGGCTGAGCACTAGTTAAAGCCTGTAGGAGGAGCTTTCATTTTTCTCTAACTGTCCTATGAGGCTGCATGACCCCTAACCCCCTGGACAGAGCTGATTGACCCTGTGCTGACCACATGGACCCTCCCAAAAAAGAAAAAAAAACTATCTAGCAATACACACTAAACTGAGCATGTGCAAAGTGCCTCCTAGGGCTCTGTACTATCAGTAGATGGATTTGGGACTGTGGAGGGAGGATTAACTCCTCAGGTTTCACAGTGAGTATAACAAGCATACTTTACTGTATATACAGACTGTTTTACTGTTGTGGGTTTAGTAACACTTGAAGATTAAACTACCCATTCAAAAATTAAAAGTAATATTACTTTTACTTAGTTCCCAGACACACAAAAATAATTATTTAATGTGTGCTACTAATCTGTGCATGGCAACAAATTCAACATAATTTTCACCTGCATGCACTGTCAGCATGTGCAGTGAGCCCCAGATGCTTACCATCTGAGAAAATATAGGTATCAGACAATGCAACACTAAACCGGGTTACTTCAACCTTTTCTCTCAAAGCTGAAAGTTCTTCTGCCCAAAAAACATAGATGTAGTCCATAACCCAGGATTTACATTCTACAGGACCTAGAGAAAAGATAGACTATCACAAAAACAAGAGAAAATTCAAAATATGTATTAAAATTGTATTATTATTATTTTTTTTTTTTTTACTTCCATCAAGTGAGGATGCTCATACGACTGTATTCTTGTGGAATCCTACTGACCAATTTGCTTGACTGAGTTACCTCATAGCCCTGACCTAGCCATTTCCATAGCCAACCCAATTCAGAATGAGTGAGAACCATAGTCTTCTACTGCACAGCTCATCCTCACCAAGTATTGTTAACCTCCTTGGCGGTATGATTCTTTCCGATTTTTTGTGCTGAAAGCGGTACCATTGTTTTGCATGGAAATATGTAGTTTTTTATTGTAGGCTGTAATTTTTAGGAATAACTCACTGAAATCTGTCCGAACAAGAGTCTATTAAACATTCCGGATATGATAAAATTTGAAACACGAAATCATAAATTATAATTTAATAAATAATCATAAAAAATAATAATATAATAATAAATTTAATTCAATAAAATAATCAAACCAAAAACACTGAAATTTGAAATACAGAGGCAAATTCGCACATCGCTGAGCAAAGTCGCAAAAAGTGTTTTCAGTGTCTGATAACGACTTTCCCCACAAATCATTATCACTCAATTCTGCAAGCGGTTCTGATTTACTATCGCTGGTCTAAAACCGCTTTTGACGTAAAGGGATGCTTTTTGGACGCCATGGACTTTTCTCAGTTTCCAGGCAGAAAGAACATTCAAAATGCAGGCCGGGCACAGGACAAAGCAGTAGGGACAAAATGTATGTGAAATGCATTGAAATAGCAATGACAACAAAAATGACATTTTTTAAAAAATTCAAATTTCCCGCAGGTTCCGGCGCCCGTACGTCCCGACGTCACAGGGACTGGAACACAGAAGCCGGATGCCAGCATCGGCCGGAGGAGATGGCCGGGGACGCTGGAGGGGACAGATCGCGGGAGCGAAGGACAAGGTAAGTGCTGCAGGGATCCCCAGAGAACGCCGCATGGTAAGCCCGAGTGTAGCTTGGGCTTACCGCTTTTGGTATAGAAATTTTACCCCGAGCTACACTCAGGAACACCGCTAAGGAGGTTAAACCCCTTCCCACCCAGCGTATAGTAAAATAACAGCAAGGCAAGACATTTTCCATTCTGAGTGGACATCATATGACATCCTCTTCAGAATGTGTCTTGCAGGCCCCTTGAGCTGTGCTGTGGTGCGATCTGTCACCTGCTGTGTCCACAAAACACAGAAGATCCTCGAAAGAGCAGGGCCCTTGACCCTCTTGTGTTTTGTTTTGTTACTATATTGTCTCATGTTCTGTCCCCCACTATAATGTATAGCGCTGAGCAAACCTTTTAGCGCTATATAAATACTGTATAATAATAATAAGATGACAGATCAGTACCAGCCCTCTGCGGTTACCATGTGATCTCTGTGACTAATCTCAGCAGATAACATTACAATTGTATACAATGGATGGCATCCATTCATTGTGTACTAATGTGCTGATCTCTGTGATTGGTTACAGTAACCACACGATACAGAAAGGGCCAATCCCAGCCCATCTATACCATGTGATTAGATGTGGTCAATCACAGCTAATCACAATAGTAAACACTGAATGAATAAATTTCATTCAGAAAAAATGGTTGTTTATAAAAGTGAAAAACAGTGTGTAAAAAAAAAAATCTGATCTCCCCAGAGTAGTACATTGCTGCTATGGTAACATCATATTGCTCTTGTCACAGTATATAAAAAATCTTTAAAAAGAAAGAAATATAATTAAAAAATTATGAATTTATTTATTTTTTTACATACTGTCACCAGTCAGTGTCTCTGATCATCGCCACACACAACAATATACAGGGCAGATTATGCATGATTGTACTCCCCCCCCCCCCCCCCCAACTGTATCTAAAAACCTCTCCCACTAAGTTTTAGATTGAGTCAGGTGCAATATTCCATCTACACACATGACATTATTGAACAATAAGCCATCCATCGTATCACTACAAGCACTGCCAAATACACTCATTATAAATGCTCCATAAAAGGTCAAAGTAATACCAAATGGAAAAGACAGCTCTCATATTTGTCATAACACACAGCATACAATTCACAGAACAAGCCTTCCAGCAAGCAAAAGTTTGCAGGTCTTCTTTTGTCTACTGAGCAATTGCCTCTTCTATATCCTTTAACACTAACAAGGGCTTAGTAATGTCAGGCCAACCATGTAATGTGAACAGGAAGGAAAGTGCAGCCACCTCCCTTTCCACAACAGATGGTTAAACCTAGGAATTACAGGAGATCTGAAAGAACAAATCCCAGAATAAATAGATGCCACTCTGTGATGTCATCATGCTCCATGGACAGGTGCATTGATTTGGCCAGTCACAATGCACTGTCAGGGCGCAGTGCATTGTGGGACATGGTGGGCAAATAGCCCGCCGAATGCCTTTGCCGTTTTTGTGTTCACCAATGTTTGGGTCAAACGTATATTCAACTCAAACATCTAGCCCATCTCTACCCTGTACTGCTCTGCCACGAGCAAGCCACAGAAACTTCAGCAATGCACTCATTCAGGAAATCTGATGTTGGAAAAAAAACCCTGGGCTTACCTGGAAAGCCTGAGAAAAAAACAGTTAAAAAACTGACCCACTGCATGTTTTCCAAATTGTTCACCTCTGCTGTCTATTCCTCCTCACTGTCACCTTAACATCTAACCTAGGGGTGGGCAACCTTTTTGACTTGAGGGCCGCAATGAGTTCATATATTGGACCCGGGGGCCGGACCAAGAGTAGATGAATGACGTGTATGTGTGAATTAATATAAATTAAATTAAAATTTGTAACATTAAATGTTTAATTTAAACACTACCATGCCATCCATAGTAAGTATAGTAATATTCCCCCATAGTAAGCATAGTAATTAATCCCCCATATAGTAATTCATCACCCATAGTAATTCATCCCCCATATAGTAATTCATCCCCCCTATAGTAATTCACCCCCCCTATAGTAATTCACCCCCCCTATAGTAATTCATTCCCCATATTAATTCATCCCCCATATAGTATTTCATCCCCCACAGTACTATTCCCCCCCAAATAGTAAGCCAAGTCCCCTCTGTGTCAATTTGCTTACCTTTGCTCCGCGCGTTCCTCTCGCCGTGTTCCCGCACCGTACCGGTCTTCAGGGCGGACTGTGACAGGAGCCTAACTCCCCTCACGTTCATCACGCTACCCCGCCTACACACATGCCCCGCCTACACACGCTCCGCGGGCCGGATTAAAAGGTCCGCCGGGCCGTAGTTTGCCCATTGCTGATCTAACCACTTCCTTCCTGCTCTATACTTAATATCCTTAGACTACCACCCATTCTTAACACTTTTCCTGCCTTTCAGCCCATTATGTCATGTGCTTTTTCTCCTATGAGCTGAGGATAGCCCTTATATGAAAAAAGATAAAACAATTGGAGGTGGAGGTTACATTCACTGTATGAATGAATTTATAACATGTTGAACGTAGTCTACTGTAAGATATGCTCATGCAGATATTAGTATATAGATAAAATAACTGAAATTAACAGATCTTGTCCAGAAACATTTTAGATTGACTGAAACTGGTACGGGAGCTTCATGTTTTATTAGACATGTTCAGGATTGCCATGGGGGTGATCTTAGAGCTATCAAGGTAATTAAACTAAAAAATGCGAATGCTATGCACCCAGGGGGAGAGAGTGGAATATTTCTGTTACAAGAAACCTACTGGTCTGTTATGGCTAAATGAAGAATAAATCTGTCTTCACTTGAAATTTTTTTTTTATATTTTTAATTATGTCAGTCTCCATTCCAAGGCCATGAATTGATTCATTCCTAAAAGTTAGCTTCTCCATATGCATATTTGTCACTGAAGGCATCAGGAAAAACAAGATATAGGATAACATTTGTGCACCCTTTTGTTATTAATTACAACACTTTTGTTGGCCTGATCTAAAGTATTACCTGAAAGGAAATGCAGTTAAATGAAATAAGGTAAAGGGAAGTGAACATGAGTCAACTGTAAACATTCAATCAAGTGTAGAATTATCTTTTCTGAAATTTCCTTGCACATGGCTGGATGTTAGAGGAGTGTAGGTTATTCACTTCACACTTCAGTTAATCTGGTCTTTAATGAAAGAGTGAGAACTAACAGCAATAGCCAACTTTGCAGAATGCTGGATATTATATTCCAGAGTTTTGTGTGTAATCCTTGATGTCTTTTAAATTGGCTTCAACATTACTCCATACACTAAACCAGACCATTAGATTAACAATTATTCTCATATGTTAACAATGATCATTATAAGAACATGTTAAAGAGCTTCATTTGTCATCCTCAAGGGGCTGATTCAACATGAGGAGTTTACAAATAAACAAGGAGTATATATAGATTTTCAAACTTTTCAGATATGCAAATTAAATGTTTTTTTTTTGGTTTAAAAAATATTATTTGTATGTATCATTTTACTTATATATGTACATGAGGGCACTGTAAAGTAAGAGTCTGCTTCCACTAGTGGCTAAGTCACAAATCTCTGTATTTCATATGTAAGGTGAGTAAAATGTAACTTTTAAATAAAAAATCACTCTAAGGTAAATTCTGAAATAAAAAGTCATGGCACTCCAAAATTAGCCATTGAAACAAATCTAATATGTTTAACTTTTTGTACACTTTCCAAAAAATAACCTTGTGGTTTATTTGAAAATAGGAAACAACACTATACAAAAAATGAAGGATAAATCATTTGCCTATAAAAAGCAAATTAGAAGCAAGTGTTGAATAAAGCGGTTCCTTTCCATTTCCCGTGAGCAAGATATAAAATATCATATCATATTGTTAAGAGAGTCCAACACAACAAACACTTTACTCCTGCGCTAGGGAAGGACTCAGTAGACCCAATAGGAATGTTCTGGAATTTTCTGGAGTATGCACTGCTTGCTGCCCTCAACAGACCGGGGTGGTCCGAATACACTGGATACAAATGGAGAAACAGAAAAAGGGCGCACCGACTTAGTGCAATATTGTTTAAAATAATTTATTAAAGAAACAAAAATAGGTATCATACTCACAATGGACATAATCACACAGGCATGTCAAACTGAACAAGATGTATGATCCAAACAACATCTGAGTCCATATGATGGAACCCTAGATGACCAACCCCCTAACGCGTTTCGAGGACACAACCTCTTCCTCTTGCTCTGAAGAAGAGGTTGTGTACTCAAAATGCGTTAGCCAGTTAGTCATCCAGGGTTCCATCGTATGGACTCAGATGCTGTTTGGATCATACATCTTGTTCAGTTTGACATGCCTGTGTTATTATGTCCATTGTGAGTATGATACCTATTTTTGTTTCTTTAATAAATTATTTTAAACGATATTGCACTAAGTCGGTGCGCCCTTTTTCTGTTTCTCCATTTGTATCCATTGTTAAGAGAGTATCTTGCAACCATAATAGTGACCCAGACAAGTTAAATTTGTTAAGGCACCAAGATAATTAAAGCACAACCCAAGACAAACAGTTTAAATATGTTTACTGTATTAGCTACCAATAGAATTGCAATTCTTTACCGCTAGTAGGTGGACTCAAACATTTTCCACTTTGCCCAGCCAGACAAGAATTTGAACCTAATTAACCATTTTATGAGCACCAGCCTGCATTGTTCTGCTGACGGGGGGCTGCTGTTGGCAAAAGCGGTGTACTGGTATGTTGCTTCCTACTTTTGGGTTTTGCGTGCTCGCGCCCCGCCACTGGCATCCACTGTGATTGTACACTGCGGGAACCTGTCAGCAAGTCCTGTTTAATGATTCACGGCCAGGACCTACTGACCAGGTGTGTACAGTCAAATCCCAGAACTGACTTTCAACACAGAGCTCTGTACACAGGGAGTGATCTGCCAGTTCAGAAACGGATAGATCTCTTAGTAAAAGCAGCACACTTTACATACATAGTTAGTCTCACATTTAACCCCTTATTGCCCTAGATGTTAACTCCTTTCTAGCCAGTGTCATTAGTACAGTGACAGTGTATAGTATTAACTCTGATCACTGTATTAATGTAACTGGTGCTGATGACAGTTAGTATCAGTTAGTATCAGATTGCCCTCCACACTCCCGCAGCCCCATTATAAGTC
Organism: Staurois parvus; assembly: GCF_062004578.1. Taxonomy (NCBI): domain Eukaryota; kingdom Metazoa; phylum Chordata; class Amphibia; order Anura; family Ranidae; genus Staurois; species Staurois parvus. Next base: position 10,244,043 of record NW_028317855.1, on the reverse strand, counting down.
ACTGATTGCCGCCATTGGTAGTATAAAAAAAAAATTCCAGTATACTGTATATATCATAGTTTGTAGGCGCTATAACTTTCAAGCAAACCAATTAATACACTTAGAATACATTTTTATTAGATATATTTTATAGCATAAAGTAAAAAATATAGTTTTTTTTTTTTCAAAATGTTTGGTCTTTAGTCATTTATATAAAAAAAAACCCATCAGGGATCAAAATGCCACCAAAAGCTCAATTTGTGTGAAAAAAATTATATACATTTTGTTTGGGTACAGCTGTGCATAACGTGCATAAAGTAGTTCAATGTGGTACAGCAAAAAATAGCCTGGTCATCAAGAGGATAAAATATTTTGTAGTTGAAGCGGTTTAAATAGTGCTTTTCACCTCATACATATGCATACAAAAATGATGACCAAAAATAAGTGTAAAGATTCAAAGACAAAGTTATGAAACTGCAAACACCAAGTCACATAAAGTATTACAATGCAATCAACCACCACCTAAAGGTAAGTTAATCTTACCAGAAACAAAAGACCTTTTACTGTAGAATGTCTAAATAGTGTACAATTATAATGCCATAGTATCCCCTATTTATATTTTTGGGGACCTTTAGAAGGTTTCATTTTCTGCTGTTTTTGAATGTAATGCTATCAATGAATGTAATTTGCTGGTAAGTAAAACCATATAATTGTTTTCATTATAAATGTAATTTTGTTGATGTATCACATTCTACAGCAAGAATGAAAAAAATGTGAAGAGTCCCTCCCAAAATGCATACCAGACCTTTTGAGTCTGGTCAGTATTTTGAGGGGGTACCTCATACAAAGTAAAAAAAAAAAGCATTAGGTTCCCTCAGTAATTCCATATCCCAACTGTAACACTAGACGAATGACAACTCCCTGAGCTGGGAAAGGGACTGGGATAGTGATGCCATAATTGATCAAATATGGACAAATATGGTTATATTTGGGCAGTGATGTCACTGCTATTCCTGCCCCTTTTCTGAAAAGGAGCAGGGATTCTTTGTGCTACCACAGTTCCAAGCACCAATGGCTTCCTTAGAAGCCAGTGACAGCATGAGGCTGTCATATATAGAAGTCATAGAAATACTGCTTCCAGGGGCAGACTGACAACTCATGGGGCCCCCAAGCAATAGGGGTTCATGGTGCCTCTGTGTCCTTGCCCAAACTCAAAAAAGCCTATGAAAAAGGTACCAGGGGCATCTCATGGGGCCCCCTACTGACCCCAAATGGTCAGTCTGCCCCTGGCTGCTTCTATATGTGAAGCATGGCTCCAGCTGAACAGAGGGCAAAATACTATAAAGCTCTTGCATTCATCTGAATGCTGACCAGCCAATGTTCAGTCTGAATGTAGGTTCAGACTAAACCCTTGGCTCATCCCTATTCTCCACTAGTGATGATTGAATGCTCCTGAGTTCAGTTCAGAAGCCATTAGTCAAAGTCATCACAGATTCTGAAAACTTCAAACTTTAATCACTTTAATACCGGGCACTTTCACCTCCTTCCTGTCCAGGCCAATTTTTAACTTCAGCATTGTCACACTTTGAATGACAATTGCACAGTCATGCAACATACCCACATGACATTTTTATACTTTTTTTTAAAAAGATAGTTTTTTTTGGTGGGTTCACAACTGGGCTTTTATTTTTTATTTTTTTGCTAAACAAACAAAAAAAGTTCAAAAATGTTGAAAAAAAGAAAACATTTTCTTACTTTCTGTTGTAAAATTTTGCAAATAAGTAAATTTTCTTCTTCACTGATGTGCTCTGATGAGGCTGCACTGATGGGCCCTGATAGGCTTCACTGCTGGGCACTGATAAGGGTGCACTGATGTGTACTAATGAGGTCAAATTGATGTGCACTGATCAGGCAGCACGGATGGGTACTGATAGGGGGCACTGCTATACTGCACTGATAGATGTCACTGATTTGCTGCACTGATGGGGCTGTACTGATTATCAGTGTAAACTTTGTACTGATAGTCTTGCCGGTAGTTGGCTTTCCTTTTTTCACACAGACACAGTGTGCCTACCGGCAAGTCTGTTTACATGTGATCAGCTGTGATTGGACACAGCTGATCACATGGTAAAGGGCTGCTGTGATTGTCCCTTTCCTCGATCTGTGATCAGCAGTGTCCAAAGGACACAGTGATCACAGAACGTGCATAATGCACAGCCTGAGGGCTTGCAGGGGGCAGAGTTCTGGGACAACATCTATAGACGTCTATAGATCCAAGTGCAGTAACACTATGGCACAGTCCAAACAACTGCAATATCCACTGAAATAACAAAAGGAAGGGATGCATTTCACTCCCCTAGTGATAACACATATGTGAACACTCAGTCATATATATACAGTATATATATATATATATATATATATATATATATCCATATCTCAAAAGATAAACAAACGAAAGCAGCGCTCCAATCCTCATGCAAACTTGAAAAATATCAGGATGCCAAACGAAGAGGTGCTGCCCTTCAAAGATCAGGAAATCTGACCACTGGTAAAAAAGAACAGACAAGGGCGCACTGTCATCGTGCATTACCGTGGTATACCACGTGTTTATTGAATAGACAAATGGAAGTATACTCACAAACCAATGATAATAAAAGCAGTATATGTGGTCCACAAAAACAGTCACAAAATGCTGTGTCTTTGATGCAGATAAGCTAACGCGTTTCGGGAGCTGAGCCCCCTTCCTCAGAGATAGAAATGAACCTACTGGCCACAAGCCTATATACCAAAGAAATGTCAAAAGGAGGGTAAAATAGACCCTCCCACCCACTCCCAGCAGCCCAATGTCAGAGCAAACAGAAAAAAAAAACCCCACCAAAACAATCAAAGTGGCATATAATGTCATGTAACAAACAGCAACCTGTATAATGCATAAAATACACACAGACTGCCGCACATATAATATGCTGGAGGTGCATTTACATTTACACCCAAGGAGAGTGACCCTGACACTCGATGGACGGTCACCATCTCAATGAAAACTGCCCCAAATAGATGGAAGGCAGTGTACAGACGATGCGGTCGTTGCCCGGAGAACATGTGCAAGACACCATAGGACAACTGAAAAATAGATTAAGCAAATGGAATCAGCGCGGCGTCCAAACACTCCGCCACGCTGGTAGGCAGGGACATATCAGGCTCCATGATGCGGGCGTGACGCGGCCCGTTGGTGCATGCGCGCCGCACGCCACACCATACGTTAACAGCGCTCGCGCGCTGCACCCAAACATGGATCACGCATTCGCCAGGGAGCCAGGCCGCCCAACACTAATCCAAATTCACGTCATTCAAAGGATAAAATGAAAAGAAAGTGAGGCTCCCCGAGTGGCGCCGGGAAGGCGCCACCAATGAATGGCAAAAATTGCAATATACAATAAAATAAATAAGATGAAATGAATAATGTAATTGAATTATACAATATTAATGATGACCGTATATGAAGGAAAAAAGAAAAAAGTTAATAAAATTGAAAAGATATATGTAAAAAAAGCGCTGAAGCGCTGGTTTCGTTTGTTTATCTTTTGGACTGCATCCACATTTGGGGTTACCGGCTGCTTGTCTCCAGCATACCACGTCCTACAAGGGACTTTTGAATATTTGGACCTATTTATCATTTGGGTCCTTTTTTGGACCATCAACATGGTGATTTCTATTGAGGAAAGACTAATGAGAAGAAACTCCCTTGCCAAGGGTTTTTCAAACAGTGTAGATGACTATGAGTCACATGGCAGTGTTGGGCCACAACAACACTGTCAGGCTCCGCCCAACGGGATCTCTAGTGGTCCACAGCACGGGGTTTCCCAGGATGCGGAGTCTAAGTCCCAGTCTGCCTTTTCACCAGGGCCCCTGATGGTGGGGATGGACTTGGTGCAAGACTGGAACCAGGTCGCGCCTCTGGGCACCCCTGGTGGTGGTAGAGGGGTCCCGCTGGGGGTATGTGCCCGGGGTGAGCCTGCTGCGAAGGGGACGACAGGTCCGATCCAAGCGGATGGATGGGTGACAGCTAGGAGTGAGCGAGGTCAGACTAGCCGGGTCGGTATCGTGCGGGCAGCATGGTACAGGGGGAGTAAGCGGAGAATGGTCGGGGTCACAAGCCAGGATCAGCAGGTAGCGGGCAGCGCGGTACAGAGGGTCAGGCAGGAGGATGGTCAGGGACGAGCCAGGGTCAGAGCAGGAGAGGGTCAGCATAAGTCAGAACAGGCAGAGTTTGGCAACTAGGAAGCGTACTTACAGGACAGGAAACAAGACCTTGCGGCAACCTGGAGATGCACAGGGCAGCTTTAAATAGAGCGCCCTGCTCTCCCATTGGTGCGGCCGCGATCGCTACTGCGCATGCGCGGCCGCCGCCCCGATCGTCGGCCGGGATGGATCGGCCGTCTGCGCATGCGCGCACCGCCGAGGACCCGGGATCCCTGACAAACAGTCTGGTTATAGAGATTCAGCAACCATGGAGGAGGAACTGATGTCCTCCATGTTTTACCACCTTAAACATATCTTAGAAGTAGAGATGGTTCAGTGGTGGGATATCTTATCACTACAGAAGTATATGGAGGTTAAGAGAGCCCCTAGGGGTTTGAGGATCACTAATAGTTGTGCCTTCTAGAATCATATCTCAAAGAAGAATGGTATAATCTGTCTAGAGAATGTAGTAAGGGTTATATGCTAACAGTGATTAAACAACGAGAGAGGAATCTGAAGAAAATCCAGATTCAGCTCTCCCAAGCACAAAAAGATCTAGAGGCCTTCACACATCGCACATACTTTACGGAGTGGGACAATAATATCAATAATTCCATAGTTACTTTTGAGGCCAATCTTATTAGTAAGAAGGCCCATAAATTCGAAAGAGACAGGGCAGATTTCATGCCTGGGAGAGAGCACAATTGGAAACGGAAAAGACAACCATCCCTATCCAATGGTGGTAAAATGGCACAGCCCAATCAAGTTCCATCATCTAGTAGAGTGAACCAATGCAAGGGCCACTCTACTGAAAGAATGGGCACTGGCCAGGGGCCCATAGACACCCACCCAGGGGTGGTCAGGGCCCCCCACCCTCCTCTCCATTCTGGCCAATCTGGGTCACATGGGTATAGAGGTCATATGAATATGAATAAGAACAATAACTATAGAAATATAAATAAAAATAGAAATAACCATCATTATGGTGGGAAGAGTTTGCATAAGAGTTATTATAGCAATACCCAGTACAACAAGGTTTTTCAATACCCTAGAGATGTTCAAAACTCAGACCCAGTTCCATGTGCTGATACTACAAATGGTCAGGACATTTCCTTTACACAAGTACATCATTCTAGGGCATCTGCGATATCTGAAAGCCCATCTAGAGAACATTATACATCTGCTGAAGGTTCAGTAAGGAAGCAGGTTCCACCACCTCACACAGTTTTAGTACCAGTGGAGCCAGGCCCCATCTCCTCCACCTCTTTAGCCACTCGGGACATTACACATTCTTTTTTAGAGAAGGGTCCCCTTTCAGGAGACCAACTCAGATGGAAAAGATCCGGAGAACCCGTAGAGGAAGGAGAGGTGGGGTCCAGTCCAAAAAGGGGCAAGAAATATTACAAGAGTGTAGTACTATTAAAATCTACAATTTGTCTAAAGCCACCATCAGTGTGTCAGAATACAGTTTACTGCAGAAGGGTCTGAATTTTGCACCTAATTTGCCCAATTTATTTGAGCTCTTCATTGATCTGAATAGATTCATACGTAGTCTCACTCTTCAAAGATATTTTTCTATAAAAAATCTGAATACAGAGACAAGAGAGGGGAATGATTGCAACAACACCAATGATTCTATATCTGGTATAGATCCAGACAAAGAGGCTTTGGCCATTCTGGAGGATCTTTGGACAGATAGTGGCAGTGCACCATTAGAGAATTGGGACCTCTATTCATTTGGCCCTTGGATGATAGACACTAGTGGGCCCTCCTACAGTGATCACATCGAACACACTGGGTTTAAGCCCAAATCTAAATTCCACCCACATTGGGCAAAAGGCAATTACATCTCCTCCTTTTATGAGGTGGTGTATGCAGACTTCAGAACAATGTGCCGCAGATCTAGCCTAGAAAAATTGTGCCCAAAATAACCCCGAGGGACAAACGCTCGTTGGAATTATTAAAAAAGAATTCTGATGTGGTCATTAGGCAGATAAAGGAGGGGGTTTAGTCATCATGGATAAAGAGGCCTATTTGGCAGAGGCATACAGATTTCTGGGTGACACGGATATTTATGAACGAATTTCTGGAGATCCCATTATAACTTATAGAGCCACTCTCAAAACTTTATTGGACATTGCAGTCAAGGAAAAAATTCTTACCAAACAAGGAGTTGGCATTCCTTTATAGACCTTTCCCAATGACACCTCACTTGTATCATATCCCCAAGATACACAAGGATGCTACAAACCCTCCGGGAAGGCCCATTATATCAGGGATTGACAGCCTCACGAGCAATTTGGGCAACTACATTGATCACTATCTACAGAGGTTGGTAGTAGAGTTACCCCCCTACGTGAGGGATTCAGGTCATATATTGGAAATTCTCTCTACTTATCAGTGGGAAAACAGCTACAAGTGGGTCTTCTTAGACGTGCCATCTCTATATATGAGTATTCATCATGAATTTGGTCTTCAGGCAGTACAACACTTCCTAGCCAAGGACCACTCTTTACATCCCTCCCAGATCACGTTCCTCTTAAGATGCATTGAGTTTACCCTCACCCATAATTATTTCACCTTTATGGAAAAATTCTATAGGCAGACCAGAAGCACAGCCATGGGAGCAAAATTTGCCCCCAGCTATGCTAACCTTTTATGGGATTTTGGGAGCAGAATTACATCTGGCAACATAACCCATTTGGTGTGAATTTAGTACTATACACCCGGTACCCATCATATTGGATGGTGACCTTACCACACTAAAGGAATTCATTTCCTATTGCCAATCCAACCCATATGGGATTGAATTCACCTATGTGGTAGATTATTACAACATTGTGTTCCTAGATTTGGAACTAAGAGTGGGATTTGATTCACAGATAGTTTCCAAGACGCATTTCAAACCTACATCCGGGAACTCATATTTACATGCTAAGAGTCACCATCATCCCAGATGGATTAAGAACGTCCCTTTTGGGCAATTCTGCAGACTTAGGAGAACATGTACCCTTCTACAAGATTATGACACTCAGAGTATGCTTTTGAGGAAAACATTTCTAGAAAAGGGCTATGCAGCCACCAATATTGAGGAGGCATATCTTAAATATAGATCATTTTATTCTAAAACTAACATTCCATCTGTCGACTCCCATGTTGTAGTGAAGGCCAATGCTCCCAAAACCCATAGGGAAACACACAATGTCGCTTTCTGCACAAGATACAATTAGAAGGCTTTTAATATTCAGAGGATATTGAATAAATATTGGGGCATTTTGGCCCAAGACCCTCACTTTTCTACACACCTGCCATCTCGGCCTGAAGTCATCTTCCGACGCCCACAGGATTTGAGGAGCATGATAGCTCCCAGTAGGGTCAAATCCACCAAAACATGGCCTATTTCTGTATGGAATACCATCTTTGACCAGAAAGGTAGTTAAAAGTATGGGGTGCCCAATTGTGTGGCTTGCCCTTTCATGTGGCATAGAAAAAGGGATTTTATGGGCACTGATGGAAGGGTGCATCCTATCAGTCAGTTCATTAACTGCGGCACACAGTTTGTTGTTTATGGCCTGGTTTGCCCATGTGGACTTTTATATGTGGGTCACACCACATGTTCTCTGAGGACCCGATTCGGGGAGCATAAACTCAATATATTACATGGATTTGACAAACACACGGTGCCTTGTCACTTTAGTGAAAAACATGACGAAAACCCTGTGGGTCTCAAGGTATTTGGCATTGAGAATATACTAGGAGATATTGATTTAGGTAAAAGATTTTGAAAACTCTGCCAACGAGAGTCCTATTGGATTCATAAATTAGACATGCTGTTGCCTAAGGGTCTCAATGATGCCCTTGATGTACAATCTCTTGTTGACACTGACACATACTGACACTGATACTAATTTAAAAAAAAAAAATGCTGACCTTTGACCCTGACACTGAACTAGATCAAACCTTGATGTATTTTTTTTATATTATTTTGAATATTTAATTTTTTTTTTTTTAACAGTTTTTTTCCCCTCTATGCAAAAGAGAGAGACAGATACACAATTTATCTCTCTCCTCCATTCATAGAGAGAAAAAAAACAAGGTAGGCAGACTGTACAGAGACTGATCACTGTGATAGCCAATGAGAGGCTATCACCAAGCGATCATGTGACCCACAATTAGGAGTCTCAGTGACACCCCAGCCTTTGCGCTGGGAGTGCACCGCACCGCACGATCAAAGCACAAAGACAGGTACGCAAATATGTGGCCCCACGGAAAAAAGCCCAGTTCTGTGAGGCCTCAGATTTCTGTTACGTTGGCGTGAAGGTGTTAAAGTCATGATAACAGTTGAAAAAATAATAGTGAAATTAATCACGGGCGGAATCAAAATTACTAAACAGTTTGCCATATGCAAAAAGTGCAAAAAATATATAAACAACACCAGAAAATATAACATGTGCAAATTATCAATAAGTCCCATTCAAATAATAGTTGCTTAAAGAACAAAAGGTAAGTGAACAGGTGCTGGTTCCATTAGTAACAGATAAACACATGACCACACCTATGTGACCCCATATGAATTTACAATCACCACAATGGGTAAACCTTCTTTTACTAGATAAGGCTCACTGAGCTTTTTTAGTTTGACCCACAGTGTACCTTGATTCCTGATACAAATATTTTTTATCATTATTATATATTTATTTGATTATTATTATTTCAGGTACTTATATAGCGCCATCAATTTACGCAGCACTTTACATATATATTGTACATTCACATCAGTCCCCAACCCTCAAGGGGTGTACAATCTAAGGTCCCTAACTCACATTCATACATACACATACTAGGGACAATTTAGACAGGAGCCAATTAACCTACCAGCATGTCTTTGGAGTGTAGGAGGAAACCGGAGTACCCGGAGGAAACCCACGCAGGCACAGGGAGAACATGCAAACTCCAGGCAGGTGGTGCCGTGGTTGGGATTTGAACGGGCGACCCTAGTACTGCCAGGCAGAAGTGCTAACCACTTAGCCACTGTGCTGAAATAACAGTTTCCATACATAACATTATAATTATGCGGATTTAACAGTGTATAGAACTATACAAAACAGATTAGAAATGTGATTAAACAGTTCAAATAGATTTAACTAAAAAAAAATTTAACATTTTAACTCAGATATAATACATGAGACAGTCAAATAGCAAGACAAAAAAAGGGTCTAATTAGGTCATATGATGCAGTGAATTTTTATAACATTGGCATCATTTCTTGGGAGTCAGTGCATTTAAGTGGTAGTCAGAGAGAGAGAAAGAAACAAAACATCAGTATGTTCGTCTCTTATAAACCCGAGATCATTTTATATAAAACAGAGTAAGTAAATGCAAACCAGGCATGCCAGGTTTTATGATAGTTAGACAGACGTTCATGTGTCATCGCCAGGGTTTCCTCCATATGATGAATATTATCCACTTCTTGCAGCCAATCCCAAGGAATGGGATTTCCGGAATTTTGGAATTAAGGATTTTGCTGCGTTTAGCAGGTGTTTCGTTAGGGAATTCTTGTATTTATTTAGTGAAAGAGGGGAGATGTGCAATAAGCAGCATACGGCATCTAATGTTATTTTGGTGTCTGTAATCTTAATAATTATCTCAAAACTTGTTTCCAGTATGCCGAAAGGTTTGGGCTTTGCCACCAAATATGTAGGAGTGCCTTTACCAGTCTGGCATCTCCAGCAAACATCAGATTGTTGGGATACCATTTATTTAATTTGATGGGAGTTGCATACAAGTGAGTAAGAATTGTATAGGTTTCCTGTAATTTTGTGCTAAAAGAGCACTTATGTGCAAGTATACAAGCATTTTTCTATTGCTGATCAGAGAAGTTAGTCTCGAGGAAATTTTCCCAAAGATACCTAAAATTGTCTTTTCATTCATTTACTTTGTTTTGCATCCATGAGTAAGCAAGCAGGTGTTTTTTTTTTTTTAATATCAACACCCTTGAGACAAATGGATTCGAGTTGTGTAAGGGGTTTTAGACAAGATGAAATCTCATAGCTGTAGGTAAGACCATTGTGGGAGTATCCTTCCACTACAGATATCTCTTAGTTTTTCCTTGGATATCATCCCATTGGTTGATAAACAATGTGTAACTAGTAGTGGCAATCCTTTTTCTATAATTAATGATACCTTGAAATGTTGACCTGGAGGAAATTCAGGATTATCAGCTATGGGCGTTAAAAGGGCCTGGTATATTAGCTAATCTTTTTAAAAGTGACATATTATGAAATATCTCCAGAGTAGGGCCAATAGTGGGATGTTGTTTTATTTGTTTAGGATATAGTTTCCTATTTATCCATGGCAAAAACCTCACTGGGAGAGGAATGGAAGAATCTTCAAGATCTACCCAATCTTTATTTTCTCTGTGGCAATGCCTGTCCATTATTCTAGCCAAGTTGGTGGCAAAATAATATAATTTGAAGTCTGGCAGTTCCATACCTCCTGCTATTTTTCCTCTTAGCCCAAACAGATTTCCTTTGTGCCTGTTGCAGCCGGTTTAAAAACTTCCCTGGTATTTTGATTAGTAGAGCGTGCATACAACAGAATAGTCTTGGGAGAATAGTAATTTTAACAATAGCTGCTCTACCAAACCAAGAGAACTTTTTTGAGTTCCTTTTCTCAAGATCATTTTCTATATATCTAAGAAATGGTATAAAATTCTGGGACAATATATTGTCTAATATTGGGGTGATCCAGACTCCTAAATATTTTATTGCAGTTTTTTTCCATTTAAAGGAACTGTTTTTTTGAGCAGTGTCCAGGGATTTTTTTTAGATGATGTGAGGTTGAGCGCCTCTGATTATAAATTGATTTTAAAATTGGATATATATCAAAAGGTTCTGTAAAGAGGTATGTGTATTTGAGATAAAAAAAGTAGATTGCCTGCAAAGACTGCAGTTTTGTATTTTCTCCCATTAAGTTTGAATCCCTGTATGGATTTGTTTCATTTATTAAACCAATAAGAGGTTATAATGTCAGGATAAATAACAAGGGGGATACGGGACATCCTTGTCTCGTGCCATTTTTAATGTGGATCTTATCAGATAGAGTCCCATTAATCTTGATTTGTGTGGCAGGGGCTTGATATAATGAGAGATTCCAAGATATCATCTTTTGATTAATGCCTATATGAGTGCAAGCAGCCATCATATAGTCCCCATGTAACCCTATCAAAGGCCTTTTCAGCATCTGTTGAAAGGAGGCAGCCTTTTATATCTCCTAACTTGGCCCTATGTATGAGATTTAATGCTTTTATAATATTGTCTCTTGCTTCCCTGCCAGGCATAAAGCCATCCTGCTCTTGTGCAATAAGTTTTTTAAGTAGGGGCCGAAGCCAGTTGGCAACAAGTTTGGACAATAGTTTTAGGCCAATGTTGAGGAGGGAAATTGACCTATAGTTAGAACAATCCGTAGGGTCTTTTTTATCTTTTCGGATGATTGTGACATGGGCAGATAGGAAAGAATCGGGAACTTTTTGATGATTGCTTAGTGAATTTAGGGCCTGTAAGAGTGGTGATTTCAATGGGTCTGTAAATGCTTTATAGTATTGGGATGTGAAGCCATCTGGCCCTGGGCTTTTCCCTGATTTAAGTTCTTTGATTGCCGAGGTTAGTTCTTCTTCTGAAAAGTCTTTCAAGAGTTACGATATCTACCGTATTTTTCGTTCCATAAGACACACTTTTTTCCCCCAAAAAAAGGGGGGAAAACGTCACTGCATCTTATGGAGCGAATATGGAGTGGCCGGTCCAGTATTTCCACCGCTGCCGTGTCAGAATACAGGGCCAGCCGCTCAGCTCTGCAGCGGGACCTTACCTGTTCCTCTATCCAGCGCCGCGCTGTCTTCCCGGCTTCTGTAGTGTGGGTGCTCGACTTGAAAGCCGGGTGCCCAGTGAGCATGCGCGAGAAACGGTGCGCTTTGTGAATGGTAAGGCGGCACCTGGGACACATGACAGGTCCCAGAAGCCGCCGGACCAATCACAAAGCGCAGCACTTCTCGCTCATGTGCACTGGGTACCCGTCTGTCAAGCCAAGCGCCCACACTACAGAAGGTAAGGTCCCACTACAGAGTGGACACTAACCAAAGAACAACTCCGTGGAAGTAAGAGCGGGTACCTGTCAAATTCAGGTACCCGCTCCCCCCCTAGTTAAAGATAATTATTTAGAGGTTGTAAAATAAATTACCATATCACCCAGTAGACGGCCTCCATTCAGTAGCCAAAAAAGACATACAAAAAAAAAGGGGGGGTTGTGAAAAGAAATTCACAGAGAAAGTGGCTACATTATGAACAGAATGTGATACTCAGAAAAATTTCCAAAAATTATGCTTTATTACATATACAAATTTGACATTTGGGCAGTCGCCCTGGTTTACCATCACCTCAGTATGAGACAATACACACAGACCTAAAATCATTTAAAATGACACCAAGACCGGTCTAAATACATGTGCAACAAAGACAGTGACTACTAGAGTCTAAAGTCTTTGTAGCACTGGCGCATAGGTGAACACTTCCCGTAGGAGGTGTATGCAAAAATTATACCATAGGTATACCATGTAACATGTTGTAAATATGTAGACATATGCTACTACCAAAATGGTTATATCCCAAGCAGGGAGTTTCAAAAAATTATACTATAGATATAAAATATCACATGTATGCAATGCAGCAAGCACAGTATGCGTCAAAAAGAGAGGCATGCCTCTAGGCCTATATGAGACAAAAAATGAATGTCATATATAAAATGCAGTATATTCCTATGCCGGCACATATGGTTGGGGCCCATTCATCTGTAATATAAGCGACTGTTTCCTAGGGCTCTTAAATGAGAATAAGCCCCATTTGTTACCAGGATGGAAGGATAGATGCAAATAGCAGAGCTTGAAATGGTTTCTTCACCACTGTATGTGGACTACACACCACTTTCTGTAAGGAAAACAAGACAAATCCCAATAGATCTTCTGCCTGTTGAGATAACCGTGGTATATCCTGTTTCCTATGAAAAGCACCATGATGTCCCCATCCTGTAGTGAAACAGACAATATGTGGAAAGTCACTGGAGGAGCTTTCACTCTATATGAGATGTATAGGTCATATCGATCACATAGGACCATATAACTAGTGTCCTGTAACAGTCCACTCACCACCTGCGCAATGGATAATAGGAGAGGAAAAGATGTCCTTCATAAGTACTGCCATGCAAGGCCAGAGAGGCCAGGGAACCACCGCTGACATCAGCCGATATACCGCGGGTTCCGACCTCTTCTCGGCGCCTGTGCTGCTTAAGCTTGCCTCATGGCATGTGAAGATGGCTTCCTCCTTGTAGGTCAGCGTGCGTTCCACCTAGTGCGCATGACCGGAAGTGACGTATCTGACGTATGACGTCAACGCGTTTCGCCGATGGGCGTATCTCACTCAGCTTTGTCAGGACCAATGAGATTCCTGCATTCCAGTTTTCTATTTATAGTGGGTTAAGACCCACCCATTCATGCAAAAATTAACTTGCAGTTATTCCCAATGGAAGAAAAAAAGGGGGCTAAATACTTAGCACAGCTGCTGGTCATTATTAAATTTAATTAAAAGGACAAGCGACTGGAAATATCAGAGAGAGGAAAGGCTTGGCAATTTCAACAATGCATACACAAATCAAAAGACCATAGATTATATATACTAATCAATTGGAAAATTACCACACTTTCACCAGGAGATGGCGATATTAGTGAAAGAATTACCAGGCCTATTCATTAAATCAACAGTTCCTAAGGGTACAATATGAATTACCACAAAGCCGCCACAAGATGGCAATGTTAATTAACAAATCTCACTGTGGATTATTTTGCCAAAGATACCTAGACTTCAAATACCCATTTAATGGTATCATTATTATTAAGAGGGAAGGGCATAGTTAGCTCAATAGTCGGTCCTTTTACGTTTTTAGACCTATATTCAAATTTATACCATCAAGTCATCAATATTTCCCAGATACCAAAAGGTTTGCCTTCATTATTTGGCATATAATTCACCCATTAATGAAGACAGAAAAATGCCATAGATCAACCAACGCATGGCAATATAAGGATACATAACTATGTAAATCTATTTATCCAAAAATACTTGGAGATCACATTCCACATTTAACCCCTTTGGGTACATTGTATCACGTTTATATATCCAATATTTCTCCTTTTTTAGCAGTTCTCTGTCAAAATCACCTCTCCTTTGAGGAAAGTGCAATGCATAGAAACCTTTCACTTTTGTGCCATCCAATTTACCTCCATGATATTTAGCATAATGTTGAGCAAGATTGCTTTCAGGATCATTTGATCTAATATCTCTAAGATGTTCACCTATTTGTACTTTAAGTTGTCTTTTGGTCTTACCAATATACATCTTTTTACAGGGACAAGTCAAAATATATAGCACTCTCACTGTGGAGCAATTTATAAGACTTTGAATTTTATAGTGAGTGTTATTTCCTGAGTCATAAAAGGAATCCGTACGGTCCACATATTTACAAATTTGACATTTTCCACATTTAAACATCCCCTTAGTACGTGATTTTAACCATGTTGTTTGTTTTAACGGTTGATAATCAGAATGAATAAGGAGATCACCAAGATTTGGTGCTCTTCTTGCTACCATTTGGGGGCGTTCACCTACAATCTTATTCAGTTTGGGACATTGAGTTAAAATCTTCCAATGCTTTTCTAATATTTGTTTTACATCTTGCCATTGGGCTCCAAACTGGGTTATCATTCTGACAGGTTGCTCACTTAATTTGACCTTCTCATCCTTTTTGGGAGATAATAGATCCTTACGGTCAGTTTGATATGCCCGTCTCCGAGCCTTTCTAATTTGAGAGTGAGAATATCCCCTTTCCCTAAATCTTCTATATAGGTCCTGGGCCTCCATCCTAAAGTCATTAATGTTCGAACAATTTCTCCGGCATCTCAAAAACTGTCCCACTGGAATCCCTGAAATCAGTGAACGTGGGTGGTAGCTTCTGGCCTCTAATAGGGTGTTGGCAGCAGTTGGTTTCCTATACGTTTTTGTGAGGAGTCTTCCGTTCTCAAGTCTAATTTCAAGTCCAATATTAAAGGAGTTTTGATTTAACTCCTCCATGAAAAGTTTTAATTCCTCAGATGTTCCTCTCCATACAAGGAACACATCATCTATATATCTTAACCAAATCTGGACATTGACAAGAAACCTTGATGATCTGAAGACAACCTGCTCCTCCCAGAAACCTAAATGTAAACACGCGTAGGCCGGAGCCCACGGTGCTCCCATACTTGTACCTTTAGTCTGTTGATAAAAGGTATTATTAAATTGGAAAAAGTTATGTCGTAATGCAAAGTCCAACAACTCACTAATAAATTCATTCTGTCCTCCTAAAGTAGGGTATGTTTTATCAAGGAAGTAAGAAGCCGATCTCACACCACATTCATGTGGGATAGAAGTGTAAAGTGATTCAAACATCTATTCCCACTAGAATGGAATTTTCATTGATAATCATATTTTCAATCTTAAGTATAAACAAAAGGTAATATGGTGCAGCGCTAGAAGAATATAAACTGAAAACAATCCAAAAGTCAATGTGATAATAGCCGTGGTTTCTTATATAGGGTGCAGACTTTCAAAGCTCTTGCGGCCTTAAATAATAGCAATGCGCACTCACCAGAAACGCATGGATTATGCGCATGTAGGAATAATCATTCCAGATGTCAGATCCTCCAACATTCAGATAGCATGCATCCCTCTCACGGTGGGTCCCTGAAGACTCAAACCAGATCCTGAGGTCCTCCTTAAGGTGTATCAGGTACTTCACAATGGTGGTGGGACTCTCTCCACTAGGTGGTAATGGCACCTTCTCTGTGGGGGTAACAGCTCCAGATAGGAGCCCCAGAAAAAACACAGGTGCCAGAGATAGTGTAGTATGTTAAAGGAATTTATTTGCCTTAGCATAAAATTATATATAGGGTAGCATGCAAAACCAGACCCATACAGGTTAACAGGGATAAGGTAGCAGTAACTGACCCTCAGTAAAGATGTCCGCCGAGCCTCCTCGTGGCTCCGGCGGTGCGAATGACGTCACGCTCTGTACAGCTCCTCCTTAGGCCTTTCGTGCCAAAAGCACATCATCAGAGGGGAGGCTGTACAGAAGCGTGACTGACGTCGGGAATTTATGCAGGGGAAGACGGCGCGTGCGCAGTTAGCCGCGGCCATCTTCCCGAAGTTGCAGACAGTGCGCATGCGCGTAGATGGCGGCGCCATTTTGCCGTGGATCCGCGATATTGCTGGCAGAAAGGAAGGGACAGGGAGATTAATCCCATTATCCATTCTGGTCTAGCTAAAAGGCTAGCTAGCCCTAGACCCCAGGGAATAAATATGTGGCTGGTATACACACATCTTCCTTATATTGTAAGAGATCAAAAAGTGACAGTGCTCAAATATTTATAAGATATAACAGTGGTGTCTATGGCCTTAAAGTGGCCCCACGGTGATTGGCAAATGACTAAATTGATGGACCACGGCAAGGTGGGTGCACTGAATATACATAATAATAACAAAGAACAAATATACAGTAAATAATATGCATAAATAATATAGGGATAAAAATATATAAAAGTTGATACCTCACTTGCTCTGTTAGTAGAGTATGAGCGAATAAAAATTAAAACGCTTTTGTACATAAAAGTGTGATATAGCATTCTATATTCACATGTCAAATATAAAATTAAATACAGTATAAAATATGAATATTGGGCACAGGTTAAAAGAAAGCATAAAAAGGCATAGTGTATCATTCAGCTGTTGGCAATGAAGCAGTTAACATCTACTTCTATATTATGGCCTGCGGGGTATAATGTGTTAAGCTCAAACACCCACTTTGTTTCCGCTTGGGAGACCGCTCGTGTTTTATTTATACCTCTCCAATGATGGCCAATCACATCTATGCCCACAAATTTCAAAGAAGAAGGATCTTTGTTATGATGAATCCGGTAATGGTTGGATAATGAGTGTTCTCTAAAGCCCTTTTTTATATTGGATACATGTTCACGCAAGCGGTCACGTAAACGCCTCGTGGTCCTGCCCACATATTGTTTCTGGCAAGGACACTGTAACAAATATACGACAAACTTACTATAGCAAGATATGAAGTGTTTTATATCGTATATTCTGCCAGTAACGGATGATTCGAATGTAGTAGCTCTGTGTTTTCTGATGTTACTACATTTGCAGATAATACATCTGTTACAGGGATGGAAACCCTTTAAGTCATTGAATAAAGAGATATTATTAGGGGGATCAACCACATTAGGTGCAATCATCTGTCTAACAGCGTTAGCTTTTCGGAAAATAATTTCTGGTCTCTCAGGCAGAATATTTGACAAAACTGGGTCCAATTTCAGAATGCCCCAATTCTTGTTGATAATTCTATTAATTGCTTTGTATTGGTTAGAAAAACCAGTAATGAAGGGGCATATTTTAGTTGTTTGATTTCCTTTAGGCTTATTTAATAACATGGAGTTTCTGTCCATCTGTGCTACAGTTACAATAGTATGATCCAAAACCGCTTTGTTGTACCCTTTTTCCAAGAATCTATCTTTTAGAATATTTGCTTGGACCTGGAAGGTATCTTTATTGGTACAATTACGTCTAATTCTCATCAGTTGGCTTTTCGGAATGTTTGTTAGCCATCTGGGGTGATGACAGCTACCAAGAGGGATGTAGCTGTTGCGGTCTGTGGATTTAAAAAATGATTTAGTAATAATCCTTCCATTAAAATTAACAAGAGTGAGATCTAAAAAATTAATCTCCTGCCGACTGTAGGTATAGGATAGTTTAATATTTAAATCGTTATTATTAAGAGAGGTAAAAAAGTTGATAAGAGACTCCTCCTCCCCATTCCATAAAAGCAAGATGTCATCAATATATCTTTTATAGAACATCAGTTCAGGCCAATCTCTAGCAAAAATAAGGTCCTCCTCCCAACGGGCCATAAATAAATTCGCAAGGCTAGGGGCGAACTTAGCCCCCATAGCCACGCCCTTGGTTTGCAAATAATATGTTTTATTAAACCAAAAATAATTTCTGTGCATGGCAAACTCTAATAGATCCAAGATAAAATTCTTTTGGGCGGCAGGTAAAGTGCTATAGTGTGTAAGATAAAAATCAGTTGCTTCCATACCATCTTTATGATTAATATTAGTATATAAGGAGGCAACATCTGCCGTCACCAAAAAAGTATCAGGAGATGTAACTAAAGTGCTTGTTTCATTGAGGACCTGCTTAGTATCTTGTAAATAGGATGGTGTTTGTGAGACCAATGGTTGGAGGAAGAAATCGACATATTCCCCAATCTTAGAGCATAGAGAACCAATGCCACTCACTATTGGTCTACCTGGTGGTTTGATGGGATCTTTATGCACTTTGGGCAGTATGTATAGGACTGGCAACCTTGGGGTTATTGGGCATAGAAACGCTTTTTCTTTTTTGTTTAAAATGCCCTCTTCATAACCTCTATTGATAATATTTTTCAAGGAACGTTTGTATTCCAGCTTAGGATCTTTGGGTAAAAGGGTGTAGGTGGTCTTATCACTCAAGATGTTATTCACCTCCTTTACGTAGTCATCTTTTTTAAGGATCACAACGCCACCCCCCTTGTCAGCCGGTCTGACTACCAGATCCTTCCTTTCGAGTAACGACTTAATAGCCTTCCGATCTCCTGTTCTATCGTAAGACTTTTTAAAGGGTATGTCCTTTAAGTCTTTCAGGACCTTATCCCTAAATACATTAACATAGGAGTGGGCCTGAGGAGGGGGATTATAGGTCGATGCGTTATGCAAATTGGAGTGGGTGAACTTGTCAGTGGTCATGTTTTTAATAATAGGGTTAGTTGCAAAATATCTCTTAAGTGATAGTTGTCGTGTGAACTTGTGTATATCCATATAAGTATCAAATTTACTCAAACTTTTGGAAGGGGCATATTTCAATCCCTTATCTAATAATGATAACTCCTTATCTGTTAGTTTTGTTCCACTAAGATTAAAGATCCCTTGTCCTTTTAAAGCTTTCTTTTCTTGGGGGTGTCTATTCGTTCTCTTTCCTCCTCTCTTTCCCCTCCGGTGTCCCTTCTTTTGCGCGTTATACCTTCCCCTAAAAAAGGCTGTTTTGGGTAATTGGTTTGTTGTTGGTTATGATTATATCCCGAGTTTGGTGGCGGTGCCCTATAAGAGTTATTGTTATGGGATTTCTTGTTATTGTATGTTGGTTGTTGCCAATAATTTCCCTTATTAGGTTGATGATAAGCCCCTTTATTTTGGTTGTTAGGCCTTCTGTTGTGCCGTGGTGAGGGGGAATAGGGTTTATTCTGTTGTCCCTGATATTGTGGATGATTTTGGTTATTATTGTAGGGATGTGGAGGATAGTAATTTATGTGGGGCATAGCTTGTTTATTGCGAGAAGGTGTGTAATCCTTTCTAGATGGGGTATTGGCATTATTAGGGTGCCAACCGTGATCACGTGACCCTATGTTGTCATCATAGAGGTCTTGTAAGGGTTCAAACCTATTTGAAGTTTGTGGGACATAATGTTGATAATCATACGTCCTGATGTTATGCTTATTTTTATATTTATAGTGATTCCTATTGTTTATAGGTCCTGTTGTTGGGGGTTGTAAATTAGATGCATCATTAGGTTCACTCTGTTTCTGCCAGTCAAATACCACCTTCTCGGAATAATCCTTATAATCCCTATGGAATTTTTTCTTCTTTTTAAATACCACCTTCTCGGAATAATCCTTATAATCCCTATGGAATTTTTTCTTCTTTTTAATTCTCTGTTCCCTTTCAACCCCTTCCATATGTGTTTTTAGTTTATCAGATTCTCCTATATATTTATCAGTGCCCCTAAAGGGGGTTAATTTCTCACGTACCAAGTTAATCTCATTATCCAAATGGGCAAGTTTCTTCTTTTTACGTATAATTAAAAATTTCAATAAATCAATACCCATATTGTTAAAAATACAAAGCAATTAATAGAATTATCAACAAGAATTGGGGCATTCTGAAATTGGACCCAGTTTTGTCAAATATTCTGCCTGAGAGACCAGAAATTATTTTCCGAAAAGCTAACGCTGTTAGACAGATGATTGCACCTAATGTGGTTGATCCCCCTAATAATATCTCTTTATTCAATGACTTAAAGGGTTTCCATCCCTGTAACAGATGTATTATCTGCAAATGTAGTAACATCAGAAAACACAGAGCTACTACATTCGAATCATCCGTTACTGGCAGAATATACAATATAAAACACTTCATATCTTGCTATAGTAAGTTTGTCGTATATTTGTTACAGTGTCCTTGCCAGAAACAATATGTGGGCAGGACCACGAGGCGTTTACGTGACCGCTTGCGTGAACATGTATCCAATATAAAAAAGGGCTTTAGAGAACACTCATTATCCAACCATTACCGGATTCATCATAACAAAGATCCTTCTTCTTTGAAATTTGTGGGCATAGATGTGATTGGCCATCATTGGAGAGGTATAAATAAAACACGAGCGGTCTCCCAAGCGGAAACAAAGTGGGTGTTTGAGCTTAACACATTATACCCCGCAGGCCATAATATAGAAGTAGATGTTAACTGCTTCATTGCCAACAGCTGAATGATACACTATGCCTTTTTATGCTTTCTTTTAACCTGTGCCCAATATTCATATTTTATACTGTATTTAATTTTATATTTGACATGTGAATATAGAATGCTATATCACACTTTTATGTACAAAAGCGTTTTAATTTTTATTCGCTCATACTCTACTAACAGAGCAAGTGAGGTATCAACTTTTATATATTTTTATCCCTATATTATTTATGCATATTATTTACTGTATATTTGTTCTTTGTTATTATTATGTATATTCAGTGCACCCACCTTGCCGTGGTCCATCAATTTAGTCATTTGCCAATCACCGTGGGGCCACTTTAAGGCCATAGACACCACTGTTATATCTTATAAATATTTGAGCACTGTCACTTTTTGATCTCTTACAATATAAGGAAGATGTGTGTATACCAGCCACATATTTATTCCCTGGGGTCTAGGGCTAGCTAGCCTTTTAGCTAGACCAGAATGGATAATGGGATTAATCTCCCTGTCCCTTCCTTTCTGCCAGCAATATCGCGGATCCACGGCAAAATGGCGCCGCCATCTACGCGCATGCGCACTGTCTGCAACTTCGGGAAGATGGCCGCGGCTAACTGCGCACGCGCCGTCTTCCCCTGCATAAATTCCCGACGTCAGTCACGCTTCTGTACAGCCTCCCCTCTGATGATGTGCTTTTGGCACGAAAGGCCTAAGGAGGAGCTGTACAGAGCGTGACGTCATTCGCACCGCCGGAGCCACGAGGAGGCTCGGCGGACATCTTTACTGAGGGTCAGTTACTGCTACCTTATCCCTGTTAACCTGTATGGGTCTGGTTTTGCATGCTACCCTATATATAATTTTATGCTAAGGCAAATAAATTCCTTTAACATACTACACTATCTCTGGCACCTGTGTTTTTTCTGGGGCTCCTATCTGGAGCTGTTACCCCCACAGAGAAGGTGCCATTACCACCTAGTGGAGAGAGTCCCACCACCATTGTGAAGTACCTGATACACCTTAAGGAGGACCTCAGGATCTGGTTTGAGTCTTCAGGGACCCACCGTGAGAGGGATGCATGCTATCTGAATGTTGGAGGATCTGACATCTGGAATGATTATTCCTACATGCGCATAATCCATGCGTTTCTGGTGAGTGCGCATTGCTATTACTTAAGGCCGCAAGAGCTTTGAAAGTCTGCACCCTATATAAGAAACCACGGCTATTATCACATTGACTTTTGGATTGTTTTCAGTTTATATTCTTCTAGCGCTGCACCATATTACCTTTTGTTTATACTTTACATTTAAAGGCATTGTGGTTGCCTTCGGTGCTTTAGCTGCTGTGTTCAATAAGAGCGCTCACTATTATTCATTTGTACCTATTGTCTGTGTTTACCATTATCAGTTTGTAGCTGCTCTAGATTTGATATCCCTAATATGGGAGATATTTTTGACCTCCGTTTATCTAGGAGTGCTATTTCTGATGATTTTTTTACGTTGGATAATGAAAATGATGATTTAAAAGGACTTTTTACACATTTAAAGAATTTAACAACAGCAGAGATTAAAACTCTTTGGGATGTATCTTTCTTGGAGAAATATGTAAAAGAACATATGGTCCCCAGATCGCTCCGCTGGGATATTCGCCCAGACTCAGAGGATCATAGCAGTCACCTTGAATGGTACCAATTTTTTAACAATATGGGTATTGATTTATTGAAATTTTTAATTATACGTAAAAAGAAGAAACTTGCCCATTTGGATAATGAGATTAACTTGGTACGTGAGAAATTAACCCCCTTTAGGGGCACTGATAAATATATAGGAGAATCTGATAAACTAAAAACACATATGGAAGGGGTTGAAAGGGAACAGAGAATTAAAAAGAAGAAAAAATTCCATAGGGATTATAAGGATTATTCCGAGAAGGTGGTATTTGACTGGCAGAAACAGAGTGAACCTAATGATGCATCTAATTTACAACCCCCAACAACAGGACCTATAAACAATAGGAATCACTATAAATATAAAAATAAGCATAACATCAGGACGTATGATTATCAACATTATGTCCCACAAACTTCAAATAGGTTTGAACCCTTACAAGACCTCTATGATGACAACATAGGGTCACGTGATCACGGTTGGCACCCTAATAATGCCAATACCCCATCTAGAAAGGATTACACACCTTCTCGCAATAAACAAGCTATGCCCCACATAAATTACTATCCTCCACATCCCTACAATAATAACCAAAATCATCCACAATATCAGGGACAACAGAATAAACCCTATTCCCCCTCACCACGGCACAACAGAAGGCCTAACAACCAAAATAAAGGGGCTTATCATCAACCTAATAAGGGAAATTATTGGCAACAACCAACATACAATAACAAGAAATCCCATAACAATAACTCTTATAGGGCACCGCCACCAAACTCGGGATATAATCATAACCAACAACAAACCAATTACCCAAAACAGCCTTTTTTAGGGGAAGGTATAACGCGCAAAAGAAGGGACACCGGAGGGGAAAGAGAGGAGGAAAGAGAACGAATAGACACCCCCAAGAAAAGAAAGCTTTAAAAGGACAAGGGATCTTTAATCTTAGTGGAACAAAACTAACAGATAAGGAGTTATCATTATTAGATAAGGGATTGAAATATGCCCCTTCCAAAAGTTTGAGTAAATTTGATACTTATATGGATATACACAAGTTCACACGACAACTATCACTTAAGAGATATTTTGCAACTAACCCTATTATTAAAAACATGACCACTGACAAGTTCACCCACTCCAATTTGCATAACGCATCGACCTATAATCCCCCTCCTCAGGCCCACTCCTATGTTAATGTATTTAGGGATAAGGTCCTGAAAGACTTAAAGGACATACCCTTTAAAAAGTCTTACGATAGAACAGGAGATCGGAAGGCTATTAAGTCGTTACTCGAAAGGAAGGATCTGGTAGTCAGACCGGCTGACAAGGGGGGTGGCGTTGTGATCCTTAAAAAAGATGACTACGTAAAGGAGGTGAATAACATCTTGAGTGATAAGACCACCTACACCCTTTTACCCAAAGATCCTAAGCTGGAATACAAACGTTCCTTGAAAAATATTATCAATAGAGGTTATGAAGAGGGCATTTTAAACAAAAAAGAAAAAGCGTTTCTATGCCCAATAACCCCAAGGTTGCCAGTCCTATACATACTGCCCAAAGTGCATAAAGATCCCATCAAACCACCAGGTAGACCAATAGTGAGTGGCATTGGTTCTCTATGCTCTAAGATTGGGGAATATGTCGATTTCTTCCTCCAACCATTGGTCTCACAAACACCATCCTATTTACGAGATACTAAGCAGGTCCTCAATGAAACAAGCACTTTAGTTACATCTCCTGATACTTTTTTGGTGACGGCAGATGTTGCCTCCTTATATACTAATATTAATCATAAAGATGGTATGGAAGCAACTGATTTTTATCTTACACACTATAGCACTTTACCTGCCGCCCAAAAGAATTTTATCTTGGATCTATTAGAGTTTGCCATGCACAGAAATTATTTCTGGTTTAATAAAACATATTATTTGCAAACCAAGGGCGTGGCTATGGGGGCTAAGTTCGCCCCTAGCCTTGCGAATTTATTTATGGCCCGTTGGGAGGAGGACCTTATTTTTGCTAGAGATTGGCCTGAACTGATGTTCTATAAAAGATATATTGATGACATCTTGCTTTTATGGAATGGGGAGGAGGAGTCTCTTATCAACTTTTTTACCTCTCTTAATAATAACGATTTAAATATTAAACTATCCTATACCTACAGTCGGCAGGAGATTAATTTTTTAGATCTCACTCTTGTTAATTTTAATGGAAGGATTATTACTAAATCATTTTTTAAATCCACAGACCGCAACAGCTACATCCCTCTTGGTAGCTGTCATCACCCCAGATGGCTAACAAACATTCCGAAAAGCCAACTGATGAGAATTAGACGTAATTGTACCAATAAAGATACCTTCCAGGTCCAAGCAAATATTCTAAAAGATAGATTCTTGGAAAAAGGGTACAACAAAGCGGTTTTGGATCATACTATTGTAACTGTAGCACAGATGGACAGAAACTCCATGTTATTAAATAAGCCTAAAGGAAATCAAACAACTAAAATATGCCCCTTCATTACTGGTTTTTCTAACCAATACAAAGCAATTAATAGAATTATCAACAAGAATTGGGGCATTCTGAAATTGGACCCAGTTTTGTCAAATATTCTGCCTGAGAGACCAGAAATTATTTTCCGAAAAGCTAACGCTGTTAGACAGATGATTGCACCTAATGTGGTTGATCCCCCTAATAATATCTCTTTATTCAATGACTTAAAGGGTTTCCATCCCTGTAACAGATGTATTATCTGCAAATGTAGTAACATCAGAAAACACAGAGCTACTACATTCGAATCATCCGTTACTGGCAGAATATACGATATAAAACACTTCATATCTTGCTATAGTAAGTTTGTCGTATATTTGTTACAGTGTCCTTGCCAGAAACAATATGTGGGCAGGACCACGAGGCGTTTACGTGACCGCTTGCGTGAACATGTATCCAATATAAAAAAGGGCTTTAGAGAACACTCATTATCCAACCATTACCGGATTCATCATAACAAAGATCCTTCTTCTTTGAAATTTGTGGGCATAGATGTGATTGGCCATCATTGGAGAGGTATAAATAAAACACGAGCGGTCTCCCAAGCGGAAACAAAGTGGGTGTTTGAGCTTAACACATTATACCCCGCAGGCCATAATATAGAAGTAGATGTTAACTGCTTCATTGCCAACAGCTGAATGATACACTATGCCTTTTTATGCTTTCTTTTAACCTGTGCCCAATATTCATATTTTATACTGTATTTAATTTTATATTTGACATGTGAATATAGAATGCTATATCACACTTTTATGTACAAAAGCGTTTTAATTTTTATTCGCTCATACTCTACTAACAGAGCAAGTGAGGTATCAACTTTTATATATTTTTATCCCTATATTATTTATGCATATTATTTACTGTATATTTGTTCTTTGTTATTATTATGTATATTCAGTGCACCCACCTTGCCGTGGTCCATCAATTTAGTCATTTGCCAATCACCGTGGGGCCACTTTAAGGCCATAGACACCACTGTTATAACTTATAAATATTTGAGCACTGTCACTTTTTGATCTCTTACAATATAAGGAAGATGTGTGTATACCAGCCACATATTTATTCCCTGGGGTCTAGGGCTAGCTAGCCTTTTAGCTAGACCAGAATGGATAATGGGATTAATCTCCCTGTCCCTTCCTTTCTGCCAGCAATATCGCGGATCCACGGCAAAATGGCGCCGCCATCTACGCGCATGCGCACTGTCTGCAACTTCGGGAAGATGGCCGCGGCTAACTGCGCACGCGCCGTCTTCCCCTGCATAAATTCCCGACGTCAGTCACGCTTCTGTACAGCCTCCCCTCTGATGATGTGCTTTTGGCACGAAAGGCCTAAGGAGGAGCTGTACAGAGCGTGACGTCATTCGCACCGCCGGAGCCACGAGGAGGCTCGGCGGACATCTTTACTGAGGGTCAGTTACTGCTACCTTATCCCTGTTAACCTGTATGGGTCTGGTTTTGCATGCTACCCTATATATAATTTTATGCTAAGGCAAATAAATTCCTTTAACATACTACACTATCTCTGGCACCTGTGTTTTTTCTGGGGCTCCTATCTGGAGCTGTTACCCCCACAGAGAAGGTGCCATTACCACCTAGTGGAGAGAGTCCCACCACCATTGTGAAGTACCTGATACACCTTAAGGAGGACCTCAGGATCTGGTTTGAGTCTTCAGGGACCCACCGTGAGAGGGATGCATGCTATCTGAATGTTGGAGGATCTGACATCTGGAATGATTATTCCTACATGCGCATAATCCATGCGTTTCTGGTGAGTGCGCATTGCTATTATTTAAGGCCGCAAGAGCTTTGAAAGTCTGCACCCTATATAAGAAACCACGGCTATTATCACATTGACTTTTGGATTGTTTTCAGTTTATATTCTTCTAGCGCTGCACCATATTACCTTTTGTTTATACTTTACATTTAAAGGCATTGTGGTTGCCTTCGGTGCTTTAGCTGCTGTGTTCAATAAGAGCGCTCACTATTATTCATTTGTACCTATTGTCTGTGTTTACCATTATCAGTTTGTAGCTGCTCTAGATTTGATATCCCTAATATGGGAGATATTTTTGACCTCCGTTTATCTAGGAGTGCTATTTCTGATGATTTTTTTACGTTGGATAATGAAAATGATGATTTAAAAGGACTTTTTACACATTTAAAGAATTTAACAACAGCAGAGATTAAAACTCTTTGGGATGTATCTTTCTTGGAGAAATATGTAAAAGAACATATGGTCCCCAGATCGCTCCGCTGGGATATTCGCCCAGACTCAGAGGATCATAGCAGTCACCTTGAATGGTACCAATTTTTTAACAATATGGGTATTGATTTATTGAAATTTTTAATTATACGTAAAAAGAAGAAACTTGCCCATTTGGATAATGAGATTAACTTGGTACGTGAGAAATTAACCCCCTTTAGGGGCACTGATAAATATATAGGAGAATCTGATAAACTAAAAACACATATGGAAGGGGTTGAAAGGGAACAGAGAATTAAAAAGAAGAAAAAATTCCATAGGGATTATAAGGATTATTCCGAGAAGGTGGTATTTGACTGGCAGAAACAGAGTGAACCTAATGATGCATCTAATTTACAACCCCCAACAACAGGACCTATAAACAATAGGAATCACTATAAATATAAAAATAAGCATAACATCAGGACGTATGATTATCAACATTATGTCCCACAAACTTCAAATAGGTTTGAACCCTTACAAGACCTCTATGATGACAACATAGGGTCACGTGATCACGGTTGGCACCCTAATAATGCCAATACCCCATCTAGAAAGGATTACACACCTTCTCGCAATAAACAAGCTATGCCCCACATAAATTACTATCCTCCACATCCCTACAATAATAACCAAAATCATCCACAATATCAGGGACAACAGAATAAACCCTATTCCCCCTCACCACGGCACAACAGAAGGCCTAACAACCAAAATAAAGGGGCTTATCATCAACCTAATAAGGGAAATTATTGGCAACAACCAACATACAATAACAAGAAATCCCATAACAATAACTCTTATAGGGCACCGCCACCAAACTCGGGATATAATCATAACCAACAACAAACCAATTACCCAAAACAGCCTTTTTTAGGGGAAGGTATAACGCGCAAAAGAAGGGACACCGGAGGGGAAAGAGAGGAGGAAAGAGAACGAATAGACACCCCCAAGAAAAGAAAGCTTTAAAAGGACAAGGGATCTTTAATCTTAGTGGAACAAAACTAACAGATAAGGAGTTATCATTATTAGATAAGGGATTGAAATATGCCCCTTCCAAAAGTTTGAGTAAATTTGATACTTATATGGATATACACAAGTTCACACGACAACTATCACTTAAGAGATATTTTGCAACTAACCCTATTATTAAAAACATGACCACTGACAAGTTCACCCACTCCAATTTGCATAACGCATCGACCTATAATCCCCCTCCTCAGGCCCACTCCTATGTTAATGTATTTAGGGATAAGGTCCTGAAAGACTTAAAGGACATACCCTTTAAAAAGTCTTACGATAGAACAGGAGATCGGAAGGCTATTAAGTCGTTACTCGAAAGGAAGGATCTGGTAGTCAGACCGGCTGACAAGGGGGGTGGCGTTGTGATCCTTAAAAAAGATGACTACGTAAAGGAGGTGAATAACATCTTGAGTGATAAGACCACCTACACCCTTTTACCCAAAGATCCTAAGCTGGAATACAAACGTTCCTTGAAAAATATTATCAATAGAGGTTATGAAGAGGGCATTTTAAACAAAAAAGAAAAAGCGTTTCTATGCCCAATAACCCCAAGGTTGCCAGTCCTATACATACTGCCCAAAGTGCATAAAGATCCCATCAAACCACCAGGTAGACCAATAGTGAGTGGCATTGGTTCTCTATGCTCTAAGATTGGGGAATATGTCGATTTCTTCCTCCAACCATTGGTCTCACAAACACCATCCTATTTACGAGATACTAAGCAGGTCCTCAATGAAACAAGCACTTTAGTTACATCTCCTGATACTTTTTTGGTGACGGCAGATGTTGCCTCCTTATATACTAATATTAATCATAAAGATGGTATGGAAGCAACTGATTTTTATCTTACACACTATAGCACTTTACCTGCCGCCCAAAAGAATTTTATCTTGGATCTATTAGAGTTTGCCATGCACAGAAATTATTTCTGGTTTAATAAAACATATTATTTGCAAACCAAGGGCGTGGCTATGGGGGCTAAGTTCGCCCCTAGCCTTGCGAATTTATTTATGGCCCGTTGGGAGGAGGACCTTATTTTTGCTAGAGATTGGCCTGAACTGATGTTCTATAAAAGATATATTGATGACATCTTGCTTTTATGGAATGGGGAGGAGGAGTCTCTTATCAACTTTTTTACCTCTCTTAATAATAACGATTTAAATATTAAACTATCCTATACCTACAGTCGGCAGGAGATTAATTTTTTAGATCTCACTCTTGTTAATTTTAATGGAAGGATTATTACTAAATCATTTTTTAAATCCACAGACCGCAACAGCTACATCCCTCTTGGTAGCTGTCATCACCCCAGATGGCTAACAAACATTCCGAAAAGCCAACTGATGAGAATTAGACGTAATTGTACCAATAAAGATACCTTCCAGGTCCAAGCAAATATTCTAAAAGATAGATTCTTGGAAAAAGGGTACAACAAAGCGGTTTTGGATCATACTATTGTAACTGTAGCACAGATGGACAGAAACTCCATGTTATTAAATAAGCCTAAAGGAAATCAAACAACTAAAATATGCCCCTTCATTACTGGTTTTTCTAACCAATACAAAGCAATTAATAGAATTATCAACAAGAATTGGGGCATTCTGAAATTGGACCCAGTTTTGTCAAATATTCTGCCTGAGAGACCAGAAATTATTTTCCGAAAAGCTAACGCTGTTAGACAGATGATTGCACCTAATGTGGTTGATCCCCCTAATAATATCTCTTTATTCAATGACTTAAAGGGTTTCCATCCCTGTAACAGATGTATTATCTGCAAATGTAGTAACATCAGAAAACACAGAGCTACTACATTCGAATCATCCGTTACTGGCAGAATATACGATATAAAACACTTCATATCTTGCTATAGTAAGTTTGTCGTATATTTGTTACAGTGTCCTTGCCAGAAACAATATGTGGGCAGGACCACGAGGCGTTTACGTGACCGCTTGCGTGAACATGTATCCAATATAAAAAAGGGCTTTAGAGAACACTCATTATCCAACCATTACCGGATTCATCATAACAAAGATCCTTCTTCTTTGAAATTTGTGGGCATAGATGTGATTGGCCATCATTGGAGAGGTATAAATAAAACACGAGCGGTCTCCCAAGCGGAAACAAAGTGGGTGTTTGAGCTTAACACATTATACCCCGCAGGCCATAATATAGAAGTAGATGTTAACTGCTTCATTGCCAACAGCTGAATGATACACTATGCCTTTTTATGCTTTCTTTTAACCTGTGCCCAATATTCATATTTTATACTGTATTTAATTTTATATTTGACATGTGAATATAGAATGCTATATCACACTTTTATGTACAAAAGCGTTTTAATTTTTATTCGCTCATACTCTACTAACAGAGCAAGTGAGGTATCAACTTTTATATATTTTTATCCCTATATTATTTATGCATATTATTTACTGTATATTTGTTCTTTGTTATTATTATGTATATTCAGTGCACCCACCTTGCCGTGGTCCATCAATTTAGTCATTTGCCAATCACCGTGGGGCCACTTTAAGGCCATAGACACCACTGTTATATCTTATAAATATTTGAGCACTGTCACTTTTTGATCTCTTACAATATAAGGAAGATGTGTGTATACCAGCCACATATTTATTCCCTGGGGTCTAGGGCTAGCTAGCCTTTTAGCTAGACCAGAATGGATAATGGGATTAATCTCCCTGTCCCTTCCTTTCTGCCAGCAATATCGCGGATCCACGGCAAAATGGCGCCGCCATCTACGCGCATGCGCACTGTCTGCAACTTCGGGAAGATGGCCGCGGCTAACTGCGCACGCGCCGTCTTCCCCTGCATAAATTCCCGACGTCAGTCACGCTTCTGTACAGCCTCCCCTCTGATGATGTGCTTTTGGCACGAAAGGCCTAAGGAGGAGCTGTACAGAGCGTGACGTCATTCGCACCGCCGGAGCCACGAGGAGGCTCGGCGGACATCTTTACTGAGGGTCAGTTACTGCTACCTTATCCCTGTTAACCTGTATGGGTCTGGTTTTGCATGCTACCCTATATATAATTTTATGCTAAGGCAAATAAATTCCTTTAACATACTACACTATCTCTGGCACCTGTGTTTTTTCTGGGGCTCCTATCTGGAGCTGTTACCCCCACAGAGAAGGTGCCATTACCACCTAGTGGAGAGAGTCCCACCACCATTGTGAAGTACCTGATACACCTTAAGGAGGACCTCAGGATCTGGTTTGAGTCTTCAGGGACCCACCGTGAGAGGGATGCATGCTATCTGAATGTTGGAGGATCTGACATCTGGAATGATTATTCCTACATGCGCATAATCCATGCGTTTCTGGTGAGTGCGCATTGCTATTACTTAAGGCCGCAAGAGCTTTGAAAGTCTGCACCCTATATAAGAAACCACGGCTATTATCACATTGACTTTTGGATTGTTTTCAGTTTATATTCTTCTAGCGCTGCACCATATTACCTTTTGTTTATACTTTACATTTAAAGGCATTGTGGTTGCCTTCGGTGCTTTAGCTGCTGTGTTCAATAAGAGCGCTCACTATTATTCATTTGTACCTATTGTCTGTGTTTACCATTATCAGTTTGTAGCTGCTCTAGATTTGATATCCCTAATATGGGAGATATTTTTGACCTCCGTTTATCTAGGAGTGCTATTTCTGATGATTTTTTTACGTTGGATAATGAAAATGATGATTTAAAAGGACTTTTTACACATTTAAAGAATTTAACAACAGCAGAGATTAAAACTCTTTGGGATGTATCTTTCTTGGAGAAATATGTAAAAGAACATATGGTCCCCAGATCGCTCCGCTGGGATATTCGCCCAGACTCAGAGGATCATAGCAGTCACCTTGAATGGTACCAATTTTTTAACAATATGGGTATTGATTTATTGAAATTTTTAATTATACGTAAAAAGAAGAAACTTGCCCATTTGGATAATGAGATTAACTTGGTACGTGAGAAATTAACCCCCTTTAGGGGCACTGATAAATATATAGGAGAATCTGATAAACTAAAAACACATATGGAAGGGGTTGAAAGGGAACAGAGAATTAAAAAGAAGAAAAAATTCCATAGGGATTATAAGGATTATTCCGAGAAGGTGGTATTTGACTGGCAGAAACAGAGTGAACCTAATGATGCATCTAATTTACAACCCCCAACAACAGGACCTATAAACAATAGGAATCACTATAAATATAAAAATAAGCATAACATCAGGACGTATGATTATCAACATTATGTCCCACAAACTTCAAATAGGTTTGAACCCTTACAAGACCTCTATGATGACAACATAGGGTCACGTGATCACGGTTGGCACCCTAATAATGCCAATACCCCATCTAGAAAGGATTACACACCTTCTCGCAATAAACAAGCTATGCCCCACATAAATTACTATCCTCCACATCCCTACAATAATAACCAAAATCATCCACAATATCAGGGACAACAGAATAAACCCTATTCCCCCTCACCACGGCACAACAGAAGGCCTAACAACCAAAATAAAGGGGCTTATCATCAACCTAATAAGGGAAATTATTGGCAACAACCAACATACAATAACAAGAAATCCCATAACAATAACTCTTATAGGGCACCGCCACCAAACTCGGGATATAATCATAACCAACAACAAACCAATTACCCAAAACAGCCTTTTTTAGGGGAAGGTATAACGCGCAAAAGAAGGGACACCGGAGGGGAAAGAGAGGAGGAAAGAGAACGAATAGACACCCCCAAGAAAAGAAAGCTTTAAAAGGACAAGGGATCTTTAATCTTAGTGGAACAAAACTAACAGATAAGGAGTTATCATTATTAGATAAGGGATTGAAATATGCCCCTTCCAAAAGTTTGAGTAAATTTGATACTTATATGGATATACACAAGTTCACACGACAACTATCACTTAAGAGATATTTTGCAACTAACCCTATTATTAAAAACATGACCACTGACAAGTTCACCCACTCCAATTTGCATAACGCATCGACCTATAATCCCCCTCCTCAGGCCCACTCCTATGTTAATGTATTTAGGGATAAGGTCCTGAAAGACTTAAAGGACATACCCTTTAAAAAGTCTTACGATAGAACAGGAGATCGGAAGGCTATTAAGTCGTTACTCGAAAGGAAGGATCTGGTAGTCAGACCGGCTGACAAGGGGGGTGGCGTTGTGATCCTTAAAAAAGATGACTACGTAAAGGAGGTGAATAACATCTTGAGTGATAAGACCACCTACACCCTTTTACCCAAAGATCCTAAGCTGGAATACAAACGTTCCTTGAAAAATATTATCAATAGAGGTTATGAAGAGGGCATTTTAAACAAAAAAGAAAAAGCGTTTCTATGCCCAATAACCCCAAGGTTGCCAGTCCTATACATACTGCCCAAAGTGCATAAAGATCCCATCAAACCACCAGGTAGACCAATAGTGAGTGGCATTGGTTCTCTATGCTCTAAGATTGGGGAATATGTCGATTTCTTCCTCCAACCATTGGTCTCACAAACACCATCCTATTTACGAGATACTAAGCAGGTCCTCAATGAAACAAGCACTTTAGTTACATCTCCTGATACTTTTTTGGTGACGGCAGATGTTGCCTCCTTATATACTAATATTAATCATAAAGATGGTATGGAAGCAACTGATTTTTATCTTACACACTATAGCACTTTACCTGCCGCCCAAAAGAATTTTATCTTGGATCTATTAGAGTTTGCCATGCACAGAAATTATTTCTGGTTTAATAAAACATATTATTTGCAAACCAAGGGCGTGGCTATGGGGGCTAAGTTCGCCCCTAGCCTTGCGAATTTATTTATGGCCCGTTGGGAGGAGGACCTTATTTTTGCTAGAGATTGGCCTGAACTGATGTTCTATAAAAGATATATTGATGACATCTTGCTTTTATGGAATGGGGAGGAGGAGTCTCTTATCAACTTTTTTACCTCTCTTAATAATAACGATTTAAATATTAAACTATCCTATACCTACAGTCGGCAGGAGATTAATTTTTTAGATCTCACTCTTGTTAATTTTAATGGAAGGATTATTACTAAATCATTTTTTAAATCCACAGACCGCAACAGCTACATCCCTCTTGGTAGCTGTCATCACCCCAGATGGCTAACAAACATTCCGAAAAGCCAACTGATGAGAATTAGACGTAATTGTACCAATAAAGATACCTTCCAGGTCCAAGCAAATATTCTAAAAGATAGATTCTTGGAAAAAGGGTACAACAAAGCGGTTTTGGATCATACTATTGTAACTGTAGCACAGATGGACAGAAACTCCATGTTATTAAATAAGCCTAAAGGAAATCAAACAACTAAAATATGCCCCTTCATTACTGGTTTTTCTAACCAATACAAAGCAATTAATAGAATTATCAACAAGAATTGGGGCATTCTGAAATTGGACCCAGTTTTGTCAAATATTCTGCCTGAGAGACCAGAAATTATTTTCCGAAAAGCTAACGCTGTTAGACAGATGATTGCACCTAATGTGGTTGATCCCCCTAATAATATCTCTTTATTCAATGACTTAAAGGGTTTCCATCCCTGTAACAGATGTATTATCTGCAAATGTAGTAACATCAGAAAACACAGAGCTACTACATTCGAATCATCCGTTACTGGCAGAATATACGATATAAAACACTTCATATCTTGCTATAGTAAGTTTGTCGTATATTTGTTACAGTGTCCTTGCCAGAAACAATATGTGGGCAGGACCACGAGGCGTTTACGTGACCGCTTGCGTGAACATGTATCCAATATAAAAAAGGGCTTTAGAGAACACTCATTATCCAACCATTACCGGATTCATCATAACAAAGATCCTTCTTCTTTGAAATTTGTGGGCATAGATGTGATTGGCCATCATTGGAGAGGTATAAATAAAACACGAGCGGTCTCCCAAGCGGAAACAAAGTGGGTGTTTGAGCTTAACACATTATACCCCGCAGGCCATAATATAGAAGTAGATGTTAACTGCTTCATTGCCAACAGCTGAATGATACACTATGCCTTTTTATGCTTTCTTTTAACCTGTGCCCAATATTCATATTTTATACTGTATTTAATTTTATATTTGACATGTGAATATAGAATGCTATATCACACTTTTATGTACAAAAGCGTTTTAATTTTTATTCGCTCATACTCTACTAACAGAGCAAGTGAGGTATCAACTTTTATATATTTTTATCCCTATATTATTTATGCATATTATTTACTGTATATTTGTTCTTTGTTATTATTATGTATATTCAGTGCACCCACCTTGCCGTGGTCCATCAATTTAGTCATTTGCCAATCACCGTGGGGCCACTTTAAGGCCATAGACACCACTGTTATAACTTATAAATATTTGAGCACTGTCACTTTTTGATCTCTTACAATATAAGGAAGATGTGTGTATACCAGCCACATATTTATTCCCTGGGGTCTAGGGCTAGCTAGCCTTTTAGCTAGACCAGAATGGATAATGGGATTAATCTCCCTGTCCCTTCCTTTCTGCCAGCAATATCGCGGATCCACGGCAAAATGGCGCCGCCATCTACGCGCATGCGCACTGTCTGCAACTTCGGGAAGATGGCCGCGGCTAACTGCGCACGCGCCGTCTTCCCCTGCATAAATTCCCGACGTCAGTCACGCTTCTGTACAGCCTCCCCTCTGATGATGTGCTTTTGGCACGAAAGGCCTAAGGAGGAGCTGTACAGAGCGTGACGTCATTCGCACCGCCGGAGCCACGAGGAGGCTCGGCGGACATCTTTACTGAGGGTCAGTTACTGCTACCTTATCCCTGTTAACCTGTATGGGTCTGGTTTTGCATGCTACCCTATATATAATTTTATGCTAAGGCAAATAAATTCCTTTAACATACTACACTATCTCTGGCACCTGTGTTTTTTCTGGGGCTCCTATCTGGAGCTGTTACCCCCACAGAGAAGGTGCCATTACCACCTAGTGGAGAGAGTCCCACCACCATTGTGAAGTACCTGATACACCTTAAGGAGGACCTCAGGATCTGGTTTGAGTCTTCAGGGACCCACCGTGAGAGGGATGCATGCTATCTGAATGTTGGAGGATCTGACATCTGGAATGATTATTCCTACATGCGCATAATCCATGCGTTTCTGGTGAGTGCGCATTGCTATTATTTAAGGCCGCAAGAGCTTTGAAAGTCTGCACCCTATATAAGAAACCACGGCTATTATCACATTGACTTTTGGATTGTTTTCAGTTTATATTCTTCTAGCGCTGCACCATATTACCTTTTGTTTATACTTTACATTTAAAGGCATTGTGGTTGCCTTCGGTGCTTTAGCTGCTGTGTTCAATAAGAGCGCTCACTATTATTCATTTGTACCTATTGTCTGTGTTTACCATTATCAGTTTGTAGCTGCTCTAGATTTGATATCCCTAATATGGGAGATATTTTTGACCTCCGTTTATCTAGGAGTGCTATTTCTGATGATTTTTTTACGTTGGATAATGAAAATGATGATTTAAAAGGACTTTTTACACATTTAAAGAATTTAACAACAGCAGAGATTAAAACTCTTTGGGATGTATCTTTCTTGGAGAAATATGTAAAAGAACATATGGTCCCCAGATCGCTCCGCTGGGATATTCGCCCAGACTCAGAGGATCATAGCAGTCACCTTGAATGGTACCAATTTTTTAACAATATGGGTATTGATTTATTGAAATTTTTAATTATACGTAAAAAGAAGAAACTTGCCCATTTGGATAATGAGATTAACTTGGTACGTGAGAAATTAACCCCCTTTAGGGGCACTGATAAATATATAGGAGAATCTGATAAACTAAAAACACATATGGAAGGGGTTGAAAGGGAACAGAGAATTAAAAAGAAGAAAAAATTCCATAGGGATTATAAGGATTATTCCGAGAAGGTGGTATTTGACTGGCAGAAACAGAGTGAACCTAATGATGCATCTAATTTACAACCCCCAACAACAGGACCTATAAACAATAGGAATCACTATAAATATAAAAATAAGCATAACATCAGGACGTATGATTATCAACATTATGTCCCACAAACTTCAAATAGGTTTGAACCCTTACAAGACCTCTATGATGACAACATAGGGTCACGTGATCACGGTTGGCACCCTAATAATGCCAATACCCCATCTAGAAAGGATTACACACCTTCTCGCAATAAACAAGCTATGCCCCACATAAATTACTATCCTCCACATCCCTACAATAATAACCAAAATCATCCACAATATCAGGGACAACAGAATAAACCCTATTCCCCCTCACCACGGCACAACAGAAGGCCTAACAACCAAAATAAAGGGGCTTATCATCAACCTAATAAGGGAAATTATTGGCAACAACCAACATACAATAACAAGAAATCCCATAACAATAACTCTTATAGGGCACCGCCACCAAACTCGGGATATAATCATAACCAACAACAAACCAATTACCCAAAACAGCCTTTTTTAGGGGAAGGTATAACGCGCAAAAGAAGGGACACCGGAGGGGAAAGAGAGGAGGAAAGAGAACGAATAGACACCCCCAAGAAAAGAAAGCTTTAAAAGGACAAGGGATCTTTAATCTTAGTGGAACAAAACTAACAGATAAGGAGTTATCATTATTAGATAAGGGATTGAAATATGCCCCTTCCAAAAGTTTGAGTAAATTTGATACTTATATGGATATACACAAGTTCACACGACAACTATCACTTAAGAGATATTTTGCAACTAACCCTATTATTAAAAACATGACCACTGACAAGTTCACCCACTCCAATTTGCATAACGCATCGACCTATAATCCCCCTCCTCAGGCCCACTCCTATGTTAATGTATTTAGGGATAAGGTCCTGAAAGACTTAAAGGACATACCCTTTAAAAAGTCTTACGATAGAACAGGAGATCGGAAGGCTATTAAGTCGTTACTCGAAAGGAAGGATCTGGTAGTCAGACCGGCTGACAAGGGGGGTGGCGTTGTGATCCTTAAAAAAGATGACTACGTAAAGGAGGTGAATAACATCTTGAGTGATAAGACCACCTACACCCTTTTACCCAAAGATCCTAAGCTGGAATACAAACGTTCCTTGAAAAATATTATCAATAGAGGTTATGAAGAGGGCATTTTAAACAAAAAAGAAAAAGCGTTTCTATGCCCAATAACCCCAAGGTTGCCAGTCCTATACATACTGCCCAAAGTGCATAAAGATCCCATCAAACCACCAGGTAGACCAATAGTGAGTGGCATTGGTTCTCTATGCTCTAAGATTGGGGAATATGTCGATTTCTTCCTCCAACCATTGGTCTCACAAACACCATCCTATTTACGAGATACTAAGCAGGTCCTCAATGAAACAAGCACTTTAGTTACATCTCCTGATACTTTTTTGGTGACGGCAGATGTTGCCTCCTTATATACTAATATTAATCATAAAGATGGTATGGAAGCAACTGATTTTTATCTTACACACTATAGCACTTTACCTGCCGCCCAAAAGAATTTTATCTTGGATCTATTAGAGTTTGCCATGCACAGAAATTATTTCTGGTTTAATAAAACATATTATTTGCAAACCAAGGGCGTGGCTATGGGGGCTAAGTTCGCCCCTAGCCTTGCGAATTTATTTATGGCCCGTTGGGAGGAGGACCTTATTTTTGCTAGAGATTGGCCTGAACTGATGTTCTATAAAAGATATATTGATGACATCTTGCTTTTATGGAATGGGGAGGAGGAGTCTCTTATCAACTTTTTTACCTCTCTTAATAATAACGATTTAAATATTAAACTATCCTATACCTACAGTCGGCAGGAGATTAATTTTTTAGATCTCACTCTTGTTAATTTTAATGGAAGGATTATTACTAAATCATTTTTTAAATCCACAGACCGCAACAGCTACATCCCTCTTGGTAGCTGTCATCACCCCAGATGGCTAACAAACATTCCGAAAAGCCAACTGATGAGAATTAGACGTAATTGTACCAATAAAGATACCTTCCAGGTCCAAGCAAATATTCTAAAAGATAGATTCTTGGAAAAAGGGTACAACAAAGCGGTTTTGGATCATACTATTGTAACTGTAGCACAGATGGACAGAAACTCCATGTTATTAAATAAGCCTAAAGGAAATCAAACAACTAAAATATGCCCCTTCATTACTGGTTTTTCTAACCAATACAAAGCAATTAATAGAATTATCAACAAGAATTGGGGCATTCTGAAATTGGACCCAGTTTTGTCAAATATTCTGCCTGAGAGACCAGAAATTATTTTCCGAAAAGCTAACGCTGTTAGACAGATGATTGCACCTAATGTGGTTGATCCCCCTAATAATATCTCTTTATTCAATGACTTAAAGGGTTTCCATCCCTGTAACAGATGTATTATCTGCAAATGTAGTAACATCAGAAAACACAGAGCTACTACATTCGAATCATCCGTTACTGGCAGAATATACGATATAAAACACTTCATATCTTGCTATAGTAAGTTTGTCGTATATTTGTTACAGTGTCCTTGCCAGAAACAATATGTGGGCAGGACCACGAGGCGTTTACGTGACCGCTTGCGTGAACATGTATCCAATATAAAAAAGGGCTTTAGAGAACACTCATTATCCAACCATTACCGGATTCATCATAACAAAGATCCTTCTTCTTTGAAATTTGTGGGCATAGATGTGATTGGCCATCATTGGAGAGGTATAAATAAAACACGAGCGGTCTCCCAAGCGGAAACAAAGTGGGTGTTTGAGCTTAACACATTATACCCCGCAGGCCATAATATAGAAGTAGATGTTAACTGCTTCATTGCCAACAGCTGAATGATACACTATGCCTTTTTATGCTTTCTTTTAACCTGTGCCCAATATTCATATTTTATACTGTATTTAATTTTATATTTGACATGTGAATATAGAATGCTATATCACACTTTTATGTACAAAAGCGTTTTAATTTTTATTCGCTCATACTCTACTAACAGAGCAAGTGAGGTATCAACTTTTATATATTTTTATCCCTATATTATTTATGCATATTATTTACTGTATATTTGTTCTTTGTTATTATTATGTATATTCAGTGCACCCACCTTGCCGTGGTCCATCAATTTAGTCATTTGCCAATCACCGTGGGGCCACTTTAAGGCCATAGACACCACTGTTATATCTTATAAATATTTGAGCACTGTCACTTTTTGATCTCTTACAATATAAGGAAGATGTGTGTATACCAGCCACATATTTATTCCCTGGGGTCTAGGGCTAGCTAGCCTTTTAGCTAGACCAGAATGGATAATGGGATTAATCTCCCTGTCCCTTCCTTTCTGCCAGCAATATCGCGGATCCACGGCAAAATGGCGCCGCCATCTACGCGCATGCGCACTGTCTGCAACTTCGGGAAGATGGCCGCGGCTAACTGCGCACGCGCCGTCTTCCCCTGCATAAATTCCCGACGTCAGTCACGCTTCTGTACAGCCTCCCCTCTGATGATGTGCTTTTGGCACGAAAGGCCTAAGGAGGAGCTGTACAGAGCGTGACGTCATTCGCACCGCCGGAGCCACGAGGAGGCTCGGCGGACATCTTTACTGAGGGTCAGTTACTGCTACCTTATCCCTGTTAACCTGTATGGGTCTGGTTTTGCATGCTACCCTATATATAATTTTATGCTAAGGCAAATAAATTCCTTTAACATACTACACTATCTCTGGCACCTGTGTTTTTTCTGGGGCTCCTATCTGGAGCTGTTACCCCCACAGAGAAGGTGCCATTACCACCTAGTGGAGAGAGTCCCACCACCATTGTGAAGTACCTGATACACCTTAAGGAGGACCTCAGGATCTGGTTTGAGTCTTCAGGGACCCACCGTGAGAGGGATGCATGCTATCTGAATGTTGGAGGATCTGACATCTGGAATGATTATTCCTACATGCGCATAATCCATGCGTTTCTGGTGAGTGCGCATTGCTATTATTTAAGGCCGCAAGAGCTTTGAAAGTCTGCACCCTATATAAGAAACCACGGCTATTATCACATTGACTTTTGGATTGTTTTCAGTTTATATTCTTCTAGCGCTGCACCATATTACCTTTTGTTTATACTTTACATTTAAAGGCATTGTGGTTGCCTTCGGTGCTTTAGCTGCTGTGTTCAATAAGAGCGCTCACTATTATTCATTTGTACATATTTTCAATCTTAGCCAACACATCTTTAGTATCTCTTACATAAGAGGGGAGATTAGGAACCATATCTTTGAGAAACAGATCTATATATTTCCCTGTTTTATCTAGGGGATAATTAATGGCAGAAACAATCGGTCTACCCAGAGGATTTTCTTGATTTTTATGTATTTTAGGGATAATATAAAAGGTAGGATAGTTAAATTCTTCAGTTCTCAGATATTCATACTCTTTTTTGGTTAACAGACCCACTTCTTTTCCCAATGTTAAGATGGAATTTAATTTTTTTGCCACCACATGAAACGGATTAGTGGCTACTTTCCTATATGTAGATGGATCACTCAATAGGCGCTTCACCTCTTTAACGTAGTTTTGTTCATTTAAAATAACTACATTACCCCCTTTGTCACTTCTCTTAATTACAATATTCTTAGTCTCTTTTAATTCTTTGAGGGCTTTTCTTTCTTTTTTTGTAAGATTGTCACCAATTGGCATTTTCCACTCAAGATTTTTAAGATCATCAGCAACAAAATCTAGAAATGTCGAAATCCTCATGTTGGAACGTATTTTCGGCATTTTTGTCGATCTAATATTCAGATCAACTTTTCTAATCACATTACTGTGATTATCCAGATCTATTTCGTTCTCATCACCATCCTCACTTTCCTCCATGAGAGATATCAACATATCGAGCTCCCCCCCTCCCTAAAAGGTCAGCATCATCTCTGGTCATCTCCTGTACTGTGTCCGCAGTCTCTGGTCATCTCCTGTACTATGTCTGCAGTCCATTGGTTTAGAATATTTTTTTTTCCTGTTTTCTGCCTCTAAAACCTAGGTGTGTCTTATGGTCAGGTGCGTCTTATGGAGCGAAAAATACGGTAATTTTGGCATGTTACTCTGTCTGATAAAGTCTAGAATAATGTGTTCTCTGTTGCCTTGTAAGGAGCTGGGTTTGTGTTGTCATGGTAATTTATACAAGTTAGAATGTTTGCTTATGCAATTTATGAGGGGATGGAATGTACTGTTCACATATTGTATTGAGCAAGCTGTAGAAAATGATGATATGATAACTGGGTCAGGGACAGACACTTTGTATGAAGAGTAGAGATGAGCGAATCGAAGTATCCGAAGTGGAATTCGAGTCGAATATCGGAAAAATTTCGATTCGTGCCGAATCCGAAAAATAGCCTAATTCGGACGCGCGAATCGAAATTTTTCAGAAAATGGCGGCTGACATGTGCGGCGACGGAGCGGGGATGTCTGGGAAGGCGCGCAGACAAGGCGCGCTGACCCATAATGCATTCCTCAACTACATGTGATCGCATCAGCCAATCAGCAGCCAGCCAGCCAGCACTGTGTAATGGTCGAGCTATAAATAGCGGCCATTTTGGAATTCTTCATTTGCCTGCAGTTATTGAACAGAGGCAGACCGCTCTGTACTAGGGACAGGGACAGAGTTAGGGCCACAGAAACGATAATTGGGGACAGAGAAAAGTTACTTAGGGACAGAGAACCATTACTCAGGGACACAGACTTGTTAATGAGGGCCACAGAATCGTTATTTAGGGACAAAGAAACGCTAGTTAGTGCCACAGAATTCATAATCAGGGACAGACAGAATTGTTACTCAGTGCCAGAGAATTGTTACTTAGGGCCACAGAAACGTTATTAGGGCCACAGAATTGTTACTCAGGGACAGACAGAATTGTTACTGAGTGCCAGAGAATTGTTACTCAGGGACAGACAGAATTGTTACTGAGTGCCAGAGAATTGTTACTTAGGGCCACAGAAACTTTAATTAGGGCCACAGAATTTTTACTCAGGGACAGACAGAATTGTTACTGAGTGCCAGAGAATTGTTACTCAGGGACAGACAGAATTGTTACTGAGTGCCAGAGAATTGTTACTTAGGGCCACAGAAACTTTACTTAGGGCCACAGAATTTTTACTCAGGGACAGACAGAATTGTTACTGAGTGCCAGAGAATTGTTACTCAGGGACAGACAGAATTGTTACTGAGTGCCAGAGAATTGTTACTCAGGGCCCCAGAAACTTTACTTAGGGCCACAGAATTTTTACTCAGGGACAGACAGAATTGTTACTGAGTGCCAGAGAATTGTTACTCAGGGACAGACAGAATTGTTACTGAGTGCCAGAGAATTGTTACTTAGGGCCACAGAAACTTTACTTAGGGCCACAGAATTGTTACTCGCACAGACACAGAATTGTTACTCGCACAGACACAGAATTGTTACTGAAGGCCACAGAACTGTTACTTAGGGCCACAGAATTGTTACTCGCACAGACACAGAACTGTTACTCGCACAGACACAGAACTGTTACTGAGGGCCACAGAACTGTTACTTAGGGCCACAGAATTGTTACTCGCACAGACACAGAATTGTTACTCAGGGCCACAGAACTGTTACTTAGGGACAAAGAAACGCTAGTTAGGGCCACAGAATTCATACTCAGGG
Source organism: Staurois parvus (assembly GCF_062004578.1). Classification (NCBI taxonomy): domain Eukaryota; kingdom Metazoa; phylum Chordata; class Amphibia; order Anura; family Ranidae; genus Staurois; species Staurois parvus. Next base: position 10,199,931 of record NW_028317855.1, on the reverse strand, counting down.
ACAGACAGAATTGTTACGGAGTGCCAGAGAATTGTTACTCTGGGCCACAGAAACTTTACTTAGGGCCACAGAATTTTTACTCAGGGACAGACAGAATTGTTACTGAGTGCCAGAGAATTGTTACTCAGGGACAGACAGAATTGTTACGGAGTGCCAGAGAATTGTTACTCAGGGCCACAGAAACTTTACTTAGGGCCACAGAATTTTTACTCAGGGACAGACAGAATTGTTACTGAGTGCCAGAGAATTGTTACTCAGGGACAGACAGAATTGTTACTGAGTGCCAGAGAATTGTTACTTAGGGCCACAGAAACTTTACTTAGGGCCACAGAATTGTTACTCGCACAGACACAGAATTGTTACTCGCACAGACACAGAACTGTTACTGAGGGCCACAGAAACTTTACTTAGGGCCACAGAATTGTTACTCGCACAGACACAGAATTGTTACTCGCACAGACACAGAACTGTTACTTAGGGCCACAGAATTGTTACTCGCACAGACACAGAATTGTTACTCAGGGCCACAGAACTGTTACTTAGGGACAAAGAAACGCTAGTTAGGGCCACAGAATTCATACTCAGGGACAGACAGAATTGTTACGGAGTGCCAGAGAATTGTTACTCTGGGCCACAGAAACTTTACTTAGGGCCACAGAATTTTTACTCAGGGACAGACAGAATTGTTACTGAGTGCCAGAGAATTGTTACTCAGGGACAGACAGAATTGTTACGGAGTGCCAGAGAATTGTTACTCAGGGCCACAGAAACTTTACTTAGGGCCACAGAATTTTTACTCAGGGACAGACAGAATTGTTACTGAGTGCCAGAGAATTGTTACTCAGGGACAGACAGAATTGTTACTGAGTGCCAGAGAATTGTTACTTAGGGCCACAGAAACTTTAATTAGGGCCACAGAATTTTTACTCAGGGACAGACAGAATTGTTACTGAGTGCCAGAGAATTGTTACTCAGGGACAGACAGAATTGTTACCGAGTGCCAGAGAATTGTTACTCAGGGACAGACAGAATTGTTACTGAGTGCCAGAGAATTGTTACTTAGGGCCACAGAAACTTTAATTAGGGCCACAGAATTTTTACTCAGGGACAGACAGAATTGTTACTGAGTGCCAGAGAATTGTTACTCAGGGACAGACAGAATTGTTATGGAGTGCCAGAGAATTGTTACTCAGGGCCACAGAAACTTTACTTAGGGCCAGAGAATTTTTACTCAGGGACAGACAGAATTGTTACTGAGTGCCAGAGAATTGTTACTCAGGGACAGACAGAATTGTTACTGAGTGCCAGATAATTGTTACTCAGGGCCCCAGAAACTTTACTTAGGGCCACAGAATTTTTACTCAGGGACAGACAGAATTGTTACTGAGTGCCAGAGAATTGTTACTCAGGGACAGACAGAATTGTTACTGAGTGCCAGAGAATTGTTACTTAGGGCCACAGAAACTTTACTTAGGGCCACAGAATTGTTACTCGCACAGACACAGAATTGTTACTCGCACAGACACAGAATTGTTACTGAAGGCCACAGAACTGTTACTTAGGGCCACAGAATTGTTACTCGCACAGACACAGAATTGTTACTCGCACAGAAACAGAACTGTTACTTAGGGCCACAGAACTGTTACTTAGGGCCACAGAATTGTTACTCGCACAGACACAGAATTGTTACACAGGGACACAGAACTGTTACTGAGGGCCACAGAACCGTTACTTAGGGCCACAGAATTGTTACTCGCACAGACACAGAATTGTTACTCGCACAGACACAGAATTGTTACTGAGGGCCACAGAACTGTTACTTGGGGCCACAGAAACGTTAATCAGGGACACAGAATTGTTACTGAGGGCCACAGAACTGTTACTTAGGGCCACAGAATTGTTACTCGCACAGACACAGAATTGTTACACAGGGACACAGAACTGTTACTGAGGGCCACAGAACCGTTACTTAGGGCCACAGAATTGTTACTCGCACAGACAGAATTGTTACTCGCACAGACACAGAATTGTTACTCGCACAGACACAGAATTGTTACTCAGGGCCACAGAACTGTTACTGAGGGCCACAGAACTGTTACTTAGGGCCACAGAATTGTTACTCGCACAGACACAGAATTCTTACTCGCACAGACACAGAATTGTTACTCAGGGAAACAGAACTGTTACTGAGGGCCACAGAACTGTTACTTAGGGCCACAGAATTGTTTCTCACACAGACACAGAATTGTTACTCGCACAGACACAGAATTGTTACTGAGGGCCACAGAACTGTTACTTGGGGCCACAGAAACGTTAATCAGGGACACAGAATTGTTACTGAGGGCCACAGAACTGTTACTTAGGGCCACAGAATTGTTACTCGCACAGACACAGAATTGTTACTCAGGGACACAGAATTGTTACTCAGGGACACATAATCGTTTAATTAAAGAGTATGTCAGACAACATGCAGAGGAGTGGCAGAGGAGGCAATGTTTTAGGAGCGAGCAGACGTGGCAGCAGAGGAAGGGGTCGAGGCAGCACTATTCGCAGCCAGAGGCCAGTGCTCCCGGTGTCATCCAGCGGTCGTGTCTCCACCGACAACCCTGCCGTCGTCGATTGGTTGGCTCGGTCGTCTTCCTCTTCCCAGGTCACCTCTGACACCTACAGCCAACGGTCGGTGGGTACGTCAGACACAACCGTTAGTTGGCATGGCCCGGGACCAAGCCCACTGAAATCACGTGTCCTCTACCTGCCCCTGTCCTTTGGTGTTCCCTCACCAAGCGAAGTATCGCATGCTGTGGGCTCAGCCCCACTGTACAGTGAGGAAGAGCTAACAGAGGGCGGTCAGGAACGGGGGGAGACATCCGCCTTTTCAGCAGCCAGGCGAAGAAGTAGTGGCGAGGAGAGTGGCTCGGTAGCCGGTCTAGAGACAGGTCTGTCTCCTGACCCAGACGCAGCCGAGGGGGCTAGTAGTGAGGCGGAGACCCTACTTGATGATGAGGAGGTTGACTGCACTTGGCAGCCTCGTCGTCATCAGGCAATTTCTTCCGCATCATCAGGAGAAGAGGGTGGCAGCTTGGCAGCGAGCAAAACAGTCGGTGGCTGCTGCCAGGCCCCTAATCTGCCATGGGCCCCTATATACCGCCTCCTCATGCTGCTGCCAGGTCCACAGTGTCTCATGCCATGTGCCACTTTCAGGTCTCCTCACACTGCTGGTGTGTTGAATTTTTTGACATAGGGTGCTGGCAGATTATGGGCCTCCTATAGCTGCTGCCAGGCCCCTAATCTGCCATAGGCCCCTATATACCGCTTCCTCATGCTGCTGCCAGGTCCAGAGTCTCTCATGGGTCCCTGTACGGCCTCCCATTGCTGCTGTCTCCATCGCCACACTCTGCCATGTGCCACTTTCAGGTCTCCTCACACACTGCTGGTGTGTAGAATTTTTTGACATAGGGTGCTGGCAGATTACGGGCCTCCCATAGCTGCTGCCAGGCCCCTAATCTGCCATGGGCCCCTATATACCGCCTCCTCATGCTGCTGCCAGGTCCACAGTGTCTCATGCCATGTGCCACTTTCAGGTCTCCTCACACTGCTGGTGTGTTGAATTTTTTGACATAGGGTGCTGGCAGATTATGGGCCTCCTTTAGCTGCTGCCAGGCCCCTAATCTGCCATAGGCCCCTATATACCGCTTCCTCATGCTGCTGCCAGGTCCAGAGTCTCTCATGGGTCCCTGTACGGCCTCCCATTGCTGCTGTCTCCATCGCCACACTCTGCCATGTGCCACTTTCAGGTCTCCTCACACACTGCTGGTGTGTTGAATTTTTTGACATAGGGTGCTGGCAGATTACGGGCCTCCCATAGCTGCTGCCAGGCCCCTAATCTGCCATGGGCCCCTATATACCGCCTCCTCATGCTGCTGCCAGGTCCACAGTGTCTCATGCCATGTGCCACTTTCAGGTCTCCTCACACTGCTGGTGTGTTGAATTTTTTGACATAGGGTGCTGGCAGATTATGGGCCTCCTATAGCTGCTGCCAGGCCCCTAATCTGCCATAGGCCCCTATATACCGCTTCCTCATGCTGCTGCCAGGTCCAGAGTCTCTCATGGGTCCCTGTACGGCCTCCCATTGCTGCTGTCTCCATCGCCACACTCTGCCATGTGCCACTTTCAGGTCTCCTCACACACTGCTGGTGTGTTGAATTTTTTGACATAGGGTGCTGGCAGATTACGGGCCTCCCATAGCTGCTGCCAGGCCCCTAATCTGCCATGGGCCCCTATATACCGCCTCCTCATGCTGCTGCCAGGTCCACAGTGTCTCATGCCATGTGCCACTTTCAGGTCTCCTCACACTGCTGGTGTGTTGAATTTTTTGACATAGGGTGCTGGCAGATTATGGGCCTCCTATAGCTGCTGCCAGGCCCCTAATCTGCCATAGGCCACTATATACCGCTTCCTCATGCTGCTGCCAGGTCCAGAGTCTCTCATGGGTCCCTGTACGGCCTCCCATTGCTGCTGTCTCCATCGCCACACTCTGCCATGTGCCACTTTCAGGTCTCCTCACACACTGCTGGTGTGTTGAATTTTTTGACATAGGGTGCTGGCAGATTACGGGCCTCCCATAGCTGCTGCCAGGCCCCTAATCTGCCATAGGCCCCTATATACCGCCTCCTCATGCTGCTGCCAGGTCCAGAGTCTGTCATGGGTCCTTGTACGGCCTCCCATTGCTGCTGTCTCCATCGCCACACTCTGCCATGTGCCACTTTCAGGTCTCCTCACACACTGCTGGTGTGTAGAATTTTTTGACATAGGGTGCTGGCAGATTATGGGCCTCCCATAGCTGCTGCCAGGCCCCTAATCTGCCATAGGCCCCTATATACCGCCTCCTCATGCTGCTGCCAGGTCCAGAGTCTGTCATGGGTCCCTGTACGGCCTCCCATTGCTGCTGTCTCCATCGCCACACTCTGCCATGTGCCACTTTCAGGTCTCCTCACACACTGCTGGTGTGTAGAATTTTTTGACATAGGGTGTTGGCAGATTACGGGCCTCCCATTGCTGCTGCCAGGCCCCTAATCTGCCATAGGCCCCTATATACCGCCTCCTCATGCTGCTGCCAGGTCTAGAGTCTGTCATGGGTCACTGTACGGCCTCCCATTGCTGCTGTCTCCATCGCCACACTCTGCCATGTGCCACTTTCAGGTCTCCTCACACACTGCTGGTGTGTAGAATTTTTTGACATAGGGTGTTGGCAGATTACGGGCCTCCCATTGCTGCTGCCAGGCCCCTAATCTGCCATGGGCCCCTATATACCGCCTCCTCATGCTGCTGCCAGGTCCAGAGTCTGTCATGGGTCCCTGTACGGCCTCCCATTGCTGCTGTCTCCATCGCCACACTCTGCCATGTGCCACTTTCAGGTCTCCTCACACACTGCTGGTGTGTAGAATTTTTTGACATAGGGTGCTGGCAGATTATGGGCCTCCCATAGCTGCTGCCAGGCCCCTAATCTGCCATAGGCCCCTATATACCGCCTCCTCATGCTGCTGCCAGGTCCAGAGTCTCTCATGGGTCCCTGTACGGCCTCCCATTGCTGCTGTCTCCATCGCCACACTCTGCCATGTGCCACTTTCAGGTCTCCTCACACACTGCTGGTGTGTAGAATTTTTTGACATAGGGTGTTGGCAGATTACGGGCCTCCCATTGCTGCTGCCAGGCCCCTAATCTGCCATGGGCCCCTATATACCGCCTCCTCATGCTGCTGCCAGGTCCAGAGTCTGTCATGGGTCCCTGTACGGCCTCCCATTGCTGCTGTCTCCATCGCCACACTCTGCCATGTGCCACTTTCAGGTCTCCTCACACACTGCTGGTGTGTAGAATTTTTTGACATAGGGTGTTGGCAGATTACGGGCCTCCCATTGCTGCTGCCAGGCCCCTAATCTGCCATGGGCCCCTATATACCGCCTCCTCATGCTGCTGCCAGGTCCAGAGTCTGTCATGGGTCCCTGTACGGCCTCCCATTGCTGCTGTCTCCATCGCCACACTCTGCCATGTGCCACTTTCAGGTCTCCTCACACACTGCTGGTGTGTAGAATTTTTTGACATAGGGTGTTGGCAGATTACGGGCCTCCCATTGCTGCTGCCAGGCCCCTAATCTGCCATGGGCCCCTATATACCGCCTCCTCATGCTGCTGCCAGGTCCAGAGTCTGTCATGGGTCCCTGTACGGCCTCCCATTGCTGCTGTCTCCATCGCCACACTCTGCCATGCGCCACTTTCAGGTCTCCTCACACACTGCTGGTGTGTAGAATTTTTTGACATAGGGTGCTGGCAGATTATGGGCCTCCCATAGCTGCTGCCAGGCCCCTAATCTGCCATAGGCCCCTATATACCGCCTCCTCATGCTGCTGCCAGGTCCAGAGTCTCTCATGGGTCCCTGTACGGCCTCCCATTGCTGCTGTCTCCATCGCCACACTCTGCCATGTGCCACTTTCAGGTCTCCTCACACACTGCTGGTGTGTAGAATTTTTTGACATAGGGTGTTGGCAGATTACGGGCCTCCCATTGCTGCTGCCAGGCCCCTAATCTGCCATGGGCCCCTATATACCGCCTCCTCATGCTGCTGCCAGGTCCAGAGTCTGTCATGGGTCCCTGTACGGCCTCCCATTGCTGCTGTCTCCATCGCCACACTCTGCCATGTGCCACTTTCAGGTCTCCTCACACACTGCTGGTGTGTAGAATTTTTTGACATAGGGTGTTGGCAGATTACGGGCCTCCCATTGCTGCTGCCAGGCCCCTAATCTGCCATGGGCCCCTATATACCGCCTCCTCATGCTGCTGCCAGGTCCAGAGTCTGTCATGGGTCCCTGTACGGCCTCCCATTGCTGCTGTCTCCATCGCCACACTCTGCCATGTGCCACTTTCAGGTCTCCTCACACACTGCTGGTGTGTAGAATTTTTTGACATAGGGTGTTGGCAGATTACGGGCCTCCCATTGCTGCTGCCAGGCCCCTAATCTGCCATGGGCCCCTATATACCGCCTCCTCATGCTGCTGCCAGGTCCAGAGTCTGTCATGGGTCCCTGTACGGCCTCCCATTGCTGCTGTCTCCATCGCCACACTCTGCCATGTGCCACTTTCAGGTCTCCTCACACACTGCTGGTGTGTTGAATTTTTTGACATAGGGTGCTGGCAGATTACGGGCCTCCCATAGCTGCTTCCAGGCCCCTAATCTGCCATGGGCCCCTATATACCGCCTCCTCATGCTGCTGCCAGGTCCACAGTGTCTCATGCCATGTGCCACTTTCAGGTCTCCTCACACTGCTGGTGTGTTGAATTTTTTGACATAGGGTGCTGGCAGATTATGGGCCTCCTATAGCTGCTGCCAGGCCCCTAATCTGCCATAGGCCCCTATATACCGCTTCCTCATGCTGCTGCCAGGTCCAGAGTCTCTCATGGGTCCCTGTACGGCCTCCCATTGCTGCTGTCTCCATCGCCACACTCTGCCATGTGCCACTTTCAGGTCTCCTCACACACTGCTGGTGTGTTGAATTTTTTGACATAGGGTGCTGGCAGATTACGGGCCTCCCATAGCTTCTGCCAGGCCCCTAATCTGCCATAGGCCCCTATATACCGCCTCCTCATGCTGCTGCCAGGTCCAGAGTCTGTCATGGGTCCCTGTACGGCCTCCCATTGCTGCTGTCTCCATCGCCACACTCTGCCATGTGCCACTTTCAGGTCTCCTCACACACTGCTGGTGTGTAGAATTTTTTGACATAGGGTGCTGGCAGATTATGGGCCTCCCATAGCTGCTGCCAGGCCCCTAATCTGCCATAGGCCCCTATATACCGCCTCCTCATGCTGCTGCCAGGTCCAGAGTCTGTCATGGGTCCCTGTACGGCCTCCCATTGCTGCTGTCTCCATCGCCACACTCTGCCATGTGCCACTTTCAGGTCTCCTCACACACTGCTGGTGTGTAGAATTTTTTGACATAGGGTGCTGGCAGATTACGGGCCTCCCATAGCTGCTGCCAGGCCCCTAATCTGCCATAGGCCCCTATATACCGCCTCCTCATGCTGCTGCCAGGTCCAGAGTCTGTCATGGGTCCCTGTACGGCCTCCCATTGCTGCTGTCTCCATCGCCACACTCTGCCATGTGCCACTTTCAGGTCTCCTCACACACTGCTGGTGTGTTGAATTTTTTGACATAGGGTGCTGGCAGATTACAGGCCTCCCATAGCTGCTGCCAGGCCCCTAATCTGCCATAGGCCCCTATATACCGCCTCCTCATGCTGCTGCCAGGTCCAGAGTCTGTCATGGGTCCTTGTACGGCCTCCCATTGCTGCTGTCTCCATCGCCACACTCTGCCATGTGCCACTTTCAGGTCTCCTCACACACTGCTGGTGTGTAGAATTTTTTGACATAGGGTGCTGGCAGATTATGGGCCTCCCATAGCTGCTGCCAGGCCCCTAATCTGCCATAGGCCCCTATATACCGCCTCCTCATGCTGCTGCCAGGTCCAGAGTCTGTCATGGGTCCCTGTACGGCCTCCCATTGCTGCTGTCTCCATCGCCACACTCTGCCATGTGCCACTTTCAGGTCTCCTCACACACTGCTGGTGTGTAGAATTTTTTGACATAGGGTGTTGGCAGATTACGGGCCTCCCATTGCTGCTGCCAGGCCCCTAATCTGCCATGGGCCCCTATATACCGCCTCCTCATGCTGCTGCCAGGTCCAGAGTCTGTCATGGGTCACTGTACGGCCTCCCATTGCTGCTGTCTCCATCGCCACACTCTGCCATGTGCCACTTTCAGGTCTCCTCACACACTGCTGGTGTGTAGAATTTTTTGACATAGGGTGTTGGCAGATTACGGGCCTCCCATTGCTGCTGCCAGGCCCCTAATCTGCCATGGGCCCCTATATACCGCCTCCTCATGCTGCTGCCAGGTCCAGAGTCTGTCATGGGTCCCTGTACGGCCTCCCATTGCTGCTGTCTCCATCGCCACACTCTGCCATGTGCCACTTTCAGGTCTCCTCACACACTGCTGGTGTGTAGAATTTTTTGACATAGGGTGCTGGCAGATTATGGGCCTCCCATAGCTGCTGCCAGGCCCCTAATCTGCCATAGGCCCCTATATACCACCTCCTCATGCTGCTGCCAGGTCCAGAGTCTCTCATGGGTCCCTGTACGGCCTCCCATTGCTGCTGTCTCCATCGCCACACTCTGCCATGTGCCACTTTCAGGTCTCCTCACACACTGCTGGTGTGTAGAATTTTTTGACATAGGGTGTTGGCAGATTACGGGCCTCCCATTGCTGCTGCCAGGCCCCTAATCTGCCATGGGCCCCTATATACCGCCTCCTCATGCTGCTGCCAGGTCCAGAGTCTGTCATGGGTCCCTGTACGGCCTCCCATTGCTGCTGTCTCCATCGCCACACTCTGCCATGTGCCACTTTCAGGTCTCCTCACACACTGCTGGTGTGTAGAATTTTTTGACATAGGGTGTTGGCAGATTACGGGCCTCCCATTGCTGCTGCCAGGCCCCTAATCTGCCATGGGCCCCTATATACCGCCTCCTCATGCTGCTGCCAGGTCCAGAGTCTGTCATGGGTCCCTGTACGGCCTCCCATTGCTGCTGTCTCCATCGCCACACTCTGCCATGTGCCACTTTCAGGTCTCCTCACACACTGCTGGTGTGTAGAATTTTTTGACATAGGGTGTTGGCAGATTACGGGCCTCCCATTGCTGCTGCCAGGCCCCTAATCTGCCATGGGCCCCTATATACCGCCTCCTCATGCTGCTGCCAGGTCCAGAGTCTGTCATGGGTCCCTGTACGGCCTCCCATTGCTGCTGTCTCCATCGCCACACTCTGCCATGTGCCACTTTCAGGTCTCCTCACACACTGCTGGTGTGTAGAATTTTTTGACATAGGGTGTTGGCAGATTACGGGCCTCCCATTGCTGCTGCCAGGCCCCTAATCTGCCATGGGCCCCTATATACCGCCTCCTCATGCTGCTGCCAGGTCCAGAGTCTGTCATGGGTCCCTGTACGGCCTCCCATTGCTGCTGTCTCCATCGCCACACTCTGCCATGTGCCACTTTCAGGTCTCCTCACACACTGCTGGTGTGTTGAATTTTTTGACATAGGGTGCTGGCAGATTACGGGCCTCCCATAGCTGCTTCCAGGCCCCTAATCTGCCATGGGCCCCTATATACCGCCTCCTCATGCTGCTGCCAGGTCCACAGTGTCTCATGCCATGTGCCACTTTCAGGTCTCCTCACACTGCTGGTGTGTTGAATTTTTTGACATAGGGTGCTGGCAGATTATGGGCCTCCTATAGCTGCTGCCAGGCCCCTAATCTGCCATAGGCCCCTATATACCGCTTCCTCATGCTGCTGCCAGGTCCAGAGTCTCTCATGGGTCCCTGTACGGCCTCCCATTGCTGCTGTCTCCATCGCCACACTCTGCCATGTGCCACTTTCAGGTCTCCTCACACACTGCTGGTGTGTTGAATTTTTTGACATAGGGTGCTGGCAGATTACGGGCCTCCCATAGCTTCTGCCAGGCCCCTAATCTGCCATAGGCCCCTATATACCGCCTCCTCATGCTGCTGCCAGGTCCAGAGTCTGTCATGGGTCCCTGTACGGCCTCCCATTGCTGCTGTCTCCATCGCCACACTCTGCCATGTGCCACTTTCAGGTCTCCTCACACACTGCTGGTGTGTAGAATTTTTTGACATAGGGTGCTGGCAGATTATGGGCCTCCCATAGCTGCTGCCAGGCCCCTAATCTGCCATAGGCCCCTATATACCGCCTCCTCATGCTGCTGCCAGGTCCAGAGTCTGTCATGGGTCCCTGTACGGCCTCCCATTGCTGCTGTCTCCATCGCCACACTCTGCCATGTGCCACTTTCAGGTCTCCTCACACACTGCTGGTGTGTAGAATTTTTTGACATAGGGTGCTGGCAGATTACGGGCCTCCCATAGCTGCTGCCAGGCCCCTAATCTGCCATAGGCCCCTATATACCGCCTCCTCATGCTGCTGCCAGGTCCAGAGTCTGTCATGGGTCCCTGTACGGCCTCCCATTGCTGCTGTCTCCATCGCCACACTCTGCCATGTGCCACTTTCAGGTCTCCTCACACACTGCTGGTGTGTTGAATTTTTTGACATAGGGTGCTGGCAGATTACAGGCCTCCCATAGCTGCTGCCAGGCCCCTAATCTGCCATAGGCCCCTATATACCGCCTCCTCATGCTGCTGCCAGGTCCAGAGTCTGTCATGGGTCCTTGTACGGCCTCCCATTGCTGCTGTCTCCATCGCCACACTCTGCCATGTGCCACTTTCAGGTCTCCTCACACACTGCTGGTGTGTAGAATTTTTTGACATAGGGTGCTGGCAGATTATGGGCCTCCCATAGCTGCTGCCAGGCCCCTAATCTGCCATAGGCCCCTATATACCGCCTCCTCATGCTGCTGCCAGGTCCAGAGTCTCTCATGGGTCCCTGTACGGCCTCCCATTGCTGCTGTCTCCATCGCCACACTCTGCCATGTGCCACTTTCAGGTCTCCTCACACACTGCTGGTGTGTAGAATTTTTTGACATAGGGTGTTGGCAGATTACGGGCCTCCCATTGCTGCTGCCAGGCCCCTAATCTGCCATGGGCCCCTATATACCGCCTCCTCATGCTGCTGCCAGGTCCAGAGTCTGTCATGGGTCCCTGTACGGCCTCCCATTGCTGCTGTCTCCATCGCCACACTCTGCCATGTGCCACTTTCAGGTCTCCTCACACACTGCTGGTGTGTAGAATTTTTTGACATAGGGTGTTGGCAGATTACGGGCCTCCCATTGCTGCTGCCAGGCCCCTAATCTGCCATGGGCCCCTATATACCGCCTCCTCATGCTGCTGCCAGGTCCAGAGTCTGTCATGGGTCCCTGTACGGCCTCCCATTGCTGCTGTCTCCATCGCCACACTCTGCCATGTGCCACTTTCAGGTCTCCTCACACACTGCTGGTGTGTAGAATTTTTTGACATAGGGTGTTGGCAGATTACGGGCCTCCCATTGCTGCTGCCAGGCCCCTAATCTGCCATGGGCCCCTATATACCGCCTCCTCATGCTGCTGCCAGGTCCAGAGTCTGTCATGGGTCCCTGTACGGCCTCCCATTGCTGCTGTCTCCATCGCCACACTCTGCCATGTGCCACTTTCAGGTCTCCTCACACACTGCTGGTGTGTTGAATTTTTTGACATAGGGTGCTGGCAGATTACGGGCCTCCCATAGCTGCTTCCAGGCCCCTAATCTGCCATGGGCCCCTATATACCGCCTCCTCATGCTGCTGCCAGGTCCACAGTGTCTCATGCCATGTGCCACTTTCAGGTCTCCTCACACTGCTGGTGTGTTGAATTTTTTGACATAGGGTGCTGGCAGATTATGGGCCTCCTATAGCTGCTGCCAGGCCCCTAATCTGCCATAGGCCCCTATATACCGCTTCCTCATGCTGCTGCCAGGTCCAGAGTCTCTCATGGGTCCCTGTACGGCCTCCCATTGCTGCTGTCTCCATCGCCACACTCTGCCATGTGCCACTTTCAGGTCTCCTCACACACTGCTGGTGTGTTGAATTTTTTGACATAGGGTGCTGGCAGATTACGGGCCTCCCATAGCTGCTGCCAGGCCCCTAATCTGCCATAGGCCCCTATATACCGCCTCCTCATGCTGCTGCCAGGTCCAGAGTCTGTCATGGGTCCCTGTACGGCCTCCCATTGCTGCTGTCTCCATCGCCACACTCTGCCATGTGCCACTTTCAGGTCTCCTCACACACTGCTGGTGTGTTGAATTTTTTGACATAGGGTGCTGGCAGATTACGGGCCTCCCATAGCTGCTGCCAGGCCCCTAATCTGCCATGGGCCCCTATATACCGCCTCCTCATGCTTCTGCCAGGTCCACAGTGTCTCATGCCATGTGCCACTTTCAGGTCTCCTCACACTGCTGGTGTGTTGAATTTTTTGACATAGGGTGCTGGCAGATTATGGGCCTCCTATAGCTGCTGCCAGGCCCCTAATCTGCCATAGGCCACTATATACCGCTTCCTCATGCTGCTGCCAGGTCCAGAGTCTCTCATGGGTCCCTGTACGGCCTCCCATTGCTGCTGTCTCCATCGCCACACTCTGCCATGTGCCACTTTCAGGTCTCCTCACACACTGCTGGTGTGTTGAATTTTTTGACATAGGGTGCTGGCAGATTACGGGCCTCCCATAGCTGCTGCCAGGCCCCTAATCTGCCATAGGCCCCTATATACCGCCTCCTCATGCTGCTGCCAGGTCCAGAGTGTGTCATGGGCCCCCGTACCGACTCCAAATGCTGCTGCCAGGCCCGTAATCTGTCATGGGCCCCTGTACCGCCTCCCCATGCTGCTGCCAGGTCCAGATTGTGTCATGGGTCCCTGTACGGCCTCCCATTGCTGCTGCCAGGCCTGTAATCTGCCATGGGCCCCCGTACCGACTCCTCATGCTGCTGCCAGGCCCGTAATCTGCCATGGGCCCCTGTACCGCCTCCTCATGCTGCTGCCAGGTCCAGAGTGTGTCATGGGTCCCTGTACGGCCTCCCATTGCTGCTGTCTCTATCGCCACACTCTGCCATGTGCCACTTTCAGGTCTCCTCACACTGCTGGTGGTTTCCATTTTTGTCATAGGGTGCTGTATGGCCTCCCATTGCTGCTGCCTCCACCGCCACACTGTGGCTCCACACTCTGGTTTTGGCCCCGTGACTGGCCAAATGAGTGAAGTGTGCGGTGATTCTAAGATCGACGGCACTCATCTGCATGTCATACTGCCTGACAGTATTATTTCTCTTCCCCAGCAGACTCCAAGGGCATTTAAATTAAAGGTACAGTGTTCAGCACTAATATTAAGTCTCTCTGAAGCCTAGAAACACCCTTTTTTAAGTTAAATTCACAGCGAATATATTCGACTCGAATCGAAATTTTTCTACGAATTCGCCGAATCAGTCGAATCGAATTTTTGAATACTTCGCTCATCTCTAATGAAGAGATCTGGGGTCTATTAGACTTGCCAGTAAACAAAGAACCAAAACTGGAACTGAAGCATCCAGCTTCATTCATCACAGAGGACAGGATATTTCTCAGTTAACCTAAATGCTTGCAGCAGTCCTGGACATCCTAATGGGAAGGAAGAGCCCAGGAACAGCAGTGAGCAGCAAGGGGAGGAGGGCCCCCTTCCATACTCCGTAAAAGTGATCAGGCAGCCGTAGAAGTCCTTGAATCACTTTCACATGAAAGCCTGTCACCAGCTGAAAATGTTAAAAACCAGGTTCATGGCTGTAGCTGCCACAATAAATTTTGGTATAACCACTTCCACCCGAACCCATTTATAAGGTCTAAAGGCTGGAAGAAGTCCATGGCTGTACTAAATATCTCTTTTGACATCTTTGTAGTCTTTGTTTCAGATTAAAAAAAAAATGAAATCTTGATGTAACATTACTTTGACATATGGTAAGGAAAAAAACCCAGAATATACTTCATTTTGCTGGAAGCAAGTAAAAGTTGAACATACTTTGGTTACTTTTTGTCTCTGTCTTACATTATTAATGCAGAAACATGCAGTCATTTCTTGGAAATGTTTTCCCTGAAATGCTGTCAAGTTAGCAACGTATTTTTGGCACAAAATACACATCAGCTGGTCTGACATGCTTTCCTTTTAGCATATGAAAATATGTGGGAATTGTATTTTGGCATTTAAACTTGATATTACTATGGATGAGTCTGATTCAATATTGTCATACGTAATGGCTACAAACTGTTGACACCAACTTACTCCAAGTAAGTCACCAGTGTTTATTTCAGAAGTTAACTTCATTATCTGTGCTTCCTTGACTATTTGATTTAATTCAGCAAATATGTTCACTTCTTGCTGTCATATTGCTAATTCATTTTAAAATATTCAACAGACTTTAGAAAACATGAAACAGCTTATTATAACATGGAATTCACTACTCACATGTATCCCTCCAAAAGGGTCTCCTCACTAGTTTACAAAAGGGTAGGGGACTTTTAGCTCTATCCCCTGCAGTTGCTAGAAACTGTTTTCTTGCAGCATCTTACCAGCTATCTTCTTGAGAAAAGAATATATATCTATATTGAAATGTATTAAAAAAGAAAAAAAAGAAACATTAAAAACAGACAATGTCTGGCAGATTAGAAGATAAGCACAAAATTTAAAGCACATCTCTTTAAGGCCTGGTTCACACCAATGCGTTTTAAGCACTTTTTGCAGAAACGCACTACAGTCCATTTAACAGGGTTTCCTATGGGACACGTTCATATCTATGCTTGATTGAGTTGTTGCATTTTTGGAAAGGGCAGTGACTTTTTTTAAATGCAAATGCGTTTTTGCTACAATAGAGTTCAATGGAGGCATTGCTGAAATGCATGGAGCGTTTTTGCCGTGTTTTGCATTTGAGGCAAAAACCTGCGTGCAAAAAAAAACACAAAACACACTGCAAAAAGCACTGCAAAACAGAGAAAACACACACTGTATTGGTGTGAACCAGGCCTTAAAATGTTGCAAAAAAACTTTTGGCTGCATCATATTTAAAAAGGTGAGTAATATGACCATGCTACCCACATCTGTTTTCTGTTTTTTTTATAAAATCAACTTTTTTTTAAACTTTTATAATTAATTTGCTGACAATGGCTTATAAATGCTATTACAAAATCTTTAAACAATATAATGTTTGGTTGCATGATCTTTACAAAGTAAAATTTCAGTACATTCCCTAAGCTAACAGAAAATTTCCTTGCACAGAGAACACCCTGTTTGCATTTTCTAAATCAACCCCTTAGAGCTTATGTTTAAATTTATGGGGCACATTTTTCAAATCAGTGGCAGAGATATATAAGGGGCATAATAACCTATTCAACAAAGCAGATCAATGGCAGAAAGTTTTTAAAATACCAGAGGAAACCTCTAAATATTCTATGGGTGGGCCATTTGAATATTAGACTGGTGGTATTATTTTGAATTCTATTGTTTCAACTGATGATACTCACAATAAATAAGTACTTTTTTGTGTTAAGTTTCCTTAAAATAAAAAATAAAATGTTGGTTATTGTGAGGTATTTTCTATGAGCCTACCATATGTTTCAACTCTATCATTAGAAAAAAAGTTATTTTGAAAAGTTAGTTTCCAGTAAAAGCACAAATATCTTATGCAGTCACGGTCAATGCATCCTTTGATTGGGGGGACCACCCCATAGAAATCTATGGCTATCTATGGAGATCAACAGCACAGCCAGGCCAGAAAAAATTAAGATTGCGGCAAATGTCTCTGAAGATTCATGTGGGCCACTGCCATCCAATAAAGGTAAATATACATCCTGGCACAGCAGCTTATGAGCAAAGAATGGCTTGTCCCTGCCGGAAACAGATTCCCTTTAAACTTTGGGCTTCATGCCTACAAAGAGCTAACAATTTGTGACTGGAAAGTGGTGTATGACTATGTTACTATCTATATTTAAAGAAATGGTTTGAGTTTTAGTTTGACATGAAATTAAGATACTTCTATTGTAATTCAGAATTTGACAGGTGCATTTGTCTGATCCAAATGTGACCTTGTATAGGGATGCAACACCTGTCTAATGATAGCAAAGGCCAATCAATACAGGCCCTTCTACTTCTGCACAATATTGTATGTACACGTCACATCTTGTGATCATATAATAAGTCATGAACTACAATCCTGAGTTCTGCTCTAAAAACCAAACATATTTTCTAGTACTGCTGTCTGTCTTTTAATTTCATATTTGTGTCTTAAGATCTTTTGCTGAGGCTCTTGGTCCTCACATATTACTTATGTCCCCAATATAGTATAAAACTCTATAAGCCAAAACATTTTCACATATAATACCATATTAACTATCATCTTGTTTAGATGGTTAAAGAAAGAAATACAGAAAACAGGATGATTCATTTTCTCTTCAATAGGTCCTGCAATTTAAAAGCCCCACTGTGTGTCATAAATACTGAATCATTTAAATGCAAGGGTCAAAATAATCTAGCTAAAAAATTAAATATGACACACTCTGGTACAATTTATGTCTATTAAAATTAAAGGTGACAGTTATGGGAGAAGCAATTTTTCCCTTCTAACATATTTGCTGTAATTGCAACCCAAGGAAGATCAAAATCATTCATCAATTTATTTAGAGGAAGGAAGTTTCTCAGTTTAAGAATAGAAAAGTAGCTTTAGAAATTAACTCTTCTATTTCTAAAACTATTATTTATATCAGTAGCATACGTGTTTGTGCATTGTTAAGAATTTCAAACTCTACAGTTATGTATTTATTAAATGTATGTTTGAAAAACATCTAGTATATGTACATCGTTCTGTGATACAGATACTTTTCTATGCAGACTAGGAAAGGTAAATCCAGAAATCTAAGCCAATCAGACTTTAGTGCATTGCAAACTTCTGTGAATTTAGAAGGCTGCCAATAGCCTGTGATCAGTCTGTATTGCCTAAAGAGATTCTGTCAATTTGCCCATTAAAGATAAAGTGATAGAATCTCATTAACTTTAACCACCCTCCCAATCCACTTATACATAGCTTTCCTAAACTTTCCTGTTGCTCTTTTGCCCTGCCAGAACTGGCATTGCAAACTTCAAAGCATCGGGGGAACAAAGTTAAAGTGAGTATAAGTTGTTCAGATTTGGGTCAGTATGCTTTCAAGAGACTTTGTTACTTTGGCTTGAATAGTGATGAGCAAGCACAGTGCCTGAATCCCATTGAGGTCTATGAGAGCAATAACTTTTTTTGAGCAGTGGGGGCTTTTTCAAGGCCAATTTGCAAACCTTTGGAAAAAGGGCATTGTTAACATGGGCCATTGTTATTTTTGTGTTAATTTCCTAAAGTTGTAAAATAAAATGAAAGAATGTGTATTACCTTTACTATTTTGGTGCCCTGTCACAATATAACTTTTCCTCATGCTGATATTAGTTTTGTAATTAGTGTGCACATAGTTGTGGTCCCGTAACCTAAAACATTAAACAGAGGATTTACTGTACTAGAGAGTGCAAGAGAACTAAAACCGGCACAAGCAAATGACCCACACTTTATTAACCACAGGTACAAATTGTAAAAGGCTTCATAGAGCAAGCAAAGGCAGAGTGGCCCAACCTAAAGCTGCTTCAGGAGGATTCACCATGTTTCCTCAGGACAAGTGGGGCTAATGGCACCTTACATGGCTAAATATTGTGATATTGCATCCCAAAAATGTGTTTTCAAAGATAATCAGATAGAAGGTGCTTGCCTGATGCACTACAGCAACAACAAGGTTAATAAATTGAAGTAACTGGTTGGGTAGTTTGTCTTCTCTGTATGCATCTCAAGGCTTACATTTTTAGTTTTAATGGAATAGGCATTGAAGACGCATGCTAAAAAGAACTGTTTTCTGCAACAATAAATTCTCATTGGTCTGGTTTTATGCTCACAGTAATTAAATTATAATATGGTATGCTGCGATGCTGGATGGACGCTCTGTGTAACAGCTCCTGACAACATTCTTACTCAGGAAATGGCCACTTTGGACAGTCACACAGATAGACTTGAAACCAAGCATGATAAGCTTGGTTTGGCCTATAACATTCTGAGGAAGGAGCATGAATCACTTGCTGAGATGTTCCTACACGTCCAATCACAGAAGACCTGGATAGTTGTAAAAAACAAAATAATTTTAGAATTTGTAGTGTGCCTGAAACAGTTTTAGTGTTCTTGCAAACAGTCAAACTATTCCATTCTATCATACAGGATTTGCCTGTAAGATTATTCACATGATAGAAACCATCATTCCCCGTAGACCTAAACCACCCACAGTTTTATGCCTAAAAGACTTCCTTGTTTAAGAAGATCTCCTAAAGGCCTCCAGAAACACCGCTAACCTTGAGCCAGATGGAGTCAAAATTCAGCTATATGCAGATGTATCGCTGGTTACTTTGGATAACAGACATAAAAATGAAGGAAATCACATCTGTCCTCTCTGTACAGATTTACTACAAATGGAGATTTCCTTTTGAATTGATAGCACCACATAATGGTACCACTTACATTGCAGCTACAATTGTGGAGGGCAAGGAAATTCTGGTTAAGCTAGGATTTCTTGATCCTGATTCAGTATCTTATGCTCCCACTACGCCACGTCCCTCATCTATATGGGCAACACCATCCCCTAGTTGCAATCATAAGCGACTATGGCAGGATGGCAGAGATTTAGCTGCTTGACAAAGCTCCATCACATATCTCCTGGTATTATGGTCTCTGGGCAGCTATTTGTTTGGACTGTGTCTGTTGGGCTGGCTCAAGACTCCATCCTGGGTCAAAACCTGACTGTTATTTTCCATAGTCTCCTTATTGCATTTTTTTTATTCGTATGCTGGTTATTCTGCTTAACCTTTTTTGTTTTGTTTATTTCAGAGGATTCTCCTGTTGTAATACTTGTCTTTTATTTTACTATGTGGAGGAATGTGTGGTTAGTATTTTATACAGTATATTTTATACTTCAGAGGTTTTGTCTCTTATGTGTGTTTGCAATGTGAGTAGTGGACTACCTAGTTCAGATTCAATTATGTTTTGAGCAGGAAGACTTACAACTTGGTCCCAATGCATTATTTGAACAGTTTATGCTGTTCTTGGCCAGGTTTTTGCTTAAGTCTTTGTATTCAGGTTGATAGTTTGTTCTTTTGCATGAGGTCTCCTGCCTCATTGTGTATTTCGAAAGCCCTATGGTTAGGTAGTATTGTTTCCTTACACATATTACTGAGTGTTCATGCAGATGGCACCTCCAAAGGCTATATGTCTTTACTTAAACGTGTATAAGTATCATGATAGCAGATTTATAATCCTTCATGGCCCTTGTTGGGCCGTCCTCTCGCTATAGCTAATGTTTATGAACAAAATGACACACATGCATCATTGTTTAAGAATTGTTTGAGGTTTTAGAGTGTTACCCCTCATCTCACTTGATAATTTGTGGTGATGTTAATATTGCCAAACATCCTTCAAGACTATTTTGCTCATAATGTGGAGACTGATACCTCTCCTCCCCTTCTTTGGTCTGCCCATAAGGCAGTATTGAGAGGCCACCTCATTAGTCTGGCTTCTGCTAAAAAGAAGGGTAGGCTTTCCAAGATGCGTTCATTCACCTTCACGTTAGATAGGTTCTATAAGTTTCATACCAAAAATCACTCCCCTGAGATTCTAAGACAAATTAACCAAAATAGGCTGATGTTGGATTCTCTTGGATTCTCTTCTCTCAAAAGGCACAGAGAAGGCCTTGAAATGGTCTAAAGCCAAATATTTACTTCACTTCTTCAATGTTTGGCAGACAATTAAATCAATCTACAAAGCCCCCTTATGTTTACAGTATGTGAACCCCTTGAGATTACGTGGAGTTTTGCATGAATTGGGCATAAAATGTGCTCTGAATGTCATCTAAGTCACAACTATAGAAGAACACAGTCTGCTGAACATAATACTACACAAACATTAGATGTTGCCATGGTTTAATTGCACATAACATGTAAACATTCACAGTGCAGGGAGGAAAAAGTATGTGAACCTTTGGACTTAATAACTGGTTGACCCTCCTTTGGCAGCAATAACCTGAACCAGACATTTCCTGTAGTTGCAGATCAGACCTGCACAACGATCTGGAGTCATTTTGGACCACTCCTCTTCACAAAACTGTTTCAGTGTAGCAATATTCTTGGGATGTCTGGTGTGAATCGCTCTCTTAAGGTCATGCCACAGCATTTCAATCAGGTTGAGGTCAGGACTCTGACTGGGCCACTCCAGAAGGCGTATTCTGTGCTGTTCCAGCCATTGTTTTGTTGAATTACTTGTATGCTTTGGGTCATTGTCCTGTTGCATCACCCATCCTCTGCGGAACTTCAGTTGGCGGACAGATGGTCGTACGTTTTCCTGCAAAATGTCTTGATAAACTCTGGAATTCATTTTCCCATCAATGACAACAATCCATCCAGGCCCTGAGGCAGCAAAGCAGCCCCAAACCATGATGCTCCCTCCGCCATGTTTTACAGTGGGGATGAGGTTTTGATGTTGGTGTGCTGTGCCTTTTTTTCTCCACACATAGTGTTGTGTGTTCTTCCCAAACAACTCAATCTTGGTTTCATCTGTCCACAGTATATTTTGCCAGTAGTGCTGTGGAACATCCAGGTGCTCTTTTGCAAACTTCAAACGTCCTGCAATATTCTTTTTGGACAGCAATGGCTTCCTCCGTGGTGTCCTCCCATGTACTCCATTCTTGTTTAATGTTTTCCTTATTGTAGATGTGTCAACAAAAATGTTAGCATGTGCCAGAGATTTCTGTAGGTCTTTAGCTGACACTCTGGGATTCTTCTTTACCTCATGCAGCATTCTGCGCTGTGCTCTTGCAGTCATTTTTACAGGACGACCACGCCTAGGGAGAGTAGCAACAGTGCTAAACTTTCTCCATTTGTAGACAGTCTGTCTTACCGTGGACACATGAACCTCAAGGCTTTTGGAGATACTTTTGTAACCCTTTCCAGCTTCATGCAAGTCAACAATTCTTGATCGTAGGTCTTCTGAGAGCTTTTTTCTGCGAGGCATGGTTCACATCAGACAGTGCTTCTTGAAACCAGTAAACCCAAAACAGGTGTGTGTTTTTTAAGGGCAGGACAGCTGTCAGCAACACATCCAATATCATCACACTGATTGGAATCAAGGTTGGCTCACTCCTGGCTCCAATTAGCTCTGGGAGAAGTAATTAAGCTAGGGCTTCACATACTTTTTCCTCCCTGCACTGTGAATGTTTACATGTTATGTGCAATTAAACCATGGCAACATCTAATGTTTGTGTAGTATTATGTTCAGCAGACTGTGTTCTACTATTGTTGTGACTTAGATGACGTTCAGAGCACATTTTATGCCCAATTCATGCAAAACTCCACGTAATCCCAAGGGGTTCACATACTTTTTCTTGCAACTGTATATACTTCAGCATAGTACTGACTTTGCCTCCTCTCATTCTAAAGAAGTTCTGGATACTACAGCATTTTATAAAAAATCTGAGAAACTGTTAAGCAACAACAATAATTAAAGGACCTGAATATCTCCTTTTCCCTCAGGAAATAGTAGAGCCTATAAAATCTTTGAAGTCTTTCATGCACACCATGCATATGTTTGACTATAAATGGGAATCTTGGTCATCTTGTTAACTGTTAAATTACTCTAGAGGTTCTCTGTTTGTCTTGGGTTGTTATGCGGTACAATCCTACCAAGATGGTTTATGCTCCAGTATTTCTTATATGCGGATTTATTAGGCCATGCAACAAAAAATTTGAAAGAAGCCTTTTGATTTTACAACTCTATTGTATGCGGTCTATACAGCATGTCTTTGTATACTTTGTATTTTGGCTTTCAGAAGATATATATGATCTGTCATCTTCATGTATAT
This sequence comes from Staurois parvus, assembly GCF_062004578.1. Lineage (NCBI taxonomy): Eukaryota > Metazoa > Chordata > Amphibia > Anura > Ranidae > Staurois > Staurois parvus. The sequence continues at coordinate 10,177,441 of NW_028317855.1, read as the reverse complement.
GTTTTTATACCTTTTTCTATGATATACAATATTATAAGACATTTGCTAACCTTCTAGAAGTTATTTCCAACTTTATTTCAACTTTATTGTAAATGGCAATGCACTCCCCACCAAGATGCTGCTTGCCCAAGCTGGACAAAAGACCATCTGATCCCCCAAAACAACCACCCAGTATCTGTCATGAACAATGATTTAACATTTTTTTGGCAGAATGTTAGCTAGCAGGGTGGCTTTAGTAATAACCTTCATTTCTCCAGATCAAGACAAATTACTGATAATATTAGATTAGCCTCCAATATTTTTTCGTTTTGTACTACTGCTTAGCTTAGCTATCCACAAGGTGTTCAATAGTGTTACTTTGCCTTATTTGACCCCTGTCTTATCTAAATTTGGTTTCAGAGATGTCTTTCTGAAAAGGGCCCAAACCCAGAATCAAACTCCCAGGTTGTTACTCTAAATTTGTTTTTGTTGGGTTGAGGCATTAGAGCCCCTTGCTTGCATTATCAAACAGAATGTCAACATCAGGGGCATTCTAAGGTTGAAGAGGAGTTCAGTACATATGGAGATAAAGTGGTATTTAATAGGTATTGACATCTCCTAGCACCACTCTACTTAATTTAATCTACACTTTAGCCATTTTATTTAACCTTTCTGACCTTGGTGTTGATATCTAGAGATGTTCAGCTAAGTCAATCAACCTTAACCATTCAACTATATCTTCTCTCCAGTTACACTTCCAATTTACCTGGTGTTATACATCTTTTTAGTATTTGGGTATTCATCTAACTCAATCCTTTAACTTTTTGTATTCATCGAATTATCCTTTGGTGCTCTCAGACATAAGAAATGTGTGAACACTGTGGTCTTCATATCATGTTTCTTTCCTGGACAGTTTGTGGCTATTAAGATGTTGATTTTACCCAAGCTACTTTTTTCAGATTCATGCCCATTATATTTCAAATGCCACCATCAATGGCATTCAAAGAGATATCTATAGGCTTGTTTGGAGGAAGACAAGGTAAATCTCTCTTATATACTGTAGATATCAAACATCAGGTGGTTTAGGACTACCTAATTTGTGACAGTGATTTTTATCAGCATGAATTACACAGATGGCGCAGTGGCATGAACCTTTTAACAACATTCCTTGGTTTAGGTTTGAATCCTCTTCCATATTCCCCTATTTTCTTTCAGGGTTATTATGGTCCAGATCTATTCATCCTAAAGTTCTTTAGCTCTTGAGATGGAAAATTTTCTAGAAATTTTGAAACCATGGTAAAAATATTCCCTGTTTTTTTGGGGGGAAATGGAAATTTTGGAAAAATTGGAAAACAAATTCAGAGTAGTTTTACAAATTGAAAGTAATATTGTTACACTGGGTAGTGAAATGCAGTGTGTATAAAAGTATTATGCTTGAAATAAAAGTATGGCTTGTACCTACCTGGTAAAACTTTTTTGAGAAAGGTTTTTTCCTTGAAAATTTGTTTTTTTTCTCCTCTCTCTTTTTCACCAGGGTATAGCTCAGCTTTCCTTTATGTTACTCTATTCTGGGTACTGAATTTTTGTATGTATTTCTGAACATAAGTCCTTATATGTTTAGTTAATTGTAGCTCATTGCATCTACATGCATGCATGTTCTTTGCTGTGATTCAACAATGGACTTTACATCTTTGTTGTATTATGCTTGATGTTAGATTACATACTTGATTGTCTGAACCTGCTGGGTGATTGTATGTACCGTATATGCCTAATACAAACATATTGCTAAATCAGATTGGCTATGTTGTGTGCTTACTCTATACATTAAAAACTATGAATGACATCATGGCCTGACTTTATGTAAGCCACTTACACATATCACACAGCTCTGTCTTTGACCCTCAAAGAGCTGGCATTATCTCCTCCATCTACCAGTACCTTAATGTCTGCCCCCTCCCAGAAAAAGTTGATCTAATGGTACAATGGGAGTTGGACTACCACATAACCTTTTCCTTGGAGGATTGGTTTGATTTTCTCTCAAATATCTGTAAATCTCCAGAAAACAACCCTGAAATTGCATACCAGATTGTATCTGGATTCCTACTAATGTTCACAGTATGTACCCTACAGTTTCTGCACAATGTTTTCAAGGTTGTAAGGACCTTGTTACCTTTCAGCATGTGTTTTTGAGCTGAAAACAAAAAAAATGATGCCCCTTCTAGTAGCACAAAACCCATAAATTGGCCCTTATTGCAGGTTTCTCCCTTACTCAGTTATCGAAAATCCTGCTTTTTGCAGCCAGTGAGTTATTTCCTTGAACTGCAGCTCCTTGGAAGCACCTTGAGCCCAGGTTCTGGCCAGGATGGAGACCATTAAACTGATGGATAAATATATCATACTTTTACGATATTATGTAAAATTTCCACAACAAATTGGATTTTTTAAATGTTTATTCATACTATCAAATCATTGCACAACTTTATATGACCTCTTTGTATACTTCTCTGATGTTTGGCTAGCACTGTAGTCTCTAGCTACAGTGTTACCAGCTTTTCTATTTGATAGTAACTTTGTCTCAAAATAAAAGAATGAGTAAAGTTTGCATTTTCCACTCTGGGGCTCTAAAGGTTTTGAATAGGCTTTTTTAATGTTTTTTTTATGAGGGGGGGACAGGGAAGAATGCTTTATTTGGTACTTCTTTACAATAATGTGTAGGTAAACCCGAACAAGAAACTCTTATTTTCACCTAGTCTGTTAAATATACCAAAATTATATAAATTAAAATGTTAAATTTTAAATTAAAATCATTTTGTTATAGCTGTTTTTTGTGTGCAAAAAAACACTTTTTTTCTGAAATTCAAACGTGTGCTGTGTTCTCTGCCTATGTTATCTCAATTTTAGCCCTATTTAGTCATACTAGTTCTTATTTTAGGACCCCAAGTCAATTAGTGCCTAGGCTTTTGAACTGAAAACAGTGGGAGTGGTTAAGTAGTTTAGCTAAGGAAAAATAGGCAGTGTCAACATTACTTGGTCCAGAAAAAGGGAAACTAAGAGCTATTTGCTTTCAATGTCTTTAAAGGGACAAAACATAGGAAAATGCGCACATGCTGAAGAGATGTACTGCATATGTTTTTCCGTTTTTTCACTTTGACATATGGTAAATCAAGAAAATAATCTTAAATACACAGTTTATGTGTATATTGCTAAATATATCCCTTCCCTACTTAAGACAGTATTTGCTTTTTTTTGTTTTTATATGGACCAAAACTATTGGCGTTTGTGACAGACTTTAGGTGAGGGACATTTGTCCTTTTTAACTGTAAGTGTGCCCTTGCATAATGTGAGCTTCAATGATGCAAAATTAAATTAGAATTGTGAATGATGTGCTTTGTTCTAATCCCACATACTAACAATAGTTATCATTGAATCTTAACATAATAAAAGCAGTCAAAGCAAAACTCTATAGAATGTTAAATAGATATACAGTGAGAGAGTTTAAAAATATATTGATGTCCATCAAGTTCAGCCCTCACAGGGATCCTGCTAACAAATGGGGAAAACAAAAATATGCTTCTGAACCCCCAAGGGCATTCATATCAATTACCTAGATCAAAATATTCCAATATTTCCCATATTCTCCAATTTCTTTAATGCCATTACTAACTTTGTAAGTACTATCTTCTTTATTAGGGCATTCAACAACCTAATTCCATATCTTTCCCTACTTTCTCCCCCAGACTCATATTCCCCTCTGAGATGTCCCTCTAACATCTTCAAGCTGGTCATGTTAATACAAGTACTCTTCCTCTTCACCTCCTCTCTGGCACTGGTCATTAGCAATGCAAACAGCATTGCTAATGTGATGAACTCAATACTGTTCATGAATCATTGTACTGTGAATGCAGTGCACCATGGTAATTCCCCCCAGACAGGAAATTAGTTGAATGACACTTGTCTTCATTGAACCTGGAAGAGGACCAGTGGTTGTATTTATGGGCACGGAAAAATGAAGGATGTAAGTGCTGCAGCACCCAGGATTATCCTGAAGTTCACAGCATCCCCACAGGTATAGGTTGTATGTCCCCTTCAAAACTCACTCCAATCAGGAAGTGCTCATAAAAGTAGAGAAAATGGGGGCTTCCTATAGTGTAGCAGTTTTTACTGAATAAAGAAAGAACATTAAAATAAGACTCACATTAAAATCAGGATCACAAGACCCACAAACTGCATGTACCAAGGATGTACCAAGATGGCAGCCTCCGACTGCAGCTCCAGACCGAAAGTGACATCACCACACTTCTGTCCTAAGCATTACCTCACATGTCACATGACTTCATCAGTGATAGGAAGCAGTTGACTCAGCAAGGCTATAAAGAAACAATGTCAATAGGTGTCCATTAAAACTAATAGATCTGCGGTCACCATACTTGTGTAGAACAGCAATAGTAAACCTTAAATAAAAAAAGGTGTCCAGTGGCCACTATCTTATCAGAGACCAGAAACAAAGAAATAACAATACACAGCAGTACACAAGAACCTTGCAGAAATAAATAAACAAAACAGATTATCCAAGGATATATAATATCCATGAGTGTACATAAGAAACCCATGGGATATAATAAATAATATATAACTAAAAGTACTTCAGATAACCAATTACCTCAACAAATATACATGCAGCACTATTTCTTAATATTATTTTGCTTTTGTTGTGGGAACAAAAAACGGGTGCATGCAGTAGCTTTAATTAGAATTTTTGTTTTGTACCAATATCTTGTGGCAGTACAGGAGATCTATCTGTGTTCAGTTGTTATTCCTTTCTTTCTCATTGCTGTAGCCATGGTAGTTTTTCATTTTATTGAAAATAGATCTGTCAATCAAGTGTTCAACAAAAAGAACACCAAACCAATGGAGACAGGGGAGATTTCCTATGAAACCCGAAAGGGACAGATGGATGAGAAAAAATCCCAATGAAGGAGGGGGTGCAGAGTAAGCCAAAAGAAGCAAGAGAAAGAGAATACTAGGAGATGGTGTTTTTAATCTGAGTGGAGTCAAGTTGGCTAGAGAAGAAATTAAGGTTCTGGATAGAGGTTTAACATTTGCCCCAAAGAAGTTGAATGAGTTTAATGTCTTTGTTGATCTACAAAAATAAGTTTCATATATTTAATATTAAAAAAAACGCAAGAAATAAATGTGGTGATGAGCATTTAACAACTAATGTGCAACATACATCGTTGAGAAATACAGGTGAAACTCAAAAAATTAGAATATCATGCAAAAGTTCATTTATTTCAGTAATGCAACTTATATATGAGATATGAGATAGACTCATTACATGCAAAGCAAGATAGTTCAAGCCGTGTTTTGTCATAATTGTGATGATTATGGCTTACAGCTCATGAAAACCCCAAATCCACAATCTCAGAAAATTAGAATATTGTGAAAAGGTGCAATATTCTAGGCTCAAAGTGTCCCACTCTAATCAGCTAATTAAGCCATAACACCTGCAAAGGGTTCCTGAGCCTTTAAATGGTCTCTCAGTCTGGTTCAGTAGGAATCACAATCATGGGAAAGACTGCTGACCTGACAGTTGTGCAGAAAACCATCATTGAAACCCTCCATAAAGGAGGGAAAGTCTCAAAAGGTAATTGCAAAAGATGTTGGATGTTCCAAAAGTGCTGTATCAAAGCACATTAATAGAAAGTTATGTGGAAGGGAAAAGTGTGGAAGAAAAAGGTGCACAAGCAGCAGGGTTGAGTGCAGCCTGGAGAGGATTGTCAGGAAAAGGCCATTCAAAAGTGTTGGGGACTTTCACAAGGAGTGGACTGTGGCTGGAGTCAGTACATTAAAAACCAACACACAGACGGATCCTGGATATGGGCTTCAAATGTCATATTGCTCTTGTCAAGCCGCTCCTGAACAAACAACGTCAGAAGCGTCTTACCTGGGCTAAAGAAATACAGACCTGGTCTGTTGCTCAGTGCTCCAAAGTCCTCTTTTGTGATGAGAGCAACTTTTGCATCTCATTTGGAAACCGAGGACCCAGAGTATAGAGGAAGAATGGAGAGGCACGCACTGCAAGTTGCTTGAAGTCCAGTGTGAAGTTTACACAGTCTGTGTTGATTTGGGGAGCCATGTCATCTGCTGGTGTTGGTCCACTGTGCTTCCTTCATTAAGTCCAGGGTCAATGCAGTCGTCTACCAGGAGATTTTGGAGCACTTCATGCTTCCTTCCGCAGACGAGTTTTATGGGGATGCTGACTTCATTTTCCAGCAAGACTTGGCACCTGCCCACACTACCAAAAGCACCAAAACCTGGTTCAAGGACCGTGGGATTACTGTGCTTGATGGGCCAGCAAACTCGCCTGACCTGAACCCCATAGAGAATCTATGGGGCAATGCCAAAAGAAAGATGGGAGACATGAGACGAACAATGCAGAAGAGATAAAGGCCACTATTGAAGCATCCTGGCCTTCCAGAACACCTCAGCAGTGCCACAGGCTGATAGCTTCCATGCTACGCCGCACTGAGGGAGTAATTGCTGCAAAAGGGGCCCAAACCAAGTACTGAGTACATATGCATGCTTATACTTTTCAGAGGTCCGATATTGTTCTATGTACAATCCTTGTTTTATTGATTGCATGTAATATTCTAATTTTCTGAGATTGTGGATTTGGGGTTCTCATGAGCTGTAAGACATAATCATCACAATTATGACAAATCATGACTTGAACTATCTTGCTTTGCATGTAATGAGTCTATCTCATATATTAGTTTCACCTTTTAAGTTGCATTACTGAAATAAATGAACTTTTGCACAATATTCTAATTTTTCGAGTTTCACCTGTAGGTCTTTGTTCAACCCACCAGTGAGTGATAATAGACACAAGAAAATGGTCACTCAGGATTTAAACAAACTAAAAGTATCAAAGGAAGATCAAGGAGTCTAAGGAAGTGGAGATTGGCATAAAATGTTTGGAGAAAAGAATTGATATTGTTGTGATATTATTGATATCAGTGATATTACTGATAAAGGAGTGAGGATATTTATACTCTCTAAAGATTACTATATCGAAGATCTGAGAAAACAGCTTCAAGACACGGAAATCTTCAGAAATTATCTATGAACCCAACTGTTAGTTACAAGAAATATTTGGAAGTCCTTTTGAAAAAGGATATAACCCTTTTGATAGATGTCATTATTTGCCATGATTAACAAACATGCCCAAGGGACAATTTATTCGCCTTAGAAGAAATTGTACTCAGAAGAGTGATTATAGCAAGCTGGACAGAGATTTGTCCAAAGGGAAATCAGAAAAAACTTATTGAAGAAAATATCAGGGAAGTAGGAGATTTGGGTGGAGGAAATTTGATTGTAGACAGAGTAACAAGTGATAACACTGGAGATAAAATGCCAATTTTTTTAATTACACTGCTCAACATAAGCAGATTGAGAAGACTTTTAAGAAGCACTGGCCAATATTGAAATCAGATAGACATTTTAAAGATTACTTACCTGAACACCAAAAGTTTATGTATCAGAAAGCACAGATGCTAAGGGACAAAATTGCTAAAAATAATGTAGGCTCCCAAAAAAGAAACACTTGTTTTTTTTCAACCAAAAAGGTTTCTTTCCATGAAAATGGAGTTAAGCATATGTTTGGACCAGAAGGATAAACATAAGAAGAGATGTGTTCACCTCCCATGTAACAGAAGTCCAATATCAGATTAATGATTGTATTACTTGTAGGACTTAAGATGTAGTTTATGCCTTGCGATGTCCCTGTGGTATTCAGTATATACAGAGAACAAAAAGACCATTGTTCAAATGGTAGAGGGAACATATGCAAACTATTAAGAAAAGATACAAGAAACATAGCATCTCTAAACATTTTGTCTCACGCCACAATAAATATCCTTCTTCTCTAATTTTTTGGGGTATTGAAAAATATCACCCCAATTAAGGGGAAATAATAAAATCTGTGTTCTTAGTCAAGCTGAATCTAGATGGATTCTTGAGTTACAGATTTTAGTCCCTTTGGGTCACAGTATATAGTTTAATGTTTATTGCTTCATTAGTAATTTTTAGGTGCTCTATATTTGAGGGCCTCAGTTTTTAGTTTGTGGGTAGGTGCATTGGGGTAGGTCTGCCATTAGTTGGACTTTTATAGTTGTGTCATAAATTGTATAGTATATGTTTTATATACTGGTGGCATGCCTTTTTATAACAGAATAATTACAGTGGGGCAAAAAAGTATTTAGTCAGCCACCAATTGTGCAAGTTTTCCCACTTAAAAAGATGAGAGAGGCCTGTAATTCGCATCATAGGTAGACCTCAACTATGAGAGACAAAATGAGAAAACAAATCCAGACAATCACATTGGCTGATTTGGAAAGAATTTATTTGCAAATTATGGTGGAAAATAAGTATTTGGTCACCTACAAACAAGCAAGATTTCTGGCTCTCACAGACCTGTACCTTCTTCTTTAAGAGGCTCCTCTGTCCTGCACTCATTACCTGTATCAATGGCACCTGTTTGAACTTGTTATCAGTATAAAAGACACCTGTCCACAACCTCAAACAGTCACACTCCAAACTCCACTATGGTGAAGATCAAAGAGCTGTCGAAGGACACCAGAAACAAAATTGTAGACCTGCCCCAGGCTGGGAAGACTGAATCTGCAATAGGCAAGCAGCTTGGTGTGAACAAATCAACTGTGGGAGCAATAATTAGAAAATGGAAGACATACAAGACCACTGATAATCTCCCTCGTTCTGGGGCTCCACGCAAGATCTCACTCCATGAGGTCAAAATGATCACAAGATTATGAGCAAAAATCCCAGGACCACACGGGGGGACCTAGGGAATGACCTGCAGAGAGCTGGGACCAACGTAACAAAGGCTACCATCAGTAACACACAACACCTCCAGAGACTCAGATCCTGCAGTGCCAGACGTGTCCCCCTGCTTAACCCAGTACATGACCGGGCCCGTCTGAAGTTTGCTAGAGAGCATTTGGATGATCCAGTAGAGGATTGGGAGAATGTCATATGGTCAGATGAAACCAAAATAGAACTGTTTGGTAGAAACACAACTTGTCGTGTTTGGAGGAGAGAGAATGCTGAGTTGCATCCAAAGAACACCATACCTACTGTGAAGCATGGGAGTGGCAACATCATGCTTTGGGGCTGTTTCTCCGCAAAAGGGACCAGGACGACTGATCCATGTACAGGACAGAATGAATGGGGCCATGTATCATGAGATTTTGAGTGCAAACCTCCTTCCATCAGCAAGGGCATTGAAGATGAAACGTGGCTGGGTCTTCCAACATGACAACGATCCCAAACATACTGCCCGGGCAACAAAGGAGTGGCTTCGTAAGAAGCATTTCAAGGTCCTGGAGTGGCCTAGCCAGTCTCCAGATCTCAACCCCATAGAAAACCTTTGGAAGGAGTTGAAAGTCCGTGTTGCCCAGCGACAGCCCGAAAACATCACTGCTCTAGAGGAGATCTGCATGGAGGAATGGGCCAACATACCAGCAACAGTGTGTGCCAACCTTGTGAAGACTTACAGGAAATGTTTGACCTCTGTCATTGCCAACAAAGGATATATACCAAAGTATTGTGATGAACTTTTGATATTGACCAAATACTTATTTTCCACCGTAATTTGGAAATAAATTCTTTCCAAATCAGCCAATGTGATTGTCTGGATTTTTTTTCTCATTTTGTCTCTCATAGTTGAGGTCTACCTATGATGCGAATTACAGGCCTCTCTCATCTTTTTAAGTGGGAGAACTTGCACAATTGGTGTCTGACTAAATACATTTTTTGCCCCACTGTATATACCAACTTTAATTGCTTCACGCCCGGCCGCTGTACTTAAACATCATGGTGAGACAACTACCATTCTGAGAAGACATACTGTATCTGAACATCCTCTCAGACTCTGTGTTCACGTCAAAGATTGGGACAAGGACTCTCTGATTGGCCCTCCCAATCATGTGATAGCTCTGTCTAATCTCAACCATCACACAGTGTAAAAAGAGGTGAATTCCTCTGTATATGCTCTCCTTCTCAGCTCAGTGACAGATCAATGAGGTATGGGACAGGGTGATCACTACAGTCTATCAGCGATCTGTATGTAGCTGTTGATTTTACTGTGCAGCTGCACACAGATCACACACAGTGCAGCCATCCCATGCTAGTGCACTAAGGACTATCTGTCTCTGTCCAAGAGCACAGCAACATTTGTATCAGTGTCCCATCATCTGTCACAGTGTGCCAGTGTACAAAAACATCTGTCACAGTGTACCAGTGCACTAAAACATTTGTCACAGTGTATCAGCACACATCAATCTGCAATAGTGTCTCAATAAAACACCAGTATCTGTCAGTGTTCTATTGCAACATAAACATCTGTCGGTGTCCCAAGTAAACCATCACCATCTGCCATATGTGCACAAAAACATCTTGCACAGTGTACAAGTGTGCCATCAACATCTGTCACAGTGTACCCATGCACAGCATCTGCATTAGTGTCCCATTGTAACATCAACATTTGTCAGTGTCCCCAGTAAGTCATCAACATCTGTCACAGTGTACCAGTGCACAAAAACATCTGTTACAGTGTATCAGTGTCCCATCAACATCTGAAATAGTGTTCCATTGCAACTTCAACATCTGTTGGTGTCCCTAGTAGTTTGTTTTGTTCCGAACCTAATTTGGACAAGTTTTTCATCATTCAGAAATTTAGACATATCCAAAATTCTGAATTACAATAGTAACGAAGCCAAACGAAATGAAAAATTTGGATGAAATTTTAACTGAATTTGTCTCAAATTCAAATATGAAAAAAAAAATAGAATAGAACATAAACAAATAGACTACAAAAGAATAGAAAAACAATAGAATAAGAAACAATATAAAAGAATAGCATAGATAAGAATAAACTAGAAAAGAATAGAAAAACAATAGAACAGAATACAATATAAAAGAATAGAATTGAATGGAAAAAACAACAGCAGAGAATAAAATAAGAATATAACAGTCTTCTGAAATTCAAATTTCAAATAGAATAAATTCAAATTTGAATAGAATAGAAAAGAATAAAATAGAATAGAAAAAAAACAGTAGAATAGAATATAACTCTTCTGAAATTCGAATTTTGAATAGAATAAATTTGAATTTGAATAGAATAGATTAGAATAGAACAAAATAAAAAAAATAGAATAAAATAGAAAGAATGAAACTTTCTTCCAAAATTTAAATTTCTAATAGAATACATTAAAATGAAAACAGAATAGGATACAACAGAACAGAAAAAAAATTAAAAAAAACAATAGAAAAGAATCCAAAAAAATAGAATAAAATAGAAAAATTCATATTTCAAATAGAATACATTTGAATTCGAATAAATTAGAATAGAATAGAAAAAATTTAATTAGAATAGAACTGTCTTCCGAAATTCAGATTTGAAATAGAACAAATTCAAATGTTACTTTAAATTCAAATGCCGATTTGAATTTTCCGAATTCATTTGAATTGAATCAAATCGAATTTGAAAAAAGAAATGAATTTTGAAAATGAAATAATAAATTAAGCAAATTTAATGAAACAAAATTATTTAACTACTTGCCATCCTGAGAATTTACCCCCCTTAATGACCAGGCCTCTTTTTGCTATTGGCGCTGTACTATTTCAACTGATAATTGCGCGATCATGCAATGCTGTACCCAAACGTAATGTACGTCCATTTTTTCACACAAATACAGCTTTCTTTTGGTGGTATCGGGGCGGACAGACAACTCATGGGGCCCCCGGGCAATAGGGGATCATGGGGCCCCTGTGTCCTTGCCCAAACTCAAAAAAGCCTATGAAAAAGGTACCAGGCGAATCTCATGGGGCCCCCTACTGACCCCAGGCCCTCGGGCAGTGCCCGAGTTTCCAAATGGTCAGTCAGCCCCTGGGTGGTATTTTTATTTTTTGCGCTATAAAAAAAAATACCGACAATTTTGAGCAAAAAACTATATTTTGGACTTTTTGCTGTTACATGTCCAGTAAAAAAATGTAAAAATCTAATTTTGTCATAAATTTAGGCCAAAATTATTCCGCACCATGTCTTTGCTAAAAAAATCCCAATACGTGTAAATTAATTGGTTTACGTGAAAGTTATATCATTAAAAATTACATTATAGATATTTTTTTATACTATAAATGGAGGCGATTAACGACTTATGGCCGCAACCAGTGACTTATAGCAGGACTGCAGTGGGCATTCTGACACTGGGGGGAACTGACTTGGTGTCACTGACACCCCCAGTGACACCAATACAGTGATCATTGCTTAAAAAAAAAGAAAAAAAAAAAAAAAGCACTGACACTGTACTAATGGCACTGGGCAGGAATGGATTAACATGAGGGGCAATCAAAGGGTTAACTGTTGACGGGAGTGTTTTACTAGGGGGCAGGGGGTGTTCTTCACTGTAAGCACACTTCTCTGGATGGCTCTGCTCAGCCATCCATAGCAGTGTTCCCAAACTGACAGGGAGGAGGACTGTTGGTAAACAATGCATCCCTCCTCCCTGTCAGTGATTGCAGGTAATCAATGGGCGCCAGCGTGTAATCATCGGCTGGGACACGGTGATTGACACCCGTGGCCAAGCCCACCACCCAGGAATGAAGCATCATGTATATATACGTAATTTTGCGCACCCGTGCCACCATGTAACAGTATATCTGCTATACGGCGGCGGGTAAGTGGTTAAATAAAAAATCAAAACATTTTTTTTAGTTCTGCACATGTCTAGTCCCTAGTGGACAGTCAACATCTCTCAGTGTCCCAGTGGTCCATCAACATCTGTCAGTGTACCTAGTGGACTGCCAACATCTGTTGGTGTCCCCAGTGGGCCTCCAAAAATGTAATAGGTAGTCAGGAAATTGGATGTGTAATTTATGCCCCTATAATGCACGAAGGAGCTACCTTGATTTTGAGCCTTTCAATGTGGCTAGGCTGTGAAAGTCTCACACATGGTATCAACCATACTCAGAATGAGTAGCAGAATATATTTTTGGGTGTATTTCTTAGTATGTCCAAGTTTTAAATTTCTTTACACATTTTCCAAAAATGTCCAGCAAAAAATGATGTTCAAAAAGACTCATTATGCCTCATAGAAAATACAATGGGGTTTTTGCTTTCCAAAATGTGGTAATTTTGTGGGTGTTTTAATTGCCCTGGTGCTCCAGGGCCTTCAAATGTGTGATAGGTAGTCAGGAAATTTGATGCGTAATTTATGCTCCTTGAAAACCCAAAAGTGCGACTTGAATTTTGGGCTAGGCTATGAAAAAAATCTCACACATGTGGTATCCGCTTACTTGGGAGGAGTTGCAGAATGTGTTTTGGGGTGTAATTACATGACAATTTTGTGAAAAAACATTTTTTTTAAGTTAATTTCTTAATTTTCCAAAGAATTGTGGGAAACAATTACAACTTGATAAAACTCACCATACTTTTTACTAAATACCTTGATCTGTCTAATTTCCAAAATATTGGTCATGTGGAGAGGTATTTGTACTATCTTGGAATGCTAGGGCATAGGCTAATTGTCATTCAAAGTGTGAAAGCGTCTAAAGCTGAAAATTGGCCTGGGCAGCAGGAAGGGGGTGAAAGTGTCCAGTGTTGAGGTGGTTAAAGTGCATGCAGATTGACCAAGTCCCACCCTAGGGAGGATGACCACCATCACCTGCTGTTACAAAGTGAAAGCCAATGGATCTATGAATTACAAACTTTGGCCCCTAAAGCAGGTACACATAGGTTTTTTTTTTTTATTGAACCCAGCAGGCTGAACAAAAAAAACTGAGAATCACACTGTACTATCTGTGCGATTTTAGTACAGAGATCTCCCCACTGAGCTATTGTGCTCTGATAGGGTGACTGCCCCTCCCGCCAGAACACGTCAGTCAGAGCTTACAACCGCTGGCTGTTAACATTGATCAGATGCCGATCAGCAACTGTTTTTCTAGCATGCCCATTCAACAGAAACTTCACAGTTGCCCAGGTTTTGTCAAGCTGCTGTATAGACGGCTGAATGTTTCTGTTGAACCAGCCAGGCTTAAGGGGCTCAATAAGTCTCAATAGTTTTTTGTGATCCTTTGGAACTTTTGGATGACTACCTGTTGGTGCTTTTGACACTCTGATTAATGGAGAAATGGTAGGGAGAACAGTTAGTGGTACACTATATTGCCAAAAGTATTGGGACACCTTCCTTTATACACACATGAATTTTAATGGCATCCCAGTCTTAGTCCGTATGGTTCAATATTGAGTTGGCCCACCCTTTGCAGCTATACCAGCTTCAACTCTTCTGGGAAGGCTGTCCACAAGGTTTAGGAGTATGTCTATGGAAATGTTTGACCATTCTTCCAGAAGCGCATTTGTGAGGTCAGGCACTGATGTCAGATGAGAAGGCCTGGCTTGCAGTCTCCACTCTAAATCTTCGCTCATCCATGTCTTTATGGATCTTGCTGTGTGCACTGATGTGCAGTCATGTTGAAACAGGAAGGGGCCACCGCCAAAATGGTCCTGCAAAGTTGAGAGCATGAATTTGTCCAAAATGTCTTGGTGTGCTGATGTCTTAAGAATTCCCTTTACTGGAACTAAGGGGCCAAGCACAACCCCTGAAAAACAACCCCATACCATAATCCCCCCTCTACCAAACTTTACACTTGGCACAATGCAGTCAGGCAAGTACTGTTCTCCTGACAATCATCAAACCCACACCTGGATTGCCAGACAGCATGAGCTGACCCAGCTCTGTAATTTTACGTGGCCTACCACTTCATGGCTGAGTTGCTGTTGTTCTCAGTTGCTTCCACTTTGTTATAATACCACTAACAGTTGACCATGGAATATAGTAGCAAGGAAATTTCATGGATGGGCTTATTGCACAGGTGACAACCTATCATGGGCTATCTATCTATCTATCTATCTATCTATCTATCTATCTATCTATCCATTCAGTCGTATCCGACTCTTGGCGATTGCATGGACCGGCACTCGTAAGCGACTTTTTCCATGAATTCTCTTAGCAATTATTTTACAGGGTAGGTTGCCAGGTCTTTCCCCAACCCCTACCATGCAAGAGATCTTGCATGGCCAGGGATCCTATCACGGTACCACGCTTGAATTCACTGAGCTCGTGAGAGCGACCCATTCTTTCACAAATGTTTGTAGAAGCAGTCAGCCTGCCTAGGAGCTTGATTTTATGCACCTGTGGCCATGGGGATGATTGGAACCACCTGAATCCAATGATTTGGAGGGGTGTCCCAATACTTTTGGCTGTATAATGTATATATGCTCCCTGACTGGTTGGATATTCAGCTGATGGTCTTTTTTATATGTATGCATTCTGACCCTGATCTCTATGGCAAACATTTTGACATACAAGTTCTAATTGAAATGTTTTGCCATTAAGGTGCTATATTGGACTAATTATTCTGTCACAAGTTAGCCTGCAGTTTCTTGTTTGTGCATTCTTACCTGCTTGCTGCAGTGCTTTTCCTGATTCCCTTCACATATGTGGTTTGTCTGTCCTCCTAGTTTGCTTGTCTATATAAGACATGCTCAGTCTAGCCCTCTTTGCTTGAGCAACTTCCTAGTTGTCTGAGCTCCTGTTTGTTGCAACTCCTGTATCTGACTACACGTGCACCAAGCCCAGCTTCGGTCACTGACTTTACTTGTTTTCCATCTGTCCATCCTGACCTCGGCTTGTCTATCAGATTTCCTGTTGTCTCCTGCGACTGCACTCTGCTCACGTGAGTGGTCTCCGCATCCTTAGCTGGGCGTACCTGGGGGCCGCGACCTGGTTCTAGCTTGCATCAAGTCTATCCCCACCATCAGGGGCTCTGGTGAAGAAGCAGGCTGGGGCTTAGATTCCGTGTCCTGGGGAACCCCAAGTTGGCTATCTACAAGGGCTCACTACCACAGGTGCTTGACATCTTTTGTGTGGTGTTCTGGGTTTCCAGTCCCTTTTTCTTTAATGGAAGCCTCACTAGGTTTCCATGCCCACTCCTTCTGTTTGGAATGGCATGTTATTTTCCTAATGGGGTTAGTCTTGGGGCTCTTACCATCTTTCCTCCTCTGCAACTATTTATATATCTGAGTCCTCAGCTTACTCCTATCTGGTTGTGGAGTATTGATTTATATTATGTATATTTGTATGTATTCCTATCTTTGTAAACGGTCTGTTTTCTGTTGCATGTTACTCACACTTCTACAATTGTTTACTTTTGGCACATGTAGGGTGTTTGGTCTAGAGTAATATTGTTGTGGCTATTTGGTAATTTTTCATTTGTTGCCATTTTGTCCTAGCATATCACTTTTGTTTTATTATTTTTGTATGTTACTAAGTATGGGTGGGTCCATGCCTATCTGGTGTTTGCCATAAGCTTTTCTGCATTTTGCCATTGTTATGTAGGAGCTACTGTATTTTTGGATAGCTTTATTTTGCTTTTTTGAAGGACTATTGTGATTTTCTCCTTTTGTGATCCTTTTTTACCTCTACCCTGTAGGTATCTTTTGTACTGTGTGATGTCATCACTAGGGGGTGTTGTTGGTGGGTGGGACTCTGGCTTTTTTAGTCTGTTCATTTCCACGTTGTAGTGTCTTGAGAAAAATAGACTGAGCTTCATTGAAACATTGACAATAAAAACACTGCTGTTTTTATTCTACCTTCTTTGAATGACCAACAAGTGTATCTACACCAGTTTTGGATTTTTACAGTTCACGGATATAAATATGCAGAACATCACAGATTTAGAAACTAGTACCTTTTTTCATTGATTACAGAAAACATAATTGCAATTTATTTTGGTATGTATTTCTGTTCAATAGTATAGTTTAACACCATTTAGTAGTCGAAAACTTTAGTAGCTTTGCAATAAATAGTATGTGCTATTGACAAATAATTGCCTTTCTTTGTAAATTTTAATGCTCAACACTGCCCCCCAACCCTCAACAAGTAGCCCACATGAGCTCTCCCTTTTATTTTATTATGCTTTTCAAAAATATACTAAATTTTTCAAGTTCACTCTTTTCAAAATCCTTACAACAATACCTCTTCCATTAGACAGCCTCCAATTTTATATCATTGACCTATCAATTAGTACAACATAATTTTATTAGTTGAATACTGGAAACTGTCATAATGACAATAATCAAGCCAAAGATGTAATGTGCAAAAAGGAAAATGGTATAAAAATAAACTCGTGAAAAACCCACAGGATCCACAGCACTCAGCCCCAGTTATTTTCTCTGCAAGTTGTAAAATGCATTGAGAAAATCCAAAGCACCAAAATGAACAAATTAACATGACATAAAGCAATGAATAAAATAGGAGGGTAGCCCAAACAACTGTGCTAACTAAATAAGTGATGCTGTTGAGTCAACAGGAAAAGCCACTCCATCTAAATAACAAACCAAAGAGAAGAAACACTCCATGGTGTAGTAGGTATTAAAACATGTATATTTATTAAATGAATAAAATGTCACACAAATGACTAGGAACAGGCAGGTAAGAATGGCTGTGTAGAGATCAAGGAACCAGCAACCTCTGATAAACACATCAAACTTTGACAACAGGAATGGGAAGGCAAGATGAGCCGGGCATTAGTGCTGATACGGGAACCTCTAGCCTGCCTCTGAAACCCTGAACTGTGGCAGTGATCTCAAGGACCTCCTCCACTTGACCTCACTCCACAGACAAGCGTAGTCTGGAACATGTTTTGATGCATTAAAACCTCTTCATCAGCCGGATTGCACAGGGCTACCCTATAACAATAAATAGCGACAAAAAGGAAAAGAAAAGGAAACTGACAAGCTGGGAGCAGAACCCCCAGTGCTAAGCACCAAAAACAATACCATCTGAAAACAATGGAGAGAGCAACTACAGCCCCCCAACACAAAATAATAAATGTTAAATATTTAAACCTTGGTGAAGCTGATAAATTAAATTAGGTTTTATAAGGCACACCACTTATTAGTATAGTATTATGATATAGTAAAAGATATATAGAAACAAACATGTACTGCCCTTCAAAACAATAGTGTAAAAGCAATAAACAGTAAATCTAAAGGCTCACCTTTTATACCTAGAAATAACTAAATAAGTATATTATACCAAGAGCCAGAGAACCATGCTCCAAAGAAACACGACATACCGCAAGTTTAGATAAGCATAAAAATAAGCATATAAAACTGCATATCAACTGGTATATGACATGAAATTCTCAGCAACCAAAACAATTATGTATCTGACATACTCTAAAATAACACATGGTGTAAACATACTATGAATGACTGGATATGTGCAAGTATGTGTCAGTGTATTCCTAGCACAAATTGCTCAATGACAAGTAAAATATTGATATATCAAGTGTTCATCAGACTGTGTGCTGGAGGAATGGTAAAGAAGTACATATATATATTCTTGTAATGTATATGAAGCCAATTAGAATCTATATGGTAAAAGGTATATGGAATGTAGTGTATTATATACATGTATATAAAATATATATGACATGGTATGTAGGGAGACAGAAAAGGAGGAAGTGGAAGTTAAGAAGACAGAAAACCAAAATGACCAAAAATACCATAGATACAGGACATATGAATGTAATCCTATTGCAATGGGTACACGGAGAACCATGTCCACAGAAGCTAGAAGGTTAAGGTCAAATGTGAGCTCAAACGATCACAGTATGGTCTGTACCTCAAAAGCCTTATTTAGACCATCAGGAAAAAGGGTGTCCAGCTTAAAGACCCAAAATGTCTATCAGCACAAAGAGTTTTAAACTGCTCCCCCTTGGCTGGGACACAGAGATGGATTCAATAGCCACAAACCGAAGGCTACCTAGATCTTTAACATGATGAACAAGACAATGTCTGGACATGCTGCACTTAGGGGAACAATTTTCCACACTTATTATGATCCCTCGTGAAGTAGCCCAGGAAGTGACGAAACGTGTCGGGACACGTGATGTCTGACCGTCTTGGAATTGGGAACATGTGGTTTTTCCCTTAATTTAACTACATCTGAGCAATCTCTTATGCTGGAAGCTGTTTTCTTCTATTTTTAATGTAAGATACCTAATAAATGTATTTTTAATCGGTTATATACTATCTGTCAGGAATGGACTAGCCAGCAATGGTGGGACTCACCTGCCTTTTGATCTGCAGTACCAGGGCTGGCCAGCGGGTGCTCCCAGCAATCAGAGACTCAACTTTGCAGCCAGCTAACACCTGGAACTGATTATGCTGCGGTATTTAAGGGATGGCCAGACTTGCAGACTCTGCCTTGGTGTTGTGTTTCTCTTGGGCCCTGTATCCTGTTCCTGCTCTCTGTTCCTGTCTGATTCTCTGCTGACCCTGCTCTGATCCCTGGCTTGTCTGACCATCCCTCTGCCTGACCCTCTGTACTACGCTGCCCGCTACCTGTTCTGATCCCTGGCTTGTGACCCTGACCATCCCTCTGCCTGACCCTCTGTACTACGCTGCTTGCTACCTGTTCTGATCCCTGGCTTGTGACCCTGACCATCCCTCTGCCTTACCCTCTGTACTACGCTGCTTGCTACCTGCTGAACCTGGCCTGTGACCCCGACCAATCTCCGCTTGCTCCCCCTGTACCTACCTGCCCTATTGATATTGACCCGGCCTGCCTGACGACGCTTGCTTGTATGTACTGTTATCTGTGGGTGGTTGGTTTGGTTGCACTGTATTATGTTTTAGTATTGCACTGCGTTTATGTTTGTATTGTTAGTGTTAATAAATTATATTGTTTATAACATATCTGAGGTCTGCGTTTCCCTGCGTCAGCCACACACCTCTGGTCACACCTGGGAGCCCGGACACTATCCTTAATCTCCGGCTTTACTTTATGAGGAACATGGAAGAGTGGCAACAGGAATATTAGGATCCTGGAGAGTACTGTCATCCAGTGTTTGGGGAAAGCCTTTTAATACTGGCTTAGGTTAATTATACATTGTTGCATTAGCTGGAGTGAAACACTATATGTTCACCATCATTTTATTTTCACCATGAATTTATTTTCACTACTGATTTGGTTGGTTCACTATATAAACCACAGGAGTGGTTTTGCAAGTTGTGTCACTTTGTTATAATCAATTATTTATTTCTTGTTTAAGTAATTTATCTGTTGCACTACGTCAGTAGATCACAATTTTTGATTTTGGAATGTTCACGTTTGGATTTCATTCACGTGTGCATTGTTTTTGAGGTATTGATTGAATTTTTGTATTTTAGTCATATTGATATATTATTTTATTGAGTGTTATATTTTTTTTCCCCTTCCACGTGTGATTTGAGTGCACTTGTTGTGCGGTTTGCATGATACACGATTTATGGCACTTTATCGGTTTATGTAAAAGGTAATACACTATCTTAAGTTTATATTTTTTGAGGTACACAAAGATTCATTTGGATCATCTCAAGAAAGACATTATTTGGTTTGGAGGTGGAAAAGACCATATTATTTAGAGAATTTTTGGACATTTATTATTTGGGACATTTATTTTGGGACACTTATTGAGCATTTTGTGATTTATTTAATATTTATTGATGTATGAATTTATTTATATTGGGATAGTTTAGTAACAAAGGAAAGTTCGGTAATATGTACGTTGACTTTCAAGGGTGAAAGTCTTTGAGTTTTCTTTCTGGGTGTGTTTATATTGGCAGAGGTGGTATTGTGCAGAGTTTATAACATTTTCCACACTTCTCCTGTGTTTCCCAAAGCAGGTATGGGGGGACTTGATGGTCTTATCTACTTATTGTATACCACAGGAGCAGCTAATAAAATAAAATGACAAAGTAGGGGGAACAGGTAAGACAATCTTTGATTGCATATGTTTGACCATGGCGGTCTTTGAAGGATTGCTGGCCACGGATGATAAAAGAAAAAAATTTAAATTAAAAAAAAGACTAAGGCTTAACCTCAATATATAACGTTTATACTATACCCCAACCAAGGATCTGTGGGAAAAATATTGTAAACTTAGGCAGATAATTATACCCCAATGGGGAGCATCGTCCACCAGTACTGTGTATTTAACTCAAGTAAAAAGATCTCTCCTCCATATCCACAATTATACCTCTTCTTGTCACCAAATAACCCCTTAGAGTCCATAAGGGATTCATAAGATTGAATATATTGTAAAGCCAGACCACACATAAGCAATATAAAGCCAGAGCAACTTATGGTAACTATTACATTGTAAAACCAGACCACACACAGGCAGTATGAAGCCAGAGAAACTCATGGAAGTTATTTAAAAAATCAATAGTCTCCAAGGGAAAGAGTGTCCATATAAGAACACCCTTGTATGTGGTTAACAAAATAGCACATTACGTTTTTTCCCTATTGGCAATTCATCTTCATATGAAGGATATAGAAAATGTATAGCTTGTCATTGCCATAATGAAGTATCCAGCAGCTATATCAATGACTTAGCTGTCTATGTGGGTCTTGAGTAGTGATGGGCCGAACACCCCTATGTTCGGTTCATGGTCGAACTTTTGAACTTAATGTTTGACCGTGAACCTCGAACTTAATGCATGTCTATGGGACTGGAACTTGTAAATTCGAAAGTGCCGATTTTGAAGGCTTATATGCAAGTTATAGGCCATAAAAGTGGTATGGGGACTCAGGTACTGCCCTGAGGGACATGAATCAAGGAAAAAACTATTCAAAACATACCATTTTAAAGGGGAGGTAATTTTCATTGCTTAAAGTAAAAAAATGTACAATGTATAGAACCTGCAACAGGAATGACATTTTTTTTTTTTAAATGACATTTTTATTTAAAAAAAAAAACAACAGCGTGGGGTCCTTCCCAATCATTTTAGGAAGGCTAAGAGGGACACCACAGTAATTTAGTGTGTGGGGTTCCTCCTAAAGCCATACCAAGCCTGGTAGGACTTTTAAGGGGAGCCCCACCCCAAAAAAAATTGGGGGGGGGAGTGTGGGGTCCCCTCTAGATTCCTACCAGACCCTTAATCTGAGCACATGCCTGGCAGGGCAGGAAAGGAGGGGGACGAATGGGTGTCACGTGCCTCGGCATGGGAGCAGTGTCCCCATGCACATGCCAATGGGGACAAGAGCCTTTTCCCCACAACCCTGCCCCTGTGGTTGTGGGGCTCTGTGGGCAGGGGAGCTCTTTAACATCAGGGTACCCCTTAAAATAAGGTGGCACCCTGATGCTGCCCTGTTTGTAAATGAGTAATGGGTACTTGTACCCCTACCCATTCACTAAAAGGTTAAATTTAGCAAAAAATAAAGACAACCGACTTTTGAAAAATTTCTTTATTGAACAAAAACATAACAGTTTTTGACAAGTTGTTCCATCGTCAATCACAGCATCCAGCTTTGTCACAATGATGCCGACTCGCCAAAATAAAATAAAAAAACAATGCCTGCCAACCCATCCGCACCCACCGAGCACTCGCCGCAATCTGACATTTGCCGGTCAGATGTAAACAATTGGGTGGAGCTAGCAGTAATGTCACCACTATTTCCACCCTATTGTGTTGTGATTGGCCAGGTGCACTGTTTTGGCCAATTACAATGCACTGTAAAAGCGCAGTGCATTGTAGGGCATGGCAGGCGAAGATCCCTTACCATTCGCGTGTTCATGAACGGCCGATGTTAGAGCTTAACTTACGTTCGATTAGAACATCAAGCCCATCCCTAGTCTTAAAAAAATAAAGTGGTTTCCAAAGATAGTGCAGTCTATAACTGTGTAGCCTTGTAACCAGAGAAGCCTTGATATATTCTGTGAATGGAGGCGATAAGGGAGAAGCATCCCAGAGGCTGGCATCATAGGAGAATCAGTCATGCACCCATGCACATGGGAATTGTTTGTACAAGTGCTTAAATTGGCAGCCATTGGTGCAAAAACGTTAAAACATCATGATGCGAAATATACAGTGTGAAATCACCAGCATGATGCAATGCTACATCATCATGTAAATGAATGTCATGACATCACCTCACATGTAGTGACATAATGACGCAACACGTGGGGATGCCACCGCACATGCATTGTGTATACAGCAATAGTGGAAATTATAAAATATAGTAGCAAATTCCATCATAGAACATATTGGATGCCAAATTTAACAATAAAGCAGAAGGTTACTGTGTATACCTACAAAATTATTATATGTTGTTTAAGTAATATCATACAAAATGTCAAGCAGCTTCTTGGGAACCCAAACAAAATAAAAAAATATATAATCCAACACATAAGCACACAGGAAAGAGAAAAACTCCATGAGTTAGACAATCCCAATCAAAACTTGGCCTAGTGTTAACTCAAGAAAGGTACAAAAGACAAGTTATGACTCAGGGTCGGGGGCTAGTTGCCCCTAACTCTCAGATCTATTTTGTTTCTCTTTGTAGAATGATTTGATCAAGGTTACCTCCTCTGGGGTTGGGTTTTACAACCTCTATCACCCAACACTTCAGTGATTTACTGTCTCTATCATGATTAAGGTACACATGTCTTGCTACAGGTGCTTTTAAGTAGGTAAGAATATTGTGTATAGGATCCTGAAGTCTCCTCCGGACCATGCAAATCCCTATGTAGTATGCCCCACATACACACGTTAGAACATAAATATTAACCGATGTGTTGCAGTTGGCATATCCTTTACATTTCACAGTGTTGCCATTAGATAGAGTGAGGGAGTCTATCATATCATATACATACAAAAGTCACAGGGGCCACATCTCCTCATTCCTCTGTAATTGCTATGAGGAGGGGCACGCCGAGAAACATAGCTGTGAATAAGCAAATTGGCCAATGAATGGGCCCTTCTATAAATTAATTGTGGGCGATTAGACACCAATTTTCTAACATCATCATCAGTTAGGAGGTGCAAGTGGGTGGCACAAACATACCTGACTTTCAGTACCAGCTTATTGAATTGCAGATTTATTCTTGTAGTGGGCACAGTGACCTCATCTGTACCTGCATGTCAGAAGATTAAGGTATATCTATTGCTATCCCTTGCCCTCTGGTAGTCACGGCCAACCATCTCTTTCTATATCCCTGCAGGATAAATCTATTTCTCAAATTCTTGTCCTCCACCTCGAAGTCTAGATAGTCTGTACAGTTGCGACATGTACCTAAATATTGTCCAACAGGTATATTGTGGACCAGGGTGGAAGCTATCTGCATGTAGGAGTTTAGTTTTCTAGACAATTTGATCTTAATCCTAATCATAATCTCCATAGTCAAGTCTAAGAAGGTGA
Organism: Staurois parvus; assembly: GCF_062004578.1. NCBI lineage: Eukaryota > Metazoa > Chordata > Amphibia > Anura > Ranidae > Staurois > Staurois parvus. The sequence continues at coordinate 10,153,133 of NW_028317855.1, read as the reverse complement.
CCAACTGTGGATCACATTCACTAGTAAATGATAGGTTATAGCTGTCATTACCTAGACTGTCCACAAATTCTACAGCCTCCTGTCTAGTTCCTGTCCACAGAATGAGGATGTCATCTATGTACCTGTACCAAAACAAAAATCCTGGCCAGGTTAACCAACAATACCCCTTCTTCACTGAAAAACCATGTCTCCCAGTCTCCTTGGTAGACATTGGCATACTGTATGTCTGGGCACACTTGGTGCCCATGGCAGTGCATTGTTCCTGACAAAAGCACTTTTGGTTAAACATAAACTTGCTGTATGTCAATAGGAACTTCAAGAGTTAAGTTATGTCTATGTTTATAGCTCGTGTGCCTAGGACCTTTTGTACCACTTGTAGCCCCTTGTATTGGGGTATAGAAGAATACAAGGCCTCTATGTCTAATGTTGGTAATATAGTCTGCTGACGAACCACCAGGTCATGCAACAGCATAAGTAAATGTAAGGTATCTTTCACACAAATGGTTGGAGGACTCAATCAATATATTCACTAACGCGTTCTGTAAGAGAACCTTTTCCTGAAATTATAGTTTGACCTGGGGGGTTTAGTGAAGACTTGTGAATCTTTGACAATCTGTAAAAGACTGGTGTCCTGTGAAATTCTACTTTCAAATACTCCACCATCTTCTTGTCAATAACTTTTTCAGAAAAATCCCTATCAATGATGTTAAACAATAGTTTACCAAGTCCTGTTATTCAAAATACATTCACACATGGATCAGGACAAATATTTGACTATAAGTCCAATATTTCCCTCTTTGATTTAATAACCAGGTCAACATTATTGCATAACTTCCATAGAGCCTCTCACTCCTGGGGATTTGAATTATCTCACATCGTTGGCCGTGGATTTAAAGTTCTAAGTTTCCGTACTACTGCTCTTATAAAGCACACAATTCCTGGTACTGCCAACAAGGAGGATAAGGATTTGGATCTTCTATATAGATTGTTAACCCTGAAGAATATGGTTTCCACCGGAGGTAGGACATACTCCAGTGACTTACTACAAACCTCAAGAGTCAATCCAAAATAAGTTTGATAAATTTGTCATCATTGATAGTAGATTCATCCACATGTCATAGACACATAGAAAAGTGATGGCACAAAAAGACTGAGTGGTCTATTGAGTCTGGCCATTTTTTTTTGTGTGTGTGTGTTTTTTGTGTGTTTTTTTTATTGGGTGGTGGTTGTTTGTTTGATGGGGTTTTTTTTTTTTTTTTTGGTAGGGGTGTTTGTTAACTTTTTTGTCTGAGTATAGACCTATGATTGTCTCAAGCATGTTTGAAGCTATTTACTGTTGACTGGGTCACTACATGTGCTGGAAGTTTAGTCCAACCAACAACTACTCTTTCAGTAAAATAGTACTTTCTGAGATTATTTTTGAACTTTCCTCCAGTTAATTTAAGGTCATGTCCCCATGTTCTTGATTTTAGTTTCATGTTGAAAATACTGCCCTCCTGAACCTAATTTCACCCCCTTGATGTATTTAAAGGTTTCAACATAAGGTTTAACATATAATTCAGCCATGGCTTTACCTTTAGAGAATATCTCTATTAAATCTATATCCAACATATCTATGCAGATTGGAACCTTTAGCTGGGGATCAGTTTGATACTGCTTTGAATACAGATATGTGGTTTGCCCATTTGGCCTATCTGCACTCTTGATGGAGGGACCCTCCTTTAGGGTTTAAATGGTCATGGCTCCTTGTGGCTTTTTATGAACCTTTTGATGTCATCATCTGAATTATATGCTTTATACCCTGATGAAGGGCTATTGTCCTGCAAAAAGCATTGGTGAAAATATCCTTGTACAATCTTGGAGAAATTATGTCAACTATTACTGATGTCATCCAGGGATGTGCTTTGTAATGTCTTGTAATAAGCTTGTTATTTTGCACAAGCTGCATATGCTTTTAATAGGAGTTATATGAATGCCCAAAATCTTCATCACAACCGTGGTTTTAATATTGCTCAATAAAGCTGTAACCTTTTACATTTTGAGTATTGATCTTGTTTTTGGTGTGGTACCTCTTAAAGCCCAATTAGTTTTTTCTAGTTAGAGTCCATATGTTTTCCAGTTTCTTGTTGTTACACATAATATACCATTTTAAAGCCCTGCCAGCCAAATAAGCAAATCTATCCCTCTCCAATTTTGCATTCTTGTCTCTGACAGGATCGTTGTTAAGTTTTTCTACCAATGAACATATCTCCTTCTTCTTTAGAACATAAGAGGGTATTTGCCTTGAGGCCACCACCAGGGATTCAAACACTTCACCAAGTTTTTTATCAAGATTTTTTAATTGTTGTTCATAAAAATCCATCAATAAAACAACCATACATGCTCAGAAATATTTGCATTTATGACTCTCTTAGGTAAATTTGTTCATCTAAGTATTTTTTGAAAATAAAAAACAGTATTCCATCACACTCGTGATTTACGTTCATATAGATCTTTATTTTAAATAGGTATCTGTGTGCTTTCTCCAGACTTAGTAGCTCCCTGTTGTTGAATCTTAGATACCATTGTGCCCCAGTACTTGGGATCCACAACAATAAATAAAGTATATATATATATATATATATATACACACACACACACATACACACACACACATACATATACACACACACACATACACACACACAGTTAGGTCCATATATATTTGGATACATGCACAATTTTAGTTTTTTCAGGTATTTACCAAAAACATATTCAAGCTATAGTTATATAATGGATATGGGCTTACAGTGCATACTCTCAGGTTTAATTTGAGGGTATGTACATCCAAATTAGAGGAAGGGTTTAGGAATTACAGCTCTTAAATATAGCCATCCCTTTTTCAAGGGACCAAAAGTAATTGGACAATTGAATATAATCATAAATAAAATGTTAATTGTTTATATTTTGTTGAGAATCCTTTACTGGCAATGACTGCCTGAAGTCTGGAGCCCATGGACATTACCAAAGACTGGGTTTCCCCCTTTCTGATGCTTTGCCAGGCCCTAACTGCAGCTGTCTTAAGTTGTTGTTTGTGGCTCTTTCTGCCTTTAGTTTTGCCTTCAGCAAGTGAAATGCATGCTCAATTGGGTTGAGATCAGGTGATTGACTCAGCCATTGCAGAATATTCCACTTCTTTTACTTCAAAATCTCCTGGGTTACTTTTACAGTGTGTTTTAGATCATTGTCCATCTGTACTGTGCAGCGCCATACAATCAACTTTGCTGCATTTGGCTGAATCTGGGCTGACAGTATCTCTCTAAACGCTGCAGAATGCATCCAGCTGCTTCTGTCTTCTCTCACATCATCAATAAACACCAATGACCCAGTGCCACTGGAAGCCATGCATGCCCATGCCATCAACACTGCCTCCACCATGTTTTACAGATGACGTTGTGTGCTTTGGACCATGAGATGTTCCAAGCCTTCTTCACACTTTTTTGTTCCGGTCATTCTAATTAATCTTAGTTTCATCCGTCCAAAGAATGCTTTTCCAGAACTGGTGTGGCTTTTTTAGATGTTTTTTCGCAAAGTCTAATCTGGCTTTTCTATTCTTCAGGCTTATGAATGGTTTGCACCTTGTGGTGAACCCTCTGTATTTGCTTTCGTGAAGTCTTCTCTTGATTGTAGACTTTGACAATGATACGCCCACCTCCTGGAGAGTGTCCTTCACTTGTCTGGATGTTGTGAATGGGTTTTTCTTTACCGTAGAGAGGATCTTGCGATCACCCACCACTGTTGTCTTTCGTGGACGTCCATGCCTTTTTATATTGCAGAGCTCACCAATGCATTCTTCTTTCCTCAGAATGTACCAAACTGTTGATTTGGCCACTCTTAATATTGCTGCTGTCTCCCTGATGGATTTGTTTTGTTTTTGAATCCTTACAATGGCCTGTTTCACTTGCATGGACAGCTCCTTTGAATGCATGATGTAGGTTCACAGCAATAGATTCAAAATGCAAATACCACACTTAGAATCAACTACAGACCTTTTACCTGCCTAATTGATGAAGAAATAACAAAGGAATAGCCTACACCTGGCCATGAAACACCTTTTTATTCAACTGTCCAATTACTTTTGGTCTCTTGAAAAAGGGCAGCTGGCTACTCTTATGCTGGCCATAGACGGTTAAAAAATCGGCCGATCTTTCAGCCCATTTTCTCGCTGTTAGTGGGTTAATTGGTCTGCCATTTTTGCACTTTGAGATTATCGGTCATGTTGGAAAATTTGCGGCCAATTTGGACGATCGCCCGATTTTCCCGGCAATGATGGCAAAATCTGCTGATCGTTGTAACGATAAAAAAATCGGCGCATGAGCATTGACCTGCAAGGGACAGAAGTTATGGGGTGAACTTTATGATTTAGTCAGCCGATTTTGTTCAGCGTTGGTGGTAACGTCATCCGAACGAACGACCGATTTTTTGTTTATCGTTCGAAAAATCAGCTGATTTTCGACCCATCTATGACCTGCATTAGGAGCTGTAATTCCTAAACCCTTCATCCAATTTGGATGTACATACCCTCAAATTAAACCTGAGAGTGTGCACTTTTAGCCCATATCTATTATATAACTATAGTATGAATATGTTTTGGTAAATACTTGAAAAATCTAAAATTGTGCCTGTGTCCAAATATATATGGACCTGTGTATATTATATATAAAAAAAAAAATTATATGCTGTGTACCCAAAATAAATATTGGTACAATTGTGTGTATGTATGTACGTACATACGTACGTACGTACACACACACATATATATATATATATATATATATATATATATGTATTTCTACAATTAACTAGAATTTTATAAGGATTGAGAACACAAGGGCATATAAACCCAACACCAATAGAAAAAAAATAAATTAAAATAAAATATGTGTCCATAAGACCCCCTCCCCCCCCCCAAAAAAAATATTGTTATTAACTATTGATTATGCTTGAATAAAGAAAGGAAAATAAAAACTAGACTAAGGCTTAACCTCAATATATGAAGTCTCTACTATATCCCTGAGATGATTGGGTATATAAGAGATCCACTTGAGGACACATTTTAGCTTAATTTAGTTTTTATCCACTGATGACAAAAGACCATGCTAAATAATTCTATTTCTTGCATTGGAACATGCTGGGTGAATTTACACAGGGCAATTATATTTTTCATGTTCCTGGATCTTCTGGAGACCATCGTTGGATGTTCTGGTGGCCTTGGGCATAATTTTGGGTCACAGTGGAGGATGTTCCAATGTTTCCTAAGGATTTGTTTGATGGATCAATAACTATTGTTAAACTAGGTACTTAAAATGGGACCTGTGGTGTCGAGGTTCATTTCCTTAGTACTCACCATTAGTGCACAAAAGGAATCATCATACCTGGTGAGATATTTATCAAAGGTCAGATCAATTGAATCAGTACTGTAACCCTTCTACAAAATAGTTTTCTCTCAGGATTTGACTTTGAGCTTTGCAGTCTTCCTTCTTGGTACAGTTCCCATGGAGCCTACAAAACTGGCAGAAGAGTATATCCAAGATGGATGATGGCAACGTGTTTAATGTAAATACAAATTTCCGTCCATTGGTTTAATATGTATTTTTGACCCAATGATGCCAAAATCATCATGGTAAAGATCAACATCAAGGAACGGAAGAAAATCCATTTTAACCACCAATGTAAATTGTTGTAGAAGTTGGTTTATTGCAGCTCTGTATCCTAGGACCCGTGCAAATGAAGATGATGTCATGGATTAATTTTTCATAAAAGATGCCCCCCATGCCACACCCAACAGTAATCCAGTTCCCACTGATACTGAGCAAGGACATTCAGTATGTGACCAGTGTCCTTAATATGAGCAGGTAAAGCTGTAACCAGGGGCGGACTGACAACTCATGGGGCCCCCGGGCAATAGGGGATCATGGGGCCCCTGTGTCCTTGCCCAAACTCAAAAAAGCCTATGAAAAAGGTACCAGGGGCATCTCATTGGGCCCCCTACTGACCCCGGGCCCTCGGGCAGCGCCTGAGTTTCCAAATGGTCAGTCCGCCCCTGGCTGTAATAACTGTCCGCCTGAAAAAGTCACAATAATCTGATAGCCCACTGATTAGGCTATCCGTTGAAGCCACGATGGGGCAACCTGGGGGTGGTCTGATTTTTTTGCAGTTTTGGCAAATGATAGAAGGAAGAAGTGTTAAAATGATCATGGCAAATAAGCACTTTTTCTTTTTTGTAATGATGCCATCCAGAGCTTCTTGTTCAATTAAGGAGTTCTTGCTTGAATGCTGGTAGGGGATCTCTTGCTAGAGGGGCATAAGTCTCCGCATCCCCCAGACTCTCAGATACTCTTCACAATCTTGTTCTATGACCAGGGGTGGACAGACAACTCATGGGGCCCCCGGGCGATAGGGGATCATGGGGCCCCTGTATCCTTGCCCAAACTCAAAAAAGCCTATGAAAAAGGTACTGGGGCATCTCAGAGATGCAACCTACGTTCACCCAACTCATTGCCTGTCAACCCTACAAACATCAAAGCCACCCTAACTACAGTTATTACATACCTCAAAGCAGATAGCCAGGCGATAACCACGCGGCTCGACAAGGTGGAGCAGACTGCACACCTACACTTGAACGCCATTAAACAGGTGCAATGCACATGCCCATCTCTCCCACGTCCTGGAGATACACAGACACATCGAGAACTTGGATAATCATGGCAGGCGGCATAACAAAGGAGTGAGGGGAATACTGGAGTCAGTAGAAGCCCTACATACAGTGCTCTGAACGATCTTTAATGAGCTGCTAGACTGCCCTTCAGATACCCCCATTGAGATGGAAAGAGCCCACCGTGCTCTACGCCCCGGGCCCCAAGGATCTGAACCTACAAGAGATGCTAAATGCTGCTTTGCAAATTTTACAATGAAAGAAGAAATAATGAGGCAGGACAGAGAACGAGGCTGCATCTCATACAATGACCCTGAGATTAAGCTCATTCAAGATATCTCTCAGTTCATTTTATAAAATCGCCGTGCCTTGCGCCTTTGTTCGAGGTGCTCAGGGCATGAGCCATTCCATATAGATGAAAATGTCCATTTTACCTATCCACCATCTATAGAGGCCACACCGCTCTCCTGCAGACCCTGGGAGACCTTCAAGCCTTCTGTGATCAACTTGATCTTCCACCTATAGAGCTTCTAAAATGGTACTCTATTTCCCCAGGTAAACAGTGGAAGACGGTAACTTGCAACCTGTCACCTAAAGCTCTCCCTGATGGAGGCTGGATCCTATCTCACCTGCACCATGATTGTCTCAGAGATTTGGATCACCAGACCTCAGTGTACTCTACCACTGCTAACAGTCCCCAAATAATTCTGTGATCTTTAGATACATATTAGGACCTTCTCCACTGAGCATATGAAGGTACGTTCTTTCCACCTCTCATCACGGGGCTATGCCATTGATGACCTGCTTCTGTGAACTGCTAGGCACTGTCTATAATTGCTTCCTTTTGGTGTTAGACTCACTTATGCCCCACCTGGTGTGCCTGAGGCCACAAAGCCATTTTCTGGAGAAACTCCATAACTGGGATGAAGTATTCTCCTTGAAGTTGCCATACACTCCAAGATGACTTTGCACCCAAATTGGGTAATGAGCATAAGATACACTATGACATGCTGGAGCACTTAATCTTCTGGGTAGCACTGATTGAAACAACTTGATGGCTTCTTTTGAAGAATGTTTCTAACTTGTCATATACCTGGTAGGAGGCTGGAGTAAAGAGAAGGCTTCCTTTGGTCCCTTCGGGGTCGGCAACAGCAATACAGGAACACAGGGGGCTGACGATCATCCAGCAAGTAGTGGACAAAGCTGCTGTCCTTCTAAAGGCAAATAGGTTCCAGAATCTATTGTGCCCTGCATGTACCACCGCACACAAGCACCCACTGATTTAAGCACTCATGTACATGGCAGCGCACAGCCCCCTTTTGAAGAATCTCAAATGTTTGTTAACATGTATACACCTGACACTCAGAATTCTTTATTTTATGATGTTTGCTTCTTTACACAGGATCTGGCTTGCCATCAGGGCTATTCCTCAGATAGCTCCTACAACCAAGCTCTACATTTTAAAAGTTAAGCCAAATAGCAGCCAGAGTATGTAAGTAGAATCTTCATTACTAACTGCTCTATCTGAACAGATTATCTCTCGATTGCTTATTGCCTTTTTGACACTCTATTCCTCTTACAGCTATGAAGCCCTGATGGCAACTGTGAACTGATCCATGATTTATTAGGGGTCATGCAAAGCTATGCCTTCATATGTATACCTTAGCCTTACAGAAACAACACTAACCAAGAGTACATTTAAGTAAGTTCAGAGCTGTCTTGTTTGCGTAAGGATAAGTCCTGGTAATGGAAGGTGATCAGCTCCCTCATTTTGCACTATACAATCTATGGAGGAGGTGGGGAAATGAAGGCCTCCATCCCCAACTTAACCTCAGGGAATTAGTGGAAGAGCTCTCCTTACGTTAAGAAGTAGGATGCAGTGTGTTATGTTCTCTTTTATTTTAGTTCTTTAAAATGGTTATGTTGGTCTATTGTTGATTGATGTTTTATTGCAATTATATATGTTGAGTGATCTGAGGTGCATCTCTGTTTGGCTCTCATATAATAGCTTACCCATGGCTGATTTTCTAGAGACCTTTACATAGGAGGCACTCTTGAAGCAAATCTTTCTGGCTGCTCTCAAAACTTCTAAAGGAAACAAGAGCTGAAGTTGGTGAGCCATGATGGATGCACCAAGATTATACTTGGGGAATATGTTCCCATATAACATTGAGATCGACCGAGGGACCTCCAGAGTCCTAGACTTCAATATGGTCCAATCTGGAGTTTGGGGGTTATAGCGAATCTAAGCCTTGAGCTAGCTCTTACATTTCCATGAGAAGTGGTCCCCCATACTAAACAAGCTGGACAAAATTGCTTAATGGCTAGTTTGAGACACTGCTCCCCACAGACTACAAGCTGTGTGGACTCACAATGTATGGAGGATCAGATACTGAACACCCTAGCTGGATGGACCCCCCCCCCCTCTTTCACTCAAGTGCTGTGGCTTGTACAAGCTGTTATTATGATGTTGGACTGTTTATTAAATGATAAAGTGAATTTCTAATGATTAGCTCCTTTACCAGTACTTATCAGTGGCCTCCGTAAGGCATCTTCAGACTCTCTTTTCATGCCTCTGGGTCACTACCACACATACTGTTATGTAAACTCCCACTACTCTGTATTTTAATGTACAATATCTTTTCCAGAATTACTTGCTTCTCAGTGTCTAGATAAATTTTCCTTTTATTTAAAAGCCAAAAGCCATTACCTATCTTGGCATTCAGATACCGAAGTCTCTCATAGAACTCTGTGATAGTAATTTTTACAAGCTTTTATGTAAAATTCAAGGTGATCTTAAAGACCAGTCAATCTTAAATCTTTTATGCTTTGGACACTCAGCGCTTGTCAAAATTAATGTGCTTCCTCGTTCTCTATATTTAATGCAGAAAATTCCAATAATGCTTACCAACTCCTTCTTTTCCATGTATAAACGCACATGTTCACTATTTGGAAAAATACCTCACCACAGACTAAATACCCATGCCGTACTCTCCCAAAACTAAAAGGAGGGGTAGGATTACTAGATCTCTACAAGTGCCATTTGGTGCACATTGTAAACTGGAACATCCACTCTAGGAAGAAAGATTGGGTAGATTTGGAACACGTTATTTGTCAACATTCTCTGCGCCTACTGACTTTGCTTTGGGTAGTGGCGATACAGAAGCCAACTCTCACACACTCTCTCATAGGTCCCTCATGGATTTGCTTTCAGAAAGCATGTAAATCTATACCCTTCTCATCCTCTCTGGGTCCTATGACTACAATTCAAAATAACCCAGACTTTCCCCCTGGCCCCTCCAATAGCTTCCTAAGTAAAGAATGGCCACATGAGGATTTCTTGGCCCATAAATTCTTCCTCCAAGGTCAATTTATGTCTCTTACACAGTTAGAGTCCATGTCATCTATGGGGACCTTCTCTATTTGGACCTATAAACAACTTCAGCCTTACTTGCATTCATCCACTATTGACCAAATACGGACTAGGACCTACACCTCATTTGAACGGCTGTGCAATAGAAAAGCACTCCAACGCCACCTGATATGAACCATTTATGCCTTGTTAATAGAGGAATCTCCTCTGTTGATATGTCACATAAGGCATGGGAAAAAGAAATTTAAATATCCCTGTCGGATGACTACTGGGATACAATTAATTGTCCATAAAGGCTTGCTAAATGCAGTGATCCAGGAAAACTGCTATAAAGTCAGAACCTGCTGGTACAGGATCCCCTTTCTCTTACACAAATGTTATCCTACAACATCTAACCTTTGTTGGAGATGTGGCCACGCAAACAGCACTATGCTACACATCTGTTGGATCTGTGGTCTTCTGGCAGGAGGTTCATAAGGTTGTTTCACAGGTTACTTCCCTGTCTTTAGAGTTTTCCCTGGCACAATACCTTCTACATCATACATCTCTTCCAAGAAGAGAATATTTCAAGTCCCTGGCCATGCACATGGTCAAGATTTGTATACCAGTTCATTGGTGATCCACGCGCACTGCAGCGAGCAAAGAAAGGTTTGTGAGACTTAACAGAATAGAGTAAATGGAGGAACTTATCCACATTTCTCAGGAACTCATGCACCTTTACAACCACCTGGTTTTACTGGATCCACTTTAAATCCACCGAGTGATACTTGGGATACAGCTAGAGAACTCTTTCAAATATACCTGTCTTGTGACCATGAGTATGACCTGGCACCTAAGACAATCTCACTCTCCCTTGCTCATACATCAGGTGTCATAGGGGATTGGAGAGTTAGGTTAGAAAAAAAGAGCATGGAAAAGATGGAGAGGGATGTGAGGGGGAAGAGAAGGGACTCTTCCCCCTCACATCCCTCTCCATCTTTTCCATGCTCTTTTTTTCTCCCCCCCCCCCTTTTCTCTCTTTCTTTTTCTCTTCTCTATATATTAATTTATTTCCGTTTAATTTAGGCTCCAATGCAATACCAACTTGTCAATGCACCCTTAGCCTTCTCACCAATTGTATCCGTGTAAAACCTATCATTAGTTTAACCCCACTTATGTCTGTTATACCAAAACTGTTATTTGTTATTGTGGAGGGTCTAACTAAAACCCTGTTGATTGTAAATGATGATTTCCTTTGTGGTGTAAGTGCTCACATTTAATATCAATAAAAACATTTATGGAAAAAAAAAATCTATAGTGGTCAGAAAGAAGTTTGTCTCCAAAATCTGCTGCTGAATCGGCATACAGAGGGGAAAGAGCATCAAGGCCAATTTCATCAACTTCATCCCAGGAAGGACTATCTATGAGGGTCTGTATCTATAATACTCGTATCAGAAATTCTCCCCTGTTCAGTTTTGGATTATTTGTAGGTATAAAACTGCTGAATAGTAAAAGGCCCTATGAATCTGCCTAAGCCTTTGAAAAAAATTGAACAGCTTTGGGTCACAGGTGGGAGAAAACTTCAATTCTTTCTGATTATATTCCTGTATGCTTATTTTTATGCTTATTTCAACCTATGTCATGTGTTTGTTTAGGACATGGTTCTCCAGCTGTTTGCATAATATACCTGCAGATAGTTCTCCAGTATGTGAGCCTTTTGACTTAGAGTTTATATATGATTGGTTTTGCACAATTATTTTCATCTGTATACAAATAGTTTTTCTTTTCTATTTTGAAGGGCAGTGCATGTCATCTGATACAAACAGTTTTTCTTCTCTATTTTGAAGGGCAGTGCATGTCTGTTTCTGTATATATTTTACAGTTGTAATAGGGAGTTGTGCCCAGGGGCGGACTGACAACTCATGGGGCCCCTGGGCAATAAGGGATCATGGGGTCCCTGTGTCCTTGCCCAAACTCAAAAAGCCTATGAAAAAGGTAACAGGGGCATCTCATGAGGCCCCCTACTGACCCCGGGCCCTCGGACAGTGCCCGAGTTTCCAAATGGTCAGTCCGCCCCTGGTTGTGCCTTATAAAACCCAAGTTAATTTATCAACTTTACTGAGTTTTTAGTATTTAACATTTATTATTTATTACTACTTTGTGCCTAAGGGTTGTCTGTGTTTTCAGCTAGTATTGTTTTGTGGTGCTTGGCCACTGGGTGGGTGGGGGGGGGGGATCCACCCCCAGCTTGTCAGTTTGCTTCTATGTGGCTATTTATTGTTAGAGGGTAGCCCTGTGCAGTCAGGCTGACAAAGAGGTGTGCATGCATCACTTTGTTTTCCAGACTGTGCTTGTCTGCAGAGTGACATCAAGTGGAAGAGGTCCTTGAGATCACTGCCACACTTATGGGTCTTGGAGGCTGTCTAGAGGTTCCTGTAGCAGCACTGCTGCCTGACTCCACTATCCTTCCTATTCGTGTGGCCAAAGTTTGATGTGTTCCATTAGAGCAGCGGTTCTCAACCTGGGGGTCGCGACCCCTTTGGGGGTCGAACGACCATTTCACAGGGGTCGCCTAAGACCATCGGAAAACACCGTTCCTGTCTCAGGCGATCTGTGGGCGGGATGATATGCTGCCCCTGTCACCTGGCCACACCTCCGGGATCACTCAACAGCTCCGCCTCCTCGCCGCTGATTGGTCACCGGAACTGTAGCTCAGGAGAGGCACACAGGCAGCCAATCACCGGCGAGGAGGTGGAGCTTGGAGAGGAGGAGCCGAGCGGCAGTGCGCGGAGATCGAAGAAGATCGAGGGAGCTGCAGGAGCGAGTGAAGAGAGAGGCCAGAGAAGGAAGACAGCTGACAGGTAAGTGCAAATTTTGCTGCTGCAGCCAGGTATGCAGACTGTAGATGGGAGAGGGAGAGAGCTAGCCCAGGCTGGAGCAGGAGTCAGCAAGGTAAGTATCATTGGTGTCAGTGGGTGGAATAGTGCCCCATCATTTGTGCCACTAATACCAACGATGGGGCACTATTCCTCCCCCCACTGACACCAACGATGGGGCACTATTCCTCCCCCCACTGACACCAACGATGGGGCACTATTCCTCCCCCCACTGACACCAACGATGGGGCACTATACCTCCCCCCACTGACACCAACGATGGGGCACTATACCTCCCCCCACTGACACCAACGATGGGGCACTATTCCTCCCACTGACACCAACGATGGGGCACTATTCCTCCCACTGACACCAATGATGGGGCACTATTCCTCCCACTGATACCAGTGATGGGGCACTATTCCTCCCACTGACACCAATGATGGGGCACTATTCCTCCCACTGACACCAATGATAAGGCACTATTCCTTACAATGACACCCACAATGGGGCACTATTCCTCCCACTGACACCCACAATGGGGCACTATTCCCCCCACTGACACCAATGATGGGGCACTATTCCTCCCACTGACACCAATGATGAGGCACTATTCCTCCCAATGACACCCACAATGGGGCACTATTCCTCCCACTGACACCCACAATGGGGCACTATTCCTCACACTGACACCCACAATGGGGCACTATTCCCCCCACTGACACCAATGATGGGGCACTATTCCTCCCACTGACACCAATGATGGGGCACTATTCCTCCCAATGACACCCACGATGGGGCACTATTCCTCCCACTGACACCCACGATGGGGCACTATTCCTCCCACTGACACCCACGATGGGGCACTATTCCTCCCACTGACACCAATGATGGGGCACTATTCCTCCCACCGACACCAATGATGGGGCACTATTCCTCCCACTGACACCAATGATGGGGCACTATTCCTCCCACTGATACCAATGATGGGGCACTATTCCTCCCACTGACACCAATGATGGGGCACTATTCCTCCCACTGACACCAATGATGAGGCACTATTCCTCCCAATGACACCCACAATGGGGCACTATTCCTCCCACTGACACCCACAATGGGGCACTATTCCTCCCACTGACACCCACAATGGGGCACTATTCCTCCCACTGATACCAATGATGGGGCACTATTCCTCCCACAGACACCAATGATGGGGCACTATTCCTCCCACTGACACCAATCATGAGGCACTATTCCTCCCAATGACACACACAATGGGGCACTATTCCTCCCCTTACTGACACCAACGATGGGGCACTATACCTCCTCCCACTGACACCAACGATGGGGCACTATACCTCCCCCCACTGACACCAACGATGGGGCACTATTCCTCCCACTGACACCAACGATGGGGCACTATTCCTCCCACTGACACCAATGATGGGGCACTATTCCTCCCACTGACACCAGTGATGGGGCACTATTCCTCCCACTGACACCAATGATAAGGCACTATTCCTCCCAATGACACCCACAATGGGGCACTATTCCTCCCACTGACACCCACAATGGGGCACTATTCCTCCCACTGACACCAATGATGGGGCACTATTCCTCCCAGTGACACCAATGATGAGGCACTATTCCTCCCAATGACACCCACAATGGGGCACTATTCCTCCCACTGACACCCACAATGGGGCACTATTCCTCCCACTGACACCCACAATGGGGCACTATTCCTCCCACTGATACCCACAATGGGGCACTATTCCTCCCACTGACACCAATGATGGGGCACTATTCCTCCCAATGACACCCACGATGGGGCACTATTCCTCCCACTGACACCCACGATGGGGCACTATTCCTCCCACTGACACCCACGATGGGGCACTATTCCTCCCACTGACACCAATGATGGGGCACTATTCCTCCCACCGACACCAATGATGGGGCACTATTCCTCCCACTGACACCAATGATGGGGCACTATTCCTCCCACTGATACCAATGATGGGGCACTATTCCTCCCACTGACACCAATGATGGGGCACTATTCCTCCCACTGACACCAATGATGAGGCACTATTCCTCCCAATGACACCCACAATGGGGCACTATTCCTCCCACTGACACCCACAATGGGGCACTATTCCTCCCACTGATACCAATGATGGGGCACTAATCCTCCCACAGACACCAATGATGGGGCACTATTCCTCCCACTGACACCAATCATGAGGCACTATTCCTCCCAATGACACGCACAATGGGGCACTATTCCTCCCACTGACACCCACAATGGGGCACTATTCCTCCCACTGACACCCACAATGGGGCACTATTCCTCCCACTGACACCCACAATGGGGCACTATTCCTCCCACTGACGCCAATGATTGGGCACTATTCCTCTCACTGACGCCAATGATTGGGCACTATTCCTCTCACTGACGCCAATGATTGGGCACTATTCCTCTCACTGATGCCAATAATTGTACACTATTCCTCCCACTGACGCCAATGATGGGGCACTATTCCCCCCACTGACACCTATGATGGGGCACTATTCCTCCCACTGACACCAATGATGGGGCAGTATTCCCCCCACTGACACCAATGATGGGGCACTATTCCTTCCACTGACACCAATGATGGGGCACTATTCCTCCCACTGATACCAATGATGGGGCACTATTCCTCCCACTGATACCAATGATGGGGCACTATTACTGCAAAATTACAGTTATGAAGTAGCAACGAAAATAATTTTATGGTTGGGGGTCACCACAACATGAGGAACTGTATTAAGGGGTCGTGGCATTAGAAAGGTTGAGAACCACTGCATTAGAGGTTACCTGTTCCTTGATCTCTAAACAGCCATTCTTACCTGTATGTTCCTAGTCATTTTTGTGAGTGCATTTTATTCATTTAATAAATCTACATGTTTTAATACCTGTTAAACATGTTATGTACTTGTAGTCTATAAAACCTTTAATGATAAAATATACATACAGCACTACACCAAATGTAAATAACAATACAGTATTGATCTACATAAAACAATTCACACTATATAAGTGGTTGATGAACATCCTAGATTGTAAGCTTCAAGGAGCAGGGCTCTCCTATCCCTTTTGTATTGAACTGTATTGTTGCTGTATTGTCTCCCTTTATATTGTAAAGCGCTGAGCAAACTGTTGGCGCTATATAAATCCTGTATAATAATAATAATAATCCCTAAGGACAATTATTAGGAATTAAATGCAGCTGTACCAACCAAATTGTCTATGAACATCTGGCCAATTATGTTGGCCTGCTGTTCATAGTCTAAGAATATGAGAAAGAGTTAATAGAAGATCAGATTAAAAATGTAGGTATGCAAGATAGAAATTAGTTAATACTGTGCAAAGAAAAATGAAAAGATGATGGTTACAACTTAGCAGTTTTGTTGGACTATAACAAACAGTGTAAAAGTGTAGAAAATATATTTCAAAACACTGGCAAGTATTGAGGGGTGACAAGCACCTAAAAAAATTCTACCAGAACAACCCCAATTCATCTATTGTCGAGCCCCCACTTTACACATGCAATTAGTTTAAAATTGACCCGCCACATAGTAAGAAACTTTCATTTTTTTACATAAAAGGCTTTTATGTCTGTGGTAAATGTTATGCCTGTAACAGGGTCAAACATAACAATAAAAGAAGAAAAGTATTTACATCAAACACCTTGTGTAAAGAATATATCATCAAAGATTGCATTATGAGCCATACAGTGGGTGTGGTTTATATATAGGTAGGACCAAAAGAACCCTGTCCAAAAGACTGAAAGAGCATGTTTATAATATATCCACAGGCTTTAAAAAAAAAACAATTTATCCCTGCATTTTTGTAAGTATAATAATAAGGACTCCTTCAACATGTCTTTTTGGGGCATAGAAAAATATAAAAAGAATAGGAGAGGTAGTGATAAAATCAAATCACTAAGCCAGGCAGAATCTAAATGGATATACTGTATGAGCTTAAAACCTTAGTACCCAATGGATTAAATGTAGACTTTGATGTTAATTGCTTTATTAAGGATTTTTTAGACTGTATGTCTTTCACTTTTGGAATTAACACATGGTGTGTATATGGTACAGTATGTGTTTACATTGTAAATAGGAACAGCAATTTATAGTATTAGACTAACTAAATGGGTACAATATATTTACATGCTCTTATAGAATGTTTAAATAATTAGCATGTGGTACACACAGATAAGCTTGCCAATATACTACTCATTCAATTTATAAAGCCCTGTATTAGTTATGCATTATATTAAGTAATGACTATATAGCTTATTCATAGCTTTCTAATTTGTTTTTTATGGTATAAGTATGTTTTATATTGCATTAATGATAAACCCCATATGAGCAGTAAATTAATCCCTGTGGCAGATGAGTTACCATGGTCACCAGTAAACTCCATGAACTGTCAAAAACCAACTAACGTCACCACACTCCAATCCCTCTGATGAAGCTACTCCTGTGGCTTAATGTGTAAGGGTTGGGAGCCGGTGCCGTATCTCTTCAATGCCACATGATAATCGGTGAGATTGTGGGTGAACCCAGCAGGCGGTGAGCTCAACTGTGAGCTGGGAGTGCTGCCAACTGTAAGCTGCAGATTCCATGGTCCAAATGTTTACACTTGTATTCGCCTGAACCCTGTAGTGCATCAGATCAGTGCACTTTTTAAGTGATTATGTTTCATTTTCCTTTAATAAATTATTGTTTTATACTGAAAACACTATGAACTATATTATTACTTTCTGGGTATATATCTGGTGAACAAAAACAAGAGGATAACCCCAAGTCTACTAGAGTGAAGCCATTACTCCTTTGTATGGGACAAGTACAGATTGACCGAAATATTGAGTAGGTCAATTCCCTGAGGTGAGAGGCTGCTGGTGGTGTTTATCACAAATGGCTGTGAAATCATATTTAGATGTTTTTTTTCCCCACAGAGGATTTGTTGTGGTGATTTAAAACCCTTAGGAGTGTTGCCACTAAAAGCAAAAGCGTTTTACTTAACCTCCCTAGCGGTCTGATTATGTCAGTATTTCTCTGCTCAAAGCGGTACATTTTTTTGCATGGAAATATGTTGGTTTTTTATTGTAGGCCTGTAATTCTTAGGAATAAATCACTGAAATCTGTCCGAACAAGAGTCTAGTAGACATCCTGGGTATGAAAAATTTGAAACACGAAATCATACATTATAATATAATAAATAATCATAAAAATTAATATAATAATAATACATTTTATTAAATAATATAATCAAACCAAAAACACTGAAATTCGAAATATAGCGCCAAGTTCGCACATCACTGAGCTTAGTTGCAAAATCGTTTTCAGTGTCTGATGACGAATTTCCCCACGAATCATTATCACTCAATTCTGCAAGTGGTTCTAATTTGCTATCGCTGTTTTATAGCTGGTCTAAAACCGCTTTTGACCTAAAGGGACGCTTTTTGGATGCCATGGACGTTTCACAGTTTCAAGGCAGAAAGAACAGTAAAAATGCAGGCAGGACAAAGCACTGGGGACAAAATGTATGTGAAATGGTTTGATACAGTAATGTTATACTATGTCATTTTAGTGTATTGAGTGAATGTCACATTTTATCATTTTTTTTATTTTCCGCCTGTTCCGTCCCCCTTACGTCACGTACATCCCAGACGCTCGTAGGGAACGGAACCCAGAAGACGGATGCCGGCATCAGTCGGAGGAGATGGCCGGGGACTCTGCAGGGGGGGCATCGCGGGAGCGCAGGACAAAGTACTGGAGGGAATCCCTGAGCAACGCTGCAGTGTATTCCCGAGTGTAGCAACGGGGTTAACGCTTCTGGTACTGAAAGTTAACCCCGAGCTACACTCGGGAATAGCGCCAGGGGGGTTAATCTATAAAACATGTTGTACTGTTGTACAGATCTCAATTATAGTGTGTACATGAAAAAACTAAAATAAAATATAATGTTGAAAAAATAATATATCTTTTACAAGTCTTATGACCAGTCATGTGATACTCCATGTCATCTTTCTCTTCCAATCTTCTCCAGAGGTGGACAGCACTTGGTGATGCATAAAGTGGTGCAGATGTGATAACATTAGTGCTTTTCTCTGCACCAGTACCGCCATAGTGCTGCTCCTCAATGGGGTGGGTCAATGACGCCTTGCATTCACAGTATGTCCTCAGTTTTCAAGGTTAAGTGATGCTGGCTATTATTCAACTCAGAAGAATGAGGACATGAAGAATGGGTACCGATGGGGACAGTGCTGGATTGCAGCCTGAGCTGCTTTTTTGCTTCCTAATACTGCAAGTGGACACATTTAAAAAAAAAAAAAGTTTAAAATGTCTGTGTCATTTCTACATTAATTTTCACAGTGGCAGGGCCTCACACTGTCACATTGTCAATACATTTTAATCATCCAAGTTTACATAAAGTGGTTCTACATTCAAAAGGTTTTTTAACCTTACTGCATTATCTGCATCAAAGTAACTTTCAAATACCTTTTCCCCAGCCCTAAATACTTATCTAATTTCTCTCACATTCTAGAACTGTCCTGGCTACAGCACCACTGCTATCTTTTCCTGATCACACAGGAGACTCTAAAAGCAGAAGGAACCATAGGCTCCAGCTGCTGTCAGCCAAATCCTGTGAGGAGGGAGTGGGGGGGGGGGGGGGGGGGGGCATGGCCAAACTGCTCTGCCTGTGTCTATGGACATGCACAGCCTGATTTGGGAGTGCACCTGCTTGGGTGCTCCCATAGTACACAACCTGCTCAGGGTGCACTCAAAGGAAGAAGGAGCAGAGAGCACAATTGGGGGACTCTAGAAGATGAGGTAACAGGCCACTCTGTACCATACTGTTGCACAAAGCAAGTATAACATCTTTTTTTTAATCTTAGCAAAAAAAAACCCAGAAAACATAGCCTTTATTACCACTTTAACACTGGTTTGTTTGATACATATAACATTTTTTATGGAGCCTTACCTGATCTAAGAATAATTACATTAAATATGAGTGAAAGTTTTCTCTACTGATTTAAGTAATCCCAATTTGTTATATGGTGTTTACAGGATAAAAGCTTTCTAAGTTGAGCAACAAGCTTTATATCTACAGCTGTCTCTTTTCTCTACTTGCCCTACATGACTATGCTAGCATGAAGTACAAAATATCGATTGGAATGTGCTGAGATTGCTTTGCACAGCAAGTTAAATTATTGTGGACTGTACATGTTTAATTTTCTACCTACAACAATAAAAATGATTAATCCTCCAATTTCAAGGCATAGTTCCCAGCAATTAAGTAAATAAATATGCTTCTCTATGTAGCTGATTTTTTTTCTTCAAAGCGTCTCCAGTGTATTAGCCCTAGTAAAGTAGAAAAATAACTGTCTAACCATTCCCTTTGGCATGAGATCCTCTTTTGTTTCTCACTTTCTCCATTTACTTTTTTATTTTTATTAAGGATCTGCCATTCATTTTTGCTTCTGACAGTAAAAACCCTGGGACGTGGTTGTTCTGAAGAGGATTATCTTTTAGATCAATGCTGAAATTGATTCCAAACCACACAATTTATCAGCCTACAGCTAAACCACTCAGAGCCAGGAAATATTTCCTCTCATTCCAATCTATTCTTGTTTTACTGATGGAGGAATATTATACCTCACCATGTATTAATAAAGGTCTTTCTTTGTCAGAGTTCCCTAGCAGTTAAAAACTTTATTGTCTTCCACAGCATTTGCAAACCAGTACTTAAACACAGATAAATATGGTCATAGAATTTTTGAACTGCAGCTGGAACCATTTCTGTACTAATGCTGTATTTTCATGGGATTTTATTCATCAAATTGTGATGTGTAATAGTGCAAGCTATAGCCAGCATATCAAGTGATATTATTATATGATTACATTATAAGATTCATAAAGGAAAGGAAATGTTTCACACATTATATAATTCTTCAACAAGGGCTATTTAAACTTAAAGTGGAACTGTGGGCACAATAAAAAAAATACTGTATATGCAATCAGTCCACAGCATTAACGCAGTAGTCTTTGCTTTTTTTCAGTACTCCCAGTAACATAGTTTTATTACTTGCTAATACTGGCAATAGATGGCTTTTCCCACTCCTGTTAGCAGTTCAGACTATCAAGCAAATGTTTTAATTACAGAGGTTGGAACAATCCAAACACTGACATATACACTATATTGCCAAAAGTATTGGTACACCCCTCCAAATTCAGGTGTTCCAATCACATCCTTGGCACAGGTGTATAAAATCAAGCACCCAGGCATGCAAACTGCTTCTACAAACATTTGTGAAAGAATGGGTCACTCTCAGGAGCTCAGTGAATTCAAGCGTGGTACCTTGATATGTTGCCATCTGTGCAATAGGTCCATCCGTCAAATTTCCTTGCTACTAAATATTCCACAATCAACTGTTAGTGGTTTTATAACAAAGCAGAATCAACTGAGAACAACAGCAATTCAGCCATGAAGTGGTAGGCCACGTAAAATGGCAGAGTGGGGTCAGCGCATGCTGAAGCACACAGTACGCAGAAGTCACCAAATTGTCTGCAGAATCAATAGCTAAAGACTAGACTAAAGCATAGAGAGCTTCATGGAATGGGATTCCATGACTGAGCAGCTGCACCCAAGCCTTACATCACCAAGTGCAATGCAAAGCATCGGATGCAGTGGTGTAAAGCATGCCACCACTGGACTCTAGAGCAGTGGAGACGTGTTCTTTGGAGTGACAAATCACACTTCTCTGTCTGCCAATCTGATGGACATGTCTGAGTTTGGCAATTGCCAGGATAAAGGTACTTGCCTGACTGCATTGTGCCAAGTATAAAGTTTGGTGGAGGGGAGACTATGGTGTGGGGTTGTAAACTCATAATTTGTCAGTATACCAAGACATTTTGGGCAATGTTGTGCTCCCAACTTTGTGGGAACAGTTTGGGGATGGCCCCTTCCTGTTCCAACATGACTGCACATCAGTGCACAAACAAATTCCATAAAGACATGGATGAGCGAGATTGGGGTGGAGGAACTTGACTGGCCTGCACAGAGTTTTGACCTCAACCCAACAGAACACCTTTGGGATGAATTAGGAGTAGAGACTACAAGCCAAACCTTCTCGTCCGACATCAGTGCCTAATCTCACAAATGTGCTTCTGGAACAATGGTCAAACATTCCCAAAGACACACTCCTAAACCTTGTGGACAGCCTTCCCAGAAGAGTTGAAGTTGTTATAGCTGCAAAGGGTGGGCCAACGCAATTTTGAACCCTGTAGACTAAGACTGGGATGGCATTAAAGTTCATGTGCGTGTAAAGGCAGACATCCCAATACTTTTGGCAATATAGTTTAAGTACTTGCATTAATCAGCTTTTATCTATATAGTAAAAAACTGTTTTCAAGTAAAAAAAACTGTTGCCATAACTACTTAAAAATATGTTAGCTGGAGTTAGGCTTTCATTTGCTCTCCTCTGTCCTAACGTCTGTTTAAAACCACATTTCCTTCTGAGCACACCATGGGGGGAGATTTACTAAAACTGGAACATGCAAAATCTGGATCTGCATAGAAATCAATCAGCTTCCAGTTTTTATTGTCAAAGCTTAATTGAACAAGCTAAGATTAGAAGCTGCCTGACTACCATTTACATCTGCACAAGTTGATAATATTGCTGTGCAATAAACTAGTGTGCATGGCATGCTGGTGCCGCACCAAGCTGGAGCATAAAAACATAACCTCACTGGCATGAAAGGGGGAGCGGTGTCCTCAGATAGATCCAGTCTTCAAACTCCTGCATGAGTGTGGACGCTGCTGCAACAGCTTGTGAAATCCTAAAGTAAGATGGTCTCAGCCGTAACTATGGCCACACCCTCTGAGGTGTTTCACCCCTCCCACTGGGGCTTGATGACAGAGGACGTGATCCCCTGTGATCAAGCCTCAGTTGGTGGGGCAAAACACGTCAAAGGGTGTGGTCGTAGTTATGGCTGAGAGGATTTCACAAGCTGTTGAAGCAGCGTCCACACTTATGCAGAACATTGCTGTGCAATTTCATTGCACAATGAACAACACTGTCACCCTGTTACAGGATATGGAGAAAACAAATCTATTGACAGGATCAACAGATTAAGTTTTTATTTTACAGAAAAACTAAAACTGAAATGCAGTTTACATTTTATTTCACTGGGACAAACACCTCTATCTCTTCAAATGGACAGTCCTCCATTAACAATAGTGTCCCACCTTTCCTTCATGCAATTTTTCTTCAATGCAAATCTTTATATTCATGATGTCGAATATGAAAAGACCCTTTGGTGTAATAGTTAGCTCAAGGAAAAACACTATTCAAACAGAATACATTGCCCAATTTTGTATTCATAGTCTAATAAAATGAATTTTTGGCATATTTCAGCTATTTAGATTTCCAGAAATAGAGCTGGCAAATGCTGCCAGTGCTGTAGTTTTATGTTTAAAGGATAAGTTCACCTTTTTTAAAAAAATATATATATAAATGCACATCTTTTTTCAGGTAAAAAACTGTGCATTTATTATTTTTTTTTACTTGGAGCCTAGAAAACATTGCACCGGCTATCAGCAGATCACGGGTGCCATGCAGGACTCCTGCAGACTTGTCAGACACTGACAGGAAGAGACAATGAATTACCACAGTGATCAACAACACTGTGATAGTTCACTGAGAACTATAAGCCGACAGCCACAAAAGCTGTTGGTACCTATAGCTTTCCATTCACAGAACTCTGTGATGGATGATTTGATCGGTTGGACGGAGCCCTGCATGGCCCCTGTTTTTTAACTATGTGCTTACCATGCTATAGGCAAAAGATGGCTACAGCATGGTCATCCAGTTATGGGAGGGCATCATATGACATCCTTACAGAACTGCGCCCCACTCGCGCCCGCTGCAAAATGCACCTGGCCTTCTCTGGGATTGAGGTGTCCTTGGGACACAGATGATCACATGTCACGGTGAAGGGCCAACCACAGTGGTCCTTTACAACATGCTTATGATGTAAACACACTTGCCTGACGCTGTCAACAGGGCACTGATTATCAGTGCAGCCCCAACAGTGCCCATCAGTGCCTAATAAAGCTAATCAGGGTCCATCAGTGCTGCCAGTCAGTGCCCATCTGTACTGCCAGTCAGTGTCCATCAGTGATGCCTATTAGTGCTCTTTATCGCTGCCTATTAATGCCCATCAGTTCCACCTATCAGTGCCCAGCAGTGTCACATATCAGTGCAGCCTCATCAGTGCCTCCTCATCAATGCCAACCAGTACCACCTCATCAGTGCCCATCAGTGCATCCTTATCAACGTACAACAGTTGTAGAGAAAAATTACGTGTTTGCAAAATTTTTTAATAGAATCTAAGAAAAACTCTTTTTTTTTATATTTTTGGTCTTTTTTTGTTTGTTTAGCAAAAAATTAAAACACACAGTTGTGATTAAATATCACCAAAAGAAAGCTCTACTTGTCCGTAAAAAAATGCTAATAATTTCATATGAGTACAGTGTCGCATGACTGCACAATTGTCATTCAAAATGCGACAGCGCTGAGAGCTTAAAATTGGCCAGGGCAGGAAAGGGGTAAAAGTGTCCGGTAGGCAAGTGGTTAAATAGTGACAGCTAGCTATCATTATATGCAGCAGAGTGGGCATTTTCTCAGAGAGTGGGAGCATGTTACATGTTTCACCCTACAAACAGGTGGAACATGTAACATGTTCTCAAAGGTGAACTTATTTAAATGAAGGGATTCAGCTTTGTTCTCATCTACTTTTGAATTTGGAGAAAGATACTACTCATCAAAATCAAATTTTACATCTCAATGTGAACACTGTGGGGTTGATTTACTAAACCTGGAGAGTTAAAAAGGTGGTGCAACTGTGCATGGTAGCCAATGAGCTTCTAACTTCAGCTTCTTCAATTAAGCTTTGACAAAAAAACCTGGTTGCCGGTTTGCAGCATGATTTCGAGCCTTGTCCAGTGCAACTTAGTTCAGCGGGTTGAAAATTATACTGGACTATTTTTGAAATTGCACTGTGGCCGTCCTGCACATATGTGAACAGGCTCCATAGAAAAGCCTTTTGGTTCACGTCATGAGAATTAGATGCGGTTAAAAACGCATCCAATTCACATATATGTGAACCAGGCCTTAAGCTGGCTCAGGTGGATGCTATTCAAAATGTAGTCTAATGAAATAGTTTAAATACTGTGCATGTACCCACTACAACACTTTTGTGGGGGATCAGTAATGGAAATACACTGTAATGTTGATTTTCTGAATAAAAGCTGGCTGGCGTGGGTCCTGTTCAAAATGCTCAATAGTTAATGTATGTAAAAACTATGCATGGACTCACTACATTATTTTGGGTCCTTTTTTTAGGGAAATAAGTAAGCACTAATGGTATTTTTTGGAACAAAACTTTGCTGGTGTGGGTCCTGTTAAAACTTAAGCCAAGAGAAAGTGTTTAAAATGAGTACATGTACTAATTACAGGCATGATTTCAGAAAAATAAATATATTGTAATGCTGATAATGTTATTAAAGGCTAGAAGGTTTGAGTCCTGTTCAAGAAGCAGTCTAGTTAAGGTGCATAATATTTTGGGTGATTTTTTTAGTATAATAAATAAAACTGTATGTTGATATTTTTTGTTGTTAACCATTTCCATACCGGGCACTTTTACCCCCTTCCTGCCCAGGCCATTTTCAGGTTTCAGCGCTCTCACACTTTGAATGACAATTGCGCGGTCATACAACACTGCACCCAAACTAAAATTGTATCATTTTCTTCACACAACTAGAACTTTCGTTTGGTGGTATTTAATCACTGCTGGGGTTTTTATTTTTTGCTAAATTAACCACTTCCCGACCAGCCGTTGCATATAAAACGGCCGGACGGTGGCAGTACAGGGTCGGGTGGCTGTTTATGAACAGCCTCCCCACACCCTGCTTGTGCGCGCTCCCTGGGAGCGCGCAGCACCGCGATCCGGTGCCCGCTGTGTCCTCCGAACACAGTGAAACACCGATCGTCGGACGGGACCTCTGTACGAGGTCCCAATCATGTGATCACTGATTGGCCAATCAGTGATCACATGCAAAGCAGTAAGCAAGATGTCACTTGTGACATCATTGCTTACTACGTGTGAAATCTGTGAATGATCACAGAGGTCACATGGTACAAGGCTATTCACAACAGCCTTGTACCATGTGACAAGCTGTGACCAATCACAGCTCACTCAGTACTTCTCAATGAGTGCAAGAATGCAGACAGAGAGAAAAGAGAAATGATTGCTTTTACATCCTATATGGGTGTAAAAGCAATCATTGTAAAAAAAAAAAAAAAAAAAAAATCTTCATCACCCCCCACAAGTAGTACAGTGTCACCATGGTGACAGGGTGACAGTATGTAAAAAAATAAAAAATAATATTATAAAAAAATAAAATAAAAATGTAAAAAAAAAAGTTTAAAAATTATAATTTTTGGTTATAAACTATTTTTTTTTTTTACTAAAAAGATAACGGAATACATTTTGGCAAAGATTTATGATGAAATATTATTTATTTGCAAAATTTTATAAAAAAAACACTTTTGTTCAAAATTTTTGGACTTTTTCATTTACATAGCAAAAAAAATAAAAATCCCAGCAGTGAATAAATACCACCAAAATAAAGCTTTATCTGTCTCAAAAAAATGGTAAAAAATTAATTTGGGTACAGTGTTGCATGACTGCGCAATTGTCATTCAAATTGTGATAGCGCTGAAAGCTGAAAATTGCCCTGGTGAGGAAGGGGGTAAAAGTGTCCGGTCTGGAAGTGGTTAACAAAAAAACACCAAAAATTTTGAAAAAAAAAACCCCACGTTTTTCTTTTTCTGTTATAAAAGTTTGCAAATAAATAATTGTTCTTCATAAATTTAGTCCAAGATGTATTCTGCTACATGTCTTTGGTGAAAATAACCCAAATTAGGATGTATTATTTAGTTTGTAGGAAAGTTATAGAGTTCACAAACTATGGGATATATCTGAATATTGTTCAATCCTGAATTACTGACAGCCAATCTAATTTCTTGAGGTCCAAGAATGTCAGAAAAGTACAGATATCCTCCAAAGTAGACAGTCCGACATACTTCATAAGAGGCATGGCGAGTTTTTTGAAGTTGTATTTTTTTTTCATAATTTTTCGGAAAGTCATATGGTACTGGCAACGGAGGCCAGTACTCAGATCTGTCATCGGCCGTGTCCGAGGTGACAGATAGCGCCGCTGCGTGGCTCTGCAAGCGCGCGACCTGCGCATGCCCGGGAGGACGCCATATGGCGTCCACCCGGAAAGCTAAAGCATTTTGCCAGCCACAAACGGCTATTGGCCGGACAGCTAATGGTTAAATACTAACTGCCGTGGGCCTTGATAAAAAAAAAGGAAATTGTTTCATTACTATGCACATACTCACTACAATGTTTTTGGATTTATTTTAGTTAAATAAATACACTACAATGGAAAAACAAACGAAACCAGCGCTCCAATCTTCATGCAAACTAAGGGATTTGTCAAATGCCAACCGAAGAGGTGCTGCCCTTCTGAGATCGGGAAATCTGACCACTGGTGAATAAAAACAAACAAAGGCGCACTCTCATCGTGCATTACCGTGGTATAACATGTAATTTATTAAAAAAAAAGGATGTATACTCACAAACCAACGTGATAATGGGCAGTATAGGTGATCCACAAAAACAGTCACAATACAACTGTGTCTAATGATGCGGATACGCTGACGCATTTCGGGAGCTGAACCCCCTTCCTCAGAGCTCTGGGTTTGCTGGAATTCTAAGTTCATCTAAACTCAGAGAAATGGGAAGGTAATGTTGAGAATGTAGGATAGAGCAAAGGAGGAGAAAGAGAGGGAGAGAAAGGGGGAGGCAAGAAGAGGGAGAGAGGAGAGGGAGAAGAATAAAATAAAAAAGGGGGGTAGGGAGAAAAAGGGGGGAGCTGCTGCAACTACTCCAGGTCAAACAGGTTAAGATAATCCGAGCAACAATCAGAGGTTTCGTACAGCAATCTAGGTTGGCATGTGCAGTAGTCCAATATATAGGTCAGTTTCCATGATATTTGCACCTTAATATCCAGTCTCAGCTACTGTTCTAAATGGAATCTAGTTAAGTGTTACACTGTTAGACTGTGCACATACTCTCTACAACAGGGCTTGATAACTTCCGGTTTCCGCAGCATCGCCATTACAATGGCAGCACAGCTGAGGGGACACGTGCAAGAGAGGTCCGCACTCCTACGCTGAGAGGAGATACCCTTTCCACCGCCATGGGGGAATCGAGGCCTGCTCTCCACTGCCTTGGGGGACACGAGGCCGCTCTACACCGCCTTGGGGGACACAAGCCCCGCTCTACACTTCCTTGGGGGACACGAGTAAGGTTTGTGCCTGGCTAGTAGGTCTGGACTCTAAATTTTAACCCCTGCTCTACAAATATTTTATATTATATTGTTTATATTACATTTTAAGCAAAACAAATGCACTATAATATTAATTACTTATTAAAGGCTGGCTGGTGTAGGACCTATTCAAAATTTGGCCTAGTAAAAGTATGTAAACCCTGTGCATGTAAACTACACAATTTGGGGGGGATTTTTAATTTTTACAAATTCACTGTAATGTTGATTTTATTTTTACTAATAGCTACTGACTACAATATTTTGAGTGCTTTGTCAGCAAATTATTACATCCTAATGTTGATTTTTTTTTTATTAAAACACTGTGCTCATAACTCTATACAACTTTTGAGGAATTTGAAATTAAAACATAAACTGCAATGTGGTGTGGGCTCTGATAAAAATATGGCCCATAGGAAGTATTTAACTGTGCATATACTGTACTTACAATATTTTGTGGTCTTTTCTGCAAAACAAGTATACTCTAATGTTGATTTTTTTGAAGGCTGGCTGCTTTGAACCCTTTTGAAAATGTAGCCTAGTGAATGTGCATGTCAAAAGACTGTGCACATACTTTCTACAATATTTGGGTGG
Organism: Staurois parvus; assembly: GCF_062004578.1. Taxonomy (NCBI): domain Eukaryota; kingdom Metazoa; phylum Chordata; class Amphibia; order Anura; family Ranidae; genus Staurois; species Staurois parvus. The sequence continues at coordinate 10,124,097 of NW_028317855.1, read as the reverse complement.
CTTCTGTCAACTTAATACGCTCCAATTTGTTTTTCATAATTTCTGGCTGGTACGGGTCCTGTTCATAACATGGTCTTGCAAAGTTGTTTAAATACTCTTACACTTTGCTCTTTCCTGGTTCTCCTTTTACCTCTCTCAGTGCCCTTTAGCATCACATACACCACCATCTCCTCCACTCCTCTTGCTGTTGGGCTCTATCCCTTGGGCCCCTCCTATTTTTTCTCTACACCTCTTCCCTGGGCCACTTGATAACCTCCCATGATTTTCAATACCTCCTTTATGCCTATGACACCCAGATCTCTTTTTCTACTTCCCAGCTCACCCCTCAATCTCTTCACTTATCACAAATTTACTGAGTGACATATCAGCAGGGATGTCACTGCCCTTCCTTAAACTTTCTAAAACTGAGCTTGTAAAATTTCCTCCTCCCTGATCCCCCACTCCTGACTTTACCTTTGAGATCAACAGCACTGTGACTGCTACCCCTCTCTGCCAATCCTTTCATTGACTTTCACTAGTCCAGCGTATAAAAGTCTAAATTCTAACCACAACGTACAAAGCAAATCTGCAGATATCGCCCAAATCATCTTTTCTGCTCCTCTCAAGACATCTTTCTTACTTGCTCCCTTGTTATTTCCTCCCACATTCATCTCCAGGACTTTTACAGAACCTCTCCTATCCTCTGGAACTCCCTAACCCCACTATGTTCAGTTAGCCCCCACCCTGTATGCCTTTAGGCGATCCTTGAAAATGCATTTATTCATGGAAACCTACTCTACCTCCACCTAAAAATCTGTACTTGAGTCATCTGCATCAGATCATTCCTTGCAGCCACTTTTTGTACCATCCCCCCCTCCAGTTAGATTTTAAGCCCCATGAGAAGGGCCCCCCGATTCCTTCTTTATTGAACTGTGTTGTAATTGTATGGTTCACCTTTATATTGTAAACAGTTGGTACTATGATGATGATTATTTTTACTAAATTTTGGTAGTTATATATAATTAGGTCTGTGAATAAAATTATTTACAAAAGGAATACCAAAGAGATTCAAAGAGATCATACACAAAGTATTAGACACATTAGAATTCCTAAATGTTATACATCTACGAATACCAATCTTTTATGCTTTGCCAAAGACACATTACAACCTACATAATCCTCCAGGATGACCAATAGTGTTCGACATTGGCTGTCAAACTGAAAATGCTAGTAAACATAACTAAACTGGAAGGCAAAGGAATATGACATTGTAGGTACTGCCCATATAGATAAAATGCTTAGTTTTATTCACATATTAAAACAAAAAAATCATGCAAAAACAATGAAAAACAACCAAATACATTAATGGTTATCAGCATTAATGAGTTCTGTCTATTTGAGTCATCAGATGGTAACTTACAACCTCTGCAACATCAACGCTTTCAACTCTTAAAAGAGTTTATCAGGAGGATAGCAGTATATTCTGGAATATAAATATGTACGAGAACCAGAATGTAATAACAGCTGTTGAGTAACAAGATAACTCAACATCTAAGTAGCCAAATGTACATATCCAAAGATGTAAACTAAAAACAGTAGACTAATACATGTCTCAAGAAGGGAGGCTCACGAGGTGAAGTCTCAAGGAACGCAAGGGAGAAATGTCCAACCGGCTCCAAAAGATTATAGGGAGAAGACTAGCAACCTACCAAAAATTGATAATAAAGCATACATTAGCCCTATAGCCCCCCCCCAAAAAAAAGGGGGAGGTATGTATATACACATATGCACACTTATGTATAGATACACATGTGTATATCATACAAACAAACTTGGAGATTATCTATATTTAGAAGATTGGTCCTTAACCACTTCCCGACCGGCCGTTGCATATAAACGGCCAGACGGTGGCAGTACAGGGTCGGGTAGCCGTTTATGAACGGCCTCCCTGCACCCTGCTTGTGCGCGCTCTCTGGGAGCGCGCAGCACAGCGATCCAGTGCCCGCTGTGTCCTCCGGACACAGTGAAACACCGATCGTCAGACGGGACCTCTGTACGAGGTCCCGATCATGTGATCACTGATTGGCCAATCAGTGATCACATGCAAAGTAGTAAGCAAGATGTCACTTGTGACATCATTGCTTACTACGTGTGAAATGTGTGAATGATCACAGAGGTCACATGGTACAAGGCTATTCACAACAGCCTTGTACCATGTGACAAGCTGTGACCAATCACAGCTCACTCAGTACTTCTCAATGAGTGCAGGAATGCACACAGAGAGAAAGAGAAATGATTGCTTTTACATCCTATATGGGTGTAAAAGCAATCATTGTAAAAAAAAAAAAAAAAAAATCTTCATCACCCCCCACAAGTAGTACAGTGTCACCATGGTGACACTGTACTGCTAGGGTGACAGTATGTAAAAAAATAAATACAGTTGCAATAAAAAGTATGTGAACCCCTTGGGATTACATGGAGTTTTGCATGAATTGGGCATAAAATGTGCTCTGAACGTCATCTAAGTCACAACAATAGAAGAACACAATCTGCTGAACATAATACTACACAAACATTAGATGTTGCCATGGTTTAATTGCACATAACATGTAAACATTCACAGTGCAGGGAGGAAAAAGTATGTATAATAATATAAATAATAATAAAATGTAAATAATATAAATAAAAATGTAAAAAAAAATGTTTAAAAATTATAATTTGTGGTTATGAACTAATTTGTTTTTTTGTTTTTTTTTACTAAAAAGGTAACGAAATACATTTTGACAAAGATTTATGATGAAATATTATTTATTTGCAAAATTTTATAAAAAAAACACTTTTGTTCAAAATTTTTGGACATTTGCATTTACATAGAAAAAAAAATAAAAATCCCAGCAGTGAATAAATACCACCAAAATAAAGCTTTATCTGTCTCAAAAAAATGGTAAAAAATTAATTTGGGTACAGTGTTGCATGACTGCGCAATTGTCATTCAAAGTGTGATAGCGTTGAAAGCTGAAAATTGCCCTGGTCAGGAAGGGGGTAAAAGTGTCCGGTCTGGAAGTGGTTAAGAACTCCAAGGATCATTGCAATGGTACCAATCAGACCCACAGCAGAGACAGCACTGGTTGTATCATGTCCCTACAACTTATAAAGAGTCCGTCTAAAAGTCAGCTGATCAACCATGTTCAATAATAAATCCCTGTGTCTCCCCCACCCTTCCATCTCCAAACAAACAGGCCCCACTTTCAGGAGTGACAGGCAACATCTGACATCACTTCCGATGCTCTGGGCATCATATCTAATGTGACCATTGACAGTCCCAGAAGAAGGGGAAATGCTGGCACTGCCATCTTAGGAAAAGGGAAGAGTGCCAGCAGGTCCCAATAAAGCTATTTTTGCTCCAAAAAGGAGCAAACATCCAAGGGCCAAAGGTTGTAACAAGGCCAAAATGTTAATTCTATTTGGAATAGGGACTAGGGCTATAGGGATTTACCAACTACTGGAGGACTCCTCAGTAATCCCAAGGTCCAACTTATTTTTAAGTTCCACTAATACAATATGATTCCTTGACAGCCTTCAGAAATATGGTATAACTTAACTTTCTGCAGATGCTAGGGTCTGTGAAAATATCATGCTCAATTACATTAGTTAGGCTTGGCAAGTTTTAGAAAGTTTCTTAACTTCTCTTCAAGAAATCCCAGGACTCCTGTTTTAAGAGGAGAGGATCTCTATTCCTACCTTTTTAATCGTGGCATCGGGATCTTTCTGAATTCTCTGGTCTACTGTCAAATCCTATCTTTCCTTTCAGGGCTTGGTCAGGTTAAACTAATAGATTTGGTAAGACTTCTTTGTGGGCTAGTAGACCTTCTATTTCCTGCCATTTTCTCTCAAATAACACAGCCATCTTTTTCAACCACTTTCTTGAACCTCCACTTTAGGGTTTTGTTGAACTGTTCCATTAAGGCTTTTTTTCAAACTTGCAGTACTGCTTGCCACCCTCTGAAAGTGATCCATGGAGGGGTCATTTATCTGAGCGCAAAAAAAATATTCTTGAGAACCAAATCAAGCAGGTCTAGCTCAGAAGCGGGAATCTACTCCACAATTCTAGTGAGGCTAGCACCTTAGGTTGCAGCCAGTCTTGGAACAGGTACACCAGGGTATACAATTCCACACAGGCATGTTTAACCTAGTCAAAGTACCAGGCAAAAACATGGCTCCCCCCCCCCCCAAAGCAAAAGTCACCCAAACCTGGCCAATATTCCAGCATTTTTCACCATTTAACTGCTTTCAGTTACCTAATTCTAGGGCCAAGTTGATGTATGCCAGCTGGGGGTCAGCACATCTGCTCAAATGGCCTCACGCATCTCTTCTCTCAAGGCAATCCATTCAAATAAAGTCAGATAGGCTTCAACATTGTAATTTTTTTTGGAAGGCCCATTGTATGGCTTTCCCCATGCCAGATGTGGCCATTTATTTTAAATTGTATTTTCAAAAGATAATAGAAAACAAACAGTTCAGTACACAGTACAATTTTTATAAAAATGAGGAGGAAAAATAGAGCACAAATGATCCTTTTTTGTCATAAGGTCAGCATAACCAAAGTCATTGTATAAGAATGACAAGAAGACATCTCTATAGAGGAATATACCATTGCTGGAAAAAGGTGGAATAGCATTTTCCCACATTGTTACTATTCTCACATTCACTATTACATATCGTAAAAGGGACTTTAATCAAATAAAAATAGGTCTGTGGATCGAATTTAAGCACAATCTCAAATAACAGATATTGGTAATTGGATAGCCAGTGGGATGATATAAATCTATGGGCTGCTGTTAAAATGTGAGCAATAACCTTCTTAGTTTTTTTGTAACCAGAAATGGGAAGCCTAAGAGAAAGTGGATGGGATCTACAGGGAAGACATCTAAAACCTGTTATATGAGTAAGGAAACAGCTCAGAAAGGTGGAATCTGGGGGCATAACCAAAAGATATGAAACAATGTACCTTTACCCTGTTGGCAACTCCAGCAGGTCTCCTACCACTTTGGATCACAAGCATCTAATCAATCAGGTGTTTTATACCAAAACATTAGTATTTTGTATATTCTCCTTATATAACACACATTTGGATGATTTAGCAGCTGATTCCCATATTTTAAGAATATAGGGCATTGAAGGGCCTGTTTCTATTTCCTCATATAAAATTGGAAGGTATGTGAGCTATCTTAGAGCCATGCAATGTCCTGGGTCACTGCATTTTGTAAGACTGCAATGTGCCTGGGCAACAAATGATAAATCTCTTGCTGTGCTGCATTGGTCATTGCCAGCTGCTTAACCAGCTCTTCTGTTTTTTTTTTTTTTGCTGCAGATTTTATCACATATACAGTTTTAACCCAGAACTGGTCTGCTTCCTCAATCTGCCCAAATCTTTACCAATTGTGGGTATCGGATAGAAATCTAGTGTCAGAAATGTATTATGTAAACAAATGCCTGCTTTATTTCTTCAGTAAAAAGTAAAGGTAAACAGACTTTTTTTCACCATAAATGAAACAGCATCAAAGTCTTTCACAACGTTTTGGACAATATTGTGCTATTTAGTTAGTCTCTTATTCTGATAAGGGCCTGTTAGGATAATGGTCTGGTTTGAATTTTGGAGAAACGCAAGATTTTTTAAAAATATTTTGCATGGAGTTCCCCCTAAAATGCATACCAGTGCCTCCAGGTGGGGTAAAATCCTGAAATGTATTACAAAAGCCCTATCTAGGATTGTATGGATTTGGGGCAAACCCCATATCCTTTTTATTTTTCTTTTGTTTTTTTTAAATGTGGTTTTCATTTTTTTCACACAAATAGAGCTTTCTTTTGTTGGTAATTGATAACCACTGAGCCTTTTATATTTTGCAATATTAATGGAAAAAGACCTAAAATTTTGAAGAAAAAACCCAACAACGATATTTTCTATTTTCTGTCATAAAATATATCCAATAAAATCACATTTTGTCATAAAATTGGGCCAAAATGCAATCTGCTACATGTCTTTGGTAAAAAAAATATCAATTGGTTTGTGCATAAGGTATAGCATCTACAAACAGTATATACAGTATATTTGAAAATTTATCAATTCTGATGTACTGACGGCCTATCTCATTTCTTGAGGCCCTAAAATGCCAGGACAGTACAAATTCCCCCCAAATGACCCCTTTTTGGAAAGCAGACAGTCTGAGACATTTAGTAAGAAGCATGGCAAGTTTTTTGATGTTGTAATTTTTTATCATAATGTTTTTTAAAACAAGGAAACTGAATAAATTTTTTTCCCCACAATTTTTTTTACATACTGTCATCAGTGCAGTTCAGCATCAAAATGTAGTTAATTTTGTGAACTTTTTTTACCATGTTTTTACACAATTTCATCAGAGAGGTTCAGTTTCACCATAGGAACACTGTACTACTCTGGGGGGGGGGGGGGGTGTTAGATAATTAATTTGTTAAATCTCCATTAACCTCCCTAGTGGTATTCCCGAGTGTAGCTCGGGGTAAATTGTCATTACCAAAAGCGGTAACCCCGAGCTATACTCGGGCTTAGCATGCGGCGCTGCATAGGGAGTCCCTGCAGAGCTTACCTTGTCCTGCGCTCCAGCGATGTGTCCCCTGCAGCGTCCCCGGCTATCTCCTCCGGCCGATGCCGGCATCCGGCTTCTGTGTTCCGGTCCCTGTGAAGTCGGGTCGTACGGGCTCCGCCGGCAGTGGGAAATTTTAAAATTTTTAAAAATTTCATTTTTTCCAAACAAATTTTACATAGTAGTATCCTATCCGGTATGTTTAATAGACTCTTGTTCGGACAGATTTCAGTGAGTTATTCCTGAAAATTACAGGCTACAATAAAAAAAACTACATATTTCCATGCAAAATAATGGTACCGCTTTCAGAACCAAAAATCTGAAATAATCATACCGCTAGGGAGGTTAATGGATGTAAATAATGTTATAATTACAAGTATATTTTAGTTAGATGAAAATATACAGTATTTAAACCATTGAGTGGTTTGCAGCATCAAACTTTCTAGCTTCCATACTGGTGTAAATATATATATAGAGTTTTCCACTATACAAGTTCTTGCCTTTTGTTGTCCCCTTAGCATATCTCACATGAATGGTAAACAGCAGCCTTCGGTGAACTTCCAATCAGGCTGTGCCCAATATATATTGGCTAGGTACAGTGTCCAATTAGTGAGCATTATATTAGCCACAGTACAGATAGGAGAGGGGGATATAAGGCCTGGTCACCCAGCTGGAGGTCTCTTTGTGCTGGGACACCCAGCAGGCAGCATGAGCTGACCTGAAGTTAAGAGGTAACTAACTTTATACCTGTATTGTACATTGTATTTTAAACATGGTTTAGTGGGTGTACATTGTGTTGTAAATACTACTTAGCGTGTAATTTGTATATATTATGTACCTCTATCAATAAATGTATATTGCAGATGGAACCAACTCTTTTGTGTAGGAACGCTCAGATCTAGCTGGATATATGTAAACACTCCTACAAGGATTGGGGTGTGTTCACAAATACACGTAACCTAGTCAGCAGGGGTGATGATCAGGGATGGGTTTTTTTACACTCTGTTTGCTGTTAAAATGAAGATCATTGTAGCAGAAAAGTTTTAAAGTTTTCAACTGTCATGAATGGATTATATTCATGACAGCTGTGATCACTAGTGATCTGTGATTGGCTACAGCTAATTACATGATACAGGGTACTGTGATTGGCCCAGGTACCGTGTGATAGCTGTAGGCCAATCACAGCATTACAGCATAGGAAATACCACTTTTAATGAAGATCATTGTAACAGCAAAGTTTTCAACTGTCATGAATGGGTTACATTTATGACAGCTGTGATCACTAGTGATCTGTGATTGGCTACAGCTAATAGCATGGTACAGGGTGCTGTGATTGGCCCAGGCACCATGTAATAGCTGTGGGCAAAACACAGCATAGGAAACAAAGCTGTTATGAAGGAATTTATTAGTACTAGGATCTGCAATTTGCTGCAGACACAGCAGTCACGTGGGGTGTGCAGCCCGCCCCTGGCTTACATGATTTTGTCTGCACGTGCCAACCAGCCACAGTATATGTACTGCGGCTGGTTGGCAAGTGGTTATTTTAAAATGTCCCCAAATGTAAATCCATCATCAATCATGTCACCCAACATTCAATCACAATGAATATCACCCGATGACCCATCAAAAAGAGACACCAATGTGCTGAGGCAATCTGATGAAAAAAAATTCTGGGGGTTCAAATATGCCTCCAATAGTGAAAAATATAACAATCAACAAATAGAATTCACACAATTTTATTACAGAAACTTGATATTAAAACCGCACATAGGCCTATAAAAACATATTGTACACACAAGTACGAAAATAAAAGTATGTAAACAACAACATTGAGGACTGTAGTTTGTGCATTTCAATGGAGATGCTGCTTCTTCAGGACTTTTCAGCCCTCAGAAACATATCAATAGTTTTTATAGACAGCATACTGAAAAACAAATAAAATATATAATGCTGCATAGATCAACTATACAATATCAAAGCATATTCAAAAACGTTTTGTTACATATTCAACAATGAACATACAATTGACTAAACACCTCCTACACCAAGAAAGACGGGAAAAAATAAATAAATATATATATATATATATATATATATATATATATATATATATATATATCTCAAAAAAATGAAAGCTACACTTTTTAATCAGAGTTTAGCATCAAGTCAATTAAACTCCAGGGATATTGATCTGGTTAGTTAAGTAGCAGAAGGGATTGTTAATCAAATTCTGCTTTGGTGCAATAGATGGGCAACAATGAGATGACCCGCAAAACAGGAATAGCTTTACAAGTGGAGGCCACTGACATTTGTTTCCCTACTTTTGCATTTGGCTAGGGTCAGTGTCACTACTGGTAGCATTAGGAGATACCTGGATCCTACAGAGGTTGCACAGGCACTCCAACTCCTCCAGGATGGCACATCAATACGTGCCATTGCCAGGAGGTTTGCTGTGTCTCCCAGCACAGTCTCAAGAGCATGGAGGAGATTCCAGGAGACTGGCAGTTACTCTAGGAGAGCTGGACAGGGCCATAGAAGGTTCTTAACCTATCAGCTGGACCGGTATGTGCTCCTTTGTGCAAGAAGGAAAAGGATGAGCACTGCCAAAGCCCTACAAAATTACCTCCAGCAGGCCATTGGTGTGAATGTCTCTGACCAAACAATCAGAAACAGACTTCATGAGGGTGGCCTGAGGGCTCAATGTTCTTTTGTGGGCCCTGTGCTTACTGCCCGGCACCATAGAGTTCAATTGTCATTTGCCATTGAACACCAGAATTGGCAGGTCCGCCACTGGAACCCTTTGCTTTTCACAGATGAGAGCAGGTTCACACTGAGCACATATGACAGACGTGAAAGAGTCTGGAGAAGCCATGGTGAATGTTATGCTGCCTGTAACATTCATCAGCAACAACATCATTCAGCATGACCATTTTGGTGGTGGGTCTGTGATGGTCTGGGGAGGCATATCCAGGGAGGGATGCACAGACCTCTACAGGCTAGACAATGGCACCCTGACTGTCATTAGGTATTGGGATGAAATCCTTGGACCCATTGTAAGACCCTACACTGGTGCAGTGGATCTTGGGTTCCTCCTGGTGCACAACAATGCCTGGGCCTCATGTGGCGAGAGTATGCAGGCAGTTCCTGGAGGATGACTGAATTGGTACCATTGAATAGCCCCCATGCTCGACTGACCTAAATTCAATAGAACACCTCTGGGATATCATGTTTCGGTCCATCCAACGCCACCAGGTTGCACCTCAGACTGTCCAGGAACTCAGTGATGTCCTGGTTCAGCTATGGAAGGAAATACCCCAGGACACCATATGTTGTCTCATTAGGAGCATTCATTGTCAGGCATGCATACAAGCACGTACAAACCAGAAGTACCAAAGTATCATTTTGAGCGGCTGCAATGAAACTTCAACAAAATGGACTAGCCTGCTGAATCATTTTTTCTCTTTGATTTTCAGGGTGAATTCAGTCCCCTGTAGGTTGATAATTTTAATTTCCATCAAACAATGGGGCATCCGTACATTCCTAACACATTACCCAGTCCATATCAGTGTAGATATCCAGCACAATATTTTTCCCCATTGAGATCTGATGAGATTTCAAAGTGCTCCTTTAATTTTTTGAGCAGTGTATATAGGAAATGGTTGGAGACACAATACAGCATCTAGTTCATATACAGTTTTGAGCAGTGTATATAGGAAATGGTTGGAGACACAATGCAGCTTCTAGTTCATATACTGTTTCAAAACTTGAAGGAAAAGTCAACTGGATCCACACCAGATGCTGCAAAAATTACTAAATGAAAGGATCTCTGTGTTTAATTTGGTTTCCTCTTGGAATATCAGTCTGAGGTAAAAATGAATTCAAATACTTTAATAAATATATTAGTAAGGGATTTATGTATATATAATGTTATTTGAAAAGTAGTTCAGCCATGTTTAAGTTATATTGTCTTTTTTTTATGTCTTGCATTTTATGTAGAATTGTCTGTGTTTAACTATGCTGGTAAGTCAGCATGTCCACAATTAAGCTACAAGGCCATTTTGGCCACAGGATCTGAGTGTACAGCCAATTACTCTGTAAATATTTCTTATCAATCATTTGTTTTTTATGTAGGTTTTAGTCATAATAAAAAGGTCATATTGTAATGATATAGCTGTTCTAAGCTATTAGATTCTCCCCAGTGGAGTTTGCCTCCTAGGCCAGGACCAGTCCTGCCTAACTGTAAGGAGGTTCCAGGTTAAAGATCATTTTAGGTGTGGTATGTGATAAAAATTTAAAATATTGATCAAAAGAGGGGAGATTGTTAAGGAATTTTGTAAATTCTGTATAAAATTGTATTCTATTTTGCTTTGCCTATGTAACACTGCGCTCCTTTTGCACACAGCGCTAATAATGTTTTCATTATGTTTACATTTCTTCAAGTCCTGATTAGAGATTAGCCTGCCTATGCAACACCCCTTACCATAAAAGTACAGTTGTAATATTAATGTGATACCTACGTAATATTTGGAAAGATGCTGAGTGTATTTTTTTGTGTCTGTTCCCTACTGCAGTAGTTATTAATTTGGAGCCACTAATCAATATGAAGATAGGAGTTGCCTATCGATAACATTTTCAGAATTAAAGTCCAGAACAATATATATATATATATATATATTTTGTGTGTGTATGTGTATATATATATATATATATATATACACACAGTGGGGCAAAAAGGTATTTAGTCAGCCACCAATTGTGCAAGTTCTCCCACTTAAAAAGATGAGAGAGGCCTGTAATTGGCATAATAAGTAGACCTCAACTATGAGAGACAAAATGAGAAAAAAAATCCAGACAATCACATTGGCTGATTTGGAAAGAATTTATTTGCAAATTATGGTGCAAAATAAGTATTTGGTCACCTAAAACAAGCAAGATTTCTGGCTCTCACAGACCTGTACCTTCTTCTTTAAGAGGCTCCTCTGTCCTGCACTCATTACCTGTATCAATGGCACCTGTTTGAACTTGTTATCAGTATAAAAGACACCTATCCACAACCTCAAACAGTCACACTCCAAACTCCACTATGGTGAAGACCAAAGAGCTGTCGAAGGACACCAGAAACAAAATTGTAGACCTGCACCAGGCTGGGAAGACTGAATCTGCAATAGGCAAGCAGCTTGGTGTAAACAAATCAACTGTGGGAGCAATAATTAGAAAATGGAAGACATACAAGACCACTGATAATCTCCTTCGATCTGGGGCTCCACGCAAGATCTCACCCCGTGGGGTCAAAATGATCACAAGAATGGTGAGCAAAAATCCCAGGACCACACGGGGGACCTAGTGAATGACCTGCAAAGAGTTGGGACCAAGGTAACAAAGGCTACCATCAGTAACACACTACGCCGCCAGGGACTCAGATCCTGCAGTGCCAGACGTGTCCCCCTGCTTAAGCCAGTACATGTCCGGGCCCGTCTGAAGTTTGCTAGAGAGCATTTGGATGATCCAGAAGAGGACTGGGAGAATGTCATATGGACAGATGAAACCAAAATAGAACTGTTTGGTAGAAACACAGCTCGTGGTGTTTGGAGGAGAGAGAATACTGAGTTGCATCCAAAGAACACCATACCTACTGTGAAGCATGGGGGTGGCAACATCATGCTCTGGGGCTGTTTCTCCACAAAAGGGACCAGGACGACTGATCCATGTACAGGACAGAATGAATGGGGCCATGTATCGTGAGATTTTGAGTGCAAACCTCCTTCCATCAGCAAGGGCATTGAAGATGAAATGTGGCTGGGTCTTCCAACATGACAATGATCCCAAACATACCGCCCGGGCAACGAAGGAGTGGCTTCGTAAGAAACATTTCAAGGTCCTGGAGTGGCCTAGCCAGTCTCCAGATCTCAACCCCATAGAAAACCTTTGGAGGGAGTTGAAAGTCCATGTTGCCCAGCGACAGCCCCAAAACATCACTGCTCTAGAGGAGATCTGCATGGAGGAATGGGCCAACATACCAGCAACAGTGTGTGCCAACCTTGTGAAGACTTACAGGAAACGTTTGACCTCTGTCATTGCCAACAAAGGATATATAACAAAGTATTGAGATGAACTTTTGATATTGACCAAATACTTATTTTGCACCATAATTTGCAAATAAATTCTTTCCAAATCAGCCAATGTGATTGTCTGGATTTTTTTTCTCATTTTGTCTCTCATAGTTGAGGTCTACTTATTATGCCAATTACAGGCCTCTCTCATCTTTGTAAGTGGGAGAACTTGCACCATTGGTGGCTGACTAAATACTTTTTTGCCCCACTGTGTGTATATATATATGTATACATACATACATACATACACACACAGTACAAATCCAAAAGGTATACTGTATGTATGTGTATATATACTATTTGTGCCTCTTTTTCACATTTGTTATATGTCGGCTAAATGTGTGGATACACAGGAGGTGAAAGCTACACATAGTGGAGGAAGAGAGAGCAATTGCTGTATGGCAGTCACTTATGGTCCCAGCAGAAAAAAACATTGTGGAGACTTCCAGAGACGGAATGTGTCACATGCCATTTGGTGGTGTTTTCTTGAGGAGGTCACCACTACAGTAAGTTAGATTTATGAATTAAATATTGTTCTTTGCTCCAAAAACCTATGATTCTAGCACCCTTATAGGTTTCAAGGAAGCTATACATAGCAAAATGGCTATAATGTGTAAATTATCAGTCCACTGAATGATTTCACTATTTTTTAATTGATCTTTAAAATATATCTAAAGTATATTAAAGCATTTTTGTGCCATCTGTGCCTTTTTGAGAGATTTCCTTTCATATCCTGTCTTGTAGCCACTCTTTCCACTTAGAGAATTGTCACTGAAATAAGTGTCCTCTATGGAAGATTTCTCTTCCTGTTTTGGTGACATATCAAAAGGGCACAGGGACAGCAATAAAAACCTAATAGGGATTTTAACTCTCTTACTCTAAATCTAAATAAAAAGGTTTACCAATAGACACTTTTAATAAATGTTTTAATGGTTGCTTTATCCGATATGACTGTTTGGTAAAAATTGCATTGCCACACTAGCTCCTTTGTTCAATATATATTTACTAAAATTAGTATATAATTGAGTATTTAAAGTGATTGCAAAGGCGCAAATGTAAAAAAAGTCATACTTACCTGTTCTGTGGAATGGTTTTGCTCAGAGCAGCCCCAATCCACCTGGGCCTTCCACCCAGCCAAGTACCTCTGCTACATGCTCACTCCTGAGCCCTGTCCTGTGTGTCTATATAAGACACACTCTCCGGGTGCTCGGCTGTGGGGGGGTTTTGGGCTGCACACTTAAGGATTTTTTACCTTCATGCATAGAACACATAAAGGTAAACAACCTTCAACCTTAGAATCACTTCAAAAATTCAAATGTATTAAATTTTTTTAAGTTTTGCTTTTTGACTATACTGTATAATTTAAAAATATTATTTCTGTGATACTTACCCCACTTTCATGGTCTGACATCCTGCACCAGTGCCAGTATCTTCTACCCAGCTTATTATAGGTGCCTGGCTGCATCTGTTCTCATTTGTTGGCATGGGATGACATAATTCCTGTGCATGTGCCCAGGCACTGTGCCAGAATGTAAAGTGACCTGTGTTTGCGCAGCTAAGTGTACATTCCACAGAATACTGCGAGAAGGCAAGTAGATTTATTTTATTTAGAAAGAGACATTGCATATAAACAGCCTGTCTCCTCTGCAATTTATAGCCTGTCTGCTCAAAGTTTTCGAAAGCAGAATTTTAGTTTTGCTGGACATTTGTTGTTTTTAAAATGGATTTCAATTCACAATGTAAAAGCCTTTAAGCATGTGCATTAAGTAATATAAAGAGATATTTCAACATGGTGGTTCATCCAAATATAACAAAAGATATATATATATATATATTTATTTATTTAAAACAAAAGTGTAATATTGTCTTTTCAATATTTGTGAGGTTCACTACCTTTTATAGATTATTGGCATGTATTCAGGAAAATTATATACTGCGTGAAGTTGCAAAGCAATCATAAATAATAGTTCCACTTTGCTGTAACAATCTAAATGGAGTGTGCTGTTCCATGACCATTTCTATAAAGTGTGATACTTTATTTGCATGATTATGAGAACATGAATCAATTCTTTGCAGTTTATATTTTTCTTAGAATTTACAGTGTAAATTATCTTTGTTTTGCATCACAATTTTCTATGGTTAAATTTTCAGTGTTTTGGGAGACGTACTGAGAGGTATATGCAGGGGTACCATTTTTGTTAGCTACTTGTCATCAGGCTGATGCTCTTACTTCAGTACCGTCTGAGTCACTTATCTGAAACAAGAATGCCACTAGTAATATACACCCTGTTCCAAATTATTATGCAAATTCTATTTAAGAGTCACAAAGATTAAATATTTTGTTTTTCAGTTTAACTCATGGATGGCATTGTGTCTCAGGGCTCTTTTGATCACTGAAAACAATCTCGGACACCTGTGATAATTAGATTGGCCGGTGAGCACAATTTAAGGAAAAAACTACTAAAGGAGGGTGTTCCACATTATTAAGCAGAGCACCATTTTCAAGCAATATGGGGAAGAAAAAGGATCTTTCTGCTGCTGAAAAGAGTGAAATAGTTCAATGCCTTGGACGAGGTATAAAAACATTAGATATTTCACGAAAACTTAAGCATGATCATCGCACTATTAAGAGACTTGTGGCTGATTCAGAGCACAGATGGGTTCATGCAGATAAAGGCACATTGAGGAAGATTTCTGCCAGATCCATGCATTGGATCAAGAGAGCAGCTGCTAAAATACCATTACATAGCAGCAAACAGATATTTGAAGCTGCTGGTGCCTCTGGAGTCCCATGGACATCAAGGTGTAGAGTCCTCCAGAGTCTTGCAACTGTGCATAAACCTTCTATTCGGCCACCACTAACCAATGCTCACAAGCAGAAATGGCTGCATTTGGCAGAAAAATGCATGAAGACTAATTTTCATGTTCACTGATGACTGCCGTGCAACCCTGGATGGTCCAGATTAATGGAGTAGTGGATGGTTGGTGGACGGCCACCCTGTTCCAACAAGGCTGCGACGTCAGCAAGGCAGTGGTGGAGTCATGTTTTGGGCCGGAATCATGGGAACAGAACTGGTCGGCCCCTTTAGGGTCCTCAAAAGTGTAAAGATGACCTCTGCAAAGTATGTGGAGTTTATGACTGACCACTTTCTTCCCTGATACAGAAGGAAGAACTATGCTTTCCGTAATAAAATCATCTTCATGCATGACAATACACCATCCCATGCTGCAAAGAATACTTCTGCATCAATGGCTGCTATGGGGATAAAAAGGAGAGAAAGTCATGGTGTGGCCTCCATCCTCCCCTGACCTCAATCCTATTGAGAACCTTTGGAGCATCCTCAAGCAAAAGTTCTATGAGGGTGGGAGGCAGTTTACGTCCAAATAGCAGCTCTTGGAGGCTATTCTGACATCTTGCAAACAAATTCAATCAGAAACTGTCCAAAAACTCACAAGTTCAATGGATGCAAGACTTGTGAAGCTGCTATCAAATAAGGGGTCCTATGTTAAAATGTAACGTGACCTATTAAAATGTTTAAAAAGTTAATGTTATCAAAAGCTATTTCAATCAAACTTTTAACTTCAATAAATATGCTGCAAACACAACAAATGACAATTTTCAGTTCTTTACAACCTATAAAGTGTTTTGAAACTTACTGTGCGTAATAATTTGGAACAGTGCATTGTAAGTGTTTTATGTTTAAAAAAATATTGTTATCATTAGGAGGTTTGTTCAATAAAATTTGAATTGTACTCTTAATAGTTGATAACATGAGAATTATGCTGACTGTTATTTACATGAATTATTTAGGTAAATGAGAAAAATATAATTTGCATAATAAATTTGGAACAGGGTGTAAATGTGATCTGTATGCTTATTTCAGGTCAGTGACAAACTTTTGCTCTGTATTTAACCTCCCTAGCGGTATTCCCAAGTGTAGCTGGTGGTAAAGTTTCAGCACCACAAGCAGTAACCCCGAGCTAAACCCAGAAACAGGGGTGGACTGACCATTTGAGCACTCGGGCACAGCCCGAGGGCCCGGGGTCAATAGGGGGCCCCATGAGATGCCCCTTCATAGGCTTTTTTGGGTGTAGTTTGCGTGTGGGCGAGGACACAGGGGCCCCATGATCCCCTATTGCCCGGGGGCCCCATGAGTTGTCAGTCCGCCCCTGCTCGGGAATACCTTGCAGCGCTGCTCTGGGATCTCTTCTTCACTTACCTTTTCCTGCGCTCCCATGATGTCCCTCCCGCAGTTTCCCCTGCAATGTCCTCTGGCAGATGCCGGCATCTGTCTTCTGGGTTCCGTTCCCTGTGACATCGGGACGTACGGGGGACGGAACTGGTGGGAAATTTGAAAGTTGTAAAAGTGACATTCACTTAATTCACTAAAATCACATAGTAAAACATTACTGTATCAAAGCATTTCGCATACATTTTATCCCTAGTGCTTTGTCCTGTGCCCTGCCTGCATTTTTACTGTTCTTTCTGCCTGGAAACTGAGAAATGTCCATGGCGTCCAAAAAGCATCCATTTAGGTCAAAAGCGGTTTTAGACCAGCTAGAGAACAGCGATAGCAAATTAGAACCACTTGCAGAATGGAGTGATAATGATTCGTAGGGAAATTTGTCATCATGCACTGAAAAAGATTTTGCAACTTTGCTCAGTGATGTGCGAAATTGGTGCTATATATCAAATTTCAGTGTTTTTGGTTTGATTATATTATTTAAATTAAATTTATTATTATATTATTTTTTATGATTATTTATTAAATTATAATTTATGATTTTGTGTTTCAAATTTTAACATACCCGGGATGTTTACTAGACTCTTGTTCGGACAGACTTCAGTGAGTTATTCCTAAAAATTACAGGCCTACAATAAAAAAATTCATATTTCCATGCAAAAAAATGTACCGCTTTTGAGCACAGAAATATGGACATAATAATACCGCTAGGGAGGCTAATATTGTGGTATAAAATAATGTTCTGTCTCATATTGTGGTATAAAATAATGTTCTATCTCATAAGAGAATTAATGTAGTAAAAATACTACTTGCTAAAAAAATTTAATTTGAGATTCAAAATCTCTACTCCTTAGCATTCTGCCATGTGGACATGTTCAGAGTTGCCCTGACACTTAAATGGAACATAGTGAGGTTGAGATACTAAAACCGAAGTGTACAAATTCTGGTGCAGCTCTATAAAGAAACCAATCCGTTTCCAGGTTTTATTGTCAAAGCTTAACTGAACAAGCTGAAGTTAGAAGCCGATTGGCTACCATGCACAGCTGCAGCAGATTTTGCACTCTTTAGTTTTAGTAACTCAATCCCAGTGATTATTTAAAGGAAGCACATAATTTTAGTTATTATCAGAGTAAACTTTGGGGTGACTTTCACATGCTTGCTATTCTATTTTTAATTTTATTAAAGAAAAAAACTATAATTGTTTATTCATTATTCCTTTTTTATTCATATTTTATTGATTACAGTCTTTTCAAAGCCAGCTACCAATAGTGCAGCTCTGCATGGTAGCCAATCAGCTTCTAATTTCAACTTGTTCATTTAGGCTTTGACAATAAAACCTGGAAGCTGAATGGTTTCTATGCAGAGCCGCTCCGGATTTTGCAATTGCCAGTTTTTAGTAAATCAACTCCATTGAGATTTCTTTTGGTGGTATTTAATCACCAGTGGTTTTTCTATTTTTTACTATAAAGACGAAAAATACAGAACATTTTGAAAAAAATATAAAAAATATATTTGAAAATAAATAATCTTTTAAATTTAGGCCAAAATGTATTCTTCTATACTTATTGGTAAAATAAATAGGTGTATATTATTTAGTGTGAAAGAGTAGACAATCTATGGTATATATGAAAATTTTCAACCTGAATGCACTGACTGCCTATATCATTTCTTGAGGTCGTAAAATGCCAGGACAGAACAAATACTCCAAAAATGATTCCCTTTTTGAAAGTAGGAAAGTAGAAAGTTCAGTGTATTTAGTAAAAAGCATTGTTAGGAATTTGACATTGTAATTTTTTTGCCACAATGTTTTGGAAAATGAAGCAAGTAAAAAAAAAAATGTTTTTTCCACAAAGATGTCATTTTAAAAAGTTATTGCTTATACACAGCATACACATTTCATCCCAAAACCTATTGGTATTGAGTGTGGGCATACCACATGTGTGAACCTTTTCACTGGTTAGATGCACAGATTGGCCTAAAGGAGCACCTTTGGGTTTTCAAGGGGCATACATTACATGTCTAATTTCCTGACTAACTTAATTTCTGAGGCTCTGAAGGGCCAGGATAGGTGAGACACCCCAAAAATGGCCACATTTTTAAAAGCAGACATTCCAGTGTATTTACTAAGAGGTATGGTGAGTAATTTGACAACTGCAGTTTTTGGAAAATGCAGTAAGAAACTAAAACATACTAAGAAATACACACCAAAACACATTCTTCTACTCTTCTGGAGTATAGTGATGCTAAATGTAAGACTTTTGCACAACCTAGACACATAGGCCTTGATTCACTAAGATGTGAGTGTATTAGCAGAGACTGACCATTCAGGCAGACTCCGGTCAATCAATCAGTCGTCTGACCAGCGTCTAGCAAGCTCATTGACGAGCGTCTATTGACTACTTTGCTATCACTGGCACATTTTTAGGTGCAATACCGGATATGTTCGCTAGATGGCGCACAAGCGCGGGCTTTATTGACATTGGCGTTCTTATGATGGCAAAAGAATTCTTAGAATGTAATAAATAGTATACCTGTATTAGAATTTTCTATTTTCTTCTATTTCTTTTCTTGCTGTGTCTCCAAAATGATCAGGAAACTAATGCATTTACTAATGAATGTCATACATTCTGTACTCAAATGTTAAACATTTTCACACTTATATCTCAAATAATTTATATACTTCTAATTTCCCAATATAATTATATATCTTCATTCTCTTTAATCACGTAACTATTCTATGGTAAAGACAAGTGCAGCGCTATAAATGCATGTGATCAATAATGAACGCATGTAAAAACCAAAAAGTGCAAAGAATTGCAACAATGATGTAATATTGTAAATGGTGCTAAAATAAGTTCATAGAATCATTCCTGAATAATGGAATGTCCTTCGTGTGAGAGTACCAACTCAGAGAGTGCCTATGAATGGCACGTGTGGTCTCTCCGTGACGGACAGTAGTGCATGAACTTGTGAAAGGTAAACCACCCTTGGGACTGGTCTACACTCACCAGAACAAAAGTATTAATGTGTATGGGTTATACACATCACACATCTGGGGGTGCAGCGGTGTGCTGGCAGTTATGGGTTAGTCATCCAGCTCCATCCATCCATCCATCCATCAGGGTGGGTGCCCAAATGGTCCTGGGGAGGAATTAGCTCAGCCACAGGAGCCAGAAAGGTGCTTAATAGTGTAGTACACTGTCACAGGGGTGGATGACCTTTCACGAGTTCATGCACTACTGTTCTTGGTTATATTTATCTTGTGTAATACCATTTTACTAGTCTATATCAGCGACCAGCTCGCTCTATCATTTTTAAACAATGTAACTATTCTACATTATAGCTCAAACTGTGTCTCCCACAGTGGTTTAGTGGTTAGAGCTCAGAACTTACAGCACTTGGGTCATTGGTTCTAATCCCAGTCATGGCTACATCCTAAAAAATGGAGATCAATTTTCTGGGTTGTGTCAGTGCCAGGAATATTGATCAAACAATTATGATTTTGCCTAATGACTAGAAAGTGGATGAATGTACTCTTCTGCCAATTAGGAAATGTGCAAGTTTCATGTCGTGTATATTTCATTGTAACATTTTTCTCTTTTAAATCTGTCTCCTTATACAACTTGACCCCCTCCCCCACCCCGTCATCACCTGTCCCATATGCAAATCTATGGATCACCGCCCCACTCTTTAACTATCTATTTACTGATCAAGTGAATGTGTCTCATTTTCTATCAGCTACAGCTCAGATCTCACATTATTATACAATTGCTGATTGTATCTCACCACTAGTCTGATTGAATTCACAATTCCTGGGCAGTCCCGTTCCCTGACCTCTAATAACCTTTAGGGCCAGTTCACACTACATGTGTTTCAGTTGCTTTTTCGGCATCACAAACGCACAGAAAGAAGGTTATATGGTTGTCAATGTCATAGTTCACATCAGCGCTTGCATTTTCAGTGCATTGCAGGTGCTGTAAACAAAGTTGACCACGCTGCATTGTTTCTGCACAGAACTGTACTGGAACACATTGAAACGTCCTTGAATGTACTAAAAAACGCACATGTCCCTAACTACATTGAATACAAAGAAAATATAAAAAAATAAGTGGAAGGGATATAAAAATGCAATGTAAACATGTCCAAAACGCATTCAAAATGTACTGGAACACACTAAACATGCATGCCAAAAGGGCATGAAAAAAACCCATCAGGAACACATCTAGACTGTTTCTATAGTGTGAACCGGCCCTTAGGACTTGTTCACACCATTGGTGGTGCAGAAACGCATGCAAGAACACACATTTTCCAGCACAGCAAAGAAATGCAATGCCCTATGTAGATGTGCGCAGGTACCATGATGAAAACGTTGTTGCACCTACACACGTCTATTAAAAACAGCCCCATTCACAGCCACAAATACGCATGGCACCACACTACTGTGCGGTTAGGTGCGACACACTTGGAAAATAACATAAAAATAAGCCAACATGGCTAAAACATATCTTGAAAATATGGGGACTCTGATGTCCGGCGACAGTCCGTTCACGAACAAGAAGCAATTCTGCACCCCTAAAACCAACATAGAGGAAAGGGATGGTCAAATTGCTGTGCTGCTTCCAAACCACCTCTGGCATGCCAGGGTCATTATGCAGGTCCTCGATGCCAGTTCTTGCCTGCGGCCACAAAATATCCACTGGCCACGAGTGAAGGTGAGTGGAGGACGTGAAGGTGGATTTCTACCAGCTTCAACCGCAAGCAGTACCACTCCTGAAAAATGAGAGCAAATAATCATTGACACGTCATCATGACAGTCAATTCTCAGTGCAGGCTATCTAGAGTGTCTTTCCTTTTTAACCATTTCAAGAGTTCAAGGAAACATTCTTGGAGCATCTACTGTGTTTGGAAAGGCCAAAGGTCCCCCCCTCCCCCAGGCACACTAATGCTTATGCAGGCCATAGACGGGGAGAAAAACGGCCGATTTTTCTTTTAAAAAATGAAAAATTGGTTGTTCAAGCGGCCGACGTTACCAGCAATGGTAAAAAAAAAAAAATCGGCCGATTTTCATCCCGTCTACAGCCGGCAAAAAGTGTCTCTGCAGAGAGCTCCGCTATTTCTTTGACAGTTCCTTGACATTTACAGCGGTTGCAACAATGTATCTATTTGTATCCATTTAGGATACAGATGTTTTTATTCGGAAACAAATAGATACAATGTTGCAACCGCTGTAAATGTCAAGGAACTGTCAAAGAAATAGCGGAGCTCTCTGCAGGGACACTTTTTGCCATACTGGAATTCCTCTCATTTTTCATCCTTCTTCTTCTTCTTCTTCATCATCCTCTTCTTCTTCTTCTTCATCATCATCCTCTTCTTCTTCTTCATCATCATCCTCTTCTTCTTTTTCATCATCATCATCATCCTCTTCTTCTTCTTCTTCATCATCATCCTCTTCTTCTTCTTCTTCATCATCATCATCCTCTTCTTCTTCATCCTCTTCTTCATCATCTTCATCCTCTTCTTCTTCTTCATCATCATCATCCTCTTCTTCTTCATCATCATCCTCTTCTTCTTCTTCTTCATCATCATCATCCTCTTCTTCTTCATCATCATCATCATCCTCTTCTTCTTCATCATCATCATCATCATCCTCTTCTTCTTTTTCTTCTTTTTGGCTTCCTCTTGCAGGTCACTGCTCATGTGCAGATTTTTTATCAGTAAAAAATCGGCCAATTTGCGCATCATTGCCGCGAAAATCGGCCGATCGGCAAATTCGGCCGTTTTTTTTTCCAACTTTACCGGAAAAAAAAATCTGCCAAAATACCGAAAAACGGCCGAACAAATAGCCCACTAACGATCCGAAAAGCGGCCGATTTTATTTTCGGCCGAAAAATCGGCCAATTTTAGACCCATCTATGGCCTGCATAAGATATGGTGTGGCCCTAGGGTCAATGTGTGTTTAGAATACTTCCAAAATGCACATACAAAAACACTCCATCCAAATGCATGTTGCATTTCTATAGCATGTTAAACAGAAGAAAAATGCACTTACATAATGTTAACATGCGCAAGTAAAAGTAGACAAAATCCACATCCTTTTATTCTGGCTTCACATACATGCATTGTGGTCTAACACCGCACTCCTGGGCAAATCACATGCAATTTGTGTGCGTTGCAATTAGAGAGAAACATTTTGCACACCTCAAATTGCACCGCATCCGGGCCAAAAATGTGCAGGACCCTTTTTCAGGGTATGCACATGTATTGTACTGTCCAAGGCATTGCACACTAATGCATTGCACACTAAAAATGTCAAATGCGTTAGTGTGTACAGTGCATGAGTGTAAAATGCTTTAGTGCACACTGCAGTGTACAACGCATTGCACACTGTAATACCGTGTACACCCACACATTGTAGACTGTAATGCACTGTACACTGTCATGCAGGATAGAGCTACGCATTGCACACTGTGATACCGTGTACACCCACACATTGTAGACTGTAATGCACTGTACACTGTCATGCAGGATGGAGCTACGCATTGCACACTGTGATACGCTGTCCACTGTCATGCAGAATCCAGCAACGCATTGCACACTGTAATACCATGTACACCAACACATTGTAGAATGTAATGCATTATACGCAGTATACATGTCCAGATATTCAAAGATTAGCCATGAAGGCCTAGCTGGTTACCTATTGGGCGACCGCAGATAGCCGAATAACGCTACACTGCATCCAGGCAGCTCTGGGAGGGTGTCATATGACATCCTGGCAGAACGCGCTCTCCGTGATTGCTGTGTCCTAAGGACACAGCTGATCACGTGATGTGGTAAAGGCCAATCACAACGGCTTTTTACCATGTGATCAGCCATGTCCAATGACACGCTGGTCACCGGGAAATGCATTTGCCGGGTCTTGGCTGCACTTTCATCACGCTGTCAGAATGTGTGGAAAGTACTGCCGAGAACCAGCAGTTATCAAAGCAGGGGTCGGCCCCGATGATCAGTGCCCACCAGTGCCACCCAACAGTTCCGCCCACCTGTGGCCAGCAGTGCCACCCACCAGTGCTGCCTCATCAACGCACATCAGTGTTGCTAAATTACTAGTTTACCAAATGTTATAATATAAACAGACTTTTATTCATTATGAGCTATTTTGTGGTTTATCGAGCAAAAAGTAAAACACACAGCAGCAAGTCAATACCACCCAAAGAAAGCACTATTTGTCTGAAAAAACTGATATAAATTTAAGATGGGTACAATGTGGCATGACCGCACAATTGTCATTCAAAGGGTAACAGTGCAGAAAGATGAAAATTGGCCAGGACAGGAAGGGGGTAGGAGTACCCAGTAGGCAAGTGGTTAATATCATTGACCCATCAATACCCAGGAGCTAATGTACAGATAAGTAGCATGTGCACCAAGTGAGATTCTGCTAGGCCCCACCCACAAAATTGCAATTACCTGTCCCTCACATGTTATTAACATATTTGCAACGGCCACAGTTACTTTACATATAAGGATCATCTCCTCAGTTGAGAACTGTGCTCTCGCCATGTCCAAATGCCAATAAAGTTATCAAAATTTTCAACCAACACAAAACCTCCAACCACTTCTCATCCACTTACACTCCCCACAACCACTTCCGGGTGCGCGCGCACGTGATGACGGACTTCCAGGATAGCCGTTCATGCGCCATGCGGACACCTGTTTGGTGCTTATTTGTTTGCAATCGCGCATTTTTATGTGCGGCTATGATAGCTTTCGCAAATGTGTGTTTCTTATTGATTTGTTTTTTTTTAACCTTGGCTAATATTTGTTGCCAAAGGCCAAAAATCAACAAAGTGTGAACTATTTTATTACTGTAAATCGAATTGTAGAAAACCTGTAGCTGGCTGCACAGTGAATGTGACATTCATTAGTACATAACAATATTGTGGTGCAAGTGGGTTTTTTTTTTGGTTTTGAAAAAGCCAGTTTGCACACACTTGCATATTCACGCTCTTACAAGCTACATTTGAGCAGATTATATAAGTATACAAAGTAACTATTAAGGTTGTTCATATATTGAACATAAAATAAACACAAAAACATCAGTCAAATATTTATTGATCAAATATATCGTCATTTATTTGGTCAGCAGGAACAAGTAGGTACAGTCAATATCTTGGTGAGTCACAAAAATAGGATTGATGTGGCAAAAATAAAACACTCCTGCTCATAAGAGCTTACAATCTAAAGATACTTCTAGTGAACTCTGTGTGCTCAGGTTATAGCAGGAAACAAAGGGGAAGATGAATCAAGTAACATTTTCATGCACATAGGATTTACTTACACAATCACTTAGTATGAAGATCCATTCACAAAAAAAAAGTCTTCAGATCAAAATATCAAGAAAACAAAGCATGTGAAAAAAACCCCTCCCACCTCTACAAATCCCCTACACATACATTTGTCAGCAAGTTTGTCAGAAAAATGCATTGGAGTCTAAATAAACAAGCAAAATTAAAACAAGGGCAGATTTTAAACAAAACGATTGACATGTGTGAGGCTTTCAATGCAAAGAGAAAAAACACAATCATTGTGCAATAACACACAAACACACTTTACAAGGCCAAAAATATGCAAACATTTCCAGCCCACTTCAAAACACAGCCTGAGTGGTGTCTGGGGCAATTCAGCACAAAATCTCTTCTTCCCCCCAACCACTACAAGCAAGGACTTAGTCACAAACCACCCGGCCTAGTAACAGGCCAAATCACTCACTACTGCACATCTTTATATAAGCTAGGTTGTATTTGGAGCACGCCAAACAAGGCCCCACACCCAATTAAGCCACACCCACCACTGACCTTAATTTGGTCAGTGAAAGTGTTTTCACCTGATGAATCCGCTTCCTACCTGCATTAACCCTTGGTATACAGGCCCCACAAATCAGAAAGAAATATACAGTGAAATGTACGTGTGCAGCATACAACAGAACATTGAGCAGGGATGTGAAAGGGAACCCCAATTGGAACCTTTATTGCTACTATGGTCACAATTCCCTCCAGATTTTTGCATGAGTTAAGACAGTCACATGACCACATCTTGTATGCAATACTGAAAATGACAAATCGATTTGACTAGTATGGTGAATTTCCCATCAATTGGCAAAACACTCCAGAAATCAAACATCACCAAACATTACGCTCTGGGCAAAGCTGATTTACAAATCCTGCGACTTACAGTAAAGTTGACCATTTCAATGCAATTTTCAAGACATCTGACACAGATCTCTATGCAAATTGCCCCTAAAGTAGTACATGTACTACTATAGAAATCAGTGTTTGAAACGCACCCATGTGGTCGCTCTAATAGCAGACAATAGGGTGCGACTTTGCAGACGATTTACAACTTGCATGTTGTGCAAATCACATGCCAAGTCCCACTCAATGTGCACGCTATTGGAGCGTTCATATTGTTGTGGTTCAAACTTGGTTGGAGCCGCAAGTAATAATAGAGTAATGAACACACTACTTTTCATGCAATTTGCTGAGAGATCGGTGTCGATTGTCTTGCAAATTGCACTTGAAATCACCATGTACCCCGACTTTGAAATCATGCAACTTCTATGCAAGTCACATGATGTGACTGTGGTGTCAATAACACCACTTAGAAATCTGCTTTAATGTGACCGGGTAGCCCCCAGTAACATTGTTTGCGATTGCCATGCAATTGGCATTACAGGCGACTTGCAAATCGTAGACCAAGTCGCACCCTATTGGCCACTGTAGGCTCTGTTCACATCCAATTGGATTGTGAACTCGTGCAACTTCACTGTAAGTTGGGCAATTGCCGCATCGGATTAGATGTGACAGTGGTGTTAGCCCCCTGTAACATTGTGTGCAATTTGCCATGCAAAGGGCAAGTTGCTGGCCATGCCAATCGCATGACAAGTCGCATCCAGGGTGTGCAATTTCAGGTGCGATTTGTGAATTGACATGGTACCTGATATTGGATATAATGAATGTGAATGTGAGTGTATTAACGTACGCCATTTGTTGCAGTGAGAGTTCAAAGGTATTTGAAGATTTTGGCCATTTATTAGCAATTTAACATCTAGACTCAAATAGAAATCGCAATGCTACACACAATTGAAAACACAACTAGTTAGTAATTCTCTAGAAAACACAGTAAAATTGGCAACTTAAACAGTAATTTTCAATTGCATATAGTGTGAACGAAGCAGGAAAATTAACAAAGGAAATAAATCTTTGAAGGCGTGCGGTCTGCTTTGCATTTGGTGGAAAAATCCATACCAGTATTTGTGACAAGTTTGATGTGTGGATTCACCAACCAAGTCTTTTCTCTCTCGCTCACTCTTCTTTGTCTCACTGGCTCGCTCTTCTCTCTCGCTCACTCTTCTGTATGTCTCTCTTTATCACTCTTCAGTATGTTTTTCTCGCTCACTCTTCTTCATCTCACTGGCTCGCTCTTCTCTCTCTCTGTCAGCTCTTTGCTTGCCAAATCCTTCACAAAAGTGGATGGAGTGTAAACCATCATTATCAAATCTATTAGTGCTCCAGGCTCTTATCTTACCCCATTGTATGACATTCACATAAGGTGCAGCTTTGAAGGTGTTTCAACAGACAAGGCCTCATTCTAATTCACATTTTAGGGATCACAGACAGAAAGACAGAAAGCAAAGATGTTGCCAGAACATCTATTTGAAGACAGCCACACACAGAGATCATGCTACTTCCTCACCGGGGTTGGGATTCAAACCGACAACCCTAGAGTTGTGAGGCAGTAGTGCTAACCACTAATCCACGGAGCTACATTGCTAATCCAGCCTGTATTTCTGTGCTGTGAATCAATCTTAGGTCCCTGGGCAAGTTCAGTGTAACTACCAGATATCTCCAATGTGACACAAATGTTGTGCTATGTTGCCAATTCACATGTATGATGGTTCTATGTATCCCAATACAAAGGATTGCAATACTAATACAGGCGTACCTCGGTTTACCAATGCCTCAGGGAACGTCATATTTGGGGTACAAATGCCAAACCATTTCAGTTAATTGGTCTGTTTACAAATGTTTGAATAATTTGGTATGGGCATGTGGCCTGGTATGGTTCAGGAGGGGGGGAGGCGCTCGCTTGTCCCCCCCCCCTTTCCTGACCTGCTGGGCTGCATGCTCAGATAAGTATCTGTTATGGATTTTGGGGGGTACCCCATGCTGTTTTTTATTTAATTTCAGCGTGGAGTTACCCCTTAACATCCATACGAGACCCGAAGGGCTTAGTATGGATGGGAGGGGGGACCCCACGCCGGGTTTTTTACAAATTGTTTATAATTCCCTGCAATACTTTTACATCAACTGTCAGTGGGGAACTCCGCCGACAGCTGAAACATGAGCGCTGCATTGGTTTTCACTACTAAAATGCTGCATGAGTTGATAACATAACTCATGCGGGATTGTAGGAGCGACAGCCATGTGTTAATGTTTCAACTGTCAGCGGGGTTCCCCACTGACAGCTGAATGTAAAAAAAAAAAAAAAAAAAGCGTGGGGTCCCCCCTCCCATCCATACCAAGCCCTTCGGATCTGGTATGGATATTAAGTGGGAACTCTACGCTGAAATTTAAAAAAAAAAACAGCGTGGGTCCCCCTCAATATCCATACCAGACCCTTATCCGAGCATGCAGCCCGGCAGGTCAGGAAAGGGGGGGGATGAGCGAGCGCCCCCCCCCCTCCTGAACCATACCAGGCCACATGCCCTCAACATGGGGGGGTGCTTTGAGGCAGGGGGGGCTCCCCCCCCCAAAGCACCTTGTCCCCATGTTGATGAGGACAAGGGCCTCTTCCCCACAACCCTGGCCGGTGGTTGTGGGGGTCTGCGGGCGGGGGACTTATCAGAATCTGGAAGCCCCCTTTAACAAGGGGGCCCCCAGATCCCGGCCCCCCCCCCCCCTACGTGAAGGAGTCTGCGGTAGATGCTCCCGCAGACTCCTTCACAAAAAAAAAAAGTGTGGTGTAAAAAAAACACAGTACAGGGTCTTTGACAAGTCCTTTATTAAAACAATGTCCCCCGAAGTAGATCCAACGTCAATCACGGCGGCGGCGGCAGGGACCCGAAAAAAGAAAAAAAAAAAAAGGTTCCACTCCCGTCGGAGGCTTCCAGCCTTGTGAAGAAGAGGCTAGCTGACAGTTCTTATATAGGTATGGGGCGGGGCAAGCCGGGCACATCATCCCCGCCCCTTACCTATTTGAGAAATGTTACCCTGTCTCTCCGCTGAGGCTAACTAGCTGAATGCAAGAGACAGTCTGACATTTCTTATATAGCTATGGGGCGGGGCCAGCCGGGGACATCATCCGAGTGACCCGCCCCATGTCACATGCTTGCTGTTCCCGGCTGGCCCCGCCCCATAGCTATATAAGAAATGTCAGACTGTCTCCTGCATTCAGCTAGTTAGCCTCAGCGGAGAGACAGGGTGACATTTCTCAAATAGGTAAGGGGCGGGGATGATGTGCCCGGCTGGCCCCGCCCCATACCTATATAAGAACTGTCAGCTAGCCTCTTCTTCACAAGGCTGGAAGCCTCCGACGGGAGCGGAACCTTTTTTTTTTTTCTTTTTTCGGGTCCCTGCCGCCGCCGCCGTGATTGACGTTGGATCTACTTCGGGGGACATTGTTTTAATAAAGGACTTGTCAAAGACCCTGTACTGTGTTTTTTTTACACCACACTTTTTTTTTTTGTGAAGGAGTCTGCGGGAGCATCTACCGCAGACTCCTTCACGTAGGGGGGGGGGGCGGGATCTGGGGGCCCCCTTGTTAAAGGGGGCTTCCAGATTCTGATAAGTCCCCCGCCCGCAGACCCCCACAACCACCGGCCAGGGTTTTGGGGAAGAGGCCCTTGTCCTCATCAACATGGGGACAAGGTGCTTTGGGGGGGGGGAGCCCCCCCTGCCTCAAAGCACCCCCCCATGTTGAGGGCATGTGGCCTGGTATGGTTCAGGAGGGGGGGGGGGCGCTCGCTCGTCCCCCCCCTTTCCTGACCTGCCGGGCTGCATGCTCGGATAAGGGTCTGGTATGGATATTGAGGGGGACCCACGCGTTTTTTTTTTTTTAATTTCAGCGTGGAGTTCCCCCTTAATATCCATACCAGACCTGAAGGGCTTGGTAAGGATGAGAGGGGGGACCCACGCTGTTTTTTTTTTTTTTTTTTTTTTTTGTGGACCTTTATTTTTACATTCAGCTGTCAAAATAAATATTATCTAGACCTTTGAAATAAGTAAAATCATAACAGAAATAATTATAAAGGATAAGAAACAAAAATAGAATCACTAGAACTAAGGAAATCGAATTAGATTACATGAAGATATGCTTAGTGCTGTTTATTAAACACAATAGACGCGAGCGAGTGCCGGCTGTCAGAGGAATCCACAATCAGATTCACTATTAGTCAGTGGCTAAAAAGCAAACGCCCATGGCAGAAGTCTAAAATGTGTTCTGCACATGCTCAGTTGTATCTGCCAAAGACACTGCACGGGCGTCTAGATTTTTACTGTGTCGATTTCCTTGAAAAAAACGATTTTTAACACATTTTTAATTTTTTTGGAAATAGCAGATATTGTTTAAAGTGAAGTCCTGATATTTGGCAAAGCAAATTTCTAAGTGAACATGTCTCTGCAGTGATTTTTCATGGTTTTAGACTTGCTTCTTAGCAAGTCTGTTTTGTGAGTCTGATTTCGGGCGTGTGTCTTTTTGTGAATTAGATTGGGCATCTGCTTATGGGCTCTGCTCAATAGTGAATTAGGTTGCAGGGTAAAAAATGACGGACGCCCATGAAAATTGGGCTTAAGCCCATAAATATGCGCCCACGCCCAATAGTGAATCAGGGCCATAGAGTACCTTTAAACTTTCAAGTTACATTTCGGCACAAGCTTTGGGAAAATATTTTTTTACATAACGTTGTCAATTAGTAATATATTTCCAACAAACCGCATAGGAACACTTAGAATTACACATGAAAACACATTCTTCTATTCCTTCCAAGTATGGATATACCATGTGTGAGATTTTTCCACAGACTAGCAACAAACAGAGTGGCCAAAATTCCAAGGAGCACCTTCAGGCTTTCATGGGACATACATTATGCATCTAACATTCTGACTACCTTTAACATAATTTGGAGGCCTTGGAGAACCAGAACAGTTGGGACAATCACAAAATGACCACATTTTGGACTCTGAAAACCCCAAGGTGTTTTCTAAGAGACATAGTGACCCACTTGCAAATTTAAATTTTAGCCACAAGATTTTGGAAAATGTAGAAACAAAATAAAAATGTATGTTTTACACAAAGTTGGCACTTTAATAGTACATTTCCCATACACAGCATGGGTATACTAATAATTACGCTTCAAAAACACATTATCCTCCCAAGTATGGGGATACCAAATGTGTGAGACCCTTTCAATGTTTGGACTGATTATGTGCTGGACATTGCACCTCGTGTATCACAAAAATCAACCAAAAATGTATGACAGTGAACTGTAATGCTTGCCACTGCATGAGTGGTCAGGGCGTATTGCTTAGTGTAGCATCACCTTTATAATTCCCCATTCCTAAAAGTCAAGCAGGTCTAGACAACTGGTCTGTGGCTGCCTCCATAGCACAATACTATGTTCACTGGCAAAAAAAAAACACATGAGGCTGAACAAAGGATGAACAAAACAGTATTTGTTGTACCATTAGAGCAGTTGTTCACAGAGGATACGTGGGACTGGTGTCTCACAGGAATGCTGTAGATGGGACATGCAGATTGGTCTGTACTGGGGGTCAGGCAGAAACATGGCAAGCAAACAGGCAAATACCTGGTCCAAATATCAGGAAAAAAACATAATCAATAAACAGGTTAGTGTCAGTACAGACAACAGGCAGAGAAGTGGCAAGAAAACAGCCAAATGATCAGTCCATGCAGTAGGCCAATTGTCATAGAGACAATCTGTTGCTGAAAAAGTAGGCCAATTGACAGGCCAGTTCAGGTGACAGGGAGAGACATGGTCAGTATGCAGGCAAAGGATCAGGCCAGGCAGAAATGTGATCGATTATCAGGCCAGGGTAAGTTCAGGCAACAAGCAGAAATGTAGCCAGTATGCAGGCAAAAGATCAGTCCAGGTGGCAGGCAGAAACATTGTCGATAAACAGATCAGGGTCAGTCCAGGTGGCAGGTAGAAATATGGTCAATTAACAAATCAAGGTCAGTAAAGGAAACAAGCAGAGACATGGTCAGTATGCAGGCAAAATATCAGTCTAAAACAATTCTTTTTCAGCAACAGATTGTCTCTATGACAAAATCTCAGCCCTGTCCTGCCCCAACCTGGCTACTTCTATATACAACAGTTTACTGTCATCCACCGTGAACACATTGGCCCCCTTCACTACACACAGAATTAGGCCCCGACCACTACAGCCCTGGCAAACAGACAATACCAGATGCCTCAAAAAACGTAGCCATGCTCTTGAGCGTTTATGGCGGAAGACTAAGACCCAACAAAACTTTGACCAATATAAATACAGAAATACAATTCTTGTCACACTGCTAAACTGACCTATTGTATCACTCTTATTAACACCCTCTCAAGCAATCTCCGTCAACTCTTTTCTATCTTTAACTCTCTACTTTGTCTTTCTTTACCTCCACCCAATAAATTGCTCACTGCCCAGGAGATCATTAATCATTTAAAAAATAAGATTGATACAATTCGTGACAAGATCCCCACTGTACAGATATCTCCCTCACCCTTGTCCACCTGCACAATCTATACTTCCCTTGTTTAACCCAGCTACTATAGAGGAGGTTGGCAAACTGTTTTCTAAAGCCTACCTAGCCAGCTGTGCCCTGGACCCTGTTTCCTCACAAATACTACTGTCACCTTCTGGTTCTATCCTCTCCCTTTCTACTGGCATCTTCCCCAACTCTCTAAAACATGCGCTAGTGTAAGGGATTTCCGGTGAAACGAATTGTGAATAGAAATGCACATGAGCATTGAAATGTCCGGAGAAGAATGACCGGTTGTGCACATGAGCGCGGAAATGCGCGATTGCGCACATGCACTCGCACGGCGCCAGACGGACTATTTTAAAGGGTGTCCCTGCCCATGTTGAGTGCTGACTGGTCTTCAACTCCCCTGTGTCCTGCTTGTTCCTGTGTGATTCCCTTGTTGCTGACCCAGCTTGTTCCTCACCTGACTGATTACCCTCCTGCTTGATACTGGTTCCTGACTTCGGCTCTGCTCCTGACTTCGGCTTTGCTTCTGATTCTGTACCGTGCTGCCCGACTGTTGATGACCCTGGCTATTCCTATGACACTGCTCCTGTCTCTCCCTCTCGCTTTCTGCCTTGCTTTGGTACACACCTGGCGATCTACAAAACCAGCTCTGCATGTTACCACTGTGCCTGAATCAGAGGATCATCAGTCTTCCAAGGTCATTATCTGCAAGAGCTGCAAACAACAACTACTGGCACTCTTGTTCCCCTGGGTCCTAGACTCCCTCTGTTCCAACTCCAGTGGGGTAAGGGCTAGTGACACAAGTGAGGCCGACCTCGTCATTTCAGTCTCCCATCAGGTACGTGACAGCTAGTCACCTCCATACTTAAAAAGGCCTCACTGAACCCCACCAATCTTAACAACCTAAGACCCATCTTCTTACTCCCTTTTGCCTCCAAACTCCTTGAATGTCTAGTCTTACTAACTGCTAAAACCAATGATTACTATTTCGTACTCTTACTCCTCTTGGACCTCTCTGCTGCCTTTCATACAGTTGACCACCCCGTCCTCAAAAAACTCTATTTACTTGGGTCTCTAAGACTGTACTCTCCATTGGTTCAAATCTTACCTATCTCACCGCACCTTCAGTGTCACTTACAACTCTACTTCCTCCTCTACTACTCCTCTTACTGTTGGGGTCCCCCAAGGTTCTGTCCTTGGACCTCTCATATTCTCGATCAACACTTCTTCCTTGGGTCAGCTGATAGCTTCCCATGGTTTTCAATACCATTTCTTTGCTGATGACGTACAAATCTATCTCTCTACTCCTCAGCTCACCCCATCATTTTTCTCATGTGTCACCAATTTACTAACAGACATATCGGACTGGATGTCACACTACTTCCTAAAACTCAATCTATCCAAAACTGACGTCATAATATTTCCTCCCCCACATGCCTCTT
This sequence comes from Staurois parvus, assembly GCF_062004578.1. Taxonomy (NCBI): domain Eukaryota; kingdom Metazoa; phylum Chordata; class Amphibia; order Anura; family Ranidae; genus Staurois; species Staurois parvus. The sequence continues at coordinate 10,089,922 of NW_028317855.1, read as the reverse complement.
CCCCTGATTTCTCGGTCAGGATCAATAGCACTACTATCAACCCATCCCTGCATGCCTGGGTGCTAGGGGTAACCCTGGATTCTGAACTATCCTTTCAGGCCCACATCCAATCCCTGTCCAAATCATGCCATCTCAAGCCAAACAGGTAAATGCTAGTCAGATACATGAGAAACATCTTCGCCATACCCTCACTAATATAGTAGTGAGGTATAGTAGCTACAAAACTAGGACAAGTTTTAAGGGACAGTGGGGACAAAAGTAACAAATGTCACCTTATTCCATCTTTGGAGCATACACAATATTTTGGAGGGTCTTCGCCTTGTTTTGGTAGGAGGGAAAATATCAAGAAGTGTTACTCATGCAGCCAGCTGATTGCATTAGATCAAAATGTTTTCATATCTAGGGTTTTCCTGATACAATTAGGGCTGTTAATTCTCTACATGATAATTTAGGAAAAATCCAGATCTTTAAGAATTACATAACATCCGCAAATTGAAATATTTAGATGGACATTTGTTTATACCAGTAAACACATTTTGTACTTAGCAGGTAGGACTTAATCACCTGGTCATTGAAATTTATACCTCCCATTTATAGACTATATTCATGAACATAAGTCTTTGGACCAGACCAGACCTTTCCAGATTTCTGACTGAGGTGTCTTGGAGGATGGAAGAAAGGACATAACATCCTGCTTGTCCTTTTTATTGACATTGCTCAACCTTGCTGACTCTTCCCTTTTCAGGTTTGTGGTGACTAGTCTTTGTGGAAAGCCCTTGTGATTTGTTTTCATTGTACCACAAGCTACAGTTTGCTGCAGAAAAAAAGGCTGGAAAAGTGGCATGCTGGTATAGAAATTATCCACATAGAGGCGGTATTCCCTGATGGAATGATTGTTATTATTCTGCTGTTGCCCATATAAGTGGGCATCCTAGGGGATCCAGATGGCTATCCCTCCCTTCATAAATTCAGAATTCATATGTGTATCCTGTGGCCCTCTCTCACCAATGCAGATTTTTGGAAAGTATACATTTCAGAATAAATTTAGGGATGAATATTGATAAGTGGCTTTGAAAAGGCATCTCATAATTATTTTATAGTGTGTCATGGTCATAATTGAGGAATACAATGGCATATGGAGTGTGGACTAGACATGTGCAATTCGTTTTGGTCCAAAACCCAAATCTGGACAAAATTTTGGGTTATTTGGAGATTCAGATGTATCTTAATCTCCAAAAATAACAATAGTAACAAATTTAGTTGAAATTTGTTTAGTTTTGTTTAAACATTTTGTAATGAATTCCACATTTTCAGAAGGATTAGAATTCAAATCGATTGAAAGTTGATCGACTGATCTGAATTCTGTGTGAAGAATAACTGGTTGTTAAGGAGCAAACCGGCGAACTGGCCACTGCATGTCTGACAACCGATGGCTCATCAGCTGAACGTAAACAAAAGAATGGCTTGCAATTAAAAATTCTGCAAAAAAACAGAGTGGGGTTTCCCCCACATCCATACCAGGTCTTTATACAAGCATGAGAATGTAAGAAATATAGCACCTAATCTCTCATAATTAGCATAAAAGAAAATCCTCAAAAGGGGAAAAGCCCCTAAAGTGATGGTAAATTCCTTCGAATATCACATTTTGAAAAAAGGTGATAGATGTCACAAAAAGAAAAAGGTCCTCCACCAACACCATACACAGCCTCTTACCAGAAGGCAAGACCACAAAACATGCGGTCTTACACAGCATTTGAAATCAATCACATGGAAGAGCAAGACCAGAAAGCTTCGCCACCTGGAGGCACCTCCACAGCTCGCACCACAAAGGTTGTACTTCAAAATAGTGGTCTTGCAAACATGAGAAAGAGAATATGGAACCATGGGCTGCTTCACCAAAAGATAACTCCTCAGGCAGTAATGCAAGGTTAAACTTTGTTAAACCAACTCAAGATGTATAAGGTGCACATAAAAGAGAAACAAAAAGCTCCTCATGGCATAGTATTACAGCAAAGCAGTGTTTAATAAAAGAAATACACTTACAAACCAACATTAATAAAAGCATATGGGTTTGCTTATTGTTTCCAACCAACAAAATGGCCACCGTGCATGGCACGATGACGTCAGAGGACGTAGCTCCACCCTACGCATTTTGTCACAAATGGCATTATCAGGGGCGTGGCTTCTGACATCCATCATGCTTTAAATAGCGCCAGAGAGGAAATGATCCACTCTCAGCTGTGTTCCACATACCAGAACTGTAAGCTGAGCTTGCCAAACCAAGAAGCAGACAGAGCCACCCAGAAAAGCAATACAGCTTGCGCTCCAAACAGAGCAAGACAGAAATTATAGGCAAAACAACCAAAAACAATAATTAACATCGTCATAATTAGAATTATAACAATGACACCAATTATCTTAAATTGCAGCCTGCACTGTATAAACAAAAAAAAAAGGAGCACAAACCAGGGTAAAAAAATTACACCAAGGGACAAATACTAATCAATATTAATTGCAAAGTAAGAATATTATTATTATACAGTATTTATAAAGCGCCAATAGTTTGCTCAGCGCTGTACATTACAAAGGGGGAGAGAACAATACCAATACAATGCAAAACATGTGGGAATTGAGGGCCCTGCTCTTTCGAGCTTACAATCTAGGATAGAGGGGATGGTGGCACAGGAGGAGAAAGCTGTGGGGAATGGAGTGGTAGGAAGAGTGGAGGAGGTCAGCAAGTTAGCAGGGGGTGGGGTAGGCTTCCCTGAAGAGGTGGGTTTTCAGGGTGCGCCTAAAGGAGAGGAGAGTAGGTGATAATCTGATGGGTTAGGGCAGGGAGTTCCAGAGGATGGGTGACACCCTGGAGAAGTCCTGGAGGCGGGCGTGGGAGGAGGAGACCAGGGAACTAGAGAGAAGGAGGTCTTGTGAGGAGCGGAGTGTGCGTGCTGGGTGGTACTTGGATATTAGGTCAGTGATGTAGTTCGGGCCAGTATGGTGGACAGCTTTGTACGTCAGTGTTAGGATTTTGAATTTGATCCGTTGCACAATTGGAAGCCAGTGGAGGGATTGGCAGAGGGGGGTGGCGGAAACGGAGCGGTTGGAAAGGTGAATGACTCTGGCAGCCGTATTTAGGATCGACTGAAGCGGGGATAGCCAACGGCGAGGAAGGCCAGTGAAGAGGGAGTTGCAGTAGTCGAGTTGTGATATGATGAGGGAGTGGATGAGCTGTTTAGTGGTTTCTGGGGTTAGGAACGTGCAGATTTTGGCGATGTTGCAGAGGTGGAGTCTGCACGAGTTTGTTAAAGATTGGACTTGGGGCTGGAAGGATAGGTTGGAGTCCAGAATGACACCAAGTACTCTGGCCTGCGGGGCAGGTTTGATGGTGGCATTGTTGGATGTGATGGAGAAGTCAATGGGGGGTAGTATCCGGGCTGGGGGGAAGACAGGAAACTCAGTTTTGGAGAGGTTCAGTTTAAGGAAGTGGAGCGACATCTAGTCTGATATGTCGCTCAGTAGGTGTGTGATTCGGGCAGAGACTGAGGGGGTGAGGTGGGGGGTTGAGAGATAGATTTGTGTGTCATCGGCATATAGGTGGTAGATGAAGCCGTGAGAGTGTATGAGTTGGCCAAGGGAGGAGGTGTAGATGGAGAAGAGAAGGGGCCCGAGGACAGAGCCTTGAGGGACCCCAACAGAGAGGGGTAGTAAGGGGGAGGTGGTAGCATTATAGGTAACGCTGAAAGAGCGTTGTGACAGGTAGGATGAGAGCCAGGAGAGAGCAGAATCTCTTGGGCTGAGGGAGTGTAGTATTTTGAGGAGGAGGGGGTGGTCGACTGTGTCGAAGGCCGCAGAGAGGTCAAGGAGTAGGAGCACTGAATAGTGGCCATTAGCTTTGGCGGTTAGCAGGTCGTTGGAGAGTTTGAGTAAGGCTGTTTTTGTGGAGTGTAGGGGACGGAAGCCGGACTGTAGGGGATCGAGGAGGTTGTTGTCGTTGAGGTGAGAGCATAGGCGGGTGTAGACCAGGCGCTCGAGGAGTTTAGATGTAAATGGGAGTAGAGAGATGGGTCTGAGGTTGTTCGGGTCATTGGGGTCCAGGGAGGGCTTTTTAAGTATGGGGGTGATGTGTGCATGTTTCAGAGAGGAGGGGAAAGTGCTGGAGGAGAGGGAGAGATTGAAGATGTGGGTGAGGGAGCGTAGGATGGAGGGGGAGGGAGGTCGTAGGAGTTGTGAGGGGATAGGGTCGAGGGGGCAGGTGGTGAAGTGGGCATCAGAGAGGATCTTGGAGACTTTCTCGATGGTAGTAAGGTCAAAGGTGTGAAGTGTTGGGGGGGCTTCAGTATGAGGAATGAAGGGTGGGGTGGAAGTGGAGGTCAGAGCAGTGGTGGCGCCGTGGGAGAGGGGTGATGAGGGGGTAGCTGAGTGAGGGGGAACAGGGTTGGAGGGAGTTTGAGCATCGACGAAGTCCCAGCGGGTTATGTCGAGGGAGAGGGGGGATGAGGGGGTAGCTGTGTGAGAGGGGACAGGTTGAGAGGGCGTGTGAGTTGCGACGATGTCCTTGCGAATTGTGTCAATCTTGTTTTTGATGTGACTGGCAATCTCAAGGGCAGTGAGTGAGGTGCTGGGTGGAGGTGGGGGTGGCGAAAGTAGAGAGTTGAAGGTGGAGAAGAGTCGGCAAGGATTGGAGGAGAGGGCCTTGATGAGGGTCAGGAAGTAGGCTTGTTTGGCTGCGTGGAGGGAGGAGGTGTAGGTGTGGAAGGCAGATTTGTAGCGGGTGAAGGCTTGTTGGGATTTGGTTTTGCGCCATAGTTGCTCCAGGGCACGACTGTGTCGTTTGAGGGTTTTGGTGTGATCAGTCTGCCAGGGCTGGAGCGGTCGGGGTCTGATGTTGCGTGTGGTTAAAGGTGCTAGTGAGTCAAGGGCTGTTGACAGCGCGTTGTTGTAGGCAGTCATAGCCAAGTCGGGGCAGGACGTTTGATGTGAAATGAAAGAAGTGACATTTCTACTACTCAAGCAATTGATGCTACATTCAGCACACTTTCTGCAAGGGTAAAAGCCTTTCATCTGATCAAAAAAAGTTGTTTTATTAGGAGGCTCAACCACATTAGGGGAGACAAAAAGTTTTAATGGGGGGACACCTCTATATATAATTCTTGGTGATTCCGGTAAAAGAGGACCCAGAACTCTCTCATTTTTAAGAATATTCCAGTGTTTAAAAAGAATATTCTTAATTGTAGTATGTTGGGTAGAGTAAGTATGTTGGGTAGAGTAAGTGGTAAGTAAAGGACAACTATTGAAAAAGTCATCAACTTGATCCCTCTGTTTGGATAATAACAAATTTTTTCAATCTAGTTGATTCACCTCAGATATGGTGCTCTCTAATTCACTAGAATTATAACCCTTAGCCATAAAGCGTTGTTTAAGAAGGGAAGCTTCTCTTAGATAGTCAACATGATGAGTGCAGTTTCTCCTAACTCTATGAAATTGACTTCTGAGGACCGACCGCAACCACGCAGGATGACAATTGCAAGTATTTATTTATTTTTATTTATTACAGGTACTTATATAGCGCTTTCAATTTACGCAGCGCTTTACATATTGTACATTCACATCAGTTCCTAACCCTCAAGGGGCGTACAGAGTATCTATAAAACCCTTGCAGTCCGTATCCTTGAAAAAAATGGAGGTAATTAAGTTACCCTCCTTGACAGAATTATTCAGATCCAAAAAATGAATCTGCTCCTTACTTGATTTGAACTGTTATTGTTAAGGGAATTAATAAACAAACGTCTCCAAAGAAGCAAAATCTCCATCCTATAGGAGGAGGACGTCATCGATGTACCTGTAATTCAGGTCTATTAATGCCATAAATGACGTTGTCCTCCCATTTGGCCATACTAGGTGTGAATTTTGCGCCCATGGCTACCCCAAATTTCTGTAGGTAATAGTTTCCCCTGAACCAGAAATAGTTGTGATTCATTACGAAATTCAACAATTGCAAAATAAACAGTTCTTGTATAGGAGATAAATTGGCATCCCTATTCAGAAAGTATTCTACTGCCTCTCTTCCATGCTGGTTAGAAATAGGGAAGTCACATCAGCCGTAGCCAAGATGTAACCTTCCTTCCACCTTATATTAACTATGTTAATCACCTATGTGGTGTTCTTCACATAGGCAGGAGTTTGAATGACCAAAGGCTGCAAAAAAGAATCAATATATTGACCCACCCTAACAGTAACAGAATTGATCCCATTAATTATGGGTCATCCAGGGGGGTTTAAAGCATCCTTATGGACCTTAGGCACATAATAAATGACTGGCACATGGGGGCCGAAGTTATCAGAAAGGCTTGTGCTTTCTATAGTTAAATTTTACTCCGAAAGCCCTCATTAACTATAACCTGCAATGCTTTCTTATAAGTAGAGGTAGGATTGCAGATTAAAGATGAATATGTATTTGTATCCGAAAGAATACAATTCATCTCCACATTATTATTATTATTATACAGTATTTATAGAGCACCAATAGTTTGCTCAGTGCTGTAATAAGCCTCTTTACTCAAAATGGCAATGCCTCCGCCTTTATCAGCAGGGCGAACTACAATGTCATTTCTCTCCTTAAGCAATTTTAAACCTGCCTCAAACTTCAAATTTCCTATTGTTTTTTTTTACTTTCACTTCTTCCAAATCCTTGAGAACTAAATCTCTAAAAATTGAAATTGAAGGTGGCATACTGCCTGAAGGATTAAAAAGAGATGCATTAGCTAAAGATGAATGTCTTATTTCATTGGCCTCAGCCAGAATGTTCCTCGTAGGGTTAGAAATGAGGTGTCTTTTCACACTCAATTTATGTACGAACTTGTGAATGTCCATAAAGGTCTCAAATTTGTTAAAGGAGTGCGGCGGGGCAAACTTCAAACCTAAACTAAGTACATATTTCTCATTGTCAGACAAGGTATAGGAGCGAACATTAAAAAGGCCAGCGTCAACTAAACTTGCCTTCTTTTTAGATATGATTCTCCATCCCCTCTGGAGCTTCTTTTTGTTCTACCCCTCTTTTTATAATTTGATTTTCCCTGGGAAAAAGGGCCAATCCAGATTTATTATTGACATTAGCAGTGGGTTTATTTCGTTCAGGCATCACATGTGGATGCTGAGTAATATATCTATCATCATAATTGTAATGGTTATTGGTATGGGACATGAGAGGGTCATACCTATTGGAAGTAGTGACCGGTTGTCTATAATTAGCATGAGGGTGACCCCATCTATGTCTTCCTCTGCCTCATCTCGGTGTTGCTCAGTATAATTAAAGGAATCCATCTCATAAAAGAATGAGACTGTGGATTAACTCCAGGAGTCTTTTCCTGGTTGATATTGTTAGAAGATGAATCATCAGAGGTAGTATTATTATTGGTAACGTTAGATCGAGATTCCTGGCGCTGCCAATGAAAAACAACATTATTGGTTTTATAATCCTCAAGATCCCTGGGATACTTTTTCTTTTTCTTAGTAATTTGTTCTGATTCTTCCTTCTCTAAAAATGTTTATAAATTATCTGATTTCTGTTTATAGTCCTCCGATTCCCTACATGTGCAATTTTTTTCTTTCAAGGCCAAAATCTCTTCATCTATACAATGAAGCTTATGCTTCTTTCTAGAGATGATAAAAAAACTCAAGATATTCAAACCTGCTTTACTGAAAAAATTAAACCATTCTGTAGTGTCGGTTTCATCACTTTGAGGGGCCAATTCCTCTCTCAAGCTCCTCGGTACTAAGTTTTCCGTAATATACTTTTCCAACAGAACCACATCCCAGTTGGTATGTAGCTCTGAAGTAAGGAGATTTTTGAGCAGCAAAAACATACCTCCAATATTATTATTGATGTCAACAGTGTTATTGAACACATTCTCTGAATTAATAACATGTGGCCCTAAAATCAAAAATATCCATTTCAATAGACAAAAAGCTGCAAAATATAAATATCACAATAACAATTATAAACACAAATAATTATTCGCTAAATGTCTGATAGTCAGAGAGAATAAAGCTGCTCACATAAAATTGCTGGTAACAATAATAGTAAAAGACTATCCGAAATTTAGCGCTTAATCTCTCATAAATTAGCATAAAAGAAAATCCTCAAAAGAGAAAAAGTCTTTAAAGTGATGGTAAAGTCCTTTGAATATCACATTTCGAAAAAAGGTGATATATGTCACAAAAAGAAAGGAGGTCCTCCACCAACACCATACACAAACAAGCATGCAGTCTAGAAAGCCAGGAAAGGGGGGAGACAAGGGAGGGCCCCCCTAACCATACCGGGCCACATGCCCTCAGCATGGGGGGGAGGTGCTTTGGGTAAGGGGACTCCCCCAAAGCACCTTGTCCCTATATTGATGGTGACAGGGGCCTCTTCTCCACTACCTTGAGTGATGGTTGTGGGGGTCTGTGGGCAGGAGGCTTATTGGAATCTGGAATCTTCCTTTAACAAGGGGATCCCCAGCGGGGTGACCCTGCCCACATGTCTACCTCTCTTTGAACAAGTGTCATTATGATTGGGTCAGCTGATGAGTTATCCATTGTTAATGATGTTGCAGCTGACTTACCTGCCCGCTCCTTAATAACTAACTATTCTTCACACAGAATTTGGATTGGTCGATCAATTTTCGATTGGTTCAAATTCTAATCATTCTGAAAGTGTGGAATTCATTAGAAAATGAATTAACAAAATTAAACGAAACAAAACTAAAATTAATTCTGAAACTAAATCAACAAAATTAAAATTAGTAACATAACAAATCTTCTCAAAGAAAACTATACCAATAATAGGAGCAAAGTTAATTTTTTTTATGATTCCCATGTTTAAGGTAAGAATGTTTTGAATTTGTCTTTGTGATAGGCATCAACTCAAATGGGAAGGCATAAAAGGAATTGAGATTACGGGCAATGTACTGTCGGGCATATGGTTACATTGATCCACAATTAAATTGAATAATACTTGCCACTTCACCAGGATTTACTGCACTGCTGTTGTTTGTAGTTTAGTAGGGTGTCCAGTAAGTCTGACTCTTTTAGCAGGGACACTTTAATCCTCTGAATCAGGGTTGGCCATTATTGAACCGCTGCTTTTCACAGGTTAATATTCTGAATCAAAATCTGACGCTGAGAGCTTCTTCCTGCTGCTGTTATCAGCCATGCTCATAATTTAAAAGACCTCCTCACTTTTTAATCATGTTTGGCAGTGGCTGTACTGGTACCTGATAAGCTAACTGGCGTTCAGGACAGGATTCTGGCTGGCAATACGGTTACTGTTACTTTATATGCTGACTCTGGTGACTGGTGTTGCAATGATCAGAAAACTGTTGCTGGCTTGACTGGCTCTGCTGACACTGAAAGTGATGTGGCTAGTGATCAGGATAATGTTACTGGTTTGACTGGCTCTGTTCATTGGTGACACTGACTGATGCGGTGGTGATAAGGAATACTGTTGCTGGCTGAACTGGTCTGGTAACTAGAACTGGTGTGGTAGCAGTAAGGAACACTGTAAAACTGTGATTAGTCTGGCAATTACCAGGAACACTATTGCTGGCTTACCTTTGTCTGGTGACACTGTGACTAATATGGCTAGTGATTAGGAACACTGTTGCTGGCTTTCGCTGGGATGGTGACAATCAGGAATACTGTTGCTGGCTTACATTAGTCTGGTGGCTATCAGGAACACTGTTGCTGATGTACACTGGTCTGGCAGCAATTAGAAACACTATTGCTGCTGTACACTGCTGCTGGTGTATACTGGCCTGGTGTCACTGACACTGGTCTGGCAGTAATCAGAAAACTGTTGCTGGCTTTCGCTGGTCTGGCAACACTGTGAATGATGTGGTCAATTCTTACCAACACTGTTTCTGGCTTACACTGGGCTGGTGACACCAGCACTGGTATGGGAGCAATTAGGAACACTGTCATATGCTTACAGTAGTCTGGCAGCATTCAGGAACACTGTTGTTGGTGTACAATGGTCTGGCATCACTGACATGAGTATGGCATCAATCAGGACAGTGGCTGGCTCTGCTGGTCTTGTACAATAACTGGTGTTGGTACCGATCAAGGACACTGTTGCTGGCTACACTGGTGACACTTGGGATTGGTGTAGCTGGCATCAGGTACACTGTGGCTGAATGTACTGGTTTAATGACACTGGGACATGGCTTCCAGGGTATCCAGGAATGTGTATGGTACTGGGATACCTTAGTATTGGAAAGGAGGACGGAAGGACAGAAGTGACACCAGGACAGCAGCTTACAGGTGTTGCAAAATGGCTTCCCTCAGACCTTAGCATCTCTCTACTACATTTGAAACAAATGGTGGATTCCTAACCTGAAAGCCTTCATGAAAGCCTAATCCCCCCTCTGACAAGGTGCCTCAGCAATGCCCCCAAAACTGAGACAGTATAGGGTATAGCCCTGCCAACAAGGGTGCTTACAGTCCCAAGGACAGCTACCTGGCCAGCAAGGAAGTGGAGGTAGCATTACTGCTTTAACCCTGAAGTGTAACTCACTTAAGTTTGTAGTGTCTCTGAGTAGGACAGACAGGAAAGGATTGGAGGAATTTTTGGCGCATTTAAGCCGACAAAGTTTTATGCAAAGTCTGTTTGTGGAACAATTGTAGAAAGCTTGGAGATGCTACTCACACACATAGGAGAGACAGTTTCATGTTTTTCAAACTGGGAACATGCAGTACTGTCTCTTCCTCCATCCAGTGTTTTCTGTTCCTCTCAGGGTAGAACCCCTAACAAAAGGTGATTACCGCAAACCCCACTACACTGAACCATTTGTCCATAATTTCTGTCAGACATCTCTGCCTGAAAGAGGTTAGTGTCCCAAAAGCACAGAATCCCCAAACCACAGCTCCAGCAGTAATTACCATATATGCAGTCAATGCAGGAGAAGAGAAGGGGATAAAAAAGGTTAAAATGGTTATGGGGCAGACGGAAAAGAAACATTACTCACCACAACTTCAGCAACACACTTTCCAGAAGCCCCAGTTGTCTGCCATGGCGACTGCAGACCACCACTGGAAAGAACTGGCCTGTAGTAAGGGGGGCACTGTGGCAAACCAGCAGTTTGGTCAGTCATTTTTGCCCCTCCAAGGTAAAAAAACACAGACTACCCATTAAGAACCTGGGCCATTGCAGCCGGACCTGCATGTAGCAAGGAACTGCATGTGATTGATGGCTGCACTGAGAGTACTGGCTGATATATCTTTCAAACTCTTACCTAGCCAGAGACTTGCTTAAGGAAAAAAACAAAGGAACATAGGATTTCCACAAGCAAAATTCTATACCCTAATGCCTAGACACTAGGCCAGGGGTCTCCAAACTTTCTAAACAAAGGGCCAGTTTACTGTCCTTCAGACATTATGAGGACTGGACTGCAGCCAATGGGAGTAGAAAAGGTCCTGACTTCAGTGGGAAAGAAATAATGCCCCATTGATTGGTGTCAGTGGGGGGAATCCTGCCCCATCATGAAGTGGGTTTTACCATAATTTTCCAGGAGTTGATGATATACCCATAGAAAAACAAAAATATCTAGGAATGAGACATTATTAGCATCAAAAAGTGACAGCATCAAAGACATTATTAATATCATAATATTTTATTGTACGAGTATGTTAATTCACACGTGGATTTGATAAACAAAATTCTTTATTTGTATGAACTTCTCTTATTTCAAAAACTCTAGAGCCTCTTAAGGGCTATCTTTGTTGTGTCCTAAGCACCTTTGTACATATATATGTCTCAAAAACCAAGTCAAAGAAGCTATACTAAACTGTGTCAAAGAAACAAATAGGTCTGTCTGGCACTGAGGAGGAAGTACTTATGTTTTTTTGGGGTCAGATTAATACAGGGTAAAATTTCATTTTTTATAGAAATAAAAGTAGGGTATCCAAGCAGAGAAGTTGTCAAGGAAGCTTGATACCAGCCCACGAGGCCAAAAGATCACAGCAATCCTCAGAGGAAAATAAAAAAACAAAAATTAATTAATACAGTGTTTTAATGTGTATGCTTGCTTGAGTTGTATGATCTGTAATTTTGCTGCATTAGTATTATACACTTATTGTTGCATATAATACTTCCTGATGCAGTTTAAAGTGTTACTAAACCCACAACAGTAAAGTCAGGGTGTATATGCAGCAAAGCATGCTTGTTATACTCACTGTGGAACCTAAGGGTTTAATCCTCTGCATTGTATATAAAGGCTGTTTGATCCTTTCTTCTCTGTTCCTCCCCTTTTTAGAGAGGTTTTTTTTTCTTGGGAGAGTGCATGTGATCAGCACAGGGCCAATCAGAGGTCAGGGTATTTCCATCCTCCTAGACCAGAAAGAAAACTCCTCCTACAAGCTTTAGCTAGTGGTGGGCTGGATACTGATAGAAGTCACAAGACTGCTCTAACTGCTGATGAGAAAAGGTATTTAGCAGTTTATATTTACTAAAATAATTGCATTTCCATGTTCTGTGTACTGTGGGAGACCAGATATACTGAATGCAGGGTCCTGGGTTTAATAACATTTTAATGTGAAATGTGTTGAAGTCAGCTGCAGCATTCACGATAAACATATATATACCATTTATATATAAATATAAATGGAAACTTAAATACAATTTTTTTTACTAACACCATAACAGAATGGCGCTGCTCCAAGCCTGTAGTGGCAGTTTCCCAGGTATACACTCTATATACACTGTATTCAGCTTCAATGTACGATTAGGCCCAATGTGGATGAAACATGTCAGAGGGACATGATCGATGAACTGGGATCTGAGCTGAAGCCAGTTTTTCATTCACCTCTCTTTGGAGTTGAATACAGTGTGCAGAGGTATCTTCATGCTACATTGCTCTTTTTTTTGGTGCTTTTTTCCTTCATAATGCAATCATTACCCTAGTCAAGCAAACAGGCAGGGATAACAGTGCAAACTATGTACTGTACTACCTTAGGAAAGAGGAAAGTCCTAGGCACCACCTTGTCCCTTTAAAAAAAAAAACAACAAAGGTTTCCTTGCAAGGGTTTTCTGCCAACTCAGATATTTGCTTTGCAGTGGTGATGGTTGCAAGGTATTGCACCTGCCATGTGATAGTAGAGAGAAGAATGTCCCTAATTGGTTGAAAATAAGTTTCTGGCATGCAGAAAGAACCAGATTATAACTTCATCAAGGAGTGAAAGACCAACATTCTCTGAAACAAGATATAAAAGGATAGAAAGTTGACCTTTAAATAGTGCTGAGAACCTAACGCTAGTCCAGACCCAGCCATTTTCTTTTTCCCATCCAACATCTTTATTTTTTTTTTTTTTAACATTTACATATTTGCATTTTTATACTTTTTTCTCCAATGGCATTTTACTGAATGAAATCGATTCATTCAGTGTCATTTGTTGTGATTAGCTGTGATTGGCCACAACTAATCACATAGTACAGATGGGCTGTGATTGGCCCTGTCTGTACCATGTGATTGCTGTGACCAACCACAGCAATCACATGGTACTGGCAGTGGGCCAGTACACTGAGCAGTGATCGGTTATGTCTGGTGGATACAGCCAGTGACAGATCGCAGCAGTGTGCAAGGCTTATTCCAGGAGGACATCATATGACGTCCACCCAGAACAAAAAAAAGTCCAACCTGTCTGTCAATTTGCTATAGGCTGTGCGAGATGTGGTTAAAAAATGGCCCGTGAGAAAAAAAAATTGCAGCCACCAACAATTAGGTAATATGTCTTATGACAAAAACACATAAAGGTCGGTTGTCAGTGAATTGTAAAGAGGTTAAAAAAAAAAAGGCTGTGAAAAAAAAATGCAGCCAGCAACAATTAGGAAATATGTCCTATGAAAAATATTATTTTTATCACCGTAGTGCATATCAACAGAACATCAGCAGTATTGAGATGTAAAAAGCCTTCCCCACCCCCAAATTCTCCAAGATACATAGAGTTTTGAGAGATGACCCAATGTCTACAAGTCCTACACTTCGGTAATTTATCAGAACTTCCTATGCTTTCCCTAAACATAGCTAAAGCAGATTGTCAGTGTGGCTACTGGGTACTGACCCTTTTATAATGAAGGGACTGGCTTCTCCAAAAGCTCCCTTATGGACCCTTCTAAGCTACCTCAGTTGAAAGGCCAGAAAATGCATTATGTTTAGTTGGTTAGCAGCAATATGTTGCATTAATTTAGTGGGTCTGTGGATATCAAATATGTCTCATACCCCTGATAGACCCCAACACAAACCACATCCTTTTTAATTACTTGCTTGATGAGGAATCCGAGACAGCAGATACTTTGTCATTTACTAAGCATCTGAAAATAGGTGAACCTGTGTTGACCTTGGATATCCAATCATTTTTAAGGACTAAAAAAAGGACACTTGCTGGGACATTGTGATGAGTGAAGCTTCACCTTAATTTACTAAACTTTCCTGCTGTGTTGGTGAGTAATTATAAATCAGGAAATCTATTTGAAAGGTTGAGTAGGGAAGTTTGTATGTAATCTTACATACTGTATATCCAGTATGTATTAAAATAGTAGTTACTTCTACTTTAACACATTTCAGTTCAATCTAGAAAAATAAATTGCTCTCTGCATGAAAATATAATTAGGTTGTGTTGTGATTGTTGTCCAGGACTTGGATTATATTTATTTATAGTAAGTTACAGAATATAAACAGTATATTTTATGCAGCAAGAATTTGAATTGAATTTGTCAGAAGGTGAAACAGTAAACACCTTTGTACAGAACATATTATATTGTTTTTTTTAACCAACAAATGCAATATACAACATGTTTTGTGGAGCAAGAAATGTACTCCCTAATGTTAAAAGATTTACCAGTGGTTCTAAAGGCAAACCCCTTAGAGCCCTCCTTTAAAATGGATGACTACATAAATTAATTAAAAACATAATCCAGTCTATATACCAATAGATATGAACCTCCACAAAAGAGACCCCACCCAACAATATAAAAAACAATTTGAACATTTCATAAGTATCTGCAAAACCCACTTTGTCATCCCATTGTGAGCAGTATGGACTCAGTTACTGCTAGAACTATAAAATATGTTGATTTCTATTTACTACCATTGGTTACGAAAACCCCAATTATACCCACACAGGGGCATTTTCATATAATCAAGAAATTTCCAAATATAACAGCACAGACCTTTTATACACATTATCGGGTGGATGATTGGCAGGACGTCACCTTAAGGCCTGTGAACGAGTCATTACACCTCATATATATGACTTCTTGGACTCTACTGTGGGGCTGTATTGAAGTGGATGTTCATCTACCTTGACCTGTATACAGTGGTATGCCGCCACATCATGTTCAGTATTCCACGTAACTATTGCAATTGCTGTACAAAAGTCGGTGTTGACTTTATACTTAGCGGGAGACTGCTCATTTTTCATACAGGTGTCCACACCTTGCACTTCGAATTCCTAAGACTCTCATGAGGAGTAACTGGTGAAAAAGTGGCTGTATGCTGGTACCAACTGGTTAACCACCTCCTGCTGCCTAATTGGAAACATACCTCTTTCGTTCTGTGATAAGATTGTAAGGCTCTTCACTCACTGGTCTTGTGTTGCACACTACATCACAGCTTACTTTGGGACTTGGAATTGCTTTGACAAGTCCACTACAAGCTGACAACGTTTATTATTTATTCTATTCCATGCTTACATATCCTGAGATCTCTATTCTCATGTTTCACTATCATCCATGTACTTACCTGATTATTTAGATGGGCCCAGGGGTGTAT
Source organism: Staurois parvus (assembly GCF_062004578.1). Taxonomy (NCBI): domain Eukaryota; kingdom Metazoa; phylum Chordata; class Amphibia; order Anura; family Ranidae; genus Staurois; species Staurois parvus. Next base: position 10,074,122 of record NW_028317855.1, on the reverse strand, counting down.
ATGTGTATGCATGTTATACTTGTGAAGCGCTAATCTTTACCAATTGTTTACTTGATATACTCAATTTGGGTTGAGCCATCGCAAGATCTATATACACATATACCACATTTGGAGTCCGGACTTCCTTAATTGATATTTTTTTAATATTTATGTTGTGTATGTTTACATGTGGTTGTGGTTGCTGTGCACTGTGTGTTACTTAATATTGTTACTGCAAATGAATTTGCTTAAACTGAATAAATATAGTTTTTATTCATCATAACCTGATACAAGTCTCATTTGCTGTCCTATTAACCACTTGTCTCATAGAATGGGCTTTACCCACCCATGCAATATTTTTGGGTTTCTGCTTTGGTCTATGGTTTAGACGTCAACACTTTTAAAGTGAGGAGGCAATCAGTAATTTTTCCATTATTCCTTCTAATTTGTTTCTGGCAAAAACAAAGGGAGCCTGCACCCATCTGAATGAAGCCTAAGTTGTAATAATGACATTTGGTGATCTGGATGACATTTGTGTTCACTATGCAAGCATTAAAAGTTCATGTAAGCAAACGCAAGGTCATTAAAATCTTTAGTGATTGCATACCTGTGAAAAACGTGGTGATCATGCTAACTTGTGCCCTCATCAACCAATCTCAATGTTACACTACGCATATAGACACATTTTTTTCCCACACAAGCATCACAATGTAGCATTAAAAGGGAACAAGGCTTTTCTAAAGAAAAATTAATCAAAAATGGACTTACTGTGTTTCTGCAAAACGTGTGAACCTAGGGTAAGGTGATATCATTTTAATTAGCAGATTTTGTTTATGATATTTGAGGGAAAATTTATTAGGGTACTATTTTTTCTCAATTAAAACAAAGGAAATTAAAATATATGTATGCAAAATTGCTATCAAATTAAAGCCTTTCAAACACTGACATGGTGGTTTTTGGCTTGCTTCTGTGCTCTGCCATGTTCCCAGCAAGTGACTAAGGCATAATTATATGATATCCTTGTATGCAAAAGTATCTGAGCGTATTGTTGAATGCAGTTTTTATTTAACTTACATCACTTTGTTTGCAAAACCCGCCCCTAAATTTACACTTTTGTTAAAAATGTTGCGTTTAGTTTTTCCTAATTATATTGTCAATTGCATTCTGAAAAATTGGGGTTCAAAGTTCTAGTTATACCTCATGCCAAAAACCTTGAAGGGGCTGCTTTTCTAAATAGAGTCCTTTCGGGACAGTTTCTGGGGTTTTGCCACTCCTGAGCCATTGTAAATACAGTTCTATGTCAAAAAACAGACAAGCCAATTTTGTGCCATTGACAGCAGAATGCCCTCCAATGTTTAAAAGTCCTGCCATGTTCACACTATGTGGTTAAGAGGTACGTTGTATAGGAGTAGTAAAGTGGTAAAGTAATTTTACAATATCATTACCTATTAAGCCTGTGATTGTTATAATATTATGTTTTATATATCTGGTGCGAATAAGCACCATGAAAATGTGAGTGGCATTTTAATGTTTCTAGCAATAAAGCTGTTTTAAGAATAAAACACTACATTTGGTTATTTTCCCTTTTTTATGGAGCAAACAAAAGAGGAGGAGGATCTGGCACGACTGGAAATTCATCGTGGAGTTATCATTCTAATAGTCCCACTAGGAGGACACAAGCACTTTATGACCAAACATTATAAAATGTGAGGTCAAAAAGGTCCAGGTGAGAGCACATGTTGGATGATGGTGGAGGAGCACTATTCATTATTATGAAGAATTTGGTTGGATAGAACTGTGAACTGGTGAAAAAACTGGAAGATTATCAAGAAATAAACATTATTATATGGGACTTGCTACACCTGTTATGATTTTTTTTTTTATATACGTTATGTTTTATTGATTGTGGTATAGTCGCAAGGGGTATTGTAGTATTGGGAGGTGCTGCACTAATATATGTTTCTAGTAACAATTTTAAACTTATTTTTGCTTTAATTTCAAATAACCCTAACATAAAAAAATAATACCCAGTCTAATACTTCAGATTGTTTGTTGTTTAAAATTTAGCAATTTTTGTGGTCTTTCAAAGACAAGACCTAGGTTGTCGTGTCATAGTGAGAAAAAAAAAATTCAAAAATAAAATCTAATACATAAAGCATTGTTTTACACCATATATTTTCTCCATAACTTGGAAATTTGGGATTGTTTGATTGAAGACAAATTAAAAGAATTATTTCATTAAAAATATACCGTGCCTAGACTTTTACATGTTTTATGTAGTTGAAAAAACCAGTTGAAATTTTTTTATATATATAATTTTGACCATTTTTTAATCTTATTTAAAAAAATATATATAATTGAAAGTATGGTATAAAAAATAGCCTCAATCTGACTCAATTTGCTGCAAAACAAAGCAGCACTTGTAAGACAATCCAAAGACTGAAAAAAGCCCTGGCACTTAAAGGGGTTTAAATCGGTTACAGGTGCTGGGACTGAAGTGGTTTAACAGTATGACACCAGGTGGACTCAATTAGGCAATCAAGATTAGTACCATCCTGTGATACTGCTTTTGTATCTTGATACAAATGCAACACAATGTGTGCAAATAGAACCTAGGATAATCAGGTCTTTTCACATAAAGAGTATAACTTGACAGCTTAGAACTGACATTATCTGATCTCCTTTTATTATTATTGATATGCTTTTCCCTTCTATTATATACAGTTGCATTTTATTCATCTTTTATTAGAACAAGGGAAATGTTTTATGTTTAGATGGCATTGATTTTATTTCATTGTTTTATTTGTGTTTCTGCACATTCCATTCTATTTGTCCCACTAGTAATGAGTAGTTTTTTTTTATATGATAATTATTTATTATGATCATTATTTTAACATGACAATATTTACTTTTTTACTATATTTACCCTTCTGTTATACCTATCTCCAGTACAACAAAAGATAATGTCTTGCAAAGTCCTGTGAGCTGCTCTGTATATTAGAAAGTCCACTCTCGGCACTGGCAGGCTTTAGAAAAGGGGACACCCCCACAAATGCATTGTCCACACAACACTTTAGAGGCGCATACACCAGCAAGTGCCTGTTAACACACCACCTACTACCAGAGTCTGTGTTATCTAGCAGTGATTTACCCCAGATCCTCTCTGTAAAGCAGTTAGCTGCAGGGATATAGGAGCAAACACCAACAGCTTTAATGCTCTGCAATTAACCCAGGATGTAAGGAATAATTGCAGACTGCCTACAGTACATTTACTGCAAGCGGGTGGCACGTGCAGGCTGGATCACGTACATGTACGCCGGTACTGATACTGTGAGTTTTATTTTTATGAATGTTTCAAATTATGAAGGTTTTGTTGAATTTTCACCTATGGCAGAATCCATGTGAGAATAAAAGAAGGAGAGTTATTGTGATTGGTGGACTGGTCTGGCTGATTAGTAAAGAAGAATAATAGTGTAACCTTTAAAAAAGATAAGCGGTGCAGACCCCAAAGAGCAAGCGAATTAAGGCTGTGCTGCTGAATAAGCAAGGTGGAGGAGTGGTGGAATCCTCCCATGCTCCATGCAGCAGGCTAGTTCATTTAGCTGAAATTTCATTGCAGCAACTCAAAATTGTACTCAGTAGTTTGTATGGCCTACACGTGCTTCTTTGCATGGCTGACAACGTCGGGGCATGCACCTAATAAGACGACGGATGGTGTTCTGGGGTATTTCCTCACAGATCTGGACCAGGGTATCACTGAGCTCCTATACAGTAACATGATATCCCACAGGTGTTCTATTGGATTTAGATCTGGCGAGCATGGGGGTCATTCAATGTTATCAATTCCTTCATCCTCTTGCCACATGAGGCCAGGCATTGTTGTGCACCAAGAGGAACTCAGGACCCACTGCACCAGCATAAGGTCTGACAATAGGTCTAGGATTTCATCCCAATACCTAATGGCTGTCAGTGTGCCATTGCCTAGCCTGTAGAGGTCTGTGCGCCCCTCCCCAGACCATCACTGACACACCACTAAAACAGTCATGCTAAACGATGTTACAGGCAACATACATTCTCCATGGCTTCTCCAGATCCTTTCACATCTGTCACATGTGCTCAGGGTAAACCTTCTCTCATCTGTGAAAGGCACAGGGCGCCAGTGGCAGACCTGCCAATTCTGGTGTTCAATGGCAAATGCCAGTTGAGCTCTATGGTGCCGGGTAGTGAGCATAAGGCCCACTAGAGGATGTCAGGCCCTCAGACCACCCTCATTAAGTTTGTTTGATTGTTTAGTCAGAGACATTCACACCAGTGGCCTGCTGGAGGTCATTTTGTAGGGTTCTGGCAGTGTACATCCTGTTACTCCTTGCACAAAGGAGCACATACCGGTCCAGCTGATGGGTTAAGGATCTTCTATGGCCCTGTCCAGCTCTCCTAGAGTAACTGCCTGTCTCCTGGAATCTCCTCCATGCTCTTGAGACTGTGCTGGAAGACACAGCAAATCTTCTGACAATAGCACGTATTTATGTGCCATCCTGGAGGAGTTGGACTGCCTGTGCAACCTTTGTAGGGTCCAGGTATCGCCTCATGCTACCAGTATTGACATTGACCCTAGCCAAATGCAAAGCTAGTAATAAACTGTCAGAAAAGATGAGTAGGGAAAAAAATGTCAGTGGCCTCCACCTGTAAAAGCATTCCTGTTTTGGGGGTCATCTCATTGTTGCCCATCTACTGCACCTGTTGCTAATTTCATTAACACTAAAGCTTCTGAGATGACACTCAAGAGGGCAATTTTTGAATCTAGCAGAACCAGGGTTGAGTAGAGTAAACTAAGAGTTTCAAATTTGGATGCCCAATAACGATGGAGCTTGGGGCAGCACCACAATATGTGGATGAGGGATCCTGAGGCATTGTGGAGAAGGTATTCTCCCCCAAAAGTGAAGTTTTAACAGAGTATAATGCACTCTATGAACCTTGAAAAGCTGAGTCAGGCTTTGCAAAGGGGAAAGAGAAACTTTTGGTAATGTTCCAGTGCCATAGTCCACTCTTCATCATCCAGTATAGCATGTCCTGTTGCCAACTACAGAGGCTATTTACCTGTATCCTCACACTAACAGCTGTTTGGAGGGAAGAGTATAAATCTGCTATTAGTCCACGTTTAGTACATGATGTAGAGATAGCCATGGACAAGATTTTAGATGGATTATACCTCAGCTGATATTATTATTTATTTATTTATATATTATTTATTGTAAGTTACAGAATATAAACAGTATATTTTATGCAGCAAGAATTTGAATTGAATTTGTCAGAAGGTGAAACAGTAAACACCTTTGTACAGAACATATTATATTGTTTTTTTTAACCAACAAATGCAATATACAACATGTTTTGTGGAGCAAGAAATGTACTCCCTAATGTTAAAAGATTTACCAGTGGTTCTAAAGGCAAACCCCTTAGAGCCCTCCTTTAACCATCCTGTGATACTGCTTTTGTATCTTGATACAAATGCAACACAATGTGCCAACTACAGAGGCTATTTACCTGTATCCTCACACTAACAGCTGTTTGGAGGGAAGAGTATAAATCTGCTATTAGTCCACGTTTAGTACATGATGTAGAGATAGCCATGGACAAGATTTTAGATGGATTATACCTCAGCTGATAAGTAGATGCTTGATTCTGTAAAGCATGACGTAATTGAAGATATTGACAAAAGTATTTATTAGATAACTGATAACATTCCATAAGAACCTTAAAGGATAACCGTACACCTGTATCATGTATTTGGTAAAGGAATATGATACCAACCCTCTTCCAGGGGTCAAACCTCTCCAATTTGCCTTATTCAGGTATACGGGGGTTATCCCAAATTAGTATATAATTAGTATAACCTTCATGATTAGTAAGGTTTTGTACTGTTTCTCACAACCTTTGTATCATATAGAATGTGGGAAGGTTGCACTTGGTGTAAAAATGATGCACAACTATGATCTGGAAAGGTGGAAGTTCAGAACATTGAGACAGAACAATGGTTTGAATGGGATATTGTAGTGCTGCAACTAGGATGTTATGAAGTAGTCTAGCATTACCTACCGCCTTCTTTGAGCAGCTGCAATGTGGAAAATCGAATTCTAGGGTGCCTATATTTCCTTATTAAACCACAGAAAAGTGAGACTATTATGTAGAACAAACGTTGTGGAATCCACACAGGTCAGTTATGTAGAATATACAATAATTGTAGCATCCATACCATCTTCGCTGGATTATCCCTACCTATGACTGTTAGGGGTAGTTTGCTCCAGGTTTTACCTGTTTGCTTAAATCTGGTGAGCATGGGAACCATGTTTCAACATAATCACTGACCTGGGATGTAACCACTGTACCCAAATATTTAAAAGCAGTCATTATCACAATTTGGGAGGCTGCTGAAAGTTTCAAGGGAGCAGAGTCAAGCGGTAGTAAAACTGACTTATCCCAATTGAATCCTGAGAGAGCCATATGTAGTAATTGGGGGCAAAACTGTGACATGAGATGATGTAGTATCTCCCAAAAATAACATAATGGTTTTTGATGTAATCAGATTGATTAACCTCCTTAGCGGTATTCCCGCTCGGGGTTAGCTCGGGGTAAAATTTCTATACCAAAAGCGGTAACCCCGAGCTACACTCGGGCTTACCATGCGGCGCTGTTCTGGGGGTCCCTGCAGCACTTACCTTGTCCTTCGCTCCCGCAATGTGTCCCCTCCAGCATCCCCGGCCATCTCCTCCGGCCGATGCCGGCATCCGGCTCCTGTGTTCCGGTCCCTGTGACGTACGGGCGCCGGAACCGGTGGGAAATTAGAATTTTTTAAAAAATGTCATTTTTGCTGTCATTGCTGTTTCAATGCATTTCACATACATTTTGTCCCTACTGCTTTGTCCTGTGCCCTGCCTGCATTTTTACTGTTCTTTCTGCCTGGAAACTTAGAAAATTCCATGGCGTCCAAAAAGCGTCCCTTTACGTCAAAAGCGGTTTTAGAACAGCGATAGTAAATCAGAACCACTTGCAGAATTGAGTGATAATGATTTGTGGGGAAATTCGTCATCAGACACTGAAAACGATTTTGCAACTTTGCTCAGCGATGTGCGAATTTGCCTCTGTATTTCAAATTTCAGTGTTTTTGGTTTGATTATATTATTGAATTAAATGTATTATTATTATATTATTATTTTTTATGATTATTTATTAAATTATAATTTATGATTTCGTGTTTCAAATTTTATCATATCCAGAATGTTTAATAGACTCTTGTTCGGACAGATTTCAGTGAGTTATTCCTAAAAATTACAGCCTACAATAAAAAACTACATATTTCCATGCAAAAAAATGGTACCCCTTTCAGCACAAAAAATCGGAAAGAATCATACCGCCAAGGAGGTTAAAAGGTATTGTTTAAGTTACCATACGGTGTCACACTATTATTGCTTTTCACCTATATACGGTTTGGAGGAATCTGTATGAGATCTGGACAAGGCTCATGTGGGACCATGAGGGGAAGGTAATCAAAGCAGAAAACTTCAGGAGTAGAGGAGAGGAGAAGAAGCGTTTCTGATGATACTTTCTACTGACACATAAGGCGTTTTTTCCTATGATTTCTGGTAAGGGTATACTTGCTGATTTCAGTAGAGGTGACACATCACTGGAGTTGTGTTTAGCACAGAGTGGAGCACATCACTGATTTTGCACAGTGTTGGTTTATTTTGTTTTTGGTTTTGCACAATTTTTTTTGGCACTAAATTTAGAGTGATATGGAATATTGTCATTAAGATAATGCACTATTGTGAGTTTTGTTTTTTTGAGGCATTTACCAACCTTTGGGAGCCAGAGGGAAGGCTCAAACATCTTTAAAGAAATATCAAGTTGGAGTTTGGACATTGTTTTATTTATTAAAGTTTGGACTTTGAATGACACTGGATATTAATTTCATTATATTTGCGGAAATGACTTTATTTATTTAATTTTTATTTTTATAATTTCCACACATCTTGCTTGTATATTTGTATTTTTTTGGAGATTTATTGTTGAAAGATTTGATTGCCACTAAATATAGGGTGGGAAGTCTAGAAGGTGGGGACCCATTCATACTGTTATTCAATTATTTATCACTTTCAAGGGTGAAAGTTTCTTTGTGAATATTGGGATAGTTTTGGTAGATTTATTTGGTACCGTATTTCACACTTATAAATCAATAAAACAAGGATTGTACATAGAACAATATCGGACCTCTGAAAAGTATAAGCATGCATATGTACTCAGTACTTGGTTTGGGCCCCTTTTGCAGCAATTACTGCCTCAATGTGGCGTGGAATGGAAGCTATCAGCCTGTGGCACTGCTGAGGTGTTATGGAAGACCAGGATGCTTCAATAGCGGCCTTCAGCTCTTCTGTATTGTTCGGTCTCATGTCTCATCTTTCTCTTGGCAATGCCCCATAGATTCTCTATGGGGTTCAGGTCAGGCAAGTTTGCTGGCCAATCAGGCACAGTAATCCCACGGTCATTGAACCAGGTTTTGGTGCTTTTGGCAGTGTGGGCAGGTGCCAAATCCTGCTGGAAAATAAAGTCAGAATCCCCATAAAGCTCATCTGTGGAAGGAAGCATGAAGTGCTCCAAAATCTTCTGGTAGACGGCTGCATTGACCCTGGACTTAATGAAGCACAGTGGACCAACACCAGCAGATGACATGGCTCCCCAAATCAACACAGACTGTGGAAACTTCACACTGGACTTCAAGCATCTTGCAGTGTGTATCTCTCCATGCTTCCTCCATACTGTGGGTCCTTGGTTTCCAAATGAGATGCAAAAGTTGCTCTCATCAGAAAAGAGGACTTTGGACCACTGAGCAACAACGAGGTCTGTTTTTCTTTAGCCCAGGTAAGACGTTTCTGACGTTTGTTGTTCAGGAGCAGCTTGACAAGAGGAATACATTTGAAGCCCATGTCCAGGACCCGTGTGTGTGTGTGGTGGCTCTTGATGCACTGACTCCAGCCTCAGTCCACTCCTTGTGAAAGTCCCCAACACTTTTGAATGGCCTTTTCCTGATAATCCTCTCCAGGCTCCGGTCATCCCTGCTGCTTGTGCACCTTTTTCTTCCACACTTTTCCCTTCCACATAACTTTCTATTAATGTGCTTTGATACAGCACTTTGGGAACATCCAACTTCTTTTGCAATTACCTTTTGAGGCTTTCCCTCCTTATGGAGGGTGTCAATGATGGTTTTCTGCACAACTGTCAGGTCAGCAGTCTTTTCCATGATTGTGATTCCTACTGAACCAGACTGAGAGACCATTTAAAGGCTCAGGAACCCTTTGCAGGTGTTATGGCTTAATTAGCTGGTTAGAGTTGGGGCACTTTGAGACTAGAATATTGCACCTTTTCACAATATTCTAATTATCTTAGATTGTGGATTTGGGGTTTTCATGAGCTGTAAGCCATAATCATCACAATTATGACAAATCACGGCTTGAACTATCTTGCTTTGCATGTAATGAGTCTATATTGTATATTAGTTTCACCTTTTAAGTTGCATTACTGAAATAAATTAACTTTTGCACGATATTCTAATTTTTCGAGTTTCACCTGTATATGGTGTTCAGTTTAACTGGTGTCTAGTGCGGGGGCGGACTGACCATTCGGAAACTCGGGCACTGCCCGAGGGCCCGGGGTCAGAAGGGGGCCCCATGAGATGCCCCTGGTACCTTTTTCATAGGCTTTTTTTAGTTTGGGCAAGGACACAGGGGCCCCATGATCCCCTATTGCCCGGGGGCCCCATGAGTTGTCAGTCCGCCCCTGGTCTAGTTGTTATGTATAAGTGCTAGTTTTTTAACATAAAATGTGATAACCTTTGATGTCCCTGTTACTGTCTATGATGCTGGTTTTACTTTCTCAATAAATACTGAAGAGTGCAGCAGATTCCAGATGTCTTCCTTATTTGTTGATTATTGTTTTGTTTGGTCCACATGGCTGGCAGAGTATGGTGATGCGTATGATAACTACTGGACATGATTTAGTGCCTTTATTACTGATATTGGCACCACCTATTGAGAAGCTCCCCATGAGGGAAAGGATCGCTCTTTTTCCCACCCCCTGTTATGGCCACTGATCATTTCAGTTGTGGGCTATGTGGGATTGGATAATTTGGGGTGGTTAGTTGGGAGGCGCAGTGACTATATAGATGGGCTTTCAGTTGGCATACTTCATCTTCCATCTTGGGTAGCACATGTGTCAGAATAATGGCGGTTTTTCATTTGTTACTATACATTTGTACTGATAAGTACTCCAGATCCATAAAATGTCTTGGATCTCTAGGTTAATATCATTAGGTTTGGCATTTATTGCTTTGTGTTTTATATTTTATTTTCTTTAGAGAGGCCATTTTAAACCATATACGAGACCTATTTGTCTCTCATTTTGATTGTGGCTTGCCTCCCTGTTGCGCTGTTTTACCAGAGATATACACCTCATTTTCATCTTGAGCAGAGACATGGTTGTTTGAGACAACCTATCTGGATGCTTCCTATTTTCTATTTATTATTAAGCTTGCGTAAGTATGATGCAAATTGTGAGGTATAATCGGTCTATACCTAGCACCTGTCGAACGATTTCATTCTATTTGTCTATATTCTTTTAGATTATTCATATATTGGCATTTTGGAATTAATGATACTGTGCCTATGGTTGTCCATATGTGGTCTTTGTTATAAGCCTCCCATTGGTCTGGATGGAGGTGATTATATCCTGAGAGTCTTGACACTGGTTTTGTAAGTGGTTTGGTATATTTTTTTTCTCTCTTTTATATGAACATTAGTAATATGTTCTGCATGGTTTGAGATTGTTATATGTAGACAAAATGACAATGTAGTTAATGTGTTGTAGGAGATGTCAGAGATGTGAATTGTTATTTAATGTTTACACATGGTCTATAATTTGTTTCATTACATTTTAAACTTGTATTATTAGCTGGGATGTTGGGTGCCTGATGGCATGCAAAGAGGGGCAGGGCCAGGTCACAGCACCTTCTGATGTTGTTCCTGGTGATATTTACTCAGCATGCTCCTGATGTAAACAGTGCATTAACATTGTTCTGCATTGTATACATTATCTTCTGTCAACACCACTACAGAGCCCTCAGTGGCAGAAGCCCTGTAGCTGATCAATGTTGTTCTTAGGTTTAGTGCAGAACTGCAGCTATCAGTGACAGCAGGTGGTTCCAGGACTGAAGTCTGCCAAAGCCACCGCAAAACAATGATGCATATCTGATGCATATACGGCAGCACAGAATAAGGCCCACTCCATGCTGTTACACATATATGTACGGGCTGGTGAGAAGGGTTAAACCTGAGCAGGACCCAGAAGATTGCAGATATTACTGTAGTAGTGCTATTACTAAAGGGCTTTTCTAAAGGGCCCATCATGTTAAAAACAGGGGTTTAGTTTGCACACATGTGCAAATACATGCCTATGCTGCAGATGCCACTTCACCACTTCAAGGTACCCCAGTATTACCTGCAGTCCTAACTTTATACATTTTGAGAGCCTCCATAGTAGGAGCACATATATCATAATGGATAGATTGAGGGCAGGTATGCCTGGAGGGAGCCACCCCTCCTTAAAGGTTCAGGGGCACACTGGACAACCAGGAAATAGCACAATGTATGATATATGAGTATGAGACATGCAAACGTATGTTGTGTCAACCTGGACCAATGCATTTTGCAATCCAGATGATTACTGGAGTTCAGCTTTCACTCACTGAGTAGAGCAATTCTGGGTTACTATATACCTTGTGCACCAAAACAACTGAGTTAACAACATCTGCTAAAATAGGGCATCATTTTGCCTATGATATAATCCCTATATCCTCTTTCGATTTTTCCAGAATCAGATATTTCTGTGAATTACTTTGCGACAATTTCAAATAGATATGATTCCCCATTACAGAAATATCTGTGAAATTTAAATCTAGTTTCTGGAGGTGGATTGTTTGGTTTACAATAGCTTTCACTGTTTTGAAATCATATTAAAAAGTGCAGTTTCAGGCTCCCCTTAAAAAATCAACAGTTACAAATATAGCTGCTGAGTGCTGACGTTTAATATAAGGCTACTTAACTGTCCAGGGGTCCAGCAATGTCCTCACCTGAGCTGATTCTTAGTAAGGAAAACCGGAAGTGAAGTCTTGCAGCTACACAGACGGTTTCCTACTGTGCATGTGCTAAGTGCGCTGTGCTTTATGAATGGTCCCACAGTCTTCTGGGAACTGTGAATGGTCCCAAAAGGCTGCTGGGGAAGGGGGGAACTTCAGGCTCAGAAACCATGGCACATCTGACCGGAAATGGTACCTGTCAAAACCCTCCCCTTCAAAAAGTGCCAAATGTGGCATTGAAAGCAAAAAAGTGGAACTTCCCCTTTTGGGTGAAGTTCCACTTCAAGAGAAATTAAACTGAATTTGTAAATGAATATCAATTATTGCAAGGATAGTGCTAAAAAGTCTTGGCAAGAAGAATACATCCAAGTATGAGAACCATGTGTGTGTTTGTTCCGATCCATAACTGTAATACCAAATATGAAAAGAAGGTGAAAACTTTACACTACAATCATTTATTAAGCCATGGCTTATAGCAGGCAAATGTGTAAATTCTTTCTTGTCAACATGGTCACACACCCAAGCACGCTTTTTAAGATTATAAAGATTAACCTTATAAAAGCAGAAAATCTTTTTTCAACTATACCACCAAGCTATTACATGTGAAAAATGTCCGCAATACCTCATGGATTGAAATTGATACTAAGATTAACCAAGCACATCACAAGTAAGGAATACATCTTTACTCATCCATGGGTTGGAAAGATCAGTATTAGAAACAAAGAAAGCAAAGCTAATCTATTTTCTACCATATAAAGAAGCCATTTACAAACTACCATGTCCAAATTTTTTTTTTTCACAACCTGATGGATTAAGGAATCAAATAATCTTAAAATGGTCTGTCACCAGGAAAATAGAACAAGACATCCTATCTTTACCAAAACTAGCATTAATTAGCTGAGAAAAAGATATTAAGGCGTTCAAGTGAAAAGCCCATTGAAAATTAAACTTTTTGCTTAATTTGTTTAAAAAGAATTAATCTTGTATTTTAATCAGTATTATGTTTAATTATGTGCAATCCATCTTTATATTAAATTGCTACTAAGGATGATATTTGAATTTGGGGCCAGGTAGAATTTGGCCCAAACTTTGCATGGTCATCTATTGAGTTCGCCACTGTACCAAATCATATTACCATAATTATTTCATGAACCGTGACCTGTAATCAGGTGGCATAGTGTGGACAATATTTAGGGTTTATAAAAGTGCCAGGCTCCTACCTATAAAATTAGAGCTCACATTAGCCTTTGTGTGTGTGTTTAAAATGAACGAGATAGGGACAGCTGACAGTCAGAGCAATTTCAGGAAGAAATTGTCATACAGAGGTGAATTGCACTGCAGTGAGTAACATTTTATTGTGTACCAACCATTGTATTCACAATGAATAGACTCAACTATCATTTTTAGAGCTCTCTGTAAGTGTGTCAGTAACAGCTTATGTTGCTATTTAGCTTCTGCCCTCCTCCCTCTTTTTTTTTTTGAGGGATCTTTTTTTTTTTCCCTTTGCTGCTTTTGTTTAGGTTTCTGGTAGAAACTTAACAATACTTTAAATATACTTTAATTTTTTTAATATATACAGTATATTTAAAAAGGCTTAGAATGATCTGTGTTGTAGGGTTGGTATTTGCAGTATAGTGTTTTAGGCATACCTTTTTGGAGGGAGGTATATTTCTTTCCACATCATTTTGATGGGGGTATTTTGGCTGTTTTTTTTTATGGGGGGGGGGTCAGCAATGTGGACTAATTTGATGCAGGAGGATGTGAGGGAATTAAGGTTTTCACATGTTGTGGAAGAGTAGATCCAGCAGTATACAGGTTATTGAGAAAAAAGGCAGGGAGAAGCAGTTGCTATTGATGTTTCTACAGCTGAAGCTTACTACCAAGTCTGCTAAAGAGATGAAGAGGGTGGAAATGATGATGTGGGAGAATGTACTTGAGTGCCAGACTGTAGTGAAGAAAAATGATGGCAAAACACAAAATCATCATAGTAGGACGTTGTCCAGGGGCAGGTGTAGAGGGGCGAAGGGAATAGTTCGATCAGATGACACTGCCCCATAGATGCAAGCTAATGCAATCCCCAGATCCACTATACAGAGCTCAGCAGTCTGCGCCTTTTTACACCCTTGCTGCAGACGTGCTAATATCTGACTGCAGCATATCAAGTGTGGTAATATACTAGTCATTTGATCATTTGAGTACCAAATGCTTGAGGAGACAGATGATTGATCACCAAAAGCTTAGTGGGAGCAGAACATGAATGAGGCCAGTCAGCAGCAAAAGGCACTCGCTTGTCCTCCTTTGCCCTCCTCTCTTTTGACCTCTCCCCCTACTCCACAAGATTCTCCTTCTGTATTCCTTTCAACATCTGTGGCCTCAAGCAATAGGGGTATAAATCCTAAATGGGGTTTGAGAGTCTCAGCTTATGCACATTAAAACAGAGGAGAGGGCCATGCAGAGTATGGTCAAGTGTAGGCTTCAACCTTACTGGCTCCTTTCTCTACCCCAAAATCTCCAGCTGCATCCTTTATCAAGCATGTGTTTTTTTTCTATGTATGTTGGAATGTAAAAAATGTCCCAGTCTCCACAATTCCATGTCAGCTTGGCAACATTTCTGGATTTACAGCTGTTCTTATTGCAGATATCATAATCCGTCTCCTTCTGCGACCTTGCGGCCTGTGCTGCACCATACTGGCAGGTACCCAGCCATTATTTTCTCAGCAAGAAGACCATCCATGGTCTCCACCAGCCTGTGGAAGCAAATGTCTTTATTTCACTGGACCACATGGTTGCAGGGCCCACATGACTACTGACATGTGGTCCAGCTAACATGGGTAGGCACATTAAATCTCTTTTATGATGCACTGGATAAACTTGCTGACAGCCGGAAAGGATGCAGGACTGGGCACACAGCTGGAGCTGGTGGTTCTGCCCTGTGTCCTGCAACTTGGTGATAATGAGAGGTCAGTCACTTCTATCCCTTCCTCCTTAATGGCCTGGTCAGCTGAATTATCAGAACCACCAGTCCCCCTAAACAACAAAGGGCCTATGCAATGGCCTAGGCAAATCCCTGTTACACTTTTTTTAGCTTGTATTCTTGGGGGACAGACGATACCCTGAACCAGCTGTCAGCTTTTTAGGGGCAGGTCAAGAGGTGGCTGACCCTATCTTGTGCCAGGTAAGATCATGTGTCACAACAGCACCAATCTGATGTGCACCCTTAGGCAACAAAGTTCACACATGAGACTTGCCTGGCACATGTAGTCAGCCTGATTGTGAAGTGGTTTCCCCATAGTGTGACAGTCTCTCAGCTCTTCAGGGGCAAGCTGAGAGGTGGCTGACTCCACAGCATCTTGTGTCAGCAAATTGTGTGTGCCAATGGCAATAACTTGCTGCCCACCCATCTGCAGAGAGAGTTTTTACATGTGCCTTTAAGGAGGGATGGGCTACCTCTCAACATACCTGCCCTTCTAATCTCAAAGATTAGAAACTCTGAAAGATTTAAAGTTAGGACAGTACATTACAGAAGAACCATGCCAAGGATAAGTGGCTTCCACATATATAGTATTTGCAAATGTTGTGAAACTAAAGCCTTTGTTTTAATGCAAATTGTTAGATAGTGTAATTTGTTTTTTTGGTGTCTAGCTGGTAAGTGTTCTGGGAACATTTTTGTTTGTGTTGTGCAGAGCCCATCCATGTGCACCTTACTTTAAAAGCTAGTTATATATTGGAGTTTAGTTATTATTGTGCATCCCGCTCAAATTGCAGCCACTTAGAACTGTGCTCTCCTATGTGCTCAATAAACCTAAAAATGAACCAAAGATGTAAGTGCTCATACACACTAAAATCTTCACATGTAATTGTGCTTAAATCATATGATCATATATAAGAATACAATAATCCACTCCTCCTAATTACTAAGTCACTAACATAGTAAAACTAATCAAAGTTTACAGTCACATGTGATTGTACCAGCATCTGGCACCCAGTATATCCAGCAATGTAGCAGAGATGCAGCTGCTTCTGTTCCAGAATCAGCGTGCATTTTACTGAAAGGAAGTGACACAACTGCCATCAAAAATCCACTAGGAGGTGCCGTATTGGTTGGTTCTCATATATCCAATGAGAATTAACAATCATTTAACCCATATTTTACCTCCAAAACCACAACATTGCAGGACTTACAATGTAAACACAGTTTGCAACTGAGTAAGACAAAAATATGTGTATACATATTTTACTCCTTGCTTCCTCCTTTTTAAAGATATATAATCCATAACATATTTTAATATTCTTTTTTCCAGCCATACAAATTTTTTAAACCAATTCCCTTTCACCCACAGTACATTTACTGCAGGCAGGCAGCATGAGCAAGCTGCATCACTTACATGGATGTTACCAGCCTAGGGGCATGCAGTGCGCCGCTCCCCCGACTGCTGTGCCAACCAAACTCAGTAGATTGCGACTCCCGGTAGTCTGTCAGGATGTCTTTCAGAATTTGAAACAGCTGTGAGTTAGCGGTTGATTACATAGCTCAGACAGACATTCAAGACAGACAAAAAGTAGAGACTCTTCAGCTCTTATGAGAACAGTCAATATTGTCCCAATCCAATGTGTATAATTCCAAAACGTATTTTCTATCTCCAACCTAGGCACAATAGTAACACAATTCCACACCAACATGCAAGCAGATCTTGCCACCCTTCTTAAAATGCGCTCACCTCAAGATGTGGACCTAAAACATATGTTGTTAAGTCTAGATGGGCATTTTAAACCCCCCCCCCCCGGGTATGAATATAACATTGGCTATCTTCCTGTTTGTCTTTGGAGATGATCTTCACCTTTTTTGTTATACCTGGTGAGTATCTCTTTAAGAGGCCGCCGGCCTTTTTCTTCTTTCCTGCCAATATGCTGAAAAAAACATAGGATGGCCTCTCATAGTGTAGTAAACCAAGTACTAGTATTTATTTATAGTACTGCACTTACAACATAAAATTGCTAAAAGCTTCTCTAAAATCTCAGTGTGCAGCCACGATCCAACTCTCCTGTGGTCTCAGTGTCACCCGACTCCTCCCATGCGTTATGTCATGCACCATGTGACCTCATCAGGAAAATGAGCGGGGTGTAAATGATCATATGTATAACAAAGAAATGTAAGCAATTTCAGCAGCCATTCTGTTGAGCTCGCCTTTTAGAAAATTGTGGCGGCCATGTTTCTGTAGCCTGTTACAATGTAGATAATATCGGCAGTCAGTTTGTTATACCTCACCTGCTGCAATAGCTCACCTCCATAGGGGCACAAATGAACCCATAATTTACATAGTTACATAGTTTATAAGGTTGAATAAAGACACCAGTCCATTCAGTTCAACCTGTGTGTGTTTGTGCACATGTGTGTTTAAATCTATATAATTTCCCATATCCTTGCATATTGCATTCACTAAGATGCCCATCTAAGAGTCTTTTGAAACTATTTATACCTCCCACAGACACCGCTGCTTGTGGAAGGAAGTTCCACTTCCTTATTGCTCTAGCAGTAAAGAATACCCTGCGCAGTTTAAGGTTAAACCACTTCTCCTCTAATTTCATGGAGTGGGCAAGTGTTTTCTTAAGCTCTCTAAAGCTGAATAGTTTTCTTCCTATGTTGGGATCACCATTTTATATTTTGATATTTGTATATCGTTATATCTCCTCTCAAGCATCTCTTCTCCAGGGAAAATAAGGTTAATGTTTGTAGTCATTATTCATAACTAAGATACTCCAGGCCCCTTATTAGCTCTGTTGCAATTCTCTGGACTCTCTCCAGCTCCAGCACATCATTCCTAATTATTGGTGACCAAAACTGGACGGCATACTCCAAAGGAGGGGGAACCAAAGTTTGGCAAAGTGGTAGAATTATAGTTTTATCTCTGAAGTAAATCCCCTTTTTTATGCATGCTGAGCCTGTGATCTACTAAGACCCCCAGATCTTTTTCCATCCTTGAATCCCCCAATGGTTCTTCTCTTAGCAAGTAATTTGCATTGATATTTTTGGCCCCCAGATGCATTACTTTGCTTTTTCTACGTTAAACCTCATTTGCCATGTAGTTGCCCACACCTTGATGTTATTGAGGTTTGCTTGTAAGGCTTCTATATACTGCTGTGAAGTTATTGCCCTGCTTAGCTTTGTATCATCAGCAAACAGTGAGATTGAGCTATTTATACCGACCTCTTTACCAGTAATGAATAAATTAAACCCTGGGGTACCCCACTTTAACTCCAGACCACTCTATAACTACCGTTTGTATGAGCCCTTGTAACCAGTTTTCAATCCAGGTGCATACTGCATACTATGGTCTAAGCCAACATATCTCAATTTGTAAATTAAGCATTTATGTGGAAATGTATCAAATGCTTTAGCAAAATCCAGATACCACATCCACAGGCCTTCCATTATCAAGACTAGAGATGAGCGAATCGAACCAGGCGAAGTGGAATTCGATTCGAATTTCAGGAAAAATTCGATTCGCGTCGAATCCGAATATTAGCCTACTTCGGGTGCGCGAATCGGATTTTTCCCGATCAGCCGGCAAAAGTGTCCCTGCAGAGAGCTCCGCTATTTCTGACAGTTCTCTGACAGTTCCTTCACATGTACAGCGGTTGAAACATTGTATCTATTTGTTTCCATTTAGGATACAGATGTTTTTATTCGGAAACAGATACAATGTTTCAACCGCTGTAAATGTGAAAGTCAGAGAACTGTCAGAAATAGAGGAGCTCTGCAGATACACTTTTTGCCGGTTTGGAATTATTCTTATTTTCATCCTACTTCTTCTTCTTCTTCTTCATCCTCATTCTCAGAAGAAGAAGAAGAGGATGAGGATGAAGAAGAAGAAGAAGAATAAATAGGATGAAAATAAGAAGAATTCCAAGCCGGCAAAAAGTGTATCTGCAGAGCTCCTCTAAGTGTATCTGCAGAATAGAGGAGCTCTGCAGATACACTTTTTGCCGGCTTGGAATTCTTCTTATTTTCATCCTACTTCTTCTTCTTCTTCTTCTTCCTCTTCATCCTCATCCTCTTCTTCTTCTTCTGAGGATGAGGATGAAGAAGAAGAAGAAGAAGAAGTAGGATGAAAATAAGAATTCCAAGCCGGCAAAAAGTGTATCTGCAGAGCTCCTCTAAGTGTATCTGCAGAATAGAGGAGCTCTGCAGATACACTTTTTGCCGGCTTGGAATTCTTCTTATTTTCATCCTATTTCTTCTTCTTCTTCTTCTTCCTCTTCATCCTCATCCTCTTCTTCTTCTTCTGAGGATGAGGATGAAGAAGAAGAAGAAGAAGAAGAAGAAGTAGGATGAAAATAAGAAGAATTCCAAGCCGGCAAAAAGTGTATCTGCAGAGCTCCTCTAAGTGTATCTGCAGAATAGAGGAGCTCTGCAGATACACTTTTTGCCGGCTTGGAATTCTTCTTATTTTCATCCTACTTCTTCTTCTTCTTCTTCTTCCTCTTCATCCTTATCCTCATCCTACTTCTTCTTCTTCTGAGGATGAGGATGAAGAAGAAGAAGAAGAAGAAGAAGTAGGATGAAAATAAGAAGAATTCCAAGCCGGCAAAAAGTGTATCTGCAGAGCTCCTCTATTCTGCAGATACACTTAGAGGAGCTCTGCAGATACACTTTTTGCCGGCTTGGAATTCTTCTTATTTTCATCCTACTTCTTCTTCTTCTTCTTCTTCCTCTTCATCCTCATCCTCATCCTCTTCTTCTTCTTCTGAGGATGAGGATGAAGAAGAAGAAGAAGTAGGATGAAAATAAGAAGAATTCCAAGCCGGCAAAAAGTGTATCTGCAGAGCTCCGCTAAGTGTATCTGCAGAGCTCCGCTATTTCTGACAGTTCTCTGACATTCACTCCATACAGCGGTTGAAACATAGCCTATGTTTCAACCGCTGTATCTATCTGCAGAGCTCCGCTAAGTGTATCTGCAGAGCTCCGCTATTTCTGACAGTTCTGTGACATTCCCTCCATACAGCGGTTGAAACATTGTATCTATTTGTTTCCTTCTCCTTCTTCTCATCCTTCTCCTTCTCCTTCTTCTCATCCTTCTCCTTCTTCTCATCCTTCTTCTCATCCTTCTCCTTCTTCTCATCCTTCTCCTTCTTCTCATCCTTCTCCTTCTCCTTCTTCTCATCCTTCTCCTTCTTCTCATCCTTCTCCTTCTTCTCATCCTTCTCCTTCTTCTCATCCTTCTCCATCTTCTCATCCTTCTCCTTCTCCTTCTTCTCATCCTTCTCCTTCTCCTTCTTCTCATCCTTCTCCTTCTTCTCATCCTTCTTCTCATCCTTCTCCTTCTTCTCATCCTTCTTCTCATCCTTCTCCTTCTTCTCATCCTTCTCCTTCTTCTCATCCTTCTCCTTCTCCTTCTTCTCATCCTTCTCCTTCTTCTCATCCTTCTCCTTCTCCTTCTTCTCATCCTTCTCCTTCTCCTTCTTCTCATCCTTCTCCTTCTCCTTCTTCTCATCCTTCTCCTTCTTCTCATCCTTCTCCTTCTTCTCATCCTTCTCCTTCTCCTTCTTCTCATCCTTCTCCTTCTCCTTCTTCTCATCCTTCTCCTTCTCCTTCTCCTTCTTCTCATCCTTCTCCTTCTCCTTCTTCTCATCCTTCTCCTTCTCCATCTTCTCATCCTTCTCCTTCTCCTTCTTCTCATCCTTCTCCTTCTCCTTCTTCTCATCCTTCTCCTTCTTCTCATCCTTCTCCTTCTCCTTCTTCTCATCCTTCTCCTTCTCCTTCTTCTCATCCTTCTCCTTCTTCTCACCCTTCTCCTTCTCCTTCTTCTCATCCTTCTCCTTCTCCTTGTCCTTCCTCATCTCCAAGGGCATTTAAATTAAAGGTACAGTGTTCTGCACTAATTTAAAGGCTCTCTGAAGCCTAGAAACCCTTTTAATAAGTTAAATTCGTAGCGAATTAATTCGCATCGAATTGAATTTCTTCCTCAAATTCGGCGAATCAGCTGAATCGAATTTTTGAATAATTCGCTCATCTCTAATCAAGACTACAGCTCACTTGCTCATAAATTGTTAGCAGATTGGTCTGGCAGGAACAGTCCTTCATAAATACATGTTGAATATTACTAATGCTACTATTATGTGCAAACTCTTGGATATAGTCTCTTATCATCCCCTCCAATAGTTTACATACTATTGATGTTAGACTGACTGGCCTGTAGTTTCCAGGACTATATCTTTGCCGTTTTTCCAGTCAGCTGGTACCAATCCAGTCCTTAAGCTGTTCAAAAAAATTAGGAATAATGGTGTGGTAATAACCTGGCTAAGTTTTTTAAGGACTCTCATGTGTAAGCCATCCAGTCCTGATGCTTTATTTATGTTACGTTTTTCAAGTCTATTACGGATAGTGGCTTCTGTTAGCCAAAAGGTTACATTCTGTGACATGTTACCAATAAAACCACCTTGGTATTATACCCTTCCTTTTTATTTTGTAAAAACTGAGAAGAAGAATGCATTAAGTACAGTTGCCTTTTGTCATTTGTAACTAGCTTCCCCTGATCATCTTTTATAAGGCCAATATGCTCTGACCTCACTTTCTTACTGTTAATGTATTTAAAAATTTCTTTGGATCTCTTTTATTCTCTTCCACTATGTGTATCGTGGTCTGTTTTAGCCACCCTGGTTGCATTCTTACACCTCTTTTGTGTTCCTTGTAGTGTTGGAATGCCGACACTGACCCCTTAGCCTTATATTTCATAAAGGCCTTTTTTTTCAATTATAAACTTTTTTACGTTAGTGTTTTGCCATCCAGGCTTAACCTTAGCTCCTTTATATCTGTTGCCCATTGGAATACACTTGATGATACCTTTATTTAATAATTTCCTAAAGCATTCACATTTTTCCTCCATGTTGAATGTTTCAAGGATTCAATCCCATTTAATACCTTGTAAAATTTAGTGCAATTTATAAAAGTTGGCTTACTTGAAATTTATTGTTTTCACACTACCCTTGTGCTCCTTTTGCTATGGTTTACTTTGAATGTGATTATCCTGTGATCGCTGTACCCAGGCAGTCTCCTATTTCCACCTCTGCAACCAGATCTGTATTATTTGTAATAAGTAGATCTAGCAATGGGTCTTTTCTAGTCGGGGCATCCAACAATTGACTCATAATTGTGTTCTGCAAGACATTTATGAAATGATGAGCCCTAAATGAGCGAGCAGTGCCCTCTGCCCAGTCAATATCTGGGTAGTTGAAATCCTTCATTATAATAACATTGCCCTGCCTTGTTGCCATTTCTAACTGTGACACAAGGTTAGATTACTCCTCATCCTTTAAGGTAGGGGGCCTGTAGCATATGCCCAATATTAGCAATTTTATTGTAGAGCCAGCATAAACCTAACAGCAGTGACCATTGTATTGTGGTTTTCAGAAGGTTATTATGCAAAACTGACAGGAGGAAATAAACCTCCTATAAATAGCAATATATACAATGCTAATTAGAATGAATCACTGCACAAGTATTTGATGGATAGTGGCTGCACCAGGGACACTCCAATAACAACTTACATAAAACAATATCCTAATAATGTGATACTAGACTCTTACAACAAAGCAATACAATCTAGATGTATCTATTAATTGGTTACCTATTCTAAATAGCAACAACAAAATAATAAAAATATATCTAAAAAATACATTAAAATTTCATAAAAACTTTAAATAAAAAATATATTATAACCGCTTGTATAGAAACAAAGGCCGGACAAGAATAGTATAGCCAAACTGATTTTTTAGGCACAGTGAGATACCAGACTATCATGTTAAAACATAACAAGACCCCCTAACCAAAAGGGGAGAATAGTGCCTGACATAGCTCTTTACATATTAAGTGGTAAATATCACCTAGTAGCAGGGGCGGACTGACCATTTGTAAACTTGGGCACTGCCTGAGGGCCCGGGGTCAGTAGGGGGCCCCATGAGATGCCCCTGGTACCTTTTTCATAGGCTTTTTTTTAGTTTGGGCCCCATGATCCCCTATTGCCCAAGGGCCCCATGAGTTGTCAGTCCGCCCCTGCCTAGTAGACAAGTTCTTCTTCTAAGAGAGTATAACTCTATGGTAAGAAATGGTCAACGTGTTTCGTCTGTGCATATGGCTTCTTCAGGACCATGACTTCTACATAAAAAGGAAGCAGTACTACTATATATAAAGTGCAAAAAACAAAAATATGGACACAATCAATTACATAAAGGAGAATAACATAAGATATACGTGTAGTATGCAAACAATCATTGTTGGGCTTACGCTGGGAAGCGGCAGCCAGTGATAACCAGTCTAGGGGGCAGACATAGGAGACTCAAATGTGGATCACCTAGGAAACAAACCAGAGAGCCTGGTGACATATCTAGAATCCTATAAAGGGAAGCATATGATACCAGCAGCAAACAATATAACTATATTGTAGGTATAGGTCTACTTAATACCAAATATTTGAGCCAGATATATAAACTAGTACTCACAATGATCATAAATTGTTCCCACATATTAGCTGGAGTAATATCAATTCAAAATGTAAAAGCTAGTGGCAATTTAGGGCAGAGGAGTCACCAAAGAAGCGTATGGCCTAGAAAAAAAACACACTGTATATTAGATATGTGTTAAACAGACATTAAAGCCCTATTTTATGTGTGGAGAAGACAAACTTACTGGTGTAGCCAAGCAGCAATAGAGGAGTGGCCTGATGAATAAACAATATATGTTCCGGTACATGATCTGCCAAACCGGACAGGGGCCCAACACATACAATGGTGCGTTTTAGATATAGATGCCACCTATAGTACCATAAACAGAACAATACACTCAGGAGATATTCTAATAGCTTGTAAGATGCAATAACTCACTATATGTAACGTGAGGGTTAATCCAGATAAAGAAACAATATCAGCTTGCACCTGATCCCCATGGAAAGCTGACTGCCTATCACATTTCTTGATGCTAAAATGCCAGGGCAGTACAAAGAACCCCAAATGACCCATTTCCAGAAAGTAGATACCATAAGCTATTTGCTGAAAGGCATATTGAGTCCATGGAAAACTTATTTTTCAAACACTTATGGTAAAAAAATTACCTTTTTTTTCTTACATAAAGTCACTTAAATAATATATTGCTCACACATGCCATGGATATGTGTGGAAGTAAACCCCAAAATATAATCTGCTACTTCTGAAAATGGGGATATCACATGTGCAAGACTTTTTGGGAGCCTAGCCACATACAGGAGCCTGAAATCTAGGGTAGCACCCCCCACCCCCAAATGACCCTGTTTTGTTAAGTAGACAGCCCAAACTAATTACTGAGAGGCATGTTGAGTCCATGGAAGATTTAATTTTTTCCATAAGTTTTTGGAAAATGACTTTTTTTTTACACATAGTTTTCACTTAAATGAAAAGGTATACTGCTCACACATGCCATGGGTCTATGTGAAATTGTACCCCAAAATACATTCTGCTGCTTCTACCGAGGATGGGTATACCACATGTGAGAGACTTTTTGGGATCCTAGATGCATAAACCCCCCCAAATGACCCCTTTTTGGAAAGTAGACACCCCTAGGAGTATAAAAAGAGACATATTGAGTAGTTTACAAATATTATATTTTGTCATAAGGTTTTGAAAAAGAAATGAAAAATACATTTTCATTTTCTTAATTTTTCAAACACTTGTGGCAATGAGATCTGCAAAATACTCACCATGCCTCTTAGCAAATACCTTGAAGTGTCTACTTTCCAAAACGGGGTAATTTGTGGGTGTTTTGTACTATTCTGGCACTTCAGGGCCTCTGAAACTGTGGAGGTAGTCAGGAAGGGAGACAAAGAAACAACGCCTTTTAAAAGCCTGAAGGTACTTATTGGATTTTTGGGTACTGTACGTGGCTAGACTGCCAAAAAGTCTCACATGTGGTATCCCCATACTCAAGAGAAGTAGCAAAGTGTATGTTGTGGTGTAATTCCACATATATCCATGGCATGTGTGAGCAATATATAATTTAAGTGACAACTTTGCGTTAAAAAAAAAATCATTTTCCAAAAACTTGTGGTAAAAAATAAAATCTTTCATGGACTCAGTATGCCTCTCAGCAAATAGTTTGGGGTGTCTACTTGCCTAGTAGGGGTCATTTCCATTGTGCTATTTTGGCATTTTATGCCCACCATTAGAAGATTATGCCACACATCACTTACTCTTCTAACCATTTAAAGACCAAGCCTTTTCTGACACTTTTTGTTCACATTAAAAAAAAAAACTTTTTCTTGCTAGAAAATTACTTTTAACCCACAAACATTATATATTTTTTAAATCAGAGGCCCAAGAGAATAAATTGGTGGGTGTTGCAATTTTTTAAGGCACACAGTATTTAAGCAGCAATTTTTCAAACGCAAATGTTTTTGAAAAAAATTAAACTGTTTTACATTTTAATGCACAAAAACACAATATATTGCCCAATTGTTTGGTAGAAAATAAAAGCTGATGTTATGCTGAGTAAATAGATACCAAACATGAAATGCTTTAAAACTGTGCACACCCCGCGTAAATATTTAATATCCATAGGCGATGCTTTAAAAGCCTTTACAGGTTACCACTTTAGAGTTTCACAGGTCTACTGCTAGAATTGCTCAATCTGACATTCACAGCAATACCTCATACCTTGTTTAAATATAAATGTAAATATCCCCTGTGAGAGCAATAGGCATTCACAGGTACTCTTTTCTGAGAAATCTATTAGACTCTAGATCTCTCCTCTGCCCTTGAAGCATTTGATCACACCAAGATCGGTGTAATCAGATACTTTCCCAATTTAAAAATGGCTCTGTTTATATCTGGCAAAAACGAAGTGATGAAATGCTTGTAGTTTCTGGTTTCTTAGACTAAGGAGGTTTTCCAGTCTCTGATCAGCCGTATGGTCAGCTGGCATTCTCGGGTTCCCATGTGGGATGGGATGGAATAGCCCAACAAAGTAGTGGAAGACAGTGGGTTGGGGGGATGTCCCCTCCCGCTGCTTATAAAAGCATTCTGGGGAGGGGGGATGTCCTCTCACCACTGCTTATAAAAGCATTCCAGCAGCTAATTAGCAGCTAGGATTTGTTTTAAATAAAATCCGACTCTCTGCAGGCATCATCTTGGTATAACCACTCAAAGTCCAGTAATGTACCAGTACGTCGCTGGTAATGTTGGGCATATTTGTTGTGTTTTTTTATGCAGCCTGTGAACTTATTGAAAAAAGAGAAGAAATCTCTGCCAGAAAAAGTGTGTGGTATGCCGCCCTGCATCCACCCACTTCTAATGTTGGGCATACATACAATGTTGTTTTTTTTTTATTCAACCTGTGGGCTGAATGAAATAAAGAACCTCCATTCACATCTTTTGATGTAGATGAAGAAATCTCTGCCAATAAAAATGGAAAAAATATATGCTGCAGCATAGGGGTGATCCTCTCACTGACCATCCCAGGCCACCATGCCTGGGCATATATGTTCCCTATTGTAACTGCAGATGAGAAATTTCCTCCTTCAGTGCTGCAATCACTGATGTATGTATTCTGAAAGCACACCGTGCTGCCTTTAGAATAAATTGATCAGTGCTGTAGCTGAATGGCGTTCCTGCAAAGCAAACAACAGTTAACAATAAAACACAATAACAATAGAACATCAACTCAATAAAACAACAACTTTTTTTAAATAGAAATCTGTGCCAAAAAAAAGAAAAATATAATAAGTCAAAGCATAGGAACTATCCACCCACTGACCACTCCAGGCCCATACACTTGGACATATGTTCTTTTTTTTAACTGCGGATGAGAAATCTCATTCAGCAGCTCTGCACGCACTGACATATATTCTGAGAGCAACATCCTGTTGCTGTAAGAATAAACAAATCTGTTCTGCAATTGAATGCCATTCCTGGAAAGCAAACAACAATGGTTAACAATAAAACACAGTAAAAACAGAATATTAACTCAATAAAAAAACTATTTTTGTCTTTCATTTTTTTTTTCATTTTTTTATGGTTCATTTTTACTTTAAAAAAAGTTTAAGTTTTTTTTTAAACTTTTTTAAACTTTTTTTGTAACTAAAATAGGTGAACTTTCCAGGCTGTTACTTTTCCTATCTATCTGACTATCTAACATTTTTTGAGACCCTGTGTGAATGTGTACCCTATACTAATACTCCACTAGTGTGTGGTAGTGAAGGAAGCAGTCCTTGAGGCACAGACCAAGACAGGAGGGACAAAAAAAGTGGGTGTCACATCTAATTCTGTATCTGCTACAGACATCTTTTTTGGGAAGAATTTTGGGTTGGGGTACCATGAATGGCATCAGGAAAATTCCTCTCATGCTGCTGGCTTACTGCATCTGGGTTGGGGGTTTGGGCCACAGCACCTCCTGGATACAAAATGGGCCATGATGATTTTTTCCTGAAATTGTAGGACAGATCCACTTTTTTCAGTTGCTTTATAAAAGCACAAAAGTGTTGTCCAGAGCCAACTGAAATACATATACAGACACTTTTTTTGCACCAGCATCTGCCTTTACAGGAAATTCAAGTACAGCGTCATCATCTGGTCTTTGAAGTCCAGCCCTCCCATGTTAAACTAATAGTCGTGAACACAGAGGAGCCTCCCAACAACACCAGTTGCCTTGCAAATTTAGACTGTCGTGTCTGTGTGAATGGAAGACAGGATGAAGACTTCTTGTTTGTCCTTCCACTTCACTGCAAGCAATTCATCATTTCTCAAGCAAGCTCTCTCCCCCTTTCTAAGTTGGGTATTTACAAGCTGTTGGGGAAGCCCCGGCGATTAGGTCGCGTTTGCCAAATGAGCCAATTCCAAGATTGTAAAAATGTTTAACAGTGGCACACTTGTATAAAATTTGTCCACATATAACTTTGAATTTGGGTTGGCTGTGATGTACTGGTCAACATATAAATTGCTTTCATCTACAATCCATCAATACAGATCTTCCAGCTTAAGAAAATGAAGGGAAGTAATTAAATTTGTGGTTTCCATCTGAATTCCGGGTTAGGCAGTGAATGGGGAAAGTACAGGTGCTGCAGAATCTGTGGGCTGCCAATTAGGATTTGCAAGCACATTTGGAAGGACACTATGGGCTCTACGGGCCTATGTTTGAATTCTTGGTGGCTGTGGGACGCTGCTTGTGCTAGTCACTTCACTAGCTTGTACTGCACTTATGGGATTCCCCACATCACCAAGTGATACTGCAGTACTGATATGTAAAAAGCCAGGATGTACTAGGCTGCTGGTGCTCGCCAGTTCACCAAAATGTAGCATGGCACTAATACTAGCACCATGCAGTATATGAGAATCATCATGCCTGACCCTAACAGGGACCTCTTCTCCATCATGCCTGACCCTAGCAGGGACCTCTTCTCCATTGTCTGAGCTATCTGTCCAGGTACCGTTGCTCTGTACAGGTTCATATCCTGAACCTGATTCTGTCAATGAGGCTTCCCCTTCACTCTCATCTGACATACTCAGAATCCTGTAGACCTCTTCACTAGTGTACCTTTCTTTGGACATTTTAGCTACTAAATTTACAGGTACCTAATGCAACTCACAGGAAAAGAGCACTTAGCTGTCAGGGACTGCTTGAACCACTATGAAAAAATGTACCTGCTAATGCTAGCAGAGATCAGGCCTGATCTTGTGAATGCTGCAGTTTTGTGTGCAATGTATCACATCAATGTATGTGATCTACTGACACTGCACTTATTGGGAGGGGGGGGGTCGGAGGGGCTAAACACAGGTGCTGACAGGTGTTGGGGCTGATCTTGCAAATGCTGTGTTTTTGGGGACACTATACTATTGGTATTGGCTAGCATAGTTCTGATCTGATCAAATATATTAATCCGTTCAGACACTATAGTAGTAATGGAGGTTTAAAGTGTGTATGTGATAGTGTGGCAGGCAATCTGACGCTATCTGGGAGGGACACTAACTGATGCTAAAACTATCTGAATTCACTTGTGACACTAATACAGTGATCAGTAAAAAAAAATCTGTACACTGTACTAATGACACTGGTAACAGGGCAGTGAAAGGGATAACTGGGAGGCGATCAGGGAGTTATAATATGCCTAAAAGTGTTTACGTGTCAGTGTAGTGCTTGTACTTAAAGTAGTTTTGCTCTCTTCTCTCTCTGGAACTGAAAATGGCTCCAGGTGAGAAGATTGCATCATTCCCTGTGCCTGTGCTCTGTAAACACAGGCACAAGATGATCTCTGATTTTGTACAACCAATCAGCAGGATCAGGCTAAACATCATTGGGCTGGATCTGATGCCTGCCCGGTGCTGTAACGAATCACAGCACCACCAGGCTGGGCACATGGTGGGAGCATGGATCACGTATACATATGAGATTTTAGGCAGGGCGGCCGCCCTATAACAGTAGAGCTACAGGAGGCATTTGCCACTTGGAAAATATGATAGGAAGCCTGGAGAGATATGCGACTATGTGTATATTATGTGTATATGTTTCTACTATTAGAGGTCTGTCATCTAGTGGTGATTTACTTAGTGATTGCTAAAGAAACAATTTATATCAAATTCTATATTCAACCCTATAGATGTGAGTGTTCTGAATTGGTATATCCATTTGTTTTTGGCTCAGTGTTTTAATTTTTTTTCCCTCTCTACCTTTTCTAGATCCCAATATTGCAAGGATAAAGGGTCTTTGATGTGATATTTTAAAAAATGTGTAGAAACACTTTGTTTCTTAAAACCAGTAAGTATGTTATGTACATAGTTATAAATTATTTTTCTTAGGGGCCTTTTTAGTTCTGCCTACATATTGCATACCAAAACCACATATCAGGACACACACCACTCCTGCACGTTGTGAGATCTTGAATTTGATATTTCTCCTGTGGTTTGTGTGGTAAATTCTGATCTCTTTTTTGGATTCAACTTGGTCTTTTGGCATTTCCCACATTTATAAAAGCCCTTTCCATTGAAAAACGTCCAAATCCTCTCCTTTGGTGGATCCATTATACTTCTTATGATTTTGCTTCTTAAATTAGGGGCTCTCTTGTATATAAATTCAGTTTTTCTGGTAAGTTCATTCCAAGATGCCTATCATCCTTCAGAATGGGCCAATGTTTATGTACAATACTTTAAATTTCTTTATATTGTATACTGTAGTCTAAGAGGATAGCC
Organism: Staurois parvus; assembly: GCF_062004578.1. Taxonomy (NCBI): domain Eukaryota; kingdom Metazoa; phylum Chordata; class Amphibia; order Anura; family Ranidae; genus Staurois; species Staurois parvus. The sequence goes on along the minus strand of NW_028317855.1, from coordinate 10,043,761 downwards.
ATATCATGGTTCTTTTCTTCCTTCAGTGCTCCTCCCTGTTGTAGAATGTCCTGCCTGTTGATTTGTGTGGCCTTGTGTATTTGGTTCATTATAAATGCTTTTTTGTATCCTTTTTGGAGGGATTTATTTATCAGCATTTCTGCTTGTTTTGAGAAATCTTCTTTTGTACAATTACTCTTCAGCCTCATTAATTGTGGATTTAACAACCACTGTTTATGGTGGCAGCTGTCATGTTTATTGTTATAGTTCATCTTCTTCATAAATTGTTCCAATCCTTCTCTACTTCCGTTCCATAATATTAAAATATCATCGATGAACCTTTTATACAGTATTAGTTCTTTCAAGGCATTCCAACAAAAAAATTCTTTGTTTTCTGTTAAGGTTATTATGTTGCTAAAGAGACCCATTCTTTTGTTTATTTGGCATCTTCATGGTTAATTATGGTGTACAGTGTCCCTATATTTGCTGTGGCTAGAATGCAATGATCAATTTGTTGCTGGTTCTGTTCTTGTATTATTTGTAAAAGATGTTTTGCATCTTTTAAATATGCTTTCGTTTGGCTGATTGCTGGTTGGATGAACCAATCTATGTATTTTCCTATTCTTGAGCCAACTGAATCTATCCCATTTACAATAGGTGTTCCTGGTGGGTTTATTTTTTAATCCTTATGGATTTTTGGAGCACTATATTGGGATCCTACAAGTTGATGGTACAAGATATTTTTCTTTTTCATTAAGGAATTTTTTCTTCACATCACTTTTCACAATTCATTCTAGTTCTTTTTTATAAGTAGTCATAGGGTTATTCGTTAGTATTTGGTACGTATTTTGGTCTCCCTATATTCTCTTGATTTCCAGGTCATATGCTTCTTTTGCGAGGATTACTATTCCACTACCTTTATCTGCTGGACATATTATGATATCTTTGATATCTATCTGTTGTAATACTATAAATAAATGCTTGGTACTTGGTTTACTACATTGTGAGAGGCCATCCTATGTTTTTTTTTTAGCTTACTGAAGGACTCTTAAAGAGATACTCACCAGGTATAACAAAAAGGCACATCCCATCTGCCTTCAGCCTAGATTTGACCAACAATTGGTATACTGTGTAGCGCCATGTATCATGTTCCTGGTGAAGACTGGAGTAAATGCAGATATATTTTTGTCTTTTTACACAACTGCACACTCTACATTTTAGAAACTTACACTTACGTTGAAAGTCCAACAATGTTGTGGCTTGGAAGGTGAAATAGGGGTTAAATTATTGTTAATTCCCATTGAATATATTAGGACTCACCAATATTGTGCCCCTAGCTTCCTGAGGATGCCTAAGCTGATGAAACACATTGAGGTGGGGTTTTAACGGCACCTATTTATCTTCTAGTGAAGTCACTTCCTTTCAGTGGAATGCATGCTGCTTCCCTGAAGTTCTGGGACAGAACTGAAACTTTGCTACATTGCTGGATATACTGGGTGTCGAATGCTGGCACAATCACGTGTGAGTGTAAACTTTGATGTACCATGTATGGGGCTTACTGGTTTTAAAGGAATAAATATGAGTTACAGTATGATGGCATGTTTAAGGTTCTTATGTTCCCTTACGTGAGCGCCATTAAGTGGAGAGGAGTGGAAAGTGCTGGAGAGTCCTGGGCAATGGAAACAGTGAGCAGTGGAGAGATCCTTGCATATAATAAAGGGTGGTAAGATCCATATACAGTATAAAATATAGAGTAATCTTGTTGCAGAGAATGTCAGCTTGACTGGGGCATGTGGTGACACTGACACAGCTCAGAATTTCATACAGCACTCAATTGTACTGGAGTGGAGTGTGATTTTTTTACATTTCTTCATGGACTGGACATTTACATTGATTAACACTATCACAGGAGTGGACAATTGCTATTTACATCTTTGGTTCATTATACATTGGAGTAATTGACAGTTTTGTTTAGCTTTCTAGAATTGTTTTGAGGACACATTGGATGCTTTCAGCTGCCATTGTGCTTTGCTAGGCTTCTAGTGTCCCTGCACTTTTAGGAGTAATGAGCTGATTCCTGACATACTTGCCCTTAATGTATCCATTGCTATATACTGTATGCCCCAATATAGAGACTCTCAAAGATTAGTGGCTGCTTAAAAGAGGATTTAAAGTCCTCTTTTAATACACATCTCCCAGTCCTAGCTGCCGGAAGCAGTCCCAGGCAGCACCTAAACCATATGATCTTTTATTTTATGGGGACATAGGCAGATGTGGGATCCATAGATCGGACAACCACCTTGATATTTGGGTGTCAAAAATGGTCCCAGTTTTCTCAGTGATAAATGAACTTGACACTTCAGTGCTCTAAAATGGTAGAGGCGCCCATCATATTGCTACAGAGCTTTGCCAGAGTCAAGCAACTCAAACTAAAAAGGGTAGGTGGTGCAGCCCTCCTCAAAATCAGTGAGATCCAATGCTATAAAAAAACAAACAGAGAGGGTGCAAATGCTTAGTGCATTATTTTTAGCACTTTATTATAAGTAAAGAAAAAATGAAATTATACTCACCAGCCAAGTAGACTGATAGTATATAGAACACACAAGGCACGGGATAAATATGTATGCTATCCTGCTCAACTGGGGAATATACGACTTCTTCTAGCTGATGCAATTTGGGGAACTGGCCCCCTTCCTCAAAGCTATGGCTGGTGGCACCCTCACCTCCACCCTCCTAAATAGTGATGTAACAAACCACACCACTTCAATAAGGCTGGAACTAAGATGGGAGGGAGGGAAGGAAGGAGGGAGGAGTTGTGGGACACCGGTCATTAGGCAGGTCTCTAAGCATAGATCACACACTCTCAGTGACCTGTTATCAGTGCTCTAAGTACATAAACAACATAACACCAATATATCACTAAACAACATGTCCAATAATAAAATAATTTAAATTAAGAAAAAAAAATAAAATATACAGTATATACAATAATGATACAGTAGGCACCATTCAATAACATGTTCCTTAATTGTATACTGTAGTATACCTTATTCACATGCTTGCATCTTCTGCCTCGTACCTAGAGGCTTATCTGAAGTAACAATATGGAGATGGGAAACAATCATCCAAAGAACAGCAACAGATACACTCCTCGAGCGCCAATCTTCCCATAGCTAAACGTTAAAAGGAAGACAGAAGGTGCACTTCTCCTTGCTTAATGAGTAGCATGCTTCTGGGTCTTAGAGCACACATCAGATGGCCTGCGGAACGCAAAAGCCGAAACCGGAACTTCAGAACCAGAAGTAGGTCACACGGACGGCCTATTAACAGCATATTGGAATTGAAGGAGATGATACTCCCATAGTTATCTCAGGGAAGAAGCCCTCTTGTCATCTAGATAAAAATTGTATACATGTACAGGAATTATTAGAAATTATTTCTAAATATACAGTATATGTATACATATTGTAAATACATCTGAGATGCTAAATAAAAATGATAAAAGTGGCTTTAGAAATAGGTTCATCCATTGATCAATTAAAATAAATAAAAGTAAAATTTATCTAAAGCCATGTCATCAACAGGCCACTATTAAGTCTTGAACCATAACCTGGCTAACTATAACCACAGAACAAACACAAACAGCTATACAAATAAGCCATACACAAATCAATTGGCAATAGATGCATAAAAATGAATGCTATATCCCATACATCTGAATTAGATGAATGGATAGATACAAAGATGGAAACCTTAATATGTTCTATCTATATGGCCCACAGGTTATAGAATAGGGGCCAAAGCTTGTTCAGATGTATACTATAAACTGGATGTGTAAATATGTGCCTTACAAGTTGTCTAACAACTAATACAAATCCACTAGGGGACACTGACAGATGTTATTGCAACAGGACACTGACAGATGTTCATGTTGCAATGGGACACTGGTACACTGTGAACAATGTTTTTGTGCACTGATACACTGTGACAAATATTGATGGTCCACTGGGGACACTAACGGATGGTGATGGTCCACTGGGACACCAACAGATGTTGACAGTCCACTAGGGACATGGACAGATGTTGATGTTGCAATGGGACACTATTGCAAATGTTGATGTGCACTGGTGCACTGTGACAGATGTTGATGGGACACTGGTACATTCTGACAGATGTTTATGGAAAACTGGTATGCAGTTACAGATGTTGATGGGACACTGGTATAGATGGTAAAGTGCACTTGGACACTGGCAGATGCTGATTGGTGCACTGGTTACAGATGGTTGCACTGTGTAAAGAAGGTGAGAGCATCTGAGTGTTGATTTTGGAATCTGCATGTGTTTGGTGAAAGTAGTACACAATCACTATTGGAAGTGATTACAGTGATTTTGACCATGTTTTAAAGGGCAAAGCGCAGTAGACTTAATATCATTTTAGGCCATGCAAAGAAGGTGATGGCATGAATGTTGGTGCTGAGATTTGCCATATATGGTGAAAGTGGTGCAAGAATATTATTGGATGTGATTACAATTTGGGCAGCACATATTCATAAATATAGAAGATTAGACGTACAATACTGTGTATGAATGAATGGACACAGAAATTGTTGGTGGACTAATTGATATTTATTGAAGTACTCATTTCAAGCAAATTATTTTGTTATGTTATTGTTTGTTTATTAATGGTTATTAACACAATATCTAGGAAGAGGGGTGGGTATTGCAAGACACTGTTTTCTGAATTTGATATTTACTGCTACAGTATATGTGGGAACACATACTGGGGCTGATTTACTAAGAATAAGGTGAAGCAATAGAAGTTAGACACCAAACTTCACCTAATTGAAAGAATTAAGACCTTGCCGTCGTGAACAGAAAAACGTTTGTGGGCTTCCTCACATGCTGGTATTTGTTTTGGCTCCTGTCTAAATTGTCATTATATGAATGTGAGTTAGGGACTTTAGATTGTACGCTCCTTGAAGGCAGGGCCTGATGTGAATGTACAATATGTATGTAAAGTGGTGTATAAATTGATGGCACTATACAAGTACCTGAACTAATAAAAATGCATGTTTATATAGGTTTTTTGCGAGCTGGTACATTTTAGAAAGTTGCACACAATGTAGATAAAAGAGCTGACATTACAACTAAAAAGTGTGTATGTGGGGGGGGGGGGGGTTGCTCCTCTATCCCCCTTTTCTAGCCTGCATAACTGTATCGTCAGAGAACAGTGTTAGTGATTTTGGGGGAAAGCCACACTTTTTTTTTTGGTTAAGGGGTTCTCCTTCAAATCCATGACAGTTATATCTGTTATATAACTAATTGTATAATTCATATTTTCTTATATCTACTTATGATGATATATCTTAATTCTTGAATCATGGTATTACTATATATTCCAATTAATGTTATTGGCAGTATAGTGGTTAGCACTTCTGCCTAGCAACACTAAGGTTATTGGTTTAAATCCCACCCATGGCACCACATGCCAGGAGTTTGCATGTTCTCTCTGTTTCTGTGTGGGTTTCCTCTCACACTCTAAAGACATTCTGGTAAGTTAATTGGCAGTATTATGAATGCAAGTTTCTTGAGAATAGGAATGAGCTCATAGGAGGTGTATAATTACTTCTTGCCCTACGAAAAACCTGCAACAGACATCCTGCACATGGTCCAAAAAAACCATGCCCTCCTCTCTGCTTTGCAAAACGCCCTGGCAAACATAGCCAGCAGGGGTACCCCTCCCCCCCTTCAGTCATGAGGCAGAAGTGGTCAGTGGTGCATTAAACTATGTACAATTGACACCTCTGTTTGGCAAGTGTCACCTGCCTCCAGCTACTGTGTTTACTTTTGGGTAACTGAACTTTTGTTCTTATAGCTATGGAGCATGCAAATGGCCTTCCATAAATGTGATGATGTAATTCCTGTGTGGGAGCTGGTCCTGAGGCTCGAGAATAAGTTGGAAGTGACGAAACGCGTTAGATACGTGACGTCTGACGCTAAACCGGAAGGAGTGGTGCAGCCATTTTGATACTGGAATCACTGTCATCTGAACTACTGCTGAACTGCTGAGACAGATGAACGGTCTTTCCTTATTTTAATGTAAGATTTGAATAAAATTCACTGGTTTCTTTATATTCCACTGATGGTATCTTCTTTGCCTCTATGAGGAATTGGGGAAAAGGCGAAAGGCACACCCACAGGGAGGAAGCGGATGTGTAAGCCCTGGCAAGCTGACATACCCTGAAAAGCTGGTTGTTGGAGTGAGAGGGTAATTGCCTTGAATCCCACTAGTGTGTGGCATCACTGATTGGTCACCTCACCTGTGATGCTGAATTGAAGTATCTTGGATCTGGATTGGAGATTTGAATTGGACACTTTATTGAACGTGTGAAGATTTATTACATATTCATACACAATTTTTGGACATTGACTTTCGGGATAGTTTGGGGTGTAAGAAAGGGTGTTGGGATTGGTGTTATTTGAGAAAAGGTTTTTGGTAATTTACTTTAAAGGGTGAAAGTGTGACTTTTCTGGTTGGGTATTAGTTGATGAGAGTTTATTGAAGATTTATTGTGGAATAGTGGTGTCACCCTCTGACTTTGTTTTCATCATTTTTATCTGTATTTATGATGTTGGGACACATACCACATTTTTTGGAATACTATTATGATCCTTTGTATTGGGCTACATATAACCAACACACATCGATTTTAGTAACACAGCACAACATTTGGATTCCTTTTAATTTTGCTTCAGCACTGGTATTGTATGTGGTTGGTGAAGACAGCTGTGGGAGTTTGGATTTAGATTTTTGTCAGTTGCTGAGCACCAAGTGCAGTTTTTCTACCATTTAGTTAGGTATGTACTGCCATGTGCATTGATCATGTCCTTTTGAAATATATTAAGTATACAGGTGAAACTCAAACTTAAAAGGTGAAATTAATATATAAGAGACTCATTACATGCAAAGCAAGATAGTTCAAGCCGTGATTTGTCATAATTGTGATGATTATGGCTTACAGCTCATGAAAACCCCAAATCCACAATCTCAGAAAATTAGAATATTGTGAAAAGGTACAATATTCTAGGCTCAAAGTGTCCCACTCTAATCAGCTAATTAAGCCATAACACCGGCAAAGGGTTCCTGAGCCTTTAAATGGTCTCTCAGTCTGGTTCAGTAGGAATCACAATCATGGAAAAGACTGCTGACCTGACAGTTGTGCAGAAAACCATCATTGACACCCTCCATAAGGAGGGAAAGCCTCAAAAGGTAATTGCAAAAGAAGTTGGATGTTCCCAAAGTGCTATATTAAAGCACATTAATAGAAAGTTATGTGGAAGGGAAAAGTGTGGAAGAAAAAGGTGCACAAGTAGCAGGGATGACCGCAGCCTGGAGAGGATTGTCAGAAAAGGCCATTCAAAAGTGTTGGGGACTTTCTCAAGAAGTGGACTGTCGCTGGAGTCAGTGCATCAAGAGCCACCACACAGACGGATCCTGGACATGGGCTTCAAATGTTATATTCCTCTTGTCAAGCCGCTCCTGAACAACAAACAACGTCAGAAGCGTCTTACCTGGGCTAAAGAAAAACAGACCTGGTCTGTTGCTCAGTGGTCCAAAGTCCTCTTTTCTGATGAGAGCAACTTTTGCATCTCATTTGGAAACCAAGGACCCACAGTATGGAGGAAGAATGGAGAGATACACACTGCAAGATGCTTGAAGTCCAGTGTGAAGTTTCCACAGTCTGTGTTGATTTGGGGAGCCATGTCATCTGCTGGTGTTGGTCCACTGTGCTTCATTAAGTCCAGGGTCAACGCAGCCGTCTACCAGGAGATTTTGGAGCACTTCATGCTTCCTTCCACGGACGAGCTTTATGGGGATGCTGACTTCATTTTCCAGCAGGACTTGGCACCTGCCCTCACTGCCAAAAGCACCAAAACCTGGTTCAATGACCGTGGGATTACTGTGCTTGATTGGCCAGCAAACTCACCTGACCTGAAACCCATAGAATATATGGGACATTGCCAAGAGAAAGATGAGAGACATGAGACAGAACAATGCAGAAGAGTTGAAGGCCGCTATTGAAGCATCCTGGTCTTCCATAACACCTCAGCAGTGCCACAGGCTGATAGCTTCCATGTCACGCCACATTGATGCAGTAATTGCTGCAAAAGGGGCCCAAACCAAGTACTAAGTACATATGCATGCTTGTACTTTTCAGAGGTCCGATATTGTTCTATGTACAATCCTTGTTATATTGATTGCATGTAATATTCTAATTTTCTGAGATTGCAGCTTTGGGGTTTTCATGAGCTGTAAGCCATAATCATTACAAGTATGACAAATCACGGCTTCAACTATCTTGCTTTGCATGTACTGAGTCTATCTCATATATTAGTTTCACCTTTTAAGTTGCATTACTGAAATAAATGAACTTTTGCATGATATTCTAATTTTTCGAGTTTCACCTGTATATACTGCAGAGAATATATGCTCAAAAAAAAAAGAATAGACACGGCACTAGCATTATTTATAAAAGTGAGAAAATAAAATATTGTATAAGAAGCAAAAAAAAAACAAAAAAACTCAGCTAAATAACATAGCAAAGGAATGTTATTTATTAATCATGCTTTAACAAAAACAAGTTGACTGTTTTCAACGACATTTCCAGGCTTGCCAACAAAGGCATTTACTATAGCACATAAAAAAAAAACACAACAGAGTGGAGGCAGTTTTTATATTTCCTGGTCTGTGCATGCTCAGTCATGTCACTACTGAGATGTCTGAACTAGGTGAAGGCAATGCCTGTTTGGATTTTTTTTAATATATCACCTTATACAGACAAATCTAGAATTCTTTTAAAACAGTTTTCTTAAAAATGTACAACAGGAAGAATAAATTGCTTGAGATCATGTCATTAAAAATATTTTTTTCTGTTGTGCACCTAGTTCTAGGAGGTGAACTCATTTAGATGGTCTCTAACTTTTGTGACCATTAGTAAATATCGATTGTGTCTATTTGTGGACTGAGTGCTTTAGTAAACCTCTTCTCCGCCTAAAAGTATTCGGTCATGCAAGGAATTGTGACCATTTGCAGACAAGGTGCTTTGGTAAATCAACCCCAAAGTGTCAGTGGTAGTACTTTTAGCCTTATTATTATTATAAGGAGAAGACTGTTCATAGTTGTGTTGGAGTTTTTTCAAGTATAGTTTAACATAATAATGTGTAAAGTGTATGCAATATTTCTGGCTCTTGTCTCCGTTATACACTGGAGTGAGGGTTGGAAAATAATAAAAAATAAGGATAACAGGTGGTAGAGAAAGGAGATGGTGACCATAATGTCTAAAAATTAGTAATATCTAAATAGAAATGGGGGAAATCTGTGCAATTTTTAAGGTTCTTCTCTCCGACATATTACACTTTATTTTTTATTTCATGATAAAACAGGTTCACTTCTCCCTCTACTAGGACCTAGTAAAACTGCTTTTATGATGTGTATCTCTGTAAAATATTTATGGCTCTTGACTCTGGCATAATATACCTTAATTTTTATTTCATGATAAATAAAAGCCTTGTTTCTCCCTCTTCTATTGCAGCCTAATAAAATTACTTACATGATGTTCAGAATGTCTGTGTAATATTAAAGACTCCTGTTTCTGATATACTGTAATTTTTTGTTTCCCAATATTTGTCTCTCCACCATCCATTGTAGCCTTGACAAAAATGCTTAAGCAATCTGCAACATGTCTGTGCATTATTTCAGGATCTTAATAACCTGTCATTTTTATTTCATGATTAAAATTGTCTTGTTCCTCCATCTTTCATTCCAGCCAAGTCAAACAACTTGAATGGTGTCCAGAATGCTTTTGTAATATTTCTGTAGTTTGTCACTGACATCAAACACTATACACTGTTTTTCACTATAAAAACACATGTCATGTTCTTCCACTGTAGACTACTGAAACCACTTACATGATGTACAGAATATACAGTATAAGCAATATTTGAGGCTCTTGTTTCTAGGTCAGGCCCAGTTCCAGGTACAAATACTATGTACATATCCTGGATCCAAGCTTCTTTAAGGCTTTCAACTAAATTCTAGATGGCCCTTTGACACATTAAGAAAACATTAATCAGTTATACTAAAAGAAGGTGGAGATCACAGCATGTGTGCCAGTTACAGACACATATCACTTTTAATTATGAACTTGAAGATATTCACCCATATCCTTGGTGCCATACTTACAACTTGTATACAGTGAAACAGTGCAGCACTACAAGCCAAACAAAGCCTGAATCCAAACTTATTAAAAAAGAAATAAATAGAAATAAAAGTCCAAAAATGTCTTCTTTATGGTGCTTTTCCCTTCTACAATCAGCAAGTGCTTCAAACAGAAAAGTGTGACATTCCACCACTAGATGTCTGCTCACCTCCAGCAGTGTGACCTCACATATATACCGCCGTATATTGGAAGATACATTGCCAGTGAGCGTTACAGCTCCTGCGGTTTTTGATATTGGACATATGGAAAGATAAGTACGGAGAACACACTGCTGTAGTCTCTATATTGCTGATTCCTCATGGCACAGTTTATCCAGATTGCAGAGCAATTTATAACAGAGGCGGTATATACCTGGTGCGATGGGGCACGTTATACATATGAGTGTGCATTTGTATTCAAGTTTGGTATTAAATTGTTTTAAAGCTTTACGCACTATGTGGAGTTCTTTATTTATGAGGTGAAGTGTTGGTAAGAGTTGTATTCCGAACAAGGTGTGAACTACACCAATGTTCAGAATACAATGTTCAATGTGCAACCAAAAGTGCAGTTAGAGCAAATATAGTATTATGTGAGGTCACTCTGCTGTGCTCCCCTTACATCAGTGTGTCCCCTCTGCATCAGTGTGCCCCCCTACTTACATCAGTGTGCTCTGCTTACATCAGTGTGCCCCCCTACATCATTGTGCCCCCTCCTTAGATCAGTGTGCCCCCGACAGCATTATGCCCCCCTCCTTACATCAGCGTGCCCCCTGACAGCATTGTGCCACCCAGATCAAGCAGCATGGGAGATGGGGGCGTGGCAAGAATGTTCCCAGAAACCTAGGACGGGGAGGAAGGGATAGGAGATGTTCATAGTTTCTCTCCTAGGCAGTACAGTAGTGATCACACAGGACTGATTTGTCAGCTGCAGCTGCTCATGTCACTGTCTCATGGCTTCAGCTGAAGGATCGGCTCTGTGTGGCTGCTATATGACTGTATATGACAGAGGAGTCATGCGGGCCCCCTTAGGCATGGGCTTGGGTTACAATAGCGACTCCTGCAACCTCTATAGTTACTCCACTGAAATAGAATATACAAAAACATGAAGATGCAAGTGAACCATAAACCCAATAACAAAATTCCTAACCAGCAGTCTAACTAAGAGACAGGAAACCTACTAAATTAACTATAATGCAATATACAGGGTAAGAGTGAAGAAGTGTTGTCAATAACAGAGCCAGGGTTATGTATAGAGGATCAGGGAACAAGTCAGGACAAAGAGAGGACAGAGGAGCAGGTTCATCCAGACAGGAGAAGAATCCGGATCAAGAACAGCGCAAAAGTTCACAAAGCATGGGACACATAGGCTGAATACTGAGGCAAGATGGAGTAGCAAAGGAAGGACTGAATACCCTCCCTGCAGCTAGCATCAATAGAAGACTAATTACTAGTCACCGCTGGATGCTGACAGAATTACAAACAAATAAAAAGATTTATAAAGTGTATTACTAACAACTCACTAAGGTGTCCGTTTAAGAACCAGCGGTAATAGATCTCTGCTCAGTTCTCCGGCATTCTCGGAGAACACAGTTCTCCTGTGAATGCAGTTTATGAAGCAGTTCTCCGAACGAAGGGAGAACGATCTCCAAATGCTGGAGAACGGTCTACAAACTCTGGAAAACGGCTGATTTTACTATAATCTCACGAGATTACAGTAAAAGATCAGTTTACTAAGCAGAGGTAAATTATCTCTGCTTAGTTTTCGGTCCCTCCGATTCTCCAGCTCTGAGCTGGAGAATCTGGAGGGAGAACACAGATCTCCAGAGAAGGGCTGAACATATTCTTCTGGGTGTTATAAACTGTGAATGACCAGAGAATAGCTGTGATCCTTTGAATCTCAGCTATTCTGTGTGTCATAAACGGACACCTTTATTAGTAAAGTTCCTGCAGTGAAAAGACAAGCCTAATAAAATACTGACCAAATTATAAGTACTTTGGTCCAAAAGGAAGCTGCCTACAGAGGACACGTGGCATATAGAAAAACCAATGATTAGATTTACCAGCAACGGTGTTTCTGGGAACCTTCCAGGATGGCACACCTAAGAGGTGAGAGGCTTCTCCCTGCCGTAACCACAATCAACTTACAGCTGTTATAAGTCCCCTCCCTTCGCCCCTCAATTTGTCATAAAGTAACTCCCAAAACCAGTCTATGAGGGGAATAATTCCACATAGGTACTCACCACCTACTACTTTTAAGAGTTTTCTCCGCCTTAACAGGATGTGAAGTAGACCTGCAATCCTGGAAGGTTCCTATCACCTTCCAGGATGGCACACCTGAGAAGATAATCAAGCAACCACAGGCCAACCTTAGGGTGGGACCACAGTCCATAGCACCTTCTGGCCAAAGGCTAAGTCCTACTGTGACAGCACTTCAATCCGGTCATGCTTCAAGAAGGTGTCTTAACTGGACCAGGTGGCTGCACTGAGAATCTGTTCCTAGGAGGCCCCTGCTTTCTCTGCTCAGGACGTAGCCATGGCCCAGGTTGAAAATGTTTTTACCTTTTGCTGAGCCCTCATAAGCTAGGGCAATAGTTTGCATTATCCACCTGGGGACTGAAGCCTTAGAAGTTTGGCGTTCCTTTCTTGGTCCAGAATATAGGACAACAGAAGGTTGGCTCTTCTAAAATCCTTTGCCCTCTGCAAATAAGTGAGGAGACACCTCCACATTTCAAGACAATTACATTTATTTTCCTTTGCATTTCTAGGGTTATCACAGAAGGATGACAAGGTTATCTCTTGTGTCCTATTAAATAAGGAAGCTACCTTTGGTAGATACATTGGATCTGGCCTGAGGGTGACCCTATCTGGCAGAATCAACAAAAAGGCTTTGATTGACAAACTTTGTAGGTCCCCCTAGCCGTGGTGATAGCCAACAAAAAAGACAATTTTAAGTTAAAAAACTTAAGGGGGAACCTACTCTATTGGTTCAAAAGGGTGCTTTGATAAAGCCTCTAGCACCCTGATCAGATCCCACAGTGGAAACTTTCTTTTGTGGCTGGGGCAATTCTCTCCCCGGTCACTAAAAACCACTTAACTAAAGCTTCTTTAGCCAATCTAGAAAACTAATCAAGAAAAACTGAAAGCACTGCAATTTGCACTCAAAGGTTGCTGACCACCACCCCTCTTTCTACACCATCCAGGAGAAATTCCAGGATTATTGGAATAGAAGTAGAAGTTACCTGTTTCCATTTACACCTTGTACAAAAGGTTTTCCATACTTTTGAGTAAATTTTCCTAATCATGCGTTTTATGTTTAGGAGAAGAATGTCTCTTACCCTATCTGAACAACCCTTGCCCTTCAGAATCCAGTGCTCATTAACCAGGCCATTACCTGAAAGAACTCCAGTCTGAGGTGCACCACTGAACCCTGTAGAAGAAGATCTGGAAGAATCAGAAGTTTTCAAGGCAGTGCTACCAATAGTGTTTTCGTGAACCACGCCCTCCCTGGCCACCAAGGAGCAATCAGAAAGAGGTGTCCTGATGATGGGCTGAGTTTCTGAAGAACTTGCGGGATTAACGCCAGGGGTGGAAAAGTGTCAATTCCAGCTTGAACTGTCAGAACTGCATTAAGGCATCTAAGCCTTCTCAGTCTTTCTCTCAAGGTATTGAGAAGAACCTCCTCACCTTCCTGTTCTTGCCATTTTCAAAAAGGTCTGTTTCTGGGCTGCCGAATCATTGAACCTCTTGCGGATTCAAATCCCAATTAATATCACAATTACAGGAATAAATATATCATTTACATCAAGATTGACAGACTATTTTGCTCCCAAAAGAAATATATTGCATATATAGATTGAACACTTTGATACTCAATGGTTTTTTATTAGGCTGCTTACAGACATCTACTATTGGACACTAGAACTACAACCTACAGGTTTGGGAACCACAGTGCCATCAGCAGGCAATCCAATTCCTGACAAAGACTATTCTGAAGTCAAATATGTAAAAATCTTGTAATTAACAGGTATTGACCTTGGGAACAATGCAGCCGCCTTCTTGCTTTATTCAAACTGCTTGTCTAGGAAACATTACAAGCAATCCTATTAATACACCTGGTGAAGGCAGGCAGGTCATGTGTTTCCTTACTCTGGAGACAGGAATCACTTCTACCATTCAACTGCAGTCATCCAAAGTCACAGAGAGTGTGTGGAGGATCTGAGAGTGACATTATATAATCTTTATGTAAAAGTTAGAAAAATGGGGTATTGTTGGATGGAATTTGTATATTCCAAGGAATATCAACACCCAATGATGGGCACCTAGACCACGTTTTCAATCTGTATTAGTAAGCCAGACATTTTGCTGGCAACTGTTCTTCCGCTAACCTGCTTCCATCTGTCAGGAATGGACTCACCAATAGTGGTGGGACTCACCTGCCTTGTGGGTTGCAGTACCAGGACTGGCCAGCGGGTGCTCTCAGCAACCAGAGGCTCACTCCTGCAGTCAGCCAAAACACCTGAGGCTGATTGCAGAAGGTGCATATAAGGAATGTCCAGGCCTGTGATCAGGGCCTTGGTGTATGTTTTCCCAAGAGCCCATGTACCTGCATCCTGTCTGCTTCCTGTCTGATCCTGCTTGATCCCTGACTCTGATTGAACTCCGCCTGTCCTGACCTCTGCTATTCCTAACCACTCTCCAGTCTGCTCCTTTGTACCTTGTCTGCCTGATTGTTCCTGACCCGGCCCGTCTGACTATGCTCTGCCTGCTCCTTTGTACCTTGCCTGCCCGTTTGCTACCAACCCGGCCTGCCCGACTACGCTTAGTATTGTTCTTTTGTTATCTGTTGGGGGGTTTGGTTTGGTTTGTTTGCACTGTGTTTATGTTTAGTCTTGCACTGCGTTTATGTATTGTTTAGTCTTAAATAAATTATATTGTTTATACTATATCTAAAACCTGCGTTTCCCTGTGTCAGTCCACACACCTCTGGTCATACCCAGATCCCTAACACCCCCACTTGCTCTCCTTACATTATTTCTATTTACTAACTCCCCTTCTCATCCTTTTTTTCCACTTTCTCTTTTTCTCCCTTTTACTTACCCATCTTGGCTGTTCCTTTGAACAAAGATAGATGTCTATAAAACTAATGTAATTGCCCATCAGAAAGGTTGAGAACCTAAAACATTCAAATGAATACTTCATTTGAAATTCAGCTGATGTTTATTTATACAATGTCATATATGTTTGTATTATTAATGCATCATACCTGGACTTTTGTTATGTCAGATATCAGTTGTAATTTGTCTTTCTCTGCAATGTTACTTTCATATATAAAAATAAGGATTTGCAAAAAAAAAAATTGGAAACTGGATCATCTTTCCATCTTCATTTATGGCACAGTCAGGCACTTACATGTTGTGCAGTGTGTCTGTGCAATGTTTCAGGCTCTTCTCTCTTACATAGTACACTGCAATTTTGGTTTCACAACAAAAACTGCCTTATCTCCTTCTTCCATTGTGGACTAGTTAAACCACTCAACATGTCTGTGCAATATTTGTTAGTCTTGTCTCTGGCATAATAGATAGTAATTTTATTGCAAGATAAACACTCTCCTGCACCGAGACCTAATAACGCTACTTACCTTATGAGTAACATGTCTGAGCAATATTAAATGCTCTTATCTCTGACATAATACCTTCTCTTTTTTTTTTCGTGATAAAAAACTTAGTCATATTTTTCTGCTCCACTATGGCCTAGTAAAAACTCTAAAATGATGTGCAGCATGTCTGTGCAATGTTTCAGGCTCTTGTTCTGAGATAATAATACACAGTGATTCTTACTTCACAATAAAACATGGCTCATTCCTCCTTCCCCCATTGTGGACTAATAAAATCACTTACATAATTTCTAATTCTTGATAAAAACAGGTCTTTCTCTCCCTCTCCTATTGCAGCCTAGAAAAAACACTTACATGTTGTAAGTCTTTAATTGCTCTTGTCTCTTGCATAACGCACCAGCATTTTTATTTAATTATAAAAACTGGTTTATCTCTCCTTCTTCATTGAGATGGTTTACACTGTCATTTTTATTTCACAATAAAAACTGCTGCATCTTCCCCTCCTCCATTGCAGTCTAATAAAACCACTTGCATTATTTGCAGAATGTCTGTGCAATATTTCAGGCTCTATTCACCAATGTAATACACTTTCATTTTTATCTAACAATAAAAACTGGCTTGTCCTTCCCTCTTCCTTTGTGGCCCAAAGTGTAGTAATAAGCAATACAAAAAATATTTTCTTATAATTTGCCCACAAGTATTTTACTCCCATAGTCACAATCAGTCTTAAAAATGTATTTATTACAGATATTAATATAGTGCCATCAATTTATACAGCACTTTAAACATATATTATATATTCACAACAGTCCCTGCCCTCAAGGGCCTTACAATCTAAGGCCCCTAACTCATATTGACACGCATACAGTACAAGGGCCAATTTAGACAGGAACCAATTAACCTACCATGTCTTTGGAATGTGGGAGGAAGCAGGAGTATGTGGAGGAAACCCACACAGAGAGACAATGTATACTCTAGGCAAGTATTGCCATGGTTGGAATGCAAACCGATGACCCTAGTACTGCTAGACAGAAGTGCTAACCACTTAGCCACTGTACTGCCCAGATTGGTTTGTACCCAAAGATAAAAAGAAATATGATACTATTACCCATGTTTATTAACCAGTTGCTGACCGCAGATAGCCGAATGACGACTAAACTGCGGCCGGCCAGTTCTGAGTGGACGTCATATGACGTCCTCCCAGAACGCGCTCTCCTGCGCGCCCCAGGGGGCGCGCACCCAGCGATCTCCGTGATCGCTGTGTCCTACGGACACAGCTGATCACGAGATGTGGTAAAAGGCCAATCATACCGGCCTTTTACCACGTGATCAGCGGTGTCCAATGACACGCTGATCACAGGGAAATGCAAGTACCGGTTCTCGGCTGCACTTTCCTCACGCTGTCAGAGCGAGGATCAGCACCGATCATCAGGGCCACTGATGATCAGTGCCCTGATGATCGGTGCCCAGCAGTGCCACCCACAAGTTCCGCCCACCTGTGCCCAGCAGTGCGCCCACTAGCACCGCCCACCTGTGCCCAGCAGTGCACTTACCTGTGCCCAGCAGTGCACCCACCTGTGCCACTCTGCAGTGCCACACACCTGTGCCCAGAAGTGCCACCTACCTGTGCCCAGCAGTGCCACCCACCTGTGCCCACCCACCTGTGCCCACCAGTGCCACCCACCTGTGCCTACCAGTGCCACCCACCTGTGCCCACCCACCAGTGCTGCCCGCCAGTGCCACCCACCAGTGCAGCCCAGCAGTGCTGCCAGTCAGTGCCACCAGTCAGTGCCCAGCAGTTGTGCCAGTCAGTGCCGCCAGTCAGTGCCCAGCAGTGCTGCCAGTCAGTGCCATCTATCAGTACCCATCATCAGTGTCACCTATCAGTGCTGCCTATCAGTGCTGCATATTAGTGCCGCCTATCCGTGACACCTCATTAGTGCTGCCTATCAGTGCCGCCTATCCGTGCCACCTCATTAGTACTGCCTATCAGTGCCCTTTAGTGCTGCCTATCAGTGCCGCCTATCAGTGCCCATCAGTGCTGCCTCATCAACACACATCAGTGAAGGAGAAAAAATACCTGTTTGAAAAATTTTATAATAGAAACAAAGAAACTTTTTTTTTTTTCAAATTTTTTGCAATTTTTTAATTTATAGCGCAAAAAGTAAAGTGTCCAGTGGCGATTAAATACCACCAAAAGAAAGCTCTATTTGTGAGAAAAAAATTATCAAAATTTCATATGGGTACAATGTTGCATGACCGCGCAATTGTCAATCAAAGTGCGGCAGCGCTGAAAGCTGAAAATTGGCCTGGTAAGGAAGGGGGTATAAGTGCCTGGTAGGTAAGTGGTTAAAGTATCAGTATTTATATACCTACATGGCAATGTTGGTGAAATACTGCAGAAAAAAGGCAATACAAAATATATTAAAATATTCATGTATTAAAAATTGCCAGTAGTACTTTACTTCCATATCTACCAGTGGTCTAAATAAATGGTATCCAAGATAAAAGAAATGTCTGTTAAAGCATCTGTATTTATTTCTCTTCATGATACTATCAATGACAATGTTACAGACTATAACTGAGATATTGGATATATGTGAACAAACAATATGCAGTTCTTTTCTGGTTTTATTGAATATTGGCATAAATGTTATATTCAATGTTAGGGAGGAGAGTAAATGGATATATGTAGAAACATGATGCAGATGCTTCAGTGCAGAAACTTCAACTTTTTAATTAGGCTTACATACTATATTCTGCAGAAGATAAATGCATTTATGAATGCCTTGTCTGTTAAATTTAAGATTTTGAACACCGAATACCAAAATAATTTGTTTAGCACAATATAATGCTTGGATCTGTTATAATCACACTTTAATTGCATTTGAGTTCCAGGGGAACAGATGTTTCTAGGTCAGTCCAAAAAATTAAACTAGCCATTCTGTCCCATTTAAACCACTTATTTAAAAACAGCATATTACATTTTAATTTCTGTTTAGCAATTTAAAAAACTTAAATAAAACCTAAGTGGCTAAATTGGTCACTGGATATTTTTAATAAGCCAATTACTAAAGTAAAAATATTGTTTAGATATGACTATAATCCCATATGTAAGTATAATACTTTTATTGGACAGCACTGCTAAGGGAAAGCTATGATCACAAAATTATAAAAAGAATAAGATAAATAGTGGAATTGACAGTTATTTGTAGCATAGCGCTGATAAAAAAATGAAGTAAGTGTATTCAGCAATTCAGAGAACCATAAACACACCAACAATTGAGTACACTCCATGATACTTTTTTATTTGCACTAACATACAATTTTCAGGACAAGCTTTTGGGGTATGTCCCCTTCTTCAAGGTCCAAGGACATACCCCAAAAGCTTGTCCTGAAAATTGTGTTAGTGCAAATAAAAAGTATCACGGACAGTACTCAACTGTTTCTGCCGCAAGTGCACTAATACAGCTACAATCACCTCAAGCATAAACACACCACAAATGCATTCACTATTGTAAGGGCGAAACAATTAGAAAACAGACAAAAGTCCTAAAAGTATCTAAATCCCAAACTTTTTGTGGTGGGGAAGCATTGAAATCCTACAGAACAAGAAATAAATCCCCCTAAATAAAATCTATAGATACCAACAATCCTAATGCAGTAGTATTTTGAAACAACCAATATCTAATGTACTGTAAACTCTATAATATGCCAAAAATATAGTGCCATCAATTTATGTGTGAGGTGGGGAAACAGCTCTCATTGTTTGGACACTGTTTGTGTGGAAGTAAATTAATGTTTTGACTGACATTCTGCGGTTTAGCCACAAGATGTCACTGTTTTTCTAACACAGCCTCAGACTGCATAGATATTTGTATATTCATGAAGAGGTGGGATTTTGCACACAGAGTTGGAGAGAACAGGAAAGAGAGAGAGAAGCCATGTTTTGGAGCATGGTGAATGGGGGGCCGTGTGAGCTGAGAATCTGATGACATACAGGTGTGGGGGCATCCCTCAGTGGCCAGAGCTGCAGCTGAGTGAAGCTGATGAGATTGCTGCCAGGAATGCTGATGAGATTGCTGCCAGGGAGGCTGATGAGAGCAGAGGAACTAAGCAACATATACTGCAAGACCACATGCTTGTTGGAGAGCCATTTGTTCTGTTCAGAGTCACCAGCGGATGCAAAGCAGACCCAGGTCGCTAAGATCATGCACGCACCTCATTTCAGTGTTGGCGCCTTGAGACTGAGTCCAGGCCTATAGTTAGTTAGGGTCTCTGTTTGTGTCAGGCCACAAGTGTTGTTACTGATTATTGGAAGGACTCCACAACTTAAAGTGACATTTCACATTGGAGAGCTGATACAATCCTACAAACTCAAGCCAGACTGCCGTTTTGCTCAGAAGGAATACTCAGGCATGTGCTACAGGACCAGTTATGGGAGAGGAAATACTGTAGATTTGTGTAAGATTGTAAGCTGTTGTGCTGCACCACAGTTTAGCCCATACCATACACCCCTACACTGATTACTGCTCTTTTAGGGTAATAACAGGTAAGGTGTGGCAGCTTATTTGTGCCCAACAATAGGTAAATTACTTCACTTTCTACCTTCATCCATCAGAAGGCGCCGTACTGTGCAGCACAAGGGTCTCAGCCTTTGGGCTGGGTGTATGTAAATTTATTGTATGTTTCCAGCATTTGTGGTTGTGTTTATTTGCCACATCTAAGTAAAATTCTGTTGTGGCAAAAGCTGGTGTTGGGGTTGCTTTCTTCGTTCGTTACTTCACTGTATCCTGGGGAGCCCACCCCGGTACATGGCTTACAACTGCAGCACTTTACACATTAATATGCCAAAAAAATCTAAAATAAAATCACATAGTTTGTCTTGGAATTATAGTTACAATCAACACTGTAATTGTCATAGGTCTCAACAATATTCCATACTACCAATATTTCACATATGGATATTTTTATGATGGCTCCAAGACTCTTTGGAATTATTGCCTCTAAAAGCATTTCATGAACAACGTTTGCTTCTTCAAGACGCTGTTAGCAATGAGTGTAGATCCACAATATACAGTATAATAGTAGTAAAATACATAGTAGTGGTACATCCACTTCAGCTCCAGAAGGTTTTACAGCCTTCATGACCAGGCCATTTTCTGCTACCTAGCATTGAGCTACTTTAACTGGTAATTGCATGATCATGCAATGCTGTGCCAAAACAAAACTCATATCTTTTTTCACACAAACTGAGCTTCATTTTGATGGTATTTGATCACCACTGTTTTTTTTTTTTTTTATATTATATAACCGAGACAGAAAAAAAAAAAAATATATATATATATATTTTTTACTGTTATAAAACATATCCACTCAAAAAATGCCCTGTACCCGGAAGAGGCCAGCAACTTACAGGTACGTTTTTGTGCATGTGTACGGGCCTTCTGTTCATAGTACATTGTGGCCTGGCGGTCCCGAAGTGGATATACAGTAGTAGTGTAATACAATACAATAGTATTACATTACATCCATACAGTAAAATAAAATGCTAGTATTCACAATATATTGCAGATACCTAGAATAATATCCATTCATTATAAAAGCACAATACCATAATGTAATGCAGAGATCTGATCAGCTATAAAGGATCACGGACCAGAAGGAAAGAGGATATCATATCCAAGGCAAATGTGGCCCCCATACTGAAATCGATGCATAGGGTGTGATATATATTTCAATACCGGGCACTTTTACCCCCTTCCTGCCCAGGCCATTTTTCAGGTTTCAGCGCTCTCACACTTTGAATGACAATTGCACGGTCATACAATATTGTACCCAAACTAAAATTTTATCATTTTCTTCATGCAACTAGAGCTTTCTTTTGGTGGTATTTAATCACCACTGGGATTTTTATTTTTTGCTAAATTAACAAAAAAATTTTGAAAAAAAAACACGTTTTTCTTTGTTTCTGTTATAATTGTCATTCTGCAACTTCCAGAAACTTTTGGAAAAAAATTAAGTCTTCAAATGACTCACCATACCTCTTGGTAAAACCTTGGGGTGTTTTCTATAGAAAATGGGGTACTTTTTGTGCGTGATTTCACTGTTTTGGTGCTCCAGGGCCTCCAAAAATGTGTTAGATAGTCAGGAAATTAAATGAGTAATTTATACTCCTTGAAAGTCCAAAGTTGCTACTAGGATTTTGCATCTATGCATTTAGACTGTGAAAAAGTCTCACATGTGGTATCCCCTTATTTGGGAAAAATAGC
The DNA here is from genome assembly GCF_062004578.1 of Staurois parvus. Lineage (NCBI taxonomy): Eukaryota > Metazoa > Chordata > Amphibia > Anura > Ranidae > Staurois > Staurois parvus. The sequence continues at coordinate 10,021,639 of NW_028317855.1, read as the reverse complement.
AGAATGTGTTTTGGGGTGTAATTATAAGTATGCCCATGCTGTCTGTGAGAAATAACTTGTTAAAATTACCACTTTGTGAAAAAAACAACCATTATTTAATTACTTTATTTTCCAAAGAATTGTGAGAAAAAAATTAAAAAAAACAAAAACTCATCATGCCTCTTACTAAATACCTTTTGGATGTCTCCTTTTCAAAAAGGGGTTACTTAGGGTCATATGTACTGTTCTAGCACTTTAGGGCCCCCAAGAATTGAGACAGACCATCTGTACATTCAGGACACACTCACACACACACAAAAACAAATTATATATAATTTTCTTAACATAATAAATAAGCTGTTTTCAACAGAAATACAGTATATTTCCACAATGTGGGAACTAAACACAACCAAAAATTCAGGGTGTTGAGCTAATCTAAACTGCACATCCTACCCACTAAAGCCTAAAACATTTTTTTTAAAACATAAAACGTTTTTTTCCCAAGATTAAAATATCCTTTTTAGTAATTGTATCACAAACAAATGTGGCTTTTTATCTAAAGGGGAGCATAGCGACTGATCATGGGGATATTGCTAAGGAAACTCTTCTACTATCAAGGACTTACTATGGTAATCTCCTCGAGCTCTCTTAGCACACCCTAGCACAATTCAATATGCCATCTGATGAATGGTAGCTATAAGAAAACGTCTTATTGGGCTTAATACATGCAAGCCAACTACAACAGTAGCATATGTTAACTGCTAAACTGCTCTTCTGAAGATATCTTTCTGTTATAGTTAATCAGCTGCACGTGACTGATCAGTCAGCTGGGGTATTAGGCTCTCTATAGAAGTGTTTTCTCAATAGCAAATACTGCCAAAGTGCTACCTCTATGTAATTAACTTCATTAGATGGTCTATAGCTTTCCCCTCAATAAAATCACAAGCCCCTTCTCCCCGATAATACAAAAAGTGCTCAAATGATATACAAAATATGTCCAAAACCCTACATGTTTCCCCTTATAAAAAAAGGCTTTGTCAGGCGTAAATAAGTGTGAAATAAAATGTGCATAATAAATGCTGTATGACTAATGGCAGGTAACCCTTTGTTTTGCCCTTATTCATAATTAGAGATGAGCGAATTATTCAAAAATTCGATTCGGCTGATTCGGCGAATTCGCGGAATAAATTCGATTCGAGTCGAATATATTCGCTGCGAATTTAACTTATAAAAAGGGTGTTTCTAGGCTTCAGAAAGCCTTTATATTAGTGCAGAACACTGTACCTTTAATTTAAATGCCCTTGGAGTCTGCTGGGGAAGAGAAATAATACTGTCAGTTAGTATGACATGCAGATGAGTGCCGTCGATCTTAGAATCACCGCACACTTCACTCATTTGGGCAGTCACGGGGCCAAAACCAGAGTGTGGAGCCACAGTGTGGCGGTGGAGGCAGCAGCAATGGGAGGCCATACAGCACCCTATGAAAAAATGGAACCCACCAGCAGTGTGAGGAGACCTGAAAGTGGCATATGGCAGAGTGTGGCGATGGAGACAGCAGCAATGGGAGGCCGTACAGGGACCCATGACACACTCTGGACCTGGCAGCAGCATGAGGAGGCGGTACAGGGGCCCATGACAGATTACGGGCCTGGCAGCAGCATGAGGAGTCGGTACGGGGGCCCATGGCAGATTACGGGCCTGGCAGCAGCAATGGGAGGCCATACAGCACCCTATGACAAAATGGAACCCACCAGCAGTGTGAGGAGACCTGAAAGTGGCACATGGCAGAGTGTGGCGATGGAGACAGCAGCAATGGGAGGCCGTACAGGGACCCATGACACACTCTGGATCTGGCAGCAGCATGAGGAGGCGGTACAGGGGCCCATGACAGATTACGGGCCGGGCAGCAGCATGAGGAGTCGGTACGGGGGCCCATGGCAGATTACGGGCCTGGCAGCAGCAATGGGAGGCCGTACAGGGACCCATGACACACTCTGGACCTGGCAGCAGCATGAGGAGGCGGTACAGGGGCCCATGACAGATTACGGGCCTGGCAGCAGCATGAGGAGTCGGTACGGGGGCCCATGGCAGATTACGGGCCTGGCAGCAGCAATGGGAGGCCCGTAATCTGCCAGCACCCTATGACAAAATGGAACCCACCAGCAGTGTGAGGAGACCTGAAAGTGGCACATGGCAGAGTGTGGCGATGGAGACAGCAGCAATGGGAGGCCGTACAGGGACCCATGACACACTCTGTACCTGGCAGCAGCATGAGGAGGCGGTACAGGGGCCCATGACAGATTACGGGCCGGGCAGCAGCATGAGGAGTCGGTACGGGGGCCCATGGCAGATTACGGGCCTGGCAGCAGCAATGGGAGGCCGTACAGGGACCCATGACACACTCTGGACCTGGCAGCATGAGGAGGCGGTACAGGGGCCCATGACAGATTACGGGCCTGGCAGCAGCATGAGGAGTCGGTACGGGGGCCCATGGCAGATTACGGGCCTGGCAGCAGCAATGGGAGGCCCGTAATCTGCCAGCACCCTATGACAAAATGGAACCCACCAGCAGTGTGAGGAGACCTGAAAGTGGCACATGGCAGAGTGTGGCGATGGAGACAGCAGCAATGGGAGGCCGTACAGGGACCCATGACACACTCTGGACCTGGCAGCAGCAAGAGGAGGCGGTACAGGGGCCCATGACAGATTACGGGCCTGGCAGCAGCATGAGGAGTCGGTACGGGGGCCCATGGCAGATTACGGGCCTGGCAGCAGCAATGGGAGGCCATACAGCACCCTATGACAAAATGGAACCCACCAGCAGTGTGAGGAGACCTGAAAGTGGCACATGGCAGAGTGTGGCGATGGAGACAGCAGCAATGGGAGGCCGTACAGGGACCCATGACACACTCTGGACCTGGCAGCAGCATGAGGAGGCGGTACAGGGGCCCATGACAGATTACGGGCCTGGCAGCAGCATGAGGAGTCGGTACGGGGGCCCATGGCAGATTACGGGCCTGGCAGCAGCAATGGGAGGCCGTACAGGGACCCATGACACACTCTGGACCTGGCAGCAGCATGAGGAGGCGGTACAGGGGCCCATGACAGATTACGGGCCTGGCAGCAGCATGAGGTGTCGGTACGGGGGCCCATGGCAGATTACGGGCCTGGCAGCAGCAATGGGAGGCCCGTAATCTGCCAGCACCCTATGACAAAATGGAACCCACCAGCAGTGTGAGGAGACCTGAAAGTGGCACATGGCAGAGTGTGGCGATGGAGACAGCAGCAATGGGAGGCCGTACAGGGACCCATGACACACTCTGTACCTGGCAGCAGCAAGAGGAGGCGGTACAGGGGCCCATGGCAGAGTGGCGAAGCGTAAGCAGCTTAAATTGAAGGCCATACAGAGGCCTATGTTAAAAATAATAACATGTTTGGGGCATGATTCATGGCGGATTTAGTCAGTTGTGTCAGGAACTGGTGGTTTGAAATCCAGACTAATCCACGCCTGATTCATTTTCACAAACGTGAGTCTCTCCACACTTTGGGTGGACAGTCGTGTCCTCCGCGGAGTTACAATACCTCCTGCCGCGCTAAACACGCGCTCCGATGCCACGCTACTGGCCGGGCATGACAGCCTTTCAAGGGAAAATTCAGCTAGTTGGGGCCAAAGGTCAAGTTTCGTTGCCCAGTAGTCAAGGGGATTGTCTACCTCGGTTGGCAGGGTGCTGTCCAAGTAGGCCCGAGCCTGTTGTTTGAGGTCCTGCTCCAGGTCCACCTGATGCTGCTGCTGCTGCGGCTGGTTAGTAGTTTCCTCACTGCGCTGGTGAAGAAAGCTACTCATCATCGACTGCAGACTGAGGCAGCCGCTGCTGGTGGAGCTGCCACTGCTCCTACCACCGCACCCCTCCCCTGCTGCCATGGCAGCAGAACGCGAGCGCACAGGGCCCACAGTGTCTGAGGATGGACGTTGGCGCAGAAAGGCAGAGACCAACTGACTACATAGGTGGTTTTTATAGTACGTTATTTTGGCCTCCCTCTCAGCAGGTGTGAAAAAGGCCACCATTTTTGAACGGTAGCGAGGGTCCAACAAGGTGGACAGCCAAAAGTCATCCCTCTGTCTGATGGTTATTATTCGGCTGTCGCTACGCAAGCAACCGAGCATGCTATGGGCCATTTGTGCCAAGGAATGCGAGGGACTCCCTGCCTCCATCTCCACAGCATACTGCCACGGTGCGTCTGGGTCCTCTGTCTCCTCCTCCTCCTCCTCTACCAGATGCTCCTGCTCCTCCACTCCTGTCCGCTGAGTGGAAAAACCACCCATTTCACTCAATAATTCCTGAGCACCAATGTCCTCCTCTACCTCCTCCTCTTCTTCCTGTCCTGCCCCCACAGGGGTCATGTGGCGTTGAGATCTGTGCGCCACGTCTACCGCACCCTGACCAGCCATTGTTAACAGCATTTGTTCCAGGACGTGCAACAGAGGAATGACGTCGTTCATCCCATAGTCCTGCCAACTCACGAATAGCGTGGCCTCCTCAAAGGGCCTGAGCAAGCGGCAGGTGTCACGCATGAGCTGCCAACGGCTGACATCTAAGTTACACAGGGGAGTACCTTTATCCGCTTGTAACATCAGGAAATCGGTGATGGCCTTTCGCTGTTCGTAAAGGCGGTCTAACATATGTAGGGTTGAATTCCACCTTGTTGCAACATCGCAGATCAGGCGATGCTGTGGAATTCCGTTCTGCCGCTGCAGCTCAAGGAGGGTGTGCTTTGCGGTGTAGGAATGGCTGAAATGCATGCAAAGTTTACGTGACATTTTAAGGATGTCTTGCAGTGGGATGGTGGATTTTAGGAACCGCTTGACAACCAGATTGAACACGTGAGCCATGCATGGCGCATGGCACAACCTTCCTTGACGCAGAGCAGACACCATGTTCTTTCCGTTGTCGGTCAACATGGTTCCGATTTTCAGTTTGCGCGGAGACAGCCATCTGTCGATTTCTCTGTTCAATACACTCAGAAGTTCCTCCCCTGTGTGACTACGTTCGCCAAGGCATACCAGGTGCAGCACAGCGTGACACCGTTGCGCCCTGCACATGTGATATGCCAGTCGGGTAATGGGACTTGGCACGGGGGTGGCGGCTGAGGACACGAAGGAAGAAGAGGTGGTAGAGGCAGACATCTTTGCTGGACCAAGGACGTGCAAACGTGGAGGCAAAAGCGGCGTGACCTGTCCAAGTTGCTGGTGCGGCTGTGCCGGCACCACGTTCACCCAGTGGGCCATAAATGACATGTACTGTCCCTGACCGTAGTTACAGCTCCACACGTCGGCGCTGCCGTGCACTTTGGCAGAGACCGACATGCTCAAAGACTGGCCCACCATCTCTTCTACATGTGAATGCAGGGCTGGCACTGCCTTTTTGGCGAAGAAATGCCGGCTTGGCACTCTCCACCGCGGCTCGGCACAAGCCATCATTTCTCGGAAAGGTGCTGAGTCCACCACTTGGAAAGGGAGGGACTGCAGCACCAGCAACTTGGACAGGAGGACGTTCAGCTTCTGCACCGTCGGGTTCGTGCTCGCAAACTGTTGTCTCTTGGAAACGGATTCCAAGAAAGACTGCTGACGGAATCCGTGAAGAGGAGTAGCAGGAGAAGGAGCATCTGAACGAGCGGAAGATGCCAACGAGCGACAACTCCCCTCAGCAGAGGTGTTGGAGCCTTGACTGGCTGATAGAGGGTGATTGACGTCGGGTGACGGAGCAAGTAACGGAGCGGGTGATGGAGCGGGGGCTGGGGCAGGCAGAACCGCCGTATCTTTATCACGGTTTTCCCAGGCCACCGAATGGCGACGCTGCATATGCTGACGCAACGCTGTAGTCCCAACATGGGCCCCCTGGCCACGCTTGACTTTCTAGCCACATAGTCGACATACGGCTACGTTTACTCGGGCGGCTTGACGAAAAATTGCCACACCGCCGAGTAGGAAACTTTGCCCCCGCTACTCCTCACTGGCTGACTGCTACTTCCTCCGTGCACACCGGCACCACTACTGGCCGTGGTGGTAGGCTGCAGTGGAGCTGGTGCTCTACTCCGTGGCCGTTTGCCTCCACTGACACTGCTGCGACCCTGCTGCCTCCTGGGCAACCCACCGACTGTTTTGCTCGCTGCCAAGCTGGCACCCTCTTCTCCTGATGATGCGGAAGCAATAGCCTGATGACGACGAGGCTGCCAAGTGCGATCAGCCTCATCATCATCAATTAGGGTCTCCGCCTCACTACTAGCCCCCTCGGCTGCGTGTGGGTCAGGAGACAGACCTGTCTCTAGACCGGCTACCAAGCCACTCTCCTCGCCAGTACTTCTTCGCCTGGCTGCTGAAGAGGCGGATGTCTCCCCCCGTTCCTGACCGCCCTCTGTTAGCTCTTCCTCACTGTACAGTGGGGCTGAGCCCACAGCATGCGATACTTTGCTTGGTGAGGGAACACCAAAGGACAGGGGCAGGTAGAGGACACGTGATTTCAGTGGGCTTGCTCCCAGGCCATGCCAACTAACGGTTGTGTCTGACGTACCCACCGACCGTTGGCTGTAGGTGTCAGAGGTGACCTGGGAAGAGGAAGACGACCGAGCCAACCAATCGATGATGGCAGGGTTGTCGGTAGAGACACGACCGCTGGATGACACCGGGAGCACTGGCCTCTGGCTGCGACTAGTGCTGCCTCGACCCCTTCCTCTGCTGCCACGTCTGCTCGCTCCTGAAACATTGCCTCCTCTGCCACTCCTCTGCGTGTTGTCTGACATACTCTTTAATTCAACGATTCTGTGTCCCTGAGTAACGATTCTGTGTCCCTGAGTAACAATTCTGTGTCCCTGAGTAACAATTCTGTGTCCCTGAGTAACGATTCTGTGTCCCTGAGTAACAATTCTGTGTCCCTGAGTAACAATTCTGTGTCCCTCAGTAACGATTCTGTGTCCCTCAGTAACAATTCTGTGTCCCTGAGTAACAATTCTGTGTCCCTGAGTAACAATTCTGTGTCCCTCAGTAACGATTCTGTGTCCCTCAGTAACGATTCTGTGTCCCTGAGTAACAATTCTGTGTCCATGAGTAACAATTCTGTGTCCCTCAGTAACAATTCTGTGTCCCTGAGTAACAATTCTGTGTCCCTGAGTAACAATTCTGTGTCCCTGAGTAACGATTCTGTGTCCCTCAGTAACAATTCTGTGTCCCTGAGTAACAATTCTGTGTCCCTGAGTAACAATTCTGTGTCCCTGAGTAACGATTCTGTGTCCCTCAGTAACAATTCTGTGTCCCTGAGTAACAATTCTGTGTCCCTGAGTAACAATTCTGTGTCTGTCCCTGAGTAACAATTCTGTGTCCCTGAGTAACGATTCTGTGTCCCTGAGTAACGATTCTGTGTCCCTCAGTAACAATTCTGTGTCCCTGAGTAACAATTCTGTGTCCCTGAGTAACAATTCTGTGTCCCTCAGTAACGATTCTGTGTCCCTAAGTAACGATTCTGTGGCCCTAAAGTCTCTGTGGCCCTAACTCTGTCCCTAATACACAGAGGTCTGTCTCTCTTGAATGACCGGAGGCTAATTGAGAATTCTAAGATGGCCGCGATTTATAGCTCCACCATTACACAGTGCTGGCTGGCTGGCTGCTGATTGGCTAATGCGATCACATGTCATGAATGAATGCATTATGGGTCAGCACGCCTTGTCTGCGCGCCTTCCCAGAGATCCCCGCTCCGTCGCCACACATGTCGCCGCCATTTTTGGGAAAATTCGATTCGTGCATCCGAAGTTTGCTAATTTTCGGATTCGGCGCGAATCGAATATTTCCTAATCTTCGAAACGAATTCCACTTCGTCATGTTCGATTCGCTCATCTCTATTCATAATGTATAATGAGGTGCATGAGATGACATCACCACGTCTACCATGCATATGCATTGTCACATTGTGTGTCATTAGGTCACATGCACAGTGATGTTATGGTGTTACCATGTTCTGATGTCCTTACACATTTAAACAGCTGTGTATGGTTGAACTGTGGTGCCACTTCTGCTCTGCTCCGCTCACCATTTTACTCACTCTTTATTATGTATAAAGGGACAGATCTTCCCAAAATGAAATCACAAAAATTATATTTCTTTCCTTTTCAAAATGCATGAAGGCACGAAGGTGCAGTGTTTCTCATATGCATGTACCATATCATATATATATAAAAAAAAAATCCAACCCAGGACTAAATAGACCCAAATTTCAAAAAACCTTAATTGTGCACCAATGTTAAGAAAGTAAAGCCTTTATTTAGGCAAAAAGGTGCCCTTTGCCCCAAATGACAAATTCACTTTGCCTCTGCCTTTAACAGCATATTATCCAGATCTCCCTTAATTGGACCAAGTTTCTTATCCTGCACTGCCCAAAATTTCAAACAATTGGGTTTTCCTCCATGTGTAGACCAAACATACATGGCCACAGGTCTTTCTTTTTTAGGGCCACATCATTCACATGTTCCTAGCTTCACCACCTAATGTGACAGATAGTCGTCCCTACATAAAATGGGAAACATGAACTAGCAACATACTGTAGATCACACCACCAGAAGTGCAATTATAAATAAGATTGAATTTTCAAAATGTCCCCCTTTTAGGGTTTATAAATTCCTTTACTGTGGGTACATATGCCCAAGCTTTGCAATGGCCACAACTGTGTGATCCTTATGATTGTTCTGGTAGCCAGGTTAGACTTTGTGTCACTGTTAAGATTTTCTCCAGATGGCTATGGACCACAACTTCTCTTAGATTTCTACCCTGCCTGTATGATATTAGCGGATTCATGGGCATAAATTCATGTAAGTCCTTATCATCCAACATTATTGGCCAATACTTCCCTATGATGTTGCAAATATATCCGGACTTGTAAATAGGTGGCTATCATACATGTTTCTCCAAACCATATTCCTTAATTGTTTTTTCTTTCCCAGTAATAAATATCTAGGTCAGGGGTGGGCAAACTTTTGGACTTGAGGGCCGCAATGGGTTCATATATTGGACCCCGGGGCCGGACCAAGAGTAGATGAATGATGTGTATGTGTCATCCATAGTAAGTATAGTAATATTCCCCCATAGTAAGCATAGTAATTAATCCCCCATATAGTAATTCATCCCCCATAGTAATTCATCCCCTATATAGTAATTCATCCCCCATAGTAATTCATCCCCCATATAGTAATTCATCCCCCCTATAGTAATTCATCCCCCTATAGTAATTCATTCCCCATATTAATTCATCCCCCATATTAATTCATCCCTCATATAGTATTTCATCCCCCATAGTACTATTCCCCCCCAAAGTAGTAAGCCAAGTCCCCCCTGTGTCAATTCACTTACCTTTGCTCCGCACGTTCCTCTCGCCGTGTTCCCGCACCGTTCCGGTCTTCAGGGCGGACTGTGAGAGGAGCCTAGCTCCCCTCATGTTCGTCACGCTGCCCTGCCTACACACATCCTGACAGCCATCCTGACAGTATCACGCTCCACGGGCCGGATTAAAAGGTACGCCGGGCCGTATACGGCCCGCGGGCCGTAGTTTTCCCATTGCTGATCTAGGTAGTGCATTGACCTTGTTAAAGTGGTTGTAAAGGTTCAAGGTTTTTTATCTTCATGCATTCTATGCATGAAGGTAAAAAACCTTCTGTGTGCAGCAGTACCCCCAACCCCCTCAATACTTAGCTTAGCCCCATCGAGATCCAGCGATGTGAATGACAGTCTTGGCTATCCTGGGTCTCTGCCTCCTCATTGGCTGAGACAGCAAGCGGTAGCCATTGGCTCCCACTGCTGTCTATCACAGTCAGTCAGCCAATAAGGAGAGAGAGGGGGGTGAGCCAAACATGAATGGACACATGGAGCAGCGGGTGCCCCCATAGCAAGCTGCTTGCTGTGGGGGCACCCGACAGGAGGGAGCCAGGAGAGCCTGAAGGGGACCTGAGAAGAGGAGGATCAGGACTGCTTTGTGCAAAACCACTGCACACAGTAGGTAAGTACTTGTTATTGTTTTCTCCAACATAATGTTTGTTATTTTCCCCCCAAAAAAATTAACCTTTAGAATCGCTTTCAATTATCTCAACAGGTCCCTTTTAGGGTATCCTCTTTGGACAAATCTATTGAAAAGATTTTCAAACATCAGGAAAAACAGCCTGTTAAAGGCAGAGGCAAAGTGAATTTTCCATTTATGGTCTATTAGTCAGATTATGTATGGTATACAAATATTTCACAATTACACTTTTGGATTCATCAGATGGTACAGTATATTAAAATAAGGATGGCACTGTATGAGTTTAAACAGCTCAAAACAAATTATTTTGGTGCAGGATGTAGATTGTTATAAAACTGGGTTGTTTTATCTTAAAACAGTCTGTCTTTCTTAGCTCTTTCATTCATTCACCATCATTCACCAGTGTTCTGTGAATGAATGAACTACTGTCACCATCAACCATTGCAACTGATGGCTTGTAGTTCTCAGTGAACTATGAGGGTGCTGGTGAGCACTCTAGCAGTTCATGGATTCTTCCAGCAATTCAGGAACTGCCTGTCCATATGAGGTATGGGGCAAACAGCTATATTAACAGTCAGCAGGAGCCTAACATTGCACCCGCTGATCTGCTGGGTGCAACGCTTTACAGGCACTTAACTAAAAAAATAATAAATGCATATTTATTTACCTGCAAAGTATTTGCATTTATTTTTTTTTTAAAGGTGAACTATAAAAATAGTTTTCAGAACTAACTCATTAAATTCATTAAATTAAGATGAACAAGCAAAGCAGATTTAACCACTTGCCTACCGAGCACTTTTACCTCCTTCCTGCCCAGGCCAGTTTTCACCTTTCAGCATCATTGCAGTTTAAATGACAATTGCGTGGTCATGCAACACTGTACCCATATGAAATTTGTATAATTTGTTACACAAAAATAGAGTTTACTTTTGGTGATATTTAATAACCAGTGGATTTTTAATTTTTTGCTCTAAAAATGGAAAAAGAACAAAAGTTTGGGTTTCTGTTATAACATTTTGCAAATAAATAATCTTTTTGCACAAATTTAGGCCAAAATGTATTCTGCTACAGGTCTTTGGTGAAAGTCCACAAACTATGGTATATATCTAAAAATCGATGAATCCTGATTTACTGACAGCCAATCTCATTACCCCCCAAATTACCACTTTTTGGAAAGTAGATAGTCTGAGGTATTTAGTAAGAGGCATGGCAAGTTTTGTTTTTACATACCTTCACCAATGCAGTACAGTACCATCATATAACTGGTGCGGTGGTGATCAGGGACACTGACTAGTGACATTATGTAAAAAATCATTTCTTTAAATTTTACTTATTTTTTAAAAAAAATTTTATTACTTTTTTTATTATTATTTTTTCTACTCCTGTGACCAGAGCAATACAATGTTGCCATAGTAACACTGTACTATTCTGGGAAAGTGATCAGGATTTTTTTTTTTACAAAATTTCATTGGTATAAGCAAGCAATTTTTACTGAATAAAACCGATCAATGCATTCGTTTTTGTTTTGTCAGCTGTGATTGATCACATGCTACAGATGGGCTGTGATTGGCTCAATCACAGCTCACAGCATGGTTGTAAGCAATGAATGGCATGTAAGGAATCCATTCATTGCTTACAACTGTCATGTGATCTGCTGTGATTGGTCACAGTGGTCACATTACACTGGCAGCAGACCGGTGTAGTGATCTATCATTGGCCATGTGCCAGGGACACAGCTGGTGACAGATCACGTCAGCGCGTGGTCCGATCCTGGGAGGACCTCATATGAGGTCCTCCCAGGATAATAGGGTTCCCACTCGGCTATCATTGTACAATAGGCCAGGTTGGAAGGAGTTAATATACCATATGGATATGGACTAACACTAAAGTGAACTTTTAACTTAAAACTTTTTAAAAGTAAATATCCTCACTAAGAACATGCACCACAAATGCCTTCTGTTAGCAAAAAATGTTCTGTGCTCTGCCCTGATTCTGTTTCAGTTTGATTCGGGGGCCTTACTTTCTCTGACATAATGGCTCCACCATCTACTATCTCCCTGTTTTGTAAAATCCCCCTTATGAGCCACTGAGACAGTCCCATTGGTTGTTATGATGGTAGTTGGCCGAGTTTAGCCATGAAGTCAGAGGAAGTCAAGTCCCCCAGCAACAAAGTGAAACTAAATTAGAGTGGCATAGACATTTTTCTGGGTATCTTGTACTGTTTCCTGTTTGGCATCTCTTTTACTTTAAAACTTTAAAAAGAAACACAACCTAACTTTAAGCTTATGTTGAGTTACATATACTGTATATGAAGACAAATAATGTCATACACTAACTTTTGACTAAACCTACCTTATGATGAAGAGTGATTACAGTCTTCTGTTTTCTACATCCATGGATCTCATTCTAACCAATTTTAAAGCCAATTTTACCCAGTCATAACGTTTTGCTTTATACATAGGGGAAAAGTTGTCACTTTCAACAAGAACTATTATATGCCAATGATAGCTAATGTACTATACAAAAGCGAATCCCCCTAATTGTTTCTGGCATGTTGGAAAATGTTCATCTCTAAATAGCAAAAAATATATAAAAGAACTTTGTATTGTCACAAATATTTAAAACAGACTACAGATATCTATGTAAAATGTTACAACACCTTGTCCATCATTCAATATGGATTCCACAAAAACATAACTAATGTTGTAGCTAAATTAACCACATTCAAACTGTATACCAAAAACTATTGTCTAGGAGGACATAAATAAATAGAGAATGAAGGATATAAAATCTGGCAAATTGTCAATGGCATATAATGCCCTTTCTTTGCAATATAGTTAATCCATACAGAACTGGTTACTATAATCCTGCAGAATTTAATGGTTCAAGTGCTTTACCATTTAGTGATATACATTAAATTGCAGACATGGGTATATGAAAGCGCCATTAAGTTTCCTGAACATTATATGTTGTATAAACTGGGAATCATACATATAAAAGTTTCAGACAGAATAGGCAGTACAATTCATACACCCTAAAGTGTTACTAAAACCACAACAGTAAAATCAGTCTGTATATGCTATAAAAGCATGCTTGTTATACTCATTGTGGAACCTAAAGGATTAATCCTCCACATTGTGTAAAAAGGGTGTTTGATCCTGTCTTCTCTGATCCTCCCCTTCTTCCAGTGTCTCCTAAATATCTCCTGATAGAACATAGGCTTGGGAGCAAGCTGCACATTCTCAGTTTTGTGCGTATTGTTAGAGAGTGTTTTTTTTTTCTAGGAAGGGTGCATGTGATTAGCACAGGGCCAATCAGCACTCTCCAGACAGATCCTGCATCCTCCTACAGGAGAATGAAAACTCCTCCTACAAGCTGTAACCAGTGCTCAGTTGGACACTGATGGAAGTCGCAAGACTGCTATATACTGCTGAAGAGAAAAGGTATTTAGCAGTGTATATTTACTAAAATAAATGCATTTCCATGTTCTGTGTACTGTGGGAGACCAGATATAGTGAATGCAGGGTCCTGGGTTTAGTAACACTTTAAGTTCACAGCAGAAGGATCTTATTTTCTCTACATTTTATCCACCCATACTGGAGCACTTTAACTATTTTTTGGGAATACATCTTCCTGTGGCTTTCCTCAATGCGTTTGACGATCACTTTTGGCATCACATATGCACCAATAGATTAGATGTGAACTAGCACAGATTTAATGAACTTAACTGAACTTAAATAACCAAACATAAATAATCTGGAGCTTGCTGGATTAGTTGGAGTTAGTACAGAGCATCAATATTATTGTCATCTAGTCTGCATTCAGGTCAGTTGGGGCTACAGCGTCTAGGGGTCAAAGCTGGTCTACTACTGCTTGATGAGAATGCTAAAGCTACCTTTTTTCATGAAAGGACTCTGCCTGAAAGCAGATCTACCTGTAAAAGAAAAAATATAATTTTCTGTCAAAGAACTCTGTCACTGGAGGTATACCTGTAAATTATGCTGTTTGTAACACCACATAGAACTTTAGGGCATCTCCCAAAATCTGGTTTTCTGTACTTTTCATGTTGCCCTCAAAGTCATATATTAAAATGCTCTCTGGATCTATTTTTATTGTAATCAGCACAGGTCCCTCATGGCAGTGCCCAGCTTTTAATGTATTTTCATTTACAATAAGGGGCATGTTCCCTTAAAAAATTGGCAGTATTAGCTTTCAAGATATCTAGCATAATTGACTACAATGTCATTTGCCTGGCATCTCAAATTCATCAAACATTTTTTGGGAAGGGCCAAAATCCATCCAAATTCATGCTAGTTTCTATGCTACGTAGTGCAAATCCACATATCATAGTTATCTGCATCTAATTATATAATGACCTCATTTTTAATCAAAGTACACACACTTAACAGATTCCTGCTTCCAGTGAAACTCCCTGCTGTCAAAATATACTGACCAACACTGTAGCTGAATGGCTTTAAAACTCTGAATGAAGCAGATTTTCCAGCAGTCCTGTTTAACGGGGGGGGGGGGGGGGCTATACAGTCCGAAATGTGGCCTATTCCCACTAAACCAACCGCATTTCAATCTGTGTAGTGAATTCCCAAAGAGCTGTAGCTCCATTCCAATTTGGCTAGAAAGCTGTAACTCAGGAAAAAGTCTGATCTCTTTCTAAAATATAGGGAATATTTAATGAAACCTGCCATGGTTTTGTTCATCCAACAATGCATTAAGTCTTTGGCTAAAAATATAACTTTTTTTAATGTAGCTCACTTCAAGGAAACCTCAAAAGAAGAACCACACAGATCCCACATTCTTACAGCTGTTTGCAAGCTCTTAGGTGGCAACAGAAACCTACTCCATCTATTCTTGATTTACATTTAAGAACATCAAGCTAATTAAAAATGTACTACATAAATTCTAAACAAATTATCAAAATTTGAAAACACTGAACATGATCTGGCACCTTTTGAAAGTGCACTTCTTTTGAGATTACAAAATTCAACAGACAGCGACTGGTCCTTTCACATGTGTGCAGGAAAGCACAGAACTCTTCACACTTTGAAAGAACCTTAAAAAAACTGTTAGGCATACAACAAAAACTCAAACATCTACAGTATTTGTTGAAGCAACTGACTGGACACCACAATCTAAAATATCCACATATAACAGATCTTCAGGAATGCCTAGTACATTAGGGGAAACATGACACTACTGAACTAATTGACCTGTATTTATATGCAAGTTTATAGAAGAAATTCTCAGGTTCTGAGCCATTAGAAGGAATATATGCAAATATTACAACTATTATCTTTTATCTATACTGTGTCAACATTGAACTTTACATTAAAGTGTAAAGACAATATCAAGACTTAAAAAAAGGAAAATAATACATATTTATGTAGATTTTGTTTTTATTTTTAACGTGTGGTGTTGCACTTTGAAAACATTGGCTGCTAAATAATGCCAGCAATAATAATTATAATACTATATAATATACTTGGGTTATGTCCTAAATGATTTACAGTCTTACATGGTCATAATTTTGTAATAATATGTTTAAGTTTTTTAAGCATTCATTGTTTTTCATATTTTATCTCAATGAGTGTGGAGTAACAAACACATTTTTCTTTATGATATTTCATTATTAATGACTCCTTGTTTTGTTTAACATAACACAATTTGTTTTCATTAGTTAGTACTTAAGCAATTTATTCTATAATTTGGCCTACACCCAGTTTCTTTTTGTGGTAATGTGATCTATTGGTTTTCTGATGCTCAGCTGTGCAAATTATGAAAATATTCCCTATGCAAATAAATAATATACACGTTTTCAATACATGCAGATAGATATGGCTTTTTTTCAAACCAGATGGCCTGTCACTTTTCATAGTGTCTTAGGTTTTGTTTTTTTTATAGTGTAATGATTATCATGGTGTTACAAGTTTAAATTTAAATAGCTAATCTTAAACATTAAATAGCAAAGTCTGCTTATCTGCTAGCCTCTCAATATCAAATGTTAGGTCAAAGAAAAAAAATATTATAATAAAACGCTGGAGGAAACAGAAAAAAATGCTACACTTGGGCCATCACTAGATCAATGACTAGAGCAGCTTCTCGTTGCACGGTATCTTCCAAATATGGAAGGCAATCCAGAAGTTTAATATATTACTGGGCTGAGTATTTTTTATCATTATAATTGTCTTTTTATTGAATTTTGAACAAAGAAAATACCATACAAAATGCATAATATGACAGAAGGTACATTGTGAGGCTTACTCAAGTCAATGTTCAATAAATAGTATGACAAAATGAAGGAACATGGCTAATTATTGGAAGCATCCTAGAAGTCAAAGATAACAAATATGGTCGATGGAGCATTTTGTCAAGGTCCTACCTTTCCTCAGAGGTTATGCTGCTCCATGTGCTGGCATCCATCTTAAACTCAGACTTCTAAAAAAGTCATAGGAAGTGACGAAACGCATCAGGAACACATGTGACGTCAGACGCATCAACGTGGACAGGAAGTGCGATCGTGGCCATCTTGGAAGTGGGAACATGTGGCCAGTGTTCCCTAGTCTGTCTGCATTTGTATCTCTATGAGGAGGAGCTGCTTTATCCAAACTTTAATGTGAGTTATCAAATAAAGGATGATATTTTATTGAATCTACCATATTTAATTGCGGATTTTCTTATGAGGATAATGGAAGAAAAACTTTAACACTGGACGGAACTCTACTGATAAGAAGTCAACCCAGATTTGTGTTATGCCCTGTCATTTTATATATAGGGTAATTATCCATCAGCACACAAGTTGGAGATTGTTGGTTTTGGGTGTGTGTAGGGTTTAAGGTGATCACTGATGAATACAGAGTGTGGTGATACACATTTGCAGTGATACACTTTGAGTTGGTTTCACAGATTTTATAGTGGACACGATGTGTGAGTGTTTCACTGATTAGGAATTCGGGTACACGAATAGAAATATTTAAAAATATATGCGTGTATGTAGATATTCGCATATAGATTAACACATTTATATATATATATTTTTTTTTCTTCACAGTATTGCATGTTGCACAGTAAGTGGCACGTGTGTATTTATTATCTAAAAGGTATGACACTATGTTGAGTTTTTTTCTTTTGAGGTATATTGTCATCAGAATTTGCGGGTGTTGAGAAAGAGATTTGTCGTTGAAAAAAGGAAAAAAGAGACTTTGCTGAACAATTGTTTACACTAGTGGGGATTGTTTTGATATTTTGGACACATTTTGTGGTTCTGCAAAAGAGAAAAGTTTTATATATATATTTTTTATGATCTCTGTTTTGGTCAATATAATTGTAGATAACTGCGTTGAAGTCCCCACCCAAGATATGATTGTGGTCATGATTAAGCACGAGATCGTATGAAACGTGTTAACCGATCCTGTGTTCATGCCCTGGTGTTTTGTGTATCCTATGGATCAATAAATACACACTATATTCATCAATCCTTCGGTGTGCAGCTGACCCTTCTTCCTGTTGCATCATGTGTGGTGGCAAGCCAGAGCCTGCACCTGTCGTGGATTATTTTTTTATTTATATCTTTTATTAAATTAAAATTTCTTACAAAAATGAATCACATTAACATCTTCTCATTACAATCCATACATACTATCCCCTCCCACCCCTCGATGCTCCCCTCTGTCCATTAAGATCTTTCTTATTTCTTCCTTTAGGGTTATCTACCTTGTTCTTTCAGATTTATATATTCCATTTCCTCCTTACTATTTTCCCAACAAATTATTTTCTTTCTCCACCTCTTCTTCCAGGGCCACCATTATCACATTATATTTTTCCGAAATCTTGAAAGCCTCCCACTTACTCCAAACCTTTTTAAATGTTTCCATTCTATCTTCGTCTAGATGGTATAAGTCTTCCATCCTATAAATGTACTCTATCCTATTGATCCATTCTCTCATCTTTGGGGGTTCCTGTTCCTTCCAATGTTTAGGGATCAGGCCTTTAGCTGCACTAATTAATTGGTATAATAAACTTCCTTTAAATTTTTTCTCAGAAACTTCCGTGCAATAAAATAAACACACCCGTGGGTCCTTTTGAATACTCACTCCTGATATCTCATGTATATAAACCATTACATCTTGCCCATATTTCTGTATTTTTTTACATTCCCACCAAATATGTGACATAGTCCCTCTTTCTTCACAACCCCTCCAACAAAGTGGCAAAACTTCTTCCGTTAATTTATGTGCCTTTTCCGGTGTACAATACCATCTTATCAAACATTTAGAGTTCATTTCTGCTGTGTTCAGATTTACAACCCCGTGCACCAATTTAAACACTTTATCCTTCTGTTGCTCATTCATTGTTGTGCCAATTCTTTTTCCCAACTGTCCATGAATCCCGAAGACTGTGATTCCATCTTATATATTTTAGACAACACATGTTTGAAAAACTGTTGAGGCAGGACACAGTTTGTAAATGGAAGCATTTCCTCCGCTTCCCGCACAGGGTGGGGAAGTGCTAAAACAAAATGTCCCAACTGATAATATCTAAACTCATCTAATACAAAAAATAAATCCTTCCTTCCCTCAATTCCTGGAAATTACACAACTTCCCCTTAACTAAAAAATCCCCCCAAACGTGCATCTCTCTCTCTAAACCATCTCCCTGCTATTTTGTCATTCCCCGGCATAAAAAAAATCATTCCCTACTAATGGAATCCTAAGTGAATTATACTCCCAACCCATGGCTTTGTGTAACCTCTCCGACAATCTCAATACCTCCGTTATTAATACGCTCCCATTTCCCCTCATCCCACGGAATTTACTTGGGATCCATATTATCTTCCCCAACTGTGTTTTACTTATTATTTCCTCCATTTTTACCCAACTTTTTTTCCCGCATTATAGGTCCAATCCACCACCCTTGATAAAAGCACCGACATATAATATTTCCTCATATCTGAAAAGTTCAACCCCCCCCCCTTTCCTTTTTTTTACAAAGTGTCTTATAACTAATTCTCACTTTCTTATTAGCCCAAATAAAGGTCAATATAATTTTTCTTATTATCCTAAAGAATGATCCTGGTACATATATTGGAATCATTTGGAACTTATACAATATTTTTGGAACTACTATCATCTTTATCAGATTGTCCAAACCACAAGACCCCCCCTATTGAGAGCTTTCTCAACTCATCTTTAATTTAATTTATTAATGATATATAATTAGCATGGTATACATTTTTTAGTGAAGGAGTTAATTTTACTCCAAATAATTTAATTCTCTTTCCCTCCACACAAAAGGGAATTCCTCTTGCAGAGTCCAAATCTTAGCTTTTGTTACATTAATATTTAAAATCTCTGATTTAGATAAATTTAATTTCAAGTTTGTTAAATTCCCATAGTTTTTCAACAATCCAATTAAATTTGGTAATGTCACTCTCAGATTAGCAATATAAAACAACATATCGTCCCCATACGCTGCTACCTTATGTTATACTTCTCCTATACAAATTCCTCTAATATCTATACTCTTTCTAACCATAGCTAATAATGGTTCCAAGGATATTAAAAACAGCAAAAGAGACAGTGGACACCCCTGTCTCATACCATTATACATCTTAAAGGAATTTGAGTGGGATCCATTTACTTTAATCGATGCGGAGGGTCTATTATACAGCTCTCTTATCCATCTCATCATCTTATTTCCTAATCCCAATGCCTCCAGCGTACTGAACATAAAATTCTAGTCCACTCTGTCAAATGCTTTTTTAGCATCTATTGACAGTAAGTTCATTGACTGTTCCCTCCTTCTCGCCTTCTGTAGAAGCAGTAGATCCATCAGGACCTGTACTCTTTCCCCCTTCCGTACTCTTCAGTGCAATATTAATTTCCTCCTGTGATATTACTCGGTCTAAGGCTACCAGTGTCTCTTCCGCTAGCTTTGGTAACTGCGCCTCTTAAAGGAATTCCTCCCCCCTCTTTATCCTTTCTTCTTCCATCTCTTTCTGTATCTTTGGATTCACTTCATAAAGCTTATTGTAAAACCATTGGAACACACTTGTGATCTCCGTGGTGGAGTAGACCAGAACTCCTTTCTCATTTTTCATTTTTTCTATATAATTTTTAGATTTGTTATCTTTTAACCTCTTCATCAGATGTTTCCCTGGTCTATTTCCCCACCTATATCTTTCTTTTGAAACTCTATTGAAAACTTTCATAGTCTCTAGTTCCATCAACGCTTTTAGTTCTTCTCGCCTACACATAATCTTCTGATATATGTCTGGTTCCTGCTTCTTTTTATGAACCTGTTCTAAGTTGTATAATCCTTTTAACACTTCCTTCATTTTCTCTTCTTGTTCTTTCTTTCTTTTGATCTATCAGTACCCCCTTAATATAAGCTTTATGGGCTTCCCAGATAGTGGCTATTGATATTTCCTCCGTTTCGTTCAAAATAAAAAATTGCTCAATTTCCTCCTTTATCTTTCTCTCTATTTCTATATCTTGTTTAAGTGCCTTATTCAATCTCCATGTAGCCCTTTCCTTCTGAGTTCCCTTCACTCTTAAACTAGCTGTTACTGGAGCATGATCTGAGATGGACATGACCTTAATATCTGTTCCAATCACTGATTCTAAATGTATATTCTCAATTAAGATATAATCCAAATATGAATATGATCTATGAGCTGCTGAGAAGAAAGTATAATCTCTTTCTTTAGGATGATTCACTCTCCATATATCTATCAGTTGGTTTTGATATAACTTTTCTTTAAAAATCTTAAAACTCCACTCTCTTCTTTCTGCACACCTGAAGATACATCCAGCCAGGGGTCTAAACACAGGTTAAAGTCCCCTTCCATCACTAGAAAGCCTCTTTTAAAATTCATTATCTTTCCAAGCACCTCTTGGAGAAATTTTTCAGGCTTCCTGTTTGGACAGTAGACATTAACTAACGTGTACTCTTGTCCCTTCTGGACTCCCCTAATACCTAAATATCGTCCTTCTTGGTCGACCATTCTTTCTTCCACTTTGAAACTTGAATCTCTTGCAAACCCAATTGTGACCCCCTTGGACCTCTTTATCGGTGAATCTGCATAACGCCAGTGTGGATAATTCCTTGAGTATAACTTAACCCTGGAGTCATGTGTTAAATGTGTTTAATGTAAGAAGGCTACATCTATGGAGTGGCATTGTATTTCCCTCAATACCTTGTGTCTTTTAGTTGATGAATTTAACCCTTTCAAGTTATATGTCATTATATTAATTGAACTCATATCTCTTTATTAATCCTTTTTCTTTTCCTTCTCAGATCTCCACATAAACCAACCCCTATTCATCATTTAATGGACATCTATCCCCCTCCCCCCCCCCATTTCTCCCCTAAAATCTCCCTGGCCTACACATAATGGCCTGGAACCTGACATGAGTTCTCCTCACTACCGATTCCTATTTTGGGGTATGACTCTGAACGTAGAAATTTTCCCAAGACTTCCCTTCCCCCCATTAGGGAAATACCTTTGCTTATCCTATCAGGTCCCCAGAGGTCGGGATAAAGAAGGGTAGGTGATAAGACGGCCAAGGAGCGAGGCTCGTTCAAGAGAAAAAAAAAATCACCAAATCCCTCACCTTTCCTCGGTCCTCTCCCGCCCTCCCCCCACCCTCATTTCCTCCTTTTATTTACGTGCTGCCAATTATCATTCCTCAGTTCTAAACTCTCCCTTGACCTTTCTGCCCACTCCACAATATCTACCATCTGCAACTCTAATTTGTCACAAATGTCTCTCATGTCTTCCGGGAATCTTAGCCTAGCCAATTTTCCGTGCCTCTATCCAATCAGACATGCTGGAAATCACCAATTATAACTTATTTTTTTCTCTCTCATTTGATCCAAAAGAGGTTTCAGCATTCTTCTCCTCGATAAAGTATCTAGGGCTACATCTGCATATATTTGCAAACTAGTCTGTCCGTATTTAATTTCAGGTCTATTTTTCATTTTTTTCAAGATCTTCTCTATATCCGTATAATGATGGAAACGTACAATCACATCTCTTGGAGATTCAGATACAATTCCCATTGGTCTCCTTATTCTATGTACGCTTTCTAATTTCAGAGAGCTTGGGCTTTCAAATAACGAACTCAATACACTCTTGATTTTCTCTCTTAAGTCCTCTTCTTTAGAGACCTCAGGTAGACCTTGGATCCTTAGATTATTCCTTCGATTTTTATTCTCTTGATCTTCTAATCTGTATGTTAGTTCCTGCTGTCCTTTTTTCATTTTGTCTACCTGCAGCTGCATGTTCACTAATTTCTGGGCCTGGGCGTCCATCTTCTTCTCTACTTCCTCCACTCTAGTTAATATACGCCCTAGGTCATTTAATTTAATTTTTTATACAGAGTTCCAATTTTGCGAACATTTCCGCCATCTCTGTTCTTGTAGGAATTTGAGATAAAGCGTTCTGCTGTTCTGCGGAGCTTTGTTCTATTGCACCATCAGTATTTATGGATTCATTAATTGAATTTCCTTCCCGTTGTTCATATGATAGTCTAATTTGCTCCTCATCAGACTTTCTTCTTCCTTTCTCGGGGCCATGTTTCTCTGGGCTTTTATCCCGTGTGGCCATATACTTTTTAATAGTGCTCCTGTTTGCATTTGACTGTGTGGTTTTCTCCCCACTTCCCTTGACCGGTTTACTTTTCATTTTGCTTGAATTTATTTTTAATATTACTTATTCTGATCTCTTTAAATAATGTCCACCATGCAAACAGTCCCTATATGTTTCTGGTAGATTTTAATAGGGATTATGGTCTTTTACCCTTCTTCTGACCCCTGAGCACTTCTCACCACTTTATATATTGCTCATTTAGTCCCCCTGTTTATACATAAAATTTATATTACCAGCATGGAATAGTGTCACTTCATAAACGTTTCACGGTTATCTGCATCACTCCTTTGATAGCGCTGCATCCATATACTGGTCTTTCTTGAAAGAGCTTTTACCTTGTGGGGGGACTTCAGCGGCAGCTTGCTCTGTCCTGTGAGATAAATTTACAGGTTTCTCAGGGTGTCTGCTTCTCCTTATCTCAGGGTTTCAGGGTCACAGGCTCACAGTCTCTCTGTCTCTTCCTCCCGAATTTAACAATCCCTTCTGGGATCCATCCAGGATCGATACTCCCCTGGGATCTCTCCAACAGCCTTAGCACACAGCCCTCTCTCAGCCTCGCATCTCCGTCCTGTCTCACTGCAGGGATCTCCCCCGCTCTGGTGCGGTCTGCTCCTCCTGCAGACCCGCACCTTGTACTCCCCCCCCCTGCTTGTGTCAGTGGGACTGCATCTACTCATGGGGGATTGTCTCCCTCCCCAATTCACAGGGGATGCAGCAGGACGTGACTCCGCGGGCTCACCCTTAGTGCCGGCCATCAGGTACGTGAGGTCTGGCACACTGTGGGGTATAGGCAGTCTTCGCTGTGGCAGCTCCATCCTCCTACCTCTGGGCTCTTTCTCCTCACCTACTCACATCTCCATGTTCATGCCCCTCCCCCTTCCCACCTGTCGTGGATTGATCTGGATTGTTTGCCTGAGAGGTATACCTCTGTTCTTTGGATCCCACCCAGGATATGACAGGATTCTGGAATTTGTAAGGCCCATGAAATCAAACCCTTGTAAAAGTTTTGTCCTGGAGAATTGGGAGCATATAAAGTGGAGATAGCAATGTCATGAGAGGCAATAGTAATATGGATAGTGAGTCTGCGACCCTCAGAATCAGAGTTAACAGAGCGAACAGTGTAACACAAATTTTTGTGGAATAGTATAGCTACCTCCGCCTTATGGCCATCAGCCAGAGAACCATACACCTGACCCACCCAAAGTCTCAAAAGATGAGAAAGATTGCTGACAGAGAGATGTGTCTCCTGCAAAAGAGCCACATCTACCCCCCAAACATTTCAAATGGCGTAGTACTTGCATATGCTTGTGAATGTAGCTCCATAACATTCCATTAAATTGCCTTCAAGTGATCCCTGTCATCAAGTTGGAGCCATGTCTGTTGTAGTATAAAAATTGGATAAGGACTACAAAAAGGCAGAACCACACCAGGCATCGCCCCAATGAGTCCAGGTTGATTAGAACAATATGCATTACCTAGGGAAACGAAACAGTGAAAGACAACAATGCAAAACAATAAAAGCAGAGCTTCTCTAACAGATGGGGAGAAGCTCCCTAGGTGAATCAGAAACTTCACTTTTTAGAGCAATCTAGCGAAGCTCCCTCACTCGACACTCCACTACTGTCTTTAATAACAACATATGGGGGAGGAGGAAGGGGGGGGAAGGGAATGGAGGTGGATTAGAGAGGGGGAATGGCGAAAGGGGGAACAAAAACACCTGAGGACCCTCTTCGCCCATCCAAGGGGACAGGTGTGCAGGGCACATCGCCACAGGGGATGCAAGAAAAAAAACAAACATTAGCCATTATATGACAAATTCCAACAGTCTCTGGGAAGGCACAGAAAAACAAGGAAAACCATTGCATGTCCTCCAATAAAACAAGTCAGCAGGTAATGTAGTGGTCTTTGGCCCAACCTGGCTTTTGAGGACTCAGTTGATTCTAGAAGGGTGCAGAACTTCACCTTGAGGGGAAGGAGGAAGAGGGTGCAGAAGAAGGACTTTGTTCCATGGCTGCTTCAGGGATATTGTTGAGGTATTGCTCCGCTTCCAACGGCGAGGTGAAGGATAGCCTTTCTCCATTCAGCGGCTGGATATGAAGAACAGGATAAGCCAGGGTGAATTTAATCTGCCGGTGATAGAGAGTGGAGCAGATCACAGAGAAGGCCTTACATTGTTGCATAACCTCCATCGAGTAGTCCACGAACAGTAGCAATTGGTGTCCATCCACAGATAAAGCATGTGTGCTCTGGAATTTCTGAAGGATGGCCTGTTTGCCAGTGTAGTTCAGATAGCGTACAATCACCAACCTAGGTTTAGTGTGAGAGTCAGATGGTGGGCCAATACAGTGGGCTCTTTCAACCACACATGGGTGTCACAGGCCTAGGTCCCCCAGAATGGAAGTAGCACATATTGTGATCAACATGGAGGGAGAATACAACTTGGGCAGGCCTATGATGAGTAAATTGTTCTCTGTGAGCAGTTTTCTAGATCATCTACCTTATCCTGAAGATCTCTTTGGATCGTGAGGAGTCAGGCTACTGCCGCAGAAACAGCAAAGGAGTCATCTTCAATGGAGGAGATCCTATCTTCCATCTGTGTAATGCACTGACCCTGAGCTTTGAGATCTTTGTGTAGCTGTTCTAGCCCTTTAAGAACAGCACTGCCAACCACTGCTGTGAGAGTAGGCATTAGGAGTGTCATGACTGCGTGGGCAATGCTTGCTTGTAAGGCAAGGTCCGGAGGCTGAGGAGTAGGAGCCTGTGGGTTCTGTGGGCTCTGTTGATCCCGTGTCAGTGGGAATGATTGCAGCAGCGGCCATCTTGGCTGCAGTGGCCGCTGTGTCCCCCTGTGACAGGCTTGGGACAGAAAAGGAGCTTGAGGCTACTCCACAAAGCGGTTCATGTGTTCCTCTGAGCAGCGGGCAGAGGGGGGGGGCAGAATTGCAGCAGGCTTTAGAGTGCAGCAGTGGAGGAGGGTGGCAGGACGGCTCACCTCCGCTCCATACAGCACCGCAACTGGAAATCGAAAGATACGATTTTACAAACAATTTCCAAAATTTGGACAAAACTGAGTTTTATAGAACATTTGTTTGGCTCATTACATGAAAGTAAGGTTAATAATATAACTTAGATTACAAAATCTTCAGTTTTACTCAAATTAGTTGATGAAAAAATGAATACACCCCACAACAAAAACTGCTATATCTAGTATTTTGTATGACCTCTATGATTTGTAAGGACAGCACCAAGTCTTCTAGGCATGGAATGAACAAGTTGGCGACACATTGCAACATCGATCTTTTTCAATTATTCAAGAATGACCTCTTTTAGAGCCCGGATGCTAAATGGAGAGTGATGCTTAACTTGTCTCTTCAGAATTCACCATAGGTGTTCAAATGGGTTCACACCAGGAGACATACTTGGACTCTGAATCACTTTCACCCTTTTCTTCTTCAGAAATGCAACAGTGGCCTTAGATGTGTGTTTTGGATAACTGTCATGTTGAAAAAGTGCACAACAACCAAGGGCATGGAGTGATGGTAGCATCTTCTCTTTCAATATAGACCAGTACATCTGTGAATTCATAATACCTTCAATGAAATGCATCTCCCCAACACAAGCAGCACTCATGCAGCCCCACAGAAGGACACTATGTTCACTGTAGGCACCATGCATTTTTTTTGTACTCCTCTCCTTTGTGACACCATAGATTTGAAGCCATCAGTTCCAAAAACATTTATCTTGGTCTCATCACTCCAGAGTACAGAGTCCCAGAAGTCTTCTTCTTTTTCAGCATGGGCCCCGGCAAATACCAGGTGGACTTTTTTGAGCATAGGCTTTAAGAAAGGCTTCCTTTAATAGACGACATTCATGCATGCCATTCTTCTGCAGTGTACGCCATATTGTGTCACAGGAAACAATCACCCCAATTTGGCTTTCTACTCCTTTAGCTAACTGCAGTGAACTTGAATGGTGATTTTCTTCAACACTTCTCATCAGAAGACACTCCTGTCATGTTAACTTCCGTGGATGGCCTGGATGTCTCTGTGAGATGGTTGCATTTCCATCTTTGTTACATTTTTGTATCACTTTTGCTACAGTATTCTGACTGATAAGTAAAGCTTTGCTGATCTTCTTGTAACCTTCACCTTTCTGTGTGAGGAAATTATTTTCTTTCTCAGGCTTTGTGACATTTCTCTTCCATGTGGTGCCATTGCTGACAGCATGAAATGAGAAAAAGCTTTTCTTGTTAAGTAACAACCCTTTACATTCAACTTTCTGCTGGACACCTGTTTAATAAATAATTAGACTCACCTGTAGTTGAATTCTTTTTATTAGGATTTTGTTGTTTAAAATGTAGCTTTGTTCCTAAAACCTTCATTTTTTCAACTTGGTCTTGAATTAATTTGTTAGGAAAAACGCTTATTTGTGTGTGCAAATTTACAAATCTTGTCTGCAATCAATGGCCCGCACTTTTGGGATTATTTTGTAGTATAGTGTCCCACAGGAAAGTTAAGGTTTTCTGACAAATCTGTTGTGGTGTACTCATTTATGCTGAGCACTGTACATGTTCCCCAGGCCACTGCAGCTTCCATGCCCTTTGTTTGACAATTGCTATATTGTCTCTTAGCCCAGAAAATGTCTTTACTGATTTTTAAGATTCTGGTTCTGTTGACTTTAAAGGGTTTGGATTTGGATACGAACTTTGGTAATGTTTGTCACACCTGCATTGAACTGAAACAGGAGTTGTTCAACTTATCCCTAGTAGCCACTCTACAGAAAGGAAAGATATAAGGTAATATTACTAAGATGCTTTCTTTTCTTCTGGGACATAAAAGCTATTAATATACAGTAAATGTGAGCCTGAGAGACAATCTAACACCATACTTGTCTTGTAAATAATGTTTTGTGTGTTATTAATAAAAATCATGTAACCCACAACGTTTTTACTGTCCAATGTCTTGTTAATATTGTCTTGTGTGTTCTTAGTAAATATCATGCAACCTTCCCAATAAATGTATATTGATGATTGAACCACTTTTTTTTTTTTACCAAGAATCCTAAGATCTAGGTAGGTGTTTATGTAAATACTTGTATTGATTGGCATGTACTGTATAAACATAATCACTTAACCTAGTCCACTCTTCCAGAGTAACATCTAAGGGTTGAGGAGATATTTACACATAATAACAGTTTATTAATGTTTGATGTCTTAGATATTCTAAGCATTTGTATGAAAAAAGATTTTCACACTTTAACGGAACACATTTTATGGTATTATTAAAAAGCTGAACTTAATTAAACAGTTTTAACAAAATATTGCATGCATTTGAGAAAATATGTTACTTTTTAATAACAAATACATTATTTCAGTTATTTTTAAGAAACTCTTTATATAAATTACATTTTATAAGTAGTAGTGACACTGGAAACATTTATACACTTTTTGGGTGCTTATGAGGCAAAATACTCCAAGGGGTTCTTCACACACTACAGCTGTCATAAATGTTTTCACACATAATATAATAATGCAACCAAAATACATTAGTTTTTCTACATGCAGATCTAAAAATTGCCATTTAGAGGAGAGAGAGGTGCGCCAGACTAAGTGTAGTAGGAAGGTAACAGTTTATTGCACACAAGTATAAAAACTCACAGGATGTGGGTGTATATCAGGCATTAAGTAATGAATAGAAGGACGTCATCCGGGCTGGATATCTGGAGCGTATGGCTGAGGTACCAGGGGCCAAGGCTCCCGTGATGGCTGGCGCTCCTTAGCTCCCCGCCTCCTACTTCCAACAATCCTTCATGTTACCCACACCCTTGGTCAAACAATGCTCCCTCTTAAAATAGAAGATTCCATCCACAGCACCAACCAACAATGGTGGGATAGTTTCTTCCTCCAACATTACTCCCTAGCCATGATCTCCCCCCAGGGCCTACACATCCTCAACACCTGCTTATTCAATGATATCGATCTTTGCTCTGAATGGGCTCAAATTTCAGAATTCTGAACCCATAAATGGATCAAACTCCTGATCTCCTACAGAGACAAAAGGATCCAAACATTTAAAAACACAACCTAAGAACGTATTAACCAACTCTATTCCCTCGCACCCACGCTCCCCTTAACCTGGCTCAGAACATTAAAACATAACACCAAACATAAAGAGGACTCGCTACTAGGTACCAAACTAGGGAAACTCAGGAGAGACTTTGACAACTACAACCTCAATCGGGTCTTCAATTGGAAAAGAACTAAAACCACTGTCCCCTCTCCCCCCCCTCCATTCCCAGTTTACTACACATACCTTGCTACTGTACAGCGCTGAGCATATCCTTTGGCGCTATATAAATACTGTATAATAATAATAATAATAATATCTTTACCTCCCAAATATATACCACCACTCCTCAAGAACACCCAAACCCATAACGACCTACCCCCCGACCCATGGCATAAAAGGACCCCCCCCCCCAAATAGATGGCAGACCAGGCCTGACCGCCCAAAACCTAAACACCCCAGGCCTAGCTTATCCACCACAGCACCCACTCAACATCACTCATTTGCTTGGCAAAACATCCCCCACAATTGCCATAAAAAACCTCATGCACCCCATCACCCCCTCCCCACCCACTATCACAAACCCAATCCAATACTCTCCCTAACCCCCATTCAAACTACTACCCATCCCACAACCCCATGCACCCCCCACCCCACCAACCAGACTGTGACCAGTCACATCACCACCACACCCACTAACAGTGTCACAACCAATAATCCCCCCGAGTTGAATATTAGCAACAAGGTCCCTTTTTTAGACCATACCCCCCACTCTAGCCTAATCAAAAGAAAACACGACGAAGAGGCAGGAGAGGGGGTCGACACAAACCCCAAAAAAAACCAGCAAAATCAGGAAAATATGAAAGTTTATAATCTTTCATCCATTGCACTGACATAAAACTAATTATCATTACTAAAAAGAGGCCTGAATTTTTCCCCTACTACCACACCCAATCCATTTACTTTTGACAGTCGAGGACCTAGACCACTCCACTGATCCCCTGTCCCTTGACCTAATGATGGATCTTTGGGACGATGGAGACCCCGATGACACTTATCTTCTGTCTCAACATCTTACAGGTTCCCCCTGCATTAGACACACTAACCTCAAACCTCCATCCACATTCAATCCCACCCATAACAAAGGTCCTTACATAGAGACCTTTTTTCAAATGGGACACTCCGACCTTAAAACTCTTTGCTCCAAAAATACTAAACACAAATCCAATCTTGGCCACTCTGAATCTCTAGTCCTCAAAACCCTTAGCAACAACCCAAACATTATTATCAAAACGGCAGACAAGGGTGGAGGGATAGTTATTCAAGACAAAATCGATTATTTGAATGAAGCCAATCGCCTTCTCTCTGACATTAACACCTACCAAAAACTAACCTTGGACCCTCTCCCCAAATTCATTCTAGAATCTAATAACATCATTAAAACTGCCACCCACATATATAAAACACCCTACTTTTACCAACTCCCTAAAATCCAGAAAGATCTCAACCACTCGCCCGGTCGCCCTATAATCACAGCCATGGAGAGCATTACCACCAGCTATTCGCTTTACATCGATAGCTTCCTCCAACCTCTGGCCCAGTCACTCCCCTCCTACTTCCGAGATGGTGTACATCTACTGGAAGTCCTCAAAGCGTACTCCTGGGAACAATCTTACATCTGGGTCTCACTTGACGCGAGCTCTCTATACACCTCCATCCCCCATGAAGTAAGATTGCAGGTTGTCCTACACTCCTTATCCTCAGACCCATCGCTTCATCCCAGTCAATGTAACTTCATCCTCACTGCCACTACATTCTGCCTCCAACATAATTATTTCCAATTCAATGAGAATTTTTACTTACAAAAACAGGCACAGCTATGGGCGCTAACTTCACACCCAGCTATGCCAAACTAACAATGGGTCTGTGGGAAGACCGTTTCATCTGGAATAACAATCCTTTTGCTGCCCACTTAGTGTTCTATGACCGGTACATAGACTATATCATCATCATTTGGGACGGCCCCACCACGTCTCTCCCTCCTTCATCCATCACTGCAATACCAACCCATTCAGTCTTTCCTTCACCCATGTCACGGACCCCACCTCACTCAGTTTTCTTGACTTGGAATTGAGCCATTCAGATTCCAAAATGATAGCCAAAAACTACACTAAACCAACTGCCGGCAACTCCTTTCTTCACTACACCAGCTGCCACCATCCCAGGTGGCTCAAAAACATACCAAAAGGACAATTCTGCAGGCTCCGACACAATTGTACCTTACTGAAGGGCTACAAAGCCCAAAGCATTGAACTTAAACAAAAATTTGCTGACAAAGGATATCCCCCTGACCTAGTGGACCAAGCCTACCTTACTTACTTATCTGACACAATCCCCCCCCCCAAATCACAACTATCTGAAAGTAACCACATCCACTTCTTCACACAGTTCCACTCCAAACACTATCAAATGGAATCTGTCATAAAGAAACACTGGCCTATCCTACACCAAGACCCACACCTAAAATCGGTTATGCCACACACCCCAACATTTGTGTATAGAAGAGAGACTAATATCAAAAACAAAATTGCACCAAGCAAAATCCCTCCCCTCAGATCCCCCAACACCAATAATAGACCAGTCCTAATCCCGCTCATAGGGATGTTCTGTTGTAACAAACTGCTCTGTCTCACCTGTGCCCATGTTAAGCATGGCCAAGGAATTTTATAGCTAATGGTAAAACCTACCCTATTGAAGCCTTTCACAATTGTTCCTCCACATATATATAGTATATTAATATAGAACAGTTCAGCGCTAAAAGTAATGAATAACCACTATCTAATTTACCTGATAACAACATAGGTTATAGAGATTCAAGATGGCATCCACGTAATGACCTGAGACCCATCAGAAACTCTGCATCAGCTAGCTATAATAATAATTATCAAGATAGCCTGTACAGATCCGGATATCAGAGAGACTATCCTCGTAAGGGTCCTCTCAAACAGCTAATCACATTAACCATTACCTTTCTCCCAGAAACCCTAGAAACTTTTATCAACCATCATATAGGAATCAACTTTATCCTCATATGAGACCTTCCTCTAACAACCATGTCCCTACAACAACTCCCAAAAACCCTAATGAATACCAACACTATAATAACCAACAACAGCATTTTTTAGGGAAAGGCCTTATAAGAAAACGGCGTACAAATATAGAGGCAAGAGGGGAGGAAGAAGAACACGTAGATATGCAAAAAATGAGGAGAGTATAACCGGCAAAGGAATTTTCAATCTTAGTAGGACTAATCTTTCTACAAAAGAATTGAAACTCCTTGACAAGGGCCTCAAGTATGCCCCTGCCAGATCCCTCAACAAATTTGAAACATTCATAGACATACATAAGTTTGCCAGAAAATTGTCTATTAAACGGCATTTCTTAAATAACCCCGTTTCACGAGAAATTGTTGCCAATAGGAACTTCTCCAACCTGAGCAATGCCTCTACTTTCAACCCCCCACCACAAGCTAATTCTGCTGTTGGCCTTTTTAGAGACCAGACCCTAAGGGACCTCAGCAAATTGCATATCAAAAAACTTCATGCTGATCTGTCAACTAAAAATGCAATTAAATCACTTCTTGAAAATAAAGATCTAGTAGCTCACCCTACGGACAAAGGCGGAGGAGTTGTAATAATGAACAAACAGGATTACATAGATGAAGTTTATACGATTTTGAAGGATACATCTACATACCTTCCTCTGAATAGAAACCCTATTTTTTCCTACAAAAATACTCTCAAAACAATTATTAAGTCAGGTTATAATGGTGTTATTAACAAGAAGGAAAGAGATTTTCTTACCCCAAGGCACCAAGAATTCCTATTCTTTATATCTTGCCTAAGATTCACAAAAACCCTACCAAACCCCCTGGCAGACCCATAGTTAGTGGGATTAATTCCCTTTGCTCTAAAATTGGAGCATATTTTTATCATTACCTCCAACCATTGGTCAACCTTACTCCGTCTTATTTAAAAGACACAAAACAGGTCCTTAACGCTATCAAAGGGGCTGTCACCACTCCTTCTACTATATTAGTAATGGCCGATGTTGAGGCACTATATAGCAATATTGATCATAAGGAAGGAATGAGGGCCGCAGAGTTTTATCTTAGACAATATAGCCCTTTGATCACTACGCATATTGAGTTTATCAGGAACCTCTTAGAATTTGCTATGAACAGAAATTATATGTGGTTTGATAACAAATATTACCTACAAATTAAGGACATGGCGATGGGGCAAAATTTGCCGCCAGCCTCGCCAATTTATTTATGTCATATTGGGAGAAAGAGATAATATACTCCAGAGACTGTCCGGAACTGTTTTTTTATAAAAGATACATCGATGATGTTTTCCTGTTATGGGAGGGTACTGAGCGATAACTTAAGAATTTCTTTATTACGCTAAACTACAATAGCAGTAATGTCAATTTCACATATAACTACAGCTGTCTAGAAGTAAATTTTCTTGATCTGACTCTAATGAAGGTCGATGGCATGATCACTACCAAATCTTATTTTAAATCATCTGACCTCAACAGCTACATTACCCTAGCCAGCTGTCACCATCCCAGTTGGCTTGCGAATATCCCTAAAGGGCAATTTTTAAGATTGAGGAGAAATTGTACCAATGTGGATGATTTCCAAGTACAGGCCAAAGTTTTAAAAGAGAGATTCCTAGAAAAAGTTTACAAAGTTGAAACACTAGAGAACACAA
The DNA here is from genome assembly GCF_062004578.1 of Staurois parvus. Taxonomy (NCBI): domain Eukaryota; kingdom Metazoa; phylum Chordata; class Amphibia; order Anura; family Ranidae; genus Staurois; species Staurois parvus. Next base: position 9,988,101 of record NW_028317855.1, on the reverse strand, counting down.
TATCATCAATAGCTAATATGAACCGTGAGGATCTCCTTGGTACCAACTCTAGAGAAACAAAAGGACATTATTTGCCCTTTTGTTACTACATTCTCTGTACAATTTAGATCTATACAGCATATAATAAAGAAAAATTGGGGTATACTTAAAGCGGACCCAGTTTTAATGAAAATCCTTCCTGAAACACCCGAAGTAATCTTCCGCAGACCAACAACTTTGAGGGATAAGATATCAATATGAAGGGATTTTACCCCTGCAAAAAGTGTATTGCCTGTAAAGCTAGTGGTAATAGAAAGAAAAAAATCAGCACATATTGCTCTAACCGAACCAACAAAACATACGAGATCGATCAATTTATTTGCTGTAATAGCAAATTTGTAGTGTATTTGCTTGAATGCCCCTGCTCTAGGCAATACGTGGGCCGAACAACAAGGAGGCTGAGGGATCACCTCCGTGAACATATTTCCAACATTAAGAAGGGTTACAAGGATCATTCCATGTCATTACACTATAGGCGACATCATAAAAGAGATCCTTCAACACTTTGTTGGAATAAACATTGTTAACCCCCACTGGAGGGGGACGCATAAAACTAAAGCAGTCTTGCAGCTGGAGACCAAACATATCTTTGAACTTGATACCCTTTATCCTGCTGGTCTCAACATTGAGTTGGACCTGAATTGTGTTATTGCCAACAGCTAATCTTCCTCTTCAGCTATGTTTACATCATATTTTTCTTATATTCATTCCATCAACGCTTTACATTTATATGTGCATTTATATAGTTCATAACCATGTTCCCTCTGTTTCTCTCCCCTCCCCCACCTCTCTCATACCATTCAGGTGCTTCTACGTTCTACCACCTCCAACCTTTTCTCCTCCCATGGTGGGACTGGGATCTCCTAAGTACACATTCACCTCCAATGTCATGGGTGTGGGTAAGTAATGCCTTCCCAAACCAGCCTTCTCAGCCCCCCCTTTCCCCCCTTCTTCTTCCCCCCCTCCTTCTCCCCCCCCTTCTCCCCCCCTGTCCTTTTTTATCGCCAATTGATCTTTATGGTTGTACCCCTTGTATCACATATCATTCATGGCCATGCGTTATTATTTTGGTTGTTTCACCTATTGTTTGATTTCATATGTTTTTTAGAATTTTGTTAGTGTTTTTATTGTTTTTCAAATATTATTATTATTATTTGTTTTCTAATGTCTTATATGCAATATAATGTATATTATGGGCACATATACACAGACATAATCATTCAAACTTACCAGATCTTATCCAATTCTTCTTCTATACATACAACCTTTTTTTAAATATAATGTCCACTCATATATATCGATATTTTCTATAATTTATCTATTGTTGTTATATTATTTTTTTATAATATTTTTTTTCTATTTTTTACAATAAAATTATCAATTATATTTTCATCATTTTTTAAATTTAATTTTTAATTCCCTTCTGTTATCATCAACGTTTTTTTATCCCTTCCGTTTCACTTTGATGTGTGTCTATATGTGCCCAATGATTCCTTACACCGCAATGGAATTTAGTATATGTATATATAAGTTCTGTACACTGCACAGACACTGTATCATATTTTTACCACAATCATTCTCCCCCCATGCTCCTCATGTTCCTCATATTGCAGCTTTCCACCTTTATTAATATTACTGTTCATATTGGGATAATACAGAGTGATAAATATAAACTCCCAGATCTCCGATCCATAGACCCACCCATACAGTCGCTCCACGCCCCCTCCATCCCCGATTTTAATGGCCTACTCCAGTGGCCAATTAGGTTTGGTGAAAAGGCTGTTTGCCTTGAAACACATCACCGACCCTTCTTACGGCTCCACGCTACATCCTGACGTCACTTCCGCCCGGTGGCCATCTTGGCTGCGTTCCAGGCTGGCTGTCTATACGTGACCTAACCCATGCTGGTGTGAGAGGCCAGGCACACCTACCTAGAGGTCCGGTTCCTTCCTGCACTGCAACTCCCTGGATACTCATCTGCCCTCCTCGCTCCTCCCTTGGGACCCGCTAAGGAGCGCCAGCCATCATGGGAGCCTTGGCCCTGGTACCTCTGCCATCCACTCCAGATATCCAGTCCAGATGACGTCCTTCTATTCATTACCTGATGCCTGATATACACCCACATCTTGTGAGTTTTTATACTTGTGTGCAATATACTGTTACCTTCTTACTACACTTACTCTGGCACACCTCTCTCTCCTCTATTCTCTCCATACAGAGTTCCGGTTTACTCTAGAGGGTGCAGCCTCACGACGGTGTTATACGTTGCAGCTTTTTTTAACTAACCCCCCTCCTGCCCAGAACTACTTAAGCTGCAAGACCCCTCCACCCCCAAAACTATTAAAGCTGCATGCCCCCCACCGTACATCCTATACCACCTCCATTATAATTTATTCCTATCCCCCCCCTCAGTCTCTCGGAGAAGTCCCTATATTCTCCTACAGCTGAACTGCCTCCATCTCCTTAAGACTTTTATGAATTGTAAACCCACTACTACCTCTCCTGCGCCAATACACACTTTTGTCTGTTTCAGAAATTGCCATTTGCAGAGTGTGTTACAAGTATTTTTCAGTCAAACTCTCCCCTCTTTTTGGTGTTTCCTATCTGTGTAAAGTTATCTACCCATCCAGTCTCTTGATTGCTAATTATTTGATTTCTGGAAGAGGATTGACAGTGTTAGCTGATCACTGTTGAAATTAAAGTATCTTGGTCAATCTATGATGAATCTTCCCTGTGGAGGTACTGAATGATATATAATTTTGGCATTTCCTCCTTCATATAAGCATTGTCAATGGAGAAATGAAGTTGATCACAAGGTGCTCCTTATCATGACATCAGTACCTCCTTTGTCCCCTGTGAAAGAAGAAAAAGGATGATGAAAGTATTTGCATCACATCCAAGGCTTAAAGTGATATTAAAGGTTCTTTTTTTAAATAACAAACATGTCATACTTTCCATACTTACTTTTGCCCCGATCCTCCTCTTCTCGGGTTCCTCACCAATGCTCCTGGCTCATTCTGCTTAACCAGTGCCCCCAATAGCAAGCTGCTTGCTATGGGGGCACTGGTGCTTGCTCTCTCCTGAGCCCCACTCTGTACGTCCATAAGACAAATAAAGTCATGGCTCAGCCCTGCCCCCACTCATTGGCTCACTAGCTATGATTAACAGCAGTGGGAGCCAATGACCAATGAGTATTAGGAGGGACTCTGGGGAGAGCAGCACACGCATAGAATGCATAAACGTAAAAAACTTCAGCCTTTACAACCACTTTAAAATAAGGTATTTTGAGGGGGCGTGGCCAGGTGCATGGAGATGCTGAACTCCTCAGCTCCCGATCAGATTCAAGGTCTTTCACAGGTGAGAGACAGACACCGTACCAGATCCCCACAGGACTCTGACTGTGGATCGGTCAGATCCAGAAGTCCTTCCCTGGTATCACAAGCATCCAGAGAGGGATGGGATATGGAAGCCTACATTAGGGCCCTCCCGCATGGATTTTGAGGACTACATAAATTGCCTCAAGCATTCCTATAAATAGGAAATTGCTAAATTACACAGAGATTTAGGAGGGTGCATGGAAGATTTGGAACACACAGTAGAAAATACTATATCTGAAATGCATGAACATTATTATTATTATACAGGACTTATATAGCGCCGACAGTTTGCTCAGCGCTTTACATTATGGAGGGAGACAGTACAGTAACAATACAGTTCAATAAGGGAGGGATTAGAGGACCCTTCTCCTTGGAGCTTACAATTTAAGAGGGAGGGGATAGTGGTACAAGAGGTAATTAGCTGTGGGGGATGGAGTGGTAGGAGGAGTATTGGATTCCAGTATTAGCTGGGGTCGGGGTAGGCTTCCCTGAAGAGATGGGTTTTCAGAGTGCGCCTAAAAGTGAGCAGAGTAGGCGATAGCCTGATAGCATGGGGTATGGAGTTCCAGAGGATGGGTGAAGCCCTTGAGAAACCCTGGAGACGAGCATGGGAGGAGGAGACAAGGGAGCTAGAGAGTAGGAGGTCTTGTGAGGAGCGGAGAGTATGGTTTGGGTGGTATTTAGAGACAAGGTCAGTGATGTAAATAGGGGCAGTGTTATGAACGGCTTTATACGTCAGTGTTAGTATTTTGAATTTTATCCGTTGGGCAATTGGAAGCCAGTGGAGGGATTGGCAGAGAGGGGTGGCAGATACAGAACGGTTAGTAAGGTGAATGAGTCTGGCAGCAGCATTCATGATGGACTGGAGTGGGGATAGCCTGCGATGAGGTAGGCCAGTGAGGAGGGAGTTACAGTAGTCAAGGCGTGAAATAAGGGAGTGAATGAGTTACTTAGTGGTTTCCGAGGTTAGGAACGGTCGTATCTTGGACATGATCTTATACTTCAGGAACATACTATCCAAATACAGCATCTGTTCTATCATGTGAATGATGAAGAGAATAGGAATCGCAGAAATAATATCCGCATCAGAGGTCTTCCAGAGACTGTGGGACCTAAAGATCTAGCCCCTGCGGTCATAGCAGTATTAAATCAGTTACTACAAAAACCCAAGAATGCTTCACTTGAGTTAGATCATGTCCATAGGGCCCTAGGCCCCCGTAGTACCAATCCGGAGTACCCCAGAGATGTAATTTGTCGGGTACATTTCTTCAAACTTAAAGTGGACATTATGCGAGTGGCTTGGATGCAGGATATCATTCTGTTTAATGGCAATCTGGTTATGCTTTTGCCAGATCTGTCCAAGTTCATCCTGGATATGAGAAGAGCTCTGAAGCAGGTTACGGGAGCCCTACAGGCCAAAAGTATCAAATATGACTGGGGATTTCCCTTCCAGCTCTCTGCATTCCATAAAGGCAAATCTGCAATCTTCTGCTCAATGGGCAACTTGGCTAACTTTCTTGGAACATATGAACTCCCTCAAATCGCTATACCTGATTGGCCTCTAAAAACAGCTACACCGGGCCTGCCTTTATCAACAGGGTGGCAGATCTGTTCCAAGAAGAAACGTCCTTGATCCAATGCCTCTAAATCTCCTGCTGGTTGAACTCAGCGAGACTATCTAGATTACAGGTCAGGTTTCTTCCCCTCCGGTGTTTACACCACCTTTGGCTTCAGCCTTCCCTCGATTTGCTGACCTCTCATTATATTGCTATGCATGCTTGTTTCATTATCTGTTTATTTGCTCAATGTCGGTTAATATTACTGTTTTTATTAACTGCAAGATGCTGGACAGAGCCTAGGTTGCCACATGCTGATGGTGTCATTCCTGGCATATTGTCTCTGGGGGCTGTGGGTTTTGTCACTATCCTCTTGCTCATTTTGAAGCAACTGCTTTGGGATATTACTGTTAAATTATGACACTTTTACTCCCGAACTGGGTGAGCCACTCTGTGTTGGTCACGACTGTAGGGTTTACAGCACCCACATTGGCTCTGCTGTGTTTTTTTTTTTAGCTTTAAATTCTCTGGGCCTTTTGGCCTTACATATTGTTTCTGCTTCTCTATAGCCTTTAGAAGGCAAATCTTTCTAATGTTGCTTGTACCATTTATGTTAGCTTACATGTTATTATATGCAATTTTACTCAATGGTCCCTTTTCCTATTGTAATACTGTCATTGTTGAACCTCACTCAGAGCGGACAACCTTCACCTTTCTCTTTTTCTTCACTACTCACTCCCTTATTTTGTTCCCTTCCTTTCTCTGTTTTTCGTTTATCCCTTATTTTTCTTTTCTTCTTGGGTACTGGCATAAGCTCTCCTACTCCTATTGTTCCCCCATTCCTATTATGTGATTATGGCATCCCCATCGCCCTTGAGAGTCTCTTCTCTCAATTGTAGAGGTTTTAATGCACCTAAAAAAAAGGAGACAAATTCTTTATCATTTTCATAAATGCCACTCCCAAATTTTATTTTTACAGGAGACTCACTTCGGACTGGCAAAGTGACCTTTATACAAAATAAATTTTATACTACATGGTTTCACAGCACTAATCCGCTGGCTAAAACTAAGGGTGTGTCTATTGGATTCCACTATTCTTTTACCCCTGAAATGTTGAAGTCATTTTTGGATCCTAAGGGTAGGTATATATTTTTTAAATTGCGATATATGCAATGTATTTTCACAATTGCTAACATTTACTCCCCTAACCAGGAGCAGTTATGCTTTCTCTCTTCTGTGATGATGCACTTGGAGCCTTTTCGTACTCATAACCTGCTTGTAGGGGGGGATTTCAATGTGCCAAAGATTAGATTCTGCTAAGGGTAAGTCTTCCTTATCTCACTCTGTCCTGAATAAAATCTGTGCTGTGCTCTCCAAACTTTCCTTAGTGGACGTTTGGCATACCTTGCAGCTGTCAGAGAAAGATTACTCATATTACTCAGTAGCACATGCCTCTTATAGTAGGATAGACTATCTTTTTGTCTCTCAGTTGCTCTTGGATTTTAATACCTCCTCCTCTATGGGCCTCCGGATTTGGTCGGATCATGCCCCTGTACATCTCACTGTAGGCCATCTGCCCAATGCCACTCATAGATTTTCCTGGAGATTAAATGATAATCTTTTGAAAGACCTGGTCTGTAGTCAAGCCATCTCTCAGGCCATTACTGACTTTGTTAGGGATCACATTTAAGACCAAACGCGTCTCATTACTAAGTGGGAGGCACTTAAATGTGTCTTGAGGGATATCTTTATTCAGCATGGTTCTAGACTTAAACGAGAAAGATTGTCCGACATTTGCTGCTTATTGACGTTAATCTCTGATTTAGAATCTACCCATAAAAAAAACACTCTGAATCCTGATATCCTTTTAGCCCTATCCAATGCTCATAGGGACCTCCTGAGCCTTTTTGCGGCTAACTCTTGCGGCCCGTGATGAAATGCAACATCTTCATTACACCCAAGTGAATAAATGTGGTAGACACTTATTTTGAGTCCTTCACCCTAGACAACCTAGGCATGTAATCTCCCATCTTCTATCTTCTTCCAACAAAAAGCTGTATACAAACTCTGAGATTACTTCCGAATTTCAGCATTATTAATCGGGGCTCTATAATTTACCCCACCACAACAGTCTGTATCTTCCTTCCATGATCATCCAGACCTACTTTCTTATATTTAAGAAACTGCATTACCCACCATCTCTCAAGTTGACACCCAGGGCCTTGAGGCTCCTTTCCAGGTCAAGGAGATCTTGGGTGCCATACAAGGCCTTACGATTGGGAAAAGTCTTTACAGATTTACTCCCAGTTTTTATAAGGCCTTTGCTTCACTTTTATCTTTGCTTCTGGTTAACACATTCAAAGCTATAGACGTATCTCACCAATTCTCCTCCCAACTTCTCCAAGCTCAGATAGCAGTTCTCCCGAAACTGGGGAGAGACATCACTTTGTAATTATAGGCTGATATTGCTGCTAAATATAGACTTAAAACATTTTGCTAAAGTTATAGCGAACCAACTTTCATCTTTGTTGCCTGACATAATTCATAAAGACCAGGTTGGGTTTGTCCTCGGGCGGAGAGCTAGGGACAACACCACAAAAACTATTCACCTTATCTCTATGGTCCATAAAACTCAGGTCCCAGCTTGCCTTATCTCTTGTGCTGCAGAAAAGGCCTTTGACCGAGTCAATTAGTGTTTCCTTCGACTAGCTCTGGTACAAATTGGTGTAGGTCCACGAATGTTAAACCATATTATGTCCCTATATTCCACACCCTCAGAAACTGTGCGGGTTAATGGAATACAATCTGAACAGTTCAACATTTCTAATGGCACAGGACAGGGCTTTCCCATTTCCTCACTACTTTTTGTGATATTAATTGAACACTTAGCCCAAGCTATACACAATAATAACTGTATTCAGGGTATTCAAACCCTCTCCACACATTGTAAACTCTCATTACAGTGAAGGAAATAAGTATATGAACCCCCTCTAATTTAGAATGTTTGCCCACTCACAAAGAAATGATCAGTCTAATCGAATGATAGGTGTATTGTAACACTGAGAGACAGAATAGCAACAAACAATTCAAAAGAAATGCATGTCTAACAGATTATGCACTGATTTGCATGTTCATGAGGGAAATAAGTATTTGATCCCCTATCATTCAGCAGGATTTCTGGCTACCAGGTGTCTTTCATACAGGTAACAAACTGAGATGAGATTAGAAGCAGTCTCTTAAAGGGAGTGCTGCTAATCTCATTTTGTTACCTGTATAAAAGACACCTATCCACAGGAGCAATCAAACAATCAGATTCCAAACTCTCCACCATGGCAAAGACCAAAGAGCTGTCCAAGGATGTCAGGGACAAGATTGTAGACCTACACAAGGCTAGACTGGACTACCAAACTATTGCCAAGCAGCTTGGGGAGAAGGTGACAACAGTTGGTGCAATCATTCGCAAATGGAAGAAACACAAAACAACTGTCAGACTCCCTAGGTCTGGTGCACCATGCAAGAGCTAACCTCGTGGAGTGTCAATAATCATGACAACAGTGAGGAATCATCCCAGAACTACACGTAAGGATCTTGTCCAGGCAGCTGGGACCACAGTCTCCAAGAAAACAATTGGTAACACACTACGCCGACGAGGATTGAAATCCTGCAGTGCCCACAAGGTCCCTCTGCTCAAGAAAGCACATGTCCAGGCCCATCTGAAGTTTGCCACTGAACATCTGAATGATGCAGAGGAGGAATGGTTGAAAGTGTTGTGGTCAGATGAGACCAAAATTGAGCTCTTTGGCATCAACTCAACTCGCCGTGTTTGGAGGAGGAGAAATGCTGCCTATGACCCCAAGAACACCATCCTAATTGTCAAACATGGTGGTGGAAACATTCTGCTTTGGGTGTTTTTCTGCTAAGGGGACAGGACAATTGCACCGCATCAAAGGGACGATGGAAGGGGCAATGTACCGTAAAATCTTGGGTGAGAACCTTCTTCCCTCAGCCAGGGCATTGAAAAATGGGTCGTGGATGGGTGTTCCAGCATTACAATGACCCAAAACACATGGCCAAGGCAACAAAGGAGTGGCTCAAAAAGAAGCACATTAACTTCCTGGAGTGGTGATAGTGGAGATAGTACCTTGTGAATGCCACCTGGAAGTTGATACCTCCGACAGCGATATCAAGAAACTGCAGTTTCCAGAATCGGGGGGCCCTCATGCCATTCTTTATCCGTTACTTCCTGTAGCAACTCCAAACTGTTATTGTTACTTGTATTGCTCAGCTTGTATGCAAACTCTTGCTACTTAACAAATAGAAAACTGTATATTTCATTTTGTGACTCTACTCACTGGATCTAATGTGATTACTCTTGAAGTGTACCTTTTTGATGTCTAATCATATTTGATTCTGTATTGACAAATTTATTTCAATAAAACTTGTTTGGAATAAAAAAAAACAAAAACCTTACTAAAACTGAAGCCTTGAATCTTTCTCTGACACTACCCACTCTCTCCATGCCGTTACGGAATTTCCACTTTAAATGGCAATCCAAGGCAATCACATATTTGGTTACAGTGATTCCTGCCCATTTACAAGACCTCTATGCTCTCAATTTTAATTCGCTCCTTACTAAAATATGTAGGTCATTGGAGACTTGGCGAGATCTTCCTGTGCCTTAGTTTGGACATAGGAACATTTTGCCTTAGCTGCTATACCTATTCCAAGCCATACCAATTCTATTACCTTCTGCTTTCTTTAGCACTCTCTACATCCTCACAATCCAATTTATCTGGCACTGATAACACTCCAGATTGAAACATAAACTTTTGTGCCATCCTAAATCTGAGTGGGGCGCTGGTCTTCCAGATTTCAAAATTTCATCACACCTCTGCACTACTAGCCCATTTATTAGAATGGTTCCCCCGTCCATTACCAAAGACTTCTGTCATCGTCGAACAAGATCTCTCCCCTGGGTGAACTTACGAGTGCTCCTATCCTGCTTTCCCCCTTGACAGAAGCTGTGCTCTGGATTTGGTATCTTTGACATGGACGTTATGCGCTTTTCAGATCCTAGTCCACTTACTCCCCCTTTTTGACAACCCCAAGCTTCCTAATAGTACACATGTATATGGCTCCTATGACAGATCCTCTTGTCCATTTGCATGCTCTTTTGTTAATCCCTCCAGGGGCTCTTTTGTGAATAATAATGCCCATCTACCTTCGTATTTCAAATGGTTGACAAAGATTCACCTATCGAGGTGCTGTAAATTCCTTAATTTGTCTGGAAACGTACATAGGCCTCTGTTGGCTTTTGAACATATGTGCCTTTCAGAATTACCTGGCCATGTCCTCTCTAAAGTTTATAAATTGATAATCGCCAATACACATAAATCTCTACTTATTCTAGAGCGGACTCTAATTTTTAGGTACTCTTTAATGACTGGCATAGTACCACTGGATTGGCTTAAGGCCAATGTAGTGCCAATATTTAAAAAGGGGTCAAAATCTTTACCAAGTAACTATAGACCTGTTAGTTTAACTTTTAAAGTTGGGAAGATACTGGAGAGTTTAATAAAAGACCACATAGATGAGTTAAATAGAAAAAAAATATTTTAAGCAACAGACAGCATGGATTCATGAAAGACAGAAGTCAAACAAATCTGATTTATTTTTATGAGGGGGTGAGCAAAATCTTTGACAGAGGGGTGGCGGTGGACATAGTATACTTGGATTTTGCAAAAGTGTTTGACACAGTTCACCACACACGGCTAATGTGTAAGGTAAAGTCTACGGGCTTGTAAAAATCAGTATGTAAATGGACATAAAATTGGCTAAAAGATTGTATTCAAAGAGTAGTGGTTAATGATTCATACTCTGAATGGTCTAGGGTTGTCAGTGGTGTACAACAAGGTTCAGTGTTGGGTCCCTTACTTTTTAATATATTTATAAACGATATAGGGTCTGGGATTAAAAGTCCTATTTCAGTCTTTATAGGCAAAGTTGATCCAGGGAATATCCAATTGCCTCTTAGAGGATCAGGAAGGAATTTTTTTTCCCTGCAGGAGCAAATTGGATCATGCTTTGCTGGGTTTCTTTGCCTTCCTCTGGATCAACTGTGGGTATAGGATTATAACTTTTTTTTTTTCAATGGTTGAACTGGATGGACTTTTGTCTTTTTTTCAGCCAGACTAACTATGTAACTATGTAACTATGAGTATGGGTAGAGGAGTTGGGGATGGAGATGTCCCCTGGTGAATGGCAGAAGGCGTTTATTTTCACCCATAAATCTTCTGTATCTAACTATATTCAGGAAAAAAATTATAAATTGCTCTCTAGATGGTATCTGGACCTGGTTTCCATTCGCTGCATCTTCCCCTCTGCTTTGGACGTCTGCTGGCACTGTCTCAGGGAGAGAGGAACGTATTTACATGTATGGTGGGATTGTGATCTCATTAGCCCATTCTGGAATATATTCTGAAATATATGATGACTCCCTCACTCCATTTCCCAAAATTGCATTATTATCCATACTACCTGGATCTATTGAATCACAAAAAAACTAATCTTTTACGGTTTTTCCTTTCCTCGGCACACCAACTCATTTCCAGATTTTGGAAAACTACAACCAGTCCTTCCCTATCTCTCTGGGTAGATATTTTAAATTATACTATGTTAATGGAAGAAATGCAGGCAGCCAAAATGGATTGGCGGGTGAAATTTAATTTTCTATGGTCCGTCTGGATTCAGTATTCCACCTCTGAGAATTTATGGAATAAACTTTAATCACTCCCACGGTTTTGGTTTCTCCTTAGCTATGGGGTAAAAGGAATTTTATTAGTAGGACTCATGCCATCATCCCTTAGTGCCCCTGTACCCTTTCCTGCCTATGCTATTTGTACCCTTCTTGGAGCCTTTCCCTGCTTAGCCTCGCTTTTTCTTTCTTTCTTTTCTTTCTTATATTATTATTTCTCTTTTCCTTTTCTCTCTCTGGTTTATTCAGGAGTTATTGGGATGAACTGTCTGTAGATGTTGTGTTTTGGACATCCTTTTTGCTTTCTGTGATACTGGATGGACTTGCTCTTCACGTTATTGTGTATGTCTCTCTACATCGTATATGTCTATTTATATACGCTAACAATATCCTGTTTCTTCAATAATGTAGTGGCTGTACTGGCCATATTGACTCTGTTACTCTTTATGTGTCCTCTTCTGCATTTCAACTTTTTCTTGGTGCTTTTGTACAAGTAAAAGAAAATCTTTAAAAAAATATATTCAATCTAAAATAAGGTATGTTGGTGCTTTTTGTGTACTGGTAGTATCTAAAACTCAGTTGACTATCTGTGAAGTTTGATTGGGCATGTTTCATTATTAAGCCTCATCGCTCACTTTAATGAGAGGTGATTATTCCATTACTAAATCTAAACAATTATCCTTATGGCTGTTATAAAATACTGTAATAAGATAATATTAAAAATCTTTTACATGTTTTGTGTTTTTTATAGCTCCTGCTGGTATTAAGAATGTATTATTTGTTGTGTATTTATTATGTACCACGCAGAACAGTGCTACTATAAAACCATGATAATTTTACCTAAAAACTGGTTATTTTTATACAAAAGAATTCTGCTTGGTGTATCACAAGCTAAGCCACCATGGCTATTTATAGAAGCACATATTTTAAAGTACATCATGTGCCACAGTGATGTATTTCTGACTGATGCAACATGGAGTTTAATACTGACAACATGAATGTATCCTGTCTTTTCAGATGTATCTCCTGTGACACAGAACTTGTCATTTTTGATAAATGCTAAAGAGAATATCTCTTTTGTGTTTTTAGCATTTGTTTTATGATTTATTATTCAGCACAGTCTTATATTTGTGCAATTCTTTCTTTGGTCCAATGTTTATCCTTCATTTCTTTGATTTAATCTTAACAAATACCTTTACAGTAAGGTGATTTAATGAAATCCCAGTGACATTTTACATAGCATCTATGCTTAATGATCGATGACTGAATATGTAAAAAAACGAAAAAGGCTTCAGAATTATAAAGTGTATAACTGCTAGGAGCCAGGTATTAGTTATATGTATTTTGTGTAAATGTACGTTTTACAGAGACATAATTTGTAATATTGCAAATGCTTACTTATAAATTAAGTTTAAAAACATATCAATGAAACAACCTCAAACATAAATCAGGTTTAATCTAGATTAATACTTAGTCATGTTTTTAAAATACTTTGTACCTTTTATGGCTGACATACTTTTATTTAAAGATGGTATTACGATTATTTAATAATAGGCTGCAATAAGACATAAGGAATTACAATTTTAATTGCATGTGTTACTGTAAAATTGCAACTATGCAACGATCATTACTGCAATTCTACTAAATATTGCTGAAACTGAGTTTTGTAAGTGTTGATCATGTCAGTTCTTACTTTATTCATGGTATTTTGGCCTAATAAAAATGTAAATTTGTAACAATAAATTCTTGCTTGCCTTTAAAAGCATGGAACTGTTGTAAATTTGCGCTGGCATTTGCTCTCTACTGCCCATTTCATTTATGGCACATTTGCAGTTCAACTGAACTGTAACCCATCTGCACTTGAAACAAGGTATCATTGATTCCTATAATAAATACCATAAAAGCCATAAAAGAACCTCTGGCTGTTGCAGCTAGAATTTTAAATTGTATGGCAGCAGGAATTGTAAAAAAAAGCCTGTAGGCATCGCGGGCATTATCAGTGACATTCAGCAGCTAGCCAGGGAGGTGTCATTTGAGATGGGAGAGACATAGGAGAGGATCCTAATAGTGGAGGTTGTTGTGATTGTGTCTACAGCTCATCAACCAGCACTCATCATGGATCTACATCATTGGGCAACATGAATGGCATTTAATTATTGCTTTAATGCTTGCACAGCAGGCGGACATTTAAGGTCCTTCTTATTTGAAAGGTGCTTCCAAATTCCAATAAGGCCCCCCCCAAATGCCCACACCCACTGACTGAACCCATGCAAAGAGAAAAAACATGGGGTATCCCCTAAATCCATATCAGAACCTTATCCAGGAATGTAGCCTGGATGGCTCAGAAAGTAAGGGGCAGCATGTGTGCCCCCCTTCTAAACCATACCAGACCACATGCCCCCAACATTAAGGGGCATCTTGTATACATATTTATGGGCCTCATCCCATCTTCATTTCCCTGAAAGTCAGTTCTTAAAGAACCTTTAGCAAAGACTAAATGACTGAGTTTCAAACCTTTGTAAATTCTGGTCTTAACAGCAAGTGTTTTATTTTCACATTTATTTCACAGTATACGTTTTACTGCTAGTTTTAGGTCCTCTTGTCTAAAAGGTTTGATGGGAATGCTTCATATACCTAATTTGTTGCAAAAGCTTGCTAGAGGGTTGTTAGCTAAAGGTAATTGTTCACTCTGAAAAGTGAATGTTAGTAAATAAGGTGAATATGCTTTAACTTTGAATGTGCAAACAAGATTCCTGTTTTTTAAGTGTCCTTCCAAATGATTGGGTATACAAAGTTAGGCAACTTCACCTTACTTTGCCATATTTACTTTGCTAAGTGAACATGCACGTTTCAGAGAGAATATTTGCAAGGATGTGTTAACAGCCTCTACTACTTTACACTTAAACCATATTGAATTTTACTGATTTTACTTAACTGGATACAGTTCTTGATAAGGTAACAGCTTCTTTCCTTTTTTAGAACTTGAAATATGAAGTATTGAGAATGTGATGGTGATTGTACAGTTTCCTTTGGTGCCTTGATAATGTTTTTATATCTCTTCTCTATGAATCCCACAGCAAAGGAAGGAAACGTTTACAATTGCATTAAATATTTACAGAAGGGTTGATTGGGATGAACTATTTCAGATGCTGTTGGAAGCTTAGCATTTTATTTTCTCTTTTAAATAGGTACATAAGGCTGGAAATAGGCTGCTGTCCATGTAGGTTCAACTTCTCAGAAATGTTGCTGCTTTGGTCCAGAAAAAATATTGAAACTGAAGCACCACAGCACTGTGTAGAGGTTCACATACTTTTTTCCAATAAAAGTCAAAGAAACAATCCCCCTCCGACTTTTATTGGAATAAAGTTGTATCTGGATCTCTTAGCAGTGGTGTGGCACTTCAATTTCACTTATTTTTACACCACACTAGTAGCAAGTAGACAGTGGAGATCGAGTTTAGGTTGTAGAATCTGCCTGCCCAAGCACTAGATCATTTACATCAAAATCAGTACTTTAAGATACCAATATCAGAGAGATAAATAACCCTATTGGTCAAGCACTATTTTTCTACTTTCCTCAACTGGTCCAGAGGAAGACATAACAAATTCCCTGACCAGTTTTGACACACTAGAGACAAAAAATTACTAACTCCCCCCAATAATAAAAAAAGATCAGTCAGCCCAAATCACTGGATCAAAATATTAGTTTTTTACCCTTTGTTAATTATAATTCTGATTCATTTTAGTTTCATGAAAATTGTCCTGGATTTCTTTTTTTTATTTCTTTATTACTTTTGCCATCACTAGCTTATATTGTAAAGCACTCAGAGCTTAACAACATTTACTGTAAAAAATCATTTGCTTTCTCCCATGTACACCAAATGTCCCCTTGTCTACTGTACAGTTCTTTGCATAAAACATACCCAAACCCTTATACTAACCTTCAATATACACTGCTCAAAAAAATTAAAGGAACACTTTTTAATCAGAGTATAGCATCAAGTCAATTAAACTCCTGGGATATTGATTTGGTCATTTAAGTAGCAGAGGGTGTTGTTAATCAGTTTCAGCTGCTTTGGTGTTAATTAAATTAACAACAGGTGCTCTAAATGGGCAACAATGAGATGATTCCAAAAACAGGAATGGTTTTACAGGTGGAGGCCACTGACATGTTTTCCCTTCTCATCTTTTCTGACTGTTTTCAACTAGTTTTGCATTCGGCTAGGGTCAGTGTCACTACTGGTAGCATGAGGCGATACCTGGACCCTACAGAGGTTGCACAGGTAGTCCAACTCCTCCAGAATGGCACATCAATACATAGCATTGCCAGAAGGTTTGCTGTGTCTCCCAGCACAGTCTCAAGAGCATGGAGGAGATTTCAAGAGACAGGCAGTTACTTTAGGAGAGATGGACAGAACCGTAGAAGGTCCTTAACCCATCAGCAGGACCAGTATCTGCTCCTTTGTGCAAGGAGGAACACGATGAGCACTACCCTACAAAATTACTTCCAGCAGGCCACTGGTGTAATAATAAGTGCAGCGCTCATAAATAAATAATAATATAATCAAGTGCAAATGTAAAAATTCATAATAAAATTCAGGATGAAATGTGCCAAAAATAAAGTGCTAATAAATAAAGTGCTAATGAATGGATAATATACAGTCCTAATGGGAACAGGTAACAATATAAATGTCCATAAACTGTGGCAATAGGTTAAGATCCCTATATGAGTGATCATAAGTGATATTTCTCATGCCAGATGTGATAATTCGGTGATGTGCCAGGGATATAGTAAAATTATGCACTCACCAGATGCGCATTTACAGTACGCATGTATATGTATATAGTGTGGTCAGCTGGAGGTCCCTTTAAAGGATGAAAACAGCCTGGGCAGGAATATCCCTCCTCTGGGTCACATGCAGTACTGCAGCCATCCTCCGTAGTGGGCTCTGTGGATTTTTTAGCTCATAATAGAACCAAAGAAAAGGATGCCCATAGTGTAGTAATGTTAAGAGTAATTTATTAAATAAGCATAGATAGCCATCCACATGGATATAAAATAGATAAAAAATGAGTAATCAGTAGCAGTAACACAAACTGACCATCCAAGATCAAAGATGGCCACTGGACTTGCTCAAGGCTCTGGCAGTGTGACGTCACGGCGTACAGCTCCTCCTTGCCACGTTTTGTGTCACGCACTTAATCATAAGGGATGTGCCTGTACCGCCGGCCATCCATGATAACCTTATATAGCGTAAATGGCGCATGCACATTCCGAGCGTGCCGTTTTGTTAGAGATGCAAGTGTGTGGGCGTCATCTTTCAATAGACCTTTTATATACAAGCCACACTGTACACCAGGGAGATGAACAACAATATCGGTGGTCATAATTATATGTTAGTTGCACACCGGCAGATATGACAACGCCAGAAGCAATGCAACAAAAACTGAGAAATGCTGTATAAGAAACACATCAAATGAATGTGTTTAAAATGGAAATAGTTAAGATACTAAAAGATCATAATTAGGTCACATGACCATATAGTAGGATACATGAAACGAAACAAGTCTGATATATCAGCAGACATTACTAATAATATACTTTTCTACCATTATTTCACTGTAAAGGTGGATATTAGAAAGCAAAATTAATCATACCATATGTCAATTACAGCATTCTGGTTCCAGTTGACCAAATTCAGTTATGCTGAATTTCATGGTCACTGGTCCGGAAATATTTCCTGATAAGACAAATATTTTTGTAGCATGTGGTATCAAGGAGGGATTCACAATAAGTGTGCTAAATTAACTGATGCGCACTCCGGGGGAGCACGGGAGGAACGCACGTGGGAGGACATCCATGGACGTACTCCCAGAACTGGTGAGCTGTCCTGTAGCTGTCTTTCGGCTATAGCGTGATCAGAAAGAGGTTCATAACGTCAGTAATTGGTTAATTGCTCTATAATATTTTCTTAAATTCTCATTTACCTGATACAATCCCATTGTATTTGAAACTTCAAAGTAGTTTAACAGAAGACATACAAGAAATTTTTACTGTGAAGGTTGTGGTGAGAAGGTACTAAAGGAAAACTCCCCACAAATCCTTCCAACTAATTTATTTTAGTCACTTCTACCTATAACCTTCATAGTTATACTTTCTTGCTGGTCCCTAGGCCCTACTTCATAGAAGCCATTGCTTCCGTGCACTGCACCAATAATGGCCATCAAGCTTGAAACAGATGTACAGTAAGCCATTGGGACAAAAATAAATGATTTTCAATGCTCACATTTAGGAAACTACTTTAATAAAATGCATACAAAAATACATTCATGGTTAAAAAGGAAATCACAAAGACAAGTTAATTACTGTGTTCAAATACACTGCTCAAAAAATAAAAAAAACATTTTGAAAACACATCAGATCTTAATGTGGCAAAATCATGCTGGATATCTATGCTGATATGGACTGGGTAATGTGTTAGGAATGTAAGAATGTCCCATCGTTTTCCGCGCGCGCCATTTTGTTGGAGATGCAAGTGTGTGCGCGCGCATGCACGGTCGCCATCTTTCAATAGATCTTTTGTATACAAGCCACACTGTACACAAGGGAGATGAACAACAATATCAAGAGTTATATTCAATGTAGGAAGATGGTAATAATGACTTTAAACAGTATAGCCAGTGGTCATAATTATATGAGAATGATTTTATGGGGTAGAAAAGATCTAGCATTTAACTCATATAACACGATAGGCAACGCGCATGCATGGCCAAAAAGAAATATATACACAAGTGCACACCGGCAGATATGACGCCAGAGGCAATGCTACAAAAACTGAGAAATGTGGTATAAGAAACACATCAAATGAATGTGTTTAAAATGGAAATAGTTAAGATACTAAAAGATCAAAATTAGGTCACATGACTAAATAGTAGAATATGTGAAAAAAAATAATAAATATCCACCGGATAAACAATGTGGGTATAAAATCAACATAATAAAATCATGTTAGATATAGACACATATACAGTATAAGGCTAAGCTGTACATAAAATACATTAAACCTAAAATGGATATAAAAATTAAAAAGTAAATATATATGTAAAACATATGTAAATATGAAACACATATGTAACACATGTATAAAACATCCATATGTAATACCAAAAAAATTATTATAAAAACACATAGAAAACACATAGAAAATATATATTAACATTTGGGTAGAATATGCCTATATTATATAAGTACAGATGGTAATTATTAAGACATCAAGCATCACATGTAATGCGCAAAAACCATATCAATATATCAATCTATCAATATATATATATATATATATATATATTTTGATATATATATATATATATATATATATAAAACATATCAAAAATCAATTTAGAGAACCACCTGAACATCTATCCAGGTCTAATGACAGAAATAATACACATTACCAGCAGACTTGGCAAGGTCCAAGGAGTAATTCTAATTTTAGGCCAAGACCACAATATTTTTTACCAAGATTTAATGGAGGGACACCTCAACACCATAGACAACAATGGAGGGGCCCCCAATATCGGCCTCCACCTCAGCACTTTAGAAATGGAAATAATGCTCCCCCACCACCACCTAGATTTAATTACAACTAAGATTAGCAAAATAAGCAGCATGAACCATCTAATTTTTTAGGGGATGGAAGGACGCGCAAAAAGAGCACAAGAACAGAGGAAAAAGAGGAAGGAAAAGGGTTAATAGACCCAAAAAAGAGACGCATGTAGTTGGCAATGGCATATTTAACCTTAGCAAAACTGAGTTATCATCACATGAGCTCAATTTACTCGATAAAGGGCTGAAATTTGCCCCCGAGGCTAAGTTAAATAAATTCCAAACATATATTGATGTTCACAAGTTCGTCAGACAAATATCGCTTAAAAGATATTTTGCAAACAACCCCACTATATACAATAACTCCTCCAATGGTATATTAAACTCTAATCTCAAAAATGCTTCCCTGTTCAACCCTCCCCCGCAATCGCATTCATACGTGAATGTATTCAAAGAGATATTTTTAAAAGATCTAGGAACAATCAAAGTGAAACGTCCATATGACCACCATCACTTTGATAAAGCAGTTAAATCTCTTCTAGACAAAAACGACTTAGTAATCCGACCAGCGGATAAAGGAGTTGGCGTCGTAATCCTCAATAAAGCCGATTACATGTCGATTACAAAGCGTCACGGTGGACACATGATCGGGAAAGGTCCAGATCAAAAGAGCAGACCGGGACCTTTCCGTGAGTAGTGGACATGTGTGCTGGGAGCGCGCAGGGTGCGCGCTCTCAGCACATATGTTTTTGTTAATTGCACGCAAATGTGCGGCCGCTCGGCATCTAGGCCCAGACGTCGGGAGCCTGCACATTTGTGTGCGGCCGGCGTGAAGAGGTTAAGGATATTAAAGATCTATCAGTTGAGTCCACCACCTTTTTAGTTACTGCGGACGTAGCGACCCTTTACAGTAACATTAACCATGCAGATGGGATGCAAGCTGTTGATTTTTATTTAAATGATTTTAATGAGATGCCTATTATACAAAATAATTTTATTTTAGAGCTTTTAGAATTTGCAATGATAAAGAATTATTTCTGGTTTGACAAAAAATTTGATTTACAAACAAAAGGGGTAGCCATGGGAGCTAAATTTGCTCCCAGCCTGGCCAATTTGTTCATGGCCAGATGGGAGGAGGACACTATATTTGCCAGAGATTGGCCTGAGCTCACATTTTATAGATGGTATATAGATGACATCTTTCTTTTATGGCATGGAGATAAACAGGCACTAATTAACTTTGTTGGCACTTTAAATAATAATGATTTTAATATACAATTAACTTTTACTTATAGTATGCATGAAATTCATTTTCTGGATCTGACTTTATTGAACAGAGTGGGAAGGATTGTCACTGAATCTTATTTTAAAAACACTGATCGGAATAGCTACTTTCCAACAGACAGTTGCCACCATCCAGCATGGTGGTCTAGCATTCACAAAGAGCACTTCATGAGGATAAGGAGGAACTGTACTGATGTTGACATGTATTATTCCAAAGCCTCCACCCTCAAAAATAGATTTATTGAAAAAGGCTATAAAGAATCTACACTCGATCATACCCTTGAAATGGTGGCCAACATAGACAGAGAAAGTATGCTTAATGAGTCAGTGAAACAGGAACAAACTAAGCTGTGTCCATTTGTCACCACATTTTCTGTTCAACATAAAGCTGTTAGTAGGATCATTAATAAGAATTGGGGAATTTTGAAAGCCGACCCTGTTCTTTCCAGATTATTATTATACAGTATTTATAAAGCGCCAATGGTTTGCTCAGCGCTGTACATTACAAAGGGGGACAGAACATGTGACAGAACAATACCAATACAATGCAAAACATGAGGGGATTGAGGGCCCTGCTCTTTCGAGCTTACAATCTAGGAAGGAGGGGATAGTGGTACAGGAGGAGATAGCTGTGGGGGATGGAGTGGTAGGAAGAGTGGAGGAGGTCGGCAAGTTAGCAGGGGGTGGGGTAGGCTTCCCTGAAGAGATGGGTTTCAGGGTGCGCCTAAAGGAGAGGAGAGTAGGTGATAATCTGATGGGTTCGGGCAGGGAGTTCCAGAGGATGTGTGACACCCTGGAGAAGTCCTGGAGGCGGGCATGGGAGGAGGAGACCAGGGAACTAGAGAGAAGGAGGTCTTGTGAGGAGCGGAGTGTGCGTGCTGGGCGGTACTTGGATATTAGGTCAGTGATGTAGTTCGGGGCAGTATGGTGGACAGCTTTGTACGTCAGTGTTAGGATTTTGAATTTGATCCGTTGCGCAATCGGAAGCCAGTGGAGGGATTGGCAGAGGGGGGTGGCGGAAACGGAGCGGTTGGAAAGGTGAATGACTCTGGCAGCCGTATTCAGGATTGACTGAAGCGAGGATAGCCAGCGGCGCGGCAGGCCAGTGAGAATACTGTCAGATAGGCTTGAATTCACGTTTAGAAAGGCTATGGCACTGAGGAAGGTGGTTGACCCACCTTTAACTACATTTTTTTTCTCAGAAATGAAGGGTTTCTTTCCATGTAATAAGTGCATGATATGTCAGTGCAATAACAAAAGGAAAAAGAAAGTTGACACTTTTATGTCCACCTCCACTGGTAAAATGTACGACATCCGGAGTTTAATTTCATGCAACAGTTGTTTTGTTGTATATATGCTTGAGTGTCCATGTCGAAAGCAGTACATTGGACCAGAAGATTGAGACAGGTTACGTGAACATGTCTATAATATCAAAAGAGGATTCAGAGAGCACTCCCTCCCTAAACACTATAGGATATGTTACAATAGAGATCCGTCCACAATAACATTCGTGGGCATTGACATCATCCAAGCACACTGGAAAGGAACAAATAAACGGAGAGCAGTCTCTCAGCTCAAAGCAAAATGGATCTTTGAGATGGGTACCGTCTGCCCAGGAGGGCATAATGTGGACATTGATATTAACTGCTTTATTGATAACAGTTAATTAAAGCTAATCATACCCATTCTATTCTATCTTTAGATTCATACCTTACAGAGGTTTTGTTCTCTATTTGTACATGGCTTTGTACATGTTATCTGGTTGTGCCTAGATACTTCCATATATCTTATTGATTTTTTTATCCCAGATGATCATTGCAAATTTTAAAATATTCTATATTTACCAATTTTTGTTTTTAAGACTTTATACAACACCATCACATGAGGCGTTACATTCCATATATATATATCATTTTTACTATAATTAATATGTTCCAAAGATCACCTCAGAATGGTTTTTGCGCATTACATGTGATGCTTGATGTCTTAATACTTACCATCTGTACTTATATAATATAGGCATATTCTACCCA
This sequence comes from Staurois parvus, assembly GCF_062004578.1. Lineage (NCBI taxonomy): Eukaryota > Metazoa > Chordata > Amphibia > Anura > Ranidae > Staurois > Staurois parvus. The sequence goes on along the minus strand of NW_028317855.1, from coordinate 9,965,453 downwards.
AATTTTAATATATATTTTCTAATTTGGGTAATTTGTGTTTTATATTTGTTTTTATAATAATTTTTTTGGTATTACATATAGATGTTTTATACATGTTACATATGTGTTTCATATTTACATATGTTTTACATATATATTTACTTTTTAATTTTTATATCCATTTTAGGTTTAATGTATTTTATGTACATCTTAGCCTTATATATGTTTCTATATCTGACTTGATTTTATTATGTTGATTTTATAGCCACATTGTTTATCCGGTGGATATTTATTAATTTTTTTCACATATTTTACTATATAGTCATGTGACCTAATTTTGATCTTTTAGTATCTTAACTATTTCCATTTTAAACACATTCATTTGATGTGTTTCTTATACCACATCTTTCAGTTTTTGTTGCATTGCCTCTGGCGTTGTCATATCTGCCGGTGTGCAACTGTATATATATATTTCTTTTTGGCCGCGCATGCGCGTTGCCTATCGTGTTATATGAGTTAAATGCTAGATATTTTCTACCTTATAAACTCATTCTCATATAATTATGACCACTGGCTATATTGTTTAAAGTCAATATTACCATCTTTCTACATTGAATATAACTCTTGATATTGTTGCTCGACTCCCTGGTGTACAGTGTGGCTTGTATACAAAAGATCTATTAAAAGATGGCGCCCGTGCATGCGCGCGCACACTTGCATCTCCAACAAAATGGCGCACGTGGAATCCGAATGCGCCATTTACACTATATAAGGTTATCATGGACGTCCGGCGGTACAGGCACACCCCTTATGATTAAGTGCGTGGCACAAACCGTGTCAAGGAGGAGCCGTACGCCATGACGTCACGCCGCCGGAGCCTCGAGCAGGTCTGGCGGTCATCTTTGATCTTGGATGGTCAGTGTGTGTTACTGCTACTGATTACTCGTTTTTTTTTATCTATTTTATACCCAAGTGGATGGCTATCTATGCTTATTTAATAAATTACTCTTAAAATTACTACACTATGGGCATCCTTTTCTTTTGGCTCTATTATGAGCTAAAAAATCCACAGAGCCCACTACGGAGGACGGCTGCGGTACTGCATGTGACCCAGAGGAGGGAGATTCCTGCCCAAGCTGTTTTCATCCTTTAAGGGGACCTCCAGCTGTGCTACAGGCAGCTCCACTTCCTGGATGGGGCTTACTGCAAGCCGTGTGGTGAGAGTGCTCTGCTACTCTTGGAGGCCTCATTTTGGCCTGGAGCTAAATTTCTGGGCTTTGCCCAGCAAACTATGGCTGAGCCCGGCCATGATCTGGGTGGGCCCCCCCCCGGAGGGGCCTAGTACCGGTCCTCCTTTGACACCCATAGAGGACCTGGGAAAAGACCCCAAAAGGGGTGAATAATATGCCTCATATAGAGGTCATGTTGCGGCTCATGTGGCCAGGATTGGAAGGGAAGAGGAGAAGCTTCTGAGGATGAAAGGAGACCTAAGGAAGTTTAAGGCCAACTATGACCGGGTATGGAGTTCAAAGAGGCAGGCTATGCGGCCTTGGCTGGATAGTATGGAGTCGGCGGTCTGCCAGCAGAGTGGCCTGGTCTCCTCCCTAAAGGCAGCAAGCGTAAACCTTCAGGAGAAGTACGCCAATGAGGATCATTTTAAGCAGGCTCGCGACCGCTCCATGGCAGCAGCGAGAGGGCAGACCGAGGAGGACATGTCCTCAAGGGATCTGTCTGATCTCTCTGGAGTGGCAGATGAAGCCATTGTCAAGCAGCAGGCTAAGGAGTGTGTGTTTAAAGAGGACAGAGGAGAGCTGGGATCCATCCAGCCTCAGCAGGAGCAGCAGCAGCCACTGGGAGGATAGCCGGGATCCATCCAGCCTCAGCAGGAGCAGCAGCAGCTGCTGGGAAAAGAGCCGGGATCCATCCAGCCTCAGCAGGATCAGCAGCCGCCAGACTGGGGATCCACGGTGGACCCAGGAGAAGGTGTTGGAGCTGGTGTTATGCAGTTTATCTCAGAGCTGGAATCCCCGCTGGGAGGAAGGCAATTTTCGTTTTCATCAGATGATGCAGATGACACATGCCCGAGAGCCGCCAGGCAGAGGGAGATGGAGAGATCTGTGTTTGTCCACCTGGAGAGATTGCCCAGCGCGCTGATATAGAAAGTACAGAATCCTGAGGGAATAGCTGTAAAGCCGCGGGAGAGCACCCATCCCCCGAAAGGGACAGTAAGTAAAAGTGCCGAGGACGGTGTTGGTGTTAATGTTAATGTTGTCTGTACTAAATCACCTGTGTTAGGGGTATCGGTTCCGGCTGGCTCTATGGCAGAAGCGGGTTTAAATTCTGAGTTCTCTAAAGTAACAGTCCAGGCCTGCGTTTTGCAGGAGGGAAAATTTTAAAATGCATCAGCTTTCCCAGAGGTGACAGCCCTGGCCAATGTTCTGCCTGTGGGAAAAGGTGGAGTGGATCCCTTAGGGGTGTCAGTCCTGGCCTGATTTATGCCAGCGGCAAGCTTGAGGCCAGATTCCTCTGATGAAGCGGTCCTGGCTGGCGTCTTGCCGGCGGGGAATTTTGAAAACGTTCCAGCTTCCCCTAAGGTAATTGCCTGGCTGGCGTTCTGCCGGAGGCAAAAGATGGAGTGGATCCCCCAGGTGTATCGCTCCCGACCAGCGATGTGTCAGTAGCTGTGGCTGGGAATGCTGCGGATCCTGTGGAGGTACCTGTCCCACCGGTGTGACAGCCGGAGTAAACCCGGCACCTGCTGTCCGTGTCATGAGTTACTCAGCGGCTCTGCGGGGTGGCCAGACTGCGGTGAGAGCACCGAAGGTGTGAGTAGGAGGATCTGTCCTTTCCATTAAGAGAAGGAACATGGTTCAGATAAGGTGGGAAGGGGGAAGCTCCCCCCAAGTAGTAGGGAGGTGATAGATCGGATACTGGATATGGGCTTCAGCGCCTCTGATATATTCGCTTTCATAGCCCCAGTGGGGACTGGAGAGTTCGATCTCTCGTTCCAAAGGGCAGAGATTTTAGACCTGTTCTGGATGAGATATGAGAGAGAGTAGAGGGGGACCCAAAGGTAGTAGGGGCTTGTGCCTAAGGTGATGTCTAGGCAACCCCTGGTCAAAAATGTAACCATACTGGTTCAAAACTAATCCATTCCTTCAGCAGATATAGCAGTGTGGTTGGGGCATTTTGGGGACGTGCTAGCCCCCCTGAGGAAAATCCTCAATGATAGAGGTATATGGACGGGGGGATGGTTGGCAACTGTTAGGTTGCGTATTGAGGGGAATGTAATTAAACACCTCCATACGTCAGCCTTTATTGGCAAGGACCGATTGGTCATTTTTTATGCAGGCCAACCAAAGGTTTGCCATAGGTGTGGCAGTAAGGGGCATTTTGCAGCAACATGCGAAGTGCTAAAGTGCTCTTTGTGCCAGGGCATTGGGCATCTGGCACGTGAATGTAGTCTTATTCAGTGCAACCTCTGTCTGCAGCTGGGACACTCCTACAGTCAGTGCCCCAAGGCATTACACAACTTGCCTGGGATTGAGGAAGAACTAGAGAGAATGGATGCAGAGGAGAAGGGTGCAGACCCATCTCCTAGTGATCCAGCAGTCCCTGGTGCTCCTCGAGTGTACCCCCTGATGTGGTCGTGTCTCCTACTGTTGTGAAGTCCACCCCAGTCCCCATGTCTCCCCAGGTGTCGTCTGCCTCCCCTAGTGTGCTTGTCCCCCCGGTTTGCAAAAAGCGCAGTAAAGCGACAGGTGGGTCCCAGAGGCCCTCGGTGACCCCCCCTGTAGTTTTACTCCCGCTTCGCTGTAAGGGCTCTGTGGTTTCTGGGGGTTGGGTGGAGGTTGGGCAGGTGGTTTCTGGCCCAGGTGAGGATACGCTTGGCAAAGGTGGTGAGGGGGAAGGGTGGTCTTTGGTGGGGAAGGGAGGTAAAAGTAAGATAGTGCTGTCTCCCGCCTCCTCTCTATCATCATTTGAGGTGGATGAAATAGAATTAGAAAATGTTTGGGGTACTCTCAGGGGATAAAGTGGACTCTGGGGAGTCCATCTCTCCTATGGAGGAGGAAGAGGCTGGGGGGTCTCTCAAAAGGGTTAGGCCCCCAGCAGAGGCAGGGAAGAGTAAGGTTAAGAAACGTCCACCTCGATTATCTTGATGGCAGTTCCCGCTCCGATAAAGGTGGCAACCATTAATGTTGCTAGCATAAAATCTGTAAGTGCTAGGAGTACAGCGTTATTTTTTCTCAGTGGTATTGGTGCTGACATTTTATTTTTGCAAGAGACCCGGCTTAATTGCTTGGCTAATGTTCATCTGGCAAAGAGGGAGTGGAAGTGCGGTCCCTCTTATTGGTCTCTTGCGGCTGAGCTTTACAGCGGAGTTGCGGTGCTTTTTACTGGTATGGTAACGTGCTGGCGGGTCATCGAAGTGGAGATCGGAAGGTGTTTGGTCCTAGATGTCCTTGTGAGGGGGCAGGAACTGTGCCTTATTAATATTTATGGACCGCAGTCCAGGTGGGGCAGGAAATGCCTCTCCACAAAGATTAAGCCTTTCCATTTTACGTTCCTGCAGGTTGTCTTTGGAGGTGACTTTAACACCGTCACTAGGCCCAAGGACAGGAAAGGCTTCAATGACAGGCTGGGATATGACAGCGTTTTTCTGAATGCAATAGTCAGGGAGGCAGGTCTGGAGGACGCCTTAATTAAGCGCAGCCCAGACAGCACAGGATTCACTTTTAGTCGAGGTAGAAGTGAGAGTAGAATAGACAGGCTTTTTTAAAGGGGAACTCTGCCTTCTCGGCACCTGTGTTTCAGGCGGTGGAGTTCTCTGATCACCTTATATTAACTGTGTCTTTGAATGTTTCAGATGCACCACTGAAAGGGAGAGGTATCTGGAGAATGAATTCGGCCCTGCTGGATGTTGTGGAGGTGAGACGATCCTTTGAGGAATTTTTTCAGGCTCAGGAAACTATCCTGGATTTCTGCAACAGTAAGTCAGAATGGTGGGAGCTTACTAAGGTGCGAATCAGCAGGTTTTTGAAGGCCATAGGTAAAAAAAAACAGCTTGATAGGTACATTGCCTACCAACGGCTGTGGAGGAAGCTTGACCGCCTTGTTTCTAGTGGTGGAGATTCTGGGGCTATCTCAGAGGTGAAGCTTCTCCTCAGAAAGTATAAAGTACAACCGGCACGCTTCTTTGGTTCTGGAGAGGGATTATGGGAAGTACCATTCACCCAACCCTTACCAGAACTGGAAACAAAGCACAGTGATTAGGACAGTCACCGGCCTAAGGGATAGTACGGGAACCCTGACAAAATCCAGGTCAGGGATCTTGGAGGTCTCAAGGTCCTTTTATAAGGAACTTTTGGGGAAAAGGCACCTCGACTGGGCAAGGATGTTGAGCTTTCTGGATACTACGCCAGGTCTGGAAAAAAACATGGGCCAGACGGTTTGACAGCAGAGTTTTTTAAGACCTTTAAGTCCAGTTTTGCACCTCATCTCCTGGAGGTCTTTAACTGCTGTCTGGAGGAGGGTTTGCTCCCTCCCTCCATGAGGCAGTCTGCTGTGATTTTACTGTCAAAGGGTAAGGATCCTTCGATGATTGGGAATTGGCGCCCCATTAACCTTCTCAATGTCGATAGAAAGATTTTGGCTAAGATCTTGTTCTGGTGCTTGTCGTCGGTGGCAGACGAGTTACTTTCAGGCCAGCAGCACTGTTCGGTCCAGGGCAAGAGCACGTTCACAGTGGTGTTAGCTGTCCAGGAGGCTCTGGAGCGGTGCAGGGCTGATGGTTGTGGAAAATATTTGCTGGCATTGGACCAGGCAAAGGCCTTTGATCGAGTCGATCACGAGTACCTCTGGCATCTTCTTGACAGGTATGGCTTGGAGGGGAGGTTTATTGGCTGGCTCAAAACTTTGTACAAAGAGCGGAGAGCTTTATGCTAGTGAATGGTTGGGTTGAGCGGCCCTTTGGGGTCAGCTCTGGGGTGCTCCAGGGGTGTCCTCTGAGTCCCTTGCTCTATGTCTTTGCCATCGACCCCTTTGTCAGAAGGCTAGATGGTGGAGCGTTGGGTGGGGTGCCGGTGGGCATCGCTGGAGAGCCGCCTTTGAGGGTCGTGGCTTATGCCGATGACATTTCTGTCTTTGTCTCCGGGACTGAAGAGGTGCTGGTGGTGGTCTCGGAGATAGAGCAGTATTCCGAGGCCTCAGGCTCCAAGGTCAACCAGGACAAATGTGAAGCTTTCTGGATGGGTAGGGAAGGCAAGAGCTTTCCTCTTCTGGACGCCTTCCCAGAGCCTCAGGAAAAGATCAAAATTCTAGGCATTGAATTCAGCCCAGATGACTACAGCAAATCTAATTGGGAGGGCAAGCTGACCAGTGCCGAGGTCAAAGTAAGATGCTGGAAGGGGTGGCGGCTCTCCTTAAGGGAAAGGGTCGATTTGATCAAGACTTAATTGATCCCCATTTTTTTGTATGTCAGCTTTGTTTGTCTCTTGCCAGAGTCTCTCTATACGAGGGTCTACAGCTGCTTCTTCCAGATGTTGTGGGGGAACAGACTGAACCTTGTTAAGAGCAAGAGCTATCCAGGCGGAAGGGTGGCTTAAGTATGGTTAACCCAATTGTTTTTTTCTCTCTGATGTTCTTAAAACATAACTTTGGTAGGATGTTAGCAGAGAGACCGCCTGCATATGTAAGCCTTTTCCAGGTCTGGTTTAGTCCTTTTCTGAGCTGCTGGGAGAATGGTGGGCTAGTGAGAAGCCTGAGGGTCAGACATGGTAAGCTCCTGACTTATGTTGCTTCGTGCCTCAAATTACTTAGGCGGTGGTGTGTGATGGCAGAGGAGGTCAGGTCCCTCCCTAGGAAGCTCCTGGGTGAGAGGATTGTGGCTACTGCTTTTCATGCACCACTGGCCTTGAAGGATTGTCCAGGTCATATTATAAAGAGAGGGATTACGTTTGATTAATTTGGAGCGGATACCCTTGAAATTTAGGGACCAGGCCTGGCTTGCGTTTCATGGCAGGCTCTATGTGAGGCGGAACTTGAAGTACCGTTCTCTGGATGACCGTGGTTGTCCGACGACGGAGTGTGGGGGTGAGGTGGAATCTATGGACCACTTTTTGCTTCAGTGCCCCTTCAATATAGAGGTGTATAAAGAGGTGGTGAGGGCTCTGGATATCCCCTTTCTGCACTGCATGACTTATGCAGAGTGGGTATATGGGGCATTAGAAAGCCATGCTGGTTATGATTTTGACACTCTTTTTCTAGTTTGTTTAGTGGTCCGTTACTTCACCTGGAATGCACGGTGTCAGGTTTCCCTGCCGCAGAAGGTCCTTCCGGTCCAGGTGGTGGTGACATTCTTGGTGAGGTTGGGAAAATTCGGGGTCTTGAGAGACACAGGTGGCGGAAAAGGGCCTGGATAAAGGCGTGGAGGAATATCAGGCCTGTAGCTGCCATCTGTTAATCTCGGGTGTTGTTTTTTTCCTGTTTTTCTTCTCCTTCTCACCTCCCTAGATTTTGATGAAGAAATATTGTTTTTTGAAGAAAGGCTACAAGTGCCTGAAGATTGGGTTTCTTAACCTAACGAATTGTATTATATGTTATATTTGATGTTTCCCCACTAGGGGGTAAGGTTGTGCGGAGTATCATGTTATGTAGGTTATTACGCGGCCATAAAGGCCTTTTCCCCAAACTGTAATGTGGCTGTAAAGGCCTTTTCTCCCATATGTATGTTTGTGGTCATAGAGGCCCTTTTTTCCCATATATGCTGGTCGAGGCCATAAAAGCCTCCCCTTTCTACTTTTGATTTTCTTATATGATGATTTTTTGTTGATGATGTAGCTATAAAAGCCTTATTCTGTATGTGATATGTTTTCTTAAGGCCATAGAGGCCTAAAGCAGTTTTGCTATGTTATGTGTTTGTTCATATAATTTCTTTAGGAATGTGATCCTGTTTTTGATTTGTACCAGAGGAATGGTCTATGTATTTATTTATGTATTTATTTATTTATATTTAGTACTTTTTTATTTTGTAAGGAAATGTTTTTCTTTGTGGCTGGTTGCAAGACCTACTTTACTAAAAAAATTTCCAGCTGACCACACTACACACATATATATATGCGTATTGTAAATGCGCATCTGGTGAGTGTGCAATTTTACTATATCCCTGGAACATCACCAAATTATCACATCTGGCAAGAGGAATATCACTTATGATCACTCATATAAGGATCTTCACCTATTGCCACAGTTTATGGACATTTATATTGTTACCTGTTCCCATTAGGACTGTATATTACCCATTCATTAGCACTTTATTTATTAGCACTTTAATTAGCATTTTATTATGAATTTTATTATGAATTTTTACCTGTGCACTTGATTATATTGTTGTTTATTTATGAGCGATGCACTTATTATTACTATATGTTATCTGGTTACCTTTTTAGTGCATTCGCAACTGGTTCCTAGTGCTTGCTTGCATGTTTCTTTTTATTAGGTCACTGGTGTGAATGTCTCTGACCAAACAATCAGACTTCATGAGGGTGGCCTGAGGGCCCGGCATCCTCTAGTGGGCCCTGTACTTACTGTCCAGTACTATAGAGCTTGATTGGCATTTGCCATTGAACACCAGAATTGGCAGGTCCGCCACTTGTGCCCTGTGCTTTTCACAGATGGGAACAGACTCACCCTGAGCACAATTGACAGACATCACAGGGTCTGGAGAAGCTGTGGAGAATGTTATGCTGCCTGTAACATCATTCAGCATGACAGTTTTGGTAGTGGGTCAGTGAAAGTCTGGTGAGGCATATCCATGGAGGGACGCACAGACCTCTGCAGGCCAGACAATGGCACCCTGACTGCTATTAGGTATTGGGATGAAATCCTTGGACCCATTGCCAGACCCTACTCTGGTGCAGTGAGTCTAGGGTTCCTCCTTGTGCATGCCAATGCCTGGCCTCATGTGGCGAGAGTATGCAGGCAGTTCCTGGAGGATGAAGGAATTGATACCATTGAATGGCCCCCATGTTCACCTAACCTAAATCCAATAGAAAACCTCTTGGATACCATGTTTTGGTCAATCCCACGCCACCAGGTTGCACCTCAGACTGTCCAGGAGCTCAGTGATGCCATGTTCCAGATCCAGGAGGAAATACCCTAGGACACCATCTTTTGTTTCATTAGGAGCATGCCCCGACATTGTCAGGCATGCATACAAGCACGTGGGGGCTATACAAACTACTGGGTACTATTTTGATTTGCTGCAATGAAATTTCAGCAAAATGGACTAGCCTGCTGCATAATTTTTTCACTTTGATTTTCTGGGTGTCTTTGAATTCAGTCCTCTATAGGTTAATAATTTTCATTTCCATCAAACGATGGGACATCCTTACATTCCTAACACATTACCCAGTCCATATCAGCATAGATATCCAGCATGATTTTGCCACATTAAGATCTGATGTGTTTTCAAAATGTTTTTTTTATTTTTTGAGCAGTGTATTTGAACACAGTAATTAACTTGTCTTTGTGATTTCCTTTTTAACCATGAATGTATTTTTGTATGCATTTTATTAAAGTAGTTTCCTAAATGTGAGCATTTAAAATCATTTATTTTTGTCCCAATGGCTTACCGTACATCTGTTTCAAGCTTGATGGCCATTATTGGTGCAGTGCATGGAAGCAATGGATTCTATGCAGTAGGGCCTAGGGACCAGCAAGAAAGTATAACTATGAAGGTTATAGGTAGAAGAGACTAAAATAAATTAGTTGGAAGGATTTGTGGGGAGTTTTCCTTTAGTACCTTCTCACCACAACCTTCACAGTAATAATTTCTTGTATGCCTTTTGTTAAACTACTTTGAAGTTTCAAATACAATGGGATTGTATCAAGTAAATGAGAATTTAAGAAAATATTATAAAGCAATTAACCAGTTACTGACGTTATGAACCTCTTTCTGATCACGCTATAGCCGAAAGACAGCTACAGGACAGCTCACCAGTTCTGGGAGAACGTCCTCCCATGTGCGTTCCTCCCGTGCTCCCCCTGGAGTGCACATCAGTTAATTTAGCACACTTATTGTGAATCCCTCCTTGATACCACATTCTACAAAAATATTTGTCTTATCAGGAATTATTTCCGGACCAGTGACCATGAAATTCAGCATAACTGAATTTGGTCAACAGGAACCAGAATGCTTTAATTGACATATGGTATGATTAATTTTGCTTTATAATATCCACCTTTACAGTGAAATAATGGTAGAAAAGTATATTATTAGTAATGTCTGCTGACATATCAGCCTAGTTTTGTTTCACGTAATGAATGTTAAAGCCATACAGTGCTTTGATCAGCTATGTAAAAACATGCTCTACTACAGGGCACAATGGGAGGAATAACTTGAGTCTTTGTAAATTGGTGCTTTATTTGATAGAAAGCAGTAGCTGCATATAAAATGCAGTTTTCATTGAAATTTTATGACACTACATACATAGGTTACAACTGAGTTATCTAATTTGCATTTAAGAAGAATAGCACTGAATAAACTGTAATCTTCTTTGACAGCCTAGCAAGCATTATTCCAAAAACTGAAAACAAATCAAAAAAGCAACAACCTTATGAGTCACAATGACATTTAAAGAAACACAGAGAAATTGTTTAATATGTTATGTTGTAAACTGTTAAATCAGCTTATTAAGATTTGAAAATTAGTCACAAATGTTGTTTGATATATATAAATTTGATGTACAGTCATTTAGAAGATTAAAGCAGAGCTAAAGTCCACAAATACCTCCACTGCAGCAATGCAACAGCTGCAAGCTCTCTCACTGGCACCATAATCTTTTCCCTGGTTTATTCTGGGTAGAGATGTGCATGACAGAAAAATGTGTTTTATTTTCATTCGTTAAGTAAATCTTTTCATTTCATGACAATCATTAAGTTAGAATGATTTGTTTTCAGAATTAATTTTGTATATTTGGATTGTTCTGAATTGATTGAATAACTTCCAAAAATAGAGGACTGTCTATATTCATTTTAATTCCTTTTTTTTTGGAGATTACTTATGCACTCTGAGTCATCCCTGCTAGTAATACCCACGAAGAGAAATGGAATGAGCTGGGTTACTGGAGTTACATGTGTCCGAAAGTAACAAATGAAACACAATTAATTTCTTATTCATTTGCTATGTTATTATTCAAAGATTTTGATGGATCCACCTGCATCCAACCAAAACAAAATAAGTAGGAAGCTGGTTGGTTCAGCTGAGCTGGTTGACTTGAGTAACGTATGTCCGAAAGTAACAAATGAAATGAAATTAATTTCTCATTAATTTATGTTATCATTAGAAGATTGTGATGGATCCACCTCCATTCAACCCAAACAAAAAGTAGAAATCTTCTTATTTCACTTTTATACCTTACTGTATTTATTACAATATGTTTCCATTTCATATATAGGGAATTTTCATAATAATGAAATATGTAATTCAAAAAGAATCAGCTCATTATCGATGTATAAAAAGACTACTGCACTGCTCTCATCTGAATAAAACAAATTAATCCAAAGTAATACCTATTCATTTGTTATGTTATTAAGTTGAATTAATTTCCTTATTCCTAACTGACTTTGTTTGTTGGGCCATGCACATACAAATTAAATGAATGGTCTCTCAAGTTCAACTCAATACAAAAAGCATCTTATTAGAATATTCATGTTACACTCACTAGAATAGAAACAATTGGATCCAAATGAATTTGGATCATTCATTATGTTATGTTATTTTGGATGCTTCAAACATTAACAAAAGGCCCACACTATTGCATCATGTCATCCAAAATAAATAAATGAATACAAATGAATTTGTTGTTTTGGTTATAATTTATTTTAGATTTATTTAAATTCCTTGCATTTGTGATTCGGAGATTTGGATACATCCGAATCATGCAAATATTGTCAGAATTTTGATTAGTAACAAAATGAATTGAACATGTCTACTTCTGGGTATGGGGGCTTCAGCCTCCTTGACTATCCAGTGAAGGAAGATTTAACTCCTGCATGGGCGTTAATTCATACAAGCAGTCCTCAGATGACATACATTTAAATTGAATTGAGCATGCACATCTCAGTGTACAGTGTAAAGAAGGATACAAGGACTAAAGCCATTATTGCTAAAAGGTACAGAGGTTAGGCAATTAGGCTGTTCTCTGTACAAGGAAATTTTAACTTTGGAAGGGAATTTTCACTTAGCTTAGTAAATGATGTGAAGTTCTGCTTATGTCCAACATCCAATAATGTGCAAGCAGAAATACAGTTTTTTTTGTATTTCCTTGCCAATGATTTGGTATTCTTTGCAAAATGATTTTTTTCTACATTCATTAAGCTAATAAAAAATTCACTTGCAAAGTGAACAGCCTATTTGCTTTCAGTAAACAAACCACATAGTATGTCTGTTCTGTAATAAAATATGTTCCAGCTTACAATTTGTGTTTTTTTTTTTTTTTAAACAAAACTTTATTTGAATTTTTCAAATTACATAAACTCAGCGGATGAAACACTCCAAAGATGCTTCTTGGCAACAAAGTAACCTTTTTTTTTTTTTTTTTTAACAGTACTGATAGATTGACCAATATGAGCAATACAAGATTTTGCATAGAAAACTGATCAGAAAGATTCACGATATGTCAGCAGTTAGAACCTCTGAACAGAAACTCTGAAGGCAAATGAGACAAAAGATGGGAGGCATTATAAGTCAGTATAGAGTGTAGGGAATGTGTAATGGTAAGCTATGATATATATCCAAAGATAAGAAGGTCAGGCAATACCACTGAACTTTGAATGAAAACTGGGGTGCTTAGAGTATGTCAGTTATCATGCGTAAGACATGAATGTTGAAGTAGGAAAGAAGCGTATGTAGAGGAGATAATCAAAGAAGAAGGATCAGGGAGATAGGTAGATCTATTCAGAAGGAGAAAAAGGTTGAGAAGGAAGCTAGTATGGAGAAAAGATGGAGAAAAAGAAAAAAAAAAAAAAAAAAAGAAAGAGGTGGGAAAATGATGTTGGAACGGGCCAGAGGATCCCCTCCCAAGAAGTCGTTAAGAATATTTGGTAATGAGCCAAGCGCTGTGGTTTGAGAGAAAAATAGAAAAATAGAGCTAGAGGCGACTCCCTGTAACAAAAAGTGATATACGTGTTGTGAGCCCTCGCTGATTAAGGGTGGGGGGGAGAAGTTATAAAAGAATGTGCGATGAAGATGAAGTATAAAGAAAATGATAAAGGAAGTAGATGAAAGGAAATGTGGCTTGGTTGCCTAGGTTGGCTAGAAGCGGTGTGAGAGCAGCAACAAACGAGTATTGTAAATGTTTTAGATATAGTCATGCACACCTTAAATCCTCATAAAGCAAAACAATAAGTCCGGGTTTACTGGATCATGTTTCCAGATTGGGGCATCACAGAAGAGCCATGAAGGAAAAACTGAAGCTCTGTGGTTGGAAAGGATTTTTGAACATAGAGTCTCCATTTTCGATTATATTGATCCTCACTGTGCTGGAGGGATGAGGTGAGGAAGTTAAGCTGGTCCAAACGAAGAAGTGCATTAAGAGCTGACTTGACATCCGAAATATTAGGAGGACTGTTGGAGACCCACTTTTTCAATATGGCTCTCCTCGAGACCATCAGGCAAGAGGACAGCCACGGTTTTGTGGCTCGGAGAATGGCAAGCTGAAGTGGATGAGCCCCTGTGGAGACTGATTCCAAGTTGCCGAAGAGAAGAGGTAAAGGGTCCCTTGGTAGTTGTAGAGAAGTGATGAAGGCGATATAGCTGAGTAGTTGGGACCAAAAAGTAGATATTAGTTGGCAATCCCAAAATCTGTGTTTTAGCGAAGGTTTATAGTGTCCACACAAAGGGCAAGTAGAGACCGAGGGATTCCCACGGACATATAGGCATGGCATATAGGCATGGTGCATTAACTTTAATTGTTGCTCCCGCCAGAACTCATTGGAGTTGAAGGCACAGGTATTGTTGAAACCAGTGAGGATTTGATCCATTGAGAGTGTATTGTCAAAGTCTCTGATCCAAGGAGAAGTAGGAGTGGAGGCCTCTAGAGGGTGCACATAGTGTAGGTTTAATGGTCCATAAATGTGGGATATCTTGTATTTCCGATTTCTAACTAAGATATCTATGAATGAGGAACGGAAGCGACTAGATTTAACCAATGTTATCTTGTTCACATAATTACAAACTTGCAAAACATACAGAAATTGATGAGGCGGTAGATTGAAAGAAGTTGAAATCTGAGAAAAAGATAAAGGAAAGCCAGAGGCCGTATCGTATAATAACTAGTTTGAGGTCCCTTTCCAACCATAGATCATAAGCTGCGTGTTGTTGAGGGACAGAAAAAGCAGGATTATGATGTATGGGGAGGAAACGGGAAACCCATGGGGATACGCCTAATTTACGTCTGATCTCCCTCCATGTGATAAGGGTATCACGGATGAGTGGATTATATTTTAAGTGTGGAGGGAGTGAGTTAGGGTTTGAATGTAAAAGGGCTGCAAGATCGAAAGGATGGGCCATGGCAGATTCTATTTGCAGATTAGAATAGTTGGAGGATTTGGTCAGCCAATCTATACACACCCGTAAGATGCATGAGAGATTATATACTCTGATATTTGGAAGACCAATTCCCCCCTCACATCTAGGCAGATATAGTTTATGCAGGGCAATGCGTGACCGACGTCCTTTCCAAATAAATGTAGAGAGCGCTTTGTTTAGTCTAAGAATGTCCGTATGCTTAAGTAGTAGAGGGATGGTCTGAAGAGGGTATAACAATTTCGGGAAGCTCACCATCTTGAAGAGGTGGGCTCTCCCTACAAGTGACAGTGGTAACTCTTTCCATACCTCTAGTTCGCCTATAATTTTTTGAATTGTTGGTGAAAAATTGAGCGAGTAGAGGTGTTAGAAGCTTTCCTTAACCTAAATATCTAATATCTTCTTATTAACAGTACTAACAAGTATGAATGAGTTGGATCTTAATAGAATAATTGAGTTATTATATTTATATTTGTTCTAGATTGGGAAAAGTAAGGAATTAGACTTCATAGTCTGTGAATATAAATATCTTGGGTTTTTCCTTTACATTCAAGCCACATATGAGAGTAATTAGCTATACCTTCCCCCATCCTCCCCCATCTATGTAAGAGATAAAGTTACACTCAGACTTTGAGAGAAGTAGGCTGGAGGGTTTGTTATATATATACACATCTGTTGGTGTCAATTATCTTAGTGGGACTACAAGAGTATACCAACCCACTTTTAGGTTGGTGGGGGCTGGATTGCTTTCTAGAGCAGGACAAAGGTTTAAAGCATACTTTCTTTAGACAGCTAGGCGAAGGGAGCTGCTTGCTCATATCTACACACATTCATATTATACACACACAATTACATACAATTTTATTATTAAGAACTTAACTATACTTTTTGGACTTTATTTAAACATTCTGTATTCCAATATTTTATTTCTAATTTTATGCAACGTTATTATTAAATCATCTTTTTGAGTTTATACAAGAAATGGAAGGACTTTCTATCTGAACATTTCTCATCAATACAAGTTAAGAAAATATCGAGACAATACGATATTTTACAGTGGCGAGCCTCCAGTTCGATTCGTTTCCGCCGATCGCTTATTTTTGACTTTTTTCTTCTTCCTCTTGATGAGAGGGAAGAGGTTTGCACACTCAGCAAAATATGAAATCAAGCTTTCAGGAGAAGTAAAGTCTGCAACAGATGAATCGTCGGCATAATCGAGAACCTAAAAGCAGAATTGGTGAGAATTTTGCGCAATTGCAAGCAACGCTGTTCCTTGGTGATGTCATTTCCCGCCAAGAGAGAAAAGACGCGTTATGTAAAGAAAGACCTTATTAATTGGTAAGTAATGGATTTTATTGATGAATTATCTAGAGAGAGTAAGTTAGAATTCAAGAATCTGTCTACATTTGTTAAAGATAATGAACTTTGGCGGTACATGTATAATGAGTGCTTACAGGCTAATATTAAGATAGAAAAATCTAAGTTTTCCTTTAAGAAACTGAGCAAACAAGTTAGAAATGTAATGAAGTTAGTTAATGTTTTTAATGCCATGATTTTTGATGTTCCTAAGACTGCTACATGTATAATGAAGCAAGATCAGAGCAGTGTATGTGCTAATTGCCAGATTTTGACTGAGCAAATAGATGATATGCAAAGTGCAATTCAAACAAAAGACATTCAGTTATCTGACCTGCAGAATGATGTAAAAAGAATTTGTGTGAATACTAAGGCAGAGAAACAAAAATCTTTTGTACCAGAGATCCAGTCTATGGAAGGAGATCCTACCAATCAGGAAGAAATGTGTAAGAGAAAATTAAGGGATAAAGCTGCAAAACTTAATCTTAAAATCCTTGATCAGCTCATGAAAATTTTGAAGGATATGCCAGCCTATGATATGGACGCCGATGCTTTCTATAACATGGAGGTTTATGAAAATTTTTGTAATAATTTTTGTTTAAATCAGGAGCAAAGAAATTTTCTATTCTGTTTATGGCTCCCCAGTGTTATGGCATGTAGATTAATCAAAACGCCATATATTGAGGATGATGAGGAAATGCATAGCAATGCATCAGACCGACTACGTCAATTATTGAAATTTACTACTGGAGAGGAAACTCCTTCTTTGGAAATCTTAGACTCCTTAAGAGCTACGATTAATGATGATCCTTTTGAATTTAAAAATAGATTTTCTAAAGTATACAAAATGATATTTAATTTAGACAATGAGACTCCTTCTATGGTAAATGCTTTTGTTAAAAAATTCAAGTATCTTGATCCAGCATCTGTTATTATTGCTACTGGAAAAAATGATTTAGATCAAGCAGCCAAAGTTATTGATACAGTTAGGAGACAACTTAAATTAAACAATCAGAAGAAGGAAAGTTTAATTGTTCAAAATGGAGAACAGAGAGAGACCATGTGCTTAGCCACACCCAGTTATGATGATGAATACGTCACAGGCAGGACGAGAGTCTCAGAGCAGACAGGAAATACTATTTGTTTCTATTGTAAACGATTTGGTCATTTGAAAAGAGATTGTATTCATTATAAATTAGATTTACAAAGAAAAGCTTTGGAATTAGAAGACCAAAATATAATTTCTGAACAATCTGCTCCTCCATGTTCCAACAATAGTCTGTCTGAGTTGCCTTATGCCTCAGAAGTTAAAAAGATCAGTTCACTGAGAGTTAACAACAGCTTAAACAATATGGTAAACAGTGCTGTTGTCATTAATAGGAATGGTTTATTGCCATTGCCGAAATTTAAATCAGGATCAAATGGAGATTCTTCTTCTTTACTGTTGGAATATGTTGCTCCAAATTTATTGGATGAAAGTGGAAGGCCCAAATCAACATCAATTGATTCTTCCATGTACTGTAATGTTGGAAGTATTTGTACAGCAACTGCTGACATGTCTTCAGATCATAAATGGCCACATACAGGAACCAATCTTGAATTGGAACAATTGGTTATATCACATACAGATCTTTGGAGTCGAAGCAAAAATGATGTAGGTTTGTTTAAGGATTTTGATGTTGACATTGAAGGTAGAGACCCTAAGCCTCAACCTCAATACAAATTGCCATTAGAATCAATTAATCCAATCTCTTCCATTGTAGATGAGTTTTTACAGCAAGGTATTTTAAAGAAAGTACAATCAGTGGTGAATAATTGTATTTGGCCTATCAAAGTTGATAATTCATATTCTTTATCAGTTGATTTCAGGACATTGAACAAATGCATCACAAATAACAGATCTATTGTTCCTGATTGTAACATAATGTCACATCTGGATGCCAAGGCCAAAATATTCTCAGTACTTGAAATTGCCAATAGCCATTTGTCAGTACCCTTAGCTAAGAGTTGTCAATATAAACTTGCCTTTAGCTTCAACAAAGAAACTTATACATTCACAAGATTAGCCCCAGGCTTAGATTTAAGTGATGGGATTGTTCATGAGTATTTGGGAAAAATATTATCTAAATTCTCTAGGCCAGAATGTATTGTCCAGCATGTAGACAAGCTTCTCTTGTCTACACAAAATAGAACTGAACATATCACTCTTTTGTCTGAAATATTTACGTTGTTACATACAGCAGGATTGAAATTGAATACAGAGAAAGTTCAGTTGATGAAAAGACAGGTGGAATTCCTTCATATGCAAATTAGTCATGGACAGAGACAGATATTGCAAGAAAAAGTTAGAACTATTTCTGCTTATCCAATTCCAACAAATCGCAAGGCTTTGCGTCAGTTTTTGAGTGAAGTAAATCATTGTAAAGATTTTATACCCAATTTTGCAGAAAAGTCTAGATCATTATTTGATCGTTTGAGACAAAAAGCTGGTGTGTTTGATCAATGGAATCAAACTGAGAAAGAAGCTTTTGAACTATTGAAATGGAATTTGCAGAATGCTACTACATTAAGTACTGTTGAGTTTTGTAGTAAAGTTCCTTTTGTTTTAGAAACCAATGTTTCCAATAATGCAATCTCAGCAACTTTGTCACAATTAAAAGACGGTAATCAGAAAATAATAGGTTTCTTCTCAAGAACTTTGACAAATATGGAGAAAAACTTTGATGCACATATGAAAAAATTGTTAAGTGTTTTCTTTGCAGTCAAAATAACTGAATACATTGTGAGATCAAGTAAGATCATATTACAGACACCTGATTCATCACTGAAACTCCTACAGGAAGATGGTTCAACAGAAAAGTATCGTGAAAATTATCCTATATGGTACAAAACACTGTCTTTCAAACACATTCAGATAGAAGTAACAAAAAGACCTTTTTCAGGAAAACATACCAACACATGTTTGTACAGCTGTAAGTGAGAAGTTTGTACCTCATGTTTTCAACATAGGAACTGAGAAAAGTTTGAAACCAGTATGTGTTACTGTAGATCAGTCTTACACTACAAGAAGTAAGCCAACACAAAAAACAGCTACGCATATTTCCAATTTTATAGAGATAAGATCAAAGGCATGATCCTTTGTCATCTCTGGGTTGATACAAAACCTTTCTTTGGTTTTGAAACCAAGGTTTTGAATCATGACCAATAATGGAGATGTAGCGTCCTGTTATATTTATTTTTGTTTATTTCTGGTACATATATAGCGTCGTCAATTTACGTAGTGCTTTTTACATATATAGTACATTCACATAAGTCCCTAACCCTCAAGAGGTGTACAATCTGAGGTCCCTAACTCACAGTCATACATACACATACTAGGGCCAATTTAGATAGGAGCCAATTCTCCTACCAACATGTCTTTGGAGTGTGGGAGGAAACCGGAGTACCTGGAGGAAACCCACACAAGCACAGGGAGAACATGTAAACTCCAGGCAGGTGATGCCATGGTTGGGATTTGCATCAGCAACCCTAGTACTGTTAGGAAGTGCCCGCATTCTAAAATAGAACACTACAAGTCAATAAGAAGTATTATAATCAAAATATGTCTTCCATGTCATGACTAGAAATGTTTGTGATTATGATATGTAATATTAACAGATAAATGTAAGAGGATTAATCCATGTAAAATTATCAATGCCAAAATAATGATACTGCATTTCTGTTACAGGAAATGACCTAAGAGTAACTGTTAAAGGAAGAAAGTTCAAATATTTCTAAACCTTTCAGATGATAATACATTTTCCAAGAAGGAAATTTATTCTGGAAGAAGCTTTGCAACAAGAATTTCATTCATCATAGTTTTTGTTGTTCTTTTTATGTTCAATAAAGTTATTTGAACTTTACAGAGTGCTAGAAGAAGACAAGACATCTCAAGGCATCTCATAGAGGAAGAACTTATAAAACAATTGACTTTTGACTACTGATGAAATAATTCATTCATCATCAGATATATTGGTTTTTTTTGTGTGTACATTTTATTTTTGACATGATATGTTTATCATATCAAGATGAGATCAGTTTTCACATGAACATTTGCAATCACACACTATGTATTTTCAGAAGTGAAAGGGTTAAACTTTTGTTACAACAGAGTCACTCTTAGTTAGAACATCTGTTGTTAATTAAGCTAGAGATAAGTTTTCTAAGGTACATATAGAAAAATTTAGGCAAGCTTTACATTGTTATATGTATGTTTTTAAAAAAAAAATCATTTGATATACATGTATGGATTGAAGTTAGAGAACATATGTTATGTTTAAATGTTGATAAGGTATTTTGAAAAGATGTAGTGGATTATAGAACTGTGTGCTACACACATTTTGGAGGGAAAATATGAAACATCTATTTTTTAAGTGACATATTTTAAAGTATTGTACTTTAATGTTACAGTTATACATTTATTAAGGGGATGAATTATTTGGTGAAAGGAAAGGAAAATAATAAGGGTAAAAATATTTTTATGTGATACATAACAAAAGGTTTATCAAAGAATTTGTTTTCCCATTATAGAATCAAATTGAAGATAAGTTCAGATCAATTATCTTAAGATCCAAAAACGCTTGAATGGATACGAAAGTGACGAGAATGTGTATAAATGGATTAAGATAAGGAAAATGATTAAGATTCGATAAAATCGATCATTTTGAGAGGGAAATGTTAGAAGCTTTCCTTAACCTAAATATCTAATATCTTCTTATTAACAGTACTAACAAGTATGAATGAGTTGGATCTTAATAGAATAATTGAGTTATTATATTTATATTTGTTCTAGATTGGGAAAAGTAAGGAATTAGACTTCATAGTCTGTGAATATAAATATCTTGGGTTTTTCCTTTACATTCAAGCCACATATGAGAGTAATTAGCTATACCTTCCCCCATCCTCCCCCATCTATGTAAGAGATAAAGTTACACTCAGACTTTGAGAGAAGTAGGCTGGAGGGTTTGTTATATATATACACATCTGTTGGTGTCAATTATCTTAGTGGGACTACAAGAGTATACCAACCCACTTTTAGGTTGGTGGGGGCTGGATTGCTTTCTAGAGCAGGACAAAGGTTTAAAGCATACTTTCTTTAGACAGCTAGGCGAAGGGAGCTGCTTGCTCATATCTACACACATTCATATTATACACACACAATTACATACAATTTTATTATTAAGAACTTAACTATACTTTTTGGACTTTATTTAAACATTCTGTATTCCAATATTTTATTTCTAATTTTATGCAACGTTATTATTAAATCATCTTTTTGAGTTTATACAAGAAATGGAAGGACTTTCTATCTGAACATTTCTCATCAATACAAGTTAAGAAAATATCGAGACAATACGATATTTTACAAGAGGGAAGAGGCAAGTTTTCCAATTTTGATTCCTAAGTATGTAATATGATGAGGAGCAATTTTGAAATGAGAATTATGAGCCCATGAGGGAGTGCGTGCATGGAATAAGGGAAGGACTTCGCTTTTCGTGAAGTTAATACGAAGACCCGAACAGTGCCTGAAGGCTGTGAAAATATCCTGTATATAAGGCAGGTCATGAGTTGGGTTGGCAGTGAAAATTAAAATGTCATCGCCAAACAAGGCTAAACGTAGATCTTGTTGAGCTATTTGGACTCCGTGCAGCTGTGAGTGGAACAGAAGGAAGCGGGCTAAGGGTTCTAGGGCCAAATTGAAGAGCAAGGGGGATAAGGGGCACCCTTGTCTTGTTCCTTTATGCAGTTTAATAGGGGTAGATGTGTGTCCTGCAGCAACCACCTGTGCTGTAGGAGCTGAGTACATAGCTTGGACTACATGAGTGAAAGGGCCTGAGAAGCCAAATCTATGTAAAACCATCTGCAGCCACTGAAAGTTAACATTATCGAAGGCCTTTTCAGCATCAAGAGAGATTATCGCTAGATCTAGGTGAGGATTGATTTTAGCATGATTTAACACTGTTAGTACTTTGCAGATGTTTGAGGCAGCAGAGCGTCCTTGTATGAGGCCCGCTTGAGAGGGATGAATGATGGAAGGTAAAACAATAGCTAAACGATTTGCGATAATTTTCGATAGAATTTTGGCATCTAAATTTAGAAGGGAGATCGGCCTATAGGAACCTGGGTCAGACGGATCTTTGTCTTTCTTTGCTATCAATTTTATATGTGCCTGAAAGGCAGACGGAAGATAGGCACCCCCTTCTTGTATAGAGCAGTAAACTGATTGCAGGGTAGGAGAAAGGGTTGCAGCCATGAGTTTATAGAACTCAGAAGTGTATCCGTCTGGGCCAGGGGCTTTACCATTAGCTAGAGTTTTTATAGCGGATTGAATATCGGATTGAGATATAGGAGCATTAAGAGATTGGAGTGCTACGAGATCGATTTGAGAAAGAGCAATGCCGTCTAGAAAAGACAAAGCCTTTGATTGGTCAATAGGGTCGGGGCCATATAGTTTAGTGTAGAAACTTTCCAATATGGAAACAATTTCTTCAGGGGAGTGTTTCAATATACCCTGAGAGTCTTTGAGGGAGGTAAATTGTGTAGGAGTAAACGGTTTACGGCACAAGCGAGCCAGGAGTCTGCCCGGCTTGTTGCCAAACTTATGATACTGTAAGTCGAGATGTGATTGGTGCATGGATTCTTGTGCTGATGCCCATGTTTCGAATTGGTGTTTTGCCTCTAGCCATGCTTTCCTATGTTCATGTGTGTTGGAGTCAGCCAAATTTTTTTGCGTCTGTCGGAGTCGGTTACTAGCTTCTGTGTATTTTAGAGCGACCTTTTTCTTATACGCAGATGTAAAGGCGATGATTTTACCACGTAAAACCGCCTTTCCTGTTTCCCAAAATAGGTTAGGATTGGATAAGTGAGCTGCATTGGTGATCTGGAAGTCTGCCCAAGTATCTTGGAGTTGACGTAACACCTCCTGGTTATTTGCTAAGAAAGAAGGAAAGCGCCACGTTTTGTGAGATTGTGTGTTGTGGAGATAGTTGAGGGTTATGGATATGGGAGAATGGTCCGAAATAACTATGTCATGTATATCTGAGGAAGATGCGTATTGCAAAGCAATAGAATTGCAAAAAAAATAGTCTATTCTGGAAAGCGAATGGTGCACCGGAGAAAAGAAGGTGAATTCCTTCCCATCTGGGTGGGCTAAACGCCAAATGTCTGTTAGTTGCATTGCTTCCGCAAATGTAGACAGTAGTGTGAGTGTTGATTGGGACTCCGCAAGTGGGCGGTGATTGTGTTCTAGTGATTTTGACTTATCTTCATAGGCATTCATAAGTGAGTTGAAGTCCCCTCCGACTACTAAAGGTAGATGTATGTAGGCGGACAGCTTTGATGACAGGTCCTGAAAAAACTGTTTTGACGGTGAGTTTGGAGCATAAATATTGGTGAGGACCAATGATTGAGAGCCTACTTTGAGGTGTACCGCTAGGAATCTGCCTGCCTCATCAGTGTTTACCGAGATTATGTCAGGTGCGAGCTTTTTGTGTATCAGAATGAGCACACCTGCTTTATTATTGAGTGAGGGAGAACCTATAACGTGTCCTACCCAAAGTTTCTTCATACGAACAAAGTCAGATTGGCCTAAATGTGTTTCTTGGAGTAGTGCTACATCTGCTCTAAGTCGGCGGAGATGGCAGAGAATAGCCATTCGTTTATGAGGTGATCTTAAGCCCTTGACATTCCAAGAATAAATACGAATCATTAGGTCACATGATATGAGGTGAATACAGAGGTAGTGGACTTACAGTTTTGTAGGGTGGAGCCAGCTATCCGCCCATTACCGCCCAATCTCTGATGAAGTATGGTCGACTCCCAAGGAAGGGGTGATTCTCCAGAAAAATGTAAGGAAAGAGAGCAAAAGAAGGGAGAAAGAGAGTGGAACATGGTGGCCCAACCGGGGCCTATCAGAAGAGCAAAACAAACAAAAAACCATAACAGTGTATTGGACTTCACATAAATCTGCATGCTGTCCCTGTACTGGGACCAACGTGTCCGGGAAATAGCAGAGTAGTGATCTGCAGCAGTGACTCATTGGAGTTGTTGTGAGGGCAGGGGAGCATGACCCCCGTGCCTAAATGGCATCGCCAAAGGGAGAAGAGGCTCAACAAATCGAATGACCAGAGCGGAACTGTGGTCGAGGCAAGGCACAGAAAAGGGATGACACAGTCAGTATATGTATATGCTTTCAAGCAAAATGAGAGGAAAGTACCACAGGACCAACTAAATTATTGCTTTCTAACAACTGGTATAGCTATCTGTGGACTGAAGATGATAGCTAAAGGCACAAGAAAATTAAATTCAGTTAAACAAGGCAGGTGGTCCAAGTCGTGGGGTAAACCGTATAGCGCCTGAGAGAGTGCGCCAGCTCAGGATTGGCGAGATTTAGAGGGAGCAAAGTTAGTACGTGGGCGTTTCGGTGGATCTTTGCGAGGGCTTCGCTGATCTCTAGGGCCCGAGTTGCGAGGGTGAGGAGACGGCACACCATCCGTAGCCATCAAAGAATCTTGTAAATATTGAGCGGCTTCTTCAGGGTGGATGAAAGACTTTGTATCGCCAGAAGGTGTAGTAAAGCGGAGAGTAGCCGGATAAGCCAAGGTGAATTTGTAGCCCCTTTGGTGGAGCGTGGCACATATTTCCTGAAAGGCCTTACGTTTGCGGGATACTTCTTGCGAGTAATCGGCAAATAGGAGTAATTTGTGACCGTCTACTTGTAGGGATCGAAAATTGCGGAAGGAAGTAAGAATAGCCACTCGATCAGCGTAGTTGAGATACTTGACTATCACCGATCGCGGTGTACGGCGGTCATTCGAAGGCGGCCCCAGGCGATGAGCTCTCTCGACCTGACACAAAGTGGTTAGACCTAGAGCTGAGGGTATACGTGTGGAGCATAATTCTGGAAGCACCCCGGTGGAAAACGATTCTGGAAGGCCCACTATGCGCAGATTATTTCTGCGTGAGCGATTTTCTAAATCATCCAGCTTGTCTAGGATGGATTGGTGTGTACGATTGGTTTGAAGTGCACCTGAGCGCAGCGAGTGAACATCGTCCTCCAAATCTGACAGACACTGTTCCACTTCAGTTAAACGTTTACTATGATCACCTATGTCTTTTCTGATCTGTTCAATGCCTGTGGCTACTGCATGATCCACAGCTTGTGTGATTGTGGGCAGTAGAATGGCAGCAATTGCTTGTGCAATCTGGTCATATATTTCTGTGGGACTACAGGTGCCAGGAGTAGAGGTCAGGGCTGGTATAGTATTATCACTGTGTGCTGGGAGGGTGTGTACATCTGCACCAGCGTGTGTAACAGCCTCTGTGCCTGTGTCCATTGAGATATTATGGGCGGCGGCCATCTTGGCTGCAGGAGGGGGAGAGCCGCATCCCTCTCTCCTCGTGGTGGGACCTGAGCTCTGCGGATTCGGCAGGAGGAATCGCTCCATGCCGAAGGGACCGAGGATCGTGTGGGGGGGCCAGTGGGGAGCTCCTGGAGCAGCTGACAGGACTCCCCTGCACAGAATGCCGGCTTTATATGCGGGGATCCCGGGAGCCGCGGGTCTCACCTCCTCACAGCATCAGCGCCGGAACCGGAAGTCACAATTTGTGTTTTAAGGCCATAGTTTCACTATAAAGTTAAGTCTAATGACTTGTAATGTGAGATTGTCAGCTTGCATTTTTAAGAATCAGAAAATGTAACACTAGAATGAAACGACTGGAAAATTAGTAGCAACCGTACATTTTTTCCCCTGCAGGAGCAAATTGGGTAATGCTTTGCTAGTTTTTTTTGCCTCCCTCTGGATCAACTGGGGAGAAAGGATTAGGATTATAACTTTTTTTTTAATGGTTGAACTGGATGGACTTTAGTCTTTTTTCAGCCAAACTATGTAACTTACAATAAAAGCGTGATTCTTGTGAGCTACTATGGTGTATTTTATAATTTATAAAGTAAAACAATATTAAATAAAATTTAAATTTGCAAAACTATTTGTTTACTGAATAGTAAAATTAATCAATATATATATGATCTTTAAGGTTGTGTGCTTAATTATATATACTAGTGTATGTGCTGTGAAAAATTAAATATGTGGGTCGCTTACACCATACACGTACTCATACTCGTGTGTAACTAAAATCAAACATACAAAAGCGTGTTGCGCTCCACTAATATAAAATAAAAATTAATATGCTCCCAAAAAATATATATACCTTATATAATTTAAAAAATATATATATATATCTTAAACAATATAGTTTTTATAACATTTGTGATCCTACTGCGAATCCATGCTTATTTCCACTATCCATGAAATATTATTATGTGTATAAAAATTATACAAAAATTATATATAAAAATTATAAAAAATTTAATACAAAAAAAGTCCACACACTGATTCATTTTCCTCATGTGCTCCTTCACCAGTGTGCGCTCACCTGATTTTTATGACCAAACCGTTAAGTGAGGTCAAAACAGCTTGTGCCCTTTAAATGGACTTGTAGATGAAGAACAGTTTATATCCCTGTCCCAGACTGATGGATGGATGAGTGGAGTATTTCCCTTTTTCCAGCAGGGGGTCTTGTTCTTTTCCAGAGACCTAGTTTCCTGGATTTGGGTGGATGGATGGACTTATCCCTCTATCCTCTAGGGGGTCTCTGCTCTCCTTATAGATCCTCTCCTTATCTCTCCATGTGTGTTAATGTCATGTAATCAAAGAATATGATATAGTGCCTTATTTCCTTTTTATAAAAGTATTTATTAGGCTTTAAATATAATGCACTCACATTTTAAAAAACATAAAACCGCTTTGTTTTGCAATTTATATTGTCCTCTATGTGTTCTCCACACTCCTTTTACTCGCCATGTATTTTCCTTTAAGCGTTGTGACGTCAGAGCCCCTCCCCTATGCGTGGTATATATATTTTTTGGGAGCATATTCATTTTTATTCAATATTAGTGGAGCGCAACATGCTTTTGTATTTATGTAACTTGCTATCCTTAAAAAATACACCTGTTAATTATATACAGTTGCAAGAAAAAGTATGTGAACCCCTTGGGATTACGTGGAGTTTTGCATGAATTGGGCATAAAATGTGCTCTGAACGTCATCTAAGTCACAACAATAGAAGAACACATGACATGATCATATTGGATGTGTTGCTGACAGCTGTCCTACCCTTAAAAAACACACACCTGTTTTGGGTTTACTGGTTTCAAGAACCACTGTCTGATGTGAACCATGCCTCGCAGAAAAGAGCTCTCAGAAGACCTACGATCAAGAATTGTTGACTTGCATGAAGCTAGAAAGGGTTAAAAAAGTATCTCCAAAAGCCTTGATGTTCATGTGTCCATGGTAAGACAGACTGTCTACAAATGGAGAAAGTTTAGCACTGTTGCTACTCTCCCTAGGCATGGTCTTCCTGTACAAATGACTGCAAGAGCACAGTGCAGAATGCTGCATGAGGTAAAGAAGAATCCCAGAGTGTCAGCTAAAGACCTACAGAAATCTCTGGCACATGCTAACATTTTTGTTGACATATCTACAATAAGGAAAACATTAAACAAGAATGGAGTACATGGGAGGACACCACAGAGGAAGCCATTGCTGTCCAAAAAGAATATTGCAGCACGTTTGAAGTTTGCAAAAGAGCACCTGGATGTTCCACAGCACTACTGGCAAAACATACTGTGGACAGATGAAACCAAGATTGAGTTGTTTGGGAAGAACACAAAACACTATGTGTGGAGAAAAAAAAGGCACAGCACACCAACATCAAAACTTCATCCCCACTGTAAAACATGGCGGAGGGAGCATCATGGTTTGGGGCTGCTTTGCTGCCTCAGGGCCTGGACGGATTGTTGTCATTGATAGGAAAATGAATTCCAGAGTTTATCAAGACATTTTGCAGGAAAACGTATGACCATATGTCCGCCAACTGAAGCTCCGCAGAGGATGGGTGATGCAACAGGACAATGACCCAAAGCATACAAGTAATTCAACAAAACAATGGGTGCAACAGCACAGAATACGCCTTCTGGAGTGGCCCAGTCAGAGTCCTGACCTCAACCCGATTGAAATGCTGTGGCATGACCTTAAGAGAGCGATACACACCAGACATCCCAAGAATATTGCTACACTGAAACAGTTTTGTGAAGAGGAGTGGTCCAAAATTACTCCAGATCGTTGTGCAGGTCTGATCTGCAACTACAGGAAACGTTTGGTGGAGGTTATTGCTGCCAAAGCAGGGTCAACCAGTTATTAAGTCCAAAGGTTCACATACTTTTTCCTCCCTGCACTGTGAATATTTACATGTTATGTGCAATTAAACCATGGCAACATCTAATGTTTGTGTAGTATTATGTTCAGCAGACTGTGTTCTTCTATTGTTGTGACTTAGATGATGTTCAGAGCACATTTTATGCCCAATTCATGCAAAACTCCACGTAATCCCAAGGGTTCACATACTTTTTCTTGCAACTGTACTTTATATATGAATTTATCACATGTTAAATATTGCTGTTCTATCCAAAAATAGTTACTATCTTCCAAAGAAAACAAATTTATTGTCAACAATTGTGAAAAGTGTAGTAAGGCTGCAAACTCAGTTAATGTCAGGCTGCTGCAAACATCTACTCAAGGCCTTCTTAGGAACTGCAGTAAAGTAAGCTGTTCAACACAGAAGTAGCATGGCAACCAAAGGAAAATGTTTCATATTTTCTTAAGAAAGAGATTGATTCCTTTTTTAATACGTTATCAATCAAGGCAGCTAATATTCTTCCTGTAAATCATCCTAAAAATACAAATATTTTACTTGGCCGCCAATGTACATAAATCACTTCATAAATCACCAGAGAAACTAATCGTCTGCACACTCGTATTATTATCACAAGTCCCTTTATCATCATATGAAAACCATGATGTAAAATTTGTGACTATGTGTAAAATACTGTTGATTGATATGTATGTGGATGTTTTCATTCTTCCAAGCTTTTGTATAGCTAGTACAAGTTATTCTCATTTTAGTTAGGCACACTTTAGTAAGGTCATTGTATAGCTGGTAGTATTCAATTTTAGGTCATGGTAGAGCTAGTAGTATCCATGGTATAGCTAGTAAATGCAGGTCACGGTATTGCTATCAGTACTTAGTCACATTTTATTTTGACATACTTTAACTAAGTTGTTAGTAGTTATAGTTAGTAGTATTAATAGTATAGCTAATAGGTCACTACATAGTTTTTAGTAGCTAGTAGGGATGAGCCCAACTGCCATGGGTTGAGTTCAGGAAACTTCAAAAAGGTTTGGATGCTGAACATGAACCCCATCGGAATCAATTTGAGCAAAATCTGTATAATTAGAAACACCCAGTTTCTGGGCTATCAAGAAAGGGGTTGTAAACAAAATAGCATGGGAACTGCCCTGGGGAACTTGTACCAATGCAAAATAAAAAAAAACCAGGAGCCAATACTTAAAGGAGAAGTATGGAGTAGTACAAATAGATAGCATTAACTACCCTTACCACAGAACAGCTTTTCTTTCTTTCCTATGTTGCTCCATTTTTGCTGTATCCCCATTCCAAGCCCTGGTTAGGGCTGAGTAATGGTCCTCTTCAGGTTTGAAAGTTTGGAGTGGGTGATTACATCTGGAATGAGCCACCCCCCTCATCCTCTCCTCCTTCAGCTCTCTGCTGTGACCGCGCTTTCTTCACAGAGACACAAGCTGGAATGTGCCTGCCTGTCATGTGCCTCTGTTTCCATGACTTCACACTGTCAGCAAGAAACAGGGGTGCATACCATATGCTGAGGGCTTTGCAACTTCAGGAGACTGGACTGTTCAGCTTCTTCTCTGCTTCACTCTGCAGAGAGAGAACTGATAAAGTTTGGCAGTGAAAGCTCAGCCTGGATGGGAGGGGGAAGGAAGGAGAAGGGAGAAATCAGCTACATGTCATCTGTAAGTGAAACTCACACTCAGAATGACCTTGATGAGAAGGGGGAGTAGGGGGAGAGACTCTACTGTGTGTGAAGAAACTTAACAGCCTAGATGTTAGGGGTGAGGAGTGTGAGAAGAGCTGAAGCTCTGCTGACATCTTGGAAGCATGCAGACTGTCAGGAGCCGATGGCAGTCATAAGAGGGGGGTGGATACCAACTTCAATGTTGGGATGACGCTGCATGAGAGACCTCAACCCCTTTCCAAAGATATTTTCTTTGATTTCAGAAGAAAGGGTGTACATTTCAGAGGGCAGAAAATCATTTTTCATAGTAGAAGCTCACCAGGATTCAGATTATGCAAAAAAAATTTAACTCTTTAAAAATGTCCAATCTTTAACCATTAGCCGCCCGGCCAATAGCCGTTTGGCTGCCAGAAAAATGCATTAGATTTCTGGGTGGATGCCATATGACGTACTCCTGGGCATGCACAGTTTGCGCGCTTGCAGAGCCGCACAGAGGCGCGATCTGTCACCAGCCGTGTACCTCGGACACGGCCGATGACAGATCTGAGTACCGGCCCCCGTTGCCGGCACCATGTGACCTGCTGTGACCAATCACAGCAGGTCACATGACAGTTGTATACAAAGGATGGCTTCATTTATGCCATCCATTGTATACTAGTGTCTAGCTGTGAATGGTCACAGCGATCACATGCACATGTCACATCATCACAGCTAAGCACAAAAAAAAAAAAAAAAACCCTGAATGAATCGATGTCGTTCAGGTAAATGATTGCTTATAGCAAAGTAATTCTTTGCTATAAGCAAATTGTGTAAAAAAAAAAAATACTGATCACTTCCCCAAAGTAGTACAATGTTACTATGGTAACATTGTGCTACTTTGGTCATAGTGAAATATGAAAGAAAAATCTTAAAAAAAAGAAAAAAAAATTTAATAAAAAATTTAAAATAATAAAAAAAATTAAAAAAAAGATGTATATATATTTTTTTCATACTGTCACCAGTCAGTGTCCCTGATCACCGCCATGCCAGTTATATGATGATGCTGTACTGCACTGGTGACAGCATGTAAAAAAAAATAGTGAAAATAATTTTTAAAAGTTTTTCATTTTCCAAAAAATGATGACAAAAAAAATACAACTTCAAAAAACTCGCCATGCCTCTTATGAAGTACGTCAGACTGTCTACTTTGCAAAAAGGGGTCATTTGGGGGATATCTGTACTGTTCTGACATTCTGGGACCTCAAGAAATTAGATTGGCTGTCAGTACTTCAGGATTGATCAATATTCAGAACTATACCATAGTTTGTGAACTCTATAACTTTCCTACAAACTAAAAAATACATCCTAATTTGGGTTATTTTCACCAAAGACATGTAGCAGAATACATCTTGGCTTAAATGTATGAAGAACAATTATTTATTTGCAAACTTTTATAACAGAAACAAAGAAAAACGTGTTTTTTCAAAATTTTCGGTCTTTTTTTGTTAATTTAGAAAAAAGTAAAAACCCTGGAGGTGATTAAATACCACCAAAAGAAAGCTCTAGTTGTGTGATGAAAATGATAAAATTTTAGTTTGGGTACAATGTTGTATGACCGCGCAATTGTCATTCAAAGTATGAGAGTGCTGAAACCTGAAAAATGGCCTAGGCAGGAAGGGGTAAAAGTGCCCAGTATGGAAATGGTTAAAAATAACATACCTGTGGGGGTGCCCTAATCCTGCCTGTGAAGGGGTGCGTTTCCATTATGTACTGTACAGAAAGTGCTGTAGTAGTACTGACACAGACAGCAATAAAAACTGAACTTTCTTATCCCTCTGCATTCAATCTTTATCTCAATTTTTTTTGCTTTGTTTTAAAAGAAGCTGACAATGAATGTAATTTACAGCAATTTAAACTTTATACATTTTAATGTCACCTTTGCTGTAGCACATCCTACAGCAAAAATGTTTGTCCTCCAAAAATTCATACTACACCGTGTTCCAAATTATTATGCAAATTCTATTTAAGTGTCACAAAGATTAAATATTTTGTTTTTCAATTTAACTCATGGATGGCATTGTGTCTCAGGGCTCTTTTGATCACTGAAAACAATCTCGGACACCTGTGATAATTAGATTGGCCGGGGAGTCCAATTTAAGGAAAAACTACTAAAGGACGGTGTTCCACATTATTAAGCAGAGCACCATTTTTAAGCAATATGGGGAAGAAAAAGGATCTCTCTGCTGCCGAAAAGAGTGAAATAGTTCAATGCCTTGGACGAATTATGAAAACATTAGATATTTCATGAAAACGTAAGCATGATCATCACACTATTAAGAAATTTGTGGCTGATTCAGAGCACAGACGGGTTCGTGCAGATAAAGGCAGTTAGGAAGATTTCTGCCAGATCCATGCATCGGATCAAGAGAGCAGCTGCTAAAATACCATTACATAGCAGCAAACAGATATTTGAAGCCGCTGGGGCCTCTGGAGTCCCGCAGACATCCAGGTGTAGAGTCCTCCAGAGTCTTGCAAATGTGCATAAACCTTCTATTCAGCCACCACTAACCAATGCTCACAAGCAGAAATGGCTGCATTGGGCAGAAAAATACATGAAGACTCATTTTCAAACAGTCCTGTTCACTGATGAGTACCATGCAACCCTGGATGGTCCAGATGGATAGAGTAGTGGATGGTTGGTGGATGCCCACCCTGTTCCAACAAGGCTGCGACGTCAGCAAGGCGGTGGTGGAGTCATGTTTTGGGCCGGAATCATGGGAAAAGAGCTGGTCGGCCCCTTTAGGGGCCCCGAAGGTGTAAAGATGACCTCTGCAAAGTATATGGAGTTATGACTGACCACTTTCTTCCCTGATACAGAAGGAAGAACTATGCTTTCCGTAATAAAATCATCTTCATGCATGACAATGCACCATCTCATGCTGCAGATAATACCTCTGCATCAATGGCTGTTATGGGATAAAAGGAGAGAAAGTCATGGTGTGGCCTCCATCCTCCCCTGACCTCAATCCTATTGAGAACCTTTGGAGCATCCTCAAGCAAAAGATCTATGAGGGTGGGAGGCAGTTTACATCCAAACAGCAGCTCTGGGAGGCTATTCTGACATCTTGCAAACAAATTCAAGCAGAAACTGTCCAAAAACTCACAAGTTCAATGGATGCAAGACTTGTGAAGCTGCTATCAAATAAGGGGTCCTATGTTACAATGTAACGTGACATGTTAAAATGTTTAAAAAGTTAAAATGTTGTTAAAAGTTTGATTGAAATAGCTTTTGATTTCAGTAAATATGCTGCAAACACAACAAATTACAATTTTCAGTTCTTTACAACCTATAAAGTGTTTTGAAACTTACTGTGCATAATAGTTTGGAACAGTGCATTGGAAGTTTTTCATGTTTAAAAAAAATACTGTTATCATTAGGAGGTTTGTTCAATAAAATTTGAATTGTACTCTTAATAGTTGATAACATGAGAATTATGCTGACTGTTATTTACATCAATTATTTAGGTAAATAAGAAAAATATAATTTGCATAATAATTTGGAACAGGGTGTAGACCCTTTGGGGTTTATTTACTAAAGCTGGAGAGTCCAAAATCAGACTCCCTTCTGCATAGAAACCAATCAGCTTCTAACCTCAGCTTGTTCAATGAAGCTTTGGCAATGAAACCTGGAAGCTGATTGGTTTCTATGCAGAAGGGAGTCTGATTTTGGACTCTCCAGCTTTAGTAAATAAACCCCTTTGAGTCTGGTTTGAATTTTGTTTTTTTTTAAAGAAATATTTAGGAGATTGCGCATGCGCGGCCGGCAGGATGGACATGTCCCTGTAAAGCTCCGTCTCACCATTGGGTAAGACAGCTGCCCGCCGGCGGATCCCGGCCCGCACAGCTCAATAAGTGGCTCCGGTCTCCGTGGCAACCCCCCCTGACTTGATCCAGCATGGTCAGGGGAGCGCCCCGTCACCAGGCTCCGCCGCCCAGCAAATCCATAAAGGAGGCCCTGGCCAAAGCCTCCTCCAAGATGGCCACCGCTCCATCCCCTGGCAGCAAGCATGCTGCAAAAGCATATGCAGCCCTGCAGGAAACACAGCCCAGCCATTCCTGCGCATCAGAGGTAAGTCTGACATTGGTAATAAGGGATTCAGTGAGCGCTAACCGACACAGCAGCTGATACACTAAAAAGGAAAAACCATAAACCTTCAACCAGACAATATAAGATAGATAGTGCAGCGCTAGATGATATATGACTATACCAGTATTGAAGATGGTGCAATATCCCTTGCTTAAATGTCAGCAAATGTGGACCACATACACTATATGTGACCACACATACTGTATGTGACCTTCCCAAGAGCTGAAAAAAGGGAAATAATGACGTGAACTTCACACAACTTCACTTCACAGTAAAAAACGCACAATATGAATGCACAATACAGTCCAGTCATCAAAGAAACACAGATAAGTGTATCTCGATAAGATCCTTATGATGCATGTAGTCCGGCGATGTGCAGAAGAAGTGAATAAATTGCGCACTCACCGGAAGCACAATTTAAATTGTGCGTTTGTGTCTCATACACCAAAGATCACTCCGACTGTAGATGAAGGGAAACTCTGAACAGGTGGTTCTATGATGAAAGGTAACACATCTGGGGATTCCTTCTGGCAGACAGGCTCCAAAACAGGATCAGCTGAATATTTCTCTGGGCCTTGGGGTAATCACCTGGTGGTCCTGAGGAATTAAATGCTCGATGTGGAGCAAAAAGGAATACCCATAGTGTAGTATTTAAATCAAATTTAAAAAGATTTATTGTATATTAGAGCAAAAACACTTAACATGAGTATGAGAATAAAATCAATCCTTGTGCACTAAGGATATCATGAATGACACACTGACCAGCTGGTATAGAAGAGTGGCCGCCGGACCCCCTTGATCCGGCGGCTTGGCGTCACGGCTAGCAGGGGCTCCTCCTTGACGCGCGTTTCGTATCACACGTACATCATCAGAAGGAATAAGAGCTCTTATTCCTTCTGATGATGTACGTGTGATACGAAACGCGCATCAAGGAGGAGCCCCTGCTAGCCGTGACGCCAAGCCGCCGGATCAAGGGGGTCCGGCGGCCACTCTTCTATACCAGCTGGTCAGTGTGCCATTCATGATATCCTTAGTGCACAAGGATTGATTTTATTCTCATACTCATGTTAAGTGTTTTTGCTCTAATATACAATAAATCTTTTTAAATTTGATTTAAATACTACACTATGGGTATTCCTTTTTGCTCCACATCGAGCATTTAATTCCTCAGGACCACCAGGTGATTACCCCAAGGCCCAGAGAAATATTCAGCTGATCCTGTTTTGGAGCCTGTCTGCCAGAAGGAATCCCCAGATGTGTTACCTTTCATCATAAAACCACCTGTTCAGAGTTTCCCTTCATCTACAGTCGGAGTGATCTTTGGTGTATGAGACACAAACGCACAATTTAAATTGTGCTTCCGG
This sequence comes from Staurois parvus, assembly GCF_062004578.1. Taxonomy (NCBI): domain Eukaryota; kingdom Metazoa; phylum Chordata; class Amphibia; order Anura; family Ranidae; genus Staurois; species Staurois parvus. The sequence continues at coordinate 9,930,054 of NW_028317855.1, read as the reverse complement.
TGAGTGCGCAATTTATTCACTTCTTCTGCACATCGCCGGACTACAAGTCTGACATTGACCCAGAGACCCCCACACAAGCTTCTACACCTGACCTTATGCCCCCTGACCTACTCATGCGCTTTGAGAGGATGCTGCATAAAGCCCTGAAACAAACCTCTGACCGCATCACAGCCACGCTGTCCAGAGAAGTTTGCGAACTAGGACAACACACTGCTGCCCTGGAACATAAAGTAGATGACCTTGATGAGTCATTTCAGACACATGCAGATGACCTTGATCTTCTGTGTGATGAAAACGCAACGCTGCAAGCGCTTCTTGAGGACTTTGAAAACCAGGCAAGGCGCTCAAATTTAAGAATCCCTGCACTTCCTGAATCAGTCATCGACGTCCAATCAACCATCACAGCGCTATTCCAAGAGCTTTCCCCAGCCATTCCATTGAACGCCTGGAAATGAACAGGGTTCATAGGGCACTAGCTCCACGATGCTCTGAGGGCCCGCCACATGATATCATAGCCATACTCCACTTTTTTTGCACTAAAGAGCAACTCCTGCAAGCAGCCCACAATATGGAATCCCTGAAGTTTCAAGGTTACACCTACCAACTGTTTCAAGAGCTCTGCCCCACTACTATCGCTAAACGCAGAGCTATGAAACCTCATCTGCAAGTGTTCCAGCAACACGGTATACCGTATAGATGGAGCTTCCCCTTCGCAGTGCGTTTCCGATACCAAGCCCGAGACTTCACCTGCAAGACTCCTGATGAATTGCTGGACACCCTGCGGAACCTCCAGCTACACTCCCCAACAACACCATCAGAAAGCTCCAAGCGGAGATCCGCATCCTACTCGCCACAGAAATCCCACGCTCTGCCGATGGTCAACTCAGCATCCACAAATGAGGGCATTTCTCATCACCAGCTCCGTCTTCACAAGACACCATGGACTGAGTCGCATCAATCAACTCCTGTCTTACCACATACACCAGACTGCGTTGAATTCTGCCAGTGCAAAAGTTGACACCCATGGTGCCTGTTCTCGCCTCACACTCCGATGCAGGCGTTGTGTATCATTATGCTAGCCCCCAGGGCTCGTTTTGTTTTTTGTTTAATCTTTTTTTTTTTTTTTTTTTATATGTATTGGGAAAATTTTTTTTGTTTTTTCCCGCAAGCTGAAGGTTATCTTGAATTTTGTCTCTCCTATATCCTTGAGAGCTTGTTGAGCTTTATATACTATTTTTGGCATTATTTTATTCTGGTTGTATTTCAATATATGTATGGGGACTTCAGTTCTGGCGGCATGAGAAACCACATCTGCTCAACCTTACTGGCCTGCCTTCACAGCCAATGCCGCCCGAACTTAGGACCCCTTGACTCCTTTGGGAATCTATTTACCTGCCATTTCCCCGGGATCTATTTACCTTATATTCATCTTAATGCTGTCATCCCCACGGTCCGCATACCTGTGCACTCTCCACTAGCATCTGTGGTATTGTTCATTTAATACCACTTGGGCTACTATTGTTCCCTGGACCACCCTATTTTTGGGTGTCCCCGGGGACCACCTTCTAGACCTAGAATGGCCCTCTACATCCTTTTCCTGACACCTTTTCCTAACTCTATCCTCCCCCCCTCCTTCCCACATGGCTCCGCAACCTCCCCTAGCCTCCTATACCATCTAACTGCTTCACATAGTGACTACCAGATTCCCCCCAGCTGGCAATACCTTACTACTCAATATGCCATACACTCTCCCCATGGGTTCTTTAAATATTCTCCCCCTGAATGTGCAGGGCCTTAACATAGAAACGCAATAAGGCTTTCCGCTCCTTTGCATCACATAAAGCCCATATACTTTGCCTACAAGAAACACACTACACTCCCAATTCTACTTCCAAGTTCTTTGGGCCCTGCTACCCACAGGTCTACACGGCCTATGCCACAACCAAACGCCTTCCACTGCACGACACCCTTTACACTGTGTACTGAGATCAAAGACCCTGAGGGTCAGTATCTCCTGCTAATCGGACAACTCTTAGATGAGGACATTACCATTGTTACATATTATGCCCCGAACCAAGGTCCCCTACCATTTCTTTTCCACTTAATATTGGTTATTGATCACCACAAACGAGGTACTCTGTCTGTGGGGATTCAAATTGTACCTTATATCCCTTCCTTGACAAGTCCCCTCAACCTTCCCCCCTTCCTACCCCCAAGCAAACCTTCCAAGCTATACTACAGTGTTATTCCATGATAGATACCTGGAGAGAACTTAACCCGATTAAACGCCAATATACTTTCTACTCTCACCCTCACAAGACCTTCTCTAGAATAGACCACATTCTCATAACTGCTAGCTCCTCCTCCTGGCTTTTGGCCTCTGAAATACATCCAATTCCTTGGTCAGATCATAGCGCTGTACTCACATCCATGACCTTTCTGGCTGCATCCCCTACTGACCCCTCCTGGATCATCAATGACAACTTGCTAGCAAACCCAACCCATTGCTCAGAAATCGAAGCCGCTCTCAAAGACTACTTATCTCTAAACCATATCCCTGACATTTCTCCCCTCCTACTTTGGGAAGCGCATAAACCGGTCCTACGTGGATTCTGCATTAGCAAAGCGTCCTTTTTAAATAAAGAGAAAAGACAGCAACGCCTTTTCCTTGAACAAACCTACAACTAATCTCATCAAGCATTCCAAGCGACCCCTTCCCCAGCCAAATGTGAAGCTCTCGAACGATCTCGACTGGCCCTTGATCTTTTCCTCACGGATCAGGTGGAGCTTTCACTTCGTAGATCCTGACACAAATACTATACAAAAGCAAATAAACCGAGTACCTTTTTAGCTCCTTCGCTTCGTAGGCCTGATCAGATCACCAGATCTATTCGGTTACGCACCTCTTCTGGCAAACGCATCTTACAAATCTTTCATAAACATCTCTCACAACTTTACTCTTCCTCCACACCCTTTGACCCTTCCCAGGCTGACACCCTCCTGGCCTCCCTCTTCTTCCCGAAACTTTCGGAGCACCAACTAACAGCTCTAGAGCAACCCATCACCCCAACCGAAACCTTAAATGCCATTAAATATTTAAAGCTTCGAACACGCCCAGGACCTGATGGTTTTTATGCCACATATTAGAAGGTGGGTAAATTTTTTTTAATGCCCATCCTCACTAATGCTTTTAACGCCATATTATCAGGCCATACTTTTCACCCATAAACAGTACAAGCCAACATTTCAATGATCCCAAAACCAAATTTGGACAACACGCAGTTGTCCAATTACAGGCCAATCTCTCTCCTCAACATTGATATCAAATTACTAGCTAAAATTCTTTCCACGCGCCTCAATTCGTGTATAGGATCTCTAATCCACAATGATCAAGTGGGATTCAGTCCAACTTGACAAGCCAGAGACAACGTCAGACACGCAACTCTCTTGGCACATATTGCTAAATCTCGCAACATTCCCACCTGTTTCCTGTCCTTAGACATATGGAAGGAGTTAACTCGTGAGAAGTTCTGTGTAGGAGCAGGCTATAGCCTTGAATAACAGGTGTCGTATGAGACATTGAAGAATGAACATAGTCATATGTGACACTTTGGGTAGTGATATATGAGTGTTCAAAAGTGTAACTCTCAGGTAAGAGAAGCAAAGATGTCATACACACAGGGAACAGCATTATATACATGTATAACAACAAACCCTGCATATGCAAACTAGGGTTAACACAGCCTCAGGTAATGGTGGTAGATAAACTAACAACTCTAGAGCCCTGTAGGAACAAGTGTTGATTAGGTTAAAAAAACATTCCGGTGATGTATAAGTGCCATTTTTGGATGTAAGCGTCAGCTCTGCAGGTGCTAGGTGAGGATAGTAGATTGAGTCTGCCCAGACGAAGAAGATGATTGAGATCCTGTTTTACGTCCGATATGGTTGGTGGTGAGTTTGAGACCCATTTTTTAAAAATAGCTCTTCTCGCTACCAGTAGACAGGTAGACAGCCAAGGTTCATTGTTCCTGAGAGATGAGATCTGTGTAGTAGAGGTGCTGTAGCAGTTTGTTCCAAGTTACCAAAGAGGAGAAGTAGTGAGTCTTTAGACATTTGAATACTGGTGATAAATGTCATGAAGCTGGTTACCTGGTCCCAGAAGTTGGATATGGAGGGGCAGAGCCAGAATCTGTGTTGTAGAGAAAGCATAAAACATCTGCAGAGTGGACAGATGGGCATTGAGGGGTTGAGTCTCGAATAGGTACAAGGCATATATGCACGATGCATGATTTTGAGCTGTTGCTCCCTCCAGAACTTATTTGAGTTGAAAGCACATGTGGTGTTGAATCCTGTTAATATTTTTTCAGCTGTGAATGCGTTACTAAAGTCTTTGACCCAAGAGATTGCTGATGAAGAAGTTTCCAAAGGTGTCGCGTAATGCATATTTAGTGGAGTGAAGATGTAAGATATTTTGTATTTTTGACTTTGTACCAAGGTGTCAGTTAGCGAGGTGTGGAACCTGGTGGTTTTGATTGGAGCGATTGAGTTCACGAAGTTCAGAACTTGCAAAACATAAGAAGTGGTGGGAGGGTAGATTAAAGTATAAGTATGTTGTAGAGGCATGGGAGAACCAGAAGAAGTATCAAACAATTGCATTACATATACAAGATTTTGTGTGACCCAAGTTGCGTAAGCGGCGTATTGTTGAGAGAGAGGGAAAGAAGGATTGTTGTAAATTGGGAGATATCAGGATAGCCATGGGGAAACCCCTAACTTGAGTCTAACCTCTTTCAATGTTATGAGAGTGTCCCATATAAGTGGGTTGTGTTTTAGGTGTGATGGAAGCGAGTTGACATTAGAATGCAAAAGAGCAGTTAGGTTGTATGGGTGGACCAAAGCCGTTTCGAGATGAAAGTTTGAATATTTTGATGACTGGGTCAAGCAATCACAGTATACAGTTGCAAGAAAAAGTATGTGAACCCCTTGGGATTACGTGGAGTTTTGCATGAATTGGGCATAAAATGTGCTCTGAACGTCATCTAAGTCACAACAATAGAAGAACACAGTCTGCTGAACATAATACTACACAAACATTAGATGTTGCCATGGTTTAATTGCACATAACATGTAAACATTCACAGTGCAGGGAGGAAAAAGTATGTGAGGCCCTAGCTTAATGACTTCTCCCAGAGCTAATTGGAGCCAGGAGTGAGCCAACCTTGACTCCAATCAGTGTGATGATATTGGATGTGTTGCTGACAGCTGTCCTGCCCTTAAAAAACACACACCTGTTTTGGGTTTACTGGTTTCAAGAAGCACTGTCTGATGTGAACCATGCCTCACAGAAAAGAGCTCTCAGAAGACCTACGATCAAGAATTGTTGACTTGCATGAAGCTGGAAAGGGTTACAAAAGTATCTCCAAAAGCCTTGATGTTCATGTGTCCACGGTAAGACAGACTGTCTACAAATGGAGAAAGTTTAGCACTGTTGCTACTCTCCCTAGGCGTGGTCGTCCTGTAAAAATGACTGCAAGAGAACAGCGCAGAATGCTGCATGAGGTAAAGAAGAATCCCAGAGTGTCAGCTAAAGACCTACAGAAATCTCTGGCACATGCTAACATTTTTGTTGACACATCTACAATAAGGAAAACATTAAACAAGAATGGAGTACATGGGAGGACACCACGGAGGAAGCCATTGCTGTCCAAAAAGAATATTGCAGCACGTTTGAAGTTTGCAAAAGAGCACCTGGATGTTCCACAGCACTACTGGCAAAATATACTGTGGACAGATGAAACCAAGATTGAGTTGTTTGGGAAGAACACACAACACTATGTGTGGAGAAAAAAAGGCACAGCACACCAACATCAAAACCTCATCCCCACTGTAAAACATGGCGGAGGGAGCATCATGGTTTGGGGCTGCTTTGCTGCCTCAGGGCCTGGATGGATTGTTGTCATTGATGGGAAAATGAATTCCAGAGTTTATCAAGAGATTTTGCAGGAAAACGTACGACCATCTGTCTGCCAACTGAAGCTCCACAGAGGATGGGTGATGCAACAAGACAATGACCCAAAGCATACAAGTAATTCAACAAAACAATGGGTGCAACAGCACAGAATACGCCTTCTGGAGTGGCCCAGTCAGAGTCCTGACCTCAACCCGATTGAAATGCTGTGGCATGACCTTAAGAGAGCGATTCACACCAGACATCCCAAGAATATTGCTACACTGAAACAGTTTTGGGAAGAGGAGTGGTCCAAAATTACTCCAGATCGTTGTGCAGGTCTGATCTGCAACTACAGGAAACGTTTGGTTGAGGTTATTGCTGCTAAAGGATGGTCAACCAGTTATTAAGTCCAAAGGTTCACATACTTTTTCCTCCCTGCACTGTGAATGTTTACATGTTATGTGCAATTAAACCATGGCAACATCTAATGTTTGTGTAGTATTATGTTCAGCAGACTGTGTTCTTCTATTGTTGTGACTTAGATGACGTTCAGAGCACATTTTATGCCCAATTCATGCAAAACTCCACGTAATCCCAAAGGGTTCACATACTTTTTCTTGCAACTGTATATGTAGGAAGCAGAAGAGGTTGTAAAGTCGTATATTAGGTAGCCCAGACCCCCCCTCGCTCTGGGGGGTGCTTTACAATTTGTGTAAAGCAATGCTTGAGTGTCGGCCTTTCCACAGGAAATTGGATATTGCTGTATTTAATTTTGTTATATCTCCATGTCTAAGAAGGAGTGGGATAGTCTGAAGAGGATATAATAGTTTTGGGAAGCTCACCATCTTGAAGAGGTGGGATCTTCCAAGGAGCGATAATGGCAGGTCTTTCCACATCTCCAATTCCCCTATAATTTTAGCTATCGTTAGTGTGACATTCAGCGTGTACAATGTCGAGGCGAGTTTCCCTATCTTTATACCAAAATATGTGATACGGCTGTTTGCAAGTTTAAAGAGCGAGTTCTGTGTCCAGGAGGGGGGACGAACATGATATAAAGGGAGTATTTCACTTTTAGAAAAGTTGATACGTAGGCCTGAGCAGTGGCGATAGTCGGAGAAGAGATAACGGATGTATGGTACATCTAGGGTTGGATTGGAAGTGAAGATTAGGATATCATCTGCAAATAACGCATTACGCAAATCTTACTGACCTATTTGAATTCCACTTCTTGTGAGTAATAAGAGCAGTTTATGCCCATCTATTTGTAAAGAGCGGGAATTGCGGAATGAATTGAGGATGGCCACTCGATCAGCGTAATTGAGGTATTTGGCGATTACAAACTGTGGCGTGCCTCTGTCATTGGAAGGTGCCCCTAGGCGGTGTGCTCTCTCTACTTGGCATGATGAGGGTAATACCAGGGCTGCAGAGATGTGCATAAGGCATCATTCTAGGAGAGCACTTGAGTTGTAGGATTCCGTAAGGCCCACAATGCGCAGGTTATTTCTGCGCGAACGGTTTTCCAAGTCATCTAGCTTTAAAATATTTTGTTGCATGTGTTTGGTCAGATAAGCGTTTAGCATGATCGCCCAAATCTTTTCTAAGTTGCTCTATGCCCATTGATACTGCTCTGTCTACAGCTTGAGTAATAGTAGGTGAGAGTAATGTAGGAACAGCCTGTGCTATTTTCTCATATTGATCTGTTGGGCAATGAGTCTCAGGATGTGCTGGGATTGCATCTGCCTGTGTCTCTGCCATACCTGTGTCCATGCTGTTGGCCATCTTGGCTGCAGGAGGGGGAGATCTGCATCCCTCCATCCGCGTGGCAGGACTGGAGCCTGGAGGAGCAGGCACAAGGTACCGGTCCATGCAGGGGGGGTGCCGATATGTAGGGGGGACCCTCTGGTAGCGTTTGCCAGATTTCTCTCGAGTGGGGAGCAGAGGTTGTAGGCAGGTGGATCCGGAGCAGCGGGTCTCGTGTCTGCTACATGCGGCACTTGAAGTCCCCTGGTTTGAATTTTAAGGAGGTACTTAATGCAAAAAAAAATGTTTGAGGTCCCCATAATAATCCATAACAGACCCTTAATCTGAGCATGTGACCTGGTTAGCCAAGAAAGGAGGGGAAGAGTGTATACCCCCTCCAGGCCACATGCCCAAAGCATCTTGTTTCCATACTGATGAGGACAAGGGCCTCTTCCCCACAACCCTGGCTGATGGTTGTAGGTGTCTGCAGGTGAGGGGCTTATTGGAATCTGGAAACCCTCTTTAATAATAAGGAGACCCCAGATACCACTTACATTGTACCCTTACTCAGTCACAAAAATAAATACACCCAAACATTTGAAAAGTCCTTTATTAAAAAAATAAAAATTCCCCAAAAAAGTCCCTCATTGCAAATCCATCATCAATCGTGATTCCGGCCACCCATCAACCTGCTAAAATAAATACCTGGTGCACATGAAGGATCCTGACAGTACCACTAGCTGAATGATAGCTCCATGACTATCATCAGCTATATAAGGGAAGGGGCAAGGATGGTGGTGTCATCAGCAGTTCCTGGGGGCACAGCAGGTGAAAGCACCAGGGGCAACAAAAACCATCTCCAACTGTGTTGAACAGGTCCAGTTGAATCTAACTTCTACTGGCTATACTGTATATTGAATGATTAGGATTGAAGTACCAACAGAAATAAGAACTTTCTTCTCATCTGGCTAGACACTGATTGTGCTGTATATGTGTGCTCTACAGGATCTGTCCAGGCATTCTCTAGGAAAGAATTGTGACCAGTTAGATTTTATTGCCTAATTCTAATTGTTTTCCCTCTTGCATTATAGGCAGGGGTGTCTGGAAGTGCACACCCTCTTCCAAAGGCATAAACATGCATGTCTACCTGATTTAAACATGCACGTTTATGGAAATCTTTTTGTTTGTTCCCCGAATTTTTGTTAACGCGGATCTACATTGCTGGATGATAGGGTTGACAATGGGTGTACATCATGGGCAGGGGCGGACTGACCATTTGAGCACTTGGGCACTGCCCGAGGGCCCGGGGTCAGTAGATGGGCCCCATGAGATGCCCCTGGTACCTTTCATTGGCTTTTTCATAGGCTTTTTTGGGTGTGGGTGAGGACACAGGTGCCCCATGATCCCCTATTGCCCGGGGGCCCCATGAGTTTTCAGTCTGCCCCTGAGCATGGGTCTTATTTTTTTTAACAAAGTAGGTTTAACAAACAGTGTGTCTGTATTTACTGTTTCACATGAGGGGCATTATCTAATTATTGTTAAAGTGGGGCTCCAAATTCCAATTGACACCCTGTCTACAGTTCCCCCACAACCATTGGGCCCTTATGCTTTTTTTCTTGCTATTTTTGCATGCCCCCCCCCCCCTTAAAATGCATACCAGACCCCTTAAAATGCATACCAGACCTAATGGCCTGGTATATAATTTATGGTGGACCCTATGTAATTTTTATCTGTGTTAGGTTGTAGTAGTAGATTGTATATATTGTGCAGATGTGCCACTTCATAGGCAGGTGCAGGTCATCCCAATGGCATGTTATTTAACCGCCTCCCGCCCGCCATATAAGGTAATGATGGGCGCAAGGTGGTTCTCTCGTTCTGGGAGGACGTCATATGATGTCCTTCCTCTCTAACCTCCGGTAGCGTGTAGTGCGGCGATCGGTGGTGCGCTGTGTCCCTTGGACACAGCGGATCACCGATCAATGGAAAGAATCAAAGATGTTGGATTGGTCATGTGATCAGCTGTGTCCAATCACAGCTGATCGCATGTAAACAGGGAAATGCCAGTTATTGGCATTTCTCTCCTCACGAGCTGTCATGCTGACAGCTCGAGAGGAGAGACGGTAATCGGCATTCCTCGGAGGGGACATGTACACTGATCATCAGGGCATTGATGATCAGTGTGCCCTGTGATCAGTGTAGCCCCAGCAGTGCCACCTGTCAGTGCCCATCAATGCCAGCTGTCAGTGCTCATCAATGCCACCTGCCAGTGCCCATCAGTGCCTTATTAATGCCACATATCAGTGCCTACCAGTGCACATCAATGGTGGGGTGCCACCAGTAGAAGAGTTGGTCCAGTAGGACCGCTTGGTAGTATGATTTTAGGTGTGGAAGACCAGCTCCACCTCTGGAGGGTGGGCGTATTAGGAGATTTGTGATATATCTAGGTCTTTTCGAATTCCATAGGAATTTGTTCAATATCGCTTGGAGTTTAGAGAAGAAGGTGTAGGGAACTGGGATAGAGAGTGTACGGAAAATGTAGAGTATTTTAGGAAGTATGCACATTTTAACAGTTGCTATTCTGCCTAGCGTCGACAGATTAGCTGTACATAGGCTCTTAAGTTCCTGTGGGATATTTTTGAGTAGTGGTTTGTAATTAGCCGTATAAAGTTGGTTAGTATTGGCGGAGAGCTTAATCCCTAGGTAGGGGATACTATGTTTTTCCCACGTGCAAGGGAAATGTTTAGAGAGTAGGTTTTGTGTTACTATGGGAGTATATAGGTTTAATATTGATGACTTAGGTTCGTTGAGTTTGTAGTATGAGACCGCTGTATAACTCTGGATATGCGCGTGTATCGCTTGGAGCGACTTATATGGGTTTGTTATCATTAGAATAATGTCGTCCGCAAAGAGACTAAATTTTGTGTTAATTATGGAGAAATTCAATTCCCGTGAACTTTGGGTCGTCTCTGAGGTTGGCTGCTAACGGTTCGATAAGTAAGGCAAAAATAATGGGGGATAGGGGCAACCCTGTCTGGTTCCATTGGATATGGGGAAGGGTTGGGAGAGCGTGCCATTAGTTAGCACTCTGGCAGTAGGTTTGAAGTAAAGGGATAGGATCGCTGAAAGCATCCAGTCTGTTATGCCAAATTTTTGGAGTGTGTCATAAATTGCCAGTGAATTTGGTCAAATGCTTTTTCCGCATCTAGTGATAAAAGGAGGGATGGTCGGTTATCGGATTCAAGGTGATGTAGCAGTGATACTATTCATCTAGTAGCATCAGGAGCCTGTCTACCAGGTATGAATCCTACTTGATCTGGGTGGATCAATGTAGGTAAGTATGGAAGTAGTCTTTGGGCAATTATTTTGGCATATATTTTTATATCCGTGTTAAGTAACGAGATCGGTCTGTAATTTTGGGCCAGTTGGGGGTCTTTGCCCGGTTTTGGGATAGTAGTGATTATTGACTGTAACATGTCCGGGGGGAATTCCCCATTAGAAGCAACATGATTATAAAGGGCGGATAAGTGTGACTTAAGATTGGGTGCGAATGCTTTGTAATATTCGTTGGTGAAGCCGTCGTTCCCTGGTGATTTGTTTAACGGTAGGATGTTTATGGTTTTTTTGATTTCTATGGGTAAGATCGATACGGAGAGAGATTCGAGTTGGGACGTAGTAAGGCGGGGAAGGTTGGTATTATGTAGAACGTTTTCAATGGAGAGAACTGTAGGTTGGGTTGTATTAGGGGTCCTTTATGTTATAGAGGTTCTGGTAGTAAGACGAAAAGGCATTAGCTATATCCTGGGGGTTTGTTAGGGGAGAGTGTGTGGTGGGGTGCTGAATTGCGGAAATTTTGATTTTAAGCCGCCTTTGTTTGACAGTTTTAGCGAGAAATGAGTTAGATTTGTTGCCGAGTGCATAGAATTTAGTCCTCGTTTTTTGGAGATTAGAGTCGTAGGTGTGCAGTAGAATGGTACGCAATTTGTTTCTGTCTAGGTTAAGGGCTGCGGAGGTGGAGGGGTTTGGGGTGTTTTTGTTAATCTCTTCGTTAAGGTGGATGGAAGTTAAGAGTTGGTCAATTTGTTGGGATCTCTGTCGCTTAATACGGAAATTTAATTGTATAAGGATACCTCTCATGTAAGCTTTGTAAGTTTGCCAAAGTGTAGTAACAGAGATATTAGGGGTGGCGTTGGTAGTGAAAAAGAGGTTGTGGGCTTCTAGGATGTGCTTCTGGTGTTCCGGAGTTTTTAGGAGTGAAGAGTTAAGTCTCCGAATGGGTGGGATTTTCGATCGCCGAACGTCATCCAAGAAAATATGGATTGGTGCGTGGTCTGACCGGGTTATAGTTCCAATGGTGGATGAAGTCACTTGTTGTAGCTTCCATTTGTCGGTAACAAACATATCTATTCTTGAATAGGAGAGGTGGGGAGGGGAATAGTAGGTATAGTCTCTTTCGGTACCATGTTGGCACCTCCATATGTCGTACAGATCATGGTCATGCAAAAAGTGGGTAAGAACAGGTTTGGTGGATTTTTTGTTAGATGATGAATCTATGAGCGGGTTGCTCGTGACGTTGAAATCTCCGCTGATGATGAGTCTACCTTGTTTGTGGTGAGAGATGGTTTTGTAGAGCTTGCGGTAGAATTGCAGCTGTTTACTATTCGGGCCGTACACGTTCACCAAAGTGTGGGTTATGTCATTTATCTGACATATTAAGATGTGGTAGCGTCCTTGTGGATCTGCTGTTTTCGAGATGGCGCGGAAGGAAAGAGAATCGTGGACGGCCTTTCTTCTTTTTGGAATTGTTTGCCATAAATATTTGGGAGAAACGGTGGAGATGTAGGGTGGGTGTTTTCCCTGTAGCGAGATGAGTCTCTTGTATAAAAAGTATGTCGGCTTGGGATTTCCGGGCTTCTTTGGAAAGCAGCAATCTCTTGAAAGGGGAGTTTAGGCCTCTAACATTAAGAGAAGTAATAGTAATCATTTGTACGTGATTTATTGAGGTGTATTATTGGTATAGTTGTTCTTTGAAAGAATCGGGACTTGAGAGTCTCTCTGAGAAGGAAAGTAGTAGCGTGGCTGTGGTATAGATCCAGCTCGATTGGAGATACAGGGGGAGTATTCCTTGTTGATTCAGGGTTTCCATAGTTTAAGGTATAGGTGTATAGTTGGTGGTGCCATGGTGAAAGGAAGGTAAGGACACAAAGGGGAATAAAAACACACTTGCAAAAAACGCAAGTAAACTGAGCAGCTAACATTGCTACTTCAGAACTGGGAAGCTTGAACTGGCTTTGACCACCAAAGTGGTCAAGTCGACCGTAAGCAGGCAAGGTGAGCATCATCGGGTCTAGGCCGATCGCCAGAGATTTGTGTCTTGAAAAGTGACCTCTGAGGGGAAGGCATAGGTGCGCCTGAGCGTGAGGTGAGCTGCGTTATTAGCTATGTTGCCTCCATAAGATGAGCGGAATCAGGTGTAGCGTCCTGCCCGTCCGCAGGGAGGATGTTCCAGGCTTTGAGCAAATCTAAGCCTGCTTCTAGGGTTTTGACGGTGAGAGTTCTGCCTTGTCGTCGAACTAGTAACTTTGTGGGGAAGCCCCATTGGTAGGCGATGCCATGGTTTCTAAAGGCCTTAGTAATGGAGACCAATTTTTTCCTGTTAAGTAGCGTGGCTTTGGATAAATCCACATACAAGCGGAGATTTGCATGCGATGGCGGGAGTGATGGTGGGTTTCTATCTGCTGTCATAATTTTCTCCTTGGTGTGGTAAAAGTGTATGCGGGTCAATACATCTCTTGGGATAGACGCCGACAAGAATGACGGCTTAGGTAGTCGGTGTACTCGATCGATCGCGAGCTCTACGTCAGATAGTGATGGGAGGAGGAGTTTGAGATATTGTTGCAGGTAGGGTAGCAATAATTCGTTAGTAACTGATTCAGGAATCCCTCTGAATTTAATGTTATTGCGACGTGAGCGGTCTTCTAAGTCGGCCAGTTTTAAGTTGATTTGTTCGATATCAGACGAGTGGTCCGCGTGGGCGTCGATCAAATCATTATGTGCTGTTATTATGTCTCCCATGTTACTTTCAATGTGGCGTATTCTACATTCCTGCTTTTGTATTGCGGTTGATCTGTGGTTCAGTGATGTGAAAATGTCGTTATGCAGAGTTTGTCTTAGCGAAGTAAGCATGTTTTTCATAGAGACTTCTGTCAATGGCAGGTCAGCTGCAGGGAAGGCATCTATGCCTGGTAGGGCTGTAGGAGGAGGTTGGGGTGGGTTGTTTAGGGTCTGGCAGAAGGGGTCAGGGTCCTGGTCAAGTCGTGGCCGAGACTTGGCTGGGCTGCTAATTGTGGGGGACAGTGGGGGTGACAACTCACCAGGGTCCCCTGGATATAGCTGGTACTGCAGCCTAGGATCTCCTTTCTGGGACCTGTAGTCCTCCTCGTGGCCGCCGCTGGTGTCCTGTGTGCTGCTCCGGGCGCCATCTTGGATCTCAGGCAGGACAGCAGGGAAAAATTTTGTAAGTTTCCTCGGCTGCTCCAGGTTTTTTTTCCTCCAGGGCATAGCTTTAGACGTGCGGGCACAGATTTGCAAGGTGAGGGGGTGGTTATTGTTCCCCAGGGTCGGTGAGTGCCGGTGTTTCACTGGCAGATGGACGGAGCGGAGCTCAGTAAGCGTCCATCTAATAGCCGGCCGCGCATGCGCCCCCCAATGCCCTAATTTTAATTCAGCCTATGTTTCTTATGTGCTTCTTAATGCTTACTTGTATTTCCTTTTTTGTGCACCCTACATATTACTTAAGACAACGATATTCAAGTACATTAACAACCATTCTAGTGTTACAAGTGATACGATGGTTAATATCATATCCTTTCTTAGTAATCATTGATTACTCTTAAACTATTGCTATAGGCAGTACATTTTCTGCAATAAAAATACCCCTTCATATAATAAAAGTAGAAGACTAAAAAGCCATAGAGTTTCATCTCATTTTGTCCATAAATGTGCTTAACTTCTATGCTGAAGAACAGGTAATTGGAGGGTGCTAGTACATCAGAAGCCTGTCACAGAAAGCGAAACAGTGGATATTCACAATGGAAACTTTGTAAAGTAAGGGGAGGAACACAAAGTTTGATTTGAAATGCTTCCTCTAAGTTGGAAGGTCTTTATGGTGTAAGATGAGGAAGGAGGTGAAGGGACAAATATACACCATTTATTTCTGAAGAACAGGGAAGGTCCAGAACACATAAAATTACAGGTCTATGAAAATCTTTTTATACTTTAATTATAACCTTGATTTTTTTGTTTACTCTGTATTGATATTTTTAGACTAAATCATTTTAGATATAAATGTAAAAGTAACTCCTGAAATTGTGGTTACCAAGAATCCAGAGATTGGCACCTTGGACTGAGGGACAACTTTCTGAAGGAGTAACATGGTAATATATGATGGAAGTTATACCTGTGCGTAAGTGTTTAAATTGTGAGCACAATATCCTCACACAGGGCATATATTCTTTTTCCTTATTATATGCATTAGTACACTAAGGATCATCTGCCAGTGTATCTGTTGGATAAGGAAATTGAGCTGCTGAACATCAGACTGTGGAGAACCAACATAAAGTGGTGGTCTTGATTTTGAACATAGAAGGAATTTGAAACAGAATCATGAGAATATGCAGCAATGAGAGATGGGTGTGCATATTGTACAGGTGGCACACCTGCTGTGGAAATTAATCTAAAGTTCAAATGACGTCTGCCTACAAGAAAACAACAAGAATTGTGGATGTTGACCACTGGAAGTAAGGTAGCAAGAATGTACAGAGCACCATTATCGTATAAGATTATTTTGTGTAAATTGGTAAGGACTGCAGTGGGGGATTGTGTTACACTGTGGGATTGATTTACTAAAGGCAAATAGACTGTGCACTTTGGAAACTGCAGTTGTACTCTACAAGTACAGTTGTCTCACAGCTTAGTAAATGAGTAGAAGCTCAGCTGACTTCCATCATCCAATCACGTGCAAGCAAAAATGCAGTTTTTTTCTTTTCCTTGCATGTTATTGTGTATTCTTTGCAAAGTGAAGCTTTACCTCATTTACTAAGCTTTGCTGCAATTGCACTTGCAGAGTACAACTGCATTTTGCAAAGTGCACAGTCCATTTGTCTTTAGTAAATCAACCCTCATATCTCCCAAACATAGTATTAAGTTGTATGATGAAGCATGCAGAGTCTGAGGGTGCTCAAGAAAGAGAACATTGGTGACAGCTTAAATGGAATACAGGATTTATGTGCAGAGTATGTTTATGCTTAAGAAAATCAGCAATGTCAGTCTTTGGCATCTATGTGCAGTGTCTGTTGCACTCAAGAAAAGCAGAACTTTAGGAGCTGAAAATCCTAATAACACTGGTCAACATCTGTAATTTGTACATCTGAACATTTGTAAATGAACATTTTAAAAACAAAGAACCATATAAATATTTGTGATTTTACTGGGTTAATTGCTGATAGAGCGTTGAATCTATACCTACAGTGCTCAGCATAAATGATTTTAATCAGTATCTCAATGAACACAAGAACAATTTCCAAAATTGTGCTAAAACTGAGTTTTATAGAACATTTGTTTAGCTCATTAGCTCAGGTTAATAATATATGTTAGAATACAAAATATTCAGTTTTACTCAAATTAGTTGATGCAAAAATGAATACACCCCACAACAAAAATGACTACATCTGGTATTTTGTATGACCTGATGTATGTCCATGATTTGTAAGGACAGCGCCAAGTCTTCTAGGCATGGAATGAACAAGTTGGCAACATATTGCAACATCAATCTTTTTCCATTCTTCAAGAACAACCTCTTTTAGAGCCTGGATGCTGGATGGAGAGTGAAGCTTATCTCTTCAGAATTTACCATAGGTGTTCGATTGGGTTAAGATCAGGAGACAAATTGGCCACTGAATCACTCTCATCCTGTTCTTCTTCAGAAACATAACAGTGGCCTTAGATGTGTGTTTTGGATTATTGTCATGTTAGAAAAGTGCACGACAACCAAGGGCATGGAGTGATGGTAGCATTTTCTCTTTCAATATAGAGCAGTACATCTGTGAATTCATAATACCATCAATGAAATGCATCTCCCCAACACCAGCAGCACTCATGCAGCCCCACAGAAGGACACCATGTTTCACTGTAGGCACCATGCATTTTCTTGTACTCCTCACCTTTGCAACACCATACAGGCTTGAAGCCATCAGTTCCGAAAACATTTATCTTGGTCTCATCACTCCAGCGTATAGAGCCCCAGTAGTTTTCTTTTTCAGCATGGACCCTAGCAGATTCTAGGTGGGCTTTTTTTGTGCATGAGCTTTAGGAGAGATTCTTCTGTGGACGACCCCATGCATGCCATTCCTCTGCAGTGTATGCCGTATTGTGTCACGGGAAACAATCACCCCAGTTTGGCTTTCTACTTCTTCAGCTAACTGCAGTGGACTTGCATAGTGATTTTCTTCAACCCTTCTTATCAGAAGACACTCCTGTCAAGGTGTTAACTCCAGTGGATACCCTGGACTTTTCTGTGAGATGATTGTAGTTCCATCTTTGTTACATTTTTGTATCACTTTTGCTACAGTATTCTGACTGATAGGTAAAGCTTTGCTGATCCTCTTGTAGCCTTCACCTTCTGTAAAGAAATTATTTTCTTTCAAAGACCTTGAGACATTTCTCTTCCATGCAATGCCATTGCTGACAACATGAAATGGGAAGAGGTTTTCTTTGTTTATTAAACCCCTTTTTTAATCAACTGTCTGCTGGACACCTGTTTAATGAATAATTAGACTCACCTGTAGTTGAAATCTTGTTAACTAGGATTGTGTTGCCTAAAATATAGCTTTGCTTCAAAGACTTTTTTGTGTGTACAAATGAACGCATCTTGTTTGCAATCAATGTACCACAGTTGTGTGAGTATTTTGTAGTATAATGTCCTATAGCAAATGTTGATTTCTGAAAGGAAAGGAAAGGCTTTCTGACAAATCTGTTGGGGTGTACTTATTTATGCTGAGGACTGTATGTGTGCCTGTGGCATACCCTTTAGAGATGAGCGAATTATTCAAAAATTCGATTCGGCTGATTCGCCGAATTTGAGGAAGAAATTCGATTCGATGCAAATTTATTCGCTACGAATTTAACTTATAAAAAGGGTTTCTAAGCTTCAGAGAGCCTTTAAATTAGTGCAGAACACTGTACCTTTAATTTAAATGCCCTTGGAGATGAGGAAGGAGAAGGAGAAGGATGAGAAGGAGAAGGAGAAGGATGAGAAGAAGGAGAAGGATGAGAAGAAGGAGAAGGATGAGAAGAAGGAGAAGGAGAAGGATGAGAAGAAGGAGAAGGATGAGAAGAAGGAGAAGGAGAAGGATGAGAAGAAGGAGAAGGATGAGAAGAAGGAGAAGGAGAAGGAGGAGAAGAAGGAGAAGGATGAGAAGAAGGAGAAGGATGAGAAGAAGGAGAAGGATGAGAAGAAGGATGAGAAGAAGGATGAGAAGAAGGAGAAGGATGAGAAGAAGGATGAGAAGGAGAAGGATGAGAAGAAGAAGGATGAGAAGAAGAAGAAGGATGAGAAGAAGGAGAAGGATGAGAAGAAGAAGAAGGATGAGAAGAAGGAGAAGGATGAGAAGAAGAAGAAGGATGAGAAGAAGAAGAAGGATGAGAAGAAGGAGAAGGATGAGAAGAAGAAGAAGGATGAGAAGAAGAAGAAGGATGAGAAGAAGAAGAAGGATGAGAAGAAGGAGAATTCCAAGCCGGCAAAAAGTGTATCTGCAGAGCTCCGCTATTTCTTAGCGGAGCTCTGCAGATACACTTTTTGCCGGCTTGGAATTCTTCTTATTTTCATCCTACTTCTTCTTCTTCTTCTTCTTCTTCTTCTTCATCCTCTTCTTCTGAGGATGAGGATGAGGATGAAGAAGAAGAAGAAGAAGTAGGATGAAAATAAGAAGAATTCCAAAACGGCAAAAAGTGTATCTGCAGAGCTCCGCTAAGTGTATCTGCAGAGCTCCTCTATTTCTGACAGTTCTCTGACATTCACATTTACAGCGGTTGAAACATTGTATCTATTTGTTTCCATAAATGGAAACAAATAGATACAATGTTTCAACCGCTGAGCTCTGCAGATACACTTAGCGGAGCTCTGCAGATACACTTAGCGGAGCTCTGCAGATACACTTTTTGCCGGCTTGGAATTCTTCTTATTTTCATCCTACTTCTTCTTCTTCTTCTTCTTCTTCTTCATCCTCATCCTCTTCTTCTTCTTCTGAGGATGAGGATGAGGATGAAGAAGAATAAGAAGAAGTAGGATGAAAATAAGAAGAATTCCAAGCCGGCAAAAAGTGTATCTGCAGAGCTCCTCTAAGTGTATCTGCAGAATAGAGGAGCTCTGCAGATACACTTTTTCCCGGCTTGGAATTCTTCTTATTTTCATCCTACTTCTTCTTCTTCTTCTTCTTCTTCCTCTTCATCCTCATCCTCATCCTCTTCTTCTTCTGAGGATGAGGATGAGGATGGAGGATGAGGATGAGGATGAAGAGGAAGAAGAAGAAGAAGTAGGATGAAAATAAGAAGAATTCCAAGCCGGCAAAAAGTGTATCTGCAGAGCTCCTCTATTCTGCAGATACACTTAGAGGAGCTCTGCAGATACACTTTTTGCCGGCTTGGAATTCTTCTTATTTTCATCCTACTTCTTCTTATTCTTCTTCTTCATCCTCATCCTCAGAAGAAGAAGAAGAGGATGAGGATGAAGAAGAAGAAGAAGAAGTAGGATGAAAATAAGAAGAATTCCAAGCCGGCAAAAAGTGTATCTGCAGAGCTCCGCTAAGTGTATCTGCAGAGCTCCGCTATTTCTGACAGTTCTCTGACATTCACTCCATACAGCGGTTGAAACATTGTATCTATTTGTTTCCATTTATGGAAACAAATAGATACAATGTTTCAACCGCTGTATGGAGTGAATGTCAGAGAACTGTCAGAAATAGGCTATTTCTGACAGTTCTCTGACATTCACTCCTCAACCGCTGTATGGAGTGAATGTCAGAGAACTGTCAGAAATAGCCTATTTCTGACAGTTCTCTGACATTCACTCCATACAGCGGTTGAAACATTGTATCTATTTGTTTCCATAAATGGAAACAAATAGATACAATGTTTCAACCGCTGTATGGAGTGAATGTCAGAGAACTGTCAGAAATAGCGGAGCTCTGCAGATACACTTAGCGGAGCTCTGCAGATACACTTTTTGCCGGCTTGGAATTCTTCTTATTTTCATCCTACTTCTTCTTCTTCTTCTTCATCCTCATCCTCATCCTCTTCTTCTTCTTCTGAGGATGAGGATGAAGAAGAAGAAGAAGAAGAAGAAGTAGGATGAAAATAAGAAGAATTCCAAGCCGGCAAAAAGTGTATCTGCAGAGCTCCTCTAAGTGTATCTGCAGAATAGAGGAGCTCTGCAGATACACTTTTTGCCGGCTTGGAATTCTTCTTATTTTCATCCTACTTCTTCTTCTTCTTCTTCTTCTTCTTCTTCTTCTTCCTCTTCATCCTCAGCCGGCTTGGAATTCTTCTTATTTTCATCCTACTTCTTCTTCTTCTTCTTCTTCTTCTTCTTCATCCTCATCCTCATCCTCTTCTTCTTCTTCTGAGGATGAGGATGAGGATGAAGAAGAATAAGAAGAAGTAGGATGAAAATAAGAAGAATTCCAAGCCGGGAAAAAGTGTATCTGCAGAGCTCCTCTATTCTGCAGATACACTTAGAGGAGCTCTGCAGATACACTTTTTGCCGGCTTGGAATTCTTCTTATTTTCATCCTACTTCTTCTTCTTCTTCTTTTTCTTCATCCTCATCCTCAGAAGAAGAAGAAGAGGATGAGGATGAGGATGAAGAAGAAGAAGAAGAAGAAGTAGGATGAAAATAAGAAGAATTCCAAGCCGGCAAAAAGTGTATCTGCAGAGCTCCTCTATTTCTGACAGTTCTATGTCAGAGAACTGTCAGAAATAGAGGAGCTCTGCAGATACACTTTTTGCCGGCTTGGAATTCTTCTTATTTTCATCCTACTTCTTCTTCACCCTCATCCTCATCCTCTTCTTCTTCTTCCGAGGATGAGGATGAATAAGAAGAAGAAGAAGTAGGATGAAAATAAGAATTCCAAACCGGCAAAAAGTGTATCTGCAGAGCTCCGCTAAGTGTATCTGCAGAGCTCCTCTATTTCTGACAGTTCTCTGACATTCACATTTACAGCGGTTGAAACATTGTATCTATTTGTTTCCATAAATGGAAACAAATAGATACAATGTATCAACCGCTGAGCTCTGCAGATACACTTAGCGGAGCTCTGCAGATACACTTTTTGCCGGCTTGGAATTCTTCTTATTTTCATCCTACTTCTTCTTCTTCTTCTTCATCCTCATCCTCATCCTCAGAAGAAGAAGAAGAATGAAAAGAAGAAGAAGAAGAATGAAAAGAAGAATGAAAAGAAGAAGAAGAATGAAAAGAAGAAGAAGAAGAATGAAAAGAAGAATGAGAAGAATGAAAAGATTCTTCTTCTTCTTCTTTTCATTCTTCTTTTCATTCTTCTTCTTCTTTTCATTCTTCTTCTTCTTCTTCTTTTCATTCTTCTTTTCATTCTTCTTTTCATTCTTTTCATTCTTCTTTTCATTCTTCTCATTCTTCTTTTCATTCTTCTCATTCTTCTTCTCATTCTTCTTTTCATTCTTCTTCTCATTCTTCTTTTCATTCTTCTTCTTCTTTTCATTCTTCTTTTCATTCTTCTCATTCTTCTTCTCATTCTTCTTTTCAATCTTCTTCTTTTCATTCTTCTTTTCATTCATTCTTCTTCTTCTTTTCATTCTTCTTCTTTTCATTCTTCTTTTCATTCTTCTCATTCTTCTTTTCATTCTTCTTCTCATTCTTCTTTTCATTCTTCTTCTTCTTTTCATTCTTCTTTTCATTCTTCTCATTCTTCTTTTCATGAAGAAGAAAAGAAGAATGAGAAGAATGAAAAGAAGAATGAAAAGAAGAAGAAGAAGAATGAAAAGAAGAATGAGAAGAAGAATGAAAAGAAGAATGAAAAGAAGAATGAGAAGAATGAAAAGAAGAATGAAAAGAAGAATGAGAAGAATGAAAAGAAGAATGAAAAGAAGAAGAATGAAAGGAAGAAGAAGAATGAAAAGAAGAATGAAAAGAAGAAGAAGAAGAATGAAAAGAAGAAGAAGAATGAAAAGAAGAATGAAAAGAAGAAGAAGAATGAAAAGAAGAAGAAGAAGAATGAAAAGAATAATGAAAAGAAGAATGAGAAGAATGAAAAGATTCTTCTTCTGCTTTTCATTCTTCTTTTCATTCTTCTTCTTCTTTTCATTCTTCTTCTTCTTCTTTTCATTCTTCTTTTCATTCTTCTCATTCTTCTTTTCATTCTTCTCATTCTTCTTCTTATTCTTCTTTTCATTCTTCTTCTCATTTTTCTTTTCATTCTTCTTCTTCTTTTCATTCTTCTCATTCTTCTTTTCATTCTTCTTTTCATTCTTCTTCTCATTCTTCTTTTCATTCTTCTTCTTCTTTTCATTCTTCTTTTCATTCTTCTTCTCATTCTTCTTTTCATGAAGAAGAAAAGAAGAATGAGAAGAATGAAAAGAAGAATGAAAAGAAGAATGAGAAGAATGAAAAGAAGAATGAGAAGAATGAAAAGAAGAATGAGAAGAATGAAAAGAAGAATGAAAAGAAGAAGAAGAAGAATGAAAAGAAGAAGAAGAATGAAAAGAAGAATGAAAAGAAGAAGAAGAAGAATGAAAAGAAGAAGAAGAAGAATGAAAAGAAGAATGAAAAGAAGAAGAAGAATGAAAAGAAGAAGAAGAAGAATGAGAAGAATGAAAAGAAGAATGAAAAGAAGAATGAAAAGAAGAAGAAGAATGATAAGAAGAAGAAGAAGAATGAAAAGAAGAATGAAAAGAAGAAGAAGAATGAAAAGAAGAAGAAGAAGAATGAAAAGAAGAATGAGAAGAATGAAAAGATTCTTCTTCTTCTTCTTCTTCTTCTTTTCATTCTTCTTCTTCTTTTCATTCTTCTTTTCATTCTTCTCATTCTTCTTTTCATTCTTCTCATTCTTCTTCTCATTCTTCTTTTCATTCTTCTTCTCATTCTTCTTTTCATTCTTCTTCTTCTTTTCATTCTTCTTTTCATTCTTCTCATTCTTCTTTTCATTCTTCTTCTCATTCTTCTTTTCATTCTTCTTCTTTTAATTCTTCTTTTCATTCATTCTTCTTCTTCTTTTCATTCTTCTTTTCATTCTTCTCATTCTTCTTTTCATTCTTCTCATTCTTCTTTTCATTCTTCTTCTCATTCTTCTTTTCATTCTTCTTCTTCTTTTCATTCTTCTCATTCTTCTTTTCATTCTTCTTTTCATTCTTCTTCTTCTTTTCATTCTTCTTCTCATTCTTCTTTTCATGAAGAAGAAAAGAAGAATGAGAAGAATGAAAAGAAGAATGAAAAGAAGAAGAAGAAGAATGAGAAGAAGAATGAAAAGAAGAATGAGAAGAATGAAAAGAAGAATGAAAAGAAGAAGAAGAATGAAAAGAAGAAGAAGAATGAAAAGAAGAATGAAAAGAAGAAGAAGAAGAAGAAGAAGAAGAATGAAAAGAAGAAGAATGAAAAGAAGAATGAAAAGAAGAAGAAGAATGAAAAGAAGAAGAAGAAGAATGAAAAGAAGAATGAAAAGAAGAAGAAGAATGAAAAGAAGAAGAAGAAGAATGAAAAGAAGAATGAAAAGAAGAATGAGAAGAATGAAAAGATTCTTCTTCTTCTTCTCATTCTTCTTTTCATTCTTCTTCTTCTTTTCATTCTTCTTTTCATTCTTCTCATTCTTCTTTTCATTCTTCTCATTCTTCTTCTCATTCTTCTTCTCATTTTTCTTTTCATTCTTCTTCTTCTTTTCATTCTTCTCATTCTTCTTTTCATTCTTCTTTTCATTCTTCTTCTCATTCTTCTTTTCATTCTTCTTTTCATTCTTCTTCTCATTCTTCTTTTCATTCTTCTTCTTCTTTTCATTCTTCTTCTCATTCTTCTTTTCATGAAGAAGAAAAGAAGAATGAGAAGAATGAAAAGAAGAATGAAAAGAAGAATGAGAAGAATGAAAAGAAGAATGAAAAGAAGAAGAAGAAGAATGAAAAGAAGAAGAAGAATGAAAAGAAGAAGAAGAAGAATGAAAAGAAGAAGAATGAAAAGAAGAATGAGAAGAATGAAAAGAAGAAGAAGAAGAATGAAAAGAAGAATGAAAAGAAGAAGAAGAATGAAAAGAAGAAGAAGAAGAATGAAAAGAAGAATGAAAAGAAGAAGAAGAATGAAAAGAAGAAGAAGAATGAAAAGAAGAATGAAAAGAAGAATGAGAAGAATGAAAAGATTCTTCTTCTTCTTCTTCTTCTTTTCATTCTTCTTTTCATTCTTCTCATTCTTCTTCTCATTCTTCTTTTCATTCTTCTTCTCATTCTTCTTTTCATTCTTTTTCTTCTTTTCATTCTTCTTTTCATTCTTCTTTTCATTCTTCTTCTCATTCTTCTTTTCATGAAGAAGAAAAGAAGAATGAGAAGAATGAAAAGAAGAATGAAAAGAAGAAGAAGAATGAAAAGAAGAATGAGAAGAAGAATAAAAAGAAGAATGAAAAGAAGAATGAGAAGAATGAAAAGAAGAATGAAAAGAAGAAGTATTCCAGTACAGCAAAAAGTGTATCTGCAGAGAGCTCCGCTATTTCTGACAGTTCTCTGACAGTTCCTTCACATTTACAGTGGTTGAAACATTGTATCTGTTTCCGAATAAAAACATCTGTATCCTAAATGGAAACAAATAGATACAATGTTTCAACCGCTGTACATGTGAAGGAACTGTCAGAGAACTGTCAGAAATAGCGCAGCTCTCTGCAGGGACACTTTTGCCGGCTGATCGGGAAAAATCCAATTCGTGCTAGTATGCTAATATTCGGATTCGACGCAAATCGAATTTTTCCTGAAATTCTAAACGAATTCCACTTTGCCTGGTTCGATTCGCTCATCTCTAATACCCTTGCTAAAAGGGTGAAACAGCTAAGGAAAACAGCTGATCCCTGGGTGTCAGAAGTGTGCTGAAATCTTTTTCCATTTTTGTTTATACATAAAGGCCTTGGTAATTAAGGCCCTCACCTTTAGCAGACATGATGCGGGGAAGCTTGATATGTTTTACATTTATTCAGTTGGCTCCAGGACTTAAAGTAGAACTATAGGCAATTTTTTTTCATTTTGGATAGAGTGAGGAAGGATAATAACTCCTGTAAGTTTTTTTCCATCTATGTCCCTTTGGGGAGATTTGCTTTCACTTCCTGTCCCATAGCCAAAAGAGTAAGTGAAGGAAATCCCTGCAAATTAGGGAAGTCCCTTGGAACCCCCCCAGGTTTCCAGAACTAGTGTCCCCATTGGAAGACCTTCCCACGATTACTTTTCTGAGGATGGTCCACAATTTGGGATTTTCTTTTACTTTAAGTTCCAATGATAATGGTAAACAGGACAAATAGAGAGGGTGAATCTCCCTAACAGGGGCACAGGCAATATAAAATAACTAACCAGTGATCTAATCCCTCTCCACTTGGAAAGGATCTAATTTTAAAAAATAATTGAAAAAAAAATCCCTCTCCACTTTTCCCAAAACTAAAGAAAAATATTTTTTATATCATTATACTTTAAGAGTGGGTCTATATTTTGTGAAAGAGAGTAAGCCAGATTCCAAAAGAACCAAGGCTGATAAGTATGATAACAAAATAATAATCACAGGACTGCCCAGGGGTGGTGGTCTCTCTTGACGTTGAGAAATTTGATTCTGTGGAGTGGGGCTACCTCTGGGCAGTCTTGGTGAGCTTTGGCTTTGGTCCTAAATTCATCTTTTGGATCCGTCTGCTGTATGTCGACCTGACGGCCAGGGTTCAGAGGAATGGTGCTCTTTCTGCTTCTTTTCTCCTGGATAGAGGGACAAGGCAGGGATGCCCTCTGTCCCCGGGCCTCTTCATAATGACTTTGGAACCTCTGGCAGTCCTAATTCACAATGACCCCATGGTGCAGGGTATCACTGTAGGTCCCCTGGAGGAGATACTATTCTTGTATTCTAATTAATCTCTCCTGTATCTGGCCGGTGCCTCCTCTTTCTTTGGACTGCAATGTCTATTATTGATATGTATTAACTGGGACAAGTCAGTGCCTTTCTCCTTTCACAGCCTTGCCCTTGCCCGCTTCAGTGGGTTGATCAGTTCACGTACTTGAGAGTGCGAGTTAGTGGAAATAGTTATTCAATAAATCATTCGGCAACCTATACCTGAAAATATTCTAATAGTGAATCCCAAATATGTAACCCAAGAAAAAGTCAAACTTTCACCCTTGAAAGCAAATATTAATAATGAAGCCTTTTCCTTCACCTCAACTCAAAAACCAAACACACCAAAATTCTACAAATTAAAGTCCACAAATTATTGTCCAAAATTTAGTGTCCAGGGAAATTTAGTGTCCAAAAAATAAAATTTAAGTGTCCAAAAATATAATTTGTAGTCCACCAAAAATATCTCAATCCTGTGTATCCAATTTTATTATTCCAACACCACGCGATACCTCGAAAAAATAAAACTAAAATAGTGTATTACCTTCCAATAAATATAACCTTCAAATAAATGTGTATGCCTTATAACAAAGTACATGCGTCTTTTCTATCTTTATGAGAATTATGGGGAAGTGAAGGTGTACGCTATATACAATGAATGAAAGCTTGGAAGTGACTACTAAAAACATCAGAATAACCCCTAAAGCTTGATTTTACTCCATGAGGGTAATTGTATGCATTCTTGCCATGTAGAGGTGGTCACGGAGTGTTCACTTTATTTGTTTTATTTTATTTATTAATTTATTTAATTTTATTTAATTTTATATTTAAATATATTGGGGTTTTTTTTGGTTTTGGAGTGTACACAATTTTTCACTTTTTATTAGTTTATTGGAGTGTACACAGAGTGATTTTGCATGATTCACGCGTTACTCACAGTTGAATCTATAGATGTTATTTTTGCACATAGATATATAATTTTTGCACAGATATAGTATATACTTATTTGTTATAACGTATATACATTTATTTGAAGGTTATATTTATTGGAAGGTAATACACTATTTTAGTTTTATTTTTTCGAGATATCACGTGGTCCAGAATGTTGGAATAATAAAATTGGATACACAGGATTGAGATATTTTTGGTGGACTATAAATTACATTTTTGGACACTTAAATTTTTTTTTTTGGACACTAAATTTCCCTGGACACTAAATTTTGGACAATAATTTGTGGACTTTAATTTGTAGAATTTTGGTGTGTTTGGTTTTTGAGTTGAGGTGAAGGAAAAGGCTTCATTATTAGTGGAAAAAGTGCTGCTTATTTGGACAGAACTTTTCATCCTTTAGTGACTCAATTCACACGGAAATTTACTGTAATTTTGTGGAAGTCTCTTACCTTGACCCCAGTTGGGAAAGTGAACTTAATAAAAATTATATTATTGACCAAATTTCTCTATTTCTTTAGGAATACCCCGGTCCCTATCCCGAAGGCTGTTTTTCTCAAATTGGATGGCATCATTGTGCCATTTGTGTGGCCTGGGAAGACCCCTTGCCTGGCAAAGACAATTCTGCAACTGCATTTGTTCTGGGGCAGCTTAGGCCTCCCTAACTTTCAACTTTATTATTGGTCTACGGTGCTGGTCACAGTACATTGGTGTTTCTCTCAGCCCATGATTAATTCAGCAATAATGTTTAAGGCACCCTTGGTGGGTTCTTATGCCTTCCTCAGTAATTTGATAGATGAGTAGGCCTTGGAAAAAAGACCACAGGCCCTATGTGAATATTTTATCAGAAATACGTTTACATTTTATGGGGTTGCATTCAATGTATATGTGCAAAGAGAGATCACACAAACACTTGTAGGTATAACATAATTAAGTAATCGCAGATACAGATAGAGAAAAAGTAATAATATTATAAAATATAACAAGAATACTTAACTAAAGATGCTGTTTCTGCCACGGGTCCCACCATGATGGCGTGGCTAATGATCAGATAAGATGCACGTCCAATGGCAGCTCTTAGATAAGACAGTTATTTCAATTTCTATCTGTGTTATATAGGAATTGTGTGTAAGGAATGGCCAACCCACACTGCAAATAAAAAGACCTTCTAAAGAAGATAGCACATTTCTGAAAGGAGAATAGTGGGCTAGCTTGATTTGTTCATATAGTCATTTTACAATGACATTCCTATATCATGAAGTCATTTTAAGTAACCAGGATATTGGAGTTCATTATTAAATTTTGTGAGACAATTAATAAGGTAATATGAAAAATGTAATTTCCCCATCAGTGACCATTCGAGTCTGGAATCAGGCTAGGGAAATTTATAGGAAGCTTTCTACCTTCCCATCTCATCTTCCCTCTGGGGGAACCCCACACTCCCACATCTCCACCAGATCCTTGACCCACAGTTGTGGGCTTCCCTTGGATTACAACTTTAAAACATTTTATCTCTGAGGGGAAGCTGCTGTACTCTCCAGCACTTAAGGTGAAACACCACCTGTCTAACAATATGTACTTTTGTTACTTGCAACTACACCATGCTGCCACCATGCTCCCACTATTGCTGCCCAATTCTCAAAGCTAGTTAAACTGAAGTCTGATTCTGTTGAACACCTACTTACCTCAGGTGAGATGGGGAAGCCGCTGTCCTCCACCTACCTCCAGATTTCTGTGGCCCATACCCCCAAGCTGACTGAGAATTATGACGGCTGGCAGGGGGACATTCCTGGACTTTTAGAAGACAACTGGGGTGACTGTATTTCCACCTATGTCACTTCTATGAAATATTGTATAAAGACCTGTTCACACATCCTATTTTACTTTTGGCTAACATTTACCCTCAATACTCTTAATAACATTTGTGACCTTTCTTTAAGACTTGATCTGATGTTCCTCCTGCTGGGTTTTATGGTGGATTTAGAGGCAGAAAAATATGTTATCCTTTCCAGCCTTTTAAGTTAGAAGGGAGATCCTGTTGTGCTGGAAACTTTCTACACCTCCCAATTTGTCTACATAGAAACATGCGATTGATACTGTGCTACCTCTTTACAAGCTGAGCTATGAGATTAGGAGTTGTCCTCAGAAATTTGACAAAATCCGGTCAGCTTGGATAGACGCTCAAGGACAGGTATCCCAGGAGAAGGGTGAATAGATCCCTTTGCACCCCTTCCCCCTCCCCCTTTTTTTCTCCTTCTCCTCCTCTCTCCCCTGATGTATCATGGTCAACCTTATCTTTCTGTTAATGCCTGACCTACTGTGGGTTTTTTTATGTTTCATATGATCTTTCTTTTTGACTGAGTTTAAGCTTGTGAAAATCCTTTAGGCTTCTCTGTCACTACTTTTTCATTACACAGTAATTGTTACTGTATTTTATTGATGTGGTGTTCTTCGGTAGCTGTCCTGCCTCAATTTTATATCCTGTTTATATTGTATGCTCATACTCCTTTGGATTGCTGAACTTCCTTACACTGTATAACTGGAATTGTTTTTGTGTGTAGCAATGTTGGATGTTACCTTACAATTTTCTTATAAAAAAGCAATGTCTACCTGTAAAGAAAAAAAATATTCAATGAGCACCTTAAGAATAATTTTAGAATTGCTACTACATCTATTGAACCAGATATTGATGTGTTAGTTTATCAAAAAGTGTTAAATATCGCACTTGATTTATGTTGCTCTTTCTTACTTTATAATAAAAAATATTACAAAAAAATGAAATTATATTACTCAGATAGGTACATTATCTATATCAGTGATCATTAATTTGTGATCTGCTTGACTTTTTCTGTTCATCAGCTATTCTTATTGTTAGTGGGTTTTTTTGCCGAAAGACAATTCCTCTTCCTCCAATGTGGCCCAGGAATGTCAAAAGGTTGGACACCCCTGCAAGAGGTATTCACAAACACTAGTGGTAAGACACAAGCTAATCAAAAATGTCCAAGCCTACTTATTTTCACCTGTGCAGTGATAATACACACCAATTGTTAGGAAATAACTTACTAGTACAGATGGCATGCGCGGGATATTTCCAGCTGAATTAAAATGACACTCAAAATTTTTGTAAATGCTTTACATGGATTATATTACATAGTTAGTCTGGCTGAAAAAGACAAAAGTCCGTCCAGTTCAACCATTAAAAAAAAAAAAAGTTATAATCCTATACCCAGAGTTGATCCAGAGGAAGACAAAAAAAACAGTAAAGCATGATCCAATTTGTTCCTGCAGGGAAAAAAATTCCTTACTGATCCCCCGATAGGCATTCGGATATTCCCTGGGTCAACTTTACCTAGAAATGTTAGTATCCAGTTATATTCTGTGTATCTAAGAAAGATTCCAGACCTTTTTTAAAGCAATCCACGGAGCTGGCCAGAACCAACTCTTGAGGGAGTCTATTCCACATTTTCACAGCCCTCACTGCGAAGAAACCTTTCCGTGTTTGGAAATTAAATTTCTTTTTCTCCAGACGTAAAGAGTGCCCCCTTGTCCTCTGTGATGACCTCAAGGTGAATAACTCTACACCGAGTTCACTATATGAACCACTGATGTATTTATACATCATATCCCCCCTTAATCTCCTCTTCTCAAGAGAGAATAAATTCATTTCCTCTAATCTTTCCTCATAGCTGAGCTCCTCCATGCCTCTTATCAATTTGGTTGCCCTCCTCTACTTTTTCTCCAGTTCCCCAATGTTCTTTTTGTGAATTGGTGCCCAAAACTGAACTGCATATTCTAGATGAGGTCTTGCTAATGATTTGTACAGGGGTAATATGATATCTCTCTCTGGAGTCTATACCTTTTTTAATACAAGAGAGGATTTTGCTCACTTTATAAACCGCAGCTTGGCATTGCATGCCATTATTAAGCTTGTGATCTACCAGAACTCCCAGATCCTTCTCCACCATTGATTCCTTCAGTTCTACTCCCCCTAGTATGTATGATACATGCATATTCTTAGCCCCCAAGTTCATAACATTACATTTATCAACATTAAACCTCATTTGCCACATAGTTGCCCAATTAAACAGAGCATTGAGGTCGGCTTATAAATTAAAGACATCCTGCAAGGACATTATTCCACTGCACAGCTTGGTGTCATCTGCAAAGACTGAAATGGAATTTTTAATCCCAGACCCTATATCATTTATAAATATATTAAAAAGTAAGGGTCCCAACACTGAACTTTGGGGTACACCACTGACAATCCTAGACCATTCAGAGTATGAATCATTAACCACTACTCTTTGAATACGATCTTTTAGCCAGTTTTCTATCCATTTACATACAGATTTGTCCAAGCCTGTAGACTTTACCTTACACATTAGCCATGTGTGGGGAACTGTGTCAAACGCTTTTGCAAAATCCAAGTATACCACATCCACTGCCACCCCTCTGTCCAAGGTTTTGCTCACCTCCTCATAAAAAGAAATCAGATTTGTTTGACTGCTTCTGTCTTTCATGAATTCATGCTGTCTGTTGCTTAAAATATTATTTTCCAGCAATAATTCATCTATGTGGTCTTTTATCAAACTCACCAGTATATTTCCAGCTATGGAAGTTAAACTAACAGGTCTATAATTACTTGGTAAAGATTCTGACCCCTTTTTAAATATTGACACCACATTGGCCTTATGCCAATCCAGTGGTACTATGCCAGTCATTAAAGAGTCCATAAAAATTTGAAACAATGGCTTTGAAATGACAGAGCTCAATTCTTTAAGGACCAGTGGGTGTATGCCATCTGGTCCAGGTGCTTTATTTACCTTTATACTGTCTAAATATTTTTGGTTCATATCAATTGTGAGCCAATGTGGATCATCTGGAGCTGTGCCAATCCCATGCTTATTATGGACAAGAGCTCCCCCATGCTCCTTTGTATACACAGAGCTGAAGAAGATATTTAATAAATTTGCCTTCTTTTTGTCCCCAGTCACCCACTCTAGATTATTTTGTAAAAGGCCTACATGCTCGGACTGGACTTTTTTACTATTAATATATTTGAAGAATTTTTTGGGGTTGGTCCTGCTATCTTTTGCAATCTGACATTCGTTTTTATTTTTTTGCAGCCTTCATTTCTTTTTTGCATATTCTGTTATATTCTTTGTAATGTTTAAACGATGATAGTGTTCCTTCATTTTTATATTTAATAAAAGCTCTTTCTTATTGTCTATAGCTTTTTTAACTTTAGCCGTAAGCCATATAGGTTTGATTTTTAGCCTTTTAAACTTGTTGTCCATGGGAATATATTTTGCAGTGTGTTCACATACAGTCTTTTTGAAGAGCACCCATTTCTGTTTTGTGTTCATCAATACCAATATTCCCTCCCAATCTAAGTCTTGGAGAGCAGCTCTCAGCCTTGGAAAATTAGCTCTCTTAAAATTGAGCATTTTTATTTTTCCTGTATGTGCTCGCTGTTTACAACTAACAATACAATACATCATGTTATGGTCACTGCTACCCAGATGTTCTTTTATATGGACATTCATAATAAGCATGGTTTGAGATTACCAGGTCCAGCAGAGCATCATTCCTAGTAGGGGCCTCTATGAACTGTACCATAACATTGTCCTGTAGTAGGTATAAAAATGTTTGCCCTTTAACTGTTCCTGCAGTACCATTACTCCAGTCAATTGCTGGGTAATTAAAATCCGCCATTATTATCACTGTCCCAGCCCTTGCAGTGCTTTGATCTGTGCAAGGAGCTGAGTCTCCACCTCCTCAACACTGGGAGGCTTATAATAAACTCCAATGATTACCTTTGTAGTACGCACCCCCATGTGCAGTTCCACCCATAATACTTCAGCCTCATCACACTCTCCATCAACTAGGTCCTCTTTCACACTCGCTCTGAGATCACTTCTCATATAGAGACAGACACCACCACCTTTCCTATTTACCCTGTCTCTCTGAAAGAGAACATAGCCAGGAATATTAATGGCCCATTCATGTGAAGAATGAAGCCAAGATTCAGCAATACCAATTAAATCATAGTTCTCTTCAGGCACCAAAGTTTCCAACTCACCTATTTTGCTTGGCAGACTTCTGGCATTGGTAAACAAAAACTTTAATGCACTGACACCTTGTTCACATGTATTTTGTATATTTTTTATTTTCATACAAATGGTACCAATTCTTCTGGTTGCTTGTAACCCTCCATCTTTCCCCATTCCACCCACCAATAAGTACTGACCCCTGTCTGATCTGTCTACCTGTTATAACCTAATTCACCCTCCCCCCTCGATCCTAGTTTAAATACTCCTCCAGGCTTCCCATAAACCTCTCCCCTAGCACAGCAGACCCCCTTCCATTTAGGTGCAAACCATCTGTAGCATATAGGTTGCACCCCAATGAAAAGTCAGGCCGGTGCTCTAGAAACCCAAATCCTTCCCTTTTACACCAGGTCTTCAGCCATGCACTGAGTTCTCTAATCTCCCCCTGTCTTTCCTTAGTTGCACATGGCACAGGTAATATTTCAGAGAATATCACCTTGGAGGTCCTTCCCTTCAACTTGCAGCCTAGTTCTTTAAATTGATTCTTAAGGAGCCTCCAACTTCCATGTATTCTGTCATTGGTTCCAACATGAACCAAGACAGCTGGGTCATGCCCCGCCCCGCCCAGTAATTTATCAAGCCAGTCCACCACATGCTGAACCCTAGCACCAGGAGACAGCAAACCATTCAGTTAAGGCGATCCTAGCGACAAATTATTCTATCAGTCCTTCTGATTATAGAATCCCCTACTACCACCAGCTGTCTAGGCCTTCCTGTACTACCCTCACCACCCCTTCCAGATGGTCTGCCCTCCTGGCTGTTAGGGATTGCAGTGACATCCTGGGCTGCTACCCCTGAGCTTGCCAACCCAACATCTTCACCCAACTTGGCAAATCTGTTTGGGTGCACAAACCCAGGGCTGGCCTGCCTTTTCTGTGAGCCCCTACCACTCCCTCTCATTACAGTAACCCATCTTCCTACCTGATAATCATGATTAGCCCCTCTGCCCTCCACATAAATACCATTAGCTACCTGCTCAGAGAGCAGAAGACCCATTTCAAGGTTATCGTTTCTGCCCAGTGTTGCAACTTGCTCCTGCAGATCTCTAACACGAGTTTCCAGAAGGGCAACCCGCTCACATCTGTCGCAGTGGTATCTATCCTGGAGCTGTTGCTCCATTGCTGCATACATGCGGCACACTGTGCACTGCACAAAACCTTCCACCCTGCTAGCACACATTATTCCAGTTACAATATTATCAGGAAATTCCAGTTGTCACAAGTTAGTAGACTCCTGTTATAATCTCCTGTTTCAACTTTTTGTTTTTTAACTCCACTTATCAAATGTCCACTTAGTCAAAGGTCCAGCAAGCAAAATACAGGCAAGCTAAAAAATGAGCAAGCTCAGAGTGAGCTGTACAGCAAGTTATATAGGACCTGTATCACTTGTGACCAATTAACCCCTCCGCTTAATTAACAGACTGAAGGAAGACAAGGAAAGGAAGATAAAGAAAAAGAAAAGCTAGTTAAAAAGTGACAGAAAAAGTGATTTAAAAAAATAAAAGCTTTTAGCAAGACCCAAAGAAGAAAATAAAACAACTATAAGCACCAGCAATCACCAGCAGACAAAAATAAAACGTTTTCAAATTTACCTCTATTTTTAGCTATCAGCCAGCAAAAAATGCCACAGGAAAGAATGCCTTCAGAAATAGAAGTGTTAATAGTTATTTTTATCAATTAATACAATTGAAAGTAAATGAACAGAAAATAAATCCAAATCAAATCAATATTTGGTGTGACTGCCTTTTGCCATCAACACAGCATAACTTTTTCAATTCTTCTAGGTAAACTTGCATAAAGTTTTTTAGGGAACCTGCCAGGTAGGTTGTTCCAAACATCTTGGGGAATTAACCAGAGATCTTCTGTGGATTTAGGCTGCCTCAAATCCTTCTGTATCTTTATTTAATCCCAGACAGACTCGATAATGTTGAGATCAGGACTCTGCGGGGACCAAGCCATCACTTTCAGGACTCCTTGTTCTTCTTTACACTAGAGATAGTTCTTAATGACATTGGCTGCATGTTCAGGGTCACTTTCCTAATACAGAATAAATGTGGGGCCAATAATACGGTTCCCTGATGGTATGCCATGATGGATAAGTATCTGCCTGTATTTTTCAGCATTGAGCAC
The DNA here is from genome assembly GCF_062004578.1 of Staurois parvus. Lineage (NCBI taxonomy): Eukaryota > Metazoa > Chordata > Amphibia > Anura > Ranidae > Staurois > Staurois parvus. The sequence continues at coordinate 9,895,045 of NW_028317855.1, read as the reverse complement.
ACCATTGATCCTGAGCAAATCTCCACTTTTGCAAAAATGCAGTCCCAAACTTGTAAGGAACCTTTGCCATGCTTCACTGTTGCCTGTCGACACTACAGACATTATTGTGCGACTCTACAGTCCTTTGCAAACAAACTGCCTTTTGCTACAGCTAATATTTAAAATTTTGTTTCATCAGTCCAGAGCACCTGCTGCCATTATTTTTCATGCCAGTTCCTGTGTTTTCATGCATAGGACATGGAAACAAGGCTAAGTGACTCAACTATGCCTTGAACCTTGCTGGCCTCTTACAAGACAAGACTTTAAAGAAATGCAGGATTTCACATCATCTTGTTCCATCCATGAATTAGACTTCTTCCATACCTTCCCCATAAATGGCCCTTCTAACTGGTTTATCCATCCGAATTCTAATAACCCTTTCCAAAACTCTTTAGAAACCAGGCAGCCAGTTTTAATCTCTGAAGTGGCCCCTGAGAAATTAGATCTGATCTGACTGGAAACCTCCAAGGAGGATCCTCTGCCAGGGAGAGGAGTGTAAACCAAGCCCTCTTTGGCCAAAAAGGAGCCATAACAATCAGGCTTGTTTTTTCCTGTACAACTTGTGGATCACCTGAATAAAAAGTTCCAGGGGCACATACCAGAGAATGAATGCCCAGGAAATCTGCAATGCATTCGCTCCCAAAACCTCTTATTCCTTACTCATGGAAAGAAAAAAATTGTTTTGTCTTCACATTTCTCCTGGAAGTGAACAGATCCACTTCTGGCTGACCCCAACACTTCACTAGATTTTAAAAGATCTCTGGGTGAAGGGACCACTAACCCAAATTGATCTGCTGGTGACACCAAAAATCTGCTAGACAGTTCTGCTCTCCCTTCAAATGAACTGCTGATAAAGGGGCTAAAGTCCTTTTTGCTGATTAAATAATAATTTATGCTAGAACTAAGAGAATGGCTTCTGGTACTTGATAATATATGTAAGCCACTGTGGTGAAATTGTCCAAAAGGTTCTCAAAAGGTTCTGAAAATGGCGACCCTTGACTTTGTCCTAAAAAGCTTGAAGTGCTCTGCTGACTGTACAGAGCTCTCTCCAATTTGAGGACCTACTTTTTTATTTCCTGTGACCACTGACTTTGGGCAATCCTTTGCCCTAAATGTACAACTGTTGTCATTCTCTTGGAGATGGGCCATCTCCAAAGTAAACCAGTTTCCAGCTGTGCTTAGTTCTTCCACCACTTCACTCTGGTTGGCAGATAAACTAATTTGTCCAGACAATCCTGATCGCCACTCCAAACCTCAAGCAGAAAATTCTGTAATGGTCTCTGGTGAAAAAAAGCTTGGAGAACTGCTGGAAAGGTTGCTGTCATATGACCCAAGGCTGACATCATGGTTCTCACAGAAACCAGCTAACTGCATTGAAGGTGTGACAAGAGAAAGTCGGTCTTGAGAATAATTTCTGTCAGTAGAACTATGTTCTGTCTTGTAGAATCCAGAATATAGCCTAAGAAAAGGACTAATTTTTAACCCACAAATTTCAAGTAATAACCAGATTGAAACTTTTAAAAGAATGGTGAACCAGGACCTAGATAAATTAATTATTCCTAAAGTAAATCATAATTTTGGGATGCAAATCGGGATGAATAGGCTCTCTAAGAGGCAAAAGGTAGTGATCAGGCCAGCCGATAAGGGCGGAGGAATAGTGGTGCTGTCCAAAGATTATTACACAAATGAGTTAGGTGGACAGTTAGCGGATACCGCTACCTATCAGCCATTACCTAGAGACCCGACTCTAGGTTATAAGAAAGAATTGACTAAACCTGTCAAGAAGGGCGTTGATGTTATGATCCGCCAGGTGGTGCCTCAGGCTGCCAACTGACAGACCTACTCAGAGCGTGGGGTCTAAGCCCAGGCTGTGCTTTCACCAGAGCCCCTGATGGTGGGGATGGACTTGAAACAGTCCCGGGCCAGGTCACGACCTCCGAGCAGGCCCACCAGTGGCTGAGGAGACCTTTGGGGACAGGTACCGGGAGAGCCAGATATGAAGAGGATGGCGGCCCCAGCAGGGTAGTAACGGATCGTGGGCCCGTGAGGGTAAGCGGGGTACAGAATCGGTAGGCGAAGAGTAGTCGGGTCACACGCAGGGTCAGCAAGGAAGTCAATCCGTAGAATGGTCAGGGCAATCCGGGTCAAACGCAGGAGCAGGCAGAGTAGTCAGAACAATCCGGGTCAATCACAGGAGCAGGCAGAATAGTCAGGGCAATCCGGGTCAATCACAGGGGCAGGCAGCGTAGTCAGGGTCAATCAGGGTCACTAGATAGGTGCAGGAACTCGGGATCACAGGAAGACCTTGCGGCAATCTGTGACAGTGCAGGGCATCTTTAAATAGTGCGCCCTGCACTGTCATTGGCCGGCTAGGACGCGCCCCCGGCTGTCATTGGGCGCCTGAGGCGTGCCCCCGGCACCTACTGCGCATGCGCGGCATCCTGTCAGCCGCGGCTCGCCGGGACCTAGTGCCTGTGTCCCGGCGCGATCTGCCGCCAATGCGCATGCGCGGGGGACAGAGCCGCGATCGAGGAGCATGGAGCCACGATCCCTGACATTGCCCCCCCCCCAATGGGCACCCTCCGGGAGCCCCACTGATCTCTCCACCGCGGGTGAGCACGACAAAATTCCCGGATGAGCCTGGGTGCGTGGACGTTCTGGGCGGGTTCCCATGAGTTCTCCTCAGGGCCATACCCCTTCCATTTTATCAGGAACTGTGTCTGGCCCCCCCTCCGTCGGCAACTGAGGATAGTCTACACTTCATATTCCTCCTGGTCACCTATGGTGACTGCCTCGGGAGGTCTGGATTCACGGTCCGGGAAGGGATCCGGTCTGGATGGCTTCAGGAGAGATACATGGAACACAGGATGTATCTTGAAGGTCTGCGGAAGCTCGAGTTCGTAGGCCACCTCGTTAACTACTCGTTTTACCGGAAATGGGCCAATGTACTTGGGTCCCAGCTTCCTTGAAGGACACAGCATCTTCAAGTTGGTTGTTGCTAGCCAAACCTGATCCCCTGGTTGAAGCAGTAATTCTCCTCTTCTCTTTCTGTCGAATGCCCTTTTACTGTCCTCTTGGGCTTTAGCGATGGCTTCCTGAATTGCCTTGTTATTGACAGAAAAGAAGTTCAAGATGTCTTGAGATGCCGGTACCGGATTCTCAGGCATCAGATCAGGGAGGAATGTGGGATGATACCCATAATTGGAAAAGAACGGGGATTGACCCGTAGCTGAGTGACTCGAGTTGTTGTATGAGAATTCCGCGGAAGGCAGCAACGACAGCCAGTCATCCTGAAGGTAGGATGTGTAGCACCGTAAGTACTGTTCCAGCGTCTGGTTTGTCCTCTCAGTTTGGCCGTTGGTCTGTGGATGGTAGGCGGATGAAAGCGACAGCTTGATTCTCAGCGATTTACATAAGGCGTTCCAGAACCTGGAGGTGAATTGGACCCCCCGATCTGACACTATATCTTCGGGAACACCATGAAGCCTAACCACTTCCTTGATGAAGATCCGTGCCGTTTCCGGTGCTGATGGGGTCTTCTCCAGGGGCACGAAATGTGCCATCTTTGAGAAGCGGTCGACGATCACCATTATTGCAGTGTAGCCCTGGGATGGTGGAAGTTCGACCACGAAATCCATGGCTATCATTTGCCAGGCCCGCTTGGGTATGGGTAATGGACGTAACAATCCCCATGCCCTGCTCCTGGAGGGCTTGTTCCTTTGACAGGTGGGACAAGTTCGGACGTAATGCTCACAATCCTTGATCATGTCTGGCCACCAGAACGAGCGCCGTAGTAGATCCAGAGTTTTCGTTACCCCGAAGTGGCCCGCCATTGGATGGTCGTGGCAGTGCCCTAGGACCAAGGTTCGCACTTCTTCTGGGACCATGATCCGGTCTTCCTTCCAAAATAGCCCACCATGGCTCTGGAGGGGTGACCCAGACGGAACTGGTAGTCCTACAGAAGCATCGAGAAGCCAGGAGCGAAGTTCCATTTGAAGAGCGAGGAAACTCCCAGAAGGTAAGATGGTGTCAGGTACCACAGCGTCGTCGGGGTCCTCAAACATGCGGGACAGAGCGTCTGGTTTAGTGTTCTTAGTACCGGGTCGGTACGTTATATGGAATGAGAATCGAGAGAAGAAAAGAGCCCATCTCGCTTGGCGAGGTCTCAGTCGTTTTGCCGTTCTTAAATATTCAAGGTTTTTGTGATCTGTGAATATTAGGATTGGGTGTGTGGCTCCTTCCAGTAAATACCTCCATTCTTCAAGAGCCATTTTAATGGCCAGGAGCTCCCGATCTCCAATGTCATAGTTACGTTCCGCTGGTGTCAACTTCCTGGTGAAGAACGCCACAGGGTGCAGTAGTTCCTTGGTACCATTCCTTTGGGACAAAACCGCTCCTACCGCGTTTTCGGAGGCGTCCACTTCCAAAACATATGGGAGAGAAGCATCTGGATGGCAGAGAATGGGAGCAGAGGTGAACAATTCTTTGAGCTTTTCGAATGCTGTCTGTGCTTCGGGAGTCCACTTAAAGCGGACCCCTTGTTTCGTCAGTTGCGTGATCGGGGAGACCAGACCGGAGAAGTTCCTAATAAACTTCCTGTAAAAGTTGGAAAAACCGATGAAACGCTGTACCCCCTTTTTGTCGGCGGGTATTGGCCAATCTAAGATCGCCGTGACTTTCTGGGGATCCATCGCGACCCCCGCGGAAGAGAGAACCAGTCCCAAGAACGTGATTTCGTGCTGTTCGAAACAGCACTTTTCTGCCTTTGCGTATAGCCCGTGTTGACGCAACCGTTCTAATACCCGTATCACGTGACCCCGATGAACCTCCAGTGAGGGGGAAAAAATTAGGATGTCATCCAAATAAACCACCACAAAAATATCGAGAAAGTCACGAAAAACATTGTTGATAAAGTGCTGAAAGGTCGCCGGAGCATTACAGAGCCCGAACGGCATCACCAAATACTCGTAGTGACCGAATCTCGTACGGAACGCCGTTTTCCACTCATCCCCCTCCCTGATACGGACAAGGTTATAGGCCCCCCGCAGGTCTAATTTAGTAAATATCGTTGCCGATCTCAATCTCTGGAGGAGCTCGGGGACTAGGGGTAAGGGATAACGATTCTTTACCGTTATTTTATTCAGGTCACGGTAGTCTATGCAGGGCCGTAACGATTTGTCCTTCTTCTCTACGAAGAATAACCCGGCCCCGGCTGGGAATGTGGATGGACGAATAAATCCCTTCCGAAGGTTTTCGTCAATGTATTCCCTCAGTACTCCCGATTCTGTTTCGGACAAGGGAAAGATACGGCCGAATGAGATTTCAGATCCGGGTAGGAGGTCTATGGGGCAGTCGTAGGAACGATGCGGAGGGAGAACATCAGCTCCTCGCTTACTAAAGACGTCTAAGAAGTCATGGTAGGCCGGAGGAATAACCTGGGATAGATCGGTGTCGCCATCCAAGCACAGGAGGAACCGGGGAACCACGGATCCTGTGACGTGGCAGTGACTCAAACAATAGGGTGAGCGAAATTGAATCGTTCCCTTTTCCCAGTCAATCTGGGGGTTATGGGCCCTCAGCCAAGGGAGCCCCAGAATGACTGGAAAAAGGGGGGATGCGATGGCATCCAAACGGAGGAACTCCTGGTGATGGCCTGCCATTGTGGTGAAAATGGGTGGTGTCTCCTGGTCCACCACCCCTGATTTTATACGGGACCCATCTGCCAAGTAGATGTTGAACCCCCTTTCTTTGGTCTGGAGAGGGATTTTTTGCCGGTGGGCAAAAGTCAGATCGATGAAGCAACTACAGGCTCCTGAGTCAACGATTGCGGTCACCGACAATGTTCCTCCGGGGAGCTGTAAAGACACAGGAATGGCCAGGTAACTCGACTGATCATCCCTTCCTGCAGGTAAAGTAAAAGAAACGGGCGTGGACTTACTCATTTTAGCAGGACAGGAGCGCACCTGATGACCAGTTTCCCCGCAGTACAGACATAGGTTCTGTGATAGTCTCCTCTGACGTTCCTCGACCGATAAGTGGGAACGGGCCAATCCCAGCTGCATGGGTTCCGGGTTGTCCCCTGTTTCCGTGCTTCGCGGATGGTTCCCTGGGGTTGGAGCTGTATCTCTGGATGGAATCCATGCCACCCTTTGACCCTGGCTGCTCCTTTCCAGCCGACGTTCCCTTAGTCTACGGTCAATTTGAATGGCCAACTCAATCAGTTTTTCCAGGGAGTCAGGTAGACCTACTCGTGCTAGTTCGTCTTTGAGAGACTCAGACAGCCCGATGCGGAACTGGTGACATAAGGCCGCATCGTTCCATCTGGTGTCTCCCATGCAACGCCTAAAATTGGACGCGTATTCTTCGGCCGTCCGGCGGCCCTTCCGCAGAGAGTATAGAGTAGCCTCTGCGGAAGCAGCCCGCTGAGGGTTGTCATACAAGACGGCCATGGCCCGAAAGAACTCGGTCACGGAGTCAAGATGGGGGTCGTGCTTCTCCATCAGACGGTGAGCCCAATCCTGGGGCTCATCCTGAAGGAGGGAGACTATAAACCCCACCTTGACGGTCTCGGTGGTGAACGTGCGGGGCTGTAAGTCAAAGTACAGGGTGCAAGCATTCCGGAAGGCTCGGAAGCGGCTCCGGTCACCACGGAATCGTTCCGGCAGAGGAACGCGGGGTTCAGGAGCTAGGGGTGTGGCAACCGCTCCGGATACCGGGTTAGCGGGAGGTTCTGCAGGTGGAGGACTCTGAGCAGGGGGAGTCAGGGGAGCTAATGACTCCATGCGGTCCTCCAGTCGGGCGCAGCGACTGTGGAAGTTCTGGAAAGCCTGGGTCAAGGTTGCCAGGTGCTGACAAATATCCTCTAGGGACGCCGGTCCACTTCCTGGCTCTGTCATGGCCGCAAGGTACTGTTATGATCCGCCAGGTGGTGCCTCAGGCTGCCAACTGACAGACCTACTCAGAGCGTGGGGTCTAAGCCCGGGCTGTGCTTTCACCAGAGCCCCTGATGGTGGGGATGGACTTGAAACAGTCCTGGGCCAGGTCACGACCTCCGAGCAGGCCCACCAGTGGCTGAGGAGACCTTTGGGGACAGGTACCGGGAGAGCCAGATATGAAGAGGATGGCGGCCCCAGCAGGGTAGTAACGGATCGTGGGCCCGTAAGGGTAAGCGGGGTACAGAATCGGTAGGCGAAGAGTAGTCGGGTCACACGCAGGGTCAGCAGGGAAGTCAATCCGTAGAATGGTCAGGGCAATCCGGGTCAAACGCAGGAGCAGGCAGAGTAGTCAGAACAATCCGGGTCAATCACAGGAGCAGGCAGAATAGTCAGGGCAATCCGGGTCAATCACAGGGGCAGGCAGCGTAGTCAGGGTCAATCAGGGTCACTAGATAGGTGCAGGAACTCAGGATCACAGGAAGACCTTGCGGCAATCTGTGACAGTGCAGGGCATCTTTAAATAGTGCGCCCTGCACTGTCATTGGCCGGCTAGGATGCGCCCCCGGCAGTCATTGGGCGCCTGAGGCGCGCCCCCGGCACCTACTGCGCATGCGCGGCGTCCTGTCAGCCGCGGCTCGCCGTGACCTAGTGCCTGTGTCCCGGCGCGATCTGCCGCCAATGCGCATGCGCGGGGGACAGAGCCGCGATCGAGGAGCACGGAGCCACGATCCCTGACAGTTGAAAGGAAGATCCTAAATAAAAAGGAATCTAAATATTTAATCCCAGAGACATGTCGTATCTCAGTCATTTATACTGTTCCTAAATTGCACAAAGACCATACCAACCCTCCAGGAAGACCCATTGTCAATGGCATTCAGTCAATTTTGGCCAGGTTAGGTCAATATATTGATGTCTTTCTTCAACTACTAGTCAAAGACACTAGATCATATCTAAGGGATACGAAACATCTAATACAGATCTTAAGCGAAGTCAAAAAAGATGGGACTTCTGACATTTATTTAGCCAGTGCCGATGTGGCATTCTTATACACCATCATAGGACATAATGAAGCATTAGAGTCAGCACAATGGGGCCTTAGAGAATTCAGCAGTATGACTTGAACACAGAGGAAATACCTTATAGAATGTTTGGATTTTTGTTTGTCACATAATTATTTTTGGTATGACAATAAATTCTATAAGAAGGTGAAAGGAGTTGTGATGGGGGCTAGATTTGCCCCCAGTATGGCCAATTTATTCATGGCCCACTGGGAGGAGAATACAGTATACCAACAAACCCCAAAAGAACTACTGATTTATAAAAGATACATTGATGATGTATTCATCATGTGGGAAGGTGACAGTAGTTCTTTATTATCCTTTCTGGAAAGACGCAATCTTAACACCAAGAATATTAGGTTCTCCTGGGAACATAGTAACGAACAGATTAAATTTTTGGATCTGAAGGTTGCCATTAACCAGGGGAATGTTATTACCAAGACCAATTTTAAGAATGTTGATCATAATGGATATATTCCATGTGACAGTTGCCACCACCCCCTGTGGCTGCTGAATATACCAAAGGGACAGTTTGTGCGATTAAGAAGGAATTGCACCAAGAAGGATGACTATATGGAACAAGCACAAAAAATAGGGGATAGATTCTGCAAAAAAGGTTATTCACAGGGACAGATCCGTACAAAAATTAAAATGGTTGGAGATTTACAAAGAGAATTACTCCTGGAGGATAAAAATAGAAACAAAAGTAGTAAAGGTAGAGATGAACAGGTAGCTATTTTACTAGATTTTAATGTGCATTATAAAAAACTGGAAAAAATATTTAAGAAACATTGGGGTATTTTAAAAACTGATCCGATTTTGAATAAGGTCCTATCAACTCAGATAACTGGTTAAAAACGTTTTGGACCCACCAGTTAAAAATAAAATTGTTACGTTTTTGGATAAAAAAGGTTTCTTTCCTTGCAAGTCATGTTATGGCTGTAAGGAGACAAGAGGTTTGAATTTAAAATGTAAATCATTTGTGGCAAATAGTACTGGGGTTGAATACAAAATCCATGACTTTATTTCATGCAGGACTGAGGGAGTTGTCTATGGCCTCCAATGCCAATGTGGTTTACAGTATGTTGGTAGGATAAAGAGACCACTATGGAAAAGAATTTGTGAGCATGTGCAGAATATCAAAAAAGGATACCCAAAACATAATGTATCCCAGCATTTTTCCATTTATCATAATAAGGACCCTTCCACACTTACCTTTTGGGGTATTGAAAAATATAGTAGCCATTGGAGGGGCAGTCTTAAAGTCCGATCGTTGAGCAAGGCCGAATCTAAGTGGATTTATACCATGCAAACTCAAGTTCCTAAAGCCCTCAATGTTGAGTTTGATCTTAATTGTTTTATAAGTGATTTCTAGTTATTTATTTCACCTGGTTGTTCTAGTATCTGCAATTTTATATTTATAATTTTATATCTATTTATATTTATGAATTTATGTCATCTCTTCATTTTTAATTGGCTTTAATAGGCAAGCATTCATTATGCATGTTCTAGTATTTTATATGCATGTAAATGTGAATCCAATGTTATGGGAGTGTCCACATAGAAGTAATATTTTTGCATTCGGTATATACCTACACATATATATTTTTTTCTTATCCTGTTTTTTATATTTTTCCTATTCTGGCTTCATTTTTATTTTATGTTATTATATATATATTTTTTATAATTTTTACTTCAATATGTAGTCCACGCTACAAGGTGTTAGTGGGGCTCAATCATTTTTAGGTTTGACGCGTGTTTTTTATCATTCAAGTTTTAACACAGCCTTTATATCATTAAATGGTCTTATTTATATCCTGAATAAAATTGATATATGTTTTATCTAAAGTTTATCCGCAGCATGTTTCCCAGTTGTATCCCCGGCTGTATACTCATTAGGTTTCCCTATATGTCCATATATGCTGATTTGTGTGACCACTAGAGGGATTGGTCCCATGTAGATTTCATGTAATCACTGCTGGACTTCAAGAAAATGGCCACCGTGGGTTGTCCTTTTTGTTTTTTGATGCCCGGGCCGCCTATTTAAAGCATTCTGTCACTAAGGGGAGGTTACCCTGAGGAAGTCACGTGGGAATCGTGACGCAACGAGTCGGTAACATAGTGACAGGACAGGGCGTGGTGACATCATGTAGGACGCGGGCGCCATCTTGGAAAATGAGTCATCTAGTGTACATACCCATAACAGGGGATAACGCTTAGTGTACACTATGGAAATGTGAGTGGGCATTTTAATATTCTTCTGGCTGGCAATAAAGTATTTACAGTATCACACTATGAAGGATCTTTTTTGTTTGCTATGACCCTATGGTGGAAAATGGATACATGTGAGTGCCAGGTGACAGGAGATTGATCCAGAGCATTGGAGGCTATCAGGCATCCAGGAGGGTTCATCTGGAGACGTGGCTATCTCTTGGTATATGTGGATATTCCACTAAGCGAGTAGGCCCTTGTGATCATATCAAGGAGGTGAGGAGGCACTTTGGCCACTTACGGATATCACATCACAGTGTGTGGCACCTATAGTCTGTGGTTACATTCACATTTGTGTGTATAAATCTTTGCACTTTCGGATTTGAATTTATGGACTGCCAAATAGCATGATGCATTAAATTGGGACACTTTTTCACTTGTGTTATTTATTGTGTTCCCCTGCGAGGAATCACTTACTTCACTTACAATTGGTCCCCCAGATTGGGGATTATACATGTGGGGGGTCACGAGTTCTGTCTGTGATTGTATATGTGTTTATAGTCACATATGTTTTTGTATTCCTATATGTTTAGATCAGTGCATTTACACCAATATTGTATACTATATTCATTTACTTTGTGGTTAAAGATCAGGTGTCAGCTGCTTTGGGTAGGGTTTATCCATTTCCAGTGCATGAGGCTTCCTTTCTTACCTGAGATAGAGCTGCATTTGACTTGTCCTGATTTATAAGTCAACCATTTTTGTTAGCCACTGTTAAGTGAATTGAATATTTCTCTTACGCTGTGCTTCTGATGGAGCTGTCAAGAGAAGATTGTCTAGTTATGGAAGAATTGTGATCTCCTGCAATCTCAGTGAAGCTAGTGCTTCCTCCAACATTTTTGAGAAGAGGAAAGCCTAAAGGATAGGGCTCTGCACGCAAAATGGTGAATTGTCAACCCTATATTTAAAGCTAGATATACAAACTTTTGAGAATTACAATTTTTGGGAATATAAAGGCATGCATCCTTAAGGTCCAGGGATGCCATAAACCAATCCTGCTGGAGAATCACTCTGACTGTGAAGATAGATTCCATCCAAAAGTTTTGTGTCTGAAGGCTCTGTTTAACAGCCTGAAGTTCAGAATAAGACACAATTTGCTCAATGGCTTTTTTACTATGAAAACATGAGAATAAAAACCTGCCCCCTCTTGGTACAGTAATCAGGACATTCTGATCCACTAAGACGCCTATAATAGGAGAAGTGGCTTTCACTTTTTCTAAATCCTTTGGAAGCTCTGTCACAGGAAAATGCGATTGTGGCTGACAGTTGAACTCCAACCTGTAGCCCTGCTCTGTTAAGTTTAGAATAAATTTGTTGGAGGTGATTGACTTCCACTGGGAGAGGAGAACTCCTAACCTTCGTCCCACCAGAAGTTGATTGTCAATGCAATTTGGAGGACTTGTCAGGAGAGTTAAAGAGAATACCTGATTTTCTATTACCCTTCTGACCTGTCCAATGCCTTTTGTTATCCTTGCCTTCTTGCTGCTGCCACCCCTGGCCATGAACAAAACTCTGTCTTTTAAAAGGATTTTCTTCTTTTCCAGAAAGGCCTTTTTTTACAACCATACATTCTAAAATGGCTTCAAGACCAGGCCCAAAAACGTCAATCACCTGAAAAAGACAAATGACATAATCTCAGTTTAGAAGCTGCTTCCCCCTGACCAAGTTTTCAGCTAAAGGGCTTGTCTGTCACAGAATTTACTAAAGCTTAAAATTTGGCTACCATCTTTACTGATTCTGCAGAAGCATCTGCTCATGTAATCCATAACTTTGAACAATATAGGCAGTGAACTCAGCAACTGATCTCAAGGTATGGGCCTGTAGCTGAGCAAGCCAAAATTCAAAATTCATACAAAAAAAGGTAACCATCCCAACCTATAACTAACTTTTGCAGTAAGGAGCACATGGAAGGTCAATGCACACCAAAAACAAACAAAAATTCCCTGCTCACTTACCAGCCAGCCTACAACAAAACCTAATTGACCCTGTCTAACAGTTCAAGTTAAAAACAAGGGGTTTGTTCACACACATTTGCAAATACTATATATGTGTAAGCCGCAGTGGCAACATCAAGGCACCCCATTGTACTGCAGTCCTAACTTTGTAATTTTGAGAGTCTCCCAAGTTGGAGCACATATAGCAGTGGATACATCAAGGGCAGGTTTGCCTGGAGGGAGCCCAATTAATCTTAAAAGCACAGGGACACACAGGACACCCAGTGAGAGCACAATGGCAGTTTAAGGTATCCAGTTCATCCCCACACCAATTCTCCAACTAAATAAACAAACTGCAACCACCCCAACCTATAATTAGCCTTTGCAACAAAAGAGCACATGGAAGAGCAAATGCAAACAAAAATTCCCAGATCACTTACCAGCTAGCCTGCAAAAAAAACCTAATTGACCCTGTCTAACACTTCACGTTAAAAACAAGGGGTTTGGTTGCACACATCTCCTAACCAAGTTTTGAGCCAAAGGGCTCGTCTTTCAGAATTTATTAAAGCCAAAGCTTTGGCTACTATATTTACTAATTCTGCAGAAAAATCCTCCATGTAACCTACAACTTTGAACAATATAGACAGTGAACTAAGCAACTGATCTCTAGGTGTAAATGGGCCTGTAGCTGAGGAAGCCATAATTCCAAATTCCTTGTCACACATGTTGTGACCAAGACTGGCTTTGGCCTGGCCGTAGCTGAATTCCAAACCCTTTTGAGAAGCACATCGCCCTTTTTATTTGTCAGATCTCTGAGTATACCCATATCTTCAAAATCAGGATCATTTTTGACACCGTAGAGAGAGGGACATCCAGACAGGGACATTTATTCCAAACAAAGGGGATGAAGGGTCATCATCACCAAAAGGAAATATCCGCTTTAAATTATTAGAAAAAATAGTTTTCTTTCCAGATTTTCCCATTCTTTCAAAAATGGAATCAGATAACACACTATGTACAGGGAAAACCCTGGTACATTTCATCAGCTCGTCCTCTTGAATATCTAAAATATCATACATTGCCCTTATTAACACCAAAGACATGCTGGTAAGTGAATTGGATCCTGTCTAAATTGGTCCTAGTATGTGTATGTATGAATGTAAGCTATGGACCTTAGATTGTACACCCCTTGAGGGTTAGGGACTGATGTGAATGTATAATATATATGTAAAGCTCTGCGTAAATTGACAGCACTATATAAGTACCTGCAATAAATAATAAATAAGTAACTCATCCACTCCTTGTGGAGCTACACTGTGAACTTAAATCTGGGAAATTTAGCAGATTCTTTTCCAGATCCTGACAATCACGGTCAGATCTGGATCCAGCATATTCAAGGTCACTATAATCTTCCCTGGCCTCCTTATGCTGTGGAATATTCCCCACGGCTGACAGTCCAGGCAGAGGGAACAAAGGCACTGTTGGAGGATGGGCAAATGTGGGAGCTTCATTCTGCATGTCAGATAATAGAGACCTAAATGTATACAAGGTGGGTGCCATTTCTTCCTTTATAAACAATAAAAATTTGTTACAGGAAGAAATTTAAAATAAGGCAATGCATCTCCCCTAAAGGAGATGAAACACAACTGATGTGTGCGCCTGGAGGACCACCTTTTAAATCATATCTGGCAATGTGTTTCCTGTTCTGAGGGAGGAGCTCCATATCTCAGAGGCTGTCCCAGAAGATGACAGGGAAAACATGACATAAAGAACTGCACTTAGTCACCCTGAATTCTTGGAAATGGCATTTGGCATGTACATTGCTACAACACATTCTAGTGTTTTATTCACAGCGTTTGCTGTGACATTTTTGTTTTTCATTGTTTTTTAGTCTACATTAACCACTTGTCCTCCTGAGGATTTACCCCCCTTCCTGACCAGGCCATTTTTTGCATTACGGCACTGTGTTACTTTAACTGACAATTGCGTGGTCATGCAATGCTGCACTGAAATTTATGTCCTTTTTTTCCCACTAATTGAGCTTTCTTTTGGTGGTATTTGATTGCCTGTGCGTTTTTTATTTTTTGCACTGTAAAAAAAAAGACCGACAATTGTGAAAAAAAAAAAACAATATTTTTAACTTTTTGCTAATATGTATGTACAGTAAAAAATGTAAAAATCAAATTTCATCATACATTTACACTAAAATGTATTCTGCTACATGTCTTTGCTAAAAATAAATCAGAATACATGTAAATTAATTGGTTTACGTGAAAGTTATAGCATTTACAAATGGCAGTATATATACTGGAATCAGTGACTTATTGCAGGACTGCAGCGGACATTCTGCCACTGGGGGGAAACTGACTTGGTGTCACTGACATCCCCAGTGACACCAATACAGTGATCAGTGCTAAAAAAGCCATCCAGAGCAGTGGGCCCGAGCTGACAGGGAGGAGGACTGTTAGTAAACAAAACAGTCTCCTCCCTAACGGAGATATATATATATATATATATATATATATATATATATATATTTGTGTGTGTGTGTGTGTGTGTGTGTGTGTGTGTGTGTGTGTGGTTGTGTCAAACTGGGGAGTTGTAGATTTAAAAAGCATTCAGTTAAGATTTTAATTTCAAGTTGTGAATGGAGGGTAGTAAAATCTTTGAGCTTCAACTGAGCTGCATTTTTACTGTCCTTTAACTGCTCCCCTTTTTACTGCTGAATCAGCGGCCACAGTTGTCTGTTGTTTGTGGGTTAAAACAGGCAATAAGGAAGCAATACAAATCTTGGGTAAAAGTTGTCTGGATGGGAGATAGCAGGGTGTAAATGGACAGTAGAGTGCATTTACTCCCGGCTGCCCATAGAGCAGAGTGGGGGTCTGTTTGTGTCCGCTATACAATATCTGAGTGGACAAAAATATGTCATCCACCTGCTCTGCTCAGATCAGCAGGGGATCAGCTCACAGATGCCTTGCTGATCAGAACAGAATCTGCCCCGTGTGAAAGGGGCCGTACACTAAACAACTTTTTTCTTACACTATTTTATTTTTAAATATAATATTTCTTAGCAAATAGAATGAAAATCTCTTTGCTAAGAATATTAGGCTAACAACTGCAAACAATGCCATTATTTTTACTGATTTGTAAGTAAACTTAATAAACAAGAGTTTCATTAAGAACATTAAAACAAATCAAAGATAAAATAGCAATCAGAGTGGCAGTGAGTTTGAAAAACACATTTTTTTTCTCAAGACTGTTGTAAAAAGCATTTTAATTAGCCAAATATTCAGCAGTTTTAGCTTTAGCAGAAACACACTTGAGAAATAAAATGCCTGAAAATGATACTTTGGCAAGACATGATCACTGAAACCATAATGACTTTCTCAAGTCTCTTCTTTTCAAGGGTCACACGTTACAAAGTAAATAACTTTATCCAGGAAATTACTGAATAAAGTGTCAACATTTAATGCATGGAGACAGTCTGGGTGTCTTTGGAGATACCCCTGGTAATTATTAGAATAGCAATTAAGAACAGATCACTTTACTAGACTCGACAGTTGTGCTCCAATTAAACTTTGTTGGATTTGCAATACCTTATATATTGAATATCACTGCAGTCTTCTGAGGCAGAAGAAAATTTTAATTACAAAAACTGCAGGTTATTTAAGAATGTCAGTAAAAAATGTGTATACATATTAGGAATATAATTTCATTTATTATTAACATATACGGCATAAGAAAAACAAATTATGTGTATGTTATCATGACTTATAAGGCTTTGAACATAAACATGCTTAAGAGGTGAATTTCATGGATGATTAGAATTGGAATAAAACATTTGTTTTTAATGAAAACAATGTTTTATTATTTTGACAGATTAGAGATAATTTCTGGAAAGTATGGACATTTGTTGCTCATGAATAAGCAGTCTGCATGCAAATATTTTACTAGACATCAATAAAAACTATTTCAGTCCTTTGAAAAATAGAAAGATTTTTCAGTGGGTGATTTTGAGACACAAATCCACTCCTGGAGGAATTGAGTTCCACTCCATGGAAAATCACAAATAAGATGCTTGATGAGGGACTATCCTTGACCTCACAACAAATTATTGGTCAAGTAATTTAACCAAAATCTAAAAAATTCCTTGCATTACAGACAAACTCCAGTATTTAGGCCTTTTTGAAACACAGTGAGGAAGGATGAGCAGCTCTAACTGGAGGAGATACTAATCCTAAATTTAAGCCACTAACAACATGAGGCTTGTTTTAGATAAAATTTAATAGTAAATCCATGATTAAGTCAACTTATAAAGGCAAGAATGTTGCCCTGATGGATATAATGCAGTATGAAGATGTGTCAGGCTATATTAAAAAAATGTGATTGGTACAGACCTATATCCCAGAATATGGTTAAGAATGTTCAAAAAGAGTTTATGGATATACTACAGAAAGACTTTGAAGTCTATAGGCGATATTTGATAAAGCTGTGTTTGAATATTTGAATATAAAGTACTACATTTATGTACTCAAAAAACACACAGAAACATCACTAAATGACAAGGGCAGCTTATGTTCTTGGGGATTGGTTTGCAAGTGGAAATTGATAACTGTCTGGTTGACAACAACCTAAATCCATTATTCTTCCACCTTATGTAAAAGATACAATCAACTTGTTTGAAACCTGTGAGGAGATTCAGATCCCACCAGGAGCTATTCTGGAGGAGGTTGCAGCTTGGGACTTGCTGTTCCCTTCCATATGCTAACCTTTCCCAGGGGGGTGGGGGGAGGTGGTTTAGAAATGAATGTTGTTCTCAGATGACTCAGCATGGTGACTACTAGAGAAATGTCCGATATCATATATTTTTTGGCCAGAAAATCTTTAAATTTTAAATTTTAAATCTAGTATTCAGAAGATATCCTTCATTGAAATTGAGATAGTGATACTAGGAGATGGATCCTTAACAACTGCTTTTTTAGGAAAGAAACAGTAGGAAACACAATGTCAGGAATGGACTCAGCACTGGTGGTGGGACTCGCCTGCCGTGTGGGCTGCAGTACCAGAGCTGACCAGCGGGTGCTCTTAGCAGCCAGAAGCTCACAGGGCAGGTGAGTCCCACCACCAGTGCTGAGAGCACCCGCTGGTCAGCTCTGGTACTGCAGCCCACACGGCAGGCGAGTCCCACCACCAGTGCTGAGTCCATTCCTGACACACAATCTTTTACACCCACAGTGCACTAATTAGCAATAAACCATACCGCCAATATGTAAGATTGTGAAGAAATTGTACCAATCATCAGGATGTTGAAAGGGAGGCTTGAATACATGCATAGATTACTGCTGGTTGGGTATAGTAAGAAATTGCTAGAAAGCTTGCATAAAAAAAGGCAAAAGTCAACAAAGGAAAACAGTTTTGTATAAAAAAAATTGGTGAATGAGAAGATAACAGTCAAACGTATTACGGATTTATGGCCCATAACCAACAGGTAAGGTTAATACTCTCAAAATATAGTACTAGTATCTCTTGACATCTCTTGAGTATCTCTTGAGATGGCTAGCAAATACATACATGACTATTCCAAGGTGGTTTACAGATAATGTTTATCAATTATAGATCAGGTTGTATAAAGATATTATATGGGTGAAGACAGTGGAGACCCGCAAAAAGTGAGGTAAAGATGTTGCAAATGTCTTCAATTTCCCTGGATATAAGAACGGGATATGATTGACCTGTTCAAATTGAAATGCCAGAAATGTAGGCATTTTGTTGTCTGTTAGATGACTGGGATCACATATCTAATGTTCTTAATATGAAGACAAAAAAAAGGTATTTAAATAGTTAATCTGGTTGAAAAAGATACAAGTCCATTCAGTTCAACAAGAGAGAAAAAAAAACCAAAGACATACAAATAGAATATCCCCATATACACTATCCTATACCCACAATTGATTCAGAGGAAGGCAAAAAAAAACAATAAAGTATGATCCTATTTGCTCCAGTGGGGGAAAAAAAAATCCTTCCTGATCCCAAAAAGGCAATTGGATTTTACCTGGATTAATTTTACCTGTACATATTAGTATCCAGTTATATTTTGTGCATTTAGGAAAGAATCCAGGCCTTTCTTAAAACAATATACTGAGCAGGCCAGAACCAGCTCTCGAGGGAGCTTTTTCCTCATTTTCACAGCTCTTACTGTGAAAAAACCTTTCCGCATTTGAAGATTAAATCTCTTTTCCTCAAGATGTAAAAAGAGTGCCCCTTGTCCTCTGTGATGATCCTAAAATGAATAACGCTACACCAAGCTCACTATATGGACCACATACTGTATGCATTTATACATGGTGATCATATCCCCCTTAATCTCCGCCTCTCAAGAGAGAATAAATTCAGTTCAGCTAATCTTTCGTCATACTGAAAATATATATAAGTGAGCGCTTCTGAACAAAAGCTGATAGCACCAGAAAAGTGACACACCAACCTTATAAATAGTACAGAAAAAAAAGAATAGTGCAGTGCTAAATCATAACACTACCTAAAAGATAAAAAATCAACAATACGTGCACAGAATCAGGGGTTCTGATGGCACTATAGCCACTTCTAACCCTGACATTGCCACCCACTTCGAACAATTTTACACTTCCTTATATAATCTCCCTCCGGAACACCCCCCTCTGCCCACTGACAACTCTAGGGCCTCCCTGATTTCCGAGTTTCTCCGCCTTCACGGCCCGGTGGCCATCTCGGAGGACTTGGCTGCATCGCTGGAAACAGACCTGACACTGAATGAGTTGCAGTGTGCTCTGCAACGGATGAAACCGGGTAAGAGTCCGGGCCTGGACGGCTTTTCGGCGGCCTATTATAAATCTTTCCTTGACATCCTGGGTACCCCTTTCCTATCGGCATTCAACACTTTCTCTCAAGACCCTCAACCTCAAAATCGCCTTCTGGAAGCTCATATCACAGTTATTCCTAAAGGTGACAAGGATGCCACACAGGTTTCTAATTATAGACCCATCTCCCTGTTGAATGTAGACATTAAAATCTTTGCGAAAATCCTTGCCAATCGACTTCTTCCTCTGCTCCCCTCCTTGATCCATTTGGATCAAGTTGGATTTATCCCGGGTAGGGAGGCCAGGGATAATACCATTAAGGCCCTCAACCTCCAACATTGGCTCTGTAAATCTACCTTTCCTGGTTTCTTCCTTTCCCTGGATGCGGAGAAGGCCTTTGATAGGATCGCCTGGGACTATCTGAAGGAGTCTTTGGTGCAATTGGGTCTGTGTGAGAAGATGCTCAATTTTATAATGACCCTGTATTCAGGCCCTACTGCGCGTGTCCGGGTCAATGGCCATTTGTCAAACTCTTTCCCTTTGGGCAACGGCACGCGTCAGGGCTGCCCCCTTTCTCCACTCTTGTTCGTCCTTTCCTTGGAGCCCCTTCTACAGAAGTTGCGCTCTAACCCCGACATCAAAGGAATTGCGGTTTCGGATAAGGAATATAAGCTTGCGGCTTACGCGGACGATATTCTTCTTTTCCTTACCGAACCGCATATTACTCTGCCGAACTTACTAAAGGACTTTGCATTTTTTCGTTATTTGTCGAACTTTAAGATTAACCTTTCCAAGTCTTTCGCTCTCAACATCACCTTGCCTTCGGAAGTGGTTTCTGATTGTGAGTCGCGTTTCCCGTTTCATTGGGAAAGGGACTCACTTTCTTATTTAGGTGTACAGCTTACCCGCAACCCCGACGATTTATATGCTAAGAATTTTTTACCCACTCTTCGTTCTCTCCAAGGGGATCTGAATAAATGGCACCGTCCTTGTTTTTTGTGGTTTGGAAGAGCTGCGATAATTAAAATGAACATCCTTCCTCGCCTTCTCTACCTCTTTCAAACTCTGCCCATCCACATACCGCTTGCCTTCTTCACATCCTGTAGGAGGCTCTGTTCTCTATTCCTATGGAACCATAAATGCCCGCGCATTGCTTATTCCCAACTGATTCTCCCTAAACTTGATGGTGGTATTGGCCTTCCTGACCTTCACCATTACTATTTGGCGTGTCAGCTCTGCCGTGTAGTGGACTGGCACGTCCATTCTGCTTCTAAAGATTGGGTGCAACTAGAACATGCCTTCTCGTTCGCACCCCTGATTTCGATCCCTTGGCTGCCGCTGAAGCATACGCCTCAGGTCCTTCTCACTCACCCTTTGGTAGGCCCTACCCTGAAAGCCTTCCGCTATACCTGCAAATCAGCATCTATTTCTGCGTCTCCGAACTGTCTCACTTCCATCCGACTCAACCCTGACTTCCCCCCTGGAATGCACAAGAACTTTCTATCTGAACATTGGCCGCATGACCAAATTTTGGCCAAACACTTTCTCCACGAAGGCAAGATGAAATCACTCCACGAACTGCGTGAAAGCTTGGGTACCCGCGATTTTCCTCTCTGGGTTTATTTGCAAATAAGGCATTATCTGCTCTCGCATAAACCTTTCCGTGATTGGACCCGCCCTCTTACCCCTTTTGAGGATATTTGCTCGAAAGGAGAACCGCGTAAGCATTTGATTTCAGAAATTTACCCCCTCTAAATTGAGAATAGGGCCTATAATTCCCTGCCCTCTTGTCAGGCCTGGAATAGACATCTGGATGATAATTTGTCGGATTCCGACTGGGCACGTGTATTCAAATATTCTCATAAATGCTCCCTTAATGTCTCAACGCAGGAAAACGGTTACAAATTGGTATCGAGGTGGTATCGCACCCCTTCACGAATTGCTCATTTTAATCCTTCTTATCCCAATACCTGTTGGAGGTGTGGGGCTGCGGACGAATCATTTTTACACATCTGGTGGTCCTGTCCGAGCATTCAACCGTTTTGGCAAGAGGTTCATAGGATTGTAGTTTCGGTGACGACCGTGCCTCTGGATCTGTCTCCGGCCCAGTTTCTCCTCCATCATTCCTCCCTTCCGGGGGAACAATATCATAGATCTCTGGCCATGCATATGGTCAATGCGGCCAGACTCTGCCTTACCGTCCTTTGAGGCTCTTCTCGCCCCCCCTCTGTTCGTGATTGGCTTGTCCGTGTGGATAAAATGGCAGACATGGAGGAACTAATTGCGTCGGCCCTTGACACTCCCACCAAATTTTCCCACATCCGGGCCTGCTGGATCTATTTCACAACTACTCCTACATACAGGTCTCTTATGGACCATCAGGTCTGACTTGGTCCGGCTTTCCTGCTGATGTTACTTCTTTACAGTAGTTTTTGTGGTAGGCACTGAGACTCTTTTCGACAATGTATCCCTTCCCATGCGACTCTGGCGTTGGCTTAACTCCTATCCCCATACATGATTAACCCCAGATATTGCTGTCATTACTCACCCCATATGTTCCCCCCCCCCCCCACTATTAATTTTTTTTTTTTCTCTTTCCACCCCCATCCTCCCTTTTCTGTTTCCATCATTTTTCTTTTTACCTCCCTTTCTTTCTTTTCTCCTTTCTCTTTTTTTCTCGCCTCTCGCTTTGCTATGCTACCTGGAACACTAGACATGCCATTCTTTCACTCTCCCCACTTCCATCAATGGCTCCTACCGCAACGTATGCCGGTTTTGTAACTCTCCCCATTGCCATAAGTTTTTGACCGAATCTTACGTTCAAGTGCCATGACCACTCTTCCTATCGCTACAGCCCTGCATGGCGAAGCACGAGCGCAGGGGATATTATATGATGCAATTACACCCCATACTATACTATATTGGCTCTGGTTTGCTGCAAGCATAACCTTATTGTACTCGGGTTTTGTATCATTGCATTATCTGTATTTTCTTGTTTGAGTTACTGCTGTGTCGCTGTAGATTGTGCCTGCTGTTTCGCTTAGGCACCCTGTACATGTCTTTTGTACCATTATGTTTTTTTATTAATAAAGGCTTTCTTTTTGGAAAAAAAAAAATCAACAATACATAAAATGTTTACAAAGCAAATCACGCCCAGTATCAATCCATACATCACATAAAGACCTATATTCAAATATTGATCAAAAAGTGATAAAAAAATCAATAAAATTAAGTGAAAACGTCCAATCAAAACAGCGAATATCCAACTCTCCAAAACAGTGTATAGAGAAAGATGACCAAAAATCTTCTTCCCCGTACCACTAGCAGTGTGTACTCCTCCACTTATATGCACTCACCAGAGGGCTAAAATACAAATGCATCTATCATAGCCAATGTAGTCATTCCAGCATCCTAGTCCCTGGTCACTTGTTCAAAAATCCTAAATGGAAAGGAGCTCACACCACAGAGCCCAAACAAAAGTACAGTATATGGTGTAGTATATTATATTAAAAGCTCTGTTAAACGAAGCTAAAAACAACCACACGGATGCATCAAACAAACCATCAGTCTGGACTTACAGAGATGGCTGACGCTCCATGTACCGGAACCGGCAGCATGATGTCAACACATTAGGTCCCTCCCAATGCGTTTCATGTGCATGCACGTCCTCAGGGGATATGCCTACTGCTGACATCAATCGCAATTACTCTTAAATAGCCTGCAGGCTAAAAGAAGGAACGGAAATGTTGTAGTCATGGGCGCAAAGCGGAAGTTACCAGCGCCATTTTGTTGTTGTCGTGGGCTTATAACTATCAGACTCCCTAATCACATTGGAGTCACCAGCATCTTGTGGCCTTGAGTATACCGACATCAGGCAGGATATTAAAATAGACCAACCCACCCTATAGATGGACCCAATATTATTCAATAGATTGTCAGATCATATAAAGAAAAAATTACCAGCAAAAATAAAAATAAAAACATTTTTATAATACTAACATTATACATACTGTATAAACCAAAATGGACTAAAATGTAACTTATGCTCAAACACCAGTACCAATTTAAATGCTAAAAATAATAATAATAATAATCCTTCTTGGTCCTGCAGGCTACTTAAAACACAAAATAAAAACTCATATATCTATATATATATATCTATATCTATATATATCTATATCTATATATATATGTCAAACAAAGATAAAAAAACAATACATCTAGATTCATTCCTTACTGTTATCAATAAAACAGTTAATATCAATATTGAGACCCCCAGGGTCCAAACTCCCCATTTCAAATATCCATTTCGTCTCTAGCATTAACACTGCTTTCTTTCTATTACACCCCCTCCACTGTGGGCGAATTCTATCAATCCCTATAAATCTAATATCCTTTGGGTTCCTATTCTGGCACTCCCGAAAATGTGCTGAGAGGGAGTGTTCTTTAAATCCCTTTTTGATATTATAAACATGCTCCCTCAACCAGTCCCTTAATCTTTCGGTTGTTCTATCTATATATTGTTTTTTACAAGAACACTCCAAGAGATAGACAACACATTTTGTATTACAAATAATGGGAGTGTTAATCTGATAATTATTTCCCATCACTACTGATGAAAACAAATTAATCCTATTCAAACAGAGGCCTCCTACTATACAAATCATACATTTATTACATGGAAAGAAACCTTTTAATTCCAAAAACAAAGAGACCTCCATGGGTGGGTCAACTATATTAGGGGCTATTTTACTACTTTTCACAAGGCAAAGGACACATAATACAGGGTTACTTTTCAAAATACCCCATTCCCTCTTAAATATTCTACTAAGCTGTGTATGTTGAATGGAAAAAGCCATAATAAATGGACAGACAGTGTCCATTTCAGAAGTCTTTGTCCTGGTCGTCTATTGTAATATGCTGTCTGATGTTGGTATACTCTAGGCCGCAAGAAAATTGTGCTGGTGATTCCAATGTGATTAGGGGATCTGCTAGTTATAAGCCTGGGACAACAACAAAATGGAGCTGGTAACTTCCGCTCTGCACCCATGACCAGAGCAAAATGGTGTTGGTAATTTCCATTCCTCCTTTTAGCCTGCAGGCTATTTAAGGGTGATTACGATTAATGTCAGCAGTAGGCGTATCCCCTGAGGACGTGCATGTACACGAAAAACGTTGGGAGGGACCTTATGTGATGATTTCACACCGCTAGTTCTGGTACTTGGAGAGGCGGCCATCTCTGTCTGGACTGATTGTTTGTTTTATGCATCTGTGCGGCTGTTTTTAGCTTCATTTAACAGAGCTTTTAATATAATATACTACACATTATACTTTTGTTTAGGCTCTGTGGTGTGAGCTCCTTTCCATTTAGAGCTTTTTGAACAAGTTACCAGGGACTGGGACACTGGAATGACTACGTTGGCATCCCTTGCTATTATTAAGCTTGTGATCTACCAGAGCACCCAGATCCTTCTCCACCATTGATTCCTCCAGTTTTACTCCCCCTAGTATGTACAGTCATGGCCGAAATTGTTGGCACCCTTGATATTTCTCCAGGAAATCATGTATTTCTCACGAAACGTATTGCATTAACACATGTTTTGCTATACACATGTTTATTCCCTTTGTGTGTATTGGGACAAAACAAAAAAAGGGAGGAAAGAAAGCAAATTCGACATAATGTCACACAAACCTCCAAAAATGGGCTGGACAAAAGTATTGGCACCCTTTCACAACTGCGGATAAATAAGAATGTTACAAGCATGTGATGCTCCTGTAAACTCACCTGGGGCAAGTAACAGGTGTGGGCAATATAGAAATCACACCTGAAAGCAGATAAAAAGGAGAGACGTTCACTTAACCTTTGCATTGTGTGTCTGTCTGTGCCACACTAAGCATGGACAACAGAAAGAGGAGACGAGAACTGTCTGAGGACCTGAGAACCAAAATTGTGGCAAAATATCAACAATCTCAAGGTTACAAGTCCATCTCCAGAGAACTAGATTTGCCTTTGTCCACAGTGCGCAACATTATCAAGAAGTTTGCAACCCATGGCACTGTAGCTAATCTCCCTGGTCGTGGACGGATGAGGAAAATTGATGAAAGATTGCAACGCAGAATAGTCCGGATGGTGGATAAGCAGCCCCAAACATGTTCCAAAGACATTCAAGCTGTCCTGCAGGCTCAGGGAGCATCAGTGTCAGCGCGAACTATCCGTCGACATTTAAATGAAATGAAACGCTATGGCAGGAGACCCAGGAGGACCCCACTGCTGACACAGAGACATAAAAAAGCAAGACTACAGTTTGCCAAAATGTACTTGAGTAAGCCAAAAGCCTTCTGGGAAAACGTCTTGTGGACAGATGAGACCAAGATAGAGCTTTTCGGTAAAGCACATCATTCTACTGTTTACCGAAAACGGAATGAGGCCTACAAAGAACAAAACACAGTACCTACGGTAAAATATGGTGGAGGTTCAATGATGTTTTGGGGTTGTTTTGCTGCCTCTGGCACTGGGTGCCTTGACTGTGTGCAAGGCATCATGAAATCTGAGGATTACCAAAGGATTTTGGGTCGCACTGTAGGGCCCAGTGTCAGAAAGCTGGGTTTGCGTCCAAGATCCTGGGTCTTCCAGCAGGACAATGACCCCAAACATACGTCAAAAAGCACTCAGAAATGGATGGCAAAGAAGCGCTGGAGAGTTCTGAAGTGGCCAGCAATGAGCCCAGATCTAAATCCCATTGAACACCTGTGGAGAGATCTTAAAATTGCTGTTGGGAAAAGGTGTCCTTCCAATAAGAGAGACCTGGAGCTGTTTGCAAAGGAAGAGTGGTCCAAAATTCCGGGTGAGAGGTGTCAGAAGCTTATTGATGGTTATAGGAAGCGACTGATTTCAGTTATGTTTTCCAAAGGGTGTGCAACCAAATATTAAGTTAAGGGTGCCAATACTTTTGTCCAGCCCATTTTTGGGGTTTTGTGTGACATTATGTCATATTTGCTTTTCTGCCTCTGTTTTATATTTGTTCCAATACATACAAAGGGAATAAACATGTGTATAGCAAAACATGTGTTAATGCAATACCTTTTTTGTGTGAAATACTTGATTTTCAGGAAAAATATCAAGGGTGCCAACAATTTCGGCCATGACTGTATGATACATTCATATTTTAATTCCCAAGTGTATAAATTTACATTTACCAGAATTAAACCACATTTGCCACACAGTTGCCAAATTAAACATTGCATTGAGATCAGCCAATTTGGAGACATCCTATAAGGACATTGTTCCACTGCATAGTTCGGTGTCATCTGCAAAGACTGCAATTGTACTTTTAATCCCAGACCTTATATTATTTATAAATATATTTAAAAATTAAGGGTCCCAAAACTGAACCTTGGGATACCCCACTACTAACCTTAGACCATTCAGAGTATGAGTCATTAACCACTACTCTCTGGATAAGGTCTTTTTATGCAGTTTTCTATCCATTTACAAATTGGCTCTTCCAATCCTGTAGACTTTACCTTACAGATTAGCAGAATGGGGAATGTTGTCAAACGCTTTTGCAAAATCCAAGTATACTATTGTACATCCACAGCTACTTCTTTTTCTAAGGTTTTGCTTACTTCCTCATATAAAGAAATCAGATTTTTTTTTCTAGTTATGCTGCTGTATACAGGACTACTTGTATTCAGTAGAGTGTTGCAACCTATCAACATCTATCAGGAGAAACATTGGCCTTAATAATTATGATTATATAAATATCCTCCTGCGCTCCACAGAGTTACTAGAAACAGAGCAAGCTGCTATCATCTAAATCCTATACCTTAGATATATCCTATATCTGTCGCCAGAAATGTGTCACCGAGCTCCACCCGGAAATGATGTCAATATGCTCCATGCGTTATGCCACTGTCGTGGTGTAACGTGATCCTGAAGAAGCCACGTGACAGTAACGGGTGGAGCGTATTGACGTCATTTCCGGGTGGAGCTCGGTGACGCATTTCCGGTGACAGACTTCCGGGCTTTTTTTGCAATTCCCTCAGTGCACCCATAACATATGGGAAATCGCTTGATGTGAACTTGGAGCATGTGAGTGATATATTCGGTTTTGTAAATTTTAATAAATCAGCATATTGCACTATGGAAGGTTCTCTTTTCTATCTATTCATGGCCCTGACATCTTATTGCTGAGTCTTTCCATTAAATGGTGGAATGGATATCGTATTAATAGAGGAGCTACTGTGGAGCCATTGGGATAAAAGATCTTTATTGATGATAGAGAGTCCAATCGGTGTGGAACATCACTATATGATTTGTGGCCCCTAGGGGTCGAGTGAAGGAGGTGAGGAAGCACTCTAGCCACTGCGGGATTTAAGCACTACAGTGACACGTTTTTGATTAGAGCACAGATTTGAAGTGGAGAAAGAAGAAATACACATTTTTTTACATTTATTATATTTATTTATTTCACAAGAGAGTGTTAGCATGCATTTTGCACTTTAATATATAGCATGTTTATAATGATTGATTTTTACACTTGTACTTTTATGTAGAGATTGTTCACTGTGAGCACATTTTTATTTAAGTTGTACTTTATATATATATACAGTGGGGCAAAAAAGTATTTCGTCAGCCACCAATTGTGCAAGTTCTCCCACTTAAAAAGATGAGAGAGACCTGTAATTGGCATCATAGGTAGACCTCAACTATGAGAGACAAAATGAGAAAACAAATCCAGACAATCACATTGGCTGATTTGGAAAGAATTTATTTGCTAATTATGGTGGAAAATAAGTATTTGGTCAATATCAAAAGTTCATCTCAATACTTTGTTATATATCCTTTGTTGGCAATGATAGAGGTCAAACGTTTTGTCAGGGCCTGGACTTGAACCTGGGACTTCTACTGTGTCAGGCAGTAACTCTACTCACTGAGCTACCTAGGATGCTGGACAATACTTTGCCTCATCTATTGGATAATCCTGCCTTGTTCCTTGTTTGCTCTTGAACCTTGAACTCCTTGCTCCTCCCATGAACTTCCTATATAAGCCATGTCCTTGGACTTCCTCCTTGCCAGATTATTGTGCCTTTCCAGCCAATATCCCGCTACTGGTCCTGCTGCTGTCTACACCTCCGCTACTGATCTTTGGCTTGTTCCTGACCACGATTTTGTCTCATCCTAACGTACTACGATTGATCTGCTACCATTTGTGACCGACCCTTGGCTTGTGACCGACTCTGCTTTCGTCTGATCCCTAACCTGTTGATCCGCTATTGGTTCCCAGTCTGCTCATTCCCTGGTGGGGTGATCCTGAGATCTGCGACCTGGTATTAACACGCAGCCCAATCCATCTCCACCATTAGGAGCTCTGGTGAATACCGGTTAATACTTAGACCCCGCACCTCAGGTGAGCCTGCGTCATTCCCAGGGGGATCCGCTGATGTACCTATCCTGCTGGTTCCAGGTAAGCCTTTTACTGCTATAGCAACTGGTCTCTGAACCTGACCTTACACCGTGACACGTTTCCTGTAAGTCTTCACAAGGTTGGCACACACTGTTGCTGGTATGTTAGCCCATTCCTCCATGCAGATCTCCTCTAGAGCAGTGATGTTTTGGGGCTGTCGCTGGGCAACACAGACTTTCAACTCCCTCCAAAGGTTTTCTATGGGGTTGAGATCTGGAGACTGGCTAGGCCACTCCAGGACCTTGAAATGCTTCTTACGAAGCCACTCCTTCGTTGCCCGAGCGGTATGTTTGGGATCATTGTCATGTTGGAAGACTGAGCCACGTTTCATCTTCAATGCCCTTGCTGATGGAAGGAGGTTTGCATTCAAAATCTCACGATACATGGCCCCATTCATTCTGTCCTGTACTTGGATCAGTCGTCCTGGTCCCTTTGCAGAGAAACAGCCCCAAAGCATGATGTTGCCACCCCCGTGCTTCACAGTAGGTATGGTGTTCTTTGGATGCAACTCAGCATTCTCTCTCCTCCAAACACGACGAGTTGTGTTTCTACCAAACAGTTCTATTTTGGTTTCATCTGACCATATGACATTCTCCCAATCCTCTTCTGGATCATCCAAATGCTCTCTAGCAAACTTCAGAGGGGCCCGGACATGTACTGGCTTAAGCAGGGGGACACATCTGGCACTGCAGAATCTGAGTCCCTGGCGGCGTAGTGTGTTACAGATGGTAGCCTTTGTTACGTTGGTCCCAGCTCTCTGCAGGTCATTCACTAGGTCCCCCCATGTGGTCCTGGGATTTTTACTCACTGTTCTTGTGATCATATTGACACCACGGGGTGAGATCTTGCGTGGAGCCCCAGATCGAGGGAGATTATCAGAGGTCTTGTATGTCTTCCATTTTCTAATTATTGCTCCCACAGTTGATTTGTTCACATCAAGCTGCTTGCCTATTGCAGATTCAGTCTTCCCAGCCTGGTGCAGGTCTACAATTTTGTTTCTAGTGTCCTTCGACAGTTCTTTCGTCTTCACCATAGTGGAGTTTGGAATGTGACTGTTTGAGGTTGTGGACAGGTGTCTTTTATACTGATAACAAGTTCAAACAGGTGCCATTGATACAGGTAATGAGTGCAGGACAGAGGAGCCTCTTAAAGAAGAAGGTACAGGTCTGTGAGAGACAGAAATCTTGATTGTTTGTAGGTGACCAAATACTTATTTTCCACCATAATTTGCAAATAAATTCTTTCCAAATCAGCCAATGTGATTGTCTGGATTTTTTTTCTCATTTTGTTTCTCATAGTTGAGGTCTACCTATGATGCCAATTACAGGCCTCTCACATCTTTTTAAGTGGGAGAACTTGCACAATTGGTGGCTGACTAAATACTTTTTTGCCCCACTGTATGTGATTTGTGAGCACTGGTCACTTTATACACACTGAGTGTGTGCACTATTCTGTACCTATTCTAGCCTCTTGGTGGCAGACTGGTTGTTTTTTTTCTGTTTGTTTGTTTACACATTTATATTGAATTGATGCAATAGTCACTTTATTTTTATTTGTTATATTCTGTTATCATGTATTTTTATTAGGTTGATTTATTTAGTACCCTCAAGTCTGAGTGCTTCATCCCTTTTTTGTTTATGTGTCTTAATAATTATGATGCGACATGCATATAATTTGTGGTACTAGATCATGTGCATGAGGACCCAGGAGGGAATTTTGAAACTACTACAGTGGGAGGCCCTGTGAATTCAGTATCTGAAGGCCACCAATGCCCCAGACTTAAATGAGGCTTTAAGGTACAAGTTCCTTTTGTAACTTTAAGGCTTCTATTTTTTTTTTAACAACAAATGCCATTGGCATGGAATGCCATACGATTATGTACTATTTTATACAGGGATCCAATGTGGTCAGGATGTTTTTCATGAGCCTTTACTGTTAATTTTTTTTTTGATACTTAGAATATCTTTCTTTTGAAACATATACAGTAGATACCTGACTCTGGATACAAATGATATGTATATAGCATACAGTATGTCTATAGAGGTTTAATGGGGATATACTACTACCTAGAAGTCTGAAGTCTGTAAAGTTTAATTATGGCATATTAATCACATTGTCTTTTTGTATTTGTTTTTTTTCCTGTCTTGATTCCTGTCTTTTGATATATATAATATGGTTATCTATACTATGCATTGGCTGTCAGCCCTGTGACTTACTGCTACTGGATGTCACTGTTTTCCTCTATCCACAGGCAGTTACATGGATGCCAAGGTGAGGGGGATGCTCAAGGCCCTTCTCATCAGGGATGCTGGAGTGTTATTATGGAAACTCCCAGGGTCTCATTTTCCCCCCTGAACTGTCACTTAAAGGTTGGGTGGTACTGAGAAGTATTTTCATCAACTCCTGCGAGGGGCACCCTGCATTACATCATCCACCATCTGCACATTGTGTGATGAGGGCATTTAAAAAAGAAAGAGGGGGAGTGATTGCCCGGAGGCATAGTGATCCAGGCTGGGGTGCCTGGTTGGAACAAGTGGCAATGCTACTCTGGCAACCAAGGTAAGATTTCCAGGAATATATTTTGGGCAGAATGGAACCTGAGATAAGCAGGAATTCACAGAACAAGGGAAATTATGGTGCACTAGTGTTTTACCCTAGGAGCAGTTAATAGATATTTACATACAAGTGGATGCCTTGGAGATTACAGATGGAGATTCTGCAGCAAATATGCACTACCATGCAGCTTCTCCATTGAACTCTATTGTAGCATAAACTCTGCTTTTTACTTTTAAAAAAGTAATTGACCCTTTCCAAAAACGCAGCAACTCAAAAAAGATCAAAATAGATGTGAACATGTTCCATAGAAAACCATGTTAAATGGACTGTAGTGCTTTTCTGCAAAAAGCACAAAAAAAAACTCTGTGAACGGGGCTTAAGTGATTTGCATCAATTGTCATTTTGGATCATGAACTTTATTATATTAAGTATCATTCAGGGGCGGACTGACCATTTGGAAACTCGGACACTGCCCGAGGGCCCGTGGTCAGTAGGTGGCCCCATGAGATGCCCCTGGTACCATTTTCATAGGCTTTTTTGAGTTTGGGCAAGGATACGGGGGCACTATGATCCCCTATTGCCCTGGGGCCCCATGAGTTGTCAGTCCGCCCCTGGTATCATTCTACAAAGGCTAATAGTCTAAACATGTGACAACTGGAGAAATTTGTGAGAAGCCTATGGCAGAATTCCCACGAATGAGTCCTATATGCATGGAGTTTTCACGTTCTCCCTGTGATTGTGTGGGTTTCCTCTGGACATGCTGGTAGATTAACTGCCTCCTGTATACATGTGCCTTGTTATGTGTGTGCATGTGAACTAGGGACTGATGTGAGTGAAAAGTATTTAAAGCGCTGCATAACCTGACAGCTCTATAGCTGTTTAAGTAAAAGTATAGCAGTTCTAAGTATTTGTGCCAAATAAACATACAGTATATATGGTACAGAGCTACAAATAAACAGGGAAGGGGGTACACACACATACACACGGCATGTTCCACATTTTTTTAATTTTGTGATTTTACATATATGTGATTGATGAAACATGTTATGATCTATTCATGTCCCTGTGTTGCCAGCCAGACTTTCTTTCTTAGTGGGAGTAGCTGCCACACAGAAGCGGAATGCTAATAATTGAGCTCCACCAACATTTGAATATATGGGACATTACATGAATATACCCAGTGTTTCCATAATAGCAAACAACCTCAACATCAGGGTATATTATTTTATGTGAATAGAAAGTTACTGTATTCTTAGTATATCAGTTTATGGGGTTTATCAATTTATAGGGCTATAAATAGTGGAATGTAAACTTGTTCTAAATCAGTAAAACACTGACAAAATACCTGGAGACTTAAAGTGGTTGTAAACCCTTACAGTGAACTAGTCTCAGCTGATACACAAAGATGAAACAAATTATCCTACATAAGTTTTACCTGTTTATGTACGGCAGTTTTCCTCTACATTCATTCAAAGTTCAGAATATACACATGATCTCTCAGCTCTGAAAAGCAGGGGGTGGGGAGCTGAAGTTACACTCAGTGAGGCGAGCTCTGGGAGCTGATTGGAGGGAAGGGACACACCCCCCTTTACACAACACACAGGAACAGAGCTGAGGCTGTCAATCTACTGGAGGTCCCTCCCCCTGTCACCTTTTTTCTCTTGGTGTCAGAAGTGACTCAAGCTGATAGCAGAAGAACAGGGCAGCAGACAGAAATCAAATTTAGTGCACTAGACTGGGACAAGCACAAACTATAGAGCCATGTTAATGGGTCGCGACCCAAAAATGGCTCACAACCAGGAGTGGACTGGGCCAGGGTGAAAGTGCCCCCCAGACTCTCTAATGCCCAAATAAAACAAACATCCGGTGCCCTGACAACATAGCTTAATAAGGACGGCCGGGACCGCCACTATGGCCAGCCTTTATATTTTTATTATTGCAGCCAGCTGGTCCCATTACGGTGGTGCGCACGGTACACTTACAAAGTGGTCCCATGGCCCTCACGACCATTCCTCTTTCCTCCACGACAGTGCTGGGAGGAAGTGACATATAACTACGTTTCTTTCCAGCCAGCAGTGCAGGAGGGAAGAAAAGCATTATTGGATGCCAGGTTGTGGCTGGGTGATGGAGAGCACATTTTGAAAGGAGTGAAAGAAAACAGAAAAGCAATGGTGATGGGGGGGGGGGGGGGGCTGAAGGAAACCATGAAAGGGGAAGGCATGAAAAGGGGGTCAAGGTGGGTATTAAAGGAGGGTGTGAAAGAGGGACAAGGAAATCGCATAAAAGGGAAAGGAAGGGGCGCATGAAAGGGTGGGCTAAAGCAGGGCATGGAAGGGGGGATTGAAGGAGTGAATGAAATGGGGGGGGGGGACTGAAAACCCCCACACAAATATTGCACAATCTATATTGTTTATTTAAAAAACCACTGAAGACATTATTATGCTTAACTTAGTGTGTCTTTGAGAGAGTGAGAGGTAGAGGCGGCATTGCTCAGCTTAATTGGCTATTAGTGTGAGGTAGAGGGGACATTGCTTAAAGTTAGGAGGTATTGGCAGATTTTTGTTATTTTATATATGCCATTTTTTTTTTAAACGGGAAGGGGGGTGGGGGGGAAGTGATGTACGAAGTATGCTGCTAAGTGTCTGTGACTACATGAGAACATTATATGCCACCTGTCTAACCTGGTAGACACTCTTAGCTTTTTGTTTAAAATTACAAAATTTAGCATAAAAAAAAAAGTAAATCCATCAAAGTCATATTTTTTTATTTTTTGGAGGGGATTTAGGGGTCCCTTCATGGATTCTTGCACTTGGGCCCTGAGGTTTCTAGTTACATCACTGGCACCAGGAATGTTGTTTTTTTTCTGTCCGTAGCAGGGGCTAAGGTATTTTTTTTTCTTCTTGCCTCACTGCCAGGAATAAGAACGCTACAGAGAATATACTACCTTCTGGAGCAGTATATCAGATGCGCATAGGGATCCTGATTAAACTAGATATCGTTCACTGGATCCTTACATGATTTTATCTCAGTTTGCTGAAGTACACCCAAAATTGCTGTCCTCAGTAAACATGTCCTCAAAGCATAAATATGACACAAATTATATTAAATATGGGTTTTCGTACATTAAAGATAGACGAGATGGACAGAAACCATAGTGTGTTTTGTGTAGTGACACACTGACTAATAAAAAGCATGAAGCCATTAAAGCTAAAGCGTCATTAAGACACAAAACACCCAGCCTATGCAGAAAAACCTGTTTAGTAATGTCAACGAAAACTACAGGAGCTAAGGACATCACAAATGTGCCTAACATCTTCGTGTTCAAAGCAAGAACAGGCAGTCCGAGCATCTTACCATCTTACCATGTAGCTCACTGTATTGCAAAATGCAAGAAAGCCCACACTATTGCAGAAGACCTTCTTACC
The DNA here is from genome assembly GCF_062004578.1 of Staurois parvus. Classification (NCBI taxonomy): domain Eukaryota; kingdom Metazoa; phylum Chordata; class Amphibia; order Anura; family Ranidae; genus Staurois; species Staurois parvus. The sequence continues at coordinate 9,860,527 of NW_028317855.1, read as the reverse complement.
TGCTGCCAGGTATGGCCAGAGAGGCCCTGGATCAATCTGCTGTGGAGAAATTGAAGACCATTCCACTATCCAATGACACCATATGCAGGAGAATTCAGATGACATAAACAAACCAGATCACAGCTTGCATAAACGCTAACAAATACTGTTCATTACAACTGGATGAATCCACGGATGTTGTGAACCATGCCATTTTACTGGTTTATGTGAGGCATGTGTGGGAGGGAGACTTTCAGGAGCAGTTTCTTTGCAGTAGAGAGCTTTCCACCACTACTACTGCAGATGACCTTTTCAATACTTTGGATTCATACTTGGGTTCAGTGTGCCTGGTATGGGATATGTGTGTAGGAATCATAACCAGGGCGGACTGACCATTTGGAAACTCGGACACTGCCCGAGGGCCTGGGGTCAGTGGGGGGCCCCATGAGATGCCCCTGGTACCTTTTTCATAGGCTTTTTTGAGTTTGGGCAAGGACACAGGGGCCCCATGAGTTGTCAGTCCGCCCCTGATCACAACCGATGGTGTAGCATGCATGACTGGAAAACACTCTGAGGTGGTGAACAGAATTCTTGAAAAGGCACCCAATGCTATTTGAAACCATTGTTTTTGGCACAGGCAGGCATTAGCAGCCAAGGATGTGGTGTTAGTGTTTTGCGAAACTTTGAAAGATATTGTGAAAGTGGTGAACTACATTAAATGAAGTGCCAAAAATGCCCAGTGTTTTCAGAAGCTGTGCAAAGACCTGGGCAGTGAACATACTGTATACAGGTGCTCTATCATGTGGAGGTGCGCTTGCTTTCCAGGGGCAAAGTCCTCTCACATTTATGTGAACTGAGAACTGAAATTGCGGCCTTCCTCTCTGAATGCAACTCATCTCTTGCCGATCTGTTTACCAGTCATACATGGCTTGCACAAGCTGCTTGTCTGGCAGATGTATTTGAGCAGCTGAACACATTAAATTTTTTGCATGTATTGAAAAAATTGAGGTTTTCAAAAGGAAAGTGGCATTGTGGACATGTTTCCAAAGAGAGATTTGATATGTTCCCCCAATGCTTGTCATGAGCTTACACATCTGGACACCACAGGCAGAAATGGCAGAAATGAGCTGAAGAAAACTGTAATAGCACATCTCACAAAACTACAGGAACATTTCAATGACTACTTCCCAGAGCAGCACAGGGATGATGGCTGGATACGCAATCCCTTTGAAATCAAATTGGAAAGCATCATGTTGCCAAACAATAAAGCGTGTCAGCTTGTATAGGTCCCATGTGATCAGATGCTAAAAAGAAAACTGAAGTAACCCTCTCTCAGTTTTGGTGTAGTATCATGACTGAATATCCCTCCATCGCAACCCATACTATAAAAATCATCCTACCAGTCAGCACAACCTATCTTTGTGGCTTCTCAGTTCTGGCTCAGCTGGAAACATAGGAACAGAATGAACATTGAACACAACCTCAGAGTTGCTTTGTCTACCATCACCCCAGATTTTGAGACACTTATCAAGAGCGAGAAGCATCCCCAGTTTTCCCATTAGTTCTAATTAATTTCATAAGTTTAATTTACCATTTATCTTATTGGGGTTTTGACCTCAACAGCACTTTCATTTTCACTAGCACCATGATTACTGCACTATCCATTTTGGAAGGAAGCCATTTGTTTACTGTTTAACCACTTGCCTACCGGGCACTTATACCCCCTTCTTTACCAGGCCAATTTTCAGCTTTCAGCTCTGTTGCACTTTGACAATTGCGTGGTCATGCAACACTGTACCCATATGAAATTTTTATCATTCTTTTTGTCACAAATAGAGCTTTTTTTTGGTGGTATTTAATCACCGCTGAGAGCTTTACTTTTTGCGCTATAAACCAAAAAATTGCAAAAATTTTTTTTAAAAAATTCTTTGTTTCTATTATAAAATTTTTCAAACAGGTAATGTTTCTCCTTCACTGATGTGCGTTTATGAGGCAGCACTGATGGGCACTGATAGGCAGCACTGATGGGCACTGATAGGCAGCACTGAAGGGCACTGATAGGCGGCACTGATTGGCAGCACTAATGAGGTGTCACGGATAGGCGGCACTGATGATGGGTACTGATAGACAGCACTGATAGGTGGCATTGACTGGCATCACTGCTGGGCATTGACTGGCACAACTGCTGGGCACTGACTGGCACAACCGCTGGGCACTGACTGGTGGCACTGACTGCCAGCACTGCATTGATGGGCACAGGTGGGTGGCACTGGTGGGCACAGGTGGGTGGGCACAGCTGGGCACAGGTGGGTGGCGCTGCTGGGCACAGGTAGGTGGCACTTCTTGGCACAGGTAGGTGGCACTGCTGGGTGGCACTGCTGGGTACAGGTGGGTGGAACTGGTGGGTGGCACGGCTGGGCACCGATCATCAGGGCATTGATCATCAGTGCCCTGATGATCGGTGCCGATCCTTGCTCTGACAACTGCCAGTTCTCGGCAGTACTTTCCTCTCGCTCTGACAGCATGAGGAAAGTGCAGCTGAGAATCTGCAATTGCATTTCCCGGTGCTCAGTGTGTCATTGGACATGGCTGATCACGTGGTAAAAGGCCACTGTGATTGGCCGTTTACCATATCACGTGATCAGCTGTGTTCGTAGGACACAGCAATCACGGAGATTGCCGGGTGCGCACCCCCAGTGGCGCGCAGGAGAGTGCATTCTGGGAGGACGTCATATGATGCCTTCCCAGAACTGGCCGGCCACAGTGTAGCCATCATTCGGCTATCTGCGGTTGGCAAGTAGTTAAGAAATGCATACACATTGTAGAATACTGCACAAGTTGTTTTGTGGAATAAAGTATAATGTTTTGGAAATTAAATTATTTTTGGGATGCGACTTAATGACCAAGGACATGTGGGTCCTGAGGTTCCACAGGATGAGAACCACTGCTATAGAGGGATATGCTTTGTTCATAATTCATGTCTGAGGTTTAGAGTCACTTTAGGTACATTCCTTTTTTAGTTTCAAATGACAAAGAGAGCAATAATAACCAGACAGCTGGGTCAAGGAGCAAATAGCTTTTTAGGTGTTTGCCAGAGTCCTGTATTCTATGCAAAGGAGATGCAAGGAGTCCTGGCAGTCTTGCACCTTTCCTCCCTGCCCACCCTTCCACAAGCGGAAGCTTCCAGAAGCTACAGCCTCGCTGATTCCATATTTTTATGGCCTAGGCCTTGAAATGCATCCCTATATGCCCTTCCCTGGCTTGGCATGGCAGGCAATACCTCACTATATATGGTCACACCCCACTTGCTACTCTGGGGGTTTCTAGTGGCTAACTGAACAACTACAATACTTAACCTCCCTTAATCCTTTTTGTTTTTAATGATTATTTGCAGATGTTTTCACATAATTTTATAACTGAAGATAATATTTTTAGATTGAATATATATTTATTGGCATTATAAAACAAGACTAAACAACAGCAACAACAGTATTTTCATATACATACATACATACATACATACAGATAACATGAACAATGTTTAGGATCATCCTGGGGTGTAGAGTGACCCCCATGACCCTCAGTAGATACTTACGCCATCCTGGTATGGCAGCAAGTGGCAGACCATAGGCCCACGGTAGGTAAAAGGGAAAAATAAACAGTGGAACCAGAGGCAAAAGGGAGCAGAGAAGACTGGAAGGGGACAGAAAAAAGTGGGAAAGAAATAAAATGAAACCAGACTGCCGTAGGATGAACTTAATAGGTATGCATTAAAAAAACAAAAAACAAAAACAAAGAAAAAAATGTATATCTCAAGCTTCAAAGGCCAGCTAAGGTGTTATCCAAGGGACAATGTTCAGCCCTCAAGAGCAGGAGGGGGGGCTAAAGGAGATAGCCCTGGCAAAAACAGACCCAGGAGAAAATTAATGAAAAGGCTGATTTTTCAATTTGTCGCAGGTTGAATAATGCATCCATATACTGTACACCACAAAGTGGTAAATTGAAAAGTCATATGATTTTATGAAATAACATTCTTTACTTCTTTTGTAAATCAGCCCTTTTGTCTGTAATCTTTCAATCCTGGTTAAAGCAGAAGTATATAAAAAAAGACATACAGAGTTCAAGTTATAAACGGGATGATAGATTCACAAGATTAGACAGAATAAATCGGATGGATAAAAATAAACTTTCTGATTCTTATCTTTTTAAGGAAGCACCTTAAAACCCTTGTAAGTGGTATTGAAAATTGTTAAATGTTGAAGGATTCAGCAGCCTAGCTATACAAATAATCTCTAGAAAGTGACTTAATCAGTATGATACATTATACTGTATTATTCAACTAAGTTATTCATTTTTCTTTCATCAAGAGGCCTCCCCTAACACACAAGCAGTTTGTATTTACAGTATATATAGCAAATAAAAAATAGAAATATTTATTGCAATTAAACATACTATTTATTTTCAATGGACAACAAATTATCTGATTGTCTGGCATGCTCTAAACTGATAAATTAAGTAATTAAAAGCTGTCCAAAAATGTATTGTGGTGATTTTACCATCACTAATGCTAAACTGGATGTCCCAGCTTTACCTAACAAGTCTCCACAAACTATACGATGGTCTGCCAACAAAGTATTGCATGAAATGATTGGGCTCATTCACTTTACCCTTTCACTGACAGAGACTTTTTTAATTTTTGTTGTTTTTTTTGGGGGGGGGGCATAGTTTGGCTAAGGACGCATGAGGTGTTCTGCTGGTCAGCTCCGGCATCACCTGCCTTTTTCTACAGAATATTTTCTCTCTAACACCACAACCCTTGATGACAAAGCAGGGTAAGGAGTGGGGGCTCCAGACGACCCCCAAGACTGCATTTAAGGGACTGTTTGACTCTCTTTCCTGGGACCTCAGACTCGTTGCTGCAGTGAGAAAAGTGTTTACTTCATATGTATCTGAGCAGGCCTCCCCTACTCCACAAGCACTGCTGCACAGTCAAAGTGATCCTGCGGGGGAAAATTCACAGCTTGTCCTGGGCCATACCCATTTTAGCCACCTCATAGGATCCTCCTGACACAGGCTAGCCTGCATTCCCCACCAGGCAGACAGCCAGACCAGTTACTCCCACCTGCACTGCACAGGGGGCTCCCTCAGTCACCACTGTTCTGCTAGTCAAGCACTCCACTCTTACAAGACTATTCAGAGACATTTTATTTATTTTTTGCACACGTTTAAATGCATATTTTAGGCCTGAGGATTACCAAAAACATTCTATATTTTCTAAAAGCAGATACTCTGTAGAATAAAATGTTTGTAGTAGCAATTTTTATGTCACCTGATATTAACATACCTATATTTTTAGTAAAATAATATATTAAAGTTAATTTAAGGGCACACAAAGCCAATATTATATATTTTCCTGGAAAAATATAAAATATGAGGTTGTTTAAAGGAAATGAATACCAGAATTGTCCATATATAGGTAATCAGTTTTCAGTGAACCATGAATGGTGATCCTAGGATATTGCTTTTACTGTGGTGTGAAAGGATTATCTAATAAACTATAAACAAGCCCCCAATGCCTATACAATTTTAAAATTAAACCCTAACCCTATATAATATATAAATAAAATATAATATATTATAATTACAGGCAGTCCCCAGGTTACAAACAAGATAAGTTATGTAGGTTTGTTCTTAAAGTGTTACTAAACCCAGGACCCTGCATTCACTATATCTGGTCTCCCACAGTACACACAACATGGAAATGCAATTATTTTAGTAAATATAAACTGATAAATACCTCTTCTCATCAGCAGTTAGAGCAGTCTTGTGACTTCTATCAGTGTCCAGCAGAGCACTGGTTACAGCTTGTAGGAGGAGTTTTCATTCTCCTGTAGCAAGATGCAGGACCTCTGAACTCTGTCTGGAGAGTGCGGATCACGTACACTCTCCAAAGAAAAAAAAACTCTAGCAGTGCACACCAAACTGAGTATGTGCAGCTTGCCCCTTGTCTCTGTTCTATCAGGAGATATTTGGGAGACACTGGAAGAAGGGGAGGATCAAACATCCTTTTTACACAATGTGGAGGATTAACCCCTTAGGTTTCACAGTGAGTATAACAAGCATGCTTTACTGCATATACAGACTGATTTTACTGTTGTGGGTTTAGTAACACTTTAAGTTGAATTGTTATCTAAGTCAGGAACAGGTAAATTTTTTTAAGTGTAACTCCAGCCAAAAAATTATTTTTATGTTTTGGATAGCATAGGGAAGGGTTAATTGGCAATGCACTGATGTGGGATTGCTGACAGGTTTTCTTGACAGTAGGTGGCAGCCATGCACAGTTTCTGGGACCAGCGTGACATCATGCTCCCTCCATGTATGAGTCCTATGTTCAATAAGTCGGATATTTGTAACGCCTGGACCACCAAACACACTTCTAGTCACTATGGATGTAGAATCTCTGTACAGTAACACCCCTCATAAGGATGGGATTGTTGCATGCTACAGATTGTTATCATCCTCACCAAACCACAAATACAGCACTGAGGATGTTACACTGCTCATTGAATTAATTCTAACACACAAAACTACTTCACCTTCAATAATGACATCTATTTTCAATATATGTGTGCTGCTGTGGGAAGTAAAATGGAACTCCAATATGCAAACTTATTTATGACTGACCTGGAGGACAGATTTTTTAACAGCATACAACAAAAGCCATAACAATACTATTGCTATATTGATTACATTTTCATCATGGACAGAAGGTGGAGAAAATCTAAAACAATTGTATTTATTGATGAACACGTTTCACCCATCAATCAAACTAAAAATGGACTGTTCAAACACACGCCAATTTCCAAGTCCCCACAGTTCACATCAAAGATAATAACCTGCACAATACAAGAAACCCACCAATAGATGCAATTACTGTGTCTCCACAATTCCAGCTTCCACCCCCAGCACACTAAACAAGCCATCAGACACAGCCAGGCCATCAGATACCACATCAGACCCAGAAGACAAAAATAAACATCTCAGAACAATAGTAGACTCCTTTCATAAGAGAGTACAAGGACAAAATCATTAATACCAGCATAAACAGAGCCCTGAAAACCCTGGAGAATCTGGAGAAAATGCAGAGAAGGGAAACCAAACTGATAAGAGGCATGAAAGAGCTTCGCTATCAGGAAAGATTAGCTGAACTGAATTTATTCTCTCTTTATAAGGGGAGATTAACCTGTTCCTGCCTGGACAATAGCAGAATGATGGCCTGGTGGACCTTTCGTCCCTCCGGGAAAGTGACTCCGGCTTCTCCTCACACATAGATCCTGTGTGAGGAGGAGAAGGGGAACAGTGAGTTACCACATTATACTGTGCCCATCAGTGCCTCAATTGCCCTGTATACCTGTTACAGCTGCCCATCAGTGTAACTGTAGCAAAGCCTCAGTGTAGTTGTCGTGCAGCCTTTCAGCACAGCCCATCATCATGCCTGTTGTGTAGTCCATCAGCGTACCTGTCAGCACAGCCCATCATTGTACCTGTTGTGCATCCCAACAATGTACCTGTCAGCACAGCCCATCAGTGTACCTGTCATGCAGCCTGTCAGCACATCCTATCAGTGTACGTGTCCTGCAGCTCATCAGCATATCTGTCAGCACAGCCCATCAGTGTACCTGTTGTGCAGGCGATCAGTGCACCTGTTAGCAAAGCCCATCAGTGTACCTGTTGTGTAGCCCATCAGCATACCTATCAGCACAGCCCATAGTGTGCCTGTTGTGCATCATATCAGTGTACCTGTGAGCACAGCCCATCAGTGTACCTGCCATGCAGCCTGTGAGCACAGCCCATCAGTGTACCTGTCATCCAGCCTGTGAGCACAGCCTATCAGTGTACCTGTTGCGCAGCCCATCCATGTACCTTTCAGCACAGTGTACCTGTCATGCAGCCCATCAGTGTACCTGTTGTGCAGCCCATCAGCTTACCTGTCAGCATAGCCCATCAGGGTACCTATCATGCAGCCTATCAGTGTACCTGTTGTGCAGTCTGTCCGGACAGCCCATCAGTGTACCTGCCAGGACAGCCCATCAGTGCACCTGTCATGCAGCTCATAAGTGCACCTGGCATGCAGCCTTTCAGTACAGTCCATCAGTATACCTGTCAGCACAGCCTATCAGTATACCTGTCGTTCACCTCATCAGTGCACCTGTCATGCAGCCCGTCAGCATACCTGTCAGCACAGCCAATTAGTGTACCTGTTGTGCAGCCCATAAGTGCACCTGTCGTGCAGGCCCAGTACCAGCACTGAAATATCACGCCAGACCCCCATACATATCTTCCAGATGCTCTGGCAGACCCATTTTGGCTGCCTTCCAGCTGAGGGTCAGCTACAATCTTCCCTTTCACCACATAGCAAGGTGTGCAGCCCAACATAGAACATTTTTCACCAATGCTATCACTTCACTAATCTATCAGCAAGGATCTCCACCAGAAAGCATTTGCTCCGATTGTGTCAGTGGACTTCAGCCTGTTCTTACCCTGGCCTGTTTATCCACCATATTCCTTCCTGCAGCCTGGAAAATTCCTTCGGCTGTTGCCTGCTTCCCGGACCAATGTTTTCCTCTGTGAACAAATGTTCTACTAAAACCACAGGTAATTTTTTGTTTACCCTTTGTTCAGCGAGGCTGTGAAAAGATTCACACATGTAGAATCACCATATTCAGGAGGAGAAGCAAAATGTTTTGTGGAGTATATAAGAAATATCTTATAAATTGACAACTTTGTTTAAAAAAAATACTTTTTCATTTCTTTCTACATTTTCCAAAAACTTTTAGAAAAAAATGACATGTTCAAAAGACTCATTATGCCTAGAATATGCGTTGGAGTGTTTTCTTTCCAAAATGTTGTCATTTTGTTGGTGTTTCCATTGTCCTGGCTCACCAGGGCCTTCAAAACTGTGATAGGTAGTCAGGAAATTAGATGTGTACTTTAAGCCCCTTTTATGCCCCTAGAATGCCTGATTCAATAGCTACCCACAGGGTTTTTGGAGAAGGATGTAACCAGTGTTTCAGTTGGGTGAGTAGCAATGCGTAGTAGTAATCAAGCAGGTCCACAAATCCAACTCTGCCAGCCTTTTTGTGTTTGATAAAATGTGTACAAGAGCAGAGTGCCCTTTTTGTTTTGCCAGATAAATGTCTTAAGAAGTGAGGTTAAAGAGCGAAAGTATTCTCGTTTAATGGGGATAGGCAAGGTCCTGAAGATATATAAAATTTGAGGCAATATCACCATCTTGCTAATCCATGTAAGTTCACAGAGGGAGAGTTGTTGGACTTCTTTAGTTAATATTTCAACAAGAGGTTTATAATTTGCTGCTGCTAATCTGGAAGGTAAATGGATACCTGGGAAAGGGATACAGTTATCTTCCCAGGTGTATGGTAATTGTTGAGCAAGGTGGTCCCTGGTGGATTTAGGGACACCCAAATCTAGAATTAGCAATTTAGTAAAAATAACCTTATGGTAAGAAATAGAGCTATTAAATAAATGTAACACCTGATGGGCACTTGGGAGGGAAGTCATGAAGTGATTAAGGATCAGGATGACATCATCAGCAAAGAGATTGATAAAATGGGAATGGTTATTGAAGTGAAAACAGGAAATAAATGGGTGGGAGCGTATGACTTTAGCTAGTGGTTCAATTAGGAGATTAAATATGGACAGAGATAACGAGCACCCTTGCCTAGTACCATTAGTGATGGGAAAAGATTTATATAAAAGGCTGGAAGAGTAAACTCATGCAGAGGGTGTGAAATATAGGGCCATGATGGCCAATAGAATATTCCCAGAAAATCCAAACTTTAGTAAAACCTTATGCATATACAGCCAATGGACATGATCAAACGGCTTCTCTGCTTCTAGTAAGTATGTCCAAAATGTGTCTCGTCACATCTGGTGCTTGTCTCCACTTGGTAAAGCCCATTTGATTAGGCTTGATCAAAGTAGGGAGGACACTGAGAAGGTGTTTAGCTAGAATTTTAGCATAGACCTTTACAACTTTGAGATAGGTCTTAAGTTGGCAGGGGTGGTGGGGTTCTTGCCAGGAATAGGTAAAGTGACAATATTGGATAACATTATCTCTGCTGGGAAGGATGTCTTATTGCCTGCTTCTGTAAAAAGCCTCATCATGTATGGGGATAAAACTTCTAAAAAACATTGATAATGTTAATTGCTGAGACCATCTGGTCCAGGGGATTCACGAGAAGGCAGAGCTTTGATCAGAAGTGCTATTTGATTATCTGTAATTGGGGTGTTTAAAGATTCTAGTTGAGCAGGGGATAGGACTGGGATTTTAATCTGTTGTAGAAAATTGTTGATATCAGGCGTATACTAATGAGGGATAAAGTGTTGAGGAATATTATTCCAAGTAAACCAATCTTTATATATATAAAAAAAAAAATCTTTAAGAACAAGAATCATGCATAACATTATCGATCCACCTAAACGCATGAGCTTGTTTTGAGGTCTGGAAGGATTCCATTATTGTAACAAATGTAAAGCATGTATAAACACCTCTAAAAAGAGAAATAGGAAAATAAAAAATTTTAGGTCTTCTTCAACCAATCAAGAATATAAAATGAAATCACACATGTGGTGTATATGCTGGAATGTCCTTGTCATTTACAGTATGTTGGAAGAACAGTTAGAACTTTAAAAACAAGAATTGGAGAACATATAAATAACATTAAGAAAGGATTTGATAAACAGTGTATCTAAACATTTTAAACTGTATCGTGATTGTAATCCAGAATTGCTGACCTTTTGGGGTATTGATAAAATTGACCAACATTGGAGAGGGATGGATATGTTAAAAGACGTTTCCAAAATGAAAACATTTTGGATATATAACCTAGATACTATTAGACCACAAGGATTAAACATTGATATTGATCACAATTGTTTCCTCACAGATTTCTAGATGTCATGATTTTTGGAGTATTTGTCTATGTATTACGTTAGAGTTTTTCCTTAATACATTGGCCCTTTAAAAGATTGATAATAAAATGTATGATACACTCCTTTATGTATAAGAGTGGATAATATGAATTACATTTTTACTAGCCCATTTATAAATGTGTGAAGTTAGAGTTTTTCTTTAATGTGCTGGCCCTTTTAAAAAGATCATAATAGTGTATGGTACATTCTTTGTTTTTTGTTGTAGATACTATGATCCCCAAATACGAGGATACTTTCGTAGTAATAATATTTTTTTAAGTATTGGTCCGACAATTCGTTCCTGCGCTGGTAAGTAGGTATAAATTGCTGTGTTGTGAATGTAGTCATGTTCATCCTTCCACTGCTTGAAGACGTCGGATAACGAAACGTGTAGGGTGGAGCTTCGGGCTAACGTCACTACGTTCTGTAAGAGGCTGTTGTCTCGGCTTTCTGTGATTTTAAATGAAATGTGTTTATTGCTAGTGTCAGCTATGACACTGTTCCATGTAAGTGGATTATGATGAGTTTTTACAAATAAACGTGTCATACGGTATAACACGATCGTCTGCTTTGTTTTTCTTTTCTGAGCCTGTGTAAGAAGTTCTTGGAACGTCTGGACATTTTCGCTGCTGAGTTTATAGATCTGCAGAGTACTGCTCCCAGAGCGGATAAATAAGCGTCTGGATATCTGAGTCTCCCTGATTTCAATATACTACATCAACAAGCTGAGAGAGGAATAATTTGAAAAGCTGGTTACCGCTGAGTCTACCTGCAGAGTATTGCTCCCAGAGCAAACAAGTGAAATTGCTGGTTTATAATTTAACTGGCAATATGCTCTGGTGAGTTTTTTCATTTCTGTTGGTATTGGATATGCTCAAATTTGTTTTTATGGTGATGGACATTTTTTCACTGTTGATTGAAAGAGCAAATTCTTAGACATTTTTTTGGTCATTTAATTTTTTCACTGTTTTATTTATCACTGTTTGATTTGGACATTTAATTTGATACCTTTTTTTGTTGTAAGATTATAGCGTGCATTGTAGTAATCCGCAAAAGCATCTGCTATTTGTTGGGGGTCACTAAGTTTCTGTTTTGTAAATGGATGATAAATGAAAAGTAGTCTTGATTTAGAAGTGCTTTCCAAACGTTTTCCAGCCTTATTATTGTTAGCATAATAATGCAGTTTGAGGTGCCATAAATAATTTTCATCTTGGGAACATAAGTGATCTAAGCTCGTAGCATAATTTTACCAAAACTTTTGAGTTGGATTCAGAGGGAGATTGTTTGTTTGTTTTGGGTTTCTAAATCATGAATAGATTTTAAGAGAGCTGTAAGCTTACTATTATGTTGCCTTTTCGATTTGGCGCTTAAATGCAGAATATAATCCCACATATATAGACCTTATGGGCATTCCATAAGGGAAATATGCCCATGTCAGGGGTTTCCTTGGTAGTAAAGTAGTCACAGAGATGTTGTTTAAGCCTGGGTTGATTATCAGGATGTTAGATAAGCGAATTGATACAATGCCAAACAATGGGGGACAGGCATCCTTTTCCTCCACTATCAATGAAACTGCTGCGTGGCCAGACCACGTAATATCATAAGTGGAGGAAGAGGATGCTTGTTGTAATATCCATTTATCAACAGATAAATAATGTACTCTGGAATAAGAATAACGTCTAAAAAAAAAAAAAGTGTAGTCCACCATACATTGTAAAGTTCTTCAGTGTGAGTGAAATTCCTTAGAGTAGGGCGTTGACCTTTGAATACAGAGGTAGTGTCTAAGGTAGGGTTTGCAATCATATTAAATCTCTGCAAAAGAGTAGGTGGCCAGATCTCACCTAGGAGATTTTTTTGTATAACTTATTGAGAAAACGTACTTGATGAGTGTTTGGTACATATACATTTACCAAGGTATAGGGGATGGAGTTGAGCTTCTTTCCACATGGAATGGCGTCTGGCCTGATGACTAAGTTCTTTGAGGTTGACTGATATGAATTTAAGTCCCATCTTGCATACGTGTAGTACAGGGTGTTGTAGATACTGCCAGGAGCCAGATGTGGGTTAATCCAGACAAAGAAGGTAAGAAGGTGATTAATAATAGCAGCAGGGGTGTATTTACCACAAGGCAAACAAGGCATTTGCCTAGGGCGGCATTTTTCAGGGGGGCAGCATCATTTTTCAGGTGGGCAGCGCTGCCCCCCTAAAGAAGGGATGGAAGAAGGGACATGCAGCACGGGGACCAGGTGGGATCTGAGAGAGGTTGCAGGCTGCTTGATGGAGTATGCAGAGTCTGACTCTTGTTCCCAGGGATGTCTGGAGCTGTGAAGCTGAGGGTCTTATCTCTTGCCAGGGTAGGGTGAGGTGGAAGGTTGCCAGTGTATGGGGGACTGGGGTGTTGTTGGTCAATGTCAGGCTCTCTTCGTGGGGGAGGGAGGTGTTGGTCGGTGTCAGGGTTCTCTCCATCGGGGGAGAGCCAATTTTTGTGTTGCCTAGGGCAGCACAAAACGTAAATACACCACTGAATAGCAGAGGTAATATGTTGAGTAAGTTCATAAATGCTTGTGTTGCCAAGTGTTGGAAAAAAGTATATCCCAACTCAGAACAGAAAACTGTTGTGTTTTTTTAATGAGTCAGAAGATCAAATAAGGAAACAGGAAGTGGACAGAACTAACAAAAAATACAGAACAAGATAAAAAGGTGAGACCTTCATTTTTCAAGGATGTTCTTGGGAAAAACATTATACCACACATAAACGGGGTGAAAGGAGAATCTAGAGTATTCCCACTTCTCCGGGATTAGAGCAAGGTACCTGTGTAAGAGGTGAGTAGGCAGAGCGTGCCCTAAGTGGGTTGAGCATTATGCTTTGTACGAACATTCCTCCATTCCAGTGTAGATTTGGACACTTGAGGACTATGCAACTGTGCAGTTTCTATTGCATTTTAAGAAGTCACACTTTGAGAAGTCTAATAAATTGTTAAAGGAGTAACAGAAAAACATTTAAAAATGGAAATCTCATCCAGAATTTAAAACATTAATAGAGAAGGTAAGTGGATAAAATATGTGAATTAGTTTTCCTGGAAACTGATATTAAAAAAGAACATAACAAAAAAAATTACCACCTCAGAGTGCCACAGATTATTAAAATCTCTGTGGAGTTAAAGTACACTTCAGACCTCAGAATTGAAGGGACCTTTCAGAGACTTATATTTAGAGACTGACTTCACATCACTATTTCCACAGGGTGGGAATATCCAATTATTTTTAAAACTAGTGGAAATAAAATTGGGATTACTTTGGAAGAAGGAGAAAAGTGAACAACAGAGAATATATATAACTAAAAAATTGAAAACCTCAATAAGAACTGAAAGATAACATAGAACTAATTGTCAACCCTGTTGTCAAGTACAGGAGTATAGTTCTATTAGACACCAATATATTAAGATGTGGTAGACATTACAGAGTCGAAGATACTTTACTGGTCAGCCTTGATTTTCAGGTACTCTATAGGAAGATCAAATAATATTTGGAGGAAAAATACACTTGTGAACATTTCTTAAAAACAAGTGGAAGAGGTTTTCAATGATACACAGGCATTTTGTAGGAATTACTGAGGTCACGGTGTGCTGTGACGTTGATTCCGGTGCACAAATCCCTGTGACACCGAGGTTCCTCCTGGCCCCCTGCTTGGTCTACCACTCCATGCAAGCTGGTGTATGCTGTTACCAACTCAAATAGACTTCTCCACCATCAGGTCCCATTCCACCAAGTTCCTCATATACTGGAAACCACTACAGTAAGCCATTTTGATTATCCACTTCCAGCACAGTGCATGAGCCATATTATGTTTTAATATTTATGTCTCATCTGACACTTGAATTTTTATGGATGTTCCTATTATTGGATTATTAAACATGTCTTTATTTTGGACACATTGGTTGTCGGACAATTCTAATTTTGGGGTTTATGGTGTATTATCATATATATTTGGCTTGATACCAGTAGCGCTCTGCTCTTTGTTTCATTGCAATTACACAATACTCCTAATGGTTATCAAAGCAGCTTTGGGACTAGTCCTCATTTCTACTGTGCTACAATATTGATATATGGAAGCTAGCGCCCAGTGGTTGGAAATTCCTCTACCCCTGATGAAGCCTTTTTAAAGTCAAAACATGTTGGTTACTGGGCACTTTTATTATCATTTTGCGCTATATTAATTCATCCGCGAATACAGAAAGTATTTGGTAGATCCATAGATTACATAGAGAGACTATTTAACAAGAGTTTGTAGTAGTAGAAATATTTACCTGATAGACAATAGGAAGGAATCTAAGGAAACTTTCTCAGAAGACCACACTTTGGACACAGAAAGAAGACCTATCTCCTGGAGATTAGATCCCAAGAAAGGCTTACAGACTTCCTATGTCCCCTTAGGGGGAATCTATAGCAGGGTAACAGTGTGCCCTGCCTGGTGACCATATAAAGGAATAAATTACCTTCCAGCAAAGGATATTGCCTTCTAAGGATGAAAGGACACTTCCATGCTGAATCCTAACTCCTTAAATATGGGGATCATCAGTTGAGAGTATCTGGAAAGCAATACCTTGACTAATGGAAAGACTAGTGTGTCTGACAGGAGCAAAGCTGTCTAGCATGGAAACTGGGTCAAACAGTCTGTTGCCAAGTCTGTAATGATCTTCCAGATGTCAACAGTATTACACCTCATGTATGTTAAGGAATTCTACCATGAACCATGTATAGATATACTGTATGTACTTTCAGATATACAAGTCCACCTTAGGTTTGGTCTGTCAAGATAAGTGTACCATTGTACAAAAGCAAGCAAGGTGATGTTTTATGTCTGAATCCTCCATGGTAAAGAGGGACTTCTACTTTGTACTGTACGAGACATGCTATGTAATCCTTTACAATACTGTATTTTTACCTTAGCTTTTATATGCTAATAAAGAGTTTGGATTAAAAAAAATCTGTTTCAGATTGGAACTGAAAGTTTCCAAACCTTTTTGAAAAAGGAAGATCCAGCAGATGATGTCTAGTGGAGGTCTGAAGCATATCCCAGCAATTTGAAAATTGTCTGTCTATAAAAACAGACTTCTGATACAAGCAAGAGGCAGCATCTGTTAGGGGAATCTTTCCAGGATGAGGGAAAACAGCCATCTCCTTCATGGCCTGCGAATAGTGTTAAGAATTTGAATCTGAAGAGAAAAGCTTGAAAACTGCACAGGGGGGGAATGCCAAATTGGAATACAATCTCACAAATAATGAAGCCGGTGAATAGGGAAAAGTATACTACCACAGAGCAACCCAAGATTACTAGTGTTAAATAGTCTGCAAATTGTAGCTAGACAAGGTTTGCAGAGAATAAGACCCTCAGCATTACTCAAGACTGAGAAATCCAGGAAACTGGATTTCCTCATGAGAGGTTTCCTGAGCATTCCAGAATGATAGTGCCAAGAAAAAGCTCTATGATGGATTTAAGGGCCAGTGTTATGTTAATACTGGGGAGAGTCAATCACCTGTGCGTGAAAAGAACTCCTTTGTCGGGAATGTAAGCTCCTACTAGAGTAGTGGGTAGAGGTCCCAGAGTGAGTGAAACCCAAACAAACCTGGGAAGATGCAAACTAGTGGATGGTGGGTAGTATTAAAAAATTGTGCAACTGCACAACAGTGAGGTAGTTTCTAGTGGATTCAGCTCTACTGATCTCACTAATTGAGGCTTCAGACACTGGGTCACACCAAAGTCTGTGTCATTGCTCTGGACCAGGATAGTACTCTGTGGCTAACTAACACAGTACACAAAGGTCTGGAAAGCACCACAATGCAGAGCCCAATGCCCATTGGTCATATTCCAGCAAGAACTGGGTATGGCCTTCTAAATCCGTTACTGAAGATACACTGAGCCAGATACATTAGCTGCTTAAAAGGGACTAGATCTATCAGCAGTTTTAAGTCTTGATTGAAGTCAACAAAGAAAGTAAATATCTCCAGTTTACCAAGAAAAAATAGAGTAGAAAAATAAGAATAAAAAAGGCTCGCAACAATATAGTTAGAATCCTTTGAGCAGAACTGAGGAAAAGGCATGATGGCTCTACATGGGTGGGCTGGTTTACTTGCCAGTGCCTCACTCTCTGTAAGGCAGTATTATACTTCACTGTTCAAAATTTCCTAATTGTTTGCATCCTTCAATGATCAATAAAGAAAAGGGGTTTGCATAGGGGGGGGGGTTTATTATACTAATTGTTTATGAAAACAAAGAGAGGACAAAATATATCTCATTATTCCTAAAAAAAAAGCCAGGCATAACTAAAAAAATCCAACCACTCAACTCATTACAGCTTAAAATATTGAAATGCAGGAGTAAAGAATAATGATGTGTCCTGTATCTGTCCCAGTCTATTGTTGTGTCTTGCTAAGCTGTGACACCATTCAACACTGGAACTTGCCCAGGATGGATTCTAGTAGCAGGAAAGCATCAAGGTAGCATGGATCCAGGATTATACGTTGCTGGGTGAAGGTGGCCTACCAGGGTACACTGTCATTTTACACTGAATAGGCTAAAATATCTCATGATGCACAAAAAGCAAAAGGTCTTCTTAAAGTGTAGGATTTTAAAATAAGAAAAACATAAAGTATCTACCAGACAATAAAATAAGCCAAACATTATTTACCTGTAAGATTTTGAAGATTTATATATATATTTATATATTAACTAATTTTATAATTTGCGGTTACTCTCAAAGAATATATAGTCAAATTGCTCAAATCTATCAATCATACAACTTGCTTGAAGGACAAAAGCTGTCCATAGATGGATTAAAATTCATCAGGTTTAGCAGGAACCAGTTGAATTTCAATTAATCTATGGCCATTCCCACTACAGACATGTCAATCTAACAATCCGCTTCTCTCAAAATGGAATATTTAAACATTTCTACTCGATCAGCACATGCAGCCAATCAACTGCAGCACTGACCACTGTATTCTATCCTAAAGACTTATGACTAAAGATTAGGATTGCAGGACTCTTCTGATTATAGGAACTGATAAAGTATATTCCCCATGGGGTGACAGATTATCATACAGCTACTTTGTAAGGGAGCGTAGAAACTCTGAAAATCAAGTTTCAGCCCCTGATTGTACTTCAAGAAATTAGTTATTATTTCTAGGTTGGCAATTCTGCATGTGCATATAGGCAAAGCAAAAAATGTAGAAATGTGTCTGATTAGTGTAACACTTATCTAGTCTAGAACTGTCAGCAAATAGTAGGAACTTCCAGGTGCCTGCATATCAGCTCAGTTTTTAATGCAAACCCCTGGAGTGCCAAGATGTTTATATGCATATACTCACTGGGTCAATATATCAAGAGAATGTTTCTTCCTCTTCTGACTTGATAAACTGCATCAAATGCCAAAAACAAACATGTTTTATACTGCAGCTTGCCAATCCTTAAAGTGTTACTATACCCAGGACCCTGCGTTCACTATATCTGGTCTCCCACAGTACACAGAACATGGAAGTGCAATTATTTTAGTAAATATAAACTGCTAAATATATTTTCTCATCAGCAGTTACAGCAGTCTTATGACTTCTATCAGTGTCCAGCCAAGCACTGGTTAATGCTTGTAGGAAGAGTTTTCATTTTGCTCTAGGAGGATGCAGAACCCCTGACCTCTGTCTGGACAGTGCTGATTGGCCCTGTGCTGATCACATGTACTTTCCCAAGAAAAAAAAAACATCTCTAGTAATACACACCAAACTGAGCATGTGCAGAGTGACTCCACACAATATATCTTATCTGGAGATAGGAGGGGGACACTGGAAGAAGGGGATGATCAGTATCAAACAGCGTTTTTACACATTGCAGAGAATTAACCCATTAGGTTCCACAGTGAGTATAACAAGCATGTTTTACTACATATACAGACTGATTTTACTGTTGTGGGTTTAGTAACACTTTAAATATGGCTGCATTAGTTTACTGTTCTTATTGTTTCCTTCATTTTCACCTGGTGTTCCATTCAGTAACATTTTCTGTCTTAAAGTGGCTCCAGTCTAAGGACGAGCAATGGGCCCAGTTGTGGACAGAAGTGTTGTCAACTTGCTAAGAGGGCGGTGTTGGATGTACTATTGAATTTAGATGGACTTGACTAACAAATGAAAGTACAGAATTCAGTTAAACTCAAGATACCACCTTTTAAGCAGTTACAGCAAACATTTTTTCTTTATGGAAAAAGCTTTTATGTAAATGAAAAAAAAATCTGACGATTTTAACACCTCAGTTAAAAAAATGACAGACTTACTGGCCATATCAACAGATGAAAATCAAGGAAAAAAAAGAAAACGAATGCAGTTACCACATTTGAGGATTAGTATGCTGCAATATCTTACATTTTACTTTCGGGTTTAAATACGCTTTAAGCCTCACTTTTGGCATTGAGGCTGCCGATCATGGTAGGCTCATTATTAGTATCATATTCATTATTTATATAGCTGCAATTCTGCAATACAAGGACCTACAAAAAACCCAATTAATGTATGCCGTTTGTTCTTTATTGAATGCCTATGCAAAAAATGTTGTAACTTTGTTGTTAACCTCCCTATCGGTCTGATTATGTCCATATTTCTGTGCTCAAAGCAGTACATTTTTTTGCATGGAAATATGTATTTTTTTTATTGTAGGCCTGTAATTTTTAGGAATAACTCACTGAAATCTGTCCGAACAAGAGCCTAGTAAACATCCTGGGTATGATAAAATTTGAAACATGAAAACATAAATTATAATTTAATAAATAATCATAAAAATAATAATATAATACTAATAAATGTAATTCAATAATATAATCAAACCAAAAACACTGAAAATCACTGAGCAAAGTCGCAAAATCGTTTTCAGTGTCTGATGACGAATTTCCCCACGAATCATTATCACTCAATTCTGCCAGTAGTTCTAGTTTACTATCGTTGTTCTCTAGCTGGTCTAAAACCGATTTTGACCTAAAGGGATGCTTTTTGGACGCCATGGACATTTCTCAGTTTCCAGGCAGAAAGAACAGTAAAAATGCAGGCAGGGCACAGGACAAAGCACTACGGACAAAATGTATGTGAAATGGTTTGATACAGTAATGTTTTACTATGTGATTTTAGTGTATTTAGTGAATGTCATTGCAGAGGGGACATTGCGGGAGCGCAGGACAAGGTACTTGAAGAACAGATGCCGGAGCAACGCTGCATGGTATGCCCGAGTGTAGCTCGGGGTTACCGCTTTTGGTACTGAAACTTCAACCCGAGCTACACTTGGGAATACCATCAGGGAGGCTACTAAACATAGACCACATTTTAATAGGACCTATACATCCATCCTTAGAATTTTAAATATCTTTAAAAAAGCATTTTAATATACAGTATACATATTATCTATGTCTCCTAAACATCACAGGTTATTAGTCTAGAAAGATCAAAATGTTCTCATCCAAACCAAACAGATTGTCAGAACACTAAAAGTAAAACTTTATTTAGAGAAGCATATCATCATTTCTATGCCTTAAAGGGCTTTTTTTTCAGGTTGCAAACAATACTTAAAATCAGCATCAACATAGCCTCTGGAATAACAACTGACAATCCTTATGTCTGCTGGCTTGACAGTAATATGAAATGAACTGACTTGCTTACATCACAAATATGGAATTCTTTTCAGTCTTTTCCACTCATACTTATAAACAGCTCTCACAATGTATAGCCTGTATATAAGGATTGCATCCTATAGCATTTTGCGCATTTTCTAATTATTGTAGTTTGTGTGCACTTTTGCTATTGATTTATCTGGCAAGCATACCTGTAGATTGGTAGTTTTCTTCTATAGCATGTACATCGATCTTATAATTTGACATTTATACATTCCCTTATATGTACTGTATGCACAGCCAAAATGTTTTTCTTTAAGTATTGGATAGAATGGGAAAGGATTGGAGTCTCTGTTGTTGATATCTGGACCTCTGTTAGACACATTTTCGCCCACTATTACATGACAACAGTTTCACCAAACAGAAAGTAAGGAAAAATATGCAAGAGGGACGTGAACAACAATAACAAGTGGACTGTAGTTCTAGTTTTCCCTTGCTATACTAAAAAGATACTTTTATATCTGTATGTGTTACTGTTGAAGATCTTCTATGATTTCCTGTCTTGTGAAATCATTGTCACTGGGATAAAGGGGGAAATCTGGGATAGCAGTAAAAGTCTTACATGGGATCTAATTCTTCCCCAATTTATTCAAAGCAAAAAAAAAAAAAAGGTTTTGCTGCAGTCTAGTTCTGGAATAAACCTTTCCTAATTAGTTCATAAAAATGTCAATTTTTAACCCTATATATTATATATTGACTAAGGTTGCTGGTGTGCTAGTTTATTTACTCTAATATAAGGAGTAAATAAACTGAGGCTAATCTACTATAAAATTTTAGGTTTAAAAAAATGGAAAAAATAACAAATTCAGTGTAGCTCAGGGTGTGGTTGTCATCATCCCTATTTCTATTTCATTCCTTTTCTGTTTTTGTTTTATTTTTTTCTTGCCTAACCTAACATTCTGCCATATAGTACTTTTTGAAACACTCTACCTATCACCTCAGAATTAAAAAAAAGAATTTAAATTTTTTTCTTTCTTTCTTTCCCCAAAGCCGCAAACCTTCTATCAACGCCCATAGGGGGACATTATTTTGATCCTATTGAAAAAGTTTACTATAACAGAACAATATCACTGTTTACTAATCTCTATGCAAACCTCTCCAATATGCCTTTTAAAATGTCATCATTCAATGTAAAAGGGCTTAATAGCTCATTTAAGAAGCTTATGACATGGAAGGAAGCTGGTAGGTTGCAATGTGACATTTTATGCTTACTGGAGACTCATTTTTCTTCTCCTAAGCCGCCATCCTTTCAGCACAGCAATTTTCCAAACATTTTTCTCTCTAGTGCTGTTAAAAAAAAAAGAGAGGCGTAGCTATTGCAATAATAGATACAGTCTCCTTTAAGGAAATAGATGTGATTTCTGATGTTTCAGGTAGATACTTGATACCGATTTGTGAAATTAATATGGTGGTCTATACTTTTGTCATCATCAACTTTTTTAGCACTTTAAATAATAATACGATGAATATTAAGCTTACCTTCGATTATAGTATGCGTAGTATTAATTTTTGGGATCTGACTCTACTAATTCAAGGAGGCAGAATCATCACGGAATCATTTTTTAAACAAACCGATAGGAATAGTTATATTCCACTAGATAGCTGCCACCAGCCGGCTTGGCTATCGAATATTCCTAAAGGGCATTTTCTTAGAATCAGATGAAACTGCACTGATATTATACGTATTATTCCCAAGCATCTATTTTGAGGGATAGATTTCTTGAGAAGGGATATGATGCGTCCGAGTTGAATCACACCTTGGAAATGGTGGCCAACAGTAACCTAGATGAGATGTTGGGCAATACGGTGAAACAAAAGCAATTGAAAATATGTCCTTTTATCACCAATTTCTCCACCCAGCATAAAACGATCACTAAGATTATCAATAAGAACTGGAAAATTTTAAAAGCAGATCCTGTTTTAGCCAAAATTTTACCTGACAAACCTGAAATTACTTTTAGGAAAGCTATGCCCTTGAGAAATACGATGGCTCCAAATGTGGTTAATCCCCCGGTAAATACAACTTTCTTTGCTGAGATGAAAGAATACTTTCCTTGCAACAGATGTGTAATTTGTCTGTGTAACAATAGTAGGAAAAGGAAGGTTGAGAACTTCACTTCTTCAACAATAGGGAAAATATATGACATTGATGATTTCATCTCATGTAATAGCAGGCATGTTGTATATTTATTTCAGTGCCTGTGTAAAAAAACAATACTTTGGGCGTACCACGAGAAGATTGAGAGATCGTTTAAGAGAGCACGTGTATAATGTTAAAAGGGGCTATAAGGAACACTCTCTTTCTAAACATTACAGGTTATGTCATAACAGAGATCCATCTTTGCTAAGTTTTACAGGCATTGGTGTTATTAAAACACACTGGAGAGAAACCAATAAAAGAAGGGCTGTCTCTCAGCATGAGTTCAAATGAATTTTTGAATTGGGTGCTCTTTATCCCAAAGGACTCAATATCGAGATGGACATCAATTGTTTTATAGACAATTGCTAAGCTGAGACAGGTTTTATTTTATTTTCCGGTTTTATCCTGTCTTTATTGGCCTCCTGTCCACATTTTACTCCCATTGTATTGTCATCGCAAATTTTATAGTTATTCTATTCTATATATTTTTTAGCCATTCCATTCCTTATTCCATATTTTAAGGCTATCTGATTCCATATTTCGGGCTTATTTTTGGTTCATTTTAGCTTTTATTTCATTTTAATATTTTGCTTATTTGGATTTATTAAAGCTATTTTAGTTACCTACAGAGTATTTTAACATATAATATTGCTCTTATATATATATATATATATATATATATACAGTCATGGCCGAAATTGTTGGCACCCTTGATATTTCTCCAGGAAATCATGTATTTCTCACGAAACGTATTGCATTAACACATGTTTTGCTATACACATGTTTATTCCCTTTGTGTGTATTGGGACAAAACAAAAAAAGGGAGGAAAGAAAGCAAATTCGACATAATGTCACACAAACCTCCAAAAATGGGCTGGACAAAAGTATTGGCACCCTTTCACAACTGCGGATAAATAAGAATGTTACAAGCATGTGATGCTCCTGTAAACTCACCTGGGGCAAGTAACAGGTGTGGGCAATATAGAAATCACACCTGAAAGCAGATAAAAAGGAGAGATGTTCACTTAACCTTTGCATTGTGTGTCTGTCTGTGCCACACTAAGCATGGACAACAGAAAGAGGAGACGAGAACTGTCTGAGGACCTGAGAACCAAAATTGTGGCAAAATATCAACAATCTCAAGGTTACAAGTCCATCTCCAGAGAACTAGATTTGCCTTTGTCCACAGTGCGCAACATTATCAAGAAGTTTGCAACCCATGGCACTGTAGCTAATCTCCCTGGTCGTGGACGGATGAGGAAAATTGATGAAAGATTGCAACGCAGAATAGTCCGGATGGTGGATAAGCAGCCCCAAACATGTTCCAAAGACATTCAAGCTGTCCTGCAGGCTCAGGGAGCATCAGTGTCAGCGCGAACTATCCGTCGACATTTAAATGAAATGAAACGCTATGGCAGGAGACCCAGGAGGACCCCACTGCTGACACAGAGACATAAAAAAGCAAGACTACAGTTTGCCAAAATGTACTTGAGTAAGCCAAAAGCCTTCTGGGAAAACGTCTTGTGGACAGATGAGACCAAGATAGAGCTTTTCGGTAAAGCACATCATTCTACTGTTTACCGAAAACGGAATGAGGCCTACAAAGAACAAAACACAGTACCTACGGTAAAATATGGTGGAGGTTCAATGATGTTTTGGGGTTGTTTTGCTGCCTCTGGCACTGGGTGCCTTGACTGTGTGCAAGGCATCATGAAATCTGAGGATTACCAAAGGATTTTGGGTCGCACTGTAGGGCCCAGTGTCAGAAAGCTGGGTTTGCGTCCAAGATCCTGGGTCTTCCAGCAGGACAATGACCCCAAACATACGTCAAAAAGCACTCAGAAATGGATGGCAAAGAAGCGCTGGAGAGTTCTGAAGTGGCCAGCAATGAGCCCAGATCTAAATCCCATTGAACACCTGTGGAGAGATCTTAAAATTGCTGTTGGGAAAAGGTGTCCTTCCAATAAGAGAGACCTGGAGCTGTTTGCAAAGGAAGAGTGGTCCAAAATTCCGGGTGAGAGGTGTCAGAAGCTTATTGATGGTTATAGGAAGCGACTGATTTCAGTTATGTTTTCCAAAGGGTGTGCAACCAAATATTAAGTTAAGGGTGCCAATACTTTTGTCCAGCCCATTTTTGGGGTTTTGTGTGACATTATGTCATATTTGCTTTTCTGCCTCTGTTTTATATTTGTTCCAATACATACAAAGGGAATAAACATGTGTATAGCAAAACATGTGTTAATGCAATACCTTTTTTGTGTGAAATACTTGATTTTCAGGAAAAATATCAAGGGTGCCAACAATTTCGGCCATGACTGTATATATATATATATATATATATTTTTATATATATATATATATATATATATATATATATATATATACTGTATATTATTGACCACGTTTATTCATGACTATGTATTTTATGTTTTGTATTGTATTTATTTTTATTGACCATACCATTAATTTTTTTCATATGAATTGTTGTTAAAACATTTTACCATGATATCATCTTGTTTATCAGATATTATAATGCCGCTATGCTCACCAGATATAATGTTTACACTAACATCCACTTGTCCACTTGTCTGTCTGGAGTACACTTACTCTGAGGGCATTGCTTTTACCTTATTTATATATGTTTAAACATATGCATATGAATTGCAATTCAACCATATGATTTGTCACATATGCATAACGGGATTTTTGCGACTGCGCATGTTCAGGCAGTAGTTATTTAAGGGATGGCGTTTGTTAATATGGGTATATACTATTGTGTGGTTTACCCCTTTTGCAATTCATGTATATTGCAGTACCCCGTGGTTATAATTCTGAAAGAATTCCTGATGTTTCATTTCCTGGTGATCTATGTGGCTTTTGGGTGCAATATCCCTATGAAAATAGCGCCTATATGCGCGCGCATCCTGTCCACATAAAGATGGATCTGATGCTGTGTTAAAGATCCACAACAAAATGGCACCGGCGTAATGCGCAGGCGCTGGATAGTCAATAAAACGGCGGGCAAGATATATGTGCGTGCAACATTTTTCACTATAAAAAGACCACAGGATGTCAGATGTTGCAAGCACACCCCCTATGAGTATGTCCTAGAACACGAAACGCGTCAGTGAGGAGCTGCAACATCATGATGTCACGCCACCGAGGCCTCTTGCAGGTCTGGTGGCCATCTTTGAATGCACATGGTCATTTCTTTTGTTATGGTTTTACACCTGTGATTGGAAGCAATAAACCCTCTGTAGCAGTATCACACTATTTGGCATCCTTTCTTTGGGCTCTTTGTGAGTCTAACCACCCACAGAGCTACATTAAGGAGGAGAATAGAGGTGCTGCGACCCATGGCGGATCCGGAGGGGGAGCCCAGACCAGGTTGCACATGCCTTTAAGAGGATCCGGCTGACCTACTGAGAAATTTGTGTTCTCAAATGCGTGATGTTATTTTGCATCTGGTGAGTGCGCAATTTTTCTATTACCTGACACTCCACCATTTGATTGGAGATAGGAAGTGGATCACCATACCCTGAGATCTCTTTATCAGATCTTCACGTTTATTAATGTTTTGGACTTTGTCGCTTTATTATCCTATACCACTATCCCCTCCCTCCTAGATTGTAAGCTTGAAAGAGCAGGGCCCTCGAACCCCTCGTGTATTGTTTTGTTACTGTATTGTCTCATGTTCTGTCCCCCACTATAATGTACAGTGCTGCGCAAACCTTTCTGGCGCTATATAAATACTGTATAATAATAATAATATTAGCACCATTGGCCACTTTGAGAGTGGCATAACCTTCATTTATTCAATCACTTTGTCACTTTATGGACTCATACATGTTATTATCTATGGTCACTACATACGCACTATTATCACTTTATAGATAATCTTAAAACAGTGATATAATTATTTATGTTCTGCTGGTTCATGATTGACTTTGCAGTCTTTTGGATTTATTGCACTTTACTGTATTTTGTTACCCTGATCTCAGCGCTGCACCTACTTTATATATTCTTGTCAACATCTATTTTCCTAATGTAAAGCAATTTCATTTTTTTAACAAACTGTGGGAAAAAATTACCGCCGTGCATAGAGGTCATGTGGTCCTGTGTGACGATTGTAATGCTATCCCCAATAGAGAAGTGGATCTCTCCACCTCTTCTAAGCTCAATAAATCCAGAGCTACACTAACTCATTTTATTGCAACATCAGGCATGTTTGATGTATGTGTCAGCAAACCGCAGAAAAAGATTTTACCTAGTTTTCACATTCATCACTCTTAGGCTAGGTTCACACTTAAGCATTATCTGCAGTGTTTTGCAGAAACCCACTACAGTCCATTTAACATGATTTCCTATGGGACACGGTCACATCTCTGTGTTTTCACCAGTGCGTTTTTTAGAAAGGGTCAGGGACTTTTTTAAATGCAAAAAGTTGTGTTTTTGGTTCTATAAACTTCAGTAGAGATGCTACAGAAAAGCATGTAGTGCATTTTGCTGCGTTTTTCCATTTTAATATGCCTAGCAACAAGAAAAAAAAAAAGCAAAATTCATCAAAAAATGCGTCAAAAACACAGGTGCAAAAACAGAAATGCTGAAATGGATCAAACACAAACTGCATAGGTGTGAACTTAGCCTTACTCAAGAACTGATCTGTTCTTGGTAGACAAATTTTTTTTACAGAACATTAGCAAATCTCATATTTCTACCATCACATGGTCTGACCATGCTCCAATTTCTATTATGATAGGAGACATCCACACTGAAACAAGGGCTAACAAATGGTGTAATGACACCTACTGTACATACTGTTGCATCTACAATATAAACTTGAAATCACCAAAGCTTTAAAATAATTTTTTTATATCAACACCCCATCGATAGAAAGCTCTTTAACCTTGTGGAGCACACACAAGGCCTTTATTAGAGGCATCCTTATACAAATGAGCACAAAGATTAAGAAGCAAAGGTCACAGCAGGTTAACCATTTGCCTAATGTTATTCAGAAAATTGAGGCTGATAAATTTTCTACATCCCAAAACCTCCAAGACCAACTATACCTTGCTAGGCAGGAAATGAGGACCCTACTAATACACCAACGTGATCGCTACATCAAAGCAATGAAAGCTAACAACTATAGATTTGGTAACAAGGCGAGCAAAATGTTGGCAAGTGAAAAAAAATTACTAGATAAAAGATTTCTTACACCCAACTACTGGTAAAAAAGTTTAGAATCCCAAAGAAATTGCAGACACATTTAGCGCCTATTATAGTTCATTTTACAATCTCCCAAAAAGATCCTAATACAGTTCAACCAACTTCAGAATTGATTATTGAACTTCTAGCTTCGATCTCTTTGCTGGTAATCCAAGAAGCGGACTTGGAATTTCTCAAATTCCCCGTGTACCACCCTAGAAATTGAAACAATCATTCAAAATCTCCCCCATAATAAATCTCCAGGTCCCGACAGTTATTCTTCAGAATATTATCAAATTTACAAATCCATTCTAGTACCCTCTTTGATTCTGGTTTTTAACACTGCTGTGACTAATGCCTCGTTTCCTCTTGAAATGCTAAATGCCACTATATTGACACTACCTAAACCTGGGAAAACACCAGACATGACTCAAAACTTTAGACCACTCTT
Organism: Staurois parvus; assembly: GCF_062004578.1. NCBI lineage: Eukaryota > Metazoa > Chordata > Amphibia > Anura > Ranidae > Staurois > Staurois parvus. The sequence goes on along the minus strand of NW_028317855.1, from coordinate 9,832,059 downwards.
GCTAATAAATGTAGACATGAAAATATATGCTAAATTGATAGCGAACAGGTTGGCCAAATTTTTACCATCTCTAGTGAAAAACGATCATGTAGGTTTTGTGTCTGGTCACCATGCTCCAGACGCAACCTGGTGAATTATTAATCTTATTCATTTGTTGGAAAAACAGAGAAGTCCTTCTCTGCTTCTGGACACAGAGAAGGCTTTTGACATAATCCACTGGGTGTACTTTTCTAAGGTACTAGACAAATTTGGCATTACTGGACATATACATGCAGAAATATCAGCTCTATATTCTTCTCCCTCAGCTCATGTATTCTCAGAGGGCATGTATTCTACAGCATTTCAAATAACAAACGGTACATGCCAGGGATGCCCTCTGTCACTATTGATATTTGCATTGCTTATGGAACCCTTAGCAGAGAAAAATAGAACACCCCCAGATGTACAAGGGATGTTTTAACAAGGGAAACAACACACTCTTACGTTATTTGCTGATGATGTAATACTATTGCTTATGCAGGTCATAGACGGATCGTTTATCGGCCGAATTTTCGTCCACACGAAAAATCGGTCGATATTCACTCCGTTAGTGGGCCAATACCGTCAGCTGTTTTTCGCGGATCTTCTCGTTTACTTTTATCGGTCATGCTGGAAAATCCAGGAAAAACGGCCATTTTTCGTGGACATTGGTGGCAGCATCACTGCCAGCAACAACCAATTTTTTGTTTATCAGCCGAAAATTCAGCCAATAAATGGCCCGTCTATGGCCTGCCTTACTGATCCACTCCAATCACTCCCAACTGTATATGACATTTTAAATCAATTTAATAAAATCTCTTACTATAAAATAAATGCTTCCAAATCAAATATTGTAGGTCTTTCCATGGATGAAGCCACAAAAAACATATTAGAGTCTGGTTATCAGCTCCTTGTCTCACAATTCAAATTATGCATGTATGCTGATGATGTTATGCTTTTTGTAACTAACCCACTGATTTCAATACCAACTCTTTTTTCATCTACTTACCAATTTTGCATCCCTGTCGGAACTCACAGTAAACCTAAATCACACAGTAAAATCTAAAGCTATTGCCTTACTGATTAATATCCCACAGACATAAGTGAATCTCTTTGTAGCTCCTTCCCATTTCAGTGGTCATATCACAAGATCCCATATCTCGGCATCCAATTCACTCCTAAAGTCTCTACTGCTTTTGCTGTGAATTATCCTCCATGTGTGTTTCGTCTCCGTAATTTGCTTAAAATATGGTGACCATATCCAATTTCAATTCTGGATAGAGTCATGGCTGTTAAGATGAATATCTTGCCCAAACTCCTTTACATTTTTAGAGCTCTTCCAATCCTCACGTGGGTGTGCGAATAGATATATGAAATGCGCACTCACCAGAAGTGCATAAATATAGTGTGTTGTATCGTATACTGTTGGAACAATCAGTGATCCCTTCTTAGGGTGGTCTGAAATAGAGCCTGGGAGTGGATGGCCTTCCTTAGGTTACAGGATATTGGTACGCCAGGGTATATGGATCAACCTCGGCCAGGCTCTGGGATATTCACCAGGGATTGCTGGGAAGTTAAAATGCTCGGTGCGGAGCAAAGAAAAGGGGTATTCCCATAGTGTAGTATTTAAATGATGCTTTAATGGTAATAAATAGTATAAAATCCAAACAGGTACACTTGTTTTACAAGGGGTGAAGCAACAAAATGACAATTGCATGAATAAAACACTGACCAGCTGGTAAAATAAGGTGGCCGTCGGACCTTCGTGACCTTGACGTCATGGTATGCAGGGCTCCTGCTTGACCCGTTTTGTACTACAAATACATTGTCAAAAGGGGTATGCCCCTTGATTTATCTCATGTTGCTTTCTTCATGCTTCCAAGAGTCTCTTGACCAGTTTCAAAGAGAGGATAATAACTTTATTTGGCAAAACAAACCGCCTCGATTTGCCTCTCTTGTCTTATATAAAGCGCAACGCTCTGGGGGCTTAGGACAATCCAATTTCTGGCTATACTTTTTGTCCGCTCATCTCTCTCAGATAGCCCAATGGTCCACGATTAAATCTAAAGTCCCTTGGGTACATTTTGAAGCTCAATCAACATGTCCATTTTATATCTCAGGACTTTTGTGGACCTCTTTTATTTCTCCCTATAACACCATAGTTTTTCACTCATTGACCCTTTGGTCACATTATAAAACCAAACTGGGTCTGGTATCCCCTGTCCTCCTTCTTTAGTAATCCGAATTTTGCCACTGCTTTCTCCTTACTGATTGATTACTAATGATGGTATGATAAAGCCCTTATTGAATTAGCTGGTTTTCAAACAGGGGGTACATTTATCTCCTTTAATCAATTGCAGGCCCAATATAATACTCCGAAGTGAGAGCTCTACCACTACCTACAAATTCCTCTCCTATCACATTTTTTGAGCGTATCTACCGTGACTCACCCAGAGGCACAAGCCTTATATCAGACCTATACCGCTCTTTCTTAGAGACTTATTATGCTGCCTCACCCCCATACAGAACTAAATGGGAAGTAGACTGTAATATAAAATGTTATGCTGAAGACTTGGACTCCATGTTAGATAATATTTGCATAAGCACTAAATCCCTTGCAGTTTAGGAAACAGCCTTCAAGGTACATACCCAATGGTACTATACCCCTTCCAGGAGTCTCAGATCTCTGTTTCCGGGGTTTTAATCTCATTGGTACCATCACACATGTATTTTGGGCATGTGCCCATCTTTCCACAGTATGGAGAAAAATCTCAGAAATTACCTCAGCATTGGTGGACTCACATATTGACTTATCTATGCAGACGTGTTTGATTGACTTCCCCATTCTGGATGTCTCAGCTGGTAGGACAAGATTGATTCACACTATATGTATATCTACTCTTTGGGCATTTGCTCTACATTGGAGGTCATCTGCGGTCCCCTTATCCTCTGTATTGAGAATTAATATGGTTATGCTTATGGATCGTATACATTATACCTTGCAAGATAGGATGCATCTATTTAACAGTAAAGGGGATGACTGGAAACTTCATCATATATTGCTGGACTAACATATTTATTTGTACTCTAATTTTCCCACCTTCTGATACGATGATATCTAGCCAACTTATTGTGTGCTTCTTGTCTTCTTGTTAGTTGTTTTTTTCTTATATGCTGTAAACTTCTTCACCATTTGAATTTCTTTGTACCCTTGATTATAATCACATGATATGTAACTCGATATTTGTTTTTAGCCCAATAAAAAGTTTGTAAACAAAAAAAAAACACATTAGAGATGAAGTTTCCCTTTCAGTGGTCCACCAACTCCTTACAGTATCTAGGCATTAAACTAACTGCTTCTATAGCAGATCTTTACAAAACAAACTTCCTTCCTCTTGTTACTGAGGTTCAACAAGAACTCACCAGACTAGGAAAATTTTTATCTCTCTTGGTCAAGAAGACTAGCTGCGTATTAAATGTTGCTGTTACCAAAAATATATACTACTTTAGGATGATACCCATTTACATACCAGCTTCTTTCTTTTCCAAAATGCAAATACTACTGTCTAAATTCATTTGGGCAGACAAAAAAATACTTTTGTTATTCCTGTCATATTCTGGTAAAAAATAGTTCAGTGGAGGGCATGGGCCTTCCTAATCTGAAAGATTACTATACAGAATTGCTATTAGACCAATTCAGATACTAGTTTCCACCCTCCTACCTCAATCAATGGAGCACATTAGAGAATGACCGGGCCCTAACGGGAAATCTTAGCTCATTATTATTGATCAATAGTGCCATGAAATCACTGAATGTTGTAGATCATCCAATAATCTCAGCTGTTGTTGAGTTGAGTATGTTGGTCAACATGTTGGTCAACATGTTGGTCACACAGCAATACTAAATCTCATGCCTGGTTGGATTTGAATAGTCAATACGACACTTCTATTAGATGTGAATTAATCCCCATCCCATTAACCTTGTTGAAATATATAACTCCATATATCTCCTTTACAAACAGGAATCAAATGGGCCTAGTCACTTTTGATGATATCATTAATGAAAAAGGTCTACTCACGTTTGAAGAACTTACTACAGTTCATTCTCTGCCTAAAGAGGAGTATTTCACCTATGTTAGACTATTTTACTTAATATTATAGCTAAAAATGCTACAGGTACGTGTCCCATCTAGGGCATTGGCATATTGGCATGCAGTTTCAAATTCAAAACTTAAAGGTATTACCTTGTTTTATGATATGTTAAATGCCAAATCCTCATTTGTTAAATACAATCAGCTGTGTAGATGGCAGAAAGAGCTGGAGTGCTCTTTTTCTGACTCCCAATGGAAGGGAACAATTAGGAGCAACTACCAATATTCAAAAATGCTCAAACTTTTGGGCGATGGTGCAGAAGCTTCTTTTAACCTCTTGCCGTCCGCCTGCTGTTTATAAACGGCAGGGCGGTGGCAGTCCAGGGTCGGGTTGCCGTCCATAAACGGCACCCGCCTTTTCTAGCTGTGCGCGCTCCCTGGGAGCGCACACCACCGCGATCCGGTGCCCGCTGTGTCCTCCGGACACAGTGAAACACCGATCGTCGGACGGGACCTCTGTACGAGGTCCCGATCATGTGATCACTGATTGGCCAATCAGTGATCACATGCAAAGTAGTAAGCAAGATGTCACTTGTGACATCATTGCTTACTATGTGTGAAATCTGTGAATGATCACAGAGGTCACATGGTACAAGGCTATTCACAACAGCCTTGTACCATGTGACAAGCTGTGACCACTCACAGCTCACTCAGTAATTCTCAATGACTGCAAGAATGCAGACAGAGAGAAAGAGAAATGATTGCTTTTACATCCTATATGGGTGTAAAAGCAATCAGTGTAAAAAAAAAAATAAAAATCTTCATCACCCTCCACAAGTAGTACAGTGTCACCATGGTGACAGTGTACTGCTAGGGTGACAGTATGTAAAAAAAAAAATAATAAAAAAAAATAATAATATAAAAAAAATAAAATAAAATGTAAAAAAAAATGTTTAAAAATTATAATTTTTGGTTATAAACTAATTTGAATTTTTTTTTTTTACTAAAAAAATAACGGAATAAATGTTGGCTAAGATTTATGATGAAATATTATTTATTTGCAAAATTTTATTTAAAAAAACACTTTTTTTCAAAATTTTTGAACATTTTCATTTACATAGTAAAAAAAATAAAAATCCCAGCGGTGAATAAATACCACCAAAATAAAGCTTTATCTGTCTCAAGAAAATGGTAAAAAATTCATATGGGTACAGTATTGCATGACCGCGCAATTGTCATTCAAAGTGTGATAGCGCTGAAAGCTAAAATTTGCCCTGGACAGGAAGGGGGTGAAAGTGTCCGGACAGGAAGTGGTTAAGGTGGTACTGCACTCCCTATAATATACTCACCAAATTTTCTCCTCAAATTACCAACACCTGTTTGAGAGGATGTGGGCACACAGGTACCTTACTCCATATGATTTGTTCCTTCCTACGCAGCTTCTGAGAAAATATCTTCAAGTTAATTTCTCAAGTCACAGGATTTATAGTGAAACCTGATGTGGAACAAGCAAATTTTAGTATTAACATCATAAATATCTCTAAGGCAGGCCATAGACAGGCCATTTATCGGCCGAATTTTCGGCTGATAAACTAAAAATCGGTCGGCCCCGTTGCTGGGCTGCCACCTATGTCCACTTCCATTTTTCATGGATTTTCCAGCATGACCGATACAAATAAATGAGGAGATCTGCGAAAAACGGCCGACGGTCTGGCCCCACTAACGGCGTGATTATCGGCCGATTTTTCGTGCGGATGAAAATTCGGCCGATAAACGACCCATCTATGGCCTGCATTAACTCATCAGGCCAATCTTTATGCAGGTATTATTTGCAGCTAGAACAGCTATTCTAAGAAAGTGGAAAACTAATAAGGCTCCAAATATGAGAGAAGTAATCAAACAATTCAATGACACATATATATATATATATATATATATATATATATATATATATATATATATATATATATACACACATATACATACACACATACAGTGGGGATCGAAAGTTTGGGCACCCCAGCTAAAAATTTGTATTAATGTGCATAAAGAAGCCAAGGAAAGATGGAAAAATCTCCAAAAGGCATCAAATTACAGATTAGACATTCTTATAATATGTCAACAAAAGTTCAGATTTTATTTCCATCATCTACACTTTCAAAATAACAGATAACAAAAAAATGGCATCTACAAAAGTTTGGGCACCCTGCAGAATTTATAGCATGCACTGCCCCCTTTGCAAAGCTGAGACCTGCCAGTGTCATGGATTGTTCTCAATCATCGTCTGGGAAGACCAGGTGATGTCAATCTCAAAGGTTTTAAATGCCCAGACTCATCTGACCTTGCCCCAACAATCAGCACCATGGGTTCTTCTAAGCAGTTGTCTAGAAAACTGAAACTGAAAATAGTTGACGCTCACAAAGCTGGAGAAGGCTATAAGAAGATAGCAAAGCGTTTTCAGATGTCAATATCCTCTGTTCGGAATGTAATTAAGAAATGGCAGTCATCAGGAACAGTGGAAGTTAAAGCAAGATCTGGAAGACCAAGAAAAATATCAGACAGAACAGCTCGCAGGATTGTGAGAAAAACAATTTAAAACCCACGTTTGACTGCATGATCCCTCCAGAAAGATCTGGCAGACACTGGAGTTGTGGTACACTATTCCACTATAAAGAGATACAAATATGGTCTTCATGGAAGAGTCATCAGAAGAAAACCTCTTCTACGTCCTCACCACAAAAATCATCGTTTGAACTTTGCAAATGAACATATAGACAAGCCTGATGCATTTTGGAAACAAGTTTTGTGGACAGATGAGGTTAAAATTGAACTTTTTGGCCGGAATGAGCAAAGGTACGTTTGAAGAAGAAGGGGCACAGAATTTAATGAAAAGAACCTCTGTCCAACTGTTAAGCATGGGGTTGAAACAATCATGCTTTGGGGTTGTGTTGCAGCCAGTGGCACAGGGAACATCTCACGAGTAGAAGGAAAAATGGATTCAATAAAATTTCAGCAAATTTTGGATGGTAACTTGATGCCATCTGTGAAAAGGCTGAAGTTAAAGAAAGGATGGCTTCTACAAATGGATAATGATCCTAAACACACCTCGAAATCCACGGGGGATTACATCAAGAGGCGTAAACTGAAGGTTTTGCCATGGCCTTCACAATCTCCTGACCTCAACATAATTGAAAATCTATGGATAGACCTTAAAAGAGCAGTGCGTGACAGACAGCCCAGAAATCTCAAAGAACTGGAAGACTTTTGTAAGGAAGAATGGGCAAAGATACCTCAAACAAGAATTGAAAGACTCTTGGCTGGCTACAAAAAGCGTTTACAAGCTGTGATACCTGCCAAAGGGGGCAGTACAAGATATTAACTCTGCAGGGTGCCCAAACGTTTGCAGACGCCATTTTTTTGTTTTCTGTTATTTTGAAAGTGTAAATGATGGAAATAAAATCTAACTTTTGTTGACATATTATAAGAATGTCTAATCTGTAATTTGAAGCCTTTTGGAGATTTTTCCATCTTTCTTTGGCTTCTTTATGCACATTAATACAAATTTTTAGCTGGGGTGCCCAAACTTTAGATTCCCACTGTATATATATATATATATATGAGCAAATAATGGCATATAGAGATGGTAGAATTTCTCAATTTGAATCCCAATGGCAACCCTGGTGCACTTTTAGCAACATCTGTTGAGCTATTGTTTCAGATTTAAATACTGCTATGGCAAAATTCACTGTTCTAATCTAGGTCAGTTTTATTCAGTGTGATAAGTGCATACTCATCTTTTTTCTATTCTTATCTTTTTTGTTTTCTTGCTGTTATTCTAATACTTCTCTTAAGACACTACAATTGCAGGTCTACTATTACATTGATCTTGGTGATTCCAATATATTATTTGTCATCATATTAGCAATTATTACTACTTTACACGTTTTATACAGTCAAAACTTGTATTGATGTAGTAGTCATATTCAAGCTCAGACAATGTAACCATAATTTTTTGTATTTTGTATTAATGATAAAAACCAATAAACATTATTTAACAAAGAAAAAAATTAGTTCACCAGTGGCGCAAAAGTGCACAATGGTAACAGACAACCCAACAGACAACCCAATGGTAAACACGCATTCAAATTATATGTAGAAGCTAGCATAATTGTACTAGTGGCACAATGTTGCATACCAAACATTTGTAAAAAATCTTACTATGACAGATGCATGCAATTATTGCTTGAAAACTGTATAGAGAGTTATGGAAACGCACACAGACATACACACAGGTTGCCCTCGATGGACCCATTTCTTTATTCATCGTTATTTACTATGTGATTATGTGACTGATATTCCTAGTGATTAGCAACTCTACCTGGCACATCTCTATTCAAATTAACTACTATTATGTTTCAGTAGCCTCTTTGTTTGCTACTAGTTGTCACCTATCCCATGCCATCAGAGCTATACAGTTGGGTGAATTCACATGGGCTAGAAGAAATCATTTGCCTGAATTTGCATTCTATAAAGAATGTTATATTCAAAGTGCCCATTTAATATAAAGAGGCTTCCTGGAATGAAATATTGAGAGAGGGAGAAGTATAGCCTGTAATAAAAACAGATGATCTTTTGAGTGGTGATAGGTGTAGAAATTATAATAAGCATGGTTATAGATTCAGGTTGTCACTTTTGTGATCACCTTCTCCATGTAATCTATAAAGGAATTTATGACTAGCTTTCAGTTTACTATATATTTTTTATAGCTGAAAGTAAAAAAACTATTGTTTTTTTCAAAATTTTCGGACTTTGTTTATAGCTCAAAAAATAGAAACACACACAGGTGACCAAATACCACCAAAAGAAAGCTCTATTTGTGTGAAAAAAAAGGACATAAATTTTGTTTAGGTACAGCATTGCATGACCGCGCAATTACCAGTTGAAATAGTGCAGCTCCGAACAGTAAAAAGAGGCCTTGACCAGGGAAGGGGGGTAAATTCTCAGGAGGGCAAGTGGTTAAAAAGTAAGGGTCCCAACACTGAACTTTGGGGTATACCACTGACAACCCTAGACCATTCAGAGTAAGAATCATTAACCACCCACTACTTTCTGAATACAATCTTTTAGCCAGTTTTCTATACATTTACATACTGATTTTTCCAAGCCTGTAGACTTTACCTTACACATTAGCCATTTGTGGGGAACTGCGTCAAACTTTTTTGCAAAATCCAAGTATACCACGTCCACAGCCACCCCTCTGTCCAAGGTTTTTGCTCACCTCCTCATAAAAAATCAGATTTGTTTGACAACTTTTCTTTCATGAATCCATGCTGTCTGTTGCTTAAAAAATTTTTTCCAGCAAGAACTCATCTATGTGGTCTTTTATTAAATTCTCCAGTATCTTCCCAACTATAGATGTTAAACTAACAGGTCTATAATTACTTGGTAAAGATTTTGATCCCTTTTTAAATATAGCTATTATTGCTACATCACTTTTTGCATCTAGGTATCAAGGGGGCTATATAAAGTCATAATGGGGGTGTCCAAATGGAACACATGACAAAAATAAGCAGGTGTAGTACGTTTGAAATATTACCTCAGTGTGATTATTTGTTTGTCAACAGGCAAAACATTTATAGTATGTGTTAATTTGTTCTAGCTGGTTAGAGACCAAGCACAGCAATTCATCCAAACTGTAAAGACAGATATATGGCTATTAGATAACATCACCATGGACTAATCAATCATGTACAGAGCCCAATGTCTTCTTAGAATGGGCTGTTAAAATACACAGGGAGTGCAAAACATTTTATTACAATTCATTATCTTAGCATTGCTATGTGCAGATTTTCATACAGCTAACATGTCAATCGGTGGATGGATACACACAATATTCAGGTTCACATTCCAAATGCAAATTTATTAAGAATAAACATGTTGCATGTACACTTTGAGAATGATTATACTTTCCCTCCATGTTTTGACATGCATGTGTAATTGAAGAACTTGTTCGCATGTGAATGAAGGTCTTCATTAATCACCCAGAACTGTCCTCTTGTTTGCCAATTGGCAATGATTGGACGGGTCCAGTACCTATGCCTTCCTCTCATCCTCCTCTTACGTTCCTACTCTTCTTCACCAGTTAATACAGCTACAGCAGCTGCAACATAATGCATTGCAAACATGACTGGTAAGCACAGGATGGAAAAAAAGGAAGTACACAGGAAAAGGAAATGGTGCTAGAAGGAAAAGGAATGTCACACACTCTGTTCTTTTTTGATTGGATACAACCAAGTTGTAGTACATGCAAATCATCAGAAGTCGCATTGATGTCTTATTAAGGATGCACCAAATCGCACATCAATTTTGCACTTGAAATCGGAACAAATCATGCCACTTTGAAGTCACAGAGGTATGGACCAGGGCTTATATTTTATAATATTATACTGTGTGACTGTAAACAAGGTTTTATACATTAAAAGGTTTTCAAAACTGACACTTGTTTCTTGGTTTGCTTTTATTTTTTACATTGTTTGCATCTAACATATAAAAAGGTGGATTTATTCAAAGGAGTAGAGTGTGTTGTCTTTTTTCCTGCTTAGAATTTAGACGGTAGTTTAATTGTCTGATTTCATTGCTTTATATTATATTAAATAAATCCTGATGAAGTCACGTAGTTGAGTGACGCAACGCGTAGATACACGGTGACATACATCCGGACGGGCGCCATCTTTGCACACCCAGACTAATCCTAACCCATGCAGTACACCCATGCATGAGGTTCTGTCTATGTGAAATGTACCATACTTTAACCAAGTGAGTGGGCATTTTTTCATTTAACAAAAAGAATCTTTCTTACTTTAAATACTACACTATGGAGGATCTTTTTCTTTCCCACCATGGTCCATGGTGAGGGGTATATTTAGTTGGTGTATCTACCCTGAAAGGCCTGGAGTACTTATTTCTAACCTGAGAGGGGGACTACAGGTGAAGTACTGAGGATACCAGCCAGCATTGGAGAAGGATTGTCAGGGATGCGGGTGTGACCAGAAGTGTGTGGACTGACACAGGGAAACGTAGGCTTCAGATATAGTAAATAATATAATTTATTAAGACTAACAATACAAACGCAGTGCAAAACTAAACATAACACAGTGCAAAACTAAACATAACACAGTGCAAACAAACTGAACCAAACCTCCAACAGATAACAAACATACGATACAAGAGTAGTCAGGCAGGCTGGGTCGGTAGCAAATGGGCAAACGGAGTACCAGGAGCAGGCGGGAGAGTGGTCAGGACTAGCCGAGGTCAGTACAGGCAGAGTTCAGGCAGCGTCAGGACAGCAGAAACAGGATCAGGAAACCAGGGCCAAGCAAACAGTACAACAAGGCACAGACTGCAGGTCTGGCCATCCCTTAAATACACCACCTGCAATCAGCCCCAGGTGATGGCTAATTGCCCGAAGTGAGCCTCTGGTTGTTGAGAGCACCCGCTGGCCAGCCCTGGTACTGCAGCCCACAAGGCAGGTGAGTCCCACCACTATTGGCAAGTCCATTCCTGACAAGGATCTAGGAGTGATCCTGGAGGCATAGTGGCCCTTTGGGTCGCAGAGTGGAGTTAAGGGGGCATTTTAGCCACAGGAAGATAAGTGGGCTGACACCTTCACAGATATCGTCACTATTAACACTCTGCATGAGGCATTGCTGTTTGAAGCACTGTTTTGGATGTTTTATGGACTTTTTGGAGTGTTTTTTTACATTAATTATTTATGATATATAGTGATCACATTAACACTGGTCACAGTGAGAGTTTTTTATAGGGGATTTGCATTTTATAAATGGGGGTTTGCTTGCAATTATATGATTTAATATACATTTATAGAATTTATCATTGCACGTTTGTGAGGTTTTGTAGGACCTCAGTGTACACTTCGTGTGAACAATTTTGTTGGAGCACTTTTTGCACTTTATATATAGTATGTTGTGAGTTATATCACTTTATTATTATTATTATTATTATTATTATGTGGTATATTTCTATGCATGTTTTGATTTATTGATGCTATTGATTTAGCGCAGCACTATATTATTTATAGTATTTTACTGTTAAGAAATCAGTTTTGAGTGTCAGCTGCTTCATTGTATAGGTATTTACTCCATGTAAGCGCAGGAGGATTTTTTATATATCCTACATAAAGACTGCCTGGTTGTATATAAGAGCTACACCATTAAGGAGTGCATACAATTCTTCAAACAATGATCGACATAATGGAATAACCTGAGAGAAATGAGTAATCAACAAAAAAGAAAGCACAACTAATGATGAAACATTGGCGATCATTGAAAATAACTAGAGTGACCATTGACATCAGACAATGACACTAATCCCTGGTTCACACCAGTGTGACTTCAGGTGCGACATAAGATTTTCAAATTGCACCTGCAGTTGCATCTAATGTATTTCTATGGCATGGTCTTAATCAGTATTTGAAGTAGCGCAATTTCAAAAATAGTTCCTGCACTACTTTTTTTCCGATTTCATTGCAACTTGCATTCCTGTTAAATTAAGTTGCACGCCTCAGTGATATCGGAGGTACAAATCACACTTATCTGCAGCTTTGAAATTGTGCTACTTCAAGTGAAGTAGCACAATTTCAAAGTTGCATTCAGTGTGAACAAGGGCTAACAATATGTGGCAGTGGTTTCAAGAGCATGACAAACTGTATCCCTAATTCCATTGGAGACCGATGGAGGGCTGCTAGAGTAGTAACGAGAGGCACAGAAGGTGGCCAACAAGCCCTTCAGGGATGTAGATTCCAAGGAAAACAGTTGCTACCCACTCAATTGCAAATGAGGAGAAACACATAATAATAGTTGGAAAGTCCCTACAGTAAAACAGAGAGTACTAGAAGGTATATGCACTCAGAAAATAAATAGTAAATAAGAGAAAGTATACTAAGCAGTATGGGTGAAAAAGTCCACTGAAATCCAGCAGGGTCAAGGCTGTCAGCATGAATCACGGCTTCTTGCATTAGGGAGGAATTGCTGCAGGCAGATGTTTATTTTTACCCGTGGTGTACATTGAGGGCTATATATGGTGTTTGATCTTCCGTCAGAGAGGCAAAATTAGTTAAATATGCTTTGGCTTCTGCTAAACCCTAAAAGGAGCATTTCTGACCAGCAGGGGATTGAAAACTTGGGAAAGCATAGGAGGATAGGCTACCATGAATGTAATATTTTGACGGTTGAGAGTGGAACAGATCTCACTGAAAGCCTTGCATTTGCATGTCACCTGTACAGAAAAATCTACAAAGAGGATAAGCTTATTGCATCTAGAAGTAAGGAATTTGTGTCACGTACCTGGTAGCCAGCCTCTGTGACCAAGCCCCCAGTGGGTGGGTCAAAACACATCAGAGGGTGTGGCTGCGGCTGTGTGATTATACTTTCTGTCCAGCTTCGAGTGGCGCCACAAGCTTGCTACAAGGAACATACCTGGTAGGAGACTGAATTGATGAGATTGGCCTCTCTTACATCTCCAGCCCAAGCCCCACTGAAAGTGGAACAGATGGTGGCGAAGAGAACATGAGTGCTGGCAGGTGTTAATAGCAGAACGTGCAGCAGGAGACGCAGGCCTAAGAAGTCAGGTAGAACACCAGGCCAGAAGCTGAAGTAATGCACGCTGGACCAGCCAAGGCTAAAGGGGCACTCTGCATGTAGTGCAGGTTCTGAAAGCGTAGCTTGTCAATGTGCTCAGCATGCTTTAGGCAGGTACACACTGCAATGAGTGGAGTGGTTATGAAGGACAGCCGAAGCAGGCACTCAGGAGTAGTATGAAGCAGAGTTGGAAACAAGAGCGAGGTCACAAAGGTGGGCAGAGATGCAAGCCGAATCCATGATCAGGTCAGTAACAAGCCGGGTCAACAATGGAAATCAGATACAGGATACACTCAGAACATAAGAAAAGCTTAAGACCAGTCAGTAATGGGCATCCCTTAAGCACTTGACGACCAGGCTATAGCTGTATAATGGCTACAGCGCGGTCGTCTAGTTCTGAGAGGGTATCATATGATGTCCTCCAGAACCGAGTCTCCCGCATGCCTTGGGAAGCACACCCGGCAAGCTATGTGATCGCTGTGCTCCTTTGGACGCAGCTGATCACATGATATGGTAAAGGTCCAATCACAGCATCTTTTTAACACATGATCAGCTGTGTCCAATGACAAAGCTGATAAAAACGTAAATACAGTTGCCGGTTGCCAGTTACAGTTGCTGTCACAGCATGAGGAGAGGCGGTAATCAGCAAGTGTATTCACACATTAGAGAACATCAGTGCAACCCCACCAGTGTCCATCAGTGCAGTCCCAACAGTGTCCATCAGTGCAGCTAGTCAGTGTGCATCAGTTCAGCCAGTCAGTGTGCATCAGTGCAGCCAATGTCCATCAGTGCTGTCAGTCAGTGCCACCTATCAGTACCCATCAGTGTTGCCTATCAGTGCAGCTTCATCAGTATCTCCTCGTCAGTGCCCATAAGTGCAGCCTATCAGTGCCCATCAGTGCAGAAACTAAGAAAAATGTTTTTTTCTCAACATTTTTGGCCTTCTTTTGTTTGTTCCATAAAAATGAAAAAAACCCAGTGGTAAGTACATACCACCATAAGAAAGCACTGTCTAAAAAAATTATAAAAACTTCATTTGGGTACAGTGTTCAAAAAGCAGAGGCATTATGGCTCAGGCAAACAATCCAGATCAAACCAAGGCAGGTGCAGAATCTGGCTCGCCACCACACGTGATGCAATAGGAAGAAGGGTTAGCCGCACACCGGAGGATTGATGAATTATAGCAAATATTTATTGATCCATAGGACACACAGAACACGAGGACATGTATACAGAACTTGTTAGTATGTTTCACATGATCTCATGCTTAATGATATCCAATTGCTTGACCACGCAATAGTCCTTCAAAGTGCGACAGTGCTGAAAGCTGAAAATTGGCCTGGGCAGGAAGTGGTATAAGTGCCCAGTAGGCAAGTGGTGAAATAGCCCATCTGTTGCCAGAAACTTTGAACATGCTCCCGCATGTGTGCACCTATGCTTGATTCTACTGTATGAGTATGTGCACATCTATGGACCAGTAACCTTACTGTAATTCCTTTACAATTGCTTGAACGATAATGCTGAAGGATAGAAGCTTTCTCTACGTAGTTGAGATATTTAACAATAACCGGCCAGGAAGAAATTTTGTTAGGCAAAGATGAACCCAGCCTGTGTGCTCTTTCCACCTAGCACAGGCCTGGAAGTTCCAGAAGCTTGGGAATTTGTGTAGATTAAATTCCAGCTACAGAAGAGGGCTTATAGCTTTCCTTTAAGCCAATATTTCTGAAATTGTTGCTGCGTGACCGATTTTCCAAATCATGCAGTTTGGCTAGTACAGTGAGATTATCTCTTATAACTGCAGAGAGCTCTGTCAAGAGTATGCTCCTATGCATCTACCAAGAGAAAAATCCTTTGCTCATCCTCTGTGATTCTAAGGTTTTTAGCGTCTAGATCCTGTCTAATTTGCTGGATTCCCTGAAGGATCATTTCATCCACTTTTGCCTTGATGATTGTTAAGAGCTGTTTAGCCTCTTCTGCTGCAAGAATAGCACTGTCCCTTTGCATGTCTATATCAGCAGAAGTTGGGAGAGAGTGCTTCCTGAACAAATCACTGGTGCCATGTCTGCAAAGCCTGAAACAGAGCTCTCAGCCTGTGTGGAGTGTCCAAACTGAATCCCATTATGGGGAGGGCATGCTGTCTTACTTGATATGGTGGAAATCCACCAGTGTAGCGGGAGCCTCTGATACCGACTGCTCTTACATGGGCACCAAAACTGGAAGAACATCCCATTTCACTTAAGCAAATGCATGCATAGAGCTTTTCACTGTGCAAAGTGAATTAGCATTTTTTACTTTGTGATGAAGCTGTGCAGACTTAATTCTTCTAATCATGTGCCAGTCAAAATCATGTTTTCAAAATTCTTACTGTACATGCTTGAGGCTTCTAAATATAAGTATTTCCACTATATTTACCAAGCTAATTTCGACAATACATTTGACAAGTGACCATACTCTGCTATAATGGTATCACCCCTGGTAAGCATCTATTCTTTTATTGAATAGTCTTTTAATCTTTTTTCACCCCAGCGTCATTACTGCAACCTTCGCAGCCAACTAAGCTTTTGTATTTTGATTTACTTTATCACATAGATGACCATTAAAGTGTATCGTTGAACTACGTCTCTACCTAATAACATCTATACAGACCAATAATCACTAATGGTGTTCAGTCTATGCTGACAGTTCACCTACCTAGCTTTGATTTAAACCGACTTTAGTTAAAATGCAGCCTTTATTTTTATTACATTTATATGAAATATAAATAAAAAGAACATGCACAGCTCTGTGTCAAAGGTACATTATGCAACTTGTGATGTGCCATAGGTAATTGACAAGTCATGGTAAACTCCAACAGCGTAAAGTTATAGACAGTTGAAAGTATTGATTCCATTCATATTAAAACTATATCCAAAGGGAACTCTCAGCTTAACATCCTAACCCTTATACACTAGCATTGAAAATGTATCAGGACAAGGTAAAAGCTACACAGACAAGTCACTGAATCCCTTTTACATGAGGATGAAGGGGGTCCCCTTTTTGTCACTTCCAGTTTTGCTCAGATGCAAACAAGCCATTACTGAGATCAGTTTGATCAGATACTTTTAAGGGCAAAGGAGAGATCTGGGGGCTAATAGACCCCTGATGTCTCAGTAAAGAGAACCCGTCACTGCCCATGCTATCAAAAGGGATTTTGTTCAACCCTTGTGATAGCAATGAAAGTGATAAAAAAAGAGACAGTGTAAAAATAAATAAATAATGAAAAAAATAATGAAAAAGAATTAAAGCACCCCGCCATTGTGCTGGTGCAGAATGGTGACTGCTCTCGGAGGTCTAGCATGCATATATAAACAGTATTTGCACCACAAAGGTGAGGTATCGCTGTCATAGCAAGAGCAACAATTCTAACACCAGACCTTCTGTGTAACTCTAAACTGGTAATCTGTAAAGGCTTTTAAAGTGTCACCTATGGATATTTTTAAATATTTTTGTTTGTCACCATTCCATGGGCAGGGGCATATTGAAAGAATGACATTTTAGGTATTTATTTACTCTGCATAACATCATCTTTTAAATTTTACCAAGAAAGTGGGTATTATATTGCTTTTTTTGCATTAAAATTAATTAAAGTATGTTTTTTCCAAAAATTTGTTTGTTAAAACTGCTGTGCAAATACTGTGTGACATAAAACATTGCAACACCATTTATTTTATTCTCCAGGGTCTCTGCTTAAAAAAATATTTTTGGGGGCAAGTAATTTTCTAGCAAAAAAAAACAAAACGCTGATTTTTACATGTAGGAGGGAAATGTCAGAATGTAGGTAAGTGGTTAAACATGGAGGAACCCTTCAAATAACTCTCCAGCCACAGGAAACATCTGCTAATAATTATTGCTAAACAAATCCATAGCAACCTCTGGAGGGACCCTAAGGTTCCATGGAACCCTGTTTGAGAAACCCTTGTTTAAGGTGTATGTCAAGCCAACCATTTACTTTGGTATATAAACCTCCAAAGCACACCGCAAGAAGTAAATACTAATATTTCAATCCCACTGTGTTAAATCACCAACATACAATATTTCTCAAAATCTCCTGTATGTGCAACAAACAACATCAACAACATAAATTGTGAATAATCACCAGATATATTATATACAATATAAATCAATGTAAAACTCAAATCCTTGATAAATGATGTGCTCTTATTGTGATATCACATGCATCCATTTACATGTGTGCTTGCTGTGCAGAAAAGTGTGTTCCACCAGTATGGTCCACCACCTCTGAGTAGAGCCTCTTATCTCTATGTCTGACCTCCACAAGGGTAAGGTCAGACAACGCTTTCCCAGTGATCTGGGTCACAATCCTCCAGCAATCCTCTAATACATCCAGAAATGTGCCTTCATACCACTCTGTCCAGGCTCCAGTCCGTTCACCAAAAAAGAAGAAATATATCTTTCATGGTGTAGTATTAAAACAAAGCTTTTATTAAAAAGAGAACAAAAACTACTCACAAATAAAGTTCACTTTCCAATCCAGTGCACAAGACAGTATCCCCTTATTTAAGATATAAAACACATCGCCCCCTTAAAAAAAATACATCAGTATAAGCATATGCAAAGGTGGCCTACTTTCTGACATGTTTATTCATGTGATCAGTGACTTCTTCATAGGATAAAGTGGCCATGATGTACCAATGCTGGACAATAGAGGCCAAACAATGACTGTCAGCCATAGAATGATGGATTCATACTGATGTAAAACCAACAAACCACCCACTGGGTTCCCTTTTTTACAACAGCATGAATCCATCATTATATGACTGACAATTAATCATTGTTTGGCCTCTAGTGTCCAGTATTGGTCCACCATTTAATGGCTTCTGGTGCCAGGATATAGTATAATGTGCATGTCGGTATGTAGGTACACAGTAAAATAGATGAGGTATGTGAGAGGAGTTTAGCACAGAAAAGCATTCCTATTGGTACTGTCTGTCGAGAACCCAGCCTACCTGCATGTATGTATAACAAAGTTAAAGGGCCTTGGAAAGGCAAAGGCTCAGTGTTTTAAGGAACCACCTGGTCTTCTTAGAGATCCTGATGGTGCAGATATGTTGCCCTGCAGATGAATCCCAGGTTGTGGTTCTCTGACTCACTGAAACAGATAGCTACTAATAAGCAGATGCAAATTCCTTGTAGTGCTGAAGAGCAGGAATCACAGGACAGTAGGGAGTACAGCCCAAGTTGGAAGGTGTACATGGAAACACAGACACTAGGCATAGGTGTACAGATACAGAGGACAACTAAGAACGAGGAGTAATGCAAAGAGATGAACAAGAATCTATAGCAGCAGGTAGAAGTGCACAGGGGGACAACATAGAAAACAGACTAAAAATACACTGGGAGACATAGAAACAGACTGCAGACATAGGTGATGATAACGAGCAGCAAAGAGAAATACACAAGGAATCACAGAGGGCTGCAAATTGGCAAAGGTACACAAGTAAAACAGAGGCACAAGAACTTTGAAATGAAGAAAAGACACAACAGGTGCAAGGATACAGATTCCAAGTTGGAACACACTAAGAAACACTGGGGATACAGAGATCAAACTGAAAGGCACTGGGAGATGCTTATTAACAAACTGTAGAAATAAAGGGTGGGTCAAACTATTGGACCATTAGGAATATTAGGGTTACTAGGAGGATAGGGGTCACTTATAATGTTCTCAGGAGGCCAGGGACACTAAGAGTTTTCAAGTAAATAAAAGATGTTTGCACACCATAGGAAAACCTACATCTCAACAAATGGTTCCCTTCATCAAATCTAAATAAATGTCTAATCAGTCTTGGAGTCACAAGAAATCTTCTGAAAAAGCCAGGTACGTGAGGAAGCACTGGGGGTACACTAAGCATCTTCTTAGAAAGCACTAGGTTTAACTTTTGCTCAAGCAGTGCCTGAAAGCATTTGCCAAGCTTTCATAGAAGGGAGGTGACCTGGCTGGGCATGTAGCTAATTGAATAAATAGCAGATGCATAATCAGTCTTCGATACAAGTCTTGTGGGAGAACCTTGCAAGTTCTAGTTATGTAACTGCATGTACCAGCATGCTTGCTGGTTTTTGGGAATGTAGATGACATATCAGCAACAAAGCTGTACATATGTGGCACTTACATTAGTTAGTGCTTTAGTTAAGGTCTCTTTTGTGTATTAATTAGCTGTGGTTGGCTAATGCTTTCCAAAGGTGGCTATTAATTTAGCTAGATTGGTAGATTTTTTAAATTAAGCAAGGCCAATATTATTTGAGAACCGGAATGAACCAAATGCATCTGGGTTTGGTTTAAGGCAGATTCAGTGAACATTAGAGACGTTTGGGTACTACATTCAAACCCCACTGAATAGGAATGTTAAAAATCAGTTCTACTCGCTGTCTAGGCCAATAAGCAAATGATGTGCAAACAAGAGGGGTGAAGGGGTTTAAAGTGCAAGATTCAATTTGCAAAATTACTTTAAATAACATGCCTGAGATGTACCATTAACATGCCTATGAAATGGCACATCTGCACAATGTATACAATCTACTAAAGAAAAACACCTGTATTCACACCTGAACATTTCATTCACATGTGTTTGCATTTATTGTTAATAGCATCCCACATGCAGCAAGCAGACACATGCTTTTGACTCATTAAATAATGTGACAAATGCACAGTAAAAAAAACCCACCAATACTCACTGCCCAAAAAAGCACTTGAGCTAAATTGGCTTGTTTTTTTTTTGCACGTAGAGGAGCACATTGGGCATGTATGCATGCACAGTGGAAAAGAGCAAAGAATGCACCAAATGTATGTTCACACAGCACGAGCTGGGAATCAAGCCTTGGGGCTTTTTCACACCAGGTGCAGTGCAAGAACATGCTTTGCCTTATGCAGACATTGTAGGATGCCATTAATTCTTAAAGACATTCACATGTTCACAGTCGCCAAAAGGTACTATGAATTCTGGTGGGGCGCTATTTAAGAATTGTGCCTGCAGTACAACATATAGCAAATAGAGGGAACTCTTCATGCCCCCCCAATAAAAAAAAAAAAGCTAGTAACAGCATGGTGATTTCCCCCATAATTCATACCAGGACCTTCAGGTCTAGTATGAATTTTAGGGGGCCCCATGCCCAAAAAATTGAAATAAAAAATGGTTTGGCCTCTACAGATTCCATACCCTTCAGGTCTGGTATAGATTTTAAGGGGGGACCCCATGCAAAAACTTCCTGAACCATATCAGGCCACGTGCCCTGTCAGGGAGTCTGCACAGGGATGGACAGATATGTATAGCTACACAAGAAAACTGGAACCAGACCATATACAACATATTGCCAAAAGTATTGAGACACCTCTCCAAATCATTGGTTTCATGTGTTCCAATCACCTCTATGGCCAAAGATGTATAAAATCAAGCACCTAGGCATGCAGACTGCTTCCACAAAAATTTATGAAAGAAAGGGTTGCTCTCAGGAGCTCAGTGAATTCAAGTGTGGTATCGTGATAGGTTGCCACCTGTGCAATAAGTCCATCCATGAAATTTCCTTGCTACTAAATATTCCATAGCTAACTGTTAGTGGTATTATAATAAAGTGGAAGCAACCAGGAACAACAGAAACTCAGCCACGAAGGGGTAGGCCATTTAAAATGACAGAGCAGGTTCAGTGCATGCTGAAACACATCGTGCCCAACTGTCTGCAGAGTCAATAGTTAAAGACCTCCAAACTTCATGTGGCCTTCAGATTAACACAACAGTGCATAGAGAGCTTCCATGGCTGAGCAGCTGCATCGAAGCCTTACATCACCAAGTGCAATGCAATGCATCAGATGCCATGGTGTAAAGCACATCACCACTGGACTCAGTGCAGACGTGTTCTCTGACAAATCACGCTTCTCTGTCCGGCAATCCGATGGATGTGTCTGGGTTTGGCAGTTGCTAGGAGAACTGTACTTGCCTGACTGCATTGTGGCATGTGTAAAGTTTGGTGGAGGGGGGATTTTGATGTGGAGTTGTTTTTCAGAGGTTGGGCTTAGCCTCATATTTCCAGTGAAGGAAACTCTTAGGGCATCAGCATACTAAGACACTTTGGACAATTTCATGTTCCCAACTTAGTGGGAACAGTTTGGGGATGACCCCTTCCTGTTTTACCATGGCTGTCACCAGTGCACAAAACAAGGTCCATAAAGACATGGATAAGCAAGTTTGGGGTGGAGGAACTTGACTGGCCTAACCTCAACCCGATAGAACACCTTTGGGATGAATTAGAGCGGAGACTGCTAGCCAGGCCTTCTTGTCCGGCATCAGTGCCTGACCTCACAAATGCGCTTCTGGAAGAATGGTCAAACGTTCCTGTAGACACACGCCTAAACCTTTTGGTTGGCCTTCCCAAAGAGTTGAAGCTGTTATAGCTGCAAAGGGTGGGCCAACTCAATATTGAACCCTACGAACTAAGACTGAGATGCCATTAAAGTTCATGTGCATGTAAAGGCAGGCGTCCCAATACTTTTGGCAATATAGTGTATATGATCTCATACACGTTACACATTAGGATTCAGTTTTGGCTAATAAGCAAATTTATGTGAGCATTTGTTTTCCTATCACTTTTCAAAAAAGACATGTAATAGGTAAGTCATTTGACAAACACAACCAGTCATACTGTATGCTTTATTGTGCCAATGAGAGAGAAGTACTGCAAAAAATATTGTGAACGCCAGTCATTTTGAAATTGTAAAAAAAGGTATGCAAGAGATACACAGGAATTAAACATTTTCAAAAGCATTCAACAAGCACAGATGACTCACAACTATCATGACACAAGTGTAAAATATAGTTATTAAATGTGTAATGTGGCATAGACACATTTTCATAAGCAGTATGAGGGTTCTTGTGGCACTAGCATTTTCCAACCCTGTGTTCTTCCTCTATTCCTATAGTGAATTAGCCCGATTGCTGTATGAATCTCTGGATACATTAGTTCAATGGCAAAAATATTCCATTGGAAAGATTGGACCTTATAGTCATTAGAAGGAAAGTGTGGAGTATCATTTTGCATGCACCCTTGGAAGCATGAACATTTTTAGATAAGATAACACAGCCTTTGAATGGCATTTATTAGGGGCACCTCTCCAGTATATTGCTGCTAAAGAAATTCCCTATCAGGTATAAGAAATACACTGCTAAAAAAACTTAAAGGAACACTTTTAAATCAGAGTATAGCATCAAGTCAATCAAACTCCTGGGATATTGATCTGGTCAGTTAAGTAGCAGAGGGGGTTGTTAATCAGTTTCAGCTGCTTTGGTGTTAATGAAAATTAACAACAGATGCACTAGACGGGCAACAATGCGATGACCCCCAAAACAGGAATGGTTTTATAGGTGGAAACTTTTTTCCCTACTCCTCTTTTCTGACTGTTTTCCTGACTAGTTTTGCATTTGACTAGGGTCAGTGTCACTACTGGTAGCACGAGGCCATACCTGGACCCCACAGAGGTTACACAGGCAGTCGAACTCCTCCAGGATGGCACATCAATAAGCACCATTACCAGAAGGTTTGCTGTGTCTCCCAGCATAGTCTCAAGAGCATGGAGGAGATTCCAGGAGACAGTCAGTTACTGTAGGAGAGCTTGACAGGGCCGTAGAAGGTCCTTAACCCACTAGCTGGACTGCTATCTACTCCTTTGTGCAAGGAGGAACAGAATGAGCATTGTCAGAGCCATACAAAATGACCTCCAGTAGGCCACTGGCATGAATGTCTCTGACCAAACAATCAGAAAATGACTTCATGAGGGTGGCCTGAGGGCCCAACACTGGCTCACGGCCATTGAACACCAGATTTGGTAGGTCTGCCACTGGTGCCCTGTGCTTTTCACAGATGAAAGCCGATTCACCCTGAGCACATATGACAGATGTGAAAGGGTCTGGAGAAGCTGTGAAGAATGTTATGCTGCCTGTAACATTGTTCAGCATGACCGTTTTGGTGGTGGGTCAGTTATGCTCTAGGGAGGCATATCCATGGAGGGATGCACAAACCTCTACAGGCTAGACAATGGCACCCTGACTGCCATTAGATATTGGGATAAAATCCTTGGACCCATTGTCAGACCCTACATAGGTGCAGTGGGTCCTGGATTCCTCCATTTGCATGACAATGCCTGGCTTCATGTGACGAGAGTAATTTTTTTGAGCAGTGTAGAATGATACCATACCAATATGTACATATGAATCCAAACACGTTTAAATTCCAAGATCTTCTTCAGGGAAAGAGGTGGTTGATAGATGCTAATAGAACAGTAGGAAATATCAGCCAGTCACTAGAGTGTTTCCATGGGTCCCCGATCACCCCCACACAATAAGAGATCAGGGTGTATCTTGAACAGGTTCCAAAAGATTGAATGAGTAACAAAAGGGGCTCTGGATTTTATAAGTCAAGTCCTATTAAAAAGCTGGTCTCAAGTCTCCTTTTGGGTAGCATGGTATTCCATACAAGGTGATTGCAGACCAGCAATGTAATAGGACTTGGCTTGGCATCTGGAAATGAAATCAGCTATAGACCAAAATTCAGTGAAGCATGTGCACACTGGGAAAACACACATTTATATAACATACACTATACAGTACGTCTAGAATTACTGGCTAAAAAAGTTGTTCAACTAAAGAATAAGAAATTATTCCATTACTCTTCCAAGTCTACCATGTAGTTTATCTAGAGCCGAATTTTAATGTTTAGAAACTACCCTACTTTTAAACAACCATATTCAGGATTCTATAAAATTTTTGGAACAGCTGACACAATAAGGGGGATATTTATAATAAAATATTGCTGTGGAACTGTCTTAGGAATTTACTCAGCTGTCATGAATAATCCTGTATGTTCCCTAATATGTTTATTGCTTATAATCATCAACTCCATCAAGTGGACAAAATGCAGTATTTTCCTGAAATACCTCAGTCAGGAAAATACAGCATTATGGCCACTAAGTGGAGCTGAGTAACACAGGAAATAAGCATTCACTCACAAATAATCCTATATTGTGATTAAAATGTTTAAGATGTTTGCATAGCAAATATTTTATACAGTAAATAGGGCTTGAAGCATTTCTGGAAACAAGTAGCAAGGGCCTAAGACAACAATGCCATGATCTGCTGAATAGGCATTAGGACCAATTTCCATTTTTTTGCCAGGTCAATTCATTTTTTTAACAACCCCAAAGCTTTGTCTAATGAATCAGTCGAACTTACCACGTATGTTTTAAGATTCCAGAATCAATACGTCACAAAAAAATATAACAATTTTATTAACAACAAAACATTAAAAACAATACCATCCAAGTGGTATTCTTAAAATTGTCACATCAAATCAATGTGGCTTGGACATTAATGCAGTAGCTTCGGCTCTACATGTTTCACCAGAATATGACTTCTTCAGGAGTCTTACGAATACTGCAAAAGATGTCACTATAAATAAAATATAACAACCAATATAACCCTAAAATCTGTGCTCAGAGAGAAAAAAATTAGAACTAAAACAAATAGCAGCTGGATACTATGCACACTCCAAATACTGTGTAAAACAGTGCAGTGCTCAACCTATGAAAACCAAATTAATACCAACCAGAAAATCCTACTCATGAGAATTATGACAATAAGTGAAAATTAATAATCATATAGTATTTAAAAAGTCTATAATAAAGATCAGATCAGTCCCACATGCCGTGGTGAAATCAGGAAACTTCCAAGAATAGCCAGTGTGACACCATCCACTCTCATGCAAGGCTTACCGAAAGGCTCGTGATCCCCTACTAAGAGTGGTCAGTCAGTGCTCTTTAACCACTTACCCTCCAGAGGAATTATTCCCTTTCCTGACCAGGTCATTTTTTTGCGATATGGCGCTGCATTACTTTAACAGACAATTGCGTGGTCATGCAATGCTGGACCCAAATTAAATTTTGATCACCTCTGTGTTTTTTATTTTTTGCTCTATAAACAAAAAAGACAGACAATTTTGAATAAAAAAATATATATTTTTGACTATTTGCTATAAAAATATCCAGTTACAATTTTTTACAAAAAATCAAATTTCATCATAAATTTAAGCCAAAATGTATTTTGCTACATTTATTTGCTAAAAAAAAACCCCAATACATGTAAATTAATTGGTTTACATGAAAGTTATAGCGTCTACAAATGGCAGTATATATTGGAATTTTTTTGGGCATTAATTGAAATTGAAATTCACTTGGGCGTTAATTAATTTGATTGGCCAGAATGATAATTTTTTCTGGCCATTAAATAAATTAACTCTCAAGCGCTAAAAACGCCTAGCTTTTAACCACGTTTAGTTGTGTCAAGTTTTTTTCTGCCAGCACTTTGCTGCTCCTGGATGCACTGGCCCTGGCTTTTTTTTTCCTACTGGTAAACCATACTGCTACTAAAAGTCTATGTCTGCATGGACGCATAGGATAACATGAAGGACCATTTGGAAGCAGTAAAAAAAAGCGCCTGATGCCTCTAAAGGTGGCTGCAAAAACGCTGTGTGCATGAGGCCTTAAAGTGACTGCTGGGAAGCAAGGTGCTTTGTTATCTCTTTAAGGAATCCAATTATTTGGTAAGCAGCTTCATAACCCTTTATGGTGATGTGATCCTGGGACACAGCTTCTTTCCTCAGGTGCCTTCTTATTTTTCACTAACTCACTTTGAGAGTACGGATTTGGGACTTTCTAACTGAACTTTCAGAGATTTAGCTTTTTTTTGCAATTTTTGCACATTGTTATCTGTTATCTGTAGTAATGTTTTTATTATATTTATTCAATGTACACTGATTTAACTTATAGGGTGGTTGTATATATGTCTGTTCAGCTGTTTAGACTGTCTGGTGTGGAAGAACATGACAGCTTCCATTTATCAATGGTTGCTAAGGAAGCAGCGACTACTAGCAGCCACCTTGAGCTCACCAACCATTGATGTCACCTGGTAAATTTACTTCCATGCCTGAGAATGCACAATTTTTATTTTTTGCTGTAGAATATACTATGTAAATTGCTGGCAAATAAAACTTCATTGCTGTCTTAATTAAGAAAAAAAAAACAGCACACAGATATCTCCAGGCTCCTAGAGGTCTGCTATGCATTTTTGGAATCTGTGTGCTGTTTTTTTCTTTTAAACAAAGAAGCAGGAGGGAGATGATATTTGCTGGAAACTTAAATAATTTTTTCCTTTGTGAATGTCATTGTAAAACAAAAAAAAAAATCACTTCTCACGGCTTTGGGGAATTTCTTGATTTTTTTTTCTTGCATTGGTTTTCAGGTTCCCCAGGACAGTGCTAACTCCCCCCTTTCCCCACATGCTATATTTTACACCTCCTTGCCTATTCACTCTGAAAATGGGCATTTTTAATTTGACAGATTTGACTCCTATTGATTTCAGTGGGCTTCAGGTTCCGCATCTGAACTTCTTTAAAGTTCACTGAACCTTTCTCAAACCAAACCCAGGGTAGTTCAGCTCATTACTGCCTAGTAACTCTCAAAATGTCCATTCCCACTGTCATTTTACAATCCTGATACCATTTACTTCACCAATTATTGCTCCATCCTGCCTTATCAGGTGCCACACTTCACTAACTGCTCTCACAATACTCTCTCATTCTTTTCCAAGCCTCATTTACTTGCCATACACAGGGCCTTCTTCAAGTGGGAAAATCACACTTCCCATTCTTAGATAACTAACATTTATTACCTAGTACATTAGTACATATTGGAAATGCATGCAAAAATGCATGCTTTCCTGACACACACAGAAACGTTCTGTCATTTAGCAAACGTGCAGTGGGTAATGACACGCATGTGCTGAGGCACCATGGGATTTGGTGCAGTGCATTTTCTAAAAAGAGTCAGTGACTTATTTTCTGCATTTCATGCATGTAGGGAAGACCAATTAAATGAATTGTCCGCTTTATAGGTGACGAGAGAGGAGCAAGCACCCACAGTAGTGTGAACCCAGCATAAATGGTGCTTTTAGAATATTAGGATGTCCATAGGATTGGATATGCAGAAAATAAATTTAACTTAGTTAGACAAAATATACTCTCTCTGAGGTATTAAGCTGCTTTTGGCTCACTCTATCTCCTATCATCCATACAAGGACCGGCTCTGAAACCCCCAAAGAAGCACAGCAAGTGGTAACATGCTCCCCCAAGAGGAGGGAACATCAAAAAGCCAGTATATGTGATGATTTTTCCCCCCTCACACATAGGATAATATATCTGCTCCTCTGTGTGTCACCCCGTAAGTTCAATTCCTGACAAAACCTTCCCACTGTCAAATTTCCCTTCCTCGTGTACTCTTTCTACTGACTGGAGCAAAACGTAATAATTATTAGCAGCTAAGGGCTCCTTACAGCAGAATTATCTGGTAAAAGAACCTAACATTCCTATTTTATTAAATTTGTTTGAAAAGGCAGGACAAATATACTTACCTGTATAGTTAGGAAAATCAAATAATAGGAGTAACATTTATGAAATTCTCCTTGATCATCTTGACCTTAGTTATATTTTACATATCAGTCAAGAAAAGAGAATTTATTGTGTTTTTCCTACTAGCCATGGGTCTTGTCTCTTTATTATCAGACCTGAAATGGTCTTGTAAATCTAAGATGTAGCAATTTTTAAATATGCTCTCCTTTGTATTCAGCTAGGGATTCTATTCAGTATTATATCTTGTATTTAAGTGTGCATTACATTGTGCTAATTAGAGATTCAGTTTTAGTAAAGATTTAATGGTGTGATACAGAGAATGAACTTTCTAAAATTTAACATTTTTATTTCTGTTTAATAGTGCCTGCTCAATGTTGTAAGAAGAGGGGTAATGCACAGTTAATGATGTATAGTTTGGTAATAGGAGTTTGATACACTATTAAGTGTAAGATATTCAGATTCTCCCCATAACAAATAAATGATGTATAGTCATATAAGGTCTTAACAACGTAACAGCTGTGTTCATGTACATGTAAGCCCTAAGTCACTATGCTAAAAAAAAAAAAAATTTAAAAAATTAAATGTTGCTAATGTGCTACATGAGGCTGTCAATGCACCCTCAACACAACCCATTTGTATACAAGCAACCTGTATTGGATTTGGGTTGAGCTAGACATCAAATTGCTTTCAGTAAAATGTGTCTTAACTTGAAAAATACATGTACAGTTGTTCTCAAACATTTGCATACCCTTGGAGAATTGGCAATAGTATGTACCATTATTAAACAAAGCAGCAGGCAAAACACAATTCATTTATTTCTTATGGGATTCATATTCAATTGTAGGTTATAACAGAATGGCCCAATCATAAAACAAAACATGGCAAGAAGTAAACAAATGAAATTAACCCTGTTCAAATGGC
The DNA here is from genome assembly GCF_062004578.1 of Staurois parvus. Taxonomy (NCBI): domain Eukaryota; kingdom Metazoa; phylum Chordata; class Amphibia; order Anura; family Ranidae; genus Staurois; species Staurois parvus. The sequence continues at coordinate 9,802,874 of NW_028317855.1, read as the reverse complement.
TGTATACCCTTATTTCTTAGTACTGTGTATTGCCCCCTTTAGCATCAAAGGTCATGCAAAAGTTTTGGTGTTCTTGCAAGAACAGCATGTTTAAGCTCCCCCCCCCCCCAGAGTGGCTTGATGATATTAAGGTCAGGAGACTGTGATGGCCACTCCAGAACCTTCACCTTTTTCTGCTGCAACCACCAGAGGGTCAACTTGGCCTTGTGCTTAGGGTTATTGTCATGCTGGAAATTCCAAGAGCATCCCATACGCATCTTTCATGCAGAAAAATACAAATTGTCTGCCAGTATTTTTTGATAATGAGCTGCATTATTCTTGCAATCAATTTTTACAAGATTCCTCATGCCTTTAGAGCTCACAGACTCCCAGAACATCAGTGAGCCACCACCATGGTTTACAGTGGGGATGGTATTCTTATCAACATAGGTTTTGTTGAATATTAAAATATTGTAGTTTTGATAGAGAGGCAGCAGTGAGAGACCAGGAAAATACTGTTTTGCCTTAGTATTTCATTGCTCTACAATAGAGAAAGATAAATAGTGTTATTTCAAGTTGCTTATTGGCTTTTGCAGTCATCAAGACCACTAAAAGAAGCATATGTGTAAGCCGTATCATCACCAAACAGGGCTCTTTTGGGTTCCCTGTAAAGCCACTTTTCACCAAACACCTAGTGATGATTGAACAGATCCCACTGAAATCTATGGTAGTGAATGTTATTATTGAATTCTGGCCATTTGTAGGGATAATAACCAAACTATAGTCCAACAAAACAATATATACAGTGTAAACTGACTGTGGAATTACTCTCACAGTACTCTAATCTGATATATTTCAGTTTTTTCATTTAGTTTTATCACATGCAATTTTTATATTTTCATCAAGCAGTGCTAAGCTTGATTTTACCAGTGAATAGAGCAGCCACAACAGATCTAAAAGCCATGAGAAGGTGTCATCTTTAAAAAAAAAAAGTTACAGCTAAATAAAGTATAGCTTAGTAAAAATTGGCCAATGGAGCAACAGTTTAATGACATAGTTTGTGAGCTCCATTGTATTGCAGCACTGCAGCACATTGCATTGTTCTACAAGATAAAAAAAGTAAAATTAGAGTACAAAAAACTTTTACACCACCACCGCACATTTCCTGCACCCTCATCCCCATATCCAAGTTTTTAAAAAACATTCAAGCCTTAAGTCATCCATATATGGACCGAAATTTAGCCAGTTCAGCAAGGACTGACGGAATTTTGATTCATGTATGGACAGGCTGATTGTACCCAAGTCAATCAATGGATTGATTTGGGTAAAACCAGCCTGTCGTATTTTTCTACATATGATTACTGCCAGTGGCTATAGCTGCTAGCAATAATCATTGTGTTTTGTTAGCTGGGAAGGCATCCTGCACTCCCCACTCATGCCAGCAGAACACAACAGCACTGTTGGAGTCATCAACACAGTAAGTGTTGATGGAGGAATCAAGCAATTTTTTTTACTTCCAGCCTTGGTGAAAGGAAAGAAAATCAAATCATTTATGGGCTGCCTTGCCCTAAGGTATGGTTTGGTTGAAATTGGCCAGTGGTAGGACAGCAAATAGAAAAGATCAAAACTATGAGAGGTGAGGCAGGTGTTTTTCAGAATGTAAAAAAAAATTTAATTATTAAGCAGAAACAATAAAAAGGGCACCAGACTGCAGAGCTGACTGGATTAGCCTTGGGGTTAACAGTGGCTGCTTTCCTCCTGGCAAGGTACCCTCATGGCCTGGCATGGTTCAGGAGGAGGATTTGCTCACTGCCCATCCCTTTCCTGGTCAGCCAGGCTGTATGCCTTGATAAGGAACTGGTATGGTTATTGGAGGGACCCCACACAAATTTTTTCTAAGGTGTTCTCCAAAAAAATTCATACCAGACCCCTATTTAAAAGTTGGCAAAATAAATAATCAAAAGGAGACCCTAGAAAAAATATTTTATTAAACAAAATTCACATCATCCAGTAATGTTGACCCACGCTGACTATCCTCCTTCACTCTAGTAGCATATGGCAGCTCTCTTACAGCTGAATATCAACCAGCTGGCTGATGTAATTTACCAAATATCGTCCTGGCTTTATTTGGTCAACTATATCATCTGGAGTCCTCTGGCTACTTTGTTTACAAGCAGAAGTAGGCAGCGGATTGTAAGTACTGTGGCGGATTTATCCTGTAGCAAATTTTGGTATCTTGGCTGCCAAGGTCCCACTGTGGAAACACTGTACTGGAGCATCAGAATAGGTTGCAAACTTTGAGTCACAATGCAGGATTTTCCCAGCAACAAACATTAGAAATTTACCAACTGATGTCCAGCTATGAAAATTCTGTGGCACCCTTATAGTGCTGGAGCAAGAGAATAGGCCAATAGAGGTTGCATGAGCTGGTAATAGTGGCAGATATTTTTTTGAAGAGGGGAAGGAAGGCAGATGACAATTTAAAATTTAATCTATAGCATCAGTAACTGGTTTTTAGTCCATGGTAATCTAAGTAAGGTTCAGTCAATATTGTCAGGGGGGTGGACAAATGTGCCTCTTGATAATAAAACCTTCTGCTACACAGAAGATCCTTTTGGACAGCAAACTGGCTGCAGGTCCAGGTCATTTCAGTAATCAGAGGATCTAAGGGACATTGATCATCATCATATGGGATGCTGCTACCATGAGAAGATGCTGGAAGTTTCCCTCCTTTCCTCTGCAAGCTGTCCCTCACGTCCATTTTGCCTCTCTTCTGAACTCCTCTTCTACAATTGGTGGCAGTTATGAATGGTCTATCATCTACCTATGACATCATTCACCCTCTGCTTAACACTGGAGCCCACTTTGCAGTAAGCCCCCTGCTGAACCATCATTGCCTCTTGCTGCCCTATCTTGATGACACCTCTCTTTATGATCAACCACAGTATCTAAAAGGAGAAATGTTTGCACATGACCAGGATCCTACAGCAAGTGATCATGTGATCAAATACTTCTGCTAATTCGTCTTCGCCAGTTTGCTACGATATGGCAGGATTAGCAGAAGAGGAGGAAGATTAAAAAAGAGAGTGCATAAGAAACAGTTGAAGACAACTGCCTACCATGCTCTTGAGAGAATCAGGAAGAGAAAGTCTATTTAGCTGCTCTTGTACTTGTTGTGGCTGGATAGCATGGTCAGTCTGTAATAGAAAAGATTGATGGCCAGACTGCACCAGCTAGAGGCAGGGCACATCTCTTGTTCCAGACAATGCATTCCCCTACTACCTCAATGTGCAGAACTTTTTCCTATTACTAAAATCTAATGGAAGCAATGGAAATAGGTTTAAATATGTGGTGCTTTGGTGCACACTACTTTACTGACATGTATGCAGTGACATGCTGCACATGTCCTCAACATGGGGGGGTGCTTTAGGGCCCCCCCTAAAGCAGTTTGTCCCCATGTTGAAGGGGACAAGAGCCTCTTCCCCACAACCCTGGCCAGTGGTTGTGGGGGTCTGCGTGTGGGGGCTTATTGGAATCTGGAAGTCCCCTTTAACAAGGGGAACCTCAGATCCCGGCCCCTCCATGTGAATGAGTATGCGGTACATAGTAAACACTCAAAAAAGTGTTGTAAAAAATGGCAGGAGACAGTCTTTGACAAGTTCTTTATTAAAAACAAAAATATAAAAATGTCCCCCAATCTAACGTCAATCACGTTGTCCGCAGCCACCACTGACCCTAAAAAAGAAAAAAAAAACACTCCACCCTAGGCATGCTGGCTCCCGCCGTCTGACAGCTGCACCAAGATGACAATTCCTAAACACTGTGTTGACCTCACAAGGGGGAGGGTTACCCCCGCTCCTTGTGACGTCATTGTGTGCTGTGATTGGCCAAAACATTGCACCTGACCTGTGGTTAGCTGCATTGCTTTGGCCAATCACAATGCACTGTGGGACACGGCGGGCAAATAGCCCACTGAATGCCCTTTCCGTTCGCATGTTCAGCGAACACACAAACAGCCCATGTTCGAGTTCAACTTACATTCGACTCAAACATGAAGCCTGTCACTACTGAGTACCCTGCAATAAAGAAAAGGCCCTAGCAACAAAAAAAATGTATACCTTTCTCCTTAAATTTTGCAGAAATACAAAAAAGCTAAATATCAACTACAGTTGCTGTTGAAAAACAAAAATGGTTGGGTCTGTGAGCACAGTAGGCAAACAAAAGAATATGTAGTTCACCACATTACAAGCCATAGTAATTTAGCACAATATAGGTTTAAAGGCCAGGCAGTGCATTATTTACAGATAATTCAGTACGGCATGGTGAATTCATTCAGCAAACCATGAACATGTATCGTTTGGTAGCGGTATCCCAGCCAGTGTCAATAGCACAGTGACAGTGTATAGTATTAGCACTGTATTAGTGTCACTGGTGATGTCAGTGTTAGTCAGTTCCCACCCAATGTCAGTTAGACAGACCACTGATGATTTCAGTATCAGTTAGACAGTCCCCCTATAAGTAACTGATCACCACAGTTACTAATAGAAAAAAAAAATCAAAATTCCAGTATATACACCATAGCTTGTAGATGCTATAACTTTCATGCAAACCAAGCAATATGCACGTATTGGATTATTGGGGGTTCTTTTACCAAAGACATGCAGCAGAATACATTTTGTCCAAAATGTATGTAGACATTTGATTTAAAATTTTTTTTCAATGATATGTTTTATAACAGACAGTAAAATATATGTTTTTTTTTTTAAATGTCTGATATTTGTTCGTTTGTATTTGATCACCACTGTTATTTTAATTTTTTATTATATAAACAAAAGAAAGCTCTATTTGTGTGAAAAAATTATATAAATTTCACTTTGGTACAGCACTACATGACCGCGCAATTGCCAGTTAAAATAGCGCAGTGCTAAAAAGCAAGAAATGGACTGGTCATGAATAGAATAAAACCTTCCAGAGCTCAAGTGGTTAAAGCACCAGATTATCTTTAAAAGCCCACTTTGTTTTAAAAAGAGTAAAAAGACAAAAACAGCATGTTTTTGTTTAATTGTTTTCTGATGATTCATTTGTTGTTTTAAAAGAATCAAAATAAACTTAAATATTTATGGGCTTAAAAAACTTTCATTCAAAGCTCATACTGTGAAAAAAAGGTATTCTTGGTGTTTAAATGAGAAAGGATTTTAACATTGTACTAAAGAATATTTCAGAATCAATCACACGTATTAGAATCAAATTGACATAATTAGATCAACAAAAATCTAATTTCCGTAGCATTTACTCTCAGTAATTTCATTGCAAAGCTTTTAGTGATATTGCAATTACTTAGCAATTCTGAGCATATGTTTTCTCTACAAGTATTCCACTGAGAGATTTGATCAAGAATGCCCCCACCTCTGAGAAAAAAAATAGCAAGAAAAGTGGAAAAAATTTACTTTTTAAAAGTATATTATCATTGTGGCTGTACTTTTATAACTAGTTCACGGAATGTGAGGCATTATAAACAAAATTCAAAAATACATCATAGAAAGTATATAGAAACATGCTGTATAAACTTGATATTTATGATTTGTATGCATTTTTGTTTCAAAAGAAACGTCTACATTTTAATATTGCAAAGAACTTAGTAGGAGCTTTATACAACAAAGGTGTTCTACTACAATGTACCAGAAAGTCAATTGCTCTCATGCGAACAAAGGAAATCGGGTGCTGATATATGCAGAATGTCTAAAAACATCCCAGCTAGACAATATAATGCAGATTGTATATAGAAAGTAAATATTGCCTGTTTTGTTTTGTTTTTTTACAAAAAATAATTTGTTTTCTATGTACACTGGCCAACTGAGCATGAGACAGCAGTAAAGTTTTTTTTTTTCATTTAATCATAGAAATTAGAAAGCAGACACACACACATATATCATACCATATATGCTCACTCTATACCTTATAGCTGGCCTGTTAAGATCCCAGCTACATGATCCACAACATCAAGTTAACAAAATTATCACCACATAGACCCTCTTATTCAATACTTACCCCACACACAATCTAGCCCTGCAAATAACTATATCCCCTTCTCGGCAGTTCCCCAAAGGGTCTAATTCACAATGTCAGTGTCACTTCCCTTCTCTCATAAGCTTCTGACCTCATAAATGTTGGCAAACGTCTGACACAACTCCTTCACTTACACACAAGTTACTTGGACAGCACACCAGAAGGCACCCTAACACGCACCCACTTAGCAGGTTCCCTGGAATCGTGCTACACCTATCCGGTCCGACTCTTCCTCTAAGGTGAGACAGCCAGCCTGCCACACCATCGGAATACAATCTATCCTCCCTTACTTTAACCCCCCTTTTACCATCTTTCCTATCCCCCCCCTTTTTTTTTGAGCCTCTCTTCTACTCCTTCTGTCTTTTTCTGTACCCATCCCAGTTTACACCGCATATATGCCTCCTCCCACGTCCTCCTACGCTATTCTATCTCTCAAACTATTATTAGTCCACTCTGGTCCTTCCACTATCCCCAATAATTAGAGTTTGGTTTAACGCATTGGACCTAGTTCACGCTACACCCCAATCTTTGAGATGTCCTCCTTCCAACTGAGCAGTAAAATGATCACATTTAAAGATGCCTTAATTAATGCAAAGGGATTGATCCTCCCCAAAAAATGCTTGCAACTTCTGACTTCATGACTGGTCTGCAGGCTAATGTGTGTTCTTCATAGAAGAAACACATTTCCGCACAGACTTAATTCCAACCAACCAGATGCACACAACGGTGTTCCATGCCACCGACACTCACACCAAAACTAAAGGAGTGTCCATTCTGATATCTAAAAGATTGCCACTACACATAGATGAATCCCTCGTAGACAATGATGGCAGATACCTATTCATAAAAGGCTCTCTTTGGGGGAGACCTCTTTCCTTAGCAAATATATACAGTCCAAATACGACTGAGGTAGGATTTCTTCGTAAGGCCACTCAAGCACTCACTACCTTTTATTCAGACCTGATCGTGCTGGGCGGCGACTTTAACCTTGCACTCAAACCCTTGGAAGATACCTCCACTGGCTCTTCCTCGATACCTTTTCGAGCCCTCAAACAAATCAAACTTCAATTACATGATCTCCTGCTTCATGACTCCTGGCAAACATTACACCCTGATACCAAAGACTACACCTTCTTCTCCTCACCATATAAACGCTACTCCACTTCTTACCAACTCCGTACATGCCTCTCGAATTCTTTACTACACAAAAAACTTCTTTGTAGAAAATGACACGTTGGGTGTATCCCCACTTATACAGTGGGAAGCACATAAATGCGTAATATGAGGAACCTGTTTGACTATGGAGGTGGCACATAAAAAAGCTACACGCTGACATCCTTGTTGCAGACATTAGCTGTATCTGTCCATTCGGAATTGCTCTACGCATGCACAGGACTGTTAGAGGAACTAGGTTGTAAAATTAAACGAAAGTTTATTCTTTAACAGAAGCTCTTCTACGAGCAGGGAAATAAGAGTGGTAAACTTTTAGCTAAGGTTCTTCAAACCCAAAAGTGCTATCCACGATACGTCAAATACTCTCCCTGCAGAGGAAGTCAGTGTTGACCTCTCCAGGGATTGTGACCCAATTCGAGAACTATTACAATTTACCCCCTGCTCAACGACCGCATGCAGACCGGAGACCCAGAACAGAGTTCTTGCATGACTTCTTGACAAAATACAGCCCAAAGTCGATCTCCGATGATATGGCGCATAAAATAAACAACCATCTGACCACTGAAGAATTCCCAGCTGCAGTTAAACAACTAAAAAAAGGAAAGAGCCTGAGACCAGATGGCTACACAGCAGTCTATTACAAGATGTTCTCAGAAATCCTAGCTCATCCCTTCCTCAGAGCTTTCAACTCCCTCTCAAACCCAGACATTGACATGACCAATCTTTCTGAGGCCCACATTACAGTAATCCCAAAATCTGGGAAGAACCCCCACCTTAGTTACCAATTACTGCCCAACTGCCCTACTCAACGTGGATTTAAAGATCTATGCAAAAATTCTAGCAAATAGGCTTCTGTCAATAATAAATCCTCTCATCACTAAAGACCAAGTGGGGTTTGTCCCAGGTAGGAAGGCTAGGGACAACACCATCAAGGCAATTAGCATCCACCACTGGCTTACCACCTCCAAACATCAAGGCTTCTTTCTCTCATTGGATGTGGAGAAGATGTCCTACAGACTGGCATGGGATTACCTGCAGGTTGTCCTTCAGAAGCTGGGCCTGGGAGCCCGATTGATAAATTTTCATCATGGCCCTACATGCTAAACCTACAGCCAGAGTACGTATCAATGGAAGTCTGTCAGAAGCCTTCTCCATCCACAATGGCACCAGACAAGGATGCCCCTTATCCCCTCTGTTGTTCATACTTACACGGGAGCCTTTTTCTTAACCGCATTCGAGAGAATGAAAACATCAAAGGTATCACAATTGCAGCTAAGCAATACAAACTAGCTGCTTTTGCTGATGACATCCTACTCTTCCTATCAGAACCTCACACTACCTTACCCAATTTAGTGCAAGACTTTCACCTCTTTCATTACATTCCCAACTTCAATATTAACTTCGGCAAGTCTCACACCCTAAACGTTACCCTACCAATGTCCTCAGTCAAGCTTTGTCGTAACAATTTCCCTTTTACCTGGCAATCGGAAGCTATCACTTATCTGGGTATACAGCTACCAACCTGCCTATCAGAACTATATACCAGAAATCATCTACCCATTCTACGTGAAGTGGCACAAGACCTTAAAACATGGGATAAACCCATATTTTCCTGGTTTGGGAGAGCAGCAATTCTCAAAATGAAAGTGCTCCCGTGCTTATTATACATCCTCCAGACTGTGCCTATTGAACTACCACAGACATACCTATATGCTTACCAAAAACTCTGCACGCGTTTCCTATGGTACAGAAAAAACCCACGTATTAGCTATAGCCAACAAACATTACCAAAACAGAAAGGGGAGATAGTAGATTGGCATGTGCATAGTAAGATAAAAGATTGGGTAGGCCTGGAAATTTCCTTTTCAGACCTACACCTGCAAGCTTATCCCATGGCTTGCCAGTAAACATCTCTCCAGTTCTCTCAGATTCCATCCGCTGATTAAACCGACCATCCTAAGCTTTCATGAGGCATGCAAGCAAACTGAAATCTCGCTCCCAAGCCCTACGATAGCTGTTAGAATAAACCACAATTTTCTACCCATGATGTCACCCTGATTTCTATTGGATTTAACACCAAACAAAATCATACAGGCTCACCAGTTTTTTCATGCAGGTGTACTTCAGGATCGTGAGCATTTCACGGTGCAACGGTCAACAGTGAGACTCACCCCCTGGTCATATCTCATGGGGGAGATCTCTGATGGGGGGCACAGTCTCTGATGGGGGTGCTGCTTATGATGGAGTGCGGCTTTGAATGAGTGCAGAGCAGTTAAACACAGCAGTTGAACTAAAGCAGGAGAACGTAAGCAGCAGGAAGACACAACAACAGCAAGAAACTCTACTGCACGCTGGACAGACTGCAAGGATACACCCTGGGAAACATCTCTTACATACCTGAGTCCCACTCCGTGTACCTTTTTATATAATACACCCCTCTTCTGCTCTTCATTTTACTATCCTCTGTTCACAAATCTCATTTCTTTACCCCTCTGCTCCACCCCAAAACTTGTACATCTCCCCCTCATTGCTATCATCTCCCTACTATTGCTTTCATCACCTCCCCAAAATGCCTCTTCCACTCCTCCTTCTCATTTTCCTCTCCTCTGTTCCCAAAATCCATTCACTATATCCCTCTGCTCCTCCCAAACATTTGTATATTGTGCCCTCACTGCTTCCCTCACCCCTCTATGGCACCCACCACCTCCTCCTATTACTCCACTCTCCCACTGACCCCAACACCTCCACTAGTAGTTTCTCACGCTCCTGCACATCCCGCTCCCATGCCACCTTTCTCACCCTTCTCCTCCTCATAACCGCAGGGGACATCTCCCCGAATCCTGGCCCTCCACCACCTCCCGCACAAAACCCTCCCGCCTCCACGTCCTGCCGCAACCCCCGCAACTTAGTATCTGTCCCCCTGCTCCCTAAAATCTCCCCCCCGTTTTCATGTGCACTCCTGAACGCCCGATCGGTGTGCAACAAGCTTACCGCCATCCACGACCTCTTTGTTTCCCGCTCCCTCAACCTCCTGGCGATTACGGAAACCTGGATCCAGCCCACTGACTCTACCTCCCCTGCTGCACTCTACTTCGGCGGTCTCACCTGGACCCACTCACCCAGGCCCAACGGTCGTAAAGGTGGTGGGGTTGGCCTGCTCCTGTCACCGCTGAGCACCTTCCGAGTCCTCCCAAACCCCCCCTCCCTATCCTTCTCCTCCTTCGAGGCCCACTGCGTCCGACTATTCTCCCCAACCCCCCTGAAGATTGCTGTGATATACCGGCCTCCTGGATCCATACCCCGCTTCCTGGAAGACTTCTCCTCCTGGCTACCCTTCTTCCTCTCCTCTGAGCTACCCACTATCATCCTTGGGGATTTCAACATCCCTGTCAACCTCGACAACCCGGACACAGCCCGTCTCCTCCACTTAACCACCTCCTTTGCACTTGCACAGTGCATACAATCCACCACCCACTCCGACGGTAATATCCTTGATCTTGTCTTCTCCAACCGCTGCGCTCCCCACAACCTCACTAACACCCCCTTCCCTCTCTCTGACCACAACCTGATTACTTTCTCTATCTCCTCATCCTCCAATGCCTACCCTTCCAAATGTCACACTACTACCAGCCGTAACCTCCGCAACCTTAACCCTGCCTCCCTCCACTCCGCAGTTGATCAACTCCATGACCGCATCCTCCCCCTGTCCTGCCCCGACTTGGCTATGACCGCCTACAACAATGCGCTGTCAACAGCCCTTGACTCACTAGCGCCTTTGACCACACGCAACATCAGACCCCGACCGCTCCAGCCCTGGCAGACTGATCACACCAAAACCCTCAAACGACACAGTCGTGCCCTGGAGCGACTATGGCGCAAAACCAAATCCCAACAAGCCTTCACCCGATACAAATCTGCCTTCCACACCTACACCTCCTCCCTCCATACTGCCAAACAAGCCTACTTCCTGACCTTCATCAAGGCCCTCTCCTCCAATCCTCGCCGACTCTTCTCCACCTTCAACTCTCTACTCTCGCCACCCCCACCTCCACCCAGCACCTCACTCACTGCCCTTGAGATTGCCAATCACTTCAAAAACAAGATTGACACAATTCGCAAGGACATTGCCGCAACTCACACGCCGTCTCAACCCGTCCCCTCTCACACAGCTACCCCCTCATCCCCCCTCCCCCTCGACATAACCCACAGGGACTTCGTCGCTGCTCAAACTCCCTCCAACCCCCTTCCCCCTCACTCAGCTACCCCCTCTACACCCCTCTCCCACGGCCCCACCACTGCTCTAACCTCCTCTCCCACCCCACCCTACATTCCTCATACTGAAGCTCCCCCAACACTCCGCACCTTTGACCTTACTACCATCGAAGAAGTCTCCAGGATCCTCTCTGATGCCCGCCTCACCACCTGCCCCCTTGACCCTATCCCCACACAACTCCTACGACCTCCGTCCCCCTCCATCCTACGCTCCCTCACCCACATCTTCAATCTCTCCCTCTCCTCCGGCACTTTCCCTTCCCCTCTGAAACATGCACACATCACCCCCATACTTAAAAAGCCCTGCCTGGACCCCAATGACCCGAACAACCTCAGACCCATCTCCCTGCTCCCATTTACATCTAAACTCCTCGAGCGCCTAGTCTACGCCCGCCTATGCTCTCACCTCAACGACAACAACCTCCTCGATCCCCCACAGTCCGGCTTCCGTCCCCTACACTCCACCGAAACTGCCTTACTCAAACTCTCCAATGACCTGCTAACCGCCAAAGCTAATGGCCACTATTCAGTGCTCCTACTCCTTGACCTCTCTGCGGCCTTTGACACAGTCGACCACCCCCTCCTCCTCAAAAAACTACACTCCCTCGGCCTCAGAGATTCTGCTCTCTCCTGGCTCTCATCCTACCTGTCACAACGCTCTTTCAGCGTTACCTATAATGCCACCACCTCCCTCTCACTCCCCCTCTCTGTTGGGGTCCCTCAAGGCTCTGTCCTCGGGCCCCTTCTCTTCTCCATCTACACCTCCTCCCTTGGCCGACTCATACACTCTCACGGCTTCAACTACCACCTCTATGCCGACGACACACAAATCTATCTCTCAACCCCCCACCTCACCCCCTCGGTCTCCGCCCGAATCACACACCTGTTGAGCGACATATCAGACTGGATGTCGCTCCACTTCCTTAAACTGAACCTCTCCAAAACCGAGTTTCTTGTCTTCCCTCCAGCCCGGACACCACCCCCCATTGACTTCTCCATCATGTCCAACAACGCCACCATCAAACCCGCCCCGCAGGCCAGAGTACTTGGTGTTATTTTGGACTCCAACCTATCCTTCCAGCCCCAAGTCCACTCTTTAACAAACTCGTGCAGACTCCACCTCTGCAACATCGCCAAAATCCGCACGTTCCTAACTCCAGAAACCACTAAACAGCTCATCCACTCCCTCATCATATCGCGACTCGACTACTGCAACTCCCTCCTCACTGGCCTGCCTCGCCGCTGGCTATCCCCGCTTCAGTCCATCCTGAATACGGCTGCCAGACTCATTCACCTTTACAACCGCTCCGTTTCCGCCACCCCCCTCTGCCAATCCCTCCACTGGCTTCCGATTGCGCAACGGATCAAATTCAAAATCCTAACGCTGACGTACAAAGCTGTCCACCATACTGCCCCGAACTACATCACTGACCTAATATCCAAGTACCGCCCAGCACGCACACTCCGCTCCTCACAAGACCTCCTTCTCTCTAATTCCCTGGTCTCCTCCTCCCATGCCCGCCTCCAGGAATTCTCCAGGGTGTCACCCATCCTCTGGAACTCCCTGCCCCAACCCATCAGATTATCACCTACTCTCCTCTCCTTTAGGCGCACCCTGAAAACCCATCTCTTCAGGGAAGCCTACCCCGCCCCCTGCTAACTTGCCGACCTCCTCCACTCTTCCTACCACTCCATCCCCCACAGCTATCTCCTCCTGTGCCACTATCCCCTCCCTCCTAGATTGTAAGCTCAAAAGAGCAGGGCCCTCGATCCCCTCATGTTTTGCATTGTATTGGTATTGTTCTGTCACATGTTCTGTCCCCCTTTGTAATGTACAGCGCTGAGCGAACTATTGGCGCTTTATAAATACTGTATAATAATAATAATAATAATATCTCCAGCTCCGTCACTTTCTCACATTTCCAACTTCCTTTGCGCACATGTCTCATAACCTGACTGCATTTGAAAAACTATGCTTGAAAACTACTCCACAACAACGCATTATATCTACTGTATACTCCCTCCTAGATGCTCATGTACCAGTAGCCTTGGGGTTAGCGTGTGCTAAATGGTTCAAAGACCTGTGAATACATTTCTCTCCCGAAAACTGGGTACAAATTCTCCAAACTGTACATAAAGGTTCAGTAAATGTTGCAGCCCAGGAAACCAATTACAGACTCTTGTCCAGATAGTACAGGACTCTGACTCTGAGGCGCAAATTCAACCCGGCCCTCTCTGATAGCTGTTGGAGATGCCATCAAGATACAGGCTCTCTCTTACACATTTGCTGGGATTGAACAACACTTCAACCTTGCTGGTCAAAGATGCAGTTGATTACACTGTTCAACAAATTTTTATTTTTTGCCAGTTTTGGAAACAAAAGGATCCATTTCTTAATGAATTTCACATTCTGAGTTCAAATATAACAATGAAATTTGTCAATTGGCTCTAGTTTTTCTGTAAACGGAAAGTTTTCTACTATAGGCGTAATGACTACATAATGCACAATAATTATATAGATAGATGTCTTTCCACAAATATAAAGCAAGTGATATTGACTACATAACAAAGCCTAAATGGCATAATATATTGCATAGGATTACCAAGAAAAATTATAGCCATAAGCTAAGTTGAATCATTTTAATACTTAGGATTCTCACTAGTTTTGTCTTCAGTTTGTGTCGGTTTTGCTTCTCTTGGCTTTTCTCTTGTATTCGAGGAAAGGGCTATCTTTTACAACTGCACATGACTACACGCTTCAGGTTCTTCTTCACTTGACTCAACCACGAAGGATTCTGGTGCTTTAGGAATTGGTAGCCCCTCTCCATGAGGAACTGGACGTATTGCCGATGGAATATTTGGATAGTGCACAGATAACTTTTTCTTCTTATTTAGCCCTTTTACAATTGGAGGCACCATACAAAAGTAACAATTACTAACATGATCTGTTGGCTCTCTCCAAATCATTGGCACAGCGAAAGGCATAGATGCCTTTTTTCCATTCAACCATTGCTCCAGTGCCGTCCCAGAAGAATTGCAGCATATATGTGGTGCCCAGCTCTTGTCCTGGTCTCCTATCTTGCAGCCAAAATACAAGTTGTAGGCTTTCTTAATCATTCCTGTTATCCTCCTTTTTTGTGAGATAAAAGTTATTTCACCGCAGATATAGCAGAAATTATCTGCTTTATTCACACAAGTTCGAGGCATTACTGAGTAGCCTATATAAGCATAAAACGAAATGTAAAGACACTGTCGAACTACAATCAGCTACAGATACTGCAGCTTTTATGCAGTGAAGTGATGCAATTAAAGGCTAATATTGCATCATCTCAGTATACATGCAATTTTCTATTGGTCACCAGTATCAATTGCGCAATATGCAGCTGAAGTTGCATCATCATTTTGAATGGCTTACGTCATTAGATGGGTGAATATATCATGGAAACTAGAGCCAATCAACATTTTTTAGGGTCATTTTCGTTTTCAGCACCCCAAAATTATGTAAGATTAGCTAATTTTATGCCCAAAACCTTTTACCTGTTGAACAGTGTTATATACCAAGTTACAACCGACTTGCTAGACTACTCTCCAGCTCAATACTTACTACATTACCCCACTTCATCTTTCCAGGCGTATCATAAGTCTCTAGCAATGCACCTAGTGAATGCAGCTAAGGCCTGAGTACCAATACACTGGTACCCCCCCACATACCTTCCCTCAAAGAGTGGTTCACACATTTCAACAGGATAGAGGAGATGGAGGAGCTCACCAAGGATTCCCTATCCAAACTTACTAGAACTTGGGTGTGCTGAGTTCAATTCTAGTCTACTGTAACTTATTGCGAAATAATGGGCAAAGAATAGTACTTACAGACCCAATTAGGTTACAAGAGTACTTTGACAAATCTAACCTGATTATCCTGAACATTCTCTCTCTGAACTGAAGTAGCAAACTCACTTTATCACCATTCCTCACAGCACCTCACGTATAGATTAATTTCTTCCCTTCTTGTGTGAACTGTCTAAGAAATAGGGGCAGGGTTGGAGATGACCCTATCCAAAAGGGACCTCCCCACCCTAGTCCCCTTACTTTTCCTATCTTCATCAACCTTCTAGAATGGACCCGCAACTCTCTCTTGTTTTCTGTTGCCTATCTCTCTACTCCTACCTCTGCTCTACCTCTGAACCCACATACCACACTTTGACCTTTCCAAGCCTTATACCTCCTCCCCTCCCTTTTTTTTATCCTCCCCTTACCACACCCCTGCCCCTCCTTGGTAAGATACTCGTAGACCGGAATAATGCACCTTTTGGGGGAAGAAATTGGCCGCAGTGCAGACGGTAAATTTAATACCCAATAACAGTAGACCCCTCCGACATTAATACACATTAGCCTGTTTCTGTTCCGGGACAGGGTACCTACCAGCCATTCTACATTAGGCGTTCTAGTTAAACTGAATGACTGTATGAAGATCTGATACTGGATATGTTATTGAGTCACCCCGCATTACTGGATCATACTGAGTAATGTGTGCATGTATGTTCCTTGACCCCTGCTGCTTCCCTTTCCATACTGGCTATTTAAAAAAAAAAAGTTTTACTCGAAAGTTGTATTACTGTAATTGTAATTGCCGCTTATATTCCAATAAAAAAAGTTTAAAAAATAAATAAATAAATAAAGAAGTTAGAAAGCTATCAAGAGTCATAATCAAAAACTTAGAACACCAGTATTGTGACTACTTATGCCAGACTAGTGTTTTACAAAATAAATAATAAGTGTATGGTAAAGTGAGTCTGTTGCTCTGTTTCACTATCTCAAATATTTATTTAAATTTCATATAGGAAATTCTCTTGAAACTGTAGATGTTAAGGGTAATATCTTAGTCAAGAAAATCTTATTGTTAAAAAACTCCATGCATTTATTACAAAGATTCTTGCTGAACCCTTACTAAACTCTACCACAGCTACACAACTTTTTATTACATCTTTTTTTAATGCAGGGGTACTTCGGGATCTTTCATGTTCAGAAAAGCCAGTTTATTTTCTCCAAGCAATCAACCCATATAGGAAAGAGGACAATGGACTATACTTTGTACTCTAAATGTTTTGTATACCAACAGTCTACTTCTGTGGACGTTTGCCTGTGAAGACATGGTCAGTGAATGGCTTTTCTTTATTTCTACAGATAAGAGTTTCATTTAGAATTATATAGACAACGTTATTAATACATATAATTATTATGTATCAACTTATATATATTTAATATCTCATTACTCACATTTTAAATTGTGTGATAAATACACCAGTCACTGCACAAATATGTCCCACATGTATGTTTTAACACAGTATGCAGACCTGATATTCCCTTCTTGTGGCTAGTGTTAGAAGGATAGCCTATGACGTTCAACTTTTCAAATTTTAATTTGACCAGCAAGGTTAATAGGTTTTTGAAATTTCCTCCATTTATTTTAATTTATGCTACATAATTGACATACTGAGAGCTTGGGCATTGGGGCAACATACAATAATTATCATTGTTTATTTATTTATTTTTTGACAGTTATAGGTTAAGGCAGGCAATAGAGCAAATATCCTTCCTGCAACCATGGAAGCCGTTCCCGCTGGGCGTACACAGTGATTATTGTTAGCTGCTATAACAGCCACTAGCAATATTAGCATGTAAAATCCATCAGGCTACTTGTACCCAAATTGATTGATCGATCAGCTTGGGTACATTCAGCTTGCCCATACATGATTCGAATCTTGGCAGGTCCCTGCTGAATCAGCCGAGATTCAAGCCGTCTGCGGCCATCCTAAATCACTGTAGAGTCACTTATATGGCTTTATATTATATAAATCTTTCATGCAAACTGTTTTTTATGCTAGTTGCACAAGAGTAATGTTTGCTCATCTCTCAGTGGAACCGATCACTAGGGTAGAGGATGAAAGTAACTCTTTCTAATGTGGACACAGAAAACCCAAAATAAACAAAGGTTAACAACCTTTTCAGTGCTACTAAACAAAAGTGTTGCTTCCTATGACCCCAATGTGAAACTGCCTGCTTACTTTTTGTGTTATTTAGATGAAAAGTCAGAGATATATGTATCATGGGAACACAGACAGCAATAACACCAACTGCTATGTTAGCACATGCCACTATATTCACTTCATACAATCAGATTAGAAAAATAGTGCTAGAGCATACACAAACATGTTAAAGTACACTAAAGCCCACTTCCAAAACATCTGTACACCATTGGAAAGGCAGGGTGAAGGATAATAACTAAGTTTTAAATGATCTCTGTGTTTAAGGAAATCTCCCCTCATTTCCTGTTCTTTCCTACATCCATCACAGACAGCAACAAAAATGTGCCAAAAGTTCTTACACTTCCAACAAAAATTCTACACTTCATTTAAAATTATGTTTTTTTTTGTTTTTTTACTTTATTTCTTTTCTTTTATTAGTTATAGAAATCAGGACATGAATAACAATACGTCAGTAAGGGGTATCATCAGGGGCGGACTGACCACTTGGAAACTCAGGCACTGCCCGAGGGCCCGGGGTCAGTAGGGGGCCCCATGAGATGCCCCTGGTACCTTTTTCATAGGTTTTTTTGAGTTTTGGCAAGGACACAGGGGCCCCATGATCCCCTATTGTCCGGGGGCCCCATGAGTTGTCAGTCCGCCCCTGGGTATCATGTAATAGATGTCACCATACACAAAATACATAGTTTGCTACGTCAAGAGTTTCAAGCCATTGGTACAATTGTTAACCTGGGTATAATGGTGAAAAGAGTGGAGCCAGCAGAAAAAAATTGTACCCCCTTACAGCGTCGTTTGTAAAGAGCAGGAAGAAAGGAGTCTCTAGTTAAGAGAGAAATAACATATTAAAACAAAAAGGCTGTATTCAGTATAAACATCTACAGCTGTAAAAACAAATTATGAAAAAGTCGTCATGTTTCCTCATATGCTACTGGTTAACTTGTTTTAAAATTGGTTTTATTGTTGTCTGTTACCCTCTTTAGAAGATGTTGTCCACTTCCAGTTATC
Organism: Staurois parvus; assembly: GCF_062004578.1. Classification (NCBI taxonomy): domain Eukaryota; kingdom Metazoa; phylum Chordata; class Amphibia; order Anura; family Ranidae; genus Staurois; species Staurois parvus. The sequence goes on along the minus strand of NW_028317855.1, from coordinate 9,784,335 downwards.
TGTGACAACTGTAAAATATCCAGGATATGAAAAACCCAGGAACATGTATGGTAATAAAAAGTTAACGCAGGTTCCAACTCTTCCAAATGTCTGGGATTAAACTTGAAAGTGTTTTGAAGTTAAACTATGGTCTATTATTAGCTTGAGCTATATAACTAAATAATCTCCATTATAAATATACATGAACTAAAATGAAACAATATGTACCTTTTTCTTAATGCTTTTATAAGCCATTTGGTATTGCAAGTTTACAGTACAATTTATGTGGACAGAAAGATAATTAGGATGATCAGACCCTAAGTAGTAATAATCAGATTAATATTTTACCTTTTTTTAAACCCCAATACTATGAAAATGGAAATAATATAATTTATTTGATACAGGCATGTATGTTTATGTGCCTTTCAGGGAAAAACATCTTTCAGCTGTCACCGTGTTCCTTAACACTGAAAGGTCATTTAATGTCTACGGATAGATTTAGTGATGCTGCATAAGTAACAGGTTTGAGTAGCTATTTAATTATATTTCCCTAAGTAAAATTTCCTTTCTGGGTTACCGTTGCCACATTCTCAGCCTTCGAGAGAGGATCATTAATTGACTGAGGAATGCTGAGAATAAAAATGGTGTTTAACTAACAAAACCATTTCATAAAAGCCTAGAATGCATTTCATATCACTGCAACGCACTCTGAAAAAATATTTTCTCTATTGGGTATACATTTTATAAGTAAAACAAACCATTTTAGCCAACTTCATCACTCTGCCAATCCATTGTGTTTCTTATATGATAAGGCTAGTTCATAAAACTACAGTGACTGCTATCACTCAATTTTTGTGAGGAGGCCAAAACAACCTAGTGAATAACAAATCCGTATTGAATTTAGGGGACATGATTTATTATATTTCAGGACAAAAGCTTACTTCAGTAAACAGCAATATCAAAGTCAGGCACTTTGGATTTAAGAAAGAGAGCTCAAAGTCCTTAACAGCTTTCTCCTGACAAGCTTTGGCTTTCCACCCCTGATGTTGAGATGTAGAAAGCAATAAATATGTGTTTATAGATACTTTTCAGGATGATTATTCAGCAAGCATCCTGTGAGTTTTGTAAGCTTCCAAGAAATACTGTAAATCACAGTTAAGAATATGTGTCAGATATTTTTATAGAAGAGAAAATAAGGATGCTTGTACTCACCATTAAAAACTTAAGACACTACCTGTAAATTTCAATGGGTGCATTTACAGTAATGTAAAAATGTTACCGAGTAAGTAAGCTCCATGTTAGTACAGGCGTCTCATTACAGAACAGTTATTAAATACTGTTATATATTACATTTCATTATGCAGTTCGGCCAGAAAATTCTACCTAAACCATAACTGTACTTTTAGTATAACTGTCCTTTAAACATCCCGATCACTCACCCTAACAATTAGCCATGCCCACTCCTCCAAAACGGTGGCTGTACTACCCAGTGAGTTAAACAAAGCTGAAGCTTGAAAAGATGCCCAGTTGAGCAATGTCTATTCATTCCTTTGAGTGCACATTTATTATTGATAATCATTACTCATATTTTTCAGTGGACCAATTATCTGGAGTCTCCTAGAGCATGTGGAGGGCTACAGAAGAACACGTGAGCATAAAAGAATGTGGAAGGAGTCATATTCAGCTGCTTGCCTGGGGACAAGTTTTGTTAAACTGGCATTAAAAAAAGTGAACAAAAACATGAAACTTCCAACCTACTTTTAGACTTTCTGAAACAAAAACCTTCTATGTGAATTCTAATAGTAAATAAAAAGATGAGTTCATTATGACAAGTTAGACTGCAGCCTTGTGTTAAGATTTTTGAATATCCTGATTGGCCTTCAACCCTCTATTTGCATTTTCTTTAAGCTACCTCATAATTACATTTATGGCAGTGACTAGTGCCCTATTGCATGCCTAAGACTAAATTTACTATGGTTGATTTACTAAAGGCAACAAGACTGTTCTCTTTGTGAGGGAATTTTCCCCAGAGCTTTGTAAATGTGATGAATTTTCACTTTGCAATGAATACTAATCATGTGCAAGGAAAACTGCATTTTAGTTTGCACATGACTAGATGACAGAAGTCAGAAGAGCTTCACTCCATTCACTAAGCTTTGGCAAACCCACCTTGCAAATTGCATATATCCTTGCAAGGGTAACAGTCTATTTGCCGTTATTAAATCAACCCTATTTTTTCATTAGGTTGATTGTAAACTGCAGGTTTCTAATCCTTGTAATCCCAGGAATAGTGGTATCACAAGAAAATCTGAACCAAAGAATGTTTTGTGTAAAATTGTCACTTATTGTTTCTTTCTTTTCAGTTCCTTTCTTCCACTGCATATGTCCTTACTGACAAATCCTCCACAATGTCAAAACATTTGCCACTGAACATTGTGACATTTGTATGGTAAATACATCATCCACATTTCATATCGCTCCTTCACTTAAAATATATGTAATTTTGCACTGTCCAATTTTCTTTTTGTTTTGGATAGAGTAGGCAAGGGTTAAAATTGTCACATTATTTTTTGCTGTTCTGTGTCCCATTGGTGACTGTACATGCTTGTGCTGGTTACATTAACAAGAGAAAACTGTGCACCTGTGCTCAGAGTACTGACTGCACTACAAATTGCTCAAATTGCCACCACACTACTTCAGGATATTTGTAAAAATGGATTACTGCAGTTTGATATCTATCAAGTAATAAACTTGCCTAGTTTTAATTGTGTAGTTTACAAATACATGGTACTGTCTGACTCAACCCTTATTTAGCTGTACTCCTTTTTTTTTTTTTGTTGATAGCATGCCTTCACACCTTGGTAACAGCAATGGAAAAATGGCACAGAAGATCAGTGGAGAATAGCGGACAACAAATACTGTAAGAGATACAGGCAGAGAACTATCTGAATGTATGAAAACATCCAATGAATGACTTCTGTGAAAAGTTAAATTGTGATGGCTATTTTGACAAGCATTCACACTTTTGTAAGGAATCTATCACTGAGCAGGACAGTAAAAAAGGCACACAAAATAAATATAACAGTAGCGGCATCCCAGAATTGGAAAGCTACTTCAGGTACAAATCTACCACAACACATGGTGTGCTACTCAAAAAAAATCAAGTACATATGTAGTGATAATATGAAATAAATCATGAAGATAATCCATTGAAACATATACAACAGATAAACAAAATATATACAACAGAAAACAAACACAAGTTCATATTATGAAGGTGATTAAAGTAAGTCCACACAAGTGCTGTAATAAAAATCAATCCAAATACAATGGTGTCAGTGTATCATCCTCCTCCACACATAGATGGCCTCTTACCAAATGATTTGATCTTGGTTGCAGATCTTGGAATATGGGAGACTTACAGAAAAACCAGGCATATATTCAGACCGGTCACTTTAATACAAGTCGTCTGATATATTACATCCCCTATCTGACATCTACAGGAGAGCAGAAAATGATATGACATACCTGGGGGGATGGTTGAGGAGATATTTCATATCTAGACGTTCAGCAGATGCGTCTGCATATTAATTTACTAGTGGGAAGGCTGCTAAACGCACCGATGGTAAGTTATCGGTCATGATATAAGCTGTGAGGGATTTTGGTTCTAGCTGGGGCCTCAGCCCACAACTCCCTCCCCTAATGAGGTGATTGGTTCTCTGCTTTAACCTCCCTGGCGGTATGATTATTTCAGATTTTTGGTGCTGAAAGCGGTACCATTTTTTTGCATGGAAATATGTATTTTTTTTATTGTAGGCTGTAATTTTTAGGAAAAACTCACTGAAATCTGTCCGAACAAGAGTCTAGTAAACATCCCGGGTATCATAAAATTTGAAACACAAAATCATAAATTATAATTTAATAAATAATCATAAAAATAATATAAAAATAATAAAAAATTTAATTCAATAATATAATCAAACCAAAAACACTGAAATGTGAAATAGAGCGCCAAGTTCGCACATTGCTGAGCTCAGTCGCAAAATCGTTTTCAGTGTCTGATGACGAATTTCCCCCACGAATCATTATCACTCAATTCTGCAAGTGGTTCTGATTTACTATCGCTGTTCTCTAGCTGATCTAAACCGCTTTTGACCTAAAGGGACACTTTTTGGACGCCATGGACATTTCTCAGTTTCCAAGCAGAAAGAATAGACAAAATGCAGGCAGGGCGCAGGGCAAAGCACTAGGGACAATATGTATGTGAAATTGGTTGAGACAGCAATGTTTTACTAGGTAAAATGTAAAAAAAAAAAAATGACATTTTTTAAAATTTTTAAATTTCCCGCCGCCGGCGGCTGCGGCGCCCGTACGTCCCGACGTCACAGGGACAGGACACAGAAGCCGGATGCCGGCATCGGCCGGAGGAGATGGCCGGGGACGCTGCAGGGGACACATCGTGGGAGCGCAGGGTAAGGTAAGTGAAGAACACATGCTGGAGCAGTGCCGCAGGGTATTCCCGAGTGTAGCTCGGGGTTACCGCTTTTGGTACTGAAATGTTACCCCGAGCTACACTCGGGAATACCGCCAGGGAGGTTAAGGAGACACCCTGTTGAGTTCCTAGAAAAAGGCTATTATGTTTGGAGCTAAGCAAAGCTGAGTTGAGTTGAAGTTGAAGATTCTCCCTTTTAACATCGGAACTAACTCTGGAAGATAAGGCACCTTTTTGACTCTGAAACCTGAAAGCTGCTTAAACCAAGGCTTTTGGCAAGTACTTTATCTATCTAAATTCCTTTCTGTTATCTCTTTGCTGTGTTATTGCTCTCTGTATATTTATATATATATATAAATATACAGTATATATATATATATATATATATATATATTGGCTACATCTTTTTCTGTAAATATTTTTATTGCACCCTTTTGACCTTTTAGTAATAAACCTTACTTTCTGAAAGTGTTGAACGGTTTCTGAAGCTCTTTAATGCAAACTAAGAACCCCTGTCTCTGAAGCGTGCCACTGTGTGTTGTAAATATTTGCATACATCTGTCTGCGGTGACATTGCGTATCCGAACGATTTTTCAAACATCATAGTGTTATTGCTGAGTTTCCTCTTTCTCTGTACAAAAAGGAGGTGGTGGCAGTGTGAAGGGTTAATTGCATAATTAACCTGACCCAGTAACAATTGCTCCCAGGCTGCAAGTACAAAGATTGTGGTCCATTAGCTGGAAAATCTTTGTGCAGGGTGCAGCTGGGCATGGCATTGTTACGCACGTGACAGCACGGTTTTAGATTGGCTAGTCCTTCGGTCACGAGTTTGGTGAGAAGGGCTGGGGACTAATCCCAGCTGAGCAGGTGGATGACAAATCAGTATCCACTCTGCTTTTGCAGAGTGGAAACAGACACAGCCCTCTTTCCTTTATAGGCAGTCAGATGTATATGGACAGTCTGTCCATTTACACCTGACTTTCATCTAATCTGATCTGCTTGATAGAAGGGGAACCTAGCCAGGGGCAGCACAGCCAGGGGTAGTATTGGCAACTATCATCTTGGCTAAAGTATTGATCTTGGATTAAGTATTGAGCATTGCACTTCCGCTCTGCACTTCAGCAAATGCATAAAGCGAGAAACCACAGCAACTTCAAATACTAAATAGACTACAGGTGACCTCTTTCCCCATCCAGCTCTTTCATCTCTTACCCAGTCTGTTTCTTCATATCACCACTGCACCCCCTACTCCTGCTTCTCACAGTTGTATCCTCTCTCTTCAAACTCTCTCTCCTTCACCCCTCTTCATCACCCCACAGCTTATATTTTATCACTCTCATTAACACTCTCTCATGCAATCCCCATCAACTCTTTTCTACTTTTAACTCTTTACTTTGTCCTGCTCTACCTCCACCCACTAACTCACTCACTGCCCAGGAGATCGCTAATTACTCCAAAAATAAGATTGATACAATTTGTGATGAGATCTCCACTGTACAGATATCTCCCTTACCCTACACTCCTTGTCCACCTGCACAAACTTTTTTCTAAAGCCCACCTAACCATCTGTTCCCTGTAACCTGTTCCCTTGCAAATACTTAGGTCATCCTCTGGCTCTATCCTTCACTCTTCAACTCATATCTTCAATCTCTCCCTTTCTACTGGCATCTTCTTCAACTCTCCAAAACATGCGCTAGTCACCCCCATACTTAACCTCCCTGGAGGTATTCCTGTAGCTCGGGGGAAAGTTTCAGCACCACAAGCAGTAACCCCGAGCTACATTCGGGAATACCTTGCAGCGTTGCTCCGGGATCTCTTCTTCACTTACCTTGTCCTTCGCTCCCGCGATGTCCCTCCTGCAGTGTCCCCGGCAATGTCCTCCGGCCAATGCCGGAATCTGTTTTCCGGGTTCCGTTCCCTGCGACGCCAGGACGTACGGGGATGGAACGGCGGGAAATATAAAAATGTGAAAAAGTGACATTTACTAAATACACTAAAATCACATAGTAAAACATGACTTTATCAAACCATTTCACATACATTTTGTCCCTAGTGCTTTTTCCTGTGCCCTGCCTGCATTTTTACCATTCTTTCTGCCTGGAAACTGAGAAATGTCCATGGTGTCCAAAAAGTGTTCTTTCTAGGTCAAAAGCGGTTTAGACCAGCTAGAGAACAGCGAAATTAGTAAATTAGAATGACTTGCAGAATTGAGTGATAATGATTAGTAGGGAAATTCGTCATCAGACACTGAAAATGATTTTGCGACTTTGCTCAGTGATGTGCAAACTTGGCACTATATTTAAAATTTCAGTGTTTTTGGTTTTATTATATTATTGAATTAAATTTATTATATTATTATTTTTTATGATTATTTATTAAATTATAATTTATGATTTTGTGTTTCAAATTTTAACATAACCGGGATGTTTACTAGACTCTTGTTCGAACAGATTTCAGTGAGTTATTTTTAAAAATTACAGGCCTACAATTTAAAAATACATATTTCCATGCAAAAAAATTTGCCACTTTGAGCACAGAAATACTGACATAATCAGACCACTAGGGAGGTTAAAAAGGCATCACTGGACCCCACTAATCTTAGCAAACTAAGCCCCATCTCCTTACTCCCTTTTGTCTCCAAACTTCTTGAATGTCTAATCTACAACCAGCTGAGCTGCCACCTTATTGAGAATAATCTTCTCGATCCCCTTCAGTATGGATTTTGCCCACAGCACTGCATAGAAACTGCTCTCCTAAAACTCACAAATGATTTACTAACCGTTAAAAGCAATGGTCACTATTCCGTACTCTTACTCTTGCATCTCTCCGCTGCCTTTGACACAGTTGACCACCCCGTCCTCAAAGAAAAAACCTCTATTTACTTGGTCTCCATGACTGTATTTTCCATTGGTTTCAATCTTACCTATCTCATCACACCTTCAGTGTCACTTACAACTCTACTGTCTCATCTCCTACTACTCTTACTGTCGGGACCCCCCAAGGTTCTGTCCTTGGACTTCTCCTATTCTTAATCTACACTTCTTCCTTGGGTCAGCTGATAGTTTCCTATGGTTTCCAATACCATTTCTGTACTGATGACACACAAATCTATCTCTCTACTCCTCAGCTCACCCAATCAGTTTCCTAACATGTCTCTGATTTGTTAACAGACATATCAGACTGAATGTCACACCACTTCCTAAATTTCAATCTATCCAAAATTGAGCTCATAATATTTCCTCCCCAACATGCCTCTTCCTCTGATTTCTTGATTAGGATCAGTAGCACCACTATCAACCAATCCCTGCATGCCAGAGTGCTAGTGGTAACCCTGGATTCTGAACTATCCTCTAAGGTCCACATCCAATCCCTGTCCAAATCATGCCACCTCAACCTCCACAACATATCCAGACTACGTCCCTTTTTAACCAATGATACCACAAAGCTCATAATTCACTCCCTGGTTATCTCTTGCCTCGACTACTGAAATTCCTTCTTCATTGGCTTACCTTTACATAGGCTATCCCCCCTCCAGTCCATCATGAATACTGCTGCCAGACTCATCTACCTTACTAACCGTTCAGTGTTTGCTACCCCTCTCTGCCAATCCCTCCACTGCCTTCCACTTGCCCAATGAATAAAATTCAAAATACTAACAACAACTTACAAAGCCATCCACAACTCTGCCCCCAGGTATATCACCAGCCTGGTCTCAAAATATCAACCAAACTACTCTCTTTGTTTCCCCCAAGACCTCCTGCTCTCAAGTTCCCGTGTCATCGCCTCCTATGCTTACCTCCAAGACTTCTCCTGAACATCTCCCATCCTATGGAACTCCCTACCCCAATCTGTCAGGCTATCTCCCAATCTATCCACCTTTAGACGATCCCTGAGACCTTTCTTTTTAAAGAAACCGATCCTGCTTCTAACTAGTAAACTGCGTTTTACTTCCTCCATCAGCTCATCCCCCACAGCTATTACGTTTTGTAGCATTCAACACTTCCTCCTAGATTGTAAGCTCTAACAAGCAAGGCCCTCTGTTTCTTCTTGTATCAAATTGTATTCTTACTGTAATGTCTACCTTCATTTTGTGAAGTGCTGCACAAACTGTTGGTGCTATATAAATCCTGTATAATAATAGTAATTATAACAACCTATCCCCATTCATTTATAGTGGATCAGATGCAGACAGATGTGAACACATAGAGAACAATATCTATCCAACTAGTTATCACCCCAACAGGTACAGCCAATATAGTGTGCATTACCTATACAGTCCCACAATACAACAGTCTGTATACCAGACCTCCAAAAATTGTCCACAATCTAAATTATATATGGAACAGCAGGTGCACTAGATTAGCAACAATGAGATGACCCCCAAAACAGGAATACTTTTACAGGTGGAGGCCACTGACATTTTTCCCTACTCATCTTTTCAAGCTGTTTTTCACTAGTTTTGCATTTGGCTAGGGTCAGTGTCACAATTGGTAGCATACCTGGACCCTACGGAGGTTGTACAGGCAGTCCAACTCCTTCATGATGGCAGATCAAATGTGCCATTGCCAGAAGGTTTGCTGTGTCTCCCAGCACAGTCTTAAGAGCATGGAAGAGATTCCAGGAGATAGGAAGTTAGTCTAAGAGAGCTGGAGAGGGCCGTAGAAGGTCCTTAACCCATCAGTAGGACCGGTATCTGCTCCTTTGTGCAAGGAGAAAAAGGATGAGCACTGCCAGAGCCCTACAAAATGACCTCCAGCAGGACACATGCATACAAGTATATGGGGACCATACAAACTACTGAGTACCATTTTGAGTTGCTGCAATGAAATTTCAGCAAAATGGACTATCCTGCTGCATAATTTTTTCACTTTAATTTTTGGGGTGTCTTTAAATTCAGTCCTCTGTAGGTTGATAATTTTAATTTCCATGAAACTATGGGGCATTCTTTTGTTCCAGTCCATATCAGTATAGATATACAGCATGATATTTTTTTCCCATTGAGATCTGATGTGTTTTCAAAGTGTTCCTTAAATTTTTTGAGCAGTGCATATACAGAATAAAAAACAGGTATATACAGGTAAGTGCTAAATCTAGACACTTTAACAACCTGAGAGGGTGAAAAGTGAACCAACATTGTGCACGGGACCAACATATTAATACAAAAGAGGTCAAACAGGCACAATCCTGATCAGAATGAAAAAAAGGTCCATGATAGACCCTCAATAGCAATATCCTCAGAGCACAGATTCCATAGGTTGGGGTACGACAGAGGTCTCAGTAGGAGTCAAGTGGAAGAAAGTTCTTTTTCGCATGCCCACTAAAAATTATACAGAAGAAATATATAACTCAATTAAGAATATTACAAAAAAGATGTAAAGCTCATAACATCATTCAAGTCTGGGGGCACAGTAGCCTTCAACTGATGTGTCCACCTGGTCTCACACTGAAACTAACAATAGAGTGCTAATGATGACAGACCATAGAGAGGTGCTAATGCCACCAATAATCAAATACCTTAATCAATTCTTGTTGAAACATCAGTATTCCATATCAAAAATTGTTTATTGTACCAAATATAAAATCCATAAAATGTCAAAGTTATATGTCAATCGTAAGCTTATTTATTGGTGGTGTATAATATAACCCATGACCATGCAGGTGGCAGAAAACAAATACCGGCTTACTGTGATGAGACCTGGTTATAAAAGGCATCAGTGTTGCAGCTGAAGGCTTGAAGATCGCTTTGGGTGGCTGCTAGCGTTGCCTGAGGGTCACTGGTATGCAGGAAAAGACAGGCACCACAATGGATTGAATGGTCCCTTTGTGATGTTGCCGGGACTCGTGTACCAGAAATTACCTCAGATGGAACACAGGGGAGCCAGAAATAGAGCAACTGGTCTTCAAGGGGGGCAGGAATGCAACACTTAGCTAGCTGGAGTAGAACTGGTTGCCATCTGGACGTGTTTCACACATATCATGATTTGTCACAGTCAAATGGGAACCAAAAAGAGTTGAAATGTTTTAAAGAGCTAGCCCCAGAAATGGGGCAGACTAAAGGGGAGGGGATAGCCAGAAATTTTAAAGATGCATAAATGATGCCACAATCCACCAGTCCTGTAATCCACCACCTTTACAAATAAATACATAAAAAAAAATTATACATGGCAGCAGAATACAGAAAGGAAACCAAGAGAAAACATAATAAGTTATATATAAAAAGGAAGGGGAGAAGTAATGTATGTAAAAAGACAAAATATATATGTAAAAAAATCAATTAAACGCTCATTTAAATGATACGGTACCCTATACTGCATAAATGTATATACAGACATAACCAACCATAATTAATCTATATCCATAAGGTCCAGAAATCCAAATTTATAGCACACTGTGTACTTTTGGATCTTCTTTTAACCCATTTTGTGTCATAGTACCTAATTTAAAAAACCAGAAAGTTTCCCTTCTGCAGAGAAGGGAAAATCCTTCATTCAGAGTGAGAGATCTATCATCAATACACTCAATAGCCATAACTTTCATTTTCTTGAAGTCTTTGTTGTGGTATTGAAGAAAATTATGTGGGAACCTATGTTGGTCGCAGCCTTCTGTAATGAATCAGCAATGTTCCCCAATTCGTTTACGTAACTTGCGTTTTGTGCGACCAACATTTAGTAATTTACATGGGCCTAAATCACACATTCGGATGAACAGGTAATGAATTTCTTGATTGTAAATTCATTCCCCTTGCTGTCTGAAAAGCTGGATAGTCTGTGATGGATCGACTGACAACAGAACAGGCATTTTTCAATGTCGTAAAAGGGGATGTCTGATTTGTCAAAGTAAAGGTGGATGTCCGAGGTAACCCTAGATTTCTTTTGTGATGATAATGTACTAGGGGCTAAAATGTTTTTTAGTGTGAGAGCACATTTAAAAGTAACTGTAGGTGTTGCAGGTAAGAGTGAGCCAAGCTTAGGGACTAGCTGTAATATACTCCAATATATACGGATGATTCCTGAGATGGCTCTATATTTACTGCTAAAACCTGTAATGAATCTGACAGAATAAGGATTTTTTACTGGCGACCTATTCTTTTTTGGGAGAATGTTTACTTTGTGTTTCTGATATCAGACTATCTGTGTACCCTTTTTCTCAAAATTTCTTTATCAAAATATCACCCTGCTTCAGATCGAAGGATCTGTTCCAGGACAGATGACTAACATGGTGAAATTAGCTAGTGGGGATTTTGTAATTGTTTGTTACAATGGTCTCACCATCATGCGATAGCTCCAAGTCCAAAAACACCAGTTTATCAGGATCAAAGACGGAAGTAAATGCAAAACCTAAAGAATTATTGTTGCAGTGGGAAACAAAGGAGGAGACGACATCTGGGGGGGAGGGGGGCACTCCAGATGGTGATAATGTAATATATATATATATATATATATATATATATACCATAAAAGGCAAGGTGTTGGGCAAAAGGGTTGGTACCCCAGATGTACTTCTCCCAATATCCCATAGCAACATTAGCGTAAACCGAGGCAAAATTTGCACCCATGGCTGGACGATGGGTTTGCAAAGAAAATTTATCAATGAACATGAAATACTTATGCTCTAAACAGAATGTAGTGCTGTCCACCAGGAGCTGAGCTTGTCTAGAACTCATATATAGGTCCCTTGACAAGAATGAGCCTAATGCTGTCAGTCCAACTGAATGAGACATTAAAGTGTATAAAAATATATATAGATACAACATTCAAGGAGGCCCAATAATATCCCTATTCCCATGAATAAGATTTTATCATCTCTATAACATGTCCTGAATCTCAAATATATGTAGACAGGTGGGAAACGATGGGCTGGAGGTAATAAGCAATATAATGTGACAACCTGAAAAAGAGAGGAAGGCACCTCTAAGTGCAGTATTGACAATTTATTAATGAACAATAGATAAATTGCACTTACAAGATAAATAGTTAAAAAGATTCATCATGTGGTGTAATAAGATCCAGGTGAGACATCCAGCTGTCCAGCAGCAAACTGTCTATAGGATCAAGAAGTAAAGCCTAGGATGTGCCTGTGTATCAAAATGAGGCTTGGAGAGCAGAGTCGGATGTAGGAAGTGAAGGGGGCAGTAACGCATTTCAGAGCATGCTCAGTAGGCTCCTTCTTCAGCGTTCATAATGTGATTATCCCCTTTCTCACTAATCTTATCATTTCCCGTATTCCTCAGTGTTGGAATTAACTAGACCTAACGTATATACATGAACATCTGCGTGTGAGAATATGGTTTTAATCCCAGTGGAGTGTTTAGAATTTTTTTCTTGAGCTATATTTCTAAGGAACTTGTTCTTAGTATTATCATGTTTAGAGGGCCCTTTAGGTGCATCTGTAATATTAGTTAGATTGGAATTAATGTTTCTTGAAGCCCCCGAGAGTTTCCAATTAAAAATTCACCCATTTTTGTAGTCCCCAATATTACGCTAACATTTGCAATTGTTTTACCTACTACTTTGTCCTTATTCTTATTTATTTTTCTCCAAAGGTTCTCGCCAAGATTAAGATAGGCAAGAAGCAATAAACTGTTGGACCATTGTCCCTTTTTCAGAGACCCGTTTTTGGGTGATTTCTAATCTAGTTCTTTTGTTGGACTAAAATGTTTATCCATTTTGCATTGCAAAAGTAGTAGTCAGGTAGGTCAACTGCATGTGATTCAGACAGAAATCATACTGCATTTCTTTTCAAATTAGATGCAACTCTTTGCAGTGTAATTTGAGCCCATTATTTTTAAATGGGCTCAAATCACACCGCACTGCACAAAAAATAGGCATCAGTAATTGGTATCAGTGGATACCTGATAAAAAGTATCAATACTCATTCTTAAACTGGTATTGTTGCAACCATAGTACAGTATAATGCAATATGACGGATCTATATGACTGTCTGTTTATGCTATTTAGGGTTAATATGTGTTAGACCTTTATAACTGTTTTAGGAGATGGGTGCAATGCAGGGTCTGTTCACTGTTGGATTCCCATGTGGGTCTTCATTTGAGTAACTTCCCCTTACCTGCACACACTGAGGATAGCACATAATTTAGGGATGCAAAATTCCCCTTCTGTATAATAATTTTCAAGTGGGATGATGAATTACCTAATTTTTGATGTAATTTTATTTATTATGTTTATTTCTATCCAGAATGTTTTGTGCATAGATGTACTGACTGGCCCCACATGCCCTATTGAAGCAGTGACAGAAGATGGCCGGATGATCTTCAGCTTGACCGTTACCTTCACTCATAAGTATGCTTTCTTTATCCTCACTTTCCATTACTGATTCAGCTTACCTTTCAATTTCCCCTCTGCTGAAACTCTGGTTGTGAACTCACCTCATTTAGGGACTCTGCCTCCACCGATCAACCATGTATGACCCTGGTTTGGCTTCTGACTATTCTGCTGTCTCCATCCTTCTGATCACCATGCATGACCCTGGCTATGGCTTCTGATAATGATGTCATCTCTTATGGTACTGACCATCTGAGCCTTAGCTTGGCCCAGATCTTGACCTTCACCATGCCAGTCCATCAGCACCTCTGCTTCTTTGAGCCTTGCACTCCCTGTCATCACCTTCAGGGGTGCTTGGACCATAGCTACAAGGAAAGCCCTCAAATCCCTTCTGCCTCTAACCAGGTAAGTGACAATACTGGTGGTAAGTGTTAGGTTGTCCTGGCTTTCCTCTCTTCACCTGTTAGCATCTTAGTGCCTGACAATGATTAGAGCCATTTCCCTATACTAAGGGATGCTCAGTGGAAGAGGCACCCTGTTTAGAAGGGTGAACGCCTTTGGTGGTGGACACAGTAAAAAATGTTTTCCGCTGAAGAACAGTAGCCCAAGGTCAACAGAACTTCTCTGTTCAGGACGTTGTTTTGAAAATTATGGATTGCTGTATACAATATGTATACAAAACAAATATACTGTCTAAAATTAAAAACCTCTATGTGAGTAAATTAATACAACACCCGTGTCCAAATTTCATAAAGCATCAAAAAAAAATAACCATATGCAAAATGCACAATGATAGAAACCATTAAGCCTGGGTTCACACTGATGCGGTGTGGAATTCACACTGGTTTCTGTGCAATTTCTGCATTGCATCATAATCGCACCCCATTCATATGAACCACTGCGAGTGTATATTTTAAGTTAATGACACCTCGAAATCAGTTAGCAAAACAAAGTGCGATGTGCAGAATTCTGGAGCGGACAAAGAAAGGATCCTGCACTTTTTTGGTGCGGATGTGGTGCTATTTGAGCCATGCAAAATGTATGGCTCAAATTGCACCTCACAGAAATTGCATGTGATTTGCACAGGAATGCGGTGCGGTTCCTGTGCAAATCACATGCAATATGCTGCGTTGCATCAGTATGAACCCAGGCTAAGTCTCATCAGGAGCCACAAAAGATTGCTGCATACTGTCTGGCCTTTTGCTAGATGACTGTGAACTAATAAATCCCTTAAAATGTTCCCGCTCCTATAAGTAAAGAAATGATTCCTAGGGAGAAATTCATTAAGGTCCTTGTTGTCCAAAAGGACTTACCAATATTTTTTGATGACGTTAAAATGTGTCCATCCCACTATAGCCACCTTTTTAGCACTTCCCAAGGTGCAAAAACACATTGAGAGGTCTACCAGCTGACTCCTTGGGATTTATTTACTAAATCAGGCTCACGTCTGCATAAAAACCAATCAGCTTCTAACCTCATCCTTGTTCAATTACACTTTGGCAATAAAACCTAGAAGCTGATTGGTTTCAATGCAAAAGTGAGCCTTTTTTGCACTCTTCAGCTTAAGTAAATAAACCCCAAAGTGTCAGGGAACCAAAATCTAATGCAAGAATCAGGTAAATACATTGACTGTATTCCAAGACACTATGTACAGGCATTGTCCTCCCATTTTGATACAAGACATTTTGCGAATAAATTGCAGGTTTAGTGATTTCAGAGGATATTTGTACTGTAGCTCCTCAAGTTCATATTGGAACACAATTATTTAAATGGAAGTATATATAGAAAATGCATGGGGACTATGATGGGGACATCTTGCACACCCACCCACGCTAACCTTTTTTTAGGTTGGTGGGAAGAGACAATTGTGTTCACAGAAAATATGCTTCAATACATGTCATGCATCTTGTTATGGACAATGTTAATTAACAATGTGTTCATCCTATAGAAGGGCACTAAAGATTCCTTCCAACAATTTGTGGAATGTTTTAACCACATGCCACCCAGCCACTGTAGAAATACGGCGGCAGGGCGGCACAGCTGGGCAAAACCACATTTTAAAACGTGTTTGCAAAACAGGTAGGGGGCGCGCGCGAGGTGCGCTACCGCCCTACCTGTCCCGCCGATTACGGCCGCGGATGTCAGTCACCGGGTTACAGCCGGTTGTTACTGGCTGTGTCCCGCTGATTAGCGGCAATCACTGACAGAGAGCAGGGCTGCAGTAGCTCTGCTTTCTGTCAGTTCCCTGTCAGCTCCTGACATGCTGAGCTGGAGAGAAGAGTTTATCTCTCCCGATCAGCGTGCCCCCCCCCCCCCGTGCAGTACACACCCCCGCTCCCTAGTAAAACACTCCCCTCACACAGTTAACCCTTTCAGTACATAAAAAAGTTAACCCCTTCCTCCCCAGTGCCATTAGTACAGTGTCAGTGTTTTTTTTTTGCACTTAGGGACTCTGTCTCCACCGATCAACCATGTATGACCCTGGTTTGGCTTCTGACTATTCTGCTGTCTCCATCCTTCTGATCACCATGCATGACCCTGGCTGGGTGTCACTGGGGATGTCAGTGACCCCAAGTCAGATCCCCCCAGTGTCAGAATGTCACCGCAGTCCCGCCATAAGTCACTGATCACCGCCATAAGTCACTGATCGCCACCATAAGTCACTGATCACCGCCATTAATAGTATAAAAAAAATTAAAAATCCCAGTATCTTTCCCGCCATTTGTAAACGCTTTCACGTAAACCAATTAATTTACACGTATTGGGTTTTTCGCAGAATGCATTTTGGCAGAAATTTATGTCGCAGAATGCATTTTGGCAGAAATTTATGATGAAATTTGATTTTTAAATTTTTTTTACTGGACATGTTTTATATCAAAAAGTCCAAATTATTGTTTTTTTTTTCTCAAAATTGTCAGCCTTTTTTTTTTTTTATAGCGCAAAAAATAAAAAACGCACATTTCATTTATGTACCGTATTGCATGACCGCGCAATTGTCCGTTAAACTAGCACAGCGCTGTATAGCAAAAAAATGGTGTAAATTGCAGTATCTATACCATAGTTTGTAGACGCTATAACTTTCACACAAAGCAATCAATATACACTTATTGGGATTTTTTTTACCAAAAACATGTAGCAGAATACATTTTGGCCTAAATTTATAACTAACTTTGAATTTACTATATTTTTTATAGCTGAAAGTAAAAATAATTTTTCTTAAAAATTTTTTGTCTTTTTTTGTTTATAGCGTGAAAAATAAAAATCGCACAGGTGATCAAATACCACCGAAAGAAAGCTCTATTTGTGTGAAAAAAGGACATAAATTTCGTTTGGGTGCAGCATTGTATGACCGCGCAATTATCAGATGAATTAGTGCAGTGCCGAGTGGCAAAAAGAGGCCTGGTCATTAAGGGGGGTAAATCCTCAGGAGGGCAAGTGGTTAACAGCAAAGCTATCGAAATATATTTCACTAATGAGATACATTGGGAGACTATTAATTTCCTAGATCTGAAAATCAGCAGAGATGTGGAAGGAGCGATATCTACTACCATCTTTTGCAAGCCCACATCTTCACTAGCAAAGCAGAATTGCTCTACACTGATTGAATTTGAATGTGAATGTGGAGTGTTCCTTGCAAGATACACTCAGAGATATTATCCCAGGAAAGACCTGTGGAGATCATACAATAGGGTGAGACCACTGTCAAGAGATTAGCTTTTGGGCCATCATGATAACAGGGAAGAGATAAGGGAGATAAGGATTATTGGTACATATTCCCGTCAGTTGGGACAAATGTATAAGATCATCAATAAATATTGGCAAGTCCTATTGAATGACAAAGACATTGAATTTCTCCCTAAGAATCCTCCCATTACTTATAGGAGAGAAACATCTTAGGAATTTACTGGTCCATAGTTATCTATCAAAGGTCCTGACAGTATTCAGTAATTCTTTGTGGTTTCAAATGAGGCCTAATGGTTCCTATCATTGTGGGTACTGCAACTACGAAGCATTTTATTAACCCCAAGGATGGTGAGCAGATAGATATTTGAGCATTATAATTAACTGCAGCTCAAGTAGGGTGGTCTAGGCAGCACAGTGTGTGTTCCCTTTGTTATATGTCAGAAAGACAATATGACAATTTGGATGGACAGTGTTGGAACATATTAATGATGTCACCCTCAAGAAAGACAGACCAATAGCAAGACAGGTATGGTAGAACATCAAGGAAAGCCTGAGTGTCTTAAATTTTGGATCATACAGGAAGTTAAATTAGGTCCCAAAAAGGGGGATCTAGGCAAGAGACTACTGGAAACAGAGAGAAAATGGATTTTCAGATGAGGATCTAGGTCATGGAATAGCCTTAATGAATTATTCACATATTTACCATTTGTAACTAAATTGCAAACAACCTGGAAATGCTGGCTGTTGCATAATGTCTATGGGCCTCACTATATACAGTAGATAATTACAGTTTGGAGCATTGATGGCATTTACACAATTTTTAAGAAGTCCTGTTAATGGTGACTAGACGTGCAAAATGTTAAAAAATTGTTTGGTTTCAATTCGTTATTTGACAAATTTAATTTACTTTGATTTGTTAAATTAGTTTAATTCATTTTCAGAATTAATTTTGTTTTGTTTATTTGAATTTTACTAAATTCTAAATTTCTAACAGATTTGAAAATAATTCTAATGGATATGATAATAATTATTATTTATTTATTTCAGGTACTTATATAGCGCTGTCAATTTACGCAGAGCTTTCCATATATATTGTACATTCACAACAGTTCCTAACCAGAGGCAGACTGACCATTTGGAAACTTGGGCACTGCCCGTGGGCCCAGGGTCATTAGGGGGCCCCATGAGATGTCCCAGGTACCTTTTTCATAGGCTTTTTTGAGTTTGGGCAAGGACCCAGGGGCCCCATGATCCCCTATTGCCCGAGGGCCCCATGAGCTGTCAGTCCGCCCCTGTTCCTAACCCTCAAGGGGCGTACAATCTAAGGTCCCTAACTCACATTCATACATACACATACTAGGGCCAATTTAGATCCAATTCATCTACCAGCATGTCTTAGGAGTGTGGGAGAAAACCAGAGGACCCAGAGGAAACCCATGCAGACACAGGGAGAACATGCAAACTCCAGGCAGGTGGTGCCGTGGTTGGGATTCGAACCAATGACCCTAGTAGTGCCAGGCGGAAGTGCTAACCACTTAGCCACTGTGCTGCCCGTGTAACGTTACACTCCATAATCCGCATGTGTTTTTGGTGGTATATGGGCTATATGAAGAGTTGCACAACCATATTGGAAATTTCTATTTTTTCAGCAAAATTTTCACAATGTCTTTGTTGATCACTACTCATGTCACCATTGCGTAGCTCACAATATTTATTGTTTTGTAAAGTATTCTTTTATTTCTATTGTATTGTATTCTATTCTGTTGTATTCTATTTGAAATTTGAATTTTGGAAGACAGTTATATTCTATTTTATTCTATTGTTTTTGTATACTATTCTTTTCTATTCTATTCTTTGATTTTCTATTCCTTTCTATTTTATTCCTTTAATTTATATTCTATTTTGTTCTGTTTTACTCGATTCTATTCTTTTGTATTCTGTTCTATACTTTTATTTTCTATTCTGTTCTTTTTTCCTCTATTCCTTTCTATTCTATTATATTCTAATGTATTCTATTCAATTTGTATTCAAAATGTGAATTTCGAAAGACAATTATATTCTTTCTCTTTCATTCTATTCCATTGTTTTTCTATTCTATTCTTTGATTTTCTATTCTAATCTTTTGTATTCTATTCTTTGATTTTCTATTATATTATAATCTTTTTCTATTCTTATTGATTTTCTTTTTTTCTTTTCTATTCCTTTTATTTTCTATTCTATTTTATTATATTCTTGTTTTTTAATTCAATTTTGTTTTCAAAGTAGTTTTTGAATTTGAATTTGTTTTCAAATTTGATTTTGAATTCAAATCAATTCACATTTTGGCCGAATTTTGTTTTGTTATTTCGGATTCATTAAAATTTTTTACTATTGTAATTCAGAATTCAGAAACATCAGAATCTCCAAATAATGGAAAATTTGTTTGAATTTCCATTTAGAATGAAACAAACTGCACATATCTAAAGGTGACTGTTGTTTCCAGAATAATTGTCTTCCATTGGGAGGTGATAATATTCTTTTTTATCACTAGGCATCATGTCTACACAGGGATTAAGTTTGGTTGAAATACATTTTTATTTTGTTTAGAGTTCTGTATATGATATATATTTATATCTTGATGCATGATGCATAATTACGTCATGACATATAATGACATCATGATGCATACACGTGATACATGACATCACACACGGACATGGTATGACATTGGCATGTCCTCTACCTCATATTATGAATAGATCTGGTGACAGAAAAAGAATATGACCAATGTTGGAGCCTACCTAACACAACTACACATGTTGCATCCCTGATGAAGACTCATCTTGAGACCAAACATGTTGGGTTGACTGATTGTTTTTGCTTTTTAATTTTCCATTTGATTTTTCATTCCTAATGAAAACAGGAGGAGGCATAAGGGAGATAGGGAGATGCTCATGTATTGGCGGAGATAGATTTCCTTATGAGGATATCCTTTCTGGCAAGCTGAAATGTGCACTGCAGCATATCTGGCTTTAGGTAGGCAGTCAAGCCTCTCATTAGTCACAATGACCCTTTTCCCTAGTCCATGCCTGTAGGTAGTGGAATGTGGTCAGGATACTGACCCTATATACTTCTTCATCCAGACAGTAGGAATTTTCAGTAACAGTGAAAAACATGTCTGCTAATTGTTGATATGTTTTATCATCTCCCTTTAGATGGAGACAATTGTATATATCCTTTAGGATTATAATATCAAGCCCCTGTACCAGACCTACATTGCCTTAGTAAGGTTACACTCTTGGCAGTTTTCTGTAAATTCTTTATACTTCTATACTTATACTATTTAATTTGCTATGTACAGTATTCCAAAGACTTTATCAGAAACTAAAAAAGTGTTAGATAAAAAGTTAAACGTTTTATTCTGATGAAACTAAATTTACATTTTTGGTACAAAACATTTTTACATTATTGTTGACCGCATGTGAAATAAAATATTTTTAAAATATTTTTTTTTTGTTCAACACTACAAAAGAAAATGAACAAAGTTAACTAAATTAAAACATGTTTAATTGATCACATATAAATTAAAGGCTTTTTAAAATCTTATGTTATGTTGAGTAAATAGATACCCAACACGTAATGCTTTCAAATTGACAAGCTCATGCAATGGTTCCAAACTATGGTACTTAAAAATCTCTGTAGGCGAGGATTTAAACATTTTTACAGAATACCCATTTAGAGTTAAATAGGAGATCTAGAGCTAGAATTATTGCTCTTGCTCTGCAATACCATTACGTACAAGCATGAAGGGGAAATTTTTTTTTTACTTACCGGTATTTCTTTTATAACATGTTTTTATTTTTACATCGTCCATTAAAAAATTTTGATCAAGTTTATTCCTATCACAAGGAATGTAAACTTCCCTTGTGATAGAATTAAGAAGTGAAAGGTCCTCTTTATGGAGAGATGTGGGGTCAATAACAACAATGTAAAGCATTAGATACAAAAATTGATCTAGTGCTTTAAAAAAAAAAATGACCTTGTTTACATTAGGCCAGAACTGGAAGTGATGTCATGACGTCACTCCAGTCCTCCTAGGCCATAGAGATGAGTGGAGGCCAGCTTCCTCCACTCATCTCTCTGACAAGCAGCCACTGGATCGGTTCTCGGTGCTACTGATCATCCAGGTAAGCCCAAGAACCACTGGGAAGTGGTGGGGGGGGACCCCTCCTGCTGCTTCTAAAAGTAATCCAGCTGTGAATCCGCCACTCAGGCCACTTTTACCACTTACGAGAATCGCCGGCTGAAAAAACAATACTGGGTTATGGCATATTACTGCAGTCATAACCCTGGCATTCCACTTCCCGCCGAGGACGTCTTTTGTCTGTGATCTGGTTGGGAAAGTTCAAAGCAGTCCATATGTGGACAATTGTTGCTTAGTTTCCCAGTTATCTGCTCTGTTAGGTGTCATCCATTGTTTAGCTATATATACTTTAGGAGGACTAAATGGATTATAATTTACTTGTTATAACCATGTTAAATTTAAATATCTGGGATGAATGAGCAATTGCTGGCTTACCTGGCTTACCTCACATAATTTTGGAGCTCATATTAAAAAGTTTGTTGTTTGATCAGTTATTCACCTAGATGTCTTGTTTATTTATTTAAAAAATCCCTATCACACATTATTAATTTTCTATAACAATAAGAGAAGGCAGTAGTAGTAGTAAACCGTCTGATACCATTATTAAATACGTTGGGGATTATTTACTAAAACAGCATTGTGCATAATCCAGTGCATCTCTGCATAGAAACCAATCAGCTTCCAGGTTTTATTATCTAAGGCTAATTGAACAAGCTGAAGTTAGAAGCTGGCTATCAAGCACAGCTGCATCAGATTCTGAGTATTCCACTTTTAGTAAATCTCCCCCAAAGTGTCAGTCACAGCTGCTGCACCCTATCTTATGCCCACAACTTATAGAAAGCCTGTTTCATCGGGGTTCAAAAAGATCACAGCAGAACAACCCCTATTTCACATTGGAGTAAATCTCCTCCATTGGCTACCCAAGGAAACAAAAAGAAGAATAAAAACTTATAATGCAACGAATGCCTAAATTGTTACTAATATGAAATTGAGAGGAATAGGTGAGACCCACAGGTTAATTAGCAAAAGACTTATTACTCATAGACAGTTTATAGAGAAAAAAAAATACACCAAGTATCAAATACATTCCACAAGCCATGGTACTCCCACCACAACCAAAACATATTCAAACATGAACCAATATAATCACAGTAATTTAAAATCCACAAAGTAGTATTCCATGCAATGCATGTTACACTAATTTAATCTCAAAGAATTAATCATAATTTATATAATGATATGTAACACTTTATAATTACTACAATTCAGTGACTATTTTCAGAAGAATGCAAGAAGAACCAATGACACATTTTCACTTTTGTTGGATCCTGGAATGAATGAAGAAGGTTATATTGTATTATATTATAAGCTGAATCTTTGACCACAACTGTTATGCTTTATACTATTTCATGGTGAGCTAGAAATGTATCACTTTGCCCTATCCTTAGATGAGCTCACTGAGTGTTGAAAACATCCTCATTAAACATAAGTTAAAAGACTTGCTCAACAAGAAGCTGGCCAAATTAGAGGTATACAGCACAGCAGGTGAAAAACAAATGTCACTGATCAAAGAATGTAAAATATAAAATAATAAAGCTGTTACACAGCATTTAATTTAGTCCCAAGCATATAAAGAATTTAAAGAATTTAAAAGATAAAGAAATATATGCACAAATACACATTTAAATGATTTTATAAAGCTAGTCCAGTGGCATCATTTTAGATGGAAAATCAAAATTCTAAGATAAAAAATGGTTTAGAGATAATGACATAACTCACGAAATATAGTAATAAATTAAGAGCAATAGATTATACAGTATACTGTTCTAATGGTAAACAAATATCATATTTTCCTGAATTAATTGATTTTTACTGTGAATAGAAGACATGTATAATGTCATGATTCAATATTGCACTGATTTGCCAAAAAAATATTATTGTTGTGAAAAGAGGACAGTGAAATTAACATTTGAAATGACTGCTATTGCAGTTAAAAATTAAAATAATAGTTAAAATGTTATTTCTTTCCCTTTACAATTAGTATTTAGCGACAGTACCCTTATATTTATGAGGATACTACACTTGTAAGTATACATTTGACCTAACATCCTTACCATATCACAGGTATTAAAGTATTTTCCTAAAGAATATTAATGACAAATGCAGCTTTCAAGTAGAGGAGGTATTATTGTTGTACAAATATATGTGTTTCAGAATTCTCAGTAAAATGTAATATAATACATTTCATAACTAGGGAACATATACAGTAGATACAGTGGGCAAAAAAGTATTTAGTCAGCCACCAATTGTGCAAGTTCTCCCACTGTAATTGGCATCATAGGTAGACCTCAACTATGAGAGACAAAATGAGAAAAAAATCCAGACAATCACATTGGCTGATTTGGAAAGAATTTATTTGCAAATTATGGTGGAAAATAAGTATTTGGTCACCTACAAACAAGCAAGATTTCTGGCTCTCACAGACCTGTACCTTCTTCTTTAAGAGGCTCCTCTGTCCTGCACTCATTACCTGTATCAATGGCACCTGTTTGAACTTGTTATCAGTATAAAAGACACCTGTCCAGAACCTCAAACAGTCACATTCCAAACTCCACTATGGTGAAGATCAAAGAGCTGTCGAAGGACACCAGAAACAAAATTGTAGACCTGCACCAGGCTGGGAAGACTGAATCTGCAATAGGCAAGCAGCTTGGTGTGAAAAAATCAACTGTGGGAGCAATAATTAGAAAATGGAAGACATACAAGACCACTGATAATCTCCCTCGATCTGGGGCTCCACGCAAGATCTCACCCTGTGGGGTCAAAATGATCACAAGAACGGTCAGCAAAAATCCCAGGACCACACGGGGGGACCTAGTGAATGACCTGCAGAGAGCTGGGACCAACGTAACAAAGGCTACCATCAGTAACACACTATGCCGCCAGGGACTCAGATCCTGCAGTGCCAGACGTGTCCCCCTGCTTAAGCCAGTACATGTCCGGGCCCGTCTGAAGTTTGCTAGATAGCATTTGGATGATTTATAAGAGGATTGGGAGAATGTCATATGGTCAGATGAAACCAAAATAGAACTATTTGGTAGAAACACAACTTGTTGTGTTTGGAGGAGAGATTGCTGAGTTGCATCCAAAGAACACCATACCTACTGTGAAGCATGGGGGTTGCAACATCATGCTTTGGGGCTGTTTCTACGCAAAATCAGGCTCACTTCTGCATAGAAACCAATCAGGACGACTGATCCATGTACAGGACAGAATGAATGGGGCCATGTATCGTGAGATTTTGAGTGCAAACCTCCTTCCATCAGCAAGGGCATTGAAGATGAAACGTGGCTGGGTCTTCCAACATGACAATGATCCCAAACATACCACCCGGGCAATGAAGGAGTGGCTTCGTAAGAAGCATTTCAAGGTCCTGGAGTGGCCTAGCCAGTCTCCAGATCTCAACCCCATAGAAAACCTTTGGAGGGAGTTGAAAGTCCGTGTTGCCCAGCGACAACCCCAAAACATCACTGCTCTAGAGGAGATCTGCATGGAGGAACGGACCAACATACCAGCAACAGTGTGTGCCAACCTTGTGAAGACTTACAGGAAACGTTTGACCCCTGTCATTGCCAGCAAAGGATATATAACAAAATATTGAGATGAACTTTTGATATTGACCAAATACTTATTTTCCACCATAATTTGCAAATAAATTATTTCCAAATCAGCCAATGTGATTGTCTGGATTTTTTTTTCTCATTTTGTCTCTCATAGTTGAGGTCTACCTATGATGACAATTACAGGCCTCTCTCATCTTTTTAAGTGGGAGAACTTGCACAAGTGGTGGTTGACTAAATACTTTTTTGCCCCACTGTATATACAGTGAGGAACAGAAGTATTTGAACACCCTGCGATTTTGCAAGTTCTCCCACTTAGAAATCATGGAGGGGTCTGAAATTCACATTGTAGGTGCATTCCCACTCTGAGAGACAGAATTTAAAAAAGAAATTCAGGAAAATCACATTGTATGATTTTTAAAGAATTTATTTGTCTTGCACTGCTGAACATAAGTATTTGAACACCAAAGGAACAGCAAGAATTCTGGCTCTCAAAGACCTGTTACTGTGCCTTTAAAAAGTCCACCTCTACTCCACTCATTAATCTAACTTAGTAGCACCTGTCCGAGCTCTTTAAAGACACCTGTCCACCCCACACTCAGTCAGATGCCAACTACTACCATGGGCAAGACCAAAGAGCTGTCAAAAGACACCAGAGACAAAATTGTGGCCCTCCACAAGCCTGGAAAGGGCTATGGGGCAATTGCCAAGCAGCTTGGTGAAAATAGATCAACTGCTGGAGCAATTGTTAGAAAATGGAAGAGGCTAAAGATGACTGTCAGTCTCCCTCGGACTGGGGCTCCATGCAAGATCTCACCTCGTGGGGTATCACTGATAATAAGAAAGGTGAGGAATCAGCCCAGAACTACAAGGGAGGAGCTGGTCAATGACATGAAGAGAGCTGGGACCACAGTTTCAAAGGTCACTGTCGGTAGAACACTACAACGTCATGGTTTCAAATCATGCATTGCATGGAAGGTTCCCCTGCTCAAGTCATCACATGTCCAGGCCCATCTGAAGTTTGCCAATGACCATCTGGATGATCCAGAGGAGGCATGGGGGAAAGTCATGTGGTCAGATGAGACCAAAGTAGAACTTTTTGGGCTAAACTTCACTCGTCGTGTTTGGAGGAAAAAGAAGGACGAGTTGCATCCCAAGAACACCATCCCTACTGTGAAGCATGGGGGTAGTAACATCATGCTTTGGGGGTGCTTTTCTGCGAAGGGGACAGGATGACTGCACTGTATTAAGGAGAGGATGAATGGGGCCATTTATTGTGAGATTTTGAGCAACAACCTCCTTCCCTCAGTCAGAGCATTGCAGATGGGTCGTGGCTGGGTCTTCCAACATGACAACGACCCGAAGCACACAGCCAGGATAACCAAGGAGTGGCTCCGTAAGAAGCATATTAAGGTTCTGGAGTGGCCTAGCCAGTCTCCAGACCTAAATCCAATAGAACATCTTTGGAGGGAGCTGAAACTCCGTGTTGCTCAGCGACAGCCCCGAAACCTGACAGATCTAGAGGAGATCTGTGTGGAGGAGTGGGCCAAAATCCCTGTTGCAGTGTGTGCAAACCTGGTCAAGAACTACAGGAAACGTTTGACCTCTGTAATTGCAAACAAAGGCTTCTGTACCAAATATTAACACTGATTTTCTCAGGTGTTCAAATACTTATGTTCAGCAGTGCAAGACAAATTCTTTAAAAAACATACAATGTGATTTCCTGATTTTTTTTTTTAAATTCTGTCTCTCAGAGTGGGAATGCACCTACAATGTGAATTTCAGACCCCTAAATTATTTCTAAGTGGGAGAACTTGCAAAATCTCAGGGTGTTCAAATACTTCTGTTCCTCACTGTATAATATATCATGCAATGCAGGTAAATACCATTTTTGAATACAAACTTATAAACATGGGTTGGTTTAAGAGAATGATTTAGTTCTCTGGCAAACATTGCCATATAAAAGTT
Organism: Staurois parvus; assembly: GCF_062004578.1. Lineage (NCBI taxonomy): Eukaryota > Metazoa > Chordata > Amphibia > Anura > Ranidae > Staurois > Staurois parvus. Next base: position 9,757,188 of record NW_028317855.1, on the reverse strand, counting down.
ACTAGAGAGAAGAAATTTGGCTTTAGACCATTACAAAGCTTTTTCCTGCTTTGTATGATAATAGAGAGTCCAATTTTGCTTTCCTAAAGGAGGACGTGCAGGATTCTGGGTGTGAAATGTGATTTATCAGTGAATTTTTCTTTGGCATATCACTGATGAAGTATTAGGCCACATTCACATGGATTAATATGGCCTTATACCCAGGGCCAGAGCTAGACTATTTTGTGCTTTAGGCAAGACCAGCTACTTGCACCCCCCACCCCCATTAAAAAAACTTCAACATTTTTAAAAATAGTAGAACATATTAAAACCACAAAACAAGAAATTGCTAAATGTATTTTAGTTTGCAAAAATAAGTGTTATAAGATGCCACAGAGACAGACCACTCCAGCAAAGAGACATCCCCATTTAGCAGACATCCTAATCCAGCAAACATACATCTCCATTTAGCAAAAAAGACATCCCAATCCAGCAAGGAGACACCACAATCCAGCAAAGAGCTATGCCCATATAGCAAAGAGACATCCTATTCCAGCAGAGAGACATCCTATTCCAGCAGAGAGACATCCCCATTTAGCAAAAATACATCCCACTTCAACAAAGAGAAATCCCAATTCAGTAGAGAGACTGCCAAATCCAGCATAGAGGCATCTTAGTCCAGCAAAGAGACTTCCCAATCCAGCAAAGAGACATCCCAATCCAGCAAAGAGCCAAATCCAGCAAAGAGCTATGCCCATATAGCAAAGAGACATCTTTATCCAGCAGAGAGACATCCCCATCTAGCAAAGAGGCATCCAAATTCAGTAAAAAGACATCCCCATATAGCAGAGAGACAGCCAAATCCAGCAGAGAGACATCTCAATCTAGCAATGATAAACCAAATCCAGAAAAGAGGCATCCCATTCCAGCAAAGAGACAGCTCACTCTAGCAAAGAGGCATCCCAATCCAGAAAAGAGACAGCCCACTCTAGCAAAGAGGCATCCCAATCCAGTAAAGAGGCATCCCAATACAGCAAAGAGACATCCCAATTCAGCAAACAGACTAGATTCAGCCAAATCTAGGAAAGAAACATCCCAATCCAAAGAGACAATTTAATCCAGCAAAGAGAAATCCCATTTTAGCAGAGACATCCCAGTACAGCAAAAAGACATCCCCATATAACAAAGATACAGTCTAATCCAGCAAAGGAACATCCCAATCCAGCAAAGAGGCATCTCCATTTAGCAAAGAGACTTCCCAATCCAGCAAAGAGACATCCCATTTAACAGACATCTCAATCCAGCAAAGATATAGTCAAATCCAGCAGTGACATCCTAATCCAGCAAAGAACCATTCTCTTATAGCAAAGAGACATCCTAATCCAGCAGAGAGACATCCCCATTTAGCATAGATACATCCTAATCCAGCAGAGAGACAGCCAAATCTAGCAAAAAGACATCCTAATCAAAGAGACTATGCAATCCAGCAAAGAGACATTCCCATTTAGCAAATAGACATCATAATCCAGCAAAGAGCCATGCTCACATAGCAAAGAGATATCATAATCCAGCAAAGAGACATCCTTATTTAACAAAGACACAGCCAATTCCAGGAAAGAGACACCTCCATTTAGCAAAAAGACATCCCATTCCCATATAGCAAAGAGACATCCTAATCCAGTAGAGAGACATCCTCATTTAGCAAAGAAACACCCCAATCCAGCAGAGACATCCCAATCCTGCAAAGAACAATTCCCAAATAGCAAAGAGACATCCTAATCAAGCAGAGAGACAGCAAAATCCAGCAGAGAGACAGCAAAATCCAGCAAAAATACATCCCAATCCAGCAAAGAGACAACCCAGTAAAGCAAAGAGACAGCCAAATCCAGCAAAGAGACATCCAAATCAAAAGAGACAACTCCATTTAGTAAAGTGACATCTCAATCCAGCAAAGAGACAGCTCAATCCAGAAAAGAGATATCCCAATCCAGCAAAGAGACAGCCCAGTCCAGCAAAAAGACATCCTCATCCAACAACCATGAACCAGCATTACAGAGCAGGACTGTTTGGCTGTGACGCTTGATCAGTGTAGGGTTCAATGTGCTCACATTCTTCCCAGTGTGTGATGGATGGCCCTCTCTAACTCTCTGCAGCTGTCTTGGTGCACAGGCTGGTGTTATGAAGGGGTGCCGTGAAGAGGCTCTGCAGCTTACACATGTATTTACAACTGTGTGCAAATTAAACCCCTGTTAAGATGGGCATTTTCTCTTTAGATTAGTTATATATTGGGTAAGTGGCCATTTTGTTTGTACTGTTGATATACTGATGAGGGGATGCACTGGACACCTTGGCTGCCATTGTGCTATATGCTGGGTGTCTTGTGTGCCCCTGTGCCTTTAACCATTTGCCATCCTGAGGATTTACCCCCCTTAATGACCAGGCCTCTTTTTGCTATTCTGTGCTGCACTATTTCAACTGATAATTGCGCGGTCATGCAATGCTGTACCCAAATTAAATTTACATCCTTTTTTCACACAGATAGAGCTTTCTTTCACTGGTATTAGATCACCTGTGCGCTTTTTATGTTTCAAAATGTATTCTGCTACATGTTTTTGGTAAAACAAAATCCCAATAAGTGTATATTGATTGCTTTGTGTGAAAGTTATAGCGTCTACAAACTATGGTATAGATACTGCAATTTACACCATTTTTTGCTATACAGCACTGCACTAGTTTAACTAGTTGCCGACTGCAGATAGCCGAATGACGGCTGCACTGAGGCTGGCCAGACCTGGGAGGCCATTATATGACGTCCTCCCAGAATGCGCTCTCCTGCGCCCCCAGGAGCGCACACCAGGTGATCTCCATGATTGCTGTGTCCTACGGACACAGATGATCACGTGATGTGGTAAAAGGCCAATCAAAGCGCCCTTTTACCACGTGACCAGCTGTGTCCAATGACACGCTGATCCCTGGGAAATGCAATTGCCGGTTCTTGGCTGCACTTTCCTCACACTGTCAGAGCGTGAGGAAAGTACTGCCAAGAACTGGCAGTTGTCAGAGCAGGGATCAGCACCGATGATCAGTGCCCTGATGATCGGTGCCCAGCAGTGCCACCCACCAGTGCCCATCAGTGCAGCCCAGCAGTGCTGCCAGTCAGTGCCCAGCAGTTGTGCCAGTCAGTGCCCAGCAGTGCCGCCGGTCAGTACCACATATCAGTACCCATCATCAGTGCCACCTCATTAGTGCTGCCTATCAGTGCCCATCAGTGCTGCCTATCAGTGCAGCCTCATCAACACACATCAGTGAAGGAGAAAAATTATCTGTTTGCAAAATTGTATAATAGAAACAAAGAAACTTTTTTTTTTATTTTTTGTTTATAGCACAAAAAGTAAAAACACCCAGCGGCAAGTATATACCACCAAAAGAAAGCTCTATTTGGGAGAAAAAAAACAAAACTATTCATAAGGGTACAATGTTGCATGACATCGCAATTGTCATTCAAAGTGCGACAGCGCTGAAAGCTGAAAATTGGCCTGGTAAGGAAGGGGGTGTAAGTGCCCAGTAGGCATGTGGCTAACTGGCAATTGCATGGTCATGCAATATGGTACATAAATGAAATTTATGTCCTTTTTTCACACAAATAGAGCTTTCTTTTGGTGGTATTTGATCACCTGTGTGCTTTTTATTTTTGGCGCTATAAATAAAAAAACCCTACAATTTTGAAAAAAACACTATTTTCTCATTTCTGTCATAAAAAATATCCTAAAAACTAAAATTTTGGCAAAAAATTAGGCCAAAATGTATTCTGCTACATGTTTTTGCTAAAAACAAATCCCAATAAGTGTATATTTATTGCTTTGTATGAAAGTTATAGCATCTACAAACTATGATATAGATAATGGAATTTACACAGATTCTACTTTCTGACCGCCCATCACATTTCTTCGTCTGCTAAAATACCAGGATAGTACAAACACCCCCAAATGACCCCTTTTCAGAAAGTAGATACCCTAAGCTAAGTTTTTGGAAAATTACAAAAACATTTTTTTTTTTGCACAAAGTTGTCATTTTAAATTATATATTGCTCACACAAGCCATGGGTATATGTGGGATTACACCCCAAAATACATTTTGCTACGTCTACTGAGTATGGGGTTACCACATGTGTGAGACTTCTTGGGAGCCTAGCCACATATAGGAGCCTGAAATGTAATTACTACTTTGAAAGCCTGAAAGTGCATAACTCCTCATTTCGCTTCCTCACCACCTATTACAGTTTCGGAGGCCCTGAAATGCCAGGATAGCACCAGCCCCCCCCCCCCCCCCCAAATTACCCCTTTTTGGAAAGTGGACACTCCAAGGAATGTAAAAAGAGGCATGGTGAGTTTTTTGCAGATCTAATTGTTTCTCACAAGGTTTTGAAATAGAAAACAAAAACATAAAAAAAGAAAAACTATTTCTTCATTTTCCAAAAACTTGTAGCAACAAACGAGATCTGCAAAATACTCACCATGCTTCTTATCAAATGCCATGGGGTGTCTACTTTAAAAAGGGGTCATTTGGGGGGGTTTGGTGCTATCCTGGCATTTCAGGGCCTCCAAAACTGTGATAGGTAGTTAGGATGTGTAATGAGGAAATAAAGCCCTTTAAAAGCATGAAGGTGCTTATTGGATTTTGGGGTCCTGTACTTGGCTAGACTGCCAAAAGGTCTCTCCCATGTGGTATTCCCATACTTGGGAGAAGTAACAGAATGTATTTTGGGGAGTAATTCCACATATACCCGCGGCATGTGTGAGCAATAAATCATTTAAGTGCCAATTTTGTGTAGAAAAAATTTTTTTTTTGTCATTTTCCAAAAACTTGAGGTAAAAAATAAATTATTTTATTGCCTCTCTGCAAATAATTTTGGGGTGTCTAATTTCCAAAAAGGGGTCGATTTGGGGAGTGGGGGCATTTTATGCCCACCATTAGAAGTTTATGCTACACATCATTCACTCTTCTAACCACCTAAAGACCAAGAATTTTCTGACACTTTTTGTTCACATGAATAAAATCAGTATTTTTTGCCAAGAAATTACTTTGAACCCCAAAACATTATATATTTTTAAAGCAGGCACCCTAGTGAATAAAATGGTGGGTGCTGAAATTTTTTATGTCACATAGTACTCGCACAGCAATTTTTCAAACGGAAATGTTTTTAAAAAAATACACTTTTTTTACTTTTAATGCACAAAAACACAATATATTGGCCAATTATTTGGTAGAATATAACTGAAGTGATGAAATGCTCATAGCTTCCAATTTCTTAGACTATAGAGATGATTGGCGCCATTCCGGTATATGGTCAGCTGGTAGAAACACTGGCTGCATTCTCAGGTTCCCCCGATAGCATGGGACTGCCCAAGAAGGCAATGGAAGGCAGCGGGGGCATCATTTCCTGCTGCTTGTAAAAGCAATCCTGCAGTTAATTAGCCACTATGATTGCTTTTACATGAAAGCTGATAGCTGGCTGAAAAAAACTATACCAGGATGATGCCTACAGCTGTAGGCATCATCCTGGTATAACCATTCAAATTCCAGTGATGTACCAGTACGTCTCTGGTCCTTGTTGGGTATATATACTATGTTCTTTTTTTCTGTATGCAGCCTGTGGGCTGAATTAAAAAAAGAGCAGAAATCTTTGCCAGAAAAAGTGTGTGGTATGCCCACCATTAAAATATAGGTCGCACGGTGCCACATGCACCAATTTCAAGGTTGTACAAATGTCTAAATAGTGGCACGCTTGAATAAAAATTGTCCAAATTAAATTTACATACTTTTTTCCCATGAACTGAGCTTTCTTTTGATGGTATTTCATCACCTGTACTTTTTTTTTTTTTGCGCTAAAAACAATTCTGAGAAAAACAATATTTTTTATTTTTTGATATTAAACATGTCCAGTAAAAAATTTAAAAAAATCAATTTTTGTTATAAAATTTAGGCCAAAAATGTATTCTGATCAATGTCTTTGTTAAAAAAAAAAAACAATACGTGTAAATTAATTGGTTTATTTGAAAGGTATAGCTTTTTCAAATGGTGATATAGATACTGGAATTTTTTTTAATACTAAAAATGGCAGCGATCAGCGACTTATAGCGGGACTGCGGGACTTCAATGGGCATTCTGACACTGGGGGGGGGGACTGACTTGGTGTCACTGACATCCCCAATGACACCAATACAGTGATCAGTGCTAAAAAGAAGCACTGATGCTGTACTAATGGCACTGGGTAGGAAGGGGTTAACATGAGGGGATAGCAAAGGGTTACCTGTGTGATGGGAGTGTTTTACTAGGGGGCGGGGGTGTGTGTTCTTCACTGTAAGCACACTGCTCTGGATGGCTCTGCTCAGCCATCCAGAGCAGTGTGCCAAAACTGACAGGGAGGAAAACTGTTGGTAAACAAAGCAGCCTTCTTCCCTGTCGTTGGTCGCCGGTAATCACCAGGCGTCGGCGGGTAATCACCGTCCTGGGACCCGGTGATTTACACCTGCAGCCGCAATTGGCGGTGTGGATAGGGCACGCCTCCTACCCGGAAATGCAAAATGATGTGTGTGTGTGTGTGTATATATATATATACAGTCATGGCCGAAATTGTTGGCACCCTTGATATTTTTCCTGAAAATCAAGTATTTCACACAAAAAAGGTATTGCATTAACACATGTTTTGCTATACACATGTTTATTCCCTTTGTATGTATTGGAACAAATATAAAACAGAGGCAGAAAAGCAAATATGACATAATGTCACACAAAACCCCAAAAATGGGCTGGACAAAAGTATTGGCACCCTTAACTTAATATTTGGTTGCACACCCTTTGGAAAACATAACTGAAATCAGTCGCTTCCTATAACCATCAATAAGCTTCTGACACCTCTCACCCGGAATTTTGGACCACTCTTCCTTTGCAAACAGCTCCAGGTCTCTCTTATTGGAAGGACACCTTTTCCCAACAGCAATTTTAAGATCTCTCCACAGGTGTTCAATGGGATTTAGATCTGGGCTCATTGCTGGCCACTTCAGAACTCTCCAGCGCTTCTTTGCCATCCATTTCTGAGTGCTTTTTGACGTATGTTTGGGGTCATTGTCCTGCTGGAAGACCCAGGATCTTGGACGCAAACCCAGCTTTCTGACACTGGGCCCTACAGTGTGACCCAAAATCCTTTGGTAATCCTCAGATTTCATGATGCCTTGCACACAGTCAAGGCACCCAGTGCCAGAGGCAGCAAAACAACCCCAAAACATCATTGAACCTCCACCATATTTTACCGTAGGTACTGTGTTTTGTTCTTTGTAGGCCTCATTCCGTTTTCGGTAAACAGTAGAATGATGTGCTTTACCGAAAAGCTCTATCTTGGTCTCATCTGTCCACAAGACGTTTTCCCAGAAGGCTTTTGGCTTACTCAAGTACATTTTGGCAAACTGTAGTCTTGCTTTTTTATGTCTCTGTGTCAGCAGTGGGGTCCTCCTGGGTCTCCTGCCATAGCGTTTCATTTCATTTAAATGTCGACGGATAGTTCGCGCTGACACTGATGCTCCCTGAGCCTGCAGGACAGCTTGAATGTCTTTGGAACATGTTTGGGGCTGCTTATCCACCATCCGGACTATTCTGCGTTGCAATCTTTCATCAATTTTCCTCATCCGTCCACGACCAGGGAGATTAGCTACAGTGCCATGGGTTGCAAACTTCTTGATAATGTTGCGCACTGTGGACAAAGGCAAATCTAGTTCTCTGGAGATGGACTTGTAACCTTGAGATTGTTGATATTTTGCCACAATTTTGGTTCTCAGGTCCTCAGACAGTTCTCGTCTCCTCTTTCTGTTGTCCATGCTTAGTGTGGCACAGACAGACACACAATGCAAAGGTTAAGTGAACGTCTCTCCTTTTTATCTGCTTTCAGGTGTGATTTCTATATTGCCCACACCTGTTACTTGCCCCAGGTGAGTTTACAGGAGCATCACATGCTTGTAACATTCTTATTTATCCGCAGTTGTGAAAGGGTGCCAATACTTTTGTCCAGCCCATTTTTGGAGGTTTGTGTGACATTATGTCGAATTTGCTTTCTTTCCTCCCTTTTTTTGTTTTGTCCCAATACACACAAAGGGAATAAACATGTGTATAGCAAAACATGTGTTAATGCAATACGTTTCGTGAGAAATACATGATTTCCTGGAGAAATATCAAGGGTGCCAACAATTTCGGCCATGACTGTATATATGTGTGTGTGTGTGTGTGTGTGTGTGTGATTTTGCACACAGAGGCCACCCTGTAGCAGTATATCTACTATAGCGCGATCCTTAAGCAGTTAAGGAGGGGTGGTCTCCCTCCAGGTTCATCTGTCCTCAGTCTATCCATTATGATACACGTGCTTCTACTATGGAGGCTCTTAAAATTTATAGAGTTAGGAACTGCAGAATATTGGGGTGCTGAGATGAGGCCCTGCAGCTTACACATGTATTTGCAAATGTGTGCAAACTAAACCCCTGTTTTTAATGTAAACTGTTAGTCAGGACAATTCGATTGGATGCAGGTGGTTGTAATTGAATTTTTCACTTTTATTGTTTGACATTCGTCGCTCTTCCATGTGCTCCTTGCTGTCAAAGCCAGATTTAGATTGTCCATTTGTTTGTACTTATGAAGGAGGAAGCCCACTGTGTCTCTTCAGTGCTGCTGTATCTCCAGTGGCTGGCCTGGGAGGCTTGCCTCCCCCTGCAGACAGCACTTCCTGTGTGTCTCCAAAGCCGGCTCTGTGGCCTTCTGTCTGCACCTCCTACTATGGTGGTGCCAGCCCTGCTTTAGGTATGACTGCTGAGTGGCTGGGCCCTGGCTGTGCCCTACGTGGCAGTGTCACCCTAGGCTGCTGTGTGCCCTAGGCAGATGAATATTTTGCCTAGTGGTAGCGTCGGCCTGGCTTACAGCACCAAGAATCAGTATAAGTCTTCAGCTAGGATCACAGGTGTGTGCAACAGATGAGTGGACCTAGATGCTGCATAGCGTTTAAATCCCCATGCCTGTATACACATTGATGTATTGTGCTACATTTCTGTGCATTCTGTTGGGCTACATATTATTGTGTTCCATACTTTGCATTCACAGTACAGTTTGTGTGTTCGCAACATTTTCATTGGTTGTTTAGCTACAGGGCTCCTCTATGCTGTTTTTTTTTGCTTTTCTTATTTTTTTTTTACAGAATATCACATTTTATATTTTTACCTTCAGCTAGGTTTAAAAATAAACAATAAATATAGGGTTATGGGCCCATCTTTTAGGGCTGAAAACACGTTTTTAGTTTATTTTAATATATGCCCTTTGTAAAACATCACTGTATACTATTGTGTAACAATTTAGTACACCAAATCACAACAGTGTAAAGAGCACCAAAGAAATACATCCTCAATTCCCCCTATTGCCATAGCTGCTAATAAAGTTAGGCAGACCCCTGTATTCATTATGGCTGGGAGGTCTAAAGGAAAAGCCAAAGGTTTTTCACATTCAGGTTGTGAAGGGCAAGCAGGTTTTGCATCCACAGGACAAAAGTTTGGTCAGGCCGCAGCTTTGAGAGCCAGGGCACGCCTCTTTTATTGAATGTTGAAAATGAGTGTACCAGGATAATAGATGGAGGGGACAAAATAGAGATAGTAGCAACTGCCATTTAGGTTCCTGAAGCTGCAGCTTACTACCAAGTGGGCTTGAGCTATGAGGAGGGTGGAGGGTGATGAGTTGGAAGACCAGGGTGCCAGATATTGCAGAGGAGGCAAGTGAGGGAGAGGCACAACAGCAGTAAAGCTGGATTTCATCCAGAGGCATTGACAACTTGTAGAGGAGTGGAGGGAGCAGCCACTGGATGGCACTGTTCTAGGGAAGTAAGTTACTGTTAACTCTAGGGTCTCCTCAAAAAGATCGGAAGTCTGGGTTTTTTAATACATCTGCTGGTGACAACACTGTAGTGGTTTGCAGTCTCTACCTACAGCAGATCAAGCATGGTAAATGTACTAGTCAATTGGATACCACATGCAAGAGGAGACATATGATTCTTTACCGCAAAATTTGGTGAAGTACCTGAAATAAATAAACAAAAAAATAAATAAGGAAGGGGGGGGGGGGGTGGAAGGAAGGGTGAAAGGAAGGAAGGGGTGGTTGGAAGAAAGGGAGGACTGGAAGTAAGGGAAGGGTAGGTGGAAGGCAGGAAGGAAGGGGTTGGTGGAAGGAAGGAAGTGGTGGGTGTAAGGAAGGTTGAAGTGGAAGGGAGGAAGGAAGGAAGAGAGCAGTGAGTGGAAGGAAGGAAGGGATAAAAGGAAGAAATGGTGGGTGGAAGGAAGGAAGGGGTGGAAGGAACGGGTGGAAGGAAGGGGTGGAAGAAAGGAAGGGGTTAGTGTAAGGAAGGGAGAAGTGAAAGGGAGGAAGGAAGGAAGGAAGGGAGGGGTGAGTGGAAGGAAGGGATAAAAGGAAGGAATGGTGGGTGGAAGGAAGGGAGGGGTGGAAGAAAGGAAGGGGTGAGTGGAAGGAAGGTAGGTCGGACTCACATGCTCATTCAGAAGCATCACAGCTGTCAGCTGCTCTGTGTTCAATTTCCCACTCACACATCCTCTGAAACTGCATCGATTGGAGTGTGGGCAGGCACAGGGGGAGGCAGAGCAGATCCAACCGCTCTCTCCTTCTCTTTCCTTCTTCTTCAATGAAGCAGCTGAAAGCCGCAGGAGGGAGAGGAGGAGAATTGGTTTCCAGCTGCTTCATCGAAGTCATACAGGAGAAAGGAAAGAAACAGAATGATCAGGTTTGATCTGTTCAGCGGTGACAAGCAGCGATCTCCTGTATGGCTTTCAATGAGGCAGCTGGAAGCCGATTCTCCTCCTCCTCTCCCTCCTGCAGCTTTCAACTGCTTCATTGAAAGCCATACACCAACCCCACAGCTGCCCCTCCCACACACCTCTTGTCCCGGTGATGTTCATCCCCACCTTATTTCCACTCGCACGATGCGAGTGGAAATTTCAAGGGCTTCACTAACCCATGCTAAACACAGTCAAGATTTTTTGCACCACGTATGCCTGGGAGAAAGGAGACTGCATGCGGAAGAAAGGCAGATCTCCAAGGGCAGGCTGACAGGTGACTGACCCTGCACCATCCTGTACCAGGCAAGGTTGTGTATGTTTATGGCACCAACAAGCTGTCCCAATTTTGGCAGGTAAAGTTTACACATATGCCCTGTCTGGCACACATTTTAAACCTGATGGTGCAGCAGTCCCTAGTTAGGTACCCTGGCTTTCGAATGTCCTGCAGCAGGCCATAGGAGTGTGCTAACATTTTAGAGGTTCATACCCACCAAGTTCACATGCAGCAGAAACACATACCGCCTACCAACTACCTGATATGTGATACAGCTACATGCTGGAACTCGATGTTGGCCATGCTGCAGCAGTAGACTGTCAGCGAGTTTTTGTTCCAGTACAGGACATGGAACAATTCTGGGGACCTGGAGTACTGTTAAGCACCTCAGTGGCTCCTGATTTAGAATGTATGTACCATCTTGTCATCATTCAAACAAGCGACTAGTATGGTGAGTCTTGAGAAGGTTGGGATCAGTAACATGATCCCTCTGGTGTTCCTGCTGGAACACACACTATGGTTTTATATGCCAGGCACTGGAGGCACAGCACCAGAAGAAAGAGGAGGAATGGAATCCATTGACTACTGACTCCATCCCTATGAGGAAGAGACAGCAGCAGGCAGAGGAGGAGTATGAGCAGGGTTTCAGGGCTCCCCTAATTTCAAGCCCCAGGAACTGCACATGGGTTCGGTTGAAATGTTGAGGACATTGTTGTCCTCACTTTCACTGAGGCAGTTTGTGGTGAACTGGTTCATTCATGCTGGAATGTCTTTTCAAGGCCCCCAGGATTCAGTCCATGAAGGAGAAGTACCATTACTGGTTTTCACCTATTTGAATCCCCAATAAAAGAGGAAAATAACAGTTCACATGCTACCAGAGGGAGCAAATATATGCCACTTGGAAGAGGTGCTATGGAAGAACCTCTTGGTCAAATTTGTATAAAGTGGCAGTATGAGCTTTATTGCCAAAATGTTCTTAGATTACCAGTGTGCTATCAGGGAGAATATTCAGTGCACTGGTAGGTTTTGTGTCAGTAAATCAAACCTGCCTGCTCCCTGACACAGCTGACTGGCTCACTATCATAAAAATTAACCAGTCACGGATAAACAATGATTGCAAATCCCTGCAATTAACTAATTTTTGCATGTAATTTGGCCCTTGAAAATAGATTATATTCTACATCATTACATCTCCCACCGTTGCTGAACTGACAGCATTGCCATCTCCTCTCACCACAGCTGGACTGCCACTATAACTATCCACTACCATTATTACTGTTGTCATATAGCAAAGATGAAAAGTGATAATTATTGTTATAATTATTGTTGCGGCAAGAGTTCACTAGCCGAAATGGAGTGTAAAACTCCTCTATCCATGAAATGAATTTTTCCACAGCAATTTGGTTCATCCAGAGAGATACATTTATGTGGTTCCAGGACAGTCCAAAAGATACTTGCAACAGATGACAAAAACACAGCCAAATATTTGTAAATATTGTAATAAACAGCAACCCTCAGAGTCCTATTTAAGATATGTCATGTCAAGCATGGAGACACTACGCAAAGAATGGTTCACTCTCAAGAGCTCAGTAAATTCAAGCGTGGTACCGTGATAGGTTGCCACCTGTGCAATAAGTCCTTGCTGCTAAATATTCCATGCTGAAGTGCACAGTGCGCAGAAGTCGGCAACTGTCTGCAGAGACAATAGCTACAGATCTCCAAACTTTGTGTGGCCTTCAGATTAGTACAAAAACAGTGCATAGAGAGCTTCATGGAATGGGTTTCCATGGCCGAGCAACTGCATCCATTCCTTACATAACCAAGTGCAATGCAAAGCGCCTGATGCAGTTATGTAAAGCACGCCGCCACTGGACTCTATAGCAGTGGAGACGTGTTCTCTGGAGGGAAAAATCTTTGTCTGGCAATCTGATGGACATGACTGGGTTTGTCAGGAGAATGGTACTTACCTGACTGCATTGTTGTCAGGGCTCCGGGTATGACCAGAGGTATGTGAACTGACGCAGGCTTCAGATATGTTATAAACAATATAATGTATTAATACTAACAATACAAAACGCAGTGCAATACTAAAACATAAACACAGTGCAAACGAACCAAACCAAACCACCCACAGATAACAATACATACAATGCAAGCGTCGTCAGGCAGGCCGGGTCAATAACAATCGGGCAGGTAGGAACAGGAGGAGCAGGCAGAAAGTAGTCAGGTCACCAGCCGGGTACAGCAACTAACGGGCAGGTAGGTACAGGAGGAGCAGGCAGAGAGTAGTCAGGTCACGAGCCGGGTACAGCAACTAACGAGCAGGTAGGTACAGGGGGTCAGGCAGAGAATGGTCGGGGTCACAAGCCAGGGATCAAACAGGAGAAGCCAGCAAAGGTCAGAATCAGGCAGGGTTGGCAACCAGTCAGTCAGTCAGGCAGGAACAGGAACAGGAATGCAGGTAACAAGATACAGGGGCCCATGGAGAAACACACACCAAGGCCCAGACTGCAGGTCTGGCCATCCCTTAAATACACCTCCGTAATCAGCTTCAGGTGTTTGGCTGACTGCAGGGTTGAGTCTCTGATTGCTGAGAGCACCCGCTGGCCAGCCCTGGTACTGCAGCCCACAAGGCAGGTGAGTCCCACCATTATTGGCAAGTCCATTCCTGACAATTGTGCCAAGTGTAAAGTTTGGTGGAGTGGGGATTATGATGTGGGGTTCAGGGGTTGGGCTTGGCCCCTTAGTTCCAGTGAAGGAAACTCTTATGCATCAGCATACCAAGACATTTTGGACAATTTCATGCTCCCAACTTTGTGGGAACAGTTTGGGTATGGCCCCTTCCTATTCCAACATGACTGCTCACCAGTGCACAAAGCAAGGTCCATAAAGACATGGATGAGTGAGTTTGGGGTGGAGGAAATTGACTGGCCTGGACAGAGTCCTGATCTCAACCCGATAGAACAGCTTTGGGATGAATTAGAGCAGAGACTGCGAGCCAGGCCTTCTCGTCCGACATCAGTGCCTGACCTCACAAATGTGCTTCTGGAAGAATGGTCAAACATTTCCATATACACACTCCTAAACCTTGTAGACAGCCTTCCCAGAAGAGCTGAAGCTGTTATAACTGCAAAGGGTGGGCCAAATCAATATTGAATGCTACGGACTAAGAGTGGGGTACCATTAAAGTTCATGTGTGTGTAAAGGCAGGCGTACCAAAACTTTTGGCAATAGTATATATATATATATATATATATATATATATATATATATATATATATACATATATTGATATGTAGAATATACATATTTTACACAAAATACACTACATATACTCCAACTTCAATCAGTTCTAACCACAACTGATCCATATACCAAACATAATCTTTATTATCAACTGGAAGGTTGCATTGTGATTTGAGGCATTGAATGCTTCACAATGGCTCATATAAAATATGAAATTGAAACTGGTTACATCTCTCTTCACCAGCCTCTAAAATATCCCCATGAAACAGAAACAGAGAATATGACTTTAGACCATGACTGGAAAAGAATTTGGTAAACATCAATGGCTCATACAGTTGCAAGTCCTTAGTTAATGACTTGTAGTTTCTTCAGTATATTACACCAAGATCTTGAGTATTGCGTAATGACAAGCTGATATCACAGTCCAGTCCTGTGTTTGAACTTGTTACATGAGTCATCTTTCACCATCCCATTGCAAAGTGATACTTGGTCCACTGAAAGTAATTGCTCCAATCCACATAAATCCAGGATTTTCTCCAACAGCAGGCTCAGGGTATTCATTTTTAAAGATGAATTGTTCAGTTGTAGTAATCTTCATCAAATCCAAAATGAAACTTCTGCAAGCAGAAATTTGCTTTCAAATTTTGCTGTAGGCCGACCCCACAATGCCTCAGTAGAGCAGTTGCTCAGATTATTAAGCACATAATTCCACTGAATGGGACCACAAGATGGTTTAGATGGTATCAGTGTGGCACTAATGTTTATCAGATCATCTGTCCAGACAAAATGGGCTTAGAAATTATTGCCAGTATCTTTACAACGAAAGGTAGAAAGCTATTTACATTCATAAATTTTATAGCCTTCAGCTTATTATAAACAACTGATTCAACAAAGTTCAAATTATGACTAGAGTGATACATTTCACTCACCCCTCTTATAAATTTAGAGAAAGCCACCCAAAGTATTATATCCTCAACGTATGTTATTCTACCTAGTCTGAGCATCAATGTGCAAATACTCAGACACCCAGTAGGTTATGCTAGGCAAAGCCAATGTGCAGCATCTCACCTTAGAAGTTACATAAATACAGATGGTACTATAATGATCTTTATCCTAAAACCAGAGAGGTACTTAAACCCAAAACCAAGAGATAAAAGTTAATGAAAATAAAGTTTGAAAAATAGAAAAAGTAGGATGGTAGAGAAAAAAAATCACGTTGCAAAGTCCAGTGTTTGATACACATTTAGAGAGCCCATTAGTTTTAAAGTCCTTGCAATTCATTGTATACAACACAAAATAGCACATTTGCTTGTCTTTTCAGGGTAGCCTGTTCTCCCCCACTAGCAAAATAGTTTCAGCAGAATTCTGTGCTTCTGTAATTCACTTGTCATACATCTTCATCATCTGAAAGATGAAAAACTCTTCAACGAAGATTCATTAGCCAAGTCCTAAGACATTTGTGTTTGATGATAAAACAAAGTACTATTTACATTTTTACAGTTTCAAGCAAATTTCCACACAAAGAAAGACAGGCACAAACCTTTGTAGTAAAGCATCGGAATATAAAGTTTATATACACACAATAAATAGTGCTATAATGCTATTGGGTAGGATAAATAGATAAAACAAAGTCCAGAAAGAAGAAAACCCTATACTAAACTTAGTTAAGTGCAAGAGTGTATTTTCAGTTCTGTACCTCATGGAAACAGTCTGTGGCATTGCAAGTAGTAGCAGGGGCAGACTGACAACTCATGGGGCCCCTGGGCAATAGGGGATCATGGGGCCCCTGTGTCCTTGCCCAAATTCAAAAAAGCCTATGAAAAAGGTACCAGGGGCATCTCATGGGGCCCCCTAATGACCCCGGGCCCTCGGGCAGTGCCTGAGTTTCCAAATGGTCAGTCCTCCCCTGGGTAGTAGTAGAACCTTATTCCATCCAACTTTAGGCAGCCTTATATGGACAGAGGTTTCTCAAAGGAATTACATATAAAACAGGAAAAAAAAAAAGGAACCTTTAAGTGTAGATGTAAAACTACATTTATTGCACATAATAAACAGAGATACAGGAAGGGGGAGAATAAAAGGCACATCTAGTCTGTAAATAGGAGGGGAAGGCTGCCCCAGTGTTGCTGTCCAATTCACCTCCATGAACACTGGAAACCGTGATGGGTATCAGGGCAGGAGCGGGCAGGAAGATGGAACCCGGAGGTCTGCGTTGAAGCGCCTGTTGAACGCACTCCGGCGTGATAACATCACCAGGCATTGTGATGCAATGCGTTTCTTGAGCATGCACACTGGGGATCGTAGATACAGATGCACTCTTTTTTGTTTATTTACCAGGGAATGGGGCCGCCTATTTGCAGAGCTTAAAGGGACACAGGCCCTTAAAAAATCACATGTATATGATTATTATACAAATGGCCCTAAAAAGTGGTCATAATAAATATCGGCTGTGAGCTAAGAATGTTGAGTGAAAAGAGTGGAGTTAAAAATGAAAGGTAGAAATACACATGGTTAGACATATTATAAAACAAAAAAAAGATCATAGGATAGTTACAGTGGGATTATGCATTATATATATATATATATATATATATATATACATACAAAAAATATATTAAAAAAATGCTCATAAAAAATAATGAATACTAATGGACACATTAGATGTGTATAAAAACCATAGATGTAGTGTGTGGGATTTTGGGTGGATAAGCCGGTCATGGACACAAATTTAAACACTGGCTACGGGTACTATACAGTATAGAGTGGGCAAAAAACAAGGTATGATTATGTAAATTGATCATGAGGATCAAAAGATAATAGGGTTCATGTTAAGAGACCAACAGGCATGTTGGAAATCTGTACTGATTATAGAAAAAATAATAATAATAATATATATAAAAAGGGCCAACCTGGTGATACAAATTGGGCAATCATTTCTGATAAACAAGTAGACATATAACAAATGGACATATTACATATTACATTGTTATAACAATGGAGTTGTATACTGCATACTGCGTACATAAGAAATTCTACATATACTCACAGGTTGCTAAAGACAATGGTTGTGGAATTAAGCAGATAGACAGAAAGGAATGACCCAGATTTGGACCAGCCACCCCCATAAAAGCAATAAATGTAAAAATAGTAAACCTAAAGACAAAAAAGGTGTATGAGTAAATTATTAAGGATTACTGTATAATTATATAAGTAACAATAACCAGTGTCTATAATATGGTGGAGATTTCCAACTCCTCATTAAGGCCGCAAGGTGAGAGTGTGTCTAAAGAATAGATCCAAAAGGTCTCTTGGGCACATAGTTTGTGAAATCCCTCAATTGCTGTCAAGGTTTTAGGGATCTGTTCTAATACCCAAACCTGGAGACATTTTGGGGAAACCTTTTGATCCTCATGATCAATTTACTTTATCATACCTTGTTTTTTGCCCACTCTAATGTATAGTGTTTAGATTTGTATACGTGACCAGCTTATCCACCCAAAATCCCACACTCTACATTTATGGTTTTCATACGCATATCCAATGTGTCCATTAATTATTATTATTATTATTATTTTTATATTGTACATTTTTATTAAAGATCAGAACAAAGTTATAACAACACTTTAGGTGTGAACGTTGCAGTAAAAGAAAACCACAATCAGTATAAAAGAGAACAAAAACAAAAGAAATGTGAACATAATTAGACAGCATGGTAAACTGTACAATGCAAGAATGCAAGAACACAAAAAGACATAAACCTGCCTATTGTTGGGATACATTAGTTGTCAGAAGTAAGTAGAGAGGTGTCTGAGCTATATACTGTAAGGGGCGGGGGGAAGAGGGGGAGAGGAAGGAAGTCTACCAAAGGGAGAATGATCCCATGGTTCCCAAATAGATCGAAATGACTTGAATAGTCACCCACTAGAGCTCTAAGATATTCCATTTCTCTGATTTCAGAGATTGCTCTTAAAAGATGATTTAGTGTGGGGACATCGACTGATTTCCAGAATCGTGGTATTGCCTGTCTAGCAGCCATCAGAATATGTATTCCCAAAATCTTAGATTGCTAAGAGATACCCCTAAAGGGTAACCCCAAAAGATAGTGTAGCGGGTCTAGGGGAAGCGTAACATGGAGTACTTGCTGCAAGACCATTTTAACCGTAGCCCAATAACCCGCAATCTGTGAACAGAACCAAAAAATGTGTGCCAAGGTGCCCACTCCTCCCATGCACCTCCAGCACCTGTCAGACAGATTCTGGTTAATTGCATGAAGCACTACAGGGGTTTTGTACCAATGCATCAATATTTTATATAAATTTTCTTTATACACAACACAACAAGAGGTCTTAATAACCCTCACCGTTATATGAAGAGAAGGGAAGACGAACTACAATGCCCAATCTGAAATGTTGGCAGATGATTTGGGACTCTGTTACTAACAAGATAACCTGTATTGAGGAGTAGTTTATATAAAGAGGTAATAAGATGTTTTTTGGAGGGACCTTTAGCAGCTACTTCTCAAAATCTGTGGGGTGGTCTAGTGTTAAAGAAGAATTCAAGGTATGATAACAATTATGATACTGTAAATAGGTATATCTGACTGATACAGGTAATGTGGCTTTCCACACCCTAATCTCCTCAAATTACCAAATCCTGCGCAAAACCGGATTGAGAAGATGAGGGAGTTGAAATATCTCATTAATTGCCCAAGCACTAATCTGTGGGTAAGACAGACTATCTGGGAGCTCCTAATTATACAAAACATTCAACAATGGAGAGCACAGGGGCAATAACTGCTGGGATTTCACACAGGCTGACCAAATTGTGAGGGTGAATTTCATAGATTCAAGCATGGGGGGGGAGGGGACAGAGGTAATGCATAATGAAAAGGGCATAGCAATGAACATTGTGGATTGATTAGATATATCCTAATAGAGGAGCCGTTGCATGGTGCCATAGGCAGCATGACAGGTGAGTTCCAGAGGCTGGCCAGCTAACCTGAGCAATGCTTCCCAGGTGGAAGGAGCCTTACCTGGACCAGTATTGGAGTGTGCCCAAAGACCGAGTGATCGGTGGAGCGGAGCCCCGGTGAGGTAGAGGTGGGGGAGCGGGTTCGCAGAAGGTCCCCTGTGGTCTGTGAGCGAGCTGAGGACTTGCGGTGAGCTGGGGCTGGAGGACGGAGAGAGGCGGGGACCTCGAGGAATCAGAGGGAAACGTAGGTGTCCAGGGACAGCCTGAGCAGTATGAGCATAGCTCCCTGGAAATGTATGAGAGCTGGCAAGACCAAGAGCTCAGTTTCAGTGCAAAATAGAAAAAAAACCCACAGAGCCACATTACCCCCCCACCCCACTGAATCATCTTGTGCACCCACAACAGCCTCACCATAGCCCAAAGTGGGAGAAAATAACACTGGGCACAAGACACAGGGCCTGAAGGGGATCCCATCAGAACTGGGGATTTTAAAGCAGAGGAGACAGCAATACAGAAGCAGTTCGAAGAGGAGGGTGAGTTGCAGTAAGAATATGCAAAATCTGTTCATGAACTGTTATTTACCTGCAACATACCAATATCTTAATGTAATTGCTGTCTGAAGAGGAGACAGTAAAATAGAGGGGACTGTGGACTTGTGACCCAGAGTGAATATCCATCTTTTTTCTAATATGTGCTAAGTCTAAGTAGCATTGTATCATAAGGATCAAAAATGACTTTCTAGCGACCTGTCGTGTGGGAAAGGTGAAGAGGATTATTTTGGCTGTAGTGTATCGTGACTTTTCAGGGTAAGAGGTAAATAAAAGATAAATGCCCTAGGAAAATGAGAAGTAGATCGACTAAAGGGGGTGGTTCTAAAACCCCCCAATCTTCTGTGAATTCTTCCACGATTAAAAAATACTTGCCCGTACAAGAAAATAAAAAAACCCAGAGTCACAAACACAAGAGAATCACGGTGAAAGGCCCACTAATCTTGGTGGACATCAAGCTAGATTGCCATTTGGTAATGGGGTAGAGAACCAAGATAAAGAAAGTTCAAGTATGGAAAACATGGGAGAACAGTGTAGAACAAGAAGGGTAATTAGGTCATCCACTTTAAAAAAAATGACCTGACAGAAATATTTGCAAAATTGGAGACAGTTCTGAAAAAGGAGATCGGGACTCTCCATAGTGACCTTGGTCATATTTTGACGCGCATGGAAGAAATAGAGAGAAAAACGGAGGAATGTGCAAAACAAATTAAGAACTTAGAAGGGAAAGTAGAGGAGAGGCAGATAGAACAGAGAGAATTACTATTTAAATTGGAGGACCAGAAGAATTGCAACAGAAGGATCAGAGGTCTACCAGAAGAAATAAGAAAAGAAGAAGACTTATTGGGGAAAATGAAAAAGACCTGTAACCCAATAATGGGAAGAATGGAGAAGGATGATTTAAGAGTGGACAGAGTGTATAGGATTAGATGGCCAAAGGGTGTCCTAGCAGAAAGTCCCAGAGATGTAATCGCTATGTTCCAGGACTGAGGAGACAGAGATCGGATATGGAAAAGGTTGCGGGATATCAATAAAGTAAAATATGAAAAAAACCGTCATACAATCTTTGCCGATATTTCCCCGGAGACATTAGCAATAAGGAGATCTTTAAAACCATTGTTAATCCATATCCAAAAGTTTGATACAATTGCGGTTTCCCAGCCTGCTTAATCGGGTGCAAAGATGGAAGATTGGCAAGGCTGAGATACCCAGAAGAATATAATGACTTTTGTGATAAACTAGATTTACAGAGATTGAATATTGTGGGATGGTCAGATAGGGCTAGGGAGAAGGAAGGACAGGACCCAGGAGGGTGGCAACAGATATCTGAGAGGAAGAATTAGGAAGACGCAGCGCTGGGAGGGGGGGGGGGGCAGCTAGGGAAGAGAGTAGAAGGGGTGGGTTTTTTTTTTCTTTTTTTTTTTTTGCTCTTCTTCTATCTCTCTTTGGGCCTCACTGGGCTGCGTCCAGTGTCCCTCACTTGCCTTTACCCCCCAAATTGGAAAAATGGGGGGGGGGAGGGGGGGCATGGTGGATGGAGCAGGTTGGTGTCCTGGGAGGCATAGCACTTGGCTACCTACAAACCAGGAATGTCATCTATCCAGGTAAAGGAGAGGTGGTCATGTGACGAGTTTCACCCTAAAATAGGAATCATGAGTAGGGATTTCCCGAGTCATATTCCAAGGTCTAATGTAGGCCAGGAGGGGAGAGGGGTGGGGGGAGGGGTTGGAGGGAATGGGGAAGAGGAAGAAGGTCCACATTATAAAAACTATCTGTATCACTTACTGTGTGAAGGAAAGTTAATAGGTCAAAATAACTATGGGTGAAAATAGCTGGATTAAGTATATGACCTATAATATGAAAGGGCTAAACTCCCCCCAAAAAAGACATAAGATACTCAGGGAAGCCCAGCAATACTCAATAGATGTAATATTTCTTCAAGAAACCCATTTAACCTGAAATACAAATGTAAAACTACACTCGAAGTATCACCAAATGTGGTATTATGCTGATTTATCTGTAAAAGGGAAGAAGGGAGTATCAATTGGGTTTTCAAAAAAAATTTATTTTTCCCTGGAGGACAGAATGGAAGACCTAGAGGGTCGGTTTCTGTTTATCAGGGGAAAGTTACAATAAAGGTAATATACACTAGCTAATATTTACTGTCCAAATAAAAACCCATCTAAGTTTTTAGAGGGGGTGCTAAGGAAACGCGCTGAATTTAAAAAGGGGTATCTGGTTGTGGCGGGAGACTTTAATATGTGTTTAGATTCTCAATGGGATGCGTCATAATGTGCAAGGAGAGAAGAGGATAGGAATTTGAAATCATTGAATAAGTTATTACATAAACATCAATTGGTAGATGCATGAAGAGTAAATCATCCGAGAGAAAGAGACTATACCTTCTTCTCTCATGTGCATGGTTCGTATTCAAGATTGGATTACATAATGATAGAGCATAGACAGTTGGAGACATTGATGGGTTCCAACATAGAGGTAATGTCTATCTCTGATCATTCCCCCATCACAATGAGTTACAAGCAGGTGGAGGCAAAGATAAAATACTCTCTTGGAGGTTAAATGAAATGCTTTTACAGGACCCCGAAGTAGAGAAAAGGATAAAGCGGGAAATTGAACAATTTTTTGAGTTAAATGAGACTAATGAAATATCTGTGGCAACAGTCTGGGAAACACATAAAGCCTATATTAGGGGAATATTGATCTCTATAGGAATAGAAAAAAAGAAAAAACGAGGAGAAAAAATAAAGAGCTACATAAACTGGAACAAATACATAAAAGAACGGAATAGATATTTATCAGAAGATAATATTGAAAAGAGATGAGTTAAAATCTCTGATGGAACAAGAGACAAGGAGGATATTTAATGAGGTCTCAAAGGAAAGATACAAATGGCAGAATAGACCCGGAAAACATTTAAAGAGAAGACTTAAGAATAAGAAATCTAGAAACTTTATAGAAAAAATAAGAGATGGGAAGGGAGAAATAGCGCATAATACATCTGAAATAGCTAGGAGGTTTTACAAATATCATAGTGAACTTTATGAAGTGAGGGGTGGCAACCAAAGGGAAAATGAAGAGGAGAGGAAAAAAATTAGACAGAAATATTTAAGTGAAGTAGAAGTGCCATGAATAACACAAGAACATTCAGAGACTCTCAAGAGTTCTATTACCCCGGAGGAAATCAATTTAGCCTTAAAAAATACTACCGTAGGTAAAAGCCCAGGACCAGATGGGTACGCAGTGGGATATTATAAAAAGTTCAAGGATCTTCTTGTTCCCAAAATCTGTAAATATATGAATGCGATAGGAGAGGGGTTGGAAATGAGGGAAGAGTCACTGCGGGCCTACATTACGCTCATTCTAAAGGAGGGGAAGGATGGCTCACAATGTGCAAGTTATATGCCTATATCCTTATTAAGGTACTAAACTTTACGTGAAGGTCTTGGTGACAAGGCTGAAGGATCTGATGCCGGAATGGGTGCATTTGGATCAGGTGGGTATTAAACCCACAGAACAGAAGGAAGGGATAATGGCCTGAGATTCTTGATTCTTGTACAAAAGGCTAAAAGAGAAAAAATACCGGCAATACTCCTGTCGATTGATTCTGAAAATTCCTCCGATAGGGTTAACTGGGGATTTTTGTTCGATACTTTAGAAATATTAGGAATAGAGCCTAAAATGCTTAACTGGATAAAAGGATTATATAAATCTCCATCAGTGGTGGTTAAGGTAAATGGAGCTCTTTCACAGTTTTTTAGACTGTATAATGGCACCAGACAGGGATGTCCCCTGTCTCCTTTATTGTTTATTTGTCCCTGGAACTGTTCTTAGAGAGGGTAATGAAATGTATTGATATAAAGGGGATAAAACTAGGAGAAATAAAACATCTTGGAGTAAAACTAACACCCTCTTTAAAAAGTTTATATCAGGAAAATTATATTTCGTTAATAAATGAAATTAAGGAAGAGTTGAGAAGACTATTAAAAGGAGGAGCCTCATGGATTGGACGAATAAATCTGGTTAAGATGGTGATACTTCCAAAGATTTTGAATAAATGCCACATGTTTCCAATCTCCTTTCCAGGGTCTTTTTTTTGGGATAATTAAAAAGATGATTACTAAATTTATTTGGGCTAATAAGAAACCAAGAATTAGCTATGAGGTTTTGAGCAGAGAAATGGAGGCTTGGGATTACCTTATGTAAGGATGTATTACACAGCAGTAATTTTTTCACGAGTGGTGGATTGGACATTTAATTCACAGGGGAAGAGATGGGTAAATATGGAAGGGACATTAAGTAAATTTCAGCTAGAGAAGAGTATATGGATTCTGCATAGGTTTTGCACATTGGATGTAGATATTAGCTCACTGACTAGGATAGTATTGGGCACATGGGATAGAATACACACAGTCAAAAAAAAATGGAAATTTAATTTACTGATGATCCCACTAGTGGGAACAGTTTAAAAAAGAATAAAGATTTATTTGGCATGTTGGATGATTGGCGGTATTACCAGCTAAACCATTTTGTTGCAAGTCTCCCACAACTGCTAAGGACATTGGAAGATATATCTCCATTTAATAATTTTTCAAATGGATACATGACTCCAAAACATGTTACCTCAAGAATATATAAGATCCGCATGGACATGGAAGGGGGTGACCCTCCAGGGTTTCTGGGAAAATGGGAGAAGGAATTGGGAGTAGAAATTAATCCACAGCAAAGGAATATTGTTTTCAAATTAACTCATAAGGCAATAAATATGAGTACAGTGGAAATGAACTATAAATGTATGGCTAGATGGTAAATAACACCAAGGGTAGGCCATAAGCAGCAAGTAGAAATTTCCCCTTTGTGTTGGCGAGGATGCGGAGAAGGATGTACAATGGCACACATATGGTGGAGTTGCCCAAAAATACAAAATTATTGGAGGGAAATAATCCAACTTATTCAGGAAATATGCAAGATTACCTTTCAGAGAGACCCATGGAAGTGTTTATTCTAGTATTTCGAACCCTCATTGGAACTACACAAAAAGAAAATATTGTATCATTTAATAAGTGCGGCAAAGGGTTTAGTACCCAAGTATTGGCAGGTGACCGATGTACCAAAAATCGGAGACTGGATAGATAGAGTGGAGGGTATCTTTAGAATGGAGGAATTGTATCATATGGAAGAGGATAAGATGAAAAAATTTAGGAAAATATGGTGTAGTTGGACCAAATTTAAAACCTCAGAAATATACGGTATACAGAATTGATTAGAGTAAAGGGTCGAGTATAGAAACTAGAATAGCATTATTATGGTAAATTCATGAAAGAGTAATTTTTTTGGAGCAGTAAAAGGTCTTTGGGTGGGATATTAAGGGGCATAGCTTTCATCTTGAAATGTTTATTTTATAGCCAGACAGATCACTAAAGGCTTGTAAAAGTTTATGCAAAACAGGTAATAAGTGTGGTTTAGTAATAGCCAAGAGAACGTCATCTGCAAAAAGTGAGAGTTTATAATCCTTCCCCCTCACAGTCACTCCCGCTATGTCAGGGTGTGCTCTGATCGCTACTGCTAATGGTTCAAGACACAACACAAATAAGAGTGGGGACAGGGGGCATCCCCATCTAGTTTTGTTATGCATGTGGCATAGGGAAGCTTAACCTGTGCGGTAGGCCATGAATATAGTGCCGTAATTGCTTTAATAAAAGGCCCTTGCATTCCCACATGTCGCAGTAGTTCAAACATATAGGGCCAACCCAACCTGTCAAATGCCTTCTGAGCGCCTAAACTAGAGCTGGTGTTCGTGAGCCATTGAGTATATCAACTAAATTGATCATATACCTAGTGTTGTCTCCTGCCTGCCTTGCCAAGATAAATCCAACCTGATCATTGTGTATGATTTTGGGAAGCAAAGGAGCTAAACAATTAGCTAAGAGTTTCGTAAAAATGTTATAATCTGTGTTTAATAATGCTATGGGCCTGTAATTAGCTGGGGTCGTTAGGTTTTTGCCTGGTTTGGGGATGACTGTGATATGAGAATGTTGAAATTGTGAATGAGGTTCTTGTCTGCTCAGCAGAGAAGAGTAAAAGTAAAAGTTATAAAGTTTACGATAGAAGTCTCTGAACACGTGGGCTCTCTGTTGGGGGCAAAATATAGGGGTGCCATTCGTTTGAAACAAAAATTCAGGAGCGTAAGTAATCAAATGTGTTTTCAGTTTATTAACCAACATCCTATGAGGTTTATTAGCATATTGATAAAACTTCTGTCTCATCCATAACAGTTTCTTCGCTATAGAACTAGTCTCAAGTGTCTTAAGTTGATCTTTAAGTTGCACCACTAAGCGAAGTTTAGGTAGAGAAGGTGATTCAATGAGTTATTTTTCCGCTTGAGATAATTGGTTCATAAGGTCAGTTTTCTGATGGAGTAGAGACTTCTTAAGACGTGAGCTTTCCATTATAAAATGACGCCTGATAAATGCTTTATGAGCTTCCAACAGAGTTGAGGATGCTGAAACAGATTCAGTATTGAGTTAAAAAAATTCATGCAATGCTTTTGAAATAGAAGTGTTGACTCCTGCTTGATGTAGAAGTGTGCCATTCAGGCACCAATGGCATGTGTGTGAATTTAATCGATCTACAAACAGATCTAAAGCCAAAAAAGAATGATCTGACCAGGAGCTGGGGACAATATCGGAGCCTACTGTCTAAGTAGGGGGGCTGATGACAAAAAGTAATCTTGTCTGGTATAGATGTGGTGCACCGGGGAAAAGAACGAAAACTGTTTAGCATTCAGGTGTTGTATTCTCCAAATATCAAACAGCTTATGTCCTCTGATCCATTGACGGAAGGAGGTGGACTGTTTCAATACATGTTTTGATGGCAATTGGCCCTGAAGGGATCTCTTATCTCATGCAGCTGATATAAATTAAAGTCTCCTCCAATAATCATGAAGGGACGCGAAGATACTAAGTGGGGAGATAGTCTCTCTAAAGAACACCAATTGATTAGTATTAGGAGCATACACATTAATAATTGTAATATAGACATCACCATATTGACTTTGCAGTAGTATAAATCTGCCTGGGTGTCTAATACATAGGGCAACCTTTCTTGATAAGAATAGCGACACTTGCTTTACCAGTGCCATCCATAGCGGAGTATGCTATAGGAAAAGACTTGAGGTCAAAGTTAAATGAGCTTCCCTTTTTGAAATGTGTTTCCTGGATAAGAATAATGTCAGCTTTAGACTGACAGAATTCCCTAAGAGCTATTGACCTCTTCCTCATTGAATTTAAACCTTTACCTCATTAAATTTAAACCTTTACACGAGTATAGTCATAAAGTCATGTTGGTTTGTTCTGAATATGAAGCAGTTGTATGCAGGGAAATATGACAAATAAACCATGCTGTTCTAACAAAGAATACCACAAAAAACATTGACTAAGAGAGACGCATCCAGTGCGCCGCACGTATACTAGCAGACACAGAATAAACAAATCCCAAAAAAATTTGCACACATAGTAGGATACCAAAATATGGAGGAGGCCTGAGCAACCGAGGCTGCCTAGGCATCTACAGCAATATCTGTAGATGTCTGGGGACGTCATAGGAAGGGTGAAAACCAGGCGGTAAATTCACTCCTCTCTTTCAAATTAAACAGCAAATAACAGGACAACATCTGAGAAGATCCCGATAGGGTGTCAGAGTTATCCTAAAGATGATATCGAAATTGATGGGCAAAACATGTCTATAGACATTGAGTGTTGACCGCTCTTGGCTTGGGTAGGGGGTAGTGCTAAGGCTTCATCCGGGAGAGGGGGAAGGCCTAAGTTACGCAGAAACAACTCTCCTTCTTGAAGATCTCTGAATGTGTGTTGAGTGCCATCTTTGGTTACGGTTAACCTGAATGGGAAGCCCCATCTGTATATAATATGATGTTTTTGAAGGCGGAAAGTAAGTGGACGAAGTGTATGTCTCAGACAGCGTGATAGGGAACAAATCACTATAGATTTGAATTTTTTCCCCTCTAAAGTCAACCGAGGCAGTGTTACACGTAGAATTCAGCAGAGTTTCCTTACTATCATCGTAATGAAACTGGACAATGATGTCTCTTGGTCTCGTGCCCAATGGAGGTTTTGGGGCAAGAGAATGGTGGGTGTTATCCATTCATCAATCTATCTCCAGAACCACCGGGGCCAATGCGGTGAACAGATCCCATAGATAATCTTGCAGATCCGCGTCTCCTATTGATTCAGGCAAGCCTCGTATACAGAGATTCTGTCTCCGCTCCCTATTCTCCAAATCTTCTTGTAGGGATTGTAACTGGAACATCTGTTGTTGCAAAGTATGATTGTCTTCCTCCAGTACATGTACATACTGTACCAGATCAAAACATTTGGTTTCTAGGTGACCTGTATGTTCTTCCACCAATGCTATCTCCCCTCTGAATTCCTGTGCTATTTACCCCACTGCCGCAGAAATAGTCGGGGACAAGCTCTGCAGAAGGCCATGTAACTTATCATCCAGAATGTCTGCTGTAAGATAAGGGATAGGAGAAGGGGGAGATAAAGCAGTGTGATGTGTTACCTCCACCTCGCGACCTGCCGGATCATCCGATTCTGCCGCTGGTATTGTGTGATCACTCGAGGCTTGTGACACATATTTATCCATATATGTAGGCTGCAAATGCTTCGCGGGTGATGGAGGGTATTTCTGCCCCATTTTGCCCATGGGGATCTTCAAGTGATACTGAGTTCCTCTGCTGTAATTAGCTAATGTTAGCTCTGGAGGAGCTGGAAGAGAGAGCGGTGAAGTGGAGCGAGGTCAATGTGCGACTGCCATCTTCAGCCTCCGTACATGCACCCCCTATTATTATTTTTTAATATATTTTGTATGCATAATCCCTCTATAACAATATTTTGGTTTTATAATATGTCCAACCATAGAGTATTTCTACCTTTCATTATTTCTAATTTTTTTCTTTTCACTCAACATTCTTATTGTTAGCTCACAGCCACTATTTATTATGATCACTTTTTAGGATCATTTGTATAATAATAATAATATGTATGTGATTATTTAAGGGCCTGTATCCCTTTAAGCTCTCTAAATAGGTGGCCTCATTCCCTGTTAAATACACAGTGGTTCCCTCATTCTGTCAGCTTGACAAAGGAGCGCTCCTGTGTCTACGATCCCCAGTGCCAATACTCAGGAAATGCATCGCATCACAATGCCCAATGACATTATCACGTCAGTGTGCATTCTACATGCACTTCAACGCAGACCTCCAGGGTTCCATCTTCCTTCCGGCTCCAGCCCTGATTACCCAAAATGGTTTCCAGTGTTCACAGTGGCGAATTGGACAGCAACATCAGGGTCGTCTCCCCTGTCTTTACGGACTAGATGAGCCTTTTATTCTCCCCTTCCTGTAAGTCTGTTTACTTACAGTATGTGCAATAAACATAATGTTACCTCTACACTTAGAGGCACCTTTTTTTCCTCATCTTCAAGGTAATTTACCCACTGCCCTAGAGCTGTAAATGGCATTCAAAGACAGAACTGAAGGACCCCCCCCCCCTTTCTCGGTAGCTCTGGCATCCTGTATTCTCAATTGTTCCAATGATGAGACATGTTCTACCTTCATTTTATCATATTCAACTTTCAGATGGTCATATTCGTGCTTTAACTGAGAAAATGGAATCCGGGTCTTGGACTTTTGCTTATTATTATTTTGATTAGCTTTCTTTTGCATATTAAGACCTCAAGTCATTGACCTGGTAAATCCCCCTTAGTTGTTTTTATTAGTTTTTATCTTCTGATCTTTATGTTCAGTGTTCATTCTAAACAATGTAGCTACATCAACTTTTACAGCCTGCATATTTGATTTTCTCTATAAATGATCTGCTCTTAACAAAATGTAATTTAAATCATGAGGATTTGGGGTAACCAATAAAATATTTTCCTGGATATTCTCACGCAAAGTGTCTAGAACCATACTCTTATGGGATAGGAAGACTCATTCAGCATTTGTTTGGTCCTTCCATGAATAGTAACATCAGAACGTATACCATAGAAAACACACAATAATTCCAATAATACATCTCTTGTCATTAGGGGATGAATACAGATCTGTTTAATTTTCAACCAAACACCACTTACTACCTAAAGAATTTTTTCCTTCAACATCAGATGGGTTTAGATTGTACATACATTAAATCATGCAACATGCCAGAGATAAACAGATTTTGTTTTTGTGACTTGCAAGGAACCATTCCTATTTATTTAAGGATTGCATCTCATTCTTTTGGTTTGAAAAGTTTCATTACAAGTTGTACTTTGCCTGGGTTAATATTATTGTTGTAAACTGTGGTAGTCACAGTAGGTGCAGCTGACAATTAATTATTAAATTTGATATGAGATTCTTTATCATTTAATGGGAAGTTTGAGTTTGTATTTTGCAGCAGATTGCTGATTTTAAGATTTGATGCAATTCCATAATTCTTCATTTCAGTCTCTGAATTTCTTCTGATAATTCATCACAAAGTTTAGATTTCTCAATCAATGCTTCTCCAATAGTAACAGCATGCAATTTTAAATTTACAGCCTTTAAATTAGTTCTTTAATATCTCACAGATTGTGTTGCTACTATCAACTGCATTCTATAACTGGACAATTTCTATGTCTTTACCCATCACAGAATTTTCTAAAGTTAAACAACAAGATAACAAGCCCTGCACAATACAACCTTTTCTCTTACTTTCTGAAATTTTGCTATCCTTTTCCTCTAAATACCCCTTCCTTAAAGTCCATGTTTTCTGCCATTTTTCTGTAATTTCATAAGGACCCCTATGATGTTTTATACATTTTAACACCCACCTGTTAACTGTCAGGACTGACACTTGCTTCACGCTTAGTAAGCATTTTGACTAAATTACTAATAGTTACAAAAAGGAAATATCAGGCACTCATCACATTTGATGCTCCACCTTGAAGTTGCTTCTGCAGCTTCCAGTTCAGGTCTTCTGGTCCACGGCACAGTCTTTTTTTCCATTTTCTGGTCTCCAGATAATTCTGGGGTTCCAAAACTTCTTCAATTTGTGGGTCATACTCTTAAACCACCACCAGATTTTGGAGTCACAGCACTGCTTCAGGGTCCTCCTCACATGACTCATGATTACTGTCATCACTGCCTTCTGTTACTGAACCCAAAAATGCTCTTCTGGTGACTTGGATGGCATCAATGTGTTGTCATATATTATGAAGGGAAGTTTAGCTGTTAAGACTAGATTCATTCATTATTCAATTTGGAAGCATGGGTATAGTTTAGAACACACATTATTGCATGCATGGAAGCTACCTAGGAGAACATTATAGATTGGACACATGATGGATTGTGTAGTGTCTGTATGCTTGATATGGAGTATCTTAAATGGGACTCTGAGGGCTGTTGTTCATTGCAATATTTACAAATACTCGATTTACAAATACTAGATTTTTGTCATTTATTGCAAGTATTTTTTGGACTGTTCTGGAATCAAATAAGGGTCTCTCTCTAGATGAACCAAGCTGCTGTGGGAAAATTTATTTCTTGGATAGAGGAGTTTTACACTCCATATTGGCCTAGGAACTCTTGCCTCAACAACAATAATTATAGCAATATATTATTAAATAAATAAACAGAAAATGCAGCGCTAATGACATAAAATTGATGACCAGTGAAACAGTCAATAAATTATAGATGAAAATGCTCAATGGAGTGCTGAGATGAATGATGCTAATCGCGTCTAAATATGACACGTAAAGTGCGGCAATAACAACCAATAATGGCGTACACATCCAATATATCAAAAGGATGTAAAATACCAAATAATAAATATCTAAAAACAGTAATCAATAAAAACAAAAGTGTATAAATATATAAAGGTAAGTAAACAATGCGCTGTGGAGCGCTATGATAAAGGTGCTATTAGCGTCTAGATATGATGCATAAAGTGCAATAGTGACATCTCATAATAAAAAACGTCCAATATATCTGAAAGGTGAACTTCCGTGCTTCCAGCGGATGTAACGAATGATTAAAAACGCTACCCAAACGCCTCTCTGCCGCCTGCACACAACGCTAGTGTGAACGTAGCCTTAAATTAGTCCCTTATATATATGTGTAATTGTTTATTTTTAGCTACTTAAGAATACATGGCATATTTTGCCTCCTCTCAAAGCTGTTTCACAAGCACTTCCCAAAAGGTAACAGCAGCCAGAGTCTTCATAAGCTGTTAAGCATTAAGAACTAATAGAGATGTAAATCCCTTTTAAGAATTGAACAATATGTAAAAAAAAACAGCTCATAAGCCCATTTCCCTATTAGGCAAAGGAGTGCAGGACTAAATAAAAAGGAAAGAGAGAGAAAGAGAGCAGAGGACACCTACCACTTTCCACCTGATAACAAGTCTTAACCGCAAGCTTAAAGTCCTTTATCCAGCAAGTCACTCTTATGTAAAAGACACTTCCATCGCCATAAAACTGGGGCCAGCCCATCCCCAAATATATCCCCCTATAAATTGGCTGCCAAGGCTGGCCAGCTGTAGACGCCACCCAGCATCCCGGAGGCTCCAAGATGGCTGACGGAGCATCACCGCTCAGTATGCATGTGCGGGTGGGCCAAAAGGATGACAACATCCTTCCCTGGTGGCCTGGGCACCAGAGGTGCTCAAGCGAGGTACCGAATAGACCGCGCATGCGCATCATCACACCACTCATATAAAACCAATGATATATCTTGTCCAACCTACAAATGGTGTCCTACTAATTGAGTATAGGGTCCAGCCCTGGTGTCATTAACAAAGAACTCTGGGAGGGCTTCCCCTACAGGGCACTTAGAAAAAAACCTCCATTTAAAATACAAGTTAACAAACAAAACAAAACCATAGTGCAATTTAACACCAGAAACAATTTACCAGAACATAATTATACAGGTGAAACTCAAAAAATTAGAATATCGTGCAAAAGTTCATTTATTTCAGTAATGCAGCTTAAAGGGTGAAATTACATGCAAAGCAAGATAGTTCAAGCTCTGATTTGTCATAATTGTGATGATTATGGCTTACAGCTCATGAAAACCCCAAATCCACAATCTCAGAAAATTAGAATATTGTGAAAAGGTGCAATATTCTAGGCGCAAAGTGTCCCACTCTAATCAGCTAATTAAGCCATAACACCTGCAAAGGGTTCCTGAGCCTTTAAATGGTCTCTCAGTCTGGTTCAGTAGGAATCACAATCAGGGGAAAGACTACTGACCAGGGGCGGACTGACCATTCGGGCATTTGCTGAGGGCTCGGAGTCAGTTGGGGGCCCGTGAGAGGGTCACTGTCCAGTGACAGTGTGGGGAGTGGAGGAGGAGGCAGTCTCAGATCCCGACCCAGAAGTAGCTCACTTGTCACTTCACATGGTGGCAGAGTGAGTCGGGTGACGGGTCCGGACACTGTGCTGGTGATGGAGCCGGTCGGCAGTGGGAAGGTGAGAGGTATATCATCCATGGGTGTGGGATGTTCACTGCACACACCCTGCCCCATGCATGATATGTAGCAGGAACAAAGTCGGAGGCGATCAGTGCAAGGGAGGGACAGTGACAGCACTGATCTCCCTGAATAGATTTCAATGAAGCAGCTGAAAGCTGCGGGAGGGAGAGACTTTCAGCTGCCTCGCTGAAATCCATGCAGGGAGATTGGTGCTGTCACTGTCCCTCCCCTGCACCGATCATCCCTTACTGTGACTTCCCTCCTGGGCCCCCCCCCTCCTTTGTGATCCTCAGCCCCCTCCCCTCGCAGGTCTCTGATGCCTCATCTTCTCTGACAGTGTCCAGCCCCTCCCCCCATCCTCCACAGCAGAGGAGAGAGGATCTTCTCTGCCTCTCCTGTCCAGATCAGTCGGCAGCTTTGTGATTCTGCCTACCCCCCCCCTCTCTCTCCCTTTCTCTCCCTCCCTTTCCCTCTCCCCTTAATTTTCTTCCTTCCTCCTTTCTTCATTTCTTCCTCCCCTTTTCTTCCTTCCTTTTTTCCCTACCTTCTTTCCTTCATTCCTTCATCGATTCCCTCCATCATTTTTCTTCATTCCTCCCTTCCTTCCCTTCTGATCCTTTATTCCTTCCTCTATCCATTCCCTCCCTCCCTTCATTCTTTCCTTCCTTTCCTCCCTCCTTCTCTCCCTTCCTTCCTTCCTCCATCCATTCCCTCCCTCCCTTCATTCTTTCCTTCCTTTCCTCCCTCCTTCTCTCCCTTCCTTCCTTTTGCTCTCCCTCCCCTTCTTTCCTTCCTTCCTTCATCTCTTTCATCCCTCCTTTTTCTTCCTTCCTTCCTACCCTCCTTTCTTCCCCCCCTTCCTTCATTCCGTCATCCATCCTCTTTCTTCCTTCCTTCCTTCATTCCCTCCCTCCCTTTTCTTCCTTACCTTCATTCCTTCCTCTATCCCCTCCCTTCATTTTTTCCTTCCATTCCTTCTTGTCCTTCAATCATTCCTTCCTTTTTCCCTTCCTCCCCTTTCCTTCATTCTTTCCTCTATCCATTTCCTTCCTCAATCCATTCCCTCTCTCCCTTTTCTTTCTTCCTCCATCCTCTCCTTTCCTCCATTTCCTCCCTCCTTTTTCTTCCTTCCTTCCTCCCTCCTCATCCTTCATTCTGTCACGTACCTGATTGGAGACTGAAATGACAAGGTCGACCTCACTTGTGTCACTGAAAGTGGAACAGAGGGTGTCTAGGGACCAGGGGGACAAGAGCGCCAGCAGATTTTGTTTGCAGGTCTTGCAGTTGGAGACTTTGGAAGACTGATGAACCTCCGATTCAGGTCAGGAACAAGCCGGGTCAGCAACAAAGAAATCACATAGGAATGAGCAGGAAACGGGGAACAGCTGAAGACCAGTCAGCACTCAGCACAGGCAGTGTCAGGAATGGACTGGCCAGCAATAGTGGGACTCAGCTGCCTTATGAGCTGCAGTACCAGGGCTGGCCAGCGGGTGCTCCCAGCAATCAGAGACTCAACCTTGCAGCCAGTCAAACACCTGGAACTAATTATACTGGTGTATTTAAGGGACATTCAGACCTGCAGACTCTGCCTTGGTGTTGTGTTTCTCTTGGGCCCTGTATCCTGTTCCTGCTCTCTGTTCCTGTCTGATTCTCTGCTGACCCTGCTCTGATCCCTTGCTTGTCTGACCATTCTCCTCTGCCTGACCCTCTGTACCACGCTGCCCGCTACCTGCTGAACCTGGCCTGTGACCCCGATCATTCTCCGCTTGCTCCTCCTGTACCTACCTGCCCGACTGATATTGACCCGGCCTGCCTGACGACGCTTGCATTGTATGTACTGTTATCTGTGGGTGGTTGGTTGGTTTGTTTGCACTGTGTTATGTTTTAGTATTGCACTGCGTTTATGTTTGTATGGTTAGTGTTAATAAATTACATTGTTTATAACATATCTGAAGTCTGCGTTTCCCTGCGTCAGTCACACACCTCTGGTCATACCCGGGAGCCCTGACAGGCAGAGGCACCTTTTAAATAGTCCGTCTGGCGCCAATCTTCACCGTGCGTATGCGTGATCGTGCAGTTCTGTGCACATGC
This sequence comes from Staurois parvus, assembly GCF_062004578.1. Taxonomy (NCBI): domain Eukaryota; kingdom Metazoa; phylum Chordata; class Amphibia; order Anura; family Ranidae; genus Staurois; species Staurois parvus. The sequence continues at coordinate 9,721,682 of NW_028317855.1, read as the reverse complement.
ATACGTCTATTCACCAGCTGTGTCACGGGAATTCCTTTACACATTCCTTCCTCCATTTTCTTCCTTCCTTCCTCCATTTCCTCCCTCCCTTTTCTTCCTTACCTTCATTCCCTCCTCCATCCCCTCCCTTCATGTTTTCCTCCCACCCCTCCTTCCTTACCTCCTCTTTCATCATTCTCTCTTTCCCTTTTTATTCCTTCCTTTCTCCCCTTCCTTTTCCTTCATTTCTTCCTCCATCCATTTTTTTTCTTTCCTTCATTCCTTCCTTCCTCCATTCATTCATTCCCTCACTCCCTTTTCTTCCTTCCCTTCCTTCTTCCATCCCCTCCCTTCATTCTTTCCTCCCACCCCTCCTTCCTTCTCTCCCCTTCCTCCCTCCATCCATCCATAAAACATTAATCTGTAAAAAAAATTATAAAATTGTAAAAAAAATAAATAAAAAATAATACTAATAAAAATGAAGAACTACTGACACCACCTACTGACACCATCCTACACATAATACCCACCGCCATCCACTCCGCACTCCTCTCCCTGTACATACTACCCACCGCCATACATTCCATACTCCTCTCCCTGTACATACTACCCACCGCCATCCACTCCGCACTCCTCTCCATGTACATACTACCCACTACCATACACTCCACACTCCTCTCCCTGTACATACTACCCATCGCCATACACTCCCTGTACATTCCCTATTTAACATTACCTCATTCTGTACTATATAAGTAATCTCAGACACTATTTAACCACACCCCTTTTAAGCCATGCCCAATTATTGGCGCAATTTAAAACACACCCCTCCTCTCTCATGCCTTCCTCTCTCTCTCTCTCTTTCACACACCTCCTCTTTTTCACCCTCTCACTCCCCTCTCTCTTTCACTTCCCCCACATGGCAGCCATCTTTAAACCTGAAAGTGCTCAGTGGCTTCTACGGAAAGAAGCCGGGAACATTCATGCAGTCTTTGCTGCAGTAAATATGTAAATGCCCCTTCTATGCAGCTGAGCTGCCATATGTAGGTAGGGTGTTGTGTGGGTGTGCTTGAATGTAGGTGGGGGCACAGGGGGCCCCATTATCTCTTACTGCCCGAGGGCCCCATGAGTTGTCAGTCCGCTACCCTGCTGCTGACCTGACAGTTGTGCAGAAAACCATCATTGACAACGTTCAATAGGGAGGGAAAGCCTCAAAAGGTAATTGCAAAAGAAGTTGGATGTTCCCAAAGTGCTGTATCAAAGCACATTAATAGAAAGTTATGTGGAAGGGAAAACTGTGGAAGAAAAAGGTGCACAAGCAGCAGGGATGACCGCAGCCTGGAGAGGATTGTCAGGAAAAGGCCATTCAAAAGTGTTGGGGACTTTCACAAGGAGTGGACTGAGGCTGGAGTCAGTGCATCAAGAGCCACTACACACAGGCGGATCCTGGACATGGGCTTCAAATGTCATATTCCTCTTGTCAACAACAACAAACAACGTCAGAAGTGTCTTACCTGGACTAAAGAAAAACAGACCTGGTCTGTTGCTTAGTGGTCCAAAGTCCTCTTTTCTGATGAGAGCAACTTTTGCATCTCATTTGGAAACCAAGGAGCCAGAGTAAGGTGGAAGAATGGAGAGGCACACACTGCAAGATGCTTGAAGTCCAGTGTGAAGTTTCTACAGTCTGTGTTGATTTGGGGAGCCATGGCATCTGCTGGTGTTGGTCCACTGTGCTTCATTAAGTCCAGGGTCAACGCAGCCGTCTACCAGGAGATTTTGGAGCACTTCATGCTTCCTTCCACAGAGAAACTTTATGGGGATGCTGACTTCATTTGACTTGGCACCTGCCCACACTGCCAAAAGCACCAAAACCTGGTTCAATGACTGTGGGATTACTGTGCTTGATTGGCCAGCAAACTCGCCTGACCTGAACCCCATAGAGAATCTATGGGGCATTGCCAAGAGACTAGAGAGCAGGAGGTTGTGGGAGGAGCAGAGAGGACGGTTTGGGTGATATTTGGAGACAAGATTGGTGATGTAATTTGTGGCAGAGTTATAAATGATTTTACAGTATGTCTGCTGTCCCTGACTTTCTCCTGTAGTATGTCTGCGGTCTCTGAATGTCTCCTGTACTATGTACGCAGTCTCTGACCATCTCCTGTAGTATACCTGCAGTCACTGACCCTCTCCTGTAGTATGTCTGCAGTCTCTGACTGTCTCCTGTAGTATGCCTGCAGTCTCTGACCTTCTCCTGTAGTATGATTGCATTCTCTGACCTTCTATTGTAGTATGTCTGCAGTCCCTGACCTTCTCCTATAGTATGGCTGTAGTATCTGACCATTTCCTGTAATACATCTGCAGTCTCTGATCATCTCCTGTATTATGTTTGCAGTCTCTGGCCTTCTCCTGTAGTATGCCTGCAGAGATTGCAAACATAATACAGGAGATGGTCATAGACTGCAGACATATTAAGATAGTCAGAGACTGCGGACATACTACAGGAGATGGTCAGAGACTGCAGGCATACTACAGGAGAAGACCAGAGACTACAGTCTCTGACCTTCTCCTGTAGTAGGATTGGAACACACGCCATCTGGAGGATTAACCACCATAGCAGCGGCCATTTTGTTCACCATACAAGCAACAAGGCTGAATACACCAGGTGCCAGGTTATGGGTACCGTATTTTCCGGTGTACAAGACGACTGGGCGTATAAGACGACCCCCTACTTTTCCTGTTAAAATATAGGGTTTGGGCTATACTCGCCGTATAAGACTACCCCTCTTCCAACGCACACCAAATAAAAATTAAAAAACATCAGATTTGATTTCAGTATGGTATGGTATTCCAATGATGGGGCACGATTCCTCGCTCTGACACCAATGATGGGGCACGATTCCTCGCTCTGACACCAATGATAGGGCACTCTTCCTCCCACTGACACCAATGATGGGGCACTATTCCTCCCACTGACACTAATCATTAGTGTCAGTGTGTGAGGAATAGTGTCCCATCATTAGTGTCAGTGGGAGGAATAGTGCCCCATCATTGGTGTCAGTGGGAGGAATTGTGCCCCATCATTGGTGTCAGTGGGAGGAATAGTGCCCCATCATTGGTGTCAGTGGGAGGAATAGTGCCCCATCATTGGTGTCAGTGGGAGGAATAGTGCCCCATCATTGGTGTTAGAGCGAGGAATCATGCCCCATCATTGGTGTCAGTGGGAATAGCATCCCATCATTGGTGTCCATGGGAGGAATAGCGCCCCATCATTGGTGTCAGTGGGAGGAATCATGCCCCATCATTGGTGTCAGTGGGAGGAATAGCATCCCATCATTGGTGTCAGTGGGAGGAATAGCATCCCATCATTGGTGTCCATGGGAGGAATAGCGCCCCATCATTGGTGTCAGTGGGAGGAATCATGCCCCATCATTGGTGTCAGAGCAACAAATCGTGCCCCATCATTGGTGTCAGTGGGAGGAATAGCATCCCATCATTGGTGTCCATGGGAGGAATAGCGCCCCATCATTGGTGTCAGTGGGAGGAATCATGCCCCATCATTGGTGTCAGAGCAACAAATCGTGCCCCATCATTGGTGTCAGTGAGAGGAATAGCACCCCATCATTGGTGTCAGTGGGAAGAATCATGCCCCATCATTGGTGTCAGTGGGAGGAATAGTGCCCCATCATTGGTGTCAGTGGGAAGAATAGTACCCCGTCAGTGGGGAGAGGAATAGTGCCCCATCGTTGGTGTCAGTGGGAGGAATAGTGCCCCATCATTGGTGTCAGTGGGAGGAATAGTGCCCCATCATTGGTGTCAGTGACACCAATGATGGGACACTATTCCTCCCACTGACACCAATGACACTTGCTGACCCCTATTCCAGTATGGTGCTGCTGCAGCCAGCATATGTGGTTGCAGCAGCACCTCTGCACACTTACCGACTGCTCCCTCACTGCTCCCTCACTCGATTTCCGCGGGTCCGCTCGGCTCCGCCTCCTCGCCCGTGATTGGCCGCCTGTGTGCCTTTCCTGAGCTACAGTTCTGGCGACCAATCACCGGTGAGGAGGCGGAGCTGAGTGGCAGGTTAGAGGGAGTGGCCGGAGTGACTGAAGGAGCAGCGCTTCCTGGATGGATCATCGTGGGAGCCAGGTAAGAGACAGCAGCCCTCTGCCCACCCCTGTACTCAGTGTCCCTTCCGTCGGGTGGGGGGAAAGGCGGCGGCACCGCGCCGCCCCCCTAAAAAGTGCCGCCCTGACGTATACCGGCATATAAGATGACCCCCGACTTTTGAGAAGATTTTCAAAGGTCAAAAAATCGTCTTACGAGTGTAATACTTACAGTTATGTCACACTATTAAAGTAAAAGCAGTTTTACACTATGGGAAGGGTATTTTTATTGTTTTATACATGCTGATTACTTGCTTATTTTGCCTGTGGAGGAGAGGAGAGTGGTATTGAGGAACAACCGGTTACCATTAGCAACGCTGCATACTGGGATAGTCCCAAAAGCACAAACAACCATCCTAGAGATAGGTGGTCATGGGATGACGGTGAATGACCAGAAGTGAAGAAGTCCCGCTGTCTGAATACAATGGCACAGTGGGGAGGAGTCCTTCATTCACATTGCATGTGTGCATAGAAAGTTCTCTTTTTTTTCAGTCAGCTTGCTGGCTGATTTTAAATAAAGTAAACCACCTATGGTCAATGAAAGAAAAAATATGCACCCAGCCAAACATAATGCCCAGTATCTAAATTCCAGCTTGGCAAAATTGCTGGCTTTACAGCCACTCCCATTCCAGCTGGTGAAGTCTACAAACGTTTGTGACTGTGGCTTGTGCTGTACCAAAGGGGCAGTTGTCACAGGTTCCAGCTTCAGTTTTTTCCCCAGACGGTCATCTCTGCCCTCCCCCATCATGTGGAAGGTAATGTGGGTATGTACTGGGCCACATGGTCAGGACAGGGTCTACATTACCACTGACATGTGAATAAGGAAGCATGGGCAGGGATGGTATATCTCTTTCATGTCCCACTGGGTAACTTTGTAGGATGAGGAACACATTCTGCATTCTGAAACTTGGCAATGGTGACAAGTCAGTCACCCCCACCCAATCCTCCTCAATGCACTTTTCCATTAAGTATTTTTCAGAACCACAGGTTCTCCTAAGCATTCAAGAGGCTATGAGATGGCTAAGGCAAAATACTGTAACACAGTTTTTCAGCTGTTATGTCCCAAGGACAGGAGCACTACTGTCCGTCATGGAGAAACCACACGTGCCATTCATAGGCACTCTCTGAGTTGGTATTCTCACACGAAGGACATTCCATTATTCAGGAATAATTATATGAACTTATTTTAGCACCATTTACCATTTTACATCATTATTGCAATTATTTGCACTTTTTGGTTTTTACATGCGTTCATTATTGATCACATGCATTTATAGCGCTGCATTTGACTTTAACATAGAATAGTTACCTGATTAAAGACAATGGAGATATATAATTATATTGGGAAATTAGAACTAGACAATCCAAATTATATAAGTGTGAAAATGTTTAACATTTGAAAACAGAATGTATGACATTCATTAGTAAATGCATTAGTTGTCTGATCATTTTGGAGAAACAGCAAAAAAAAAAAAAACCCAATTCTAATATAGGTGTACTATTTGTTACATTCTAAGTATTCTCTTATGCTAACACAAAAATGCCAATGCTACAAAGCCCGCTTGTGCGCCATCTACATATCCGGTATTGCACCTAAAAATGTGCCAGACGCGATTCCACATTTACTAATAGCAAAGTAGACATTCGTCAATGAGATTGCTAGACGCTGCTCAGAAGACTGACAGGTCTTGATTGATTTAACTGAGTCTGCCTGAATGTTTAGAGTCTGCTGTTAGACTCAAGTCTTAGTAAATCAGGGCCACTATGTCCACTGGACACAGCGGAGGACTGATCAATGTACCAGGCCAGTCCCAGTAACGTGATTGCTGTGACCAATCACAGCAATCACCTGAAAGTTGTACACAATGAATGGCTTACATTCATAGCCATTCATTGCGTACTATTGTGAGGATCTCTGTGATTGCTCACAGTGATCACATGGTACAGAAAAGGTCAATCACAGTGCATCTGTACCATGTGATAGCTGTGGTCAAAACACAGCTATCACAATACTAAACAATGCTATTATGAATTTCATCCATTCATTTGCAATTGCTTATAACAGTGATAATCACGGTTATAAGCAATTATACTGTAAAAAAATCCTGATCACTTCCCCATAGTACAGTGTCACTGTGGTAACACTGCATTGCTCTGGTCACAATGCAATTGTTAAAAAAAAGAAAAACGTTGTAAAAATAAAAAAGTAAAAATGCAAACAAAAATTTTTTTTTTACATGTCACTAGTCAATAACCCTGATCATCACCACACCAGTCATAAGATTATGCTGTACTGTTCTGATGACAGTATGTAAAAAAAACTATTAAAAAAAAACAAATTCGGTTTTATTTCATTTCTCCATTTTGTTAAAAACTTTTGGTAAAAAGTTACAACTTCCAAAAACTCACCATGCCTCTTACTAAATACCCTGGACAGTCTACTTTCCAAAAAGGGGTCATTCGGGGAGTATTTGTACTGTCCTGGCATTTTAGGGCCTCAAGAAATGAGATAAGCAGTGAGTACATCAGGACTGATCAATTTTCAAATACTGCATACCATAGTTTGTAGATTTCATACAGACTAAAAAATACACACTAATTTGGGTTATTTTTACCAAAGAAAAGTAGCAGAACACATTTTGGTTTACATTTATGAAGAAAAATTATTTGCAAGATTTTATAACAGAAACATGTTTTTTTTTAATTTTTGGTATTGTTTTGTCTATATACCCCCCCCAAAAAAAAAAAAAAAAAAAAAAAAACAGTGGTGATTTCATACCACCAAAAGAAACATCTACAGTGCATTCAGAAAGCATTTACAGCGCTTAACTTTTGCCACATTTTGTTATGTTACAACCTTTTTCCAAAATGGATTCAATTATTTTTTTTCCTCAACATTTTACAAACATTATACCATAATGACAACGTGAAATCAGTTCATTTTGAAATCTTTGCAATTTATTAAAAATGAAAAACGAAAAAAAAAAAAACACATGTACATAAGTATTCACAGCTTTTGCTCAATACTTTGTTGAAGCACCTTTAGCACCAATTACAGCCTCAAGTCGTTTTGAGTATGATGCTATAAGCTTGGCACACCTATTTTTGGGCAATTTCTCCCATTATTCTTTGCAGTACCTCTCAAGCTCCATCAGGTTGGATTGGGAGCGTCAGTGCACAGCCATTTCCAGATCTCTCCAGAGATGTTCAGTTGGGTTCAAGTCTAGGCTCTGACTGGGCAACTCCAGGACATTCACAGAGTTGTTATGTAACCATTCCTGTGTTATGTTGGCTTAAGAATGATCGCCCCAGTTTAAGGTCGAGAGCGCTCTGGAACAGGATTTCATCAAGGATGTCTCTGTACATTGCTGCATTCATCTTTCCTTCAATCCTGACTAGTCTCCCAGTTCCTGCCACTGAAAAACATCCTCATAGCATAATGCTGCCACCACCATGCTTCACTGTAAGGATGGTATTGGTCAGGTGGTGAGTGGTGCCTGGTTTCCTCCAGACATGATGCTTGGCTTTCAGGCCAAAGAGTTCCATCTTAGTTTCATCAGACCAGAGAGTTTTGTTTCTCATGGTCTGAGTGTCCATCAGGTGCCTTTTGGCAAACTCCAGGCAGGCTGCCATTTGCTTTTTACTGAGGAGTGGCTTCCATCTGGCCACTCTACCATACAGGCCTGATTGGTGGAGTGCTGCAGAGATGGTTGTTCTTCTGGAAGGTTCTCCTCTCTCCACAGAGAAATGCTGGAACTCTTTCAGAGTTACATTCAGATGCTTGGTTACCTCCCAGGCTAAGGCCCTTCTCCTTTGATTTCTCATTTTTTCCGGTGGTCCTCTCTTGAAAGATTCTTGGTGATTCCAAACTTCTTTCATTTATGGATGATGGAGGCCACTGTGCTCATTGGGACCTTCAATGCTGCAGACATTTTTCTGTACCCTTCCCCAGATCTGTGCCTTGATACAATCCTGTCTCAGAGGTCTACAGACAATCCCTTGGACTCCATGGCTTGGTTTGTGCTCTGCCATGCACTGTTAACTGTGGGACTTTATATAGACAGGTTTATGCCTTTCCTAATCATGTCCAATCAACTGAATTTTCCACAGGTGGACTCCAATCAAGTTGTGGAAACATCTCAAGGATGATCAGTGGAAACAGGATACACCAGGGCTCAATTTTGTCATGGCAAAGGCTGTGAATATTTATGTACATGGGTTTTTTTTTCATTTTTTATTTTTAAGAAATTGCAAAGATTTCAAAATGAACTTCTTTCATGGTGTCATTATGGAGTATTGTTTGTAGAATGTTGAGGAAAAAAATGAATGTATTCAATATTGGAATAAGGCTGTAACATAACAAAATGTGGAAAAAGTTAAGCGCTGTGAATACTTTCTGGATGCACTGTATTTAAATGTTCAGTATTAATGTGCTTAAATACTGTCCATGGATTTAGTAGAATATTTTGCTGGCTTTTTCTATGAAATAATACTCTCTAGTGATTTCAAGCTGCATGATGTCTCTCTTTTATTAAAGGTTACCTAGTAAAAATGCTCAAATACTGTGCACTTTTTGTTAAATACTGTGAATATTTTTCTGGCTTTTTCTGTGAAATTATGACACTCTGATGTTGATTTATTGTCTAAAAGCTGCCTGGTGACTTCCTGACAATAAGTACCTTAGTAAAAGTGTACAAATACTGTGCCCGGAGTTAGTATAATATTTTGCTGGCATTTTTCTGTAAATTAATATACTATAATGTTGATGCATTTTATTATAGTCTGCCATGTATCCCTCTGTTTAAAAATGTTTCCTAGTAAAAGCATCTAAACACTGTGCATGAAGTAAATACAATATGTTGCTGTTTTGTTTTCTGTAAAATAATATACTCTGGTGTTGATTTTTTAAATCCAAGGTTCCTGGTGTCTCTCCTTCTCAAAGTACTGCCTAGTAAGCAATTAAATACTGCATATAGAGTTAGTACTATATTTTTCTGGTATTTTTTTCTGGGAAATAATACACCCTAATGCTTTTTTTTTTATTCAAAGCTGCATGATGTCTATCCTTTTTGAAAACAGGACCTAGTAAAAGTGTTTAAATACTGAGCCTGGTATCTATAGAATATTCTTCTGGCTTTTTATTCTGTGAAATAATACAGCCTAATGTTAATTTCTTACAGTAATTTCAAGCTGCATGGTGCCTCTCTATTAGAAAAGGTTGCTTAGTAATAATGCTCAGATACATTTTGATGTATTTTCCGTGAAACAACGATATTGTAATTTTGGTTTCTTGTGCAAAAGCTTCCTGTTGTTTCCTGCCAAAACGCAGCTTGGCTGAAGTGCATAACCACAATGCCTGGAATCAGTAAAATATTTTGCTTGTTTTTTTTTCTGTAAAATAACACACAATTTTTTTTTTTATTATAAGCTGCCTGGTGTCCCTCCTTTTCCAAATTTGGCCTAGCAATAGTGCCTAAATGCTCTGTACATAATTAGTATGGTATTTTGTTGTCTTTTTTTCTGTGAAATTATTACACTTTAAGGTTATTTGTTTAATTAAAAGCTGCACAATGTTTCTTTTTTTAAAATGTGCTTAAATCCTGTGTATGAAATCAGTAAAATATTGTGTTGCCTTTTTCTGTGAAACAATTATACTCTAAGGTCACTTTATTGAGTAAAAGCTGCTTAATGTTTCTCCTTTTTGTTGAAAGCACAATCATATAGTAACATAATGCGACTTACATATGATATCAATATGCACCATACAGCAGCAAAACCCTCCGTATGTAAGGGGTAGGCCTCCTCTGTATGTTCCCCAAAGCAAGAGGCCACTCGACAGGCCAGATATGAGGGTGCAAAAAATGGCTGAAGGTTCAAAACCTCAATGGTCTAAAATCAGGAAATTACAAGTAATATATACTAGGGTGCAGCCCAAAAATTTTTAGTAACATATATATACTTGCAAGAGAAATAAAATTTCTCCTAAATTGGGGAGAATAGGCACCTGGGCCTGCCCGTCAATTATTTGGGCGTATCACAAAAGTGTAAGCCCAACCTTTCACCAAAAGGCAGGTCTAAGGGTGTAAATATAAATAAAAAGTTTATAATCTTATGCATCTCTTAATGTATATTAATTCTTCCCAATAAGTTTAAAAAGGCATCTTACCAAAAAGCTCATTTTTATATTATGTTAATATATGATTGTGCTTTTTTTTCTTTTTTATAATTATATGTTGTAGTACAAATGATTTTACCAATATGTGTTTGGAATCTCTGTGCCTTTAAAGTCCATTCGCAACCTTTTTCCCGCCCTTTCCCCTTCAAATTTTGATTATTACAATTAGGACGTGGCACTCAAATTTTACTTTAGTTCTGGAAGTGATCTGGCACCCGGATACACTCCAACTTCTTCCTGTGTTCTATTTTTAACTGCTATCCTTAGCCTATACTCATCACCAAGCACACATTTCTTGGCATCGGGTGTTATTTTAGATCCAAATGACACAAGACAAGGGTGTTCGCTTTCCCCATTAATATTTGCTATGGTTATGGAACCCTTTGGCACAGGCAATTTGCTCTGATCTCATGGTTTCAGTTGACAAAATGGAACACCAAAAATTGGCCTCTACTCAGAGGATGTCATAATTTCTCTAACACAACCTGAACAATCACTTCCTGAAATTCAATGCATATTAGATCATTTTAGCGTAATTTCCCTGTATAACATAAATCACGTACGTAAATCACAGTAAATCATTTGTTAGTGGTAGACCTGGACAATCAAACCAAACAGAAAATCACTAAATGTTTTCCTTTCTCCTGGGCTCCTGATTCATCCCTTTCTTATTTAGGCACCCAATTGACCTCATGGAGTGTGAATCCTTTAAGAATTAATCCTAAAGACCTCGTAGAAAAGTTAAAACTATCTAGAGACTTAAATCACTCCTTTATCTCATGGACTGGTAGAATCGCATTGGCAAATCACTCCTTTATCTCATGGGCTGGTAGAATCGCATTGGCAAAATTTATTTATTACCACATATTCTTTACATGTTCCGTACCATACCCATCGCATTCCTTCCACAAAGTTGCAAAGGCTCCAAGCAACCATCAATGCTTTTAAATATAAAGTCCTCGGATTGGAAAAAACATTCTTGCTACTCCAATCAAACATGGTGGAATGAGTGCCCCTAATATTCAAGCCTATTATCGTAAATAATATTAGATCAACTTAAACTGTGGTGGCCATCAACAAACTGAAGCTGCGGTGTTATCCACAGCACAAAATTGCTTCTTAGTGCCACAATATTGGCCTTCAAACCTCAACGCTATCTACTGGATATGATAACAGCATCTCTAAGGGTGTGGATGGCTATTCCACAAATTTCAAAAGATCTACCTTTTAACACTATTACCTGGAACTCATACTTTCAGATCTTTCTCTTCAACCTTGGATAGAGGTAGGTATTCTTACCATTGGGAACTTATACTCCTCATCAGGCATATTGCCCTTTGTGGCTTTAAAAAACAGCTATGGGATATCCTCCAAAACTTTCTTCATTTATCTTAGGATCTGGTCTCTTCTCTCTAAAATTGTGGTCCACAAATGACAGGCTATCAAACTCTATACTAAAGTTTTATGAAACACAAAATAGAGCTATCAAGGGAATTTCGCTCATCTACAGGCTCCTTACAAAACCCACATTGTGTGTACCAATTGAATATTGGTCCTCTTACACAAACAGTGCAGCATAAGGGCTTGGTACTGCTGATCCTGAGGTAGAGCATTAACGCACTGGGAATCCCTGCAGAAACTCCTCTTTAAAAGGTATTACAAACCTACTAGGCTGCCTGAGATCTACCCTAATACATCTCCCCTATGTTGGAGGAATTTCGGCCTACCAGGTACTCATTTTTACATATGGTGGGACTGTCCTTCTATTAAACTCTTCCCACCCGGCCTATGGTTGAATGGCGGCCGGCAAAATCCCTTACCTTTCCTGCAGAGCCGCCCAGCAGTGCGATCTGTCACCGGCCGTGTACCTCGGACACGGCCGATGACAGATCTGAGTACTGGCCCCGTTGCCGGTACCATGTGACCTGCTGTGACCAATCACAGCAGGTCACATGACAATTGTATACAATGGGTGGCTTCATTCATGCCATCCATTGTATACTAGTGTGTCTAGCTGTGAATGGTCACAGCGATCACATGCACAAGCTGGGCCAATCACAGCCCAGCTGTGTCATGTGATTAGCCGTGGCCAAATCACAGCTAAGCACAAAAAAAAAAACCTTGAATGAATCGATGTCATTCAGGTAAATGCTTGCTTATAGCAAAGTAATTCTTTGCTATAAGCAAATTGTGTAAAAAAAAAAAAAAATACTGATCACTTCCCCAAAGTAGTACAATGTTACTATGGTAACATTGTACTACTTTGGTCATAGTGAAATATGAAAAAAAAATCTTAAAAAAAAGAAACACAATGTAATAAAAAATAAAAAATAATAAAAAAAAGTTTAAAAATTATAATTTTTTTTCATACTGTCACCAGTCAGTGTCCCTGATCACCACCATGCCAGTTATATGATGACGCTGTACTGCACTGGTGACAGTATGTAAAAAAAAAAAAAACGAAAATAATTTTTTGAATTGTTTCATTTTCCGAAAAATTATGACAAAAAAAAATACAAACTTCAAAAAACTCTCTATGCCTCTTATGAAGTACGTTGTACTCTCTACTCTGCAAAAAGGGGTCATTTGGAAGATAGCTGTACTGTTCTGACATTCTTGGACCTCAAGAAATTAGATTGGCTGTCAGTACGTCAGGATTGATCAATATTCAGATATATACCATGTTTTGTGAACTCTATAACTTTCCTACAAAATACATCCTAATTTGGGTTATTTTCACCAAACACATGTAGCATAATACATCTTGGCCTAAATTTATGAAGAACAATTATTTATTTGCAAACTTTTATAACAGAAACAAAGTAAAACATGATTTTTTTTCAAACTTTTCAGTATTTTTTTGTTAATTTAGCAAAAAATAAAAACCCCAGTGGTGATTAAATACCACCAAAAGAAAGCTTTAGTTGTTTGAAGAAAATGATAACATTTTAGTTTGGGTACAATGTTGTATGACCGTGCAATTGTCATTCAAATTGTGAGAGCGCTGTAACCTGAAAATTGGCCTGGGCAGGAAGGAGGTAAAAGTGCCCTGCATGGAAGAGGTTAAAGACTGCTGGACACAAATATTAAAGTTCATTAAAACTCAATCCCTTCCAATCTGTCCCCACTGGATCTTCTTATGGGCTTGGCAATTCGCTCGTGGCCCTTGTACGTATGAATGTGAGTTAGGAACCTTAGGTTGTACGCTCCTTGAGGGTTAGGGACTGATGTGAATGTACAATATATATATCTATATACATGTAAACCGCTGCATAAAATTGATGGCGCTATATAAGTACCTGTAATAAAATAAAATAAATGGTGTGAGGGCATACATTACAGACATTTTTTAAGTTCAGAATTGTTACAGCACAGCAAATACTGTGCAGTTCAACTGAAACATGTGATGGCATATATTTTGTGTATGTATGGGGTTAACTGTACTGACCCCAGTGATCATCATATTCAGTCTGCTGGCAATAAGTTTATTGTTCTGTAGGCTAGAAAATGTGCAGGGTAAGGCAGACAGTGCCATCTTCACATACTGGTGACAGAAACAGTTAGTGGCACCATTGCTGTCAGATATTCATGGTAGTAGCTGGAATCTGACACTGCTCCGTACGTCACAAGACAATTTAGCATTCTAGTAAGTATGCCCATGTTTCCTGGCTGTATAGTATGGGAAATATGAAGTTAATAGGATAGAATGAAAGGAGTGTTTGCTGACAAATATTGTATGATATTGTAGATCGCCCTCGATAAAAATATACTGAATCTAATGTAACCCTTTCACTGCTGGTTTTGAAATTGTGTATTCAATCTAAATACACATTGCCCACCAGTATTGTGAAATGGGATATTGCTATAAACTAGACAGTATTTGCATGTATAAATCATACAATGTATCATGTAAGCTGTGAATGCACCAACTGATTTTAAGTGCGCACTATTGTTTGTTTGTGTGCATATTTCCTCTGAGGTGTTATAATTTTAGATGCCTTTTCTACATTTATTTTGCTGGACGGTGTACTTCCACTACATTAGCTAAATATGACCAGTAATTTTAAGCATACATTCCAGTGTCAGGGTCCTGTTGATGTGGAACTTTCCTTCTTACTCCGAAGCCACATCTCCTCCCTTGTTATGTTATGGCTGATGTAAACTGTTGAAATGGTACTTCACATACTACAGGGTGTCTCTAAAGTCTGGACACATAGGCAAACCGCATATTTTCAATACGTTTCAATACATTTTTCAACAACATTTTATTTCTTTGGAATATTAATCAATAACATCTTCAATGTGATTGCCACCATTTGTGATGCAAAGTTCCATGTGCTTTGCAAAATTCACATGAACCCAATGCATTAACTCCATATTTCCGTCAATCTGAGTACATTCATTTATGATGCGTTCCTTCAGGTGATTCCTATCTGTGATTTTCATTGAGTACACCTTCTCCTTTAGTATACCCCCAAAAAAAGAAGTCAAGGGGGTTAAGGTCCGGTGAGCTTATATAGTGATATATTATAAAAAGTGTTTTACCATTTCTATCTACAGGAGGGAGGAATAACTGTGCATACATGAGCTTGATTATGAGACACAATTTTTATAGGTTGGAAGCCTACTGGAATAGACTGAATTACCAAACACGTTTAGATCACCCACAAAGATTTACAACATAGCTACACCATACAAGATTATGTGTTGCTGTTTTCTTTAACAATATTTGTGAATGATTTTAAATAGAGCATAGTATAAAGTTTGGCATCAAACCCTCTTTTGAATAAATTAAGTTACTATACATGGAAATCTTTAGAATAGGTTATTTTTAAATTATACTGTATTACTGTGTATTCAAGATAAGGTACACTATGCATAGAACTGCACAGATGGGTGAGATGTTTTTGGTTCCAGGGACATAAACTGCTACTATACATAAGTAAATTAATTTATGTAATTTCCATTTTAAGTAAGGTAAAACCGTAATTATGAAATGCAATTTGGGGTTGTTTTACAAGTCCAAATAACCTTGCAGCTTGCTGTGACAAGAAACCATGAATAAAAAGTCCATCACAGTTTTGAGACTAATAGCAACACATGTACTCACAGCAGTCTCTCTACTATCATCAAGCACAGCACTGCTGAGGAACACATGCAGAGAAATGCGCGTCTACACCCCTAGTAACACATTGACAGAAGAGATGGTTATTATACATTTGTTGAACATACTTGTTTTAAATGTACAATAAAATCTACCTCTAGTTTGCAAACTGATACCTTTACATGCATTTCATGGGAAACATGCAACAATGTGCTTCATCTTATTACGACAAATAAACACCCATACTTAATATATGAACTTCTTGCAATATGATATATTACATTTTTCTAAAACAAATAAATAAAGAATTAAAAAGCATGCATTGTATTTTTCAGTATCCAGGATACTCTGTAGCTCGCTGGCTGCTGTCTCTTGAGTTCAGTCCAACTAGGTACATACAGGTAAACCTTTTATCAAAGAATGGGGTACGTCCACATGTGACCTACAGTATTTCTAAAAAAAAATAGCTTGATACCATTCTCGTTCCAGATCAGCATGCATTATAGATTTTTTTTTTTACTGTTTCCGTATAGTCCACTTTAATAATATTAGTATATAATCTACATGAGAAGTGCATGTAAAATCCCTAAAACAATCAGATATATACAAAGAAACATTAGAGAAAATTACATATTTTTTAGGTACACCAAGACTCAGCTGGCATAGTAGAGTATACACTACATAGCAAACCACATTGTAGCACAAACTAATTGAATGTACACTGGATCCTGTGTGTGCATGTCTGCACACATCAGGGTGCACAGTAAATAATGTAAATATTGTAAGATCATCCATATGATCCACTTGACCAGGGATTATTATTATTATGTACTATTATACAGGATTTATATAGCACCAACGCAGCGCTTTATAACATAAGGGCAGACAGTACAATTACAATACAATTTATACAGTAGGAATCGAAGGGCCCTGCTCATTAGAGGTTACAATACAAGAGGGAGAGTCAATAGCTTCAAAAGATAATAACTGTGGGGGATGAGCTGATGGAGAAAACAAAAGTACAGTTGTTAGGTGGGGGCAGGATAGGCTTCTCTAAAAGAAGGGTTTTCAGGGAGAATCTAAAATTGGACAGAGTAAGATATAGACAGGTTCGGGTAAGGAGCTTCAGAGGATAGGAGAAGCTTGGGAGAAGTCCTGGAGGTGAGCATGGGAGGAGGTGACAAGGGAGCTAAAGAACAGGAGGTCTGGGGAGGAACAAGAGAACAATTAGGTTGGTATTTTGAGACTAGGTTAGTGATGTAGCTGGGGGCAGAGTTATGGATGGCTTTATTTTTGTTAATATTTTTAAGAGTGGTAGCCAATGGAGGAATTGGCAGAAAGGGATAGCAGGCACTGAGTGATTGGTAAGGTGGATGAGTATGGCAGCAGCATTTCTGATGGACTGAAGGGGGGATAGCCTATGTAAAGGTAAGCCAATGAGGAGAGAGTTGCAGTAGTAGAGGCAAGAGATGATCAAGGAGTGGACTAGAAGCTTTGTGGTGTCATTGGTTAGTTAGGGGCATATTTTAGAGATATTGGAGAGGTTGAGGCAGCAGGCTTTTGGACATTGGTTGATGTGGGGCTGAAAGTAGGGCTGAAAGAAGAGTCCAGGATTACACCTAGTACCTTGGCATATGGGGACTGGTTGATAGTTGAGCCGTTGATCTTGACAAAGAAGACAGGGGAAGGAGCATGTGGGGAAGGAAATATTTTGAGCTCGGTTTTGGGTAGATTGAGTTTGAGGAAGTGGTGTGACATCCAGTCTGATATGTCCGCTAGAAAATCCATAGAGCATGCAGAGACTGATGGAGTAAGCTGAGAGGCAGAGAGATAGATTTGGGTGTCATCAGCATAGAAATGGTATTGGAAGCCATGGGAGGCTAATAACTGACCCAGGGAGGAAGTGTAGATTGAGAATAGGAGAGGTCCAGGTACAGAACCTGGGTAACCACAACAGAGAAAGGAGGAGGAGAAGGGGAAGTAGAATTGTAAGAGACACTGAAGGAGCAGTCTAGGTAGGATGATAATCAGCGAAGAAGACTGTCATGAAGACCAAAGGAATACAGTTTTTTGAGGGAGTGATCAACCATGTCAAAGGCAACAGAGAGATACATGAGTAGGAGTACAAAATAGTGTCCATTGGATTTAGCTGCAGATCGTTTGTGAGTTTTAGTAGAGAAGTCTCTGTTGGGGGAAAAACCCAGATTGAAGGGGGTCAAGAAGGTTATTCTCAGTAAGATGATCACTCAGTCGATTGTAGACCAGACATTCAAGGAGTTTAGAGATAAAGGGACAAAGGAGATGGGGCATAGGTTATTAAAATTGTTGGGGTCCAAAGAGGGCTTTCTAAGTATGGGGCTGACTAGTGTATGTATAGAGAGTTGGAGAAGATGCCAGAGGAGAAGAAGAGATTGAAGATGTGAGTTAGAGAGCATAGAACAGAGCTAGAGGGTGAACAAAGCTGCAGCCACCAGGATTGTTTATAAAAGACAGACTCCTGCCTGTCAGGTGAAAGCAGTCAGGTGGCTCTGCTGATGATTGCCACATCCCCCGGTGACGGTGCCCCCCCCTGTGGGCACTCTGCCACCATATATCCGGGCTCTGCTTGCCCATTTGCGGGCCCGGGGAGAGCTATAGCGGGTGCTGGCGGGTGGAGGGGAGAGAGGAGAGTGTCTGCTCCCCTCCCCTTCTTTGTGTGACCTGTTAGGCGATGCCCATGAGGTCACTTATGGGTCTTGGCTGTCCCTTTCCTGGCTAGGATAGCAAGGGAAGATGTATAGTAATGCAATGCAAACCGCATTGCAATACATCTAATGGATCGCAGAGGTCTTTTAGACCCCGCATGTCTCAAAAAAGACAACCTGTCATTAAAAAATCATTACATAGGGGATTTTGTGTGATGAAAAAAAAAAAAATGAGAGCGCCCCCCACCACCCCCACATATACGCATGTACGAGCGTAAACACACATGTTGGGGCGCCTACACATGAAAACGTCGATTGCGATACGGATTACATATTGCCGTGCATACTGAAGTAACAGCAATAACTCTAGCTCCAGACCTCCTCCATAATGTTCAAAAGCCCGTATAGGTCATAAGTTTAAGCGTCTATAGAAAATATAGGGTACTGAAATTTTACGCAACTTCATAGGAGCACACAAATTTAAGGTTTGGTATGTTGGGTATCTATTTACCCGGCACAACCTTGCCTTTTATATTTTACCTAAATTATTGCATTTGTTTGCCCTAAAATTCACTTTAGTGTGTTTTTTACTGAAACTTTGCATTTCCTAGACCTTTGCAATAATATGGTGTGACTTAAAAATTGGAACTACCACTATTTTATTCTCTAGGGTGTCTGATTTCAGAAATAATATAATGTTTGGGGGTTCTTTGTAATCTTCAGGCCTAAAACGATTTTTTAGACGTTTGCAGAAAGTGTAAAAATGACTCTGGCAGTGAAAGGGTTAAACCACTAATTCAATTTGGATCTGAGATAGATCCCAAAACTAGATTATTGCAGCATGTGGCAAGAGTGGATGACATAGCAGCGGGATTAGAGGTGTTATCCTTTTGCAATTATAATAAACTTTTTCCTATTTATGTTCTTATTTAAAAAATATGGAATAAGGCAAGGCAACTGCAGGGTGTTTCTGGTTTTATTAGATTTAAGCCTATTTGGAGTAACTATCTGGAGTTGAACTCCTTGCAATATGGGGCCAAGTGGAAACATTTGTTTCATATTTTTACAAATGGTAAACTGTATTCATTCCCTGATTTGCAAGCTAAATTTCACCTCTCACAATACATGCACTTTCACTATTTACAATTGCAACATGCAATTAGAGCTCAGTCAGGAGTTGATCTCTGGGTGCAATCGCCCACCCCCATATTTAACTTAATGTCAGATGTCTCATACAAGGGCTTTATATCCAATAGTTTACTCTGTTACTGAATATCTTTTTGAAAAATTATCCTTCAAGAGCTGCAAGTAGATGGGAAAGAGATGTGGGAGTCTTTGAGGACTCAGTGGGAGGAGGCCCTTCAGGCAGCTTTTCTCTCTTAGGCTCGTTCACACCATGGTGCATTTTTTCTGCACGCGTTCTGCAAGGGCACAACAAAATCAATTGTTCTCTATGTGCCTAAATCACAACACTAGTATCACATGCAGATTTTTTCTGCGCAGGAAGCAACATGTATATAACTCATTGTAATACATACAGTTGCAAGAAAAAGTATGTGAACCCCTTGGGATTACGTGGAGTTTTGCATGAATTGGGCATAAAATGTGCTCTGAACGTTATCTAAGTCACAACAATAGAAGAACACAGTCTGCTGAACATAATACTACACAAACATTAGATGTTGCCATGGTTTAATTGCACATAACATGTAAACATTCACAGTGCAGGGAGGAAAAAGTATGTGAACCTTTGGACTTAATAACTGGTTGACCCTCCTTTGGCAGCAATAACCTCAACCAAACATTTCCTGTAGTTGCAGATCAGACCTGCACAACGATCTGGAGTAATTTTGGACCACTCCTCTTCACAAAACTGTTTCAGTGTAGCAATATTCTTGGGATGTCTGGTGTGAATCGCTCTCTTAAGGTCATGCCACAGCATTTCAATCGGGTTGAGGTCAGGACTCTGACTGGGCCACTCCAGAAGGTGTATTCTGTGCTGTTGCAGCCATTGTTTTGTTGAATTACCTGTATGCTTTGGGTCATTGTCCTGTTGCATCACCCATCCTCTGCGGAGCTTCAGTTGGCGGACAGATGGTCGTACGTTTTCCTGCAAAATGTCTTGATAAACTCTGGAATTAATTTTCCCATCAATGACAACAATCCGTCCAGGCCCTGAGGCAGCCCCAAACCATGATGCTCCCTCCGCCATGTTTTACAGTGGGGATGAGGTTTTGATGTCGGTGTGCTGTGCCTTTTTTTTCTCCACCCATAGTGTTGTGTGTTCTTCCCAAACAACTCAATCTTGGTTTCATCTGTCCACAGTATATTTTGCCAGTAGTGCTGTGGAACATCCAGGTGCTCTTTTGCAAACTTCAAACGTGCTGCAATATTCTTTTTGGACAGCAATGGCTTCCTCCGTGGTGTCCTCCCATGTACTCCATTCTTGTTTAATGTTTTCCTTATTGTAGATGTGTCACCAAAAATGTTAGCATGTGCCAGAGATTTCTGTAGGTCTTTAACTGACACTCTGGGATTCTTCTTTACCTCATGCAGCATTCTGCGCTGTGCTCTTGCAGTCATTTTTATAGGACGACCACGCCTAGGGAGAGTAGCAACAGTGCTAAACTTTCTCCATTTGTAGACAGTCTGTCTTACCGTGGACACATGAACATCAAGGCTTTTGGAGATACCTTTGTAACCCTTTCCAGCTTCATGCAAGACAACATTTCTTGATGGTAGGTCTTCTGAGAGCTCTTTTCTGCGAGGCATGGTTCACATCAGACAGTGCTTCTTGAAACCAGTAAACCCAAAACAGGTGTGTGTTTTTTAAGGGCAGGACAGCTGTCAGCAACACATCCAATATCATCACACTGATTGTAGTCAAGGTTGGCTCACTCCTGGCTCCAATTAGCTCTGGGAGAAGTCATTAAGCTAGGGCCTCACATACTTTTTCCTCCCTGCACTGTGAATGTTTACATGTTATGTGCAATTAAACCATGGCAACATCTAATGTTTGTGTAGTATTATGTTCAGCAGACTGTGTTCTTCTATTGTTGTGACTTAGATGACGTTCAGAGCACATTTTATGCTCAATTCATGCAAAACTCCACGTAATCCCAAGGGGTTCACATACTTTTTCTTGCAACTGTATATGTTTGTTATAGATGTCATGAATTCTTGAACACTTCTGGAGAAGAGATTTTTGTTGATCTCGAAACGCGTCAAGTGCGAACCATGCATGATCCATGATTACATTTGCAATACAATCTCTGATGACACTGCCACAATATGTATTATAGTTTTATATTTATTTTTGAAGATTGAAAAAAATAAAATTTCATACTGTTTTTATAAAAACTCTCTTTTGAATTGTTGAAATTTATCATACAATTAAATTGTGCCGTTAAAGTCCCACCGAAAAAGAGGACTCCCCCCCCTTGTATTCTTTAGGGATGTTGGCACCTTGTGTATTATATCCTTTCCTCTCTCTATTTAGACAAAATTAAGGTGAACAAAACTTCTGGCCCAGACAGGTTTTTGGGGACTATATTTCCTGTCCTCTGCAATCTGTATAATGAAGTTAAGCCAGATTGCCCATTTATCAAGCAATCGCAAGAAGCCCAAATTACGCTTATACCAAAAGACCAAAAGGAACTACTCAATGTTCCAGATATAGACCCATTTCTTTAATAAATGGGCCTAACAATTTTAGCTAAGCTTCTGGCTTCTTGCCTGTAAACCGTGTTACCTTCTTTAATAGACTTGAACCAGGTGGGATTTGTTCCCAATAGGGAAGCATGTGATATTATTATAAAGACGAACCTTCTGATACATCATGCCAAGAGGGCCAGAAGCCCGCTGTGCCTTTTATCCTTAGCTGCAGAGAAGGCTTTTGATCACATGGATTGAAGATTTATGGTAGCATCTTTGAAACAAGTGGGTATAGGTGGGGGGGGGAGTTTATATGAAAAATAATGGCCTTATACACCGCCCCATCTGATAGGATAATGATTAATGGCTTATTATCTTCACCTATTAAAATCTTTTAACGTCAAGGGTTCCCGATGTCACCATACCTCTATATTTTGTCTATGGAACACCTGGAGGTTGCTTTACGGTCTAGTGAGTGCATCCAAGAGGTTCAGGGGGGTAATAGTTCATATAAACACAGTATTTTTGTTGATGATCTATTTTTATACGTAGCTAACCAAAGAGTAGACTTTCCAAATAATCTCTATGAATTGGAACAATTTGGCTTCCAAAGTAACTTTGAAGTGAATGCCACTAAATCACAGTGTCTTATTATTACTTTACCACTTTCTGAAAAAATGTTGGAGGCTACTTTTCCATTCCAATGGGAATCACAATTTCTTAAATATTTAGGTGTGAATATCGCCTCCTCAGAAGATAAAGTTTGTGCATTGAATTATTTGCCCTTACTGAACACCACGATTAGTAAGTTGCAGTCTAGGGCCAAGGGGAAACATTTTTGGCTTTGGAGAATGGCAGTGTATAAGATGGATACCTTGCCCCAATTCTTTTATCTATACCAGATTCACCGCATAGCCCTTCCAGAGCTTTTTCCAGTTCTCTACAATCTAGTCTAATTTGTTATCTTTGGATGAATTCTTCAGGTAGGTTCTGCCATGACACCTTAGTAATGTGGAAGATGGAGGTAGGAGCAGGCCTACCACATATGGAATTGTACCATGTAGCATCCATATTGACTAGAATATTGGACTGGATTTTCCATGGTCAATTAAAACAGTGGGTGTTTCTTAAACAGCAAATAACCTCTGTTCCTTTGACCTTTTTATCGTAGATTGTGCCTTTTTTTTTAGTCCATCTAGATGATCACTTTCACCCCCGACACAATCTTTGTTGAGAGTGTGTGATTCGACTGTTCAAAAGTTTGGTATCTCCTAACTACCAGGTCAGCTCACTACGATTATGGTTAACCTAGAATTTTCTCTGGGTTTATCCTCAGATAGGTTTTTATTATAAACCTTTTCGGATCTCTGCCCTTTTAAACAAGTCCTTGCTGCCAAGGGACTACAACAGCACCTTTCTAACTGGTTCATTACATAGAGACTTACAGTGCCTTGAAAAAGTATTTATACCCCTTGAAATTTTCCACATTGTGTCATGTTACAACCAAAAACATAAATGTATTTTATTCAGATTTTATGTGATAGACCAACACAAAATGGCACACAATTGAGAAGTGGAAGGAAAATAATAAATGGTTTTCAAGATCTTTACAAATAAAATCTGAAAAGTGTGGCATGCATTTGGGTTCAGCCCCCCTGAGTCAATACTTTGTAGAACCACCTTTCGCTGCAATTACAGCTGCAAGTCTTTTGGGGATGTCTCTATCATCTTTGCACATCTAGAGTGTGAAATGTTTGCCCATTCTTCTTTGCAAAATAGCTCAAGCTCTATCAGATTGAATGGAGAGTGTTTGTGAACAGTGATTTTCAAGTCTTGCCACAGATTCTCAATCGGATTTAGGTCTGGACTTTGACTGGGCCATGCTAACACATGAATATGCTTTGATCTAAACCATTCCATTGTAGCTCTGGCTGTATGGTTAGGTTCGTCGTCCTGCTAGAAGGTGAACCTCCGCCCCAGTCTCAAGTCTTTTGCAGACTCTAACAGGTTTTCTTCTAAGATCTCCCTGTATTTGGCTCCATTCATCTTCCCATCAACTCTGCCCAGCTTTTCTGTCCCTGCTGAAGAAAAGCATTCCCACAACATGATGCTGCCACCACCATATTTCATGATGGGGATGGTGTGTTCAGGGTGATGTGCAGTGTTAGTTTTCCGCCACACATAGAATTTTGCTTTTAGGCCAAAAAGTTAAATTTTGGTCTCAACTGACCAGAGCACCTTCTTGTTTGCTGTGTCCCCCACATGGCTTCTTGCAAACTGCAAATGGGACTTCTTATAGCTTTCTTTCAACAATGGCTTTCTACTTGACACACTTACACAAAGTCCAGATTTGTGGAGTGCACGAAGGATAGTTGTCCTGTGGACAGATTCTACCATCTGAGCTGTGGATCTCTGCAGCTCCTCCAGAGTTACCATGGGCCTCTTGGCTGCTTCTCAGATTACTGTCCTTTCCCAGCCTGTCAGTTTAGGAGGATGGCTGAGTCTTGGTAGGTTTACAGTTGTGCCACACTCTCCACTTTCGGATGATGGATTGAGCAGTGCCCCATGAGATGTTCAAAGCTTGGGATATTTTTTTATGATTAGCTCTAGTGGTAGATGCTTTCCAAGTGAGTCCACGCTAGTCAGAAATTCTTTCAGGCTGTGTAGCCCACTTTTATTAAAAGGCAAAAAACAAAAAGAAACAAAAGTCTAAAATAAGCTGTCCCACACAAGGGTTCTTTTCCAATGGTAAAGACAAATGAAAAATTACCATGCCTCCTGGCTACTCCTCATTAGCCCTGCTGGTTAGCAGTACCTCTGCTAATATGGGTCTTCCAGATCACTGGCTAGTCCCAGCACACAGCATTGGACTCCCTCAATGCACACAGCATTGAACTCTTTTGACGCACCCAGCTTTGAGCCCTTCACCGTGCACAATTTCTGTCTCACACATAGACACTCAATGTCAGCCACTGCGCTCCCCCTTGCAACTTTCAGCAAACCATTATATGGGCTGTGAGCATCTTGGCCCACACCCTGCTGTGGACTTAAATCTCTGGACACTGGATTGGAGATTTCTTCCCTCCAAAGGCACTTTGAAATCTCAAAACTACGGAGCCCCATCCAGAAATATAAAAATCTGAAGAAACCTGCAACAGCAGTATTCTCCACTCAAAATCTACACTCTGCAGTTCTGTATTTCGCACATGCGCAGACCTTGTGTCCATTACCAGACCACTTCTATCTGCTTTTATCCTGTGACAGGGCCCTGCGCTGTTACATTATCCACAACTTTTTCATTGACCTGTCTAGTGTGATGCATGGCCTTCATGATGATGTTTGTTCACTAATGTTCTCTAACAAACCTCTGAGGGCTTCACAGAACAGCTGTATTTATACTGAGATTAAATTACACACAGGTGGACTCAATTTACTAATTAGGTGACTTCTGAAGGCAATTGATTCCACTAGATTTTAGTTTAGTATCAGAGTAATAGTGGCTGAATACAAATGCATGCCACACTTTTCAGATATTTATTTGTAAAAAATTTTGAAAACCATTTATCATTTTTTTTTCACTTCACAATTATGTGTCACTTTGTGTTGGTGTATCACATAAAATCTGAATAAAATACATTTACATTTTTGGTTGTAACATGACACAATGTGGAAAATTTCAAGGGGTATGAATACTTATCAAGGCACTGTAACTCCTTTTGAGTCTCTTTGTCTCAGGCGTTAGGGTGCTCCAGTGCTATCTCAATATATGGCATACTTTAATCCCATGCATTCCCCCATTGCCCGTATTATACCAGAGACTGGGAGAGAGAACTGGGCCATATGATTACTCCAGAGAACTGGAAAAAAATCTTTTTTTATTTTTAACTTTTAAATCAAGTGTCTCAACTTATATACAAGGAACTATAAAATACTAATCGGATTATATAGATGTCCATCAAGGCTCCACAGGATGGTCCAGATTTACCCTGAAAAGTGTTGGCGCTGTGGAGGAGATGTAGGGACAATGATTCACATATAGTGGACCTGTCCCCGAATTAAACCATTCTGGGAGTCTGTGTTTCAGATTTCTTCCCATGTTACTGGGATGATCTACCAGATGACTCCAGAAGTAACCCTACTTTCTATGCCTCCATGCTCTCTGATGGCAACTGAAAAAGGGCTGATTCTCTTCCTCCTCTCTTCAGAGCAAACACTGATACCCAAACACTGGAGTACTCCAGTTGATCTTACAATTAAAGAATGGGTAGTTGAATTAAATCAACAGTTAAATCAACAGTTAACAGTGCCTACAGGATTGATATTCTATATATATGGTAGAGTGGTCTCCCTGGAATGAGGTTGTGAGCTCTGACATCTTAACATCTTTCCTATAAGCATCATCATAAAATGGCAGTCTTTTTTTTCAGTCAGAAAGATTACCTAGTTGTGTTTTTGTTTTGTTTGTTTTGTGTCTCTTCTTTTCTTACTTTCTTGTTTTCTTTTTTTGGGGTTGTTTTTTGTCTATGGGAAACACTGATTAGCAAACATGTAATAGTACATACAAAGTTAATGGTTGAAACAACCTGGATCTAAACAATTTGTAGTTTAAGACAGGTCCTCAGCTTTTGAAAAAGAATACCTTCTTCCATGGAACATCTCCGACAAACATATGAGGTGTTTGGATATATACGAGGCAACCTCTAAGGGGTGTAATATACTCTATGTAAAAGCTTAACCTGCATAAACCTGTCCAATCTGTTTCAACCAAAAAGTGCTCAAAACATTCATACCAGTCCTCAGTGAGAGAGGGGAGATCCATATGCCATTTCTGATAAAGGCCATCAAGCCACATTGTTAGTAATTTTTAATTTTAGAGACTCATTAATGACTGGTGTAGTACCACTGGATTGGCTCAAGTCCAATTTGATGCCTATATTCAAAATCAATGTCTTTCCCAAGTATCCACAGACAAGTTAGTTTAATTTTTATATTTGGTAAAATGCTTGATAGTTTAATAAAAGAACACATGGAAGAATTTATGCTTTTAGTAAATAATTATTGTAAGCAATATACAGCATGGATTCACAAAAGACCAAAGCTGTCTGATCTATTTTTATGATGAAGTAATCAAAAACTTAGACAAAGGAGTGGCTTTGGACATAGTATCCTTGGATTTTGCAAAAGCATTTGGCACAGTTCCCCACAAATGGATAATGTGTAAGTTAAAATCCATATGCTTACACAATCCAGTTTGTAAATGGATAGAAAACTGACTTAAAGACCATATTCAGGGTGTAGTGATAAATGGTTCATATTCTGAATGATTTAGGTTGTTAGTGGTATACACCAAGGTTCAGTGTTGAGACTCTTACTTTGTAAGTCCATCCAGTTCAACCATAAATAAAAAAAAAAAAAGTTAAAATCCTACACCCACAGTTGATCCAGAGGAAGGCAAAAAACCCAACAAAGCATGATCCAATTTGCTCCTGCAGGGGAAGAAATTATTTCCTGATCCCCCGAGAGGCAATTGGAAATCCCCTGGATCAACTTTAACTATAAACACTAATCAGCTATAGTCTGTGTATCCAAGAAAGAATCCAGGCCTTTTTTTTAAAGCAATCCACGGAGCTGGCCAGAACCAACGTAAAGAGTGTCCCCTTGTCCTCTAATGACCTCAGGGTGAATAGCTATACACTGAGTTCACTATATGAATCACTGATGTATTTATACATGTTGATCATAGCCCCCCTTAATCTCCTCTTCTCAAGAGAGAAAGTTCAGTTTCTCTCATCTTCCTCATAGCTGAGCTCCTCCATGCCTCTTATCAGTTTGGTTGCCCTTCTCTGTACTTTCTCCAATTCCCCAATGTTCTTTTTGTGAATTGGTCCCCAAAATTGAACTGCATATTCCAGATGAGGTTTTACTAATGATTTGTATATAGGTAAAATGATATCTCTCTCTTGAGTCTTTACCTCTTTTAATAGGATTTTGCTTGCTTTAAAAACTTCAGCTTGGCATTGCATGTGATCTACCAGAATTCCCAGATCCTTCTCCACCATTGATTCCCCCAATTGTACCCCCCTCCCCCAGTATGTATTATGCATGCATATTCTTAGCCCCCAAGTGCATAACCTAACATTTATCAACATTAAACCTCATTTGCCACAAAGTTGCCCAATTAAACAGTGCATTGAGGTTGGCCTGTAAGTTGGAGACATCCTGTAAGGACGTTATTTCACTGCACAGCTTGGTGTCATCTGCAAAGATTGAAATTGTATTTTTAATCCCCGACCCTATATCGTTTATAAATATATTAAAAAGTAAGGGTCTCAACACTAAACCTTGGGGTACACCACTGACAACCCTAGACCATTCAGAGTATACATCATTAGCCACTACTCTATAAATACGATCTTTTAGCCAGTTTTCTATCAACTTACATACAGATTTTTCCAAACCTGTAGACTATACCTTACACATTAGCTGTGTGGGGGGAACTGTGTCAAAACACTTTTGTAAAATTCAAGTATACCACGTCCACTGCCACGCAGAGGGTGGATTGATGTAATGCCAATGTGGTGCCAATATTTAAAAAGGGGTCACAATCTTTATAAAGTAATTATAGACGTGTTAGTTTAACGTCTATAGTTGGGAATATACTGGAGAGTTTAATAAAAGACCATATAGATGAGTTCTTACTGGAAAAAAATGGTTTAAATCAACAGACAGCATGGATTCTTGAAAGCCAGAAGTTGTCAAACAAATCTGATTTCTTTTTATGAGGAGGTGAGCAAAACCTTGAACAGAGGTCCACCGCCAGCACTTCAGACATATTCGGGTTGATCGCATGAAGCACTACAGGGATCTTGTACCAATGCATCAATTTTTTCTATGTATTTTCTTTGTTACTAAAACCTCTCGTTGTTTTGTGTATACAGTCCCATATCATCTGCCAACATTTCAGAGAGATTGGGCGTTAAAGTTCGTTTTCCCATTTCTTCATATAAAAGGTGGGGGTTGTCAATAAAAGGACAGCTAATGAGGAGTAGCAACAGAAAGAAAAACTGCAACTGAATAAAAGAAAATGGCCAGTAACACGGCTGCAACAAAGCTTTCATTTGCAAATTTTACAAACCACAACTGTCAGTCTTGGAAATTCAAGAAGAAAATGATGCTAGTAAGAGAAGGTACAAGGAAATGTATAAATTAAGTCAGGCCAGAACACCCTTCAGATGCATGGATAAATGAAGATCAGAAAGCTCAGAGCACAATCTCTCTTAGCATAGAAAATGATCAAATCATATATACTGTACAGTATATGTAGGTGTGAAACTGCTAAAGAAATGTAGGAAGGACTACAAAAGATGCATGGAAGAGCTAATCTCAGCAATAAACTGTATTTGATTAAAAAGCTATACCAAACCAAGCTGATGAAAGGCCAGGATATGCACGATTACATAAGGCACACCTGGGAAATGGTTGAATACCTGATAGGTATAGGAGAAGAAAAAAAAGATTTTCATGTTGCAGCACTATTACTGAGCCTTTTACCAGAAAGTTATGAAATGCTTGCCACAATACTTGATGCACATCCAGATGATGAACTGACATTGGGATATGTTAAGGGCAAGCTAATGGATGAATATAAGTGTAAAACAGAAAGCATTAATAGGGATGTTGCTTCTGTCAGAGTTTGCTTTAAAAATCACGAATAGGAATAAAACCAGTAACATGCAACAAGAAACACGTTAATGCTTTGTGTGCATAAAACAAAGCCATTTAAAAGTAGATAGAAGAATTTGGAAAGCTATAATGCAAAAACAAATGAA
This sequence comes from Staurois parvus, assembly GCF_062004578.1. Lineage (NCBI taxonomy): Eukaryota > Metazoa > Chordata > Amphibia > Anura > Ranidae > Staurois > Staurois parvus. Next base: position 9,692,091 of record NW_028317855.1, on the reverse strand, counting down.
ACTACAAAAGACCAAAAGTGTACAGGAAGAAACTGTTTTTTTTTTCAGATAATGAATAAGCTTTTCAATCTAAAAATTTCACCTCATCTTTACAGGCATGGCATGTTGATTCAGGAGACACATGACTAATAAAATAAATTTCTATATTTGCCTTGACCAGAGTAAAACAAGAAAAAACACCACAACTAAATGGGCACAAAAAGGAATTAGAAGGAATAGGAGACTGTTTTCTTTACTGTACTATTTCACCAGAAAATTATCTGTGGAAAATGTCCTGTATGTCCCTGCTCTTGAAACAAATCTTTTGTCAGTGAAGAAGCTCACAAAACAAGGCAATATAGTGACCAAGATGACAGCTCTGATATCACAAAAGGGGATATCTTACTGGCAAAAGGACAAAATTACAGATGAATTGCGTCAGCTGAACTGCAATAAGGTGGGTTATACTGCTAAGGAGGAAAAATATTCATACGACATTTACACATGGCACAGAAGTCCTGACATAATAAATAAATTAAAGTGTTACTAAACCCATGACCCTGCATTCACTGCATTCATATCTGGTCTCCCACAGTACACCGAACATGAAAATGCAATTATTTTAGTAAATATAAACTGCTAAATACCTTTTCTCATCAGCAGTTACAACAGTCTTGTGACTTCTATCAGTGTCCAGCAGAGCACTGGTTAAAGCTTGTAGGAGGAGTTTGCATTCTTCTCTCACTTTCCTATGAGACTGCAGGACCCCTGAACTTCTGCTGGACAGTGCTGATTGACCCTGTGGTGATCACATGCACTCTCTCAAGAAAAAAACTCTTTAGCAATACACACCAAACTGAGCATGTGCATCTTTTCCCCAAGGCTCTGTTCTATCAGGTGATGAGTCAGGGACAATGGAAGAAGGAAAGGATCAGAGAAGACAGGATTAAACATCCTTTTTACACAATGCAGAGGATTAGCCCCTTACGTTTCACAGTGAGTATAACAAGCATGTTTTACTATATATACAGAATGATTTTACTTTAGTGGGTTTAGTAACACTTTAACTAAAAATGAATATGCAACCCAGAACAAAACGGCGTTGCAGAAAGAATGAACTGTACTCTGTGAGAGTGGAAGAACCATGCTTTTTGATGCAGATATGCCAATCACATACTAGCAGGAAGCAATCTCCAAAAGTGACTACTAGAAAAATTCAACTGAATCCTGTTTGCAGAGAAGCAGCAAATAAACACATGTGGACTGTGCACTGTCTGTTCTGTAGGGCTATATACAGAATCGGTAACAATTTATTATTTATTCATACTTTGATGATGCCATTCCATGGAGCTCTCTATGTACTGTTGTTTGTCTAATCTGAAGGCCATTCAAAGTTTGGACGTTTTTAGCTATTGACTCTGCAGAGAGTTGGCGACTTCAGCATACACTGATCCATTTTAAAATGGCCTACCACTTCGTTGCTGAGTTTCTGTTGTTCTCAGTTGCTTCCACTTTGTTATAATACCACCAACAGTTGACTATGGAATATTTAGTAGCAAATAAATTTCAGGGATTGGCTTATTGCACAGGTGGCAAACTATAACGGTACCACTCTTGAATTCACTGAGCTCCTGAGAGCGACCCATTCTTTCATAAATGTTTATAGAAGCAGTCTGCATGCCTAGGTGCATGATTTTATACACCTGTGGCCATGGAGGTGTTTGGAACACCTAAATCCAATGATTTGGAGGGGTGCCCCAATACTTTGGCAATATAGTGTAGATAGATAGATAGATAGATAGATAGATAGATAGATAGATAATGGTGTCCCTGTATAAATCATTCATAAGACCTCATCTGGAATATAAAGTTCAGCTTTGGGTATCGGTTCACTAAAAGGATATTGCAGAACTGGAGAAAGCGTAGAGAAGGGCAACCAAATTCATAACAGGCATGTAGGAGTTCAGATATGAGGACAGATTAGCTTAACATAATGTATTCTCTCTTGAGAAGAGGTGATTAATAAGAGAAGAGATTTATTCCCTGCAAGAAATCAACCTCTTCACAGCTCCTTCCTCCATCAGGGTCCTCCTCCTGGTTCTTACACCCAGTTCAGCTTCCTACTCAACTAAGCAGGACAACTTCCAAAGATCACTTCTGGCCTCCTTCCAAAGTTCAGCACAGAGAATATGCTAGGCCCTACATGAGCTACAGGCCTAACAAGTAAGATAACTCAGCTGCACCTCCCCAGGCCAAAGCCTGGAGGAAAGAGAGTCTCACAAGGTCAGCCCAAAGAATATATGCTCTCTTCCAGCATCTACCAGTGGCAATACACCTCCTAGTGGTTGGCCAGGGGGACATAAATCTTCATAACTCAGTATTGATGTGGCATCTCACTCTATTGCCAGAAGTATCAGTGAAACCTACTGGTAGCAGAGGGAAATAGCAGTAACACGGAGATTAGAGGAAAACCAAATGAGTACAGACTAGAAATCAACATGGGATGAATAATAAGCAAAATATATTTGGATATTTACTCCTACTTAGAGCAGGGTGGTTCCACAAACTTAAGAGTGTATATAAAACCAAAATTTTCTTTTTAGTTTTCGACAGTGTCGAAGTGTTAAAACCTGTCAGTTTTTATCCTCTCTGGGTCCTTTTTGGGGAGATTCACCTTCCCCATTTGTCCTTTTAACTATTTCCATCAGGTTAGGAAACTGCAGAAATGGTACAGTTGTCATCAGAAAAGGAGCTGAGAAAAATTCTTACCATGGGGACACCTGTTCTGGTGAGGAGATTTCCTCTAACTTTATAGAGATTTCTTCTCACTTCCTTTTTAACCTCCAGGACATCGTTCTATAAAGACTTTCCTGTCCCCTCACTGCAGTATAATCAATGTCACAATCAAGGGTCAGGCTTGAAGACCAGTTGCTATAGCATAGGAATGCTCACACAGAAACCAGCAGGATAGTATTACCTTCCTCCCAGGATGCCACCTGAAATGTCTTAGGACCAGATTTGTGAGGAAACCTCTGGTGGAATTTCCTTGTTAATCTTGTGGCATGAACGTTTTCCTTAGGCTTCCAAGAATTCTCCTCTGGTCCACATCCTTCTCAATGAACCTGTATTGTAATTTACTCCTAAAGATCTTAGAATAAAGAATTTTCTCCACCACAAATTCTTTATCACCTTGTACCTTAAGAGGTGAAGAGAAAGGATTTTCATGAAATGGTTTAAGTATCGATATGTGAAAAACAGGATGAATCTTCATACTATCAGGAAGTTTTAAGCAAAAGATGACTGGGTTGATCTGAGCAGAAATTTGTAACAGTCCCACAAACGTTTGGCCCAACTTTGCAGATGGAACATGAACCTTCACATTTTTGGTTGATAGCCAAACTTTGTCGCCCACATGAAAGGTAGGAAGTGATCTGCGAAGTCTTTCAGCAGCCTTCTTGTAACATTCCTGAGCTTCCCCCCAAATGTCTCCATCAACGTCTCCTGAATCTCCTGCAATGTAGTTAATCTGTTGGTAAGAGCAGGAATTGGAGTTGAGATAGGGAGATTAAAAACAGAAACTGGAGCATACCCAGTATTTAGGAAAAAAGAGTTTTAGGAAGTGGAGCTATGTTTAGAATTGTTATAAGCAAACTGTGCCATAGGAAGATAGTCCACCCTGTCATCCTGAAGATAACTGACAAAACATCAAAAGTGCTACTCCAAAGTTTGATTGGTCCTCTTGGTCTGACCATTAGACTGAGGATGAAAATCAGACGACAGATTGATCATTACACCTAAAGCTGAACAAAAGCTTTTCCAAAATTTTGAATCAAACTTTACTTCTCTGTCAGAAACCACAAAATTCAGGAATTCCCTCTAGTTTATAGACTTCTTGAACCATCAGATCCACACTTTGTTCAGCAGAAAGTATCCTTCTAACCGGAGTAAAATGAGCCATCTTAGTGAGACGGTAGACGCCTACCAAGATAGAATTTCTGTTGAGGGAGGTGAATCATCCACAAAGTCCATAGAAATTGACCCACAAGGTCTTGATGGAAAAAGGAGTGGCTGGAGCAACTCCAAAGGAGAAGCTCGGGGTGTCTGATTGCATGCACATGTCAGGCATGAGGCCACATAACTCTTGAAATCTTTCTTGTAACCAGGCCACCAAAATGAACATGACAAAAGTTCTTAAGTCTTAGAAACCCCACAATGCCCCGTGAGTTTAGTCATGAACCGATTTGAGGGCTTCAACCCGAGCAGATTCATGGACATTAGAATGATGTGCTTGAATCCTAACATTGACTAAATGCTATGTAGGATATATATGTGTTCATCACTGTATCTTATTTCATTTTTCTAGAAATCTTTTATAGCTCCTGAAAGGCGTTAAAATCATGAAACATGTTGAGCTGCTATCACCATTACATCAAGAGTACCCTACTTAGCTGTTGCTGAGACTCGGAACATGTATGATGTTTTGGGGTTCATTGATAGTAATTTATTCTGTATTGATCTTTTTTATGTTAGATGGCTATGCTATATTCTGTAATCGATTTTACATATGTATGTGTCTAATAAAGTGTTGAAACTTTTTAGCGAATTGTTGCAGTGCCTTTAAAGTCCATGGTCAATGTCCTTAGGAGGATGATTGAGAAATGGGTCATTTTCACACCATTCATTGAGGAGGTAAAATGTCTAATAATGTCTTCAACCTTATGATCCCTCAATCCAGGCTGATATGAGATAATACAATTGAACCTGGAAAAGAATAGAGACCAACATGCTTGTCTAGAAGACAATCTCTTGGCAGAACGAATGAATTCAAAATTGTTATAATCAGTGAGAACAATTACAGGATGATTAGCCTAATCCAACAGATGCCTCCATTCAGAAAACAACTCTTTATTCCCAAAGTCATAATTCTTTTCAGCAGAAGACATTAAATGAGAGAAGTTAGCACAAGAATGATGCTGCATCTTTTCTCCATTTTGCCGAGAAAGGATAGCTCCAATAGCAGAGTCAGAAGCATCCACTTCCACTATAAAAAGTAGTTTAGAATCAGAATGTACAAATACTGGTCCCGAAGTGAAAAGAGTTTTTAGCTTTTCAAAAGCTGTCTGTGCCTCAGGTGACCACACAAAGGGCACCTTTTTCTTTGTCAGCTATGTAATTGGAGCTATCACCTTAGAGAAGTTTCTTATGAACTTCCTGTAGAAGTTGGCAAACCCAACAAATCATTGTATTTTCTTAACATTTCCAGGGGCTGGTAAATCTACCACTGCTTTGATCTTCTCAGGATCCATGCTCATTCCTTTTGGAGAAATAATATATCACATTTCTCTAGTTTGATGTAAAGTAAATTCTTCTTTAAACTTTCAAAGACAGTGCAAACATGCTTGCGGTGCTCCTCCAGGTTATTGGAAAAGATAAGAATAAAATCCAGATAAGCGATCACAAATTGGTCCAACAGATCATTGATAAAGTGAAAAGTTGCAGGAGAGTCAAAAGGTATATCCAAGGACTTGAAATGCCCATATCTGGTTCTAAAGGCAGTTTTCTATTTTTCTCCTTGATGAATGCAGACAAGGTTATATGCCCCTCATAAGTCAAGTCTTGTAAAGATTTTGGCAGAACCGAGTCTTTCCAACATTTCAGAGACGAAGGGGAGTGGATAACAGTTTTTAATAATGATTTTATTCATGTCCTTGTAATCAATGCATGGGTGCAAGGTGGGGTCTCTTTTCAACAAAGAACAGGGATGTTGAGTGTCTAATTAAGTGATTTTCTAAATTCTCATCAAGCTACTTTCTGAGCACCTTTAATTCTGACAGACTGAAAAGGCAGTCAAAAGGTATTTCTGACCCTGGGAGCAGCTCAATTGGACAATCATATGGGCGATGAGGAGTTAATTGATCTGCATTTTTCTTATCACAGACATCCCAAAGCTCATGGTATTGTGGAGGCAAGTTGTTATATGACTGCAGAGGTACCACATCAACTTGCGATTCCTTAACTGACCGAAGAACTTGTTCGACAAAGTTCCCTACAGTATTCCTTGTAATGGGGGGATGTAGAATTTATAGTCTGTGTTCCCCAGTTAATGGAGGGATTTTTGGGTGACATAATCAGCTGAAAGCTGATGGTATCACAATGAACAGTCTCAAACTGGGGTACCAGAGTAACTGTTTTATGGGTAACAGGTCCTGAAGATAAGGGTGAATCAACCTTCTTTATATCAATAGGGGTATATGTATTTATTGCTTGAATATTACTGTTGTAGCAAAATTCTATGTACATAAAATTCACTCAGCCCCGGTGTCCAGAATAGCAGAGCAAAGAATTTCACGGCCCTCGTAGATAAGTTTTTTAGGGATAACAAAATGAGAGAGTAGAGAATTTATTTTCTTCAGGAATCAATAGGGAGACAGCCTGGCTAATGGAGTTTATTTGCTTAGGCACAATCAGTCGCAGAAATTGTTCTTCTAACTTTGTTGGGACAATTAACTGCAGAATGACCAGAGTCACCATATAATAGATATAGGTTCCCTGAACATGTCCTCTCTCTCTCCTGAATGGAAATGGATCTCTTGATAGCATCAACTTGCACAGGTTTGGTTTAGAACCTGGAGAGACTGTTGAATCCTGCTGAACAATTGGACTAGCAGAGAAACACATACCACCAAACATTCCCAGCCTCTCCTTCCTCCTTTTTGTAAGTCTCTGATCAATTTGGATACATAGTTGAATGAAGACAGTGAGATCATTAGGAGTCTCTAACTCTTGCAAGCTCATTCTTTACATGTTCAGAAAGCCCTTGGCGGAACTGGCTTTTTTGTGCTGCAGGGTTCCAAGTGGTAGCTGCGATCCAGCATCTGAATTCAGCTGTGTACTCAGCGACTATACAACTTTGCTTTAACAGTAGCTCAGTGGGTCTACTGACCCATGATTACAAGGATCAAAACGGCTGAGCTAACGGGGGCGGAGCCTGACCATGGTGGCAGCGGAGAGCTCGTGGTAGGAGCTCCCGCACGAGGCTCCTCCGACCTACCCCCCCTTGAACTTTAAAAATTCCCCCCACGGAGATGGAGCCTTAGAAGCCAGAGACCTACCTTGACTGGGGGGTTTACTGGCTTCGGTTTACTGGCTTCTGTTGCTGAACGGCTGCCTGCGGTAAGAGAGGAGGGGACGCTGAGCCTGGATGCCGAGCCGGGTTGCCGGGATACAAGGAGGCGCGGCCGGGACATGTGACAGGCCGCGGTGCATCCCTGGGAGGCAAGGAAGCCGGCCGCCCAGCTGGAGGCTGACAGAGAGCAGGAGAGATCCCTGTTCTGTCGGACGACCTGCTACCTCTGGAGCCCTGGCAGGGGATTGATGGTGGGCCTCCCCAACCAACAAACCAACAAGGCAGAAGAGAGTGGAGGAAGTCCTGGAGGGTCCCCCTGACAGGAAGTGAGCTAACCTATCGAGGAAGCTGGAGAGTGGAGCCTGGAGCTGTCTCACAAGAAGCGCAGGATGGGTGAGTGAGACTGGCGGAGGCCCCAATTATAAAAATAAAAAAAACAAACAAACCGTATAGAGCTGGGAGAGAGAGAAAAGGGGGGGGACCCCCAGAGAATAACAATAAAAATAAGGAGAAGAGCGCAAGGTGCAGCCAAAGGAGCATAGAGAGATGGGAAGATAGAGCTGGGAATTCTACCTCTACACCTTATTAATTCCCTTGTTTTGTAAAGTATAAGTCTATGAGAAGAAAATAAAAGTTACAGAAGAAATGAAAAATAAAAGTACAAAAGGAACCGGGCCTAAAGGGACCCAAACGGGGACAATTAAAAAGTATACATCCCAGGGAAATGTGACCCCAGAAAGGCCCCAGAGCAGAAATGATAGAGAATCTGATCTAAGTATGCAAAGCAGTCCTAAACAATCACTAGAATTGGACACCAGCAATCAACAAATATCAGAGATAGAAAAAGATCTACAAATTCCAAATAAAAAAGAGATGACAGAAATGTTTAAAGATCTGGAGAGAACAATAAAGCAAGAAATGGTAAATATTCGGAATGACCTGGGGCAGTTGTTGTTAAGAGTGGAAGAAACGGAGCAGAAAGTTAAAAATCAGACCCAGATTATTTCCGAATTAGAGAAGAAGATAATTAACATGGAAAAAGTTCAGGAAAAATTGCAGTATAAGGTGGAAATTCAAGAGAATAGAGAAAGAAGGAGAAACATAAGGATAAGAGGGGTACCGGAAAGTTTAAAGGGAGAAATACTGGAAGAGATGGTCTGCAAAATACTGAACTACATAATGGAAAACTCTGAAATGGAAAGGACTAATATAGAAAGAATCTCTAGAAATGGGAAACTCCAGGGGAATTATGAGGACAGGCCGAGAGACATACTTGTAAAATTTTATGATCTACAGCAAAGGGATAGACTCTGGAGGAAAACTAAGGGAAAATCAGTTATAAAGTATGGAGAAATGGATATTCAAATATATGCGGACTTGTCACTAGAGACTCTCCAGAGGAGGAGAACTCTGAGGCCTTTGCTGGAGCAGATGAAAAAACAGAAGGTGCAATATAGATGGGGAGTTCCGGAGACTTTAATAGGATGGAAAAATGGAATAACAGCCCATTTGAGGTTCCCAGAGGACTTGAGAAATTTTTGTGATAGACTTGAAATGCAGAAAATTGAAATAAAAGGTTGGGAAGAAGAACCTGGGGGAAATAGATCAGGGAGAGGGGAGGGGTGGAGGAGGGTGGGGGAGGGGAGGAGGGGCGGGGAGGGTGAGTGAAGAGGAGAGAATTGTGTTTTTTTTCTTTTTTCTTCTTTTTTTTTTTCTCTCTTTCCTTGCTCCCCATTCCATCGCTTCTTTCTCTCCCTAGTTCCTCCAGCCTGACCCCTTTTTTTTCTTTTTTCTTCTTTAGAAAGTACAGGTAGAGGGGAGTTCAAGGGGGGGATCCGGAAGGAAGGGAGGCTATCCACGGGAGGAGTGAAGCCCTAAGGATTAAGTCAAAGGTGGACGTTATCTCCACAAATGACGGTTAGGCAAAGGGAAGGCCTAAAAAGAGGGGGGGGAGGGGGGGAGGGAGGAGGTGGGAGGGGAGGGGAGGGAGAGGAAAGGGATTGAGGGGTGCATTGAGAGAGGGGGGGAGGGAAAAGGGGAGGGGAGTATTGAGGGAGGGGGGGAGGGATAGGGGGAGGGAAAAGGGTAGTAGGATAAAAACGCTCTATAGGAACAAGAAAGAGGAAGGGAAGGAGGAAGAGAGAGAAGGTAGGAAAAGAGTAAGATGGAAGAAATCCAATATATAACCTACAATGTAAGAGGGTTAAGCTGTCCAGGAAAGAGATTCAGGTTATTTAAAGAACTTCAACATAGAAAATCCTCAGTGGTATTTTTGCAGGAAACACACCTAGAGATAGAGTCGAAGGTTAGACTGAGGACTAGATATTTTCCAACATGGTTCTATGCGGATTCACCAATTAAAAGAGCAAAAGGAGTTGCTATAGGCTTCACAAAGAATATAAGGTTTGAGGTGGAGGAGAGATTGACGGATCTGGAGGGAAGGTATCTATTTTTGAGAGGAAAATTACTGGGAATTGAATGTACAATAGCAAACATATACAGTCCAAATAAGAGGCCGGAGAGGTTTATGAGAGAAGTGTTGAAGAGATTGATGGATTTTAAAAGTGGGTATATGATAGTAGCGGGAGACTTTAACATCTGTATGGATCCGCGGATAGACACCACTTCCTCTGTGAGGAGGGAGGAAAGCAAATCCTTGAGTATGTTAAAGAAATTAATGTATGAATGTCAGTTGGTGGACATCTGGAGAATTAGGAATATGAAGGAGAGAGATTATACTTTCTTTTCGCACGTTCATGAGACTTATTCTAGACTAGATTATATATTAGTAGAACATCGAATGATAGAGTTGGTGGCAGAAGTAAAAATTAAAGGAAGTACCCTGTCGGATCATGCCCCAGTTGCAATGAAGTTAAGATGGGGTAGGGAAGGGAAAGAAGGTTATGTATGGCGGTTGAATGAGGCACTTCTCATGGAGGAAGAGATTGGTCAAAGAATTGAGAAGGAAATCAAATGGTTTTTTGAAGAGAATGAAATAGAGGATGTGTCGGTTGCAACGGTGTGGGAAGCACATAAAGTTTACATCAGAGGTCTACTTATCGCAATGGGGGCAAAAAGGAAAAAAGAAAGGAGAGAAAAGATAAATAGATTACTAAATGAAATATATGATCTTGAACAGGTGCATAAAAGGGAAAGATCTAAGGAGATAATGCAGATGTTAATAAAGAAGAAAGAAGAATTAGAGAATGTAATGGAGGAGGAAAAAAGAAGAGTCTTTAATAAAATAACAAGTGAAAGGTACAGATGGGGAGATAGGTCGGGAAAGTATTTAATGAGAACTTTAAGAAAGAAGAAAAATAGAAATTATATTGAGAAAATAAGAAATCCCAAGGGGGAATTTGTACACTCAACCAAGGATATTGCTAGAATATTTAAAGAGTATTATAATGAGCTGTATAATATCATACCTCAGGATACGCTTAGGAAAACGGAAACAATAAATAGAGGGAAAAGAAAGACATACCTAGAGGAGGCAGGCCTACCGAAATTAAGAGAAACACAACGGAACTCTCTAGAGGCAGAAATAACTTTAGAGGAAATAAAAATAGCATTAGAAAGTATGGCGGGAGGGAGAAGCCCAGGTCCGGATGGATATACGGCCAAATACTATAAAAAATATAAAGAGCTTTTAATCCCCAAAATGAAGATTTATATGAACGCCTTGGGGAACGGGATGGAGATAAGGGGAGAGTCTTTACAGGCGAATATAGTATTGATACAGAAGGAAGATAAAGATCCCTCACAATGTGCGAGTTATCGTCCAATAGTGCTGCTGAATGTAGACACTAAAATATATGCAAAGGTTCTGGCAAATAGACTGAAAGAGCTGATGCCGGAGTGGATACATGGAGATCAGGTGGGGTTTGTCTCGGGAAGAGAGGGTAGAGATAATGCTTTGAGATCATTGTTGCTTATACAGGAGGGCAAAAAAGGGAAAACCCCAATGATACTGATGTCGATAGACGCTGAGAAGGCATTCGACAGAGTGAGTTGGGGTTTTATGATGGATACTCTGGAAGCATTAGGAATGGGAGATAGAATGAGAGGGTGGATTAGTGAGTTGTACAGAGGGCCTACCGCTACCATAATGGTAAATGGAGGAAGATCAGAGTACTTTAAGATGTCAAATGGTACAAGACAGGGATGCCCATTGTCTCCATTGCTATATGTGTTATCACTGGAGCCCTTACTGTCTATGATTAGGAGGAATATAGACATAAAAGGAATAAAGATAGGTGATAGAGAACACAAGGTAGTGGCTTATGCGGATGACCTGATGTTTTATGTAGGAAACCCTAGAACATCACTTCCAAATCTAATGAAAGCATTGAGGGAGTACGGAGACCTGTCAAACCTAAAAATTAACCCGACAAAGACCGAAATCTTAAACATAAATCTCAAAAATAGTGAAAAAGAAAAACTACAAGAGGAATTCCCTTTCCTTTGGAGAGATAAAGAATTAAAATATCTAGGAATAAAACTATCAGCCTCAAATAAGAACCTTTATAAAGCCAATTATATAACGCTATTAAATGAAATCAAGGAAGAGTTGAGAAGAGTGGGAAATGGAAATCCATCGTGGATAGGTCGCATAAACTTGATAAAGATGGTAATAGTCCCCAAAGTATTATATAAATTTCAAATGATCCCAATCAAACTCCCAGAGGCATATTTTAAAGAACTGAGGAAAATGATAATAAAATGCATATGGAGGAATAAAAAGCCTAGAATAGGTTATGAAACGCTGACCAGAAGCAAAGAAAGAGGAGGATTGGGGGTACCAGATTTTAGGAGATATTACAAAGCGGGGATTATTGCAAGAATCTTCGACTGGATTCATAATCCGGAGAAAACTTGGGTTAAAATTGAGAAAGCACTGAGTGGAAAAAGTTTGAGTAATAGTATCTGGGTCCCTGCACAATATAGAGAATTAGAGGAGAGCACAAGCACGTACACTCTTAATGTTTTAAAAGAATGGGATTTATTACACAGACAAAAGGGGTGGGTTTTTAATTCACAACTAATGCCACTTAGGAACACAAAATATTTCATCCCGGGAAAAGATAGTATAGCAGGGAAATGGATAATAAAACAGGAGGCGCAATTGAGAGATATAATGGTAGGAGAGGAAATGGGGTCATATAAGGATATGGAGGAAAGAAAGGGTGAAGTCTTTAATAAGATGGATAGACTAAGATATTACCAACTGAAGAATTTCTTTGAAAGCCTTCCAAAACCAATAAGAACTAGAAAAGACTGGAATCCATTTGAGAGAATCTTTGAGTCACGGGGAAATGGTAGACACGGTACGGCAAAAATACACAAGATATTAATGGAACTTGATATAGACACAAAATTAATGCACATAGAGAAATGGGAAAGAGATATGGGAAGAAAAATAGAGGAGAAGGAGAAGAAGAAGATGTTCACGTTAATTCACGAAAATATCAGTATGAGAGAAGTGGAAATAAACTATAAGTGTTTGAATAGATGGCACATTACCCCCTACCTGGAGCACAAGATGAATACAGAAATCTCACAGATGTGTTGGAGAGGTTGTGGAGAGGTGGGCACATGGTATCATGTGTGGTGGGAGTGTTCAGAAATACAGGTGTTTTGGCGGAGGATAGTTTATTTGATAGGGAAAATCACAAAAATCAATATAGGATTAGATCCAGAAGTATGTCTCCTCCATATCTCAGAACTCTCAGTGAAAACATATAAGAGTTCTGGGATATGGCATTACTTGACCGCAGCGAAGAGTCTGATACCCAGGTTCTGGAAGAAAAGAGAGGTGCCAACTGAGGAGGATTGGATGGCTAGAGTAAATCAGATCTCTGGGACAGAAAGATTGTATTACACGCACGAGGACAAGCTGGAGTTATATAATAAAAAATGGAAAGGCTGGGAAGAATACAGAGAAAAGGTGAAATATATGAAGAGATAATATTCCTGGAAGCTGGCTTAGAACTGAGATTTAGAAACAACAAAATAATATGGAGTTAACGAGAGTAAAAAGAATGTTGAGAGTGGGAGGGGTTGGAGGAGACGGGGGGGTGGAGGGGGGGGCAAGAAAAGAAAGTCATATACAGGGATAATTTATGTAAGAAGAGAAAACATTTGGGATAATTATTTTAATAGAAATGTTGAAATGTTTTGTATATGAATTGGAAAATTTAATAAATATTTATAAAAAAAAAAAAAAAACAGTAGCTCAGTGGTCGGGATCATCAAAAGCCGGATTCATCGCAGTCAAAACAATTCTACAAATCATTAAAAGTGGCACCATCTTGTTCTATATAAGGTTGGTCAAGCTAGAACTCCCCCAGTCAGAAGTCTCATAATAAACATTACCTTCTTTTTCTCTAAAGAAAATTCAGCAGGGTGCAGTTGGAAATATATACAACACTGATTAAGGAAACCACTGTAATGGCGGCAGTCTCCATTAAATTTAAATGGTTAAGGCTGAGGCATATGTGTTAATATCATCTCGGTCCAGCAGTTGTCTCTGCAGAGTACTGCATGAATCACCTCCTCTTGCCTTTTTCCACTATATTTTCTAGTTTAGACACTTTTTCTTGGTAGGTAATTCCTGAAGCTCAGCAATTTAATGCCTAAGAGGAGCCACAACGTTTGCTATAGTGGCCTCCATGTTTGAGCCAGATTATTCTGTCATGATCAGGGGTCAGGCTTGAAAACCAGTTGCTATAGCAGCGGAATGGCTCATACAGAAATCTGCAGGAGAGGTACACAGACAGATCACCCTGGCAGATGACACGGGTTCACCTGAAGAGCGGAGTCTAAGTAAAAATCATAAATAGAACAAGTGAGCGCTAAAAGTCAAGAAGCTGCTATAGCACCAAAGGATATCAAATAACCTCTAAAACATATATATATATACCCTGCAGCATCCCCAGCTTGCTGTGCGCTCGGCCTCTAGTGTTCGCAGGGCTGTACAGTACTGGAGCCGAAGTCGCTTTCATTCTCAGTTGGCCTTTCTGGGAATAGCTCATACTAGGTGGACTAGGGCTGGCCAGGACTACAACTCCCATGAACACCGCATGTTGGATTATTTCAGCCAATCACAGCGCTCACCGTTTCCTTGGCCGCATGAAAGTTTCCTGCTGTGTCCCAGATCTGTGCAGGAAGAATCCTAACAACAGTTGTCTACTGCAAAACAAGACATACTTGAAAAGAAAAATCATATGAATGGCCTGTGTACCTGTAGCAGTCATCTTCAGTAAGGGCTGTTTCCATGGAAACATGATCCTAATTGCAGTATGAACATTATTTGGACTATGCTGAAACTGTGAATTCATTACTTTGTAGAGCTACATGAAAGGAGAGATAGAGCCATATTGACAGCAGGAGTGAGCAGTGAGAGGAACTTCTGACCAGAGCAGATCCATCCACATAGGAGCCTCCAGTTCATCCACAGAGAGTATTGTCTCTAAATGCGCTGATTGATTGCGCATCTGGTGAGTGTGCAGTCTTTATGATATCAGTTATTTCACCACGGTATTGGATGGAACATCTACTATTGGAGATATTCTGATCTTCCACATTCACATTGGGACAATATTATATCACTATAATAGCACTACTGGTCACTCAATAGTGACGGACTTCATATTATCACAGAAGTCACTTTATTTGTATGAATTCTGGCACCTTGTCACAAGTCACTATAATTTTATGATGATTTTATGATTATTGGCATATTTTATATATTGAGTTTTCATATTATTGGTTGGAATTATAGTGCTGCACCTTTTTTTATATATAGGAGTCTAAGTAAAACCTGGAGCTACTGATCGTAGAGATGGATTTTGCTGCATGTCCAGTGCTGCTTGGGTCCAGTAACAGATTAAATACATAAGTATCAAACAGAAACGTAGTCAGTAAACAAACCAAAGGTCAGCGATGAGTAGTCGCAGGTTGGGATCAGGTAGAAGCTTAGCCAAGAAACAAGCCAAGGGTCGATAACAAGTGGTAGCAAAATATGGATGGCAGCAGGAAAAACAAAAGTGAGATACTGTCTGAAGAGAGCACAATAATCTTGCAAAAATGGCTCCTCCCAGAGATACATGGGAGGAGCAAAGGATTCAAGATTCGTGACAAACAAGGTCATGGTAAGATCATTTAAGTAATTGTCCAGGGAGCTGTCCAGTGTTCCAGGTGGCTCAGCAACATTGCCAGACACAGCAGAACCCAGGTTCAGACCCAGGCTTTGACAATCCAATTGTTCCAATAAATATGAAAGAAACTTTTATCATTTTGGATTAAAGAAAATCTGTTAGACTAGAGATACAGTCTGGGAGCCATTATTGTATATTGGGTTTTAAAAGTGCCTTTTGCAGAACTGTCAGACTTGTCCTTGCTTTACTTCTAAGTGATTTACTGAACTGAAATAAGTATATGTACAGTATACTGTATGTCAAACTAATTTGCATATGCTTGTTCCAGGTCAGTGCATGACCAAATAATGAAGGAAAAGGAAGGAATCAATTTTATTCTATAATCTTTAATTTGATAAAAACTTACATTTCAGGGTTGTTGAATTTTGCTTGAAGCTTAATTTCGTTTTAGAATAGTCAGTACTAGCTCAGAAAGCTAATAGTAACAAGCAAATCATCGAGGCATATATTTCAAGCTTTGGCTTATAAAGTTTAAAGATAATATACTGTAATCTTTTTGATGTTAAAACTAAAGTTCAGAATACCTTACTCTTGGAAACAAAACACAAAAACATTATTATTAGGTTTAAGTAAATAAACTGAGTGCCTTCTCTTACTACCCGAAGGGTATATTAACCAAGTGGGTTAACCCTATGAAAATAGTGCAACCCCTTAAACAAAATGTGTATATTGGTGTTTACCAAAAATCAACAGTGTTATTGTACCAATATCAATAATAAATTGTGTGTTAGCTGCCCCTTAAAGTGCAAATACATTTTTGATTAAAACATTTTTTTGAAATGGTTTGCGTCCAGTCACATCCAGGTCCATTGACATCACATCCGTTTCCGATCATTGGAACGCACGCCGACTCTAATGACATGAGAGGCGCTGGCGTACTATAGCTGAATGTATTGGTGTCGAGGATTGGGCACCAGCTAATGTGAGTGCAATTATCGGTTCTTAATATACAACTTTTAATAAATCTAATACACTATGAGAAGTTTATTTGTTTGATTCATGTCATTATTGAATTGCGGGAATATATTGTGAGCATTCTGAGAAGGAACCCGCTGAGATTCTGATCCCTGGTAACATACAGCGCATTAGATCTTCTTTTAATTATGGGCTCATGGATGGTTGGTGAGTGCAATACAGTGGTAAACAGTGGTGGAGCACAAAGATGATTTGCACAAAGCAATTTATTGAGCTTTTGAAGCATCCATATAATTTTTGGCACACAAATTTGTGTGGGACTTTTATGGACTTATGTAGTTATTTGAGATATCACAGTTAAACATTTTATTTTTGTTTGCAGCTAAATTATTGGTTGTTTATACATGTATATGAAGCATCAAACCTTTTTTAAAAAAAATCATTATTTGGTTAACAAAATATGGTGGTAATAGCTTGCCCAAACTTATAAGGTTACTAAAACTGGAGAATGCAACATCTGGTGCAGCTGTGCATGGTAGCCAATCAAACCAGATTTGGTGCTCCCCAATTTTAGTAAATCAACCTCACAGTGTCCTTCCTTTATATCAGCCCATCCCCTACTTCATTTTCCATTCCCATTTTGCACTTTTTAAAATAGATCCATAGGATCTGCTAAAAAGGCTTTTCATCTGCCTGGTTGTTATTCTGAGTCAATGTCTTAAACACTTTCTGAGTCACTAATGCAGAACTGGTATACATATCAGGAAATTCAGAGTGCTGTCAGTAAAGACTTTATTGGCACATTGGATCTTGTGCTCAGTTAGTGATCAATGTTTCAGTGAGAGGGTTAGCATGAGAGTCAGGCAACAAGCATTTTTAAAATGAAAGCCAACATTTGTATCCCCCCATGTTTCTCACAGGAAGTTTTCCTTTAAGCTTTTGTATCCATGCTCTTTGACTGTCTCTTTAGTGCTTTGCCACATTTTACCGTACTTGGCTTTGCTTCAGTACTCATATTACTTCACTGTTAGCTCTCTAGAGAACCTTTGTTAATATTATTTTACCCCAGACCACTCTACCCACAGTGAAAGAATAAGAAATAATTAATACCTCTGCATCTGTGCTGCACGCTTTTGCTTGGAGAATGCTCAGGCTGTAGCTGACCATTATCTCCCATAGACAAGTTAGCCAAAAGCTGCAGCCTGACAACTATTTAAGGTAGCAACAGAGCCCACTGCTAAAGCTAAAGCAACCACAGCCAGTTAAAAGTTCCCAGTACAGACAGTTAAAAATCCCCAGTACAGACAGTTAAAAGTTCCCAGTTGGCTGTTAAGCAGGCAGTTCCCAAACCCTCAGCTTCTACATTGATTGACAAAAAATATAAAGGGTTTCATTCCCCAAAAATAGCAAGTGCAAAGAATGCACTAACATTTCTATTATAAATTATTTTTCAAAATTAAGCATATCATTAAGCAGAACTTTCTACCCACTTAAAGAAGATCTTCACTTAAGGTCTTTTTATGTGGCAGCCTCCACCCCCTTACTGTGACAAAGCTCATGTTAAGTGAAATATTAGAGGCAGTCCTATTTGGGGCTGCACTGTGCCTTGTGAAGCTTTAATAAAATTTGATGCGACCTGACATTGGTGAGTGACTACCTGCTTCCTTCCTGAACTGTGGAGCATGGTTGGGTTCTCTTTAATCAGCACCTGAAGTTCCATAATCAATTACATTTTATATAGGCTTGGAATACTAACATTTCTCCACGTGCTGTGAACATCCTACCACTACCTGATTTCATAATTCTGGAGGAATAAAATTTAAAAAAGTAAATTAAAAAAAAAATAAATAAAAACATCACTCAACTTACTGGCCATTTTCTGCTTCAGGATGTTTATGATCCCAAATATTGCCAGAAGGTGCATCAACACACTGCAGAATTTATTCTCCTAGTGTTTGGGATCCTCATCTTTGAAATATTGTACAAAATTTATAAACATAATGCATTAATTGGGAAAAATCTTAGACCTATAGTAGAGAACAAGCAAAGTACCCATGTAAATTAAAGTGGAAGTTCACCAAAAAGGGTACATTTTGCTTGTTTGCATCCCCCCTCCACTGCCACATTTGGCACTTTTTTTTGGGGGGAGAGCGGGTTCCTGGTTTTGACAGGTACCTGCTCCCACTTTTGGTCAGATTGTTGTTGCAACATTTGGCCACTCCTCTTTTCCCTCAAAGCCTTCTGGGACACATCACAGGTCCAAGAAGACTGCAGGACCATTTACAAAGTGCAGTACGGCTTGCACGTGTGCAGTAGGTTTCCTTACCTAACATTCACTGCGGGTTTCCTTTACCTAACTGAAGAATCAGCTCAGATGAGGACATCGATGGGATCCCTGGACAAGTAAGTGTCCTTATAATAAAATTCAGCAGCTATAGTATTTGTAGCTGCTGACTTCTAATTATTTTTTGGGTAGACTGGAGGTCCTCTTTAATAATATGCTGCTGTATACAGATGAACATACTAATAAATCCAAATTGTACAATACACAAACATAAACCAATAACAAAAGTATGACCACTTTTATCCAAAAATTTAATAGCATAAATAACTGAATGTTTTGCCCCAGTTTTCAGTATCATAGTTCATTTAAGAGGAAGATACCCAGACATTACCTGATAAAATATAAATATTTAGGGTGCAATTTGTTGATATTATTGCAAGGGGTCTGAGAGAAACTTTTGGATGACACATGACACTAGATATAAAAAAAAGTCTAATTCATCAGTTGTTGATACTATAAAAAGAGGTATTATCTCACCCAAGACCCTTTGAAGCATCCAGACTCTTGAAGCTAATCCAGGATGTACCAATCCTGGAGAAAATTGCAAGGACCAGTTCACACCAGATGCAGTGCAATGCATTTTTTTCTGCATCAAAAAATGAATGGACAGTAGGTTACATTGGTTCCCATGGCATAGTTCACACCAGTGCAGTCAGTTTCAGTGCATTCCAATGCAGAAAATAAAGAACATGCAGCATTTTTTTCTGAACAGAACTGTACTGGAACATGGTAAGCCCATTAAAAATGGACCAGAATGCACCTAAACGCATAAAAAAATGCATCAGAATGCACATCTTCCTATCTAGGATAAAGAACAAAAGAGGGGAAAAAGGTACCGAAACGGAAAAAAACGCACTGGAACACATCAAACGTGTGTAAAAAACACGCATGCAGAAACGCATCCAGAAAGCATCTGGACTGCATTTCTGTGGTGTGAACCATTCCTCAAATCATTTTTTTCCACTCAGAATAGCTATCCTGGAACCTCTCAAACTGTACCATTGAGTACCATGTGACATATACCCCTTCTGACTCCATGACAAGGTGTAGCACTATCATGCAGGATATTTAAACGTCTACACTGACTGAAAAATACTTCATTTAGATTCATTTACACTATGTCATGAAAGAGGATCACAAACCTGACACACTGAGGATCATTTACTAAAACCGAAGTGTGCAAAATCTGGTACAGCTCTGCACAGAAACAAAATCAGCTTCCAGGTTTTATTGCCAAAGCTTAATTGAACAAGCTGAAGTTAGAAGCTGGCTACCATGCACAGTTGTTCCAGATTCTGAGTGCACCAGTTTAAGTAAATCTTCCCCATTACGGTGTTGCTGCCAGGATAAAAGGGGATAAACTAACAGATCCAATACTTTTCAGGGACATACCTGAATGGCCAGAGAAATTACTTAGTGGTTACTTTGCAGAGCATTTGTCTGCAGTTGCCATCCTGCTCTCCTCTTCTCTATCCTTTCAGGATCACTCAGTACTGTAGGCACTACAATGGCCAGATGGGCCACTTCCAGTAAAGAAATTTAACCCTTTCTCTGCCAAGTCCATACAGAGTACAGACCTACAGCACCTGTACAGACCTGACATTCCTCATATAGTCACTGAAGTGACCATGAGCTTATAGCAGAATTGTTCAGCAGACTCTGTTGAGCAAAATAATAGCTTTGATTAGCAGCTAACAAGCTGCTGATAAGAGCTATTAACCTAAAATGTGATTCTCCAACCTGCTGCAGCAGCTGTATCTTTCACTCGTTGCCTTCTCCCCTCCACCGTGGGCTATTGTGAACCAGGGCTAAAGGTGTAAATCTTCCTTACCTGTGAAGCCCAAGGCTACACTCCAGAGGCTACTGACAGGCAGGGAGGAAGCTATGCAAAGCCTCTTCACCACCTGTTTTAACCCAATTTTTGCACACAAGTGTGCCGCAAGCGCATGAATTACATGCGGTTGCAGGGCATTTGTAGCGTTTCCCCATTTTCCCCCAGAATTTGTGTTTGTAAAAAATAGTGATTTGGTAAACATTTGTGCAACTATTGCGGGGCCTGGAAAAAAAGGAGCACCTCCTTTTTTATTCTGTTATGTGCTTCCAGAAAATGTATGTTTTGGGTGTCTTTTACAAACTCTGAAATTTGTAAGTGAAAAGCTAACCTCCAATTTTTTAAAGAAATGTTTTCTTACGCTCAATTTTTGCCATTTTGCAAAAAGGCGCAATTAAAATTTACAAATATTTGATATTTAATAAATCAATACAGGTTAAGCTTTTATATTTAGGAGGAATTTTGCAGAAATTTAGTAAAATTTGCTGTTTGTACCTGCGAAGAGTGATTTTAGTGTATTTTTTGCAAAAATATTGATTTGATAAACATTTACTCAAATATCGCCGGACCTTAAAAATCAGTAGCAACTTCTTTTTATTCTACATGTTATGTGCTTTCAGAAAATATATGGTTTGGAGTCTTTTACAAACTCTGAAAGCTGTAAGTGAAAAATGAAAACCTCAAGATTTTAGAGAACAACTTGGTAGCAACTTGGTCAAGATTCTCTACCTTTGTCCAGCATTACCGTCAGGACTTTATCTCCAGCCAGGACCAAGCATTTGGGAGGAAAGTCCTCCAAGCAGTGGTCTCCACCTAATCTTAAGAGTACTTGTTTATCCTCTCAAGGGTTGGCCTGGAAGACGACTGAGGAAAAACCAGAGTAAGACTGACCGGTAACTTGGTTTCCAGTAGTCTTCCAGGATAGCCCTTGAGAGATGGAGCTCCTCCCCTCTAAACAAGAAACACATTGCCACACTTGTTCTTAAGTCCAGTTATCCATGAGAACCGAGGGATGGAACTGAAATACATATCAAACAACACACACAACAACTTACACTTAGGGCGGGAACGTGCTGTCCGCAAGACTACTGGAAACCGAGTTACCGGTAAGTCTAACTCTGGTTTTTCCTCAGTCGTCTTCCAGGCCAGCCCTTGAGAGGATAAACAAGTACTCTCAAGATTAGGGGGAGACCACTTGCTTGGAGGACTTTCCTCCCACATTCTTGGTCCTGGCTGGAGATAAGGTCCAGATAGTAATGCTGGACAAAGGTAGAGAATCTTGACTAAGTTGCTGCCTTGCAGATTTGCTCCAGGGTAGCACCAGCTTTCTCTGCCCAGGTAACTGCTGAAGCCCTAGTAGAGTGTGACATTAGAACCTTTGATGGAAGAAGTTGCATTATTCCATAGCATTCCATGATCGCTAGCCTAATCCACCTAGCTAAGGTGTTTTTGGACACCCGTTTGCCTTTCTGCTTCCCTGTGTATAGCACAAACAAGGCCTCCGAAGACCTAAATTGGCTAATAACTTCTAGGTATGTTAACAAACACCTCCTGATGTCCAGAAGGCTCAGATCTTGCTCCTTACTGTTGGAGGGTGCGCTACAGAAGGAGGGCAACACTATGTCTTGGGATTTGTGAAAGGATGAGGCAACTTTTGGTATGAAGCATGAGTCTTTCTGTAAAATGATTCTGTCATCCATAATTCTTAGGAAGTGCTCCATGATAGATAGAGCCTAAATATCCCCTATTCTGCATGCCGTGGTGATGGCCACCAGAAAGACCATCTTCAAAGTCAACCTGCATAATAAGGCCTCTTGTAACAGCTCAAACAAAGATTTGATGATGCCCCTCAGCACTACTGATAAGTCTCAGCTAGGACATTTCCAGGCTTTGGATGGCTTGTTTTTATTCACCGCCTTGCAAAACCTCAAAATTAGTGGGTCTTCTTGCAAAGAGTGTTCAAGATAAATGGACAGGGCCACTATTTGCACTGGGGTACTCAGAGCAAGTCCCTTCTCTGCCCCCTGCTGCAAGAATTTCAAAATAGTTGGAGTGTCCATTCTTGATCTATTATTTTCATAGAACCACCAGTTGACCTTTCTCCAAATCTTCTTATAAATGGCTCTGGTATTCAGCTTTCTGACACTCCGTAAGGTTGCCACAACTCTATCCGAAAGTACTTTTGACTTCAAAATCTCCTCTTAAGAAGCCAGGCTGTCCACTTGAAGTTTCCTGGCTTGAGGTGGTGAAAAGACCCCTGTCGCATCAAATCATCCCTGAGAGGAAGCGACCAAGGTTGTTCTGCCACAAGGGAAAGGAGTTGTGAAAAACAAACCCTTTTGAGTCAAAATGGAGTGATCAAAATTAACATGGTCTGTTCCTGTAGAAATTTGTTCAGAATCAGGTGAACCGGGGTGAAGGCATAGCATTCTACAAATCCCAGGGATTCTGAAGAGCATCAACCGGCAGGGCTGGATCTTGCAGATTTAGCAAACAGAAAATATCCACTTTCCTTTTGCATTTGCTATCTCTGGCATCCCCCAATGCTCTGAAATCTCCACAACACTTCCGCAGCTCCTATTCTTCCAGCAACAGTTGTTGATGACTGAGGAAATCCGACACTTGTTTGTGATCCCCTTTTAGGTGAACCGCTGACAAGGATAAAATATTCTTCTCTGCCCACAAGCAGGTCTGGTCTGAAATCTTGATTAAAGGTGGAATCTTGGTGCCCCCTTGTTTGTTTAAATATGCGACTGCTGATGAGTTGTTGGACAGGATCATGAGGTGATGTCCCTTCACTTGATCTTGAAAATAGAAAATTGCTCTTGCTACTGCCATAAGCTCTTTCCAATTTGAAGAGACCTGAGGTTCTTCTGGGGCCCACTTCCATTGGGCTAGCCGCCCTCCCAGATGGGCTCCCCAGCCCCACATGCTCGCATCCATTGTCAGCTTCTGTGAAATTGGAAACATCCTGAGTAACCCATGATTTAATTGCGTGTGGTCTCTCCACCACCAGAATGCACTCTTCACTGCTGTTGGTAGATATATCTTCCTTATAATTGTGGTATAAAGTGCAGCGCTAGATAAATAATAAATAAATAATGCACAGAGATAAAAGTAACAACTCTTTATAGAGCTGTGGTATAAAGTGCAGTACTAAATAGTTAATGTAATATTGTGAAACAGTCAAGTGCAGCATATAAAGTGACGTATCTTCCTGTCCAGGTCCTCCTGTCCCTGTACTTGCAGAAGAATGGACTGCAAAGGCCTTAGATGGAGTCTTGCCCACTGAATGGCCAGAATTGCTGATGCCATCAAGCCCAGTACCAACATGAGTTCTCGGACTGAAACTAGCTGATTGTTCTGTAGTGCCCCCATTCTTCAGATTCGATTTTGGACCTTCCCCTATGGAAGCACTGTCTTCTGGTCTACTGACCTGAGGTAGTATTATAGAAACAGGATATCCTGGATGGGACAGAGATTTGACTTGTCCAGATTGAGAATCCACCCTAGGAACTTCAGCTACTGTTGTGTTTCAATTAGATTTTCTACCTGCTGTGCTTCCGTGGGGACCACGAACAGGAGGTCATCCAGATAAGGTATTATGAACTTCAACCTTAACGGTGCTTGAGCCTCTGCCAGAACCTTTGTAATTATTCTTGGGGAAGAGCAAAGGCCCAAGGGGAGTGCTCTGCTCTGAAAGTGACATTTCTTTTCATTTATTTCTACCACCAGCCTCAAGAATTTCTGGGAGTCTTCCCAAATGGGGATGTGGAGGTAGGCATCACTCAAGTCCAAGATTTCCCCTTGTGACCGGTCCAGTGCTTTTTCGGCTGTTTTCTTCTCTCTTCCTGCAGGCGGTCTTTTTGGCCCCCAAAAAAATACTTCTGGAAAGGCTTTCGTTTTTTGGCAGGACATGCCTTTTTCTTGTCTGCTGTACTCTCCAAGGCAGCATCCAAACCTGGCCTTAACAGCAGATCTCCTGAAAAGGGAAGATTAAATCATCTTAACTTAGATGCCGTTTCCCCGAACCAGGTTTTTAGCCATATAGCCCTTCTAGCTGCCACTGCCAGAGCCCCTGCTCTTGAGGAAAGTTTTACTGACTCAACGGACACATCCGCAATGTACCTGAGCGCTTTAAAGAGAACCAGCAAGAATTTAAGACTCTCCCCCCTAGGAGTGCCATTCTTAACCTCCCTAGCTGTCTGACTATGTCCATATTTCTGTGCTCAAAGCGGTACATTTTTTTGCATGGAAATATGTATTTTTTTTATTGTAGGCCTGTAATTTTTAGGAATAACTCACTGAAATCTGTCCGAACAAGTCTAGTAAACACCCCGGGTAGGATAACACTTGAAACACGAAATCATAAATTATAATTTAATAATCATAAAAAATAATATAATAATAAATTTAATTCAATAATATAATCAAACCAAAAACACTGAAATTTGAAATATAGTGCCAAGTTCGCACATCACTGCTCAAGTGTCTGATGACGAATTGTCCCACGAATCATTATCACTCAATTCTGAAAGTAGTTCTAATTTACTATCACTGTTCTCTAGCTGGTCTAAAACCGCTTTTGATCTAAAGGGACGCTTTTTGGACGCCATCAACTTTTCTCAGTTTCCAGGCAGAAAGAACAGTAAAAATGCAGGCAGGGCACAGGACAAAGCACTTGGGACAAAATGTATGTAAAATGGTTTGATACAGTAATGTTTTACTATGTGATTTTAGTAATTTTAGTGAATGTCACTTTTTGTCATTTTCAAATTTTTTGACGCTCGCAGGGGACAGAACCCAGATGACAGATGCCGGCATTGGCCGGATTACATTGCCGGGGACACTGCAGGAGGGACATCGAGGGAGCGCAGGACAAGGTAAGTGATAGAAGGATCGCGGAGCAGCGCCACATGGTAAGCCCGAGTGTAGCTCGGGGTTTCGCTTGTGGTACTGAAACTTTACCCCGAGCTACACTCAGGAATACTGCCAGAGAGGTTAATGTGATCTTGTAGCTGAATCAGCCAGAAATCCAAATTTCTTGCGATGCAAGTTGTAGCTAAGACGAGTTTCAGGTTATCCACACTAGTCTCCCATGCTTTTTTAAGGACTATGTCACCTCTTTTGTCCACGCAGTCCTTTAAATGACCCATGTCCTCAAAGGCAAATCCTGACCTCTTAGATAGGGGAGCATCTAGTTTTGTATATTATTCCAAACCACCTGGGGATCTTCATCGATTAGAAACCTCCTTTTGTGATTGGCAGCGAAAAAAGGCTTTTTCTCTGGGTCTGCCCACTCTTTAAGCACCACATTGGACATTACCTGGTGCACTAGAAATACTTTATACTGATTCATCAGGTCATGTTTTGAGGGTTGACCATTCTCTTCCTCAATTTCTATGGTCTCGTAAATGGCTGTAAGAGGTCCTCCAAATCATCTAAACATAATTTACACTTAAGTCCTTTCCTTTCCTCTTCCTTCCTTCTTTCCTGCTCCAATTCCAAACTGGAAGTGTCAGAATCACTAGGCACCAGGCTTACTGCCCTGTCCACTGATACATCCTTAGACTCTGAAGTCACCACCCCTTGTGAGGCTATGGGTGAGGCTTGACTAGCTGGAGCAGCAGGAGTTTTGGTGTCTGCAGTCAGCTTATTAAACTCCTTAAAAAGGTAGAGGCCATTTCTTCCTTGACTGACCCAAAGAAGTTTGCATAAAGGGTGTCTGACCCTTTTTAACAAATGGGCGGTACACTGTTTACAAAGTGGCTCTGTGTTTTCCGAAGGCATCTTCATTCCACACTTTGCATGGCACTTTTTTGAAATTGGCTTGGGCTCTTTAAGTGGCTTCACCTGCCAAAGACATAAAAACAAAGGAGTCCCCAGTGGTCAATAAACAACTAACCCACCATAGAAACATGCTCACCCGGAGAACAACACTGCACTCCTGCTGTGCCCCAGACCGCTAGACATCACCAACCACCCACGCATTCTGACCCAAAGTCTTAGACACAAAGGACACCCACTGGTGCCTACCTGCATCCCACTGGTACTTTCTTCCCCCCAAGTCTGTGCTGATCAGGGGCGGACTGACAACTTATGGGGCCCCCCGGGCAATAGGGGATCATGTGACCCCTGTGTCCTCGCCCACAATCAAACCACACCCAAAAAGCCCATGAAAAGGTACCGGGGCATCTCATGGGGCCCGAGTTCCCAAATGGTCAGTCCTCCCCTGGTGCTGATGGCAGCTCAAACTCATCCCCCTGCATCCTGTGGGCTGTGTGGTGCTCGTCCTGTCCCCTGCAGCAGCGTCCACGTGTAGTACCAGCTGTCCTCCTCTCCTCCCTGCGCCTTTAATGGGTCAGGACCACTTTCTCTGGGTGCACGCCGATGATGTCATACTACCTCAGAAGTGTTGCGCCTGCGTTTCTGGGTCAAGCAAGTTCATATCTGGACCTGAGCTCTCTTCCCCACAGGCAGCCCTTGAGAGATGGAGCCCTCTGGCGGTCCCTCAGACAATGTGTCCCCTCTGGATGGAGAAAACACAATAACTGGACATGGGCCAGAGGGACCACCTTTTAAACAAGTGTGGCAATATGTTTCCTGTTTTGAAGGGAGGTGCTCCATCTCTCAAGGGCTGGCCTGGAAGATGTCTGGGGAAATTTGGTTATTTATATTTTTGTGTACATTCGATTTTCACTATTTCGCAAAAAGGTGCAATTTAAAATTTACAAATATTTTTTATTAATGCAATACAGGTTAAACTTTTATATTTAGTAGGAATTTTGTAAAATTTGCTGTTTGTATTTGCTAATAATGATTTTAGTGTATTTGTAGTGAAAATATTGTTTTGATAAACATTTGCTCAAATTTTGCGGGGCCTTACATTTCAGTAGCACCTTTTTTATTTTATATGTCATGTGCTTTCAGAAAATATATGGTTTGGTGGATCTTTGTCAGGGTCCTGTCCACGGCAGAAGTTCTGGAAGATCTGGCATTTCTGCCAGTACTCTACATGGCCGCAGAAGTACACATCAGCCTCAGTCTGGTGCTAGACGGCCTTTATAAGGAGGCTCATCACTTCCCCTAGTTGCTGGATGATCTCTAGCTCCCCATGCCCTGTTCCTGTGATTCTGATCTGCGATTTCCTGTTACCGCCTCGGCTTGCTCCTGGACCCGTCTACTCTGCTTTACCCCTGATCTGACCTCGGCTAGGCTTACGGATACTCTCTCTTACTCATCTGTGTATAACCTCGGCTATCCCATCTGACTACGTCTGCTCTGATTCCCACCTGGTACCTGACCTTGGCTTGAACTGACTACCCAGTAAACATCTAAATCCCAGAAGGGCTTGCATACCACGCACAGGCGTCTCCTGTCTGCAGACCTATCTCCGTGCTCCAGCTGTGCTTCTGAGTGGACCACCAACTAGCACTCCTACAGGTGACCTGTGCAACTTTGGGCCTGACTCCCGCTGTCTCACTCTCAGGGAAGTCCGGAACTTAGCCACAACGGAAGCCCTCTCTACATTGGCCTCCATCACCAGGTATGTGATAATCTTTTACAAAACTCTGACAGCTGAATAATAAAACAGCAATGGAAAAATGACAAATTGTCTGGCCACCTGAGTTTTAATGTGGAGCGCAGAACCTTGCAGCAAAAGGGTTAAAGCCTGATGTTTTCAATGGTTCACACTGGAACAGATCTTAAAAACCTGTGCAGCTCAGCTTATCTCACAGCCACAACTTACAGCTCCAGTTTAAATTTGTTGTATCAGTTATTCCCACTTCTCAGCTTCTTTTGTAGGTTTGACTGAGGGGAGCCTGAAGCTGGTTACACTTCACAGTTGCCAATCCTAGGGGATAGAACACAGAATCTTTCTAGAATCACTGGGAAGACCCTTCTCTTAATTTTTTTTTATTGCTTTGAGTGTCCCTAAGCATTTTTAATTTATTTTGAGATCCCCAAATGAATGTCTGTTCAAAGGGAAAAATATAATGTCCTAATGCCAAGTTCTGTCTTCATTATACCAACATTCTAAGTATAATTATAGACATATTTTAGCTTCTTAGATGATTAACAGTGCAAATATCTGCTGAAATACTAAGTAAAATAACATGCATCATTAGATGTATATGGGTTAACTAATAGGCTGGATAATTGGTTATAAAAGGTTATTACATCTATTAAATCTATTTTTAAAGAGACCATAAAGTACATCTGCCTAAATGCCCATTTACCTTAAATACATTGTAATGAAAAGAGTATTCAAATATATGTAAAAATTAAATTCCTAAACAAAACCCAGCATTTTTTTCTTAAGTGCACACATATGGAAAATATATTATATTATTTTGTTTTTCCAAGTTTGATAATAAAACCATTTGTAAAGTGTATACATTTATGGTTGTGGATCCATACATATATAAAAGGTGTATATACTGTATATTTAAGATAACAGTTCCACAACTGCACAGCCATAATTAAGATTTAAAAAAAAAATGTTTGAGACAAAAATGACTTA
Organism: Staurois parvus; assembly: GCF_062004578.1. Taxonomy (NCBI): domain Eukaryota; kingdom Metazoa; phylum Chordata; class Amphibia; order Anura; family Ranidae; genus Staurois; species Staurois parvus. Next base: position 9,663,153 of record NW_028317855.1, on the reverse strand, counting down.
CCATCATAATGAGTAAAGACAATTTATTCTTGTTCCAGTATCCGTCTCTTTGCAAATCAAGATTAAGAACTCTATTAAATATCTGAGCTATTTTATAATCCAGTGATTAAAGAGGATAATGTGGGAATCTATTTTATATTAAAAGTAGATAACTGTTTTTTACTCAACATGAGCTTTCCAATATTAAACCTTTCCAGTGCATTTTTATGTATCAGCCATTTACATTTGTAAGAATACCTAAAGTTAATTTATATTTAGCTTAAAACACCTATTACGTACTTTTAATGATACTACTGATTTACATAATAATCTGAAACATATTGTACTGTAAAAATAATTTTTGCTAACCTCCTCATTGCAAGAGGTCATTTAAGTCTAGAAACCAGGTTTCAGTATACATCAGTTAACTTGATGAAAACGTTTTTTTTTTAATAATCCATTATTTATACATTTTTCTGGTAACGTAGCCAAAAATCGTACAATGTAAAGTACACAGAAGCTACAAGACATATGGCAATAAATGAGCCAAGTATAACAAATAAACAAGTAAACAAGCAGCATTATAGTGTAAACAGAAATAGGCAAAAACATAAGAAATCAGTTACAATGTCACAGTATGGCCCCTGATTGGCTAATAAGGCAAAGGTCTAATCACAAGCAACCAGCTGCACGGGCCATATGGGAAACCTGAGCATCATGAAATCTCAGAAAAGGGGAAAGGAGGTCCCACACAGAAATCTCAGGTAGCAGACTGAAAAAAACATTTCCGATATAGAACTCCCCGCAGATTGGGAAACCAACGAGGAAGACTATGGATGCACAGGGGAATCAGAATAGGAAGGAGAGCAGGGTGCAAGGAGAGGAAAAAAGGAGCAAGAGAGAAAAGGGAGCGGAGGAAAATAATGAAAACAAAGGGGAGGGGGAACAAGGAAATGGAATCAGAGATGGGGGAAGTCCAGACAAGAAACCAGAAAGCGGAAAAAGGGAATATGAAATCTGGAAGAGACCGACAGAGGAAGGAACAGCGGAATAGAGCAGGTCAGCTCTCCCATCTGGGGGCCACGGAAAACCAAGCAAAACTAGACAGGACTAGACTTGACAAGGCCCCCTCACACCAGCCCAGAGGGCCCTTGGAGATAAGGTTCAGTATAGACAAAGTATTGCCATGGTCTCCAGGTGTCCTGAACAATTTCACCCCGGTCATACAAAGAAGCTGTGAGGTCCTCCATGTCTAGCAGCTTATTGACTTTAGAAAACCAAAGGGACCTCGTAGTAGGAATGCAGCTTTAGCCACGTTTGACAATTGAATCATCAGGGAGGCCTTATACTTTTTAATAGGGCGGTCCATAAGGTGCAATAAGCATGCCGCTGGGTCGCTGGCCACATCAGCACTCGTCAGGTCCCTTATGGTGCTTGTCACTATCTGCCAAAAAGGTTTGATTTTTAGGGCAGGCCCAGAAGATATGCATTATCGTACCCCAGTCATCGCCACACCTCCAACACAGGTCTGAAATCTGAGGAAAAATGGGGTGCAGTGTCGTAGGGACCCTATACCACCTGGTCAGGATCTTATAGCCTGTTTCTTGGACCCTAGAGGCAATAGAGAATTACTGCGCAAAATGGAGAATCTTCTCCCTCTGTATGGCTGTGTATGGCCAGCTTTCCAATGGAAAAGGAAGGTAGGTATAAAGTCACACTGTGGGCTGATCAGGGCGGAATAAAGAATAGAAAGACGAGGTTCATTCTTGTGACAGATACTCTCCAGTGCCATAAGACAGCGACGTTTCCCCGGAGAATGGAAACACTGCCAAAGAAAATGGCAGAGTTGCAGGTTGTTCCAAAAATCCAACGGAGGATCAACTTGATTAATTTGCCTATCTAATGTTTTCAATTGGAAAAACATTCTAATACATTTCTGACTAAAGTTTTTATTCATAGAAAACAAATAGAAAAATATATGTAAAAACTAATTTAAATAGTTCAATGTGTCAGTGACAGTGTGGTCTCTGAACAGAGAGCACACACGAATATTACACAATATTGATATTTGCTAACAAGCTTTCCTTGTTAGTGACCATTAATCATCTTTTACACAACATTTAGAGAAATTCAGCACATCACCTTAGGCCTACATACTTAGCAACGTCCGTATTCACAAACATCCTACTTTTTTTACTTCCAGAGGCAAAGTATAAACGTCAACTTCCTCCCCTCTACAGGATCAGCATAAACATTCAGCTTACGTACTTAGAACACAAATATACATTACTGTATAAAACCTGGTCTGCAGTATTGAGAAACACTGAAAAAATGCATACTGGCATGTATATCATAATTTAAATAGCATGTGCTATATGAGTGCTGTGGACCAGGTTCATTTTCTATGAGCATTATATCTGTACAGGGTTTGAATAAGTTTGTGTTGGATTCCTCCAGGTGAATTTCTTTCCTTCCAGAACTGAAAAAGAAAACACATGTGTTTTCTGCTAAATTACTAATCACATCTGCTAAATGTGCTGCCTGCATGGTAGATTATACATTCTTGTGGAATTTTGAATGCAAAAGGCAATTCACAAAAAATATTGTACAAGTATTCCTCCTAAAAATATGGCTAGCTTCAGGTTGGCAATAACAGTGGCCCTGATTTACGCTTGCTGTCATGAAATCACCAATACACTATCTAATGAACAGATATTCTAATGAATAGACATGTCACCACATTTTGGAAGCTCTATAGCTGTCATTAAGGCTAAAGCAAAATGGATTAGTAGCAAGGAGCATGCATGGCAGCAAGACTGCAGTCTTACAGCATCTTTCTGCCCACCCACGCTGCAGTAACTTGATTTTTTATTAAAGCCCAACTCCAGGCAACCTAAAAAGTCTCCATTGCAGTGGGGCTCTGCCTACACTGCATGGGAAAACTGCTTGTTTATTCTAAGGGACAGAAACGTACTTTTACTTACCCAATCCTCTAGTCACCCAATGGATGATGCTCCCCATGTTCTAGGCAAATAACTGTTCCTCAGCTTCTTCATGTCCAATAGAGGGCTACAGTACCTACATCAGTCTTGATGATGTTAAAGGACCCTAGACCACCAAAGCATAGGGTAGAAGAAGCTACGGGAACCAGTAGCTTCTTCTACCCTATCATATTATATTATACCCTATCTAGCAGCACAGATGAACCTGCAGAAGAAGAGGATTGTATTTGAAAGTCCCTTTACCAAGTCCTGTAGACATAAACAGGCAGCTAACCCTTTCAGTGCAGGCACAGTCGCACTGCAAGGGAGAATTTTTAGGTTTTCTGAAGTTCAGCATTAAATATGCATCTGTCTTCACCACTATGAAAGAATGACACCCTGGTGAACGGACATTTTTTATAACAAAAATGAACACTTAATGCGCTATATTTTTTCACAGAACTGTCCTGAAGAATAAATGGATGTTGCCATTACACTTCACCACTATGATATACAGATTTTAAGGCTTGTTTTTACTAATACAAGCGCAAATGGACTTTGGGCTACTGTAAAGAAACGTATTCTGTAGTAGCTGCTATGATTACTGTCCAGGTCTTCCCTCTTTTTGTCTTGCAGCCAGGCAAAAGGTAGTTTCACAGCCATGTACATACACCCTTTCGATCATTGTCTCCTATGTTCAGTCTAGGGGTGTTTTTGTAATTTTATTGTTGGAGAACTTGGGTAGGAATGGAGAATGAGTAGGATACTCCAAGAATAGAACTATAAACAAAGAGAATGCTACCTGATCTCTTAGTCAAGCTTTAGGTGCAGTCCTTGCTAAAAACAGGTAAAAGACTTCTCCTTTGCAGCAACAGTAACTTCAACTTAGAGCAAAGTCCAATGCAGCAAAGAGTAATGGGAAAAGCTCATTGGAACACTAGCCAGTAGTCTCTTGACTGGACCCTTAGCTGAATATATAGCACACCAGAGGGGGTTAACAGCAACAGTCTATGAGATCCTTAACCCCTTGCCCTCCTGAGGATTTACCCCCCTTCCTGACCAGGCCATTTTTTGAGTTAAGACACTGCGTTACTTTAACTGACTTTATCGCGGTCATGCAATGCTGCATCCAAATGAAATTTAAGTCTTTTTTTCCCACAAATTGAGATTTCTTTCAGTGGTATTTGATCGCCTGTGCGTTTTTTATTTTTTGCGCTATAAAAAAAAAGACCGACAATTTTGAAAAAAAAAAAACAATATTGACTTTTTGATATTAAACATGCCCAGTAAAAAAAATGAAAAAATCAAATTTGCCTCATAAATTTAGGCCAAAATGTATTCTGCTACATATCTTTGCTTAAAAAAAAATCCCAATATGTGTAAATAATTTTTTTTACATGAAAGTTATAGCGTTTACAAATGGCAGTACAGATATTGGAATTTTTTTTCTTTTTTACTAGCAATGGTGGTGATCAGCAACTTATAGCAGGACCGCGGGACTACGGTGAACATTCTGACACTGGGGGGAACTGACTTGGTGTCACTGACCTCCCCAGTGACCCCAATATAGTGATCAGTGCTAAAAAAAAAGCACTGTACTAAGGGCACTGGGCAGGAAGGGGTTAACATGAGGGGCAATAAAAGGGTTAACTGTGTGCTGTTTCACTGTAAGCTCTGTGTGTGCTTCACTGTAATCACATTGCTTTGGATGGCTGTGCACAGCAAAGTGTGCAGGGGCTGAAAGGAAGGAAAACTGTATTGTTTACATACAGTTCTCCTCCCCATTGGAGATGTTCGGCAATCACTGGGTGCCAGGGAATAATCACCGGGCAGGACCCAGTGATTGACAGCCGCGGCCCGGAAATTTAAAATCACATATATACCTGATTTTGCACATTATTGCTTCCCTGTAGCAGTATATCTGCTATAGGGCGGTCAGGAAGCAGTTAAGATGTCAGGTCATCCACCTGAGGCCACATGGCCCCAATTATTAATCAGATGGAATGTAAAAATATTAAGGACATCCAATCCTTCTCTCCACATTGAAATCATATCATCTATAAATCTTCAATAGACAACGAGGTCCACTTCAAGAAAACTACATAAAAAATATGTAAACGTTTCTTCAAAGAAAATGTACTAATGTTTTGGAATCTCACAGGGCCCTTTCTCAAACATACTTTGTTACATTGCATTGTTGTCTTGAGAAAGAGGTCATGTGAGCTATCAAAACATTGGTGTTTATTTGTGACATTTGTGTTACATTAAAAGGTGAAAATAATCTTCTGAAGAATAGCTTGATGGTGCATTCTGTTTGTATCACTTCAAGCACTCAACATTACAGAAGGTCATAGCCTAAATGGAATGCAGTTCATATGTGGAGTTTTACATAGATTATCAGAATTCCTTGCTCCTATAGCTGCCCCTTCTCCTGCAAGTAAAATTCCTCTAGGAAATAAAATAATACATTGTTAAAGTAAATGGAATCCAGAATAAAAATCTGTTGCTCGATAGGCATATATTGCTCAAGGTTTAGGTAGTATTTCAATAATTTTATTCCTTTGCCATGGGGAATATTAATACAGGGTAGATAAATCAAATGTTATATAATGTTATGCTCTTCTCATGAAATGTTGTACATTTTCTTATTGAATCTGAAGTATTCTTTATTTAGGGGAGTAGCTGAAAACAAATTTTAAAGATGTATTTTGATGCAAACAGACAAATGGTTAAAAAGTTCCCAAAAGAGAGAGATACAGGATAATACAGGAAAGGAACTTTTGCTTGAGAGATCATTTGGTAATCTCTCTCATTTTTTGTTAGAATTCTATTGTATAAGCAGATGTAGATAATTCCCCAAGGTACTTCTTTCTTCCAAATGTATGTAGAATTCTCTATCACAAATGATCTTCATAGCTGTAGCAAAATAATAAATTTTATTCTGAATAACAACTTCACCTCCTTTGTCAGCATGCCTCAATACAAATATTTAATTACCCTATAAGGTTTTGAGTGTTTGTTGTTTATTTCTCTTCTGATGGAATATTGGACATCTCTAATGTGTGCAAATTGCAAGAGCAAGTGGTGGGTCTTTTAGATCAGGTGATCATCCAGCAATATCATATTTTATATCAACTGGAGTAGTGAATATATTGATCTTTTCATTTTTTTGTTATAGTTTTGTTTGCTTAGAATCCATTCATGGACAATTTACTATACGAATGTAAATATATAGCTCAGTAAACAAATAGTATTTACTGTTTGTGTTGGACAAAAACACAACAATTTTTTAAATAAGAGATTTCCCCTTGTGTAAGTTTACTGTATGATTTGATTGGTTACATATTATATTCATGGTGTTGTGTGCTGCTAGGGTGTACCCTTTTGAAATTGAGTATGGTGTTGTATTTTAATATAAAAACAATTCCCTTATTTGCAGTCAATTCTAATGTATTCTTCTTGCAAACATGGCTCTCTCAGAAGTCTGCACTGCACTAGAAATCAAATTAGAGGCACTTTTTTCAATGTATATTTCATTTTAGGCCAAGTAAAGGAGAGTTAAAGATACAGCTTTTCCTATTACAAGACTAGGTTTGATCAGGTCATTATGAAGGATAAGCTCAAGTCAGCCATACGTTCAACCCAAACCCCAGAAATTTGCAGTTTAAGAAATTTCACATGAATGCAAATTTTTGCAGCCATAGCAACCATAACCAATCATTCACTTCTTGGCAGGGGCGGACTGACAACTCATGGAGCCCCCGGGCAATAGGGGATCATGGGGCCCCTGTGTCCTTGCCCACACTCAAAGCACACCCAAAAAAGCCTATAAAAAAGGTACCAGGGGCATTTCATGGGGCCCCCTACTGACCCCAGGCCCCCGGGCAGTGCCCGAGTGCTCGAATGGTCAGTCCGCCCCTGCTTCTTGGCCTCTAAACTGTGATCAGAGTGATTAAATGGGTTAATCATGGGGGTATTCTTATGTTTGTGGGTATTCTTTTGTGTCATTCCACTCTCTCTAAAGGTCAGGGTTCCCAGCAGCCTTTGTTTGATGTGTGTTTGAGAAGGTATGGAGTAGAACGATAGTTGCTAATCATTTGTCATATAATTTCATATAATGGTGATTGGTTACTGTTGTGGGGATTACGTATAAATATACATTTATGTTTAGTAGGATTGTAAAAGTAAAAATAAAAGTATAAAATAATAATCTGATTATTGGTTTCTCTAATAACATTATCTATAATAGAGTTATTGATGTCTATTGTTTTTGTTGTTGTATTATTTAGTTTTTTACTCGGGATGACAAATAATATTGCCCAAACATAAATATAGTTAAAATAATTGGTGATGTTGGCAAAGTATGAGTGAGATTGCTTTGAATGAGCAAAGAGTCAGAGGAATTCACTACATCACCTGCAATGGTGCGTAAGGCACCTATCACAGGGGGTGTCTGCTGTGACTCCACTATCTTAGATAACAGGCGACCAGTCTTTTCATCCTTGTCATAGAAGGCCAACTTGTTGAAAAATCTTTTCTGATCTGCGGAGGAGGTAACCAGAGTATCCAGCACCTCCTGATCAGTGTTCCAAGCTGCCCTAGTGGCATCTGAGGGATTGTTCACATACTCCAACTGTCCACTTCTCCTCTTGTCCTCCAACTGTAGCACTGAAGCCTCCACGCTTTCAATTTAAGAACACATTCTCCTCTTCACCTCTGCTATATCAGATATAAATACACCATGGAGAAAGGCCGTGAATTATTATTATTATTACACAGTATTTATATAGTAATAGTTTGCTCAGCACTGTACATTACAATGGGAAACAATATATGAGACAGTACAGTAACAATACAATAAAATACACGAGGGGTTCGAGGGCCCTGCTCCTTGGAGCTTACAGTCTAGGAGGGAGGGGAGAGTGGTACAGGAGGAAAAAGCTGTGGGGGATGGAGTGGCAGGAAGAGTGGAGGAGATCGGCAATTAGGTGAGGGTGGGGTAGGCTTCTCTGAAGAGATGGGTTTTCAGGGTGCGCCTAAAAGGTGAGGAGGGTAGGTGACAGTCTGATGGATTGGGGTAGTGAGTTCCAGAGGATGGGGGAAGCCCTGGAGAAGTCCTGGAGATGGGCATGGGAGGAGGAGACCAGGGAACTGGAGAGTAGGAGGTCTTGTGAGGAGCGGAGAGTGCATTTTGGGTGGTAGATAGATATCGGGTCGATGACGTAGTTTGGGGCAGTGTTATGAACAGCTTTGTACGTCAGTGTTAGTAGTTTGAATTTTATGCGTTGGGCAATCGGAAGCCAGTGGAGGGATTGGCAGAGGGGGGTGGCGGGGGTGGAATGTCTCCCAGCTGGTACTAATGTCTGGGTGATTACTATGGTAGGCTATTAAGTCAGATATAACAGCCTCTATCCATTCATGGGAGGGAAAAAGCTGTAACCAGGGGCTCTAGCTAAGGAGTGTTGGGGTTGTACAGACAGACTTAGAAATAAGGGTCTGAATTGTCCCTCAAATCATATTGAATTTTAGTCACATATGGCAAAACACTGGGGGTACCTAAACATAAAATCGATCATAGATAAGGACATAATCAACTTCATAAACCAAGAGAACTGCTGTTCACTGGGATGTCAGCCCACCCTCCCCAATTCTGATAGGAAGCAAGAGAGGGTGGGGTCCTTGATCCCTGCACCATGAGAATGGGGGATGTTTTTCTAAATAGGGATCAAGAAAACAATTAAAATCCCCAAGAATAGAAGCAGGATATTTGGTTTTCCCAATAGGTGTGACAGGATGAGTTTTATCATGTCCCTAGAAAATGGATGCAGAATGTGAAGAAAAGCCAATACGCAGGTAAAGGTAAACAATCTACAAAATATGAAAACATATCTGCCTTCTGAGTCCACCTGAGAATCACCACTAAATGGAATATCAATACACTCACTCCACTGTTATATGAGGTATGAGTAGAGTGATAGGACCAACTAGCCCAGGAGTACCTCTTTGGTCAAATTAATTTCTTGCAAGCCATAGATTGCTGGATGGAATTTGCATAATCCATGGATTAGAGACACCACGCACATTTCAAGTAAGAATCAATAAATCCGCTATAAAGAAATAGAAGACACGAATTGCATCCATACAAAGCACTAAAGGCCAAAACCCACGTAGTTCAAGTAATGTGGAGTAATTGGGCACTAGGCCGCAAGTGGTTATTAACAGAAAGATGGCATATAGAAGTCCAGGGTACGTAATGAACAGACATGGAAAACGTCAATTGTGAGATTGTGTCCTGATTGTGTTGGACTGATAAGGCACATATAGAAATAGAGAAAGGCATGATGTCTGTCAAATTCTGAACCATGGGGCAGACCCCCAGAACTAACAGTTGTTCCCTCATGTAACATGGAGGAGCAACAGACAAATCTTCCTGTCTTGGCACTGGGAACAATAAAATCTTCCTGTCTTGGCACTGGGAACAATAAAGAAAACAGAAAAAGGAAACAGGTCCCAAAACAAAATAAAAATAGAAAAAAAGTCACAAGACAACCAGTGAGTAGTCCAAAGTCATTGGATACAGAGTCCAAAGCTTATCCATAGGACACTGCAACGTGGCTCAGCCCTTGCATCAAACAGACATATATCAGGTTTCCCAGCTTTAAGAGATCAAAAAAAGGGGACCCCCCCCCAGAGAAATTTAGAAAGGCAGAAGAAAAATGCTAGGCATCCTTGTTCAGTCCTCTGCAGCCACAGGAGAGCATTGCTGAAGAGAGCGTTCATTAACATCTATCCATGCGCAGGCTTCTTGAGCGGTCTCAAAAAAGTGTGATTGGCCCCTTGCTGTGATGCAGAGACAGGATGGATACAGCAGCATGGTGCATTTCACCTGGAGGCTGTGAAGTCTCCACTTAACTCCACAAAATTGCTAGTTTTACACCGGACCTCAGCAGAGAAATCTGGGTAGAGCGATATATTAGCACCAATATTTTGGATGTTCTGACAGTCCCGTGCCAGCTGCAGGATAATACTTAGTTAAGTACTACAAGACAACAAAAATGTCTCCCCTGGCACTCTTTAGCAGCAGCAAGCTGTCAGACAAAGGGTGTGGTTTATATGCTTACCTGTGAATACAGAGCCTTTTATATAGGAAAAACTAGGCAAGAGTTTTGGCGTTGTATGTACAGACATATCCACAGTATGAAAGTTTGTGACCCAGATCTCCCTGTGGGTAGACATGCAGCCTTATTACACAAACAGAAACCTGGTAATGTGCAGTGTTGTTTTTGTACCAAACATATCATTTTCCCACATGCTTTTGGTAGACTTCAGATGCGTTTTTGCAAAATTTAGCCAGGAGATTGTTGTCACATGTACCACACAGCCAGTACTTGCCAGATATTTCTGCAGCTCCTTTAATGTTGCTGTAGGCCTCTTGGCAGCCTCCCAGACCAGTTTTCTTCTCATCTTTTCATCAATTTAGGAGGGACGTCCAGTTCTTGGTAATGTCACTATTGCTGATGATGACTGTCTTCACTGTCTTCCATGGTATATCTAGTGCCTTGGAAATTCGTTTGTTCCCTTCTCCTGACTGATACCTTTTAACAATGAGATCCCTCTGATGCTTTGGAAGCTCTCTGCGGACCATGGCTTTAGCTGTAGGATGCGACTAGGAAACTATCAGGAAAGATCTACTAGAACAGCTGAACTTTATTTGGGGTTAATCAGAGGCACGTTAAATGATGGCAGGTGTGTACTGACTCCTAGTTAACATGCTTTTGAATGTGATTGCTTAAGATATTTATTAACAATTTGACCTTTGATAATAATTTCTGTTATAGAGTGGTATCCTATCCCTGAGGGAGAATTTATGTCTATACATTTGAAACGCGTTGGGTGCCAGGCTGAATATATCTGCAGTCAAAATCTAAGGTTGCAAGATGGAAATCAGTTTTTGGGGGATACCACTGGATATGTATCGCAATAACTACAATTTTGTTAAGTGAATGAGTTGTTAAAATTGCTGTACTCTATATTGGCAAATATGCTATGTCTATTGTGTATGTGCAGATTTGCAAAACAAAAGAAATTTGCTTAAATAAAATGTTGATCTTTTAAATAATTGATTTCTTTATGTGCATTTCAAGGTTGCTCCAAAAATCCCATTAAATGTAAGATGCAGTTCTCTCTATTATGGAAATAGGTATGATGGCAACCACACCCTAAGCTATACCGAGTAACTTTTTATCGACATATCTGACATTTATACTGTATAGTATAGAACTGCACTATAAGATGTTTGCATGTAACATTGAAGTTACCCAGACAAGACTGTAACCTTTCTAAACATAATAAAATTTGTTTATGAAAAAAAAGGAAAAAGGGAAAGAACTATAAAGAAATACACATTAAGAGATTATGGTATTGAGAATATCATGCTGCCACATCCCTTGTTTAGTACTACAAGACAACAACAATGTCTCCCCTGGTACTTTTTAGCAGCACTTTTTTCTTTTTTTCCTTAAGTAGGCAAGCCGGTACTGGCCTAGGTGGGGTGCTTAAAGGCAGGGGGCACAACAGGGTTCTGTGCACCCCTTCCACAGAGTATAAGGGGGTGAAGGCATTGTTCCCAAATATTTCAACTAGCCAACATTCAATGAAAACCTTCTGGTCTCTTCCCTCCCCTTTCTCCGTCAGGATGACAATCCAAACATTGCATGTAGGCATAGTATTTTGCCTCCTCAAGCTTAGCACCTTTGGTCCTCCTGACCATCAAACACATCCCAGGGCTCGTGCACCAACCAATATACCTCTCGCAGCTGGTCTCTTATTCTGAAGCTTCCTGCTGCTACATCCCTCTCTCTCACAGGCTCAGGACTCTATCTGTCCTGGACAGCTCGGTGCTCCCAACATACTCTGACCCCTTCGGGTGGGTGGGGCACTGGCCTCTAATCCTTTCTCTCCTAAGAAGCCAGCACACATCTGTGCCATTATACTGTGCTTGTTTCCCACAAAACCTGGCCTAGACTGCCATTTTACACAGCATATAGGAGTCCTACTCTATTGAAACGTTTGCTCTGGTACTTACTTTTATGCATTTATGCAACAACTGATCTTGAACTTGTCAGTTGCTCTAACACATACCTAAGCTCCTCCATTTATAATAGTGCTTTGCCTCTGTTTGAACTGTGGGAGCAGACAGATGTACTGTATACAGTTGTGTCCAAAATTATTCAACCCCCAATGCTGTAAAGGGGTTTAGGGACTATAGTGTACATTTGGAATTGTATTCAGAATCAAATCCTACAAGGACGTTGTAACTACCCAAATGCAACTAAAATGACATCAATTGTTTATGTAATACAGTAGTAAATGGTTCTTATGTGGTTTATTCATTGCCACAATTATTCAACCCCTTAAAGACTACCACTCTGAAGAACAGAGGTTCATACAGGTGCTTTCCATCAGGTATTGAAAACACCTGTGGATGTCACCGAGCAGCAATCAAGCATAATAAGCACCAATTAGGCAGCTTTAAAATGACTGTGATACTCAGCTCCTTCTAGACATTTACTGGTGTGGTTACAAACATGGTGAAGGCAAGAGAATGGTCCAGGAAGACAAGAGAAGAGGTGATTTCTCTTCACAGGAAGGGCAATGGCTATAAGAAGATTGCAAAGATGTTAAACATACCAAGAGACACCTTAGGAAGCATCATTCGCAAATTCAAGGCAAAGGGCACTGTTGAAACGCTACCTGGTCGTGGCAGAAAGAAGATGCTGACTTCGACTGCTGTGCGCTACCTGAAGCGTAGAGTGGAGAGAAGTCCCCGTGTGACTGCTGAGGAACTGAGAAAAGATTTGTCAGATGTGGGTACAGAAGTTTCAGCCCAGACAATAAGACGCACACTGCGTAATGAAGGCCTCCGTGCCAGAACTCCCAGGCGTACCCCCTTGCTGTCTCCAAAGAATAAGAAGAGTCGACTGCAGTATGCCAAAAGCCATGTGGACAAACCACAAAAGTTGTGGGATAGTGTTCTGTGGACTGATGAAACAAAATTAGAACTGTTTGGGCCCATGGATCAACGCTATGTTTGGAGGAGGAAGAACAAGGCCTATGATGAAAAGAACACCTTGCCTACTGTGAAGCATGGTGGAGGGTCAATCATGCTTTGGGGCTGTTTTGCTTCTGCAGGTACAGGGAAGCTTCAGCGTGTGCAAGGTACCATGAATTCTCTTCAGTACCAGGAGATATTGGATGGAAACGTGATGCAGTCCGTCACACACCTGAGGCTTGGGAGACGTTGGACCTTTCAACAGGACAATGATCCCAAGCATACCTCCAAGTCCACTAGAGCATGGTTGCAGAGGAAAGGCTGGAACATTTTGGAGTGGCCATCGCAGTCACCAGACTTAAATCCGATTGAGAACCTCTGGTGGGACTTAAAGAAAGCAGTTGCAGTGCGCAAGCCTAAGAATGTGACTGAACTGGAGGCCTTTGCCCATGAAGAATGGGCGAAGATACCCGTAGATCGCTGCAAGACACTTGTGTCAAGCTATGCTTCACGTTTAAAAGCTGTTATAACTGTAAAAGGATGCTGTACTAAGTACTAAGATTGAATGTCACTTGGGGGTTGAATAAAACTGATAATGCTGTGAGCACAGAAAAGACATTTGTGGTTATTTCATTATAACTGTTATGTTATATTTGTCTGACCTACAAGTGCCTCTTTAATGTAAATGTAAGCAAGATGACTGAATGATCAAAAGCAATGTCAAACTGGCCAAAACACTCAATTTCAGTGGGGGTTGAATAATTTTGGACACAACTGTATGTGCAGAAACCCGGCATTAATACTCTTGTGGAATTATCAAGTTTCTGGCATGAAGCAAAAGTGGAATTGGGTTGCAGTTTCTCCTACCATGTTGACCCTGCTTATAGGAAATGTCTCTTCTCACTTTCTGTTGTCTATAGGACAGGAAGTGAAAAAATGTGCCCTAATCAACAGGACTTTCAACCATACCCTTATTTTTTTAAAAATGAAGAAAAATGTTTTGGCTTTAGATATACTTAACACTTATCTGTGCTAAGGTTCTTATATCAACACTGTCAATCATCTTTAAACCTTATCATATGTGTTTGTATATGTATCCTAGTGGTAAGTACTTTTGACCTTTACAAGATGTGCCCTCACCTTGTAAAACAACCCATTCCGTTTTAAATAAAAATGAAAGGCAAAATATTTGTGTATATATATAAAAAACATTATAAATACAGTTTCCCGATTTTTATAAGGGATCACATTTCCTCTGTTTTCAACTGCATAAAAGCTAAGGGAGGAGAAGCAGCAGTACACTGAACTTCCCAGTGAAATGCTGTGCAGGGGGCATGCCAGGAAAAGTCTGATCATTGGAGGGGAGCAGGCTGAGTTCCCAGCATAGCTAGAGAACTGACCACACTGTCCTCTCCTGTGTGGTCAGTTATTTTGTAATAGGAAAGCAGAGGGACTGGCAGGAACACCAGACATCTCACACAAAGGGAACAATACAAAGAGAACAGGATACTTTTTCATACAAGTACATGGTACAGCAGGAACATATCAGGAATATGAAATGTCGGGTTTACATATTCTTTAAGTGTGCTTGAACATTTTGTTCTCCATCTCTCTCCAATCATATTTGGTAAATATTTTAAAAAAACTGGCTATGGACACAAAAAGAATGAAAGGTGAAGCCTGCCAGCACAAAAATAGATTGTTATGCAGAAATAATGAAGTATCTGTGTAGATACAGAGTGCCATAAATGGATTTTAAAAATCATGAAAGAAAGCTAAACTTGCATCAACGCATACTATACCTTACTGAATAAAATAGTTGATTTTTTCAAAGTGTAATAATTTATTCTAGGTACTATAAACAATTGTTTTGCAGAATCTATACAAAATAAATAAAAAAATCTGGATCACTCATCCACACCAGTAGGCAAATATGACCTAATTAAAGCAATTAGATCACCTTACAGTCACATGAATTTGCAAATATTCCGCCTCAAAGTGATTCAGAGTCATCCAGAGCACCTCTTATGTGTGGACAAAATCTAACAGAAAAATAAAATAACAAGCAGCTCTGTTTATAACTAGCCAATGCAATGTACATGGAAGGGACAATTAACTGCAGCATAAAGCAACATCCTGAAGCAATCATGCCTGCCATCCAGAGAAGTGTAACTAATTAAAGTCTGATTATAATATATGGCAAGAACATCAATCTAAGTTGTATGCATTCTCAAATTTACATGGAAGCCACTATAAAAAAGTATTTCTGCATGTGTGCTGCCTATTCCAGTTCATGAGAATATCACCAATGAGACCTGTACATATGTCTGTGTTTGAAATGAAGACAAGTTTACCTGAAGGTTAATCTAAACTTTCTCAAAGGTTTAGTGAAGAGATCCAAGATATTTTCAAAGGTAACTGAGAGATCCAAAACTTGACCACTGCAGCTGAAGACCTGATCAACAATATTCTTATTGTTTAAAGTTTTTTAATTTCTACCTTTATAATACTACAAAATCAATATTAGAGGCAAAATCCTAAAGTTTCTTGCTGATACTTTCACTCTATTTTGCATACCCCCCAATATGTATTGAATTTCTGGTCATGATGCATTGTATATGTCGCTTACACTAAAGGACAGTTAATAAAAAAGCTACTGTCAAGGAAGACATTTCTCCACATTTCAAACAATGCCTGCATTTAGCAGGGGCTTATGATCTAATGATATTCATGATGTGCATCGTGGGGACCATGAGTCTTTACAAAGTATTTTTTTTTTAAAAAGCGTGTCAGACATAGCTGTGTAATGCTCTCCACTAAACCTTTGAGAAAGTTTATATTAACCTTAAGGTATATGGAGATTGATTAATTCATTTTTACACTATGTACTTTTGTATGCAACTTGTTTTATTAATGCCTTTTTATTAATCTGTCGCACACATGGTAGGAGACTGAGATGATGACAGTCTCTATTGCTTCCCCAACCCTAGGTAGAGTAAAAGGTCATAGAGAGGTGCCTGGAAGAGTTGCACATGGTAACTAGAATTTGCAGAGTTAGCAAAAAGGAACTCATAGATTGCTGTTTACACAATGTCAGATATGGAGCACTCATATGGGATAAGTATGGTGGACTCAGCTGACAGACAGTGGAGGTTAATGCAGAACTTCAGGTTAGAAGCAGGTCAGGTCAAAACCATGAGCAAGCATCAGGGAACCACGCAGAAGAAGAAGAAAAGATCACTGCAGAGGCCAGAGTTATCAGTGGATAGAGAGTAAGGTTCTATATTTGAGACAGCAGCAGGGTCACAGGACAGACCAGAGTCATCAATGAACACAGAACATGGAACCAAATCATAAACAGGATTAAGGTCAAGAGGCAAGTCAAGATCAGTTACAAGGTCCAGGCATGGTAACAGAATAAAAGATTCCAAGAGCAGGTCAGAAACAAGCCGGGCCAGCAACAGCAGATTATACATAAATATAAAACATACCAGGTAACACAGAAACAGCTAAATATCATAGAGAAGTGATCCAGAGTCTGACCATGCCTTAAACAGCCTATTTGGCAGTAGTGCTGGCCATGCATGCAGTATCAACCTGAGCAAGCATTTATTCACAGGCATGTGCCTGACCACAACCCAAAATGTAATGACTCTATGCAGGAGGATAGTTTCATTTTGCAGAGAGGGACCTCTGGTCTGTAATCTATATACTTCTAAAGAGTGTATCAATACAGTATTCTCACCATGGACACCTATTTTCAAGTCTTGACAAAAGTGTATGTGTTGCACCTGTTCTGAAGAAGTGGTGCATAGCCATAACACACTTTGGGTAAGATTACTAAAACTGTGCCTAGTAACTAATCAGCTTCTAGATTTTATTGTCAAAGCTTCATTGAACAAGATGTAGTTAGAAGCTGACTGGTTACTATACACAGCTGTACCAGATTCTGTGTGTTTTAGTAAATGTCCCCCATTATGTAGTGTTTTAATTTGAGATGTAACATTTCCGGAAAATTTGAAGCCATTGGAAAAAAACATTTTTCTTCCTGTTTTTTTCCAGGAAAAAAAGGAAATTTTGGAAAAATTAAAAAAAAAACAATTCAGTGTGGAGTAGTTTTATGAATTGAAAGTTGTTTTGTTACACTGGGAAATGCAGTGTATATAAAAGTATTATGCTTGAAATAAATATACAGTTTATTCAGGAATATAAACTAAACTTGATTTTTAACATTGCATTTTTCTTATAAATGGAATAACAAGGACTGTATGAGGTAAGAACATTTCAACTATACATGAGAACAGGCCACCACCCCCTTTTCCTCATAATAATTTAAAGGCAAATTTGTTTTTTTTATTTTATATAAATTTAACAAGCAGAGCATAGGAAATATAAAAAACACGTACAAATACAGTAACAAAAGAAAAACAGCAGTGAGGTAGTTATGATCCATGGAGATAAATAAAGATAGTGCAATATAACAGTGGGAGGAAAGGATCAATAACCGATATCACGGAGGTAGAACATAACAGAATGCCAGGGGGTATCCCCTGGCACGGTGTATGGACCAGTATGAAAGAACTCTGCACAACCAAGATGATAACTTGTAATTGAGGAGAAAGAGAGAAAGAAAAAGAGAAGAGAGAGAGAAGAAAAAAAAGGGAAGGGGGAGGAACCAGCACGAAAAAGAAAAAAAGGGGCCAGTGTAAATGGTATTGAAGGAGAAAAAAAGAAAAAAGAAGGGGGTGGGGAGCGGGGACGGCAGTAAGCAGCAACGAAATAGCTGCCCATGCATGTCACATGGAAGCAACCTTGATGTACATAGCACGGCATGTGCCACAGGGTCCAAACGGCGGAAAAGCCAAAATGAGATCGAGTTGGGGGAACAAGGCACAGCTCCACTAGAGCGTAGCAGGGGCACACATGTCACAGAGAGTCATAGAGGAGGAGAAATGAAGCCAGACCGACCCCAACAGCTTATGTTTATCATAGGTATCATTAGTAAATGCCAGCATTTCCTCCATACGCATGGTATCATTAAGCACGGAGATCCACAT
This sequence comes from Staurois parvus, assembly GCF_062004578.1. Classification (NCBI taxonomy): domain Eukaryota; kingdom Metazoa; phylum Chordata; class Amphibia; order Anura; family Ranidae; genus Staurois; species Staurois parvus. The sequence continues at coordinate 9,645,085 of NW_028317855.1, read as the reverse complement.
CAGAAGGGGCAGCCGATTTCCAAAAAAGAGATATTAATTGGCGGGCTGCAGACAGGAAGAAACGCAACAGACTTTCTTCTGTGATGTCTGGGAGCCCGGCAATATAGAAAGAAGAGCAATTTCCGGAGAAGGGGTCAAGGACTCCCTGTAGATCTCATTATACACAGCAAAGACCTGCCGCCAAAAGGGTTGTATTCGATCACAATCCCACCAAATGTGGAGTTGTGTACCAACAGCTCCAACAAAGATCAGGTGTAGAAGGAAAAATTTTGTGTAGGGAGAGGGGATCCCTGTACCATCGGGAAAGAAGCCTAAAATTCTTTTCTTGTGAGTAGCGAGAAATAGACGATTTGAGTGAAGTGAAACAGCGTGGACCACTCCTCCTCCGACACCTCTCTACCTAGGTCCCGAGCCCAAGCCTTAGTATAGGAAGGGAGTTCAGAGTAAAGAGCATTATGGAGAACATTGTAGAGAGAGGCAAGGACATGTCTCTGCGGTTCAGAGAGGGAGCACAGTCGCTCAGTCTCAGAAAGTGGATGGTGAATGTTGGAGGAAGAGTGTAAGGACTTGCAAAATGAGGATAGATGTAAAGTGGTCAGCCAATCTCTACACCTTGAAGGAGCGGAAGACCTGATTGGGGGCAAATAAAGTCCCAAGCTACAGGCCAGGAGGCACGTGTAAAGGGTCCAATAATTGAGGAGCCCAACTCTTGGGGAAGGGTGGGGTTATAAAATAGGGATGACAAAGGAGAGGGATCAGAAGATAAGAGAGTAACTATGCCTCGTTTATACCACAGCCATAGCACAGCTAAGGTCAAGGGAGACAGGGCAGAGAAACGCTGATAGTCCCGATTGTAACCCCATGGTAATTCCCGAAGATCCACCTGAGAAAGATCTTGTTCAATCATGCAAGAGGTTTTATGAAAAGGTCTAGGAAACCAATCAAGCATTCGGGCCAGCAACGTAGCTCTGTAATAAAGCTCAAAGTCCAGTAAACCCACTCTGCCCTCAAGTTTCAAGGTAAGCAACCTGTGCTTTAACCTAGAGAACCCACAGTGCCAAATAAATTGAATCGAACGTGTTAGAACCCGCCAGGTGGTGCCCCTGGCTGCCCACTTGACAGACCTACCCAAAGCGTGGAGTCTAAGTCCCGGTCTGTGCTTTCACCAGGGCCCCTGATGGTGGGGATGGACTTGAAACAGACCGGGACCAGGTCACGACCTCCGAGCAGGCCCACCAGTGGCAGGAGCAACCTCCGGGGATGTATTGGTACCGGGAGAGCCAGATGTGAGGAGGACGGCAGGACCTAGCAGGATGGATCACGAGCGGGGGTCCCGTGGGGTAGGCGAGGTACAGAATCGGCAGGCGGGGAGTAGTCAGGTCACACGCAGGGTCAGCAGGATAAGTCAGTCCGTAGAGAGGTCAAAACAAGCCGAGGGTCAGGATGGGAGAAGGCAGAGTAGTCAGGACAATCCGGGTCAACACAGGAGTAGGCAGCGTAGTCAGGGTCAATCAGGGTCAAAAACACAGGTACAGGACTCAGGAACTCAGATAGACCTTGCGGCGATTACTGACAGTGCAGGGCATCTTTAAATATTGCGCCCTGCACTGTCATTGGCCGATCGGGACGCGCCCCCGGGCTGTCATTGGCCGCCTGAGGCGCGCCCGCGGGTCCCACTGCGCATGCGCGGCATCCTGTCATCCACGGCTCGCCGGGACCTAGTGCCTGTGTCCTGGCGTGAGCCGTCGCCAGTGCGCATGCGCCGGCCGACAGGACGCCGCGATCCCTGACATTGCCCCCCCCCTATGGGCACCCTCCGGGAGCCCCACTGATCTCTCCACCGCGGGTGGCCACGAAAAAATTCCCGGATGAGCCTGGGGGCGTGAACATTCTGGATGGGTACCCAAGAATTCTCCTCAGGGCCATAACCCTTCCATTTTATCAGGAACTGCGTCTGGCCCCCCCTCTTTCGGCAACTGAGAATAGTTTCTACCTCATATTCCTCCTGGTCACCTATGGCGACTGCCTCAGGAGGTCTGGATTGGCGATCCGGGAAGGAATCTGGTCTGGATGGTTTCAGGAGAGAGACATGGAACACCGGGTGTATTTTGAAAGTTCGTAGGCCACTTCATTGATCACCCGTTTAATTGGAAACGGTCCAAGGTACTTCGGTCCTAACTTCCTGGAAGGACACAGCATTTTCAAGTTGGTCGTAGCCAACCAAACCTGATCCCCCGGCTGGAGCAACAGCTCTCCTCTTCTCTTCCTGTCGAACGCCTTTTTACTATCTTCTTGGGCTTTAGTGATGGCCTCCTGAATCGTTTTGTTATTGACAGAAAAGAAATGCAAGACATCTTGAGATGCGGGTACCGGACTTTCGGGCGTTAGGTCGGGGAGAAACGTAGGATGATATCCGAAATTAGTAAAAAACGGTGATTGTCCCGTCGCTGAGTGGCTCGAGTTATTATAGGCGAACTCTGCAGAAGGCAACAGTGCTAGCCAGTCGTCCTGGAGATAGGAGGTGTAGCATCTGAGGTACTGTTCCAATGTTTGATTGGTCCTTTCTGTTTGCCCGTTGGTCTGTGGATGGTAAGCAGATGACAGTGACAGTTTGATTCCTAATGCTTCACATAAGGCTTTCCAGAATCTAGATGTGAACTGGACTCCCCGATCCGATACTATGTCTTCGGGTATCCCATGTAGCCTTACTACTTCCTTGATGAATATCCGTGCAGTCTCCGGTGCCGACGGGGTTCTTTCCAAGGGCACGAAATGAGCCATCTTTGAAAAGCGATCCACGATCACCATTATAGCAGTGTAGCCTTGAGACGGTGGGAGTTCGACTACAAAATCCATGGCAATCATTTGCCAGGCCCGTTTGGGTATCGGCAATGGACGCAACAATCCCCAGGCCTTGCTTCTGGAGGGCTTGTTCCTTTGGCAGGTGGGACAGGTCTGGACGTAGCACTCGCAGTCTTTGACCATGTTTGGCCACCAGAATGAGCGCCGTAGTAGCTCCAGAGTCTTCGCCACCCCAAAGTGCCCTGCCATTGGATGGTCGTGGCAGTGCCCCAGGACGAAAGCTTGAACTCCTTCTGGCACCACGATCCGATTTTCCTTCCAAAGCAGACCATCGCGGTTCTGGAGAGGCGACCCAGGCGGGACTGGCAGTCCAACGGAAGCGTCAATCAGTCTGGAGCGAAGTTCCGTTTGCAGGACGAGGAAGCTTCCGGATGGCAAAATTGTGTCAGGTAACACTGTATCGTCGGGGTCCTCAAACATGCGGGACAGAGCGTCTGGTTTTGTATTTTTAGACCCAGGTCGGTACGTTATATGAAAGTTAAACCGAGAGAAGAAAAGAGCCCATCTCGCCTGGCGTGGTCTCAGTCGTTTCGCCGTCCTCAAATACTCGAGGTTCTTGTGATCCGTGAATATTAGGATTGGGTGTGTGGCTCCTTCCAGGAGATACCTCCATTCTTCTAGAGCGGACTTGATGGCCAGGAGTTCCCGATCTCCAATATCGTAATTGCGCTCCGCCGGAGTCAACTTCCTGGAGAAAAACGCCACGGGATGCAGTAACTCCTTGGTACCACTCCTTTGGGAAAGAATCGCTCCTACCGCGTTTTCGGAGGCGTCCACTTCCAAAACATATGGAAGAGAAGAATCTGGATGGCAGAGAATGGGAGCAGAAGTAAACAATTTCATGAGCGTGTCGAACGCGGTCTGGGCTTCAGGGGTCCATTTAAAACGAGTCCCTTGTTTAGTCAGTTGCGTGATTGGGGAGACCAGCCCTGAGAAGTTCCTGACAAACTTTCTATAAAAGTTTGCGAATCCAATGAAACGCTGTACCCCCCTCTTATCGGTGGGTGTTGGCCAATCTAAGATCGCCGTGACTTTCTGGGGATCCATCGCGACCCCCGCGGGAGAGAGGACCAGTCCCAAGAACGTTATTTCACACTGTTCAAAACAGCATTTTTCTGCCTTGGCGTAAAGCCCGTGTTGGCGTAAACGTGTTAGGACCCTTGCCACATGCTCCCTATGAGCCTCCAGTGAGGGTGAAAATATCAGGATGTCATCTAGGTAGACAACCACGAAGACATCGAGGAAATCACGAAAGACATCGTTAATAAAGTGTTGGAAGGTGGCCGGTGCGTTACAGAGCCCGAACGGCATCACCAAATATTCGAAATGACCGAATCTCGTACGAAAGGCTGTCTTCCATTCATCCCCCTCCCTGATACGTACAAGGTTATATGCCCCCCGCAAGTCTAATTTAGTAAAAATCGCTGCTGTCCCTAACCTCTGGAGGAGCTCAGGGACTAGGGGTAACGGATAGCGATTTTTTACTGTGATTTTATTCAGGTCTCGGTAGTCAATACAGGGCCGTAACGATTTGTCTTTTTTTTCTACAAAAAACAACCCAGCCCTGGCCGGGGACGTGGACGGGCGAATAAATCCCTTCCGCAGATTGTCATCAATATACTCCCTCAAAACCCCTGATTCTAGTTCCGATAAAGGAAAAATGCGACCGAATGAAATCTCAGATCCGGGTAGGAGGTCTATGGGGCAATCGTAGGAACGGTGTGGGGGAAGAATGTCTGCTCCTCGCTTACTGAACACATCTAAGAAATCGTGGTAGGCCGGAGGGATAACCTGAGACAGATCCGTATCACCATCCATGCATAGGAGAAACCGGGGAGGCACGGGCCCTGGGACGTGGCAGTGATCCCGGCAGTATGGTGACCGAAACTGAACCGTTCCCTTCTCCCAATCAACCTGGGGGTTATGGGCCCGCAGCCAAGGAAGCCCCAGAATGATTGGGAAAAGGGGGGATGCGATGACATCCAGACGGAGGAACTCCTGATGATGGTCAGCCATCGTGGTAAAAATAGGGGGAGTCTCCTGATCCACCACTCCCGACTTTATGCTAGACCCGTCTGCCAGGAAGATGTTAAACCCCCTTTCTTTGGTCTGGAGGGGAATCTTTTGCCGGTGAGCAAAAGTAAGATCAATGAAACAACTACATGCTCCCGAATCAATGATTGCGGTCACCGACAGGGTTCCTCCGGGAAGCTGTAACGACACAGGTATTGCCAGGTAACTAGATAGGTCACCCCTTTCTGTAGGTAAAGGAAAACAGGAAGCGGACTTACTCATTTTTGCAGGACAGGAGCGCACCTGGTGACCAGCTTCCCCACAGTACAGACATAGGTTCTGCGATCGTCTCCTCTGACGTTCCTCGGCCGATAAAGTGGAACGGGCCAGTCCCAGTTGCATGGGTTCTGAGGTGTCCCCTGCTTCCGTGCTCCGAGCATGGCTCCCTGGGGTTGGAGCTGCTTCTCTCGGTGGGATCCATGCCACCCTTTGACCCTGGCTACTCCTTTCCAGGCGACGCTCTCTCAGTCTGCGGTCAATTTGGATGGCCAACTCTATCAGTTTCTCAAGAGAGTCCGGTAGTCCTACTCGTGCTAATTCGTCTTTTAGAGACTCAGACAGCCCAATGCGGAACTGGTGACATAATGCCGCATCGTTCCATCTGGTATCTCCCATCCAACGCCTGAAATCAGACGCATACTCTTCGGCCGCCCGGCGGCCTTGCCGCAGAGAGTATAGAGTAGCCTCTGCAGAGGCAGCCCGCTGGGGGTCGTCATATAGGACGGCCATGGCCTGAAAGAACTCAGTCACGGAATCGAGATGGGGGTCACGCTTCTCCATCAGGCGGTGAGCCCAATCCTGGGGCTCATCCTGAAGGAGAGAGATTATAAACCCCACCTTAACGGTCTCGACGAAAAACGTGCGGGGCTGCAGGTCAAAAAATAAAGTGCACGCGTTCCGGAAGGCCCGAAAACGGCTTCGGTCTCCACGGAACCGTTCCGGCAGGGGAACGCGGGGTTAGGGAGCTAGGGGTGCCGCAACTGCTCCGGATGCTGGAGCAGCGGGTGATTCTGCTGTTGCGGAACTTGGAGCAGGGGGAGTCTGGGTGGCAAACGACTCCATGCGGTCCTCAAGCCGGGTGCAGCGGCTGTGAAAATTTTGGAAGGCCTGGGTCAGAGTCGCCAGGTGCTGGCATATATCCTCTAGGGACGCCGGTCCTCTTCCTGGCTCTGTCATGGCCGCAAGGTACTGTTAGAACCCGCCAGGTGGTGCCCCTGGCTGCCCACTTGACAGACCTACCCAAAGCGTGGAGTCTAAGTCCCGGTCTGTGCTTTCACCAGGGCCCCTGATGGTGGGGATGGACTTGAAAAAGACCGGGACCAGGTCACGACCTCCGAGCAGGCCCACCAGTGGCAGGGGCAACCTCCGGGGATGTATTGGTACCGGGAGAGCCAGATGTGAGGAGGACGGCAGGACCTAGCAGGATGGATCACGAGCGGGGGTCCCGTGGGGTAGGCGAGGTACAGAATCGGCAGGCGGGGAGTAGTCAGGTCACACGCAGGGTCAGCAGGATAAGTCAGTCCGTAGAGAGGTCAAAACAAGCCGAGGGTCAGGATGGGAGAAGGCAGAGTAGTCAGGACAATCCGGGTCAACACAGGAGTAGGCAGCGTAGTCAGGGTCAATCAGGGTCAAAAACACAGGTACAGGACTCAGGAACTCAGATAGACCTTGCGGCGATTACTGACAGTGCAGGGCATCTTTAAATATTGTGCCCTGCACTGTCATTGGCCGCTCGGGACGCGCCCCCGGGCTGTCATTGGCCACCCGAGGCGCGCCCGCGGGTCCCACTGCGCATGCGCGGCATCCTGTCATCCACGGCTCGCCGGGACCTAGTGCCTGTGTCCCGGCGTGAGCCGTCGCCAGTGCGCATGCGCCGGCCGACAGGACGCCACGATCCCTGACAGAACGGGAGTGTAAAGAGAGGAAAAAACTCTTAGGAACAGTGATCGGTACCAGTTTGGAATTATCAGGTGCCTGGATGCATTGAATCGGACGGCGGGATGGAAGGGGATGAAGTACACGCACCAAGTGTTGGCCACATTTGTTAGCTAAAGAGTTATGGGTATTGCATGCTTTGTTTCATGCAATAAGGGAGGAGGAATCTAAATGTTGGAGTAAATCTCTGCGAGCGTTACATAGGTCCACCGCAAGCACCGGATCTAATGTACATTTGTGGGACGGTTCCAAACGTGCGATAAGCAAAAATAATCACTGCATCTCCGTCGTACGAGCCTTTTTTAGGCGAGAGCCCTTCTAAGAACACATTTGAGGGTCTCCCATTGAGTAGGAGGGCCAGTAGTGGCCATTGTGTGATCCAAAATAAAGTCCTGGATAGTCTTCTCTATCTCCGTGATACAGAGAAAATCTTTGAGTAGGGTGTCATTTAGGCGCCACGAAAAACGACGTACAGATGATGGCCTGTCTTAAATCGTAAAATGGATTGGAGCATGGTCCGACCACAAGAAGTGACCAAGAGAGGATGAGGTCAGGCAATCTAGCAAGGACTGCGAGACAAAGAAATAGTCTATACGACTGTATGATGCTTGAGCTGCAGGGTAATAGCTATAGTCTCACTCCGAAGGATGTTGAATTTTGCCAAACGTCCACTTGGTGTAAGTCATGCAAGCACAACTTAAGTTGAGATAAGGTTGAGAAGGAGAGAGAAGATTTACCTGCTGAAGTGTCCAAATCTGGAGAGAGAGCGACATTGAAGTCCCCTCTGACAATGAGACAGGAACCCCCAAAAGCGGACAGCTGGGAAAGGACCTGCGTAAGAAACGGAGCCTGATCAAGGTTGGGAGCGTAGATGTTTGCAACTGTAAAAACGAAATCTTGGTATTTCAATTTAAGGAAAAGGTAACAACCAGTTGGGTCAATTAAGGAGTCCAAGACCTCCAGGCCGAAAGTATGATGAAAGGCTACAGACACCCCCCTAGACCTAGTCTGCGGATTAGTACTATGATACCACTGATTATAGTAATGATTGCGGAGGACTGGGATACCATCGGAGCACAAATGAGTCTCCTGAAGTAGTAAGATCTGTGTGCCATATTTATGGAAATGGTAGAGCATGTGGCTCCGCTTCTCTGGAGTGTTAAAGCCCCTATAATTAATAGAAGAAAATTTTATCGGAGTCATATTTGGTTGTAGGGGAACAAATTGGTAAAAAGTGTGACACCAAAAAAGCTCTGCCAAATCACCCCCAACCCCAGAACAAAAAAAAAAGGAGGGGGGAAGAAGTCGAGAAAAGAAGAACAGATAAAAAGAGAAAAAAGGAGAAGGAAAAATTACTAGACACGCTACCTGTCAAAATAACATACAGTGTAATACTATGCAGTACACTGAAGACCTAGGTGGAGAACGTCAAAGGCGCATGTATCTGATCCCAACCCAGGCCTCCCACAGGCAAATAGTAATTTGAGGAAGGTCACCCAGTAATAAGGGTGACCGCCTCTACAAAACGTATGCAATAATTCCTCAAACAGGCATAAGAAAATAAGCCCTCGTCCCCAACTAATAAAAATGAACAAAGCATGGCAAAGACGGGGTGTGGATAAAACAGCTTTAGGGGCTTCAGGCCCTCCCTTGTCTAAGGCCAAAGGCGTCCCCGCCCATCACGGCAAAACCGCGGTGGCGATGCTCGGGAATTAGCCACAGGCCACAGCCTCAGAACCTAAAAGAAAAAAAAGGAGGCACAGAAAATCAACAGGCACAAAAAAAAGGCACAAATACCAGGTACTGAACCAGCAGAGGTAACCATCAGAATGTGCAGGGACTGTAGAAAGAGAAGTAAATGGAGAGGCCTCCCATTTCACGTAGATAAGGGATCATCCCTCCGAAATCCATTGAGAGGAAAATCTAGAACGCTTCTTCTTCTTGCAATCGGACCGCTGCCAGGGAGAGTGGAAAGGGAGGTCTGGGGTCGGATGTTGAAGGGGCCAGTGCAGGAGGGACACCTGGGGCAGCTCGAACACACCGAGAAATGTAGGCAGGTCTCCAAGGGTGCGGAATTGGGCAGATTTACCATTCTGTGAGGTGTGAAGCTGGAACGGGAACAGTCATTGGTAGTGGATATGCCTCTCTTGGAGCATTTGAGCGAGAGGGCGCAAAGCCATGCGCATAGCTAGAGTCTGGCAGCAAAGATCAGGGAGGATCATCACTGATATTTCGTTAAATAGGATGGTGTCCTGCGTGCTGACCGCACGCATAATGGTGTCCTTGACCTTAAAGTAATGGACCCTGCATAGAGTGTCACAGACAAAAGACGGATCAGGATTTCTTGGGCCCATCATTCCATGTATGCGGTCCAACTCAATGTAGGTGTCTTTACGTTGCTGGAGTAGTTGATTGAAGATGGCGGGTAGCTGCCACGGCCAAATCTTTAGGTTCAACGTATTCGGAAATACCGCTGATACGGATATTGTTACGGCGGTTCCTATTCTCAATGTCATTGTTAGGAATGGACTGGCCAGCAATGGTGGGACTCACCTGCCTTTTGATCTGCAGTACCAGGGCTGGCCAGCGGGTGCTCCCAGCAATCAGAGACTCAACCTTTCAGCCAGCTAACACCTGGAACTGATGATACTGGGGTATTTAAGGGATGACCAGACTTGCAGACTCTGCCTTGGTGTTGTGTTTGTCCTGGGCCCTGTATCTGTCCTGCATCCTGTTTCTGTTCCTTTGCTGACTTCTCCTGCTCTGATCCTGGCTTGTGACCCTGACCATCCTTCTGTCTGACCCTCTGTACTACGCTGCTTGCTACCTGCTGAACCTGGCCTGTGACCCCGACCATTCTCTGCTTGCTCCCCCTGTACCTACCTGCCCATTGATATTGACCCGGCCTGCCTGACGACGCTTGCTTGTATATACTGTTATCTGTGGGTGGTTTGGTTTGGTTTGTTTGCACTGTATTATGTTTTAGTATTGCACTGCGTTTATGTTTGTACTGTTAGTGTTAATAAATTATATTGTTTATAACATATCTGAGGTCTGCGTTTCCCTGCTTCAGTCACACACCTCTGGTCATACCTGGGAGCCCTGACATTACACCAAGGCCAATCCTGACCAGAAGTGGCTGCACAGGGAAGCCATCTTGGCTTGTTGATGGGAAGGATGGATCTGGATGAGGTTGAATATTTATATCTGCTAGTGTTTGATGACAGGGAGTATGCTTATCAGACTCTGAAGGAGTATACCCGGGATGAACTGCTAGAATGTATACGGCTCGCTCATGTTCTAGTAGATCAGGGCACAGTGTTCTCTGAGGTGCAGCCTTTGATTGAAGTTTGTGCTGAATTGGTTTCATCTGGTTCCCCCGAATGCAGGGATGAATTTTTGCCACCATTTAGTGCAGACCAGGTAGAGTCCCTGGTGTGGTTATTAGAGGATGATGTGGGTTACTTTCTGGAGCGTTATTCCACATGTTCACCACAGGTACTCAGAGACTGTATAAACGCAGTGCAGTCATTGACCAGACAGGCTTTGTGTAAGCTCAGCTTTGTTCAACCCATACTGCAGACATGGACAGATTTGTTGCACCCAGCCTCAGTCAGCCTACAAAGACCCAGTCCTGCTTCTAATCTATTTCCTCAAAACTCTATTCCTGCATTCCCAACAGCTCCTCCTGCCCTGCTATCTACCGCATGTCAGTACCCTGTTCCCACTCGCTGCACCTATCCTGCCTTTAACCCTGTAAAAAAGCCCTCTGTAGCAACCGCTCCCTCTCCTGTTCCATCCTCCAGTTCTTCTCTGTCTCCAGCTGCTCCATTCGTTTGCAGACCTGCGTTTACTTGCAGTGCTCCAGTAGTTAAAACCAGAAAAAAGCGAAAATTCTTTCCAACCAATACCATCCTGCCAGTATCCAAACCGGTGAGCCTGCCTTCCGTGGTTCAGCCTGAAGCCTCTACTCGGCCTGATGCCTCTACTCGGCCTGAAGCCTCTACTCGGCCTGAAGCCTCTACTCGGCCTGAAGCCTCTACTTGGCCTGATGCCTCTACCCAGCATGATGAACTGATCCAGCCTGACGATCCTATTAGGCCAGTTGACTCGATGCCCGCTGTTGATCCAGATGATCCGGTACCTGATCCGGTGCCCGCTGTCGAGCCAAATGACCTGATGCCTGGTGACCCAGTGCCCGCTATCATACCTGGTGACCCGATGCCCGCTGTCGAGCCAGACAATCCGGTACCTGATGACCCGGTGCTCACTGTCGTGCCTGTTGACTCGGAGCCCACTGCCTTGCCAGATGACGCGGTGCCCGCTGTCAAGCCAAATGACCTGATGCCTGGTGACCCAGTGCCCGCTGTCCAGCCAGACGATCCAATGTCTGACCCAGTGCCCGCGGTCATACCAGTTGACTCGGAGCCCACTGCCTTGCCAGATGACGCGGTGCCCGCTGTCGAGCCAGACAATCCGGTACCTGATGACCCGGTGCTCACTGTCGTGCCTGTTGACTCGGAGCCCACTGCCTTGCCAGATGACGCGGTGCCCGCTGTCAAGCCAAATGACCTGATGCCTGGTGACCCAGTGCCCGCTGTCCAGCCAGACGATCCAATGTCTGACCCAGTGCCCGCGGTCATACCAGTTGACTCGGAACCCACTGCCTTGCCAGATGACGCGGTGCCCGCTGTCGAGCCAAATGACCTGATGCCTGGTGACCCGATGACCGCTGTCCAGCCAGACGATCCAATGTCTGACCCAGTGCCAGCGGTCATCCCAGTTGACTCGGAGCCCACGGTTGTGCCTGGTGACTCGGTGCCCGCCGCCCCGCCTGGGGGCCTGAGACCTGTCGTTCCGCCTGGGGGTCCGGCACCCGCCACTCCGCCTGAGGGCCCGAGACCTGTCGCTCCTCCTGGGGGTCCGGCGCCCGCCGCTCCGCCTGAGGGCCCGAGACCTGTCGCTCCGCCTGGGGGTCCGGCGCCCGCCGCTCCGCCTGAGGGCCCGAGACCTGTCGCTCCATCTGGGGGTCCGGCGCCCGCCGCTCCGCCTGAGGGCCCGAAACCTGTCGCTCCGCCTGGGGGTCCGGCGCCCGCCGCTCCGCCTGAGGGCCCGAGACCTGTCGCTCCACCTGGGGGTCCGGCGCCCGCCGCTCCGCCTGAGGGCCCGAGACCTGTCGCTCCATCTGGGGGTCCGGCGCCCGCCGCTCCGCCTGAGGGCCCGAGACCTGTCGCTCCTCCTGGGGGTCCGGCGCCCGCCGCTCCGCCTGAGGGCCCGAGACCTGTCGCTCCGCCTGGGGGTCCGGCGCCCGCCGCTCCGCCTGAGGGCCCGAGACCTGTCGCTCCATCTGGGGGTCCGGCGCCCGCCGCTCCGCCTGAGGGCCCGAGACCTGTCGCTCCGCCTGGGGGTCCGGCGCCCGCCGCCCCGCCTGGGGGCACGATGCCCGTCGCCCCGCCTGGGGGCACGATGCCTGTTGCCCCGCCTGGGGGCGCGATGCCTGTCGCCCCGCCTGGGGGCACGATGCCTGTCGCCCCGATGCCTGTCGCCCCGCCTGGGGGCACGATGCCTGTCGCCCCGCCTGGGGGCACGATGCCTGTCGCCCCGCCTGGGGGCACGATGCCTGTCGCCCCGCCCGGGGGCCCGGTGCCTGCTGCTCCGCCCGGGGGCCCGGTGCCTGCTGCTCCGCCCGGGGGCCCGATGCATGTCGCCCCGCCCGGGGGCCCGGTGCCTGCTGCTCCGCCCGGGGGCCCGATGCATGTCGCCCCGCCCGGGGGCCCGGTGCCTGCTGCTCCGCCTGGGGGCCCGGTGCCTGCTGCTCCGCCCGGGGGCCCGGTGCCTGCTGCTCCGCCCGGGGGCCCGGTGCCTGCTGCTCCGCCCGGGGGCCCGGTGCCTGCTGCTCCGCCCGGGGGCCCGGTGCCTGCTGCTCCGCCCGGGGGCCCGATGCCTGCTGCTCCGCCCGGGGGCCCGATGCCTGCTGCTCCGCCCGGGGGCCCGATGCCTGCTGCTCCGCCCGGGGGCCCGATGCCTGCTGCTCCGCCCGGGGGCCCGGTGCCTGCTGCTCCGCCTGGTGGCCCGCTGCCTGCTGCTTCGCCTGGTAAACCGATGTGCCTCTGCCCGGAGTCCTGCCCGATGTGCCTCTGCCCGGAGTCCTGCCCGATGTGCCTCTGCCCGGAGTCCTGCCCGATGTGCCTCTGCCCGGAGTCCTGCCCGATGTGCCTCTGCCCGGAGTCCTGCCCGATGTGCCTCTGCCCGGAGTCCTGCCCGATGTGCCTCTGCCCGGAGTCCTGCCCGATGTGCCTCTGCCTGATGTGCCTCTGCCTGGTGTGCCTCTGCCCGGTGTGCCTCTGCCCGGTGTGCCTCTGCTCGATGTGCCTCTGCCCGGAGTGCTGCCCGATGTGCCTCTGCCCGGAGTGCTGCCCGATGTGCCTCTGCCCGGAGTCCTGCCCGATGTGCCTCTGCCCGGAGTCCTGCCCGATGTGCCTCTGCCCGATGTGCCTCTGCCTGGTGTGCCTCTGCTCGATGTGCCTCTGCCCGGTGTGCCTCTGCTCGATGTGCCTCTGCCCGGAGTCCTGCCCGATGTGCCTCTGCCCGATGTGCCTCTGCCCAATGTGCCTCTGCCCGGTGTGCCTCTGCTCGATGTGCCTCTGCCCGGAGTCCAGCCCGGTGTGCCTCTGCCCGGAGTCCAGCCCGGTGTGCCGCTGCCCGGAGTCCTGCCCGGTGTGCCAGTCTTTGATATCCCGCCAGTTACCAGACCCGGGCGGTGGAACATTTTGCCCAGCTAGGACTGTTTGGAGCGTCCTGAGGCCGCTCCTTGAGGGGGGGGTACTGTTAGGAATGGACTGGCCAGCAATGGTGGGACTCACCTGCCTTTTGATCTGCAGTACCAGGGCTGGCCAGCGGGTGCTCCCAGCAATCAGAGACTCAACCTTTCAGCCAGCTAACACCTGGAACTGATGATACTGGGGTATTTAAGGGATGACCAGACTTGCAGACTCTGCCTTGGTGTTGTGTTTGTCCTGGGCCCTGTATCTGTCCTGCATCCTGTTTCTGTTCCTTTGCTGACTTCTCCTGCTCTGATCCTGGCTTGTGACCCTGACCATCCTTCTGTCTGACCCTCTGTACTACGCTGCTTGCTACCTGCTGAACCTGGCCTGTGACCCCGACCATTCTCTGCTTGCTCCCCCTGTACCTACCTGCCCATTGATATTGACCCGGCCTGCCTGACGACGCTTGCTTGTATATACTGTTATCTGTGGGTGGTTTGGTTTGGTTTGTTTGCACTGTATTATGTTTTAGTATTGCACTGCGTTTATGTTTGTACTGTTAGTGTTAATAAATTATATTGTTTATAACATATCTGAGGTCTGCATTTCCCTGCTTCAGTCACACACCTCTGGTCATACCTGGGAGCCCTGACAGTCATCCTGCTGGTACATGAGCTGTTGTATAAGAACCATATGGGAGTTAAGGGTCTCTTCGTGGGTTTGTAAAGCATTACACAGACCATCAGCGGTATTTTCAATCTCTTCCATACACACACAAATATCTTTTTTAAGATCAGAAATTTCCTGCTTGTATGTGCTTTCAATACGTTTCACACATTGCTCAAAATCTGCTTTTGTAGGAAGGGATTTGATGTAGGTGTGCAGGGATTTTATGTGGGACTGCAGATCCCAGCCATCCTCAGAGCAGAAAGATGCTGGTGAGGGGCTGTGGGATCACTGTGTGCCCTGGGTCTGCTTAGCCTATTGGAGAGAGTCCCCAGGAAGAGAGAGAGAGCCCCAATGGCTTACCTGTTCTTCATCTACCAGGTGCCCTGTAGCCACGGGGAAGGAGGAGGTGCCGGCGCCATCTTGACGGCCAGGGTGCCCGAGGCCTCGGCCCCGGATCGGGTGACAAACCGGCTTATACTGCCGCCAGGTCAGCCCCCGCTGCTCCCCGCCCGGGGGATCCAGAGATGATTTTTCCCCATGTGGGGTGGATGCAGAAGCCCGTGAGGGAGAGAAGATGCCCATAGTGGAGGGCCGGGTCGGGAGCTCAGGAGAAACGCTGCTACGGCTCCATACGCCAGGCCACGCCCCCCTCATAATAATTTAAAAGCTTCCTGCCAATAAGCATTTTCAGGTATTAACAATGCTGATCCAAAAGCATTTACAGTATTGCTCTCTCAAGAGCTTGATCAATGTTCTTCTGATTTCCGGGTGTCATTTTGTCTGTAAATGAAGGGATTGTGTATTTTTGGGAGGCAGTGGTTTGCAACACATCCTTACTTGAAGTTGCTGCTGATGTAGAAACACTTTGTGATGAACCAAAAGCTGCAGAAAGAGTTCTGGAATGAGAACTCTGACATTCACTATATCCTCATCATTTCATTCCATAAAATCCTAAAATCTTTATGGCATGCCAGGATATCTTTATTCTCACAATATTTGAAAATTACAGCTTTGCTCTCAGCAAAATTCCACTGTGGAAATGTTTCCAAACTCTAGATGTTGGCCTCACCATTTCACTGAAAGGAAGAAAAGAAAAATACAATTTATTGACCAGACTATAGATAAACATTATGCTGTGATAATGGATAACATTAATTGGAATAATTTAAAGGTTATAGAAATAAACTGATTTGTCAGACAAATGTACCCTCTTACCTTTCAATTAGAGCCTGAGAGGACAGAAACTATCATCTACTGTATCCGAACAATCACCCAACTGTTTGAGGTATAAGATGCAGCCCACAAGCAAACTAAACTGGAGCATTTCCCGTGAAGTGCCCCCTAGTGGCAGATATGCATATTTCTCTTGCTCGAAAACTGCATCAAGAGGCAAAGTGAAACTTGGATTGTATTCCAGGATTTGCTTTTTTCAACTGAGTGAACGTGCAGTAATTTAAGAATTTAGTATAGTTTGAATACCATGTCATAGATAAATACATTTTTTATCATTGTAAAATGATATATTCCACACTTCTTTCTTTTTTTCCATTTTTGCCAGAAAAAAGAAAAACACAAAACAGCTTCAAAAAAAAAAAAAACCTTTTCCCCAATTCTTCCAGGCCTTCCCATCTCTTGCTTTATTCCATCAAATTAATATTTTCTAAAGACACAAAATCATATAACCTACATTTATCTTTCACTTTGTTAGGTACACCTTGCTAGTACCAGGTTGGACCCCCTTTTACCTTCAGAACTGCCTTAATTCTTCATGGCATAGATTCAACAAGGTGTTCGAAACATTCCTCAGAGATTTGGTGCACATTGACATGATAGCATCACGCAGTTGCTGCAGATTTGTGGGCTGCACATCTATGATGCGAATCTCCCTTTCCACCACATCCCAAAGGTGCTCTATTGGATTGAGATCTGGTGACTGTGGAGGCCATAGGAGTACAGTGAACTCATTGTCATATTCAAGAAACCAGTTTGAGATGATTTGAGCTTTGTGACATGGTGCATTATCCTGCTGGAAGTAGCCATCAGAAGATGGGTACACTGTAGTCATAAAGGGACACCACCACCAGCCTGAACCATAGATACAAGGCAGGATGGATCCATACTTTCATGTTGTTTACACCAAATTCTGACCCTATGATCTGAAGTTTGCAGCTGAAATTGAGACCCATCAGACCAGGCAACATTTTTCCAATCTTCTATAGTACAATTTTGGTGAGTCTGTGAATTGTAGCCTCTGTTTCCTGTTTTTAGCTGAAAGGAGTGGCAGCCAGTGTGATCTTCTACTGCTATAGCCCATCTGCTTCAAGGTTCATTGTGTTGTGCATTCAGAGATGGTATTCTGCATACCTTGGTTGTAATAAGTGGTTATTTGAGTTACTGTTGCATTTTTATCATCTCAAACCAGTCTGCCCATTCTCCTCTGACATCAACAAGGCATTTTTGTGCACACAACTACAGCTCACTGGATATTTTCTCTTTTTCGGACCATTTTCTGTAAACCCTAGAGATGGTTGTGCGTGAATATCCCAGTAGATTAGCAGTTTTTGAAATACTCAGACCAGCCCATGTGGCACCAGCAACCATGCCACATTCAAAGTCACTTAAATTCCTTTTCTTCCCTATTCGGGTGCTCAGTTTGAACTTCAACAAGTCATCTTCACCACATCTAGATGCCTAAATGCATTGAGTTGCTGCCATGTGATTGGCTGATTAGCAATTTGTGTTACCAAGCAATTGAACAGGTGTACCTAATAAAGAGGCCAGTGAGTGTATTTCTCTACATGCTAACCTAATACTGGGTACACCTGCAAAACAAAGCCTTTTAGGATTTTTTTTAGACACTTCCTTTTGTTTTTTTATTGTCAACTAGCACTTGTCTGCGCCAACCAAAATGCTCTCACCACTATATAAACCACTGACCTAGAGATAAATTGCTGCTGGGGGGGGGGGGGTTGCTGGGGGGATGAGATGGGGGTAGATCTAGATCAATAAAAAAGGTATATTAATATATATTTTTCTTTTTTAATACAGCCGGAGTTAAAAATCAATTAAAAAAGAAAACCACAACAGAGCTTTAAATCCTTTTTTCAACAGTGTAGTTTATTTATTTATTTATTTATTTATCGAGTTTATATAGCGCCAAAGGGTTTGCTCAGCGCTGTACAATAGAGGGGGGACAATACATGAAACAGTACAGTAACATCAAACAGCACACAAGGGGTAAGAGGGCCCTACTCTTTCGAGCTTACAATCTAGGAGGGAGGGGGTAGAGGTACAGGAGGAAATGGCTGTGGGGGATGGAGTGGAAGGAGGAGGGAAGGGCAGCGGCTGTTAGGTGAGGGTGGGGTAGGCTTCCCTGAAGAGGTGGGTTTTCAGGGAGCGCCTGAAGGTGAGGAGGGAAGGTGACAGTCTGATGGGTTGGGGTAGTGAGTTCCAGAGGATGGGGGAGGACCTGGAGAAGTCTTGCAGTCGTGCGTGGGAGGAGGAGACCAGGGAGCAAGATAGAAGGAGGTCCTGTGAAGAGCGGAGGGTACGGGTAGGGTGGTACTTGGGAATCAGGTCGGTGAGGTAGTTAGGGGCAGTGTTGTGAATGGCTTTATAGGTCAGAGTGAGCAGTTTGAATTTAATGCGTTGGGCAATGGGGAGCCAGTGGAGGGAGAGGCAGAGGGGGGTGGCAGAGGTGGAGCGGCTGGTGAGGTGGATGAGTCTGGCAGCTGAGTTCAGGATGGTCTGAAGCGGGGTGAGTTTGCACTGGGGTAGGCCGGTGAGGAGGGAGTTGCAGTAGTCAAGGCGTGAGATAATCAGGGAGTGAACGAGTAGTTTAGTGGTGTCTGGGGTAAGGAAGGAGCGTATCTTGGAGATGTTCCGGAGGTGGAGCCTGCATGAGTTTGTGAGAGATTTGATATGAGGTTGAAAGGAAAGGTTTGAGTCCAGAATGACGCCAAGGACCTTGGCTTGCGGGGCGGGATTGATGGTGGTGTTGTTGGTAGTGATGGAAAGGATGGGGGGGGGGGCACGGGAAGGGGGAAAGACGAGAAGCTCGGTTTTGGAGAGGTTGAGTTTGAGGAAATGGAGCGACATCCAGTCAGAGATGTCGTTTAGGAGGTGAGTGATGCGGGCGGAGAATGAGGGGGTGAGGTGAGGGGTGGATAGGTAGATTTGAGTATCATCAGCATAGAGGTGGTAGTTGAAGCCGTGGGAGTGTATGAGTTTGCCAAGGGAGGAGGTGTAGATGGAGAAGAGAAGGGGTCCAAGGACAGAGCCCTGGGGGACCCCAACAGAGAGGGGGAGGGAAGAGGAGGTGGCGCCGTTGTAGCAAACGCTGAAGGAGCGTTGGGATAGGTAGGAGGAGAACCAGGAGAGAGCGGTGTCTCTGATGCCAAGGGAGAGTAGTTTATTAAGGAGGAGGGGGTGGTCGACTGTGTCAAAGGCCGCAGAGAGGTCTAGGAGAAGGAGGACAGAGTAGTCGCCTTTGGCTTTGGCGGTTAGTAGATCGTTGGTGATTTTGAGGAGGGCAGTTTCGGTGGAGTGTAGGGGACGGAAGCCGGACTGTAGTGGGTCAAGGAGGTTGTTGTCAGTTAGGTGGGCGCTTAGGCGATCGTAGACCAAGCGCTCAAGGAGCTTGGACGTGAGTGGCAGTAGGGAAATTGGTCTGAGGTTGTTGAGGTCAGTGGAGTCCAGGGAGGGCTTTTTGAGTATGGGGGTGATGTGCGCATGTTTTAGGGGGGAGGGGAAGACGCCAGTAGCGAGGGAGAGATTGAAGATGTGGGTAAGGGAGCGGATGAGGGAAGAGGGGGGTGACCGGAGGAGTTGAGAGGGGATAGGGTCCAGGGGGCAGGTAGTGAGGCGGGCTTCTGAGAAGACTCTGGTGACTTCCTCAGTGGTAGTAGGGCTGAAGGAGTGCAGTGATGGGGGGGTTACGGTAGGCAGGGCCTTGGGTGTGGTGGGGGGCAGTGCCGTTGCAAGGTCAGAGGAGGGGAGAGATGAGAGGGTGATGGAAGGGGGGAGGCTAGATGGGGAGGTAGACTGCAAGTTGACTATGTCCTTGCGGATTGCGTCAATCTTGCTATGGAGATGAGTGGCAATCTCGTGGGCGGTAAGTGAGGTACTGAGTGGAGGAGGGGGGGGAGAGAGCAGGGAGTTGAAGGTGGAGAAGAGTCGGCGAGGGCAGTTAGAGAGGGTGTTGATCAGGTCAACGAAGTAGGCCTGCTTGGCGGCGTGGAGGGAGGAGGTGTAGGTGAGGAAGGCAGATGTAGTTAACCATTCAAGCACGATTGTAGCCATGATGTGTTTTTCAACATTGTTTACTGATATTTACACCCATAGAAAAATGGTAATTCATTTTTAAATAAAACACTGTTGATTTATTCTCATTAGAGGCTTGGGCACAGGATAAAAAAAAAAAACGAAAAACAAACTTATCAGCATAAAAAACGGGACACACTGAAATATGCTACAGTTATGACTTAATTTAAGAAAATTAGGCCCAATCTAAATAGGTTCTACTCAGTTTGGTACCAGAAAATCTGAATACCCAGCTTAATTTTAACCATTGGTATTCATGCTAGTTGCCAAGTAGTAAATTAGTTTCAGCAAATCCTGCTACTAAGCACTACAACTTCAATTTCAGTTCCTCTGTGTCTGTAAAGAATATCTTTTAAAGAGTAACTGTAAAAGTAAGGGAAAATGTATATAATATTTAAAAAATATAATTAGGTAATATATTTTAGGAAAACCCACAAACTCAAAGTTGTTTCTTAAATCCATTTTGTTTTTATTTTGATTAAGAGTGCTGGAGGACTAAATCGGTTGTCTTTGTTTTCTTTTTCTATTTACTCATTGGAGAGATTTCCAATGATGATAAAGACAGCAACAACAGCACTTTTATTTTGGTAGAGTAGGGAAGGGTTAAATGTTCTATGAGAATTTTATTGCTGCCTGTGCATTCCCATTCCAGGGACCCCTGTTCCCATCAAGTCAAAGAGATAAAAAGTGATTGGAAATCTCCCCAGCAGAGTTGCAAAGGACAGTATAAATCTGACATAAGACATAAACCTTCCTCACTCTATTAAAATGTTTAGAGTTGGGTTTATTTAAAATGTTGAGTCTAATTTGTTTAAATATAGTAAAAGGAATATGAACGTTTACTATTTTTTTAGAAGAGCATCTAACTATAGAAAGAGCGTGACTAGAAAAAGCTTCCATTGCAATTAACTCTGCTGCACATCCATTTGTGTTCTCTGATTGAAAAGCAAAGATACCAGAAAAGCATACAGGGCCATCCTTGTAATATGGTCTCACACAGAACTAACATTCCTTGTGCCACACAGCAAAATGTGAAAAATCTAAAGTATATCAGTAAATTACAATCATGTCTGGTCATCATGGAAAGCACATATAAAATTATTTGGAAAGACATCCTGAGGGAGTTAAGTTTAGGAAGCTGACATTTCATGAAGTGCACACTAATCTCAAGAAGAATAAAAAGTTGGAATCTCCTGCAGCAAGCAGAATCTGGACAATGAAAGCCATCTTTCTTTAAAGTATTGACTGCCTTGGTCTATTAATTTTGTGTTTGTTCTCTTATCACACCCAAACAGACAACTTTTGTCAATAAAAGTGGAAATCTCCTGCGTACCAGATGTAGAATGAGCTAAAGTATTTAATTTATTTCCGGCCAGGTTGCCCATATAGTTTTTTACTGTTTGTATAGTCTGTGCTATGTAAGCAACATTGCAATTACATTTCCCTTCCTGTACACCAAATAACTAAATGTCAGTCACTTTATATTTAATTTCTTAATGTATTTCATTATATGTCTTCCTTTTTCAACAACATAAGTACAGCATATGAGTAAACAAAATAAGAATCAGTATTTTAAACGGATTTAAAAAAAAATCTGGACCAACCACAAACACACTAAAACAAAAAATTTGATTGCGGTATTCTTTTTTAGTGAGTCCCAGAGCTTAAATTTAACTCACAGCAGATATGGAGAAAGTTGCCATTAGCAGTGGGTCGAATTCTGAATTAATTTTCTTTAGAAAATTAAAAATTTTGTGCATTTTAAAATCCAATGGTGCCACCAAAGATTTCAAAATTCAGTCAACCAACCCTTCAATTTCCTCTCATGTTGCTACAGAAAAGAATTTTCATGGCTGGGAATCTTCTTTTCTTTCCAGGTCACAGCTCATGCTCATTTCTGTTATATTTCTCACACAATTTCACAATCATCATTGATTCACTCAAATTCAATGGCCACATAAAAATTGGCCGATGTTTCGACCCACTAATTTTCTAGCAAAAATTCTTAGTTCAGAAATGTGTTCAGAATTAGACCCATGTATGGCCTGCATAAGGTAGGGATTATACTGTATACCTTCCCAGCAGCCAGCATCAGGTGGAGCCTAATTACTGGGATCAGCGGGCTGCTGGGAGACACCCAATAGTGGCCATTGGAACCGCGCCCTTCAGCTCTAGGAATGACAGTGCTAGCAACAGGTGATCCAAGTCCTGACACATATTGCTCCTGGGGTTTAGCTATGTGTTACCCATCATATGTTAATGAAACATTTTTCTATTTCAATAATAAAATTAAAAACGCTGCACTAATCCCCTAAATTAAAATACAGCTTAACATAAATAGTGTCCAATATTCAATAAACATCCACATAAACTTGTGTAAAAAGAAATACCACATGGTGAATAAACACAGTGAATAAACATAAAAACTTTAATAAAAAGTACAACTTTAACTGTTATGTGTCAAAGAAAATGAATTTCCAAATAATCAAAAGAAAGTGTGCCAGTGAAAAATAAAATAATCCTTCTCATTGGATATAATCCTCCAGGAAAATCCACACCACCTCAATGCCAATTTATATATATATAGTGCCGTCAATTTATGCAGCGTTTTACATATACAGTCATGGCCGAAATTGTTGGCACCCTTGATATTTTTCCTGAAAATCAAGTATTTCACACAAAAAAGGTATTGCATTAACACATGTTTTGCTATACACATGTTTATTCCCTTTGTATGTATTGGAACAAATATAAAACAGAGGCAGAAAAGCAAATATGACATAATGTCACACAAAACCCCAAAAATGGGCTGGACAAAAGTATTGGCACCCTTAACTTAATATTTGGTTGCACACCCTTTGGAAAACATAACTGAAATCAGTCGCTTCCTATAACCATCAATAAGCTTCTGACACCTCTCACCCGGAATTTTGGACCACTCTTCCTTTGCAAACAGCTCCAGGTCTCTCTTATTGGAAGGACACCTTTTCCCAACAGCAATTTTAAGATCTCTCCACAGGTGTTCAATGGGATTTAGATCTGGGCTCATTGCTGGCCACTTCAGAACTCTCCAGCGCTTCTTTGCCATCCATTTCTGAGTGCTTTTTGACGTATGTTTGGGGTCATTGTCCTGCTGGAAGACCCAGGATCTTGGACGCAAACCCAGCTTTCTGACACTGGGCCCTACAGTGCGACCCAAAATCCTTTGGTAATCCTCAGATTTCATGATGCCTTGCACACAGTCAAGGCACCCAGTGCCAGAGGCAGCAAAACAACCCCAAAACATCATTGAACCTCCACCATATTTTACCGTAGGTACTGTGTTTTGTTCTTTGTAGGCCTCATTCCGTTTTCGGTAAACAGTAGAATGATGTGCTTTACCGAAAAGCTCTATCTTGGTCTCATCTGTCCACAAGACGTTTTCCCAGAAGGCTTTTGGCTTACTCAAGTACATTTTGGCAAACTGTAGTCTTGCTTTTTTATGTCTCTGTGTCAGCAGTGGGGTCCTCCTGGGTCTCCTGCCATAGCGTTTCATTTCATTTAAATGTCGACGGATAGTTCGCGCTGACACTGATGCTCCCTGAGCCTGCAGGACAGCTTGAATGTCTTTGGAACATGTTTGGGGCTGCTTATCCACCATCCGGACTATTCTGCGTTGCAATCTTTCATCAATTTTCCTCATCCGTCCACGACCAGGGAGATTAGCTACAGTGCCATGGGTTGCAAACTTCTTGATAATGTTGCGCACTGTGGACAAAGGCAAATCTAGTTCTCTGGAGATGGACTTGTAACCTTGAGATTGTTGATATTTTGCCACAATTTTGGTTCTCAGGTCCTCAGACAGTTCTCGTCTCCTCTTTCTGTTGTCCATGCTTAGTGTGGCACAGACAGACACACAATGCAAAGGTTAAGTGAACGTCTCTCCTTTTTATCTGCTTTCAGGTGTGATTTCTATATTGCCCACACCTGTTACTTGCCCCAGGTGAGTTTACAGGAGCATCACATGCTTGTAACATTCTTATTTATCCGCAGTTGTGAAAGGGTGCCAATACTTTTGTCCAGCCCATTTTTGGAGGTTTGTGTGACATTATGTCGAATTTGCTTTCTTTCCTCCCTTTTTTTGTTTTGTCCCAATACACACAAAGGGAATAAACATGTGTATAGCAAAACATGTGTTAATGCAATACGTTTCGTGAGAAATACATGATTTCCTGGAGAAATATCAAGGGTGCCAACAATTTCGGCCATGACTGTATATTGTACATTCAGATCAGTCCCTAACCCTCAAGATGTGTACAATCTAAGGTTCCTAACTCACATTCATACATACACATACTAGGGACAATTTAGACAGGATCCAATAAACCTACCAGCATGTCTTTGGAGTGTAGGAGGAAGCCGGAGTACCCGGAGTAATCCCATGCAGGCACAGGGAGAAAATGCAAACTCCTTCCAAAATGGAACGATACTAGGGCAAGACCACCAAATGTGGGCAAAGGTGCACTGCTCACATGTTGGCCACAGCACAGGCACGAGTAAGATACAGTCGGAAACTAACATTTAAGCTTAGCTGGAATTGTGTGCCAATGCGAAAGTAATTTATATGTGGTTTCTTAAGCTCTAGAACTAACAGAACACTTACGTGCCAGTATACAGTGTTCTATTGTTTTTCTGAGATATTAATTGCCAAAGCTGATTGCCATTGTTCTGTGAAGTTATCAGTTATTTGATCAGAACACTGCTGTAACCAAGCATATGAAGTGAAGGTAGCTTTTTTTTATACTCCTCCCCTTTTAAGCAGAACTTCGATAATTGTGAGATTCCTGGTGAACTGGTGCTTTACAAAAGAGAGAGTTAAATAGCTATGTAGCTAAAGATACTGTATGTCCAAAAAGTTAACAAATGCACATCACAATCTATCCTGACTTCCAATAATTTTTTAAAGGTTCCTTTTCAGAATACGTACTTTGCCAGCATAGGCCTGATTTTGGTTCTCTGTTTAAAGAGTGGGTTATATAATCATGGTGGAAAGCCAAGATTATCGGCTACAGGTGTTAAGGAGTTTGGTGTAGAAGAAAGGGTGTATGGTTGAGCTACCTTATGAAAGTTTTTCAGTGTATTTCCTATTAGTGGGTGTGCTTTTACATGTAAGGGGCAGGATTTCCATGGTAACCATGTTGAAATGGTAACGCTTCAACTACCATATCAGATTCCAACCTAACCCAATCCTTTGAACTACCATGGCAATGCCAATCTAGAATTCTGGTGAGATGGATGACCCAGTAGTACTTTTTATAGTGCAGCAGACCATGCCCCCTTTATCCTTAGGTCTGGTAATAGGTTGAAATCCAATACATATTTTGACAGGAAGGGCATGCAGATCATACAACAGTTTGTGGAGGACTGTCAAGTATAGCAGCCCGCTCAAACCATAAAAAGTATTTGGAGTGCCAGGTGTGGAGATGTTCAATCTGCTTGAGCGTAGGTATTAATATAGTATTCATAAAGGGTAGTAAAAGAGGCAGTCAACAATGCCTAAATATTTCCACTTAAATGAGCAATTTTGCTGTTATAAATTTACACTCCGCTGGAATAATGTAAGGTTCAAAGCTTTGGCCATGTCCATAAACAGAAAAGGCCTGCATCAGATTAGGAATAGATGTATGTGGCTGGGATAGAAAAAATAGCAAATCATCCGCATAGGCTCCTTTTTTTATACTCCCTGCCATAAGCAGTGAAACCATGTAAAGATGAAGCCACCTTCACTGTCCTAACAAAAGGTTCTAGGGTTAGAATAAATAATAAGAGGAAACATAAATGGAACCTTATCAGATTTCATTATCATTAGAAATGGTACCAGACAAGGATTTTAATTCTAGCAGCGGGGCCTAAAGTGTCATTATCCAAGCTAGCATTCTGTCGGAGAAGCCAAAAGCCTGCATGTTGCCAGCATAAAGTCCCACGCAACCCTGTTAAAGGCCTTCTCCACATCAGTAGATAGGAGAAGGCCTTCAACTTTATGGGAGCTTGCAAAGTGAATCAGATTTGCTTTTAGTCACATCGTCAATGGCCTCTCTCCCTGAAACCTGATTGCTCTGCGCCTATTTGAGACAGGAGAGGTCTAAGACGGTTGACTAAAATTTTGATAAGAGTTTTAAATCTAGATTTAATAATAAAATTGGCCTATAATTATTATAATTATAATTGACACATTCTGTTGGGTCTTTACGTTCCATTATCAATACAGTTATATGCACCTGAAGAAAGGAAGAAGATATTTCTTGCAGGTCTGGTAAGGAATTCAGAGCTTTTAACGGAGACGGTACAGGTACCCTGCATATGTTTTATAGTATAGTGATGAAAAGCTATCCGGGTCTGGGCTCTTTCTGGGTTTCAAGTCCTTAATATAATAATACAGGATTTATATAGCGCCAACTGTTTGCTCAGCGCTTTACAATATAGAGGGAGACAATACAGCAACAATACAGTTCAATACAAGAGGGTTAGGAGGGCCCTGATCCTGGGAACTTACAATCTAAGAGGGAGACAAATTTGGGTACCCGCTACCCCCCCATTCCCCAAAGGTGCCAATCCTTAATAGGGAGCAGGGAACAAAGTATTAAAGCGGAACTTCCCCTTTTGGGTGGAGCTTTGCTTTAATAATAGAACTCATGAAGTATTTTAGTAACTGAGTGGTATCTTACCACATACTCAGATGAGATAGGATACCGTTTCAGTTGTTCGGTTCGTGTTCAGTTTGCGGTCGAACATTCTGTAGGTTCGGGGGGTGTTTGGCCCATCACTAGCAGTGATCAGGAACATTGACTGGTGACACTTTTTTAATATTTTTTGTCTTTTTTTTTTTTTACATACTTTCATCAGAGTAGTTCAGTGTCCCCACAGTAACACTGTAGTACCCTGGGGGGATGGGGGTGATCAGGGATTATTTTTTTACACTTTGATTGCTGTTGATATAACAGCAATGCTTTGAACTGTCAAGAATGAGTTTGATTGATAACAGCTGTGATTACTAGTGATGTTTGATTGGCTACAGCTAATCACATGGTACAGGGTCCATGTACCATGTGATAGCTGTGGGCCAATCAGAGCATGATTTTATAGAAAGAGCAGCTGTTATGAATGAGATTCATTCATAACAACTTTGTTGACATTGTGACATTGTGATCCCTGGGCTACTCAAAGCAGCCCGATACCGGGAGCCTCAATCCGCTGTGTCCAGTGGACACATCGGTCGCTGGAGCCACACGCTCGATGCCCCTAACTTGGCTTTCAAAAGTTCATTCCCCTCTATGGGTTCTTCTAACAGTTGAATATCCTTTTGTTTTAAGCTTGGTAGACAGCTCTGTTTTAAAAAGTCAACTGCTAACAGGGTTCTAAGATGTTTTTTGATTGTTTTAAGGATTTGGTAGTCTGCGCTGAATTTCCCAGAGGAGGTATGCTGTAAAGGATTGAAGGGTACATTAAAATCTCCCCCAGCTATAGTGCATCCCATTGCAAACCAGGTTAACTCACTAACCTTATGTTGACAAAAAGCAGCATGTCCTGTATTCAGAAAATACATGTTGGCTAATGTGATTGGTTTCTCAGCTAATGTACCTTTAAGAAAGAGGAATTTCCCCTCTGGGACAACCAGCCATTGCACCAAATGAAAGGGGGTTTCCTCACTGAAAAGAATAGTGAGGCCCTTTGTTTTAAACCCTTGAGAGGTGGCATGGTAGGCCTCAGGAAAAGATTTGTTTGTCAATTCAGGTGTCTGGCCTGCCTTAAAATGGCTTTCTTGGATGAACACAAACATCAACTCCAAATTGCTGCACTCCATTGTTCCAGAAAATTCAATCCCTTTAAATTGTGTGAAATATCCGTAGGGTGTTTCACTAATTCTGAGTAAGCCAGTATTTGGCTATTATTTGGTGAGGGTAGTGGGAGGTTCTTTACCTCAATGAGCAACTGTCAATAAACTCACAAATACCAATATCTGGAGAAAGGTATCTCTGAGCTCCTTTAATTTTATCACTGATTTATAAAGTAGGAGGTGGAGAACTCCTTTTATACAACACTGCAGAGAAAAGAAAAAAAAGGAGAAGGGCTAGGGAAAGCTTTCTTAAATAAACACAAAATATAGCTCAAATTACCCAGCCCCCTCTATATAATTGGGAAATTAAAACCAGGCAAATTACCCAAATTTAAAGTTATAACAGAACTATATGACTCTCAGCATATCCTGGGACAGAATAGAACTAAAAGAAAATCAAAATAATAAGGCAAAAGCTGTAAAATGGATTATTTACTTCACAGCATAGCCCAACCAATAGATGCTACAAATCAAAAGAAAATCCCACTGTGAGGAAAGCTTACATGGAAATGGCATATTCTCTGATCAGGTCTCCTCAGATCTCTATGGAGTCGGACATGGTGGCAGAGTGTTGAAGCTTGCACCTCCATGTCTGGCGCTCTTGCTTTTCTTACACTGGTTTTTATCCGGAGATGTCCATGGAGTACGTGGAGGGCTCCAAGTTAAAGGTGGTAGCTTGAATTCTTTGTACCACTCAGGTAGCTCCACCAAAGGAAGTTGTAGTGCCTCACAAAAAGCAGGAATATCTTCTGAAGTATGGAGAAGATGTTGTCTTCCATTGCTGGTGGTGCTTAATGCAAAAGGAAAGCACCAGTTATAGCCCATGCCCTTCTCCTGTAAAATGTCCAGCAGGGGTTGAAGGGCCTTTCTGTTGTTCAGTGTAATCTGGGATAAGTCCTGAAATATAAGTATGGTATGGCCATTGAAAGTGATCAATTCATTCTTCTTTTATGGAAAAATCATGGAAACAGCATATGATATCTTGGGGTAGAGCAGTGTCCGGGCCTCTTGCTCTGAGCGCCCTGAAAAATGCAATTGCACTGCCAACAGACCTCTCCAGAATGTTATTGAAAACTTTTTGCAAGGCCTGTGTGACCTGGACTGCTGCCACTGATTTTGGTATGCCTCGGACAGTTAAATTATTCCTCCAGCCCCTATTGTCTACACATTCTCAGCATCTGATCACTATGAACAGACATTTGGAAGATTTAGAGGTAAGGTGCTCAAGTCGTTTGATCATCTTATCCTGCTGTCTGCCAGCATATTCTGCAGTAGTTAACTGCTCTGTAAGCACTAATAGGTCTGCCTTCAAATCTGTGATTGCAGCTGACATTAAAACCACTTTTTCGGCTGCAATCTCTGTAATGGCCACATAAGTAAGTGGAGGATCGTCAAGCAGAGTCTCTTTCACCTGGTCTTCTGGGGCATACTGGAACTCCTCCCTGTAATCATCACCTTTCAGAGCCGGCGCCATCTTGAATCCCATCATGCCGCTTCTGGAGGGAGATTGTGTGCAGAATAGATATTCTGTGTTGAAGGGGAGGTCTGTGAGCAATGCTAGTGGGTGTGTGAAGAGTGTCTTGTTGGCTTACCCATTTTGCTGTGTTTAGGTGGTTAGGAGAAAGCCAGGGAGCTGTTAGAGCCACAGGGCTCAGCTAGTAGGCTGCCGTTTCAGCCTTATTATTTAAGACTTCTATCATCCAAATCTAAAAAGTTAAATAAAATCCAAGAAAGAAAAAAAAAATTATATAAATACAGAATAACATAAATTTATTTTCATAAAAGAGGGGATATAATAAATACATCTAAAAAATATGACGCACACATTGAGACTTTTATGTAATTGTTTGGAGATTCATTTTCACTTGCACATATTAGTTAACTAAAGTCAGACTTTTTATTCAAGTGTTTATGTTTATTCACTGTGTTTATTCCCCGTGTTGTATGTCTTTTTACACAAGCTTATGTGAACATTCATTAAATATTGGATATTTATGTTTAGCTATATATTAATTTAGGTGATTAGCACAGGACTTTTCCTTTCAATTTTGAGATATATCGTATTTCAAATATTGTGCAAGCTGCTTTTTTCCCCAACTTCATTTGGGCAAAAAAGCACAACCTCATTGGTTGTTGGTCTATTCCAATATGTTTATAAGTTTTCAAAAGAGGAAATAAAACAAATGCCTATGCAGGGACTATATACATACAAAAGTAATTTATCTGGACCAGCGATGTACCCATACATCGCTGGACTTTCAATGGCGGTAGCAGAGTGATGCTTGCAGCTGCACCGTTTTTTTAAAACCAGTGGTTGACTCTCTTGTATAAGCAATCAGAGCTGCTAACTAGCTACTTGATTGCTTGTACAAGCAGTAGAAGGGGATGTCCCCCCCTCCTGCTGCCTTCCACAGCTCTCTCGGGATCTACATTCTCATTGGGAGCCCCGATCGACCAGCCGACACATCTGCCGGCTGACTGCACAGCCCAAAAAATCTGAAGTTGGCTTTGATTAGCTCTCCTTTATTAAGTGCAGAGGAGGGATTTTAGGTCTAATAGACCCCATCTCCCTCCATAAAAAAAATACTTGTCACATGTCTACTGCTGTCACAGGGGATGTTTATTTTTATTGCTGTCAAAAGGAATGTAAAGTGACAGCGTAAAAAAATTAGAAAAAAAAATAAAGTGCCCCCGCGTGCAAAGATGAATGCATGCATTGCTCACGCACGCAGACATGTGCGGTATCGTCATGATCATCAGATCATGGCCAGTAATTCTAGCATTAGACATCCTCTGTAAATCTAAAGTGGTGACCTGTAAAGGTAAAGAGTTGAATAATAAAATTTAAGTTGTTTGTCATCGCTGCATGGGTGTGCACAGTTTCAAAGCATGATATGTTTGGTATTTATTTACTTGGAGTAACATCATCTTTTATATTTTACAAAAATTGGAGTTATGTTTTTTTTGTAATAATGTTCATAGGAGCTTACAAATACATAACAAGGTAGATGTCACATCAAAGAAAACTTTCCCCATAAAGAAATCAGTAATGATCTAAAAAATATAGGGGAAAAAAGGAGGAAGGGGAGATAAAGTAGTCACCTGAGAGGTTTGGTGCCCCGGATCCAGATGCATCCCTCCGCAGTAATACCTTGTGGCAGCAGCATAATCTACATTTATGTTTTTATTCTTGGTGATTTCATGTACTCTTTGGATGTATTGAGCTAGGTTAGTGTGTATTGTTTCCAATAATGATGTACCATTGATTTCATTATATCTGTATTTGGTTATTTGTTATGTTTCAATTTCATATTGCAGAAAAAATCTTGAACCTGAAAGCTTGTACCAGTGAAGAAGAGATATCTCAAAATGCGTCGGGTGTTGCTATATGCTGTATATGCTTAGGTTCTGCTATTTGTTTCCTATGAATTGCTATAGGCTAGATAAATGCATTGGAGAACTATTAAAAAAATTAAAGGCACTGCAAACAACAGCTCTTGGTCATTTCCACAATACAACATTATGGATCATCTTTAATAGGTGTTTTAATCTTTCAAACAAACAATCTTCATCATTAATACACTTCACATCTTCTATTTTCTAACTTTTTACATATCTAGTATAGCACTAGCTCTTCTGGTAACTTGAAGCCTTTCTTAATATGTTCTTAAATTACAACTTGTACCACTTTCTCTCAAAAATATCATTAGCCAAAATAATTGACATATGTATCCTATGATGGCTTTCCCAAAACTGTTTGTTCTTTTATGACCATAAATCAGCATAATTCTCTTACATGAAGGTTAGGAAGACGTTCTGTAGTTGGAATTACTAGAGCTGAATTTAAAAAAAAAATCACTTTACAGCATGTTACCACAACATTTTAGTGTTAATAGGTCCTACAGTTGTGCTACTCAAATGCTAAAGACTACCATATGGGCAATTTTTTAATTTGTAAGTGGCTCAGTAAAGCAAATAATCACATAGTGTTCATGGTGACATAATTTTAGGCAATGACCTAGAATCAGGGGCAGACTGACAACTCATGGGGCTCCCGGGCACAATAGGGGATCATGGGACCCCTGTGTGCTTGCCCACACTCAAACCACACTCAAAAAAGCCTATGAAAGGTACCAGAGGCATCTCATGGGGCCCCCTACTGACCCCGGGCCCTCGGGCAGTGCCTGAGTTTCCGAATGGTGAGTCCGCCCCTGCCTAGAATCGTAGTGGTGATGACTTGACGCTTATCATGTTTTGCTCACGGATAGGCAATAATGTGACTATTTGATCTCTAACTGCAAATTGAATTGTGACTATGCAAACATAATAAATGGCAAAGTATTAAGCCATTACAGAAATACCAATCACAGAGAAGGGCAGAGAGGATGTATAATTAAGAGAGCATTAAAAAAAATTT
This sequence comes from Staurois parvus, assembly GCF_062004578.1. Classification (NCBI taxonomy): domain Eukaryota; kingdom Metazoa; phylum Chordata; class Amphibia; order Anura; family Ranidae; genus Staurois; species Staurois parvus. Next base: position 9,613,170 of record NW_028317855.1, on the reverse strand, counting down.
ACTCTGTATAAGTCCCATCCAGGATACCAAGGAACAATTTTGAAGGAAACACTTTGGAAGGAGGTCCAACAATAGTATAAGGATGGACTCAGCCCTTTGCATTGCACATTAAAACATAATTTTAAACAATACTGTAGCACTTGCTTTAATGTTACTGTATAGTCCTTGGTTAGAAGGTTGGAAATGAGTTCACACCTTTGTGGGGTGACTGTCAGTCTTCACTTCCCATAACTAAAGTTAGGGTCACAGAATCATTTTTCATGCCTTCATTTTGTGTATTTGGTCATATCAGACAAGAGACTTTCTCACTTATAAAACTCTGCATGCCTTTATGAAAGACTCTCTCTTTGTACTTCATGTGATATAAAAATTATTCATTACGTAGAAATTCCTTGTTTCGGTATTTTAAATTTAGAATAATCAGAGCCATTTATGTGCTCAAATGACCCAGCAGTTTAATTACCCAGTAAGTTTAATTTATCCTAAATATGTCAGTTCTTATTTTTTAAGTACATTTTTTTATGTATCTTGTGTGCAGGTATATTTATAAATGCCTGAAGTATACACTGTTCACAACTCACAGCCAGGTTGCTGCACAGATATAGATAAGAAAACCATGTTATGAAGAGGAATACACACCAAGTGATATAATACTTGCTATTTGGCTGTTGACATTTCAATCACAACAGTCACTTTCTTCAGGAGAAATGCACATTCATATGTATTTTATATTTTTTTACATCAACATGCAGATATATATATATATATATATATATATATAAAATTATATGAGATTTATATAGAATATATCGCCAACAGTTTGTGCAGCACTATGCAACATGAGGGCATCCCCTGCAACAAAAATGTCAGTTTTCCCAAAGGGAAGTCACGGAATGCAGACCCTGCAGTTTTCCACGTTAGAGCCCTACAAGTGCAGCAGCTAAATAATAATTATGAAACCACTCCTATACAGATTCTCTTGCACGTTGACAAACAAACAGCTATTTCTGCTATTTCCAATCTTTAACAAACTCATGCAGACTCCACCTCTGCAACATCGCCAAAATACGCACGTTCCTAACCCCAGAAAACACTAAACAGCTCATCCACTCCCTCATCATATCACGACTCGACTACTGCAACTCCCTCCTCACTGGCCTGCCTCGCCGCTGGCTATCCCCACTTCAGTCCATCCTGAATACGGCTGCCAGACTCATTCACCTTTCCAACCGTTCCAATTCCGCCACCCCCCTCTGCCAATACCTCCACTGGCTTCCGATTGTGCAACAGATCAAATTCAAAATCCTAACACTGACGTACAAAGCTGTCCACCATACTGCCCCGAACTACATCACTGACCTAATATCCAAGTACCGCCCAGCACGCACACTCCGCTCCTCACAAGACCTCCTTCTCTCTAGTTCCCTGGTCTCCTCCTCCCATGCCCGCCTCCAGGACTTCTCCAGGGTGTCACTCATCCTCTGGAACTCCCTGCCCCAACCCATCAGATTATCACCTACTCTCCTCTCCTTTAGGCACACCCTGAAAACCCATCTCTTCAGGGAAGCCTACCCCACCCCCTGCTAACTTGCCGACCTCCTCCACTCTTCCTACCACTCCATCCCCCACAGCTATCTCCTCCTGTACCACTATCCCCTCCCTCCTAGATTGTAAGCTCGAAAGAGCAGGGCCCTCAATCCCCTCATGTTTTGCATTGTATTGGTATTGTTCTGTCACATGTTCTGTCCCCCTTTGTAATGTACAGCGCTGAGCGAACTATTGGCGCTTTATAAATACTGTATAATAATAATAATTTCTTCAGAATAGCAAAGTTTGTTAAAATCCTTGCAATGTACATTCTTCTTAACAAAAGTGGAGATACTCTTTAAAGAAAGCCGGTAGCATCCTGGCAGTCTATGATCTCTTCCATGTTGTTCAGGGAGGTATCCACTTCTCCAGGAATGTCTACTCCTGTTGTAAAATTATTTGTTTATTTTGAGGTGACATTAATAGTTTGGTGAGTTGTAAAAAGTAATGTTAATAATAATGGGATTGGGAATGTGGCCTGGCCAACTCCAGGAATGGCCGCTTCCTAGTTTAGCTCCTCTTCCAGTCTGCAGTTTCAGAGGCTTTGCTCCCCAAATATGGGAAAAATGAACAAAAGGACCATAGGACTCTTCATGCCAGGGAGTTCCCAAATCCATAGCCTCCACGAGCATCCACTCTCTTTGTTTTTAACACAGGGAATGTTTATTGAAATCATAGCACATTGTACGTGTAAATCGCATCAGAATTACATGATAATAGGTTCATGAGCTCAAACCATAATACACATGTACATCAAGAGAAAAATATAACACACAGACCATAGAGTCATTCATATGAGGTCTCAGGTGACTCACCACACAGGACAGTACAGCAAATTCAAGTAGGAGAGACCATGCTTACTGCTCAGTCCCATCTATTCAGTGGTCAGGATAGAAAACAGGGGGAGGGAAAGGATAGCGGTATACTCCAAGGACTAGACCCAGGGGGAAGGATGGGGGGTATAGTCAGGGACGAGACATACACAGTAGATCTTATCTGAATAGGAAGGGGACACTAATGATATAAAGGATGTGAGTTAGGTGGAAAAAACATATCAAGCAATATTAAATAGTAAGATATCTATCTTGAACCCGGGAGGACTATATTTTATCAAATTTTTAACCATAGATTTCCATGTCAAGATCATTGGAGGGTCTGTTGTCTTCCATTTAGTCAAAATAGTTTTTCTTGCATAGTATGCAGCATAGAAAATAAACAATTTAGTATGTTGATTGGTAGGTAAATTATCAGTTATACCAAGCAGGAGGACCATAGGATCGATCGTAATTATAATCCAACCAATCAGATTTACAGTATGTCAGCAACCACTGCCTGCCAGAAGTGTTGTATCAGCGGACAGGTCCATACCATGTGAATGAAGTATCCCACTGCTTATCTACATTTGGCGCAAGTGTACTCATCAGTACAATACATAACAGATAACCTTTGAGGTATATAGTACACTCTATGAAGAAATTTCAATTGGACGAAATGATCGTTAGCCGAAATAATTAGTGGGATATATTTTTCAGGGACATGTTGGCCATGGCATAGCTGAGGCTCGTAGCCACATGTGAATGAGCAAGCGCGGGCCTGCAGGTGCTCGTACTGTTGTTCGTGGCTGTGCGCATATGCGCGGGCATACATGCACAGAAATGTGCATTGGCTAATTATGACACCCACTGGCCTATATAGGTGAAGCAGCTGCACTAGTGAATTACTGTCTGATCTGCAGCTCTCCCCCATATTCCTGTGCCTGATCCAGTGACTGATACCTGTGTTGACCCCGGCTTGCTTCTTGGACTCCGCCTCTGCCTTCTGTATCTGCCTGATCTGCTCCCACCATCACTGACCTTGGTTTGTGACCTGCCGTTCATGCCTGATCCGCTTGTCTGTTACCAACCCAGCTTGTCTGACCTTGCATACATTCTCCTACCAGCCTACTCCACTGCCTGCTACCAGCCAGTCCAGATATGACGTCTGCCTGCTACCAGCCTGCTCTGCTGCCAGCTGGTCCAGCCATCCCATCTGCCAGCAAAGTGCCAGCAATTCTCGCACAGACTACAGGGCTGACCAGGCACTCATACTCCGCCGTGCTCTTGTGGTTGCTGTCCCACCTTCAGTGGCCCTCAAGCCGGAGCCATATGAGAGGCCTTCCTCTGCTGTCAGGCTCACAAGTAAGGTACGTGACAATATTGTTGAAGGCCCTTACTCCAATCTTCCTCCATTAGTTTTGGGAGATCTCGCTGCCAGGCTTGGTATAGGAGCTATATCTTAGAGGAGACTTTACAGGTGAGCCGAAGATATATGGATGATATCGGCCTATCTATATTCCTAGCTGGTAGTAATTTTTCAACTGAGTGGGTTGCAAGAGCAATAGGGTGGGGAAATTGCACTTGAACAACATGCCTAAGTTGTAGAAACCCGAAAAACCCCAGGACAGTAGTTGGAATTGGTGCTTCATCTCTGCAAAGTTGATAATACATCATTCAGGCATGATGTGTTGCAAAATCCTGATTCCATAGCAGGCCCAAACCTGTGGGTCTGAAATAATCCGCAAGCGAGGGATTGCCCCACAATGGAGCGTAAGAAGAGATAGTTTGAAGATCACAGAAGAACACAGTGGCATTTTTCCAAACTAATACTGTAGTTTTCATTGGAGTAGTGACACAAGTGCTAGAGAGTGGGCATCTATACACCACATTACTAAGCTCTGAGTATGACCCAAGAAGCACCGCCTTTAAGTTCATTGCAGAGTTGGAGTGATCTTGGTTAAACCACCATCTCACAGTGACAAGGACGATTCCCAGTAATATTTCTTAAAGCAGGACAGTGCCAGCTCTCCTGAAAACAAGGAAAGCTGCAAGGTAGTTCTAGCCACATGGATGACCGAGCCTGCCTAAATAAAATGAGGTGATGGCCTGATTCAATTTAGTGAAAAAGGCACTAGGGGTTGGTACAGGGGTATGTCTAAAAAAAAATAAAAAAATAAATTTAGGGAGATAGGTAATTTTAAGCAGATTCACTCTACCCACCCAGGGTCAGTGGTAATAACTTCCAAGTGGAGCTCTTTTGAATAAATTCTTGGAGGATAGGGTAGAGGTTATCTTCCAGATAGGAATTCAAATCTTTTTGTACATAGACGCACAGGTATTAATTTATCACAATTGATTTTGATGCCTGAAACCAAAATGATTAATTATTGTTAGGGCAGCCTCCAAAGACTAATTGGTATCTCGGAGCTATAGGAGAGTATCATACAGAGATATTTTTCAAGTCAAAGATGGGAATGATAAGCCCTGAACTTCAGGGGAGGCCCACAGAAGCACTGCCAGGGGTTGAATAGCCAGGGCGAAGAGAGTTAGAGAGCCCTGTCGGGTGCCACGGTGGAGGGGAAATGGTGTGGACAGAATGCCATTCATACAGACTCTAGCTGTCAAAGTTGAATACAGCAAGCATGATTTAAAAGTTGGTCCAAAGATGAATTTGCATAGTACCAGCCACAGATATTCCCACTCAACCGAGTCGAAAGCTTTCTCTGCATCTAGGGAGGCCACCACCCCCTGAACCCTCTCCAGCACCGGCATGAGCAATAACAGTAAATAATCACCTTAAATTGATATCAGTGTCCTTACCGGGCATAAGCCCAGTCTGGCCTCTATGAATCAAAGATAAAATAACCTTGTTCAAGCGAGTAGCCAACACTTTAGTGAAGATCTTGGCATCTACATTTAAAAGGGAGATAGGTCTGTATGAAGAAGAGCAGCACTCTGGATCCTTGTCTGGTTTAGGCATTACAACTATAATGGCCATAGACAGAGGGTGGTAAAGAAGAACAAAACTTCAAGCATTTTGGCAGCGAGTAGATCACTATGTGTTTTGTAAAATTCAGCCTGTAATCCATCTTCACCAGGGGTTTTTCCCACTTGTAAAGAGCCAATAGCTACCTGGATTTCTTTCACAGTGAGAGAAACAAGCCCCCTGCGGGCTGTATCAGAAAGCTTCGGGAGCTGCACATCCTCCAAAAAGGCCTGTAATCAACAGTAGTTTAAATAGCCTTAGAGGAATATAGGTCAGCATAATAAGCAGCAAAACTAAGTTGATATCCCTGGGGTAAACCAGTACTGTCCCTGAGACATCCTTAATATTAGCAATACAAGTCGTCACCTGTTCTTTAGATAGCCACTCCAGCAAGTGCCTAGTCCGCTCACCCTGTTTGAAGATCCTCTGGGCCTGATGAAGCAATTGTTTCTTAACTGCTTCGACCCGGAGAAGCAACACTCCTCTTAGAACTGTCTGCAAGTCTCTAAGGAGTCCTTCATCCCTGTTGGCTGAATATTGAAGCTCCAATGCATCAGCTCTCACCTCAACATGGCCAAGCGCAGCCTGGGAATTTCTCCGGGCCATGCCAATGGCAGATTGGTATTGACCCGGCATATGCACTTTAAAGATCTCCCAGCTAGTAGCGGGATTAGTCACAGAGGGGTTTGCCTCCTAATAGGTCTGTATGGCTTATTCCACAAGCAGCTCTACCCGGAGTCCTGACATGGCTATGATACGTGAAATGGCAGTACATGCAGCGGAGTAACACATACAGCATTTAAGCTAGGGATATTTCCATCTCCAAACATCAATAAACCCCAAAAAAGAGGCCCGACGAGAGAGTGGAGAATCTAAAGCCATGTCTAAAGTTAGCTTTTACATGTGGGGGGCAAGGAGTCATATTAAAGTTTCCCACTAGAATTATAGCTTCAGTGGAGAAGGACGCTATCATCTGGATTATCCTATAAAGAAAAGCAACCGTAGTAGGTGTAGGGATATAGAATCCCACCACTACCAAGGGCACACTTGCTATGGCAGCGTGTAAGATCACAAATTTTAATTTTCTCTCAGGGTCCAGATGTAGAACCAGGAGAACAAAAGACAAGGTCTTACGAACTAATATACGGACTGCTCGGGCATAAGAGGAGTATGTAACGTGCTAATAATCTCCTACCCTAGGTTTTTTTAAACTGAGAATCCAACTGCCAGTAAGATTGGTTTCTCGAAGGATACAAGTGTCTGGTTGATAGATTTTCAGAAAATCAAATACTGCATTTGATCATTTGATTTTAGAGTTCAAACACCAGACATTCAGGGAGGGGAGAGTCAACTGAGCCATGACCATAAAAGGGGAATAAGATAAATTCATGGTGGAGGGACATCTGGACCCCAAGTGCTAACAGCAGGTAAACACAATAGAAAAGCTTAACATCTCCCCAACCCACCCTGTACACCCACCCAAACCAGGGTGCACTTGGATCCCTAAACTAAACATGGTCAATGACCAACTGGGGTCATGAGCAGTGTGCAATAAGTTAAAAAAGTAAGCATGGGCACAGATACACCTTAAAGAAGATGCCGCCAATGGGGCAGGACTTCAGAGTCAACCACCTAGACAATGCTGGGGGCACCTTTCTAAAGAACATGTTGCTTAAGAATAAAATATTTTCTGCATATCCAACGGGAGTGCAGCAAAGTAATATCAGCATTATAATCACAGAGACTTTGTAGTAAGGCAATGTTCAGCAGCAGGGTTCCATAAAGACAAACACAGAAAGGAAGGCAGTGTGGGGATTTCATTAGGTAGTAGTGGGGGCAAGCTACTCCCTCAGGGACAGTAGAAATGGATCCACAACTATCAGAATCATCCAACAGCAATCTCAGCCAATAATATAGTGGGGCAGGAGAGACACCATGGTTGACAGCATAGGTTAGCCCACAATACAACAGGTGCTGTAGTGTCTCCAAGAAAGAAAGATGGTTGGAAAGGGGGAGTATGTCACCCCAGACTAAAAGAATAATAGGAAGTCAGCCACTCTTAAAAGTTGCTATCCAAATGGCAAGTACTGCACAGCTAATATAGTACTCACATACTGTATGTTGGCAGATGAGTCCCAACTCACGGGATCATTGTCACAGCAAGGTATTAATCCACTGCGAGGCCTCTTCTGGGAAGGTAAAGAAATGGACTTTCTCCCCATTTTGCACACAGAGTCTAGCAGGGAATAGCATGCTATACTTGAGACCGTGGGTGTGTAGCGCCATTTTAATTGCATAAAGGGATTTACGGAGCTTCTGCATATCCACAGAGAAATCCAGGAAGAACAAAAGCCATGCAGGCTCATGGCAAATTACATTTAGTTTTCGGGCCTTCTGGAGGACCAGATCCCGGTCCCGAAAATTCAGTAGTTGAAAGATAAACATGCAAGGCAGCATCCCAGGGAGTCCACAGGCCAGAGGCATCCTGTGGGCTTGTTCCACGGCAAAGGATAAAAAGGCTGCCAGGGGGAACAGCGTGCAGAGCAGCCGCTCCATAAAGGCCAGTGGATCTGGCCCTTCCGTCCCTTCAGGAAATCCTATGATCTGCAGATTATTGCACCGAATGTGATTTTTTTTTTTTTTTTTTTTTTTTTCTTTTTGTATTTCAATGGTTTTTATTAATTTTAAACAGTATAAAACAGAGGCAACAAAACGCCCACGCAGGGGCTATCAATTGCACCGATAGAAAATGTATAATAGAGCAGACAACGCTCTAATTCCAATAAGGCAAAACGTATGCCCACGTAGGGGCTATCAATGGCACATAGGTTACAATAACATCAGTGAAACTCAGATTATCGCAACTAAAGACAGCTGTCCACTGTCACATCAAAACAAACAGAAAAGGAAAGAAGAAAAGCAGAGAAGAAAGAAAGAGAAAAAACAAAAACAAAAACACACACCAGAGAGCAAGGGTCCATGAGCGCCAATACAAAACTCCATCACCTCCCTACACTGGCCGGGGGGAGCGTGGGAAAGGCATATTGCAACCACGGTTCCCATATTTTCAAAAATTTATGTTGAGAGTCATTGCATATACTCGACATCTGTTCATTGAGCATCATAGTAGTCATACGATCCCGCACCCCCTGAAAAAGTACAAACGGACTCTTCCAGGCCTGGGCAATTGTCCTAGTGGCCGATAAAAACAAATAGGAAGCCAATCGCTGCTGACGAGCCAAGAGGCCCGGTATGGGGCAATGAAGCAAAGCATACCGAGCATCCCGGCGTATGGAGAGATGAAACAAAGTGAAAAGGAGGCCAAACACACGAGACCAAAAACGAACCAACCTCGGGCATGACCACCAGATATGCAGTACATCGCCACGATGGCCACAACCCCGAAAACATCGATCACTACAGGCAGGGTTAGCCTGGGCCAAACGAGCCGGCACCCAATACCAATGAAACAATACCTTATAGGCTGCTTCCAGCGTGGTCGTATTAAACGAACATTTAGCTATGAGTGACCAGGCTTTATTCCAGTCCTCCAGATCCACAGCCACTCCCAGGTCGCGTTCCCACTGAACTACATATGAAAGAGAAGTGTGCGACGAGCATCTGTTCAAAGCTGCGTAAAGAAGGGAGATAAGGCCCGGGGCGCCCGGACGCTGCTGGCAAAGCCGTTCAAAGGCAGATGTCTGATATGGGAAAGCAGAAGTGGCCCTCAGCGAGAGTAGCCAGTGCCGCAATTGAAGGTACCGAAAAAATTCCGCTGGGGGAACATCCCGAGACTCCCGGAGGACATTCCAGGTGGGAAAGGACCGAAAAATCAAAAAGTGTCGCACCTGTGAGAAACCATGAGCCACTCACCAAGAAAATGCCCTCGGAAAAGAGGGTTATTAACGATTGGAAGCAAGGGCAAGAAAGGTGACATCAGGCCACTGGAGTAACGTACCGAGTCCCAGACTCGTAGGCCATGGAGCAACATCGGACTCAGCGCCGTAGGGCGCAGGGCAGGGGGAAGCCATAGAAGTGTCGATAGTGCGATAGGGGCACAATTAGGCAGTTCCAGCAGGACCCAGAGAGGAACATCGGAGAAAGCGTGCAACATAGACAGCGGGGCAATTTGGCTCGCCTGATAATACTTAGTTACATTGGGTACCCCAAGACCACCTTGGAGTCTATGAGCAAAGAGCGTATTTCTAGAAACTCTGGGATGCTTATTGGCCCAGATAAAACGCATAAACTTCGCCTGAAGCAACCGAAGAAAATGAGGGGGAACTTGCACTGGGAGGGTGCGAAAATAATATAACAATTTCGGCAAGATGGTCATTTTCACTTAGGAATCATAGAGATATATGCCCTAAGTGCGGAGAGGGCAAGGAGCCCTGTCGTAACTCATTAAAGTAGGCAGCTAAAAAGGGCGCCAATAGGGCTGAGAATTTTTTATAATAGAGACCGGAGAAGCCGTCTGGACCTGGGGCCGCGGTGGACCGTAAAGATTTGATTGCTTGTAGCACTTCCGGTACGGTGACACCTACGTTGAGGGCCACCTGTGCTGCCTCGGTTAATCCAGGAAGATGGAGGTCCTGAAAGAATGCCTCTGCCTGGGCCACAGGGAAGGGATCTGGGGCAGCATAGAGGCGCGAAAGGAAGTCCGAGAATCGGGAAACAATCTGCTGGGGATTAGAAGTACAGCCACCCGTGGAAAGTCGAAGCCGAATCGGTTTATAGGGTTTCCCCACAGAATTGAGTTTCCTGGCTAGCATGGGACCGGGCTTATTAGCACAGGAATAGAATTTATGTTTGGTCCAACGCAAGGCCCGTTCCGCCTCCGAAGAGGCAAGGAGGTCCAATTCTGTCGCCAGAGCGTCCCGAGCGCGTTTATGGGCCACGGATGGAGATGACTTCCAACGCGCATCCGCAGAGGCCAGGAGAGAATGAAGCTCCGAGAGTCGACGTTCCCGCTCCCGCTTCCGGACTGCAGCCAGCTGTATAACATGACCCCGCACCGTGGCCTTATGCGCTTCCCATAGGGGCACTGCTGAAGAGACCGATCCCGAGTTTTCCGTAAAGTATGTCCGTAAGAAAAATTCTATTTCTTGGCAGGTAGCCTGAGTGGTCAGTAAAGAGTCATTGATGCGCCAATGAAAAGGGCGTCGTTCTGACCCGGAAAGGGCAAGGAGGAGTACCAAAGGATCATGGTCTGACCAGGGTGAGGAGGGAATAGTTATCCGCCGGACCGAGGGGAGTTGCTGGACCTGCATGAATATATGATCAATTCTACAAAAACTGTCATGAGGGTTAGAATAGAACGTAAAGTCGCGTTCAGTTGGATGAAGTTCCCTCCAGACGTCCGCTAGCCCCGCCGTCCGCAAAAGAGAGCGCATACGTTCCTCCAGCACCAAGTCATGAGAGGGGGTCGCTCCTTGTGCGTAGCGCCTATCCAGTGTGGAATCTAAGGTAACATTCGAATCCCCCATAACAAGAAGAAGACCCTTAGAGTGTCGAGAAATAATGGTGCAAAGATGCGAAAAGAATTTATGCTGGAAACGGTTAGGCGCGTAGTAAGAGACAAAGGTAACCTCCTGGTCCCAGAGGGTGCCTTGCAGAAGCAAATACCTGCCCGTGGGGTCCGCTATATTCCGAGCACAGACAAAGGGGAGATTGCGTTTAAAAGCTATCAGAACACCCCGACGCTTCTCAGGAGCCGAGGCCGTGTAAAAGATGGGATAGTGAGGTGAAAGATAACGCGGAGCGGAGGACTGAGAAAACCTGGTCTCCTGTAGACATACCACATCTATTTGTTGCGACTTGAGGTGATGAAAAACTTTAGTCCGTTTCTGAGGCGAATTGAAGCCCTGAACATTTTGTGAATGTATTTTCAAAAGGGGTGAGGCCATGGCGGTATCAACGCAACACGCTCAGCAGAAAAAAGCCCAAAGCAGCCAGCAATTTCCACTCCCAATGGCGATCGGACCATGGCGTCCCGGAACCCTGCAGAAAACAAAAACAAAAAAAAACAGAGAAAAAGAGAAGAACAAAGAAAGAAAAAAGGAAAAAAGGAAAAAGACACAAAAAGTATACACAACAGTGCAATCGTGTCACACCAATGGTGACGTGCATCCTACACATGAAGGATACAGTTAGGGGTAACTCTACCACCGGACACATGGCTGCAAATGGAAACATCAAAACAGAAGCCCTCAGGGGGCAAAAAGGCAATGTACATAATAGAATATAGTAAATCTTAATAAACTAAAAGTCCCAGGAGCAGGAACCTCCGCGACGACCTTCCCATAGAAACCCAGAGAACCACAGGGGCCAACCCCCCTCCACCCAACCAGGCCCACCGGGTCAACCTCCCACCCCGGAGCCCAAGGGAACCATCACCCAATACCACAAACGTAGACCCAAGCACCATCACATGGACCCAAAACAGGCTGCGGCAGCAAAAAGTCCCGATTCCTAAGTCCAGGAAGAGACCCCCCCCAACCCGAGATGAAACCCAAAAGGGCAAGCCGGAGCAGTCTCAACCTAGAATGTCGACAAACCGGGGAGGCCCTAAGGGCCAAACTCACAATCTCGTCAGGGTAGTCCCTCGGTGAGACGATATGTGGGAGTTCCAAGGCGCATCTTCAGCCTGGAGAACAACAGGAAGGACTTGATCGCGAAGGGGTCTGAGGGAGAGCCCCCCTCCTGTTGGACGACCGCTCCCAGATGCGGCCCAGAGGGGGCGGCCTTGCCGAGGATCCAGAGGAATGAGCCGGGCTCCGATCAGCAGCTTCCGGCGAGAGAAGATGTAGAGATTCCAGGAGAGAATGGGCCTCCTCCGGCGTAGCCACAGAATGACTGCGGCCCTGGTAGGTGAAGGTGAGGCGGAACGGAAAGCCCCAGGCATATTTAATTCTGTGTTTCACCAGGACCGAGGTGAAGGGCTTCAACTGGCGTCGCTTCTGGAGAGTGGTCTGAGAGAGGTCCGCGAAAAGCTGGTAGCGGTGCCCCTGGAAGCTAAGATCAGGGTTATTTCTGGCCGCCAAGAGGATAGTTTCCTTAGTGCGGTAATAAGTAAACTTGATGACAATGTCCCTCGGGGGCCCATCCGGTCGTCTGGGGCCCAAAGAACGATGTATGCGGTCAAATTCGAGCCGGTCAATGGGAATAGTGGGTGTCAGCTCCTGAAACAGAGCAGTAGCAGTGGAGGTAAGATCCGTGACCGTTTCCGGAATACCCCTTAACCGCAAATTGCCACGGCGGGAACGGTTTTCGAAATCCTCAAGCCGCAGTAGTGCGTCCGCCAATTCCTTCTTAAGGTCGCACAGGTCCTGTTCGTGATTTTCAATGACTGTGGCCGCAGCGTCCATTTTATCTTCGAGATCATTCGTCCGATTGCCCAAATCCCGAATTTCCCGCGAAAGACGGTCGGCCAGCTTGGAGGTAGCGGAGGACAATTCTGATTGCAGCATACTTTTAAAGCGGCGCAGGAGCTCGGCATCCCGCAGGGATGGAATGTGCGACCGCTGGGATGGCTCGGGATCCAGGTCCTCCCCACTGCCAGGATCCATCTCACCTGCAGGTAGTGATGGCAGGGGACCCAAACTTGCAGCCAGGGCTTCAGCTGTTGTCCGGGGCGAAAACCGCGAATCCGCGGCCGGGGTCCTGGAAGCCTCCGGCGGCCGGCCTAAAATCGAGGCCGCGGCTTCACCCGCGATCTCCGGCGGGTAGGCCGCAACCTCCCGAACGGTCCGCCGGACGCTGGAGGTGCGGGGGGCCGGGGTTTTTTTCACCATCAGGGTGCTGGAAGGACAGGGGGCCAGGGAGGAAGCGGAGGGATCCCCCCTGAGGGTCAGAAATCGGCCGATGTGTCCGGCGGCCGAGACAGTAAATTAATAGGCAGCCATCCTGGCTGCTGCTCACGAGCGCCCCGCACCGAATGTGATTTTAAGCATATTCTGTTCTGGATTCTAGATATTTGACCAACACCTGGAAGGTATGCAGAAGGCCTGAATGGTCCCTGACAGTGTCCTCCGTGACACCCAGCCAGTGCTCAGCTTCCATGAGGTGATGGCAGATCTTGTCAAAGTGCTTCCTAATAAGGCCTAATTCCATCTGTAGGGAATCAATCTTGGTGGTAAGTGTCATTTGACAGCTCGTGATAGCCTGCATTAGGCCGTAAAGGTAGATTGTTCCATGAGAGCCAGATCGGGATTCTCCGTCTGAGTCGCCATATTAGCTGCTGCAGACATGTGGGTGCCCACACCTCCAGAGGAGAAAATGGCATCACTGTGACACCTAGATTCAGATTGTTGCTAGCCCCATGTCATCATCAGTCAGGGTATGTCAGGGGGGTCCACAGCTAAGACAGGATAGAAACAGGGCAGTAGATCAGGGTGTTTTTCCACTCCATAGCAGCAGAGCTCCTGAATTAGACATCTGGCTCTGTCGCCATCTTGATCATGCTTCCATTATTTTGGAGCTAAAGTGTCATCTAGAAAATTTGGGTAACGGGGTGTTGCAATAATATCAGAGTTAGAGGTCTTCCAGAGGCTGCATAGGCTGAAGATCTGAAGCTTGTTTTGCAAATGATTTTCAACAATATCCTTGGTCACCCCTCTATACAGCCCATCAAGCTTGACAGGGCATATAGGGCACTTCATCCCCCTTCCAGGCCATGGGACATTATTTGTAGAGTTCATGATTTCTCCTTGAAAGAGGAGATTATGCGCACAGCAAAGAACATGTGCTCGATTGACTTTGACAGTGCAGTCATTTGTCTTTTTCCGGTTCTCTCCTGAATCACTGTGCAATAACTATGCTTTTTACAGCCGTTAATGACTATGCTATGTGATCATTCCATCTCATACAAATGGGGCTTTCTATTTAGCCTGACTACCACTCACGATGGGAAGCCCACAGTGTTGCGTTTTCCTGAGAATCTGCCAAGGTTTTGTTCAGATTTCAACTTGACCTGCCTGCAGATTCCAGACTGGGAATCTCTACCTGTCTTTCAATGGGACACCTCTTCTTGGCAGCAGGCAAACCATCATCGGTGAAGGACCTCGCCTAGACAACAAACAACCTGAGGACATTATACACTGTTACTGTATTATATCCTATTTTGTCCTTTTTTCTGCTTATTGCATAATTTAGCCTTAATTACCTTTTACCTGTGGTAGAAATATAGATGGTGCCCATCCCAATGGTTGGATCAAGATGCTTGCTCTAATTTTCTATCATCTCTCTTCTCCCCCTTCTTTTTTTCCCCCTCCCTCTCCCCCCATTTTTCCCCTAATCTTGATGGTCCTTGCACTGTGTGTCCAGTGTGCGGGACATTTCAAGCAAGTGAAGAAGTTTTGATCATACTGTATGTGGTCCTGATTTTTCCACCTATTTATCCTGATTGGGTCATGGCTCAAATTAGGATATTTGTTTTCTGGTGTGTTATACATTTAGCTGTATTATTATTGTTATGCATTGCCTAGTTCTTTCTTATAATTTTTGTTCATAGGCAGGCTGGTAGGGTGCTGTCCCACACTCTTTGCATGATCCCCCTTTGTGATCTTCGGTCTCAATCTCCTTCTCTTTGGATCCTGGGCTCAGTTTGCTTTTAGGGTTCTTCTGGAGGTATAGAACACTACTCAGAGAATCTCAAATTTCCTCCATAGATGTCCAGTTTTAGCTTGCTTTGTTTGTTCTCTTGTCTTATTCCTCTGTCTGAGCATGGGCTTTTTCTGTTTTTTATTTTTTTCTGCCACTCAGTATGTGACTCGCTTCTTGGTGCTTTGGGGTTACTTGGTGGGGATATGGTATTCTACCCAATCCCCTTTGGTCGGAGCACAGTAGCTGCTGTTTTTTACTTATGCATTTACAATGACTTTGTTTCTATCCTTGCATGTTAAAGGGCTCAATTCCTTTGCTAAGCAGAAACTTACTCTCCAGGAACTTAAGCGCCTTAAAGTGGATGAGGTATACCTTCGGGAAACACACTCAAGATTCCACTGGCACATTCAATTTCGCTGTTAGACATCACCCTTTGGTCTATACTGCACCAACCTCTAGCAAGAAGTCTGCAGGTGTAGCCATATTATTCCACAGGAATGTGAAATTTGTCCTATCTCATTCTACTATTGATCTGGGAGGACGTTATATTATTTTACATGGCCATCTTCATGATAACACTATGCCATGTCTATACACCTAATGTGGCTCAGGTAATGTTCATACACCAGCTTCTTTCACAATTGTTCCTATATCCTGCACCTCTGATGATTTTTGGTTGTGAACTTAATCTTCCATCGCTTATCAATTGGTAGCTTTTCTAGAGCATCCCGATGGACCGCCAATCTCGTTCACTTTGTCGGCTGATTCAGAAATATAATTTTTATGATATTTGGCAAGTTGTACACCCAACAAATAAGCAATACTAGTTCTTTTCTGCACCCCACCATACCCATACTTGCAGTGACTACTTTTTGGTTACTGTTCCAGTTATGTGACTTACTCGTGATGTCTAAGTGTTACCAATCAAGTGGTCTGACCACGCCCCAATTCTTTTATGTCTCGACTCTGTTATGGCTCCTATCAAACAATGCTACTGGTATGACCAAAAAAATTCATTTTTGGTGAATTTTAGCAGTCCTTAAATTCTACTGTGGCTGATACTCAATGCCTCAATTTGACTACTTTATCTCAGCGTATTCAGGATTATCTAGTGAAATGTTTTTTGCCTACACTGAAGACCTTGGATGTTTTGCAACTCAATGCTCCAATAATGGCAGAGGAACTGTGGGAAGTCATTAAATCTTTACCACTCCATAAATCTCCAGGATGTTCTCTATCACTATGATCCCCTATATGCTCACTCTTTTCAGCACTTTTTTGGCGCGTACTCCAATCCCCTCCATGATGCCCCACTCCTAAATAACGTTGTTTTCTACACCTGGGAAGGATCCCAAAGAGGTCTCTAATTATCGTCCCATAGTTGTTTTGAATTCAGTCTAAGATTTTCATGAAACTATTGGCAAATAGATTGGGAGATCTCCTTCCCTCTGTTGTGTATAAGGAACAGGTAGGCTTTATAATGGCTTGCCTGGCCAGTGATAATACCAGGAGGGCAGTTGATATTGTAGACATTTTAACTAAAAACAAACACTGAATCACTTGTACTGAGCCTTGACGTGGAGAAAGTTTAAAATTTCTTTGTATGCTGATGACATTTTAATGACACTTGCAAATCCTTTGATCTCTCTACCAAATCTTCATAAAACACTGTCAGAATTTGGCAAGTTAATTGGGCTACAAGGTTAACACCACTAAAACAAAAGCTCTCCCTATCAACAAGTCCCAATCTCATTTGGTTCAACTCTGAGCCACGTTCAACTATAGCTGGAAAACTGATGCACTTAAATATATATACATTACACCCACCTACTTATTCCTTTATAGGAAAAATTTTCCCCCGTTGTATAGGGACATTCTGAATTTGCTTTGCTCTTGGATCACTCTCCCCATTTCTTTAATAGGTCGTATAGCCACAGTGAAAATGATGATAGTTCCTAATGATTTATATTTATTTTAGACCCTCCCAGTCAGAGTTCCAGCCTCGGACCTTAAGAGAATGCAATCCACACTACGTGACTTTATATGGAATAATAAGAGGCATAGGCTATCCAGGAAATTGATGTGTACACTCAGATCTCAGGGAGGTATGAAGGTTCCTGACCTTAATTTGTATTATTTTGTAGCTCATCTTAGACATTTGGCCTCTTGGACTACGTTTAGATCATACAATCATTGGACGGAATTAGAAAAGTTATGGCTGGCCTATACATCCCAATTCTTTTCTGTGGGGTTCTCACTGCACAGATTTAGGCACCACTCTGCTAGTACCGATACAATTCACTAGATTTATTTGGTTATACACCCTGGGTTCACTGCTGTGGCTTCGGAGTGGGTAATTCCAGTTACTTTTCTCAATACTTGAGAAGCTGTTTATTTACTACTTTGTTTTGTCACTTGTGCACTCTCATGTTGCAGTGATTTCTGGTACCTATGTCTTCCTCAAAGGTTTTTTTTTAATCGCATAAGGACTGCCCACAGTACATATACTGCTGCAGGGCGGCCCTGTGCGTAAAATCATGTATATATACGTGATTTGAGCTCCCACAGTTTTCATGGGCCGGGGGGAGCGAGCACAGCCCCACTGACCCGCAGGTGCCCCGATTTGATCCCCGAGGGATCAATCATCCTAATAGTCCAGTGCAGGGGCGGACTGACCATTTGGAAACTCTGGCACTGCCCGAGGGCCAGAGGTCAGTAGGGGGCCCCATGAGATGCCCCTGGTACCTTTTTCATAGGCTTTTTGAGTTTGGGCAAGGACACAGGGGCCCCGTGATCCCCTATTGAGGGCCCTGGGTCAGTAGGGGGCCCCGTGAGATGCCCCTGGTACCTTTTTCATACGCTTTTTTGAGTTTGGGCAAGGACACAGGGGCCCCAAGATCCCCTATTGCCCGGGGGCCCCATGAGTTGTCAGTCCGCCCCTGTCCGGCTCAAGTCAGATTATCGATCCCTGTCCTATCCTGTCCTGTGTTGACAGTTGCACATCACAGGAAGTGATGAAATCTCTCTCTGGGCACATTCCGTCCCAGAGAGAGAAGAATCAACATAAACTATGAGTAAAAGCACTACACAATTACAGTTAGAACACTCTAGGACACATTTAACCCCTTGATCCCCCTCCCCCATGAGTTAACCCCTTCACTGCCCTGTCACCAGTGTCATTAGTACAGTGTACAGATTTTTTTGCTGATCACTGTATTAGAGTCGCTAACGCAGATAGCGTTAACGTCAGTTAGCGCCCCTCCCAGATAGTGTCAGATTGGCCGTTAGTACACCAGTAATCACATTTAACCCTTTGATTCCTAATAACACGCTCACATACACAATAAACCTCCATTGATAGTATAGTGTCTGAACATATCAATATCTCTGATCAGATCAGCACTATACCAACATTTACATTAGTATAGCATCCCAAAAAATGCAGCATTAGCGGGATCAACCCTGGGACCTACCAGCACCTGCGTTTAGCACCTATGCTTACCTCCCCCTTTCTCTCCCAGCAAGTGCAGTGTCAGTAGGTCACTGTCACTTGATACATTGCACACAAAACCGCAGTGTTTGCAGAATCAAAAAATAAAAAGCACACAGGTGATCAAATACCACCAAAAGAAAGCTCTATTTGTGTGAAAAAAGGACATAAATTTCATTTAGGTATAGTATTGCATGTCTGTGCAATTAGTCAGTTAAACTAGTGCAGCACTGTATAGCAAAAAATGGCGTAAATTGCAGTATCTATACCATAGTTTGTAGACGCTATAACTTTCACACAAAGCAATCAATATATACTTATTGGGATTTTTTTTTTTACCAAAAACATGTAGCAGAATACATTTTGGCCTAAATTTATGACTAACTTTGAGTTTGCTATATATTTTTATAGCCGAAAGTAAAAAATATAATTTTTTAAAAAAATTTTCAGTCTTTTTTTGTTTATAGCACAAAAAATTAAAACACACAGGTTATCAAATACCACCAAAAGAAATCTCTATTTGTGTGAAAAAAAGGACGTAAATTTTGTTTGGGTACAGCATTGCACGACCGCACATTTACCAGTTGAAATAGTGCAGCGCCAAATAGCAAAAAAAAGCCTGGTCAATAAATCCTCAGGATGGCATGTGGTTAATTAATATTTTTTTGTTTCCTGTAAAAAATGAAAGTTCTTTTTAAAATACACATTTAAGTAATGCCTTCTTTTAAACTGGATTACCCATTAATATTTCCTGTCCGCACTATAGCCAAAAGACGGCTATAGCGCGGTCAACTAGTTGTGGGAGGGCGTCCATGGACATGCATTATCCATGATTGCTGTATCCTTCAGACACAGCTGATCATGTGTCCAAGTAAGGGGGTAATCTGAGTCACTTTTTACATGTGACCAGTTGTTTTCAACCACAGCTGATCGCATGTAAATAGGAAATGCTGGTTATCGGCATTCCTCTCCTCACGCTGATCAGCGCGAGGAGAGGAGAGCCAGCAAGTGGCAATTCTTAGGGGGACATTTCACACTGATGATCAGTGTAGCCCCATCAGTGTGGCCAATAGTGTCCATCTGTGCTGCCTTTCAGTGCCCATATTGCTGGTTTTCAGTGCCTCCACAGTGATGCCTGTCAGTGCCCATCAGTGCTGCCTATCAGTGCCCATGAGTGCTGCCTATGAGCGCATATCAGTGCCTTTTTATTGGTGCCCATGAGTGCCGCCTATCAATGCTCATCAGTGACGCTTATCAGTGCCCATCAATGTTGCCTATCAGTGCAGCCTCATCAGCACACATCAGTGAAGGAGAAAAATCACTTATTTACAAAACTTTTTAACAGAAACTAAGAAAAACTTTTTTCCCCAAATTTTTGGTCTTTTTTGTTTATTTAGCAAAAAAATAAAAACCACAGTGGTTATTAAATACCACCAAAAGAAAGCTCTACTTGTGTCAAAAAAATTATAAAATTTAATTTGGGTACAGTGTTGTGCGACCGCGCAACTGTCATTCAAAGTGTGAGAGCACTAAAAACTAAATATTGGCCTGGGCAGGAAGGCAGTAAAAGTGCCCGGTAAGCAAGTGGTAAAGGGGTAATGGGAAGGTATGCTCTTATAATCCACCTCTTAGAACTTTCAGGTTCTTCAATAACTCCTCTGACATCTCATATGTTACTAAAAGAAGTTGTTCCCTTGAGTTCTTGAGGTGAAAGTTAAACTTAAGTTGATAATTCTGTAAAAAGCTTTACCAACGTCCTAGGCATTTTATGTGAACATTTTTCCAAGAGCATGTTTGATAATCTAAAGTATCCCCTTTCAATATGCAGATCATAAAGTATATCTAAAGGCAATATTTGTTTTTCTACTTATGGATTGGAGAGGGACTGGAACCCCTGTTGGTTTTTATTGTTGTCTGTGCCCCCATTAAGGAGATTCACCCTTTCTATTTGTCCTGTTTACCATTATCATTGAAAGTGAAAGTTAAAAAAATTCCCAAATTTTAGTTTTTTCCCCAGAAAAGTATTAGAGGGAAAATCTTCCAATGGGGACACTGGTTCTGGTGACCTTGGGGCCCCAAGGGATCCCCTTAATTTGCAGGGATTTCTTCTCACTTCCTGCTAGACTATGGGACAGGAAGTGAAGGGAAATCCCTGCAAATTGGACACAAATGGCAAAAAAAATCTGACAGTGGTTATAACCCTCCCTTACTTTATCCAAAATGAAAAAAAATGTTTTGCCTATAGTTCTACTTTAACTTTGTAAATAGCCACCAGTGGCAGAACAGTCCATTGATTCTTGGATTGTGGAGCTTTGGTTAGTAGTAGAAGTATATGATCATTTATTCTAAAACTCGCTGCTTTTTTTCTTTATGGCTTGAACTGAAGTATGTAGACAATTTAATTGTGCATAACATAAAATTCAGTAAACACTGATTACTAAATTCAGCCCATTTCTGATTACACTTCAAGATTGCTTGACTTGATGGTTTGATTTTAATGTATTCTGTCAATGTTAGATTTGTGTAGTGAAAAGCTTACCCTTTCACTGCTTGTGTTTGAGATCATTTTAGGAACCGCACAGGAAAATATAACGCATACAGGGGCCATAGGTCACCTAGAGTTAAGAAAATATCAAATGCTTTAGCATATTCCAGCACTATATTAGGAAAAAAGCAAGAGTGCCATGCTTCAACAGCTGTACATATTATTTCTTGTGACATTCTTTCTTGATTTTCTGGTCTAAAACATCAGTACAATCCCAATCCTGATTTTCACGAAGAACATTATTTTGCTTGTAGGATTATTATTATTATTATACAGTATTTATAAAGCGCCGATAGTTCACTCAGCGCTGTACATTACAAAGGGGGACAGAACATGTGACAGAACAATACCAATACAATGCAAAACATGAGGGGATCGAGGGCCCTGCTCTTTCAAGCTTACAATCTAGAAGGGACGGGATAGTGGTACAGGAGGAGATAGCTGTGGGGGATGGAGTGGTAGGAAGAGTGGAGGAGGTCGGTCAAGTTAGCAGGGGGTGGGGTAGGCTTCCCTGAAGAGATGGGTTTTCAGGGTGCACCTAAAGGAGAGGAGAGTAGGTGATAATCTGATGGGTTGGGGAAGGGAGTTCCAGAGGATGGGTGACACCCTGGAGAAGTCCTGGAGGCGGGCATGGGAGGAGGAGACCAGGGAACTAGAGAGAAGGAGGTCTTGTGAGGAGCGGAGTGTGCGTGCTGGGCGGTACTTGGATATTAGGTCAGTGATGTAGTTCGGGGCAGTATGGTGGACAGCTTTGTACGTCAGTGTTAGGATTTTAAATTTGATCCGTTGCGCAATCGGAAGCCAGTGGAGGGATTGGCAGAGGGGGGTGGCGGAGACGGAGCGGTTGGAAAGGTGAATGAGTCTGGCAGCCGTATTCAGGATGGACTGAAGTGGGGATAGCCAGCGGCGAGGCAGGCCAGTGAGGAGGGAGTTGCAGTAGTTGAGTCGTGATATGATGAGGGAGTGGATGAGCTGTTTAGTGGTTTCTGGAGTTAGGAACGTGCGGATTTTGGCGATGTTGCAGAGGTGGAGTCTTCACGAGTTTGTTAAAGATTGGACTTGGGGCTGGAAGGATAGGTTGGAGTCCAGAATGACACCAAGTACTCTGGCCTGCAGGGCGGGTTTGATATTGGCGTTGTTGGATGTGATGGAGAAGTCAATGGGGGGTGGGGTTCGGGCTGGGGGGAAGACAAGAAACTCGGTTTTGGAGAGATTCAGTTTAAGGAAGTGGAGCGACATCCAATCTGATATGTCGCTCAGTAGGTGTGTGATTCGGGCAGAGACCGAGGGGGTGAGGTGGGGGGTTGAGAGATAGAATTGAATGTCGTCGGCATAAAGGTGGTAGTTGAAGCCGTGAGAGTGTATGAGTTGGCCAAGGGAGGAGGTGTAGATGGAGAAGAGAAGGGGCCCAAGGACAGAGCCTTGAGGGACCCCAACAGAGAGGGGGAGTGAGGGGGAGGTGGTAGCATTATAGGTAACGCTGAAAGAGCGTTGTGACAGGTAGGATGAGAGCCAGGAGAGAGCAGAATCTCTGAGGCCGAGGGAGTGTAGTATTTTGAGGAGGAGGGGGTGGTCGACTGTGTCGAAGGCCGCAGAGAGGTCAAGGAGTAGGAGCACTGAATAGTGGCCATTAGCTTTGGCGGTTAGAAGGTCATTGGAGAGTTTGAGTAAGGCGGTTTCGGTGGAGTGTAGGGGACGGAAGCCAGACTGTAGGGGATCGAGGAGGTTGTTGTCGTTGAGGTGAGAGTATAGGCGGGTGTAGACGAGGAGCTCGAGGAGTTTAGATGTAAGTGGGAGCAGGGAGATGGGTCTGAGGTAGTTCTATTCTGTTGATAACTATTACATTCGCTTAAAGTGTTACTAAACCCACAACAGTAAAATCAACCTGTATATGAAGTAAAGCATGCGTGTTATACTTACTGTGGAACCTAAGGGTTTAATCCTCTGCATTGTGTAAAAAAGCAGTTTGTTCCTGATTGCTCTGTTGCTCCCCTTGATTAAGTGGTCACCTCTTATCTCCTGATAAGACAGACTGAACGGTAGGCATTTTGCATATGATCAGTTTGGTGTGTATTGCTAGAGAGTTTTTTTTTCTTGGGAAAGTACATGTGATCAGCACAGGGCCAATCACAATTGGTCAGACAGAGGCCAGGGGATTTGCATCCTCCTAGAGCAGAAAGAAGACTCCTCCTACAAGCTTTAGCTAGTGCTTGGCTGAACACTGATAGAAACCACAAGACTGCTCTAACTTCTGATGAGAAAAGGTGTTTAGCTGTTTATATTTATTAAAATAATTGCACTTCCATGTTCTGTGTACTGTGGGAGACCAGATATAGTGAATGCAGGGTCCTGGGTTTAATAACACTTTAATTCACCTCCTTATATGTAAGTGGCTTCTCTATCCTGCTGTTGAGATAAATAGCCTGCATCCCTTTCGGATGCCACACCTTGAGCCCTTGAATAACTTCTTTTACATCTTTTCCCTCCCAAGTGGCTCTGCAGCCTGGACATCGCAGCATCCTGAAAAGTGCCTTTCAATATGTTGTGACTTGCGCATAAAGCTAGTAGTAGTTAGTCATTAATGATAAGCTTTCTTATAAGACTGAACCCATGTCCAGTCTGAATTTTGCCCTTTCAAAGAATGCTAAATGGCTAATGTCTGAACCCACTATAAGTTGGGCTAAGTCCTGAACCTCCAGCTGTGTAGGCTGTATGGATGTATTACTGCCATATGGCAGCTTCCACAGGATACCTGATTATTAGAGAACTGGCATCTGCTGGTGTACTAACAACCATAACTCATCACCCCTCCAATTCAGCTACCAGTGGGGGAAACCCACCTGAATGTAAACAATGGGGCCAAGAACAGGTGGCTGACATCACTTATCTAATATATGGATATGGCCATATTTAGTTACTGATATTGAACAAATATGGCCATGCGCATATTTGGTTAAATACATCAGCCACCATCCCCTTCTCTTTGTTTACATTTCAGCTGTCAGAGGGAAATTTGTCATTCATTAAGATGCAGGAAAAGGATCAGAAGTGTTTGTGTGTTTTTTGTTTCAGGGGACACGGGGTGTTGTTTGTCATCATTTACATGGATCTACATTGCTGGATGACATGATTGACAATGGCGTTACAATGTTGGGCTTTTTGGTGTTGTTTTGTTTTCATAGTTAAGGGTTTTTCAAAAACCTGTGTGTCTTTATTTTCTATTTACATTTTTTGTGGTGGTGTTTGTTATAATTTACAAGGGTCTACATTGCTGGACAACATGATTGACAATGGCTTTACAATGTGGGGCTTTTGGGGTTTTTTTTGTTTGTTTGTTTGTTTTTTATAGTTGAGGGCTTTTCAAAAACCTGTGTGTCTTTATTTTCTATTTACATTTTTTTGCGAATGAGTAGAGGTACTAGGTCCCTTTACTTATTCATGTGAAAGGGTGCAGATATCTGGGTGCCCTCCTATTTTAAAGGGAGAGATTCCAAATTACAATGGACCACCCACCCATAGACCTCCACATGCATTACAGAGCTCACAGAAAAAAAGGTACAGAGATGATATGAACAGATCTGAAAATTGTGGTGAACCTTCCACCTCTGTCACCAATCATTTTGATCTTCTTCCTGCTTCTTCTGCCAGTAGTTTATCCTGTGATCATGTAGGTAAACATACTCCCACTGACCATCAAAGAAGGGTGGAACAGAGAGCAGGAAGGAGTGCACACTTACCACCGCCGAGAAGCAAGAGCACATATAGACTATATAGGGGCACACACTATGGGAGAAACCCCAATGCCCACCAGTGTTATGAGTGGTATGAGATAATCACCACTGTTCAACAACATTTCAGGGAGCACGTACTAGTGACTGACAACATTTAAAGCCCCTTTTATCACCAACCACCATAATAAGGGGGCACACACTCCTGACCACTAAAATCTGCAAGCTGTTCTGTGCGTTACTTTACCCTGACTCTGACTGCTGCATGGTATGTCCTAAACTAAATGATTGGAGGGGTAATTTAGAGCCTCAAAAAATGTGATACATCATTATTTAATGTTTGGCCTTTTTTCATTCTATAAAGAAAAAATAAGAAACTCAGTGGTTATAACAATGCAATTAAAAGGTTATATCTGTCTCAAAAGCTGGAATTACATTCATTTAGATACAGTGTTGTATGTCCAAGTAATATCAATCAAATTATCATGGCACTGCAAAATGAAAATTTGCCTGCTAATGAAGGGGTATATACAGGCTAGTATTCAAATGGTTAAGGATAGATCAAATCTATTACACAAATCCTGAAATCCTGAGTTTACTGAAAAATCACACCAAACACTTTTAGTAATCTTGGCAGGGTGTAAGAACAGATCTGCTTTAAGTCTTAATAAACAGCAAATGTGCACGCATATGCTGTAAACATACTTGTGACTCACACACAAAATGCATTTGTTGTTTACTTAAAAAATTAGCAAATGAACGGTCAGATTTAATGAAGCAAAGAGCAATGTGGCAATGCTGTAGCTCATAGAAAACCAGAGCACTCAAACCATACAATGTGTGTTCCTCTTGATAGAAATGTAACAAAGAGACATCTTATTGCTGTAGGATACTGCACACTAAACTGCGATATTAAATAAGCTTAGGCCGTATAATAACAAATACTGTAAGCAAAATATTTGCTATGCAGTTTGCTTGCACTTTTATCAAATTGATCTGTCAACAGGTTACACTGTGCAGGTTGAATATATCATTAGGATAAAAGTAGCACTTACCTTCTGCTATTTTGTTTCCCTTTTTGTCAATAAAGGACTCTGAAGTTCTCTTCCACCTCTGAATTTCCAGGAGTGGTGGAAGCTTTCTCAACCAGAAAGCAGCAGCTGCTCTGAAACGCCCTTCTGGTTTCCTCTGGTATTAACATCACCAGGGCTGCTGTCCACTGTCTGGGAAGTCTTGTGCTCTGTAATCTGTAGATATACAGGTTAGCTGTGAATACCCAATACATAGTCCAGAAACAAGGTCCATTATCAAGTCATGGGGAGTTGACAATGGCGCACAATCATTACACAGTTGAATAACAAATGCCGCTGTATAAACCCATCAGGGATAAAAAAGGAACAACTTTTGATGAATGCAAAGAATCAACTCAGTGGGTGGAAGGAACATATCCAGATCGAAATGGCAATGCAAGAGAGGTGCTGTTGAAGAGAGGTAAAGAATCAACACAAACCTGGTAATCTGCTTAAAAAACACTGAATCAATGAAGAGTGGTTAAGTGGAAGGAATGTACCATATTTCACTGGAGTTTTTCAAGACTGACCCTATCTCCTTTTCCTCATTATCAAATGAATTTAGAAAACAACATAAATACAGGCATTCCTCAGGGACTAGCCTCGTGACTGGAAATGCATTGAGAGGAATTTGGAGCAGCTGCACATAGTAACCAATCAGCTTCTAACTTCAGCTTGTTTAGTTATGCTTTGAAAATAAAACTAAAAGTTGATTGGCTGCCATGCACAGCTGCTCCAGTCTAGGTAAATTCCCCTTATTATTTTTACCATCCTTTGTATTCAGATTGTAAAATTGAGACAGGAGTGGATGTTCCTTAACAGACAGCATTTTCAAGATGACAACCAACCCCCATCACCCTGTAGGCTGTAGAAAACATGTCTTCAACAGCCAGACCATGGCCAAGGAGCAGCTTGTATGATGTAGGGCATCATGCAACCTGAGAGAAGAGCTTCTGCTATGGTAACAGGACTATGACCTTGTGAGCTACTTTTCCCAGACAAACATAAAGGAAAATGTGACATTAGAGTTAGGCTTCGAGTTTATCTTCTAAGCTTTAACCTATAGAAGCTCACATTTTCAAGAATGACTTCATTTTTATTTAGATATAGAAAAAATAATTATTAGATATAGAGACAAATTATAAAGAACATCCCCGATTTTAATTGCCTTCTGCATTCATGTAGGTAACAGGAAAAGAGGTAGTGGGACATCTAACAAACAGGAAAAAAACAGTGTTATAAACCTGCTGGAGATTATCTCTGATAACAGTAAACATCCAAAACTAAAAAAAATTTTTAGCTGGACTTACACTTTAATTTTGAGATATTTTAAGATCAATCTGTTGTGAAAAAAACATTAATTGGTTGATTTCCAGAGAGAGGCATTACTGAAACTTTACAGGCACGGGTCTGAAGGGCCAAGCACACTGACTGAAAAATGCCAGTGCCTTTGGCAGAAAAAAAATGCTCAATTTGAGTGATTTTTGTGCTAGTATTTAGGCTTTTTTAAGTGTGTTTAGTGTTTTTTTTCTGCCAGAAAACCTCTCTCAAAAATGCAAAACAGAAGGTTTTTTTTCCTACCTCTAAATGCTGAGCTTGAAAGGAGAAGTACAGCCAAAGCTCTTTTGGCTGTACTTTTCTTGTGGATCACAGGATTGCAGTTCGTTCTGCACTCCTATGGCCCATTTTCAGCCAACGGCATGCTGAAGCCTGCTGTTGGCTGACCTCATTCAGACGGTCCAGGCTTGGGAAAATAGGGATCCACCCCAGAGTCTGGAGCAGCACCTGGCTCAGCCTTTCAACAATCTGCTGAAAGCCTAAGCCAGCCTCTCTCTTCCCCACCACAGTTCAGTGCTCTATTGCGGCTCTGAGAACTCAGCGATCAGTGGTCATGTGATCTCCGAGTTCTCACCCTTAGAGCCGGTGTGGGACAGATGCAGCATCGGAACGATGTTGCATCCATCTAGGTAAGTATAAATGGAGGAAAAAAATTAAAGCCATACTTCTATTTTAAAATATGCTTTAAGTGACCTACTGTGCATGGACACATAAGATAACATTAGTTGCTTCTAGAGGCAAAATTCTATACTCTTCTAGGAGCAGCATTTTTTTTAAGCCAACGTGCATGGGCCCTTAGCATGTATACAGATAGTCTGATTCAGTATGGGAGACCTCAGATTCTATCCCAGGAACCATATGTACTCACACACAAACATCCTCAGCTATTGATATACAGCTGCTTTACTGATATGCGTTTTCTGATTGCTTGATAACATCATTAGGTAGTTCTCTTTCAGCACTGTTTCACTAGTAACATCTGCTCAGTTTTCTCATGAGGAGCACATGGCCCAGGGGTTGTTTTGAACAGAGACAGAATCTAGCTAGATAATTTGATAAATTAAACTGACTGTCTCTGCTATCATCAGGATTTGGATGAAACCTCATTTAATATCAGAGTGAAAAATATCAGGCATATCAGAATTCATGTATATCAATTTTAAAATAAATAGACACATTTATGCATCCACAAGCAGGAAGAATAAAGCTGACTACATAGGTTTCTAATAAGATGGATTATTTGTTCATAAAGAATAAAATAGTTTTAGAAGAGAAGATTTTAATTTAGGATGAAAGGTCTTGTAGGAATATATTGTTGACCATTGGGCTTTCTTTTGGTAAACTAATAACTGGAAATCTTTGTTCGTCAAATGTAATTTCTTTGCTAAGCTGTTCTCTCAGAGATTTGTTGAGTATGGGCATTTTGAGCTTGTTTGTAAAGGATTTGATCTATCAACAGGAAGATGATACTTGCTGGCATTGCTAAAGAAATAAAGGTACACTTTCTCAGATCCTATGGGTAGGGATTAGCCAAGCATACCAGCGCCATTGAATTCAATAGGTGATAAACATTAAAAAAATTAGTAATGGCCATTTAATAAACAAATAGTCAAGAGACTGTCAAACAAACGGCACAAGAGAACTCGGCTCTGTCCCGGGGACATGTACAAAGCACATAAATAAATAAATGCTTTAAGCAAAACATTAAAAATACCAAATTTCATTAAATATAATTCCCAGGGGATGCCCTTAATCTGCATTTGAAGTGGTACATTTGTACAATGTAATAAACCTGCTACAGCAACACTGACATTTTCAAACAAAAACATTAGGTTAAATTGCCAGCATACAACAAATTCTGTTTTTAAACAAAAGGTTAGAGACTCTCATCATCTATGGCAAACATTTATCCTAGATGAGGGTCTGATGCAGATGTCAATGGTGCTCCCCACACAAAATGAAAACAGCTTGGAGTTTCCCCTGAAAATATATACCAGACTCTTATTCCTATATACCATTGATGAAAATCTGGCTTGGATGTTAATGAGAACCTCATGGAAAAAGCAAAAAAAAAAAAATAAATAGTATGAGATCCCCCCCCAAAAAATTCTTTACCAAAAAGATCTGTTTATTTTTGGGGTTTTTCATTTTTTTGGTTGTATTCCATTAACAGACAGTGGATGTGTGTACTCCAAACCAGGCTACAGTCTGCATTCTTTGAAGGTTTTTCTACAAGCATTTTGTACGTTGAAAAATAAAAGATAATAGAAATTAAAAAACAAAGTCATATTTTCTATTTTAGAGATTCCACACGATTGTAGACTTTTAAAAAATGCTGCTTTTATAATTTTGCATTGTTATTGAAACTGTCTATGATACTTTTTTTATTTGCATTACCATACTAGTTGTCAGGACAAACTTTCAAGGTATGTTCCCTACTGGTACACAAAGTTTTACCAGAATGTAAAAAAGCTCTCTGAGGGAGAAAAAAGAAATGAAAAAACACAAACAAATGTACGCAGCAATGGTAATTAAAATAGGATAGTCTGTGAGATAGGACAGAGAGAGAGAGCACTATAGACTGGGCTGGGGCAGGGGGGATTTGGCTTGTGTTCTGAGATGTTTATTTCTGTCTTCTGGGTCTGAACAAATTCAGTGGTATCTGGTGGCTTGGCTGTGAATGATGGCCCCCTTAGTATGTTGGGGGTGAAAATTGGAACTATGGAGATAGTTGAATCAGTCAGTGGGTTTCCTGTATATTGAAGTTTGCAATTTGTCAATGTTGATAACTTAGAACACTAGCAGACGCCTTCCATAAGAAAAGTTACAAGGACAAAACCATCAATGCCAGCATAAACACGGCCTTGAAAATAAAATTTGGAAGACAAAATCTGCTCTACTCTATACAAAAAGAAAAAAAAACTAAATAACTGTTTACCTCTAGTAACCACATGCAATCCAGCACTAGAAGCGATAAGAAAGATGATCAAAGATTTATGACCCATCATACCAGAGGATAAAAAACTCTTACATAATTTTCCAACAATCCCAATACTGGCTTTCAGGCAACCACCCAACCTCAGACACAAACTAATCAGTAGGAAACTTCATTCTGATTATAAAGTCACAAATAATGGAAGCTAACCCAGCAGTTAAAAAATGCTGCAAACTGCAAGCAAATCAATCTATCAAAAAGTGTCACACACAAAAAAAGGGACCAATATCACAGGATCACATAATTGCACCTCCAGTAATGTTGTGTGCCTCATCCAATGCATAAAATGTAGCAAAGGATCTTACTTTGGCAAAACAGGACTGAAGTTGCAAACAAGGGTGAATTTGCACAGACATACCATCAAGAAACATAAAGATGAGTTCTGCACTCCTGTGGGACATCATTTCTCACAACTGGACCACACTATGAAAGACCTCAATGTCTTAGTTCTTAAAGGGAATTTCAAAACTATTCAGGAAAGGAAAACTTCTGAATTAAGGATGATAGTTACAGTATATTTGAAACAAAAGATAATGACATAAATTTAGACCTTGGTTTTCTTACTCATTGACCAACAGTTTTACGACCCCCTCTGTGGCTGTCACCCCCCAGTCTATGGCAAGCAATACACAGAGCACATTTCTTTCCTGCAAGCACAGGTTGAAGGAAAGAAATTTGCTCAATTCCCCCATCAACATGGTCATTGTTCACAGGGGAATCCCTCCCACTAAGCCATTGTATTCTCCCAGTGGGAGGAGGGGGTGGGGGAAGGAGATAAAGATTATTGTTAGTGACAATAGCAGCCACTAGCGATAATCACATGTAAAATCCTGCAGGCTGGTTGTACCAGAGTTGATTGATTGATTAATTCGATACATTCAGCCTGCCTGTACATGGTTCAAATCGCAGCCAGTTCCTGCTGAACCAGCCGAGATTTGAACCACCTATGGCCAGCCTAAAGATCTCTCTCTGTCTCATATCACTAACTATCCTAGTTTAATTACCATTGCTGTGTACATTTGTTTGTGGGGTTTTTTTTCTCCCTCAGAGATTGTCTTTTTTTTAACATTCTGCTAAAACTTTGTGTACCAATACTGTTTGGACCTTGAAGAAGGGGACATACCCCAAAATGTTGTCCTTAATAATTGTATGTTAGTACTAATAAACAAAAAGAATCACGGACAGTACTCTCTTGTTTCTGTTACAAGTGCACTAATATAGCTACAATCACCTCAAGCATTGTTATTGAAGATTAACAAATATATCAACATTGCAAATATTGCAGTTTGCTAACAGTCTTTATTGATGGGCCGAACACCCCCCTGTTCATTTCGCGGTCAAACATTCAAACCTAACGAAAGTTTGACTGCGAACTTCAAACTCAATGCAATTCTATGGTGAAAGGGTTAATTGTTAACTAACTTTTGCTTTGTGCCTACTAACTGGTTTATTTTCTATACAAGATGCTCCCCATGGGATTTGAATGCACTCATTTCTTGTTTTGAGAAATTGCAGATGTTACAACTAGAGATGAGCGAATTATTCAAAAATTTGATTCGGCTGATTCGCCGAATTTGCGGAATAAATTCGATTCAATGCGAATTTATTCTCTGCGAAATTTAACTTATTAAAAGGGTTTCTAG
The DNA here is from genome assembly GCF_062004578.1 of Staurois parvus. Lineage (NCBI taxonomy): Eukaryota > Metazoa > Chordata > Amphibia > Anura > Ranidae > Staurois > Staurois parvus. The sequence continues at coordinate 9,581,370 of NW_028317855.1, read as the reverse complement.
GCTTCAGAGAGCCTTTATATTAGTGCAGAACACGGTACCTTTAATTTAAATGCCCTTGGAGTCTGCTGGGGAAGAGAAATAATACTGTCAGTCAGTATGACATGCAGATGAGTGCCGTCGATCTTAGAATCACCGCACACTTCACTCATTTGGGCAGTCACGGGGCACGACGAAGAAGATGAAGAAGAAGATGAAGAAGAAGATGAAGAAGAAGAAGAAGAAGAAGATGAAGAAGAAGAAGAAGAAGATGAAGAAGAAGATGATGAAGAAGATGATGATGAAGAAGATGATGAAGAAGAAGATGATGAAGAAGAAGAAGAAGATGAAGAAGAAGAAGAAGATGAAGAAGAAGAAGAAGATGATGAAGAAGAAGAGGATGAGGAAGAAGAAGAAGAGGATGAGGATGAAGAAGAAGAAGATGAGGATGAAGAAGAAGAAGAAGATGAAGAAGAAGATGATGAAGAAGATGATGATGAAGAAGATGATGAAGAAGAAGATGATGAAGAAGAAGATGATGAAGAAGAAGAAGATGAAGAAGAAGAAGATGAAGAAGAAGATGAAGAAGAAGAAGAAGATGAGGATGAAGAAGAAGAAGAGGATGAGGAAGAAGAAGAAGAAGAGGATGAGGAAGAAGAAGAAGAAGAAGAAGAAGAAGAAGAAGAAAAAGAAGATGAGGATGAAGAAGAAGAAGAAGAAGAAGAAGATGAGGATGAAGAAGAAGAAGATGAGGATGAAGAAGAAGAAGATGAGGATGAGGAAGAAGAAGAAGAAGAAGAAGAAGATGAGGATGAGGAAGAAGAAGAAGAAGATGAGGATGAAGAAGAAGAAGAAGATGAGGATGAAGAGGATGAGGATGAGGAAGAAGAAGAAGAGGATGAGGAAGAAGAAGAAGAAGATGAGGATGAAGAAGAAGAAGAAGAAGATGATGAAGAAGAAGAAGAAGATGAAGAAGAAGATGAAGAAGAAGAAGATGAAGAAGAAGAAGAAGAAGAAGAAGAGGATGAGAAAGAAGAAGAAGAGGATGAGGATGAAGAAGAAGAAGAAGATGAGGATGAAGAAGAAGAAGATGAAGAAGAAGATGATGAAGAAGATGATGATGAAGAAGATGATGATGAAGAAGATGGTGAAGAAGAAGATGATGAAGAAGAAGATGATGAAGAAGAAGATGAAGAGGAAGAAGAAGAAGATGAAGAAGAAGAAGAAGAAGATGAAGAAGAAGATGAAGAAGAAGAAGATGAGGATGAGGAAGAAGAAGAAGAGGATGAGGATGAAGAAGAAGATGAGGATGATGAAGAAGAAGAAGAAGAAGATGAGGATGAAGAAGAAGATGAGGATGAAGAAGAAGAAGAAGATGAGGATGAAGAAGAAGAAGAAGAAGATGAGGATGAAGAAGAAGAAGAAGATGAGGATGAAGAAGATGAGGATGAAGAAGAAGAAGAAGAGAATGAGGATGAAGAAGAAAAAGAAGAAGAAGAGGAAGAGGATGAGGATGAAGAAGAAGAAGAAGAAGAAGAGGATGAGGATGAAGAAGAAGAAGAAGAAGAAGAAGAAGTAGGATGAAAATAAGAAGAATTCCAGTACAGCAAAAAGTGTATCTGCAGAGAGCTCCGCTATTTCTGACAGTTCTCTGACAGTTCCTTCACATTTACAGCGGTTGAAACATTGTATCTATTTGTTTCCGAATAAAAACATCTGTATCCTAAATGGAAACAAATAGATACAATGTTTCAACCACTGTAAATGTGAAGGAACTGTCAGAGAACTGTCAGAAATAGCGGAGTTCTCTGCAGGGACACTTTTTGCCGGCTGTAGAAGGGATGAAAATCGGCCGATCGGGAAAAATTCGATTCGTGCATCCGAAGTTTGCTAATTTTCGGATTCGGTGCGAATCGAATTTTTCCTAATATTCGAAACGAATTCCACTTCGCCAAGTTCGATTCGCTCATCTCTAGTTACAACCATGTTGTATTTTTTTTATGACTCGCCATACAGTAGTTTACTGAAATCTTTTTTCTGTATTCTATTTGCTGTTTTATGGAAACTGTTTGAAATATGCAGTGTTATCATTTATTACTTAAAGCTTGATCAATATTAAAGAAGTTGAATTTTGCATCACACATCTAGGTGTCTGACTTGCATTATTCCCAAAGTACTGTGATCTTGATGTTTGTATGGAGGAGGAGGCTGACCTAAATTGATATTCCTAACAGAACTGGTGTCAGAAGTGTGGGATAGAAGTGGCCATCGGAGGTAAGTGAGTAATTTTTGTCTTACTTTGCCCTGATTGCCCCCTATCTCAAACAAGCCTCTGTGCTGCGGTAGCATGAGCAACTGTCCGCTGGAGCTTTGGAAGCTCGTGGGGTTAAACAAAACCTAGGTTGATTTTTTAAGAAATTTGTGCATGTCCTTCCTACAATCATACAGAATAGTGTGTTAAGTGCTTATGTACGCTTGAAACTAGAGAAACTGTTAAGTAGATGTGTTATAAGTCTCTGTAGGACTGCAAGATGCACTGCCTACTCACCAAGATTTCTCTGTTGACCTGGGATAGGTGAAAGCATGGTGACAGTCTGAAAGAGTCAGAATAGGGGTGTATCTGTCCAGGGGATTTTAAGCCTTGAAGCGCTTGTGTATTTGAGAAGAATTTTGTCGGAGCTCTACGTGAGTTCAGTACAGCTTCACCCTGTACGAAGGGTAATTGCCAGGAAAGAAACACATAGGCCAGTTCACATAATATTGCATCTTTGCTTTGCAGTGATGAAGGGGAAACTCCAAAGTTAAGGGCAAGTACCTAGACCCTCCTAAGCCATCGCATAAAGTATTAATAGAAAGAAAGTTGTTAAAAAAATTAACTAAGAAAAATGGATCAGCTCTAGAAAAATCCCAACTACCAGCTAATGAGACATGTAAAGAATATGTTGCCTGAGTGTCACCTTGGGATTATTATTATGTTGTCCCATGGGTGGATAGCTTGGTGGGGTGGAATTAAAACATGGTAGAGCCAGCCCTTTTCCCATAGTTTGGGACAATGAAAATTTTCACATGGATATGATAAAGGAGCTATGTTTAAGGGACAAAACTGCCTTTCCCTATTTTGGTCCAGATACTGAGTGGGATATGAAATTTGAGAGGGGGAGCATTGAATTGGTTGAAATATGCAACAGAATATAAGTGCCCCAGTAGCTAAACAGAGTAATAATAAATTTTGTGACACTCCTTTGATGCCTGTCACTGCGCTTCCTGATTATACTCAACTGTATTCTCAGCTCCCTAAGGATGAGGATGAGGATTATTTGTTGTCACGTAGTCGGAGGAGACCTGCATTACACTCTGCCTTATCCCAAGAGCCCCTGCTGTCTCCCAGAGATGAAGGAGGCTTTTTGGCAGTGATTGGTGGTGATGGGGAGGATTCTTCAAAAGAACAGTCAGGTTCAAGTTTATCAATGCGAGAAATAAATAAAGAGTTACATTGGGAAGGACATTAGACCAGATGCAGCAAACTGTGGCTGCTCTGATGCCCAGGACCAAGAAGGAAAAAAGGCAAGGTAGCAAGCAAGGCAATGAAAACAGGCAGACTGACATCTATGTTAAAAGAGACGACCGTACAGGAGAGGGACGCAGCAAAATATTATTATACAGTATTTATATAGCGCCAACAGTTTGCTCAGCGCTGTACATTATAATGGGAGACAGTACACGAAACAGCACAGTAACAATACAATAATACACGAGGGGTTCGAGGGCCCTGCTCCTTGGAGCTTACAATCTAGGAGCAAATGAAGAGTCAGAAGATTCAACAGGAGATGGGGAGGTGAGTCGGCAGGAGCATTCGGTAGGTATCATTTGAGGTCTAGAAAAGACGCAGGAAACAACGAGGGAGCCACCCAAGCTTACCCTTACATCACTGTGGGAAATTATGTGTTGATAAAGCCAATGGAAAGGACTGAAGTTAATGGCATTATAAAGGGTTGTCCTAATCCTCAGAAAAACCCCACTGCTGCCATTAACTACTTAAAAAGAGCAACTCTGGGATGACAATATTCACGGACGACAGTAAATCAAAGACGAATTCTCCTGCGCTCTAGGGCTCAGACAGGTGGCGAACAGATGGAACCAGGCCTGGAGGGATCGTCCACCAATGCATAAAGGGCTGTGCGGCTCCAAAACAAGGCTGGGGAAGCCCAATCAACACTGCAGAATGAAATGAAAACGAGAAGCGCACCAACCTTGCGCATTACCTCAGTAACCAAAATTTATTAATTGTAAAAAATATACTCACAAACAGCGAATAAAATCAGGCATGTAAGTCCTCACAGGGACTTGAAGATAACATGAGTCCCATCAGGGGAGTGGGTGTTCAGTACAGCTGACGCGTTTCGAAGGGGGTCCCTTCTTCCTCAGAGGAAGCTTCTCGTTTTCATTTCATTCTGCAATGACAATATTCACAACAGGATATGAGGATAATCATTGATGGAATTTTGGGATATGATATGGAATCAGGTTGGGATTGGACCAACGTGAGTACTATTTATGAGCTTCATGAGACATTTAAACCGGCTGTGGACTACGAGTGGAGAGTGGAGAACTGCCGCGGGACAGGAACAAATGTGGAAGGAGTTAACTGCAGAAATGCAGAGGTTGTGGAAAGATAAGCAGTCACTAGCTACAGTAGTTGCTTGTAAGCAGGGCAGTAAGGAATCAACTATGGAGTTCCTGACAAAATTTAAGAAGGTCTGAAAAGAAGATACAGAGTTAGATTTGACAACACAGGAATTAGAAATTATATATATATATATATATATATATATATATATATATACACACAGGCAGTTATGCAGTGATTGAGACAGGAGATTTCAATACTAATCAAACAGCTAGTGTCGGACTGGACAGACATGAATGCTAAAACATTTGAATCCAGAGTAATGGAGAAAGATTCAGCAGGCTGGATTGATGTTCCTAAAGCAAGTACAAAGGTTTGTTTCCAAGGATTACAGCATTGTAATCCTAGAAATGCCAGACCGAGAGGTCATATGGAACAGTTTAGGAGCAACACAAGGGGAGGTTTTAGAGGGAGGGGTAGAGGGGGAAGAGTTAGAGCTTTTAATCCCAGGAATGGCCGCTGTTTTTTCTGCGGCCAGCCCAGACATTGGAGAAATCAGTGCCCAAATGTGACACCACAGAATCAAAATATATCAAGTGTGTCTTCACAAGCACCTCTCTTTTTTCCCGCTGCACAGCATGCCATGAAATATCCCCTCCATTGACAAAATCAACAACAATAGGGCTATCCAGAAGGTGTTTCTCTCATGCACCCTCAGCTCTCTTCTGAATACACTGAACAACCCTCTATGTCTCTTTTGGTATGAGGTGTGATGTTATCTTTAGCAACTGAGCCACCCATTTGTGTTTAAGGTCAGCGTATTACAAGGGTGCCGTACTGGAGTGTGAACCTTCTATGGGAATAACTGGGGTTCTAACCAAGACTTGGGAAACTCCACCATTAGAGGTGAGCAATCCCTATGGACCAGGTCACATTATAAATCATTATTTTAAGGTCTTTCCAAATTGTCCGGTGAATTTTTTAGACAGAGATTTATTGGGAAAATTAGAAAGTGTTATTACAGTAATCCCTGAAGGAGGTGTTCACATGGAATCCCCATATTGTTTTGTTGTTGAGGAGGAATTGACGGAGGTAGATCCCAAAGTATGGGCAAGGTATTAGTTGGATGTAGGATTTATACCCTGTACACCATATAAAGCCACACTTAAGCCTAACACACACCCCATTTTCCAGAAGCAATACCTATTGGCCAAGGAAAAGTTGGAAGGCATCCAACCCATGATTGAAACATTTTTAAAAAAGGGAAGTTTGACCTCTGTGATATCAACTTACAATACCCCAGTTAATCCTGTTAAAAAGCCAGATGGTTCAAACAGATTTGTTCAAGATTTAAGGGCAGTTAATGCTCTTGTAGTACCAGTGGCCCCTATTGTGCCAGATGTATCATCATTGGTGACCTCTATTCCCTGCGCAACACAATATTACACTGTCCTTGATTGAAGTAATGCCTTTTTTTTAGTACCAAGCAGTCCAAGCAGAGAGGCATGTAGGCAGGATAGTTTGTCTCTGTTAGCTTATTTGGGTGATGAAGGATACAAGGTGGCGAGGCATAAAATTCAATATTGCAGAGTCTGCTGAATATCTGGGTTTCACTCCAACAAAAGATATGCGCATTGTGAATAAGTCAAGGCTCCAAGCCATTCTGGGTCTGCCCTGCTCAGTGACTAAGAAAGACATGCTCTTCTTTCTTGGTATGGTAAACTACTGCAGGCAATGGATACCTGACTGTTCACACTATGACAACATACTGAGGCAAAGTACTAAGGTCGAGGCACCCGACCAAAGTGGACCCAAGATTTAAAGGATGTCTACAAAACCTTGAAATCCTCTGTAGTTTCCTCTCCTGCATTGGGCTTACCTTCTTAAAAAGTTCATTTTTATGTGTATGCTAGAGACAATTGTAAAACCATGGTGGTGATAGTCACCCAGGAACATGGGGAGGCCATGTGTCCAGTAGCCTATTTTTCCAAAGTAGTTCCTGTGCCGGTGCAAGGAGTGGAGGCATCTGTGGCTATTACATTGGGACATAACACCATGTTACATACCACACATCTAGTAGTATACATTCTGAAGAATCTTACTACACAATGCATGACAGCCCAAAGAGCCAGTTCAGGATCAATTTCTGTTTTAAATGGCATGCTCGGTTTGAAGTCAGATTCTGACATTCCTCCAGAGGAACATGATTGTGTGTCAATTATACATGAAGATACTACTCCCAGAGGAGTGAAGGGAAGGGAGTGTTGCTATTTTTGTTGATGGTTCATGTACAAGACCTAATGACAATATCTGTTTGTCAGGTTAAGCAGTTGTCCAACTTCCAGATAAGGTATGGGAAGCAAAGCCCCTCCTTTATCCCTCAGCACAGGCTGCAGAGCTCATAGCTCTGACCCGTGCCTGTGCATTATTTGAAGGAAAAGATGTTAACATTTACACAGATTCCAAGTACGCATTTGGTGTAGTACATGATTTTGGTAGGATTTAGCAGTGCAGGGGATTTGTTACAGCAGATGGTAAATGTATTTCTCATGCATCTTTAGTGAATGATCTTTTGTAAGCTATACACAAAGTGCATAACATGCAAAAATGAGATTTGCGCAAAACTGGTGAAATCCAACAATGTCAGCAAAGTGACAAGTGCAAAAGTGAATGGATGAACATAAATTCATTAAATAAAGTGACAAATTGAATGTGAATATTCTATAACAAAACCAATTAGAACAACTCAGAAATGACCTAAAATAAAAATAAAATATATATGAAGTCCAGTGAATTTGTGAATGGATGAGAACCACCTAAGTATCAAATAAAGAGTTCCAGCAACTTCTGTAACATCTAGATTCGGTGCAGGTGACTTCTGTGGTAAAGGGAATGAGGTATGCTTGCATTTACCAGAAGCGCAAGTTAAATGCGCAGAAAATTAACCTCATATCCAATAGGGACCCTGGTGATCATCATGAATCTGGTCACAACCTGGGGGAGGGGGGCTCCAATGGCACACACACACCGGACAGCACTCCAGACCTTGCAGTAAACCAATCCAGCACACAGGAACACAGGGATAGCTCCTTTACATCGCTCTGTACCAAGGGTACTACTCCACCTTTAATGGCTCAAAAATGAAGCCACCAAACAAGGGTATACTGATAGTGTAGTACGTTTTATTGGCACATGGTATAACACATCCAACGCAGATATATAGTCAAATAGATGTAAGGTAAAATATCCAGCTTACAATCAGTGACATACAATGTCTCAAAGATGGCTGCCGGACGCACAGGTAGCCTCGGCGGTGTGACGTCAGTGCGGCAAGGCTCCTCCCTGATGCGTTTCATGTGAAAACACGCTATCAAAGGGATAGCCTTGCTACTGACCTCCTTCCTTATTTATAGGCCCTGCACGCATGAGCGTCACGGGCGCAATATTGAAGAAGCACCCACGCGCTTGCGCATCGCGGGCGCCATTTTGTAGAAGCCCAGCAGGTCCAGATTATGAATACAGAGACCAAGGGCTGAGGTGTAAAATTCATAGTCTTAAATACAAAATCTTAAATACCGGAGTGTTGGTAAGCAAGCAGGAATATATTCTAATTAAAATGAGCTTTACAAAAAAAAGTCTAGTATTATATATCTTGGAACAATCAGTTAGCGGCCACCATTTTGTTGTGGGCCCAAACTATAGTTATTTATTAATACACAGACCTTTAATCATGTAAAGATATTACAATAAATAAAGGGGGAAATAACTATAATTAATTATTTTTAATAATGTAGGTCTAGATATTCTCAAGTTTTTATTTTAAGAAAAAAGAAGAAACTTATATACCTTGATAGGGAAATTAATAAAACTAGAGAAAGATTGGTCCCATACATGACAAGAGAAGAATATAAGATTGAATCAGACAAACTAAAATCTTTGTTGGAAAGTACTCATAAGGAACAGAAAATTAAGAAACGGAAAAAATACTCTAGAGATTTGAAAGACTATAAAAATGGTTTTGTTTTCAAGTGGCAAATGGCTAAGCAAACTCCGCCACTCAATCCATCATTGTAAAATTCCTCTAGTCAATTTTGCAGTACAAATAAAGCCAATACTAAACAAGGTTCATGTCACCCTACCACCAATAATTTTTATACTCCTCGTAGACCTTATCATACACCTCTTAAGAAACAGAGGAATATGTTCAATATCTCTGTTAATAACAGGTTTGAGTCACTAAAAGATCTCCAGGACCCAGAAATTGGAGATAGGGATTTGAATGTACACCCCCAATTTCCTAGTCAGCAACAACATTTTAGGAATACAAGACAGTATAACAATACGGTAGACCAGAGATCTAACAATACTAGACAAACAAGATCAAGGATTCCATCTTGGAAAGAAACTAGGAATAGGGGTTATCAATGCCCCCCCTCACAACATAATGCATACCAGTACAACGATAACAGACCTAGATTTAACAACAATGGGCTTTATTACTCTCCTCATGGTAATAATACTGGTTCCCATTTTAGATACCCCGAAAATCAAATTTACAGGTATAATGATCATGTCTATAATCGTAATGAAAATAGGACTCAAAATGACCAACATCAGAACTATAATTTACACTATGATCAGCAGAGCAATTTTTTAGGAGGAGGCCCATCAAGAAAAAGGAACGCACGAATAGAGGAAAACGAGGTGGAAGGAGAATAAATAGACCCCCAAAAAAGGAGGATGTAGTTACAAACAGTATTTTTAATCTCAGTCAATCAGTTTTGACTAATCAAGAATTAAATTTGCTTAATAAAGGTCTCAAGTTTGCTCCTAGATGTAAACTCAATAAGTTCCAAACATTTATAGATATACATAAATTCACTAGGAAACTGGCCATCAAAAGACATTTTATTGGTAATCCGATAACGAGAGATATTGTTCGGTTCGTAAAAGTGAGTTTATATCATCACAACTTAAAAATGCCCCTTTGTTTAATGCTCCTTCACATTCCCATGTTAATATTTTCCGGAATATGATGATTAATGATCTGAATAACCTTAGAATTAAAACCTGGCACAAACAGCACCATGTGGATGACAGTATTAAAACACTCCTTGACAATATGAACCTTGTCATTTGCCCCGCTGACAAAGGAGGAGGGGTAGACGTGTTAGACAAAACCACTTACATTAAGCAAGTAATGGACATTCTTGAAGATAAGAATACATATAGAATGTTATCAAAGAACCCTGTACTTCAATCTAAAAAAGAACTAAAAGGTTTAATCTCACAAGGATATGATTAGAGATGAGCGAATCGAACTTGGCGAAGTGGAATTCGTTTCGAATATTAGGAAAAATTCGATTTGCATCGAATTGTTTTGCATCTTCTTATTTTCATTCTTCTTCTTCTTCTTCTTATTTTCATTCTTCTTCTTCTTCTTATTTTCCTTCTTCTTCTTCTTCTTCTTCTTATTTTCCTTCTTCTTCTTCTTCTTCTTCTTCTTCTTATTTTCCTTCTTCTTCTTCTTCTTCTTATTTTCCTTCTTCTTCTTCTTCTTCTTATTTTCCTTCTTCTTCTTCTTATTTTCCTTCTTCTTCTTCTTCTTCTTCTTCTTCTTATTTTCCTTCTTCTTCTTCTTCTTCTTATTTTCCTTCTTCTTCTTCTTCTTCTTATTTTCCTTCTTTTTCTTCTTCTTCTTCTTCTTATTTTCCTTCTTCTTCTTCTTATTTTCCTTCTTCTTCTTCTTCTTATTTTCCTTCTTCTTCTTCTTCTTCTTATTTTCCTTCTTCTTCTTCTTCTTATTTTCCTTCTTCTTCTTCTTCTTCCTCTTCTTCTTCTTATTTTCCTTCTTCTTCTTCTTATTTTCCTTCTTCTTATTTTCCTTCTTCTTCTTCTTCTTCTTCTTCTTCTTCTTATTTTCCTTCTTCTTCTTCTTCCTCTGCTTCTTCTTATTTTCCTTCTTCTTCTTCTTATTTTCCTTCTTCTTATTTTCCTTCTTCTTCTTCTTATTTTCCTTCTTCTTCTTCTTCTTCTTCTTCTTCTTATTTTCCTTCTTCTTCTTATTTTCCTTCTTCTTCTTCTTCTTCTTCTTCTTCTTCTTCTTCTTATTTTCCTTCTTCTTCTTCTTCATCTTCTTCTTCATCATCTTCTTCTTCATCATCTTCTTCATCATCATCTTCTTCTTCATCTTCTTCTTCATCATCTTCTTCTTCTTCATCTTCTTCTTCATCTTCTTCTTCATCTTCTTCTTCTTCTTCGTCATGCCCCGTGACTGCCCAAATGAGTGAAGTGTGCGGTGATTCTAAGATCGACGGCACTCATCTGCATGTCATACTGACTGACAGTATTATTTCTCTTCCCCAGCAGACTCCAAGGGCATTTAAATTAAAGGTACAGTGTTCTGCACTAATATAAAGGCTCTCTGAAGCCTAGAAACCCTTTTAATAAGTTAAATTCGCAGCGAATAAATTCGCATCAAATCAAATTTATTCCGCAAATTCGGCGAATCAGCCGAATCGAATTTTTGAATAATTCGCTCATCTCTAGATATGATATAGGCATTCTTACTAAAAAAGAAAAAGATTTTTATGCCCTGAAGCCCCTAAACTCTAGGTGTTGTACTGCTTACCTAAGATTCATAAAGACCCAATCCATCCACCGGGAAGACCAATTGTGAGCGGGATTGGCTCACTGTGCTCACGCATAGGGGAATATATTGACTTCTTCTTTCAGCCACTAGTTACATCTACCCCGACATACCTTAAGGACACTAAGCAAGTCCTAACTGACCTAATGAATGTCAAAACCAATAAATCCACCTACCTGGTTACAGCTGATGTTGCTTCGTTATACAGCAACATCAAACATGAGGATGGAATGATAGCAGTGGAGTTCTACTTAGAAAAAGCTAGTGATATCCAACAACAGAAATTACTTATTTTAAAACTTCTAGATTATGCCATGAGCCATAACTACTTTTGGTTTAAGAACTAGTTCTAACCAGTTCTATTTACAAACTACTGGGGTAGCTATGTGCACAAAATTCGCGCCCAGTCTGGCTAATCTTTTCATGTCAAGATGGGAGGAAGATATATTTTACTCCAGGGACTGGCCAGAGCTATCCTTTTACCGTAGATATATTGATGATATTTTTCTGTTGTGGGAAGACGATGAATTTTCATTATTACATTTTTTAATACCCTCAGTTTTAATAATCTCAATATTAATTTATCTTTTCAATTTAACCAGGTTGAAATCAATTTCCTCAATCTGACTATTATGAATTCAGGAACCAGAATTATCACTAAACGTTTTTCAAAAGTACAGATCGTAACAGCTACATATCCATAGAGAGCTGTCATCACCCAGAACATACCCAAGGGTCAATTTCTGAAATTACGCTGTAATTGCGATAACCTGGATGATTTTTATTCACAAGCAGATGTATTAAAAAATAGATTTTAAGAGAAAGGTATTAGCATGATTGACCTTGAACATAACATTAATGACATAGCTAATATAAATAGAGATGACCTTCTTACGTCTAGGGATAAGATATCACAGGTTTGTCCATCCATTACCAATTTCTCAGTACAACATAAAGATGTTATTAAGATTCTTAAGAAAAATTGGGGAGTACTTAAGAATGACCCAATGTTAGGGAATATTCTTCCGGATAGACCGGAAATAAGTTTTCACAAAGCACCTTCCCTACGACATCAACTGGCACCTAATGTAATAGACCCTCCCAGTAACATCACCTTTTCATACGGTTTAAAAGGTTTTTTCCCCTGCAATAAATGCATTATTTGCACATGTGATGGAATTCACAAAACAAGAAATGAGAATTTTAGTTGTAACCTCACAGGCAAATCCTAAAAGCAATATGTAGGTAGGACTACTAGAAGGTTGAGAGACCGTTTGAGAGAGCATGTCTACAACATTAAAAAAGGGTTCAAAGAACATGCTCTATCTAAACATTATAGGTATTTCCATCAAAGAAACCCAGTCAGCCTCAAATTTACTGGGATTGATGTGATCAAACATTGCTGGAGGGGTAACCATAAAAAGAGAGAGGTTTCCAAGTTAGAAACCAAATGGATTTTTTATTATTATTATTATTCAGTGTTTATATAGCGCCAAAAGATTTGCTCAGTGCTGTACATTATAGTGGGGGACAGAACATGAGACAATACAGTAACAAAACAGTACACGTACACAAGGGGTTCGAGGACACTGCTCTTTCGATTTATGAACTAAGATCCTTGTCCCCTTTAGGTCACAATGTGGAAATACATGTCAATTGCTTCATAGATACTAGTTAAGTTTTATTCTATTCATTTATGTCTATTCTATTCTTTTTAGGCATTTGTTATGTAATTTTTTCTTGTATACGGCAGGTCAGTTATCAATCCAGAGACCGTTTTTTATTTATGAGGAATTTTTTATACTAACTGTTCCCATATATACATTTTATATGTTTTCTACATTGTTTTTTAACATAATTTTTACTACATATTTTATTTATTATTCAATAAAACTTAATATTTTATATTTTATTACAACTTGTTCAATTTTTTTACAACTTGCTCATAATATTTTTTTACAACTTGCTCATAATGTGATATGATTTTAATTTATTTTTACTCTTCTCACATTTATTTATGCTCTTTTGTTAATTTATTTAATAATAGTTTTGTTTATTTTTATATATTTTTGTAATCACGTTTTTTGGCATATATTCATTTATATTTCTAATTTCCATCATTATGGGAGGTTTTATAAATATAGTTATTTCCCTCTTTATTTATTGTAATATCTTTATATGATTAAGGGTCTGTGTATTAATAAATAACTATAGTTTAGTTTTGGCCCACACCAAAATGGCAGCAGCTGATTGTTCCAAGATATATAATACTAGACTTTTTTTGTAAAGCTTGTTTGTAATTAGAATACATTCCTACTTGCTTACCAACACTCCGGTATTTAATATTCTGTATTTTAGACTATGAATTTAACATCTCAGCCCTTAGTCTCTGTATTCATAATCTGGACCTGCTGGGCTTCTACAAAATGGCGCCTGCGATTTGCAGGCGCGCGGGTGCTTCTTCAATATGGCGCCCGTGACGCTCATGCGCGCGGGGCCTATAAATAAGAAAGGACATCAGCGGCATGGCTATCCCTTTGATAGCGTATTTTCACACAAAACGGGTCAGGGAGGAGCCTTGCCGCACTGATGTCACACTGCCGAGGACGCACGTGGGTCCAGCGGCCATCTTTGAGACATTGTGGGGTTTATTTACTAAAGCTGGAGAGTCCAAAATCAGACTCCCTTCTGCATAGAAACCAATCAGCTTCCAGGTTTCATTGCCAAAGCTTCATTGAACAAGCTGAGGTTAGAAGCTGATTGGTTTCTATGCAGAAGGGAGTTTGATTTTGGACTCTCCAGCTTTAGTAAATAAACCCCTGTATGTCAGCTGAAAGCTTCATCTCTCAGAGTCACTGATTGCAAGCTGGATATTTTACCTTACATCTATTTGACTATATATCTGCGTTGGATGTGTTATACCATGTGCCAATAAAACGTACTACACTATCAGTATACCCTTGTTTGGTGGCTTCATTTTTGAGCCATTAAAGGTGGAGTAGTACCCTTGGTACAGAGCGATGTAAAGGAGCTATCCCTGTGTTCCTGTGTGCTGGATTGGTTTACTGCGAGGTCTGGAGTGCTGTCCGGTGTGTGTGTGCCATTGGAGCCCCCCTCCCCCAGGTTGTGACCAGATCCATGATGATCACCAGGGTCCCGTTTGGATATGAGATTTATATTATGCGCATTTAACTTGCGCTTCTGGTAACTGCAAGCATACCTCATTCCCTTTACCACAGAAGTCACCTGCACCGAATCTAAATGTTACAGAAGTTGCTGGAACTCTTTATTTGATACTTAGGTGGTTCTCATCCATTCACAAATTCACTGGACTTCATATATATTTTATTTTTATTTTAGGTCATTTCTGAGTTGTTCTAATTGGTTTTGTTATAGAATATTCACATTCAATTTGTCACTTTATTTAATGAATTTATGTTCATCCATTCACTTTTGCACTTGTCACTTTGCTGACATTGTTGGAATTCACCAATTTTGCACAAATTCGTATTTTTGCGTGTTATGCACTTTGTGTATAGCTTACAAAAGATCATTCACTAAAGATGCATGAGAAATACCTTTACCATCTGCTGTAACAAATCCCCTGCACTGCTAAATCCTGCCAAAATCATGTACTACACCAAATGCGTACTTGGAATCTGTGTAAATGTTAACATCTTTTCCTTTAAATAATGCACAGGCACGGGTCAGAGCTATGAGCCTGTGCTGAGGGATAAAAGGAGGGGCTTTGCTTCCCATACTTTATCTGGAAGTTGGACAACTGCTTAACCTGACAAACAGATATTGTCATTAGGTCTTGTACTTGAACCATCAACAAAAATAGCAACACTCCCTTCCCTTCACTCCTCTGGGATTTTTGCGTGTTATGCACTTAGTCACTTAAATTGTAGCGCTGCATATATGTATTATATGTTCTGAGGATCAAGGGGTTCATCCTTTTATGCTAGCAGCTTTTCTTGTTCCTATGCGCTCACTCTTATTGCTTGTTTTTATATACACAAACCCTGTACTATTGCTGTTATCAAATGTAAAGCCCACACCAGGGGCGGACTGACCATTTGGAAACTCGGGCACTGCCCGAGGGCCATGGGTCAGTAGGGGGCCCCATGAGATGCCCCTGGTACCTTTTTCATAGGTTTTTTTGAGTTTGGGCAAGGACACAGGGGCCCCATGATCCCCTATTGCCTGGGGCCCCATGAGTTGTCAGTCCGCCCCTGGCCCACACATCTTCACATGTCCCCATAGCTCTGAGTAATGCATTGGCTGATTGTAAGGCCAAGGAAGCTGCCTTGCAGCCTTTACAGGAGTCTGCCAGTCTTGTTCTGACTATGTTAGAGCCGCCCATGCTCCCAGAACAACAGTTGCTCAAAGAATTACAGTACACCTCCACTAAAGAGAATATTCAATATTGGAAAGACAAAGGTTTGACATTGGACCAGAACAGTTTAATATCCAAAGAGGGGATCATAGGGATGCCCCAACACAGCAGTGCACCGCTGCTTATTTCAGTTTCATGGCATAGGGCACAGAGGATGGCAGATGACTGCAGGAAATGAAAAAGTGTTTTTGTATACAGAATTTGTCGCAACAAAATGCAAGATCAGTTAGGAAGGTGTGTTATTTTTTTAAGGAATAATAATGCAGGACAACAGTATGGGCAACATAGCCATCTTCCTCCACCACAGGGTCCTTTTGAGAAATTACAGATTGACTTTTCCCACATGCCTAACAACAAGAGAGGTAAGTATCTGCTGGTTATAGTGGATACATTTTCAAAATGGCCAGTGGTTTTTATCACTAACAAAGAGGATGCCTCCACTGTGGCCAACATTTTGTGCAAGGAAATCATTCCGAGACGGGGATGCCCTCTTGTGAGTGATTCAGACAGCTTTCACATCCAAAGTGACTCAACAGGTAGCCAAATGAATGGTTATTTAGTTGAAATTTCACATCCCCTATCACCCACAGAGTTCAGGAATGGTAGATAATGAACAGGACGATTAAGGATAAGCTGAGGAAAGCTACTGGAGGAACATTTGTTTAGTGCAGTGTTTCTCAACTCCAGTCCTCATGGACCCCCAACAGGTCATGTTTTCAGTATTTCCCTCAGATGAAACAGCTGTGGTAATTACTAAGGCAGTGAAACTGATCAAATCACCTGTGCAAAATAATGGAAATCCTGAAAACATGACCTGTTGGGGGTCCATGAGGACTGGAGTTGAGAAACACTGGTTTAGTGGGAGACTTATCAGCCCACAGTGTTGGCTGAAATCATGATGACACCAAACAAAACAACAAAATTGTCACCTTTTGAAATTTTAATGGGCAGACCATTTCCTATCACATGGACCAAATGTCCACTGGTGATTATGCCTGGAGATTTAGAGCTGATCCAAGAAAATCCAAAGATATGTGACAAATCTTATAAGGCTTTTGAATGGCAGCTACGGTGATGTATCGCTTTCTTTTCAGCTTCCATCGCAGAAGCAAATACATCCTTTCAAGCCTGGAGACCATGTGGTTGTTAAAGCCCTACATAAGCACAAAGTCCTGGACCCACCTTATGGGGAGCCCACAGTGATAACAGCCATGACACATACAGCAGTTCTGACTGCAAATTATCAGGCCTGAATCCATGCGTCAAGGGTAAAGAAAGTCCTGGATTCTCTTCCACCTGAGGCGTTGACTACAGACAAAGAGGGTGAAGCAGATATTGAACACTCTGAAGCAGATGTGTTAGAAAGAAAAGCAGGTGATATAGTTCCACTGGAAGACAGACAGACTGAGACTAATCAAGATCTTCCTTTTAATAGGTTGTCTTACAGTGATAGTGTTTTTGGGTGATTAGTACATGTTATTATCACATGCAGGACTTGATGTACATTTTCCCACAGCCCCAAAAGACTGACCCCTGGCCCCACACAGACATCCACGTGAACTGTTAAAGCAACCGGAAAATGTCTGGGTTTATATGGCAAGGAGAGTGATGAATGTTTCCAATTACTGTCTGCCAGATATACTTAATCCTACCGATCTTTTAACTACATGTTTGATAGCCATTCCCACTCCAACCTTGGTTTTGTTGGACAGTTTCAAAGTAATGACTAATGATACTGATGTAAGAATGGATGTATCATTTATTTAATTGTATGAATACTGTCGCAACTGTCCAGGTTCATTTAAAGGCTGGGAAAATGTGACTAGTATAGGGCTAGTTCACACTAGATGCAGTTCAGTTTTTTCTGCATCAAAAATACGTGCAGTGTTTTCCATGTATTCCAATGGCCCTATGCAAAGGTGAAGCTCAAAATGGTTTAGCGCTGGAGTGACCACAAAATGTAAGGTGTTTCGTCAGATGTTGACGAGATAAATAGTGGATGGAATATTTAATAGTGACAATAGTGAATAGTCCCAAAAAAATGATTATGGTGATACACTTGTAAATATTGATGAGCGAAGTCCAAAGTATTCTGTGAAATATCCGTGCACGTGACTCCATGATAAGGGATTGCTGTATGAATGCACTCACCAGAAGCGCAATAAAATTGCGCATAGAATCATATCCAAGAGCTCCCCGACTATCTTTGTAAGTGTGCTGCTGCCAATACTCTGCATCCACGTGGATGTTCTATTTTAATAATAAAATACTAGAATATCAATACTCCCGTTGTGGCTTGTATATGCGAGCCAGTGGAGTCCCTTTCCTGTGCCCAGATGTTCACCGCAGAGTTCTTGGATATGATTCTATGCGCAATTTTATTGCGCTTCTGGTGAATGCATTCCTACAGCAATCCCTTATCACGGAGTCACATGCACGGATATTTCACAGAATACTTTGGACTTTGCTCATCAATATTTACAAGTGAATCACCATAATAATTTTTTTGGGACCATTCACTATTGTAACTATTAAATATTCCAGCCATTATTTATCTCATCAACATCTGACGAAACACCTTATATTCTGTGGTCACTCCAACGCTAAACCATTTTGCGCTTCACCTTTGCATATTGTCACTTTTATTATTTAAAGCGCTGCATTATTTATTTATTTTAGTCACATTTGAGGATATAGGGGTTCATCCTTTGATGCTAGCTGCTTGATCTAAATCGTACGCTCGCTTGCTGCCTATTTTTTACACTGTTTTATTCCTCTATTAGTTGAGCTGCTGATTTTATTCTATTTTATACGCTTTTATTCTTATACAGAATATTTTTTCATTTATTCACAATATGAATGTTTTTGAATTGAGATCTAAAAGATCCATTATTTCAGATGAGGTTTTTACACATGAAGAGGAGGTAGATAATTTACACGGCCTTTTCATACATCTACTAAATCATACTACATCTGAAATTAGGACACTATGGGATATCTAATTTTTGGAGAAATATGTTAAAGATGGTATGGTCCCTAGATCTTTGAGACGGGAAACCTGAAACAGATATCAACAGCAATGCAGAATGGTATAGATTTACTCAAATTTTTGATCTTAAGGAAAAAGAAAAAACTGATACACTTAGATACTGAAATCAATAAAACACGAGAAAAGCTGGCCCCATATATGGGAAGAGAAGAATATAAAATAGAATCAGACTGAAACTCCTTATGGAGAATACAGAAAAAGAACAGAAGATAAAAAAAGAGAAAGAAATTTTCTAGAGATTTGAGAGATTACAAAGGCAACATGGTTTTTAAATAGCAGATTGCGAAAAATGATTTTCAGTCCAATTATTACCATCAATCGTGTACAGATATCAAAGTTGGTTTTAGAGGAAATGTTGTACAACATGATACACGCAATCCCCATAATACCCCACTTAGGGGACAACAAAGACGGGTTGACCAATATTTTACATCTTCAAGAGAACATGGGAATTGGAAATGTAATGTTTCCACTAATAATAGGTTTGAGGCTCTTCATGATCTCCAAGATTCCAACATAGGCAATAGAGACATGAGAGTTCATCCACATAATCCAGTGTACTATCAAGGCAACCAACAGAATGATAGGGGATATAATAGTAGACCCAATGCCCATAAGCCTAACCACAGTGGTTATCTGGATCAATTTAGACCCCGTAATTCATCATGGAGGGGACCTAGGAATAATAATAATCAACATCCTAAACAATACCCCACTGATCAGAATTCTTATACAAGGGGGAACAATAGACCTCAACAACATACCTATGACAAATCTTTTTCCCATTACAATGGTAAGGGATCTTATTATTCACCATATCCACAAAGGAATAATCATAGACCAGATCATCAATATTCACAGAATAACTATGATAGTGGTCAAGGCTATTACAATAGAGATCCCCCACAATACAATATGCTCAACAACACTAACCCCCTGATACACAATACAGACAACAAGGTAATTTTGTTAGGGGAGGTACATTAAGGAAAAGAAGCATATGAGTAGAGGAAACGAGGGGGAAAGAGGGTCAATAGACCCAAAGAAAAGGAGAACTTAAGTAGTAATGGCATATTCAATCTGAGCCAAGCAGTTCTGACCATTAATGAACTCACAGTCCTGAATAAAGGTTTAAAGTTTGCACCCAAAGCTAAACTGAATAAATTTCAGACATCCATAGATGTACATAAATTTACCAGAAAATTGTCCTTGAAAAGGCATTTCATTAGTAACCCCCTAGAGAGGGATAATAACATTACTAGTGACATCAAATCCTCACATTTGAAAAACACTTCTCTCTTTAACCCTCCCTCTCATTCCAATATTAATATCTTTCGAGATATGGTCATTAAGGATCTGGAGACCCTAAAAATTAAAAATTGGAACAATCGTCAACACATTAATACAGGGATTAAAACAAATAAATAACAAAGATTTGGTCATTCGTCTGGCCGACAAGGGTGGGGGAGCAGTGATTCAAGACAAGATAGACTATATGGGTGAAGTACATAGGATCTTAGACGACAAGGATACCTATCAACTTCTATCTAAGAATCTGTTAGTCTCCTTTAAAAGGGATCTTAAGAAGATTATCAAAAGAGGGTATGAGGGGGGCATTATAAATAAAAATGAAAAGGATTTCCTATGTCCCTCAGCTCCAGAACTGCCCATCCTATATTGTTTGCCCAAAATACACAAGGATCCAATACAACCCCCTTGAAGACCTATTGTCAGTGGCATAGGTTCTCTTTGTATCAGAATAGGGGAATACATAGATTATTTTTTACAACCTTTTGTTACTTCTACACCAGGGTTTCTTAAGGACACAAAACAAGAACTTACAGATGTTAGAGATAGTTCAGTGAATTCATCTACTTACCTAGTCACAGCTGAAGTTGCCTCTTTATATAGCAACATCAAGCATGCTGATGGCATGGTGGCTGTAGAATTTTATCTAAATGAGGCAGTTGACATTCCCCATGTTCAAAAGAACTACATTCTGGAGCTTTTGGAATATGCCATGCAACACTATTTTTGGTTCGATAACTATTTTTATTTACAAGTCACAGGTATTGCAATGGGGGCTACGTTTGCGCCAAGCCTTGATAATTTGTTCATGGATAGATGGGAGGAGGATCTAATATATGCAAGAGATTGGACAGAGTTGATGTTTTACCATCGATATATAGATGATATTTTCCTCCTGTGGCAGGGGAGTGAATTCACTTTACAAATTTTTTTTAATACTTTAAACTCCAATGATCTTAATATCAAACTCACGTAACAGTATGACTATGGTGAAATTAATTTCTTGGATCTCACCCTTATTAATGATGGCGCTAGGGTTATTACTAAATCGTTTTTTAAGAACACAGACGGAAATAGCTATATACCCATGGACAGTTGCCATCATCCGTCACAGTTAAAAAAATATACCTAAGGGCCAATTCTTACGAATACATAGGAATTGTGATAATTTGAAGTATTTTTTCTCCCAGGTTGAAATATTAAAAGATAGATTTGTTCAAAAAAGGGTATAACATATCCTCCCTTAATCAAGACATAGAGGATGTTGCCAATTTAGATAGAGCAGTACTCCTCACATCTGGAAATAGAGTCAAGCCCACACGCTTTTGTCCATTTACAATTAATTTTTCTGTACAGTATAAAGAGGTTATTAGAATTCTCAGAAAAAACTTGGGAGTATTAAAAAATTATCCTGTCTTGGGTGACAGTTTGCCTGACAAACCTGAGGTTGCTTTTCATAGAGCTCCCTCTTTAAGAGACAAAAAAGCACCCAATATCATAAATCCAACAGCTAATATCTCTTTTTCATTTGGGATGAAAGTGTCAGGAGCCACCACGATCCGCGGCTCGGCGCAGTGTGCCCGTTCATGCTGGTGTACGGGCACTAGGTCCTGGCCGGCCGTGGCTGAGACGAAATCCGCGCATGCGCACTCGGAGTGTGCACCTGGCACCAATGACAGCGCAGGGCGTGATATTTAAATCTGCCCTGCACTGACAGGAATCGCCGAATGGTCTTTCCTGCATCCCTGTGTCCTTGATTCTGTACCTGTGCTGTTAAGTTACTGTAGCTGATCCGGATCGTCTTGACCTTGCTGTGTTCTCCTGCTCTGACCCCTGGCTTGCCTTACCTCTCTTCTGGATGCCCCCTTATGGACCTTATCTTCTGTTGCTGACCTGGCGTGTGACCCAACCATTCTCTGCCCGCTGCTTTGTACCGTACTGCTTCCACAGCTACCGACTCGGCTTGTCTGACTACGCTCTTGCTCATCCATCCATCCACCTGGCCTGGGTATATCCGCCTCTTTTCACATCAGACTCTATCCCTGCGGGGGCCTCTGGCAAATTCCTCTACCATGGGTAGGTGTACTCCGGAGCTGCGACCTGGTCTCGGTTTACTCCAAGTCCATCCCCACCATCAGGGGCCCTGGTGAACAAGTGAATTGGGACCTAGACTCCGCGCTCTGGGGGAACCTGATCCGTGGGTTACTAGAGGTACAACTAGACGGCTCTTTACAGAAAGGCTTCTATCCCTGTAACAAGTGTGTCATTTGCAAGTGTAATGGTATTCAGAAGAGAATGACTACATTATAAAGTTTGCCTTTAGATGTGAAATTGTTAGAGTCCCTTATCAGATGCAATAGCACGCACATACAGTGGGGATCGAAAGTTTGGGCACCCCAGCTAAAAACTTGTATTAATGTGCATAAAGAAGCCAAGGAAAGATGGAAAAATCTCCAAAAGGCATCAAATTACAGATTAGACATTCTTATAATATGTCAACAAAAGTTAGATTTTATTTCCATCATTTACACTTTCAAAATAACAGAAAACAAAAAAATGGCGTCTGCAAAAGTTTGGGCACCTTGCAGAGTTAATATCTTGTACTGCCCCCTTTGGCAAGTACCACAGCTTGTAAACGCTTTTTGTAGCCAGCCAAGAGTCTTTCAATTCTTGTTTGAGGTATCTTTGCCCATTCTTCCTTACAAAAGTCTTCCAGTTCTTTGAGATTTCTGGGCTGTCTGTCACGCACTGCTCTTTTAAGGTCTATCCATAGATTTTCAATTATGTTGAGGTCAGGAGATTGTGAAGGCCATGGCAAAATCTTCAGTTTACGCCTCTTGATGTATACCCCCGTGGATTTCGAGGTGTGTTTAGGATCATTATCCATTTGTAGAAGCCATCCTCTATTTAACTTCAGCTTTTTCACAGATGGCATCAAGTTATCATCCAAAATTTTCTGAAATTTTATTGAATCCATTTTTCCTTCTACTCGTGAGATGTTCCCTGTGCCACTGGCTGCAACACAACCCCAAAGCATGATTGATCCAACCCCATGCTTAACAGTTGGACAGAGGTTTTTTTCATTGAATTCTGTGCCCCTTCTTCTCCAAACGTACCTTTGCTCATTCCGGCCAAAAAGTTCAATTTTAACCTCATCAGTCCACAGAACTTGTTTCTAAAATGCATCAGGCTTGTCTATATGTTCATTTGCAAAGTTCAAACGATGATTTTTGTGGTGAGGACGTAGAAGAGGTTTTCTTCTGATGACTCTTCCATGAAGACCATATTTGTACAAGTATCTCTTTATAGTGGAATAGTGTACCACAACTCCAGTGTCTGCCAGATCTTTCTGGAGGGATCGTGCAGTCAAACGTGGGTTTTGAATTGTTTTTCTCACAATCCTGCGAGCTGTTCTGTCTGATATTTTTCTTGGTCTTCCAGATCTTGCTTTAACTTCCACTGTTCCTGATGACTGCCATTTCTTAATTACATTCCAAACAGAGGATATTGACATCTGAAAACGCTTTGCTATCTTCTTATAGCCTTCTCCAGCTTTGTGAGCGTCAACTATTTTCAGTTTCAGTTTTCTAGACAACTGCTTAGAAGAACCCATGGTGCTGATTGTTGGGGCAAGGTCAGATGAGTTTGGGCATTTAAAACCTTTGAGATTGACATCACCTGGTCTTCCCAGACGATGACTGAGAACAATCCATGACACTGGCAGGTCTCAGCTTTGCAAAGGGGGCAGTGCATGCTATAAATTCTGCAGGGTGCCCAAACTTTTGCAGACACCATTTTTTTGTTTTCTGTTATTTTGAAAGTGTAAATGATGGAAATAAAATCTAACTTTTATTGACATATTATAAGAATGTCTAATCTGTAATTTGATGCCTTTTGGAGATTTTTCCATCTTTCCTTGGCTTCTTTATGCACATTAATACAAATGTTTAGCTGGGGTGCCCAAACTTTCGATCCCCACTGTAGTTTACCTACTTGAGTGTCCATGCAAGAAACAATATATTGGTAGGACAACTAGAAGGTTAAGGGACAGACTTAGGAAACATGTCTATAATATCAAAATAGGACTTAGAGAACACTCCCTATTGAAACATTTTAGACATTATCATCATAGAGATCCCACACTGTTGAAATTCATGGGCATCAAATTAATTCACCCACATTGGAGATGTAATCATAAACGACAGGGAGTGCCAATGCTGGAAACAAAATGGATTTTTGAGATGCAAACCCTGTCACTTCATGGGCATAATATTAATATTGACATAGATTGCTTTATAGATAACAGCTGATTGTATAGGATTTTATATGCGTTTACATACGGTTTTGAGTCACGGTTCACATTTTACTGATGAACATATATATATTTGTCCCCCCTTTTTGGCCTATTATTCATAATATATAAATCTTTGTCACCTAATGAGCCTTAGGGCTCGTTTTATATTAATTCCCATATATTTTTTAGGCCCTCTTATTTGTCATATATTGATTGACACAACTTATCATGTATTTTGAATTTTTTTTTCTCCATTTCAATTTTATTTTTCAATTTTAATATCTTTTTTTTGAATCATGAGAATTTTTGGTCAATGGTAAACATTTTTATTAATAATATAATAGTTTCATATAGTTCCATACAACTGTGTTATAAATAAGTTTTGCCTATTTTATATTAGAATTATATTTATTCCTTAATGGTTTATATATAGTTTTAAATTTTCATATTGTATTTGTATTTATATTGTTTGGAATATTACTATTAATATATATTAATTTATTAATATGTATGACCGCTGATTAATCAATATTGCTGGAACCCTATTATTGTTAAAAAAAACTTTTGATTCAGACTAATTCTATGACCATTCATTTCGGATATATATACATACACATTTATAGAATATCTTTTTTTTTATTATAATAAAGATTTTGTGCTTCGCTGACACCTGTTGTTCCCCAGGACTATAACAAAATGGCGACCGCAGTGTTTTCGGTCTTTTTATGCCCACATTATAATCACAAATCACCCCTTAATAGTTTTAGTCCTTTTTTATTGTTACAGAGGTTCTGTTAATATAAATAATATGAATAAATTATAATTTTTGGCAAGAATAATTGATCCGGTCCCTGTAGATCTCAATGTTATCTTCTGGTCTTCTTCAAAATGGCGCCCGACCACGCACACGCTCGGGGTTATATAAGGCCATGACGGCGGCGACAGGCAGATCCCTTTTACAACGTGCATGCACATGAAACGCATCAGTGAGGAGCCTTGCCATACTGATGTCACACCACCGAGGCCGCATGGAAGGACGGCGACCATCTTTGTAAGTGTGCTGCTGCCAATACACTGTATCCACGTGGATGTTCTATTTTAATAATAAAATACTACACTATCAACACTCCCATTGTGGCTTGTATATGTGAGCCATTTCCTTTAAGGTGAAATACCTCCCTTTTGACATAATGGGGTTTATTTACTAAAGCTGGAGAGTCCAAAATCAGACTCCCTTCTGCATAGAAACCAATCAGCTTCCAGGTTTTATTGCCAAAGCTTCATTGAACAAGCTGAGGTTAGAAGCTGATTGGTTTCTATGCAGAAGGAAGTCTGATTTTGGACTCTCCAGCTTTAGTAAATAAACCCCAATGTATCCATGGTGGAGAGGGACAAGTGGAGCTATCCCTGTATGCTGTGAGGGTCCAGTGATTGATACCTGGGGTTTTTTCCTGTGTGCTGTCATTAAGCCTGTGGAGTTCCTTTCCTGTGCCCAGATGTTCACCGCAGAGTTCTTGGATATGATTCTATGCGCAATTTTATTGCGCTTGTAGTGAGTGCAATCATACAGCAATCCCTTATCACGGAGTCACGTGCATGGATATTTCACAGAATACTTTGAACTTTGCTCATCAATATTTACAAGTGTATCACCATAATAATTTTTTGGGACTATTCACTATTAAATATTCCTGCCACTATTTATCTCATCAACATCTGACGAAACACCTTATATTCTGTGGACACTCCAGTGCTAAACCATTTTGAGCTTCACCTTTGAATATTGTCACTTTTATTATTTAAAGCGCTGCATTCATTTATTTATTTTAGTCACATTTGAGGATATAGGGGTTCATCCTTTGATGCTAGCTGCTTCATCTAAATCATGTGCTCAATTGCTACCTATTTTTATTCCAATGGCCCTGGTACACATTAGTGCTGTCAGTTCCAGTCAGTTACAAGTGCAGAAAAGAAGTAGAACATGTTGCATTTTTTCTGCACAGAAGCATACTGGAACATGGCAAACTGCATCAAAACTACACCAGAACTGCGTGTGGTGTGATTTGTAAGCAAAAACGTATCCGGAATGCATCCAGAGTGCATTTTTGTAGTGTGAACTGGCCCTAAATCAATAATGATAAAATGTATAAAGGGTGAATACAGCAGTTGTCACTTTGTGACTAATGGAAGGTTGTGAAAGGGTTAATAGCTAACATTTGCTTTGTGCCTCCTAACTGGTTTATTTTACATACAAGATGTTCCCGTTGGATTTGAATGCTGTTATCCATGCACTCATTTCTTGTTTTGAGAAATTGCTACCCTGTTGTATTTTTGCTATGACGCACCATACAGTAGTTTACTGAAAATTGTTTTCTTTATTCTGATCGGTGCTTTATGGAAACTGCCTGAATTATGCAGTGTTATCATTTATTACTTAAAACTTGATCAAAAATAAAGAAGTTGAATTTTGCATCACCCATCTAGGTGTCTGACTTGCATTATTCCCAAAGTACTTTGAACTGGATGTTTGTATGGAGGAGGAGGCCAGCCTAAATTGATATTCCTTACATATGGGACTCAAACTTGTACATTCAAAAGTGCACATTTTGAAGGCTGTTTTCATAGGGGCAGTCATTTTTCATTGCTTAAAGTAAAAAAAAAAAGAAAAATCCCTTTACATATCATGCCTGGGGTTTCCCTTAAACTATCTGCAAAGTTGCTCATCTGTACAATGTATAGAACCTGCTGCAGCAGAATTGACATTTTTTTTTAAATGACATTGTTATTTTAAAAAAAAACAGTAAAAACAAAAATGCCTGGGGTTCTCCGTAAAAGCCCTTTAGGCCTGGTAGGACTTTTAAGGTGAACCCCACCTTCCAAAAATGGGGGGAAAAATAGTACGTGGGGTTCCCCCTAAAATCTATATTAGGCCTGGTAGGACTTTTAAGGGAAATTCCACCCCCCAAAAATGGGAGGGGGAACGCGTGGGGTCCCCCCTAAATTCCTGCCAGATCCTTGATCCAAGCACAGGACTGGAAGGCCAGGAAAGGGGAGGAAGAATGAGTGCCCCCCCCAAGGCTTACAAGGCCGATGGGGACAAGGGCCTCTTCCCCACAACCCTGGGCTATAGTTGTGAGAGTCTGTGGGGGGTAACTTATTGGAATCTGGAAGCCCCCAGGATCCTGCTCCCACCCCTTGTGAATGAGTATGGGGTAAATAGTACCCCTACCCATTCACCAAAAAAGTGTGAATAAAAACACAAGTGTTTTGATAAGTCCTTTATTATAAAAAAACAAGTCCTTTATTTAAAAAAAAGCCACAAAAATGGTTCAATTGCTGTAATCCATCATCAAATAGGGCATCCAGTGTTGTCATGATGCTGACTTGCCAAAATTAAAAAAAACCTGATGCCCGTCAACCCGTCTGCACCCGCCGAGCACTTACTGCAATCTGACATTTGCAGGTCAGATGTAAACAATCGGGCGGAGCTAGCGGTGACATCACCCTTAGCTCTGCCTAAGTGTGCTGTGATTGGCCAAAGCATTGACCCTGACCTGTGGGAGCGCAGTGCATTGTGGGGTGCGGCGTGCAAACAGCTCGCCGAAAGCCCTTACCGTTTGTGTGTTTGCCAAACACACGAATGGCCGATCTTCAACTTGAACATCAAGGTCATCACTAATAGTCTTTATATTTTTGTAACATTTCCTATTAAGCTTAAACAGGCTAAATTGATATTCTTGTTTCTTTTAATACTTAGTTGGCTGTGTAGAAACTGACTTGAGATCTCTTTTTTACGTTTTTACGACAAATATGGAAGACAAGTGTACTGATGACCAAATAAGAATAAGACTATCTACACTGTAGGAAAAAATCCCCTATTAAGTATATTAAAGCAACTCTGCTGCCATCTTGAAAAATAATAACTACATCAAACCAAAGTAAATCACAATTTATGGCGATGCTGTGATCCTTATAGACTATAATGTATATAACAATCCATCTCGTGTAACCACATGTGCAAAATGTCCACAATATGTGCTCTCATTATTCACAAGAAGTGTTCATATTATCTACCATAAGTGTTCTTAATGTCTACACTTCTCAATGTTAAGCTCCATCCACTTGAGAAAATATCCCAAAACACCATGTGATATCAGAGAGAGCCACTCCCGGCAGGTCAGACACTAAACCATTATGCCTCTCATAACTATGATTGGCATAAAGCACTTCACTCACTAACACCTTCATTACTCTCCTAAGATCAAAGACATTCACATCTTCTTTCCCATAAACAGCTCTAACACCATTTAAAATAGAGAAGAACTCCAATAGCGTAATACAGTAACCCCTCTTTATTTAAAACAATTATATAAGCTAATCACAAAACATCAATAAAAATCTGGCCATAAATATTACCAAATAAAATGTAGTAGCATAATGTAGCAACAATCCTACCTTCAGGATTGTACTAGGAGAATGATGGATTTATTGATTGATCATCATGTCAAAGAAATCAAAAAAATTGACAATGAGATTGTCAAAGTACCGTGGCAAAATATGGTCCTCTTTGCACATCCCAGATTTTTGGAAAAGGATGGGGAACTAAAAGACCATCTTGGAAAATATAATAAGGATCTGATATATAATAAAAATGTGAAATTTATCAGAGATAAATGGCATTTAATGGCACATATGCCAATAGATGGCCACAACATGGAGGAGGGCGGAGAAACAGACCAACACATCCAGTTGGTTTGGTTAATAGAGAGGGTACACTAGAAGGCACGGATTCAGATACTTCCAATATATCAATGGTTTCTTATACTTCACAATTACTTAGGAAAGCGAAAGGACGAGGTCGTGGTTCTCGGAAACAATCGAACACTGATGATGGGTACAATGATGGTGGTAAAAAGAAGACCAGGTATCTGATCAACACACTGATACTGGCAATGATTCTTACATAAGTGACACCGGTTTGGATATTTCCATTAGGGATATCCATTCGGGGGCTATGGCCCTGATCACACAGGCTGCTCATGATATAGCACCTACACAATCACTACCTAATACAAATGCACAATATGATACATTTTCCAAATCAGGAGCAGTTCCTAAAGGGATGTCCTCTTGGGACAACAGCAAAGATTTTTTTAGAAGGTTCACCAAAACAAGAAATGGTCAAAAAATGTCCCCAGCAATCTGGACAAGTATGTGGTGAAACAGAATTAAAAACTGATATATTACAATTATTAATCTTTCATCCCATGAGTTAGCTCCTGGTGAAATAGAGGTCTTGGAGCTTGGGCTAAGTTTTTGTCCTACGACTAGATCGGACACATTTGAATGTGTCAAAGACCTCAATTTGTGTGCCCATAGGGAAACGTACAAATATTTATTTGATGAGGATAGGAAAATGAAGAAATGTGAGATACAAGAAAAGGAACAATGGAGGGGATACACAGTGAAGGACTTCTTGACTTTGAAGGATGTTATGGATCTTCTAAGTGAAAATGAGGGCTGCTTTTTTATTGTAGATGAGGGAGATGATTCCAAAACTATTGTAGCTGATGGTGCAGATGTGGAGTCCAATCACGAGATTCCTCCCACACAAGATGTAAAGAAATATAAAACTGGGAAACTAAAGAAGAAACCTTCTAAGTTCTCCTCTCCCCTCTCTATAAACTAATCCTAATATATGGATATTTCTTACTCAGGCCACCAGGGAAATTGAAAGGCTTGACCTGGCTGGTACTGCTAATTACAATTTAACCTAGGCCCAACGACAGGCACTTAAGGGATTACAGCAAAATAATACTCCGACTATAAAAATAGCAGACAAGGGAGGTAATGTGGTCATAATGGATAATCATCACTCTAAACAGATGTTATTGATAGTCTACGAGAGGCGTGGCGTAACGCGTAGATGAGACATAGCGACGTGGTGACGCACTTCCGGTCCGGCGCCATCTTGGTACACCAGAGGACCTATAGTACACCCATGTGAGGCGACACTAAAAGGCTTGTATCTTTCACTGCAAATGTGAGTGTTTATTTGGCATTTTTCACATTAAATGTGCCATACGCTTTTCACACTATGGAGGATCTTTTGTGTGTTCTATTCCATGACCCTTATGACCTCATGAGTACTTAATATTGCTACCTGTACGGGGAGGATAAGAGGAAGGTGGAGGAGTGAGGATTGGAGACTGTGGAGTAACTTCTGGTCAAGAGAGAGCGTGTAGGATCCAGAGGTGATCCGCAAGGCATTTTGGCCCCTGTGGGTCGCAGGGGGAAGGTGAGCAGGCACGCTAGCCACATAGGATTCTCACCTGTCACCCGCACTGGCAAGAGGAGCATAAGCGTGTTTTTTTCCCAATTGTGTGATAAACTCTAAATTATGTGGACACTATTATCACTGCAGTTTTATGGTTATTAACACTGAGGGCTGTGGATTATTTTTGCACCTTTGTACACAGATATCACCTAATATATCCCTATATAGGGAACCACTGAGTGGCATGTTTTAATCACTCAATTATTATGCTTTTACTTGCTGTTAACAACGGTACCTTTACCCTGAAAAGGTATACTCGAGGCGCCACACCATTTACTGTTACAATTACTACTATTATGCCTAGATTGCCTATTATGCCTAGATTGGGGAGAGGATGCATAGGAATATTACAGACTACAGGGATTGACATCGGCATGTGGGTATTGTCACCGTGTGTTTCCTCTATCAGTGAATCATCTAATGTGAGTCACATTTGGGATGTTTATGCTTGCTTTCTTCCCTCTTTTTCCTTGTGTTCCCCCTTTCCCTTTTCCGCTGCCTGCCTTAGGATGCAATATGACTATGTGTTTATTGCAGGGCCTAATTTAAGTGGCATGTGGGGATCTGGCCGTATGGGTGGACATTCACCTATGACCTTTTAACTGTTATGTGGATAATGTTGCCCTTTATTACCACTCATGTTGACATGTGAGTTTGTGGAGAAAGTTTTCTTTTGATAGTGTTATGTAACGATTATAATTATTTAACTAATGTGTGGCAAATACATGCACATATGTATCTTCCAGCTAGGATACTGGACTTTTTTGCCTTCAACTCCTTTGGGATCCTGACTGTCAGGGATCGGTGGTTCTGCCGCGATGCGCCAGGCGGCGCATGCACAGAACACCGATGCACCCTAGCCAGCGAGCAGCGGGACCTGGGCGATCGCGACGGCCGCTCATGCGCACTCGCGATCGCGGACACGCGCCTGGCACCAATGACAGCACAGAGCGGGCTATTTAAACAGGACAGGAGGTATGTCAAATTGCTGTTTGATCATATCTGCTCTGTTCCTGATATCTGATCCTGTGAATCTTCTGTTGCCGACCTCTGCATTGTTCTTGACCCTGCTGATCGTCTCCTGTTTAGCCCTTGGCTTGCCTGACCATCCTTCTGCCTGATCCTCTGTACCGCGCTGCCCGTTAATTACTGAACCCGGCTTGTGACCCTGACCATTCTCTGCCTGCTCCTCCGGTACCTCGCTGCCCGCACATTGCTGACCTGGCCTGCCTGACTACGCCTTACGTTACCCAGACCATCCATCCATCCCGCACGGATCTGTCCCTGTTACCAGGTCTGCTAGCCTCTACACGTCAGGTTCCTTTCCCCGCACACCTCTGACGGCGCTCTCTACCACTGCTGGACAAACTCAGGGGTCACGACCTGGTCTCAGTCTGCTCCAAGTCCATCCCCAACATCAGGGGCACTGGTGAATAAGCAGATTGGGACTTAGACCCCGCGCCCTGAGGAACCCCGTGCTGTGGGCTGCTAGAGACACCGCCAGGCGGTGCTTAACACTGAGATAGCAAACAAGCAAAACGTGTCAACCTCTGGAGTACTTTGACCTCATGATATACAATGCTGTGATATATTGGGCTGATTAGCCAAAATACTGTTTTTATGGTAAATTTTTGGAAGCTACGTTTCAATAAACATGTTTTATACAACAATATGATGTTGTTCACTTTCTGTAACAGTAAAGTCCCATTTGGTTTTTATGGTTTTTTATATGATAGATGGGAGATGAGGTACGTTTGCAGTCTGATTTATATAATTAGTATATAGTGCCACCAGACTTGCTGTGTTGAGTGTAAGGGCCGATAAGATTGATAAGATCAGCCCTTCATCGTATCACCTCCGGTGCATCACTTCCAGATCAGCGCCTGACATCACCTCCGGTTTCCGTGTAGCCCCACCCCAACGCTTTTTGTCCTTCCAACTTCTTTCACAGTGTGGATAATGCGAACACTTGTAAACAATAAGAGCAATTGTGGACATTTTGCAGCTGTGGTTACACAAGGGGGATTATAATGTATATTATAGTCTATAGGGATCACAGTGCCACCTCAAATTGTGATTTCATTTGTTAAATATACTGATGAGTCCAATTCTCCTCCAATCACAGAGCTCTATCTGCTGTGTTAAAGTACAGCTATAGACAAAACTTTTTAATCATTTTGGATAGAATAAGGGAGGGTTATAACCCGTCAAAAAAAATGTTGCCATCTGTGTCCCATTGGGAACCTTAACTTCCTGTCCCATAGCCAGAACAAGAAGTGAGAGGAAATCCCTACAAATTAAAGGAATCCCTTGAGACCCCCCCAACTAGCATCTCCATTGGAAGATTTCCAGTCTATTACTTTTCTGAGGATAACCCAAAATTTGGGATTTTTTATGCTTTCACTTTTAATGGTAAACAGGACAAATAGAGAGGGTGACTCTCCCTATTGGGTACACAGAGAGCAATAAAAAGGGTGTTCTAATTAATCTCCACTTTGTCCAAAACAAAAAAAAAATGTAAAGGCTTTAAAGGCTAAGTTCACCTTTTTTTTTTTCTAAATTGCAGCTTCCCTATGTACCAATATACCATTAAATTACCTATCTACCTACCTACTTACCTTGTTGTAGAAAAGAAAAAGCTTTCTAAAAGGTATATGTCCTAGGACAGGTCTTACTTCAGTCTCCACTTTGTTGTATAGAAAACTTCTCCATTATTTCCTGCTCCACATCCCTTAGGTCAGAAAAACTGTTAAGACTCAGAAAGTGCTTCACCAGCTGACCTTTTTAATACACATCCTGCACATGTCCTCCCCCTCCAGGAGATTTATCCCATCCACCTCTGTACTCACATACAATTATTGTCAATGAACACCATTCTCACGGAATGCCCAGCCATCAATTGTTCTTCAACTTTTTCTTGCATAGATCTTTCATTTGGTAGAGTGTGCAGGATCAAGCAGAAAAGCACATGTGGACTGTGCATTGTCTGTTCTGTAGGGCCAAATACAGAATCTCTAACAGTATGGGCATCTTAAAAGAAGAAATAAGAAAGTGAGCAGAAATAAAACAGGAGGTGGTCTAGTAATGAGGGAGATGTGGTCCAGAGAAGTAAACATACCCTATTCTGTGATGCACTAAGGCAGTGCATGATGGGAGATGAAACTTTCTGGCTAGTCACATGATCTACAGGAAGTGATGGAAGCAGAAAGAGTTTTTTTTCAAACAGGTTAAAATTCAAAGCTAAATAAATTATTAACAGTATCCCTATAATAAAAAACCCCACAAACCCATGTGAACACTTTTACCCCAAAAAGTGTATAAATACCAAAATATTATTGTTATGCTCCCTCTCAAAAAGTTAGTGCTCAAAAAAATCACAATATTATCATATCCTAAGAAATCAATAAATGTAGTGTCCATCAAAGTCCATATAATCATATAGAAAATTGCAGTCCTTCATAAAGTCCAAATCTCCTTGTTGTAAAAAACTAACATTTAACATTTTGTGGGATAGACAGGGTTGAAACCCATTGGAGAGGTGGAGATAAATTAAAAGCCATCTCCCAAAATGAAACATTCTGGATTTTTGCATTGAAGACTTTGAGACCGTATGGTTTGAATTTAGATTTAGATCTTAATTCGTTTATTTCTAATTTTTGAAGTATGAAAGAGTGGATATTAATTTTATTTAACATTTTAATATTTTATATAATATAATAGTTATATAATAAATTTTAAATACATTTATTAGATTATTTTAAAACTATTTTATTAGGTATTTTAGAGATTAGGTGTAATAATAACGTTATATGTAGGGTATTGTAGATATTATGAGTTTATATATTTGGGATTAGATGATCATGGGCCAATCATTAAATAATATAATAATATATGTAAATTAGATTATGATGAGTATTAGGAGATATGCAGCTATTGGGTATAATATGTATATTTTACATTAGGTAATCATAAGGGAAGTATTTAGTATATATCATCCATTATAGGATGTATATGTGTTTTAAAATATTTAATTTTGCATATTTGTATGATAGTAGAATAATTTTAGAATATGAAGTTTTTTGGGTGTTAATTATTTAGATAAGGGATATGTGTTTTATGATATTATTCATGTTGTTATTATAGTAACCACTAGAGGGAGTCGGAAGAACTCAAGTGATTAGATTTGTCTTTTTATATGTCTTAATGGGTGTACTAGGCACTGTATATTATATTTTGCCATTGTTGTATCTCTCTGGGGACACTTTCCATTATGGAGTAGAGGATAATGGATATGTCAGCTGCGGGATTCTATGTTGCGGTTATTGCGTAATATGGGCAGCGTTCCCTCGGCCGACATGGCGGATAGGGCTTCGGCGCGCATGTTGGGGAGGGGTATAAGTATGACCTTCTTGCTAGACGTCCTTACCCTTTATGATTAAGTCGAATGACGAAACGCGTCAAAGGGAAGTGATGTCAGCCACAAAGCGGAACCGGAAGTGGTTGGGTGGCCATTTTGGATCCTGGAAACTCCTATTCAAACTACAGGAGAGGTTTCAGAGGATTATATTTTGCCATACACTCCCTCGGCATCAGAGACTCCGCTCTCTCCTGGCTCTCCCCCTATCTATCCCAACGCTCCTTCAGCGTTACCTATAACGCTACCACCTCTCCCTCTCTCCCCCTCTCTGTTGGGGTCCCCCAAGGCTCAGTCCTCGGGCCCCTTCTCTTCTCCATCTACACCTCCTCCCTCGGCAAACTGATACATTCCCACGGCTTCAACTATCACCTCTACGCCGATGACATGCAAATTTACCTCTCCACCCCTCGCCTCACCCCTTCAGTCTCCGCCCATATCACCCACCTACTGAACGACATATCAGATTGGATGTCGTTCCATTTCCTCAAATTGAACCTTTCCAAAACCGAGCTCCTGATTTTCCCCCGAGCCCGTGCCCCCCTCCCCCCCACCCTCTCCATCATGACCAACAACGCCACCATCAGTCCCACCCCACAAGCCAAAGTCCAAGGTGTCACTCTAGACTCAAACCTGTCCTTCTAACCCAATGTCCAATCATTGGCAAACTCATGCAGGCTCCACCTCTGCAACATCTCCAAAATACATTCATTCCTAACCCCAGACACTACTAAACTACTCGTTCACTCCCTTATTATCTCACGTCTGGACTACTGCAACTCCCTTCTCACCGGCCTACCTCGTCGCAGACTATCCCCGCTTCAGTCTATCCTGAACTCAGCGGCCAGACTCATCCACCTTACCAACCGCTCCGCATCTGCCACCCCCCACTGTCATTCCCTCCACTGGCTCCCGATTGCCCAACGCATTAAATTCAAACTACTAACACAGACACACAAAGTCATTCATAACACTGCCCCAAACTACCTCACCGACCTGATACCCAAATACCACCCTACCCGTAATCTTTGCTCCTCACAAGACCTCCTACTTTCTAGCTCCCTGGTCTCCACCTCCCACGCCCTACTGCAGGACTTCTCCAGGACTTCCCCAATCCATCAGACTGTCACCTACCCTCCTCACCTTTAGGCGCACCCTGAAAACCCATCCCTTCAGGGAAGCCTACCCCACCCTCACCTAACAGCCAATCTCCTCCTACCACTCCATCTCCCACAGCCACTTCCTCCTGTACCACAATCCCCTCCCTCCTAGATTGTAAGCTCAAAAGAGCAGGGCCCTTGACCCCCTTGCGTATTGTATTGTTACTGTATTGTCTAATGTACTGTCCCCCACTATAATGTACAGCGCTGACCAAACCTTTTAGCGCTATATAAATACTGTATAATAATAATAATCTCAAGAGGGCTGGTAGCTATTAGAGATGAGCGAATCGAACTAGGCGAAGTGGAATTCGTTTCGAATATTAGGAAAATTTCGAAATTTTTCCTAAAATGGCGGCGACATATGCGGCGACTGAGCAGGGATGTCTGGGAAGGCGCGCAGACAAGGCGCGCTGACCCATAATGCATTCATTCATGACATGTGATCGCATTAGCCAATCAGCAGCCAGCCAGCCAGCACTGTGTAATGGTCGAGCTATAAATGGCGGCCATTTTAGAATTCTCCATTTGCCTCCAGTCATTCAACAGAGGCAGACCTGGCTGTATTGAGGGAGAGAGTTAGGGACACAGAAACGTTACTTAGGGACACAGAAACGTTAGTTAGGGACACAGAAACATTACTTAGGGACACAAACGTTACTTAGGGCCACAGAAACGTTACTTAGGGACACAGAAACGTTACTTAGGGCCACAGAAACGTTACTTAGGGCCACAGAAACGTTACTTAGGGCCACAGAATCGTTACTTAGGGCCACAGAAACGTTACTTAGGGCCACAGAATTGTTACTTAGGGACAGACACAGAATTGTTACTGAGGGACACAGAATTGTTACTGAGGGCCACAGAACCGTTACTTAGGGCCACAGAATCGTTACTTAGGGCCACAGAAACGTTACTTAGGGTCACAGAATTGTTACTTAGGGACAGACACAGAATTGTTACTGAGGGACACAGAATTGTTACTGAGGGACACAGAACCGTTACTTAGGGCCACAGAAACGTTACTTAGGGCCACAGAAACGTTACTTAGGGACACAGAATTGTTACTCAGGGACAGACACAGAATTGTTACTGAGGGACACAGAATTGTTACTGAGGGACACAGAACCGTTACTTAGGGCCACAGAAACGTTACTTAGGGACACAGAATTGTTACTCAGGGACAGACACAGAATTGTTACTGAGGGACACAGAATTGTTACTGAGGGGCACAGAATTGTTACTCAGGGACAGACACAGAATTGTTACTCAGGGACAGACACAGAATTGTTACTCAGGGACAGACACAGAATTGTTACTCAGGGACACAGAACCGTTACTTAGGGCCACAGAAACGTTACTTAGGGACACAGAATTGTTACTCAGGGACAGACACAGAATTGTTACTGAGGGACACAGAATTGTTACTGAGGGCCACAGAACCGTTACTTAGGGCCACAGAAACGTTACTTAGGGACACAGAATTGTTACTCAGGGACAGACACAGAATTGTTACTGAGGGACACAGAATTGTTACTGAGGGACACAGAACCGTTACTTAGGGCCACAGAAACGTTACTTAGGGCCACAGAAACGTTACTTAGGGCCACAGAATTGTTACTTAGGGACAGACACAGAATTGTTACTGAGGGACACAGAATTGTTACTGAGGGCAACAGAACCGTTACTTAGGGCCACAGAAACGTTACTTAGGGAAACAGAATTGTTACTCAGGGACAGACGCAGAATTGTTACTGAGGGACACAGAATTGTTACTGAGGGACACAGAACCGTTACTTAGGGCCACAGAAACGTTACTTAGGGCCACAGAAACGTTACTTAGGGACACAGAATTGTTACTCAGGGACAGACACAGAATTGTTACTGAGGGACACAGAATTGTTACTGAGGGACACAGAACCGTTACTTAGGGCCACAGAAACGTTACTTAGGGACACAGAATTGTTACTCAGGGACAGACACAGAATTGTTACTGAGGGACACAGAATTGTTACTGAGGGGCACAGAATTGTTACTCAGGGACAGACACAGAATTGTTACTCAGGGACAGACACAGAATTGTTACTCAGGGACAGACACAGAATTGTTACTCAGGGACACAGAACCGTTACTTAGGGCCACAGAAACGTTACTTAGGGACACAGAATTGTTACTCAGGGACAGACACAGAATTGTTACTGAGGGACACAGAATTGTTACTGAGGGCCACAGAACCGTTACTTAGGGCCACAGAAACATTACTTAGGGACACAGAATTGTTACTCAGGGACAGACACAGAATTGTTACTGAGGGACACAGAATTGTTACTGAGGGACACAGAACCGTTACTTAGGGCCACAGAAACGTTACTTAGGGCCACAGAAACGTTACTTAGGGCCACAGAATTGTTACTTAGGGACAGACACAGAATTGTTACTGAGGGACACAGAATTGTTACTGAGGGCAACAGAACCGTTACTTAGGGCCACAGAAACGTTACTTAGGGAAACAGAATTGTTACTCAGGGACAGACGCAGAATTGTTACTGAGGGACACAGAATTGTTACTGAGGGACACAGAACCATTACTTAGGGCCACAGAAACGTTACTTAGGGCCACAGAAACATTATTTAGGGCCACAGAAAAGTTACTTAGGGCTACAGAAACGTTACTTAGGGCCACAGAACCGTTACTTAGGGCCACAGAAACGTTACTTAAGGACACAGAATTGTTACTCAGGGACAGACACAGAATTGTTACTGAGGGACACAGAACTGTTACTTAGGGCCACAGAAACGTTACTTAGGGACACAGAATTGTTACTCAGGGACAGACACAGAATTGTTACTGAGGGACACAGAATTGTTACTGAGGGACACAGAACCGTTACTTAGTACCACAGAAACGTTACTTAGGGACACAGAATTGTTACTCAGGGACAGACACAGAATTGTTACTGAGGGACACAGAATTGTTACTGAGGGACACAGAATTGTTACTCAGGGACAGACACAGAATTGTTACTCAGGGACAGACACAGAATTGTTACTCAGGGACAGACACAGAATTGTTACTCAGGGACACAGAATTGTTACTGAGGGCCACAGAATCGTTACTTAGGGCCACAGAAACGTTACTTAGGGACACAGAATTGTTACTCAGGGACAGACACAGAATTGTTACTGAGGGACACAGAATTGTTACTGAGGGACACAGAACCGTTACTTAGGGCCACAGAAACGTTACTTAGGGCCACAGAAACGTTACTTAGGGCTACAGAAACGTTACTTAGGGCCACAGAAACGTTACTTAGGGACACAGAATTGTTACTCAGGGACAGACACAGAATTGTTACTGAGGGACACAGAATTGTTACTTAGGGCCACAGAAACGTTACTTAGGGACACAGAATTGTTACTCAGGGACAGACACAGAATTGTTACTGAGGGACACAGAATTGTTACTGAGGGACACAGAACCGTTACTTAGTACCACAGAAACGTTACTTAGGGACACAGAATTGTTACTCAGGGACAGACACAGAATTGTTACTGAGGGACACAGAATTGTTACTGAGGGACACAGAATTGTTACTCAGGGACAGACACAGAATTGTTACTCAGGGACAGACACAGAATTGTTACTCAGGGACAGACACAGAATTGTTACTCAGGGACACAGAATTGTTACTGAGGGCCACAGAACCGTTACTTAGGGCCACAGAAACGTTACTTAGGGACACAGAATTGTTACTCAGGGACAGACACAGAATTGTTACTGAGGGACACAGAATTGTTACTGAGGGACACAGAACCGTTACTTAGGGCCACAGAAACGTTACTTAGGGCCACAGAAACGTTACTTAGGGCTACAGAAACGTTACTTAGGGCCACAGAAACGTTACTTAGGGACACAGAATTGTTACTCAGGGACAG
Source organism: Staurois parvus (assembly GCF_062004578.1). Classification (NCBI taxonomy): domain Eukaryota; kingdom Metazoa; phylum Chordata; class Amphibia; order Anura; family Ranidae; genus Staurois; species Staurois parvus. The sequence continues at coordinate 9,541,221 of NW_028317855.1, read as the reverse complement.
ACACAGAAATGTTACTGAGGGACACAGAATTGTTACTGAGGGACACAGAACCGTTACTTTGGGCCACAGAAATGTTACTTAGGGACACAGAATTGTTACTCAGGGACAGACACAGAATTGTTACTGAGGGACACAGAATTGTTACTCAGGGACAGACACAGAATTGTTACTCAGGGACACAGAATTGTTACTGAGGGCCACAGAACCGTTACTTAGGGACACAGAATTGTTACTCAGGGACAGACACAGATTGTTACTGAGGGACACAGAATTGTTACTGAGGGACACAGAACCGTTACTTTGGGCCACAGAAATGTTACTTAGGGACACAGAATTGTTACTCAGGGACAGACACAGAATTGTTACTGAGGGACACAGAATTGTTACTGAGGGACACAGAACCGTTACTTAGGGCCACAGAAATGTTACTTAGGGCCACAGAAACGTTACTTAGGGCTACAGAAACGTTACTTAAGGCCACAGAAACGTTACTTAGGGACACAGAATTGTTACTCAGGGACAGACACAGAATTGTTACTGAGGGACACAGAATTGTTACTGAGGGACACAGAACCGTTACTTTGGGCCACAGAAATTTTACTTAGGGACACAGAATTGTTACTCAGGGACAGACACAGAATTGTTACTCAGGGACAGACACAGAATTGTTACTCAGGGACACAGAATTGTTACTGAGGGCCACAGAACCGTTACTTAGGGACACAGAATTGTTACTCAGGGACAGACACAGAATTGTTACTGAGGGACACAGAATTGTTACTGAGGGACACAGAACCGTTACTTTGGGCCACAGAAATGTTACTTAGGGACACAGAATTGTTACTGAGGGACACAGAACCGTTACTTTGGGCCACAGAAATGTTACTTAGGGACACAGAATTGTTACTCAGGGACAGACACAGAATTGTTACTGAGGGACACAGAATTGTTACTGAGGGACACAGAACCGTTACTTAGGGCCACAGAAACGTTACTTAGGGCCACAGAAACGTTACTTAGGGCTACAGAAACGTTACTTAGGGCCACAGAAACATTACTTAGGGACACAGAATTGTTACTCAGGGACAGACACAGAATTGTTACTGAGGGACACAGAATTGTTACTGAGGGACACAGAACTGTTACTGAGGGACACAGAAATTTTACTTAGGGACACAGAATTGTTACTCAGGGACAGACACAGAATTGTTACTGAGGGACACAGACTTGTTACTGAGGGACACAGAATTGTTACTCAGGGACAGACACAGAATTGTTACTCAGGGACAGACACAGAATTGTTACTCAGGGACACAGAATTGTTACTGAGGGCCACAGAACCGTTACTTAGGGACACAGAATTGTTACTCAGGGACAGACACAGAATTGTTACTGAGGGACACAGAATTGTTACTGAGGGACACAGAACCGTTACTTTGGGCCACAGAAATGTTACTTAGGGACACAGAATTGTTACTCAGGGACAGACACAGAATTGTTACTGAGGGACACAGAATTGTTACTGAGGGACACAGAACCGTTACTTAGGGCCACAGAAACGTTACTTAGGGACACAGAATTGTTACTCAGGGACAGACACAGAATTGTTACTGAGGGACACAGAATTGTTACTGAGGGGCACAGAATTGTTACTCAGGGACAGACACAGAATTGTTACTCAGGGACAGACACAGAATTGTTACTCAGGGACACAGAACCGTTACTTAGGGCCACAGAAACGTTACTTAGGGACACAGAATTGTTACTCAGGGACAGACACAGAATTGTTACTCAGGGACAGACACAGAATTGTTACTGAGGGACACAGAATTGTTACTGAGGGACACAGAATTCTTACTCAGGGACACAGAATTGTTACTCAGGGACACAGAATTGTTACTGAGGGACACAGAATTGTTACTGAGGGACACAGAATTGTTACTCAGGGACAGACACAGAATTGTTACTGAGGGACACAGAATTGTTACTGAGGGACACAGAATTGTTACTCAGGGACACATAATTGTTACTGAGGGACACAGAATTGTTCCTGAGGGACACAGAATTGTTACTGAGGGACACAGAATTGTTACTGAGGGACACAGAATTGTTACTCAGGGACACAGAATTGTTACTGAGGGACACAGAATTGTTACTGAGGGACACAGAATTGTTACTGAGGGACACAGAATTGTTACTCAGGGACAGACACAGAATTGTTACTCAGTGACACAGAATTGTTACTCAGGGACACAGAATCGTTTAATTAAAGAGTATGTCAGACAACATGCAGAGGAGTGGCAGAGGAGGCAATGTTTTAGGATCGAGCAGACGTGGCAGCAGAGGAAGGGGTCGAGGCAGCACTAGTCGCAGCCAGAGGCCATTGCTCCCAGTGTCATCCAGCGGTCGTGTCTCCACCGACAACCCTGCCGTCATCGATTGGTTGGCTCGGTCGTCTTCCTCTTCCCAGGTCACCTCTGACACCTACAGCCAACGGTCGGTGGGTACGTCAGACACAACCGTTAGTTGGCATGGCCCGGGAGCAAGCCCACTGAAATCACGTGTCCTCGACCTGCCCCTGTCCTTTGGTGTTCCCTCACCAAGCGAAGTATCGCATGCTGTGGGCTCAGCCCCACTGTACAGTGAGGAAGAGCTAACTGAGGGCGGTCAGGAACGGGGGGAGACATCCGCCTCTTCAGCAGCCAGGCGAAGAAGTAGTGGTGAGGAGAGTGGCTCGGTAGCCGGTCTAGAGACAGGTCTGTCTCCTGACCCACACGCAGCCGAGGGGGCTAGTAGTGAGGCGGAGACCCTAATTGATGATGATGAGGCTGATCGCACTTGGCAGCCTCGTCGTCATCAGGCTATTCCTTCCGCATCATCAGGAGAAGAGGGTGGCAGCTTGGCAGCGAGCAAAACAGTCGGTGGGTTGCCCAGGAGGCAGCAGGGTCGCAGCAGTGTCAGTGGAGGAAAACGGCCACGGAGTAGAGCACCAGCTCCACTGCAGCCTACCGCCACGGCCAGTAGTGGTGCCGGTGTGCACGGAGGAAGTAGCAGTCAGCCAGTGAGGAGTATCGGAGGAAAAGTTTCCTACTCGGCGGTGTGGCAATTTTTCGTCAAGCCGCCCGAGGAAGTAAACGTAGCCGTATGTCGACTATGTGGCCAGAAAGTCAAGCGTGGCCAGGGGGCCCATGTTGGGACTACAGCGTTGCGGCAGCATATGCAGCGTCGCCATTTGGTGGCCTGGGAAAACCGTGATAAAGATACGGCGGTTCTGCCTGCCCCAGCCCCCGCTCCATCACCCGCTCCGTTACTTGCTCCATCACCCGACGTCAATCGCCCTCTATCAGCCAGTCAAGGCTCCAACACCTCTGCTGAGGGGAGTTGTCGCTCGTTGGCATATTCCGCTCGTTCAGATGCTCCTTCTCCTGCTACTCCTCTTCACGGATTCCGTCAGCAGTCTTTCTTGGAATCCGTTTCCAAGAGACAACAGTTTGCGAGCACGCACCCGACGTTGCAAAAGCTGAACGTCCTCCTGTCCAAGTTGCTGGTGCTGCAGTCCCTCCCTTTCCAAGTGGAGGACTCAGCACCTTTCCGAGAAATGATGGCTTGTGCCGCGCCGCGCCGCGGTGGAGAGTGCCAAGCCGTCATTTCTTCGCCAAAAAGGCAGTGCCAGCCCTGCATTCACATGTAGAAGAGATGGTGGGCCAGTCTTTGAGCATGTCGGTCTCTGCCAAAGTGCACGGCAGCGCCGACGTGTGGAGCTGTAACTACGGTCAGGGACAGTACATGTCATTTACGGCCCACTGGGTGAACGTGGTGCCGTCACAGCCGCACCAGCAACTTGGACAGGTCACGCCGCTTTTGCCTCCACGTTTGCACGTCCTTGGTCCACAAAAGATGTCCGCCTCTACCACCTCTTCTTCCTTCGTGTCCTCAGCCGCCACCCCCGTGCCAAGTCCCATTACCCGACCGGCATATCACATGTGCAGGGCGCAACGGTGTCACGCTGTGCTGCACCTGGTATGCCTTGGCGAATGTAGTCACACAGGGGAGGAACTTCTCAGTGTAATGAACAGAGAAATCGACAGATGGCTGTCTCCGCGCAAACTCAAAATCGGAACCATGTTGACCGACAACGGAAAGAACATGGTGTCTGCTCTGCGTCAAGGAAGGTTGTGCCATGCGCCATGCATGGCTCACGTGTTCAATCTGGTTGTCAAGCGGTTCCTAAAATCCACCATCCCACTGCAAGACATCCTTAAAATGTCACGTAAACTTTGCATGCATTTCAGCCATTCCTACACCGCAAAGCACACCCTCCTTGAGCTGCAGCGGCAGAACGGAATTCCACAGCATCGCCTAATCTGCGACGTTGCAACAAGGTGGAATTCAACCCTACACATGTTAGACCGCCTTTACGAACAGCGAAAGGCCATCACCGATTTCCTGATGTTACAAGCGGATAAAGGTACTCCCCTGTGTAACTTCGATGTCAGCCATTGGCAGCTCATGCGTGACACCTGCCGCTTGCTCAGGCCCTTTGAGGAGGCCACGCTATTCGTGAGTCGGCAGGACTATGGGATGAACGACGTCATTCCTCTGTTGCACGTCCTGGAACAAATGCTGTTAACAATGGCTGGTCAGGGTGCGGTAGACGTGGCGCACAGATCTCAACGCCACATGACCCCTGTGGGGGCAGGACAGGAAGAAGAGGAGGAGGTAGAGGAGGACATTGGTGCTCAGGAATTATTGAGTGAAATGGGTGGTTTTTCCACTCAGCGGACAGGAGTGGAGGAGCAGGAGCATCTGTTAGAGGAGGAGGAAGAGGAGACAGAGGACCCAGACGCACCGTGGCAGTATGCTGTGGAGATGGAGGCAGGGAGTCCCTCGCATTCCTTGGCACAAATGGCCCATAGCATGCTCGCTTGCTTGCGTAGCGACAGCCGAATAATAACCATCAGACAGAGGGATGACTTTTGGCTGTCCACCTTGTTGGACCCTCGCTACCGTTCAAAAATGGTGGCCTTTTTCACACCTGCTGAGAGGGAGGCCAAAATAAAGTACTATAAAAACCACCTATGTAGTCAGCTGGTCTCTGCCTTTCTGCGCCAACGTCCATCCTCAGACACTGTGGGCCCTGTGCGCTCGCGTTCCGCTGCCATGGCAGCAGGGGAGGGGTGGGGTGGTAGGAGCAGTGGCAGCTCCACCAGCAGCGGCTGCCTCAGTCTGCAGTCGATGATGAGTAGCTTTCTTCACCAGCGCAGTGAGGAAACTACTAACCAGCTGCAGCAGCAGCAGCATCAGGTGGACCTGGAGCAGGACCTCAAACAACAGGCTCGGGCCTACTTGGACAGCACCCTGCCAACCGAGGTAGACAATCCCCTTGACTACTGGGCAACGAAACTTGACCTTTGGCCCCAACTAGCTGAATTTGCCCTTGAAAGGCTGTCATGCCCGGCCAGTAGCGTGGCATCGGAGCGCGTGTTTAGTGCGGCAGGAGGTATTGTAACTCCGCGGAGGACACGACTGTCCACCCAAAGTGTGGAGAGACTCACGTTTGTGAAAATGAATCAGGTGTGGATTAGTCTGGATTTCAAACCACCAGTTCCTGAGACAACTGACTAAATCCGCCATGAATCATGCCCCAAACATGTGCCACTTTCAGGTCTCCTCACACTGCTGGTGTGTTCCATTTTTTGTCATAGGGTGCTGGCAGATTACGGGCCTCCCATAGCTGCTGCCAGGCCCGTAATCTGCCATGGGCCCCTGTACCGCCTCTTCATGCTGCTGCCAGGTCCAGAGTGTCTCATGGGTCCCTGTACGGCCTCCCATTGCTGCTGTCTCCATCGCCACACTCTGCCATGTGCCACTTTCAGGTCTCCTCACACACTGCTGCTGTGTTCCATTTTTTGTCATAGGGTGCTGGCAGATTACGGGCCTCCCATTGCTGCTGCCAGGCCCCTAATCTGCCATGGGCCCCTGTACCGCCTCCTCATGCTGCTGCCAGGTCCAGAGTGTGTCATGGGTCCCTGTACGGCCTCCCATTGCTGCTGCCAGGAGGCAGCAGGGTCGCAGCAGTGTCAGTGGAGGCAAACGGCCACGGAGTAGAGCACCAGCTCCACTGCAGCCTACCACCACGGCCAGTAGTGGTGCCGGTGTGCACGGAGGAAGTAGCAGTCAGCCAGTGAGGAGTAGCGGGGGCAAAGTTTCCTACTCGGCGGTGTGGCAATTTTTCGTCAAGCTGCCCGAGGAAGTAAACGTAGCCGTATGTCGACTATGTGGCCAGAAAGTCAAGTGTGGCCAGGGGGCCCATGTTGGGACTACAGCGTTGCGTCAGCATATGCAGCGTCGCCATTCGGCGGCCTGGGAAAACCGTGATAAAGATACGGCGGTTCTGCCTGCCCCAGCCCAGGGTTCCATTTTGTCATAGGGTGCTGGCAGATTACGGGCCTCCCATTGCTGCTGCCAGGCCTTAATCTGCCATGGGCCCCTGTACCGCCTCCTCATGCTGCTGCCAGGTCCAGAGTGTCTCATGGGTCCCTGAACCGCCTCCCATTGCTGCTGTCTCCATCGCCACACTCTGCCATGTGCCACTTTCAGGTCTCCTCACACTGCTGGTGTGTTCCATTTTTTGTCATAGGGTGTTGGCAGATTACGGGCCTCCCATTGCTGCTGCCAGGCCCGTAATCTGCCATGGGCCCCAGTACCGCCTCCTCATGCTGCTACCAGGTCCACAGTCTCTCATTAGTCCCTGTACGGCCTCCCATTGCTGCTGTCTCCATCGCCACACTCTGCCATGTGCCACTTTCAGGTCTCCTCACACTGCTGGTGTGTTCCATTTTTTGTCATAGGGTGCTGGCAGATTACGGGCCTCCCATAGCTGCTGCCAGGCCCCTAATCTGCCATGGCCCCTGTACCGCCTCCTCATGCTGCTGCCAGGTCTAGAGTCTCTCATGGGTCCCTGTACGGCCTCCCATTGCTGCTGTCTCCATCGCCACACTCTGCCATGTGCCACTTTCAGGTCTCCTCACACACTGCTGGTGTGTTCCATTTTTTGTCATAGGGTGCTGGCAGATTACGGGCCTCCCATTGCTGCTGCCAGGCCCGTAATCTTCCATGGGCCCCAGTACCACCTCCTCATGCTGCTGCCAGGTCCAGAGTCTCTCATGGGTCCCTGTACGGCCTCCCATTGCTGCTGTCTCCATCGCCACACTCTGCCATGTGCCACTTTCAGGTCTCCTCACACACTGCTGGTGTGTTCCATTTTTTGTCATAGGGTGCTGGCAGATTACGGGCCTCCCATTGCTGCTGCCAGGCCCGTAATCTGCCATGGGCCCCCGTACCGACTCCTCATGCTGCTGCCAGGCCCGTAATCTGTCATGGGCCCCTGTTGTCGCTTGTTGGCATATTCCGCTCGTTCAGATGCTCCTTCTCCTGCTACTCCTCTTCACGGATTCCGTCAGCAGTCTTTCTTGGAATCCGTTTCCAAGAGACAACAGTTTGCGAGCACGCACCCGACGGTGCAGAAGCTGAACGTCCTCCTGTCCAAGTTGCTGCTGCCAGGCTCGTAATCTGTCATGCGCCCCTGTACCGCCTCCTCATGCTGCTGCCAGGTCCAGAGTGTGTCATGGACCCCCGTACCGACTCCTCATGCTGCTGCCAGGCCCGTAATCTGTCATGGGCCCCTGTACCGCCTCCTCATGCTGCTGCCAGGTCCAGAGTGTGTCATGGGTCCCTGTACGGCCTCCCATTGCTGCTGCCAGGCCCGTAATCTGCCATGGGCCCCCGTACCAACTCCTCATGCTGCTGCCAGGCCCGTAATCTGTCATGGGCCCCTGTACCGCCTCCTCATGCTGCTGCCAGGTCCAGAGTCTCTCATGGGTCCCTGTACGGCCTCCCATTGCTGCTGTCTCCATCGCCACACTCTGCCATGTGCCACTTTCAGGTCTCCTCACACTGCTGGTGGGTTCCATTTTTGTCATAGGGTGCTGTATGGCCTCCCATTGCTGCTGCCTCCACCACCACACTGTGGCTCCACACTCTGGTTTTGGTCCCGTGACTGCCCAAATGAGTGAAGTGTGCGGTGATTCTAAGATCGACGGCACTCATCTGCATGTCATACTGACTGACAGTATTATTTCTCTTCCCCAGCAGACTCCAAGGGCATTTAAATTAAAGGTACAGTGTTCTGCACTAATATAAAGGCTCTCTGAAGCCTAGAAACACCCTTTTAAAAGTTAAATTCGCAGCGAATATATTCGACTCGAATCGAAATTTTTTCACGAATTCGCCGAATCAGTCGAATCGAATTTTTGAATAATTCGCTCATCTCTAGTAGCTATGCTAAATGTACAGATGGCAATTTTAAAGATGTATTAACATGTAAGCATAATATTAAAGTATATTTTATAAGTGTTATGCGGGTTCACACTATCATTTATCTCATATATGGTTGATATCATTTGGGGCATGGAGATTGGTGATTAGAGAGGAATATATCCCTGTGGCAGTGAGGATCTTCCTATTGGAGTATATTTACCACATCATCCTACCTAAGGATTGCAAGCTTTATGATTTTTGATATCTGGTAAGGGTATTCAATCTGCACACTCTAGAAGTGTACACCTTTTTTCACGGTTTTTGAATGATTTTTCACAGTACTGTTTTCACTGGCACGTTGTACACGGTTGTTCACTTTTTTGCACCATTAGTGATCACGTGTGGTTTTGTGATTATATCACAGGGGTTTATTTAATTTTTGCAAAAGATAATGCACTATATGAGTTTTTTGGGGGGTTTTTAGGTATTTGGTCCGGTCACTTGAGAAGTTTTTTACAACAAGGAGTTTTGGACTTTTTGAAGGACTTCAATTTTCTGTATGATTATATGGACTTTGATGGACACTACATTTATTGATTTATTAGGATATGATAATATTGTGATTTGTTTGAGCACTAACTTTTTGAGAGGGAGCATAACAATAATATTTTGGTAAAATTCAAAGCTGCCATGGTCTAGGTAAGTGAGAGATAAGCACATTTGGATGGCTTAGGTGGAAATGACATTAGTAGGACTTCTATTTATTATGAAAAGTGGAATTATGCCTGAAAAGGTGAACTTAGCCTTTAAGCAAAGAAAACCTCAAAGAGCACCATAGCTTCACACCCTTTCTGCCTATAATGAATGGGCCTTAAAATGTAGATTACAGTGTGAAGTAAGCTAGCAAAGCAACAGTAAGCAGAGAGCGATATCCGCTCTCCATCCTAAATCAGGCCTTATGATTTATTGTTTAGAAAACATAATAATACAATTTTCTGGTAGCACAAGTATTAAACAATTGATACAAATGCCGTTAGGGTTAAAGGGTGTTTGATATTTAGTGATTTCTGTGGTCAAACATGCCGAGCTAATTTTTCCATTTCTTTTTTTATGTACAATATTGGAGATATGTCAAGAAAAAAAAGGGTTTACACAGCTGAAAAATATGGACAAGACGAAAGTGGAATGAGTCAGTATTATAGATTCTGCACTCATAAGTAAAACCTTGAATCTGAAATGATTTATGATCCTGGATATATGACATTGGGTTAAAGTGAGTGTAATTGAAAAAGGTATAAGCGCATTATCTACTAGTATATTATCCTGCCTTTCAGGCGCTATAGCCAGTTAATTCAGTTTTGGCACAGAACCAATACATGTCTAATTTTTAACATAACTGTACCCCCTCTTCCTATAAAGTCTTATAACTTTATTAAAGGGTTATTTCAAAAATCTTAAAAAAAAAAAAAGTGCCAATTCGTTTCTCTCTCTTCTACTCCACCTGAATACTGTTTTTTGAAGAGGTCTTTACAGTAATGAGCTAAAGTTAGTAATACTATTTAAAATGGAATTCCATACAACTATACAAATTCACTCTTTACTTTAACTGTATTAGTAATGAAAAATATTGTACTATTTATTAATATTTATGTTTTTAAATTACACAGATTACAAACCGTTTCTGTGTATAATAATTTCCCATAATATATCAAAACATTATAAAATAATTAGCACTTCACCTCACAACCACCAGTCAGGGTGTGCTCTGTAAGACAATTAAAACTTCAAAAACATATTTATAAATATAGAAAAAATCCTTTATTGCTGTAATATAATTCTTTGTAAAATTAACTTCTGCTAAGTTAACAATATGGGCAATTCTCCTTACATCTCAAGAGGGAGTGTATCTGCCAACTATAGAAATATTATATATATTAATTACTAAAGACGTGCACAACAGAATTTTTTTTTTCTTATTTCAGTTTCATTTGTCAAGTAAATAATTTTGTTTTGTCATAATCAATATGTTAGAATGGTTCCTTTTCAGAACAATTTGTTATTTTGGGAGAGTATATATTTGTTGTTCCAAGTTTGTATTTTCAGAAGTTCTGTTATTCTTTTGTTATTTCAGAAGATTGGCTATATGCCTGTTAGTCCAACCCACAAAGAAATGGAATGAGCTGATTGGACAATTTCAACTGGAATTGCGAGCATCCGAAAGTAACAAATGGAATTAATTTAATTTTTGATTCATTCATTATGTTATGATTCAGAGATTCTGGTGGATCCACCTCCATCCAACCCAAACACAATAAGAAGTAATTGTTGTTTTTTTCACTTTTAAGGTAAATGTATTAATAAATATGGATGGTCATGAATATATGCAGCACAGTGCATTATTTGTAAAATTCTGACACATACGAGGTGGTATCACAAAATCTCAAGAGTTTTGCAACACACCAACATGACAGCACAAGGCTGCATGCTCAGTCACAAGAAGCACTGACTTCATAAGTCAGTGTGCCAAAAGACATTGTCCTGTGTACATTAAGAACTGTGAAACTGGTGCTATTCTGACCACGTGTATTACCACATTTGCTATTTCATCATGAAAAGCAAGTTAGAGCAAACATGAAATGTGAAAGACACCCAAGTTTCAACATGAAGGACAGGTCATCCACAGCTTGCTGACAAAGTTCTTGGTAGACTTTGACGTAGTGTTCCTTCTGTTCCTGGGTCAGCAGCCAGGGGACTGGGAACCTGGCTACTCAAAACACCTCGAATGACTGATTGCAGCATCACCATAAACTTGCCAAATCATGTCAAACATCTCTGTGGCAGATTTGATCAGTTTCACGCAGAATTTCATGATTGCGCTTTGCTCTAACTTGCTGTCCATGATGACGTGGTAACATATGTTGTCAGAATAGCACAGGTTGCACAGCTAGACAATGTCTTTTGGCACACTGACTTATGAAGGCCAGTGCTCCCCTCCCTGTGACTGTTCATGCAGCCTTGTGCTGCTGTCATGTTACAAAACTAGTCTCAAAACTTTTTGATACCACCTCGTACATTCTTTTGTGCACTTTATCTGTTTTGTGCACCTTGTGAGCCAATGGTTTGGACCTAACTTTGGCTGTTCAAGCGTTCAATTGAATGCTGAAACTTTTGCCCATTCGCTTCCAGTTTGGAAGGAGCCCAAAATCATATATAGAAGCAGTATTTCTACAGCTTCTTTATATGACAGCATCCCAATATCAATGGTTGCTGAGGAAGCAGCCAGTGCTTGCACCCGCTGCATCAATATGAACCACTGATGTCACTGGCAATATCTGGCAATGTAATCATAGTGGTGAGGACAGTGATGACATCGCTGCCCAATTATAGCCACTAACTACATGTGTTGCTATGGCTATTTTAGTGATTTATATGGCATAAATATAAGACTGATACATTTAATTACATGTATTGTTTTTAAAAGCTAGGCTTCCCCTAATCATGTGCTGATGAACTTGTTGGACTGGTTTATTAGCTCAGGACAGGAAGAGAACTAGTCAGGTCAAGTTGGGGGAACTAGTCAGGGACCTGAATGGACAGCATATCCTGATATGCAAATGAATAACAGAAAGCAGTCTATGGGTACGATGTGTCTTTAAATTTCTCTTCATTATGAAGGATAGAAGCAGTGAGATCCTCCTCTGCCAAATATTGTTTATTTTGACAAGCCACATGGATATTGATGATGAGGTAGTTTATTTCCACATTGCTGAGATACAAGTGTGGGCAATAGTGAGCACACAAACTGTCAGGGACAATTTGCAGCTTACCAGTGAGATCTGATTCATACAGTATGTAGTAAAAAAAAAACTAAGCCAGCTGTGGTGAACTGTATCAACTTCCAAACTTCTCACCAGAAGGGACACATTTTTGGACATTTAAAAATGTGAAGTAGTGTGCCTGGTTGAGAAATGCATACAAATGGAATGTCTGTTGGAAAATTTTATTAAGTAGGGTCAGGAGGAGGTACCGGCATGAAGCAGCTTAACCTCCCTGGCGGTATGATTATTTCAGATTTTTGGTGCTGAAAGCGGTACCATTATTTTGCATGGAAATATGTAGTTTTTTTATTGTAGGCTGTAATATTTAGGAATAACTCACTGAAATCTGTCCGAACAAGAGTCTATTAAACATCCCGGGTATGATAAAATTTGAAACACAAAATCATAAATTATAATTTAATAAATAATCATAAAAAATTATAATATAATAATAATACATTTAATTCAATAATATAATCAAACCAAAAACACTGAAAATGGAAATATAGCGCCAAGTTCTCACATCACTGAGCAAAGTCGCAAAATTGTTTTCAGTGTCTGATGATGAATTTCTCCACGAATCATTATCACTCAATTCTGCAAGTGGTTCTAATTTACTATTGCTGTTCTCTAGCCGGTCTAAAACCGCTTTTGACCTAAAGGGACGCTTTTTGGACGCCATGGACTTTTCTAAGTTTCCAGGCAGAAAGAACAGTCAAAATGCAGACAGGGGACAGGACAAAGCACTAGGGACAAAATGTATGTGAAATGGTTTGAAACAGCAATGTTTTACTATGTAACATTCGTTTTGAAGAAAATGACATTTTTTTAAAATTTTCAAATTTCCCGCCGCCGCCGCCCGTACATCCCGACGTCATAGGGACCAGAACACAGAAGCCGGATGCCGGCATCAGCCAGAGGAGATGGCCGGGGATGCTGCAGGGGACACATCGTGGGAGCAAAGGACAAGGTAAGTGCTGCAGGGACTCCCTATGCAGCGCCGCATGGTAAGCCCGAGTGTAGCTCGGGGTCACCGCTTTTGGTACAGAAACTTTACCCCGAGCTACACTCGGGAATACCGTTAGGGAGGTTAAAGCATTGTTCCTGGTATTTATTTGCAATAGATGTGTCAGGGATCCAAGTATGACCAGAGGTGTGTGGACTGACACAGGGAATGGCAGGCTTCAGGAGTGATGCAATAAGAATATAATTTATTAGGAACTACACGAGTATACAAGGGCACAGTACAAACAAAACCAAACCTCCAACTAATGTCAGTATGTTCAGGAACACAGACAGGCATAGTCAGGCTGGAAAGGTAGAGTGGTTAGGCAGGCCGGGTCAGGAACAAATCGGGCAGACAAGGTACAAAAGGAGCAGGCAGGAGAAAGGTCAGGAATAGCTGGGGTCGGTGCAGGCGGAGTTCGATCAGTGTCAGAGTCAAGCAGAGGAAACAGGCAGGCAGACGACAGGACCAGGTACAGGGGCTCATGGGAAACAACACCAAGGTGCTGATTGCAGGCCTGGCCCTGCCTAAATACACCTCCTGCAATCAGCCTCAGGTGATGGCTTGATTACAGGAGTGAGATCCTGGCTGCTAAAAGCACCCACTGTCAAGCACTGGTACTGCAGCCCACAGAGCAAGTGAGCCACAGCACCACCAGTGGTGAGTCCATTCCAGACACCGTGTGGAGAGGCTGTGTTGGACTGTGCTCTGCTAAGCCCCAGGTAGGCCCGAGAAGCCTGGGGCTAAAGTGACCTGCCCAGCCCAGGTAGGATGGTGGATCCTGGGTCTGGGTCCAGCGAGGAGAAGGCCCTGGAGGGGCCTAGTACGGGCCTCTCTTTTCCACCAGTAGAGGACCTGGGAACAGCCCCTAGGAAGGGGGAAGTTTACTCTGCCTACCGGGACCGCGTGGCCGCTCGGGCCAGGTTAGTAGAGAAGGAGGAAGCCAAGCTCCAGAAGCTGACTCCGGATCTAAAGAAACTCTGGTCATTCTACGACCGTGTATGGTCTACAAAGCGGCAGGCCATGAAACCGAGCCTGCAGGCGCTGGAATTATGTGTGTCCCAGCAGGGGAGGTATGTGGTGGTGCTGCAGCACAAGAGCGGCTTCCTAAGTGAAAAGTATCTGAATGAAGCAAGATTTAAGGCCGCAAGAAGCCGCAGTGTTGCGGCTATGTGGGGTCCGGTGGAGGAGGCCTCCTCGGTGGAGGAATTGTCGGGGGAGTTGCCGGTGGAAGGTGAGCAGGAGCAAGGGCAGGCTGAGCCCGCAGCATCCTCAGAGAAAATGGCGCCTAAAATAGAAGACAGCGTGGTCGCGGGATCGTCAGAGTCCCTCCCCCCTGGGCAGCAGCCTGTGGATTGGGGGACCCAGGTGGAGGAGGCGGAGTTGGCGGGCGGATTGCGGTTCGTGGCAGAGGCGGTGCCGGAACTGCTTGGAGCAGACTTCCGGTTTACATCTGAGGACTCGGAGGAAGAGACCGGAAGTGACATCATCCCCCACAAGCCGGCCAAGCTGGTGGTGAAAGAGCGTGCCGCCTTTGTCATGCTGCAACGCATCCCCAAGGACGTGCTGGCAAAGACAGGTGAGCCGCTGTCTGTACAGAAGAAGGACTCTGCTGAGTGTGTTGGTGAGATGGTTGTGGACACTAAGGTAGTGGGTATAACGCCTGCAAATTTGTATGAGGTACAGGTTTGCCCTACAGTCCTGACTAATGGTGTTTCCCCTCCGGTGGTGGTCCCGCTAGGCCCCGCCCCTTCAGGGGGCATAGTGGCCTCTGGTGTGCAACCAACAGGTCCCCCGGTTTTTCCTCGGGGGGCTCCGGGTTCTCAGGTCCAGGCTCCTGTGGGTCAGGCTCAGGTGGGTTCTCCTGCTGGTGTGGGTGGTCCCCAGCCCCGGGCTCCCCTAGGTCCTGGCTCATCTGCGTCTGCCCCTTCAGTTGCTGCTGCTGTTGTGGCAGCTTCCCCTGGTCATGCCCCCTTGGTGGTAAGTGCCCCTGAGGCTAGATCAGGGCTCAGTTACTCTGCCGCAGTTAGGGGAGGTCAGGGGTCAGTGGGATCGGCCCGAGCAAGGGCAGGTAACCTACCCACTTCCGCCGCAAGGCGAAATGTTGTTCAGCTCAAATGGTCAGGGGAGGGTCCCCTCCCTTTGCAGGAGAGAGGTCATAGACCGGATATTAGAAATGGGCTTCCGTGCCATGGATATTTTCGTGTTCATTGCTCCAGTTGGTACTGGAGAATATGACGTGTCCTTCATGCGGCCGGAATTGTTGGACCTCTTTTGGCAGAGGTATGAGGCCACTTTTGTCACCAGCCCTAGCTGGGTGGGCCTAACCCCGAGGCTCGTCTCTCGCCAGTCCCTGATTGAAAAAATAACGGTGCTGGTGAGAAATGAATTTATCCCAGCATCAGATATTGTGGTCTGGCTAAGCAGATATGGGGATGTGATGGGGCCCCTTGGGAAGATCAATGATGAGAGGGGAATATGGACAGGTGGGTGGATGACCACCGTCCGCTTAAAGGTGGTTGGAAATGTGCTCCAGCACATTCCCTCTTCCGCTTTTCTAGGAAAGGACCGCCTGATAATTTTTTATGCGGGTCAGCCGAGGGTCTGCCACCGGTGTGGGGGCAAGGGGCATTTTGCGGCCACCTGCCCCGTCATTAGATGTTCCCTGTGTCAGGAAATAGGACACCTGGCCAGGGACTGCAATGTCATCCGATGCAATCTCTGCGGGGAGCTCGGGCATTCATACAACCAGTGCCCGGAGGCCCTCCACAACCTTCCGGTGGAGGAGCTTGAAGCAGAGTTGGATCGGATAGATGCTGAAGAGGCGGAGGCGGCTTTGGAGAGAGCGACTTTGGTTGCTGTGGTGGCCCTTGTGAGGGAAGGGGAGGTTTCTGTGGCCCCTCCTGTCTCTGTCCCCCCTGTTTTGTCTACCCCTTTGAAGTCCCCTGTTGTTCCCCCTTGTGTGCCGGTTCCTCCTCCCAGGAGTAAGAAACAGCTGAGGGAGGCTGCTAAAGGGGCTGGGATGGCTGAGGCTAGGTCTAGTCCCTCAGTGTCTGCTCCCCCCGTGCTCTTGCAGCTGTGGCGGAGTGGGAAGCCCAGTAGGGAGTCCCGGGAGTCCCAAGGTTCTGCTCCAGTAGGGGCTCAGGTGGAGGAGGGGTGGTCCCTGGTGGGTAGGCGGAGTAAGCCAGTTTTGTCCTCAGCGGGGTCAGTGTCCTCTTTAGAGGTGGGGGATGTGGCCCTGGGGAATAGGTTTGGGGCTTTGTCGGGGGAGGAGGAGGGGTCAGGTGATCCCGCTTCCCCGATGGAGGACGAGGATGCTGGGGGGTCTCTTAAGAGAGTGAGGGACCCTGCCAAGAAAGTCAAGAGGAGGATTAAGAAACGTCCCTCTCAACTACCTTAATGGCAGTTCCCGCTCCAATAAAGGTGGCAACTATTAATGTTGCCAGCCTACAGTCTGTAAGAGCGAAAGAAACAGCCTTATTTTTGCTCAGTGGGATGGAAGCTGATGTTTTCTTTTTGCAGGAGACCAGGTTGTCCAGCTTGGCCAATATACATCTGGCTAAGCGTGAGTGGAGGCGTGGGCCCTCCTACTGGTCTCTTGCGGCTCAGCATTACAGCGGAGTTGCGGTGCTTTTTACTGGCATGGTAACGTCCCGGCGGGTAATTGAGGTAGAGATTGGAAGATGTCTGATCCTGGATGTCCTTGTGGGGGGGCAGGAGTTGCGGCTGATAAACATTTACGGGCCGCAGTCCAAGTGGGACAGTAAGTGCCTCTTCACAAGGATCAAACCTTTCCCTTTTTACGTCCCGGCTGGTGGTCTTTGGAGGAGATTTTAATACTATCACTAGGCCCAAGGACAGGAAGGGCTTCAATTACAGGCTGGGATATGATAGCGTTTTTCTAAATGCTATAGTCAGGGAAGCAGGTCTGGTAGACGCCTTGGTTAAAAGCAGCCCAGACAGCACTGGTTTCACTTTCAGGAGAGGTAACAGTCAGAGTAGGATAGACAGTTTTTTTTAAGGAGAACTCTACCTTCTCGGCACCTGTGTGTCGGGCGGTGGAGTTTTCCGATCACCTTATGCTATCTGTGACTTTGAATGTTTCAGACACGCCGCTGAGAGGGAAGGGCATCTGGAGAATGAATTCGTCTCTGCTGGAAGATGAGGAGGTGAGACGATCTTTCGTGGAGTTCTTTCAGGCTCAGGAGACGGTGCTGGATTTCTGCGGCAGTAAGTCTGAGTGGTGGGAGCTTACCAAAGTGCGGATCAGCAGGTTTTTCAAGGCCTTAGGTAAGAAAAGGCAGTTTAATCAGTATATCGCCTACCAACGGTTGCGGAGGAAGCTCGACCGCCTTGTTTCTAGCGGTGGAGATTCGGGGGCAATCTCGGAGGTGAAGCTTCTTCTCAGGAAGTACCAGTATGATCGGCGTGCCTCTTTGGTTCTGGAGAGGGATTATGGGAAATACCACTTGCCTGACCCTTTCCAGAACTGCAAACAGAGTGCAGCAATTAAAACGGTCTCTGTTCTGAGAGATAGTACGGGGTCCCTGACAAGATCCAGGTCAGGAATTATGGAGGTCTCCAGGTCTTCCTATGTGGACTTACTGGGTGAAAAACGCCTCGACCGGACAAGGATGCTGAGCTTTTTGGAGTCTACGCCAGATCTGGAAAGTAATGTCCCACCGGCGGGTTTGACTGGGGAAATTACTGTAGAGGAGATGGCCAGGGCCATTGATAGTCTGGCCATTAAGAAGACCCCTGGGCCGGACAGTTTGACAGCCGAGTTTTTCAAAACCTTTAAATCTTGCCTGGCACCTCGCCTCGCGGAGGTTTACAATTGCTGTCTGGATGAGGGATCCCTCCTTCCATGAGGCAGTCTGCAGTAATTCTCTTGTCAAAGGGTAAGGATCCTTCGGCTATTGAGAACTGGTGCCCCATAAGCCTCCTCAATGTCGATAGAAAGGTTCTGGCAAAGATCTTGTTCTGGCGCTTGTCGTCAGTGGCAGACGGTTTGCTTTCTCGTCAGCAGCATTGCTCTGTCCAGAGCAGGAGTACCTTCACAGCGGTGTTAGCTGCTCGGGAGGCCCTGGAGCGGTGTAAGGCTGAAGGATGGGGGAAGTTCTTGCTGGCGGTGGACCAGGCAAAGGCCTTTGATAGAGTCAATCATGAGTACCTCTGGCATCTCCTGGACCGGTACGGTTTGGAGGGGAGGTTCATTGGCTGGCTGAAGACGTTGTACAGGGAGGATGAGAGCTTCATGTTGGTGAATGGCTGGGTTGGGAGGCCCTTTGGGGTTGGATCCGAGGTGCGCTGGGGTGCCCGCTGAGCCCCTTGCTCTATGCCTTTGCCATCGACCCTTTCGTCAGGAGGTTAGATGGTGGGGCGGTGAGCGGGGTGCCGGTGGGTGCTACTGGGGAGTCGCCTCTGAGAATCATAGCTTATGCTGATGAAGTTTCTGTTTTCATCTCTGGACCGGAGGAGGCGCAGGAGGTGGTTTTGGTGATGGATCAGTATGCCGAGGCATCAGATTCCAAGGTCAACCAGGATAAATGTGAAGTTCTCTGGATGGGTAGGGAGGGTGAGAGCTTCTCACTCCCGGACACCTTCCCGGTGCCTCAGCAGAGTATCAAAGTTTTGGGCATTAATTTCGGCCCTGCTGAATACAGCAAGTTAAATTGGGAAACCAAACTGTCGGATGTCGAGGTCAAAGTGAGATGCTGAAAGGGGTGGCGGCTCTCCTTGAAGGAAAGGGTTGATTTGATCAAGACTTTCCTGCTCCCCATCTTTTTATACGTCAGCTTTGTTTGCCTCTTGCCAGAGTCGCTCTATACAAGGATCTACAGCTGTTTCTTCCAGATGTTATGGGTGAATCGGTTGACCCTCGTCTGGAGGGATGTGACCCACTCATCCAGGCGGGAGGGTGGCCTAGGTATGATCAACCCAGTGATTTTCTTCTCTCTGAAGTTCCTGAAGCATAATCTTGGTAGCATGTTGGTTGAGAGACCACCTGCATGGGTAGGACGGTTCCAGATCTGGTTTGGACCCTTTCTGAGCAGTTGGGAGAGTGGTGGGCCAGTGAGAAGCCTGCGGGTTAAGCATGGCAAGCTCCCAGATTATGTGGCCCCGTGCCTGTAGTTACTCCGGCGGTGGCATGTGACTGCGGAGGAGGTCAGGTCCCTTCCCAGGAGACTCCTGGGTGAGAGGATTGTGGCGACCGCTTTCCATGCGCCGTTGGCCTTGAGAGATTGCCCAGACCATGTTATGAGGGAGGGTCTGCGTTTGATAAATCTGGAACGGATCCCCTTGAAATTGAGGGACCAGGCCTGGCTCGCCTTCCATGGCAGGCTTTACGTGAGGGGCAACATGAAGTACCGTCCTCCGGATGACCGTAGTTGTCCGAGGTCGGAGTGCCGGGGTGAAGTGGAGACTATGGACCACTTCTTGCTTCGGTGCCCCTTTAACGTTGAAGTGTATCAACAGGTGGGTGGGGCTCTGGGTGTTCCTTTCCTCCATCGCATGTCTTATGCGGAGTGGGTGTATGGAGCATTCAAAGGTCGCTCGGGTTTTGATTTGGATACTCTGTTTTTAGTCAGTTTAGTGGCCCGGTACTACACATGGTTGGCACGGTGTCAGGTATCCATTCGGCAGAAAATCCTTCCTGTTCAGGTGGTGGTGAGTGACATCCTTGGTGAGGTTGGGAAAACTCGGAGCCTTGAGAAAGACAGGCTGCGGCAAAGGGCTTGGATGGAGGCGTGGAGGAACATCAAGCCTGTGGCTGCTGTCTGTTGATCTCGGGTGGTGGGATCTGTCCATGGCTTCTGCCTCTTTCACCCCCCTAGATTTTGCAGATAAGGTCTTTTTGATGAAAGGTTGGCAGGGGTAGGGCACTGAAGGTCTACGGGTTTCTTAATCCTTCTCTTACAGTGTGATTGTTATTGTCTTCTTATTTATTTTTATTGTATAGTTAGGCCATAATGGTCATATGCAGCAGTTATATATGGAAATTGCATGAGTCTGTCGGTTCTATAGGAATCTGAAACAGCGGTTGCTGTTCTTTTGGCCATAAGGGCCTGTATATAACTGTGTGTGAGTTTCCCTTTCAGGAACTGGACTTACATTTTGGGCCGTAAAGGCTAAGTTTATTATGTTTTTTTTGTTCTCCAAGGACTTTGGACATTTTTTGTTTTAGTTCATGTGTTATGTTTGTATTTATTTACATATTTATATTTTTGTATAAAAAAAAGGTTACTGGTGGTTATTTATGACACAATACATATCAATAAATATCTCCATTCCTGACGAGGCGTGTGTGAGGAGTGCTCTGTGTCTACCACATGCCTATTGTGAGACCAGGGGCTGGATTTCTCTCCCTGCCCAGGAGGGATGAGCAGCCCTGGGCAGGAATCAGGTGGTGGGGGCCCCTCTGAGGGTCCTAGTACTGATCCCCTCATTCCAACTGGGGATATGGGAAAGGGCCCGAGGAAGGGGGAGCCTTATGCGATTTATAAGGATCGCAGGAGTGTCTGTGTGGGTCGTATTGCCCGTGAAGAGGAAAAGCTGTGCAAGCTGAAAGCGGAGATCAAAAAGTTCCGTGTTGCATATGACAGCTTATGGAGCAGTAAGCGAGTGGCTTTGAAGCCTGACTTAGAAAAGTTGGAGCAGAAGCTGCGGGTCCAGAGCCGGATTGTGTCCACCCTGAAGGCTGCCGGCGAGGAGCCGTGTCGTCGTCATCCCTGGACAAGCCGGCGGGAGAGCCGGCCAGCATGAAGGAAGAGCCGCCAGAGGGTCCCGTGGCGGACGTGCAGAGCCAGGTGGCCGGGATGTCTGTGGGAGAGTCGGAGGAGGTGAGGGGTACCACGGAGCTTGTCCCCCCGGGGCAGCGGCCACCTGACTGGGGGTCACAAGTGAAATCGCTGAGGCATCAGGAGCTATCGAGTTTGTGGAGGAGGTGGAGTCCCCGCTGCAGGGGCGCCATTTTCAGTTTGGATCGGAGGACTCTGATGTGGAGGAGATCGGGGTCCCCAAGCCATTGAAGCCAAAAATTGTAGAGAAAGCGGTTTATGTCAAACTGCGGAGGCTACCGGAAAAGGAGCTGGCCAATGTGCGGGGTCACCAGGCGGCCGGTTCACTGCCGGGCACGGGCAGTGTGGAGGTGCCACCGGCTGAAGGTCTAGAGGACTCAGTATGGGACATGGTGGTAAATATGGTATCTGATAAAAACATATGCAATGTGTCTGTGCCTGTCCCCCCTGGCCCCTCCTTGCTGTACAGGGGTCTGCTTCCGGGGTGCCGGTGTCTGTCCTTGGGGCTCCGTCCGTTGTCCCGGTTCTCCCCTGTCATGGGTCTGGTGTGGCTGTAGATGTTACTGGTGCCCCTAAGTCTGGCTTGGCCTCTGTTGGGGCTGGTGGGGTGGAGGAGGTCAGTGTACCAGTGTTGGGCCCCGGTGCGGGTGATAGCATCAATGGTGTTACTTCTGGTACCCCTGTGTTTGCGGGGAAGGATAGTGTGGTGGTTGCTGGTAAATCTGTGTTGGGCCCTAATGTTGGGGCTCAGGGTAAAGGGATGGCCCCTGGTGGGGTTAGGAGTTATGCAGCAGCGGTCAGTGCCCCTATGTCCGGCCCTGTCTCTGAGGATCCAAGTTATGCTGCAGCCCTGAGGGGGGCTAGGCTGTTGATGGGTCATCCAGGGGAAGTGAGGCCTGGGTCCGCTCCCCAATCAGTCAAACGAAGGAACGTGGTCCAGCTTAAATCATCCGGGCAGGGTTCCCCTCCCAGTAGGAGGGAGGTAGTAGATCACCTGTTGGAAATGGGCTTCAAGACAGGTGACATATTTGCCCTTATTGCCCCTGTAGGGTCAGGGTAATATGATGTTTCTTTTGTTAGGAGTGACATGCTGGATGTCTTCTGGCAGAAATATGATGACAGATGGAAGGGATCGGAGAGGTGGGCGGGGCTTGTCCCCAGGGTAGTATCAAGGCAGCCTTTGGTGAAGAACATCACCATCTTAGTAAGGAACGAGTCAATTCCTACAGCAGACATCATGGTCTGGTTGCAGCGATATGGGGAGGTCCTGGGGCCCCTTAGGAAAATAAATGATGACAGGGGGATTTGGACGGGTGGGTGGGTGGTCGGTCACTATGAGGCGAGGTGTTTCAGATAACATGGTGAAGCATCTTCCCTCCTCGGCCTTCATAGGTCATGATAGATTAATTATTTTTTATGCAGGGCAGCCTAGACTGTGCCATAGGTGTGGGAGTAAATCCCACTTTGCCTCCTCATGTTCAGTCTTGCGTTGTTCCCTTTGTAAGGAGGTGGGCCATGTTGCGCGTGATTGCAACCTGATTCGGTGCAATTTGTGTCTGCGGTTAGGCCACTCTTACTCGCAGTGCCCGGAGGCTCTGCATAACCAGACAGAGGTGGTGGAGGAGTTAGCAAGGATGGAGGCGGAGGAGGCGGGTGATCTGGAGCATGGTTTGGGCCCTGCAGTGTCCCAGGAAGGAGTTTCCCCTGTAGTTTCTATTGTCTCTGCTGCTCCCCCAAATGTTGGGTCAATTAATGTAGAATCTGTGGGTTTGTCTTCCCAGGTGCCGGCGGTGCCCAGGTGTCAGGGAACGAGAAGATCGCCACGACGCATAAATCTGCACATGCGTAGGATTCCGACAAGACATAGAGGCAGGCGGGCACTAGGACCCAGCTCTTGCAATGCTCACATTGCCGTATGGTCTTATTCCTGTGTTCCTGTTCCTAGTACCTGAGATTGCCTTTGTTGCCGAACCTGCCTGACCCGGATTATCGTGACTCTCTCCTACCCTGATCCCTGGCTTGTCTGACCATTCTTCTGCTTTCTCCTGTTTACCTGACCTCCTGTTGCTGAACCTGGCCTGTGACCCGTTTATCCTTTTGCCTGCTGATCTGTACCGTCTGCCTCTGCTGTTACCGACCTGGCCTGTCTGACTACGTTACACGCTACCTCTTCACATCTGGCTCTCAGTTGTTACCTACCACTGGCAAATCCACCTCTACCACAGCTGGTTGAACTCGGGGTTCGTGACCTGGTCTCAGGCTGCTTCAAGTCCATCCCCACCACCAGGGGCTCTGGTGAAACAGCAGACTGGGGCTTAGATTCTGCGCCCTGAGGGATTCCGGCCTGTGGGTCACTAGAGGCTACCGCCAGTCGGTCCTTAACAGAACCATATGGCAATGACTGAGCCGGGAAGAGGTCCCTCACCCTGGGATGAGATATGCCAACACGGGCGGCACTCACCCAAGCTGTCAAAACACTCCAAGAAAGCTACACCCACCTGGATGGACGTATTCAGACCCTAACCACGCCAGCAACCACACCATCAGCTCCAGTTGATCCTCCTCCGGCCAGGGGCTGCGCAGGACCTTCCGCTGGAGCAGTGTTCGCCATGCCTCCGCTTTTTCATCAGAATCTGTAAAGGTGGGATTCATTATATTCTTACTGCAGGGGGAACCCCAAGGCTGGGCCCACCGCCTGCTGGAGAGTCGCCATTCGCATTTGGACTCAGTTTCCTCATTTTTCAGAGCAATGGCAGAATTATACGATGACCCGCAACAAGCTGCTTCAGCTGAAGCAGTGCTACATACCTTGCAGCAGGGTCGCCAGGCAGCAGAGGACTATGCCTCAGAATTCAGGCACTGGAGCGGGGACACCCAGTGGAATGACGCAGCTTTGCGTCACCAATTCCGCCTAGGCCTATCTGAACCTCTAAAAGACGAGCTAGCCAGAGTAGGGGTACCTGACTCCTTGGAAGGATTGATAACTCTGGCAATTCAGATTGACCGCAGGCTTCAGGAACAGAGGTTTGAAAGATCCAGTCAAGGGTTAAAACCCACATGGATGCTACCATGGGTTCTGACCATTCCGAACTCCCCTACCAGTACTCGGAATCCGGAACCAGCAGAGGGAGCTGAACCAATGCAACTTGGGTTGATGCGGCCTTCCCTAACGTCTGAACAGCGCCAGAGACGCCGGGTAAACAACCTTTGCCTATACTGTGGAGCAGCAGGCCATGTGGTACGTTCTTGCCCGGAGAAGTTAAATAAGTGCTCTTCTCCTACTTTTTCTTTGACTCCTGCTTGTGTAGATAAACCCTCTCACTTAGCCATACCAATCTCATTTCAACTCCCCGCAAGAACCGTACAGGTGACAGCCATTATTGACTCAGGAGCCTGTAGTTGTTTTGTTGACCTCAATTTTGCAGCGCAACAGCAGATTCCCTTACTGACCAAGGAGCATGGCCTGAACATACTCTTGGCTGATGGGACTCAAGTTAAGTCTGGGTTGGTAGATCGGGAGACCCCTCCTATATGCACTATAATGGCTGGTCATCATCAAGAACTCCTCCGCTTGGACGCCATTGCGTCCCCACTATTCCCAGTTGTTTTGGGGCTTCCTTGGCTACGTGCACATGACCCCCAAATTAACTGGAGGACTGGGTCAATTCAGTTTAATTCACCCTATTGCCAGGAACACAGACACTGAGCTAGCACAAATGGTTCCTACAGCATACCATCACTACCTTGACGTTTTTAGTCCACGGGGAGCAGACATCCTTCCCCCGCACAGGGCGTATGACTGTCCAATTGACCTTCTCCCGGAATCTGAAATTCCCTTTGGCCGAATCTTCCCCTTGTCTGAACGGGAGTTGGGGGCCCCAAAGGAATATATTGATGAAAGCCTTCGAAAGGGATTTATCCGTCTGTCCATGTCACCGGCAGGGGCTGGAATCTTCCTCGTGGAGAAAAAGGACAAATCCCTGAGGCCCTGTATTGACTATAGGGATCTGAATAAGATTACAGTTAAAAACCGTTATCCTCTGCCCTTAGTCCCCAAGGTATTTCAGAGGTAGAAATCAGGCTCTAATTTCACTAAGCTGGATCTCAGGGGTGCATATAACCTGGTCCGTATACATGAGGGGGATGAGTGGAAGACCGCTTTTCGCACTCAGTTCGGGCACGTCGAATATTTAGTCATGCCCTTCGGGTTATGTAACGCACCGGCCACATTTCAACACTTTGTGAATGACATATTCAAAGATTTCCTGGACATCTTTGTGATAGTTTATTTAGATGATATCCTGATTTTTTCATCATCTCTGGAGGCACATCGAGGTCACGTCAGGAGCGTGTTGGAACGACTTCGCCAGCATGGGCTCTACGCCAATGCGGAAAAGTGTAGTTTTGAACAGCACAGCATCCCATTTCTGGGGTTAATTATTTCCACCACTGGAATTGCTATGGACCATCAAAAAATCTCGGCCATCCTGGAATGGCCGGTACCCACAGATAAGAAAGGGGTTCAGCGATTTATCGGCTTTGCCAATTTTTATAGGAAGTTCATTAAGAATTTCTCAGGTCTGGCATCTCCTATCACCCAACTCACAAAGATGGGAGTATGCTTTCAGTGGACACCAGAGGCACAGGCCGCCTTTGAATCCCTAAAGAAGCTGTTCATGACAGCTCCCATCTTAAGTCACCCTGATGCGTCCCTACCTTACATATTGGAAGTAGAAGCGTCAGAAAACGCAGTGGGGGCCAATCCTGTCACAAAGAAAGGGTGTAAAAGAACTGATGCATCCGGTGGCCTTTTTCTCCAGGAAGCTTACCGCGTCAGAGAAGAATTATGACATCGGAGATCGGGAATTTTTGGCCATTAAAACAGTACTAGAAGAATGGAGATACCTATTGGAGGGAGCCATGCATCCCATTCTGGTCTACACAGACCATAAAAATTTGGAATATCTGAGGACAGCTAAATGCCTCAGACCGCGTCAAGCCAGGTGGGCGTTATTCTTTTCGAGGTTCAGCTTCCACATTACGTATCGACCAGGGTCCAAGAATACAAAACCTGACGTGCTCTCGCGTATGTATGAGGACCCCAAAGAAATGCCCAAACCAGATACCATCCTGCCAGCAGGTAATTTCCTATTGTTTCAATCAGAGCTCCTGTCTAAATTACAGGCTGCGTCCCTGGAGCCCCCCAACTTACCTGGAGTTCCAATACAGAGTAGGGAGGGTCTCTTATGGAAAGGGAAACAGATCATGGTACCGGAAGGAGCTCGGACCTTGGTTCTGGGCTACTGCCATGACCATCCGTTGGTGGGCCATTTCGGAGTACACAAGACCCTAGAGTTGGTGCAACGCACCTTTTGGTGGCCAAGTATGCACAAAGATTGCGAGACCTATGTAAGAACCTGTGCAGTCTGTAACAGGAATAAGCCCTCCAGGAACAAGGCTTGGGGCCTGTTACGTCCTTTACCGGTGCCAGACAGACTATGGAGCATGATCTCCATGGACTTCATAGTAGAACTACCACCGTCGCAGAATCATACTGCAATTTTCGTGGTGGTGGATCGCCTTTCAAAAATGGCCCACTTCCTTCCGCTGAAAAGTACCCCGTCTGCTTCCGAGACAGCACAAGTTTTCATCAGGAAAATAGTGAGACTGCATGGTGTACCCAAAAATATAGTCTCAGATCGGGGTGTTCAATTCACTTCCAAATTCGGGAAAGCACTATGCGAAAGTCTGGAAGTGAAATTGTCCTTTTCCTAGGCCTATGACCCGCAAACGAATGGGCACACTGAGTGGACCAATCAAACGTTGGAACAATATCTCAGATGCTACACCTCATTCCTACAGGACGACTGGTTGCCACTCTTGCCCCTGGCGGAGTTTGCCTACAACAATGCAAATCACTCTGCCACCAGGCAGTCCCCATTCTTTGCCAATTATGGTTTCCACCCCACCTTTTTGCCAGACCTGATCCCAGAAAACCCAGTTCCTGCAGCTCAAGAGTCCTTAAATTTCTTTCCATCCAACAACAAATTGTTACAGGAGGCAATGGCAAAGGCTCAGGAAGATAGCAAAAGGGCCTTTGATAAAAGAAGAAGGGGGGAATTGGTTGTGCACCCAGGGGATCAAGTTTGGTTACCAACTACCAACCTAAAGATGGCATGCCCATCGAGAAAATTGGCACCCAAGTTCGTGGGCCCATTTCAGGTGAAGCGTCAAATTAATGAAGTGGCTTTTGAATTAGCTCTGCCCGAGTCTTTCAAAATACATCCAGTGGTTCATGTATCCCTGCTAAAACCTGCCACTCCAGATCCATTCCTGGACCGTAGATCAAAGCCACCAGTGGCCCTAGACGTTCAGGGAGAGGAGGAATTTGAAGTAGAAGCAATTCTAAACTGCAGGAAGAGAGGGGGTCAGACACAGTACCTTATAAAATGGAAAAGTTATGGGCCAGAAGAAAATTTGTGGGAACCAGCCTGAAATGTCCACGCTCCCAGGCTAATTCAAAAATTTTTTCGGAACTATCCACAAAAGAGGAGTCAGTTGGGCATCCGGAGGCTGCCCATAAGGGGGGGGGAAATGTCAGGGAACGAGAAGATCGCCACGACGCATGAATCTGCACATGCGTAGGATTCCGACAAGACATAGAGGCAGGCGGGCACTAGGACCCAGGCGCGCCTGTGACCAATGACAGTGCTGGCAGGCACTAGGACCCAGGCGCGCCTGTCAGTGCCGGGTGGGCTATTTAAACCAGCTCTCGCAATGCTCACATTGCCGTATGGTCTTATTCCTGTGTTCCTATTCCTAGTACCTGAGATTGCCTTTGTTGCCAAACCTGCCTGACCCGGATTATCGTGACTCTCTCCTACCCTGATCCCTGGCTTGTCTGACCATTCTTCTGCTTTCTCCTGTTTACCTGACCTCCTGTTGCTGAACCTGGCCTGTGACCCGTTTATCCTTTTGCCTGCTGATCTGTACCGTCTGCCTCTGCTGTTACCGACCTGGCCTGTCTGACTACGTTACATGCTACCTCTTCACATCTGGCTCTCAGTTGTTACCTACCACTGGCAAATCCACCTCTACCACAGCTGGTTGAACTCGGGGGTCGCGACCTGATCTCAGGCTGCTTCAAGTCCATCCCCACCATCAGGGGCTCTGGTGAAACAGCAGACTGGGGCTTAGATTCCGCACCCTGAGGGATTCCGGCCTGTGGGTCACTAGAGGCTACCGCCAGTCAGTCTTTAACACCAGGTCTCCTGCTGTGTCTGTTTCCCAGGGTTCTAGACTTAAGGAGGCAGCCAAAGGTGCAGGGTTAGCTAAGAAAGGTCCTTTGGTGTCTCCCCCTCCGGTGCTGTTGCCTCAGCATCATCGGAAGAGCCGTGTTAAGAAGGTGGAGGTGGAAGGAGGTGGTAATCAGGGGGTATCGAACCCCAATATTGGGGTCGGAGAGGCGGAGGTGGAGTGGACGAGGGTGGAAGGTAGGGGGAAGAAAAATAAGGTTGCTATTTCCCCGGCCTCGTCCATTTCTTCCCTAGATGTAAGGGAGCTGTCCATCTCTAATAGGTTTGGGGCTCTATCTGAGGATGAGGAGGAGTCGGTGGACTCCTTGTCCCCGATGGAGGAGAATGGGAGGGAATCACTGGGGGAGGGTGTGGTTTCAGCTGTAGGGGAGGAAGGAAAAGAGAAGGATAGGAAACACCAATCTTAATGGCTCAAATGGCAGTTCCCGCTCTGTTAAAGGTGGTGACTATTAATGTCGCCAGCGTAAAATCTGTAAGCGCTAGAGATACAGCCTTATTTTTGCTCAGCGGTATTGATGCTGATGTTTTATTTTTGCAAGAGACCCGGTTGTGTAGTCTAGCTGATATACATCTGGCTAAGAGGTAGTGGAGGCGTGGGCCCTCCTTTTGGTCTCTTGCGGCTGAGCCTTACAGCGGAGTTGCGGTGCTTTTTACTGGTATGGTAACGTGTCGGCGGCTCATTGAGGTGGAGATTGGAAGATGTCTGATCTTAGATGTCCTTGTGAGGGGGCAGGAACTGCACCTGGTTAATATATATGGACCACAGTCCAAGTGAGACAGGAAATGCCTCTTCACGAAGATCAAGCCTTTTCTTTTTACGTCCCGGCAAGTTTTCTTTGGAGGTGATTTCAACACCGTGACTAGGCCCAAGGACAGGGAAGGCTCCAATGACAGGCTGGGATATGATAGCGTTTTTTTAAATGCGATAGTCAGGGAAGCAGGTCTGGTGGATGCCTTAATTAAGAGCAGCCCGGACAGCACTGGTTTCACGTTTAGGAGAGATAATAGCCAGAGTAGGATAGACAGGTTTTTTTTGAAGGAGGACTCTGCCTTCTCGGCACCCAAGTGTCAGGAGGTGGAGTTTTCTGACCACCTTTTGCTTACTGTGACTTTGAATGTTTCAAATGCGCCACTGAGAGGGAAGGGCATCTGGAGAATGAATTTGGCTCTGCTGGAAGACGAGGAAGTGAGACGATCCTTTGAGGAGTTCTTTCAGGCTCAGGAGACGATGCTGGATTTCTGCAATAGTAATCCAGAGTGGTGGGAGCTTACCAAGGTGCGGTTTTTCAGGCCCATAGGAAAAAGAAAACAACTTGATAAATATATCGCCTACCAACAGCTGCGGAGGGAGCTCAATCACCTTGTTTAAAGCGGTGGAGATTCTGAGGCGATCTCGGAGGTTAAGCTTCTTCTCAGGGAGTACCAGTATGACCGGCGGGCCTCTTTGGTTCTGGAGAGGGATTATGGGAAGTACCACTCGCCTGACCCTTTCCAGAACTGTAAGCAGAGCGCAGCGATTAAGACGGTCTCTGGCTTGAGGGATAGTACGGGATCCCTGACAAGATCCAGGTCAGGGATTCTGGAGGTCTCCAGGTCCTTTTATGAGGATTTACTGAGTGAGAAGCACCTTGACCGGAAAAAGATGTTGAGCTTTTTGGACTCTACACCAGGTTTGGAAGGTAATGTCTCGTCTGCAAGTTTGACAGGGGAAATTACAGTAGAAGAGGTGTCCAAAGCCATTGAGAGTCTGGCCATTAAAAAGACTCCTGGGCCAGACAGTTTGACAGCTGAGTTTTTTAAGGCTTTTAAGTCCAGCTTGGCACCCCACCTTGTGGAGGTCTATAATTGCTGTTTGGATGAGGGGTCGCTCCCTCCATGAGCCAGTCTGCTATAATTCTCTTGTCAAAGGGTAAAGATCCTTCGGCTATTGAGAACTGGCACCCCATTAGCCTCCTCAATGTCAATAGAAAGATTCTGGCTAAGATCTTGTTCTGGTGCTTGTCGTCAGTGGTGCATATTTTACTTTCTCGCCAGCAGCATTGTTTGGTCCGGGGCAGAAGTACTTTTACAGCGGTGTTAGCTGTCCGGGAGGCTCTGGAGCGGTGCAAGGCTGAGGGTTGGGGGAAGATTTTGCTGGCGGTGGATCAGGCAAAGGCCTTTGATCGAGTTGATCATGAGAACCTTTGGCATCTCCTGGACCGGTATGGCCCAGAGGGGAGGTTTATTGGCTGGCTTAAAACATTGTATAGGGAGGCTGAGAGCTTCATGTTGGTGAATGGATGGGTTGGGCGGCCTTTTGGGGTTGGTTCCGGGGTGCGCCAGGGGTGTCCTCTGAGTCCCTTGCTCTACGCATTTGCCAGTGACCCCTTTATTAGGAGGTTGGATGGTGGAGTGATGGGCGGGGTGCTGGTGGGTGTCGCTGGGGATCCACCCCTGAAGGTCGTTGCCTATGCTGATGATGTTTCTGTCTTCATTTCTGGGACTGAGGAGGCGCAGGAGGTGGTCTCAGTGATGGATCAGTATTAGGAGGCGTCAGGCTCCAAGGTCAACCAGGACAAATGTGAAGTTTTCTGGATGGGTAAGGAAGGTGAGGGCTTTTCACTTCCGGACACCTTCCTGGTACCTCAGCAGAAAATAAAAGTTTTAGGCATCAATTTTGGCCCTGTGATTACAGCAAATCAAATTGGGAGGCTAGGCTGGCTGATGCCGAGGTCAAAGTGAGATGTTGGAAGGGGTGGTGGCTCTCCTTAAGGGAAAGGGTTGACTTGATTAAGACTTTCCTGATCCCCATCTTTTTGGGGATCTCAAGCCATAATGAAGATAGCCCCAAAAGAACCCCAATTGCTCAAAACTGATATGGTACAAAAACATTTAAAAAAAATAAAGGTGAATAAAGCACCTGGACCTGAGCTCACACTCATATCTCCTTGAAAAGTTGAGCTCTGCTATTTCAAAGCCATCATTTCTAATCGTTTATAATTTTTAGAGAAGGCCAATATGGTGCCTATATTTAAAAAGGTATCACGGCCTTTACCAAGTGACTACAGACTGGTTAGCTTAACTTACATGGTCAGGAAGATACTTGAGAGTTTAATAAACAAAAACACACAGAGGAGTTTTCGCTAGAAAACAATATTTTAAGCAATAAACAGCACTTAATCATAAAAGACCAAAGTTTTCGAACAAATCTGATTTCTTTTTATGAGGACGTAAGCAAAGGACTGGCTGTGCATATAGCATACTTGTATTTTGCAAAAGCAATCGACATATTTCCCCATACAGCAAATGTGTAAATCAAAGTCTGCAGGTTTAAAAAATTTACTAAATACATATACTGCAAAACTGGGTAAAAGACTATATTCATAAAGTAATGATTAATGGTTATTACTCTTAATAGCCGAAGGTTGGTTGGTTGGTGTATCTCAAGATTCAATGGGACGATAATAATATGGAGTTTTGATTTACAGTAAAAGTACCCTTTCAGTGTTTGTAGATGACGCCAAGCTGTGTAGTGGAATAAAGAAATGCCCGTAGCGAAAGAAAGAAGAAATAGCGCAGGGCATACATGACTAGGCCCAGAGTGGGGGAAGGAAGAGCAGAAAGGGTTAAGGTAGCTCCAGGAGGATTTTGTTATTGTTAGTGGGGGGTAGCTGATTGGTAGAGGTTGGTGTAGGTGGGGTTTTGCTGCACCTTAGGATGGGAGGTTCTGTGAGGGGGAGTCAGTTAGCTGGACGGCAAGAGTGTGAGCTTGGTGAGCTTGGTGTCTGTTTAGCACACCTTGCTTCAGGCCACCTTTAGCCCTGCCATGGACAGCCTTTTGGCTCAGCTGCAGGAGGCAGCAGAGGACAGGGGGATGGACTGGCTGCAGAGCCGTGTCTCGGATCTCTTGCAGGATCCGGGCTCATCTCCTGCAGCAGGGGGGCGGGAGGGCCCACGTGCTCGGAGGTCTAGGCCCCCGGAACGCTTTAGCCCGGGCTCCCCCCCCCCCTCCCAGAGCTCAGCACCACCATGGGAGCCCCGCTCGGGCCCCTCCGGCTCCGCTTGCAGGGCGCTCCCTTGCCTCTGCTAGCGGGGAAGCCGGGAGGAATCCCCGCCATCGGCGGAGCTCAGTGGGCGGGGCCTCGTGCGGGGGAAGCCCCTCCCCCCCGCCCACACGGCATGGAGGCAGAAGCAGAATCTGCGGCTCCTCCACTGACAAGGTGCCGGTCAGGGAGGGAGCCCTGCGTGGGAGGCGCACAGCTGCGGCTGCCGGGCTGTCTCCTGTTGCGGCCGGCGGGCCCCCTGAGAAGTCTGGGGCTCCGGCTCCAGTGAGGCAGCAGCGTGGGATCGGCACTGGACGGAGTGCAGCAGGGAGTTCTGCGGCTGCTGGGCTGTCTACTGCTGCGGCCGGCGGGCCCTCTGGACGGTCTGGTGCTCTTGCTCCACAGCAGCATCAGCGGAAGACTGGAGCTGGGCGGAGGGCAGCTGGCAGTGCTGCAGGTCGGAGCCCAGGGACGGCGGTGAGCGTGTCTGGTGCCGGGAGGCGGAGTCGTGAGCGGCACAGACCAGCAGGACCCGTGGCTCCTGGGACCGGGAGGCCATCTGAACAGCGTGCGGAGGACGAGAGGTCGGAGGGCGAGCTGTCGGAACCCGATGCGGGGGCGACGGCTGGCCGCTCTACAACGGTGGATCGTGAGCACGCGGCTGAAGGGGCATCTCCTGGGCAGCCTGGTGAGTTACCTGTTCTGGGGTCTATCTCTTTTTCTTCTGCGTTACGGGACCTGCTGGGGGGTGGTAGGGCCGCTACGGTGGGCGCGGCCTCTGCGGCGTGCACTGTCGGCGTTCCCCCGTCGGGTATGGGTGGGGGTCTCGGTGATGTGATTTCCGGTTTGCGGGACCTGTTGTGGCGTCTTGAGTGGGGCGCCTGGGCCTGCTTCTGCGTGGCTCCCGCCGGATGGTGGGGAAGGTTTCGGGGTTCTTGTACAGGACAGCGGGGACGTGCGGCATCCGGGGGTCTCTTCTCCTCCGGGGTCTGGGCTAGGGGTTGTTCCGGCCACGACAGGTGATCGGGGTTCTGCGGCCCCCTCCGCGGTGTTGGGTGCAGATTCGAGGGTGTCCGGGCCTGTCGGCTTGGCGGACTCGGCCAGGGGCGAAGTGTACGTGTGTTTTGAGGGCCCTTTGGGTGCGCATTTACAGTCGGAGGTACGGGAGTAGCTTTGGAGTGGGGAGTACGTTAATATATTCTCACTCTTGCCTTTGGAGCGTTTTCCTTTTGAAGGGTCCCGGGTTGACGAGAGTAGGCAGGTGGAAGCGGAGCAGCGGCGTTTTCGTTTTATCCCGCGTACCTTTGCAAATTGGTTGCAGGCGTTCGCGATCATGGCTAGTGATTAGGGAGGAGGCTCCTGAACATTGCTCGGCACTGTTCTGTTACCTTGATGCCATTGGTGAGGCTCACGGGGTTTCTGGGGGTACTGCGTGGCTTCGGTACGTTGAGCAGTTTAGGCAGCGGAGGGCGGTTCGCCAGTCGTTGCGTTGGGATCATAAGGACGTTGGCCTCTGGATGCGACTCATGACACCGGCGAGGGCCCCTGGTTTGTTTTTTCAGAGCGGGGCCGGCGGTTCGTTCTTCCCGGGACAATCGGCCTCCAGGCGTCAGGGGTTCTTCAGGCAGTTCCAAGAGGGGACGTGTTGATTTGGTGGGTCTTGCCGTTTTAGGCACAAATGTTCCGGGTGCGGGGGCTCCCATCCCTTGTCGCGCTGTTTCCAGCGGGGTCGAGGCCTTTCCGGAGAGCATGCTGGTAAGAGGGACGACTCCGGTGCGAGTGGAAAGGATGGGGCTTTTCTTAAAGAGGTATCCTGATCGCGCAGCTGCAGTGTTGCTGACGGCGGGTTTTTCGGAGGGTTTTCGCATCCCGTGTACTTTGACTTTGATTCCTCCCTTAGCTCGGAATTTGCGGTCGGCCTTGCGGCATGAGGAGGGGGTTTCGGCTAAGTTGCGTAAGGAAGTGGGGTTGGGACGCATGGGGGGGTCCGTTTGCTTGCGCTCCGTTTTCGGATTTGGTTGTTTCTCCCTTGGGGGTTGTGCCCAAGAAGGAGCCGAATGCGTTTAGGTTAATTCACCACCTGTCCTTCCCTAAGGGGGGGTCGGTGAATGATGCTATTGATTTGGAGTCAAGTTCGGTGTCTTACACGTCTTTTGATGTGGCTGTTTTCTGAGTCCGTCGGTATGGGCGCGGTGCGCTCATGGCGAAATCGGACGTTGAGTCGGCTTTTCGGCTGTTGCCAGTCCATCCGGACAGTTTTCGTTTTTTGGGTTGTCATTGGCAGGGCTATTTTTACGTTGATAAGTGCCTTCCTATGGGGTGTTCTATATCTTGCGCTTTGTTCGAGAGGTTCAGTTCATTCGTGGAGTGGGTGGTG
Source organism: Staurois parvus (assembly GCF_062004578.1). Lineage (NCBI taxonomy): Eukaryota > Metazoa > Chordata > Amphibia > Anura > Ranidae > Staurois > Staurois parvus. The sequence continues at coordinate 9,506,561 of NW_028317855.1, read as the reverse complement.
CGGGATGTCTCAGGGGTGAATTCGGTCATCCAATATTTGGATGATTTTCTTTGCGTGGGTCCGCCAGATTCCGGAGTATGTGCAGTTTTGCTGGCCACTTTGCAACACTTTGCTGAACGTTTCGGGGTTCCTCTGGCGGTGGATAAGACTGTGGGCCCGGCTATGGAGATGACTTTCTTGGGCATTGTTTTGGATTCCGGCACGATGGAGTGCCGCTTGCCTGAGGTTAAGCTGGTGGCTCTACCAGGGGAACTACGTGGGGTGCTGGGGCAAGCGAAAAATTCAGCTGCGGGCCTTAAAGTCGTTGTTGGGCAAAACTTCACTTCGCTTGTCGGATTCTGCCCATGGGTCGGGTGTTCTGCCGCCGGTTGGCGGCGGTGACGGCAGGGATTACCTCCCCTTTACATTTTATTCGGTTGACTCGGGATCATCGGGAGGACTTGCATTTGTGGCACACCTTTTTGGATTCGTTTAATGGGCGGGCTCTCTGGATGTCTGGCCCTGTTAGCAATTTTGACTTGGAATGGTTCAGGGACGCGGCGGCGTCGGCGGGCTATGGGGCTTTTTCCAGGGTTGATGGAGTACGGCCTCGTGGCCAGCTTCCTGGCGGGAGGCGGGTTTTCTTCGCAACTTGGTGTTGTTGGAACTTTTTCCGGTGTTGGCGGTTGAGGTTTGGGGAGAGGATTTTCGAAATCTAAACGTGCGTTGTCACTGTGACAATTTGGGGGTGGTTCAGGTCATCAATCGGGTCTCAGCTTCTTCACGACCGGTGGTGGCCTTGCTTCGCCATTTAGTGTTGCGTTGTCTGCGTCTGAATGTTTTTCTCCATGCGGTGCGTCTCCCTGGGGTTGATAACACCGTGGCTGACGCTTTGTCTCGCTTTCAGTGGGACAAATTCCGAGAGGTGGCGCCGGCGGCGGAGCAACACGGGGTTCCTTGTCCCGATGGGCTGTGGGAGATTGCCTTGGAGTCCTTGCGGGCTGGATCCGGCGTTCGGTGAGTGAGGCGACTTGGTCTGCATACTCTAGGGTCTGGTGGGAGTGGCTGGATCTGCTACAGCGGGTTGAGATTGATCCCTGGGGGCCGGAGGTGTTTTTGGCGGTATTGTACTTTGTGGCGCGGAATTTTGAGCGGGGGGTGTCAGCTGCTGCGGTGGATCGCCGACTGGCGGGTTTGGCATTCTTCTTTAAGTTGCAAGGGTGTCAGGATTTCACTGAAGATTTTTTGGGTTCGGCAGGCTCTCCGGGGTTACCGGAGCGCTCATCGATGTAAGGATTCTCGTCGTCCGGTGTCTTTTGAGTTGTTGGGGTCTTTGTTTGTGCATTGGTGGTCTGTGTGTTCTTCGGACTTTGAGGTGTGCTTATTTCGGGCGGCTTTTGCGGTAGCCTTTTTTGGGGCGTTGCGTATTGGGGAGCTCATTAGCCCGTCCAAATCGGTTCTTGGGGGGTTATTGGTGGATGAAGTCAGGTGCTTCGGTGAATGGGTGGAGGTGCTGGTACGTCGGTCTAAGACGGACCAATTGGGACGTGGTGGTCGGGTGCGTTTTTTCGTTCTTCCGGCTTCGCTGGTGTGCCCAGTGCGGGCGGTTCGGGAATTTTTGTCCCGTCGTCCAGTGGGGCATGGGTGTTTTTTTCAGGCACGCTGAGCGGGAGCTGGTGCGAGATGTCAAGCTGGACTTTCTTCAGTTGCGGCGGGCTTATCCGGGGATGGTGGTGGTGTGGTCCGACATTGTCGCCCGTGCCTCTTGGCGTTGGGTGCGGTCGGTAGAGAGGCTCAACAAGGCTCGGATTAAGGTTAACAGAGAGGTGGGGCGTTTCTTTAGTCACCATGGGGGGTTGGTGGTCTGGTGCTTGGAGTTGGAGGTGGATACTTGGTGGTATCTCAGGTGCGATGGGGTACATTTGAATGCGGTTGGGACGGATTTATGGTCCCTGGATCTGCAGGATGGCATGCAGCGGGCTGTTCGTTTGTGGCGTGGCACGCATGGGTAAGGGCTTACCCAGCGTGCTGTGGCGGTTGTTGGTCTTTGGAGGCGGTTCTTATTTGGAAGGTAAACAACAATGGTGTGGGACCCATCCATGGTATGGGATGCCCGGGGACATTCCCAGTTAACCAAGGTTTAACTGGAAGGTGGTGGTGCTGCACTGCGGACGGTATGGTTGTCTCCGAGCTGGTTGGTTGCGGCTGGAGGCCTAGTGTATATGGTTGTCCGCAGGTGCATTTCGGATCGTTTTGGGGTGCCTTCGAAGACCAACAACAATTATGTGGGTTTCTGTTATAAGGAATGGTTGGTGTATTGTAACTTGAGTTGTTAATAAAAGGCCATGTTGGCCATTTACTCCAAAATTGGTGTTATGTCTTTTGTTAGTATAATTGGTTAAGGGGAAGGGGGTTGGTGCGGAACGGTAATGGTGGTAATGGGGAAGTGGACGAGCCTATCTCTGGTGCAATAGTCAAGAAATGCCCGTAGCGAAAGAAAGAAGAAATAGCGCAGGGCATACATGACTAGGCCCAGAGTGGGGGAAGGAAGAGCAGAAAGGGTTAAGGTAGCTCCAGGAGGATTTTGTTATTGTTAGTGGGGGGTAGCTGATTGGTAGAGGTTGGTGTAGGTGGGGTTTTGCTGCACCTTAGGATGGGAGGTTCTGTGAGGGGGAGTCAGTTAGCTGGACGGCAAGAGTGTGAGCTTCCCTCCCGCCCTCCCTGTTTGGGTGAGTTTTGGGTCCCTCCAGGTAGAGGGGGGGATTATGTTGGTTCATGGGCGGTTGTTGGTCTTTGGAGGCGGTTCTTATTTGGAAGGTAAACAACAATGGTGTGGGACCCATCCGTGGTATGGGATGCCCGGGGACATTCCCAGTTAACCAAGGTTTAACTGGAAGGTGGTGGTGCTGCACTGCGGACGGTATGGTTGTCTCTGAGCTGGTTGGTTGCGGCTGGAGGCCTAGTGTATATGGTTGTCCACAGGTGCATTTCGGATCGTTTTGGGGTGCCTTCGAAGACCAACAACAATTATGTGGGTTTCTGTTATAAGGAATGGTTGGTGTATTGTAACTTGAGTTGTTAATAAAAGGCCATGTTGGCCATTTACTCCAAAATTGGTGTTATGTCTTTTGTTAGTATAATTGGTTAAGGGGAAGGGGGTTGGTGCGGAACGGTAATGGTGGTAATGGGGAAGTGGACGAGCCTATCTCTGGTGCAATAGTCATGTCCTTACAGGATGTTTCCAACTTAGAAGTCAACTTTTTAATTGGGTACTTATGTGGCAAATGAGATTTAATGTTTATAAATGTCAAATTATGCACTTGGGAGCAAAAACATGTATGCATCATACATTCTAAGAACAGCTGAAGGTATCAATGGCCATGAAGAATCTGGATGTTCTGGTAGATCATAGACTTAATAGTATGCAATGCCAAGCTGCTATTTCCAAAGCTAGCAAAATACTTTCTTGTATTAAAAGGTGTATAAACTCCAGAGAGAGATACATAACTTTGCATTGTACAAATCATTAGTAAGGCCTCATCTGGAATAGGCAGCTCAGTTATGAGTACCAGCAGGGCCAATGCTTCCACTAGGCAAACTAGGTGTCAGCCTAGGGCGCACTTCTGTTTAGGGGAGCCTGGGCACAGCACAAACCAGCACTCCCTCAGTGTGGAATGCCGCCACGTCATGAATGACCCTCCAACTGAGGGGAGGGGTGGAAGACGGGAGGAAAAAAGGACAGAGGAAGATGCCCAGAGTCTGGGGCCAGTGTAGCAGTTGATCTGCCATTCCTTCCAGTGTGTACTGCAAGCCGGCTGGCAGCTGCTGATGATCAATGTGGAGTTCCAGCCCTTCTCCTCCCATTCATCATTGGAGGTGGAGCTGTGCCCAAGGAGGAAGGAAATGTCTAATTCTGATATCTCGTGTCCATGTGAGTGAGACCCGGCCAGTCAGCCAGCCAGCCAGCCATCCATCACAAGTGCAATGTGTCAGTGAGTGATGACATCATCACAATTCCAAAGCCTCCTCTTCTAGTGCTTGCTGGGTCTGCTGATCTGTGTCAGTGTTGGTAGCGGTGTGTTGTGTCGAATCTGTCACTGTGTGGGATCGCTCATTTCAGGTGTTCTCACTGCAACTGTGACCCTGCCACTGCCAGCCACAGATACAGTCCATCCGTGACACTGATTTTGTCTTTACTATTGGTGCTGGTGGCATCTTATGGCACTTATTTTTGCAAATTAAAAGAAATTTAGCAGTTTCACAGTTTGTTGATTTAATATTTTCTACTGTTTGTAAAAAACATTTATTTTATGGGGGGTTTTTTTTAGGGGGGGGCACAAGTAGCTGGTCTTGCCTGGGGCACAAAATAGTCTAGCACCAGCTGTGGGTACCAGTTCACAAAAAAGGATATTGGAGAACTGGTGAAAATGCAGAGAAGGGCAACCAAACTGATAAAATGCATGGTGGAGTTCAGCTATGAGAAAGGATTAGCTGAACTGAATTTATTCTCTCTTGAGAAGAGGAGATTAAGAGGGATATGATCAACATATATAAATACAAAGGTGGCCCATATAGTGGACGTGGTGTAGAGCTCTTCACTTTCCTTCTTCTGGATCAACTGTAAGTATAGGACTGTGTACATAGAGGTTTTCTATTTGTTTTGTTTTTTTTACTATTGGCTGAACTAGCCTGTTGGGGTCACAGAATCCAATAGATGGAATGTGTCAGATTGCATGAGGTGGAACTCCACTCTCTCAATCAACATGAACTGTTTTAATCCTTATGCTGCCAGCATTAGTAAATGGAAAGGAAGGTATATTATATTTACTTGTTTGAAACTTTTTTTTTTTTTACATTTCTTTAGGATAGGTTTGCCTAGGTTTCCAACCTAGGCAAATGATTTCATACATCCCAAGAGTCTTCAGAAAGGGAGGAGGAGCTTTCTCAGCAAAGCACATCCTCCTGCCTGTATGCCTTAGCTAAGGACAGATGAACTCCAGGAAGTAAATGCTACATGAATCTGGATCCAATGCGCCAATTCCAAGATTGTACAAATGTCTAAAAAGTGGCACTCTTGAAAAAAAATTGTCCACGTATAGGTGATACCCCATATGGAAAAAGGATGACACCAAGTCCCAAACTATCTTGCCACTACTCCCCATGTAGTCTGGGCATCTGGGGGGCTCCACGTAACTATCTTTTCCCTCATAAATCCAAAACTTATAAGTATAACTTGTTGCCCTCTTACAGGTCTTCTACATCTTGACCCCATATCTGGCACGCTTGCTGGAGAGAAATTGTTTGAATGCCAGATGGCCAGAAAAATTAATGAGGGACTCATCAACGCAGATTTTTTGCTGGGGAGTATAGACATCTTCAAATTTTTGGTTAAGGTAATTTTGTGAGGGGTTGAATTTTGTGGAGCCGGTCAAATTCAGGGTCACCTCAAGGACGACAGTGTATTGCTGTTGAAATGCATAAAACACATTATACTCTCATATCTATGCCTGGCCATGGCAGCAGAGAACACGGGCATATTGATGAATGGGGTCTGTGGACCAATATAACCGCAATTAATTTTTTTTAGTAATGCCCATTTTGAGGATTAGGAAAAAAATTTAAATTTGGAAACCATAATGAGTTTCCATGCAAATGGTCTGGAAAGCTTTAAATTTGGGTTGGCGGAGATAAATTGTTGTGCATGTAAAATGCTTTGATCAACAATCAATGCATTATAGATCTTCCGTGAAAAACAGCTTAAAAAAATCAAGGGAGTAGTTAAATTTGCTATTTCCACCTGAATTCCGGGTTGGGCAGTGAATGGGGGAAGTATGGGTGCTGCAGAATTTGTGGGCTGCCAATCGGGATTTGATAGCACTTCCGGAAGGATACTAGGGGCTCTATGGGCCTGTGTGCGAATTCTTGGTGGTTGCAGGACAATATCACCACCGCACCAGCTTGTGCTGCACTTATGGGACTCGCCACGTCGCCAAGTCATACTGCAGTGCTGGTATTATTATTATTATACAGGATTTATACAGCGCCAAACAGTTTGCTCAGCGCTTTACAATATAACATGAGACAATACAGCAACAATACAGTTCAATACAAGAGGGTTAGGAGGGCCCTGCATCTTGGAGCTTACAATCTAAGAGGTATGTGAAAGACCAGGATGTACTAGGCCACTAGTACTCGCTAGTTCACCAAAAAGTAGTGTGGCACTAGTACTGGCACTCTGCTGCATATGAGAGTCATCAAAATTTACCGGCAAGTGCCAACAGAGATCAGGCCTGATTCTGCGAACACTGCAGTTTTGTGTGCAATGTATCAAGGGACAGTGGCCTACTAACACTGCACTTTCTGGGGGAGAAGGGGGGGATAAGCGTAGGGGCTAAACGCAGGTGCTGGCAGGTTCCGGGGCTGATCCCGCTAACACTGCATTTTTGAGGACACTATACTAATGTGGACGCTGGTATAGTGCAGATCTGATCAAAGATATTGATCCGTTCCAACACTATACTAGCAATGGAGGTTTAGTGTGTATGAGCATCCTCCTGGCAATCAAGGAGTTAAATGTGATGACTGTTGTACTGACAGGCAATCTGATGCTATATGGGAGGGGTGTGAAAACCACGGGAGCGTGAATCACATATATACAGTCATGGCCGAAATTGTTGGCACCCTTGATATTTTTCCTGAAAATCAAGTATTTCACACAAAAAAGGTATTGCATTAACACATGTTTTGCTATACACATGTTTATTCCCTTTGTATGTATTGGAACAAATATAAAACAGAGGCAGAAAAGCAAATATGACATAATGTCACACAAAACCCCAAAAATGGGCTGGACAAAAGTATTGGCACCCTTAACTTAATATTTGGTTGCACACCCTTTGGAAAACATAACTGAAATCAGTCGCTTCCTATAACCATCAATAAGCTTCTGACACCTCTCACCCGGAATTTTGGACCACTCTTCCTTTGCAAACAGCTCCAGGTCTCTCTTATTGGAAGGACACCTTTTCCCAACAGCAATTTTAAGATCTCTCCACAGGTGTTCAATGGGATTTAGATCTGGGCTCATTGCTGGCCACTTCAGAACTCTCCAGCGCTTCTTTGCCATCCATTTCTGAGTGCTTTTTGACGTATGTTTGGGGTCATTGTCCTGCTGGAAGACCCAGGATCTTGGACGCAAACCCAGCTTTCTGACACTGGGCCCTACAGTGCGACCCAAAATCCTTTGGTAATCCTCAGATTTCATGATGCCTTGCACACAGTCAAGGCACCCAGTGCCAGAGGCAGCAAAACAACCCCAAAACATCATTGAACCTCCACCATATTTTACCGTAGGTACTGTGTTTTGTTCTTTGTAGGCCTCATTCCGTTTTCGGTAAACAGTAGAATGATGTGCTTTACCGAAAAGCTCTATCTTGGTCTCATCTGTCCACAAGACGTTTTCCCAGAAGGCTTTTGGCTTACTCAAGTACATTTTGGCAAACTGTAGTCTTGCTTTTTTATGTCTCTGTGTCAGCAGTGGGGTCCTCCTGGGTCTCCTGCCATAGCGTTTCATTTCATTTAAATGTCGACGGATAGTTCGCGCTGACACTGATGCTCCCTGAGCCTGCAGGACAGCTTGAATGTCTTTGGAACATGTTTGGGGCTGCTTATCCACCATCCGGACTATTCTGCGTTGCAATCTTTCATCAATTTTCCTCATCCGTCCACGACCAGGGAGATTAGCTACAGTGCCATGGGTTGCAAACTTCTTGATAATGTTGCGCACTGTGGACAAAGGCAAATCTAGTTCTCTGGAGATGGACTTGTAACCTTGAGATTGTTGATATTTTGCCACAATTTTGGTTCTCAGGTCCTCAGACAGTTCTCGTCTCCTCTTTCTGTTGTCCATGCTTAGTGTGGCACAGACAGACACACAATGCAAAGGTTAAGTGAACGTCTCTCCTTTTTATCTGCTTTCAGGTGTGATTTCTATATTGCCCACACCTGTTACTTGCCCCAGGTGAGTTTACAGGAGCATCACATGCTTGTAACATTCTTATTTATCCGCAGTTGTGAAAGGGTGCCAATACTTTTGTCCAGCCCATTTTTGGAGGTTTGTGTGACATTATGTCGAATTTGCTTTCTTTCCTCCCTTTTTTTGTTTTGTCCCAATACACACAAAGGGAATAAACATGTGTATAGCAAAACATGTGTTAATGCAATACGTTTCGTGAGAAATACATGATTTCCTGGAGAAATATCAAGGGTGCCAACAATTTCGGCCATGACTGTATATATATATATATATATAAATATATATGTGATTTTGCGCACCTGTGCAGCCCTGTAGCAGTATTTATGCTATAGGGCGGTCAGGAAGTGCTTACATAAGCAGTTTGTTTTATGGCGCTGCGTCATTTTAACTGACAATTGAGCGGTCATGCAACGCTGCACCAAAATGAAATTTATATCCTTTTTTCCCCATGTATTGGGCTTTCTTTCAGTGGTATTTGATCGCCTATGTGTTTTTTATGCATTGCGCTATAAAAAAAAAACAATTTTGAGAAAAACAATATTTTGGACTTTTTGCTATAAAACATATCCAGTAAAAAAAAATTTAAAAATCAAATTTCATCATAAATTTATGCCAAAATGTATTCTGCGACATGTCTTTGCTAAAAAAAATCCCAATACATGTAAATTAATTGGTTTACGTGAAAGTTATAGCGTTTGCAAATGGCGGTATAGATACTGGATTTTTTTTTGTATACTAATAATAGTGGCGATCAACGACTTATGACAGCAATCAGTGACTTATGGCGGTGATCATTGACTTATGGCGGGACTGAGGCGGGCATTCTGACACTGGGGGGAACTAACTTGGGGTCACTGACATCCCCAGTGACACCAATACAGTGATCAGTGCAAAAAAAAAGCACTGACACTGTACTAATGGCACTGGGGAGGAAGGGGTTAACAGTTTTGGCAATCAAAGGGTTAACTGTGTGAGGGGAGTGTTTTACTAGTGGGCGGGGGGTGTGTTCTTCACAGGAACATGCTGTCCTGGAAAGCTAAGCTCTGCTTTCCGGAACAGTGTGCTGGAAACTGACAGGGGAGCAGGGCTGCATTGAAAACAATGCAGCTGTGCTCCATGTCAGTGTTTGCCGGCAATGGCTGGGACCCGGTGGGTAATCACCGGCCGGGACCCGGTGATTGACGCCCATAGCCACGATTGGTGCCGCGGGCAGGGCAGTCCATGTAAACAGGATGACGTTTATAAATGTGCTCTTGCTGACAGGGGCCACTTTGCAAATTTGTAAATGTACTGTGGGCGGTCCCCTAGTGGTTAAGGAAAAGTAAGTTGCAGTGTTTACTTTATTAATCTGTTCACACCAACAGTACATATATATGCAAACTCTCCACTGGTGGATGTGGACACCGAGAGGCCGCATATATGCATACCAAAATGTAAACAAAGCTGTCCTGGCACAGCTGCCGGCACCTAACGGAAAGTTCCTAATCGACACTTGTGATCAGGAGCTTTTCAATTATGTGACCACTGTGACAGCGACCACATGATCATAAATCCTACCTCCCAGCATCAGAAACCCCTTAAAGGGCTGGGAGGCATCGGCGTTAAGGGATTTAACATAAAAAAGCCATAAAATTTTTCACATTCCATCGTATGGACATTTTAATTCCCATTATTCAAACAGAAGATAGCCGAGAGCAGAAACACACATGTTTGAATGTATAACAACCAATTATGTTTGCATTACAAAAAATGTAATCCATGTTTTCATTCGAGTTGCACTGATACAGATACTGGTATCAGTATCTGTGCTGCTACTAAGCATCTGAGCCATACAAAATGAATGGGCTCCAATTGTATTGTAACTCAAAATTTCTTGGCTTGAAAGGTGCAGCATCCCAATTATTAGAATTTAAAGAGACATTTTACATGGTGGTATTTTTAAGGGGCAGTAAAAGCATTCTCTTAAAATATACATTTTATTTGTACATACACAATAAAACTATTTTTTTACATCAAATTGTATGTCTAAAATCACAAATGCCATCACGTACCTGGTGTTAGAGGCCAATGGAGAGAGGGTTTTCCCTGGACTCCCCTGGATATAGGACAGAAGGAGTCAGACCTAAAGTAGCACGGGTCGCCTGTAGGAGTGCTTGTCAGAGGTACACCCTGGAGCACAACTGATGCACTGGAACTGTGTCTGCAGACAGGTGGCGCCCGTGAGAGGTATGCAGGCCTTCAGGGTAGCAGAGGACCACAGAGTAGTCGGTTCAAAGCCAAGGTCAGATGCCAGGTGGAGATTGGAGCAGATGTAGTCAATAGGATAGCCAGGGTCATACACAGGAGAGCGAGTGAGAATATCTATTAGTCAAGCCAGGGTCAGAACAGGAGTCAGACAGAAAAGACAGGTCCAAAAACAAGCCGAATCGGTGACAGGAGATCACAGTAGCAAGGGAACGAGGAAAAAAGGTACTGGGGAGCCAGAGATCAACCAACAATTTGAGGGAGTGATGGGCTTCCTTATAAAGGCCATCTGGCACCAAACTGAGCTAATGCATGCGTAACTATGCACCAGTGCGCATGCATGTTCTGGCTCTCGTCCGTGTGCCAAAGCATGGCCGAGAGCCAGAACACGCCTGCACACTGTTTTTTTTGCCAGTGTGCATGTCTGCGGCCATGCAAGGTACTGGCAAGAATGCCAGGTCTCCGAGTACCTCTGCTGTGGACAGAGCCCTAACAAATGCCTTGAAAGCTTCAGATTAAGATACAAGTTACAGATTCAGATTCTCTAAAAGATCAAAGCTTTTCTTGGATTTCCACTTCATCAGACTATACTTTCAGGGATTATGTCTGTAGTATTTGATGGGAGAAATGTGCTTGAAAGTGTCCAAATGGAATATGCTGTTTTGGGCACCAATTCACAAAAAGAACACTGGGGAACTGGAGAAAGTACAGAGAAGGGCAACCAAACTGATAAGAAGCATGGAGGAGCTCAGCTATAAGGAAAGATTAGAGGAACTGAATTTATTCTCTCTTGAGGAGATTAAGGGGGAATATGATCAACATGTATAAATACATCAGTGGTTCATATAGTGAACTCGGTGTAGAGATATTCACCCTGTGGTCATCACAGAGGATAAGGGGGCACTCTTTATGTCTGGAGGAAATGAAATTTAATCTCCAAACACGGAAAGGCTTCTTCACAGTGAGAGCTGTGAAAATGTGGAATAGACTCCCTCAAGAGTTGGTTCTGGCCAGCTAAGTGGATTGCTTTAAAAAAAGACCTGGATTCTTTTTTAGATACACAGAATATAACTGGATACGAACATTTATAGGTAAAGATGATCCAGGGAATATCCGATTGCCTCTCGGGGGATCAGGAAGGAATTTTTTTCCCTGCAAAAGCAAATTGGATCATGCTTTGATGGGAGCTTTTGCCTTCCCCTGGATCAACTGTGGGTATAGGATTATAACTTTTTTTTTAATGGTTGAACTGGATGGAGTTTTGTCTTTTTTCATCCAGACTATGTCAGGAGCTAGAGATGATTACCACTAAATATAAAAAAACATATACATATTACATTAACACAATCTTGTATTCCACTTTTTATGTATCCATGTGTTTTTGATTTCCATTTACCTGAATACATCCAAAAGGCAAGAAAGCCTCAGAGGAGAAATCAATGCCGGAGGTTCGAAAAGAGAGGCACATGTTGATGTGGAAGTTCCACATAGATGATTGCTGAGAGGCAATAAAAAGCCATATTGGTAGATTATCCCATAAACTTGGTTAAATGGAAAGCTATATACTGTTGGAATCATCTGCAATGTATAACAAACAGTTTTTATTTTTCTCGTAATCATTTACTAGAAGATATCCCAAATATCTATATGTATATAAACATGCACATATTCACACACATCTTCTTGTTCAGTAGAAATTATGAGTTTTTTAATTAGACATTATCAACATGATATTGATTAAACTGACAAACAAGTACAAGATGTCTTTGAACAGCCAGGTAATAGTTTAGTAGAGACAGCATGGCAAGAAAAAGAAAATGAGTTAAAGAGTATATACAAAAATTAAATAATGATATTATAGACTTTAAGGAGGATAAGTTTGTATGGGACTATACAGCATTTAATGATGGTGTGGCCCAGGGGAGGACTGACAACTCATGGGGCCCCCGGCAATAGGGGATCATGGGGCCCTTGTGTCCTTGCTCCAAAAAGCCTACGAAAAAGGTACCAGGGGCATCTCATGGGGCCCCCTACTGACCCCAGGCCCTCGGGCAGTCCCGAGTTTCCAAATGGTCAGTCCGCCCCTGGGGCCTACAGTTGGTTCATAAAATAGGTAGGAGACAACAGAGGGCACTGGTCCTTAATAAGGAACAAAAACTATGCCACCATCCCCTCCCTCCTAGATTGTAAGCTCGAAAGAGCAGGGCCCTCGATCCCCTCATGTTTTGCATTGTATTGGTATTGTTCTGTCACATGTTCTCTGTAATGTACAGCGCTGAACGAACTATTGGTGCTTTATAAATACTGTATAATAATAATAATAATGAGATACTGAATCTGATTGTTCTCTGTCCTCCATCTCTTCACAACAGATGGATCAGTCTACATCCAGTCATAATTTAGTTTTAGTCACTTCCCAAAGGCGGTGGATACACTCATGTACGTGGTGGTTCACAGAAAAGATCATATTCTTTTAAATCTACACAAGATATGGATAATTACAGTAAGCACAAAAGACCCTACAATCAACACAGTTCAACAGACACCATGCAAACGTCACAAGTGAAACAAACACTGGCTATAGGGAGGCATTAGCAATGTTAGACACTTGGAACAAAATACAGGCAATGTCCCCAAATCAGGCAGCGCCTATCTTGAACCGAACACTTTTTCTTTTTCTCAAACCCCCATCCGGCTCTCCAAAAGGAGGAAGACCCATGCATGTATATATGGTACGGAAGAGCCCAAAGTCTCAAAGCTAAATGTCATAAATCTATCCTTGCGTTATTTGGTTGATGAAGAAATACAGGTCCTCAATCTGGGCTTAAATTTCTGTCTGGATCAAGCCATTAACAAATTTGAGGTAGTAAAGGAAGATGACATTTAAATATATTTATGATAAAGATCGGTCTCGGAAAAATTATCAGATTCATGTGGATGAATTTAAAGGCTATACAATGGCAGACTTTAGGGCCCTAAGGGATCATATTCAACTGTTGAATGAAAATGAACAAGCTGAAATAAGCATGGAGGCAGGTGTAAATAGAGTAAAAGACACATTGATTTCCCCTCAGGTTACCAAAACTAAAAAATTGGAATCTTTGGATATTGATAATCATTCATCAGATGGTATTGGATGCTTTAGGCCTAAATCCCATAAGTTTCCACCTTTTGGTCTTCCCCGACTATTTGGGCATTTCTTGTGCAGACAGTGAAAAGAAATTGACAGTCTGAATTTGAAAACAAAACTGATATAAATTTAACTGTTTAACAGCAAGCTGCATTAAGAGGGTTACAGAATGACAGAACAATCATAGTTAAACCAGCTGACAAGGGTGGGAATGTGGTAGTTATGGATTGGATAAATATGATGAGATGTGCAAAACTTTACTAAAAGACAAAAAGTGGTATAGACCTATTTTCACTGAAGTAATAGAGGAATTTCAGAAGGAGTTTTTTTACCTTGACCAGGCTTTCTTGCCATTTGGAAGTAGTCCAGTAAATGGAAATCAAAAACACATGAGTACATAAAAAACGGAATACAATAATATGTGTTAATGTAATGTATATGTCTTTTTATATTTAGTGGTAATCATCTCTAGCTCCTGACGAAGTGGATAAAATTCAAGAAACACGTTGAGCTTTTAGAGAACCTGAATCTGTAGCTTGTATTGTATCTTGAGCTGTAACTTTTCAAGGAATTTGTGATTTTAGACATATAATTTGATGTAAAAAAATTGTTTTATTGTGTATGTACAAATAACATTTACATTTTAACCACTTTCCCGATACCCTATAGCAGATATACTGCTACAGGGCAGCAGGGGTGCACAAAATCACACACATACAGTTGTGTTCAAAATAATAGCAGTGTGTTGAAAAAAGTAAATAAAGCTCAAAATCCTTCTAATAGCTTTTATTTCCATACACACAAATGCATTGGGAACACTACACATTCTATTCCAAATCAAAACATGAAGAAAAATATATCAAATTTGTGTTGTTCCTCTAAAAAAATTGAAGAAAAGTGAATATTAGACTGTTCAAAATAATAGCAGTGTTTGTATTCTTCTTAACAAACTCAAACATTCAATATATAAACTGAAAAATGTTTGAAGACTTTGCTTTCCTTTGAATCACTTAATTAATATTTAGTCCTATATGCACTGTTTCTGAGAACTGCTGTATATCTGTGTTGCATGGAGTCAACCAACTTCTGGCACCTGTGAACAGGTATTCCAGCCCAGGATGATTGGACTACATTCCACAGTTCTTCTCTATTTCTTGGTTTTGCCTCAGAAACTGCATTTTTTTATGTCACCCCACAAGTTTTCTATTAGATTAAGATCCGGGGATTGGGCTGGACACTCCATAACATCAATCTTGTTGGTCTGGTACCAAGATGTTGCACGTTTACTGGTGTGTTTGAGGTCGTTGTCTTGTTGGAACACCCATTTCAAGGACATTTCCTCTTCAGCATAAGGCAGCATGACCTCTTCAAGTATGCTGATATATTCAAACTGATCCATGATCCCTGGTATGCGATAAATAGGCCCAACACCCTAGTATGAGAAACACCCCATATCATGATGCTTGCGCAACCATGCTTCACTGTCTTCACAGTGTACTGTGGCTTGAATTCAGTGTTTGGGGGTCATCTAACAAACTGTCTCCGGCCACTACACCCAAAAAGAACAATCTTACTTTCATCAGTCCACAAAATGTTGCGCCATTTCTCTTTAGGCCAGTCAATGTGCTCTTTGGCAAATTGTAACCTCTTCAGCACATCTTTTTTTCAACAGTGGGATTTTGCGGGGCCTTCTTGCAGATAGCTTGGCTTCACATAGGCGTCTTCTAATTGTAACAGTACTCACAGGTAACTTTAGACCTTCTTTGATCTTCCTGGAGCTGATTGTTGGCTGAGTACTTGCCATTTTGGCTATTCTTCTATCCATTCAAATGGTAGTTTTTCACTTTCTTCCACGTCTTTCAGGTTTTGGTTGCCATTTTAAAGCATTTGCGATCATTTTAGCTGAGCAGCCTATCATTTTCTGCACTTTTTTATATGTTTTCCCCTCTCCAATCAACTTTTTAATCAAGGTACGCTGTTCTTCTGAACAATGTCTGGAACGACCCATTTTCCTCAGAATTTCGGAGAGAAATGCACTGTAACCAGCATGTACATTTGCTGCCTTCCTTGCTTAAATAAGGGCAATAATTGCCACCTGTTTTTCAAAGAATGAATGACCTCACTAATAGAACTCCCCACTGCTATTATATTGAACATGCCCCTTTCAATTAGTGATTCAATTACACAGAATCAGCAGCATGCATGTCATGACTGTTGGGTCTGTTGGATTTCTATTACTCTACTACACCTGCTAGTAAATTATTTGCCATGTAGAAATATCATTTCTACCAAAAACAGTGATTGATCAGGTTAGTGATGTCTGATTGCTATTATATTGAACACAACTATATATATATATATATATATATATATATATATATATATATATATATATACACACATATACATACACACACACACACACGTGATTTTGCATTTCCGGCCATTCGTGGCCTCTACTGTCAATCACCGGGTCCCGGCCGGTGATTACTCGCTGGCACCCGGTGATCAAGGAGCATTACCAACGGAGTGAGAGAAGTGTAAGTAAACAATACAGTTCTCTCCCCTGTCAGCTCCTGCACACTGCTATGCATGTACACAGTAAAACAGCACACAGGTAACCCTTTGATTGCCCCACATGTTAACCCCTTCCTGCCCAGTGCCATTAGTACAGTGTCAGTGCTTTTTATTAGCACTGATCACTGTATTGGTGTCATTAGGAATGTCAGTGATACCAAGTCAGTTCCCCGCAGTGCAGGGGCGGACTCACCATTCGAGCACTCAGGCACTGCCCGAGGGCCTGGGGTCAGTAGGGGGCCCCATGAGATGCCCCTGGTACCTTTTCATTGGCTTTTTCATAGGCTTTTTTGGGTGTGGGTGAGGACAATGGGGCCCCATGATCCCCTATTGCCCGGGGGCCCCATGAGTTGTCAGTCCACCCCTGCCACAGTGTCAGAATGCCCGCCACAGTTCTGCTATAAGTCGCTGATCTCCGCCATTACTAGTAAAATAAAAAATAAAAAAATCCCAGTATCTATACCGCCATTTGTAAACACTATAATTTTCATGTAAACCAATTAATTTACACGTATTGGGATTTGTTTTTAGCAAAGACATGTAGCAGAATACATTGTGACCTAAATGTATGGGGAAATTTGTTTTATTTTATTTTTTGACTGGACATGTTTAATAGCAAAAAGTCAAAAATACAGTTTTTTTCCCAAAATTGTCAGTCTTTTTTTTTTATAGCACAAAAAATAAAAACCGCAGAGGTGATCAAATACCACCAAAAGAAAGCTCTATTCGTGGGAAAAAAAGGACTTAAATTTAATTTGGGTGCAGTGTTGCATGACCGCACAATTAACAGTTGAATTAGTGCAGCACCGAGTAGCAAAAAGAGACCTGGTCATTAAGGGGGGGTAAATCCTTTAGAGGGCAAGTGGTTAAGCTGGGCATAGATTACTGATTTTTTTTTTTTAAAGTAAATGTAAGGCAGCGCCGTAACACAAAAAATGGCCTGGTCAGGAAGGGGGGTAAATCCTCTGGAGGGCAAGTGGTTAAGAGAATGGTTGTACTGTGCTTTAAAAATCCCACCATATCAAATGTATCTTTAAACTCAAATCATAGTGGCTCAAATCGCACCATATTCCTGTTCAAATCACATGCGATTCTTTGCAGTGTGATTTGAACCCATTCATTTTGTATGGACTCAAATCGCACTGCAAAGGTATTGGTAATAGGTATCAGCGAGTACTGGAGCACAAAGTATCGGTATGTATTCTTCTGTAAACTAACAACCCTTGCAAAATTATGGACATATTGGAGATGGTTACAAAATTATTGATAAAACAGTTATAACATCTTTCAATGCTACCATAACCAACCTAGAACTGATAAGATTTTTTCATAATGTCAATGTACTAAAGGGGAAAACAATAAGAAATAAACTTGACATTTATATGCAGTCCAGTTAGTTACATTAGTTACATATTCTTCCACCCTCAAAAATGAATTAATTGCTAGTTACAACAGTGGAAACATTACACTATTAAAGCTTTCATTCAGATTATCTTACATGTATATTATCAGAATAATGTGCTTAATTAGAATGACCAATAATTTCCATACATGGGAACAAAGAAGCCTCTTTTATATAAACTTTATTTCTACAGTGACTAGGAGACTTTTCATTTCTAGTACATAATCCATTTTTTTGCATGGACCCAGTGAAGGGAAAATTTAAAGGAAGCCAGATTATTGAGATAGTTCAGTGAACTGCAATGAATACGTGAGTGAAAACTTACATAAGCTCTAATTTGTAATTCTGAAGGCTGTTGCAGTGATTACAAATGATTTTCAGAAAAGTGGAAAAGTGTAATTAATGATAACTACACATTTTAACATTTTACAAGGATAAAGAAATATACTACCTAACACAGCACTATATATATATATATATATATATATATATATATATAAAAATATATATATATATATATAAATGAAAGTAGTGCTGTGTTAGGTAGTATCAGCTCTCCCTACATTGCTTTAACACACAGTGACAAATGGTGGACAGCAGTTGAAAAGTCAGGCAGGACATTATGGATTATTTAAAGCAGAACTACAGACAACATGTTTTTGTTTGTTTATAGAGTAAAGGCAAATTATAAGTTGTTTTTGGCCCATCTGTGTCCTTCCTGTACCGAAGCCAAAACAGGAAGTGAGAGGAAATCCCTGTAAAATTAAAGGAATCCATTGGGGCCCCTCAGGTCACCAGAACTAAAGTCTCCTAACAGTGGCAAAGGTAACAATAAAAAACAGGCATTCAAAGAGACAGTTCTTATACAACTCAACGCTGCCCAAAACTACAAAAAAACAAATTGACTTTAGTTCTATTTTAAGATTTAGTCTGGCAAATTTCACCATATGCTAGACCCCCAAACCTTAAACCCCTTGATTACACCACAAACTCACCATGTGGCAAATCCAAACTTCATCGCTGTACTTGTTGTAGCTCACTTAGCAGGAAGGCAAAAACTGTTTTACGAAAAAAATTAAAATAAATAATAATAATATTATTTAATTATATATATATATATGCCCTGGACCTGGTGATGTGCCAGCTCATCATAAATTGCCCTGGCATCCCGAAAGTCTTTCATTAGGACAGGAGGGTTTGTGGCCACTTTACGCAGTCATCCCTGGCCATGGCTTGCCTGCAATAATTGAAACACCAACATTAGCAGCCGGGAAATCACCTAAGCTGTGACACTTCCATGTGACGGACATGCTGCAAAGACTGCACCAGCATCAACATGCCATCAATTAGTACTTATGCAATTATGGTACAAGGATATGTATGGGTAGTTGAGGTGCTTTACATTGTGTAAATGGCTTATCATTTATGATATGTACATCATTTTGTCAGTTTTAAGTGGAAACCAAAACGCTGAGTTGTGACAAGGCAGGGATTAGTTATATAATTCCTCTAGTGTTCCTCCTGCAAAAAAAAATGCATTGCCTGGTAGACTGGGCACGGCAGGCACAGTAGCAGAAGGACTTGTTGCTGTTTCAGGGCCAGCAGGAACCTTTGCCTTCTGCCTTCATCCCTCTGGGAAAGGAGCAGCAGGAGGCCAGGGAAGAAATAGGAGGAATAGGTTTGGGGTGCTGGCAGTGAGGAGGAAATAGGTCAGACTTCAAAGGGAACTTTTCTCCCCTCCTCAATCCTGGGTGT
Organism: Staurois parvus; assembly: GCF_062004578.1. Lineage (NCBI taxonomy): Eukaryota > Metazoa > Chordata > Amphibia > Anura > Ranidae > Staurois > Staurois parvus. Next base: position 9,487,439 of record NW_028317855.1, on the reverse strand, counting down.
TCTACATGGGTGAAGTAAGATTAGTGAGGACAGTGTTGTCTTCAGCATCAACAAGAGTCCTCTGTTGCAGGCCATTTGTGATGAAATGAGGTCTTTTATGCTCTAATATATGCACAAAAACCATAGAATTCAGGTCAGCATAAAGAGGGATGACATCTTCTGTGACCATTTTATTAGATCCCTGATAAAGGGTAAAACAGCCGATCTACTGCCACCATCTCAGAGGGAGTCCAAAATCTGGCACTGTGAGGAGGTGATGCATAAGAACCTCTGCATTTCCTGATGGTGGCAGGATCCCCTCTTATGGCCAAAGTGCATCCAGTCATTTGGATTACTGTAAGAAGTAGCAGTGGTGGTGGCAGGCGTCACAGCACAGATCAAAGTTTTTTATTAAACAACAGCAGCCAGGACTGGCAGCAGCAGTACTCATAGTCAGTGCCTGAACTGGCTGAACTACATAATTGCAAACTTCATTGGGCCCAGGGCTGATGTGGACACTCTAAGAAGTGAGGATATTATAGACTATTGGGTGTCCAAGCTGGTCAAAACTTTTATGGTATTCACATATAATATCAGCTGCCCCTAAATAGTGAAATACACTTGTAAAATAAAATTGTGAATAGGTAGGAACTAAATCAATAAGACATGTGACAAATGATAATAAAATAGTCTCCCAGCAACATAAAGAGACTTAAAGTCCCAGACAAAATATATTAAATGTATTAAATATATTATGACATGAATCTCAATTGTGATGGCTGGCATGTATTCCAAGCCTCGCTACCAGTGGGTCAGATGTGATGTCATAGAGACCCGGAAGTGATGGGATCATGATTCTACATAAGTTTCACCTAACGGCATCTTCAGGAAGTTACCACTGTGGTAAATGGTTTGCCTCAACCTTTTAACTGCCACCTTTGTTAGATAGCTTTGGGTGTTAGAGAAAGTTGAAAAACAACAGATTTACTGGCTGTATCACCAGGTAAAAAAAATGTGTTACAAGGGGGACTCAGAAAACCAAAGACTGTGTTAATTCTATTGACAGACTATATCATATACACTATATTGCCAAAAATATTGGGACACCTGCCTTTACATGCACATGAACTTTAATGGCATCCAAGTCTTTGTCCATATCAAGTTGGCCCACCCTACAGCTACAACAGCTTCAGCTCTTCTGGGAAGGCTGTCCACAAGGTTTAGGTGTGTCTATGGGAATGTTTGACCATTAAAATATAAAGTGATGTAGCGCTGCTAGTGAATAAACATAAATCTATCATAATAAACAACGAAAATGAATACACTGTGCATGTAATAATGAAGTGAATAAATATAAATATCAAACATAAATACAAAAAAAATATATAAACGATGCTGAAGTGCTTCAAATAAATATGTGTATAAGATCATATGTTTCCAAATGTCACACAATCCCACACCATAAATGAAAATCCGTGATGAATGTGAATTTCATGCATTACACCCTGTTCCAAATTATTATGGAAATTCTATTTAAGTGTCACAAAGATTAAATATTTTGTTTTTCAGTTTAACTCATGGATGGCATTGTGTCTCTGGGCTCTTTTGATCACTGAAAATCTCGGACACCTGTGATAATTAGATTGGCAAGTGAGCCCAATTTAAAGAAAAACTACTAAAAAGGAGGGTGTTCCATATTATTAAGCAGAGCACCATTTTCAAGCAATATGGGGAAGAAAAAGGATCTCTCTGCTGCCGAAAAGAGTGAAATAGTTCAATGCCTTGGATGAGGTATGAAAACATTAGATATTTCACGAAAACTTAAGCGTGATCATCGCACTATTAAGAGACTTGTGGCCGATTCAGAGCACAGACGGGTTCGTGCAGATAAAGGCACATTGAGGAAGATTTCTGCCAGATCCATGCATCGGATCAAGAGAGCAGCTGATAAAATACCATTACATAGCAGCAAACAGATATATGAAGCTGCTGGTGCCTCTGGAGTCCCATGGACATCAAGGTGTAGAGTCCTCCAGAGTCTTGCAACTGTGCATAAACCTTCTATTCAGCCACCACTAACCAATGCTCACAAGCAGAAACGGCTGCATTGGGCAGAAAAATACATGAAGACAGTCCTGTTCACTGATGAGTGCCGTGCAACCCTAAATGGTTCAGATGGATGAAGTAGTGGACGGTTGGTGGACGGCCACCCTGTTCCAACAAGGCTGCGATGTCAGCAAGGCGGTGGTGGAGTCATGTTTTGGGCCGGAATCATGGGAACAGAGCTGGTCGGCCCCTTTAGGGTCCCCGAAGGTGCAAAAATGACCTCTGCAAAGTATGTGGAGTTTATGACTGATCGCTTTCTTCCCTGGTACAGAAAGAAGAACTATGCTTTCTGTAATAAAATCATCTTCATGCATGACAATGCACCATCTCATGCTGCAAAGAATACTTCTGCATCAATGGCTGCTATGGGGATAAAAAGAGAGAAAGTCATGGTGTGGCCTCCATCCTCCCTGACCTCCATCCTATTGAGAACCTTTGGAGCATCTTCAAGCAAAAGATCTATGAGGGTGGGAGGCAGTTTACTTCCAAACATCAGCTCACGGAGGCTATTCTGACATCTTGCAAACAAATTCAAGCAGAAACTGTCCAAAAACTCATAAGTTCAATGAAAGCAAGACTTGTGAAGCTGCTATCAAATAAGGGGTCCTATGTTACAATGTAACGTGACATGTTAAAATGTTTAAAAAGTTAAAATGTTGTTAAAAGTTTGAATGAAATAGCTTTTGATTTCAGTAAATATGCTGCAAACACAACAAATGACAATTTTCAGTTCTTTACAACCTATAAAGTGTTTTGAAACTTACTGTGCGTAATAATTTGGAACAGTGCATTGTAAGTTTTTTATGTTTAAAAAAATACTGTTATCATTAGGAGGTTTGTTCAATAAAATTTGAATTGTACTCTTAATAGTTAATAACATGAGAATTATGCTGACTGTTATTTACATCAATTATTTAGGTAAATGAGAAAAATATCATTTGCATAATTTGGAACAGGGTGTAATAGGTGCCACTTCTGTGCTCCCAGAACTCTCCTAATATGGAATTGATCCCTGATGAAGTCACATGATGGTGACGCAATGCATAGGGCGTGGGCGGAGGCAGTTTCAGGTAGCAAAAGGATTGATTCCCGATCTGTAAAGCAATCTTATTTTAACTTAATGTAAGTGCGTTTTTAATATATATTGAGTATTTTATCAACTTACTACACTATTGAGGTGTACTTTCTTTTGGGTGAGACTACTGGCATCCAGAGGAATGGAGGATCTTTAAGACTACCTTAAATAACCATTGCATGGGAGGAGGAGTGGACAGCCCCTAGTGGCTAAAGGAGATAGTGAGAGAGCTGAATCTGTGATGTCTCATTAAAAACACGCAGTTTTTACATGCGTTCTGAGAGCACAGAAGTGGCACCTATGAATGCATGAAATTCACATTCATCACAGATTTGCATTTATGAGTGGGATTGTGTGACATTTGGAAACATATGAACTTATACACATTTATTTGAAGCACTTCAGCATCAATAATATATATTTTTGTTTTATTTATGTATGATATTTATATTTATTCACTTCATTATTATGAGCACAGTATATTCACTTTGGTTGATTATTATGATAGATTGAGGTTTATTCACTAATAGCGCTACATCACTTTATATTTTATTTGTCTCTATTGTGAGAACACAGTTGGTGTTAGCAGCAGCATTTATGACAATTCATTATTTTGCATTATTTAATAGATGCAGAAGTTCACTTCACTTATTGAATGTTTGACCATTCTTCCAGAAGCGCATTTGTGAGTTCAGGCACTGATGTCAGAAGAGAAGGCCTGGCTCAAAGTCTCCGCTCTAATTCATTCCAAAGGTGTTCTATTGGGTTGTGGTTAGGACTATGTGCAGGCCAATCAAGTTTCTCTACCCCAAATTCACTCATCCATGTCTTTATGGACCTTGCTTTGTGAACTGGTGTGCAGTCATGTTGGAAAAGCAAGGGATCATCCCCACACTGTTCCCACAAAGCGAGCATGACATTTCCCAAAATGCCTTGGTATGCTGATGCCTTAAGGAGTTCCCCTCACTGGAACTAACTGGCCAAGCCAAACCCCTGATAAACAAACCCACCATAATCCCATCCTCCACCAAACTTTACACTTGGCACAATGCAGTCAGCCAAACCCAGATACGTCCATAGGATTGGCAGATAGAGAAGCACGATTTGTCACTCCACAGAACAAGTCTCCACTGCTCTAGAGTCCAGTGGAGGCATGCTTTACACCCCTGCATCCAACGCTTTGCATTGTACTTCATGATGTAAGGCTTGGATGCAGCTGCTTGGCCATGGAAACCCATTCCATAAAGTTCTCTACACACTGTTGTGCTAATCTGAAGGCCACAGGAAGTTTGGAGGTCTTTAGCTATTGACTCTGCAAACAGTTGGCGACTTCTTTACACTCTGTGCTTCAGCATGTGCTGACCCTGCTCTGTCATTTTACCTGGCCTACCGCTTCGTAGCTGAGTTGCTGTGTTTCCCAGTTGCTTCCATTTTATTACAATACCACTAACAGTTGACCGTGGAATATTTAGTAGCAAGGAAATTTCACGGATGGACTTATTGCACAGGTGGCAACCTATCAAGGTACCATGCTTGAATTCACTGAGCTCCTGAGAGTGACCCATTCTTTAACAAATGTTTGTAGAAGCAGTTGATTTTATACACCTGTGGCCATTAAGGTGATTGGAACACCTGAATACAATGATTTGGATGGGCGTCCCAATACTTTTGACAATATAGTGTAGGTCCTTTTCAATTTTGACTATAGTGTCACTTGAATTGTGAATTCCTAGAAGATTTTGCAAGAACATGTCAAGGAATTTGTCCATGAACTGAAGCTGATGAGAAAGTGGATCATGCAGTAAGACAAGACAATGCTAAACATACAAGTCGGTCAATCAAAGAATGATTAAAGCAGAAAAGTAAGGTTTTGAAATGGTCAACTCAAAGTCCTGACCTCAGCCCTACATAAATACTATGGAAGGACCTGAAAAAGGTAGTTTATATAAAGGAACCCCACAAACAACCTTGATTTGAAGCTGTTTAATAAGAAGTAATGGGATAGAGATTTCACTTAAATCAAAGTGCAGGACTGGAAATGTATACAGTAGATGCAATTATTGCTGCCCAAGGGGGCACAGTTACTGAAAGCAAAGTTTTAAATGCTTTTGCCATACACAAATATGCACAGTAACATTCAATAATTTCCCTCAATAAATGAGCAAGCAGTATGTTTTTTTAGTCATTTGTTTATTTGTAATCTAGTTTTGTGTGAAACAGAGATCAGAAGTAAATAATTTTCACATAGAAATATTCAATATTCAAAAGGTTTTTCAGACTTTAAAGCAGCACTGTAATTTATTACTGTACCAATTGTTTATTGCTTAGTTGCACTTGTATTTTAGTTTTTGTATGTTTTTTACTGCTTGTTGTTATTTGCTTTGCCCATAGGTTACCTTTTGCTGTGTTCCTTATCACTTGTATATTCCACTTGTGAGCACTAAACAGTGTATTTCTTTGTCTGGATTTCCTGGTGCATTTACAGTTTTGGTTACTATCTTCGAATTATCATACCCATGATAATAATGTGAAACAGAGACTGTCCTGTAATTTTAATGCAATCCTGCAGTCCAACGGATCAGGCTGTCCCAAATTCTTGCTCCTGCACCCAACAGACGCTGTATGATGGAGCGTACTGCTGCTCATCTGCCCAACAGAGTCTATATAGTCCCTGCAGTAGAAGGAAGAAGGAGAGATCAGAATGAGACAGACTGCAGTGCAAGGTAAGTGTTGTCTTCTATTGCAAGGAAGCTTCAGTTGGATTTTTTATGCAACTAGCAGAGTCACTTTAAAAACTTTTGGCCTATGTCTATGTCAGTCCCATGGTTAATAGAATCAGTGTGGAGAAGGAGTTGCCACACAGAAGGTTATCTTTCTAATTTAATATACCGGCAGTTGGAGGAAAGAGAACTTCTTATACAGTAACAGCAGAATTCAATTCCATTTTACAAACTGGAGTCAGGGGACTCTGCCTTGTGAGTAATGGGATTTAGTAATGACTGAAAGAGTTATTATTAAATTCGGATTTGTTAACGCTTGCCAAGTGCTTGTGGTTTAAACTGTCATCTGTAGAGGAGCAATGGTTAGCAAGCCCCGCTGTTGCAAAGTAAGACTCACTAGCTGCAACAGGAAGCAATGGTTACCCTCCATCACTACCACTGTGAACTATTGTTCTCCCCCATCCCCTGATGGACAATTTTGTCCTATCCCCCCACCTTTGGGTAGCATAGTTCTTTCCATCTCTCTCTGGGCACGATTTTTGTCCAATTTCTCTTTATTAATAATTCTTGCAAACAATAAACAAAAAATACATAAGAACATACCTAAATAAAGCATAAACATACTTATAGAAAGGAAAAAATAATTTATTTTAGCAAAATTCTGCTCTCAAATCAAAAGCTCATTGCCAGTGTGTAAATCTGTGAGTGTAAAACTAAAACATTCATTCATTACTAACTTCCAACCTTGGATTTCTCTTTTTTTTTTTTTTATTATATTTGTATTAGTTAAATCTTACAAATATTTATAATACATAATCATCTGTAGCAATCGTGCACACAGACGGCAGCGGCCCTCCATTTTGTTAAGAATTTACTATGGTATACCATTTCTCACTCCCAAAGCAGGCTATCCCCTCCATCTTTAGATTTCTCATCCCCCTCCCTCGCTGTGGGGTGACATGTGGCCTGAGTAATGACAAGGGTAACAGGCGGCCAAAGCACAGCAGGAAGCCCCGAGATATAAAACCTCACGAACTGGGTGCCTGGCTAACTAAGGAACTGTGCAATCTGGCATATCGTAAAAGTTTAAACCGAGTCCCTCACTGAACTTCAAAAGATCTTCCAAGGGGTCATAAAGACAGACTTACTTTTAAAAACTCACTTTTCATATAAGTCGATATCTTCACATAGGACATAACTACCTAAACATGGAGCCTATATTCGGAAGGCTCAGTTTGAGGCCATTCTCCTGATAGGTTACACCCCTTAACTGGCATACATAGAAAAGCAGGAAAGCATATCTCGTGAACCATTCAAGTGCATATTTCATGTTTCATCTCTAACCATTCCGCAGATGCGGCTGAGTGTTAATATACTAGTGCCCAGGCCGGCAAATGTACCTAGGAAAAGTTATGAGCCAAAATATAAGCTACGAGAGATTCTTGTTGTAACTTAGGTCTCCACCCAACACCCCTCCACAAAAGGAGACCATTGGTTACTACTCATAAGAGACACCCTGCTGGGATTTGCTAGAAAAAGGCTGCTATGCTTGGAGTGTGGGTGAGAGAAAAGAAGAGTCTCCTGCTTTTAACATCGAAACTAGCAGTAGAGACAAGAAATCCTTTTTGGCTCATGAGACTTGAAGCTGCTTAACCCAAGGCTTTTTGGTAAGTACTTATCTACCTAAACTTCTTTCTGTTATCTTTTTGCCGTGTTATTGCTCTCTGTATATTTATACAGTCATGGCCGAAATTGTTGGCACCCTTGATATTTTTCCTGAAAATCAAGTATTTCACACAAAAAAGGTATTGCATTAACACATGTTTTGCTATACACATGTTTATTCCCTTTGTATGTATTGGAACAAATATAAAACAGAGGCAGAAAAGCAAATATGACATAATGTCACACAAAACCCCAAAAATGGGCTGGACAAAAGTATTGGCACCCTTAACTTAATATTTGGTTGCACACCCTTTGGAAAACATAACTGAAATCAGTCGCTTCCTATAACCATCAATAAGCTTCTGACACCTCTCACCCGGAATTTTGGACCACTCTTCCTTTGCAAACAGCTCCAGGTCTCTCTTATTGGAAGGACACCTTTTCCCAACAGCAATTTTAAGATCTCTCCACAGGTGTTCAATGGGATTTAGATCTGGGCTCATTGCTGGCCACTTCAGAACTCTCCAGCGCTTCTTTGCCATCCATTTCTGAGTGCTTTTTGACGTATGTTTGGGGTCATTGTCCTGCTGGAAGACCCAGGATCTTGGACGCAAACCCAGCTTTCTGACACTGGGCCCTACAGTGCGACCCAAAATCCTTTGGTAATCCTCAGATTTCATGATGCCTTGCACACAGTCAAGGCACCCAGTGCCAGAGGCAGCAAAACAACCCCAAAACATCATTGAACCTCCACCATATTTTACCGTAGGTACTGTGTTTTGTTCTTTGTAGGCCTCATTCCGTTTTCGGTAAACAGTAGAATGATGTGCTTTACCGAAAAGCTCTATCTTGGTCTCATCTGTCCACAAGACGTTTTCCCAGAAGGCTTTTGGCTTACTCAAGTACATTTTGGCAAACTGTAGTCTTGCTTTTTTATGTCTCTGTGTCAGCAGTGGGGTCCTCCTGGGTCTCCTGCCATAGCGTTTCATTTCATTTAAATGTCGACGGATAGTTCGCGCTGACACTGATGCTCCCTGAGCCTGCAGGACAGCTTGAATGTCTTTGGAACATGTTTGGGGCTGCTTATCCACCATCCGGACTATTCTGCGTTGCAATCTTTCATCAATTTTCCTCATCCGTCCACGACCAGGGAGATTAGCTACAGTGCCATGGGTTGCAAACTTCTTGATAATGTTGCGCACTGTGGACAAAGGCAAATCTAGTTCTCTGGAGATGGACTTGTAACCTTGAGATTGTTGATATTTTGCCACAATTTTGGTTCTCAGGTCCTCAGACAGTTCTCGTCTCCTCTTTCTGTTGTCCATGCTTAGTGTGGCACAGACAGACACACAATGCAAAGGTTAAGTGAACGTCTCTCCTTTTTATCTGCTTTCAGGTGTGATTTCTATATTGCCCACACCTGTTACTTGCCCCAGGTGAGTTTACAGGAGCATCACATGCTTGTAACATTCTTATTTATCCGCAGTTGTGAAAGGGTGCCAATACTTTTGTCCAGCCCATTTTTGGAGGTTTGTGTGACATTATGTCGAATTTGCTTTCTTTCCTCCCTTTTTTTGTTTTGTCCCAATACACACAAAGGGAATAAACATGTGTATAGCAAAACATGTGTTAATGCAATACGTTTCGTGAGAAATACATGATTTCCTGGAGAAATATCAAGGGTGCCAACAATTTCGGCCATGACTGTATATATATATTGGCTACATCTTTTTCTGTAAATATTTTTATTGCACCCTTTTGACCTTTTAGTAATAAATCTTTCTTTCTGAAAGTGTAGAACTGTTTCTAAAGCTCTTTAATTCAACTTACAATTTCCTGCCGCTGAAGAGCGCTACTATGTGTGTTTAGCCCTCTGTATAACCTGCCTACGGTGACAGTGGTATATAGACGCTTATCCAATCATCCTAGTGTTATTGCTGATATTGCTGAGTTTCCTCTGTCTCTGTACAAAAAGGAGGTGGTGGCAGTGTGAAGGATTAATTGCGTAATTAACCCGACCCAGTAACAATCGCGCTCAGGCTGGCGGTACATCGATTTGTGGTCCAGTGAGCTGGAAAATCATTGTGCAGAATGCAGCTGGGCATGGCATTGTTACGCACGTGAAATCGTGGTTTTAGATTGGCTAGTCCTTCGGTCACGAGTTTGGTAAGAAAGGCAGGGGTCTGACGCTGCGATCGTCACATCTACAGTTTATTACAAATTTTCCAAACGCATTAATATGCTCCCACCCCCCCTCCATGGCCTCCCATTTCCCAGTTCTTATTATTTCCCTAGTGTTCAGTCTTTACACCCTCATTTCTTCTCAAACCTCTTATTTCTATTTCTCTCCCTCTACTCATTCCACGTTTCTCTTTATTCTTCTGCATCATTAACTCCGCGAACCTCTTTATAAATTTAAATTAACTCAATTTTTCCCATTTTATCCTCTCCACTATCATACAATTTTTCCTTTCTATATATATATTCTACTTTTTTATCCAATGTTTTAACTTAGGAGTCTCCAGAGCCATCCAAAACTTAGGGATCAACCCTTTGGCCGCATTGATCAAGTGAAGTGTCATTGTATTCTTATACTGTTTTACTGTTAGGTCAGTACTATGAAATAGGCACACCTGTGGATCTTCGGATATATCCTCTCCTATAATTTCTCCTATTTGTTGAACTACCGTATTTTTCGCTCCATAAGACGCACCTGACCATAAGAAGCGCCTAGGTTTTAGAGGAGAAAAACAAGAAAAAAATATTCTGAACCAATGGACTGCAGACACAGTACAGGAAATGACCAGAGACTACGGACACAGTACAGGAAATGACCAGAGACTGCGGACACAGTACAGGAGATGACCATTGACTGCGGACACAGTACAGGGGATGACCAGAGACTGCGGACACAGTACAGGAGATGACCAGAGACTGCGGACACAGTACAGGAGATGACCAGAGACTGCGGACACAGTACAGGAGATGACCAGAGACTGCGGACACAGTACAGGAGATGACCAGAGACTGCGGACACAGTACAGGAGATGACCAGAGACTGCGGGCACAGTACAGGAGATGACCAGAGACTGCGGACACAGTACAGGAGATGACCAGAGACTGCGGACACAGTACAGATGACCAGAGACTGCAGACAGTACAGGGAATGACCGGCTGTGCCGGGTACCCACTGCACATCCACGAGAAGCGCTGCATTTTGTGAATGGCCCAGTGTCCTCTGGGACCTGTCATGTGTCCCAGAAGATGCTGGACCATTCAAAAAGAGCAGTGCTTCTCGCGCATTCCTGCAGCCCGGTGCCCACACTAATGATTCCAGCGCGGGAAGACTGCACAGCGCTGGACCAAGGAACAGGTAAGGTCCTGCTGCAGAGAAGAGCTGAACGGCTGGTCCGGTATTCTGACACAGTGGCGGCAGCAGTAATACCGGACCGGCCGCTCCATATTTGCTCCATAAGACGCACTGACATTTTCCCCCCATTTTTTGGGGAAAAAAGTGTGTCTTATGGAACAAAAAATACAGTACTTCCTGCCAAAATTCCTGTATTTTGGATCAATCCCACCATATATGTACCATTGTGCCCTCCTTCCCACATCCCCTCCAGCAAAACGGTGAATTCTCTGGATGTGGCTTATGAGCTCTACTGGGTGTGACATACCATCTTGCTAAAAATGTATAATTCATCTCTACTGTATTCATATCTACCACCCCATGTGTGATCATAAAAATTGTCTCTCTCTGCTGCTCACTCAACTGTGTTTTCAATTCTTTTTCCCATTTAGCCATATACAGTGGAACAATCTGTTCAGCAATTATAGAAAGTGGCCTATAAATGCACGAGATGCAATGTTTTTGTGTTCCTTTTAAATTCAGTAATTGCTCTAGTGGATACAAATTTTCCGACTTTCTCAATGGCTGTAGGAGTAATGCAAAAAAAGTCTCAGTTAATAGTACCACCATTCATCCATATTCTTAAACATTTCCCTTTTCTGTTTCAACTCTTTTAAACTGTTTATCTCCCCTTCTTTCATAATATCCTTTAACTGTGCATTCCTATCTATAATCCATGTTCCTACAATAGTGCTCATCCCTGGTGGAAAATAATTTGTTCCCACCAATGGTATTAATGGTGAATTAAACTCCCATTCATTTTGTTTGTGAATTAAATCCCATATCCTAAATATATTCTTAGTTAAAGTGCTAGTGTTTTCAGAAAACATACAATACTGTTGTGGATAATAATTTTATCTAATTGTGCTTCACTCAGTGTTCAGTCCCCACCCAACTTTTCCCTTGTGGATTATACACTCATTCCATTATTCGTGATATAATTACTGCACAGTAATATATTTTGATCTCAGGCATTTTTAGTCCCTAATCTATTTTATCCTTACAGAGGACCTCATATTTCACCCTTGGTTTTTTATTTGCCCATATATATCTCATTATCATTCCTTTCAAATACTGTGAAGTTCGCGTGCAGCAAAAAAATTGGAAGCATTTGGAATTTACACAAGATTTTAGGAAGTATCACCATCTTAACCATATTAATTCGTCCTAGCCAGAATGATCCTTTTGAGACTTTCTTCAACTTCTCTTTCATTTCATTCAATAGTGGTGTGTAGTTTGCTTGGTATATACTCTTGAGTGACGGGGTTAACTTTACTCCTAAATACTTTAATTCTTTATCCTGCAGTTTAAAAGGAAATTTATCTTGTAATATTTGCCTTTTTACTTTCAATATATTAAAGTGTTGCCAAACCCATGACCCTGCATTCACTATATCTGGTCTCTCACAGTACACACAACATGGATGTGCAATTATTTTAGTAAATATAAACTTCTAAATACTTTGCTTTTCTCATAAGCATTTAAAGCAGCCTTGTGACTTCTATCTGTATTCAACCCACCACTAGCTAACACTCCCAAGAAAAAAAAGACCTCTCTAGCAATAAACACCAAACTGATCATATGCATGACATGACTACGGTTCAGTCTGGAGATAAGAGAACAGAGAAGAAAGGATCAAACAGCCTTTTTACAAAATGCAGAGGATTAACCAAAGGTTCCACAGCGAGTATTTACTGTATATACAGTCTGATTTTACTGTTTTGGGTTTAGTAACACTTTAATATCTAAAATCTCAGATTTTTCAAGATTAATTTTAAGATTTGATAGATCACCATATTTTAAAATTCGCATTAGATTTAGCAAAGTTACTCTGGGGTTTACTACATAAAATAGCATATCGTCTGCAAACGCTGCCACTTTATGTTCTATTTCTCCTATCTGAATCCCTTTTATATCTATACTTTTCCGTAGAGTTCCTAAAAGGGGTTCCAAAGATAATACAATCTACCCTTTCAAATGATTTTTCAGCATCTATTGACAGGAATAGAACTGGGAACTTCTCTTTCGTACTCTCTTGTAGGAGTAATGATCACAGACCATTGTCTCTGCCTTCTCTTCCTGGTATATATCCAACCTGATCTAAGTGTATCAACTCTGGAATTAGATATTTTATTCTACTAGCAATCATTTTTGCATATAGTTTCATTCAGTAATTAAATTGGTTTGTAACTGGCACATTGAGACAAATCTTTGCCTTCTTTAGGCAAAATTGTTATATGTGCCAGTAGCAACTCTTTCCTTATTTTCAATCCTTTTCCTACTGCATTCACATAAATACCCATTTTACACACTAATTGTTCTTTACATTTCCTATAGTATCTTACTGTAAATCCATCTGCCCCAGACTCTTTCATGCTGCTGTACTCCTCAATGCAACTTGTATTTTGTCCTGTTATATTGATCTAACAATGCCAGTCTTTCTTCCTCTAAACTAGGCAGTCCAGCAGCTTTTAAATATGTCTGAATTTTTATATTTCTGTCTCCCTCCAATTCTTTATTGTTGGGTTTAACTGCATATAAGGAACTATAATATTTTTGGAATATACTGGCAACTATTTTAGTTGAATAGACAAATTCTCCTGATTTATTTCTAATTTTCTCTATAAAATGTATTGATTTCTTTTTCCTGACCATCCTTGCCAGAAATTGTCCTGGTCTATTCCCCCATTGTTATCTTTCTCTCAACACCCTATTAAAGATCTTATTTGTTTTTTGTTCCACTAAATTACTTAGTTCTTCTTTCTTTATAATAATTTTATGTTGTACTTCAATTTCTGTTTTCTTTTTATGTAATTGCTCCAATGCATATAATTCTTCTATTAGTAATTTTATCCCTTTCAACCTCTTTTTCTTGTTTTCTGCCCTTAGGGCAATCAGGATGCCCCTTATATATGCCTTATGTGCTTCCCATACTGTGGCCACTGAGACTCCCTCTGTTTCATTTGCCAAAAAATATTGCTTTATTTCTTCTCGTACTCTCATTTCAGTCTTCTGATCCTGTATGAGTGTCTCATTTAGTTCCCAAGCGTATGTTTTATTCTGCACCCCACTCACTTTCAACCTCATCGTGACAGGTGCATTATCTGATATTATCTGAGGGAAAATAGCTAATTGGGCCCAATTTGGACATTTTCACTTAGGGGTGTACTCACTTTTGTTGCCAGCAATTTAGACATTAATGGCTCTGTGTTGAATTATTTTCAGGGGACAGCAAATTTACACTGTTATACAAGCTGTACACTCACTACTTTACATTGTAGCAAAGTGTCATTTCTTCAGTGTTGTCACAAGAAAAGATATAATAAAATATTTACAAAAATGTGAGTGGTGCACTCACTTCTGTGATATACTGTATGTCATAAAGTTAACTACATTTCTATCTGCCATCCCATGATTTTTTTCTCCTTTCCTATTATCCTCCTCTCTTCCCTTTTCTTTCCCTTCCTCTCTTTCCGTCAGATCATCATATCGGGAGATCTTGATATAGTAGGTTTGTAACACCAGAGGACTACAAGGTAATCCTTTCTTCTCTACCCCCCCATCTCAAACCCCCCCACCCTCCACCCCCTCCCCATTTTCCTCTCCTCCCCCCCATCCCCCCTCCCCCTAAAATCCTTTGGCCCATTCCTAGCCCTTGGATCTGCTGTGGTACAGATCCCACCGTCGATCCCTTAATTTGGGGTGAGACTCTGTTTATGCATGCCTACCCCCTCCCACGCTTAGGTTCAGGGACATGCTGCATCCCTATTCCCGCCTTCATTATACCTTTTTGCTCTGTTTTCCTCCCAGGGGTCAAGGCGGCTCTTCTTGCTATACTCCCTGCTGCTTCCTCAAACCTCCTCCACCTTCACTGAGCTCCGGAACTGTTCCGCTGCACCGACCCACCGCTCCCAAACCACTACTATCAAAAGCCCAGCAGTCCAACAGGGATTTATTGGACCAGAAACACAGGAGACAAAAGTAGGTATATCCATATACTGCTTTTCTCCTACATCTCCCAGCGGGATCACAGAGACCTCACAGCATGCTCCATGTCAGTGCCATATGCAGGCCCCCCAACCTTGGATTTCTAACCTCATTCCATAGAAGTATGTGGACAATACCTGTTTACATGTTTTATGACTAAGAGCATTCTCTATCAAATTCATTCAAGTGATTCTTTGTTTGCACAATTTGTCCTTCGTCCAGATTCCCTTGACATGCCACAAAAATGTCCACTCTGTTTGTAATAGGGTAAATGTGTATCATGTGTATCAAATGTGTACCATGCTTTGCACCTTTTTCTTTTGCATTTTCAATTTTCTAAGCTCAGATTCTTCACTAACTCTGATCCTGCTAATGATTTGGTACTGCAGCTCCTTGCTGCCCTGGTCTGCTCTGTGACTTCATTGCTGTGTCTGACTCAGTTTCATGCCGCCTTTCAAGTGCCTGCCCTAGGCTACTCAAATATCTAGCTACAGACTTCTATGGAGCACTGCCAAGTCAGAGTTCCTCCTTAATTTTTCTTGTGCTTCCTGCGGTTCTGCTGACTGCTCTCCTGGCCCTCCTGCTTGCACATCCTGCTGGTTCTTCCTTCTCAGCATCATCAGTTTAATGGTGATGCAACATCTTCAGGCAATCTCATTCCTCATGTATCTCAGTCTCACTTTTCAGGGACGATGTAGATACAAGAGAGGCTACTCATATCATTTCAGTCTCCTGAAATCAGGTACCAGACACTGGGCCTTTCACAGTGATGGTTTTATCTACACAGGGAACATGTCCTCCTGTTGTCCAATGAAATTACTGTCTACAAGTTATATTTGGTTTCCTTTGCTGTCTTCAAGTTGATAACTGTTTTTTTTTTATTATACCATAATGATAAATCATATAAATGTGGTGCTCATGAAATACAATTCATATGGGTTTGATAGTTATGTTTGATACATAAAATAAACTTTCAATTTCTTGTTATTTAGTATCACGGACAGTACTCAGTTGTTATTTAGTGAATGTATGCAATCAAATCTCTTTATACAGTCATTATAATACTTACATGAAATTTAGTCCAAGGCCCAAGGCTCAGAAGGTATAGCAGCATATCTAAACCCAAATACAAAAAATATATATTACAGCTTACCAGTTCTTAAATGAGGTGACTACATTTGTTTTCATTTTGCAGGCTCTCTTTCATTACATTTCAACTGGTAATCCTGCAAAAAACACACTTCCTGTCCTAGATCCTTTCCTCATTTTTCTACATTTATGGAGGAAGCAATGTTTGTCACTCAGGCTGGACTTCAAACACATCTTCCCCTCTTCATCCCTAATATATGGGAGGTAGGGGATTAGTAATTTACAGAAGTAGGTTAACAGTTTTTGTGCTTTCAGTTCAGCTCACATGAAGTGAAAGGGGAAAAAGTAACAGATATTTTCTGTACTCAAAAATTTAAAGTAATGCAGACATGTAAAAGGAAAGGGTAAGCTACCATATGTTATTTTTTTTTTCATGGGTTTAGATATCTTTTAAAGTTTGGGGTCAGCATAAATTTTACCAAACACCAGACTCAAGGCCTACATACCTTTCACCCCTCCAGAATCTAGTGACTTTATATACAAAAAAACAAAAAGGGAATATCTATCATTAGCCACTTTGTGACCAGGACCATTTCTCAAACACATATTTTCAGCAAAAAATCCACTGAAATAAATTTTAGTGCACACAGACACAATAAATTAGCTATTTTTAAAATAAAATATCAAAGATGAAATTGTGGCAATTACTTTAAAATAGATATCAAACATATCAAGCCTAAAATTGAGTGTGCCTGGAAAATGGCAAAAATTATTATTATCATTATATGGGATTTATATAGCACCAACAGTTTGCTCAGCACTTTACAATATAATGGGAGACAATACAGCAACAATACAGTTCAATACAAGAGGGATTTGAGGGCCCTGCTCCTTGGAGCTTACAATCTAGGAGGGAGGGGCTAGTGGTACAAAAGGTAGTAACTGTGGGGGATGGACTGGTTGGAAGAGTAGAAGATTCCAGTATTAGCTGAAGGCAGGATAGGCTTCCCTGAAGAGATAGGTTTTCAGAGATCGCCTAAAAGTGAGCAGAGTAGGCGATAGTCTGATAAATTGGGGTAGAGAGTTTCAGAGGATGGGGGAAGCTCTGGAGAAGTCCTGGAGACAAGCATGGGAGGAGACAAGGGAGATAGAAAGTAGGAGGTCTTGCGAGGAGCAGAGAGTACGGTTTGGGTGATATTTAGAGACAAGATCAGTGATGTACTTTGGGGCAGAGTTATAAATGGCTTTATACGTTATTGTTAGTGTTTTGAATTTTATCTGTTGGGCAACGGGAAGCCAATGGAGGAATTGGCAGAGAGGGATGGCAGATACAGAACGGTTAGTAACGGTGGATGATTCTGGTAGCACCATTCATGATAGACTGAAGAGGGGATAGCCTACGATGAGGTAGGCCAATGAGGAAGTTACAATAGTCTAGACGATATATAACAAGGGAGTGGATAAGTTGCTTAGTGGTGTCCGAGGTTAGGAACGGGCGTATCTTGGAGATTTTGCGGAGGTGAAGTCTGCAAGATTTGGACAGTGATTCCATTTGGGGCTGAAAGGACAGATGGGAGTCTAGGATTACACCTAGTACCCTGGCATGAGGGGAGGGACTGATGATTGTGTTATTGATCTTGATTGAGAAGTCAGGGGAGATGGCACGGGCTGGGGGGAATTCTAAGAGCTCAGTTTTGGAAAGATTGAGTTTGAGTAAGTGGAGTGACATCCATGCCGATATGTCACTTAGTAGGTTAGTGATGCAAGAGGAGACTGAAGGGGTGAGGTGAGGGGTAGAAAGATAGATTTGTGTGTCATCAGCATAGAGATGGTACTTAAAGCCATGGGAGTTTATCAAGTGACCAAGGGAGGAGGTGTAGATGGAGAAGAGAAAGGGTCCAAGGACAGAACCTTGAGGGACCCCTACAGAAAGAGGGAGTGAAGAGAAGGAGGCAGCGTTATAGGTAACACTGAAGGAGCGCTGCAATAGGTAGGAGGAGAACCAGGAGAGAGTCTCTGAGGCCACAAGAGTGGAGTTTTTTGAGGTGGAGGGGATGGTCAACTGTATCAAAAGCCGCAGAGAGGTCAAGTAGTAAGAGTACGGAGTAGTGGCCATTGGTTTTAGCAGTTAGTAGATCATTAGTGAGTTTTAGTAGGGAAGTTTCAGTGGAGTGTAGTGAGCGAAAGCCAGACTGTAGAGGGTCAAGAAGGTTGTTGTTGGAGAGGAGGGAGCTCAGGCGATTGTAGACTAAGCGTTCTAGGAGTTTAGAGGTAAATGGCAGCAGGGAGATGGGTCTTAAGTTGTTCAGGTTGGTGGGGTCCAGGGAGGGCTTTTTAAGTATGGGAGTGATGTGCGCATGCTTTAGAGGGGAGGGGAAGGCACCAGTAGAGAGGGAGAGATTGAAGATGTGAGTGAGGGAGCATAGGATGGAAGAAGAGGGTGACCGTTGTAGTTGTGAGGGGACAGGATCCAGGGGGCAGGTAGTGAGACGGGCTTCTGAGAAAACCTTAGTGACCTCTTCGGTAGTGGCAAGGTCAAAAGAGGAAAGTGTTGAGGGAGGTTTAGTATAAGGTATGCTAAGTGGGATGGATGTCTGTGCAGTAGCGATGCCCCTGCAAATTGCGTCAATCTTGTTTTTGAAATGATTTTCAATGTCGTGAGCAGTGAGTGAGGTACTGGGTGGGGGTGGAGGAGGAGAAAGTAGAGAGTTACTAAGTAGAGAAGAGACAACGAGGACTTGATGACAAGATATTAATAAGAGTGACAAAGTAGACTTGTTTGGCAGCATGAAGGGAGGACTTGTATGTTAAGAGAGCAGATTTATATAGGGTGAATGCTTGTTGAGATTTGGTTTTATGCCACAATCGCTCCAGTGCACGACTATGTCGTTTAAGATTTCTGGTGTCGTCAGTCTGCCAAGGTTGTAACGGTCGTGGCCTGAGGAGCAAGTGAGTCTAATGTGGATGAAAGCGAACTGTTATAGACAGCAGTGGCCAGGTGAGGGCAGGACAGAGGAGAGATTCTGTCATAGAGTTGGTCAGTTGAAGAGTGGAAAGGAGCAGGGTTCAAGTTGTGAAGGTTTCTGCGGGTAATTGTTTGCTGCTTGGAGGGATAGGTGTTTGAAGACGAGGAGACTGTGAAGGTGATGAGATGGTGATCAGAGAGAGGAAAGGGGGTGTTTGTGAGGTTGTAGGGAGTGCAAAGATGGGAGAAAACAAAGTCTAATATATTCCCATCAGAGTGAGTGGAGAACTGTATACATTTTGCTAATGCAAAAGATGAGGTTAGGTTGAAGAGTTGGGATGTAGCTGGGTTGTTGACATTAATAGGGATCTTAAAATCTCCGAGAATGATAGTGGGTAGTTCAGAGGAGAGAAAGTCGGGTAGCCAGGTGGAGAAATCATCAAGAAAGCAGGACACCGGTCCAGGAGGTCGATAGATCACTGCAATCCTCAGAGAAATGGGAGAAAACAGTCGGATGCAGTGAGTCTCGAAAGAAGAGAAGGATAGAGAGGGAGGGTTATGGAGGAATTGAAAGGTGCTGAGTGGGGATAGAAGCAAACCAACTCCACCACCTTTACGACCACTTGGTCTTGGCGAGTGGGTCCAGAGGATGCCTCCATAGGAAAGTGCTGCGGGAGACGCAGAATCTGCTGCTTGAAGCCAGGTTTCTGTGATTGATAGTAGGTTAAAAGGAGCGGGAGACAAAAAGGTCATGGACAGAGGTGAGCTTATTACAGACAGAATGGGCATTCCAGAGCGCACATGAAAAAGGGAGTGTGGTTTTTGGGAGCACGGGGACCGATAATAAATTGAGGGGATTGCGGCTATTCCCGGAAGAAAGAGGATGCCTGGTGTAGGGGTGAGATAGTGGAGGACCAGGGTTTGGGGGGATATCCCCAGAAGTTAGGAGAAAAAGGGTGAGGAAAGTAACATGGGAGCGGGATGTACACAAGTGCACATGCCTTCCAGTCCTGGTGTTAGGGTCAGCAGGAGAGTGAAGTATCAGCAGGTGGTGATGATAGCAGTAGTAGGGAGATGGTAGCAGTGAGGGTGAGATGTACAAGTTTCGGGGTGGAGCAGAGGGGTAAAGAAGTGAGATTTTGGGAACCCAGGAAAATAATATGAAAAGGAGGAGTAGAGGGGACATATTAAAAAGGTACACAGAGTGGGACTCAGACTTTTAAGAGATGTTTCCCAGGGTGTTTGCTTGCAGTCTTTCCAGCGTGCAGTAGAGTTTCTTGCTGTTGTTCTATCTTCCTGCTGCTTGATACCGCTATGGTACCTCAAATTGTTCATAGACAATGCTTTAAAAGCTATCCAGGTCATCTGGTTAGACGTAACGATGTGTTATGACCCTAGTATAATTGCTCTCATTTCATGGAAATATCTTGCATGTGTGGTTTATTTGGTGTTTACAAAATATTGTCCAAGATCTGAAATAAGATCTGAAAAAATTCAAAGCAGTGCGCAGGAGCTGACAGGGGAGAGATCTGTATTGTTTACATACAGGTCTCTCCCCCGACAGAAATTCTCAGAGATCACCGGGTGCAGACAGGGAATCAATGGCCCAAACACAGTGATTGCCAGCCAAAGCCGCAAATGGCAGCATGGGTAGGGCATGTGCCCTAGTTGTGCAAATGTTTATCAAATCGCTATTTTCACAAAAAAAACACTAAAATCCTTTGCACACAAAACCACAACAAAACGTTCTCCTAAATTCCTACTAAGGGCCCATTCAATGGGGTGTGCTAAAGCGTACGTCCATGGAGGGCCGTGTTTACCCACACGGGAATGTGCAGGTGCTTCCCTTGCGCAGGGAGCCCTATTCATGTCAACTGGGACATAGCAGCTGTAAGGACAGAATTGATGGGAGTGTGGTGCATGGCCCCAAATGCAGGCAGTGTGAGTTCAGAAGTTCAGGGACATACACCCACATGAATGTCAAGTTAAAAAGCAGTGGCTGCCTTAATGCAGCAGCTTCATCCCAATTGATATAGATAGGACTGCCTTCATGGCAATGCACGGAACACCTGTGCATCCTTGTGCAGCTAAAGATGGCCTCACTGTAGTATGCCCTGCGTAAACAAGGTCTTAAGCCTTGTTTAGACTTGCAGTTAGGGGCAGCAAAAATGCGAGGTTGAACAGGGTGCTGATGCTGTAATACTTTGCACCCACGGCCAAGTTGACTCAACGTGTAGCAATGCCATCTACACATTCATCTCAGTTAGGAAGCACTGCAAAACGCCCCTCCACCTCATGCAATGCAGGCAGTTGTGGCACATTTGTTGATAAAATGGGGTTAAAACATGCGGTAAGGAGGTATCGCTAGAGCTTCAGAGACAAGGGAGATTTAGATGCATGTCTAAATCTACCCTTACTATGTTTTAGTTTTTTTAAAACTTAATTTTTTTATACAGGTAAATTTTTATGTTTAATATTTAAAAACATTTTTATGGGGGTGGGGGGGGTGGAGAGACATCTGGGATCTATGCACCCGTCATGCAATGAATGCGGCTGCAGCACATTCGTTGGTAAAATAGGGTTAAAACAGGCAGTGAGGAGGCATCGCATCACTTCCTGACCATCTGTCAGTAGCCTCTGGAGCGCAATCTGAATGTGAATTGGGCTTCTGAGGCAGGGGATACTTAGACATGTTTAAATCTACCCTTACAATGTTTTTTATTTTTTATTTTTACAACTTTTTTTTTGTAGAGATACATTATTTTATTTTTTTTACAGTTTTTTTTGGGGGGAGGGGGGTTGGAGAGGCATCAGGGGTCTAAACTGAACTCTAATCTCTTTTTTGAAACAGAGAAAGGGACTCAAGACAGTCCCTTTCTCTGCAGCCTGAGCTGCACTGTAAATGAATGGATGGGTATCTATATAAACTGCTATTAATTCATAAAATGAAACAAAGCACAACGTGTTTACTATATGTCAGTTTGTGAATGAAACATAGTAAACACAGTTTACTATGTGTCAGTGACTGGGGGGGAGGAGCCTGATAGCAGGCGCTCCCTGTGTCCCGCTAAAAGAAATGCTTAGGAGGCTGTGACTCACCCGGGCTTTTCTTGTTGGGGTAGCTTGGCGGAAAAGCGGTGCCCCTTGTACCACTGTCCGGTGCTGGAGCATGGCAGCGTCAAAGCAAAGGAGGGAGAGTGTTGAGACGGACGGTCGGTGAGGAGGCAGACCCACCGGAGATCAGAGGATGCTGGGTGTTTACCTGGTAACTGCGGAGGAGGTCTGGGAGGCAGAGAAGCCGGCTAGACTGAGAGTAAGAAGAAGGTCTCGGCTGCTACATTATAAAATAAAATGGCCCAAGACCCATGGAACTCCAGGGAAGGTGACCCCCCCTAACAGCCACCACTTTATAGTAGTCTTTTTTGCAGAACTGAGCCAGCCACCCCTGGGAGAGACCGTCCGATGCCGCCTGGTTTAAAGTGAATGAAGATGAAGTGGAGAAGGTGAGCGATGTCAACAGGGGATGGTGAGTCAAAATTTTAAACTGTTTTTCATTGTGTAAAGAGCAATAGGGGGGATCACCCAGATGGCCCAGAAGGAGAAAGTTATGAAAAAGATAAAGACCCCAGAGACCCTTAGAGAAGAATTCAGTACAGGAGGGAAAGAAAAAAATGAAAAAAATTCAAAGGGTAAAAATCTTGGAGGGATACAACCCCAATTCTCACATAAAAATAACCCCTAGTACTGAGAAAAATAGAAATAAATACTAACATCATGAAAAATAAAGTGGCAAAAAGGGAGGGCCAAAGTCATCCCAAACAAGTTCAATTAAAAAATATATACCCTCACAAGAGAAACAAACCCCAGAGAGTAAACAGGGAGTATATGGAAGACGGGAGATGGAAAACACTAATGGTGATTGCTCCAGACTGTCTTTGGGAGTATCTAATATCAGTCAAAATATAGAAGCGGATTACATAGAAAATGTAGTAACTATTGAGAACTCCCAAGAACAAGAGAAGACCTCACAGATGCCTACTAAAGCAAAGGTAGCAGAAATGAAAGGGTCTGGAAAGATCCATAAAACAGGAGAAGGAGAAAAGGGGAATTTTTTTTTTTCCTCTCCTCACGCTCTCTTAGAAAGGCAGGACATGGGGAGCAGGACAGATACTTGGAAACGCTGCCAAGGTTTTTGGGTACACGGATTGAAGTGGCGTTTGTGGTCCAAGCACCACCCTAGTGCTGAATCGATGGTGGGATTTGGACCACAAACGATTCATAAGCAAGTTAAGAGTCTAAGGGGGGTTGGAGAGGGTAATGGGATGGGTATGAGAGGGGAAAAGGGAGGGGAATGGGTGGCTATGTAGGGGTTGGCTCCGTGTTGCTTGGGAAGGATGAGAATACTCTCATCAGGAAGAACTCTAGTGGAAGAGAGAAAATATTTATGGGAAATGGAGGAACTGATTTTGTGACCTATAATGTCAAGGGGTTGAATATTCCAGGGAAAAGGCATAAGATCTTCAGAGAATTACAACAATGATCCATTGTATCAGCATTTTTACAGGAAACTCACTTACTTCAGGAAACAAATGTGAAGTTATATTCCAGGTATTACCCAACCTGGTTTTATACAGACTCACCAACTAGGCACGGTAAAGGAGTGACAATTAGCATAGCTAAAAACGTAAGGTTTAAACTGGAAGAGAAGGTTGAAGACCCTGAGGAGTGCTTCCTGTTCTTAAGGGGGAAATTACAGGAAACAGAGTGCACATTGGCAAATATTTATTTCCCCAAAAGAAATACAGTGGCCTGTCTGAAAAATATATTGAGAAGAGTTCTGGATTTTAAAAAAGGTAAACTAATTGTGGCAGGAGTTTTTAATTTTTGAATGGACCCCCAGATTGATACGACATTGCACGTGCAGAGAGAGGGATTTAAATCTCTGAAATCCAAAAGAATGTTATATCAATGTCAACTGGTGGACGTTTGGAGAATAAAAAAGAAAGGGATTATACATTCTACTCTCTAGCACATGCAACGTCTTAGAGATTAGATTAAATAGTGATGGACCATAGACTCTTGGGGGTTTATTTACTAAAGCTGGAGAGTCCAAAATCAGACTCACTTCTGCATAGAAACCAATCACCTTCCAGGTTTCATTGCCAAAGCTTCATTGAACAAGCTGAGGTTAGAAGCTGATTGGTTTCTATGCAGAAGGGAGTCTGATTTTGGACTCTCCAGCTTTAGTAAATAAACCCCTTGGAGTCGTTCGTTAAAGTAAATATAGAAGTTATAACAATATCAGACCATGCACCTGTCACAATGAAGTTATTATGGGGAAAAGAGCAAAATATGTTAAATATGTGGAAACTAAATGAGACACTCCTTTAGGATCATGAGACAGAACAGAGAATAAAAAAAGAAATTGAATATTTTGAAAGAAATGAGACTAAAGGAGTTTTAATGGCCACGGTGTGGGAAGCCCATAAGGCATATATCAGGGGAGTCTTGATAGCGATTGGAGTTAAAAAAAGGAAAGTAAAGAAAGAATTAGTACGCTTCTGAGGGATTTACATGAACTAGAACAATTACATAAAAAGAAAATAACAAAAGAGATTCAGCAGAGTATAATTTATAAGCAAGAGGAATTATGTAATTTAATGGAGGAAGAAATGGGGAGAACATTTAATATGATGGCAAGAGAGAGATATCGGTAGAGGAATAAACCAGGGAAATAATTCATGAGAGCAAAGAGAAATAAGAAATCAAGGAATAATATAGAGAAAATTAAAGATGATAATGGAGAACTGGTTTACACAACCACTGATATTGCGAATATATTAAAAAATTATAATAAATTATATAATGTTATCCCACAGCAGTCCATAAGAGACAGAATTTTAAAAAAGACAGACTTACTTAAAAAAAGGCAAGATTGCCGAGTCAAGGAGAAGTACAGTTAATCTGCCTAGAGAATCCAATAACGCAAGAGGAAATCCAAGTGGCACTGAAGGGTACAACATCAGGGAGGAGTCCAGGGCCTGATGGGTATACTGTGAGATATTATAAAAAAATGTAAAGATCATTTAATACCTAAATTGAGGTTATATATGAATGCATTGGGAGAGGGGACAGAGATGAAGAAGAAATCCTTGCAAGCCCATAATACAATCGTCCAGGAAGAGGGTAAGAATGGAACCCAATGTGCCAACTACAGGCCTATCTCATTGCTAAATACAGACACCAAACTATACGCAAAGATTCTGGCAAATAGGTTGAAAGACCTAATGCCGACATGGATTCATATACACCAAGTGGGTTTTGTCCTTGGAAGGGAAGGAAGAGACAATGGGTTGAGATCCTTGCTTCTTATTCAAAGAAGCAAGAGAGAGAAATCCCCTGTATTGATCCTGTCAGTAGATACAGAGAAGGCTTTTGATAGGTTGGACTAGGGATTTATGTTAGACATGCTGGAAATTCGGGGAATAGGCCCCAAAATGAGGGAGTGGATAAGGAAATTATATAGTTAACCCTCTGCAGCAGTAAAGGTCAATGGTGCGTTATTGGAATTCTTTAAGACTTACAACGGGATAAGGCAGGGGTGTCCACTTTCACCTTTGTTGTTTGTATTATCTTTGGAATCTGTATTAACAACAGTAAGGAGTAGCACAAATATAAAAGGGATACGGATAGGAGAGATAGAACACAAGGTAGCTGCGTATGCTGATGATATATTGTTCTATGTGGTTAATCCTAGGCTGACACTGCCCAATCTAATGAAAATAATGAAGAACTGTCAATTCTAAAATTAATCTGACTAAATCTGAGATCTTAAATGTTAATGTTCCGAAAACTGAGAAGAAAGCTTTGCAAGGAGAGTTTCCCTTCTCATGGAGGGAGGGAGAATTAAAATTTTTGGGAATAAAATTAACTTTGTCCTATAAGAATTTATATTAAGCAATCTATATCCCTCTAATAAATAAGATTAAGGAGAAATTAAGAAAAATGGTGGTGGGAGCCCTATCTTGGATAGGACGAATAAACCTGATAAAAATGATAATTGTTCCAAAAATTCTGTATAAATTCCATATGTTACCTATACAGCTCTAGGAATATACTTTAAAATAATCCAAAAAATTATAAAATATATTTGGGGGAATAAAAAAAAAACGAGAATAAGTTACGAAGTGTTGTGTAGAGATAAGGAGAATGGGGTTTAGGTGTGCCAAATTTTAAAAGGATATTATCATTCAATATTATCACATATTTTTGATTGGACACATAATGCACAGGGGAAAAGTTGGGTAAATATAGAAAATATACTTAGTGAGACACAATTGAATAGGATGGTGTGGTTAAAAAATAATAAAAGTGCAGCGCTAACCCAAATGGTGACTAAACATATGATAAACCACATATGATTGTGGATTTAGCGTAAATTCATCAAACGTGCAGAGATGAAGTATGCATACAGTCTCTAATATGCAAGAAACCATAAATAGTGACTTTCATAATGATAGAAAATATAGCACATGGGGCATTTAAGACCTGCCCCTGGTGCTCAGCCACTGTATCACTGGAACAAGGAGGTGTCATCTGTAGGGCCACCACTAGATGTCATCCGTCCACATGGAAGCTATGTCCAGCTACTGTATTAATGGATCAGGTGGGTGTCATCTATAGGGCGACCACTAGATGTCATCCGTTCACGGAAGAACTGTATCATGTATCCAGGGATGTCACTTGCAGATGTGATCTTTCTATGCACAGCCCCAGGACCTTCAGGATTACAGGCTCCCCAGAAATAAAGAGCCCGTGGAAAAAGGCCTCAAATAGTGTGATAACGTTTATTGAAGTTGATAAGTAATCAGAAATGAATTAACAAAGGTTCAGCTGCTCATAAACGGCCAGACCAGAGGTACATGTACAAGGGATAAACACAGCTTGGCACTTCCCTAACGCGTATCGTGTGAGTACACATCATCAGAGGGACTGTGCCAATGGTAGGTGTGGTGCTTAAATAATAAAAAAAAGCGCCAAAATGCACCACAATGCGGCAGCTCCGTTAATAGAGTTCGCGCATGCGCATTAGCGATCAAACGCCCGCGCATGCGCACTGGTGTCAGCGGCGGCCATTTTTAAGAAGCCCAAAATACATTGTTCCATATATCCTGATTATATGGACATACAAGTGTGAGTTTAGCAGTAATCTTAGTGGAGCCAAGATGCTGCAGTCTAAGAACCAATGAGAGGCAAGCAAAATAGCTATAATTACACATGGAACATACTTCATGCCCCATTGTAATAAAAATAGCTTAATAAAAGATGAATAATAAAAATCAGAGAGAGATCTCATCTATTGATTAAAATTACTCCTCATGTAGGTGAAAACAAATTATTATAGCGATTTAAATACAAATGACTCTTCTCTAATAGGCATACAGATAAAGGCAAGATAATACATAAAATACGTCAAACATATAAATTAAAGACAATCTGGTTAAAAAGTGGTATCATTAAAATCTATCATAGACATGACATAAACTTATTATGCTTAAATTCTAAAACCAATGTACTTCAGATCATGAATGATCGATCAGCTAGTATCAATAAAACAATTGATGTCTAATTCTGCGTTTAGTCCCTGAGGAGATTGGGACTGTAGAAGATATATCCATTTGGTCTCGAGCATAGAAACTGCTCATTTTTTGTGGGTACCTCTCCAGTTACTTTTGATGATATCGATACCCACAAATCGCAGGGAATGGGGATTCTTATTTATTTAGAAAAGAGACATTTTCTAAATAAACCCATCATGAGTGTAACACCCAATGTGAGCAATGCAAATTTCAAAAATACTAACCTCAAGAATGCATCTTTTGTTCAATCCTCAGGCACATTCATATATCAATGTATTTAAAAATATGGTCCTTAAGGATTTTGACAATATACGGGTAAAAAAATGGAATAATAAGTCATTTAGCCAAGAAAAATTGACCTTATGACCAATGAATTATTAAAGGAAAAGGATTTGGTAATCAGACCAGTGGATAAAGGGGGAGGAGTCTAATTCAAGTACAGAATATCCTCCAAGATAAGGATACCTATTTAGAACTTCCAGGGGACCCTTTAGTATCATACAAAAAAGCTTTGAAAGTTCTAATAGCAAAGGGATCGGATTCAGGAATCCTAAATAAAAAAGAGCGGGATTTCTTGTGCCCCACTGTACCCAGGCTTCCGGTCCTTTATTGCCTGCCAAAAATCCATAAGGACCCGGTCAATCCTCCAGGTCGCCCCATTGTGAGTGGCATAGGGTCCTTATGCTCTCGGGTAGGAGAATATATCAATTTTTTCCTACAGCCAATAGTCCACAATACTCCATCGTTCTTGAGAGATTCAAAGCAAATCCTGGTTGAGATTATGGATATAAAAATAGAGAAACCTACTTTTTTGGTAACGGCGGACGTTGCTTCACTCTACAGCAATATTAACCATGAAGATGGTTTAGAGGCAGCGGAATATTATCTAGATTTATTGGAACTATTAAGCTTCGCAATGAAGCATATTTATTTTTGGTTCGACAATAAATATTACTTGCAGATCACAGGCGTCGCAATGGGTGCGAAGTTCGCACCAAGCCTGGCAAATATTTTTATGGCTAGATGGGAGGAGGAGGTAATATACTCCATGGAATGGCCACATTTGCGTTTTTATCGACGTTACATAGAAGATATTGTGTTGCTATGGGATGGCGATGATTTCTCATTACAGAACTTCTTTATCACTTTGAATCATAACAACCTGAATATTAAGCTCACCTTTGAATATAGTTACAGTAGTATTGATTTCCTGGATCTTACTCTCATTAATGATGGTACTAAAATTACCACCAAAACATTTTTTAAGAGCACGGATAGAAATGGGTACATCCCAAAAGACAGTTGCCACCTACTAAGGTGGCTGGATAACATCCCCAGGGGACAATTCCTTCGGATACGGCAGAATTGTGGTAATATGCAGGATTACATTGCACAGTCTGACATACTTAGAACTAGATTCATAGAAAAGGGCTATGATAGCCAACTACTGGATATGGAGATTGACCGAGTGGCTAGTCTAGACAGGACCAATCTGTTGACTACACAACATAAGACCCATAAGGAGATATTCTGTCCCTTTACAACTACCTTTTCGATGCAGTTTAAAGAAGTTGCCAAAATTATTAGGAAGAACTGGAACATCCTTAAGAGTGACCCGGTGATGTGTAAAGCCTTACCTGAACATCCAGAAATCATCAACAGAAAGGCACCTTCACTGAGAAACAGACTAGCCCCCAACATTGTCAATCCTCCCAAACAACTCACCTTTGATTTTCTAAATAGAAAAGGGTTCTTTCCATGTAACAGATGTATGATACGCACTTGCAATGGTATTCACAAGAATCCGATCAAAAGTTTTCGTTCAAATTCAACTGGCAGATCTTTTGACATTCAGTCTACTATTACGTGCTACAGCTCCCATGTTGTCTACCTGGAATGTAGCTACGGTAAACAATATGTAGGTAGAACTACTAGAAGACTGCGAGACAGACTAAGGGAACATCTAGTCAATATTAAGAAAGGTTATAAGGAGCACTCCTTGTCTATGCACTACCGCCAACGACATAATAAGAATCCCCATTCCCTGTGATTTGTGGGTATCAATATCATCAAAAGTAACTGGAGAGGTACCCACAAAAAACGAGCAGTTTCTATGCTCGAGACCAAATGGATATATCTTCTACAGTCCCAATCTCCTCAGGGACTAAGCGTAGAATTAGACATCAATTGTTTTATTGATACTAGCTGATCGATCATTCATGATCTGAAGTACATTGGTTTTAGAATTTAAGCATAATAAGTTTATGTCATGTCTATGATGGATTTTAATGATACCACTTTTTAACCAGATTGTCTTTAATTTATATGTTTGACGTATTTTATGTATTATCTTGCCTTTATCTGTATGCCTATTAGAGAAGAGTCATTTGTATTTAAATCGCTATAATAATTCGTTTTCACCTACATGAGGAGTAATTTTAATCAATAGATGAGATCTCTCTCTGATTTTTATTATTCATCTTTTATTAAGCTATTTTTATTACAATGGGGCATGAAGTATGTTCCATGTGTAATTATAGCTATTTTGCTTGCCTCTCATTGGTTCTTAGACTGCAGCATCTTGGCTCCACTAAGATTACTGCTAAACTCACACTTGTATGTCCATATAATCAGGATATATGGAACAATGTATTTTGGGCTTCTTAAAAATGGCCGCCGCTGACACCAGTGCGCATGCGCGGGTGTTTGATCGCTAATGCGCATGCGCAAACCCTATTAACGGAGCTGCCGCATTGCGGTGCATTTTGGCGCTTTCTTTTTTATTATTTAAGCACCACACCTACCATTGGCACAGTCCCTCTGATGATGTGTACTCACACGATACGCGTTAGGGAAGTGCCAAGCTGTGTTTATCCCTTGTACATGTACCTCTGGTCTGGCCGTTTATGAGCAGCTGAACCTTTGTTAATTCATTTCTGATTACTTATCAACTTCAATAAACGTTATCACACTATTTGAGGCCTTTTTCCACGGGCTCTTTATTTCTGGGGAGCCTGTAATCCTGAAGGTCCTGGGGCTGTGCATAGAAAGATCACATCTGCAAGTGACATCCCTGGATACATGATACAGTTCTTCCGTGAACGGATGACATCTAGTGGTCGCCCTATAGATGACACCCACCTGATCCATTAATACAGTAGCTGGACATAGCTTCCATGTGGACGGATGACATCTAGTGGTGGCCCTACAGATGACACCTCCTTGTTCCAGTGATACAGTGGCTGAGCACCAGGGGCAGGTCTTAAATGCCCCATGCGCTATATATGCGCTATCTGGTTAGTGCATTATTTGACTATTTTCTATCATTATGAAAGTCACTATTTATGGTTTCTTGCATATTAGAGACTGTATGCATACTTCATCTCTGCACGTTTGATGAACTTACGCTAAATCCACAATCATATGTGGTTTATCATATGTTTAGTCACCATTTGGGTTAGCGCTGCACTTTTATTATTTTTTACCATTTACTCTAGAGGTTCTCGAGGTGCCTTTTTGTTGCCAGCAGCTACCCTATTTTACATTTATACATTGCGCTCGATTTTTATATATAGGTTTTATATATAAGTTTATTCTAGGATGGTGTGGTTGCCACACCAATACCGAAGGTTGGCAGAAAGAAGGAGCACTTAAACATGAAATGTATTACGAATTTGGGATGTAATGCACAGACAAATGAGATGGGAATTCAACTCCATGTTGATGCCGTCGGTTACAACTCTTTTCCCACCAGGGAAAGAAAACATTTTGGTGAATTGGATAAGAAAGAGAGATGCACAGTTAAAAAGGATATAATGAATGTGGAAGAAATTTCAGGAGCTGAAAAACAAGAAGGAGCTGTTTTCTAGGTTAGATGAGTGGCGATATTTCCAACTAAGACACTTTGTGGCAAAGCTCCTAGGCCAGGTGTCGGCGAGCCGCATGCGGCTCTTTTTCACCTTTGCTGCGGCTCCGGAGCACACTGCCCACCAGGTGACAGGCAATAGGGTTGCTGTAGCTCAGTGGTCGGCAAGCCGCGGCTCTTTACACATTTTAATGCAGCTCTTCTGTGTGCCGGGCGCCCGCTCCCCTCCCTCCTCTCGGGCGGCCGCCCCAAAAGTCAGGACTCTGCAGCTAGCCCAGCAATGGGCAAACTACGGCCCGGCGGACCTTTTAATCTGGCCCGCGGAGCGTGGCAAACATTGGCTGTCAGGATGTAGGCGGGGCAGCGTGACGAACTCCTCTCCTCTCACAGTCCGCCCTGAAGACCGGAGCGGCGCGGGAACACGGCGAGAGGAACGCGCGGAGCAAAGGTAAGTGAATTGACACAATATGGGGAATTAATTACTATAGGGGGGATGAATTACTATAGGGGGGATGAATTACTATGTGGGGGATGAATTACTATGTGGGGGATGAATTACTATGTGGGGGATGAATTACTATATGGGGGATGAATTACTATATGGGGGATGAATTACTATGGGGGATGAATTACTATATGGGGGATGTATTTTCAGTTTTAAAAATGTGGCTCTCAAAATAAATTTCAATCGTGGTTTTGGCGAGATTTGGCTCAGTTGAAAAAAAAGGTTGCCCACCACTGACCTAAGGCTATGATTGTGATTATGACGATACACTGTGGCCCTGATTAACCCTTTGCTTACTGGGCCCTTAAACCCCCTTCATGACCAGAGCGCTTTTTGCAATGTATGCAGTGTCGGATTTGTTTTAAATGTTTCAATGGTTTTGCGGCTCCCAGTCTTTTTTTCCCTTCGGAAACGGGTCCAAGTGGCTCTTTATGTCTTAAAGGTTGCAGACCCCTTTCCTAGGCCCTTAAGAACAAAGGTGGATATGAACCCATTTGAACAATTATTTCAATTATTATACACGTAGGGATGGGAAGCACGGTACCTCTTGAATTTATTAAATCCTTACTGTAATGACAGAGGTCACTGCCCTCCAGTATATGGAGAAATGGGAAAGGGATTTGTGAATAGTATTTGATAAGCAACAAGAAAAGAACATTTTTAGAATAGCACATGGGGCCATAGAAATGAAGGTGGTGGAAATGAATTATAAATGTATAGCTAGGTGGTATGTTACACCAAGTGTGGCACATATGTAGTATGAAGACAAATCACCTATGTGTTGGTGGGGATGTGGGTTTAAGGGCACAATGGCACATATATAGTCAGAGTGTCTGAAAATTCAGGAATATTGGGAGGGAATAATTCACCAAATTCAGGAGATAACTGGGGTAAGAATCCCGAAAGATCCAGAGGTATGCCTATTCCATAAAACCGAGCTTACAGTGGAAAAATATAAAAATTCTGTGTTAATTTATAAATCGCAGCAAAAGGACTGATACTCAAATTTTGTCAGGAACAAAAGATACCAAAAATAAAAGACTGGCTAGGTGGAATATATGTATAGAATGGAATAACTCTATCACAAAGAAGAAAGATAAAATGGCGAGATTCAGAGAAAGGCGGAAAATATAGGATGCGTTTAAGAGATCAAAAAAATATGTTGAAATGGAGGAGATGAGAGGACCGATATAAGTAAAAGTAAATATAGGAGGAGGGGAAGGGAATTCTGAGGACACTCAGAAATGTAGAGGAACGGGGAGCTAAGGGAAAAGAAATAGGGGTGGGGGGGTGGAGGGGAGAGATGGGGGTGTTAGGGATCCGGGTATGACCAGAAATGTGTGGACTGACACAGGGAAGTAGCAGGCTTCAAGAACACAGGCGTAGTCAGGCTGGAGAGGTGGAATGGTCAGGCAGGCCATAAGGTACTGTCAGGTGCCACCTAGCAGTGTCTCTAGCAGCCCACAGCACGGATTTTCTCAGGGCACGGGGTCTAAGTCCTCAGCCTGCTATTCACCAGGGCCCCTGATGGTGGGGATGGACTTGGTGCAGACTGGAACCAGGTCATGACCCCTGAGTGCGTCCGGCTGTGGTAGAGGATACTGGCAGGGGAGTGCAGGAACAGAGTCTGATGGGAAGAGGCAGGCAGACTTACCAAAGGTGATCCGTGCGGGATGGATGGATCGTCGGGTGAAGTAAGCATAGTCAGACAGGCCGGATCAGTATCGTGCGGGCAGCGTGGTACAGGAGGAGCAAGCAGAGAATGGTCGGGGTCACGAGCCAGGTTCAGCAGGTAGCGGGCAGCGCGGTACCGAGGGTCAGGCAGAAGGATGGTCAGGCAAGCCAGGGGTTCAACAGGAGATGGTCAGCAGAGGTCAGGATCAAAGCAGGGTCAGCAACAAGGCAGGAACACAGGATACCAGGTACAGGGGCTCATGGGAAACATACACCAAGGCCCAGATCACAGGCCTGGTCATTCCTTATATGCACCTTCTGCAATCAGCCTCAGGTGTTTTGGCTGATTGCAGGAATGAGTCTCTGATTGCTGAGAGCACCCGCTGACCAGCCCTGGTACTGCAACCCACAAGGCAGGTGAGTCCCACCACTATTGGCAAGTCCATTCCTGACAGGCGGAGGTGGGCTCTTCTGAGGGAATATTTAATCGGGAAATTTATTTTTTTATCTATTGTTGTTATGACTATCTTTGTTGTGGTTTGAAGTTTTTGTTGAAATTTAAAAATTAATAAAAGATTAATAAAAAAGTGTATTGATCACTGTATTCTTTCAGGAAGGGAAGGGGGCTGGTAAAAATATGCACTCAGGAGGCATGGAGGAAGGAGAGCTGGATAGCAGCTTCAGGGAGGGGACGCACTGAAGGGGGGTCAGAGAAGCAGGGGGGTGAATCTATTTGGCCATGCAGATCTCTGTGGCTGCCCTGCACCATCGAAAGCTTGCGTGAGGGCAGAGGATGGAAGCTGACAGAGTTACAGTGGAGATGGGGGGGCATTTTAGATGTCAGGACAGGCGGGTGGGGGAGCGGGGGACATAGTGACAGAGAAGCAGCAGTGGGGGGGTGCTGATCAGAGCTATCAGTTTGTTCAACAGTGCCTGCTGAACAATTTTGATATAAGTTCATGGTCACTGAAGTGACCATGAGCTTGTAGTAGAGGAGGAATGCAGGTTCATATGGCATACGGACCTGGCAGTGAAAGGGCAAAAGTCTACAGGCTTAGATAAATAAGTTTGTAATTGGATAGAAAACTGGGTAAAAGACCGTATTCAGAGAGTAGTAGTTAATTATTCATACTCTTGTTTAAGGTTATTAGTGGTGTACCCCAAGGTTCAGTGTTGGGACATTTACTTTTTAATTTACTTATAAATCGTATTGGGTCTGGGATTAAAAGTATAATTTCAGTCTTTGCAGATGACACCAAGCTGTGCAGTGGGATAGCATCCTTACAGGATGTCTCCAATTTACAAGCTGACCTCAATGCACTGTTTAACTGGGCAACTTTGTGGCATATGAGATGAGATTTAATGTTGATAAATGTAAGGTTATGCACTTGGGGGCTAAGAATATGCATGCATTATACATACTAGGGGGAGTACAACTGAGGGAATCAATTGGAGAAGGATCTGAGTGTTCTGGTAGATCAGCTTAATAATAACATGCAGTTCCAAGCTGCAGTTTCCAAAGCTAACAAAATCTTTTTGTGTATTAAAAGTACAGAGTAGTATAGACTGCAGAGAGATAGAGACAACATTTTGCCCCTGTACAAACCATTAGTAATACCTCATCTGGAACATGCAGTTTAGTTTTGGGCACCAGTTCACTAAAAGAATATAGGGGGAACTAGAGAAAGTGTAGAGAAAGGTCAACCAAACTGATAAGAGGCATAGAGGAGCTCAGCTATGAGAAAATATTAGAGGAACTGAATTTATTCTCTCTTGACAAGAGAAGATTAAGGGGGAGGTATGATCAACATGTAGAAATATATAAATGGTCCATATAGTGAACTTGGTGTAGAGGCCTGTGTACAGATCTGTATTCTTTCCTAAATGCACAAAATATAACTGGCTACTAATATTTATAGGTACATTTAATCCAGTAATATCCAATTGCCTCTTGGGGGATCAGCCTTCCTCTGGATCAACTGTTGGTATAGTATTGTGTATATGGAGGTTTCCTATGTGTGTGTTTTTTTCTTTGTGAGTTGAACTGGGTGGACGTGTCTCTTTTTTCAACCAGACTTAATAAATAAACTCCTTTGTGCTGCATTGCCCTATAAGGCTATTTGCATTTATACCTTTTTCTGTGTATGAAATTAAAGTTCAGGATAGACTTCCTCTGAACTGGTAGACAATTGAATACAAATATGTACATCCATCTTAACAAGTAGCAAAAAAATTGTTATTTTTTTCCATCTGTATATACAGTAAAAGACATAGGTTTATGAACCTATTTAATGAGAAGAATCATTTACTTTTTAGATTGTACTGTATGTGATTGATTTTTTATATATTGCGCACAAGTCTCCACAGATGGACAGAAGAACTAGCTGACCCAAGTGGACCTATTGACAGTATTGTCAAAGTTTCTTTGTACAGCTCTCATTGTTAAGGGAAGATACTGTAGGTGGGATTTTAATGGGGATAGGTAGATACCATGGTGATATACTTTGCACAATAAATGGTCTTTGAGAAGAGATGGCTGGCACTTTGTTTTTTTAGTTGCTTGGATATGATTATATAGAAAACTCATATTATGTTATTGTGTAGAAACTGTCCATTGAAGTCTAGTAGCAGTGGTTTCCTTTTGATTTTTGTGGTGTCAACTCAAGTTGACGAAGTAAAATCCTGCATTTTTTAAAAAAGTTAATTGTTCAATAATAGCAACAGTGGTATTTTTTTGTACAGGTAGTTACATTATTCCTATATTTAAATAATTTACAGAGCTGAAAACATGGGTGAATTTATAAAAGACATGTGCAAGGAAAAATAGCACTTACAGGTTCACAGAATAAAAATTTAAAAAAAATATCTTTATAATCCACAGTCTGGTTACCATTAGTCTGTAGTGATAGTAACTCTGTTGTTATTACGCAGCATACTTCTATGCTTTCTCAAATGCAGAAATGGAGTTTAAGATAACCATCCTGCAGACCATTAAATAATTAAGAAACCTTCCAGACTTTAAAATACAAAGTGCAATGCTAGAAATAATGAAATATAAATTATTTCAATGTATCAAGCCTAAATGAAAACAATTCTGGCCAATACCATAACCCCAATGTTGCACGCTGTTAAGGGATTCTTTTTTCCCTAGGTGCATTATTCTACCCAAATGTGCACAACATTAATGATGCAAACACGATAAATCCATATATTGACATGCATTCACATTTAAATTGAAAATCCTATAATAAAGTGCAATACAGTTAGGGAAAGTTTGTACACCATAAACATTTATGATGTAAAACAAAGTGTTCACACACTCATCTCCAACTCAGTGGGAGCGGTAAGGTTGGAACAGAGAAAACACTTCCCATAGTCTACTGTAAATCCAATAAAAGTGAAGAATTTTATTGTATAAAATGCACTCACAATCATTTGCAGAGTTCACAGTGCTGTGTACATGAAAGTCCTGGATCGCCATTATCAAAATGGCCACCACTCAGCACGCATGTGCCCGCCCTACGTTTCATCATATGTGACATCATCAGGGGCCGAGACACATGCCAGAGAATACCTAATTTACAATACTGTGTCCAGTTCTAGAGTCCTCACAATAAATATTGATAAGATAGCACAAGTCCAGAGATTGGCAACAAAAATGATAAAAGGTCTAGGGAATAAAACATATCAAGAGACCTCAGGAACTTAATATGTACAGTCTGGAGGAAAGAATAGAAGGGGGAGATATGATTGAAACCTTTAAATACATCAAGGGGGGGGGGGAGGATGAATAAGGTTTAAGAGGGCAATATAGATCTATACTGTAAAAAAAAAAAAAAAAGTGGGCAGACTCTATGGACCACTTGGTTTTTTTCTGCCCTTACTTTTCTATGTAAATGATTTGTTTATGATTGATACATTGAAAGAATTTATATTTGTTTATTTTTAGCACTGCACTTTGTGTGCTGGTAGAGGTTTAGGTTTTTACCCAAGCGCAGATCTTTCATTATCTAATCTGTAAACATTCCAGATTGCAGCAAGTGAGAATGAATGTCCATTTATATGGGATAAAAGTAAGACAGTAATAGCTCACAAACTTCAAACACTCCTCTGGTGCTTTACTTTTTTCAGCTGTTTAATGGCTATTTCTACTTCATATTATGTGCTTCCAATTATACTCATAGATAGGTCATAAAATATGACTCTTTTCTGTTTTCTGATTCAACATTCTCTTTGTAATAGTTCTTAAACGTACTCTTCCCAGCATTCTAATACTCTCTTCTTTCCCAATTAGATTTACAACTTTACCTTTTGACATCATCATCATTGACTGCTGAAACACTTTACATTGACCTCTAGACTAATTTCTATTATCTGTAGCTTTAAACAGCTCTTCTTTTCTTCCACCTGCACAATATATTTACCTTTGTTCTTTTCTTACAGTAAAGTTTATATTATACTTGCGGTTTAGACCTACCTTTATTCTTTCTATTGTATTTTACGGTATTTATTAAACCAATCTTTATTTCTTTGTTCTTCTTGATAGTGAAGATTCTAAAACTACTTTATCCATAATAATGTTGCCTTATGCTCTGGACATTCATCATATCTTTTCCATGTTGTCAATTGATTTCACAGGGATCATTTTGCTTTACCATCAGGCAATAGGTTGTTTTAAGTATATTTTTATGGTAAAATACATACTGTTCATCATTATACACTTACCATAATCATGTTCCATTAATGTTGCTTAATTTATTTCAAATATACATTCCTTTTGTTGGTCTATATACTTCTTTTTTACAATTTTAATGTTAAAATTTCCTAAATTTGTTTTAACATAATTTCTTAAACAATGTATACAACAAAATAAATACATCTTCTTTCTTTATTCTTCCCTCATCCTTCTTTTTCTTCCTTCTCCTTCTTTCATAGAAACAGGACAACTGGATTAAAGGGTTGATGGCTTAATCCCTTCATAACTGAAGGTAAAACAAACCTTAAAGTGGAAGTAAAGTCCACTTTAGAACTTGTACCTACAGGTAAGCTTATAATAAGGCTTACCTATAGGTACAGTGGACATCTCTAAAACTTGCACTGTTCATGACATATTCACATAACATGCAGCCAGTGACGTCACCGGCACATGCGCTTTGAAGGGACGGCATATCATGACTCAACCTAAAGAGCTCTCTGCCACAGCCAAGGACTCCCGCACGCATTCTTCTGCTCCTGACGATTGCAGCAATACCACATATGTGTATGTTATTTGTTGTTTGTATAGTAGAGCCCAGAAACAATAGTGAGCATTTTGTTTTTTGTTTTTTATCCTACTAAAAACAAACTGACATTGAAATTAACTGACATTGATATTAATTTTAAAAATGTTTTAAGGTTTTTTTTAAATCCTACCTAAAATATGCTGTTCATGACATTTGACCCCAACCTTTGACCCTGACCTTAAACATTTGACTCTTACCTTGACCCTAACACTAACTCTGACACTGACCTAGATCAAACCTTGATGTAGCTATTTTTTTCTTATTTTTTTAGATTTTGTTGTTGTTTATTATGAATGATTTTTTTTATTATTATGAATTAAAAAAAAAATTTGCTTACAAGAGAAAGATCAAATGATAACTCAGAGGCTATCATGGTGACTAGGTGACTGGGGACTGGGAGTCCCGGATCCTGATTGTTCTGTATATCATCATTGTGTTGAGTAGAGAGCCATTTATTGGGTGTTCACTGCAACTGCACCTGTTTTTATTATTCCCTTCAACAAGAACAGGAAGTGGTTCATATTTGTTAAGAATAAAGATTACCCATAAACCACTGCAGCCTTTTTAACTTCTAGAAGAACACCAGTGAAGGTCTCCTCCATTCTCCCTTTGATACGCATATGCCTGTAGGTTCTTTCATTGTGTTTGTCAAACTCACTACATAGCTAGATCATATTTAAATGTATTCAATGTGATTTGTAGGTAGCGGTTTGCAAAAAATGTATTTATTGTAGGCAGTTGTGAGAAACGTGTACAAGCATATTGATTTCAGTTTATGTGATTGTATTCAAATTTTAAAGAACTATTCACAGAAGTAAATTCAGTTTTGGAATGAAACACAGCACTGCTCTCAGTTTTGTTAGCTAGCTGTCGGCTAACCCTTAGTAGGACAGCACACCAATCGTTTGTATAAGACTCGGAGCTCAGTCAGTACAGAACACTGTACACCACACTGCTAACACAAACACAAGAACACATATATGTGATGCCCAGGTTTAAAGGCACACTTCCTGCATGCCACATATATGTGTTACTGTGTTGTGATGAGGTTAAGATACATGTAGTTCTTTTTAACAGAACTGTCCTTTTAGAAAAACCTAAAGGATGCTATCTAAAGTTTTGGTGTGTTCCCCTTTTAAGCAAGCAAAAGGTATTTCATGGGTGTACATTCACAAATGTCAACTGAATTTATTGGGTATCAGGCAAGGCGGCATAGTAGTCTGGGACGGTTACACAAATATACTGTAAGGTTTATTGATTTAGCATGTCATTTGAAGAGCACGTCACTTTTGATTTGATTTCACAGTAGCATTTATTTTATATTTCTGTTTGCACAAATGTGTTGGTTTGTTTTGCATATTTCTTTGATCCTTATCACAGGATAATCTAAGCCAGCACTTGCAGTTCTTCTAAACCTTGGGAGTTTTTGTTTGCTTCTTATTGGCTGCTGCACTGATTATATTCTCTGTGGCACAGTTCACTGCTTGATATATATATATATATATATATATATATCAAACATCTGTAGATTCTTACTGCATGGTTTGGCCTGTTGGATGTCATCTTAGAGTGTCAATTAAACAAGAATTTACAACAGAGCGTGTGTAACAAAAGACTGCATACCAAAATCCTGGTCCTGGGACTTCCCACATATCCCCTAGCAGTGGGGCATAGAGATAAGAGAGACTCAGTACAGATTCCTTGGTGACACGAAGATTAAAAGAACAGATTACATGGCTTCTAGCCAGAAGGAAGAAACCGGCTGTGGACTGAAATGTTGACCTGGGTGATAGCATTTTTGGCAATACAGCAGTGCCCCCTGGTGGAGATAACATATGTCCAGGAGGATGGCTGGGGTAATGCTATACTTGCTAATGATTAGGGAGGACAACCCCTTATAAATTATGGATTGTCCCTCATTGGACAGAGGACTACACCAGGTGGGTCAAGGGTGTTTGTGTGGGTGGTGTCAGAGTGCTTTAAATGCAAGCCTGGCCATGCTTGTGTCCTTTCCCCTTCTTTCCTCTTTCTACCCAGGGCCCAGCTAAAGGATACTCAACTTTGAAGAAGAACTTACGTACTGTTTCATCTTTGCTCTTTTATTTCTGTATGCTCAGTAATATTTGTTTAGAGTTCTCTGTTAGTGTTTTACTCCCTTTGTAAATAAACAAGACCTTGCTTCTTTGAGCATTGTGTTTATAATTATAGCTAATATTGTAATATATTACTTTCATCCATATTGTCAGAGCATAGATATACAAACTAATTATTGGGACCAACGAGATAGTACATAATTTTAAAATACTGTAAGTAGGGGAAATGCAACCCCCCCAGATTTATTTAATATATAAGCTGAGACACAGGCTGCTAACTCCTTGTGTGGCCTGCCTGGTATCCTTACTATGGAGAAGCCTAACCCTTCTATAGGGCTATTAGATTGGCAGTGAGCCTGCAGTTTAGTTTGGTGATACCAGGATTTGGACTGTTGATTGACTTGTTTTGCTTTTACCAAAGTGGCTAGCGGTCATTCCAGAGCTACCCCAGATCACAATATATAAATATATATGGATGATGGAAGACAGCAGATTAACTTTTTCACTATACTTAGGGACATTTTCCCTAAAAAGAGAAAATTCCTATGCTGAGTGAATAGCTTGTCTTTAATAAATTAACCCTGACTGATAGGTTAAACACATTAGGGACACTAGAAGGGGTGCACATTTGCAAGCTGATTATTAAAATTTAACTAAGGACAATAAAAGGGAGATTAAAATACACGTAAATGATAAAGCAAACTTTATATGTAAGCACCCAGAACCAGATATCTATCCTTTCCTTGGATAGGCTACATTTGATATGGCCTCGGACAACAGAGACACTAGAGATTGTGTCTAGAAACCTGCACATTATTATCATCATTATCATTAATCATTTATGTCACATTGAAGCCTCGTCAGCACTGCTCTTCTCCTGCTGTGAAATGACTTATCCTTTCTTTGTGTCTCTTTTCTTCTATTATTCTGCAACCGGGGCAATCTGTGTCCTTATATACCTGGTGCCAGAGAGCCCAGAATTGTGCAACCATGTTCTCTACTGCAAAACCATTCCTCCTGCCTACTTACTCAAAATTCTGCCCCACATGTGCCTTTTGAATTTATACCCTGGTATAGAATGGGAACGAGTAACTTTAACTTTGGGTTAAAGTCTTTTGTGATTTTAAACCCAAGCAGGCAAAAGGTCGGTCCTAAGGAGAGAAAGTCAGTGGGGTAAATTAAAAAGTAGTAAATCATTCCTGACAGAGTAAGCAATAGATTGCTGATCAGTGGCTTTAATTTGCTCTTCACAGTTAAGCTGTAGCAAAATGTATTTTCCATGCACTTAACATTTTTGTCGATAAATCTCAACTAAGAATTTTCACTTCACTCTGTAACCTATGCTCAGCACTGCCATTAGAGAATGTCCTCAACCATATTTATTTCATGCAGAGAATTATTGGATAAAGGTTTTGTCCTTTGGTTTTAGGCTTTACTGAAACCATCAAAGTGGCTTTCAAATAACATAGAAAGCAGAATCTAGAACTTTGTGTTAGGACACGGGATCAGAGGTTAACAGTGTTAGATATTCTTTACTGAATCTGTACACACTTATGTTCCTTATTTCTTAATGCTGTCAGTGTGTTAAAAAAAAATCATCCAATTACTAGTCCAGCCACAATTTAGGCAGAAAATCTTGTACTAACAATGTATACTGTATGTGACAACAAGTAGGCACAATATCAATAGAGTAGAAGTGAGTATTTGTGCACAAAACAGGTGAAGTTACAATACAACTGGCCAAGGAAAATAGAAGAATAAATCTGACCCTGGGTGTATATATACATGGAAGGGTGTAAGCAGCAATGGTGGAATATTGTTACTATTGTTACACAGGTTATTTCAGTCTTAAGAAAATGATCACGGTTCCTTACTTTATGCTGACATACATATTAGTCATGGGTGGGCACTGGCCTTTAGCTTCCTCAGTTCAGTCAGTCCATGTTTCCTACAAGCAGGGCTTTTTTTCAGTGGGAATGCAGGGAAATGCAGTTCCAGCACCAGTATGTAATAGCAAGAGGTTCTAGGGTGTGCAGGAGGATCTGTTGCTGCTGGTTGCTGGGGGATCTATTGTCACTGAAGGGGATCTATTTTTGTGTGGTGGTCTATTGTTGCTGGTGGGGGATCTACTGTTGAGTGAGGAGTCTGTTGTTGCTGGCTTCTGGAGAATCTATTGTTGCTGGCAGATCTGTTGTAGCTGAGGGGGGTCTATTGTTGCTAGGGTGGTATTTTGTTTCTGGAGGAATCTATTGTTGCTGGGGGAGTCTAATGCTGCTGCCTGCAGGGATGTATTTTTCAGCTTTTTTTGTTATCATTAACAAATTCCATACAAATTATTTAGCACCACAATGGTACTTGGCTCTCTATTATCTAAAAGTGGCGGTACTGGGAGGTGGGTAGGGGATGGAACCGAGCGAAGGTGCTCCGAGGTGGGTAAGGGGGTGGAGACAAGGTATTCAGATGGGGGGGCACCTATTTTTTCAGCAGAATAAAAGGGAAGTGAAAATATTTTTTTGGTTTGTTTTATGTTATAAAGAATGGCATTTTCAACCCCGGAGGCTTTTTTTTTTTGCACACAAATTAAAAAGCACATTTCATAATTACATAGTTAGTCTGGATGAAAAAAGACAAAAGTCCATCCAGTTCAACCATTAAAAAACAAGAAAAAAAAAAGTTTTCCTATACCCACAGTTGATCCAGAGGAAGGAAAAAAAAACCCAGCAAAGCATTTGCTCCTGCTGGGAAAAAAATTCCTTCCTGATCCCCCAAGAGGCAATCGGATATTCCCTGGATCAACTTTACCTATAAATGTTAGTATCCAGTTATAATTCTGTGTATCTAAGAAAAAATCCAGGCCTCTTGAAGAAATCCACTGAGCTGTCCAGAACCAACTCTTGAGGGAGTCTATTCCACATTTTCACAGCTCTCACTGTGAAGAAACCTTTCCGTGTTTGGAGATTAAATTTCTTTTCCTACAGACATAAAGAGTGCCCCAATGTCCTCTGTGATGACCTCAGGGTGAATAGCTCTACACCGAGTTCACTATATGAACCACTGATGTATTTATACATGTTGGTCATATCCCCCCTTAATCTCTTCTCAAGAGAGAATAAATTCAGTTCCTCAAATCTTTCCTCATAGCTGAGCTCCTCTATGCCTCTTATCAGTTTAGTTGCCCTTCTCTGTACTTTCTCAAGTTCCCTAATGTTCTTTTTGTTCACCTGTGCCCAGCAGTGCACCCTCCTGTGCCACCCAGCAGTGCCACACACCTGTATCCAGCAGTGCCACCCACCTGTGCCCACTCACATGTGCCCAGCAGTGCCACCCACCAGTGCCCATCAGTGCAGCCCAGCAGTGCTGCCAGTCAGTGCCACCAGTC
Organism: Staurois parvus; assembly: GCF_062004578.1. Taxonomy (NCBI): domain Eukaryota; kingdom Metazoa; phylum Chordata; class Amphibia; order Anura; family Ranidae; genus Staurois; species Staurois parvus. The sequence continues at coordinate 9,443,007 of NW_028317855.1, read as the reverse complement.
AGCGCCCAGTGGTTGTGCCAGTCAGTGCCCAGCAGTGATGCCAGTCAGTGCCACCTATCAGTGACACCTCATTAGTGCTGCCCATCAGTGCCGCCTATCAGTGCCCATCAGTGCTGCCTCATCAACGCACATCAGTGATGGAGAAAAATTACCTGTTTGAAAAATGTTATAATATAAACAAAGAAACTTTTTTTTTTTTAATTTTTGCACTTTTTTTGTTTATAGCGCAAAAAGTAAAGTGCCCAGTGGCAATTAAATATCACCAAAAGAAAGCTCTATTTGTGAGAAAAAAAAATTATAAAAATTTCATATGGGTACAATCTTGCATGACCGCGCAATTGTCAAAGTGCGACAGCGCTGAAAGCTGAAAAGTGGCCTGGTAAAGAAGGGGGTATAAGTGCACGGTAGGCAAGTGGTTAAAATGCTTAGATTGGAGTGGCAGAACAGGTGCAATCATTTTCAGTTATCATGTTCATGTGCACCCGAATCTCATTTGTGTTTGTGCATATGTAAGGGTGGGCTTAATTATTTTTTTAATTCTATTATTATTAATATTTTTTAAATGTTTAAATATTTGTTTCTGTTTTTTTTTTATCTAAATGTATTGCTTTCAGATGGGGGCTGATAAGCCTTATATGTGAGAGTATATTGCAGGTGACAGGTTCTCCTTAAAGGCTAAGTTCACCTTTATAAATAAATATAAATTTTTGTAGGCGAACATGTGCATTTATTATTTATTTTTTACAGGAGGAGGATCAGTGGATCATGGGGATCAATGTCAGGATCCTGCACGCTCTCCCTCCAGCTTTCTGCCTGTACCTTTGTGGAATAAATGGACTATGAGCATGCTAATCAGCGCATTTGCAGACCATTAAAAACTGCAAGTCTGCCTGCCTTAGTGGCAAACTGGACTTTCTTCACTCACAGATCCCTGCTAATGAATGACACTCTCATAGGGGGACTCTATCAGTGATGGGGGGTTGTGCTTACTAACACGTTACATGTCACACCCTAAATATCAGTGTAAACATGTATTATTTTTCTAATAGTGAACTTATCATTTAAGGAAACATCATGGGTCTAATAGATCCCCAATGTCACTTCTGTCAGCTTCTTGACAACTCTGAACAGCTTCTAGTTTCAAAATACCCAGCAAGATCAGCAAATGTTACAGATGTTTTATCATCTTTAAAATGCCAGCGCCACCAATATACAGTCATGTCAACAAATTTTGGCACCCCTGCATTTCTGTCAAATAATGCACCAAACTGTTGCAATTACAAATGTTTATGCATTCCCATGTTTATTTCTTTTGTTTGTATTGGTATGACAAAAAAAAAAGTGGAGAAACAAAAAGCCAAATCTGACATTTTCCACTCAAAACCCCAAAAATAGACTGGTCATAAATATTGGCACTCTCTCAAAATTGCAAGAAATAAATGCATTCCAAGTTTGTGATGCTCCTGTAATGTGTAAGTAAACTCACCTGTATCAATTAAACAGATCTTAAATGTTCCTGTGTCCATTGTGCGCAACATTGTAAAGATGTTTACAGCCCATGGCACTGTAGCTAATCTCCCTGGACATGGACAAAAGAGAAAAACCTTGATCAAAGATTGCAATGAAGGATTTTTCGAATGGTGGTAAAAGAACCTTGATCAACTTCCACACAAATTCATGCTGACCTTCAGGCACAGGGTACAACTGTGTCAGTTCACACTATAAGTCACCATCTGAATGAAAAGGGATTCTATGATAGGAGACCCAGGGGGACCCCACTGCTGACACAGAAACATAAAAAAGTCAGATTGGAGTTTGCCAAAATTTACCTGAGGAAGCCAAAATCCTTTTGGGAGAATGTGTTTTAAAATTTTAGCTTTTTGGTAAAGCCCATCATTCTACGATGTCTTGACTGTACGCACGGCATTATGAAATCTGAAGACTGCCAAAGAATTACTGGGTGCAATATAGGGCCCAGTGTCAGAAAGTTGGGTCTCCATCAGAGGTCATGGGTCTTAAAAACAGGACAATGACCCAAAACACACATCCAAAAGCAGCCAGAGATTGTTTAAGAAAAAGCATTGGAGAGTACTGAACTGGCCAGCAATGAGCCCAGATTTCAATCCCATTGCGCACCTGTGAAGAGTTCCCAATACAGTCATTGGAAAAAGGAACCCTTCCAATTTGAGAGACCTGGAGCAATTGGCGAAAGAAGAGTGGTAAACAATTCCAGCATTCATTGGTAGTTACAGGAAGTGATTGATTTCAGTTATTTTTTCCAAGGAGTGTGCAACCAAATATTAAATTGAGGGTGCCAATAATTTTGTCCAGTCCATTTTTTGGGTTTTGTGTGGAATGTGTCAGATTTGGTTCTTTGTTTTGTCTCATTTTTGTGTCATACCAATAAACATGAGAATGCCTAAACATCTGTAATCACAACAATTTTCTGGGTGAAGTGGTGCATTGTCTGACAGAAATGCAGTAGTGCCAATACGTTTGGCCAGGACTATAATAGTTATGTTGGTAGCAATGAAAGGGTTAAAGGAGACTCAACACTCACAAAATGAATGCTTACATTGCTGACCCCCTTCTGAAAATGGCAGTTAGTTGGCTGTCATTTACTTCAATACTTTGAACTGTTGATTAAACATAAGCATTCGTATCAGTTAGGGCCCTTTACACCAACATGCTGTGTAAATGCATATTAATGTACAATGCAGCATGATGGTTTAAATGGGCCCTAACTGATTTATTCTGAATGGTACCTCAACGCACCTTGGCAATCTCACATTGATGCGCAAAGTGTGACAATGCTCTAACAGTGCAATGTGCTGTAAAAACTGCTACATGCATTAGGCTGCCATAGAGCAACACATAAGGCACATGTGTAACATAGAGTAAAGGTGTGAATGAGCAGACCTTCTTATCATCATACTTGTTGCAGTCAATGGATACTTGTAGCGTCCCTAGTGGTCTGATTATGTCAGGAGTTCTGTGCTCAAAGCGGTACATTTTTTTGCATGGAAATATGTATTTTGTTTATAGTAGGCCTGAAATTTTTAGGAATAACTCACTGAAATCTGTCCGAACAAGAGTCTAGTAAACATCCCGGGTATGTTAAAATTTGAAAAACGGAATCATAAATTATAATTTAATAAATAATCATAGAAAAATATAATAAATTTAATTCAATAATATAATCAAACCAAAAACACTGAAATTTGAAATATAGCGCCAAGTTCGCACATCACTGAGCAAAGTCGCAAAATCGTTTTCAGTGTCTGATGATGAATTTCGCCACGAATCATTATCACGCAAGTGGTTCTGATTTACTATCGCTGCTCTCTAGCTGGTCTAAAACCACTTTTGACCTAAAGGGACGCTTCTTGGACGCCATGGACGTTTTTCAGTTTCCAGGCAGAAAGAACAGTAAAAATGCAGGCAGGGCACAGGACAAAGCATTTAGGGACAAAATGTATGTGAAATGCTTTGATACAGTAATGTTCTACTATATAATTTTAGTGTATTTAGTGAATGTCACTTTTTCACATTTTTACATTTCCTGCCGTTCCATCCCCGTATGTCCTGAGATCGCAGGGAACGAAACCCAGAAGACAGATGCCTGCATCGGCCGGAGGACATTGTCGGGGACACTGCAGGAGGGACATCGCGGGAGCGCAGGACAAGGTAAGTGAAGAAGAGATCCCGGAGCAGCGCTGCAAGGTATTCCCGAGTGTAGCTCGGGGTTATCGCTTGTGGTGCTGAAACTTTACCCCGAGCTACACTCGGGAATACCTCCAGGAAGGTTAAAATCAATAAAACAGCAGCTCGCTGCAAGAAAAACATATATACTCACTGCTTCCTGTGCCACCCAACTCCACAGGATTGAAGAGATAATCTTGCTGAAAAATCTTCTACATTTGACATTTCTAGGAATGTGAAAGATACAGTAGTGAAGTAAAGGAAGGAGGAAGAAACCACAAAGTACAGGTGAGGACCAAGCATCCGAAACTCCAGGAAGTATGCTGAAATTCTTTCAGCAAGGTTACCTTTTCAACCCACCAGGGTTCAGTGGCATCACTTTGGCCTTTGGTTCTGTTGACCACCCCCTCCTTCTTAAAAACTCCACTCTCTAGGCCTTCAAGACTCTGCTCTTCCTGGTTCTCCTCCTACCTATCACAGCACTCCTTCGGTGTTACCTATAACTCTGACTCCTCCTCTCCACTTCCTCTTTCTGTAGGGGTCCCCCAAGGTTCTGTCCTTGGACCCCTTCTCTTCTCCATCTACACCTCCTCCCTTGGTAACTTGATAAACACCCATGGCTTCCAGTACCATCTATAAGCCGATGACACCCAAATGTATTGCTCTACTCCTCACTTCAGGTCTTCTCTAACATTACTAACTTATTAAATGGCATATTAGCATGGATGTTGCACTACTTCCTCAAACTCAATCTTTCTAAAATTGAGCTCATGATATTCCCTCCTGCCCATGCTCCCTTCCCTGACATCTCTATCAAGATCAATAACACAACTATCAGTCCATCCTATGCCAGGGTGCTATGTGTACTCCTGGAATCTGACCTCTCCTTTCAGCTCCAAATCCAATCACTGTCCAGATCCTGTAGACTTCACCTTCATAACATCTCCAAAATACGTCCCTTTTTAACCATTGAAACCACTAAGCAACTTATTCACTCCCTTGTTATCTCTCGCCTTGACTATTGTAATTCCCTCCTCATAGGACTAACCCTTTTCAGGCTCTCCCCTCTTTAGTCCATCATGAATACTGCTGCCAGACTCGTCCACCTTACCATCCGCTCAGTGCCCACCACCCATCTCTGCCAATCCCTCCACTGGCTTCCCATTGCCCAACAAATAAAATTCAAAATATTAATAACAGCATGCAAATCCATTTGCAACTCTGCCCCAAGCTACATCAACAATCCTGTCTCCAAATATCGCCCAAACAGTCCTCTCCTCCCAAGACCTCCTGCTCTCTCCTCCTCCCATGGTCCTCTCTAGAGCCTCTCCCATCCTTTTGGAAATCCCTACCCCAATCTGTCTGGCTCCTACTTTGTCCACTTTTAGGCGATCTTTGAAAACTCATCTCTTCACGGAAGTCTATCCTGCCTTCAGCTAACGACTGAATCTTTTATTTCTCCCATCAGTTCAACCTTCACAGTTATTACCTCTTGTTCCACTAGCCCCTCCCTGTTAGATTATGAGCTCCCAGGAGCAGGGCCCTCCTAACCCTGTTCTGTTTGCTGTTGCTGTATTGTCTCCCTTTATTTTGTCAAGAGCTGCACAAATCCTGTATTATAATAATAATAATAATATTCATACAAAACCCTTCACAATTATTACGATCAAACAGATCTGTCTTAAATAGGTGTACCTCACAAAATTCAGATCTTGTATTAAACTTTCATAAAAGATATTTATAAACACTATAATCCACTGCAAAAAACATGACATGCAGAACATTAGCATAAAATATAAAACAATTTAAACAGGATCTCTCCCAAAAGGAATAAAATCTACAATGCTCAGTCATATCATAGCCAGAACAAAATCTTTTGATCACAAAACAATTGTTATTAAATACTCACTGTAATTTTTCTTTCCTGACAAATCTTGATGTCACGATTTGGACTTTAGATCATCCCTATTTAACCCATAAAGTGCAAACTGAGCATTGAGACAGGGGTGGAAAAGTATGTGGGCATGAAGATACAGTTAGGTCCATATATATTTGGACACAAGCACAATTTTAGATTTTTTCAGGTATTTACCAAAACATATTCAAGCTATAGTCATATAATGGATATGGGCTGAAAGTGCACATGCTCAGGTTTAATTTGATGGTATGTACATTCACTATGGAGGAAGAGTTTAGGAATTACAGTATTAAGAGTAGCCATCCCCCCTTTTTTCAAGGGACCAAAAGTAATTGGACAAATTAATATAATCATAAATAAAATGTACATTTTTTATATTTTGTTGAGAATCCTTTACTGGCAATGACTGCCTGAAGTCTGGAACCCATGGACATTACCAAAGGCTGGGTTTCCTCCTTTCTGATGCTTTGCCAGGTTCTAACTGCAGTTGTGTTCAGTTGCTCTTTGTTTGTGGGTCTTTCTGTCTTTAGTTTTGCCTTCAGCAAGTGAAATGCATGCTCAATTGGGTTAAGATCAGGTGATTGACTCAGCCATTGCAGAATATTCCACTTCTTTTCCTTCAAAAGCTCTTGGGTTGCTTTTGCAGTGTGTGTTGGATCATTGTCCATCTGTACTGTGAAGCGCTGTCCAATCAACTTTGCTGCATTTGGCTGAATCTGGGCTGACAGTATCTCTCTAAACACTGCAGAATTCATCCGGCTGCTTCTGTCTTCTGTCACATCATCAAAAAACACCAATGACCCAGTGCCACTGGAAGCCATGCATGCCCATGCCATCACACTGCCTCCACCATGTTTTACAGACGACGTTGTGTGCTTTGGATCATGAGCTGTTCCAAGCCTTTTTTCTTCCCGTCATTCTGGTACAGATTAATCTTAGTTTCATTCATCGAAAGAATGCTTTTCTAGAACTGGTCTGGCTTTTTTAGATGTTTTTTGGCAAAGTCTAATCTGGCTTTTCTATTCTTCGGGCTTATGAATGGTTTGCACCTTGTGGTGAACCCTCTGTATTTGCTCTTGTGAAGTCTTCTCTTGATTGTAGACTTTGAAAATGATACGCCCACCTCCTGGAGAGTGTTTTTCACTTGTCTAGATGTTGTGAATGGGTTTTTCTTTACCATAGAGAGGATCCTGCGATCACCCACCACTGTCTTCCGTGGACGTCCATGCCTCTTTATGTTGCTGAGCTCACCAGTGCGTTCTTCTTTCCTCAGAATGTACCAAACTGTTGATTTGGCCACTCCTAGTGTTGCTGCTATTTGTCTGATGGATTTGTTTTGTTTCTGAAGCCTTACAATGGCCTGTTTCACTTGCATGGACAGCTCCTTTGACCGCATGATGTATGTTCAGAGCAATAGATTCCAAATGCAAAATACCACACTTAGAATCAACTCCAGACCTTTTACCTGCTTAATTGATGAAGAAATAATGAAGGAGTAGCCCGCACCTGGCCATGAAACAGTTTTTTATTCATTTGGTCCCTGAAAAAGGGGGGATGGCTACTCTTAAGAGCTGTAATTCCTAAACCTTTTCTCCAATTTGGATATACATACCCTCAAAAAAAACCTGAGAGTGTGCAATTTCAGCCCATATTCATTATATAACTATAACTTGAATATGTTTTGGTAAATACCTGAATAAACTAAAATTGTGCCTGTGTCCAAATATATATGAACCTAACTGTATACTAGAAAAGGAAAATATGGTAGGTGTTTGATAAAAATTCTCTATATTCCTGGCCTCGTAATGTCAACATGCTCATGAGACACAAAGCGATAAATGGCACAAAAGTATATAGGTAACTTTAACATAAAACATTTTAAGAAACAAAAACAGGAGTCCATAAAGTCCACATAAAGCTTATCAGAGGTTGTTGTTTTCAATAACCTTGGACAGCTCTTCATAAAGAATTAAAGAAATCTCTAAATGAACAAACAAAAGAAGAAAACACCAGAGGGCTCACTCTGAGTGCAGTATTAAATGGCAACTCACATTTGCAGAGTTAAGGAGTGCTTATCATACGGCTTCACCTAAGCATGTTGTTCCTCTCAGTGATTTTTGTAACAGCCAGTAGAGCATGGCAACGCATTTTTCAAGCCTGCATCTGGTGTGAAGACACAAATCTTAAATAGCTTTTTGATCACTAAAAAGGAACACATTCTTATCCTCATTGGATTGTATAGCCTTCCTAACATTTTCTGTCCATGATAATAATTCTCTCAATAGAGATGTCAAAGCAACTGCTGGTTTGCACGCTTACCCTGAAGAAGCATATATCTTTTTCAGATCCAAGTCCACTCTCCCACCCATGGGGATCTTAAAGGAGATGGAATTCTCCATGGGAAGAGTTACATGTCATGCTGTTCTTTGTAGTAATGCTTCCTCACCAGTTGGGGAGTCCCACAATGCTGAATCAGTCAATTTTATTGGATACAGCTGTGCAAATCTGTTCTGAAGGCTAGTTTTCTTAGCCAACGACTGGCACTGCTCTTCAATTAGCTACTAAATCTTGAAAGGAAGGAAGAGACTAGTTTCTTTAAATGTGAAAAATATTTCCAGATTTGATGAATTTATTGCTTCTTCCAAAGCTATTGCCTCTTTACCTGGCAAGACAAAAGTAGGAATAAATGAGAAATCAAATGAAAATGACTGACTGTTTTTCTTTGATAACTCCTGACCTTCATCACCTAAAATTTTCCAGATGCTAAAGGGGAGTCAGCTGTGTGCAGGACAACATTGCCCACCTTATCAGTCCTTTTTTTTAACAATATATTTTGTTTTAGATAATTGCTTTAGAGCTTTTTGTTTATTTTGTCTTGTCCAGTTAACGACCAGTCTTACTTGTATAAATTATTTTGCATGAATTTCATGAGCAGAGCTATAAATGTACTGTAGTTGTCAACAAGAAGGGCATGGTCACTGATTTAGGCCTAAAATATGTATGAATGGGGAGTGTCTGAATTCTCTTCACTCAGTTTATGCAAATATTCCACTTCCAATTCCTCCAAGTTAAAGTTATCCATGTCTGTTGAACTACCTCCCCATCACACCCCATTGTCAGCTTCTCCTGCTATGCAGAGTGTAATATAAAGCAGACTTTTGCTACCTTTCACTAAAAACCAAAGCAGCATACAGCTCTGATTGCAAATATGAAGTCATCTTACATTCATTAGTTAAACAAACTTTTTTTTACCTTTACTCACAATTACTGGCCTCACAGCTGCATCCTGAGAAGCTCCTGTCACATTTTCTAGGAGGTAGACCCAAAGTTCCAGGAAATAAATGGAGATGAATCAATCTGCCCTTAGTGAAAATGGCCCTGTGAGAAGAATGGGGTGCAAAAAAAAAAGTCTAAAAATAATAAAAAGCCTTCAATTATCTATAGTATAAGATTGTGGGTTGCCATTACTGGACATTTCTAAATGTGCCTTGTATCTTTGTTGTGTTTTTTATGAAACATTGAAGTTTCTCTTTATATGATTTCTTAATCTTTTTGCAGAAAAACCTTTTTATATATCATAAATTGCTCTTATAAGGAAACTTATCTTTTCCCTTATCATAGGCATCTGCGGCCTGATTCCAAACTCTGTCACTGAGTTTTTCCTCAAAATTGATCTACTACATCCCTGGCTAGAGGTCTCAGATGTCCATCACTGTCTTAAATTATTAAAATATAAAATAAAAGATGAAGTAGTGTTGAGTAAATACATGTGTCAGATATCAAAACGGTGTGCTCCACTGAAATGATGGAAAATGATGGCACCCAAACTTAACCGGTTCCCGCCTGGCCGCCATCTGGCCATAGGCCGGGGCGGGAATCGGTTAAGTTTGGGTGCCATAATTTTCCATCATCCCATATGGCGTCCTTTCAGGCATGCGTAGTTTGCGTGCCAGCAGAGCCGCGCGATCTGTCACTGGCCATATTCCAATCACAGCAGGTCACATGACAGTTGTATACAATGGATGAAAAATAGAAAAGCGAGCGCTACACCAATGTGTCTATATGAGCCGCTAGAACACCAAAAAAGGTAACCAACAAACCTTTCAATAAACAATAAAAAAGAGGGGATTGGTGCAGCGTTTTAATTGAAGAAACACCTCAAATAAGTGCTCGGTATTAATGCCCTAAAGATATAGGCAGAGGCAAAAAGAAACAAAAAATGCAAGTTAGAATACAGTCCGCTTTTCAGTGCACAAAAGTCCAAATTCCCATATCAATTGCTGTAAGGGATGTGTTGCAATTCAGAGGTAGGGGTTCTTAAAACAGATAGATTGCGCACTCACCAGAAATGCGTATAAAATACGCATGTAGAGAGATATATATGTTCTTCAAAACATCTCGGTCAATAGGGTTCTGGTCAGATCGCACTCTATATTCTCCTCCGTCTCACCGTGATCAATAATTCCCAGGGTTCGGTAAAGGCGTCAAAAATCCCCTTGGTTCATCCAGGCACTGTGGAAGGTGGTGCTCTCAGAGAGAGCCCAATAAGGGACGCCACATGGTGTAGTATAGTATGAACAGGTTTATTCACAAATAGGATAAAAAAGGATGCTACTGACCATAAATGTAGTTGGCCACAGATGGTGGCTAGATGTCCATGTGCTGTAGCCCCACCTGATGCGTTTCGTGCGATACACGTTCTCAAAGGGTGCAGGGCTTACAGCAGGACATCTACCCACAACTATTTATGCAGAGAAATGGCAATCGCGCTAGTCGCGGCCGCCATTTTGCCGGCGTCATGCGCATGCGCAGTGTATCTGCGCCATTTTGCCGAGGATCGCTGGAGCTAATGTGTATGTTTCCTCCAGTGTCCATAAAGTGCTTATGAAGCGACGCCATATTATGGGCAGGATACAAGTCTCTATTACCATGATCCTGATATGCAATCCACAGGATCATGGCTATCCTAATTTGCAAGGGATTACTAATAATAATTATTATTTATAATAATTATTTAGGCACTCAGCATGTTGGCATAATAATTACAATGAAAGATCTCTATGTTATAAAAATGCAAATTATGATACTATGTTAATCATATATACTGTATATGCATATATAAATGCATGTAAAGGAACGTACATTATGCCCATATTTAGGGGCTGACAATCTATATACCAACTATGATTGCCAATGTGAATTTAGGTATTCATTCACAATAGCAATACTATCGATATATATATATATTTGGTATAGGCCATAAATTGTGAATGATACGTATACAATATCAATATGCGATGGCCATTTCTACTGCAATAAGATAAAATTATATAATATGAATTTAAAATCTGATATATTTATTAAAAATAAATTAAAAATTGGTCAGTAGGGAATATCCAAAAGCAAACAGTATCATATGGTCAGACAGCACCCAAGAACATATATACATCATCAATGGTTAAAAATGCTCATGTATAAATGAATCTAATACATGAATGCAAATAAATGCAATAAAATACAATAACACATGATAAATAACCTAAAAATCATGTGTAAATGAGATACAATAAAATAAAAAAAAAAAATAGAGTCGCAATGACAAACTATGGTAGTATACAATATGGGGACAAGTGTCAACCCGCATGTAATCCATACCATTCATAAAACCACCACAAAACAATACCTATATTAACGCTTTCAGGGACACGGTGTTACGTGATTTAGAGACTTTAAAAATAAAGAGAATCAATAAGCATGATGCAAATCGTCTAGCTATTGATTCATTGTTAGAGAAAAAAGATCTTCTAATCCATCCTGCGGATAAAGGGGGAGGGGTAGTTGTCCTTGACAAAACTGACTACATTAAAGAAGCCCAGAACATCCTCAGTGATAGAGATACGTACCTACCATTATCCAAAAATCCAGTAGTTCAATATAAAAAAGAACTCAAGTCTATAATACAAAAGGGATATGATGACAACATAAGTAAGAAAGAAAAAGCATTTTTATGTCCCGTAGCACCGAGGCTTCCTATTTTATATATACTGCCAAAGGTCCATAAAGACCCACTCAAACCACCAGGGAGGCCAATAATAAGCGGCATAGGATCTTTAACGGCCAGAATAGGTAAATACATAGATCATTTCCTACAGCCACTTGTGACTAAGATGCCAGCGTACCTTAAAGACACTAAGCAGGTTCTTCAAGATGTTAAAGATATAACTACTAATTCAGCTACATTCTTGGTTACAGCCGATGTAGCCTCCTTATACACTAATATAAATCACTCAGATGGTATGGAAGCAGTAAGGTTCTTTTTAAATGATTTTAGCGACATACCTAATGTGCAGAAAGATTTTATTTTAACACTCTTAGAATTCGCAATGACTAAGAACCATTTTTGGTTCAATCGTCAGTTTTATTTACAGACAAAGGGAGTGGCCATGGGGGCTAAATTCGCCCCCAGCCTGGCGAATTTGTTTATGGCCAGATGGGAGGAGGATGTCATCTATGCTAGGGATTGGCCCGAACTCTCCTTCTACAGGAGATACATAGATGACATCCTCCTTGTATGGAATGCCGATGAAGAATCACTTTTACATTTTTTTACTACTTTGAATTTTAACTCTCTTAATATTAGTCTCACTTTTAACTATAGTCATGAGAATATTAATTTTTTGGACTTGACCTTGATAAACCTGGATGGGAGAATTATAACTGAGTCTTTCTTTAAGAAAACTGATAGAAACAGTTACATCCCCTTGGAAAGTTGTCATCACCCTGCATGGTTGCAGAATATTCCGAAAGGTCAATTCACTAGGATCAGACGCAACTGCACTGATGTCAACACATATTATAAACAGGCCACTATTATCAAAACTAAGTTCCTGGAAAAAGGGTACGATGAAAATACTTTGAGTCAAGTCATAACAGAAGTAGGCAATGCAAACAGAGATTTGATGCTGAATAATAATGTTACTCAGAGACCAGAGAGAGTTTGTCCTTTTGTGACGAATTACTCAATTCAACATAAGTCCGTCACTAGGATAATTCGAAATAACTGGAAGATTTTAATGTCAGATCCAGTTTTAAGATGTTTTTTGCCAGACAAACCACAAATTGCTTTCAGAAAAGCCACTCCATTGGGGAATAGAATAGCTCCAAATGTTTTAGATCCCCCTATATATGCTCCTTTCTTTCCAAATATGAAAGGTTTCTATCCATGCAAAAAGTGTATGATTTGTACTAATAGTAACTTTACAAGTAAACACACGTTTTAAATCTACAGCAAATGGCAAGGCTTTTAGAATTGATGATTTTATTACTTGTACTAGCAAATATGTTGTTTATTTAATACAATGCCCTTGCCACTTACATTATATAGGGCGAACTACTACACGCTTGAGAGATCGCTTAAAAGAACACGTGAACAACATTAAAAAGGGTTACAAAGATCACTCACTGTCCCTCCATTACAAAATACATCATAATCAAGACCCATCATCATTAATATTTATGGGCATAGGAATTATAAACGCACATTGGAGAGGACAAAATAAAAAAAGAGCGACTTCACAATTGGAATCCAAGTGGATATATGAACTTGGATCTTTATACCCTAAAGGCCACAATATTGAATTCAATTTAAATTGCTTCATTGATGATAGTTAATGTGCGTTTATATCACCAGCGATTTTACATTTTATATCTCTTTTTTTAATTGTTGGGTGTTCTATTTATTCATTTTTCTATTTACATCTTTTAGACAAATGATTTTGTACAGATATACTTTTTTTGCCATTGAATGAGCCACTTTTATGAATGGTATGGATTACATGCGGGTTGACACTTGTCCCCATATTGTATACTACCATAGTTTGTCATTGCGACTCTATTTTATTTTATTTTATTTTATTGTATCTCATTTACACATAATTTTTAGGTTATTTATCATGTGTTGTATTTTATTGCATTTATTTGCATTCATGTATTAGATTCATTTATACATGAGCATTTTTAACCATTGATGATGTATATATGTTCTTGGGTGCTGTCTGACCATATAATACTGTTTGCTTTTGGATATTCCCTACTGACCAATTTTTAATTTATTTTTAATAAATATATCAGATTTTAAATTCATATTATATAATTTTATCTTATTGCAGTAGAAATGGCCATCGCATATTGATATTGTATACGTATCATTCACAATTTATAGCCTATACCAAATATATATATATATATATATATATATATATATATATATATCGATAGTATTGCTATTGTGAATGAATACCTAAATTCACATTGGCAATCATAGTTGGTATATAGATTGTCAGCCCCTAATTATGGGCATAATGTACGTTCCTTTACATGCATTTATATATGCATATATATATGATTAACATAGTATCATAATTTGCATTTTTATAACATAGAGATCTTTCATTGTAATTATTATGCCAACATGCTGAGTGCCTAAATAATTATTATAAATAATAATTATTATTAGTAATCCCTTGCAAATTAGGATAGCCATGATCCTGTGGATTGCATATCAGGATCATGGTAATAGAGACTTGTATCCTGCCCATAATATGGCGTCGCTTCATAAGCACTTTATGGACACTGGAGGAAACATACACATTAGCTCCAGCGATCCTCAGCAAAATGGCGCCGATACACTGCGCATGCGCATGGTGCCGGCAAAATGGCGGCCGCGACTAGCGCGATTGCCATTTCTCTGCATAAATAGCTGTGGGTAGATGTCCTGCTGTAAGCCCTGCACCCTTTGAGAACGTGCATCGCACGAAACGCGTCAGGGGCTAAAACACATGGACATCTAGCCACCATCTGTGGCCAACTACATTTATGGTCAGTAGCATCCTTTTTTATCCTATTTGTGAATAAACCTGTTCATACTATACTACACCATGTGGCGTCCCTTATTGGGCTCTCTCTGAGAGCACCACCTTCCACAGTGCCTGGATGAACCAAGGGGATTTTTGACGCCTTTACCGAACCCTGGGAATTATTGATCACGGTGAGACGGAAGAGAATATAGAGTGCGATCTGACCAGAACCCTATTGACCGAGATGTTATGAAGAACATATATATCTCTCTACATGCGTATTTTATACGCATTTCTGGTGAGTGCGCAATATATCTGTTTTAAGGACCCCTACCTCTGAATTGCAACACATCCCTTACAGCAATTGATATGGGAATTTGGACTTTTGTGCACTGAAAAGCGGACTGTATTCTAACTTGCATTTTTTGTTTCTTTTTGCCTCTGCCTATATCTTTAGGGCATTAATACCGAGCACTTATTTTAGGTGTTTCTTCAATTTAAGCGCTGCACCGATCCCCTCTTTTTTATTGTATACAATGGATGGCATGAAAGGAAGGATACAAGTGTGGCTAGCTGTGAATGGTCACAGCGATCACATGCACAAGATGGGCCAATCACAGTCCAGCTGTGTCATGTGATTAGCTGTGGCCAAATCACAGCTAAAGCACAAAAAAAAAACCCCTGAATGAATCGATTTCATTCAGGTAAATGCTTGCTTATAGCAAAGTAATTCTTTGCTATAAGCAAATTGTGTAAAAAAAAAAAAAAAATACTGATCACTTCCCCAAAGTAGTACAATGTTACTATGATAACATTATACTACTTTGGTCATAGTGAAATATGCAAAAAAAAAAATCTTAAAAAGAAAGAGAAAAAATTTAATAAAAAAATAAATTTAAAAAAAATATATTTTTTTTTTTTCGTACTGTCACCAGTCAGTGTCCCTGATCACCGCCATGCCAGTTATATGATGATGCTGTACTGCACTGGTGACAATATGTAAAAAAAAATTGTGAAAATAATTTTTATTTCTTCATTTCCGAAAAATTATAACAAAAAAATTGCAACTTCAAAAAACTTGCCATGCCTGTTATGAAATACGTCGGTCTGTCTACTTTGCAAAAAAGGGTCATTTGTGGGATATCTGTACTGTTCTAACATTCTTGGACCTCAAGAAATTAGATTGGCCGTCAGTACTTCAGGATTGATCAATATTCAGATCTATACCATAGTTTGTGAACTCTATAACTTTCCTACAGACTAAATAATAAATATTAATTTGGGTTATTTTCACCAAAGACATGTAGTAGAACACATGTTGGCCTAAATTTATGAAGAACAATTATTTATTTGCAAACTTTTATAACAGAAACAAAAGAAAAACGTGTTTAATTTTCAAAATTTTGGGGTTTTTTTTGTTAATTTAGCAAAAAATAAAAACCCCAGCGGTGATTAAATACCACCAAAAGAAAGCTCTAGTTGTGTGAAGAAAATTATACAAATTTTAGTTTGGGTACAATGTTGTATGATCGCGCAATTGTCAAAGTGTGAGAGCGCTGAAACCTGAAAATTGGCCTGGGCAGGAAGGGGGTACAAGTGCCCTGTATGGAATTGACACTTTAAATGCCTTTACAACTGACCAGTTTAGAGTTAACCAGAAATGAGGGACCTAGAAATATGTTTTCACTACAGTGTGCACACCAATACAAATTGTGTGTTGTGCAATCATTATTTACATTCACGAGGCTATCGTATATGCACATTTGCAGCTGTATTTAAGAAGAAACAGGGTGTTTTTTTTGTTATTTTTATTTTCTATTATATTTTTAACTTTTTATTTTTTGTCTTACATTTAACTTTATTGGTATCAGAAGCTGGGATTTTCACAGTTCTGAACTGGAAATGCTCAGACCTGAGGAAGAGATTAGGGAATGGAAGTTCACCAGCCATGAGCTTGTTTTAACCACTTCAGGGCCTAGACATACCACACACATTTAAAAAGATAATAGTAGTTAATTAACATATGTAGCAACCTCCTAGTTAGCTTGGGGAGAGCTAGCTAAGTATTTTTTTTATATAGAAGGCTGAGTAGAAACCTAGGTGATAGTCAGAAGGTCAAATTTGGGTCAGGGATAAGAGGCTCTGCAGATCTGCTCTCTGATACCTCCCCTGATCTAGAGAATTGGAGAAGTCTAGAACTCTAGAACTCACAAACTGATGAAGGGGCTCTGCGTGGCTCTGAAACGTTGCCGCTGTATATAATATGTGACCACTGAATAAAGCTTCGGACTCTTCTGGGGATTCCTTCTTGTGCTAGTGACATCTTCCACTCAAATCTTCAGCAACTCCTAAGGGGGTAGTGTTACATGTGGAGGCTCGTAAATCTGGAGTCCCTTATGGTAACCTGCATGGAATTTGCCCCTAGTAACTGGCAACCAAGGAGCCAAGAAATGTGTTTGCTGCAGTGAAAGTGTCTGGTGGTAAAAGCAGAGTGGGCTGTAATGCTGGAGTTGTGACTGTTACTGTGATCTAAAGTGCTGTCGCTAAGGATGTTGCCCATGGCAATCATGTCACGCTCATCTCCTTGCTGTTCTACAGGTGGCTGGTGAAAGAGACTATGTCCTTTATTCATCTGCAAATGCCAGAAAAATGTGTGTTACTGTCCTGCTTGCCATTGTCCAGAGCAACAGGAACTGCCCAATCAGTCTACAGATGTCCCTATGCTATTCTACAGGTGTCACCTAAAAGAGATTGTGTTCATTGTATATTTGCTTATGACAGTAAAACTGCTCTTTGCTATTTTGCCTGCCGTCTGAAGCAACTGGAGCAGCTCATCAGTGTGTGAAAGTTTTTTCCTGCTCCTATAAAAGATTCCATTCACCATGTACCTGCTTGCTACAGTAAAGTTCATGTCGCTACTACTGCTGTGTTTATCGTTGACTGTAGCAACCACTTAGAGCTACGGACTAGCTGTGGAACCCACCAGCAGCTGAGGCTTTGCTCTATTGTTACTACTTAAGCCTATGAGAGTCAGTGTTCGCCACATGTCCTTGCTTGTCATTGCCCAGAGCAGCCAGAACGGCCTGCTATCCAGTGGATTATAAATGCTCAGCTGCCCTGCAGTGGTTGGGCCAAATGACTCATTTTACTCAACAGTGTTCAGCAGGATGGGGGGGGGTCCCATACTTTTCTGTTGTAAAGGCTGCAGACCATCATTGCTATCACCACTACCAACACCCAGCCATCCAACAATGGCTGGAGCCAAGTGTTCTGTTCTTTCCAGTGAACTACATTTGTGTCTCTGTCCAGATTAAGCATTCCAGAAGCATGCAACCCAGTCAGCACACTCCCAATTGGAGAAGCAGGGGTTAACACTAAAGTGGGAAAATTCTTGCAGGGCGGTCTCACTGGTTCCAAGGTGTTTGAAGGAGGGGCGTGGCCATACCCTCAAGACTACCCAGTACACCCAGCATGCTGAGAGGGAGAAACAGAGGAGCAAGATGGAGGGTGTGTTACAAGTTTGTCTAAGAACTTTTCAGTCAGAGATCACCTTGATGGACACGGGAGTCTGCCTGGAGCATCGCGGAGGCCTTGCCCTTGGGCTCATCAAAAGAGCGGAGAGACTGTGCTTGATTGGTCCAGAGTGCAGGAGGCCAACCGCCATAATCGTAGCCTGGGTCCGGTGCGGGCACTGTGGATAGCTGCTCAGGAAGCTGATGCCCAGTGACCTGCTGCCTGGTACCAACAGTGTGGACCTGCAGACAGGATTATGTACAGAGAAGCCAGAGACTCAGATTAAGAGCTGGCAAGTGTCTTGAAATTGGAGCATCAAGCAGGGTCGAGTCCCAGGTGCCCCCCGTCACCTATCATCTGGTTGGAGACAGCCGGAGGGCTGTGCCCACAAGTTCCTCCCTGAAGGAACCAGCGGATACTGTGGGCCAGCAGGCCTCCCCCCGCCAGCCCTGACCTTTCCGCTTGGAAGGAGTCAGTCTGTGAGGACAGCCAATTCTCAGGTGAGCCAGCGGAAAGTGTCAGTGGTGGGGGGATAGATTGGGAGTCACCAAAATTGCTAGATGAGTTTGGGCCCCTAGAGATCAAGCAGGAAGACTGGTCCCCAGAAGACTCAGAGGAGGAATTGGACTGGGGGATCACTACTGCGGACATAGATTCACAGACAGGACTGTCAGGAAGTTCTCACACCCCAAACTCAACTGGACATTCTTGCAGGGCAGGGTCTGTTAGGATACCTATTTAAGTCCAGCCAAAATCCTCCTCACCTTGGCCTAGGACCAAGGCCAAAAATCCAACTCTGAAAAAATGGATCCTTTGGTCCCCACGTTCTTGTGTGCAGCTGGGATTGGGGGATAAGGAGCTGCTTCCCCGCTTCTCTCAGTTCCAGAGGGAGGTTCAAAAGAGTGGCTCTGAAATGGGGACTGGTCACTGGACTATTTGTATGCTACCAAAGATGTCATCGACATTGTTGAGGAGTCCAGATTTTAGTGTGAGGGTGACCTGGTCTGAAACTACATACATGTCTTGAGGCCTCTAAGAAGACATCAAAAAAGAGTGGAGCAAGAGAGGGACCATTTACAGGGACCGGGTGATGGTCATCAAGGCTGGCCAGTCTAATCGCAGCTACTCAGTGGCCGCCCGGAAACCTGATGGCACTATGATGAGACTGCCTAACCCCTGGAAATATTGAAAGTGGATTCCAGTATAGCAATTCTTGCCCTTTTTAGACTTTTCCCTTTTTCGCTTTCCCACATATGCAGGCTGGGGAAAGGTGCAGTGAGACTGCCCGGCCTCATTATTTTGTGTTCTCAAAAGTATGATAATGTTTGGTTCACTTTAAAATTCTGAAGTGCCTTGCAGTTCACAAAATTTAGCCAGTTAGGCTATGTTGTGGTTTTCTACTTGTTTTAGTTTCCCACTGTCCTGCAGGTACCCAAGATGGCTGTTGATTCTACTCCAGTGCTAAAAAGACTTGCTACCTTTAGTGCCCGTCCAAATCAAGCCCGACTTTGAAATGGTACGACTTAAAGTGAAGTTGCACAATTTTAACGATAGGAGACCCGCCGAATTCAGGTGCAATTTGCAAGACATCTGATACAGATGTCTATGCAAAATCACACTAAAAGTAGTGCATGTACTATTTTTGAAATCGGTGCGGCTCCGACCAAGTCAGAACAGCACTGATATGACCTCTCCAATTGCGAACAATAGGGTGCAACTTGGCATGTGATTTGCAAGTCGCAAGGCATGCAAATCACATGCCAAGTCGCACCAATGTGATCGGGGTGTTATGGAGGATTTCCCTTGAGGGGGAGGTGTTCCATACTATTGTACTGTATTTCTGTACATATGATGGTGTATATTGTTAATTTTCCTGCTACTAGTCAGCAAGACTTAGGATGTAATTGTGCTGCTATTGTAAATATGTACATCATGTATATCATCTATTTTTTTCTACCATATTTATTTGTGCATATTCCCCGATCAAAGCTGGTTCCCTTTTACCCTCCCTTTTTACAGTATGGAATGCCTAGTTCTTGGGCTATGGAATCTTTTAGTTTGTCCCTTAGCCAGTGAGGACATGGCTGTTTTTCAGTGTGGTTTAATGTAGCACCCACCTAGTTAGCTTGGGGGAGCTAGCTAGTTATTTTGAGTAGCAGCCTGAGAGATAGTCAGAAGGCCAAATTTGGGTCAGGGCTAAGAGGCTCTGCAGATCAGCTCCCTGATACCTCCCCATGATCTAGAGACTTTGAGAAGTCTCTTGAATTCAGTGTGTGTGTGTGGGGGGGGGGATGTGAAGAGGAGCTAGTCTGCACTCTTAAGGGATCTTTACCAATCCCCAGACAGAAGGCTTGGCATGGGGTCAGGACAGCCCTTAAGAGTTTATGAGGCTTCTCAGAAGCAGGAGAGTTTGGGTGGAAGATGTAAGAGAGGAAGGGATGCAGAAACCGAGGGGGGGGGGGCTACCTACACTCTGGGACCTGGACAGGAGAATCGCTCAGACTTACCAGTCCCCAGAGGGAGGACAATCTGTGGAGCCAGGAAAGGATCCAGCCCAGCAGAAGGCCTGTAGGCAGCCACATGCCTAAACCAGCTCACAGTAAAGGGACTGAGTGAGTAATTCTACAACCCCAGGGAAAGAGCATTCTGGTAAGAAACCTGAATAGCTCCTTACCCGGGACTGTTTAACTTAAAGTGGTAGGCACTGGATCCCCTTGTCCAGGGATTCCCCCAGACATCTGGATAGAGGATAACTATCTGGGGTTTGGGGTGGTACACCAGGATAGGCTTGAGAGCTCTCCAAGAAGAGAAGTTCTGTCTTTGGACTTGTATATAGTTGTCAGAAAGTTGTCCTCAATTTACTGTTCGTTGGGCATACTTTATACCCTTTACCCCATCCAAGTTCAATACCCCTAATAAAACTAAAAAAACAAGCTCAAGGACTGTTTACTAACTCTGGAATGCAAGTCTGTGGAAAATGCATGTTGCCTGGCTCTGCAGGACTATAGGGGGACCCAAATATTCAGCATCTCCTAAGGGGGTAGTGCTACACAGGCTTGGAGGATGCCTTGAAACTGGAAGTGGTGTTATGGAACAGTAGCATGTATAACTGTTGACAGTGACAGTACACAATAAAAATAAAACAAATGTGAAAAAAGGTCATGAGGTTTCCCTTAAATCTCCACCTAGACCCTTATCCAGGCATGCAGTAGTGGGAGGCCAAAAATTGAGGGTGATGAGCGAGCATTCCTCCCTTCTTGTACAAGACCATGCCACATGCTTTACACATTGGGGTGATGCCTTGCAAGGGAGGATAGCAAAGCCTCCCACTTCTCGCATTGCACCTTGTCCCAGTTTTGAGGGCAAAGGGCTTCTACCCCACATCCAATACCCCAAAAAATGATAAGAGCGGTAAATAGGGAGTTTTATTATGGAATATGGAACAACCTTTAAACAAAAGGGGCTCTCCAATATTTGCCCCCTCACAAGGAAAAAGTGTTCAGGGGTACATTATTACTCTATAGCACCCATTCCCACTAAAGATTAATTATAAACATCCTGATACCTTACAAAAAACTTTTAAAAAAGGATACAAAAAATACAATGAAAAAAGTTTCTAATGTCCTCTTGTGTAAATCCATCGTCAGTCACAATGTTTAGTGATGTAAATCCATTGTCAGTTACAGCATTTAGCAGTATAACTCCATCAATCACAATGACCTGCTTCATACTCATCACTAAATGACAGATCACTGGTATAAACACTGCATTAGGGATCCTGAGTGACATCATTGGCCATATGTGATTATGACCAATTATATTCAGTGACGTCACCTACAGGATCTCTGGTCTTTTGTTCATGTTACTGCAGTTCTGGGGTCTGAATTTTATGGAAGGGAGTGCAGTGCAGTGCAGAAACATTGTCAAGGGGACGGGTCGGCATGATTGTTGTACCTCAAATTGAAAAAAAATCAATAGGCTTTATTAACATAAAATAAGAATTAAAGGGCAAGTTCACCTTTAAAAAAAAAAAAAATGCACGTTTTACAAGACTTCTGCCAACCTGTCAGTGTACCTGTGTGCCCGTACCTTGTACGAGCAAGCTGATATCCACTGACAGGAAGAATCAATGAATTACCAGAGCACTCAACAGTACCGCAGTAGTTTGAGAATTACAAAACGACAGCCACAAAGGCTATCGAAACTTGTAGTTTTCCCATTCACAGAATATTGTGAATGGGCAAGTTCACCTTTAAAAAAAAAAAAAAAGTAAAAAAATGTGCATTTATTATTTTTTGTTTTGGGGGCCTGGATGGCTGGTGCCATGCAGGACTCCTGCAGACCTGTCAGTGTACCTGTGTGCTTGTACCTTGTAGCAAGCAGATATCCACTGACAAGAAGAATCAATGAACTACCACAATGCTCAACAGTGCCGTGGCAGATTGAGAACTTGTAGTTTTCCCATTCACAGAATATTGTGAATTATTGACGTGGCAGGGCAGGCGGAGCCCTACATGGCCACATTTTTTAAAAATTGTGACAGTTAGCAGGAGGAGAAGATCACCTGCTAGCTGTCACAACAGGGGATCAGGAGGGATCGGGGGCCAGTCCTTTCTAAACATGTTACACCCTGAATATGGGTGTAACACAGGGGCGGACTGACAACTCATGGGGCCCCTGGGCAATAGGGGATCATGGGGCCCCTGTGTCCTTGCCCAAACTCAAAAGCCTATGAAAAAAAGTAGTATGGGCATCTCATGGGGCCCCCTACTGACCCAGGGCCCTCAGGCAGTGCCCGAGTTTCCAAATGGTCAGTCTGCCCCTGGTGTAACATGTTATGAAAGGTGAAGAAAACAAATAAACAAAAGGAAACACAAAATGTCACACAATTTTTAATAAAGCGTATGATACAGATGAGGGCAAAAAAATCTGGCAAAGGTTGACTAATACAAAGATATCCCATACAATCACAGTGCTTCATGTGTATAGTACAAGCAATGAAAAGAGCAACAGTATATTTCCCAATAGGAATATATAAATGCATATGAAAAAGAACAGTCAGCATATTAAAACATCACACACTGCTACATTTGTTCACAGATCAAAAGAATGTGTAATCAGTTGTATCCATGTCAGACCCAGTATACTTTGGCCCCTTAATAAGAGGACCAGTTTTCCTACTTACATATGTAGATTATCACGATGTCCATGATGGCATGGTAAATTCTCTTCATTAGCTATCCAAAACGTCACTCTTAGAACAAAAGCCACTTTTTTTTTTAAAGGAAGCCTTGCAGCAAAAAAAGGCAGCTTAACCTAGAAAAAAAAAAAAAGACCCCAAGTAAATAATGTGTTTTTCACAGGAGCATATTTAAGGTTACACCTATCTGAAGGCCATGTTTTGCCTTCAGAGGATGCACAGATGTTCCATGTGGTCATGTACTGGAAATCCCATTCCAGACAAATGGGACACAGTGGCTGCATGGCCATAGAAGTTGCTCCCAATTAGACATCTGTGTGAGTATGGGTGCAATCGGGTGTGGGTTATGGTCAGGGACATGCTTAAGTATGCTCATGTGAATGAGGTCTAAGAAAAAAAGTAAAGGAGCTGATTAGCCAAAAAGGTGGCAAACATAAAAAAACTAAATCTCTCCCTATGCAATTTGACAGCTATCCTTTTCCTACAACAGTTTTAATAAAACTGACACTATGGCTGCTCCGTGTCCTCCCCTTTTATAGTGAGGGGGGTGGCACAACACAAAATACCTTATTATCAGCCATAGTAAGCCAGATGACCAAAAACTTTGAAGGCTAAAAATATTGAGGGCGGGAGAATTACCTAATTAGTTCGCCAAGACCTCAAATTAGAAACAGCTTGGATTCTATTTGAACACACATTCAACCTGAATCAAATCCCTAGAGGAGAAAAAGTTCACATCCCACTAGCAGAACACAGTGCTGTATACTGTATGTAGATGAGGTTACATACAGTACAGTTAATACAGTGCGCATAGCAAGTGCACCTGTGCAGTAAATAGTTGGCTTGGGCAAGCTTGGCCAAAACAAACTATTTAAAAGGGATTTTAAATGTGAAGTTAGGCTTTAAGGGTACACAGTATATTTCACATGAAAAAAGGAAGAAATAATTCAATAACTCCATCATGGTCAATACTTTAGCACCTTTGGTAGAATGCATTTTGAACAGAAGATACAATAGTAAGCTCTTAATAAATGAAAAAAAAATCAACTTTGGAGTGTATTTATTTCACAGAAAAAAAAGACAGCAAAATATTGAATAGACTCTCGACATATTTGCAATCAAATCAATGACAGTAGAGTGCAATATTTGTCCCAAAACAGATCACCAAAATATTTCACAGAATCCATGCACAGTATGTAAGAACTTAGCTGGCAGTTTATGGTGGAGAGACCTGCGAGGTTTTAAAGATCTTCAGCATTTTCCACTTGTATGGTGGTTTCAAAAGGTTGGCTTCCTTAATGGCCTGAATTAGAGGTTCCTTGCAGAAGCACTACTGCATGAATGGGCCTAACCACCACAAATCTACAGTGACAGAGGAACTAAAAGCCTCAATGACAGTGAGGGCATCGTCCATGTCATCCTGACATAGTATTCCCAGTGCTTCAGAGAGATAAAAATGTAACCCTGGAAGACTGCCCTATGTCCTCCTCTTTCCCACTGTTGGCATCAGGAGCGTACTGACAACTCATAGGGCCCCTGGGCAATAGAGGATCATGGGGCCCCTGTGCCCTTTCCCAAACTCAAAAAAGCCTATGAAAAAGGTACCAGGGGCATCTCATGGGGCCACCTACTGACCCCGGGCCCTCGGGCAGTGCCCGAGTTCCCAAATGGTCAGTCCGCCCCTGGTTGGCATCTTAACCCTCCTCCACATGCTTCTCCTGTTACTAGTGCTGCCTAACATGGATGAAGTCAGGATAAGAAGGGTCCTAAAATAGCAGAAAGTACTCCTCTTCCTCTTGCATGTGATCTAATATGCAGTGTTTGCTCAAGCAGCAACATGAGAGAGATGCTGATTCCTGTCTCATTATTGCTCACAATGGTGACAACACAGTACACATCCATGTGAGTGTAAATGAGGAGCTACTATTGCGGTGAAAAAAAAATCAGATCTACAGAGACAGTCCTTGCCTGATATTCACACAAATGCTCATTGTAGCTTCATGCTGATGTAAGTGCAGCCACTGAAGCATGGCCAAGGTTTAGTTCCAGTGCGTAGGTATCACATACCTGGTGTTTGGCAGGAAGCTTGTATTACTGATATATTTCAGCCAGGGGAACATGGCTGAGTATGACTACCTGATGTGACTGCATACTCATCTGCCATGCCGAATAATATCATGGAAGCCAAGGTACCTACCTAGGAACAGCTGTACCACCAGGTGAAGGACTTGTGCAAAACAAGTAATGTGTGAGAATCTTCACTTCCAATGACCAGACAGCAGGTTGGTGCATATTGTCAGACACAACTATGCTAAAACCCCTGATTTTAGCCCCATGCTTCCCCACTTGAATATTCATAAGCTATGTTTCTGAAACCACTTGTTAGACTTCCATTCTCTCTTCAGGCTGTGGATATTGCAATGGATGCAGATAAAGATTATTGTGGAGTGGGAGAAAAGATAAAAATTGAGGTGCAAGAAGGATAATTGCTGACCTTTTGCTGATTACTGCTTTCATACATGAGCTGCTTCCACCAAGCTTTATGGTGAACAGTCATGTTTCCATATTTTCTACAAAAAAAAACTGAACTAAGACAGATTTTGCGTCCAGGCTTGGACAGCTGTAGCATTTTAACACAACACAAATCACTAGACTGCACATACAGTAACACCAGCATTATGGTTGGAACAGGACACATAGAAAACAATTGTTTTCTAAGTGTCCATGTGATGACTTGCTTCTTCCAGTGTAGTAAAACGCAAGTCAATGCCATATGTGTGAACAGGCTCTAAATCAAATAAAAACAAATTCCCATATATCGTGGGCTGAATGCATTCCATAAACATGCAATGATTGTACTCCTAGATTGTAAGCTCCAAGGGGCAGGGCCCTCCTATCCCTCTTGTATTGAACTGTATTGTTCCTGTATTGTCTCCCGTTCTATTGTAAAGCACTTAGCAAACTGTTGGCGCTATATAAATCCTGTATAATAATAATAATGTGTCTCCTTATATACTGTATGTGGTACTAAAATGACTGATAAATAGATTTAACACACTTGATACACTGCAGACAGAAGCTGAAAATCACTAGGATGGAGTCTGCAGCACGTCTGTAAAAAAAGATCAGACAGCTGAGCCCTGCAGAGCAGACCAGAGCCTTACATCGTTTCAGCAGTGCCATACAGGTGAAAAAAGTGTGGCTACTCCCTCTACCTCTTCCGCAGGCTGCTCCTGGGTGACATTCTGCCTTGCAGATGTTGTGCATCTCCCTCAATCTCCGGCACAGTACAGATACAGTCTGCCACCTCATCATCACCACTCTCTTCATGGCACAAGCCCACTTCACTGGAATATCACTGGTAAAATGAATTTTGGCACATCCTTCTGTAGCAAGTTACTGATGGTGCGCTCAAATAATTCAGTGAACTTCTCAATGCCTATTTGTGGGGCAATCGTGGGATTAGCTTAAAAAGTGGAGGAAAAAGATAGTGTATATGCAGCTGCTGATGACACTGTGCTCCTCTGCATCAAGAAGATTGCTGAGGATCTTGTTTATCCACTCCACCGCCTCCTCCTGTTTCTGTATAGAAAGGTGGATGTGCCTTGCCTCTTAAAGTTGCAAGCCAACCACCAATTTAGCCTGTGGTTGCAGAACTTGCTCGCCCCCTAATAGGTTAGCATGATCAATCTCTGCCTCTCCCTTTAGGTCTTCCAGGCATGATGACAATATGTGACAATAGGTGAGGATTGCTTAAAGCTGGCCATAGACCTTTTTTTCAGCCAGTGAGCTGAACAAAAAAAAAAAATCTAACAGATTCCTCCATCCACAAAAACGAGGTGGATAGAAGATTCCTTCCGCCAGTACACTGTATTCTTACCAGAATATACAGATCAATGGCTACAGCTACTGATCAAAAAATGTTTTTCAGCGTGTCCATTCCACATGTCAAACAAATTACCTCTGTAGAGAAGGGACGGTCCCATGCTGATCAAAATTTGGCCAGTCCCTGCTGAACTGGCCAAATTTAGATCAGTGTAGTAGTGCCAGACTAGCTTCATCTGCAACTATGGTACTAGGGGTATTGAGTGCTTAGTGAATACGCAATATGGTGACTTGGTACAGAAAAGGTGCGTCTAACAAAAGCCAGTTTTGCCTGTGTCGTCAACAACTTCTTGCTGCCAAATAAACAGAAAAAAACTAAAACACTAAACCCTAAAGCACTATACCAAAAAAAAAAATTTAGTGAAGAATGGTAAATGTGAAAATAAAATGTAACAACAATAAAATAGAATAAAATCAATGGGGAATAGCAGCTACACAAAAACAGACATCAAAAGAACTTGCTGACACATACAAAAAAATAGCCCTAACAAGAACTGTCCATTCATTCTGAATAAAATGGGTGGTATACACAGCTGTAAAAAACTCACAGTAATGGAGCAATAAACAGCACAGTGAATACAGTGAAGGGGTAGGTTACACTCCACTCTCTGTGGTCCACCAATCTAAAATTCACTGTAATGTAGTAGTGGCACTATAAATCATGATATATAGCACTGTATAGCTCTGTAAGTAGCAGATTAGCACTGTACAGGACAGTAGTACTATCTTTCCCTGCAATCATTGGCATCTGTCCCTCACTAATGCAACTCCAACACACACTGACAAATGGCATAGTTGACTTTTATAGGGAGTGGGCTAGCATATCTGCCAAGCCACAATATTGGGCACACTTTAGCACCAGACCACAGTTCGCAAGTCAGGTGAAGCATTATGGGAATTCACCTCTGGGAATTGGGGAAATGCACCCATAAGCTTGCCATTTAGACAGAGTTTTCAGTGCACCCTACCTACCAAACTTTAACTTCATCCCTGTTTAGAAACTGAATTAGCAAAGCTTGTGTGGGTCAGGTGAATGAAAATATTATTATTTATTATTATTATTATTATTATTATTATTATTATTATACAGTATTTATAAAGCGCTGTACATTACAAAGGGGGACAGAACATGTGACAGAACAATACCAATACAATGCAAAACATGAGGGGATCGAGGGCCCTGCTCTTTCAATCTAGGAGGGAGGGGATAGTGGTACAGGAGGAGACAGCTGTGGGGGATGGAGTGGTAGGAAGAGTGGAGGAGGTCAGCAGGTGAGCAGGGGGTGGGGTAGGCTTCCCTGAAGAGATGGGTTTTCAGGGTGCGCCTAAAGGAGAGGAGAGTAGGTGAGTAGGTGATAATCTGATGGGTTGGAGCAGGGAGTTCCAAAGGATGGGTGACACCCTGGAGAAGTCCTGGAGGCGGGCATGGGAGGAGGAGACCAGGGAACTAGAGAGAAGGAGGTCTTGTGAGGAGCGGAGTGTGCGTGCTGGGCGGTACTTGGATATTAGGTCAGTGATGTAGTACGGGGCAGTATGGTGGACAGCTTTGTACGTCAGTGTTAGGATTTTGAATTTGATCCGTTGCGCAATCAAAAGCCAGTGGAGGGATTGGCAGAGTGGGGTGGCGGAGATGGAGCGGTTGGAAAGGTGAATGATTCTGGCAGCCGTATTCAGGATCGACTGAAGCGGGGATAGCCAGCGGCGAGGCAGGCCAGTGAGGAGGGAGTTGTATTAGTCGAGTCGTGATATGATGAGGGAGTGGATGAGCTGTTTAGTGGTTTCTGGGGTTAGGAACGTGCGTATTTTGGCGATGTTGTGGAGGTGGAGTCTGCACGAGTTTGTTAAAGATTGGACTTGGGGCTGGAAGGATAGATTGGAGTCCAGAATGATACCAAGTACTCTGGCCTGCAGGGCGGGTTTGATGGTGGCGTTGTTGGATGTGATGGAGAAGTCAATGGGGGGTGGTGTCCGGGCTGGGGGGAAGACAAGAAACTCGGTTTTGGAGAGGCTCAGTTTAAGGAAGTGGAGCGACATCCAGTCTGATATGTCGCTCAGTAGGTGTGTGATTCGGGCGGAGACCGAGGGGGTGAGGTGGGGGGTTGAGAGATAGATTTGTGTGTCGTCGGCATAGAGGTGGTAGTTGAAGCCGTGAGATTGTATGAGTTGGCCAAGGGAAATAATAATTGTTTTTGGTCCTACATAGAAAGCAATGGGTATACCACTGGCAGACTCTAGCATCTGACATATTTCTATATTACTGAGATCTGGATTTAAACACAAATACATACATTTGGCATTGATAATTGGTAAATCCTGATGTGTGGTGAATGCAGCCCATTCTGCTGAATGACCTTTTTAACAATGGAGAACAAACTGACAGGTGAATATGCAAAATTAGAACACCTCATTCATCGTTTACAAAAATGCCCTTGGTGCACTGCTTACATATGACTAATATAATATTTATTAAAGTAGATTTAATCCTTGACTGAATGACATTTAATTTGCTAAAGCACTGTGTATCATAACATTGCTACTTTTCCCTATAAGAACTCGGTTTATTTATCAAAGATTGAACGGGCAATTCACCCAGCATCCATCTAATAAATGTCCAAGGTTCAATTATAAAAATAGTTTTTAGTTTTCTAAAGAAATGCTTGGGTCAGAGTCTTAGACAGATTAATACTTCACTTCTAGATCAATTAGCTAATTCAACTGATTGGCAAAAATATTAGGACACCCCTTCAAATCAGTGGATTCACGTGTTCCAATCACCTCCATGGCCACAGGTGTACAAAAACCAAGCACCTAGGCATGCAGACTGCTTCTACAAACATTTGTGAAATAATCGGTTGTCTCAGGAGCTCAGCGAATTCAGGCATGGTGCCAGGATAGGTTGCCACCTGTGCAATAAGTCCATCCCTGAAATATCCTTGCTACTACCAGATATTCCAAGGTCAACTGTTAGTGGTATTATAACAAAGTGGAAGCAACTGGGAACAACAGCAAATCAGCCACATAAGTAGTAGGCCACGTAAATGACAGAACGGGGTCAGTGCGCAGAAGTCACCAACAGTCTGCAGAGTCAATAGCTAAAGACCTCCAAACTTCCTGTGGCCTTCAGATTAGCACAACAGTGTGTAGAGAACTTTATGGAATGGGTTTCCATGGCCGAGCAACTGCATCCAAGTCTTACATCACAAAGTGCAAAGCATTGGATGTAGTGGCGTAAAGCATGCTGCCACTGGACTCTAGAACAGTGTGAGACTTGTTCTCTGGAGTGAAAAATCATTCTTCTTTATATGGCAATCCAATAGACGTGTCTGGGTTTGGCAGTTGCCAGAAGAACTGCATTGTGCCAAGTGTAAAGTTTGGTGGAGGGAGGATTATGGTGTGGGGTTGTTCTTCAGGGGTTGGACTTGGTCCCTTAGCCCCAGTGAGGGGAACTCTTAAGGCATCAGCATACCAAGACATTTTGGACAATGCCATACTCCCTTTGTGGGAACAGTTTGGGGATGACCCCTTCCTGTTCCAACATGACTGCACACTAGTTCACAAAGCAAGGTCCAAAAAAGACACAGATGTGTTAGTTTGGGGTGGAGGAACTTGACTGGCCAGCAGAGAGTCCTGACCTCAACCCAATAGAACACCTTTTGGGATGAATTAGAGAGGAGATTACGAGGTAGGCCTTCTCGTCCGACATCAGTGCCTGACTTTACACATGCACTTCTGGAAGAATGGTAAAACACTCCCATAGACACACTTTTAAACCTTGTGGACAGCCTTCCCAGAAGAGCTGAAGTTGTTATAGCTGCAAAGGGTGGGCCAACTCAATATTGAACCCTATGGACTAAAGTTCATGTGCGTGTAAAGGCAGGCGTCCCAGTATTTTCCGCAATATAGTGTAAGAACGGTCTAATATCTCTTTAGAACTGTTCCCAAGGTAACCTGCAGCTTCCTGGTAGGATAGACTGGTCTACAGATACATACAGGTATATACATATTACATATGTTCTGGAAATGGCACAAATTAGTGCACTATTGGAATAGAATAAATAATGATCCATAAACCTGTATATTGGGGTTTCTACATGAAGAATTATATATGCCCCAAGCCTGGACTGCCATCTCTCGACTTTTGTTTTTGGCACGTAAGTGTATTTTGCCTCCTATGTTTTGAGGAGTGGCGAACGCAGGTGAACTCTACCCTGTTTAAAGTAAGGCAGATCTTGAGGCACCAAGGTACTCCCTCTAAGTTTAAAAAAAAAAGGGACCCATGGCTAAAAGTTCCAGGTTTAGCCCCTTTTAGCTCTTGTATCCCTACAGTTATTACAATGCTAATTGTCCTGCTAGGGTTACAATTAAAATAGACAAGGTCTGGATTGCTGTGGTGATAAAAATGGATAGTTGTGTCACATGGTGGGTAGGCATGTTTACTGTAGCATCAGTTTGTTTTTGGTTGTATACAGGGCCGGTGCTAGACTATTTTGCGCCCTAGGCAAGGCCAGCTACTTGCGCCCACCCTCAAAAAAAAAATAAAAAAAATACAATATGAAAAAACAGCAGAAAATATTAAATCAATAAAACATGAAACTGCTAAATTTCTTTTAATGTGCAAAAATAAGTGTCACACTCACACAGACATCAGAGTCAGACATTACTTTCCTTCACCGGCGCAGCTTCGCCTCTGCTGATGAATGAGAAGGCCTGGATCTCCACAGTGGTCAGCAGCCACCAACAGGCTTTCAGTAAGAGACTGAGTCTGAGAGAAACACTGGAAGGAATGGCAGCTCAGCTGTTAAACTGGGCCCAGGCACGGGGCATCTTCCTCTGTCCTTTATTCCTCCCCTCTGCCACCCCTCCTCTCAGCTGAAGCATCATTCATGACGTGGTAGCATGCCACACAGAGAGAGTGCCAGCCTGAGCTGTGCCCAGGCACCCCTAAGTGGCAATGTGCCCTAGGCAGCTGCCTAGTTTGCCTAGTGAAAGCACTGGCCCTGGTTGTAGACTTAGCAGTAGGATGACTACTAGTTTTGCAATGGTTTGGACAACATTCCATGGATATTCCCTTAGCTTGTTTACTGCCTCACTTCTAGTCAGGTGAATCTTACATGTGTACAAAAGTTTGTTTTAAGCTTCCAATGGTGTTCTAAGCAAATGGTAATTTTATTTCCTCCAACTGATGTGGCTTATGGATTGGTGCTCTTGGAGGAAGACATCAGTAAGCAGGCAACTTCTGCTGCATGGGATCTGTGTCCTTTCCTGAGGCTGAGACCGTTGCATCACTTTCAGGATCAAACTTTTCCTTTTGATTCTCAAAGATGCAGAGCTGGTGAAGTGTGATCACCTGCTTCACCCTATTGTGATGAACTGTTACAGTTGGTGAAGAAAGATCTTCTGCTGCAAACAAAGTGGACATAAGCCTTATCAAAGTCCTAGAGGTCCTCCATCTCTATGAGTAATATATTGTTTGAGTTTGTGACTGCCCAGACATTCGGCATGAGCCAGCTAAATTTCTCCTTTATACTAACAAAAGTGCTGCTAGTGGCTGTTAAGCATAAACATTACCCACTTTATCCACTTTCTGATGTCTAATGCTAAGTGGCTTGCCGCCAAACAGGTTTTTATTCTGTTTATGCAGGATGCCAAACATGACTTCACCCATGTATCAAAATGTAGCCTCACAACAAAGGTAAGAGGTAAAATCAAACCACTTTACACCAAATTTATATAGCTTCTGGAAAAGGAATCTCCATTCACCCCCTACTACATAAAAAAAAGGTACAGAACATTTCCCAAAATACTGATGCACAAAATTATCAAATAAGCCCACACTTCCTCAAGATGATACAGAGTACCCAAAATGCTACCTTAAATTTATCCTAGGGGCCCTCTGGATAGTTGGAAGGGTTGCAGTTCAGTCATTACACCATTTTGGCAGGAAAAAAAGGAGTCTGAGAAAGTGACACAACAACAAACTCCTGATGACCCACTAATAGTTCTGTTTTATGTAACTCTATTTTTCCATATAAGCAATCCATTATGTCACACCTGTTGAATGCAGGAAAATATAACTTTTACAAAATTTGGTGTAGATAGTCTGCTATGATGTTAGGTAAATTTAGTTTTTTGGCTCCTCTGTAATCATTGGAGCAGCTGTCAATTTCTTTTGGCTGCTCTGGGTTTTACAGGCTATAGGTTTGATTGCTCTTCTTGAGACTTCTGGAACACTGGAGGTTGTGCAAGGCAAATGGGCTGCATGAATATTTATTGTGCTGCAGCCAATCCCTGGGGAGGTGTGCTCAGTAGGTGGCTGAAGAGCACATACACAAGGCCTGCTCTAGTCCTGGGTCTAACCCTGCAGTTGGAGTCCCCACTCTGAGGGGTTCTACCCCTCTGGGCAAACTGCTGAAGTTTGCTTCCTGTTCAGTTCCAGCTGTGACGGGCTACTTCTAAAAAAATCCTTTTTTGAAGCTAAACAAGGGAACCCTCATCTAAGCATGTGGAGAGCTCACTGAAGAGTGTCCAATGGAGGTTAGGAAGAATTTGGCTGTCCTGTGGAATTGTGAGCATTAACCTCCCCATCACTGAGGAATGAATACTGGAAGGAGGCATTTGGTGATCCTGTGACATTGTGAGTACTGACCTGATCTCTGAGTCTTAGTGACTGTGTTCTTTTTGCTTTGGGTAGAAAATCCAGTGGTAGTCCTGACTGGGATGGCTTTTCAAAAGGACTCCGTTCTGCCATCTATACTTGTTCCTGCATAGAGACTGTTCAGGGAGGTTTAGCAAAGTGGAGTGCCCTCCTGTGAAGATTCACTGAATCTGGAGTATCTTATATCACCCTACAAACCATCCAAGCTGTACAATTCAATCATTGTTGACATATAGGGGTTTATTTACTAAAGCTGGAGAGTCCAAAATCAGACTCCCTTCTGCATAGAAACCAATCAGCTTCTAACCTCAGCTTGTTCAATGAAGCTTTGGCAATGAAACCTGGAAGCTGATTGGTTTCTATGCAGAAGGGAGTCTGATTCTGGACTCTCCAGCTTTAGTAAATAAACCCCATAGTTTCATTTTTTATTGATTCAAAGGTTGTATGGCAGTAGACATTAGGCAAGTGCAGATTTATACATCCTTGTTTTGCCTCACACTCCTTCCCCCCTCATTCTGTAAAAGTTACCTAACCCTTTAAATGAGAATTCTACTTTTTGAAATAAACAAATATTATAAAATGCATCTATTTTGCAAGAAGCACACATACATTTATTTATTTCAGCCTGCAAAACTTTACAACTGTAATCAGTGGACAATGCTGTGGCTCCTGCAGACTCTTCCACCAGATCAGGTCCATACCAAGGTATAGATCTTTAGTTACGAAGCTGAAAGAAATATCAAAGGGGTTATAAGTGCAGTCACATCACTGAACTTGTGCTTCATTAAGAACTACAGTCCTTCTGTTGTAGTGCCAGATGGGACTTGTAGTTTTAATCATTCACAAATTTCTGTGAATGAATGACACGGTGTGTGGGTGAGGCAAAACATAATAACACTGGTTTGAAATCTGAAAAAAAGAGCCGGTTGGGAGCAGAAATCCTGTAAGTGGAGAGGCCCGTTTGGGGTTGGGGAACTGTTCACACTTACCATGTTTCATTTTATAACATAAATGAATGTAACATAAAACATGGCCTGAAAAGTGGAGATAGCTTTGATAAAACCAAATTTGTGTTTATGAGCAAATATAAAATGTTAGATATTTCAGCTTACATGAAACAAATATATTTTATTATAATTATTGTCAACAGATTTTTCTAAAACCATAACTTAAGATAAAGCATTTGCTTGAGCCTAGAGTGTTTGCATTTTGTGTTAGGCTTTGTTCACAGGAAAATACTATGTTGTATGCCCATTCAAGGGTCATGTTTGCCACACGGAGAAGCACACTGCCTGCATTGGAAACCGTGCACCTAAACTCACATGGTTGTAAAATTGGGAGCAGTGGCTGTGTCTTGTGCCATGAATAGGAATGACTGCATGGGAATGCATGGAACACCTGTGCATTTACATGTGAACAAACATGGCCCACGAATGGGCGTTATATTATGTCCGTGTGAATGAGGCCTTAAAATCTTTTCCTTTGGAATGTAAGATAAAAACAGTGTAAGAGTAAGATAGTTTAATATATTTTGTATAATTAGTTCTGTCCCCTAATGCATTATCGATATCTATACTACACAGGCAGTAAAAAGGTATGGTTGCATAACAAAATTTTTATTTATCAAATTAAAGGCCCTTTGAGAAAGTACACCAATGACAAAAAGCATTAGCTAAGAGGGTCATAAGCATGTTCGGACCACAGTCTACTGCATTGGTGAGGACAGTGCTTCCTATAAGCTATTATTAGAGATGAGCGAATCGAACCTGGCGAAGTGGAATTCGTTTTGAATATCAGGAAAAATTCGATTCGCATCGAATCCGAATTTTAGCAAACTTCGGGTGCACGAATCGAATTTTTCCCGATCAGCCGGCAAAAGTGTCACTGCAGAGAGCTCCGCTATTTCTGACAGTTCTGACAGTTCATTTACAGCGGTTGAAACATTGTATCTATTTGTTTCCATTTAGGATACAGATGTTTTTATTCGGAAATAAATAGATACAATGTTTCAACCGCTGTAAATGTGAAGGAACTGTCAGAGAACTGTCAGAAATAGCGGAGCTCTCTGCAAATACACTTTTTGCTGTACTTTAATTCTTCTTCTTTTCATTCTTCTTCTTCTTTTCATTCTTCTTCTTCTTCTTTTCATTCTTCTTTTCATTCTTCTTCTTCTTCTTCTTTTCATTCTTCTTTTCATTCTTCTTCTTCTTCTTTTCATTCTTCTTTTCATTCTTCTTCTTCTTCTTTTCATTCTTCTTCTTCTTCTTTTTATTCTTCTTTTCATTCTTCTTCTCATTCTTCTTTTCATTCTTCTTCTTCTTCTTTTCATTCTTCTTTTCATTCTGCTTCTTCTTTTCATTCTTCTTCTTCTTCTTCTTTTCATTCTTCTTCTTCTTCTTTTCATTCTTCTTTTCATTCTGCTTCTTCTTCTTTTCATTCTTCTTTTCATTCTGCTTCTTCTTCTTTTCATTCTTCTTCTCATTCTTCCTCTTCTTTTCATTCTTCTTCTTCTTTTCATTCTTCTTTTCATTCTTCTCATTCTTCTTCTCATTCTTCTTCTCATTCTTCTTCTTCTTCTTTTCATTCTTCTTCTTCTTCTCATTCTTCTTTTCATTCTTCTCATTCTTCTTCTCATTCTTCTTCTTCTTTTCATTCTTCTTCTTCTTCTTCTTTTCCTTCTTCTTTTCATTCTTCTTTTCATTCTTCTTTTCATTCTTCTTCTCATTCTTCTTTTCATTCTTCTTCTTTTCATTCTTCTTCTTCTTCTTTTCATTCTTCTTCTTCTTCTTTTCATTCTTCTTCTTCTTCTTTTAATTCTTCTTCTTTTCATTCTTCTTCTTTTCATTCTTCTTCTTTTCATTCTTCTTCTTCTTCTTCTTTTCATTCTTCTTCTTCTTCTTTTCATTCTTCTGCTTCTTCTTTTCATTCTTCTTCTTCTTCTTCTTTTCATTCTTCTTTTCATTCTTCTTCTTCTTCTTTTCATTCTTCTTCTTCTTTTCATTCTTCTCATTCTTCTTTTCATTCTTCTTCTTTTCATTCTTCTTCTTTTCATTCTTCTTCTCATTCTTCTTCTTCTTCTTTTCATTCTTCTTCTTCTTTTCATTCTTCTTCTTCTTCTTTTCATTCTTCTTCTTCTTCTTTTCATTCTTCTTCTTCTTTTCATTCTTCTTCTTCGTCGTGCCCCGTGACTGCCCAAATGAGTGAAGTGTGCGGTGATTCTAAGATCGACGGCACTCATCTGCATGTCATACTGACTGACAGTATTATTTCTCTTCCCCAGCAGACTCCAAGGGCATTTAAATTAAAGGTACAGTGTTCTGCACTAATATAAAGGCTCTCTGAAGCCTAGAAACCCTTTTAATAAGTTAAATTCGCGGCGAATAAATTCGCATCAAATCGAATTTCTCCCGCAAATTCGGCGAATCAGCCGAATCAAATTTTTGAATAATTCGCTCATCTCTAGCTATTATCATCAGTGATACCTGTGGTGAGTGTGAATGCATACAAAGTTTTAATAAATTGAGAACTACTTACAAATGTTACACTACATCTGTTTTATATTTGAAAATAAAAGGAAAAGAGTGGGAAGAGAAAAGAGACACAATGAAAGTCCTGTTGATAAATGCTGTATTTGACCTAAAAACTTAGTATAGTCTAAAGTTCTGGTGAGTCTTATCACAGGTGTGCAGAGTACTCCGGTGTCTCTATTCACTAAAGGATTAGCCCTCATTCACTCAGGGTGTATCAATGCATACACTTATGCAAGAGCGGCCTTTGCCCACACAGGATGCAAAGTTGTTTTGTGTATCCATGTGCATGTCAATTAGGACGCAGCAGCTGCAGATGCTTAGAAACACCCCATGTGAATTACGCCTTACAAAGAATGTTTGCTACTTATGTTGCAGCTGAGCGCATAATGATCTGGACACAGTGGAACTGTTTTTTCAACAAATGCTTGTATGGTGGAGGAGACTACTATATTATATATGTATATTTGTTTGGGGGTTTTATGATTTGTGTTAAGGAATATGATATTATTTAAAGAGGATTTTCACTAAAGAGGATTTTCACAAATACAGTAACTGCTGACTTTTAATAAATGGACAACGTCCAGGGATCCAATGCTATTCTTACCTGGGATGGTTCATCACTGGTTACATAGTTAGTTTGGCTGAAAGAAAGACAAAAAAGTTAATCCAGTTTAACCATTAAAAAAAAACAAAACAAAAAAAACACAAAGTTATAATCCTATACCCACAGTTGATCCAGAGGAAGGCAAAAAACCCCAGCAAAAGCATGATCCAATTTGCTCCTGCAGGGAAAAAAAATTCCTTCATGATCCCCCAAGAGACAAATCGGATATTCCCTGGATCAACTTTACCTATAAAATGTTAGTATCCAGTTATATTCTGTGTATCCAAGAAAGAGTCCAGGCCTTTTTTAAAGCAATCTACTGAGTTGGCCAGAACCAACTCTTGAGGGAGTCTATTCCACATTTTCACAGCTCTCACTGTGAAGAAACCTTTCCATGTGTGGAGATTACATTTCTTTTCTTCCAGACGTAAAGAGTGCCCCCTTGTCCTCTGTGATGACCTCAGAGTGAATAGCTCTACACCGAGTTCACTATATGAATCACTGATGTATTTATACATGTTGACCATATCGCCCCTTAAACACCTCTTCTCAAGAGAGAATAAATTCAGTTCCTCTTTCCTTATAGCTGAGCTCCTCCATGCCTCTTATCAGTTTGGTTGCCCTTCTCTGGTCTTTGGCTCCCTGGTTCCAGCATGTGACTTTTTACAGCTCCCTAGTCAGTTTCCCACTGGGCATTCACAAGCAGCGTTGCACTTTGTGAATGGT
Organism: Staurois parvus; assembly: GCF_062004578.1. Taxonomy (NCBI): domain Eukaryota; kingdom Metazoa; phylum Chordata; class Amphibia; order Anura; family Ranidae; genus Staurois; species Staurois parvus. Next base: position 9,404,419 of record NW_028317855.1, on the reverse strand, counting down.
TCCCCAGCCTTCAGGGACATGTCATGAGCCCCAGAAGGCTGGGGAACCATTCAGGCAAAAAAAAATAAATATTTTTATTATGCCAAATGTGGTGATGTGGGAGGTACAGTGTTTCTATCAAACTGAGAACAAATCATTACACTAAGGAGAACAAAAAGAGAAAGAATGCTGAAGTCACCATTAGATAATAAGCAACATTATGTGCCCCCATACAGAATATGTCAATGGCATAGGGGAGTGTGGTTCTACATGTTAAGCCTGCTCTGAAAACTGCAGTAAGACAAAAGGCCTCCAAAAAAAAGCTGCACTTGTAAACACCTTTGCTACCTCCCAACACATATGTGTGGTGGCAAAATGGTGGGCTTTAATGCCCATATGACACACATATGTGTCACTGGACGAACGTTGTTTATGTGTTGATAGCATGTTCACTTTGGGTCTGGTATGAATTTTAAGGGGGATTTGAAAAAAAAATCCATACCAGGCCCTTCCACTTAATATGGATTTTAATGGGAACCCCACACCAAACAAATTGCATGGATCCCCTCTAAAATCCATACCAGACTGTTATGTGAACTTTACCAGGTCACTAAAAAATGTGCAATCCGATCAATCCCCCACCCAAATCTATAATCTACTCAAAAATCCATATAAAATGCACTTTAGTTATCTCCACTATTAAATAGTGTGCAAAACAAACCCCTTAATACTATCTACCAACCCCCATTCTGCCATATATACGGTGGATATAAAAAGTCTACACACCCCTGTTAAAATGTTAGGTTTCTGTAAAATTAGACAAAGATAAATAATTTTGGAACTTTTTCCGCCTTTAAATGTGACCTATAAACTGTACAACTCATTTGAAATACAAACTGAAATTTACATCAAACATCAAAAAATAAAATAATGTGGTTGCATGAGTGTGAACACTCTTATAACTGGGGATGTAACTGTGCTTAAGGGATTAAGCAATCCCATTCAAAATTATGTTAAATAGGAGTCAGTACACACCTGCCATCATTTAAAGTGCCTCTGATTAACCTCAAATAAAGTTCAGCTGTTCTAGTAGGTCTTTCCTGACATTTTCTTAGTCACATTCTATAGCAAAAGCCACTGTCCACAAATAGCTTCCAAAGCATCAGCAGGATCTCGTTGTTAAAAGGTATTCGTCAGGAGAAGGGTGCAAAAGAACTTCCAAGGCATTAGATATACCATGGAACACAGTGAAGACAGTAATCAAGTGGTGAAAATATGGTGCAACAGTGACATTACCAAGAACTGGATATCCCCCCAAAATTGATGAAAAGACAAGCAGAAAACTGGTCTGGGACTACCAAGAGGCCTACAGAAACATTAAAGCAGCTGCAGGAATATCTGACAAGTACTGGCTGTGTGGTACATGTGACAACAATTTCCCATATTCTTCATATGCCTGGGCTATGGGGTCGAGTGGCAAGACAGAAGACTTTTCTTACGAAGAAAAACAAACATTCAAGATCGGCTAAATATAGCAAAAAAACACATCTGAAGTCTCCCAAAAGCATGTGGGAAAATGTGTTATGGTCTGATGAAACCAAGGTTGAACTTTTTGGCCATAATTCCAAAAGATTTGTTTGGTGCAAAAACAAACACTGCACATCACCAAAAGAACACCATACCCACAGTGAAGCATGGTGGTGGCAGCATCATGCTTTGGGGCTGTTTTTCTTCAGCTGGAACTGGAGCCTTAGTCAAGGTAGAGGGAATTATGAACAGTTCCAAATACCATTCAATATTGGCATAAAACCTTCAGGCTTCTGTTAGAATGCTGAACATGAAGTGGAACTTCTTCTTTCAGCATGACAACGACCCAAAGCATACATCCAAATCAACAAAATGAATGGCTTCACCAGGAGAAGATTAAAGTTTTGCAATGGCCCAGCCAGAGCCCAGACCTGGATCAGATCAAAAATCTGTGGGGTGATCTGAAGAGGGCTGTGCACAGAAGATGCGCTCGCAATCTGACAGATTTGGAGTGTTTTTGCAAGGAAGAATGGGCAAATATTGCCAAGTCAAGATGTGCCATGCTGATAGACACATACCCAAAAAGACGTGCTGTAATAAAATCAAAAAGGTGCTTCAACAAAAGTATTAGTTTAAGGGTGTGCACATTTATGCAGCCTTATTATTTAATTTTTTATTTTTACTTCCCTCCACCTAAAAGATTTCAGTTTGTTGTTCACCTCAGTTGTACAGTTTATAGGTTACATTAAAAAAGTGGAAAAAGTTCTGAAATGATTTATCTTTGTTTCATTTTATTATAGAAACAGAAACCTGACCATTTTAGCAGGAGTGTGTAGACTTTTTATATCCACTGTAAACGAAAGTGCAATTGCAATAAAAGTTGACAAAAGTATTGGGACGCCTACCTTTACACCCATATGAACTTTATTGGCATCCCAGTCTTAGTACGTAGGATTCAATATTGAGTTGGCCCGCCCTTTGCAGCTATAACAGCTTCAACTCTTCTGGGAAGGCTGTCCACAAGGTTTAGGAGTGTGTCTATGGGAATGTTTGACCATTCTTCCAGAAGCGCATTTGTGAAGTCAGACACTGATGTTGGATGAGAAGGCCTGACTCGCAGTCTCCATTTTAATTCTTCCCCAAGGTGTTCTATCGGGTTGAGGTCAGGACTCTGTGCAGGCCAGTCAAGTTCCTCCATCCAAAAAACTCACTCGTCCATGTCTTTATGGACCTTGCTTTATGCACTGGTGCGCAGTCATGTTGGAACAGGAAGGGGCCATCCCCAAATTGTTCCCACAAAGTTGAAATTGTCCAAAATTTCTTGGTATGCTGACACCTTAAGGAGTTCCCTTCACTGGAAGTAAGGGGCCAGGCCCAAACCCTGAAAAAACAACCCCACACCATAATCCCCCCTCCACAAAAAACTTTACACTTGGCACAATGCAGTCAGGCAAGTACTGTTCTCCTGGCAACCGCCAATCCCAGGCATGTCCATCGGATTGCCAGACAGAGAAGCTGCTTGGCCATGGAAACTCATTCCATGTTGCTCTCTACGCAATGTTGTTGTGCTAATTTGAAGGCCACATGAAGTTTGGAGGTCTTTAGCTATTGACTCTGCAGACAGTTGGTGATTTCTGCGCACGGTGCACTTCAGCATGCATTGACCCCGCTCTCATATGTGGCCTACCACTTTGTGGCTGAGTTGCTGTTGTTCCCAGTTGCTTCCACTTTGTTATAATACCACTAACAGTTGACTGTGGAATATTTAGCAGCAAGGAAATATCACGGATGGACTTATTGCACAGGAGGCAACCACAGTACAACGCTTTACTTCACTGAGCTCTTGAGAGCAACCCATTCTTTCACAAATGTTTGTAGAAGCAGTGTGCATGCCTAGGTGCTTTATTTTTTACACCTGTGGCCATGGAGGTGATTGGAACACCTGAATCCAATGATTTGGAGGGGTGTCCCAATACTTTTGGCAATATAGTGTACATACCAAAATATCAATGTCATATAACATCCGTTTACATTGTGCAAATAGTGTCCAATTAAAGTGCAAAATAATCTGGAATCCTATAATGTCCGTCCTATATATTAGACAGTCCACCCGTGCAAAATAAGCTTCTTAAAGCTTCTTCACTCCACCACCAAATGAATCGAAATGAACTCACCAGAGTGATATGCTGGTCAGATAATAAACCAGCTAAAACACGTTGCTTTGGGGAGTATCGCTCTGCAGTGCTGTGATCCTGTTATCTCATACTTCTCCGGATAATAATATATTGCTCATTCACTCAAGAAGAAAAAAGAGGGGAGCTTCCACAGCGTAAAACCATTAACTACTTTATTAAAAGTGTGTAGAAAACCATTTGCAAGTGTCGTCACTGACACAAAATAAAAGCATAGCCATGTATTGGGTTGCCTCCACCCAAAACCAACTGGCTTTTATACTATTATGTTGTTGTAACATGACGTGAAATGTGCATTACTGCAATCTGCATTGCATTTTCATTTTGAATGCCAATACAATGCACAAGTACAGTAGGTGCCAGCAGAGCTGCCCATAGACTGACATGGAAATTATGTTCAGATCTGCCTGAAAAACTGACTGGCAGATTAGATTGGAATGTCCATTTGAAAAGTGCCTTAACCAATTGACTTCCAGGTTTTACTCCCTTCATGACCATAGCATATTTTTGCTATTCAGCAGTGTGCTACTTTAACTAGCAATTGATTGGTCATGCAACACTGTACGCAAATTAAATGTATATATTTTTTTTTTTTTTTACAGAAAATAGAGCTTTTTTGGTGGTATTTTATCACCACTTTTTTTATTATTATATAGGCAAAAAAAAACCAACATTTATTGAAAAACAAAAATGACATTTTTTACTTTGTTTGAAACATCCAGTAGAATAAACTGTCTTCATAAAAAAAAAAAAAAAAAACTTAGGCCAAAATGTATACTGCTACATGTCTTTGGAGAAAAAAAACCAAAAAACAATAAGTGTATATTAATTGGTTTGTGTAAACGTTATAACGTCTACAAACTGTGGTGCATATATACTGGAGTTTACACTACTATAGATGCTATACTTGTAATGGTGGTGATCAGCGACTTACAGTGTGACTGTGATAATGTGTGTGTCCAACAATCTGGTACTAACAAACACTGGCTGAGGGGGACACTAACTGATGTCACTAGTGACACTTATACAGTGATCAGCGATACTAGTCACTGTACTAATGACACTGGCTGGGAAGGGGTTAACATCAAGGGGTTAACTGTGTGCCTAGCAAGTGTAATGTGTGCTACCTTTACACACAGACCTGGCTGCTTTTTCTCCCTGCTTTTCACGGAGGAGAAACAGCTAGATTGCTGTTCTGTGTACAGTTCTGAGTGTTTGTTAACAGCCGATAAGCAGGTTTCAACCTAAAATTGGCTGAAACCTGCTTACAAAACGTATGCTGTGTCCATCACACCACGGGTCAGCAAGGGGCATGCGCATGCCCGTCAAAAATCCAGGACATTTACCACGATGTACAAGGACAAGCCCGGCTGCGCTGCATGCTCGCAGCAAATGTACTGTAAGTGGGAAGCAAGTAGTTAAAGTGGAACTAAACCCATTGTTTTAACAATACCCAAAACAGTTGGAACAGCCGTCTCAGTTATTTCTGAAATAATCTGACAAGCCTTCAAATGGGGGGTGCTATAACCGATCACATGTGCCCTGCCTTGGCGACTGTAGATCAAACAAAGGCTAAGATAGCAACTTCTATGGCTGTAAAGTAGAGGAGGGTTTAGTTACACTTTAACTCTTTTGTGACTGAGGGTAAAACAAATGTTGATGCGTGAATTACAATTTTACAACTTTGACATGTGTTTGTAAAACTTAACATATCATCACAGCTACTTATGTCTCCAGGTGAATTTTACCTTGATTTTTTCAAGACAAATTGGGTTTGTTTAGGTGGTAAATGTTAATGGATTTTTCCTGATTCTTTTTTAATTAAATAAAAACTGTCCCAAAATAGTAAAACATATATATTTAAATTTAGCTGTATATTTCTTGCTATTACCATAACTTACCACCAAAGATCAACTGAAAATATATTCTGCTCCTGACGATCGCAGCATAGGCGTCACAAGTGTATGTTATTTGTATGTACAGTATGTATGTATGGGCCATAGTAGAGTCCAGAAACAATGGTGCACATTTTGCATACAGGTGGGTATCAAGGGGTTAATGAAACCTGCAGATTTAGTCCCGTTCACACTGGTAATCTGATCAGGTTTGCCTGTCAGTTTTTCATGTGGACCTGATTGGATGGTTCTTGTATCCCTATGGTGGGACTTGTGACCATTTACAACTGCATACCTCCAATCCAATCTGCTAAAAAAATTGAAGGGGAGCATTCTTTTCTGTCTGGGCGATTGGTTCAAAGGGCAGTTGGGTGTAAAACACACCCCATAGTCCAGAGCAGGTTGTGTCTATGTCCTCTCTTCATAAACTGTGTGGACATGGGTCTATTATCAGACAGATCACCTGTTGAGCACAGTGGATTCCCCGCTTGTGACAGGAGCCTTCAGGCCTGGTTTACACCAATGTGTTTTTTGCAGAAACGCACTACAGCCCATTTAACATGGTTTCCTATGGGACACGTTCGCAACTATGCTTTTTTGAGTGGCTGTGTTTTTGGAAAGAGTCAGGGACTTTTCCAAAAGCAAAAAGCAGCGTTTTCAATGTAAAGTTCAATGGAGACACTGTTGAAACGCATGTAACAAGTTTTTTCTGTGTTTTTATTCTGCCCAGCAACAAAAACATTTCCCCTTTAATAAAAAACAAAAGAAAAGCTGAGAAAAAACGCAAAACATGGTAAAAAAAAACACAACTAAAACAAGTGTAAAAACGCAAAGCAAAATGCAAAAAAAGCATTGCAAAAACGGATCAAAAGCAAAACTGCATTGGTGTGAACCAGGCTAAGTTTTGCAACTATAATAATGTGTTAAAGCATCCATAGTTTTTATTAACCCCTACCGCACCAGAAGATTATGGCAGCCTTGGCGGAGGGAGAAGGATTTCAGCTAACAGGAGTCGCAGAATGCCTGCTGCATTCCCGCAATAAGTCACTGATTGCCGCCATTACTAGTGTGTGTGTGTGTGTGTATATATATGTATGTATATATATATATATATATATATATATATATATATATATATATATATATATATATATATATATTTTACACATACACACTAGTAATGGCGGCAATCAGTGACTTACTGCGGGAATGCAGCAGGCATTCTGCGACTCCGTTAGCTGAGTATATACTGCCATTTGTAGACGCTACAACTTTCACGTAAACCAATTAATTACAATGTATTGAGATTTTTTTTTTCAACAAAGACATGTAGCAGAATACATTTTGACCTAAATGTATGATGAAAGTTGATGTTTTCACTTTTTTTTACTGGATATGTTTTATAGCAAAAAGTCTATATATTTAAATTTACGGTTTTTTTTGTTTATAGCACAAAAAATTAAAAATGCAGATGCGATCAAATATCACCAAAAGAAAGCTCTATTTGTGGGGAAAAAAAGGAACATAAAATTTTGGTGCAGCGTTGCAGGACTGCGCAATTGTCAGTTAAAGTAACGCAGCGCCGTTTGCAAAAAATGGCCTGCTCGGGAGGGGGGCAAATCTTCTGGAGTGGTTAAAATGATTTCTCAGCAAAATAAAGCATGGAGACATGGATGGATGGGGGAGTTTGCTTTTGTGGTGCTCAGATGCAATGCGGTTCTACTTTAAGGGCGGGGGCACTAAAAAAAAAAAAAAAAAATACAAAAATTCTGCTTTTTTAAATTCCCCCAACTGCAAGCCCTTATGCCTGGTAAAGACGTTCAGGTTTTTTTTTGTTCAACCCAGTGGGCTGAACTAAAAAAAAAAAAAAATCTGAGAGATCACTGTACTAACACAAGCAATGTCAGTGCAGATCCCTCCAAATGTGCCTTTGTGTTCTAACATGGGGACTCCCCCTCCCCCGCCAGAACACCCTAAACAGTGCTTGCAGCCAAAAACAAGCATTTCTGCAAATGCGTTGAAGATGCGCTGACTGTGCCATTATTTCTTAATAGCATCCCAAACATGGGCAGCATTTGCATGTTTTCCTGTGCAACGCAAAACACGCATAGCCCAGTGCCAAAATGTATTACATAAACCTTCTTTTGTGCACTTTTAGGGCCAGTTCACACTACAAAAACACACTGTGGTGGCATTCTGGATGTGTTTTTCCTTACAGTTCACGCCACACGCAGTTCTGGTGCACTTTTGATGTAGTTTGCCACGTTCTGACTAGAAACAGCATTTTCTACTTTTTTCCAGCACTAAAAACTAACTGCACTGGTATGAACTAGGACCATTGGAATACATGGAAAACACTGTGCATGCATTTTTCAAGCAGGAAACTAAACGCACTGGACTGCATCTAATACGAACTATCCCTTAGAGCACAAGGATTCAAAAGAATATGCAACGTAGTATTAGTGCTCAAGTGTGACCAGCGCTGAGTTTACACCCCCTACATATTACTGAGTATTTACTAGGCAGGATCGAACTATCCCCTGAATATCCTGCAAACTCTCCAGCTCCTAACCCACACAGTCACCCTGTGTACAATGTATCTCTCCCTATATCTACAGAAGGAAACATCCCACCATTGATCTGCGACATTGTACCTCTCTCCTATTACACCTGCCCCCTAGTCATCTTTATTACGACCTAGAAAAGTAAGCTGCGCGTGCGCGGACCCCATGCAGTACGGCGGGAAGACGCGGAATACGTCCTCGGCTCACAGGCTACGTAACAAGCATTGTTGATATGTCGCCTAGCAACCACAGGCAGCGTGTTCCGTTGTTGCTCTGACAACGGATGTAAACAACAGTAGGAAGCTAACATTGACTTGCACTGCTCACCTGTATTCCGCCGGGTACACTCCATAGAGAACCATCTCCTCTGAAAAATGGTGATCGAGACCAACTCCGGGAAGGCTGCTCAGTCAGAGCACACCAAGAGCAAAGCCAGCACGTCTTCCTCTGACGGCTTCACGGTTAAAGCCATGATGAAGAATTCCACCGTAAGTGGGGAAGGATGTGTTTGATAAATATGAGACATGTGATTGTAGTTCTGTTCTGATTCTGTAATACAGATGTTGGAGGTTAGAAGAAAAAAAAAAAATTATATATATTAGTGGAAGTAAAATATATATGTAAGGTGGTGCTGGCGCTATGTAAGAAATAACCAAAAATCATAAAAAAATAAATAATATATATATATATATAAATACATTTTAATTATTTTTTTTGTTTTTTTATTTATTACTTCTTACAGGTACTTACATAGCACCAACACCACGCAGCACCTTACATATAATGTCACACGGTATTTGTGTTTTTAACACTGTAAGGGGGAACCTTTTTGGATTCCCAATTCATTTAAATGGACTGCAAAACACACTGGACCACACAAAAAGTAGTGCTTGCACTATCATACCCTGATGAAGTCACGTGATCGTGATGCAACGCGCCGGTACGTCAGTTCCGGTGACGCACTTCTGGTTGGACGCCAGGCTGGGCTCTGTATATGGATCCATGCAGTACACCCATATTAAGTGGTGGCAAAGCGATTTTTGCACCTACATGTGAGTGGGCAATTTTATTTCACTAATTCTTGTTTAATAAACGTGTTATACACTATGGAGGATGTTTTGTGCTTGTATGGCTCTGTGGGGAGTGTGACCTGGAACTATTAGTGGACAAGTATCCTGTGCAACATCTTGATCTGGACGTGGTATCGTGGTGGGAGTCATAAAGCGATCTGGCCCTTGTGGTCACTGCTTGGAGGTGAGGGGGCATTTCTGCCATTTAGGATTCCTGTCACCTTGTTTGAAGATCACCCATCACGAGCACCTACATGTTTTGTCTGCAACCCTTTGGGATTTTTACTACATTTAGACACCTGTGTGTTGTACATAGATTTGTCTAGATATCTATATGTGTGTTTGCATGTTTTTTTGCATGTGCATCCATTATGTTATTTGGCAGAGATTCCATTATTTGGACACTGTATTTTTCACAGCTGTTGTGTGTTCTTACCCCCTGAGGGGTCACCCATTTATTCACCATTAGTCCCCTGTGTGCACGGGGGTTAATCTTTTTATCTTTTTCCATATGGAAAGGGATTACGTGTATTATTAGAGGTTCACCTACTCCACTATTTGTAGCACTTTAGTTCATTCAAGTGGATTTGCACTTTATAGGTCCACTACACTTTTATGTATTTTATTTGTTGCTGTTTATTTGTATTCTATATGTCATTTATCTTTTTAGTACTAACGCTTCACCAGTGTTTATATAACTGGAGGGTAATGATTTTCTTGTTTCGGGCACTCATGACAAGATTGGAAAGTGAAAAAGCTGGTGCAGCTCTGCTTAGAAATCAATCACCTTCCAGGTTTTTTGTCAAAGCTTAACCACTTGCCTACAGGGCACTTCTACCCCCTTCCTGCCCAGGCCAATTTTCAGCTTTCAGTGCTGTCACACTTTGAATGACAATTATGCATTCATGCAACATTGTACCCATATGAAATTTTAATTTTTTATTTTTTTTTTACACAAATAGAGCTTTCTTTTGGTGGTATTTAATCGCCACTGGGTGTTTTATTTTTTGTGCTATAAAACAAAAAAAGATAAAAATTTGAAAAAAAAAAAATGGGTTCTCTTTGTTTCTATTATAACATTTTGCAAACAGGTAATTTTTCTCCACTGATAGGCAGCACTGATGGGCACTGATGAGGCGGCATTGATGAGCTGGCACTGATAGGCGGCACTGCAGGGTACAGGTGGGTGGTATTGATGGGCAAAGGTGGGCTGCACTTCTGGGCACTGATCATTGGTGCCCTGATTATCATTGCCGATCCCTTTGCTGTCAATTGCCGGTTCTCGGCAGTACTTTCCTCACGCTGTGACAGCGTGAGGAAAGTGCAGCCGATAACCGGCAACTGTATTTACCCAGTGATCTGCTGTGTCATTGGACACAGCTAATCACGTGGTAAAAGGCCACCGTGATTGGCCTTTTACAGTATCACGTGATCAACTGTGTCTGTAGGACACAGTGGTCACTGGCGGCGCCATATGCATGCCACTGAAGGCACATGGTCTGGAACAACATCTATGGACATCATCCCAGAACCAGGCAACCACGCTGTAGCTGTCCTTCGGCTTTAGCACAGGTGGGAACTGGTTAAACAAACAGAAGTTAGATGTTACCATCCACAGCTGCAGCAGATTTTGCACTCTCCTTTTTTTGTAAATCAACTCCTTTATCTTCTGTTCATACACCTTTTATATTAGGAGATGCCTTTTTGTGTCCTGCTAAAAACTGATTACAACCAGTCTGACTACTGTAACTAATGGTTCAAGCAGGAAAAAGGACCTATGGATCATTGGGTGTGAACCTAGGGTGCACTACAAGCGTTTTCCGCAAACGCATTCCATTTAACATGATTTCCTATGGGACATGTTCACATCTTCACGTTTTCTCCCAGTGCTTTTGTTGGAAAGGGTCAGGGACTTTTTTTGAACAAAAAAAGTTGCGTTTTTGGTCCTATAGACAATAGAATTGTTGCAGGAATGAATGTAGTGCAATTTTTCTGTGTTTTTGATGTATTTTAAATCTGCCTAGTGTGAGGGATTAGCTCAGTAGCGGGTTGTGCTTGACCCCCTGGATGAGTCAGAGCACAGTGAAAGAGGCTCAGCACGACAGCAGGATCTTGGTGAAGAAAGTTGTGCTTTATTTACAAGACTGGTGAACACATGGTGCATATATTCAACAGCAAAAAAAATACAAACAGAAAATAAAGCCTTGCCACTCTGGGCATCTAACTGCAAACACAGGTTCCTATCTATGTGTGTGGATGCAGTCTATTGCTGCTCAGACACAGGGTGGTCACACAGAGCATCTCCCAGTCCAAGATCACACAGAATTAGGCTGGCCATGCACTATACAAATGTTCTGTCCAATTTCCTTTAACTATGTAGTGCAAGAGCCTGCCTAATTGGATACAATTGAAAGTGTTGTTAGATTTGACCTCATATTATATGGTTTTTGGTAAATCTAAACCAAAAATCTCAAGAAAATTGTATAGTGTATGACTAGCCTTATGCAGGCCATAGATGGGTCGAAAATCGGCCGATTTTCAGATCGTTAGTGTGCTAATTGTTCGTCCGTTTTTCGGTATTTTGGCAGATTTCATCGGTAAAGTTGGAAAAAAAATCAGCCGATTTTGCCGATCAGCCGATTTTCACGGCAATGGTGGGCAAATCGGCCAATCTTTTTACCGATAAAAAAATCTGCGCATGAGCAGTGACCTGCAAGAGGAAGACAAAAAGAAAAGGAGGAAGAAGAAAAAGGAAGAGGAAGAAGGAGGAGGAAGAAGGAAGAGGAGGAGGAGGAAGGAGGAGGAAGGAGGAGGAGGAAGGAGGAGGAGGAAGGAGGAGGAAGAAGAAGGAGGAAGGAGGAGGGAGGAGGGAGGACAAAAAGTGTCCCTGCAGAGAGCTCCGCTATTTCTTTGACAGTTCCTTGACATTTATAGCGGCTGCAACAATGTATCTATTTGTTTCCGAATAAAAACATCTGTATCCTAAATGGATACAAATAGATACATTGTTGCAGCCACTATAAATGTCAAGGAACTATCAAAGAAATAGAGGAGCTCTCTGCAGGGACACTTTCTGCCAGCTGTAGACGGGATTAAAATTGGCCGATTTTTTTTACCGTTGCTGGTAACGTCGGCCGCTTGAACGACCGTTTTTTTAAAGAAAAATCTGCTGATTTTCAACCCATCTATGGCCTGCATTACTCTCACCACAGGTTTGTTTGCTCCTCAGTGTATCCTGCATAGTGAATTGGCTCTAGGTTGGAGCATTCTCCCTAAGCAGCCTGGGAGTTTTATAGAGCCCAGAGTCCTTAACCTACTACAGCTGAGCTAATTACATCATCAGTGAGCCAAACAGGCTCACTATACAGCACAAAAGGAGAAACAGTCAGTGTAAAGCACAAATCTGGGACCAATATACCTCCCATCCTGGACACATCCCATAGTTCTTCCTGGCTTCCTGTCACACTAGCAACAAGAAAAAGTTTTTAAAAAATGAAAAAAAAACAAAACGTGACACACACACAAAAATGCAGGGATTACGCAGGTGAAAAAATGCAAAACGCAACTCAAAACACAATGCAGAAATGGGTCAAATACAACCTGCAATAGGTGTGAACCTAGCCTTAAAGTGTTACTAAACTCAGAACCCTGCATTGACTATATCTGGTCTCACACAGTACACAGAACACGGAAGTGCAAAAATTTTAGAAAATATAAACTGCTAAATACCTTTTCTCATCAGCAGTTAGAGCAGTCTTGTGACTTCTATCAATGTCCAGCAGAGCACATGTTAAAGCTTGTAGGAGGAGTTTTCTCTCTGCTCTAGGAGGATTCAGAATCCCTGACCCCTGTCTGGACAGTGCTGATTGGCTCGTGCTGATCACATGCATTCTCCCCCCCAAAAAAACCCTATCTAGCAATACACACCAAACTGAGCATGTGCAGAGTGACTCCATACGATATGTCTTATCAGTAGATAAGAGGGGGACACTAGAAGAAGGGGAGGATCAGAGAAGTCAGGATCAAACAGCGTTTTTCCACAATGCAGAGGATTAACCCCTTAGGTTCCACACTTAGTATGACAAGCATGCTTTACTGCATATACAGACTGATTTTACTGTTGTGGGTTTAGTAACACTTTAAGTAGATGAAAATTCACAGCTAACAGTGTGTATTTGTGTATAATTATATGCATAGAAATTAATATCTATCTATAGTAAAGCTGAACTCCAGGAATTCAGCCACTTTGTAACATGTTCTGGATAACTGTGGGTTAAGTCCACTGCGGTTCATGCTACCTCGTGGACTTATCGGTTTAATTTACAGTTTACATTTTTACTAACCGCTGGGAGCATAGCTATCACTATACTTCTGGCTCTCCAACACTGAACATTCTGGTCTCAGACTTCTGTAGAGTGATATTCAGCTTTTGTACCCACCCCACCCCTCCACCTGCCCAATCACAGAGTGCTTTGTATTATGCAAACTCATTCACAAAATAGAAAGCCTTCTGTGAATGGACAACAGAGTTGCTGCTGTATTAGATGACAGCGTATCTCCTGCCAGAGTGTCGGGAGTGCAGTGATAGCTGTATTTCCTGTGCTCAATAAAACTGTGACTTTTAAGTAAAAGTGACATGTCTATTAGGTGGCATACACCGTGCTGGACCTAACTCATTTTACAAATGTGTTGAATTCCTGATGTTCAGCTTTAAATAGTGCAAAATCCATAACCAATACAAATTTGTAATTTAGAGTTCTATGATGCGTGAGTCCTTGATGCTTAAAGTGATACTAAAGCTAAAAACGTTTTTTACCTTAATGCATTCCTTACAAGGTAAAAAACTTTTTCTATTTTTCTGCCCCCCTTCCTTGTGTGAAGGGGAAGAGAGAGGAGAATAGATTTAGCGCTGTGTACAGCTGCATCTATTCTCCCCTCTCTTCCTCTTCACATGGCACTCAAGCAGCAGCAGGAGCCATTGGCTCCTGCTGCTGTCAATCGTTGCAGTGAGGAGGAAGTGTGGGGCAGAGCTAAGCTACACTGTGTAAGTCTATGGTGTGACAGGAGTCGCTTTGTGTGGGGGGCCCATGGAACCCAGCTCACTTCAGAGAGGTGGGGAGACCCCTGTCTTAGCTCCCCATATCCCTCTTATGTGTAAATCACCCTGTGCCAGTTAGGGGTACAGGGTGATCTGTCCTAATATTGTGTGGGCTTTATCTCAGACTGTGTAGACATGTTTAGGAGATAGGTGGGGGTTGTTGATTGTTTAATGTTATGTGGCTGCATCCCATTGTTCTTTTGTTTGTCTGGCTTGGGAGCAAACTATTATGGGATGTATGTGCATTACCTTAGTGGGGGGTGTCTCCAGCAGCCCTCCCTTCTGATAAAACTGTCTGCTGGTGTGAAGTTTGAATACCTGTGTGTCTCGTGTTACTAAATGTAAATTGCCCATCCTTGTGTCATTATGCAGGGTGGGGGATTGTCCCCTGAGTGTATATATCTTGTATCTGTGTTCAAATAAAGTAGTCTACTTCTGGTTTACTTCAAATCTGGTGTCGTCTTGATCTTGGGCTAACAATAGCCAGATTCACTGGTCTTGTGTTCCAGAGCCTGAGAAGCAGCTTCTTGACGGAGATACCCAGTCGTGGGGGTCTGGGGTCCATTACATTTGTGGAAAGCGGTGGGATTGTGCTTCCTGGCTGTGAACACGTCCAAACCACAACCAGGATTCAAGATCATGAAAGTAGACGTCGGTCACCCCAGTGGAGATATGGACCTGGCATCAGAGTTCTCGGGGCTGCTGCGGATCGTTCTTGCAACATACCCCAGGACTGTGTCTGCGGATGAGTACCTGGAACTCAGGCAGCGGATTTGGGGGGCCCTTCGGATTGGAGCCCTCCAGGTTGCTGGTATGTACAAGGGCAAGTGCTATCCAACCCCAGGGGAACAGGCCAGGGACCAACGGGAGTTACGGATGCCATTCCTGGGAGAGCGACCCCAGGAGCAATGGGTGACTGAGTTGGACAGGCTGGTCCAGCAGGAGATAGAGCTGGACAACCGATATCAGGCTCTGCAATGGCACGCAGAGCAGAAATATTTAGGGGTGACAACAGAATGCTCTCCGGAGGGATATGACTTTGGTGGCCCTGGATTGCTGTGGAAGAGCCTTATAGATCATTTTGTGTTTGGCAATGAAGGAAAACCTACCCTTGAGGACCTGCGAGAAGACAGAGAGGCTATGTTCGATCTCACAGGGGTCTCAGAGTTTGAACCAGATCTGGAATACCTTCTGATAAAAGAACTACATCTGGAAAGGGCATACAGGCAACTGCAAAAACATGTTCAGCAGCATGCCCAAGAATCAGCAATGAAAATTCCAGAGATTGCCATCCCCAAACCTGAAGTACTGACAAAAGGGCAGAGCTCTGCTAGCCCCTGCCCAGCACTGGTAACATCTTCTGGGTTCCACGGACAGGAGATGGTGAACCCCTATCCCCAGACACCAGTTCCAGAGACTGGGGATTTGATTGACTTTTCTGCTGAGGAGGAACCAGCGGGTGCATCTCCAGCAGAAGAGCTGGCATCAGGGCATGGCATTGTTGACCTCTGCCCACAAAAATCAGCACCGCAGGATCTACAGGAAGAGGATGCAATCGGCACCTCACAACTGCAGCTTGAGCTGATGTCCGTGGATGGGACTTCGGTCTTCACTGACACAACCACAGAAAAGGGTCTGGCATTGGGACAGGAGGATATCAGCCGTACTTTGTGAACACTGGGGGATGTCCATCAAGTCAAAGTGGATGAGACTACAGTCACCACCTGGATACCCCAGGGATTCTGGGCAGTCAGCCTAGATCCCCAACAGCATGATGGAGTCGGGACAGCCACCCTGTCTTCTCACGCTGAGAGGACTTCAGGGAGAAGGACAAGTCCGTACTTCTCCCCAGCGGTGGGTATGTTCTACAAAAGAGGCAGAGGCTGGCTGGGTGAGTAATGCTTTGTGTGGGACAGCTTGCTTGGGGTACTGTGTGGGTGCTCGCATTGGGGGACTGGAAGCACAGATTAACTTCGAAGTCAACCCGTTTGGGGTCTCCTCTTATATTAGTCCCCTGCCGAAAGGGGAGATATGTGACGGGAGCCAGATTCACTGGTCTCGTGTTCCAGAGCCTGAGAAGCAGCTTCTTGACGGAGATACCCAGTCGTGGGTGTCTGGGGTCTGTTACATATGGAGCTTGGCTCTATAGACACAGCTTGGGAGCGCACAGACACTGTGTGCCTCCATAGCAAGAGGCTTGCTATGAGGACATATGAAGAAGAGGAGGAGCCAAGATCGCTGGCAGGGGACCGGAGAAGAGAAGGATTGGGGCTGCTCTGTACAATACCACTGCACAGAGAAGGTTAGTATAACATGTTTGTTATTTTAATAAAAAAAAATTTAACTTTAGCACCGCTTTAAAGGTTGTGAAAGAGATGTATAACTATTGCAGATAGGTCTTACCATAGTAAAATGATCTGTTCCTAATTTGCCATTTCAGTCAATAGCAGATAAGATGTAGCAAAGAAAGCAAAGCTTGGATCCTAGTAAGACATGTTGTAGGAAATAAAACATTCTGGGTGTTGGAATGTGCTTTAATTCATCATTCTGTATTTGGCTGCAGGCTTTTCTGTGAATGAAGTGCTTGACATTTCTATGAAGCAGTAATGGTGGGTTCTAAATAGTAGTTACAGTACTGGTCATACAACACGGCAAATGTCAAAAGAAGTTCACTCAGTTCTAACCACATAAATGATGAATCATTGTTGAACTGGAAAATATGGCAGTTGTAACTCTTTAAAATACATAAAGTCATGTGTGTGTCACAAAAGTATTCAGGTTTATTCAGATTTTGCAGTATTGATATCCCATTTCAGTATGTGAATTAAAGATTAAGTTCACATTTATGAAAAAAATATAAAATGCACATATTTTTACAGGAAAAAAAAATGTGCATTTATAATTTTTTTCGCAAGCCTGCAAAGTATTGCACTGGTGATGGGTGGATCCTTGGTGCAATGTCTGGCTTCTGCAGACACTTCCCACAGCTCTCTGTACAGGCTTTCTGTTGTAGAGCTGGAAGAAGTGTCAGTGGACTATGAGCCTGGGTTCACATATATGCGGTGCGGTATATTGCATGTGATTCGCACGGGAACCGCACCGCATTCCTGTGCAAATCACATGCGATTTGTGTGCGGTGCGATTGGAGCCATACATTTTGTATGGCTCTAATCACACCACACCAAAAAAGGTGCAGGACCCTTTTTTGGGTCAGCACTAGAATCGGATTGCATGGGTATTCACACCTCTGCAATCCGATTCTGCACATCGCACTGCGTTTTGTGGACTGCTTTCAGGGTGTTGTTAACTTAACATACACACCCGCAGCGGTTCGCATGAACGGGGTGCTGTTCTGATGCGGTTTGGAATTCGCACAGAAAGCACTGTGAATTCTGCACCACATCACTGTAAACCAGGGCTGAGTGTGCTGATGAACATGGTTATAGAACAGGAAAGGAAAAGAAAATCTCCCCAACGGGACACTGATGGTAAAAAAAAGAGAAAAATTAAAGAAAAAAAACTGACAAGGGTTATAATCCGTCTTAATGCTCTCAAAAAAGGAAAAAAAGGTGTTAATCCTGCCATAGGTGGATCGAATCTCGGACGGTTCAGCAGCGACCAGTCGGGATTCGATTCAACTATGGGCAGGCTGATTGTACCCAAGTTGATCCATCGGTTGACTTGGGTACAACCAGCCTGTCAGGATTTTTAGCATGCAATTACTGCTGGTGTTTATAGCCACTAGCAGTAATCATTGCGTTCTGCCATCAGGGATTGCTCCCCATGGGGAGAACACTATAACACCATGAGAGGGATCCCCCCCATCAACACTGACTGTGTTGATGGGGGAATCAAGCTATTTTCTTTCCTGTCACCCATGGTTGCAGTAAAGAAAAGTGCATAATCTATGGCTTGCCTAAATTTTAGTTCTATTTTAAATTGTTTGCACTCCACATACTGTATGAAGGTTACACAACTGCTACAGCTTCGTAGTATTTGTAATATACCATTGTGCTCAGCTACTGGAAGCTTTTTTTGTTACATAGAACAAGTTCTTGTTATGTGAGGGGGTGAGGGATAATTGCAGGAACAAAGGTTAGTTTAAGGTACAGTTGTGGGTCTTTGACAGTACTTGTTTAATGATGAGCAACTGCTGATCTAACGAGACCTGTTAATGTATGTGGGTAGAAGGCTAAGATAGTTCACTTGTACCGTGCTGATTTATACCATTGGATATGTTCAAGTGTTGATCCGTGTCCATCTCACGTGTCAGTCTTGAATATGCTGATCAGCACATCAAGCGATTATACTCAATAATAGGCTTTATTTCATATCTGAAGAGGCAAAAGTTCTGACATTAAGTGGTCGCTTCAATCAAACTTGGTCCTAATCATACAGTAGATGTGATTGCTATGATTAGGACCAAGTTCGGTGGAAATGTGCGTTACCACATTTGGATAAAGTCTAATTTTAGGAGTAATTTCATGGCTGGCGTGTCTGAAGGTTATTTGAAACCACCGTCCAGGCTAATGATTCTACACTTACAGTATTCTTGTTTCCTTAACAATTAAGTCAACAGTATTAGACATCATCATTATCCTTATTAAAAAAAAGAAAATGCAAGTCAAAAACATCATATATATCAAACAGATTTGCTTACATTATATTTTAGGAAGCATGTTCATAATTGATATTTGTATTCATATTTGCATCTCATTTATTATCTTAGTTTATTATCACCATGTGCAATATTTTTTTTTAAGTTGATTCTAAAATTTATGTGTGATATGTGCTTGCCTTAGATTTTTTGGAGATCTGTGATTGCATTCTACAAGGGTGTTAACCTATTTTATCATATGTTTTTGTTGTGCTCTTTCATTATGACTAGTCTTTATGTCTTTTAGGGTTTGCAAAAGCTGCTCCTGAAACAGCCAGGCATGTTGCATCTATTGTGTTGTTAAAGGATAAGTTCACCTCTTGGACAAAAATAATAAATGCACATTTTTTGTGTATTTATTATTTTTGTCCAAAGGAGCTGATGCCATGCAGGTCTCCAGCAGACCTGTCAGAATATCTGCTTGCCTTATGGGATGTATGAGCAAGTAGATATTCTGACAGGAAGCTGCAATGAACTACTATGGTGCTCCACAGTGCCGTGGTAGTTCATTGAAAACTGCAAACCCACAGCCGCTAATTGATGAGGCTTTGTGGGCGGAGCCCCGCACGGCTGCAATGTTTTCAAATCTAACATAGTACGGGGAAACGTCTCCCAGTACTATCTGTCAGAGGTAGGTGGCAGCGGGCGCAGCTGCAGCTATGGGAACATGTTGCCTATTCCACCCTAAAAACAGGTGTAATAGGTAACATGTTCCAAAGGTGAACTTCTCCTTTTAGAACCAATTGCGTACAGACCTATGATCTGACTGCACAAATTTTGGTAGATACGATGCTGTATACACTACAGAATTGAGGCCCTGCTCACACTATGGCGTTGTGGGAACGCCAACGTTAGATATATTTATGTGATACCATGCCATTCATTTTGAATAGCAGAGGTCCCACACATGCACAAATAGAGAGTGGGTATGGGAGTGCCATACCTTACTGTGTCTGCGCAAGCGAAGATGTGCCTCAGGGCGCTGCCAGGACCCGAAGGCTGGCTAGAGACCTTCAACACATCCCTGCACATGCCACAATAATAAAGATGGTAGCAACAAAAGGAGGAATAGGTAGCCAGAAAAAAGAGGACTGGCGTTCCTCTTTAAATTTCAAGTCCAGCCATAACTATAGTTTGTGGATGGAGTGAGTAGAGGTTGGACTGTCTGGCAAGTTTTCACTGATGTATTTATTCCCCTTTAGGAGGTTCCCCTTACTTTGATAGATGTCAGACAGAACAGTGAGGGGAAATTTACCCAAATGAAACCCAGGGAGCAAAAAAAAAAAAATTAAGTAGAAGAGGTAGACCCTCTGGTTGGTGTTTATTGCAATTGTGTGACAAAACATAGTAAAATAATATATTTGCACATTCCAAATGCATGCAGTTGATTCTTAAATTGGCTGTAAACTGATCAAAATGTGTCCAGTCTTGTTTATTCTTAGTCATATATGTATATAATTAAAAACAGTTTGATGCTTGGTTTTGTATGAAGCTTTATTGTAATCATAATATTGTCATGCCTTTTATTGATTTATATCAATAAAAATTTATAGTTAAAAAAAAAACTTGGCCATTCCAGCAGGAAATATGCGGCCTTCACAAAAGTCATTTATTTAATTGACTTCTGTTAAGGGACATGCTGGAAAATTTTTTGAATGATCAGCAGCTGCAGCCTTTGATTGGTGTATTCTGTCAGTACAATGTTCTGGTCCATTTATTCCTCCATCCACCTCATTTGTGTGCTGGCGGCTGAACAAAGAAAATTGACTGTCTGACCAGCCTTATCCACTTTTCAAATAATTCTTATTCATGATGAGCTGTATAGACATCAAAAAAGGAAGTAAGCAACAAACTCAACTTGACTACCATTGTTAAGCCAAAAGCTGAAAGGGATAGTAATAGGCTTGGGGTGGGGTTGACTTGTGAATTCCAGCCTTTGCATGTGGCTGCAGGAAGGCTAGAGGCAAGCAAGCAATAGCCATTGTATTCTTTATTTGGATTTATGATGAAATAGCAAGAAGAACATGTGGTCGCCCAGCAATGCTACTTGTGTTTCTGTATGGTTGACAGGCTTTATTCATCTTTATGATGAATGGAGTTGCCATTTACTCACGGCAGGGGTAAACACACTAATGGACCTTTGTGATCAAGAAATGCATGGAAATGCTCCATGTGCATGCTGATATCCATTAACGTGCCTGTCAAACCTGCAGGACTGCACATAGGAGTGGCAGGCAATGAGCTGCACCTGAATTAGATGCCTTATCACCTATATAAAACAATCCAGCTTGAATGAACCACATTATTGACTTTTTGGAGTTCATTCTAGAATTCTTTAGGCAGGAACAATTTAAATTCAAACAATCAATACTCTTTTTACATGAAACAAACATTAATATTTTTGGTTTATTCATTTTATATCTATTTATTGTTCTAAAAATAGGCAACAGGCAAATAGTTAATCAGTGATTTCTCTAAATTCAATAAAGGAAGCCAACTAAAGTATACATATTTCCTTGTGTCTCCTTTATCCAGGATTAAAGCTAGGTTTACATTTGTGCAATTTAGGAACGCACGCTGGACTACACATGTTCCCACAATCAGGGGTGGACTGACAACTCATGGGACCCCCCGGGCAATAGGGGATCATGGGGCCCCTGTGTCCTTGCCCGAACTCAAAAAAGCCCATGAAAAAGGTACCAGGGGCATCTCATGGGGCCCCCTACTGACCCCGTCCCTCGGGCAGTGCCCGAGTTTCCAAATGGTCAGTCCGCCCCTGCCCACAACACCAACAAAAAATTATTTTTGTAGGCTGTAGTAATTCTTAATATCATCCCAATGCACCTTGATAACGTGCAGAAAAATGAATGGTAACAAAGTATCCTGTGTTTTGGCATGGCCCAATTTAAACAAAAGGTACTTGCACTTCTTTTCTATGATTTTCATGTGTATGGCAGCCCATTGAAGTGAATGGGATGCCTTAAAAGCAACACATCAAAATGCACTAAAATGCAAAACTACATAGGTGTACATTGTGCCTTATAGTGTATCTAAAGAAAATATTATTTTTCTAGTTTTGAATGCAGTAGGAAAGAGACTCCTGATGGAAATATTCTCCCCTCTGTTTGTCCTGTGGTCTTTGTCAATTAGATGGTAAGTGATAGGAAATCCAAAAATTCACAGTTTGTTCACACCAGCAGCTGTCAGAACTCTACCACTGGTGTGTGGTGTGAAGGCAGAAGCTCTGATGTGCTGTAAAGAGTGCAGTGCACTGTTTACTTTTTTTTTGTGCAAACTGGACAAAGTGGCATTTTCTATTGGCCACAGCACTGTACAATTAATTGGATTGTGTTGTACAACTCTGTACTGAAAAAGTATGCATGCCACTGCAGTGCCATAGTGTGAACTGGCATAATAGGGAACAATGCTTTTTGTCTTGTATTGGGAAATACAAGCACTGGGAAAGTCTAGCTCAATCCCAGCTACCCACGTGGTGTGAAGTGACCCTTAGGCTGGCCATACATTATACAATTTTCGTTTTCAATTTCCTTTAGATTAACTTTTAACTGTGTAGTGCAAGGGCCTGCCTGATTGCCTACAAATTAAAAGTGTTTAGGTTTGCGTTCATATTATATAGTTTTGTTAAACCTAAAGGAACATTGTACAAGCCAGCCTTCGAGTTGCACTAGAGCAAGAGGGCATGGGAAATCCTGTAATAATGGGGATGCCTGTTTCTGTGTAATTCTGTAAGATTGGAATTCCATTATAAGATATTTCCTCTCATTTCATGTTGCATATTCACAGGTGTATTAACATTTCCCTATGCTATCTAAAACTAAAGTTTTGGCTTACAGACATTTTAACAAGGCATTCAGCATGTTTTGGGTAGGTCTGTGGCTGATTCTATTTTGAACACAGCAACTTTCCTCTTAAAGCAGAACTTTACCCAAAAGGGGAAGTTCTGCTTTTCCTCCAACTTCCCCCTCCCTCTGCCATATTTGGAATGTCTTTTTTTTGGGGGGGGAGGTCCTGATTTTGACAGTTACCCGCTTCCACCACCACTCCAACCGCTTAGGTAATTGGAAGTTTGTCCCCCCATCACCACCATCACTCCCCGAATCCTCCTGGGGACACATCACAGATTGTTGGACTATTTGTGGGGCACATACCTAGTGTGCTGAGTTCTTTTAAAAAAACAACTTACCTGTCCGGTGGATCCAGTGTTGTAGTGCAGCGATTCACTGTTCAGATGTGATGGCCAGTCTCTCATACCACCAACTTGATGTTCTTCAACCTCTTCTGGGTTCAGGCAGCCCCTGGGATATCCCTGGAGGCTGCTAGAGCATGGCACATCATTTTGGCCTAGGCCAGAATGGCAGTGTGGGATGGGGCCACCTGGAGAAAAAGGTAAAAAAAAAAAAAACAGCCTGCCCCCAAAAAACACTAGCTATTATAATTCCAGAGGGAGTGGAACTTTGGCCACCAAAGTTTAAAGCAGTGAAGGAGCTGGAAGGCACAGAGGTTATTTGATCTGCCTTTATGTGTGTCGATGTGTGATTTACAGGCTCAGAATGATAACTAGCAGAGTCTGAGATTGGTACAGCAGGGCAGGGATTTCTGCAGAACCTGGGGTGAAAAACAGGTGCATGGCTCCTGGGGTTTGCAGTGTGCAGGTTCAGTAAGACCTTGACAGGTAAAACGTCAAGATGACCTATAGGCAATGCAATTGCCTAGCAGATGCCCCCGACACTACCAAGCCTCCCTGCTGTACTGATCAGCTCCTCAGGCTCTCTCCTTCCAGTGCCTGCAGCTCTGCCAGTTATCTTTCTTAGCCTGTTAATCCAGGATACACAAGCAAGGGTCCAATGCTTGCAGCTCTCCAAACAGACACCTGTCAGCAGGCCTCTCAGAGCCTGACAACTTCCTCATGGGCTGGACAGAAACAGCCCATGGGCAGTAAAATGCCCAGGTCTGCCTTACAGTAATCTGATTGCAACATGACCCCTTCTTGACGGTACAGAATTATCTTCCTCCTAAACTTCTGTCACCTTTTGAGTGCCTGCTAACTAACCAGAAAATCAGAGCATAGTATTGTATGGAATTAGTCATGTTGGAAGGTCTATAATCTTCCTCAGGGTTAAAATCAGCATATATGCAGATTCAACAGTAATTGTACAATGTACAAAAATGTAAGACGTTTTCTATTGACTAGCAAAAGTGTACCTATTAACTGAACAGTAGAAAGTGAAAAGGGAATATGGCAGGATGTTGAAAAAATTGAGGATAATGGGAAACACAATAAACCGTTTACTTTGAATGAAAGTTTTTTATTGAACTCTTTTCTGCTGCTTTTACCTACAGTAAGATTATAATAAAGCTTACCTGTAAGTAAAATGAGTATCTCTTAAATGTGCACTCTTTAGGATCTATTCTAGTGAACAGCAGCTGGTGACGTCACCAATGCATGTGATCTGAAGGGATGGCATACTCATACTGTCCCATCAGAGCTCTGTGCCGTGGCCGTGACTTCTATGCCCATGCGTGGGAGTGACGTCATCGTGGCTAGGCCATTCCAACGACCACAGCCCATGAACTTGGAAGAAGACTGAATGTAGATGGAAGCATTGTCAGATGTGACAGCATGCCGCTGCAGGGCTTAGTTTCAAGGTATGTTTCTCATAATGTGCTAGTATGCAATGTATACTAGCACATTTTGATTTTACCATGCAGGTAGAGCTTTTTTTTTTTTTTTTTTAATTATAGGAAGTTTACTACTGCTTTTACTATAATAAATGTAAACAAATTGCATTCCTAATGGAGAGAAATGCAGATTTATGCATGTGTAAATTAGATCTATGTAGGTGTAATATGCTGAACTTACATGCCATTCCTACACTAAAAATATTATCGCTCTGCCCAACCAAAGACATATTAATAAAAATTAATACACGTACAATACAAGTATAATTCTTTTGGTTTACTGCTTTGGATGCTTAATTAGTGGCGCACCAGCGTTCAGGATCATTGCCAAATAGACAGAGCTGCAATTGATCATTGGTGCTGATAATAAAACCACTGCATGTCTGTATTGTACTACAGGCTTGATGGTAGACAGCCAGATGCAGTGTAACCAAACAGATAAAAAGAAACCAAAGCAGGATATATGTGGTACACAGTCCATAACTTGTATTTACTATGCGAGCAGTAATGAATCATTTAATTGATTGATTTATATTCTACAATTATATAAATGATGTTCAGGATAAGAAACCTAGAAGTTATGTATTGGGGTTGAAAAGCTGTACCAGTTACCTCTAAAGGTCACTGCTCACGTTACAGTCTGACTGTACAATCTCATTTAGCTGTTCCAAAAACTGTTAGGCAAGGGCTTGATTGGACAGACATTGATCAGACAGTTTATTTAGGTCCTCATATTACATAGGCTGGCTATACACTAGTGGATTTTTGAGCAAACCTTTTGAACACCCCCACTGCAAATGAATGTTTTTTTTATTCTCCCTGGAGTTGGGTTTTAAGTGCTGTTTACAATCTATTAAAAATGCAGTGCCTGATACCTAACCTATTTTTTAATGCAAGTAAATCACCATCATTCAGACCTCTATGACAACTGACTAATGTGATAGACATTTTCTAAAATAAGATCTGTCCTATAAAAAGCAATTCAATTTGTATATTCATTAAAAAAGAAAACTGAAAGTAAACGCTGGTGGGTGAAAGTAAATGCTTTAAATCATGTAAGCTGTGAAATTTTATAACACTAAGGGGGGGTGGGGATCATAGCAAAAAGTAGAAACTGCTACTCTGCTGGACATGGAAATGTTACTTCATATCATTTAGTGCCTTATTTATAAAATGAAGGCTGTGGTGTGAAGCCTGCAGTGGAGTTTCAAAACATTCAGAATGGAGGGAATCAACACAGGGTGGTGCAATCGTTCTAAACATAAAAAAAAATGGAACAGATGCTGTTCCTAATTAAAAAAAGGGGTGTAAGCCCCTTTGTAATTAGTCATGATCAGTTCTCTGTTCTGCCATGTCTATGACAGGCAGCACAGAGAGCATAAGTCCTCATGCACACTGGATGTTTTTACAGCTGCTGTTTTTTGGCTTTTGACATTTTTTTCTACAGCCAGTAAACTCCCTAGCATGTTATCCTATGTGTCCATGCACACATGGACTGTAATCAACGTTTTTTGGCTGCAAAAAAAAACCCAGCACTAGTGGGTTTCTAGAGGAATTTTTTAGCTGTAGAAACACTCTAACCCTGAAAAATGTGGCAAAATGTGGCAAACCAGCATTGTTGGATGTTTTTTGAGCAAAAAAAAGCAAATGCGAAAAAGCGTGGCAAAACGCTAATACAAAAACGCTGAAAAACTCACGTTTTTAACGTGACTTTACACAGCTAACATTACCAGAATTCTTAAAATGTCCAGTGTGCATGGAGCCTAAGAGCTGGAGCTGCATAGACTCCCTAGAGCAGGAGCCTCCTGCTGACATATCCCCGTGCAGTCTCTTTCAGGGGCTCAAATGTAATTGGACAAATTAATATATTCATAAATAAAATGTTCATTTTTAATATTTTTGTTGAGAATCCTTTACTGGCAATAACTGCCTGAAGTCTGGAACTCATGCACATTACCAAAGACTGGGTTTCCTCCTTTCTGATGCTTTGCCGGTCTCTAGCTGCAGCTGTCTTCAGTTGTTCTTTGTTTGTGGGGCTTTCTGCCTTTAGTTTTGCCTTCAGCAAGTGAAATGCATGCTCAATTGGGTTGAGATCAGGTGATTGGCTCAGCCACTGCAGAATAATCCACTTCTTTTCCTTCAAAAGCTCCTGGGTTGCTTTTGCACTGTGTTTTAGATCATTGTCCATCTATACTGTGAAGCGCTATCCAATCAATTTTACTGTATTTGGCTGAATCTGGGCTGACAGTATATCTCTAAACGCTGCAGAATTCATCCGGCTGTTTCTATCTTCTGTCACACCATCAATAAACACCAATGGCCAAGCGTCACTGAAAGCCATGCATGCCAATGCCGTCACACTGCCTCCGCCCTGTTTTACAGATGATGTTGTGTGCTTTGAATCATGAGCTGTTCCAAGCTTTCTCCTCACTTTTTTCTTACTGTCATTCTGGTACAGATTAATCTTAGTTTCATTCATCCAAAGAATGCTTTTCCAGGAACTGGTCTGGCTTTTTTAGATGTTTTTTGGCAAAGTCTATTCTGGCTTTTCTATTCTTCAGGCTTATGAATGGTTTGCACCTTGTGGTGAACCCTCTGTATTTGCTCTCGTGAAGTCTTCTCTTGATTGTAGACTTTGACAATGATATGGCCACCTCCTGGAGAGAATATCCTTCACTTGTCTGGATGTTGTGAATGGGTTTTTCTTTACCATAGAGAGGATCCTGAGATCATCCACCACTGTTGTCTTCCATGGACGTCCATGCCTTTTTTATGTTGCTGAGCTCACCAGTGCATTCTTATTTCCTCAGACTGTACCAAACTGTTCATTTGGCCACTCCTAATGTTTCTGCTATCTCTCTGATGGATTTTTTTCATTTTTGAAGCCTTACAATGGCCTGTTTCACTTGCATGGACATCTCCTTTGAACGCATGATGTAGGTTCACAGCAATAGATTCCAAATGCAAATACCACACTTATGCGGGCCATAGATGAGATGAAAAATGACTGAAAATCATCCGAAAAAAAAAAATCGGCCGATTTTCAGATCGATAGTGCAGTAATCGGTCGGCCGTTTTTCGTGATTTTTGACCTTTTTAGATTATCGGTCCTTCTGGAAAATAATCTGCCAAATTTGTCGTTCTGACGATTTTCGTGCAACGATGGACAAATTTACCGATCTTTTTCCGATATTTAAAAATGCGCATGAGCAGTGACATGAAAGAAGAAGGAAAAGAAGAAAAGGAAAAAAATAGAATATGAATGAAAAGAAGAAATATAATATGAAGTAGAAAAGAAGAAATAGAATATGAAGAAGAAGAAAAAAAAAGAATGTCAGTCCGATATTATATTTGACATTTAAAAGTATAGCAACATTGTATCTATTTGTATCCAAAATGAATACAAATAGATAGAATGTTGCAACTTTTTCTTCTGCATATTCTATTTCTTTTTATTCGTATTCTATTTCTCCTTCTTCATATTCTATTTCTTCTTTTCTTTTTATTCATATTCTATTTCTTCTTCTTCTTCTGCATATATTCTATATAATTGCCGGCTGTAGCCAGGACGAAAATCAGCCGACCTTTTTTTACCAATAGTGGTAATGTTGGCTGATTGAACAACCGATTTTTCGTTTTTTAAAAAATAAAACGGCTGGTTTTCTTCCCGTCTATAGCCTGCATTAGAGTCAACTCCAGACCTTTTTACCTGCTTAATTGATGAAGAAATAACAAAGGAGTAGCCCACATCTGGCCATGAAACAGCTTTTGAATCAACTGTGCAATTACTTTTGGTCCCTTGAAAAAGGGGGGATGGCTAATCTTAAGAGCTGTAATTCCTAAACCCTTCCTCCCAATTTGGATGTACATCCCCTCAAATTAAACCTGAGAGTGTGCACTGTCAGCCCATATCCATTATATAGCTATAGCTTAAATACATTTTGTTAAATACCTGAAAAAAGCTAAACCTGTGCCTGTGTCTAAATATATATGGACCTAACTGTGTGTGTATGTACATGTGTGTGTGTCTATGTATATGTGTATATATATATATATATATATACAGTTGCAAGAAAAAGTATGTGAACCCCTTGGGATTACGTGGAGTTTTGCATGAATTGGGCATAAAATGTGCTCTGAACGGCATCTAAGTCACAACAATAGAAGAACACAGTCTGCTGAACATAATACTACACAAATATTAGATGTTGCCATGGTTTAATTGCACATAACATGTAAACATTCACAGTGCAGGGAGGAAAAAGTATGTGAAGCCCTAGCTTAATGACTTCTCCCAGAGATAATTGGAGCCAGGAGTGAGCCAACTTTGACTCCAATCAGTGTGATGATATTGGATGTGTTGCTGACAGCTGTCCTGCCCTTAAAAAACACACACCTGTTTTGGGTTTACTGGTTTCAAGAAGCACTGTCTGATGTGAACCATGCCTCGCAGAAAAGAGCTATCAGAAGACCTACGATCAAGAATTGCTGACTTGCATGAAGCTGGAAAGGGTTACAAAAGTATCTCCAAAAGCCTTGATGTTCATGTGTCCACGGTAAGACAGACTGTCTACAAATGGAGAAAGTTTAGCATTGTTGCTACTCTCCCTAGGCGTGGTCGTCCTGTACAAATGACTGCAAGAGCACAGCGCAGAATGCTGCATGAGGTAAAGAAGAATCCCAGAGTGTCAGCTAAAGACCTACAGATATCTCTGGCACATACTAACATTTTTGTTGACACATCTACAATAAGGAAAACATTAAACAAGAATGGAGTACATGGGAGGACACCACGGAGGAAGCCATTGCTGTCCAAAAAGAATATTGCAGTACGTTTGAAGTATGCAAAAGAGCACCTGGATGTTCCACAGCACTACTGGCAAAATATACTGTGGACAGATGAAACCAAGATTGAGTTGTTTGGGAAGAACACACAACACTATGTGTGGAGAAAAAAAGGCACAGCACACCAACATCAAAACCTCATCCCCACTGTAAAACATGGCGGAGGGAGCATCATGGTTTGGGGCTGCTTTGCTGCCTCAGGGCCTGGATGGATTGTTGTCATTGATGGGAAAATGAATTCCAGAGTTTATCAAGACATTTTGCAGGAAAACGTACGACCATCTGTCCGCCAACTGAAGCTCTGCAGAGGATGGGTGAGGCAACAGGACAATGACCCAAAGCATACAAGTAATTCAACAAACCAATGGCTGCAACAGCACAGAATACGCCTTCTTGAGTGGCCCAGTCAGAGTCCTAACCTCAACCCGATTGAAATGCTGTGGCATGACCTTAAGAGAGCGATTCACACCAGACATCCCAAGAATATTGCTACACTGAAACAGTTTTGTGAAGAAGAGTGGTCCAAAATGACTCCAGATCGTTGTGCAGGTCTGATCTGCAACTACAGGAAACGTTTGGTTGAGGTTATTGCTGCCAAAGGAGGGTCAACCAGTTATTAAGTCCAAAGGTTCACATACTTTTTCCTCCCTGCACTGTGAATATTTACATGTTATGTGCAATTAAACCATGGCAACATCTAATGTTTGTGTAGTATTATGTTCAGCAGACAGTGTTCTTCTATTGTTGTGACTTAGATGACGTTCAGAGCACATTTTATGCCCAATTCATGCAAAACTCCACGTAATCCCAAGGGGTTCACATACTTTTTCTTGCAACTGTATATTATTTTGCATTGCATTTCTACTGTAAACAGAATGTTGTGTCTTACAAGGTAAGGGTTTGCAAATACTTTAATTCCCTGAAATGTAGACATATTTGTAAAGAAAAGAGTTTGTTAAGCAGTGGTATTGCTAGTTTAAGGACATATTGCTGTTTTTATAAATTAACTCAACACTTGATTTTGAAAACTAAGCATATTTTCGTAATGTACAAAAAAACTGGAATCATCACTTACAGCAATCGGTCATGTTTAATTTTTTAAATTAAAGTGGACGACGAGGCTAATTACAACTATTCTTAAAAATGCTTTCCCCACTCCCCTCCTCCTGCCCATCCTGCATAGCCTATATAAAAAAGATCTATGTAAATACCTTCTTTTTTTAATCCTGCCTGGTCATTTGGTCCAAAAGCTCCAGCTTCCCTTTGCCATAGAGCGGCTGCTGCAGGGCGGAGGAAAGACTGGCAACAATGGATGGGCAGTGGGAGTCAGCAGATGACGTCATGGCTACGGGAATTCACATCTGTTTTTAGAGGGCTCCCTGACACAGGGGAGCAGGAGCTGCTGGATCGTGTGATGGAATGGACGGGATTATGAAAATAGATATTTACAAAGATCTTTTATTACAAACTATGCAGAATAAGTAGGAGGAGGGAGGAGGCAGATTTTGTAAGAATAATTGTAATTAGCCTTTACTACCACTTTAAGTAATCACTAGGAAACTATGTCGCTTCTTATTAATTAAAAAAAAATGATATTATTATTATTTACTACAGGTTTTTATTACTAAAGATAATTAACAGAAGTCAAATATACTGCATAATCCTAATGGAATCTGTTTCTGCAAAGATTTCTCCTGCAAAGCCAGATTTGTCTAGCTGTGTGATATGTTTTTTGTATTTCGGTGAGAAATTAATTAACAGTGTTCAATAAATAAAAAGAGAAGACAAAGTAAGACTAGTTGGATTTCATACATATGCATATTTAGTAGTTTCTCCTTGAGGCAAGATATCAGTTGTTATTTATGCTTCTGTCTTTTGTAATAAGTTGCTTTACAGTACCAATGTTTCATTTGCAAACAGCTTTTTTTGAGCTCAGGTCGCTAAAACTTTCAATGAATTTTCCCTTCAAGATGTCACTTGCCAAAAGCTGCTATAAATCCACAGTCAGTCAAATTTATTAGAGTGCTTCTATAAATACTGTTACAATGCACCTTGTCTTTCATTAATAAATTTGAGTAAGCTACATTTGACCTTGGTTGATAAATCGTTGTTCCCTTGAATTCTTTTTCATTTTTTTTCTCTACTGGTGGGTAGAATCATCTTAAACCTCATTAGTGGCTTTAGACATTAATCTTTTAAAAGACATGAATTTCAAGGAGGAAAATATGTTCAATTACATCTGATGCATGTGGCATAGGTATGGAAGTACTGTACCTATTTTAGTTCTAAGTACATGTATATATCTTTTCTTTGTGTATTTATCTTTTTCTCTAACCAGATAGTTAACCCCTTCCTAACATCTTCCGTTGGCCTTTTAAGTGACTCCTAATGCCAGGAGGAGGAGGTGTAGTTCTTGATCATGTAACCACTGTGATTGGCTGTCACATGGTCAGAGCCCATCCTACTTTCTCCCAGTTGTAAACCATGTGCTATCAGCACACAGCAGGAGATCCTCATGTATGTGGCTGTGTGACATTAAGACCAACCCACCATGCTGTTGCATATACAAAGCAAACCTGTCAGCCAATTTAAATGTTTAAAAGTACAAATATAACCTAACCACAAGCACCTCAAGGTAACTTGTAACTTTTTTTTTAATGTATTAACCAGAAATGTCTCTTCTGTGCACTCTCTGATGCTGGAATTAGTTTCTTTTTTTTTTTTTCTTTTTTTAACTACGATCTCAATTTCCATGAGGTCACACACTCCTTTCCTACCCCACCACAGACTCAGGGAGACCCAGCCCGGGAGTCGTTCTTGGATATGGAAGATGCTGCTCCAGACCTCTCACTGTCTACAGCAGCAGACAAAGGTAAAAGAGTGGCAAACTCACCTGCCCTTTCTCCCTATAAACCGCCCACTGCCAAAAAACACCATTGGGCCAACACAGAGGGTGTTACCTCAGATCACCCTGCACAGCATACAGAGCCACTTGCTAGCTCCCCAACTACTGATACTCCTGCCACTGAGGCCACATTAAAAGCAAAGCTTCTATCCCTCCAAGCTGGCCTGCATGCGGAGCTGCACTCCTCTGTCTCCCAACTCTCAAACAGATTGGATTATACAGAGGACTGCACTGAGCACCTAGAGTCCCAGATGGGTGAAGTTGCTAAAGTCCATGACGAAATGGTCGATGCATATGAATCACAAGCTGAAGTGATACACACACTCCAATTAAAGTTAGCGGATCTGGAGAATTGCTCCAGATGCAATAATATTAAGCTGAGAGGGATACCTGAAGTTGTCAAATCAGGTGATTTGGTTCCCCATCTGCAACAACTATTCTTGAAGCTTATCCCTGATCTCACCCCTAGAGACCTCCTTATGGACAGAACACACAGGATCCCTAAACCGGCCTAAAGGAGAAACTCCTTAGAGCTGCCATATCCACTCACTCCCTTTCCGCACCGTATATGAGAGTTGCCCTATACCAAAATCTCTCTGCAGCTACTTCCCAAAGGAGTTTGCTCCTATTACTGCGGTGTGGTAAGATCGCAACATTATATATCGCTGGGGTTTCTCCACTAAACTCCTAATCATGTACCAACATCAATTGATCACTATTTCCTTCCCTAAAGATGGCTTCAAGTATCTGTACAACTGGGGCCTAACACCATTGCTCCTGCCACATTACCCACAGAAGGAGGCATCTTCCAGATCTACTGCACCCTAAAGATATACAGATTGCAAGATCCTTTGTGACCTTGAGCCTACCTGCCACAGTTTTTCCTCCGTCAAGGCAGGCCTGCTGGTTTTCTTCCTTTTTGTTTCATTTTTTGTCCTAACTACTCTGTCACCCGAGCAGTGGAGAGTATTGTTCTTGTTTTCTTGATCTTCTTTCTGCTATTGTGTGAGTACGTACCCTTGCCACGAAGTGTGTTAAACACATGCCATTACAGAGAATGTCATTACTTGTTCTGTTCTTCCAGTTGTGTATACTGCATTATCTTATTTAGGGGTTCTTTGAACATAACACTGGTTCTGTAATGAATGATTCCCTAATTTGGAATACACATAAAGCATATATGAGAGGTGCTTTCATGAAGCTGGGGGCCCAGGAGAAAACATGCACATGCACAGAACGTTAATGAGTTTCTAAATGAAATTCGCAAGCTCGAAAGGACCAACAAAGCCTCTTCCAACAACTCAGTTATGGCTGATGTCAGGCATGTAGGTGGGTGCAGTTGTCCACAAAATTGGATTTTACTCAGATGATGTCATAGATGCTATGACCAATCCTACTCAACCTGTACTGGCATTTTATGAGCTGTTAATAACATTAATGTCAAATCTCCCTAAATAAGATCAACTGCTCAAAACCTTGTATATTAGGTATCTGTATTGATCACACCACTAAATCAAACTTATACTTAATCAGCTTTATCTCTTACATACCTGGGAATACAACTATTGGTTCCTTCCAATAACACCCTCCGTATGAACCTTGAAATCCTTCTTAAGAAGCTATGAGACCGCTACTCTAACTTAAGTTCTGTTAATATTTTGTGGTCTGGAAAAATAGCACTCTCCAAGATGTCCCTCATGTCCCATATCCTGTACTTCTTTCAAACTCTGCCAACTACATTTTTGGCTTCCCAACTGGCCACACTTAAACGTACCCTAAACGCTTTCATATGGGATTGCAAATGCCCCAGAGTGCATTATGTGCACCACAAAATCCAATTCAGGAAAGGGTGCGCCTGATGTGAAATCTTATTACAAAGCCATCTTATTATCCCAAGCCGAGCACTGGTGGAGGCCTGAAGCACAACCTGCTTAGGTACAAATTAAAGAAACCTCTCTCACACATCCTACTAGATCTCTTTTTAGCTGCCTTATGGCTGCAGCATCCTTCACCACATTGTTTTCTCAACTCCGTCAATGCAACTATTAAAGTTTGGAGAACCACTCTGCAACGAGCAAATGGCCTCTCATCTGCCACAACTTGTTATTGACCGCATGGAAAGCGACAGGAATCACTTCCATTGGGGACCTTTTTTGAAAACCAGGAGTTATCCTCCTTCCAGGCTCTCTGCAAGAAATATAATATCCCCAACCAGGTCTTTAACAAATACCTGAGGATAAGACACAACTTCAATAAAGTCTTATGGTTGGAATGTACTTTCACCTCCAAAGTTATACACTACAAACTCCCGCAACTTTCCCCCAAGGGAATTTTATACTTCTACTAATTACTGTACTCTATTTCTCCACAACAGAAACACTCATCCATGAGGAAATGGGAAAACACCCTCAACTTCTTGCCAGATTTATACCAATTTATACTGCGTGCCCCAATTCGAATTCTTTAGATGCCTTGCCCATTGGGAATTGGCGCAAAAGATTTTACTTTATTGGTACCATACACCAAAGAAGCTTTCCCAAATCTTCCCATCTGTGCCATCTACCTGTTAGAGAAACTGTGGCATTCAAGTGTCAGACATACACATATGATGGACCTGCCCGAGACTATCTGTAGTTTGGAAGAATGTACAAATCTTAATAACTAACTTAACTGGTATGCCTTTAATATTATCATCGCAAATGGCCTTGCTGGGGCTGGGATTAGAACATTGGTCCAGACATTACCTTCCCACTTTAACACACCTCTTCATAGCGGCTCATTTATCTATTACCCGTAAATGGAAAGATAGTGCTCCCTCTACCCTACCACAAATCATCAGCATTCTCAACCAACACATGCACCTGGAATACATTGTTGCTAAAGCAACTCTAACTACATCAAAATGTTTTCTTGAATGGGGCCCCTGGTTAAATGATGAGAGGGCAATTAGCCCATGTAACAAACATGACTACTTTCCCTATCCTAAGGTGCCCTTTGACTTGACAATTTCAGATCCCACTCCCAGCAACGCAAGGTACACTGTTATACTACATCCACCTTTATAACTCAACGAATAGCACCTCTATGAGCCACCTTATTTCTTTTCTGCTTTCTTTCCTTTTTCTATGTTCTATCTATCCCTACTTGATACCCAGACTAGACTAGACCCTTTTAAGTTTATGATATAAATTGTTAAACTGTATTACAGTAATTTCATGTAACCCGAGTCTCTTTATACACCCTGACTATTTTGTTACATCATTTTGTTCTATGTATTTCCTATTAAAATCTTTATTAAAAATGTAAAGTATAAAAAAAAAGTATTCCTCCATCCACACAATTGAGGTGGATGGAGGAAGGCAACCCCCCTATCCCCCCCTTCCACCACTGGGCGCGGACATTGTATTCTGGCAGCAGGGCTCTCCACTGTCAGAATACACTGATCAGTGGCTGAAGCCAATTGGCTAGTCTCTGATGAAGAAAAAAATTCCAACACTCCCATTCAGCAGAGGTAGGCATTTCAATCGACTTCAAACACGGACATCCACATATAAGTCGAAATTTGTCCAGTCTCTACTGTACTGGACACATTCTGATCCATCTATAGCCAGCTTAAAGCCATAGATAGCTAGCATTTGCAGAAGATGGTCAGTAATGGCAGCCTCTGTATTTCTTCTTTCTAGATTTGCTTTAAGTGTAAAGATTTAAACAAGGGAACTGTAAAGCTATGTTCATCTTTATGGCCTGCATTCAGTTCAGGTTTTATGATTCTTGCCAATACCAACTATAAATGCAGCAGCCCATGACACATATTCAGAATTCAATAAGTAAAATTTGATTTGTTGTTAAGAGTTACTACAGTTTACACTTCAGTTTGCTCCTTGCTCTGCATATTTTAATAACCTTAAAGCTGATGTTCCTCCCTCCCTTCATTAACATGCTATATTTCCATTCTCATAATATACTCTACTGTATTTTAGACACAGCAGCATCATCTCTGGGTCTCTGTGCTTCTATATGTAAGAAGATCTTGGCTGGTTGAAGGGTCAGCCCTTAAAAGAAAAAACAGCAGAGCACCCTTCTCAAGAGGCCCTGATGCAAGCAGTGGGCTGGATCTTGGGAAAAGTTATGTAAATATAAAAATTCTGTGATGGATGGATGTCAGTCTGGAGGAGTAGGTGTTACAAGGCAGACTTAATTTGCATGCAGACCACCTTTAGATGATGCCCACATGTGAGGCAGAGCCTCCATGACTGAAAGAACTGAAATCCTATAAATGAAAGGAGTGGGCCAGGAACATTCAGGCTGTAGAGCTATTTGATGCTGGATGTGCTCCATTCAGGAGATGAGGAGGGCTCCATATGAATTGCTGCAGTTTCTAATGACCACTGGGAGCAGCTCACAGTGTGGCATGAAATCAGAGTAAGCAATCAGGAGAGGAACCTACACAACTGGGCAACACGGGACTACTTCTTTAAAGCTGGCAAATAATTACTGACTGGACATCATGAAAGCACATTACAAACTTACAAGGTCAAGACATACAGTACATATGAGTAGATCACAAACCCCAGCGCACAAAGAAATATTAATCCTATATGTGATTAAGGTAAAGGTATGCTGCTGTGCACCAGTGTAATACACCAATTAATAAAGAAATATATAATAACAGCGCAAGACACAAACCTCTTCACTATCAACATCAATAATATTACTAAGTGTCCACAAAATAAATTTCATAAATGTGTCATAAATGAAAAAAAGTCCTTCTTCCCAAAAGTGTATACAAAAACAGAACAAATCTTCTTCCAGAGAAATCTGCTTCCACCATCCACCAGTGAAAAATCAACATCAACCGCACTCACCAGATGTTGGTGAGTATTGCGCC
Source organism: Staurois parvus (assembly GCF_062004578.1). Lineage (NCBI taxonomy): Eukaryota > Metazoa > Chordata > Amphibia > Anura > Ranidae > Staurois > Staurois parvus. Next base: position 9,367,099 of record NW_028317855.1, on the reverse strand, counting down.
TTTTAGGATTTTTGGGATCCTATGCCCCCTCATTCTCCAGAGCTCCTTATCCACCTTGACTGATATGATGCTCTCCTCCAACTCACTCCTTTAAAAGCTCACCAGCAGTGCAAGAGAAAAAAAATACCATAGTGTAATACTGCCAATACCAATCAGTATAATAATAATAACACCAGGCCACTCACATGTTCAAGGAAAGTTAAAAGCATTTGTTTAATAGCCTTCATCGGCTCACACAGATTCAAATATCTGCAGTTCTATCCAGAGACCTCACAGTCTTGTGCTTAGCATCGGATAACCATGCAGTTCTAAATAATCAAAAATGGCTGCCTGGAATGCACCCCTCAGCATACGTTCCACTCACCGGAAATGACGGAGATCGTAAGGACGGCAGACCGGAAGTGCGTTGATGCGTTTCGCCTCACCCACAGGGCGTTCTCAAGACCTGGTGTGAGTGACCTGGTGTTATTATTATTATTATTCTGATTGGTATTGGCAGTATTACACTATGGTATTTTTTTTCTCTTGCACTGCTGGTGAGCTCTTAAAGGAGTGAGTTGGAGGAGAGCATCATATCAGTCAAGGTGGATAAGGAGCTCTGGAGAATATAGAGGGGGCATAGAATCCCTAAAATCCTAAAAGGCGCAATACTCACCAACACCTGGTGAGTGCGGTTGATGTTGATTTTTCACTGGTGGATGGTGGAAGCACATTTCTCTGGGAAAAGATTTGTTCTGTTTTTGTATAGACTTTTGGGAAGAAGGACTTTTTTTTCATTTTTTTTCATTTGTATTCATTTATGCTACATTTATGAAATTTATTTTGTGGACACTTTAATAATATGATGTTGAGGTTTCTGTCTTGCGCTGTTATTATATATTTCTATACAGTACATATGGCCTATAATGGATGTCATTCAATACATATTTTACTTTTCTCTTTATTGACTGGATAGCTAATATTCTCATTCATTCTCTCTCTCTCTCATTTGAATACTTATTTAATATTAATAATAATATTGAACATCATTAAATCATATGTTAAGTCCTTGATAACAGATTTATACACTTTCCCACTTATTTAGCATTACTTATATTAAAGACACCTCCAAACCTAAAACTGAGAGGTGATAGCCCACCTTTGGTAAGAGAACATCTATCCTGTTTGCTACCTGACTTCACGCTGTTAACATAGCTATGTCCTCTCATTATCTCTGTTCCTTACCAGACCCTAAAATCTGTGACCTAATTTTCTTTTTTTCCCTGTTCTCATTTTTAGAAACATAGTCTATTCATAAAAAAAAAATCACTGTGAGAATGTGTCTTGCATTTGCACAACCATCATGAACAATCCCTGTTATTTGCCTAATATGTTTATTTCCTATGATTGTTAGCTCCATCTAGGGGATATAATACGGTATATTCCTGATTTAAAGCAGAACTACACTGCATCTGAGCTCCACAAACCAAAACACAATTTCAATATTCAAAGCAAACTCACCCATCCATTCATTTCTCCTTTCTTTATTTTGCTGAGAAATCACTTTGAAAAATGCCCTTGTAGCATTTCTGGCCGTGGCCTTCTTCAGTACTGGTTGTAACTTGAGTAACTTATAGTATTTACTTCCTGGAATCCATCTGCCATGCTCAGGCATGCAGGCAGGTGGGTGTGCTTAGCTGAGAAAACCCCTCCACCCCTCCTGCAGACTCCTGGGATGTATGACATGATTTTCCTAGGCTTAGAAACCAGGAAGGAACTGAAAAAATGAAAAAAATAAATAAAATTTAAAAACGGAGTTCCAGTTGAATTAAAAAACAAAACAAAAAGTCAGCAGCTGACTTTTAATATACAGACTGTCCCTCGGTCCGGAGGTGTCCACACTACAGCTGGTTTCACCGGCCTTTTTCTCTCCCCAGTGCCGGCATCTTCAATGTGAGCACCCTGCTGTGACAGTTTGTGGCTTCATGCATGAGTAGCGCTGCGCTTTGTGAATGGTCCCATAGTCTTCTGGGACCTGTCACGTGTCCCAGAAGAGTGCGGGGAGGGAGGACAACTTCTGCTTCCGATCGCCTTGGGCGATCACATCAGAAGTGGGAGCGGGTACCTGTCAAATTTGGGTACCCGCTCCTCCCCCCCACACACTCCCCAAAGGTGCCAATTCTTAACAGGGAGTGGGGGACAAAGCCTTAAAGCAGAACTTCCCATTTAGGTTGGAGCTCCACTTTAAGTACATATGATATAGTTTATCCTTTCTAATTACTAATGCAACATAAGGATTACAAAAAGTAGATGTTAATTAAGAGAATGGAGTTTCACTTTAAGTATTTCAGAAAAATAGATCCTATAGTGCAGTGATCTCCAGACTGGCCTTTGGGGCGCTATTCCTTCCACTAATGCAATGCACTATTCTTCCATTAGCACCAATGATGAGGCATGCTTCCTTCCACTTACGCTAACAGTAGGACATTATTCCTCCCACTAACACCAACAATGGGACATTATTCCTTCCACTGAGACCAATGATAGGGCATAATTCCTCCCACTCATATAAACAATAGAACACTATTCCTCCCCTGACACTAAAGATAGGGGACTACTCCTCTCACTATTACTGTTCCTCCTACTGACCACAGGAGCTATGTCATTTTTTTTTTTACTCCCCAGTGACCACCAAGCCTGAAGCATTGTCTCCTACCACTGGTGCTGGGGCATTTTTTACTCCCACTGGCCACAGTCTGGCTCTCCTAAAGTCTATAGGACAGTAAACTGGCCCTCTTTGGAGACCTCTGCCATAATATACTCCCAGACACGGATATCACAGATGTGACCAATTTAGCAGGGAAACCAACTCAACCAGGACATACATAAGTATGTCAGATTCATTTTTACTTTAATATTTACATGAGTGTTAAAGACAAAAAAAATGACAAAAATCTACTTTTCCAGGCAATCATCAACGGTATGTGAGACAATGCAACTCTGTCTTTCTATTTATTGACATACGTAACAGCAGTGTGGGGAATTAATAGAATTATACCAGTCTGAAAGAAGCTGAAATGACAAAGATAATAAATCAATCTCAATATGGTTCTGCCTGTCAGTGTCAAAAATGACACATACTTTAACATTTTGAATCTAAGTCACAAATTGATGGATATCATAGAATAAACCATTAGCTCAAATAAATTGATTTAAAATCACTGCTGTATGCATGCAAATGTCTTCGATCAAAATAGTGCTGTGCGGTGGATACTAAAGAAAATGTGTTTAAAATATTTTTGACCATGCTAAAAACATCAGAAAATGTGACATCTGTTTTGTATATTGTCAGATGAAAAGAAATGAAGGGAAGGAATAAACAAAGCCGGGCATTGATTCCTGTATCAGTATATACATAAAAGATAATAACTGTATCTAACTCTTACATCACAAAATTCACTTCAAACATGCATCTTTCATGTAGGAAAAATAGGAATAGACATGGATATCACAGATGTGACCAACTCAGCAGGGAATCCTAGACTTAACAGACATTTCCCATATGAATGGGTACTAAGGGTTGTTTCATATGGGCCATTCTTCCACTGGCGACAATTGCTAGCAGCAGAACCACTTGGGCAAGGAAACTACTGCCCCAAATGGAACAGTTCTCTTGTTAGCCTGGAATGCTGCAGTATTTCCCTCTCTAGCATAGAATCAGCAAAAGAATGTAATCTTGTTGTTCGGGCTGGAACTTCTCCAGATGGTTAAATAACTGGTGTGTCAATGATCCTGTCACTGGTCAGTTGTCACTGGTCATCACTCATCTGACATAACCCTAAGCAGGGTTGCTGTTAGAAACCACAGGGCCCCATACAGCCAACCTGACAGGGCCCCCTCTTAAAACACAGTTTACTATGCTTTGTTTGTGAATGAACACAGTGAGTGATTGGTAGTGTTCATTCAGGAAAGGAAGGGGATGGTAAATGGGATGTGTTTACTGGACCTTTCCCGCACTCTCCATCCTGAAGGACCCTATTGTTTGTTTTGCAGGTGCTGGTGGGAAGGAGAGCAGGGAAGCCGGCAGCATTATGGCGGTGGGGGGCCTAGGCAGCAGGGGGGAATTGTATGGTAAACAGGGAGGGCGATGGGTGTGGAACTGATCCTCTGTATGACTCTCTCTACAGTAGCTGAAAGCCAGCTGGAAGGAGAGGAGAAGAAGCCAGCTTTCAGCTGCTGCAGAGAGAGCCATACAGGGGATTGGTTCCAATAATTGCCCCCCCCAGTGCCAATCACCTTCCCTGCCCACATCCGATTTACAGGCCATGCTGACCTGGGCCCTGTACAGGAGGACTGGTGGTACCCCCTTATCCACAGCTCTGGCTCTAAGTATATCTATGCTTCACTCTGTCTTTGGAGTTACCATTGTATGCCAGGGGTTTATTTGTAGAATTCTAAACACTAATCTGTTCCTGCTACAATTAATGGATTTGTTAGGAATGTGTTCCTGTTCTTTAATTAAAGGTAAATAAAACGGTCTGCCTTATAAACAATAATATATTCCAATATTTCTGATAAAATAAGCACAGTGCTTTCCTATATCGTGTCAAAAGGGTACATTTTTAGGCTATGTCTTGACTTTGTTTTTCAATTTTCACCCACAAGCTATAAGTAAAGGTTTCTTTTTATGAAGCAAAGGTTCTCTGTTTTATTGTATGCACGAAAAAGAACAGAAACATTTGAACTTCTTTTTATGACCAAACAATCAGGAAACCATTGAACCGTTCATGTTCAACGGCTGTTCTTCCACTCTATATCTCATGAGAATTCATATCAACTTGTCATGAAATGTGGAATGAGCTGGAACTCCGCAACCACACAACAGTTCCACCTTAACAATTTGAGATATGTGTATTACAAAAGTTTCTGTGAAATTGCTTAAAAACATTTTAACTTAAGAATTAGGTTTGGATTGCTAAACCTTAAATGAAAAAACGTACATATGAAGGGGCCAAAACATTCACATGTATGAATGTAGCAGTACTCACACCTGTACTTTTATTGAGATATTTGATATTTATTAAATTTTTTTCTGCTGCCAATTACTTCTTGTTAGGTGTCATATTAGCAGTCAGGATCAAGCTTTCAAGCTATCTTTTTTCCTGGTGTGTGTTTCTATAGGTTAGTGATTGGAGAACAGTTTCCTACAATTGGATTATAGAGGAGACGTGATTGAAAATACTGCTACCTATTTTACTACCTTCATAATAATTAGCGTATGCCCTGATAATCTCCTGAGACATTTATTTATTAATCCGTGAATGTAATTAAAAATGTAAAACAGTTCATGAACATTACGTGTTTCGTATTCGGGACCAGATTTTCAAGCTTTCTTTTCCCCCCTGAGAGAAGCACACTGATTGTATTTTTATATTTCAGCAATTGAAGAACAGTTTCTTACAACTGGATTACAGAGAAGCCATGTGATTGAAAATAATGCTCCCTACTTTGCTACCTTCATATTAAATAACTTCTGCCCTTCTAGTCTATTGAAACCCTGAACTACTAAAGTGAATGTAATTAAAAATGCAAAGCAGTTTGTGAACACTATGTGTTTCATTTTCAGGAGCCTTTTAGCATAAGTAAAGTCTACTGCTAGATTAGAATATATAAAAAAAAGAAGATAAATTCCATTTGCTGCCACAGTTTAGGGTATGAGAATGCTAACGCCCTTCCTCAGGCATGAACATGCACAAATTGATCACAAACCTCTCTTACAGTACATACAGTATTTAAGTCTTATAAATAAGGAACCAGTTAAATCACTAAGATATAATTATCACAACATAGCCATCATGCAGTATATTCAAATCCTGATTCTTAGAGTGAAGCCTAACAAATTCAGTTCATTCTCGAGGAGGATCAGATAAAGGATATCCGGACCTTAATCTATTATTAGCCACTTGCACTCCAGAGGATTTACCCCGCTTCTTGACCAGGCCATTTTTTGCGATACGTTTCTGCGTTACTTTAACTGACAATTGCGTGGCCATGCAATGCTACACCCAAATGAATTGTATTGAATGAATTGTATTGTTTTTTCCCACAAATAGAGCTTTCTTTCAGTGGTATTTGATCACCTATGCATTTTTTTTTTTTTTGCTCTATAAACAAAAAAAGTCTGACATTTTGAAAAAAAAATATTTTTGACTTTTTACTATAAAACATATCTTGTAAAAAAAAAAAATTTCTTCATAAATTTAGGCCAAAATATATTCTGCTATATGTCGTTACTAAAAAAAATCCCAATATCTGTAAATTAATTGGTTTACATGAAAGTTATAGTGTCTACAAATGGCTATAAATATTAGAATTTTTATTTTTTTTATACTAGTAATGGTGGTGATCAGCGACTTATAGCGGGACTGCGGCGGGCATTTTGACACTAGGTGGGAACTGACTAACTGCCACTGCCATCCCCAGTGACACTAATACAGTGATCAGTGCTAATAAAAAGCACTGACACTGTACTAGTGACATTAGGCAGGAAGGTGTTAACATCTGGGGCGATCAAAGGGATAACTGTGTGCTGTGTGTGTTTTACATGGGAAACATGCTTCTGTGTATTTCTGTGCAGAGAAATACACAGCAGCATGTTATTGCTGTGTTTACACACAGATCTCTTTCCCTGTCGGTGTTACTCGGTGATCGCCAGGTGCTGGCGAAGAATCTCTGGCTGGGACCCATTGATTGACATCTGTAGCTGCCAATGGCAACTCGGGTAGGGCTGAACATGCGCATGCACGTCCCCTACCTGGAAATGCGAATCAGGTATATATACCTGAGTTTGCGCAGCCCTGCTGCCCTGTAGCTGTATTTCTGCATTAGGGCAGTGGGCAGCTGGTTAAAACCCCACACAATAAATAATCTGTGTTCAAGATGGTTATTAGCACCTAAAAAAAAAACTACAATACAGTATATGGAAAAAGTAAAATATACAGAAGTATTAATACCACAAGTGTGCACATTGGTAGACTTTACTAAGACTATTACAATTTAATACCAGATTAGGAGTAACTGTGTTTACCATTGGTGCACAACATATTTAGTATCATATCTCTAATAGGTTTCTGGTATTTATAATTCCTGGATCATTCCGAATAGCCATGTTTTTAAAGTTATTTTAATTTAGTAATTATTTTCTTTCACAAAAAAAGTATACATGATAGAATTTGTCGTGTTTTTAATGTTTATAATTTCCCTCAACCTTGGTATGTATTTGACTTCCCTGAAACTTTCAAGTGAGCCGTCTGCTAAGGGATAGGTCATTCACTTCTGTGTGTAAATTGCACCTTGAGCTATTGAAAGAAATGAAAGAAAGCATATACGTTCCCTTTAGCCCCTGTTCACACTATGAATTGTACAGGAACGCACTGCAAATTCCTGTAGGTTCACATGGGATTCAGTGTTGTGTGATTTGAGTCCATTCAAAATGAATGGAAATATACTGAACTGGATCACATGGTAGTTTTGTACCTTGTGATCCAGTGCAAGCAAACACACTGAGTTTACGAGCTGTGTTTGGGGTATCATTAATTTCACCTTGACACTGACTGCAAACCGTAACTGTATTTATAACCGTAATCTGTTTTGAATGCACCATGTTCTAGTGTGAACTAAGACTTAAAAGAAAATCCATTCAACACAACAAGTGTTGCAATCTGCAAGTGCCAGAAATACTACATTCAGTCATTTTGTATGTTGTTAATTATATGAACCTTAAGGGCTAGTTTACATTAGACGCAGTTCAGTGCATTTTTTTTTTGCATCAAAAATGCATACACAGTGTTTTTTCATGTATTCCAATGGCCCTAGTTCACACCAGTGCAGTCAGTTCCAGTCAATTTCCGTTGGAGGAAAAAAGTAGAACTTGCTGCATTTTTTGTGCACAGAACTGTACTGGAACATAGCCCTTACCCTAGGTTCACACCTAAGCATTTTCTGCAGCGTTTTGCGTTCTGCAGAAACGCAGTACAGTCCATTTAACGTGATTTCCTATGGGACATGTTCACATGTCGGCATTTTCATCTGGTGTGTTTTTTGGAAAGGGTCAGGGACTTTTTTGAATGCAAAAGGTTTTGTTTTTGGTTCATTAGACTTGAATAGAAACGCTACAGAAAATAATGCAGTGCGTTTTTTATGTGTTTTTTGCCGCATTTTTTATGTTTGAGTTTTAAATCTGCCTAGCAACAAGAAAAATTTAAAAAAAAAACCAAAAATCGCAAAACCCGCGTCAAAAACGCAATGCAGAAACCGCTTAAACGCAACTTGTGTGAACCTAGCCTTAGGGCCAGTTACATCTTTCTTACACAGGTACGTTATAATAGGGGTTAAGAGGGGTTAAGGCGCATTTTTAAAACAGGTCTACTTTAAGTTGATATTTGACTATTCAGTAGGTTAGTTGGCTGTTTTATATGCTGCTTTGAAATCTTAGATCTGTGTCTTATAATCTCTTCTATAACCATTAGGTTCACACTGGCGCGACTTGGGATCTGACTTGTGAGACCCCAAGTTGCATGACGTGAAATCCAATGTCATTAAGAGCTGTCTTAATTAGCACTACTGAAGTCGCTTTGAGTTTAGAAAAGGTTCCTGTACTACTTCAAGGTGACTTCTATCCAACTTGTGTCCATATACAGTAATACCTCGGTTCACAAACCTAATTCTTTCCATGACTCTGGTCGCGAACCAAATTGGCGAGCCGAGGCAAATTTTCCCATAGGGTTCAATGTAAATCAGGTTAATCCATTCTGACCCCTACGAACGATGTCGTTAACCGAATTTGGTCGCCAACCGAATCAAATTTTCCCATAAGGTTCAATGTAAATAAGGTTAATCCATTCTGAACTTTTTTTTTGAACCACAAAAATATGAAACAAAGTACAGTACAGTATGAAGAGTGAGAACACTAACCTTGCTTGAGACGACTTCTGGCGTGGAGGACACGAAGGCGGGTGGGAGGTGGTTATTGGTCGGAGGGAGAGTCCCCCCCTCCACGAGGAGATCTCCTTCAGGGGTTTCCTCTCTTCTTTGTCTCTTAGCTGCAGGCTCAGTTTTGGTGAAAAATCTGTCCAATGTCACTTGCCTTTTCCTGCGCTGCATAACCCTCCGAAAATGAGACTACATTATCGTTCATCAGATTCAACACTCCGTTCATTACAGTTATGTTGGGGTAGTGCTTCTGGTCATCTTCATGACCACTGTGCACTTTCTTTTTAACAACATGCTTGCTCTGCACATTCTTGTCACCTTCTTTACTGCTCCGCACTTTCTTCTTACCACCATGCTTTCTCTGAATTTTCTTTGGAGCCATACTGGATGTCTGGTACAGTATGTGCTAAAGAGCACTCAAAAAACTTTACAGCAAGTGTGCACAGGGATGTACAGTACTGTATAGTATGTGCTAAAAAGCACACCAAAAAGCTTCTCAGTACTGTAAGTATCTTCACAGTACACTTCCAGTGTCTGCCTGTGACCGCGATCTCGCCTTCAGGAAGTCAGGACCACTTGTTAGAGTAGGTAAGATGGGCGCAGCTTGTGTTCGTCAACCGAAGCGGAGTTCGCGAACCGTAGCAAATTTTTGCAAACTCTCCTGTTCGCGAACCGAGTTGTTTGTGAACAGAAGGATTGGTGAACCGAGGTATCACTGTGTTTTAATAGAAGTCGCCTCCAAGCCAGATCCTCATCTATATTGATGTGACTTGGATCTGACATTACAGGAAGATTACCCAGCTTCAAAGTAGTACTCATGTTGCCTGGCAAAGTCACGCGACTTTCCAGTAGCAGTAGTGTGAACCGAGACTAAAGGTTATTATAATTGATTTAGTGTAGGTCTGTTAGTAGCTAGTAGAAACAATGAAAGTTCTTCACTTTGTTAGGGTTTATCATGTTTAGTGTCTGAACAACCATAATATGGAATGTAAAGCCCAAACTATTATTCAACCATGATGATAAAGAAAACTCATCAGGCGTAAGGCTATTTAAGGGGAAATGATAGTTTTTTAAAAAAACCTTATTTCAGAGTTAACATCTTTATCCTTTAAACTTCAAGGAGTTTGAAACAGTGATTGCTTTACTCGGTGACGGTCGGTGACAGCCGGGTGCTGGTAGGGAATCTCCGTCTAGGACCCAGTGATTGACATCTGTAGCCTCCAATGGCGGCACGGGTAGGGCAGTGGGCGCCCCTACACAGATATGCAAATCACGTGTGCGTGTGTATGTATGTATGTATATGTGTGTGTATATATAGATATATAGATATATATCTGTATATATATCTATATACTGTATATATATTTGATTTTGCACAGCCCTGCCACTCTGTAGCAGTTGTTCTACTATAGGGCTGCTGTAAAGCAGTTAAAGTGTGTGTATTTTGTGTTTTGAAATGTTGAATAAAGAACGAAAACAGTGTGAAGTTTTAGAATACGATTTCAAAAATGTCTCTCCTTTCAAGCTGTATAAAGGATGTTCTGGAAGAAAATACAGAAAAAAAATCATTGCTTTAATTAGAATTGTGTATGCATTGCATGCTACCTCATCGATTTTATTGCTCAGTACTTTATTGATGTCTGTCATCTTTCATGTGATGCAATTGCAGAAACAGGAACAGGTATATTGCCTCTCATATGTTACTTATAGTGCTACTTGGCTCCACAGATTTATACCAAAGATAATAAAGTCTAAAGAGAATTCATAATCACTACCACAGAACAAATGAAATTATTCCCTTCATGACCTATAGTGTTATAATTGGGCTCAACCTTGAATTTCACCGCCACCCTTCAAATAAATGATCTTTGAGCCGGTGCCATTGCCTAAGGAAGGAAGCTAAGTAGTCATGAAACCTGGCAGCTAAAAACATTCATTAGCCAATAATAATATGATCTTTATTGAACCTCTGTGAGTTTTTCTGTCAAGCAATTGTGTTACAAACACAGCAAAGCCTCCAACAGCCTTTTCCTTTAGTTTGGAGTAGCAGGGAATATAGTAATCAAATAAGTAGCACACAATGGCTTTTTTTCTCGGTCCAAGCACATTTCAATCATTTTTAACAATATTTTGTTTAATGTCTCCTTTTCTAAAAATGGCAACCTCTGCATTGTTACCCAGATAGAAACATAATTAAAGGCATTTCTTTTACTGTTCCTAGGGTACATTGACAATTTTATAGTGATGAGTATATATAGATTGCCTACAAAATGCGCCCATAATGGTAAATATTAGCTATCTGTTTTTCTTTAGTATTGTATATACTAATGCACTGAATGTTCGTTATTTGCAAAATGTGCAAAAAAGGCATTTTTTCACCTTCTTTGCTAAAGTTTTAAAGGTTTGGAATAATACTTTATGCTGTCGCTATGCTCTTTATAAAACAATGTGCTGTATCACTTGGTAGAATTCATGGTCCGCTCTGGTGCAGTCATATGCTCCACAGGCTCCGGCTCCCCTGTGTCAGACAGTGGCTTCTGTAGGGGAGAGGAGGGAGTGCCGACAACATCTGAGCTGTTGGAGCCTCAGGGTGATGTCACCACTGCTGGATGTTGTTGAGAGCTCCCTCCTTTCCCCTGCAGCAGCTATTCACTGACACAGGGAACCCTGTGACCAGGCTGGAACAGGCTTAAAATAGGTAAGTGTACACATTTTTTAGATAGGTTGACCAGACCTGGCAAGCTGAGAGGTGAGAATAGTGATGTGACAAAGGGCATCTCTACAGTTACATATATCTACTGTTAGCTAAGAACAGAAATTTAAAGCCTTCGGTGTCCTTCGGATCCCCAACGTTTTTTGACTGGTCTTATTGGTCTCGATAATGAAGCTGATTCTCTGCATTAGTAGAGTATTGTATTGTGTTAGCCATCAATTCATTCAGAAAGTATGAAGCTTAAGTGGCCAACTTGAGTTTTTAAAGATAGCCTAGATCCCTTTGTCAGACTGTATACATTTTATAAAGCCTAATGAAGGGATCTGAGTTATCCCGAAAGTTTGCATCTTTAAAGTGATATTAAAGGCAATTAAAAAAAATAAATAAACATGTCATAGTTACCTGCTCGCTGCAGTGTTTTTGCATAGAGCAGGCCCGATCTTCCACTTCTTGGGTCCCCCACCGGCACTCCTGAGCCACTGCTCTCTGTGTCTATTCACATGCAGAGCTACAGCTCGGCCCTACCCTCTCTCTCCTCATTGGCACACTGGCTGTGATTGACAGCTATGGGAGCCAATGGCTTGAAGTATAATGGTTTAGGAATGTTTCCTTGACAAATATTAGGCCATTTAATTGCAGCCGTGTATCACTTCAATGCAAAAACTTTCCTGAGTAGTGCTGCTGACCATGTATACAGTCTACGTATTTTCCAGTGGCTACTGCCAGCAGGATAACATACCATGCCCCAAAGCATGAATGTGATGATATTGATTATGATGATGATAGTGATTATGGTTCTACAAACAGGATAGTGATGTCAATGTACTCCAGTGACCTCAGATCTTAGTTCAACAATGCACTTCTGTAATGTAACGAAACTGAAAGGAGCATAACATGAATGCATGGTTTACAAATCTGAAGGGACTTTTCTGAAAGTGAAATGGGGGTCCTACCTAGTACTAGAAATGTGTACCTAATAATATAATAGACATTCACTCAGCATTCAAATAAATTAATCCAAAAAGAGAATATTCCCTCATTTTTCAACTACCTATGTGTGCAACAACAAAAAAATCCCCATATATTTCTAAACGTGAACTACCAGAAAATCATAAAGTCCAAAGTCCCAATAATCAGAACAAAATCATAAAAGTCCAGTGTCTCAATAATCAAAATAATGAAACCAAAAAGTTATGAATCTTGCAACGTTGATTGTGTTCAGTGAATTATGTGAAAAACCTCAAAGAAAAAGAAACTCACAATAGTGCATTACCGTAATAGAATCAGAAGAAAAAAAAAAAAAAAAAAAATATCTTATATGTATACGCTTACATGCACACACAAATGTGTATCATAGAATTGTGCCACACTAAGTGATAGTGACACACTAGTGAAAACCTTCCAAACAATTAATAAAAATACTTGTGCTCAAAAAACTCTGAAATCCTGAAGTGAAACACTCAGTGAAATTGCTATCCACACGTGACATATTTTTAATATATGTGATAATATTGTTCATATTTTTTAAGGCATTTCAACAGCTAGATTTCAGCCCTCAGTGGCCTCCTCTTCCCCTTGAAATCTCATCCCATCTTGCCACCTCACTCCCACTCCCATCGCATCCCTTCCTGGCCACAGCACTCGGTTTACAGCACATCTCTCCCCACCAACCTAACCCCATGCTCACACCACCTCCCCCCCCCCACACACACACCTCACCCCTGCTTACAGTGGATTGCTCCCTGTCTACCTACCTTCAGGTCACAGACCATCTCTCACCATCCTTCTGAGATGCTGAGATGCTCCATCTTACCTACCACCCTCCTTCCCTTAAAATGCTGCCCATTCACCCCACCCTTCCCGCTTACACTGAATAGCCACCCAGCACTCACTCATAGCAAATCTGCTCAGCAAATCAGCTCCTCTCCAAATGTAGCCAATCTGAAACAGGAACACATGTCCTACTAATGTGCTAAATAAGAACTCCAGGAAGTGGTGTTATAATGACTCTGGAGTTAAATCTAATGTGTTATTTGCACTTCCCTCCACCATGTACTGTATGCGATTTGAAAAATGTGGATTATTGCTGTGCTCACATTTCTGTAAATCTGAGGCTCAATACTAGAATTAAAACAAACAAAATTGTACAAAAATTCAGATGCAGCCTACTTTTCAGAACTCTGTATCTGACAAAGGAGACTTTGCTCCTTGGACACCTTCAACACTATTTTATGCAGTTCTTTGTTTTGATAACAATTTTTATTTCATACAAGAAACATGCTAAAATAAACTTATATAATTATATAAAAATGGATTTAATGAAGTTTAGGCATTGTGAACTACAGAACAGCCTAAGGTCTTATCCAGTTAAAATGTTTAAACAGGCTAAGGACCTCAAGCCTTACAATGAAACACCAGTTTGACATATCTGGTTAGTAAACTGTCAGCTACAGTAGTAAACGGGAACTGAAAACTAATTTAATAGAGCCAGAGTAATATTCTGTAGCAAATGAGGATCAATAGTAACTGCAGATAAAATTGAAATATTCTTCCTGAGTTCTGAACATTGCTCTTGAGCATGATGTACAAAGATTGGAGATATTTGCTGACTCTGGATTACATACACCATCACTAATTTTCATCACAACAAGGCACATATACATAACCCTTTTAAAGTGCTTAGTAAAACCTCCCAATATTAAAGCCTTATCATATTTTGTAGTAATAGCATGCCTCCTGCAGTTTAGTCATACCTTCATGACCACTACTTTGTGTTTCCTTCAGTTGTCATTTTGATAAGAGTTGTGTTTTACAAGAAAACTCTACTAGTTCTGTTTGTATTACAGCTGAACGTAAGGAATACATCCTGTGCAATTTCAGTAAAACAAAACAAAAAAGTAAAGAAAACAAAATCACATACTGCATATGTCATTCTCATGGATTTTGATTAGCTATGCTGCTAAGCAAGAATTAAAATGGCACTCCATGCAAGGAAAAATATCAAGATGTCAATTATATGCCCTGTATATATTTTCAAGCTATTTCTTAAAGCTTAATCAATACCATTTCCCCTTTCATATCTTTGTAAATAGTACACTAAAGGTAAAAAATGCTATTTTATTTTTGCTTTCTTGGTCATATCATCTCCTTCAGCCTATTGCTGGGAGAACATAAGATAAGCAACACATTGATAAGATCATACATTTTACTTTCTCTTTCTTTAAAGTTAGTTTAACTATGGGCAAAATAAAACTACAGTATATGCTGTAATCTGCAGAAAATAACACAGCCGTTTTTGTTTTTCTGAGATCCCTTATAACATCATTTTATAATTTGATCCTGCCAGTAAATCCATTGTTTCCACCTTCTTGCAATAGGGTGACACCCCTGTTCTTTCTGAAGTGAAAACACACAGCTGTGTTGTCAGCCTGTGGACATGACAGTCTTAAAGTGATACTAAACACACACTGTGAATTTTACATTATCCCTTCTCTTTCTGTATATGGATAATGGCACTGTAATTAGTTTAATAATATAACCAAAAACGGTACCAACCAGCTTTTTCCCAATTGATATACAGCTGTTACACGACTCACCTCTTTCCCAGCCTATCTGTAGGGAAACAGTGGTAGGAGGAGCTTTAAGTCCTCTGCTACTGGTCACTTGTTAAAAAAAAAACAGCTTTTGGGATACAGAGTGAAAAAAATTATTAATAAACTGTTTTAAATTGTCATACAAATATAAATATTTGAAATCAATTCTTATTTTTTTAACATGGTGTGGACAGATTTCTGCCAGTCACAGGCTGTGCCACGCCCCTCCAGCCTATGTTTTAGAATAACAGGGAGGTGATGCATCCATTAATCAAGATGTAATATTCCACCACCATTGTGTTTAGCTGGTTAGTGAACATAGGGAGGGAGTGGGCTGTCACAGTGTACCACTGTGTATACGCCCACGTGTGACTCTAGTGTGACTCTAGTCACATGGGCTGCTCAGATGTGATAGGGAGGAAATGCTCAGGGAAGAAAATAAACTGTTAAACTGAGCATGTTCACTAACTGCCAACACTGCTCTGTAAAATTCCCAATTGTAGTGGGGACATGAACAGGAGGGGGAGACAGAGAACAGCAGGATCAACCAGTTTTTTTGCGGAATACAAAAAACGAATTTCATAGTGACTGAATGAGTATGAACAGCGTGTAATACAGCATTTTTTGATAGTTTTTAATGATGTGGGTTTAATGACACTTTCAATGGATATAACATTTTACATAGAGACCAACAAACCAAAATACAGCTTACATACAGTATATTAAGCAGTCTTTAACAATTTTTTTTTTCATTTAGAAAAAAAGGTGTAAGCCATGTGAATAAAAGCTGACTGTTGTAAGGACTCAAACCTAGCGTACTATAGTAATATTGTAACAGACTGGTTACAACCCTGTAACTACCACTTTTGATGGACAGCTTGGGAGAGTGGCTGAGGTGAATATGGTGAAAATTCACTTTGTAAAGAATACATTCTTCACCACATTCACTATGATAAGGGAAAATTCCCCTGCAATATGCAAAATCCCTTTGCCTTTTGTAAATCAGCTCTTATGTTTGCACGTTAGTTTAATCTGCTACTTATTCATATATATGTATCTGCTGCTTTTCCAACCCAGTATGCATCATTTGCCATTTTTAACAGCTTGATAAATAGGAGCAAAAATTGAAAGTTAAAATAAAACTTGCTTGTTTTTGCCTCCCCTTTAGGAAAAAGCCCTTAATGACATATTGTTGTACAGATCTACTCTTGAAAGGTCTGAAAGGTGTTCGCACCCCATGAATTCACAAGTTTGCTTTTTGGAATATTTTATTGGCGTTATGGCATGATGATGAAAATTTAGGCTTAATCCAAAAGGACAGATTTTAACAGTTCAGACAGCCATGAAAGTCACCTGCGATTTATAAGGAAGTGATCAATCATCAACTGAAAGAACAAATTGCTCTTAGAGTGCAAGCTACATTGTAGCAAAAAACAATAAATAATCATGCATGATTGCACAGTGCTACAGTTGCATGCAATAAACCACAATTGTATAGCTTACATCATAGAGAGTGAGTTGTTTCACCATCAGTTAGGCTATGTTCACACTAGCCTTGTGTGCAGGCGGCAGAGAGGCGTTTGGGAAGCGTTTTTACCGCTTCCCAAACGCCTCTGCCAAATCTGCACATTACAGCACATGGTGCTGTTCTAACGGGAGCGTTTGCGTCGCGTCGCGGCAAAACGGACGCCTCTGGACGAGTCAGGAGGCTTTGAAGCCTCCTATTCTCGTCTATGGTGCCGCTCCGCAAACGCCCGGCCGGCGTTTGCGGTGCGGTTGCGACGCGGTTGCGGGGCGTTTGCGGAGCGGTAACACCACTCAAACTGCATTATAGGAGTTTGTGGGGCGTTATTAACGCTCGGCAAACGCCTAGCAACCGCCGCTAAACCGCGCATGCGGCGTTTGCGGAGCATTAAAAAACGCTCCGCAAACGCCGGACCAACGCTTGCCAAACGCTATAGGGGCGTTTGGCAAGTGTTGGCAAAACAGCCTAGTGTGAACGAGCCCTTAATCTCTACTGCTTGCAATTAATTGCAGGTGATGTTAGCAGTATGACCGAGCCACTAAAAATCTCTATGTAGCTTAAGCCTTAACCTAAGAGAAAACACTCTTTATAGGCATCTATTGTGCCTAAGTAGCTAAAACTGTGTTTCCATTTCACAGCAATGTTAAAATAATTTGTAATTTCTTTTTGCTGTTTTGTTAAATTATTTGGGCTTGATGCCAAGGGACTTATACAATAATGGATGTGTAATTAGATCTTAGTCAGATGGCAGACTAAAAGCTTTCAATGAAGTTTCTTTTCTTTGAGACCAGCATGATTGGTAACAAAGGGAAAATCATGAATCCGCATGAATTCATGTAAGCTAATGTTGTAATAAGATAACTATTCCAGGCTTAAGCGGATAAAAAAACAAATGTAAATGTACAGCCACTGAGCTATTACAAGTGAGATTTAGAATAAATAATGATTTTATTTTAAAAATAAGTGCATTTTATTGCTTGAATCACTGGCCTGCACACATTTTATGTCAATTCTCAAGTGTATGAATTAAGGTACAACATTTTTAGATGATTGAAAGCTGCCTAAATCCCAAATCAAATTGTCTGCTGAATTTGATATGGCAGAGTAAGGTATTCAATTTTGTAAATGTATCTGTTTTGTTCTCTTATGCTTGTAAAACTTCTTCAATCATTGGTTATGTCTGACAGGAATTTTCTTTTTTTGTTGCTATGGGAAAACAGTAAATACATATTACTAACAACAGATCTATTTTCCTTTGGACAGTGTAGAAAGGGGTAGAACCTCAGTGAAGCCTTCATTTGCAGTCTGTGTCCCACAGGGAAGATTCCCCTCACTTCCTGACAAAAGTTACTACTTCCAATTTAGGCAGAGACAGCAAAACACATCTAGCAGTGTTAGAACCTCCATTATGTTAATATTATCATCTCTGACTTTCTGTCCCAGTGAAAAGAGCTCCCTTTACATTGTCAGAGTTGTAGAGGAACAGGAAGTGAGTTGAATTTCCTCAACGTGACAGTAGTATTTACTCTTGCCAAGTCTAGGAAGTATACTGTAAAAGTGTTAGCTTTAACCACCAAATGATGTTATACCAGAACAGAATAACCAAACATTTTGCAATAATATGTTGTGCTAAGTAAGGGATGGAGGTAAATTTGTAATGAAACTGGTCTAGAGGATATAAATATTTACATGTATATAACATTTTTGAGAGGTCCTACTAAGCTATGGAATAATGACATTTGTATTTTAATATTTTCAACACTTGGGAGCTTGAAGGGATCTCATGTCAAATATTGTTTAAACTGGTCTTATTGCCCTTTGTGATATTAAAGTGGAAGTCCAGTCAAAACATAACTTAGCTTAAATCTGCTCACACCCTACTTCTAAGCCCTATACCAACTACCCTGTAAAGCACAGGTGTCAAACTGGTGGCCCTCCAGCTGTTACCAAACTACAATTCCCAAGAGGCATTGCAAGATTGACAGTTACAAGCATTAGTCCCAAAGAGGCATGATGGGACTTGTAGTTTTGCAACAGCTGGAGGGCCACCAGTTTGACACCCCTGCTGTAAAGGAAAGATGCTTATACTTACCTAATCTAAAGGTGGTGAGGTCCAGTCATGTGTATTTGTGTAAAGCCCTGCCCAACCCAATGATATCACCTCTTTAATAAGACATAGGCCTGAGCACTTCATCATAGGAGAAGGTCACATGCAATCCCATACTTGGAAGCAGCAGGTATTTTTCACCATCTATGACAAAGAAAGAAGCAGCAGGGGACTGCTGAAGGGGTAAGTATCAATAGGCCAGAGTCTGTACAAACACTGTCACTTTTCTGAAAGAGCAAAGTGTTAGGGTCTCTTTGAACACAATTGCTGTGTTTAGAGAGTAGCATTTGTAGCTAATTAAATGCTTGGACTGGCCTGGAATTGCTTTTTAAAGTAGAACTAAAGACAAAACTTTTTTTTCATTTTGGAAAGAATAAAAGAGGGTATAACCCTTGTTCTTTTTGGCTTCTTTGTCCCATTGGGGAAATTTTCCTTCAGTTCCTTTCCCAAAACCAAAACTTGGAGTAAGAAGAAGTCCCTCCAAATTGAGGGAATCCCAGGTTATCACCAGTATTACCAGAACTACCATCCCCATTGGAAGATCACCCCTCTATAACTGTTCTGGTGTCAATCCAAAATTTTGGATCTTCTTTTACTTTCACTTTTGATGATAATAAATGGGAGAAAGAAAGGGGAGAATCTCCTTAAAGGGGGCATAACAGCAAGGAAAAATTACAGGTGTTCTAATAACTCTCTACTCTATTCCAAGCCAAAAAAAAGTTTGGCCTTTTGTTCTACATGTGCTATGTGCTGAATTATTTGTCTTGCCAAATATAACTTCAAGCTTTCATATTTGGAGTTCTAAAGCTCTGACATTTGCAGTAGGAATCCATGATTCTTTACTATGTCAAATGTCTACTTGTGGAATAGACCTTGGAGAAAATGACTGTACGATCAGTCAAAAGTATCAGTAAAATCCCCTAACTGTAGCCTTTGTAGTCCTGTTAACAATTCTGTATGTCATAGTTATGAGTACTTTACCAGTATAAAAATATATATTTTCTTAAGATTGAAATACAATTCTACCTTTCTGCTTTTAATGTTCTGGAACATTTTCAGATTCAAAATAATGTATATTTAGAAAATTATGTACTGGTTTAGCGGAAGACTTACAGTCTGCAAACAAAAAAAGGAAGGCGATTTTAACATTCAGATGATTTTGAAAGCACAACAAATGCACAGATGTATTTTGCCAGTTGAATGAAATCCATTACCATTCCCAGATGTCCTTGTGTCGAAAATTGTGTTTGTTCTAGGTTCTGAAATACATGAGAAACTTCTGCGATTGTTTCCAAAAAGTGTCAAAAATAATTAGTCCCATTGGCCTTCATTGTGACTGTGCAGATTTATGAAGTCACATAAATGTAACATCAGGCATTTCCTGGACCGAAATTAAGAAAAAAATATATATAGAACAAACGCTGTCTGATAATGTCCCAAAAGATTAATTAATACAGATTTTAAACATGTAGAGCACTGTTATTTCCACAATGCCTAATATGTGTTAAATCAATTCAGTTGTGTGTATAATACATCTAGAATCACCGAACAGCTGGAGAAGATCTAATGGACAGTGACGAGTTGTGACTTTCATCATCACAATAAAAGCAGCAGATGAAATCGTTACTACATTGACTGCACAGCTTGATAAAGGATAACCCCTAACAACTGTGAAAACATAACCTTAGAAATTTAGAGGCTGGTTCATCTGCTAAACTAGCCATATTCTTCGTACTATTTTTGGGAACTCTGATGGCAAGGTCTTGGTAGTGGAATTGCAAACTTTGTCTCCACCTGAAATCTGCATTCTCCATAACGTAAAAAAAGGAAAAGTATACCTCATGATGGCCATCGGTTGATGTTCCTCTATTCCCAAGACCGAATGTAACTTTTAGATGGAATTGTCCTGTAAAATATAACTTCTCCTGGGAAAAATTAATCTTGGTATAGTTAATAATTCCTCTTACTATCCCAACAGTGACTGTGCATAGAAGCATGTTACAGTTCTTCAGCAATCTCTCCATTTTACCTACTTTCATTTTTGCTTCCAACAATCCTTCCTTTCCCCATTGAATACAGTTAGTTTTTGTATGTGCTAAGGATCTAACCTCAGCCCAAAGAACAACACAAATAAATAATAATAATATTGGATCCAGCCAGTCAGGAAAGGATGGCTGTTAGTGCATCTAGAAAGACTGTATAAAAATCTAATTTACCTTCAAAGGTCTAATTTCCAGTTTGAGCTCTCACAGCTGTTACCAAGGGTTTGCTAGAGAGATGTGACCTGAGAGGGTAAAGAGTAACTCCACCTTTGTTGAGGTGAAATAAAACCCATTCCCTACTGGCTGATCTATGTATATTTCAATACTTTTAATAAACTTTGTAGCAGAGTCCTACCTGTTTCTGTATGTTCCACTATGTCCTTAGAATACTGATTCCTGAATGGAATTGTCTGTTTTCAACATAATCAGCTGATGCACTTTCAGAATTCAAATGAGCAAATTTGCAGAATCTGCAGCCCATTATAAGTAAATAACCCTTAGGGAGTGTCTCCCAAAAATATTCTTTCAATTGCAGAGGATGCCTAAAAGTTGACCTAGTATCTTTGTGCAGACTTGTGGAAAAATTAGTGAGCCAATCACACAAAAAGTCAATATACAGAACTTCCGCAGAAATGTCATTTTCTGTGTACAAAAGGCCTTCGGGTTGCCATATTGTACTGAATTTTACAGAAAATTACAGCGCTGCAGACTGAAAAGGAAATGTAATTTTTAATAACATAGAAGCAGCATTAAACCCTAAACCAAAAATGTAATATGTTACAGCTTACCAATCATTTGTTGTGGTGGTTGCATCAGGTTTTCTTTTTTAGGCTTTTTCCCTTCTGTATTCACCCTGCAATCTAGCCAGTAACACACCCAGGGGCGGACTGACCATTTGGAAACTGCCCGAGGGCCCGGGGTCAGTTGGGGGCCCATGAGATGCACCTGGTACCTTTTTCATAGGCTTTTTTGAGTTTGGGCAAGGACACAGGGGCCCCATGATCCCCTATTGCCCGGGGCCCCATGAGTTGTCAGTCCGCCCCTGAACACACCTCATGTACTAGAGTGCCCTCACTCTGGATTAAGCAGCACAGGGGCACAGAAGACAGCAGCATTGTCAGTCTGGGGGGAGGGGAGTGTTTGATGTACTAGCAGAATTAGATACACTAACAAATTGAAGCCAGACTCCAGGTAATATTGAATAAGCAGTTACAGCAAATATTTTTCTTTTCCTTTTTGGGATAAATGTTTTACATAAATAAAAGCTGATCATTGTAAACACCCCTGTCAGTGCTAAATGTTGCTGGAGAGCTTCTTCTTTGAAAAACAACAGTCTTACTGACTGAAAATAAAAATCGAAGAAAGAAAGCTTTTATACTGTATATAGCTTCTGTGACCTCACTAACTATGCATAATTAGAAGGAATGGTAGGAGCAATGGCATATTTAAGTTAATATGTGCTTTGTGATATACACTGTACTGTCCTATTAAGAATGCAAATTGGCCTGCAAACTATTCATTAGAACATTTGTTCAGTACATCATTTTGAAAGCATTCAGAAAATGTTTTCTTTCACCATTATCAGGATTACATTAAAAGTAGCAATACTCTACTGCACAGTATCAATGAATGCAGTGTGTCTTTTTTTGTCATGTTAATAATTTAAGCACTGCATTCTGTTTACAGTTAGACACATCCATTCCTACTTTTGTTTTGCCCTTGTTCAGCATGTCATGTAAAGTGTACCTAAATTTAATTTTGTAATGGATAAAATAGGGATGTTTAGATGTTTACTGCTGTCTATGCCCCCACTGATTAGCTTCACCCTATTTTTGTGTGCTTTTGACCATTGTTGGGACTGGAAGCGAGAAGAAAATCCCAAATTTTGAGTTGCTAAATGAGGACATTTGTTCTGATGCTGCATCTGTCCCCTGCCGCTTCTAAGACTGAGAATGGAACAATCAAAGACCGCTGATCACACAGTTCTAAGCTTTCAGTGAGCAGAGAGCCAGTGACTGCCAGGCTGTGGAGGGGGCAGGAGCAGCTGGCTCTGGCTCTCAGCAGCTCATTGAAAGGCTAAGGCAGCTGCCGATCCAGGCATCTGGGTGGATCCTGACTTTTAACGTCGGGATCTTTCCAGAGTCTGGATTGACTGAGTGACTTTACCACACTATCGGCTGAAAATGGGTCACAGGAGTGCAGAGCGAACTGCACTCCTGTGATCCATAGATGTAGGGCCAAAATAGCTTTGGCCATATTTCTCCTTTAATGTAATATACACATTTCATGTAAATAATCATGCAAAAACCAATGCCAATATTTGAAGTGCATGCAAAATAGACATATATGTGGA
This sequence comes from Staurois parvus, assembly GCF_062004578.1. Lineage (NCBI taxonomy): Eukaryota > Metazoa > Chordata > Amphibia > Anura > Ranidae > Staurois > Staurois parvus. The sequence goes on along the minus strand of NW_028317855.1, from coordinate 9,343,796 downwards.
ATGTTTTTAAAAAGCCTGACTAAACGGCATGGATCCTCACTACATAATAATTGCTTATTCCTGCTATATGTTTAATGATTGATAGCTAACCTTTTTCCTTACCTAACAGCATATTGGCATGTTTTCTTCTGAAAGTATATCTCTTTGCCATGACATATGAGTACTTTGGCTTATCAATTTATGATATGACTACTGTAATGTAGCTAGCAGTCTTACCTTGCTGCGCTGAGGTTCAGTTTCCACCTGGGACTCTATCTGCATGGAGCTTGTAAGTTTTGCCTGTTTATTATGCAGGTTTCTTGTAGGAGCTCGAATTTTCTCCAACAATTGAAAAAACCTGTAAGTAGGTTAACTGGCCTCTGACTGTGGCTACAACATGTACATATATGTATATATTTGTGCCTATATGATTGTATTATGCACCACTGGGGTAGGGATGAATGAATTGTTCTATCTGTATCACATATGAATATTATGCAAGAGCTATGTAAGTACTATAAGAAAATAAAAATGTAAATTATATGCTTACAATATCTTTAACACTAACAAAAATTATCACAATACGTTTATTTTAATTTTAAAGGTCTTTTTTAACAATTCTGTTCTTAGAAGCTTTTTTTTTTTTTGACCTTGATAATAACAAGCTGTATAAGAAATTCACAGAAATATTAGGTCACAAAGTGTTGTACAGTGCCTATTTTATTCTGGAAGAAATTTATAACAAGAAAGTAATTAAAACAAAACTGTGTGAATGCTAATTTAATTTCTGAACAGCAAATTCTGTGTTACAAATTTACTGAGAAAAAGCTTCTTTTTTTTTTCTTTCAAAAACAAGTCTGAATTGTTGCTAGGATGATAAATTATAGCGTGTTGGTTGTTTGACTGAATGGCATTAATCTGTTCCTATTTTGGTGACTTCCTGACTTCACCAAGAGATTTGCCATGAAACATGACTGTGCTTGGCAAAGGAAGAACACATTTTAGCTGTTGTAATGGCTTCCTCGGCTGGCTCCAAGGCATTTAGTTCCACTTGTCTAAAGGAGAAGACTCTTGATACCTTGTGTGATTTTCTAAAGAGTCATCCAAAAAAAAAACTGTGTTCAAATTCAAATCCACAGAACATATCCATTAAAATAGCAAGGGCATGGTATTCATATGCAGATTTGTATGGCTTTGCCAGTTGGCTACAGTAAGATACTGCAAAGAGGGAATAGTATACATTCGGTTTCCAGTCCTTTTATTTTTAATGATATTTTTTTCTAAGAAAGGCTGTCATGGTTTATAGTACTTCAATTTATTGAGATGCACAGAATAGGTCTAAAGGAATCTAAGTTCATTTCATAATAAATCATTTGTGATCTGTCCTTGCCATAAAATATTCAGTTCACGTGCTATCACTGTAAAGCAAGCGTTATGTGTTCATAATATATGTCTAGACATATATACCGTATGTAAATGCAACATTTAAAATGAAAAATTAGTGACCAGTATAAAAAGAGGAGGAAAGGCAAGATTTAAACAACACCTGGTCCTTATTATACCCTGGATACTGGTGGGTACTGTGAAGCACTGTCAATGCATCGTAAATAATGCATCACGTTGTTTACTTTTTTTATTCAACTTTATTGAAATGTCATAAAGTGACATTTTATTAATCTTTATTAACTTCAGTGGGTTATGATGTGGTGTCAGAAAAAAGAAACATGGGAAGCGCATGGCATACCGCAATTAATCTCATTTTGGTGAATGGCTAGTGAATGTATGGCAAATCTCAGTGTCAATGTTGACTGCTTTCTTGGGGAGTAGTATAAACAGAAATACAGTGCTGTGGCCTTAATTAAGCACATCCAACATGGAAGAAGTCAAGATGCCAAAGTGAGCTCTTCCCACCCCCAGAGCTGGAATATATGTTGTTATGACAGCTGCATGAAGCCATAGTTAAACCAGTGTTAACCAGTGCAATTTAGTTACAATCTTCATAGTAAAACAGAGCTAGGTTTATTAGCATAATTATATATATTATACAATGTGTTTTTTCAATAGGGATCTAATGTAACTTATTACTCATCAAAAGTGCAAATTGCATTTTGCATTGTGGTGTACTTTACTGCACATGCTTTGGCAACTATTGTACGGTTATGTTAAAATATTATTCTGAAGGGTGGCACTGCAGCGTGATGCACATGGTACTGTGCATGAAATGGTATTATGATAAAGTATGGTTAAACCAGGGATTAACAATTTTGCTTTGAATCTAGGAGCCAGCCAAAAAAATTAGGAGTCAGTTTTTTTTAACTAACACAGTGCAGGGGAGCATGGTTCGGGGAGAACCTCCATATTTGCCCTCCCAGAACTAGCCGACTGCACTGTAGTTGTCATTCGACTATAACACAGTTGGCAACTAGGAATAGGCTGATAAAATCCCAGGTGCCAGGACACAGTTTCTGGTCACCATGGCGATCTGGTGCCTGGAATTTATCAATCCCTGAGTTAAACATGTGTTTGAATGTGTATGGTAAAACATGTCAGTATGAATGGGCCCTTAAAGGGACTATCATGGGAAAAATATGGGATCTACAGGCCTTCTTTTTAAATACTAGATGCCTGGCTGTGTCTGACTTCAGTATTTATCAGTCATAGTTTCAGAACAAGTATACTGTAATTGAGTGTCAGGAAAATGTCTCTTTATTCTTGTCATCGATTCAAACCTCATGGAAATCACAATGACAGCCAGAAAACTAGCAATCTCAAAGGAGAGTTCAGTAATGGCAACCTTTATTAATCTCTAAATTCAGTGTCCTTTTAAGGAAACCTATACTAAGATACATTTTTAAGTTTATCATATTTTCCTACTAAAAATAATTGTTCCCTGGTTGTCTCAAGTATTGTTACTGACCCAGAACAAATAAGTAAAGAAGTCAGAAAAAATCCAGCCTTTCAGATATACATACCGTACCTGTTTCAGGTAAATGTTTTACAACGTATGAAAGCCTTTAAATCAGCATGACATTCAGGCAACTTGTATTATTGGCAGCCTATTTATTTTCTCAGCATTTAGGTTATGTGCTGTTGTGTTAATTTGATCCACCTATGTTTACTTTCAGCCTTTTAGTGTTTGATGACATGGAGACAGATAGAGATGGGAGTCTGAAGATAGATTATTGATATATTTGAAGAAATGTGTTTCCACTATATACATTTCTACACGGCTTATGTACCATAACAGTGGAAAATAAAAGCGTTTCCGTGTTCCACTATTCAGGCTTCTAATCAATTTGTAGCACTAAAACAATATTTTTATAACGCACAATATTAAGCATAACTGGACTTTCAATATAGGCAAAATGTATTGATTTTGCACTGTTTGATGACTCATGAAGTTGCCTGCTGATTTCTCCTTGGGTTGTCATTGATTGTATAGCTGTTGTGAGCTAGAGCTGTGCATGAAACAGCAGATCAGGAATACCTATCAGTCAAACTGTCAGAAAGAGAATCACTCAACTGCCCATTTAACAGATTGTTTGACTGATGAATTGTCATTAAAAATAGTTTCATGAAAAGGATTGCTTATTGCCTCTGTGTGTTTTCTTCCTTAATCTAGAAATAGCAGTGTTACCAGTCTAATTCCCTGATGTTAATGAATAAATACATGACTGCTATATTGTAGGGAAAATTTTCTTTGTTTATATTGCCACAAAACTAGAGGATACCCAGAAAAACAGTTTTTTGTTTAAATGGCTCAAAGGCTATTGTTCTTTCTCTCCAGAGCTGGTGTGCCACAGTTGTAAGAATCTCTGAGGGCATAGACATACATGAGCTGAAATACTAAAGGCAAATAGACTGTTCACTGTGCAAAGGAGGGAGTGTATCTCCAGCAAGGGAGGAATCCCCAGAGCTTAAGATGAGAAATTATGGGGGTTTTTTTTCACTTTCCTTGCACGTGATTGGGTATTCTTTGCAAAGTGACATTTCACCACATTCACTAAGCTGTGGTGAAAATTCCTTTCCAAAATGAGCCTTTCCTTACAAAGTGAACAGCCTATTTGCTGGTGATCGTGAATGGTAAAAAGCTAATGTGGTGCCAATATTCAAAAAGTGCTGAGATACAGTGGGGCAAAAAAGTATTTAGTCAGCCACCAATTGTGCAAGTTCTCCCACTTAAAAAGATGAGAGAGGCCTGTAATTGGCATCATAGGTAGACCTCAACTATGAGAGACAAAATGAGAAAAAAAATCCAGACAATCACATTGGCTGATTTGGAAAGAATTTATTTGCAAATTATGGTGGAAAATAAGTATTTGGTCACCTACAAACAAGCAAGATTTCTGTCTCTCACAGACCTGTACCTTCTTCTTTAAGAGGCTCCTCTGTCCTGCACTCATTACCTGTATCAATGGCACCTGTTTGAACTTGTTATCAGTATAAAAGACACCTGTCCACAAACTCAAACAGTCACACTTCAAACTCCACTATGGTGAAGACCAAAGAGCTGTCTAAGGACTCCAGAAACAAAATTGTAGACCTGCAGCAGACTGCGAAGACTGAATCTGCAATAGACAAGCAGCTTGGTGTGAACAAATCAACTGTGGGAGCAATAATTAGAAAACAGAAGACATACAAGACCACTGATAATCTCACTCGATCTGGGGCTCCACGCAAGATCTCACCCCGTGGGGTCAAAATGATCACAAGAACGGTGAGCAAAAATCCCAGGACCACACGGGGGGACCTAGTGAATGACCTGCAGAGAGCTGGGACCAACGTAACAAAGGCTACCATCAGTAACACACTACGCCGCCAGGGACTCAGATCCTGCAGTGCCATACGTGTCCCCCTGCTTAAGCCAGTACATGTCCGGGCCCGTCTGAAGTTTGCTAGAGAGCATTTGGATGATCCAGAAGAGGATTGGGAGAATGTCACATGGTCAGATGAAACCAAAATAGAACTGTTTGGTAGAAACACAACTCGTCGTGTTTGGAGGAGAGAGAATGCTGAGTTGCATCCAAAGAACACCATACCTACTGTGAAGCATGGGGGTGGCAACTTCATGCTTTGGGGCTGTTTCTCCGCAAAGGGACCAGGACGACTGATCCATGTACAGGACAGAATGAATGGGGCCATGTATCGTGAGATTTTGAGTGCAAACCTCCTTCCATCAGCAAGGGCATTGAGGATGAAACGTGGCTGGGTCTTCGAACATGACAATGATCCCAAACATACCGCCTGGGCAATGAAGGAGTGGCTTCGTAAGAAGCATTTCAAGGTCCTGGAGTGGCCTAGCCAGTCTCCAGATCTCAACCCCATAGAAAACCTTTGGAGGGAGTTGAAAGTCCGTGTTGCCCAGCGACAGCCCCAAAACATCACTGCTCTAGAGGAGATCTGCATGGAGGAATGGGCCAACATACCAGCAACAGTGTGTGCCAACCTTGTGAAGACTTACAGGAAAAGTTTGTTATATATCCTTTGTTGGCAATGACAGAGGTCAAAGTATTGAGATGAACTTTTGATATTGGCCAAATACTTATTTTCCACCATAATTTGCAAATAAATTCTTTCCAAATCAGCCAATGTGATTGTCTGGATTTTTTTTCTCATTTTGTCTCTCATAGTTGAGGTCTACCTATGATGCCAATTACAGGCCTCTCTCATCTTTTTAAGTGGGAGAACTTGCACAATTGGTGGCTGACTAAATACTTTTTTGCCCCACTGTATATACCTGAAAATGACAGGCCAGTCAGCCTAACATCAATAGTATGCAAACTATTGGAGGGGATGATAAGGGACCTTATGCAAAAACTTGCTGCTCTTGCAGGCCAACTTTTTGACATTATAGGAGGAGGTGAGCTGTAATTTGGGTAGAAAAAGACCTGTGGGTGTGGTGTATCTGGACTTCTCCAAAGCATTTGATGCAGTACCCCAGAACTAATTAATTTACAAATGGAGGTCTGTTTACATTCACAATAGTGCATGTACCTGAATAGAACACTGGTTAACAGGAGCACACCCAAAGGGTGGTGATAAATAGTGTATCTTCTGAAAGGTGTGGAGTTGTAAGTGGGGCTCTCCAAGGCTCTGTCCTGGCACCAATTCTGTTTAACTTGTGCATAAACAATACAGAGGTTGTAAATAGTTCAAACTCAGTGTTTGCTGATGATACAAAGCTAAGCAGGGTAATAACTTCACAGCCACAGCAGGATATAGCAACTTTTTGCATTCTGTTCTGGATTCAGTTCCCCCCAGCTCCTCCTTATAATTACCTGTGCTCCATCTCGATCCAGCGATTGTGCATGAGAGCAGCGGCTTTCTTTGGTGTCTCGCTCCTCATTGGCTCACACAGCAGCAGGAGTCATTGGCTTCTGCTGCTGTCAATCACAGTCAGTGGGCCAGTGAGGAAAGAGTGGGGGGCAGGGCAAGCTGAACTCTGTGTGAATGGACACACCGAGTGTGGCTTGGGAGCAAGCCTGCCGAGTGCCCCCATAGGAAGAGGCTTGCTTTGAAGGCACTCTGAAGGGGGGAGGAGCCAGGACCGCCAGCGGGGGACCCAAAAAGAAGAGGAAATTATTTTGTTTAGAATCACTTTAATATTGAAAAATGTAAAGTAATGAACTTACAGTAGGGTCTAAAAATATGGATGCAAGTTACTTGCTGGGGGACCTCTGGGGGAATCAAGCATGGAAAAGGATCTGGGGGTCTTAGTTGATCACATGCTCAGCAATGACATTCAGTGCCAAGCTGCAGCAAGCAAAACTAGCAGACTTTTAATATGCTTTAAAAAGGGTTTGTACTCAACAGATAAAACTATAATTCTTCCACTTTACAAAACTCTAGTTTGGCTACATCTTGAGTATGCCATCCAGTTCTGATCACCAGTCCTCAGGAAGCATCTGCTGGAACTTGAGAGAGTTCAGAGAAGTGCAACAATGCTAATAAGGAGGCTGGAGGGCCTCAGTTATGAGGAACATCTACAAACATTACTTATTCTCCCTGGAGAAGAGATGCTTAGAGTGCTCATTCTATGCATGAAGATAACAAAACTGTATGCAGAAGGCCCCCCAATACTTACCTGAGCCCCCTCTCGATCCAGCTATGTGCAAGAGAGCAGTGGCTGTCCCGTGACTCTCCCTCTTCATTGGCTGAAACAGCAGCAGGAGCCATTGGCTCCCACTACTGTCAATCACAGCCAGTGAGCCAATGAGGAGAGAACGGGGGCGCTGCAATATTTTAACAATTGCGTGGTCATTCAACACTGTACATAACTGAAATGTATGTCCTTTTTTCCCCCACGAATAGAGGTTTCTTTCGGTAGTATGTGATCACATCTGCGTTTTTTTTGCACTATAAACATAAAAAGACTGACAATTTTGAAAAAAAAAACCAATATTTTTGACTTTTTGCTATTAAACATATCCAATAAAATAATTTACAAAAATGAAATTTTGTCATTTAGGCCAAAATGTCTTCTGCTACATGTCTTTGCTAAAAAAAATACGTGTAAATGATTTGGTTTACGTGAAAGTTATAGTGTCTAAAACTGAAGGTGTATATATACTGGAATTAAAATTATTTTTTTTATACTAGTTATGGCGGCGATCAGCGACTTATAGCGGGACTGTGGTGGGCATTCTGACACTGGGGGAAACTGACTAACTGCCACTGACATCCCTAGTGACACTAATACAGTGATCAGTGCTAATAAAAAGCACTGACACTGTACTAATGACACTGGGCAGGAAGGGGTTAACTTTTGGGCAAACAAAGGGTTAAACAGCATGTCCTTGCTGGCAGGATATAGACCTGTGTGTTTACACACAGGTCTCTCCCCTGTCAGCTTTACACAGCAATCGCAGGGTGCCGGAGGGGAATCTCTGGTCAGGACCTGGTGATTGATATCCCTAGCCACCAATGGCGGTGCGGGTAGGGTGGTGTGCGCGTGCACACACGCCACTCAACCTGGAAATGCAAATCACAAATATATACGTGATTTTGCACAGCCCTGCCACCCTGTAGCAGTAGTTCTACTATAGGGCGGTGGGCAATCTGTTAATATCACTTTAAGAGGAGATATGATCACAATATACACATATCTAAATGTTGACTCTAAAGAAAACTATTAATTCTCAGATCACTTAAGAAGATGTAGCCACTCAATGAAGTTGGAAGAGAGGAAGTTTAACCTTAAACTGCATAAGGGGTTCTTTACTGTTAGAGTGGTAAGGATGCGGCACTCCCTTCCACAGCTGGTGGTGTCAGCAAGGCACACAGATAATTTAAAAAAAAAAATGTACATGGGCATCTTTTCGAATGCAATATATAGGTACATATACAGTATATGGAATGGTGATGACATAAGCACACACACACACACACGCGTTGAACTAGATGGACTGGTATCTTTATTCAGTCTTACCAATTATGTAGCTAACTATGAAATGAGCTGTCTAACTTCATAGTAACAGCATCTACACTACAGAAGATACTTACATTGGTGCAAAATCAAAACTAATGTGAACTGCTGTGAAAAATGTACATCTAAAGAAAACTCAGCAGTCAGTATTTTGACCCAGCTACAGTGCTGCCACTAAAGTGTGAATGAGCACCATTCACTCAAATGTGGTTTTTATGATGCAATTCCAAGGCATTCATAAAGCATGGCTCATTAGACTACAGAGACTATTATCTAGTAAGTATATTTTGATGACCAACTTTCACTCATCTGTGACTTGCTGCAGTGTGTTTATTCTACTGTTTCAAATATATATTATCAGTACACCCATGCACATAAATACATACAGGTGCATTCGTGCATTTTACATATCTTTGTTGATCAATCTGTTTAAACAGTCATGGCCACTGATAAGATAAAAGATGCTAGGGAAATGTTCCTTGGCAATAACCTTAATCAAACCCTTTTTGTAGCTTGTGGCGAGATCCATGCAGTGGTTTTGGCATGTTTTGGCTCATTCTTTGTTTTAATCCCTTTAAAGATTGAATACAAAATGCACTTTGATAACTGCAATTGGTTATTATAGGTAACAAAAGTATTCAGCATAGTAATTCTGTTTTTTTCCACTTAGCTTTTGTTTAGTTTTCACCACATTTGCATTCATAGTTACATAGTTAGTCTGGCTGAAAAAAGACAAAATTCCATCCAGTTCAACCATAATTCACAGCAATTTGTTCAGAAAAAGTGACAGCGATAGGGTCCCAGGACCACATGAAGATAATATACAGTAAAATACATGACAAAACATTGGAAACATCCCAGACAGCTTTGTAGTTTGCTCAAAAACTGTGTCACTGTCTGGATAGCCTTGTGGAAATGTGGAAATAAATAAAAATAGGGACAAGTAAAATAAATAAAGTTGTAAAGTGAATAATTCTATTATGTGTATTAACCATGGATTATTATACAATATTTTTTAGAAAGTTGAACTTTAACTCCCTGGGGGTATTCCCGAGTGTAGCTTGGGGTTAACGTTCAGTACCAGAAGCGGTAACCCTGAACTACACTCGGGATTACCCTGCAGAATTGCTCTGGGATCCCTCCAGAACTTACCTTGTCCTGTGCTCCCGCAATGTCCCCCCTGCAGCGTCTCCGGCCGATGCCAACATCCATCTTCCGGGTTCTGTTCCCTGTGAGCGTCAGGATGTACGGGACATATGGGGGACGGCACCGGCGGGAAATTCAAAAATTTGAAAAGTGGCATTGACTCAATACATTAAAATCCCATAGTATAACATTACTGTATCAAACATTTTTACATACATCTTGTTCCTAGTGCTTTGTCCTGTGCCATGCCTGCATTTTTAGTATTCTTTCTTTCTGGAAACTGAGAAACGTCCATGGCGCCCAAAAATTGTCCCTTTTAGGTCAAAAGTGATTTTAGGCCAGCTAGAGAACAGCGATAGTAAATTAGAACTACTTGCAGAATTGAGTGATAATGATTTGTGGGGAAATTTGTCATCATGCACTGAAAACGATTTTGCAACTAAACTCAGTGATGTGCGAACTTGGCGCTATATTTCAAATTTCAGTGTTTTTGGTTTGATTACATTATTGAATTAAATTTATTATTATATTTTTTATGATTATTATATTATAATTTATGATTTCGTGTTTCAAATTTTATCATACCCGGGATGTTTACTAGACTCTTGTTCGGACAGATTACAGTGAGTTATTTCTAAGAATTACAGGCCTACAATAAAAAAAACAACATATTTCCATGCAAAAAAAGTTTGAGCACAGATATACTGACATAATCAGACTGCTAGGGAGGTTAAACAGCCTGCTTTAGCTCAGACAATATCATTTTAAAGTGTAACGCCAGGATTTTTTTTAATTGTTAGGTTCCCCCCATTGAAAAAAAAACATTAACAATCATCACTTACCTTCTCAACACTTCAAAGCTGTCCCTATCTTGTGACCCTCTAAAGGGAAGAATTACCGACTGCTGTTACTTGTGACCCCCCCCAGCCTGTCCTTTACATGCCCCCCTAAAGGGTGCATGATCATGCAAGCTACTGATGGGAGAAGGAGGGCATGTACTCCAGGACTGAGTGGTATTCACACATCATTATGTTAGCACCATTCATTTATGGAAGAATGTCTATCCTATTGCCTCTGGAAGAAGTAGAAGAAACTGTAGTGACAACATCAGATTGGCATGAAGACTTCAGATGATGGGGAAGGTAGGTGGTGGGAAGAAATCCTGACTTTCTGCCTTCATTTGACAGAGGTTAGGATTTTGTCATTTTAAAAATCTTGAATGTTCTTATTCTGATTTCATGCTGATGACCCAACTGTGTTTGAGTTTTGGATAATAAAAAAAAGATGCTGTGACATTCTATTATAGAATTTCATAATACAGTTTACAATTTCAAGTCATTGAGCAGCAAACCATGCTTTCCACCATGGTTGTTAAAGAAACAGGTTTGCTTCAAAATGCATCCCTGTATTTTGGGGTATATACAGTTGCAAGAAAAAGTATGTGAACCCCTTGGGATTCCGTGGAGTTTTGCATGAATTGGGCATAAAATGTGCTCTGAACATCATCTAAGTCACAACAATAGAAGAACACAGTCTGCTGAACATAATACTACACAAACATTAGATGTTGCCATGGTTTCATTGCACATAACATGTAAACATTCACAGTGCAGGGAGGAAAAAGTATGTGAACCTTTGGACTTAATAACTGGTTGACCCTCCTTTGGCAGCAATAACCTCAACCAAACGTTTCCTGTAGTTGCAGATCAGACCTGCACAACGATCTGGAGTAATTTTGAACCACTCCTCTTCACAAAACTGTTTCAGTGTAGCAATATTCTTGGGATGTCTGGTGTGAATCGCTCTCTTAAGGTCATGCCACAGCATTTCAATCGGGTTGAGGTCAGGACTCTGACTGGGCCACTCCAGAAGGCGTATTCTGTGCTGTTGCAGCCATTGTTTTGTTGAATTACTTGTATGCTTTGGGTCATTGTCCTGTTGCATCACCCATCCTCTGCAGAGCTTCAGTTGGCGGACAAATGGTCGTACGTTTTCCTGCAAAATGTCTTGATAAACTCTGGAATTCATTTTCCCATCAATGACAACAATCCGTCCAGGCCCTGAGGCAGCAAAGCAGCCCCAAACCATAATGCTCCCTCCGCCATGTTTCACAGTGGGGATGAGGTTTTGATGTTGGTGTGCTGGGCCTTTTTTCTCCACACATAGTGTTGTGTGTTCTTCCCAAACAACTCAATCTTGGTTTCATCTGTCCACAGTATATTCTGCCAGTAGTGCTGTGGAACATCCAGGTGCTCTTTTGCAAACTTCAAACGTGCTGCAATATTCTTTTTGGACAGCAATGGCTTCCTCCGTGGTGTCCTCCCATGTACTCCATTCTTGTTTCATGTTTTCCTTATTGTAGATGTGTCAACAAAAATGTTACCATGTGCCAGAGATTTCTGTAGGTCTTTAGCTGACACTCTGGGATTCTTCTTTACCTCATGCAGCATTCTGCGCTGTGCTCTTGCAGTCATTTTTACAGGACGACCGCGCCTAGGGAGAGTAGCAACAGTGCTAAACTTTCTCCATTTGTAGACAGTCTGTCTTACCGTGGACACATGAACATCAAGGCTTTTGGAGATACTTTTGTAACCCTTTCCAGCTTCATGCAAGTCAACAATTCTTGATCGTAGGTCTTCTGAGAGCTCTTTTCTGCAAGGCATGGTTCACATCAGACAGTGCTTTTTGAAACCAGTAAACCCAAAACAGGTGTGTGTTTTTTAAGGGCAGGACAGCTGTCAGCAACACATCCAATATCATCACACTGATTGGAGTCAAGGTTGGCTCACTCCTGGCTCCAATTAGCTCTGGGAGAAGTCATTAAGCTAGGGCCTCACATACTTTTTCCTCCCTGCACTGTGAATGTTTACATGTTATGTGCAATTAAACCATGGCAACATCTAATGTTTGTGTAGTATTATGTTCAGCAGACTGTGTTCTTCTATTGTTGTGACTTAGATGACGTTCAGAGCACATTTTATGCCCAATTCATGCAAAACTCCACGTAATCCCAAGGGGTTCACATACTTTTTCTTGCAACTGTAGTTGTGACAACAGGAGGCTTTCGGCTCTTGGGACTCCAAACCTTGCAGCAGCTCCATCCATCTCTGCCAGCAGTGCCATTTCCACTTCAGCCTCTGCTTTCCCCAGTCAGTGGGCAAGGTGGGGATCTGAGATAACGTCTACACTGTCTCTGGACTTATTCTCCAAACCACCTGACAAGCCTCTATATCCCACAGTTGTTTTTTGTGAGTGCAACTATTGATTTTATTTTGTCCATTAAACCTCCTTATGCAAGCTACACTATGGGGTGTGTGCTACTCTCTCCTTCTTTGTTTTACCCCTGGTTCACATATATGCGGCCGTCCGGGCAGAGTTTTGCACGGGCACGAGAGCCTATTCATTTGAATGGACTCTCGTGCCCTGTGACACACAGGGAAGAAGTCCCTGCACTTCTTTGGAAACTGCAGCCCACACGGAAACCTTGGTTCCCAGTCTGATTGCGTTTTCAAGTGCGGACGGCGTGCCATTAGAAGTAACGGCACCTGCCCATGGGTCCGCAGCCCTCTGTGCAGTTGGTGTGGCTGCACAGATTTTCGCGCGGATCCGCAGCGGCACCACCCGCATAGATGTGAACCTAGCCTTGCACATTTTTACAGTGTCAGCTCAGCAGCAGCACCCTCTTAGTTATAGAAGCGGTTGAACTGGTTTTTAATCTGGGCTACCCGCTTTTAGATATTATTATATCCATATTGCTTTTTCACTGTTTGTATACAGTTGCAAGAAAAAGTTTGTGAACCCCTTGGGATTACGTGGAGTTTTGCATGAATTGGGCATAAAATGTGCTCTGACGTCATCTAAGTCACAACAATAGAAGAACACAGTCTGCTGAACATAATACTACACAAACATTAGATGTTGCCATGGTTTAATTGCACATAACATGTAAACATTCACAGTGCAGGGAGGAAAAAGTATGTGAACCTTTGGACTTAATAACTGGTTGACCCTCCTTTGGCAGCAATAACCTCAACCAAACCTTTCCTGTAGTTGCAGATCAGACCTGCACAACAATCTGGAGTAATTTTGGACCACTCCTCTTCACAAAACTGTTTCAGTGTAGCAATATTCTTGGGATGTCTGGTGTGAATCGCTCTCTTAAGGTCATGCCACAGCGTTTCAATCGGGTTGAGGTCAGGACTCTGACTGGGCCACTACAGAAGGCGTATTCTGTGCTGTTGCAGCCATTGTTTTGTTGAATTACTTGTATGCTTTGGGTCATTGTCCTGTTGCATCACCCATCCTCTGCGGAGCTTCAGTTGGCGGACAGATGGTCGTATGTTTTCCTACAAAATGTCTTGATAAACTCTGGAATTCATTTTCCCATCAATGACAACAATCCGTCCAGGCCCTGAGGCAGCAAAGCAGCCCCAAACCATGATGCTCCCTCCACCATGTTTTACAGTGGGGATGAGGTTTTGATGTTGGTGTGCTGTGCCTTTTTTTCTCCACACATAGTGTTGTGTGTTCTTTCCAAACAACTCAATCTTGTTTTCATGCGTCCACAGTATATTTTGCCAGTAGTGCTGTGGAACATCCAGGTGCTCTTTTGCAAACTTCAAACATGCTGCAATATTCTTTTTGGACAGCAATGGCTTCCTCCGTGGTGTCCTCCCATGTACTCCATTCTTGTTTAATGTTTTCCTTATTGTAGATGTGTCAACAAAAATGTTAGCATGTGCCAGAGATTTCTGTAGGTCTTTAGCTGACACTCTGGGATTCTTCTTCATGCAGCATTCTACCTCATGCAGCATTCTGCGCTGTGCTCTTTCAGTCATTTTTACAGGACGACCACGCCTAGGGAGAGTAGCAACAGTGCTAAACTTTCTCCATTTGTAGACAGTCTGTCTTACCATGGACACATGAACATCAAGGCTTTTGGAGATACTTTTGTAACCCTTTCCAGCTTCATGCAAGTCAACAATTCTTGATCGTAGGTCTTCTGAGAGCTCTTTTCTGCAAGGCATGGTTCACATCAGACAGTGCTTCTTGAAACCAGGTGTGTGTTTTTTAAGGGCAGGACAGCTGTCAGCAACACATCCAATATCATCACACTGATTGGAGTCAAGGTTGGCTCACTCCTGGCTCCAATTAGCTCTGGGAGAAGTCATTAAGCTAGGGCCTCACATACTTTTTCCTCCCTGCACTGTGAATGTTTACATGTTATGTGCAATTAAACCATGGCAGCCTCTAATGTTTGTGTAGTATTATGTTCAGCAGACTGTGTTCTTCTATTGTTGTGCCTTAGATGACGTTCAGAGCACATTTTATGCCCAATTCATGCAAAACTCCACGTAATCCCAAGGGGTTCACATACTTTTTCTTGCAACTGTATTTTTATAATTTATTAGATGTATATTGTACTCTTAGGCTATGTTCACACTTGCGTTGTGTGCAGGCGGCAGAGAGGCGTTTGGGAAGTGTTTTTACCGCTTCCCAAACACCTCTGACAATTCTGCACATTGCAGCACATGGTGCTGTTCTAACGGGAGCATTAGCGTCGCGTCAAAATGGACGCCTCTGGTCGAGTCAGGAGGCGTTGAAGACTCCTATTCTAGTCTATGGTGTGGTTGCGACGCGGTTGCGGGGCGTTTGCGGAGTGGTAACACCATTCAAACTTCATTATAGGCGTTTGTGGGGCATTTTTAACGCTCGGCATACGCCTAGCAACCGCCACTAAAGCGCGCATGCGGCATTTGCGGAGCGTTTGCCGAGCGTTAAAAAACGCTCCGCAAACGCCGGACCAACGCTTGCCAAACGCAATAGGGGAGTTTGGCAAGCGTTGGTAAAACAGTCAAGTGTGAATGAGCCCTTAGATTGGTTTATTTGTTCTCAGCCTCGTTTTTAGGATTTCATTGTTTTTTTTTCATCACACTCCAACAATCCTAATCAGGCTCTGACAATCACTTAGCTAGTGGAGAGCCTTATTGGGCATATCACAGCTATTTAAACGACAGGTGAGAGCAGTCTGTTTTCCTGTGACACTGTCCACTTTGTTTCAGGGTTGGGATGATGTTTTGATATGCATTATTTGTTTTCTTCAACCTTTGTAGTACACTACCTGCTGAAGAGAATAGAAGTCACGGACTGATGAAGGGCCAAGTCTTTAGCAATTTATTAGGAATTTATTTAGGAATCTATTGCATTTCAGCTAAATACTTTTCCAACTAAATTTGTTTGTCTGTTTTATATGAGAGGTCAAACCCACACCTGAGTTGTTTGGAACAACTGGCATGTTAAATGGAATAGATGACTGCAAGTCACCCATATTTGTATATGTCCTAGAACTTTGCATACATTTTCCAATAATGCCCTTGATGCTTTGACAATATATGTTCAAAAAGATAAGCCAGTGTAATATCTTGTTATTATTTCATGCAAAGACCTCAAAATTTCCTCGAGTTTGACAAACATGTTCTTACTGAATATGAAAGAGTGAGAAACAGCATGTCCCATAATCCATTGCGTCTTTACCATCACACATGAAATCTCTAAGTGTTCAATTACAAAGCCAGCTGTGCTATATCAAATGGGAAAGAGGTGCAGCATTGCCATCAAGTACTTTATAGAAATACAGAGAAAATCTGTTGGTGGAAACCTGTTACCAGTTTATTTAATATAGAATACTGAGAATGTTCTCTTTGCATAAGCCTGGTAATACTTAGATAAATCAGATATAGAGGAATAAGGGATATAAATAAAAACAGTTATATACCATATGTTGAAACTTTGTTACATTTGTGCTGGCTTTTTTTTTCTTTACAGATTTGTGAAGGTAAAATGACAATGGCATGCATAGGTATGCTAGCATTTGCAATTCAAAATGCTCACCCAAATATCCTTGCGCTTGGCCAGGAGGATTTTATATTCTTTTGTTTTCTGTTTATTTATTTCATTTTTGAAATACATTAAAAGCACCTCTTGCTCTTCAGTTGTTATTGGACCACAGCTATCAGCATAACAATTGTGAAATAGTCTGTTTGTGCAAAACCCATCCTAATCCTTCAATTTCTAAACTGAAAAAAATAAATAAAAAGTAAGCAACATTTCTTCCTAATATAGTAGATCGGACAGAAGTAGGCTGTGTTCTCTCCATAGCACCTTTTAATTATTATTCTGTGTAATCAGAATGCATCTGCAAGGCAAAGGAATACGTTTTGTTAATGTTATTCTCATTCTATTGATGGTAACTTCAAAAAGACCTGTTTGTTCTTCAGAAGTTTTAAGCAAAACTTGTAGCGCGAGAATTCTTTAGAAGGCTTATGTTTTATCATGAGACAGTTTTTTTTATTAAGCTCATATTACAGTTTCTCCTTGACCATTTTTTTACTGCTCTGGTTTATCAGATCTTTAAACACTTTTTAGTGTAACCTAATTTAAGCAAAATAATTTTATGTTTCCTAATTTAAAATTTCTCATCAATTTTCATATGTTGATTATATACTGTATGTATGTATGTATATAAAAATAAATTATATGAATACATTATTATTATTTATTTTGTGTTACTACTTCTACTTTGTAATATATAAATATATATATATATATATATATATATATATATATATATATATATAGTATAGTTTTGGTACAATTGGAATGTATTCTATAAGAATTTAATTTTTTTGCTGTTATAATATTAATGAGTTGGAAATGCATTATGACTCACTGGTGCTCAGTCTTAAAGCCTGTGTGCATCTGAGTGCCTGCTGTGTGTTAGTGTAAAATAAGGCAGTGTTGGAATGTGTTTTAGAGGTCTTCCCACCAAGTGGCCAACCTTTTCAGCTTACTGAGACCAGCAAAGACAACATTGTTAATGGTTAATGTGGACCAAGGCATGATGCATTACCAAACATGTTTATATTTGGATGTTGGATGGCTTATTATTCACTTGAGATTTTTTTCAAAAAAGGCCTATTTTAAAATGTTTAGGAAGTAAAAAATATTAGCATGAAGGATGTTTTTATTTGTAATGTGTTCAAATACAATTGACCTTGGAGAAATAGAAATATATTTCTATTTCTATTTTTCTTGCCAGCTCTCATTTGAAATAATATTTTAAAGAAGATCTGAAACATTTGAACCTACAAAAAGCCTAATTCTATAGGCTGTTTCTTAAACTGTGTCCCTACAAAAGTAATTAGGCAAATATTTGTTTACAGCCTAATTGAACGCTCTGAACTTTTTGCTTTCAATCTTTTTTATTGAAAAATTTGAGGTACAAAGCAACAAACCGTACGGTAGCCAGATCTCTGGTGAGTCATGTCAAAAACACATAAAAGAAAAGTCATAACAATGAAAAACCAGACAAATTTGAGATACCACAATGTCTGAGGCCTGTCCGAAGCAGGACTCAGTTAATCTGGTTCTATAGGTGATTCTAAAGGGTCGACAAGTTATTTTAATTGAAATACAAAACAACTTCAAGGTATATCTCTATGAGTTGCATAGGGTACGAGTTGCAGGGCAATGCCTGGTTAGAGAAAAAGGAGAAAGGCATAACAAGACCAGTAAAAAGGAAGAAAAGAATTGGGAGCAAAAGATGAAGAGGAAAGTAGGGGGAAACCTAGAGGGTAAGAAGCAAGGCTTGCTAAACAGGTGGATCCATATAGAAGGCACCTATGGTCTCTAGAGTTCGATACGGACATAGCTGGCCCATGGACTCCAGACCTTTTCAAACCGTTTGGTAGTATCACTAACTATACAACAGTTTTACTTTTTTTTTTTTTTACCCTAAGGCAGCCAGGCTACATATACAGCAATAAAGCTCATCTTGTTCTGCTCTTTATTTAACTGGTAAGTGCTGCTGGAACGGTTAAAATACCCTGTACTTCAACAATCTGAAGAGCTGGACCATGACTATCTCACAAGAAACAGTGGGCTGGCTCTCCTGCAGTAACAAGAGTGCTGTTGGATGATGCACTGGGTGGAGGGGCGTGTTGGACTATGGGAGAGCCAAGCAACTGCTTTGTGTCTGGGTCTGACTCTCCAAATTGCTGCAGCACATGGTATTTAAACCCTTGCTGTGGTACTAACCAGTTAAATAAAAAGTAAACAAAGATTAGATTGTTTTATCGTATAAGTAGCCTGGCTGCATTACATTTATATATCATGAGGGTTCAACTGGGCCTTAATAGAAGAAGTCTGTTTCAATTTGCAGTTGAAAAGCTGATTTGCCCTGCCAAGCATAATGTTTTTTGGCGTCCTTCAGAAACATTACTTGCTTTTTCCCTAGAAAATCTCATCATTGACCCAACCTCAGAATTAATCAACACTTGTTACACAAAGAAAAAAAAAAACTTTATCTATTCCATTTAAGAAAAAAACAACTCCTTTGCTGTTGATAAATGATCCCCTTGGTTCTAAACCCACAAAAGGAAGTTTTCATGCATAAAGCTATACTTGGTAATCAATTTAATGAACAAATTAATTTGGCTTCTTGTAATGAAGTGCTTAATTAACATCCATTGTCCTTTAGTGAGATTGGTATTCCTGTAAAGCCTGCCCTATCACATTCAGCAACCACTGTCTATGTATATAAATAACCTATAATATACCATGCAGTGGAACATTTTACAATCAAATGTAAAATTTTGTGAATAAACAACAAAAAAATAATTTTATTTCCCTGGGTAGAAAAAAAAAATCCCAAACATTTTCTGAATGCCTAATATCAATTGTAGACTGAAATGCCCTTGATTAATACAAATACATGTGGTAGCAAAGTATAGCTCTGCTTTTAAGCTGTTAAGAAGAACATAAAATGATTATAGCTTGCAGTAATTGTTATTATGGGTTGGAGATGTTTCCTGAGGGATCAAGCAATCTTCTGCACTTTTCTTAAAACTGACCCTCTCACCTTGAGAAAGCAGACATGAAGGAGAGCTGCAAATACAGGACCACTGTCAGGTCAGCCTGTCGTGGCTCTGACAGGTCTCTGATATAAAACCCAATTTACTGTATAAGAAGCACATCCATTATCCTCCTGATTTTAAAATAGAACATACATCAGCAAAATGATAAAAGTGTTTAAGAATTATGAAAGTCAAGGACTATGTCATATTGGAAAGTTTTTTTGCTTATTACAGATTCAAATTACGCTAAACCTTAATAACATTCTTCTTTCTTCATATTTCATGTAAGTGCTTAGCAGCACAGAAAATGAATTGCTCATCCAAATTTATCCTGCAACAGCCATTAGTTTAAATATATTGCTGTTGGTTCCTTCCCGCAGAATGTAAAAACAGTTCACTCATATGTTATAAATATGCTACTTAATTATGTTTTGTTTTATATGGTGTTTTATCCAGGGAGGTTTTACTGGATATTCACTTGCCTGGATGTTCTAATAAATTGTGTTTAGATTTATCTACATGTTTATATGTGGCAAGAGGAATCTTTGTGATTTATTTTCAATGTTAATATACAGTCATTTTATACAGACTAATGAGATGAAGGTACAATATACTGCAAAAAATAAGGGATTACAGATCTGACAGCATCCTGGAATCCTGAGTGACATGATTCAACAAATACAGTCATATCCATATTTGGTTAATGATGTCACCCAGGATGCCTTGCACTTTTGCACAGTTTACATTACCGCAGCACTGAAGATCTGCCATTTCTGATGAGAGCAGCAGCAGAGCAGTATGGGCAGTCCCGACAGCATGTCAACGTAGTCGGGAGCTGTTCATCACGATTGGTGTGGATTTACATTGTTGGACAACCTGAATGAAGGATTTACATTTCGGGATATTGTTTATTTTTTAAATTAAGTTTACCCGTACGTCGCAGTTCTTTTGTCAACACAGAGGGGCTCGCAACCCTACCTCCTCCCATGTCTGCTGTGTCCACCGGACACAGCAGAATGAGAATCTCAGTAATCGGGACCCGGTGATCATGTGATTACTATGCGATCACATGATCGCAATGACAACAAAGTTTGTATGAATCAATCTGATTCATAAAAGCTTTGCTTCTGTTCCTGGAGAGCTGTGATTGGTCCACAGTTCTCACATGACACATGGCCCAATCACAGCACCCTGTACCATGTGACAAGCTGGAGCCAATCACAGATCACTATTATTTTACACTGTCATAACCTTAACTCATTCATGACAGTTTATTGCTCATGCAATGCAAAGTGTAAAAAAAGAAAAAAATATCCCTGATCACCCCCCCCCAGAGTAGTATAATGCTACTATGGTAACATTGCATTACTCTGATGAAATTAATTAAAAAAAATAAAAATGTTTACAAAAAATAAAAAGTGTTTAAAAAAAAATTGAAATAACTTTTTTTTTTTTAAACTACTTTCCACCTGCCCACCAACAATGTGCGGATGAGTGGCAGCTCTGGGCAAAGTGAAGTAATTTTATATCACTTTCTATTCCCGGGTGTGCATGCGCCCCCTGCTACCCACTATGCTGTCCAGGGAGATAAGAACGAACACAGCACTGAGTAAAAGCAAAGCACTACATTTTACACGCACATGTTAGATTAGCACATTTAACTCTTTGATCACCACTATTAACCCTTTGATCACACAGTCACCCAGCCAGTGCCATTAGTACAGTGTCAGTATATGGAATTTTTCACTGATCCCTGTACTACTGCCACTAGCGACATCAGGAAGCATCAGGGTTAGTTAGCACCCCTCCCAGCCAGGATCAGATAGCGTTAGATTGCCCGCACACTATTGCACTCATGCTATAGGTTGCTGATCACCACCATTACTAGTATAGTGTTTGTACCAGAGGCGGACTGACCATTTGGAAACTCGGGCACCTCCCGAGGGCCCGGGGTCAGTAGGGGGCCCCATAAGATGCCCCTGGTACCTTTTTCATAGGCTTTTTTGAGTTTGAGCAAGGATGCAGGGGCCCCATGATCCCCTATTGCCCGGGGGCCCCATGAGTTGTCAGTCCGCCCCTGGTTTTTACGGATCAATATATTGATCACAAACAGAACTACACTAGTGCCTCCTTTGTATAGTGTCTCCAAAAACGCAGTGTTAGCAGGATCATCCTTGTTTGCTGCCAGCACCAGCATTTATCCCCTCCGCTGTGTTTCACAGAAGATTGGTATCAATTGATTGTGAGCCAAAGCAATTTATACGCACAACAATACATCGCCGCTCACCCAAACTCAGCTCTTATCAGACAATTTGCATGGAAACCAATCACATTTTTTTAATTTAAAACCTTTTTGGGCCTAACCCTCATCATGCACATTACAAAATAGAATGAATTGCGGTCATATTGGTCCACAGACCCAATTCATGATATTGCCATGTTGTCTGCTGTTACATATACAGTGAGGAACAGAAGTATTTGAACACCCTGCGATTTTGCAAGTTCTCTTACTTAGCAAGCATGGAGGGGTCTGAAATTCACATTATAGGTGCATTCCTACTCTGAGAGACAGAATTAAAAAAAAAATTCAGGAAATCACATTGTATGATTTTTAAATCCTTTAATTACCTGAGAAAATCAGTGTTAATATTTGGTACAGAAGCCTTTGTTTGCAATTACAGAGGTCAAATGTTTCCTGTAGTTCTTGACCAGGTTTGCACACACTGCAGCAGGGATTTGGCCCAATCCTCCACACCAATCTCCTCTAGATCTGTCAGGTTTCGGGGCTGTCGCTGAGCAACACGGAGTTTCAGCTCCCTCCAAAGATGTTCTATTGGATTTAGGTCTGGAGACTGGCTAGGCCACTCCAGAACCTTGATATGCTTCTTACGGAGCCACTCCTTGGTTATCCTGGCTGTTTGCTTCGGGTCGTTGTCAGGTTGGAAGACCCAGCCATGACCCATCTTCAATGCTCTGACTGAGGGAAGGAGTTTGTTGCTCAAAATCTCACAATAAATGGCCCCATTCATCCTCTCCTTAATACAGTGCAGTCGTCCTGTCCCCTTCGCAGAAAAGCACCCCCAAAGCATGATGTTACCACCCCCCTGCTTCACAGTAGGGATGGTGTTCTTGGGATGTAACTCATCCTTCTTCTTCCTCCAAACACGACGTGTGAAGTTTAGACCAAAATGTTCTACTTTGGTCTCATCTGACCACATGACTTTCTCCCATGCCTCCTCTGGATCATCCAGATGGTCATTGGCAAACTTCAGACGGGCCTGAACATGTGATGACTTGAGCAGGGGAACCTTCTGTGCAATGCATGATTTGAAAGTGTTCTACTGACAGTGACCTTTGAAACTGTGGTCCCAGCTCTCTTCATGTCATTGACCAGCTCCTCCCTTGTAGTTCTGGGCTGATTCCTCACCTTTCTTATCATCAGTGATACCCCACAAGGTGAGATCTTGCATGGAGCCCCAGTCCGAGGGAGACTGACAGTCGTCTTTAGCCTCTTCCATTTTCTAACAATTGCTCCAACAGTTGATCTATTTTCACCAAGCTGCTTGGCAATTGCCCCGTAGCCCTTTCCAGCCTTGTGGAGGTCCACAATTTTGTCTCAGGTGTCTTTTGACAGCTCTTTGGTCTTGCCCATGGTAGTAGTTGGCGTCTGACTGACTGTGGGGTGGGCAGGTGTCTTTAAAGAGCTCAGACAGGTGCTACTAAGTTAGATTAATGAGTGGAGTAGAGTTGGCCTTTTTAAAGGCACAGTAACAGGTCTTTGAGAGCCAGAATTCTTGCTGTTTCTTAGGTGTTCAAATACTTATGTTCAGCAGTGCAAGACAAATAAATTATTTTAAAAATCATACAATGTGATTTTCTGATTTTTTTAAAAAAATTCTGTCTCTCAGAGTGGGAATGCACCTACAATGTGAATTTCAGACCCCTCCATGATTTCTAAGTAGGAGCACTTGCAAAATCGCAGGGTGTTCAAATGCTTCTGTTCCCCACTGTATGCCCAACATGGACCAGCAACATACTGGTATTTCAGTGCACTTTGAGTGGTTATAAGCGGAATTATGGCTGCAGCTACAGGCATCATAATGGTATCGTTTTTTTCAGCTGGCAGTCAGCTTTCATGTAAAAACAATTTTAGCCGCTAATTAGCCACTGGATTGCTTTTACAAGCACCGTGAAGAGACTTCCCTGCTCCCCCCACCTCCTTCCAAGGTTTTCTCTCCCGTCCCTCTGGGGAACCCAAAAATGCAGTCATTAGTTCCACTGGCTGACAATGGAGCTGATCGGAGGCTGGAAGGCCTCTAATCATCTTTACGGTCTAAGAGACCAGAATCTACAAGCATTTCATAATTTCCGGATATAAACAACGTAATTTTAAAATTGGGAAAGCATCTGATAACACCGATCTTGGTGTGATCAGATGCTTTAAGGGCAGAGGAGAGATCTAGAGTCTAATAGACCCCATATTTCTCAGAAAAGAATACCTGTTATTGCCTGTTGCCATCACAGGATATTTTCATTCCCTGTGATAACAATAAAAGTGATAAAAAAAAAGAAAGGTACAGTATAAAAATAATAAAAAAAAGCAAAACACATAATAAAAAATGTACTCCTACCCCGTGCTCGTGCACAAAGACAAACGCAAGTGGCGGTCCCATGGTGGTATGTAAATAGAAATTGCACCATGTATGTGAGGTATCACCGCAAACGTCAAGATTGAGGGCAGTAATTCTAGCACTAGACCTCCTGTGTAAACCTAAAGTGGTGACCTGTAAAGACTTTTAAAGCGTTGCCTATGAATATTACAAATTTACGTAATTTGTTGTCGTTGCACGGGCGTGTGCACTTTTAAAGCATGTCATGTTTGGTATCCATTTACTCGTAACATCATCTTTTATACCTTATCCAACCATTGAGCAATATATTGTGTTTTTGTGCATTAAAATGTGAAAAAGTGTATTTCTTCCTAAAAATTTGCGTTTGAAGAATCACTGCGAAAATACTATGTGACATACAAAATTTCAATACCCACCGTTTTATTCTCTAGCACCTCTGCTTTAAAAAAAAATATATTGTTTGGGTGTTCAAAGTAATTTTTTAGCAAAAAAACTGTTTTTTTAAGTAAACAAAAAGTGTCAGAAAAGGCAAGTGGTCTTCAAGTGGTTAGAAGAGTGGGTGATGTCTGGCATAATTCAAGAAATTATTGTAGCTCAGTGGACTTTGTAGGCACTTAGACAGAAATATAAAATCTTAGTTCTCTTTATTGTACAAATTGCATGTTACAAGGAAACAGAAACACTTATGCCTAAAAGTGATAACATATGTACCACAAATTGAAGATGGAAAAATTGCACCTCAATACATAGTTCAATTGAAATCATACCGCTCCTAGAAAACTGTATACACTATAGGGTACCAAAATAGGTCACCGATGATTGAGGTGAACTTATATAGTTGATTGAAAACAGATGTGATGTCACAATTGAGAACTAGTACAACTTCAACTGAAAAGTGGCTCTACGTGTTTCGCGACTATATGTCGCTTCCTCAGGAGTTAGGAAAAAGAGTTTTTGTTTGTTTATACATAGATGTACAATCAAAAAGTATGGACATATGTATATATTATATCATAAAGTATAAACAGATATCCCCTTACAATTACAATAAAATCACAATTGTAGTTAGTAATCGGAAGGAAATAGGATACTTCAGGATGGGTGTCCAGACATGGAGGCACATCAGGGGGCCAGGGACAGCACCATATGATAATGTTGCAATCTAATAAAAACAAGACAGCTTTCAATTCTGATAATAGTGGCTATAAGTACATTTGTTGCCAAAATGTGTGCTTGCATGAGAAAAATAAGCCAATATAATTAGGTGGTATTGGATGATCCCCAACAAACCATGGATAGTATGAGGGACTTGATGGTTTGCTAGAAAAAAGAAACAAGAAAGGGTAGGATCTAGATAGCGCTCCATATAACCCCATTTGCCAATATTAGTACAATATATATATATATATATATATATATAATGACAATAATTAATAACATACCTCAATGCATATAGGTATGTTGGTATGAGGACCTCAATATATCAGTAGTTATGATCAATCCAAACCCTACTAGGTGTGATGGAAAGAAATTATGCTTGTAGGGTGTTCGCTTCCCAGCATGAAACATACCCCATATTACCAATTGCCTGAGATCCGGCTGCCTACCGATGCCTGCCAAAGGGCAGAACGGCCACTATAGTGGCACCACAGGTGTCTTCACACTGCCTGCCCTAAATATCCCTGACCAGGGCACACATGCCACTCGGTCCTGCATGTGACATCATCTTATCTGCCCGAAAGAGCTGCGCACACACAGAGGGAACGCGGCCTCCCCAAAAGCCAAGAGCTGATACTATGGGGGACGGCGCATGTGCAGAGAGGCTGGCCACACAGGAGGCCGGACTCCCCCACCAGCATGCACACAGTTGGAGGTGGGGAGGGAACCAACTCAAACACTCCATACCAAGGCCACAGCGCATGGCAGGGGAGAGACCAACACACTGGAAGGCATGCACGTACACCCACCGGCCATGCTCTGCGGCCTTTCTGGCTGCATATCTGGACCACTCAACCAGATCTGCTCCAGTACTCCCTCTGATCAAAAACCAATGTGTTGAACAATACCATAATACAAAATTCTGTATAATCCAAACAATCCACAAATAATATCTTAAGAGCATGTACATTCTATAAACATTTCCTCCAAGATATTGATAAGAGTGCCAAAAGATCTAGACTTTTTTTATTAGCCTAAAAAGTTTATATATGTATGAAAATACAGTATATCTGCATTTTTGAGAGCATCCTCACAAGTTGCATCTTAGTGTGGTACAGCAGCTGCACTGCTTCAGACTGCAAAACCCTTCAGAAGGTGGTGAAAACCGCCCAACAAATTATTGGTGTTCAGCTTTCCACCTTGGAGGACATTTACAAAAAACGCTGTGTACAAAGGGCGAGTGGCATCATTAATGATGCCTCTCACCCTAACCATGGTCTGTTCATACTCCTTCCATTGGGCAAACGATACAGGTGTCTCAGAGTCCGTACAAATAGACTGAAAAATTGTTTTTTCCCTGTGGCTGTTAAAGCATTGAACAGCTAATCATTAGACAATATTGCATTACTGTATATTTTATTCACCATTACATTACTGAATATTTCATCCATTAATTCACTACTCATTGCACCGATTTATGGTATTACTGTATATTCCATACCCTGATTTTTGTTATATTGTTATTTATTGTAAATGGGCCATTTATGCACTTCTGGCTGGATGCTAACTGCATTTCATTGGCTCTGTACATGTACTAATCTAATAATTTATAACCAATTCCTTAATAATATCTTCCAGTTAGCACCTCATAAAAAAAGGCCTATAGGATAAAATTTCATTAATTCCTGGAAATATTCAATCTACAATGTTTCTATTTGAAGAATACTTTTATCCCAATTTCCACCATGTGGGTCCTTGGACACAAGATCCAAAACCAGAAATCTTATGTGCGTGATGTAATTCCAAATGTCCGCTAACTGGGGTCAAGATTTTACCATTTCTGGAATAATATATGTGATCTTTAATCCGTTGTCTAAATTGGTGAATTGTTTTGCCAACATAAAAAGCCCCACAAGAGCACAACATGAGATAAATAACTCCCCTTGAGAAAGCCTTACAGGTCACTTGTGGTCTATATAGACTACAGGTAATTTTGTCCCCCAAGGAAGGGGTTTTCTTGAAAACTATCTTTGGGTGTCCCTTAACATATTTAGTTATTACAGCATCCTCAAGGAGCAAGTGCCAGTGTTGCTGAGGAAGTCAACGTAATTGTGAATACTGGGCTGAAAATTTGGTAATAAATTTCACAGTTGAAGTATGTGATTGAGTCGATCGGGGCTGCTAAAGTAAAGATGTCTGTGTTCTGCCCAGGGCTCGATTGTAGTCCTTGCACAAGGTTGATTTACTATAGCCACGCATGAGCAGACACTCCCGCAAAAGCATGGCCTGCCATTTGAAATCCTCCAATTGTGTACAATTAAACGAGTGTACTATGCATAAGGTATACTCTGGATAAGGGCTGATGGATGAGTACTTGCGGCATGTAGAATGGTGTTTCCTGCTGTGGCCTTCTGATAAAGTTTGGTAAACCGGACTGTTGTCAATGTCCCTAGATTATATAAAGGTCTTGGAACGAAATGGACTCTGTATGGTAAGCATACTTGACTGACCCAGTCCCAATGACCAGAATATCGTCAATATACCTGAGCCAGCATAACGCATGGCCCAGATATGTGACAAATGATTCATCTGAAAAATCTCACGTTCCCAACCCCCCAGGTACAAATTGGCATAGGTTGGGACACAATAAGTGCCCAATGCCACGCCCTACACCTGGAGGTAGTGGGAGCCTGAAAAAGTGACCCAGTTGTGCGTAAGGATGAAATATAGAAGTTGAAGGATGAACTCATTGAACTGCCAGTGAGTTCTATCCTGTTCCATAAGGAAAGTATGCACCACCTTGATGCCATGCTCGTGAGGGATGCTGGAGTACAAAGCCTCCACATCGATGGTAACGAGTATTGCATCGGGGAATAGTTACATCCTCTATTTGTCTAAGTAAGTCCATAGTGCCACGAATGTAAGAAGGAAGCCTGGTGACATGAGGCATTAGAAAAAAATCAACTATTCGACTAGCATTCTCTGTAATTGACCCTATATCGGATACAATGGGTTTGCCTGGTGGTGATATAAGAGTAAAAAGTAGGTTCCTGTGGATGTTGACTGTTTAGATATTCATGTTTCTTTATCAATTGTACCTTCCATATATGCTGTAGCAATTAATTGTTTAAAATAATTGTTAAACATGGTTACTACATCAGGAGATATGGGCCTATACCATTGTCTGTTGTTATCATAACAAATTTTTTCAAAGCACATTTTTTCATACTGTGCATTGGTCATTAAGACTATATTTCCACCCTTATTGGCCGGTTTGATAATTATATTGGGGCGAATCTGGAGTTGGACAAATGTCTGTCTCAACGTAGGATTTAAAATGAAAGTTCAATATCGTCATACATTTAACATCACTGACCACAGTTGTGAGGAAAGCCCACATATTAGGGTTACTAGTCAAATTGGGAAATTTTTGTGACTTATTTTTAAATGTCTTTTTCTGCCTAAGTTGTCATTGAAAAGGGATCTGGGCTATGTTCCCCATTTTCCTCCAAGAGTAAAATGAGGTCCCGTTGTGTTCTAAAATCTTGCATCGTGAAATGCTTCATTTGGTCAGAAAATTCCTTTTCCTCCTTCATTCGAACTCTATCAGGGTCAAATATGTATTTAAAAGTGAGGTTTCTTGCAAAAAGGTATAGAACTTTAATGGTGTCATATTTGTCAATAGTGGCTGTAGGACAAAAACTCAAACCCAATGTTTAGAAGTTCATTGGGCAAAAGTGGATCTAACACTCAATTAGTGATCAAATCTGGGCTGGAAGGTGCTGTTGGTATAGTTGGATATAAGTTTGGTCGAATTAGATAGGCATCCAATGTCCCTTGTCTCTTTTGGTTTTGGATGTTGTGTAATTGGTAAAAAATTACTACTATTCAGAAGGTTTTGAGATGTCTGAGGTTGTCTTAAGTGTGTGTGAGGAGTAGGCGCCTGTTTGGCATAAGTTTCTAATGTTGACCCTGAAATACCAGGATAGTAGAAGCACCCCCCCCCAAATTACCCCTTTTTGGAAAATAGACAATCCAGGGTATTTTCTAAGAGGTATGGTGAGTATTTTTCAGATCTCATTTGTTGCCACAGGTTTTTGGAAGTTAAAATGTATTTATTTTTTCTTTTAGTCTTTTTCAAAACCTTGTGACAAAAGTGATATCTGCAAAATACTCACTATGCCTCTTCTCAAATTCCTTGGAGTGATATGAGGAAATATGCCCTTTGAAAGCCTGGAGGTGGTCATTGGATTTTGGGGGCATGTATGTGGCTAGGTTGCCAAAAGGTCTCTCACATGTGGTATCCCCATTCTCAGGAGAAGTAGCAGAATATGTTTTGGGGTGTTATTCCACATATAGCCATAGCATGAGTGAGCAATATATCATTTAACTGACAACTTTGTGTACAAAAAAAAATAGTCATGTTCCAAAAATTTGTGGCAAAAAATAAAATGTTCCATGGACTTAACATGCCTTTCAACAAATTCCTTGGGGTGTCTACTTTCCAAAAAAGGGTCATTTGAGGGTTTGTACTGCCCTGGCATTTTAGCAGCTCAAGCAATGTGATAGGCAGTCAGAAAGTAAAAGCTGCGTAAATTTCAGTATATATACCATAGTTTGTAGATGCTATAACTTTCACACAGAAGCCTTAATATACATATATTGGGATTTTTTTTACTAATGTCATGTAGCAGAATACATTTGGCCTAAATTTATGGCTAACTTTGAATTCACTATATATTTTTTATAACCAAAAGAAAAAAATATAGTTTTAAAAAAAAAAAATCAGTCTTTTTTCATTTATATCACAAAAAGTAAAAAACTCATTGATGATCAAATACCACCAAAAGAAAGCTCTATTTGTGTGAAAAATTACTTAAATTCTGTTTTGGGACAGCATTGCATGACCGCCAAATTACCAGTTGAAATTGCGCAGTGGCGAACAGTGGCCTGGTTATTAGGGGGGTAAATCTTCCGGAGGGCAAGTGGTTAATGGTACTGACACTTTAAGAAAAAAATTAATGGGGCCCCCCTTATATTTCATAAAAGCTTTCTATGTATGTCAGTCATGGGGATCCTCCAGCAGAAGATGTTGACCTGCTGCACCCAATGATACTCATCTTCAGGGATGGTAGGAGTTGTTGACCAAATATCTTGATAGACATCTTCCGTGACATCACCCATGATCCCCAGGCTATTTGTTTACAAACACGAGACAGCAGGGGTCTGTCATTTAGCATTAGTAGTGCTACTGATGCTAAATGACCAATCCCTCTGGTTAGATCTCCTAGCTTCTGTTGCAAACAATGTAATTTTAAAGTGGTACATTGCACTGCATCTGCAACTTTATGTACAGTTATGTAAGGACTCCAAAGACCAAAATATATTTAATATGTATTTACAATGTTTAAACATGTATATGTCTGTTTTTCTTCATCCCCTATATTGGACATGCCAATTTGTTAAAATCACAAAGTCCTCCCTGAGAAAACCTCCCCACAGGTGTTTAACCCCTTGCTTTATATACAGTATGTATGTCTAGTAGTTCAGAGGTTCCTCCCTTTGGGGTATATTGGCAGAGGTCTTCTTTCTCAATATGTCACATATATACGGGAATTTTAATTTTCCAGGTATAAAAAGGGATGTTAGAGTGATGGTACTACACACAGTAGTAAGTAGTGTGTCCTATTAATGATAGGCGGCGCACATGTCACGAGTCATTTCAGTGACCGTTAATCAAGATGGCAGACAACAGTGTTAGTGTGTGCAATGGTGGCACTATCAACAGTGAATATTACTGTCTTGTTCTGAGTAATGTGCATACATATCTGCAGAAAAAACGTCCTGGTTTGATCACTTAGGGCATCTTATTTCTCTGGGACAATGCATAAGCTCATACTGCTCATTGCACTATGAGCACATTACAGAAACTCAACTGAGCGATATTGCCACATCCTCCTTACAGCCAGGACCTTGCTGTGAGATATTTCCACTTGTTTGGACCCCTAAAAGTGTTCCTTGGAGGTCAACATTTCAGCCCTGATGACAAGTCAAGCAGGCTGTCCTAGGATGGTTCAGGGGTATTGACACATTTTTCTATGCTGAAGCTTTCCAGGTATTAGTTAAATGCTGGGATAAGTGTATAAATGTTGCAAGAGAGCATGTTGAAAAATAAATGCAGTTTCCACTCCTTGAAATTTATTCTTTTATTATATAAACTTAAAAGTCCAAGTTTGACTTGAACACCCCTCTTGTGTGTGTATTTATGTATGTATGTATGTGTATATATATATGTGTCTTCCTTAGGAGAGAGGGCAGGTTACCGTATTTCCTTTATTGCCCATACAAACTTTTAACTATGCAGATGATTTACGATGTGATTGCCTCCACCCACCCACATAAGGGGAGAAAAAAGAAAGGAGGAAATCCTCCGGGATAACTTAACCACTTCCCGTCCGGCCCATGTACATAAACGGCCAGACGGGAGTAGTGCAGGAGCTGGTGCCCGTTTATAAACGTCCTTCTGCTTCCCTGCCTGTGCGCGCAGCACCGCAATCTGAACACTGCTTGCTGTACGAGACCTCTGTGTGAGGCCCCGATCATGTGATCACTGATTGGCCAATCAGTGATCACATGAATAGTAGTAAGCAAGATGTCACGTCTGACATCATTGCTTACTACTAGTGAAATCTGCGAATGATCACAGAGG
Organism: Staurois parvus; assembly: GCF_062004578.1. Taxonomy (NCBI): domain Eukaryota; kingdom Metazoa; phylum Chordata; class Amphibia; order Anura; family Ranidae; genus Staurois; species Staurois parvus. The sequence continues at coordinate 9,311,834 of NW_028317855.1, read as the reverse complement.
TCACATGGTACAAGGCTATTCACAACAGCCTTGTACCATGTGACAAGCTGTGACAAATCACAACTCTCACAGTATTTCTCAATGGCTGCAAGAATGCAGCCATAGAAAAGAAGAAATTATTGATTTTACAGCCTTTATGGGTGTAAAAGCAATCAGTGTAAATAAAAAAAAAATCTTCATCACTCCCCACAAGTAGTACAGTGTCACTATGGTGACACTGAACTGCTAGAGAGACAGTATGTTGAAAAAAAAACCCCATAAATAATAATATAAAATACAACTGTAAAAAAACATTTTTGAAAAATTTTATAATTTTTGGTTATAAACTAATTTTGGTTATTTTTTTTTTTTTCTAAAAAGATAGCTGAATACATTTTGGCCAAGATTTATGAAGAAAGATTATTGCAACATTTTATAAGAAAAACACTTTTTTTTCCAAAATGTTTGGACTTTTTCATTTATATAGCAAAAAAATAAAAATCCCAGTGGTGAATAAATACCACCTAAAATAAAGTTTTATCTGTCTCAAAAAAATGCTAAAAAATTTATATGGGTACAGTGTTGCATGACCACTCAATTGTAATTCAAAGTGTGATAGCACTGAAAGCTGAAAATTGGCCTGGACAGGAAGGGGGTGAAAGTGTCCGGACTTGAAGTGGTTAATGGGGACCATGATTGGCATTCATGTGATTATAAGATCATATGTTATATTCCTTCTGTTGAATCCTCTTTTGGTCTCTTCAGCAACCATGCATATTAATTATCTTAAAGTTATGTTTCATTTTATAAAGAAAGACATTTTTAGGGTTTAGCATCATTTGAATTGGTAATAAGCCAAAAAAAAAACTTTTTTTGAATATGCCATAGTCCTTGACTTTGAAATCATTTTGCTGATATATGTTCCATTTTAAAATCTGTACAATTCAAATTAGCTTCTTGACAATATTTCAGTATTAGTTTTAGTATTTTTACGATGTAGCTAAAACTTTTGAACCTATCCTGATTGGACATCTGTTTCCTAGGTTCATATCCTGTATGCACTCTTTTCCAAAGTATTGGGCCTATATCAAAGATCTCTTATTATTGGAAGAGACTTCAATACTATTGCGGACCCTGTTATGGACTCCACCACTACTCGTAAGAGATCCACACAATCCATTTTCTCGCTGCTTAGCAAGTACAATCTCTAGGATGTATGGAGATGCTTCCATGGCTCGGAAAAGGACTTTACTTTTTTTTTCCCTGCCACACTTATCGTATTCTCGTATTGACCTTTTTTTAGCTGACAAATTTTCCTTACAAAATATCTTGTGATCCGACATTGGTTCAATTGCTTGGTCCGATCATGCTCCCAATACCCTTGAGTTTGATGACAATCTCCGCAGTACTCCTCTTTCCATATGTAGAATCAATTCCTCACTCTTCCTCACACGCGAGCAAATTACTGTACCAACAGATCAAGCAAGAACACCACTATTTTTTCCAGAGTAACGATAGGTCTGAAACCAATAGTATTTACACTTTGGAACACCTATAGTGTTTATATGAGAGGTATTCTGATCAAATTAGCAGCCTTTGTTAAAAGACAGAGAATGAGGCAGATTGAAGACCTACTCCATTCCATATCTTCCCAAGAACAAACTAATAAGATCAACCCAGATCCCCAAATCTCTCAAGCTATACTTAAAAATAGACAATCTTTATGTTCACTTCTTCTTCACAAATATGAAACCCACCTCAAATTCCTAAAAGCCAATTCATACGGTTAAGCAGTAAATCTGGTGCCAAACTAGCCAGACAAGTCAAAGCTCAACAAACCAAATGACAAAATTGCACACCATCACTCCAACCATAAATTGTTTAATCCCAAAGACATTGCTAATGCATTTGGTGACTTTTACCAATCACTCTATGACTTACGCAATGACACTACCACCCCACAACCAACATCGGCCCTCATCACCACTTTCCTCCAGTCCGTGAACTTACCATCACTTACTCCAGACCAATTATTGTCTATCTCAAAACCATTTGCAACCTCAGAAATTCTCGAAATTATAAAACGTCTCCCTAACCACAAGTCCCCTGGAGACAATGGGTTTACTAACAAATACTACAAATTTTTATCTAACAAAATAATGCCTCACCTCTTATCAGTCTTCAATCTTGCCTCTGACTCAAGCTTTTTCCCCCCTGAAATGTTACACTCAGTGATCGTTGCCATTCCTAAACCAAATAACAACAAAAACTGTCAATTACATGACAATATCCCTCTTAAACTCCGATGTTAAAATATTTGCCAAACTACTCGCCTTAAGATTACAAAAAATTCTGCCTTACCTTATCCACCCAGACCAGGTGGGCTTTGTACCAGGCCACCAAGCCCTGGACGGCATCAGACACCTAACCAATTTAATAACCTCCACTGGGACCTCTTGGACGCCTTCTCTGCTCCTTTCCTTACATGCGGAGATGGCATCCGTTGGGGTCAACTGGGGCTTCCTCCAAAAAGTACTCTCCAAATTTGGTATTACGGGTTGGATGCATCCTGCCATTATGTCCCTTTACTCCAGGCCATCCGCAAGTGTCCGCATTTTAGGGATGTTATCTAACCCCATAACTATATCCAACAGTACTAGGCAGGAGTGCCCCCTCTCACCCATCATATTTACCTAAATTAAGGAGCCCCTTTCGCAAAAAATAAGAACTAACCCTGCTATCACGGGACTCCATTTGGCTGGTAACCAACATAAGATAAGTCTCTTTGCGGATGATGAAATGCTACTACTCTCCAATCCCGAGACATCACTCCTGGAAGCACAACGTACTTTAGATCAATTTAGCGAGGTATTAACATCCCTCACTCCCTAAAATTCACCTTGTCTACACAGTTCCCCTTTCTATGGGCATCTTCCTCTATTATTTTCCTAGGGATAAAGTTAACAGAGTCTCCAACTGAAGTATTTCATTATAACTACCAACCCTTTCTATCCTCGCTTCCCAAACTCTTGGACAGTCTCCACACACAAGCTTTATCTATTTCGGGTAGAATAGCAGCACTAAAAATGATAATTCTTCCAAAATTACTATATTTGTTTCGATCTCTTAGCATTCCACTTCCAAACTTATTCCTAAATCAACTTCAATGGACCTTTAACCTGTTTGTATGGAGACATAAACCCCCCAGGTGCGCATCAAGTACTTTGATGAGACACAAGAAAAAGGTATGGGTCTACCCAATATACCTAATTGTTACAATGTGTGTGTTCTAGACCAGCTTAAATACTGGTGGACACTTTGAGCACACATAGAAACATCTACACTTTCCGTAGGGGATATAAAATCTCTCCTAATTGCCATCAAACTGGGATCTCCACACCCTCCCACCAAGATCCTTCCAGTACTCACAACCTTCAAAGTATGGTCGGATTTCAACCCTCCTTCCTTACCAAATACAACCACAAAAAAGATCTTAGTCCCCATCTCGGTTCTATATCACTTTATCCTATATCACATATCCTACTATATGGAAATTCAAAGGTATCAAATACCTTATGGACATACATGATAATGGCTCCCTTCATACATTTGAATGCATTAGTGACCACTTCACCCTACCCCCCTCCTCTTTTTTTTACCTACCTACAAATCCGGAATTTTCTTCATGTTCACCCAACACCCTTGCACCTATCACTACCTATCTTGCTTAATAGATTCCTTCAAGACCCCCCCCATATCCTGTAAAAGGCATCTCACTATTTTACAACTGGTACAATCAGACCAATTGCTTTTCTGAAACAACTACAGTCATAAAATGAGAACACATTTAGGCACTGCCTTCTCTGAGACAGCCTAGCAAAGAGTCTTTTCGTTCACATACTCCTCCTCCCATTGCACTACACACTGGGAATTATACCAAAAAGCAATACATCAGTGGTATCTTACACTGTATAAACTCTCTAAATTTTACCCTAACCACACTGCCCAGTGCTGGAGGAACTGTGGAGAAATTGGCTCCCTATACCACATTTTGTGGCAATGTAAATCTTTACGGTCCTTTTGGAACCAAATCTTCCAAATAGTGTCTCATATAGCAGGAACTCTGATAGATCCCGACCCCGCCTTAGCTTTGTTACACTTGGGCATCCATGATTTCCCTCCCAACACTAGGTTAGCTCTCATACATCTATTTTTGGCAGCCAAAATTACAATCACTAGATTGTGGAATTCAAACCATAAGCGCTCTGTTTTAGACTGTATATCCACACTCAATCATCAGTGTGAAATGGAGAAACTGTTGTCTATTACTAACCTCACTGTTTTCAAGTTCCACAGTTTATGCTTATTATGGTTAAATGACCCAAAATGTACTGTTGACTCTAATTGATATATAATACCTACTTTTCATAATTTTCAACACTTACATTGTCTAATCCATGGATTGATAGTTGCTGCATGCTATTCCTGAGCTTAATGCCATTCTTCACCCCTCTTTCCTACCCCCCAATCCTCACTCTAACCCCTTTCCCTCCCCTCACTTCACCCATCTGTTTCCCCTTCCTTGTATCTATGGAACGTATAATCTTGTATATTTTTTTTTTACAATATAGGCTTCTAGTTATGTTGCATTGTTCTTAGCCTTGTTACGCTACAAGCCTATCTGTATTTATACTGTTGCATTGTTCATAGCCTTGTTAATCTACATGCCTATCTGTATTTATACTGACTTCAGCTTGCGTTGTCTGTATTTATATGTGCACCCATTTGTTAATAAAGAAATATTTAGAAAAAAAAAATCTGCCTAGCAGCAAGAAAAATCAAAAGAATGAAAACAAATGCAAAACGCGGCAAAAAAGCAGAAATGCATCAAACGCAACCTGCATAGGTGTGAACCTAGACTTATAGTACTGGCCAGGACCCAATCAGTGCAGTTCCTTGTAATATGACCATGTTCATAAATAGCCTAAAATACCACAATGAAAACCTTTAAGTAAAAACATTTTAGTGGAAATATGTATGAAATACGCACAAGCTGACTACAGAGATTCCTAATTTATAATTGTTCCTAAATCATGTTATTTATAATAAACATTTAAACTTGATAAAACTTCTTAGAATGTATTCTGCAAGCAATTTGGTTGAGCAGGTATAATTTGTAGCCGCCAATCGACCCTTTTGGTCTCGACTTGAATATTATTTTGCTCCAACAGAAATAAGAGAGGGCGCTGATTTATCAAGTCTGTCTAAGTAATATGTTAGTAATACACATACATTGCTAAAGAGTAATACTAACACAAGGATGTTGCAAAGGCAACTTACACATTATTCTGGTGCATAAAATCTTTTTAATCATTTAGGTACATTAAAATCACTGGTTAGAATGAAGCACATAAAAAAATCACATATTTAAAATCCAAAACTATAGATAAATGTCAAATTACAATGTCAATTGCATTCATTTTCCCTTTCTTCTGAAAGCAGTTTTTCTTTTGAGCTAAGTAATGCTGGCAATGGAGCGAAATCAATATAAGAATGAAGGTAGATTTAATGTATTTGCAATAGTAAAAAGCAAAGGCTTAGTAAATTGAGTCATACAGCACAAGGAGAAATTGCCAACTTTTAAGGACAATAAATAATACTGGTGCTTTTAATTACATTTAGTGCTTTGAGAAGGATCCATGTGAGAGGCAGAAAAAAAGAAAGCTTAGCTTGTACTTTAGACAGAAATGTATTTACTTCCGTTGATTCAGTTGTTCTTGTTCCTTGACCTTTATGTTTATGTTTCTCTACAATAGGAACTGAAGCTAAAAAACATATACTTTTATAGATTTATGGCCATTGTCTACCTTTTCTTTGTCATCAGTCTCTAATTCTATCATTGTCCCACCACATTGGATCACAGTGCATAAAATAATAGACTACTAAAGCTGTAGAAAGAAAGAAATAAGCACCTAAAAAAAAACCCTGTAGAAAGAAGAGATTGTAGACAAGTGTGTCATTCATTTCAGCTCCACAGTCAGTGCTGGTACTCTTATTGTCACTTTAGTTTCAAATTTCACATGTAAATGAACATGGGACTCAATGTAAAATTAATTACAGTATTTTGTGTGTACTCAGCTAATTAGTGTTGCCTTCGGGCCTTCTTTCCAATTTTTTGATTAGTAAATATCAATATTAGACATCAATTTTTACTTATAAATTGCTTTAAAGGAGACCTGTAGTGAAAGAACCATAGAAATTGCTGGCCTTCTGTAAAAAGCATTTGGGTTCAAGGCCTTTGATATGTACCAAGTCACTCATCCTGAACAAGTATGTAACAGATGAAGTTCAATCTCCTTTACTGCATATTTGCAGTGGCTCATAAAATAATGAAACCATGTGATAGGGAGGTAACTAGCATTACCATGTATGTTTTTGTAATAATCTGTATCTGATATATGTAGTATATAGATTTAAACAAAACAATAGTCTAAGTTCACAGCCTATAACAAATATTATATGCTATATGTGGTTAGCACGTCCACCTGGCAGTACTTGCGTCGCCAGTTCGAATCCCAGCCACGGCACCACCTGCCTGGAGTTTGCATGTTCTCCCTTTGCCTGCGTGGGTTTCCTCCGGGTACTCCGGTTTCATCCAACCCTCCAAAGACATGCAGGTAAGTTAATTGGCTCCTGTCTAAATTGTCCCTAGTATGTGTATGTATGAATGTGAGTTAGGGACCTTAGATTGTACACTCCTTGAGGGTTAGGGACTGATGTGAATGTACAATATATATGTAAAGCGCTGCGTAAATTGACGGCGCTATATACGTACCTGAAATAAATAAATAGTGGCCATTATTGCCATTATTTTTAATAATGAGTAGCAATGACAGCTGAAATGAACATACCATGACTAAAGCCTCATGCACACTGCTGCTCCTAAACTCAGGTTTTTGAGCTTTGGGCATGTTTTGCCAAAGCCCCTGAACACAACTCAATAAAAGCCTATGGGGTTGATTTACTAAAACTGGAGAGTGCAAAATCTGGCATGGTGCATGGTAGGCAATCAGCTTTTACCTTCAACCTGTTCAATTTAGCTTTGACAAAAAAACTGGAACACTATGTGCAAATAATACTGAGAGCTGCCACCCAGAAAAGTGTAATACACTTACTTGATTGATAAGCATTGATAGGGCTTCCTGAGGATGTCAGTGTGATGAAAAATGTAGAGGTGAAAACTTCCAGTACCTCATTTCTGGAATGCAATATCCAGTGTTTGGGATGCACTCCGGCTATCCAGAAATAGCCAGAGCAGTGGTGCATTCATTGCTGGCTGCATTGGTGCTGATTTTGGCACTTTTTAATGTAAGGGCAAACCTTTACATATATTAACTTTACACATAATAAAGTACTGCACTACAAACACTTTTATCCTTTTGGTCCATATGTTTATGAGGCTGTGGCAGCATTGTGCTGGCGATACCCTTTGTTAACCATTTGAGAGCTGCGTTTCTCACTAACCACTGGGTGAATCAGCACGCTACTTATAGGTGGAAGTGAAGATTGTATTTGGATGCCTCATGGACTTTTATTTATTGATTATTCAAAGTGACTTGTCTTGCACAATTAGGACTTGGTTTCATACATGATTTATTTATTTATTGATTGATTGAATTATGTTAACAGTTTTGAGTAATATTGAGTAATATACACAGTTTAATGTGGTATATTAGCTGCCCCTATCATTGCTGATCAGAATACATTATTATTTTCGCCATTGAAATTAATTAATGCTCAAGTGCTTGACACTGCTAAATGCAGGTAAACCCAATACACACATTTACCAGCGTCAAGCGTTTTTTTCTTTGCTGCCAGGAGAAGGGCATCTAGGTAGCATCCAGTATGCATGAAAGGGAAATCGTCATGGAAAAATTATTATTATGCAGTATTTATATAGCGCCAAAAGTTCGACATGCTCTGTACATTACAATGTGAGACAATACATTAGGCAGTACAATAACAATACAATGCGATACACGAGGGGTTCGAGGGCCCTGCTTCTTGGAGCTTACAATCTAGGAGGGAGGGGATAGTGGTACGGGAGGAAAAGCTGTGGGGGATGGAGGGGTAGGAAGAGTGGAGGAGATCGGCAATTAACAGAGGGCGGGGTAGGCTTCCCTGAAGAGGTGGGTTTTCAGGGTGCACCTAAAGGAGAGGAGAGTAGGTGATAGTCTGATGGATTGGGGTAGGTAGTTCCAGAGGATGGGTGATGTCCTGGAGGCGGGTATGGGAGGAGGTGACCAGGGAACTAGAGAGAAGGAGGTCTTGTGAGGAGCGGAGAGTGCGTTTTGGATGGTATTTGGATATTAGGTCAGTGATGTAGTTTGGGGCAGAGTTATGGACAGCTTTGTACGTCAGTGTTAGCATTTTGAATTTGATCCGTTGGGCAATCGGAAGCCAGTGGAGGGATTGGTAGAGGGGGGTGGCGGAAACGGAGCGCTTGGTAAGGTGGATGAGTCTGGCCACCGTATTCAGGATCGACTGAAGCGGGGATAGCCTGCGGTGAGGCAGGCCAGTGAGGAGGGAGTTGCAGTAATCGAGTCATGATATGATGAGGGAGTGGATGAGTTGCTGAGTAGTTTCTGGGGTTAGGAACGTGCGTATTTTGGAGATGTGGAGGTGGAGTCGGCATGAGTTTGCTAGCGATTGGACTTGGGGCTGGAAGGATAGATTGGAGTCAAGAATGACACCAAGTACTCTGGCTTGCTGATAGTGGCATTGTTGGACGTGATGGAGACACGTCCAAAATGACACACACATTATAGCTGTGTGTTTCAGGATCACGAGATGACAGACAAAATGGAGCGTACTTTGAATGAAATACTGAACTACTCAGCAAACTATGCACCCAGTTACATAGTCTAGCTGAAAAAAGACAGAAGTCCATCCAGTTTAACCATAGAAAAAAACAAGTTATAATCCTAAACCCACAGTTAATCCAGAGGAAGGCAAAAAAACCCCCCAGCAAAGCATGAACCAATTGCTCCTGCAGGGAAAAAAAATTCCTTCCTGATCCCCAGAGAGGCAATCGGATATTCCCTGGATCAATTTTACCTATAAATGTTAGTATCCAGTTATATTCTGTGTATCTAGGAAATAATCGAGGCCTTTTTTAAAGCAATCCACAGAGCTGGCCAGAACCAACTCTTGAGGGAGTCTATTCCACATTTTCACAGCTCTCACTGTGAAGAAACCTTTCCATGTTTGGATATTAAATTTATTTTCCTCCAGACATAAGGAGTGCCCCCTTGTCCTCTGTGATGACCTCAGGGTGAATAACTCTACACCGAGCTCACTATATGAACCACTGATGTATTTATACATGTTGATCATATACATCTCAAAATTGAATTTTCAATTTCAGCCCTTTTGCTGCTACTGACATAAGGCTTACATCGGCAGCAGCAGCATTTACACACACTCCCAACTGCTGACTCTACCTGTAGCTATATACAAATACAAACCATACCTATCAAGTCTACCAAATTATTTATATTTATTAATCTTTAAATCAATCCTAAATTTATTTTAATAATTTATAGTTTACTGATCAATAATAATGTTGTTTTCTTATCTTAAAGAAAAATTATAATTCTCCTTTCCTAATTTTGAATTATAAACAGATTTTGAAAGCTCTATGGTGTAACTTTTTTTTAATGTTTTATTTTTTTTTTTGAAAAGTCGCTTTCGTTCGGATAATGTTCAATGCAGATGTTGCTGTCAGTGTCCTGATCCCATATATGTACATATTCTTTAGATTTTTGACATACACATTATTAATATAAATAAATAAAAATACAAAAGGTATACATAGACACTTGCAAGTCAAACTAGAATAAAGGACGTGATACATTCCTTCTGATGGTGTTGTCAACCGCCAGTTGCATCCTGTGGGAAAAGTGAACACACAATGGATGCTGTGGGTGGTGAGAAAGATTATTGAATTATGACAAGTAAATAGAATGAGAAGATTAATAGAAGGAGACAAGCTTTGGTAAGGTACAAGTGATAGATAGCACAGCTCTTTTATTACAGCCGAACCACACTGCATCTTGCTCTGACGTTCTATAAATCCAATGTACAGTACAATAAATGTGCAGTGAGACGAATGACATTATAAAGTGGTGATTAGAACCTCAGCAAGTACACTTTTGTGTTTGGTTAATGAGCTGCTTCAGTCATATCAGTAGTTTACTTGCTTAAAATAAAATGCATATGTTTACCTTGTGTTGTAGACCTTTAGTGCAACTAAAAGATATCTCCTGATGCAAAAATCAATTTTATTGATACATGTAAGAAACAGAAGGATTACAACATCTGGTAAACCCAAAAGTGGTCATATTATTTATCATTTTTTTCTGAATCATGATAAGCTGGCTGAGCATTTTGAGCTACTTCTTTTAAGACCACTGGGTGTCATTATTATCCCTTTTTTTCCTTTTGGTTTCCCCGCTGTGTAAGATTCCTCCAGCTCACATTCCAGTTACATTTCTGGGGTGGCCTAAAGTGCTCCCTCTGAAGGTCCTGGAACATTGCCCCTGCTTGATTCACCCCATTCTATGGGAGGGGAAAGTCTGTTAGCCCTTGCAGACATCTGGACAGACCGAAGGTCAGATGCCTGGATGCAGAAAGTGCTAAGAGCTAAAAATTTCGAATTCTGCTCTCAGCCCCCTTTCTGCTTCATGTCTTCTAACCTTTCTATGAATTATGGCACACTAGTGGGACATGCCAGAACTCCAACTAGAAACTAAGTTAAAGAGTTAATAAACCCGCAACAGTAAAAGCATTCTGTATATGCAGTAAAACATGCTTGTTATACTCACTGTGGAACCTAAGGGGCTAATCCTTTGCATTGTGTAAAAAGGCTGTTTGATCCTATCTTTTCTGATCTTCTCCTTCTTTTACTGTCCCCAGTCCATCTGCTGATAGTACAGAGCTCTAGGAATCACTCTGCACATGCTCAGTTTAGTGTGTATTGCTAGAGCGTTTTTTTTTTTCTTTGGTAGGGTGCATGTGATCAGGACAGGGACAATCAGCACTGTCCAGACAGAGGGTCAGGGGTCATGCAGCCTCATAGGATAGTCAGAGGAGAATGAAAACCCCTCCTACAAGCTTTAACCATGCTCAGCTGGACACTGAAAGAAGTCACAGGACTACTATATACTGCTGATGGGAAAAAGGTATTTAGCAGTTTATATTTACTAAATTAATTGCATTTCCATGTTCTGTGTACTGTGGGAGACCAGATATAGTGAATGCAGGGTCATGGGTTTAGTAACACTTTAACGTTTGCATACTATTAGCATAAATCAGTGTTGATGCCTGTGGTTCCTGTAGATCTCCCCCTCCTGGTCAGTGCACAACACATCCAAGTAGTGTCTACATTTAAGTATTTGGGGTTGGTAATCTCTCCTGATCCTAAACAGTATATTTCTCTTAATCTTTTACCTCTACTCCATCAGCAGAAATTGAAGTGTAACAGTTGGTGCAAACTCCCTCTGTCGGTGGTGGGTAGGGTCAATTTAATTAAAATGATTTGGGCCCCACAACTTCTTTATATCTTTGATAATTCTCCCATATGGATTCTTAAGAAATGGTTTAATCACATAGAGACTCAATTTAGGAGTCTCATTTGGAAAAAAACAGGCGGCTAGGATAATATTGTCCATGTTGCAATATGGCAAGGAGTCGGGGGGGCTGGCAATTCCTGAGCCAAAACTTTATTTTCTGGTGGCCCAATTGCAGCAACTGGTTGGCTGGGATTTGCCTGATAATACTGATCCCATTATAAGTGTGATTTCCCTTCCTGATTCCACCTTTTCAGCTTTCTCATTTTGAGATGGCTCTACCATCTGCGCGTCTGGAGTGCGGTAAAAGCATCCTTTCATATTACTGGCTTTCTTTCCTGTACTTAAACTGGAGGGTTTTCACGACTGGAGGGATCGAGGCCTAAAATTCATATCTCAACTGTATTCGGGAGTAATCCTAAAGTCCTTTTCACAATTGCAAATGGAATTTACATTTACACATAAGCATTTTTATTGATATCTTCAGCTACGCCATGCGATACAGGCGCAGTATTTTCTCTCTAATCTCACATTGACAGACTCAGTTTTTCTTAAGGATGTAACTCAGACATCCCACAAGAAGAGCATGATTTCTCATGTATACTCCCAGCTGTTGTCCACAGTACAGGATCAAGCTAGTCTCCGGGGTAGGGTGCAGTGGTCCCGGGATATAGGAAAGTTTACATGAGATGTCTGGGATGCTGCCCTGGAATCTGAGCCGGTGATTTCTCTTTTTCCCTCTCATAAATTGTCTCAATTGTTTATTCTTCATCGAGCGTATAGGACCCCTGTGAAACTGTACCTGTGAGGCAAGCGTGATTCATCTGATTGCCCGAGGTGTAAGGTCCAACAGGGCGATTTCATTCATATGCTCTGGAGCTGCCCCAAGTTACATAGATATTGGAGTGAGGTTCTTCAGTATATTTTTCTAGTATTGCAATATACTGTTCCCCAGTATCTTTTGCAGTGTCTGCTGGGGGCACTGGACCAAGAACTGCTCCAACCAGGAGTGTATGTTATGGTATCTAGACTTTTATATCTGGCTAGGAAGTTGATAGCAAGGTACTGGTTATCGTCGGCTCCTCCGACTAGTAAGCAATGGATAGATTATGTTAATTCTTTACTGCCGCTGGAAAAACTCACATACCAACATCGCAATGCTTTTCGTAAGTTCTAGCAGGTATGGCAGGGTTGGCTGGATACACCTGGACTTGCCCTTCCTCAATTGATAGCGGATCAACTTTTGCAGGTGTGACATTTTATATCAGGTGTGTGGCTCCACTTCTCCCCTTAGGGGAAATCATGTGCATCCCCCATATTCTCTGATGAGATGTCTAGGGTGAACCAGATGTTGTTGATGTTTTTTTGGTTTTTTTTTTATTGTTTGAAGGCATGTTTTTGGCTTTGTTCCTTTCCCCCATTTATGTTTACATCTGGATGGGAAGGAATGAAAGGTAAAATGGAAAAAGTAAGGTATTATCAAGAAGGTTTTGGATCCTTGTGGTCTCTGTTTTGTTTGATTACTATTTCTGTTATTCTGTCTATTACGGGATCTGCGTATCCACATTGTTCTATTTATGTGTAATCCTGTTGGTGCAATAATGTCATTGTGGATTCTGTAAGAACTGTTCCATTTTCTTTATTATCATGGCAATAAAAGATGCTTGGCTTTAAAAAATAATGCACAGAGACAGCTTAAAAATTGCAGAGTAATTGCGTAAATAAAGTTCTTCAGATTAGAAGCCAAAGAAATTTTGCATACTGTGAAAGGCTGTATGCAGGGACTCCTGTGGAACACAGGAACTGCATTATGCGAAGCAAAATTATTTATAGTCACCTTATAGAGATGCCTTATATTAGGCACATGGTTTTGTTGATGTTCAAATAAATCTTGTTCTTTTAGATTCACTGAGCCTACCCATGGGTACGGTGAGGGTATACTTCAAGGGTGCTCAACCCATGGCCCTCAGAGTCCTCTGATGTAGCCCTCGACCTCAAACTGAATGTATGAGTTTTGGTGCGCTTTCAGAAAGTGCACCACACTCAGAAGATATAATAGAAGTCTAGGACAGAGTGCAGCTAACCTGCAGGAAAGTCACAGGTGCAATTAAACCTCAGAGCATCAGTGTGAAAGCAGCCTTACAAATGACTCTTTACAGTAAAGGCTAGTTTACGTTTGTGTTTTGGGGGGGTAAAAACCCATAGTTGAGACATGTTTTTGCCACACACACCCCAACCGCTGGTGTAGCTTCAGGGGTCGCAATGGTGACCCCGCTGCATAATCCAGGAGGCTTGTGCAGTCTTCCTGTCACAGGGAGGGGTGGTGGAGGCATTGTATACAGAAACCAATCCTTTTTATTTTGCTCCTGTAACTGCTGAAAACCAGCTTCTCCTCCTCTCCCTCTCGCCAGCATTCAGTGGCTGCAGGAGGAAAATGTTTATTATGCTATTTAAAATAAAAAATGTGAAATTCTGAACCATTTCATTTCATTGTGGCCCGCAACTGGTTGCCAAATCACCTAAATGGCCCTCGCTCTGCAAAAGTTTGAGCATTATTTGAAAGGTTAATTACAGTTAGGTTTTACAATACATAATTTTTAGAACATTTTGTTGATGTGACACATCATAACTTGAATATGGATAGCCAGTGCTAGGTTGTTTGGTGTAGGCTAGGAGACACACAACGGCACTTAATAGTGAACATCTAGAAATGTTATTTGTGCCTAAGCAGTATCTGGAAAGTATACATTTGTGCTTTAAATGCCTTTTGAAAAATACTGTATGTCCTAGAATGTGATTGTGCCTAGGCACTTCTGTTTTTAAAGCCCCATCGCAGTGTATCTGTAGTGTGATGCCACCTAAAGCACTGCTGCATCTTGACTGCTAGTGTCATAGGATTTGAAGTGAGATTTGGTGATGCTAACTACGCGGTTTACTTTGCTGGAGAGGAAGCGGTATCTGTGGACCTTCAGCATAAGGATCCTCCCCTGCTGCATTCTCTTGCTTCTTGAATATTACCCCCACTGTCATCTGATCACTGTCATCTGAGGGGGGGGGGGGGGCAGGTTTGATATGAGAAAGTAAAGCTCCTCTACCAAGATGGTTGCTTCTACACAGGGACAATGTGGAGCAAGACATGGTTACTCACTAATGAAGAAAAGACCAGCTTCAGGAATAACACAGGCAATACTGGTGACTAGTCCTTTGCTTTACCCTTTTGAACACAGCTTTCACAGTACAGGTCCTCTTTAAGTACATAAACAAAGACTGCATTTGTTGTGCTATACTTCCAAGTCTGGCATTTCCCTGTACTCTGGATATCTAAATATGTTCATTTTCGTAATAAAATAATATAATGACAGATATATTATGCAGAAATACTTATTGACGAGTGTAATAATATCAATCTTTATGTTGCTGAATATATTATTTGAAGCCCATTCTGTTATAAAGACAACATATTTTACCATACAATTATTCTTGATTCCAAGAGCCAAGTGCTGGCTAGTTTTGGTGCAAGGATCTTGGCACCAACAAGTAAAAAATGAGAAGATCCCCTGATAGCTATTACAAAAAAAAATGCATGCCATACCCTAAAGCACGGGTGTCAAACTATTGCCAAACTACAAGTCCCATGAGGCATTGCGGAATTGACAGTTACAAGCTTGACTCCCAAAGGAAGAGGCATGATGGGCCGCCAGTTTGACACCCCTGCTCTAAAGCATCCTCCTAGCACTAAATACTTCCCTAGTTGAATACTTAATCATTCCTAAAGCAATGATTATATGCTTAACACCCCCCAAACATTGAACTCTTAACCTGTATCTAAACGCTTAAGCTTCAACATTTATCCTAACCCTAACAGGTAAAGTATGGTATGCATGGATGGCTAAAATGGAGGAATTTCAGCCTGTGTGTACCCCTGTTTGTTCAACAGAAGCTGGTGTATTGAAAACCAGCATTCAATCAGTGCTTGTAGCCAATGGCTGCAGTGCTGATTTGTGTACTCTAACGAAGGGGGGGGAGTCCCCACTGTCAGAATATAATAGCTCATTGGGGGAGATCCCTGCATTCACATTGCTTGTGTGGATATGGGGATCTGTGTTTTTTTTTGTTTTTTTGTTTTCGTTAAACCCACTGGTTAATTTAAAAAAAAAAAAAACTCCACCTGTTTGAATATGTTCACTGTGGTGATAGATACATGGCAATTTTCAGGGCAGGTTTCCAGTAATGATAACAGTGGACTGTGCCTGCATAATGGGGCTAAATGTGTCCATCGGAAGCCCATGTGGCAGGGTGACAGCAAAGGAGCACAATTGGCAAACAGGGATTATTGGGTTGTCACATTATAATATAAAGCATCTAACTAAGTACATGCATGGCTGGATCACCAGATAATATTAATAAAAAAGGCTATCGGTTTAAAAATATGTAAATTTACCGTTTGAAATTACACGTTAAAACTTATATGAGACTTTAAAGAATGGGATTACATATACTTTAAATAACTCTTTAGAAACTGACCCTCACCCTAAATTTGATAGGTATACCTCTGATGCCTGACTTAAAAAATACTTGATCTCCAAAGTAATCTCTAAAACTAAACTATCCCCCGTTCTGCAGTATACCTTCCATATACTGAACAAAAAGAAGCTGCACCAAACTAAACAAGACCTGCCCTAAATATATGTACATTTGATCTAGTATTTTATCTCCTGCCCTGAAGAGGATTTACCCCCCTTCTGACTAGGCCATATAATACGGCGTTACTTTAACTGACAATTGTGCAGTCATGCAGCAATGCACCCAAATGAAATTTATGCTCTTTTTTTCCCACAAATGGAGCTATCTTTCAGTGGTATTTGATCGCCTCTGCGTTTTTTTTTTTTTGCGCTATAAGCAAAAAACAATTTTGACAATTGTAAATAAACTACAATATTTTTTACTTTTTGCTATAAAACATACCCAGTAAAAAAAAATTTAAAAATCAAATTTTGCCATAACTTATAGCAGGCCTGCGGTGGGCATTCTGACACTGCGGTGGAACTGACATCCCTAGTGACACTAATACAGTGATCGGTGCTAATAAAAAGCACTGACACTGTAATAATAACACTGGGCAGGAAGGGGTTAACATCTGAGGTGATCAACGGGTTAACTGTGTGCTGTGTGTGTTTCACATTATGTGCTGTGTGCTGTTTTACTATGTAAGCAGAGTAATACAAAGCAGCATGCTGGTGCTGACAGGGGAGAGATCTGTGTTGTTTACATACAGACCTCTCCCCTGTCAGTGTTCCTCGGCAATCACCGGGGGCTGGCAGGAAATCTACGACCAGGACCAGGTGATCGACAGCTGTAGCTGCCAATGGCGGTGTATATATACGTGATTTTGCACAGCCTTGCCGTTCTGTAGCAGTAGCTCTGCTATAGGGCAGTCGGGAAGAGGTTAACATGAAAATAAATAGTTTGTTCCTGGAGCGATATAATATTTTGATATGCTATATTCTATGTAGATCTAAAATAATTTGTAATCAGGTTATTGTCTCAAAAAATTATGGTAGCCTTACATAGTGATCAAATAAAGTAATTGATGTTCTGTTTACATTAAAGCCATTGATGTTCTTTTATTTAGGTAATCGTGTATTGTAGTAATATATTATGAGTGTAATTCCATATCCGCTTTACATTCTTGGTTCACCTTCTTAAGCACAGTGGCTAAATGGTTAGCACTACTGCCTATCAGCATGAGGGTTGCTGTTTCAAATCCCAGCCACGGCACCACCTGCCCGGAGTTTGCATGTTCTCACTGTACCTGTGTGGGTTTTCTCCCACACTCCAAAGACATGTTGATAGGTTAACAGGATCCTGTCTAAAGTTGACCCTAGTATAGTATGCGTGAATGGGGACCTTAGATTGTAAGCACCTCAATGGGAGGGACTGATGTGAATGTACAAAATACAGTGTAAAGTGCATAAACTGGCAGCGTGCTTTTATAAGTACCTATAATAAATAAATACATTTCCATGAGTAGCAGTGAGAATAGGCTGATCAGACCTCTGGTTATCTAAAGAGACTAAATCCCATTAAAATTCATATTTGTATCCTGGTGTAGAGCTTTTATTCATTGCTGAGATTAATTAAGCTCACAATGTTTTCCTTTTACAGATCCTGGTATTTGACAGTCTTCTCCTGATTAGTAAACAAAACCTATATGTAATCTGACACTATTGATGATAAAACTTAAAGTGGCGAGCTATTCATAGACCATTATTTTCCACTCTTGTTATTGTACTGTGCTTTGTTTTGAATATTGGGCCATTACAATTATTAAAATGATGCTTCTTACCAGCAAAACTAGTTTCTTTGTTGAAGAAGAGTTAGTTTATAGGAATTTTGAAGTGGACCCATTATTTAGGTCTTCTTCAAACATTAAGGACCGGTTCACACTATAGAAACGCAGTCCAGATGCATTCCGGATGCGTTTCCGCATGCACATTTTTTTTATACGTGTTTGACATGTTCCAGTGTGTTTTTTATGCATTCCAGTTCATTTTCTCCTCTCTCGTTTTCTTCAATTTAAATAGGGACATGTGCATTTTTGGTGCAGTTTGGTGCATTTTTTCTGCACAGAACTGTACTGCAACGTGGTAAAATGCATCAAAAACTCACTGGAACGCACCGCAAATGCACTGGAATGCACATGTCCCTATTTAAATTGAAGAAAAAATGCATTGGAATGCATAAAAAAATGCATTGGAACGCGGGGGGAGGGAAAAAGCCCGACTTCAAGGAAAAAAAAAATCTCCTTTGTAGTAGGTCTGCCCTACCAATGCTCATAGCAGCTATACTTACCCAGTCCCCTCACTCTCACAAGCTGCTCAGTGCAAGATTGGTCCTTGCATCCTCTTCTCTCTGTGTTCATGGGTGGGGGGGGGGGTGCCAGGGGAGTTTAGGATCAGGTAAGTAAAACTGCTTTTCCTGACCCCTGGACAAATACAAAACATTTACCCTCTACAGTATGGGTGCAGCCCTACACTAGTTAAAGCTTGTAGGAGGAGTTTTAATTTTGCTCTAGGAGGATGCAGAACTCCTGACCTCTGTCTGGATGGTACTGGTTGGCCCTGTGCTGATCACATGCACTCTCCCAAGAAAAAAAAAAGAACCTCTCTAGCAATACACACCAAACTGAGCATATGCAGAGTGACTCCACACAATATGCCTTATCAGGAGATAAGAGGAAAACTGTCAGGGCAGGGGCCAAGGAACGGACAGGCAGGCCTAACAATGTAACGCACTGGCTGACGACAACCACCACCCACAGACCGAAGTCCCTCAGGGCGCAGAGTCTAAGTCCCAGGCTGCCCTTCACCAGGGCCCCTGATGGTGGGGATGGACTTGACGCAGCCAGGGACCAGGTCGTGGCCCCCGAGACACCTCAGCTGCGGTAATGGCCGCCGCCAATGGCGTGTAGCTGGTGGAAGAGACAAAAGAGTAGTCAGACAGGCCGGGTCAACAACAACAGGACAAAACAGTACAGGACAGCAGACGAGAATCACAGGTCACGAGCCGGGTTCAGCAACAGAGGGTCAGATCAAAGGAGAACGCAAAGAATAGTCGAGTCACAAGCTGAATCAGATACCAGGAGAGTCACAAGAGTCAGAACAGATTAATAGCGACACAAGACACAAGTGCAAAGAGCATGTGCGGACCACAGGCTTATATGTCATCAGCCATACCCCTCTGGGGGATGGACCTCAGAGACCTGAAGGCATAAAAGGATTCCCACCATGCACAGCAGAAATCCAAGATGGACGCCAGCACATGGAGTAACATAACCTCAGGGAAAAGGTAGGACCTTGACAAAAACACTGGAAGAAGTGGAGGATCAGAGAAGTCAGGATTAAACAGCATTTTTATACAATGCAGAGGATTAACCCTTAGGTTCCACAGTGAGTATAACAAGTATGATTTACTGCATATACAGACTGATTTTACTGTTGTGGGTTTAGTAACACTTTAAAATGCAAGTGAAATATTAGGGTTAACCAGTTATGTTTTAGAAGTTAAGGGTATCAAGCAATAGGTTACAGCAGGCCTTGAAATTTCCACTCGCCTGCTCGCCAATGGCGAGTGGAAATTATGGTGGGGGAGAGTGTGTCCCCCCGGGGCCGTCTTGCTGAGCAGGCTCGAAACTCAGGCTGGATCTGTCATTGGCACTGGGAGCCGTCAGACTGCTCAATAGCTGAGTGCAGTGAAAGCAAAGCAAGGAGTGTGTGCTGTGCTCTCTGCCTCCCCCTAGAGTGCAGTACCCAGCTCTGTGAGTGAACAACGAAGTACTGCAACTTTTTATAGGGTGTGTGTGTGTGTACATGTGTGTGTTTGTGTGTGTCTGTGTATGCATGTACATGTGTCCGTGTGTATGTACATGTGTGTATTTGTACATGTGTCTGCGTGTATGTACATGTATGTGTGTGTGTACATGTGTCTGCGTGTGCATGTACATGTGTGTCTTTGTGTGTATGTGTGTACATGTGTCTGTGTGTACATGTGTCTGTGTATTGTGTGGGGTTAGCTCAGGTGGGGGATCTCCTTCCCTGGGACAAAGGTAGACCGCACAGCAGGCTTTCATCAAAATCTGACTGGTTGTCAGCTTTATTTAAAAGGTTTGCAGGAAAATAAACAGAACATGAAAATAAACCCTTGCCATCCAGGCACTAACTAAACAAAAGATGATTCCTCTCTCAAAGGTGAAGGGCTTCTCCCTGTCACCAAAACAAAGTAACAGCAAACCTTTTCTTGCAGGTATAGTCCATACACACAGCTCTCTCAGAACACCTCTCTGAGTCCCAGGCCACGAGCAACTCCTTGCTCCAGCCCTGCCCTTTTTATACCACCTGTTGGTGGTCATCAGTGGAGCCCAAACTCTGGTCCGGACCCACCTGCTTAACTGTTGCCTCGAAAACCCGGAGTGGACTCCACCTAAACGGTCAGGTATGAACATATGCGAGGTGACACATAGCGTCCCTCTATCACCTCGCCGTTCATCCTGTCACATATCCCCCCCCTCTGCTCAAGCCCCTGCGGCTGAGCAACTGTCCCAACCAGACAATGGACCCGGGAGAGGGCATCTACATTACTTTGCAGCTTCCCCGCTCTGTGTTCCACTGTGAATTTGAACACTTGTAGCGCGAGAAACCACCTTGTCACTCGACTGTTTTTCTCCTTATTATCACACATCCATTTGAGCAGAGCATGATCAGTAACCAACTTGAACGGTCTTCCTAACAGGTAATATTTCAGGGCCTCCAAGGCCCATTTGATGGCCAAACATTCCTTCTCCACAATGGCATAGTTTCTCTCATGTTTGTTGAGCTTTCTACTTAGGAAGACCACAGGGTGCTCCTCCCCATCTCTGATTTGGGACAGGACAGCACCTAGTCCCACATCAGAGGCATCAGTCTGTACCACAAACTCTGTTGTGAAATCTGGAGTCACAAGCACAGGTTGAGCACAGAGAGCTTGTTTCAGCCTTTGAAATGCGGTCTCCGCCTCAGGATTCCACTTAATCATGACTGACCCCCTACCTTTTGTCAGATCTGTCAGTGGGGCTGCAATGGTGGCAAAATTGGGGATAAACCGCCTGTAGTACCCCGTGATTCCAAGAAATGCCCGGACTTGTTTTTTATTTACAGGTTGGGGCCACTTTTGAATTGCCTCAATTTTATTGATCTGAGGCCTAATGAGACCTCGACCAATGATGTAGCCAAGATATTTGGCCTCCTCTAAGCCAATGGCACACTTTCTGGGGTTGGCGGTAAGACCTGCTTCCCGCAGCGAATCTACGACCGCTTGCAAGAGGGACAAATGAGATTCCCAGTCGGGACTGTGGATGACAACATCGTCCAAGTAGGCAGCTGCATATTGGCAATGTGGTCTCAACGTCTTGTCCATCATCCTTTGGAATGATGCAGGAGCCCCATGCAAACCAAACGGCATCCGCTGATACTGAAAGGACCCCTCGGGGGTGGAGAATGCGGTCTTTTCTTTTGCAGCTTCCGTTAAAGGAATCTGCCAATAGCCTTTGGTCAGATCTAAGGTGGTTATGTACCGAGCCGTTCCCAACCTGTCAATGAGCTCATCCACCCGAGGCATCGGGTACGCATCAAACTTGGACACACTGTTCAGTTTCCTGAAATCATTACAGAAACGAATTGTTCCATCTGGTTTTGGGACCAACACTATGGGACTCGACCACTCACTGTGAGATTCCTCAATCACTCCCAACTCTAACATGTCCTTTATTTCCTTTGCCACCGCTTCCCGCCTGGCCTCGGGTATTCTATAGGGCTTGACATTTACGCGGACCCCGGGCTGGGTAACTATGTCATGCTGTATGACAGTCGTCAGTCCAGGTAGGTGGGAGAAGAAATCTCCATTTTTCCTCACAAACTCCTTAACATCATTTTGTTGGGCTACTGACAAGGTTTCCGTTATAGGTACCTGAGGGGCCACGGGAACCACGTCCTTTTGGGGTCTTGGTACTGCCAACAAACTTTCCCTGTCTTTCCAAGGTTTTAAGAGATTCACATGATAGATCTGTTCGGGTTTCCTTTTTCCTGGCTGGTAAACTTTATAATTTACTTCCCCCACTTTCTCCCTAATTTCAAAGGGACCTTGCCACTTTGCGAGGAATTTACTTTCCACGGTGGGGACTAGCACCAGCACTCTATCCCCAGGGTTGAAGGTACGGATCCTGGCACCCCGGTTATAAACCCTTCTTTGGACCTCCTGGGCTTGCTCCATGTGTTCCCGAACAAGTGGCATGACAGCTGCGATTCTATCCTGCATCTGTGAGATATGCTCGATGACACTTCTATAGGGCGTGGTCTCTCCCTCCCAGGTTTCTTTTGCGACATCTAGCAATCCCCTGGGATGTCTACCATACAGTAATTCAAAAGGTGAATATCCTGTAGATGCCTGAGGTACTTCTCGTATAGCAAACATGAGATATGGTAGCAAAAAATCCCAATTTCTCCCATCTTTGTCCACCACCTTTTTTAACATATTCTTAAGGGTCTTGTTAAACCTTTCCACAAGCCCATCGGTTTGGGGGTGGTAGACCGAGGTACGGAGATGGGAGATTTTGAACAATTTGCATAACTCTTTCATAACTCTAGACATAAATGGCGTGCCCTGATCCGTTAATATCTTCTTTGGGATACCTACACGACTAAACACCCGGACAAGCTCTTTGGCGATATTTTTAGCGGAGGTATTACGCAAGGGGATGGCTTCAGGATACCGGGTGGCATAGTCAAGTATAACCAGTATGTGCTGATGGCCCTGGGCAGACTTTACTACTGGACCCACCAGGTCCATGCCCACTCTTTCAAACGGTACTTCAATTATGGGTAGAGGTACTAGCGGACTGCGAAAATGGGGTGAGGGCGCGGAATATTGACATTCCGGACATGACTCACAATGCGCTTTGACGTCTCCATGTAAGCCTGGCCAAAAGAATCTCTGGGTTATTCTCTCCTTTGTTTTCTCTACACCCAGGTGTCCACCCATTATATGCCCATGGGCTAAATCCAGTACCATCCGGCGAAAGGGTTTGGGGACCACTAACTGTTCTACCACCTCCTCCCCCTGCTTTACCACTTGATACAGCAAGTTATTGTTAAGAGCCATGTAGGGAAAAGACACCGCTACATCATTTTCCACTGGTTCCCCATCAATCATTTTAATGTTTTCACGGGCTCTATTAAGTGTGGAATCTTTCAGTTGTTCCGTACAGAAATCCTCTTTTCTGACCTCTAGGTCAGGCACCACATTCTGTCCACTCTCACTAGAGCCAGCGATCATCTCTTGCTCTATCTCCTCAATGTCTGGGGTTGGATCCAACTCCTCCTGCTCCCCAGCCATTACAGATAAAGGGAAAAGATCTACGCCTTCCTCGGACACACCGACAGTTTCCCCTTCCACCTTGCCGTCAAAGGGGTCAGGAGTGAGTTCAGGAGTTTTCTTTGTTTCCCCAGCAGGGGGAGCTCGGTCCTCCTGACTCCCCTCCTTATCCCATAACTTCCAGAAATGGGGAAAATCTCTCCCCAATATGGCTTCATGAAGCAGAGAGGGCACCACCCCCACTGAATGGGTCACAGGGCCCCAGGGAGTACCAATCTCCACCAGAGCAGTCTGGTAATTACGTGTATCACCATGAATACAAATAACCCCAATCATGCTAGGGTGTAAGCTTGCAGGGTTTACCAAATCACTCTTAACCAAGGTCACAACACTACCCGAGTCTAGCAGAGCAGTTACTGGCTTTTCATCAATGGCAATCACACACATTTGCTTTTCCATGCGTTTCTGACATGCTGCAGTACATACCACCTGTGCAAACAGAGACATGCGTTTTCCTAAATACGCATTTTCACATTGCATAGGTTCATCATTTAAAGGACAGTTTGCAGCAATATGACCTAACGCATGACAACGATAACATATTATATGTTCAGTGCTTAGACCTCTAAATGGCTTTGGGGACCTTCCTGACCTATTTGGCCAGTCTCTAGGTCCTAAGCCTACAGTCTCATTATCTGACACAATAGTCTTATCATTTTTTTCTGAGCCTTTGGCCCATGGAACAGTCTTACCGGATCTTCCGGATAGTTTTCCACCCCTAGTGACATTGGGGTACGGCCCAGGTGAATGGAAAAAGTCCTCAGCGGCTGCATATCTCTCCACCAGGTCCACCAGCTCGTTTGCAGATTTAGGGTCTCCACGGCCGACCCACTTCCTCAAAGTGGCAGGGAGTGCACGCAAATATTGGTCCATGACCACCCGCTCCACAATCTGAGGGCCTGACAATACCCCTGGCTGGAGCCACTTTTTGGAGAGATGTATCAGATCGAACATCTGAGATCTGGGTGGTTTGTCCGCCCTGTAATGCCACTGATGCACCCGCTGAGCCCGGACTGCAGTGGTGACACCCAGGCATGCCAGGACCTCAGCCTTTAGTTTCTCATAGTCCTGGGCATCCCCTGGCTCCAGGTCATAATAGGCTTTTTGGGATTCACCTGTCAAAAATGGTGCAAGCAGTCCTGCCCATTGCTCCTTTTTCCATCCTTCCCGAACAGCAACCCTTTCAAAAGTTGTGAGGTAGGCCTCCACATCATCCGCAGGTGTCATTTTCTGCAACACATAGCTGGCCCGCACCATTTTCTGCTCCCCTGGCAGCGGATCTGCAGATTCCTTCTTTAATTCTAGTAGGTGTTGGGCCACCTGCCTAAGGAGCTCTCGGTCTGCTTCTTGGGCTTCCGCAAACTGGCGATTTGTCTCCCGTTGTGCTGCATTGGCCTGCAGCAAGGCTCTTATTATTTCCTCCATCTTCCCACTTGCTCAGGAAGTTGCCCGCCAAATCCACCATATGTGGGGTTAGCTCAGGTGGGGGATCTCCTTCCCTGGGACAAAGGTAGACCGCACAGCAGGCTTTCATCAAAATCTGACTGGTTGTCAGCTTTATTTAAAAGGTTTGCAGGAAAATAAACAGAACATGAAAATAAACCCTTGCCATCCAGGCACTAACTAAACAAAAGATGATTCCTCTCTCAAAGGTGAAGGGCTTCTCCCTGTCACCAAAACAAAGTAACAGCAAACCTTTTCTTGCAGGTATAGTCCATACACACAGCTCTCTCAGAACACCTCTCTGAGTCCCAGGCCACGAGCAACTCCTTGCTCCAGCCCTGCCCTTTTTATACCACCTGTTGGTGGTCATCAGTGGAGCCCAAACTCTGGTCCGGACTCACCTGCTTAACTGTTGCCTCGAAAACCCGGAGTGGACTCCACCTAAACGGTCAGGTATGAACATATGCGAGGTGACACATAGCGTCCCTCTATCACCTCGCCGTTCATCCTGTCACAGTACATGTGTCTGTGTGTATGTACGTGTGTATTTCTGTGTATGTACATGTATCTGTGTGTATGCGTGTCTGTACGTGCCTGTGTGTGTATACATGTGTCTGTATGTGTGTGTGTGTGTGTACATGTGTCTCTGTGCATGTGTGTACATATTTGTGTGTGTGTATGTAAGTACATGTCTGTGTGTGTGTACAGGTGTCTCTGTTTGTGTGTGTTTGTTGGTGGCGAGTAACTCTGAAAGCCTGGCTAGTAGCTCAGGACTTGAAATTTTAAGCCCTGGGTTACAGTATAGCTAAAACCCTTACATTTTTTGTTTTGTATCGAATAGAAAATGGTTCAACCCCCAACACTGTTTTTGAGGTTTTTTCACTATCTGTTATCCCACTGGGGAGATTTCCTTTCATTCTTGAGACACAACAGAAAGTGAGAGTAAATGTATCCAATGTATGGAGAAATCCCTTGTTGGACAGGTGTCTCCGGAACAAGAATCCATACTGGAAGGTTCCCTCCTCCTTCTTTTCTGGTGCCAATTCCATATTTTTTTAGTCCTCATGACTGGTTACCAGAAGAAATAGAGAAGATGAATTTCCTTAGTGTCTACACAGCAAAAAAAAAAAAAACATACTATATATAAGTGAGTGTGTACCCCCCTTTCTTTACTATACTAATCACTATGCCTTTCAGCATGGGGGGGGGGCAACACCCCCACGCAAATTACCTTTCTCCGATGTTGAGAGACCTCTTCTCCACTTCTGTGCTCTCCAAAAAGGAGGTGGGGGGTAATAGTAAAATGGAGGGGAATACAGTGAAATCTGGAAGCCCCCTTTACAATAAGAGGGCAACCAGATACAGTTGCAAGAAAAAGTATGTGAACCCCTTGGGATTACGTGGAGTTTTGCATGAATTGGGCATAAAATGTGCTCTGAACGTCATCTAAGTCACAACAATAGAAGAATACAGTCTGCTGAACATAATACTGCACAAACATTAGATGTTGCCATGGTTTAATTGCACATAACATGTAAACATTCACAGTGCAGGGAGGAAAAAGTATGTGAACCTTTGGACTTAATAACTGGTTGACCCTCCTTTGACAGCAATAACCCCAACCAAACGTTTCCTGTAGTTGCAGATCAGACCTGCACAACGATCTGGAGTAATTTTGGACCACTCCTCTTCACAAAACTGTTTCAATGTAGCAATATTCTTGGGATGTCTGGTGTGAATCGCTCTCTTAAGGTCATGCCACAGCATTTCAATCGGGTTGAGGTCAGGACTCTGACTGGGCCACTCCAGAAGGCGTATTCTGTGCCGTTGCAGCCATTGTTTTGTTGAATTACTTGTATGCTTTGGGTCATTGTCCTGTTGCATCACCCATCCTGTGCGGAGCTTCAGTTGGCGGACAGATGGTCGTACGTTTTCCTACAAAATGTCTTGATAATCTCTGGAATTCATTTTCCCATCAATTACAACAATCCGTCCAAGCCCTGAGGCAGCAAAGCAGCCCCAAACCATGATGCTCCCTCCGCCATGTTTTACAGTGGGGATGAGGTTTTGATGTTGGTGTGCTGTGCCTTTTTTTCTCCACACATAGTGTTGTGTGTTCTTCCCAAACAACTCAATCTTGGTTTCATCTGTCCACAGTATATTTTGCCAGTAGTGCTGTGGAACATCCAGGTGCTCTTTTGCAAACTTCAAACGTGCTGCAATATTCTTTTTGGACAGCAATGGCTTCCTCCGTAGTGTCCTCCCATGTACTCCATTCTTGTTTAACCACTTGCCTACCAGGCACTTATACCCCCTTATTTACCAGGCCAATTTTCAGCTTTCAGCGCTGCCGCACTTTGATTGACAATTGCGCGGTCATGCAACATTGTACCCATATGAAATTTTGATCATTTTTTTCTCACAAATAGAGCTTTTGGTGGTATTTAATCGCCACTGGGCGCTTTACTTTTTGCGCTATAAATGAAAAAAGTGCAAAAAATTTGAAAAAAAAAAAAGTTTCTTTGTTTCTATTATAAAATTTTTCAAACAGGTAATTTTTCTCCTTCACTGATGTGCGTTGATGAGGCAGCACTGATGGGCACTGATAGGCGCTACTGATGGGCACTGATAGGCAGCACTAAAGGGCACTGATAGGCAGTACTAATGAGGTGGCACGGATAGGCGGCACTAATAGACAGCACTAATGAGGTGTCATGGATAGGTGGCACTAATATGCAGCACTGATAGGTGACACTGATTATGGGTACTGAGAGACGGCACTGCTGGGCACTGACTGGCGGCACTGACTGGCACAACCGCTGGGCACTGACTGGTGGCACTGACTGGCAGCACTACTGGCTGCACTGGTGGGTGGCACTGGTGGGCAGTACTGGTGGGTGGGCACAGGTGGGTGGCACTGGTGAGCACAGGTGGGTGGGCACAGGTGGGTGGCACTGCTGGGCACAGGTAGGTGGCACTTCTGGGCACAGGTGTGTGACACTGCAGAGTGGCACAGGTGGGTGCACTGCTGGGCACAGGTGGGCGGAGCTAGTGGGCGCACTGCTGGGCACAGGTGGGCGGAACTTGCGGGTGGCACTGCTGGGCACCGATCATCAGGGCACTGATCATCAGTGCCCTGATGATTGGTGCCGATCCCCGCTCTGACAACTGCCGGTTCTCGGCAGTACTTTCCTCACGATCTGACAGCGTGAGGAAAGTGCAGCCGAGAACCGGCACTTGCATTTCCCTCTGATCAGCGTGTCATTGGACACCGCTGATCACATGGTAAAAGGCCGCTGTGATTGGCTTTTTACCACATCACGTGATCAGCTGTGTCCGTAGGACACAGCGATCACGGAGATCGCCGGGTGCGCGCCCCCTGGGGCGCGCAGGAGAGCACGTTCTGGGAGGACGTCATATGACATCCACTCAGAACTGGCCGGCCGCAGTGCAGCCGTCATTCGGCTATCTGCGGTCGGCAACTAGTTAATGTTTTCCTTATTGTAGATGTGTCAACAAAAATGTTAGCATGTGCCAGAGATTTCTGTAGGTCTTTAGCTGACACTCTGGGATTCTTCTTTACCTCATGCAGCATTCTGCGCTGTGCTCTTGCAGTCATTTTTACAGGACAACCACGCCTAGGGAGAGTAACAACAGTGCTAAACTTTCTCCATTTGTAAACAGTCTGTCTTACCGTGGACACATGAACATCAAGGCTTTTTGAGATACTTGTGTAACCCTTTCCAGCTTCATGCAAGTCAACAATTCTTGATCGTAGGTCTTCTGAGAGCTCTTTTCTGCGAGGCATGGTTCACATCAGCCAGTGCTTCTTGAAACCAGTA
Source organism: Staurois parvus (assembly GCF_062004578.1). Classification (NCBI taxonomy): domain Eukaryota; kingdom Metazoa; phylum Chordata; class Amphibia; order Anura; family Ranidae; genus Staurois; species Staurois parvus. The sequence continues at coordinate 9,282,976 of NW_028317855.1, read as the reverse complement.
AACCCAAAACAGGTGTGTGTTTTTTAAGGGCAGGACAGCTGTCAGCAACACATCCAATATCATCACACTGATTGGAGTCAAGGTTGGCTCACTCCTGGCTCCAATTAGCTCTGGGAGAAGTCATTAAGCTAGGGCCTCACATACTTTTTCCTCCCTGCACTGTGAATGTTTACATGTTATGTGCAATTAAACCATGGCAACATCTAATGTTTGTGTAGTATGTCTTGGAAATTCGCTTTAACGAATTTCTCCTTACCGTGAGTACTTGCAGTTGGATGCGCAGAAATCCCCCATAAAGCTGTGCGAATCTCGCTTACCACGACTGCAGCTAAATTACACGATTCCTGCCCATCCAAATTGGTTAGCTTCTGTTGAAATGTGGGGAATTAGAGCTCTGTTACCCTAGAATGATCACACGACACTCTAAGGCTAGTGTTGCAAACCACATAAGGGCCGGTTTCAGACTCCGCCCCTGGTTTTATTAAAAATACACACATGCCCCCCACATGAATAAAGTCAAACCCCTCCCACCGAACATTGCAATGGGGAGTGCCTATACACAGGATGTACATTCCGATTGGAGCATAGCCTTTCCTATTAGCTATCACTGGTCCTCCCCCATGAGCCTTCTGAGGTCAGCAGACTTCCTCCCCTTCCCCCCATGAGCCATCTGAGGTCATATTTCCCAGCTCCTAGCAGTATGTCCATTCTCTGTAAAAGCATCCCCTAGAAATATCAGTCTGTACCTGGATGGGCCCGATACGATCTTTATTAAAACACATCCATCCAAGATACAGTTCAGGTCAGTAATGGGTTGTAAGATATGCATAAGCCTACACGCGGAGTTCACACCGCTTGGCGCCTTGCGTTATGAAGCCCATGTGGTACTATGCTGCTGATATGTGGATACAGGCCCGCGGTCTACTGCCAGCGGCATTCGCATTGAATGCCGTGGTGGTATACACGCCGGTCTATAAGCGCAGATCCGCCATCTCATCCATTACCGAGCTGAGTACTGTAATACATACATTGTACATGCGCATGGCCCAATTGCAGCCTTCAGAGCTTTAATTAAGCCACACGAGAGACATATGAATAACACTCATATATGACACATTTAAAGTTCGACCAACAATACAAAATTTCCATGACATTCCCTCCTGTTTTATCATATTCTCCTCGTGTCCCTTCTTGATCTTCTTCAGCTTGATGGGTGTAGTCTCAAAACCTCAAAGAGTTCCTGTAGTTGTCCCTGAGAATAAAGCTCCACGGGGTACCTGAAACAACAAGACCCGACGCAAACTCGACGCAAACAGGCTTGATTGAAGCGATGATCCTCAAGAGCGTTGGAACCTTCACTACAGGAAGGCTCTTGCAAAAACCACAAACAGGCTTGTGGTATGAATAAGGTTTGTGATCCCACGGTGGTCTGGGGAGATCCAGCAACAGATTCTCAAATTGCCCCTGCAGACGGGGCCACACAAGGCTGGTCTCGACCCAGACAGTTTTCCAAATCGCAGACACAAACCATGATGAGGCTTGAAGCTTGCTTGAAGGTCTTGGAGAATGTGGTCTTCAGAGAGATAAATTAGAGGGAGGCCAGGACGTAATCTGTAGAGAAGGTGGTTGGTTGGTGAGGTCTTCCTCCGATCAGTGGTTGGAGTGGGATCCCAGGAGCGGGCATGGAGATGTGGTCGTCTGCCCGAGCTTGGCTTACACGGTCGATGAGGCAACAGGAACATCTCACCGCGGCATATAAGAGGCAGAGGAAAAAGAGAAGCATCAGGACATACACTCCCACTTCCTTCAACCAAGATCCGATGGAGAACAGGAAATCTCCCAATCCTCCCAAACCCTTGAACGGATTCCAACCCTCACTAGCTATAGCTCTAGCTTTTCCCTGTAGTTCACTAACTTTGTCAATATGGGCCTGGACCTTGTCATCGGTGTCTTCTATCCAAGTACAACAATCCTCTCCGATGAACTCACAGAACCCCCCTTTGGCGGCTAAAAGGTAATCAAGGGCCATCTTCTCCTGAAGCACTAAAATTCCCATCTGCCGTTGTTCTTGGGCAATTTCTCTGACAGCCTCTACGGTCTCGTTAAACATACTATCCACGATGACAGAAAAATTGTTCAGGCGCTTCATAAGTTCTATTCCCCAACCTGTCCATGAGGGGAACCAAGCCCATGCCTGGTCGCCCTCAGAGAACAGCTCCCTGCGAACTCTCCCTGCCATCCTTACCTTCTTGTGGACCATCAACTCTTCATGATCCATCACTACATAGGATGCTGGGACTAGCTTTATGAGGGCACACGAACCTTTCGCGTTCTGGGGAAATGTTCTATAGGCTGCCGAACCACACAGAAAATAGTATGGACCTGTCAGAGCAGAGCAGGAAGAGTTCTTCATTCGGCCTCTGGCACTGAGCAACAGTTGCACAGACTGGGGGATTGCTCCCTCAGTCTGCACATCACATCCATCCTTCCAACACACGTGGTCTGGTCGGTCAGTGTGGTTACTCAGAAGGGAAGTCTGGTTAGTCAGATTGACAGTTATACCTCCCTCGCAGGTGGTAGTCCCAACAAACTTGTTACCTGTGCCAAAGCTGATGTTAAAGCACACCTGAGGGCTGCCTAGCTGTCCAGTTACCCATAATGGACTGACGAGGGTCCTACAGGAGCTAGAGCTAATATTGGTGCTAAAACTGATGTTACCTGCTAAAAATGTGTCATTAAGTTCTACCGATAAATGTCTACGTGGGGGCTGACCAGGGGTCCCTTGCTTTTTCATGCCGACGCGGATGTCATATAGGGCATGAACAGCGGCCATTGCGGACATGTGATGACTGGGTGGGGGCTTAGAGCATACCCAACAGTTGGTTTTGTTGGCGGTTCTGGCTAAACGCAGGTGCATTTTAAATAAAAGGTTGGGGTATCTGCCGTCTTTTCCTCCGTTCACACACATATAAGACATACAAACAAAAAGAAAAAGGAAAATGACACCCCTTATTCTCTGGTGTAGCTGAAAAGCTTCTTGCAGTGGCTTGCGTGCACCCAGTTGTCTCGTCCCTCGAGCTTGAGTGAGGTAGGTGTCGTCAGCTGGACTTGGTATGGTCCGGTGAACCGTGGCTCGAGTCCGGTTCTTTGATGTTTCTTTAGGACGACCCAATCACCTGGCTCAATAGAAAACATCTGTTATTGCATTTGGATCAGGGAGCGATTCGCGAACCCGATGGTGTATCTTCTGCAGCTCCCGTTGCAGAGATTGCACATAACCTGTAAGCTGTGAATGCAAAGACGACAACTGTTGAGGAAAGTACAACCCTGTTTTGGGAGGTCCCCCAAACAACACCTCGTAGGGTGACAGCCCATGTGGTTGCCGAGGGGCATTCCGGATGGAATAGGGGGCAATGGGGGGACACTCAGGCCAAGGTTTTTGGGTATCGGAAGACGTTCAACCTTACCGCTACTCTCGGGTGATATGGGGTGTGTCGCCGCTGACTCCAGTTCCACCAAAGAAATGCAGTCGTGTCCTTTGGAAGAGAGGTTAGTAGTGGACAAAGAAGACATGTTAGCAGAAGAGGTGTTAGTATTGTTAGTCGTGTTGCAAAATTCAGCACTGTCATTGCTGTCCTCCCCCCCCTTCTCATCTTCCAACACAGGAAGAAGAGAAGCAGGGTTAAGAATAGTGCATCGTTTGATAGTGAGGTTAGTAGGGGTTAGGAGGGCTTTCCCCTGAGAGGGGTACCTTGCCTTGGATGTCCTGTTTTCGCAAGACCGTTCTTGCTGCACTGGTGTCGGTGAGGCAAGGGAGGGGATATTTTAATTCCTCTAGAAAAAGATGAATCTGGGCCGACACCGATTTGTCAACTTCCTATGAAAATTCATAGGAGTTACTTACCATGTGGTCACAGGGGCGGAGGACTCATCAGGAATGAACTGCCACCGACCTTTAGGTAATTGGGGACAGCTCCTCCTCATGTGCCCCGTTTGGTGGCACTGGAAACACCTGGGTGGGGGCCTATCCTTCCTGTGACCCAGATCCCTTGGTTTTTCGTGTGGGGTCTGGGACATAAGAACTTTGGCCTTGTCCTGTTTTCTTCTATCCATTTCCCTCTCTATTGCCGCAAGAGTGTAAAGGATAGCAGGGATAGACATCTCATTATATTCGGGTCGGGCCAGAACCAGCCTTTCCCGAATTTTAATATTGATGCCTTCCAAAAATTTGGCCCGCAACAGAATGTGCGTCGCGGTCACCTTTACCCCTTCAGTTGGAGCATCAGGTCCAACTTCCAGATCCGCATCCAGTGCCGTCTGCTTGAGACGGCGCCAGAAGCAGGCGCTTTCCTCATTAGGACCCTGGGTGAGCTTCATCATGTCCGTAGTAGAGGTAGCACCATACATTTCTGGAAGCTTTGCCTTTAGCTGTGTACAGAACTCTTTGCCCCCTGAAGTCATCTCCTCATGCGTGGTTATAGAGCACCCTGCAATCACTGTGCTGGCCACTTCCATGCCCACCTTCGCCCGCAGGATCTGTGCACAATCTGACCCACTCATACCATAGCTGAACTGGTTTTGTCCAAACATTCGAGCAAATCCTCTCGGATTGACTCGATAGTCCGGGAGCTCAGCCAGAATAGTGCGGATCTCTGCCGGGGTGAAGGGGACATGCCAAACTACCCGTTCCCCTAAAGTCCGTTCCCCCTGTGCATTGGGAGGACCTTCAAATTGCTGCACTCTGACTGGATAGGCCTCGGTCCGGGAAGAGTGCAAGGGCTGACCCAGCTTCATCGGTGGGCTTAGATTAACCACCTCGCTTACTGCACCTTCAGGTTTGAGGTCCCTCAGATCAGGGTATAGCTGGGGGGCAGGGGTCTGATCAGTGGTTCGTAGCGCTTTGATGCAATCCGCCCTGTTTCTTAACCGGGTGTCTATTCCCCTTGATTCACAGATAGTCTGCAAATCAGTTGTTGAGAAGGCTTCATAGTTGGAAACAGAAGGAGCTGGGGTGAAGCAGGGAGAAGGGAGAGGTAGAGGTAGAGGCTGAGGCATAGATACAGAAGACACGGAAGGTACATCAAGAGTGACATCACTAGCAGAAGAGAAAGGTGCAGTTATACTTATCTCAGCCACTGTTGGTTGTTGGGGAACCCCAGCAGACCCTGATCCTGCCTGCCTTAGTAGAGTCAGCCCTGAAAGAGCTTCCTCCACCTCTGACACTGGATCCTCCTGTTTTATTCCCTCTGGAGGCCAGGTATACATCACCTGGTTCTTCCGGACAGACACCAGTTTATGTATGCCCTGCCTCCCTAATTGGATTGACCTGTGAAGCCATAGCTGTGCGATCTCTAGTTCTGACGCCTGCATCCGTGGTCCAAATTGAGAGATGAATTTTTCCCACCTCCATGCGTCAAATGTACCTTCCCGGGGAATTTCCCATCTGGTACCCTTCGACCATTTATTCCACCTTTTGAGGGGTTCTGTAGACTTCCCCCCCAAACTCACCTTCATCAGTTGTGCAGCTGTCCTTACCCTGAAGAGGGCTGGTTCCCCCTCTCTCTTCATGGACTGACTACTGCCCATCGTGACTAGTCACTGGTTTATATCCCGCGTCCGGGTACCTGTTTACCCCCTGGAGCACTCGGTGGGATCCTACCGAGAGGCCTGATTCCACCACTTTCCCAGCACAGCGTAATTTATGTGATTCTTATCGATCACCCGAAGCGCATCAAGTGGCGGTCAGACTGAGAGCACACCTCCCACTCCCACAGCGCAATTTATGTGATCCTGACCACCCGAAGTGTTTGTGGTAACCAGGCTAAGTGTTATACTTCCCTGGACCGCCCACTCGCACAGCGTAATTTATGTGGTTCTCATCACCCACTGTGTTTGGCAGGCCACACCGCACAATGATGAAAGTGGCTTTTCTCTCCCTGCACACAGTAGCTAACACAAGTCAAAACAAAAAGAGGGGTTCTTGGATGTTACTTAGGGGTCACTGGTTGGCTGGAAACCTGCTAACTGACCTTTTGGAAATTTGTGTAAAGAAAAAACTTTCCTAATACACACAGAAAAAACCCTTTTCAACCTAAAAAAAACGTTAAAAAGGACAAAGTGGATCCTTATGAAAAACACGGGACATTTCACAGTAAAACAATTACACAGAGGTAAACCTAAAAACTGCGCCAAAAGTAACCTTGTTGCTGACGCAAAAATCACTCATACCAGCACCGCTAAACGATCTGCGTTACACACGCAATCTTCACTGCAACCACCTAGAACCGTTTACACAAAAAGTCTGCTGGACGTGAAACACGTGACACAGCAGCTTAAAACAAACCCGCTTTACAATAAGGAACTACTTTTAACAGGAAAAACACAAGAAAAACATAATCACTATACAAGAAATCTATGTGCAAAAACCCAGACTTCACCGCGCTCACTAAATGTGGAACACGTGAGGGGAAAACTCGCTTAACATACTTTAAATTGGCTGGCAATACGCAAATTTAAAGCTAAAAGCAAACAACTTAAACTGTAAAAAATTTGGATTAAAAACACAATATGGGTCAAATGCATATAGAAAGCTGCATACACATTGCATAGAGATTACTGCACATGTGGTACTCAACAAAATGGCCACCAACAGGGAAAGCACATGGTAGCCAACAAAATGGCCACCAAACAAAAGGAGTACATGTGGTTAGTCAAGAAAATGACCCCCCAAAGAGGAGCACATGGTAGATACTAGAATGGCCCCCCACAGGGAAGCACATGGTAGCAACTAGACTCAAAATTGCCTCTAACCTCTTACATAAAACAGACTTTTGGACAGAACATACACTGGACAATTACACAACAATATACAGCACACATACAACACAATTTGGGCACAATCGCAGAACGGACATAAAACACCAACATATCACACTAACATGCACATGTAACAGAAAGGACCCCCTGCTGCATGCTTGCTGTGAGCAGTAGTACCACAAAACACTGCACAGACTACATACAAAGATCTTACAACAGTTAACAATTAACCTAAGCCTTTCAGCACTGTAATAATTACCTTACATGGAGGGGGGTAAAGCAATCACCACAGTACCTACAACCCGCAAATACGTACCTAACACTATGCAACAACTTTTACCCACTAAAACATATACCCGTTTAATTTTTGGGTGGAAGATTTTTAAACTTGACCAAATCCAGCCAACCAAACCCACCCCTCTGCTGCTCTCAGCAGAGAAAACCCTCGTCTTTCACCCACAGATCAAGAGTTTAGGACAAAAAACTAGGTCCTTGCTAAGCGGTAATTCTTGTTAGCTAACCGAGAGCGAAATCAGCCACACGAACGTGCAAAAAGCGATCCTCTTAATGGCAGAGAAACCTGAAATGTGCCGGCATACTTTTTGCTAGTTCATGATGGCCCATTCCCCCCTCGTGCTTGGTTAGCTATGCAAGAATACGCGTTAGTATCCACCAGGCTCGCCAAACTGTCTTGGAAATTCGCTTTAACGAATTTCTCCTTACCGTGAGTACTTGCAGTTGGATGCGCAGAAATCCCCCATAAAGCTGTGCGAATCTCACTTACCACGACTGCAGCTAAATTACACGATTCCTGCCCATCCAAATTGGTTAGCTTCTGTTGAAATGTGGGGAATTAGAGCTCTGTTACCCTAGAATGATCACACGACACTCTAAGGCTAGTGTTGCAAACCACATAAGGGCCGGTTTCAGACTCCGCCCCTGGTTTTATTAAAAATACACACATGCCCCCCACATGAATAAAGTCAAACCCCTCCCACCGAACAATGCAATGGGGAGTGCCTATACACAGGATGTACATTCCGATTGGAGCATAGCCTTTCCTATTAGCTATCACTGGTCCTCCCCCATGAGCCTTCTGAGGTCAGCAGACTTCCTCCCCTTCCCCCCCATGAGCCATCTGAGGTCATATTTCCCAGCTCCTAGCAGTATGTCCATTCTCTGTAAAAGCATCCCCTAGAAATATCAGTCTGTACCTGGATGGGCCCGATACGATCTTTATTAAAACACATCCATCCAAGATACAGTTCAGGTCAGTAATGGGTTGTAAGATATGCATAAGCCTACACGCGGAGTTCACACCGCTTGGCGGCTTGCGTTATGAAGCCCATGTGGTACTATGCTGCTGATATGTGGATACAGGCCCGCGGTCTACTGCCAGCGGCATTCGCATCGAATGCCGTGGTGGTATACACGCCGGTCTATAAGCGCAGATCCGCCATCTCATCCATTACCGAGCTGAGTACTGTAATACATACATTGTACATGCGCATGGCCCAATTGCAGCCTTCAGAGCTTTAATTAAGCCACACGAGAGACATATGAATAACACTCATATATGACACATTTAAAGTTCGACCAACAATACAAAATTTCCATTACAAGTATTATGTTCAGCAGACTGTGTTCTTCTATTGTTGTGCCTTAGATGACGTTTAGAGCACATTTTATGCCCAATTCATGCAAAACTCCACGTAATCCCAAGGGGTTCACATACTTTTTCTTGCAACTGTATATGCCACCTTCTGGAAAATGAGTACAGGGATATATTGGTGCCCCTTACCCATTCCCACAAGAGGTGAAAAAAAACCCTCCAAATCGAACATTGTTAAAGGAAATAAAACACAAACACATAACCAACATCTTTTAAAAAAAAAAGTTTATAATTACCCCCAAAGTATAGCCAGTGACAGGTTTAGGGTTTTTGCCAATTTTTGGCCTGTTCAGTCAAACTGCCGTTGAATCGAACATGGGTATATTCGAGCACAATTAATCATACAGTCATGGGCAAAAATATTGGCACACCGCAATTCTGTCAGATAATGCACCCCTTCGCCCAGAAAAGTGTTGCAATTACAAATGTTTTGGCATTCTCATGTTTATTTCTTTTCTTTGTATTGATATGACACACAAAAGTGAAGAAATAAAAAGCCAAATCTGACACATTCAATGCAAAACCCCAAAAATGGACTGGACAAAATTATTTGCACCTTCAATTTAATATTTAGTAGCACACCCCCTGGAAAAAATAACTGAAATCAATTGCTTCTTGTAGCCATCAATGAGTTTCTTACACCTCTCTACTGGAATTTTGGACCACTCTTCTTTCCCAAATGCTCCAGGTCTCTCAAATTGGAAGGGTTCTTTTTCCCAACTGCTGGTTTGAGATCTCTCTACAGGTGCTCTATGGGATTGAGATCTGGACTCATTTCTGACCAGTTCAGTGCTCTCCAGCACTTAGCCTGAAACCATTTCAGGGATCTCTTTGATGTGTGCTTTGGGTTATTGTCCTTCTGTAAGACTCATGACCTCTGACGGAGATCAAACTTTCTGACACTGGGCCTTACATTGCACCCAAGAATTATTTGCTAGTCTTCATAATGCCATGCACACAGTCAAGACATCCAGTGCCTGAAGTAGCAAAGCAACCGAAAAACATCAGTGTAGGGACTGTATTTTTATAAGGCCTCATTTCTTTTTCTGGAAACAGTAGAATGATGGGCTTTACCAAAAACTGTAATTTTGCATTGCCTACAGCACGTTCTCCCAAAATGATTTTGGCTTCCTCAGGTAAGTTTTGGCAAACTCCAATCTGGCTTTTTTATGTTTCTGTATCAGCAGTGTGGTCCTCCTGAATCTCCTACCATAGCATCCCTTTTCATTCAGATGGCGACGTTCAGTGCAAGCTGACACAGTTTTACCCAGTGCCTGAAGGTCAGCTTGAATTTGTCTGGAAGTTGATTGAGATTCTTTAACCACCATTCGAACAATCCTTTGTTGCAATCTTTGATCAATTTTTCTCTTTTGTCCACGTCCAGGGAGATTAGCTACAGTGCCATGGGCTGTAAGCTTCTCGACAATGTTGCGCACAGTGGACACAGGAACATTAAGATCTCTGGAGATGGACTTGTAACCTTGAAATTATCCATGCTTTTCCACAATTGTTCTCAAATCCTCAGGCAATTCTTTGCTGCTTTCTCTTCTCCATACTCCATTTTAACTGGTTGCTGGTGTGATTTCTATATTGTCAGTACCTGTTAATTGATCAAGGTGAGTTTAATTACAAATTACAGGAGCATCACAAACTTGGAATGCAATTATTTCTTACAATTTTGAGAAGGTGCCAGTAATTTTGTCCAGTCCATTTTTGGGGTTTTGCATGGAATGTGTCGGATTTGGCATTTTGTTTCTCCACTTTTTTGTGTCATACCAATACAAACAAAAGAAATAAGAAAATACCTAAACATTTGTACTTGCAACAGTTTTCTGGGCAAAGGGGTGCATTGTCTGACAGAAATGCCGGGGTGCCAATATTTTTGACCATGACTGTATATGTACACGTGTGTGATATTTCTTCCTTGACTGTCCCGGGTATCATTCTATTCTATTTTCTAAATGTTTCTCATAGTAATATCAATTGGAAAACATTTCTAAATAGACTTTTAATGATGGTCTCATTGCCTAGCAACAACTTGGAACCCTCATTTTAAGGTAGTTTTTAGCAGTTCTGCTTAGAGAGAAGAGCTCTCATTTTCATGTCTCTTAGAATAAAAGAGGATATAAATTACATGCACGTATAAGGAGAGAATGAAGCCTTTCATGGTAACACGACATGTTTGCCATGTTCAATTGCTGCTTTTTAAAAAGAAAAAAACATATATAATATCAGTGGTATGCTTTACTGGGGCAATGTGCAAATTAGTTTCAAGAGGATAGCTGTCAAGTGTGCCCAATTACTAGGGCCAGTCTCTGTCCATTTTCCTTGGAAATATACCTCCTATTCTGTACTGATGAACTGGTACTACAAAAAAGGTTTATTTTTCTCTATTATTTATTCAGTGGTCAACACCTGTCAAGATACTCGGCAATTAGTATAATGTGGTACTGAGATCGTGGCACTATGATGTCCTGGTGCGGACTTAATTAGGGCCATGTCTTTAGAGAATAACTTAATATTAGGGATTCAGTTAGTTAAATTATCAGAGATTAAGTTAAATTATCAAGATTAATGGTTACAATTTGGGTTAATTTTATTAACTGCTAGGTTTAATATTAGGGCCTATTCACAATGTTGCATTACAGTACCAGCAGTACGCAGTGCATCCACATTGGAGTGCACCACAGCTCTTATGCCGTGCAAAAAAAACCCGTCATGTTAATTTTTGTGCGTGTGAAGGTGTACTGCTAGCGACACATAGGAGATTTACTAACATTGGAGTACACAGAATATGGTGCAGCTGTGCTTAATGAACAATCAACTTCCAGGTTTAATTGTCAAAGCTTAATTGAAGAAGCTGAACTTAGAAGCTGATTGGTTACTATGCACGGCTGCACCAGATTCTGTGTGCACCAGTTTAAGTAAATCTTCCCCATAGTGTACATAGGTCTTTGGTGTTCAGATTGTAGGGTAAATTTTGGGATTAGGTAAATGTTAGTAATAGGTTGCATATAAGGATCATTATTCTGTACACTTTAACTATCACCTGTCTCTGGTACCAAAAGTGCTGGTGCTGATAAGCAATATGTAAAAGTTATCTGGTCTTTTTAAATGAATGTGTATTGATTAGCACCATCTGCAATGTGATTGATTTACTAAAAGTCTATTGCAGCTGTGCATGGTAGCCAATGAGCTTCCAACATCAGTTTGTTCAATTAAAGGGTTACTAAAGTTACATTTTTTTTTAATTAAAATAACAAGCTTGTTATACTCACCTGCTCTGTGCAGCGGCATTGCACAGAGCGGTCCTGATTCTCCTTTTCTTGGGTCCTCTGGCAATGATCTTGGCTCCTCCTGTATTCCGTGTGTCCCCATAGCAAGTTGTTTGGTATAGGTGCACAGTGTCTGCGCGCTCCTGAGCACAGCTCCAGAGACACGCCCCTCACTTCATCCTCACTGCATTTGATTGAGTCCCTGTGTGAAAAGGAAGAGAGGGGAGAAGAGATGCAGTCATACACAGTGCTGGATCTTTTCTCTCCTCTCTTCTCCAGGAAAGGGGAGGATAGATGAATAGAAATTTTTTTTACCTCAATGCAAGGAATGCATTAAAGTGGTTGTAAAGGCTCCATTCCATGCATGAAGGTAAAAAACCTTCTGTGTGCAGCAGTGCTCCTAGCCACCTCAGTACCTAACTGAGCCTCATCGCAAATTCATCAATGTGCACAACAGCCTTGGCTGTCTTTGCCTCCTCACTGGCTGAGACAGCAAGCGGGAGCCATTGACTCCCACTGCTGTCAATCAGCCAATGAGGACAGAGAGGGTGCGGGGCCAAGCCATGGCTCCATGTGTGAATGGGAACACTCCTGCTCGGGTGCCCCCATAGCAAGCTGCTTGCTACGGGGGCACGCAACAGAAAAGGGGAGCCAGAAGCGCCAGCAAAGGGCCAGAGAAGAGGAGGATCAGGGCTGCACTGTGCAAAACCAATGCACAATTAAGTATAACAGGCTTGTTATTCCACCCCCCCCCCAAAAAAAGTGTACCTTTTAGTATTGCTCTAAGGTTAAAAAATGTTTTTAGCTTTAGTATCACTTTAAGCTTTGACAAAAAAAAACGTGGAAGCTGATTGGTTTCTATGTAGAGCTGCACCAAATTTGTCACCCTCCAGGTTTAGTAAATCAATTTGAATGTCACAAATTTATTTATAGTTGAATGCAAGGACACAGGGGCCCCATGATCCCCTATTGCCCGGGGGCCCCATGAGTTGTCAGTCTACCCCTGGGTATGACTTTTATTGCATAGTTAAATTAGTCCAGCTTGGGCCAATGTTAGTATGCACATATAGTATAGTGAGCTGTCCCTATGGAAGCTGGAAATAACTGTAGTAGTCTCCACTACTACAGTGATAGCGGCAGTCTTCCAGGTCAAAGTGTCCTGTGAATGGCAGTGAGTGACCCCCTGTAGTTACTGTGCAGAAGGGCAGCAGCTCAGCACTGGTCCTGGAAGACTGCTGCTGTCAGTGTAGTAACAGCAACTACTACAGTGATTTGCAGCTTCCAGAGGGATTTCTTAGGTATAAGATTTACATAATTACCTTGTTCCAAGTGGACCAGTGTAACTATGTAAGAACATTAATATTTTGTTATTTATTTCAGGTACTTATATAGCTTCTCAATTTACGCAGCGCTTTACATACAGGTGAAACTCAAAAAATTAGAATATCGTGCAAAAGTTCATTTATTTCAGTAATGCAACTTAAAAGGTGAAACTAATATATGAGATAGACTCATTACATGCAAAGCAAGATAGTTCAAGCTGTGATTTGTCATAATTGGTATGATTATGGCTTACAGCTCATGAAAACCCCAATTCCACAATCTCAGAAAATTAGAATATTGTGAAAAGGTGCAATATTCTAGGCTCAAAGTGTCCCACTCTAATCAGCTAATTAAGCCATAACACCTGCAAAGGGTTCCTGAGCCTTTAAATCGTCTCTCAGTCTGGTTCAGTAGGAATCACAATCATGGGAAAGACTGCTGACCTGACAGTTGTGCAGAAAACCATAATTGACACCCTCCATAAGGAGAGAGAGGCTCAAAAAGGTAATTGCAAAAGAAGTTGGATGTTCCCAAAGTGCTGTATCAATGCAAATTAATAGAAAGTTATGTGAAAGGGAAAAGTGTGGAAGAAAAAGGTGCACAAGCAGCAGGGATGACTGCAGCCTGGAGAGGATTGTCAGGAAAAGGCCATTCAAAAGTGTTGGGGACTTCAAGAGCCACCACACACAGACGGATCCTGGACATGGGCTTCAAATGTCGTATTCCTCTTGTCAGAAGTGTCTTACCTTGGCTAAAGAAAAACAGACCTGGTCTGCTGCTCAGTGGTCCAAAGTCCTCTTTTCTGATGAGAGCAACCTTTGCATCTCATTTGGAAACCAAGGACCCAGAGTATGGAGGAAGAATGGAGAGGCACACACTGCAAGATGCTTGAAGTCCAGTGTGAAGTTTCCACAGTCTGTGTTGATTTGGGGAGCCATGTCATCTGCTGGTGTTGGTCCACTGTGCTTCATTAAGTCAAGGGTCAATGCAACCGTCTACCAGGAGATTTTGGAGCACTTCATGCTTCCTTCCGCAGACGAGCTTTATGGGGATGCTGACTTCATTTTCCAGCAGGACTTGGCACCTGTCCACACTGCCAAAACCACTAAAACCTGGTTCAATGACCGTGGGATTACTGTGCTTGATTGGCCAGCAAACTCGCCTGACCTGAGCCCCATAGATTCTCTGCATTGCCAAGAGAAAGATGAGAGACATGAGACCGAACAATGCAGAAGAGCTGAAGGCCGCTATTGAAGCATCCTGGTCTTCCATAACACCTCAGCAGTGCCACAGGCTGATAGCTTCCATGCCACGCCGTATTGAGGCAGTAATTGCTGCAAAAGGGGCCCAAACCAAGTACTGAGTACATATGCATGCTTATACTTTTCAGAGGTCCAATATTGTTCTATGTACAATCCTTGTTTTATTGATTGCATGTAATATTCTAATTTTCTGAGATTGTGCATTTGGGGTTTTCATGAGCTATAATCCATAATCATCACAATTATGACAAATCACGGCTTAGTTTCACCTTTTAAGTTGCATTACTGAAATAAATGAACTTTTGTACAACATTCAAATTTTTCGAGTTTCACCTGTATATGTGTGTGTATATATGTATATATACACACACATATTGTATACTGTATATATATTGTACAGTTCAGCTTTAAAAAATACTTCAATATGTCATTGATTATAACAGGGGTTTTCAAACTTTCTAAACAAAGGACCAGTTTGCTGCCCTTCAGGCGTTAAGGGGGCCAGACTATGGAAGTATAAAATGCTGCAGTGTCAGTAGGAGTAAACAATAACCCATCTTGGTTATAGTGGGAGGATTAGTGCTTCGTTGTTGGTATCAGTGGGAGGAATAATGCCCATCGTTGGTGTCTGTGGGAGGAATGGTGCCCCACCGCTGGTGTCAGTGGATGGAATGGTGTCCCATCATTGGTGTCAGTGGATAGAATGGTGCCCCAAGAGCTGGAAAAAGACAAGCAAAGCTCCACACCCAGTTTGGGAGGCCACTGGATTATACTATAAGTTCTATTCATTTATCTATTGTGCATATTTTTTCCTTTACTATAAATCAAAAAATCCATTACTTATTTTAAAGGTGCTTTACTTGTTTCAGAATGTGTTTTATTTACATATTAATTGTATTTTCCAAATTGCAATCTGGAAAAGTAGCTTATCAGAGTGTGCTGGCTGATTGTTTTTTTTTTTTTTTTTTTAGAAATGTAGTATGGTTATGTCTTTAGGTGATATTTTTTCTGTATTATGAAAGTGTTCTAAGAAGATGTTGGCAAAAAATAGTTTCAAGTTAATTATTCAGGACAGGAATACATGCATAGGGCTTTTCAAAAGGTCAGGCTCAGCAACAAAGCCAAACATATAAAGACTGGTATATGACAAGCTTGTTGCATATATTACATACAGCACATGCAGAAATCAACAATTTGTTTTACTATTTAAACAAAATAAAAAAAACAACTGTTGTGGTTTAAAATGCATTCAGTATTCACTGGTACCATGCACTGCATTTATAATGCAGCAAAATGTATTGTCATTTTCTCTTTAACCTAGTGAATTTTTTAGAACTCTAGAATCTGGTAAAATGAGGGCGTTTGTGACAGCATATATGCATGAGTCAGTGTCCACAGCAGTTTCAAAGTTATTTTATTTTGTCAGAATTAATGCCCTGCATTCCAGATGCCTCTCCCCTTTGCTTTAGTGGTTGCGGTCCAGAAGGGACTGTGCTCAATGTCTGGTGGACATGGCCAAAAATTAGGAGATTTTGGATATGTACATATAACTTTGTCTATTCTCTTACCCAAATAAATTTAATTAAAAACCTACAACAGGTAATCTCAATGGCAAGATTCTGGAAGTCTCCTGTGGTTCCGTTTCATCTTTTGAAGGCCAAGTTGACACAGATCATGACAAATGAATGCCTGTCAGCAATCCTACATGACAAAGTGGCCCTCTTTGAGAAAACGTGGGATCCATGGATCAAATACCTAACAGACTCCCCATGACTCAGATAGTTTACTCACTCTGGGTTTTGGATGAGAGTGGACCTTTCTTCTTCTTTATCTCCTTTCTTTTCTCTCTTCTCCCATTTTAGTTTTTTTTTTTCAGTCTAGTCTTCCCCTCTCTAAGGGGATGATCTCTCTATGTTACCAGCTGTCTGCGACACATTAACAATTATTGGCACCATGGCGAGCAACAGTGATATTTCAGGGGTGTTCACGAGGAGGACCTGTTGCACGCCAACAGAGCCACATGGCTACCTTGGGAATAGTGGCCTTCCCAAAGGCTCAGCAGAGAAGCAATTTGTTTCTTCCTTTCACACACTCAACTTGTCATGCCAAGCATATTGGAGCTACAAATGAGGTATGAAGTGAATATCAATCGCTTGGCAACAAACTGTTATCTGCACATGCAAAACGTGTCACCCCATTCTGTGCTCCAAAAGGCTTACCAGATATGTTTGACCCTCATATTATTGAGTGGTCAAAAACAGCTCAATGTTAACAGATAATGCTGCCTCAAGCCTCCTCCACACCATCAACTCTTAATGCGTCAGACATCCAAACAGCATGCATATAAAATAGAAGAGCCTTCCATAGTGTAAAACCTTCTTAGAATTAGTATTTATTAAAATCAAGATATGCGCTTACAAAGTCCAAAGTGAGATACATTGGTGTAATAAAAATAAAAAAGCTTGACATATTCCCACATCAAAGATGGCCACAAGTGTGTACGCATGACGGACGGCCAAGCTCTGCCTTAGGAACATTATTGTTGTACTTTTTATTCTGTTCACTACACCGAAATGTGTCTAGATGTATTGGACTATGTTTTTTCCATCCCATATGTTTACGGGATAATTTTGTACTTTATTAGAAAATCAATAAAAACCATTGGAAAAGAAAATTAATTCTACTTGGCAAGCACCAGGCAGTATCTCCTAGAGCACTCCAGAGTAGCAAGTGTATTGCTCCTGTGATGCTGGTATCAGTCCCCATGTACTTCAGCATTGAGGCTTTGCTTTCAGAGAGCTCACTAAAAAGTGCCAGTGCCTTATGGTGGCTTCTATTGGATCTACCGTCTGCAGGTGGTGGTGCCATCGTGTCAGAGCATCTTTGTGGAACATACTGCATTCTGTTGCACAAGTAGGTTTTCAGCCAACCCAATAATAGTGAGCACAATCAAGGCTGAGGAATATTTAAAAAATTCTTAAAATCAAGGCGAAATAATGATAAAATAGAAATAAAATTAAAAATCAACAAGCTGTTACACTTAAAATAACCCAGATAAATGCAATAAATGAGACTGATATAAGCTCTCATAAAGTACAGCTCTGTACTTTGAGAGCATATATCAATCTCACTTATTGCCACCCATCCTAGTGAGCTGAAAAAGGCATCCTCCAAGCCATATACCCATTCACCGTTGTGTTCAAGAAAGCAAACATTTGAAAACACATGCATACTTAAAATAATATTTAAAATCCTAATTTAGATTGTCAAAAATCCTTTCCAGGGTCCAAAATTATGTCTCCTCTTAAGCTGTGACAGATACATAATTTGCCATATTATACCAAATATGGAGCCAGTTTTGTCAACTGAAACCCCCTAGATACGTGCCCTCATAGTTTTATGTTTAGTTTTTAGCTGAAGTCTGCACAAAGTAGAAGAGGAAGCTTTTGCTTCTCACATTAGGGTCGCAAACATAGTATAAAATTGCTTTGCCCATTTACAATTAAAAAATTTGAAAAACGTTAGTGATCTTTAAATTAAATTTTTGTGTGCGTACCAGTGAACAATCAATAGTTGAATCTGTATTTACAGTGCCTTGAAAAAGTATTCATACTCCTTGAAATTATCCACATTTTGTCATGTTACAACCAAAAACTTATTATTTATTGGGATTTTATGTGATAGATCAACACAAAGTGGCATTGTGAAGTGGAAGGAAAATGATAAACGGTTTTCAACCTTTTTTACAAATAAAAACTTTTCAGAAATGTATTTCTAAAAAATGTTGAAAACCATTTATAATTTTCCTTCCACTTCACAATTATATGCCACTTTGTGTTGGTCTATTACATAAAATCCCAATAAAATACATTTACGTTTTTGGTTGTAAAATGACAAAATGTGGACAATTTCAAGGGGTGTGAATGGTTTTTCAAGGCACTGTATAACTATGTTGAAAGAAAGATTTCATGCATGTATAGCCACCTTTTAAGGGCTGATTCACACTGGGACCACATGGGAACACTTTCCTGTGTGTTCTTGTGTCATGCGTTTCGACAGTCTGTTCATTTGATCGGGCGGCAAAATGCACTAGACCATGGAAAAATAGTGCAAGCACTACTTTTTCAAAACTCACAGCACGAAACTGCATTGTACTGTGGTACCATGCACTGTGTTGCCCAAAAACTCACTGCGTTTGGAGCTTACTGTTTTTACCAAGAGTAAATCAAAAAGAAAATCCCAAATTTTGTGTTGTCCCCAACAATATGGGAGAATCTTCCAAATGGGATCGTGGACATCCTGGAGACAACCATGTATTTCCTCTCACTTCCTGTTTTAACTATAATAGTGGAAGTGAAGGGAAAACTCCCCCAATGACACAGACGGAAAAAAAAACAAAGCATGAAAATAAAAAGCATTAAAGTGTTGCCTTTAGTTGTACTTTAAGTCTACCCCTTTTTGTGGTGTCCATCTTGAAGCATACCCTAATTGATGACCCTGAGGTCATCACAAAGAATAAGGGGGCACTCATTATGTCTGGAGGAAAAGAGATTTAATCTCCAAATATGGAAAAGTTTCTTCACAGTAAGAGCTGTCAAAATGTGGAATAGACTCCCTCAAGAGTTGGTTCTGGCCAGCTCAGTGGATTGCTTCAAAAAAGGCCTGGATTATTTCCTAGATACACAGAATATAACTGGATACTAACATTTATAGGTAAAGTTGATCCAGGGAATATCCGATTGCCTCTTGGGGGATCAGGAAGGAATTTTTTCCATTCAGGAGCAAATTGGACCATTATTATTATTATACAGGATTTATATAGCGCCAACAGTTTGCTCAGTGCTTTATGATATAAATACCATGCTTTGCTGGGTTTTTTGCCTTCCTCTGGATCAACTGTGGGTATAGGATTATAACTTTTTTTTTTTATGGTTGAACTAGATGGACTTTTGTCTTTTTTCAGCCAGACTAATTATGTAACTATGAAGGGCTGGAATCGGCATAGCAAGGAGATGTGCACTTGCTTCCCTTTTTCTTATAGGCAAACTAGATCTATTACCTGATGTGTTCAGCACTAAACCTTTGTAAAAATGAAAGATCAGCACTATGGGCAGCAGGTGTATAACTTTATAAATATGTTGCTGAGTAAGTATTTTATGACATTTCCATTTCTTTTAATACATCTTTTTAGAAGATCATGAATCTGCAAGGACAGTGCTGTACCTGCATATCTTTGTTTAGCACAATCAATTCCTGTATATCTCTATATATCACAATGCTGTACCATGCACAATGTAGTATATGTCTAAGGCTAGGTTCACACCTATGCAGTTTGTGTTTGATCCATTTCTGCAGTGCATTTAGCATTTTTGCACATGCATTTTAGACACATTTTTTATGCCTTTTTGCGTTTTTATGGGGGGTTTTTCTGGCCAACTTGTTGCTGGGCAGAATAAAAATGCAAAATGCATCAAAAACACATCAAAACACAACAACAATGCACTACATGTATTTCTGAAGCATCTCCATTGAAGTCTATTGAACCAAAATGCAATGTTTTGCATTTAAAAAGTCCCTGACCCTTTCCAAAAATTGCACCGGGTGAAAACGCAGATGTGCATTTGTCCCATAGGAAATCATGTTAAATGGACTGTAGTGCATTCCTGCAAAATACACTGCAAAACACTTAGGTGTGAACCTAGACTAAGTCTATATACCACAGTGTAGTACATGCAGACAACATGAAATATTACCTCCATAAATGTCTATAAAGCAATGTAGCACCTGGATGTCTATATATCACGGTGCAGTACCTGCACATAAAACAATGCAGTGCCTTAAAGCGGTATTAAACCCAAAACCAAAAATTTATTATATTGCAGATTACCAGACATTAGATGTGGTGGCTGTATCAGTTTTCTTTCCTTAAAATTTGTTCCTTCAGTTTTTACCTGGTGATCTGACCAGTAGCATACCTTGTGTATTAGTGAGAATCCATTCTGGATGAATGAGCACAGGAGGCACAGCAAACTGCAGCATTGTCAGTCTGGGGGAGGGTTGTGTTAATGTATTAGCAGATTTAAATACACTATTACAACAAATTGAAGCCAAACTCCAGTTCACACAATTATCAGTTACAGCAACAGTTTTTTTTTTCCGTTTTGGGATAAAGGTTTTCCATAAATAAATAAAAAATGATAATTTTAAGCACCTCTGTCTGTGTTAAATTGTTTTTTAAAAAAATTCAGCGTAGCTCAGGGTGTGGTTGCCATCATCCCTATTTGTATAGTATAAAGAATTTTTTCTTACATTTGGTGGGATTTTAAAGGCAACCTTGATTTACACACGAAAAACTACTTCTTTAAAAAAAAATCAACATTTTATTTATACATCCAATATATCATTAAGCTCTGGTTCACACTGATGCGGTGCGGAATTCAGAGAATTTTCAGTGTGAATTCCGCACCGCATCAGCATCGCACCCAGTTCATGCGAACCAATGCGGGTGTATATGTTAAGTTAACAACACCCGAAAGCGGTCCGCAAGACGTGGTGCAATGTGCAGAATCGGATCTCATAGGTGTGAATACCCATGCGATCCGATTCTAGTGTGGACCCAAGAAAGGGTCCTGCACCTTTTTGGTGTGGGTGTGGTGCAATTAGAGCCATACAAAATGTATGGCTCCGATCGCACCGCACACAAATCCCATGTGATTTGCACAGGAATGCAGTGTAGTTCCTGTGCAAATCACATGTGATATACCGCACATACTGTGTATGAACCCAGGCTTAAAGTTTTTGCTCTACAGGCACATACAAAATGGATATCAAAGTATTTCCAGATACATTTCAAAGCAATACAAGCTACTTATTAAGTTCAAATATTATAATGTGTTCCAACATTGATCTGTTGGTATCGCCCATATCTGATTTCCATCTTGCAGCCTCTAGGTTTGATTACAGATAAATTCAGCCTGGGATCCAATGTGTTTTGAATAGTTATCATTAATTCTTCTTCAGGGATAAGATACCACTCTAAAACATAAATGATAATTGATAACTAGGTCTAACAAAATTTTTTTTATTTAGAATTGTAAGTTGTTAATACAGTACAAAACCAAGCCATATAAGGTAAAAAAACTTACATAACCACAACACAGTGTTAAATTATTTGTCTTATCCATGTAAACTGATACATTCTACTGGAGAGCTTGTGCTTTCAAAAAACAAAAGACTTGCTGGCTGGATCACCAGATGAAAATAGAAAAAAGAAAACCTAGAAAAGCAAACAAATGCAGCCATCACATCTATGAATTGATAAGCTGCAATATAATGTTTGTGTTTATGTTTAATACTGCTTTAACATCTCTGTACTGTATATCACAATGCATTACCATCATATGTCTACCGTACCTATAAACCACAATGAAGTACACGCATATCTCCCACGTACTGGATTTCTACATTGCACAATGCAATATCTGTATATCCTCATATAGCACAATGTAAAACCAGAATATTTTTTATAACACAATGCCTTACCTGTACTTCTCTATATAGCAAAAGACAGAACCTGCATAGGTATATAAACCCCAATGCAGCATTTTCATGTTTTATATTACACACATATATATATATCTCACAATGCAGTATCTGCATATATCTTTATTTCACAGTGCACATCTCTATGTATCACAATGCAGTATCTATTTGTATATACAGTACCTGCATGTCCTTGCATATAATTGTAAAAGACCTGGGGACATTCTAACAAATGGAGAAAGGCAGCGCACGTGGTGGCAAATGGTAGTAGGAGCCAGGGGTGGACTGACCATTTGGAAACTCGGGCACTGCCCGAGGGCCTGGGGTCAGTAGGGGGCCCCATGAGATGCCCCTGGTACCTTTTTCATAGGCTTTTTTGAGTTTGGGCAAGGACACAGGGGCCCCGGGGGCCCCATGAGTTGTCAGTCCGCCCCTGGTAGGAGCTTAACAAGGCATCAGTAAGGCTAGGTTCACACATATGCAGTTTGTGGTTGATCTGTTTCTGCAGTGACTTTTGTGGTTTGTTTGCATTTTTGCACATGCGTTTCTCATGTGTTTTTGCCAAGTTTTGATGCATTTTGTGTTTTTAAATTTTTTTCTTGTTGCTAGGCAGATTTAAAAACGCATACAAAAAGTGACAAAAATGCATACAAACCTCCGCAAAACGCACTACATGCTTTTCTGTAGCGTTTCCATTGAAGTCTTTAGAACCAAAAAAGCAACTTTTTGCATTTAAAAAAAGTCTGACCCTTTCCAAAAAACGCACTGGGTGAAGACGCAGAGATGTGAACCTGTCCCATAGGAAATCATGTTAAATGGACTGTAGTGCGTTTCTTCAAAAACAAAATGCTGCAGAAAATGTTAAGGTGTGAACCTAGGTTAAGACAGCGAATCCCTTTCTATTTAATGAATTTCTGTAATGTTTCTGTATATGTGATTCACAGCACACTAAGATAGGACAGTTTAGGAAATAGAATATGACATCAATACATTTCTGTCTGCCTCTTCAGCTACAATGGCACTTGAAGAGGGAAAAGCTTTGCGCTCAACATCCGAAGGAACACAAAAACAAATAGATTATGTTTCAAGAGATCTGAAGTTAGCTGTAAATTACATTGTACTGTAAACACAGAATAAACAAGTCAAAACACATCACTGGATTTTTTTGTCAATTAGTTAAAGGTACCTTGTTATTTGTGCTATTAAATTCACCTAATTTTGGATAGAATATATTTGTGCTGAATCCCTACCAGACAAATTTGGTGCATTTCTAAAACACATTCACCATCCACATTTGCACCAACTTCTTCCCAACATTCAGGTTTCTTGTTCTTCAACAGGAAATTTACAGCTCTTGTTACAGATAATACAGCTAGTATTGATAATACAGCTAGTATTACATTTGCCCTCACTGATCACTTCAAAAAGTTCACCATTTTCTGGTTCAATAAATTTATTAACTTTTTAAAAACAAACAAAACAAGCTGACGGTTACCCCTCGCAGGGGCAGAGCAAAACCATCGCATTTAACAACTATTACCAGTAGGCAATGTATAATGTTAAATCAGCAGAGTTATCATCATATGAGGGCCGATGGGAATGTCATTTTCTAATGAAGAATCATTTATGTTATTACTTGATTTGAATAATTATTGAAGTGTGTCTTAAGCCAATTTTTTGGGATGAAGTAGGGAAGGTTTGGCAGCTCTGCCAGTTTTTACTTGCTGTCTCCAATAAGGGTAGATATAACCTCTTTGTTCCGGGGACCATTGTTGCCAGAAATGAAAGTGAACATACTGTTTTTTAACCAGTTGCTCTCCGCCCTATACAGTAGCAGAAGTACTGCTACAGGGCTGCACAAAATTATGTACATATACGTGATTTGCATTTCCGTGTAGGGGGCACACCCGCCTAGGGTTGCCACCGCATCTCTGTAAAACTGAACACATTAATTACACAGGTTCTGTGGCTGATTATGGTGGTAATGAAACTCAGTGCCTTATCTGCATTAAATTAGCCCCAAAATGTGTGTAATTATGTGTTCAGGTTTAAAGGAATGAGGTGACAACCCTACGCACTCTGCCCTACATGCACTGCTATTGACGGCTAGAGATGTCAATCACCAGGTCCAGGCCAACGATTCCTAGCCGGCACTCGGCAATCATCAGGGAAAGCTGCACAGGGTAGAGACCTGTGTGTAAACAACACAGGTCCCTCTCCTCTCTGCATGGACATGTTGTTTTTTATCTCTCTGCACAGCAGAGAGATACAAGAAAGTACATTTTTTAAATTTTTTATTGGATATGTTTTATAGCAAAAAATATTGTTTTTTGTTCAAAATTGTTTGTTTATAGCGCAAAAAATAAAAACCGCAGAGGTGATCAAATACCACCGAAAGAAAGCTCTATTTGTGGAAAACAAAGGACATACATTTATTTATGTACAGCGTTGCATGACTGCACAATTTTTGTAAGTATCGCAGCGCCATATCGCAAAAAATGGCCTGGTCAGGGTAAATCCTCTGGAAGACAAGTGCACACAGAATCCGGTGCAACTGTACATGGTAACCAATCATCCTCTAACTTCAGCTTGTTCAATTAAACTTTGACAATGAGCCCTGGTTCACACTGATGCGGTGTGGAATTCGCACCGGTTTCAGTGAGATTTTTAGCACTGCATCATAATCGTATCCCATTATTGCGACCTGCTGCGGGTGTGTATTTTAAGTTGACAACACCCTGAAATCGGTTAAAAAAATGCAGATTCTGGTGTAAACAAAAAAAGGTCCTGCACTATTTTGGTGTGGATGAGGTGCGATTTGAGCCATAGGAAATGTATAGCTCAAATTGCACCGCACAAAAATTGCATGTGATTTGCACAGGGATGCAGTGCGGTTCCTGTGTGAATCACATGCGATGTGCTGCACCGCATCAATGTGAGTCAGGGCAAAGTGCCTGGTCACACCGGGTGTAACTTGCCATGCAATTTGCCATGCCATGTGAGTTGCAAATCGCATCCTCAGTTAAAGCAGTCATACCGATGTAATTCTGACTTGGTCGGATCCGCACAGATTTCTAAAGTAGTGCATGCATTACTTCAGGTGCGACTTGCATAGACACCTGTGTCTTGCAAGCCACAGATGTCTATGCAAGTCGCACCTCAAGTTTGAATGACATCCGACTTTGAAATCGTACGACTTCACTGGAAGTCGTACGATTTCAAAGTCACATCGGTGTGACCGGGGTGTAAAACCTGGAAGCTGATTAGTTACTGTGTACAGCTGCACCAGATTCTGAGTGCACCAGTTTCAGTAAACCTCCTCCTTTTTGTCTTTTCCATGGAAAAGCAGCTAAAATAGATAGCCGAGTTGGAATATGCTGCAAAAGTAATATAAATGAGGAAGTATGATAATGATAATAGATGTGCATGTATTTATTATAAAAGAAAGGGTTTTAGGTAGCCAACAGTCAAGTGAAGCCTAAGTAGTACATAAACCAAGGGGATTTGTGATTGGTAATTTCTGTAGAAGAGATGTTGGCGGTTATTGAAGATCTATATGAAGATTTAGGTGCTCCTCCGTGCAGAGGTGTTAAGGTTCCACATGTGCTGGGCAATATGATGATTACAAGTTTAGAGGGGTTGTGTATGCTGTTATACCATTTCATTATACTACTCTTAGACTGTCATGTTAGATCCCACCCTGATAGAGGTTGTCATATAAGAATCTACCATACCTGGGAACTTTTGAAAATTGTAATTCTTGAGTTGTGGGTGAGGCTAATGGTTGATGTGACAAAGTTGTGAATAAAAGTGGGAGAAATTAAAGAATAGGCGAAGGAGGCAATACTGACAATATGCCACCAAAAAATGTGTCAATTTGAGTGTAACAACTGGGCAATCATGACAATATGCTGCAGTGATAATAACAGTAACAGTACTAGCAATAAAATGACACTCTCCATACTGTTTTGTAGAAATGCACTGCAGCCCATTTAACATGATTTCCTATGGGCCACACTCACATCTGTGCATTTTCAAATGGTGCATTTTTTGGAAAGGATCAGGCACTTTTTTGTCTCAGCAGGTTGCGTTTTTGGTTCCATAGACTTCAATGGAAATTCAGCAGAATTGCATCAAAACGCAGTGCTTGCATTTTTTTATACATTTCTGCTGTGCTTTTGCTGGTTTCCCCTGCATAACAAGACACGTCTCCAAAATGCAAAATGCATTAAAAATGCATCAAAAACACGTGAAAAAAAAACAATACACAAAATGCATTAGGAAAAAGCATCGGTCACAAGTTGCATAGGTGTGAACCTAGACTAATGCAGAATGAACCCTCCTAATTGTTTCAGCCAAGAAAGCTGCCATATTATCTTTTGTTTGATTTGGATTAGCTATAGTGCTGCACACGTGATCAGTTATGACACAAGTTATGCAATGGCTTGACATTTTAGTTGAGAGAGTAAGCAACTGTGACAATTTTCATCAATGGCATGAAATGTACAAATGAGATCACCCGCGCAACAGTTCCGGATTAAATAAGTGAATTAATAACCTCAGTGAAAAGAAGTGTAGAAAAAATAAAAATTAAACATTTTTTGGGTAGCTGCTGCTCTAATAGTATATGATCGTCACAAACCATATACTGTATCATATATATATATAGATTGAAAAAGTTGTTCTTACCCTTACCATACAATCCAAGTAATGATGTGTACAAAATATATCATGCTTGTGACACAACGCGGTGCCCGACCCCTGCCCTTCTCACCAACTCGTGACAAAGGACCAGCCAATCTCACACCATGCTGTCACTTGTGTAACAATTCCACCCTCAGCTGCACCCTGCACAAAGATTTTCCAGCTCACGGGACCACAATCTATGTGCCAGCAGCCTGAGAGTGATTGTCACTGGGTTATGTTAATTACGCAATTAACCCCTCAAACTCTAAAGTGCCACAAGATAGCTTTAAGCCTATCAACCCTTCACAATGTCAGCAAGAACAAATGGGGACAATAAACATCTGCAACACACAGTAACACACACTGTCACCACAGACAAGTATATTCAGGGAATTATTGTATACAGTAGCACTCTTCAAGAGATACGGGTTCTTTAGTTTGCATTACAAGCTTTAGAAACAGTTTCAACACTTTTCAAAATAGAGTTTATTACTAAAAAGGTCAAAATGGTGCAATTAAAATATTTACAGAAAAGATGTTACAAAGATATAAAGAGAACAATAAAGCAACAGAGAAATAAAAGAAAGGAGTTAAGAAGGCAGAATACTTGTAAAGTCCTGGTTTTAGCAGAGTCCAATTGTCCGAGCAAAAACATTGCCTTGGCTCTCAAGTCCGTTAAGATGTTTGGTCCGTTGGTTGATGTTAAATGAGAGCTCTTTTACAAGATGTGGTCAATCCATTTTCTATGATATCAAAGGGGTGTCGCCTGAGATGGGTGGGTGCTAGCAGGTCACCACGTTTATGACCAAGTCCCAACTACAGTTGCATACTAATACTAATAGCTTCCAGTATGTGTAGGTGATATTCTAACCACTGGCAGATTATTATTCAGAATTATATTGAGTCCAAGATGGCGTCCGGAGCGGCCGCATGACCGCCAGCTCCGGCGCCCCCCCCTGCTGAATCCGCTGCCATCCGGGCGGTAGCGGGCTCCGGAGCGCCCGGATGGCAGCGGATTCAGCAGGGGGGGCCGACACCCAGTAGGGGTGCTGAGTACCTAGCCCCTCCGGCGGAGCTCCGATGACCTGCGGCCTACCGCGGTCTACGAAGCCGCGGTCTTTCCTACCGGCCGCCGCAGCGTCTAACCGGGACGCCGCCGCACCGCTCCACTCCAGTGGACAACCACCACCCCCACCGAGGCAGCCACCACCCCCACCGGTACCCAGAGGGAAGGGAAGCCACTGGCACAAGTAAGGAGAGCCCCTGCCTCCTGTTCCTGCTCCCTCCTGTCCTGCCTGCACCGTGAGGAGAAGCCAAGCACCAAGAGGGGATCACAGGGCCCACAGCAATTCAGAAGGCTCCTAGGACCACCTCAGGCATCCGCACAGCAGCACCACCACCCAAAGCAGCTGTGCCCACACGGAAACACCACCACTCAGGCAGCTGTGGCCCCCGGCAGGGCCCCACATGTCATCACTACTACTCATCCAACCTCCTGGCCTGGTACAACCACATCACCCAGGGACACCACTCCGTGGCCTGGCGAGGCCGCACACCCGCAGTCCCCCACCTCATGGACACCCCAACAGGCTCCCTGGTCCTCTCCGCCAGCGTCAAGAACCAACCCTACAGGACCAGGCTGCTTTGCCCAGTACGGCATCACCACCACCCGACCCCCACGCCACCCGTGGACACTACCCCGCAGCCTGGTGCGGCCGCTCAGCCCGAGACCCAGGCGCCCAGGTCTCCACCCGGTAAGCAGTGAACCCCCGAGGCTCCCTACAGCGTCCCCTGCATCCGGTAAGCCACCCCCATCTCCGTCCATCTCCATCTCTCCACACTGGCTCCAAGGGACATCAACTCCGCAACTCCCACCCATCCCTCTCCTCCTCAAGCCAACCCTCATCCTTCTACCTGGGACCTCCACCTGGACCCTGAACACTGCCAAGCAAGTCTCCGCACGATCACGTGCATCCTCCCGCAAGAAACAGCCGCACAATGCTCCTGATCCGACCACCCAGAGACCACTCACGCCGACCCCAGCCCAGCTTGACCTAAGGACTAGAACACTAGCTGAAAGACATTACAACGATAAACCCCACTGCACGCTAGACAATCTCCAATCAAGCGCCCCTGGACACCATCCCTCCACACCCGATCCCCACTCCCTACTCCCTTAAACTCCAGCTACCGGAAGACACAGTGACAAAATACGCCACTGCACGATGGACTATCCGCAGCCAAGCCTCCCACCGCACCTATCCGCTACCCCGTGTACCTCCCAAAATGCCTCTTCCACTCCTCCTCCTCCTCATATTCCGCTCCTCCCAAACAACTGCATATTGTGTCCTCACTGCTTCCTTCACCCCTCTACGGCACCCACCACCTCCTCCTAATATTTCACCCTCCCACTGACCCAAACACCCCCACTGGTAGACTTACACGCTCCTGCACATCCTGCTCCCATGCCACCTTTCTCACCCTTCTTCTCCTAACAGCGGGGGACATCTCCCCGAACCCTGGCCCTCCACCACCTCGCTCACCCACACGGCACCCTCTCGCTTCTACGTCCTACCACAACCCCCTCAACCTAATATCTGTCCCCCTGCTCCTTAAAACCACCCCTCCATTTTCGTGTGCACTCCTGAATGCCCAATCAGTGTGCAACAAGCTTACTGCCATCCACGACCTCTGTTTCCCGCTCCCTCAACCTCCTAGTGATCACGGAAACCTGGATCCAGGCCACTGACTCTACCTCCCCTGCTGCTCTCTCCTATGGAGGTCTCATCTGGACCCACTCACCCAGACCCAACGGTCGTAAAGGTGGTGGGGTTGGTCTGCTCCTGTCACCGCAGTGCACCTTCCGAGTCCTCCCAAACCCCCCTCTCTATCCTTCTCTTCCTTCGAAGCCCACTGCATCCGACTTTTCTCCCCAACCCCCCTGAGGACTGCTGTAATCTACCGGCCTCCTGGACCTGTATCCCACTTTCTTGATGACTTTTCCACCTGGCTACCCTTCTTTCTCTCCTCCGAGCTACCCACCATCATCCTTGGGGATTTCAACATCCCTGTCAACACCGACAACCCGGCCACATCACAATTCCTCTACCTAACCTCCTCCTTTGCACTTGCACAGTGCATACAATCCACCACCCACTCCGACGGTAACATCCTGGACCTTGTCTTCTCCCATCTTTGCGCTCCCCACAACCTCACTAACACCTCCTTCCCTCTCTCTGACCACCACCTTATTACCTTTTCTGTCTCCTCATCCTCTAACGCCTACCCCTCCAAGTGTCATACTACTACCAGCCGTAACCTCCGCAACCTGAACCCTGCCCCTCTCCACTCCGCAGCTGATCAACTCCATGACAGCCTCCTCCCCCTGTCCTGCCCCGACCTGGCCATGACTGCCTACAACAACTCGCTGTCAGCCGCCCTTGACTCGCTAGCGCCTTTAACCACATGTAACATTTGACCCCGACCGCTCCAGCCCTGGCAGACTGAACACACCAAAGCTCTCAAACGACGCAGTCGTGTGCTGGAGCGACTGTGGCGCAAAACCAGATCCCAACTAGCCTTCACCCGCTGTAAATCTGCCTTCCACACCTATCTGCCTTCCACACTCCTCCAATCCTCGCTGGCTCTTCTCCACCTTTAACTCCCTACTCTCTCCACCCCCACCTCCACCCAGCACCTCACTCACCGCCCTTGAGATTGCCAATCATTTAAAAAACAAGATTGACACTATTCACAGGGACATCGCTGCTGCTCAAACTTCCTCCCCACCCATCCCCTCTCACACAGCAACTCCCTCATCACCCCTCGGCCTCACCACTGTTCTGACCTCCGCCCCACTTAGCATTCCTCACACTGAAGCCCCCTCCACACTCCATTCCTTCAATCTTACTACCATCGAGGAAGTCACCAAGGTCTTTAATGCCCGCCTCACCACCTGCCCCCTCGACCCTATCCCCTCACAACTCCTACGACCTCCCTCCTCCTCCATCCTACGCTCCCTCACCCACGTCTTTAATCTCTCCCTCTCTTCCGGCACATTCCCCTCCCCTCTGAAGCACGCGCACATCACCCCTATACTTAAAAAGCCCTCCCTGGACCCCAATGACCCGAACAACCTTAGACCCATCTCCCTGCTGCCATTTACATCCAACTCCTCGAGCGCTTAGTCTACAATCGCCTAAGCTCCCACCTCAATGACAACAACCTCCTCGATCCCCTACAGTCTGGCTTCCATCCCCTACACTCCACCAAAACTGCCTTACTCAAACTATCCAATGACCTGCTAAAAGCCAAAGATAACGGCCTCTACTCAGTGCTCATACTCCTCGACCTCTCCGCGGCCTTTGACACAGTCGACCACCCCCTCCTCCTCAAAAAGCTACACTCCCTTGGCCTCAGAGACTCCACTCTCTCCTGGCTCTCGTCCTACCTATCACAACGTTCCTTCAGCGTTACCTGCAACGCTACCACCTCCCCCTCACTCCCCCTCTCTGTTTGGGTCCCTCAAGGCTCTGTCCTCGGGCCCCTTCTCTTCTCCATCTACACCTCCTCCCTTGGCCAACTCATACACTCTCATGGCTTCAACTTTCACCTCTATGCCGATGACATGCAAATCTATCTCTCCACCCCTCACCTCACCCCCTCAGTCTCCGCCTGAATCACAAGCCTACTGAATGACATATCAGACTGGATGTCGCTCCACTTCCTTAAACTGAACCTCTCCAAAACCGAGCTCCTCGTCTTCCCCCCTGCCCGCACACCACCCCCCACTGACTTCTCCATCACGTCCAACAATGCCACCATCAGGCCTGCTCCACAAGCCAGAGTACTTGGGGTCATACTTGACTCCAATCTAGCCCCAAGTCCAATCACTAACAAACTCATGCAGACTCCACCTCCGCAACATCGCCAAAATCCGTACGTTCCTAACCCCGGAAACCACTAAGCAGCTCATCCACTCCCTCATCATATCACGACTCGATTACTGCAACTCCCTCCTCACTGGCCTGCCTCTCCACAGGCTATCCCCACTTCAGTCGATCCTGAATACGGCAGCCAGACTCATCCACCTTACCAACCGCTCCGTTTCCGCCACCCCCCCCCTCTGCCAATCCCTCCACTGGCTTCTGATTGCTCAACGAATCAAATTCAAAATCCTAACACTGATGTACAAAGCTGTCCATCATACTGCCCCAAACTACATCACTGACCAAATATCTAAATACCACCCAACATGCACTCTCCGCTTCTCACAAGACCTCCTTCTCTCTAGTTCCCTGGTCTCCTCCTCCCATGTCCGCCTCCAGGACTTCTCCAGGACATCACCTATCCTCTGGAACTCCCTACCCCAATCCATCAGACTATCACCTACTCTCCTCTCCTTTAGGCACACCCTGAAAACCCACCTCTTCAGGGAAGCCTACCCCACCTCCTGCTAATTGCTGACCTCCTTAACTCTTCCTTCCACTCCATCCCCCACAGCCATTTCCTCCTGTACCACTATCCCCTCCCTCCTAGATTGTAAGCTCGAAAGAGCAGGGCCCTCGAACCCCTTGTGTATCACATTGTATTGTTATCGTACTGTCGCATGTTCTGTCTCCCTTTGTAATGTACAGCGCTGAGCGAACTGTTGGCGCTTTATAAATACTTATAATTACAATGTGAAAATGATATCCTAAAACACCCTTACACCTATACTAATTCGAAATTGGAAAGAAACTTCCAACCCTTGAAAGCTTAAACTTAAATAAATAGATCCAAAGAAAATCTACCCTCTTTAGACAAATAGTCTATCTATATGTGCAACAACAAAATTATCCCCATATAATTATATGCATAAACTGACACAAAATCATAAAGTCCAGTGTCTCATTGATCCAAAACCAAATCATAAAAGTCCAGTGTCTCAATAAAAAATAATAGAAAAAAAGTTGTATTTCTTGCAGTGTTGATTGTGAAAAAACCTCAAAAATAAAGAAACTCACAATAGTGCATTACCATAATATAATCAGAAGAAAGAAAAGAAAAAAAAAAAAAAAAAAAAAAAAAGAAAAAATTATATATATATATACACATACATGCACACATAAATGTGTATCATAAAATAGTGCAACTTTTAAGTGATATAAAATAGTGAAACACTTGTGAAAACCTTCCAAAAAAGGTAATAAAACACTCGTGCTCAAAAATTATAAAATCCTGAAGTGATCCACTCAGTGAGATTCCTACCCACACGTGACACTTCTAGTGAGTAAGGCTAATATACCCTTACCAACAGTAGAGAGAACCCACGCCTTGATCATATATTATGTAGAAATCCTCCAAAGGAACTTTATCCTCCTCTCCTCCTTCACTTTTTGTTAAGGTAATGTTA
Organism: Staurois parvus; assembly: GCF_062004578.1. NCBI lineage: Eukaryota > Metazoa > Chordata > Amphibia > Anura > Ranidae > Staurois > Staurois parvus. The sequence continues at coordinate 9,250,006 of NW_028317855.1, read as the reverse complement.
AAATGTCATTCACATTCATAGGTCTATAGAGCATGACGTACCTCCATATATATTCAGAGTAATATCATTTTAATGAATCTGCTTGCATATTGAATTAAAAATAAGCGATTTGGACAACCCCACTCTGTGGGGATTACCAGGCAGTTCCCACAGTTTCCCAGGCAGTTCACATCCAAATATCCAGCGATTCCCCAACAAAGATGGCCGCTGTGACACTTCCGGTTCCTGCTCCTTGCGTATAACGTCACTTCCTCTTGACGCGTTTCGTCACATCCGGGACTTAGTCATAAGAGAGAGAGACATCCTGACACCTGGCCACAATAAATACCACTCCTCCATTGATTGACGATACTCCGATCGCCATATTGGAACAGGGAAATAACACCCTTACTAAACCGCACAGCCTACTACCAGGAAGTGAGCTTCATATACCATCAAATACTAGAAGCATATCCAATGGGACCGCATGCAATATAACGGCTATTTCAATAGTCCAAATCCAGAAAATTACATTAATTAATCATGATTACACATTAAATACACCTAATGAATTAAAACATTGATAAAAACATTATTTTATTTAATATCCCTTACTTCCTATATAACCTGACAGACATCTCATATAATATACTATATCTAGACTAATACCTACTCCCTTAGCACCCCCTACTGGTCATAATGAATATTAACATCTCATCTATAATATAAATATCTTACTCAATTGCACATGAAGTTATAATTAATTTTAAATATCAATTCATTCTTTTTTAACCTAAAAAAGTAAGGAGAATATTTATTTTAAAATATTTATATAATTAAAAACTAAAATAAAATAAAGTAAAATTGCAACAGAACATTTAGTAAAATTTAAAAATTAGAAATAAAACAATTAAGATCTAAATCCACATTTAATCCTCTAGGTCTAAGTGTTCTTAATTGGAATATCCAGAATGTTTCATTTTGTGATAGAATTTTAATTTTATCACTCCCTCTCCAGTGAGCTTCTATAGAGTCGATACCACAGAATTTTAGGGTCCCCGGATCACAATTGTGGATATCCCTAAAATGTCTGGAAAGACAGTGATCTTTTTTACCTTTTCTAATATTATTCACGTGTTCGCTCAATCTTTTATGAAGGGGTCTTGATGTTCTGCCCACATATTGTAGGTGGCATGAACATTCTAATAAATATGTAACAAATGTCGAATTACAAGAAATAAACTTCTTTATTTCAAAACTCTTTCCTGTATTTTGGGAGGTAAATTCTTTAATAGATCTATTATGAATACCTGTTGCTTTACATATGGAACATTTTTTACAGGGGTAAAAACCTTTAAGGTTAAACATATTCGTCTTCTTTTTCCTGGGGGGAGAGATGACATTTTTTACTAAAATATCTCTTAAATTATTTGTTCTCCTATAAATAAAAGTAGGTTTTTCCGGTATTAACTGGCCCAAAATTCTATCCTTTTTAATAATTGGCCAGTGTTTCTTAAAAATAGATTCAATCTCTTTATATTGGCAATTATATTTCGATATAAACGCATAATCCACCCTTTTATTTTTCTCTTTTACTTGTTTAGATTGATAACTCACTTTTTGATCTCCAATATAATTCCTACTGATTTCAAACCTAATTTTTTCTAACTTAATAGGATCATACCCTTTCTGGACAAACCTGTCCAGAAACACTGGCCAATTATTAAAAAGGATAGAATTTTGGGCCAGTTAATACCGGAAAAACCTACTTTTATTTATAGGAGAACAAATAATTTAAGAGATATTTTAGTAAAAAATGTCATCTCTCCCCCCAGGAAAAAGAAGACGAATATGTTTAACCTTAAAGGTTTTTACCCCTGTAAAAAATGTTCCATATGTAAAGCAACAGGTATTCATAATAGATCTATTAAAGAATTTACCTCCCAAAATACAGGAAAGAGTTTTGAAATAAAGAAGTTTATTTCTTGTAATTCGACATTTGTTACATATTTATTAGAATGTTCATGCCACCTACAATATGTGGGCAGAACATCAAGACCCCTTCATAAAAGATTGAGCGAACACGTGAATAATATTAGAAAAGGTAAAAAAGATCACTGTCTTTCCAGACATTTTAGGGATATCCACAATTGTGATCCGGGGACCCTAAAATTCTGTGGTATCGACTCTATAGAAGCTCACTGGAGAGGGAGTGATAAAATTAAAATTCTATCACAAAATGAAACATTCTGGATATTCCAATTAAGAACACTTAGACCTAGAGGATTAAATGTGGATTTAGATCTTAATTGTTTTATTTCTAATTTTTAAATTTTACTAAATGTTCTGTTGCAATTTTACTTTATTTTATTTTAGTTTTTAATTATATAAATATTTTAAAATAAATATTCTCCTTACTTTTTTAGGTTAAAAAAGAATGAATTGATATTTAAAATTAATTATAACTTCATGTGCAATTGAGTAAGATATTTATATTATAGATGAGATGTTAATATTCATTATGACCAGTAGGGGGTGCTAAGGGAGTAGGTATTAGTCTAGATATAGTATATTATATGAGATGTCTGTCAGGTTATATAGGAAGTAAGGGATATTAAATAAAATAATGTTTTTATCAATGTTTTAATTCATTAGGTGTATTTAATGTGTAATCATGATTAATTAATGTAATTTTCTGGATTTGGACTATTGAAATAGCCGTTATATTGCATGCGGTCCCATTGGATATGCTTCTAGTATTTGATGGTATATGAAGCTCACTTCCTGGTAGTAGGCTGTGCGGTTTAGTAAGGGTGTTATTTCCCTGTTCCAATATGGCGATCGGAGTATCGTCAATCAATGGAGGAGTGGTATTTATTGTGGCCAGGTGTCAGGACGTCTCTCTCTCTTATGACTAAGTCCCGGATGTGACGAAACGCGTCAAGAGGAAGTGACGTTATACGCAAGGAGCAGGAACCAGAAGTGTCACAGCGGCCATCTTTGTTGGGGAATCGCTGGATATTTGGATGTGAACTGCCTGGGAAACTGTGGGAACTGCCTGGTAATCCCCACAGAGTGGGGTTGTCCAAATCGCTTATTTTTAATTCAATATGCAAGCAGATTCATTAAAATGATATATATGGAGGTACGTCATGCTCTATAGACCTATGAATGTGAATGACATTTTAACATTACCTTAACAAAAAGTGAAGGAGGAGAGGAGGATAAAGTTCCTTTGGAGGATTTCTACATAATATATGATCAAGGCGTGGGTTCTCTCTACTGTTGGTAAGGGTATATTAGCCTTACTCACTAGAAGTGTCACGTGTGGGTAGGAATCTCACTGAGTGGATCACTTCAGGATTTTATAATTTTTGAGCACGAGTGTTTTATTACCTTTTTTGGAAGGTTTTCACAAGTGTTTCACTATTTTATATCACTTAAAAGTTGCACTATTTTATGATACACATTTATGTGTGCATGTATGTGTATATATATATAATTTTTTCTTTTTTTTTTTTTTTCTTTTCTTTCTTCTGATTATATTATGGTAATGCACTATTGTGAGTTTCTTTATTTTTGAGGTTTCTTCACAATCAACACTGCAAGAAATACAACTTTTTTTCTATTATTTTTTATTGAGACACTGGACTTTTATGATTTGGTTTTGGATCAATGAGACACTGGACTTTATGATTTTGTGTCAGTTTATGCATATAATTATATGGGGATAATTTTGTTGTTGCACATATAGATAGACTATTTGTCTAAAGAGGGTAGATTTTCTTTGGCTTTATAAATACTGTATAATAATAATAATAATATTTTGAACTCAGGGATACCAAACACAGGGTACCTTTGTGAGACTGCTTTCTCCCCTTTCCTATGTGCTAATATAGTCATGTATGACCTTGATTTGTTTGGTATGATATTTTCTATTCAAATATATACCTAATATTAATGTGCGCTGTTCCTGTTGAATTCTATGAATTGTAACATGTGGAATAGACGTTTTATGGAATGCTCTGCATTTCTAGAGCTCTAATGGCCTTACAGGTCATGTGTGACAGCTTGAGTTATTATTGTTTTACGATAGGGCAGAGGAAAGTGTTTTCCATGGTTCCTGCCAAGACTAATTTATTTATTTCAGGTACTTATATAGCGCTGTCAGTTTACGCAGCGCTTTACATATATATTGTACATTCACATCAGTCCCTAACCCTCAAGGGGCATGCAATCTAAGGTCCCTAACTTACATTCATATACTAGGGCCAATTTAGACAGTAGCCAATAAACCTACCAGCATGTCTTTGGAGTGTGGGAGGAAACCGGAGGAAACACACGCAGGCACAGGGAGAACATGCAAACTCCAGGCAGGTGGTGCCATAGTTGGAATTCGAACCAATGGCCCTAGTACTGCCAGGTGGAAGTGCTAACCATTTAGCCACTGTGCTGCCCTTTAGCCACTGTGCTGCCCAATTAGCTGTTTACAGCCCTGTACGCTGGCGTCTATTTGTTACATAGTTAGTCTGGCTGAAAAAAGACAAAAGTCCATCCAGTTCAACCATAAAAAAAAAGTTATAATCCTATACCCACAGTTTATCCAAAAAAAAACCAGCAAAGCATGATCCAATTTGCTCCTGCCGGGAAATAAATTCCTTCCTGATCCCCCGAGAGGCAATCGGATATTCCCTGGATCAACCTAGAAATTCCCTGGATTTACCTATAAATGTTTGTATCCAGTTATATTCTGTGTATCTAGGAAAGAATCCAGGCCTTTTTTGAAGCAATCCACTGAGCTGGCCAGAACCAACTCTTGAGGGAGTCTATTCCACATTTTCACAGCTCTCACTGTGAAGAAACTGTTCAGTGTTTAGAGATTAAATTTCTTTTGCTCCAGACGTAAAGAGTGCCCCCTTGTCCTCTGTGATAACCTCAGGGTGAATAGCTCTACACCGAGTTCACTATATGAACCACTGATGTATTTATACAGTTGTGTTCAAAGTAATAGCAGTGTGTTGAAAAAAGTGAATAAAGCTCAAAATCCTTCTAATAGCTTTTATTTCCATACACACAAATACATTGGGAACACTACGCATTCTATTCCAAATGAAAACATGAAGAAAAATAAATCAAATTTGTGTTGTTCTACTAAAAAAATTTAAGGAAAGTGAATATTAGACTGTTCAAAAAAATAGCAGTGTTTGTATTCTTCTTTACAAACTCAAACATTCACTATATAAACTGAAACATGTTTAAAGATTTTGCTTTCCTTTGAATCACTTAATTTTTAGTTGTAAAAGCACTGCTGTACAACTGCTGTACATCTGTGTTGCATGGAGTCAACCAACTTCTGGCACCTGTGAACAGGTATTCCAGCCCAGGATGATTGGACTACATTCCACAGTTCTTCTCTATTTCTTGGTTTTGCCTCAGAAACTGCATTGTTGATGTCACCCCACAAGTTTTTTATTGGATTAAGATCTGGGGATTGGGCTGGCCACTCCATAACGTCAATCTTGTTGGTCTGGAACCAAGATGTTGCACGTTTACTGGTGTGTTTGGGGTCGTTGTCTTGTTGGACCACCCATTTCAAGGGCATTTCCTCTTCAGCATAAGGCAGCATGACCTCCTCAAGTATTCTGATGTATTCAAACTGATCCATGATCCCTGGTATGCGATAAATAGGCCCAACACCGCAGTATGAGAAACATTCCCATATCATGATGCTTGCGCAACCATGCTTCACTGTCTTCACAGTGTACTGTGGCTTGAATTCAGTGTTTGGGGGTCATCTGACAAACTGTCTCCGGCCACTAGACCCAAAAAGAACAATCTTACTTTCATCAGTCCACAAAATGTTGCGCCATTTCTCTTTAGGCCAGTCAATGTGCTCTTTGGCAAATTGTAACCTCTTCAGCACATTTTTTTTCAACAGTGGGACTTTTCGGGGGCTTCTTGCAGATAGCTTGGCTTCACATAGGCGTCTTCTAATTGTAACAGTACTCACAGGTAACTTTGGACCTTCTTTGATCTTCCTGGAGCTGATTGTTGGCTGAGTCCTTGCCATTTTGGCTATTCTTCTATCCATTCGAATGGTAGTTTTTCGCTTTCTTCCACGTCTTTCAGGTTTTGGTTGCCATTTTAAAGCATTTTGCGATCATTTTTGCTGAGCAGCCTATCATTTTCTGCACTTCTTTATATGTTTTCCCCTCTTCAATCAACTTTTTAATCAAGGTACGCTGTTCTTCTGAACAATGTCTGGAACGACCCATTTTCCTCAGAATTTCAGAGAGAAATGCACTGTAACCAGCATGTACAACATTTGCTGCCTTCCTTCCTTAAATAAGGGCAATAATTGCCACCTGTTTTTCAAAGAATGAGTGACCTCACTAATAGAACTGCACACTGCTATTATTTTGAACATGCCCCTTTCAATTAGTGATTCAATTACACAGAATCAGCAGCATGCATGTCATGACTTTTGGGTCTGTTGGATTTCTATTACTCTACTACACCTGCTAGTAAATTATTTGCCATGTAGAAATATCATTTCTACCAAAAACAGTGATTGATCAGGTTAGTGATGTCTGACTGCTATTATCTTGAACACAACTGTATATATACTGGAATTCAGCGACTTATAGCAGGACTGCGGTACTGTTTTACTGTGTGCTGTGTTTTACTAGGGAGGCATGCTGTTTTGTATTGCTCTGCTATGCAGAGCAATACAAAGCAGCATGCTGATGCTGACGGGAGAGATCTGTATTGTTTACATACAGACCTCTCTCTCGTCAGTGTTCCTCGGCAATCGCTGGCTGCCGGCAGGAAATCTCCGACCGGGACCCGGTGATCAACAGCTGTAGTCGCCAATGGCAGTGCGGGTAGGGAGTGCGCCCCCTATCCAGAAATACAAAACCATATACATATATGTGTGATTTTGCGCAGCCCTACCGCCCTATAGCAGTAGTTCTGCTATAGGGCGATTGGGAAGTGGTTAAAGTCCACCTAAATCTACCAGTCAATTTGTCAACACTGCCCTCTTTCTGATTGATAATGCTGCTGTCCAGGGATAGCTACGTCCTCCATGGATGCAGTGGAGTGAATGTAGCCACCCTAAGATAGAAGGTGTGTTACTTGACGATAACCAGATGAAAAGAAAGGAATAAAAGCTTGAAAAAAGGAAAACTAATGCAGCCACAGCATCCAATGGTTGGCAAGCTACAATATATTAAAATTTTATTTTTGGGTTTATTTACACTTTAAGTCCACATGATAAACTAAAGGTTTTAGAGTGCGTCTGTGCTGGCACTGTCTTGAACCCCTCCCAGGTGAATGTGGCCAGCAGAGCAGAGGCAACTTATGAATTATATTATTATTTGTTCTCGCAATGAATTTACTGTATGCGCAGTCTTAGGTATGCCGTAGAATCTGGCTTTTTCATGATTTAAGATGCAGTAAATTACAACAAATATATGTTGAGATATATTCAGCCTTCATACAATGGCAGCAAAGCAATGATTGATACAAAGTATTCCATTTATGGGAGCTCATCTGTATTTTATCTTTTGATCCTGTCAGGCTGAGAGAAAGTAGCAATTTTATTAGGACTGGAGATGGCCTCCTTGTTTGTTGTTTTATTAGCTGTTTGATAAGTGACAGCATAGTGATGCTATTTAATAGGAAGCACTTTGTGATTCTTTTTGTCAGAAAATTTGCTAGATTAATATCATCAGTGTATCTGATAGAACCTGCTGTGCTTTTATATGATTGCAAAGCATTAATCTGAAAAGGAGTGTCTTTGGATATTTGGACAGACTCCTGTTTTCTGTAGTCATGATAGTTTGTGACATGCTATTAAGAGCCAAGATACATATTATTTGTGTGACTGTGTATGGAGCCGCCAAATAACTGTCCAGAAAAAACTACCTTGACAATGCTAAGCTGATGTTTGTCACTTATATCCTGGTATAAATATTTCCTCTTCTTAGCGCATTACCACATTTTGTGTTGCGGATAATGGCAGCCATTATCTCATAAAGCACACCAGAGATTAGGTTAGACTAGCATGCATTGCAGCAGCTTTTAGAGATATTTCCTTCTGTAGAAGCCTATGGACATTTGCGTTTTTGATTGTACATGAAAATATAGGAGACAATTCACTAAGTGGTATCTTACCGCATTCTAGTATGCGGTAAAATACCACACAGCATTTTAAAAAAAAACATTGATATTCACAAAAAAAAAACGCTACTAAAATACAGTCATGCAGTATTTTAGTAGTGAAAACATGCATTAATGTTTCAGCTGTCAGTGGGAATTCCCCACTGGCAGCTGAATGTAAAGAAAAGGATTGCCAGCAATTAAAAATGTAGCAAAAAAAATGGCGTGAGGTCCCTCCCAAAATCCATACCAGACCCTTATCTGAACATGCAGCCCAGCAGATAAGGAAAGGGGAGGAAGAGCGAGCGCCCCCCCTCCTGAACCATACCAGGCCATGTGCCCTCAACATGAGGGGGTGTTGATGTGTTGTGGGCATGGTGATGAGGGCAAGGGCCTCTTCCACACAACCCTAGCCTGTGGTTGTGGGAGTCTGTGGGCAGGGGGCTTGTCGGAATTTGGAAGCCCCCTTTTAATTTGGAAGCCCCCAGATCCTACCCCCCCCATGTGAGTGAGTATAGGGTACATGGTACCGTTACTCATTCACAAAAAAAGTGTTGTGTAAAAAATGACAGAAGACAGTCTTTGACAAGTCCTTTATTAAAACAACAAAAATTTTTAAAAAGTCCCCAAAAGTAGATTCAACGTCAGTCACAATGCTCGCCACCACCACTGACCCAAAAAAAGAAGAAAAAAAGGCTCCGCTCTCGGTGCTGTCTCCCACCGTCTAACAGCTGTACCAGCCTGACAGTTATTAAATATCTAAGGGGCAGGGCCATGCAGTGATGTCAAATGAGTGACCCCACCCCTTGTGATATCATTGAACCAGCATTCCTCGGTTGGTGATGTCACATGGGGCGGGTCACATAGGGGTCATTAACATGGGGGGGATCTGGGGGCCCCCTTGTTAAAGAGGGCTTCCAGATTCCGATAAGCCCCCTGCTTGCAGACCCCCATAACCACAGGCCAGGGTTGTGTGGAAGAGGCCCTTGTCCTCATCAACATGAGGACAAGGTGCTTTGGGCGGAAGACCTCCCTGCCCCAAAGCCCCCCCCCATGTTGAGGGAATGTGGCCTAGTATGGTTCAGGAAGAGGGACTGCTTACTTATCCCCTCCCCTTTCCTTACCCTCCGGGCTGCATATTCAGATAAGGGTCTGGTATGGATTTTGGGGGGGACCCCACACCATTTAAAAAAACAATTGGTGTGAGTGTTCCCCTCAAAATTCATACCACACCCGAAAGACTTGGTATGAATAGGGGGACCCCTACCCCGTTTTTGTACGAAATTTTTAATTGTCAGCAATTCTTATTTTTTTTAAATTCAGCTGTCAGCAGGGAATCCCGCTGACAGCTGATGACTCATGGGTTAAGGACGTGGCTTCCACCTACTCCTTTAAAAGAGCATTGTTAAATAGAACTAGAACCTAAGCCTTCTCTCTGTAAACATGGTGCACATAGGCCACAGTTCTTTAATTATCATGTTGGGGGAAAAAAATAGTGGAAACATGTTACCCTCAGCAAAATAATGTTTAAAATGTACCTCCAACCATAGTGTACTTCGTTTTGGATAGAGTGGGGTTTAAGCTCTGCCATGTTTTTACAGGGCTCTATTAGAGTGATTGACCCTCACTTACTGTCCTATTGACAAGAAAAGAGGAGATACACATACCAAAATAAAAATGTTTTTATTTAATAGAGTATCTAAAACCTCTGCCTGCATCCTTGTTGCAAAAACTTTTCTTCTTCCAAAGAAAGGAAAATTCTCCCCTTCCTCCTCCAGTAGAAAGTCACCTCAAAACCACTATTGACTGCTCAATTTTGCAATCACCATCCACCACTTACCCCCTTTTTCCAACACTTTCCTCTGCACCTTGTGCAACCCTTATCTCACAATCTTCCCTTCCACCACTGCTCACCTCTGTACTCCTCTTCCACCACTGCTCACCTCTGTACTCCTCTTCCACCACTGCTCACCTCTGCACCCTTCTTCCACCACTGCTCACTTCTCCAATGGCCTTTCCACCGTTGATCACCTATGCACCCATATTTTACCACTGCTCACCTATGTCCCCTTATGCTATCCGTGCTTCCCCCTACATCCCCTTTATTCCCCCCATCCACAAACTGCCCCCCTCTTTTAGCAATGTTCACCCCTGCTCTGCACCCCAATTCCCACCACTACCTCTTTTGCACCCCCTTCAACCTCCTTTTTATTTACCAATGTTCACCTATGCTCTTCTCCCCCATTCCACCACTACTCCCTCTGCATCTAATGCACCTCCCACGTCCACCAATGTTCACTTCTGTACCTCCCTATTCCACTGTTACCTCTCTACATATTTTACAACCCTGATATCACTGCTTATCTCTCCACTCCCCCCTTGCATCACATCTCATATTTTGCACAGTTTTTTGCTTACCTGAACCTCCAGTGTTAAGGCAGGACATAAATTATGAGGCCAGGCTGAAGAGTCAGGGATAGCTGAAGATGTTCAAATAATGTGGCTGGTTGGTTGGCTAGCATGGGGTGTGTTGCAGCAGCTGTTAAACCTGAGGGGGAAAATTGCTGGTGGTCACAACCTCAGGCCCTGGAGCACCAATAAAATGATGAAGGGCATGTGCCCTAGGTGTCTGGCACTAGATATGCTCATGCATCCAATAATGTTCAAGCAAAAATCTTGCTTTTTAAATTCCCTTGCACATACTTGGCTAGTCAAAGCAAACACAGCTTAAGTATTTTTCAATATGTTTTTCTATTTGGTATCTATCATTAAAATAATACCTGTGATCCTGCCATGAATAATCCTAGTTCATACACTTCCTGTTTTATAGCAGTTGTGCTCTCTCCATTCTCACCCTATCACATGGGCTTTCATTGCAGAAGCCATATGGCCTTTTCTCTAGCTAGAAAGTCTGTTGTTTTTCCAAAGAACAAGCTGCACTGCAGATGTAGCATTTAAAGCAGAACTTCCCTCTTTTGATCAACATTGACTATTTTGAATCCTTATGCTGCTAGCATTAGTAAGTAGATAGGAAACTGTATCATATTTACTTATTTTAAACTTTTTTTTTACATTTTTTAAGTTGCTTCCTGGTTTTCAAGGCAAATTATGCCATACATACCATGAGTCTTCAGGATGTGAGGAGGGGTTTTCTCAGCTATGCACACTCTCTTGCATGCATGCCTGAGCTAAAGGCAGATGGATCCCAGGAAGAAAATGCTACATGGATCATTTGCCCTTACTGAAGATGGCCACAACCAGAAATGCTAGGGAGGTGTTTTTCAAAGTGATTTCTCAGCAAAATAATAAATGGAGGCATGGATGGATGGGCGAGTTTGCTTTGAATATTAAAAATGAATTAAATTGTGCTTTTGGTTTGTGTTGCTGAGATGCAGTATAGCTCCATTTTAAAGAGTTTAGATAAACCATTTACCACTGACAGGAGAGCCCTCAATGTTCAGCTTTTGTTTAACCGCCTCCTGCCCGCCATTTAAGGAAATGATTGGTGGGCGGCGGCTCTCTCATTCTAAGAGGATGTCATATGACATCCTTCCACTCTAACTGCGCATGCACACCCCTGGGAGCGTGCTGTGCGGAGTTCGGTGGTGCGCTGTGTCCCTGGGACACAGCAGATCACCAATCACAGTAAAGAGCTAATTATACATGCTCTGTCATGTAATCAGCTGTGTCAAATCACAGCTGATTGCATGTAAACAGCAAATGCTAGTTACCGGCAGTCCTCTCCTCACGCTGACAGCGCATCAGGAGAGGAGAGCTGGTAAGCAGCATTCCTCAGAGGGGACATCTATACTGATCATCAGGCCACTGATGATGAATGTCCTGATAATTAGTGTAGTCCCATCAGTGCCACCTGTCAGTGCCCATCAATGCCACATACCAGTGCCTACCAGTGCACATCAATGTCACATATCAGTGCCCATCAGAGCTGCCATTCAGTGCCAACAATCAGTGCCAGTCAGTGTCACCAATCAGGGCCACTTATCAGTGCCAGACAGTGCTACCTGTCACTGCTGCCTAACAGTTCCACTCAGGACCACCTATCGGTGCTAGTCAGTGCCACCCATCAGCGCCGGCTATCAGTACCCATCAGTGTCACCTATCAGTGCTGCCTTTCAGTGCCCATCAGTGATGCCTGTCAGAGCCACTCATCAGTGCCGCCTATCAGTGCCAGGAGAAAAATTACTTATTTACAAAATTTTATAACAAAAACTAAGCAAAACATTTTTTTTTAAAATTTCATTCTTTTTTAGTTTGTTTAGCAAAAAAGAAAAAAAAACCCAGTGGCGATTAAATACCACCAAAAGAAAGCTCTATATGTCTCCATAAATGATAAAAATTTTGTTTGGGTACAGTGTTGCATAAGCACGCAATTGTCATTCAAAGTGCGACAGTGCTGAATGCTGAAAATTGGCATGGGCAGGAATGGGGTAAAAGTGCCCAGTAGGCAAGTGGTTAAATATGTGAAACCTTTATCTCAAAAGGAAAAAACTTCTGCTATTTCAAATAACTATATGATTTTTGAGATGATCACAATGTATAAATCATTCCAGAACGATTGTGTAACATTAGGGCACACAACACAAAACAGAACATTATAAAATATAGCCCTAGAATATAAACTACAACAGCCTAAAAATTCTGCAGACTGGCAATTTCCATCTGGTTCCCTGTTGTTCTTATTGTGTAGAGATAAGCCAGTGCCCTGGCTTGCTGCCTATACGGAGCTTGTAAAACATACACCAAACAGTAAAAGTACAGCGCTGTGGACATGGATTTTATGTCTACAAGGAATAGGAGTCTTCATTCTCTTCCCTCCAGGAAAGCCTACGTCTCACTTGATTGCAAGATAGTTTATGCTACAAGTCCTTTTTTTTTGGAAACATAATTCATTGTACAGTCCCTTTGTGTAACGGGCTAATTATTTATAGTGACCATATCCCATTTGTCTGGCTATTACACTCTATGAAGCGCTGTGATTATTATTATTATTATTGTTATAAATTACTAGAACAACAACAAAAACAGCAAGGGAGCAATAAGCCATTCGATAGCCTGGCATGCTTAGTGACCTTGGATAAAGGGCTGTTAAAGCCAAACACGTTTTTTTTTTTCCCTTTGTTAGACTTTTACTAGAACATAGATTTTTCTTCTAGGCAAGTACATTGTTAAAAATCCGTAATGTATATGTTTCTTACTTACTGCTACAATCATTCAACTTTTTCCTATTGCTTGACAGCACATTAACCAAGCTGTCTTAGCCATTCAGGCATTTTATCAACTCAACTAAGACAAAATAGCATGGACTAAATTGAATCTTTGATGACTCTCAGGAGATAATGGGCTTCTGGCAAGATGCATACTGGTGCCATTAGGGTTGAAGCCATTTATTTATGTTTGGCCTATTGCTATCATGGTGGCCTGAAGTATTACACAGATGAACAATTTGGAACGTACTTACCCTGTAATCAGATGCATAAACATGAGATTTCACTTTTTTTTAGAAACCTATTTGTACACTGAAAGGCAAAAATTGTTTGATATCAGCTTTTATGTTCACAGATCCGATGTGATGCTTTTAATTGCATTGCATAAAACTCTGCCTGATCACAAATTGAGTTTTTCAGTAATGAAATGTGTTTAATCTGTTTTATTATTAAAAAAAGTTGCCCTTAACACTTCACCCATCTGTGCTGGATGGAATTTCATAGGGGTTGATTTACTGAAGGGATAGAGCATGTTCACTTCTGCATAGTACATTTTCACTTAACTTAGTGAGTGAGGTGAAGTTGCACTTAATTTAAATATCCAATCACGGGGGAACAAAAATTCCAAATTTTTTCTTGCTTTCTTTCTTTTTTTAATTTTCATTACATCTATATGTTGGCAGCACAATGGCTAAATGGTTAGCACTTCCACCTGGCAGTACTCGGGTCGTTGGTTCAAATCCCAACCACGGCACCACCTGCCTGTAGTTTGCATGTTCTCCCTGTGCCCACACGGGTTTCCTCCGGGTACTCCGGTTTCCATGGCACCACCTGCCTGTAGTTTCTCCCTGTGCCTGCATGGGTTTCCTCTAGGTACTTCGGTTTCCTCCCACACTCCAAAAGCATGCTGGTAGGTGAATTGGCTCTGGTATATGAATCTAAATTAGGAACATTAGATTGTACGCCCCTTGAGGGTTAGGGACTGATGTTTTGGCAGTCCCTAACATCAGCCCCTAACCCTCAACCCTTATATAAATAAGCACTGTGACAGTACTATATAAGTACCTGTAGTAGTAATACTTTGAAAATGTAATTGTTACTTAGATTTACCCTATGCACCAAGCTAAATAAAACTTTGTTTTACAAAGTGAATATGCTGAAATCCTTTAGTAAATTAACCCAATGGTCGCATCAAAAATCTGTGCCTAATACAAGATGAGTCTGCATTGGACTAACTGTCCTAGCTTTTATACTATCCTGTAATATTCATTATCTCAAATAAATATATGACATTGCATTGCTGTTTGACTGTGGACTTTTTTTTATAATGGGTGTCTGTTTATTTAATCTACACATCATATTTGATAGTAAAGTGGTACTAAACCTAGGACCCTGCATTCAGTATATCTGGTTTCCCACAGTGCACAGGACATGAAAGTGTAATTATTTTAGTAAATACAAACTGCTAAATACCTTTCCTCTTCAGCAGTTAGAGCAGTCTTGTGACTTCTATCAGTGTTCAGCAGAGCACTGGTTAAAGCTTGTAGGGGGAGATTTCCTGTTCTTGGAGAATGCAGAACCCCTGACCTCTGTCTGGACAGTGATGACTGGCCCTGTGATAATCACATGCACTCTCCCAAGAAAAAAAAAACTCTTTTAGCAATACACACTAAATTGAGCATGTGCAGAATGGCTATGGTTCAGTCTGTCATATCAGGAGATAAGACGTGGACATTTGAACAAGAGGAGGAGCAGAGAAGTCAGGATCAAATGGCCTTTTTACATAATGCAGAGGATTAACCCCTTAGGTTCCACAGTGAGTATAACAAGTATGCTTTACTGCATATAAAAACTAATTTTACTGTTGTGGGTTTAGTAATACTTTAACCGCTTCCACTCCGCCCTATAGCAGAAATAATGCTACAGGGCAGCACGGGTGCAAAAAATCATGTATATACGTGATTTTGCATTTCCGGGCAGGGAGTGCGTGCCCTACCCCCGCCGCCATCCGCGACTGTGGCTGTCAATCACCGGGTCCCAGCCGGTGATTACCCACTGGTGCCTGATGATTACCAACAATCACCGACAGGGAGGAGGGCTGCTTTGTTTACTAACAGACCTCCTCACTGTGAGTTTGGGCACACTGCTCTGGATGGCTGTGCACAGCCATCCAGAGCAGTGTGCTTACAGTGAAGCACACACCCCCCGCCCCCTCATAAAACACACCCAGTACACAGTTAACCCTTTGATCGCCCCTCATGTTAACCCTGTCCTGCCCACCCATATGAAAGAAAAATTTATTTGAAATATATTTTTAAAATATTCTTCCTAAATATATTCACATATATTTGAAATGCATACATTTTGGCCATATTCAATATATTTCAAAATATATTTCAATAAATATATATACAGTTGTGTTCAAAATAATAGCAGTGTGTTGAAAAAAGTGAATAAAGCTCAAAATTCTTCTAATAGCTTTTATTTCCATACACACAAATGCATTGGGAACACTACACATTCTATTCCAAATCAAAACATGAAGAAAAATATATCAAATTTGTGTTGTTCCTCAAAAAAAATTGAAGAAAAGTGAATATTAGACTGTTCAAAAAAATAGCAGTGTTTGTATTCTTCTTCACAAACTCAAACATTCACTTATATAAACTGAAAGATGTTTGAAGATTTTGCTTTCCTTTGAATCACTTAATATTTAGTTGTATAAGCACTGTTTCTGAGAACTGCTGTACATCTGTGTTGCATGGAGTCAACCAACTTCTGGCACCTGTGAACAGGTATTCCAGCCCAGGATGATTGGACTACATTCCACAGTTCTTCTCTATTTCTTGGTTTTGCCTCAGAAACTGCATTTTTGATGTCACCCCACAAGTTTTCTATTGGATTAAGATCCGGGGATTGGGCTGGCCACTCCATATCGTCAATCTTGTTGGTCTGGAACCAAGATGTTGCATGTTTACTGGTGTGTTTGGGGTCGTTGTCTTGTTGGAACACCCATTTCAAGGGCATTTCCTCTTCAGCATAAGGTAGCATGACTTCTTCAAGTATTCTGATGTATTCAACCTGATCCATGATCCCTGGTATGCGATAAATAGGCCCAACACCGTAGTATGAGAAACATCCCCATATCATGATGCTTTCGCAACCATGCTTCACTGTCTTCACAGTGTACTGTGGCTTGAATTCAGTGTTTGGGGGTTGTCTGACAAACTGTCTCCGGCCACTAGACCCAAAAGGAACAATCTTACTTTAATCAGTCCACAAAATGTTGCGCCATTTCTCTTTAGGCCAGTCAATGTGCTCTTTGGCAAATTGTAACCTCTTCAGCACGTCTTTTTTTCAACAGTGGGACTTTGCGGGGGCTTCTTGCAGATAGCTTGGCTTCACATAGGCATCTTCTAATTGTAACAGTACTCACAGGTAACTTTGGACCTTCTTTGATCTTCCTGGAGCTGATTGTTGGCTGAGTCCTTGCCATTTTGGCTATTCTTCTATCCATTCGAATGGTAGTTTTTTGCTTTCTTCCACATCTTTCAGGTTTTGGTTGCCATTTTAAAGCATTTGTGATCATTTTAGCTGAGCAGCCTATCATTTTCTGCATTTCTTTATATGTTTTCCCCTCTCCAATCAACTTTTTAAATCAAGGTTCGCTGTTCTTCTGAACAATGTCTGGAACGACCCATTTTTCTCAGAATTTCAGAGAGAAATGCACTGTAACCAGCATGTACAACTGTAACCAGCATGTACAACATTTGCTGCCTTCCTTCCTTAAATAAGGGCAATAATTGCCACCTGTTTTTCAAAGAATGAATGACCTCACTAATAGAACTCCACACTGCTATTATTTTGAACATGCCCCTTTCAATTAGTGATTCAATTACACAGAATCAGCAGCATGCATGTCATGACTGTTGGGTATGTTGAATTTCTATTACTCTACTACACCTGCTAGTAAATTATTTGCCATGTAGAAATATTTCTACCAAAAACAGTGATTGATCAGGTTAGTGATGTCTGACTGCTATTATTTTGAACACAACTGTATATACTGTACGTTGAATTGCGGTTTTATTACAAAATATATGAAAAATATTTTTAAAAATACATTTCAAATATACTGTATGTCTATATATATATATATACACACATACACACACTGCATGTTGAAATGATGAAGTTTTTTAGATGTTAAAAAATAACATGATATATACGTGATTCACGCTTCCGCGGTTTTCGGGGGCCGGGAGGGCAGGATCAATCATCTGATTTAGGCCAGTGATGGTCGGTTTAAGTCGGATGATCGATCCCTGTCCTATCAGGGATCTTCCTGTACCTGTTTACAGTTACATGAAATGATGAAATCTTCTCTCTCTGGTCACATTCTGTCCCAGGGAGAGAAGAATCAAGACACAGCGAATAAAACAGCACACTTACACAGTTAGAACACTTTAGGACACATTTAACCCCTTGATTGCTCCCCCTGAGTTAACCCCTTCACTGCCCTGTCACCAGTGTCATTAGTACAGTGTACAGATTTTTTCCTGATCACTGTATTAGTGTTGCCGGAGACTTCAGATAGCATTATCTTCAGTTAGTGCCCCTCCCAGATAGCGTCAGATTGCCCGTCAGTACACCAGCCATCACATTTAACCCCTTGATTGCCAGGAACACGCTCACATGCACAATAAACCTCCATTGCTGGTATAGTGTCTGAACGGATCAATTTCTTTGATCAGATCAGCACTATAGCAGCTTTCACATTAGTGTCCCCAAAAATGCAGCATTAGCGGGATCAGCCCTGGCACCTGCGTTTAGCCCCTACACTTACCCCCCCCCTTCTCCCCCAGCAAGTGCAGTGTAAGTAGGTTACTGTCACTTGATACAGTGCACACAAAACCGCAGTGTTCGCAGAATCAGGCCTGATCTCTGTTAGCACTTGCCGGTAAATTTTTTTGTAGCAGTTCAAGCAGTCCCTGACAGCCAGGTGCTCTTTTTCCCATGAGTCGCACTAGGCACTTATAAAAACCCTGACAGATAGCTCAGACGATGGAGAAGAGGTCCCTGCTAATATGAGGCATAACCAACCCCAGGTTGCTGAGATGTAACAATTGCATGATGACTCTCATATGCAGCAGAGTGCCAGTACTAGTGCCGCTCTACCTTTTGGTGAACTGGCGAGCACCAGCGGCCTAGTACATCCTGGTCTTTTCACATGCCAGCACTGCAGTATAACGTAATGAGATGGCGAGTTCCATAAGTGCAGTACAAGCTGGTGTGGTGGTGAGCCGCAGCCACCAAGAATTCGCACACAGACCCGTAGAGCCCCTAGCATCCTTCAGGATGTGCTTGCAAATCCCGATTGGTGGCCCACAAATTCTGCTGCACCCGTACTTCCCCCATTCACTGCCCAACCCAGACATCAGGTGGAAGCAGCAAATTTAAATACTGCCCTTGATTTTTTAGAGCTGTTTTTCACGGAAGATCTGTATGCATTGATTTTGGATCAAAGCAATTTATATGTACAACAATTTATCACCACCAACTCAAATTCAAACCTTGCCAAACCATTCACATGGAAAACCATTATGGTTTCCGAATTTACATTTTTTTGGGCCTAACCCTCAACATGGGCATTACTAAAAAAAATGAATTGTAGTTGTATTGGTCCACAGACCCAATTCATCATAAGCCTGCGTTCTCTGCTGCCATGGCCAGGCATAGATATGAGAGTATATCGTGTTTAATGCATTTCAATGGCAACACAATCTGTTGTCCTCGGGCAAGTGGTTAAAGTCAGTACAAATGCTACTTTATAAATTATTTTTGGTACCTGGCTTGTTTCATCATGAGAAGATTTTGAGGCATCCATTGGGGTTGATTTACTAAATTTAAAGTGTGCAAAATCTGGTGCAGCTCTGCATAGATACCAGTAAGCTTCCTTTTTTTTTTTTTTTCAAAGCTTAATTGAACAAACTGAGCTAAAATCTGATTGGCTACCATGCACAGCTGCACCAGATTTTCCTCTCTCCAATTTTAGTAAATCAACCCCTGTGTGTCTGGTGAAAAATGTTCTAATCTTGTTTTAAAGTAGATGTAACCCCTAGCCTAATGACATTTTAAAATACTTACTTTCAACGTTTGCCACATACACCATCAAATGGATGCAGGGTACTTCTGTATTTTTTTTGTTTTTTTATGGTGACAACTAGGAATACAACAATACCAGATTTTTAAAAACGAGTACTGATATTTTTTATCAGGTACTTGCCGATACCAATTACCAATACCTATTTTTTTTCTGCAGTGTGGTGAGATTTGAGCCCACCACATTCCCATTCAAATTGTATACAATTTGTTTTAGTGCAGTTTGAGCCCATTATTTTGCATGGGCTCAAATCGCACTGCACCTTACAAAAAAAAGTATCGGTTTTAGTATTGGAGCATTTGCATGAGTACAAGTACTGTAGATGTGCATAGTGCAACCAACACTGGTATCAGTGCATCCCTACTGACAACAGTGGACCATATTTGTGTACTCTATGCTGAAATGGCCATTTGAATCCTCCATTGGAAACCCATGTCACAGTTTGAAAATGTAGCATATATGTGAGACAGGGAGAGAGTGTTGTCACCCTATAACAGGAAATGCCTGAACAAGAACTATTCATGGCAGGATTAATGGTATTATTTTAATAAGAGCTGCAAAGTTAAAAATATTTCAATTTTTTTTTTAAATTGCAGTCACATGTTAAAACGTATAGGAGAATTTAGTGATTTGTTTTACCTATATTTTAATTCAAGCATTTCTGCTCACTTTTCAGCCAATATCAACCCTTTGTTTGAAAAGACACAGCAAGCGGCATTAAATCCACTGCTAGCACACAGTGGCCATTATAGGATCTATGTATAAAAAGGGGAGCACTGTGATCACTGGGAGCTCCTCCTTTTTATACATATATTCACGCAAGGTTTTTTATTTTGCAGCACCACTGCTTTTAGTTATATCATTTCACATTTGGGGGAGCATGAACATTTTTTATATTTTATGATCTAATAAAATCAGAAATAAAGAAAACAGGCAATTAAAACATTTATTTTTGGTTTTCCTCTGCTGTGAAGCCCAAAGAGATTGATTCAACTGTGGACTTGCATATGTGTTTACATCATATTTCTTAACCTGAGCTATTCGACCTGACATTGCACAAAGAGGCTGTACCCTCAACACTTAGGCCATGCATACACAAAATTCTGATTGTTTTCCCTATTTTACTCCATTACTTTGATTCAGACTTTCTGATTGTCATTTTTATTACTGAGCTGCATGGCTAATTGTTAAACATTTTATCATATTAGCATTTCAATGTACTTCTCTTTTACAGAATGCATAAAGTGCTTGTCATACTCATTTAATTGCAAAACATTGTTAGATAATGCATTCCAAGTCATGATGCATCACAACACATCTACATACAGATTATAAAATATTTGAAAAACAATGAAAATAAACACTGAGGAACATGAAGACATTGATAAAGGCTAATGCATTGCATACATTGTTATTAGATCAGGACTATTTCCATCTAGCATTTCTTTGACACCATGCAAAAGGTCAGATCCTGAGTGTGATTTATTTGACACATGAATATGGTTGGTCATATGTGAGGGCATTTGAGTGACTTGTGAGCATTATATTTGCATAGATATGATATTTCACATTTTGAAACTGTATGGCAACGTAGCAACAAGCTTAACTTTCTTAAAGAGCCTACATTGAATACAGGTCCTTAACAGGTTGTATGAGCAAACGGAAGATAGATAGAGAGCTGTTTACAAAGCAGGGTATGCCTGTGTCTCCAATCTGCTTATTGCAGTCTATTAGTAGATTGCAAGTAAGTATTTGGTGTGTTGCTGGGCTGCTGCACATCCTTGCATGTTGCATGCTGGTTAAAAAATGTAACCACCACCCTTTGGCTTCCATTATAATCATTGTTGAGCACTGCAACTCAAAGTGGGACTTGGTCAGCCAAAGAAGTAGTGCTGCTAATTTAAAATGTCGAGTACAGGACTAATTGTGACCAGGTGCCAATTGTCAAGCTACAGACTTGTGAATCAGCAGTGGGAATGCTGATAGCCACACTGCCTGCAACATTTTTTTATGCCACTGTTGTGCAAGCAGCCACCACCTACATGACATTGACAGCTCTGCTCTGTGCAGTGCAGCATTGTTGCCACTGCATCACAGGAAGCAGCATTAGGTGGACTTCACTGGCAAGCTCATCAGATATTTTTGAGACTTTGATGGGAGACTAAGGCTACGTTCACACTAGCTTTGTCAGCAGGCGTCAGACAGGCGTTTGGGAAGCGTTTTTAACGCTTCTCAAATGCCTATGAAAATTCTGCACATGGCAACACACAGTGCTGTTCACACTAAAGCTTTAGTGTTGTGTCGCAGCAAAACTGGCGCCTCATGTCGAGTCAATGGGAGTTGAAGCCTCCCATTCAAGTGTATGGTGCCGCTCCTGAAACGCCTGGCAGGCGTTTGCAGTGCGGTTGCGAGGTGTTTGTGGAGCGTTAATACCATTAACTTCATTACAGGCATTTGTGGTGCAGTTTTAACGCTTGGCAAATGCCTATCAAATTCTTCAAAACCGTGCATATGGCATTTGGGGAGCATTTGAGGAGCGTTAAAAATGCTTCCCAAACGCCTGTCGCTATAGGGGCGTTTTGCAAGAGTTAGAAATAAAGTCAAGTGTGAACGAGCCCTTAAAGAAAACAGTAAGTGGAGCTGCACCTAAAATTGTTGCTGCAGCACAGATTTTTTTATTGAAAGACCGTAGTTCTACTTTTATTGTGAAAAAGACTTCAGCGCAATAAACTTCTAACCTAAGTTATTGAGCTGGCATGCAATGTGTTTCCACATAGGTCAAAAATCTAAATAGAAAGTGCAGCTCATAATGCATATATATATATATATATATATATATATATATATATACACAGTATATATATACACGAATACACTGAATATGCCTTTACATGACTTAACAATGACAGTGTTATGTAAAACAATAATCCACTGAATGTGCACTTATAAACCTTGAGTGTAATATAAAACAATGACCCACAGTGCTTGTAAACAATAATGATCAAGCATAATGCAAAGTCCCATATATTCCACACTGACTGTATATGGACATATATATTCACAATTATATCCACAGTGCTTGTGACTACTTTTGCATAACATCAAACATGATGGAAGTCCCATATCATCCACAATGACTTTATGTGAGCAAGTGTATTTACACCGTTTTATTCTAGTGTACAGTGGTTCTGTGACACCCCTTTGTGCTCCTCCACCTTCCAACACACTTCCACACACCTTCCAACTCACCTTAGCGTTTGACCCATAATGACAGGTCAAATTACGCTTTTCCCTTTTAGCTCGGGCTGGTAAATGTAAAGTACAACTTCTTCCCACTTAGTGAAAAAAAATGAGAGAGAGAAAAAAAGGTGGATATCCACAAAATCAATAATAAATGTGAAACCAGAGCATAAACAGCACAAACCACGCAGGTGCACTGTCGTATATAAAATAACATAAAAAACAGAGAACAAGTCCTCAACTAAAGGTGATGGATAAAGTAATGTGCTATGGTTGTACTATAGGTAAACTAAAACAAATAAATTGAGTCAATGGAATATAAGTGAAATGATGAAAACATAAATATAGTGTAGTATGTTCAACAAAACCAGCCTTTATTTTAAAAGAATACCCTCCTGGGACACCGCAGTGTGCAACTCACTGACACAGTGATCTCTAGCATATTTCGTTGCTGTTATTCCACTTGCAAAATGGAGGCACGTAGACTTCCGGTTTGCGGCTTAACGTCATCGGCCCACCCTACGTATTACATCACAACACGTGACTTCATCAGGAGTGGATTCGTTATAAGGTGTTGGCAAAGAGTGGGAAGAAGTTGGACTTTACATATACCAGCCCGGGTTAAAAGGCAAAAGCGCAGTTTGACTTGTCATTATGGGTCAAACGCTAAGGTGAGCGCATAAGTGTGTTGGAAGGTGGAGGAGCACAAAGGGGTATCACAGAAGCACTGTACACTAGAATATAACAGTGTGAATACACTTGCTCACATAAAGTCATTGTGGATGATATGGGACTTCCACCACGTTTGATGTTATACAAAAGTGGTGACAAGCACTGTGGATATAATTGTGAATATATCTGTCCATATATAGCCAGTGTGGAATATATGGGACTTTGCATTATGTTTGATCATTATTAAGTGTTTACAAGCACTGTGGATCATTGTTTTATATTACACTATCACTTTTAAGGTTTATAAGTGCACATTCAGTGGATTCGTGGATTATTGTTTTACATAACAATGTCACTGTTAAGTCATATAGAGGCATATTCAGTGTATTTGTGTATATATATATATATATATATATATATGCATTATGCGCTGCGTTTTCTATTTACATAGTTCTACTTTTACTAAAGAAAACACACAGTGGGATCTCCTTAGATGTTCCAATGTGTTTACACTTACATCTACTTTGTTGCTTTATGTGAAAAATTGCTTCATGTTGTCTTCTGCTTGCCATATTTAAACACTGTATACTTTTTTACGATAAATAGATCAAAAACATTTAATTTATTTTGACCTCCTGTTATTGATCTACACATCATATTTGAATTATTACACTGTCAACTAAGTTATAAGGTGATCTAGGACTGTTTGTAGCAGGTTTTGAAGGGTAGTTAGATTTTCTTAAAGTGTTACTAAACCCAAGACTCTATATTCACTCTATCTGGTCTCCCACAGTACACACACACTACATGGAAATGTAATTATTTTAGTAAATATAATCTGCTAAATACCTTTTCTCATCAGCAGTATATAGCAGTCTTGTGACTTCTATCAGTTTCTAGCAGAGCACATGTTAAAGCTTGTAGGAGGAATTTTCTTTCTGCCCTAGGAGGATGCAAAACCCCTGACCCCTGTCTGGACAGTGCTGATTGGCCCTGTGCTGATCACATGCACTCTTCCAAGAAAAAAAAAACCTTTGCTAGCAATACACAGTAAACTGAGCATGTGCAGAGTGTCTCCACACGATATGTCTTATCAGGAGATTAGAGGGGGACACTGGAAGAAGGGGAGGATCACAAAAGTCAGGATCAAATGGCGTTTTTACACAATGCAGAGGATTAACCCCTTAGGTTCCACAGTGAGTATAACAAGCATGCTTTACTGCTTATACAGACTGATTTTATTGTTGTGGGTTTAGTAACATTTTGAGTCTTCCTGCATGTTACAGCCAGTTACAGTACAAATGCTGTAGGCTTCACATATTGTAAAACATTTAAAATCTGAAAACAGACATGATTTATTATGGTCAATACAAAAGGAATAACAGGCGCATGGTGTGTCAGTCCATGTATGTTTGATGAGTTCCAAATGGGCAGGGGTAAAGTTAGTCTAGTAGGCACTAAGGGCAAGCTGCGTAGGAGCGAAGCATAACTCTGCAGAAGGGAAACAAAGAAACACAGCGCCTCTAAGTGTGTAAATGTGTACTGTGAAGGTATTTAATAGAAAGATAAGTAGTAACTCACATCTTCGAATTTAAAAACAGGCTCAATGGTAAGGGGGTGAGACGTCTGTAGCCAGATGTTGTTGTGTGACTGATCCAGAGAGGAGATCGATTGATTCTGCCAGCAGGTGGTGCTGTGCATGTGCAACATGGATGGTAAGCCTGGTGGAATCAACAAGGTGTTTATTATGGTAGATCTTTAGATGCTGTACACTTCTATAGTTGCCCATCTCTGTCTTACATATTACATTGTGAAAAGGCTAAATTCTGATTTAAATTCATCCTGATTTGAAACTGCAAGCATCAGTGACAGAATCACAAGATTTACTAGTTTAAAAAGTCTAACTGCTCTAAAGTGGCTCCTGCTTACAATTAAAATAAATCTGAACAGGAGAAATATAATTATTTTTACCTAATTTGTTTCTAGAACATTTACAATAACAATAAGAAACTGATAATTTCATTTCAAGTATACTTTCAATTAGGAACAAGCTATGTAGAATTAGTCTCTCTATTAGAATGGCCAAAAACTTCTAAGGTTGTTATTATGAAAGTTGGTGCTATTTATGTATTATTTATGCCCTGAAAAATAGTGAAATAGTTTATTCTGGAAAATTAAATTGAATTTTTATGATCCCTGGGGCAGGTCAGGGAAAACTAATTAAACTGCAGAACTATCAACACCATTTTGATAAAAACCCATCTATGTGATTGAAGCAATCAACAACATATTTATTTTGAATGTATGAAATTGGATCAAAGCAGTAATGCCTAAATTAACTATGAGACATTCAGCCTTTATCCTCTCTGTAATAATGTAACAGCATTCAGTCTTTGCTGCAGCTTTAGAAGGGCATAATGTATCTTATACTACAAAACAACAATAAATGGTCTGCAGATACTGTTGACATGTTTTAGTAGGTGGTCAAACACAACCCCCCCCTTTTTTTTTTTTATGGAAAGGTCAATCATCTACTGAAATGCACCTTAAAGCCTTGCTGTTTCCTTTCCCATAGCTTCATTCAGCATCTGGTGCCAAAGGAAATACTTTACTTCTCGGTGTGAAAGAGCATGTGACTCACTCCACATGACTGCACCGGGGCAATAAGTGCTGTCATAAGGGGATTGCAGCTTACACAAGACTTTCCTTTGCTCCCTGTGGCTAAAAAAAATTGGTAGGTGAGTGAAAGGAATGTAAGCTTAGGTGTCTCATCTAGACTGGGTAAACATCACCAAATATACTTAACCACTAATTAGTTCATTTCCCCAAGATTTTGTCAATTCACAATTCACACATTTTTCTATATGTATATTATTTTGTAGTTAGTTAAAATATTTTAATTTTGAATAAAAAAACAGCTGGACTTCGGACTGTGAATCGGAGGAAAAATAAATAAATTTATATATATATATATATATATATATATATATATATATATATATATCAGGGATGTCCAATTTATATTGATCGATGCCTGGGACATGTAGTTCCAGGTGCAGGGCAGGTAGTTTTTTTTTTTTACATTTAGTCCTGCCCTACAGGGCTTACTTATCAGCTGGCAGCATTCAGGTGGCTGCATTGCCGCCAATTGCTTCCACACACCATTGTACAGTGCCAGCCCACGCCTCCCCCCGCATGCGCACTTTCCCCTCGCTATGTACCCCGAGCTCTGTTTGCTCATCTGCAGGGTGCTAGGAAGAGAGCGGACACATGTCCGCTCTTCTCCCCTTCTTGTCCTGACTTGGAAGTGACATGTATGACATAACGTCCGGGTCCCTGTCCCTTTGTGGCAATATTGTGTGACATAAAAAATTGGAACTACAACTATTTTGCACCCCCTACCTGAAAATGCAAAGTCACGTATATATGATTTTGGGCACAGCTGCCGCCCTGTAGCATTTCTGTAGTATTTCTGCTATGGGGTGGCACTAAAGCGGTTAAGCTGGCCATACATGGATTAACATCTGGCCAGTTCAATAGGGACTGGGCAAATTTTGATCCATGTTTGAGCATTGTGGTTGAACAGAAGTCAAACTTCCTTTCGACTTTTGTTCAACCTACCTGCTGGAAAATTTCCATTCAAAAAAATTAGCCTATAACCTGCAGAGCTGATCAATGTACTGTATTCTGATGGTTGAATGAAAAAAAAAAACTAACTCATCTATAGCCAGCTTAAGCTATATTTTTATATATGGTTGTGTCTTATTACACAGCACCTCCTGATTGGCAGCCACAAAATTGGATTGGAAACCAATCAAGCCCTAAGAAGAAGCTGTCAAAGATCAGCAGGAGCTAAAAAGAACACACACTTATGAACCACACTGCCAGAATCTCACCGATATCCATAATAAGTAAATCAGTGTGGTCTGGGTTGAGTGAATTAAGAGAAACTGGATTGCAAGAATTGGTTTGCCAATATTTACAAATCCTACATGGATTCCTAGTGAACACTGATAATCACCAGCACCTGGCTAGGGGTGACAAAATATACATTAAAATATCATACACTAAATCAAGCGTAAGGACAAATAGGGTGATTTCCCCAATGAAAACAGGCATCAGTTGAAATCTGACAGAGGTTCTAACCCTTCTCCACAAAGGATAAACATTTATTTAAGTGTATGTTTTAAACATAGAGCACAGTTCTGTATAGTGTATAAGGTGTGACAATTTAATTCCCAGGAATGCCTGCGGTGTAGCACTGTGGTGATGAGTCTTTCAGCTATTTGCACTCATGTCCTGACATGATCTAACTTGCACTTACCTTGGTCACAGACCAGTCGACTCTTTATGAAGCGGTAGCATAAATAACACGTGTTCATTCTTCTCTTGGTGCAAAATGGCAAAATGAGTACAGGAATCTGGAGCAGTGGATTAATATAACATTTTGCAGGAAAATTTGCAAAAGAGCAGGTGAAACTTTAGCTCTGTTGCAATAGGCTTATGATGCACATTCACCATGAAAATAATCAAGTGTTTTTGAATGGCAACGGCAGTTTGAGGAGGGGTGGAAAGATATCCACGATGACAAAAGAAGTGGGCAGCCAAAAACGAAAAGCATGGATGCAAATGTGGACAAAGTGCAAACCCTCCTATGCTCAGATGAAGATTGAGTGTGCAGATGATGACAGGAGAATTAAACATGAACAGGGAAACAGTGCAGCTGATTCTTAGAGAGGATTTTGAAACGAGAAAGATTTCCGCAAAGATGGTGCCTCGAATCTTGACAGCAGATCAGAAAGAACATCATCTTCAAATTTCATCTAGTGTATAAGTAAGCAAACATTTTTTTACAGTTAATTCCGAGAATTAAATTGTCACAGCTCGTATTTGTTCGTAGACATCAAGCAAAAAATACAAGTAGTGGTAAGCTGCAAGGCAAACCTTATTTAATAATAAAGCATGAAGAGCAATGCTGTTCTGTAATTTATATAACAGCCAGATTTTTATCTTTATTACAGCAGTAGTGGTCACAACAGTGACAAATTCATTTGGTATGGTTGTTAGGGATACTGCAGATTTACACTTCTTGTCCAGACATAAAAATTAGAATAATGTCCAGACATAAGAATTAGGAACCCGCATTATAAATTTTATTAAATAGTAATTAAATAAAATAGACTAACATATATAAATGGGGTCAGTGGGGATTAGAACACAGCTATGGATGAACACTATGGGGATCACAAAATTACGAGGGGCAGCAACACTGATGATCAGTGCACTGGAGATTGTAAAGAACACAGAAAAGATGAGTAAGAGATGTTCAGTGGCATTGGGACATCCTACATACTAAGTTGTTAAAGGCTCAAGGTTTTTTTACCTTCATGCATTTTATTCAGCGGCCCCCTAGTCCCTACCCCCCAATACTTACCTGAGCCCCCTCTGATCCAGCGATGTTTGTGATGACCTCTGTGGCATGAGGTACTCTCCCTCATTGGCATCACAGCCAGTGAGCCAATGAGGAGAGAGCCAGGGGAGGGGTGCAAGCCTCCTCGTGTGTGTCTTATGGACGCATAAAGTAGGGGCTCGGGAGCAAGCATGCAGCAGTGCCACCTGGGCAAGCAGCTTTCTCTGGGTGCACTGCTTGAAGGGGAGGAGTCAGTAATGCCAGCGGGGGACCCAAAAAGAAGAGGATTGAGGCAGCTTTGTGCAAAACTGCTGCACAGAACAGGTAAGTATAACAGGTTTGCTATTTTACAAGACAAAAAAAAAAACAAAGCTTTAGTACTACTTTAATGTAACTTTAATGTAACTATGGACAATTTCAAGGTTCCTAGTGACTTGGGATATAGTTGCCACTGATTTAATACCACACCACCACCTACACATATGGACATATGTACGTTAAGCTTTCAAATGTTCAAAAAACTGCTGGCAAGTAAGTGAGAGAGTTTTTGACAGAAAAGACCTATAAATTGTATTCTATCAATAGACCTTTCCAGCTGGCAAATTTATTTTTTTTTACCAAAAGTACACTTTTGTGTTTTTTTGCATCTGCTTTATTAGGTTTGAGCTTCATGGTTTATTTTATATGTATTTAGTCATCAGTGATATATTGCCAGACAGATATATCAAGAATTTTTCACTTCATAGTGTTATATTTTAATCACCACAGGAAATCTGCATTTCATTGAGTAGAAATCTGATTTTATATTTTCTTGTTCTTTCCAATTCTTACAGCCTTGCAGAACTCCTACAGAAAGAGACAACATAACATTTTAATAAGACATGTTACAACATAAACACAGCATAAAGCAGTGAATTATTTTGACAGGCTCTTTCCAAGCTTGGTTATTCTCTCTTTCCTGATGAGACTTTTTGAAGATGTTTGTTACATGAAATAGTTTAACAATTTATGTTGGGGATCAAAGAAGGATACCACATGTCCTAAGTTATCAACACTGTGGACTACTTACCAGTTTGATGTCCGCTCTCCATTAGCCTTGTTGTCCATCTTCATTATATACCTTTCGTAGAATAATATGGCAAATGTCATCAGATACACTGTTCCTGTTATCTAAAATGAGATATAGCTTTGCCCATACAAGTTATATAATTTTATGTTCTTGAGGCACAGCAAACTGTACATAAACACATAAAATGTGATACTTCTGCTGATAATTACATTTTAATTAGGGTGTCTATTATTTTCTGTTCAAATTGCTTTTTCAAATAGGCATTTTTTTCAGCACTTCTGATTTTTTTTTAGAAGCTATTCAATTAAAATATAAGTAGGTTATTTTCTGTACCTAGAAGCAAATTATAAATTGTGTAATACTGATGTTTCTGCAATTTATGAAAGATCAGTTAGAGGTTTCTCTAACTATGTGAAAGTGCAAGATAAAAGTACATTTACAGTTGTGGCCAAAATTATTCAACCCCCACTGAAATTGAGTGTTTTGGCCAGTTTGACATTGCTTTTGATCATTCAGTCATCTTGCTTACATTTACATTAAAGAGGCACTTGTAGGTCAGACA
The DNA here is from genome assembly GCF_062004578.1 of Staurois parvus. NCBI lineage: Eukaryota > Metazoa > Chordata > Amphibia > Anura > Ranidae > Staurois > Staurois parvus. The sequence goes on along the minus strand of NW_028317855.1, from coordinate 9,219,523 downwards.
AATATAACATAACAGTTATAATGAAATAACCACAAATGTCTTTTCTGTGCTCACAGCATTATCAGTTTTATTCAACCCCCAAGTGACATTCAATCTTAGTACTTAGTACAGCATCCTTTTACAGTTATAACAGCTTTTAAACGTGAAGCATAGCTTGACACAAGTGTCTTGCAGCGATCTACGGGTATCTTCGCCCATTCTTCATGGGCAAAGGCCTCCAGTTCAGTCACATTCTTAGGCTTGCGCACTGCAACTGCTTTCTTTAAGTCCCACCAGAGGTTCTCAATCGGATTTAAGTCTGGTGACTGCGATGGCCACTCCAAAATGTTCCAGCCTTTCCTCTGCAACCATGCTCTAGTGGACTTGGAGGTATGCTTGGGATCATTGTCCTGTTGAAAGGTCCAACGTCTCCCAAGCCTCAGGTGTGTGACGGACTGCATCACGTTTCCATCCAATATCTCCTGGTACTGAAGAGAATTCATGGTACCTTGCACACGCTGAAGCTTCCCTGTACCTGCAGAAGCAAAACAGCCCCAAAGCATGATTGACCCTCCACCATGCTTCACAGTAGGCAAGGTGTTCTTTTCATCATAGGCCTTGTTCTTCCTCCTCCAAACATAGCGTTGATCCATGGGCCCAAACAGTTCTAATTTTGTTTCATCAGTCCACAGAACACTATCCCACAACTTTTGTGGTTTGTCCACATGGCTTTTGGCATACTGCAGTCGACTCTTCTTATTCTTTGGAGACAGCAAGGGGGTACGCCTGGGAGTTCTGGCACGGAGGCCTTCATTACGCAGTGTGCGTCTTATTGTCTGGGCTGAAACTTCTGTACCCACATCTGACAAATCTTTTCTCAGTTCCTCAGCAGTCACACGGGGACTTCTCTCCACTCTACGCTTCAGGTAGCGCACAGCAGTCGAAGTCAGCATCTTCTTTCTGCCACGACCAGGTAGCGTTTCAACAGTGCCCTTTGCCTTGAATTTGCGAATGATGCTTCCTAAGGTGTCTCTTGGTATGTTTAACATCTTTGCAATCTTCTTATAGCCATTGCCCTTCCTGTGAAGAGAAATCACCTCTTCTCTTGTCTTCCTGGACCATTCTCTTGCCTTCACCATGTTTGTAACCACACCAGTAAATGTCTAGAAGGAGCTGAGTATCACAGTCATTTTAAAGCTGCCTAATTGGTGCTTATTATGCTTGATTGCTGCTCGGTGACATCCACAGGTGTTTTCAATACCTGATGGAAAGCACCTGTATGAACCTCTGTTCTTCAGAGTGGTAGTCTTTAAGGGGTTGAATAATTGTGGCAATGAAGAAACCACATAAGAACCATTTACTACTGTATTACATAAACAATTGATGTCATTTTAGTTGCATTTGGGTAGTTACAACGTCCTTGTAGGATTTGATTCTGAATACAATTCCAAATGTACACTATAGTCCCTAAACCCCTTTACAGCATTGGGGGTTGAATAATTTTGGCCACAACTGTATATACTGTAGTTCATAGAACCCATTTGCAATAAATATTTTATTTTTTAACTTTAAAATAGACTGTGGTGTCAGTGCTATCAGTAATCTTGTCAATTAAGTTTTTAAACCTGAAATATGGCTTTAGGCAGGTAGGTCAAGATCTCCTGCTGATTAGAATGGAGTTGGCTGGTGTGAAATGTTCTTAGGGGTTATTTTTTAAAGCTCCTGGAATTGGGGGCTTTCTATTATCAAGCTGCTGACTGGAAGACAGACTGGATTTCACATCCTGATAGTCTCCCCAGTTTAGCCTGGCAGTCTGGTATGTGCTATGTGCTCATCATTGGCTACACATATGAAAAGCTACCGCTATTCCACTAGGGGTCCTCTGCTGACCATGTTACTTAGCATTAATGATTCAGCTGTCTTTTCACTATTGGCTATTTCATACAAGGAGGGGAAGCTTCTGGAAAAAGGGAAAAACAACTTTTATTATGTCTCTGAACTGCTGAAGTTTTACAGAACAGTGGTTTACAGAGATAATCAAACCACAGCTCATCCTAGTGCCCTTTCTGCATTGCAGCCAGCAGGATGAGTTGGACTAGAAACATTTTGCTAGCCCTTGACAACCACAAGCATAAGGCCTGTGAAGTGCTGTGGTAGTTTGTTGAAAACTACAAGCCGACAGCCACAAAGGCTGCCAGGACTTGTAGTTTTCCCATACATAGAATACTGTGAATGAGTGACACAGCCGGGTGGGCAGAGTCCCGTATGGGTGCGGTTTTTAAAATTGAGACAGCTAGCGGGGAGGAGAAGATCCCCCGCTAGCTTTCACAAAGAGGATCGGTGGGGTGTGGGGGTGGTCCATTCATGACATGTTACACCCTGAATGTGGGTGTAACATGTTACGAAAGGTGAACTTATCCTTTAAACAAGGTGTCTGGTTTTCTCATGAGGCGTGGTGTCCCAAACTATTACTGAAAAGGCCCGGTTTTTATTAGGGAACAGGTACCCCTAATATGGCAGACACATGGTTCAGGTGCTCAAGTATTTATGCAATGCATTTCTGGATTTCTTTGTTTTGGTGTCTCGTATGGTGGTTTGTGCTGTGACTCTGTTCAGGATTTTGTGGTCAAAGTGTAGGTCTGTCTAAAAAGGTCTTGCCACATCTGTCTTTTGTTGGTTACCATCTTTTCAGCACAAATCTGGATGGGATTATCAAAAACTTTACTGGAGATAAGAGCACTTTACTGCCATAGGTTTGCAAGCCTAGAGACAATAAGTGTAATTCTGGACCTTCTTTCATGACTCACCATCGCCCCTTTTGTGTCAAAGGGAACTTGAACAAAAACTCAAAACAGTCCTCCACTGCTGTGAGTTCAAAGTGACCTTGGCAGACTTAAGTCCACAAAGACCACTGATAAACCACTTCTACATATTGCCTGCCTCCAGCTGCACTAAGCAAAGTGAGGGGACAGCTGTGTTTTTTGCCAGTCAGCCATATTTTTTGTTTGCAAAATGATCTTTTTTCAAATACAAGCTTCTCATCCAGGGCTTTGCATCCAATCTGTATTTGACTTCCAAATGTTAGCAGACTTATTTTTGGCTGTAGAAGAGCTCCTTGCTCAAGTAGTGATCATCCCAGTTCCACCTCAAGAAAAAAATCAAAGGTTTTTAAAACCTCTTTTCTAGCCCCAAGAAGGGAGGAGTCAGGTAGATTCTGGACTTGGAAGCACTACAAGCCTTTGTGAAAATCAAGAAAATCAGGAGAAATCTTCTGTTCAGTAGTATTCCTTGTGTTGTAGACATTCAGGAGGGGTATGTACACATCACAATTTGCTGGATTCATCAACGCTTCCTCAGATTTCAAATGGGGAAAAATTATTACATATTTATGACCCTTCCCTGTAAGTATACCAGTGCAGCGCAATTCCAAATCTTCCTAGTGGTAAAGCTCAAGTGCCATGGAATATCACATAGAATCATATAATAAAGTGAATTAGGTGGACATTCTATGCATTTATATAAACGGAGAGCACTATATTTCCTTCTTTGTTCCGAGTTTATTGAAAACACTCCACCAAGGATTGCTGAGGATGGAGATGGATTGAGAAGCCCCAGTGACCTGGAGGAAACCATTACTCTTGTGATATAGGTGACCCTACTACAAGGGGAAGGCGCATGAGACCTTGTTGTGAGGTCTACCAAAAAGGTGAGAGCATATTACTGCCGATGGATGGGTTTAGAAATGAAGAGCACAACATGTAGTACATATTTGATTGCTTGCACAGTTGGATTTTTGGACATTATGAAAATATATGGACACTTAGAATTTACCATTATTTTATGTGTTGTAGTTATAGGTGTGGATTGTTTTATACATATATGATGATGAGTTAAATGAATATATTTTATGCATGATTTTATGTTTTGATATATACGCATATGATACACGCATGTCCACTGAACATAATTTATTATAAGATCTAGTTTTATGTTTTTTTAGGTTTGCAGTTATGGGTGTGGATTGTTTCAGATATATGGTGATGAGCTAAATGCATATATTTACGCATCATTCTATATTTTGACATATACAGTACACATATGATACATGCATGTCCACTGAATATACCTTCTTATAAGATTCAGTTTAGTTATTGTTCTAGATATATTGTGATGACATAACTGCATACGTTCTATGCATGCTCTATGTTTGGACATAAATGCATAGGATATATACATGTCCACCTAATTCACTTTATTATATGATTTTATGTGATATTTCACGGCACATGAGCATTTACCACTAGGAAGAGTTGGCTTTGCGCAGCACTTAATCACTTATACTTATTTTTTGTGGGAATACAAAAAGTGTGAGCAGCAGTACTAACATTAGTTATATACAGCTTTTAGATATTTTTTTCTTTAATTAGTTTGCACTGTTTTAGGGTGAGTGCGCTGAGGTTTTTTCACTATTGTATGCACCATTATTGCCATGTGCTTCAGCACCTGTTCTACCTTCCTGTCTATTATAGCTGACAGACAGTGGACCATAAACATTTTGCAGGTATGTGCTGTTCAAAAGGTCTAGTTATCATTCTTGCAAAATCAAGCAAATTCAGATCATTTCTTTGTGGACAAGCTTTGGTGGTGATTCCTCGGCTTTTATTTTATTATTATAGGACCTAGAATGTGCCTTTGGAGAGCCAGCAGACTTGGTTTTTTATATCTATATTTTCTTTGCTAATTTGTCTTAAAGCATTTTCACAATGCAGCAGAACCATACAGTTTATACAAGCTATGGGAAAGGCAATTTTAAGCTTGGAGGTCAGATAAAACAGTATGTGTAACTGGTTTTATTGACAATTCAATACCAATAATTTGTTAGACGTAGCCGTCACATGCCCGCTTTAAGAACAGTCTTAAAATTAATAAATGTGCATGCTCTATAAAAGCTTTATAAATGAAAATATAGTGGTCACAGTATCAGCTCTATCTTTTGCAGAAATCAGCAGTCATGTATGATTTATGATATCAGTCATGACTTAATTCTCTGCAAGGCTAAAGTGCACTAAAACACATTACTAAAGCATGGAGCTTTTGCTTGCCTGCGTTGTTTTCTGAAGACATAAACCTATTTACTGAATATTTTTCACTTAAGAATGTACAAAGTTGTTGTCTATTAGGGCAATAAAGATATTATCTGTGAAGGAATAGTGACCTTTAATACTTTTACTCCTGATATATAGGTAAGGCAAGGTAATCACAAAACATATTTTTTGGTTGAATTTAGCAACAATTGATGGCGCACTGAACCTTTTATACCTTTAATTCTGTCCAAGACTCCAACAAAGAGATCTGCCACTATCTCTCCAATCCCCCCAACTAACAATGATGACTAGTTCTCTGCTATACGCAAACCTCTTGGTTCACTTCTGTGTCCTTGGCAATGTTGTTTCTTACTCTATTGGAATATAAGGGACATGTTCCCTAGAAAGTGGGGGCAGTAAGCTCAACACTCAGCATGGTCAAGACTATCATGACAACTCCTACAGTGGAGAGAGATCTTCATGCAAGGTCACTGACTGCAAAAAAGATTCAGTAAGGAAAAAACCCTTCCCCAACATCAAAAACAGGAAAATAAGGTTTGGACAGTTATTCTGTATATTGCTCAAGGCAATGGTCCTTAAAAAGGTTGCAAATATATATTTTCTATATTCCATACTGTCCCAAACACAGGGGGTCTCAACTAGTAGTAGATCTGTCAGATATTGGTAACCTGCAAACCAGTCACCTCCAAACTCTAATCACCCAGCTTATCCCAAACTGCAACAAATAATTATTATTTCATCTACAAAAACAATTCCCATCATGTGTTCAATACTTATTATACCCCCTGTATGTAGACACATTTGTAGGCATCTTACGTATTTCTAAACCAATGGTACATCTATTCCTAGCAGTAATTCTAACAGGACCAGAGGGTACTTCTGTCAGAATAACAAATTATACATCAACCATAAAAAAAAAATAATCTGTGTAGGTATTTTCAGGTATTTAAATACATGAAAGGTATATAGTATGTACACACGCTCAAGGTCCTTGAAAAAACAAGGAGCATATGGTAACTAAATCTCAGCTTGATTTCATAGCTCTATCAACTTTGATAAAAAGAAAACACTTTTTCCTTTTCATAACTATCTCTTTGAAAATGGTGAATGGAAAGTGGACAGCCCAGTTTCTGATTTTGAAAATACATATAATTCATGGTAATTTTATACTAAATACTACATTAAAAATAAACAGTATTTTCTGACAAGCAAGTAAAGCAAGCAATGAAAGAATAACATGTTCCCTTGTATATTTCACTGTTTACAGACCTAAGTGCTTACGCTGATGCTAATCATTTCTATGTGAAGACAGACAATGGCAACCAGTCAGATGCTCATTTTTTTTTTTTTTTTAAAGTAGAGATAAATAAATGAAAACTACCAGCTAAAATCTGATAGTGTTGTTTCAGCATCACCAGTCCTCCTTTTCTCCAGTTTACATGCATGAGACCTTAAAGCCCAACTCTAGCAAATATGAAAATTAATCTTTGCAGTGAACCTTTGCCTGCACTACAAGATTTAACTGCATGTTTAACCTAGGGGACAGGGGATGCACTAACTTACCTGATCTTCTGCTCCCCAGCAAATTGCCCTTCACATTGTTTCGGCAGAGGACTCTCCACAGCGTCTTTGCATCCAGCACCATGATATGAACCCTGCATTAATGTTGATGGTTTCAGGACGTTAGACAGCTGAAGCTTGAGTCAAGAGGCACTGTGCGGACCGGTCTAGCATCATGGACGATCAGATAATTAGACCTGCTTTGAACCTAAACGAGCAGTTAACTCTTTCAGCGTGGGTACGATTCCATTGCAAGAGATAACTTTTAAGTGCAGTGTTTATCATGGAATGTTTGAAATGAACACACATTTACTGGACTAAACCAAATATACCTCTTTAGTGAATCACCCTCTAAAGGTTACCATAGACATTAGATCAAAAGCACTTGCGGGCAGTCATTTGACTCTGGATTTATTCACAACCTAATAAGGTCTATGAGATAGCAACTGACAGCTCTAAACGTACGCTCTTGGGATGCAAAGTGAATGGACAGGTTAGAGAACTTTATATATGTAAAGTGCAGCGCTAAAATTAAGTAAAAGGTGCAAAGTCCATATAATATAAATAAACTGAATATGATAATAAAAAGTTCATATAAATGGTAAAATCGTGCTCTTAGTGGTCCCGTGTATCCTGGTCGGTGCTTGTGTTTAACATAAAACAGAAGAAATGCGCACTCACCGGTTGTGCTATAATAATGAGCATTATGATATATCTCCTGGTGTCATCTAAGGATCATCAGAATGGGGTGGGGTCAGGTAAAGATGAATCCAGGAATCTTAAATGATGATCCAAGGGTGTCCAGAGTTCCCCTTAAGGGATGGATGGGTGCTGCTCTTGAATCTTGAGGCTGGTACTGGGCATCTGGGGGGTTAGTACTCCACCAAGGAGTAAAGCAAGAAAATGCCCATAGTGTAGTATGTTTAAAAGATTTATTAGTGATGCATCAATCAAATAAAAACATCCATACTGTATGTCAGAGTGAAAAGCAAAAAGACTGACTGTCCACAAATAAAGATGGCCGCCAAAGCTCCATGATGCTCCGGTGTGACGTCACGGCATAATTGGCTCTTCCTACACGTTTCATGCACTAGCATGTCTTCAGGGGGGACTGTCAATTGCGCCGTTCATGTGCCGTCAACTAAAATACTGGACGGTGCATACGCGTGAAGCATGCGCCATCTTACTGGAGACTGAATCATGATTGCCTGCATAGCGGCGGCGGCCATTTTCCCATGGTTCGTTTGCATTATTAACAAGGAAGCTATATTGTCTTTAGCAAGGACGTGTGATATAAAATAGCGTATTAGAAAGCTTCCAAAATGTCATAGTGCCAATTAGTGTCCTAGAAGGGTCATGTACTCATTATGATAAGAGATAAATAAATTACTTATAAGTACATTATTACTGATAGGGGGAACTATTCCATGGGTAAATGGGATTGGTAGCCATAACTAATAAAAATACCGTACATTATATTTATAAGTACGATAAACACAATTGTGTTTATCGTACATATATATATAATGTACGGTATTTTTATTAGTTTTTTATTATAGTGCGTCCGGTGAGTGCGTTTCTTCTGTTTTATGTTAAGCACAAGCACCGACCAGGATACACGGCCACTAAGAGCACGATTTTACCATTTATAAGAACTTTTTATTATCATATTCAATTTATTTATATTATATGGACTTTGCACCTTTTACTTAATTTTAGCGCTGCACTTTACTTATATATTGTTTACTATAGGTTTTATCTGGTTACCTTTGTGCACAGCTGCTGATTACCATTCTATTTGGATTTTAGTGCGTTCACATACTCTCTATATAGGTTACAGAACCTAATCACTGTTGTTTCCTCTAATCAGGACTGCCTGTCTGCCCCTCCCACTTCCTCCTTTATAGAATAGGAATGATCATATGACACAATGCTTTTGTTTAGGGAAGAAACTGGACCAAATGAATTTGAAATTTCTAGCTTAAAGGACAACTGCACTTTAACCACTTGAGTACTAGCCATAATACCACTTCATTACCAGGTAAATTTTTTTTTTTTTTTAGTGTTCTGATATTCACTCAACATACAACACCAAATTAATTTTATATTTTATTTTATTTATTTATTTCAGGTACTTATATAGCGCTGTCAATTTACGCAGCACTTTACATATATATTGTACATTCACATCAGTCTCTAACCCTCAAGGGGTGTACAATCTAAGGTCCCTAACTTACATTCATACATACTAGGGTCAATTTAGACAGGAGCCAATTAACCTACCAGCATGTCTTTGGAGTGTGGGAGGAAACCGGAGTACCCGGAGGAAACCCATGCAAGCACAGGGAGAACATGCAAACTCCAGGCAGGTGGTGCCATGGTTGGGATTCCAACCAGCAACCCTAGTACTACCAGGCAGAAATGCTAACCATTTAGCCACTGTGCTGCCCATATCATATTGTTTGAGCCAGATAAAGTTTTCCTTTGGTGGCATTTAAAAACACTTGGTTGTATTATTATTTTATTACTATATATAGGGAAACGACCATGACATTTGAAGAAAATTATTTCCCTTGCTGTTTGAAAAAATGCCAGGACAGTGCAAACATACCCAAAATAACCCCTTTGTAGAACGTAGACACCGCAGGGTAGTCTCATTTTGTGCCATAATTCTTGGGGGAAATTAAGATACATGTTGGCATTGAGGGGGCTAAAACTGGAGCTTGATGATCGAACACTGGATACTGCCAGTACAGTTCATACACAGGATAAGGTAAATTAAAGGGTTAATAAACAGATCACATACAGAAACACTATGAAGATCATTAGTGTGTGTGTGGTCATGGGGGGGGGGGGTGTTTGTAGGGGTTAAAAAAAACTTGTAGTTTCCCTGCCAAGGTCTGCATAGTGATTCAGGTAGTAATGAATAAGTCATTCATTCACTAGTTCATGCTTCCTCCCTTCTGTTGTAAAAGAAAGGGGAGGACTCACAAATGCAAACATGCACTTATTGCATCATGTGATTAGCATGACCGGTATTTCTATGACCAGTCACTATGGTACAGAGCCACTTGGATTGGCTCTTTGTACAGTGTTTGTGTGTCCAAGCACAGCTTCTCTACCATGGTGCTTCAAGTAAAACCCCCACCACCCTGTGTGCTTGCCTGGCCCCATTCATTCCTAGAGATGGTCTACTCTCTTATGAGTGTCTGGAGGCCTTAATCTCAGCTCATTTGCAGGAATGGATGAACATACACAGTACAGAGAAAGCCCAGCAAGGCTGCATGCCACATTCTGGACTGCAAAGTAAAGATCACAGGAGCTGTGAGTGAGGAAAGAAAGCATTTTACCAGATGGACTGCACTCAGAGGTGGGGGAAGTTACTTATGGGGTCCAGTTGTCTTTTAAGAGTCTATATGTGTTGCAAATAGAATATTCAAAAAAGAGCACTATATTTACATATACTGTATACAGTGTATGTATATATATATATATATAGTATTTTATTGCCTGAACTGCTCATTTGTTGTGGTATAAAAGAGAGCATTGCTCAATGACACCTGTTAGGTTTAATTTGTTTCAGAATTACAATCAATTACTAATCACCTCAAACCTGCTAGTTTTGTTGTGTCTTTTTTAAGGCAGCCGAGGAGAAAATTGTTTCAGGTAGCAGCAAGGCACTTCCAGAACAGCAAATATTGATGTTTAGCGTCCTCCCGCCGTACTCAGCCTGTCAGTTACTTTGTAATCACAGAACTACAGTTGATTTTTACAGTGAAGTACTTTTGAAAATGTAAAATTAAGGTCAACTGTATTCTGATCAAGAAATTTGATTTATAAGAATTTTGATTTACAGGTATTTAAATATTGGAAGGCTTGTTCAGATAAAAGTATACCAATAAATTATGTTTACAGTTTGCAAATGTTTGGCATAATTAAAGCCAAAACTTTGTTTTTAGGGTTGTACAAGGGGAAAAAACTGACATTTCTTTTGTCTGGGTCTGTTTACTTCCTGTCTTAGAGACACAACAGGAAGTTAGAGGAAAACTCAACAAAGTAAGGGGAAATGTCTCCATAGACAGTTGTCATCAGAACTTAGATACTCACCCTTAGCGTTTGTTCTAGGGACCACTTTAAAATTTAGATTTTCCATCACTTCCTTCCTCATCCCCAGTAGTCAACAGGATAAATAGAATGCATCTCCTCAGGGAGATTAGAAAAAGCTGACAGTGTATTTATTGTGCACAATAGGTACATGAAAGCTGTAAGCGACAGTCATCTTGCTGAGTCTCAGCCATTTTGTTTTCATGAGCAGTGACCTTCCTCCCTCCCTCCTCTTACAAACTATGGAATCTGTAGCTGTAAGTTTTAACAAACTTTAAAAGAGCCTCTTATCCTAACTAAAACACATGCCTGAGTCCAGGTCCGGATTCCAGCTGTAAACAGCTAATTAGTCTTGCAGGATGTCTGTTTTCACAACCATGAAAAACTCTTCCCTCTGCCCTATCATAAAGCCATAATAACTCAGTCAAGCCTGTCACACAGGACCTGTAAGGCCACTAAATTTTCAGGAATGCAGAGTGTGGCATAAAATGTCTATTCCACAACTTAACAATTCCACACACAATTCTTAAAATCCAACAGGAACTAGACACATTAATATCAGGTATATATTTGAATGGGGAATATCATACCAAACAATTCAAGGGTCATACACAACTGTTAGCATAAACAAAAAGGGAGAAAGCAGTCTCCTCCCTCCTCAGTGACAGATCCATCCAAGGTACGTTGTGTTTGGTATCCCTGGATATGAAATATAATTCTGAATAATATTCTGCCAGTTTCTAGAATACCATCTGCATGTATTGGAAGTTTTTAATATTAGTGTAAAACTGTATTTGGGAATTGGTCAGAAACGTGGTGGCCTCCCAGCACCCATCCCTTAAACCAGATTGGCCAGATGGTCTCTGGCGACACCCCTTTGACATCACAGAAAACCGGATGACAGTACCTGGTAAGCAAGCTCTCATTTTACCATCAACCAAGGAACACTCAATAGAGCCACGGCAATGTTTTTGCTTGGACAAATGCACTCTGCTAAAACCAAGGACTTTGCAAGTATTCTCCATTTTCACCTCCGTTTATTTCTCTGTTGCGTTATTGTTCTCTTTATGCCTTTGTAACATCCTTTTCTGTAAATATTTTAACTGCACCTTTTGACCTTTTCATTAATAAACCCTACTTTGAAAAGTGTTAAAACTATCTCTAAGGTTTTTAATGCAAGCTAAAGAATCCCTGAAGTATCCTTTTCTGGAAGGCCATGTATTCCCCTGGATGGTATCAGACTGGGCACAGTTACCCTGATGCAGATTACCCCTAAGGGGAATCTGTTTAATGTTTCCTGAATTCTTGTATTCCTAAATGGATGATAAAGAAAGAAGTATTCTTTTATTTTTGTCTTTTGAGGGACACATCTCCTCTGACTCCATGTTGTTGACACTGTGTACTGCACGTTCACAAAAATTAAAGCATGACAGTTAGAGTTAAAGGGGGAATTTGACTTTTTTGTCAATAATGTTCTTGATACTACTATTATCTACACCATTTTGCAACCAACAATAAAATATTTTTAGGGTGCTCAAACCACTCCACAGTGCTAGTGCAATAACTTTAACTCTATAGAGTAAGCACACTACATGCCAAGAATGCTTTTGCAATACAGTTGTATTCGGCATAAAAAGTATCACATTACAATAGGTACAAATATCGGATGTCATGTCTCTATATCATGCATGCAGCAAAGGTATTTGCCCCATTGTTAATTTCAATCCGTACCCAAACATAATACACACATGTACATAGGTAAAGTGAGCACCACTTTGACACAGTCGACCACCCCCTCCTCAAAAAACTACACTCCCTCGGCCTCAGAGATTCTGCTCTCTCCTGGCTCTCATCCTACCTGTCACAACGCTCTTTCAGCGTTACCTATAATGCCACCACCTCCCTCTCACTCCCCCTCTCTGTTGGGGTCCCTCAAGGCTCTGTCCTCGGGCCCCTTCTCTTCTCCATCTACACCTCCTCCCTTGGCCAACTCATACACTCTCACGGCTTCAACTACCACCTCTATGCCGACGACACACAAATCTATCTCTCAACCCCCCACCTCACCCCCTCGGTCTCCGCCCGAATCACACACCTGTTGAGCGACATATCAGACTGGATGTCGCTCCACTTCCTTAAACTGAACCTCTCCAAAACCGAGTTTCTTGTCTTCCCTCCAGCCCGGACACCACCCCCCATTGACTTCTCCATCATGTCCAACAACGCCACCATCAAACCCGCCCCGCAGGCCAGAGTACTTGGTGTCATTTTGGACTGCAACCTATCCTTCCAGCCCCAAGTCCACTCTTTAACAAACTCGTGCAGACTCCACCTCCGCAACATCGCCAAAATCCGCACGTTCCTAACTCCAGAAACCACTAAACAGCTCATCCACTCCCTCATCATATCACGACTCGACTACTGCAACTCCCTCCTCACTGGCCTGCCTCGCCGCTGGCTATCCCCGCTTCAGTCCATCCTGAATACGGCTGCCAGACTCATTCACCTTTCCAACCGCTCCGTTTCCGCCACCCCCCTCTGCCAATCCCTCCACTGGCTTCCGATTGCGCAACGGATCAAATTCAAAATCCTAACGCTGACGTACAAAGCTGTCCACCATACTGCCCCGAACTACATCACTGACCTAATATCCAAGTACCACCCAGCACGCACACTCCGCTCCTCACAAGACCTCCTTCTCTCTAGTTCCCTGGTCTCCTCCTCCCATGCCCGCCTCCAGGACTTCTCCAGGGTGTCACCCATCTTCTGGAACTCCCTGCCCCAACCCATCAGATTATCACCTACTCTCCTCTCCTTTAGGTGCACCCTGAAAACCCATCTCTTCAGGGAAGCCTACCCCACCCCCTGCTAACTTGCCGACCTCCTCCACTCTTCCTACCACTCCATCCCCCACAGCTATCTCCTCCTGTGCCACCATCCCCTCCCTCCTAGATTGTAAGCTTGAAAGAGCAGGGCCCTCGATCCCCTCATGTTTTGCATTGTATTGGTATTGTTCTGTCACATGTTCTGTCCCCCTTTGTAATGTACAGCGCTGAGCGAACTATTGGCGCTTTATAAATACTGTATAATAATAATAATAATAATAATATAGCAGCTGATGTTCAAAATAGTACATATAGAATTTCAGTACTCAGGATAGTATTATGAGAGAGAAAGCAGAGCCAGACCATGGTGAAATGAGAGAGTAGGAGGGAGAACCCAATGTTTCCCAAGACCCTCCTGCCTTCCATATATTTTTTTTTTTTACAGTAAGTACAAAGACCACATTTTTAAGCAACATGTTCTGACACTCTGTAATGCATCACAACATGCAATTTACAATTGCCTTCCAGCACATGTGTTATAAGCATTCTGACGCATATGCTAAAGTGTAAACAAGCCCTTATAGTTTCTCTTAAACTCACCTTAGGCAGCACACAGAAACTAGAACAATCCTGATGAATTATACTTGTAGAACCATAGGTAAAGATTTGAATATTCCACTTCTACATTTTCCATTGGATAGGCCTTGCAGTAAAACATAATGGGGGAGATTTACCAAAACAGTGCACTCAGAATCTTGTGCAGCTGTGCATGGTAGCCAATCAGTTTCTAACTTCAGCCTGTTCAATTAAGCATTGAGAATGAAACCTGGAATCGGATTGGTTTGTGTGCAGAGTTGCACCAGATTTTGCACGCTCCAGTTTTAGTAAATCTCCCCCAGGTGAAGGACATCTTCATTTCTATAAATTGAAAGAGGATGACATAGAATTCTACAAGCTGGAATAGGGTCCATTCCATTTTTTCCCAAGAAAGGCCCTTTTTAAGTTTGCTTTTAACTTATTGAGAAGTCACTAAAAATATGTATCAGGTTATTTTACAATATGTTGAAATATAAAGAACAGTATTTATATAGCGCCAAAATGTTTGCTCAGCGCTGTACATTATAGTGGGAGACAATACATGAGACCGTACAATAACAATACAATGCGATATACGAGGGGTTCGAGGGCCCTGCTCCTTGGAGCTTACAATCTAGGAGATATAAAGAACACAAGTTGGTCTAACCACATTACCTACATTTAACTTGCACAAGATATTGCATAGTCAACGTTATTCTGTTTTTGAATTGCCAAGAAGAGCTTTGAAAATGAGTGCTGCAACTGAATGTGATATTGCATTTTGTCCCATTGCTCAGCTTTATTTCAATTATCTAATTAAAATAATCTCTTTGCACCATCTATTCCCGCTAATTAGGTGAAAGTTCCTTTACATTTCATGCCAACTTAGAAGCACTAACGCAAGTAGCCTGATCTACTTTCTGATTTATGGCAGATTGCATCATCTAACATTTATTACAGCTACCACTTAACAGAAGACATTTTTAGAGTCTGGAGCACTGTAGCCAGGCAGAAAGATTTAAATCAAAGGACAAGGTTGTGTAGGTTATAGGCAGCACATATTATACCACATATGCTAAAGAAAAGAATCTGTCTACCTGTCTATTTTCTGATCTGTCCATCCATATTCTATTTATAAAGAGAAACTGAATGGATAGTAAAGAGAAGCAAAGTAAACTGTATTGAGAGACAATACAAGCATTGCTGTCTGCTGTGCTCGTAACAGCAGTACTCTTCATTCATAATGACCTTTATATGAAAGCGCTACACTTTTCAGTGTGAGAGTGCAATTGGATGCAAAACCATTTGTTTTTAAATTGAGTCTGTCAGATCAATAACTCTGTGTACTCTTTACATGCCATCTTGAGTGATATGTAATGCAGCAGATCATGGTGGTGGTTTCCTAAGTGCTCTCTGCTCACTGTATGGAGTATCCTAGTGTATAATCAGTATCTCACCCATGCTGGGTATGCATTATGCATAGTGCTAATGGTTGTTCTGGGGTGACAAAGTAACACGCAGTGAAGCAGATGTGCATGCAGGACCTTGACTGGACATGAACATTGTGCACTCTGGTGGAGAAAGTCTTTTCATTTGCATATGGTGCACAAAATATACTAAACCAGTGGTGCTCAACCTTATACTCAAACAACAAAAAGTATGAAAATGCAAAATATGTAGTGAACATGTACTAAAAGGGAGTAATCAGCCAAAATATGCATAGTTTATTAGGGCAAAATGATAAACATTATTTAAATCTATTTAAACTTTCTTTTTTCTCCTTCTTGCACCATTCTTCCACTTCTCTCATTCTCACTAATTTTTTCAATGGTCTCTCCCTAGACTCTCTTTTTGGCTCTCTCTTTCATTCTTTATCTCTTGTTCTCTCTTTTCCTTCCTCTCTCCTATGCTCATTTTATCTCCATCTCTGTTTACACTTGCATGAGACCGGCAGCTGAAGGACTGAACACAAGCTTCTATAATGGATACTGCAAAGGGACCAGTGCAGGCTAATGTGGGATCGATTCTAATTGGTCATTGCAGCTGCTGCAATTCGCTCCTTGCGCTGCTTCTTTGTATAACATGCAGATATACATAAATTAACTAAATGAACACTTGCATAGGACCACTGCTAAAGAACATGGTATTTATGGAGCCATTGGTGATGAAGGTGGGGGGTTGGTTGCTTTACTTAAAGCGGGACTTCACTCTCTCAATCAACAGGGAATATTTCTAATCCCTATGCTGCTAGCATTAGTAAATAGATAGGAAAGTATATCATATGTACTTGTTTTAACCTTTTGTGTTAGCATTGCTTAATTTACTTCCTGATCTCCATGCCTAGGCAAATTATGTCATACATCCAGGGAGTCTTCAGGAGGGGACAGAGGGTTCTCGGCTCAACCAATGCCTGAGCTAAGGACAGATAGATTCCAGGAAGTAACTGCTACATGAATCATCTGCCCTTACTCAAGTCGACCACTACCAGAAATGCTAGGGAGTGTTTTTCAAAATGATTTCTCAGTAAAATAAAGCATGGAGACATAAATTGATGGATTATATAGCATTTTTGGTTTGTGGTACTAAGATGCAGTGCAGTTCCACATTAAGCTGACACATATAGGATAAGTAATCTTTGTCTATCCTAGCCTTCCCCTTAAATAGTAGCAGGTACTTGGAAATATGAGTACAGGAGATGAAACTGTAAAGTATAGTTGCACTTTTACTATGTTTTATATGTTTATATTTGTCTGTGTAGCCTCTGAAATACCAAAATATATACCTTTTACTGAAATCAAACCCTCTTTCACTAAAAGTAAAAAAAATATTTTGTCATGAGGATGGTAGTATTGTATTGTATTGACTTGAAGAAGCAGCCAACTTCCAAGATCACAGGCAACATTGCTAACTAAAGGGCCTGCCTTCAGTAAAGCTAACCTACCCTATTGGCTTGCAAGTACAGGTAAAAATAAATAGCTTATAATAGAAGTAAAATGATACTCTGAAAAAGGTTTCTGGGCCAGTTAGAGGATATAAAACCTTCAAAATAATCTGGGGCAACCTTTGGTCTTCTATTTGGGTATGCCTAGAACAGCTCCAGTGTGCACCTGTAATAGCCCTATACAATAGAGATTTAATGACAATGTAATGTATAGTTTTCACCTTGTACAATTGGGAAGCTCTATAAACCAAAATAATTATCTTGCTCTCATGTACCATAGTTATACTTTCTAGTTCTCAATACCTTTTCATTTAGCTACATGATGCTCCTGTTGTTGACTGATATAGCATATGATAACAAAAGGCATCAGTAGCCCAACCCATTCATTACAAAATTGTTAGGTAGAGGCACCATATGTAATGAGGGTCACAAGACCCTAGCATGCTTTGACAGTCTTACAGTTGCTGAAGATTCTATAATAGTGTGGTAAATTCTGGAAAGTGCCAATTAAACATACTAGTGCCAAAACTGACTAGGGGAGAGTGCCTAGGCTAATTTTCCTGTTGACTAACACTGGATGTCCATCATGATGATACAGAACTAGTAATGGGCAGCCTATTCCTGCAAAAAAGCTACAATCACAATAATGGAGTGAAGCCAGAGCAGTGGTTATGCAGTTGAAGGTTGAACTACAAAGAATAAAGCCACGCTGTGTCCTACAGTGGCGTTGGAGAGATGGTGGGCCGACAGGTGCAAGTGATTGTTAGAATTTCTGGGCAAAAGTGAGTTTTCATTTTAATGATGTCAACAAACAGTGGATAAGTAATTGTGGTATACAGAGCCCAGCCTCTCTTATCAGCAGAAAAGTATGGGTTACACGTATAACAGCTTGCCAGGTTTTGAAAAAGGTTGTTCCAGAGATTCAAAAAGGAATCCAGCTGGGCAATCAAAACAGAAAACAAGTGAAGCAAATATTTATGCATGTGTTATAACTAGCCTTTATTCATTGCAAAATTCTACATCTGCTTTTTCCTCTTTTCAAAATTGTTTAAGCAATTCAAGGATAATAAGAAGTTCTGCTGTTTTAAAAATATCTGAAACCTTTAAATTGATTGCTGATTCTACTTGCTTCCTCATGTGTCTTAAACTATCAAAACGGAGAGAATTCAAATTAGCTTTGACATGGCTTACTTTTACAGCGCCAAAGTAGCTTTTATAAGCTGTAATTGTTCTCTGTTCAGTTAAATATACATGCTATGCAGCAGCTCTTTACATCTTGGAATTTTTTTATATCATAGTGATCTAAACAGAACAAATCTGCCCTTAGTAAATTATGCCCCAGCCATGCAAAAAGACATGCTCTGCATGTTCTTTCTAAAAATAATCTGTAAAGAATCACATGATTGAAATGCTTATCTACTGCCTGTACACATGTGCTTTACATTTGTGAGATGTTGTTATGTTTAAAAAATAAAAAAATGAAGTAGGTGTAAACTGGGGTTGTCCAATTAGATTGCTCTCTGTCTTCAACCAAATGGTGGTGGTCTGCTGCCCAACAGGCATGATGTAGTTCTGAACCAAAAAGAAACAAAGCAACTGTAAAGAACAGTCTGCTAAAGCAGGTAATTAACCACCCA
Source organism: Staurois parvus (assembly GCF_062004578.1). Lineage (NCBI taxonomy): Eukaryota > Metazoa > Chordata > Amphibia > Anura > Ranidae > Staurois > Staurois parvus. The sequence goes on along the minus strand of NW_028317855.1, from coordinate 9,200,796 downwards.
AGCAGAGTAGCATATGTGAAACAATGTAAAAAATCTTTATTTGTAATCACAGATAGAAATGATATCTTTGAATCATGAACAATCGTACGGTTACACCTACTAAAATGCAATTAAAATAAAGCAATCCGGATTGCTGCACCCATGTAATTACTTATTATTTATTATGGGCACTACTAGTCACAAGCACTAACAGGTTCTAAATAGTAGCTTGTAGCAAGCCGTAAATTTAACTACACCTCAACTAAGAGTATAATCAATGAATAGCAATATGCATATTATAGTAAGATAAGTATGTATAATAGTTCTTGAACAGCAGACTGCAGATCACTAAAGCTGCCAAGCAAAGTGAAAGTCCGTTTAAGCACTGATAAGTCCTTGCGTAAAGCAGTAAGTAAATGGAGGCAGCTGCAGAAATCTCAGGTCCTTTTCCAATATTCTTATATATACATGCCTTATATGTTCTTCGTTCTGAAGAAGTCCAGGATCATTTGCAGATGAAATGTGTCAACACTATGACATCATCACACCTGGAACTAGTGCCCAGTGGTGTTCCCTATATGTGGAAAGTGAGGATTATTAAGTCAAGCTAGCGCTATAACAATACTCTCGGAATATCGGGTCACCTCATCTACTGTAGAGGCATCAAGAGTCTCAGGATGATTTAGGATTTCATGAAGCCAAGTGTACAGCCCATTTTGGGACTTTCCAAAAATGGTAGCAGTAAGTGTGTGATATATGTATGTATGATTTATATTTTATCTCTACCCACACTCTGCTAACCCAGCTCCTCTCTCGCTGCTACTACGGCCTTCCTGCTTTCTACTCTTACTTGCTCCTTGCAATACATGCTAAATGCCTGCATACATGGATGGATCAATTCGTATCTAATCTAGCCTGAATCACATGTAAACATTAGAAAAAGATCCATTTCAATCCACATAAACTCTGCCTTAATGTTATTGCATTCATGGAGCTTCATATGCATATATGCTTGTGATTGTTGAGGACCTCAGATTTCAGCAGTTGCCTCCATTTGCTTACTGCTTTATGCAAGGACTTATCAATCCTTAAACGGACTTTCACTTTGCTTGACAGCTTTAGTGATATGCAGCCTGCTTTTCAAGATCCTATTATACGTACTATTTTTACCATAATGTGCATATTGTTATTCATTGATTATATTCTTAGTTGAGGTGTATTTAATTTACTGCTTGCTACAAGCTATTATTTAGAGCCTATTAGCGCTTGTGACTAGTAGTGTCCATAATACATAATAAGTAATTACATGGGCGTTGCAATCCGGATTGCTTTATTTTAACTGTATTTTATTAGGTGTAACCGTAGGATTGTTCACGACTGGAAGATATAATTTTTATCTGTGATTACAAATAAAGATTTGTTACATTGTTTCACATAAGTTACTCTGCTTGGGTGGTTAATTGCCTGCTTTGGCAGTCTTTACTTTACAGCTGTTTTGTTTCTTTTTGGTGTAGTTTTTGAGGTTGGCACCCACACAGGGGTGGACTGACCATTTGGGAACTCGGGCACTGCCCGAGGGCCCAGGGTCAGTAGGGGGCCCCATGAGATGCCTCTGGTTCCTTTCATAGGCTTTTTGGGTGTGGTTTGAGTGTGTGCAAGTACACAGGGGCTCCATGATTCCCTATTGCCCTGGGGCCCCATGAGTTATCAGTCCACCGCTGCACCCACACCTTTATACTGGTGAGTTAGAGAGCTATTAAACAGGCTACCCCGCCTTGTTATGGTGGCATTGCTTGCTGTTTTTATTCTGTAGTTTATAATGTACTGTAGTTATGACTCCAATAGGAAGCAGTGTGGGATTGTGTTCAGGTAAGTTACCACTGGACACCAATGAAGGGGGAATTATATTTGCTCCTACTGTACACAGACACATAGAGGGGCATTAATTATTTGCTGCCACCAGTGAAGGGGAGGTTGGCGAGGAGGCCATGTGTTGCTAATTCATGGCTGTAATGCTGACAAGGTAGGGGGGACTTCAGGACTGTGGTATTTCTGTGCAGCCTGCCATCTATTCACTAAATATTTCAACTGGTGCTAGGAAGCACAAAGAGATCTGTCAACAGTAATACATTGTCCATTTAAGATTTTTATCTCACTAGTGAATGTTTCATTTCTGGCAAAGATTAAATATGGCTTCAGGTAGAGACTACAACATATACAGGTGAAACTCGAAAAACTTGCTTATAGTCTCTACCTGAGACTATGTTGTAGTCTCAGGTAGAGACTACAACATATACAGGTGCAACTTAAAAGGTAAAACTAATATATGAGATAGACTCATTACATGATCCAAAATCTCTTGGTAGACGGCTGCGTTGACCCTGGACTTAATAAAGCACAGGGGACCAACACCAGCAGATGACATGGCTCCCCAAATCAACACAGACTGTGGAAACTTCACACTGGACTTCAAGCATCTTGCAGTGTGTGCCTCTCCATTCTTACTCCATACTCTGGGTCCTTGGTTTCCAAATGAGATGCAAAAGTTGCTCTCATCAGAAAAGGGGACTTTGGACCACTGAGCAACAGACCAAGTCTGTTTTTCTTTAGCCCAGGTAAGACGCTTCTGATGTTGTTTGTTGTTCAGGAGTGGCTTGACAAGAGGAATACGACATTTGAAGCCCATGTCCAGGATCCGTCTGTGTGTGGTGGCTCTTGATGCACTGACTCCAGCCTCAGTCCACTCCTTGTGAAAGTCCCCAACACTTTTGAATAGCCTTTTCCTGACAATCCTCTCCAGGCTGCGGTCATCCCTGCTGCTTGTGCACCTTTTTCTTCCACACTTTTCCCTTCCACATAACTTTCTATTAATGTCCTTTGATACAGCACTTTGGGAACATCCAACTTCTTTTGCAATTAATTTTTGAGGCTTTCCCTCCTTATGGAGGGTGTCAATGATGGTTTTCTGCACAACTGTCAGGTCAGCAGTCTTTCCCATGATTGTGATTCCTACTGAACTAGACTGAGAGACCATTTAAAGGCTCAGGAACCCTTTGCAGGTGTTATGGCTTAATTAGCTGATTACAGTGGGACACTTTGAGCCTTTTTACAATATTCACATTTTCTGAGATTTTGGATTTGGGGTTTTCATGATCTGTAAGCCATAATGATCACAATTATGACAAATCATGGCTTGAATGATCTTGCTTTGCATGTAAAGAGTCTATCTCATATACAGTTGCAAGAAAAAATATGTGAACCCCTTGGGATTACGTGGAGTTTTTTGCATGAATTGGGCATAAAATGTGTTCTGAAAGTCATCTAAGTCACAACACTAGAAGAACACAGTCTGCTGAACATAATACTACACAAACATTAGATGTTGCCATGGTTTAATTGCACATAACATGTAAACATTCACAGTGCAGGGAGGAAAAAGTTTGTGAACCTTTGGACTTAATAACTGGTTGACCCTCCTTTGGCAGCAATAACCTCAACCAAACGTTTCCTGTAGTTGCAGATCAGACCTGCACAACGATCTGGAGTCATTTTGGACCACTCCTCTTCACAAAACTGTTTCAGTGTAGCAATATTCTTGGGATGTCTGGTGTGAATCGCTCTCTTAAGGTCATGCCACAGCATTTCAATGGGGTTGAGGTCAGGACTCTGACTGGGCCACTCCAGAAGGCATATTCTGTGCAGTTGCAGCCATTGTTTTGTTGAATTACTTGTATGCTTTGGGTCATTGTCCTGTTGCATCACCCATCCTCTGCGGAGCTTCAGTTGGCAGACAGATGGTCATATGTTTTCCTGCAAAATGTCTTGATAAACTCTGAAATTCATTTTCTCATCAATGACAACAATCCGTCCAGGCCCTGAGGCAGCAAAGCAGCCCCAAACCATGATGCTCCCTCTGCCATGTTTTACAGTGGGGTTGAGGTTTTGATTAGAGATGAGCGAATTATTCAAAAATTCGATTCGGCTGATTCGCCGAATTTGTGGGAGAAATTCGATTCGATGCAAATTTATTCGCCGCGAATTTAACTTATTAAAAGGGTTTCTAGGCTTCAGAGAGCCTTTATATTAGTGCAGAACACTGTACCTTTAATTTAAATGCCCTTGGAGTCTGCTGGGGAAGAGAAATAATACTGTCAGTCAGTATGACATGCAGATGAGTGCCGTCGATCTTAGAATCACCGCACACTTCACTCATTTGGGCAGTCACGGGGCACGACAAAGAAGAAGAAGAAGAAGAAGAATGAAAAGAAGAAGAAGAATGAAAAGAAGAATGAAAAGAAGAAGAAGAAGAATGAAAAGAAGAAGAAGTAGAATGAAAAGAAGAATGAAAAGAAGAAGAAGAATGAAAAGAAGAAGAAGAAGAATGAAAAGAAGAATGAAAAGAAGAAGAAGAAGAAGAAGAATGAAAAGAAGAATGAAAAGAAGAAGAAGAAGAATGAAAAGAAGAAGAAGAATGAAAAGAAGAAGAAGAATGAAAAGAAGAAGTATTTCAGTACAGCAAAAAGTGTATCTGCAGAGAGCTCCGCTATTTCTGACAGTTCTCTTACAGTTCCTTCACATTTACAGCGGTTGAAACATTGTATCTATTTATTTCTGAATAAAAACATCTGTATCCTAAATGGAAACAAATAGATACAATGTTTCAACCGCTGTAAATGAACTGTCAGAACTGTCAGAAATAGCGGAGCTCTCTGCAGTGACACTTTTGCCGGCTGATCGGGAAAAATTCGATTTGTGCACCCGAAGTTTGCTAAAAATTCGGATTCGATGCGAATCGAATTTTTCCTGATATTCGAAACGAATTCCACTTCGCCAGGTTCGATTCGCTCATCTCTAGTTTTGATGTTGGTGTGCTGTGCCTTTTTTTCTCCACACATAGTGTTGTGTGTTCTTCCCAAACAACTCAATCTTGGTTTCATCTGTCCACAGTATATTTTGCCAGTAGTGCTGTGGAACATCCAGGTGCTGTTTTGCAAACTTCAAACGTGCTGCAATATTCTTTTTGGACAGCAATGGCTTCCTCCATGTTGTCCTCCCATGTACTCCATTCTTGTTTAATGTTTTCCTTATTGTAGATGTGTCAACAAAAATGTTAGCATGTGCCAGAGATTTCTGTAGCTCTTTGACTGACACTCTGGGATTCTTCTTTACCTCATGCAGCATTCTGCGCTGTGCTCTTGCAGTCATTTTTACAGGACGACCACGCCTAGGGAGAATAGCAACAGTGCTAAACTTTCTCCATTTGTAGACAGTCTGTCTTACCATGGACACATGAACATCAAGGCTTTTGGAGATACTTTTGTAACCCTTTCCAGCTTCATGCAAGTCAACAATTCTTGATCGTAGGTCTTGTGAGAGCTCTTTTCTGCGAGGCATGGTTCACATCAGACAGTGCTTCTTGAAACCAGTAAACCCAAAACAGGTGTGTGTTTTTTAAGGGCAGGACAGCTGTCAGCAACACATCCAATATCATCACACTGATTGGAGTCAAGGTTGGCTCACTCCTGGCTCCAATTAGCTCTGGGAGAAGTCATTAAGCTAGGGCCTCACATACTTTTTCCTCCCTGCACTGTGAATGTTTACATGTTATGTGCAATTAAACCATGGCAACATCTAATGTTTGTGTAGTATTATGTTCAGCAGACTGTGTTCTTCTACTGTTGTGACTTAGATGACGTTCAGAGCACATTTTATGCCCAATATAGCAACAAGTACAATATAATAGTACAGAGGCAAGAAAAGTATAATGGTAGCAATGAGTCACAGTACATAAAGTAGATGAAAGTTTATGTTTTCCGTGTGGAATGGAGGCCTCTTTACATAAGTAAACCTGGGTCCACAATTTTTTTTTGTCTGGGAATCTAAAAGCTGGAATACTTATAATGGATGACCCTCTAATTGATCCTTTACCTTCCACCTAAATCACATTTTATATTCTATTAGCCAAGGACTTCACCACTTTCTCCAAATGCTAGATAATAGATCGGCTGCTGATCCTTAAACCCAATACCGCTAATCCAACCTCAAGCTATATTATTATTATACTATTAGAATGCATACTGATATTCTTGTAATGTTCTATAAATGCATGCAAAGGGTAAATTATTTGAAGTGTCTTGCGAGCCAGAAAGCAGAAAAAAATTCCCTTATTGAACACTTTAAAGTTGGATCGCAAACCTCTAGCACATAACTACCAATGTGGCGACACGTAAAATAAAATCATATAGTGTTGCGCTCCCAAACCTCCAATTAATAAATTATTATTTAAATCACTTAATTTCTTATCCTAAAGACCATACGATAAGAGAAATGTGTATATAAAAAATCTCAATAAAAATGATATCTGTGATTAATCAAAAATTATGAATACTACTAATCTTATGCTTTGTATAAATTAACCTTGTGCATAAATAAATTAAAACAATAAAAAATAAAGAATTAAAAAATTAGTGAAAAAAATGTCCCATATAATAAAAGTGACTTTGTGCTGAAAAATCTTCAATCTATATTGATTATATATCCGTGACTGCTTGTGAATCCTCCCAAGAGTGAAGATGTACGCTCACCTCATTGGAAGCCTGCAATTAGGCTATATAAGCATTCGGTTCTCCTCCTTTGGAACCTACTTGTTAGGAACTCTTGCTTTGAGATAATAGATATCCGTAGTGAACGATATATGCTATGGGATGAATCACTTCTCCAGATGATGCAACTCCTCTATGTTCTCATCTCCATGCGGTTCTCCACATATAAAAAAGATCTCGACATGGTGCTTTATCTTTTATAAAGATCGGCTTTATTTGCTCAGAATATGATCAAATCCCCCTGATGAAGCCACGTGACCAGTGGCGTAACGCGTAGGGGTGGGACTGTAACGTCACTCGGAGGGAGTCAGTTCATTTGTCGGACCACGGGTGCACAGCTCCGACAGTCAGCGGAAGTTTCGGATCGTATTCGAGTTACCACTGTCTGAACACAACATATGTGAGTGCCATATTCTGAGCAAATAAAGCCGATCTTTATAAAAGATAAAGCACCATGTCGAGATCTTTTTTATATGTGGAGAACCGCATGGAGATGAGAACATAGAGGAGTTGCATCCTCTGGAGAAGTGATTCATCCCATAGCATATATCGTTCACTACGGATATCTATTATCTCAAAGCAAGAGTTCCTAACAAGTAGGTTCCAAAGGAGGAGAACCGAATGCTTATATAGCCTAATTGCAGGCTTCCAATGAGGTGAGCGTACATCTTCACTCTTGGGAGGATTCACAAGCAGTCACGGATATATAATCAATATAGATTGAAGATTTTTCAGCACAAAGTCACTTTTATTATATGGGACATTTTTTTCACTAATTTTTTAATTCTTTATTTTTTATTGTTTTAATTTATTTATGCACAAGGTTAATTTATACAAAGCATAAGATTAGTAGTATTCATAATTTTTGATTAATCACAGATATCATTTTTATTGAGATTTTTTATATACACATTTCTCTTATCATATGGTCTTTAGGATAAGAAATTAAGTGATTTAAATAATAATTTATTAATTGGAGGTTTGGGAGCGCAATACTAAAGGGTAAATTATTGTTCAGAGCACTACTGGGGAAATTTGCATTGTTAGTTTGCTATAACTAGAACATTGGGAGGGGTCCTTTCCCTCCTTCGATGTAACTGTGAGATTTGCCTGCAGAGACTCCTCCCTCATATCCACCCCTTCTCCCAATGCGTTCATATATCTACATAATTTGGGCATAAGCTGTTTTTGAAACTTCATGTAATATCTCAGCGTAAAACCATCTGGTCCCGGGCTTTTCCTGTTGCTGTACGTCTCCGTACCTTACTTATTTTTTCATGGGAGATTCATTTTTCTAATGCTAACAATCTCTCTTCCTCTATCCTGGGCAATCCCGCTTCTTTTAAATATTGCTGCCTCTTTCTCTTTCTCCCTCTGATTCTTTTGGGTTACTGGGTTTTAAATCTTATAACTTACTATAATATTTTTGGAACATTTTAGCTATATCAGTGGTTGAATAAACCATTTCACCATTTTCAACTTTTATTTTTTCTATATAATTCCTTGATTTCCTCTCTCTTACTCTTCTCATCAGATATTTTCCTGGTTTATTTCCCCACTGATTCCTTTCTTTATCCACTCGATTGAAAACTCTTCTAGTATCTTGTTCCATGCTGTCTCTCATTTCCTCTCTCTTCAAAATTATCTTCTGTTGTGTCCCAACATCTCTTCTCTTTTTATGTAGTTGTTCTAAATCATATAATTCTTAGTTAGCAATTTTATTTTATTCTCCCTTTCTTTTTTTTTTTTAATATTTAGGTGTTTTTATTGAGAAATTTTAGAAACATACAACGTAACAGATAACACTGGTATAAATGGTTCACAAGTAATACAAACATTAGATGTATCGCAGAGGATGGAGTGGAGGTATCCCGCCAACCGGCCGGGATAAATTGTAACTTTTGTCTTGGTTACATGAGAGGTATGCTCTAATTTTGTGAACCTTGCTAGAACTTTGATAGATATATATATGAGGGGATTAAATGGGGAGAAAGAGGGAAAGGGGGGAAAGGGGGAGGGTGGGGCACCTAAGTTAGCAAAACCGTGTAACGGGAATATTATACAATCATTTTATTGAGCAATTGGGGTTTTGTAACCATCGAGTCCAATGAGTCTGAAATTTATGATATGAGGAATTATGGAGGGCTGTTCTTCTCTCCATCTCGCATAGAAAGTTAAGGTCAGTTAATAGTCGGGATAAAGAGGGAGTGGTGATAGAACGCCACAGCCTGGTGATATTGAGCTTCGCAGCAGACAAAATGTGCACGGTGATGATGCGTGAAGATAATGGTATTTTGTCTATGCCAATATGGAGGAGCGCTAAAACAGGGCTTGGAATTATTGGTGTCTTAGTGATGGAGGAGATTATCTGGAAAACTTGATTCCAGTAGGAGGTGAGGGATTTACACTCCCACAATAAATGGAGAAGTGAGCCTGTTTCACCACAATGTCTCCAGCAGGTTTGGGAATGTTGAGGATAGAATAAGGATAGTTTAACGGGGGTTAGGTACCATTGATGGAGTATTTTCAGGTACATTTCCCAATGTAAGCTGCACTTTGAAGCCTTAAAAGTGATGGTGAAGGTTTTTTCCTACATGCTGGGAGACATTGATTGGGGGATCACTCTTTCCCAGTTCGCTAGGGATGATGTGTATGTGGTAAATTGTGCGTCAATTAGAGCTGTGTAAAACATTGATATGCCTTTTTTTGGATAAGTTGTTCTTTGGAAGAAATGTTGCACTGATGCTGGGATTTTTATGTTGAGAGGCATATTCACCTTGTAAAGGATATGAGCTATACGTATATAAGTGAAATATTCAGTAGCCGGGATTTGGTATTTACATCGGATAATTTGAAAGGAGTCTAATTTGTTTTTAGTGTATAAGTCTTGTATATGGGATATTCCATGATCTATCTATAGAGTTAAGTTTAATTGCGGGGAGAGGAAGTGTAGGGACGAAAGTGGGGTGGGAATTGGAAGGTTGTCGTTGCGTAATTGATTATGGTCAATAACGTCATGCCAAGCTGCTAGGGAAGCTTGTATGCAAGGGTGGTTATGCGGGTTTGTAAGGTGTGTTCCGCGGGGTACAAATAATAAGTCTGAGACGGTGTGTGGTAAGAACAGGGAGGTTTCCATAAGAGACCAGGTTTTACTTATTGTGGGCTGCCTCCAGAAAAAGAGCTGATCAAGTAGAGCAGCCAGGTAATATGATTTCACATGTGGGAGACCTGCCCCGCCTCTGGATGGTGGACGGATTAGAAGGTTAGTAGCGCATCTGGGCTTTTTTGAGTTCCAAAGGAATTTGTTCAGAATTGCCTGGAGTTTCGTGAAGAAAGTGTGGGGGGCTGGGATAGGGAGTGTGCGAAAGATATAGAGTATCTTGGGCAGTATACACATTTTAACTGTCGCCATTCTGCCTAATGTCGAAAGAGTAGTGGTGCGTAGTCCATTAATCTCCTGAGGAATAGATTCAAGTAATGGTTTAAAGTTAGCAGTATAGAGTTGGTTTGTCCTTGCAGTAAGTTTAATTCCCAGATATGGGATACTAAGTTTTTCCCACGTGAAAGGGAAGTGTTTAGAAAGTAGGTTTTGAGTGATCTCAGGTGTGTGTAAGTTCAGTATGGATGATTTAGGCTCGTTGAGTTTGTAGTAGGATACGGATGTGTAATTTTGAATGTGCGTTCGTATCGAATTGAGGGATTTGTATGGATTAGTGATCATTAAGATAATGTCGTCTGCAAATAGGCTGATCTTGTGTTCGGATTTTAGGAATTTAATTCCCGTGAAATTAGGATCATTCCTAAGGTTAGTTGCTAGTGGCTCAATGAGTAAAGCAAAAATTATAGGGGATAGTGGGCAGCCTTGCCTAGTTCCATTGGAAATGTAGAAGGGTTGAGATAATGTGCCATTGGTTTTGACTCTGGCTGATGGTTTAGAGTACAGAGACAGAATAGCTGATAACATCCAATCAGATATTCCAAATTTTTGAAGTGTATGTGACATAAACTGCCAATGGATTCGGTCAAACGCTTTCTCAGCATCAAGCGATAGTAAAAGTGAAGGTTGGGTATCTAATTCAAGATGGTGTATTAGGGATATGATATGTCTAGTGGCGTCTGGCGCCTGTCTACCAGGGATAAATCCCACTTGGTCTGGGTGAATTAGAGTCGGTAGGTAAGGAAGTAGTCTGAGGGCAATTATCTTGGCATATATTTTTATATCCGTGTTAAGAAGCGATATTGGCCAGTAGTTTTGTACTAGTTGAGGGTCTTTACCGGGTTTTGGGATGGTAGTAATTATTGACTGTAGCATGTCTTGGGGGAATTTCCCACTTGAGGCGACATGGTTATAAAGGGCAGAGAGGTGCGAATTAAGGCTAGGGGCAAATGTTTTGTAATATTCATTAGTGAAGCCATCATTCCCTGGTGATTTATTTAAAGGAAGGGTGCGTATTATTTTCCCAATCTCAGGAGGAGAGATCGGTACGGATATAGATTCAAGTTGAGATGGGGTAATGCTTGGGAGATTAATGTTATGTAAAAATTGTTCTATTGATTGTGTTGTTGGTTGGGCCGTATTAGTGTCATCTTTTAAGTTGTATAGGGTCTGATAGTAAGCCGCGAAAGCGTTGGCTATATCTTTTGGGTTTGTCAGGGTGACGTTGGAAGTAGGATGTCGGATCGTGGGTATTTTGGTTTTAAGTCGTTTTTGTTTAATGATCTTGCTAAGGAGCGAATTCGCTTTGTTACCGAGTGCATAGAATTTGGCTTTCGATTTTTGCAGATTGGCGTCGTATGTGTGCAATAAAATGGTGCGTAATTTATTTCTGTCTGAGTTTAATGTCGCAGTTGTGGAGGGATTTGGATGTTGTTTATTGAGTTGTTCATTAACACGAATGGAGGTCATGAGTTGGTCAACTTGTTGGGATCGTTGCCTCTTAATGCGGGAGTTTAACTGTATGAGGATACCTCTCATGTAGTCCTTGTAAGCCGGCCAAAGTGTGGTGATGGATATGTCAGGGGTAATATTGGTATCAAAAAAGAGTTTGTGGGCTTCTTGAATATGTTTCTGATTCTCCGGTGATGTTAGGAGTGAGGAGTTAAGTCTCCAGATAGGTGGGAGCGCTACATTTCGATCGTCGTTTAGTGATATTTGGATTGGAGCATGGTCTGACCAGGTTATAGACCCTATTTTGGATGACGTCACGTGTTGTAATGTCCATTTGTCCATTATGAACATGTCTATTCTTGAGTATGAGAGGTGCGGGGGAGAGTAGTAGGTATAGTCTCTTTCAGAGCCATGTTGACATCTCCAGATGTCATATAGGTCGTTGTCATGAAGAAATTGGTTAAAAGTAGGTTTCGTGGATTTCGAGGTGGAAGACGAGTCCATGTCCGGGTTACCCACAATGTTGAAATCACCACCGATGGTGAGTTTCCCTTGTTTAAGTGGAGAAATGACTTTGTATAGTTTACGGTAGAAACGTAACTGTTTGTAATTTGGACCATATACATTCACTAAAGTATGAGTCTGGTCATTTATGTTGCACACTAGTATATGGTAGCGTCCTTGTGGGTCCGCCGTCTGTGAAATGATACGGAAGGTAAGAGAGTCGTTAATGGCCGTAATCACTCCATTTTTCTTTTTGGGGTTAGTTGCCATGAATAGCTGAGAGAAACGATGAAGGTATAACTTGGGTGTCTTTTGGGTAGCGAAGTGTGTTTCCTGTATGAAGAGTATGTCCGCTCGCGATTTCCTTGCTTCTTTAGATAGTAGTGATCGCTTATATGGTGAGTTCAGGCCTCGTACGTTTAATGATGTAATATTAATCATTAGTAGGCATGATTCTTAGATTTTCCATAGACTGGCGTGGTATTTGAGAGAAGCGTATGGTGCTGTATCTTTCAAGAAAATAGGTATTCATGTAGGAATGATAGGATTGAATCTCAACCTGTATATTAATGGGAGTATTCCATGATGTGTCGAGGTAATGAACACTTGGGTCTTGAGTGGGTGTCCAGTGGTGCCAAGGTAAGGGAAGGATAAGGGTATAGAGAACAATAAAAAAACTTTTGCGGAAAATGCAAAAATGTTGAGTAGCCAACATAGCTACTTCAAAACTGGGGGTTCTAAATGGTCTCGACCACTAGGGGAGGTCAAGCCAATTATAAACACGTAGTACGAACTTCAATGGGTCTAGGCCGAACGCCAGAGATATCAAATTAAGAAATGGCTCCTGGGAGAGACTGTGAGCATGGTTCAGTAGAAAATATGTCTTGTAAAGACTATGTTGCCTCCATAGAATTATTCCGCAGGGAGGATATTCCAGGTTTTTAGTAAATCCAGGCCTGCCTCCAGTGATTTAATAGTAAAGATCCTACCATGTTGCCGCACCGTTAATTTGGTGTGGAACCCCCATTGGTAGGCTATGCCATGGTTTCTGAGGGCCTTGGTGATGGATACCATTCTTTTTCTGTTGAGGAGGGTAGCTTTAGATAGGTCAGCATATAAGCGAAGATTTGTATGTGATGGCGGGAGTGGCGGTGGATTTCGGGCTGCCGTCATAATTTTGTCTTTTACATGGTAAAAATGAATACGAGCTAATACATCTCTAGGGATGGATGCTGGCAGAAAGGAGGGTTTTGGTAAGCGGTGCGCCCGGTCAATTGCGATCTCTATGTCAGAAAGTGATGGAAGGAGAATTTTGATGTATTGCTGTATGTATGGTAGTAAGTCGTCGTTGGCGACAGATTCAGGAACCCCTCTGAACTTAATGTTATTGCGGCGTGATCTGTCTTCCAAGTCGGCTAGTTTTTGGTTGATTTGCTCAATATCGGTTGAGTGGTCAGCATGTGCGTCAATCAGGTTGTTATGCGCCGTGGTTAAATCTCCCGTGCTATTTTCAATGTGGCTTATTCTGTGTTCCTGTTGTTGTACTATAGTCGATAGCTGGGTGAGTGACGTAAAAATATTGTTGTGTAAAGATTGACGCAAAGATGTGAGCATGCTCTTCATGCATAACTCCGTCAGAGGCATGTCAGACGCAGGGAATGCGTCTATGTCAGGCATGGCCGAATAAGATGATTGTGACGGGGGGTTTGAGGCCTGAAATACTGTACAGGGGACCTGATCTAATCGTGGCCTGGATTTAGCCGGGCTGAGTGATGTAGGGGACAGTGGGGGTGACAACTCACCAGGGTCCCCTGGGTAGAGCGAGTGCTGCAGCCTGGAGTCCTGTTGCTGGGACCTGTAGTCCTCCTGCTGGGCGCTGCTGCTGTCCCCCTGCTCACAGCCGCGGGCGCCATCTTGGATTCTCGGCCCGATGGCCGGGAAGAATTGGGTTAATTTCCCGGGTATATCGGAGGTTTTTTTCCTCCGTGGCATGGATGAGGAGGTGCGGGCACTGTATATAGAGGCAGCGGAGCCTATGTGGAGTCCCAGGGCCGGTGTGAGCCGCTCAAAGTCTGGCGGGTGGACGGCGCTGCTCTCAAAGCACGTCCACCATCAGAGCCGGCCGCGCATGCGCCCCCTCCCTTTCTTTTTTTTGAGCTCCTATCGAGATCAAAATGCCCCTGATATACGCCTTATGAGCTTCCCAGATTGTCGCCAGAGATATCCCTTCCGTTTCATTGAGCGTAAAGAATTGCTCAATCTCTTTCCCTAATCTTATCTCCACCTCTGGGTCTTGAATTAGTGTTTCATTTAATTTCCACGTGTTGCTTCTATTTTCTTCCTTTCTCCTTTTTAATTTCACTATAATAGGTGCATGATCTGATAACGACATTACTCCGATCTTTACCTGGGATTCCAAGTATCTATGTTCTATCATTATGTAATCAAACCTTGAGTACATCCCATGTGCCGAGGAAAAGATGGTATAGTCTCTGTCCATTGGATTTTTAATTCACCATGTTTCCATCAATTGACACCAATACAACCTTTTTATGGTTGATTTTAGACTATTGCCTCCGTCCCTCTGCGTACATGAAGATGTATCCAGCCATGGATCCATACAAAAATTTAAATCTCCTGCCACAATCGACCCTTCTTAAAATCCATAAGCCTTCTCATGAATTCCACCAAATAGGCCATCGGATTTCTATTAGGACAATAGATATTGACAAGAGTGCATTCAACTCCCTGCAATTTACTTTTCAAAAATATATACCAACCTTCTGGGTCAACCATTCTATCATCTACCGTGAAACAAAACTTTTTTGCTATCCTAATTGCCACCCCTTTTGCTCGTTTAATGGGGGAGTCTGCATAGAACCATGTAGGATAGTATTTCGAAAATAGCTGGGTCTTTGTATCTTGGGATAAATGTGTTTCTTGTAGGAACACCACATCTGCCGAGTATTGATGAATTTCCTTAAGGATCTTTTAGTCATGGTGTTCAATCCTTTAACATTATATGTTATAAAGTTACATACGTTCATCAACTTTCCTCAACTGATCTCCTTCTAGACCCATAGCACAAAGAAGAAGCAAATATATACAAATTAGAACAGCAAATATTTTCTTCCAGGTGACCTTTATCTTCCCACTCCCCCCCTCTCCTCCCCCCCCCATACCCTTTTCCTCTACGCCCTCCCTCCCCCTTCCTTAACCCCTTGGCCCATATTCTAGCCCGAGAATCTGTTGTGACTAATTTCACTTTTGATTCCTATTCGGGGTAGGACTCGGATCCCTGACACCCAGCTATTATTTAAGTCTCTCGTTGCCCCTCATAAATGAAAACAATAAACAGTAAAGAGTGGAGGGGGGAAAAAAAGGAAAGAAGACAGGGCCTTTCCTCTCCTTTCTCCCTTCACCCCCCCCCCCCTGTCCCCTTCTACAACAACCTTTATGTCCCGCACAGTTGGAGGAAGAATAAAAAAAACCATCCTCTGAAAAACACCAGACTAAAAAACACCCTCTGAAAAACACCAGAAAAAAAAAGGCCCATTGAAAAACACTAGACTAAAAAACGCCCTCTGAAAAACACCAGACTAAAAAAAAAACTGCCCTCTGAAAAACAGTGGACTGAATCTTCCTCTACTTACTTTCTATTTAGAAACCTGTTGCCACTTTTTCCTTTAATTCTACACTCTTTTTGGTCCTTTCGGACCAACCTGGAATGTCTATTATCTGCAAGTCCAGTCTTTCACAAAAGGGCTTTAAGTCTTCTGGAAACCTTAACCTTGCCGACTGTCCGTCTTTCCATCCGATCAAGCATGCTGGGAAGCCCCAGCTGTATCTAATATTCTCCTTGCTCATCAACTCTAATAATGGTTTCAATACTCTCCTTCTAGCTAAGCTCTCTGGTGCTATGTCCTCAAAAATTTGCAAACTAGCTCCTCACTCTTTTATTTCTGGAATTCCACGTAACTTCTTTCATATGTTAGCTTTGTCTTCATAATATTGAAAACTCATGATAATGTCTCTGTGGACTCTGTCTATCTTCAGTTGTTCACTCAGTGACCTTCCCATTTTTGGGTTAAATATTTTCATAATTTCCTCCAATAAATCTTCTCCAGTTGTTACCTCTGGCAAGCCTCTAATCCTCAGGTTATTTCTTCTATCCCTATTCTCTTGATCTTCCATTCTATATGCCATCTTCCTTTGCTCCCTATGCATATCCTCCATTTGCATTTCCAACTTAATTACTCGTGCTTGTGTCTCCACTCTTTCCTCTGCATCCTCTAGCTGAGATAGATGTAGAGTTGCCATTTCGTTCTTTATGGAGGTCTGTAATTTCGCAAACATCTCTGCCATATCTGTTTTTCGTAGGTATTTGCAGAGTTAGACTTTGTTCCTCCATGTCTCTAGAGTCCCCCCCCCCCGCTTCCCATATTAATCAGTTCTTTAGATTGATCTGGATTTGATGATACTAGCGACAGTCTATTTTGATCTTCTTTGTTACTTCTCCGCTCATGTCACCCCCTTGCGTCCTGATGTCTCTCTGGATTGTGACCCTCTGGACTTTTTTCTTGTGGGGGCAGATATTTCTTGATCAAGCTCATTTGGGGGGTTTTTGATCATCCTCCTTTAGCCGATCTACTCTTCATGTTAATACGCTGTTGCTAATACTTTTCTTTTGCTTTTACGTATCTATAACCCTCCCTACTTCCTCTTTCCCTTTTAAATTTTTCAAGTTAAATCATAAAGTCCAAACGAATATTCACTATCCTCAAACTATGAAAAGAACAACATATCAGAATCAGCATTTTCTTTTCTTCCGAACCCCCTCCTTTACTTGTTGCTTTGGCCAGGACCAGGGGCATATTTACCACAAGGCAAACAAGGCATTTTTCAAGGGGGGCAGCACCAGCCCCTGGAAAAGAGACGGAAGAAGAGACACATGTGGCATGGGGAACCGAGAGAGACTGTGGACTGATTGATGGTGTATCTAGAGCCCGCCTCTCATTCCCAGGAATGTTCAGAGCTGTGAAAGTGAGTGTCTTTTCTCTCTTGCCAGGGGGTTGGGCATCTGATGTATGGGGGGGCGATGGTAGTGGAAGGCGTGGGGACAGGAGTGTTGTTGGTCAATGTCAGTCTCTCTCCACGGGCGAGGAGGGGTGGTGTTGGTCGGGGTCAAACTCTTTCTACGGGGGAGGGGGGGTGGCCTCAATTTTTGTGTTGCCTAGGGCAGTACAAAACCTAAATACACCATGGCCCAGGACCCCACATGTAGCTTCTTAATACATCTTGCCATCTACTTCTCATCTATAAGTAAGCTGTGCCAATTAAGATGTCAAAAGGCAGGTTTCATTACTCAACGGGGTCGCTGGTCTCTTCGATTGTAAGGGGGTCACCATTCATGGGGGGGCTGACTGACTTCTAATGGTTTTCTCTGCGGCCTCTGCTCCTCTGCTGTGCATAGAGCGCTCACCACCGGAGCTTCATCTTTCACTGTTCCTGAGCCTAGCACCGGTCTCCTCTCCAATGGTCAGCGTGCAGTGGCTCCCTGGATGCACCCCTTTAGTCACGTGGATCCTCCACTCCAATCGCCTCATCCAGCCGAGCGGAGCCACAGCCAGCCTCAAACCACTACTTTCTCCTCCCAGGTCAGCAGTCAGCACATCCATAGCCCACAGATGAGCCTGACAAGAGGCAGGTTAGAAGGGATCAAAGAGCTCTCCAAAGTTCAGCTGGAGGCTCGGGGGCTCCCACACCTAGCATCCGTCTGGCATCATGTTCTGGACCCTCCCCCACGTTGATGATCTGCTGCCAATTCCTTAATTAATTTTCTAATTATTGATGAATACTACCTTCTCTCATTCCTCTGTTGTGAGAGAAAATGGGGGGAGCTCTAAAATGTAAACACTAGAGTGTTTACTATTGTAAATGCTGTGATTAGTGATCATGGTTTGGACATGGTGCTTACTTAGTAGCTTCAATCCAGGGTTGTCTCTAACAGAAGGTCTGCTCCTTCATCAAATGGCACTCCTTTTCATGGTTGAATGATTTGTATTGTCATTCAACCCACTTCTTTTGAACCCAGGCTACAAGGCATACAAAAAAATTCATGTTTCTCCTCTTTTATGGGGGTATTTATTTTTTATTATGGAATCAAGATTACACATTTGGCAATGAACAAAAAATGTCCCAAATTTAAAAAAAAAACACAAAGAAAAGCACTCAAAACCCCTAAATGTGTCCAGAATTTAAAAAAAAATGTCATGCTCCTTATTGACTCCCATGCATTTTGCCTATAGGCAAAATTTGGCCAAAAAATTTAAGCAAAATTGGTCAATTTTGCTCATGCCTCTTTTCTCCCCTGCTACTTGAATGTTCCTCCGCCTGTTATTAGATCACCTGCCATCTAGAGGGCAGTTCTGACATGAGAAAGCAAAACCTTGCTCCTCTGCCAAAATGGCCACCTCTACATAGATATATAGTACAGAACAAGAAATACTAAATTAAGAAATATTAAAAGATCAGCTGCAGGGAGCCTACAGGCAATACTAGTGACTTGTCTTTTGCCCTTTGCTTGTTGTTTTGGGCAAAGCTATGTTTAAGTCTTTAACCGCCTCCCGCCCGCCATATAGTACAATGACGGGAGAAAGGCGGTTCTCTCGTTCTGGGAGGATGTCATATGACAGCTCGAGAGGAGAGGAGAGCCGGTAATCGGCATCCTTCAGAGGGGACATGTACACTGATCATCAGCGCACTGATGATCAGTGTGCCCTGATGATCTGTGTAGCCCCAGCAGTGCCACCTGTCAGTGTTCATCAGTGCCAGCTGTCAGTGCTCATCAGTGCCACCTGCCAGTGCCCATCAGTGCCACATCAATGCCACATTTCAGTGCCTACAAGTGCACATCAATGCCACATATCAGTGCCCATCTGAGCTGCCTTTCAGTGTCACCCATCAGTGCCAGTCAGTGCCACCTATCAATGCCAGTCAGTGCCACCTATCAGTGCCACCTGACAGTTCCAGTCAGTGCCGCCTATCAGTGCCATATATGAGTTCTACCGTTCAGTGCCCATCAATGATGCCTGTCAATGCCCATCAGTGCCACCTACCAGTGCCTCCTCATCAGTGCCCATCAGTGCCACCTATCAGTGTCCATCAGTGCAGCCTATCAGTGCCCATCACTGCAGCCTCATTAGCACACATCAGTGAAGGAGAAAAATCACTTATTTACAAAAACTAAGAAAAAAACGTTTTCAGTGGTTTTTGGTTTGTTTAAGAAAAAATAAAAAACCCAGAGGTGATTAAATATCACCAAAATAAAACTCTATCTGTCACAAAAAAATGATAAAAATTTAATATGGGCACAGTATTGCATGACCGCGCAATTGTCATTCAAAATGCGACAGCGCTGAAAGCTGGAAATTGGCCTGGGCAGGAAGGGGGTATAAGTGCCCTGTAGGCTAGTGGTTAAGAAGCTGATAAAAGTTAAAGTAAACCTTTCCTAAGGGGAGCATAGTGGCTGCCATTGTTAGCCTTCTGAAAATGGTAGTTGCCTGGCTCTTATGCCCCGCATTCATACTTCTTGAGTTCTTGGTGCAGGACAAACATACATCTTAGGAAAGTCAAATTATAATCAGAAATCTATCCCTGTAGGCCATTTTAATATAGTGAAAATAGCCAACACATAAGAGCACACAGACCTTGTGTAATAAAATCAAATTACAAGTGCTGGGTTAAAAGCAAATTGGCAACTCCCAGTGTTCTAACTTTTCACAGTGCACAATAAGGTACAAGTGATGACAAGAGGGAGCCGATGATGCATTTCATGGGATTACACTCTATCAAGTCTCTTCTCTCGAAATCCATCACCTGCTTCCCCCCTTTCTTTGTCACCACTTGGACCTCCTACCCCCAGAAGTATTGCTGACAGACCGATATCATCACCAATCTCAAAATGCTTGGAATGGGCCTTTTTCTGAGAAATTGACAGCTGTGTGTGTATTACCTCACCCCACTAATGGCCACAGAATGCAGGCTGAATCTAACTGGCTCCCTCTGGCCTGATGTGTGCTGTGACAAGCTAGAACACTATGAGTTGCCACTTTGCTTTTAAGCCAGTACATGCACTTTAATTTTTTTGCTCAAGATTCATGCTCTCTTGTCTGTTTGCTATTTTGTAGTTCTGTGGATACCCTCTATTTTTTGTGAGCAGCAGGATCTCGTGTACCCTCAACCCATGGACTGCCTTTCCCACTCATACGTTCTGTGGACTGTATTGCTTGCTTGTGGTGGACATTGCTTTACTTATAACAGTACTATAAACTTTAGTTCTACCATTTGTATTATCTATCTGTGAAGCCTCACTTACAACCTCCTAACAGTTTCTCAAGCTCCATCTTGCCTTCTGCCTAGGATGGAGCATGTGCAAGGACTAATGTCCCTATTGATACATTAGCAAGCACCATTCTTCTGCTGAGCCCCACACATGCACAGTGTGCTCCCACTCCTGTTGCAGCCACTGAGCTTATCTGTGGCAATCAGAAAGAAAACTGTGTATGTCCAGGGCTCAGCAGAACAGCGCTTGCTAGTGTACAGCCAAGAAATGCCTGTCCTAATGCTCCTCTGTCCTAAAAAGAAGACAGGGCAGAGCTGGAAAAACTATTAGGGAATTTTAGGGGAGGTTTACCTCATTGCAAATATGGCATACAGGTATGGAAATAACATTAAAGCATGTTTGTTAAAGCTAATTACTTTAGAGTTATGTAATGGTGTATGTACTACATAGGCTATTATTTGATAAAGGTGACATAACCCTTTAATGTGCATGTGTTCACTTTATTGCTGTATTATTGGGAAGAATTAGAGAAAAATCCCTCAAGCAGAAAAGTTGGTTATTAATACACCCTGTATTATAAAGTTCCATTAGTGCCTTGCTTTCTGCTTCACCAAAGTCCCATTGCATTATGATTGAGTGATAAGTGTTAGACAAACCATTTTCCTTGTCATTGGCTAGATTTTTTAAATTGGTTGCATTAATGAAACCTGCAAACGTCAAACAATACGGTTACTTCTGACTTGTAGTTTTGCTAATGAAATTAATGCCACTTAAATTGAAGGTGTCAGCCAGATTGATGGACAGTGCCACAAATCACATATTAATAGACAAAAACCTAAACCATTTTAAGTGTTTTTATCCAGTGACTTGATTTATATTTTGTTTAGATATGAAGGGTCACTTTTAGGATTTGAAGATATCATACTCTGTGGCATTTAGAGGCATAGTTTTATATTGTATATGTGCACAAAATCTAAAAAAAAAAATATTTTAACATAGCTCCAGTATATGCACATTCCCCATATTATGTCACTTTGAAAATACTACAAGTGCTGGAAATGCCCAACAGCTCTGTTTTGTAATTTCTCTATAAAATATAATGAATAAAAATAATTAAAAAAGAAATACTATGAGTACTGTACTGAAAATGATGTGATGATCTTGCTAGGAATGCAATCTGCTTGTAAGGGGCAGGCAGATGGCACTCTCTTCATATTCCCGTCCTCATTCGGTGCCAACGAGGGTTACATGGGAGGCCTGTGATGGAAAGTGGTGCCCGACCCCTGCCCTTCTCACCAACTTGTGACAAAGGACCAGCCAATCTCGCACAGCTCTGCCACTTGCATAACAATGCCACTCTCAGCTGCACCCTGCACAAAGATTTTCCAGCTCCCGTGACCACAATCTATGTGCCAGCAGCCTGAGAGCGATTGTTACTGGGCTAGGTTAATTACACAATTAACCCTTCACACTGCTACCATCACCTTTTTACAGAGAAGGAGGAAACTCACAAATCCTAGCAATAACAGTATGATTTTAGCATAATCGTCTGCAACACACACTGTCACCACAGACAGGGATATTCAGAGGATTATTATATACAGTAGCACTCTTTAAGAGACAGTGATACTAAAGTTTGCATTAAACGCTGTACAAACAGTTTCAACACTTTTCAAAATAGGGTTTATTCCTAAAAAGGTCAAATGGTGCATTTTTAAAATATTTACAGAAAAAGATGTTACAAAGACATAAAGAGAACAATAAAGCAACAGAGAAATAAAAGGAAGGAGTTAAGAAGGCAGAATACTTGCAAAGTCCTGGTTTAGCAGAGTCCAATTGTCCGAGCAAAAATGTTGCCTTGGCTCTTAAGTCCGTTAAGATGTTTCTTGATTGATGTTAAACGAGAGCTCCCCTTCACAAGGCCTGTCAGTCCTTTTTTTTATGATATGAAAGAGGTGTCGCCTGAGAACAACTGACTAATCATTCGGTTTAGGGGATGGGTGCTAGGAGGTCACCAAGTTTATGACCAATTCCCAACTACAATTTTATATCAATATTAATAACTTCCAGTATGTGCAGGTGGTATTCTAGCAACTGGCATATTAATATTCAGAATTATATTTCAAACCCAGCGGTATGAAACACAGCGTACCTTTGTCACCCAGGAGGGAAGGGACTACTTTCTCCCCTTTGTGCTAACATAGTCATGTAGGACTTTGACTGGTTCGGCCTCATATGCCCTATTCAAATTTATACCTAATATCAATGTGCCCAGTTCCTGTTGAATTCTATGAATTGTATGTGGAATTGTTACATGTGGAATAGATGTTTTATGGCACACTCTGCATTCCTAGAACTCTAATGGCCTAACAAGTCATGTGTGATGGCTGGACTGAGTTATTGTTTTACGATAGGGCAGAGGAAAGTGGCTTTCATGGTTCCTGAAAAATAGACATCCTGCCAAGACTAATTAGCGGTTTACAGCTCTGGAGCTGCATCTATTTGTGCTTTATTTAAGCTAAGAGGCTCTTTTGAAGTTCGTTACAAGTTAAAGCTACAAATTCCATTTTCAAGAGGAGGGAGGAGGGGAGAAAGATGATTGTTCATGAAAAACAAAATGGTTGAGACCTTAACAAGATGGCTGTCACGTACAGCTTCCATGTCTCTATTGCGCATAATCGTTACAAGGCCTACCCCAGGGTAGGTTCTTCTGGCCTACGTAGGCACCTTGAACAGGGTCACTGCTGTACACATGGGGTACCTTTACTTGAAAGATGACTGAACTCTAATAAACTCTTTTGATAATAGTGTACACCACCGTGGTCACTGTTGCATTTAGGAGGAACACGCAGAGCCAATGCCCTCTCCACCTGTCCAACATATCTCTGCTATTTCACTCCCAGTAATGGAATGGGGTCCCACTATGCACCTAGAGCAGCACTCTGCATGCTAGACATTTTTTACCCTTGGTAACCATGTGTTTGTACTCCACACTGTGTTGACACCTATGAAGCGGTTTTCAAACCTCAATGGGTTTCACTGACCCACGCTGTAGACTATGTGTAGAAAGTGCCGGTTACTTGAATTATTCCTCTTTAGTAACTTCCAACTGGGCAAAGGCAAATTTTCAAAAGCTTTACTGCAAGATCTTCAGTACAGCAGATTAACAAACAAAATCTTTTCTCTAACTAACCCTAACAAGGCTTGTGCCTTCCCCAACATTTCTTCACATGATGAAAGTCCATTTATGGCAGAATTCCAGCATTGGTGTCTTTGGGCATTTCATCACAGTGACCCCTTGCTCTGTAGAGGTTCTTCGTTCCATAGGTGTTCCAGATTTGGCAGATAGCTGTGTGGACAGACCCTGGTGATGGCAACATGTCAGATAAGACACACACCTACTCACTTGTTGCATGTGAGAGACTCTCCAAGTTCGATCCCTGTCCCATTTTTATATCGTACAGGAGAAGTGGGTCAGACCCTAGAAAGCCCACTAAGAAAGATTTGGGAAACATGTTAACACTTACCCTTCTGGCTTGGGCAGCATAAAACTTTACCTGCCTACAAACTTTACACTTCCTGTTGTGGGGTGACAACACTGTTGCTACTGCACAGAATTAGCAGGACCTCGGAGAGAAACAGCAGACACTATGGGAGGAGAGTAAATGCTGAGAATGTACACACTGGGAAGTTGTGGAGTTGAGGAGAGAGAGGAACTGTGCTGACAGAATACAACTATGGCAGCAATGACAACACTGCTTGAGATGTCATTGCAGCAGTGGCAGCATTGTCAGACTAACTCAAGAAATTAGATTCTGTTTGCATTTCTTGCAGGATCTTCAGGTATTTCTCAGTACTAGCTGCATAATTTAAAAAGGCAAAAAAAATGGGAAATTGTGTAAAGAGGCACAGCTGTGTGAAGCCTAGAGTGACAACACTGCAGTAAATTCACTGCAAGCCCTACCATGTTTCCACCCTTCTGGGAGAAGATTGGTGTGCTGGCAGGATAATCTGTTCTTGGGGAAGACCAGTGGATTGGCAGGATCACCAGATATTTTATCTACGACAGAAAGGGAATAATGTGAAATAAGGGAGTTATTTTTTACTTAATTGTAGTGATTGTTTAAGCTAAAAAATTTGTGTATCTATTTTAAATGGGTTAATAAATGAGCAACTAAAAAACACTTAGGGGTTATTCACATGGGCATAAAAAATGCCACATGCAGATATGTCCAGCTTGAAATTTTGTAGGCATCTGTACACACTGCAGTATATTCGACAATGAGCTCACACCTGCACTTGCCAGTGTAATGTTGCACTGCATTCAGAAGCATAAAAAAGAAAAATAGATCAACTGTGTGCAGGGCCATATTTTGGTCCATATTTTACGCTGTACACATGTAACTTTGTGATGTAGTTTACATTCGTACACCATACAGCATACATGAACTCTATTGGCCACCGCTGCAGCTCAGGGTAACATGTAAATATCACTAATATGTAGGCATCAGCACCGCCATCACTGATTAACTATTGATATTTACATATCAGACCTAATGAGTCTTTCATGCTGAGGCAGCACATGCGCAGAATAACCTCCACTGATCCTGAATGACCTTGGGTGATGTCATTCTGTGCATGAATTCATGTAAACATCAGTAGTGTGTAATCAATGGTTGCAGTGCCACCATTACACATTGTTGATATTTTTATGTTGGCCCTGAGCAGTGGTGGTGGCCAATAGTGGCCATATGCACTGGATGCTGTATGTATTTAAATGCTAGCACAAATGTCACATGTGTAAAGTGTACAGACAAAGGGCAGTACACAGCAGAGAGAGGCTTAATATATGTGATGGACAAGATCAGGGGCGGACTGACCATTTGGAAACTCAGGCACTGCCCGAGGGCCTGGGGTCAGTAGGGGGCCCCATGAGATGCCCCTGGTACCTTTTTTTCTAGGTTTTTTTGAGTTTGGGCAAGGACACAGGGGCCCCATGATCCCCCATTGCCCGGGGGCCCCATGAGTTGTCATTCCGCCCCTGGACAAGATACAAACATACAAAGGAAAGCTAAAGTTTAATTGGCTGATATTTTGCTTTTCCTGGTTTACTGGTTCCTCCCTCTACTCTACCTGATACTTAGCCTCCATGATTGAACTGAAAACCAGTAAATGATAGGCGTGGCCCAAGGACAGTTCAACTGGGGGCAGGAGCTTCTAGATGTGGGGCTTCTAGATGTCCTCCAGCCAGGATATGATAATTATCTGACTTGTTTCAGCTTCTAATGAACACTGTGAAATTCTTACAGTGGGAGCTAGAGTAAGCAACTTCAGTACAGCAAAGGAGCCAGTACAGCTGTGCAAGACTGAAGGTGAGGCTGGCGTTCAGCTTGAAGAAGTCTAAATGACACTTGAGAGAAAATGAGAGATGAATTTACAGAGATGAGAACAAACCAGGGCAACTAAAATGAGAGAGAAATACACCTAAAATATGTGTCCTGGCACTAATTACTTTTCTAAAGAGCTTACATATACTCAATCAGTAGTGAAGCTTCCTATTCAAAGTGACTTTCCTGGAATTACTGTGGGAAGGGATCTATGCTGTCTGAGGCTCTTTTCCTTTGACATTCACAAAGGTATTCTTTTGGCATAGAAATGTATTGTAATACATATTTTGTTAGTAAAGCTGATAAAAGAAAAAATATCTTTCATTGACTATTATTGATGAGCAATTAAAAAAAACTGCAGCTTATCTCTAGCCTCACAGTAAATGTCTAGCTCCGCAAACCCCATCTTTCTTTGGTTATACTCACAACAACATCTTCAATGCTTTGCTTGCATTAATCAATTTCCTGCATGATTTGAGAACATTTTCTTGGACTGTTTATCTGGATCGATATGTGAAGGACATTGTGAATTTTATTATGGAGACATTCATTTAGAAATTGCTTGCTTTAAAAACATTTTTTTTTCAAGAACTGTCCTACTGAATCACAATAGGCTAAACCATTGCATATATAATTGTTTAGCGTAAAATGTCATTTCCATCAATGCTCTGTGCTATAAAAACTGAAAACGTGAATAAATATCCTATATGAGCCTGTTTGTGTTTTTTCGGTGCCCTGATACATGCATTACCTTATCTTTTGCAGGTTAGAGGCCCCCCAGCAGCAGGAGCATTCAAAGAACGACCTGCAAAGCCCACGGCTTTTCGCAAGTTTTATGAGCGAGGAGACTTTCCAATCGCCCTTGAGCACGATACGAAAGGAAACAAAATAGCCTGGAAGGTAAGTGAGAGCACAGCTGTGACTGCCAGCTGTGCTTATTGAAGTGACATCTTCTATTGCCAAACAAAGTTAGCTTATAAGTAAATAAACCTAAGTAATTCATTGGCGAATGAAAGTGTATGGTGGAAGCTGTTCATAAGCAAGCCCCCGGTGTCAGCCAGCCACCTTGGCTAACGATTAAATTATCTTCCATAAGAAAAGAAGATGACAGAGCCTCTTTGCCTTGGAGAATTATCTCATGCATCAATTCATCTTTATTTTTATGAGGACCTGGCAACCCTGGCTGTTTCAGGCAGTCCATCAAGTGATTGCACATTGCGAGCAGTAGCCATTTATCTCCCCCAAATTTCACCTTCCTGCAGGACACTTCCAAATGGAAGCTTTAATTACCTAAATGGATAGGTCAAAATTGGCTGCTCCCTAGGAAATGCAGAGCAGAATATAAACGAAGGCAGATTCTCATTCAGAGACGGTGCTTTTAGTCTGCAGCATATGTCAAGCAACGTAATCGCTGTCATACATGCCTCTGTTAGAGGCTGACCTCCACTGCTGAAATCATTACAGCTCCGACATTTCTCTGACAAAAGGTTAATTGGCTTCAAAATAAATGTATTGCCTAATGACTCCATTCCAATACGGCTGGATTTCTGTCTCCGAATGGCCCACTGATGTTATTTGTAAAAACTTGCCAATCTTTTTAACTCACTAGGGCAAGCTTTTAAATTTAATTTGAAAAACGAATCTTTTTCCTTCTTCAGCCATTTAATTACGTGTGTTCTCAGAAGCTTTTTCTTCCTCTTTTCTTTCGCATAGTCAAAAACATAAATTTCTAAGAGCCCAAATAAGTGAGAAATCATTATTTGAGCAGAGTACATTGAAGCAATCCTGAATCAAATAAGCATATTAAACTGAAACGCTTGTTACACAGTTTGTGCTGAGGATTTTTAATACAGACCCTACTTTAATTCAGTCACCTGCTGAGTGCGAAGACAAGCAAGGTCGTATATCTGTGTTTGGTTTCTAGAGTGATCAAACTGAACTGTTGAATGCAAATGACAGACAACTAATATTACATGTATTTCTATTACTCTGTGGCCTGTGCTCCTGTAAGGGAAAAAAGAGCATCAATTACAAATGTTGCTGTTCTCATAAAATGCATTTATTAAGACATCTCATATTTTATTTTAAATTCAGTAGGCAGTCTAGTGCATTCTTTTTGGAATTTTTTAGTTTTTTTTTTCATTTTTACTTAGTAAATGTAGCTAATCCTCTCCTAATATACAGTGGGTAAAATGAGTATTGAACACGTCACCATTTTTCTAGGTAAATATATTTCTAAAGATGCTATTGACATGAAATTCCTCCAAACATGGTATGTATTATGGCATCATAAGAGTTCAGTTTTGTTCTCATCTGACCAGACCATATTCCCCAGTATTTCACAGGCTTGTATAATTGTTGTGCAGCAAACTTTAAACAAGCTTCAGCATGTTGTTTCTTCAGCAGTGGAGTCTTGCGTGGTGAGCACGCATACAGGCCATTGCGGTTGAGTGCATTACTTATTGTTTTCTTTGAAACAATTGTACCTGTTAATTCCAGGTTTTCTGAAGCTCTCCACAAGTGGTTCTTGGCTCTTGGACAGCTCTTCTGATAATTCTTTTCACTCCTCTGTCAGAAATCTTGTGAGGAGCACCTGGTCATGGCCGGTTTATGGTGAAATTATGTTCTTTCCACTTCCGGATTATGGCCTCAACAGTGCTCATTGGAACATTCAGAAGTTTAGAAATCCTTCTGTAACCAATGCCATCAGTACGTTTTCCAACAATTAGGTTGTGAAGGTCTTGAGAGAGCTCTTTGCTTTTACATATTATGAGATGTTTCTTTTGTGACACCTTGGTAATGAGACACTTTTTTATAGGCCATCAGTTGAGACTGAACCAGCTGCTATTAACTTGCACTGACAAGGGGCAGGATTGCTTTCTGATTACTGATATATTTCAGCTGATGTCTTCCTTCGTGTGTTCAATACTTATTCCCTGTGTCCTTCCATTTTCTCACACATAACAATTTCTGAACTTATTTGTTTTGGTTTCTTTGTATGTATGGATTGCATGGGTTGTTACCGATATGTGCTAAAGCTCTCAAGTCAATAAGAAATATATTTACTTAGAAAAATGGTGACGTGTTCAATATTTATTTTACCCGCTGTGTATGTATGTATATGTGTATGTATGTATATATATATTATATAGTATCCCACAGAAGAGAGTACACCCCTCACATATCTTTTCATGTGACAACACTGAACAAATTACACTTTACTACAATGTAAAGTAGTGAGTGTTCAGCTTGTATAACAGTGTAAGTTTGTTGGAAAACTTTTGTCAATCAGCGGCTGCAGCCAGTCAGTTGCATACAATACAGTAAGTGCATTTTGACAGCACCATGTTCCATGCCCAATGTTCCATGTCAAAATACAATGTCCCAGTGACAGAATTCCTCCATCCACCTAGCCTGTGGATAAAGGAATCTGTTTCTTTTTTTTTCTTCATTCAGCAAAAAAAACCCCCCAAAAAACAATGTACTCATTTATGGTCAGCTTTTGGCAATTAAGCATTACTAGTATTATCTATTTCTATTGTTTGTTTAGCTGTTGTTTAAGTTTAAGCTTTCAGTCATATTCTATAATGTATTCAATAATATATGTACATTTTTATTTTATTTTACATGCACTATGAGCAACCAATCAAATATTAACTGCCTATTTATAGAGCAGCTTTGCTATTGGAGACATACTCCCTTTTCCTTTTATTAGAACATGTTACTGAAAGACCTATAAAGCCATTGTTTAAAATATTTATTCTCATTCATTTTCTTACACTTCTTGATATCTTGGCAGTGTCTTCTAAATATGTCTTCAAATTCTACCACAATTTATGGTTTTGAATATTCACACAATTAACTATACAGTATTTCTGAGACTAATTATTCCATCTATGCATATGTGACATTATTTGGAAATCGTGGTTTGTTGGTGGAAGTTTCAGACATGATTGGGAAATACTAGTCTAAAGAATAAACAGGGTCATGCCCGCAAAAAGGTGGGGTGAGATTGTACCTTGGGGGAAACTTCCCAGCATTAGCAGATAGATGAGAGCTTAAGGGGTACTTAATAGTAAATTTGAAGTACAATATCAATTGGTAAATAAAAATGTCATGCTGAAATTTTGGAAAGTTATAAGGTGATAGGATAAAGTGATATATTCCATTCTAAAATATATATTAAATAAAATATATATTTTTTGTATATTGGTATTAAATGACAGTGGCCTATGAGAGCCAGGACTCTTGCAGGTAGCTCTCCCTATTAAAAATGCTGGCTGTGGGTATGGCAATGCCATTATTATAATTCAGGCTTAAAGAAAAGTATGGACGTAAAAAAAAAACCTAACATTTATGCTGACCTAGATGGGTGCAGCATTGATTCAATGCTGCATGTGTCCGCTGACAGGTCTGCAGTGAGAAATGAGCAGTCAAACACTGCTGATCGCTCAGTTCTCTCCTCCACTCTGAGCAGAGAGCTGTGACTGTCAATCACTGGTTCTCTGCTCTGCTCCTCTAGCGCTCACTGGAACACTGGACTAGGGAGGGGAGGGAGCAACTTGCTTAGTCTTCCAGCGATTCAGCTGAGAGGCTTAGCCAGGCGCTGGTCCAGGCTAGTGGGTGGATCTTGACCATATGGTTGGGATCTTTTCAGATCCTGAACCAGTTCTGTGTCGTCAGCTGTCAGCACCTGTCGGAGTGCAGAACAAACTGCATTCCTGTCACCTACAGGAGAAGTATAGCTCAAATAGCTTTGGCTATGCTTCTCCTTTAAAACTTAAGCTACCCAACTTTCATTTATTTCCTTTTCCTTGCCTTTCTTGAATGAACCTGATAGTGTTTAGTAGAGTAAAGCCAGCCATACATAGATCAAAATTCATCTTGTTCAGATGGGAATGGCTGATTTTTGATCCATGTATGGGCACTGAGGTTGTACAGAAGTCGATCGGTAGTACAACTGCCCTGTTGGATTTTCCTCACCTAATCACGCTATAACGTGCAATGTTGATCTTTATATTCTGATGGTGGAGAAGTCTTCCCACTGTCAGAATACAATGTCGCAGCAGGGAAGGATTCTTGCATCCACCTCAATTGTGTGACTGGTTTTGCATAGCAATTATATGATCCCCCAGCCACTTACATGGCCACGTACCGGTAGTTCAAATCCACTGTGTCTGGTGGACACAGAGGTTACAGTGTGCATGTGCCAGTCAACATATATTTATGTTGCTGAGCCTAGCTGTGCTGCCATCCGCAGTAAAAGTACTGTGGGTGGGATGGTCAAAGGTTAAGGCAGGCCAAAGACTTCAAATGCTAGAGTGACACTAGAATAGATAACAATCTTGAAGGCTTAATGGGGGGGAGAGGTCACAACAAGGAGCAAGAATAATCTTGTCACAAGAGCAACAATAGTAGTCAGGGCCAATCAACTGTTTCTCCCAAGCAGCCTTTTGCAGGAACCCTGTTGTGTTTTTTCTCCTATAGGCAGCTTTATGTTTACCATTGAGTACAAATATAGGAAAACTGTTTTCTCAATTTAACTGTCAATTACTAAATGAAAATATAGCCACCCAACAAAAGGAGGGCACACTTTGATGCTGTTATCAGAAACTCTACATATCATGCTTTTAGCATATTATTTAGCATATTAACATCAATCGAATGTATTTACTTGAACATATATTGTATGCAATTAAGCTCTTTACTCAGTGGCTGATTAAACCTGTAAGCATAGCAGAGTTTTGACATTTAATCTTTCTTTTTTTATGTTTTTTTGTTCATGTCTGTCTTCGGCCTTCAGATTAACTAAATTGATAAATACAACTCTTAATCTTCCATCTGCTCATATTAGAGAACTCAATTTAAATATGATATGTTTACTTTGTAAATAAACGGCAATACAATATACAGCTAGGGGAATTGCAGAACACAGTCCATTAGAGCAGTATATCTAGAGAGGAACATTTTAGTACCAAGTGTATTTAGCAGTCTAAATACATTCTACTGAAGGGAAACATTTAAAGAATACTGCAGATAGTGATGTTTTCAATGAGGATGGATTTTTACACATGCATAAGGTGCTAAATTTTGTAACAAACCTCTCAAGCAAAGCTTTAGGAGTTCATTAAGCAACCTACATGGAGAGATGTACTGTAGCAGTGAGTAATGAAAAATGTTTTATACAGACATCTTAGATTTAGTCTAAACCCCTCCAGCAAAGTTGAAGGGATGATTATGCAGCTATTTTTCCAAATATCAAACCAAGCTGTATTTTCCATAATTGCTTGGAAGCATATTTCCCTTGATGTACCAATTGCATGAATAAAAACAGAAAACACAGTATGATGCTACAAAAACACTGCATTATGGAATATTTGTGAGTTTGTGACTGTCGACAGCAGGAAAATGAAGAAAATTATGTATTGAACAAGAGTTTTCTTTCTTTCTCTATCTTTCCTTTTTTTTTTAATCAATTAGGAATGTTAGTTTTTTAGCTAAGAAAAGATGTTTGTGTATATTTGTAAAACCTAGACATTTTAAACCTGTGTGGACAGAATCATGGGAGCTGCCATAGTCGACTTATTTTTAGGTGGCAAGCTTAGGTGTTTCAACCCTATTCGTAATGCATATCAGGTTTTCTGGAATTTTGCTTGCTGCATGCTTGTTTTAGGTCAGAGACTCACTAGGCAATAGAAAATGTCACCAGTAGCAGCTGCCATATTTCATCAGTTCAGGATACAGCTTACACTTGAAGAATAAATGAATCATTCAGCTTATATTGCATTTGCTTGCTTATTTTCTAAGCTGGAATTAGACAAGTGGAAAAAACAAGAGGTACGTCACTGGTAAAAGTATCACAACAAATTAATATAAATGGAAGACTAGGCCATTGGGTAACTAATATAGTCATGCTTCATTGCCATTGTTACAGCAGAGTTATGCAACTGGATTGTATTAATCTAGATCCTCTGCATAGTGGTCTTCTTATTTTCTTATGCAGCTAGAATCCACAGAGCTATAAAAGTCAGCTGCCTAGCAAAAACCATGCTAACCTCTTCCCGCCTGCCCCGGTGTTTCTTAAACTGGGCTATAATGGGGGCAGAAAGGTCTGCCTAATCATGTGACTACTGTGATTGACTGTCACAGTGGTCATGTGATCGGGAGCCAGTCCCACCAGTTCCTGATCATTAGTAGAGATTGTCTTTTACAGCTTGTTCTCAGCACAGAAACCAGCACCACCCATAGACATATACAGTATGTAAGTTCACCCTCTTGGCTGTTGCAGATTCATGGGCGGCAAGAGATTTAAAATGAAAGGGGAAATGCACCATGAAATGTCGACCGGCTTATTCAGTACTTTATGTACTAAAAGCAAGGCGCAGTAACTAAAATCATTGTACATTATAGTTTATGATTCATTGTTATTGGTAACTTTATATGTTACTGAGCCTTATGTCCTTGTAAAATTTAGATTGAATTTTTTTTTTTTTTGCATTATGGCAATGCAGATGTGATTTTTAACATGCATTAGCAAAACACATGGGTATGTGCATTATATTACATTTTTAACCATTTTGAATGGCACCCCATTAAAGTTGATGGTCTGTTGTATTCTAAGATATATCCAAACATATGGCCAAAACTGTGTACACAGGGTGAAGCCACACATCACACACACAGTGCTGATTGGAAGCTTTCTCAGTATATTCTATAATCGACAAAGACTTTTATGCAGTTAACCTCCCTAGCGGTCTGATTATGTCCATATTTCTGTGCTCAAAGCGGTACCTTTTTTTGCATGGAAATATGTATTTTTTTTATTGTAGGCCTGTAATTTTTAGGAATAACTCACTGAAATCTGTCCGAACAAGAGTCTAGTAAACATCCCGGGTATGTTAAAATTTGAAACACGAAATCATAAATTATAATTTAACAAATAATCATAAAAAATAATAATCTAATAATAATAAATGTAATTCAATAATATAATCAAACCAAAAACACTGAAAGTTGAAATATAGCGCCACGTTTGCACATCACTGAGCAAAGTCGCAAAATCGTTTTCAGTATCTGATGACGAATTTCCCCACGAATCATTATCACTCAATTCTGCAAGTAGTTCTAATTTACTATCGCTGTTCTCTAGCTGGTCTAAAACCGCTTTTGACCTAAAGAGACGCTTTTTGGACACCATGGACGTTTCTCAGTTTCTAGGCAGAAAGAACAGTAAAAATGCAGACAGGGCACAGGACAAAGCAGTAGGGACAAAATGTATGTGAAATGCTTTGATACAGTAATGTTTTACTATGTGATTTTAGTGAATTTAGTGAATGTCACTTTTTGTCATTTTCAAATTTCCCGCCGTTCCGTCCCCCGTACGTCCCGACGTCGCAGGGGACGGTAGCCAGATGACAGATGCCGGCATCCGCCGGAAGACATTACAGGGGACACTGCAGGAGGAACATCGCGGGAGTGCAGGACAAGGTAAGAGAAGAAGAGACCCGGAGCAGCGCCGCATGGTAAGCCCGGGTGTAGCTCAGTGTTACCGCTTGTGGTACTGTAGCTACACTCGGGAATACCGCCAGGGAGGCTACAAGATTCAGTTAGATCACGTATCAGTCAGCTGAGACAAAATACATCTTTATGCCTAGCAAGGTCACAGCTGGCTGATTGCCCAGAAGACTTCACTTGAAAAAGCAGCTGGACAAAGACTACTAATATTTTTCTAAATGATCCTGAGGTGTGTATACTTACTTTGTGAAGTGTGCTTGAATGCTGTATGTATTCACTATACCCTGTGACTAGGCTCTGCTGTCTACAGATTTCACAGAGCCTGTCTTCTGAGTTACAGAGGTGCTTTAAAGAGGAGTTTCAGGAGGCAGAGTCAATACAGGAATCAATGCATGCAGGCAGCAAGGTACTATGGAATTTGTAGCTCTTAGAAATAAAATGTAAACAGGAAAAAACTGCAAAGCATGCAGGGTATCCGAGAAGTTATGTAAAGTGATGACCAGATGAGAAGCAGAGCTCACAACATGAAAGCAGATATTTCATTTTCAAGTAAGCTTTTGGATTGGCAAACATAACTTTTTTTATTATTATTACAATGCTCATGTTATAAAATGTAAGCATATGCTGTGACCAGGGGCGGACTGACCATTTGGAAACTCGGGCACTGCCCAAGGGCCCAGGGTCTGTAGGGGGCCCCATGAGATGCCCCTGGTACCTTTTTCATAGGCTTTTTTGAGTTTGGGCAAGGACACAGGGGTCCCACGATCCCCTATTGCCCAGGGGCCCCATGAGTTGTCAGTCTGCCCCTGGCTGTGGCCATAGAACTGCTTTAACAACATGAGTATTAATAGCAAGCAAAGCTGTACAAATTTCAAAAGTTCCATAACCACTAATCCATCCAAGGTATGTTACCATAAAGGTACATTTACAATGATGATAAAGGTAATAACATACAAAATGAGCAATTTTAAGTGAATATAAAATATGAGGATTTGGATGTTTGCAGTATTTAGAAAAAAATCATTAAAATAAAACAAATCGGATACAATAAAAATGATTCCTGTTGTTTGTTTAAATAAATATCAGTGTAGATTGAATTAACAGGAATATAGCAATTGAGTAAATTATGGTAAACTGACATATACACAAGACATGCAGTGCAGAGATGAAGATCACCAAATATATGCAAAATAGGTATGAAAATGTATGTTTTTAGATAATGCATAAATACATAGTTTGAACAATGATGTGAGTGAAGGAAAATAAATTCTAATTTCCAGGAAAGCGGAATAGCCAATTGATAGTTCATGGAGAAGAAGTAAAAAAGCTAGCATAGCACAAAGGTGAACTGGAAATATGTAGTGGGGGTGCCAATTAAATAGCAGTAGATGAGGATGTGGAGTAAAGGAAAGTCAGGTTTGGCCATATAAACAAGGGAATCAAGGGAAAATGAAGATGTATGGTAGAGTGAACCCAAGTAAGCGAGGCATTCAATAATTGAGTAAATTGTGCCAGAAATAAAATGATAATGGACCAGAAGAACATGTACTATATTCCCTGGTGCTGAAGTAAGTCCTCATTTTCTGTTTAGGTAGGCAGAACTATATAAAAATAGATATGCAACAGCGGTTCCATATCTTCACGTGCATTGCAGATTACGGAGAATGGTCCTAAAGGATGCAGCCTGAAAGTTCTAGAATAGAACTTAAGACAATCACAATGTACTCTAGACGTGAAGAAGCCCCTATTGGGTGAACATGGACAACATTGGTTAGGATCAAGGCATGACAGCAAATTTCTAAATCACTATACAACAGCTGTAATTGTAGTACAATTGTGTGGCATGGTGTACAGTACTGGAGTGTATAGTGGGTTGCACTGTTGGTTGTATGGCATATCCAACAGATGACAATGCAGGGCACTTCCTCTATAAATGTTAAACTGCCTTGAGCATTTGCAGAACACCAGAACTAGATAGCTCATGCCCTCCCCCCAAAAAACTATCATTCAACTGTACCACTAGAATGGCATTCATCAATAGAAGGGGGCATCAGTCCAACTGCAACAATATATTACAACTTTAATCTGGTACACAAGGGGGTTGAACTATTAAAACTGGAGTATGTAAAATCTTGTGCAGCTCTGCATAGTAATGTATGAGCTTCCAGGTTTTATTGTCAAAGATTAATTGAACAAGCTAAAGTTAAAAGCTAATTGACTATCATGCAGACCTGCACCAGATTTTGCACTCTCCAGTTTTGGTAAATGAACTACATGATCATTTGGTGTCTGTCAGATATGAAACAATCTAATTGTGTTTATGCGTATACTTGTAGGAAAATCATATTTTAATTAAATTGTGAATTGTCTGTAAATGCAATTACTTGTACTGTATTTACTTTTTAAACTTTGTCAACACTAGAGTCTTCCCTTCTGTGTCTTCTCACTGTTTAGGCTTGTTTTGCCTTCATTATCAGACCCTAAAATGAGTGGTTTGCATATATTTCTTTGAGTAATGACTGATTTCGATCTTCTTGCAGTCCAGGAAACTCTGCAGGTGCCTACAGTACTATTGTTTGAAAGCACTGATTTTTCAAAGCTCACACGGTCTTCTTCTCACAAGCATAGGCAACCACATGGATAACCATAGCTTGGAGTGTACAATCCTTTTTTGCTTCTTTGTGAGTCTCTGTTTAAAAAAGACCCTGCTTAAGGTGTCTGTCACTAAACAAAAAATGTGTGTGGCTAGGCTGTGATGGAAGCAGCCATTCTCTGATTCACATGCCACATTGTAGTTGGGAGCTGTGAAGCTGAACCTGTGAAACTGTAAGCTCTAACCAGCAGGGTCCTCCTGTACTGAATCATATTTTAGCTGTACTTTCTCCATCCATTTTGTAAAGCACTGCACAAACACTTGGCCCTGTATAAATCTTGTATAATAATAATAATAATAATAATAATCCTATTTCCTGAGCAATTTCCTTGGAACTAGTTTGTCAATTTACTATTAGCCCTGTTTATATAATTTCATACAGTGACTAAGTCAGAAGGATAAGACTTTACAGTCTATTGTTACCAAATGAGTGAACAATTGTCCAGTAGTGTGTGTAAGGGCCTTAACAGCTTTTATTCCAAAACATTCTCTTATTTTTCAATATCAGATTTAGCTCAGGCAGCTAAATGCAATGTTAAAATACATGTGTGTGAACTGTCTTACCTTCCCAAAGATTTGTAATTCTGTTCAGACAGTGTTCTAGTCAATACACCCCTTCCAGACACTGTGCTAATCCTGACCATTTGTTTCTCCACTATAGTCTGAGTAAACCGGCTTATTCGAGGCTAGCTAGTCAAGAGACATCAGTTAACTGTCCAGGAAATCTGTGTGCTCTCTCCCTCGATCAATCAACTCTATTTACTGGATTCATAGCGCCATCTAAATGCAGATTTACAAGGGATTACAAATGGCTACCAACAAAGCTCACCAAGGCAATATTTGATAATATATTTATTTTTTATGAATACATACTGTACTGTAAGAGCAATACATGGGGTTCTTATATGTCTGCATACATTTTAACTTTAAGTACTTTGGTATAATGTATTTGGTATACTTACATTAATTATGTCTTTTAGCAACTATAAAACTGGTAGTGTTGTCCCTGATTTAACACATAAAACCTCTGCATATTTTTGCATATTTTACATTAGGAATCATAGGGATAATGCTTTATTTGGGTTTTTGCCTTCCTATGGATCAACTATGGGTATAGGATTGTGTATTTATGTTTTTTTTCCTTGGTTAAATTAGATGGGCTTGTGTCTTTTGTCAACCCGACTAACTATGTATTCAGTATTTGTGCATTTATGTATGTGTATGCATATATGTATGTGTATTGTCTTTTTTCTTACATATTACAATATCTTGGAGAGATGAGCTATTTATTATATGTTCTATTGTGTTTGCCCATTTTACTATGCCTGCATGATAGTTTTTGTCAATGGAATGAAAATGTATCCTATAGAGAAGATATATCAGTACTGTAGCCTTTTCTACAGCTACCTTCATATGAATATCCAGATACATTTCCATACTATTGTAAAAGAAAGCTGCAAAAGACAATGAGAGGCTTACCACCTCCTATACTGTGAAGCTGACACAATAGAATTGCAAATTTCCCTGTCATCAATTAATAGCTATGGCTTATCACAAATTTTTTGAAATCTTGAATAGTGCAGCATGTAATTTATTGCCTCCTTTTTTGGATCCAGACACAATTAAAGATGTCTTTTTCTTTTGATGTAAATTGCAAACTCTCAGAAATATACAGAATGAAAATGCAGTCATATATTAGAAATAACTTTAATTTAAATTTGCTAAATGACCTCCGAAAGCTAGATGAAAGATGTTCTGCTGAATGGGCTGACGCGCCCTGCCTGTATAATTTATGTGGGAAATCGGTGCGAATGGTTCACTTTTATGGAGAAGTGCTGCTTGTATCAGGCCTGCAGAAACCATTTTCTCCCAAGCTTCCATCTGTTCTTCAAACCAGGGCATATGCCATCTCATCGAGCTTGAAAGTCAACTGATTTATAACTCCTGAAAAGTGCATAGATTGAAAAGAAAGGTCGACTGCCGTTATATGACAGTGATTTGTTAGGCACTTGGATAAAGACAATTCACATTACTATGAACCCGAGGGGAAACTAGCAATGCTGTAAGCTTCAAAACTCACTGGATTGACAACAAGGAAAAAATAGCATGGGCTTTTATTTTTAAATCTATTGTTAAATGTTTTCCTTTTACAGTATGGGGTTAAGGGTGGGATGTAGAGCAACAAAGCTACAATTATATTGTTATCAATTTGTTTCAGGAAGGAGAGGTTTTTTTTTCCAAGGCTAAAAAGGTTACCAACCGAAAGTGTCAGAGCTTGTTACACTTTAATCTTTTAACGGTAAGCTGAAACATCAGTCTTAAAAGTGTTGCTTGTTGCTTGTCAGAAAGTTCCGTTCAACATCACAAACAGAGCTCCAATGAGTTTTTTCTGTAGCTGCCCTGAAGGTGAATCCACCATCCTGGTCCAATTAGTCATTTAATGAACGTTTGATGCTCGGTTCCATCACTTACATTTCTCTCTCCTCCTCCTCCCACCCCCGATATCACTTCAGGACTAGAAGGCAATGAAACCTTTGGTAGGTGGCAAACCAAATCAAACTGACAACATGACCATATAAAAATCAATGCACATCTTGATGTTTTCATTTGTAGCTGTGATTTCTTCAACATATCTGCAAACTGTAAAACAAAGGATATTTTTTAGCTCAGTTAATTTATGAAATCAAAATGATTTATTAAAAAAATAGCAAATGTGAATATTAAACATGTTAGGAAAATAATAAAAAAAATTAGATACCAGTAAACAATTTAATTACCCCACAGTTTTGTGACAGAAATACACACTATCCCAGTGTGTATGACCTATATTGTATCCTGGGTTGGCTATATTAATATTATTATTATTCAGGATTTTTAATAGCACCAATGGTTTGCAGCACTTTACAATTATCTATACTGTGTTTGCTATAAAAGAGAGGGGATTGATATACACAGCTTTTGGAATCTACAGGGCAATGTCTGTGAAGACTGGAGAAAAAAAAGATGTCTGACTTGCCCTTGCCAATCACTGATGTGTTAGATTTCATGATTAGTTCACCATATGATGAAATCCTCATAGACTGCTGGACAGACTCTTTATTCTCAGTATTTATTTACAGTGCTGTTTTCATCATGCGTTCTCAGTAGTTGGTATATCCTTCTTAGATTTGATTGCCCTTTTCCTGTTAAAGTGTCCTCTCCTCTACAAGACTGAGTGATGTCAGAAGCTTCCTTATGCTTTAAGCTTTATAAACACTAGTAGCATGTGTAAGCTGGTTAATGCAATTTTTTTTTTTTTTTTAGGTTTGTTTTTTAACCTCAGCTTTTAAGGATTTTTTTACTCGTTTATTTACTTTTACATACATTTACGTAATCTACAGTGAACCTTTCAGTAAGTGTACAAGTATCCATATACAGTACAAGACAAGTATGAATTTTCATATACCTTAACATTGCACTTACTTAAAGTGATATTTAAAAGCAATAAAATAAACTAACAAACATGTTTTTGCAAAGATCAGCCCCAATCCTCTTCTCCTCGGTTCCCTGCCAGCACTCCTGGCCCCTGCCTCCTCCCGAGTGACCCCAAAGCAAGCAGCTTACTCAGCGTATCCATTCCCCCACAGAGCCCCACAGGTTTTATGACATTTTAGGGGACTGTTCACAATGCCTGCACATTAAACTGTAATAAATTTGCGTGCTGGCAGCTGTCAGTTTTGGCTGCAGTGAGCCAGTGGTAGGGGGAGTTGTGTGATGTGCATTTCAGCACTGCTGTGCGGTGACATGT
The DNA here is from genome assembly GCF_062004578.1 of Staurois parvus. NCBI lineage: Eukaryota > Metazoa > Chordata > Amphibia > Anura > Ranidae > Staurois > Staurois parvus. The sequence goes on along the minus strand of NW_028317855.1, from coordinate 9,160,138 downwards.
TGTCCAATCCTGTACGCTGCAATCAAATGCAGTATGTCTGCATTTTATCATAGCTCAGTGACCCACACCTCTGTGCTGCACTAAAGTGTGAACAGGGAATATAGGAATTAATTGGTTTCTATGTGCTCTAGCAGTGACTGGCGTTCTAAGGCAGAAAAATGCCACCCATCGCACTGTGTGAATGGGCCCTGATTGTTATTATCATTTGCTTCTGTGCTTATAAACAAACACATGAACACCATGTCATTGCACGGTGATCACATTATCAGGAACCATGATCATTGGCTCCCAATCATTAAAGAAGATGTAAACAGAATTGTACAGCGCTAAAATAGCTAAATTCAATAAAAAGGTACAAATGAATAAATATCTTAAGTATTAAAAGGGTAAAAACATGAATGTTCATAAAGGGACTAAGGGTGCTCATGAAAATCCTGCTTTCTCCTTAATTTGGTGCTTGTGCTATCAGGTATAGAAGAAATGTGCACTCACCGGAATGCTCCCTCTCTGGAGACTGGATACTGGGTTGTCATCCACATTCAAAGATGGCCGCCGGAGCTCCACGTTGCTTCGGCAGTGTGACGTCACGGCGTTATTGGCTCCTCGCGCGTTTCATGCACCCGCACTTCGTCTAAGGGGAACACCAGGGTGCACGAAATGCATAAGGAGGAGCCAATAATGCCATGACGCCACACCGCCGGAGCAACGTGGAGCTCCGGCGGCCATCTTTGAATGTGGACGACAAAACAGTATCCAGTCTCCAGAGAGGGAGCCTCCTGTACACCTTGTGAGCTGCACCCATCCATCCCTTAAAGGGAACTCTGGTACTCTCCTGATCATCATTTAAAGCCCTAGGATCCATGCACCCTGTGAATGATTCAGTCCCATTCCTGTCCTATCTCAGTGACCTTTGATGACATCAGGATTTATTATACAAACGCGCATTTTATTATGCGTTCCGGTGAGTGCGCATTTCTTCTATACCTGAATGCACAAGCACCGAATTAAGGAGAATGCAGGATTCCCCTGAGCACCCTTAGTCACTTTATGAACATTCTCATGTTTTTACCCTTTTAATACTTAAGATATTTATTCATTTGTACCTTTTTATTGAATTTAGCTATTTTAGTGCTGCACAATTCTGTTTACATTATTCATTTGAGGTTTCTTTGGTTACCTTGGTGCACAGCGGCTGATCTTTTATATGTGCGCTTGCTTATATCCACTACTTATGTCCTATTAAAGAAGATGTGAAGCTGTCTGTGACAGCTGAGTTCACTTAGCTATAAAGAAAAATGTAGACCAATGTTCCTTTTGCATGAGGCACCTTGCAGAGGAACTTATATCTTCAGACTGTAGATAGGAAGGGGTTAAACAGGGGTAAAAATTGGCTTGCTTAGACTAAGGCTGGCCATACATTATACAATTATCTGCAGATTTTTGGTTTAGATTTACCAAAAACCATATAATAGGAGGACAAACCTAAACAACACTTTCAGTTGTATCCAATTAGGCAGGCCCTTGCACTACATAGTTGAAGGTAAATCTAAAGGAAATTGGGCAGAAAATCTGCAGATAATTGTATAATGTATGGCCAGCCTAAGTCTAGGTTCACATCTGAGCAGGTGCAGAAAGGCGTGTAATTTTACACCTGCACCTGCACAATGCACTGCTGCTTAAAAGATGCATGGATCCTAATGGCACCCCACATTCTGGGCACTGCACTATTCCCCCACCCGGAAATGCAAATCACGTATATATACATGATTTTGTGCAACCGTGCAACCCTGTAGCAGTACATCTTCTATAGGATGGCGGGAAAGTGGTTAACTGAACAAGCTGAAATTAGAAGCTGATTGGCTACCATGCATAGCTACACCAGATTCTGAGTGCTTAAGTTTTAGTAAATCTCCTCCTAAGTGTCAAGGCTTATTAACTTTCCAGCCATGGTGACTGATGGTAGCTACGAACATTGTTTTAGTTCCAAAAGAGATCTGTAGGTGGGAGTTGGAGAATGAGTTAGTCAGAACGCAAAAGCTGAAGCATATGAGATTTTACTATATGGATTTCACTTGCATAGGAATAATTTGAGGGGTTTTTTTTTAACAAATTAAGGACCATGTGCCATTATGTCATAAATTAATTCAAATTTCTTTGTAGGTTTCTTTTTATATATGTAGTAATGCACCTTTGTTTGTGACAATACACGGCAGAGGTGCAGTTTTGCAGTATTGCTGTAAGTTGTTCACTTTATTTTATGTCTTCTATTGTAACCTAGATTTTAACCTTTTGATAGCAGCGAAGAAACTAGCATAACTGTAATTGTATATTTTCACTTTCTAACAGAAGTACTATTTTTAATAAACCACTTTACACAGCAGTGTAACTTTAGGTTCAAGGTCAAGAAAGAGTCTTAGAAAATACAGTTGTGATTCTCAGTCAACTACCAAAAAGAAGAGTTTACTAAATGCAGGAAGCAGCTATAAACATTTCATACATAAACCGCTGAAGACACTAAACTGATTTGTGTTTTGTGTTATAAAATGAATTGCTGCAGTAGGTATTCTAACAAATTTGTCACATTAATGGCCACAAAGAAAGAACTAGAGACAACTCTTCTGTAATGTTCAAAGTATATTGCATGGTAAAAGAAGAGCTACACAGATGCTGTACTAAAAATATAAACTGAACAAAGCCTTGCAGAGTCATAAAGGAAACAAGATGTGCTTAGGGGGAAATAAAAACACTTCAGTAAGATTTGACCTCAGCTGACACTAAAGGACTTAGAGATACTAAAATAAGCTATAACGGTATTGGAAAGTTAGCCGGAACAGTGGGGTAAATTTGAAGGCCACTACCACTTTTAACAAGATTATGTTAAATAGACCTTAAAAAACAATGGGATATTTTTGGAAATATTTTGGTTCTGTTTTCTTTTCAACTAAATGCTATAAATGAAAAGAAAAGATAATCTTTAGTAAAATCATAATTAACCACTAAACCAAATGATGAATAAATATGCCTTGTGTTATGCTGCTGATGGCATATATATATATATATATATATATATATATATATATATATATATATATATATATATATATAAATGCTCCTTCACACTTTACATAAATCAACCAACATAAATAAATATTATGTATACATTATTAGTAGTAAATATTTCTTACATGTTAATAAAATAAAAAAAGTGCACATACAACATTAGTCCATCCAAATGCCTTCAAATGGCACCACTTTGTTTGATGATACCAATAAGTGTACTTTCAAGTGTCTCTCTAAAGTATCAACACAAAGTGAACTGATCCCACAATCCCGGTACTGTAAACAGGGACCTCTTCACACTGTGTGTATCACCAAGGTGATTATAGGTGTGCTCTCACCTTGTCCCTTGACCCATAAATCAATATAGGTCAAAAGAGCGTTGTCCCCACACTGGGGATAGTGAAAATGCCTCCTCAGATCTGTCAGTCAACTCTCCAGCCAAATCACATTTCCAGAGTCACTACAGCTTTGAATTCTCCTCTGTACCTCTCCATATCTCTGCAGATTTAGCTCAGAGAAAATGAATATGCCACCATAGTATAGTTTTAAAATTAACCAGTAAAGTTTATTAAAATTGCACTCACATTTTATACAAGAAAAAATGCATTGAAATGTGTATAACCTTAAGACAAACAGCTCTCCCGCCGTACTTCCGATCCTTTGGTCTCAGCGTCACCTTGTTCCAACCCTCGGATATTGTCCCCTGGTGATGTCATGTGATTAGTGATGATACAATATTTTTTACACAAGCAGCACAACACAAGGCACTTTAGTAAAATATGTTTTCATTTCTTTATGTTTGACAGTAATGGTCTTTACTCCATTGGTGGAATTTAATTAACAGCAGAGTAAAAAGGTTGCCCTATCACAAGGGAATTTTTTGGATGTTATTATTAATAGTATTTCAGGTACTTATATAGCACCATTAATTTACACAGCATTTTACATATATATTGTCCATTCACATCAGTCCCTGCCCTCAAGGATGTTTGACACAGTTGCCATATTAAAGACCATGGCTAAATTAAAGCGGTGAAAAAAAAACTCCTGCACCTACTATGTACTAAAAATAAAATATACGTGTTTATTGGTGACTGCCACTACATGTGCTGTTGCTAACATCAATTGTGTTCCCACAATGCAATATAAATATTAGTAGTGTGTAATGTAGTGCTGCTGGCAGGAAATTGTAAATGATGAAAGCATAAAACATCAATCCATCAAATGCTAAACAACCATAGTGAATAAACTGATAACAAAGTGCTTGTCAATAAAATATATAAATAAATATAAATCTATAAAGAATATATAAATAAATATATAAAGTTCATTCAATTCCAGAAATTGCGTTATCCGACACCATATAATATAAATCCGTGCTTCACGTGAATTTAATACATTATAGTGCCACCTTAGTGCTCTCAGAACTCTCACCTCCAATGCGTATTGTACTGTGTGTTTATTAAAATATCTCCATTGTTGGTGTCTATCTTCTCCAACCACTAGGGACTGTCCACTCCTCCTCTCCTTTAGTAGATGTTAGGGTAGCTTTAAGGTTTCCACTGTTTAGGGTGGTAATAGTTACCAAATGAAAATACACCTCATACAGTGTAATAAGTAGATAAAACTTCCGACATTTATTAAAATATTGCACTTACATTCAGGATCACAGCATGTATTTCCTTATTCCTAAGTCATCTGCCTCCTCTTACACTAATAGTAACTAAATCAAAGCAGTATTAAACCCAAAAACAGCAAGATATGCTTAGGGGGAAATAAAAACACTTCAGTAAGATTTGATCTCGGCTGACACTAAGGGGTTTATTTACTAAAGCTGGAGAGTCCAAAATCAGACTCCCTTCTGCATAGAAACCAATCAGCTTCTAACCTCAGCTTGTTCAATGAAGCTTTGGCAATGAAACCTGGAAGCTGATTGGTTTCTATGCAGAAGGGAGTCTGATTTTGGACTCTCCAGCTTTAGTAAATAAACCCCTAAAGGACTTAGAGATAGTAAATAAGCTAAACCAGCATTGGAAAGTTAGCCCTAACGGTGGGGTAAATTTGAGGGTCAATGACACTTTTTTCAAGATTGTTTTAAATGGAGCTTTACAAACAAAGTGATATTTTTGGTTAATACGAGGGGCGTTCAGGTAAACTCAAGTCGGGACATTTAATTTTACATGTAATAGAAGGGATGCTAGCGTGGTGGTACTACACGCAGTAATTGGCAAATGTGTCCTATTACTGATAGGCGAGCCAGTCCAGAGACCGTTAATCAAAATGGCAGACAACAGTGTTAGTGCGTGCATGGAACAGTGTGTGATGATTTAGTTTCTTGTGAATGAAGGAGTAAAACCCGTGGATATCTACAGAAGACTTCACCCTCAGTACGGTGATGAGGCGCTCAGCTGTGGTAAGACATTGGAATGATGTGAACATTTCAAAGATGGCTGTACGTCTGTCAGTGACAGTCCTGGCAGTGGTGGTTCCCAGTCCACAGCAGTCATCTCTGTGAACATTCAGTGCATGGAACGCCTGATCGTGGATAATCGATGCATAACCTGTCGTGAAATTGCACAAAAGACAAATCTTTCTGTCGGAACGGTGAACACAATCATTCATGAATATTTGCATTTTCGAAACGTTAGCACAAGTTGGGTACCAAGACAGCTTTCCTCCTTTGACCACTACAGAAGAGTTGAAGACTGCACTATGGCCTGGTTTAATCACTAAGGGCATCCTATTTCTTCAGGACAACACAAGAGCTCATACTGCTCACCGCACATTACAGCAACTCGGCTGGGAGGTATTGCCACATCCCCCTTACAGCTCTGACTTTGAGTGATTTCTTCCCGTTTCAACACCTAAAAGAGTTACTCAGAGGTCAGCCTTTCAGCACTGATAACAAACTGAAGCTGGCTGTCCTAGAATGGTTCAGATGTACTGACAAATCTTTCTATGCCAACGCTTTCCAGGCATTAGTTAAATGCAAGGATAAGTGTAAAAATATAGCATAGGAGTGTGTTGAAAAATAAATGCAGTTTTCACTCCTTGAAATTTGTTCTTTTAGTATATAAACTCAGAATTCCCAGTTTGACTTAAAGGCCCCTTATATTTTGGGTCTGTGTTTTTTTTTTTTCAATAAATAAATGAAAAGATATTTTTGCCAAAGATTATGCTTTTTGTATTTATTTATGTTTAACAGCAATGGACTTTAGTCCACTGGTGGAATTTAAACAGCAGAGTAAGGGTTTCTTATCATAAAAAGATTTTTTGAGAGGAGCCTAAGCATGGTGGCGGCGGAGGGCTCGATGTAGGAGCTCTCCGATAAGCTCCTCTACCTGCCTCCCCAGTGTCCCTCAACAGAGAATGAGAGCCGTGCCGAGACCTACCTGAGTGCCGGGGGAGTCTGCAAGGGGCGGAGGCCCTGGGCAGCGAAGGAAGGAGAGCGGGAGACAGGCCTGCCTGAAGTCCGGTGGTTCAGAGAGCCGGGTTGCCGGGAGATGGGAGGGCGGAGTGACCACGTGTCTGGCCGCAAGGGAGTACTGGGAGCGGAGGAAGCCGTCCAGCCGGCGTGCCGAGAAGAGAGGAGGGAGGCTTACTGCTCCCGGCTTTTTGCTTTCTGCACCCTGCTCCCTGGTTTGCTTGCTGGGCGTGCATAGTGGTGAGGACCTGGACACTGGCTTTCGGTTGGAAGACCCCTATGGAAATAGGAGAAACAGCCTTGTGGAGTCCCCCCCAGAAAAAGAACTGCATAGAGGAACTGGATTCCTGAAGCCCCCACCTGCCTTGCAGCAAGGGACGAAAGATGTGGGTGAGTGAGACTGAATGGAACTTTTGTATACCAAATGTCACATTGTGCTGTGAAGGAGAGCAGGGGGTGAGGGAGAGATGAGGGGGAGTCCCAGGGGCTTTGGAAATGAAAGAAAAGGAAGAAAAGGAAGAGAAGAAGAGTAAGCAACTTAAAAGAGGAGGAAGAGTGGTCACCAGCTGGGCTAAATTGGGACTTTCTCTTTTTTGTGTGAAATATATATCTCTATAAGAGAGTATAGAGGAGAATAAGGCCCATAGAAGCAATGAAGAACAAAAGTAGTAAAGGAAGTGGGCCTAAAGGGTCCCAAATGGGAATGATTAAACAATATACATCCCAGGGAAAAGTGATTCCAGAAAGATCCCAAGGCATAAACGGAAGGGGTGAAGGGGATATCAGTCTGGAAAGCAGCCCTAGACTATCGTTGGGTCTAAATGTTAGCAGTCAACAAACAATAGGAAATTTGGAGATGAGAGAGAGAGAAAGCGAATTACAAGTACCGAATAAAAAAGAAATGGCAGAGATGTTTAAAGAACTAGAGAAGATATAAAGCAAGAAATGGCAACTATCCGAAATGATTTGGGGCAGGTGTTGGTGAGAGTGGAAGAAACGGAGGAGAAAGTTAAAAATCAGGCCCAAACCATAGCGGAATTAGAAAAGAAAGTAAAGAATATGGGAAAAATGCAGAAAAAATTGATATATAAGATAGAGGTACAAGAAAATTGGGACAGGAGGAGTAATCTTAGGATAAGAGGAGTCCCAGAGAACGCTAAAGGGGAAACACTGCAAGAATTAGTAGGTAAAATCTTAAACTCCATAATGGACAGACCTGCCATAAGGGACTCCATAATGGACAGTTGATCGATCTGGAAGATATCGTGAGAATAGGAAAGCGCCAACAAGGCACTGTTAGGGATAACACTCTGCAAGATTGAGGGAGGTACAAAAGCAAGGGAAAAGAGGAGGAGGGATGGATGGGAGAGGGGGGGAGGGGTAGTATTATTATTAGGGTTAACACTCTTTAGGATTGAGGAGAGTGCTAAAGCAAGGGGAAAAGAGAAGGAGAGTTGGAGGGGAATAGGAGGGACATAAGAAGGATGGAAGAACTACAAGTTGTCACATATAATGTAAAGGGGTTGAATTGTCCTGGGAAGAGATTTAGGTTATTTAAAGAACTTCATCATAGAGTATCTTCAGTGGTTTTTTTTGCAAGAGACACATTTTGAGATAGAATCCAGGGTTAAGTTAAAATCAAGATATTATCGAACATGGTACTATGCAGATTCCCCGATTAGGAGAGGAACAGGGGTGGCAATAGGGTTCAAAAAAAATATAAGGTTTGAGTTGGAGGATAGAAAAGTGGACCCAGAGGGGAGATATTTGTTCTTGAAGGGTAAACTACAGAAGGTGGAGTGTACAGTAGCAAATATATATTGTCCAAATAAGAAACCGGAGATATATCTGAGAGTGCTAAAAGAATTGATGGACTTTAAAAAGGGTCGTTTGATATTGGCCAGGGATTTCAATTTTTGTATGGACCCAAAAAAGGATACAACCTCTCCTGTGCAGCGCGAGGGGAGTAGGTCTCTGAGAATATTAAAGAAGGTGATGCATGAGTCCCAATTGGTAGACACATGGAGAATTATGCATATGAAGGATAGAGACTATACATTCTCAAGTGCACATGAGATGTATACGAGGTTGGATTACATATTGATAGAACATCGATTTATTGAATCAATGGTTGAACTAGAAATAGGAGCAATGACTATCTCAGATCACGCCCCTGTAGTATTAAAGATGGGATGGGGAAGGGAGAAAACAGGTGGTGTAGGATAGAGGTTGAATGAGGCACTTCTCCAGGATAAGGATACTGTCCAGAAGATTGGGAAAGAAATTGAGAGATTTGTTAGAGAGAATTAGACAGAGGATGTGTTGATGGCTACAGTGTGGGAGGCTCATAGGGCATATATAAGAGGTATATTGATCGCAATCGGGGCAGGAAAGAAAAGAGAAAGGAGAGAAAAAAATTTGTAGACTTTTGAAGGATATGTCTGATCTGGAACAGACACATAAAAATAGTATAGCAAAGGAAATCAGGCAGCAGATGATAAGAAAGAAAGAAGAGCTGGAGACTTTAATGGAGGAGGAGAGATGGAGAGTCTATAGTGAAGTGCTAAGTGAGAGATACAGGTGGGGAGATAGGCCTGGGAAGCGTCTGGTGAGAGTCTTGAGGAAAAAGAAAAATAGGAATTATATTGAAAAAATAAAAAGCTCCAAGGGAGAACTGGTCCACTCAAATAAGGAGAATGCAAAGGCGTTTATGGATTATTATAGAAAGTTGTGTAACATCAATCCCTATGACTCAGTAAATAATATGGAAACCGAAAAAAGAGAAAAAAGAAGGATATATTTAAAAAACTAAAACCTACCGAAATTAAAGGAAGATCGATTAAAATCCCTAGAAGCAAAAATTACACAAGAAGAAATAAAAATAGCACTTAAAAGCACAGAGACGGGGAAAAGCCCGGGACCGGATGGCTACACGGTGAGGTATTATAGAAAATTTAGTGAATTACTAGTTCCCAAGCTGGAGAAGTATATGAATGCTTTGGGAGGAGAGATGGACATGAGGAGAGAATCTATACAGGCTCATGTGGTATTGTTACATAAGGAAGGAAAAGACGCTACGCAGTGTTCTAGCTATAGTCCAATTTCATTGTTGAACTCAGATACCAAGTTATATGCAAAAGTCCTAGCAAATAGGTTGAAAGAGCTTATGCCTGAATGGATACACAGGGACCAGGTGGGTTTTGTCCCAGGGAGGGAGGGGAGGGACAATGGGCTGAGAACCCTGATGTTTATTCAGAAAAGTAGAAAAGGGTATGTACCGACTGTAGCTCTTTCGATCGATGCTGAAAAGGTCTTTGATAGAGTAGATTGGGGCTTCAGGAAAGACACCTTAGAAGCCCTGGGAATTGGAGTTAGCATGAAAGAATGGATTAGAAAGTTGTATAGGTAGCCCTCTGCAGTAGTTATAGTAAATGGGGAAAAAACAGAGCCCATTGGGATGTCAAATGGAACAAGACAAGGATGCCCTTTGCCCCCCTTGTTGTATGTCATGTCATTGGAGCCCTTATTGTCTACAATAAGAAAGAATAGCGATATAAAGGGGATTCAGGTGGGAGATATAGAGCATAAAGTGGCGGCCTTTGCAGATGACTTGCTATTTTATGTGGGGAATCCTAGGTTAACACTCCCAAACTTAATGAAATTGCTGAAGGAATATGGGGAATTATCAAACTTAAAAATCAATCCAACAAAAACTGAGATACTAAATATAAATATCCCAAAAAGTGAAAAAGGGAAAATACAAAAGGAATTTCCCTTCATCTGGAAAGAAAGAGATATACAATATTTAGGAGTAAGGCTCGCCGCGTCGTATAAGAACCTGTATAAACTAAACTATATTTCATTATTAAATGAAGTGAAGGAGGAATTAAAAACTTTAGAAAGAGGAGTCCCGTCATGGATAGGACGTATAAACCTGGTAAAAATGATAATTGTACCTAAAATCTTCTATAGGTTTCAAATGATCCCAATTAAACTCCCAGAAGCGTTTTTCAAGGTAATAAAAAGAATGATAACAAGATATATATGGAGAAACAAAAAACCAAGGGTGTCTTATGAAATATTAAGTAGAGATAAAAGGAAGGGAGGTCTGGGAGTTCCAGATATTAAGAGATATTACAAAGCAGTAATATTAGGGAGAATTTTTGATTGGACGTTCAATTTAGAAGGGAAAAGTTGGGTAAAAATTGAAAATGCACTGAGTGGAACTAATTTGAATAGAATTATATGGTTACCTGCACAATATAGAGGATTGAAATAGGATCGAAGTATATACACTGTAAATGTATTAAGGGAATGGGATAAAGTACACAAATATATGAGGTGGGAATTCAATTCTATATTGATGCCACTAAGAAATACGGAATTCTTTCCCCCAGGTAGAGAGGAGATAACAGGTAGATGGTTTAAAAAGGAAGATATCCAACTGAGAGATATAATGGGGGAGGGGGAATTAAAGCCCTTTAAGGATTTGGAAAAGGAAAAGGGAAAGATATTTACTAGATTAGATGAGTGGCGTTATCACCAATTAAAAAGGTTTTGGGGAAATTTACCAAAGTCTCTGAGAATGAAAAAAGATTGGAATTTGTTTGATAGGTTGTTGGATTCACGGGGGGATGGGAAACACGGCACAGCTAAAATATATAGAATTCTCACAGAACTAGACACAAACACAAAACCAATGCACATAGTGAAAGGGGAAAGAGATTTGGGGGTGGTATTAGATGACGATAAACAGCAGAAAATAAATAGATTAGTCCAGAAAAATGTAAGTATGAGGGAGGTAGAAATAAATTATAAATGTTTGATAAGATGGCACATTACACCAAGTTTAGAATATAAGATAAGTGGGGAACAATCACCATGGTGTTGGCGAGGATGTGGAGAAGTAGGGACAGTTTATCACATGTGGTGGGAATGTCCAAAAATTCAAGTATACTGGAAAAAAATAGTACACTTCATTGCGATCATAAATGAGATAAAAATTGGGATAGACCCAGGGATGTGTTTGCTGCATAGTTCAGAGCTATCAGTTAGCAAATATAAGAAATTAGGTTTAGGGTACTTTTTGAATGCTGCAAAAAGTCTGATCCCTAAGTATTGGAGGAAAACAGAAGTACCGAAAGAGGAGGATTGGATAGAAAGATTGAACTGGATTAGTAAGATGGAGAAGCTTTATTACATGCAGGAAGATAAGATGAAGATATACTATGCGAAATGGGAAAAATGGAAAAAATCTGGAGTAAACGTGAAAAAGTGAAATGTAGGACGATATAGAGTGGGTGGATGGGTAGGATATTCTTCTTGCTTTGGATGAGATGCTGGGAAAGAATGCAGAGTGGGGGGTGTTGGGGGAAGGGGGTGAAGTTTTAAGAGGGAAAAAAGAAAAGTAATAAGAAATAGTTATGTGTATTTATTATGAATATGATGAAAGTGTTTATTATTTTTGAAAAATTAATAAATATTTAAATAAAAAAAAATAAATAAAGAGATTTTTTGGATGTTGGATGTTGCCATATAAAGATGCAGTGGCTAAATTAAAGAGAGCGTTAAACCACAAAGCAGAAATATAATATATTACTGTTTATCAATCCTTAAATGTGGTGGCGGAGTTAATCTATTTTGGGGGGTTAAAACTGCTTCAATAAAATGTGTCCCACTGTGAGCCAAAAAAAAAATCTGAAAGAAATACAAAGGGGTATGTGGCTCTGATCAATATTTCTTTGTAATATTTACCATATAGAGGCCTGAGTCTTCAGGGCCGATTTTCTGAAGGCAAATAGATTGTATGCTTTTATAAGGGAATTTTTCCATAGCTTAGTGTATGAGATGAAGCACTTTCTTCATCCCATCATGTGCAAACAAAAGTACAATTATTTTTATTTTTTCTTGCATGCAATTGGGAATTTTAACCACAGTTACTAAGCTCAGGGAAAATTCCCTTGCAAAGTGAACAGCGCATCTCCATTTTATCCCCTATGGGTAACCACTGATGGTTAGGTAGGCCCCAACGTGGCCAATTGTACAGTGTGGTGTACACAACATGATGAGTTGGATTAGCTATCACTGATCTGTCATGCATACTGTAACAGTAACAGCAGTTTCTGAATTTCAGAAACAACACAGCCCAGTCATTACAAGCTATGTACACTCTGTTGCATTGCTTGCACATATCTATCTCAGTATAGCTAACCTACCTATCATTAATTTTTCGATATCACCATCTGTGACATTGATGGAAGAAAAGTCAGGTGATTATATAGCACAATCCTCTTGATAGGAGATCTACAGTATAACATAACTAAGGTTCACTGTATGTATTCTCTATTAGGATGTTTTCAGGAGAAAAGGAATGCAAAATATATCCAGTATTTATTTCCTGCAACAGTAATAACATATCTCTAAATATAGATTTATTTTCGGAATGACGCCTGCATCATTAAGGCAAGGTGTATCTAACAATTAATGATTCATATGTGGTTACTTATGATTCTGTCTATTTTTTTGTACTAAAACAGATGGCTCTAATATACAAATTGAATCCTCCTCTGTGAGCATTTCAGCGCTGCAGACATTTGAAATTCTTATGCAAGTGTAACAACCTGCAGAGCAAACATACTTTATGCAGCAGCTTTGCATAGGGGAGACCTAGGTTCTTTTTATTCACTTAAGGTATAATATCTACTTTCTTATTAAGGAAAAATTGATTAACCATTGAATGCTAGTTTATACTATACCATACTAATCTTTGCAAAAACATAAGCACAGTGGTTTAGTGGTTGGGCAGCACATGGGTTAGTGGTTAGTACTTCTGCCTTGCAACACTGTTCCCAGTTCGAATCCTGTCCAGGACACTGTCTGCATGGAGTTTGCATGGGTTTCCTTAGGCAGGCCATTCATGATTCATTTTTTTTCTTTCAATAAAGAAAAGAACCAATTCAATCCTACTGAGCTATGGTATTCTGCCGGCAGAATACAATGATCAGTGTTGTCCGCTATAGCCAACAGCACTGAATGTTCGGTAAAAACCCGACAGCCAACTTGTACACAAGTCGACCGGTAGATGCTTTATAAATTCCAGGAATAATACATTTCTCTCACTTTTGGGAAAATATGATGTACTGTATTTCAGTGGAAGAATCTATGTTAGCAACTGTGTACATTATAGTACTGGTCTAAGGGAAACAACCACATTCTTCATAGAGACAAAAAAAAAAAAACTGAAGAGTTACTGTCTTACACTTCTGTGCTGTAAAATAGAAATCCTATATGCATGATTTGCTGATGTTATAAATTAACATTAGCTATTATTGTACCTTTGTAGAAAAATCTTAGCAATATAAAAAGCTTACCCTACATGTAAAGCCAGTAAAATGGACAGTAAATGTTGATTTTCTATATGCAAGCATCAGTAAGCATGTGCAGGTAATCCTCTGGCCATCTGTGGAATTCAGACAACTCTGTCTTGCTATCCTCTACCCATGTCCCAAAGGACTCCCCCAGCTGCCACCAGTAAACTAGAAAAGCACTCAACAATACCGCAGGGTTTACTAATTATGGAGGCTTCATCTTACATTTGTATGCAGATGATCCTGGATCAGGGAGTAGAACCTGTGCAACCTGACACCCTCATCTCCTGCCTTAGAACACTTGTCCATAGCTTTCCTGCAACTGCTTATAGTGTGGGAAACAACAGAAACATCTTTTATCAACAGTAACCACTAAAAAAACACATTAAAACAATGTGTTTATTTTATCAAAAGGTCCTTCCTAACATGGAGTAACATCTTGCTTACCTTGTCTTGTGGAAGTCAAATAACTTATTGCATTTTGACTGTGTATTCTTGTTAGGGAGCTACTGAAAATGAATGACAATGCACTTTTAGTAAGCCTTCTATGGCAGTCCGCACTGATAACCCCTTTTAAGTCCTCATGCACACTTGACATTTTTACAGCTGCTGTTTTTGTCTTGTGACGTTTTTTTCTACAGCTAGTAAACCCCCCAGCATGTTATCCTGCACACATAGACTGTAATCAACATTTTTTGGCTAGGACGTTTTTTGGCTGGAAAAAAAACCCAAGACTAGTAGGTTTCTAGAGGAGTTTTTTAGCTGTAAAAATGATCTAATGTTGAAAAACGCTGTAAAACGCTGCAAACCGGCGTTTTTGGATTTTTTTGACAAAAAAAAATGCAAATGCAGAAAAACGTGGGAAAACACTGCTAAACGTGGCAAAACACCGCTAAACACCAATGCAAAAAAAAGCTGAAAAAAAAGATTTTACACAGCTAACGTTACCAGCGTTATCAAAAAGGCCAGTGTACATGAGGACTAAAAGTGAGGATAATCTCCTACATGCTCTCAACTTAAAGTGGAAGTCCAGCCTATTCCTTACTAAGCTTAAACCTGCTCCCACCCCTTCTAAAACCTATTTTGTTTACCCTGTGAAAGGAAGATGTGTATACTTACCTATTCTAAAGAGCAATCAAGTATGGTCACATGATCTTTCCAGCTCCGGCTTTGGTGAAGAGATCTCTGACAACGTCTGTAGAGCCTGGGCACTGATGTCAAACAAAGGCTTACTTTAGGGCATCCTTTGTTGGCTGTCCCTCCTTCAGACTGACCCACCGCTGACAGCTGGTCATGTGACTGGACTGGATCGCTCTCAGAATAGGTAAGTATACAGATCTTCCTTTCAAAGATTTAACATAATAGGGTTAGAAGGGGGCGTAAACCAGTGCTGAATTAACATGTTCTGTTTCTTTAATATTGTTTTCATTTGTACCCTCTTGTGTGAGGAAATTATATTAACTGATATTTAGTTCTTCTAATCTACCTCTTCTGAAAACTAATAAACATTTTGAAAGAGAAAATAAATGACAATGCACTACAATGCACAGACAGCAGGCAGTGGTACCATGCATTAACATCCATAATACTATGCACTGATGCATATGCAAAAGTGTGAATGCAGTCTTACACAATGCTGTGAATCAAGATCAAGGACTTTGCTGATTGGATATAAGAGCACAGAGAGTAACTAATTAGTGATCTGCTGCTCCTTCACTATCCAATTACAGCCCATCGTTTATTTAAAATGGTTTAAGTAGTGATAAAGGCTATTTTTTTCCCTAAAATTAAAAAGCTGTTATACTTACCTGCCCTCTGAAGTAGTATTGCATAGAGCGGCCCCTTACCTCCTCTTCTGGGGTCCCCCACTGGCACTCTCCAGTCCTCCTCATCTTCAAGTCCCGCCCCCAGCAAGTCTTCACTTGTATGGATACGCTCCTGAGTCGAGCAGTGTGCGTCTATAGACACACACACACAGCACTGCTCAGCCCTGCCCCCGCTTCCTCCTCACAGAATTTGATTCACAACAGCAGGAGTCGATGACCTCTGTTGCTGCCTCTGTGCCCTGTGAGAAGAGGAAGAGAGGAAGAGGATGCTGCAGACAGGCATAAGGCGGGATCGAAAGTAGAATTGGCTAAGTATTTAGGCAGGTGGGGGGCAATACAACTACTGAGATATTGTTTACCTTAATGCAAAGAATGCATTAAAAGAGAAGTTTGGGAATTAAAAAATATAAACATACATACTTACCTAGTTGCTCACCACTGATTGCTCAGTTCTCAGTCTCCAGTGAGCAGAGACTGTCAGTCATGGGCACTCTGCTCTGCTTCTCCAGCGCTCACTGGAACACTGGCTGTGGAGGGATCAGGAGCGGCTGGCTTAGGCTCTCAGTGGCCCTACTTCTCCTATAAGGTAAAAAATGCCTTGACTTTAGAACCCCATTAACAGCAAAGGAGATAGGCAAATTACCATTAGAAATTTTTTTTTTGTGAAGTACAATAGATCCCTTTTAAAACAGGAGGTATCTGCCTGTATCATTTCCATCAAACCTGTCCGTGTTTCATTTGATTTTAGAATAGTGGGCAAAGCCATGCAAATCATCCCTTTATGCCCCTGGCCCAACTGTACATCCGCAACCACTGGTTTTCAGTGCAGATATTATAGAACCATTTATTCTAAACTGCATACAACTGTCTTGTTGGCCATAATCAGTTCAGTGTATGAAAACTATAGCTTGGAAGGGAATAAGAGTTTACAAATATGTATTTCAACTAAGTGTTTAGTTACACTTACGCTTTATATGAAAACCTGCATATAGAGTGTCACATGACTAGTAATGTAGAGGCCTAACTAGTCAAAAAGGATGTTGATTCCAATTCTTGTAATAGGATACAGATAATCGAAAGACAGGGAAGTAAGTTTAATACATATATTCAGCATAGGAATTATTCATCGTATTTTTGTAGCCAACATATAACTTAACTACCAAGTGTATATAACCTGATTTTGATTCCAACCGGAGCTCTTCTTTAATTAAAAGCACTTATAAAGGTTATATAAAAAGTGATAGTGTAATCTTTTCCGATAGTAGCAGCAATTTCAGTTTCCTTTGGTGAGATTGAATCTTGAATGACCCTACTAGATTTCCTGCAGCAAAAAGCCAAAAGTGATAAATAATAGCCTAGCAGAATATAGCGCGTTCAATGTATTTCAACCAATAAAGATAAAGGTCTGTAAAATTCCAACCTTCATATTTTTTTTAGGCAGCCAGCAATATTGAAAATATTGCCATCTGTTTATCAGACAGAGTTGTATCAGTGTGAATAGGGCACATGGTTAGTAAACTGAACACATTTTTGTTTATCCTCTGCTTAATTAATAGAAAGCAAAACAGAGGTAGAAGAGTAAAGTAATGATCATGAACTGTGCAATCCCTCGCAACTCTCTCTTGTACTCTTTGCTTATTAAGAGACCACTGAGGAATGTTTGTTTACATTAAGCACAATAATGATGTAAAACTATGTGCTTCTACTCTAGCAGCGAGCAATAATTAAGAGATTTCAGATGTGTGCGTGTGTGTGCTGCAGCAGACTTATGTGATATATTTCATTTAATGATCAATTAATTACTGTTCATGACATGATGAGACTGACAAAGTTTAATAATAACTGATTAAAGTTATGACTTAGACTCTTTCTTCTTTTCATATAGGAATATAAAAGGAAATCTAGTAGAAGAAGAGGGTTTAATGTATGGGGGTATAATAAAGCCAGGTGAAACTTATGCCAACAGAGGCTGTTATACAAAATGTGAGAATGATTGGGCAGCATGGCTAGTGTATACTAGTATTTAAACCAACAATAGAGACATAAATTTCGAGGCACCAGACATGGTTCCTTCTCTTCATGATCCCCTCTCCTGGTCATCTGCTGAGGCCTGATGGGAGCACTATTGTCACGTACCTGGTTGGGGAGCCTGACATGGAGAGAAGGCCTCCTCTTACGACTCCCGCTCGGAGCCCCTGATAGTGGGAACAGAGGGCGCAGAGCCAGGAGTGGCACGAGTGCCGGGTGGATCTGGAGCTGGTGGCAGGTAGCTGAAGACCCAGGAGATCTGGATGCAGGCCAGGTGTGGATGCAGAAACGTAGGTGCAGCAGCAGGCAGGTATGGCGGCAATCAAAATGCAGACTGGGACTAGATACCGGAGCGTGGATGCAGTATTATTATTATTATACAGTATTTATATAGCGCCAGAAAGGTTTGCTCAGCGCTGTAAATTATAGTGGGGGACAGAACATGAGACAATACAGTAACAAGACAATACACAAGGGGTTCGAGGGCCCTGCTCTTTTGAGCTTACAATCTAGAAGGGAGGGGAAAGTATGTACAGGAGGAAGTGGCTGTGAGGGATGGAGTGGTAGAAGGAGTGGAAGAGATCGGCTGTTAGGTGAGGGTGGGGTAGGCTTCCCTGAAGAGATGGGCTTTCAGGGTTTGCCTAAAGGTGAGGAGGGTAGGTGACAGTCTGATGGATTGAGTTCCAGAGGATGGGGGAAGTCCTGGAGAAGTCCTGCAGTCAGACGTGGGAGGTGAAGACCAGGGAGCTAGAAAGTAGGAGGTCTTGTGAGGAGCGAAGATCACGGGTTGGGTGGTATTTGGGTATCAGGTCGGTGAGGTAGTTTGGGGCAGCGTTGTGAATGGCTTTGTATGTCAGTGTTATTAGTTTGAATTTAATGAGTAGGGCAATCGGGAGCCAGTGGAGGGAATGACAGAGGGGGGAGGGCAGAAGAGGAGCGGTTGGTAAGGTGGATGAGTCTGGCCGCTGAGTTCAGGATAAACTGAAGCGGGGATAGTCTGTGATGAGGTAGGCCAGTGAGAATGGAGTTGCAGTAGTCCAAACGTGAAATAATGAGGGAGTGAACGAGTTGTTTAGTAGTGTCTGGGGTTAGGAACGTACGTATTTTGGAGATGTTGTGGAGGTGGAGTCTGCATGAGTTTGCCAACGATTGGACATGGGGTTGGAAGGACAGGTTTGAGTCTAGAGTGACACCTAGGACTTTGGCTTGCGGGGTGGGACTGATGGTGGCGTTTTTGGTCATGATGGAGAGGGTGGAGGGGGTGCGGGCTGGGGGGAAGATTAGGAGCTTGGTTTTGGAAAGGTTCAGTTTGAGGAAATGGAGCGACATCCAGTCTGATATGTCGTTCAGCAGGTGGGTGATACGGGCGGAGACTGAAGGGGTGAGGTGAGGGGTGGAGAGGTAAATTTGCGTGTCATTGGCGTAGAGGTGATAGTTGAAGCTGTGGGAGTGTATCAGTTTTCCGAGGGAGGAGGTGTAGATGGAGAAGAGAAGGGGCCCAAGGACAGAGCCTTGGAGGACCCCAACAGAGAGGGGGAGAGAGGGGGAGGTGGTAGCATTATAGGTAACGCTGAAGGAGCATTGGGATAGGTAGGAGGAGAGCCAGGAGAGAGCGGAGTCTGATGCCGAGGGAGTGTAGTTTATTAAGGAGGAAGGGGTGGTCAACTGTGTTGAAGGCCACGGAGAGGTCAAGGAGTAAAAGGATTTTCATTTTAAGTAGGGCGGTTTTGGTGGAGTGTAGGGGACGGAAGGCAGACTGTAGTGTATCGAGGAGGTTGTTGTCAGTAAGGTGGGCACTTAGGCGATTGTAGACTAAGTGCTCAAGGAGCTTGGAAGTAAATGGCAGCAGGGAGATGGGTCTAAGGTTGTTCAGGTCGGTGGGGTCCAGGGAAGGTTTTTTGAGTATGGGGGTGATGTGCGCGTGCTTTAGGGGGAAGGGGAATGCGCCAGTAGAGAGGGAGAGATTGAACATGTGGGTGAGGGAGCATAGGATGGAGGAGGAGGGTGCCCGGAGGAGTGGTGTGGGGACAGGGTCAAGGGGGCAAGAGGTGAGGCGGGCTTCTGAGAAGTCCTTGGTGACCTCCTCAGTGGTGGTAAGGCTGAAGGAGCGGAGTGTTGGGGAGGTAATAGTGTGCGGGATGTTAGATGTGGGTGGTTGCGAGGCCAGAGGAGGGGAGAGTTGGTGGGGTTATGGTGGGAGAGAGGCTAGGTGGGGAGGTAGGTTGAGCATTGGCGATGTCCTTACGGATTGCGTTGATCTTATTTTGGAAGAGATTGGCAATCTCCTGGGAGGTGAGTGAGGTACTGGGTGGGGAGAGAGTAGGTAGTTGAAAGTGGAGAAGAGCCAGCGAGGACTGGAGGAGAGGGTGTTGATGAGGGTTATGAAGTAGGCTTGTTTGGCGGCATGGAGGGAAGAGGTGTAGGTGAGAAAGGCGGATTTGTAGAGGGAGAACGCTCGAGGGGATCTGGTTTTGTGCCATAGTCGCTCCAGCGCACGACTGCATCGTTTAAGATTTTTAGTGTGGTCGTTCTGCCAGGGTTGAAGCGGTCGTGGTCTAATGTTAGGTTAGGGGTGCTAAGGAGTCTAAGGCAGCTGATAGCGAGTTGTGGTACGCAGCAGTGGCCAGGTCAGGTCATGACAGTGGAAGGATACTGTCGTAGAGACGGTCAGCTGCAGAGTGGAGAGGGGCGGGTTCAGGTTGCAGAGGTTACGGCTGGTGATGGTTTGACGATTGGGGGGAGGTGTTAGAGGATGGGGAGATAGAGAACGTAATGAGGTTGTGGTCAGAGAGAGTGAAAGGGGTGTTAGTGAGGTTGTGGGGGGTGCAGAGATGTGAGAAAACGAGGTCCAGGGTGTTCCCGTCGGTGTGGGTGGAGGATTGTGTGCACTGTGTGAGTGCAAAAGAAGAGGGTAGGTGGAGGAGTTGGGATCTAGCCGGGTTGTTGTCATTGATAGGGATATTGAAGTCACCAACGATAATGGTGGGTAGCTCAGAGGAGAGGAAGAAGGGCAGCCAGGCGGAAAAGTCGTCAAGGAAGCGGGATACGGGTCCAGGAGGCTGATAGATTACTGCAATCCTCAGAGGGGTGGGGGAGAAGAGTCGGATGCAGTGGGCCTCGAAGGAGGAGAAGGATAGAGAGGGTTGGTTTGGAAGGACCTGGAAGAAAGACATTCTTAGGAGAGTGCCGCAGGGGAGGTGGAGTCAGTGGCTTGGATCCAGGTTTTGGTGACCGCTAGGAGGTTGATGGAGTGGGAGATAAAGAGGTCATGGATGGCAGTGAGCTTGTTGCAAACCGATCGTCCATTCAGGAGTGCAACCGAGAGTGGAGGGGTGGATGCGAGGAGGGGGGGGGCAAGTATAAGGTTGAGGGGATTACGGCGGTTTGTGGGAGTAGGAGGGTGCCTAGTGGGTGAGTGAGGCGGTGAGGGGCCAGGGTTTGGGGAGATATCCCCAGTGGTGGGGAGGAGAAGGAGGGTGAGAAAGGTGGCATGGGAGCGGGATGTGCAAGAGCGTGAGGGTCTGTTAGTGGTGGCATTTGGGTCGGTGGGAGAGTGGAGTATCAGGAGGAGGTGGTGAGAGCCATAGTGGGGAGAGGGAAATAGTGAGGGTCCGATGTATAGTTGTTTTGGGGGAGTAGGGTGCTAGAGGGAGGGATTTTGTGAATGGAGGAGAGGAGTACGAGGAGGAGTACAGGTGGCATATTAGAAGGGTGAGCGGAGTGCTGATCAGTTGAGGGAGGTGAAAGGTTTCACATCAGGGCGTATAGATGCGGAGAGTCTGTCGTGCAGTGGCGGAGGAGTTCATCTGTGTGAGGAAAAGTGGTGGGCAGCTGGGTCTGCTGCTGGCTAGTCACGGCAGTCTGTGGGTGCTGTAAGCCGGCGTCTGGAGGTGCTGTAGGGCACGGTGTCTGGAGGTGCTGAAAGGCGAAGGGCCCGGCGTCTGGAGGTGCTGAGGGGCACGGCGTCTGGAGGTGCTGAGGGGCACGGCGTCTGGAGGTGCTGAAGGGCACAGCGTCTGGGGGCGCTGTAGGGCCTGGCGTCTGGAGGTGCTGTAAGGCCCGGTGTCTGGAGGTGCTGTAGGGCCCGGGGTCTGTAGGCTGATGTCTGTAGGTGCTGTAGGCTTCTGTGGGTGTTGTGGGCCGGCGCTTGCAGGTGCTGTGGGCCGGCGCTTGTAGGTGTTGTGGGCCGGTGCTTGTGGGTGCTATAGGGCCCGGCGTCAGTGGGAGTGGTAGGGTCCGCGCCTGTGGGTGTTGTAGGGCCTGGCGTCTGTGGATGCTGTAGGCCGTGTGGCAGGCTTGCGTGACGGGGCTGTGCGGTGGCGGGCCACAGGGGGCAGGCCAGGTGCAGGACCGTGGGTGCAGCGGCAGGTAAGTATGGCAAACGTCAGGGTGCAAGCCAGATGCAGGATCGTGGGTGCAGCAGCAGGCAAGTATGGCAGCCTGCCAGGTACAGGTGCGGGCAGGGGTGGACTGACAACTCAGGGGGCCCCCGGGCAATAGGGGATCATGGGGCCCCTGTGTCCTTGCCCAAACAAAAAAGCCTATGAAAAAGGTACCAGGGGCATCTCATGAGGCCCCCTGCTGACCCCGGGCCCTCGGGCAGTGTCCGAGTTTCCAAATGGTCAGTCCGCCCCTGGGTGCAGGTAAGTAGATGCAACAGAGTAAGACAAGCTGGGTCAGTATTAAGCGGGCAGATCAAGTACAAGGGAGCAGGCAAGCGGATGGTCAGGGATAGCCGAGGTCGGTGCAGGCGGAGTTCTTTCTTAGTCAGGCAAATCAGAATACAGGCAACAGGATCAGGTAATATGTGCAAGAACGTTGTAGACCAGAAGGCATTGATTGTACTGTATTGCAGGTTAAAATAGCCCGCCTAGCAGTGACGTGGACTCTACTGCGCATGCGCACCCGCACGCTCCCGCGCATATGCACTCGCACCACCACGATCTGAAGGGACCTGTCGCACTAATCTCTCTTGGATCCTCCAATACTGGAATGAGACGACACACACCCACACTTATTTTTCCTCTTTTTCTTTAGTTTACTTTATATGTGTTATTATATTTTATGATTCTGTGTACCAACACATTACTGGGCAGCTGGCCCCTGCATGGGCTGAGGTCTTCAACCTCTGTTTGGTTGTCCTGCATACAAAAAAAAAGCTATAAAAAGAAGTTTAAAATAATAAAGCTAGGTAACACCTTTGAGGGGAGCACTAGAATAGTCCACACAAATTCAGTTTAGGACCCCCGATATAGTTCAAGTGCATTGTGACACACACAAAAAAAACACTCTCAAAAACTCACGATTTGCATACTTGTTCTGGTCAGTAACTCTGAAAATATCCTTAGCTCCATATAACAAGGTAGGCAGTTATTGTTGCTAGAATGAGAGGTCAGTAACTGCAGCCTCTATGCTTCTCTAAGCACAAGCTTCCTTTGAAGGGAACCAGTTACCACCATTTGTTATTCTGCTTCTCCGCTGTTGAATTGTTAACATATTGCAGATTGATTTCTCATTGATGAGTTAATCTTTTACTTGTATCCTCCCTGTCAGAGGAGATGTGATAGACTGAATGTTAGACTGTAGGGTGGAATTTCCAAAGAGTTGCCAATACTCCACCAGAGTCTTGAATATAAATTACTATTTAATGTACCATTATGCAATCCACCAAGCAGGTGCCTTAATCAAGATACAGACATGAAAATGATAAAGGGACTCTGACTTTCTCCCAATTTTAGTGGATTGCATAATTTCATAATAAAGTTAAAGAAAAATAATGTATTTGGTATTTTACACTTTTACCCTTCCACACATGGTTTTAGTTATTAGCCCTAAGCTCAGAAAGGAGACTGGTCAGCCTCTATGGTGTC
The DNA here is from genome assembly GCF_062004578.1 of Staurois parvus. Classification (NCBI taxonomy): domain Eukaryota; kingdom Metazoa; phylum Chordata; class Amphibia; order Anura; family Ranidae; genus Staurois; species Staurois parvus. The sequence continues at coordinate 9,136,563 of NW_028317855.1, read as the reverse complement.
CTTACAGCTCGACACAGGGCTAACAATTCTGCTCCGACACGGAGAAAATGCACCAAAAAACCCATACTTGTATCCCATAGAATTAAGGCTGCACTGTTATTTACTACAGGTACTTATAGAACACTGACAATTTACACAGCACTTTACATATATTTTGCACATTCACATCAGTCCCTGCCCTCCAGGAGCTTATACTATAAGGTCCCTGATTCATACATACATATACTAGGGCCCATTATATAGAAGCCAATTAACCTACCAGCATGTCTGTAGAGTTTGGAAGGAAACCTATGCAGGCACAAGGAGAACTTCCAAACTCCGGGAAGGTAGTGCCATGGTTGCCATTTGGACGGACAACCCTAGTACTGCTAGGCAGAAGTGCTAGTAACTTAAGCCACTGTGCTGCCGTAATATTACAAATTAATAATGGACATTCAGAAATGCCCATTCCTTATTGGTTCTTGTTAAACTAATGTTGTTTTCTAATAAATTTGCTTGGACATGTTGCAGTTTCCTGACTTTCACAAAGTCTTTGAGAGTCCAGACACATGTTACATGTACTACCATGTTAACATGAGATGTAGTCATTTTGATAACTTATTTGCAGGGTTCGGGCACAAGCCTTCAAACTTCTTGAAGGTTTTTGTTGTAAAGCTGTGGATTTAGGTAGAAGGCATGAAAACCTATGAATACGAGAAGAGGATATTAAGTGGGGATATAATCTACATATAAAAATACATACAGTTGCAAGAAAAAGTATGTGAACTCCTTGGGATTATGTGGAGTTTTGCATGAATTGGGCATAAAATGTGCTTTGAACGTCAGCTAAGTCACAACAATAGAAGAACACAGTCTGCTTTACATAATACTACACAAACATTAGATGTTGCCATGGTTTAATTTCACATAACATGTAAACATTCACAGTGCAGGGAGAAAAAAGTATGCGAGGCCCTAGCTTAATGACTTCTCCCAGAGCTAATTGGAGCCAGGAGTGAGCCAACCTTGACTCCAATCAGTGTGATGATATTGGATGTGTTGCTGACAGCTGTCCTGCCCTTAAAAAACACACACCTGTTTTGGGTTTACTGGTTTCAAGAAGCACTGTCTGATGTGAACCATGCCTCGCAGAAAAGAGCTCTCAGAAGACCTACGATCAAGAATTGTTGACTTGCATGAAGCTGGAAGGGGTTACAAAAGTATCTCCAAAAGCCTTGATGTTCATGTTTCCACGGTAAGACAGACTGTCTACAAATGGAGAAAGTTTAGCACTGTTGCTACTCTCCCTAGGCGTGGTCATCCTGTAAAAATGACTGCAAGAGCACAGTGCAGAATGCTGCATGAGGTAAAGAAGAATCCCAGAGTGTCAGCTAAAGACCTACAGAAATCTCTGGCACATGCTAACATTTTTGTTGACACATCTACAATAAGGAAAACATTAAACAAGAATGGAGTACATGGGAGGACACCACGGAGGAAGCCATTGCTGTCCAAAAAGAATATTGCAGCACGTTTGAAGTTTGCAAAAGAGCACCTGGATGTTCCACAGCACTTCTGGCAAAATATACTGTGGACAGATGAAAGCAAGATTGAGTTGTTTGGGAAGAACACACAACACTATGTGTGGAGAAAAAAAGGCACAGCACATCAACATCAAAACCTCATCCCCACTGTAAAACATGGTGGAGTGAGCATCATGGTTTGGGGCTGCTTTGCTGCCTCAGGGCCTGGACGGATTGTTGTCATTGATGGGAAAATGAATTCCAGAGTTTATCAAGACATTTTGCAGGAAAACGTAAGACCATCTGTCCGCCAACTGAAGCTCCGCAGAGCATGGGTGATGCAACAGGACAATGACCCAAAGCATACAAGTATTTCAACAAAACAATGGCTGTAACAGCACAGAATACGCCTTCTGGAGTGGCCCAGTCAGAGTCCTAACCTCAACCCGAATGAAATGCTGTGGCATGACCTTAAGAGAGCGATTCACACCAGACATCCCAAGAATATTGCTGCACTGAAACAGTTTTGTGAAGAGGAGTGGTCCAAAATTACTCCAGATCATTGTGCAGGTCTGATCTTCAACTACAGGAAATGTTTGGTTGTGGTTATTGCCAAAGGAGGGTCACCCAGTTATTAGGTCCAAAGGTTCACATACTTTTTCCTCCCTGCACTGTGAATGTTTACATGTTATGTGCAAATAAACCATGGCAACATCTAATGTTAGGGTAGTATTATGTTCAGCAGACTGTGTTCTTCTATTGTTGTGACTTAGATGACGTTCAGAGCACATTTTATGCCCAATTCATGCAAAACTCCACGTAATCCCAAGGGGTTCACATACTTTTTCTTGCAACTGTATATAAATACATAAGTGGTCCATCACAGATGACAAGAAGGCACTCTGCGTCTGAAGGAAAAAGAGATTTAAACTTCACATACAGAAAGGCTTCTTCACAATATGTGCTGTGAAAATGTGGAACTCAGCGGATTGAAAAAGTAGATAAGAAAGAGCATTCCTAAAAGCACAAAATATAACTGCATATTAATTTTTGGAGGTAATATCACTAGGAGTAGTTGATCCAGGAAATATCCAATTGCCTTATGTGGGATCAGGAAGAATTTTTCCGCTCACTAGAGTGATCATGCTTTATTGTTTTTGCTTTTTGCTTTCCTCTGCATCAACTTTGGGTATAGGGCAGTGTAAATGGGGCTTTTCTATTTGTGTGTGTTTTTTTAATTTGTTGAGCTAGATGGACTGGTGTCTTTTTCACCCTGACTAACTATGTAACTGCAACACAAATGGAAGAGCTAAAGCCAGTGTTTGCATGGTATCAGTCTGCTCACAGCAGTGTTATTTCATACCCATGCATTGTTATATTATTCATGTTCCATTGGGCCATGTTCTAATAGTCACAGTATGGGTCCATTACCAGTTCATAGTATGGATTCACTAGCACGTGTTTCAGACATGTATTTTTGTGTGATATGCTTTTAAAATGTTTGTAACTAATGTTAGATGGAGTGGTACATGTTTTAGAAAGTACTAAGAAACCAACATTGCTATATGAAACCATGCTGCTCTTTCATGATGCATTTAGATGTTTTCTAAAAGTCAATATTTTATTAATTTGGTTCTGTTTGTTTGCTGTATGTATGAGTAGCTTAATGTTTTAGGATATGAACCCATTTAACTATTCACTAACTAATGCATGCCATGCATATTTGTGTGTGTTTTAAAATGCATTATCCATTCTTCCTTATGGAATATGCACTTTAATCAAATTGCTGCATAACGTGTTCACACACAGATTTATGATATACCAATCCCCTTTCCATCGGTATATAGACTGTTCCACTGAACAACAAAGAACATTTCAATGCGTTTGTACTGTATTTTAAAGAATAATGTATACATGTTTAAATTCAGTGTATATTCAATGTTGATTAATTGTTTTACCTTATGACAGTGGTTTGGTATTTGCATGCTGATAATTCATGATCATTTGATACTAATAAATTACTTATTTAAAAACAATGTAGGCATGTTAAATGTAGTCATGTTAAGTATAGCATTATCATACAAAGTTCACCCAGCTGCCTGGGCACTCAACACTTTACTGCTCCGTTAGTGTGCATAAGTATGTTGTTTTGGCAGTGATGTAAAGTATGGGTTTCAGCATTCATTTGGAACTCTGATCCGCATTCTTTTATTCTAGAGATAGTTAAAATGAATTGCTTATGTGCAGTATTAGGAGTGCTATAGAAGGCCTTTGCGTAGCAAAGGTTCGTGCTCAGCTGAAGGTCTCTAAATGGGCCATTTAAGTATGAAAAATGTCTGTTGACATCTGTAAATGTCCTTATATGAATCTGTGTCAGATTTGTACAGCGCTGAAGCGGTTTAACATGAACAAATCATAGTTACAGTATGTTCTAAAAGTATTTTAAGGTCTTTAAGGACAATCTGTATTCTAAACATTAAGGGCTCTTTGAAGCCATGGGCTAGTCCTCAAGGCCCAATGCTTAGAAACACAATCATGGAAGCAGAAAGCAACCACCATAATTTACAATGTACCTTTTAGTTATTTTCTCTCAATTGCAAAAAAAAAGTGCTTAAATAACATGTTATTTTTATATGAGATATTTGTAAAGCCATAGGAATACTACTGAAACAGATTTATTACCAACTATCAAATAGGTAAATGTGAAATAAATAAATGTTGATGTAGGTTAACATTCTCAGTCTCTAGGCAGTCATTCCAAAGTATAATGTGGAGCAAACAATTCATCATAGTTTCAGAACTTTAGTTTCAGCTTGTACTGTTCAGTGTGTGCTACATAATTAAACAGAAACGTCTGAAGTATGTAAGTAAAAAACAACTGCTGCTGAATTTTTAGTCATACTGAAATCTTTACACAGGGTCATTAGTTAAATGAGAAGTATGAATTTAAAAAAACAAACAAAAAAAACCCAAAACTTTATACTCACTTAGGTGGCTGTGACATTGATTCGATGCTTCATCTGTCCCCCGCCACCTCTAAGACTGAGAACTGAGTGATCAAAGACCGCTGATGGCTCAGTTTTCTCCTCCGCTCTAAAAAGAGAGCGGTGACTGTCAGTCACTGGTTCTCTGCTCTACACGCTGGACTGTGGAGGGGGTGGCACACTTAGAGGCTGAGCCAGCTGCAGGTCCAGATGTCTGAGTGGATCCCAGCCATACTGTATGGTTGGGAACTTTTTAGAGCCTGGATGAACTGCACTCTTGTAATCCCAGAGAAGTATAGCCAAAATAGCTTTAGCTATATCTCGCCTTTAAATGATGGCCCTGTGAATTTTAGTTAGAATCTAATAGAAGGACCAACATCAGGCTGTGGCCCAGATGCAAACTTGACAACTATAAATTCCATGACCCTCATCAGGGGTGGACTGACAACTCATGGAGCCCCTGTGTCCTTGCTCACACTCAAACCACACCCAAAAAAGCATATGAAAGGTACCAGGGGCATCTCATGGGGCCCCCTACTGACCCCAGGCCCTCGGCAGTGCCCAAATGCTCGAATGGTCAGTCCGCCCCTGACCCTCACTTTCTTTTGTCGTTTCTTCAGTCTACTCTGAAGTAAAGAATATCTTATGTAATAAACCACCAACCTCTTCTTGGGGCTAAATGCTGTAAATTTATAACATGTTAAGTGATTACAGAAAACACTGCAGCTGTATATCAAGCACGCAGTAGTGCCACAATTTACATTTTAAAGTGCTTGCTGGCCTTCAGTTCATCTCTAGAGCCCAATTATTTTAGAAAGACTGTATTTGCAGAGGCTCATTGGGTTCCTCCAGCAATGGATTGAAGATGTGAACAGGTACTGTATAAGATGGGGGTCCTTTACAGATGGAGCATCAATGTAACTGTTGGCCCCTATCCACTCTTCTCATCCTGTTTGTACAGATCAGATATGAAGACTTCCTTGGTTTTTCTTTTGCCCATTTTTTAAAACTAAAAAGCATGCTCCACCTGTTAGAACAACTTTGAAACTTGTATTTACACAATGAATAGGCAAAGGACCCCCTACCTGTGTCACGGAGAGAGGTCAGGTTCAGAGACCAGTAGCTATAGCAGCAGACCAACCAACGGGATAGGTAAACAAGCAGGTCACCCTGGGAGATGACGCAGGCTCACCTGAGGTGTGAGGTCTAAGCACTAACCAGTATTCACCAGAGCTCCTGATGGTGGAGATGGATTTTGCTGCATGTTAGTACCAGGTCGCAGTTCTCAGAATCACCCCACCAGGAAGTGAGCAAGCCAGGATCCAGTAACTGATATGGCAGGTAGGGATCTAGCAGAAGTGTAGTCAGAAAACAAGCCAAGGGTTGGTAACAAGCGGTAGCAGGTTGGGATGAGGCAGAATTGTAGTCAAGGAACAAGCCAAAGATCGTAAGTGAAGGTATGGATGGCAGCAGGAGAGAAAGCGAGATACTGGCTGGAGAAGGCACAATGATCTGGTAAACAGGAAGTGCAGAGACATTGCTTAAATCAGGAAGTTCATGGGAGGAGCAAGGAGTTAACAGTTCATCAGAAAACAAGGCAGGATTGTCCTATAGATCAGGCAGAATGTTGTTCAGCATCCCAGGTAGCTCAGTGAGAAGAGTTACTTCCTGACACAGTAGAGGTCCCAGGTTCAAATCCAGGCCCTGACAACCTGTTCTCTAAACCATAAATTATTTTGCTTTGAACTATTATCAATAAAACAACCCCTATTCACAATTTCATTAAAATATAGTGTAAACAAAGATAACATTATATAATTGTGTGCCCGTTTTTACTTTTATTGGTTACCCAGTCAAGGATTAAATTATGAAGGCCCTTATACTTGAAGGATGCTACAATAGTTTTTTTTTAAAGCTAAATGTTTCCTACAAGAAATATGAGGGCCACCATTGCTAACTTAATAATAATAATATTAATAATGCTCATTGATCCTGAACCAGTATACATATCGGGAAAGTCAAGAGTGTTTATCTACATGCCTGATCGTGGTCATCATTAGTTGAACTGGATCATTTACAAGACAGCCTAGGAAAAATCTTAGGGCTAAAGTGGTTTTCAGGCGGCCCACAAATTCCACATTCCTGCAGTAAACCTGGGGTGTCATAATTAATAATAATGGGGCAGGCCATGACAATATAGATAGTGCCAGTGAGGTGGCACCTCTGAGATGATTGCTATCCTTATGAAGTATGTTAAGGGACAATGCCAGTGTGCCAAAAATAGAATATTTGCAAATGCAACATTGGGTACACTGAGAGGCTGGCTATGGGGTGGACCACAGGAGGTGCCAATGGGTCTGCTTGATAATATAGTGATCTAAAACTGAGTGGTATCAGGCTGAACTGGAAAAAGGAATGTGATACAATAAAACAGAAGAAGCTGGACATTTCAATGTTAAGAAAAAAAGTGGAAATGGATCTTGTGGTCCAAGCTGAATCTAGCTATTATGATGTGGGATTGCCACGTAGAGACAGAAGAAAAAATGTAAAGGGAAAAAAAGCACAGTAAAGTTCAAGATAGTTACAGTGTAGAAACAGAAAATAGAAGAAAAGAAGGAGAATGCTAGTAAGGCAAGAGATAATTAAAAAAAATAAGCCTCCTTCCCTCAAAGCACCCTAAAGGTAAGTGTTTCTTTTAAATACATGTGCCTCTCCTATTCCTTTTCAAAGCAAAGCTGCTACTTACCTTAATATGACTCTGAGCTTGACAGCCAGACAGCGAGCATTTGCCGAATGGAAAGTCATGCATGGCAACCTCCAGATCTCTCTCAAGAAATGGGCTCTTTAATGAAAATTGCTTCAACATATCTGCATACTGCTTAGATTTGCCAAGAAAAGTACACTGGAGGAACCTTTAACACTTTCATACCAGTCCCTTCCTCCCATCACATCATCGTTAATGCTCAGAAAACAGAACATAATCTGCAGAGTTCCTGCTACATAGAAAAGATAAGACTGTATCATGTCACTGAATGACAAATATGCGTACATTTACCACAGTGAGAACGGAAGGCAAGGAAAGCTGTAAATAAGCAACTTACACTTAAAACCTTTATTATTTTCTTTATTTAGTCTTATACTGAAATAATAGCTCTAAAATTGTTCTTCTACCTTAAATGTATGCAGGAATACTTAATATGAAAAAATGGTTTGATGTGGTTTCCTCCCACACTGCAAAGACATGCTTGTAGGTTAATTGGCTCCTGTCTAAATTGGCCTTAGTATGTCTACGTATGAATGTGAGTTAGGAACTTTACATTGTATACTCCTTGAGGGTACGGACTGAATTGAATGTACAATATATATGTAAAGCACTGCGTAAAATTGATGGCACTATATTAGTACCTGTGATAAATAAATGTATATCTGCACATTATAACGGTATGCATGAGCATATATTGTAGATGCTGGTTAATGTGTGTATGCGGGGGTATTGTCTGATTTTTATATTTCATTAACTTTTATTATTCCTTTCACATTTTACAATTTAACGTTTTTTGTTTTGTTTTTTTCATTTTACTTTACTGTTGCCATCAGCGAGTGTGTGATTTAGATACATGAGGATCTAAATAGACCCCTGGGCCCTGATTCACTAAGATGTGAGTGTAATAGCAGAGACTGACCATTCAGGCAGACTCCGGTCAATCAATCAGTGGTCTGACCAGCGTCTAGCAAGCTCATTAACGAGCGTCTACTGACTACTTTGCCATTAGTGAATTAGGTATCCTGTCTGGCACATTTTTAGGTGCAATACCGGATATATTCGCTAGATGGCGCACAAGCGCGGGCTTTATTAACATTGGCGTTTTTCTGATAGAAAATTCTAATACAGCTGTACTATTACATTCTGAAAATTCTCTTTTGCTATTTTTTTTTTTTTGCTGTTTCTCCAAAATGATCAGGAAAGTATTGCATTTACTAATGAATGTCATACATTCTATTTTCAAATGTTAAACATTTTCACACTTATATCTCAAATAATTTATATACTTCTAATTTCCCAATATAGTTATATATCTTCATTCTCTTTAATCACATAACTATTCTATGTTAAAGACAAGTGCAGCGCTATAAATGCATGTGATCAATAATGAACGCATGTAAAAACCAAAAAGTGTAAAGAATTGCAATAATGATGTAAACTGGTAAATCGTGCTAAAATAAGTTCATATAATTATTCCTGAATAATGGAATGTCCTTGGTGTGAGAGTACCAACTCAGAGAGTGCCTATGAATGGCACATGTGTTCTCTCCGTGACGGACAGTAGTGCATGAACTCGTGAAAGGTAAACCACCCTTGGGACTGGTCTACACTCACCAGAACAAAAGTATTAATGTGCATGGGTTATACACATCGCACATCTGGGGGTGCAGCGGTATGCTGGCAGCTATGGGTTAGTCATCCAGCTCCATCCATCCATCCATCCATCAGGGTGGGTGCCCAAATGGTCCTGGGGAGGAATTAGCTCAGCCACAGGAGCCAGAAAGGTGCTCAATAGTGTAGTACACTGTCACAGGGGTGGATGACCTTTCACGAGTTCATGCACTACTGTTCGTGGTTATATTTATCTTGTGTAAGACCATTTTACTAGTCTATATCATTTGACCAGCGCTCGCTTTATCATTTTTAAACAATGTAACTATTCTACATTATAACTCAAACTGTGTTTCCCACAGTGGTTTAGTGGTTAGAGCTCAGAACTTACAGCACTTGGGTCATGGGTTCTAATCCCAGTCTTGGCAACATCCCAAAAAAATGGAGATCAATTTTCTGGGTTGTGGCAGGAATATTGATCAATCAATTATGATTTTGCCTAATGACTAGAAAGTGGATGAATGTTACTTGCGTACTGTTCTTCTGCCAATTAGGTCATGTGCAAGTTTCATGCCGTGTATATTTCATTGTAACTTTTTTCTCTTTTAAATCTGTCTCCTTATACAACTTGACCCCCTCCCCCACCCCATCATCACCTGTCCCATATGCAAATCTATGGATCACCGCCCCACTCTTTAACTATCTATTTACTGATCAAGTGAATGTGTCTCATTTTCTATCAGCTACAGCTCAGATCTCACATTATTATACAATTGCTGATTGTATCTCACCACTAGTCTGATTCAATTCACATTTCCTGGTCAGTCCTGTTCCCTGACCTCTAATAACCTTTAGGGCCAGTTCACACTACATGTGTTTCAGTTGCTTTTTCAGCATCACAAACGCACAGAAAGAAGGTTATATGGTTGTCAATGTCATAGTTCACATCAGCGCTTGCATTTTCAATGCATTGCAGGTGCTGTAAACAAAGTTGACCACGCTGCATTGTTTCTGCACAGAACTGTACTGGAACACATTGAAACGTCCTTGAATGTACTAAAACGCACATGTCCCTAACTACATTGAATACAAAGAAAATAGAAAAAAATAAGTGGAAGGGATACAAAAATGCAATGTAAACATGTCCAAAACGCATCCAAAATGTACTGGAACACACTAAACATGCATGCCAAAAGGGCATGAAAAAAACCCATCAGGAACACATCTAGACTGTTTCTATAGTGTGAACCAGCCCTTAGGACTTGTTCACACCATTGGTGGTGCAGAAACGCATGCAAGAACACACATTTTCCAGCACAGCAAAGAAATGCAATGCCCTGTGTAGATGTGCGCAGGTACCATGATGAAAACGTTGTTGCACCTACACACGTCTATTAAAAACAGCCCCATTCACAGCCACAAATACGCATGGCACCACACTACTGTGCGGTTAGGTGCGACACACTTGGAAAATAACATAAAAATAAGCCAACATGGCTAAAACATATCTTGAAAATATGGGGACTCTGATATCCGGCGACAGTCCGTTCACGAACGAGAAGCAATTCTGCACCCCTAAAACCAACATAGAGGAAAGGGATGGTCAAATTGCTGTGCTGCTTCCAAACCACCTCTGGCATGCCAGGGTCATTATGCAGGTCCTCGATGCCAGTTCTTGCCTGCGGCCACAAAATATCCACTGGCCACAAGTGAAGGTGAGTGGAGGACGTGAAGGTGGATTTCTACCAGCTTCAACCGCAAGCAGTACCACTCCTGAAAAATGAGAGCAAATAATCATTGACACGTCATCATGACAGTCAATTCTCAGTGCAGGCTATCTAGAGTGTCTTTCCTTTTTAACCATTTCAAGAGTTTAAGGAAACATTCTTGGAGCATCTACTGTGTTTGGAAAGGCCAAAGGTCCCCCCCTCCCCCAGGCACACTAATGCTTATGCAGGCCATAGACGGGGAGAAAAACAGCCGATTTTTCTTTTAAAAAATGAAAAATCGGTTGTTCAAGCGGCCGACGTTACCAGCAATGGTAAAAAAAAAAATCGGCCGATTTTCATCCCGTCTACAGCCGGCAAAAAGTGTCCCTGCAGAGAGATCCGCTATTTCTTTGACAGTTCTTTGACATTTATAGCGGTTGCAACAATGTATTTGTATCCATTTCGGATACAGATGTTTTTATTCGGAAACAAATAGATACAATGTTGCAACCGCTGTAAATGTCAAGGAACTGTCAAAGAAATAGCGGAGCTCTCTGCAGGGACACTTTTTGCCATACTGGAATTCCTCTCATTTTTCATCCTTCTTCTTCCTCTTCTTCTTCCTCTTCTTCTTCATCATCATCCTCTTCTTCCTCTTCATCATCTTCTTCTTCTTCTTCTTCATCATCATCCTCTTCATCATCTTCATCATCATCATCCTCTTCTTCTTTTTCTTCTTTTTGTCTTCCTCTTGCAGGTCACTGCTCATGTGCAGATTTTTTATCAGTAAAAAAATCGGCCGATTTGCCCATCATTGCCGCGAAAATCGGCCGATCGGCAAATTCGGCCGTTTTTTTCCAACTTTACCGAAAAAAAAAATCTGCCAAAATACCGAAAAACGGCCGAACAAATAGCCCACCAACGATCCGAAAATCGGCCGATTTTATTTTCGGCCGAAAAATCGGCCGATTTTCGACCCATCTATGGCCTGCATAAGATATGGTGTGGCCCTAGGGTCAATGTGTGTTTAGAATACTTCCAAAATGCACATACAAAAACACTCCATCCAAATGCATGTTGCATTTCTATAGCATGTTAAACAGAAGAAAAATGCACTTACATAATGTTAACATGCGCAAGTAAAAATAGACAAAATCCACATCCTTTTATTCTGGCTTCACATACATGCATTGTGGTCTAACACCGCACTCCTGGGCAAATCACATGCAATTTGTGTGCGTTGCAATTAGAGACAAACATTTTGCACACCTCAAATTGCACCGCATCCGGGCCAAAAATGTGCAGGACCCTTTTTCAGGGTATGCACATGGGTGTGAATAGGCATGCCATCCAATTTGGCAAATCGCAATACGCTTTGTGTACCAATATTGGTGTGTTGGTAACTTCACCTAGAAAGCCGCAGCAGGTGGCATGAAGGGGTTGCGGTTGGATGCGGTGCAGCGCTTGCACAGAAAACACTGCAAATTTCACATCGCATCTGTGTGACACCAGAATGTGCCAATATGTGGCTTGACAAAGCACAGTGGTCAGTGCAGATTATTTTCAATCCATGTTTTTTTACACTTTTCATTCACTGGTTTAACTCAGGTGATCATTAATCACAATTATCTCCGGAGATCACATGCAGCCCCTCAACCATCTACACATATCTCTGGAAATCTATACAGATCTCCTTGAAAAAATGTCTCCTCTCCTCTTCGGAAAACAATTGTCCTCCACCTCAAACAGGGGGACAGAGAAGACTTCTCCTTGATAACTAAAATCAGATGAATTATCTGTGCTTAATAAACATACACCAATACTGCAAATGCATTGTACTGTCCAAGGCATTGCACACTAGAAATGTCAAATGTGTTAGTGTGTACAGTGCATGAGTGTAAAATGCTTTAGTGCACACTGCAGTGTACAACGCATTGCACACTGTAATACTCTGTACAAAGTAATACCGTGTACACCCACACATTGTAGACTGTAATGCACTGTACACTGTCATGCAGGATGGAGCAACGCATTGCACACTGTGATACCGTGTACACCCACACATTGTAGACTGTAATGCACTGTACACTGTCATGCAGGATGGAGCAACGCATTGCACACTGTGATACCGTGTACACCCACACATTGTAGACTGTAATGCACTGTACACTGTCATGCAGGCTGGAGCTACGCATTGCACACTGTGATACCGTGTACACCCACACATTGTAGACTGTAATGCACTGTACTCTGTCATGCAGGATGGAGCAACGCATTGCACACTGTGATACCGTGTACACCCACACATTGTAGAATGTAATGCATTATACGCAGTATACATGTCCAGATATTCAAAGATTAGCCATGAAGGCCTAGCTGGTTACCTATTTGGCGACCGCAGATAGCCGAATAACGCTACACTGCATCCAGGCAGCTCTGGGAGGGTGTCATATGACATCCTGGCAGAACGCGCTCTCCGTGATTGCTGTGTCCTAAGGACACAGCTGATCACGTGATGTGGTAAAGACCAATCACAGCGGCTTTTTACCATGTGATCAGCCATGTCCAATGACACGCTGATCACCGGGAAATGCATTTGCCGGGTCTTGGCTGCACTTTCATCACGCTGTCAGAATGTGTGGAAAGTACTGCCGAGAACCAGCAGTTATCAAAGCAGGGGTCGGCCCCGATGATCAGTGCCCACCAGTGCCACCCAACAGTTCTGCCCACCTGTGGCCAGCAGTGCCGCCTCATCAACGCACATCAGTGTTGCTAAATTACCAGTTTACCAAATGTTATAATATAAACAGCCTTTTATTCATTATGAGCTATTTTGTGGTTTATCGAGCAAAAAGTAAAACTCACAGCAGCAAGTCAATACCACCCAAAGAAAGCTCTATTTGTCTGAAAAAACTGATACAAATTTAAGATGGGTACAATGTGGCATGACCGCACAATTGTCATTCAAAGGGTAACAGTGCAGAAAGATGAAAATTGGCCAGGACAGGAAGGGGGTAGGAGTACCCAGTAGGCAAGTGGTTAATATAATTGACCCATCAATACCCAGGAGCTAATGTACAGATAAGTAGCATGTGCACCAAGTGAGATTCTGCTAGGCCCCACCCACAAAATTGCAATTACTTGTCCCTCACATGTTATAAACATATTTGCAATGGCCACAGTTACTTTACATATAAGGATCATCTCCTCAGTTGAGAACTGTGCTCTCGCCATGTCCAAATGCCAATAAAGTTATCAAAATTTTCAACCAACACAAAACCTCCAACCACTTCTCATCCACTTACACTCCCCACAACCACTTCCGGGTGCGTGCGCACCAGATGACAGACTTCCAGGAGGATAGCTGCTCGTGCGCCATGGGGGACACCTGTTTGGCGTTTATTTGTGCACGATCGCGCATATCTATGCACGATCGCTCATTTCTATGCACGGCTATGATAGCTTTCGCGAATGTGTGTTTTAGTGATTTTTTTTCTTTTTAAACCTTGGCTAATATATCTTTGTTGCCAAAGGCCAAAAATCAACATACAGTGGGGACTATTTTATTACTGTAAATCAAATTGTAGAAAACCTGTAGCTGGCTGCACAGTGAATGTGACATATTCATTAGTACATAATATTGTGGTGCAAGCAGGTTTTTTATTTTTTTGTTTGGTTTTGAAAAAGCCAGTTTGCACCCACTTGCATATTCACGCTCTTACAAGCTACATTTGAGCAGATTATATAAGTATACAAATTAACTATTAAGGTTGTTCATATATTGAACATAAAATAAACACAAAAACATCGGTCAGACATTTATTGATCAAATATATCTTCATTTATTTGGTCAGCAGGAACAAGTAGGTACAGTCAATATCTTGGTGAGTCACAAAAATAGGATTGATGTGGCAAAAAGAAAACACTCCTGCTCATAAAAGCTTACAATCTAAAGATACTTCTAATGAACTGTGTGTGCTCAGGTTATAGCAGGAAACAAAGGGGAAGATGAATCAAGTAACATTTTCGTGCACATAAGGTTTACTTACACAATCATTTAGTATAAAGATCCATTCACAAAAAAGTCTACACATCAAAATATAAAGAAAACAAGACATATGTGAAAAACCCCTCCCACCTCTACAAACCCCCTACACATACATTTGTCAGCAGGTTTGTAAGAAAAATGCATTTGAGTCTAAATAAGCAAGCAAAATTAAAACAAGAGCAGATTTTAAACAAAACGATTGACATGTGTGAGGCTTTCAATGCAAAGAGAAAAAACACAATCATTGTGCAATAACACACAAACACACTTTACAAGGCCAAAAATATGCAAACATTTCCAGCCCACTTCCAAACACAGCCTGAGTGGTGTCTGGGGCAATTCAGCACAAAATCTCTTCCTCCCCCAAACCACACCATGCAAGGACTTCGTCACAAACCACCCGGCCTAGTAACAGGCCAAAGCACTCCCTACTGCACATCTTTATATAAGCTAGGTTGTATTTGGAGCGTGCCAAACAAGGCCCCACACCCAATGAAGCCACACCCACCACTGACCTTAGTTTGGTCAGTGAAAGTGTTTTCACCTGATGAATCCGCTTCCTACCTGCATTAACCCTTGGTATACAGGCCCCACAAATCAGAAAGATATATACAGTGAAATGTACGTGTGCAGCATACAACAGAACATTGAGCAGGGATGTGAAAGGGAACCCCAATTGGAACCTTTATTGCTACTATGGTCACAATTCCCTCCAGATTCTCGCATGAGTTAAGACAGTCACATGACCACATCTTGTATGCAATACTGAAAATGACAAATCGATTTGACTAGTATGGTGAATTTCCCATCAATTGGTAAAACACTCCAGAAATCAAACATCACCAAACATTACACTCTGGGCAAAGCTGATTTACAAATCATGCAACTTACAGTAAAGTTGACCATTTCAATGCAATTTTCAAGACATCTGACACAGATCTCTATGCAAATTGCCACTAAAGTAGTACATGTACTACTATAGAAATCAGTGTTTGAAACGCACCCATGTGGTCACTCTAATAGCAGACAATAGGGTGCGACTTTGCAGACGATTTACAGCTTGCATGTTGTGCAAATCACATGCCAAGTCCCACTCAATGAGCACGCTATTGGAGCGTTCATATTGTTGTGGTTCAAACTTGGTAGGAGCCGCAAGTAATAATAGAGTAATGAATACACTACTTTTCATGCAATTTGCTGAGAGATCGATGTCGAATGTCTTGCAAATTGCACTTGAAATCACCATGTACCCCGACTTTGAAATCATGCAACTTCTATGCAAGTCACATGATGTGACTGTGGTGTCAATAACACCACTTAGAAATCTGCTTTAATGTGACCGGGTAGCCCCCAGTAACATTGTTTGCGATTGCCATGCAATTGGCATGACAGGCGACTTGCAAATCGTAGACCAAGTCGCACCCTATTGGCCACTGTAGGCTCTGTTCACATCCAATTGGATTGTGAACTCGTGCAACTTCACTGTAAGTTGGACAATTGCCGCATCGGATTAGATGTGACAGTGGTGTTGGCCCCCAGTAACATTGGGTGCAATTTGCCATGCAAAGAGCAAGCTGCTGGCCATGCCAATCACATGACAAGTCACATCCAGGGTGTGCAATTTCAGGTGCGATTTGTGCATTGACATCGTACCTGATATTGGATATAATGAATGTGAGTGTATTAACATACACCATTTGTTGCAGCGAGAGTTCAAAGGTATTTGAGAATTGTGGCCATTTATTAGCAATTTAACATCTAGACTCAAATAGAAATCGCAATGCTACACACAATTGAAAACACAACTAGTTAGTAATTCTCTAGAAAACACAGTAAAATTGGCAACTTAAAGAGTAATTTTCAATTGCATATAGTGTGAGCGAAGCAGGAAAATCAACAAAGGAAATAAATCTTTGAAGGCGTGCGGTACCTGCCTGCTGGGATAAGGGTCTGCTATGCATTTGGGGGAAAAATGCACGCCAGGATTTGTGACAAGTTTGATGTGTGGATTCACCAACCAAGTCTTTTCTCTCTCGTTCACTCTTCTGAATGTCTCTCTTTATCACTCTTCAGTATGTATCTCTTGCTCACTCTTCTTTGTCTCACTGGCTCGCTCTTCTCTCTCGCTCACTCTTCTGAATGTCTCTCTTTATCACTCTTCATATGTATCTCTCGCTCACTCTTCTTCGTCTCACTCTTCTCTCTCTCTGTCAGCTCTTTGCTTGCCAAATCCTTCACAAAAGTGGGTGGAGTGTAAACCATCATTATCAAATCTATTAGTGATTCAGGCCCTTATCTTATCCCATTGTATGACATTCACATAAGGTGCAGCTTTGAAGGTGTTTCAACAGACAAGGCCTCATTCTAATTCACATTTTAGGGATCATTTAGACAGAATGCAAAGATGTTGCCAGAACATGTATGTGAAGACAGCCACACACGGAGATCATGCTACTACCTCGCCGGGGTTGGGATTCGAACCGATAACCCTAGAGTTGTGAGGCAGCAGTGCTAACCACTAACCCACGGAGCTACATTGCTAACCCAGCCTGTATTTCTGTGCTGTGAATCAATCCTAGGTCCCTGGGCATGGTCAGTTTAACTAGCCAGATATCTCCAATGTGACACAAATGTTGTGCTATGTTGCCAATTCAGATGTATGTTGGTTCTATGTATCCCAATACAAAGGATTGCAATACTAATACAGGCGTACCTCGGTTTACCAACGCCTCAGGGAACGTCATATTTGGGGTACAAATGTCAAACCATTTCAGTTAATTGGTCTGTTTACAAATGTTTGAATAATTTGGTATGGGCATGTGGCCTGGTATGGTTCAGGAGGGGGGGAGGCACTCGCTCGTCGTCGTCCCCCCCTTTCCTGACCTGCCGGGCTGCATGCTCGGATAAGTATGTGTTATGGATTTAGGGGGGTACCCCATGCTGTTTTTTATTTAATTTCAGCGTGGAGTTACCCCTTAACATCCATACGAGACCCGAAGGGCTTAGTATGGATGGGAGGGGGGACCCCACGCCAGTTATTTAAAGAACTGTTTATAAATCACTGCAATACTTTGACATTCAACTGTCAGTGGGGAAATCCGCCGACAGCTGAAACATGAGCGCTGCATTGGTTTTCATTACTAAAATGCTGCATGAGTTGATAACATAACTCATGCGGGATTGTAGGAGCGACAGCCATGAGTTAATGTTTCATCTGTCAGCGGGGTTCCCCACTGACAGCTGAATGTAAAATAATTCCCTTTATTGCATAAATAATAAAAAAAAAGCGTGGGGTCCCCCCTCCCATCTGTACCAAGCCCTTCGGATCTGGTATGGATATTAAGGGGGAACTCCACGCTGGAATTAAAAAAAAAACCAGCGTGGGTCCCCCTCAATATCCATACCAGACCCTTATCCGAGCATGCAGCCCGGCAGGTCAGGAAAGGGGGGGGACGAGCGAGCGCCCCCCCCCCTCCTGAACCATACCAGGCCACATGCCCTCAACATGGGGGGGGTGCTTTGGGGCAGGGGGGGCTCCCCCCCCAAAGCACCTTGTCCCCATGTTGATGAGGACAAGGGCCTCTTCCCCACAACCCTGGCCGGTGGTTGTGGGGGTCTTCGGGCGGGGGGCTTATCAGATCCCCCCAGCGCCCCCAGATCCCGGTCCCCCCCCCTACGTGAATGATTCCGCGGTACACGATCCGCAGACTCATTCACAAAAAAACTAAGTGTGGTGTAAAAAAAACACAGTACAGGGTCTTTGACAAGTCCTTTATTAAAACAATGTCCCCCGAAGTAGATCCAACGTCAATCGCGGCGGCGGCGACCCGAAAAAAGGAAAAAAAAAAAAAGGTTCCGCTCCCGTCCGAGGCTTCCAGCCTAGTGAAGAAAAGCCTAGCTGACAGTTCTTATATAGGTATGGGCGGGGCCAGCCGGGAACAGCAAGCATGTGACATGGGGCGGGTCACTGGGATGATGTCCCCGGCTGGCCCCGCCCATACCTATATAAGAACTGTCAGCTAGGCTTTTCTTCACTAGGCTGGAAGCCTCGGACGGGAGTGGAAC
Organism: Staurois parvus; assembly: GCF_062004578.1. Taxonomy (NCBI): domain Eukaryota; kingdom Metazoa; phylum Chordata; class Amphibia; order Anura; family Ranidae; genus Staurois; species Staurois parvus. The sequence goes on along the minus strand of NW_028317855.1, from coordinate 9,117,880 downwards.
CTTTTTTTTTTTTCCTTTTTTCGGGTCGCCGCCGCCGCGATTGACGTTGGATCTACTTCGGGGGACATTGTTTTAATAAAGGACTTGTCAAAGACCCTGTACTGTGTTTTTTTTACACCACACTTAGTTTTTTTGTGAATGAGTCTGTGGACCGTGTACCGCAGAATCATTCACGTAGGGGGGGGGACCGGGATCTGGGGGCCCCCTTGTTAAAGGGGGCTTCCAGATTCTGATAAGCCCCCCGCCCGCAGACCCCCACAACCACCGGCCAGGGTTGTGGGGAAGAGGCCCTTGTCCTCATCAACATGGGGACAAGGTGCTTTGGGGGGGGGAGCCCCCCTGCCCCAAAGCACCCCCCCATGTTGAGGGCATGTGGCCTGGTATGGTTCAGGAGGGGGGGGGCGCTCGCTCGTCCCCCCCCCCTTTCCTGACCTGCCGGGCTGCATGCTCGGATAAAGGTCTGGTATGGATATTGAGGGGGACCCACGCTGTTTTTTTTTTAAATTTCAGCATGGAGTTCCCCCTTAATATCCATACCAGACCCGAAGGGCTTGGTATGGATGAGAGGGGGGACCCACGCTGTTTTTTTTTTTTTTTTTTATTGCGGACCTTTATTTTTACATTCAGCTTTCAAAATAAATTTTATCTAGACCTTCAAAATAAGTAAAATCATAACAGAAATAATTATAAAGGATAAGAAACAAAAATATAATCACTAAAACGAAGGAAATCTAATTAGATTACATGAAGATATGCTTAATGCTGTTTATTAAACACAGTAGTCGCGACCGAGTGCCGGCTGTCAGAGGAATCCACAATCAGATTCACTATTAGTCAGTGGCTAAAAAGCAAACGCCCATGGCAGAGGACTAAAATGTGTTCTGCACATGCTCAGTTCTATCTGCCAAAGACACTGCACGGGCATCTAGATTTTTACTGTGTCGATTTCCTTGAGAAAAACGATTTTTAACACATTCTTAATTTTTTTGGAAATAGCAGATATTGTTTAAAGTGAAGTCCTGATATTTGGCAAAGCAAATTTCTAAGTGAACATGTCTCTACAGTGATTTTTCATGGTGTTAGACGTGCTTCTTAGCAAGTCTGCTTTTGTGAGTCTGATTCCGGGCGTGTGTCTTTTTGTGAATTAGATTGGGCGTCTGCTTATGGGCTCTGCTCAATAGTGAATTAGGTTGCAGGGTCAAAAATGGACGGACGCCCATGAAAATTGGGCTTAAGCCCATAAATATGCGCCCACGCCCAATAGTGAATCAGGGCCCTGGTGTCTCCATTGGAGAGAGGAGAAAGAAATTGGGAAAGCGGAAATCAAAATCTGCTCCTCACCTGGTACCTGTATTCCTAAGTGTTTACTCCTGAGCACTTCTGTGACGTGCTGACGTCACACTACTCAAGCCCCACCCTACGCATTTCATCATTCGACGTCCTCACGGAGCAGATGAGTGTGAGACGTCCTACCCTCATTAAATATGCACTATCTTTGAGTCGCAACAGCTGTCAGTAATCCACAATTGCGTATATAACAACGCCAATGACAGGTCGCTGCACTCGACATGCTCTAAACATATGGCAAAACAAATGTAAGCAAGGACAGTATCAGATATATATACATATCAGTAATGAACAATACCCTTTTAAAAAACACATACTGTCATCTGTTAGGCTGTAAATCCGAACAGTCCACATAAAACCACTTAAAGGGCCATACCCTCCCAATAAAGAAGGGCTCCACACAAAATAAAAACCAAAAAATATTATGTCAAATAACTAATAGTGCCATTCTGCTGCTCTAAAGCAGTACTCTTTAATCCCCTTAAAGGACCATATCCTTCTAATAAAGAAGGGTTCCGCACAAAATAATAATAAAAAAATATATAAATATAAAAAAGAAATACCTAAAAAAATATACAAAAATATATCTTTTACAAAAAATATATGCTGTATGTATGTATATCTATCTATCTATCTATCTATCTATCTATATATATATATATATATATATATATATATATATATATATATATATATATATATATTCCAGCTCCAAGATGACATTTAAAAGATAGGAAAAATATACAACAAACAAATTTCACACATTAAAAATTTGTGAGAAAACAATTCAAATCTATATAAAAATTTAACCCATCAGGTTTCAAAGAGTTTAATTCATAAATCCAGTATGTTTCTTTTCTTGAAATCTCTTTAATCAAATCATTTCCTCTCCAAAGGGGCTTTGCCATATCTATCCCATAAAAGGTTAACAACCTAGGATCACAATTATGTACAAGCTTAAAGTGCCTAGAAACACTATGTTTCTCAAAACCCTTTGATGAAAGAATGTCTTGCCAGAAGTGCCAGGCAAGTGACCCTGTTTTAAGTGTACAGAAAAGTCACTTAAATAGCACCCGCAACAGACTTCTACAATGAATTTCTACACCCCCAGTGGCCCTTCTGCTGTGAGATATGAAGGATTAAAGTGACACTAAGGCCCCATTCACACCTGGAGACTTGGAACCATGGGTGGAATTGCCACAATTCTGACCGCAGTTTAAAATCACATAATAATTGCTGAATATTGTGCAACTCGCATTTGAGTGCCATGCATTATAAATAGCACCCCAACTGCAATGTGATTTTGCAGCAATTGTCTCATGACAGAATCACAGAATCACAAGGCAATTATGGCAAAACGCTCCATTAAAAATCAAGTGAAGGGGGACAGGACTTGACCGCTGTCCAAGATGGCCACGTAACTCCAGAGCTCCTGCACGAAGAGGGAACCCCTGCAGGATGTTATATGCTGTTTGGTTTACTTTATGCTCAAGGAAGAAATAATGCATAAAGCCAGAGAAAGGAACCGCATTTCATACAATGACTCTGAAATTAAGCTTTTTCAGGATCTATCACAACTCACACTGCAAAATCGTAGAGCTTTGCAACTTCTGCTGGATGTTCTTAGGATGCAAGGCATCACATAGAGATGGAAGTTTCCTTTTTGTCTGTCTGCAACCTCTAGGGGGCATACTGCTCCCCTGAAGATCTCCTTGCTTTTTGCACTGAACTTGATATCCCCCTGATGGAACTTCCGGAATGGTATGCATTTTACTTCCCTTCGGAACCATAGAAGACAGTATCCAGTAACCCCTCACCTAAAGCGCAAAGGTCACATACTCATCGCCGACGTCTAGACCCTACCTCACTGGCCAACCATCTTCCTCGCAGGGAGTCGGACAGATGCATTCCAGGTTTTTCACCTACTCGCCGGAAAGACTGACTTTGCAGATCTCCTGCCTGATCTGTCACAGCTAAGTGCTGCGTGTATTGTTCATTTGGCATTTCTACTGTTGTGCCTATAGCTACCTAAGGAGAGTGCCTTGTACCTGTATGTTATATCTCATGTTACTCTGAGCACTGTAGAGATACCTTGTACAGATTTCTTTATGCCTGTCCTATATAGGATTGTGGAGTATTTACCTGTAATATAAAACAACCAATCATTTCTAGGGCGGAAATCTCAATTTCAACATGGATGTGTTGCCAGTGACTATGACTCCCTTGCAGGGACTAGTTTTGCATGTTTTCATGTTCTGGACATTAGGTAACATTAGCCATACAAGGGTTTGCTTGCAGTGCCTTGTACTCTTGTCATTGTGGATTCTCAACTGAGTTTGGCTTGCAGATCCATTCACACTTGGGCATGGTCACAACTTGCTTGAGTTTTGTTCATTGCAGTGGAATGGTGACTAATTCGTAATACTGGGGCTGTCTTATTGTAATGTCCAGAACATCTGGTCCAGAGCGTCTGGTCGTAGATCATGCTTCCATATTGCAGGTGGGCCAGCTCCAGCTGCGACTGGCCCTATCACTAGCAATTCTAAGGTTCTCTTTTTTTTTTTCTCTGAAAACATTTAAGTTCCTCATTTACATTAATCTATTGATACGGTATTCAGAAGATGACATGTTTGCTGGGAACTCCACTAGATTTGCTTCACACATTATCTGGGCTCTCATGCTACTATAATATATATTCCCTACTTATGCAGCCTCTTGTCAGATGTAGTCTTTCCCCAACCCCCTACAGCAAACCCCTGTGGTGATTGCTGACTGTCCGGAACTCTTTTCCCCCTTTTTTTCCCCTCTTCTTAGCTCTAGGCAGAATAGGATTTCTATTTCCACCTCCGGTATACTATCTTTTCTTAACATACTTTTCTTGTTTTGTTGTTTGACTGCCCTTCCCCCAACCCCCTCCTTTTTTTTTCTCTTTTTCTCTGTCCTCCTCTCCCACGGGCTCCAGCTCCTCGTGTGGTAAACCTACATTTCCTTGCTGACTCCAGTGTACGATTTTTGGGATTCTTTTTCAGCGCGCAGATAGTGACTCGAACATCATTGCTGAAATCAAATCACTGCCATTCCCTAACTTTGAAATTGTTATCGCTTAATGTCAAAGGTCTCAACTTGCCAAAAAAGCAATCCCTAGTCCTTGCCTTCCTCTCCAAAGATAAAGCTCATTTTTTGTTTCTTCAAGAAACGCATTTTAGAACAGACTCTATCCCTAGGTTATCCAGTAAATATTACACTCTGGGATACCACACTACCAATTCTCAGGCTAAAACTAAAGGTGTGTCAATTTTGATCTCTAAATCTGCTCCTTTTCAGCTTTCTGATACTCTTATTGATGCAGAGGGTCAATATACTATTCTCAAGGGCACCTACATACATAAACCAATTACTTTAGTAAAGGTATACAGTCCAAACGAGCATCAAGTATCTTTTTTTTGCACTGTGGGAGATCTACTCCACACTTTTCAAACCAGGATCTTAATAGTTGGTGGCATTTTCAATGTGCCACTGAACCCATTACTTGACTCCTCCTCTGGCACTACAGTGATCCCCTACAGAGCTCTGTGCCAGATTAAGGTGCAATTGCACGATTTAACTTTGCATGATACCTGGCGTACACTTTTTCCCAAAGAAACAGATTACAACTTTTACTCGGCCCCTCATAATAATTATTCCAGAATAGATGATTTTTTTCTCTTGCAGCGTGACCTCCCTTTATTGACACATGCTTCGATAGAGCCGATGTTCCTCTTGGACCATCACCCTATTACAATGTCTTTGTCCTTTTCTGAGAGCATGCAGCAGACCAAAATATGCCGACTGGATGCATCCCTCCTGAAAGATCCTGAGATTGTTTGTAAACTGTCTTCTAGATTGCAGGTGTTTTTTGAGGAAAATGACTCACCCGATATTTCCCAGATTTCACTATGGGAAACTCACAAATATGTGATTCAAGGTGAACTATTGGCCCTGTCGTCTCAAGCAAAAAAACTATGCCAAGCTACAGTTAAGGCTCTTACTGCCCGCATACGCGTGCTTGAAAATATTCATAATCAATCTCATGATCGGCAGGCCTTCCTGGAGCTTTTTCAGCTGCAGTCTCTTCTATTAGAGGAACTGGGCATACAAACGAGGTGCCGCTATATATTGAGGCAGAGAGTATTTTATGAATTTGGTAACAAAAGTGGGAAGCAATTGGCAAGGGCTGTGTAGAAGGTAAGATCATCACTCCAAATACATCACCTTTGCGCGCATAATGACAGGCTATTTTCTAGAAATGATGAGATAATACACCAATTTGAATGCTACTATAAGAGTCTTTACAATTTACGCTGGGAAGAACATATTGCTCCCATTTCCCATTCCCACCAGATTAGACAGTTTCTGGCTAAATATGGTTTGAAAGTTATCTCCCGGCAAGTGGCTCATGACCTTTCTATGGAAGAACTCATAACCGCCTTGAAACAGATGAAAGCAGGAAAGAGCCGAGGTCCGGATGGCCTGACGCTACAGTAATATAAATGCCTCCAAGAAGTAATAGCACCCAGACTGCTGGAGCTGTTAATTTTTTTGCAGACTCTGGCCCATTTCCTAAAAGCTTTTTGGAGGCACATATTACGGTAATCCCTAAGGAAGGAAAGGATGCATCCAGAGTTGAAAGCTATAGACCAATATCACTTCTAAATGCAGATTTAAAGCTGTATGCAAAAATGTTAGCGAACAGGCTACTTCCATTGTTGTCATCTTTGGTGGGGCTTGACCAGGGAAGCTCATGATAACACTATTAAAGTACTCAACCTTCACCATTGGCTTACATCTAGCAAAACCCAGGGTTTTTTTCTGTCCCTTGATGCTAAAAAGGCATTTGATAGGGTAGCGTGGCCATACATTCAGGAAGTTCTCTGAGCAATCGGGTTACTCCCTATATTTTAGCATTATACTCCAACCCGACTGCTCTTGTCCGGGCCAATGGGAACCTGTCGGACGCCTTCTCTATACCCAATGGTACCCGACAAGGTTGTCCTCTATCCCCCCTCATTTTCGTTTTAATGCTAGAACCCTTTTTGAATAGAATTCGTTCACATCTGGATATAAAGGGCCTTCCCGTGGGAGGTAGGGAATACAAGGTGGCTGCCTTTGCTGATGATCTCATGCTGTTCTTGCAATCACCCCAACTATATTTTCCTGTATTGCTTCGTGAATTGGAATGGTTTAACACTCTCTCCAATCTGAAGATCAATTAACATAAATCTCAAGCTCTTAATATCTCTTTGCCGCAGTCTGATGTGACCCAATGCAAGGAACACTTTCCATTTACTTGGCAATGCCATGCTATTACTTACCTAGGTATTCAGATCACAGTCTCTCTTGTTGGCCTCGATGATAGGAATTTAAAATCAATTCTTAATATAATTCAAGGCAACCTCAAACGGTGGGCTGGTCTCAATATCTCATGGTTTGGGAGGTCCGCATTGATTAAGATGAACATACTTCCAAGATTGCTTTACTTAATGCAAACTGTTTCCATTGCTCTCCATAAACTGTTTTTCAAAATATATAAGGCTTCCTGCTCCCAGTTTATTTGGAATAATTTGGGACTTCGAATCAAATACTCCCGGCTTACCTTTCCAAAATTGCAAGGTGGTTTTGGCCTCCCGTATCTCCATAAATATTATTTAGCCTGCCAACTAGTTCGTATCATGGAGTGCTGTCTCCATGCTGCAGGAAAAGCATGGGTAGACCTGGAGAGGGATTTGAGTCTACAATCTTTGAGATTACTACCCTGGACTCCTCCCCAACATTGGCTGAAAATTGTGCTAACTCATCCTCTCACTCAAAAGCTTTCAGGAGGCATGTAAGTCCCCACTTTTTTCGTCCAGCCCTGGCCCTTTAACATCCCTCTGTTGTAATAAGGATTTTCCTCCAGGGCTCTCAGATTCATTTTTGAGACTTGAGTGCCCCCCCAAAGATGTGTTGAGCTGTCATTTCTTCCTTCGGGGTAAATTTGTCACGCCTACAAACCTTGAATCCATCTCCTCTACGAGGCTTTTTCCTCTTGGACCTATAGACAAATCAAACATTACAACCTACTACTGAAATTCTACCATGGAATAAGTTCTTTACGGCTTTTGAATCCCTGTGTACTCGAAAGCGCCCCCAACGTAATTTGATTTCTTCAGTATACTCTATGTTGCTAGCGAACTCTCCTGCTGTACTGCATAGGGCACGAGGGGCATGGGAAAGGGAACTTCAAATGTCTTTCCCAGATGAAAAAAATATACCATTCCTGAAGTCCAGCTTTAAAACTGCACCCTTTAAATTGCCACAATATATTCCATAACCACTGACCATTTAGAATAACATACAGCCACATCACATCTTACACATGCTTGGCAGATAAAGGGTTTAGTATTTAAAATGGTATGAAACCTAAAAACAAAAATATAATAAATTGCAGCTTACCAATCATTAGATGTGGTGGCTGCATTAGATTTGGTCTTTTTCCCCCTTTGTTTTCACCTGGTGATCTGGCCAGTAATGCACCTCCTGAATTAGAGCTTCCCCACTCTGGATGAAGGGGCACAAGGGGTTAGCAGCTTCGTCAGTATGGAGGGAGGGGAGTGTTAGAGATACTAGCAGATTTAGATACACTAACAAATTGAAGACAAACTCCAGCTCACATTGCATTTACGCAGGCAATTACAAAAACGGTTTTGTTCTTTTTGGGATAAAGGTTTTACATGAATAAATAAAAACTGATAATTGTAAGCACCCCTGTCAGTGGTAAATGATTTGTCTCATTCATGTAACTGCTACATCTATAAGAGCTTGTTCTGTTGAAAAACAACAGACTAACAGGCCAGATCACCAGATGATCTGTGCACAGCCATCCAAAGCAGTGTGCACGAGCTGACGGGAGGAGCACTGTTTTGTTTACAAACAGTTCTCCTCCATGTCAGAGATGCTCGTCAATCACCGGCGATTGACCTGGTGATTGACAGCCACAGCCACGAACGGTGGCGCAGGTAGGGCGGGTGCGCGCCCCCTTACCCAGAAATGCAAAATCAGTGTTTTGTTTACAAACAGTTTTCCTCCCTGTCAGAGATGCTCAGCAATCACCGTGCACCAGCTATTGACCTGGTGATTGACAGCCGCAGCCACGAATGGTGGCGCGGCTAGGGTTCGTGCACGCCCTCTACTCAGAAATGCAAAATCATGTATATATATATGTGATTTTGCGCACCCATGCCACCCTTTAGCAGTATTTCTGCTATAGGGTGGTTGGTCCAAAAAGTTGCACATAACAGCAAAAGGAAATGTATGACAGCCTCAGCCCGGGCTCCAACCAGGTCATGCCCCAATGTGTTTCATTCCACCCCAGAGCCACCCACTCCCTTTCCCTACTGGGCACATGTTTGTGTGCCATTAATTTTTAATGGCACCTCAAATGTGGTGTGGTTTTTCCGCAAATTTCACACAACAGAATCGCATGGCATTTGTGGCAAACTGCATGAAGCTTGTCACCCAAAAAGGAGCAGGAGCTTCTTTTGAGCGACAAGCTTCACGTGATGCAGTTTGTCGCATTTGCTGCACAATAAACCATGCAACAATTGCTGTAAAACCACACCACGTTTGAAGTGCCATTAAAATTGAATGGTACACAAACACACGTGGTGTGTTTTCAATGATTGCAGTTCCTTCCCCCCTGAGATCCCAAACCACCAGATAAAAGTAAATAATGCCCTTGCTATAGGTGTAGGCCATTTACACACCTCATGCCTGCCCTGAAAATTCCCAGGACATTGCTTGGGCGTTGTTAAGCATGGCCTAGCCATTACTGTTCACTGTGACCATTCCAGTAGCGTGCTCTCAAATGCTGAGCTCAGAGTTACTGCATCAGGGGAGAGAAAGAATAGAATATGTGAGGGGGGTTGAATCTGAGAAAGAGCTTGTGTGATGGTGAAGGTGAGCAGTGATGGCTAGGCCTCACTTAGCAACGTCCTAGGAGTTTTCAGGTCAGGCTTCATGAGGTATGTATATAGCAAGGGCAGCTTTAGTCAGAGCCGCACAGTTTATTTATCTATAAATACCCCTTATCTGCATAGGAAGTTTTTTGGTAAAGGTAAACTAATCCTTTAAATAGAGGTCTCTGTGCAATAGGAACAAGGAAAATGTTAAACATAATGCTTGCAGATTTGTTTTGTCTGGGTATATCAAGAGCTAAGGTGTATTAAAAATACCCTGATATTTTAAAGGGTTAATGTATTGGAGTGTTGAATTCGAAAGCAAGTTTGTGTGCCCTTGTTTGCTTGTTTTGGTTTTTCTGTAGCAGTGAACCAGGATGCAATTCTCTTAGGTGCGTACATATGATGACTAATAAACAGAGGATTATATTACTGGCGGTATGATTTACTTTGCTTCTGCGTGTCAGTTTAATAATCACACAGCCTATTTTCGGTTGCTTTGTTGCTGAAGTATGCAGCAGGCATCCATTTCATTAGTTAAAAACACATCAAAGCCTAGCTACAGCTTCAATATTGGAAGCTCGGTGAGGGTAGAAACAACCTGCCATGATTAAAAATAGCTTATGAGGTAATGCAATAAGCTAGCTTTATAAATAAGCTTATGTGACACAGAAGTTACTGGGAAAGAACATATTAATGGTCAGACAGGGTTTAATAGCTGCAATGGTTGAGGGCTTTACTGGGAGATAATTGCCTGTGACTTAAGTTATGTCTGTACATAAAAAGCACAGGTGCATAATGAAGGTCAAGGACAATTATTAGCCTACACTGTCTACACGCCGAAAAGCTGGAATCACAACTATCATTTGCCACTTTAATATTCCAAAAATGAGAAGAATTTTATTTTATTTTTTTATTTTTTTGCATTAACGCATCATTGTGCCTGCAATTTCCTGCATACCGGAAGAAATGTTAAATTGTAGACAGGCCTTTGTCTGTGCAGATGAAACACACAAATGAGTTTTCTGGGGATAAAGATAGCTAATGAAGCTGCAGCGACACTGCTGTAACTTTTAATGTCCTACACAGGTCTAATTACAGTCATTTTGGAATTGGTCTCTATTGTTGATATCATTTTAATAAGTATCTCTAATCACTTTTAAATTAATTACCTTTTCCAACTGGATTGAAGGGAAAAGAAAAAAAAAACACTTTTGAAATAGAAAATCGACTATTACAAATGAGATTATGTGTAATTATGGCTAGCCATGTTTATTTTGTTAACATTATATAAACTGGAAAGGATTGTTACAATTGGAAAACATTTTCTGCGGTCTAAAAGTATGTGTTTCTGATAAGGAGTGACAGTTTGAACTCACATCAGACTCTGAATAGTCGTGCTAGGCAGCGTTCTGTCTTGACAGGTTTATGCCAGTGCTAGCAGCGCCCCTTACTGGTCTACAGTATATTATTTAAGTCAGCCTATCTCAACCAGGGTGCCTTCAGGCTTTTTCAGTGGTGCGTTGGCAAAATGCTTAAAAACTGGCCACAATTTGTATACAAGCCAGTAGGTGGATCAAGCCCACCTTTTAGTTACACAAAACTAAAGGTTTTCAATGCGCACTTTTATAACCTGCCAGTTGCAGGCATCCTAACAACCAATTACATCATTAGTTGATAAGGAGGACGTTGGGAGCCTGCCCCTCTTTATCAGCAGTGGGGTCACATTAGCTGAGTGAGCGAGAGAAACTAAGGGAGAAACACTGGAATACTAGTCAGTACCAGTTTGGAAAGGAGTATTTGCTTTGGAAGAATAAATCACCTCTAACGTTAGGTGTCCTACGTGTGTGGATGTTGCTACATTTTATAAAACTATTAGAATCATTTTTTTTATATTTTAGATTGGGGTTCCTTGAGATTGTGCAGATTGTTAAAGGGTGCCCTGAGATTGTCCATAATTTTAAAGGGTGCCTTGACTGAAAAAGGTTGAGAAACACTGGTTTACAGTGAGGAACAGAAGTATTTGAACACCCTGCAATTTTGCAAGTTCTCCCACTTAGAAATCATGGAGGGGTCTGAAATTCACATAGTAGGTGCATTCCCACTCTGAGAGACAGGAAATCACATTGTATGATTTTTAAAGAATTTATTTGTCTTGCACTGCTGAACATAAGTATTTGAACACCTGAGAAAATCAGTGTTAATATTTGGTACAGAAGCCTTTGTTTGCAATTACAGAGGTCAGACGTTTCCTGTAGTTCTTGACCAGGTTTGCACACACTGCAACAGGGATTTTGGCCCACTCCTCCACACAGATCTCTTCTAGATCTGTCAGGTTTCGGGGCTGTCGCTGAGCAACACAGAGTTTCAGCTTCCTCCAAAGATGTTCTATTGGATTTAGGTCTGAAGACTGGCTAGGCCACTCCAGAACCTTGATATGCTTCTTACGGAGCCACTCCTTGGTTATCCTGGCTGTGTGCTTCGGGTCATTGTTACGTTGGAAGACCCAGCCATGACCCATCCTCAATGCTCTGACTGAGGGAAGGAGGTTGTTGCTCAAAATCTTACAATAAATGGCCCCATTCATCCTTAATACAGTGCTGTCGTCCTGTCCCCTTCGCAGAAAAGCACCCCCAAAGCATGATGTTACCACCCCCATGCTTTACAGTAGGGATGGTGTTCATGAGATGCAACTCATCCTTTTTCCTCCAAACATAACGAGTGACGTTTAGACCAAAAAGTTCTACTTTGGTCTCATCTGACCACATGACTATCTCCCGTGCCTCCTCTGGATCATCCAGATGGTCTTTGGCAAACTTCAGACGGGCCTGGACATGTGATGACTTGAGCAGGGGAACCTTCCGTGCAATGAATGATTTAAAACCATGACGGCGTAGTGTTCTACTGACAGTGACCTTTGAAACTGTGGTCCCAGCTCTCTTCATGTCATTGACCAGCTCCTCCCTTGTAGTTCTGGACTGATTCCTCACCTTTCTTATCATCAGTGATACCCCACGAGGTGAGATCTTGCATGGAGCCCCAGTCCGAGGGAGACTAACAATCGTCTTTAGCCTCTTCCATTTTCTAACAATTGCTCCAACAGTTGATCTATTTTCACCAAGCTGCTTGGCAATTGCCCCGTAGCCCTTTCCAGCCTTGTGGAGGTCCACAATTTTGTCTCTGGTGTCTTTTGACAGCTCTTTGGTCTTGCCTATGGTAGTAGTTGGCATCTGACTGTGGGGTGGACAGGTGTCTTTAAAGAGCTCAGACAGGTGCTACTAAGTTAGATTAATGAGTGGAGTAGAGGTGGACTTTTTAAAGGCACAGTAACAGGTCTTTGAGAGCCAGAATTCTTGCTGTTTCTTAGGTGTTCAAATACTTATGTTCAGCAGTGCAAGACAAATAAATTCTTTAAAAATCATACAATGTGATTTCCTGAATTTTTTTTTTCATTCTGTCTCTCAGAGTGGGAATGCACCTACGTTGGGAATTTCAGACCCTTCCATGATTTCTAAGTGGGAGAACTTGCAAAATCGCAGGGTGTTCAAATACTTCTGTTCCTCACTGTAAGTGACTACCCAAGGAGTAATGATCATTCAGCTGCAATGACTTCTAAATTATTCCCTCTGACAAGCATTGGTAATGAGATCCTATTTGTTGTTTCCTGATCAGTAAATATCAGTTATAAACAAACATAAATAGTGCAGCACAACCAAATTTGTGAAATAAATGTCCATAAATCAAAAAAAAAAATCCAAGTCCAATCACGAACTTGTGTCCGGTGATGAAATACTCTTCATAAAATAACACCCATTGTGCCAAACTCCGCCATCAAAAGTGAATAGCCACTCACCTCCAGAGTATGACCACTGAGCCAACAGTAGGTCAAATGCTCTTTCCCTTTCAAGAGTTAAACTTCAAACAGTATGCTGTTTTCCTCTGCTCAGAATCTCGGACATACAGGAACACCCATGCAAGAGAAAGGAACAGCCAATAGTGCTCTGTTGGCTCCGTGGTCATACCCTGGAGGTGAGTGGCCATTCATTTTTTTGTGCAGGCGTTTGGCACAATGGGTGTTATTTTATGAAGAGTATTTCACCACTGGACACATGTTGGTGATTGGATTTTGTGTTATGAAGTTTATGCTTGGGTTGTTTTTGATTCATGGATATTTCATTTAATTTCACAAATTTGGTTGCACTGCCCATTCTTGGATTGAAATTTAGCCAGTCCCTGCTGAACCGATGGCCAGCTTAATTCTTCTCCACTCAAAACTAAAATTAGGATTTGGCTGAACATATGGTTTAAGGAAAAGAAAAAGAAGATTGTTATTAAATATGAGCAATTTTAAATGATCTGTTTTCAGGGGTAGAAAGACTGCATTTTTATGTTTTAAATAATAAAATAGAGCACTAGGGTCCCAAGATTCAATATTTTGTGTTCTGATTTGATTTAGGGATATTGTTGTGGCAAGGCCTGTTAAGTGTGTTCTATGAATCAGCAAAATAATTACATTTTAAAGCCTTCTATGCATGAAGGTAAAAAAAGTGCAGTTCCCCCCACAGCCCCCCCCCAATACTTACCTGAAACCGATCTCAATCCAGCGATGTGCACAAGAGCAGCAGCTCTCTCAAGTCTCTCTCTCTTCATTGGCTGAGACATAGTAGCGGGAGCCATCAATCACAGCCAATGATTGAGGGAGAAAGGCCGAGCCGTGCTCTATTTGTCTTGTAGACATACAAAGGCAGCTCGGGAGTGAGTACGCACAAGTGCCTCCAGAGCAAGCAGCTTGCTCTGGGAACACACTGCAAGGGGGAGAGGCCATAAGTGCTAGTGGGGGACCCAAAAAGGGCAGATTAAGTATGATGTGTTTTTTATTTTAAAGAAAAAAAGTTTGAGAGTTTAGAAGCAGTTTAAGTTTAGATATATTTTAACCATAGCCATTTTTGTAGTTGTAAATAGAACTCCTTGTCCCTGGTGAAGCATGTATAGCAAGTAATAAACATGCAGACTTGGACAGCAATACCATAGGAGTTCTAATACTTCTTACTGAAGATTATTGTGTAGTGTTTAGAAGGGTTCTAACCCTATGCTGCTCTATCTAAAGCTAATTAAATAAATAGATGACCTAGGGCTAATCACAACGTGGGGATTGGGGCTATGGAATCTTCCAGTATCCCATACTACAATATAATAATTAATCTGTATGACATTCAACCATCTTGAGACAAAGGAGGATGGACATGAATGTGAAGTAAGAGGCTACTTTAGCACAGGTCATTAAATGAGTTTTTTGGGGGGTTTTGTGACTTTGGCAATTTAGTTCTGTATTTTAAGGTTTCTATTTAGTATGCACAATATTTTAGTGTCTTTATTTGCCATTAACTGACCTTCTCTTTTGCAGTCAGTTGTTTTACAGTGTACCAAATTAACAAAGTGATAGTCCAATATACACAGCTATTTACCTTGAAAGATAATGGAGTTGGCTCATTAAATCTAGAAGGAAGAAAATTAACATAAACTTACCGCTGTGTAACCAATCAAGTTTTGCCTTTTAGTTTATAGACAAAATAAAATAAAAATAATTTTGACTTGTCACTGTGAACAACTGCATTTTTCTATTTATTTTTCTTTCCCCAAATGTTATTGTTCCTAACATGTAATGATATTGTCTGAGCCCCTAATAATACTCTTTTCTTATGATAGTAGTTTGTGTTCTTTAGTGATTCTCTTTCTTTGTTGAACATTATTTAAACCTCAACTTCTTGACACTGTAATAAATAATTTAATTCGAAAGCCAGGTTGAGGGGACTATTCTGAAGAATAATTGTTGTACTCCTGCTGCTCTTTGGATAATACATGGCTCATGCTGCAGTAGGTCTCATTATCAAGTGAACTTTGCCTTTGCCTTTTCTAAAGCAACAGTTATACCAGAGGACTACCTTCTTATTTTATCTATCTATCTATCTATCTATCTATCTATCTATCTATCTATCTATCTCGCTGCCTATCTATCTATCTATCTATCTATCTATCTATCTATCTATCTATCTTCATCAATGGGATATCTCATTTGGAGGGTTACTAAATCAAGTCATTATGCCTATTAAAGTGAACCTGAAACAGCTGTCATCTTGCAACATTGTCCTGATATGCTTTACATTAAACCTAGCAATATGAGTTTTGCTAAGCAATGTTCTGATGAGTATTTACTGTATGTACTGACATGGAGCAGTTGTGTGGGCAGTGAGTCAAAGCTTGTACCAAATCAGCAACTCACTAAGTAGTGAAGCAAGGGTTGTGATAATAGCCATGAAGCTTACACCCTCAAACAAGTAAATGGTGGCAACTGCCATATCATTGCCATGACAGGTGCCTTTTAATTGTCGTAAATTGTGTTTATGTTTTTCAATTATCCATGGTAAAGAGATAAGTAGTACCATTGTTTCATTTCTGTAGTTTGTGAGTTAGTAGAAAGGCATTATTCTGGCACATAAAAGACACATGGCTTGATCCACTAAGCATCCATACCAGGATAAGTATACTTATGTTCAAAATAGTGACAGTTATTGTCAGCTGAGTCTAATGTGATTTGAAAATTACAGGCACATTGCTAAATTAGAGAGCTTTATCTTTCTGTTGAAGCTTTGTGAATTAAGCCTGCAGTGGTTTAAACACAGCAGTAAAGATGAGCAAATTTGCCCTCCAATGTTTATATTCCATCTTGTTTAGGCTGATTCACACAAGCCAAAAGATTCACTAATATAACCCAGCCTGCCACCAGCCTACCAGCATTAATGGAGCTGGTTTTCTTTTTAAATATATTTTCTTCCAAATTACAGAAGGAAAGTAGACAGGTATATTGGGTTGATAGCTCCATGGCCATGATGGTTGTTCTTCTTCCACACTAAAACAAAGTATGGGCAGCACAGTGGCTAAATGGTTAGCATGTCCGCCTGCCAGTACTAGGGTCGTTGGTTCGAATACCAGCCATGGCACCACCTGCCTGGAGTTTTCATGTTCTCCCTGTGCCTGCGAGGGTTTCCTCCAGGTACTCCAGTTTCCTCCCACACTCCAAAGACATGTTGGTAGGTGAATTGGATCCTGTCTAAATTGGCCCTAGTATGTACATGTATGAATGTGAGTTAGGGACCTTAGATTGTACACCCCTTGAGGGTTAGGGACTGATGTGAATGTACAATATATATGTAAAGAGCTGTGTAAATTGACGGCGCTATATAAGTACCTGAAATAAAATATTGTAGTTGATTTACTAAAACTGAAGAGTGCAAAATCTGGTACAGTTTGCATAGAAACCAATCAACATCCAAATTTTTGTTGAATTAAGCTGAGGTTAGAAGCTGATTGGCTGCCATGTACAGCTGCACCAGATTTTGCACTCTCCAGTTTTAGTGAATCTGCCCCTAAATGTCCTTAACCACCAGATATTTACTTTAAAAGGAGAGTACATACCTTCAAGTTTGTCTATTAAACAATGAACATTGTATGGAAATTGAGGGGGTTTATTAGGAACTAACAAGCAAGGTGAATTGCTAAAAAAGGGGGGCATACTGAAACCCTTACCGGAACAACAGCTCTGTGGTTTCACAATCAGATTGCCATAGGTACCTTAGACTGAAACAAGAGAATTTTTTTTCCTTCCTCCATGCATAGACATGTAGTAGCCTTACATACTGTATGCGTATAAGCAAGTGTGTGTGATTCTTTCTTTGACACAAGTTAGTCCCTGCAAGGTTCCCACTGCTTTTAGGGACAAATGTGTAAGTTTGCAATATGTTTGTACATCAGTCACGTGTAAGAAAGATAAATTGTTGGTCATGTATATACAAGATCTGTCAAGATTTTGGAAACATGGCCAATTGCCATCTAATGTCAATAGGCACCTTTAAAATGACCCTGTTAGGGGGCAAAATCCAAATAACAATTTCCTGCGAGAGAGGAGATCTTATACTCTTCTCCCTGGCTGTCTACGTGTCCTACCCCCCCCCCCCCAGCTCAGTGCCAGCTCAGATATTACACAATCCTGGTGCCTTTGCAATTCTTCGCCACTGTCTAATTCAGATCAGTCTTTGCTGCAGCCTCTCACCTTGTGACTTTTTACAAAGTTAAAACATTGCAATCTGATTGCTGTGAAAGAGTCGACTAAGGGCAGCCATTGATGGATCAAATTTTGGCCACAAGGGCCAACCAGATTTGATCCATCTATGGGAGGCTGTTGTACTGAAGTTGATCTATCAATCAATTTCAATACAACCAGCCCGTTGGATTTTTAGCATGAGACGGCTATAGCCACTAGCAGAAATCATTATGTTCTGCTGGCAGGGAAGGCTCCCCACCAGCAGAACACAATAGCTCAGTGGGAAATATTCCCACATCAACACTGAGCATCCTGCCTGCATCAGACCGATGACATCATCACAGCCTAGGCTTAGTCACTGGACTGCTTTAATGATAAAAGGTGGCACTTTTATGAAAAAAACAATACTGTTGCTGTAAATTGTGATGTCAGGATTTTCTTCATGTAGACTTGTAAAGTTGGAGACTCTCAAATATAGAGGTAGGACCATAGTATACAGAGGGCGAGGCACTGTGATGTCCACATATATTTGCAAATGTGTACAACAAAACTCTCTGTTTTTAACATATATTGTTAGATAGGGTCAATTTTTTTTTCTTGCAGGCTACTTGTTACCGTAAGTGTGCTGGGAAATGTTCTGTTTGCTTAGACTTGTAAAGTTATAATGGATCACTGCTCAGAGGGCATTTGACAGGAGGTGCAGAGGTGACATTGCTAGTTTTAAACCCTAAAAGCAGTTGAAGTTTGTCCCCATTCACTTGAATAAATCATGTTTGGTGTGCTGTTTCATCCATGGACGTGACAGGGGGAGATCAATTTCATGAAGCAAAGCATGGCAACCATGGCATGTGTACACCCCTGCCTGCTTTTTCATTTTAAGGGGGAACGGGTATGTGGCAGGAAAAACACAGCTCAGCCACATATTTTCACCCCACCTGAAGTGTAAACCTAGCCTAAAGAAGACTTTTTAGTATCATCCTCTCAATACCATCTGCATGTGCTGCCTTCAGATGTAATTATATAATCACAGAATGCTGGTTGCATAGTCCCTATTTTCACAGTAAAAATCAATCAAAAACACTTTTATTTTGAAAGCAGTTTTCTAATATTTTCAGAATCTGGATTTGTAGCCATTGTCATGAACACAAGGTCACAAAGCACCGTTTGTGCATCTAAAAGACATCATAAGCCTATAAATAATTGCAATTTTTAAATAGAACAAAAACATAAATGAATGGTGTCAGCCTCATGTGCCTTTGTCATGTCTTAATTGTCTTTTCAGAGGTTGCTAATGCATGCCCTTCATCTTAGTCTTTCATTAAAATAAAACCCTGGCTTTCTCGTAACTGCTATGAAAAAGATCTCTTAATATAATTAAAGAATTTTAGAGGGCAGGAAGACATATTTACATATCCAGGATATAAATGAGTGCCCTTGAATTATACTATCATTTTTTAAAATATATTTTCAAGAAAAAAAACATTTTACCACTCTATTTCATATATGACTGAAATATAAATGGTAATTTCTCACACCTGACAAGCATTTCATCTTCCTGCCAGAGCAATTGCTGCATTTCCTGTAATGCTTTAGATCAGCCTATGGCTTTTTTTTTTTTTTTTTGCAGCGTGCTTGATTTGGGTGCATGGACCCTTATTTTTTAGGTGCTGACAGTTTGAGTAAATTAATAAAGCTACCATTGTGGTGTGTTAAAGGGATTTTTCATGTCAGTGATATCTTGTTGAAGTTTTCAAGCATAAGAAGCAAAAAGACAGTGTTACATGATGGGAGTGATTTAGGATCATCTAATTTTATATCGTATATGGTAAAATAATGGAGACTGGCAGTAAATGAATATAATTCGTGAATGGATCTTTCAGTCGTGCTACTGTGTGACAGAAAATTGCTGCTACCCTTTAAAGGCTTTGCAGTAAGTAGATGGCAATGTGACTATCTGTATAGGTTGCAGAGAATGACAATCAATCACAAACTATAATCTAGAGCTGCGGTTGTTTGCTCGCCATTATTGCAGGTTGCAGCAGATTATCATAGGTTGCATTGTTTTTTCCTTTGCTGCAAGGTCTGGGATCATTAATGAGCAGCCTCAGTTGTCCATCTTGCCGTATACAGTTGAGAAGTATCTGAAGCACTGATTTTTAGCAGACCTCATAGACATTGTAATTTTGCTAATTTTTCTACATGTATGTTTGCTAATTTGAATGTGCATGCAGCAACTCAGTGACATGTTGGTAGCATTCCCTGTACTGTTCCCGGTAATTGATACCAGAAGAAAACACTTGAAGGACCAAAAAATAAAAGCAACCACATTCATTTTGTAGTTTATACTAAAAAAAAAGCCAACACATTTCAGGGGTCTGAAGGAACTTCATCAGGGCTTCAGTTAAAATAAGAACCTTGAATGGACTAAACATAGAACTTTCCTGTGTGAATCTGTGTATCTTCATGATCAATCAAGATACATTGTCCATTGATGGGCAGGCACTGAGCTGCATGGGGTTGCTAGGCAACAACAATGCCACTGCCAAATTCTTGATTTACCTTGCCACTCACATTGCATTTCCAGGTTCTGAGGTACCCTTTACACTTGTCTGGTTGTTTTTTTCTGTATATAATTTCTTGAGCATAGCATTGTAGCATTTTTTAGGTGGGACTATGTCACTGTAACATCATGGGGGTGGATGTTTAGTTCTGAATGTTCACTTACGTATTGTGACAGTGCTGCATCTTGTCATGGTGTCAGAACTGTTAGATGTCACCCAGAATTCTCACTTATGCAGGTTGAGGGCCTCTAGGATGTCTGTTATGAGTGGAGACAACAGGTTTTGCATTTTTCTCCAGGATTGGGTCCACATTTTATTGAAAACCAATATTTTGATTTTGCAGGCGTGTACAGCCTTTTAGACAAGGGTCTGTCTATGGTTCAAGGCTCCTTCCCCTGGAAACAAGCTGCTGAATGATCAGTGTATGTTAACAGGAGAGCAGGACAACAGGTCAAGTAGGACACACCTCAAGGAGAGGTGATATGACAAGGCTGTCTCCTAAGAGAGATACAGGGGCGGACTGACAACTCATGGGGCCCCCTGGCAATATGAGATCATGGGACCCCTGTGTCCTTGCCCAAACTCAAAAAAGCCTATGAAAAAGGTACCAGGGGCATCTCATGGGGCCCCCTACTGACCCCTGGCCCTCGGGCAGTGCCAGAGTTTCCAAATGGTCAGTCCGCCCCTGGAGAGGTATTATAAGACTGTATGTAATTAGGCAAGGCCTGTGCAATCTCAAGTTGGGCAGTTTGTTTCAATGCTGAGCCTAGGTCCACACTATGAATCGCATGTGAATCACACAGGAATCACACCACACTCCTGTGCAAATCATATGTGATTTTGTGCTCCCTATTCATTTTGATGGCTCAAATTGCACCTTATCTGCATCAAAAATGTGGGGGCAGCTTTCTTGTATGCGCACTGGTACCGGTTTGCATAGTTGTTTATACCCATGCGATCTGGTTCAGGAAAACGCATTGCTTTTGGGGTGTCATAAACTCTCTATTGACACCCGCAGTAGATCGCAGAACACTGTGACTGCTATGCGGTGCGGGAAACGCACAGGAATCACCGCGTTTCCTGCATCGCATCTGTGTGACCCGGGGCTGAATGTGGTTTCATGGTGATTCTGTGCAGAGACTCAGGGACCATGGAGTCTGGATAACCAGGAGGCTGGAAAATTTTGACTTTTCATTGTGATGCTAAAATCCCCCGTGAGGGTAACCTTTGGTGTGTTTTTGAACAAAAAGGACAATCCCCCCCCCCGAAATGTACTTAATTGGCTGGACTGTAGCTAGTGAGGGGCGATACACTGAACCCCCACAGTAAATATACATATTTCATTGCATTGTGAACCGTCACTATGGTGTCTTGAAGAAGGGACCCTGCATAGCCTTGAAATGTTGGCTTATTTGGCTAATGTGACATTACAATAATAAATGAGTGTGTATATTTGTAAATGCTAGTGACATGTCATTGCTTTATTGTCTGAACACTGTTCTTTATGAAAATTTAATTTGTATTTAGATAAAAAAGCAAATGACACAGACAACCAGAGGCTCGAATAAATATATATTTTGTCAATCTATTCATTAAAATGAAAAAAACAAAAAACGATAAGGAACCGCTCTGCTAGACTGCAGCACTATTAAATACGATAAGGTCTTTGCTATGCAGTTAAGAGTTCTGAATACTGCAAGGTACATTTAGCTCTTTCTATGCAGCATGACTAAATCTGAGCTAATTACAAAGGAAATGTGCACACAAACATTAGCTGTCATCTGCGGCTGTAAAATAGTTTCATAGCTGGAGAAAGCCTTGTCGCCATTAGGTGGCTCACTATGAATGCACATGAGAGCCTTACCCCCTCCTCCGGAGATCACTGCGCTGTTGCTATGTGCTTTTCCATGACAGCACAGACTCAGCCCTGTGTGTGAGTCATTGAGAGGAATAGAACAGAGGGAAAAATACTGGCTAGGAAAACTCGAATAGCAGAGTCGAGGTCTTGCTCTGTGGACTGTTCAAACCGGAGATCAAGCCGAGAGTTCTATTTGTTGTATGGAACTGCTGCTCCTTTGTCTCTTATGTTCTTGGCGTGCTCTGAAAGAGCTGGGTCTGTATTACTTGGGCCCTGCTGTGTCACTTAAGGGAAATAATAAACCATTGTATTCATTAAGCAACCCTTGTTTTAGCAAACAAATCCCAGATACTGAAAGAAGGACATTTTGAAGAGGAAGAATTAGTAAGAATTCTTTACAAAATTCCCTAGAGAAACTACTTTGTTTCCCCTATTTTATTGCTACTTACTGAGAAGATTCATATTCAAATAGGTTGGGGTTGTGAATCGGTCTTTTTTACATTCTCATGCACCCAGGAAGGCTATGATTATGGCTAATTACAATGAGGAATGGCATACTTACAGCAGTGCTCAATCAGATTGTTGTTCTTGCATGAAAAAGTGCAGGCCAGCCAATAGAGGTGAGAATTTAGTTATTACAAACAATGAAACGTCCTGAAATAAAAGGCTTAGTACATTGACGGAAGGCACTAATTAATCACTGTATACTAACCTAAAAACATGGGCTCCAAATTAATAGGATGAAGATAAAACAGCCCTGTTTTCCAGGAATTTCTATAGATAAAGTCGGAAGTGGCTAAACAACACAAGCTGTGTTTAACATCAGTATGGAAGCTTTCAATCCATGCAGTAATCACAGTTTTACTGCTGCTTACCATAAATTGTTAAGTCTATTACAGATGAGTAAAGTGCTCCGTCAGCTTCAATATCACAGTAAGATCAGAGCATGTAAGTGAATAGTGGGTATTTGCTGGGCCAAAAAAATCAGGCATACAGTATATAGCCTACTACCATTCAACTATGTTAATGTAAATCCACATGCTTTAACCCTGGTTCACACTGTCACATTGCATGTGATTCACACAGTAGTCGCACTGCTGCATTCCTGTGCAAATCATGCGATTCTTAGTGGTGTGATTTGAGCCCATTCATTTTGTATGGCTCAAATCGCACCACATCTGAACGAAAAAGGTGCAGGCACCTTTTTTTAGCCTCACTCATGTTCACGTGCATGTGATCCGATTGAAGAAAATGCACTGCATTTTTCAACCTGTTTTTGGGGTGTCAGTAACTCAACATTGACACCCGCAGCAGATCGCATGAACACAGTGTCATTGCTATCCGGTGCAGGAAACGCACAGGAAATCGCTGTGTTTCCCGCACCACATCAGTGTGAATCAGGGCTTAATGTGTATCCATATGCTCTTCAGCATGAGGTAGGTTCTTCATCACAAAAATGTAATTGCCTTTTAGAGCACTTTGCCAGAAGAGCTATGGGTAATTTGCAGGCTTATGGGTAATTTACCTGCCTATGGTGGAATACAGGCAAGTGGCTAACCTCAGTGGTGACAGATTTTGTTTAAATGTTTTCTATACGTTAACCCTTCCTGCCCACCCACACATCCCTTTAGTGTTCAAATAGTAAAGGACAGCACCCAAGAATTAAATGCAAATAAAATGTTCTTTTTTACACACCCATCATGATGCAAAGGAATCCTATACACAACAGATGCCGACACAGGAACCAGGAGAGGATACCATATCCTTTCATATCCTCTCCTGGTTCCCTATTGATTATTTTAATATAGCCCTGCAAGGGTTAATTTTTTGATTCGCTCTTCCATGTGAGCCTGAGGAGAGGTTATTTAATGTGGTTGTAAAGGCTCCAGTTTTTTACCTTCATGCATTCTATAGATAATGGTTAGAATTACTGTCAAATGGTTAATGTTTTCTGTGGCCCTGTTCAAAAAAGTCCCTGAAGGGTGGCAGAGAGAACAAAAAGTGAGGGGGGGACTTTGAAAATTAAAAAAAAAAGAACACTTTTTACTGGAGGTAGTCTCTTTCATAATAAGAAAGAAATATGGATAACAGGAGTGGATCTTATGAATGCCATAGTCTATCTCTGTTGTCTATATGTGGACATGAATTTCTGAGCAAGGCTTGTGTTTTAATGCTTTGATACTCAGGTGATTATCAGATAATAAAGCCATTACACAAGGCCCATGCCATCACATTCTTCTATGTAGACAGAATTTCACTGTATGTATGTATGTTGATTCTGTATGTATTTGGTGGTGGGTCCTTACAGTATGCTCAAATGGGCAGTTGTCTTGCTATCATTCCCTCAACCATTGGTATGTAATTAGTTTGATGACTTGTGGGTGAAGAAGTAAGAGAACTACACAAGCTGGCATAGAGGACCAGCTGCCTGGCTGTGATAATGATCCAGAAGCTTTAGACCTTTGGACTTACTGATCTGGAAGAAATATGCACATCAGAGTTCTGATATCACTCTGTCTTTATTTGCTGCACAAATCTTCTGGGCTAGCCATTAAAAACATATTGAAGCCAGGCATGGCCAGACAAACTTAATTTTCAGAAGGAGGATAGCTAAACATTATCGATATATGCAGGATTTCTTTACTGTGGCCTTGTTCTTCTTTTTTTTCTGTTACAATGCTCTACTTGCCTGTAAGTGGCCATTATTTGAAAGCCATCTTTTTACAATCTATAACATTCTTCTTTTGAGATAGTTGTTTGAGGAGACCCTTCCTACTTATATTATTTCTTTCAGCTCTCTGTGCTGAAAGTTATTCCTGTAAATACATTTAAAAAAGTATTTAAAAGGAATCTGTAATAAGGTACAAACCTTTGGCAATGTCCGATAAAAGCTATCAGTTCACAGAACACCTACTAGTTCCTGGCAGGGCTGTATTTATAACAATGGCTTTTGTAGACCAGAATCTGAAGTTGCAAGGTTAGATGGAGTGCACTAAGCCTTAACATTTAAAAATTGTGATAACTTTTACCTTATGATGCTCCCCATTTCCTAACCTTTTGGGCCTTTGTGGCTGCGTTGAGCTGAAGAATTCTGGGGTTGTTGGGGAG
The DNA here is from genome assembly GCF_062004578.1 of Staurois parvus. Classification (NCBI taxonomy): domain Eukaryota; kingdom Metazoa; phylum Chordata; class Amphibia; order Anura; family Ranidae; genus Staurois; species Staurois parvus. The sequence continues at coordinate 9,092,935 of NW_028317855.1, read as the reverse complement.
AGCCTTGAGAGACTTTATAGTTCAAGAAATGAAAAATAATTTTTTGTGGTCTGTACAGTTGCAAAGTAGCATATAAGTAAGACCTATACATAACAAAAATTCAGTGTTCTGCCTCCAATAGGGCATCATCTTTCATGCCTAAATATGACCCTGGTTCTTTGAAAGTGACTTTTCTTTCAGTGAAGCTGAATATTATTAAAGCATAAGCCAAAGAGCAAAAATTTAATATATTGCAGTTTTCCAGTATTTAGATGTAGTGGTTACATTAGTTTTCAGGCTTTTTTCCTTGATATTCAAATTGTGATCCTGTCAGTAACACACTTCCTGTCCTAGGCTGACAACACTAACTCTATGGAGGAGCAGTGGTGTCACCCTAGGTCCAGAATTGTAGAACATGTTCTCTTGTTCTACATAATATATTGGGCTAAAAAAATGTGGTCATATTGGGTCAATGATATTACAAACATCCTTGCCCCTTTATGTTCGTACAGCTGCAGAGCAGGGAATACCTCAGCAACTGATTAGACCAGCACTGACAGCTTACTTTTGGGTTCTGCCAAATATTGGGTTCAGGCCAAACCAAAGTTAATCCTATCCACTACCATTCCATTACGTTTTTTTTCCAGGTTCCCTGTTTTCAAAGTTCAGACAGCATCATATTCTACAAGTCAAAGTTATAATCAATTATTAAAAGCAATCAAGTATGAGCTTAATGTAATGGTGGCTACATCTGAGAGGTGGTTTTGGTTTGGTAAACTGATCCAGCAATGCTTGCGATGTGACAAATGCAGTATAGAACTTCTATAAAGGAAGGTGCTAACCTCTGATGAATTGCCTTGTCTGTTAGCACATATGTGGCAGGTGCGGGCTCTTTACAAGTGCGGCAAGTTACAAGAACAGCTGCTTCTGAGCACAGCTGCTTCAAAGAACTGTTAGGCGTGTGTGGGACTGAGTGTCTACATTATTATTCTTAATGTGTCATATGTGATAGGTGTAGGAAAGGTTCACTGTCTTTCTTTTTTGTTCTATTAATGACAGACAGACAATCCTTCCAATATTATACATTGTAAATTTGTTTAATTTGAAAGCAACCAGATTAATACATATAGCATTATTAACCTCTCCTTCTAAAACTGCTAGTTGCTTGGTTGTCATGTTGATCCAATGTCTTCAGCTCTTTCTGAGTCTCAGATCCAGAAAAAAATGCATATCATTTGTTCTGACTTTATTTCCTGCTTGTTTGTTCTTGGGGAGATCACAAACAGTGTCCTTTGCATTTTTTTGTAAAATAATTTTTAAGCTGCTTCTGTTTAGTTGACATGGATGTCTGTATGGGACAGAAAGCAAAAGTGTGTGTGTGTGGGGGGGGGGGGGGGGGTGTTAGATTGCCAAGTGGTATTTTTTGTAATTTGCTACCTGTTTTCTGGGGAACAACACATTGACTGTAATGCATACTGTACATACACCTACTTGTGTCTGTTCGCCTCTTCCGATGGTTGGCAGGGTCAACAGTACTTAGTATAACATGAATATAACATGAACATTATGTGTGCCCCCCACAATGTGGGGCAGTATGTATACAGAAGCACAGCAGTTATCTCCAATAGATGGGCTATTAGGTGGACACAAAGAGGTTGATTTACTAAAGGAATTGTTAAACATGTAGGATTCAGAAGATGCTGTGTACTATATGCCCTCATCCTTATAAGACAGTATACACATAGAGGACTAATACGTAGCTATGGCCTTTTTGAGGAACATACAGAAAAAAACCTTTGAGTTTACATGTGGATTTTTCTTTGGAATCAATTACATCTATGTGAATCTAAAGGCAGTCATATTTCTAATGACTTTTGTAGAGTCGTATTCTTGATTTTAATGTTATTAAGAGGTGAAGACCCGCACCCGACTCATATGATTCGTGCAGTAAATATTCATTATTATTAGAGATGAGCGAAGAAATGAAAAATTCGATTCGACTGATTCGGCGAATTCGTGGACAATATTCGATTCGAGTCGAATAAATTCGCTGTGAATTTAACTTAAAAAAGGGTGTTTCTAGGCTTCAGAGAGACTTAATATTAGTGCAGAACACTGTACCTTTAATTTAAATGCCCTTGGAGTCTGCTGGGGAAGAGAAATAATACTGTCAGTCAGTATGACATGCAGATGAGTGCCGTCGATCTTAGAATCACCGCACACTTCACTCATTTGGGCAGTCACGGGGCCAAAACCAGAGTGTGGAGCCACAGTGTGGCGGTGGAGGCAGCAGCAATGGGAGGCCATACAGCACCCTATGACAAAAATGGAAACCACCAGCAGTGTGAGGAGACCTGAAAGTGGCACATGGCAGAGTGTGGCGATAGAGACAGCAGCAATGGGAGGCCGTACAGGGACCCATGACACACTCTGGACCTGGCAGCAGCATGAGGAGGCGGTACAGGGGCCCATGACAGATTACGGGCCTGGCAGCAGCATGAGGAGTCGGTACAGGGGCCCATGGCAGATTACGGGCCTGGCAGCAGCAATGGGAGGCCGTACAGGGACCCATGACACACTCTGGACCTGGCAGCAGCATGGGGAGGCGGTACAGGGGCCCATGACAGATTACGGGCCTGGCAGCAGCATGAGGAGTCGGTACGGGGGCCCATGACACACTCTGGACCTGGCAGCAGCATGAGGAGGCGGTACAGGGGCGCATGACAGATTACGAGCCTGGCAGCAGCAACTTGGACAGGAGGACGTTCAGCTTCTGCACCGTCGGGTGCGTGCTCGCAAACTGTTGTCTCTTGGAAACGGATTCCAAGAAAGACTGCTGACGGAATCCGTGAAGAGGAGTAGCAGGAGAAGGAGCATCTGAACGAGCGGAATATGCCAACAAGCGACAACAGTGGCCCATGACAGATTACGGGCCTGGCAGCAGCATGAGGAGTCGGTACGGGGGCCCATGGCAGATTACGGGCCTGGCAGCAGCTATGGGAGGCCCGTAATCTGCCAGCACCCTATGACAAAAAATGGAACCCACCAGCAGTGTGAGGAGACCTGAAAGTGGCACATGGCAGAGTGTGGCGATGGAGACAGCAGCAATGGGAGGCCGTACAGGGACCCATGAGAGACTCTGGACCTGGCAGCAGCATGAGGAGGCGGTATAGGGGCCCATGGCAGATTAGGGGCCTGGCAGCAGCTATGGGAGGCCCGTAATCTGCCAGCACCCTATGACAAAAAATGGAACACACCAGCAGTGTGAGGAGACCTGAAAGTGGCACATGGCAGAGTGTGGCGATGGAGGCAGCAGCAATGGGAGGCCGTACAGGGACCCATGAGAGACTCTGGACTTGGCAGCAGCATGAGGAGGCGGTATAGGGGCCCATGGCAGATTAGGGGCCTGGCAGCAGCTATGGGAGGCCCGTAATCTGCCAGCACCCTATGACAAAAAATGGAACACACCAGCAGTGTGAGGAGACCTGAAAGTGGCACATGTTTGGGGCATGATTCATGGCGGATTTAGTCAGTTGTGTCAGGAACTGGTGGTTTGAAATCCAGACTAATCCACGCCTGATTCATTTTCACAAACGTGAGTCTCTCCACACTTTGGGTGGACAGTCGTGTCCTCCGCGGAGTTGCAATACCTCCTGCCGCACTAAACACGCGCTCCGATGCCACGCTACTGGCCGGGCATGACAGCCTTTCAAGGGCAAATTCAGCTAGTTGGGGCCAAAGGTCAAGTTTCGTTGCCCAGTAGTCAAGGGGATTGTCTACCTCGGTTGGCAGGGTGCTGTCCAAGTAGGCCTAAGCCTGTTGTTTGAGGTCCTGCTCCAGGTCCACCTGATGCTGCTGCTGCTGCTGCGGCTGGTTAGTAGTTTCCTCACTGCGCTGGTGAAGAAAGCTACTCATCATCGACTGCAGACTGAGGCAGCCGCTGCTGGTGGAGCTGCCACTGCTCCTACCACCCCACCCCTCCCCTGCTGCCATGGCAGCGGAACACGAGCGCACAGGGCCCACAGTGTCTGAGGATGGACGTTGGCGCAGACAGGCAGAGACCAGCTGACTACATAGGTGTTTTTTATAGTACGTTATTTTGGCCTCCCTCTCAGCAGGTGTGAAAAAGGCCACCATTTTTGAACGGTAGCGAGGGTCCAACAAGGTGGACAGCCAAAAGTCATCCCTCTGTCTGATGGTTATTATTCGGCTGTCGCTACGCAAGCAACCGAGCATGCTATGGGCCATTTGTGCCAAGGAATGCGAGGGACTCCCTGCCTCCATCTCCACAGCATACTGCCACGGTGCGTCTAGGTCCTCTGTCTCCTCTTCCTCCTCCTCTACCAGATGCTCCTGCTCCTCCACTCCTGTCCGCTGAGTGGAAAAACCACCCATTTCACTCAATAATTCCTGAGCACCAATGTCCTCCTCTACCTCCTCCTCTTCTTCCAGTCCTGCCCCCACAGGGGCCATGTGGCGTTGAGATCTGTGCGCCACGTCTACCGCACCCTGACCAGCCATTGTTAACAGCATTTGTTCCAGGACGTGCAACAGAGGAATGACGTCGTTCATCCCATAGTCCTGCCGACTCACGAATAGCGTGGCCTCCTCAAAGGGCCTGAGCAAGCGCAGGTGTCACGCATGAGCTGCCAATGGCTGACATCTAAGTTACACAGGGAGTACCTTTATCTGCTTTTAACATCAGGAAATCTGTGATGGCCTTTTGCTGTTCGTAAAGGCGGTCTAACATATGTAGGGTTGAATTCCACCTTGTTGCAACGTCACAGCATGAGGAGTCGGTATAGGGGCCCATGGCAGATTAGGGGCCTGGCAGCAGTTATGGGAGGCCCATAATCTGCCAGCACCCTATGACAAAAAATGGAACACACCAGCAGTGTGAGGAGACCTGAAAGTGGCACATGGCAGAGTGTGGCGATGGAGACAGCAGCAATGGGAGGCCGTACAGGGACCCATGAGAGACTCTGGACCTGGCAGCAGCATGAGGAGGCGGTATATAGGGGCCTACGGCAGATTAGGGGCCTGGCAGCAGCTATAGGAGGCCCGTAATCTGCCAGCACCCTATGTCAAAAAATTCAACACACCAGCAGTGTGTGAGGAGACCTGAAAGTGGCACATGGCAGAGTGTGGCGATGGAGACAGCAGCAATGGGAGGCCGTACAGGGACCCATGACAGACTCTGGACTTGGCAGCAGCATGAGGAGGCGGTATATAGGGGCTTATGGCAGATTAGGGGCCTGGCAGCAGCTATAGGAGGCCCGTAATCTGCCAGCACCCTATGTCAAAAAATTCAACACACCAGCAGTGTGAGGAGACCTGAAAGTGGCACATGGCAGAGTGTGGCGATGGAGACAGCAGCAATGGGAGGCCGTACAGGGACCCATGACAGACTCTGAACTTGGCAGCAGCATGAGGAGGCGGTATATAGGGGCCCATGGCAGATTAGGGGCCTGGCAGCAGCTATAGGAGGCCCGTAATCTGCCAGCACCCTATGTCAAAAAATTCAACACACCAGCAGTGTGAGGAGACCTGAAAGTGGCACATGGCAGAGTGTGGCGATGGAGACAGCAGCAATGGGAGGCCGTACAGGGACCCATGACAGACTCTGGACTTGGCAGCAGCATGAGGAGGCGGTATATAGGGGCCCATGGCAGATTAGGGGCCTGGCAGCAGCTATGGGAGGCCCGTAATCTGCCAGCACCCTATGTCAAAAAATTCTACACACCAGCAGTGTGTGAGGAGACCTGAAAGTGGCACATGGCAGAGTGTGGCGATGGAGACAGCAGCAATGGGAGGCCGTACAGGGACCCATGACAGACTCTGGACTTGGCAGCAGCATGAGGAGGCGGTATATAGGGGCCCATGGCAGATTAGGGGCCTGGCAGCAGCTATGGGAGGCCCGTAATCTGCCAGCACCCTATGTCAAAAAATTCAACACACCAGCAGTGTGTGAGGAGACCTGAAAGTGGCACATGGCAGAGTGTGGCGATGGAGAAAGCAGCAATGGGAGGCCGTACAGGGACCCATGAGAGACTCTGGACCTGGCAGCAGCATGAGGAGGCGGTATATAGGGGCCTATGGCAGATTAGGGGCCTGGCAGCAGCTATGTGAGGCCCGTAATCTGCCTGCACCCTATGTCAAAAAATTAAACACACCAGCAGTGTGAAGAGACCTGAAAGTGGCACATGGCAGAGTGTGGCGATGGAGACAGCAGCAATGGGAGGCCGTACAGGGACCATGACAGACTCTGGACTTGGCAGCAGCATGAGGAGGCGGTATATAGGGGCCCATGGCAGATTAGGGGCCTGGCAGCAGCTATGTGAGGCCCGTAATCTGCCTGCACCCTATGTCAAAAAATTTAACACACCAGCAGTGTGAAGAGACCTGAAAGTGGCACATGGCAGCAGAGTGTGGCGATGGAGACAGCAGCAATGGGAGGCCGTACAGGGACCATGACAGACTCTGGACTTGGCAGCAGCATGAGGAGGCGGTATATAGGGGCCCATGGCAGATTAGGGGCCTGGCAGCAGCTATGTGAGGCCCGTAATCTGCCTGCACCCTATGTCAAAAAATTAAACACACCAGCAGTGTGAAGAGACCTGAAAGTGGCACATGGCATGAGAGACTCTGGACCTGGCAGCAGCAGGAGGAGGCGGTATAGGGGCCCATGGCTGATTAGGGGCCTGGCAGCAGCTATGTGAGGCCCGTTATCTTGCAGCACCCTATGTCAAAAAATTTAACACACCAGCAGTGTGAAGAGACCTGAAAGTGGCACATGGCAGCAGAGTGTGGCGATGGAGACAGCAGCAATGGGAGGCCGTACAGGGACCCATGAGAGACTCTGGACCTGGCAGCAGCAGGAGGAGGTGGTATATAGGGGCCCATGGCAGATTAGGGGCCTGGCAGCAGCTATGTGAGGCCCGTAATCTGCCTGCACCCTATGTCAAAAAATTTAACACACCAGCAGTGTGAAGAGACCTGAAAGTGGCACATGGCAGCAGAGTGTGGCGATGGAGACAGCAGCAATGGGAGGCCGTACAGGGACCATGACAGACTCTGGACTTGGCAGCAGCATGAGGAGGCGGTATATAGGGGCCTATGGCAGATTAGGGGCCTGGCAGCAGCTATGTGAGGCCCGTAATCTGCCTGCACCCTATGTCAAAAAATTTAACACACCAGCAGTGTGAAGAGACCTGAAAGTGGCACATGGCAGCAGAGTGTGGCGATGGAGACAGCAGCAATGGGAGGCCGTACAGGGACCATGACAGACTCTGGACTTGGCAGCAGCATGAGGAGGCGGTATATAGGGGCCCATGGCAGATTAGGGGCCTGGCAGCAGCTATGTGAGGCCCGTAATCTGCCTGCACCCTATGTCAAAAAATTTAACACACCAGCAGTGTGAAGAGACCTGAAAGTGGCACATGGCAGCAGAGTGTGGCGATGGAGACAGCAGCAATGGGAGGCCGTACAGGGACCATGACAGACTCTGGACTTGGCAGCAGCATGAGGAGGCGGTATATAGGGGCCCATGGCAGATTAGGGGCCTGGCAGCAGCTATGTGAGGCCCGTAATCTGCCTGCACCCTATGTCAAAAAATTAAACACACCAGCAGTGTGAAGAGACCTGAAAGTGGCACATGGCATGAGAGACTCTGGACCTGGCAGCAGCAGGAGGAGGCGGTATAGGGGCCCATGGCTGATTAGGGGCCTGGCAGCAGCTATGTGAGGCCCGTTATCTTGCAGCACCCTATGTCAAAAAATTTAACACACCAGCAGTGTGAAGAGACCTGAAAGTGGCACATGGCAGCAGAGTGTGGCGATGGAGACAGCAGCAATGGGAGGCCGTACAGGGACCCATGAGAGACTCTGGACCTGGCAGCAGCAGGAGGAGGTGGTATATAGGGGCCCATGGCAGATTAGGGGCCTGGCAGCAGCTATGTGAGGCCCGTAATCTGCCTGCACCCTATGTCAAAAAATTTAACACACCAGCAGTGTGAAGAGACCTGAAAGTGGCACATGGCAGCAGAGTGTGGCGATGGAGACAGCAGCAATGGGAGGCCGTACAGGGACCATGACAGACTCTGGACTTGGCAGCAGCATGAGGAGGCGGTATATAGGGGCCCATGGCAGATTAGGGGCCTGGCAGCAGCTATGTGAGGCCCGTAATCTGCCTGCACCCTATGTCAAAAAATTTAACACACCAGCAGTGTGAAGAGACCTGAAAGTGGCACATGGCAGCAGAGTGTGGCGATGGAGACAGCAGCAATGGGAGGCCGTACAGGGACCATGACAGACTCTGGACTTGGCAGCAGCATGAGGAGGCGGTATATAGGGGCCCATGGCAGATTAGGGGCCTGGCAGCAGCTATGTGAGGCCCGTAATCTGCCTGCACCCTATGTCAAAAAATTAAACACACCAGCAGTGTGAAGAGACCTGAAAGTGGCACATGGCATGAGAGACTCTGGACCTGGCAGCAGCAGGAGGAGGCGGTATAGGGGCCCATGGCTGATTAGGGGCCTGGCAGCAGCTATGTGAGGCCCGTTATCTTGCAGCACCCTATGTCAAAAAATTTAACACACCAGCAGTGTGAAGAGACCTGAAAGTGGCACATGGCAGCAGAGTGTGGCGATGGAGACAGCAGCAATGGGAGGCCGTACAGGGACCCATGAGAGACTCTGGACCTGGCAGCAGCAGGAGGAGGTGGTATATAGGGGCCCATGGCAGATTAGGGGCCTGGCAGCAGCTATGTGAGGCCCGTAATCTGCCTGCACCCTATGTCAAAAAATTTAACACACCAGCAGTGTGAAGAGACCTGAAAGTGGCACATGGCAGCAGAGTGTGGCGATGGAGACAGCAGCAATGGGAGGCCGTACAGGGACCATGACAGACTCTGGACTTGGCAGCAGCATGAGGAGGCGGTATATAGGGGCCCATGGCAGATTAGGGGCCTGGCAGCAGCTATGTGAGGCCCGTAATCTGCCTGCACCCTATGTCAAAAAATTAAACACACCAGCAGTGTGAAGAGACCTGAAAGTGGCACATGGCAGCAGAGTGTGGCGATGGAGACAGCAGCAATGGGAGGCCGTACAGGGACCATGACAGACTCTGGACTTGGCAGCAGCATGAGGAGGCGGTATATAGGGGCCCATGGCAGATTAGGGGCCTGGCAGCAGCTATGTGAGGCCCGTAATCTGCCTGCACCCTATGTCAAAAAATTTAACACACCAGCAGTGTGAAGAGACCTGAAAGTGGCACATGGCAGCAGAGTGTGGCGATGGAGACAGCAGCAATGGGAGGCCGTACAGGGACCATGACAGACTCTGGACTTGGCAGCAGCATGAGGAGGCGGTATATAGGGGCCCATGGCAGATTAGGGGCCTGGCAGCAGCTATGTGAGGCCCGTAATCTGCCTGCACCCTATGTCAAAAAATTAAACACACCAGCAGTGTGAAGAGACCTGAAAGTGGCACATGGCAGCAGAGTGTGGCGATGGAGACAGCAGCAATGGGAGGCCGTACAGGGACCATGACAGACTCTGGACTTGGCAGCAGCATGAGGAGGCGGTATATAGGGGCCCATGGCAGATTAGGGGCCTGGCAGCAGCTATGTGAGGCCCGTAATCTGCCTGCACCCTATGTCAAAAAATTTAACACACCAGCAGTGTGAAGAGACCTGAAAGTGGCACATGGCAGCAGAGTGTGGCGATGGAGACAGCAGCAATGGGAGGCCGTACAGGGACCATGACAGACTCTGGACTTGGCAGCAGCATGAGGAGGCGGTATATAGGGGCCCATGGCAGATTAGGGGCCTGGCAGCAGCTATGTGAGGCCCGTAATCTGCCTGCACCCTATGTCAAAAAATTTAACACACCAGCAGTGTGAAGAGACCTGAAAGTGGCACATGGCAGCAGAGTGTGGCGATGGAGACAGCAGCAATGGGAGGCCGTACAGGGACCATGACAGACTCTGGACTTGGCAGCAGCATGAGGAGGCGGTATATAGGGGCCCATGGCAGATTAGGGGCCTGGCAGCAGCTATGTGAGGCCCGTAATCTGCCTGCACCCTATGTCAAAAAATTTAACACACCAGCAGTGTGAAGAGACCTGAAAGTGGCACATGGCAGCAGAGTGTGGCGATGGAGACAGCAGCAATGGGAGGCCGTACAGGGACCATGACAGACTCTGGACTTGGCAGCAGCATGAGGAGGCGGTATATAGGGGCCCATGGCAGATTAGGGGCCTGGCAGCAGCTATGTGAGGCCCGTAATCTGCCTGCACCCTATGTCAAAAAATTTAACACACCAGCAGTGTGAAGAGACCTGAAAGTGGCACATGGCAGCAGAGTGTGGCGATGGAGACAGCAGCAATGGGAGGCCGTACAGGGACCATGACAGACTCTGGACTTGGCAGCAGCATGAGGAGGCGGTATATAGGGGCCCATGGCAGATTAGGGGCCTGGCAGCAGCTATGTGAGGCCCGTAATCTGCCTGCACCCTATGTCAAAAAATTTAACACACCAGCAGTGTGAAGAGACCTGAAAGTGGCACATGGCAGCAGAGTGTGGCGATGGAGAAAGCAGCAATGGGAGGCCGTACAGGGACCCATGAGAGACTCTGGACCTGGCAGCAGCATGAGGAGGCGGTATATAGGGGCCTATGGCAGATTAGGGGCCTGGCAGCAGCTATGTGAGGCCCGTAATCTGCCTGCACCCTATGTCAAAAAATTTAACACACCAGCAGTGTGAAGAGACCTGAAAGTGGCACATGGCATGAGAGACTCTGGACCTGGCAGCAGCAGGAGGAGGCGGTATAGGGGCCCATGGCTGATTAGGGGCCTGGCAGCAGCTATGTGAGGCCCGTTATCTTGCAGCACCCTATGTCAAAAAATTTAACACACCAGCAGTGTGAAGAGACCTGAAAGTGGCACATGGCAGCAGAGTGTGGCGATGGAGACAGCAGCAATGGGAGGCCGTACAGGGACCCATGAGAGACTCTGGACCTGGCAGCAGCAGGAGGAGGTGGTATATAGGGGCCCATGGCAGATTAGGGGCCTGGCAGCAGCTATGTGAGGCCCGTAATCTGCCTGCACCCTATGTCAAAAAATTTAACACACCAGCAGTGTGAAGAGACCTGAAAGTGGCACATGGCAGCAGAGTGTGGCGATGGAGACAGCAGCAATGGGAGGCCGTACAGGGACCCATGAGAGACTCTGGACCTGGCAGCAGCAGGAGGAGGTGGTATATAGGGGCCTATGGCAGATTAGGGGCCTGGCAGCAGCTATAGGAGGCCCGTAATCTGCCAGCACCCTATGTCAAAAAATTCAACACACCAGCAGTGTGAGGAGACCTGAAAGTGGCACATGTTTGAGGCATGATTCATGGCGGATTTAGTCAGTTGTGTCAGGAACTGGTGGTTTGAAATCCAGACTAATCCACGCCTGATTCATTTTCACAAACGTGAGTCTCTCCACACTTTGGGTGGACAGTCGTGTCCTCCGCGGAGTTACAATACCTCCTGCCGCACTAAACACGCGCTCCGATGCCACGCTACTGGCCGGGCATGACAGCCTTTCAAGGGCAAATTCAGCTAGTTGGGGCCAAAGGTCAAGTTTCGTTGCCCAGTAGTCAAGGGGATTGTCTACCTCGGTTGGCAGGGTGCTGTCCAAGTAGGCCCAAGCCTGTTGTTTGAGCTCCTGCTCCAGGTCCACCTGATGCTGCTGCTGCTGCTGCGGCTGGTTAGTAGTTTCCTCACTGCGCTGGTGAAGAAAGCTACTCATCATCGACTGCAGACTGAGGCAGCCGCTGCTGGTGGAGCTGCCACTGCTCCTACCACCCCACCCCTCCCCTGCTGCCATGCCAGCGGAACGCGAGCGCACAGGGCCCACAGTGTCTGAGGATGGACGATGGCGCACAAAGGCAGAGACCAACTGACTACATAGGTGGTTTTTATAGTACGTAATTTTGGCCTCCCTCTCAGCAGGTGTGAAAAAGGCCACCATTTTGGACCGGTAGCGAGGGTCCAACAAGGTGGACAGCCAAAAGTCATCCCTCTGTCTGATGGTTATTATTCGGCTGTCGCTACGCAAGCAACCGAGCATGCTATGGGCCATTTGTGCCAAGGAATGCGAGGGACTCCCTGCCTCCATCTCCACAGCATACTGCCACGGTGCGTCTGGGTCCTCTGTCTCCTCCTCCTCCTCCTCTACCAGATGCTCCTGCTCCTCCACTCCTGTCCGCTGAGTGGAAAAACCACCCATTTCACTCAATAATTCCTGAGCACAAATGTCCTCCTCTACCTCCTCCTCTTCTTCCTGTCCTGCCCCCACAGGGGTCATGTGGCGTTGAGATCTGTGCGCCACGTCTACCGCACCCTGACCAGCCATTGTTAACAGCATTTGTTCCAGGACGTGCAACAGAGGAATGACGTCGTTCATCCCATAGTCCTGCCGACTCACGAATAGCGTGGCCTCCTCAAAGGGCCTGAGCAAGCGGCAGGTGTCACGCATGAGCTGCCAATGGCTGACATCTAAGTTACACAGGGGAGTACCTTTATCCGCTTGTAACATCAGGAAATCGGTGATGGCCTTTCGCTGCTCGTAAAGGCGGTCTAACATGTGTAGGGTTGAATTCCACCTTGTTGCAACGTCGCAGATCAGGCGATGCTGTGGAATTCCGTTCTGCCGCTGCAGCTCAATGAGGGTGTTCTTTGCGGTGTAGGAATGGCTGAAATGCATGCACAGTTTACGTGACATTTTAAGGATGTCTTGCAGTGGGATGGTGGATTTTAGGAACCGCTTGACAACCAGATTGAACACGTGAGCCATGCATGGCGCATGGCACAACCTTCCTTGACGCAGAGCAGACACCATGTTCTTTCCGTTGTCAGTCAACATGGTTCCGATTTTTAGTTTGCGCGGAGACAGCCATCTGTCGATTTCTCTGTTCATTACACTCAGCAGTTCCTCCCCTGTGTGACTACGTTCGCCAAGGCATACCAGGTGCAGCACAGCGTGACACCGTTGCGCCCTGCACATGTGATATGCCGGTCGGGTAATGGGACTTGGCACGGGGGTGGCGGCTGAGGACACGGCGGAAAAAGAGGTGGTAGAGGCGGACATGCTTGCTGGACCAAGGACGTGCAAACGTGGAGGCAAAAGCGTCGTGACCTGTCCAAGTTGCTGGTGCGGCTGTGCCGGCACCACGTTCACCCAGTGGGCCGTAAATGACATGTACTGTCCCTGACCGTAGTTACAGCTCCACACGTCGGCGCTGCCGTGCACTTTGGCAGAGACCGACATGCTCAAAGACTGGCCCACCATCTCTTCTACATGTGAATGCAGGGCTGGCACTGCCTTTTGGGCAAAGAAATGACGGCTTGGCACTCTCCACCGCGGCGCGGCACAAGCCATCATTTCTCGGAAAGGTGCTGAGTCCACCAGTTGGAAAGGGAGGGACTGCAGCACCAGCAACTTGGACAGGAGGACGTTCAGCTTTTGCACCGTCGGGTGCGTGCTCGCAAACTGTTGTCTCTTGGATACGGATTCCAAGAAAGACTGTTGACGGAATCCGAGAAGAGGAGTAGCAGGAGAAGGAGCATCTGAACGAGCGGAAGATGCCAATGAGCGACAACTCCCCTCAGCAGAGGTGTTGGAGCCTTGACTGGCTGATAGAGGGCGATTGACGACGTCGGGTGACGGAGCAAGTAACGGAGCGGGTGATGGAGCGGGGGCTGGGGCAGGCAGAACCGCCGTATGTTTATCACGGTTTTCCCAGGCCACCGAATGGTGACGCTGCATATGCTGACGCAACGCTGTAGTCCCAACATGGGCCCCCTGGCCACGCTTGCATTTCTGGCCACATAGTCGACATACGGCTACATTTACTTCCTCGGGCGGCTTGAGGAAAAATTGCCACACCACCGAGTAGGAAACTTTGCCCCCGCTACTCTTCACTGGCTGACTGCTACTTCCTCCGTGCGCACCGGCACCACTACTGGCCGTGGTGGTAGGCTGCAGTGGAGCTGGTGCTCTACTCCGTGGACGTTTGGCTCCACTGACACTGATGCGACCCTGCTGCTGTCTCCTGGGCAACCCACCGACTGTTTTGCTCGCTGCCAAGCTGCCACCCTCTTCTCCTGATGATGCGGAAGAAATTGCCTGATGACGACGAGGCTGCCAAGTGCGATCAACCTCCTCATCATCAAGTAGGGTCTCCGCCTCACTACTAGCCCCCTCGGCTGCGTCTGGGTCAGGAGACAGACCTGTCTCTAGACCGGCTACCGAGCCACTCTCCTCGCCAGTACTTGTTCGCTTGGCTGCTGAAAAGGCCGATGTCTCCCCCCGTTCCTGACCGCCCTCTGTTAGCTCTTCCTCACTGTACAGTGGGGCTGAGCCCACAGCATGCGATACTTCGCTTGGTGAGGGAACAGCAAAGGACAGGGGCAGGTAGAGGACACGTGATTTCAGTGGGCTTGGTCCCGGGCCATGCCAACTAACGGTTGTGTCTGACGTACCCACCGACCGTTGGCTGTAGGTGTCAGAGGTGACCTGGGAAGAGGAAGACGACCGAGCCAACCAATCAATGACGGCAGGGTTGTCGGTGGAGACACGACCGCTGGATGACACCGGGAGCACTGGCCTCTGGCTGCGAATACTGCTGCCTCGACCCCTTCCTCTGCTGCCACGTCTGCTCGCTCCTAAAACATTGCCTCCTCTGCCACTCCTCTGCATGTTGTCTGACATACTATTTAATTCAACGATTAGGTGTCCCTGAGTAACAATTCTCTGGCACTCAGTAACAATTCTGTCTGTCCCTGAGTATGAATTCTGTGGCCCTGAGTAACAATTCTGTGTCTGTGCGAGTAACAATTCTGTGTCTGTGCGAGTAACAATTCTGTGTCTGTGCAAGTAACAATTTTGTGTCTGTGCGAGTAACAATTCTCTGGCACTCAGTAACAATTCTGTCTGTCCCTGAGTAACAATTCTCTGGCACTCAGTAACAATTCTGTCTGTCCCTGAGTAACAATTCTCTGGCACTCAGTAACAATTCTGTCTGTCCCTGAGTAACAATTCTCTGGCACTCAGTAACAATTCTGTCTGTCCCTGAGTATGAATTCTGTGGCCCTGAGTAACAATTCTGTGTCTGCGCGAGTAACAATTCTGTGTCTGTGCAAGTAACAATTTTGTGTCTGTGCAAGTAACAATTTTGTGTCTGTGCGAGTAACAATTCTCTGGCACTCAGTAACAATTCTGTCTGTCCCTGAGTAACAATTCTCTGGCACTCAGTAACAATTCTGTCTGTCCCTGAGTAACAATTCTCTGGCACTCAGTAACAATTCTGTCTGTCCCTGAGTAACAATTCTCTGGCACTCAGTAACAATTGTGTGTCTGTGCAAGTAACAATTCTGTGTCTGTGCAAGTAACAATTTTGTGTCTGTGAGAGTAACAATTCTCTGGCACTCAGTAACAATTCTGTCTGTCCCTGAGTAACAATTCTCTGGCACTCAGTAACAATTCTGTCTGTCCCTGAGTATGAATTCTGTGGCCCTGAGTAACAATTCTGTCTCTGTGCGAGTAACAATTCTGTGTCTGTGCAAGTAACAATTTTGTGTCTGTGAGAGTAACAATTCTCTGGCACTCAGTAACAATTCTGTCTGTCCCTGAGTAACAATTCTCTGGCACTCAGTAACAATTCTGTCTTCCCTGAGTAACAATTCTCTGGCACTCAGTAACAATTCTGTCTGTCCCTGAGTATGAATTCTGTGGCCCTGAGTAACAATTCTGTCTCTGTGCGAGTAACAATTCTGTGTCTGTGCAAGTAACAATTTTGTGTCTGTGAGAGTAACAATTCTCTGGCACTCAGTAACAATTCTGTCTGTCCCTGAGTAACAATTCTCTGGCACTCAGTAACAATTCTGTCTGTCCCTGAGTATGAATTCTGTGGCCCTGAGTAACAATTGTGTGTCTGTGCAAGTAACAATTCTGTGTCTGTGCAAGTAACAATTTTGTGTCTGTGAGAGTAACAATTCTCTGGCACTCAGTAACAATTCTGTCTGTCCCTGAGTAACAATTCTCTGGCACTCAGTAACAATTCTGTCTGTCCCTGAGTAACAATTCTGTCTGTCCCTGAGTATGAATTCTGTGGCCCTGAGTAAGAATTCTCTGGCACTCAGTAACAATTCTGTCTGTCCCTGAGTATGAATTCTGTGGCCCTGAGTAACAATTGTGTGTCTGTGCAAGTAACAATTCTGTGTCTGTGCAAGTAACAATTTTGTGTCTGTGAGAGTAACAATTCTCTGGCACTCAGTAACAATTCTGTCTGTCCCTGAGTAACAATTCTCTGGCACTCAGTAACAATTCTGTCTGTCCCTGAGTATGAATTCTGTGGCCCTGAGTAACAATTCTGTCTCTGTGCGAGTAACAATTCTGTGTCTGTGCAAGTAACAATTTTGTGTCTGTGAGAGTAACAATTCTCTGGCACTCAGTAACAATTCTGTCTGTCCCTGAGTAAGAATTCTCTGGCACTCAGTAACAATTCTGTCTGTCCCTGAGTAACAATTCTCTGGCACTCAGTAACAATTCTGTCTGTCCCTGAGTAACAATTCTGTCTGTCCCTGAGTATGAATTCTGTGGCCCTGAGTAAGAATTCTCTGGCACTCAGTAACAATTCTGTCTGTCCCTGAGTATGAATTCTGTGGCCCTGAGTAACAATTGTGTGTCTGTGCAAGTAACAATTCTGTGTCTGTGCAAGTAACAATTTTGTGTCTGTGAGAGTAACAATTCTCTGGCACTCAGTAACAATTCTGTCTGTCCCTGAGTAACAATTCTCTGGCACTCAGTAACAATTCTGTCTGTCCCTGAGTAAGAATTCTCTGGCACTCAGTAACAATTCTGTCTGTCCCTGAGTAACAATTCTCTGGCACTCAGTAACAATTCTGTCTGTCCCTGAGTAACAATTCTGTCTGTCCCTGAGAATGAATTCTGTGGCCCTGAGTAAGAATTCTCTGGCACTCAGTAACAATTCTGTCTGTCCCTGAGTAACAATTCTCTGGCACTCAGTAACAATTCTGTCTGTCCCTGAGTATGAATTCTGTGGCCCTGAGTAACAATTGTGTGTCTGTGCAAGTAACAATTCTGTGTCTGTGCAAGTAACAATTTTGTGTCTGTGAGAGTAACAATTCTCTGGCACTCAGTAACAATTCTGTCTGTCCCTGAGTAACAATTCTCTGGCACTCAGTAACAATTCTGTCTGTCCCTGAGTAACAATTCTGTCTGTCCCTGAGTATGAATTCTGTGGCCCTGAGTAAGAATTCTCTGGCACTCAGTAACAATTCTGTCTGTCCCTGAGTATGAATTCTGTGGCCCTGAGTAACAATTGTGTGTCTGTGCAAGTAACAATTCTGTGTCTGTGCAAGTAACAATTTTGTGTCTGTGAGAGTAACAATTCTCTGGCACTCAGTAACAATTCTGTCTGTCCCTGAGTAACAATTCTCTGGCACTCAGTAACAATTCTGTCTGTCCCTGAGTATGAATTCTGTGGCCCTGAGTAACAATTCTGTCTCTGTGCGAGTAACAATTCTGTGTCTGTGCAAGTAACAATTTTGTGTCTGTGAGAGTAACAATTCTCTGGCACTCAGTAACAATTCTGTCTGTCCCTGAGTAAGAATTCTCTGGCACTCAGTAACAATTCTGTCTGTCCCTGAGTAACAATTCTCTGGCACTCAGTAACAATTCTGTCTGTCCCTGAGTAACAATTCTGTCTGTCCCTGAGTATGAATTCTGTGGCCCTGAGTAAGAATTCTCTGGCACTCAGTAACAATTCTGTCTGTCCCTGAGTATGAATTCTGTGGCCCTGAGTAACAATTGTGTGTCTGTGCAAGTAACAATTCTGTGTCTGTGCAAGTAACAATTTTGTGTCTGTGAGAGTAACAATTCTCTGGCACTCAGTAACAATTCTGTCTGTCCCTGAGTAACAATTCTCTGGCACTCAGTAACAATTCTGTCTGTCCCTGAGTAACAATTCTCTGGCACTCAGTAACAATTCTGTCTGTCCCTGAGTAACAATTCTCTGGCACTCAGTAACAATTCTGTCTGTCCCTGAGTAACAATTCTGTCTGTCCCTGAGAATGAATTCTGTGGCCCTGAGTAAGAATTCTCTGGCACTCAGTAACAATTCTGTCTGTCCCTGAGTAACAATTCTCTGGCACTCAGTAACAATTCTGTCTGTCCCTGAGTAAAAATTCTGTGGCCCTAATAACGTTTCTGTGGCCCTAAGTAACAATTCTCTGGCACTGAGTAACAATTCTGTCTGTCCCTGAGTATGAATTCTGTGGCCCTAACTAGCGTTTCTTTGTCCCTAAATAACGATTCTGTGGCCCTCATTAACAAGTCTGTGTCCCTGAGTAATGGTTCTCTGTCCCTAAGTAACTTCTCTCTGTCCCCAATTCTCGTTTCTGTGGCCCTAACTCTGTCCCTGTCCCTAGTACAGAGCGGTCTGCCTCTGTTCAATGACTGCAGGCAAATGAAGATTTCCAAAATGGCCGCTATATATACCTCGACCATTACACAGTGCTGGCTGGCTGGCTGCTGATTGGCTGATGCGATCACATGTCGTTGAGGAATGCATTATGGGGCAGCGCGCCTTGTCTGCGCGCCTTCCCCGACATCCCCGCTCCGTCGCCGCACATGTCAGCCGCCATTTTCGGAAAAATTTCGATTCGCGCGTCCGAATTAGGCTGTTTTTCGGATTCGGCACGAATCGAAATTTTTCCGATATTCGACTCGAATTCCACTTCGGATACTTCGATTCGCTCATCTCTAATTATTATGTTTTTGTTTTTGTGTGAAAATCATGTTTTAATGGTTTTGTTCTTTGTTATTAATGGTTTTGTTAATTTTGTGCACCTATGTATAAATATATACCTAAATATATACCTATGTTTTGAATTTTAAAAATCATATTTTATTTTTCCAATTAAGAAGGGTTCGGTGAATGCACATATGAAACTGGTGGGGTTCAGTACCTCCAACAAGGTTAAGAACCACTGTTCTAGGTCCTGACCTCTTGAGGCCCCACATCTAATCACTGGTTAAATCGTGCCACCTTAACCTCCGCAGCATTTCCTGAATCCGCCCCTTCCTGACTAACGACACCACAAAACAACTTATCCATGCCTTGGTTATATCCCGCCTTGATTATTGCAACTCCCTCCTCACTGGCCTACCTTTACACAGGTTATCCCCCCTTCAGTCTAATATGAATGCTGCTGGTAGACTTACTAACTGATCCATGACTGCTGCACCTCTCTGCCAATCCCTTCACTTGTGTCCACTAGCCCAATGTATAAAATTCTAAATACTAACTACAACATACAAAGCCATCCACAGCATTGCCCCTAGTTACATCACCAACCTCATCTGCATATATCGTCCAAATTCGCTCCTCCCAAGGCATCTCTCTTTCTAGCTCTCTTGTCACCTTCCTATGCTTGCTTCCAGGACTTCTCTAGAACCTCTCCCATCCTCTGGAACTCCCTACCCCAGTATGTCCGGTCAGCTCCTACTCTATCCACATTTAGACAGTATTTGGGAGGCCTAACAGGGAGGCCTACCCCACATCCACCTCAAAACTGTACTTGAGTCACCTCCATCAAATCCTCCCCTGCAGCTACTACCTTATGTACCACCTCCATGTACCATATTCCTTTAGATTGTCACGAGCAGAGCCTTCTTATTCCTTCTGTATTGTAATTGTACTGTCCCCCTTTGTAAAGTGCTGAGCAAACTGGTGCTATATAAATCCTGTATTATTATTATAATAATAATATGTCCTTCAAAAAATGAATGGCTATGTATCAGTCCTCTGTGTGTTTACAAAAGAAGTTGAGAATCATCACTTAATAAATTGTACTTGTGTACACTTTGAATACCCAATCATCTGCAGAACAATGATGATTGGGTATTCAATCATCATGACTGGATCATGATTGGATAATTGAAGTGAAACTTCACATAATTTTTTGAATGAAGATTCTCAATTCATTCAGTAAATCAGCCTCAGAACATTTGCCCTATGTCAATGTGATAGAAAGCTAGGCAGTCAGTGATGTGGACCAGGGGACAACTGCAAATCCAGAGAGCCTGTATGGTAAAAGCAGCAAGAAAACTTCTGCTGTCACAGTCACAGATCCAATGTTTGTTGTTTCGATAAATGCAGCACTGGTGGTGCTGCTCGCTCCATGAAGTGACAAGGTGCACAGTGATAATATCCACTGAGCCACCAATGATCTTATTAAAGTGGCAGTATGGTGCAGATACCCATGTGATTTCTGGTCAATGCACATCAGATAATCAGACAACTGGCAGTTCATTTTGTTGGCCCAGCTCTATTGCATCTTGTGTCGTAGCAGCCTTAACCTAGTTTTGTAAAAGCAAATCTGTTATTTAATATCTTTTGTTTTGTGTTCAGAAACACATTTTAGCTGTTTGCTACCAGAGCATCAGTAGGCTCACTGCTATCTATTAACAATGTAATGACATGATGGTCATTGCCATTAGAAGAAAATATCTCATTCAGCACTGAAGGATAAATTGCTTCACCTGAAGAAAGCGCCATTGTGGTTGTGTCACGCACCATAGCTCTCTCAGCAGCCGCTATTCTGTTTATGTTCAGCTTCATATTTATCATACAGTTTGTCACAACCCCAGCTCCTCAGTTCTAATTTCACTGAGAAATATGTAGCTTATTGTTCTGCTTTTACTTGCGTAGTCGGACACAGTACATTTGAGCCCCGATGCATGCGGCCTGTATTCATACTCACCTACATTGGATGAATTGTCGGTACTGTATCCTAAGTGATTATGTATTTTGTATGTATGTATGTATTTATCTGTTAAGCTTTGAATTGTATTTGTTTTCCCTGCATTTCTAGTATTTCTTCTATCTCCTGCAATTGAAGGAGTCTTTGTGCTCTTTTTTTTACAGCCTTCCTGGTGGTGCTGACATATAGACCCGGCACAATATTCCACAAAACACAGTACAAGTGTCCTGAAAATGTCCTTATTGTCTGTGAGGAATTAAGAGCAGGGAAATGGCAGCAGCACTGTATTCCCTCCAGTACAGATCGATTTTCCTAATGAAAATACTATGGGCTTATTTATTATCCTATACAGGATGTACAGGAACGAATGAAGAACAGATCATTTTATACTAATTCTTACACTACACACCTATAATGACTGTTTAAACAATGCACATGATCTGTATTCCTCCATCTATATTTTTGTCACATCAGTTTTATCCATTGTTTGTTATATCTTTGGGTTTAGTTCTGCCTTAAGCACCAGGATAGGCACATGTATCTTTTTTAAATGGCCAATCCACCAAAATTCAATATTAGGAGAAGTGTGAGGGAAGGGGGGGGGGGGGCTGAGTCACCCACTAGATTCCTGCTATAGTTTTTAACTTTGTTCCTGCCAATATAGGAGGGTTCCTGGGCGTTCCTGGTTCCTTCTGCTGTATTTACTGTGGTATACATTTAATCTGAGCCTCTCTACATTTTCTGTATTTTTTTCTCATTATTTACTGTTAATATAACATTTTCATTGTAGTGTTGTGCTTGGGACACTAGTCTAAGTGGAAACTGTCGTAATAAAATATTTGGGAAGGCCATTGCCTTTACTGATTTCCTGTTACCTCCTGTTGAGCTTGTTCCAAAAAAAATGGAAGTGAGTTAGAAACAATTTCATGAAAAGTAGATTAAAGGGAAACTAAGTAGTGGATGTGTATGGATCAGGGGCGGACTGACAACTCATGGGGCCCCCGGGCAATAGGGGATCATGGGGCCCCTGTGTCCTTGCCCAAACTAAAAAAAGCCTATGAAAAAGGTACCAGGGCCATCTCATGGGGCCCCCTACTGACACCGGGCCCTCGGGCAGTGCCCGAGTTTCCAAATGGCCAGTCCGCCCCTGGTATGGATTATTTTGGAGAAAAAGGATATAGTTTAGTGTCACTTTGAAGTAGGTCAGAAAGAAGAAAGACACACTTCTCAAACTAATTCAGAAGGGTCTAAGAAACAATGATGATTTCAGATGAAAGCTGAATGCTTTGTCCATTTTCACAAACCCTAAAGTATGACATTTTGCAAATATGTGCATGTCTCTCTTTACCTGTTCATCTGCCACAATGGCCCTAACATGATCCTATGCAGGCTTGGGTGGATTGACCTCCAGCCTGAAGGTAGCCATGTAGTTACAGTGCTGACAGTGTTTGGCAGAGCCAGCTAGTCCTCTTGGTTAAGTAACCATTGACGCCAATGTTTTTTCTTAAAATTTTCCTCAGCAACCACCAATGTAATAGGGGTATTCTTTCCAATTACAACCAGTATTAGAGGAGCCGACTTTCTTTTAATCACCATTGCGGGAAGGACCATTCCTCCCCGCCAGTTCTTCGTGCCGACCACCAATGTAAAAGGAGCATGCTTCACACTGACTAAAACCGACCAAGACTGCAGCAGTGCATTCTTTCCTCAATGACCACCATTTATGGGGTATTTTTCTTATCACTAACCTCAAAGGTACAGGGACATTGTTCTTTCCACTGACCACAAAGCTAAAAGGTATAAAAAATGGTGCCGCGCCCTATGAGTGAATGTGTGTCTAAATATATTAGGATAGTGACTTAAATGTGAGTAATGAACTGCCTATAGCAATTCATTAAATAACTTAGAGGTAAAAAGTGTCACACAATATTAACCAATATTAATGACAAGAATATGATTAAAAAATAATACCTAAAAATTATACATAAATCCCATCATACTTGCGACTTGCTCAATGTGCTGTAATAGACTGCTCACACAATCCAGATAGTCTATATGGAAAAACTACTGGGCTAAAAAGCAAAGGTTTACTCTGATGTATTCCTCTGTGGAACGCAGACTGGGTGGTTCACCTCCTTGCTCCTGGTCATGCTGCTATAGGTGAATCCAGGATATGGGTCCTCCCTTCAACAGGCTCTATGTGTTTTCTCCCTATACTCCAAGTGTAAACTGGGAAGAAAAGAGAGAGGGATAGTGCCTTATCTTTGGTATAAAAGTGAATATTTATTTGTGCCAATATTGCACTCACAGATTATAAAAACATTCAGCGCTTTTGGTAAAATAAAGTGTGTCCAGCCTGAGCGGCGTGTGGACACACACTGCCTGTACTCGCCGTTCCAAGGAGTCGGGTACGTGGTGATGTCAGTGCCCCTCCCCAACGCGCTGCGCCACAGGGTCACGTGGCTTCGTCCGGGGGATGTAATATTGGTTAATATTGTGTGACACTTTTTACCACTAAGTTATTTAATGAATTGTATAGGCAGTTCATTACTCACATTTAAGTCACTATCCTAATATATTTAGACACACATTCACTCATAGGGTGCGGCACCATTTTTTATACTTTATTGTTTATCACTAATATACATATATATGAGAATGTAAAGAGGAGCCTGCAAACTTATCCTTATTTCATATTTTAACTCCTAGTGGCTCACAGGTAATCTCATTGTAGTTCACAAAGCTAAAAGGTCATTTTAATCCCATTGACTACCCACATCAGATGACATTTGTACTCTTACTGACCATCAATGTAATTGGGCCATTCACACTGGCCACCAATGGAAAGCAGGCCTTGACACCGATGACCAGTGTAACTGATATTGACACTGGCCACCAATGTAATGGCAACATTGACCCTGTTCATCAATGCAATGGGACATTGACAAGACAACCAATGTGATACTGGTGTTGTCCACCAAAAGAACAGGAGGCACACATTCTGTGGTAAGATCCATGACTACCAATTGTATGGTAACTAGGGTATTATAGATTCAATGCCTTTTTATGAAGCCTGCACAGTGGTAATAGACAAATCATTTGGTCACTATGTAAAATGGTGAAGCATTGACATAGTTGTATGTCTGAGACTTCTCCATTATTATGGGCTTTAACAACTGATTTAAATGTATGCATTAAGCAAAGGTATTTCAAGTTCCAACGTCATTTTTATACAGTTGATTACATTGTGTTTCGGTGCATTATTTAGGCACATCTGGAAATATTTCTTTAGAGTCATATTGTGATCTCATCTAACAGAAGTCTGTGTGAAAGCATGGTAAATTTATTGTAAACACATCAAAAAACACATGTCACTGTGATTGCAATGCCTTAGATAGATGCACTGAGGGAAATTACATTGCATATGTTCAAATGCATGTGACTAAACAGCATAAGAAACACACTAAGCCACTCAGGAAAAACCATGCAAATATGTGGAATGAAAGTGTGTAGTTGAATACATTTATTTATTATCTTCTCAAAATGTATGTTAATTCTTTAAGTTGTTCTTGCAATGGCTCATGTAATAAATGCCACTTTAAAATGTTTTCATATTTTACATTTATCCTCTACAAATACAGTATCTGGTGTTGTGAAATATATTCTTAACAGATGGTTTGGTTTTATTTCTGTAGTTATAATCTGTGAAAAAAAATGTATTTAATGAAAATAACTAGTCCATCTAAGTCCTTACACACACTGCAGTGCCTCTATGTCAGCAATGGGCAAACTACGGCCCGCGGGCCGTATACGGCCCGGAGGACCTTTTAATCTGGCCCGCGGAGCGTGATACAAAAAAAAAAACAGCCAGGGCAGGCAAACATTGGCTGTCAGGATGTGTGTAGGCGGGGCAGCATGACGAACGTGACGGGAGCTAGGCTCCTCTCACAGTCCGCCCTGAAGACCGGAACGGCGCGGGAACATGGCGAGAGGAACGCGCGGAGCAAAGGTAAGTAAATTGACACAGGGGGGACTTGCCTTACTACTTGGGGGGAATAGTACTATGTGGGATGAAATACTATATGAGGGATGAATTAATATGGGGGATGAATTAATATGGGGAATGAATTACTATAGGGGGGATGAATTACTATAGGGGGGATGAATTACTATATGGGGGATGAATTACTATGGGGGATGAATTACTATGGGGGATGAATTATTATATGGGGGATTAATTACTATGCTTGCTTCATCTACTCTTGGTCCGGCCCCCGGGCCCAATATATGAACCCATTGCAGCCCTCAAGTCAAAAAGTTTGCCCACCCCTGCTCTATGTCTTTCTCTTATCTGTAGTGAACAAAGAAGGCGAAGATGTTTTTCCCCACAGTACAGCACTTTGCACCCTTTTAAATGGAGAAGGAATGCAGTCCTTCTGTATCAGGTTCCTCTGGCTCACGATCCTCTAACAGTTGCAGGGTGGCCTGCAGTGTTCCTTTTCAAGGGTCTAACACCGACAGCCTGGAACTTTGTCTTTGCTTGAGCCCCTACATTAACTGGAGTCTTTCTTAGCTTTGTCTGATATGGCCATCTCCTTGGGTCAAACGCAGGATTTCTCTGCAGTTATGCAGAATCTTATGGACCAAAATTTCAATCTTGATTGCTGATTCTGAACGTAAAGGTCAAAAGCGTAGCTCTACACCAAGTTCCTAGCCTTTAGCTGCAGAGTCTTTATCTTAACAAGGGTTTCATAGGGTTTTGACTGAGGAGCTATTAGAGTTCATGCCAACAGTCCTGCACTAATTCATAGATCAGGTAATGGATGTCTTTCGACTTATTTCCTGAATTAGTTTCCTATCAGTTAAGATGTAGAGAACTTTTTGGTTAAATGTTCAGCTGTGGAGCAAGCATGTAAAATGTTTTTAGTGCTCATCAAACGACAACATCTCTTTGAAGCTGCCTTTGACACCCTCATCAGGGATGTCACTAGGGAAAAGAGTACCTATCTAGCCTAGCAAAGGAAGCCTAGGCCACAACTTGGAAATAATTGACCTCCAGGTTCAATAACAAACTGGACAGGTCTGTTTGCAGGTCCAGGAATCCTCTGGCAATGGATGCTCTGGTGGCTCTGTGGGATCGGTACATTCTGATCTACACTTTTCTACCTCTGAAACTCCTTCCTTCTCTGCTTCCCAGGGTCAAGATGGAGAGCATTTCAGTGATCTTCATAGCTCTGGACTGGCCGAGGAAATTATAGTACTCTGACTGGATCAGGTTCCTGGTAGACGCTCTATGTGCTCTTTTACATGGACTGGATCTTCTATCCCAAGGGCCAGTTTACCACCCTGCTTCACAGTTGCTGACTTTAATGGCATGACCGTTGAATCCCAGGTCAGGGGACAGCCACTCCTGTCATTCACATGATGGTCAAAGCCAGGAAGTCCACTTCCTGCAAGATCTGCCATTGCACATGAAAGGCATACTTTGCTTAGTGTGAGAAAAGAAGGTTTCATCCCAGCAAACATTCTATGGGACAGATACTGACTTTTTTGCAATCAGGCATGGCTCAGCAATTGGCATTGAGTATAAAGAAGACCATTAGCACCCAATTCTTTGATTATGTCCTTTGTATAGGGCGTTTCTCATGTAGCTTCCCCTGTGCGGCCACCTGTGTCTTTGTAGGATTTGAATTTGGTTTCCCTGTCACTTTAAAAAACATATTTTGAACTTATTAGGGATGTTCACCTTTCTGCTTTAACTAACAAAGGTATGTTTCTTGTCACTACAAGTCCTCTACAAGGCCTGTATCTAAGCTGCTGGCTTTCTCCTGTAAAGAACCTTTTCTTGTCTTAAATCATACATGTGGACAAGTTGGTATTAAGGCCTAGAGCCTCCTTCTCTCCTAAGCTGGTGTCACCCTCAACCAGGACATTGTGCTTCTATTCCTCTGTCTGATCCAAGTACATCAGAAGAAGATTTCCTCTAATTATCTAGATGTAGTTTGAATTTTGCAAGTTTACCTCAAAGAAACAGTTTCTGTTAGAAAGATTGACTTTTTCAGGCTCAGACAGATCATGATTTAAGCTTATGGTCTTAAAGAGATTGTAAAGCTTATATTTTTTTTAAAACTAAAATAATAAATATGTTATACGTACCTATGCCTTCTCATTCGGGGTCTTCTGCCAGCACACTGGGCTCCTCCTCTTCTCAGTGCACCACCATAAGAAGCCACCTCATATGGGGGTGCACCTGCAGGCTTGCTGCTGAGCCTGGATGTATTACATACACAGCATGACTTTACTCTGCCCCAAACTGTGTGCTCACAGGATTTGATTGACAGCAGCAGGAACCAATGTATCTCACTACATCTGTGAGCTGAGAGAAACAAGAGAGACTCAGAAGACAGACAAAGCGTTGGATCCAGAGCAGTCTCACGTAAGTATACAGTGTGTGTGGGGGGGGGGGGGGCATTGCAAATACAGTGACTTTTTTTTACATTAAAGTGGTTGTAAAGGGTGAAGTTTTTTTTACTTTTAGCAATATAGTGTATATCCAAATCATTGGATTCAGGTGTTCCGATCCCCTCCATGGTTACAAGTGTATAAAATCAAGCACCTAGGCATGCAGACTGCTTCTACAAACATTTGTGAAAGAATGGGTTTGTCTCAGGAGCTCAGTGGATTCAAGCGTGGTACCATGATAGGTTGCCACCTGTGCAATAAGTCCATCTGTGAAATTTCCTTCCTACTAAATATTCCACGGTCAGCTGTTAGTGGTGCTATAACAAAGTGGAAGGAACTTGGAACAACATCCACGTAAAATTATAGAGTGGGGTCAGCGCATGCTGAAACGCACAGTGCGCAGAATTTCCAACTGTCTGCAGAGTCAGTAGCTAAAGACCTCCAAACTTCATGTGGCCTTCAGATTAGCACAACAGCAGTGTATAAAGAGCTTCATGGAATGGGTTTCTATGGCTGAGCAACTGCAACCAAGCCTTACATTACCACGTGCAATGCAAAGCGTTGGATGCAGTGATGTAAAGCACTCTGCCACTGGACTCTAGGGCAGTGGAAACATGTTCTCTGGAATGACCAATCATGCTTCTCTGTCTGGCAATCCAATAGACATGTGTGGGTTTGGCCAGGAGAACGATACTTGCCTGACTGCATTGTGCGAAGTGTAAAGTTTGGTGGAGGGGGATTATGGTGTGGGTTTTTTTTTCAGGGGTTGGGCTTGGCCCCTTAGTTCCAGTGAAGGGAGCTCTTCGGAATCAGCATACCAAGACATTTTGGACAATTGCTACTCATGCTACTAACTTTGTGGGGACAGTTTGGGAATGGCCCCTTCCTGTTCCAACATGACCAGTGCACAAAGCAAGGTCCATAAAGATGTGGATGAGTGAGTTTGGGGTGGAGGAACTTGACTGGCCTGCACAAAGTCCTGACCTCAACCAGATAGAACACCTTTGGGACAAATTAGAGAGGAGACTGCAAGCCAGACCTTTTTGTCCGACAACAGTGCCTGACCTCACAAATATGCTTCTGAAAGAATGGTTAAACATTCCCATAGACACACTCCTAAACCTTGTAGACAGCCTTTCCAGAAGAGTTGAAGCTGTTATAGCTGCCAAGGGTGGGCCAACTCAATATTGAACCCTACGGACTAAGCCTGGGATGCCATTAAAGTTCATGTACATGTAAAGGCAGGCATCCAAATACTTTTTGGCAATACAATGTATGAAGGTAAAAAACCTTTATTGTACAGCTCCCCTCTCATCCCGATTTCGATCCAGCTAAGTGCACGAGAGCATAAGCTGTCCCGGGTCTCTCTTTCCTTATTGGCTGACACACAGCAGCTTCTGCTGCTATCTATCACAGCCAATGAGCAGAGGGGGGGCAGGACTGAGCCACGCTGGGGACCAAAGAAGAGGAAGGATTGGGGCTGCTCTGTGCAAATCCATTGAACCTTTAGAACCACTTTAATGCAGGGAATGCATTAGGGTAAAAATGTTCAGGCTTTAGAACCATTTTAAGGATCACATTCTACCCTTTTCTGTCAAGATACACTCTACTAGATCTGTGAGTGCTTATGAGGCTTTTTCAGCATCAAGCACCTATTTCTTAGATTCCCAGAAGGATGCCACTTGGTTTTCATGTGTTTTAAGTTTCACCCGGAGGTGGCTCAGGCCTCCCCTGATGGCCAGTTTCAAAATGTGTAGTTGCGCCTGTTGGCATTTTGTTTGCTGTCCCTGAATCCTGTGTCTCTCAATAATCAAGAAAGAAAAGTGGATTTTTGTACTGACTATAAATTCCTGCTTTTTTTGAGTTTATTGAGGGACACGGGACTCATTCTTATGTGTTTATAGTCAGGCTGTTGCTTGTTACAAAAATGAAGCAGGTTTATACCAGGCTGCACACAGTTTTTTATTTTTTGTAGGCAGCAACATAACCCATTTGACACTGAATCTTGTATCCCTCAATGAACTCCAAGAAAAGGATTATAAGGTTAGTACAAAAATCCAAATTTTCTGGCCTTCTGTGATAAATTTGATCATCCCTTGTACAGCATTTGCATGGATATCTAGGATTAGTGGTAAAGCTTTACAAACTTTACAGTGTGTCGCTTGTGATTCTGAGCTCTTCAATCTGCCCAGTCTTAGCCCAGTTACTGATGTGTGACCTCCACCTGGCATATGTAGTCGACTGAAACAGGTATTTGATGGAAAGCGGAATATGTTCTTTGACTTTGCAGTGTGAAAGAAGATGAGATATGAAGCAGCATTGGCAAGTGTGATTGCAGTCAAATCAAGTATAGATATGCCTGTGCATTGTATTGTGCCTAATTAAAATTGCTTTTTTTGAGTTAGATTTAATGTTAAATTTGCTGACTGATTTTGTGTCATTTTACAGACTGAACATTTTTACTGTCTGTCTTTATACATTTTTGCTTTGACAAATTCTTACAATGTAATGTATGTAATGAATGCATGTACAGGCTATGAAGTATATGTAGGTGCACTGATATGATCATATTCATATAAATAATGGGACTAAAACTTTATGTTTCTTAATATGTGACACCTAAATATTAAAGTGACACTAGTCACATTATTGAAGGCTTGTACCTGGCATTATCAGCAGCTCCCCAGAAGTTGCCACAGTGCCCATGTGTTTAAAGTCCAATTTCAGTTTGGGCACAAAATAAAAAATTGTGAGTCCCCAAGAAGAGTAGAAAATGGGGAAAAAAAACGAAAAGCTCCAGTTGTGATTTGTGATAGGAACACTCTCTCTGGTGCCAATTCATGAGCCAGCACTGCTCTCTACAGAACACCTCTGTGAGTCCAGGGTGGGGGTCAGAGCCCTCGACTCACAAGGGAATGCTGCAGAGAACTGTGCCATTGCTCTCAGGTAATGAAAAACAGATCTTTCTAGGTAGTACAACAGTTAACAATCTTGCCTTGAAACTCTGGGTCCTAAGTTGTAGTCTCACCTAGGACACTATATATGTCCAGTTAACATGGCATATGGCTTTCCTGTGTTTACATCAGTTTCCTCTGGGTGCTCCGCTTTCATCACAGTGTGTTTACTAGAATCCTCAAATTGACCTTAGTGTTCAAATGAGTATAGTGGGATGTACTTTAGATTGAAAGCCCCTTTGAGAGACAGAGACTGGTGTGAATAGTTTTGTGTTCTGTAAGCCATTTTCTTGTATAGATAATATACTGTAATCAAATATATAAAATAAATAGGTAATTTCAGAATCAATGATTAGTGACATTACTGTTCTGCCAAACTGCTCTCATAGAACTGTTAGTATATGCATTTACAGTCTCTTGATAGATCTGTTGTCTCTCTGAATATACCTTACATGTGAACTTTGTTCCTGGCAGTATTCAGAGTGCAGGTACTCAGATGGCCCCAGGTGCTGCTTAAGAATTCCATGAATACAGGTCCTTAGGGTGATGTCAGATACCATTAACGATTCATCTCCCTCTGTATCTTCTTTAATAAGTGTAGCCATATATTTTTCCCATAGCAGTGTAGTTAATGTGGAAAAGCCCTACAATCATCAGCACTAGACTGATGTTTTCAGATGTCACTCCGATTAAAATTTGGGCATATTTATGGCACACCTGGCCAATGCTGAAAAGCATACCAGCTGATATCAGCATAGCATAATTGATTGAACCTACTTTCCCTCTTGATGTAAGCACACCAACCCATGCGCCTTGCTTGAAAGGGCAAACTAAACTTTAAAAAAGAACCCTGTGGACTGGGTCCTTCCAGTCAGTGGATATCCTCAGATATTGACTAACTATAAATCATTCCTTGCAGATCCATTGACATCAGTTATGCACATACTTGTTCCCGGTCATTGATTTAGCAACTAAGGAAACAAGGATTAGAATGAAAGCCCCTATTAAAACATGCCTGCAATGGCAGCTCCCATATTTCTGCCCTGACAATTTCCCTTTAAGTACAAGAGTATAGTTATTGAATCTGTAGGTATATAGCCTAGATTCCCTAGTTGATGTAATGCTCTCGTACAAAATTGGATACCTTGGATGATGTAATTCCATTTATTGGTGTGACATAAACGATAATGTATTTTATATAACACTGTTCATAATAGAATGACACAGGAACAATGAATCCTTTTCCCTAAAGGTTCTGCTATCTTATTTTTCATATCAATTTTGAAAGCAGTGAAAAGCAAAGGAAAGAGAGTATTTCTGTTATTAGACCATCAGTATTTTGCTCAATGCAAATCTGTCTTTTAACCTTAAGGCTACAGAACCTGAAGGACATTTGGCATAGATGCCTTCATGCAGTTGCCTGAGCATTGCATGCACTTGTATTCTTTGCAAATACCTGCAAACCTTTTATGCTTTGATATAGCAAAGCTAAGTATTTCCTGGGATATAAAAGCTTATAACGACACAAAGCAAACAAAACTTTGTATGTGAAAACATGCACACATATTAATGGTACATGCATTTGTAAAACTACAGGAATCATAACTACTGTTTCAAGCTATACTCAGTGACTACAGGTAGACTTGCTCATTAACATAAAAAGCCAAAGAATTAATCATGACTCTACAACTGAATGAATAGTCATGTTGTTCAGTAATTGTTCAGCTAAACATTGGAATGGACAAAATATGTGATGTACGGCAGATGTGGGGTCTGTGGCATCTCAAAAATCAATAACCTGCTGAAGTTTTCACACACCAGTTTCTAGACTAGAGCTTATAGAAAATGGTGAAACAATCCAGCAATGCAGTTCTATGGGTGAAAACACCTTGATAATGATAACAGGACAGAGTGAAAAAATTGCCAGTCAGAGTGGTCCTGACCCTCAAATGGAAGCTAATAACAAGGTTTAACGTAGAGCGTGGCCTATAATTTCTAATTATCTCTAATTCAGTTACCCCCTTCTGGCCTGGGTTCCCTCTCCTGCTTGTGCACTCCCCCTCCCCCCTTTTTTCACTCCTTTCCCTGTTATTTCTTACTCGTTGTATGAAAATTATTGCAGATAGACATTGGGTTCTGGTTTTCAGCAGGCAGTCAGGGTAGGAGTCTTCTCTGTTTCTATGGAGGATGCCTCTGTGTAATTGTAGATTTCAATTTTGCTGTTATTACTACCGGTTTTCAACCTCGAGAGCCTACTTTTGCTTTAATATAAAAATTGTCTTTTCTCTGACTACTCAGCTGTGACTGAGCTGCCTTGTCATTATTACTATGGTTGTGCATATAATTTGTAACACCCATATCTCTTGCTAAATAAAGAATGAAAAAATAAAATAGCCGGACAGAAAGTCCACAACTGCTGAAATAACCACTCTTTATGCCATCAAGACTTATCTGTCCATTGCACAGTACTTGGTTTATGCTGAGATGTCCATATACATTAAAATTCATTGTAGGATGGTCAGCATGTAGGTACAATCTACAATAAAACATTTAAATCTGATGCAGATGAATTCCCCCTAAACAGTAAAACAGTACTTATTGGGAAATTTTATTTGGTAGGATAATTTGGCCAGGAGTATATGGTGGCGTTAGCTATTGCCTGTAGGTACGTAGATCATGGAAAAGTCCAATCTAAATCTATGGATTGCATAGCTCCAAACTATCCCTGATTTCTAGGGACTGTCCCTCATTTGGAACAAAGTCCCTCTGTCCCTCTTTCCTCTTCATTTGTCCCTCATTTTGGTCTGATCTATATAGTTGTATATAAATTGCACTATTTATCTTTCAATAGTGTTTTACAGTGTTAAACCATTCATCCAATTTCTAAATTGTTGTATTTGTACATTTCAAAAGCCAATATAAAGGAATAGTAGTGGTAAAAAAGCTCTTGTGGGTTTAACCAATCATTTTTGTGTATTAATGTTCCTTGTAAGGGGGCGCAGCAGGAGGAGTGTTCTATAAATACATACTTTTGCTTATAGGTGTCCCTCATTCCCATATCAGATCTTTTCATGTCTGTGTGTAGCTAAAAAGAAACTTTATTTGAGCTCCTGGAGTCTTGAACTGTATAATATGTGCACTTTGTATACAGTCATTTTGGTCAAAGATAAAAGATCTGTATACTTGGC
The DNA here is from genome assembly GCF_062004578.1 of Staurois parvus. NCBI lineage: Eukaryota > Metazoa > Chordata > Amphibia > Anura > Ranidae > Staurois > Staurois parvus. The sequence goes on along the minus strand of NW_028317855.1, from coordinate 9,059,521 downwards.
ACCAAAGCTAAACTGAACTTTGTGGTACATCTATGATCCCAACCACTGCACTCCATACAAATGGCGGCTATTAGCAGGTGAAAGTCTAATCGAGCTGTGCGTGGGTACCTTAATAGGATTCATTAATGATATTACTCTGTCCTTGTGTGATTACTTATTTCTGAAACTCATGCTGCTCACAACTGTGCCTATTAAAAAGTAGATGTTTACAACTTGTTAGCTAAAGCCATATTTTTGCAGTAGATTAAAACAGATAAAATAAATGAACTAGTAAATGAAACAGCAAAAAAAGAAGTAACTTACTTTACAGCCAATCATTTCAGCTGGGGATTTGCATGTATCTGCTTTTTTTCTGCTGTGGTATTTATTTAATTTTAAAAGAAATGGGATTACAGTCTACAAGCTCCAACGTTTTTAAGTACTCAGTTGCTAATACACTGATCCATTTTGTTCCGTTGTCAAGCGATTTAATTTTTTTCCCTAATGGTAAGATTAGAACTTACTTTACTTCCCTTGCCAAAGCCTAGATCTCCATTTTCCTATGTTAAAATTGCAGACCCACTTAGCAACAACTATTGTGGATACAAACCCAAGAAAATTACTTCCCAATTTCTGATGTTTTAAATATTTCTAGATTTTAATACATATTCTCAGGAGAGTGATATATGGAATGCTGCACATGCGACTGAACTGAAGGACAGAGTTTTACCCCTGCATGTCCTAATGTGACATAGACATGGGTGAATTAAATATACTCCATTATAGTGTTTCTCAACACTATAATGGAGTATATTTATCAACCATTTCTAGGAAAAACAAAACCCTTGGTGTATTTATTTTTATTTCTACTCGGTGCATGTCGTGATGTGTTTCTGCATGCATGTTAACCTTCGTATTTTCCATGTTAAAGCACATAATGTTAGGACAGTTACTTCATTTTAATGGGATTGCACTACAGCACACGTTTTAACAGACTTGCACCAATTTGCCTGAGACAGTGCACATCTGTGTAATGTGGTGCAAAAAAACTCACAAGCATTGTGCCACACTGGGTAGGTGCATTTGGTTGCTGCATGTCGTAAATATGTTTTTGGGCTTGTTCACTCAAAATGCATTCACTGGTGTGTGGTGTTTAGGGTCAGTGAGGGGCAGGCATTGAATTGTTACATTACATTGCACTGTTTATTGATTGATTTGTTTTAACCTTGCTGTGCAATGCTGTGTGGTGACATGCAGTGGGGTGCTGTGCATTGCCTAAAAATGCAGCATTTAGCATGCACTTTAACCTACCTTAAGGGCCAATTCATACCAAATGTGTTCCAGTGCTTTTTTCTGCATCCAAAATGCATAGAAAATATGTTACATGGTTTTCAATGGCATAGTTCACACCAGTTCTTGCAGTTCCAGTTCGTTCTGTTTCCAGAAAAGAAGTGGAACATGCTGCATTTTTCCTGCACTGAAACTCAAATACATGAACTGTACTGAAACGTGGTAAAACTAATCAAAAAAGGAACCAAAACACATCTACATGCATCAAAAACACATAAAAAACGCAGCGGACTCCAGTACAGTGAAAAGAAAAACAGGATAAAAAGAAGAAAAAAAGAATCTGGATCACATCTGAAAACGCCTCAAAAACACATCAAATATGCACCGGAACTCATTAAAATTAGTCAAAATCGCGCATGCAGAAACACATCCAGAATGGATCTGGAGGACGTTTTTGTATTGTGAACTAGCCTTAACACAGTATTATGGTGTGAACAGGACACATGGGATGGATTTACTGAAGGCAAATAGACTGTGCAGTTTGCAGGTGCAGTTACTCTCTGCAAGTGCAGTTGCTCCAGAGCTTAGCAAATGAGGGGAAGCTCTACTGACTTCCATCTTCCAATCATGTGCAAACAAAAACTTTTTTTTTTTTGCATGGGATTAAGTTTTTTTTTTTTTTGCAAAGTGAAGATTAATCTAATTTACTAAGCTCTTAAGCAGATTCCCTTGCAAAGTGCACAGTCTATTTGCCTTTAGTAAATCAACTTCATAGCATTATGGTGATGAAGGAGCACGCCTTTATTTTGTAAGTAGAACCCCAACTGTAAATGTTTCACTGACTGAGAAATTCTGGTGTAACAATATACAGTAGATCAATGTAATTTTTTTTCCTGCTAATAAGTGATACTAACATGTAAGTGTATAAACTCAAGCAGTCCCATAAAGTCAATTATTATTGATGATGGTCTTTAGTACATTACCTGTATGGGGTTAGAAAAAAAATTTCCACCCATTAGGGTAACTGTTGTGTATTGTTAGAGCATTTTGTTAAAATCAGCCAGTAGATTGAATGAAAGATTTTTTTTTTATTTGATGGATAAGTCTCTTTTTTTCTATTAGTCAATATAGGTAACTATAAAGGATTAATATAAAAATTAAATTACAACTATCTGAAGAAAGTATATTTGCCTAGTATAATCAGGGGTCTTTTGGTAAATTGCACTTCTACATTTAAACCATAAAAATGCTCAGGATATTCTATTTTTAATTTCACTGAAAAGAAATAGTTAATTTCTACACCAATTGAGAGACATCTATGGATGTTTGGTTTGTCTGGTCTGGTTACCTAACATTTTACCCAGCTAACAACTACTTCTGACAAATAGTATATATGAGTATACAGTTGATATCTAGCATATTTCAGCCACAGTTTTTTTCTGTTACGTTCCATTATTATAAAGCAAACTAGATCCTGCAAAAATGCAGCAAATGCCATTCTATTAAAAAAAATAGCTGAAAACATAGCCCAAACAACTGGCAATTAAACCAGTTAATATGCTTTAATAATTTTTTTTAGAAGAGTACGAACTTTGCCGTAAATATACCTTTAGAAAGATACTGTCAGAGTTGATTCACACATGTGCACTGCAGATTGAAGTTGTTCACCGGTTCATGTCAAGTTTACGTCAGGTTCAGGACAGGATCAGCTTAGGATCTTATCCTGTTCACACATATGCCTTTAGAAACAGTTCCAATAGAAGTCAATAGCCTGTAATCCACACCTGAACCGGACAGCGCTGTTTACCAAGGTTAACATGCATGCAGAAATCGTACATGACTCTTTTTAAAACTACCGTATTTTCCTGCGTATAAGGCGACTGGACGTATAAGACGACCCCTACTTTTCCTGTTAAATTATAGGGTTTGGGCTATACTCGCCGTATATGACTATCCCTCTTCCAATGCACACCAAATAAAAATTAAAAAACATCAGATTTGATTTCAATATGGTATGGTATTTCAGTATGGTATTCCAATGATGGGGCACTATTTCTCCCACTGACACCAATGATGGGACACTATTCCTCCCACTGATACCAATGATGGTGCCCCATCATTAGTGTCAGTGTGTGAGGAATAGTATCCCATCAATGTCAGTGGCAGAAATAGTGCCCCATCATTGGTGTCAGTGGGAAGAATCGTGCCCCATCATTGGTGTCAGTGGGAAGAATCGTGCCCCATCATTGGTGTCAGTGGGAGGAATAGTGTCCCATCATTGGTGTCAGTGGGAGGAATAGTGCCCCATCATTGGTGTCAGAGCGACGAATCGTGCCCCATCATTGGTGTCAGTGGGAGGAATAGCACCCCATCATTGGTGTCAGTGGGAGGAATAGCGCCCCATCATTGATATCAGTGGGAGGAATCGCGTCCCATCATTGGTATCAGTGGCAGGAATAGTGCCCCATCATTGGTATCAGTGGGAGGAATCATGCCCCATCATTAGTATCAGTGGGGGGAATAGTGCCCCATCTTTGGTGTCAGTGGGGGTAATCGTGCCCCGTCATTGGTGTCAGTGGGAGGAATAGTGTCCCAACATTGGTGTCAGTGGGAGGAATAGTGTCCCATCATTGGTGTCAGTGGGGGAAGGAATAGTGTTCCATCATTGGTGTCAGTGGGGGGTGGAATAGTGCCCCATCGTTGGCGTCAGTGGGGGGGAATACTGCCCCATCGTTGGTGTCAGTGGGGGGAGGAATAGTGCCCCATCGTTGGTGTCAGTGGGGGGTAGGAATAGTGCCCCATCCTTGGTGTCAGTGGCAGGAATAATGCCCCATCATTAATATCAGTGACACCAATGATGGGGCACTATTCCTCCCACTGACACCAATGGCACTTGCTGACCCCTGTTCCAGTATGGTGCTGCTGCAGCCAGCATATGTGGTTGCAGCAGCACCTCTGCACGGCACACTTACCGACTGCTCCCTCACTCGATTTTCATAGGGCCGCTCGGCTCCGCCTCCTCGCCGGTGATTGGCCGCCTGTGTGCCTTTCCTGAGCTACAGTTCTGGCGGCCAATCACCGGTGAGGAAGGAGCAGCCACGCTTCCTGGACTGGATCGTCGTGGGACTGGGACCGGAGCCAGGTAAGAAACAGCAGCCCCCTGCCCACCCCTGTACTTAGTGTCCCTTCTGTTGGAAGGGGGGGGCGGCAGCGGCGGCACCGCGCCGCCCCTCTAAAAAGTGCCGCCCTGACACTAAGTGTCAGCATGCCGTATACCAACGTATAAGACGACCCCCGACTTTTGAGAAGATTTTCAAGGGTTAAAAAGTCGTCTCATACGCCGGAAAATACGGTACACTGATCCATACCACCAGTGCACTGGACATACAGTATGTGAACAGGCACCATAGGAAGCAATGTTTTTTCACATTTCATGTAGATTGGATGCAGTTCAAACCGCATCCAATCTGCATATATGTGAACCTGCACTACTGAGCACAATTTTGCTTAAAGTTGCATCTCTAGCACCAGCAATATATTATGGACAAATACAAACATAATGGTCCTGCATTTTTTTTTCAACAATACATTTTTTATTGAAATTTTATATAAAGGCATACAATCGTACAGACTGTTGGTTGATCATAGATGTTACATGCACGTGCAATACTGTTTTCAGCACAATAACACAGTGTCTCAAGTGATATAAGACTATCTACATGTCATAAAAAAAACAAAGACAAACATGTATCATTGTACAGTTTGAAAGCATAAATTATTTCAATCCGAACAAACAACAAAGCATAAGAAAAACAGAAACATAAGCATCCTCACTGGACTATGCTATTACAGTAATACCTCAGTTTACGAATTTAATTCGTTCTGCAGGACTTTTCGTATAGCGAAAAAAGTTTGTAAACTAAAACGCTGTTTCCCATAGGAATGCACTGAAAACCAATTAATCTGTTCCAGAGGTCAGAAAAAAGTAAACGCTACTAAAATACCGCATGAGTTATTTTATCAAGTCATGCGGTATTTTAGTAGTGACATCCATGTGTTAATGTTTCAGCTGTCAGCGGGGTTCCCCACTGACAGCTGAATGTAAAAGAATTGTCAGCAATTAAAAAAATATTTTAAAAAACGGTGTGGGATCCCCCCTCCCATGCAGTCCAAGCCCTTCGGGTTGGATTTTGAGGGGAACTCCCACGCCAAATTAAAAAAAAAATGGTGTGGGGGTCCCCCCAAATTCCATACTAGACCCTTGTCTGAGCATGCAGCCCGGCAGGTCAGGAAAGTGGGGGGATGAGCGAGTGCACCCCCCTCCTTAACTATACCAGGCCACATGGGGGAGGTGCTTTGGGGCAGGGGGGCTCCCCCCAAAGCACCTTGTACCCATGCTAATGGGGACAAGGGTTTCTTCCCCAGATCCCTGGCCAGTGGTTGTGGGGGTCTGCAGACAGGGGGCTTATTGGAATCTGAAAGCTCCCTTTAACAAGGGGGTCCCCAGATCCCACCCCCCCATGTGAATGAGTATGGGGTACATGGTCCCGATACTCATTCACAAAAAACAAAAAGTGTAGTGTGATGAAAGACAGAACACAGTCTTTGACAAGTGCTTTATTAAAAGAAAAAACTAAAAGAATGTCCCCCGCAGTAGATCCAACGTTAATCACGATGATCGCTGCCGACCCGGAAAAAAAAAAAAAGGTTCCATTCCTGATGATGGCTGCCAGCCCTCTGCCTACTCTGGTGGTTTGACAGTTCTTAAAGAGGTAAGGGGCGGGGCCACCTAGGGCCATTGTTGGGAACTGGACTTTTTTTTTTCCCAGGGCAGTGGCGGTCATCGTGATTGATGTTGGAACTACTGTGTGGGACATTCTTTTAGTTTTTTCTTTTAATAAAGGACTTGTCAAAGACTTTTTCCTGTCTTTTTTCACACTACACTTTTTGTTGTTTGTGAGTGAGTATCGGGACCATGTACCCCATACTCATTCATATGGGGGGCGGGATATGGGGGCCCCCTTGTTAAAGACCTGCCTGCAGACCCCCACAACCCTGGCCATCAGCATCTGGAAAATGTGCTTTGGGGGGCCCCCCTGAACCAAAGCACCCCGCGCTCTTCCCCCCCCCCCTCTTTCCTGACCTGCTGGGCTGCATGCTCGGATAAGGGTCTGCTTTGGATTTTGGGGGGGGCCTCACACCATATTTTTTTTTTTAATTTTGGCCTGAGAGTTCCCCTCAAAATCCACACCAGACCTGAAGGGCTTGGTATAGATGGGAGGAGGGACCCCGCACGTTGTTTTTATTTATTATGGTGCTGGTTTTTAAATGTAATTATTATATTTTTTCTCTTCACTATAGCTCAGTAATTCACTTTCTCCCCAGTTAAAAGAGAAAGTTTTTTTAGTTTATTTTTCCAAGTTAAAATAAACAATGTTTCCTTTTAGTTTCTTAAAAGAAACAAAGTTTCCTTTAACTCTGGGGAAAGTGACAGCTCTGTGAGCTATAGTGTAGAAAAAAAAAGCCGGCAATTGCATTTAAAAATCAGCACTGACATACACTTCGTATTGCGAAAAAAATTTGTAAAACATTTTTAAACCGAGTCATTATTTTCAATGGATTTTCATTCGTAAACCAAAAATTATGTTAACCGAGGCATTCGTAAACTGAGGTACCACTGTATATTGTTTTCAACAAATTTTCCCATTATATAGGGGGTAGGTTCCAAAGCACCCCAAAGGTTAGCCATGGTTCGCACTCCTTCTTGAATTTGTCCACATACAATTATTTAGTGCAAAAGAGTGTTTGTATAAACATTGTAGGTGTGTTCTATCCACATCTTCCACAATGGAAGGCGCAAGAACTTTTTTCCACTTATTTGAAATTGTCAGTTGGGCAGCAATTAAGATGTGTATTATTATCCTGCAAAATTGTTTTGGGAATTTGCTAATTCCTATCCCTAATAGAGCTAGTTCAGGCTTTGGGGTGTTATAATACCTGAAATGGAGGAGATTAGAGAAATGTGGCATTCCAGAAGCTCACTATCGACCTACAAGACCACAGTATATGCATCAAATTGCCTTGTTGTCCGCAGTTCCTCCAGCCATTCGAAGAGCTGTTTTGGAACATAAATTTTTAATGCATTTTCCCAGTGAGACACACAATGAGTTGATTTGTAGATGTGGGTAAATACCTGACTCAATTCTAGAGGCATAAAGATTTGATTTAGTTCCTTTTCCCACTTACTGTAAGTATAGAATTAGTCTTAGCCATTTGGTCATTCAGTTGTAAATGGTTATACAACCATGATATACCTCCCTTATTATCTGATAGTGTGTGATCATAGTCCCATACCCTTTTATCCAATGATAGGGAATCTTGTTTGAGCGTTTTGAGAAAATGAGCAAATAAATTTATACCTTTCCTAGTAACGAGTGTCTTCTGGAATGTCTTTCAAAGTAGAGAACCACTTATTCAACCATGGTGGGATTGAGAACATTGGAATTAAAAATGTAAAGATTTGTAACAGTAGATCATGCACAGAGATTGACAGAGGTGAATGTTGTATTTTCAACATATATAACCATGCCTCTATTGTAGCAGAGACAAACAAATGTTTTGGGAACAGTACCTCTGGTGAGGTTAGTGCTGCTTTCAGTAAATATGTAAGGTATGAACATTCGATGGATGCCTGTTCAATCAAAACCCAAACTTTCTTATTTTTTGTTTTAATTTAAATATTTTATTATTTCTTTTCAAATTACCATTTTAAATATACAAAAGCTAATAAAAAACAAAAGCTAATAAAACAGACAAAATAAGTTACACACATTTGTCTGACATTCTCAAAATATAACATTAATCTTGGTAACCTTTTACCCCACCCTCTTCCCTCCCCCCCCCCTGCCTTATTTATGCCCTTTTCTCTTCATTCTAAAACTCCTATTTCTAGAATAATACTGATATTATATTGTATTTGTCCCCCATGTCTTCTTTTCTCTATTTCACATATTCTAGGTATGTCTCTGACTTTTTTTAATTCTATCCACTTTTCCCACCTTGTACGGAAAACCTCCATTTTATCTTCCTCCATATGGTAAAGTTCCTCCGTTCCATATGTCTTCTCCACAATTTCTACCCAATCTTTTATTTTGGTTCTTGTTGCTCCCTCCAAAACTTGGGTATCAATCCCTTCGTTGCATTTAGATAATTCAATAATCCTGATTTTTTATATTTTTTTACCGAAAACTCAGTACCATAGAGAAGACAAGTCTCTGGGTCCTTTGGGACCATAACCTCCGTTATTTCCTGAATTATGCGTACTATACCCTCCCAGTAGTCTTGGATTTTGTGACACTCCCACCATAGGTGAAACATTGTACCTCTATCCCCACATCCTCGCCAACATAAAGGTGAATTATCTCCACTTATTCTATGTGCAACATTCAGAGTGATATACCATCTTACCAAACACTTGTAATTAATTTCTACTTCTTTCATATTTACATTCGCGTGAATTAAACTATACATTTTCTTTTGATTTCCCTCATCAATTATTACATCTAAATCCCTTTCCCATTTCTCTATAAATGTTGGCCTTATAACCGTGATTAATCCTGTGAGAATCTTATATATTTTAGAAATCCTGTGCTTCCCATCTCCCTTTGTATCTAATAAGTGCTCAAAGGGGTTCCAATCCTCTTTTTTTCTCAATGGCTTTGGGATACTCCCTACAAAACGTTTTAATTGACAAACACGCCATTCATCCATTCTCTTAAATATTTCCCTCTTACTTTCCAGTTCATTTCATGAATATATTTCCTCTCCCGCCATTATATCTCTTAATTGTACATCTTTCTTCTTTAACCACTTCCCTGTGATACTCTCTTTACCTGGAGGAAAAAACTCTGTGAATCCTAGAGGCATTAACAATGAATGAAATACCCACCCCCTTTGTTTGTGTAATACATCCCAAACTCTTAAAACATTATGTGTAAACAAACTTGTGCTCTCTGTTAATCCTCGGTATTGAGGAGGTAACCAGATAATTCTACTTAAATTCGTGTAACTTTGTGTATTTTCTATTTTTACCCAACTTTTCCCCTGTGTATTATGTGTCCAATCAGAAATGCTTGCCAAAATTACTGAGTTCTTAAGATTTCTTATGTGCCAGTGATATCTACGTTCTAAGTTGATCCAAGAACACTGCTCTGTGATAGTTTTGTAGTATTGGAACCCCTATCCCTCCTCTAGTTTTGTGTTTGGAGAGAGTAAAGAATTATATTCTTGCTCTCTTTCCTTTCCAGATAAAACGATGGAGTTCTGGGTCGATGGACTTAAAAAAGGATTTTGGTAGGGAAATTGGTATTGTTCTATAAATGTACAGTATTGTCGGCAACAGTGTCATTTCAAACGCTGCAATACACCCTAGCCATGATATCTCAAGTTTGTTCAATTTTGTGAGTTCAGTTTTAATCAATTTAAGTAAATCAAGATAATTTGTCTCGTATAACTTGTCAGTTAGGGATGATAAGGAAATGCCCAGATATTTCATAGTAGATGACTTCCAGGAGCAGGGAAAAAGTAATTGCATTTTAGGCACCTTATGAATGTGAACAGGAAGAGCATGACATTTAGCTATATTTATTTTATAGTAAGACACCTCTCCAAAGGCTTCAATAATCTTACTGACCCCGCACATGGAGGACTCTGCATTAGTGAGCGTGAGGATCACATCATCCACAAACAGTGCGATTTTATGGGATATGCCCCCCACCTCTATACCACTGACATTGGGCGATGCTCTTATTGCTTCCACAAATGGTTCCATGACTAGAGAGAAAATGATGGGCGATAAAGGGCATCCTGGTCGCGTACCATTAGTAATGTCAAGATTGTCTGGCAGTACTGAGGATGTGAAGACCCGCGCTGAGGGATTTGCATAAAGTGCCATGATAGCTGAAAAAATGAAGCCATTCAAGCCAAATTTAGCCAAGACTGCACGGAGATAGCCCCAGTGCACCCTATCAAATGCTTTTTCCGCATCAAGTACTAGGAATACAGCAGGGATTTTATGGGTTTCATTCCATTTTAGCAAGTTTAGCAATCTATGCGTCCTGTCCAGCGCTTGTCTCCCCTTCACAAACCCCACTTGGTCAGGAGCAATCAGTGTAGGTGTAACATCTTTTAACCTATTTGCGATTGCCTTGGCATAAATTTTTAGATCCATGTTCAAAAATGAAATGGGTCTAAAATTTTGTGGTGCTCTGGGTTCCTTTCCAGGTTTGGGCAGTATAATAATCAGGGCTTGGAGCATTTCCTTAGGAAAGGAGCCAGATATGGCTGAATCATTAAAAACGATATGGCTGAATCATTAAAATATTTTGGAAAGACCTATAGTATTCCGCTGAGAGTCCATCATGTCATGGAGTTTTGTTTAGAGCCAAAGATTTGACTAGCTGTCTAATTTCTCCTTCAGAGAAGGGGGCATTATTACGTTCCAGTATTTTAGATTGGACTTTGGGAAGGTTTAGACAATCAAGAAAACCAGAAATTCCCTCAGTGGTAGGTTGTGGAGTGCTAACATCTAAGTTCAGGTTGTAGAGGGATTGATAATAAGTCATGAATGAGTTGGCAATCTGTTTAGGGTGGAGGATTTTGTTTCCCGACGAAGGATCGATCAAGTGGGCAATCCTAGATTTGGCTTGACGCACTAGGATCTGACGGGACAATAGTTTTCCAGCCTTGTTCTCCTGTAAATAGTACATGGCCTTTAAATGTTTGAAACTTTTTTCATGTTCATAGACCAGAAGCTGCCGTAGATCTGCATTTTTGTAATTCTGTAGTTAAAAAAGGGTCTGTTTTTTTCTTATTTTGGGATTCTAGATGTCGTATACGAGTGAGAAGTGATGTAAGCTTTTGCACTCTAGTTCTTTTGTCCCTTGCAGCTAATTGTAATAGGAAGCCTCTAATGAACGCCTTGTGGGCACACCATTCTGTGGCAGTGTTGACGTCATCAGAAGTATTAAAGCAAAAGAATTCATTTTGGGTTGGGTCATAAGTTTATCTTTATTAGACTTATACGTAAAGATGTGAGAGTTATTATGCCATAATTTGCTGGTAACCGAGGAATACTGTTCTTAGAGTTCTAGGGAGATCGGGTCATGATCAGACCTTTTTCTATTTTGCATAAAGTTTGGAGATCAGTTAATATGAGGTCTATTCTAGAGTATGTGCTATGTGGGTTGGAAAAGAATGTATAATCCTTTTCAGATGGGTGTAAACAGCACCAAGCATCAAATAGGGGTTCGTTGTGTAAAAGTGTCTGTAAAGTATGCCGTCGTGAAGAGTGGAGGAAAGTGCTATCCATAGCTTTGTTAACCACTAGGTTAAAGTCACCCATAACAAGAAGATATCCTTTGCTAACCTTCTTAACCTGCTTAAGAAGGTTGCGTACAAAAGGAATTTGACCTTGATTTGGAGCGTATAGAGAAACAATGGTATATTCTATATTATTCAGAGAACATACTAATATGATATATCTACCATTACTGTCTGATACAATCTCATGCAAAGTAAAGGCTACTGTATTTTTAATAGCAATGAGCACACCGTTGCGTTTGACCCCCGCATCTGCGAAAAACACATGAGGGAAAGCCTTGTTAGAGCACTTGAAACGTTTAGAGGCCTGGAAGTGAGTTTCTTGCAAGTAAATCCCATCACCTTGTATTTTTGAGCTTCAGACTATATGTTTTAGGGGCTATTCAAACCCTTGACATTGAAAGATATAAATGTAATGGTCATTGAAAAGGGATGATGCTGTCAAGATTGCAGAGAGTATTCCACGTAACACTCCTGTCGCCTGTTAAGCATGCCATCTAAAACTCGTAGTGCCAAGTGCTTAAAAGTAGAGTTGTGGCTTGTAATATATTGTACAATGTCAGTAAAAAAAAAAGGATACCAGAGGTGTAGACCATATTGCGAAGAACTGCAAGATAGATAATTCTGGGCAATATTGCGTAAAACCGCGGAGGACACAAAGTAAAACTAAACATAACATAAAAAAAAAGGTAAAACTCGTAAGAAAGAAACCGAGGAAACCCTTTGAACCCAGACGCAGCCAAGGCTGCTAACCTGAACCAATCTGTCTTTTTCAAAGCACGGAGTATGGTAATGAAAAGTCCATCTCATATGCCTGCATGGTCGAGATGTAGAGAGGAGGAGCATAAGGGAAGGAAACAAAATAGGTGAGGTTGACTCCATAGGTCCAGCAATTTGCAATCTGGATAGATCTCTGTTCTTTTATGAGGTGGTGTCAGCTTCTAATATTTGCCATTCCTTAAGGTATTTCAGACCCTTTTCCAGAGAGTGGATGTTGATGGATTTTCCTTGATAGGACACTATCAACTTGGTGGGGAAACCCCATTTATATGCAATCTTATGATTCTGAAGAACCTTGGTGATCGTGATCAGCTTCTTTCTGTTTAAAATTGTAGCTTGGGAAAGGTCTGCATAAAGTGTGATCCCCGTATATTGACTGGTAAATCTGTTTTTTTTCCTCGCTGCTTGCATAGCCTGCTGTTTAATGTACTAATTAGAGATGAGCGAAGAAATGAAAAATTCGATTCGACTGATTCGGCGAATTCGTGGACAATATTCGATTCGAGTCGAATAAATTCGCTGTGAATTTAACTTAAAAAAGGGTGTTTCTAGGCTTCAGAGAGACTTAATATTAGTGCAGAACACTGTACCTTTAATTTAAATGCCCTTGGAGTCTGCTGGGGAAGAGAAATAATACTGTCAGTCAGTATGACATGCAGATGAGTGCCGTCGATCTTAGAATCACCGCACACTTCACTCATTTGGGCAGTCACGGGGCCAAAACCAGAGTGTGGAGCCACAGTGTGGCGGTGGAGGCAGCAGCAATGGGAGGCCATACAGCACCCTATGACAAAAATGGAAACCACCAGCAGTGTGAGGAGACCTGAAAGTGGCACATGGCAGAGTGTGGCGATAGAGACAGCAGCAATGGGAGGCCGTACAGGGACCCATGACACACTCTGGACCTGGCAGCAGCATGAGGAGGCGGTACAGGGGCCCATGACAGATTACGGGCCTGGCAGCAGCATGAGGAGTCGGTACAGGGGCCCATGGCAGATTACGGGCCTGGCAGCAGCAATGGGAGGCCGTACAGGGACCCATGACACACTCTGGACCTGGCAGCAGCATGGGGAGGCGGTACAGGGGCCCATGACAGATTACGGGCCTGGCAGCAGCATGAGGAGTCGGTACGGGGGCCCATGACACACTCTGGACCTGGCAGCAGCATGAGGAGGCGGTACAGGGGCGCATGACAGATTACGAGCCTGGCAGCAGCAACTTGGACAGGAGGACGTTCAGCTTCTGCACCGTCGGGTGCGTGCTCGCAAACTGTTGTCTCTTGGAAACGGATTCCAAGAAAGACTGCTGACGGAATCCGTGAAGAGGAGTAGCAGGAGAAGGAGCATCTGAACGAGCGGAATATGCCAACAAGCGACAACAGTGGCCCATGACAGATTACGGGCCTGGCAGCAGCATGAGGAGTCGGTACGGGGGCCCATGGCAGATTACGGGCCTGGCAGCAGCTATGGGAGGCCCGTAATCTGCCAGCACCCTATGACAAAAAATGGAACCCACCAGCAGTGTGAGGAGACCTGAAAGTGGCACATGGCAGAGTGTGGCGATGGAGACAGCAGCAATGGGAGGCCGTACAGGGACCCATGAGAGACTCTGGACCTGGCAGCAGCATGAGGAGGCGGTATAGGGGCCCATGGCAGATTAGGGGCCTGGCAGCAGCTATGGGAGGCCCGTAATCTGCCAGCACCCTATGACAAAAAATGGAACACACCAGCAGTGTGAGGAGACCTGAAAGTGGCACATGGCAGAGTGTGGCGATGGAGGCAGCAGCAATGGGAGGCCGTACAGGGACCCATGAGAGACTCTGGACTTGGCAGCAGCATGAGGAGGCGGTATAGGGGCCCATGGCAGATTAGGGGCCTGGCAGCAGCTATGGGAGGCCCGTAATCTGCCAGCACCCTATGACAAAAAATGGAACACACCAGCAGTGTGAGGAGACCTGAAAGTGGCACATGTTTGGGGCATGATTCATGGCGGATTTAGTCAGTTGTGTCAGGAACTGGTGGTTTGAAATCCAGACTAATCCACGCCTGATTCATTTTCACAAACGTGAGTCTCTCCACACTTTGGGTGGACAGTCGTGTCCTCCGCGGAGTTGCAATACCTCCTGCCGCACTAAACACGCGCTCCGATGCCACGCTACTGGCCGGGCATGACAGCCTTTCAAGGGCAAATTCAGCTAGTTGGGGCCAAAGGTCAAGTTTCGTTGCCCAGTAGTCAAGGGGATTGTCTACCTCGGTTGGCAGGGTGCTGTCCAAGTAGGCCTAAGCCTGTTGTTTGAGGTCCTGCTCCAGGTCCACCTGATGCTGCTGCTGCGGCTGGTTAGTAGTTTCCTCACTGCGCTGGTGAAGAAAGCTACTCATCATCGACTGCAGACTGAGGCAGCCGCTGCTGGTGGAGCTGCCACTGCTCCTACCACCCCACCCCTCCCCTGCTGCCATGGCAGCGGAACACGAGCGCACAGGGCCCACAGTGTCTGAGGATGGACGTTGGCGCAGACAGGCAGAGACCAGCTGACTACATAGGTGTTTTTTATAGTACGTTATTTTGGCCTCCCTCTCAGCAGGTGTGAAAAAGGCCACCATTTTTGAACGGTAGCGAGGGTCCAACAAGGTGGACAGCCAAAAGTCATCCCTCTGTCTGATGGTTATTATTCGGCTGTCGCTACGCAAGCAACCGAGCATGCTATGGGCCATTTGTGCCAAGGAATGCGAGGGACTCCCTGCCTCCATCTCCACAGCATACTGCCACGGTGCGTCTAGGTCCTCTGTCTCCTCTTCCTCCTCCTCTACCAGATGCTCCTGCTCCTCCACTCCTGTCCGCTGAGTGGAAAAACCACCCATTTCACTCAATAATTCCTGAGCACCAATGTCCTCCTCTACCTCCTCCTCTTCTTCCAGTCCTGCCCCCACAGGGGCCATGTGGCGTTGAGATCTGTGCGCCACGTCTACCGCACCCTGACCAGCCATTGTTAACAGCATTTGTTCCAGGACGTGCAACAGAGGAATGACGTCGTTCATCCCATAGTCCTGCCGACTCACGAATAGCGTGGCCTCCTCAAAGGGCCTGAGCAAGCGCAGGTGTCACGCATGAGCTGCCAATGGCTGACATCTAAGTTACACAGGGAGTACCTTTATCTGCTTTTAACATCAGGAAATCTGTGATGGCCTTTTGCTGTTCGTAAAGGCGGTCTAACATATGTAGGGTTGAATTCCACCTTGTTGCAACGTCACAGCATGAGGAGTCGGTATAGGGGCCCATGGCAGATTAGGGGCCTGGCAGCAGTTATGGGAGGCCCATAATCTGCCAGCACCCTATGACAAAAAATGGAACACACCAGCAGTGTGAGGAGACCTGAAAGTGGCACATGGCAGAGTGTGGCGATGGAGACAGCAGCAATGGGAGGCCGTACAGGGACCCATGAGAGACTCTGGACCTGGCAGCAGCATGAGGAGGCGGTATATAGGGGCCTACGGCAGATTAGGGGCCTGGCAGCAGCTATAGGAGGCCCGTAATCTGCCAGCACCCTATGTCAAAAAATTCAACACACCAGCAGTGTGTGAGGAGACCTGAAAGTGGCACATGGCAGAGTGTGGCGATGGAGACAGCAGCAATGGGAGGCCGTACAGGGACCCATGACAGACTCTGGACTTGGCAGCAGCATGAGGAGGCGGTATATAGGGGCTTATGGCAGATTAGGGGCCTGGCAGCAGCTATAGGAGGCCCGTAATCTGCCAGCACCCTATGTCAAAAAATTCAACACACCAGCAGTGTGAGGAGACCTGAAAGTGGCACATGGCAGAGTGTGGCGATGGAGACAGCAGCAATGGGAGGCCGTACAGGGACCCATGACAGACTCTGAACTTGGCAGCAGCATGAGGAGGCGGTATATAGGGGCCCATGGCAGATTAGGGGCCTGGCAGCAGCTATAGGAGGCCCGTAATCTGCCAGCACCCTATGTCAAAAAATTCAACACACCAGCAGTGTGAGGAGACCTGAAAGTGGCACATGGCAGAGTGTGACGATGGAGACAGCAGCAATGGGAGGCCGTACAGGGACCCATGACAGACTCTGGACTTGGCAGCAGCATGAGGAGGCGGTATATAGGGGCCCATGGCAGATTAGGGGCCTGGCAGCAGCTATGGGAGGCCCGTAATCTGCCAGCACCCTATGTCAAAAAATTCTACACACCAGCAGTGTGTGAGGAGACCTGAAAGTGGCACATGGCAGAGTGTGGCGATGGAGACAGCAGCAATGGGAGGCCGTACAGGGACCCATGACAGACTCTGGACTTGGCAGCAGCATGAGGAGGCGGTATATAGGGGCCCATGGCAGATTAGGGGCCTGGCAGCAGCTATGGGAGGCCCGTAATCTGCCAGCACCCTATGTCAAAAAATTCAACACACCAGCAGTGTGTGAGGAGACCTGAAAGTGGCACATGGCAGAGTGTGGCGATGGAGAAAGCAGCAATGGGAGGCCGTACAGGGACCCATGAGAGACTCTGGACCTGGCAGCAGCATGAGGAGGCGGTATATAGGGGCCTATGGCAGATTAGGGGCCTGGCAGCAGCTATGTGAGGCCCGTAATCTGCCTGCACCCTATGTCAAAAAATTAAACACACCAGCAGTGTGAAGAGACCTGAAAGTGGCACATGGCAGAGTGTGGCGATGGAGACAGCAGCAATGGGAGGCCGTACAGGGACCATGACAGACTCTGGACTTGGCAGCAGCATGAGGAGGCGGTATATAGGGGCCCATGGCAGATTAGGGGCCTGGCAGCAGCTATGTGAGGCCCGTAATCTGCCTGCACCCTATGTCAAAAAATTTAACACACCAGCAGTGTGAAGAGACCTGAAAGTGGCACATGGCAGCAGAGTGTGGCGATGGAGACAGCAGCAATGGGAGGCCGTACAGGGACCATGACAGACTCTGGACTTGGCAGCAGCATGAGGAGGCGGTATATAGGGGCCCATGGCAGATTAGGGGCCTGGCAGCAGCTATGTGAGGCCCGTAATCTGCCTGCACCCTATGTCAAAAAATTAAACACACCAGCAGTGTGAAGAGACCTGAAAGTGGCACATGGCATGAGAGACTCTGGACCTGGCAGCAGCAGGAGGAGGCGGTATAGGGGCCCATGGCTGATTAGGGGCCTGGCAGCAGCTATGTGAGGCCCGTTATCTTGCAGCACCCTATGTCAAAAAATTTAACACACCAGCAGTGTGAAGAGACCTGAAAGTGGCACATGGCAGCAGAGTGTGGCGATGGAGACAGCAGCAATGGGAGGCCGTACAGGGACCCATGAGAGACTCTGGACCTGGCAGCAGCAGGAGGAGGTGGTATATAGGGGCCCATGGCAGATTAGGGGCCTGGCAGCAGCTATGTGAGGCCCGTAATCTGCCTGCACCCTATGTCAAAAAATTTAACACACCAGCAGTGTGAAGAGACCTGAAAGTGGCACATGGCAGCAGAGTGTGGCGATGGAGACAGCAGCAATGGGAGGCCGTACAGGGACCATGACAGACTCTGGACTTGGCAGCAGCATGAGGAGGCGGTATATAGGGGCCTATGGCAGATTAGGGGCCTGGCAGCAGCTATGTGAGGCCCGTAATCTGCCTGCACCCTATGTCAAAAAATTTAACACACCAGCAGTGTGAAGAGACCTGAAAGTGGCACATGGCAGCAGAGTGTGGCGATGGAGACAGCAGCAATGGGAGGCCGTACAGGGACCATGACAGACTCTGGACTTGGCAGCAGCATGAGGAGGCGGTATATAGGGGCCCATGGCAGATTAGGGGCCTGGCAGCAGCTATGTGAGGCCCGTAATCTGCCTGCACCCTATGTCAAAAAATTTAACACACCAGCAGTGTGAAGAGACCTGAAAGTGGCACATGGCAGCAGAGTGTGGCGATGGAGACAGCAGCAATGGGAGGCCGTACAGGGACCATGACAGACTCTGGACTTGGCAGCAGCATGAGGAGGCGGTATATAGGGGCCCATGGCAGATTAGGGGCCTGGCAGCAGCTATGTGAGGCCCGTAATCTGCCTGCACCCTATGTCAAAAAATTAAACACACCAGCAGTGTGAAGAGACCTGAAAGTGGCACATGGCATGAGAGACTCTGGACCTGGCAGCAGCAGGAGGAGGCGGTATAGGGGCCCATGGCTGATTAGGGGCCTGGCAGCAGCTATGTGAGGCCCGTTATCTTGCAGCACCCTATGTCAAAAAATTTAACACACCAGCAGTGTGAAGAGACCTGAAAGTGGCACATGGCAGCAGAGTGTGGCGATGGAGACAGCAGCAATGGGAGGCCGTACAGGGACCCATGAGAGACTCTGGACCTGGCAGCAGCAGGAGGAGGTGGTATATAGGGGCCCATGGCAGATTAGGGGCCTGGCAGCAGCTATGTGAGGCCCGTAATCTGCCTGCACCCTATGTCAAAAAATTTAACACACCAGCAGTGTGAAGAGACCTGAAAGTGGCACATGGCAGCAGAGTGTGGCGATGGAGACAGCAGCAATGGGAGGCCGTACAGGGACCATGACAGACTCTGGACTTGGCAGCAGCATGAGGAGGCGGTATATAGGGGCCCATGGCAGATTAGGGGCCTGGCAGCAGCTATGTGAGGCCCGTAATCTGCCTGCACCCTATGTCAAAAAATTTAACACACCAGCAGTGTGAAGAGACCTGAAAGTGGCACATGGCAGCAGAGTGTGGCGATGGAGACAGCAGCAATGGGAGGCCGTACAGGGACCATGACAGACTCTGGACTTGGCAGCAGCATGAGGAGGCGGTATATAGGGGCCCATGGCAGATTAGGGGCCTGGCAGCAGCTATGTGAGGCCCGTAATCTGCCTGCACCCTATGTCAAAAAATTAAACACACCAGCAGTGTGAAGAGACCTGAAAGTGGCACATGGCATGAGAGACTCTGGACCTGGCAGCAGCAGGAGGAGGCGGTATAGGGGCCCATGGCTGATTAGGGGCCTGGCAGCAGCTATGTGAGGCCCGTTATCTTGCAGCACCCTATGTCAAAAAATTTAACACACCAGCAGTGTGAAGAGACCTGAAAGTGGCACATGGCAGCAGAGTGTGGCGATGGAGACAGCAGCAATGGGAGGCCGTACAGGGACCCATGAGAGACTCTGGACCTGGCAGCAGCAGGAGGAGGTGGTATATAGGGGCCCATGGCAGATTAGGGGCCTGGCAGCAGCTATGTGAGGCCCGTAATCTGCCTGCACCCTATGTCAAAAAATTTAACACACCAGCAGTGTGAAGAGACCTGAAAGTGGCACATGGCAGCAGAGTGTGGCGATGGAGACAGCAGCAATGGGAGGCCGTACAGGGACCATGACAGACTCTGGACTTGGCAGCAGCATGAGGAGGCGGTATATAGGGGCCCATGGCAGATTAGGGGCCTGGCAGCAGCTATGTGAGGCCCGTAATCTGCCTGCACCCTATGTCAAAAAATTAAACACACCAGCAGTGTGAAGAGACCTGAAAGTGGCACATGGCAGCAGAGTGTGGCGATGGAGACAGCAGCAATGGGAGGCCGTACAGGGACCATGACAGACTCTGGACTTGGCAGCAGCATGAGGAGGCGGTATATAGGGGCCCATGGCAGATTAGGGGCCTGGCAGCAGCTATGTGAGGCCCGTAATCTGCCTGCACCCTATGTCAAAAAATTTAACACACCAGCAGTGTGAAGAGACCTGAAAGTGGCACATGGCAGCAGAGTGTGGCGATGGAGACAGCAGCAATGGGAGGCCGTACAGGGACCATGACAGACTCTGGACTTGGCAGCAGCATGAGGAGGCGGTATATAGGGGCCCATGGCAGATTAGGGGCCTGGCAGCAGCTATGTGAGGCCCGTAATCTGCCTGCACCCTATGTCAAAAAATTAAACACACCAGCAGTGTGAAGAGACCTGAAAGTGGCACATGGCAGCAGAGTGTGGCGATGGAGACAGCAGCAATGGGAGGCCGTACAGGGACCATGACAGACTCTGGACTTGGCAGCAGCATGAGGAGGCGGTATATAGGGGCCCATGGCAGATTAGGGGCCTGGCAGCAGCTATGTGAGGCCCGTAATCTGCCTGCACCCTATGTCAAAAAATTTAACACACCAGCAGTGTGAAGAGACCTGAAAGTGGCACATGGCAGCAGAGTGTGGCGATGGAGACAGCAGCAATGGGAGGCCGTACAGGGACCATGACAGACTCTGGACTTGGCAGCAGCATGAGGAGGCGGTATATAGGGGCCCATGGCAGATTAGGGGCCTGGCAGCAGCTATGTGAGGCCCGTAATCTGCCTGCACCCTATGTCAAAAAATTTAACACACCAGCAGTGTGAAGAGACCTGAAAGTGGCACATGGCAGCAGAGTGTGGCGATGGAGACAGCAGCAATGGGAGGCCGTACAGGGACCATGACAGACTCTGGACTTGGCAGCAGCATGAGGAGGCGGTATATAGGGGCCCATGGCAGATTAGGGGCCTGGCAGCAGCTATGTGAGGCCCGTAATCTG
Organism: Staurois parvus; assembly: GCF_062004578.1. Taxonomy (NCBI): domain Eukaryota; kingdom Metazoa; phylum Chordata; class Amphibia; order Anura; family Ranidae; genus Staurois; species Staurois parvus. Next base: position 9,038,558 of record NW_028317855.1, on the reverse strand, counting down.
CCTGCACCCTATGTCAAAAAATTTAACACACCAGCAGTGTGAAGAGACCTGAAAGTGGCACATGGCAGCAGAGTGTGGCGATGGAGACAGCAGCAATGGGAGGCCGTACAGGGACCATGACAGACTCTGGACTTGGCAGCAGCATGAGGAGGCGGTATATAGGGGCCCATGGCAGATTAGGGGCCTGGCAGCAGCTATGTGAGGCCCGTAATCTGCCTGCACCCTATGTCAAAAAATTTAACACACCAGCAGTGTGAAGAGACCTGAAAGTGGCACATGGCAGCAGAGTGTGGCGATGGAGACAGCAGCAATGGGAGGCCGTACAGGGACCATGACAGACTCTGGACTTGGCAGCAGCATGAGGAGGCGGTATATAGGGGCCCATGGCAGATTAGGGGCCTGGCAGCAGCTATGTGAGGCCCGTAATCTGCCTGCACCCTATGTCAAAAAATTTAACACACCAGCAGTGTGAAGAGACCTGAAAGTGGCACATGGCAGCAGAGTGTGGCGATGGAGAAAGCAGCAATGGGAGGCCGTACAGGGACCCATGAGAGACTCTGGACCTGGCAGCAGCATGAGGAGGCGGTATATAGGGGCCTATGGCAGATTAGGGGCCTGGCAGCAGCTATGTGAGGCCCGTAATCTGCCTGCACCCTATGTCAAAAAATTTAACACACCAGCAGTGTGAAGAGACCTGAAAGTGGCACATGGCATGAGAGACTCTGGACCTGGCAGCAGCAGGAGGAGGCGGTATAGGGGCCCATGGCTGATTAGGGGCCTGGCAGCAGCTATGTGAGGCCCGTTATCTTGCAGCACCCTATGTCAAAAAATTTAACACACCAGCAGTGTGAAGAGACCTGAAAGTGGCACATGGCAGCAGAGTGTGGCGATGGAGACAGCAGCAATGGGAGGCCGTACAGGGACCCATGAGAGACTCTGGACCTGGCAGCAGCAGGAGGAGGTGGTATATAGGGGCCCATGGCAGATTAGGGGCCTGGCAGCAGCTATGTGAGGCCCGTAATCTGCCTGCACCCTATGTCAAAAAATTTAACACACCAGCAGTGTGAAGAGACCTGAAAGTGGCACATGGCAGCAGAGTGTGGCGATGGAGACAGCAGCAATGGGAGGCCGTACAGGGACCCATGAGAGACTCTGGACCTGGCAGCAGCAGGAGGAGGTGGTATATAGGGGCCTATGGCAGATTAGGGGCCTGGCAGCAGCTATAGGAGGCCCGTAATCTGCCAGCACCCTATGTCAAAAAATTCAACACACCAGCAGTGTGAGGAGACCTGAAAGTGGCACATGTTTGAGGCATGATTCATGGCGGATTTAGTCAGTTGTGTCAGGAACTGGTGGTTTGAAATCCAGACTAATCCACGCCTGATTCATTTTCACAAACGTGAGTCTCTCCACACTTTGGGTGGACAGTCGTGTCCTCCGCGGAGTTACAATACCTCCTGCCGCACTAAACACGCGCTCCGATGCCACGCTACTGGCCGGGCATGACAGCCTTTCAAGGGCAAATTCAGCTAGTTGGGGCCAAAGGTCAAGTTTCGTTGCCCAGTAGTCAAGGGGATTGTCTACCTCGGTTGGCAGGGTGCTGTCCAAGTAGGCCCAAGCCTGTTGTTTGAGCTCCTGCTCCAGGTCCACCTGATGCTGCTGCTGCTGCTGCGGCTGGTTAGTAGTTTCCTCACTGCGCTGGTGAAGAAAGCTACTCATCATCGACTGCAGACTGAGGCAGCCGCTGCTGGTGGAGCTGCCACTGCTCCTACCACCCCACCCCTCCCCTGCTGCCATGCCAGCGGAACGCGAGCGCACAGGGCCCACAGTGTCTGAGGATGGACGATGGCGCACAAAGGCAGAGACCAACTGACTACATAGGTGGTTTTTATAGTACGTAATTTTGGCCTCCCTCTCAGCAGGTGTGAAAAAGGCCACCATTTTGGACCGGTAGCGAGGGTCCAACAAGGTGGACAGCCAAAAGTCATCCCTCTGTCTGATGGTTATTATTCGGCTGTCGCTACGCAAGCAACCGAGCATGCTATGGGCCATTTGTGCCAAGGAATGCGAGGGACTCCCTGCCTCCATCTCCACAGCATACTGCCACGGTGCGTCTGGGTCCTCTGTCTCCTCCTCCTCCTCCTCTACCAGATGCTCCTGCTCCTCCACTCCTGTCCGCTGAGTGGAAAAACCACCCATTTCACTCAATAATTCCTGAGCACAAATGTCCTCCTCTACCTCCTCCTCTTCTTCCTGTCCTGCCCCCACAGGGGTCATGTGGCGTTGAGATCTGTGCGCCACGTCTACCGCACCCTGACCAGCCATTGTTAACAGCATTTGTTCCAGGACGTGCAACAGAGGAATGACGTCGTTCATCCCATAGTCCTGCCGACTCACGAATAGCGTGGCCTCCTCAAAGGGCCTGAGCAAGCGGCAGGTGTCACGCATGAGCTGCCAATGGCTGACATCTAAGTTACACAGGGGAGTACCTTTATCCGCTTGTAACATCAGGAAATCGGTGATGGCCTTTCGCTGCTCGTAAAGGCGGTCTAACATGTGTAGGGTTGAATTCCACCTTGTTGCAACGTCGCAGATCAGGCGATGCTGTGGAATTCCGTTCTGCCGCTGCAGCTCAATGAGGGTGTTCTTTGCGGTGTAGGAATGGCTGAAATGCATGCACAGTTTACGTGACATTTTAAGGATGTCTTGCAGTGGGATGGTGGATTTTAGGAACCGCTTGACAACCAGATTGAACACGTGAGCCATGCATGGCGCATGGCACAACCTTCCTTGACGCAGAGCAGACACCATGTTCTTTCCGTTGTCAGTCAACATGGTTCCGATTTTTAGTTTGCGCGGAGACAGCCATCTGTCGATTTCTCTGTTCATTACACTCAGCAGTTCCTCCCCTGTGTGACTACGTTCGCCAAGGCATACCAGGTGCAGCACAGCGTGACACCGTTGCGCCCTGCACATGTGATATGCCGGTCGGGTAATGGGACTTGGCACGGGGGTGGCGGCTGAGGACACGGCGGAAAAAGAGGTGGTAGAGGCGGACATGCTTGCTGGACCAAGGACGTGCAAACGTGGAGGCAAAAGCGTCGTGACCTGTCCAAGTTGCTGGTGCGGCTGTGCCGGCACCACGTTCACCCAGTGGGCCGTAAATGACATGTACTGTCCCTGACCGTAGTTACAGCTCCACACGTCGGCGCTGCCGTGCACTTTGGCAGAGACCGACATGCTCAAAGACTGGCCCACCATCTCTTCTACATGTGAATGCAGGGCTGGCACTGCCTTTTGGGCAAAGAAATGACGGCTTGGCACTCTCCACCGCGGCGCGGCACAAGCCATCATTTCTCGGAAAGGTGCTGAGTCCACCAGTTGGAAAGGGAGGGACTGCAGCACCAGCAACTTGGACAGGAGGACGTTCAGCTTTTGCACCGTCGGGTGCGTGCTCGCAAACTGTTGTCTCTTGGATACGGATTCCAAGAAAGACTGTTGACGGAATCCGAGAAGAGGAGTAGCAGGAGAAGGAGCATCTGAACGAGCGGAAGATGCCAATGAGCGACAACTCCCCTCAGCAGAGGTGTTGGAGCCTTGACTGGCTGATAGAGGGCGATTGACGACGTCGGGTGACGGAGCAAGTAACGGAGCGGGTGATGGAGCGGGGGCTGGGGCAGGCAGAACCGCCGTATGTTTATCACGGTTTTCCCAGGCCACCGAATGGTGACGCTGCATATGCTGACGCAACGCTGTAGTCCCAACATGGGCCCCCTGGCCACGCTTGCATTTCTGGCCACATAGTCGACATACGGCTACATTTACTTCCTCGGGCGGCTTGAGGAAAAATTGCCACACCACCGAGTAGGAAACTTTGCCCCCGCTACTCTTCACTGGCTGACTGCTACTTCCTCCGTGCGCACCGGCACCACTACTGGCCGTGGTGGTAGGCTGCAGTGGAGCTGGTGCTCTACTCCGTGGACGTTTGGCTCCACTGACACTGATGCGACCCTGCTGCTGTCTCCTGGGCAACCCACCGACTGTTTTGCTCGCTGCCAAGCTGCCACCCTCTTCTCCTGATGATGCGGAAGAAATTGCCTGATGACGACGAGGCTGCCAAGTGCGATCAACCTCCTCATCATCAAGTAGGGTCTCCGCCTCACTACTAGCCCCCTCGGCTGCGTCTGGGTCAGGAGACAGACCTGTCTCTAGACCGGCTACCGAGCCACTCTCCTCGCCAGTACTTGTTCGCTTGGCTGCTGAAAAGGCCGATGTCTCCCCCCGTTCCTGACCGCCCTCTGTTAGCTCTTCCTCACTGTACAGTGGGGCTGAGCCCACAGCATGCGATACTTCGCTTGGTGAGGGAACAGCAAAGGACAGGGGCAGGTAGAGGACACGTGATTTCAGTGGGCTTGGTCCCGGGCCATGCCAACTAACGGTTGTGTCTGACGTACCCACCGACCGTTGGCTGTAGGTGTCAGAGGTGACCTGGGAAGAGGAAGACGACCGAGCCAACCAATCAATGACGGCAGGGTTGTCGGTGGAGACACGACCGCTGGATGACACCGGGAGCACTGGCCTCTGGCTGCGAATACTGCTGCCTCGACCCCTTCCTCTGCTGCCACGTCTGCTCGCTCCTAAAACATTGCCTCCTCTGCCACTCCTCTGCATGTTGTCTGACATACTATTTAATTCAACGATTAGGTGTCCCTGAGTAACAATTCTCTGGCACTCAGTAACAATTCTGTCTGTCCCTGAGTATGAATTCTGTGGCCCTGAGTAACAATTCTGTGTCTGTGCGAGTAACAATTCTGTGTCTGTGCGAGTAACAATTCTGTGTCTGTGCAAGTAACAATTTTGTGTCTGTGCGAGTAACAATTCTCTGGCACTCAGTAACAATTCTGTCTGTCCCTGAGTAACAATTCTCTGGCACTCAGTAACAATTCTGTCTGTCCCTGAGTAACAATTCTCTGGCACTCAGTAACAATTCTGTCTGTCCCTGAGTAACAATTCTCTGGCACTCAGTAACAATTCTGTCTGTCCCTGAGTATGAATTCTGTGGCCCTGAGTAACAATTCTGTGTCTGCGCGAGTAACAATTCTGTGTCTGTGCAAGTAACAATTTTGTGTCTGTGCAAGTAACAATTTTGTGTCTGTGCGAGTAACAATTCTCTGGCACTCAGTAACAATTCTGTCTGTCCCTGAGTAACAATTCTCTGGCACTCAGTAACAATTCTGTCTGTCCCTGAGTAACAATTCTCTGGCACTCAGTAACAATTCTGTCTGTCCCTGAGTAACAATTCTCTGGCACTCAGTAACAATTGTGTGTCTGTGCAAGTAACAATTCTGTGTCTGTGCAAGTAACAATTTTGTGTCTGTGAGAGTAACAATTCTCTGGCACTCAGTAACAATTCTGTCTGTCCCTGAGTAACAATTCTCTGGCACTCAGTAACAATTCTGTCTGTCCCTGAGTATGAATTCTGTGGCCCTGAGTAACAATTCTGTCTCTGTGCGAGTAACAATTCTGTGTCTGTGCAAGTAACAATTTTGTGTCTGTGAGAGTAACAATTCTCTGGCACTCAGTAACAATTCTGTCTGTCCCTGAGTAACAATTCTCTGGCACTCAGTAACAATTCTGTCTTCCCTGAGTAACAATTCTCTGGCACTCAGTAACAATTCTGTCTGTCCCTGAGTATGAATTCTGTGGCCCTGAGTAACAATTCTGTCTCTGTGCGAGTAACAATTCTGTGTCTGTGCAAGTAACAATTTTGTGTCTGTGAGAGTAACAATTCTCTGGCACTCAGTAACAATTCTGTCTGTCCCTGAGTAACAATTCTCTGGCACTCAGTAACAATTCTGTCTGTCCCTGAGTATGAATTCTGTGGCCCTGAGTAACAATTGTGTGTCTGTGCAAGTAACAATTCTGTGTCTGTGCAAGTAACAATTTTGTGTCTGTGAGAGTAACAATTCTCTGGCACTCAGTAACAATTCTGTCTGTCCCTGAGTAACAATTCTCTGGCACTCAGTAACAATTCTGTCTGTCCCTGAGTAACAATTCTGTCTGTCCCTGAGTATGAATTCTGTGGCCCTGAGTAAGAATTCTCTGGCACTCAGTAACAATTCTGTCTGTCCCTGAGTATGAATTCTGTGGCCCTGAGTAACAATTGTGTGTCTGTGCAAGTAACAATTCTGTGTCTGTGCAAGTAACAATTTTGTGTCTGTGAGAGTAACAATTCTCTGGCACTCAGTAACAATTCTGTCTGTCCCTGAGTAACAATTCTCTGGCACTCAGTAACAATTCTGTCTGTCCCTGAGTATGAATTCTGTGGCCCTGAGTAACAATTCTGTCTCTGTGCGAGTAACAATTCTGTGTCTGTGCAAGTAACAATTTTGTGTCTGTGAGAGTAACAATTCTCTGGCACTCAGTAACAATTCTGTCTGTCCCTGAGTAAGAATTCTCTGGCACTCAGTAACAATTCTGTCTGTCCCTGAGTAACAATTCTCTGGCACTCAGTAACAATTCTGTCTGTCCCTGAGTAACAATTCTGTCTGTCCCTGAGTATGAATTCTGTGGCCCTGAGTAAGAATTCTCTGGCACTCAGTAACAATTCTGTCTGTCCCTGAGTATGAATTCTGTGGCCCTGAGTAACAATTGTGTGTCTGTGCAAGTAACAATTCTGTGTCTGTGCAAGTAACAATTTTGTGTCTGTGAGAGTAACAATTCTCTGGCACTCAGTAACAATTCTGTCTGTCCCTGAGTAACAATTCTCTGGCACTCAGTAACAATTCTGTCTGTCCCTGAGTAAGAATTCTCTGGCACTCAGTAACAATTCTGTCTGTCCCTGAGTAACAATTCTCTGGCACTCAGTAACAATTCTGTCTGTCCCTGAGTAACAATTCTGTCTGTCCCTGAGAATGAATTCTGTGGCCCTGAGTAAGAATTCTCTGGCACTCAGTAACAATTCTGTCTGTCCCTGAGTAACAATTCTCTGGCACTCAGTAACAATTCTGTCTGTCCCTGAGTATGAATTCTGTGGCCCTGAGTAACAATTGTGTGTCTGTGCAAGTAACAATTCTGTGTCTGTGCAAGTAACAATTTTGTGTCTGTGAGAGTAACAATTCTCTGGCACTCAGTAACAATTCTGTCTGTCCCTGAGTAACAATTCTCTGGCACTCAGTAACAATTCTGTCTGTCCCTGAGTAACAATTCTGTCTGTCCCTGAGTATGAATTCTGTGGCCCTGAGTAAGAATTCTCTGGCACTCAGTAACAATTCTGTCTGTCCCTGAGTATGAATTCTGTGGCCCTGAGTAACAATTGTGTGTCTGTGCAAGTAACAATTCTGTGTCTGTGCAAGTAACAATTTTGTGTCTGTGAGAGTAACAATTCTCTGGCACTCAGTAACAATTCTGTCTGTCCCTGAGTAACAATTCTCTGGCACTCAGTAACAATTCTGTCTGTCCCTGAGTATGAATTCTGTGGCCCTGAGTAACAATTGTGTGTCTGTGCAAGTAACAATTCTGTGTCTGTGCAAGTAACAATTTTGTGTCTGTGAGAGTAACAATTCTCTGGCACTCAGTAACAATTCTGTCTGTCCCTGAGTAAGAATTCTCTGGCACTCAGTAACAATTCTGTCTGTCCCTGAGTAACAATTCTCTGGCACTCAGTAACAATTCTGTCTGTCCCTGAGTAACAATTCTGTCTGTCCCTGAGTATGAATTCTGTGGCCCTGAGTAAGAATTCTCTGGCACTCAGTAACAATTCTGTCTGTCCCTGAGTATGAATTCTGTGGCCCTGAGTAACAATTGTGTGTCTGTGCAAGTAACAATTCTGTGTCTGTGCAAGTAACAATTTTGTGTCTGTGAGAGTAACAATTCTCTGGCACTCAGTAACAATTCTGTCTGTCCCTGAGTAACAATTCTCTGGCACTCAGTAACAATTCTGTCTGTCCCTGAGTAACAATTCTCTGGCACTCAGTAACAATTCTGTCTGTCCCTGAGTAACAATTCTCTGGCACTCAGTAACAATTCTGTCTGTCCCTGAGTAACAATTCTGTCTGTCCCTGAGAATGAATTCTGTGGCCCTGAGTAAGAATTCTCTGGCACTCAGTAACAATTCTGTCTGTCCCTGAGTAACAATTCTCTGGCACTCAGTAACAATTCTGTCTGTCCCTGAGTAAAAATTCTGTGGCCCTAATAACGTTTCTGTGGCCCTAAGTAACAATTCTCTGGCACTGAGTAACAATTCTGTCTGTCCCTGAGTATGAATTCTGTGGCCCTAACTAGCGTTTCTTTGTCCCTAAATAACGATTCTGTGGCCCTCATTAACAAGTCTGTGTCCCTGAGTAATGGTTCTCTGTCCCTAAGTAACTTCTCTCTGTCCCCAATTCTCGTTTCTGTGGCCCTAACTCTGTCCCTGTCCCTAGTACAGAGCGGTCTGCCTCTGTTCAATGACTGCAGGCAAATGAAGATTTCCAAAATGGCCGCTATATATACCTCGACCATTACACAGTGCTGGCTGGCTGGCTGCTGATTGGCTGATGCGATCACATGTCGTTGAGGAATGCATTATGGGGCAGCGCGCCTTGTCTGCGCGCCTTCCCCGACATCCCCGCTCCGTCGCCGCACATGTCAGCCGCCATTTTCGGAAAAATTTCGATTCGCGCGTCCGAATTAGGCTGTTTTTCGGATTCGGCACGAATCGAAATTTTTCCGATATTCGACTCGAATTCCACTTCGGATACTTCGATTCGCTCATCTCTAGTACTAATAATGTATTCTGGCTAGAACATTACGTGAGACCGAATCAGGCAGATATTCTGGTTTGGGCAACCTATGAGCCTGTCAATGATTAGTTCATAATCCTGTGCTTCTGGAATCAAGACTAGTAGTAGTTGTAAAAATCCCATTAGCCCTGCAGAGGGGACAGTTTCAGGTATCCCACGAAACTTGATATTATTTCGGCGGGATCTATCTTCTAGGTCGGCCATTTTCATTTGGATTTTTGTAAATCTACTTGTTCCTTACATACGTCCACAATAGTATTGTGAGCGAAGAACACATCATCCATTTTATGTTCTATATGGGAGACTCTTTGTTGTAAATTATGCACGGAATCATTAACCTTGGCTATCATATTAATCATATTTGTATGCAGGGTATCATGCAAGGAGATTAACATGAGTTTAAGATCACTAACTGAGACAGGCTGAGAAGTAGCTGGAGACTGCTCTAAGGCCATTTGAGGCTGAATGGGATCTTGTAGCGTAGTGTCTCTGGAAGTTTGCAAAGCGTGGGATTCTCCCTGTTTAGCTTTTTTTGTCTTGGTTGGACTTCTAGTAGTGGGGCTGTCAGGAGGGGTCGACTCACTCTGTGCAGACATCAGGCGGTGGATGATCAAAAACACGGATGAAGCTGAGCTATCTGAGGAGGAATCCTCCATGCTGTTCTGAAGTGCAGGCAGGCTGGCGCCATCTTGGATCCCTCAATCCCCCACAGGAGAGAAGAAAGTTGTTAGTTTAGGGATCGGTGGCCTCTGCAAACCCTGTTTCAGCATCATACCCGCTGCAGGAGGTTAAGGAAACTGTACGTAGTTCATGGGAAAATCTCACTTTGTCGTTTTGGAGGTTGCTAGACAAGCTTTAGAGCCGGAGCTCCCTGTTACACTTCTGTCCTGGACGTCGGCAGGACATGCCCCCCAATGGTCCTGCATTTTACTGATTATATAATGAGGTTACAGTCTAGTAGTCACACATATTCAAGAACGTTTAATACTATAGTTTGTCCTAGTTTTACAATTAAAAACTAGTTACTAGACAGAAACAAAACATGAATGTACAGGCCCATGTTCCAATTTTTTATGATGTTTATTTTGTGAACACTTAGACAAGAAAAGCTCTATATGGAATATGACAAGATTCTTTCTGTAGGTTTTCGTCATGATCCAAATGATGGAATTGATTTATAACTTTTGGGAAACAAAGAAAAGGAACCTATTGCATTTCTGTGTTGATATGCTTACTGGTATTATAATATTAACATCTGGTACCTATAAGCAATGTACACTTGTGTTATAAATGAGCACCGAACTTCCAGCTGCAGCGTATTGAAATATATACAAAATTTGAATGTAAATTAATTTCATATACACTTTTACTTTTATCATAGTGGGGTTGATTTACTAAAACTGGTGCACACAGAATCTGGTGCAGCTCTGCATAGAAACTGAACAACTTCCAGGTTTTTTGTCAAAGCTTAATTGAACAAGCTGTGGTTAGAAGCTGATTGGCTACCATGCACAGCTACACAAGATTTTGTACTCTTACGTTTTAGTAAATCTACCCCACAGTGTTATTAGTGTTTAAAACCATACAGACTTCTCACTTACATGTACATGTTACAGAGTTTAAATGCTTGACCATGTACTCCATGTGTTAAAGTGTTATCAACGATTATTTTCTCTCACTGAATAATTATGACATTTAGTGCTTGCAAATAAAATATATACTTCTGGATACAAATTCCGACTTTTTTTTTGTTCAGTTTATGGTAGAAATTTGATGTGCAGACAGTTCAGTCGGTTGCTAAACGCTTGTTTGGATTTTCCCATGCCTTTTATCTTTACAAAAGACTGTGAAGTGATGTACAAACCTCTTCAGAGCCTGGGCTGCTAAAGTTTAAAACTCATCTTGTATAGTCTGTAACACAATTCTTTTACATTGATAGGATTATTAAGATTTTATGATCTGCATAATTATTTTAAAGAGCTTAGGTACCAAGAGAAATGCAGATCTGGTGCTCTGTCCTCAGAATCCAGGGTCATTCAGTGTGTTGAGAAAATGATTGTGAAGAAAAGTATGTCTAAATCCAAAAATAAAAATTTTATATATTGCAATTTACCAATCCTTTGATGTGGTGACTGCATTGTTTTTCTGATTTTAAGGGTTTTTTTTCCTTTATTTTCACCTGGTGTTTCGGTCCGTAGCACAGTTCCTATCTAGGGTGTTTAAAGCTGGCCATACATGGGTCCGTTTTTTTTGGGGGGGGGTTTTGATCAGCTATCGGGCTGATCAGAGAAAACATATCAGATCCCCCCATCTACACATGCTAGATGGATAGATGAATCCTTCTTGCTGTGTTATTATATTCTGGACTCCTCCACTGTAAGAATAAACTGATCAGCTCTGCAGCCGAACAATAATTTTTCAACAACCCTGTTCATAAGAAATTGATCATTAGATCAACTTCTCTGGATTGGAAACAGCCATAGATGGATTAAAATTCAGCCAGTCCCTGCTGAACTGGCAAAAATGCTGATCATCTATGGCCAGGTTAAAGGATAAGTTCACCTTTAGTAACATGTTAAACCCATATTTAGGGTGTAACATGTAAGATGTTAAAAAATGAGCAGCTCCTGCACCCCCCTCCCCGAGCCCCCATTGTGAAAGTGGGCTAAGGATCTTCTCCCTACACCGGCTGTCACAGTTTAAAAAAACCATGGCCATGCGGGGCCCTGCCCACTTGGCCACACCATTCATTGACAGAGTTTTGTGAATGGGAGAACTACAGCTAGCGTCAACCATTGTGACTAATGGCTTGTAGTACTCAATGAACTACCAGGGTGCTGATGAGTGATATAGGTAGTTCATTGATCCTTCCTAACTGCCTGCCCATATGAGGTATGGGCAGACAGCTACACTGACAGTCTGCAGGAGCCTGCAAAAAGATGTGCATTTATTATTATTTTTTTTTAAAAGGTGAACTTATCCTTTAAGATGGACACACTTATAGAGGAGCATTGTCTGGAGAGGATTTACGTGGACTTTACATAAGTGACTAACACAGTAACACTAACAAAACCAAACTCCATCTAACTCCCTTTAAGCAGTTACAAAACAGTTTTTCTTTCCTTTTCTATAAAGATTTTACATAAATGAAAAAAGCTGTCCGTTGTAAGCACCCCTGTTAGTGTTAAATGGCTTGTTTCAACACTATAATTTCCACGTTTTCTGCACAGCTTGATCTGGTAAAGGAAGTTGAAAAATAGCAGCAGGATAAACAGGCAATAAAAAAAGTCACCATAGAGACTAAGAAAAACAAAGCATGCTAGTGCCAGACTGCATGGTATATGCCATTTTTGATTTTGCCTTTAGTACCACTTTAAAGATGCACTGTTTTATCCATTAAAACATTATAGCTACTGTATTTAAAGCAGATTTTAAGTGTATTTATCAAGCAAATATTTTTGTAGGAAAGCTAGATCATATAGATTTTTTAATACAGTAGGATGTGAGTTATGCATTTAGCCTATGTTTTAGATGTTTGCTCCAGCAATCTAGTGGTTAATAAGTATTTTTATTGCAAGTTGCTAAGCAACTACTGAAAGTTAAAAAAGAACTTCAGTTCCATTTGCTACCGCTCATTTATAAATATATATATATATTTTTATATATATATATATATTTATTTATATAAAGATAGTTGTTTGTTACTTTTAAGTTCATTTTCCCATCTGCTTTTGTGTGTGCCATATGTAAAAGAAATGCTGTTTTTATTATAATATACCTAGTGTAAACCTATGGCCATAATTCATATCAAGAGTTTAGGAACCTGTTTAGAGGCTCTTTCAGTCACTGAGATTTGGCTCCAGTTTGATCTAAAACTAACTTTGAACTTGCAGCAGTGATTGGGCCCTTTTGGGGTTGAATTACTAAAGGCAATAGACTGTTCACTCTGCAAGTAAAGTTAAATTTTGCAAGGGAATTATCTCCAGATCTTAATGAGTTTGAAACCCTGCTGATTTCTAACATCCAATCATGTGCAAGCAAAAGTGCTGTGTTTTTTTTTTTTTTTCAGTTTTCTTACACTTAATTTAGGTATTTTTTTTTTTGCAAAGTTACGTTTCTGAGGAAAATTCCCTTGCGCAGTGCTAATCCGCTTGCAAAGTAAACAGCCTATTTGACTTTATTAAATAAACCCCTTCATTTACAATATGAGTCTAGATTTATGGAGAAAACAATCTTGCCCAAGTAAACTATTTACATTGCATTACTTTATTTGTTAAAGTAATACTTGTTCTGAAGAACTAGAAGTTTGTTTTATTATGTTCTTTTATAGCCACAATACTCAATGGGAGGATCTGCTTTCATTATATTTGCCCGAGCAAAGCTGCAGCATCTGCATCCCTTTAGAAGTGGCTAAGAGAGTATTTCACCAAAAATGAAACTCATACTGCACCGGATGCCTGAAATTTGAGTGTATACTATACTTTTCTGGAAAATGCAGGTAACCATAGAAGCAAAATCTGATTTTTATGACAGTCTTTGAATTTTACAGTGGTTGCAGATTAACCATAAATGTAAAATTTAATATCTCAAATACAAAATAACTTTTAGAGTATTTTTACAAAATTGCCTGCTTTAGTGTAAGTGAAGTTTTCCATTAAGAAAAACATTTTAATTTTCTTAAATAATTGTTTGGCAGTCATAGCAGAGTCTACAAAAGGCCACTACTGTCCCAAAAATCCTCACACAAAGCCTGTTGATCTTTCTTCTTAAGCATATGAACATGAGTCATTGGGTGTAAGACTTCCCCTCATTCGTTGTTCCTGTGAAAACTCTAAAATTTTGGATTTCCAATTACTTTCTGTACAGTGGTCACAGGAAACTAGGGCAAATCTCCCCAGTGAGGACACAAAGAGCAATAAAAAACAGATTTTAAAAGAGAAGTACTGAACTGAGTGATCAAACACCACTGATTACTCAATTCTCCTCTCCATTCTGAGCAGAAACATGTGGAGCAGCGATCATGTGTGCCTCGACAGCTCTGCAGTGAGAACTGAGTGATCAAACACAACTGATCACTAATTTCCCAGTGATCCCATAGCCAAAATCGCTTTGGCCATACTTCTCCTTTTCCTTGTTCTATACAAAACCAATAAAAATGTTCTGGCCTTACACTGTTAGGAGCAGTGTCTACATCATAGGGTTAACATGGTCCTGTAGAATGTCGCCACATTATTATTATGCCATTCAGGGGCATAGATAAGGGGGAGAGGTCAGGGAGGTCTGAACCCCCCGCCCCAGAGGAGAGTTACCAACCATCCCTGCAGCCCTCGAAATTTCCACTCGCCCGTGAGTGGAAATAAGGTGAGGGTGGCGAGCAGAACTAGAGGTGTATAGGAGGAGTAGTGGTGGGGGCAGTGACAAGCAGCGATCTCCTTTATGGCTTTCAATGAAGCAGCTGGAAGCCACTGGAGTGAGAGGAGAATTGGCTTCCAGCTGCTTCATTGAAAGCCATACATGAGATCGCTGCTTTTCACCACTGCACAGATCATACCTGACGGTTCACTTTTCTTTCTGGCACCCCTCCCTCTACCACCAACACTGTGTTCTTCTCACTGCACAGCCTCTCCCTCCATCCTCCACAGCAATAGGAGAAGAGGGGAGAGAGGCTGGACCTGCTCTGACTCCCCTTGTACCCTTCCACACTCCAGTCAGCGCAGCTTCAGAGGAAGTGTGGGTGGGAAACTGAAAACAGCAACTGAGAGCTCTGATGAATCTGAATGAGTCATGGTGAGTCCAATCTACCTTCCTTCCACCTACCCCTCCCTTCCAACCACACCTTCCTTCCATCCACCCCTTCTTTCCTTCCACCCACCCCTCCTTTCCTCCCATACTTCCTTCTACCCACCCTCCTTTCCTTCCTTCCACCCACCCTTTCGTTCCTTCCACCCACCCTTTCCTTCATTCCACCCACCCTTTCCTTCCACCCACCCCTCCTTTCCTTCCTTCTGCCCAACCCTCCTTCCCTTCCTTCCTTCCTTCCTTCCTTCCTTCCTTCCTTCCTTCCTTCCTTCCTTCCTTCCTCCCTTCCTTCCTTCCTTCCTTCCACCCTTCCTTCCTTCCTTCCACCCTTCCTTCCTTCCAGCCAGCCACCCTTCCTTACTTCCACCCACCCCTTCCTTACTTCTACCCACCCCTTCCACCCACCCCTTCCTTTCTTCCTTCCTTCCATCCACCCCTTCATTCCACCCACCCTTCCTTCCACCCACCCTTCCTTCCTTCCATCCACCCCTTCCTTCCATCCATCCACCCCTTTCTTCCTTCCACCAACCCCTTCCTTCTTTCCTTCCACCCCTCCCTTCCTTCCTTCAAGGGGGAGAAGTTGTTGGGGGGGGTGTGGAGCAGTAAAAATGCAGCTGACCCCCCCCCCCCACCCCCAGAAAAAAAAATATCTACAGCCATTAAACAACCATGCAAAGCATTCATCTTATGTAATGACTCATACAAGACGATCACTTATGCCATTATGGATTCTGCACTTTAACAAGTTGGCAACAGAAATATTGGCTTTATAATAACCTTTGGCTTTCTTCAAATATATACTTATCCAAAATAGAGTGAAGATAACTCCTCAGATCATACTATTTTTTCCTTTGCTCAGGGGTCCAGTTTGGGCTTTTTACACCAGGTAAATCATCCATGTGCATTGTTTTTTGTTTTTGTCTTTTTAAAGAATCTTTATAAAAATGTTGTAAATTACAATAGTGTCAAAAAAACAAAACTTTGTTGAGAAGGCAAAATTTTATTTTTTACACAGGAAACACAACAGTATGAGATTTGCCTTAATCATCCTAAATTCTCAAAGTGACAGTCAAGATACTCTAAACAGATTAGCTGACAAGTACAAGGGCTTATCGAGCCAAGGACCAAGGGAAGATATGTTAATGGTAATAAGAACTGAGAAGTGTGATGGTCATGAGTAACTCAGTCTCATGCCACAATAATTCGGTTTGCGAAGGAACAGGGTTTCCATTCCTGGGATAGACCATAAACAGGGATCCATAATGCAACTTGTCTAAACCCGTTCTCAGGCAAGTGTGTCTCATGAAAAAGGGCTATATCGGCCCTTAAGTGTTTCAAATGCCGTAAGATCTTCATTCTTTTGTTTGGTGATCAAAGCCCCCTGACGTTCCAAGATACAACCCACATATTGCCGGGTGATGTGATGTGTGTTCATCACAGGAGATGTCCCCAAGCAATAGGATGAAGTAAGGTGGAGAGGTGTGTACATGCCCTAACCCTGTGAGTAGTATTTCACCTGCACCAAGTAGAGAGATTGAGTAGGCAAAGTGGGTCTGTGGCACTCTATTATCCTTGGTGTGGAAAACCCTGGGTAGTATATTAGATAACTCAGAAATTAACAGAACAGCAAAGTAAGCTCGGCCCAGAAAAATAACTAGTAGAACAGTAAAACAATAACCATATACCTCTATGGACTTCACTTTTTTCCATGTGAGAAATATTCATACACAAGAATGTCTAGCTTCCATGCCCCTAGCAGATGGGTGGTACGCAATTGCATAATGAAGATGCACCAGCACATATGATGTGTGGAGCAAGAAAAAAAAATGAGACATCTTATGTAGTATAAATACAGAGCAGGGCTCTCCGACTAGGAAGCCTGTGGAGAGAGGAAAGTACCAGTTTGTTAAGCATGTCATCGCTGTATCAGTAGCAAGCATACCCCCCGGGAGTTACAACTGGGGGTCCATATGTGTTCAAGTGTTTCCTGACTGCCTGGGGCTAGCAGCATATTGCTCACATTTGGAAGGGTGTTTCATGGGCCTGCCTTGGTGTTTAACAGTGTTGGAGACTGAGGTGGACGGAACAGCCAGGGTACCATCCATGAGGTGAGTAGAAGCTAGGTCTCCAGCTAGCATGGACTGTATACTGTTGAGCTGTCAAGGGAGATGTAAAGGATAGTTGCTCTCCTTGAGGAGATTGTAGGTGTAGAACTGCCGAATAGGTCAGGGAGAACTTCAGGTTATATTGGTAGAGAAGAGAGCAGGTTGGAGTGAAAGACTTGCACTTTTTTGGAGACTTCCGCCGAATGGTCAGCGAAGAGTAGTAATTTGTGGTTGTCCACAGATAGGCTCGCAGCCTTTGATAATGTTGAAGAAGGAGATTTTTGTCTGAATAATTTAAATAGCGAACAATAACCGGTCTGGGTTTGGGTTGTTGTTCTTGTGGGGGGCCAACACAGTGTGCACGCTCTACAACACAGGGGTAATGAAGACCCAGAACCTCAGGGATAGTGACTGCATAGCTCCATAATTGAGGATGGCTTTTAGGACTCAGGTAATCCTATGATGCGCAAATTATTTCTGCAAGACCTGTTTTCAAGGTCTCCTATTTTGTCTAGCAGGGATTGAGGCACCTTCCAAGATCAGTGGAGTGAGTATGTGAGCAACTGCCTGTGCAATCCGAGTATTTGAGGCTTCAGCATCCTCCACCATCTGCTCAGTTGGAGGAGGAGGGATGTCTGCTGTGCGCTTAGACTGTGTAGTGGTGGCCATCTTGAAGATCAAATCCGTCTCCTTGTCAGCTTCCCGCCGGAGCCCCAGGGAGCGGAGCACTGCAGAAAGCGATCCATCTGGTTTCCAGGATCAAGGGGGGGTGAGCCACCTGGTGGACCGGAGTTGTGGTGCATAGTTCAGCTGCAGATGTGAGAGGGGCAGTGGGAGCTGTGAGGGTTCACGCCATCCTCACACGGTGCTGGAACTGGAAGTTCTCTTGTGCATTGGTTTTAGATACGACTGTCTTCTAAATGAGGAACTGATTCTATTCCATGGTCATTTTGGAGGCTATGAGGGGGATTTACTAAAGGCAAATAGACGTACTTTGCAAGGAGGTTTTAACTTAGCTTAGTTAATCTAGTGAAAATTCACTTTGTAAAGAAACCCAATCAAATGCAGGTGAAAAACAAAGTATTTTGCACAGGATTGGAAGATGGACATCATCAGAGCTTTACCTCATTTTCAAGAGAAAATTTCCTTGCAAAGTTAACATCCTTTTTGCCTTTAGTACATTAACCCCTATACCTTTGTTGTAATTATTAAATTGTAAAGATAATTGGGATGATTGAGTAAACAGAAGTGTACTTTGCAGTCCTACTGTATAACATATACAGGAATCTAATCTCAAAATAGGCTTTTGGATAGCCAGGGATATCATTATGGAATATGGCAGCTGATATTTAGTGGCATGGATATATTTTGGCCACACTGTGTAATCGCCCTGCCACAGGAGATAAGGCATTAGGAGTTTATATGGGGCTCCAATGTCCTGCTTAATCTCTCTGTCATTTTTGCCAGTCTGTGAAGCAGTACAGAAAGCCTACAGCTCTGTGAACAGTTCAGGCCACTCATCCACCTTTATCACTGATTGCATCTTGCAAAAAAATGAAATATGTGGTACCATACTAGGGCTACACAAGTGGTCAAAAAGGACATACAGGATATAATGCACTCACACAAGTGCACACCCGTGGGATGGACAGCAAGACAAGAAATAACAGATAGTACATAGAAGTTTCAACTATCTCTCATTTAAACAAGTTGGTGGTAGTCAAACCTTACATAATGTAAGCTCTAACGAGCAGGGCCCTGTTTCCTCTTTTACTAAATTGTATTGTAACTGTAATGTCTACCTTCATTTTGTAAAGAACTGCACAAACTGTTGGCACTATATAAATCCTGTATAATAATAATAATAATAATAAAATGACCACCTGGATTTTTTTGCAATTACTATAAGAGAGCGGCAGTGCGGCGAGAGAAACATTGCCTGTGCTCAGAGTTCTCAACATAAACAACATTAACAAATTTAAATTTTAAGGGCAGCTAATGTTTATATGCTTTAACTGATATTTGTACTGTTTTAGTTTTTCTGGAAGTGGTGACATTAGAATGTATTTGGGTTATACTATGTTGTTGGGGTTGACCCTGTTCTCAGAGTAAATGGAGGTGATACCATTCATGATCACCTAAGGATTCAAAGTCCTATATCTCACACCAGAAATCACCTCTTACCTCTGCTTCACAACCCTCAGACTTTGAAAAGTTAAATCTTTCTTTTTAAACACAGCTTCTAAGCTTTTTTCATCCTTTGAAGCACATGCAACATATGTAATGTACCTATCTAGTGATTTACAAATTGTATGTTGTTTTGGCTTTTTTTAATGTGATATTACATACTTTGCATGTAATTATCTGTAACTGTCAGCAGAGAGTCAGACCATCTGTTCCTGTAGAAATTGCCATTTTTGGTAAACAGTAGAAATAAGAAATCTCTCTACCTTGCATTAAACTTATTAATTAATAAATTAAAGGGTCAGGTCCTTTTTAAAGCTCCGAACAACCAATTAGATTGTCATTTTTCTTGTTCTGTATAGATGAAAGCTAAATAAAGCAATTGATGTGCAGCACATCAAACAAATTAGACATTTGTGACAAGGTCCTCTGGCGATATTGTCTACCAAGTTTTATATATATATATATATATATATATATGTATATATATATATATTACTGTATTTAAAATAAGCAGGAAATATAATTTAAATTATAACTAAAAGCTCCTGTATGCCAGTCTAAGCAAGCCCCAAATTCAGGTAATATGTGATATAGTTGCCTCAAAAAGTAAAAAAATAATAATTTACCTTCTCTTACTGAGCTTTCATTTGTGCTTCACATACCGTCACTCCCAGACACTGCAGCTTGCATTGGGGGGTTTCCACAACAGAGGCAGTGCTGTAAATCCAGAAAGCAGGCACGACCTACATGAGAGTGGCAATTCTGCTCTGGATTTAGGAGCAGTGCAGCATTGTTGCCACACCATCACCAGAAGCTGTGTTAGGTGGACTTCACTGGCAAGCTCAACAGGTATTTGTTTGTCTTTGATGGGGGGGGGGGGGGATAAGAGAAAACTGTAAATGCAGATGCTTCTACATGCTGCTATGTTTTTTTCTTTTTTTTTTAAATAAGAGGCCATAGTTAAAATCTAGGCACATACACGTATCAGGCTCTTGATTCATTCCCCAATGAACAGATGCAAAAGCTGCCAAGTTGGAAAAAAACATATGGTTTTCTTCCTGGCTATGCAGTTGGGCAGAGTCTGGTGATTTACAAGACTGGCTGAAAAGAATTACAAGTCTCTTGGCAGTAAAACCATTCCTGTATATGGTTTTCAATGTTCATCTAGCTGTTTGCCTGAAGCCTCCACGTTAAATGAACTCCCCAATACATGCTACATCCATATACGGTATGTTTGTATACTGTATATACACTTGTCTAACCTCTTATAAGGACTTGCACATAAGCTTAGCATCACCACAGTTGAATATGTCTGGTGTCAACAGTCTAAATGAGCTAATAAGAATAGCCAGCTAAAGAGAAAAAGTAGGGTTTTATTTGGTCGCTATGCGTTTCTGTAGTAACTTGGAATACTAAACTTTAGAAAGAACTATTCCTTTTTTCTCTAATGAAAACTTGTTCAGATGCCATCAGGAAGCACTCCAGAAGCCTCTGTGTTTTACAGATGGCTGAATGAGGTGCTCTCCTGTGTATAATAACACAGGTGGTTTATAACACTGCACTGAGGGTGTTAATTGCATTTCAATGGGCACACAGTTGTCTCTGTGTTACAGTAATGTGCTGGATCTTTATAGAAATAAACAACATCTTTATTTTATCCAACAACAAACTCTTTTTTAAATTTGGATAGATTGGTGAGGGGTTAGATTGCCAGGTTTACATTGCTGTCTGTGTCCCAGTTGAGGATATTTAAGCCCTCTAATTTCCCTGAACCAAAATGTTACCATGAGTCAAAGTTTTGAGTTGCCACCAGAGAAGAAACAGCGGTATAAATTTTCAAATGGACATACTTGTACCTGAGACAACTGACCCTCAAAGATATCTACTCAGTGCCTGATGAGTCTACAAGACAGTGAAGGCAAATCACTCTTTATCAGCTGATCTGATTTTTAAGAAGATTTTCAGTATGTATCTTTGCAGTAGACCGTAAGCTCTACTCGGATAAGGACCAATGTGAATAGTGCTGTAATCCGTTAAAAACTACTGTGTTCTATGTTTTATCTACATAATGCATTACTGCTATGTCCTTACATGAGTTCACGCTTTCAGCTATTTTCACTTAGTTCATTTTCATAATTTAAGCTCCCTTTACAGTCCCAGAATAAAATTTTGCTAGTTTCCAGGTGGGCTAGGTGATTTGTGGTATTTGTGGGTTGATGAGACATCCCATGACTTTTAAAGCAGCTGAAGTGCCAAATAAATAAACATAATAGAGCCACCAAGCTTCACAAAGTTCAGTTACACAACGAATTGTGGGCTGGTGTGCTTTTGTTGCTTTAAAATGAACACACAGAATCTTAGTATATGAGCTGCCATTGCTGATTTGGTTTTCATAGGTGCATGCACCAGGGACTGGATTTACTGAGATGTGAGTTGGGCAAACAAGGTCTACAAAGTTGAAACTACTACCCAAGCTAATGATTCATTAGGTAGGAAAGCTAGGGTTAAAATGGCAGCAATCAAAAATGTAAATTAACCACAAAGCATATAGGTGGGGTAACCTAGTAATGAGCTCAAAGAATGCACCTTATAGCGGTATGGGTGCAAACCAAATAAATGTAAATAGCAAAAAGAGTTGTAGTTGCAAGATGCAAACTACCAAAGTAGGTAATGATCACCCAAGCAATGTAGCTCACATGTAAAATCACATATTATTTTTATTAATCCCATGTTGGGAAAGAAAGGGGATATCCGTAGATGGTGACATATACAATCAACGAACACATATTAAAAACAATGAAAAATAAGCAGTCCAGATTGCAACATTTCTACATTTCAGTGGTAATCACTTTGGACTGGTATAAGGTTATATGCAGTGCTGAAACGTTTCATATGAAACTGTATTTAACCATGTAAAACATAGCCGTGGACATTAAACTTGATATCTATGCATGTGGACTAATTGAAAAATGCAATAAATGTGGCAGAGCACATGTCATGATATGTTAATAACTTCCAATGTGTGGGAACATCAAAAATAAGATTCAGTTTGAAAAAAATATCCAGTTGTGGGATGCGGTGGAATAAAGTCATGGAATTATACAGTGTTGAAATAAATTCAGACTGTCCCATGTTCTTTCAAAATTTGAATACTGTGTGGTATAAATCATGAAGTATCATTGAGACATAATACGTTATCCCATATATGGATGTTACTCCAATTAGGCCGAGTAGAGAATGTAAAGTGCAGCTGAGAGATAGTAGAAAGACTTCAGGTGAGGTGTGCAACAGCATATATTGATGGTTTGTAGCACACCACACTTACCACCGTCATATTAACCGAAAGCCATAATGATTCCAGATAGATGAACTCTCAATGCTCTGTGGCTCTGTTGGCATGTGGTAGATAAAAAATGAATAGCCAACACAGTCCCCATCAGGGTAACGATCAGACCTCATATAGTAGATTGCATAATATGCAGCGTTCCCGCCGGATCTGAAGGCATGTCGAGTGACACAGCATCTGAGACTGATATCAACCACGTGGGATGTTGCTTCCAGGTGTGATGACATTAGTACGTTACATTGACGCGTTTCGTCCACCAGTCAGTGCAGACTTCTTCAGAATATTAAAATGACAGCACCCTCATTTCTATCCACCCAGGTTCCCTTTCAAGAAAATGTACTTTCTTTTCAAATTTTAAGATATACAGTAATGTAAAAGAGATCAGCTTAATATATTACTTATACTGTGTTATCAATGTGTGAATGTTTGGAAAAATACGTTTCTATGTATAGTTTGTAATCATATGTATATAGTAGCAGTTGTATTGGCTTATTAGATATGCAGGCTCCGATCCCTGCTTATTATGTGGTTTACAAATGTGCTCTACACATCATCAACTTTGGGATTCCAAAGACAGTGGAGCACATTACAAATATAGTATTCAGAATGGAAAAAAAGCCAGGAGAAGGGCCCAGTCATATGACCTATCAAAGTGTTGTGACTGGCTCTCTTCCAGTCCAGTCTGCTCCCTGCTTAGCATGTGCTTTACAAACGTGTTCTACACATCACCAGCTTTGGCATTCCATAGACAGTGGAGCGCATTTAAATACAGTATTCAAAGAGAAAAAAGCCAGGAGGGGGGCCCAGTCATATGACCTATCAAAGTGTTGTGACTGGCTCTCTTCCAGTCCAGTCTGCTCCCTGCTTAGCATGTGCTTTACAAATGTGTTTTACACATCACCAGCTTTGGCATTCCATAGACAGTAGAGTGCATTAAAATACAGTATTCAAAGAGAAAAAAGCCAGGAGGGTGGCCCCGTCATATAATCTATTATAATATAATAACATCATCATATTTTAATAAGGGGCCAGTGGTGGCATGTATCAAAGCACAGAATTCAGAGAGCTGATAATGATATCCATTTTCTGTTGATAATGACCCCCTAAATTTTCCAGTAATCTTGAAGTATACCCTCCTAAAAACCACACTTCTCTATTCATTCTACTCTTTTCTTGAATTGGAACGCAAAGCAATCTGCATTTCTAAACCTGGAAAAATATGTATCACCTGCAAATTTGTACAGTGCGGCAGATCTGTATAAATCAAAGATTATAATTACTGAACGTTAGGCAGTAAATTAATAAATGAGTAAACTAGTGTATTTAAGCTTTTTCTTGGGGTAATCTTTAAAGTGAAATTCCAGGCAAACAGCCTCTTAGACACTTAAAGTACACATATGCACAGTATGTTTACAGTGGTTCTCAAGGTATTTTTTTTGTCTAAAATAATAGAAGTTATACTTACCTGCTCTGTGCAATGGTACCTTCTCTTCTAGGGTCCCCTGACAGTGCTGTTCTTTCCTTCTCTTATCCAAATGCCTCCTCAGAAAGCCATGTGCTGAGGGGGCACTCATGTGGGTGCGCTTCCGATCTGGGTTTTGTGTATCCATAGACACACACAGCACAGCTTGGCCATGCCCCCTGCTCCCTCCTCACAGGACACATAGGCAACAGTGAGAGCATTGGCTTCTTTTACTGTCAGTTAAAAACTATGAAGCCAAAGTGGGGGTATGGCTGAGCCAGGCTGTGCGTGTCTATGGAGTCTAGCTTGGGAGCTCACCTTCATGAGTGCTTCCTCAGCCCAAACCCGACAAAGGGTCTAATCCTTCCATACGCTATCCAAAACTAAAAAACATTTGCGGTTTTATATACACTTTAATTAAGAAAATATCTATTTTAAAAACTTTATACAAGAGGTATAGTTTGTAGGGTTATTTGTGAAAATGTAACAGATGAACCCATGATGTTAGGAAAAATTTCAAATGGAATTAAACTGGTGGGGTGGACAGCCAGCGTTTGACATAATGGCCAAGGATACACTACAAACTTGCACAATATGGCACACTTACTTCTGGAAGTTCTTTCCACTAGTGATGCATTGTTTAAGCTCCCCGTTTCTACTCTGTTTTTTTCCTCACCTCTTCTGGATCTGGCTTGTTGTTTCTTCAACCATTGTGTGGGTATTCATGGTGTAACTCCTAGACATGCGGACTATACTAAAAATGAATTCCAGTCTGTGTAGATATTTATAAAAAAAAATGCTAGCAGTGAAACTTGCAAAAGCTCTTCTACTAAAAGATTACTTTCTGGCAAATGTTTCAATGTAGTAAAGGTTTCATTTCACATTATAATTGTCATAGTGGTGCTTTACTCAGACATAATATCACATATCGATACATGACTCTGATTGTATCCAGATCTAAGTCATAAAAAGTCAGTCTTTGCAGTGTGTGGTATTTAGTACTTGCAGGCACTGCAAATTTAGATTTCAGAAGCGTAGCAACTTTCTTTTATCCTCTTATTATGAATTTACTGTTGCTCTCCATGTACATCTGTCAATTGTATTTTAACATTCTATCTGCTGCCCAAAGCGCTCATAATGAGTAGAGACATGGCAGATGCTGCACCAATACAGCAGACTATAGTCGTCCTTAGGAACAAGTGATATCGAACCACGGGGGAACTTGTAAGCAAATAGCATCTTACAATGCACATGAAGAAAAGAAATAGAACACATGCCAATTCTTCCACAGGGTTGCATTCTTCAGGGAATTGTACAAGAAATTGTTGAAGAAATCACAAGTACTTCTTATATTGTTGTGAAACTGCAGAGCTGGGAAGCTGATCACCAAAAAAATGTCAACTACAAATGTAATATGGGTATTTAGATAAAATAAACTCAGCCTCAAATAAATACAAAAGTGAACTGTACCTTGGTATTCTGCAAATGATTTTGAAAAATGTTCCAATAGGTACCTTAATATTATATGTTGACTTGGCAGCTAGACATTACAGTGGGCAACATTTGTGTATGCATGCACTATATGGGTACAAAAAGGGTTTCGCTGTGTTGAGAGATGGTACATTTGAAAACCATTAGGCTCTAATACAGTACAGAGCAATGTGTGAAGTGTCTTAAACACTAGGAACCTTGACTAGCCTTACATCACATTGTTTAGGCGCATGCATCTACAGCAATTAGATATAATTACTAATTAATGTAAATGATGATTGTATAAAGAGTGACTATCACTGTGCTCATTGAGGGCAAAGTGGCAGTTTCTAAACATAAATTCCCTGGTGCATTAACACATTATGTTGTGTGTTAACATGTGTTAAGGCAGCTTGTTCAAAATCAAAGGACTGCCAATGCACTATAACAAGCTAAGAAAGCATGTGATCATCTTTTTCTAACACATACCGACTGCATGCATCCAGCAGCAGAGATGGCCAAATCTGCATATTTATATATATATATATATATACACTATATTGCCAAAAGTATTAGGACATCCCTACTTTTGGATTCAGGTGTTCCAATCACCTCCTTGGCCACAGGTGTATAAAATCAAGCACCTAGGCATGCAGACTGCTTCTGCAAACATTTGTGAAAGACTGGGTTGTTCTCAGGAGCTCGCTGAATTCCAGCATGGTACCATGATAGGTTGCCACCTGTGAAATAAGTCCATCTGTGAAATTTCCTTGCTACCAAATATTCCACGATCAACTGTTAGTGGTATTATAACAAAGTGGAAGCAACTGGGAACAACAGCAACTCAGCCACGTAAAATGACAGAGAGGAGTCAGTGCATGCTGACACGCACAGTACGAAGAAGTCCAAATTAACAAATCTTGTTTGCATATAAAATGTTGATTCTGGAAGGAAAGTAAAGATTTTCTGTCAAATCTGTTGTGGTGTACTCATGTATGCTGAGCAGTATGTGTGTGTGTGTGTCTATATATATATATATATATATATATATATATATATATATGGCATTGTCTTAAGCAAATCAATTATTAGAGATTTCAAATGCAAGGCAAAAAGTTATGGTATATTGCAAATTCAACATGTATAAAATCCCTTTAAATACCTTGCTTTCATTGAGAGCCCATTTATACTTCTGTGTTACAGTAATGCATGTGTTACAATGTGCATCACTCAATAAAAACTAAGGCCACACACCAGTAGGGTAGTGCACCTGTCAGGAAATGGATCACCTGCTGGTGGTACTCTGGTTCCCAAACCTGTAGATTGTAGGTCCAGTGTCCACCAGAATGTCTCTCAGCAGCCAGCAGTCTCTTACAATTAGTCATCATCTGATGCTGACTGATGGGAGGGTATTTAGTCCTTCATTTGCTACTCCATTTTGCCTCAGTGTTCTGCCTGCTTGCCCCTTATTCCTTGTCACCTGTTACGTTGTTACTTAGGTTGCTGTTTAGGTATTTTGCAATCTGGTTACGGTTCACTTGTATCTTCACATTTGCTGTGTGTTTTGTTTGCTAGTGTTTGGATGGGTCTTGTTTCACTGATATATATATATATATATATATATTGTGTATATTATAAAATAATAATAATAAAAACATCTTCCATAAATGTCTGGTAGTTTAGTAATATAGAATTGGCTGACAAGACTATATGGGTTGATTTACTAAAGGCAAATAGACTGTGCTCTGCTGACATCAAACTTCACCACATTCACTATGCTCTGTAGAAAATGCTATTGCTAGCTATTGCAATCCTATGCTCAGCATTTTGTGTTCCAAAGCTGACGGTAGGCTCATTGTAGATATTTTAGTTGCATTAGTAAGGAGTAACTTGCCACTACATAACAGACAATTTTCCCATTATAAAAGACTTTATGCTTTCTGCATTAAAAAAGATTAGTGCATATTTTCATATTATGTTTATATTGGAAATTTCCAATCCAGCACTGCACTTTCACTTGCATTAAATAAACGATGTCTTAAATTATATTAAGCATACAACAACTAAATACAGCTGTGCAGATTAATAAAACATACAATCTAGGTCTGCCGTATTGAACTTACATTTGATTTCTGCTTACCAGTTTGGTACCATTGTCTACAGACATAGCTATAACAAATAGCTTCAGTGATACATTAGAAATTTTTTCACCTGCCTGGCTTAGGGATCAGAACTATAAGCACCATACTCATAGAGTCCGGTAATTTAGAAGTCTGAAAATGGATTCGTAGATCGCCAGGAGATTTGGAACCAGAATCTCGGCGTACCGGGTATAGAATTCAAGAGGCAACCCATCTGTGCCTGGTGCCTTAGCAGGTTTAAATTTACCTATAGCTATTTCTATTTCCTCCTTAGTTAGTGGAGCTTCAAGCATATCAACTTGTTCTACTGACAATTTTGGAAATTAGATAGTATGTAAGTATTCCAACAATTGGTGTGGGATGGAAGTAACCCTAGAGGTATACACATCATGGAAGTGGTTAATTAATTCTGCTGCAACCAGCAATGGGTTGGACACCAGAGCACCCACGTCAGTTGTCAAAGTGATCACGACAGGGGTTTCTGGAGTCCATATGAGCCAGATATGCCAATAATTCACCAGGGCGTTCGACATGTTCAAAAATGCGTTGCCGCATGAAAAAGTTTTTGTTTGACCTTTTTATAGGTTAATTGGTCCACTAATCTAGTGTGCACTTTCAGATTGGTTAGCTGAGCAAGCTTGGGATCTGCAAGGTACTGATCTTGGACACTAGCAAGATGTGAACTAGCTTGTTGAAATACTAAGTTGGAGGTATGTTTAGTTCTAGATATGCTCGTAGTAAGGATAAGATGGGCATGATTTTGAAGGTTTCCCATACCATTAGAAGGGATACAGTATCATGATTTATTGTGAAAAAATGGGTCCATTCCTCACCAAAGGTGTCAGCATCAGAAATGGCTGTAAGACAGAAGGGGTTTAAGTGCCATGGTGGGATGGGTGGTTTCTTGTAATTCAATAGGGGGCATGGCCTCACAATATTCTGGGACAAAACCTGCCTTTAAAAGTCTGGGACCTAAAGTCGTGGACAGAGCGATAAAGTCAGTCCTGGAAAAGGTGGAATGTGTGGCAGAAAAACAGGATAATTCCCATAGTTGGGGATAGAGAGGTCTCCAGGTATCAATGAGACCAAACTCAGTTAAGAGACGACTAAACCGTGTTTCCTTTGTGTTTGAGGAAGGTGATGTTAGTTGGTTGAATCGATCCAGTGAATGATTGAGGACTGTGTAAAAATCCCCATCCAAATTGCAGGTATTGAGGCATACTGGGACATAAAACTAAAACTGTCTGAGTACAGCGGAATTGTAAGGAGCAGGAACATACCAGGCTAACAGCAGCAGAGGGAGATACATACCGTACATGTAAAAAAAAATACCGGTCCTCAGCATCCAACACAACATTCAATGGCTCAAAATGTACTGATTTTGCAATCAGTATAGATATTCCTCTAGAATAACTAGCGTGAGTAGCATGGAAGGTCCATCCTATCCAGGGTCTCTGTAGGGCTTTCTGCAGGTGACCATCTATGTGAGTTTCAACTAGGGCCATTATGTCAACCCTTTTTTTTTTAAGATAAATTAGCACCGCAGTTCGTTTTAATTTAGCATGAAGATCACGGACATTCCAAGTGAGACATTTTAGTTGGGCCATAAAGGTGCAGTAAAAATATTCAAGAGCCAGTGTATCTGTGCCAGGACCCTCAGAAACTACCTGGGCAAGTGTTGAAGTGCAGTCATCATACAGGGGAGTATCCCCACCCCTACAGCACTAACAGACATAGAATAATAGATCACATATATCTCATACATTGTCACCAAAATGTAAAGAACCCTAGCCCTCCCAGCTCTGCACACACCCCAACTTGTGCGAGCATTAGTCCAAAACTGTGCACCAAACATCTGGAAGATGAATAATCTCTGAAAAACAAGACAAGGTGGTAGGTTCAAGATCCAGTGAGCTAGCAGCCATCCCATAGGGGATAAAGCACTGGCCATGTAGTACTGCTGAAGGACATCTGGAAGGAGCATACGGCATCAAATATAGTTCAAAGGTGGTCCAGAAGTGCCCCTCTAGGATATGTTAGAAAGGGGGGGGTCTGGGAAAGTGGTTCCATGTATGTGGTTGACAAATGACATAGATCCTATACGTACATATAGCACCCAAAATAGCAAAGATGAAGAGCCATCCATAATGACCAGGAGGGGTTATGTGACAGGAGGATATCCCGTAGTGGCTATGCATTTGTCATCTAGAAACAGCAATTAAATACATAACGAACAAAAAGTAAAAGAAAACAAAATGTAGGTGAAAGGCCAGGTTCAGGAGGGGTCCAGACAATCCAGCCATGTGTTGGCAGCCTCAAAAAAGTGTACGTGGTCTTCTCCAACCAAACAGAGATGTGCCAAGTACAGCATGGCATACTTAAGATGGTGGACTCTACGGTGTTGTTTAACAGGTAGAAATCTATTACAGCGATGTATCTCTGCAGAGAACTTAACTTCTTTTATTTTAGATGTAAGTGATGTTTAACAGGCTGAGATAGCTTACAATACCCTAGCTATCTCTGTTGGTGTGGATTCCTGATGAGTAGAGGAGCCACCATCTTCCCCTGGCACCTCCCGTTCTTTATGTCTGTATTTGCCCAGTTTAGCGCTGGCATCTGTTGTTTTCAGAGGAGGAGACATGCTTAGTGCTATTAAGCTAACCCTCTGGTGATGGATCAGAGAAGCTGCTGCATGATGCACAGGATAGTTGAGAGGATAAATCTTCAGCGGAGCTCTGCTCACTCGGGACCTACACCATGTCGTGCCAGGCCACACCACGCCACCCGCTATGCCAGCATTTTAAACAAACATTTTTCTATTTAGGTTAAAATGGGTAATTCGAAAGCCTGTATGGGCCTCAGAACAGTGTAGGTGAAAGACGGTATTTACAAAGACAATACAGACCTGCAGTAATGTAGCCACTGGTTATTTTGCAGATGGATGACCTAATGTTGTAAATTAAGTGCTCTTCTTATCCATATATAAGTTAAAATATGTCAACAATATCCATTCTATGTTAGTAACATTTAAACTTTTAAAGTATTATTTGTATACATGAAATTCAACAAATGTTTTGCTTTTTCAATTGGAGAATAATGTGTTTCTAGTAAATGGTCCATTAGTGCCCTAATGTATTGGAACCATATTTTTCATTGGTCCAGAGGCACCGTTACTGTTTCAGTTTATTCAGCAAGAATCTTATATAACAAGGAATTACTTTCCCAAAACTAACTTTTTCTTTACCGAGTATCATCTTCAAAAATTTGAATAATTCTTATTTATAGACTATTTATGGATATTTATTGAAGAGATATGTTCTGCAAAACTGTATTGTACAGTATATTGATATTTGTAGGCAGGTACACTCATACTCACATGTGACACTACACTGCCAAGGCCAGGTGGTGCATTTTAGGTACAACTGAGCTGGTGTTTTACAGTGGAGTACAAACACTAAATTAAACTCAATAAACAATATTAAAATGATCAAAAATGTAACTTCTGAAAAAATAAAAAATTACATACATCATATAATGCAGTCTGTCTGTAACATGCAGAGACACTGTCACATTGCCCATGCAGGATAAAGTGAAAATGTCTTTGTAAAGGGCCTCCCACTATAGTTATGCCCACCATACCAGCCCTTCCTTGCAGCTCCAGCTTCCATTGTACTGGTATCACGTCAGTCAACCAATGGCTCCCACTGCTCTTAGTGTAGCCTGTGAGAGCAGGAAATGGCTACAGAGGAACTACTACCAGGTACAGCGCTAGATTCGTAAAGGACCCAGCTAAGTGTTTGGGGGGGGATAGCGGGATGTTCTTTACCTTAAGGCAGGGAATGTATTCAGGTAAATACCCCTAGACTACCCCCCACTACCTCTCCTACCCCTCCCCCCATCCCTAAACCTGGCTCCATATCACTGCTGCATTACTGTCTTTAGCTTCATCACTGCTCCCCCCACTTCCTGATTTCACAGGAGAAACTGAGGGCAGTGGAGCCATAGGCTCCTTTTGCATTCATTAAAATCCTGTGAAGAAGGGAGGGGGACAGGGGCATGGCTTACCGGGGTTATGCGTGTCTATGGACACACACAGCCCAGCTCAGCACCCAACAAGGGCACACACATATACATAGGGGCCATCTTAGCACATGGCTTGCTACAAGGGGCACCCGAAGGAAGAACCAGCTGGGACTGCCAGAACAGGAGGAAAGCAACCTTTATGTGCAATATCATTGGACAGAGCAGGTAAGCATAACCTCTTTTGTTATTTAAAAATGTCTTTAGTATCATTTAAGGGTACGTATTGTAAATTCTGATACCTACCAAGTTAGAACAGCAAGCTGAAATACCCCATGACCAGTCTGCAGGACTGACAAGCATATAGAACCAATTCAGTTTCCTTGTTTTACATGACAGCGTTACTTTAATTGCAAGTATCTTAAAAAAAGACCTGTTATGTATCTCAAGTGTTCCTAAGATTTTGTTTTCATTCTTTTTGTGACAATGTTGAAGAAAGAATTTGCTTTCAACTTCAAAGAACCTTTCAAAAGCATTGAAAATCGTAGCAGCTATGCCCTGTCCTATTTCATTCGCAACCTATTGGCAATATCAAGAATAACATTTTGTAGGCAGCTTGAGTTATTAGATTTTTCATGTAAATGCCATAGACTATTGCAATTTTCAGTTCAATGCTCCCGTTGAACTGTATATGCATTTGCAGAAAATGGATTTTATTGTCACATTCTGTGTTAAAATTCAAGAAATATAACAGCAAAGCTAGATCATCAAGGGGAAAAGGAGACTTTTTTAACGCATCAGCATTCATTACTTCGTTGGCTTCTACTGACAAAATAACTATTGGTTGGTTTTATCAACATTTATTGTATATTTTTGTACTGTAGGTAAACAGTGGGGCAGCATTATTTATTTTATAAGTAAGTTCTTTTGTAAAAATCACTGCTAACCTACTGTATCGTAGTGTAATAAAATGTCTCGATGAATATATAATAACATTTCATAGTTATTCTGTACGGTTGGTTCAGCAAGCATGATTTACAGAATTACATTACATAGTATAAAATTGTTATTAAAGCTTAGATCATGTACAGTATTCAACAGATATGTACATCTCATCAATTCTCTGTCTCAGCTATAAAAAAGAATGTATTCATGATCACCTATTTGTTTCTGCTGCTATTAAAGCAATGGGTATATTCAAATATTCAAGTGGGATACATTAAGGATAGAGTGAACTAAACCACCCTCAGTACCTATCAGAATACCAGTGGCTTCTTAAATTTCACAGACCGCAGCAAGGATATCTTTGCATATGAATTAATAGCTCTGTCCCTGCTACTATGAGTGGTTGTATTCCTCTTGATGTGTTACCAAAAGTATATAAAATACCAAAATGATATAAATACTAAAACCTATAACTAGTGGGCATATAACTGATTTTCTCAGTATTCCCCAATATTAAGCTCTTGGCGCTGGTGGAACGCAAATGTGTGGCCTCCTGACGTCTGGGCCTAGATGCCGAGCAGCCACACATTTGCGTTCTATTAAAAAAAAAACATATGTGCTGAGAGCGTGCGCCCTGCACACTCCCAGCACACGTGTCCAGTACTCACGGAAAGGTCCCGATCTCCTCTTTCGATCAGGACCTTTCCCGATCATGTGACCGGCGTGATGATGTGTCACGGCAGTCACATGACCCTAAACCCGCCTCTCGGCTTCTGAAACCCTTAAAGGACCGGGAGATGCTGGCGCCAAGGGGTTAAAAACCTTAAAATATCTCTACCAATTAATGTTATACTGTACATTCTTTAATATTACATTTATTTGTTATTTACTGTGTAGATGACCACAGCCTCAAAATGTATCTAATCAACCAACTTATTTTAAGGAATAATGGAGCTAATAGATCCTGCAGGGTGATTGGTCAGGAAAATCAGCTCCATTCAGTGATTCAAGGAGTCCATGAGTCTATTTTTTCCTAGTTTGGGTTCATTTCTTGCATTTATGAATTTAAAAATGCAAAAAGTACAAATTAGAAATTTAGAATTTCTACAGTCATAGTAAACCATTATTATAAAAAAAATCAGCTAAATTTGACTCATGTAATAGGCTGTATCTAATCATGTTATAATCCGATAAGTGCGACTGTAGTTATAAAATTGACTAGCAGAGGCTTTGATGTGGGTGAATGGTACTAATGTGTGTGCAAGAAAAGTTAAAAATAGAGCAGTAAAGCAATAGGGATCAAAGGGGATAATTTACTAAAGCAGTAATTTTAGATGTAGAGTATTATATTTAGAGTTTTGAAAAAAATAATGGACAGCTGTTATTGTAGTATTCCCAATGCACAGGATGTATACACTGATAAACATATTAACCGCTTGCCGCCCTGCCACTGTGTATATACGTGTGCAGGGCGGCAGTGGAGCGCAAAACCACGTTTAAAAACGGGTTCCGCGCTCCCGACACTTTCGCCGGCAGGGGGCGCGCGCGCGCGCTCCCGCCGACCCGCGGGTGACACTATTTGATCCAGGAGGGATCAATCATTAGATTTCAGCCAGTGATTTCTGGCTGAAATCACATGATCGGTCCCTGTCCTATCCTGTCCTGTGTTGACATACACAGGGCAGGATATGATGTCATTCTTCTCTGCCTGGACACATTCCGTTCTAGACAGAGAAGAAGACATCCAAAAAGTGAGTACACAAGCACTACACTACAGTTAGCACACTCTAGGACACATTTAACCCCCTGATCGCCCCCCCCCCTCCAGTTAACCCTTCACTGCCCTGTCACCAGTGTTACTGATCAGTGAAGCGATTTTTACTGATCAGTGTCGCTGGCGACTTCCGATAGAGTTAGCGCCCCTCCCAGATAGCGCCAGATTGCCCGCCAGTACACCAGTAATCCCGTTTAACCCCTTGATCGCCCCCCCCCCCTCCAGTTAACCCCTTCACTGCCCTGTCACCCAGTGTCACTGATCAGTGAACCAATTTTTACAGATCACTGTATCAGTGTCGCTGGCGACTTCCGATAGAGTTAGCGCCCCTCCCAGATAGCGCCAGATTGCCCGCCAGTACACCAGTAATCCCGTTTAACCCCTTGATCGCCCCCCCCCTCCAGTTAAACCCTTCACTGCCTGTCACCCAGTGTCACTGATCAGTGAACCAATTTTTACTGATCACTGTATCAGTGTCGCTGGCGACTTCCGATAGAGTTAGCGCCCCTCCCAGATAGCGCCAGTTTGCCCACCAGTACACCAGTAATCCCGTTTAACCCCTTGATCGCCCCCCCCCCTCCAGTTAACCCCTTCACTGCCCTGTCACCCAGTGTCACTGATCAGTGAACCAATTTTTACTGATCACTGTATCAGTGTCGCTGGCGACTTCCGATAGAGTTAGCGCCCCTCCCAGATAGCGCCAGATTGCCCGCCAGTACACCAGTAATCCCGTTTAACCCCTTGATCGCCCCCCCCCCAGTTAAACCCTTCACTGCCCTGTCACCCAGTGTCACTGATCAGTGAACCAATTTTTACTGATCACTGTATCAGTGTCGCTGGCGACTTCCGATAGAGTTAGCACCCCTCCCAGATAGCGCCAGTTTGCCCGCCAGTACACCAGTAATCCCGTTTAACCCCTTGATCGCCCCCCCCCCCCCAGTTAACCCCTGCACTGCCCTGTCACCAGTGTCACTGATCAGTGAACCAATTTTTACTGATCACTGTATCAGTGTCGCTGGCGACTTCCGATAGAGTTAGCGCCCCTCCCAGATAGCGCCAGATTGCCCGCCAGTACACCAGTAATCCCGTTTAACCCCTTGATCACCCCCCCTCCAGTTAACCCCTTCACTGCCCTGTCACCAGTGTCACTGATCAGTGAACCAATTTTTACTGATCACTGTATCAGTGTCGCTGGCGACTTCCGATAGAGTTAGCGCCCCTCCCAGATAGCGCCAGTTTGCCCGCCAGTACACCAGTAATCCCGTTTAATCCCTTGATCGCCCCCCCCCCCAGTTAACCCCTGCACTGCCCTGTCACCAGTGTCACTGATCAGTGAACCAATTTTTACTGATCACTGTATCAGTGTCGCTGGCGACTTCTGATAGAGTTAGCGCCCCTCCCAGATAGCGCCAGCTTGCCCGCCAGTACACCAGTAATCCCGTTTAACCCCTTGATCGCCCCCCCAGTTAACCCCTTCACTGCCCTGTCACCAGTGTCACTGATCAGTGAACCAATTTTTACTGATCACTGTATCAGTGTCGCTGGCGACTTCCGATAGTGTTAGCGCCCCTCCCAGATAGCGCCAGTTTGCCCGCCAGTACACCAGTAATCCCGTTTAACCCCTTGATCACCCCCCCAGTTAACCCCTTCACTGCCCTGTCACCAGTGTCACTGATCAGTGAACCAATTTTTACTGATCACTGTATCAGTGTCGCTGGCGACTTCCGATAGTGTTAGCGCCCCTCCCAGATAGCGCCAGATTGCCCGCTAGTACACCAGTAATCCCATTTAACCCCTTAATCTCCCCCCCCCAGTTAACCCATTCACTGCCCTGTCACCAGTGTCACTGATCAGTGAACCGATTTTTACTGATCAATGTATCAGTGTCGCTGGCGACTTCCAATAGAGTTAGCGCCCCTCCCAGATAGCGCCAGATTGCCCGCCAGTACACCAGTAATCCCGTTTAACCCCTTGATCACCCCCCCCCTCCAGTTAACCCCTTCACTGCCCTGTCACCAGTGTCACTGATCAGTGAACCAATTTTTACTGATCACTGTATCAGTGTCGCTGGCGACTTCCGATAGTGTTAGCGCCCCTCCCAGATAGCGCCAGTTTGCCCGCTAGTGCACCAGAAATCCCATTTAACCCCTTGATCGCCCCCCCCCCAGTTAACCCCTTCACTGCCCTGTCACCAGTGTCATTGATTACAGTGAACAGATTTTTACTGATCACTGTATTAGTGTCACTGGTGACTTCCGATAGTGTTAGCGCCCCTCCTAGATAGCGCCAGTTTGCCCGCTAATGCACGGGATTTTTTTTACCAAAAACATGTAGCAGAATACATTTTGGCTTAAATTTATGACTAACTTTGAGTTTACGATATATTTTTTATAGCTGAAAGTAGAAAATATTGTTTTTTTTCAAAATTTTTGTGGTTTTTTTGTTTATAGCGCAAAAAATAAAAAGCGCACAGGTGATCAAATACCACCAAAAGAAAGCTCTATTTGTGTGAAAAAAAGGACGTAATTTTCGTTTGGGTGCAGCATTGCATGACTGCGCAATTATCATTTGAGTTAGTGCAGCGCTGTATAGCAAAAAAAGGCATAAATTACAGTATCTATACCATAGTTTGTAGACGCTATAACTTTCACACAAAGCAATCAATATACACTTATTGGGATTTTTTTTACCAAAAACATGTAGCAGAATACATTTTGGCTTAAATTTATGACTAACTTTGAGTTTACGATATATTTTTTATAGCTGAAAGTAGAAAATATTGTTTTTTTTCAAAATTTTTGTGGTTTTTTTGTTTATAGCGCAAAAAATAAAAAGCGCACAGGTGATCAAATACCACCAAAAGAAAGCTCTATTTGTGTGAAAAAAAGGACGTAAATTTCGTTTGGGTACAGCATTGCATGACCGTGCAATTATCATTTGAATTAGTGCAGCGCTGTATAGCAAAAAAAGGCATAAATTACAGCATCTATACGATAGTTTGTAGACGCTATAACTTTCACACAAAGCAATCAATATACACTTATTGGGATTTTTTTTACCAAAAACATGTAGCAGAATACATGTTGGCTTAAATTTATGACTAACTTTGAGTTTACGATATTTTTTTTATAGCTGAAAGTAGAAAATACTGTTTTTTTTCAAAATTTTCGTGGTTTTTTTGTTTATAGCGCAAAAAATAAAAAGCGCACAGGTGATCAAATACCACCAAAAGAAAGCTCTATTTGTGTGAAAAAAAGGACGTAAATTGTGTTTGGGTATAGCATTGCATGACCGCGCAATTATCATTTGAATTAGTGCAGCGCCAAACAGCAAAAAAAGGCCTGGTCATTAAGGGGGGTAAATCCTCTGGGGCTCAAGTGGTTAATAAACCATTGGGTAAAAAAAAAAAAGAAAAAACTGAAAACAACAATAAGAGGCAAACTTATTGGAGAGAGTCAGACAGAATGTGATCAACTTCTTATAGTACCATATCTAGATCCAGCATGAGAAGATTCACAAAGATTCACATGATCAGCATATCCATGATACAAAGCAATTAAATAAATAAATAAAGGCCATTATCCAGAAGAACCGTCATAAAACATTCATAGTTGCCAAATCTGATCAGATTAGTCTCTGTAAAAATTGTTATTGCTTTGATGATTTCAAAAAGCTAAAGGAGTACATTTCTTCCTTGTATGTGGTCATACTCCCTATCTGACTTAAGGGAATAACGGAATATATCCCTGAGCCTGATTGGGAACACAAGCTACGATGAATATCTTACAGCCTTTGAGACTCTGTAAAAACCCATTGGTTGCCATAGTTTTATATCCAAAGTCCTTCTGAGTGCTAAAGTAGCTTGCAGTGTTTTCTAGTCCATGTTCTATACACAATACATAGTACGTGTCACTGTGGAGGTAGATACAGCACTAGCTTTGGGAAGAAAGAAGAGGTTTTTTGCCATAAGAATTAGGTGGCCAAGAGTCATGTCAAAAGAAATTGTGCCACCTGTTTACTATGTAAAAAAAAAACTGGTGTGCATTTCAATTCACATATTGTACACAGTCTTTAATATTATCTGCTGTTTAATCTTATTACCAAATCACGTTATTTTATTGTTATAATCATGTCTTACTAACCAATAACTATATATGATTTGAATATGCTACCGAATATTTGTATGAATTATTAATATTTCTAACATAAAAGGTCATTGATGTACAGTACATCATTGTGCAAGATTATTATTATTAAGAGCATTGCTGTTTTCCTTACATACAATGATGAGATGTCTGCATATTCGAATAAGCTGCACAATAATTATCTCCATAAAAAAAAAAAATTCAAGGAGTCCGTCTGTTTGACTGCCTTGTTATTGTCTAAAAACATCTATTTGCAAGATAATGTTGCTCCTCTCCCTCTGCAAGAATTTCCATGCAAATAAGATCTGCTTTATGCATCATTACCAAAACCACGTAGCATGGAAATAAAACAGTGCTTCCTGTAGTACATTTCAGAAAATCAGTCTTTGCTTTGACCTGCTATAAATTTGACAGCACTCCTATGATGGGTACCAGAAAAATGGAAAGTGAAAATTAAAAAGTAAATATTTTATTAGCTCTGAATGATAGCATGCACATTTCATATGCTTCAAGTTTAAGACATGGTTTTGATCATTCTGAAAGCCATACTCCTAGTTACAGCAGGAAATAGGACATGACTCACCTGGTTTTTTAGCTTATTACAGTTGAGATTAGTGTAAAATAAATGGAATATATATTATAGAAGAGGCCAATACACAATACACTTAAAATAACTTTTTAGCATCAGAATGTTAATAAAGGTAATAGATTAGTTAATTGAGCACCTTTGTAATGTGTTCTTGTCTTCTAATTTGTATTCCAATTTGTATTCCAATGCAAAGAGTATAGGGATGGTCAAAGAATTAGATCAGCATGAATCTGATGTTTTCCTCGCTCCATGCACATGATGATGACTTTGGGTATTAGACTATTGTTTTCAGCTGCTTGCTTGTTATCCAGACCAATGAAACATTGCCTGATCTAATAAAGCATTTAATTATCCTACATAATGCAAAGCTGTGTCCGCATTTCAGCTAAGTAAATAAACAAAGTGAATCAGTTGCATGCTTCTAAGAAAAGGTTTTAACAACTTAAGCATCCAAAGTGTTTCCATAAGGATTCAATAAATCAGGTAAAATCCCATCTGGATGTATATAAATCTGTAAAAAATGTATGTTTTTTTATTCATATGCCCTTCGTCATCAGTGAGATTCGCTGTCAGTTACTGTCCTTAACACGGACCAATTAGACTTTTGCCTGCTAATTTGGGTCCAAACGTCCATGCACATTAAGCAGCTGAAGAAAATGCCAGAGTTTATGCGTTTTTATTGGTATTTGTTTTTTTAAGTTCTTTTTCCAAAACATTTCCCTCTGATAATTTTTCACTATATTCAATTTACAATTGAAAATGCCAAACACTGCATTTATGTCTAATTAGGTGCATTTAGCTTTTTTTCTGCCCGAAAGCTGCTCTCAAAAACATACTTGTGATTTTTTTTTTCCAGCCTGAAAACGGTTCTCTACAAGTATTCCTGTAAATGCCCAAATGTTCATGGATCCGTGGTGAAAGGAAAGGAAATTAAATCATCTACGGGCTGCCTTAGGCAGCCTATACATTGTTCATTTTTTTTCCCGACAGATAGAAAATGCCTTGATTCCCCCAACCACTGTTTTGATGTGGATGGGGGAATCTCATCTGTTGTGGTATTGTATTCTGACAGTGGGGGGGCCTTCTCCCCCTCAGAATACAATGATCAGTGTTGGCAGCCATAGCTGGCGACACTGAT
Organism: Staurois parvus; assembly: GCF_062004578.1. Lineage (NCBI taxonomy): Eukaryota > Metazoa > Chordata > Amphibia > Anura > Ranidae > Staurois > Staurois parvus. The sequence goes on along the minus strand of NW_028317855.1, from coordinate 8,998,654 downwards.
CGTTTGGGAAAAACCCGACAGGCTGGTTGTACACAGCGTTGGCATTCTATTACTATAAACAAACAGATCTACTTACGGGATCAGCAGTTAAAAATTCTATGAAAAAAATACAAACTGCTACTGACAGATTGCACCCTATCTGTCATATTTGCTTTTGCCCTTGTTCATAGTTCTACTTTGAAAATGTAAACCTTATGATTTTGTTTATGTAAGCAGTAAACTCTGCATTAATGGGATTAGAAATCTGAGGACTAGAAATATGTAGTGAATTTTTTTCAGGATGCAAGGATTTTCTTGCTTGTAATATGTGCATCATTAAATATTTCATACTGAATGATTCGTTATGTATCACTGACTACACAGCTTTTCTTTATTGCTCATTGTATTTGCTAGAAAAGTGCATTTTTATAAATGATATGTAAACTGTAGCCTTTGTTTATACATTAAATAAATTGGAGATGTTGCTCTTGATGTCTGCCTGATGTGTCAGTGATGCAGACTAGTATGGTGCTTTGCTGTATATCAGATAAATACCATTAACAATAAACAAAGATAATAGCCTATTAGTCATCTTGCATGAAATGTATTTAAAAGCGAGTGATGTTTTAAATGTTCATTTCTGAATACTAAACTGCAGCATAATGCCTCTGAACATTTATGTGACATCCACATAAATAACAAATGAGCTCATTACTATGCATATTTTTAAATGAATACAAAATCAATTATTAATCTAATAATCCCTTGGAGCTGTGAAAAGTTTATTCTGTACACTGTTGAGAGAGTGTGCTTAAATAAGTAGTAAGGAGCCTTTGTCTGATTCTACAATCTTTTGCCCTTTATGTCATAAAAAAAAAAAACAATTAACCAATTATTGCTCTGAATAAGTACAGTAGGACAAATTTATAACTTAAAACTGTAAAATAAGTGCTTGTGTACAATAAAGCCATCAAGTAATTTAATAACCTGCCTTAGAAAAATAATGGTAGCAATTGATGACCATGTGTAGTAGAGATACACTTGTCTTTCCAATAGGCAGCCCTAATGCTATTATATGATTTTGATTAGCTTGGAATTATATAGTGCCATCATATTCTATTGCACTATATCATAATTTCAAGGACACATGTGGTATGTGTTAATCTTCCAGGACCTTCATAGATATAAGAAGATCAACTCGCAATCCCATATACAATGTAATCTGCAGTAATTCTTATTGCTTTATTGAAGTAATTATGAATGAAAGTGTTGCAATCCCACAAGAGTCCCTGTGTCATTCATAACACTGAATCACTATAGAGTCAATCATTTTCTGGTTGAAGGCAGTATGCTTAAGGAAAGGGGGAGTATTTGCTTTGCAGACAGGGCTCTTTTTAATGAAAAGGAAGACAGGACGGACTAGTCATCATTTTTTTAACTCTGTTCCGGGGTCCTCAAACTCATTATCTCACCAACTCTTTCATAAAGTTTTAGATTATTAATTGACTTACACCTTTTTTTATTAATAATTCTTAATTTGTTATTCCAAAAGTAGAGAAATACCCCTTGTACATGTGTGAGTTTGCAGTGACATTTTTTCATTTGCAGTGACATTTTTTCATTTACATTTAGATATTAGTGCTATTCATAACTAAACTTGGTGTTAACTGAATGCGGGAGACACCCTTGGGGGTCAGTACTGACCACTTTAACCGCCTCCCGCCCGCCATATAAGGAAATTATGGGCGCAATGAGGTTCTCTCGTTCTGGGAGGATGTTATATGACGTCCTTCCACTCTAACTGCGCGTGCCTGGCTCCAGGAGCGCGCAGCGTGGTGATCAGTGGTGTGCTGTGTCCCTCGGACACAACAAATCACCGATCAACAAAAAGAGCCGAAGATGTCGGCTCAGTCATGTGATCAGCTGTGTCCAATCACAGATGATTGCATGTAAATAGGGAAATGCCGGTTATCAGCATTTCTCTCCTCACGAGCTGTCACACTTTCCTCAGAGGGGACATGTACACTGATCATTAGGGCACTGATGATCAGTGTGCCCTGATGATCAGTGTAGCCCCAGCAGTGCCACCTGTCAGTGTCCATCAATGCCAGCTGTCAGTGCTCATCAGTGCCACCTGCCAGTGCCCATCAGTGCCTCATCAAAGCCACATATCAGTGCCTACCAGTACACATCAATGCCACATGTCAGTGCCCATATGAGCTGCCTTTCAGTGTCACCTATCAGTGCTGCCAGTCAGTGCCACCTATCAGTGCTGCCAGTCAGTGCCAACTATCAGTGCCAGTCAGTGTCGCCTATCAGTGCGCATCAGTTCTGCCTATCAGTGCCCGTCACTGCTGCCTATCAGTGCCACCTAACAGTGCCAGTCAGTGCTGCCTAACAGTGCCAGTCAGTGCCACCTATATCAGTGCCAGTCAGTGCCGCCTATCAGTGCCACATATCAGTGCTGCCTATCAGTGCCAGATGTGGGTGCTGCCTTTCAGTGCCCATCAGTGATGCCTGTCAGTGCCCATCAGTGCCACCTACCAGGGCCTTCTCATCAGTGCCCATCAGTGCTACCAAAATGTTATAACAAAAACTAAGAAAAAACTTTTTTTTTTCTAAATTTTCAGTTGTTTTTGGTTTGTTTAGCAAAAAATAGAAAACCCAGAGGTGATTAAATACCACCAAAATAAAGCTCTATCTGTCTCAAAAAAATTATAAAAATTTCATATGAGAACAGTGTTGCATGACTGCGCAATTGTCATTCAAATTGCGACAGCGCTGAAAGCTGAAAATTGGCCTGGGCAGGAAGGGGATATAAGTGCCCTGTAGGCAAGTGGTTAAAGACCTCTGTTCTAATAAATAGGAAAAAGGAGGGCTGGAAACATTCTGATTTTGTTTCATATATATTTACATATATGCAGTATATTTTTATACAACTATTTTTTCAAAGTAATTAATAGAACTGTTATCCAGACGACATGCACTTGCAGCATTGGTGTCACACTGTGGGCAACTCCTCATTTATGCACAAACTCTTATGGTAATGATGATGTGGCAGAGCCCTGGTGCTTTTCAACTTGGTGGTTTTAGAAGGGTGAAGGGCAGACAAGCTGTATCAACATGGCAGGGAGAACATGATTGTTGTCTTCAATCCACTGTGAAACCAGCTGGACTGTGCTTGGTTGGAAGCTTTGGAAGGCAAAATTGTTTTCTAAATCATTAAATAAAAGTATCCAAACTGGCATATTCATCTGCCAAATCTGTGGAAATATTGGGGAAGATATGTACTGTCTGTGATCCTGCCCAATGACAGATTTAGTTTGGATAAACTGACTAGTTCTTCTCCATTCATTATCAATACAATCTAAGAGAGAACAGTGCTTTATTCTTCAATGTAGATCAAACAATTGATCGGAATTTAAAACATATGAAGGAGATTTCACTAACAGCAAAACATTTGTTTTTCTTTAAAATTATCCCCCTTGGGCTTTAGAACAAAATCTTTATAATCCATAAAATGCATATTACATAAAATGCTCTTTTATAAGGACATATGCATTTTTCAAAGCAATTAATGTATTCATGTAACTAAATTCATGTAAATATATATATTCTGTAAGTGGAGTTTGGGTGGATTAGAAAAAAACCTCATCACGCTCTATCCAGGTGTGTATTGGATATGTAAGGAGAACTGGTGTTGCGGCTGGAATTTCTATAAGCACGACACATAGTTTGTAAAGCATGCTGGCACCCAACCATGGAACTGTATGGAACACTTTATTGCAAACCAGGGTAAAACATCACACATGCATTTTGTTTACCATGATGGAGTGCTGACTTACTTTACTAGATTTGGGTGGATTTGGCCTTGAAATTTTGAGATTTGAGACTTTAGGGGTGATTTACTAATTTACTTTTCAAGGGAGTTTTCATTTTGCAAGTAAATGTGTTGAAAATTCACTTTGCAAAGAATACCCAGTCATGTTCAGGGAAAAATAAAACAATATTTGTGTTTGCACATAACTGGATGATGGAGAAAATTCCTTTGCAAAGTGAACAGCCTATTTGGTTTTATTAAATCAACCCCATTAAACTAATAGGATGCATGACCAAATGCATTTATATTAGGCACAATGGTTCATAACAGTTCAAGGTCATGTAAGTGTGTAAATCCTCAGTTCACAGAAACTCAAGAATTGGAAACATAAGACCCAATTCACAAAAAAACTAACATTGTTTGCTAATGTATTATTCTTTTGTTTGTATATAGTAAACTCACAAAAATTGTCACATCTTTTTTTGTTCCTAAAATATAGCTAGCATCGTAAGAACAGTGAAGTTGATGTACTAACAGTGAATAGGCTGTTCACTCTCAAGGGAAGTTTACTTTGCGAGGCGATTTTCCAAAGAGCTTAGTGCATGTAGTGAAATTTTACAATTCAAAGATTACCCTGTCATGTACAAGGAAAATGAGGGAAAAAAACTGTATTTTTCTTCCACAAGAATGGATGATGGAGGCAGAGCTTCACTTCACTCTGGGGAAAATTCCCTTGCAAAGTGAACAGTCTATTTTCATTTAGTAAATCAACCCCAGGGGCGGACTGACAACTCATGGGGCCTCTGGGCAATTGGGGATCATGGGGCCCCTGTGTCCGTGCCCAAACTCAAAAAAGCCTATGAAAAAGGTACCAGGGGCATCTCATGGGGCCCCCTACTGACCCCCTGCCCTCGGGCAATGCCCGAGTTTCCCAATGGTCAGTCCACCCCTGATCAACCCCATTGAGTCTGAAAAAGGTGTTCATTGAAGAGAGCAGGAAAATGGCCTTTTAAGAAGTAGACAGAATAATGAGAAAAAAAAAAATGATTTATGGTAATTAGAAGATTTTAGTAGTTAAATGCCTATTTTGTGGGGAAACAAAATCCCTTTTGCTCTATATGATAATTAATTTGTGGACAAAACACTTTGATGTAAAATTATATAATTTAACAAACACAAGCAAATTATTCAGCTTTTGTGAATTGTAGCTATAAAGTGCTTAAATGTATTAGATTGATGTTCTTATTGTTAGATAGACCACAGGTTTATTTAATTATGAGCTTTTCTTCTTCATGTGGCGTTTACAGTTTAATGCCGTAATCTGGAATCTCTTCTGTTGCTTTTGGCCTTGGGCAGAATCACACTACTCAACAAAAAATTAGGTATCTGAGTTTGTAAATTCTTATGTAGCTTGCACGATATATATCTAATCAGAGTTATGTACTTCCCACCAACCAGGTATATGTGCAAAACATAAATGTTTTCATGTTATGTTTATGCCTAAGGAAGAAAATGTCTAAGACATTAGTTGCAAACATAAGAAAGATCCTATTTAATGTTGCCGTCACTATACTGTAACTGGTTTTTGTTTCAGCATTTTTTAAATTGTTTTTTTTTTAAAAAATCAGGTAAAGGAGCATAACTGGTTTCAAAACCTTGGGGGAATTATTTACCAAAGGCTGTATGTTTATCAGCAAGCCTGAAGATGCATGCTGGAAGAAACTAAAATTCACATAAATTGTGCAGCGCAAATGCAATGCTATATAAACTGTAATATGTAGTTGGCGTCTGATACACTTTTCTTTCTCATCAGAAGTCGGGGAGTACTTTGTAGACCTGAATTTAAAGAAAAATTGTGTTTTGTTTTACTATGCTATCCTTTTTGTGTCAGATTGTCACATTTATTAAAAAAAAGTAGTAAAGTAATTTTGCTTTCTTTATCATCCATTGAAGGATACAGCTTTATGGTAATATACAATCAAAGATTATACTGCTGCTTGCAGGAGAAATGGACGTTAGGCAAATAGAAACTGAAGTCCAGCCCCATAGAGGCTACAGCCCCTCCCACCACATGACTTGCTAGTTACTCTTAGTGTCCTTAGGAGAATGGATGTGTACTTTCTCTGTACAATATGTTTTGCTATAAATTTCTACTATCAACAGCTACTGCTATATTCATGTCGAAAATAGAAATTTTAGAAGTATCTCTAGTTAGCTACCATGTGCAGAATTCACCAGTTAATTTCTGTAATCTTTCTGTGGTCAGCAGCATCTCCGCTTTGTCCCAGCACATGACTTCACTATCAGATCAGGCCAGTCCATCTGGGTATTCCTTACTGAGTTTTCAGGACCAGAGCTGCTGCATATAAAGGGTTACAGGCTGCATGTGAGTCATGCAAACAAATATAAAACAAAAAATGTGCTTGGCGCAAAAAATATTAAATAAGAACAACCATAAAAAACAATGTACAGCAGCACTCAAAAACAGATAGATACAACAATGTAATACATTCAAAGGTAAAAATTGTTGTGCTATACCTTTAAATTAATAAAGCACAGACAACACACTTAAGTGCAAAAAATGTGTATATATGTTCAACATATCCAATATAATTTTGATCCAGTGATTTGAAAACTTTTTCAAAATCCCTTTGACTCAGCCCTTTGAAAATTTCTTATGAGATGAAACATGTTGGGGTGGAGTCTATGCTGACATAATCTTGCTGCTGGATTGAGCAGAAGCTGCTGTTGTTTGTTTTGCTCATATACTCTGCTGCTTAATGTGAGTACCTCTCTTTGTTGCTAATAAAATGTTAAAACTGTTTTACACTATGGAGCTTATTTGCTTACTTTGGTGTAATCCTGACATGCTGAGTGGAGATACTGGCAGCAGATGAATATCTTTGATCTCTGTTGGTGTGCCCTGTGGTTCCCAATCAACCCAAGGCATTTACATGGTGTGTGAACTGTCCTCTGAAGCTTCGAGGTCTGTTCATCTGGTAAGAGGCTGGTGGAGTCACAAGGGAGTTTGAAGAAGTTTTCATATCACTGGATCACAATAATATTGTATATGTTGGACTTATATACACTGTTCTGCACTTAAGGGTGTTATATATGCTTTAATAATTTACAGGTATAGTTCAACATATTTTGCTTTTGCATGTGAGGTTTGACTATATTACCTGACCAAGGATATTACATTCAGATTCAAGGAGGTCTGACTGGTCAAACTTTCTTCCAGCAGAGGTCTGAATCTTATGTTTGAGAGAAGTTTTACAGTGCATGACCATCTTCAAAGGGGATTTCCCTCTTATTTGAAAAATATGTTCTTACTTCCTGTTTAAGTCCACAGCACAGAAAATTAGGTGAAATCTTCCTAATGAGATAAGGTTGGCAGCAAAGATGCTGTTAGTGGTGCTATTTTTCCCCCACTCTGGCCAAAAAAAAATTTAACTTTAGATATACACTATATTGCCAAAAGTATTGGGACACCCCTCCAAATAATTGGATTCAGGTGTTCCAATCACCTCCATGGCCACAGGTGTAAACAAAACAAGCACCTAGGCATGCAGACTGCTTCTACAAACATTTGTGAAAGAATGGGTCACTCTCAGGAGCTCAGTGAATTCAAGTGTGGTACCGTGATAGGTTGCCACCTGGGCAATAAGTCCATCCATAAAATTTCCTTGCCACTAAATATTCCATGGGCAACTGTTAGTGGTATTATAACAAAGTGGAAGCAACTGGGAAAAACAGTAACTCAGCCATGAGGTGGTAGGCCACATAAAATGACACAGTGGGGCCAGCGCATGCTGAAGCACCAGTATGCAGAAGTCACTAACTGTAAGCAGAGCCAATAGCTAAAGACCTTCAAACTTCATCTGACCTTCAGATTAGCACAACAACAGTGCATAGAGAGCTTTTCTAGAGCAGTGGAGACATGTTCTTTGGAGTGATAAATCATGCTTCTCTGTCTGGCAATCCAATACTTGCCTGACTGCATTGTGCCAAGTGTAAAGTTTGGTAGATGGGGGATTATGGTGTTGGGTTGTTTTTCAGGGTTTGGGCTTGGTCTCTTAGTTCCAGTGAAGGGAACTCTTAAGGCATCAGCATACCAAGACATTTTGGACAATTTCATGCTCCCAACTTTGTGGGAAGAGTTTGGGGATGGCCCCTTCTTGCTCCACATGACTGTGCACCAGTGCACAAAGCAAGGTCCATAAAGACATGGATGAGCGAGTTTGGGGTGGAGGAACTTGACTGGCCTGCACAGAGTCCTGACGTCAAGCTGATAGAACACCTTTGGGATGAACTAGAGCGGAGACTGCGAGCCAAGCCTTCCCATCCAACATCAGTGCCTGACCTTAGAAATGCACTTCTGGAACAATGGTCAAACATTCCCATAGACACACTCCTAAGCCTTGTGGATAGCCTTCCCAGAAGAGTTGAAGCTGTTATAGATGCAAAGGGTGGGTCAACGCAATATTGAACCCTACAAACTAAGACTGGGATACCATTAAAGATCATATGTGTGTACAGGCAGGCATCCCAATACTTTTGGCAATATAGTGTATATCTATATGTATCCCTAATAGATTCCCTAAGCAGCCAAAAGCCAATGATTACAAGGGAAAAAGGATAGTGAGTCCTCCCATAACAAGGTCCCTTCCTTATAAGGTATAAAGTATTTTTCTTCACCTCAAATAATATGTGACCATATGCTTCTGGTAGGGCTGTCAAGTAAGTGAAATTACTGATGTCATCTGCATGAGTAAAGCCCATGTTGCTTTATGTAGTACAAAGAAGGCAGAGATTTCATAAATACTGTTAAGCGATTTTAGTAGGAACCAGGCCCAAGCCCAGCCAGAAAATTTTGTTGAGAGTTGCATAGTAGAGCAACCTAAGTTTCAGCACTCATTTGATGCTTTGCAGTGTCTTTTTAAGATAAATATCTCATGAGAAAAAATGTGGAGGCAGCTGATACTGACCTTTCCCTCTGAAAATGTAGGTTGCTTCTTGCATCAGTTTGCAGATAAGGATTGTGGACTTTACTTTAAAATTTCTGATCCACATACTAGTTCCAGATAAATTATATAAAATTTTAAAGCTTTTGTGGAACCATGACACCCATGTAACGAAAACTGTCAACAGTGGAACCCGTATAATTCTTTGATGAAGTTTACATCAGGTAGCATCAGAATCCAAGTGCATATCTATAGATCTAGCAGACCATTAGCCATTTTGGGGCTTTCACATGTACTATGATAGCAACAAGAATACTTGTTACTTATATTTGAAAACCCAATTGAACTTTTCCTTTTATTTGGCTGAATATATTCCAGGTGCATAAAAAAGGTCAAAAGTCTTGTAGTCCATTTTCTTTAAAAATTTGCAACAGCCGGAGTAGAAATGCCTGTGCTTTGTCAACATGGTTCAAAGAATGACCTTTACTCTCTTTGTGGAAGCAGTGGTCTCTCTGAAAAGGCCCAATATGTCAACTGCTGAGCTAAACCTATAGCTCTGTGATCAACAAAGCTCATGCTCCCTACTTAATGGAGATCTCTATATCTGGTTCAGCAAGGGGCATGTCAAACATCTGCAGAGAGACCACTGCTTCCACAGAGAGAGCAAGGCTTCTTCTTTACAGTTTACAATTCTTTACAATCGTTAAAGAAAACAAACTTTAGTTTTTTTTCCCTTTTTTGTTTTAAAGCATCTGGAATATATTTAGCTGATTGAAGCTAAAAGGTCAGTGTGACTTTAAAAAATTGGGTGGCTTGTAGCGGAGGGGAAAATAAGTTTTAGTTTCTGTTGATTCAGCCATAGAGCTGCATAACATATGTATACATTTTACTGCATTCCTTAACAGTGATACATATAGGCCTATGTGTTTTAGAAATATCTTTTGGTATGCATAACTTTGTTATTTTATAGTTGGTAAACATATTTTTTGCCACCATATTCATGCCTCCCAGATAGGGAGAGAATTAAAATTCCCTTGGAGATCTTCAGTCTTATCACACAGTTTTTACAGAGGCCACTCTTTCATTCTCCAGAGACCAATTACACTTCTTATTCAGCGCTGTGACATTTGGTTTCCCACATATTGAAAGTTTAAGAGATCCAATACCACATTCTTGATGTATCTGCTGTTATCTCTGTAATTCAAAAGTAGACATTGTCTTTTCCACTACATGTAAAAAAACGAAGGCATCATTTTTTTTCCTGCAATCTATTCCAGCAACAAGAAAAACTGGGTGGCATGAGAGATAACGTTTGTGTATGTTCTCTTTGGGGATGTAGCCTGAAGTCCTAAATGAAATGAGTTTGATAGTATCAGCATGGTCTCCAGTGTGCACTACAGGTTTGAGCTAGAGGAATAATTCCACAGCTAGACATGATTGATGGGCTTTGTTTAGGGGAAGACTGAAAGTGAACTAACACACCGACCAAATTGCATCACACCACTAAAGAACATGATCCCTGCAGATCAGGGTTATATTACTTGATGAACTCATATTATAGCTTTTTGCTACTTACTTGCTTCCTGCTGAGACAGAAAAAGCTTTACAACAAAGAACATTAGTTGAATCGTCACCTTTTATCTATAGAAGCACACAAATAAAGGCTATTTTTCTGTAATACTATAAATGCAGTTCCATTTCATTCACAGTTTACTTAGCTGCTACAACACTAAACATACAATATGGCACTAATGTAGATTATCAAATAATAATAATATAACAAGCTATCAAATGTATCATTAAATATATAATGCAAACATTTCATCATACACAATTTACATTTTAACAATTGTGGAGTATAATAGCACTTACAGTACAGCCTTTGAATTCACTGATTTTACAGCTTTTTTGTTTGAGGAAAGTAATCTTTCAGTTGTGCATCAGGTTAAAATGTGAAAAGGTAAAATGTAAAGGTTAAAGTTCCCTAGGGCTTAAAGATAAAAGTCCTTCTTGTATAGTTCACCTAATACATGTCCAGAGATGACTGTAATGAGGAATGCCTGTTGGGTATTTATGTGAACAAAACCAAAAGGAAACAGTTCCAAAGCTATAGGCAGCTGAAGTAATATTAAAATCTTAATGCTTCTTTCATTCAGAACCTGCTTATTGGTTAGTGGAATTGTCTATCACATTATAGGAGTAATAGAGCGCCATTAGGCGGTGGAAGGGGGTGCAGCCATGCTCAACAACTACAAGGAAACGTAGCATCCACATATACTTTATATGACCATGTAGATGTGAAACAAAAATGTACCATTGAAGCAAATCTGTTTAAGTGATATTAAATGTTACATATTTTAATTAACAAACACTTAATTCTTACCTGCTCTGTGCAATGGCTTTGCATGAAGCAGCCCCAATCCTTCTATTCTTGGGTCCCCCTTTGGTGATCCTGTCCTCTTTTCCCTGCTGAGTGCCTCCAGAGCAGCTGCTTGCTCTAGGGGCACTCAACCCTCCCACTCCCAAGCCCCGCCCACTGCTCATTCCTCACTGACTGTAATTGACAGCAGTGGGAGCCAATGGCTCCCACTGCTGTGTCTCAGCCAATGAGGAGAGAGCCGAGGCTCCTGTGCACAGCACTGGATTGAGATTGGGCTAGATAAGTATTAGGGTGGCTGTTGGGGGAGCAGCACACAGAAGGTTTTTTACTTTAATGAATAGAAATCATGAAAACAAAAAATCTTCAGCCTTTACAACCACTTTAAGATACATCTTAGGAGAATAGAAATGCCACCTTATACAGCATGTGGCAGGTCAGCCCCAGTCAGAAAGATGTAATTGGAACTTTTGTGAATTATTATTGGTTACTATATTTATTTAGCCGTTTACATTTTCTCTAAACATGGAAATTATTTATGTCTTTCCTTTGAAATCTGTAATTTGCAAATGGTGGCCACTTATTCCTCCTAGCATGTTATTTAATGAGGTTTATGCATGTATGTGTATTTTTAGACAGCTGTTGGGAAACAACATACTTTGATGTTGTATTCAATGGCTATTGTGTAGTTACTGAATACTTAAAATGTTGAAATTACACAGCCTTTTTGACTTTCAAGAAGTTTTGGGCTTGACTGACCTTCATATTTCTCAGTGATTGATGGCTGCACTAACATATCAGTTTGAAGTGACCCATCCCATGGCTAGCCCTTAGTCTGATGTTTGATTGACAGCATCATGTTCATTCCAGAAAATATAGTCAAGCTTTGTTTCATCATTATGCAGCTATATTTACTATAGCTATTCTTATATAGCTAGCTATAAAAGCAAAAGGAGTATTGCCTGTATTAGTAATTGTTTTAGATGTTTATACCACGCATGACAAATCATAATCTAGTATGATAATAATATTTATTATTATATAATATAATTATTATTATTATTATTAGTGTTGTTGTTGTTGTTGTTGTTGTTGTTCATTGCTAGTTTTCTGTCTATTTTGTTTTCTCTATCTTTTATTTTGAGGCATTGTTGAGTTACTCTTTTATCCTCACCGTTTGGGAAATCAGGTAGAATGGACTACTTTCAACTTGGAATGATATCATGTTTTAAAGCAGAGTGAGCGGAAAAGAATTGAAATTTTAGCTTTGAAATACGACTACCTTTATAAAAATCACACACATATCTTTAGAGGAATCTGAGGTGCCTAGAGCCCTGCCTAACCAAGAAATCATACTTGCAACAATGATTAAAATTAGGAAAAATAGAATTTGCCTAGAAATTGTAAATGTGCATTTTCTCAGTAGCAATGCATTTCTAATTTACTAGACATTTGAGTATGCTCTGTCATGCAAATTATGGTTATATTTTGTTGATGTGGCTATATAGAAAACAATAGAGTAATGTTTATAATATGTTAGAAGCCAATGCCTTAAAGGGGACCTATAGAAAAAGGAAAATCCCTATATAGCCAAGAACTTTCTGTGAGTCATATTTTCAATTCACAGCAAATACCAACTTTTAACAATGGATGACAATACACATAAAACCCTGATCCGACTTCTGGCCTAAAAATAATTTTAGTGTTAAAAAGATCATAGGGTTTTTAAAGAGATAAAACAGAACTGCAGCCAAAACTTTCAAGATACAAAATAATAGCTTATTAAAATAAATAATTAAAAAACCCTTTGTATTGCTAAATTCAGTTTCAGTCCAGAGTTTTGTCTCACAGTACTTTTTTCTGCATTATTCAACCCATTTCCTCTGAGCCCAGACTGTCATGGAGCTGCCCCTACCTGTGACTAGACAGTGAAAGCAGAATTAGTATATCTCATATCTCTATCATTTCATTTTCTTCTCCTATCAGCATACTCCTTTTCAGAACATGAATTGATTGGCTCCTTATGCTGCTTCTCCTTCTCCAGACTTGCTGAACAGGGACTGAAAGAGGGTGATAAAATCATAAAATCAAATTTAGTTATTTGCCCTGCTTGCATATAATACATTTTAATGTGTCATTGATGCCAGAGCATTAACATGTGCATAATGTTTAGCTTTAAAGTCTATATAAACCAAAAATGTATTTTCTTCATCTTTCATTACAGGACACAAGAGTGTAAAACATTCCTAGATATATGGGTTATACTGCCACCTTTAAGAGGTTGGGATGCTGACAAACAAAAAATGCTAATCCAGCCCCTGTAGAACCTCACCTTTGCCCATCTTCACCCATGCTTCAGTTTTTTTATAGTGCCCTGGAAGGCTGGATGCTTTATCCTTTGCTGAGAAAAACATGAACTATTTTTGTGTTAACAATTTTCTTCTCAGTTTGATTTTTTGTTTCTTCAGTCAAGATACTCTGTAGATATTTTTTTTCTCTGGTGACTTCAATCAAGAATTCAAATGCACTGCTTGGAATAGTTTTATACAGTAGCTGTCTGGACTGGCATATCCTCAGCTACACCTTTGAGCCAGTGCTCTGTCCCTGCTGGACTAATAAATTGCTGGGTTAGCTTGAAATGGGATCTTCTGGCACTGGGCTTTGCATTGTGTTGTTTTTCAGACTTGTGTGCACTATGTTAGCTGAAGAGTGCTCTGTAGGTCAAGAGTCATGGCACAGCTTCAGTTGTGACCTGATCTTAGCAGCAGTAAGGCCAGGAAGAATGAAGCGCTGGGAGCTATCTCACGTTAAACTTCCTGTCACCACCATCTTATCATTGTACCTGTTGAGGCAGAGGGAACATCATCCAATAAGTGAGTGCTGCTCACTCTTTCTCCTACCATTCAACCTAGAGGAACCAACTTCTCGCTGCTACCCCTGCTTTCAAAGTGCATTGTGGATACACCATTCTCTGGTCTCATTCCACTGCCTACCTCCTGTGACTTGAATGTCTGTGACTCTCTTCAGCATCAACTACTTAGTTTTGTGAGTGAGGCCTTGCCTCCTTTTGGGGCTTGTTGTTTGTCTGTTATGCGGTGCAACATATCTTTTTATAAGCACATTGTCGACAGTCCCGTTGCAGTGGGTGACCTCAGCCCATAATCCTCCATTGTTGATAGAGGCAATTTCTTGACATCCCCTGATGAGACCAAAACCTGCATCATAGATCCTGGAACCCCTTACTGTTACTGGGTCATCCTCATCCAAAGTAATTGGAATTTTTATTGATTTGTGTATATTTAATGCAGCAATCTGCTTGCAGAGGCTCTATGAGCACTACAGCTCCATTCATGACAAACTCCAGTTCTGGCCCTACTGGACCTCCACCTCAGATGACTGCACAGAGGCAGCTGCCCAGCCAAGAGAAGGAAACCTGTAAAGCTGATCTCCTGGCCGGCAGCTACTGCTGTGCATTCATGTGGCAGTCAGTTTTAGAATCCACTAGCCACCTTGCAGCTTTCACAGGTGAGGATTCTGTCACATGATACAAAAAGCTAGTCAAAGGAATATAGACTTGAAGATCTAATCCTTTTATGAGCTGCATTTTTCCACCTTGTAGCTGATTATAAAGAAAGAGGAAAGTGCTATATATAAGCTGATCCCAGCTGTTAAAGGGGAACACATGCAGTTGGACCTTTTATAATTTAAAGGTTCACAGTATAAGGTGAGCGGCCATCCTTTGCCTCCTGCTGGTGGAATCCTTTTGACTAGCACATTGGAATTTTCGGTGGATTTTTAGTGAAGATTATCCACGTACCATATTTTCCTGGCGTATAAGGCGACTGGGCATATAAGACAACCCCCTATTTTTCCTGTTAAAATATAGGGTTTGGGCTATACTCGCCATATAAGACTACCCCTCTTCCAACACACACCAAATAAAAATTAAAAAACATCAGATTTGATTTCAATATGGTATGGTATTTCAGTATGGTATTCCAATGATGGGGTGTTATTCCTCCCACTGACACCAATGATAGGGCACGATTCATCACTCTAACACCAATGATGGGGCACTATTCCTCCCACTGACACCAATGATGGGACACTATTCCTCCCACTGACACCAATGATGGTGCGCCATCATTAGTGTCAGTGTGTGAGGAATAATGTCCCATCATTAGTGTCAGTGGGAGGAATAGTACTCCATCAGTGTCAGTGGGAGAAATAGTGCCCCATCATTGGTGTCAGTGGGAAGAATCATGTCCCATCATTGGTGTCAGTGGGAGGAATAGTGCCCCATCATTGGTGTCAGAGCGACGAATTGTGCTCCATCATTGGTGTCAGAGAGACGAATCGTGCCCCATCATTGGTGTCAGTGGGAGGAATAGCACCCCATCATTGGTGTCAGTGGGAGGAATAGCGCCCCATCATTGGTGTCAGTGGGAGGAATCGTGCCCCATCATTGGTGTCAGTGGGGGGAATAGTGCCCCATCTTTGGTGTCAGTGGGGAGGAATAGTGTCCCAACATTGGTGTCAGTGGGAGGAATCGTGCCCCATCATTGGTATCAGTGGCAGGAATAGTGCCCCATCATTGGTATCAGTGGGAGGAATAGTGGCCCATCATTGGTATCAGTGGGAGGAATAGTGCCCCATCATTAGTATCAGTGGGGGGAATAGTGCCCCATCTTTGGTGTTAGTGGGAGGAATCGTGCCTCGTCATTGGTGTCAGTGGGAGGAATAGTGCCCCGTCATTGGTGTCAGTGGGAGGAATAGTGTCCCAACATTGGTGTCAGTGGGAGGAATAGTGCCCCATCATTGGTGCCAGAGCGACGAATCGTGCCCCATCATTGGTGTCAGTCGGAAGGCATAGCACCCCATCATTGGTATCAGTGGGAGGAATAGTGCCTCATCATTAGTTTCAGTGGGGGGAATAGTGCCCCATTTTTGGTGTCAGTGGGTGGAATCGTGCCCCATCATTGGTGTCAGTGGGGGGAATAGTGCCCCATCTTTGGTGTCAGTGGGGAGGAATAGTGTCCCAACATTGGTGTCAGTGGGAGGAATCGTGCCCCATCATTGGTATCAGTGGCAGGAATAGTGCCCCATCATTGGTATCAGTGGGAGGAATAGTGGCCCATCATTGGTATCAGTGGGAGGAATAGTGTCCCATCATTAGTATCAGTGGGGGGAATAGTGCCCCATCTTTGGTGTTAGTGGGAGGAATCGTGCCTCGTCATTGGTGTCAGTGGGAGGAATAGTGCCCCATCATTGGTGTCAGTGGGAGGAATAGCGTCCCATCATTGGTGTCAGTGGGAGGAATAGCGCCCCATCATTGGTATCAGTGGGAGGAATAGCGCCCCATCATTAGTATCAGTGGGGGGAATAGTGCCCCGTCATTGGTGTCAGTGGGAGGAATAGTGCCCCGTCATTGGTGTCAGTGAGAGGAATAGTGTCCCAACATTGGTGTCAGTGGGAGGAATAGTACCCCATCATTGGTGTCAGTGGGGGAAGGAATAGTGTTCCATCATTGGTGTCAGTGGGGGGTGGAATAGTGCCCCATCGTTGGTGTCAGTGGGGGTAGGAATAGTGCCCCATCGTTGGTGTCAGTGGGAGGAATAATGCCCCATCATTAATATCAGTAACACCAATGATGGGACACTATTCCTCCCACTGACACCAATGACAATTGCTGACCCCTGTTCCAGTATGGTGCTGCTGCAGCCAGCATATGTGGTTGCAGCAGCACCTCTGCACGGCACACTTACTGGCCGCTCCCTCACTCGATTTTCGCGGGGCCGCTCGGCTCTGTCTCCTCGCCGGTGATTGGCCGCCTGTGTGCCTTTCCTGAGCTACAGTTCTGGCGGCCAATCACCGGTGAGGAGGCGGAGCTGAGCAGCCGCGCGAACATTCAGCGGCCGAACTGAATGAAGGAGCAGCCGCGCTTCCAGGACTGGATCGTCGTGGGACTGGGACCGGAGCCAGGTAAGAAACAGCAGCCCCCTGCCCACCCCTGTACTTAGTGTCCCTTCCGTTGGAAGGGGGGGCGGCAGCGGCACCGCGCCGCCCCCCTAAAAAGTGCCGCATACCGGCGTATAAGACAACCCCCGACTTTGGAGAAGATTTTCAACGCCGGAAAATACGGTAGTTTGATTCACCTGGACTGATACATTGATAGACTTAATTTTTTATTTAAATTGTTGATTGTTCTCACTATAAGATTATATATATATATATATATATATATATATATATATAGTTCTGAAGCCACTATTTTTTTATTGCAACCTTAAGTGTGCCGGATTCTCCTATTACCATCTCAGATTCAGATTAGAGTCTTCCCAGCCTTCTTCAAAAGAGCCTATATTTCAGCACGTTCCATATGACTTGGCTTTACAAGAAATTCCTGATAAGCTGATTGATGCAGTGCATTTTGCCCTGTAATTGGAGGATGAGACTGTTTTTCCAGGCATACGGTCTTTTAGAGCTATTAAGGCTGCAAATACCTTTCCAGTCTACTCAGTATATAAGACATTCCTATAAGAGGACTGGAAACATACTGTGGAATCATGTTTATGGATACATGGATTTGGCCTACTGTTGACACTCCGATTATCAACCTTAATAAGCATACCACCAAACAGGTTGATGATATTCTTACCTTTAGAGAGTTTTCTGACTAGCAGTTGGTTTCCCTACTTAGTTCTCAGCTAGAGTTAATCAGTGTAACTGTCTGTACCTTATTGGCGGTGTCTCAGATTTGTGAATCCATCCAGTTTAGATCAAATTTCCTAAAGAAGAACCCTCAAGCATAAAGACAATCCCTTGTTTCCTGGAGCTTTTAGAACAAAAAGATTTTCTTAACTAAATGTTTTTTGTGACTATGTTGTGTTTCTTTTAGTTGAACATACTGACAGTGACAGAATGTTTAGTTGAAGGCTGACAACACTAGACCACTGTCTTGCATTTATAATCAATGTTGTCACCTTGTTTTGTGTGTTTTTTTGGTCGTTTGACAGTCTTTCAGGTGAAAAGAGCAAAGGTGCATGCTGCTTGCAGAATTGCATATGTTTTGGTATGGGCTACTTGCTTGTGACCCACCAGTCATTGTGGTACCAGCCTCTATGCATGGTATGGTAGGCTGATATCTTTAAATGGAAGCCTCATTTTGTTTTTAATAAAATAAAGACCAGAAAATGGCATTTAAATACACCTTCTGTTGTTGGAAAGGGGAGTGGGAAAATTGATAGTGAGGTATATTTGTCATAATTTTTTTTTCTCTAGAACCAATTTGGTTATCTTTGATTTTAATGATGCTAATTAAAAAAAAAAATTAAAGTCAGCATCTGATTGATTCATAGGTTAGTGCCACCCTTCCTTCAGGTTTTATAAATATAAATCTATGTTTAAAAAGGAGGTGAGTGAGAGAATTTTATTGTTGAGTAAAAACTTGAAAATCCTAGACTAGCTCTTATTACTGGTACTATAACTGAGGGTAACACAGAGCCCTGCATATTAAGCAGTTCATTCTTTCCTTTTTTTTGTTGTTGTTTCATTGCATGGTATACAATAAATGTTCATCATGCTTCAGATGATTAATGCGTCTCTTTTTCTTTCAGCAGAATGCAGTACATATTGGTATTCTGATGGTGTTCAGTCCTTGTCTACCTAAATTTAGCACTGAAGAGGCTACTGTAGTTTCCTAAATTATTATGTACGATAATTGTTTTGAGAATAATGATTAACTATGTACTAGGGAGATTGATTTGATTAACATATTTATGATCTAGAATTTTCAGATGTCAGATTTTAACATCCACTAGATTCAGTAGTTTTTGTACATGAACTAAAGTAGAAATAAAAAGATTGACTGTAGGGGTAGGGAGCTTGGTGCTAAAAAGCCATTAAGCTGGCCCTGGACTAGGCTGGCCAGAACTATTGGCTGGTAGGTATCTGTCAATACTCACATGAGTGTTGGGACTCCAAATGCCTACAATTGGCCTAAGCTCTCATTTTTGTCATATTTCAGATCAGCAATATCCAATAATCACAAGCTAATTTCTTATAAATGTGCACTTCAGCAGCAGCTGAATGTCATAGTTTTACTGCAATTACAGCAGAGCATGCTGACGCAATAGAAGGCATCCAAATCATCTTAAAACAGTTGCATATCCATTACTGTGCATTTTGCCTGCAAACATGTTAGCATTAATCTTTGGGTCAGTTTTTTAACCAAAGCAACACATTTATTTTGCATGATAGTGCAATCAAGTAGTCACTGTCTGCCTCTTTTCTCTTTGGTACAGAGACTGCAAGTACCTATTTAGAGATATTTAATCCCAGAACTGTTGCAGAACATAAAAGTAAGAAACTGAAAGAAACAGAAAATAGATCTGTCTCTAACTTACCAACAATAGAAGTGACAAATTAGTGACTGCAAACAGTAAGGTTTGATAAATGCCTGACTGCTTGTTCTCCAGAGTGTGCAAGAAAAGGCAACAACAATGCAGCCAAATTGAGTAAGTGCCGGTTCACATATATGTGGATTAGATGCGGTTTGAAACGCATCCAATCCGCATAACACATATGTTTGGTGCACTGGCAGTGCGGATTCAGTGCAAATTGAAAACAAGTGCTGTCTGATTTCTGAGCATTGTGGCCCAAGTAAGGTGCGAATTACAGGCTATTAACTTCCCACTTCGCACATGTGTGAACAGCACAAAATCCTGATCTTAACCTGTCCTACATCTAATGTAAACCTGACCTGAACCGGTGAGCAACTACTGTGTCAGTTAGCTGTGAAACCAGAGCTTTAGTCTGCACCGCACATATGTGAATCAGCTCTAAGCCTGGACACACATTAATCATTTGTTTTTTCATTCAACCAGCAGGTTGAACAAAAATAATTATCCAGTTCCCTCATCTACACATTTGAGGTGAATAGAGAAATCCTTCCCACAGTGCTGTTGTGTTCTGACTGGCGAATTAACTTCTATGCTGTCAGAATACAATGATTATTGCTGCCGGGAAAACCTGACAGACCTGAAAAATGACAGCCAGGTTATGCACAAGTCAGTTAGGGAAGTTCTGCACACCAACTGTGTATAGAGAGCCTGCAGATTGCCATATTGCACTAAATTGTACAGAAAATTACAGTGATGCAAATTGAATAGGAAAGGTATTTCTTAATAACATTAAGTTAACCTATTGCCCTCCAGAGAATTTACCCCCCTTCCTGACCAGACCTTTATTTTGAGATATGGCGCTGAGTTACTTTGACTGAAAATTGCGCAGACATGCAACACTGCAGCCAAATTAAATTTATGTCCTTTTTTTTCCCACAAATGGAGCTTTCTTTCGGTGGTATTTGATTGCCTCTGCGTTTTTTATTTTTTGTGCTATAAACAAAAAATACTGACAATTTTGAGAAAAAAACTATATTTTTGACTTTTTGTTATTAAACATGTCCAGTAAAAAAATAAAAAAAATCTAATTTCGTCATAAATTTAGGCCAAACTGTATTCTGCTTCATGCCTTTGCTAAAAAATTTCCAATACATGTAAATGAATTGGTTTTCGTGAAAGTTATAGCGTCTAAAAAAAGAAAAATTCCAGTATATATACTGCCACTTGTAAATATATATACTAGTAATGGCGGTGATCAGCGACTTATAACGGGACTGCTGTGGGTATTCTGACACTGAGGGGGAACTGGCTAACTGTCACTGACATCTCCAGTGACACTAATACAGTGATCAGTGCTAATAAAAAAGCACTGACATTGTACTAATGACACTGAGCAGGAAGAAGTTAACATCTGGGGCGATCAAAGAGTTAACTGTGTGCTGTTTTACAGTGTGTTATGTATATATGCTATATTCATTTATTTTATTTGCTATTTTTCCTCCACAAAAATGGAGTTACCCTTCAAGCATTAAACTTTAATTCCTACAGATTAGAATGTGACTAGCCTGTATTTCTTAATGCAGTGTTTTTCACCATAATTAATATAGGGGTTCTCAAGTGTGGCCCCTGATATCACAAAAGGGGTGAATATATTAAGTAAATGTAATGCCACAAAAACCCATCAGAGATTTCATGTAAGTAACACAAGATGATCAGAGACTATGGGCAAACTACAGGAAATGGTTAGAGACCAGGGACATACTATAGAAGATGGTCAGTGGCTGAGCTATAAGAGTTGCTAAGGATTTGCTTCTGAAGACATTCATAAACTTGAGACATGTTACACGAGTCTAGAAGTCACCACTCTTATTATTGACCATTTGCAAATAAATGCTTTCATATTTGTGCTTCCTACATCCCTCCTAAATGTTGTGTCATATTTGATACTTCCTTAAGCAAGATCCATTATGAAAGCTTAGAAGGAAAAAACACAGAAAAAAGTAACGTGGTATGAAAGAAATAAACCAAGCCATAAAAAACCATGTTCCTTGCTCTGGCTTTAGTAAGCAGCAAAACAGAAACTGTCTACAGGGGTCCTGAGGGTACACAATAAGTGCCAAAGAGCCACAGGTTTGGCCCTAAACCCAAACATATTATTAGTAGCTGCTGTTTGGATCCCCAGCCAATGATTATCACCTTTGAAAACCCCCATAAGTGAGCAGGTTATATGTTATCTATTGTAGTGCAAAATCCCCCTCCCCCCGACCACCCATTACCAACTGTCCCCTGAGATACTGACCATGTTCAAACATGACAGAGTTCAAAAACAGCTATCCTGTATTTTTTTCACACTAGAAAAGAGGAGAATAGTATTTTTTCCTTATAATAAACTATGTCAAAGCAAAACAAATAGTATTTTCCTTAGTATTGTTTACTGTTGCTTAAACTGAATAAAATTACAAGTGTCCAAGATATCAAAAGCAAGTGCCTTGTTTACGACTTCAGTAATGTCATTGTATCAGTAATAAAAGTATATGGTGTGATACTTCTCATTGCCTAGCCCATTGGTAAAATTGCCAACAACCATTTTATCGACTGCACACACTATAATTTAAAGTAGCAGCACAATCTACCTGAGAATTTATTTTAGTTCTATTTGTTGCAAACTATCATTATACTGGAGGGATAAAATATGTGAGCAATATATCAGGTGCTGCTGGTTCAACCTAAAGGCACATAGAAAGGTAAAGGTTGATCGTCAACTGGCTGTCTGATGTCAGATCTGGAAGAAAAAGATTCTATTTTAGATCTTAAATTACCTGTAATTTTCCATCTGGAATAAAGTTGCTTTCTAGAGCTTAGTAAGTGTTGGGAACTAAAGGGAATTAAATCATTTGTTTTTGTTGAATCAAATGATGAAATGTACTGTATCTTGTATAGCGCTGTTCAAACTGTTGGCGCTATATAAATCCTGTATAATAATAATAGTCATATACAGAAAAAAATGGTATTTATATATTAATTATATCAGTGTATTAATAATATTGTTTGATACATTTTTTTATTGTTATACTAAGCTATGCTATATAGCCATGCTATATGCAGTATAGTTATATTGTAGATTAAGTCCACTATGCATTATTTAAAGGATAAGTTCACCTTTCATAACATTTTGTTATGTTACACCCATACTCAGGGCGTGGTGACATTATGAAAGGAGCGCCCCCTGCTCCCCCGCTTTGATAGCTAACAGGGGATCTTCTCCACCTGCTAACTGTCAAACCTTTTTTTGAAAATACAGTCGTGTGGGGCTCCGTCCTCCTGGCCATGTCATTTATTCACAGTCCTCTGTGAATGAGAAGACTACTGCTGTGGGCTTGTAGTTCTCAATGAACTATCATGGCGCTGTGAGTGCTGTGGTAGTTAATTGATTCTTCCTGTCAGAGTGTATCAGCTTGCTTGTATGGGAAAGCAGATATACTGACAGGTCTGCTGGTCGCTGATGTAATGATTTACAGGCTCCTGCAACAAAAAATAATAAATGCACATTTTTTTACCTGCAAAATAATGTGCATTTATTATTTTTTGTCTAAGGGTGAACTTATCCTTTAAACAAAAATAGTAGAATAAAATGCTACTTCATAATAACCTCCTGAGTAATCTCAAACTTGTAATAAGAAAAAAAGAATTGCCTACATCCTTTTAGAATTAAAACAGCTTTAGTACGAGTCTCACTAAAAATTTAAGCAGATATAAGCCCTAACTGATGACATTGTACTTGCTAAAACACCATGTTTTTTTTTGTCATAAATGCATTGTATTTAGTGCTAATGATCTCTTTCAGCCTCTTTACAGCAACTTCTTGTCTACATGTGCATGCTCCATTGGCTGAATGTCAATGCTCAGGATGGGCTTCCTGATGGTGACAATAGAGGAACATGTGTTTTGAAATGGGTTTCAGTAATGTTAATTATTGCCTCCAAAAGACAAAAGGGAATACAAAAGCACCTCTAAATGTAGACTGTTTACAATTTGTATTATGAAAAAAAGTGTGCATTAGCAACTCACATTAGAAGAGAAAGGAAGGCACAAAGTAATGGTCTCAGTTGAGGTGGAAACATTCTCCAATGCTGGCTGTGTCCTTGGCTGAACAATATGCCGCTCGTCTCACTCCAAAAGTTGGCTTGAGTGTGGAGGAGGATCAGGAAGGAGGGCTGGAGCACACATGGAACGCGTTGTGAAGCATGATGATGTCACCGAACGTTAGGCAATGTGTTTTTGAGCGTGTGCACTGTGATGACCTGTCAGGATTGCTCCTTTTGTCAAGCTCATTGTCAAGCCAAGCCTTTCATCTGGAGATCGCTTCTACTCCTAATCGAGGCTTGCCCTAAAACCTGCAGACTCCCCCTATACTTCAATGGCCTCCCCCTACTTCCGGATGGACTCTGTTCCATAAACATATGGACTTTTTGTTCTAAGAGTCAGACTTATTGCGCCTTTACCTTTTTCTATCTTAATTATAGTCTTCACATGTGACAACATAGAAAATCAATTATGGCCTTTTGTCACATCATGTGATCAGCTGTGTCCATAGGACACAGCAATTACAGAGATCGCTGGGTGAGCGCCGCTGGGGGTGCACAAGAGGGCATGTTCTGGAAGGACATCATATTATGCCCTCCCAGAACTGGATAACCATGCTGTAGCCATCATTCGGCGCAGTTAGCAAGTGGTTAATGTGACCTTTAAACTGTACAACTAAATTGAGAAACAAACTGAAATCTTTTAGGGGGAGGAGTAAACATAAAAAACTAAAATATTGTTGTTGCATAAGTGTGCACACTCTCTTATAACAGGCTATGTAGCTGTGTTCAGAATCAGGCAATAACATTCAAAATCATGTTAAATAGAAGACAATACACACCTGCCATCATTTAAAGTGTCTCTGATTAATCCCAAATAAAGTTCAGCTGTTCTGGTAGGTCTTTCCTGTCATTTTCTTAGTCACATCCTGCAGCAAAAGCCATGGTTTGCAGAGAGCTTCCAAAGCATTAGAAGGATCTCATTGTTAAAAGGTATCCATCAGGAGAAGGGTATAAAAATTTTTTAAGGCATTAGACAGACCATGAAACACAGTGAAGACAGTCGTGATCAAGTGGAGAAAAAATGGTGTAACAGTGACATTACCAAGAACTGGATGTTCCTCCAAAATTGATGAAAAGACGAGAAGAAAACTAGTCTGAGATGCTGCCAAGAGGCCTACAACAACATTAAAGGAGTTGCAAGAATATCTAGCAAGTAATGGCTGTGTGATACATGTGATGTATTCTTCATATGTCTGGGCTATGGGGTACAGTGGCAAGATGGAAGCCTTTTCTTATGAAGAAAAACAGCCAAGCCTGGCTAAATTTTGCAAAAACACATCTGAAGTCTCCCAAAAGCATGTGGGAAAATGTGTTATGGTCTGATGAAACCAAGGTTGAATTTTTTGGCCATAATTCCAAAAGATATGTTTGGTGCAAAAACAACACTGTACATTACCAAAAGAACACCATACCCGCAGTGAAGCATGGTGGTGGCAGCATCATGCTTTGGGGCTGTTTCTCTTCAGCTGGAACTGGGGCCTTAGTCAAGGTAGAGGGAATTATGAACAGTTCCAAATACCAGTCAATACTGGCACAAAACCTTCAGGCTTCTGCTAGAAAGCTGAACATGAAGAACTTCATCTTCAACATGACAACGAGCCAAATCATACATCCAAATCAACAAAGGAATGGCTTCACTAGAAGAAGATTAAAGTTATGGAATGGCCCAGCCAGAGCCCAGACCTGAATCTGATCGAAAATCTGTGGGGTGATCTAAAGAGGACTGTGCACAGGAGATGCCCTTGCAATTTGACAGATTTGGAGTGTTTTTGCAAGGAAGAGTGGGCAAATATTGCTGTAATAAAATCAAAAGGTGCTTCAACTAAGCATTAGTTTAAAGATGTGCACACTTGTGCAACCATATTATTTTAGTTTTTTATTTTTTCTTCCCTCCACCTCATCTTCAGCTGTACCACCCTTGAAACTGATATGATACCCCCTCTGCCTCTACCCTCCACTGGCTCCCCATTGCCCAACGCATTAAATTCAAACTGCTCACTCTGACCTATAAGGCCATTCACAACACTGCCCCTAACTATCTCACCGACCTGATTCCCAGGTACTACCCTACCCGTACCCTTCGCTCTTCACAGGACCTCCTTCTTTCTTGCTCCCTGGTCTCCTCCTCCCACGCACGACTGCAAGACTTCTCCAGGTCCTCCCCATCCTCTGGAACTCACTACCCCAATCCATCAGACTGTCACCTTCCCTCCTCACCTTCAGGCGCTCCCTGAAAACCCACCTCTTCAGGGAAACCTACCCCACCCTCACCTAACAGCCGCTGCCCTTCCCTCCTCCTACCACTCCATCCCCCACAGCCATTTCCTCCTGTACCTCTACCCCCTCCCTCCTAGATTGTAAGCTCGAAAGAGTAGGGCCCTCTTACCCCTTGTGTGCTGTTTGTTGTTACTGTACTGTTTCATGTATTGTCCCCCTCTATTGTACAGCGCTGAGCAAACCCTTTGGCGCTATATAAACTCGATAAAATAAATAAATAATAAAGTGTCCAGCTAAAATCTCCTTGATATAAAGGTATAAAAGAATTAGATAGTTGTCAATTTGCAAATGAGGATGAACATATAACTGCAATCGCTGAAGGTTGGGGTTGTATATTCTCAGTTTGGCTTCACACGACATAATGGGGTTTATTTACTAAAGCTGGAGAGTGCAAAATCAAACTCACTTCTGCATAGAAACCAATCAGCTTCCAGGTTTCATTGCCAAAGCTTCATTGAACAAGCTGAGGTTAGAAGCTGATTGGTTTCTATGCAGAAGGGAGTCTGATTTTGGACTCTCTAGCTTTAGTAAATAAACCCCCAAGTGCCATAAGGCAATGCACCAAAATGACAAATTGTGAATGGACCTTACATTGGAGGGCAACAACCCACTGATTACAGACATGTGATGGGTGGATTGTAAATGACCCACCATGACACCATCTCCTGAGCATGTCTATGGCAAGACCCATCCACTCCCCCAAATGTTGCAAGGGGATGGGGTGTTGACATGGACATGCTCAAAAGGTGGTAGCATGGCAGGACAGTAGACACACATATCTTTTCCGAAAGTGTACCACAGTGCCCCAAGTATGACATGCAGTTTGTGGTAATAAGAGCGATAGTGGTCTATTCTGGATCATACACATAAGTGGTCACTGTCTAAACTCTGCATTACATGATAATGACCCTTGCTCTTACTTACTCTTTACCTCTGCAATGTGTATAACTTACTCCTGACCCCTGCAATGCACAGTACATACTACTGACCTCTGCATGCTGCATTCTATAATACTGACCTGTGCAGTCTGGAAAACATACTACTGTCCTCTAAATTCTGTATTACTTATTATTTATCTCTAAACTCTATATTGTTACATACTACTGATCTCTGAACCATTGACCCCTGGACTGTTCATTAATTATTTCTTACCCCTGCGGTTTGCATTACTTACTACTGACTTGTGAACGCCTCAAACTTTCCTTACTTTTTATGGGACCTTGCTAGGTTATCTGCTTAAAAAAGCATGCTGCACCCTTTGATCTCTTTCATGATGTTCAGGTAGATATTCATCTCTCCAAGGTTGCCTGCCCCTCCCTTAGGCCTAAGTTCCACTTAAACAGTACATTATACCTTCCCTTTTTTGACCTTTACTGGTGTATTTACCCAAATATACTGCAGTGTGTATGAAAAACAAACTGGGTCTGTTTATTTTATTTTTCAATTCTGATATACAGCTTTGTGAGTCTTCATAAATTTGAGATCATTTAAGTAATGACGTCTCAAAGGAATTTTGCCTAAGAGAACAGATCTTGGAAAGAAAATCAATTTCTACAGACAAAATAAGTGACAGGGTCTGTAGCTAAACAATCATAGCGATGAGCAGATGTGACCATATGGTTTGAAATAGTAGAATGTTAGGACATTTAGATGCCCATCTGGTAAAGCAA
Source organism: Staurois parvus (assembly GCF_062004578.1). NCBI lineage: Eukaryota > Metazoa > Chordata > Amphibia > Anura > Ranidae > Staurois > Staurois parvus. The sequence goes on along the minus strand of NW_028317855.1, from coordinate 8,971,020 downwards.
ATTAAATGATCCTAGTCACAATTGGATTGATGAAAAAGAAGAGAGACTGACCATCCATAACTAGCTGTGTCCCCTGTGCCTGTTTGACATTGCATTAAAAAATCCACTCACTTCCATTTCCCTGATTTAAGTTTAGCTTCTGCCTTCACAGTACAGAGCAGCTATAAGAATTTCATCTGTGGGGTCTGCATGTTATAATTTAGTGCAGCTTACATATGATGTACCAAGAGACAAATATGTTGTAGTAGAAATCTGTGAATTTAATTTATAAGTACATGCAACTCTTTTTAAACAATGTATGAACTGAAATAATGTCATAGCATAGGCTTCCTGAGATTTTTTGCCTAGAGCAGTGTCTTTATTTAGCAATGTCAGGGTGAAGTAACACAATACCTATTGCAGGTGCAAGGTGACTCATGCTAATATGCTGTGTTAATGTTATGTTCACAGCTATAATTTGCACTGTTAAATATTGTGCAGTGTCTCTTTCTGTATACTCTTTTGTATTCATATAGCACGTGTCCATAGTTATTTGATAGTCAGCAAGAATGTTTATGCCTAATGAGTTTAGCTTTGAAAGGTAAAAGGCAAGATAATAAGCCATATTTGATTGTAACCCTAAAGTGCTGAATTTAGCAATGATCAGATTTCTTTGAGTAATATAAATAACAGTAGGCCTATTGGGAGGAACAATTAATCTGGAAGGTGAAAAATCGTAAGCTAAGATAATAGCCAGCACTCCCTTCCTCTTATGGGAAGGACTTGGAACAGCTATAGTGGTATATCTTGTTGATGGGAGGCTCCAGGTGGACCTGATCATGGGGCAATGTGGGTTGTATTATATGTGGTGTGCATTTTCACTTGTGCTCTGTTCACTAGCTTGAGAAAGGGGTCTTCTGTGTCCCAAAAACTTTGGTTTCTATGAAACTACAGTATCACTGTAATCTGAGTACCTTTGTGACATTTTGGCACAATAAAATATGTGGCATGGACTGCCTACAGAAGCTAACAAAACTTGTCCTGGTTACTATTTTCTTCCCTATGAATAGCAGTGCCATAGCCTCCACCACCACCACAAACTCAAATCATAGCTACATGTCCTCTTCATGGACCTTAGAGCTTACTACAGTTACTGAAGTCACCTTTCCCATGGTCCCACTGTCTGTGAGAATATAGTCATCCTCTCTTACTCACTCCTGAGATGGACAAGGAGCTATAGACTGTGGACTATGGAATTTGTAGTGTGCATAGAGCAATACACATGACTGCATTGGGAGGAAGGCAATGGGAAGTTCATGAGCTCACAGAGGACATTACAACTAATCATAAAAACACAAATAATAAACTGATGGTACATACTCAGTCTTTCCAAAACTGAGCTCTTAGTATTCCCTCCAGCCCGTGCCCCCTCCCCTGACTTCTCCATCAAGATCAATAACACAATCATCAGTCCCTCCCCTCATGCCAGGGTACTAGGTGTAATCCTAGACTCCCATCTGTCCTTTCAGCCCCAAATCCAATCACTGTCCAAATCTTGTAGACTTCACCTCCGCAACATCTCCAAGATATGACCTTTCCTAACCTTGGAAACCACTAAGCAACTTATTCACTCACTTGTTATATCTTGCCCTGACTATTGTAACTCCCTCCTCATTGACCTACGTCATTGCAGGCTATCCCGTCTTCAGTCTATCATGAATGCTGCTGCCAGACTCATCCACCTTACTAACCGATCAGTCAATCCCTCCACTGGCTTCCCGTTGCCCAACGGATAAAATTCAAAACACTAACAATAACGTGTAAAGCCATTTATAACTCTGCCCCAAATTACATCACCGATCTTGTCTCTAAATATCACCCAAACTGTACTCTCCGCTCCTCACAAGACTTCCTACTCTCTAGCTCTCTTTTCTCCTCCTCCCATGCTCATCTCCAGGACTTCTCCAGAGCTCCCCCCATCCTATGGAACTGTCTATCCCAATTTATCAGACTATCGCCTACTCTGCTCACTTTTAGGCAATCTCTGAAAACCTATCTCTTCAGGGAAGCCTATCCTGCCCTCAGCTAATACTGGAATCTTCTACTCTTCCAACCAGTCCATCCCCCACAGTAACTACCTTTTGTACCACTAGCCCCTCCCTCCTAGATTGTAAGCTCCAAGAAGCAGGGCCCTCAAATCCCTCTTGTATTGAACTGTATTGTTACTGTATTGTCTCCCGTTATATTGTAAAGCACTAAGCAAACTGTTGGCGCTATATAAATTCTGTATAATAATAATAATAATAATTTTGCTTTCCCTCTGGGATGCAGCCAGCAAATACACTATCCCAAGTGTTACTTACAATCAAAAAATCTAAAAAAAAGCCAGAACTTTCCAAACTCAGAAACACACAGTAGGAAACAACTTATGAAAAATAAATTCCATGGCCATTAGGTAGTGAATGTATATGGATTATTTTTGGAAAATAAGCATATTGTTTAGTGTCACTTTAAATTGGCCTACCTTGCCAACCCCATTGTTACAGTTACTAGCAAATCTCAGCTTGCAATGTTTAGACATTAAGTGCTGATTTATAGCAGGGGGGTACCATATGAGCCTAAATACCCAGAAGTACTGGCTTTTTTAATGCAGTAAGGGGCAAAGCTGAGGTAAGTGCAAATACTTTAGAGTAAACCTGTTTACTGTAAACCAGAGTTCAAGCTTTTTTTAAAAATGTTTCATGAAATAGTTACTATAGCCAACCATACATGAATCAAAATTTGGCTGGTTCAGCATCTATCGATCAGTTTGTATACAACCAACCTGTTTGGTTTTTCCCAAACAGTGCTCCTGGTTTTAACTGGAAACACATCATTGTGTTCAGCAGGCAGGGAAGGAGCCCCACTGGCAGAACAAAACAGCACTGCAGGAGGGATTCCCTCATCAACATTAACTGTGTTGATGGGGAGATTGACCAATATTCTTTTCTTCCACTCGTGGTGGAATGAAAGAAAATTGCATAGTCGTATCGGCTGCCTAAATCTTTTACAAATGTAAAGAGATAATGCAATAGATTTGACAATATCTGTTCAGTTTCAACATATTATTTCTAACAGAGCTTGAAAAGATACAGCTTTAAAAATAGGTAAATATGTATTCCGTGATAAGATTTGTGGATTAGAACTGATTTTAACTTTGTGAACTGCAACACATCACTTGGCACAAAGCACACTCCAGAATGCCATGACTCGTTCTAGGGTTAAGTTTTAATGAATACATTGCTAGATGTTTTATATGCAGCAGCTGACACTGTTTCACTTGGATAATAAAGAGGTAGATGCTGTATGTGATCCGTCTTGTACCTGTTATAGTGATGTTAACTGTAACAGCTCAATGATCAGAAGTATGTCAGGCCTTTGATTTATAATAGTGGAGACTAGAATTCATGACAAGATAGTTTAATTCGACAACTCGGAATAGATAAGGAGCTTGTCGGAATTATATTACTAGATGCTTCGGGATGTCTTTTGAAGTTGTTCTGTTCTGACAATTAAGAAAGATTTCTCTTTGATATCTCTATTATATTTAGACACAGAGCAGATAGATTTTCCTATTACTTTTGACTGAGGCAGTACAAAATAGTATACTTGACTTGTTACTTTAAATACTATACGAACACGCTAATCACATTTAATTTGCTAATTAACATTTATTATTACTCAACTATTGGAAAATCTTCTACCCTCAGAAGTGACTGTGAGCATTATGTGCAAATACATTTAAATTGATAAGGGCAATAATGGTTTCATTACATGTGATATTTGGAACCTTTGTCTTCTTTCACAGTTCTAGAAAGCAGCTATCAGCTGTGATTGTGGCTGGTGATGTAAGATTTCATAAGAAGCGAAAAAGCAGAACATTTAAATAAACGGTACTTTTTAATGCTGCATTATTCTATGTGCACATCAGTTGAATTTTGGGCACTATGATGTCAGTACCAATATTTTGCGAGTAGTTGTTAGACTATGAGGTTTATCGTAGGCCTAATCCAGTTTCTGGATTACCAAATATTTTTAAATGAGACAGGTTTGCTAACAAATACTAAGCAGATACCATTATTGCCACCCATGTCTTGTGATAATAATCCTGCTCCAAAGAAGGGTGAGAATGTTATCTCAATCAAATATTGTACCCCTAAACTGTTTCCTTAGTGCACTCCAGTAATGGATGTATTTTGTGTATTAGACATATTACAAGTGCTCAGTTTCCTCAGTGGTGCTCTGTGGTTTGAGGTCTGTGCATTTGGAATGTTAAAAACACTGTGCACATAGGAAGGAAAACACAGAAACAGGCAACTTTCAATGCTGCAAAGTGTAACAGGTTCAATGCAACATCGAGTACTGTGTATAGTTTAAAATGACATATTGTGAGCTGGAATTCTCCTTCATATATTCATGAAGGGTAACTAATGTGATTACAACATCACTATTCTTATAATAGAATCAGCTAGGAAATTTGGTGTCATCAAGATGGAAGTTGGATTTTAACCCATCAACAATCAACCAACTGAATTTAAGGTAAATCCAAATATTTTTTTATAGTAAGTTTGATGTGTGTCACGCTCCACCTACTAATTATATCCATATAATAAATCTAATATATAAATAATAAATAATCACTCTAAAAATATATAATTGTGATATAATGGAAAACTAAATATATATATACCAAAGTGCTAAATAATCAATATATTCAATAAAATTGTATTGCCAAACTAACAATAAAAATACCAATAATAAGAAATGTGCAAATTGTGCAAAAAATAGATATTCAATTTGCAATAAGTGCAAAAAATTATAAAAATTAATAAATTAGTTAAATGGTGCAATTTGTGCTAAGGATGAAATTTACATAAAAAAGTCCACTCTGTGATGCAAATCTTGCTGTGCAGAAAAATTTATGTGCTCACCTCACTTATAGCCAAACTGTTAAGTAAGGCTATAAACGCTTTTTGTCCTTAATTGGACCAGATGGTATTTTTTATGCTGAAAAATAATACCGGATGATGTAGGATGGGACCACAGGGGGTCTCCAGGACTCTCTCCTGGCCTCACTGAACCTCAGTGGATGGATAGGGTTTTCTCCCCTCGTCCTGCAGGAGTCTGTGTACTGCCTCCACCTCTCCGTATATTAAGTTATCATGTAAAAAAATAGATTCATAGTGCCTTATCCTTTATAGAATACTTTATTAAACTTTTTAAATTGCGCACTCACATGATATAAATATGATAAAGCTTTAAATTAAACGTATGCCTCAGTGCGTGCTCAAGCACACTATCTGTACTCGCCGTGTTGTCGATCTGAATGGCGTTGTAACGTCAGAGCCCCTCTCCTATGCGTTACGCCACCGGGTCACGTGGCTTCATCAGGGGGATTCAATAGGATGCCACAATGCTGGTATCCTTATATAGGGTATCCAGGCGCCATTTTGCCGGAGTCCCCATGAACGCGGCCACCGATCTTGTCTCAAAATATCACCCAAACCGTACTCTCCGCTCCTCACAAGACCTCCTACTCTCTAGCTCCCTTGTCTCCTCCTCCCATGCTCGTCTCCAGGACTTCTCCAGAGCTTTCATCCTCTGGAATTCTACCCCAATTTATCAGACTATCGCCTACTCTGCTCACTTTTAGGCGATCTCTGAAAACCTATCTCTTCAGAGAAGCCTATCCTGCCCTCAGCTAATACTGGAATCTTCTACTCTTCAAACCAGTCCATCCCCCACAGTTACTACCTTTTGTACCACTTGCCCCTCCCTCCTAGATTCTACCCTCCAAGGAGCAGGGCCCTCCTGTCCCTCTTGTATTGAACTGTATTGTTGCTGTATTGTCTCCCGTTATATTGTAAAGCACTGAGCAAACTGTTGGCGCTATATAAATCCTGTATAATAATAATAATAAATGTGTTTAGCAGAACTTTTTGCTTGTGTTAGTATTTTATTGATAACTTCTATATTATTTACACTCTTGAGACTCCGTGGACTAAATGGCATTATGTATTTTCCAGTTTACTATGTTGCTGATGTTTCAATTTTTTCTAGAAAGGAATGAGAGAGAATCTCAGAAGTGGCAACAAAAAAGTCACAATTTATTCCAACCTCGTGAACATTTGACCTCATAAGTATGTGTAGGTCTTTTTTATTACCTACGGTCTTCATACAGGTTTTGTAAACTATCACACATTGAGCTGAAAAATACAAAAAGCTAATTGCTTGTTTCAAACTTATATTAAACTATATGTATGTTATACATATTTTAGATCAAATCAGAAAGACATTGCTTGGGCAGTGATCCATTGTCGTGTAACCACTTGATTTTCCCTGCTTCCCTGCACTGCTTCTGATGTAATTGCTGAGGGTCATACAGATGACAAAGTAATGCATTTAAGAAAACCCATTTTTTTTCCATTTAAACTGCTCAAGGTGTCTGTTTTTTCCACTTCTTATTGTATAAGATGGTCAGAGATCAGAGGGAAGTGTGATGGCTGGTGCAAAGTTGATATTGATCTTAAAGGTTGAGTGAAAACAAGTTTGACCTGCTTTCTGTTGTCAGGTACTCTGATGTACTTGCAATATAAATAATGTTTTTCTATATAGAAAGGGAAAATAAAACCAAATTAAACCTGTTCTTCACATGGCAGGCTCATGATCCTCTGTACATGGCTCTTCATGTTATGGATCAGTCTGACATACATCTATAAATAAGGTCAGGCATCTAAAAAAAAAAAAAAAAAGCTCATGGGTAGATTCTCTAAAAAGTTTCATCCTACCGTTGGCAACACTTTAAAATAATAAATGATGTAAAATAAATATTAGCTATGCTGATTATCAGTAGCTACAAATAATGCAAAAATATATATTTGAAAATAAAAACAAAACTTATTTTAAAGATAGACATATAAGCTGTTTAAACAATAACAATATTAAGATGGTATGTTTTTACTAAAACGTTCCAGAGGAATTACTTGCAAATAGACTTTGCATAGGCAAAATGTGTACCAAAGATATTTAAATAATTTACAGACACCAAGGAACATAAGCTGTTCAATTTGGCTTAGGAAATGTGGTGAAATTTCACTTTGCACAGAATACCCATTCAATATCAATGAAAAAATCTATATAAGTAAATACTGTATATACTGTAGGTAAAATAGAACAGAATAAAACATTGCATTGGCCTTAATTTTTTATTATGTGTTACGCCTATTGCCATTCTCTCTGAAATTCCAGTTTAAATCTGAAGGACATTGTGGCAAAAAAATTCCTTCAATGTATCAGTTGTCTGATTTGAGCACAGTTTTCATTGTGTAGTTACACATAAATTGTTCATAGAGAATATAGAGTATACAGTATTCTATTGTGTGGTAACTAAGGATGAATGTACAGTGGGGCAAAAAAGTATTTAGTCAGCCACCAATTGTGCAAGTTCTCCCACTTAAAAAGATGAGAGAGGCCTGTAATTGGCATCATAGGTAGACCTCAACTATGAGAGACAAAATGAGAAAAAAAAATCCAGACAATCACATTGGCTGATTTGGAAAGAATTTATTTGCAAATTATGGTGGAAAATAAGTATTTGGTCACCTACAAACAAGCGAGATTTCTGGCTCTCACAGACCTGTACCTTCTTCTTTAAGAGGCTCCTCTGTCCTGCACTCATTACCTGTATCAGTGGCCCCTGTTTGAATTTGTTATCAGTATAAAAGACACCTGACCACAACCTCAAACAGTCACACTCTAAACTCCACTATGGTGAAGACCAAAGAGCTGTCGAAGGACACCAGAAACAAAATTGTAGACCTGCACCAGGCTAGGAAGACTGAATCTGCAATAGGCAAGCAGCTTGGTGTGAACAAATCAACTGTGGGAGCAATAATTAGAAAATGGAAGACATACAAGACCACTGATAATCTCCCTCGATCTGGGGCTCCACGCAAGATCTCACCCCGTGGGGTCAAAATGATCACAAGAACGGTGAGCAAAAATCCCAGGACCACACGGGGGGACCTAGTGAATGACCTGCAGAGAGCTGGGACCAAGGTAACAAAGGCTACCATCAGTAACACACTACACCGCCAGGGACTCAGATCCTGCAGTGCCAGACGTGTCCCCCTGCTTAAGCCAGTACATGTCCGGGCCCATCTGAAATTTGCTAGAGAGCATTTGGATGATCCAGAAGAGGATTGGGAGAATGTCATATGGTCAGATGACACCAAAATAGAACTGTTTGGTAGAAACACAACTCATCGTGTTTGGAGGAGAGAGAATGCTGAGTTGCATCCAAAGAACACCATACCTACTGTGAAGCATGGGGGTGGCAACATCATGCTTGGGGGGCTGTTTATCTGCAAAGGGACCAGGACGACTGATCCATCTACAGGACAGAATGAATGGGGCCATGTATCGTGAGATTTTGAGTGCAAACCTCCTCCCATCAGCAAGGGCATTGAAGATGAAACATGGCTGGGTCTTCCAACATGACAATGATCCCAAACATACCGCCCGGGCAACAAAGGAGTGGCTTCGTAAGAAGCATTTCAAGGTCCTAGAGTCTCCAGGTCTCAACCCCATAGAAAACCTTTGGAGGGAGTTGAAAGTCCGTGTTGCCCAGCGACAGCCCCAAAACATCACTGCTCTAGAGGAGATCTGCATGGAGGAATGGGCCAACATACCAGCAACAGTGCGTGCCAACCTTGTGAATACTTACAGGAAACGTTTGACCTCTGTCATTGCCAACAAAGGATATATAACAACGTATTGAGATGAACTATTGATATTGACCAAATACTTATTTTCCACCATAATTTGCAAATAAATTCTTTCCAAATCAGCCAATGTGATTGTCTGGATTTTTTTTTTAATTTTGTCTCTCATAGTTGAGGTCTACCTATGATGCCAATTACAGGCCTCTCTCATCTTTTTAAGTGGGAGAACTTGCACAATTGGTGGCTGACTAAATACTTTTTTTGCCCCACTGTACCTGTAGACATTACATAAAGTTTAGGTAACAGTCCAACCATTACAAAATTCTGTATGTTTTCCCCTAATGAACATACCCATACAATTATCTTTTAGCTATCAATGTTCAACTCCACTTATTTCTAATATAATACAGTATGTACTATATAATGAATTATCTAAGGTAAACCATGAAACATTTAATGGTGACCAACTTTTCCACTTTCTGTATAGCTTATTTATAACTCAAGTAAATAGTTTTCCAATCAGGGTCAACTTTCCATTTTTTAAGTGATATAAACAATATTAATACCCACAACACCCAAGCAGCAATAATTTATAGGTGTAGTATTATCACTTTGTTTGGACTTCTGCTAACTGGCAAGATCAAACATAGTCCCCTTTAGCCATCTGAATTGCATATTGCAGCCTCAGACAGAGGAGAAAATTGTTCCAGGCATGCTGAGGAGGGATGTTGAGCGAAGTGAAATAGTAAATCAGCTTCACTGAATCTGCCACTGAACCACTGAACCAATCTTTCTAACGATGTTGAGAATCTTCATTGAACAATTGTGTAAATATTCACTGGAATTATCAAATCATACTGTATGAAAAGCATCTGTACTTTTTAAAAAAATGTATTACAGTTACTCATAGTGATAAAAATTTGACACAGCAATATATATATATATATAATTCACATCAGTCCCTGCCCTCAAGAAGTTTACAATCAAGTTTCCCTAACTCATACATACACATGCTAGGGCCAGTTTGGATAGGAGCCAATTGTTTATGCATTTATTCAGGAGGGTTGCTCAAAACACACAGCAGTTCTGGTACCTTATTAGCATTCTGTCAGCAGTCAGCCTTTTCACCCAGCAATAGGTTCTTGCAAAGAGTGAAAGAGAGAGCACTGAGCATTAGTCAGCTCACATATAAAAAAGGCCTGTAGACAGCTAAGACTATTAAAGAGGTCTGGCTACCAGGTAAAGAGTGGACATAGGAACAATGGCACATTTCCCCCCAAAGATTTACACAAGCTCCAGGATTAGAACCTATCAAGATCTGAGAAAATCAAGTTTTCTACCTCCATATCAGAGACATATAATATGTATCAGCTAATAAATCAATGAATTACAGATGTGTGTGTATATATATATATATATATATATATATTTTATATATATATATATATATACACATACAGTAAATAGACTTATGCTTTATGCACAAGTTAAAGTGATGTGGGTCCTTCTATCTTTGAGTTTTTAGTAGGAAGGTCTCTTGAATGTTTATTTACCACAGTAAGATGTCACATGTTCTTGTTTAACCACTTGCCCTCCTGAGGACATACCCCCCTTCCTGACGTGGCTGATTTTTGCGTTATGACGCTGCATTACTTTAACTGACAATTGCGCGGTCATCAAACATGCATCCAAATGAAATTTACATCCTTTTTTTCCCACAAATTGAGCTTTCTTTTGGTGGTATTTGATCGCTTATGCGTTTTTATTTTTTGCGGTATAAAAAAAAGACCGACAATTTTAAGAAAAAAAAATATTTTGGACTTTTTGCTATTAAACATGTCCAGTAAAAAAATTAAAAAAATAAAATTTTGTCATAAATTTAGACCAAAATGTATTCTGCTACATGTCTTTGCTTGAAAAAAATCCCAATATGTGTAAATTAATTGGTTTACGTGAAAGTTATAGTGCTTACTATTTGTTTGTTTTTTTTACTAATAATGGCTCCGATCAGCCATTATTAGTAAATATAGCGGGAATGCGACGGCCATTCTGACACTGGGGAGAATTGACTTGGTGTCACTGAAATCCCCAGTGACACCAATACAGTGATCAGTGCTAAAAAAAAGCACTGACACTGTACTAATGGCTCTGGGCAGGGAGGGGTTAACATGAGGAGCAATCAAAGGGTTAGCTGTGTTCTGGGAGTGTTTTACTGGGGGCAGTGTGTTGGTGCTTCACTATAAGCGCACTGCTCTGGATGGCTGTGCTGTGCAGAGCCATCCAGAGCAGTATGCCCGAGCCAACAGGGAGGAGGACTGTTATTATACAAAGCAGCCCTCCTCCCCATTGGAGATCCTCAGTAATCACCGGGCGCCAGCGGGTAATCACTGGCCGGGACCCGGTGATTTACAGCCGCGGAAATTCAAAATCACTTATACATATATGTGATTTTGCGCACCCCTGCCACCTTGTAGCAGTATATCTGCTATAGGGCAGCGGGGAAGCCGTTAAAGCGGTATGTAGTTCAATGTCTGCATCTATTATTGTTAAAATATAATCCACGGCAACACGTTTAGTCTTATTAACAATGCTGTAAGATGAAGTCAGCCATGCTGCCCTTGTGGGTTTTGAACATATGTTTCTTGTGCTATAATAATCAAATTCCTGTTGCTCCATCTATATATATATATATATATATATATAGTGCCATATGCCATCATGTGATTTAACACTATATGCTACTCGATGGTCTAAAAGCCAATTCCATGAAGATCATATTATAAATGTATGCATGCACTGACTAAACAGTTGCTAGCTAAACATCTTCATACCTTGTGGACACAAAGGAGCCCCAGACTAGAAAATCTAAAACACAAGCTGGCCTATGTCGAAAATATAAACAACTGTTATTAAATCTATTTTTCAATCTGCTGGAACAGAGAATGTCTGCATATACTGTATCTTTGTTTACATACAGTCTGCCCCCTGTCCAGCAATTCTATTAAAGAATGTGTGCTTAGTATCTTCCCTTTTCAATTGTATAATGCAATTTGCAGTATTTTGCTACATTACAGATGTGACTACAGTATGAAATGTTTCTAGCTTATCAAATTAAGGAGCAATCTAATGGTAATTTCAGTTTGCAGTAACATACACTTCTCAACTGATGCTTGTTGCTCATCTGCTATGTGAATCCTTACTGTAAATTTCTTGTTGAGGTTAGGACTGTTTCTTTTAGGTAACAGGAAAGTAGGTTAAATAAATAACATTGCATCATACATACTAGGGGAAGTACAACTGGGGGAATCAGTGGTGCAGAAGGATCTGGGAGTTCTGGTAGATCACAAGCTTAATGGCATGCAATGCCAAGCTGCGTTTTCTAAAGCAAGCAAAATCCTCTCGTATTAAAAGAGATATAGACTCTAGAGAGAGAGAGAGATAATTTTACTCCTGTACAAATCATTAGTAATACCTCATCTGGAATATGCAGTTCAGTTTTGGGCACCAATTCACAAAAAGAACATTGGGGAACTGGAGAAAGTACAGAGAAGGGCAACTAAACTGATAAGAGGCATAGAGGAGCTCAGCTATGAGGAAAGATTAGAGGACCTGAATTTATTCTCTCTTGAGAAGAGGAGATTAAGGGGGAATATGATCAACATGTAGAAATACATCAGTGGTTCATATAGTGAACTCGGTGTAGAGCCATTCACCCTGAGGTCATCACAGAGGACAAGGGGGCACTCTTTACGTCTGGAGGAAAATAAATGTAATCTCCAAACACGGAAATGTTTCTTCACAGTGAGAGCTGTGAAAATGTGGAATAGACTCCCACAAGAGCTGGTTCTGGCCAGCTCAGTGGATTGCTTCAAAAAAGGTCTGGATTGTTCCTTGGATACACAGACTATAACTGAATACTACCATTCATAGGTAAAGTTGATCCCGGGAATATTCTTTTGCCTCTCGGGGGATCAGGAAGGAATTTTTTTCCCAGCAGGAGCAAATTGGATCGTGCTTTGCTGGGTTTTTTATTGCCTTCCTCTGGATCAACTGTGGGTATAGGATTATAACTTTTTTTTTTCTATGGTTGAACTGGATGGACTTTTGTCTTTTTTCAGCCAGACTAACTATGTAACTCTGTAAATAAAAATAAAAACTACGCTTTGAGTTGGGGTGAGTGCTGCTTCTCATTTTGCACAATGCATGACTAACACATTACCACCTGTACACCACAGCCCTTTAACTGGGTCATAAGGGAGGGGGGTGGAGGCAGGGATGGTTCAGACTTGCTGATTAAGTGACCACTGTAATAGGTTTTCACAGTGGCCACATGGTTGGGAGCTCGTCTCCACCCCCAAATGTTCATGGCTCACATATAAACCTCAGCCACTACGGATGCATGTAGAGCCTCCTTTTTTTTGTTTTAAGAAAACAACTGTTGCAAAACTGATTGTAGAGCTCAATCTCAGTCCCATGACTACTGAGATTGAGCTCTGCAGTAACTTTTGCAGCAGTGATTTTGTTATTCTAGGTCACAATCCTGTGCAATGTCCTTTTGTCTCTTTCAGTCAATTGACTATGTGGACCTTGCTTATGCTTATCAAACAACATTTTCACAGAAACTGTATATGCCGTCATAACTATTGATACTGTAACTTGTAAATAAATTTGCAACTTAAATCACAGCGGCACCAGCTAAGCAGGCACCAACAGTTTTCCCTTTTTGAAGTTCAGTAAGCTCTGACACAACTCCCTGTCAATAGTAGCACACGCAGTAAATGATGAAAGTGAGGATTCCTACCTGTTAGCAAGTTGTCCCATTACTCAGCAAAAGCAAACGAATGTTACATCACTTCCACTTTCAACGCAAAACGCTGTCACTTTCACACCTGTAAATCATGTATTGTTTCCATTTTTCTTTTGTCTACCCTCTGTATAAGGGAGCTTTATAGATGGAACAAAATCTTACAATCAGTTATGACATAAGGAGAACAACTTACAGTATAATATGATACAATGAATATTGATTGGGAAAGGGAATGAGATTGATTGGGAAATTATGCCTTCAGTTACACTTTAAGGAAGTCTTAAATAGTAACTTCACTTTTGCTGACAAAAAAAATATTCCCCATCGGGTGATCTATATACATTGCAAGGATTTTAACAAAGCTGTTGTAGATTCCTACCTTTTGTTATTCTGAAAATATAGATATTTGTTTGTCTGTGTCCATTGCAGAGTGAATCTGTATGGGATGGGTTTTATAATTATTAATCATCTGTTGCACTTGCAGGGCTCTAATGAGAAGAGTGGCAGGTTATGCCTTTAGACATGATTTCCCTTTGGGAGTATCTAAACAAAAATTACATTTTTGTTGCAGAGGATGCCAAAAATCTAATTTGTATCTTAGTACAGACTTCTAGTAAAATCAGTAAGCCAATCACACAAGCAGGAAATGACATTTTCGGGGGGCATTCTGTCCAGAATGCCTCCAGATTGCCATATTGCATGGCATTTTACTAAAGATTACAGCTGCTGAAGATTGAAAAGGAAAGGTCATTTTTAATAACATTCAATTACAACATGGTTTGTGTCACAATTGTATACACTATATTAGTTTTTTTTTTATTTATTTGCAAACTTTTTCCCATGAAAGTGGAGTTACCCTTTGAGAATATGGAATATCTCAGAAAGCAAAAGTGTTAAGATGTGATGGAACAGTTTACAAGCAGACTCCAAGAATGTGTAAAAACTAAGTGGTATATGTGCAGCCTAACTGCCCAAACCATATTTTTTTACACTGTTTGTAGGTACAGTAGATTTGTTAGAATGACCTGCCCAACTAATTACCACATATCTTTTTAGTTCAGATTCCTCCTATATTGAATTGAATTGTAACTGTACTGACTTCCCTCACATTGTAAAGTGCTGCACAAACTGTTGACGCTATATAAATCATGTGTACTAATAATAATATTAACTGTGTTAAAAAAAAAACACTGATATCAGTAAAAAAAAGAAAAAAGGTGCTGGTCAATTAATTCCTTAGGTATTGAAATGCAATTAGGCTTTATACTAAACCTTTACTAAGAGTGGATGGAAGCTGCCTTTGCTAACTTCTCATTCTGAAAATGCTAGCCCCCTGTCAAATCAGTGGCTTCAGTAGTTTATGAATCACTGATCCAGAACAATTATGTTGGTCCAGATACTTATTTTAATTCTTTCATTTGTGTTTGAAATGCCTAATGTCAATGTTAAATTATGAAGAAGTCACTGTGTATCATATATCTATCTATCTATCTATCTATCTATCTATCTATCTATCTATCTTTGATAATAAAGGCATGCAATGCCTTTAATAGGTCACAGTAGAATTTTGTTGGGCTTCATTGATTGAAAGGTCATACATTGATTCTTTCACCTTGAAACATAACCCTGCTTTCCAAATAGGATGATCAATCTGTGTTGTGCCCCATCGAGAATACAAGTCATTTGTCATTTGGCAATATGAATCCTAATATGTCATGACTGAAAACTAAATAATGTGCAGTGAAAGGCTGGAAGATGTAATGCTTTTTATCTATAAACACAAAGGAAGACTAAAACATATATATTGAGTTGCTTCATTCTGATTACTATTGACTACCATTATTATGATCAGTTGTCTAATGATATGGGGTCACATTCAAATACAATAACACTTACCATTAATTTAAATTAGAGCTATAACCTCCATTAAAAAATCACATAGTTATAAGAGCATCTGCCTTTACTTTTTCTGTCAGTTCCCCTGCAAAACCCATCAAAGATTTGCTGGTAAAGTCCACCTAATGCCTATAGTAAAAGCTTTACCTTTATGGAGATACACTTTAAGCTTTTTAACATACTATATATTTTGGAACAATAGTAAACATACATTTTTGAAAACAGGGACTTTGCAAGCACCAAAATATTACAACAAAAATAATGTCTAAAACACCATTTTGTTAGATCCAATCTTAAAAAAATACACTGTACAAGCTAATATACGGAAATGGCGATGGTTTGGCTGTATTCACCAAAAAGAGAAAACCCTAATGCGTTTCAATAAGGTTTATATACAGCAAAAGGGTTCTATAAAATAGTAAAATGTTGGTGATAGCATCATATAAATATATTTATTTCCAAAGAGACAAACATTCATATTCAACTTACATCGCCATATATTATGTCAAAGATAGAAGATTTTTACTGGTTAACTCCCAGCATCACATAGGCAAGTGATCCAGCTAGGTAAATGTAAGTGAATAAAAATAAAAAGTTTTTTTTGAATGCCTGATTGGCAAGTAATAAACTTCACCCCCCACATACATGGTCTTTTAATTTATAAAGTCTTACTGTACTAGACCTCGCTCAAACATGGTTTGCTCCCTCTGGCACTGTCTTACCAGTTTCATTTTTATATGAAAACTGCATTTTAGACATATCCCTGACCAGGAGGTAAGCATAAAAGAAGGTGGTAAGGCTGACTTTTTAACTCTGGGCACTGTTATTTAATCAAATCTTTATATTATCTTCCATCTGTTGAGGTTTACGCTATGTGTATTTACACAGTTTCATCTTTCCACAGTGCAGAAAGACTAGCTATTCCATGGGAGTTAAGGATTTGGAGTATTAGCCCTGCTGCCACTAAACATATCTCACTCACCTTATACTTTGGTCTCACACAATAACCCTCTAGTCCTCCTTACAGTGATGGTCACGTGTTTCACCCATTGTAGATCACTTCTGTTCTGCTTGTTTTTTTTCAAAATGTTCTTTCTTACTGGTTTAAGTATAATGGCTTTCTATGTACCAACTGGCAAGCCATAAACCGCATATCATACAAATATATTGGAGAGGCAGTGCCTAGTAGCTAAATAGTGATGGATAAAAACTGTTGTAAAATGACATGCTGATAAATAAACAAACACCCCCCCCATAGACATCTACTCTCTTATATACAATCTCTCAAACAGCCTGTTTCCCAGTCTCTTGATTCCATTCCTTCGCATCTCTTTTCTTTTCTCTGTTCATGCTATCCCTGCGTTAATTCCTGTTTCATTGTCACAGGCTCTTCCTTTCCTTATTCAACAAGCAAAATTTTGTGTATCTACACCACAGCATTTGGATTTTCTTTCAATGAAAGCTTACCAGCATTCTCCTAGACGCAGGTGATAATTTTTAAAAAAAATATGGACTTCCATATGCCCACTCTTCTATGTCTGTGGCTAGTTATGTGCTGTTATAGGCACTGAGGTCCTAAGACTCTTGCTGGGGTGTCCCTGACATCCTTTTCTATTTTCCCTTTCTTTTTCCACTTTTTCCATTCCTACTCTTCTTGGCTCTCCAGCTGTGGAGTGTATTTATATATTTTTTTTGTACTCCGCATGGTGGATCCAACAACTGCTCCAGGCATATGAGCGTCCTTTAATTTGTTTTTGGCACTCAGTCCAGGCTTCTGTATGTGTTGCTAAACCATTACTGTATTATTAGCATGTTACCTGGTATACTCGTTGTTTTGCACTTCAGTTACTCCCCTTTTCTTTGATGTCTGATGGATACTGTTTTGGAACTCAATGATATATATCGGTCTCACCCTGATATACCGGTCTCGCCCACATATTTGTATGAGGTTATGCTTTGTATTCTTTCAAAATTTAAATTTAAAAGTTATTGAAAGAGAAATGTCATCTCGTTGGCAAAGCATGCACTTTAACTAAACTAAAATATTATTTGCTATAACTGAAGTAGCACTAGGCCTAATTGTTAAAGGTGATCTGATCTCTAAAAATTGTGTCCCACCAAAAAAAAAATGGCTGGTAAAGGGGAAAAGAACTAGTTACTGGGTTTTGCTTCACCATGTAAGAGCCTACAGCAAGGAGAAGAGTGGACATCACAGTACTGACATCTCCAAAGCTCCTCAGTCTAGCAGTCAGAGGAAGCAATGCCTTAGATATCACATTGCAGACATACAGCTATCAGGCTGTAGGCATAGGAGTGCCTAGGCACACTCACATAGCAGGAATGCATGGCTATTTTTCAGAACAGAGACAAAAGGTGAATTTTTTAGGGTACAACAAATGCATAATTAACTCATCTACAGTCATGGCCGAAATTGTTGGCACCCTTGATATTTTTCCTGAAAATCAAGTATTTCACACAAAAAAGGTATTGCATTAACACATGTTTTGCTATACACATGTTTATTCCCTTTGTATGTATTGGAACAAATATAAAACAGAGGCAGAAAAGCAAATATGACATAATGTCACACAAAACCCCAAAAATGGGCTGGACAAAAGTATTGGCACCCTTAACTTAATATTTGGTTGCACACCCTTTGGAAAACATAACTGAAATCAGTCGCTTCCTATAACCATCAATAAGCTTCTGACACCTCTCACCCGGAATTTTGGACCACTCTTCCTTTGCAAACAGCTCCAGGTCTCTCTTATTGGAAGGACACCTTTTCCCAACAGCAATTTTAAGATCTCTCCACAGGTGTTCAATGGGATTTAGATCTGGGCTCATTGCTGGCCACTTCAGAACTCTCCAGCGCTTCTTTGCCATCCATTTCTGAGTGCTTTTTGACGTATGTTTGGGGTCATTGTCCTGCTGGAAGACCCAGGATCTTGGACGCAAACCCAGCTTTCTGACACTGGGCCCTACAGTGCGACCCAAAATCCTTTGGTAATCCTCAGATTTCATGATGCCTTGCACACAGTCAAGGCACCCAGTGCCAGAGGCAGCAAAACAACCCCAAAACATCATTGAACCTCCACCATATTTTACCGTAGGTACTGTGTTTTGTTCTTTGTAGGCCTCATTCCGTTTTCGGTAAACAGTAGAATGATGTGCTTTACCGAAAAGCTCTATCTTGGTCTCATCTGTCCACAAGACGTTTTCCCAGAAGGCTTTTGGCTTACTCAAGTACATTTTGGCAAACTGTAGTCTTGCTTTTTTATGTCTCTGTGTCAGCAGTGGGGTCCTCCTGGGTCTCCTGCCATAGCGTTTCATTTCATTTAAATGTCGACGGATAGTTCGCGCTGACACTGATGCTCCCTGAGCCTGCAGGACAGCTTGAATGTCTTTGGAACATGTTTGGGGCTGCTTATCCACCATCCGGACTATTCTGCGTTGCAATCTTTCATCAATTTTCCTCATCCGTCCACGACCAGGGAGATTAGCTACAGTGCCATGGGTTGCAAACTTCTTGATAATGTTGCGCACTGTGGACAAAGGCAAATCTAGTTCTCTGGAGATGGACTTGTAACCTTGAGATTGTTGATATTTTGCCACAATTTTGGTTCTCAGGTCCTCAGACAGTTCTCGTCTCCTCTTTCTGTTGTCCATGCTTAGTGTGGCACAGACAGACACACAATGCAAAGGTTAAGTGAACGTCTCTCCTTTTTATCTGCTTTCAGGTGTGATTTCTATATTGCCCACACCTGTTACTTGCCCCAGGTGAGTTTACAGGAGCATCACATGCTTGTAACATTCTTATTTATCCGCAGTTGTGAAAGGGTGCCAATACTTTTGTCCAGCCCATTTTTGGAGGTTTGTGTGACATTATGTCGAATTTGCTTTCTTTCCTCCCTTTTTTTGTTTTGTCCCAATACACACAAAGGGAATAAACATGTGTATAGCAAAACATGTGTTAATGCAATACGTTTCGTGAGAAATACATGATTTCCTGGAGAAATATCAAGGGTGCCAACAATTTCGGCCATGACTGTACATGTTCCCTGAAACATAGCAAACCTTTACAGTTGAATTAGGTTCCACTTTAATGCCTTTAACCTATATTTCTACACTACATCCTTTTAGATTGTAAGCTTGTACAAGTAGGGCTCTCTTTCCTATTGCATTTTATGTTTGCTATACTGTATGCATTTGTCTTTGTAAATGTCTATATATTTGGTTTTGTTTATTACTTCCCCTTCCCCTACTCTTGTATTAAATACATTGTATAGGACCATAGCAGATGATTGTACTATATCAATCAATACAAATAAATAAGCCCAAGGTATAACTTACATTAATAATTTACTTTTTCTACAATTTAAACTTGTCATTTGTTTTGACATAAGGGCTCTTGTAGGTAAGTACCTAAGTAATAGAGGACATAATTATATTTGCTCAATAATTGTAAGGATTATACATTAAGTATTCCTAAATTAGTATGAATACATTTCATAAAATATATTTTTTTCAGTGCCCAAAAGCTTTTATTTAAAGGATAAAAATACATTTTGTAGCTGTGTCCAGATCTGCTCAATCAGTTCCAGTCCTGTGCACTCCCCGAGTACACTGAACACATTTATCTGCTTGTGGCAAGGGCATCGCCAGCAGATTAAAGATTGCCTAAAACAGACAGACAAAGATCAAGTATAGTTTAATGCTGTCACACACATCTCAGTAAAATGTGATAAGAAAATTTTACTTTCCTAAAATGATACATATCTCAATTTTATTTTATCTTCCTTCTTTATAAAATATATAAAATAGACTTCCTAATTAAAAAAAAAAAAAAAATGCATTTTAGCCACAGCAGTGCAGCATTGAGTGTAAGTGTAAACTGGGTATTTTTGGCATGTAAAGGGGTACCTGTTTAATCCAGGGTAGGTTTTAAGTTAAAGGAATACTTACCTTATTACTCCTGCACCACACTGTATGATCCATTCCATGAAGCCACCATTCTTTGCCAGTCTATGTGGTCGCAGCCTCTCTGATGTAATCACATACAATTACATACATTGCAGGAGCAATGGTCTCACATTGTACATGAGCATGTTCGCCCACTTACCTGGAGTAGAGAAGAGCAAAGGAGAGTACCAGCTTTTATGGTAGCAATACGGATTTAGCTAGGTAATTCTGTACTTGAAACCTGCCCTAGACTAAAGCAATGTACAGAGATATTAAACATGGTAGTAACATAAACTCATGCATACACAAACACACTCAGGTTGAACTGAATGGAGTGGTGTCTTTATACAACCTGGCCAGCTGTGTAACTGTGTATGTAACAGTCTACAACACCTTAGTTTAACAGAAAATATGGCATTGTGATGAATAGCTTGTTTATAAAATATGAAAAGAGAGTGTGAAGTAAGGCTGAAACAGATTATGAATAGGTTCAACTTCAACACAACATTAAGTAAAACATTGTACATTTTGGGTGTGACTATACAATGTATTTATTATAGATACTTGTATAACACCAACAATTTGCACAGTGCTTTACACACACACACACACACACACACACACATATATATACAGTCATGGCCGAAATTGTTGGCACCCTTGATATTTTTCCTGAAAATCAAGTATTTCACACAAAAAAGGTATTGCATTAACACATGTTTTGCTATACACATGTTTATTCCCTTTGTATGTATTGGAACAAATATAAAACAGAGGCAGAAAAGCAAATATGACATAATGTCACACAAAACCCCAAAAATGGGCTGGACAAAAGTATTGGCACCCTTAACTTAATATTTGGTTGCACACCCTTTGGAAAACATAACTGAAATCAGTCGCTTCCTATAACCATCAATAAGCTTCTGACACCTCTCACCCGGAATTTTGGACCACTCTTCCTTTGCAAACAGCTCCAGGTCTCTCTTATTGGAAGGACACCTTTTCCCAACAGCAATTTTAAGATCTCTCCACAGGTGTTCAATGGGATTTAGATCTGGGCTCATTGCTGGCCACTTCAGAACTCTCCAGCGCTTCTTTGCCATCCATTTCTGAGTGCTTTTTGACGTATGTTTGGGGTCATTGTCCTGCTGGAAGACCCAGGATCTTGGACGCAAACCCAGCTTTCTGACACTGGGCCCTACAGTGCGACCCAAAATCCTTTGGTAATCCTCAGATTTCATGATGCCTTGCACACAGTCAAGGCACCCAGTGCCAGAGGCAGCAAAACAACCCCAAAACATCATTGAACCTCCACCATATTTTACCGTAGGTACTGTGTTTTGTTCTTTGTAGGCCTCATTCCGTTTTCGGTAAACAGTAGAATGATGTGCTTTACCGAAAAGCTCTATCTTGGTCTCATCTGTCCACAAGACGTTTTCCCAGAAGGCTTTTGGCTTACTCAAGTACATTTTGGCAAACTGTAGTCTTGCTTTTTTATGTCTCTGTGTCAGCAGTGGGGTCCTCCTGGGTCTCCTGCCATAGCGTTTCATTTCATTTAAATGTCGACGGATAGTTCGCGCTGACACTGATGCTCCCTGAGCCTGCAGGACAGCTTGAATGTCTTTGGAACATGTTTGGGGCTGCTTATCCACCATCCGGACTATTCTGCGTTGCAATCTTTCATCAATTTTCCTCATCCGTCCACGACCAGGGAGATTAGCTACAGTGCCATGGGTTGCAAACTTCTTGATAATGTTGCGCACTGTGGACAAAGGCAAATCTAGTTCTCTGGAGATGGACTTGTAACCTTGAGATTGTTGATATTTTGCCACAATTTTGGTTCTCAGGTCCTCAGACAGTTCTCGTCTCCTCTTTCTGTTGTCCATGCTTAGTGTGGCACAGACAGACACACAATGCAAAGGTTAAGTGAACGTCTCTCCTTTTTATCTGCTTTCAGGTGTGATTTCTATATTGCCCACACCTGTTACTTGCCCCAGGTGAGTTTACAGGAGCATCACATGCTTGTAACATTCTTATTTATCCGCAGTTGTGAAAGGGTGCCAATACTTTTGTCCAGCCCATTTTTGGAGGTTTGTGTGACATTATGTCGAATTTGCTTTCTTTCCTCCCTTTTTTTGTTTTGTCCCAATACACACAAAGGGAATAAACATGTGTATAGCAAAACATGTGTTAATGCAATACGTTTCGTGAGAAATACATGATTTCCTGGAGAAATATCAAGGGTGCCAACAATTTCGGCCATGACTGTATATACATATGCACACACAGTAAGTATACTAGGGCCAATTTAAAAATCAGCCAATTAAGCCTATCAGCATGTCTTTGGAGTATGGGAGGAAACACACAGAGGCACAGGGAGAACATGCAAACTCCATGCAGGTAGTGCCATGGCTGGGAATAAAACCAGTGACCTAGTGCTGCTATGCAGAAGTGCTAACCACTTAGCCACTGTGCTGCCCACAGTTTGGCTTATTGTAGGACAACTTTGAATATCAATTGAATAAACTGTCAGACAGTATTCAGCCAACCTATTATCAACTTTGTTTCTTAAGGTAATTTATATGAAAATAATTTCTGAAGTTCTTATTTAGTGCTTTCACAGTTCCTCTTGATTTTTTTTGTAAGTGAAAAAATAGTAACAGACCAGTTTTATGACATCTCCTCTTTAAATCCCTTTTTATTTACTCAGCAAACATAAAACAAGCGATTATAATAGAAAGTCATTTTCTTCCATTTTATTTCTATTTTGAATGTTTTTAAGTAATTTGCGGTATGCTATTGAACCTTTTCACTCTAAGGCTGACCATTTCATCACTCAGCTGAAAGAAAATGATTAGAGATTAAAGTTTAAATGTAAATTAAGGTGTTTTATAGATGAAATATGAAGCTTAATGGCTTTTTTTTTATCTGTGACGCCCAACACAATTATACCTTAGTTGTCTCATCATGTACATGCAGAAAATAGCAAAATCAGAACAAAACACATTCACTGAATCGGTGGGGAAGCTAATTGCAAGCCAAGGAGATAATCTGTGGCCATTATAGTCTAGTAATAAGGGTCTATTTTTCAACTTGCTTTTTGAATTTAGAATTCTATAAAGAAATCCAAAGAAAGATATTTGTATACCCCACCTTTTCACACTGATCCTCATGCCTCATTTTTTTCTTATTAAGTATTTACTGATAAATGCTAAGTGATTTTTATTTTTGATTTTCTTATAAAAAGGAACTTTATGTAAACTTCCCAGTAGACAGAACACATTGAGGTTTGTTAGTTGTACGTCTGGTTTAATTTTCCATCAAATATGAGGGGCGTTCAAGTCAAATTGGGACTTTTAATTTACCGGTAAAAAAGGGACGCTAGCGTGGCAGTACTACACACAGTAGTAAGTGGCAAGTGTGTCCTATTACTGATAGGTGTCACAGGCTAGTCCAGAGAGTGGCAGACAACAGTGTTAGTGCATGCAAGGAACAGCATGTGGTGATGAAGTTTCTTGTGAACGAAGACGTAAAACCCAGATATATCTACAGAAGACTTCAAGCACAGTACAGTGATGAGCCTTTCAGCCACAGTAAGACATTTGAATAGTGTAAACATTTCAAAGATGGCCGTACATCTGTCAGTGATGATCTCGGATGTGGTGGTTCCCAACCCTCAACAGTCATTCCTGTGAACATTCAGAGCATGGAATGTCTGATCCTGGCTAATCGGTGCCAAACTTGTCATGAAATTGCACAAGAGACAAATCTTTCTGTGGGAACAGTGAACACAATCATGAGGAAGTGAAGGCTAGTTCAGGTGTACTGACAAGTCTTTCTATGCCAAAGCTTTCCAGGCATTAGTTAAATGCTGAGATAAGTGTATAAATGTAACAGGGAGTATGTTGAAAAATAAATGCAGTTTCCACTCCTTGAAATTTGTTCTGATATAAACTCAAAAGTCATGGGTGGACTTGAACTCCCCACATATATTATTTACAATAATGACTCTTTTAAATAAGACTCTTTTAAATGGGGCACATTTATCAATTCTGTCACAAAGCTACATAATGCTGAGCAGAAGCAGTGAGGCAAATTTGAGACACAACCCTAATTCCCAAAAAGTTGGGGCACTGTGTAAAATATACATGAAAACAGAATGCAATTATTTGCAAATCTCATAAACAGATATTTAATTCACAGTAGAAAATAGAAAACATATCAAATGTTTAAACCGAGTAAATGTACCATTTTAATAAAAAAATGTGGTACTTTTGAAATTGATGGCAGTAACACATCTCAAAGAAGTTAGGACAGGGCCATGTTTACCACAATGTAGCATCCCCTTTTCTTTTAACAATATTCTGTAAATGTCTTGGAACTGTGGAGAACAAATGCTGAAGTGTTGGGAGAGGAATGTTGTTCCATTCTTGCCTAATATAAGATTCTAACTGCTCAATAGTCCTGGGTCTTTGTCATATTTTTCAATTCATGATTTGCCAAATATTTTTTTGGAATTGGGGTTGTGGATTTGAGACAGCTTTATTATATTTAGGCCTCTTCCTTCATTAATGTTAATGAGCTGCCCTAAAAAAATCACTGTGACCGAATAAAACTTGCCTCTGACTACTTCTTAGCATACATTCACACCTGAGCAGAGCGTAAGCAGAATGTATTCCTGGCACTTTTGAAGTGTATTTTTAAGGCATTTGTGGGGCATTTTACATTTGTTTTTCAGGTGTATTTCAGGCATATTGCAGGAGTTTTATAGAGATTTGTCTTAGTAGGCTGGCCGGCATTACAGGCACAGGGGTTTCAAATACACATAAAAACTGTCACATAAACTTTGCAAACTGACAAGAAGCCTTAATTACATTTACTGTAAATTTATCACTTGAGTTGTCTGATAAATGCATCTCACTGTGTGTTCTTTGACTTCCACTGAAAATAAATAAATAAATAAATAAAACACTTCCTCATAACCTGAAACCAGTTGGTCCAGATAAAGGCCTAAACACAGTAACATAAAATGCTGTCCAATTTGCCCTAACAAGATAAACATTCCTTCCTAAGGTAATTAATCATTTTTTTTATTAGTCAGTCTGAAAATAGATAAGGGAGTGATACAGGTACAGTATTAATAATGCATATTAATGTGAATAAGCCACTTGTTTTGACGTTTTTTTTGGGGGGGTTGCCTCTAAACACCCCTCCATGTTAGCTTTTGTGTCCATACACACATAGGTGTTTACAGGAGTTTAGAGGCAGAAAAAGAAAACATTTGTGTGTTCAAGAGGGGAACATTTTGGAAGAAAAAATGCATGGGCAAACACATGTAATTGTGTGTAAACATGCCCAAGGTGCATTTAGCATTTGAGTGTGACCAGTGACCAGAATAAATTAATATTCTGGTCAATGAAATAAACATTGGAGGACCTAAATGCACCTAAACACGTTTACAAAAATTCAGGGACATTTTGAAGCTGCTCTTTTCTCAGGTGAAAAATGTTTATAAAATCCTCAGTGTGCATAAAACCTCAAAGTCCATTTCTATGAGGGTCTTTTAATTTTTTCTATCGAGGTGAGCAGGGACGGACTGACAACTCATGGGGCCCCCGGGCAATAGGGTATCATGGGGCCCCTGTGTCCTTTCCCAAACTCAAAAAAGCCTATGAAAAAGGTACCAGGGGCATCTCATGGGGCTCCCTACTGACCCTGGGCCATCGGGCAGTGCCCGAGTTTCCAAATGGTCAGTCCGCCCCTGGAGGTGAGGTTCCCTCAGAAGGAGATATGGCTATACTATCCATATCCAGAGGGATTCTTAAATTATGTGCTAAACAAATTTCAGATATGATCTTATCTCTATCTCCAAATGCCTCTATCTGATATAATCCTACTTAAGGGGAATTTTCTAATTTGCAGGAAGGTCATCACTGGGTACAGTATGGTGTCAAATATGTCCATCATCTCTATGAGATCGGTAAGATTAAATCTACACAACTGCAGGCAGAATGGGGCATACCTGGTTCATGGTATTTTCACTATGCTTAACTGCTTGTCCATCGCCCTATAGTAGAACAGGGCTGCGTAAAATCATATATATACAGTGGGGATCGAAAGTTTGGGCACCCCAGCTAAAAATTTGTATTAATGTGCATAAAGAAGCCAAGGAAAGATGGAAGAATCTCCAAAAGGCATCAAATTACAGATTAGACATTCTTATAATATGTCAACAAAAGTTAGATTTTATTTCCATCATTTACACTTTCAAAATAACAGAAAACAAAAAAATGGCGTCTGCAAAAGTTTGGGCACCCTGCAGAGTTAATATCTTGTTCTGCCCCCTTTGGCAAGTATCACAGCTTGTAAATGCTTTTTGTAGCCAGCGAAGAGCCTTTCAATTCTTGTTTGAGGTATCTTTGCCCATTCTTCCTTACAAAAGTCTTCCAGTTCTTTGAGATTTCTGGGCTGTCTGTCACGCACTGCTCTTTTAAGGTCTATCCATAGATTTTCAATTATGTTGAGGTCAGGAGATTGTGAAGGCCATGGCAAAACCTTCAGTTTACACCTCTTGATGTAATCCCCTGTGGATTTTGAGGTGTGTTTAGGATCATTATCCATTTGTAGAAGCCATCCTCTCTTTAACTTCAGCTTTTTCACAGATGGCATCAAGTTACCATCCAAAATTTGCTGAAATTTTATTGAATCCATTTTTCCTTCTACTCGTGAGATGTTCCCTGTGCCACTGGCTGCAACACAACCCCAAAGCATGATTGATCCAACCCCATGCTTAACAGTTGGACAGACGTTCTTTTCATTAAATTCTGTGCCCCTTCTTCCTCAAACGTACCTTTGCTCATTCCGGCCAAAAAGTTCAATTTTAACCTCATCGGTCCACAGAACTTGTTTCCAAAATTCATCAGGCTTGTCTATATGTTCATTTGCAAAGTTCAAACGATGATTTTTGTGGTGAGGATGTAGAAGAGGTTTTCTTCTGATGACTCTTCCATGAAGACCATATTTGTACAAGTATCTCTTTATAGTGGAATAGTGTACCACAACTCCAGTGTCTGCCAGATCTTTCTGGAGGAATCGTGCAGTCAAATGTGGGTTTTGAATTGTTTTTCTCACAATCCTGCGAGATGTTCTGTCTGATATTTTTCTTGGTCTTCCAGATCTTGCTTTAACTTCCACTGTTCCTGATGACTGCCATTTCTTAATTACATTCCAAACAGAGGATATTGACATCTGAAAATGCTTTGCTATCTTCTTATAGCCTTCTCCAGCTTTGTGAGCGTCAACTATTTTCAGTTTCAGTTTTCTAGACAACTGTTTAGAAGAACCCATGGTGCTGATTGTTGGGGCAAGGTCAGATGAGTCTGGGCATTTAAAACCTTTGAGATTGACATCACCTGGTCTTTCCAGACGATGATTGAGAACAATCCATGACACTGGCAGGTCTCAGCTTTGCAAAGGGGGCAGTGCATGCTATAAATTCTGCAGGGTGCCCAAACTTTTGCAGACACCATTTTTTTGTTTTCTGTTATTTTGAAAGTGTAAATGATGGAAATAAAATCTAACTTTTGTTGACATAT
The DNA here is from genome assembly GCF_062004578.1 of Staurois parvus. NCBI lineage: Eukaryota > Metazoa > Chordata > Amphibia > Anura > Ranidae > Staurois > Staurois parvus. The sequence goes on along the minus strand of NW_028317855.1, from coordinate 8,943,019 downwards.
TATAAGAATGTCTAATCTGTAATTTGATGCCTTTTGGAGATTTTTCCATCTCTCCTTGGCTTCTTTATGCACATTAATACAAATTTTTAGCTGGGGTGCCCAAACTTTCGATCCCCACTGTATATATATATATATATATATATATATATATATATAAAGATATATATATATATATATATATATATATATATATATATATATATATATATATATATATGTGATTTGCATTTCCGGGTGGGGGGTGCGTTCAATCGCTGGGTGCCAGCGGCTAGGGATATCAATCACCGGGTCCCGGCTGGAGATTCCCTGCCAATACCCGATGGGTAAACAACACAGGTCTCTTCCTGCCAGAGAAATATTGAGCAGCATGTCTCTGTAGTAAAACAGCACGCACAGCAAAACACAGCACAGCACAGCACAGCACACAGTTATTATTATTATTATTATTATTATTATGCAGGATTTATATATCTCTAACAGTTTACTCAGCGCTTTACAATATAAAGGGAGACAATACAGCAACGATACAGTGCAATACATGAAGGTTAGGATAGCTTGGGGTAGAGAGTTCCAGAGGATGGGGGAGGCTCTGGAAAAGTCCTGGAGACAAGCTTAGGAGGAGGAGACAAGGGAGCTAGAGAGCAGGAGGTTGTAAGAGGAGCAGAGAGGACAGTTTGGGTGATATTTGGAGACTAGATTGGTGATGTAATTTGGGGAAGAGTTACAAATGGCTTTATATGTTATTGTTAATGTTTTGAATTTTATTAGTTGGGTAATGCTAAGCCAGTGGAGGGATTGGCAGAGATGGAAGGCAGATATTCTTATTATTATACAGATATGGAATGGTTAGTAAGGTGGATGAGTCTGGCAGCAGCATTCATGATAGACTGAAGAGGGGATAGCCTGCAATTAGGTAGGCCAATGAGGAGGGAGTTACAATAGTCAAGGCGAGATATAATAAGGGAGTGAATAAGTTGCTTAGTGGTTTCAGAGGTTAAGAACGGCATATCTTGGAGATGTTGTGGAGGTGAAGTCTACAAGATTTGGACAGTGATTGGATTTGGGGCTGAAAGGACAGATGTGAGTCTAGGATTACACCTAGTACCCTGGCATGAGGGGAGGGACTGATGGTTGTATTATTGATCTTGATGGAGATGTCAGGGGAGGGGGCACGGGCTGGAGGGAATAGTATGTGCTCTGTTTTGCAAAGATTTAGTTTGAGGAAGTGAAGTGACATCCATGCTGATATGTTACTTGGTAGGTTAGTAATGTAAGAGAAGACTGAAGGGGTCAGGTGAGGAGTAGAAACATAGATTTGTGTGTCATCAGCATAGAGATGGCCCTTAAAGCCATGGGAGTTTATCAAGTGACCAAGGGAGGAGGTGTAGATGGAGAAGAGAAGGGGTCCAAGGACAGAACCTTGAGGGACTCCTACAGAAAGAGGAAGTGGAGAGGAGGAGACAGAGTTATAGGTAACGCTGAAGGAGTGCTGCGATAGGTAGTAGGAGAACCAGGAGAGAGCAAAGTCTCAGAGGCCAACCGAGGCAGTTAACCCTTTGATTGCACAAAAGTTAACCTCTTCCTGCCTACTGTCATTAGTACAGTGTCAGTGCTTTTATTAGTACAGATCACTAGTGTCATTGGGGATGTCAGTTCCCACCCAGTGTCAGAATGCCCGCAGCAATCCCACTAGCTGATCGCTGCCATTACTAGTACAAAAAACAAAATTCTAGCATATATACCATCTTTTGTAGACACTATAATTTTCACATAAACCAAATAATTTACACTTATTGGAATTTTTTTTTTAGCAAAGACATGTAGCAGAATACATTTGGCCCTAAATTTATGTAGAAATTTGATTTTTAAAATTTTGTTATTGGATATGTTTTATAGCAAAAAGTCAAAAATATTGGGTTTTTTTGCAAAATCGTTGGTCTTTTTTTTGTTTATAGCACAAAAAATAAACACAGAGGTGATCAAATACCACCGAAAGAAAGCTCTATTTGTGGGAAAAAAAGGACATATATTTCCTTTATGCATAGCATTGCATGACCACACAATTGTCAGTTAAAGTAATACAGCGGTAAAAAATGGCCTGGTCTGGAAGGGTGGTAAATCCTCTGAAGTGGTTAAACATGCTATGTTGAGTCAGTATGGCCCAGGAGAAGTGACTTTCACTAATAATAAATTGGAAACACTTCTGTTACAGCCAGACTATAAAGAACTGGTATCTAATTATTACTCGGCATAGACTCTAATTGATAGTAGGCAATGCATCGGGCCTGTGAGAAGAAGTTTACTATTGAATCTGAATAAACGGAAAAATATGGCTAGACGTTCTTCATACGTATGTGGGTGTGGTTATTTCTTCCAGGAACAAAATTATACAGCCATGTTATTTACATCAATGTATTCTACCCCACAGAGGCTATTTAAAATGTGGAAATGGGATACTGCAACCTGTCATAAGTATCAGGTTAATACAGGATCCTTTTTGTATATGGTACAGGAATGCCTCAAAGTTAGGCATCTTTGGTCTAAAGTCATGGAGTTTATAGCTGATGCATTTGATCTGCCAAATGTGTGTAGTACTCTGGTATACCTTTTGAGGGTGTTTGAGAAATTATGGATAACGCTACTAAGCTTTTATTGAGGCTTCTGTTCTTTTATGTAAGGAAACTGATAGCGTTGAATTTGGTACATACTGACATTCTTGGCCTAGTGGCAAGAAATTGGTTGATTTGGATATTCTGTTATATGAGATGACATATAAGGTTAGGGGATACTCCCAAAAAATTAGAAAAATATGGTACAGGATGATGGATCACCAGACACAATGGCAGAAAGTCTATAGGGAAATAATGTTTTGTTTCATGTAAAACCCTTGTGCAGGTGGGGGACTCCACATGACCAATATCTCTGCTGAGCTAGGGTAATGCAGGACTATGGCACTGTTTTTTGATGCATGGATTTGGATAGGGTTAGGTACACTCTGAAACGTTTTTGCTTTTTTGTTTTCTGCTTTGTTTTCTTATGGCAATAAGAGTATACAGAAACAGCTATATGTGATGGTGGTAACCTTACTATGCTACATTGCTTGAGACTTTGCTACATTGTTTTTAATCTTCCTTTGGGAATTGTTTGGTTTGGATGTTGGTATTGAATTGTAACCCTGCTATGCATTGTCTACTGTATGTGCTGGAATATGCCAACCGTATATTGTTTACTGTACAATGCTTGCATATGGCAATAAAAACTGTTTTAAAATTCTACTTCACCTACAGTTCAGCCAAACGTTCACCACAATCCAACTTCCTGCAAGATACTCCTCATTGATTTGCACACTTTCACAGTATGGGGTGTTGTAGGGTTATTTTTTTTATGAAAACAGACAAAAATTAGTGGCATACCGAAATGTAAATTCTGGTGCCAAAACTGATACTGAAAATTCAGAATGCACGTGGCCGAAAACCAAAACGTTTGTTTATGCGGAGTGGGGAGACTCAGATATTTTTAAAATTTCTTTTAACTTTCTATTGTATTTACTGTATATTTTTATTTATTTTTAACTTATGATTTTATTGCTAACACATAGGGGACCTATAGTCCCCTATGTGATAGCATATGAGTGACAGGTCCTCCTTGTAGGGGGGAGAGGGTGGGGGGGCAGGAGAGGAACAGTGTATACAGTGAGGGATTAGTGTATACACTCTGGCTCCCTCACTGGCTGCCCCAATATGTCACTGCCGGTTTTTAAATGTAATCACTGGCTTTTTTTTCCCTTCACTATAGCTTCAAGAATGAGCTGTCATTTTCTCCTTTGCTAAGGGAAACTAAGGGGGTGGGGGTCACCCAGTGACATTACCCAGTGACCCCGCCCCTTAGTTTCCTTAGCGGAGGAGAGAATGACAGCTCATTCTTGGAGCTATAGTGCAGGGATAAAAAAAAGGCTGTAATTACATTTAAAAACCAGCAGTGACATTTAGTGGTATCTCACTATATACACTGCTCCTCTCCCCCCCCCTTTCCCCCATATGCAGTACACACAGCCCCCTATCGGCACCTGTAACGGCTACAATTTTCATACCGGCAAAATGACGATAGGGCTATTTTCGGCCGATATGTTTTGGCTGCCGAAATTTTGGTGCATCCCTAGCAAAAATGTTTCCTTTTGAGTTCACACGAAGTACTGGCAGTTAGCAAATACAGTACACTATCTATGATGAATGATGATGGTTACATGAAGGCAGTGAGTGAAAACAACCCTCAATATACTGTCGCTTATGATGGCTCTTAGCACCTAGCTCTAGTGCACTCACAATTAAGTGGCTGCTTTATTTCTGCAGTACTTTTATTGGGGTCACCAGGGGTGAAAATGCAGACAGAGACCGCCAAAATGTTTCATTTTCTTTATAAATTGGATTTATGCAATCTGGCTTAAGCTTTGGTTTGGAAGTCAGCTTGGACACTATTCCAGAGGACTGATAAACAAAGAGAACCTATTTGTAGTTCATAGCGTAGATACGACACATGCCATGCATGCCAGGAAAGGATGTTGTGATGAGAATTCAAACACTTGTATAGGATGGAAAGTATGAACATAGTCCTGTGCTTTAGTTACTAAATCACATATGTTTTTTATTGGTTTACATAGCATCAATATATTAAACTGTCCACTCATTTAACAATCTAATTGTGCAATCTCTGTACAATTTCCGTTTAATATTCCAACAACCATTTAGTGTGACAGCCTATCTAAAGAAAGCTGTTGGCAGATCTAAATATAACAGTTCAATCAAATTTTAGTTTGTTCGGCCAGCTTACAATTTACCATAAGATATATTTTTATATTTTAGATGACAATCCTTCCAATTAGCAGATGTCAATGAATGCACAACAACCCAAAAAAGCTTTCTCTGTGAATAAATAGAAAATAGCGGGTGAACTCTGTGAATAAAGTAATCTCATGGCATAGAAAAAATACAATAGATCTGGTTATCCCTGCCACTTACAGTAACTTCTAGGAACCTTTAGTAAAGCGTACAGTTATTGAAGATTTATATAGCGCTAACAGTTTGGCAGTGCTTTACGATATAAAGGGGGGCAGTACAATTACAATCTATTTTAATATAGAAGGAATAGGAGGGCCATGCTCATGGAGCTTGCAATCTAAAGGGAGGGGGAGATGTCACAAACGGTAATAGCTGATGGAGATGGTTCAAGTACAGTTTTTAGGTATAGGTGGGGTAGGCCCTTCTGTTTGGAGGAGATACAGAAAGACATTCTAAGGCAGGCCATAGACGGGCCATTTATCGGCTGAATTTTTGGCCGATAAACGAAAAATCGGTCGGCCCCGTTGCCGATGCTGCCACCAATGTCCACGGAAAATGGCCGTTTTTTGTGGATTTTGCAGCATGACCGATAAAAATAAATGAGATCCGCGAAAAACTGCCGACAGGCTGGCCCCACTAACGGCGTGAATATCGGACGATTTTTCGTGCGGACAAAAATTCTGCTGATAAACGACCCGTCTTTGGCCTGCATAAGATGGCCAGATTTTACATAAACGTCTGGCAGTTCAGAAATTCCTATAGACAAATTTTGTAATACAAGCATCTGTCTTAACAATAAGTTAAATTTGTATCCAGTTAGTTAGCCTACACACTGTATACCCAGTAATCCTAAAGGAGACTGCACAATCAGATTGTAATGTGTGGGGCCAGCTTTTAAAATGGAACTAAACTCCATAAACAGAAATACTCACATCCTCATTCCAGCGATGTGGCAGTTAAATCTCTTACTGGCCCCTGTCATCCTCTCCCCAGCTACTTTTGGGTGCCGAGGTTTCAGCCTCCTGCGCAAGGAAGTCTGTCATTCTGGCACAGCCGGATTGTGCTGAAGTGTGCTGGAAATGCATGCACAGCTCAGTGTACATTCAATAGAAGACTGCGAGCAGGCAAGTAAGTGTTTGTAATTGCAGAAGAGACATGTCTCTTCTGCAGAAATAAGCTGCCTGCTCACAGTATTTTACTGGTTCAGTTTAGTTCTGCTTTAAGAGCACTTTAACCACTTGCCTACTGGGCACTTTCACTCTCTTCCTGCCCAGGCCAATTTTCAGCTTTCAGTGCTGTCACACTTTGAATAACGTACAGTCATGCAACACTGTACCCAGATGATTTTTTTTTTTTTCATTTTTTTGAGACATATAGAACTTTCTTTTGGGGGTATTTACTAACCACTGGGTTTTTTAATTTTTTTTCTAAACAAATAAAAAAAAGACCACAAATTTCGAAAAAAAAAAATAATTTTCATTATAAAATTTTGCAAACAGATAATTTTTAGCTTTCATTGATGTGCGCTGATGAGGCTTCACTGATGAGCACTGATTGACTGCACTTATGGGTACTGATGAGGCTGCACTGATAGACAGCACTGATGGACACTGATAGGCTGCACTTATGGGCACTGATAGGCAGCATTGAAGGTCACTGATAGGCAGCACTGATGGGCACTGACTGGCAGCACTGATGGACACTGACTGGCAGCTGATAACCGGCAACTGTATTTACTTCGTGATCAGCTGTGTCATTGGACACAGTTGATCACATGGTAAAAGGACACTGTGTTTGGCCCTTTACCATGTCATGTGAGCAGCTGTGTCCAAAGGACACAGCGATCACTGAGTTCACCGGGTGTGTGCCCCGTGGTTCTGGAGGATGTTATGAAGCCCTCCCAGAACTAGATGACCACACTCTAGCCATCATTCAGCTATAGCCCGGTTGGCAAGTGGTTAAAGAGAAGACTGAACCAGCCACTCTAGTTCATGTCCTCATAGAAGCTTAAAATCTTATCATAGTTATAAGTTACACAGATAAATCCACAAGGACTGGTTTGCGCACAAACTCTCTTGTACTTTTAGCACTGTGAAGGCCCTTTCACACAGGGCGTAGTCTGTTAAGATCAGCGGGGGAGCTGTGAACTGTTCCCTTGCTGATCAAAAGCAGAGTAGGCGGATGACAGTCCATGTTCGCTCAGGTTATGCAAAGCAGATACGTAGAGCCCACTCTGCTGTCCGTTTACACCCAACTGCCCTCCAATCCGATCCCCGTATAGGATTTTGTAGTGGACCAAATCAGATTGGAGGTAGGCTGGTGTAAATGGACACAAATCTGTTCACATCCGCTAGTCCATAGGTGTAAAAGCAGAGTCTGATTGGACCCTTTGTGTGAAAGAGGCCTAACCCAGTGAAAGAGAAAAAGTCTCTTTATTTTCTTTTATATATCGAAACAAATAGGTTTTATTAACATTTTCTTGTTAACTATTACCTGTTAATAGTGTGCTGTGCATTGTTTACACATTCAAAAAAACTTTGTTATTGTTGAAAATAATTCAAGTTAAATGTTTTGCTTGCATGAATGGCTAATGTTCGCATGCTCTGTCATTGATTTAGTAGTACAGGAAAATGTATTGCTACTAGCATATCGTATCATATGCATACTGCCCCTTGGGACTGTTTGATAAGCCAGCATTTAATCTTAAAACATAACATATAATGCTATGTGTCATTTTTTCTTCTTTTGTTTGCACTGTGTGACATAGACTTATTATAACAATTTATCTTATAACTGGCATGCTTCATGCCTTTTACAGTTGTGTAAGATATGTTACTGTCTTATAAATAAGCGATAATAATAAAGAGTGATACTAACTTGAGGCTAAGCTAACATAATCCTTGGAGATCTGCCAAATGTCACTCACTGAAATTGCATCTCATTATAAGCCAGTCTCATTCATTCACCATATGACTTGTAACCCATGGTCTTGACCCTTTCACTGATAGAGAAAGCTTAGGATGTGCTTGAAAGACATAGAAAACTAGTGCTGAAGTGACTAGTGAAGAGATCAGCTAAAGATATGATATACCCTAATTACCCTATGATGACATGCCACATACATATTCTTTTAGAAGTTATTTCCAGTGATATACAGTTCTTGTTAATTGAAGCTTCCCATATGCTCCTAAAATTGCTTTTCCTGAAACTTTTTGCTGCCACTATTTTATAGCCGTTTACAGGTCACTTACCTTCTGTTACTGCCTAGAGGGTCTGAGGAAGAAGAGCAAATTATGCAATACTCCCTGTTACCACCAGTCTAGGGAACACTGTTAACCGGAGGCAATAAGAGTTTCCTGCCAAACCTATTGAGCAGCTGTTCCCTGGATTAATTAAGTTGTGTTTTGTTAATAAACACAGCTTGTGCATAAAGATAGCAATGTTGCATGTCAACATTCAGCTGACCTTGTCTTTATGGTCAATTTTAGCTTCTGAAAGGCAAACAGATTAACCTACATATGGTATTGCATGGTGACATCATATATCATGATTTACATATATTTATTTGTTTAGTATTACATTTCTCACTTGTATTTGTACCACGCACACTCTCTTTTTTTTTGTAATAAAAAGAATTAAGTAAATAGAGGTATGGCACTACAGAAAAAATCCTCTGTATTATGCATGAACAATCCCTGTCAAGTGCACAGTGTTACACTACGAGTTTAATCTCCATTCTGGTGTACACAGCATTACAGTCCAAGTTTTATCCCCACTCTGGTGTGCACAGTGTTCCTGTTTAGAGTACAGTACATTTGCATTACTTACTCTCTGCACCTATTGGACAGTCCTTCCAACAAGAATCAATTCAGTACTAACGGTTAGAATGAAATGTAACAATGACTTTAAGGTTTATTCCTTAACATTTTACCTGACTGTATAGTCTCTTCACACTCCCTTTTAGATTTACCATCAAGAATGTAGTGGAAAAAACTACCGAAACAACACTCAAATTATATCAAATGGGCCATTGTTTTGGAAAATATTGGCAAATTTAAAGGAGATTGTGCAAGTAGGTTTTAATATGTATGGCCAACTCCTGGGTAACTGTTAAGTATTTATTTTAATTGATTCCTTTTTTAAGGTGGAGGAATGGTAGAGAATCAAGTGTTATATCCTTAAAAATAGCCATTGCACCCAAAATTTATATTTAATTGTTGGGCAATTGCTGGAGAGGTAACCACCTGACAAGTTTTTATATCTCTTGAGAACTATGTTGTCTGTGTGAACTTGTTCCCAAACTAGGCACATTAAAGTAGTTACAAATTCCAAATAAGCAGTAAAAGCACTTTAAAAAAGCCTTCACTTACCTCTGTAACCAAAAACATTATGGAGGAAATAACCTACAAAGTTCACAGAAACACTGAATTCACAGCTACTATTAATCTCTATAGAGAATATACCTTGCCAACCTGCTTCTAATGTAAACACACCTCAAGTGCTGTAAAACCAACTGAAACCCAACTTCAGAGTCTCTGTTTTTATCTTTGAGGATGAATTACTTCACAGTATAAGTAACTGGAGAGGCCATGGCTTGAAAATGGTTTGTTTTAAACGTCTTTTACTGCTTGTTCAGAATATGTAAAAACTTGAACGTCCTTTGTCTGAGCACAGGCATAATTTAAGTTAATTTGGCGTCTAGAGAGCAACACAAAAGTGGTAGGAATACCTATAAGTGTTAACACATTTGATACAGGCACATAACTACAGCCATGCCTGCTCATAAAAATACATAGAAAAAAGTGAAAAGTAAAATCAAGCTATCCATGATATCAGTAAGTGGAGTACCCTAAATTGTATAACGTACATGCTACAATCTTTATGAAAAAGCTGTATATATTCTCTTTAAAATTTAAAATCTTTTAGATTTACCAAAACGGTGCAAAGTGAGGACCTACCAGTCATTTCAGTTTTATCGAATCAGATAGACCCTTGCTGTATATACGCTTGTAGTATATAAGGTAAGGTCACCGGATTTGAAACACTTACTGACCATGCCCACTTTTAACCACATTCACACAACTATTCCCCCATTTGTAGCCATCCCCGCAAAATCACCAAAAATCAATATGGCTGGGCAGTGCAAATGAAAGTTAGTTCAACAATTGCTGGGGTGGTGCTTGAAGTCCTCTCTGGAAATATCCCTATTATAGCTATTCAGTAGCACAAGATACTGGAGTACACTTCTAAGATGGCATTTCTAGGATTGTAGAAGACTTAGGACTCCCTTGGGCACACAGTGAATAGTGGGTGTGGAGAGGCTTAAAGGGGAGTGCAGAGATGAAGAATAAGTAACCCAGAGTGCCTCTCAAGCAGAAATTATCCCCTACATCCAATACCATCTGCACCCGCCATGGCAAAAATCACCTCCCATACAAGTTCCCCCTTATTCCTTGAATTGTATTTACTGAACATTTGCATTGCATTTCATCCTCTAGTCCAGTGGTTCTCAACCTGTGGGTCGCGACCCCTTTGGGGGTCGAACGACCCTTTCACAGGGGTCCCCTAAGACCATCAGAAAACACATATTTCCAATGTGTAAAGAGCAGCTACTGTGTAGAAAGCAGCTGCTGTGTTGAAAACAGCTACTCTGTTAAAAGCAGCTACTGTGTTGAAAGCAGCAGTATTGGAGGTAAAACGACACTTCATGAATTATAATTACTGGGTAAATAATTTTATGGTTGGGGGTCATCACAACATGAGGAACTGTATTAAAGGGTCACGACATTAGGAAGGTTGAGAATCACTGCTCTAGTCTATTTTTTTTCTACTAGTATGGAGCTGCTAGTTTCTTTTCTTGCCTGCCTGCTGGCCTATAGCACAGAGCCAAGGAGGAGTATCAGATCACTTCCCTCCACTTTGTGCTACAGATGTGATAGGCAGTGGTTGGGAACAGAAGCCAACTGCATGATTTGTATACAGAAAAAAAATGCAGCTGTATTTGCACAATCCAAAAGTGCTGGCAAAAGACCCTCCCACCCCCTCACAGTTGACAGATCAACTACTGATGATAAGTGTAGTGACATTGACTCAGTCCTATGCTCCTTTCCACCAGCATTTGTTCTATTGTGAAAGTAATACGCTGAGTGGTTTGAGCCCCGCAAGTGACCAAAGAGAATGCCAAAACAGGTCTTCTAGCAATGAGACACACAGGTGGGACGCCAAAGCCAGGAGATTCACTATTCTGCTACACAAAATGCCTCCTCATAATCCAGTAGCCCATTGCCCAGGCCTGTAGATGTTCAAATAAAGCAATTGCCAGGGACAATAATGGGGACATTTGTTTGCCATGGACAGTTACATGAATTTCTAAAAACAATTCAGGACACCAGTAAAGTCATCCATAGAGCCATCATACCTAACATGCAGCCAGTGTATGGATTGACTTCTAAGCTGTAAAGAGTACTGTATAGAGTATATACAACACAACATGCTGGAATGTGATTCCAGAGAAAATTGAATGTTCTCTTTGCTTTGCTTGCTCCGCTTTTGGGCATTGTTTGAGTTAAACATGTGTCTTATCATAAGCAAATCCTTCACAGTCTGACAGTCTTGTGCATGGCCAGCTGTTAAATGACATTATGGAATGACCCAACTGCATAAAGATTTTTGTTTCACCTGGCAAACTTGAATTCTTGTTCTAATCCTGTGAGCATGTGTTGTAACATGAGATGCTGAACTTATCCTTTTACTAACATTAGAGATTGATGGGTTATTGTTAAATATAATTTAACCCAGCTCACAAGATATTTCTCTTGCAGTAGTTCTTCTGTAGTCACTTGTACATTTGTAGGTAAATAAAAACAGAATTTCAGTAATGCAATGGAAAATTCTTTTATGGGAACTTATAATGCAAATTTAACACAAAAAACACCATATACAGTAGTATGTCTATGTTCACACTTGTGCATTTTAGTGCAGTAAAATGCATGGGAAACTGCAAAAAAAAGACACAATGTCAACTGCACTGTTAACCACTTCAAGTCCGGACACTTCCATCCTTTTCTACTCCAGGCCAATTTTCAGTTTTCAGTGCTATCACACTTTGAATGACAATTGCACAGTCATGCAACACTGTACCCATATGATTTTTTTTAGTATTTTTTTGAGACAGATAAAACTTTATTTTGGTGGTATTTATTCACAACTGGGATTTTTATTTTTTTGCTTTATAAAGGAAAAAGTCCAAAGATTTTGAAAAAAAAGTGTTTTTCTTATAAAACTTTGCAAATAAATAATCTTTCTTCATAAATCTTGGCCTAAATGTATTCATCTATCTTTTTAGTAGAACAAAAAATAACCTACATTTGTTTATAGCCAAAAATTATAATTATAAAAAAAATTATATTTTTTTTAATTATTATTTAGTTTGTTTTTTTTTTTTTTTTAACATTCTGTCACCCTAGCAGTACAGTATCACCATAGTGAAAAGCAATCATTTCTCCTTCTAGAAATACTGTGCGAGCTGTGATTGGTCACAGCTTGTCACATGGTACAAGGTTGTTGTGAATAGCCTTGTACCATGTGACCTCTGTGATCATTCACAGATTTCACAAGCAGTAAGCAATGATGTCAGGAAGTGACATCTTGTTTACTATTATTCATATGATCACTGATTGACCAATCAGTGATCACATGAATCAGGACCTCACACAGAGGTCCCGTACAGCGATCTGTGTTCCACTGTGTCCTCCAGACACCGATCGTGCTGCCGTGCGCTCCCAGGGAGCGTGCACAGGCAGTGGATGCTGGGGAAGTTTAGAAACGTCCACCCGCATCGGCAGAGCTCCCGTCTGGCCGTTTATCGACATGGGCCGAACGGGAAGAGGTTAATTTTCATTAATACGCATTTTCATAATGCATTTTCACTGCTATAGATTATGATGACAGATATATCATCTATTTTGTGTGCAGTTTTACTTGTATTTAACTGCATTAAATACACAAATGTGTGGGAGTGCTATGTAAAATTAGAGTCAATGTTCATGAAAATGTCTAAAAAAAAAAATTCTCTTCCTTTTCTGTCATAGTATACATAATGTCACTAAGCTTCATGTGACTATTCACAGCCAATCATGACTCTATAATAAATCAGGGGACATCCCTGTTTTAGTTCTCAGAAACGCAATGAGCATGCCTAGTTCAAATAAAAAAGTATTATCACTTTTCATGAGTGTTTATATTATATGTTTTTGCTAATATGAAATTAATCATTTTAGCAAGTATAAAACTTGGTGTGACGTGTGTGTGTAAACGACAAGTCTACTTAAATGATAAATCCAAATGGACATGTACGAGATTATTTAAAAAGACATTGCAGAGTGTCACAAAAGTGTGTAAATTTAAGTAATCTACAGGAACCCGTCGTGGTTTTTGCATAAAAAATGATTAACCAGTGCTACGGATTGCTCCACCTTGCACATTGCTCATTACCTTCATAATAATTCATTAAAACTGATGCTTAGGGATGCTGAGAATACAGACTTGTCTGTGTTATCATTTTATGTTTGTGTCAAACAGTTTCCCCTTGCCTTAAATCTATTTTAGAATTTGTAGGTCAGATATCAGTTAGATGTCATGAGTAATTTTAGCTGTGACTTACAGACACAGTACAAAGTAGTTGATCGTAGATTTTGGAGTGCTTAAGGGCAGTCTGTATTAGTCACCGCTCACCACCTGTCATCCAGTAAATCTGTGTTTAGTTATTTGTATCATGTTTCTGCCTTTGACAGAAGCTACAGACACAATATTATTTCACATTTATAATTTATTACTACCAGCTATAATTAAACAACTTTACATTTTGTGTTTTTATCACTAGTACTTACATATTGAAGCTGATGTTTTCTATGTGATATATTGTTTTTACACCTTTGGTAGTAATTTGCATGTTTTAATGGTATAAGCACTTAGCAAAATAAATGTAAATGGTGTGGAAATGTTCATTTTTGTATATGTTATACTGATCAATTGCTTTCAATATTTGAAATCGTTTAGTGATGCTGTAATCACTTGTACTTGGAGAGTAGTTATAACCATAGAGCAGTTCCAGCTTGTAAATTAGTGTTATTTCTCCTGTGAAATTCAATGCATTTTGAGAATAGGAAAGTTATTTGGGCTCATGGATCATCTCTAAAATGTATTGGGGTTGATTTACTAAAGATAAATTTACTGTGCACTGCAAGTGCAGATGCTTTAGATCCGAGGGGAAGCTCTGAAATGAGGCAAAGCTCTACTGATTTCTTTCATCCAATCATCTGCAAGCAAAAATTAAATCTTTTTTATTCTCCTTGAATGTTCCTCTCAGATCTAGAGCAACTGCACTTTCAGTGCACTTCCAAGTGCACTTGCAGTGCACAGCCTATTTGCCTTTAGTAAATCAACCCCATTGCAACTGAGTTCATTAATAATCACCAAAAATGTAAAATTTTGATATGTAAATGCTAACTTTAAGGCTAGGCTCACACCTATGCAGTTTGTGTTTTGATCCGTTTCTTCAGTGTTTTTTGCGGTGCATTTTGCATTTTTGCACAAGCATTTTTTACATGTTTTTGATGCGTTTTGCATTTTTTTTCTTGCTGCTATGCAGGTTAAACTGCAGCAAAAATGCACTACATACTTTTCTGCAGCGTCTCCATTGAAGTCTATAGAACCAAAAATGCAACTTTTTGCATTCAAAAACGTCCCTGACCCTTTCCAAAAAACATAGGAAATCATGTTAAATGGACTGTAGATCGTTTCTGCAAAACACTGCAGAAAACGCTTAGGTGTGCGGTTGCGGCTGTCGATCACCAGGTTCCAGCCTGTGATTACTCGCCAGCGACTGGTGATTGCCAAAGATCTCCAACGGGAGGGAGAGCTATTAGTAAACAAAACAATTCTCCTCCCTGTCAGCTCCTGCACACTGCTTTGCATGGCTGTGCATAGCACAGCCATGCAAAGCAGTGTGCCTACAGTAAAGCACAGTGTGCCTACAGTAAAGCACACACATACAGAACATAACGTAAAACGACACAGAACAAAGTTAACCCTTTGATCGCCCCAGATGTTAACCCCTTTATGACCAGTGCCATTAATACAGTGTCAGTTCTTTTTCTTAGCAGTACCAGTATATATATATCGACATTTGTAAATTTGTAAATGCTATAACTTTCACGTAAACCAATTAATTTACACGTATTGGATTTTTTTTAGCAAATACATGTAGCAGAATTCATTTTGGCCTAAATTTATGACGAAATTTGATTTTTAAAATATTTTACTGGACATGTTTAATAGCAAAAAGTAAAAAATATTGTTTTTTCTCAAAATTGTCAGTCTTTTTTTTTATAGCACAAAAAATAAAAAACGCACAGGCGTATAATACCACCAAAAAGAAAGCTCTATTTGTGGGGAAAAAAGACAGAAATTTCCTATGGATGCAGTGTTGCATGACCGCGCAATTGTCAGTTAAAGTAACGCAGCGCCTTACGCAAAAATGGCCTGGTCCCTGGGGGGGGGGGGGGATTCTCTGGAGGGGAAGTGGTTAAAAGACATCTGTGGCAAATGTTATGTGCACAACCATGCATGTTCAAGACTTTTAACTATGCACGTTTATGTGAATAAAATTGGAAGAAGGGCATTCACCTCCCCAGCACTGTCTAGCACTGAAAAATGCTTTTTCTTTTGCTTTTACTTACCTTTTTGGTTTCCACTTCCTGGCTTCCATGAAAGCAGTGGTGAAGTAGCCCCAGTCACTCAGATGCCCCCTGGGAAGGCAACATCACCATTGCCTTCAGAGATATCTAGTACCTAAACTGTGAGATCTCGCATCATTTTGCAGTAATTCGATACTGTGTGCGTGCAAGACAAGTGCCTAATCTTGTGCATGTGCCATACAAAATTATACTCATACAAATTACAGTACACTAGGAGAATGGTATCAGTAATGAAAAGCATTGAAATAGCTTTGGCTTTTTGTAAGCAACCAAAAAATAAAGAACACAATATAAAAGTGGCAACGTTTTAATTTTACTCATCTGTACGGAGGTTCCCAAACTTAAAACTAGGTTTTGTTAAAACAGGCTACGGATAGCATGAGCCGTGATGTTAAAGGTGTATCAGTGTGTCATTAATTTGTTCACGTTCATAATGATCTTAGCCTCCTTCAATATTAATAGAGTTTAATATGCTGTTGACAGTATGACTTCAAGGACACCCTTGATGTTCACCAGCTAATAAGAAACTGCTGGTCAAAGGCTATTTTTTATATGCTGAGGATGAGAAAAAGTAACATAAACAGAACCAAAAGAAGTATTCTGCTGCTATTCTATATTTCTATTCTTGCCTAATAAATAAACCAAATGTGCACATTAAGACTCAGAAGTGAAGTGTATATTTTATTTTGGACCAGGGAGATAATATATCAATTGGATACTGGAATAGATTATTGTCATGGAGGCAAAACACAGAGGGATTTCTACATACAATATTTATGTATACAATTTATACAGTATATGAAAGGAAAGACTCTAACTTGACTTTGTTTTGTATTTGGCCACAGGGTTTATTAAAGTTTTACACTATTTTCAAACCTATTTGGTATAGATAAATGTAGCTAATAAAACATTCCTGTGTTAATTTTGCTTTTATAATATAATGGTGTAAAACTTTCATAAGTATGTTTGCCTTTGGGTCACCGATTTCCTTTTGATAAATGCCTCCATTATCTTCCATAAGGAGAACAATGGTGCAAGCCTTTTATAATTTGTCACTAGGATGACACTAATAAGTTGAACTGGCTATTATGAGGAGCTATTCAGTAATTTGGTGTATTACATATCATTTATGTCCATTTGACTGAGCTTGACTGTGCTGACAACATCAACTATTCATATAAAGATGATGCCTTGGGCTCCTAAACTTTGGTTTATCAAACTGCAAAGAAGTCCAACATCCATATGATTTATTATATCTGATGTAAAACAAAAACATTTTTTGTTTTATCCCACCCATAAATTTGGTATTTGTTTTTTTTTCTTCTTAAAGCTTGTAGCTCAGAAACAGTTGTTTCTTATAATATTTTTTGCATGTTCTTCATTGACTTTTCAGTACACCAGTTTTCCTTTTCAGACCTTTTAGTACTTATTTTGGTTACACAGAAAACATTTATGAATCAAATAAGGAGGGATCACCTTAGCACAAAGAATTTTCAAGTTTAAAATAACCTAACTTACATGGTGCTATGCATTATAAGTATATTTATTCCATGATTAAAAAATATAGGAAGACAAAGGAAATATAATTGTTTACATTTACCAGCTACTAAGTCCTTTCAACATGTACCGTGAAGGAAATAAGTATTTGATCCTCTGCTGATTTTGAATGTTTGCCCACTCACAAAGAAATGATCAGTCTAATAATCAAATGGTAGGTGTATTGTAACACTGAGAGACAGAATAGCAACATAAAATGCAAAAGAAATGCATGTCTAACAAAGTATGCACTGGTTTGCATGTGCATGAGGGAAATAAGTATTTGATCCCCTTTCATTCAGCAGGATTTCTGGCTACCAGGTGTCTTTCATACAGGTAACAAGATGAGATTAGAAGCAGTCTCTTAAAGGGAGTGCTGCTAATCACATTTTGTTACCTGTATAAAAGACACCTGTCCACAGAAGCAATCAAACAATCAGATTCCAAACTCTCCACCATGGCAAAGACCAAAGAGCTGTCCAAGGATGTCAGGGACAAGATTTTAGACCTACACAAGGCTGGACTGGGCTACCAAACTATCGCCAAATGGCTTGGTGAGAAGGTGACAACAGTTGGTGCAATCATTCGCAAATGGAAGAAACACAAAGCAACTGTCAGTCTCCCTAGGTCTAGTGCACCATGCAAGATTTCACCTCGTGGAGTGTCAATGAATATGAGAATAGTGAGGAATCATCCTAAAACTACACGTGAGGATCTTGTCAATGATCTACAGGCAGCTGGGACCACAGTCACCAAGAAACAAATTGGTACCACACTACGCCGACAAGGATTGAAATCCTACAGTACCCGCAAGGTCCCTCTGCTCAAGAAAGCACATGTCCAGGCCCGTCTGAAGTTTGCCATTGAACATCTGATTGATGCAGAGGAGGACTGGTTGAAAGTGTTGTGCTCAGATGAGACCAATATCGATCTCTTTAGCATAAATTCATCTCGCCGTGTTTGGAGGAGGAAGAATGCTGCCTATGGCCCAAAGAACACCTTCCCAACTGTCAAACATGGTGGAGGAAACATTATGCTTTGGGGGTGTTTTTCTGCTAAGGGGACAGGACAACTGTACCACATCAAAGGGACAATGGACGGGGCAATGTACCATCAGATCTTGGGTGAGAACATTCTTCCCTCAGCCAGGGCATTGAAAATGGGTCGTGGATGGGCGTTCCAGCATGACAATGACCCAAAACACAAGGCCAAGGTAACAAAGAGTGGTTTAAGAAGAAATACATTAAGGTCCTGTAGTGGCCTAGCCAGTCTCCAGACCTTAATCTGATTGAAAATCTGTAGAGGGAGCTGAAAGTTTGAGTTGTCAAATGTCAGCTACCAAACCTTAAATACTTGGAGAGAATCTGCCAAGAGGAGTGGGCCAAAATCCCTCCTGAGATGTGTGCAAACCTTATGGCCAACTACAGGAAACATCTAACCTCTGTGATTGCCACCAAGGGATTTGCCACCAAGTACTAAGTCATGTTTTGTGAAGGGGATCAAATACTTATTTCCCTCTTTAAAAGAATTCCCGTGAAACGGCTGGCGCATAGACATGCCGTATGTAGGTGCAGCGCTAAAAACTTAGTAATAATAAATAGATGCAAAAGTACATAAAATGCATAAATGATATTTAAAATGAGTAATCAAATGATAGTTCGTATTGATGACAGTTCGTGTCCATCTAGTACTGATAATTATGGTCGGTGCTTGTGCAATCCAAAACAGAAGAAATGTGCACTCACTGGACGCGCAGTAATTATGCGTGGTATATGTTAAATCTTGATGTCATCAGAGGGGGTCATCTGGGCCAGGTCAGGTGTAGAAATTGCTCCCTCTCAGGGTGGGGTAGGTCCAGGGTTCCCCTTTAAGGGATGGATAGGTGCAGCTCGTAGTGATTGAACCGATGGCTCCCTCTCTGGAGGCTTGGGGTTGGCACTGGGCATCTGAGAAATTAGTACTCCCCAAAGGAGTCAAGCTAAAAGATGCCCATAGTGTAGTATGTTTAACAAATTTATTGGTTAAAATAGATGCATCCAAGTGTAAATAGACATTAAGATCAATATGACAGATCGATAGGACAGAAGCTGGACTAACCGCCCACCAGTATTGATGGCCGCTGGAGCTCCACGATACTCTGACGGCACGACGGCACGGCATAATTGGCGCTCACGCGTTTCGTGCACCAGCACGTCTTTAGAGGGGACTGCCAAAGCCACAGAAATGCGCAATCGCTCACACGCACGGCAAAGATTGGCACCAGATGGACTATTTAAAAGGTGCCTGTGCTGAGTGCTGGCTGGTCTTTAGCTGTTCCCCGTTTCCTGCTCGTTCCTGTGTGATTCCCTTGTTGCTGACCTGGCTTGTTCCTGACCTGACTCTTGATTACTCTCCTGTTTGATACTTGTTCCTGACCTCGGCTCTGCTCCTGACTTTGGCTTGCTTGTGATTTGGTACCTCGCTGTCCGCCCGTTGATGACCCCAGCTATTCCTATGACATTGCTCCTGTCTTCAATCCCAGCTTCCTGCCTTGCTCTGGTGCACGCTTGGCGATCTACCATACCAGTTCTGCATACCGCTACTGTTCCTGAATCGGCGGTCCATCAGTCTTTTAAGGACTCCAGCTGCAAGATCTGCAAACATCTTCTGGCACTCTTGTCCCCCTGGTCCCTAGACACCCTCTGTTCCACTTCCAGTGGGGTCAGGGCTAGTGACACAAGTGAGGCTGACCTCGTCATTTCAGTCTCCAATCAGGTACGTGACACCCTCATCAACATGCAGATCAGTGCATAATTTGTTAGACATGCATTTCTTTTGAATTTTTTGTTGCTATTCTGTCTCTGTGTTACAATACACCTACCATTCGATTTTTAGACTGATCATTTCTTTGTGAGTGGACAAACATTCAAAATCAGCAGGGGATCAAATACTTATTTCCTTCACTGTACATGTTGAAAGGACTTAGTAGCAGTTTAGCACTAGACTTTTTAACATGTGATAAAGGCTTCCCTGTTTTTCTATCTGGGGCTGTTTTTTTAATCATTTAAAATACCAGAAGTTTAAGCTGGCCATAAATGGTTTGAATCTCAAACGGTTAAGCAAGGACCGGCCGAGATTCAACCATGTATGGGTAGGCTGATTGTACCCAAATTGATTTATCAATCAACATGGGTACAACCAGCCTGTTGGGTTTACATGTGATTATTGTTTAAGGATATTATAGCCGCAAGCAATAATCACTGTGTTCTCCCAGCGGGGGTGGCTCCCTCCACCTCCCCACCGGGAGAGCACAATGGCTCCATGGGAGGGATTGCCCCATGAACACTGACTGTGTTGATGGGGGATTCTTGGATTCTTTCCTGCATCCCATGGTTGGAGGAAAGAAAATCACACCATCTATGGCCATCTTAAGTTTGCATTGAATAGCAAACCCTACAGGTTAAGCAGATACACATATATCAGTTTAATATAGTGAGTTTAAATGTTCATGACTCATTATTTTGAGACAGGAGCTATGATTTCATATTGTAAGTGGTGGAGGGTCTGCTAACTTGCATTACAATGCAAAGTATATTGGAGACAAATATCAAGTTATGGTGAAAGAAAGAGCTTTACATAAAATGATTATTTTGTATGGAGGATAATAGGCAGTCACACTGTGTGCTGTATTTACATATTTAGTCCTATACTTTAAAATATCTTTTCCCAGTGTTTGTGCTTTTAATGCCTATCTGTTTGTTCTAATATTTCTTTGAGGCAAAGACATTCTAAGCATTCATGACTGGGACTTATTGAAGGAAATAGTGGTCAGATCAAACCGTTCCAAAAGTCTCATCCAATCAATATATTCTCCTCCCTGATGAGACAATGCTGAAAGTGTAATAAGCATTTCTTCGTCTTCTTACTTTTCCTTACTCTCTGTGTTCATCTGCATGAGTCATGCCTATATGTCCGGCCACCCTAAAAAATACCTGTTATGATAGAAATATGGGGGATTCCATTATTGACATGTTTTGGAAGCAGAATACAAAACCTCTCACCCCGATATATGTGGGGTGGTGATGTATAAAATGGGACTTTGACTGTGCTCACAGAGAAATACAGATACCGAAAAAATCAATGATGCCATAAACAGTTAAAACTTATATTTCACACTTATAAGATCATTTACAGAGTTCCTGGATTAATTACATATAATTTTTGATTGTATGGCATCCAAGATCAATGTGTTTCACGATTCATTCGCTTCCTCAGGATCTGCGCCATAGCATATCTATCAGAATGGTCCATTCTTCACAGACTAGATGATCAATTCACATATGAGAAACAGCAATAACCATCAGAACAAAAAGACGAAGAGGGAAACTTATAGTGACCATATATAGATATAGGGGATCATCTGTATCTGAGATAATCTGCATACATATACTGCCCCATTCCCTATGGGCAGACCAATCAAGTCCCTAAGCATATGCAAAAACCTTATTAAATGCGGCACCCCAGTCCAACAAGGGGACAATTCTTAATAAGGGGCAGAGGTACACGTGGTCCACGTGCACAAAATGACAACACATACATACATATTTCTATCAGTGATTGTGATTGTTCAAAGTTTACAACAAATGCAATATGTTGTCTACAGTGAATATAAAAAGTCTACACACCCCTGTTAAAATGATAGGTTTCTGTGATGTAAAAAAATGAGACAAAGATAAATCATTCCAGAACTTTTCCCACCTTTAATGTAACCTATAAACTGTACAACTCAGTTGAACAACAAACTGAAATCTTTTAGGTGGAGGGAAGCAAACATAAAAAACTAAAATAATATGGATGCATAGGTGTGCACACCTTTAAACTAATACTTTGTTGATGCGCCTTTTGATTTGATTCCAGCACTCAGTCTTTTTGGGTATGTGTCTATCAGCATGGCACATCTTGACTTGGCAATATTTGCCCACTCTTCCTTGCAAAAACTCTCCAAATCTGTCAAATTGTGAGGGCATCTCCTGTGCACAGCCCTCTTCAGATCACCCCACAGATTTTCAATCGGATTCAGGTCTGTGCTCTGGCTGGGCCATTCCAAAACTTTAATCTTCCTTTGCTGATTTGGATGTATGCTTTGGGTCGTTGTCATGCTGAAAGATGAAGTTCCTCTTCATGTTCAGCTTTCCAGCAGAAGCCTAAAGGTTTTCTGACAATATTGACTGGTATTTGGAACTGTTCATAATTCCCTCTACCTTGACTATGGCCCCAGTTCCAGCTAAATAAAAACAGCCCCAAAGCATGATGCTGCCACCACCATGCTTCACTGTGGGTATGTTGTTCTTTTGATGATGTGCAGTGTTGTTTTTGTGCCAAACATATCTTTTGAAATCATGGCCAAAAAGTTCAACCTTGGTTTCATCAGACCATAACACATTTTCTCACATGCTTTTGGGAGACTTCAGATGTGTTTTTGCAAAACTTAGCCGGGCTTAGATGTTTTTCTTCCTAAGAAAAGGCTTCCATCTTGCCACTCTACCCCATAGCCCAGACATATGAAGAATATGGAAGATTGATGTCACATGTACCAGATAGCCAGTATTTGCCAGATATTCCTGCAGCTCCTTTAATGTTGCTGTAGGCCTCTTGGCAGCCTCCCAGACCAGTTTTCTTCTCGTCTTTTCATCAATTTTGGAGGGACGTCCAGTTCTTGGTAATGTCAAAAATTACCCAAATTTTCTCCACTTGATGATGACTGTCTTCACTGTGTTCCATGGTACATCTAATGCCTTGGAAATTTTTTTGTACCCTTCTCCTGACTGATACCCTTTAACAATGAGATCCCTCTGATGCTTTGGAAGCTCTATACAGGCCATGACTTTTGCTGTAAGATATGACGAAGAAAATATCAGGAAAGCCCTACTAGAACAGCTAAACTTTATTTGGGGTTAATCAGAGGCAGTTTAAATGATGGCAGGTGTGTACTGACTCCTATTTAACATGATTTTTATTGTGATTGCTTCATTCGGAACACAGCTACATCCCCAGTTATAAGAGGGTGTGCACACTTATGCAACCACATTATTTAATTTTTTATGTTTACTTCCCCCCCAAAAGATTTCAGTTTGTTTTTCAATTGAGTTGTACAGTTTATAGGCCACATTACAGGTGGAAAAAGTTCTGAAATTATTTATCTTTGTCTCGTTTTTTTACATCACAGAAACCTAACATTTTAACAGGTGTGTGTAGACTTTTTATATCCACTGTATGTGTGTTAAATAAGCAGAACTTTGATGATGTTCAGACTGTGTTTTCTAACCAATAAATGCAGAAATCCAGATTCACAAAATATTTCCTGTGTGTATTAGTCACCTAGGTATCACCACATTCACCTTCCCACCAGGGTGACGGAATCCTTTTAGCAGTCTTACAGCTCATTTACAGTATATATACATGTGTTAACGGCAATTTCTGTTTTTCCTACTGTAAGAGCTTTCTAAATTTAATTTGGAAATACTTTTCCACAGGTTTTTATTGTTTTCACATTTGTGATATGCCCTGTACTATACCATAATGGGAATAAACTAATATAGCCAATGGTTGGGTTAATATTGCATTTTATCGACCTTTTACTGTTACAGCAAATATTAATGTATTCACTGCATTCTGAAATTCACAGTGTCAGACAATTGCACAGGGTAATTCCATTGTGCTTCTAGCTTTCGATTTATATGTAGAATAGTAGCTGTTGGAACAAAAAGGTTTTAGATCTTGCAAAGACAAACTGTCATTCTTTATTTTTAAACAACAGACATGAATGTGTGATTGACACCTTTTAAAAGGCTCAACTGATTTCTGATGGAATCTACATACAGGAGAAACCATTTGACTGGTGCCAAGATAAGGGCCTATTATTTACCTTGTACAAACAGTTCTTGAGTGCATTCCATGTTTATCAGTCATGTTTACTGGCCACTTCAATTAGTATAGATCTGGTGTGCACTGCTGTTTTCTATCACTGTTCTCTATTTAGCTGCCATTTCTCTCTAATGATCTATCAGGTACCAAACAATTTAAAGCAGTAGTAAACCGCATAAAAAAAAAAGAAAAAACACTCCCTGCAAGGTAAAGGCATAATGTGTTAGTAGTCAGCTCCAGATGATCCACATTGGCTCACAATTGCTATGATCCAAAAATATTTAGACAGGAATAAAGGCTCTGTCATTTCAAAGCCATTGTTTCTAATTTTTAGGGACTCTTTAATGACTGGCATAGTACCACTGGATTGGCTTAAGGCCAATGTGCTGTCAGTATTTAAAAAGCGATCAAAATCTTTACCAAGTAATTATAGACCTGTTAGTTTAACTTCTATAGTTGGGAAGATACTGGAGAGTTTAATAAAAGACCATATAGATGAGTTCTTGCTGGAAACAAATATTTTAAGCAACAGACAGCATGGATTCATGAAAGACAGGAGTTGTCAAACAAATCTGATTTCTTTTTATGAGGAGGTGAGCAAAACCTTGGACAGAGGGGTGGCGGTGGATGTGGTATACTTGGATTTTGCAAAAGCGTTTGACACAGTTCCCCACACACGGCTAATGTGTAAGGTAAAGTCTACGTGCTTGGAAAAATCCATATGGAAATGGAGAGAAAACTGGCTAAAAGATTGTATTCAGAGAGTAGTGGTTAATGATTCATATTCTGAATGGTCTAGAGTTGTCAGTGGTGTACCCCAGGGTTCAGTGTTGGGACCCTTACTTTTTAATATATTTATAAACGATATAGGGTCTGGGATTAAGAATCCAAGTACAGAGAAGGGCAACCAAACTGATAAGAGGCATGGAGGAGCTCAGCTATGAGGAAAGATTAAAGGAAATGAATTTTTTCTCTCTTGACAAGAGGAGATTAACGGGGGATATGATCAACATGTATAAATACATCAGTGGTTCATATAGTGAACTCGGTGTAGAGCTATTCACCCTGAGGTCATCACAGAGCACAAGGGGACACTCTTTAAGTCTGGAGGAAAATAAATGTAATCTCCAAACACAGAAACATTTCCTCACAGTGAGAGCTGTGAAAATGTGGAATAGACTCCCTCAAGAGTTGGGTCTGGCCAGCTCAGTGGATTGCTTTAAAAAAGGAATGGATTATTTCCTAGATACACATAATATATTTATAGGTAAAGTTGATCCCGGGAATATCCGATTGCCTCTCGGGTGATCAGGAAGGAATTTTTTTCCTAGCAGGAGCAAATTGGATCATTCTTTGCTGTTTTTTTTGCCTTCCTCTGGATCAACTGTGGGTGTAGGATTATAACTTTTTTTTCTTTTTTTTACTGGTTGAACTAGATGGACTTTTGTCTTTTTTTAGCCAGACTAACTATGTAACTAGCACATTATGAAGGACTTACCTTGAAATTAAGCTCTCCAGCAGAGTGCTGTCATGGCTCCTTATTAAATAGTTTACTACTACTTTAATAGTGTTGTTTTCTAAAAAAATAATACAGACTCATTTATAGACATTGTAGTATTGTCACATGTATGGACATAATAATCTGACTACTAGATATAAAAAGATTAAGGGCCAGTTCACACTACATGTGTTTCAGTCTGCTATTTTCTGCATCCAAAACGTACAGAAAGTAGGTTATATGGTGTCAGTGTCATAGTTCACATCAATGCTTGCAGTTCCAGTGTGTTGTGGATGCAGAAAAAAAGTATAACAGGCTGCATTTTCCTGCACATAACTGTACTGGAATGCAGTAAAACACATCAAGAATGCACCAAAATGCACCCAAACTGCACATCTCTCTTTTTAAATTGAAGAAAAAGAGGGGACAAAATGAACTGGAAGGCATCAAAAACGCAACGGAATACATCAAAAGCATGCCAAAAATGCATCAAAAACATGCATGCAGAAATGCATCCAGAACGCATCTGGACTGTTTCTATAGTGTGAATCAGCCCTTCAGGCTAGTTCTCACCAGATGCAGTTCAATGCTTTTTTCTGCATCAAAAATGCATGCACAGTGTTTTCCATGTATTCCAATGGCCCTAGTTTACACCAGTGTAGTCAGTTCCAGTCAGTTTCTAGTGCCGCCTGCACAGAACTGTGCAAACTGCACCAAAACTGTACCAGTACGGAGTGTGGTGTGAACTGTAAACAAAAATATAACCAGAAAATTATTACATTAAATTATTGCTTTGATAAAACAATTATTTTCATTGAAAAAGATTGATCCATTCTGGCTGAAAATCCAATTGAGGCCGACCAAATAAATTTTTTCTTTGTTGAGTTCAACAATCATTTTTGAAAGAAAGAATGTTTGAAACAATCAAATCTATGATCGATTGTACATTTATTGTCATGTGAATGTCCAGTATTAGAATTAAAGTGTATATAAATCCTCATAAGGAGCTTTTCTTATATGTCCTCTTAGAGCCTGTAAATGTACTATTAAAATGGTTTTGTTATATCTATAACCCGTTGATCTGTGAGATATCCACTACTGTCTTGTGCTCATTGCAGTGTTTTCTCAAACAGTGTTGTTAGGGAGTCTGTAAAGGTTACAGACCCCCCACTCCCCCACACCTTATGTTATGAAGAGAGTGGGGGTATTTGAAATCCTAATACACTTCCTTTCCAGTAGTGACAACGCCACCCCTTGTTACAATACAGTACAGCGAGTGAGCGTTGTCATCCTAGGACAGCAGGTGATAGGATCCAGATGAAAATAAAGGAAAACAACCCTGAAAAATGAAAACTAATGAGCCTTCGCATCTTAAGATCTATTAATGTTTATGTTCTTGAGTGTTTGGTCTGTTGCAGTTTCTATGGGAAACACACATGTATAATCTCTTTGCTGACATACTCTCTTCTCTCCATGACTCTCATCCGCCATCCTCCTATGGGAATCAGATTCCACACTTTCCCTCTTTCCTATCTGCCTACCTATCCCAATACAACAGCTGAATCTTTGGATTACGTGTTGCACACAAAAGAAAATCATTATTATATCTCATAAATAAAGCTGATCATGGCAGCTGATCTTTCTTTGTCTCATATGGTACCATACAGTAGATGTGAAATTGTTTGATAATCTGCCATTTGGATAGTTTGTTCGTTTTTCATCCAGTTAATGGGTACAGATCGAAAATCAGTAGTGACGTTTTTTAGCAAAATAAATTACAGGAAAAGTCCATTCAGCATTGGGAAACTTCTGCTGAATGGATGATAAATTGAAAGGTTAATGTGTTTCTCGTCCTTTAAAAAAGTAAATATTGGTACTGCGCATATGTAACCCAGAAGCAAAAAATGTCAGAAAAACAGATTTAATTATGTCCATTGAATGACATATCATTCGAAATTCGGTCATTACATGATGGCAATATCCTTTGCTCTCACAACCATGTGTTTGTTTCTTTGAAAACCCGTTCAAACTATTTTTTGACTACTGAATGGCTAGGATTATTTTGGAACTTTCAGCTCTGAATTCATACTGTCATCAATCATTAACCAAAACACATGTTCATACATATTAACATCCAGTACAATGTACATTGAAAAAAAAACACTGAAAACAGGTGACAAAAATGTTAACGGACATGTGTTTTGTTTTTTAATTGATTTCAATGGAAAATGCACTGGGGTGAAAAAATGCTTAGGTGTAAATCCAAAGGAAACCTGTACTGAGGGAACTTGTTAGAGCAGTTGCATGTTAATGTGTAATTTGTGTGCAAAAAAATGTGGGGTCTTGGTTGCAAACAAAGTGACTGACAGATTTAGTTACGCATGATTGTGCGGCCAAATAGCAACTGCCTACCTACTGTTTTTTCTGCCATAACTACAAGCACCTTTTTTGGGGAGTTAATATAACCTCTCATCTGTCACAAAACTAAAAAGAGCTAAAGATTGCATTTATACAGGTTCAGATATTCTAATTTATTCTGCAACTTGTATAGAGACAATAAATCTGTCCCTAATTTGTAAAATAATATAAGGTGCAACATATTAACAACCAGAATTATTGGCACAAGAAAATGATCTCTCATCCTGAGTATACTAGTTTCCTAGATGTAACACTGATCCAGTGGATTTAATATCTTCTGAGTCACTGGCCTGGAATAAGTATGCAGGTCAGGTGTTCTGATTTCACTCTTACTCTGCTGCATGCCTCTTTTAATTAAGTGACCAGAAAATTTTAGAATCCACCAAGTACCTTGCATTTTTGCATTTACTTTTTTCTCACAGTGCAACTTTCCTTTAACCACTTGCTGACTACCGAACATACAAAACATCCTGGCTGGTGGTTATAACAGACTCATGGCTGCAGTCAGCAATCAGCTGTTCACTTTTAGGCTGGGTTCACACTGATGCGGTGCGGAATTTGCATAGTTTTCTGTGTAAATTCAGAACCGCATCAGAATCGCACCTCATTTATGCAAACCGCTGCGGATGTGTATGTTAAATTAACAACACCCTGAAATCGGTCTGCAAAATGCAGTGCGATGTGCAGAATCAATTTGCATAGGTGTGCATACCCATGCGATCCAATTCTAGTGCGGACCAAAAAAAGGGTCCTGTACCTTTTTGTTGCAGGTGCGGTACGATTGGAGCCATACAAAAAATGTATGGCTCCAATCACACCGCACACAAATCGCATGTGATTTGCACAGGAATGTGGTGCAGTTCCTGTGCGAATCACATACGATATACCGCACCACATATACAGTTGCAAGAAAAAGTATGTGAACCCCTTGGGATTACGTGGAGTTTTGCATGAATTGGGCATAAAATGTGCTCTGAACGTCATCTAAGTCACAACAATAGAAGAACACAGTCTGCTGAACATAATACTACACAAACATTAGATGTTGCCATGGTTTAATTGCACATAACATGTAAACATTCACAGTGCAGGGAGGAAAAAGTATGTGAACCCCTAGCTTAATGACTTCTCCCAGAGCTATTTAGAGCCAGGAGTGAGCCAACCTTGACTCCAATCAGTGTGATGATATTGGATGTGTTGCTGACAGCTGTCCTGCCCTTAAAAAACACACACCTGCTTTGGGTTTACTGGTTTCAAGAAGTACTGTCTGATGTGAGCCATGCCTCGCAGAAAAGAGCTCTCAGAAGACCTACGATCAATAATTGTTGACTTGCATGAAGCTGGAAAGGGTTACAAAAGTATCTCCAAAAGCCTTGATGTTCATGTGTCCACAGTAAGACAGACTGTCTACAAATGGAGAAAGTTTAGCACTGTTGCTACTCTCCCTAGGTGTGGTCGTCCTGTAAAAATGACTGCAAGAGCACAGCGCAGAATGCTGCATGAGGTAAAGAAGAATCCCAGAGTGTCAGCTAAAGACCTACAGAAATCTCTGGCACATGCTAACATTTTTGTTGACACATCTACAATAAGGAAAACATTAAACAAGAATGGAGTACATGGGAGGACACCACGTAGGAAGCCATTGCTGTCCAAAAGGAATATTATAGCACGTTTGAAGTTTGCAAAAGAGCACCTGGATGTTCCACAGCACTACTGGCAAAATACACTGTGGACAGATGAAACCAAGATTGAGTTGTTTGGGAAGAACACTCAACACTATGTGTGGAGAAAAAAAGGCACAGCACACCAACATCAAAACCTCATCCCCGCTGTAAAACATGACGGAGGGAGCATCATGGTTTGGGGCTGCTTTGCTGCCTCAGGGCCTGGACGGATTGTTGTCATTAATGGGAAAATGAATTCCAGAGTTTATCAAGACATTTTGCAGGAAAACGTACGACCATCTGTCTGCCAACTGAAGCTCCGTAGAGGATGGGTGATGCAACAGGACAATGACCCAAAGCATACAAGTAATTCAACAAAACAGTGGCTGCAACAGCACAGAATACGCCTTCTGGAGTGGCCCAGTCAGAGTCCTGACCTCAACCTGATTGAAATGCTGTGGCATGACCTTAAGAGAGCGATTCACACCAGACATCCCAAGAATATTGCCACACTGAAACAGTTTTGTGAAGAGGAGTGGTCCAAAATTACTCCAGATCGTTGTGCAGGTCTGATCTGCAACTACAGGAAACGTTTGGTTGAGGTTATTGCTGCCAAAGGAGGGTCAAACTGTTATTAAGTCCAAAGGTTCACATACTTTTTCCTCCCTGCACTGTGAATGTTTACATATTATGTGCAATTAAACCATGGCAACATCTAATGTTTGTGTAGTATTATGTTCAGCAGACTGTGTTCTTCTATTGTTGTGACTTAGATGACGTTCAGAGCACATTTTATGCCCAATTCATGCAAAACTCCACGTAATCCCAAGGGGTTCACATACTTTTTCTTGCAACTGTATGTGAACCCAGCCTAACTGTTGTGAGAAGGACCACACCCCAATGTATCCATTGCGATCACATATACTGTATATAACCCTACACAATGCCAAACAACTGGGTGCCTCTACTTCTACTCCAGTTTTGTTCATTATTACAAAGAGTGGCTAGCTCCATTGTATGCTTTCGGATTGATGTATTAAAGGCTAATAGGTTGTTTAAAGACACTGTTCTTAAAAATCTGTTTAACTAAACATTTTAGCACATTATGCATATGAGAGATGAGAAGCTGATTTACAAAATGGAGTAAAATTTATTCTCGTCTTGAGAAGCCTTGCTTTTTCAAAATGCAAATCTGGATAAGGAATTTGTTTTTAAATATACATTTTCACATAGTAGTTCTCTGGAAGACACATGGATTTCACTACTAAAATAGAATTTATTTCCTTTAACGTGCTTGTAAATGAATGCGGTACATGCATATTTAGAAAGCAGTAAATTTGGCATTCACCAGTCATTCAATGCAGGTGAATTTCTGGGTGTATGCAGGGTTGGTGCTTTCACTAGGCAAACTAGGCAGCCATCTAGAGCACACTGCCACTTAGGGGTGCCTGGGTGCAGCACAGGCCAGCACTCTCTCTGTGTAGGATGCTGCCACGTCATGAATGATCCTCCAGCTGAGGGAAGGGGTGGCAGAAGGGAGGAAGAAAGTACAGAAATATGCCTGGTGTATGGAGCCAGTGTAGCAGCTGAGCTGCAGCTCCTTCCAGTGTTCCTCTTTAATGCAGTCCCTTACTGTAAGCTGGCTGGTGGCTGCTGATGATCACCGTGGAGTTCCAGCCCTTCTCTTCCCATTCATCATTGGAGGCAGAGCTGCACCTGTGGAGGAAGGTAATGTCTGACTTTGATGTCTCATGTCTGTGTGAGTGTGACCTGGCTAGCCGGTCATCCGTCACATGTGCAGTGTGTCAGTGAGTGATGACATCATCACAATCCCACAGCCTGCTCTTCTAATGCCTGCTGATCTGTGTCACAGTTGTTGGTGGTGTGTTGTGTCGGATCTGTCACTGTGTGGGATTGCTCAGTTCAGGTGTTCTCTGTATGTGGGCTGGGCTGCCTGCTATCACAGCTTTTATCTCCCCCCATTGCCTGGGGATTCCAGCCAGGGATCTGTCAGAGTGTGGATCCATCATCATCCTCCACTCACTGTATCTGTCACCTGCCACTGCCAGTCACAGATACATTCCATCTGTGACACTGATTAAATTTAGCAGTTTCATGTTTTGTTGACTTAATATTTTCTACTGTTTTTTTAATTTTTTTTTGTTTTTGGGGGGGTGCAAGTAACTGGTCTTGCCTAGGCCACAAAATAGTCTAGCACAAGTCCTGGGTGCATATGTTTTAAATTGCAGTGATTCACTGGTCTGCAGTAAATGTTGGATGAATCTCACATTCCTTGCTTTTTAACCACTTAACAACCGGGCTATAGCCGAATGACGGCTACAGTGCGGTTGTCCAGTTTTGGGAGGGTGTTATATGACGTCCTCCCAGAACGCACCCTTCCCTGCGCCCCCAGCAATCTCCGTGATCACTGTGTCCTACGGACACAGCTGATCACGTAATGTGGTAAAAGGCCAATCACAGTGGCCTTTTACCACGTGATCAGCTGTGTCCAATGACACAGCAGATCACCGGGTAAATGCAGTTGCCGGATGTCGCCTGCACTTTCCCCATGCTGTCACAGCGTGAAGAAAGTAATGCCGATAACTGGCAATTGTCAGAAAACAGATCGGCACTGATCATCAGGGCACTCATGATCACTGCCCTGATGATCAGTGCCCAGCAATGCCCCCACCTGTGCCCAGCAGTGCCTCCCACAAGTTCCAAGCAGTTCCACCCATCTGTGCACATCAGTGCCTTGCAGTGCCACCCACCAGTGCCCAGCAGTGCCCCCCATGAGTGCTGCCCAGCAGCGCTACCCATCAGTGCCCAGCAGTGCTGCCAGTCAGTGCCACCTGTCAGTGCCACGCATCAGTGCTGCCCATGAGTGCCGCCTATCAGTGCCATCATTGCTGCATATCAGTGCAGCATCATCAGTGCCAGTTCATTGGTGCTGCCTATCTGTGCCTCCTCATCAGCGCTGCCTATCAGTGCTGCCAATCACAGGCAGCACTGATGGGCAGTGATAGCCAACACTGATGGGCAGTGATAGGCAGCACTAATGGGCAATCAGTGCAGCCTCATCAATGCACATCAGTGAAGGAGAAAAATTACCTGTTTGCAAAATTTTATAATAGAAAGAAAGAAAAACTTTTTTTTTTAATTTTTTGCTCTTTTTTCCGTTCATAGCACAAAAAATAAAACACACATTGGTGATAAAAAAAACACCAAAAGAAAGCTCTATTTGTGTGAAAAAAATAAAAACCATTTCATATAGGTACAGTGTTGTATGACTGCGCAATTGTCATTCAAATTGCGACAGTACTGAAAGCTAAAAATTGGCCTGGGCAGGAACGGGGTATAAGTGGCCAGTAGGCAAGTGGTTAAATATGTCGCTATGTGCCATTATACACAAAAAGGTCCAAATTGGATTTATGACATTTTGTTATCATGTGATTTTGTTGCCATGTTTCCCTTTTTCATTGGCATCAGAGTATTGAAAAGGAGCTTTGTGGAAACACTTTGATGCCATGATGTCATTGTATTTAACTTGAATTTCAATGAATCTTTGATGCATTTGACAAATGTATCATGGCAAATAAAATGGAAGCCAAATTGCTGATTTTAAATGTGTGTCTTAGTAATAAAATTAATTTAAAAGACATAATTGTTTAGATAATTTTTTCTGCTTTTAAAGCATTCCAGTACATACCCATATTAAATGAGCACATATGCAAAAACAATATATGTATAACGCAAGTCAGATAGAAGAACTGTGGGAATAATTACTCCAGGCACTCTCTTGAGGGTCAGCTGTGTTTGACTTAATATAAATATGTTGAACTAAGTGAACTATGATGTTTCAGGCTTGCCAAATATACACATTTGCCAGGGTCAAATGAGCCCAGAGGCAGCTATAAATATTCATAAAATATACTATTTTTTACTTGTTGCACATGGAGCTTTGACTTTCACCTGCGTCTATGGTTACTAAGTAGTCACTACTTTTATTTACCCTCCATAGACTTCTATTTATTACTTACCGAAAGGGTATTTATGAGGTATTTTAAAATGCATTTCTGAATATCTCATTCCTTCACTAAGGATTTAATCAAAATCCAAGCTGCAAATTACAGTTTAAGAAACATTCCACATGACATATTACTGTATTTGCACATGCTCATGAATTACTATTGATTAGATATTTCCACTATAGACACAGAGATATAGGAGAGGAATCCTTCTTCTGATTGCCAAAAGGCGATCTATCACAATTATACCTCCACCCTTTGTGTGAATCATTGGAACACTGCATTGAAAATCTTCTGCAGAAGGGATATGACCCCTTACAAATTATCTCATATTTACCCTGATGATTCCTAACTTTGCTGACATCATTGCGGCAGTGTAGGTATTGCATATCACACACTTTGGGAATGTAGGAGCCTTAAACGTTTTTGGAATACTGTATTCTCCCTTATCTCTAGAGTAATAGGCATGTTAATGCACCCTTCACCGCATCTG
This sequence comes from Staurois parvus, assembly GCF_062004578.1. Lineage (NCBI taxonomy): Eukaryota > Metazoa > Chordata > Amphibia > Anura > Ranidae > Staurois > Staurois parvus. The sequence continues at coordinate 8,908,887 of NW_028317855.1, read as the reverse complement.
GCACTATTGATCATAACTATAGATGTGTTTCCAGTCAATACAGGACTATAGCGTTACATATCTTAATTGCAGCAACATTGACCATTATAAATAAATGGAAGACAACCTCTGCCCTCAGTATTCCAGAAGTGATTCATAGGGTTAATACTCAGTATCTTTATGAGCGGTTTCTAACCTATACTATTCAAAGTGTCCAAATGTTCCACCATAAGTGGTCAACAAGGTTACAGCTGAGTAGGATTTCTGGAATATAATGCTTTCCATGATCTTGGTATATGTTGATACTGATATGCGGACTCTGGTGCTTGTTTTTTGTAAGGTTTCTTTTTGGGTTGATTTATCACTGTTTGTTTTTCCTCCTTCATAATGACATTTTGAGAAGGAATTCTGTAATTCATCTTTGTGACCTCACTTTGGATAGCACTATGTAACCTAATACTGTGCACTAGACCATATTAGAATGTGTATATGCACCATCTCTACTGTCTGTCATTGCGTTGCCTTGAATTGCTGTCTAATGTTTGAAATACAAGAATAAAAATGTATTGAAACATAAAGTGCATTTCCACTTTTCTAGCCAAACTGGGATAGCACCTACTCTATAGTTATTATATGTTACCATTCACATAGCATAACTTACAAAATATTTTTAAAATAGCTGCTTATCTTTTTAATTGCAAAAAATCCTACCAAGATTTACGCTGATATGTCATGTTAAGGAGGGGGCTCTGGAGTTATGTTTACTTTAATTAGGCCTATCAGTATTGTGCTGGCAGATCTCATCATCAGTTGGAAAAATCATTTTTAAACACAAAAGATTGCAAGGCTAGGTAGTATGTTGTATGTCAATGCACTTTACCTCCATTTGTTCCTCATTTTGTTCCTCTAATTGTACTTGAAAGTACTTGGGAATAGCTTGCAAGCTGCCTTAAACCTAAGAGATCGCTGTACTAAGGGATGTTAGTTCAGCCATCTCTCCCACTGTTCCTCTGTACTGACAAGGGGACTCTCCCCTCCAGAACACACTAATCAGCTGTTGCAATCATTGGCTGCGAGCGCTGATTGGATGCTGGCTTTCCAGCATGTCCCTTTGACAAAAGCTAGTCTTTAGACCAGCTTCTGTTGAAAGGATAGCTTCACACATGATCCGAATGTTGGCTGGTTCTTGCTAAATCGGCTGATATTTGAACCGTGTGTACCCAGCTTATATTGTCCTATGCATGAACCTGCTACAAAGAAACAACTAGAAAGGTATGACCATATACAAAACTCCATGAAACCACTCTGCTATCATTTAGGGTATCTCCTAAAATTACAGTTTGATATGTTAATTTTTTTGTCCAGAAATCACATTTCTACATTGGACATTGTGATAAAACTGGAACAACATGGGTGTTTTTTGGTTGTGTGGCTTAAATCCTGTGGAATTCATTGCCTGCTTTAGAACACACTGCATGGTGCAAAATCTGGCGTAGCTCTGCATAGAAACCAATCAGCTTCTAGGTTTTATTGTTAAAGCTTAGTTGAACAAGCTAAAGTTAGAGACTGATTGGTTACCATGCACAGTGCACCAGTTAGAGTAAATCTCCCCTTTTATTATTTATTTTGTCTTTCACATGAATAGATGAATGTAGTGAACACAACTTTGCTTTATGCACTAGGCAAAATTAACATTCATTTTTCTGAGTGAGCATCCTTTAATAAATCACTGAAGTCAGAGGATCCATATAACAGGCAGTAAACTAGCATTTTCCAAAGTAGGTCAGCAAATACAGACTATATTATATATATATTTATTTTATAAAAGGTTTTCTCCAAACTTCTGAAAGCCTCATCAAATGGCTTTTCCGCTTCTCTAATTACAGCAGATTTAAAAATATGTGGCCTATATTTGGACTGTCTTTAGCATATGTGCATCAAGCATTAAAAAAAAAAAAGAAACAAAAATCAAGGCAACAAAAAAAAACAAACAAACATGCAAACAGTCTGTTTTGAGTTTTATTATGGTTGGATGGAAACATTTGCATGCCACAATTTAAGCACATTATTATGCTTGGCATGAAATCAACTTCTGTTTTTTTTATATTACATTGGAGTAAACTATCCCAAATGTGTATTAATTTGTATAAGAATTAGTTTCTAGTATTGTTCTGCTACTGTTTACCATGTATTGTTACAGATCGTATATTTTCTTACCACAAACCTCAATTATTTAGTGCCTCTAAGGAGTCTTAATTAACATCCAAATAAACCATGACCATTTATATATTCAATATTGAAAAATTCTGGCCTGCTAACAAAAAATGCAATGTTCTACTAAATAGATCACTTTCCAAAACACTGTTTAATTAACTTTAGCCATAAAATGATATTGCTTACAAACGACAACTCAAGCAGCTGTTGCATAAAATCTTTTACTTTATCGATGAACCTCCATGCAAATGTTATCATCTTGACGTAAAACAGTATGGGTATTGATCTTTGTTCTTCGTTGTCTTTGCTGTTCATATAGGAAGCAACCACATTATAATATGACAATAATACAAAGCAATTTCTTACTGTTGCTATATTTAATATATAGAAGTGATTTCCAAAGCAGTATGGGTTAGCTAAAGACACAGTACAGTAAATAAAACTTGCTTTGGGACTCAATTGTCAGATGAAACCTCACATTAACCGCTTCCGTGCCACCCTATAGCAGAAATACAGCTACAGGGCGGCACGGGTGCGCTAAACCACCTATATATATATATAGGTGATTTTGCAGTTCCCAGTAGGGGGCGTGCGTGCGCCCTGCCCACGCTGCCATTCGCAGCCTAGGCTGTCAATCACCGGGTCCCTGCCGATGATTCCTCGCTGGCACCCGGCGATCCCTGAGGAATTCTGATGGGGGAGAGACACGTATGTAAACAATGCAGATCTCTCCCCTGTCAGCTCTTGCTCACTGCTTTGTATGGCTCTGCATAGTAGAGCCATACAAAGCAGTGTGCTTACAGTGAAACACACACAGAGCCCACACAGTAAAACAGCACACAGTACACATGTTACCCCTTCCTGCCCAGTGCTATTAGTACAGTGTCAGTGCTTTTTATTAGCACTGATCACTGTATTGATGTCAGGGGTTGTCAGTGACACCAAGTCAGTTCCCCCCAGTGTCAGAATGTCCGCCACAGACTCGCTATAAGTCGCTGATCGCCGCCATTACTAGTGAAAAAAAATTACAGTAGATATATTGCCATTTTTAAAAGCTATAACTTTCACATAAACCAATTATTTACACGTATTGGGATTTTTTTTTAGCAAAGACATGTAGCAGAATACATTTTGATTAAATATATGACGTAATTTTATTTTTTGTTTTTTTTAATGGACATGTTTCATAGCAAAAAGTCAAAAATATTTTTTTTGTTCAAAATTGTTGGTCTATTTTTTTGTTTATAGCAACAAATAAAAAATGCAGAGATTAGCAAATACCACCAAAAGAAAGTTCTATTTGTTGGAAAAAAAGGACGTAACTTTAATTTGGGTGCAGCGTATCATGACTGTGCAATTGTCAGTTAAAGTAACAGTGCCATATCACAAAAAATGGCCTAGTCAGGAAGGGGGGTAAATCCTCTGGAGGGCAAGTGGTTAAACCATCTAATAAGGAACAAATCATTGCTGATATGAGTCACATGATGCTTAACATGTAAAATGAACACTAGAGCTCCATAGGGTGGATGAATAGAGAACTACATCTTATTATGCAAGATTTTATATTTACTAAACTAAAACAAAAAGCTGATGCCCTTACCATATTAAGTAAAGAAGGCCACTATACATTCCATAATTAGTTCCTCAGACTGTTTCTGTACTGAATGTCTGTTCATTAGTTTTCAGACTCGGAGAGAAAAGGGCCAACACTGAAAGCCAATTAGTCTCTCTTGCATTGCACAGTGCTATGAATCTTTCTGATCATGGAAAAGATCACATAAAAGACCTCATAACTGATCCACTGCTCCTTTGCTATCAAATCACAGCCTCAACCAAGTTGTATTGTGTAAACTACAGTGTAGAGATTTTTTTTTTTGCTGGAAAGACAATACACACGTGTTGTTTTTAACTGTATACCTAGCTGGTTACACTTTGATGTTCATTCAAAATTAAACATGTCTAGCATATCCCCACAAGTGAATTTGTCACATACACAGTAAGGTCATTACACTGTATAGGAGACCAATACAATCCTTAAGTACGCCTGTGCCCAGATTATGGGGGAGATTTACTAAAACTGAAGCAGTCAGAATCTGGTGCAGCTGTGCATGGAAGCCAATCAGCTTCTAGTTTCAGCTTGTTCAATTAAGCTTTGACAATAAAACCTGGAAAATGATTGGTTTCTATGCAGAGCTGCAGATTTTAAACATGCCAGTTTTAGTAAATCCCCTCTATACATATTAAAGTATTTACATACTCAGTAAAATCACTTTAATCACACTGTCACTAAACTCTAACTGTATTCTTTGTAAAGAAATTAACCAGTTGCCCACCCCCCTATAGCAGAAATACTGCTACTGGGTGGCAGGGCTGCACAAAATCACATACATGATGTGCATTTTCGGGTAGGGAGTGCGCGCGTGCCACCCTACCCGTGCAGCCATTGGCGGCTAAGGATGTCACTTCTCGGCCAGAGATTCCCCGCCAGCGATCACTGAGTAACATTAACAGGGGAGAGACCTGTGTGTAAACAACACAAGTCTCTCAACTGCCAGCAAGAACATGCTGCTGTGTATTTCTCTGCACAGCACAGAAATACACAGCAACATGTTTCCCTAGTAAAACACACACCGCACAAGATGTAAAACAGCACACAGTTAACCCTTCGATCACCCCAGATGTTAACCCTTCCTGCCCAGTGCCATTAGTACAGTGTCAGTGCTTTTTATTAGCACTAATCACTGTATTAGTGTTATTGGGATGTCAGTGGCAGTTAGTCAGTTTCCACCCAGTGTCAGAATGCCTGCCACAGTCCAGCTATAAGTTGCTGATTGCCACCATTATTAGTATAAAAAAAAAAAATTCCAGTATATATACCACCATTTGTAGATGCTATAACTTTCACATAAACCAATTAATTTACATGTATTGGGATTTTTTTTAAGCAAACTTATGTAGCAGAATTTTGGCCTAAATTTATGACTTTCTATGATTTTACATTTTTTGAAATGGATATGTTTAATAGCAAAAAGTCAAAAATATAGTTTTTTTTTCAAAATTGTTGGTCTTTTTTTGTTTATAGCACAAAAAAAAAACGCACAGGTGATCAAATACCACCAAAAGAAAGCTCTATTTGTGGGGAAAAAAGTACATAAATTTAATTTATGTACAGCATTGCATGACCACACAATTGTCAGTTGAAGTAACGCAGTGTCATATCGGAAAAAATGGCCTGATCAGGAAGGGGGTAAATCCTCTGGAGGGCAAGTGGTTAATATTCAATTTTCACTACAGAGGAATTTAAACCACAGCTCCTTTCCCCTTGTTTTCTGTAACATAAATCAATTGGCAGACTTCCAATATAAACACCAGCGAGTATATTTATACAGTAAAGCAGTGAATGTGACATTCACCAAATATTCAATGCAGTCAAATTTTCCTAGTACTTTAACCACTTCAAGTACAGACACTTCACCCCCTTCCTGTCCAGGCCAATTTTCAGCTTTCAGCGCTATCACACTGTGAATGACAATTGTGCGGCCATGCAAGACTGTACCCATATGAATTTGTAAGCATTTTTTTGAGACAGCTAAAGCTTTATTTTGGTGGTATTTATTCACCACTGGGATTTTTATTTTTTTTGCTATATAAATGAAAATGTCCAAAAAAAATTTAAAAAAGTGTTTTTCTTATAAAAGTTTGCAAATAAACAATATTTCATCATAAATCTTGGCCAAAATGTATTCAGTTATCTTTTTAGTAAAAAAAAAATAACCCAAAATTTTTACATTTTTATTTTAATTTGTTATATTATTATTTATGTTTTTTTTTTTACATACTATCACCTTAGCAGTACAGTGTCACCATGGTGACACTGTACTACTTGTGGGTTGTGATGAAGATTTTTTTTTTACACTGGTTGCTTTAACACCCATAAAGGCTGTAAAAGCAATCATTTCACCTTCAATCTGGCTGCATTCTTGCAGCCATTGAGAAATACTGTGTGAGCTATGATTGGCCGCAGCTTGTCACATGGTACAAGACTGTTGTGAATAGCCTTCTACCATGTGACCTCTGTAATCATTCACAGATTTCACATGTAGTAAGCAATGATGTCAGAAGTGACATCTTGCTTACTAATCTGCATGTGATCACTGATTGGCCAATCAGTGATCACATGATCGGGACCTCGCACAGAGGTCCCATACGACGATAGGTGTTCCACTGTGTCCCAGGGAGCACACTCAAGTAGGGCCACCCGCCCCTGCACTGCCACCATCCGGTTAAGTGGTTAAGTAGTGTTTTAAATGACAGTGAATGAACCACCTGTGAAGGTTTGGGGAATGCCACATTCATTAGTTCATAAAAATGTCCCTAAAAATGTCCCTGGGTGCTTCTAAGGTGTTAGCAACTGACTGAAACTTGACTTAGGCCTAGTGCACACTGTCTGCATCCCAAATGCTATGCCTGGAACTGCCTGCATGGGGATGCTCGGAACACCTGTGTATTCCCATGCAGGCAAACACAGCCCTCACTCGGGTGTGTGCTTAGCTACACCATATGATCAAGACCTTAGGGGTCTCTGTTGAGACCTTTCAGTCTAACTTACTGCACAGTACAGGTAGCTAGATGGATCAGTAAGGGTGTGTTTTAAAGACCTTTGGTTTGTTAAAGCGGAACTTTACCCATAACAACTTGAGAAAAAATATATTGTTCTTTAGTAAGGAACATACATTCCACATTATTATTTATGCTACTAAAATTAGTGTGTGCTGTAAATTGCCTCCTGCATTGCTACTGTTTCTTCTTGCTGGAGGCTGCCATTTTGCTGAAGCCCAGATCTCCTGAGCAAAAGTAAATCATAAAGCAGAACTAAATCCATTGATTTAACAGTTTAAAAAAAACTGCTACATTCCTGAAATGCCACATTGCTAACTGTCATATTTACTTGTGTCATCAACCAAATTGTGAAACCATCAAATGGCTGGTGTCATAACTGACCACATGTGCAGCTCCATGGCAGTTGCAGTTCAAAAAGAAATAGCTTACTTGGCTTTAAGGCTGTCAGCAGAGTGGCCTCTATAAATTCAGCAGTGCCTAAAAATAGAGAGCAAATGAGCATGTGCAATGCAGGGTGAGACGGTGTATTACTGGATTTTAAACAGTATAGGCACTTATTTTTTAATGTTTTACATAGCTATTCCTACAAAATGGGCCAGCCTGAAGTGATCTAGCAAGACTTGACTAAAGTTCTACTTTAAGGATATTGAAATATTTTTATGTTTATAGTCCTGGCACAGGTACATCAACTTACAGTAACTCTATTAATGCTACTGTTTTCACCTGATCAATTGCAGAAAGGCTGTATTTTGCTCCACCTTTTAATAAATGTGTCTATTGCTTTGCAATAGACCTAAAGTAATTGTAAACCTTTATGCTTAACTGCTCTGCGTGATGGAATTTCACAGAGCTGCCCTGAACCTCCCTTTTTGGGTCCTCTGCCAGTGCATGCAGGTAAAAACTGTTAAGGATTTAGAACCACTTCAGCAAAAGCTGCTCATAACTGCTGTGTACCTGGAAATTTCAGCGAAATATGCAATAGTGAATGTTTCATTACATAGAAACTTTAATGTGTGGGAATGTAAACTTTACATCATGGGACTTGGGAAAATCATATTGTTTGATCTAAATAGTAAATTGATGTATGTTCAAGTGTTGTTTTATTGCAGAAGGATTCTCTTTAATCATACAGTATATTAGAAATTTTGATAATCCATTTAAAAATGTCAGGAACCTCAGGGACACTTTTTCCCTATTAAAACTCAAAGAAAGGTTCAGTTTACTCAAGCTAAATACATTCCAGTTGCAATAAAACAGAAAGTGTTCAATGCCTATGCCCCTGCAAACTGATCATTGCTTTCCCACAGATAGAAAGGATCCCACTCTACAGCATGGTGGCAGGGGATAGAACTTTCTACTGAAGCTATGGCTAACCTTTAAAAAAGACACGCTGAAAGATTTTGTACACTTTTTTATGCACTAAGAAGTTTTTTAATTTAATTTAAACTGGAAGTTCAATTGGGCTTTACACTTTTGTCGCAGCATCAAGTGGTTTTGTACACACTGCCAGATGCTACAGCAGCCAGGAATGTATGTAAGTCTGACAAGCCAACTGTTGGCTTTCAGGCGGAAGCAATCGGGTCACAACAAAATTGTACCAAATTTGCGCTTGACAAACTGTGGCACAAATATCATGTGACATAAAAATCAAAACTATTTTTTCTTTAGGCTCTCTGTATTCAAAAAATATTTATGCTTCTGTGGCTTCCCCCTGCCCTATGCCCTATGGCACTGAGTCCGATTTTGCTCCATGGCTTGCAAGTGTGGGACTCAGTACGTTACGCCAGTGGCCTGATGTTACCTGTCCTATCTTTGCTCCCAATTATTAACAACCCTCTCTTCCCACCGGGTTTAGATCAACCAAGGGCGTTTGCTTGCTGAGTGGCCAATGGTTTTTCACAGGTGTGACACTTTTTAACTTCTCGGTCCTTCCCCACTTGGAATTCTCTTTGGGAGTCACGGGACCTCACTGCGGGACACTTCCGCTTTCCTGTACCAGAAATCTGCCTTTGAACTGCTTTGCCAACAGCATCCGGGTGCTCCAGGCCTTATTTCCTTTCTTTATGTAGCTTTGAACAGATGCTCAATGCATACTTCTCTCTCATATGTCGCTCAGTGGGAGCACGACCTGGGAACAGTCATGGATCTGGAGGACTGGAATAGGGCCTGGTCGCTTATAGCTAAATGTTCATTTAATACAACCACTCTGGAGGCGGCATACAAAGTATTGTTTCGTTGGTATTGGGTTCAGGCTTGTTTGGCCCAGGCAAACCCTGCGTGCAGTGATCGATGTTTTCAGGGTTGTGGCCATCGTGGTGATACTCGGTATGCTTTGCTTCATTGTCCCATACCGGGCCTCTTGGCTCACCAGCAGAAGTTGTATTTGTTTTTTTCGGCCACTAGAACAGTTGCTCAGGCCTGGAAGAGCCCGTTTGTCCCTCTTCAGGGGGTGCGGGACCGTATGACCTCTATGATGCTCAATGAACAGATGTCGAGTATCTGTCACGACTCCCAATGGAAATTCTTGAAAATATGGGAGCCGTGGTTGCAATATGCCTTTCCCACACTCCCCCCGGCTAGTCTGGGGTTGTGATGTTGCTCGGTATTGGCGTTCTCGGACCCCTGCTCTTCATCTTGTTATCTTTTTCCTTTTGTACTCCTCCTTCCTTTTCTTTTTTTGTTTGTTTTTGGTGTGGCAGTGGATAGCTGCCTTTGGTTTGAGTTTCTGTCGGTGTTATACCAATGTTTTTGTCATTTATGTGCCATTGATAGCCCCTGTGTGAGCACATCTTTTGCTCTGTTGGTGTTAGAGCACTTTTTTTTTTTCTTTTTTTTTCATGTGCAATTTATAGCCCTTGCGTGGGCGTGTTTTGTTGCTCCTGTCTTCTTAAATTGTTTAGAAATGAATAAAAGCATTGAAATACAAAAATTTATTTTGTTAAATTTTTATACAGATGTTTTGGGAATATATACAGTATATACAGTACCTTGTTTTGTGAATATTATCAAAAATCCTGAAATTGTGAAGAATAACAATATTGTTAAGTAAACATTTCATTCTGCAAGAAAAAAAAATGCATTTTGCTAAGCCATTTTACTAGCCATCTAATAAGTAAAAATGTGAAGCTGCAAAGGTATGGAAGAAAACCACTTATTAAAAAACATAGCATAGCCTTAATCTATAGTGAAAGGCCAGATATTCATTGCCCTCTACTATGGATTATGCTCTCAGCCATCCCTTCCTCCCTCCAGCACTAAAGTAGTTAATTAAACAAGCTGCTTACATAACCTTGAAAGGTCACATTATAGGAACACTTATTACAGAATATGAACACGTGCAGAAATAAGGCCTTGAAACCTTGCCAAATGATCAATTTCTTAATTGAAAAAGTCCTATATAAAGTGACCAATGCAGACTAAAATAAATTGCACTTTAGAGGGTGAAATCACACTTGCCATCTTATATTGGATTTGCAGTCAAGTGAAAAGCACTGTGACTGTTCTCAAAAGAAATAAAACAAAAAAAAGTTCTCTAAGGTACACATTGTACCTTTAGAAAAGACTATTTGCCATTAATATTTGCAAGTTGCAGCTACCAAACTATGCCTCAAAATTTAAATTTGAATAAAAGCATGTGACATTTATGTGCATGTTTACAAAAAACAGTATGTTTACTTTTAACTGTACTGTAGAGCAAAGGAGCAACGATTACTCGGAACATCAGTGATAGCAAATAGGACTCCACTGAAAACATTTTTTGACACAAAAGCACATCTAAAAGATCATCCTCGCTTCTGAAATTGGACATTAAATAGGCAAAATAGTATAATATATATAACAGTCACTCCTAATATAAATTCACAGTGTTTTTTCATCTTCTGCTGGTTAGTCATGGAACTCAGGATTGAGCTGACCCTACTGGATGATGGGAAATCTCTATTTCTATGGATAAAAGCATTGTAGGAGGATTCCCCTCTGTCCCCTTTTGTTATCTTACCTGAAGAGGCTGAAAGGTTAGTAATGATAATCTACAGTGGTCCGATGGCAGGTTACTAGCCTAGAGAAGGCTATTGAGTCCATTAATCATTGGCATACATTATACTCATGATGATAAAATCTTAGCAAGATATGAGATAATGGGGTGATTTCAAATTAAACTACCACTTTGAGTGGATCCTTAATCATATTTCTTGCACATATATTATCTATTTTTAATAAGAAAAACACACCACCCTTCCTGTTTACTATCTCTTAGGGATGATTAAGCATGTGAAGTGGTAGTATTACACATTCTTTTTGGAAAGCCCAGCAGGCTCTCCAGCCTAAATGTGAGGACAAAGATTGTAATCAAGTAATGAAAACTATGATATACAGTAAAACATCATGTTTTAAACCCAGATCCTGAATTTATTGCTTGGATGACCGACCACATATGTATAACTGAATATCTAGAAAGAATGTATTTTTGGAGAAAAATGCAAGAAAAAAGAAATCCAGAACATTGAAAGCCTTTTTCAGCAGATCTTTTGCTACCTTCTGAGAATGTTGGCAACATGATAAAGCAGATTTGTTGAGCAGCCATATGGACTACTGCAGAAACCTTAATTTATCATTGTGATCTGGATTCATTGTTCTTCTACAACATCAGTTTTGAGTGAAAAGTCCTTTAGGCTTTTATCTTTCCCTCATATATGTATCATGTTGATTGTTTTAGGGGTGCTGTCCTGAAGAGACAAATGTTACACCTACTGGTATTGTCTTCTTGCCTATTCTAAGAATGATCAGTACAGAACCTTTACTACCTGCCTTGCCATTAAAGCAGTATTTTAAGTCAATCATCTTTTTTGGGTATAGTGATTATCTTTGATAGCATTTTATGCTAAACTATAGACCCAGTGTAGGTATGAAGGGCCTTGCAGTTGTGTGCTCTGTCAATTCCAGGAAGATGTTATCACTAGGACTAACTTCACACTTTATAGTTTGGAGCAAGATCCCTTTTTCTGCTGGATTGTTATGTTTTCTTTGGCCTTAAAGAGTATATTAATCTCAGATTAAGCACACAGGTGAAAGTGTCAGTGGAGAGACTCACACCTTTTCCCTGTTTTCTTTAGTTAATATCCAGTTAGAGAGAGAGAAACAAAAATAAAACAGCTGCTGCCATGCATTCTCTTTAGAAACCCCACAGTGCTCTCTAAAGTCTGGGTTATTGGAGTACCCTGTATTATGTTTTTTGTAAATATTTATTATTCATGGAATAAGTGATTTAAAACTGAAGTACAAAGGACAAAATACTCTTATAGTTTTAATTTAGCAGATTACTTTAGTGATGAAGAAAAGAAGTTGGTGAGTGGAAAAAGGCCTCAATTCCACAACACAACTCAAACAATTGTAGAAAAGGCTTTTGAGTTTTCATTTCTTTCCACACATCAGCTTCACTCCACCATTCGTGCTGCAAGACCTGGGAATGATTAGTCACACAAGTCACAAAGTATAACTGTGCTTTACTCTATGGTTGTAATCAGAGGTTATTGCATGCTTTGCTGTATTGCTGCAATGGGCATCCTTCCCAGGGAACCCATGGTGGAAGGGTTATCACTGACCATAATCATGCAGCATTATATTTTTTTTTATTTAAAGTGAGCCTGTCAGCCTTTTTATACATGTTAAATGTCTTGCCAAGTTACAGACACCACATAGTGCCTACTTTTATCTCTGAAACAGGTGTAACGCTGGTTACAGGACGTGAATTCTATTACTTCAAGGCCATGTCATGCCAACTGCCACCCAATATACAAAGAAGAGCATCTTTTGGGAAATGAAGATGTTCTTGTACAACAGGGAAATGTTAACCCAGAATGGCAAGGAACTCTACTGCTCCTGCCTCCTCTCCCCTACACACACTTATCCAAGCTAACAGACTAGCTCAAGACTGCACTTTCCACTGTTAACTCTCCTAGGAAGACTGGAAGTTCAAGGAGGTGCCACTGGAGCAAAAGCCAGTAGCACTAAAATTGTAAACTAAAAGTACTGGGGTAACTATTTTAAAGCCTAAGTGCAGCCAATATAAAATACACAAAAATAAGCACAAGGAACGTAACTTGCAGTCAGTACGATGTGCCCCTTGTGCTGATGCCTCTTCTGTTAGGTGAAATCATCCTCCGCCCATGCCCCCCCCCCACCCTTGCCACTGTAATCTTCTGGTGTGGTGGGGGTTGAAAGAACTGTGGGAGCTGTCACATGCTCTCATCAAGAGTGCCCAACTATGCCTGCCTTTCCACCCAGCTGTTCCATTCATAGAAGGCATACTACAGCTTCTATAAATGAAGCACAGCCTGTGAACAGAGGATGGTCAAATGATTGCAAGGTCTTCCCCTTCATTCATATGTCATGTTTCATTCATAGAGGTTGTAGTATGGCTTCTGAATTGAGCAGCTTGGTGGAAAGGGTAGGCACAGTCAGGTAGTCTTAATGAGAGCTTGTGGCAGCTCTCACAGTTCTGTTAACCCCTACTGGACTTTCACCAAACAGAAGAGCCATCAGCACAAGGGACACATCCTACTGACTGTTAGTTGCTGCACATAGGCTTCAACAAATATTTTACTGACTATTTATATTATTGTGATCAATGTGTTAATCTCAAAAATTCTGAGAATTCATTGCATTTTTAGCACTTACCCCCCTTCCCTTTTCCTCCCATGTGTGGTACAAATATGCACATTTGCAAAACAGTGCTATCTTGCATGCATAACTCACTCACTTTCTAGTCTGCTGATGATGCATTTCATTGTAATGACTTCACTGGGGGTCTGCTGTATGTGTGTGTGTGTATATATATATATATATATATATATATATATATAACATTATATACAGAACTTGAATACGATTTATATTTTTCCAATATGTTTTATTATAATTATAAGAATCTACTGTGAAGGGTGTGTGTGCCTGTCCTGCAGAGACTGTAGATTCAGGTATTAAGAAGGCTAGTTCAGTTCTATTATGTCTTGGATTTTCAGGCATCAAAGTGAAATTTGGTACATGATTTGCATTGAAATTAGAGTTAAAACTGTGGACTTAAGAATTGGACTAATATATTTTATATGATATATTTAAAGTATATCCAAAGCCCAGGTGTTTGTTTTTTTATAATTCTGGATAGTGCAGGGAAGAGTTAAAACTGTTGTAATTTTTTTGGCATCTGTGTCCCAATAAAGTGTCTTTACCTTCACTTTTTATTCTGCATACTCAACAGGATGTGGGAGGATATCTATTTAATTTAAGGGAATCCCCTTTTTTGACAGTTGTAATTAGAACACATGTCCCCACTGAAAGATTTACCTTCAATTCCTATTCTGGTGGCAGTTAAAAATGTTTAATTTACCCTCATTTTCCTTCCTGGTGACAGACAGCAATAAAAACCTCAAATTGGTTCTAACCCCTCACCGCTCTATCCAAATCTAAAAGCTTTTAGTTTTGCTTTAATAATAATATTTCACATTTTAATGTTTGGCTGTTTATAAAATATCACATTTTACGGTGTAAATGTATAAAATGATTACAGAGGATCTCTGAAAGTTTTTCTGCAGTTACTAGAGGGGGCAGCTGCTTTAGGGCCCTATGGCTTTGAGTTACAACTCTATCTCTTAGTGCAGTAAATGTGTACCTCTAGGACATCTTTTATCACATTCTTAAGACCACAGAAGAGCAGCATTCAATATTTCTCTGAACTCAACAGCATCACCATTGTTGTACTTTAACGCACTTCCTTTTTTTTAGCATGAAAGTGCACAGAAAAGCACAGTACTGTTTAACTTAACTAAAATATATTCTCACTGCTAAAAGTAAAACATGCTATATGTATTTAAACTCTACGAGTACCAGATCTTAAAATGGTTTTGAACTCTTACATATAGTGCCTGGCCTTAGGTGATACACAAACATTAAACAAAACCTTGTAAATAAGTTGTACCTGTTAATCTGCAGTCTCTTTTTCACAGCCCTTCAAAATGCAGAATTTATACAGGATCTCTCTGCTCTGAAAAGCAGGAGGCGGGAAGCTGAAGGTACACTCAGTGATGGGAGCACTAAAAGCTGATTGGAGAGAAGGGACACACCCTCTTAACACAGCACACATGAACAGGGCTCAGGCTATTGGTCACAGACTGTGCCCTCCCCTGTCACCCTTTTTTTTGTGTCAGGAAAAATCATCAGAAATGACTCATGCTGATAGCAGAGGAATAAGGCGGCAGACAGGAATGATACTTAGTGCTCTTAATTGACACAAGTACACATTAAAAAACACACCCTGGACACCCAATTGATTTTTTTTTTATATTTCTTTGATAAATCATTGTAAAATACACTGAAAATGCACCATAAATGTGCTGTAAACACTAAAGGCTCATTTATGTGGCTATTACGTGGTAAATTTGCAACACGTTCACAAATCTCAGGGAAAGTTCCCTTGCAGAGTGAGAATTGCTCCATAAAGTGAATAGTCTCAATGCCAAAACATAGTAGACAGGGAAAAACATGTCAGGGAGTGTGGTTTCTTGGGGAAGACATGTAGGCTAAAGCCGATACTAATCCAAATGTTATGGTGGCTGGTCAGGAGAGCGACGTTTCACTTGTTGTACACATCACTCTGGATGGGCATTTTGACATCCTGTACCCCTTCACCTGTGGATCATGAAATAGAATACCTGGGTTAAAGTTCAGTCTAAGGTTTCATCTTGAAAAGCTAGAAATATTCTGCAGTTACAGGCATGCTGTCTAAACCAAATACCATACTGCATGTGGCTACAAGAGGAGGTTGGCAAACACTGTTTGTCTATCTATAAGGAAACATCAGATCAAGCTCTTCAAGTGAAGTATCCAAAAAAATAAAATACTTACAGTATTTACAAGCATTCCTTTAAGACCCAGTCTGTGAGGCAAAATGCTGGTTAGGCTTCTGCATTTTCAACAATTTACCTGCTCTGCGAGCCATAATTCGTTGATGATTGTATACTGACAAAGGATCAGAACACGAATCCTTTACATCTTCACATCCTCACAGTTAATCTTGGCAGAATAATAAACAACCTAAGGCAGGCCATAGACAATGCACTTTTCTTTCGTGCAACCACAGGTTAGCTGTAAGGAGCATTTTAGTAGTGCTTAGCAGAGTTTAGGATTGTTTAGTATGTTTTTCTGCTGCAAAAATGCTCTAAAAAACTCTACGAAAACTATTTTTTTTCTGCTCCTAGACGCTGAAGCTCAAAAAATGCTAATAGCCTAAAGCAGTGTGCATGGACACATAGGAGAACACTATTTAGCTTCTAGAAGCAGATAAAAATATATTGATAATAGCTGCTAGGAGCTTAAAAAAATGCTACTGTGCATGGAGCCTTAGTGTTGATGGGGCTATCCCTCCTGTGGTGCTGTAGTGTTCTCCCACTGGGGGAGGAGGGGGGGAGCAGGGAACCGTCGCTGCCAGGAGAATGCAGTGAATATTGCTAGGGGCTATAGCCACTGGCAATAATCACATGAAAAATCTGACAGGCTGGTTGTACCCAAGTCATACAACAATCAAATTGGGTACAACCAGCCTCCCCATAGATAATTCAAATTTCAGCCAAACCCTGCTGAACCAGCCAAGATTCGAACCATCTATGGACTGCTTAGCTCCAAGCCATTGCTCCACTAGAATGCTTTACTGTATAAATAAGCTTTAAAAGGAACACAAACATTCTGGTATATTTTATGTGAAAGCATGTCACTCTTTAAAACCCTGTTCTTGCTTTTCTTTAATAACATCTTTTAAGGGAAGCAGCAGCTTGAAGAGACATTATTTATAACTGTGTCTAAATTACAAAAAAATAAGGGAAAAAACCGTATGGTTCTTTCAATATACACCTTCCCAAACTCTACTTTCTTTAGAAACCACCTCTTAATGCACATGTAGGGAAATAACAAGTGGGCAGTTTCTACTTTCTATTGTAAT
Source organism: Staurois parvus (assembly GCF_062004578.1). Lineage (NCBI taxonomy): Eukaryota > Metazoa > Chordata > Amphibia > Anura > Ranidae > Staurois > Staurois parvus. The sequence goes on along the minus strand of NW_028317855.1, from coordinate 8,892,086 downwards.
AGAACCCTGGAAACTTGGCAGCTCTCTAATGTAAACACACAGCAGGCCTTTCTTAAAGCAGGCCATCTATTATAATTTTTTATCGTTTAACCAGTGGGTTGAAAGAAATAAAAAGGTGCAGATTCCCCCATTCACACATTTGAGGTCCAATGTGCTATTGTGTTTTTATGTCAGGGAGCCCTCCCTGTCATCACAACACAATGATCCGTGTTGCCAGCTGTAGCCGGCGGCACTAATCATTCAGAAATTGATAGATTGACTTGTGTACTACCAGGGTGGTCATAAATGGTTCACAATTTGTCCAGTCCCTGCTGAACCAGCTGAATTTCGATCCATGTATGGCCAACTTAATTTATTAGGCTAAGTTCACACATATTCATTCTCTGAAATGCAATCTCTGGTGGAACAGAGTGCAGCTAGGCAGTCACTATCAGGCATTCAGGAGGTGATCTTATCACCTCCTGAATGCCTAATTTTGTATCCACAGATGTGGCACAGCTTTACTGACTTGCATGGGCAAGTTTGACAGGTAGTGTTGCCTGTCTACTGTACATGTCACGTTAAGTTTTGCTGCAGCTGTGGCATGTCAACATTCCCCTCTAACTGTATGGTAGGCTTTAACTGGTGGTCAGGGGTTGGTAAAATTGTGGCTCAACCTCTTGTATAAAAGAGACTTTTTACAACTGAAACCAATTTTAGAGGAGCTTTGTGAATGAGTTACTTGACAGTACCAGCAGCTAGAGTGGCCGTGGATAGCTTGTTTTAAAACTCTTCTACTGTGCATCAGGAATATGTAATAATTTTAATGTCCATAGTCTGGGAACAGGTACACTTTAAGATCTATATTAAACATGAAAGTATATTTTCTAATGCAAAAAGCAGATTTATTTCCTACATTTCATGTTTATTTGAATTCAACATTTAAAATGATAAAACAGTTTACACACCAAAAACTGTGATTTAATTTGGAACTCTTGGGCCTGAGCACCATAAGGATGATTTTAATCCTTGCAAAATCCTTACATTTTACCAGCAAACATTCTGAATGCAGCAATTTTTCTCAAATATGTTTCAGAAAAACTGTTTGGCACAGCACAGCACAAATGATCATTTTTTTTCCTTTCAGATCGTTAAACAGATTTTGCAGTCTTTCTCGTAAACTATTAACATATGGCTAATTAAACAAACATTATTCATTATTCCTGTTTGTGATGTCCTACAAATTATATGCTATTGGCAAAAAAATGTACAGGGAACAAAATATCATAGGGAAAAAAGACAAAATAGTGTTTTACAGTCACCACTGTAAGGTAGCTGTATGAAATAATGTTTATGAATGTATTTAGCAAGCATAATTATTGTATAAAACCAGTAAAGTAACAAATAAAGTGTTGCCGAGCAATGCACAGTCATTTGGCATATAGCTTGGCTTCGTGAAGAGCAGATATATTTCAAATGGAATTTTCACTCAGATACTAAAAGCAGCCTTCCCACTTGATAATAAGACACTTTACTAATCATTGTAATTAATTTTCTTGTTCATTTTGGTGGAAAAAAAAACATTAAATGTGTCAGTATCTCTGCACTGTGGAAGCCTGTGAATGTCCAAAACAGATGTGGATTTTCTTAGCTCACTCTCACTGGCTGTATCGTTTTAGGAGCTGTTAATACCCTTGGTAAACAATCAAGTCAAATAAAGACTGACTGATCACAGAATTTATGAAAGTGCTGAATTACCCAGTTCATTACTTGAATGATTTGTGCTCATTTTAGGGCCATGCCAATAGCAATATGCAGCCTGTTCGATTGTAGGTTTGGCGGTAGATGTAAAACTGCCACATGTAACCTAATTCATTCATTTATTGACACATTCTTCTTGAACAAAGCGATTTACAGACTGCTTGCACAGCATGTATAACAATAACAGTATTATATATCACCTGGGCCGGGACAGGGGGGGGGGCAAGAGTGGCAGCTGCCCTGGGTGCAGTGAAGCAAGGGGGCAAAGGTAGGACAAAGCATGTAACAACAGTGGGGGAAAGGGGTGTAATTCCGTACCGTTGCTCTAGGAACTGCGTGACGCTGTACCTCTACTGTATATCAGCCTTTATTTTTCTTGGTTAAAACTTATATTACAGAACCAAGGATCCCATTTGAGATTACATTTTTATTTTTTTATGTAAGGTATGCAAAATTGTTTCCATATGCATAATTTCATCTATTTGAGATAAAATTTGAGGAAAAGAGACTATATTTTTTTTCTAATGAAGGGCTATTGTCCAGTTTGTTGCAAGACTTTCAAAGGACAATTAGACCATAATTCTGATGAAGAAACATTGCACTACATTTAATTTATATAACGTATGATTGTACCTTTTTTTTTTGTACCCTTTATTTAGTATTTTCTGTTGATGTTCATTACTGAAATGTAACACTTATAACTATATTTCATATACATATATAATCTAAGATATATCTATGTGATGTTAACACTACAAAAAAATTACTATATACAGGTGAAACTAAAAAAATTAGAATATCGTGCAAACGTTCATTTATTTCAGTAATGCAACTTAAAAGGTCAAACTAATATATGAGATAGACTCATCACATGCAAAGCAAGATAGTTCAAGATGTGATATGTCATAATTGTGATGATTATGGCTTACAGCTCATGAAAACCCCAAATCCACAATCTCAGAAAATTAGAATATTGTGAAAAGGTGCAATATTCTAGGCTCAGTGTCCCACTTTAATCAGCTAATTAAGCCATAACACCTGCAAAGGGTTCTTGAGCCTTTAAATGATCTCTCAGTCTGGTTCAGTAGGAATCACAATCATGGAAAAGACTGCTGACCTGACAGTTGTGCAGAAAACCATCATTGACACCCTCCATAAGGAGGGAAAGCCTCAAAAGGTAATTGCAAAAGCAGTTGGATGTTCCCAAAGTGCTGTATCAAAGCACATTAATAGAAAGTTATGTGGAAGGGAAAAGTGTGGAAGAAAAAGGTGCACAAGCAGCAAGGATGACCGCAGCCTGGAGAGGATTGTCAGGAAAAGGCCATTCAAAAGTGTTGGGGACTTTCACAAGGAGTGAACTGAGGCTGGAGTCAGTGCATCAAGAACCACCACACACAGACAGATCCTGGACATGGGCTTCAAATGTCATATTCCTCTTGTCAAGCCGCTTCTGAACAACAAACAACGTCAGAAGCGTCTTACCTGGGCTAAAGAAAAAACATACCTGGTCTGTTGCTCAGTGGTCCAAAGTCCTCTTTTCTGATGAGAGCAACTTTTGCACCTCATTTGGAAACCAAGGACCCAGAGTATGGAGGTAGAATGGAGAGGCACACACTGCAAGATGCTTGAAGTCCAGTGTGAAGTTTCCACAGTCTGTGTTGATTTGGGGAGCCATGTCACCTGCTGGTGTTGGTCCACCGTGCTTCATTAAGTCCAGGGTCAACGCAGCCGTCTACCAGGAGATTTTGGAGCACTTCATGCTTCCTTCCGCAGACGAGCTTTATGGGGATGCTGACTTCATTTTCCAGCAGGACTTGGCACCTGCCCACACTGCCAAAAGTACAAAAACCTGGTTCAGTGACCATGGGATTACTGTACTTGATTGGACAGCAAACTCGCCTGACCTGAACCCCATAGAGAATCTGTGGGGCATTGCAAAGAGAAAGATGAGAGACATGAGTCCGAACAATGCAGAAGAGCTAAAGGCCGCTATTGAAGCATCCTGGTCTTCCATAACACCTCAGCAGTGCCACAGACTGATAGCTTCCATGCCACTCCGCATTGAGGCAGTGATTGCTGCAAAAGGGGCCCATACCAAGTACTGAGTACATATGCATGCTTATACTTTTCAGAGGTCCGATATTGTTCTATGTACAATCCTTGTTTTATTGATTGCATGTAATATTCTCATTTTCTGAGATTGTGGATTTGGGGTTTTCATGAGCTGTTAGCCATAATCATCATAATTATGACAAATCACGGCTTGAATTATCTTGATTTGCATGTAATGAGTCTATCTCATATATTAGTTTCACCTTTTAAGTTGCATTACTGAAATAAATGAACTTTTGCACAATATTCAAATTTTTTGAGTTTACTTCTCGGAATGTTATTGGAAATTCTATTTCATTAAAAAAGTTTGTAGTAAAAAAAACTTATATTAAAAATTCCCATTAGTTGTTTTTTAATCCCATCTCTCTTGATTAAATAATCAGTGAGAACTGTTAATTCACACAAAGGTGGTAGTTGTCCATCATATCCACCTTGTTTGTCATTTTCACATTGGTAGGTGCAGAGCAGACACTTCCTTTATTGTGATTGGTAGAGATATATATAAATGTTTTGGTGGTTGTGATTTAAGCTAGGAACACAGTGATCGAAATTCAGCTGGTTCACAAGGACTATCTGAATTTTGTTCTGTGTGTAGCCAGTCGTTATATCGGCTTATGTTGAGTGGACCTGCTGGAAAATCTGCTTCGATTATTGGCTTGCAACCAATAAGCTGTTGCGCTGATCAGTGTATTTATACATCAGGGAGTCCCCATCAGAATGCAATGTCCTTTGGGAGAAGAGGGGGGAGATTGATTCCTGCATCCCTGCATCCACCTTGGTTGTATGGATGCAGTCTGCTGGACCTGGTCCAGAGCATTGCTTTGTGAAATGGGAGCTTGACTGTTTGGTACTGCCATGCTTTTGCAATAGTGAAAGAGCTTTTAATATGGATAACAACCTGTGTTTTGCGTATTAAAAAACTAATTGTTGTTGCAACTGTTCAAGCAGTGTTGTAATTTGTCCAACTATCACTTTCAGTTTTTCTGTAATAAAATTTTAAGGAAAATATAAATAAAGCTTGTGGAATAAAAAAGGAGTTAATGTGCTGAGTAGTATAATTCCACATATCAAACAGTAACCATTATCAAAATATAGTAATTTTTACTATAGTTATCCTTTTAACACATTTTTTACAGTATGTGCTTATAGTATCAATCACACAATGGACATAATAAGAAGTTACCTGGGTTGAAATTGTTGTTTATTTGATAATAGCCCAGTAGTAGTATGCCAATGTGTGTAGTATATCATTTTAATGACTAAATGTGATTTTATGGTTATCAGGAGGATCTGGGTAAATGGAATTTCCATTATCATTTCTTAACAGTGATTTCTTAAAAGGCAGGTCAGGATGTAGCAAAATACATTAATGTATTGAAAATAGCAAGCATTTTAGTAAAAAGTAAAAAAACAAAAATTATAATAATGATCTCTATACATTTGTCTGTTCTTCTGGTTTGAATTCTCAGAAAGATTTAGACAGACTGCCTCAGTAGTTAGACTAGCATCCCAGTGGAGCTAAACCCCTCAGGCAAACTAAAACTCGTATTCAGTCAATTAGAGTAATTTTGAATATCTGTTTCTCACAATGTGTCTTTAATAGTTTATATCTGCAATAATGTTGCAGCTGTAAGTATGGCTGAAGCTATGCCATCTCCTTCATTATACCATTGTTGTTTGCCTTTTGTGCATCTGATAAATGTTTAGTACATAATCGTTTATCCTTTATTTCTATTTAGGTGGAGATTGAAAAATTGGATTATCATCACTACTTGCCTCTCTTCTTTGATGGGCTTTGTGAAATGACACATCCTTATGAATTTTTTGCACGTCAGGGAGTCCATGACATGCTAGAGCACGGAGGACCAAAGATTCTGCCTGTCATTCCTCAGCTCATTATACCCATAAAAAGTAAGTACGTGGGCAAACCAGACTTTGAGTCTTGAGTCATTTTCTAATCCTGTACTGTACCTGTAGTAGCCTACATTATAATTCAAAACCCTCAAACTTTATTTGGCATAGTAATATTTCTATCACTCACATTACCACATCATTACAGTGGATATCTATTCATTCTATAAGGATATTTCCTTTATATTTAGACAAAGCACATTCAGAAAATTAATTCCCTTTTTAAGAAGGTTTAAATATAATGAAATACATGAAGAGAATGAGTAAGATAATATATTTTGTTTTTCTGCAGTTGTAGAACAAAAGTGTTTTCCATTTAATAAATGTTAAGGTAGAAAAGGGCTGGTATCCTGTAGAACAGAAGGGACCAGATATGCAAATCTGCACATACAGTGCATCCAGAAAGTATTCATAGCGCTTAACTTTTGCCACATTTCATTATGTTACAGCCTTATTCCTAAATGGATTAAATTCAATTTTTTTTGTCAACCTTCTACCAACAATACCCTATCATGAGAACGTGAAAGAAGTTTGTTTTGAAATCTTTGCAATTTTTTAAAAAGAAAAAACGGAAAAAACATATGTACATAAGTATTCACAGCCTTTGCCATGGCACTCAAAATTGAGCTCTGGTGCATCCTGTTTCCCCACTGATCATCCTTGAGATGTTTCCACAACGTGATTGGGGTCCACCTGTGGGAAATTCAGTTGACTGGACATGATTAGGAAAAGCATAAACCTGTCTATATAAGGTCCCACAGTTAACAGTGCATGTCAGAGCACAAACCAAGCCACGAAGTCCAAGGAATTGTCTGTAGACCTCCGAGACAGGATTGTATCAGGGCACAGATCTGGGGAAGGGTACATAAAAATCTCTGCAGCACTGAAGGTCCCAAGGAGCGCAGTGGCTTCCATCATCCGTAAATGGAAGAAGTTTGGAACCACTAAGAATCTCCCTAGAATGGGCCGCCAAGCCAAAATGAGCTATTTAGGGAGAAAGGGCGTAGCCAGGGAGGTAACCAAGCACCTGATGGTCACTCTGAAAGAGGTCCAGCATTTCTCTGTGGAGAGAGGAGAACCTTCCAGAAGAACAGTCATCTCTGCAGCACTCCACCAATCAGGCCTGTATGATACAGTGGCCAGACGGAAGCCATTCCTCAGTCAAAAGCAAATGGCAGCCCGCCTGGAGTTTTCCAAAAGGCACCTGAGGGACTCTCAGACCCTGAGAAACCAAACTCTCTGGTCTGATGAAACAAAGATTGAACTCTTTGGACTGAATGTTAAGCATTATGCCTGAAGGGAACCAGGCACCGCTCACCACCTGGCCAATACCATCCCTACAGTGAAGCATGGTGGTGGCAGCATCATGCTGTGGGGATGTTTTCCAGTGCAATGAACTGGGAAACTAGTCCGGATCAAAGGAAAGATGAATGCAGCAATGTACAGAGATATCCTTGATGAAAACCTGTTCCAGGGTGCTTTGGACCTTAGACTTGGACAATGACCCTAAACACACAGCCCACATAACAAAGGAGTGGCTATGGGCCACCTCTGTGAATGTCATGGAGTGGCCCAATCAGAGCCCAGACTTGAACCCAATTGAACATCTTTGGAGAGATCTAAAAATGGCTGTTGACTGACGCTCCCCATCCAACCTGATGGAGCTTGAGAGGTATTGCAAAGAAGAATGGGAGAAATTGCCCAAAAATAGGTGTGCCAAGCTTATAGCATCATACTAAAAACGACTTGAGGCCGTAATTGGTGCTAAAGGTGCTTCAACAAAGTATTGCGCAAAGGCTGTGAATACTGATGTACATGTGTTTTTGTTTTGTTTTGTTTTTTATTTTTAATAAATTGCAAAGCTTTCAAAATGAACTTCTTTTGCGTTGTCATTATGGGGTGTTGTTTGTAGAATGTTAAGGAAAAAATTAATTTAATCCATTTTGGAATAAGGCTGTAACATAACAAAATGTGGAAAAAGTGAAGTACTGTGAATACTTGCTGGATGCACTGTATAACACAAAACTCAAAATTAAATGAAAATAACTGTGATTTATTAGGGACACTGCACAGATGACAAGTAATATAAAACACAGCAAATGATGCAAACAGCAATATACAAAAAAACAATGAACTTCCATAAAAGTGAACCTAACCATTGGAAGTGAAACCAGCTAAAGCACACATGAACATCCTACCTAAACTGCCTAATTAGAGTATGTACAAGCAGTGGGATAAATAGGGCAGAGCAAGATGAGACTGGGGAGCAAGAAATAGTAGGTCAGTAATAGACCAGAATGGGGAGAAGGTACTCAGGAGCAGGGTTATAGGTTTACAGAAACAGAGCACATGGGCACACAAGCAAAACACTGAGACACTGTGAAATGCTAGAGGATGGGCTAAATACCCTTCCAATAGCCAGCATCAGGTGGGGAATAATTGCCGGAATCTGCTACTAATGGGAGACACCCGCTGGTGGACACTAGGACAGCACATTCCAGATTCAGGAACCACTGTGCCACCAGCAGGTGATTCAGTTCTTGACAACCTAGTTCATTTTTGTCTTATTTGATATCTGATTGTACCCTTTTCAAGGTATGTCCTCATTTAGCTTTGAGGAAAGTGGAGAGACGCTGCTGGAACCACGGGTAGACTCCACTAATATTGTTATTTTAAGATATTATGTTGGAGTAAAAGATCTGGTTCCTGGGGCAAGCGGCTTCTACACCCTAAAGGATCTCCACAGTCTCCATGGCTTGTAGTGTATTGTAAGAAAAGTTGAAATTGAAGCTCCACACCACTGTTTGGTCCAGACAAAACTTTATTCCATTAAAGGTCAGGTGTGTAATTTGAGAAGTATCCAATGCGTTTTGTGGGTCCAAGTGCCCCTTTCAACAGGGCCTGACTGGCAATAAAATGAACAGACCAGGAGTGAACTGGTTAAGTAGCAGAGGGGGATGTTAATCAGTTTCAGCTGCTTTGGTGTTAAGGAAATTAACAACAGGTGCACTATATGGGCAACAATGAGACAACCCCACAAAACATGTATTGTATTTAAGTCAGGCGAGTGTGGGGGTCCATTCAATGGTATCAATTCCTTCTTCCTCCAGCAACTGCCTGCATACTTTTGCAACATGAGGCCAGGCATTGTTGGGCACCAGAAAGAACCCAGGACCCACTGATCCAGCGTGGGGTCTGACAATTGGTCTAGGGATTTCATCCCGATTCCTAATGATAGTCAGGGTGCCATTGTCTAGCCTGTAGAGGTCTGTGTGTCTCTCCATGGATATGCCTCCCCAGACCATCACTGACCTACCACCAAAACAGTCATGCTGAACGATGTTACAGGCAGCATAACATTCTCCACGGCTTCTCCATATGGGCAGCCGTATCTTGGTATTCTGTATTTTGTTTCCTTAGGACAGCTCCATTTAGCAAGGTGATAATGCTCCGATTCACACAGCTGGTGTTGTCAAATCGTGGTTTGACAAGCATGCAGACGAAGTCTCGCACCTTCCTTGGGTGCCACAGTCGCCGGACCTCAGTATTATACAGCCACTATGGTCAATTTTGGAGGACAGTGGTATCAGATTGCATTATCCACCATCCAAGAATTATATTTGTCAATTCCCAGGAGAATTCAAGCCGTCTTGAATGCCAAAGATGGCCCAACACCATGTTAGGTAAGTATTTTGTTATTTTACCTTCTGTCTAATTATTAAAGAAAAAGAGAATATACAGTAATACTTTAGGTAGTGTTGAAATACATCAATTACTTTATTAGTTATAGGACAGCATCCTTAAAGCCCAATTCCAAGCACAAATGCAAATGAAATAATTTGCATTATTTATAACACTCCTCAGTCTTAAGAAAGACACTTCCTAGGCAATCCTGCAGTGCAACGGATAAAAGTCACAATTTCCTTCTAGCCAAGCTAATTTTTAACCCTGGGGACCAGGCATTTTTCTGCCATTTGTTCTCCTGCCTCTGGAATCTGAAAGAGGACCTATCCAATGGAGGTGATGGCTGTCTACATCACGTAAGCAGTGGTGTATATACTTGAATAAGGACCCAAGGAAGTACACAGAACAGGGTTATCATATGATCAAGTCTTCAGGTAAGCAAAATGGGTGTTTGGTAGTTAGTTAGAATGGTGTGGGGAAGGGGGTTGGTAAGCGGATTTTGCTAATTTTCCAAGAGTTGAACTTTAAAGTAGTACTAAAGACTTAGTTTTTTTTTTACCTTAATGCATTCACAGCATTAATGCAAAGTCCCCAAGCAAATTTAAACTCCCTCCCACATCCCCAAACAGTTACTTTCTGTGCCTTTTTACTGCTGCTGGATCCTCCATGATCTACACTGACCCCCAACATTCTGGGTAGTATAGGATGCAGTAAGTGTAGGGGAGTGATAGACTCCTGAGGCTCTATGCGAGGAGATAGCAAGGGCATGGTTTGTCAGATGTGTGCTGGAACACAGCTCCAGCTGGGGAGTGTGCATGCATGGCTGTCTCCTCAGCAGCCAGCCAGCGATAGGAGGCAGGAGCAGCAGTTTGAAGATTGGCCAAGAAACAAAGAAAGGTGTATTTTCTAGGAAGTAGACTATACATATTATGTAAAAAAAAAAGTGTCACATTAACCTAGCAGTGACCAGCCAGTGTGTTGTCTATCTGCCTTGCTTAGCAATATATCACTATGTTCCCTTTCCACACTGCGACAACTATGTGAACAGTTTATTTCAGCAGAACTCTGTGTAGTAGTCACCAAGGTTTCTATAAAAACAGCCTTGTCATTTTTAAAAAGAGACTCCCTCTCATAGGCCAAGAAGGCCAAGATGTTATCACATGTAGGCTTAAAAACTTAGATACTTTGCCTAAAAACCTAAGCACCAAGGGGCGGTTATACAATAAAGAAAATGTAGATTGTTTTCTATGGGTTACCCCATTATATACATAATGATTAGCTCTTGTCACTGTTCGAATAAGGCCAACAGTGTATACCCTTTTCAATCCCAATAAATAGATCTACTTTAAGGCATTTGCAGTCTATATGGCTCTTTGGCTTCAGAGACACAGAATGGTGCAGATAATGCCCCAAACATTCAGCCTGAAACTCTGTCTCCATGGACCTATATTTCATGTAGACATTGGCTGTGAAATGATATTGTGTTACGTCTGATGTTTCTGAATGCAGGCATGATTATTAACAACTTTGCAGTTTATTGCAATTGGCAGCCTAATGTATTTCCCTAGGTCTCCATTAAGTCATAAACCTGGGAGTGATATGAACATTTCTAAATTATCAGAAATGGAGTAGAGCTCTTCTTACTAAACGATTTATTAAAAAACATAAAACTTCAATCTAACTGAGGAAGACTAAAATTAGGCTCATATAAAATGATGCTGATCCTACACGAAATGTGCTTGTTATTAGAGGATCTTCATTTAAAGAACTGTTTATGATATGTACATAGAACATATTTGAAAGCAACCTTGACACTGAAAGGCCTTGGAAAGCGCAGTACACCTTGCCTGCTGTGTCAGGACTAAGAAGCAAACTGTTATCAGCACAGAAAAAATCCCTCAGCCGTAAGCTAGCTATCAGTCAACACTAAATCTGACCAATATTGACATATCTTTTAATTCCTACAAAAAAAAAAATCAGAATCTTATAAATAAAAATCTAATAATGTTCCACTAACCTGGCAATAACTGAACCCACTGGAGAATCCTATTAAAGGATTTGCAGACATTAGACCATCAAGATAAGTGATTGTCTACCCATCACTGTTTAAGTCCCTGATGGACAAAGCTTCACCACTAATTACATTAGTTTAATTCCTGGTCTCCAGTGGGGATTCTTTTTCTAAATATCCTCTATTGATGACCTTGTCTTGAACAGAGATAACCAAATCAATCCATTGGATTCTAAAATGATCATGGAGATTTCTGGCCAGCAGTATTGTTGATAATCTCCAATCTACTGCCTGATGTGTTGGACTCAGTTCAGCAAGTTTTTTCTTCTTTAATTTTAAGAAAACAAATATGTGAACTCTTTCATTATTATCTACATAACATTAGTTTCTTGAATGCTCATACCCTTTACATTGATTATACAAGCTTAATCCTCATGCACACTGGACGTTTTTACAGCTGCTGTTTTTGGCTTTTGAGGTTTTTTTCTGTAGCCAGTAAACTCCCCAGCATGTTATCCTATGTGTCTGTGCACACATAGACTGTAATCAGCATTTTTTTGGCAGGGCCGTTTTTTGTCTGGAAAAAAACCCCAGAACTAGTGGGTTTCTAGAGGAGTTTTTAGCTGTAAAAACCCAGCAAAACAAAGTAAATCACCGCAAACCGGCATTTTGGATATTTTTGTAGCAAAAAAAAGCTAAAAAAATAAAATGCAAAAAAGTGGCTAAACGCTAATGCAAAACCGCTAAAAAATGCTGAAAAACTCATGTTTTTAAGGTGACTTTACACAGCTAACGTTACCAGCGTTATTAAAACACCTAGTGTGCATGGAGTCTAGCTTGAAGTAATTAAAACTGGCAGCATTTTGAACTAGGCTAAATTTCATAATGATGATTATCAGGAAGCATACGAGAGATGTTTCCGAAAACAAGGACTATATGGATTTTCATGTGAATGTATTTCTTGGACAATGTGACAAAGGCAGGCCTTCTAATTCTAAGGTAGGCCATATATTATGCAATCTTCCTTCCTTCCACCATGGGTGCAAGGAAAGAAAATTGCTAGATTCTCAGGAACACTGTCAGTCCCTCCCACAGCACTACTGTGTTCTGCCAGTGGGGTCCCTTCCCTTCCAGCAGAACACAATGAATAGTGTTCCCAGCTATAGCTCAACAGGCTGGTTGTCGATAGATCGACTTGTGTACAACCAGGGTGTCCATACATGTATTGATTCCTGCTGAACTGGCTGAATTTCAAACCATGTATGGCCAACTTTAGACTGTTCTATACAGCTGTACTATAGGCTTGCATGGAGCCTCATTGGTAGGAAGCAAGACAGCAAGTCTTAGGAAGAATAGCAAATTAGGCACAAGTATTTTTGTCATGAATCAAGTCACTATACTGTTAAAAATAGAGGTGGGGGCAGGTTTTCCATCTTGAGTAGGAGAGAGGATTTCTTTTATCTTTACATTAATAAACCATATTTTATACAGTTTTAGTTTTAATAGTATGTATTCCATTATTATGAATTATATTTTTCCCCTCTCCCGCTCTACTCATTTTGGTGTAATGCTGCTTTCACCTTGAATGTATATTTGTGGACATGTATTGATTTAATAAGGTATGAATATATAAAGGTTGTTGTTTTTATAGGGAGGTTTTGACATATTAATGCTATTTTCCATTTTTTTGACATTTTATTTTTATTATGTCATTTACCGTATTTTTCGCTCCATAAGACCCACCTGACCATAAGACGCACCTCGATTTTAGAGGAGGAAAACAGGAAAAAAAAAAATTCTGAATCAATGGACTGCAGACATAGTACAGGAGATGACCAGAGACTGCAGACATAGTACAGGAGATGACCAGAGACAGTGGAAATAGTACAGGAGATGACCAGAGATTGCAGACATAGTACAGGAGAGGACCAGAGACTGCGGATATAGTACAGGAGATAACCAGAGACTGCGGACATAGTACAGGAGATGACCAGAGACTGCGGACACAGTACAGGAGATGACCAGAGACTGCGGACAGTACAGGGATGACCAGAGACTGCGGACACAGTACAGGGGATGACCAGAGACTGCGGACACAGTACAGGAGATGACCAGAGACTGCGGACACAGTACAGGGGATGACTAGAGACTGCGGACACAGTACAGGGGATGACCAGAGACTGCGGATACAGTACAGGAGATGACCAGAGACTGCGGACACAGTACAGGAGATGACCAGAGTCTGCGGACATAGTACAGGAGATGACCAGAGACTGCGGACAATGTACAGGAGATGACCAGAGACTGCGGACAGTACAGGGGATGACCAGAGACTGCAGACACAGTACAGGGGATGACCAGAGACTGCAGACACAGTACAGGGGATGACCAGAGACTGCGGACACAGTACAGGGGATGACCAGAGACTGCGGACACAGTACACGAGATGACCAGAGACTGCAGACATAGTACAGGAGATGACCAGAGACTGCGGACCTAGTACAGGAGATGACCAGAGACTTCAGACAAAGTACAAGAGATGACCAGAGACTGCGTACATAGTACAGGAGATGACCAGAGACTGCAGACACAGTACAGGAGATGACCAAGATGACCAGAGACTGCGGACACAGTACAGGAGATGACCAGAGACTGAATACACAGTACAGGAGATGAACAGAGACTGCGGACATAGTACAGAAGACCAGAGACTGCAGACATAGTACAGAAGACCAGAGACTGTGGATTAGTATAGATGACCAGAGATTGCGGACCTTTGGGGAGCGGGGGGGGGGAGTTGTCCGCAGAGTTGTCCTTCCTCCTCCCTCCCCATAATCTTCTGGAACATGTGACAGGTCCCAGAAGATCATAGGGTCATTCACAAAGCGCAGCGTTTTTCGTGCATGCGCAGTGGGCACTCGCCTGTGAAGCCACAAGCTGCAACAGCTGGGTGCCCATGCTTACGCCGAGGAGCGAAGACTGAGGACACCGCTGGACCGAGGAACAGGTAAGACTGCTGGAGGTCTGCAGAGAAGAGCCGAACGGCTGGACCGGTATTCTAACCCGGGGGAATACCGGGGTGGCCACTCCATATTCGCGCCATACAACGCACAGACATTTTCCCCCATTTTTTGCATCTTTTGCATCTTATGGTGCGAAAAATAAGGTGTATATATAGATGTTGTAACTCTAAGACCATTGCATTATGGGCACCTAAAGAGTGTATGACTCCACCCTTTCTGATTCACTTGTCCCTATGATAAAGCCCTGGGCAAAATTAATTAGCTGAGACACAGCACAGCGATTACTGGGCTCTAGGAGCTGCGCACAAGCATTGGCATGCTTACAGCCCAGATGTTTATGTACATGGGCTAGACGGAAAGTGGTTAAGAAAGAAATGCAGTGGTGTGTGACCTGGACTTTTGTTTGTTTGAGGTCACAGGGTAGTTGCCTTGTGTGCTACAATTTGAAAAAGTTAGGATTTCCTTTCACTTCTTGTTATGACAGCTCTAAAACTTTGGTGTATTCTCACTTTTTGTCTCATGACAATGGTTAGCAGGATAAAAAGGGTCAATTGCCCCACTGGGCTCACAGACACTAGTAAAAATTTACTGAAAGTTTAACCCTTACACATTCAATTAAAAACTAGGAACACTTTTTCCCATTACATACATTTTGTAAGGAAATTAATAACATAGTTAATATGAGGTGCAAATCTTTGCCAGAATACTAGCAGAAACAGTCCAAGCCACAGCAGCAGGATCCCTTAGGAAACAAACTACTTCATGTATCCATCTTCCTAATTCTGTTCTGGAACATCCGTCTTTGATTAGAGAACTGTATTGCAAAGTGAGCTGTAAGCCCACAACGTAATGTTTACACCCACTGACATGTTTAATTTGTTACACAAATAAATTGTTACTCTCTTGGGTGCATAAACACTGTTTCATTGCTTTTTGCCTTGTTTTTTTACCTGTATTTTCAGTCTCCTTGACCCTAGCATCTTCTGTGTTTAAAAAATCTAACTTGCAAAGAAAAAAAAGGATGTTTATAAATGCATATAAAAAATGTGTCTATAGACAGATCTACGTACAATTACCAGCATCCAGGGGAAAAACACATATACAAAACATCTGTATCCTTGAGCCCTTTCTGTTCTTGGCTGAAGCCTGAATGGCTCTTTGTAAGTGCAATAAAATAAGGGTGATTCACTTATCTACTCATCTACATCAGCAGACCAGTATCATAGAGTTGATTTACTAAAACTGGAGAGTGCGGGCGCATGTGCAGCGGTCCAAGATGGCGGCCACCTAATACCGTAGCTCCAGTGATCCTCGGACTTACCGGCCCTTCCGATCTGCTTCTGCCACATCTAGAGCTCCGGGAGCACCTTTTCCCAGGTCACCATACACCTCTGCATCCCCATGGGAACAGTCGGGCATTGGGAGCCACCCACACCGCCTCCTCCAGGCCCTCGGGCCTCGGTGCTGGACTGCTTCTTCACTAGGCCCACATCCCTGTCCTCGAGTAGCGGTGGCAGCCCCGGCGAGCCCTTCAGGAGACCTGCTGAGATGGATAGGATGGACACCAACCCCCCCCTGCAGCTTCAGAATCCGCGCCAATGACCCCAGCTCTGATGATGGACACCTTAGAAGACAAACTGCAAGTATTTCTGCGTAATATTCCTGCCACTATCTCTGCTGCAGTTGGGAAATTGGCCCAGGAGCTTAGGGGGGAGATCACTCAGATAGGAGACCACACAGACCACCTTGAGATCAAATTTGATGAACTGGTACAATATGTCCATGTTCTGGAGGAGGATAACCCAACCTGTGTCCCAATTACAGCTTCAACAGGAGGACCTAGAATTCGTATTCGCAGCATAGCTGAATCTGATTCTCAACTCCAACACTATCTGTTGTCCCTATTCACCACTCTAGCTCCTAGGGTCCCAGAGGGTGATTGGCAGTTAGATTGGGCTCATAGGTCATTAGGTCTGAAACCCTCTGAGGGCACCAGGCCCATGGACGTTATTGTACGTTTTCACTACTTTGATTGTAAAGAAGCCCTGCTCTACTCTTCTCGTAACAAGCGCTCTATGAAATTCAAGAGAGAGAGACTCCAAATCTTCAGCGACTTATCTCCTATCACCCTGGCGAAACGTCGGGTCCTGAAGTCAGTCACTTTTCATCTCCAACAGCATTATGTTCCCTACCAGTGGGGGTTCCTCTTTAAGCTTGTGGTCTCCAGGGATGACACCCAAGTCACTCTCTGTGACTTGTATGAAGCAGACTCTTTTTTCAGACAGCTGGGGCTCCCTCCCCTGCTGGACGAGACACCTCCGCTACCTCCAGCCCCATCCGGATCCTCCACCACCCCACGTGAGATCTGGACACCAGCTAAACCTGGAAGGAAACATTTCCCTCGCACTCCTCAGCATCCAAGACTTCCTGGTTTGATGAACTCTGCCACCTCATGGTCTTATTTAGAGGGTTTCCTTTTTTGTTATTTAGGCTCCTTTTTTCTCGTGTGCATTTTCAATTTTTGTGTTGGTATGTCTTGACTATAACCATTTTGCATTTTACTGAGGTAGGCATCTGTCACGATGGGCCAGTTGCCATGTCACCTCCTTGAATGTCAGGCCTTAGGCCTTGACGTCCCGGGATACTTCCCCTTCCCCGGATGTATATACTTGTTGATATCTTTGTTTCTAGCCCTGATTCTTTGGGATTGCTGGTCCATTGCACCCTTTTGGAGAGAGGTCCTTACCCTATTGCATTTACTTTTGTGGGCTCCTGTTCCTTTTGAGCCCATTTACTTTTTGCTGGGTCTACCGTTTTTGGGCCTCTCTAAATATGCACGGAAACTTTCCACCCACATTTTGGGTGGGGAGAATTCAACAGGGTCGTTGAACAGAAATCATTAGATTGACTTCTGTACAATCACAATGCCCATACATGAATAAAAATTCAGCTAGTCCCTGCTGAACCAGTCAAATTTTGATTCATGTATGGCCAGTTTAAGACAGATAGAAAAAAAAACCAAAAACTTGACAGAGGTCCCAACCCTTCCCTGCTTCATTTAGAATTAAAGAAAAATGTGCTGGCTGGAGTTAGTCTTTAAATAAAATAAAACTCCAATATATTTTGAGATATAGATAGAGTAGTAAATGGGTGGAAGTATTTACGTATTTTCTGCTGTTTTACCAGAACAGAAAGTAGATAGAATGTCCCCAGCTGGGACACAGAAAATAATTTAGACACTCAATCCACATACATTTGTTGCATTTTGCATTGTGTTGCATTTTGTGTTTTTGCACTTGCATTTCTTATGCGAGCTGATGCGTTTTGCATTTTTTTTTCTTTCTTTTTTTCATTTTTCTTGTTGCTAGGCAGATTTAAAATGCAAAACGCAACAACACATCAAAAACATGGCAAAAACACATAAAACGCAGCAAAAAATGCAAAACATGCTTTTCTGCAGTGTTTCCATTGAAGTCTTTAGAAGCAAAAACACTACTTTTTGATTTAAAAAAAAGTCCCTGACCCTTTCCAAAAAATGCACCAGGTGAAACCGTACAGGTGTGAACATGTCCCATAGGAAAACATGTTTAATGGAATGCGAAACGCTGCAGAAACGCTTATGGTAAAGGTCTATTATCACTCAGCACTGAAAATTTGCCATTTCTACAGCACTACTACACTCTTTTATGTCCTACTGCATTCATCTTTATACTTTATGCCCCACTGATATTTATTTATTATTTTAACATTTTACATTAATTTAAATATCCAGCTATTACCTTATAAAAGTAGCAGTGACATCACTGCACTGTATATAGCCTGCGCAGAGTGCAGAGCTGTGGGAGGGACCCAGAAAGCCCACCCACTACAGGCTGCCTGTAGAAAACTACAGGAGGGGGTGGAGACAAGACGAGTCAATGCAGAAGGAGAGAGATCTGCAGTGACCAGTCTTTATTATAGGAAGCTCCTGCACAGAGGAAATGTTTCTCGCTCTAGTACTGCATAGATCTGGAAGAAATACACAAAGCACACCAAGATTCAATGAAGAATGCATATGACTCTTGTATTTACACACTAATGGTCTATTCTGGAGTTCAGCTTTAAGCTGTCATTATGCTCAAACTAGTGCTGAATGATATTTTATTTTGTATCCTATCTGTTCAACATTTTAAAATACCTGCTTAAGTGACTGTATTCGTTTTGCATATTTTTACAGAATTAAAACTTGAACCTGAGACCTTTTCTAAACATCCACTTTTCATTTTATTTTGAAAAGTCTTTTGCATCGCTTCAGTGCAAATGCTTTTGAGAAGAACTGTAAAGTTTGCAAAATGTAGTCATTAGAGAAAAGAGATTCTGAATTTGTTCCTTCACAGGTTGACTTCCTGTTGTCATAGTGTCCAAAAAAAGTAACTGTGATGTCTTTCTACTTATTGAATAGACTAATAACAGAGCCAATGTGAAGGAAGAATAGCCTTCTTGGGGTCTGCTTGAGGTGTCAGCAGAAACTGTGGGAACAAATAACAGTCACACAAGGCAGCGTTTTATAACATCAGGGCTGCAATCCATCTTTTAGTTTCGTTCAAGGCTTTGACTAATAAAGGCCTTTTTACAATTCCCAGCAGAGTCCAGCTTAATTCCCTACAGTGCCTCAGGGGCCTGAAATACATTGCTTTGTAGCAATAAGCGAGGAAAAAAAATGAGAGCGTGAAAAGGATAATCAGTGTTTTTCTAACTGGCCACATAGGTAAGGGTTAAGGGCTCTGTATGAACATATGACATTTTAACCCTGGCTTGAATTCATTACATTTCCTAAAGGCTATGTATGGTATTGAAGAAAAAAAAAAGCAATATTGAACTGGACTTGCTTGGGATTCTAAAGCAAAACAAAAATGTCCCAGGGATTGTTGCAAATACAGTTATTGGGTAGAAAAATTATATTTGCTTCTCACTTGTGCAGCTGTATATACTGTCCAGCTTTTGAAAACACAATGCCCTTTTGAATAAATATAAACTAGTAAAGACCAGTAATTATGATGGAGGTACACTTACTTACGTATGACCATTGGGTCAACTATGGCCGGCTCCAAGAATTTATCTGGCCCCATGATATAATAAAGGACCCTGATGGGGACCCTGGTGTAAGAGGGACTTTGATGGGGATTTAGATGCCAGACTAGGTTCACACTTATGCGGATTACAGTGTGTTTTCCAGTTTACGTACAGAAATGCACTATAATCCATTTTGCCTAGGTTCACACTTCTGTAGTGTGGTACATCACATGTGATTAGCACAGGAACTGCACCGCATTCCTGTGAAAATCACATGCAAATTCTGTGCAGTGCGATTTGAGCCATACATTTTGCAGGACCTTTTTTTTTGGTCAGCATTAGAATCAGATCACATGGGTATTCACACTCATGCGATCCGATTCTGCACATTGCACCGTGTTTTGGGAACTGATTTGGGGGTGTTGTTAACTTAACATACACACCCGCAGTGGTTTGCATGAACGGGGTGCGATTGTAATGCGGTGCGGAAATCGCACAGAAACGCATCAGTGTGAATCCAGGCTTAAAGTGGTTGTAAAGGCTCAAGGTTTTTTACCTTTATGCATTCTATGTGCAGCATCCCCTCCAGCCCCCCAATACTCACCTAAGCCCCCTCTTGATCCAGTGATGTGCACTGTTGTCTCTGCTATCCCCTGACTACATCTCTGCATTGGCTGAGACAGCAATGGGAGCCATTAGCCAGCACAGCTGTCAGTCACAGCAAGTGAGCCAATGAGAAGAGGGAGAGGGTGGGGTCAAGCCACGGCTCTGCGTGTGAATGGACACACAGAATAAGGGCTGGGGAGTGTTGATGCTCGAGTGCCCCCATAGCAAACTGCTTGCTGTGGGGGTACCTGACAGGAGGGAAGGGCCAGGGGCACCATCAGGAGACCCAAGAAGAGGAGGATCTGTGCAAAACCACTGCACACAGCAGGTAAGTCTTGACATTTTTGTTATTTTAAAAAAAATGTAAGCCTTTAGAATCACTTTAACATGATTTCCTTTGGATCTAGCTCACATCTGTGCATTTTGAGCTGGTGAAGATTTTTGAAAGGGTCAAGGGTTACAGCAGACTGCATTTTTCATGTAGTATACTTCGATAGAACTGCACCAAAAATGTTGCATTTTAGATGCATTTTTTAAGCATTTTGCATTCTGTGCTTTGTGTGACTTTAAGCTGATTGTTAATGAGCGTGTGGCCACCGGTGTCCTTAACAGCCAGTAAGCAACATGGTCATTAAGGAGTGGGGGGCCACCTCATCCTTGACAACCGATGAGTCATCAGCTGTCAGCGGGGTTCCCAACTGACAGCTGAATGTAAACAAAACAATTGCAAGTTAAAAAATCAGTAAAAAAACAGTGTGGGGTCCCCCCGAATCCATACCATGGCCTTTGGGTCTGGTATGGATTTTAAGAGGCACCCCATGCCAAAATGTAAAAAAAAAAGGTGTGGTGTCCCCCCAAAATCCATACCAGACCCTTATCCAAGCATGAAGCTCGGCAGACCAGGAAAGAGGGGGACGACCAAGCGCTCCTCCCTCCTGAACCATACCAAGCCGCATGCACTCAATATGGGGGTGCTTTGGGGCAGGGGCTCCTTCCCCAATGCACCTTGTCCCAGTGTTGATGAGGACAAGGGCCTCTTCCCCACAACCGTCGACTGTGGTTGTGGGGGTCTGCAGGGGTGACTTATCAGAATTTGGAAGCCCCCTTTAACAAAGGGGCATCCAGATTCCAGCTCCCCCATGTGAATGAGTAGGAGTACATAGTATTTGGTAACAGATTTGGTAAGTCCTTTATTAAACAACTAGAAAAATTTTTTTTCCCCTGAAATAGATCCAACGACAATCATCATGAACGCTGGAAACCGACCTAAAAAAAACAAACAAACAAAAAACCAAGAGCTCCACACCCGATGTTGGCTCCCACCGTCTGACAGTTCTTAGTACTAGCTGGTGCTCCCCCTTCCCTGGCCTGCTGGGCTGCATGCTTGAATAAGGGTCTGGTATGGATTGTGGGGGGGACTCCACGCTGTTTTTTTATGATTTTTTAATTGCCCTCAATTATTTTGTTTACATGACTCATTGGTTGTTAAGGACGCGGCAGCCACCCCCTTTTTTAATGACTATGTTGTTCACTGGTCATTAAGGATGCCGGCTGCTACCCGCTCCTTAACAGCCATGTTGTTTACTGGTTGT
This sequence comes from Staurois parvus, assembly GCF_062004578.1. Lineage (NCBI taxonomy): Eukaryota > Metazoa > Chordata > Amphibia > Anura > Ranidae > Staurois > Staurois parvus. The sequence goes on along the minus strand of NW_028317855.1, from coordinate 8,870,355 downwards.
TAAGGATGACGACGGCCGCCCGCTCCTTAATGACCAGCTAAGGTAACACAAAGTCATAAAAAGCAATAAAACGCAAAATACTCCCAGAAAATACCTCAGTTGCAATCTGCACAGATGTGAACCTGGCCTCAGGGGACTCTGATGTAAGGGCCAACTCTAAACAGCTCAAGTTTATTTGGAATTTCTTCACTTTATTACTCATTTATATTTGACTTGTGCATTCAAAAAGTATATTTTTTGCAGCCCATGAATATTTGTAAAATATACGATGTGGCGCTTATAACAAAAAGTTTGGATACCCCTTGTATTAGACCAATATTTATGCAGAAACATGTCTCATAAAGGGCAAAACTACAGCTACAGAAGCCCATACAACTTCTATGGGCCCCAGGGTAAGGAGTCCAAGTTCATACCTTAAAGAGGATTTAAAAAATGTCTCTAGCTATATTTATCTGTCTCCCGCTAGCAGTTAAAAATGTCCTATCATTTTTGGAACATTAATGCACCTGCCCTGAAAAAGCTTAGTCCCAGGTGACTGGAAAGGAGAATCTCTTGTCATTTAGTACACAGCACAGCACTTGTTTTCAAGAAAGACGCAGACTTGCCTGCACCTAATTAAGCCTAATGTCTGGCTACAATGTGAAAGTATTCAGTTGAAGTTGCCACCAGTGTAAAGAAGTATAAAAAGGACTGCTATAGGGTCGCCTTTAAGCTGTCAATCTCTATCAGTGCCAAGAGGTTATCAGTACTGGTTACAAATAGAGATATATAATATGCCACCAATCTTTGACCACACAGTGAGTTTAAAATAAGGCTGCACCCACCTGCCACTGATGGAGCCCCATTAAAATTTTACTGTGAGCCCCAGTGAAAACTAGTTATCCCCCTGTTAGTCAGTGCATATTGCACACTGGAAGAAAACCTCTAACTTACTATGATGTAATCGTGGGATTTTGGGGGAAAAATAAGAGTTAGACCTGAAAATTCCCACATAACAACTACAGGTGAAACTCAAAAAATTTGAATATTGTGCAAAAGTTCATTTATTTCAGTAATGCAACTTAAAAGGTGAAACTAATATATGAGATAGACTCATTACATGCAAGGCAAGATAGTTCAAGCTGTGATTTGTCATAATTGTGATGATTATGGCTTACAGCTCATGAAAACCCCAAATCCACAATCTCAGAAAATTAGACTATTGTGAAAAGGTGCAATATTCTAGGCTAAAAGTGTCCCACTCTAATCCACTAATTAAGCCATAACACCTGCAAAGGGTTCCTGAGCCTTTAAATGGTCTCTCAGTCTGGTTCAGTAGGAATCACAATCATGGAAAAGACTGCTGACCTGACAGTTGTGCAGAAAACCATCATTGACACCCTCCATAAGGAGGGAAAGCCTCAAAAGGTAATTGCAAAAGAAGTTGGATGTTCCCAAAGTGCTGTATCAAAGCACATTAATAGAAAGTTATGTGGAAGGGAAAAGTGTGGAAGAAAAAGGTGCACAAGCAGCAAGGATGACCGCAGCCTGGAGAGGATTGTCAGGAAAAGGCCATTCAAAAGTGTTGGGGACTTTCACAAGGAGTGGACTGAGGCTGGAGTCAGTGCATCAAGAGCCACCACACACAGATGGATCCTGGACATGGGCTTCAAATGTTGTATTCCTCTTGTCAAGCCGCTCCTGAACAACAAACCTGGGCTAAAGAAAAACAGACCTGGTCTGTTGCTCAGTGGTTCAAAGTCCTCTTTTCTGATGAGAGCACCTTTTGCATCTCATTTGAAAACCAAGGACCCAGAGTATGGAGGAAGAATGGAGAGGCACACACTGCAAGATGCTTGAAGTCCAATGTGAAGTTTCCACAGTCTGTGTTGATTTGGGGAGCCATGTCATTTGCTGATGTTGGTCCACTGTGCTTCAATAAATCTAGGGTCAACGCAGCCGTCTACCAGGAGATTTTGGAGCACTTCATGCTTCCTTCCGCAGCTTTATGGGGATGCGGACTTCATTTTCCAGCAGGACTTGGCACCTACCCACACTGCCAAAAGCACCTAAACCTGGTTTAAAGACCGTGGGATTACTGTGCTTGATTGGCCAGCAAACTCGCCTGACCTGAACCCCATAGAGAATCCATGGGGCATTGCCAAGAGAAAGATGAGAGACATGAGACCGAACAATACAGAAGAGCTGAAGGCCGCTATTGAAGCATCCTGGTCTTCCATAACACCTCAGCAGTGCCACAGGCTGATGGCGTCCATGCCACACCGCATTGAGGCAGTAATTGCTGCAAAAGGGGCCCAAACCAAGTACTGAGTACATATGCATGCTTATACTTTTCAGAGGTCCGATATTGTTCTATGTACAATCCTTGTTTTATTGATTGCATGTAATATTCTAATTTTCTGAGATTGTGGATTTGGGGTTTTCATGAGCTGTAAGCCATAATCATCACAATTATGACAAATCATGGCTTGAACTATCTTGCTTTGCATGTAATGAGTCTATCTCATATATTAGTTTCACCTTTTAAGTTGCATTACTGAAATAAATGAACTTTTGCACAATATTCTAATTTTTCGAGTTTCACCTGTATGATTGTGACTCTTCCCTTTCTTCAGGTACTCCTGACGGTATTTTTGATAACTCTCAATTATTACTAATGGCTAGAGATGAGCGAATCGAACATGGCGAAGTGGAATTCGTTTCGAAGATTAGGAAAATTAGATTCGCGCCGAATCCGAAAATTAGCAAACTTCGGATGCACGAATCGAATTTTCCCAAAAATGGCGGCGACATGTGTGGCGACGGAGCAAGGATCTCTGGGAAGGCGCGCAGACAAGGCGCGCTGACCCATAATGCATTCATTCATGACATGTGATCGCATTAGCCAATCAGTAGCCAGCCAGCCAGCACTGTGTAATGGTGGAGCTATAAATCGCGGCCATCTTAGAATTCTCCATTAGCCTCCGGTCATTCAAGAGAGACAGACCTGTCTGTATTAGGGACAGAGTTAGGGCCACAGAGACTTTAGGGCCACAGAATCGTTACTCAGGGACACAGAATCGTTACTCAGGGACACAGAATTGTTACTCAGGGACACAGAATTGTTACTCAGGGACACAGAATCGTTACTCAGGGACAGACACAGAATTGTTACTCAGGGACACAGAATTGTTACTCAGGGACACAGAATCGTTACTCAGGGACACATAATTGTTACTCAGGGACACAGATTCGTTACTCAGGGACACAGAATTGTTACTCAGGGACACAGAATTGTTACTGAGGGACACAGAATCGTTACTCAGGGACACAGATTTGTTACTCAGGGACACAGAATTGTTACTCAGGGACACAGAATCGTTACTGAGGGACACAGAATCGTTACTCAGGGACACAGAATCGTTACTCAGGGACACAGAATTGTTACTCAGGGACACAGAATTGTTACTCAGGGACACAGAATCGTTACTCAGGGACAGACACAGAATTGTTACTCAGGGACACAGAATTGTTACTCAGGGACACAGAATCGTTACTCAGGGACACATAATTGTTACTCAGGGACACAGATTCGTTACTCAGGGACACAGAATTGTTACTCAGGGACACAGAATTGTTACTGAGGGACACAGAATCGTTACTCAGGGACACAGAATTGTTACTCAGGGACACAGAATTGTTACTCAGGGACACAGAATCGTTACTGAGGGACACAGAATCGTTACTCAGGGACACAGAATCGTTACTCAGGGACACAGAATCGTTACTCAGGGACACAGAATCGTTACTGAGGGACACAGAATCGTTACTCAGGGACACAGAATCGTTACTCAGGGACACAGAATCGTTACTCAGGGACACAGAATTGTTACTCAGGGACAGACACAGAATCGTTACTTTCTGCTTCACAACCACTATTGAATTAAAGAGTATGTCAGACAACACGCAGAGGAGTAGCAGAGGAGGCAATGTTTCAGGAGCGAGCAGACGTGGCAGCAGAGGAAGGGGTCGAGGCAGCACTAGTCGCAGCCAGAGGCCAGTGCTCCCGGTGTCATCCAGCGGTCGTGTCTCCACCGACAACCCTGCCGTCATCGATTGGTTGACTCGGTCATCTTCCTCTTCCCAGGTCACCTCTGACACCTACAGCCAACGGTCGATGGGTACGTCAGACACAACCGTTAGTTGGCATGGCCCGGGAGCAAGCCCACTGAAATCACGTGTCCTCTACCTGCCCCTGTCCTTTGGTGTTCCCTCACCAAGCGAAGTATCGCATGCTGTGGGCTCAGCCCCACTGTACAGTGAGGAAGAGCTAACAGAGTGCGGTCAGGAACGGGGGGAGACATCCGCCTCTTCAGCAGCCAGGCGAAGAAGTACTGGCGAGGAGAGTGGCTCGGTAGCCGGTCTAGAGACAGGTCTGTCTCCTGACCCACACGCAGCCGAGGGGGCTAGTAGTGACGCGGAGACCCTAATTGATGATGATGAGGCTGATCGCACTTGGCAGCCTCGTCGTCATCAGGCTATTGCTTCCGCATCATCAGGAGAAGAGGGTGCCAGCTTGCCAGCGAGCAAAACAGTCGGTGGGTTGCCCAGGAGGCAGCAGGGTCGCAGCAGTGTCCGTGGAGGCAAACAACCACGGAGTAGAGCACCAGCTCCACTGCAGCCTACCACCACGGCCAGTAGTGGTGCCGGTGTGCACGGAGGAAGTAGCAGTCAGCCAGTGAGGAGTAGCAGGGGCAAAGTTTCCTACTCGGCGGTGTGGCAATTTTTCGTCAAGCAGCCCGAGGAAGTAAACGTAGCCGTATGTCGACTATGTGGCCAGAAAGTCAAGCGTGGCCAGGGGGCCCATGTTGGGACTACAGCGTTGCGTCAGCATATGCAGCGTCGCCATTTGGTGGCCTGGGAAAACCATGATAAAGATACGGCGGTTCTGCCTGCCCCAGCCCCCGCTCCATCACCCGCTCCGTTACTTGCTCCGTCACCCGACGTCAATCGCCCTCTATCAGCCAGTCAAGGCTCCAACACCTCTGCTGAGGGGAGTTGTCGCTCGTTGGCATCTTCCGCTCGTTCAGATGCTCCTTCTCCTGCTACTCCTCTTCACGGATTCCGTCAGCAGTCTTTCTTGGAATCCGTTTCCAAGAGACAACAGTTTGCGAGCACGCACCCGACGGTGCAGAAGCTGAACGTCCTCCTGTCCAAGTTGCTGGTGCTGCAGTCCCTCCCTTTCCAAGTGGTGGACTCAGCACCTTTCCGAGAAATGATGGCTTGTGCCGAGCCGCGGTGGAGAGTGCCAAGCCGGCATTTCTTCACCAAAAAGGCAGTGCCAGCCCTGCATTCACATGTAGAAGAGATGGTGGGCCAGTCTTTGAGCATGTCGGTCTCTGCCAAAGTGCACGGCAGCGCCGACGTGTGGAGCTGTAACTACGGTCAGGGACAGTACATGTCATTTACGGCCCACTGGGTGAACGTGGTGCCGGCACAGCCGCATCAGCAACTTGGACAGGTCACGCCGCTTTTGCCTCCACGTTTGCACGTCCTTGGTCCAGCAAAGATGTACGCTTCTACCACCTCTTCTTCCGCCGCGTCCTCAGCCGCCACCCCTGTGCCAAGTCCCATTACCCAACCGGCATATCACATGTGCAGGGCGCAACGGTGTCACGCTGTGCTGCACCTGGTATGCCTTGGCGAACGTAGTCACACAGGGGAGGAACTTCTGAGTGTAATGAACAGAGAAATTGACAGATGGCTGTCTCCGCGCAAACTGAAAATCGGAACCATGTTGACCGACAACGGAAAGAACATGGTGTCTGCTCTGCGTCAAGGAAGGTTGTGCCATGCGCCATGCATGGCTCACATGTTCAATCTGGTTGTCAAGCGGTTCCTAAAATCCACCATCCCACAGCAAGACATCCTTAAAATGTCACATAAACTTTGCATGCATTTCAGCCATTCCTACACCGCAAAGCACACCCTCCTTGAGCTGCAGCGGCAGAACGGAATTCCACAGCATCGCCTGATCTGCGACGTTGCAACAAGGTGGAATTCAACCCTACATATGTTAGACCGCCTTTACGAACAGCGAAAGGCCATCACCGATTTCCTGATGTTACAAGCGGATAAAGGTACTCCCCTGTGTAACTTAGATGTCAGCCATTGGCAGCTCATGCGTGACACCTGCCGCTTGCTCAGGCCCTTTGAGGAGGCCACGCTATTCGTGAGTCGGCAGGACTATGGGATGAACGACGTCATTCCTCTGTTGCACGTCCTGGAACAAATGCTGTTAACAATGGCTGGTCAGGGTGCGGTAGACGTGGCGCACAGATCTCAACGCCACATGACCCCTGTGGGGGCAGGACAGGAAGAAGAGGAGGAGGTAGAGGAGGACATTGGTGCTCAGGAATTATTGAGTGAAATGGGTGGTTTTTCCACTCAGCGGACAGGAGTGGAGGAGCAGGAGCATCTGGTAGAGGAGGAGGAGGAGGAGACAGAGGACCCAGACGCACCATGGCAGTATGCTGTGGAGATGGAGGCAGGGAGTCCCTCGCATTCCTTGGCACAAATGGCCCATAGCATGCTCGGTTGCTTGCGTAGCGACAGCCGAATAATAACCATCAGACAGAGGGATGACTTTTGGCTGTCCACCTTGTTGGACCCTCGCTACCGTTCAAAAATGGTGGCCTTTTTCACACCTGCTGAGAGGGAGGCCAAAATAAAGTACTATAAAAACCACCTATGTAGTCAGTTGGTCTCTGCCTTTCTGCGCCAACGTCCATCCTCAGACACTGTGGGCCCTGTGCGCTCACGTTCCGCTGCCATGGCAGCAGGGGAGGGGTGGGGTGGTAGGAGCAGTGGCAGCTCCACCAGCAGCGGCTGCCTCAGTCTGCAGTCGATGATGAGTAGCTTTCTTCACCAGCGCAGTGAGGAAACTACTAACCAGCCGCAGCAGCAGCAGCATCAGGTGGACCTGGAGCAGGACCTCAAACAACAGGCTCGGGCCTACTTGGACAGCACCCTGGTAGACAATCCCCTTGACTACTGGGCAACGAAACTTGACCTTTGGCCCCAACTAGCTGAATTTGCCCTTGAAAGGCTGTCATGCCCGGCCAGTAGCGTGGCATCGGAGCGCGTGTTTAGTGCGGCAGGAGGTATTGTAACTCCGCGGAGGACACGACTGTCCACCCAAAGTGTGGAGAGACTCACGTTTGTGAAAATGAATCAGGCGTGGATTAGTCTGGATTTCAAACCACCAGTTCCTGACACAACTGACTAAATCCGCCATGAATCATGCCCCAAACATGTTATTATTTTTAACATAGGCCTCTGTATGGCCTTCAATTTAAGCTGCTTACGCTTCGCCACTCTGCCATGGGCCCCTGTACCGCCTCCTCTTGCTGCTGCCAGGTCCAGAGTGTGTCATGGGTCCCTGTACGGCCTCCCATTGCTGCTGACTTCATCGCCAGACTCTGCCATGTGCCACTTTCAGGTCTCCTTACACTATTGGTGGGTTCCATTTTGTGATAGGGTGCTGTATGGCCTTCCATTGCTGCTGCCTCCACCGCCACCCTGCGCCATGTGTCTCTGTCGTCTGCTCACGCTGCTGACGGCTTCCGCTTTTTAACCGAGGCCTGTGTTTGGCTTCCGAATACTGCTGCATCCACCGCCACCCTGCGCCATGTGTCTCTGTCGTCTGCTCACGCTGCTGACGGCTTCCGCTTTTTAACCTAGGCCTGTGTATGGCTTCAGAATAATGCTGCCTCCACCGCCACCCTGCGCCATGTGCCTCTGTCGTCTGCTCACGCTGCTGACGGCTTCCGCTTTTTAACCGAGGCCTGTGTTTGGCTTCCGAATACTGCTGCCTCCACCGCCACCCTGCGCCATGTGCCTCTGTCGTCTGCTCACGCTGCTGACGGCTTCCGCTTTTTAACCGAGGCCTGTGTTTGGCTTCCGAATACTGCTGCATCCACCGCCACCCTGCGCCATGTGTCTCTGTCGTCTGCTCACGCTGCTGACGGCTTCCGCTTTTTAACCTAGGCCTGTGTATGGCTTCCGAATACTGCTGCCTCCACCGCCACCCTGCGCCATGTGCCTCTGTCGTCTGCTCACGCTGCTGACGGCTTCCGCTTTTTAACCGAGGCCTGTGTTTGGCTTCCGAATACTGCTGCCTCCACCGCCACCCTGCGCCATGTGCCACTTTCAGGTCTCCTTACACTGTTGGTGGGTTCCATTTTGTGATAGGGTGCTGTATGGCCTTCCATTGCTGCTGCCTCCACCGCCACCCTGCGCCATGTGCCTCTGTCGTCTGCTCATGCTGCTGACGGCTTCCGCTTTTTAACCGAGGCCTGTGTTTGGCTTCCGAATACTGCTGCATCCACCGCCACCCTGCGCCATGTGTCTCTGTCGTCTGCTCATGCTGCTGACGGCTTCCGCTTTTTAACCTAGGCCTGTGTATGGCTTCCGAATACTGCTGCCTCCACCGCCACCCTGCGCCATGTGCCTCTGTCGTCTGCTCACGCTGCTGACGGCTTCCGCTTTTTAACCGAGGCCTGTGTTTGGCTTCCGAATACTGCTGCATCCACCGCCCGCCCACTGCTGCTGCCAGGCCCGTAATCTGTCATGGGCCCCTGTACCGCCTCCTCATGCTGCTGCCAGGTCCAGAGTGTGTCATGGGTCCCTGTACGGCCTCCCATTGCTGCTGACTTCATCGCCAGACTCTGCCATGTGCCACTTTCAGGTCTCCTTACACTATTGGTGGGTTCCATTTTGTGATAGGGTGCTGTATGGCCTCCCCTTGCTGCTGCCTCCACCGCCACCCTGCGCCATGTGTCTCTGTCGTCTGCTCACGCTGCTGACGGCTTCCGCTTTTTAACCGAGGCCTGTGTTTGGCTTCCGAATACTGCTGCATCCACCGCCACCCTGCGCCATGTGTCTCTGTCGTCTGCTCACGCTGCTGACGGCTTCCGCTTTTTAACCTAGGCCTGTGTATGGCTTCAGAATAATGCTGCCTCCACCGCCACCCTGCGCCATGTGCCTCTGTCGTCTGCTCACGCTGCTGACGGCTTCCGCTTTTTAACCTAGGCCTGTGTATGGCTTCCGAATACTGCTGCCTCCACCGCCACCCTGCGCCATGTGCCTCTGTCGTCTGCTCACGCTGCTGACGGCTTCCGCTTTTTAACCGAGGCCTGTGTTTGGCTTCCGAATACTGCTGCATCCACCGCCACCCTGCGCCATGTGTCTCTGTCGTCTGCTCACGCTGCTGACGGCTTCCGCTTTTTAACCTAGGCCTGTGTATGGCTTCCGAATACTGCTGCCTCCACCGCCACCCTGCGCCATGTGTCTCTGTCGTCTGCTCACGCTGCTGACGGCTTCCGCTTTTTAACCGAGGCCTGTGTTTGGCTTCCGAATACTGCTGCCTCCACCGCCACCCTGCGCCATGTGCCACTTTCAGGTCTCCTTACACTGTTGGTGGGTTCCATTTTGTGATAGGGTGCTGTATGGCCTTCCATTGCTGCTGCCTCCACCGCCACCCTGCGCCATGTGCCTCTGTCGTCTGCTCATGCTGCTGACGGCTTCCGCTTTTTAACCGAGGCCTGTGTTTGGCTTCCGAATACTGCTGCATCCACCGCCACCCTGCGCCATGTGTCTCTGTCGTCTGCTCATGCTGCTGACGGCTTCCGCTTTTTAACCTAGGCCTGTGTATGGCTTCCGAATACTGCTGCCTCCACCGCCACCCTGCGCCATGTGCCTCTGTCGTCTGCTCACGCTGCTGACGGCTTCCGCTTTTTAACCGAGGCCTGTGTTTGGCTTCCGAATACTGCTGCATCCACCGCCCGCCCACTGCTGCTGCCAGGCCCGTAATCTGTCATGGGCCCCTGTACCGCCTCCTCATGCTGCTGCCAGGTCCAGAGTGTGTCATGGGTCCCTGTACGGCCTCCCATTGCTGCTGTCTCCATCGCCACACTCTGCCATGTGCCACTTTCAGGTCTCCTCACACTGCTGGTGGGTTCCATTTTGTCATAGGGTGCTGTATGGCCTCCCATTGCTGCTGCCTCCACCGCCACACTGTGGCTCCACACTCTGGTTTTGGCCCCGTGACTGCCCAAATGAGTGAAGTGTGCGGTGATTCTAAGATCGACGGCACTCATCTGCATGTCATACTGACTGACAGTATTAGTTCTCTTCCCCAGCAGACTCCAAGGGCATTTAAATTAAAGGTACAGTGTTCTGCACTAATATAAAGGCTCTCTGAAGCCTAGAAACACCCTTTTTATAAGTTAAATTCGCAGCGAATATATTCGCCTTGAATCGAATTTATTCCGCGAATTTGGCGAATCAGCCGAATCAAATTTTTGAATAATTCGCTCATCTCTACTAATGGCAGTTAAAGAGATAGGATAGAGTCACATAGGATGATATTATGTCAGAAGCTACCAAGGGAGCTAAAATATGGTTTCGCACACCAAATCCCTCCCAACAAAATAATAACATAACATTGTGGTTGTATGGCTATAGACCAGCGCCACATGACCGGCAAGTGTACTGAAAAATGCAGCAATGCTAAACCAAGAATAGACTTACCCAAGCCATGATTCATGCTCAACTCAAGGTAATCCCTCTGGACAGAATAGTACAATACTCCAAAGTTACCTTGGGTAACTTTCTTTACACTCCCCACATAGATTACTGTCTCCTACTCCCCTAATCATGTAGCCCTTGACTCATCTTTAGCCACTACCTTTACCCAAGATTCAGGTGACCCCCTGGGAATCCCCCTCCTTTTCCCTTTCTCTCCTTTCCCCACTTGACTACTTGGATTCACTGTTAGTCTGAACCCAGACAGCTGTTGCCACTTCAACATCCTCTACAATTGTTATTGGCAATCCAGCTGTTTGCTACTCACCCTCTACCACTGACAGCCTATGTTGATGAACTGAATATGGTTGATATTTTTTATATACTGTATGCCTTTCTGGATTGTGTACCCCTTGATTATTGGTAACGTTGATACACTATAGCCCGACACCTCAAATGTTTGGACTGCTTTCTACCTACTCTGTTTGTCTTCTGAATACTCACAGTTTGAGTCTATTTTACTTTATGTTACCTCCTCTTAAAAAAGTCAATAAAAAGACTAAACAAGAAAAACGCAGCTATGCCAAATATATACAATTCATACTTTCAAATCTTGTATAGACCAACTTCTTTGTTCATCACGCTTATTGCAAATGCTGTACTTTTTCTATAATAGAAAAAAATAGTTTTTGAACAAGAAAAATACGTCTATGCAGGTGAGAAGTGTTCTTTACAAAATGCTTACTAAATTTATATTGCATGCTCTGTTGCCCTGATGTACAGTTTTTAGTCTGTCATCTTGATGTAATTTATATGAGATTTAGAGGAGTGCCAGTCATTTTTACTCTGACATTGGCACTGTATACTAGTTTATTTCTTGTCTGTACCAAAATTGACTAATTTATGACCTTTGTATAAGACAAAGTGGGTGCAAGTATGACAGATATGAAAATATGTTTCCACATTTGTAATGGCTATGAAATTGTACTGATATGTATAAAGTAAGATAATGTTATTTTGCTTTAGATGCCTTGAACACTCGCAATCGGCAAGTCATCTGCACCACTCTCAAAGTTCTGCAGCATCTGGTTGTTTCATCTGAAATGGTGGGTGAAGCTCTTGTCCCATACTACCGCCAGATTCTTCCCATTCTCAACATCTTCAAGAATATAAATGGTAAGGCTTCCCTTTTACTTACTTTACTTTTACTAATCCAAATGTAATATGCCTAAAAAAACAAATTGACTTACAAATGTGTTGCTTGAATGTTTGCAAATCTTAAAATGCCAGTGAATTCAATCTATTTTAGAATAAAAAGAGCCACAGAGTATGGTAATATTACTTCGATTATAAATCTTCACAGCTGAATCCAAAGATCAGAGTAAGACAAGCGCCTCATTTCCCAGTGCTGGTATCTAGTAAAATTACTGTTTAATTTGCCACACATCTCACATGCAGCTTATTAAAGCAAATAAGCACTGAAGACATTGTATAATCTTCTAATAATTACATTTTAGAGGTTGTAGCTGTCTTTAAAGCAGATGAGTGGATTGTGTTGTCTGTGCACGTGCAATAAATATCATCTTATAATTTGGATGGGCTCTTGAAGCAACCAAATTCCAATTGACAGCCATTGTAACCGGTTCATTTGATACATAGCTTGGCCTAAGTGATAATGGCAGTTTCTTCATTTCTGTAACAAAGAAAACGTGTTACTTTAAATGCATTAACAGCTCTATGTTCCACATTCTATTAAGCACACCATCATCATGGATTCTTTCTCTGAAACTTGTCATAGAATCATATACTGCATTGCTAATTTAACTGCTCAGTTTCTGCACTATAATATAATGGCACATGAGTAATGGAAGTGATTTATATATATTTCTGTGTTTTTTAGTTATAGCTGGAAACAAATAACAATAGCCATAGTCTTTAGATGACAGCCAGATGTGTGCAATGTGGTCATTTTGTTAGATGTGAGAGTAAACATGACTCTTTGGGTTGCTTGAGTGTTCATGGTTATGCCATGAGATAATAAGGAAACACATGGTCCTTCTTACTGCTGGCGGAACAATAGTGATTGGATAATGTTTTGAGACTTTTCAGATTGATTGTTCCCTTCATGGAATGATTGGTTAGCAGTGAATGCTGATTCCATAGAGAGGAGACTGTCACCCAGTCCAGCTGAAAAACATCTAGACTGTGTAATGCTCTTCTTTCATAAATGTCCTGATTAAAAAATTACAGAAAATCAAGCCGGCTGTAAATGAATAGATGAAGCGATTTTCTCGCAGGGATTGGGGGGGGGGTGCTGCCATGTCCGCTGAGAGAACCCAATGATTGCTGCTAGCTGCTATAATTGCCACTAGCAATAAACACATGTAAAATCCAACAGGCCAGTTGCACCCAAGTTGATCAATCAGTCAACTTGAGTACATTCTGCCTGCCCATACATGGTTTTTAATCTTGGCTAGTCCCTGCTGAACCAAGTAAGAGTCGAACCTCCTCTGGCCGGCTTTAGGATGGCAGTTTTGAATTGGGAATTATTTTCTCGCAGGGATTGGGGGGGGGGGTGCTGCCATGTCCGCTGAGAGAACCCAATGATTGCTGCTAGCTGCTATAATTGCCACTAGCAATAAACACATGTAAAATCCAACAGGCCAGTTGCACCCAAGTTGATCAATCAGTCAACTTGAGTACATTCTGCCTGCCCGTACATGGTTTTTAATCTTGGCTAGTCCCTGCTGAACCAAGTAAGAGTCGAACCTTCTCTGGCCGGCTTTAGGATAGCAGTTTTGAATTGGGAATTATTTAATAAGGGTAAGTATTAACTGCTCTAAACTGATAAATATTATTATTATTATACAGGATTTATATAGCAACAAAAGTTTGCTCAGCGCTTTTTCAATATGATGGGATACAATACAGCAACAATACAGTTCAATACAAGAGGGAAAGGAGGGTCCTGCTCCTTAAAGCTTACAATCTAGGAGGGAGGGGCTAGTGGTACAAAAGGTAGTAACTGTGGGGGATGGACTGGTTGGAAGAGTAGAAGATTCCATTATTAGCTGAGGGCAGGATAGGCTTCCTTGAAGAGAGAGGTTTTCAGAGATCGCCTAACAGTGATCAGAGTAGGCGATAGTCTGATAAATTGGGGTAGAGAGTTCCAGAGGATGGGGGAAGCTCTGGAAAAGTCCTGGAGACGAGCATGGGAGGAGGAGACAAGGGAGCTAGAGAGCAGGAGGTCTTGCGAGGAGCGGAGAGGATGGTTTGGGTGATATTTGAAGACAAGATCATTGATGTAATTTGGGGCAGAGTTATAAATGGCTTTATACGTTATTGTTAATGTTTTGAATTTTATCCGTTGGGCAATGGGAAGCCAGTGGAGGGATTGGCAGAGAGGGGTGGCAGATACAGAATGGTTAGTAAGGTGGATAAGTCTGGCAGCAACGTTCATGATAGACTGAAGAGGGGATAGCCTGCGATTCGCAGGCCAATGAGGAGGGAGTTGCAGTAGTCAAGGTGAGATATAAGAAGGGAGTGAATAAGTTGCTTAGTGGTTTCCGTGGTTAGTAACGGGCGTATCTTGGAGATGTTGTGGAGGTGAAGTCTACAAGATTTGGACAGTGATTGGATTTGGGGGAGAAAGGATAGATGGGAGTCTAGGATTACACCTAGTACCCTGGCATGAGGGGAAGGACTGATGATTGTGTTATTGATCTTGATGGAGAAGTCAGGGGAGGGGGCACGGGATGGGGGGAATACTAAGAGCTCAGTTTTGGAAAGATTGAGTTTGAGGAAGTGAAGTGACATCCATGCCGATATGTGGCTTAGTAGGTTAGTAATGCGAGAGGAGACTGAAGGGGTGAGGTGAGGGGTATAGAGATAGATTTGTGTGTCATCAGCATAGAGGTGGTACTTAAAGCCATGGGAGTTTATCAAGTGACAAAGGGAGGAGGTGTAGATGGAGAAGAGAAGGGGTCCAAGGACAGAACCTTGAGGGACCCCTACAGAAAGAGGGAGTGAAGAGGAGGAGGCAGCGTTATAGGTAACACTGAATGAGCGCTGTGATAGGTAGGAGGAGAACCAGGAGAGAGCAGAGTCTCTGAGACCAAGAGAGTGGAGTTTTTTGAGGAGGAGGGGATGGTCAACCGTATCAAAAGCCACAGAGAGGTCAAGTAGTAAGAGTACAGAGTAGTGGCCATTGGTTTTAGCTGTGTCCTGTATTATAATAATAATAATAATAATAATAATAAATATTGAAGACTGATTTGTTTTGTTTTTTTGGTTTATGTGTTACTACATTATATGAGGGGCATTCAAGTCAAACCAGGATTTTTGAATTTATATAATAAAAGAACAAATTTCAGGGAGTAAAAACTGCATTTCTTTTTCGACACACTCCCCTGCTACATTTATAAACTTAGCTCAGCATTTAACTAATGCCTGGAAAGCTTTGACATAGAACAGTTTGTCAGTATTTCTGGCCCATCCTAAGACAGCCTGCTTCACTTCGTCATCATTGTACTCATCATTCCCACAGAAAGGTTTGTCTCTTCTGCAATTTCACAACAGGTTGTGGGTCCATTATCCAAGATCAGGCATTCCACACACTGAATGTTCACAGGAATGACTGCTGTGGGCTGCGAACCACCACAGCCGGGATCGTCACTGACAGACGTATGGCCATCTTTGAAACATTTATACCATTCATACTGTATGTCTTAGCATCTCTGTGACTGAGCATCTCATCACCCTACTGTGCTTGATGTCATCTGTAGATATTGTATGCCTTCGTTCACAAGAAACTTTATCACCACACGCTGTTCCATGCACGCACTAACACTGTTGTCTGCCGTCTTGATTAACGGTCTCTGGACTGGCACGCCACCTGTGCGCTGCCTATCAGTAATAGGACACACTTGCCACTGTGTGTAGTACCGCCAAGCTTACATTCCTTTTAATTCCTGTAAAATTAATAGTCCCGGTTTGATTTGAATGCCCCTTGTAGCTGGGATATTTCTTTATTAAAAAAAAAAGTAAGGTAAAATTAATAAGATTCATTGACTAATTATAATGGAGTATAAATCTAGTACATGGCATGTGGTATCTTTGAGCAAGTATGGCCCAGTTCCCATACAATGATAGCTAGTTAGTTCACTAACACACTGCAAAATTGTGTACTTAGATGGGGGAATGGGGCAGATAATTTTCAGTGTCTGGTGCCTGCCAACACCTATTTTATCTTTTGAAAAAGAGCTACCTCATGGTACTAAATAGTGTACAGACTGGTAACAGCATGCTTATAATTCATTATCCCTGGGTGGTACCAGGGTGTTGTAACTAGTATCTTCGGAGCATCCTGCTGACACACATTGGTGATACGCATAACATGGACAGACAGCCATGTAGACTCTTTGTTTACAGCCTCTCTACTGATTCACTTGTACCAATTACATGAGATTAATAGCCTTCTGATCTACAGAGACCTTACAATTTTTTGGAGATTCTGAAGTTGTACCTTTTTGGATAAGATCCTTGAATTATTAAGGATCCAGTTTATCAGAAAATACTCTGAAACTTAAGTTACCATGGTGTATTGCTATATATTTTTATTATTAATATTATGCATGATTTATATTGCACCAATAGTTTGTGCAGTAATTTACAATATAAATGGAGACAATACAGCAACACTAAAATTGAATACAAGATGGATATCAGGCATACACCCTTTTTCTCCATATTATATAATAGACTGTAGCACTGCCCCCTTAGGAAATGCTGAGTTTTGAAACTCAGCAACATTACAGGTCCCCCTGTAGTGCTGCACAGTCAGGCAACACACATTTTCTTTTGAAATGTACACAGGAGACAGTAAGCAGTCCTTAGGCTGGCCATACACTATACAATTTTCTGTCCAATTTCTGCCCAATTTCCTTTAGATTTACCTTCAACTATGTAGTACAAGAGCCTGTCTAATTGGATACAATTGAAAGTGTTGTTAGGTTTGACCTCATATTATATGGTTTTTGGTAAATCTGAACCAAAAATCTCAAGAAAATTGTATAATGTATGACCAGCCTTAGGCTTGGTTTTGTGATTTTATTAAGGGGTAATAAACTTTGATGGGGATAAGGAATGTATAAGGAACAGTAAACTGAGGACAACTTCTTAGCAACTATGTACAAGTCTAAAGACAAAATTTCTCTTCTTGGAGAGCTCTGCTCTCCTAGCATACCACTCCAGACCCCTGATGAATGATCTTCTCATCCAGCTGTACTGGGTGAATCCCTGGGCAAGGGGACCCAGAATTTGTCTTTAAATCAAACAGTTCCAGATGGGGGCTAGTCTGGTTTCCCATCTGAATGCCCTTCCCTTTTCTGGCCCAGGGGGTGTAGGACTACTCCCTCTCCCTCTCCTGCAAGCTTTCTGGGTTGGTAGCTGCCTTCAGGCCTTCCACTGAGCTGGCACAGGTGGTCCTCTTTCAGGGAATTGCTGAGGTTGAGCGATCCTTCTTTCAACGTCAGCCTGGTGAAAAGCTCCTTCCCTCTGTGCCTCCTCTCAGGCTCCTGTATCTCAGCCTCTCACTCCATATTTCACAAAAACTCTTATGCTGCTGGGCAGGCTCAGTCATATTTAAGGCCTGTCCTGACCCCATGTCAAGCCTCCTGTCTGAATGGTCAAGATCCTTTAAGTATGCAGATCAGCCCCTCCTCACCCCCACCCACTGCCTTCTAGAAACTTCTCAAGTCTCTAGAGCAGGGGGAGATAACAGGAAACTGACCTGCAGAGCCCTCAGCCCTGACCTAAAATGACCTGACTGACTTACACCCAGGCTGACTTATGCCCATTCTGCTATCCAGACTGGGTCCCTATCCCAATGGAAATGGGCTGTTCACTTTTCAAGGGGAGTTGCACTTTGCAGGGCAGTTTTCCCCAGAGCTTAGTTATGTGTGGTGAAATTTCATGTTGCAAATAATACCTAATCATACCTAAATATGCAAGGAAAATGAAATTGCTTGCACATAGTTAGATGATGGGAGTCAACTGAGTTTTGCCTCATTCATTAGGCTTTGGGGAAATTCATTTTCCAAAGTGCAACATCCGTTGCAAAGTGAAAAGTCTATTTGTCTTTAGTAGATCAACCCCTACATATCAAACTTTGGATGACATATTCGCATAGTCCATTTAGCTCTTTGAAGGATTTACTCCTCATCACCTTTCCTATTTTTGGTCCTCCTGTAATTGGGGAGCAGACGCACCAACGTTATTATATGTTGTTGGCAGTTTCATGTTAAAGCTGTCTGATGTTCCCTTCTGATTGGGAAGTTTAGTAGCATACTGTATAAAATGTAATACTGGACAAGATGTGATTGGACTCTAGTTGTTCTGGATTGTTTTATCCCAGATTTTGTAATACAAATGTTTGCCAAATATTACAGAGATTTGTCTTGATTGATTCTAATTCTCTCGATTTGCCTTGCTGACAAGTCTACCAGTCATTTGGCAAATGAACCCCAAATACCTGCTGTGTTCCAAAACAATGTAAAGCATTATAGTACCTTAAAGATTATCTGCAGTTTTTGTTACTTTGGTAAGTCCCTCCAGAAACAAAGGTTGTGTTGGGTCTTGTGACTTGTGTGGGAATTGTTTCAGGGCCTCTGCTTGAGTTTGGTAGGCTGCATAGCTTGAATTTTTGCTCATCTGCATTGATTTTGTTTAAAGGGTATTACAGTTTTTTTTTGGCTAAAATAAAAAAGATTTCATACTTGCCCTGTGCAGTGATATAGAGTCCCCCGCCAGTGCTGTCCACTCCTTATTTTCTGCTGGTGCCCCCTCAGCAAGTAATGTGCTGAAGGAGCACCAGTGCGAGAGAACTCCTGAGCCAAACTGTGTGTGTCCATAGATATAAAAAGTGCAGTTTGGCCTTACCGCCCCCTATTCACAGAACTCGACTGACAACAGTGGGAGTCAATGTTTCCTACTGCTCTCTGAATGTAGGGAATGCATTAGTTCTGGTGACAACAAGGCACTTCCCTAATTTTGGAGGGATTTCCCCTAACTTCCTGATGTGCTTATGGTACCGGACGTGAAGGGAAATCTCCCAACTGTGATACAGATGAAAAAAAACGACAGGGCTTACAACCCTCACTTACTCTTATAACCCTCCCTTATGCTATATATTTTTTTTTTATGTTTTGACTTCAGTTCTACTTTAAGCACTCCACTAGTGTTGAATTGTAAAAAAAAAAATGGCAGAGTGGTAGACATCTATTTCTGGGGCACCATTTCATACATGTCACTCCAGAAATAGCCCTTGGGAAACAAATGCACCTGTTAATGTTTGTAAACTGACTAGTCTCTGGATCCAAGCCCATATAGAAGCCACACACCTCCCAATACTTGACCTTTTAATTATGTGTGCTCAAAGCGAATGCCATGGATGATGCTGTGCCAGAACCAGATATGAAAATGCAAACTCACCAGCACTCCTGGTGAATTTGCATTTGCTGTTTAACCTTTTCAAGCTCCTCTCCTCTGCAACAAAGTTGATCTCTATAGTGTCTCTGCTGTGACCTATATTTTTTAACCCTTTTACCTCCCTTACCCTGCACACCTGAACTTGAAATTGAAAAGTCTTTGCAACATTATTTCAAGTTAAGCTATAAGCTTATCAACATTTCAGTGTGAGTGCCCAGAGGTGTCCCAAGTCTTTTAGGCCTCTAGCAACAGTTTTGGTTTGCTCTAAACTGTGTTCACATCTAAGTATGAAGAGTACAGTCAGTGCAGTGTATATGTTCATTGTGAACCTTCAGAATAAGTGATGAAACAGCAAAAACAATAGAAACGTATGATGATTGTTTTTTTTAATGTTATTGTTAATGTACAATTGTATTTTTCTATGTCTTACATTCAATTCAATAAAATACTTTTTGGAGTGCTTGGTGAGCTTGTTCAGTGCAAAATACAATGGGCAGAGGAAGATACTAGTGTGAGTTTTTTTTTCTTATTTATTTTTTAAAATATATCTAGAATATGTAGCAGTCTGAGTGTCCTGTATTCACTGCAAAAATACACCATTTGCGTGGTGTAACATGGACAGATGAAAGGACATAGCAGTTCCATTACTTCAATATTTCTCATAATCCGTTAGCAGCTATTACAGTGCCTAACTGAGAGAAAAAATGAAAAAAAGTAAAAACTTAAGAATGCAGCTGCTTTAAAGCCTTTTGATTGTAGCACAGCACATCATTTGAAATGCACTGAGGAAGCTGCTTTGATTGCTGAATATGTGTCATAATTTACAAGTATCCAGATGTTCAAGTCGTGGATCATTTCTATTCTGCTATATATTGTGCTCAGTGCACACTGTTAAATGTGTGATATATTCTGTGTTAATATTGTACTATTCCAGCTTTACTCTTCCTATTTGAGCCCTGTCTTTTTTGCCACTCATGTGGAACAAATGCCCTTATCTTACCCCAATATTTATTCCAAAATCCCTTTGATAATCATGTTTGTATATGTATATAGTACAGCAGTGTCGACCTTAACAACAAAGCTGTCAAAGTACAATAGCTCAATTGAGTGGGTCTTCATGTTATGGATCAAAAATGTCATTTTAATAGAAAAATTCCTACTTCAAAGAGCACAATTCTATTGAAGTCTTTGAGACAGCTAACACTAAAAATGAATGATGCTACTTTCAAGGAGTGAGAGTACTTCTTAATGAGTAAAATTTAACAAGCATGGGACATTGCCGTATAATAAGAAAGTCATAATCTTTCATTTCTATAAAGCTTTGCATGGGAAGGCATTTTATATCCACTTTATCCATGCTTTCACTTTCAGTGTGTATCAATATCTTGCCTTCACCTTCCCACAAAGGCATTGCCACTTTTCATAAATGTTTGATGAGATGCAAGGAAAAGGAACAGGGAGTAAATGTGAGCATAAAAAGGTTAGTATTTTGAATGGTAATAACATTGGCTGCATTTCTGATTGTAAATGCCATCTACTCTACAAACTCTTTGAACCGTTAATATTAACATGTTCAAGAGACTACACTCCACTGCGTTACTGTTTTGCTGTATATTATTTAATTAAAGTTAGCATTTTTGTAATGCTGTTTTCTGTACTTTACAGGACATAACTGTCAGCCATGGCATTGCCTCATTAAATACTTTTACCTTTTAAACTTCAGTTTAGCATTGATAAAAAGTAGGTATTCAGAATTATAGCTCTTGCGTAGTCTGTGATCTTGGCATTTTTAATGATCTACGAAGGCCTAGAGATTTCTTGATAATGTTCTTATTGATGTGTTTGTGTTAGATAGGCTGGAATATGTGTCTCTTGTGTGCCTAAGTAGAACCCACAGCCTAATCTTGCTAGTAATGAAGAGAAAAAAGAAACTTAATGATGATTTGATGAGCTACATTAAAATACCAAGCCATCTTTTGTCAATAAAAGTCAGTTGTATTTCTCTCTTGGGAAAGCTAGTAGTGGCCAAATTGTTTTGTATTTTTGTGTTTTACTTTTGAATTTCTGAATCTATATTGGAATTTGGTGCAGTTGATTAGGTGGTTAGCTGTTTGATTCAGTATGACTGTATGGACTTGTGTGTGTGCAGATAAAGAAATTGTGGAACAAAGGTGGAGCTTTCCAAATTAATGCTGTAGGGTCCACTCGTGTGAATTATCTTCAGAAGTTCCATCTGTGGTCTAAGACCAAATCCTCAGCAGGCAATGTGTTCGATGAACACACTAGTGTAGGCACTGCTTGCTCAGACAACAGATGCTTGCAAACATTACATCTGCCAATAACCACCAACACCGAGGACCTAAAGGTTCCAATGTGAAGAGATGCTAGACTTACTGTGGAGGTGGGGGAGCTATTTCCTTTACAAAGCTAAATCTAGTCAAATTTTGCAAACAATTCTGTGTTTACAAGTTTTCTAAACACATAAGGCATGGGTGCTCAACCTATGGCCCTCCAGCTGTTGCCGAACTACAAATCCCATGAGGCATTGAAAGAGGCTGACAGTTACAAGCATGACTCCCAAAGGCATGATAGGACTTGTAGCTCTGCAAAAGTTGGAGGGCCACAGGCTGAACACCCATGATGTTATGTTGAGATAAATCATGGTCATAAAGGTTTCCAGACAGGCAACTTTTAAAAATAATTTGGCTTTTTTATTTGTTTTTGCAAAGAAAAAACACCTTAGAGATATATTTATGAAACACTGAATGCGAAATTCACCAGGCATTCATTGCAGTTGAATCTTTCTACTGCATGCACTTAAGATGACAGTGAGCGATTCACCTACAATACATTTTGGTGATTATCACATTTGCTGCTTTATAAATATGTCCCTTAGTGTCCCAGCCTGCTATAGTTATACAAACAAATGTAAGAGTCTCAGGTTTTGAATTAAGTTCACTTGAGCCATACTCACAGTGCTAGCATTTGTTAATGTTACATCTGTCTGTATATATTTATGATTATCTGCTTCTGATTTATCATAAGCAAACAGATCATCTTGTGCCCAACACTAAAAAAAAATATTAAAATGGCACAGTTTTAATAATACCATTATTAACAAATCATACCACCTAGGCATATTATAAATCTGTTTCTGGCTTGCATAATTTTCTTCTTGTTAAAGCTAGCATAGCAAGAGAGCAGAAGTTGATTATTATTCCATGTTTTCATTATAAAGTTCTCAATATGGGGAAGCATTGTGTCTGCTGCACCAGTTAGCTGCACAATGTAGCAGGATTGACAGCTATCTCATTTTATGATTGACATGTTCTAATTTTGGCATCAGCATTCCTTTTTTTCCTCAGTCATTGCTATGCATTTCTTGATGCTTAAAATATATACTATAAAGAAATATCTTTTTCCATGTGAGGGTACCAGACAGTTGTAACTGATCTTCACGCTCAATACATTATTGAACAAGGACACCGACTCCTCAAGTCTCCCAGCTGCAATGACCGTAGTTCAGAAGAACGAGGGGTACTAATACTAAAATGTTTTCATTCTCTGGATAAGGTATATCTCCCAACCGTCCCTCTTTTAAAGGGACTGTCACTTTTTTGGAACTAAATCCCTCTGTCCTCAGTTGTTCCTCTTTGTGCACTGATGTTTTGACCCTATACAAATGTGCTATTTTGCTAATAAAACTGTTATTCAGCACTTCTTGTCATCCAACCTGTACATTGTTGCATCTGCTATTTTGAAAAGCCAGTGTATAGAAACTGTTCAAAAACATAGGGGGGTAGCGCTATTCCTATGATAACATTACTGCTACCCCCACTAGTGGGATAGGAGAACTAGATGGTGTACTATGCAACCAACTGGGATGCCTATAGTGAAAGAGGCCATCCGTGCTACAAAACACATTCCCCCATCTGGACTAGTCAATGAGAGAGGCGGGGGATATATCCTATGGAGTCACTCTCTGCCAAGGAGTGGGCCAGGTGGGGTAAGTAAAACCCAATTCCACATCTTAAATTTAAGGAATAAGGTATAAAAACTTCATCCCTCTACCCAAAGGGCTTTAAAGTGAAAGTGAACTATTTAAATATGTAACTACAATGCACCTCCACTAGAGCATGGGATGTCCTGCATCCCTAATGTAATGGGTAATAACATTCAAATGCAAATAATAATTGATGAATGTGAGGATATGATGATGCGTGGTGCTATAATGTACCTCCCCCAACTCCCCCTCAAACCCAAAAGTGCAAGTGTGGATAGTGAACGAAAATTAATCACTGCACAATACATTAGGGATACAGGACATCCCATGCTTTGGGGGAGGTGTATTGTAGTACCACATTTTTTCAGTTCATTGTCACTTTACATCCCTTTAAGAAGAGGGACAATTTACCATTTATTTCTCACATTTGCATTGGAACATTAACAGTTTAAACGCAAAAATCAGATGAAAATAAACAATCATGATATTATGATAATATAAACGATGATGCTATGGTGCACCTCCACCAACTCAATAACTCAAATCCAAGTGTTCAAACAATAATTAGTGAACGAAGGTTGAAAATGAATCGTCCATGAATGTGACAATAAAATCATATACAAGATCTGTTTGTCAAACACGTTTTGTTTGTGCTTGTGTACGCTGTGAAGGAAAATAAAATTGGTGCTTCCACACACGCTCCCCCTTTTTCACCACACTCACCGCAAGATCAGACTCCTGTTCCCAGTGGGTCAGACACGCTATGTGATTTTCCACTCTGCAACATGTGCACTGGATGATCCTCCAATAGGGATTCACTTTGTTCCATGATCTGACCGTGCGGTTATATCCAGAGCTTGATGTTAGGGCCGGACCGTGGGGAATATATCAAAGAGAAGGGAAAAGCTTCTAAGTGTAAAACTTTTTATTAAAACTGAAAAGTGCCAAAAATCACACTCACATGATTCCAGATAAAAAATGCCTTTAAAATGAACGCCTAGCGTTCCATTGCCATTAGCTGAATCCGGAAGTGACGCAAGTTAGACCCACCCAACGTGTTTCATCATCGCGACGTCACATTTAGTACCACATTTTCAGTTCATTGTCACTTTACAGCCCTTTAGGGAGGGGAGGAAGTTTTTTTACCATTTTTATTTCTCACATTTGCATTGGGGCATAGATTAATTTTCGTTCACTATCCATTGTTGCACTTTTGGGTTTGAGGAAACAGTTGGGGGAGGTGCATTATAGCACCACTCATCATCATATCATCACATTCATCAATTATTATTTGTATTTGAATCTTATTACACATTACATTAGGGATGCAGGACATCCCATGCTCTAGTGGAGGTGCATTGTAGTTACATATTTAAATAGTTCACTTTCACTTTAAAGCCCTTTGGGTAGAGGGAGGCAGTTTTTATACCTCATTTCTTAAATTCAAGATGTGGAATTGATTGAGGAGGCACCCGCGGGTTTTACTTACCCCACCTGGCCCACTCCTTGGCAGAGAGTGGCTCCATAGGATATATCCCCCGCCTCTCTCATTGACTAGTCCAGTATGGGGAAGGTGTTTTGCAGCACAGGGGGCCTCTTTCACTATAGGCATCCCAGTTTGTCGCATAGTACACCATCTAGTTCTCCTATCCCTCTAGTGGGGGTAGCAGTAACATTATCCTAGGAATAGCTCTACACTCCTATGTTTTTGACCTGCTTTTCACACATTTTTATATAGTGTGATAGGTATTAGCAGCAGTTCCTACCATTGTGCAGTACCCGTTTTGCTATTTATATAGAAACTGTAGCAGTGAAAAAAAACCCACTTGTGATTTAACCAATCTTTTTTGGACAAACACATAAATGTGTCCTTTGCTTACATACTATTTGCTTGAAGGTGGCCCTCTTTTTCCATCTCAGCATATTGAAAGACACTTTAAGGGACTAACTGATTTTCATATTCATACAGGTTATATTTAGAGAGCTGAAAAGATCTGAGATTAGTAACTACAGCTTTGGTTTTATTTTTAATGTTAGCTGTACAGTCCATTGTTATCAACCATTTCAAAGTAAGGAAATGTTGTAGAGAGGCTAAGTTTTCAGCCAAACAATACTATGGACTATTAGTTTGCATGCATTAGTACAGTGAGTGTTCTCTGGAACCCAGTACACTAAATTAGGAAATAACAGCAGCACTGTACCGTACAGTGTTTCCAAATAAATGCTACCTGCACTATTTCTTTACATTGTTACTTCATCCGTTTCTAGGTAGGACACAGCATTTAAGGGAAAATATAGGGTATATTCTTTGTGCACATATTTTGAGCTATTATAGTTTTTATTATAGCTGGTGTCTTCATTAGAGGGACCCCCCCACCCTACTTCCTGTTATCTCTGACACCTGTCAAATAGACAGGGAGTGAAGAGATACCCTTCAAGCAATCTCCCAAAGGGAACATAGGCAGCAATAAAATGTTGTCAGAGGTTTTAACCCTTCCACACACTATCCCAAAAATGTCTTGGCTGGAGTTGGGCTTACATTATAAGGATTTAAGGGCTAAGTGATGTAGGAAGCTGTCAGTGGCTCAATTTAATTTCTCTACCTGGATCGGTGCAATCTCTCTGCCTCTGCATAAAAACGAATGAGATAAGATACCCAGAAAGTACATTGTATTTATGGATTGTCAGGCTCACAGACTCGCATTGTGAAAAGGTACAGTAGAGCATAACCAATATATAGAAGAGCGGGAGGTAGAACGTGTATATGTCGTTATTATTATTATTATACAGGATTTATGTAGCGCCAACGGTTTGCTCAGCGCTTTACAATATAGTGGGAGACAATACAGTAACAATACAGTTCAATACAAGAGGGATTAGAGGGCCCTGCTCCTTGGATGTTACAATCTAGGAGGGCGGGGTGAGTGGTACAGTAGGCAGTCACTGTGGGAGATGGAGTGGTTGGAAGAGTAGAGGATACCAGAATTAGCAGAGGGCGGGATAGGCTTCCCTGAAGAGAGAGGTTTTCCGTGAACGCCGAATGTAGTGATCAAACATGGCTGCCCATGTATTTATACTTCACGTGACCCTGTTCCAAATTATAAAACTACAAAAAAGTATCCCCTGTAAAGATGAGGTTTTTATACTTATCTGTTCCGCTGCCTATGATGCCGATGTTTGCTCTCTTCAAGATCTATGGTGTCCAAAGAAGATTTCTTATCCAAAACACTATCAGATTTCTGGCCTTCTATCAATCAGTTTGATTCCTCCACGTCACTGCTGTACACTGTAAAAAGCAAAAAATGGGTCTTAAACATTTCCCTACTCTACCCAAAACAAAAAGAAAATGTTTTGGCTTTACATACTTTACATACACTTTGAAAGTGTGAAAGATATATTTGAGGTTCTTGTCACTAATCATTCTTCTTGCAAATCTTGAAGGACTTGAATGAAAATGTATAAATATATATTTAGATTAGGTATATAGCGTAGATGTCTAGATTACTGCTTTATCTTGAGAAAACACTTTTTAACAGGGAACATAGATATGATTGTTTCTCACTTCCAGTGGTGTATCCAGGGTATAGCACCTATTGCACATGCACATGGTGCCTCCTAAAGAGAACACCACATTCCAAGTAACTTAGAGTTATTTACTGAACAGTACTTTACAGCATCGTGTGTTTCCATGGTGCAGGTGAACTGGCTCATGCACATAGGGCAATGCAGAGCATTGATCCAAGGTGGGCTGGAGCCAGCGCCATCCCCTGCTTTCTAAAGAGAATATAAGTCTGATATGAGCAGGATGTGAGGACAATGATGTTACTAGGCTCTGATGTGAAGAGGCTACTGATGTGAAGGGGGTACTCTGATATAAAGAAGAGAGTCATGATGTAAAAGGGGGACTCTAATGTGAAGGGGGCTCCTGATGTGAAACGGGGGCACTGATATGGAAGTTTGTGAACTCATGGAGATTACAGAGACAGAAAAGACTGTGATACTTACAGCAGCACAGTATGATCATTTTAAGGCAACCAGCTGGGATCTGGAGAAACTGCATTGTCACAAAGTGCAGAGGTGGATTAGGCTTAACCTCCTGCTTGCTAGGTTAGATAATCAACCAGTCTCGGTTATGGATATTTTGGTAATTAAAAGAAGAAAGAGTTTGACTTACATTTTTTAGGTGATATCATGCTAGTTATCTAAAATACAGGTGTCAGATATTTGGACAGGAGCACAATTTCAGTGCTTGCAATAGGTGCTATTTTCTGTAAATATGCCCCTGCCCACTCCAGCCAGTTGAGCACTCAGCAGTTGTGGGTTTCATGTTTTTTTTACTTACCTAGATAAGGCCAGTGTCAGGGGTGTCTAACTGCACTTCTTCCATCCTTCTCTATTTTTATTAGCATTGCCAATGGGCAATACAAGCATGCATTATTATTATACAGGATTTGCGCAGCACTTTCAATGTAAAGGGGGACAGTACAATTACAATACAGTTCAATACAGAAGGAATGTACATCAAATGGAAAACTGAGTTCCAGTGGTCAGACTGTGCCTTTGTAGTTCCCTGCCATTTTGTATCTGTAGCTCACTTTAGGACACATTATTACCTTGCAGTTTCAAGTGCAGAGTAAAATGTAGCACATCACTGAAAATACTGTCATCAGCCTTGTGATGCTGACTACTGTACATTTGTTGGTGAACTGGCTTAAATTTATATGTGCCTCTAGCTCTTTAAAGCTACTTTATAACACACCAAAGATAACCTGAAAACCTGATTTACCCAGTCTTCCAGTATCCAGGAGGAGAATGAATCTATTGCTTTGCTGGGTCTCTCTCAGCAGCATCAAGTGACAGCTGCAGGAAATTTAAAAGCGAATTGCAGATTTCTAAGTATGAAGAGGTTGAACATCCTCTCTAATTGCTTAGAGAGGGGGCTGTGCTTCCGCACTGGGGTGTGAAAGAAAAGTCTGGAGGATGAGAACAAAATTCCACAGGGATGATTATGTCTTTCCTTTTTTTTCCCTTTCTTTTTTGGTAAGACCCTGTAAATTGTTGTTCTAATGTGTCACACAGTATCTGTAAACTCTTAAGTCCTTTGTTCAGTCTGAGATCTGCTAACAAAAATAAAGCATAATTTAGTATTGGTTTCTTGCTAGAAAATTATAGTAATTGTGTTTTGAACAGTACCATGGTGAGTTTGAAATGCTCAGAGAATCGTCACATTTGGTTAGGAGGTTGTTAGCATTTGAAGGGTTAAGCTGTAATGTGTAATTTGAACAGCATGTATAATTATCTCCGAGGAAATCAAAGTGTTCTTAGTATTGACAGAGAATGAGTTTTATCGTTGAAACAATGGCAAAAAAGTGCTATTCATGCAAAATAGTGCTGGGGCTTGGAAGCAAGCCACCGACTGTTATGACCCATCAAATCTGAATCCCACCTAATACTGAACCTATTAGTCTTTTGTATTCCTAAAGGATGAAGTAAATGAGAGCATCTTTATTGTAAATGGAAACATAAATAGCACCTATATTAATTTTAGCTGTGTGTTTGGCAATTGCATCGTGTCTCTCATCTATCTTCTGACATTTGCCTGCAGAAAGCACAAAGCATCTCTAAGTGGTGTTCATTACACAGACTTGAGACTGAATACGTGATTGGAGGAAATGTAAAGTACTCTGACATGTTTTAAAGTAGAACAGAACTAAAAAAAAAACTCAGCTTCAGAGACTGTTTCCAGAAGATTCTTTTTTTTTTTTTTTTTTTTTTTTAGCAGAAGCTTATCAGAATATCTCCTGTGGCTAAAGCTTTGTTCTTACTGATGTTTTTCATTATTGTAGCAGAACTGTCATTATCGGAGATTAAATATAATATATTTTTCTAAATCTGAAGAAATTTAAATGTAACCTTGTTGTATCTGTGAATGTTTAATTTAAATTCATTATAAGAGATCTCAGGATTTCTAATGCAACGTTGTCAGTGAATAAGGGTAAAACCAGAGAGGTTTGATAATTGGAAATTCATTAGCAGGCATGGATTTTTTAAGTAGTAGAGTAACTGGGAATGACCAGGACATTTATTAACATAGCTGACCTTGTTACCAGTGACTTAATATCTGTATTTCAAGAATTAACAGCTAGACTCTAAGATCCTGTCTACAGAAAACAGATTTAGAACGTGTGTCAATAGATGCATTTAAATATGAAGCTGTCTTTTTGACACGTAGGTAATTCTAGGCCCACAATTTAAACAGGGCTTTTATTTTCCCCAAGTTAACATTAAGCCCCATTTATCCACCATCTTTATTGCAACCCTCTGTCATTCAACTTCTAAATGCCAGAACTTCAGTGGACAGTACAGGTTCTGGAATTTGACAATTGAAAAATCATAACATAGTATGCTTAGCTTCAGGAGGGGATCATCTTAAGGCTTTGTGTACAGCCCATGGGACTAAGATCCAGGGGGTTCTACAGGGATGCAGGGCTCATAATGAGGAGCAGTTTAAGTGTTTTATCATTCTTATTACTTGGGCACTTTTTAGGTCAGGTCAGGTTCACTGTAAGATAACCATGGGTGTTAGTAGTTGGAAGTGGCTGGCACATTGTACTACAAACAATTGCCTTAACATATAGCCTTGTATTGTCTAAGCATACATGTCAGGGTAGTGGAGAAGAGTCTCTAGATACCTGTGGTTTTAATATTCTATCTGGGAAACCATAGCAATCTAACATGGCCCATTGAATATTTCAAATGAAAACAATTGGCTTGGAATGTGTGCTTGTGAACATGGTTTAGCCTGTAATGACCAGGTGAGAATCCACAAATATAGGGAAGTATGCATGCATTGTTTTTCAGTAGATAAGTGAATAACTATCTGTCAGTAAAAAAGGAATTGTTAAACTTGTTAGGAAATCTCTTAAAGTGGAACTAAAGTTTTGTCATAATACTTGTACATTATAGCACACTTACTGTCAGGAATGGACTTGCCAGTAATGGTGGGACTCACCTGCCTTGTGGGCTGCAGTACCAGGGCTGGCCAGCGGGTGCTCTCAGCAATCAGAGACTCAACCCTGCAGCCAGCCAAACACCTGAAGCTGATTACGGAGGTGTATTTAAGGGATGGCCAGACCTGCAGTCTGGGCCTTGGTGTGTGTTTTTCCATGGGCCCCTGTATCTTGTAACCTGCGTTCCTGTTCCTGTTTCTGTTTCTGCCTCTGCCTCTGCCTGACTTGTTGCCGACCTGGCCTGATCCTGACCTGTGCTGACTTCTCCTGTTGTGATCCCTGGCTTGTGACCCTGACCATTCTCTCCGCCTGCTCCTCCTGTACCTACCTGCCCGATAGTTATCGACCCGGCCTGCCTGATTTCGTTGTGCTCTATATGTGTATGTACCTGTGTATCTGTATCAGTTTAGGTTTCGGTTTGTTTCACCTTGTTGTATGTATTTGTGTTAACTTGGGGTTTGGTGGACTGCATTTATGTTTGTATTGTTAGTCTTTAATAAATTGTCTTATTTATAACATATCTGAAGCTTGCGTTTCCCTGTGTCAGTTCACATACCTCTGGTCATACCCGGAGCCCTGACACTTACCTACGAGAGTCCCCTCTTCCAGCTCTTACTAATCCAGGCTCTTATTCGCTGGTCTGTCCACCACCTTCTTGTCTGCTTCTGCTGCTTCTTCCAAATCCCCCATTGTTCTTCTTTGCCACTGATTATATACTTCTGTGCATATGCAGAGGAATAACACTTCTGATATTTGTAAGCATTTCCTTTTGTACTAATACAGTAAATAGCCCAGTAGTCATACCCAGCATTTAAATCATTGCATCATTTCCATTTATCAGGCTGTGTTTGACAAGTGAATAGAAATAACAGTAGTTGCCCAACTCAGCCAAAATCTGCCAGAATGAGCAATTCTCATCTCAAGTCTATGGGCACCGATTTATAAAATCCAAACCAAAAACCGAACTTTAAAGAGTAACTCCACTTTTGTTGAGGAAAAAAATCATTCCCCTCTGGGTGATCTATGTACATCAAAAGGATTTTAACACACTTTGCAGATTCCTACCTTTTGTTATTCTGAAAAAATAGCTGTTTGTTTGTCTTTGTCCATGTGCAAAGTGAATCTGTATGGGAGTAGTTTCATAATAATCAATCAGCTGTTGCACCTGCATGGCTCGAATGAGGAAAGTTGCAGGGAATTCCCAAAATCTGACTTCTATCTTAGTGCAGACTTTTGGGAAAATCAGTGCGCCAGTCACACAAACAGGAAATTACATATGTAGCCACACAGAACACCTCCAGGTAATGATACTGCACTGCATTTTAAAGAAAATTACAGCTCTGGAGATTAAAAAGGAAAGATAATTTTTAATAACATTCAGTTAAAATATGACTTCTGTTGTGTTTCTATTTTTTCCCACGAAGGTGGAGTTAACCTTTAACATTTTTTTTTATTTTTTTTATTTTTTTTATTTTTTATAATTACAAATTAACTATTTGTTGACTTACAATATATTCATTAGTATGTTGATCCATTTATTCTATAAAATGCCATAACCTTTTTTATATTATACATAATGTCTTGTTTGGTCAAATATAAGGGGATAAATGTGTAACATCTCAAACTCTCCCCTACTTAGAACATGATGCTGTATTGTGATATGCAGCACTGGTTTCTTTATGTGCAGTGAAATACAGAGGGCAGAGTGTTATTGCATGCAAAAAAACTAAGCAGTAAAATATAAGTAGGTGGTTGTCCTTTAGAAATACCTGTACCACACATAAAGGCCAGTATAATACCATGCACATTGCACCACACACTCTGAAGACATCCTCCGACAGAGATGAAATGCATCAGGTTATCACATAGGTATGTTCTTCCCTGAGTGCATTGTGAAAGACAGAGAAGAGTGCAGCTTGGGTGGCTTTTGCCCTAACAGGCAGAATTCATGCACATAACTCCCTTTGGCTGTCAGACATATTTTGAAGGGACATCAAGCTTTACAATATAACCACCTGCTAATCATGGAATGGTTAACCCACCGCTATGTAGGCCATATTACTTATTTCATCTGACACACACATTGAATTCCGTGAAAGTTCTCTGTAGTCCTCTAACTTGACACAAACTGTGTTCTTTCATTGAAGGAAAGCATAAAGCTACTGCACAGTGGTCTGGAAGTAACAGAATGGTAAGCCTGTCAATACAGAGTTTGAACTGTTCCTTCTATTTTGTTATATGTAATACATCATTTTAACATGCAAAGTGCTACGGGGATTGATTTACTAAAGGTTAATAAATTGTGAACTTTGCAGGTGCAGTTGCATTTTCCCCAG
Organism: Staurois parvus; assembly: GCF_062004578.1. Classification (NCBI taxonomy): domain Eukaryota; kingdom Metazoa; phylum Chordata; class Amphibia; order Anura; family Ranidae; genus Staurois; species Staurois parvus. The sequence continues at coordinate 8,837,953 of NW_028317855.1, read as the reverse complement.
AGCTTAGTGAGTGTGTTGAAGCTCTGCTGATTTACATCATCCAATTATTTTTCCTTGAACGTGATTGGGTATTCTTTACAAAGTGAAGCTTCACCACATGCGTTAAGCAATTGCACTTGGAAAGTGAACAGTCTATTTGCCTTTATTAAATCAACCCTTTTGGCTTATAAGTTTTTGGCAACATTCCTAGAAATAGAAACTTTACAGTGTATGCTTCTGGTGTGCTAATCCAGTATATGATGGCTGTTTCGATATCTCATAATGAGCTCCATGAATTGCAAGCATTTTTCTACCTTGCTAAAATATATCTCACGAGGCATTTGTGATAGCACTTTGACATCACGCCTTGAGCACCATATGGTTTGCTGTATATATATTGTAGTTCTAGCACACAGCAAAATGTGGAGTTTTTCTTAAAAGATTATTTTTTCATTCAAGTAATATAAGCTGAGCAGAAATTAATGCATCCTACAAATATTTTAGATCTAATTGATAGTGTTGGAACATATGCCATAGTCTCTTGAACTGCATATATATTGGGATTGGAATGTATCATCCACATTTGCTCCCAGTAGGGTATAGTAAAGAACTACCTTTGCCACTATGCCAATCTAGCTTTGTAATTGGTTCTTACTAATGGTTGCTGCTTTCTGCGGAATTATAGGAAACTACAATCCTTCATACAATTCTAACTCTGTTTAACAATTTAACTATTATGTCTTTCTTCAGAAGCATTTTTTTTAAAAGACTATAAAGAGTGTGTGCATTATATCAAGGTTGTTTCTGTGATCAGAATTTACCACTGACCTCTGCTCCTTTTAGGATTATAGCAAAAGTAAAACTACTTTGTACAACACCAACTCTCTTGTATTGCTTGACCACTGTGTGCTTTCCAGAAGCAGCTTATTTGGAGGACTGCATAGTGTATGTATGATTTGGCAATCAATCATGATATGTGCAAATCCATGGATAATTCATAAACTGGTTGCACCATTTATATTGATTAAAGTGGTTGTAAAGGTTCAAGGTTTTTACTTTCATGCATTCTATGCGTAACGGTAAAAAATCTTCTGTGCGCAGCAGTGCCCCCAGCCCCCTCAATACTTGCCTGAGTCCCATCGCAATCCAGCGATGTGCACAACAGCCTCAATCTCTGCCTCCTCATTGGCTGAGACAGCAGGCTCCTGCTGCTGTCAATCACAGCCAATCGGCCAATGAGGAGAGAGAAGGGGCAGGACCAAGCCACAGCTCCATGTGTGAATGGACACACAGAGCAGTGGCTCAGGAACATGCCTGCTCGAGTGCCAACATAGCAAGCTGCTTGCTATGGGGGTACCCAACAAAAAGGAGGAGCCAGGAGTGCTGGCAGGGGACCCGATAACAGGAGGATCCAGATTGCTCTGTGCAAAATCATTCCACAGAGCAGGCAAGTTTACCATGTTTGTTAATTTACAAAAATAAAATGAACCTTTAGTAACCCTTTAAAGATTTGACTTATTCTTACCTTATTGACCAATTGAAGTGATATTTCCCTGCTTATAGAATAAGCTGCACTCATTTTAAGCCATTGATACATATGCATAGAAGTGCATATTGTGGTACATTTCCATCCATACAGATTCATACATATTTGTATATGGATGTGTAGTTCACTTGCATTCCCAGGGATAAATATGGTTTTTTTTTAAATTTTGTAAATAGGTCTTCTGGCTATTTAGTTTGTGTGTTTTATTATTTTGCATTTAGTTAATTTATTAATTTCAGTTCCACACACGTAAAAAAGCACAAAATTTGTGCAGGCGGCAATTTTTTACATCTCACCACAACAAATTGCATGGTGCTTGGGTACCATGCTTTTTGGTGGGTACAAATGCTCACAAGCTTGTCAGATACATGGGGTTACCATTAAGAATTAATAGCAGCGGTGTGCATCTGCATAAAGCAGCATGTTTTTGTGCGGTGTAGGAAAATGCACAATTTTGCACATGTTCCCACACTGTACCTGGTGTGGTGTAAAAGATGAAAGGAGGGGTGTTGCAACAAATATATGAAGCAAGTTAGTACAAAAAGAACAAACAGGAGGGTGCGAGCACCTAGTGTATTACCAAGGATATTTATTCTTCAACAAGTAAGTGGGTACTCACAAAAGTAGAAGCTTTGAGGCAACCTGGTTTGAAAAGGACTGAAAAGAGTTTAAATCATTACTTTGTGGACAGATATATTCCTTTGTTTACTGCACTTGCAGTACTCTGTAGTCGTGTCTTAGGGTGGCTATCCATGAGCAGACATCTCACGGAGAACGGCGGTAATCACATACCTCCAGTATGGGTTGTGATGTTTTTTCTAGTTTGGCTAATGTGTCTCAGCAGTGGATGTGAAAGCTCGGTTCTTTTTTCTGCATAAAAAATGCAATGAATAGCTATGAGCTGTTGACTGGCTGTACACACTTGCACAGAGGTGTATTTACCACAAGGCAAACAAGGCATTTGCCTAGGACGGCATTTTTCAGGGGGGCAGCACTGCCACTCGGAAGAAGGAACACACACTGCATGGGGGCCTAGTTGGTTTAGAGAGAGGCTGCGGGTTTCATGGTGGTGTATGCATAGCCTGACTCTCATTCCCGGGGACGTCGAAGGCTGTGAAGGTGAGTGACTTTCTCTCTCTCTCTCTCTGTGGGCGATGGTAGCTGGTGTATGGTGGGCAGCGGTTGTAGGGGAAGGCTCTCTCGAGTGGGGAGCAGGGGTGTTGAAGGTCAATGTCAGGCTCTCTCTGTTGGGGGGAGGCACCGATTTTTGTGTTGCCTAGGGCAGCACAAAACCTAAATACACCACTGCACTTGCATCTTTGATACTTACAGTACAGTTTCCATGAATTGTGACTGTTTTTCCCTTACTAAAGCCATACACATATTTATAAAAGAAAGGCCTGTTTACTACCAATATTTGCTGGATCTGAACATGCATTTTTCACCTGTTTGTTAACTCCTGTACACCCCAATTATGGCTACAGGTGCTCCTATTTATGTGCCATTAAAGAAAATAGCATTGCTTTAATGATTTTGATAGACACCTTCAATCTTCACCATCCCAAAGATTAAAACGCCTGTAAAAAATGCTGTTTTTTAGCCTGGTGATTACATTTTCTTTTTACATGTATATACAACCAAGAAAATGGATAAACAAAACAATTCTAAAATAAAATGTTCTTCCTTCTGCTTTACAAGGCTTATAAACTGTTTATTTACCTCTATACAGCAATCATTAAACCAACTCAATGTAATCTGATTTGTCTGGAAATTTCTGTTTTGCAGCTGCATATACAAATAATTTTGCTGTGGTGTTCAAAGTTGCAATTGACCAGCTCTTCAAGCTCAATCTGTTCTTTGTGTTTCAAGCTTCATAAACTATCAACAAATTTATTCAAACTTCCAGTACTTTTGAATTGACAGGTTAAAAACACATCCATCTTTGTCTAGTTAAGAATCTATTTTTTTGCCAAAATTAAGGTGGTGTTGTGTTAATTCAGAAAAATCTATGTTTAGAACATATAGGTTTAAAATATGAGAAAAGGGTAAATGGAAGATGGCAGCTGCATAATTCAAATATCATAGGCGTTAGCCACTATATGCACTCCTTATAGACTTTTTGTGCATTTACACACATTTGCACTATATGGCTGTTTATTTGGTAATTATGTTGCCATTACCTAGGATATTAAAGTGATACATGCATTGTTTTTTGGGGACAAAGTGTGATGTCTTTTGACAATAATAAATTGCTCATCAGTGCAGCGCTGTAACAACTACCTACCTATATTATATAAAATCAATCATATCCCTATATACTTGTTTGTATAATCATCTATTACATATATTCACATATGCATAAAAGTGATAGGGCTAAAGTGCCTTGAAAAAGTATTTATACCCCTTGAAATTTTCCACATTTTGTCACGGTACAACCAAAAACAGAAAAGTATTTTATTGGGATGTTATATGATAGACCAACACAAAGTGAATGACTAAAGTGAGGCTTCCCACCCTTTAACTAGGTGTCTCATCACACAGCAGAAGCAAAAAAGTTACATTGCTTCCGATTTCAACGCGAAACATGTCCTCACTTTCACATCTGCAAATCATGTAGTGTTTCCATTTTTATGCTAACCCCTGAGGTGATAAAAGGGCAGGGCATCTTGTGTCTCTAATGAAATGGACATTTCTGTATAGTATGTTTAATAATTATGTTTAATAGAATAAACATATTTTTCCTCCTTTGCTGTGCATATTTTCCTAGTATCACATTGTGCACACCTTAGGGGTTTGGGCTGTCCTTTATAAGTCCTGTACTTAAACACTATTAACTTACTCCCTCTGGAAAGTATAAGCATTTGTAAATGTGTGATTATTAGACTCGCATAGGAATTTCAGTCATAGACTGCCTCATGGAAACTGTGTACTTAATGACCCTCCCCGTCCTTTAATTACAATGCTAATTATTCAGTGCTACTGTGATTGTCTCACCTTCTCTTTCCTGTGCACAGAGGAATAACTAAGCAGAATGCCTAAAAAAAAAGCATTTATCTCTCTGAACTGTAACTGCATATATACCAAATAATGGTTTAGATCAGCTAAAATGTAGCTTCTAAGAAGTAGATAGAAGTATTTAGGAATTCAATATAATTGTATGAATTTCTTCATGTGTGAGTGGATATGGAAGGTGAGAGGGCAAGGATGGCAAACTTTAAAAACAGCGGGGTTGATTTAATAAAGGCATATAGACTGTGCACTTTGCAAGAGCAGTTGCTCCAGAGCTTAGTATATGAGCAGAAGCTCTGCTGACTTCCATCATCCAATCACATGCAAGCAAAAATGCATTTTTTTATTTTTCCTGCACATAGTTAGGTATTCTTTACAAAGTGAAGCTGTACCTCATTCACTGCTTTGGAGCAACTGCACTTGCAGAGTGCAAGATCTATTTGCCTTTAGTAAATCAACCCCGGTATTTATTACTACAGTGGGTTGTGCATGTGGACACAGGAATTACCGGTTTTCTCTGTTGGCCATCGTAAGACACAACTTTATGAAGAGCCAAATATTATGCTACCTCCTACAGAAGAAATGAACTCTAGAAACAGACTTCTAGAGGCTAACACCCTTTCTACCTTAAACCTGCCCTTTACACCAAGTGTCCTCAAGAGATTGGATTTCTGCTTTGTGTCTGCCAGATTTTCCAAATTGAATTGGAAATATTTTTACTATCAAAAGCTACAGTTAGATTTATGACTAATATAGAAAATACAGTAAGTCTCTCCAGTTAGCCAACGATTGCCTGCTTTCCAGTGTGTATACTGGTGTTTTCTCTGAAACAGTGATATCACTGAAACCCCAGCTTTGTTTTAGTAGTACATGATTCCACTATTTAGGTCAGACCAGTTTGCTGGGGATTCCTTCCTGAATGTATGCCTAACACTCTTATTTTGTGAGTGTGTGCATTTGGCTATGGTTGTGTTTGTACCTGTGGCTAGCCACCAGCGTCCCTGCTCTAAAATGTGTAAATGACTATGAGAGAACTCCAGTATATCAAATAGTTTTGTTGCCAAACGTCTGTTATGAAACAATGAAAAGGATTGGCCGCACACTACTGTAAAGCCGTTTAATTCTCTATTCCAAAAATATTCCAATGTGACAGCATACAACAAAAGGATACAATGTAGCAGTAGTTGATGCGTTTCACACAAAGTTGTGTTTATTTATTACGGTGGTGTGCGGGCAATTCTTCTCATCATTCCAGTGTTGCTGTAGCGAGCCGAGGCAGGCACACGCATGAAAGCTGTGTGAAGCTAATGGTGCTCTACCTTAAGCCGTGTTTCTCTTCATGCTGATTGCAGTTTTGAGTAACCAATCTGCAGGGATTCTATGAACAAAAGGGAACATACTGAGAGAAATATGGTGGCTATTAATGCTGACCTATTGATGCTACTTGTCTGGATGACATGTCGATTCTTTGGCTTCAGAACATTGAGTCACTGACCTGAAGTATGCAAGATCAGGATGTCTGACTTGACTGGCTGCATGCTTGTTCCAAGATAGTAATTTAAAAGGTATTAAAGCCAAAGACATCCAGGTAACTATAATTTTCAGAAGTAGGTCAGCAATGGTAACCTCCATATTTCTTTCAACACAGAATTCTGTTCACAACTGTAGGTAGTTGCTGATGGTATGGTAAGCCAAAAAATATAAGAAAAATAAATGTTTGCTACCGCAGTGATAATCTGTCATTCTCTACAGTACAATGCAAGCATCTATTTAGCAAAACAATGAGGCCACCTGCTTGGTAAACACATTTAGGATCAAGCAGGGGCAGACTGCCCATTTGGAAACTCGGGCCCGGGGTCAGTAGGGGGCCCCATGAGATGCCCCTGGTACCTTTTTCATAGGCTTTTTTTGAGTTTGGGCAAGGACACAGGGGCCCCATGATCCCCTATTGCCCAGGGGCCCCATGAGTTGTCAGTCCGCCCCTGCGATCAAAGTGCAAACTTGCAAACTAGGTAGTCATACACAAGGCTTATATGTCTAGGATCAATGTATAAAAATATTTTGTCTCAGTAAATATATTTTAGCCCTCTAACCCCTTTATAGTCATACACTCCTTGTCCCTTAGTTGTTATTAAAGAATATGTTACCCCAACATTTCATATTCCTGATGTACTGTATGACAGCTGTACCGTGTACAGGTGTTCAAAAGTAGCCTGTTTTTTTTGTATTGATTCCTTTGTGTAAAATACCTGTTGATCCTGCCAGTCACCCTGCTTTGCTATCTCAAACTGATCATACTAGGCATGGTCAGTTTTCTGGCTGTGCTGGGAGTGCAGCCTTGTCTGTTACCCAGTGGACAAGACTTGTGCTGATATGCCCCCCTCACAGATATTCACTGGGAAGATCAACGTGCTGCTGTTTCTCCACCCCCACCTCTCTAAGCCCCTTATGCAGCTGAGAACAGAGATTAATGATCAGCTATAACAAAAAAATTAAAAAAGTATTCATAATTTATTTTATACAATGTATATATACAGAAATGTTTTATCTGTCATTTGTATTTTAAACGGAATTGGTGTTTTACAAGGTAAGTGTTCACATATACTATACGGCTGGTAGTCGATTATGAACAGAGATTGAGAGAAAATGATTTGCCATTAGGTGCTGAGAATACATTATAGCTTTGAGGTGAAGTCATTCCTGAAGATCAAAGTAATCATGTACCACCTTCCAACACATTGTCAATATCCATTCATGATTTTGCTTTAATTTCTACTGGAGCCATTAAAAATAGACATTTCAGGTTTTAGGGGTTAAATTAAAATGATCCCTCCAGTGCTTGCCCCTGTAGCAATCATCTACTGGTATGTAGTATTAGGGTCAGTGGGTTAAATGTATTGATTGATTAAAGTATAGAAGAGTTAGGTAGAAGGGGAGAGTGGTGAGTAAATATTCTTTATCAGAGGACTACCAACTTAAATAGAACCAATCATTATTGGACATATGCAATATTCTGTTTATTCACTTCTAGATGACTTGACTTGTGCTGGCTTACTTATGTAAGATTTTTATGTATTTTTATCTTTATTTTGCCTTTGTTATGTAAAGTCTGCCATTGTTGCCCCATCAGATGTCTTACCTTGCACATTATGTTGCAGCTTCTGAGTGTGAATGTACAGGATCAGATAGTTGAAAAGACAGCAGACCTTAGGTGACGTTTCAGCCTCTAACTCAAGCTGAAGGGAAAAAATAATAAATTAGGCTTAGTAAAGGGGCAAATGGAATTTGTTCACAAGCCTTCATAGTTACAACAACTTAGATATTAAAATACAGAGTGCTCTTCCATTCTAACTTTAGTTTTCACATTTTTTAGTATTCTAACCTGAGATATTGTAAATTCAAATAAGGGGAACAGCAATATGTAATTTCTCTTGATTTTCCTGCACTTATGATTTGTAAATGAAAATAAAAGATGCTATGTTTTAAGAGACATATGTTTCAAGTATTTGCATAACATATTTATCTACTTTAATTGATTGATTTACATTTAAATGTGTTTTTGCAACATAAACAAGTAACCCTAAGGTATTTCGCAATGTAAAAGTATACATATGTTCATAAAGCATTGGTTAAGTCATGAATTAGGTGCATTAGGAAAAAACGTTGTATGAATTTACCAAGCAGTCTACCTACCATTATAGAAAACGTGTTCCCTTCTGGCAGGGATTTCAATGTAATCTTATGTTTAAAAATGTTATTTTTAGGTAATAATCGGGCAATTTTCTATTTATCCAAACTGTTCTGTTAGTTCTGTGTGGGATGTAGAGAACACAGGTTTTATTTACATTCTGTGCAGGATGCTTTGTAATGGAGATAATTTAAAGGAAAACTGAACCTGAACAGCTTTCAAGTAGCATTGATTTTCAGTTACTGTTAGTCTGAGCCAGATCTGAGCCTACAGCTAAGCTGCTCTGTATCCCAGCACAAGCCACTGAGCCATTCAATTCCTATATTTTCTCCCTTTTAACCTTTGGGGGTTTTCCTCCTATGATTACACAACAACTCTGGCAATGTTCTAAATCCCTGTCTGACCATTTAGCAGCAAAGCAATTGCAAATGGTGTGATAAACTAGTGTGTGAAATCTGGAAAGTCATATTCTAGGCACAACTGAATGAATCCTTTTACAATTATTACAACATTATTCTTTTTTTTCCCTCAAAATAATATAAATAGGATGCAGGAGATAAGCAAGGAGTCTATAGTTGCTAAAACGCAGTTGCCTTGATATACCAAGAGACACATTGCTAAGATTGTGAAAGACTTGGGGCAATCATGGGCACATGAGAAGAAATAGCAAAACTATGGCTGTGGCTAAATTGTACTTTGCAGTGGGAGTGGCTTAAAGGCATTATAAACCTTCCTACCCGCACCTTGTGTTTCTCACATGCATAAGATGTGCATTGATCATGTAGTTTAGGGGTGTCATGTGTTGCTCTTAATGCACAGCCTATAGTAGTGTAAATATTCACATTCCAGTGCCAGAGGTGTCTGTTTGTGTTGAAACATAAGGCATGGCACTGCACAGGTTATTTCATGACCTCTGCCTGTTGTCTAAGAACTGATACTTTCTGAAAAGAAACTACATATCCCACATTCCCTGGGACTGTGAGTCTAGTGCTCTTCAAGTGAGAACTACACGGCAATTATGACAGACACAAACAGGCAGAACAATGATCTGAGAGAGCACCATGCAGTTTTCATCACATTAGCACTCCCACATTTGTGATGCAACGCAATGTAAATGGTAAGGCATGGATTGCAGACTGTATGACCCAGAACAAGAAGTTGTCTGTCCCTTTAGCAAATAGGGACAAGTTAGATGAATGAATACATGAACACAGGGGAATAACATAACATTACAAACTGCAGCAAAAACATGCGAGTCCATCATTAACTCAAATAAACAGCGCCGGGAAGATAACTACAATAATACCTAGTTAAAACTAGCAGCACAGTGGTTAACTGGTTAGCACTTCCACCTGGCAGTACTAGGTTCGCTGGTTCGATTCCCAACCATGGCACCACCTGCCTGGAGTTTGCATGTTCTCCCTGTGCCTGTGTGGGTTTCCTCCGGGTACTCTGGTTTCCTCCCACACTCCAAATACATGCTGGTAGGTTAATTGGATGCTGTCTAAATTGGCCCTAATATGTGTATGAATGTAAGTTAGGGACCTTATATATTGTACATTCACATCAGTATCTAACCCTCAAGGGGTGTACAATCTATGTGTAAAGTGCTGCGTAAATTGACGGCGCTATATAAGTACCTGAAATGAATAAATAAAACAACAAAAACATTTGAAAGTGTACAATGCTTTTAAAGGAGGTTGGTTTAATAAAACATATGCCTATTCACTGTATGCACTTCACACATTTGCTAAAATCACTAAAAGTATGTGACCTACAGACTATCATAAAACTCGGGACACGGAAACATTTATACATTTTTTACATTACATATGCTTTTCTGACCACAGAGCTAGAGACTACTTAGCAACCAGCAACTGTTGAGGAAACGCACACTTTGGTAAGGAATATGTAACGTACAACGCAAATTACAGAGTACAGCAGTCTGGTCTATGTAAAATAAAAAAAAAATGATAGAATGCAGCAGTCAGAACTATGTAGAAGAAATATAGCACAAACAGTGCAATCATCAGGAGTTTGTGAAGTATAGCAGAGCTTAAGGAGTACAAAAGTCAGACGTCTGTTACATTCTTGTCCTAAAACTGGTGGACTGGTGGCTTCTTCCCAGCTACTGGAGGTATCCCACACTTTGGGAATATTGGTGGGAGGAACCATAGTATGTGTTAGGGTAAATATTGTCAGCAGGACATGAAGTAGAGATAAATCCCACTAATGGAGCATTGGATGGCAGTAAAAGTGGGTTTCAACAATTACCCACTCTTTAACCACTTGCCTACCGGGCACATTTACCCACTTCCTGCCCATACCAATTTTCAGCTTTTAGCACTCTCACACTTTGAATGACAATTGCGCGGTCATGCAACACTGTACCCAAACTAAATTTTAATATTTTTTGAGACAAATAGAGCTTTCTTTTGATGGTATTTAATCACCACTGGGGTTTTTATTTTTTGCTAAACAAACAAAAAAAGACCAGTTTTGAAAAAAAAAGTTTTCCTTAGTTCCTGTTATAAATTTTTGTAAATAAGTAATTTTACTCCTTCACTGATAGGCTGCACTGATGAGGAGTCCCTGATGGGCACTGGTAGGCTGCACCGATGAGGCTGCACTGATATGTGGCACTGATGAGGCTGCACTGATATGTGGCACTAATGGGCACTGATAGGCAGCACTGATGGGCACTGTTAGGTGGCACTGATAGGCACTGTTAGGCAGCACTGATAGGTGGCATTGATGGGCACTGGTTCAACTGATGGCCACTGATTCAACTGATGGGCACTGATGGGCATAGATTCTTTTACAAAGGGTTTTATTGTAGATGAAGCAAAAAATAAACAAACATATGGATCAGAGAAATAATGACCATCAAATATAAATTGTACTGAAGAAATGGAAGTCAGTTCAAGTCATGCATTGGTAGAGGCATAAATCGAAAGATTTACATAAATGTTTCATATTTTTAGATGCAAATGATGCAAATGTAGCACATGAAACAGTAAATTCAATCCGTAAAGTATGATTAAGGATAGTTTGGACAATAGATTAGAAAGAGACAAACAGTAGAGAGACACGGACAAGAAGAGGAAAAGCAAAAAAAAAAAAAACACAAACCCAAGAAGGTCTCCGAGGCAATCACGGCAATATCCATCCTCATATCGAAAGAAGAGACTGGTCAAATCTCGAAGGCTAAGCTATATCCAGCCAGGGACGCCATACCCGCAGAAATTTTGTATGGGTATCCAACAATATGGCCGTCAGTTTTTCATTAACCATTATGAAGTTCATCCGGTTTTTGACAGCTTCAAAACTAAGGAAAGGAGTTCTCCAAGCTATCGCAATTGTCAACTTCGTTGCCACAAATAAGTGTGATGCCAGCTGCCGTTCAGAACGGAGGAGACCCTCCAATAGTTTAAATAAGAGCGCTTCATATGGATTACGCTTAATGTCTGTGTGAAGCATAGTGCGAAGGAGGGCATACACCCTAATCCATAGTCTGTTCACTTTAGGGCAGCGGTTCTCAACCTGGGGGTCGCGACCCCTTTGGGGGTCGAACGACCATTTCCCAGGGGTCGCCTAAGACCATCGGAAAACACATATTTCCGATGGTCTTAGGAACCGAGAAACCGCTGCAGTCTCCGGCGATGTGTGGGCGGGATGATACGCTGCTGTCACCCGGCCACACCTCCAAGATCGCTCAGCAGCTCCGCCTCCTCGCCGCTGATTGGCCACCGGAACTGTAGCTCAGGAGAGGCACACAGGCGGCCAATCACCGGCGAGGAGGTGGAGCTTGGAGAGGAGGAGCCAAGCGGCAGCGCGCGGACATCAAAGAAGACCGAGGGAGCGAGTGAAGAGGAGAGCGGCCAGAGAAGGAAGACAGCTGACAGGTAAGTGAGAGAGCGAGCCCAGGCTGGAGCAGGGGTCAGCAAGGTAAGTATCATTGGTGTCAGTGGGAGGAATAGTGCTCCATCATTTGTGTCACTAATACCAACGATGGGGCACTATTCCTCCCCCCACTGACACCAACGATGGGGCACTACTCCTCCCCCCACTGACACCAACGATGGGGCACTACTCCTCCCCCCACTGACACCAACGATGGGGCACTATTCCTCCCCCCACTGACACCAACGATGGGGCACTATTCCTCCCCCCACTGACACCAACGATGGGGCACTATTCCTCCCCCCACTGACACCAACGATGGGGCACTATTCCTCCCCCCACTGACACCAACGATGGGGCACTATTCCTCCCCCCACTGACACCAACGATGGGGCACTATTCCTCCCCCCACTGACACCAACGATGGGGCACTATTCCTCCCCCCACTGACACCAACGATGGGGCACTATTCCTCCCCCCACTGACACCAACGATGGGGCACTATTCCTCCCCCCACTGACACCAACGATGGGGCACTATTCCTCCCCCCACTGACACCAACGATGTGGCACTATTCCTCCCCCCACTGACACCAACGATGTGGCAGTATTCCTCCCCCCCACTGACACCAACGATGGGGCACTATTCCTCCCCCCACTGACACCAACGATGGGGCACTATTCCTCCCCCCACTGACACCAACGATGGGGCACTATTCCTCCCCCCACTGACACCAACGATGGGGCACTATTCCTCCCCCCACTGACACCAACGATGGGGCACTATTCCTCCCCCCACTGACACCAACGATGGGGCACTATTCCTCCCCCCACTGACACCAACGATGGGGCACTATTCCTCCCCCCACTGACACCAACGATGGGGCACTATTCCTCCCCCCACTGACACCAACGATGGGGCACTATTCCTCCCCCCACTGACACCAACGATGGGGCAGTATTCCTCCCCCCACTGACACCAACGATGGGGCACTATTTCCCCCCCCCCCCTGACCCCAACGATGGGGCACTATTCTCCCCTCCACCACACTGACACCAATGATGGGGCACTATTCCTCCCCCCACTGACACCAACGATGGGACACTATTTCCCCCCCCCCCTGACCCCAATGATGGGGCACTATTCTCCCCTCCACCACACTGACATCAACGATGGGGCACTATTCCTCCCACTGACACCAATGATGGGGCACTACTCCCCCCACTGACACCAATGATGGGGCACTACTCCCCCCACTGACACCAATGATGGGGCACTACTCCCCCCACTGACACCAATGATGGGGCACTACTCCCCCCACTGACACCAATGATGGGGCACTATTCCTCCCACTGACACCAATGATGTGGCACTATTCCTCCCACTGACACCAGTGATGGAGCACTACTCCTCCCACTGACACCAGTGATGGGGCACTACTCCCCCCACTGACACCAGTGATGGAGCACTACTCCCCCCACTGACACCAATGATGGGGCACTACTCCCCCCACTGACACCAATGATGGGGCACTACTCCCCCCACTGACACCAATGATGGGGCACTACTCCCCCCACTGACACCAATGATGGGGCACTACTCCCCCCACTGACACCAATGATGGGGCACTACTCCCCCCACTGACACCAATGATGGGGCACTACTCCTCCCACTGACACCAATGATGGGGCACTACTCCTCCCACTGACACCAATGATGTGGCACTATTCCTCCCACTGACACCAATGATGTGGCACTATTCCTCCCACTGACACCAGTGATGGAGCACTACTCCTCCCACTGACACCAGTGATGGGGCACTACTCCCCCCACTGACACCAACGATGGGGCACTACTCCTCCCACTGACACCAACGATGGGGCACTACTCCTCCCACTGACACCAACGATGGGGCACTACTCCTCCCACTGACACCAACGATGGGGCACTACTCCTCCCACTGACACCAACGATGGGGCACTACTCCTCCCACTGACACCAACGATGGGGCACTACTCCTCCCACTGACACCAACGATGGGGCACTACTCCTCCCACTGACACCAACGATGGGGCACTACTCCTCCCACTGACACCAACGATGGGGCACTACTCCTCCCACTGACACCAACGATGGGGCACTACTCCTCCCACTGACACCAACGATGGGGCACTACTCCTCCCACTGACACCAACGATGGGGCACTACTCCTCCCACTGACACCAACGATGGGGCACTACTCCTCCCACTGACACCAACGATGGGGCACTACTCCTCCCACTGACACCAACGATGGGGCACTACTCCTCCCACTGACACCAACGATGGGGCACTACTCCTCCCACTGACACCAACGATGGGGCACTATTCATCCCACTGACATCAGTGACGGGGCACTATTCCTCCCACTGATACCAACGACGGGGCACTATTCCTCCCACTGATACCAACAACGGGGCACTATTCATCCCACTGACATCAGTGATGGGGCACTACTCCTTCCACTGACACCAATGACATGGCACTACTCCTCCCACTGCAAAATTACAGTTATGAAGTAGCAATGAAAATAATTTTATGGTTGGGGGTCACCACAACATGAGGAACTGTATTAAGGGGTCGCGGCATTAGAAAGGTTGAGAACCACTGCTTTAGGGCAAGTCCACCAGATGTGAGCCATGGTACCCAATTGTTGGCATCCCCGAAAACAAACCGGGGAATATGTAGGGATAAAAGTAGCTAGACAGGCAGGCGTATAGTACCATCGGTACAGAATTTTGTAGGCATTCTCAAGGATAATGACATTCCTGGAACACTTAGTTAGCGCTTGGGTCATGGTCTGCCAATCCTGTTGATCCAAGGTCCCCCCTAATTCAGTCTGCCAACGTTGGTGATAGGAACTAACTGGAGGGGTTCTATAGGATATAATGGAAGAATAAATGAAGGAAATCAAACCCGGGGCATGAGGTCTATGTCTGCACTGACTTTCAAAGGGAGACATGATGGGCGTAGATTCAACTGATGGGCACTGATTCAGCTGATGGGCACTGATTGCCAGCACATATGGGCACTGATGGGCACTATTGTCCACACTGATGGGGCTACACTGGTCATCAGGGCACTGATGATCAGTGTCCTGATGATCAGTGTAGATGTCCCCTTGCAAAATGCTGCTTAACAGCTCTCCTCAGCATGAAGAGAGGACTGCCGATAACTGGCATTTCCTATTTACCCTGTGGTCAGCTATGATTGGACACAGCTGGTCACATGGTAAAAGTGGCTGGATTGGCCCATTCCTTAGTCATGTGATCTGCTGTGTCCGAAGCACACAGCAATCACAGACCACACGCAGTGCACACTCCAGGGGGGCATGCAGGAGGTGTGGTTCTAGGAGGACATCCTGCCCTCCCAGAACTAGCTGACCACACTGTAGCCTTCTTTTAAGCAATAGCGCGGTCAGGAACTGGTTAAAAAAAACTTTTTAGCTTGACCTACACTTTAATATATCCACAGATTAGGCCACTTGATATACCATTACCCCCTGACTCCCCTTATTTGTTGATTCAAGTTTTCAGGCATTACACTGGGCTGTGCATCTGGTGATCTGTGTCGAGCTGCTGAATTGTCTAAGCCAGGCACAAGCTGCTCCCTTTTTATTTACTGTACCCCATTGCCACGTCTCTTTCTGATGACTGAAATGAAGGATCTGTGTGCATGGCTTAAGGGGGTGGGACTACTCGAGGATAGTGATTGACAAGGAGATGTTCAGTGGGAATGATTGACAAGGGAGCGGTCTTAGGTCCTTCCAGATGAGACAGATATTTGTTAATATTTGCAGGATGGCTTCTGCAGTGCAGTAAGAAGTGCAACCCCCAGCTCTGCAGGTAGTTAGGACTTTGGTAATGCTGGGCATCACAAGGCGGGGGCACCTTGGGAAAGACTCAGGGCACATGCCCTTGATGTCTGACGGCCATGTATACCAGGTTTGGCTCTGCTTCCATGGTAGGACAAAGCACACATTTAAAGGATTAGTATAGCTATGTCCCAAATTTTACACCCAAACCTGCCTTTCCTCCTCTAGATTAAGTTGCAATGTTAATTTTTTTCCTGCAGTAAGAAATAGCTTTGTAAAATTATTGCAGGAGCTGCTTATGGGTGCCTCATTTCTTTTGGCGTATGCACTTAGAAACCAGAAACATAGAAAAGCGATAGCAGAAAAGACATAATGGTCCATCAAGTCTGCCCCTTTTTTGATTTTTTTTGTTTTTTTAACCTTTTTGTCTGAGTATAGATAAGTGGTTTTAATCCACCTACTGTTGACTAACTCACTAAGTCTGCTGGAAGTCTGTTCCAAGCATCAACTATTCTTCTTTCTGAGGTTAGTGTTTAAATGTCCTTTTGCTAGTTTGAGGCCAAATCACTGTGTTCTCATCTCCCTAGTGAAAATAAACCTCCTAAACCTTATTTGCACCCATAATGTATTTAAAGGTGTCAATCATGTCCCCCTTTTCCTTCTTTCATCAAAGATGTATATATTAAATTCTCACAGTCTCTCTTTACACTAGTTTTGTTATCTGTCTCTGGACTTCCTTGCTAACCAGTATATTTATGTAAGTGAGGTCTTCAGAGCTGAACACAATATTCCAAATGATGTCTAACTAAAGATCTAAAATCTATATAGGGGAAGCAAGGCTTCTTTTCAGCAATGCCAAATCATATTCCATGTTATAAACACCTCCAGGAATATCAGCTCTATTGCACACTTCTGTGTCATCAACAAAGGGGCAAATCTTAGCTACCAAACCTTCATTTGTAGCACTTAAAACAGATATAAAATGAAGAGGAGTCTAGTACAGAGGGTTGTGGTACACCACTAGTGACTGGTCTCTGTTTTGCATGACCTGTATTTACAACCACATTCTGTTCACATCTCCAGAACTACATCTTCCAAGATCCTTTCTCCATATACACAGTGGGTGTGAGCAAGATCTTGGGAGTTAAGACAGCAGCATTGTTTTTCTGGGAAAGAAAACAATGCATTTGTGTAGAGTGGGACTGAGAGGGATGGGGGATAAGAAAGAGCAATGGTGCTTAAGATTTTGGAGCACTGTGTTGTCAGCTCAGACAGCAAGTTAGGAGTACACTGGATTTCTGGGAGAACAACAGTGATTTTTCTATATTTGCAGCTTTTTTAAAAGAAAAAAAATTAAAATGTGCATGTATTTATTACCCTGACATGCAAATTAAATCAAAACATGTTTAAACTCATGCAAGTGAAGACAAGTAAAAACCTGACAGAGGTTGTAATGTGAAATTTCGACAACAATACTATATAAGACTTTGCCTTCAGTTCTGCATTGAGTCATGGAGATAAAACACCACCTTTGGAAGTTCTTCAAAGTTAAATATTTTCACATAGAGTGATCTGTATTTCTGTACTTTGTGGGGTTTATTTACTAAAGGCAAATAGGCTGTTTCCCTTAAATTAGTGAATAAGATGAAGCTTTGCTGACTTCCATCATGCAATCATGTGTGAGCAAAAATACAGTTTTCTTTTCATGTGATTGAGTATTATTTCCAAGTGAATTTTCCCCACATTCACTAAGTTAAGTGAAAGTTCCCTTGGAAAGTCAACATTCACTTTGCAAAGGGAATAGGTGCTATTCCTTTTGTGAATGAACCCATTTGTGTATATTTCAAAGTTTCTTGAAGAAGCCGAGCTGTATTTTGGAAATGTTAAATGTGGGACTTAGGTAAAGGAGGATAAGAGTACTTTACTTACACACAAAACAGTTATCCTCCCCCTCAACTTAAAGTGACATCCACTTACCTAATAAGTGCAACCTCCATCTAAGATATTCTTTTCCCTTTGCCACATGTGTTCAGACGTCTATGGAGCCATAGCCAGCCAATTTTCTAAAAGTATACTTATGCTTATTACAGTACATATTTTACATCTGGGGCAAATGTTAAAATAATAAACACTTGAGAATACTTTCCATTGACAAAGGATAAAAGACTGGACATGATTTTATATTGGGCAGTCATGACTGCTGGTAAGCAATTATACTTGTTGCTTGCTGAACAAGTTCCAGAAGCCATTAGGTTAGTTGGCTTTTTGCAATGTTTTAGAAGATTAGATACAGTAAAACTGTTAAGTGTTACAATTCTAAAAAAAAAGCTAAATTTATCTGAAAAATATATTGCATGCTTAGCAGAAATTATATTTCTTACAAATGGTGATTTTTGGTCCAACTTAGTTACAAGAAGGATTTGATTTATGACCTCGAAGGAGAGGTTGCTTTTAATTGCAAATAGTTTTGCCTGTATATAGAAAAATCAATATTTCATTGAGAAAGTACTACATTATGAAGCTTTTACAGATCCAATTTAACATATTTATATAGAGAGAAACAATACACCTGCTTTCTGGAAGTGAAATGTAGTTAATCTTAGTTTGTGTATGTACATTATAACTAATGTTTTTAGTGATACACCTGTCACCAGCAGTATCAATTCATTCCCAGTGTAGCAGCAGAAAATGTAATTAAATTAAAAGACACAATCATTTGACAATGGATTAATAGCCTGCCTTGTTTTAATGTTTTTAAATTATAACTTCTGAATGTTGTTGGATTATTGCTTCCTCTATCCTTGTAAGCAGGACAATTCTAATTTAATATTGAAGAAAGATATTTGTATTATATTATGAATAAAGAAGAAATTATTGTTAAGACCCCAAAAATCTGTCACTAATGTGCAGACATGAAAAATGTTTTTGTCATGTTTTCCAGTGCCTATGTTATTGATGCCTATGAAGCTGTAAAAGAATATTAATTTTGGATGAAACCATATTCAGCAATTCTCTGCAGCATCCAAGAGTGGTGCTGAAGTTTAGGAGGCCTGTTTCTAGCTTGTAAATTGTTTTCTAAAAGGCTATCATAGATTATAAGATGTCCACCTGTCTATTTTTTCCTGCTGAATATTTGGCAGTAACAACATGACTTTAAAAATTAAAAATGGTTTCCTTATTGTCTCAGACTGCCCCCACAACACTGTGATCATGCTTTATATGAGATAAGCTATTTTAAGGGAATGTATAGTCTACACACAGATACAGATTAAATAGATAAAAAAGGGTGTAACGAGCGCTGGATAATATTAGAGCAAAATATAAAAGCAGCTGGCATGAAAGGCAAGCCTCCAAAACGCCTCGTGGTATAACAGTCACATACAAAAAACATGCAGCGCTAGAGTATGAAGATCTGTCTCACGATAAAGTGTGACCACCTAATTGGGTATAAACGCAGCTAGCATAAAGGTAATGGTCTAAGCAACCAATACTACAACATTCTCATGGTTAAGAAGGTGTAAATGGTGATATAGGTGTCAAAGTCAATATATCATAGGAGTGACGTAAATAAATCTGACATCTGTGGTAGGAAGTGTGGCTGTAGAATGCACTAACCAGATAGCGCAGATATTAGCGCATTGGAGTAAAATGACCTACTCCTGGTCAATGGATCAGGGAACCTGCCGGAGTGGTGGTCGTCTCTGCTGTGGTCACCAGAATCGTCTGCGTCCTCTCCAATTGTTGAATTCCCAGGTGTCCAGTGGAATAAACGATCATCCAGTATGTAGTGGAATCCTTATGACAGCGACCTCCAGGGGTGCGGTGTGCGCTCAAGGAACAGGAATCACCTTCAGGGCTCAGAAATAAACCCAAAAGAGAGGCTTTTTTTATAATTGATATGCAGCTGTCACGTGAGCCAGCTCTTTCCCAGGGAAACATTGGCTGGAGACGCTTCTAGTTCTCTGCTCTGTGGATGGCTCCAGTCCAATACTGTCCGCCTCTCTTCAGGCCCCTCAGCTTCTCCCTACAGCCACACTTCCTACCACAGATGTCACAGATTTATTTACGTCACTCCTATGATATATTGACTTTGACACCTATATCACCATTTACACCTTCTTAACCATGAGAATGTTGTAGTATTGGTTGCTTAGACCATTACCTTTATGCTAGGTGCGTTTATACCCAATTAGGTGGTCACACTTTATCATGAGACAGATCTTCATACTCTAGCGCTGCATGTTTTTTGTATGTGACAGATACAGATTGTTTTCCTTCAGTTGTTAGATTTGGTACCAAAATATTAATCAGGACATTTTGTCAGCAAAGCTGATATATAAAAAATTGTCACTTTCTAAAAAATAAAGGAATAAAACCATTCCTACAACACTTAAAGTTGAACTAAAGGAAAAAAGTAAAAATTGGGAACAGGTAGGCTTTTTATTGCAGAAAATAGATGCAATGTTTCTTCTGCAACAATTACACTTACAGTTGCATACAAGTACCTGGCTGTTTACAATACTCTGTAGAATGGACACTGAGCTGTGCATGTGCAGCTCAGCTTAGAATTTAGTACACTTGCTGTGTGCTGGGATGACTGCATTCCTGCACATTCATGAAAGTATGAATCCTGCTCTGGCCAACCAAAATCACTGAAAACCAGCACCCGAAAGAAAACGGAAGAGATGATGCTGGTGCCAGCGAGGGACCTCACAGTCTTTGGATCATTGCAACAGAGGTAAGTTTTAGTTCTGCTTTAATACTTACATGTCCTACTGCCTGCACCACCAAATTCATCTGAATTGAAGATGAAAAAGACAGTTGTTAATGCACCACATCGCAAAAGTGTGAACTGATCCTTATAAAAACCCCTAAGTTTTGTAAGATGCTTTTTTATTTTTTCTGTGCCTGCTTCTAAATGAATTCCACATTAGAAAGCCCAATAATTGTATATACACTGCTCAAAAAAATTAAAGGAACACTTTGAAAACACATCAGATCTCAATGGGAAAAATGTAATGTCGGATATCTATACTGATATGGACTGGGTAATGTGTTAGGAATGTAAAGATGCCCCATCATTTGATGAAAATTAAAATGATAAATCTGCAGAGGACTGAATTCAAAGACATCCCAAAAATCAAAGTGAAAAAATGATGTAGCAGGCTAGTCCATTTTACTGATATTTCATTGCAGTAACTCAAAATGGTACTCAGTAGTTTGTATGTCCCCCACGTGCTTGTATGCATGCCTGATAACATCGGGGCATGCTCCTAATGAGACGATGGATGGTGTCCTGGGGTATTTCCTCCCAGATCTGGACCAGGACATCACTGAGCTCCTGGACAGTCTGAGGTGCAACCTGGCAGTGTCAAATAGACTGAAACATGATATCCCAGAGGCTTTCTATTGGATTTAGGTCAGGCAAGCATGGGGGCCATTCAATGGTATCAATTTCTTCATCCTCCAGAAACTGCCTGCATACTCTCGCCACATGAGGCCAGGATTTGTCGTGCACCAGGAGGAACCCAGGACTCACTGCACCAGCTTAGGGTCTGACAATGAGTCCAAGGATTTCATCCCGATACCTAACGGCAGTCAGGGTGCCATTGTCCAGCCTGTAGAGGTCTGTGCATCCCTCCATGGATATGCCTCCCCAGACCATCACTGACCCACCATCAAAATGGTCATGCTGACTGATGTTACAGGCAGCATAACATTCTCCATGGCTTCTCCAGACCCTTTCACGTCTGTCACATGTGCTCAGGGTGAATCTGCTCTCATCTGTGAAAAGCACAGGGTACCAGTTGGAGACCTGTCAATTCTGGTGTTCAATGGCAAATCCCAATCAAGCTCTATGGTGCCGGGCAGTGAGCACAAGGCCCACTAAAGGACGTCAGGCCCTCAAGCCACCCTCATGAAGTCTGTTTCTGATTGTTTGGTCCGAGACATTCTCACCAGTGGCCTGCTGGAGGTCATTTTTTAGGGCTCTGGCAGTGCTTATCCTGTTCCTCCTTGCACAAAGGAGCAGATACCGGTCCTGCTGATGGGCTAAGGACATTCTACGGCCCTGTTCAGCTCTCCTAGAGTGTCTCCTGGAATTTCCTCCATGCTCTTGAGACCTTCTGGCAATGGCACATATTATTGTGGCATCCTGGAGGAATTGGACTGCCTGTGCAACCTCTGTAGGGTTCAGGTATCTCCTCATGCTACCAATAGTGACACTGACCCTAGCCAATTGCAATACTAGTGAAAAACAGTCAGAAAAATGAGTAGGGAAACAAATGTCAGTGGACTCCACCTGTAAAACCATTCCTGTTTTGGGGATCGTCTTATTGTTGCCCATCAAGTGCACCTGTTGTTAATTTCATTACCACCAAAGCAGCTGAAACTGATTAGCAACCCCCTCTGCTATTTAACTGACCAGATCAATATCCCAGGAGTTTCATTGGCTTGATGCTATACTCAGATTAAAAAGCGTTCCTTTAATTTTTATGAGCAGTGTATAAAACTGAATCTGATTTTTTTTTCTTTGGACTCTCTTGTACAGTGAAAGAAGTTTAATCATGCGTTGGTGTTCTAACCTATTTTATTATGTGAAAAATCAGACAATATTTTTTCAGTGCAACAGAACAATCATTGTCTGATGAATGTTCTGATTAGGACTGCATATACGGTGTTAGGAAAATGGAAAACAGAGTTATACTGTATGTAAAACATCATGTCCCTCTAGATGCAATGACCTTGCACATGCAGGACATCCCAATGATAATCATTAATAAGCGTTTTGATTTAAATAATGTTATTTGCCTGTATATATGCGTGTAGGCTTTTTTAAGATGCAGAAAATTTTACATTTCATGAGTTGCAAACACCTGGATTTTTGAAGTGCATGATTCACAATATTCTCCTTAGCGATAATCCATAAGGGCCATTTCACACTATCCATGCACTAAACTGCAGCAGTTTAGTGTGTGGACAGCGTTCCATTCTGACTGCAGTGAGCCAGCAGTAGGGGGGCAGTGTGATGTGTATTTTCCTTCTTTTTTCTCTCTTTTTTTGTACAAACTTTATTATGCGTGCACAAAAGTGACACTTCATTTGTTGTTCCTGTACAGCAGCATGGTGCATTGTGCTGCTGTACAGTGACATG
This sequence comes from Staurois parvus, assembly GCF_062004578.1. Lineage (NCBI taxonomy): Eukaryota > Metazoa > Chordata > Amphibia > Anura > Ranidae > Staurois > Staurois parvus. The sequence continues at coordinate 8,814,822 of NW_028317855.1, read as the reverse complement.
TTCTGCCTTCCTGTGTGCTGTGATAAAATGCAGCATGTGTTCATTTTATCACAGCTCATTGCTCCGCAACTCCAGGCTGAGGTGCATTGTAAACAGGGCACATAGAAAACAATTGTTTTCTGTGTGTCCTGGTGGTGACTGGCATTCTTCAAGTGTGGAGAAATGCCGGTCACTGCAATATATGTGAACAAGCACCAGTGGTAATATGGACGGATGACCCTATGGTTTGTGAATGTATCTAGGGTCTCGTTCAATTAAAAATGAAAACCAAACCTTGAAACCCATACAAGGAACCCTGTCTACCTGCAAAGGGCCTCAGGTTTTTTTTTTTCATCTGGCTTAGCTGTAATGCATCAATCTATTCTTACTTCTGTTATAATGCTGTAATCTGGGAACTCTTTGACTGTATTGTAGTACATAACATAGATAGTGCAGCGCTAAAAAAAATGATATATACATATGACTGCACCAGTATTTGTAAGGTGGTGCAAAGTTCCTTAGATCTTATCAAATAGTATAGGCCACATACGATGTGTATGACCTTCCCAATAAAGATGCAGTAATGGCGTATACAACACACGCCTTCACTTCACCATATAAACGCACAATATAAATGCACAACAAAATGATAGTCCAATGAAAATTTAGTGATCAAAAAAGCCACAGATGGATTGAGAAAGGCTTGATAAGATCCCCGTGACAAATATAGTCCGGCGTTATGCAAAAGAATTAGTAAATTGCGCACTCACTGGAAGCACAATTTAATTGCGCATTTGTGTCATATACACCAAAGGTCACTCCAGTTGTGGATGGAAAGAAGCTCGGATCGAATGACTCCGTGATGGGGGGTGCCGCATCTGGGGGTCCCTTATAGTAGACCTGGCTCCAAACGGGATCAGCTGAATGTTACTCTTGGCCCTGGGATAATCACCTTGTGGTCCTGAGGAGTTAAGTGCTCGATATTGTATTGTAGTACAGACATTCACAAACACATCCACTGCTGGTTCCTTGTTGTCTTTCATTCCTTATAACTAAACTAGAAAACCAAAGTGCACTTTTTCCCTTTTCACATATTTCCTTTTACCTTTAAAATAAATTATGAAAAGCATTCATGTCATACCACTAAAAGAAAGAGTCCCGTCAAAACACAAAGGCATAAGGGGGGAGATGACCACACTAACATTGCTTGTGTTAGCACGGCGTTCTCTATCTTTTTTTTTTTTTATGTATAACCTGTTGGGTTGAATGACAATAACTTCTAGTGTGTACCCAGACTTACCTAAATTTGGTGTGCTTTGTATATTTATTATCTGTGCAACTATCCAGTGCAGAAAGTGTGCAGTCCCTGTTCAGGAGCTTCCTATAATAAAAACCAGTCGCTGCTACTTTTTCTTTGTGCAGGATTACTGGCCTTGTATCCCTCCCCATAATTTTCTGCAGGCCTGCTGGGTCCCTCCCACAGCTCTGATCACTGCACATGCTATGGGTGGCACAGTGATGATGTCACTGCTACTTTTACAAGATTTGTACTTTTATCTAGGTTTGCAAAGACATTTACTGCACACAAAATGGTTTATATAGTTTGTGGCTATTGAGGAATATATTTAAATAAACATTTCAGTGTCTGGAGTTCAGTTTTAAGAGGTTTTCTGTCCATTATTTACAACAATAACCAACTGCTTACAAAGGCCTAATGCTGCTAGATTTTTCAAGGAAGCATAAACAGTTTTTTTTCTATTCTTGCAGTGATTTGGATTCTGTAATGTTGGAAGAAAGGTGTATTTTAATTTAAAATAAAGTGCTTGTAATTTTAAATGTTCTCTTCAATTAACAGCTATTGCGTTTTCTTTATCACATAGTGACACATTGATAAAGCAGAAATGAAATTGTATTAAAAGATATTTTTTTAAACTTGGCTTTAATGAAAGAGAAAACTCTGACATGTCTCACAGATGAAAGAAAGAGTAGTTCACCTGAAACCTACAAAATCCTGAATTTGTGTTACATGTTGTATAGTATTAATTATATTCTTGTAGCATTGTTCATGGTTAGCTGTGTATCAACAATGTTTAATAAAAAATAAACTCAACACAAACCTAGGCAATTCCAGTTGAGGACATTATGAAAAATGCATAAGTAAAGGCTACCATTTGCAAAACCACATAGCATTCCAATTAATACGTCCAAAGATACATGGAGAAGTTGTGTACAGCTTTTATTCTTAGGCTGGTTATACAGTAGTCATTTTTTTTGTTCAGCCAGTGGGTTTTACGAAAGAAAATGACGATTCAATTCCCCATCTACACACTCAATATGGATGGGGGAATCCCTCCCTCTGCGCTATTTTATTCTGACGGGGAGACTTCCACTATACACTGATCAGCACTGATCTAGAGAAAACTTTTCAACAGGCTGGTTGTACAGGATTCAGTCAATAGATCAACTTGTGTACAACCAACCTACCCTTACATGGATCAAAATTCAGCTGGTGCCTGCTTTACCCCTAGCCAGCTTTACCCCTCCTTTATCTTACTTTTTAATTTTAGGATAAAATTACTGACCAATGAGGAGGGCTCAGTAGGTGTGATTGGATAGGGCCATATTTGACTTTACAGGAAAGATAAGATTTACTTGTCATTTCAAGTGCCTATATCTCTAGATCTACTGATTGCTTTGACGTGCAATTTTCATTGACAGTAACCTCTAATTGCACTTTTTTCATCACAAGCTTAGTCTGAAATGTCCAAGCCTGTGACATGTTTACTTTAAATACAGAGACATACAGCATTGTTTAACATGCTATGTAATATCTAACATGCTCATAATTAATTGGTGCTATAAAAAAACATGCCACAAGATGAGCTCTCACCTTTCTGGTACTGCACATTGTATTAGGTTTATTATGTTGTCAGGCAGAATCTTGCTAGAAGAGGATATAACCCTGAAAATCTAGTAAGTATGGAGGTGAAAACAGAATGCTGCATTATTTTGCACCATTCTTTTATGTGAAGCATCTATTTGTCATTTAACATTGCCAATTCCTAATTATTTCAGTAGGGTTTATATTCTGCTACAGATAACATGAAAATGATGACTCCTGCATGACTAAAGCTGGCCATTCATGGGTCAAAATTCAGTCAGTTCAGCAGGGACCAGTCAAATTTAAGTCAGTGTGCGACTGTCACTTCTCGTCATTTCATTGACTTCTGTGCAAGGGACAAGTTGGAAATGTTTTCTCAGTCATTGGATGTAGCTACTGATCAGTTTATTTTGATGGCTGTGGGTGCCACTGTCAGAATACAAAATTGTGTCAAGGAGGGTTCCTTTCATCCGCCTTGATTGTGCAGATGGAAAAACATAGTGTATGGCCAATTTAATTTCATAACAAGGTGTATTCTTTGAAAAATAAGAAATTTTTGTATTTGTTTACTAAGCAGACCTTTTAGCTTTGTGTATTGCTGTTCTATGTGTGAAGTCTAAATATATAAAATGACCTTGCTTGCAATGATGAAAGATACAGTTGCATCTTATCATAAGCCAGCCCTGCTCTTCATTTTCTTGTGATCTTAAACTTAATTTGGCTACATGCTGTCCAGAAATCAGACACAATACTGATTCTGTCTGTACAATAGTAGTTGCCATCTTAAGTAACACTGTACTAGTAGTAGTTGCCATCTCAAGTAAGACTGTACTAGTAGTAGTTGCCATCTCAAGTAAGACTGTACTAGTAGTAGCTGCCATCTTAAGTAAGACTGTAAAGAACCACCAACCGTTGCTTACCATCTGCAGTAAGTTTGTTGCCCACAATTTGCTGAGTCAGGCTTCCATTATTCTGTCTCTGTATGCTGATACTGGGCACATGTATGTAACAGGTTTCCTATAACATCATCAGACAAAAGACGTAAGTTCTTAGTGCATCTGAACAGTGAAAAGGTTCCTTTTGGTTCATTTTAGCAATTTGGTGCCCTGATTATAACTATTATACTTGTTATGACCCCTGATAGTCCTATGAGGGATATACTAGTTATTTTATCGTCTGCCTGTAAAATTCTACTTAAAAATATCTAGCTCCAGTTATTTGTTAAGCATTGGCTTAATGCCCCGAGTCCTGGGAACAATCTGCTTTATAGACTCTCTTCTTGCCTGTTGGTTTAATTCATTGCTTCAGTTATATGTAGGCATGGTACAGCTGCCACTCTCATGGCATCTTACTTATTGTGGATTCCTTTGCCACTACATTACCATTACAGCATGGCTTCTTTTTTTTTTTAGGGTTTTTTTTTTGTGTACAATTAAAATGTTGGTAGTAAACGCAGTGTGTATAAAAACACATAAAAAAACAACAACATTATAACTAAATAATATAGGTATGTAGTAGTATACTATATTTAGCAAATCTATCCATATCATTTGTATGTCAAGCCATAGTAGGAATCTACAGAAACATCGATGTTCAAAAACTTCACAAATACAATATTAACAATACCATACTAAAATATTAGAGTAGGCTCAAGTAACTGATTTGTTATGATTATCAAAGTAACTGAGGTTAATAAAGGTGTCCTTACATTAATTAAAACTGTACATTGATTATACAGTGAGTCCACAGTAAAGGAAAGATTGCCCACCCTCCTGGTTGTTTGGCCTTCTTAGAAACTCAGTCTTTTTTTAGATACCTGTCTGGTTTGGGTGGCTGTCAAATTAGATAGACCTGAGCACATGCAACCATTCTACATCTGCAATAATCTCCACAGGAGGAATGGAAAATATCAACTGGGAGCAAAACCAGGCTCTATCCCTGTCACTTAGTGTGTATTCACAGTGACAGTCAGTTGTAAAAAAAAACAAATATAACACATTTCAAACATAAACTTAAAAAGACAAAATATTAATAGGAAGTTTAATGCAGGGTTGTGCTTCTTGTTTGCATGACACCGTACGTTGACCACTTAAAGAAATTAACCAAAAATAGCTGCTGGTAAATAGGTAATTAGCAAATGTTCCCTTTTAGCTTTTACTATTCACCTCTACCATCCCAGGAGTGAGCTTTTTCTCTGATTCAAACCCCCCGCATATGCTCTTTCTCTTCCCTGATGCAATAGGTCTGAGCTCAACATTTGAGAGCTCACTCCTGTAATGGTGAATATGAATAGAAACAGCTGGGAGTCTCTTAGCAACATCCTAGCAACAAGGCATGATGGGGTGGTACAATTTCTGTGAGTTTTTCAGTCAGGTTTCAAGAGATACGTAAAAAGCCCACACTTATAGCAAGGGTATAATTCAACTTTGGTCAAAGCCCCACAGTTTGTTTTTGTCTACAGACACCCCTTACTTGCATAGGCAGGTTTTTGATAAAGGTGAATAATGCTTTTAACCTCCCTGGCGGTATTCCCGAGTGTAGCTCGGGGTAACATTTCAGTACCAAAAGCGGTAACCCCGAGCTACACTCGGGAATACCATGCGGCTCTGCTCCGGCATGTATTCTTCACTTACCTTACCCTGCGCTCCCACGATGTGTCCCCTGCAGCGTCCCCGGCCATCTCCTCCGGCCGATGCCGGCATCCGGCTTCTGTGTCCTGTCCCTGTGACGTCGGGACGTACGGGCGCCGCCGCCGCCGGCGGCGGCGGGAAATTTAAAAATTTTAAAAAATGTCTTTTTTTTTTTTTTTCATTTTACACAGTAAAACATTGCTGTTTCAACCCATTTCACATACATATTGTCCCTAGTGCTTTGTCCTGTGCCCTGCCTGCATTTTGTCTGTTCTTTCTGCCTGGAAACTGAGAAATGTCCATGGCGTCCAAAAAGTGTCCCTTTAGGTCAAAAGCGGTTTAGATCAGCTAGAGAACAGCGATAGTAAATCAGAACCACTTACAGAATTGAGTGATAATGATTCGTGGGGAAATTCGTCATCAGAAACTGAAAACGATTTTGCGACTGAGCTCAGCAATGTGCGAACTTGGCGCTCTATTTCACATTTCAGTGTTTTTGGTTTGATTATATTATTGAATTAAATTTTTTATTATTTTTATATTATTTTTATGATTATTTATTAAATTATAATTTATGATTTTGTGTTTCAAATTTTATCATACCCGGGATGTTTACTAGACTCTTTTTCGGACAGATTTCAGTGAGTTTTTCCTAAAAATTACAGCCTACAATAAAAAAAATACATATTTCCATGCAAAAAAATGGTACCGCTTTCAGCACCAAAAATCTGAAATAATCATACCGCCAGGGAGGTTAAGCACCCTGATGCTATTAGTGTGCCACTACCAGGGGCGGACTGACCATTCGAGCACTCGGGCACTGTCCGAGGGCCCGGGGTCAGTAGGGGGCCCTATGAAATGCCCCTGGTACCTTTTTATGGGCTCTTTTGGGTGTGCTTTGAGTGTGTGCAAGGATACAGTGGCTCCATGATCCCCTACTGCCCGTGGGCCCCATGAGTTGTCAGTCCACCCCTGGCCACTTCCCTACATAGATGGGCTTTATACAAGTTAGGATTATTGAGGATTTGTGATTCTGAAGTGAAACATGCCAATCAGTTGAGTTATACAAAATTTCTAAATACTAAAATAGTAGTTTAGCTGATACACAGTTCATTAAAACAGGTTGAATCATATATTTATATACATATACAGTATATTGTCATACATTTATATAATTAAAGAAAACATTTATTTTTAATTTATTGTTTATGCATAATAAACTGAAACACAGAAAAAGGTTTGCATGGATTTACTGCAACATATTCTCTGCTATATAAAGTAACATAGTAATATACATTATAATGCATTTTTAATATGGTTTTTATTGTTGCCATTCTAGCAGATGTATGTTTTAACTTTCTGGTGATTGCAGAGGTTTAAATGGTATACTATTAGAAAAACAAGTTTAGGAAATAAAAAGCAATACTAGCCTAGAACTAAAAGTCCTTATGTTGTCTGCACGTTCTTGTTTCAGCTGGAAAGGCATTGGTAGGTCATAAAAGGCAAAGTTAAAAGTAAAATTGTAAGTGGAAAAGTATGATTACTCACCAAAAACAGAAAAAAAGTACATTTCACCTGCCTGTCCTATTTGCCCCACTACTCATACAGAGGCATAGGAATGTAATTTTACCTGTCATTGCAGTTGACATGCCATCACTCAAATACATTTTCAGATTGTTCAAAAGAATGCCTATATTTTCTTAGCTGTAAAACACTGGTATTTCTAGGCTGAAGTGACAACCTCTTCAAAGTTTCAATAGAGAGAAGTAACTATAGTGCCTCACATTCCTTGAAATTCTGAACAGCTAATGCACATTTCAGCAGCATGTACTCATCGTTATAGCATTCAAAGAATAATGAAACTTTTTTTTATCATAAATATATTTTTATAACATAAAATACAAATGTATTCTATAGCAAATGCAGTGCATACGTATTTACATGTGCCAGCTAATAGATTAGTTTAGTGAAAACACACACACTATATATATATATATATATATATATATATATATATATAATGTATGCAGTATATATAAATATATGTATGGTGTACCATTTGCAGTGCTTGTACAAAATAATCTGACTTTACAAAACCCATAAAATAGTTGTCAGGGTGTATCACTATTCCAGCCATAAAAAAAATGTAAGTACAAGTAATATTACAGTGAATGCTGCCTTCCAGCAAGAAAATTAGTACTTTAAATGAAAAGTTATCACATATGCATTTAGAAATAACATGTCTTCAGGTGCCAATACACGTTTTATGTGCACAGTGCAGAGATGGAATATCTATTAGGATGTTTGTTTGTTTGTTTGTTGCTTTGAGAATAATGTGGTGTCCCAGTATAAGGAGTAACCCCATGGTAGAGTGGTTCCAAGTAAATGTATCTAAAATACTATAGCACTTGTACCTTTGGTACTATAGCACTGAATTAATAAATGGCTAAAGAGAAACTTTATCCCTATCATAAAAATTACAAAAACGGCATCTTTGGAAATGTTTTCTTTTTCTCCCCATTCTGCTCATGGTGGCCTTTTTTTTTATAAGGGAAGGTGAATCCATCTTCCTTTACTTCCTGGAACGCTCCCTAGAAATCTAGGTCTACTTCTCATGTACATCTGTAAGGCCCTGCTTACATCACTTTTGCCTCACTCAAATGCTTTTTTTCAACTAACCTGATATGAGAATGTCATATTAGCATGCAAAGGTGCATTCTTATATGATTTAGGGCGGCCTTACATTGCTCCGCTGCGCTTTGGGCAAAATGCAGCTAACTTGTGGTTTCATGTGGGTTAACTGCACTTATCTGTAGACTTCTGTTATGTTCTCCTGTTTTTGTCCAATTTTCTGCATGCAGGTGCTTTGGTGCGCTTTCTGAAAGAGCACTAAAATCGCGGGGTATAATTGAATTCTATGGAAAAGAGCAGAAAAGCCACATTAAAACAGCAGATTAGCTGCATGTTAGCCAAAGTACAGCAGGGCTGTGTGGAGCCACCTTATAGTGAAAGGGGGGAAAGGTCCGCTTATTTAACAATGTGGAACTACAGCTTCCTACTACATCTGGGCCAATTGTTACATTCAAATGGTCATTTTTTTGCCTTTTCATGTATTTGAGAAAAAAAATTTTTTAAGCAGCACAACAGTAACATGATTTGGTGGTGTGGCCTGATAATGCCGCACATTAGACTTTTTTGTTTATTTATTGTTATTCTGTTGGTAATAAAATACTTGCAGAGGACTCACTTATCCTGATTTACTGAAGAAATTAACAATGTTTATTTGCAGGGTGAATCTTCATTTTGCAAGGGCATTTTTTCACTAAGCTAATTGAAATTTCCCATTCAAAGTGAAAATTCACTTTGAAAAGTGGACATGCTCTACTACTTTAGCAATCATAGTGATTACACCGATGGTTAAGATCCACTAGCCTGCTAAGTACGGTGACAAAAGGCAGATTTCCTTCTTTATTGTGAATATAAAATGTTGCATATTACTGTTGTGTAGTCTTCTATCCAATCAGCAGATGGAGCTTTGGTGTCCTTTTGACACGATTAGCTTGACTACTTTTTAGTTGTGATGAAAGAAGACCCTTATTTACAGAACTGGGATGAGTTATCAGACCAGTGACTTTCCCTTTTCAGACTGTCAGGTTCCAGGTTTCTATAAGATGAAGGGAGGTGCAAATATGTATTACCCTGGCATTGCCTCCATTGTTCTCCCCTTTTTTGGGAGGCAAGCTGTCAGTCTTTTAGTGGTGGAGTTGTATAGGGGGGCTCCACCGACCCTCCTGTCTGTTTGTCGGCACTATAATTGATCCACATGTTACATGTTTGTTTGTACACCATATGCTTTGTTTGTGTTGGCTAGTGATTATCATGATTACACCTACTCACTTGATACCTCTATTGTTTCAGCTTATACATAGTTACATCCATTTCCTAATATTTCTGGTAGCTAGCCATCCTTCCAAGATTCTTTTTATATTTCTATCATTTATTTATTTTCACTTGCTGTATATTGTTTTCATTTTCCCAAATGGCATAGGTAGCATTATTATCATTTAGGATTTTTTTATATAAACATTTTCAATAATATCACCTGTTTATATACAAACATTTCTATTTTTACATATCTATTTATTTGTTCATACAGGACCCTTATGGTCTCTATGTTATAGTGCATAGTGAGATACATGCCTAATTTGCATAATTTCCCCTTAATATCCTCCTCTTATGTTTATTGTATTTTATTTATTGTACTTTCATTTAAAAGCACTTAGGCAAATTAGAGGGAGGCTTGATATGTTTTTTGTACTAACCTGTGATGACTCTAGGGTCTCTCCATGAGTTGGCTGGGCCCTGTAGTCCACCACTATCATTTTCCAATATATGCCCCCTCTATGGCCTGATGAAGGAGCATGCATATTCTGAATGCATGCCACTTCTCCTGCTGCTGTATCTGCAGCTGACATCACTCTCTCCTGCCCTGAGGATCCACACCGACCAGGAAGTACTGAGAACCACCAGCACAGACAAGTACAGTGCTTTGGAGACTTGCCTGCAGCGAGACCAGCCAGGAGTTGTCCAGCGGTAGACACCAGTTTGACAAGCGCTCATTTGACTACTACTATTGTGAGTTGCCAATTTTGTGGAAATAAATTATTTGCTTATATTGCTGCACTTATATGGTGCTGCTTCTCTTTCCTTTAGGGAGGTACAAATAATATGTGATCTTCTGTAATGTCGCTTTATCTGTGCCATAGTGCTCTGATAATCCTTTGCAGTAAATGTTTTTTTGTAAAGTGAAGAGTGTATATAATGTGTCAGTGCTGTGCCTTCTCACAGTGTTGGAAGAATTAGGTGTCACCCAAGGTTCTCACATATGCAGGTTGAGGGGCTGTGGGATATGTTTCTCATTTTGAGAAAATTGGCCTTTTAGGTTTTTCCAGAATTAGTAAATCCTGGTATGGATCCTGGAGATCATAAGCTTTGTAGAGTATTAGGTGGAATAAAGCTTCAAACACTAAATCTAGGCTTTATGGAAAACCAGTATTCTGACTGTGCAGGTGTGCACAGCTATTTTAGTATAGGGGCTAATTATAGTTCTATTTCCACACTCCCAAGCCTGTTGTGGTGCCAGGGAGCACAGGGGACACACAAAGAAAATCCGCACTGGCCAGCTCCAAACCTGTAGGTACAGTTGTTGCAGGAGCAGCATGGGCATATCATTGTGTTCTGAACTGAGACTCTGCATTTTAGGCTGAGAGCTTTATAGCCGAATTGGAGCTGCTATATAGCCAGGAGGATGTGTTTGCTTAGAATGCTGTATGAATTTAAAGCCTCTGTGTAAAAAACTTAATGTAAGGAATCTTTACTTTTAAATAAAATAGGGAAAAGAAAGTTCTACTTCATTGGCTGGCCTAAGGCTCATGAAAAGTGCTACTGTTGAGTTTAACCCTCCACAATAGATAGTGCTGATGCTATGAAATTTGGTCAGGAAATCTAGGCTTTAATGATCATGAAAGGGTTATGTGCTACTTCTACAATGCAGTGATGCCTAGCCATAGGTCAAAATTCATCTTGTACTTTATCAGAACATTGTGATTGGTTGCTGTATGTTACTGTACTTAAGAGTTAATTCAAATATCCTTATTAAATAATGCTGCTAGTAACCAGCTCTAATTTTTCACTGTTGATTTTCTTTTTTTAATTCATCTTTGTTTAGACTTCTCTGGCACTCACAAATATGTATGCTTCTTTTTCTCTCTGTTAGCAAGCACTGATTACATTTCAAATAAAACATGTGTTCTATAAAAAGGAATAGGTGTAATAATTAAATGGAGTTGATAAAAGGTGGTCTTTAACTGTTTCAACTGTTATCTCGAGTGAAAAAAAGTTATTCCATAGTGTACCAAAAGGAGGCACTATAAGCTATTGTACTGATAAACATTCATTCATTTTCCTTAATGTGAAAAGATTAATGGTCATATTCTCCTATTTCCAACTCATGTCAGAGAACATTGTGTGTTCTGCATGTATTCTGTGCATGTTCTTTTAAAGCTCCATGTTCTACGTGTTTATCACTTTCATAACTTGTCAGTAACTATTGTGTGCCAAGCCTTAATAAAAGCAGTATTCTGACTTTGTATATGCAGCCAAATCAGTAACATTGACTTTGGTCTCTTGATTTTGTCTCTCTAAAATAACAGTGAAGTCAGTAGGAGAAACAATACACGGACCATGTAATTGAATAAATAAAAATGCACTATAAATATTTATTGTAGCTGTATCATTTTATTATTGTGGTTTTATTTTATGGAATTCAATCAAGTAGAATACAGTTCAAGATAATTTTAAATAGCTTCTGACATGCCCAGATTGTATAGTCACTAGACACTTTGACAAACAAATGAATAAAAGAAAAAAATGGCAGAAGCACGTATTCAAGCTATCAAAGTTAGCTATATCAATTATGTACTGTAAAAATAAAAAAAAAATAATAATATTTATATATGAATGAATATATGAATGAATTCATGAGAAATATTACCTGGTACACTGTCCAGTCTAGCACCACATATGCTGTGACAATTAATGAAATTATAATGAAAACTCAAACCGACTTAATGGCTTTCTGGCGCAATACAGTCATATAGACCAGGTGGGATTTGTCCTGGGGCGGCAGGTCACAGATCAGGTTCGGCAAGGCATAGACTTGATTTCCTTATTGCACTCTAATTGGGATGGTGTAGGCCCCAGGCAGGGGATGTTATTGTCATTGGATCTACATAAGGCCTTCGATTCTTTATCCTGGCCCTTCTTATTTCAGATATTGAGGACATGGAACTGCGGACCAAAATTTCTCACTCTTCTGGGGGCATTATACTTCAATGTCTCGGCTAATATCATCGTGTATGGCCATAAATCAGACCTCTTGCATATACAAAAGGAAACCAGGCAGGGGTGCCCCCTTTCACCCCTCTTTTTTGTTATAGCAGACAAAACACTGGCGATCTATTAAGTCTAATCCCATTATCCATGGTATTCCTAGCGGAGGTAAAAGTCCGTAAGTGTGCTTTATTTGCCGATGACCTATTGCTATTTCTCACAGACCCCATCGTGACTCTTCCCAATTTATTTTCCACTTTGTCTAATTTTGGAGCCATTTCGGGACTTCGGGTAAATCAATCCAAATTGGAAGTGTTAAATATAAATCTTTTAGAGTCAACACTACATTCAGTGCAGACGTCCTTCCCAATTAAATGAGGAGCACTTCCTTATCTTGGTGTCAAACTCACCCCTGATAATTCTATGCTATATAGGGCTAATTACCTCCCCCTTTATACTTCAAGTGAACAAGACTTGAAAAGCTGGCAGTCTCATGCTCTTTCCCGTATGGGACGAATAGTCAAAATGACAACTCTCCCTCGCATCTTATATTACTTTAGGTCCCTGCTGATCCTGGTACCATCTACTTTCTTCCGGAAATTGCAATAGTTGATCTACAAATTCATCTGGAGTACTGGAGGTTGCAGAGTAGCATGCTCCACCTTATGCATCTCCAAATGGCGGGGGGCCTGGGGGTTCCCCATCTTTTGCATTATTATCAAGCTGCTCAATTGGTCCAGTTATACCAGATCTTTTTCAAGACATATTGCCCTAACTGGGTGCGGTTAGAGGCACAGCTGTCCCATCAATCCCTATAGACCTGTTGATGTGGATTTCTCCACAGGAATGCCCAGCAGTTTTAAGTCCCTCTTTATCACATTTCTACATTTATGAGACACAGTATGCAAACTATATCCAATGAAGTCCCCTCACTCCCCAGTGGCCCCCTTATTTGGTAACCCTCATTTTCCTCCTGTGCAACACCCTCAAAAATGTACATGGTGGATCAACTTGGGTCTCTATAGGATAGCACATTTTCTAGATATTAAAGGGATCAGCCAATCCTCTTACTTTTTAGAAACATTGCAGATGCTCCCTGTGGAAACATTTATCTGTGCCAAATTACCCATTTCTTGCAGAGTTCGGACAGGGAGCAAGTTGACATAACCAATAAGACCTTCTTTGAGAATAAATGTCTATGAGCCACTGCTTTCTGAGGGGGCATTTCAGAGCTATATGCTCTGTTCAATAGCCAACACCATAAGCCATCCTACCAAATGGCGTAGAAGTCAGACCTGGGGGAGACAATAGCGGAGGAGGAGTGGATACAGTGGTCAACCATGGTGCACAAGGGAATACGCAACGGCACTCTAGTGGAGGCGAACTACAAGGTGCTATCTGATGGTACCTGATTTCGGCTCCTGTTTCCAGGGGTGTGGGTGGGACAGAGATATGTAGCATGTCTGGTGGTCTTGTCCGAAGATCAAATGATTTTGGATCCGAATATTCAACCCTGTCTATTGTTTCTCTCACCTGCAGGACCAAACTGTTAGAATGGAAATTTTTCATTGGATGTATTAGTATAGATATGGTCTGACACCGGAATATATTGGAGGATGAACCCATTATCTTTCTTACTCCTTCTCCCTTTACTTGTCTATTTGACATATGTTGGTAAACAAATGTTTCATTGTCTTATTTCTTCTGTTTGAAAATTTTAATAAAAACTATTGGAAAAGATATTATAATACAAATATACATAATAATACATGCAATTCAGTTTTCCATTACATATATACTGTAGGTCACATAAGCTCTTGGAAGTTATAGGGATGGTAACATACTGCTCTTTGGAATTAAATGAAGATGTTTAAAACCCAATTCTATGTTTTTAATCTACTAACCATTATTTAACCCGGGAGAGCAGTAGCCCTGAACCATAGAGTAATGAGTCTGCAAGCGATTAGGTGAGCAGCCAGAGCTGCTATTTTTATTTTTAGACCTATTGGGCTAACTATTTTTGGATTGAGTTGGGATTTAACTCCTTACTCCTTTTTTTTTCCAAGGATTTTATCGAGAGTTTTCATGTTAACAATAAGCAGAGGAACATCAGCTTGACATGAGTGTCAAAACTCCTTACTCCTCAATGGTAATGTAGACAGATGCAGGTTCAAACTATGCATAAGAAGTAGGTAGCACAATCAATTACTGGATTGTCTGCTTCCTAATTATTCCAAAGTTACTTATAGATATTAGATGATTGTAAACAGTGTTTACAAACAGTAGCTGGTAGATTTTGTTTAAATTTGTTTATTTGGTCATGGGCTTTCTGATGGAAGTGATTCAGCCAGCTTTACAACTTTCACAGATGCCCAATCACTTTCCACACCCCACTGAAGGTACCACCTTTCACCCAAGTGCCCCTTCTATATATTTTTGGCTCATATGTCCTACCTGTGGATACAGGACAGTCATGGCGGGTGGAACAGAGGGATATCAGTCAACATCTGTTTACTGAACTTTCCTCTGGAAAATGAAAGTGACGTGTATTACGGCACTTGTGGGTTCAGCTGTTACTTTCCCTGGCTGCTGTGGAAGAAGATCTGTGCTCCATGAGCTTCAGTGGAGGGCAGGGGAGACTAACTCCTGATGTCTCATTAAAGTGAACCTGTCTTTGCAGTACGCTGTCATATAGGGGGCAGTTAAGTCCCTATATGATAGTAATAATGTTAAGTGTAAAAAGAAATTTAAAAAAAGTAACATAAATATAAATCAGAAAAACGTTTAAAGACCCTGCCCCCCCCCCCCCCACACACACACACACAAAAGAACATAAACATGTGTGTTGAAAAAATTACAATTGCGCTATGCATTACATATTGCTACAAATGTTAGAGCGAGACCAATAATTCTAGGGCCATCATTCACAGTTATCTCTAAACTGATAATCTGTAAAGGCTTTTATGCATCACCTATGGGTAATTTTGTGTACAAAAGATTGTCACCCTTACACAGGTATGCACGATTTTCAGGCTTGACATGTTGTTTATCGATACTCATCACAACCTCATCATTTGTGCTTTACAAAAAAATTGAAAAATGTAATATGTTTGTGTGCCCTAAAATTAAATTTCATGTATTTATTATTCAGATCTGTGTTTAATAACCATGAGTGGTAATATCACGTGACACAATTACCATCATTTTATTCTCAAAGGTCTCTGCTTTTTGAAAGTAAATAATGTTTGGGAGTTTGGACTTATTTTCAGGCTTAATATGTACATTTTAACATGGGTGCAAAACCTGAAACATAGCTTTGGTGGAAAAGTGGTTAACCCACTTCCATGCAAAGTAACCCATAGCAGCTACTTACAAATCATCTGTTAACTAATCTAAATTCTAAGGCTAAATTCACATCTAGGCATATTTTATCATGAGCAAAATCGCCACAATTCTGTCCGTGATCCCAAAAGGCTCTATAAAATTGAAAAATCGCACCACGCTTGTTCAGGTGCCATTCATGTGATTCTGCTGTTATTGTTGCATGATAAATTACACTGCTATCGCAAAACCTTGTTGGCCTAAAATAAGTTCTTGCTCCTTTTTGGGTGACAAGCTTCGCATGATGCAGTTTGCAGCAACTGTAGCACAATCTATTGCGGCATAATCACACCCACATTTAGGTGCCATTGAAAATGAACGGCACCTGAACAAGCATGGCAAAATTTGTCAGTTTTGCAGAGCGTTTTGGGATCCAGGGCAGAATTGCAGCGATTCTGCCCACAATACAAAATGCCTAGTTGTGAATGGAGCCTAAATGTCAACAAGGTTATGATAATTATCGCTATATAATTTCTAATTGCCCAGGAAAAGTGTAATTTTTGTTTTGATATGATATTGTAAAATGTTCCAGAATGTATCTTTCAGCAATTAAAAAAATACCATTTAATTTATACCCAACAAATCAAAAAGAATATCAGAAAATCAAACACATGTTGTTAGAAATGCATTGAACACTGTTCAAACAGCTCATATCCAATACCTTCTTCATAAGGGTGACCTGACATCACAATTGATTAGTTTAAGTAAAAGAACCTTAATTAGTATTGTTTAAAGCAGGTGATCACAGTGTGATTTGTGGGTTTGTGCTATATTGATTTGTTTTCATACTGCATATTTTGAGTGACAGCCGCATTGAATTGGAATGCTTATAACATAGCATAATACAACGTAACAGTAGTGGGAGTTCTCTAATCTATCATTTTAAATTCATATGCACTTATATTTTTCTTTTGCACACATTAAAAATCCATAAAATTTTGCTCAAAAGAAAAATCCTTTCCCTGTAATATGTTGCCATGCATGTTTTCAATGCCTATATGAAAAGATCATGCATAAAAGGAATGTGTCATCAAGCTAAATGCCTTTCTGATGGAGGCTGCCATTGTCTAACAAACAATACAATGCTAATTCTCCACCTACCATTATTGAGGAGATTTCTGCCTTGGTCAACATGTATTATAAACAAGTTTTTTTGAAGCACTCCAAAGGCTTTTTGTTTTTATTTTGACCTTCTCAAATTTTGAAAGGATCTTATATCCAGTAAAAATGTCTTTTAATTACCTAAAGAGATGTAACCAGACTACCAATAATATTCCTAGAGCAGGCCATACACTGATCAGTTTTTTGATCAGCCTGCAGCTTCTTTGAAAAGACCGAAGTGATTGCCTGAGAGGGAATCCTCTCAGTTGCACTATTGTATTCTAAACTGTCAGAAGGCAATGATCAGTACTGCTGCCGATTGGCTGTAGGATCCAACTGAATGAAAAATTCCCAACCTTCACATTCAGGAGGAGGAGATTTTTAGAGTGACTCCTCTCAAACAGAGAAGGCCATGCATGGATTGAAGTTTGGCCAGTCCCTGTTGAACTAGCTGAATTTCGATCCATCTGTGGTCAGCTTAAGGAAGTTCACATGTGACATGACTACAAAGCAAACAATCTAGAATTTATCCAATGTTGCTCCACCACCGAAGAAATAGAAGAAATACTCAGCAGGTTTTTTTATGCTTTGTATATGTTGTCTTTGATGGTCTGTCACAATTGCATAACACCTCTATTTATATACAGGGCCTCACAGAGTAGATCTTGATGGCAAGATTGGATAAGGTACTGACTGTTTACTTTGGAAGTCAATGTAATCATTTAGTTATATTGTAATTCCAGCTGTTACATGCAGATCACTTGTTCTGTGATCTCAACTGCTCAGATTTGCAATGTAAAACAGAATGTGTTTTTTTTATGTTTCCTATGACTCATTCCTATCTAGCACTAACTAGTCTCAATTGACTTGCTCCTCCCATGTCTTACTTAGTGTTTTTTAGTGATGTTTTCATTTTTTTATCTAAAACATACACAAACATTTTTCATTTTGTTTCTTTTGATCTTTATAAGAGCATGCAAAATTATCAAAAAGCTGTCTAGAAACATAATTTTAATATTCTAATTTTTCTGTCATGATAAATTGGTAGTTGGTAATAATTTGCAAAGAAAATTGGCAGTATGAATCTAAACATGTATGGTACAATTGATACAATTGATAGTAGTCTGCCAATTGACCACAGGGGGAGCTCTGGTAGTCTGATGGAGCTCCTGTCTGAACTAGATTCCTGTTTGCCCCGTAATGGTGATTAAATTATATAAATAAAAGTTATATATGGTGGCTGCCTTCATTGCACATGTTGTTTTGTGTTTGAGCATGTTTTAGTTTAAATGATACTTTTTTAATCCTGAGGAAGCCCTTTTATGGATGAAACATGTTGAGTTTTAGGGTTGGGATACTCACTTTTTGATGTGCTTTATATTATCAGGGGATACAGGGTAAAATTTAAAAATAGTCTAGTGTGGGAGGTGCTCATTAGTATGACTCGTTTTTTGATACACTGCAGGTAAGGGAATGTTTCTCTTCATGGAAAACCTAATTTGAATACTGCTACCATATTTTTTTTATCCACAGCATCCACCTGTAGGTTCATACATTTTTGCCAACTTTTGCCAACATATATTATTTTAGCTGTGTATGGATAAAAGTTATGTTTTAGGACATAATGGGATTTGAGCATAGAGAGATTGACACACAGCTCTCGCATTTATTTATCATTCATGATAAATTAGACAAATTGCAGAATAAACTTGTGCTTTACATCTACACTAACACTAATTTTTTTAAACAATTCATATGGAGCCAGAGAGCTAGAATGGCAGTTTGGAATACAATTTAAAAAAAAATGAATCAGTAATTTAGAATCCTGACCAAAATGAATTTTTAATTGTTTCATAATTTCGTTACATTTTATTGGTAACATATTATACCATTCTAATATCTGTGTCTGATTGCAATTTAGAAATGTAGACAGCCCAGGCCACTCTTCATTTAAAGGATACCTGTAAGCTGTACCCATATATATGCTGTGGTGTGTTATTTTCAGCTTGACCATCAATTTCTAAATCTCTCACTGTTAGCAAGAAATCAAGATACTGGAATTAAGGTTCATATTAAGACATGTGAAATCACAAGTCAATGAGTTTAAGAGAACATTTTGATAAAGTATAATGTACCAAAATTCCACATTGTGTTGTGCACCATCTGTTCTTCAGTACATTAAATCAGTGCTACTTACTTAACTTTCACTACTTTAGTTTTTTTGTAATAGGAAGTGTATATTACTTTCAAAAGTAATACTAATATCAGTGATAGATAAGGCTTTCTATTCCTACAGTTATTTCACAGTGGTGCAGAAACACACTGTATCTTAAATATATGAGTATATTAACAAATATGTTAATAATAGAATCTTTCAAAAATATACTATGGTTAAGACCAATCATATCAGCTACTAATATGGTGGCTGCTGAGTTATTCCAAATTGCCATTTAAAGGCTTGTACGGGTGAAACTCAAAAAATTTGAATATTGTGTAAACGTTCATTTATTTCAGTAATGCAACTTAAAAGGCGAAACTAATATATGAGATAGACTCATTACATGCAAAGCAAGATAGTTCAAGCCATGATTTGTCATAATTGTGATGATTATGGCTTACAGCTCATGAAAACCCCAAATCCACAATCTCAAAAAGTTAGAATATTGTGAAAAGGTGCAATATTCTAGACTCAAAGTGTCCCACTCTAATCAGCTAATTAAGCCATAACACCTGCAAAGGGTTCCTGAGCCTTTAAATGGTCTCTCAGTCTGGTTCAGTAGGAATCACAATCATGGGAAAGACTGCTGACCTGACTTTAATAGAAAGTTATGTGGAAGGGAAAAGTGTGGAAGAAAAAGATGCACAAGCAGCAGGGATGACCGCAGCCTGGAGAGGATTGTCAGGAAAAGGCCATTCAAAAGTGTTGAGGACTTTCACAAGGAGTGGACTGAGGCTGGAGTCAGTGCATCAAGAGCCACCACACACAGACGGATCCTGGACATGGGCTTCAAATGTCGTATTCCTCTTGTCAAGCCACTCCTGAACAACAAACAACATCAGAATCATCTTACCTGGGCTAAAGAAAAACATACCTGGTCTGTTGCTCAGTGGTCCAAAGTCCTCTTTTCTGATGAGAGCAACGGTTGCATCTCATTTGGAAACCAAGGACCCAGAGTATGGAGAAAGAATGTAGAGGCACACACTGCAAGATGCTTGAAGTCCAGTGTGAAGTTTCCACAGTCTGTGTTGATTTGGGGAGCCATGTCATCTGCTGGTGTTAGTCCACTGTCCTTCATTAAGGCCAGGGTCAACGCAGCCTTCTATCAGGAGATTTTGGAGCACTTCATGCTTCCTTCCGCAGACGAGCTTTATGGGGATGCTGACTTCATTTTCCAGCAGGACTTGGCACCTGCCCACAGTGCCAAAAGCACCAAAACCTGGTTCAATGACCGTGGGATTACTGTGCTTGATTGGCCAGCAAACTCGCCTGACCTGAACCCCATAGAGAATCTATGGGGCATTGCCAAGAGAAAGATGAGAGACATGAGACCGAACAATGCAGAAGAGCTGAAGGCCACTATTGAAGCATCCTGGTCTTCCATAACACCTCAGCAGTGCCATAGGCTGATAGCTTCCATGCCACGCCACATTGAGGCAGTAATTACTGCAAAAGGGGCCCAAACCAAGTACTGAGTACATATGCATGCTTATACTTTTCAGAGGTCCGATATTGTTCTATGTACAATCCTTGTTTTATTGATTGCATGTAATATTCTAATTTTCTGAGATTGTGGATTTGGGGTTTTCATGAGCTGTAAGCCATAATCATCACAATTATGACAAATCATGGCGTGAACTATCTTGCTTTGCATGTAATGAGTCTATCTCATATATTAGTTTCACCTTTTAAGTTGCATTACTGAACTAAACGAACTTTTGCACGATATTCTAATTTTTTGAGTTTCACCTGTAGTTAAGTTCTTTCCACTGCTGGTGAAACATTCTGAGTTGCAGAGGTGTCTGAGGCCAGTTACCTCTTGCCTTGGGCCCAGAAGAAATAGCTTAGCATGCTGAAATATTTAGTTTTCAGCAGCGCTGAATACTTCAATGGCATGCAACTAGTTTCCAGTGGCAGAATATCAATAAAGCTCGTCATATATAGATTGAAATTTGGCAAGTTCAGCAGGAACCCCTCAAATTTAAACCCATTATTCATTCCCATTCGAGAGGAGCCGATCTAGTGATTGACTCATCCCAAATGGGACTGCTGAAACATTTGTGTTCAGTCAGCACATGCAGCCAAATGGATGCAGCACTGTTCCATGTATTCTGGCAGTAAAGAAGTCCCGCTGTCAGAACACATTAGCTCAGCAGAGAGGATTTCCCTGTACACCTTGATTGTGTGAATGGGGCAATCTGTTCAGTTTTTTCTCAGTCAGCTAAAAGGTGAAAAGAAAGTGTTGTATTTTATTTGTGTATTTTTTTATTTTTATTTGCTTCATTAGCTTTGGTAGTCCAAAACTGGCAATTACATTAAATGGAAATGGAGCGCAATTATAATAAATGGAAGCTGAAAGAAAAAGCTGGAATTAAGCCTGGTCACATGACTTTTCAAAGTCACATCATTAGCTCTTCTAGAGTCATGTAGTTCTTTCTACTCCATTATGCTGAGCTGGTACCCTATTAGGCTACATTCCCATGGATGTTTGTATCTGACAGCAGATAATGCCAGTAATCTGCACTTGAAAAAGTTGAAATATTTCTTGCAAATAGCTACGGTTTGCAAATGAGTTTAGCTGTAGATATCTGCATAAGCGTTTTCAGGCATTTTTTTCTCAATACCCCATTCTTGGGGGGATGCTACACCCCCAGACACCTCCTCTTCCATTTTGTTAATAGTTTTCTGAGCAAGGAGATAGAGCTGTGTAATTGAAATGGAGTGCACAGCAAAGTTGGTTTTTGTGTACCTGCTTGAGAGAAGATTGAGTGCTGGTTCACACGCATAGCACTTTTTTTAAAAATGCTGCATAGTACTGCAGTTTGGTGCCCCTAAATGCACTGCATTGTGATCTGCATTTGGGGTGCCGTTAATAAATTGGCACCTGCATACAGATTGCAAGAACAGTGCAGTCATCTGCAGTGCTGGAAACAAACATGGAACATGCCTTTCCCACACCGCTTTCTGGTGTGAACTGGCAGAGAGAGAGAGAGAGAGAGAGAGAGAGAGAGAGGTAAATTAGGGAAGATGGTACATCCCGTAACACCCCAGCATCTAACTAGGGGATATTTTGTCCTGATGTATGAGGAAATCAGAACCTATCCTGATAAATGTTCTAACTTTAACAGAATGTCAGTGTCCACCTTTGACAGCTTACTAACTTTTGTTAGACCACGTCTGCAAAGAATGAATGTAACAAGAGGATGTATGAGAACCAACATGAGAAGATATACCAACATTTCAGGAAGGAAAGGGGGAAGTGTGTCATTTTCCGTTGCTAAAAGCACTGCAACTATCTGCAGCTAAACTCAATGCACATTTATCAGAAGATAGTTGCAGACAGCTGCAGGTAGTCAAGTCTGGACACAGGACTTTCCTTCTTTTCGGAAATGCAGCTAAACTGTCTGCCGCTAATGTTGCTAATCATTTTGTTTGAATAACATGATTACTTTTCATTGTGTGAGTCCAGCTGCTTTTAGAAAAGTCTAAAGCAGCTAAACTCTGAAATTTAAACAGCTGTGTGAATGTAGGCTTATACCACAGGTTCCAGAACATGGGCAGCATTTTACGATTGTGCTACATAGTGGATAGCAATATCCACTCTCTTTTTATACATGAACCCTTTAGTGAATAAAGTGAAGCCGTGTTTATTTCAGGCAATATCTAAAGTGAACCTAGAATTAAACTAAGTGAGCATTCTTTTCACCCATAGTAATTTAAAGCAATGATGTTGAACCCTAAGGAAAATTATTTGAATTATTACTATTATTTTTATTATTATTTAACAGATTAATTTTTATGCTTGAATACCTACTCACTGGCTTCTGAACGTTTTTGTATTTAATGCAATACAGATGCATTATCATTATCATGCTCAGAACAAAATGAGGCTCTGTCTTAAACAAAAAACACCCCTCTGTTACCATCACTTGTGTCATGTGTAGCAACAATTGTGTACTTTCATTTGTGCATGATAGTGTCAGGATATGAATATTTTGCCGACCAGTGATGGGTGGCTCGTGGATTCCTAAATCAAGTATAGAAGGTTTTGTGTAAATGAATAGCTGTTTAAAATGAAAACAAACAAAGATAATCGGTATGACAGCCCAGGGACTGATTTTGTTGGGGCTGTGCTTTTGAAATGTGAATCTGGAGTAGTTTGCTTAGCGAATTTAATCAGCCACACCATATTTCTGCCATTATTCCCTTTGAGAGTATAATAATTTAATGTCTTATTGATTCATCGTTCTTAGCTTATTGTATAACTCAATTTAAAATCCTGCACTGTGGCAATTTTATCTTCTGGAGCCATTACTGGAAGAATTCATTTGGTTTTGATGTTGAATTCTACAATGGAATGACACAAATGCAGAGAAGATGCAAGCATGGATAGAAGCATACAGAGATGCATTTGCTGTCTAGCCTCTTTTAGGCAGATAAATTATGACAGCAAGGCAGTAAGAAATGAAAAACTATCACAAGTGATGTAGCCTTTATTTTTTAATAGCACTTTCCTTATTTCCATTACTATTTTTCCTGCTAAACTTCATTTGCCACAGATCATTTTTCAGGATAATAGTATCATAGTGTTTAAAAGGAAGAAGATATTGATAGCCTTGGAGAATTAATTTTAATGTTTCTTCATGGCCAGATTGAATGAAAGCAGGTGCAGCGTGGATTGCCAGCATTTGTCTGGCAAGGAGTGTGTTCTTTGTCAATGAATGAAGATGTGTTGCTTTGCATCAATAAAAAGGTGTCTGCCCCCATCACTTTAATATTTTTTGTCATTATATTAATAGAAGTTTTGTCATACCAGTATAATCTCTATAAGCACTTTCTACTTTTAGAAATGTGGCACAACATGGGCTTTTCATTAGTTGCTGTAGCATACAGGATACCTTTCTCTTCTCTGTTAACTATGTCAATTCTATTACTTTACTATAGTAGAATCGCACTTTACAACAGTCATCTTGAAATGCATTCCTTAAATACATTTTAAACTCACATTGTTTGCTTAGGTAAGGTCTCTGTAGTCAGGTGCTTTGCCATCCAATTATTGCTTTTGAACCTGACTCAGGAAATAACATTGTTGCCAATAAATTGCACTTTCAAAAGAGATCTCATGAAAGAAGCATTTACATAGAGACACATCATATTCTTCTTGCTATGCACACAATATGTAATTCACAAGTAAGACTGAAGTAGAACATCCTCAAGGAGATGTTTTGCTAACCTCTTCACTAGACATATCATTTCATCCTCTTAGAAGCCACAAATGCATTTCTCTCTTTGTTATTCATCTCTTACCAAGAATAAACTGTATTCAAATGTACTATTCTTTAAGTGACTACAAATGAATTGTGTTGTTTATAGATTTCTGCCTCGGAATGTGTATTTAACGAAGACACGGAGTATAGTTAGATTGAGATCATAGTACGTCACCTGGGAGTTGACATCAGAAATACCAGATGTGTTCCACGTGTGCTCAGAAAAGTTCCAAACACTAGACTGATCTTCTTGCATAACAACTGAAAGGAAAAACCTAGACGTTTGCCATTTTTTTAACTAAACGTCACTGGTGCAATATATGAAAGAAAGGCACCCTTACATATCATACAGCTATCTTCTATGATCTTGATCCATCCCAGGGACCGATGCTTTTAGGATTTAAGGTTCACAAAGCTAACACATGAGGATAAATATACTTGTTTTCAAAAGTGACCGTTATTTTTAGTTGAGTTCACTGAGATTTAGGATTACAGTCACTTGGCTTAAATAAAGGTTTTCATTGTTGTGTTAAAGTCTATGTATTAAGTCCATAGTAAGCATAATAAGCATAATACATGTACTAAAGGACCAATGAACAGTTAGATACTAGAGTCTCCTTAAATCACTTGGTTCTCCACATTTAGTGTTTATAGTCTGCTCTAACCTATTATACATCTTTTTTAGGGGGGAGGGAATAGTAATTCCATTAGGTAGCAAATTAGGATACATATATTTTAATTTGTATTGACAATACATTGTCAAATTAGAAAAAAAATTGAAAAAAGGTGTTTTTCCATAATTTTTCCCAATACAACATTTGCACACCCCCAAATATTTCCTGCAAAATCTAATCAACAAAGTTTGCTGATATGGCATTAGTGCAGCTAAGCTTAATGTGAACACATGCATTTTGTTTTATTGCTCTGTTCCCTTCTTGTGCACCATTAAGCACCAATATCGTAATTAAGGAAAATGGTAACATCAAATGCAGCGGTAACTGGGAGATTAGAAGCATGGCAGTCTTTAATTTTTTTTTTTTTTGTCCATACTTACTAGAATTGGTGGCATTTGATGTGATATCTACTTAAAAAATTAACTTCAGCAAATCTGAAATTCTAAGTATTTCTTTCCCAAAATAAATATTTAAAAACTATTTTTATAAAATATAAATATATAAAATATAAAACTTTTTTCATTGCTGTGTTAAAATATTTTCAAGTTTTTTTCAACTACACATCCAACTACATTATATAAATAAAATTTTCGTCCTTTATTAACAAGCTTCATAGAGATCTGAAAGTCTGGGATAAACCCCAGATCTCTTAGATTGATCATATTAACCTACTTAAAATGAATGTTTTGCTGCATATATTTTTTTTGTGCAAATGATCTCTTTCACCTTGCCTGGGTCTTTTGTCAACCATGTCCACAATACTTACG
The DNA here is from genome assembly GCF_062004578.1 of Staurois parvus. Taxonomy (NCBI): domain Eukaryota; kingdom Metazoa; phylum Chordata; class Amphibia; order Anura; family Ranidae; genus Staurois; species Staurois parvus. The sequence goes on along the minus strand of NW_028317855.1, from coordinate 8,789,033 downwards.
CTTTAACAGTCCAATACCCACAAGGTCCTTCACCATCACCAGCATCTCCCAAGCTTCTTCTGGGTGCTGGACTTTGGCTGTCTTGATTGGCTAGTGCAGTCATCCCTGCACACAGGCATTGTACCGGTATGTAAACAGAGCTGTGCATGTTACATAGTAGTAACATGACTAGTTGTGGCTTTATGAAGTACTGAGGTATGAAACTTTACTTTTATTACAAGATATAAGCGATACATGGGAGTAATCTCCCCTAGGCCACTGCAAGTTAAAATTACAAAGTTTTGTGTATGTACCTCCAAAACCCTTAAGATCACTCAAAGACCTCAACTCACTAGCATTTTTATATGCTGATAAACAAGCCCCTAATATTTGCATATCTACATTATACGATATATGAATTCCCTTAAATTTAGATATCTTCTCTAGCTATATTGCTGAAAAGAAAAGGGAGTCCTCACAATAAATGTATATTACTCATGTATCTCCCTTTAGAATGTCAGTTAAATATGTAAGTATAAACTCCTGAATAGATAGTACTTTACATCTGAGAGGATTCATAAATATAACCCAACTCCTTTCCCTAATTATTGCATAACTTGCTAAAAACAGTGTACTTTAACCAGGTATGCTAGCCTTGCCATATTATTGCATTGTCTTGGAAATAATATCCCAAGTGTGGAAAAAAACTCCAGTTAGGTTCTCTGTTATTCATGGTTAGTCCTGTTTCATAGCACATATATTTTAAATACATAAATATGAAAACACCATACTAGCTGTTTTACCTTACTTTAGATGTGCATTGAAGCATTCTAGAAAAAAACAGTTCACTACTACAGTATCCAGGTCACCAGTCAAGTTCTCACACTCTCTGTCTATTCAACAGTTAAAATGGCATTTGGGGTAATTGTGTGGGATCCCCAGTATCCTTTCAGTAAAGATTTAATGCACATAGTCTGCTTCTGGCACTAACGGAACCTTAATTATGCTTACATGAAGCATATCCAGATTTGTGCAGATAAATGACTAACAAGAAACACTGTGTGCAATGGAGTTTTGAAATCTCTGTCATTGGAGAACTATATTCTGCTTGCTCTCATTTCCTGAATATGCTGGTACCAGGCTGTCATGACTTCTTCTTTAGTCACTGACCTGGGAAGGGTATGCATATCAGGAGTTTTTATTTCACTTTCCGCATGCTTTTTCAGAATTGGTGAAACCAAAGGGTTAATAGATGAGGATTTTAAATCATAGAAATGGGATGAGGAGAATACTCAGCCGTCTTGTTTACTTGTAGGTTCCATTCTAAATGTGCTTTCTACTATAGTGTTCACATTACATAGTTACATAGTTAGTCTGGCTGAAAAAAGACAAAAATCCATTCAGTTCAACCATTAAAAAAAAAAAAAAAGTTATAATCCTACACCAACAGTTGACCCAGAGAAAGGCAAACAAAACCAGCAAAGCATGATCTAATTTGCTCCTTCAGGGAAAACAAATTCATTCCTGATCCACTGAGAGGCAATTGGATATTCCCTGGATCAATTTTACCTATAAATGTTAGTTCTGTGTATCCAAGAAAGAATCCAGGCCTTTTTAAACCAATCCACTGAGCTGGCCAGAACCAACTCTTGAGGGAGTCTATTCCACATTTTCACAGCTCTCACTGTGAAGAAACCTTTCAAGTTTGGAGATTAAATTTCTTTACCTCCAGACGTAAAGAGTGCCCCCTTGTCCTCTGTGATGACCTCAGGGTGAATACCTCTACACGGAGCTCACTATATGAATCACTGATGTATTTATAAATGCTGATCATATCTCCCCTTAATCTCCTCTTCTCAAGAGAGAGTAAATTCAGTTCCTCTAATCTTTCCTCATAGCTGAGCTCCTCCGTGCTTCTTATCAGTTTGGTTGCCCTTCTCTGTACTTTTTCCAGTTCCCCAATGTTCTTTTTGTGAATTGGTTCCCAAAACTGAACTGCATATTCCAGATGAGGTATTACTAATGATTTGTACAGGGGTAAAATGATATCTCTCTCTCTCTCTGGAGTCTATACCTCTTTTAATACAAAAGAGGAATTTGCTTCCTTTAGAAACCGCAGCTTGGCATTGCATGCCATTATTAAGCTTGTGATCTACCAGAACTCCCAGATCCTTCTCCACCATTGATTCCCCCAGCTGTACCCCCCCCCTAGTATGTATGATGCATGCATATTCTTAGTCCCCAAGTGCATCACATTACATTTATCAACATTAAACCTCATTTGCCACATAGTTGCCCAATTAAACAGTGCATTGAGGTTGGTTTGTAAGTTGGAGACATCCTGTAAGGACGTTATTCCACTGCACAGCTTGGTGTCAGCTCCTTTGTATACACAGAGCTGAAGAAGGTATGTAATAAATTTGCCTTCTCTTTGTCCCCAGTCACCCACTCTGGATTATTTTGTAAAGGGCCTACATGCTTGGACCAAACTTTTTTACTATTAATATATTTGGGGTTGGTCTTGCTATTCTTTGCAATCTGTCACTCGTTTTCAATTTTTTCAGACTATATTTCCTTTTTGCAAATTATGTTATATTGTTTGTAATTTTTTAACGATGATAACGTTCTTTAATTTTTATATTTAATAAAAGCTCTTTTCTTATTATCTATAGCTTTGTTAACCTTGGCTGTAAGCTACAGCGTGGTTGTCCAGTTCTGGGAGGGCGTCATATGACGTCCTCCCAGAACACACCCTCCTGTGTGCCCCCAGCAGTGTACACCTGGCGATCTCCGTGATCACTGTGTCCTACGTGATCACGTGATGTGGTAAAAGGCCAATCACAGCGGCCTTTTACCACATGATCAGCTGTGTCCAATGATACAGCAGATCACCGGGTAAATGCAGTTGTCGGCTGCACTTTCCTCACGTTGTCACAGTGTGAGGAAAGTACTGCCGAGAACCGACAGTTGTCAGAAAAGAGATCGGCACTGATGATCGGTGCCCAGCAGTGCCACTCAGCAGTGCCACTCACATGTGCCCAGCAGTGCCACCCACCTGTACCCATCAGTGCCTAGCAGTTCCACCCACCTGTGCCCAGCAGTTCCACCCACCAGTGCCCAGCAGTACCGCCCACCAGTGCCACACAACATTTCTGCCCAGCAGTGCCACCCATCAGTGCCCAGCAGTGCAGCCAGTTAGTGCCGTCAGTCTGTTCTGCCCATCAGTGCTGCCCATCAGTGCCGCCTATCAGTTACACCTATCAGTACCCATCAGCGCTGCCTATCAGCGTCCATCAGTGCAGCCTCATCAATGCACATCAGTGAAGGCAAAAAGTTACCTGTTTGCAAAATGTTATAATAGAAACAAAGAAAAGCTTTTTTTTTCAAATTTGTTGATATTACAACCAAAAGAAAGCTCTATTTGTGTGAATAAAAATGATAAAAATTTAATATGGGTACCATGTTCCATGACCGTGCAATTGTCATTCAAAGTGCAACAGTGCTGAAAGCTGAAAATTGGCCTATATATGGCCTATATATTGGGTATAAGTGCCCGGCAGGCAAGTGGTTAAACGTGTTGCACTTGGGAATATATTTTGCAGTGTGTTCACATACAGTCTTTTTGAAGAACTCCCATTTCTGTGTTATGTTCATTGATCCCAATATACCCTCCCAGTCTGTCTTGGAGAGCAGCTCTCAGCCTTGGAAAATTAGCTCTCTTAAACTTGAGAGTTTTTATTTTTCTCGTATGTGCTTGCTGTTTACAGCTAACAATAAATGAAATCATTTTATGGTCACTGCTACCCGTTGTTCTTTTATATGGACATTCGTAATAAGCTCTGCATGGTTTGAGATTACCAGGTCCAGCAGAGCATCATTCCTAGTTGGGGCCCCTATGAACTGTACCATAAAATTGTCCTGTAGTAGGTTTAAAAATTTTTGCCCTTTAACTGTTCCTGCAGTACCATTACTCCAGTCAATTTCCGGATAGTTAAAGTCCCCCGTTATTATCACTGTCCCAGCCCTTTCAGCCCTTTCGATCTGTGCAAGGAGCTGAGTCTTCACCTCCTCATCAACACTGGTAGGCCTATAACAAACTCCAATGATTACCTTTGTAGTACGCTCCCCCATGTGCAGTTCCACCCATAATGCTTCAGCCACATCACACTCTCCGTCAACTAGGTCCTCTTTCACATTCGCTCCCAGATCACTTCTCATATAGAGACAGACACCACCACCTTTCCTATTTACCCTGTTTCTCCAAAAGAGAACATAGCCAGTAATATTAATGGCCCAGTCATGTGAAGAATGAAGACAAGATTCAGTAATACCAATTAAATCATAGTTCTGTTCATGCACCATAGCTTCCAACTCACGTATTTTGCTTGGCAGACTTCTGGCATTGGTGAACAAACACTTTAATTGATTGACACCTTGTGCACACGTATTTTGCAAATTTTTTATTTTCATACAAATTGTACCAATTCCACTGGTTGTTTGTAACATGGGAACCTTCTTATCATCTGCCATATGAACCGACCCCTGTCTGATCTAAGTACCCTGTTATAATCTAATTCTCCCTCCCCTTGATCCTAGTTTAAATACTACTCCAGCCTTCCCATAAACCCTAGCACAGCAGACCCCCTTCCATTTATGTGCAAACCATCTCTAGCATATAGGCTGCACCCCAATGAAAATTTTGCCCAGTGCTCTAGAATTCTTCATCCATGCATTGAGTTCCCCCTGTCTCTCCTGAGTTGTGCATGGCACAGGTAATATTTCAAAGAATATCACCTTGGAAGTCCTTCCCTTCAACTTGCAACCTGGTTCTTTAAATTGATTCTTGAGGAGCTAATGGGATTGATGTGGAGGGTGTATTCTGTCATTGGTTCCAACATGGACCAAGACAGCTGGGTCATTGTCAGCCCTTCCCAGTAATTTATCAACCTGGTCCACCACATGCCGAACCCTGGCACCAGGGAGACAGCAAACCATTCAGTCAATCCTGGTGACAAATTATTATCAGTCCTTCTGATTATAGAATCCTCTACTACCACCAGCTGTCTAGGCCTTCGTGCACTACCCTCACCACCCCTCCCAGATGGTCTGCCCTCCTGGCTGTTAGGGATAGCAGTGACATCCAGGGCTGCCACCCTTGAGCTTGCCACCCCCACATCTTCACCTGACTGATGTGAATGTACAATATATATATGTAAAGCGCTGCGTAAATTGACAGCGCTATATAAGTACCTGAAATAAATAAATAAAAATAAAAGTTGGCTAATCTGTTTGGGTGTACAAACCCAGGGTCAGCCTTCCTTTTCTGTGAGCCCCTACCACTCCCTCTCATTACAGTAACCCATCTTCCTATCTGATAATCCTGATTAGCCCCTACACCCTCCATCAATCCCATTAGCAACCTGTTCAGAGAGCAGAAGACCCCTTTCAAGGTTCTCGGTTCTGCCCAGCGTTGCAACGTGCTCCTCCAGATCTCTAACACAAGTTTCCAGAAGGGCAACCTGCTCACATCTGTCACAGTGGTATCCATCCTGGAGCTGTTGCTTCATTGTTGCATACATGCGGCACACTGAGCACTTTGCAAAACCTTCAACCCTGCTAGCACACATTTTCCCAGTTACAATATTAATTGAAAATATTGGTTGTCACCAGGGGTGGACTGTCAACTCATGGGGCCCCGGGGCAATAGGGGATCATGGGGCCCCTGTGTCCTTGCTCAAACTCAAAAAAACCTATGAAAAAGGTACCAGGGGCATCTCATGGGGCCCCCTACTGACCCCGGGCCGTCGGGCAGTGCCCGAGTTTCCAAATGGTCAGTCCGCCCCTGGTTGTCACTTACAGGGTAGTAGATGCCTGTTATAATCTCCTGTTTCCAACTCCGGTTTTTTAACTCCACTTAGCAATGTCCACTTAGTCAAAGGTCCAGCAAGGAAAATACAGGCAAGCTGAAGAATAAGCAAGCTCAGAGTGAGCTCTACAGCAAGTTATATAGTACCTGTATCACCCATGACCAATTAACCCCTCCCCTTAATTAGCAGACTGAAGGAAGACAATGCAAGGAAGAAAAAAAATGCTATTTAAAAGGTGACAGAAAAAGTGATTTAAAAAAGTAATAGCTTTTAGCAAGACCCAAAGAAGAAAGTAAAACAACTACAAGCACCAGCAATCCCAAGCAGTCAAAAGTAAAACTTTTCACTCTTCACTCAAATTTCCCACTCTTTTAAGCTATCAGCCAGCAAAAAATGCCAGAAATTAAGATCAGTAAAAGCATTTTACGAGACATTAAGGGGACTTAACCATGCCAACTAATAAAGAAAAATGTCCTAATTTGTTTATATATATATATATATATATATATATATATATAGAAGTGAGTACACCCCTCACAGTTTTATACATTTTTTTAATATCTTTTCATGTGATAACACTGAAGAAATGACACTTTGCTGCAATGTAAAGTAGTGAGTGTACAGCTTGTATAACAATGTAAATTTACTGTCCCCTTAAAATAGCTCAACACAGCCATTAATGTCTAAACCGCTTGCAACAAAAGTGAGTACACCCCTAAGTGAAAATGTCCAAATTGGGTCCAAAGTGTCAATATTTTGTGTGGCCACCATTATTTTCCAGCACTGCCTTAAGCCTCTTGTGCATGGAGTTCACCAGAGCTTCACAGGTTGCCACTGGAGTCCTCTTCTACTCCTCAATGACAACATCACGGAGCTGGTGGATGTTAGAGACCTTGCGCTCCTCCACCTTCCATTTGAGGATGCACGACAGATGCTCAATAGGGTTTAGGTCTGGAGACATGTCTGGCCAGTCCATCACCTTTACCCTCAGCTTCTTTAGTAAGCCGGTGGTCGTCTTGGAGGTGTATTTGGGGTCGTTATCATGTTGGAATACTGCCCTGCGGCCCAGTCTCCGAAGGGAGGGGATCATGCTCTGCTTCAGTATGTCACAGTATATGTTGGCATTCATGGTTCCCTTAATGAACTGTAGCTCCCCAGTGCCGGCAGCACTCATGCAGAGCATGACACTCCCACCACCATACTTGACTATACAAAGACACTTGTCTTTGTACTCCTCACGCTTCGCACCATCTGAAAAAAATAAGTTTATCTTGGTCTCATCAGACCACAGGACATGGTTCCAGTAATCCATGTCCTTAGTCTGCTTGTCTTCAACAAGCTGTTTGAGGGCTTTCTCCTGCATCATCTTTAGAAGAGACTTCTTTCTGGGACAACAGCCATGCAGACCAATTTGATGCAGTGTGCGGCATATGGTCTGAGCATTGACAGGCTGACCCCCACCCTTTCAACCTCTGCAGCAATGCTGGCACCACTCATACGTCTATTTCCCAAAGACAACCTCTGGATATGACGCTGGTCACGTGTACTCAACTCCTTTGGTTGACCATGGCAAATCCTGTTCTGAGTGGAACCTGTCCTGTTAAACCACTGTATGGTCTTAACCACCGTGCTGCAGCTCAGTTTCAGGGTCTTGGCAATCTTCTTATAGCCTAGGCTATTTTTATGTAGAGTAACAGGTCTTTTTTTCAGAGAGTTCTTTGCCATGAGATGCCATGTTGAACTTCCAGTGACCAATATGAGAGAGTGAGAGCGATAACACCAAATTTAACACACCTGCTCCCCATTCACACCTGAGACCTTGTAACACTAACATGACACCGGGGAGAGAAAATGGCTACTTGGGCCCAATTTGGACAATTTCACTTAGGGTATATTCACTTTTGTTGCCAGCAGTTTAGACATTAATGGTTGTGTGTTGAGTTATTTTAAGGGGACAACACATTTACTCTGTTATACAAGCTGTACACTCACTACTTTACATTGTAGCAAAGTATCATTTCTTCAGTGTTGTCACAACATGAAAAGATATAATAAAATATTTACAAAAATGTGAGGGGTGGACTCGCTTTGTTCAGATACTGTATGTATATACTGTATATATATATATATATATATATATATATATGTACACACACACACGGAAATATATAATAATAAGCAGATTCCTTATGTTATGCTTCTTTTATTATTGTTTTTTTAACCCAAGAAGGAGATATAGATAATGTTTAGGCTGTATAGACATCCTTGTTTTTCACATTTCATATTATTATGTGATTGAAACTCTTTGCTATGACATGCATTTTTATGCTCTTTTAGTGAAATAAATAACCTTCCTTTGATTTTTCTGAATGGTAATGTTGATTAGAATGTCCCTTTTCTGAATATAAGGTTACTGATCTGCAGCAAAATATGATAAAAAGATTCATTACAGAAAGAAAAATGCAGATGATATTATTAATTTCATACATTTTTTTCCTTGCTAAAGGATGATTTTTCATAGAAACCCACGCTCCATAACAAATGCACAAACAATGTCAAGTCTGTGTGTTGACAATGACTAGACTTGTTAAATCCTTAGACTGTTTAGAATTGTTTAGAACATTGTTGCAAGTCTGAGTGGGTTAATTAAATGGAACACAGTGGGCAGAAAACATCACGTTTCATCTATAATACCCATTTAGGCATTTAACTGCTTGCTTTATAATAATGACAATTTACTGTGGCAGCATAAGAAAGAAATGCACAGTTTAAGTCATTTTAACAGTTTATGAACAGAAATATGGAAGCATTTATATAATGGTCAGTTTATCTGTTTTTTAAATGCTTACAAAAGTGTCTTAAAAATGATGTTAAGAAAGTAGTCCATCCAAAATAGATACTTCTGTTCAAGGCAGAAATCAATGGGTTATCTTTATTAACAGTTCTCTGACCTTATGGGGATCTAAACAGCAGGAACGTTCTCCAGAATTCTAGACTTGGCTTTCTACTATAGCCATAATTCTGCCAAGCAAAGGAAAAAAGTGAGATCTATTTTAGCAGTTGGGTTAGGCACGAAGCTTTTATCGCCAGAGTCCCTGGGAGGTGGAAGAAGGCAGTGGGGGATTCTACCTCTTTCTATAATTTATATACCGTAATAAGACCTGGGCCAGAAATAGTAATAATGGTTAATGGGTAATTGGTCAACACCTTTACTCACTCTATATATATATATATATATATATATATATATATATATATATATATATGAAGAATTTTTCATACTTTGCTGGCAGGGGCAATTCATTGTCTCTGGACCATGTACTAGCTTGGGGGTAGGGGAGTTCAAGCTATTTTAGCTTCATTGCATGTGATATCATTGTGCTACATGTGCCCCGGAATTTGAAGAGTGACTACTGCTGGTAAAAAATAGAAAACTCAAGACATTTTTTAAAAATTAACCTTGTAAGAAGCCTAGCATACTTATTAATTATTATACAGGAATTATATAGCGCCAACTAGGGGCGGACTGACAACTCATGGGGCCCCCGAGCAATAGGGGATCATGGGGCCCCTGTGTCCTTGCCCACACTCAAAAAAAGCCTATAAAAAGGTACCAGGGGCATTTCATGGGGCCCCCTACTGACCCTGGGCCCTCGGGCAGTGCCCAAGGTCTTGAATGGTCAGTCCGCCCCTGGAGCCAACAGTTTGCACAGAGCTTTACAACATAAATTTAAATAGCAATAGAAATGCTATACCTCATTTCCTCATACTTTCAACTAAGATTTTGCCACAGTCTGCCAAACTTCATTCCGGTGGTAAAATCAACAAAAATGGTGGCTGCTTACATCATCACTCTGTGACCAGCCAGGCTTCTGTGGAGGTAGGAGTACACAGAAAGTACTCTCCTTTGCTCTACCAGTTCCAGCAATCATTGCACTGTGTATTGTAAAGGTTGTTTAAATAGCAAGAAAACTGCTATGTACTGTATATGCAAACCGATAATCTGGCCATACACATGGCTGTTTTAAAGAGTGATCAAATTTCTTATTCCATTCAAATAAATTCAAATCAACTGAGACATGAAATGCTGGTTTTGATCAACTTAAAGACATGGTATTAAAATTTCTTTGATTGAGTCTATTGGAAAAATCTGATTACTTTTAACGACTTGCTAACTGCACTATAGCCGAATGACACAGTTATCCAGTTCTGGGAGGGCGTCATATCACGTCCTCCCAGAACATGATCTTTATGCGCTGTGTCCTTCGGAGGTAAAAGGCCAATTATAGTGGCCTTTTACCATGTAATCAGCTGTGTCCAATGACACAGCAGATCATGTAGTAAATAGAGTTGCCAGTTATCGGCAGCACTTTCCACACGCTGTCACAGCGTGAGGAAATTACTGCCCAGCAGCTGTCACAGAGCAGATCGGCACTGATCATCAGGGCACTGATGATCAGTGCCCTGCAGGGCCGCCAAGCAGTGCCACCCATCAGTGCCCCACATCAATGCCATCCATTGGTGCTGCCCAGCAGTTGCGTCCATCAGTGCCCAGTAGTACTGCCCAGCAGTGCCACCCATTAGTGCCTATCAGTGCAAAGCAGTGTGCTTACAGTGAAGCACACAGCACACAGTTAACATTTGATCGCCCCACATGTTAACCCCTTCCTGCCCAGTGCCATTAGTACACTGTCAGTGCTTTTTATTAGCACTGATCACTGTATTGGTGTCACTGGAGATGTTAGTGACACCAAGTCAGTTCCTTCCAGTGTCAGAATGCCCGCTACAGTCCCGCTATAAGTCGCTGATCGACGCAATTACTAGTAAAAATAAAAGATTTAAAACAAAATCCCAGTATATATACCGTCATTTGTAAACGCTATAACTTTCACGTAAACCAATTAAATTACATTTATTGGGATTTTTTTTTTAGTAATTAATTGGAAAAGAGGACGTAAATTTAGTTTGGGTGCAGCGTTGCATGACCGCACAATTGTCAGTTAAATTAATGCAGCACCGTAATGCAAAAAATGGTCTGGTCAGGAAGGGGGGCAAATCCTCTGGAAGGCAAGTGGGTAAATACAACCAAAAGAAAGCTCTATGTGTGTGAAAACTGAAAGCTGAAAATTGGCCTGGGCATGAAGGGAGTTTAAGTGCCCAATAGGCAAGTGGTTAAAGGCATTGATGAAGGGTTTTTTTCTTTTCTATTATCAGTTCAATCCTTATATACAGTGTATTAACGCTAAATACAAATCCCAAATCACCGGTCATAAGATGTGCAATAATAAATCTAAAAATTCAAACAATATCATATACCTAAAAAGTGAATATACATAAGAAAACCACCTGTAAATAATTCATATATACTGTATGTACTGTATATACACTTGAAAATGAGCTACGATGAAAACTTCCCATAAGCATAAATGATGCTGCTGCTTAAAGATGAATGCATATGTCACATTCCCCTAAATTAGAGTATCCAAACAATTAGCAGCGTAAATATGTCCATAATGGACACAGTGCTGAAATTATACCACTAAATAAATAAATAAGTGCAAAAAAATATAGAAAAGTGTGCAATGTCCATAAAAATCCACCTTTAATAGTGTTAAAGGTCCATCAAACACCAAGTGGTGATATACATTGTCAGTGTGTGTAAGACAGCAAACAGGCTCTGTTCCACAACACCTCATGCTCCAAGCAGACCTCCCTCTATTCACTGACACTCATCGGAATAAGTGGATTATCTAAATACTGATAAGCAACCACACTTGTAATAAATGCTTCTCCTTCTTAAAGCGCTGTCCACGTCTGTTATACTAGCCAGTGATCATGAACCCATACATTGGTGGGGAATATAATCAATTCTGCTCAAAAAGCCCTCAGAGTCTGCAGAGTGTTAATTAAACCCAGCTGGGGGATCGTATCACACACCTATGCAGAGCAACTGACTTCTGGCCACACCCACCACAGATATATGTATGCTGACCACACCCACTACAGAGTACATTAAAGTGTTATTAAACCCACAACAGTAAAATTTGTTTGTAAATGCAGTAAAGCATGCTTGTTATACTCACTGTGGAACCTAAGGGGTTAATCCTCTGCTGTGTGTAAAAACGCTGTTTGATCCTGTCTTTTCTGATCCTCCCCTTCTTCCAGTGTCTCCCTCTTATCTCCTTATAAGACATATTGTGTGGAGTCACTCTCCACATGCTCAGTCTGGTGTGTATTACTAGAGAGTTTATTTTTTCTTGGGAGAGTGCATGTCATCAGCACAGGGCCAATCAGCGCTGTCCAGACAGAGGTCAGGGGTTCTGTATCCTACTAGAGCAAAATGAAAACTCATCCTACAAGCTTTACCCAGTGCTTGGCTGGACACTGATAGAAGTCACAAGACTGCTCTAACTGCTGATGAGAAAAGGTGTATAGCAGTTTATATTTACTAAAATAACTGCATTTCAATGTTCTGTGTACTGTGGGAGACCAGATATAGTGAGTGCAGGGTCCTGAGTTTAGTAACACTTTAAAGTATTAAAGCTGTCGATTTATTTCCTGGTTTCATCTTTCAGTCAATCAAATTTTGGTGCTGTGATCAAACTTGTGGGTGTAGTTTTTAGCAATTGCTTTGCCTAAATTTTGGAAGCCTGGTGGAAGGACATTTATTCACATTGACTCAAAATGACCAGCATTAGACTGAGGAGTAGTGAAATCAAATCATGATCTGCAGCACTACCTAGGACTAATAGGCAATGCTACTTACACACCACAGCATATATGTAGCAAGCAAATATTGCTGTCCCCATAGGCAAACTGCTTAGCAACTTGCTTTTTAAACATAGCAACTTGATTTTAAAGCCTTAGTAAACAAAAATCCAACTATATGTTACATTTATTCACATTTGCTTATGTCATAAAAAATATACATTCCTTTCAACATAATAATGTGTATGATGCTTAATATCATTATTATATTTCTAACAAAAGTGCTGTTTTATAAAGAAATTATATGTGTCATAATATGATACGATTACAGTATTATGTAATTCTTGGAAAAGTAGAATTTAAATATTACATATATATATATATATATATATATATATGTGTGTACTACACGCAGTAGTAAGTGGCAAGTGTGTCCTATTACTGATAGGTGGTGCACATGTCGTGGGCCAGTCCAGAGACTGTTAATCAAGATGGCAGACAACAGTGTTAGTGCATGCATGGAACAGTGTGTGATGATGAAGTTTCTTGTGAACAAAGCCGTAAAACCCATGGCTATCTACAGAAGACTTCAAGCACAGTACGGTGATGAGACGCTCAGCTGCAGTAACATATTTCAATGTTGTAAACATTTCAAAGATGGCCATCCGTTCATCAATGACGATCCCGGCCATGGTGTTTCCCAGCCCACAGCAGTCATTACTGTGAAAATTCAGCATGTGGAACGCCCAATCCTAGCTAATCAACGTATAACCTGTCATGAAATTGCTCAAGAGACACATCTTTCTGTGGGAATGGTGAACACGATGAAGAAGTGAAGCAGGCTGTCCTAGGATGGTTCAGCCGTACTAACAAATCTTTTTAAGCCAAAGCTTTCCAGGCATTAGTTAAATGCTGGGATATGAATATAAATGTAGGGGGGTGGGGTATGTTGAAAAATAAATACAGTTTTCACTCCTTGAAATTTGTTCTTATATTATATAAACTCAAAAGTCTCTGTTTGACTTGACCACCCCTCATAACTTAAAATTGATGTAGATCAGGACTTTCTGCTTCAAAACAATGCAAAGCAGAGTTCTAAAATTGGCTGTAGTTAGAACTACCTGCATTTGTCACCCATGTATGTAATGTTACTGAAATAGACGTACATGCTTGCCTGACTTAGATGCAGCAAGTTCTAAAGAGAACTACGGCCAGACATACATGCTTTATTGAATTCCACTGTCTGTTTGCAGAACTCCTCCAGCTATCTTATGCCTTGCTTATGTGATTGGCAACTGCTTTTTCTAGAACACTGCACTGAGTTGCAAGTTGAGTTACAACAACCCAGGGACAGACTGACCATTTGGAAACTCGGGCACTGCCTGAGGGCCCGGGGTCAGTAAAGGGGCCACATAGGATGCCCCTGGTACCTTTTTCATAGGCTTTTTTGAGTTTGGGCAAGGACTAAGGGGCACCATGATCCCCTATTGCCCTGGGGCCCCATGAGTTGTCAGTCCACCCCTGCAACAACCCTTTGCAATAGTTGTCACTTTTTTTGTGAGATAAGTTGGCTTATCTTACGGACAGATTTCTCCATTTGTGCTAAACAATGTAGATGGAGGAATGTCCCCTGCTGACTTTTGTATTCAGACAACTGCCACCTGTGGTTGTCTGAATACCCAAGAAGTGAATGCACCGGATAGGATGCAGTTACTGTTTGGACCAGTTTTCTCTCCAGCTTCTTTGATTTTTAATCAAAGATTGTTGAGTCTGCTGTTGCTGACTGATCCAACCATAGCTCAAACTGCAGATGATTCAGCAAGAATATCCAAAAATCCAAGCCTTGTGTGACCTTATATGTATCTAAGGCTTATCCTTGCCTAAAGGGATGTCGATTTTCCAGCTTTTCTAGTTAGAAATATGAGACTGTTTGGGTGATTATTATGAAGGCTGCCCATCCAATTCAGAAATCAGTTTGAAAAAGGACATGCTAAAGCAAAGCGCAATTTCTTTAAAAGAGAAAAATGTATAAATATGTCAATTATGTAAACAATCCGTATACTATATTTAGTTTATCTGGACAGGATTGTTTTCTTAATGGTAGTTAAGAGTGGTTTAAACAACAACAACCTTCAGTTCACTTGTTCTAAGAGATCTGATCTTGACTTTTCCCACTTTATTTGTTTATGTCATATTTTCTTATACAAATTTGTCATCTCTATGTTGGGTATTTTTAGATTTTTAAGTAAGTTGTTAGGCTCCATGCATACTGGGTGTTTTGATAACGCTGGTAATGTTAGCTGTGTAAAGTCACATTAAAAACTTGAGGTTTTCAGCTTTTTTTAGCGTTTTTGCACTTTTCTTTAGGGGCGTTTTGCCATGTTTAGCAGCTTTTTCCTGCGTGTTTTAGCATTTTTTTACGAAAAGAAATTTTTTGGGGGGGTCAAAACATCCAGAAACATCAGTTGCGGTAGTTTGCCATGTTTTACCGTGTTTTGCCACATTTTTCATCATTAGAGCGTTTTTACAGCAAAAAAACTCCTCTAGAAACCCACTAGTCCTGAGTTTTTTTCCAGCCAAAAAATGCCCCTGGCAAAAAACGTTGATTACAGTCTGTGGGTGCATGGACACATAGGATAACATGCTGGGGGGTTTACTAGCTGTATAAAAAAAAGTCAAAAGCCATAAACAGCAGCTGTAAAAATGTCCAGTGTGCATGAGGACTTAATCACACTGAAAAAGGCTCTTTGCATGTTGTGACCTTGTGAAAAGCTATATCAATATGTTGCATAGTACATTTTGCAAGGTGGTGCTTTAAATAAAAGGGAATAGAACACAGTTGCTACTTACATTACAATGTTAAAGGTAGCAGCCAAAAGCTAAATTTTACAAGGAAGTTTTAGCTGACCACAATAAGTGCAAGAAAATGACGAAGGGAATCTAACTAACATCTAGCATGTTATTTAGTAGCAAAATGTCTATATGCTTAACACATTTATTTTTATTGTAGCTCTCCTGCATTTGTACTATTAATGCTATTAATGTTACTAGCAATGCATACATAGATCGGTTATTTGCCTGATTTCACAACTTTAGAAGACATACAATATATTAAAAAAAAAAGGTGTAAGCAGATTTCTTATACAGTGATAACATTATTGGCTGTTCTTTTCCTGATACATAGGAGGTTACTTGTTTAACATTGCAAATGCTAATGAAATTATTCTAGTTACCTTTTAATTTCCGTACAGCAAATCAATGGATTAAATGAAGAAGAGCTGGTTAAATCAATGCAATGGTCTTGAGTGAGTGACCATTGGTCTAAAAGGGGTTGTTTATTTATTTGACTATCATTAATAAAAGTGCACAAACCATAGAGATGTTCTGGTTAGCACTGTAAAAAGTACTTAAAGCCCCTGTTTGATTTGTATAAGCAAGTCAGGTTCTATACTTTGGCTGCTACAGAGTACTTGGTGTTTACATGCTGCTCTTAAAAAAATTTGGGCATCACACAACTATTTTTAATATTTATTGCTCTATTTAATTTGATTAGCTTATAAAATATAAAATATTATATTTTATGCCATGTATGAATCAAAACATATCTGAATTGTGCATTGTTTACTGCAATAACCACCAGGAACACTAATAAATGTAAAAATGATGCATACTGTATATAGTATAGTTATATCTGTACCTTTTGGCTGAACCAGTCTTAGTTGTTAAAGCAATGTTAGCATACAAACCTCAAAATGACCTAACTGCATTCTACACCTTACTGTCAGTGATATGTGCACATCTATGCCATTTTTAAATACTCACTATATGGTAAACAATTGCAAAATGTAGAATTATACACGAGGGTTTGATTTACTAAACGCAAATAGGCTGTTTACTTTGTGGCCGTTTGCAAGAAAGTTATTCCCAGAAATTGGAGAATGTGCTGTAAGTTGATTTTGCAAAGAATACCCAGTCAAATTCAAGGACACAAAACAGCATTTTTGCTTGCAAACAACATCATTGGATGATGGAAGTCAGCAGAGCTTCATGGCATCCATTAAGCTCTATGGAAAATTCCTCTACAAAGTGACATTTTCCTTGCAAAAAGCAGACAAAACAAAATTTATTTTTCATCATTAATACTAGCTAGCCATCAAAAAAAACCCAATGTCTAACAATTTGTATTACAAACAGATGCTTTGTACAACATTTGCAAAATACAGTGTATATACATATATATATATATATATATATATATATATATATATATAGATGCAAGCTGCAGCTGCACTGACTCATCAAAGCTTCTCTGTTCAGTGAATTCCTAACTCTAATCTGTGGAAGCCTCCATATATATAGCAATGGATAAATTAAGGGCAGGTATGATCCATACCTCAGAAGCAGTGGTGTCCCGAGGCAAGTGTGGGGAGTGCAGCCCACACCAGGTGACACCGACCGTTGTAAAGCAAGCCGATGATCCCCGCAGGATGGATCCGATCCATCCTGCTGGGATCGTTGGCTTTCTTTCCAACTTACCTTTTCTTGGAGCGGGTCCGGTGTCACCCCGTATAAGTTGCATGCTGGCGATCCCTGCATCCTGCGGGGATCATCGGCATGCAACATATACAGGGTGACACCGGACCCGCTCCAAGAAAAGGTAAGTTGGAAAGAAAGCCGACGATCCCCGCAGGATGGATCAGATTTGTGGATTGAGCATAATGGAGCATAATGGATCGGAGTCCAATTCATTATGCTCAATCTGCAGATCCGATCCATTCTGCGGGGATCATCGGAGGGGGTGTCACCAAGTGTTACCACACCGGGTGACACCAACCCTAGGGACGCCTCTGCCCAGATGCCCAGCAGGGCACAATGACAGCTGGAAGCGTCCAATGTTTACCTGTGCCAATTCACGAAGATAAACAAAAATGGCAACCACCCCAGTTCATGGCAGCCCATTTCTCCTTAACCATTTATTTACCAAGTTATGTTTCTAACTGTCATGGTGAAATCAAGCTTATAGCTGCTGCTGCAACTGTGAGATTGATACCAGCTTTAAGAGCTGGCAAAGGGCTATTCAATAAAAGTGATTAGACCACCCAAACACTTCTATGAGGCTCTCAAAGCGGTGCCCCCCTCACCATAGGAGCCAGCGCCATCCACAGTGTTTCCCAATCTCTCCCATTCCAGTGAGGAGCCCAGGACCATAGCAACTGCCTCCCCAGTAAAAGCAGGAGGAACATCCATTCCCCGATCCCTCCTGTGACTAATGACGCACAATACGTCACTTCTGGGGTCACAGCTATCATTTCTTATCTAGTGTAGGCAAGGATGCAGCTACTAAAATATGATCTGTATTTGAATAGTGCATTGGAGGGCAGGGGAGACATTGGGGTTCTCATAGAAACCCAGTGTCTCCATAGAAAGGACCTGCCACCCATGCTGTTGCATAGGGGGCTTTTACCCCACTTGTGATAGCAATAAAGTAAAAAAAAAAATTATAAGATAAAAAAAAATTAACACATCCCCATCACCCCCACACACACACCATATTAAAAGCACAGTATGGGCTGAGCACATATATGTAAACACCAAATGTGCCACATGTGAGGTATTGCCACAAATGTCAAAATGAGAGCAATAATTCTAGGGCCATAGTTCACAACTAACTCTTAACTCTGTAATGACCTGTAAATGTTTTTAAAGCATCATGTATGGAGAATTCTGGGACCATCGTTTCTCGCAACTCTGCTGACATGTGCAACTTTAAGATCTGACATGTTTGGTATCTGTTTACTCAACACAAGCCCATTTTTTATATTTTACCAAAAACTGGGTATAATATTGTTTTGTTTGTAATAAAACAATATTATACCCAGTTTATGTTTGATAAATAACTGCTCAAATATTGTGCAGCATTAAGAATTGCCACCATTTTATTTTCCAGGGTCTCTGCTTTCAGAAAACACATGTTTTGTGGCGTTTACAGTCATTTCTAGCAAGAAATACCTATTTTAATATGTGTGCAAAAAATTAAAAACTTGCCTCAGTAGACAAGTAGTTAAATCTAAGGCACTTGAAACATGAACAGCCTGCTTAGATTTAGTAAATCAATCCTGTGGTTTCAAGTTATTTTATAGTCAAACATTTCTAAAAATAAGTATTGTATTTCAGCTGTATTACCGTATCTGAATAACATCAACAAAGTTTCTTACTAATAATTATTCTTTCTTACTATTTTTTTTATCATTTTGTTCAGTTAGACAATGAACAAATTAGACAATATGCAATATAGGTCAGAACGATATGAGCATGTTGAGAGCAAAATTAGTGATTAATGATGTGTCCAGACCATCCTTTTTAATTAATTTCAAAACACAGTGTGTGCACCATAGCTCCTAAGTATCCACATTTAAACTGAGATAAAAATATTGTGCCTGTATTTAAAGCATGTAATACCTGACAACATTACATTTTTTATGACTGAGGTAAGCAGAGATGAGTAGTTAAGCAGTCTCTCCGACTAGGTAAAAAGGTGAAATTTTCCTTGAAAGAATAAAAACACTTGTTAGTCAGGTTCAAGATAAAATGTCTTTGAAAGGAACAAAAAGCCTTTTCATGTAGCCAGTGCTTGAAGATCAGTTATTTTTAGGTAAAATCTTTATGTGGTCATCAGTGTAGTCACCACAAATCATTATGGATGTCACTATGAATTCTGAATAAATGTGAAGGAACAATAGAAACTTTTTAGTAAAATAAGTTATATATAGCTATTTCAATAAAAAAAAATGTTGAACTGTAAAAGAAATTAAAGGGACTCACAAGCACACTATCAGATTTACCACACATCCACATCTAAAATGCAGGCACATATGTTTAGAACTCTGCAAAAGTATTGTGTGATCCCGCCCTGTGCAAAATCATTGACCGGGGCATGCTGGGTCAATGATATCACACACGGGTGGGGTCACACACATCATGCCACTGGGTGGCCCCGCCCCTTACATATCTAAGAACAGTCAAGCCAGTTGAGCAGTCAGATGGCCAGGAGCCAGCGTCGGAAGTGGTACCTTCTTTCTTTCTCTTTTCGGGTGGCGGCAGCAGCAGCAGCAGGCATCGTGATTGACATTGGATCTACTTTGGGGACATTCTTTTATTTTCCTTCTTTTAATAAAGGACTTGTCAAAGCCTGTCTCCTGTCTTTTTTCACACTACAGTTTTTTTTTGTGAATAGGTAGTGGTACCATGTAGCCCATACTCATTCACATGGGGGGCAGGATCTGGGGGCCCCATTGCTAAAGGGGGCTTCCAGATTCTGATAAGCCCCCCACCCACAGACCCCCACAATCACAGCCCAGGGTTGTGGGGAAGAGGCACTTGTCCCCATCAACATGGGGACCAGGAGCTTTGGGGGCCCCCCTGCCCCAAACCACCCCCCCATATTGAGGGCAGGTGGCCTGGTATGGTTCAGGAGGGGGGACCCCACACTGTTTTTTTATTATTTTTTAATTGCCAACAATTTTTTTCTTACATTCAGTTGTCAGTGGGGAACCCCTCTAACAGCTGATGACTCATAGCTGCCCATGACAGTACTGACAGATACAGTACATACTGCATGTCTGGACCACTACTTAGTTACCGCATGCGTTTAATTATTTATTTCCTTTTGGGAATTGACTTTAGGGTCTTTTTATGTGGTATTTACTGTGTGTTTTTTCTATTTTTGGTAAATACCGCATACTAGCAATAGTGAATTGACATTTTCAGTATCGCATGCGATATGTGGTCATGTGACTGACTTAACTCATGCGATAAGCTTTAGTGATTTGTGCCCACTGACCCGTAACTGTGATGGAAGACCTCACTTGCCAAAAGAAAGGCACAACAGCAGAAAAAAGTGAGCTAGTGAGCTTTGACACTGTTGTTAGAAAGCATAGAGTTTTATGGGAGCCAGTGGGGCTTTTCCAGAGTAATAAATACATGCACAGATTCCTCTTGGTGCCTGTAGGTTACTCATGCTCAGGCAAACTTTATTTTATTGACAGGTATAACGTAAAAGCTACAGTATCTTTAACATCCTAATGACACTATACTGTTTGCATATTTGATTCAAGGCAGTGCTATTATACAGACTGATCAGTGCCTTCATCTTAACTAGAACACTTGTATTATTTAAGCCACTGATTACATGTATTTACATGTGTCCTAAATGTAATCTTGTGCTGATATGTGAAATTAAAGTACTAATAATACACAAATCAGAATATCACAAGCAAGTATTACCATTATGAGATTATTGGGTTGATTTACTAAAGGCAAATAAACTATGCACTTTGCAAGTGCAGTTGCACTCTGCAAGAGTATTTATTCCAGGGCTTGGTATATGAGGTGAAACTTTACTTTACAAAGAATACCCAATCACATACAAGGAAGAAAACTGCATTTTTGTTTGCACAAAATTGGATGATGGAAGTCAGCAGAGCTTCCCCTCATTTACTAAGCTCTGGAGCAAAAACCTTTGCAGAGTGCAACTGCACTATGCCTTTAGTAAATCAACCCCTATAAAACATGTTAAAAATGAATTGCATAAGAAATGCATATATAAGATTATTTAGTAGAACTATAAAAACAATTCACAAAGCCCCCGTGCAAAAACCTGAACTGCCCTGTCCAGCCCTTAGGCTTCTAATCATTCATAAACTGGGATACAACATAAATAAGCCTACTAGCCTACAGCAGCTGGCAGAATTAATAAAGGGATGTGAAATAAAGATAAAAGTTTTATTTATTATGCACAGAATGTTATATGGAAGCACAACTAGTACATAAAAGGGAGCAGCAGTTATACTTGAGCCTCTTTATTTCACAGGAATGGATACTACTGCAGCCAAATGGGTATTTGCACATGAAGTTGTCTTTAATGATCACTAGACGTTCCATGCTGAAACCTTTAGGGGCATATTTAATAGGAAAAAAAACTGTAGTGCAGAGAGCATTAACCCACAGTAACCAAAGAGATAACTGAAATATGTATTGACTTTCCTTTCTCAATATGACTAATAGTGCTATGATTTCTTTGTTGTACAAAAAAAATCCAGATAGATCAATAGTTAATTTTAAGATTTTAAGTGAGAGTAACAATATTAAAGCAAATGGAAGTGGATTGCATACCAATTTGGCATAACACCACACTATATTGCCAATATTATTGGGACACCCCTCCAAATCATTGGATTCAGGTGTTCCAATCACCTCCATGGCCACAGGTATATAAAATCAAGTACCTAGGCATGCAGACTGCTTCTACAAACATGAAAGAATGGGTCGCTTTCAGGAGCTCAGTGAATTCAAGCGTTGTACCGTGATAGGTTGCTACCTGTGCAATAAGTACATTTGTGAAATCTCCTTGCTGCTAAATATTTCAACTGTTAGTGGTATTATAACAAAGTAGAAGCAATTGGGAACAACAACAACTCAGCCATGAAGTGGTAGGCCACGTAAAAGGACAGAGCAGGATCAGAGCATACTGAAGCGCACAGTGTGCAGAAGTCGCCAACTGTCTGCAGAGTTAATAGCTAAAGACCTCCAAAGTTCATGTGGCCTTCAGATTAGCACAGCAACAGTGCATGGAGAGCTTCATGGAATCGGTTTTCATTACCGAGCCGCTACATTCAAGCCTTACATCACCAAGTGCATTTCAAAGCACTGGATGCAGTGGTGTAAAGCACGCCACCACGGGACTCTAGAGCAATGGAGACATGTTCTCTGGAGTGACAAATCATGCTTCTCTGTCTGGCAATTCGATGAACGTGTCTGGGTTTAGCAGTTTCCAGGAGAACATTACTTGCCTGACTGCATTATGCCAAGTGTAAAGTTTGGTGGAGGGGGGATTATGGTGTGAGGTTGTTTTTCATGGGATAGGCTTGGCCCCTTAGTTCCAGTGAAAGGAACTCTTAAGGCATCACCATACCAAGACATTTTGGACAATGTCTTGCTCCCAACTTTGTGGGAACAGTTTGGGGATGGCCACTTCCTGTTCTAAAATGACTTTGCACCAGTGCACAAAGCAAGGTCCATAAAGACATGAATAATCGAGTTTGGGGTGAAGGAACTTGACTGGCCTGCACAGAGTCCTGACCACAACCCAATAGAACACCTTTGGGATGAATTAGAGCAGAGACTGTGAGCCAGGCCTTCTTGTACAACATCAGTGCCTAACCTCACAAATGCTTCTGGAAAAATGATCAAACATTCCCATAGACACACTCCTAAACCTTGTGGACAGCCTTCCCAGAAGAACTGAAGCTCTTATAGCTGCAAAGGGTGGGCCAATTCAATGTTGAACCCTACAGATTAAGACTGGGGTGCCATTAAAGTTCATGTACATGTAAAGGCAGGCGTCCCAATGCTTTTGGCAATATACTATATATTTGAACAATTAACTAAGAAACATAATAAATTATATCAACTCTTAAAGTGAAATTCTGGCCACCCTAATCCTGTCACGTGATTCGGCTCCCCTGTGTCAGCCAATGTAGCTGCAGAGGGGAGGAGGAAGTGCTGAAAATGGATGGACCATTGAAGGCTATGAGTGATGTCACCTCTCCAGACCTTACTAACCATTGTCAGAGCAGTTTCTCCTCTCCACACAGCCACTGCTGTCTGACACAGAGGAGAACATGTTTTCAGAATGGAATAGCCTGAAAATAGGTGTGTTTTTACATCTTTCTTACACATGTTAGCATAGGTGTCGGGGGGGGAAGGGGGGGGGACACTTTTAGTATAGCATAGTCTATCCAGAGTTATTACAATCATCTTACCTTACTGGACATAGCAAATAGTAAATGTATACTATATATAATATCTGAACTACATACATTCCCCATGTTGCAGGCTAAACACCTGGGCTATTCAGTAGGAGATCCAGGGAATAAGCCTGAATGCTACAGCCCAGAAACATAACTTTCCTAACCTATAATATTCCATTAAATACATAAAGAGGCCCACAGAGTTCCTCTTAATCAAGACCTGGATATGATTCAGTAAAGTAAAGTGCAAGCTACAAGAATTCAGACTCTAGAAAAAATAATTACAATACAGTATATCATAACCGTATACAACATTGGTATTTGCAAGTACAGTAATAGAGCTGAAAGTTACCTAAAAGCCTTTGTCCTACATATTAATTTTTCAAGCATGATTATGTGTAAAAGTTTCAAACTTTAAAACTTAGTATGATCTGTATTTAAACTTTGTTGAAAAGAAAAACGGGTCCCTTTCACATGGGCAGGGTCCACCTGTCAGTTTTCAGGTGGACCTGAGCGAATGGTCCATGTATCTCAGTGGACTAGTGGGTGTAAACGGGCTTGTGTCCGTTTACACCCACTTACCTCCAACCCGATTTGGTTCATTAAAAAAAAATGGAAGGGGTCCTGTCCCCCTCCATCTAGGAAGACCTAATTGGAGGACAGGCGGGTGTAAATGCACAGCCAGTCTGTTTACACCCAGCTGCCCATAGAGCAGAGCGGGCTCTATGTCCACTCTATATAAACTGAGCAGACACGGACCTGTCATACACTTGCTCTGCTCTACTCTGCTCAGCAGGGCATCAGCGGACAGATCCCCTGCTGAGCAAATTGGATTCTGCCCCATGTAAAAGAGGCAGAATTGATAAATGGGTATCAGAACATAATAAAATATATCGAAAGTCACTGGGAACAACCCAGGGATGGAGACCAGATGGATCTGTGAAGGTAAAAATGTGTGTATACCCTGTTGCATGACATGATCCATCACTTCATCAAGAGGCAAAATGCCCCTTAGAAGAATGAGCTTAAAATTACAAGACCTCTAATATGGAATTGCCTACTCTTGGATAGGCTGTGCAGTGAGAATTTCAATGTGCTTTATTTGTGGTCTGTACTATGATTTATTTAGGAGCATAGGAGATACAAGATTTGTGATAAAAGATCTTTCCCTTTAAATAAATAGTAATGATCAGATTGGATACACCATAATACTGTGTGTGTATATATATTTATATATATATAAATAAAAGTGTGTGTGTATATAGTACATAAAGAAAAAATAATAGCAGTAATATCAGATGAAGAAACAGAAAAAAGAATTCTCTGTAATATTCATATTTTATGTGCAAATTATATTTGCATTCTGAATTGTGCATATTTGTGTGCTCAAGTTTTCTAAATTAAAAGTTTTCGCTGTTGGTTTTAGGGAAATTAAACATTGGCATTAATAAAATGTAGTATAACGCTTGTTAAATCTTAAGTGCTCTGGGGAATTGCTCTCCTTCAATTCTTTATTATAGCACACTAAACTTACTGAACTAGTTACAATATTTTCTCTTTAACATTAAATATTAATCAAAGATGTTCAGTTCATTCAGATGCTTGCACACATGTCTAACTGTTTGTTCATCATATTTAGTCAACAGCTGCATAATAGACTGCAGAAAAGCTTCAAGCAAGGCAGAGTCTATGAATATTAGATTGACATTAGACCATAGATCAGAAGGTCTAAAATGCCAATGCTCCTTATTCAGCATACTGTACAAAAGCCCATTAAGATGAGATGCAAAAAAGGAAATTAACATAACCTCCACAGTATCTAATTTTTTTTTTTTACGTGTCTGAACTTTAAAAATATAAAACTTCATGTTATATCAAATTTAAATGTCAGTACAGTAAACCGTAATAATTTAAAATGTTATTTCCTAAAAGGGAAGTGCAGGCATTTAACGACAAAAAAAAACATTCTTACCTAGATGTCCCCTGATGGCTCTACAGTGAGCACTGAGCAAAGACCTCTGATATCTCAGTTCTGCTGTGAGCACAGAACAGTGACTGTCAGTCGCCAATCTGTGCCCTGCCCTTCCCTCACTGGAGCACCGAACTTTGGAGGGGGTGGGAGCAGTTGGCTAAAGCTCTCAGAGTTTGCAGGCATCGGGGAGGATCCCTACATTATTGTCGGGATCCCTGCAACGCCTGGATTAGTTCTGGGACAGCAGCTGACAGTGAACTTTAGCCATCTGTTGGCTAAACCTGGGTCACAGGAGTGCAGAACGAATGGAACATGATCTGCATTCCATCAGCTTCATTGAAGGATATGTGATACATCAGGGGTATTTTAGACCCCTGGTTTCTCATTTAAAGAGAACTTCTCACCAAAAATACATCACTTAGTAAAAACGTTTAAAAAGTATAAAAAATTTAAGTTCCAGGTGCACACAATGTTAAAAGTGTGTTTTGTTTTTTTTTAGTCACACTTATCCAGGTGGATGCAGCATCGGTCCTTCGCCAGGGTTAAGGGTGAGAACGGAGCGATTAGATTCTGCTGATCGCTTAGTTCTATTCGCTGCTTGGAGCAGAGAGCGGTGACTGTCAGTCATCTCTTTCTGCTCTGTCCCCCCCAGCACTAACCAGAGCATTGGGCTGTGGAAGGGCAGGAGTGGCTGCCTTAGGCTCTTGCTGAAAGGCTGCGCCAGGTGGGGGTCCAGGCTCCTGGGTGGTTCCTGACCATATGGTTGTGATACTTCCCCAGCCTGGATTGGCTTTGTGATGTCAGCTGATAGCGGGCTTTGAAAACAGGTCACAAGAGTGCAGAACAAAAGTATAGCTAAATGAGCTTTGGCTGTACTTCTCCTTTAAGGCCTGACATATTGGATATCTACTTGGAACAGCCTCATTTTTTTATATTTTACCAAAAAATTCAGATCATTTTATTCTGTTTGTCTTAAAATTAACTTTAGTGTATTTTTTGCTGAAATTTTGTATTTCCTAAATAACTATCACTACTTTTTCTCTATAGTTTAATCATACAAAACATAAAAATAGGAACTATCACTATTTATTTTCTATGGTGTCCACTTTTAGAAAATATATAATGTTTGAGGGGTTTATGTAATCTACAGGCTCCAAATAATTTTTAAACATGTAAACAAAAAATGCAGACTTTTTCAGTTCTTCTTTAGCCTCCATGTACTGTTTGAAAAACTAACAGTTTTCCTTTCATCAAATATTCTTTTTATGGTGTGTGTATGTGCCATGTCAGGTTCAATATTAGAAATTAATTTATATGCCCTGGGGATACTCTTCTTCTTTAGCATTTAATATCAGGGTTGGTCTGCACAAAGAAAAACGTAACTACTACAAATCTTTTTAGAGCCTTTTCCTATGTATGTTCCTGTATGAACTGTGCTTTAAAACTTAACTGAAAGGACAGACATAGATATTAAATCCAGTAGATGTGATACTAACATACTGAACAGCCACCACATTTCCATTATAACAGTGGTGTGTCTAAATATGACTGTGTAGTCCAAAGAACACCAGTGTATGACCAGGCCGTCCAGTACACTCCATAATTTAACAGACTCAT
Source organism: Staurois parvus (assembly GCF_062004578.1). Classification (NCBI taxonomy): domain Eukaryota; kingdom Metazoa; phylum Chordata; class Amphibia; order Anura; family Ranidae; genus Staurois; species Staurois parvus. The sequence continues at coordinate 8,762,082 of NW_028317855.1, read as the reverse complement.
CTACAGTATGTCAACATATTACACTGGAGTATGTGGGCAGGAAGCAGCATTTCCAAAAAAAGAAAGATATTTTTGGGCATTTCCAAGTAAATATCAGTAAAAAAAAAAATTCATAACTTACAGCAATACGGGGCTATAAAGTGAAAAGGAGGCGGCACATCAGTAAGACTTTAAGTCAGCATAATGTAGTTGTGGTAGAGAGAGGGTAATTTGCTGTAACACATATTTTGTGAAGGTTTTCCATACTAGAGAGATGCTAATTTTAATATTTTGTGTTCTCAATTTACACGGAAATAGTTCAAAAATTAAATGGTTATAACTTTTCAAACACTTGTTTTCTTATGGGATTAAAGCTTAATTTTTACTAGTTATTATACATTATTTCCTTCACTGTATGTCAATATATTACACTGGAGTATGTGGGCAGCAAACAGCATTTCCAAAAAAAGAAAGATATTTTTGGGCATTTCCAAGTAAATATCAGTAAAAAAAAAAAATTCATAACTTACAGCAATACGGGGCTATAAAGTGAAAAGGAGGCGGCACATCAGTAAGACTTTAAGTCAGCATAATGTAGTTGTGGTAGAGAGAGGGTAATTTGCTGTAACACATAATTTGTTAAGGTTTTCCATACTAGAGATATCTTAATTTTAATATTTTGTATTCTCAAATTACATGGAAATAGCTAAAAAAGTTAAATGGTTATAACTTTTCAAACACTTGTTTTCTTCTAGGATTATGGCTTAATTTTTACTAGTTATTATACATTATTTACATAAACTTGTTTTAGGTAAAAGAGGTTTTAAAAACAATAATCAATAATAAATATGTCAATATTTTCTATAAGAAGGTATTTAAAGGGAAGGGGGGTTTGTATCATGGCAAGGTGGCATTTTTTAATCACAGCTGACTTCCTGCCCAATAGTCTGATAAAATAAAACCATCAAATCATTTTGTTTATTCCCTTTATCTAACATGGCATGGCACCTGACACAGATCAAATGAGTGCACAACAAAGTTACCAAATGTCAATTTGTTCAGTTTTGTTGCACAATTAGGATTTTTACATAATTCATAAAAGGACATATTTAAAAAGCAATGAATATGACAGGCGCTAAACATTCCCTTCAGGTGTATCTTCCTAGTGCATATGTTTTAAACTACGTGTTGATTCCCTAGCAATAAATGTTTGGTAAGGTCACATTTATTGTTTCATAAATACAGTATGCCCCATAGTATAATGTTTGAGTTTGAGTATAGTAGTACAATATTAACTCCTTAATAAAGGCTGTACACATACTGTCTATGTGGCAGCATGGACATGGCCTTATGCTGTGCTGCCACATATATGCATACCTGAGTTTGTGCTGGGAGTGCACTCCTTAGCACAGAGGCTGAGCTGTCACTGTCAGCTTCCGGTTTCAGAATAATGATCTGGAGTTGGTAGGAGGGCTTCCTGACAATATGATCACTGAGATAGCCTTTCACACTGATCATTGTTTAGGACGTCTCCCCTGTATCTCTTACTCTTCTGTGTGAAAAAAGAGATACTATGGGGGATGGGGGGGGGTTACTAAAACTGGTGCACACAGAATCTGGAGCATCTGTGCTTAGTAACCAAGTAACCAATCAGCTTCTAACTGCAGCTTGTTCATGAAAGCTTTGATAATAAAACCTAGAAGCTGATTGGTTACTATGCCCAGCTGCACCAGATTTTGTGTGCACCATTTTTATTAAATGTCCTCCAATGCATCTATAGCAATGGTAATAACTTGCAGCTCAGCAATCAGGGGGTGATGAACCCATGGCTCAACTGCCTGTGTTTAATGCCTCTCCACCACCCATGCAAGTGAGGCCTAAGAGATACATGGGAGGAGGCTGATTTAAAAGAGTAATTAAAGCAGTGCCAGTGTTAGTGTCAGTGTCTTTGTGTTTTAAAACGTTTTATATACATTATCATGGTAGCTGTGGTGTGTAGCATGAATGATTTCAATTGTTCATGTCAGTTTATTTTCTGTTTATAAGGGAAGGGTATCAGTGTTTTTAAAAAAAAAAGTTTTATATTTATTACCATGGCAGAAGTGCAGTTTCATGCTGCAACATGTATATAATATAAGTTTGATACCCGAGATAATAATTAGATTTGGATTAATTTGACATCTTTGAGGGTAACATTTGCACTCCTGTTTCTGGGCCCTGCAACTGGTACAACCAACAAATAATGTACACATAAGTGGTATCCCTATGCACATCAATAGTAGAAAAATTTAATTTGGCCATGGTAATGACAGCAAAGAAATACAGCTACATTTTATAATTTTTTTTTTTACTATTTTTGGACAGTTTTTCTTTTGATTATTAAAAAAACCAAGAGAAGTCCATAAACATTTACCACCTATTGAAGGTTCAAATTGTCCTGAAAAAAAAACAAGATACAACATAAATGACCTAAATACACCAAGTAGCTGCAAAGATACCTACAGTTTTAATAACACATGCCAACGTTGCATAACTGAGTTCTGGCATTAAGGTTTGTTTTACCTTTGCAATTAAGTGGTTAATCATATGGCGTTTTATTTACCAGTAAGTAAATTGTGGGAAAACTTTGCTTACTGTTATGTTACTGAACATGTGTAACCACTACCACAAAAATCAAATACCTTCAGTAATGCCATTTTTATTGACCTTGATGACATGCAGTTATAAAAAAATCCATATATGAAAAAAAATACAAAATATCTTAGTTGAAACTCTAATTATTTCCAAAAGTATAGGATTAATATTCAGTAAATGACTCTCTTTCTTTTCTGTTTCAGATCAGATGTCTGATCAGAACATATGGCTGCTGGTGTTAGCAAATGAGCTCTGTTTAGCCTTATTCAGCCCAATTTTATTAAAGTATAAACTTTAACTACAACTAGGGATGAACAAACGTATTAAACTCTGCTCTGCTGGCAATTTCTCAATCTGCTCTCACAATTCATTCTTTTGGGTGGAATTTACAAATCCACCAAACACATAATTTGTGATTTTTTTTTTTTGCTTTTCTATATTTAAATTTTTTTGTATTAGAGATACTGTGGCACAAAATTATGGGAGATTTTCATGTTTGGGAATCCTCTAAAATCTTGCAGCTGACATATCTATGTGAGATTTAATTAAAGGATAACTCCATTTTCATGGGAAAAATATATAAAATAAATAATTTTATAGCACATGCAATTGCTTCACAAGGCATATTGTAATTTAATGTTTTTAAAAATTACCTTTCTTTTTCAATCTGTAGCGCTGTAATTTTTTGTAAAATTCATTGCAATGTGGAAAGCTGGAGGCATTCCATACACCATTGTTGGAACACCCCCAGAAATTACTTTTCCTTCTTGTGTAATTGGTTCACTGATTTCCCCAGAAGTCATATCATAGGTATCCTCTGCAAGAAAAAAAAAATTATTTTTGGTAAAACACTTGCAAAGGGCTAATCACTTCTGAAGGAAGTAGGACTCCGCATTTTCCTCATTAGAACTCTGCAAATGCATTAATTGATTAACCTCCCTAGCGGTATTCCCGAGTGTAGCTCGGGGTAAAATGTCTGTACCAAAAGCGGTAACCCCGAGCTACACTCGGGCTTACCATGCGGCGCTGCATAGGGATTCCCTGCAGAGCTTACCTTGTCCTGCGCTCACGCGATGTGTCCCCTGCAGCGTCCCCGGCCATCTCCTCCGGCCGATGCCGGCATCTGGCTTCCGTGTTCCGGTCCCTGTGACGTCGGGACGTACGGGCGCCGCCACCGGTGACGGGAAATTTGAAAATTTGAAAAAAATTTCATTTTTTTTCCAAACAAATTTTACATAGTAAAACATTGCTGTTTCAACCCATTTCACATACATTTGTGCTAGTGCTTTGTCCTGTGCTCTGCATTTTGTCTGTTCTTTCTGCCTGGAAACTGAGAAATGTCCATGGTGTCCAAAAAGTGTCCCTTTAGGTCAAAAGCGGGTTTAGATCAGCTAGAGAACAGCGATAGTAAATCAGAACCACTTGCAGAATTGAGTGATAATGATTCGTGGGGAAATTTGTCATCAGACACTGAAAACGATTTTGCGACTTTGCTCAGCAATGTGCGAACTTGGCGCTCTATTTCAAATTTCAGTGTTTTCGGTTTGATTATATTATTGAATTAAATGTATTCTTATTATATTATCGTTTTTTATGATTATGTATTAAATTATAATTTATGATTTTGTGTTTTAAATTTTATCATACCCGGGATGTTTAATAGACTCTTGTTCGGACAGATTTCAGTGAGTTATTCCTAAAAATTACAGCCTACAATAAAAAAACTACATATTTCCATGCAAAATAATGGTACCGCTTTCAGCACCAAAAATCTGAAATAATCATACCGCTAGGGAGGTTAATAAAGAAACGGTCACTCCCATTCAGCTTTTTTTTCAGAGCAGAAACAGGTAGGATTCTGCAACAAAGCGGTTAAAACCGTAGATTGATCACCTAGAGATTGTTTTTTTTTTGTCAAGAAAAGTGGAGCTACTCTTCATTAATTGGTCTAGCCTCCTAATAAACACATGAGAAAGCTTGTTTCCTTCAACTTAAACCTAGATGGAATTTTAAATGAAAAGAAGGACCCAATAGAGGAAGTGTAAGAAAGAAGATCCAATCGGATTGTTTTAATCCATTTGTAATAAATTGGAGAATGCCAAGTAATTGTTTTTAACTTTGGGAAGAATTAGACCAAAGGTCCTCTTTAGCAGTTCTACAAATCAATGTAGCAACTTGACTTTTACCACTGATAAGCAATATCATCCACAAACCACAATATCATCCACTTTAAAGAATGCAGCAGATCAATTGCTCACCTCTAATCACAACCATTGCACATTTGTTCTACAACATAATGTTGATTTATTAAAGACAAGTAGGCTGTTTACTTTGAAAGCAAATTTTCCCTTAACTTAATGAATGTGGCGACCCCTTGCGTGCAAGAAAAAAAAAAAAAAGTTTGCTTGTACATGATTGGGTAATGGAAGCAAGCAGAGCTTTACCTCACTCACTGAATTAGGGGAACATTTCTATGCAAAGTGTACAGGCTATTTACCTTTAGTAAATCAACCCCCATGAATTGAGAGTTGGAAATACAAAAATTATATGTTTATTGATATTTTCATAACTGCCACAGAGGTTTAGTTGCAAGAGCTATATATGTGTATTTTACACAGATTTTTGTTGGACACTGTAAGAAGTAGATAATAACTATAAACTAGTATTGAACATTTACTGGTGATTTCAATTGTGCCTTAAATACAAACCCGTTACATAGTTAAAACCTACTAGGCTCCATGAATATAAACAAAACAAATCTTAAAAAATCCTAACAAGAAGCTTACAGTATATAGCAGCCATAAATCAAAATTCTACACGGGAAATGTAAGACGTAGAAAACTGTGTCGTTTATATAAAAAATTAAGATATAATATGATATATAACTTTAATAAGCAAATAAGACCATTAAACCACAATAAAATCACAGGGCATCTACTGACCCTACAGAGTGCCATTCATATATCTACTGTACATTTAGCATATTCTATAGGAACTCATCTTTAACTACTTGCCTACTGGGCACTTTTGACCCGCAGTCATGTAACATTGTGCCCAAACTAAATGTTTATCATTTTTTTGAGACAAGCAGAGCTTTTTTTGGCGTTAATCACCGCTGGGGTTTTATTTTTTGCTAAACAAACTAAAAAAGTCTTGAATAAATAAATAATCCACACAGAATGTTCACTATAAGAGGTTAAAATATTTCATACAGATTTCTACCAACTTATTTAACTGTGGCAAATTGATCTTTAGTAAAACCTTTCAAAAAGCATCAACTAAAGAAATAAAAGTAAATCTACTTGTTTTTTAGGAGCACAACAGACATCCCCAACAAATTTCAGTTAAAGTGTGCTCAGTTGTCCAATATATGTTTCTCAATAAAAAAAACATAGTTGTATCCTATGTTTTACCCTTAACAATCATTTGCAGAAACTCACAATGTATATGTATATCAATCAATATGTAAATCACAATATCTGTGGAGATTCCTGGACAGTGTCCATGTGGAGTCAATAAAAACATAAATCCCTGTTTGAAAATATGAATTCCTTTGTTCAGTATCTCTTCAATAGTTTGTAGATGATCAAGAGTGCATAGCATCTCCATCCAATAAAGTGTATAGAGCACCAAAGACTGATGAATGTTAATAACAAAGTCATGGGAACTTAACTACTTTAGCACCTGTATCTGTACTTTAGAGATACAGTAGGTTTATATGGAATATGCTGTATGTACAGTACATGCAGGGATGACACCCTGCAGTGTGGATAGGTGACCTATGGTTGTAGAGTATTTTACTGAACCTATTTGTTTTAAAAATGTATATATTCTTGTAAATAACAAATATCTACTTCTGATATCTTCTAGTTAGAATTTTGGTCTGTGGCAATTGCATGGGGTGTTTTTTATGGATATTTTGGTTGTATGGAAAAAACAAGTTATACGTTATTTAATGATTCTGCCTTAGGTATTTTGTTTCTGGAAACCCCTGAAGTAAAATGTACCAAATATTTTACTCATCACTGGTTATGAAATTGCTTTTTGCCCAATATTATTACAAATATTATGTGTGCCTGTACTTGATATATTTATTTTTTAATTGGTTTTACCACTTAATCCAGAGAATGTTGTCATTGAAAGCAGTTAAATTTGCCAGTAAAAGGGAGAGAAAATGAACAATGTTCAGGAAAAGGTCCCCTAATGTCCACAGGCAATAACTTATAATATAACCCATTTTATTAATTGATTTTAAGAAGAAATCAATTCAAACAGTCTTAGATTGCCTAAGGCAGTTTGGAATAATTTGTGCACTGTAAGAATTTTAATAGCGCTGCCCGAGCAATGAACTCTAGTGACCGATACTTAACAGAATTTCTTACTTTCTTAGTGCTTAAAAGGAAATACGGATCAATGCTGGTAATGTAGAATATGCTATTTCTGTAGTAGCAGAGGGACAGAGAAACACAAGATATTATCATTACTTCTCCCAGAATGCATGCGTGGTGTGAACAGTGCATTTATGTGCTAGACATAACAGAGGATAGAGAAAAAAGGAGACATTTTCTTTAGTGATGTCTTCCAAATTTTTTTGATTTTAATACTTTATTCAAAGATTGAAGAACAAAGATTTTCTTTTGTGTTATTAGTTTTATTTAACCCGCAAGGACTCAAGAGAATGCATGTAGACATTTTCAGACAGGTATAAATGTGATCTTCTTCCATGACCTCTTGTACATAAGATGTTTAAACACTGCACAAAACTATTCTCTTTTGAATTGAAGATTGACCATGCTACACATATACAGATTGGGTTATGATGATACAGGCAACCACATTTTTAACAAATTTTCCATATTTGAGTGCTTGACACCTGTATTATATGTCCAGATTATGAGCAATATAAAAAACACTATAGCAAGTGTAGTGGTTATAACATTTATAAGGGTTTACTTATTGGGGGCCATGTCATACAAGTGATCCTACTAATGACAGGATCACAAAGAAACACCTGGACATTTTCCAAATAGCTTCTTTGCTAACCAGACCAGTCATATGTCGCTCCTTCATTTTAGGTGTGCACAAAATGAATAAATTCACCTACTACTCAAATTGTTTAATACTTACTACTTTAACACCTGTATCCGATTCATTAATTTATTGGCAATCATCCGATAGGATGAATAGATTTCAGTATGCTGCAAATGAGGTGACTGCCAACTAGTAGTAAATATCTGTAGTGCAACCCTGCAACCCTATAATTTATGTTGCATTGCTTGATATACAAAAAAAATAGACCTACTGTAACCCTAAAGGGACTTTGTGTGCATTATTTAGTAAATAAGCAATGCAGGTTCACTTTGCAAAGTAATTTTCACTTAGCTTAGTGAATAAGAGGAAGATGTACTAACTTCTATCATTCAATTCAAAAATTCAGTTTTTTTTTTTTTGCACATGATTGGTGATTCTTTAAAAAGTAAATATTCACAACATTTACCAAGTAAGTGAAAACATGAATTCTAAATTCAACAATGTGGGGCTAAATAATGTACACACTAAAAAACTTATTTAGCACCACACTGTTGAGTTTAGTATATACACGTACCTGGTATTGGGGTATTGTGTTTGGCAGCTATTTATCAATACTATTATTATTTATTTATTTCAGGTACTTATATATCACCGTCAATTTATGCAGCGCTTTACATATATATATTGTACATTCACATCAGTCCCTAACCCTCAAGGGGCGTACAATCTAAGGTCCCTAGCTTATATTCATACATACACATACTAGGACCAATTTAGAAAGGAACCAATTAACTTACCAGCAGGTCTTTGGAGCGTGGGAGGAAACCGGAGTACCTGGAGAAAACACATGCAGGCACAGGGAGAACATACAAACTCCAGGCATGTGATGCTGTGGTTGGGATCAATAGTCTCTGAGTCCCCAGCTCAGATCTCTCTCTCCATTTTTTGAACATATAAATTCATTTTGCAAAGTGAACATGCTGTCCTCCTTTAGTAAATCTGCCTTTTTCACCTGCTTTTGTTTCAGCAGGTCTGGAGGGGATACTATTGTTTGTTAATATATTTCATTTTTCCTTTGTATTAACAAACACTTACTGTATTTTGTAGAATAAGCAGTGAACAGCTTTCTCTGCTTTCCTAATAAGCAAAAACAGAGAGACATCATAATGAGGGGTATGTCACAATGACATACTTCTTTCTGGTGCTTGAAGGTGCTGTAGCAAGCAATAATGATTAGAACTGCCACATGGCAGACATCAGGATTTAAAAGGAATCCAGTTCTGTTAACAGTAATGTGAGTGTGTGCTCTCTGTATAGCCATTTAATGGGGGTTGCATGCAAATTGTTTGTAAATAAAACACTTACCTGCATAACTTATGCATATATGATCAAACATATATTATTATTATTTTTATTATTATACAGTATTTATAAAGCGCCAATAGTTCGCTCAGCGCTGTACATTACAAAGGGAGACAGAACATGTGACAGAACAATACCAATACAATGCAAAACATGAGGGGGTCAAGGGCCCTGCTCTTTCGAGCTTACAATCTAGGAGGGAGGGGGTGGTGGCACAGGAGGAGATAGCTGTGGGGGATGGAGTGGTAGGAAGAGTGGAGGAGGTCGGCAAGTTAGCAGGGGGTGGGGTAGGCTTCCCTGAAGAGATGGGTTTTCAGGGTGCGCCTAAAGGAGAGGAGAGTAGGTGATAATCTGATGGGTTGGGGCAGGGAGTTCCAGAGGATGGGTGACACCCTGGAGAAGTCCTGGAGGTGGGCATGGGAGGAGGAGACCAGGGAACTAGAGAGAAGGAGGTCTTGTGAGGAGCGGAGTGTGCGTGCTGGGCGGTACTTGGATATTAGGTCAGAGATGTAGTACGGGGCAGTATGGTGGACAGCTTTGTACGTCAGCGTTAGGATTTTGAATTTGATCCGTTGCGCAATCGGAAGCCAGTGGAGGGATTGGCAGAGGGGGGTGGCGGAGACAGAGCGGTTGGAAAGGTGAATGAGTCTGGCAGCCGTGTTCAGGATGGACTGAAGAGGGGATAGCCAGCGGCGAGGCAGGCCAGTGAGGAGGGAGTTGCAGTAGTCGAGTCGTGATATGATGAGGGAGTGGAGATATATAAATCGAAACATACAATCTGCAGAGATCAAAAGTGCCAACAAAAATTAAAAGTGTCAAAGAAATGACACAATCACAAACAAGTCCCAAAGCAGTGACATTTAAAACAGCCAATGCAAATATCACAGTAGATGTTCTTCCAAAGTCCATGTGCTTCTCAATTAGCAGTCAGAGAGGATCCTAATGACGTGACCCAGACTTCAGATCCCTAGAGCAGGCCCTAGAGTAAGACTGGAGCAGCCTGAATTTGCTTATGTCTGTGCTTGTTTAACAGTATTGTTATGCACTGTGCCATGTGAGTTGGCAATTTGTTCTACAGAATTGTTTTAGTTTGCAATAAAGCAGTTTTAAACTGGAAGACTTGAACATCTTTCTAGTTGATGATATAAAGTTAACATTAAAGTGTAAGTTTGCCTTTACAGAAAATCTGTAAGGTGACCTTACACTGGACCCCCTCCCCATCCCCCCTGGACCCACTGTACCAGACTATCGCAGTCCCCCAATGCCAGACTCTGAAAAGCCACTTCAGCGTTCTTGGGGATTTGAAATTCCTGTGGCTCGTTGTATAAGAGCTTGTACTGCTTTCCAATAGAGTTCAATGAGTAGGCAGGACCAATAAATATGTGCAAGTGTTCCTAGACCATGCTTACATCTCCAGCATCTATCTTTTCTAGTGGGATATATCGATTGAAGCTTATCTGTGGTATAATACCAATGACAAAGTATCTTATATTGGTTTTATTTATATAATGTGCAAATTCAGCTCCTAGGCTTCTGGGACCAGATCGTCTGCCAAGTGGCAAAGGGTAGTTCTTCTCCCATAAAAGCATGCTTCAGTAGGGATGGGAAGGAGAGGATATGAGAGTTTTGTAGATTTTGGAAATGAGCCCCTTGCTGGCAGCATATTCCAAGCAGATTCTCTCAACTGGGTAATTTGGAAAATTGGAGTGGATTTGTCAGAGATTGGGTATAATGGAGGATTTGTAAATAACTGTAAAAGCTTGCTTAGGAAGGCTATGGGCTCTTTGAAGGTCCTGGAAAGAATGTAAAATCCTAGTTCTGGGATCCGCAATTGGCCATATTGGAATAGGCCTCTAGTGCACTAAACTGAAGACATCTGGGAGGTTAAGGTATCTGGAACAGCAGGAATGAAGGAGGTCGCCAGAGAAGCTGTGGTTGTTAGAGAGTGCTGCTTGTGGGCCGGTCTCCACAGAGTGTAAAGGAGAGTTATAGGCTGGAGTAAAGTAGCTGAGTTCAGAAGGGTGGGAGCACTCCACAGCATGGAGTTGGGGTGGATCAGGCCATACACAACTTCTCTAACTCCATCCATAGGAGTGCGGGGTAAACCACCAAATAATATATGGAGAAGTTTGGAAAGGCCAATCCTCCTTGGTCTTGTGGTGCATATAGGACAGATCTGGCAATTCTGTGACATTTGTAGTTTCAAAGTTCAGCAGTTTAGTTTGGAGTTTTTTAAAATAAGGTTGCAGGACCGGGACAGGGAGTGTTTCATATAGATACAGTTTTGGCACAATAGTCATTTTAATTGTCGCGATACGACAAAAAAAAAGAGATTGGGAGAGACTTCCACTGGAGAAGTAGTTTATCAATAGAAGAGGGGGAGGAAGTTTTTTCTTGTAGAGCATATCATAGTTAGGGGTTAGTTTCACTCCCAGGTATCTCAATGTAGCAGATTTACATGTATAAGGGTATGTTTGGATGAGGTGATTTAGGACTGGAGAGAGGATATTAAAAGGAAGAGCTTCTGTGTTGGAATAATTAATTTTGTACCCTGAGAGGGAACCAAAGAAATCCAATTCTTTTTGAAGATTGGAAAGAGTCGTATACAATTGGATGAGTGTTAGGACGACATCATCAGCAAAGAGAGAGAGCTTAAACTCCTTGCAACGCACTGGGATACTGTGTATATCAGGGTTATTCCTAATGTGGGCCGCCAAGTGTTTGATAGAAAGGCAAATAACAAGGGGTAGAGAGGACAGCCCTGCCTGGTGCCATTGCTTGTATGTTAGTGTATGGTGTTTTAATATAGGCAGTAGGATTAGAGTATAAGTGTAGAATAGCTTCTAAAAAAGGATCTTTGATTCCTAAATGTCCAAGGGGGGTTAATAAGAATGGCCAGCTGAGCCTATCAAAGGCCTTCTCCGCATCAAGACTAAGAAGAAGGACCTCTGTCTTCTGCGAATTAGCCACCTCGATAAGGTCGACAGCTCTCCTGGTGTTATCCCCCACTTGGCCCTTGTGGATAATAGATGGAAGAAGTTGATTAAGTCTATTGGCCAATAGTTTAGTGAAAATCTTCAAGTCTGAAATCAAGAGAGCTATCGGCATAAAGTGTGATCCTTGTCAGGTTTAGAAAGAACCGCGATGTAGGAGGATTGCATATCACGGGGGATTTGGGAATCAGCAAGGAAACCATTGAAGAGAGTGATCATATGCGGGAGAAGTGTAGAGAGGAATGTTTTATAATAGGCGTATGGGAGTCCATCTGGGCCTCGGGACTTGTGCGCAGGGAACGTTTTGTATGTGGCAGTAATTTCTTCACCATCTATAGGTTTATTAAGCTTAAGGAGGTCTGAGACGGGAATTTTTTGTCATTCTGCTTTCTGCCAAGTATTGTTTCATATTTTGAAGTAAGACTGGTGGGGTTGGTGTATGGGGAATGTCAGTGTTGTTATGCAGGGTGGAATAGAAACCATAAAAGATGCTTGCCACTTTTGAAGGGTGAGAGTATAGGGTACCTGTATTATCCTTTATAGCATGAGGGCAGAATACGCTGCTCTTTCTCACAGTTTTCATGCTAGCAGGGTGTGGGCTTTGTTGGCCTTATCATAAAAAAGTTGCTTACGTTGTGACAGGGCTTTTTCCATTTTGCTGACATCCAGATCCTTCAGGGCTCAAGTCTGGACTATGTCCCTGTGGAGAGGAAGGGAGGGAGGGAGAAGTTAGGAGAGTAGATTCAAGTTGTTTAAGTTTATTTAATAACAGTTGTCTGATGGCTTTAGAGTCTTTTTTAAAGGCAGTAGCCAGGGCAGTACAGTGTCCCCATATCATTGCCTTGTGCGCCTCCCATACTGTGATATTTTTCTGATCAATATCCTTTTAGTTTTGAAATTTTGTTGGCACTCGTTAGAAGACAGAAGTCTTTTTGGCTTTTTAATTTAGTATATACCACTGAGAACAATGGAATAATCGAGTTGATTTACTAAAGAAGACATTGTTTAAATTTCCCTTCACAATAATTGTTTATTGAAAATACGGTGAGCTTCACCAAATTTATTTTGCCATTAACATTAAATATTACTTTAGTAAATCAACACTTGCATGTGCATGTATTCATATTGTTGCTGGAAAGTGTAATAGATTTTCAAGTGTGCAAGCTTTGTCTACCACTTATTTCACTATTTGTCTTAATGGCTTTTATTCAGGAGGTTTTATAACCCTTTTGTTAAATAATGGAGTCTGCATTTGCACTGTTAAATGTCTTATTTGACACATCATAATGATCACAGTAAATGTATATTATTTATAGAATGAAAATACAAGTTGTTTTTTTATTTGAAATAGGATAGTCTGATAAAGGAGTAACACAGTATACACTAATCAGTTACCTAGGTTTTATTGTCTGTGTTCTCCTTTCTAAATCATTTCCTGTAGATTCAATTGACTTTCATCGTTTGCAGAAATGCGCTTTTTAAAACATTTTGGCTCAGCTCCAAAAGAGCGTCACATAAATACTGAAGACATTCCAGATTACAGTAAAAAAAAAAAAGTCAGCATTTTGCAAAGAGAGGTAGTTATGACAGCATCACTATCAGGATGTCTAATTTCCCTGGAGATGGTATACATCACCTACAGCTTGCCTACTAACTTACAGCTTCTTATAACAGAGTAAAGCTTGGAACACATTTGCAACAAGGATTTCCATAAATTTAGGGCCATCTGGTATGATAGTTTAGTTTAGTTTTACAGATTAACCCTAATTAAATCCTTCTGAAAAAGACGGAGACATAAAACATTAGGAAACATGAAGGCATTATGATGCATGTTGGTTTTCAGAGTCGGTATGATTATTTGAACATTCCTCTTTGGAAAAGAAGTAATAGTATTTAATTCTTTGCTATGCCAGAGTGACAGTATCACCTTAGTATTTCTTATCAATCCTAATGTCCTAGGTAACTAATATTGTACATTAAAAAAAAGGTCTTCCAATCTTTACAAAATTGTACTGCAAGGTATTTTGCATTGTACATATTGTTCAATACCTTTATTCAATACTGAAGATAGGATCCAAATTGATGAATGCATCTAACAGTCATAATATGTGTAGTGCTATTCATATTATTGTCGTGGTGCTACACGATTATTAATCCATATTTCTTAACAGAGTGCAACACTTCTGCATGCTTACTGGACTGCTAGGCTTGGGAGGGGACAAGCTAGACTAGCTCCAGCTTTCAGCCATGCCCTGAAAGAGGGCAACTGTGACTCAGGCATCTGGGTGGATCTTAACAATATTGTCAGGATCTTTCCTGAACTCATGGCTCTGCCCACTCAGCTGCTAGTACTCCTATGGCCCATAAAGTATAGTCGAAACAAAGTTTTTCAATTTTTCACACAAAAGTTAAAAATCAGCATTTTTTTTGCTAGAAAATTGCTTAGAACCCTCAAACATTATACATTTTCTGAAAGAAGAGGCTCTGGAGAATAAAACCATGGCAGTTGCAATTTTTTTATGTTACATAATATTTGTGCAGTTGTTTATCAAACACACATTTTCAGGAAAAATACACTTCAATTAATATTAGTGCACATACAATATAATAGCAATTTTTGTAAAATATAAAAGATGACGTTATGATGAGTAAATAGATACCAGATATGTCAAGACTCAAAATTAGCTTACCCCGAGAAATGGAGAAAAAAATTACAGTACCTAAAATTTTTCATAGGTCACATTTTAAAAGCCTTTACAGGTTATCTGTTTAGAGTCAATCATGAATTATTGTCCTAAAATTATTGTTCTTACTTTGATGTTCATGGCAGTACCTCACATGTGTGGTACATTTACAATTTATGTACATATGCGGAACCTTTGCTTGTGTTTGCATTTGCATGTATGCACAAAGGGATGGGGTGCTTTTATATTTTTGTTTATTTCCTGTCACCTCCCTTAACTGATCAGCACTCCGCTCACCCTCCTAATATGCCACCTGTACTCCTTCTCCTCGTACTCCTCTCCTCCATTCACAAAATCCCCTCCCTCTACGCCCCTACTCCCCCAAAACAACTATACATCGGGCCCTCACTACTTCCCTCTCCCCACTACAGCTCTCACCACCTCCTCCTGATACTCCACTGTCCCACCGACCCACACGCCACAACTAACAGACCCTCACGCTCTTGCACATCCTGCTCCCATGCCACCTTTCTCACCCTACTTCTCCTCCTTACTGACGGGGATATCTCCCAAACCCTGGCCACCACCTCACTTACCCACTAGGCACCCTCCTACTCCCACAAACCGCCGCAACCCCCTCAACCTTATACCTGTCCCCCTCCTCCCCGCATCCACGCCTCCACTCTCGGTTGCACTCCTGAACGCCCGATCGGTTTGCAACAAGCTCACCGCCATCCATGACCTCTTTATCTCCCACTCCCTCAACCTCCTATCGGTCACCGAAACCTGAATCTAAGCCACTGACTCCACCACCCCTGCGGCACTCTCCTATGGAGGTCTTGTCTGGTCCCATTCACCCAGACCGAGCGGTCATAGAGGTGGTGAGGTCGGCATGCTCTTGTCACCACTGAGCACCTTCCAGGTCCTTCCAAACCCCCCCCTCTATCTTTCTCCTTCTTTGAGGCCCACTGCGTCCGACTCTTCTCCCCCATCCCTCTGAGGATTGCAGTAATCTATCAGCCTCCTGGACCCCTATCCCACTTCCTTGACGACTTTTCTGCCTGGCTGCCCTTCTTCCTCTCCTCTGAGCTACCCACCATTATCCTTGGTGACTTCAGTATCCCTATCAATGTCAACAACCTGGCTACATCCCAACTCGTCCACCTACCCTCTTCTTTTGCACTCTCACAGTGCACACAGTCCTCCACCCACACCGACGGGAACACCCTGGACCTCGTTTTCTCCCATGTCTGCACCCCCCCCAGCCTCACTAACACCCCTTTCCCTCTCTCTGACCACAACCTCATTACGTTCTCCATCTCCCTGTCCTTTAACACCTCCCCCCCAAAAGTCAAACCATCACCAGCCATAACCTCCGCAACCTGAACCCAGCCCCTCTCTACTCTGCAGCTGACCGTCTATACGACAGTATCCTTCCACTGTCATGTCTTGACCTGGCCACTACTACATACAACGACTCGCTGTCGGCTGCCTTAGACTCCCTAGCACCCCTAACCACACATAGCATTAGACCCCGACCGCTTCAACCCTGGCAGAACGACCACACTAAAAACCTCAAACGACGCAGTCGTGCGCTGGAGCGATTATACCCCACGAGCGTTCTCCCTCTACAAATCCGCCTTCCTCACCTACACCTCCTCCCTCCACGCCGCCAAACAAGCCTACTTCATAACCCTCATCAACACCCTCTCCTCCAGTCCTCGCCGGTTCTTCTCCACTTTCAACTCCCTACTCTCTCTCCCCCCCGTCCCAGTACCTCACTCACCTCCCACTTCCAAAATAAGATCGACGCAATCTGTAAGGACTTCACCAATGCTCAACCTACCTCCCCACCTAGCCTCCCTCCCACCATAACCCCACAAACTCTCCCCTCCTCTGACCTCGCATCCGCCCTGCCCCCCACCACATCTAACATCCCGCACTCTATTACCTCCCCAACACTCCGCTCCTTCAGCCTTGCCACCACTGAGGAGGTCACCAAGGTCTTCTCAGAAGCCCGCCTCACCACTTGCCCCCTTGACCCTGTCCCCACACAACTCCTCCCGGCACCCCCCTCCTCCATCCTACGCTCCCTCACCTACATCTTCAATCACTCCCTCTCTACTGGCGCATTCTCCTCTCCCCTAAAGCACGCGCACATCACCCCCATACTCAAAAACCCTCCCTGGACCCCACCGACCTGAACAACCTTAGACCCATCTCCCTGCTGCCATTTACCTCCAAGCTCCTTGAGCGCTTAGTCTACAATCACCTAAGCACCCACCTCACTGACAACAACCTTCTCGATCCACTACAGTCTGGCTTCCGTCCCCTACACTCCACCAAAAACCGCCCTACTCAAAATCACTAATGACCTGCTAACCGCCAAAGCTAATGGCCACTACTCATTCCTTTTACTCCTTGACCTCTCCGCGGCCTTCAACACAGTTGACCACCCCCTTCTCCTCAATAAACTACACTCCCTCGGCATCAGAGACTACGCTCTCTCCTAACTCTCCTCCTATCTATCCCAACACTCCTTCAGCGTTACCTATAATGCTACCACCTCCCCCTCTCTCCCCCTCTCTGTTGGGGTCCCCCAAGGCTCTGTCCTCAGGCCCCTTCTCTTCTCCATCTACACCTCCTCCCTCAGCAAACTGATAAACTACCACGGCTTCAACTATCACCTCTATGCCGATGACAGGCAAATTTACCTCTCCACCCCTCACCTCACCCCTTCAGTCTCCGCCCGTATCACCCAGCTGCTGAACGACATATCAAACTGGATGTCGCTCCATTTCCTCAAACTGAACCTTTCCAAAACCGAGCTCCTAATCTTCCCCCCAGCCCGCACCCCCCCCCCACCCTCTCCATCATGCCCAACAACGCCACCATCAGTCCCACCCCGCAAGCCAAAGTCCTAGGTGTCACTCTAGACTCAAACCTGTCCTTCCAACCCCATGTCCAATCGTTGGTAAACTCATGCAGACTCCACCTCCGCAACATCTCCAAAATACGTACGTTCCTAACCGCAGACACTACTAAACAACTCGTTCACTCCCTCATTATTTCACATTTGGACTACTGCAACTCCCTTCTCTCCGGCCTACTTCACCACAGACTATCCCCGCTTCAGTCTATCTTGAACTCAGCGGCCAGACTCATCCACCTTACCAACCACTCCTCTTCTGCCACCCCCCTCTGTCATTCCCTCCACTGGCTCCCAATTGCCCAACGTACTAAATTCAAACTACTAACACTGACATACAAAGCCATTCACAACGCTGCCCCAAACTACCTCACCGACCTGATACCCAAATACCACCCAACCCGTAATCTTCGCTCCTCACAAGACCTCCTACTTTCTAGCTCCCTTGTCTCCACCTCCCACGCCCGACTGCAGGACTTCTCCAGGACTTCCCCCATCCTCTGGAACTCATTACCCCAATCCATCAGACTGTCACCTACCCTCCTCACCTTTAGGCGCACTCTGAAATCCCATCTCTTCAGGGAAGCCTACCCCATCCTCACCTAACAGCCAATCTCCTCCACTCCTCCTACCATTCCATCCCCCACAGCCACTTCCTCCTGTACCACTTTCCCCTCCCTCCTGGATTGTAAGCTCGAAAGAGCAGGGCCCTCGAACCCCTCGTGTATTGTCTTGTTACTGTATTGTCTCATGTTCTGTCCCCCACTATAATGTACAGCACTGAGCAAACCTTTCTGGCGCTATATAAATACTGTATAATAATAATATAATAATAATTATTTTTATTCAAATTTATTTTTTACACTTTTTATTTTCTTTTTCATGTAATTTTATCGCTATCACAAAAGGGCTAACAAGCCCCTTATATGACAGCATGGGCAGATGACAGATACTCAGGAGCCAGTTAGACTCCCAATGTCTCCCCTGCTCTCCAGAGCAGCTAATTAAACACAGAATGACAGCTCTGAAACTGGAATTAATGAAATAATCATCGTTTCCAGATCATTCATCACAGAGGAGATCAGGGAATGGATGTTCCTCCATCTTCTCTGAGTTCACTGATCCTGGCTGTTTACCTCAGTGATTGGGTGGCTGTAGAGCCACAAAGATCAGTTTTACTAAACAGTCAGGTGCCCGGTTATAAAAAGGTTGCAGCCATTAGGTTTGGGTATAACCACTTGCTGACAGGATGTTTTTATATGAAGGGCAGTTAGCTAATGGTTAAATGTATTTTATGTATGTTGCTTACCTGAAAAATCCTCTCTTGTGTAGACATTCAAAAACTACAAGACTACTGCTGGTGCCACCATCTTGGATGTGATATCAGCAACCCCTACATAGAAGGTTATGTAGGGAGTGAAGGGAGGAGCAGAGGACCTGGGTTAGCACAGAGAGTGTTTAGACATTGCCAGAAGAGGGAATGTCTAAACACTGACATGCGAGGGAAGAGGTGTTGTTATGAAGTTGATTTTTCCTCGAGTACTGAAATTTACTAGCAGGTTCAATGGCACATTGCAAGTGAATCCAAAATAATTTATGGAAAGGAAAAACACCACAAGTAAGCACACGTGTATTTCTGATGACAAGGTAAAACATTATTTCATCATTGACATCATTAACATCATTATAAATATACCCCCTCTACATTCTGCCATTCAGTACATTTTTGTTAGTATACAGTAAGATCATTTTATGCTTGTTGTAAATGTGGTAAGAATTAGAATGCTGACTAAAGTCAGGTATATTTACATACAGCACAGGAGGGCTCAGAAACAGCACAGGCGCCTGTGTCCACCTGTGAACACAGAGTACTAGATGGGTTTGCTTTTTAGTGACAGTTTCTCTTTAATTTGTCCATATACCTTTAACCAATTTATCAGATGTGTTAATTATACCTGGTAATCATGACCCAATATCAAGATTCACAATTCTTACGTCAAACCATGGACACTGTTCTATGTGACTACAAAGTACACATATCGCTTTGCATGGTCTTTCTAAAAATATGCTGCTGACCCAGTGAATGCCAGAATTATTTATAATTTCTATTCATTTAAAATTAAAACTTATAGTAATCTAAAAATAGGATTTAACAATTGGCATTAAAAAAGGCCGGTCTTCTAGGATGTGTATTCAGCCTTTTGCCAAATTGATTATACTGAAAATCCCTGGAATGTTAACCTATTAAAAACTCTGAATCATTCAAATCATAACAGCAACTTGCCAAAACAGCTCCCAGTTATTATCTTTCTGAGCATTAGTGGATTGTTTTCTTTCCTGAAATTAAATCTGAGAAAAGTGATTCTATGAATGTCAGTTCTGTGGTCTTTTATGCCCAGTTATCTGACCTATCCGTGCTTAAAGCAGCAATATCATCAGTGTGTGAAATTTGATTTTCCTATTAAACATGGATGCCTCCTCTGTGCTTTGTTTTGTGTTTAACCAACCATATTTATTTTTAATTGGATGGTAGGAGGGAGCTTTGAATTTGGTAAAGATAAGCTTTGCGTTTGCTTATATTTGCATGATGTTTTGCTTTTATACAGATTGTGAGTATGTGATCTTTATACTTTCAGTACAATGTAAACTGAAATAGGAACTAAATGTTATTTTGGGCAATGAGCATGTTCAGATGCTAAAGAATGTAGTCTATGTGCGTATATTTATATGTGATCACATACTGTATATATCGTACACTCTGTTCAGAAGTGAAAGGACACCAGTCTAGCTGTAAGACTATAAACCAGAATTTCAGATAAGTCAGCCAGCATTTTAGATAAGTCAGCAATGAGAGCATTCACATTTCTTTTAGCACATCTTTAGATCAGTTTCAGTTTGGATACCCTCCTCCTTTACTTTCTCCAAGCTTTACATTTTTAATGCGTGCATACCTTAAAACCTAAGTTTAGGTAAAACTTTTGTGAAAAAAATAATCAGCAGAAAGGTCAGCACTTATATTTACCCAGAAGTGTCCCTTGTACTGGTGTCAATTGTTATAATAAAAAAATCTCTGTCCTCTGCCCCCTCCCGTACCCCACAGCGTTATGGTGCTACGGGAGTTAATAGGGGGACCTCTCCCAGGCACACATCAAGGGTGCAAACTATGTCTGTCCTTTCCACCCCGTTCCTCCAGTCATAGAAGCTGCACTATAACTTCCATGAATGAAAAGCTATCTATGAATACAGGACAGGCAGATGAGCTGACTTTTCTGCACAAGGGCTCCCAAGTTGCAGCCATTGGGTTAATAAGGAGCATATTTATAAAGTAATGAATTACTTCCACTAAACATTCACTGGTAATGAATAAACCACTGTCAGAGCTTTCTTTTGGTGGTATTTATTCACCACTGGGCTTTTTATTTTTTGAATTATAAACAAAAAAAGAGCAACACGTTTTTTTTAAGTTTTTCTTTGTTTCTATTATAAAATTTTGCAAACATATACTTTTTCTCCTTCACTGGTGTGCGTTGATGAGGCTGCACTGATAGGCAGCACTGATGGGCACTGATGCGGTGGCACAGATAGGCAGCATTGATGGGCACTGATAGGCTGCACTGATGAGGTGGCCCTTCTAAGCCAGCTGATCTAAGGTTAAGTGGTTCTAAAGGCTATTGTTAATTTTTTACCTTAAAGTCTAAGTCCCCCCCAGCATGAGAACAGACAGGAGATCCTCCCCCCGCACCCGCTGTCACAATGTGAAAACCGTGATGCTGTTGGAGCTCTGCCCACACAGCGGGGTCATTCATTGACAGTTTCCTGTGAATGAATAAACTACAAGTAACAACTTTTGTAACTGATGGCTTGTCATTCTCACTGAACTACAGTGGTGGGCTGGTAAGCGCTTTTGTAGTTTATTGATCTTCATGCTCTCAAATAACCTTTACCGAGAGAGTTTGCAGGAGCCTTAGAAAAAAAAATCTATGCACTTTTTTTTTTTGCTTACATTTATTATTTATAATTTTTTTCAAAAGGCGAACTTAACCTTTAATGCATTCTCTGCATTCAAGTAAAAAACTAGACACTATCTGTTCCTCCTACCCTCGCCCCCCCAAAAAACACCTGAGCTTTTCAGCATGCAGTGCTGTGCCTGGCTGCAGGTCTTCTCTTTGTATCTTCTGGTCTCACAGGAGACTCAATCAGCAGCTGGAGCCATTGGCTTCTGTCAGTCAAATCCTGTGAGGGTATGTGGTATATGCCTATGGATGCACACAGTCCTCTTCAGGGGCGCACCCACACACAGCTTGCTATGGGGGCACACGAAGGAAAATAGGAGCAGAGAGTGCTGTCAAGGGACTTAGTAAATACCAAAGCATATAATAATAAAAAAAAGGTTTTACAATCAATTTAAATTGCATGGCAGTGCATTATTGCTAGCAATAAATTGGGTCTGCAAATTGTTAACCCTCTGGATCCACTGTGAAAGCTGAACCTCATTCCTAGTAATGAGTAAGGCAGGCCATAGATGGAGCAAATTTCTTTCCTGCAATCACTTCCATTCACTCATCAACACAGTGTTGACTGGGGACACCGCCCCTGCAGGAAGAACACAGTCATTATTGCTAGCAGCTGTAACAGCCGCTAGCAATAATTGCATGTAAAATCTGGCAGGCTGGTTGTACCCAAGTTGATTGGACCATCAACTTGGGTAAATTCAGCCTGCTCATATATGGTATTTAATCTCGACCAGTTCGGCATTCGAAGCGACTATAGGCAACCTAAGTGTATTGTGCACATCACCATTGTTCTGTGTGCTGTCTTACTGACTATCCTAGATAGTACTGAATTTTGATTGCTTTATATTTAGCTTTGCTCTGTTTTAAGTACTGCGCTATACAAGGCAAGGTAAGTTCTTGTAGCTAATACCAAGAATTCACTGTTTTGGTTGCTGCATCTGTATAATGTACAATTAAAAAAAAAAAAAAAAAAAAACATCCTATGTTTGGAAAATACATGGAAACTGCAAATTCTGCATCATGGACTTTCACAATACTATGGGGTTTATTTACTAAAGCTGGTTCACTCAGAATCTCGTGTTCTTCTGCATAGAAACCAATCAGCTTCCAGGTTATATTGCTAAAACGTAATTGAACAAGCTAAGGTTAGAAGCTGATTGGCTACCATGCACAAGTGCACAAAATTCTGAGTAAATGAGCTTTAGTAAATAAACCCCTATGTGTTTTAGTTCCCATTGTACTGTCTACCCTTTTTATCATTATAGCCTTGATACTTTATTCAGCATTACAATATTTATATATAGTGAGGGAGACAGAGAGAGAAAGTGAGAGAGTGTGTAGTTATAATGTACTGTATATATTAAACTTAAACAAAATGCTCTAGAAATAAAAACACTTTTGATAGCACAAAGACACACTTTCTTTGTTGTAATAATAGATACTGTGCTCGCATAAAAGTGAACTATAATATATGAAGTACTGTAATTTATCTAATTTATGCTTGATCATATAAAGCAGCATCTCTGAATGCTAATCTCATATTTGTGATATAAAAGGTAGTCTGCCTTATAAAAGTCAGGGTTGTCTTATAACAGAAATGGCTAACTGAGCTCACTGTGGCATATGGTTCTCTGATTATGCAGGTTCTATCTCAATTTTACATACATTTAGCTAGAGGGCACCCCAGCTCCTGCAGCAACAGTCCAAATGTGATTGACAGCTTCACTGTTTAATTAG
This sequence comes from Staurois parvus, assembly GCF_062004578.1. NCBI lineage: Eukaryota > Metazoa > Chordata > Amphibia > Anura > Ranidae > Staurois > Staurois parvus. The sequence continues at coordinate 8,738,720 of NW_028317855.1, read as the reverse complement.
GTCCTGACAGTTCCAATGATCCACTATTTCCATGCTGCTGATCATGCTTTATAATTAGGCAAGCATAACTACTCTGAATATTCAGTTTACAGAAGATAGACATACTGTGCTAGAGGTTTGACAGCTATAGCATACATCTATATGGGCGAAAGCATGTATACATGGATTATAAAAATGATTAGTGATGCAGATGGTAAAAAAAGGTCAGTTTTAAAAGTAGAGTGTCCTGAAAGAAACAAACACCTGATCATATCCTATTTGCATAAAACATTGTAGCCGAACATCCCTGATTAGACTTAATTAGGCTGTATTATATGAAAATGTTATTGGGCATTTATTTCCATGTAGCAAATTCATAATGCATATTGTGTAATCACGCTAAAGATAATTACAGTGAAGGAGGTACAATGAAGTTACAATGTAAACCTTATCGATGGAAAAGTAAACAATCTATATATCAGCTAGTTGAAAGCCTCTTTTAGTCTAAGATGACAAATAACATACAATTGTAAAACAGTTTGCGCATCAACCTACAGCTGGCCATACACTAGAAGACCTTTGTACAACTGTCTGTGCAAAAAATCTGATGTACATTCAATAATGCCATTAGAGACTTGACGATTGCTGTTCAAAAGCACTTCCAGATTTTGTTTGCTTTTAACAATTTATTTGGGAATGAATAGAATTTCCTGAAACAAAAAGCACATTCACTGTTAGAATTTCATTCAACAAGAAATAGAGAGAGTGCAAATGCCTAGTGCAGTATCTTTAACACTTTATTAAAAGGTAATAGAAAACATAATATACTCACAAGCCAAGTAGACTAATGGCATATCAAAATGCACAAAGCACAGAATCCTGAAGTCCACTCTCTGACTTCAGCTATTAGGTGGATGATGATGGCAGCTTATGCGTTTTTGGGAACCTTCTTCAGAGCCATTATGCTACTTGACTTGGCTTGTGAGTATATTATGTTTTCTATTACCCTTTTAATAAAGTACTAAAGATAATGCACTAGGACTTTGCACCCTCTTTGTTTCTTGCTTTGTGCAGTGTTGGACTTCCCTGATCTGAGGAGGGCTGCACCGCTATATCCTTCCAGTCCGGGTTGCCAAGTAGTTTTGATACTTGTGGTCCATATGGCAGGTGCCTCCATGATTTCTGAGCACTGAAGTGTCAAGCTTACATATCTTTATTTTAGAATTTCATTCATTTGAGAAAAATTTTCCATCCTGCTCCTTCGATTTTTTTTTTTGTCATTGGGGAAAATGATCATCAATTTGACCCCAGTAACTATTAGAGAATTGAATTGCGATCCAAAAACAAACATTTTCCAATACATTTCTACGGACATATGGCCAGCTTTAAATACAGTTTCAGCTAGCTCACATTCTATTCAGGCATGGGTACACTGATGAATAAATCTATTACTTTATTTAAAAAAAAATACTTTTTTTTTTAGTTATCTGGTACTTCAGATTTAGTGATCCATAAATAAATGACTATATTTATGGAATAAATAGCACAATGCTGTTCATGCATGCAGGAGAATATCTAGGTTTTTTCAAGCATTCACATTTAAAAATGAGCTATTTGGATAATGTAAGGCAGTATATAACCATTTGAAGTCATGATTATTAAGTTTAATTGCAGCTTTCGGTTTAAAGTATGTAACCATTGTTCTGCCTTGAGCAACAGGGATCTCATTTACTTCATGTATCTTACTGACATCTGCAGAAAAAAAGGGATACAAATTTGCATTCATATTCAGTAATCAAAACAAGAGGAAAAGAAAAAAATACATATGTGGGTGGATGCCCTTTAAATGTATAGATCAGCTTCCAGAAATTTCCTGTTACCAGCACTGTGACTGATGACTGACTGCTAAATAGGCTTGCTGTCTCTCTCTGTTTGTTCCCTCTGCATGTTATTTTTTAAAATGTACCCACAATGTTTCTTTGTTGGTGTAATTAACCCACCTGCCACACTCTGGTTTTTATTGTTGTCTGTAAATCCTTTATTTGTACTTCACAAAACTGTAGGCATGGATCACAATGAGTCTTTTCATACCACAGGATTTCAAAGACTGTTCTGCACACTTATGAAGGAATTGAATTGTTTATCATATTTTATAGGTATGTTTGTACTAAAAGTTGAATTGAAACACTGTTTTGTTGATGCAGATGCAGGTAGTAAAATGATACTGAGCATTTTGTATTTATTAAAAAAAATTAAAACAGAGAAAGTATCGCTACTTGGTTCACACATGCTCCAAATTGTTAAACAAATGATCTAGGCTGTGCTGTACAATGTATATTATAGGAAATTGGTATGTGCAGCACCTCCTCCTTGGGGCTCTGCAGAAAATGCTGAGAGCATTTCAATCTTTGTATTGAAAGATTTCCTATAGAGCTCTTTATGTAATGTTTTCATGAGTCCAATAGCTTGGTCCAGTGGCTGGTCCAGTGGCTTGGGGAGGAGATGCATGGTATGGAGAATTCAGAGGTAGCAGCTGCTGGGTAAAACACATAGAACATTTACATGTAAACTCTATGGAGGATGTACAGTATGGTATTTTATTTTAAAAGAAAACAATAACATAATGTTGAAAATATCTGCTGTGCTGTTTTGGTGCTGCTGTCACAATCCTTTTGAGCTTGCTATCATCAAATTCTGTTTAGTGTTACTAGCCATACATATGCTCTTTTTCAGTTGGGGCACACAAATATCTTATGATGTTTTTACTTCATCTCCATTTTCATAGTCCAGATATTCAGTATAGGAGTTGAACACCTAGCTTGGTCAAAATTGACTATAGGTTGTTCATAACCAAGACGTCATTGCAACTACAGTGCCAAACAGAACATTCATCAAGTCTCACTGTTTTAGCGGACCCTGGCCTTGAAATCAGCTTAAATGTGCCGAAAAAGCATGTGTCCACTAATTTCTAATTGATTAGTTAAAATGTGTTTACTGTATGTTTTACTTTGAGACAGAATCCCAGGGAAAGTCAATTTGGCAATAAAAGGGTGCAGTGTGTACCTGAGAATCTGGGGTAATCAGGGCCAGTTATGACAGAGTTGTGTTTGTTCTCTGTAGAACAGAAAGCTTTCCTTAGAGTGTCTAAAAATGTCAAAAGCCTTGAGAATGCAGAACCATTTTCACTCATTAATTTCTTCATTTTATGTTTTATTGTTTTAATTCTTGCTTTTTCTGTTGGTGGAGGGCAATTAAGCTAGTTTTGGCCAGTTTGAAACCTGCCTGCAATGCCAAGTCTTGCTAAATGATTCTATTTGAGGTTGTCTACCCCAGTAGCCCATTACAACATGAACAATAGAAGTGAAGCTAAGAGAGTACGCAACACCTGATCTTTAGTTATTACTGTATAGGGTTGTGGTTGATCACCTCAGCTCTAAAGTAATACTGTGATGTAAACCAGTGTTGCAAGGTATATGTGTTCTTGCATCTTGCTTTAAAATTACCATAAAAAATTTAAGCATTGACAGAACGGATTCATAATAGATGGTATGTAATATTATTTTGAGTGCACAAAATAATGACATACGAAAAAGTCATGGGAAAAAAATAAACTGTCTATAACTATATACCCACCACGTTCGCACAGCATGAAGTGAAGTCTGAAAGAAGACATAATCATTCTGCCATCTGTTCAAGCCACATATACATTTAGAAATATAGAACTTTGATTTTATTTTGAATCAATGTTTTACTTGTTTTATTTTAATTTTTTACCAATATATTTAAATTAATTTAGTAATGTTTTAAATATCACTTCTGTAATTTAACCTGTTAACGTATGCAGTTTAAAAAAAGAAAAGTTATTTGTTGAAGTCAATGCAATTTTAAATTATACGCAGATAAAGTAGTAAGAGTGTTGTTAACACAAACTTTGATCTTACTCTGAATCATCTCTTTTCAAATGTCTCCTGCTGTCACCTAATTGTAAATACGGTTGGCCTGTTTTTCAGTACTTTGGTTTGCCATGCCTAAATATATAAAATATATTTAAATGTAACTCTTTTTAGATAACATGTACTATGACATCAAATGTGATCCAAGGCATACATTGCTATAAATATAATAAACTTTTTATTTTACAAATTCAGTCATCTAACGTTTTAGTTCCCACCAGTGCTGTCCTTGATACTGTAGCATTTGATATGCACGTAACAAAGTTCTCGAAGTATCACCTCCAAATCTCGAAGTATCACCTCCAAATCACACAATTATGGGGACTGAAGTAGCAAGAAAACTGGAGCAAACACTATGGAAACATTGATGTCAATAGAAATTACAAAGGCTGTATATGTTGTAACTGTGTTGACCCAGGACACAGGGAGATTTACCAAAACTGGTGCACACAAAAGCTGGTGCAGCTGTGCATAGTAGCCAATCAGTTTCTAACTTCTGCTTGTTCAGTTAAGCTTTGACAATAAAACCTAGAAGCTGATTAGTTATGCACAGGTGCACGAGATTCTGTGTGCACCAGTTTTAGTAAATCTCACCCAGCCTTTTCTCCATGACAATTTTTCTCCTAATTTTCATTCACTATACCTTGTGATATGCCAAGCATCTGATCTGGAGAAAGAGAAAGAGTGTTTGGTTTTGGTAGGTCACCATATGTGTATCTATCAAAAAGTGCAGTATGAGAATAAACAAGATACATCACAAAATTGGGGTGAAAAAAATAAGAATGTATCTTTGTTTCTGTGTGGTTCTTAAGCAGAATTTGCATATTTGTACATCTTTTCTATATTTATTATGGTCAGGATGAAAAGTTAACACTACAATAAAGGTGTTTTTGTTTTTTTCAGGTAAATGTGAATATTATATATTAGTTTATTGTATCCTACGTTTCAGCTAGCATTAGGCTCCTCTTCACATACAGTAGTTGAATTATCTGCCTCTTGTTAAAAAAAATTTGTATAGAAAGTTGTGAGTATGCGACTGTGGCAGGCCAGCGGAAGTTCTTATTTACCCACCAAGCCATTGCCACAGCAACCACCAGTGAACCGTATTCAAATCATGGCTGACTCCTGAACCAGAAGTGAAGCTGTGGGGGATGCAAGTGACAAGAAATTACAGGGCAAGAGCCCCATGTGACAGGAAATGACACGGCAAAGGTCAATTTAACTAAATCTGACCCAAGAACAAGAAATACAGCCACTTCCTGCTGTCATAGACAATAAAAAGTAATAAAAATCACCTAAAAGTCTCCATAAAAAAAAATTAAAACTCCAGCCTCCAGCGTCTTCACATAAACCAGTACAGGGCTCCTTTAAGTCCTTTCCTGTACTCCAGTGGGAACTGGATATCACAGAGGTTTAGATATTTGTAACTTAGACATGCAGCAGAAGCACGATATCAGCTATGGGAAGTCCATTTTCAGAACTCCACATTGGAGAAAGCCGTACTTCAACCAACCCATACCCATTTGATTTCTACCTTTAATAATACTCTCTTGAGTACTAAAGTTCCCACACTCCGCTGGCAGACAGATATCTCTGAACATGATTGGCAAGAATTCTTTAACTCGTACTTTGATATGGCCATATCTGCTAGAGACAAACTTATTTGGTTAAGGTATTTTCATAGAGTATACTATATTCCATTATGTTTGTTTCATATGCATAAAAAAGGCACACGCATGTGCCATAAATGCCTCAAAGAAACAGGTAATTTTACACATATGGTATGGGGTTCTGATAAAATCAGACCTTTTTGGTATCAAACTACTGCCTTTATTTCTAACAAATTTTAACAACTCCAGATGATTGTAACCCCAAATGGTGTATATTGGGCATCTTTGACAATGTAGACCTTAGTACCACACAAAAACAATTTCTGAGAATTCTCTTTGTTATGTGAGAAAAATAGTGATGCAGCATTGCATACATATGGACCCTCCTAATATCAATCGGTGGAAAAGGCTGATTAGCCAAACCTTACATATGAAGCCAGTGCCTGTCTCTGAAAGTTTTATAAGCACCTGTGAAATATCTAGCCTACTGCTGAATGATATAGGTCCTTCGGATTTACTCATGCTCCTGTCATTAATTGATCTCAGGAAACGATAATGCACTTCAAATTTTTCCTGAAATAATATCACAACATGTAAAGTGAATAATTTATTTTCTTTTTTCCTTTTGGTTTACTCACTTTCATTGTTCAGTGGTCTGTTCTGCTTGGCTGCAATGTACAATGTTCTCTGCACTTGGAACTTTAGTGGCAAAATAAGCTTGTTTCCGGTGTTCTACTGACATGTATTCTGTACTCTGTATACTGTACTCAGTTTAAGTGCATATTGTTCTGATATGGTTTTTGTGATAATTCTGCCTATACTTCATCATCTGCCATTTTTTGGACAATACAAAAGGCATAGGAAAAGGAAAAGAAGGGGACAATGTAAACAATGCTCCTGTGTAAAAACTGTGCTGTAAGAGGTGGTGGGTTTGCCCCCTATATTTATTTAGATCCCCGGTGCTGAAAGGAGAAGCATAACCAAAGCTTGTTTGGCTCTACTTATCGTGTAGATCACAGCAGTGATCCATTTTCAGCTGGCAGTGGGCTTTATCTAGGGATCCACCCAGATGCCTGGACCAGCAGCTAGTTCAGCCTCTCAATGCGCCGCTTAGAGTTTGAGCCAGCCGATCCTGCCCCTTCCACAACCCAGCACTCCAGTGAGTGCGGGTGGGTTACGGCAGAGCAGAGAGACAGTGACTGACAGTCTCCAGCTCTCTGCAGACCGAGTGATCAGTGACATTTGAATGTTCGGTCTTAGCTCAACTAGAAACTGATGCTGCATCTACCTGGGTAAGTACGATTAAAAAAAAAACTGCTCTTTTAATATTTCCCTAGATTGTTAATGTGTGCAAGATACAGTGTGTAAAAAAAAAACCTCTAAAAAACGCAAACACGAAAAAATGCAGCAAAACGCCACTAAACGCTAATACAAAAATGCTGAAAAACTCACGTTCTTAACTTGATTTTGCACAGCTAACGTTACCAGCATTATTAAAACGCCCAATGTGCATGGAGCCTGAAGATTTAGATGATGGACCACTTCCCTGACAATGTCTTGTACATTTTATTGCCACAGATTTAAATTAATTATTCTCTGAGGCAACAAACCCTTCCATGAACTATGCTTTATGGCTGGAATGAGTATTGGCGTTAGCATGTAGTGTTTTCTTTCTTTTGCCCTGTTTCTACACAGAATACTGTCATGGAAGCAGTGTTTTCTTACAATGAACACATGAACAAAGACTTTGTCAGCTTTAAGAAATTTGCGTTGATGGTATGCGGACACTGTAATTTTTTTCACCTACTATATTTTGGTTTTGTATGCTGCTCATTTGCTGAACTTTTAGCAGCATACCAACTCCTAAGGAGAGTGGAAATAGTATCATGTTTTCTCCATTTGTAGACATCTTGTCTTATTTTGGATTACTGAATACCCAGTCCTTTAGAAATTCTTTTTAGCCTTTTCAGATACATTCTCCACAATGCATGATCTAAGGGCCTCATAAATTTCTTCTGCTCAAGACACACATACTGTACACAGATCTCTCTTTTGAGGAGCTGAACCTGTCAATATCCAAAATGTGTGCATCTTTTTATACAGCACTTCAAACTACACCTCTAATCTCGTTTTATTGACTGGAATACCTGGACTATAATTCCCCTCTTTTTAAGATATTATCATGAACGTTCACACTTTTTCCAGTATGGAAATTCAAATTAAGTTTTTAGGTACATATCTTTTATGAATATTATTATTATTATTCTACAGTATTTATATAGTGCCAACAGTTTGCTCAGCGCTGTACATTATAATGGGAGACAGTACATGAGACAGCACATATAATTCAATGCCACATACGGGGAACATTGGGGTCTATTCCTTCCTATGCAAACGTATATATTCATTGTGCTTTAGTGTACTAAATATATACTTATCTATGTACAATTCAGTTCACATTCAAGTCTATGGTGCTAGTGCTAGTCATGCTGTAGCATTATTTCTGCAGTGCTATTAAAATAGCATACTGCATGCAAAGTGCTACTTTTTACTGCTCTGGGAACAACAGCCTCAGGTCTGTTTAAACCTGATATTTCACATTATTTGGTATGTGCAAACTCCTGTCCTTTTTAGCAGACTCAAAATAATTCATAGTAAATATTTAATATATAAAATTGCCCTGTTAATTATCTTTATGGTCTTGTTGTGTGATTGCTAGATCTTCTTGCTATGAGTCCTCCCTAAGGTATAATCTTCTTACAAATCATTATTTACTTTAATCTATCATACGTATTTTACATCTTATTGGTTTGAGTTTAATTAGATGTCATTGAATTTTTTACAGTGTAAATTCTGATGACACATCACAAATACTAGTCAGTATGGTAGAGAATGACCACAAAAAGACCTTACTGCAAGATGCTTTTGGTACATTTATATATCTGGTTCTAAAGAACAGAGTATGCAAACACCAGAAAAATACTATTTAAAATAATAATTGATTTATGCCAGTTATGTATTTGGCTAGTAGGAAGTGCCTGCTAAGGGAAACAAGACTGTGCATTATATTAAAAGGGGAAGTCCCTGTTAAGGAAATATATATATAATATGTAGTTTCCTCTGCTATTAAATTATCGTTGGGACTTGCATTATTCTAAAACATTAAAACAAATATACTGCAGAGTTCAGGATACTCTGGCACAGTACCTGCACTGTTATTAATATTCTTCTATATTCGCCAAATGATGGTGTTGACTGGATAAAACCACATACAGCCAGAATCAGTCAATGCAGACAGAAGATAACATTAAGACAAAGGGGTTGATTTACTAAAGGACTATAGACTGTTCACAGTGCTTTGTAAATGAGGTAGAGCTTCTTTCGCTTCAACAAATCTTGTCTAAATCATGTTTATTTTTGCATTTTAAACACAGTGTTTTGATATTTAATACCCACAGGTTGAACATTCACTTTGCTTAGTGACTAGCATTAATTAAATCATCCCATACTTTTTCTTGTAAATTTGGCCTCCCATTCTACTGGTCCATTGATAAAGTTAACATCTTGTTTGAACTGAGTGACTTTCTCTTACCTGTGTTAGGACTCATCTCTTCCATAGATAAAAGTTAATATAAAGATTTCACCTTTAATTCACATGGAACTGTACTCTCTGGCCATCTATATTGATCTTTGTAAAATTGGCTTTTCTTTATTAGGAAAGAAAGTTGTCCCACTTTACTTTGACTTTCTGATCTATAAACTGCACCCAAAGGTAACATCCTTGTTATCTATACTTAGGCAGTCGATGGTGGTTTGTTTTTCTCTCTGACAGGTTTTAAACTAATGCCTTGGGCTTCCAAAAAGCTAAAGATTACAACATTTAGTAACAATTTTAAGGCCTGTAGTTTCCAGAGTTCAATCACAACAGTAACGATTGCCTCTGATTGGACAGCATTTTGGATCCAGTGTTTCTACACATTGCCCATCTTAAACACAATATAAGGAATATATAATGTCAAAATTTAACATTGTATGTAAAACTAAAATAAATGAAGAAGATATCTTTCCAAAGTGAACAAAATTCCCATTTTATAGAGTTGTCACAGGAATCGTTATCCCCATTGGGACTTTTGGATTTCCTTTTACTTTCAACAGTCATGAAAATCAATAGAGGGATAAATCTTCCCCAGGGGTACAAAATAAATTGATAAAATCTATACCTTTCCAACTTTATCCAAAAAAGTGCTTTTACATACACTACCAATGAGACCTATGCTGAAAGATATATATGTGCTATCATTGCTGAGCATTCTAGTTAATGCTGATACATTGGTTTCAGTATTCTCTAAACCAATGACAACAGAACAGGCATCTGTATCAGCTGTTCTGACTTCATTGGCTGCCTATTGGCTCCAGGTCAGTGACTCAAAAGGTAATGAAACTAAAAACGACCAGGCAACAGGTTACTCAGTAATGAAATCCTATATATATCCCTCATTAAAGATTACCTTTAACCACTTTTGACCCAGATACCACTTTAAAACAACACAAGGACATCCTCTATTTGTTCCAGTGCCATTTTAAAATGGCTCTCACTCAGTAGCTTCTGCATTGTGTTTACATTGTTAATGTAATGATGGCAAGAGTAAGTCACACAGCTTTCTCTCAATCTCTCTCTCTCTCTCACTCTCTCTATGTAACAATAATGAATAGACAGGCGATGTGAAATAAAAAAGAAATATAAAAAAGAAAAACAAACAATGCCACAATCTCTATGCATCTGATGTAAATTGCAGCTAGTATGGTGCTAAGTTCCCCAATAAATGTTGATCAATTAGTGTCCATATATAGACCGTTATAACAAATGAATGGTGAGAGTCCTTTTATACCGCAGTGTATGTCTTCACCACGTGCCAGTGAAATATAAGTGAATTGCTCACTCACCAGACCTATTTGACCACGGTTAAGGCGGTAAAAAGCTCATTTTGTTATAGTATATGCTGGAACGGCCACCTCTGGCTATCCTAGGGTGTTCCTCCCCTTCACCGGCTCTCCACAGGACAAGCCCAGGGACATGGTATTTATAGTTACCAATACCTCTACAAAGGTCTGGGTACTCTGTATCAGGTTCTCCTTGCCTTATGAGGAATATTGCCAAGCCGCTCAAATAAACCAAAGAAATTTAAGAGTTCTAAGTGTAGCATTTATTAATGTGATGAATATATAAAACAGGTATGCACTCACATGTGGCGGTGCCTAGTAAACCGGCACCAGTATGTGCAGCCTGAGAAATTTCGATGGCCGATGTGCGTTCCAAGCCTCGCTCTTGCTGGAGCCGGACGTCATGTCCCCGGAACCCGTAAGTGACAGAATCACGCTTCGACATATGCTTTGCCTGGCGACATCTTCAGGAAGTGACAACCACCATATCCGAGCTCATTAACCACTTTCCTACTGGGCACTTATACCCCCTTCCTGCCCAGGCCAATTTTCAGCTTTCAGCACTGTCGCACTTTGAATGACAGTTACACAGTCATGCAACATTGTTGCCATATGAAATTTTTATAATTTTTTTCACACAAATAGTGCTTTCTTTTGGTTGTATTTACTCATCGCTGGGTGTTTTATTTTTTGCACTATAAACAAAAAAAGAAAAAAATTTAAAAAAAAAGTTTTTCTTTGTTTCTATTATAACATTTTGCAAACAGGTAAGTTTTCTTCTTCACTGATGTGCGTTGACGAGGCTGCACTGATAGGCAGCACTGATAGGCAGCACTGATGGGCACTGATAGGCAGCACTGATAGGCAGCACTGATGGGCACTGATAGGCAGCACTGATGAGGTGTCACGGATAGGCAGCACTGATGGGCACTGATAGGCAGTACTGATGAGGTGGCACTGATAGGCAGCACTGATGAGATGGTACTGATGAGGTGGCACTGATCTTCAACAATGATGGGCACTGATGGGTGGCACTGCTGGGCAGCACCGATGGGTGGCACTGATGGGGGGGCACTGCTGGGTGGCACTACTGGGCACAGGTGAGTGGCACTACTAGGCACTTCTGGGCACAGGTGGGTGGCACTGCTGGGCACTTGTGGGTGGCACTGCTGGGAATGGGTAGGTGGCACTTGTGGGTGGCACTGCTGGGCACTGATCATCAGGACACTGATCATTAGTGCCCTGATGATCGGTGCTGATCCGTCCTCTGACAATTTCCGGTTATCGGCAGTACTTTCCTCACGCTGTGACAGCATGAGGAAAGTGCAGCCAATAACTGGCAACTGCATTTACCGGTGATCTGCTGTGTCATTGGACACAGCAGATCATGTGGTAAAAGGCCGCTGTGATTGGCCTTTTACAAAACCACATGATCAGCTGTGTCCGTAAGTCACAACAATCACGGATATCGCCGGGGGTGCGGGAGGGCGCGTTCTGGGAGGGTCTCATATATCGCACTCCCAGAACTAGACAACCGTGCTGTAGCCGTCAATCGGCTATAGTGTGGTTGGCAAGTAGTTAAATAGTGATACACTGTCTCTGATTGGATAACTCCAAATAACAGACTCAACACCTAATTGGACGGCTGTGGGTTGATGGCCAACTGAACCTAAGTTTGATACTTAGAATGGGCTGCACATACTGCTGCGGTACAGGATAATAAACAACCTTGTCCATTAATCAGTACATGGTTACCAACAATGTGAGACAAATAACACTACGGTACATAAAACAAAATGCAAATTACATAACATTTTAAATAATTAATAATGAATAAAAACTAATTAATGACAAATAAATTAAAAATAAAGAAATCGGTGAATTAAAAGATAGATACAATACAAAAATTGAACGAATGAGGATGCATAAAAATACATATAAAATATATATAAATAACAGAGCCACTAATTATTGATTCACTAAATGAAAAAGATATGAACTAGTTTGCCTTATAATTATATGGATATTATTTTAGAAGATAGGGGGATGTATGATATTGAAATATACCAATATATAACAATAAAATGTAGCATAACAGTCCCTAAATCCCCCATTTATGGGGGCAGAGCTGTAATAGTTTAATATTTATTGGGACTGATTTAGTGGGTGTACAAAATGGTAGAGACCCTAAGGGGATGCTACTCTCTAGGGAAATATATTGATTACATATTAAACCACGCTAAATATTAACCCTTCCAAGACTTAGTGAGAACACCCAGCCCAGCCCATATTAGAACCCCACCTCCACCTTGCTAGTGTCTGAGTCAAAGTGGAACTCTGTGCCCACTACTAATCCTGCCACAGGCCCATCCATCTGGTCCATCAAGTATCACTCTCATGTCATCAGTCCATAAAACCTTTAAATAACCTGTCTTCAGATATTTCTTGGCCCAGTCATGATGTTTCAAATTATGTGTCTCTTTCAGTGGTGGCTGGGTTTCAGCCTTCTTTACCTTGGCCATGTCTCTGAGCACTAAACACTTTGTACTTCTGGGCACTCCAGGTAGGTTGCAGTTCTGGAATATGACAGCGCTTGAGTATAATGGGTTCCTGGTAGCTTCAAGTGTGATTCTGCTCAAATCTTTTTCAGTTAATTTGCATATTTTTTTCTCAACACATTTCTTGTGACCCTGTTGACTATTTTCAACAAAATGTTGGAGCGTGTTCACAGAACCATCAAATATCTTAGCAATTTCAAGAGTGCTGCATTCCTCTGAAAGACTTTTTACAATTTTTTACTTTTGACAGTTAATTCTCTTTTTTTGCCATTTTGCCTGAGGAAAAGAAGCTGCCTAATAATTATGCCCACCTTGGTATAGGGTGTTGATCTCCTTAGGCCACACCCCCCCTCATTACAAAAATACACATCACCTGATATGCTTAACTCCAACAAGCATTCAAGTTTATACAACTTGGAGTGGGGCAATATGCATAAAAACGATGATCTGGTAAAATAAAAACTCACTTGCCTAATATTTGTGCACACAGTGTATATATAAAAAGATTCCCTGGTCAGATTAAACCCCTGGTCCCAACAATGATGTCTGATCAGATGATCTGGATGACATTTTCATTTACTGCGTCAGTGTCAGAGGTTCACAGAAAGGAATGCAATGTCATTTGGATTAAAACCTGTAAAAAAGTCACCATCCTGCTAATTTGAGACCTCACTAACTTGACCTGATTTTATCTTAATGTTATGCTAACAGTTTACGCAAATCATTTGTTTTTCCCTGGTTGCATCTCAATGTAGCGTGGAAAGGGGAATAAAGCTCTTCTAAAATAAAATGTAAACTTTACTTTGACATTTACTATTTCTCTAAGCCACATAAAAATATTATGTGACATAATTTTAATCAGCAGACATTGGTTGTTATTTTTTTAGGGTAAACAACAGGGGGTGTGCACATTCAGTAAATGTTGCATTGGTACAGGAAAGGATGCTTTCTTCAATGTCAGTCATCCCTATAACTCCACCTAAAGCATTACAATGCTTTCCTGGTTGCCACAGAACTACAGAACTCCTGAGATACATTATATTGGCGGAAGCTGCCTTTTCTGCTCCTGCCCCATGCCACAGAACTGGAGCCTTAAAGTGGTTGTAAAGGCACAAGGTTTTTTATTTTTTTTCTTTCTATGCAAGAAGGTAAATAACCTTCTGCATGCAGCTTCTCACTTCCTCAGCCACCCCCTTATACTTACCTGAGCCTGATCTCAATCAAGAGACATGTAGGAGAGCAGAGGCTCTCTTGGCTCTCTTCTTCCTTATTGGCTCAGATACAGCAGCGGGAGCCATTGGTTGCTGTCGGTCACAGCCAGTAAGGGGGGGGGGGGACAAGCCATGCTTTGTGTTACTTATGGACATACACAGGTGGCTCGGGATCGAGCACACATGTGTGCCATGAAAGGAATCAGCTTCCTATGGTGGCACACCAAAAGGAGGAGGAGCTCTGGTGGGAGACCCTAGAAGTGGAGATTTGGTGCTGCTCTGTGCAAAACCATTGCACAGAGAAGGTAAGTATGACATGTTTGTTATTCCTAAAAAAAAACGAGCCTTTACAATTACTTTAAATGATCACATGACCTTTACGAAGGACAAAAAATAAGGTATTTGAAGGCTTTACAGAATAATGATAGTGATTTGCAGCTAAGAATTATTTGCAGATTATTAAATTTTTTAAACATACAATGCATTTATTGTGACTTTAAAGGAGAAAAAAGTCCTGGCCCTCAAATGGTTAACAAAATAAAAAGTAGTTCCACAATAATGTTGTTATGATCAGTATAATAATTGATTATAAGTCTTGATTGTCAACTCTTTTTATTAAAAGAAATGATTATTTTTTTCTATCTTTTAATTAGTTGCTTGTTTTTAGATTCCTAGTTTTTTGTTTTCCCATATGATATAAACAATGGCAGAAAAACAAAACTTTAATGAGGCAATAACTCCTGCTGATCCTTCCAATCTTCACTTAGATGTTTGGAACCTGCTTTGGGGCTTCTAGAGTACTAATAACAAATATTTGGGCTTATTTAATAGGCCAAACAGCAAAGAGTAATTAGATTAGTACAGTAACCTGTAACAAAAAAATAAAAATCATCAGTGTTTCTGTGTTTGATTTCAAGATTTGGCTCTCTCAAAGAAACAATGAGTGGCATAAACTTGTAAATAGCTAAACTGCACAATGCAAAATAAAACAACACATAGGAAACTTCTATATTGATCTCAACTGATTACCAAGCCTAGTACAACTGTAGCAGTTAAGCTTGCTTGCTTTTGCAGATTGAAGCTTGGGCCAATGTGCACTGACAGTCAGCTGATTAAAAGCTTGTACTGCACTTCAAAGACTCCCCTGATATGTTAAGCAATCACAGGTGCTTTGTTCTGTGTGCTCCTTCAACTGTTTAGCTTGAACCCATCTGCCGCTAACAATTATTGAGCTTAGTTTTTTTTTTCGGCAGTGCTTCCTGCACAGATGCCAACCACATGTTTGCCATAATCTCTTTTTAGTGTACTGTCCTGACAAAAAAGACAAAGTAAAATATGATACACACTTTTACAAACAATAGGAACAACTGACAGGTAGCACATTTGTTCCAGATTGTCCATGATGAGAAATGCAGTATATGATACGCATAAATCTTTATTTCAAGAGAAAATGCAGACAACCACTGCTTTATAGTTAGATTACACTTTCTTGATAACTACATATTTCTACGGTCCACACTTAATGTTATGACAATGCTGATTTGTCATGCAAAACATGGTTCTTTTATACATATTCATTTAATGTTGCATCTGAATCCAAATAACTGTTAGATCTCCTAAACACTATCTCATGTCAGTGGGTAGCTTTGGAGGTGTTGCTTGCTCATTGCATTTATGTGAGAATGCACAAAGGATAATTCATCAACCCTCAGCTGCTAGCTGGAATGTAGATGGAAAAAGATGCACAATCAGCATTAACACTGTCATGCTGAGTAAATTGTGTGTGCAGCATATGTACACAAACTCTGTATAATGTGTTTTATTGTGTATATGTGTGTGTAGAGGAGGAATGCTTAGTGTATTGGTGTACTGTGTATAAAGTATGTAACCTAGGTTGTTACAGCATCAGCATGTGTGTCAGTGTGTTTTTGCCTACTGCCCTATAGCAGATATACTGCTACAGGGCAGCCACTCTGTGCAAAATCACGTATTTATATATGATTTTGCTTTCCAGGTAGGGGGCGCATGTTCCATTGGTTGCAGCGGATGTCAATCACTGTGTCCCGGCTGGCAATTCTCTGCCAGCACTTGGTGATCACCGCTAAAGCTGAGAGGGGAGAAATCTGTGTGTAAACAATACAGATTTCTCTGCTGTCAGCATGGACATGCTGCTTTCTCTCTCTGCTGTGAGAGAGAGAAAGCAGCATGTCTCCCTAGTAAAACAGCACACAACACACAGTGTAAGCACAACACAACACACAGTTAACCCTTGATTGCCCAGAGTTAACCCCTTCCTGCCCACTGTCATTAGTACAGTGTCAGTGCTTTTTATTATCATTGATCACTGTATTAGTGTCACTGGGGATGTCAGGGGCCGTTAGTCAGTTCCCACCCAGTGTCAGCATGCCTGCCGCAGTCCCACAGTCCTGCTATAGGTCACTGATCGCTGTCATTACTAGTATAAAAAAATTCCAGTATATATACAGCCATTTGTAGGTGCTATAACTTTCACTTAAACCAATTAATTTACACGTATTGGGATTTTCTTTTTTAGCAAAGACATGTAGCAGAATACATTTTGGCCTAAATTTATGAAGAAATTGTATTATTTTTAATTTTTTTATTGGATATGTTTTATAGCAAAAAGTCAAAAGTTTTTTTTTTCAAAATTGATGGTCTTTTTTTGTTTATAGTGGAAAAAATAAAAACCACAGAGGTGATCAAATGCCACCAAAAGTAAGCTCTATATGTTGGGGAAAATTGACATAAATTTCATTTGGGTGCAGCATTGCATGACCTCGCAGTTGTCAGTTAAAGTAACACATTACCTTAGCGCAAAAAATGGCCTGGTCAGGAAGGGGGGTAAATCTTGGGCTTTAGCCATCAGCAACATATGTCTTCTGTATTTGAAAACATAACTCCTCAGGGTACAATATACATAACATAGTAACATAGTACAACATATGTCCCCACCTTGGTGGTAAGTGTAAGGAAAAAAAGGTTCCCGCATCAGTGAGAAGAATGTGCCAGTATTGGCAGTCCGTAGGAGGAACAATGCCTCTATGTTGGTGCTCATTGGGACCAAGAATGTTCCAATGTTGACAGTCAATGGGAGAAAAACGCTTTGATATTTGTGGTCAGTGGAAGTAAGAATGCCCCAGGGGTCAGTTGTCAGTGGCTGGAAAAATTTTATAATGTTGGCAGTCAGTAGATGAAAAAATGTCCTCGGCATGGTGAGGGGGGGGGATAAATTTCAGGCATCCGAACTGTCTGCTACATGGGTCTGGAGGGAAAAATGATGAGGGTTGTTAGTGGGAGGAAGAATGCCCTGGAGTGGGTTATCAGTGGGAGGAAGAATGCCCTGGTCTCAGCTATCAATGAGAGGAAGAATGCCCTGAAAACAGTGGTCAGTTGGAGGAAGAATGATCTGGTGTTAGTTGTCACTGGGAGAAAGAATGTCAGGGTGTTGGATGTTAGCGACAGGAATAAATGTCTTAGCATCAGTGGTAGGAATAAAACCCAGATATTGCTAAACTGTCACTTACAGTGGAGTCAGCACTGGGCAACCTGTTTCTTACATTGGTATCAGTGAGAGGAAAATTGATTCTTACACTGTTGTCGCAGGGAGGCAAACTTTGTAAATGTGGTAAAGCTGTGCCGATATCCATCATCCAATAATGCGAAAACAAAAATGCTTTTTTTTTTTTTCATTTTCCTTGCAATTATTGGGTATTTTTTACAAAGTGAAGCTTTACCACATTTTCATTTAATAAGGAAAATGAGTGCACAGTTTATTTGCCTTTAGTAAATCCACCCTATGTGTACATACATATATATATATATACAGTCATGGCCGAAATTGTTGGCACCCTTGATATTTTTCCTGAAAATCAAGTATTTCACACAAAAAAGGTATTGCATTAACACATGTTTTGCTATACACATGTTTATTCCCTTTGTATGTATTGGAACAAATATAAAACAGAGGCAGAAAAGCAAATATGACATAATGTCACACAAAACCCCAAAAATGGGCTGGACAAAAGTATTGGCACCCTTAACTTAATATTTGGTTGCACACCCTTTGGAAAACATAACTGAAATCAGTCGCTTCCTATAACCATCAATAAGCTTCTGACACCTCTCACCCGGAATTTTGGACCACTCTTCCTTTGCAAACAGCTCCAGGTCTCTCTTATTGGAAGGACACCTTTTCCCAACAGCAATTTTAAGATCTCTCCACAGGTGTTCAATGGGATTTAGATCTGGGCTCATTGCTGGCCACTTCAGAACTCTCCAGCGCTTCTTTGCCATCCATTTCTGAGTGCTTTTTGACGTATGTTTGGGGTCATTGTCCTGCTGGAAGACCCAGGATCTTGGACGCAAACCCAGCTTTCTGACACTGGGCCCTACAGTGCGACCCAAAATCCTTTGGTAATCCTCAGATTTCATGATGCCTTGCACACAGTCAAGGCACCCAGTGCCAGAGGCAGCAAAACAACCCCAAAACATCATTGAACCTCCACCATATTTTACCGTAGGTACTGTGTTTTGTTCTTTGTAGGCCTCATTCCGTTTTCGGTAAACAGTAGAATGATGTGCTTTACCGAAAAGCTCTATCTTGGTCTCATCTGTCCACAAGACGTTTTCCCAGAAGGCTTTTGGCTTACTCAAGTACATTTTGGCAAACTGTAGTCTTGCTTTTTTATGTCTCTGTGTCAGCAGTGGGGTCCTCCTGGGTCTCCTGCCATAGCGTTTCATTTCATTTAAATGTCGACGGATAGTTCGCGCTGACACTGATGCTCCCTGAGCCTGCAGGACAGCTTGAATGTCTTTGGAACATGTTTGGGGCTGCTTATCCACCATCCGGACTATTCTGCGTTGCAATCTTTCATCAATTTTCCTCATCCGTCCACGACCAGGGAGATTAGCTACAGTGCCATGGGTTGCAAACTTCTTGATAATGTTGCGCACTGTGGACAAAGGCAAATCTAGTTCTCTGGAGATGGACTTGTAACCTTGAGATTGTTGATATTTTGCCACAATTTTGGTTCTCAGGTCCTCAGACAGTTCTCGTCTCCTCTTTCTGTTGTCCATGCTTAGTGTGGCACAGACAGACACACAATGCAAAGGTTAAGTGAACGTCTCTCCTTTTTATCTGCTTTCAGGTGTGATTTCTATATTGCCCACACCTGTTACTTGCCCCAGGTGAGTTTACAGGAGCATCACATGCTTGTAACATTCTTATTTATCCGCAGTTGTGAAAGGGTGCCAATACTTTTGTCCAGCCCATTTTTGGAGGTTTGTGTGACATTATGTCGAATTTGCTTTCTTTCCTCCCTTTTTTTGTTTTGTCCCAATACACACAAAGGGAATAAACATGTGTATAGCAAAACATGTGTTAATGCAATACGTTTCGTGAGAAATACATGATTTCCTGGAGAAATATCAAGGGTGCCAACAATTTCGGCCATGACTGTATATATATATATATATATATATATATATATATATATATATATATACAGTGGGGATCGAAAGTTTGGGCACCTCAGCTAAAAATTTGTATTAATGTGCATAAAGAAGCCAAGGAAAGATGGAAAAATCTACAAAAGGCATCAAATTGCAGATTAGACATTCTTATAATATGTCAACAAAAGTTAGATTTTATTT
The DNA here is from genome assembly GCF_062004578.1 of Staurois parvus. Lineage (NCBI taxonomy): Eukaryota > Metazoa > Chordata > Amphibia > Anura > Ranidae > Staurois > Staurois parvus. The sequence goes on along the minus strand of NW_028317855.1, from coordinate 8,718,795 downwards.
CCATCATTTACACTTTCAAAATAACAGAAAACAAAAAAATGGCATCTGCAAACGTTTGGGCACCCTGCAGAATTTATAGCATGCACTGCCCCCTTTGCAAAGCTGAGACCTGCCAGTGTCATGGATTGTTCTCAATCATCGTCTGGGAAGACCAGGTGATGTCAATCTCAAAGGTTTTAAATGCCCAGACTCATCTGACCTTGCCCCAACAATCAGCACCATGGGTTCTTCTAAGCAGTTGTCTAGAAAACTGAAACTGAAAATAGTTGACGCTCACAAAGCTGGAGAAGGCTATAAGAAGATAGCAAAGCGTTTTCAGATGTCAATATCCTCTGTTCGGAATGTAATTAAGAAATGGCAGTCATCAGGAACAGTGGAAGTTAAAGCAAGATCTGGAAGACCAAGAAAAATATCAGACAGAACAGCTCGCAGGATTGTGAAAAAAACAATTCAAAACCCACGTTTGACTGCACGATCCCTCCAGAAAGATCTGGCAGACACTGGAGTTGTGGTACACTATTCCACTATAGATACTTGTACAAATATGGTCTTCATGGAAGAGTCATCAGAAGAAAACCTCTTCTACGTCCTCACCACAAAAATCATCGTTTGAACTTTGCAAATGAACATATAGACAAGCCTGGTGCATTTTGGAAACAAGTTCTGTGGACCAATGAGGTTAAAATTGAACTTTTTGGCCGGAATGAGCAAAGGTACGTTTGGAGAAGAAGGGGCACAGAATTTAATGAAAAGAACCTCTGTCCAACTGTTAAGCATGGGGTTGGATCAATCATGCTTTGGGGTTGTGTTGCAGCCAGTGGCACAGGGAACATCTCACGAGTAGAAGGAAAAATGGATTCAATAAAATTTCAGCAAATTTTGGATGGTAACTTGATGCCATCTGTGAAAAAGCTGAAGTTAAAGAAAGGATGGCTTCTACAAATGGATAATGATCCTAAACACACCTCGAAATCCACAGGGGATTACATCAAGAGGCGTAAACTGAAGGTTTTGCCATGGCCTTCACAATCTCCTGACCTCAACATAATTGAAAATCTATGGATAGACCTTAAAAGAGCAGTGCGTGACAGACAGCCCAGAAATCTCAAAGAACTGGAAGACTTTTGTAAGGAAGAATGGGCAAAGATACCTCAAACAAGAATTGAAAGACTCTTGGCTGGCTACAAAAAGCGTTTACAAGCTGTGATACTTGCCAAAGGGGGCAGTACAAGATATTAACTCTGCAGGGTGCCGAAACTTTTGCAGATGCCATTTTTTTGTTTTCTGTTATTTTGAAAGTGTAAATGATGGAAATAAAATCTAACTTTTGTTGACATATTATAAGAATGTCTAATCTGTAATTTGATGCCTTTTGGAGATTTTTCCATCTTTCCTTGGCTTCTTTATGCACATTAATACAAATTTTTAGCTGGGGTGCCCAAACTTTCGATCCCCACTGTATATATATTGCTCAAAAAAATTCAAGGAGCACTTTTTATAGCATCAAGTCAATTAAACTCCTGGGATATTGATCTGGTCAGTTAAGTAGCAGAGGGAGTTAATCAGTTTCAGCTGCTTTGGTGTTAATGAAATTAACAGCAGGCACTAAATGGGCAACAATAAGACAGCCCCCAAAACAGGAATGGTTTTCCAGGTGGAGGCCACTGACATTTTGTTCCCTACTCATTTTATTTAATCTGACTGTTTTTCACTAGTTTTGCATTTGGCTAGGGTCAGTGTCACTACTGGTAGCATGAGGCGATACCTGGAACCTACAAAGGTTGCACAGGCAGTCCAACTCCTCCAGGATGGCACATCAATACGTGCCATTGCCAGAAGGTTTGCTTTGTCCCCCAGCACAGTCTCAAGAGCATGGAGGAGATTCCAGGAGACAGGCAGTTACTCTAGGAGAGCTGGACAGGGTTGTAGAAGGTCTTTAACCCATCACCAGGACCTGTATCTGCTCCTTTGTGCAAGGAGGAACAGGATGAGCACTGCCAGAGGCCTACAAAATGACCTCCAACAGGCCACTGGTGTGAATGTCTCTGACCATACAATCAGAAACAGACTTCATGAGGGTGGCTTGAGAGCACAACATCCTCTAGTGGGCCCTGTGCTCATTGACCAGTACAACAGAGCTTGATTGGCATTTGCCATTGAACACCAGAATTGGCAGGTCTGCCACTGGCGCCTGTGCTTTTCACAGATGAGAGCAGGTTCACCCTGAGCACATGTGACAGATGTGAAAGGGTCTGGAAAAGCCATGGAGAACGCTATGCTGCCTGTAACATCATTCAGCATGCCTGTTTTGGTGGTGGGTCAGTGATGGTCTGGGGAGGCATATCCATGGAGGGACGCACAGACCTCTACAGGCTAGACAATGGCACCCTGACTGCCATTAGGTATTGGGATAAAATCCTTGGACCCATTGTCAGACCCAAGGCTGGTGCAGTGGGTCCTGCTTCCTTCTGGTGCAAAACAATGCCCGGCCTCATGTAGCGACAGTAGGCAGGCAGTTCCTGGAGGATGAAGGAATTAATACTATTGAATGGCCCCCACGCTCGCCTGACCTAATTCCAATAGAACACCTCTGGGCAGGGTCGTCCCTAGGCAGGTGCGGGTGATGCACGCCACACCGGGTGACACCTTTTGCAAGGGGTGACACCGGACCCGCTCCACCAGGGGCAGACTGACTGAGGGCCTGGGGTCACTACAGGGCCCCATGTGAGGCTCAGTTCATCCCTGTATGTGCCGCTGCTGAAATAAGCAAGCGTTGAGGGGACGGACAGTGAGGCAGGCACTTCGGACACCTCTGCTCCTTGGAGTTTCAGCAGAGGGCCGGGTCCACATCCCTGTCACGGGTGCTGGAGTCGGAGAGCTGGAGGGGTGGGCAGAGTATGCAGCAGGTGTGTAATCCCTGGTCCCTGGTGACAGCACTGCAGCTTCATGTAGTAGGTAGGGGGGAGAGAGAGGGGGGGGGGGAAGAGGGGTGGGAGAAAGAGGGCAGAGAGGGGGGGGAAGAGGGCAAAGAGAGAGAGAGAGAGGGGGTGTCAGCAAGTGTTCCGACACCAACCCTAGGGATGCCCTTGCCTCTGGGATATCATGTTTCAGTCCATCCGACGCCGCCAGGTTGCACCACAGACTGTCCAGGAGCTCAGTCATATCCTGGTTTAGATCTGGGAGAAAATACCCCAGGACACAATCTGTTGTCTTATTAGGAGCATTCCCCGACATTCTCAGGCATGCATACAAGCACATGGGGGCCACACAAACTACTGAGTACCATTTTGAGTTGCTACAATTAAATTTCAGGAAAATGGCCTAGCCTGTTGCATCATTTTTTCACTTTGATTTTCGGGGTGTCTTTGAATTCAGTCCTCTGTAGGTTAATAATGATCATTTCCATCAAATGATGGGGCATCCTTACATTCCTAACACATTACCCAGTCCATATCAGTATAGATATCCAGCATGATATTTTTCTCCACTGAGATCTGATGTGTTTTCAAAGTGCACCTTTAATTTTTTTTGAGCAGTGTATAATATGCACATACAGTACAGTTCCTATTTAGATTAGTTTAGTATTAGATTAATTTTTTAACTGTGACAAAGTTGAACTCACCACTGCTAAAATCCATTGCTTGTTTTTACATTTGTACAAGGCTTTTCATAAAGCACTATGGTGTCATTGTTTCTAATGATGCTCTCTTTGTGAAGAGAGTTCCAATGTGACAACATAGCATGCTGACTATAAAAATGCCACAAAATATATTGGTTGTTTACAACATTGGTATGAGACCTAAATAGTGACAAAATAATCAGGTGTCCAGAAACCAAAGGAGTCCAATCCCAAATGAAGATATAACAAATATTAACAACAAAAATAAATTTTTTTAAATGTGCCAACAAATAATCCAATGCCACACTGTTATAAATACTATAACAATTTGAATGACAACATATAAAAACAAACACCAAAGATACGGCATTATTAATAATATCATCACTCAATTACGATTGAGTTAAGGATGACTCTGCACACTTATGCAGTAGCTTCTACTCAACATGTTTCACCATAATCTGGCTTCTTCAGGAGTTTAATGAGCACTGCACATGATGTCACTAAGAGTCCATGGGATCACACTACACACTTTATCATGCTTTAAAGGCTTCTGTAGCAATATAGGGGACCAAACTGGGGCGATATCACTTACCATAGGGGGGACACGTTATCCCAACAACAAGTTTTTGTTTTTTTTCTTTAGGAGGATGTTTTACTTGGGATACTGCACATATAGACCTACAACTTCTCTTCACAGTATTTTGCAAATCTATGTATAGGACTGCACAAGATGGCATGGCAGTGGTGGAGTTAGTAACACATAGGGGTAGATTCTGGTGCACTCAACTTCTAACATCAGCTTGTTGAATTATGTTTTGGTAATAAAACCTGGAAGCTGATTGGTTTTTGTGCAGAGCTGCATCAAACTTGGTACTCTCCAGTTTTAGTAAATAACCCCCATAATGATACGGTTGTTTGTACAGTATATGAGAGCAGATTCATTTTTAATAAAAAAGAAACAGGTGTTGATTTACTAAAACTAGGGAGTGCAAACTTTGATACAGCTCTGCATGGAAACCAATCAGCTTCCAGGTTTTATTGCTAAAGTTTAATTGAACAAGCTGAAGTTAGAAGCTGATTGATTGCCATGCACAGCTACACAAGATTTTGCACTCTCCAGGTTTAGTAAATCAACCCCATGCCATCCACACTTCATACTTCATTTACTGTATATATTTGGTGGTGATGTGGCCACCAGCTACACTGAAGACTCTTTCAGGCAGAGAATTTATTAGTGGGCAAGCAAGCACGTAGATGGCTAACTGCTCCAGCTCAGGCGACAACAAGCAGCATTGTTTGTGGAAAATGCAAAGTCTCATCTCTCCCTTCCAAAGCTCTTAATGATTGGCGTTTAGTACAGTCCTTCTCTGTTTGACTTGTGGTGTGCAAGCATTATGGAAATTTAAGATAAACAGATTTCTAGTAATTATAATAGTGAGATTTAAAGTACAATGAATGTTTTTCTGTAAATGCATAACTGGACTAAAGAGTGATTTTATATCTCCATGCAGCTCCATTATGTACACTGATACCTACCAGTGTTTTATTCCTCCCAAACTGCTGTTGTTAAATATAAAGATTATATCTCTACAGTAAATAAATTTCCATGCATTAAATGAACAGAGGAGATTTTTATTCTGTTCCCTTTGTATGCACATCCTCCAGATCTTTAGCAGAACAGAAACAGTGTTTGTTTTCAGGGTAACTTGTTGTGATGTAAATTGCTAGAAGAGCATAGCTGAAAGAGTGGGATTGTAGAACATGCTGTTATTTTCACCCACTCCTCTTCATGTCTTGCCAGAAAGATACACAGTAGTTCTCTCTGTTATATAATAAATATATGTACACACCTGGCCTTCGACCAACTCAAGGACATGGCTGAATGTTTTTTAGTTTGCCTTTACTCCTGCGATGGGAGTGTATTAAACGAGAATCCAAGGTACATTCAGTAGGAATGACAACCCTAACAAAATATTATTGTGGGTTATTAGCAATTAAAGAATGTGATATATTGATAATATTTCCTTTAACAAAGAAGAGGGAGACAGGGCTGTTGTCCATAGAAACCCTTCAAATATTTGAGTTTGATTTCAATTTAGAAAGATGACAGTTGGACTCTGTTAGTATGTATTGTCTTTGTTGGCATCATAGACATTTGTATCCAGTTATAGAATAACTTCCTTATGAGCTGCTTAAAAAAATGATTCACGAGGAAATATTTACTGATTGCACTGCCTGATTGATAAAGCGGTTAATCAGTAGAAGCTACACTGATGAAAATGTCCACAACTTCTGATCATCTTCTCAGAGTCTCATGGTAGTTAACCGGACTTATTTCACTTGTTGCTATTCCGGTCAGGTAAGGATATATCTTACAAGAAGTAGCTCTCACTTGTAATTGGTAGCTGTTATCAGGATTAGGCTTCCATTGATAATCACACTCCCAAAAGCTAGGTGGTAAATGTTCTGGACCTCCTTTGATTCCTCAGCATTGTGAGAAAATTCTAAAGCAAGTTTTAGAGTGCTAATCCTAGTCCCATACTGAGATAATGTGTGAAGAAAGGTTTGAGGGAATGAAAAAGGGAGCATCCATTATTGGGTAAAGCTTTTATATGCATTATCTCCAGGAATAAAGTCACATGTATTGGCAGAACAATTTGTTACAGGTTCATGGGAGCATCCATAGCAATACCATGTGCCTTATAGGTGGCTGCAATTGTAAAAGCTTTACTGTTTATTGCATATTGAAGCTACAAAAACCTGAACAGCAAACAAGTTCATGCAAAACTATGAGCTGTAATTTCATTATAAATGTATAGTTATTATAATTCACATGGTTATATATACTCTGTTCTAGGTACCTGCACTTGTGAGGGGTGATTGGCACAAGCAGCTTTGGGCTGTGTTGCAAATGTTGTCCCAACTCAAGAACAAGGCCATTTTCATTATACAGTCAGGTCCATAAATATTGGGACATCGACACAATTCTAACATTTTTGGTTCTATACACCACCACAATGGATTTGAAATGAAACAAACAAGATGTGCTTTAACTGCAGACTGTCAGCTTTCATTTGAGGGTAGCTACATCCAAATCAGGTGAACGGTGTAGGAATTACAACAGTTTGCATATGTGCCTCCTACTTGTTAACGGACCAAAAGTAATGGGACAATTGGCTTCTCAGCTGTTCCATGGCCAGGTGTGTGTTATTCCCTCATTATCCCAATTACAATGAGCAGATAAAAGGTCCAGAGTTAATTTCAAGTGTGCTATTTTCATTTGGAATCTGTTACTGTCAACTCTCAAGATGAGATCCAAAGAGCTGTCACTATCAGTGAAGCAAGCCATCATTAGGCTGAAAAAACAAACCTATCAGAGAGATAGCAAAAACATTAGGCATGGCCAAAACAACTGTTTGGAACATTCTTAAAAAGAAGGAACGCATCGGTGAGCTCAGCAACACCAAAAGACCCGGAAGACCACGGAAAACAATTGTGGTGGATGGCCGAAGAATTTTTTCCCTGGTGAAGAAAACACCCTTCACAACAGTTGGCCAGATCAAGAACACTCTCCAGGAGGTAGGTGTATGTGTGTCAAAGTCAACAATCAAGAGAAGACTTCACCAGAGTGAATACAGAGGGTTCACCACAAGATGTAAACCATTGGTGAGCCTCAAAAACAGGAAGGCCAGATTAGAGTTTGCCAAACGACATCTAAAAAAGCCTTCACAGTTCTGGAACAGCATCCTATGGACAGATAAGACCAAGGTCAACTTGTACCAGAGTGATGGGAAGAGAAGAGTATGGAGAAGGAAAGGAACTGCTCATGATCCTAAGCATACCACCTCATCAGTGAAGCATGGTGGTGGTAGTGTCATGGCGTGGGCATGTATGGCTGCCAATGGAACCGGTTCTCTTGTATTTATTGATGATGTGACTGCTGACAAAAGCAGCAGGATGAATTCTGAAGTTTTTTGGGCAATATTATCTGCTCATATTCAGCCAAATGCTTCAGAACTCATTGGACGCCGCTTCACAGTGCAGATGGACAATGACCCAAAGCATACTGCAAAAGCAAACAAAGAGTTTTTTAAGAGAAAGAAGTGGAATGTTATGCAATGGCCAAGTCAATCACCTGACCTGAATCCGATTGAGCATGCAATTCACTTGCTGAAGACAAAACTGAAGGGAAAATGGCCCAAGAACAAGCAGGAACTGAAGACAGTTGCAATAGAGGCCTGGCAGAGCATCACCAGGGATGAAACCCAGCGTCTGGTGATGTCTATGCGTTCCAGACTTCAGGCTGTAATTGACTGCAAAGGATTTGCAACCAAGTATTAAAAAGTGAAAGTTTGATTTATGATTGTTATTCTGTCCCATTACTTTTGGTCCCTTAACAAGTGGGAGGCACATATGCAAACTGTTGTAATTCCTACACCGTTCACCTGATTTGGATGTAAATACCCTCAAATTAAAGCTGACAGTCTGCAGTTAAAGCACATCTTGTTCGTTTAATTTCACATCCATTGTGGTGGTGTATAGAGCCAAAAATGTTAGAATTGTGTCAATGTCCCAATATTTATGGACCTGACTGTATCTAAAGGTTTCAGTTTTAGTCAACATACTTAATTGGTGTGCATTGAACAGGATGAACTGTAATGCATTGCTGCATGCTATGTGCATAAGTGGAAAAAAAGAAGGAAAATCTGTTTTAACAGTGCACCAGTGTACATTATGCAAACAATAATTTGTGCTGTGTGCCCTGAGTTAAATGAAGAGTTAAATGGGGTATTAAACCTAAAAAATCAAACATATTACAGATTACCAATCATTAGATATGATGGCTGTATTGGTTTTCTGTTTTTATGCTTTCTTCCCTGTGTTTTCACCTGGTGATCTGGCCAGTAACACACCTACTGTATTCGAGTGCCCACACTCTGGATGAAGGAGCACAGGGGCACCTTTGGACAGCAGCATTGTTAATCTGGGGGTAGGGGAGTGTATGTTGTACAAGCAGATGTAGATACACTAACAAATTGAAGTAAAACTCCAGCTCACACTTTTCGAAGCAGTTACAGCAACACTGTTTTCCCTTTTGGGATACAGGTTTTACATGAATAACTAACAGCTGATCTTTGTAAGCACTCCTGTCAGCAGTAAATGGTTTGTCTCATCCATCTTACTGCTACTTATGTAAGAGAGCTTGTTCTGTTGAAAAACAACAAACATACTGGCCAGATCACCAAGTAAAACTAAGGGAAAGAAAGCCTTAAAGAAAAAAAAATATTGCAGCCACCATATCTAAGAATAGGCAAGCTTCAATATAATAAAAGTGTGCATTTGGGGTTAATACTGCTTTAAGTACACATTCATGTTTAAGTAATATAACTGATACATTAACAAAAGAGTAACAGCAGCCATTTTTAGCTGTTTTCATCACTATTTTCCTGCTGATGTCCTCTGGAATTACAGTAAATATTGTCTGGAACAGGTGCAGACAACTGCAACATTATTCCAACACATGATTGTCTCAGGATTAACTGCTGTGAAAAGAATGTAACAAATGCCTACATGCCTTGAGGATTTTACTCTTAGTTTACCAACTTCATACTCAGTGAAAGATCTAAAATATATATATATATATATATATATATATATATATATATATATAATCATGTTCTTTACAATATGCTATTGATAGTTTTTATTCTGCATATCACATAGATTGGTGACCAGCTGCTTACTAGTAAATATACAGATAACCGACTGTTTCAGTTTTTCATAAACAGTATACCCAGTATATTCCTATTATGCGGAAACAAAACAAACAGCCATTCTTGCTATTTTAGAGCCCTGGTGCAGCATGACTGGAAAAATTGTTCGCCATTACTCAGCTTTACTGTTAGATATCTGTTATCATGCAACAGACGTACTGTAGTTTCCTGGCATTTTGTTACATGCATCCATGCCTATATACTGTATGATTCCATGTACAAGATAATTTAACAGTAATTAGTCATACATTCTTTAGCAGCTTCATTACAATGATTAAAGTGCATATATATTCTATTAATGTATTTGTACTTCAGAGTGTTTTAAAAGTGTCATGTTTAGCTTATTTTAAAAGTGCCGTGTTTAATTCCTATTCTGGTTCTGCTGTTTGCCTGTTACCATGGTGATCCTAAAATATGACAGGCTCAGTTGTCATTCAGCACTAGACTACATCAATATAACTGACACCAGACTGTTCCACAATCTTCACTTTCTTATTTCCAGCTACCAGGTACAAAGAAACTAGAGCCTAAATTGGACCTACACTCAAATGTTAACACAAAGCTATCCTTTTTTCCTGCGATGGACAAAAAGGAGTAGCTATAAATATATACTGTTACTGGAGAAAATGCAGCTCTATGTTCCCCTGTGTACTGATCACAAGCATGATGGCCTACACCAGCCCTGGACAGGATGATTAGCACAAAAAGACATTGGAGACATAAGTTATTTATTGGTTATGGATGCAAAACCTGATTAGGGGGTTACAGTGCTTTAACCACCTCAATAGCTGGCACTTTTACCCCCTTCCTGCCCAGGCCAGTTTTCAGCTTTCAGCACTCTCCCACCTTGAATGACAATTGCACGGTCATGCAACACTGTACCCAAACTACATTTTTATAATTTTGTGAACACAACTAGAGCTTTCTTTTCATGGTATTTAATCACCACTGTGGTGGGGTTTTTCTAATCTAAATTAACAAAAAAAGACCGCCAATTTTGAAAAACAAATACATTTTTCTTTGTTTATGTTATAAAATTTTGCACATAAATTTAGGCTAAGATGTATTCTGCTACATTTCCTTAGTGAAAATTACCCAAATCAGAATTTATTATTTAGTCTGTAGGAAAGTTATAGAGTTCACAAACTATGGTGTATATCTGAAAATTGATCAATCCTGACGTACTGACTGCCAATCTAATTTCTTGGGACCCAAAAATGTCAGGACAGTATAGATAGTGCCCAAATGACCCCTTTTTGCAAAGTAGACCATCTGAGGTATTTAGTAAGATTCATGGTAAGTTTTTTGAAGTTGTAATTTTTTGTCATAATTTTTTGGAAAATGAAGAAATTGGAAAAAAAAATGTCCACAATTTTTTTTTTGTTACATACTGTCACCAGTGCAGTACAGTGTCATCATATAATTGGTGTGATGGTGATCAGGGACACTGATTGGTGACAGTACAAAAAAAAATATTTTGTTCAATTTGTTAAAAAAATTTTATTATTTGTTTTATTTATTATTAAATTTGTTTTCTTTTTTTTCATAATACACTGTGACCAGTAATAGTATAATGTTACCATAGTAACGTTGCACTACTTTTGGGAAGTGATCAGTATTTTTTTTTTTTTACACACTGATTGCTTATAGGAAAAAAATTCTTTGCTATAAGCAAGCATTTACCTGAATAAAATCGAATCATTCAGGTTTTTTTGTTGTGATTAGCTGTCATATGACACAGATGGGCTGTGATTGGCCATGTCTGTACATGTGATCACTGTGACCAATCACAGCTAGCGACACAATTGTATACAATGGATAGCATGAAAGGAAGCCATCCATTGTTTACAATTGTCATTTGACCTGCTGTGATTGGTCACAGCAGGTCACATGGTACTGGCAATGGGCCAGTATACAGACCTATCATCGGCTGTGTCTGAGGTACACAGTCAGTGACAGATCTCACCACCGCGGGCACACACGAGGCACAATCTGGGACGGACATCATTTGACACCCACCCGGATCGATGAGTGTCCTGCTATTGGCCGGGTGGGAACAGGTTATAGCAACCCTAGGAGGAGTAAACAAAATTAGAAAGGCAATACCTTGTAGAGAAAGCAGGTTTATACATATCTGGCCATTATTCTTTTGCAGAACTCCTGGAACCAATCCTATTTCACACTTCCAGGTATGAGGAATAGCTTGTCTCCTTCGGGTCACTGTGGTTCCGCTCTAAACTTGCTTTCCTCGCAGGGCGATGCCTTTCTAATTTTGTTGACCTTCTGATAGGTAAACTAAGCAGTATTCTCATTTTGCACCTGACATAGCATTTTAGGTATCACATGTTTCTGTAATGGAATATTTCTGCTGGGTAATATTTTTGAATGGTAATCTATACTCTGCACTGGTTTATAATTAATCTGAAACATGTGGCTGGCTTTAAACGTATGAAAAGTACAGCTTTCCTCAGTCATAATCCATGCAATAGGATTAGCACTGAAATGGTAATTTATTTATTTATTTTTGACTAAAAATTTAAACATATTCCCATAAATTAGATAAGTATTGCTATGGCATTGGGATCAGTGAGAGAGCAGCCCCTGCCATGCTGATACCGACCTGAATGTACAGTAGAGAGTGTCCCCAAAGGAAGAAGCAACTCTCTCAAAGTATTATTCTATAATTCTGATAGTCTTCAGCATTTTAAAGGATACGTTCACCTTTTGTAATATGTTACATATTCAGGGTGTAACATGTTACAAATGCATCAGCCGCTGCACCAGCTGTCGGCTTGTATTTCTCAGTTAACTACCAAGGCACTGTTGTTTGCTCTAGGTAGTTCATTGGAGGTAAACATGGACAGTCTGCAGGACCATGGCATTACACCCACAATCTGCTGATCTTGGGAGCAATTCTTTACAGGTCCCTAACAAAAAAACAATAAATGCATATTTTTTACTTGCAAAAAAAAAAAATGTGAGTTTATTTGTTTTTTTTTGTAAAAGTGAACTTATCCTTTACGTCTGATGGAAGTGCTGGTAGGGACTGTGAGGTATTTTATATGTCTTTCCTGTTCACTGTCAGTCATTAGTTAAAATAAAAGCAAGCAAGCAATGGCAGTTACCCTCTCCCCTTTTCACTTTGATTTTAATAATGATCTTTGAATCTAAGTTCATGATTATTATTATTTCAGGTACTTATATAGCGCCGTCAATTTACGCAGAGTTTTACATATGTAAAAAAGAAGAGATCTTGTGTTAGATGCATCATGTGACTGATATGGATGTACAATGTATATATATACATTGTACATCCATATCAGTCACATGATGCATCTAACACAAGATCTCTTCTTTTTGTCAACATCTTTATTAGCCGAATAAGTGGAATGGAATGATGGTAATAATCATGAAATCATTGTTGGTCAACAAGTTGTAGTTCTCGATTTCAATAGGTCAATAAGGAATTCTAGCTATTGCAGAATATATATATATATATATATATATATATATATATATAAATACTGTGTAAATGTTTTAAGCAGATGTGAAAAAATGCTGTAAACTGAGAATGCTTTTAGAAATAGAAGTTTATATTATCAATTAACAAAATGAAAAGTAAATCAACAGAAGATAAATCCAACTCAAATCAATATATGGTGATAAGGTGTGACCACCCTTTGCCTTCAAAACAGCTCTTTTAGGTATACTTGCACACAGTTTTTGAGGGAAATCGACAAATAAATTTTTCCAAACATCTTGTAGCACTAACCACAGATCTTCTCTGGATGTAGGCTGCCTCAAATCTTTTTGTAACTTCATGCAATCCCAATCAGACTTGATGATGATCAGGGCTCTGTGGGGGAAAAACCATCACTTCCAGGACTCCTTGTTCTTCTTTACACTGAAGATAGTTCTTAATGACATTGGCTGCATGTATGGGGTGCATGCATGTATGCCATTTTTCTGCACCCCAGTTCTTATGTTTTTGTGCATAGTTTAGTCTCTTAGCCCTGTTTCCAAGTCAGAAGTATGGCTTTTTGAGCGCAATTCTTCTATGAAGACTACTTTTGGCCAGACATCTCCAGACAGTAGATGGGTGTACCTGGGTCCCACTGGTTTCCACCAGTTCTGTGCTGATGGCACTGCTGGACATTTTGTGATGTTGAAGGAAAGGAAGCAGTCTTTCATCTGCTGCATTTTGTTTTCTTAGCCAACCACTGCGTCTGTGGTCCTCAATGTTGACCGTTTTTTTGTGCTTCTTCAAAAGAGCTTGAACAGCACATCTTGAGACCCCAGTCTGCTTTAAAATCTTTACCTTACTGATACAGTATAACTACCTGTTGTCTTGTTGCTGTGCTAAGTCTTGCTATGGTGTATGTCCTGTGCAATGAAATTGTATTTGTGATGGGAGTGACTTTGGGTGGGGGGCCCATGGAACACAGCTCACTTTGGAGGGATGGGGAGACCCCTGTCTCAGCTCCCCATATCCCTCCTATGTGTAAGTCACCCTGTGCTTGTTGTTAGGGGTACAGGGTGGAATGTCCTGATATTATGTAGACATGTATAGATGGGGTGTGGGGGTTGTTCATTGTTTACTGCCATGTGATGCATCCCATTGTTCTATTGTGTTTCTTGCTTGGGAGCAAGCTATTATGGGATGTATGTGTTTGTTTATTGGCTTGGTGGGGGTGTCTGCTGATGTGTCTCTGGTTGCTAGATTTGGTTTACCCCGCCCTGTGTCCATATGCAGGGAGGTGGGTTGTTCCCTTGAATGTTTATATCTTGTGTCTGTGTTAAAATAAAGCAGTCTATCTCCTGGTTTCCTTCAAGTCTGCTGCTGTCTCATCTTGTATGGCCAGCGGTGGTGTCTGTGGATCTGTGTTCGGACAGGGAAGCAGGAGTCTAACGGAAATACCCTAGTGCAGTCGGGGTCCGGTTCCGTTACAGTATTACACAACCTCACCTTAGCAGCAGAGTTTGGTTGTTCATCACCCAGATTTATGCCTCCTACACAGCTGTTTCTGTTTCAGTTAATGACTGTTTCAACCTACATATGAAATCGATGATCATTTACACCTGTTTGGTGTACAAAGCATGCAAGTGTCAGAATTGATGCTGGTTTGAAGCCAACCAGCATACCATATATTGATTTGATTCAGATTTTTAGTCTGTTTGCTCACTTTGCATATTGTAAATTGGTAAAAATAAACAATTAAAATATTTATGTTGAAAGCATTCTACTTTACAGCATTTCTTCACACCTGCCTAAAATGTTTGCACAGTACTGTATATGTATATACTGTATATATATATGGGACCATTACAAACACTACAAAGATAAGGCCCCATTCACCCAATGTACATTTATGTGTGTTTTAGGTGCAGTGTGTTAAAAAAATCCTGCTTACTGCATTTGATGGAATTTCATGAAAATGATTATTATATACGTATAGTTCCATGGTAATGCATTCAACATTTAAAACTTATCTGAAAGGCAACATACCTAAACTGCACCGAACAGATGTGAATCAGTCCTAAGAGCAGTGGGTCAAACAAAGTTTTCATTAATTGTTCTTCTCTACTAATAAGCAGGGGCGGACTGACCATTCGAGAACTCAGACACTGCCCAAGGGCCCGGGGTCAGTAGGGGGCCCCATGAAATGCCCCTGGTACCTTTTAAAGGCTTTTTTTGAGTGTGGGCAAGGACACAGGAGCCCCATGATCCCCTATTGCCCGGGGGCCCGAAAGTTGTCAGTCCGCCCCTGCTAATAAGCCATAATATTCCTGATTTTAGCTGTAATTCATTTTATGAATTTAGAACCTCTTCATTACTGTGGGAAAAGGCACAAATTATTTTATTAGTTACCGCTTATTGTAAACAGTGTTGCATGTGAGTTCTCAGTCAGTTCAATGAGTTAATGTGTGTCATGATCAGATGAAATGACCTTCCTCTGGATTCTGGTCAAGTAGAAAAATGAAGAATTGTTTAAAAAACATGTTTCTTGGGATTTCAGCTGCAGTATTTAAAGTGCAGCATTAGTTCAGAAGCAACATGATATTCATCCAGTCCACTAACCACCTGAGTGATGCTGACACATTTTTACTGTAAAACTGTGCTGGTAATAATAAGCATGGTTTAAACTACAGCTTAATTCATTAGGCTGTCTTTTTAACATAGCTTCTGAAAGATGAATCTCAGTGAGACAAAGAAATGAAAAATCCATTGAACAAGTGCACTTTGTGATTGTACTCAAGTGCTCTGTGTGAAAAATAGGTTAAGAATAATTCCAGAAACCATTAAACATCCCAAGGGCATCTCCAGCTGAAAGAGATACTTGTATTATATGTTTTCTGTGCTAAATATTAGTCGTACCGGTCTAATTAGTTTAGTTTACCATATCTAAGGTATACCAGTTTTTTTTTTTATCAATAATACAATAATCTTTTTATTGTACATTTTAAACAACATAACCAAATAATAAAATATAGATAAGAGGTTGAAAATGATAGCTTTAAAAATGCACATCTTGTGGAATTTCAGTTACTATGGGAAAGGTTCAGGTACAATTTGGAGCATCTTTAAAAAGAGATCAGTAGATGGTTTGGCTCCAGGTATGCTAATTATTTACACCAGTGTGACTCACAGAGGTTTTTATTGTGCTAAATTGTCATGAGAGGGAAATGTTTTAATAGCTCTTGGGCCACAACCAAACAAGCGGCTGAATAACCTTGAGCTTCAAATGTCAAGTCTGTGAGCTCAGAGCTGTTCATGTATGTGTTACATTTTTATAAGCGCATAAATGCTTTCAAAGCACACCACAAATACCGGGGCTAGCAAGAGGGCGTTTGCAAGGGTGCCTGTGGATTGATTGATATATTCCAAGATATTAACCTCTTTAGTATCCAAGAGATGGGATTTATCTACAGTATATTGGAGGGTTTTCTGAAATTGAATTGCATGCAGTAGAAAGTACTCATGTCATGCAGTGCTTTATATTATGAACAAAGTGTATAAGTAAGTGTGGGATATATATATATATATATATATATTTTCTGTAATATTACTATATATTTATACTATATGTAAATACTGTATACTATGTATATTTATTATTTGTGCATAATTCTCTTCATTGTTTGAAGGATTTCAGATAGTAGCAGAATGTTGCTAAGTTTGATCACATCTCCTTCCCACCATATTCCTTGACAAGTCTGTTTTTGTTGGCCTATATGCCACTGTTGCTTAGCAACGTGTTGGCTGTATTGTTAAAGGAGACTTTTTTCAGCATGCCATTTTAGTTCTACATACGCTTGCTACATGCATTTACACATCAAGTTATCTGTATGTTAACATAAATAAATCTTGGATTTATGCTTATGTGACAGTGATATATAAAGGATTAAGACTGATTTTTGTGAGATGAAGTGACAGTTGGGCTTGTGTAAGAATCCATATTCATTCTTAAGGTTCTCTCCTTCAACATGCTTACAGTGATCTCATATTCCACTTTAAAAGTTTAAATAAGCAAATGTTCTGCCAACATATCTTTCATTTTTATTAACCAGAAAAGGCTTGTTTGTGGGCCTCATGATTTAGTTTCTGTTTGTTATCTGATTGTCTAAGCTCTGCCAATTGCCATTCCCATTTTAAATGGAAACAACATTACTGGCCACTGTTGGTAGTCTTACTGGGCAGAGGGGCAGCAGTTAATGGAGCTTAGGGTAGCTAAATCAGGGAAAGTCAGGCCCCTGTAACAAAGTGGAACCCAATCTGAAAACAAAACAGAATGGACTTTTCTGTCCAAGCAGGACTTTTATCTACATGTTTAAGATGGAGTACATGACAACCTGCTGCACACAGTCAGATTTCAGATTAGCTAGTTTACCAACAGGTATTGAGTTCAAAGGCCTACCTCTCTTCAGCTTTAGATTTAAACAGTTTTACAGCTTTGTGGTAGATTTGCTTGCCTCAGATATATTTTTTCCCAATTTTGGTTATACATGCTTTCTACATTACTAGTAATTCCCTGCCGTGTTTTGGCACCGATAAAATGAAGGCATTACTCCTGAAATGTGTTGGCTCTCACTTCTTCAATGACAAAATAAGAATTTTCTTTCATACTTTTATGGACACCTAGCATCTTTATCTACTGACCACTGACATCACTCTTTTTTAGCCAGATACATAATGTATGTTATCTATCCCATCAGGCTATAGTATGAGGTTTAAACAAAATAGGTAAAGCTAGATGCAGAACTAAATATTTAGTTTTTTGCATAAAGTTGTGACTGTTTCTCTTTAAAGGGAACTTTTAGGTTATAAAATGCTGATGTTATTGAAATTCTAACTCTGGGCATAAGAAAAAAAAATACCCTTGCATTATCCCTATCCCAACCTGCAAGGGTTAAAGGTAAAGTTCACTTTTTGTAAAAAAAAAAAAAATTATAAATGCACATTTTTTTTTCAGGTTAAAAAAATAATATGTGCACTTAGTTTTCTTTTTCTAAGGAGCTTGCAGAGCATTACACCCATGATTATCAAGCTCCTGCAGACTCCCAGGATAGCTATCTGCCTGTATGTGCAGGCAGTTACTTGAGAGCAGGAGGATCAATGAACTACAAGAGTGCTCATCAGCACCTTTGCAATTCCTTGAAAGCTACAATGGCTGATGGTACTTGTAGTCTATCAATTCACAGGAAACTCTGAATGATTGACAAATCTGTATTCAAGTTGTAACAGCGTGTGTGGGAAGAAAATCCCTTGCCCACAATCACAGGGAGATGGGGGATCAGTAGGAGAGGGTGTGGATGCTGAACATATTGCTTGTACAATGTTAGACTTCTGCAGACTCTCAGGATAGCTGTCTGCTCGTACCTCATACAGACAGACAGTTACTTGAGAGCAGGAAGATCAATGAACTACGAGAGTGCTCACCAGTGCCTTTGCAGTTCATTGAGAACAAGCCATCAGCCACAATCGCTGACAAAACTTGTAGTCTATACATTCACATGAAACTGTGAATGAATGACGTGGCCATGTGGGTGGAACCCTGTGCAGCCCTGCAGTTTTCAAATTGTGACAGCCGGTGCGGGGAGAGGATCCCCCGCCAACTTTCATTTGGGGAGCAGGATGCAAATGCTGGAGCATGTTACATGTTGCACTCTAAAAATGGGTGGGTGTAATATGTTGAAAAATTTAACTTATCCATTAAATGCTCATTTTTGTTTAGAGTCTGTTCCCTCCAGGGGCTTGATTGGTCTCATGAAGCCTCTTCTCTAAGGTGCTCCTGGCTCCTGTTGCACTCCTGTCTCCTCAATGTACAATGCAGTGATATGCATCAGTTGTGATGAGTGATAACTTGAAAACCTCAAGGATGAAAAAAATTAGAACCTGTTATATTCCAATACTTATTTTATTGAACATTTTTTCAATTAACAAGTAATACTAATGAACAATATCCTGTCAAAAAGTATAGATCTTAGCACAACGCAAAGCATATCGAAAATAGAGCATTGAACAGGAGATTAAGAACTCTGTAGAGTAGCTATTGGGCCATCTAGACCAAGGTCCACAATCCTTATCTGCCATATATAGGGGACTGGCACAGTGGTAGGGAAGGGAAGAGGGAGGGAACAGGGAAGGAAGCCGGGGGAGAGGGGAAGATAGGAAATGTAGTGGGAGGGAAAAGGGAAGAACCACTGTTTATGGACCTGAATTACACACAGAAACTGTCATTTAAGACAGGACAAATATTGTGAAACATATAAAAAATTAGCATAATCCACACTAATAGACAAGGAGAGGATGAAAAGAATAGAAAAAGGAGACTATGAAAGAAGAAGGAGAGAGTAAAGTTGGGAGTTTGCCAAATTTTCTAGTATTATTGTATAGAAAATTAGAACCTTTTTTTCCCCCAAAATTATACTTACCTAGGTAGATGCAGCATTGGTTCAATGCTGCATCTGTCCTCTGCTGGCTCTAAGTATGAGAAATTAGCGATCACATAACCGCTAATCTCACAGCCACTCTGAGCAGAGAACGGTGACAGTGGCTGAGCCAGGTGCCACTGCAGACTCTGGGGTGGATCCCGACTTTAAAGTCAGAATCTTTCCCCAGCATGGACCAGCTGAGTGACATCAGCTATCAGCGGGCTTCAGCCCGCAATCAGGTGAAAGCGGGTCACAGGAGTGCAGAACGAGCTGCACTCCTGTGATCCACAGGAGATGTACAGCCAAAAGAGCTTTAGCTGTACTTATCCTTTAATTGAAGAGGAATGGATAAATCTATAGGTAAAATAGAAAAATAATTATCATCATGTTTAACCACTTCCCAACTGCCATATAGCAGAAATACTGCTACAGGGCGGCATGGGTGCGCAAAATCATGTATATATAGATGATTTTGCACTTCCGGGTAGGGGGTGCTCTAGGCGCATGCGCGCCCTACCTTCCTACCTGCACCGCCATTCGCAGCCGCGGCTGTCAATCACCAGGTCCCGGACGGTGAATACTCGTTGGTGGCCGGTGACTGACAAGCATCTCCAACGGGGAGGAGAACTGTTTGTAAACAAAACAGTTCTCCCTGTCAGCTCATGCACACTGCTTTGGATGGTTGTGCACAGCACAGCCATCCAAAGCAGTGTGCTTACAGTGAAGCACATGGACACAGCAAAGTGAAACAGAACACAGTTAACCCTGTGATCGCCCCTTATGTTAACCCCTTTCTGCCCAGTGCCATTAGTACAGAGTTAGTGATTTTCTTTTAGCACTTCTTTTAGCACTGGTCACTGTATTGGTGTCACTGGGTATGTCAGTGACACCAAGTCAGTTCCCCCCAGTGTCAGAATCCCAGTATATATACCGCCATTTGTAAACGCTATAACTTTCACGTAAACCAATTAATTTACACGTATTGGGATTTTCTTTAACAAAGACATGTAGCAGAATACATTGTGGCCTAAATTTATGAAGAAATGTGATTATTTAAATTTTTTTACTGGACATGTTTAATAACAAAAAGTGAAAAATATTGTTTTTTTCTCAAAATTGTCGGTCTTTTTTTTTATAGAGCAAAAACTAAATAAGCGATCAAATACCACTGAAAGAAAGCTCAATTCATGGAAAAAAGGACATAAACTTCATTTTGGTGCAGCGTTGCATGACCGCGCAATTGTCATTTGTAAAGTAACGCAACACCATAACACAAAAAATGGCCTGGTCAGGAAGGGGGGGGGGGGGTAAATCCTCTGGAGGGCAAGTGGTTAACAAATGTTTTCTTTTTTATATTTGTTTTCAAAATACAGTATTTAGGATTTATTTATTCTGACCCTGTGCTTGGACATTTATTTCTTGAGCTATTCACAGTTTTCTATGCCTTTGAGGGTAGAGAAGTGGCCTGAATAAACAGAAATAGAATAGTCATTTTTAATGCCTTTGCAAATGTATTGAGAGAATAAGCAATTTCTATGTCAGCGAGGAAACTAAAACCTTTTGCATTATCGTTTATCCTCTAATTCAGGCAGCAAGCCTGGTTGAACTGTCAGTGTGGGATATCCTCAGAGTCACTCTATCAGCTTAAATCTCCCACATAACCTTTCATTAAATAGAAACACCAGAACATGCGGTTTCTAATCAAATCAACAGTTCCTAGGATGTGTCTGAAATGAATGTGTTGAATCAAACACTGTAGCAGTGAATCTATGATTCAGCTGCCATTTTTATATACACTTGAGAATGTGATAAACATGTAAATGGTTAACTATGGATTACTGCACAATCTGGACATGGGTTGGATTATATGACAGCCTTTCATTGTCGAAACAGGCATTGCACTGAATGTGGTGAGATGATTTGTTTATCCCGGAGTTTAGGTTAGACAGTATTTCCATACACGTGCTCAGAGACAATGCTGGTATGGAATGCAGTGTGCTGAAGGAATCAAAGCACAGCTGACCGTGCACATGTTTTTACGATAATGCGGCAATGTCAAGTGGTACAGAGCTTTTACTTGGGAGGGTTGTCCTCTGATTGTAAGTGGATACATTTAAACTTTCAGTCAGTCATCATATTGCTGTAATTTATACCACACTTTTATTTGGCTTGAGCTATGCTATGTCAAAGGGTAACAAAATATGGAATACGGTTTTTTCAGTGAGGAATGCTAAACAATCACTAAATCCAAAAAGTATTCAAGCATATGTTTCTTTGTATATATTCAAAATGCTGCAATTCTTTAAAGGAGCTATAGTCAGACTGCAACTAGCCAGCTGCTGACCCAGCTGCCCACCACTCTCACTCTCCTCCTACAGATGAACTCAGATGAACTCCGCCACAGCGTGACAGACTCTCCGCATCATCACGCCCTGATGTGAAACCTTTCACCTCCCCCGATTTGACCAGCACTCCGCTCACCCTAACATGTCACCTGTACTCCTCCTCCTCATATTCCTCGTCTCCATTCCCAAAATCTCCTCCCTCCACCTGCCTACTCCCCCAAAACAGCTCTACATTGCTCCTTCACTTCTCCCCACTACGGCACTCACCACCTCCTCCTGATACTCCACTCTCCTGACGACCCACATGCCACCACTAACAGATCCACACGCTCCTACACTTCCTGTTCCCATGCCACCTTCCTCACCCTTCTCCTAACCGCTGGGGACATCTCCCTGAACCCTGGCCCCTCACCACCTCACTCCCCCTCTAGGCACCCTCCTGCTCCCGCCAGCCGCCAAAACCCCCTCAACCTCATACCTGTCCCCCTCCTCCCCGCATCCATCCCTCCTCTCTCGGTTGCACTCCTGAACGCCTGCTCGGTTTGCAACAAGCTCACCGCCATCCATGAACTCTTTATTTCCCACTCCCTCAACCTCCTAGTGGTCACCGAAACCTGGATCCAAGCCACTGACTCCACCTCCCCTGTGGCACTCACCTATGGAGGCCTTGTCTGAACCCACCCACCCAGACCGAGTGGTCGTAGAGGTGGTGGGGTCGGCATGCTCCTGTCACCACTGAGCACCTACCAGGTCCTCCCTAACCCCCCCTCTCTATCCTTCTCCTCCTTCAAGGCCCACTGCATCTGGCTCTTCTCCCCCACCCCTCTGAGGATTGCAGTAATCTATCGGCCTTCTGGATCCGTATCCCGCTTCCTGGACGACTTTGCCGCCTGGCTTCCCTTCTTCCTCTCCTCTGAGCTACCAACCATCATCCTTGGGGACTTCAATATCCCCATCAACAACAACAACCCGGCTACTTCCCAACTCCTCCACCTAACCTCCTCTTTCGCGCTCACACAGTGCACACAGTCCTCCACCCACACCGATGGGAACACCCTGGACCTCGTTTTCTCCCACCTCTGTACCCTCCACCACTTCACTAACACCCCCTTCCCTCTCTCTGACCACCACCTCCTCATGTTCTCCGTCTCCCCATCCTCTAACTCCCCCCCGCCCCCCAAAGCGTCAAACCATCACCAGCCGTAACCTCCGCAACCTGAACCAGGCCCCCCTCCACTCTGCAGCTGACCGTCTGTTCGACAGTATCCTTCCACTGTCATGCCCTGACCTGGCCACTACTGCATACAAACGACTCACTGTCAGCTGCCCTAGACTCCCTGACACCCCTAACCACACGTAACATCAGACCCAGACCGCTTCAACCCTGGCAGAATGACCATACTAAATGTCTCAAACGACGCAGTCGCACGCTGGAGCGATTATGGTGCAAAACCAGGTCCCCTCGAGCGTTCTCCCTCTACAAATCCGCCTTCCTCACTTACACCTCTTCCCTCCACGCCGCCAAGCAGGCCTACTTCATAACTCTCATTAACACCCTCTCCACCTGTCCTCGTCGGCTCTTCTCCACTTTCAACTCCCTGCTCTCTCCCCCCCCACCTCCACTCAGTACCTCACTCACCGCCCATGAGATTGCAAATCATTTTCAAAAAAGATTGAAGCAATCCATAAGGACATTGTCAATTCACAATCTACCTCTCCACCTAGCCTCCCCCCCTCCATCACCCCCTCAACTCTCCCCTCCTCTGACCTCACAACCGCACTGCCCCCCACCACACCTAATGTCCCGCACACTATAACCTCCCCAGCACTCTGTTCCTTCAGCCCTGCTACCACTGAGGAGGTCACTAAGGTCTTAGAAGCCCACCTCACCACTTGCCCCATGGACCCTATCCCCTCTCAACTCCTCCGGTCACCCCCCTCCTCAATCATCCGCTCCTTCACCCACATCTTCAATCTCTCCCTCTCTACTGGCGCATTCCCCTCCCCCCTAAAGCACGCACATATCACCCCCATACTCAAAAAACCCTCCCTGACCTTAACAACCTTAGACCCATCTCCCTGCTGCCACTCACTTTCAAGCTCCTTGAGCGCTTAGTCTACAATCGCCTAAGCGCCCACCTTACTGACAACAACCTCCTTGATCCACTACAGTCCGGCTTCCGTCCCCTACACTCCACCAAAACCGCCCTCCTCAAAATCACTAACGACCTGCTAACCGCCAAAGCTAATGGCCACTACTCAGTCCTCCTACTCCTCGACCTCTCTGCGGCCTTCGACACAGTCGACCACCCCCTCCTCCTTAATAAACTACACTCCCTTGGCATCAGGGACTCTGCTCTCTCCTGGTTCTCCTCTTACCTATCCCAACACTCCTTCAGCGTTACCTATAATGCTGCCACCTCCCCCTCGCTCCCCCTCTCTGTTGGGGTCCCCCAAGGCTCTGTCCTCGGACCCCTTCTCTTCTCCATCTACACCTCCTCCCTTGGCAAACTTATACACTCCCACGGCTTCAACTATCACCTTTACGCCGATGACACACAAATTTACCTCTCCACCCCTCACCTCACCCCATCAGTCTCCGCCCGCATCACCCACCTCCTAAATGACATATCAGACTGGATGTCGCTCCATTTCCTCAAGCTAAACCTTTCCAAAACCGAGCTCCTAGTTTCCCCCCAGCCTGCGCCCCCCCATCCTCTCCATCACGACCAACAACGCCACCATCAATCCCACCCCGCAAGCCAAAGTCCTAGGTGTCACCCTGGACTCAAACCTTTCCTTCCAACCTCATGTCCAATCACTAGCAAATTCATACAGGCTCCACCTCCGCAACATCTCCAAGATACGTACTTTCCTAACCCCAGACACCACTAAACAACTCGTACACTCCCTTATTATCTCACGCCTAGACTACTGCAACTCCCTTCTCACTGGCCTACCCCAACGCAGGCTATCCCTGCTTCAGTCTATCCTGAACTCAGCGGCTAGACTCATCCACCTCACCAACTGCTCCACTTCTGCCGCCCCCCTCTGCCTATCCCTTCACTGGCTCCCGATTGCCCAACGCATTAAATTCAAATTACTAACTCTGACATACAAAGCCATCCATAACGCTGCCCCAAACTACCTCACTGACCTGATACCCAAATACCACCCTACCCGCACCCTTCGCTCCTCAGAAGACCTCCTACTTTCTAACTCCCTGGTCTCCTCCTCCCACGCCCGACTGCAGGACTTCTCCAGGACTTCCCCCATCCTCTGGAACTCCCTACCCCAATCCATCAGACTGTCACCTACCCTCCTCACCTTCAGGCGCTCCCTGAAAACCCACCTCTTCTGGGAAGCCTACCCCACCCTCATTGCCTCATGTACTGTCCCCTCACTTTATTGTACAGCGCTGAGCAAACCTATTGGCGCTATATAAACTCTATATAATAATAATATATAATAATTACTTTTTACACTTCAGTATAAGCTTACTTGAAAAACGTGAGTGCTGCCTGTCTGCTGTTATCTCTTTCCATGACTTCTTAGATTTCCTGCAAATGTTGCAGTTTCTCCTCTGCTTTTTACTTTCATTTTCTAAGGACTACACATCCCATGGTACCTTGGTTTTGGAAGCAGTGATTTCTGTACTGACTCTTGCTCTTGAAACTCCTCCTCTCAGCACTTCTGTAGAGGCAGTCTCTTTGAATTATGTGACACAGCAGTGCCTACTCACAGGACATAGTGCATGCATGGCACAGAATTCAAATGAACAAAATATTAACAACATACAAAGCAACTCTGCTCCAAAATACATCACCCACCAAATAAACATATCACCCAAACCTCCTTCTCTGCTCTTCCAAAGACCTGCTCTCCAACTCCCTTGTCACCTCCTTGCTTTCAAAATGTGTGGGACTGTTCAAAGTAAGTTTAAAAACTTCAAGATTGTTTAGATTAATAGGAGTAGTTTAGAAACAAATGAAACAAAATGTGGAAATAAATATATGATTTTACATTTTAACCATAAATACACAGTCTGAAAAAGTCTGTCAGAAGAGAAATGAAAGATGAAAATCACAATTGCTTAACTCCTGGTGAGACCATTATGAGGGATCTTCTTCTCTACTGGATTTTAAGTAATTTTATATTGAGTATGCTACAGGTGGAGAGGCACATAATTAGATTAAAAGCTGGGGATTGAATCAACATATCAGGCACTGCCTATAAATAAAATATAATATTTGAATCAACATATCAGGCCCTGCCTATAAATAAAATATAATAGTTGCATATATGGACCCTTAAAAATATGTAATTTGTAGTTGCCCAAATACCATTTGTAGTGTTGTGACTCTCTGTGCTGTTTGTATGAGGGTGACAAGACTGGCCAGACACAGGTAGCTCTTTTGTTACATCTTACATTTGCCTGTTTTGGCTACCCATTTTGTGAAGGCAAGTTAAAACTATTCCCTCCAATGTTGCTATATGGCTCCCTTTGCAGTCAGTAAATAAGCTTCAATCTTTTTTAGAGTCAATGAAGATCTTATGTCTGCACAAATGTCTATAAATAAGACTTTTGAGAATTTAAAAAAAATCACATAATTACTCACCGAAGTGGATGCAACATCGGTTTGGTGCTGCATGTGTCCCCTGCCTTCTCTAACACAGAGAACTGAGTGATCAAAGACCACTAACAGCTCACTTCTCAGTCTTCAGTGAGCATATAGCCAGTTACTGTTAGTCTCCAGCCCACTGCTATGCCCCTCCAGCGTTCACTGGAGCACTGGGCTGTGGAGTGGTTTGGAGCAGCTGGCTCAGGCTTTCAGCAGTTCACTGAGAGGCTCAGCCAGCTGCCAGTCAGGAATTTGGGTGGATCTTGATTTTATAGTTGGGATCTTGCAGAGTCAGAACTGGGCTCAATGGCTTTAGCCCTCTTTCAGATGAGTACGGGTCACAGGAGTGCAGAACTAAGTGCATTTCTGTGACCTACAGAAGAAGTAGGGCCAAAAGAGTTTTGGCTCTACTTCTCCTTAAAGCTGTCCATAATTGAGTTGAACTTCGGACGGTTCCTGACTGCAGAGCCCAAAAATGAACAGGGTGGGCTCTTGTGCAATTCCCATCCAAGGACCCCTGGTAGTGGAGACAGGGACTTCTAGGGCAGTGGAAGGGCGCAGGCGCTAGGAAGCTGTTGTAGATGACTGAAGCTTGGCGGCACAAGAAACCTCCGAGTGGTAATATGGAGGCTGGCCATGAGCCTTGTTCAGCAGCATCCAGGCAGACAGGTTCAGGATCCGAATCACGTTCAAGGACAGAAACAGGCAGAAGTTGGTAATGTACTGGCAGAAAGGTACAAACAGGAGGCAGAGACATAGTCAGGAATCCAAGCCGAGGTTGGTAACACAAATGAGCAGCAGACGTAACAGGTTGGGTGATCAAAGAGAATGTGTCAGACAGAGCCGGGTCAGGAACCAAATTTAGCAGACTTTCAAGAATCAGGGAACACAGGAACTAGAGCTGAAGACAATCCAGCACTGAAGCCAGGCAGACTCTTAGTTTAAATAGGCTGTTGGGCGCCACTATCTGTGGATGCTTGCGGAAGCCCATGTGTGCACGCATGTGCTCGCACATATGTGCCAATGCCCGTCCGTATGTGCATTCTAGTCCTTGCTCATCTTGTTAGGCTTCTATGTGTACAATTCTGCGCATGCGCATAAGAATAAGCACCTGCTGCACAGAATTGAGCATCTGCTGTATGAGATCCTTGACAGTTCAGCAGAGACAAGCTGAATTTGATACATCTATGACCATTCCCTCTTGAGAGACTTGAGAATGAGAATGTTGGAAAACATCCATTTGATCAGCACCTGCAGCCAATCAGCTACTGCACTGTTCAGTGTTTTCTGACAATGTACAAGTCCCCACTGTCATTATACAATAACACAGTGGGGAGAATTCTCCATTCACCTCCCTTTTGTGGCTGGGGGTGTCACGATCGCAGCGTCAGACTCCAGACCTTCTCACCAAACTCGTGACTGCAGGACTGGCCGATCCAGATGATGTGACGTGCGTTACAATGCTACACCCAACTGCACCCTACACAGCGATTTTCCAGCTAATGGATTTCAATCTGTGCCTACAGCCTGGATGCGCTTGTTACTGGGTCAGGTTAATTACGCAACTGACCCTTACACACTGCCACCACCCCTTTTTTGTACAGAGAAAGAGGAAACTCTCTTTATCAAATATACACTATAATGGTTGAAAAGTCGTCTGTCCAATACGGCCACCGCAGGCCGATTGGGCAGAGGATTAAACAAACACAGTAGCGTCTCTTTAGAGGCAGGAATTCGTAAATTGCAATTAAGCGCTTTAGAAACAGTCTAACACTTTCAGAAAGAAGACTTATTACTAAAAGAGTCAAACAGGTGCAATAAAATATTTACAGAAAAAGATGTAACTAAGATATATATATATATATACACACACACAAAGAACCATAGCACAGCAAAGAGATAACAGGGAGAAGTTAAAGGGTTAAGTTACTTGCCATGTAAGCCTTTGATGTAAGCAGATCCAAGTTGCAGAGCGAAAGGGTCTCCCCAGGTGGTATTGATGTTACAAATGGGAGATGTCTTCAACTTACTCCTTAGGCCTGCTAGCCTGTTTAAAGTCCCCCAGCAGGGAGGTGGCTCTGAGTAACTGACCATTACTCTGTTTAGGGAGGGATCGTCGGGCGGAACTCTGAATGAGAACCAACATTTTTCATAATCCATATTTTGGCCTATAACTTTCGAGCTGCACAAGCGACAATCTCTCTGCGGGTATTTTATTATGCAAATAAGTCTAGGGATCATGTAGATATGAATTATGAGATTGTACGTTACACAGTGTACGAGTTCTATGTTTTGGCTCCCCGGAGCGTGTGAAACGAGTGGAAAGACCTATCAGAACGTCCGTCTGCGCGTTGGCCATCTGACGAGGCGCCCGGTTTTTATGTAAGTCTTTCATATTTCAAGATATGAAACATAGGGGAAAAACTGACTTAAGCAATGTTCATTTAATTCTGTCACCTACGCTGCTAGGTTTTATGACGTAAAAATCTCTTTCAATTCCTGGGAAAAGCTGCCTTATCTCTATTACGAGGTGAGAGATTCCACAGGTTCTTGGGCAGAGCGGCTCTGTCTCTCTTGGGGGACTTTGTAGCTCTGGGCCCCCTGCTGCTCTAGCCTGCTAGTGACCCACAAACAGATGTTGCTGTGGCTGAACAGAGAGGGAAGGGGGGAGGATGCAGGAAAATATATTTCAGGATGGTTAGTCCCTTTGCCAAGATAGAGGTTGAAACCAAAATGGTTGAACTGCGTCCATCTCTGATGCGCGCTTTTGTGACAGGGGGAATCCATTTTTTTTGTTTATTTTTTTTTATCAGCCCGCTGACAATCCATGTATGGGCAGCTTAACTCTTTCAGCAGTTTTGTCTCTAACTTGTGAATGTACAATATGTAAAGTGCTGTTTAAATTGTTAGAAACTTTATAAATGCTTCTAATAGATATGTAGCAGTACCCCTGTAGGAGCCAGCAATATTGTAGGTACCTTGGTCCTTTCCAGTGGTTGCCCCACAGCCAGGCACACACGCACATTCACTTCTTTGGCTCAAGAAACAGCCTAGGAGGGGATGATTTTTTGATGATTTAACAAAGGATTAAACTTGGATAGGGGTGGGAAGTTGTAAGATACACCAATAACTCTCTGGAACAAACTTGAGGGTGCTAAACTTGCTTCTCAGAACACTGACAACAGTCCCTGTATGAGAAGATGGTGTGCAGGCTCTGCAGTAACAGTATTGAGGAGGTTAAGCCTTCCTCGGTGGACAGTCCAAGTAAAAGTCCCCTCACAAGGAATTAGATAGACTATGCTCTTCAGGACATGAAAACTCTGCAAACACACGGTTGACCTTTTAACACATGGGAGGGGTTGCAGCAGCACTCTAGGATCTCTCACCCTTGTTTGTACTCACTGATACCTCTGGACAAATGATTGCCTCCTACCAGTATGCTGCAGACCAGACTAGAGCCTCAGTCAGCTCTCAGCAATCTTCAGTGGCTCAAGGACCTCCAGCCTTCCAGCTGGGGCCTCCACTTGGCAAGCACATGGCAGTAGTGCCCAGGGAGGGAAGACAACCCCACCCCCAGGCTGTGATCTTTCCCTCTGGAAGAAGACCAAGCTGCTCTCAGCTCCAAGGTATTTATGCATTCTCCTAGAATCCTCTGGGCCAGGACTCCCAGGGATTATCTAGAGCTACATACTGTATATATTAAGCCACTGATTAAAATTGCCCTGCCTCTATTACCCAGAGCTCTTCCAGGTGAGCACGGGGAAGCATACAATCATGCAACCTCTGGAACACAGACCAGACCAAAACAATCAAATGCAGCTCTACTGGTTACAGTGAGCCAGAACTAAATTAATCTACACTAACATTTATACTACAACCAATACAATGTATAGCCCCACTGGATACAGTGGGCAAAACTAAATTTGCCAGCAGAACAAATTATCTCCATTGACTACAATGGGCCCAATTAAATGTACCTATCCCGGCACCTAACTAGGAGGGTGCTACAAATAAATGTTACAAATAATGTATTTCTAAGTATACACTATATTGTGGACCTCCTTAAAAAAAACATTAGAGTACTTCATTGTGTTTCTGTTATACTGTTAAGATGATGGCAACTCTGATCCATAACATGCTGCAGTGTTATAATCTCATCAAAAAAGGCTATAGGCGAGTACCAGAAAATGTGCAGATTTAGTAGCTTCTTAGGACTAAATGCTTTTAAAATAAGAAGGGTAGATTAGCACTTGTCAGCTCTTCAGCTTTGCCTTTGCTACTGTGTTCTATTGGCAGTGTCTAATGAAACATGTTTCATTACAATAGCCAACTAAGAGATCCAAACGTGTGATTGTTTAGAAAGTTTTACCAGAATGCCACTCCGTGAATGCTTTGACATTTATGTTGCCTGTTTCAAAGATGAAGATGACACATTTTTTAATGCCGATTAAATTTTGCAAAACCAGAACTGACAAACGTTCAAATCAGCTTTGATAACAGAATTCAGACTGGAGGCTCTTAGGAATAAGAGGTCCTTTTTTCCATTGCAACTCATGTCAGTTTCTTGTGTATGCTGCTGACAATAGGATGTCTTAGTCTTGGTATTAATCATGTTGAAATATGTACAGTCTGTAAAATATTGTCACGTAAAAGATATAGTAAAGCTACTGATACTCGGTAAGAGATATATAGCCTATGTGTAGTGGCTGAAAATGAGAGATGTGATATCTTAGTAAACTATTTGTTGAATGGCTTTTATTTATACAAATTTAAATATGGCTATCAGTTCTCTTACAGTGGGAGTGACATCCACAACAGAAGTATTTATTGACATTGATGAAAGATGCTGCATTTTATTTTATATCCAGTGTCCCCTTTATTGGGTACATTTGTCTAGCACCTTTAGATTTCTTATTACAGTCTGAATTAATTGCAGTATGGATTCAATCAGAGATTTTTGTTCATGATGATAAAGCAAGTGTTAACACCCCTATTTTCTAATACTGGCTAATGGCTCCTTTTCTTGTTCACTGAAACTCACATTATCACCAGCCAGAAGTTGTTGGTGTTTTAAAGTAAATCTAAAGCATGACTGGGTGATATTTAGTGACAGTAGATTAATTAAACAATTAATGACATTTTTACCTTTTTTCATTATTTGTTCATTCTCAGTCCTGCTGATCTCTGTCAGTCTCTTTGCATCAACTTGCAATCTACATGTACTCTCGCCAGTGTACTCCATTAATCCAGACAGTCTTCCTGACAGTGACAGCAGTAGAACATACCTGTGCAATGAGCATCGGCACAGCCACTTGTAGGATCCATTGGAAGTGCAGGTGACAGGGTGACAATGCAGTAGAGCAATTGGGAAACAAGGCCTCATCATCCCATAAAATGATGAGCCAGAGTCAGTTATTATTTTAAGAAAAGCTGTAAACTAAACAAGATTTAACATTTTGAAGAATACATAAACACATTACATATTATGTGAGATTTTAGTGACTGAGTTTAAATCTGCTATATTCCCTTTTAAATCAGGGAACTTCCTTAACCACTCACTCTCCAAAGGATTTACCCCCCTTCCAGGCCATTTTTTTGCGATACAGTGCTGCGTTAATTTAAATGACAGTTATGTGATCATGCGATGCTGTACATAAATAAAATTTATGTCAGTTTTTTCACCACAAAGAGAGCTTTCTTTCTGTGGTATTTGATCACCTCTGCGTCTTTTATTTTTTGCGCTATAAACAAAAAAAGACTGACAATTTTTTAAAAAAAACCCCAATATTTTTGCTATTAAACATATCCAGTAAAAAAATAAAAAAATAATACAGTCAGGTCCATAAATAGTGGGACATCGACACAATTCTAAAATTTTTGGCTCTATACACCACCACAATTGATTTGAAATGAAACAAACAATATGTGCTTTAACTGCAGACTGTCAGCTTTAATTTGAGGGTATTTACATCCAAATCAGGTGAACGGTGTAGGAATTACAATAGTTTGCATATGTGCCTCCCACTTGTTAAGGGACCAAAAGTAATGGGACAATTGGCTTCTCAGCTGTTCCATGGCCAGGTGTGTGTTATTCCCTCATTATCCCAATTACAATGAGCAGATAAAAGGTCCAGAGTTCATTTCATGTGTGCTATTTGCATTTGGAATCTGTTGCTGTCAACTCTCAAGGTGAGATCCAAAGAGCTGTCACTATCAGTGAAGCAAGCCATCATTAGGCTGAAAAAACAAAACAAACTCATCAGAGAGATAGCAAAAACATTAGACGTGGCCAAAACAACTGTTTGGAACATTCTTAAAAAGAAGGAACACACCGGTGAGCTCAGCAACACCAAAATACCCGGAAGACCACGGAAAACAACTGTGGTGGATGATCGAAGAATTCTTTCCCCGGTGAAGAAAACACCCTTCACAACAGTTGGCCAGATCAAGAACACTCTCCAGGAGGTAGGTGTATGTGTGTCAAAGTCAACAATCAAGAGAAGACTTCACCAGAGTGAATACTCCACCACAAGATGTAAACCATTGGTGAGCCTCAAAAACAGGAAGGCCAGATTAGAGTTTGCCAAACGACATCTAAAAAAGCCTTCACAGTTCTGGAACAACATCCTATGGACAGATTAGACCAAGATCAACTTGTACCAGAGTGATGGGAAGAGAAGAGTATGGCGAAGGAAAGGAACTGCTCATGATCCTAAGCATACCACCTCATCAGAGAAGTATGGTGGTGGTAGTATCATGGCGTGGGCATGTATGGCTGCCAATGGAACTGGTTCTCTTGTATTTATTGATGATGTGACTGCTGACAAAAGCAGCAGGATGAATTCTGAAGTGTTTTGGGCAATGTTATCTGCTCATATTCAGCCAAATGCTTCAGAACTCATTGGACACCGCTTCACAGTGCAGATGGACAATGACCCAAAGCATACTACAAAAGCAACCAAACTGTTTTATAAGGGAAAGAAGTGGAATGTTATGCAATGGCCAATTCAATCACCTGACCTGAATCCGATTGAGCATGCATTTCACTTGCTGAAGACAAAACTGAAGGGAAAATGCCCCAAGAACAAGCAGGAACTGAAAACAGTTGCAGTAGAGGCCTGGCAGAGCTTCACCAGGGATGAAACCCAGCGTCTGGTGATGTCTATCCAGACTTCAGGCTGTAATTGACTGCAAAGGATTTGCAACCAAGTATTAAAAAGTGAAAGTTTGATTTATGATTATTATTCTGTCCCATTACTTTTGGTCCCTTAACAAGTAGGAGACACATATGCAAACTGTTGTAATTCCTACACCGTTCACCTGATTTGAATGTAAATACCCTCAAATTAAAACTGACAGTCTGCAGTTAAAGCACATCTTGTTCATTTCATTTCAAATCCATTGTGGTGGTGTATAGAGCCAAAAATATTAGAATTGTGTCGATGCCCCAATATTTATGGACCTGACTGTAATTTCTTCATACATTTAGACCAAAATGTATTTTGCTACACGTCTTTGCTAAAACAAAATCCCAATAAGTGCATAATAATTGCTTTACGTGAAAGTTATAGTGCCTACAAATGGCGATATATATATATGTGTGTGTGTATATACTGTATATATATATATATATATATATATTTTTTTTTTTTTTTTTTTTTTTCTTACTAGTAACGGCAGCAATCAGCGACTTATCGTGGGACTGTGGAACTGCGGTGGGTATTATGACACTGGGAGGGAATTGACTAACTGCCACTGACATTCCTAGTGACACTGAGACTGTACTAATGATACTGGGCATGAAGGGGTTAACATCTGGGGCGATCAAAGGGTTTACTGTGTGCTGTGTGTGTTCTACTACAGAGACATGCTGCTGTGTATTTCTCTGCTGTTCAGAGAAATACAAAGCAGCATGTCCTTTCTGACAGGAGAGAGACCTGTGTTGTTTACACACAGGTCTCTCTCCTGTCAGCTCTGCCAACATTCACCGAGTCCCAGCCGAGAAATGCCAGTCGGGACCAGGTGATTGACATGTCCAGCAGACAATAGCAGCATGGGTAGGGCATGGCGCGTGTGCCCCCTACCCTGAAATGCAAATCACGTATATATTGTGACAGTGTGGCGATCTGTCACCCAGGATTCTCAACAAGGCAGGTTGAGGGGCTCCAGGGTAAGTGTTTGATACGGAGGAAAGTGGCTTTTCACTTTCCTCCTTTGTTTGTAAGGTCTGTTTTGGGATCTGGAGCCTGGAGATTTCAAAGAGATCTGGGAGGGATGAAATCTCCAATCCTGGGACCAGGTTTTGGGAATGGCCAGGAGACTGATTGCACAGGTGTGTGCATGCCTCTTCATAGAGTCAGGACCAAGGTTCTGGGCTCCACCCCGGCAGCTAGGAGTCAGCAGGGCTCCACCCCGGCAGATAGGAGTCAGGTGGGCTTCACCTAGGAGAGGTGGAAGCCAAAAGCAGCAAGGGGCTGCTAGAGACTAGCTGTGTGCTAGTGGCCAGTGGTGTGCAAGAGCCGTGTCTTGAAGAAGTCTGCAGGAGACAGACATCAAGTTGAGTATAAGCCAGGAGGCTGAATCGGTGTTTTGTGTGATGGTGGATACCCCTGCGTGGGAACCTCTTATGTTATTGAACTGTCATTTAAATAAAAGTGGGCTAAAAAGGCCCTGAAAAAGAAAGCGAGTAGCTGTTTGCGTTTGAAAGCTCTACCACGTTGAAGCGAGTTCCCACAATATACATGATTTTGCACAGTCTTGCCACCCTGTAGCAGTACTTTTGCTATAGGGCATCAAGAAAGTGGTTAAATGAAATATTGATAGCTCATTATTTACCCAGTGCCTTTTACAAACAGCTCCAGATAAATAGTTGTTTGGTAGCCATTCTGCCAGTGTACCAAGCTGTCTTCAGAAACAGAGTGTAAGGACCTGGGTCTTAACCTGTATCCTCTGCTGTGTCTGGCGATGTCTTTTTTTTGCTGAGCTAGCTGGGATGCTAGACAGCTCACAGAATAACTACCTTGAACCTTGCTTCTCTTGCTTCCTCTCATGAACTTCCTATTTAAGTCATATCTCTGCACTTCCTGATTGTCAGATTATTGTGCTATCTCCAGCCAATATCTCGCTCTTGTCACTCCTGCTGCCATCTTTACTACAGCTATCAACCTTTGGCTTGTTCCTCAACTGCACTTCTGCTTGATCCCAACCTGCAACCGCTTGCTACCAACTTTTGTCTTGCTTACTGACTACCTGCTATATCTGCTACTGGATCCCGGATTGCTCACCTCCTAGTGGGGTGACCATGAGGACCACGAACTGGTACTAACATGCAGCAAAGCCCATCTCCACCATCAGGAGCTCTGGTGAACACCGATTAGTACTTAGAATTCGCACCGCTGGAGCCAGTCATCACCCAGGGTGACCTGCTTCTTTACTTATCCAGCTGGTCGGTGGGTGCCTCCCTATTGCTATAGCTACTGGCCCCCGAGCCTGAATCCCTACTGTGATACTGTACCGAGCCAATCCAGGGGGCTTGTATTATCATGATCATAGTGATCAAATGCTATTGTTTACATGCGTGGTCCCTACCCTTCCTCTTCTAACAGAGGAAGGAGAGATATCATAGTATTCTGAGAAAGGAGAAATAATATATGGTTCAGCAGCAGTTTCACTAACACTATGTTCATTTTATAACCTTTTCACCATCCCTCCTCTCATTTTACATATGATTTATATGCTGTCTCTGTATGTGAACTTGTATATTAACTGTTCACCTCCTTATCCTGCATATCTGTGCATTAACCTCTTCATCTTCATCCTGCCATTTTATATGATCTGCATGCTAACCTTTTCACCACCTTATCCCATTATGTATCACCAGCGCAATAATGCATGTAGTCCACCATTATTAATCTCCATGTTTTAAGCTCCTTAATACCAGAACATATTTTTTTTTCTTTCATTTACAAATCAGCTTCTTCCTCCATCCAGTGCTGCTGTCTTCTTCTGGGCTGAATGACAACCAGTATTATTCGACTCATGTCCTTTGAGCTCATGCTGTTGTTGACATTCCCCCTGGGGTACGGTATCATGCAGCCTGGACTCTGAAAATGTAGGAACAGTATATGATATTTTTGTCAGCATCAGGAAGGAGGGTGGGCAGTGGATGTGCAGGGATAAGCGGCTGGAGTTCCACTTTCAGTTTTCCATTTTCAGTTGACTGGAGTCTTTTGATGCTGCCGCGTATTCTCTTCAACATTTACTATTCTGTGCATTCAGAGATGTCTTTCTGCACAGCACAGTGGGTTTCTTCTTTATTCAGACTTGAACCTCTGTCAGTTTGTCTGGCCATTCTCCCCTGACCTTGCTCTTTAACAAAATGGTTTCTTACACAGAACTGCACTCAGTGGATGTTTTTTTGTATTTTTGCATTATTCTCCAAACGCTCCAGAGACTGCAGTATGTGAAAATTCCAGAAAGTCATCAGTATGTGAGATGCTACAGCCACCATATCAGGCACCGACAACTTTCCTTGGTCAATATTGTTTACCTCAAACATCTTCCCCATTAAAATGTATGGACAAACAACAAATATTCTGAACTTGATTGCTTTTGCAGACAGAAAAGTCAGAAGGGAATCGTCTTTTCTAGCAGAAGAGAGAGAGGGTGGAGGTATCCCTTTTCTGAATCGAATCATTAATTGTGTGTATGCAATTTGATGATATGGGGGTCTATACACAGGTTATTCACATCATAGCAATAAATGTTCTTTCTGAAACTGAGGCACACACATTACCAACTTGATACCGATATTTCATATATACTTGACATTGTTCTGAGCATAATAAACAATTTAAAGGAATACATAAAAAAGTGCTATGGATTCCCTTTAAGTTGGTGCAAGGGTTGAACCTGAACTGCATCAACATTTTCCCTTTCCCAAAGAGCAAATGTAAAATTCTTCTCTGACAGGTATGGGAAAGTGATATGTTGGTATACTTCAGTCACCTACACCCTCTGCCAAATATTATCAGAAAAATATAAGGGCTGTCACTGCCTATCATACCTTCTAAAATTCTAGGAAGGAATTTCAAGTTCTTTCTGCCTGTTATTTGCTGAAAAACACCTCTGGGTCTGTGACTCAAATTTTGAAGCTTGACACAGCCAAACTGAATTAGCAGCCCACATATTGGCCTCATGACATAAAACTGGTATTGCAATGGTGGAAAGAGTATTTGCTCTATGGGCCTTGTGAGGATGAGGAGATTGCAAGCCCAGTTCCTTTAACACTGCTTAGTTATATAAAGAAACACGATTGATTAGGGAAGATTATAAGGTGGCTGACTGCCAAAAGCAAAATGTATAACTCCAAGTCTAACCTTAAAATTAATTATTTGGAATAGTAGTATTTCATTTTTCTTTTATTTCTTTTGAAATTTGCAATGTGCAAGCAAGCAAATAACCAATTACTTAAATCTACCCTCTGAAAACTAATTTGAAAACTATAATTCACAGTTCATATTATTATAATAGCTATTCATGTGGTTTCTTTAAACCGCATACAATAAACTGAAAGGATCTTTCATCTGTGACAATCTAGCAACTTCATTGTATTTCCATAGCAATAGGAGCATGGAGTGACACAGGGAGAATTTATTGCCTGAAGATTTATTTTCATAGAGGAGGAACTGTTAAGAAGCTGTGAGAGTACTGCTGAATATGGGCTTGTGATGTTAACCCACAATCTCTCATTCAGAGAATCCATTCCCTGATAGATATCCTCAGGAAAAATGTGCTTCTCTAAACACTGTTGTCAAATTACCTTTCCAATAGATATTTCATTGTAGTTCCACAGGTAAAATTAGTCTGCTTTTTATAATATTTAATGGATGTGTTGGCAAAGCAATGATTAGTTAATTTTTAAAGGCCTACTATAGTAAAAACAGACTGTATTTTTGTGATAATATGGGGTTAGTAACTGTGATGTTATTAATAATTATATGATTTCCTTTTTTCATTTCACAGGCTTATATTTATATTTTTCTTTACTATTGCACACAGGCCAAGCTATCCAGCAAAAGTGTTTGTCACATATGTAAAGTGATTGTAAAGGATATTCTTTTAAATAACAAACATGTCACACTTACCTGCACTGTGCAATGGTTTTACACAGAGCAGCCCTGATCCTCCTCTTCTCGGGCCCCCAGCTGGCGCTCCTCGCCCCTCCCCCTTGTTGAATGCCTCCATAGCAAGCTGCTTTGCTATGGGTGCACTGGAACGTGCTTGTTCCTGAGCTGGCTCTTTGTGTCCAGAAGACACACAGAGCATGGCTCAGCCCTGCCCCCAGCTGTCTCATCATTGGCTGTGATTGATAGCAGCCAATGGCTCCCATTGCTGTGTCTTGAGCCAATGAGGACAGAGAGAGAGCCCAAGAGAGCTGCTGCTCCCATGCACATTGCTGGATCGAGATCGGGCTTAGTTAAGTGTATGTGGGGGCTGGGGTGGGTAGCTGCTTGCAGAAGGTTTTTTACCTTAATGCAGAGCGTGCGTTAAGGTAAAAAAACAAACACTTCTGCCTTTAGAACCACTTTAAAGCCTATCTAAGACTACCCTATCTACAGGGTGACAATGTTACCATGATTTCATTGCAAAATGAACAGGTTTTTCACCCTAATACAGGAATTGAAAAATCAATAGATCATCTGGCGGGAGCAACAGGTGATAAAACTTTGTTACGGGGTGTACTAATTAGAAAAAATGCTGTGTTAAAGTGGAACTTCAGCCAGGTCTGCAAAAAATGAAAAACAAAACCGTTACTTATCAGCCCACGCTGTCTTCAGCCCATGTCACCATCTTGGATTTGAGGAGCACACTTCATGATCAATCAAAGCTGGCTCCCCACCACAAAATTACTAAACGCACATATTTGTGGAGACTGTCCCAGAGCCTTCTGGGTTATATGACATATCCCAGGAGGCTGCTGGAGGAGAGGGAGGCATACCCAACAGATGTCATCCTCACCTAGGTAAGGAATAGAGAAATGGGAGCAAGTACCTAATTGAAAATAAAAAAGTAACCAAAGAGTTTCCAAATGTGTTAAATAGGGGGGGGGAGGGCTTGGAATAAGCAATCCACAAAAGGAGAGTGAAGGTCCAGTTTAATGTTTTGGACAGACTGCATGATATATGAAATTTTTACCCATAGTTCTACTTTTAATTATATCTTGCTTTATACATTCAAAAAAGAACCTGGTGTTTGCCAAGAATGGGCTGGTGTTTTGAGAGGAAGGTACCATGGTTCCTTGCCCATGCAGCACCACCCTAGCAATGATATGCATTAGCAGACTGGTGTCCATATGGCAGGAGGCCTGGACACTTGCAGTCCTCCAGCTTTTATGACTGGTGTGCAGGGCTTGTATTATCAAGCAAGAATGGCACATTTTGAAAAAACAATTTCTAAAATATAAAATAAAAATGAAAATACCAGGAGATGAGATTGTTTCATCAGATCAGGCAAATCGCAGGTTGTGTGGATTTTAAAAGCTTGCTCAGCTCTAGAGCAGACGGTTTACTGCTTACACATGTTTCAGAAGCTAATGATTACAGTTTCCTTTAGTGCCCTCATTCATCATGTCTTATCTGAAGCCAACTGAATTGAGAAGACCCAGAGGCAAGCTTTATTACATGACTGCCACCCAGGAACACTTGACTGGTAAAACCATTACCTGATCCACTGAATAGACTGCCAGCAGTGCCTAGGAAGATAAAATACTAGGCATGTTTTTACATGCAGAAAGTTTCAATTATACTCGCATACATCTAATGTTATAATTAGCATTACAAAGTGGATCTATTTTACACAGGAAGAATGTAAATGGAATTGATATGATGCAGAGTATTTTTTGTGTAAATGCAGAAGCTGGTGAAGAAACATAAGTATTATGCAAGTGGCACATTGTTTGATTCCTTCCAACACTTCTGTAATAAATGTAACAGGAGTGATAGAAGGAGTGGAGCAGGGATGGAGGGAGGAGGGTAGGCTGGTACACTGAGAATTCACTGCCTGAAGCTGCGTATTTATATGCTTTTCTCTATGAGAGATCTGAAAAGGAATTTATGGCTATGAGTACTCGTAGGATGAGAGTAATATTTACCTAAACATGAATACACAGTCACACTCATAGCCTGTGAGAATGCATGAGCTTTGCTCCATGCTGACAATTAAGGATAACCATGTAACCTTAAAGAGGAACTAAACCTATCGATTTAACAATTTCCCAAAACAGTTACATTCAAGAAATGCCTTGAATAATGTCTATCACAGCTGCTGTTCAAACAAAGTGTCAAACCACTAAATATCTGGTGTCATAACTGATCACATGTGCTGCACTATGGTAAATGCTGATGAAAGGTTAAATGGCAGCTTCCTTGACTGTAAAGGACAGGAGGGTTTAGTTCCACTTTAACACATTGCCATACTTACTGACAGATTTTCTAATTACGATGATATACCTTTTATCTACTAGTACAGAACAATACCTGCTAATCTGCTTGGAATTTAGAAAGCTCCTAACTTTTTGTTTTTTTCTGCCTATTCTGCGCTTATCATCAGGCCCACTAGTTATCAGTCTGCTCGATTTTATATTTGTTGACTATAGAACACATCTTCCCTATCTTTTGAGACCAAAAAGAAAATATGGTGCTGGTAGGATGATCTGGTGAGGATAAATGAAAAAAAAAAAACTGAAAAAAGAAAACTACATGTAGCCACCACCTTTAAGGGCTGGGAAACTGCAATATAAACTAGAAAAGTTAATATTTCTGGGGAAATTGTGTGAAGTGTTCTTGCCTCCACCAGTAGTTTACAACTAGAGTGGGCGGAGTAACTTGGTGGAGTGGCTTGAGTAACTGTTGTGTGGTTGGAGTGGCTGAAGTAACTGTGAAAAGGTCACTGGGTGGCGTGAGTTGCAAACAAATGGTCATATTGTGAAAACTATTAGGATTATGGCTTAGCCATTGACATTTTTAGTGGCAGCAGGGATAGCTGAACGTTTTGATATAAGATTTGTGTAGGTGGGCTTGAAAATGAGGGAGTGATGGCAGTTTAGAAATCATGTCCTGATTTTTCTGCTCACACTCTAGCATTTGTCAGCTTCCACTCTAGTTTTGAACATTCCGCCATTCATTCCTATGGGACCAATTTCACCACAAAAACGCCGATATTTTGTGAACCATTCCACAAAGTAATAGCACACCAATCGGGAACAATCCGCACGTTTCAGTATATTACTGTCTATGTAGTGTAAAAACTGTGTGAGGAGTTAGGGTGTTAAATTTGGCTATAATAATAAGAATATATATGTGAGATAACAGTAAGTGGTCTTGCCATGCAAGAACACTTAAAAAGGTGTTCTGGGTTTGGATACACTTTAAACCTGGCAAAACTAAAGGTTATAGACAATAGTCACCTGCAGGGGCGGGCCCCATGATCCCCTATTGCCCAAGGGCCCCATAAATTGTCAGTCCGCCCCTGGTCACTTGGCAAACTAAAGGTTATAGACGATAGTTACTTTCTGTTTATCTATTTAATAGAGGTTTGGTTCCAAAGATGTTCTGGGAAATCTACCATTCAGAACTGTTTTACAAATTTAACTTGTGCT
Organism: Staurois parvus; assembly: GCF_062004578.1. NCBI lineage: Eukaryota > Metazoa > Chordata > Amphibia > Anura > Ranidae > Staurois > Staurois parvus. Next base: position 8,676,841 of record NW_028317855.1, on the reverse strand, counting down.
CAATTATAAAATAGGATGTTAACATTGGTCTTTGGTAGATGCTTCACTGAGATCGAGGAGTTCGAAGAATTCAGTTTGTTGACTGATTTTTGCACCACTTGGATCTGTCAAACTGGGCTGAATATGCACTTTCCAATGTATCAGGAAAATATGTTCATTATAGCTCTTTTGTTGTCTCTGGAGAAGATAAGGCATAGCTGGAAATTAAGCTGCATTGTGGAAATTGATTTTTTTAATAATATTTTTGAAATATTGGACAAATAGTGGTCTTCTGCAGAGACTAGCAAAGGTCCAGTAATAAGTATTATAAGCAGGAATAATGATAGTTAATAACGCTAAAGAATTGCGCTTACTGATTATGCAAAATGTCTTAGGAAAGAACCAAATATTTTAAATACATTTATGGAATGTTTTTATGTTACTGCAAATCTCTAAATAAGTGGATGCTATTGCATTATATAAAGTATATATCTTCTAAGGTAAACATTATGCAGGGGTGTGGAAATTTTTTAAAAAACTACTTGCCCAAGGGACTAAATCCCAATCTACTTGTCCCTCACGACAAGTCCTGATAAAAAATGTTTTCAACCAAAACCGTATTTAATTAAGGCTGACCATCCCTTCATCCAGCAATCACGCCTCTGACCATACCTATTGAGGTGTCCTGCTGAGAGTATGGATGGTCAGTTGTGGCGTGCGGAGCATGGGGATGGTCAGAGGTGGCGTGCAGAGTGTGGGGATGGTCAGAGGTGGCATGTGGAGCGTATGGATGGCCAGGGGTGGCGTGCGGAGCTTGGGGATGGTTATAGGTGGCATGTAGAGCGTGGAGATGGTCAGAGGTGGTGTACGGAGCGTGGGGATGGTCAGAGGTGGTGTACGGAGCGTGGGGATGGTCAGAGGTGGCGTGTGGAGCGTGGGAATGGTTAGCGGTGGCATGTGGAGCCTGTCATCTCTGATTATCCCTACGTTCAGCAATCACAAAGTACAATGCAGTATGTGGATGTGGCAGGTGGAGTAGATAAGTAGTAATAGGACAGAGTTAACCACTTATCTATTGGGTACTTTCACCCCCTTCCTTCCCAGGCCAATTTTCAGCTTTCACCGCTGTTGCAATTTGAATGAAAATTGCGCGGTCATGCAACACTGTACTTATATGAAATTTTTATTTTTTTTAGATAGAGCTTTCTTTTGGTGGTATTTAATCACCTCTGGGTTTTTTATTTTTTGCTAAACAAACCAAAAACAACTGAAAATTTAGAAAAAAAAAGTTTTTTCTTAGTTTCTGTTATAAAATTTTGTAAATGAGTAATTTTTCTCTTTCACTGATGAGGCTGCAGTGATAAGCACTGATAGGCTGTACTGATGGGCACTGATAGGCATCTCTGGTGGGCACTGACAGGCATCACTGATGGCACTGAAAGGCAGCACTCATATATGGCACTGATGGGCGGAAATGACTGGCACTGACAGGCAGCACTGACTGGAACTGATAGGTGGTACTGACGGGCACTGATAGGGGGCATTGATGGGCACAGATAGGCAGCACTGACTGGCACTGATTGGTAGCACTGATAGGCATAATTGACTGGCACTGATAGTTGGCACTGAAAGGCAGCTCAGATGGGCACTGGTATGTGGCATTGATGTGCACTGATGGGCACTGACAGGTGGCATTGATGGACACTGACAGGTGGCACTGATGGGGTTACACTGATCATCAGAGCACTGATCATCAGTGTAGATGTCCCCTCTGAGAAATGCTGATTACCGGCTCTCCTCTCCTCTGTCAGCTCGTGAGGAGAGAAATGCTGATAACCGGCATTTCCTTATTTACATGTGATCAGCTATGATTGGACACAGCTGATCACATGACAGAGCCGACGGCAATGGCTCTTTCCAGTGATCGGTGATCCGCTGTGTCCCAGGGACACAGTGTACCATCGATTGCCTCGCTGCATGCCCTCGGGGGTACACACGTGCGGTTAGAGTGGGGGGATGTCATATGATGTCCTCCCAGAACGAGAGAACCGCCACCCATCTGTCATTTCCTTATATGGCGGGTGGGAGGTGGTTAATGTGTGTTGCCATTGATATGTCCTCTTTGGTGGTCTGGGTCCTGAGGCCGCCCTCTGCGTGTGTGTTCTGCAGCAGAGTGTATGCAGATGGAGGGATACAAAATGAGAGGAGAGCGAGTGCTGAGGTGAGGGGTGTGGGAAGGGTGGCTTGTCAGCGTGTCCAAGAAGGAGGAGGAGAGTAAGAGTAAGAGAAGTGTGGGAGTGGCCAGCACTGAACGGGGCAGCCGAGCGGAGTGGATGGGCTGAGAGAGCCACCGAGCTAGTGAGAGGCCGGCAGAGAGGGGACTGCCTACACCGGACAGCAGCATGGATGAGTGGAGAGCCTGCTAACTCTGGTGTAGCATGAAGATCTGTTTGTGCTTCACTGGTGTCCGCTCCGCAAAAAAAAAAGTAAACCCTGCTGTAAATAAAAACCACCTGCCCGACATCCAGAACTGCATGTCCTGGGCATCAGACAATATGAATTGCACATCCCTGACATTGTTTGCTGAAAATATTAGTTGAAACATATTCTTGCTGCTTGGTCTAGGCTACATTGACCCACCACAGCATTAACAAAACAACATGATTTGTGACATAGCACGCCTTCACTGTTTAAAGTAAAATCTGTACATCTTTGAGGTTTAGCTATACTTTTACGGAGAAAAAAAATGTCAATGCTCCACCTCTGAGTAAAAAACATATGTGCTATGGTAGACCTCAGATACAGCTCTGGCCTGTTTTCTACTGCCTCATCATCCATTATACTAGGTGGTGCTTAAAGCTTAGGACTATAGAGATGAATATTTGACTCAGCATAGGTCGTATATACTGTTTAGTTAAAGAGAAGCTCCAGTTTCCCCAAAAAAAATATTGTACCTGCTGACTTTTAATGTAAGGACACTTACTGTACCAGGGATCGAGCTCTGTCTTCACCTGAGCCAACCCTTCATTTGGCTTTGGCACTGGCATCTTAACTAAGGGAAACCAGCAGTGAAGTCTTGCTGCTTCACAGCTGGTTTCCCACTGCACATGTGTGGACAATGCTGTGCTTTGTGAATAGGACACATCACAGATCCCAGAAGGCAGCGGGGGAAGGTGTAGGTGAACTTCCATTCAGATCACCAAGGCAATCTGACCAGAATTGGGAGCAGGTACAATTTTAAAGCTGTGGCAGAGGAAAGCACACTTACTTACTTTTTAGGCAGACCTACTTTTAACACCTTCCCACTGGGCCTATAGCAGATTTACGGCCGGGTGGAAACTCCTCCTTGTGACTGGGGGTCACGTGGCCGTGGAGCGGCGCAATCTATCATATTGCATATCACTATACCGGCCCATTGCCAGTGTTATGTGACTGCTGTGACCAATCATGTCATGCCATCCTTCCTGTCATGCCATCCATTGTATACAATTGTGTTGTTAGCTGTGATTGGTCAAAGCAGTCACATAGTACAGACAGGGCCAGTCAGAGCCCATCTGTATAATGTGATCAGCTTTGCCCAATCACAACTAATCACAACAAAAGACTGAATGAATCAGTTTCATTCAGTAACAATTATTGCAAATATCAATGAAATACATTGGTATTAGCAATCATAATGTGTAAAATAAAAAAAAAAACCTGAAAACTTGACCAGTGTAGTTTAATGTTATTATGGTAACATTGTGTAACATTGTATTGCTTTGTTTACAGTGTGTTGAAAAAAATAATACAAAAAAGAAAACAGAAAAATTTGAAAAAAAAATACAAACAAAATTATTATTATTTTTCTTATTACATTCTATTATTTTTATTTTTTTACATACTGTCACCAGTCAGTGTCCCTGATCACTTCCACACCAGTTATAAATTAATGCTGTACTGAACTGGTGACAATTGCGATTTGTTTTTTTTTTTTTTTTTTAATTTCTACATTTTTCAAAAAAAGTTAAAAAAAATTACAGCCTCCAAAAAACTCACCATGCCACTTACTAAATACCTTGGGCTGTCTATTTCCAAATATGGGTCATTTGGGGGGTATTTGTACTATCCTGGCATTTTCAGGCCTCAAGAAATGAGATTGGCCGTCAGTACATCAGGATTGATCGATTGTCAGATATATATACCATAGTTTGTGGACTCTGTAACTTATCTACAGACTAATAATATACACTAATTTGGGGTTATCTCACCAAAGAAATGTAGCAGAATACATTTTGACCTAAATTAATGAAGGAATATTATTTATTTGCAAAGTGTTATAACAGAAACAAAGAAAAATGTGGGGGGTTTTTGCAATAGTTTTGGGGTTATTTTGTTTATTTAGCAAAAAATAAAAAAAACCTCAGTGGTGATTAAATACCACCAAAAGAAATCTCTATTTGTTTGAAGAAAGTGATACATAATTTTTATGGGTACGGTGTTGCATGACCGCACAATTGTCATTCAAAGTGTGACAACACTGAAAGCTGAAAATTGGTCTGGGCAGGAAGGGGGTAAAAGTGCCCGGTATTGAAGTGGTTAAGCATCATCTGGCCTACTTTTGCCTTGCCAAGCTAAGGTGAAGTCAGCTATACTACAGTGAACTATAGAATTTTTCCATAATTCTTAGTAGATCTGAAAACTGCAAAGTGCCCAACAATATTGGAAAATCTAAATGATATACAGAGAAAACGTATGTGTACCTGTCCAAAATCAAAGATAAATCTTGTGCGCTAGGCAGAAATGTGTAGAAAAATGGTAAGATGATGGAGCAAAAATAGCAAAACTATTATTATTAAAGTTGTTATGAAGGAGAAAAAGGAATGCTAACCTTTCCAAGCTCTGGGTCCATCTACTTCTATCTCCTGCTGCTTTTTTCATTTTTGAATTCAGTAGTACTGCTAATTCTTGTTGCTTGGGCTAGACAACTCTGGCCTCCTCAAGATTATCTCTACAATGCTCTGAACAGCAACTTCAAGTCCATGTGAGGCTCCAAATCTGTACAGTCAGTATAAGTGTTCTCCTACATGACTGGATTCTTTTCAAGTGATGCAACATATTCCAACATCACTTAAGCTGGCCATACAAGAATCGAATATTGGACAGTTCAGCAGGGACCAGCTGAGATTCAGTCCATCTATGAGCAGGCTGGTTTTACTGAAGTCGTCCCATCAATCAACTTCAGTACAACCAGCTTGTCAAATTTTTTTCATGTGATCACTTCCAGGGATGATAGCCCCCTCTAGTAATCATTGTGTTCTTCCAGCTGGAAAGGCTCCCCATCAGCAAAACACAATAGCGCTGCAGGAGGGATTCCCCCATCAACACTATTGTGTTGATGAGGGAATCTAGCAATTTTATTTCCTTCCACCTCTGGTGGAAGGAAAGAAAATTGCATGATCTATGGGCTGCTCTATAGTAATTATTCAGCGTAAGGGTGCACTTGAAAGCGATAATTAGCAGTTGCAGGCGTTGGAACAGTTTGCCACTGTTAAGATTCTGTTCCACTATTATGTTACTACAGTATGTTATGTTTGTTGAGTAGGAGATCATTTGCTTTCCTCAGCTGCTTATTATTATTTCACATTGATTCTTTTCACATTAGAAGAGCTTTTCCAGTTGTCACCTAATTGACAGGATATGTTAGGTGGATGGTACAGTACATTTATTCAGACCTCAGATGGGGTATTTTATTTGTTTCCCTACATGTATATTTCTAGATTAACACAGGAGAAAAAAAATACAGTAGCATGTTTATTTGCATCAAGCCTCATTATTTGGATAATGATCCGTGTATATACTGTACATATTAAGGTAGGTTCCTTTCCATAGGCATTTTCATAATCAATAAGATCAAATCTTTATCTTCTTAAATGATATTATTATCAGAACTGGTATGTAGCTACCTGTTAGATGAACAGTGTATTCAACCACAAGATGTTCAAGCTCTCATTTCAATGGATGCACAGAAAACACTATACATACATCTTATTATTTATTAAATACTAAAAATACTTCCAGAATCATTTATGTTTTGTTTTATTCTTCTTACAAACTGGCACAGATGAGCTTCCATCTTCCTGTCTTACATGAAACTCAGCAATATCCATCTCACATGAAAGTGCTTGTAGCATCTGTCAACCTTTTGTAAAGATAAGGGCCTCCTCTAAAATAAACACGAGCAAAACATTTTTCAGATTTTTCATAGATCTGTGGATATACTGAGTTATCTGTCACGGTTTATTCAGTATGAAAAAGTTGGTATTTGTTTTACCACAGATTATATCATGGTTTGTTTTATACATGTTTAGTGATCAAAAAAGAAAGTTAACAACCCAAGTATAACTTATGTATAAAAAAGGCATAAGTGATCCCATTTAAACTACCCCAGCCATAACAAGAAAGCGATAAACTGAGAAAATACATAAAGCACACCTAGAGGTGTATGTGTGTATCTTTATCAGTCTTCTTTTTTGCCTATAACACCTAACTCATGGGCCACTGTACCCTGCAAATTTCAACACTACCTCAATGTTAAAGGGTTGTCAACCCTACATTCTGCCACACTATCTTATTGGTCCATCACTATGACAGGAAGCTTTTGTTGCAAATGGGAATTGGGAGGGACAGGTTTAGTGGGACACAAATGAAAATTGGTGAAGGTATATGCACACACCTATAGGTGCACATTGTCAGTTTACCACTTTGGTTCAATGGCAAGTACCTTTTAAAGGCAAGCAGCTAAAGACATATTTTAAATACATAATTGTTCAATGCTACCTAATAATGGCTTTACGGTTTTGTGCAACCGATGACTCTTCACTAAGCTTCAGAAAATACGGTAAATGCAATAGAAGTATTTATGCAGCATCATTGTAGGCAAAATGACACTCTATGTTTCTGTTCGGAAGAGTACAAATGATAACAATTGCAGATGTGAACACATCCTTAATGGCATAGTTCACCTTTACCACAAAAGTGCTTGCACAGATAAGGGGCACCTGTATAAAAACAAACTGTGCATCTTTGAGTAAAGTTGAATAATGCCCTTGCTATAGGTGTAGCCCATTTACTTACCTCATGAGGCCTAAATTAAAAACTCCCAGAGATTGCATCTCCTCATCCTGCCTTATTGCTAGAACTTTGCTAAGACATACCCAGCTGTTTCTGTTCATCTTCTTTATTACAGGAATTAGCTCTTTCTTTAATTCAACCCCTATCACATGCACTTTCTGTTCCTTAATGCAGTAGCTCTGAGCTCAGTGTTTGAGCGCTCACTCCTGTGATGGTGAATGTGAACAGTAACAGCTGTGAGTGTCATAGCAACGTCCTAGCAACATGGCAGGATGGGGGGATGGGAAGTTTTTCAGTCATGCTTTTTGAGGTACTTTACCTAAATGGCCTACACCTACAACAAGGGCATTATTCAACGTTGGTCAATGCTGCACAGTTTGTCTTTATCTACAGATGCCCCTTACCTGTATAGGCAATTTTTTTGGGGAAGCAATCTATGCCTTTATAAGTGAGTCAAAGATGACAATGCAGCTATGATCACAGTTCTAACTACATTTTTCTCATGTCTGTAAAATGAGTTGTTGGTAAAAATGAGCAGTAGGAGGTATGTACTGTATGCTCAGCTCTATATTAATTCTATTTGTTGGACTAAGTTTGGTGTTCAGTCCAATTTGTCCAATGTATCTGTCCAGTCTGAATGTCACTTAATGCATTTTACTGTTTTATAAAACAAATGGATTATGTCACATCACGTATAATTCTTATCTCTCATATTCACATTTAGGCTTAGCTGGAAATAAATGGTTCTTACCCAATGGTTCCCGCAGGATCCCAAATATGAAAGATGAATGCATTTCTATATGCTTCATGCAAACCTAGTGTGGTCAGAGCAAAAGGATTCCAATTAATCTCATGCTGAGATAGGCAGAAAACTGTTTTATTTTCACCCAGGATATACTGGAAAACCTGAGCATCTGATAAAACTAAATTTCCTCTTTTATTATCGCCCAGAATCAGTACAGTCATTGAAGCCAAGTGTTGTGGGCAATGTGATAAAAGATTATATTTTTGTAATTAATGCATTGTATTATGCAATCTGATAACTTGTGTTAGAATTATATTTTCAACATATACTGTTTGAATATACAAAGACACCAACACACAAATCAAGCTTTGTAATATAATTCGTGAAAAGGGAAAACACTACTTAAATAAGTTAGGACTGTTTTTTTTTGGTATGTGAGAGAAAAAAGTATTTATGGTGGCAACTTGTCTTTATAGCAATGTCAGCTGGACATCAGTTGATAACCAGTGGTCAATAGTGTTTATCTATGGCACTGAGATAAATGTCTCAGTTGTTTCAGATTACATTGTTCCTATCCTAATCAACATAAGGGAAACTACCCATCCAACAAATATACTGACAAATAAATGGTTCCTCTCAGGAAAAAAAACAGTGCACACAAAGTGCTTGAGACTTTTTACAAATGTGTTTTCATCAGCAACCAAAAATCGAATTAGTATTAAGAAAAATTCAAGCTCGCCATAAATGGATAGAATTTTGAATGAAAATGTCTACAAAAATTGTTAGTACATTTTCAGAACAATGAACTTTAATAGAGCATTCTTTTCCTAAGAATTTTTGTTCAAAATTTTACCCGTCTATGGTCAGCTTTACCTGTTGTTTGGTACCAATTGAGAGCCAGTAGAGGGAACAGTCAGTGGTGGGTAGAAACATTATAGACTCCTCAGTAGACAAGAACAGAGCCAGAAACTATGGCAAGCAGATATAATTACTGGAGTCCCCAAGAGATTTAACCACTTGCAGACCACCTACCGCACAGTGGCCTGCTGCAACAGATCACATATATGTACGTGATCTAGCATTTCTGGGTAGAGGATGCGCATGCCCGCCGCCTGATCTGTGCTGTCATTTGGTACAAGGTGGTTAGCAGGTCCTAGCCAATGATTTATGGCTGGGGCCTGCTGATTGTTTTTTACTCCCTGCTTAATAAACACAGGGGGTAATGTAATTCACTAAGACAAACACATGTAGTAGTAAAAGCAGCAAACATTACACATTGTTAGGCACACATTTAACCCTTGGATTGCCCCTAGATGTTAACTCTGTTCCAGCCAGTGTCTTTAGTACAATGACAGTGTAGAGTATTACTATTAGTAAAGTGTACTATTTAGTGTCACTGGAGTTAAACAGCTCCTGCACAGTGTTGGATTGCCTATCACACTATCACAGTCCCACTACAAGTCACTAATCACTGCTATTACTAGTATAAAAATAAATAGATAAAAATCCCTGCATCAATGCCCCTGTTTTCTATCACTTTCACACAAACCAATCAATATACACTTATTGGTATTTTTACCAATGACATGCAGCAGAATACATATTGGCCTAAATTTATAAAGAAATAAAATTTAAAAAATTTTTTGTTGGATATGTTTTATAGCCAAAACGAAAAAATATTGTTTTTTCAACATTTACAGTCTTTTGTGGTTTATATAGTAACACATAAAAAAACCCAGCGATGATCAAATGCTACCAAAAGAAAGCTCTATTTGTGTGACAGAAATTATATAAATTTAATTTGCAGTGTAGCATTACCTTGCATTTCCCAGTTAAAGTAGTACAGTGGTTAAAATAACCCTGTGGATGACTCTGGTCATCAGACACCATCTTTAACGTGATTATTATTTTTTAGCAAACCGACCTTTTATATACAGACTTATTTGAAGTGAGACTAAATTCCCTATACTCACTTCCCTTTCGCTGGTGCTTCCATCTTCACCCGGTCTTCTTTTCGGTTCATTGTTTTTGACCATCTTGATTAGCCAGCCTGTGGTGATGTAACTCCCTCACAGACAAGAGTTAATTCATTCTGGCACCAAGGCTTGCCAAAACTGTACATTGAACCAATGTGCACACTTCAGTGTACATTTAATAGTAGAGGAGCTGGCAGAAAAAGAGAAACTTTTATTGCAGAAGAGACATACACAGTCCCATATGCAATTAAAGGATACCTGCAATCAAGTTTTCCCAAATTCACTTACGTTCTGCTTTAATGCTGTGGAGATAGAGAGTACAGCATATTAAGTACAGCAACCTATTGCAACAAGTTTCAATTTTACAGTTATATTGTGCTGTAAATAATTTAAGTAAAACTGGATGCTAGTGCTCTTCTAGCCAAGTAATTTTGTTTATCCCTTCTGAGCTAATAGGATAGCACTATCACTGCTTTTAGATGTGAGAAGCAATTGTTTGATTGCTTTATAAAGGCACATCTGTGAATCAAGAGGATATAAATGTATATTAATTTTTAATATAGAAGCATTACTAAAGCAGGCAAGTCTTTGAAACCCATTATTTATGAAAACTTGGCTTACATTCAGTTCTCCCATCCCTACACAATATGCTTAAGATCTACAAATAGCAACAGAAGTCACTTATATTCCTTATCAGCCCATGCCTGCAATTTACTCCTTGTAAGGAAGAGCTCTCAGTATTGTAGAAATTCTTTCTGATAACCCTGTGTGCCACCTACAGCCAATCATAGCATTTTAACAGTAGGTGCTGAGTGGCTTTGATGGGCTTTTTATTTAAAGTGAATCTGTCATTTATTAGGCGATACCATAGTATCATGAAGCAGCCTAAAGCTCAGCTGAAATAGCATTTAATTTTTTAATTTTGCATTATGATGTCATGAACAATGCAAAATCAAGAAGTTTGGTGCCTTTCATTTAAATCTCCAAGGCATTTTGTTTTTTCAAAATGCTTCTTGGATATTGAGCTCTTGGCATTACTGTGAGCCTGGATGTTGCAGATAATAATTCAACAAGCTTTCAGAGTACAAAATTCAGAGTACATTTTACATTACATTGTCACATTAATCTGGACACTGGCAGACACAGACAAGTGGAAACATGTTAGTGTGTCTGAATGAACAGCTGCATATCCAGATTCTATTGTATCTGTCACAGTGTTATGCATTATGCACCTCTCTTGTTGGTGGCCAGTGGAAGGGCAGGATATTCTTTTAAAAGTTCCCTTACATTGGTGGTTAGTGTAAATACTCCTATTACATTAGTAGTCATTATAAATCCCTCCAGGCTACGTACGTAGTCCTCTCTAACATTGATGGTTTGTACAGAAGTGTACCTTACATTCATGGTCAGTGCAAAAAAGAATGTCCTGCTTACATTGGTGAACAGTAAGAGGAAGAATGACCTCCTATATTAGTGGAAGAAAGAATGTCTCCAAACAGAAATAAGTAGAGTTGGTTTAAGGTCAAATGGACTTTACCCTTTGCAAGGGAAGTTGTACTATGCAAGGGAATTTGCCCCAGAGCTTCGTGAATGAGGCAAAGCTTTACTGACTTCCATCCTCCAAACATTGTTTTTTCTTTTACTTTCCTTGCATGTAATTGGGTATTCTATACAAAATTTAATTTTACCTCAAGCTCTGAGAAAAATTCCTTTGTAAAGTGCAACTTTTCTTGCAAAGTGAATAGTAAATAATACATTAATGAATACTACATAGTTTACAGAGGGGAAGTTATCAAAGGTTGTTTTTTAATGTACAGGCTATGTGTACAAAAGTGGCATTGGCTCTTCCAAGCTGCAGCTTACTACTCCATGAATTCTCAAATGAATGCTGTCAAGCTTGAAAGGAGAGTTGGAGAAAGTTGTCATGTCCTACGTGTTTAAAACATCAAGGTTCTGGGGCTGTTGTGCTTATCTTTGCTTCCACTGACATGGGAAAATAATGCAGGTCCATAGTTGCTAAATTGATGTGTGCCTGCTTATTCTGGGTCATTGACTCATTAGGTAACCCAACAAAGGTGGAGACGATGTCAGAGACTACACCATTGTAAGCAAGTCTATAGTAGCAGCTCCCATATTTCTGTCCTTACAGATTTCCTTTATATTCAAAGGAAATTCACATTTTATTTCCCACCATCCTAGCTGTTGTCTTTGTGTTTCTCTGTCTGATATCTTTGTGGCCTGACAACAGATCCTTTTAATCTCCTTACGACACAGATAAGTGAGGGTATCAGGCATTTACTGTGATTACAGCAGTGTTTTATAATTCATTCTCTCTATCACTGCTTCTGTCTCTTCATCTATTCATTTGATTGTTTTGAGGTTTTTTCATACAAGCCTCTAACTACCTTACAGCTTTCTTCACGTGTATGTTCATAGATTAAATTCTCTGGTGGTATAATTACCTTAAATAAATGTAATATTTTTAGTAAGTAAATTATACAAATGATGATTGGTTTTCCAGTGACAAAAGCAGTGAAAATCATTCCTTATTCATACTCCATAAATATATGCCATAAAAGTAATCTGATGTAAATTTACCCAGGTATGTTATGTAAACATGGAAAGGGAATGGGAGGAAAAGTAGTACAGATCTTTATATGTGGATGTAATGATTGTGTTGTGCTCACATTACATTATGTACAGTAAAATAATGGAATTAGGCTTCTGTAATGTATAACTTACATTATAATAAAACATAGCTGTATTGAACTAAAATAAAACATATTGAACTACAGTCCAGTTAAATGGTTAAAGCATAACTCCAGCTCCTAACTTTCCTCCCTAATGCCCCCTGTTTACCACACTGAAGCTCCCCCAGGCTGCGTGTTTTAGGTTGAGTGATGTTGGACATCATGCAACCCAAAAGACTGAGGGTATCCTGTGGAAGAGCTGCATGGGGACAAAGCTGAATTAAAAGGTAAGTATTGCAGACCAAGCTGCTTTTATATTTATGTAGAGGCTGGCTTTAAAAGGGACCTGCCAGAATATAAATATTCAATCTGCCTGTTTTGACATGCTTTGAAGATGCTGGCTTCAGTACTGTCATTCTAAGTCTTGCTTAAGTACTTAGTGAGCCACTGACCTGTATGTAGCAAGTGGATTAGAACTCCCAAGCTGCATATTTCTTCCAGGTTAGTGGGTCATTTATTAGTGAAGCAAGGACAAAGATAACAGTCTAGGACCTTGCATGCAGGTAGATTTAGTAGATGAGACAGAAAGAGCTCCAACACTTGTTGCTAAGGAAGGATTAAGATGAAGATGCAGAGGATGCTGCAGAGGACCGAAATCAGTAGGGGTAGACATACAAAGCAAAAACAAAGTAGCAACTAAACTGAAATCTGCCACCCTACATTTTATCTTCATAAAAGGGGGTTTTATCATTTCTAATACCACATTCTGGCTATATAGGCTAGGACATCCTAATGTTTGCTTCGAAAATAATTGGACTAAATGATAATATGGTGGTTGGTGCGTAGTTTCTGTTATTTTATTTCTAGCGTGATCTAGTCTTTTTGTGCCATGATGTTGGGTTATTTTAGCATCAGAAATTTGTGAATTATCTTCTGTAGGATGTGCTACTAAATACTTGTAGCTGAATATCTACTGGTATTTGAGGAATGATAATGAAATCAACATGGGTAGTGTTTGATATGTTAATTTAAAAAGCTATATATATATACATATATATTTATATATATATAGTCAGGTCCATAAATATTGGGACATCAACACAATTCTAACATTTTTGGCTATATATACTACCACAATGGATTTGAAATGAAATGAACAAGATGTGCTTTAACTGCAGACTGTCAGCTTTAATTTGAGGGTATTTAAATCCAAATCAGGTGAACGGTGTAGGAATTACAACAGTTTGCATATGTGCCTCCCACTTGTTAAGGGACCAAAAGTAATGGGACAATTGGCTTCTCAGCTGTTACATGGCCAGGTGTGTGTTATTCCCTCATTATCCCAATTACAATGAGCAGATAAAAGGACCAGAGTTCAGCGTGCTATTTGCATTTGGAATCTGTTGCTGTCAAGATGAGATCCAAAGAGCTGTCACTATCAGTGAAGCAAGCCATCATTAGACTGAAAAAACAAAACAAACCCATCAGAGAGATAGCAAAAACATTAGACGTGGCCAAAACAACTGTTTGGAACATTCTTAAAAAGAAGGAATGCACCGGTGAGCTCAGCAAAAACAGGAAGGCCAGATTAGAGTTTGCCAAACGACATCTAAAAAAGCCTTCACAGTTCTGGAACAACATCCTATGGACAGATGAGACCAAGATCAACTTGTACCAGAGTGATGGGAAGAGAAGAGTATGGAGAAGGAAAGGAACTGCTCATGATCCTAAGCATACCACCTCATCAGTGAAGCATGGTGGTGGTAGTGTCATGGCGTGGGCATGTATGGCTGCCAATGGAACGGGTTCTCTTGTATTTATTGATGATGTGACTGCTGACAAAAGCAGCAGGATGAATTCTGAAGTGTTTCAGGCAATATTATCTGCTCATATTCAGCCAAATGCTTCAGAACTCATTGGACGCCGCTTCACAGTGCAGATGGACAATGACCCAAAGCATACTGCAAAAGCAACCAAAGAGTTTTTTTAAGGGAAAGAAGTGGAATGTTATGCAATGGCCAAGTCAATCACCTGACCTGAATTCGATTGAGCATGCATTTCACTTGCTGAAGACAAAATTGAAGGGTAAATGCTCCAAGAACAAGCAGGAACTGAAGACAGTTGCAGTAGAGGCCTGGCAGAGCATCACCAGGGATGAAACCCAGCATCTGGTGATGTCTATGCGTTCCAGACTTCAGGCTGTAATTGACTGCAAAGGATTTGCAACCAAGTATTAAAAAGTGAAAGTTTGATTTATGATTATTATTCTGTCCCATTACTTTTGGTCCCTTAACAAGTGGGAGACACATATGCAAACTGTTGTTATTCCTACACCGTTCACCTGATTTGGATGTAAATACCCTCAAATTAAAGCTGACAGTCTGCAGTTAAAGCACATCTTGTTTGTTTCATTTCAAATCCATTGTGGTGGTGTATAGAGCCAAAAATGTTAGAATTCTGTCGATGTCCCAATATTTATAGATCTGACTGTATGTACAGTGTGTATATATATATATATGTATATATATATATATATATACTGTATATATATATATATATACATACACACACTGTATATACTGTATGTATATATTCTAACTAAATGTCTATATAACCCGTGTTCAGGGGAAGTTGCAAGTGAGCCTTTGTATGATAGTTCAAGATCTTTTTTTCAAGCCTTTCAGTTTTCAATGGAATATACTATTTGCAACTGTATGAATAAAGCATAATCAGTTATAATAATAAGTAACCACTAAATAAGTGTACACTGACATTGTGCTATTTTAAATGTATAAGCATTAATTTTTTATTTCTTGTCAAATGGTAAAATACAGTAAAATTAAAATAGTTGTTGCCATTCACACATAATACAGCATGTTACCATAGCAACAGATTATGTCAGTGAATAATATGGATCAAAATTTTAAGATGCAGGAAAAATACAGACTTACAAAGCTTTTTCTGTGCATATGGAAGTGTGATCTATATGGTTGGTATAAATATAGTGCAGACCGTATTAAAATGTAAAACTTGTCCACAAAACTCTGTTTTATGTAGAATGTTAGCGTAGAACAAGTTTCAATGTGCAAAATTATAAATTAATGTTTTCCACCACAAAAAAGTCACCTTGGAGCTTCCATGTCTGTTCTGTGTTTGGAAAACAAAAGTCAGCTGTGATGTTATGTCACTAGCTCTGCTTATACATGACCCAATCAGATTGAGTAGGAAAAGAGTGTATACAGATACCTAGTGTGGAATGGGATATGACAGTGGGGAGCAGTTACAATGTGTTGCATAGTACTGCCTGTTACTTAATTTTTTCTTCCAGTTATAGCTGTAGTGCACCAGTCCACAGCACAGTATCCTACAATATGCAACTCCTTGCAACCTTATACACACACAGAAAACTTAATGTAAAAACATTCCAGCATTAATCCATTTCTCACAGTCAATATAAGAATCAGAATGGCTTTGGAAGTTTAAATGTTATTGGTGAAACAAATTTTTTTGCTGCATTTTTAACATGCTATAAAATCAATGGAAAAATATTTCCCTTTAAATCCTATGGGACTCTTCACACCACAGTAGCGCAAGTGCGATGCATTTTGAAAAGTTCTGCTTGCACCAAAAACACAGGTCCCAATTGAAATGAATAGAAAATGCGTCAAAAACATTTCACAGGTGCATGCTGGGTAATAGGCATCCAGAAATTGCACTGGAAATGCACTGGGTGCAATCCACAGCCTTAGAGGGAATACCACAGCACATGCTACAGAAAGTGTGGCCTATATGGAGCAGTCAGTGTGAATTTGTGTGTGTAGTAGGAGAAAATGACCCCTTATCATAAAAATTATATTTATTTTATTTAGTAATGACAATCTACAAATAGATAAATAATGGTAGGCTTTATAATCTTTGCATACTTTATTTTTCTTTTCCTTACCATTTTTCTCATGGTGGCCATTTTCACTGACTCCATCTCTCTTTATTTCCCGGAACTCTGGGTCTGCCTCCTGGAACATGTGTCAGGAACTTCCCAGGATGCATCTTTAAGGCCAAGGTTGCATCACCAGTGCCTTACTCAGCCAGAAAGTGGAAAAACAGTAATTGTAAATAAAAGCTAAAATGTTTGTTTTGCTCCTGAATGCAAGATGATTTCATAGAGTTTACCCCAAGTGTTGTACAGGTAAAACTCAAAAAATTAGAATATCGTGTAAAAGTTTATTTATTTCAGTAATGCAACTTAAAAGGTGAAACTAATATATGAGATAGACTCATTACATGCAAAGCAAGATAGTTCAAGCCGTGATTTGTCATAACTGTGATGATTATGGCTTACAGCTCATGAAAACCCCAAATCGACAATCTCACAAAATTAGAATATTGTGAAAAGGTGCAATATTCTAGGCTCAAAATGTCCCACTCTAATCAGCTAATTAAGGCATAACACCTGCAAAGGTTTCCTGAGCCTTTAAATGGTCTCTCAGTCTGGTTCAGTAGGAATCACAATCATGGGAAAGACTGCTGACCTGACAGTTGTGCAGAAAACCATCACTGATACCCTCCATAAGGAGGGAAAGCCTCAAAAGGTAATTGCAAAAGCAGTTGGATGTTCCCAAAGTGCTGTATCAAAGCACATTAATAGAAAGTTATGTGGAAGGGAAAAGTGTGGAAGAAAAAGGTGCACAAGCAGCAGGAATGACCGCAGCCTGGAGAGGATTGTCAGGAAAAGGCCATTCAAAAAGGTTGGGGACTTTCACAAGGAGTGGACTGCGGTTGGAGTCAGTGCATCAAGAGCCACCACACACAGACTAATCCTGGACATGGGCTTCAAATGTCGTATTCCTCTTGTCAAGCTGCTCCTGAACAACAAACAAGGTCAGAAGCGTCTTTCCTGGGCTAAAGAAAAACAGACCTGGTCTGTTGCTCAGTGGTCCAAAGTCCTCTTTTCTGATGAGAGCAACTTTTGCATCTCATTTGGAAACCAAGGACCCAGAGTATGGAGGAAGAATGGAGAGGCACACACTGCAAGATGCTTGAAGTCCAGTGTGAAGTTTCCACAGTCTGTGTTGATTTGGGGAGCCATGTCATCTGCTGGTGTTGGTCCACTGTGCTTCATTAAGTCCAGGGTCAATGCAGCCGTCTACCAGGAGATTTTGGAGCTCTTCATGCTTGCTTCCGCAGACGAGCTTTATGGGGATGCTGACTTCATTTTCCAGCAGGACTTGGCACCTGCCCACACTGCCAAAAGCACCAAAACCTGGCTCAGTGACCGTGGGATTACTGTGATTGATTGGCCAGCAAACTCTCCTGACCTGAACCCCAAAGAGAATCTATGGGGCATTGCCAAGAGAAAGATGAGAGACATGAGACCGAACAATGCAGAAGAGCTGAAGGCCGCTATTGAAGCATCCTGGTCTTCCATAACACCTCAGCAGTGCCACAGGCTGATAGCTTCCATGCCACGCCACATTGAGGCAGTAATTGCTGCAAAAGGGGCCCAAACCAAGTACTGAGTACATATGCATCCTTATACTTTTCAGAGGTCCGATATTGTTCTATGTACAATCCTTGTTTTATTGATTGCATGTAATATTCTAATTTTCTGAGATTGTGGATTTGGGGTTTTCATGAGCTGTAAGCCATAATCATCACAATTATGACAAATCACGGCTTGAACTATCTTGCTTTGCATGTAATGAGTCTATCTCATATATTAGTTTCACCTTTTAAGTTTCATTACTGAAATAAATGAACTTTTGCACGATACTCTAATTTTTCAAGTTTCACCTGTATATCCAACACTTCATTTTGGATGAAAACTGCCTTCTTTGCAGTACCAAGATATAATGTTGACCTGAACCTATACTGCTGAAGTTTGGTATAGTAGGTTTTTTTTTGTTATTCCTCACAAACAGGAATGAAAATGTGCTTTGTTTCCGTATTTCTATAACATAGGCGATGAGATATAAAGAGTCAAACAGGATGAATGACTTCTATTCTGCCACTTTTGAGGTATACTCTATTCAAACTGGTTTTAAATCTGTTTAGAAAAGTGATTTCAGCTGTTGTGACTTGGGAAGTAAGTGATCCTATTTTTTGCAAATCGCAATTGTAAAGGAAATCTGTACAGAGTAAAATTTGGAGGATGCAATTGTGGATCACTTTCTGAAATTCTGGTTGCCTTGTTGTCCAGTTCAGTGATTTAGAATCAATGGAACCAATGGATCAGCTTGACATCCAGGCAACTAGCATTGGCAGAAGTTAACGTTAGTAATGTTTGCTTAAACCTTGTCTAATTGTAGCTCTGTTTAAATAGCCATAGCTATAGAAAAAACTATAGAAAAATTGGTAAATTGGTTTATTAATTTACATCCCTTTCATAGTGGCTTTGGGTAGCTACAATTCCTTAATGCCTTCAGGCATGTCTTAGTGCACGTGCTAGATCCCTGTTTGTGCAGTTAGTTGCTCCTTAATGCCTTCTTTTTTTGTACTACTTATCACTTTTTATCACACGTAGGTTTACATTCATTAATTTTAGTTATAATACTAATTTTTAATCCATTTTTCAATTTCTATTTGCAGCTTTTGAATATTTATAATATTTCAGGTCAGCACTTTTAGGACTCATTTCACATTTTTGTTTTTCAGATCATAAATTCACTAATAAATCATTGCAAATCGCATTATGGCAAATGCCAAATGTGGCAGCTCTATCCATGCAAGCCATTCTTTATAAACATGAATTGTGAATCTATTTCCATTATTAGAATCGATATAAATAAAAATAGGTGTTAAAACACTATATAAAGTTCATCAGTGTAAGAAAAGCATACAGGTCTGACCAGTTTCTTTATTCATTAGTACAATACTAATCTAATTGTCTGTAAAGCAGGTGTAATTGTCTACTTGAGAGTGTATTAAACACTGCTTCTTATAGGAGGAGCCTCTGCACGCCTTGACGTTACGCCACCGGATCAGGAGGTCCGGTGGCCATCACTTTTTACCCACTGGTCAGTGTATTCAAAGAGCTCATTTCACATTATATCTATATAGGTACTTTAACCCTGTACGTGTTCTATTTTATTTTATCATGATGATCTTTACTTAATAAATATACTTCATAATACTACACCATGAGTATTTCCATCTCTATTACCTGGCACTGAGCCCTCACATCTCAGCCCAGCATTCCAGGAGTCCACCCAGGCAGGAGAAGTTGGGATATAGGTCCAGGTCATCATCTCTGGCAGCCGTTACCCCATTTACCACCAGAGGGCACCTTCACCATCAGGCTGTACCTTCACGGGACTTCCGGCTTCATGGAATTTCTATGTGCACATTAAATTGCACTTCCGGTGAGTGGGCAATTTTTCTACACCTTCATGTCATGATGTTGGAATATACCCATTTGGATTGAAGTCATTTACACTCCACCACTGGAATATACCTTTTTGGACTGATATCACATTACCTTGGACTGTATATTATCCAGTTTATAGGACTTTTTTGTCATATTTTGTCATACTTATGACAGTGTGTTTTATTTGTATAGCGCTGCACACCCCATTTTTATGTCATACTCTTAGAAAGGCTTTTGTGGTTCCTTTTTGTGCATTAGCGGCTTTACTTGGTGCGCTCGCTAACTTATACATTTACACTGCTTCTTATGACCTTAAATAGCAGTATCCCATTGTGCCTCCAGCTCTAAAGCTGGTATTGAATGTGTCAGTGATCATTACTACATAACAGTGTGCAGCCTAAATACATGATATTGTCATATAAACTGTGTGTTTGCCATTGTGCAATATGCAAATACTAGAAACTGAATATGAATAATGTTCTCAGCCAAGTCAATGTAAGCTATGCTTCATCACCAGCTTCTATATCTTTATAGCATTACAATGCTTTAACATAAGTTACATCTGAAAAACTATCTCATACAAATAAGGTAGGCACAGTAAAAAGACAAGGAAATATTGCTCACTGTGTATTTTTAGTGTCACAGCTTAATATAAATTATAAAGGAGTCTGCTTTGCTGGGCTGCTGTATTAAATGAACAGCCCCATTGAATGCTTTCCTCTTTGCATTTGTGATATGCTGGTAAGGGATATTGACAGGCAATCACTCTGATGAAGTAATTAATCTTCTGAAGCTTCTCTTGTCACTAAAACCACTGGATAATGAAAAGACCTGAGCATGCATTACAATTTATAATACATCAATTTAAACAAAAAATAACAGAATAACCTTCTCATCTGACCCTGCTTCTGAACAATACATTCAACCCCCTGTGGATGTGTGATGGCCTGTGGTGAGCTGTATTTGAATATTGTTGAATCATTTCTACCTTTGATTATTGTTTGTGCAAGGTCAGTAAAAGTGAGACTCAATTCTGAAACACATATAGAATATGATCGATACCATGTATTGAAAAAACATGTAAATAACACAT
Source organism: Staurois parvus (assembly GCF_062004578.1). Taxonomy (NCBI): domain Eukaryota; kingdom Metazoa; phylum Chordata; class Amphibia; order Anura; family Ranidae; genus Staurois; species Staurois parvus. The sequence continues at coordinate 8,655,882 of NW_028317855.1, read as the reverse complement.
TGATTAATCTTAGTTTTTGTGGAACAAAGTGAAATGATTGCTTTATTCAGACAGATGCATTTTGCCATTTGTATTATTTTAAAAGGATGTTTAATTCGATATGGTGTTATATGAATTTTGTGGACAGTACTGTAATAAAATACATATGATGTATTTGTAATACCATAGAATGGACTTTACCCCCTGAACCTTCATTTTAAACAATAACAGGATCCTGATTCCACTGTTTCTTATGTCTTGGCTCATATCCTGACCAGTAAAATACAAGAACTGTTGTTTTTTATTCGCTGTAATACCAGAGTTTACCGGCAGGTAGTTATTCACATGAAATGTGTCTCTGTCTTGCATTCCAAAATTTAGTTAAAAACATTTGAGGTCTATCTGACCATAGGAAAGGAGACCCCTTATACCATGCAATAAGACATCTGTCTGTTTTTGTAGATCATGCTGTTTGCTCTTTCACAAACAAAGTGGAAGGATCTTTCCCTTCTCCATGGGGTACTATCATTAATGTGATGCTAAGATTTTTCATCCCATAATAACATCTTTTCCACCATTAAAGGCTACTTTTCCAGTTGTGCTTCCAAAAATTTCTTCTCTGTCAGTGAACTGTACATGATTCACCAATAGTAAATGTCAGATATGGTTTACATAAATCCCCACACAATGAGATCCGCTTAAACCACCACTGTCAGTCACCTAAAAAAATCTAATTGGTAGGTTCCAGCAATATAAGGTATTATACTCAACTCTTCGTTGCTCCATGTACTTTTGTTGCTCCATGTAACTTTCAACATTCGTTTTCAACACTTCTGATGTTGATACCAGTGTTTCCCAGTTCCTTCCTTCAACCTCCAAGTCACTACATGACTCAACAGTGATGTAGGAGTTTTGAGAATGGAGCCACAGTATACAGTGGGGAACAAGAGTACGCCTGCAGTTGTTGAATTTTGAGGAATTTGCTTGAAGCTGCATTTCTTAAATAGACATAAGGAAGGAGACACAGGCCAATGGAGAGGTGATTATAATTCCTCTTCTATTGAAGCTGCCTGACAATTGTATAGGCAACTTACAGGGTTCATTTAAAGAAAAACTCCAGAGGGAAAAAAAAGTAATATAGAAGCTGAGTGGAAAATTCTCAGCCAAACAGTGATTGCTGCTAATCAGATGCAGTCACTGTTCAGGTAGTCTGACAGCCACAGGGGTAGCAGTTGTCTGAATACAGCAGCTGGCAGGAAAGATTCTTCCATCCATTCTATTTGGGCTTAAAAAAGCAATAGTTTCCTCCGTCCATGCTAAACAGCGGGGTTGGAGAAATTTGCACTGACATCTATTGTATCCACACAGCCACGTACCAAATAAGAAGTTACTGTTCAGCTGATCATTTACCATTGTTTTGGCCGTTTTGCTACCGCACTTATTCCCTTGGTTCTATCTAAGATTATAAATGTAATAAGTGATTACAACCTTTTGTCTATGCATGAATTTAGCCAATCCAGATGTGGCTAATACCAATAAAAGTATTACCAAATGATAACAACTGTGCAAAAATAAAGATCTAATTTATTTACACAGAAAAGAAGCTTGCTATTAATCAAATATAAAAAAAATATAGTGTAGACAGTATAACTTTAAAAGTAGTAATATTACAATGCAAATACAGAATGTTACCAATACAAAGAGATGACTAAAGGACAGAAATACAGAAAAGAAACAGAATAATACATTACGCAGACATCATGATGACTGGTCTTCCAAAGAGGCAAGGGGACAAAGTGAGGCAGAAATGTGAGCAATGGCATGCTTTGTATCCGCTCCCCCCTCCATTCCAGGTAGTCACACCCTTCAACAGGTTCCAGTATTTTGCCATTTCTGTTCAAAGGGGGGTTCTGTGATTTGTGAAAGATATTGGCCAACTGTAGTTCATCAGATGGAATTTAGGATAGGCCAATGTCCAGAAAGCATACCTCCGTTGAAGCCAGTTCCCACAGGAAAATCTATGACAATACTCCCGACTCCAGGGCTTATTCAGCCTGATGGCCCTACTCTCATAAACCAAAACAATAAAGCAAAAACAGGCCACCAAAAATGACATGAATTACTGATGTCATTAGCATATCTCCGACTCACTTGTATAAGTGTGGATACATAAACCCAAAGAACAGCATACTAAGCAATATGATAGTGTGACAAGGACACACCTATCTGAAAAAGAAGGTTTCTAAATAATCCACGCGGAGTAATATGAATTTAAAGGAATTTTAACAATACTTTATTTGATCACATAGATCATAGGGAGGTTAAACATGAGCACGGTGTACATATGAAAAAAATAAAATCATGTTAAAAAACACTTAGCGTCTTCAATTTAGGGTCATCTTAGCCAACAGAGCACCATATAAGGCAGAGTTGTGTAATGATGAAATAGTTATCCTGGGTTTCCATAGGTTTCCCGCTTTATATTTGAGTGAACCATGTATTCAATAGGTGTGTTCCCAGTATATGTCAGGGACCTCCTGGAATGTACAAGCTGGAACACAAAAATACATAGTATATGTATAGAAATATGGAACCCAAATCACATCCAAAATTTACCAGGCCTCCCTCCACAATAGTCAATGGATACTGCTGTTACCTTCTCAATAGTGAGACTATCATACCCGCTTCTCACGTGTAGGGACTTCCTGGATAGCCACCCCAAATAAAACAAGGTCCACAGTACCAAATGATTCTGAGGATATATATAGAAAAAGATAGTAAATGTATAGATCATGGGCATCAGGTGACCCCGAAAACAAAACACACATAAAATGTGGATATATTACCATCAATAAGGATCAAGAAGACTCCTGTCGACTTGAAATAAGATCAGGTCCTTGATGCTTTTTCAAAGATGCATATGGGGGTGAGGAACCAGGTATACACGATGCGTGGATTTCAAACACATATAATGTGTATGTAGCATATAGCAGGCCGTAGATACCTGAGTTTAATATACCCAATAAAGTGTTTCTAAAAATTGCTCAATTTGAGAAGGTTATTTGCGGTTTTATAAGGATGTGGCTATGTCACAGCAAAAAATACCTGAATAGGATAGCGTATATATATATATATATATATGTAGATTCTCCTCCAAAGAGGATTTCCAAAAAATTCCCCGAGTATACAGGGTAAATTAGGCCCATAAAACATGCCCTATTAACACCATGTAGGCTCTGTAAATCTCAACAGCCGTAAGCTTTAAATAACTTGCCACCGGTGGAAGGTATGTTTCCCTGAGGGATTGCCGTTTGCGAACCGCTGTGATAATAGCCCACTGGTAGTTCTCAGAGGGTCTTGGGCCTACCTAGCAGGGAGCTATGACACCGCCGTTCCTTCCCGCCTCGTGGGCGCCGCACCCAGTGAAGACGCCGAGCGTAGTGACGTCAATACGTTGACGCGTTTCGTCCGCCAATCACCGCAGACTTCGTCAGAACTGGGAGGGGACTTCAATCCTTTGCCTTATATGGTGCACTAATTGCATACCAAAGAGTCTCCACCTCGCCATCTTGTGTTGAAAGAATATCACTACATTGGGAATATCCAAAGTGGATACTCTCATAAACCTCTACAGGAAACCTTATAAGGGTGTTGAGGTGATGCAACAGTTGGTAAATAAGTTACAGGAATTGAGACCCCTATCAGAAGTTCACAATAATGTTAAAAATTATTGTAGGCCCAAAATAGCCATTACACCATGTGGCTCAGTTGATTTTTAAATGCCATCAAGGTCAGCCACAGTTCGAATTTCAGGTGATTCAGAGGGAATCGGCTAAAACTGGAGCCATGTATAACTAGTTTTACTGTACAGGCTCTGCAGATTAGGTTCCCGAATGTAAAGTAAATTTGTACGCAGAGCTGTCACAGCTGTTATCTAAAGCTGGCCATTCATGGAATGAAATTTCAGAACGGACCAAGCAAATTTCATCCATGTGTGGCCACTGTTGTTAAACAGTAGTTGATCTACTAATAGACTTCCATTGAACCAACCTGTTGATATACTCTTGCTCAATCAATGCTGCAAGCAGTAGGCTGCAGAGCTGATCAGTGTATTCTGATGGCGGGGAAGTCTCCACACTGTCAACACAAAGACACAACAAGCAGGATTTCCCCATCCACTTCAAATAAGGAAAAACTGACCAGCTTAAAGATTGCTAGAGAGCCATGACCTGGGAAAGAGAGCAATAAAATACTTACAAAAGCCACTTTGTACAGGTAACTGTTAAATCGAATAGCAAAGAAGTACCATGCCTTTAGTACTTTAATTATTTTCCTGGAATTACATATTAACAGTGCCTCTACAGTTTGAATTAATCCTAACAAGAAATCTAGCACAGTACAAACCAAATATGTACAAAGTGACTGGAATGGGATTATAACTAAAATGTTCCATTTCTGATTCTGTAGCTCTGCACCTTTTTTAATTTTTCACCAGATGTTGCCACATCTAAAAATAGTTTGCAAGTTGCTGTATAAATGCAATTTTCAGCAGAATCTTACATACCACAATGACAGAAATATATTGAACTAGCATAGTGCACGTGTTTACAGATTACAATAGGGTGTCTCTGTGTCCTCTTAAAAATAAAAAAAAGGAAAGAAACAAATATTACTTACCCTGCAAACAATAAAAATCAATAATTTGCTTGATATTGGGGACAGCAGTGAATAGAATGGATGTATTCTTTGTCTGAAGGTTTATAGCAACATTTTTTCAATTTTTTTGACATTTTCACTATGCAGTGCAGGTGGGTTTTCATTTAGGAAGTAACACATATTTAGTTTTTGATGTGGAGCAATATAAGCCTGGTTTTGTGAAAACAAAACACAATAATTTGTGCTGACATATAACTTCTCTCTGGAAACCATAATGTTCTCAAAGGTTAGCATTTATTACCAGGATGCTATTTGAGTCCTTTGGTAGCAGAAATAGTCTCTGCACAATTGTTACTTGAGACATGTAGAGGCAGACTTTTCATAATCACAAAAGATTGATGTTTTTCTCTTTCTTCGATGATCACTGAGCATTCTGTAGTGACTATTATGTCTTCCCTTTGGTTTTATAATTTAAAGGCAATTTACGGAAACCCTGAAACATTCCAGCATGTTGGTAGGTTTCTGCAGCTTAAGCAATGTTTGATCTCTCATTGAAATGTTCACTTACAGTTGTTTTTTTTTATCTCTATGTAAATTTTTTATGTATATGCCAATACTTTTTTTTTTTGATAGAGGAATTAATGGTTATTAAGTTATTTTTTGTGCTCTGTCAAATGGGGAAGATTACCCTTCAATTCTTGTCTTGAAGCTTCAACAGGTGTCTCCATTGGATTATTGACCCTCACTTTTGCTCTTGAAAATGTTTGACTTCCCTTCATGCTCTGTCTAGGTAACAATGGTTAAAAGTATAAATAGAGGGGGGTATCGCCCCACTGAGGATACAGACAGCAATAAAACACCTAGGCATAAATAGTTATCAACAGGTGATTGCCATGGTAAGAGAATTCGGAATAGGTTGCTGATAAGAGACTCACAAGGTAGAAACTCTTGTTTGGAAAGGTATCATCATATATTTCAGCAATTTATATCCTTTGGAATGTATACCATAAATGTGATGTCTGGCACCAACGGTGCAATCCATATTTTTGTATTATAACTCGCTGAGAGAAATTTTATAAAACAGCAAGGGAATTAGTTTTGGATATACCCGCAGATGTGAGCAGCTGGCATGTTTGCAGTATCTGTTTAGTAGGTTATCTGCTAATTGAAGCTATCAACTGCACTGAAAACCTGTCTTATGTGGCATTTATATTATTCATGCTAGATAGATACTTAATAAATTACAACTTTGTTTTGCTATATATGAACAACAAAACATGCATACTGAAGCTGGATCCATGTGACTTTCTGTTCAAATGCAAAACAATAATGGTTGTACCTAAACGGTGATCACTATTGATTGATTTTTAATGGGTGGGCCGGTTCATAAGTATAAAATATGTTTTTATGTGCATATTAGATTTCTTTTGAATGTTAGGTTTGAGCCTTTTTTTAGGTAATATTAACAATGAACTGTACATAGAAGGTATATTTTAAACGTGATAACTCGTGGAGTCTCTGTGAACCCTTTATCCTATTCCCAAACAATAAAGGCATAGTCTATTCCCCACTGTTTATAAAGCTAAATAAGAAAAAAGCCTTGCCTTTACATACTGTATTTTTTAACAATGTGCATTGTGCATGGGTCAAACCAACTACCAATTACATTTCACATCTGCCTGCATAATCAGCTCAGATCAGCGGGCAATCAGCTCAGATACTAAATTAAGCTGAATTAAAACTGGAACTATAGTTTGTTTACCGCAATGCAATAGCTAACAAAACATACCTTTCATTCTACATCCTTCTATGATTTATACCTCTTTTAAAGCTAAACTTTGGTCAGATATAAAAAGCATTAAAATACAGTTATGTTTTCATTACAAAATGTGATTGTTTTTCTAAATACCAGTGCAGGTCTCTAAATTTAACTTGATATCAGATTTCTGTAATCCCCTTCACATCAAGTCTTACAGTCAGGAAAAGAAAGGACAACTGTAGGTCAATCAGTTATGCTGCATGCGCATGTGCTAACACGGAAAATGCTAACTGGAGTTGGGAACAGAGATAGCAAAGAATGACCTCATCAATCTTTTGCAGCTCCCATGCTGTCCACTCACAGGTGGGGGGCACCAAGGTGACCAAGTTGTATTGCTTAAAGTGCTATTAAACCCAAAACAAAAATGTATTATATTGCAGCTTAGCAATTTTTATATGTGGCTGCTGCATTTTTTTCTTTTTGGGCTTTTCCCTTTTTTTTTAACCTGATGATCCACTTAGAATAAGTCAAACTATTCAGAAAAAGTGGCAGTAGTGTGGCAACACTACCCTCTCCCCAGATGGACAATGCTGCTGTCAAAATGTATCTCCATTGCTCCTCTATCAAAAATGGGGACACCCTACAACAGAAAATGTGTTAGTGGTTGAATCACAAGGTATACATTAAAAAAAAAACCTTAACAAAGAAAACTAATACAGCCCCAACATTAAATGTTTGTTATGGGGTTTAATACTACTGTAAGTGCATGTACAGAAAATGAGGGAAATCTACCCGGCTATGATTTTTGATAAGACTGTGTAAATCTTCAACCTGAATGGAAACAAATAAAAAATAATTTGGGAGAAAAAAAACTCCCATATATGCATTCTTCTAATTATATGTTTGCTGAGCTTAGCTTTAAAAATGGTCAGGACCACCGGAGAGTTCCAAACTCTTTTACGACTTAGATACAGCCAAAGGTATCTCATTCAACTGGGTAGGAAGTTACATCTTACAGATAAAGCTTATCCTCCAGCTCTTTCTAGGACAAACCCTGGTACATGGACAAGCTGCACTTGATCAATGAAGATGTCTTTCAAACAGAGAGTGAGTGAAGGATGAGCACTGATATGCACTGTGCATTTTCTGAATCCAGTGACCATGCTCTACTCACAGTATTGGTAATAAAATGCATGTGCAGTGTGTCAATATGTACACCAACATCTGTTCTGTGGTCAAAACTACTATATATGAATGATGATTTCATTTATCTATGGAGATGCATGGAGCCTGTCAACGGTGCAGAGAACACTCTGCTAAAACCTTGTACACATGAACATCGGATGAATTTTTTGCATGCTAATCCTGTATCTAAAATGAAGAGGTTACTTAAGTTATGAAAATTGTCGTAAGACAGAATACAACTTCTGAAGGGATGTAATGTGTTCTTTAGTTTCTGATCATGCGTGGTCTTGGTCTTCCAATTTTTTTCAGATGGATACTGTACTGATTAAACAAAAATTGTTCGTTCTGGTATCGTACAAGAAAATGATTGTGTTATTCCCCTTGGATAACGTCATATGAACTGTCGTGATTGGCTCTCAAAGCTGTGTACTAACGATCAGATTCAAAAGCAAAAATGTTTGTCCAATTTTTTGGCAAAAGTAGTACAGCATGATGAGCTACAGCTACAACATACAGCTCAACACTAGTCTCATAAGCCCTAAGGATAAAGTCACGCAAGGGCTATTTTAATCACTAAACAGATATCTTTAGTTGGTTTAACCAGGTAGCATATAAGACCTTAATGCGTAACAAAGGTTGGTTCTAGTTATTTTAAAGTTCATATGGAAGTAAAACAAGTGGAATTACTGTAAACTATACTTTGTAGATGTATATTTTCATTATGATCCGCTTTTTTGTTTTATTGACTAACAGCAAGGAGATACACTATATTGACAAAACTATTGGAACACCCCCTCCAAATAACTGGAGTCAGGTGTTCCAATCACCTCCATGGCCACATGTGTAAAAAATCAAGCACATAGGCATGCAGACTGCTTCAACAAACATTTGTGAAAGAATGGGTTGCTCTCAGGAGCTCAGTGAGCTCTGGATTGGGTTGCTCTCAGGAGCTCAGTTGCCACCTGTGCAATAAGTCCATCTGTGAAATTTCCCTGCTACTAAATATTCTACGGTTAACTGTAAGTGGTATTATAACAAAGAGGAAGCAACTGGGAACAACAACAACTCAGCCAGGAAATGGTAGGCCACGTAAAATGACAAAACGGGGGTCAGCGCATGCTGAAGCCCACAGTGCGCAGAAATCACCAATTGTCTACAAAGTCAATAGCTAAAGACCTTCAAACTTTGTGTGGCTTTCAGATTAGCACAACAGTGCGTAGAGAGCTTCATGGAATGGGTTTCCATGGCCGAGTAGCTGCATCCAAGCCATACATCACAAAGTGCAATGCAAAGCATCGGATGCAGTGGTGTCAAGCATGTAGCCACTGGACTCTGGAGCAGTGGAAACATGTTCTCTGGAGTGACGAATCACGCTTCTCTTTCTGGCAATCTGATGGATGTGTCTGGGTTTGGCAGTTGCCAGGAGAACAGTAGTTTCCTGACTGCATTGTGCCAAGTGTATAGTTTGGTGGAGGGGGGATTATGGTGTGGGGTTGTTTTTCAGGGGTTGGGTTTGGCCCCCTAGTTCCAGTGAAGGGAACTCTTAAGGCGTCAGCATACCAAGACATTTTGCACAATTTCATGCTCCCAGCTTTGTGGGAACAGTTTGGGGATGGTCCCTTCCTGTTCCAACATGACTGTTTGGGGTAGAAGAAAATGACTGGCCTGCACATAGTCCTAACCTCAACTTGACACCTTTAAGATCATTTAGAGTGAAGACTGCGAGCCAGGCCGTCTCGTATGACCATTCTTCCAGAAGCGCATTTGTGTGGTCAGACGCTGACGTCAAACATTCCCATAGACACACTCCTAAACCTTGTGGACACCCTTCCCAGAAAAGTTGAAGCTGTTATAGCTGCAAAGGGTGGGCCAACTAAATACTGAATCCTATGCACTAAGACTGGGATGCCATTAAAGTTCATGTCTATGTAAAGGCAGGTGTCCCAATACTTTTAGCAATATAGTGTATATACAAGCTATACACAGTTAAAGAGGTGAAATGCGGAAAGGGGAAGAATATTTTGGCCTTCCACGGTACCAAAAAGCTAAAATCTAAACAATTATTGTTATAGGAAAAATATATAAAGCATTCAACTGTTGTTAAGGACAAATGTGAAATAGAAAGTGAGTCATAGCACAACAGCCCACAAGATCTGTCTTATCTGTATACTGTAATATAGCTACTGGCAGGAATGGTCATCCGGTTTCTTTAGATTCAGGTGTTTGTGGAAAAGTCATCTTTAATTTTAGCACCAAGAAAAGATATTTCATAAAATGGCCTATTTATATTCTCTGCACACAGTGTATGTTATGTTTCTCTGGTCTCATTTTGAGTGCCATAAAATCTTTAGAAAGGTTTTCTAATCCACACAATATTAATACATAAGACCAGAAACCATGTTTCAAGTTGCAACCAATCTATATTTAAAGTAGAACTGGATATGGCTGGGGGAGGTGCAAGGTGAGCACCATGTGCTAGATAGCCAACCTATATGCATATGCATATGAGAGTTTGCTCTGTTCCACCAATGCTCTCCCCTTCCAAACAACAACCAACAATACAATCTTTTTGGCAAACTTTTGCAGCTGCTCGCATCTTTATCTTTCATTCATAGGGTGCCCAGTGAGCATACAATTGTCAACCCATAATGATAAGAATATTGCCTGGCTGCCACACTGCTTCAAAGGCTTCAAAATGTTCTCAGTCACTCACTAGTAGGTAAGTGTGCAGGATTTTTTACTTTAAAATCAGCATACTTGTTCCAGGTGAGTGACTCAAAAGTATTGAAGTCAAAGACAGGTAACTAGGAGCAATGGCAACCCTCCTCTCTGCATAGGTTTACTTAAAATGAAAATTCTCACAATTTCTTACACAGTAAGCAGGATAACCTAGTAGAAAACTCTAGAGCACTAGCTATGTGTTTCTGTGGACCCAGAAAGCATATACTAGGCTTCCAATGGTGTCTTCTACTAACCACCTTCCTTTCATGTTTTTGAACATTTTTATATGGCTTGTATTAAAAAAAAAAACATTTAAGCATAATATATACAGTATTATCAAATTCACACTGTATTTTCTAACACACTCAGAAGTATTTCTCCTTCACCAGATTTTATAAAACTAGTATGAGCTTAGTACTTCAGTGACTGCTAGATGCTGCATTGTAGCTAATCGTGATTAGTCACATTCAACTGGACATGTTCTGTAATGTTGATGACATTTCACAGCTTATCCAAGCCATGTCTCCAGTTTTAATGAGTGCCAGAAACATACCCCAGCATTTATATCCACACATGAAACTCAGTCATTTTAGTTGAAATACCATAGAACATGTCAAGGCAGATGCTGGTTGTCCAGAACAGGATGGGAGGTGGGAAAGTTTGTAGAACCACTCTGTCCCATCACTTAATGTGACAATAACTTATTAGAAATAAAGACGCAGTTTAGATAAAATGTAAAATGCCTTCAGCATTACAGAACAAGTCCAGATGATTGTGACTAACCACTTCTATCTATACTATGACCTGGATAAATTAGAACATTTACAAACATGTTTCTGTTGTCTATCGATAATCAAACTGGTTACATTTGGTCCCACTGCACCCGATGTACTCAGACAAGGGATCAACAAAGATAGTTTGCACAAGTCATCAAAACATATGTGAACTACATAACCCTTTTTCATTCAACCAGAAGGCTGAAAGAATGCATTGTTGAATCCACACAAATGATGTAGATGAAGGACCCCCCCCCCCCCAGTGAGACATTGTTTTCTGACAGCTGGACAGCACTGTCAATCACTTGGCTGCAGCTGCTGACTGACAAACGTTTCCCAACATTCCCATTTGACAGAATTCAATGTCAAATAGGGATGGCCACACATGGATTGAACTAGCCGGTTTCTGCTGAACTGGCCAAATTTTTATCCATCTATGATCAGCTTAACTCTAGCTATAACTCATTTAGTAACACACAGTATATCCCCAAGTAGAAGATATATACATATAATAAGTATGAATTTCACTTCACTTAATATAAACCGCGCTCAAAATGGTAAATTTATAAGTGAAAAAAATGGTAAATTAATAAGTGAATAAATAAAACCATATATAGGCGCTACTTTCTCCTGTAAACAAAAATTTGTAACCAATAAATGATATTTTGAAATGCCAAAATATACATGCAGCACTCTGTAAATCATATAAAGGAAAAAAATTCATAAACAAAAAGTCCATCAATAAAAGTCCTCTTTAAAATCATTGTGTGGGTTGAATTTTTCAAAATAAATCACCATGTGACTGTAAATAAATAGATATCCAAATTGTGCTGTGCTCCCCCTTTAGGTGTGCACTCACCAACTTTATTTTCCTCCCACTCTCATGATTGGCAAAATTTGCTTTGGTTTAAACATATATTTCTCCAGACCAGGATAATCGCTCATATACATCGACTTTTCTCAGAATGGTTCCAATACTCCAAATCAATAGCCTCAGTAACTGACTTCCCACAGCAACTTTCCCAGAATGGCTCCAACACTCCAAACCTACAATCTCTGGAAATGACTTTCCATATCATGTGAAAGAAAGGAAATAGAGACCCGACATAGTGTAGTATCCTTTAAAACCTTTTAATCTCTGCTCAAAGAATCTCACTTACAAGAACAAAATTCAAGATAAGCCCAAGGATATATCTTTCTACTTAGTGAAGGTAATGTCAGAGAGGGAAGACTGCACAACGCTCTCACCGCTGCCGATCCTCGCTCTCAGACAAATCGCGTCACTTCCGGTTCCAAAGATCGTCACGTCCGGTTTTTCGCTCAACCAATCCTTGACGCGTTTCATCACTTTCGGACTTATTCATAACTCATTTAGTGTTAGCCTCTTTTTAATGTTTTTTGGCACATTGGTATAAGCTCAACCCAATCAAGGGTAATTTATCACGTTCCACAATTTTTCACTCAAGATCAGGGTCTATGTGGTCTATCCTTGAGTCCATGTCTGGTTTATACACCAGGGAATGTGTATGCCTTAATATGTTTATATTAGTCTCTTATTAAAAAAAACAGATGTTGCAAATATATATAATAGAATAGCATGCACAATACTAAACCTAATAGTTTTTGTCAATTCCAAACTCACAGTATAGATAGGTAACCTAAGGTGAGACTTTGTGCAGAAAAATTTTAACTGAAATCATTTCACTATCCTATTAACGTGAACGCATAAAATAACCTTCCATAGACCATTTTCCTAGCAGATAAGTATAATTGTGTTGCATAGTCTAATGTAAAATAAAATTGTTTAGCTTCGCCTATATTCTACCCTTGAAAGGTGACTTGGTTTCTCAGAACCATCACCTCACAACTGGTTTAAAGCCTCTCTACACATATTATCCATAACCACCTCTGACCTGTGGTTAACAGTTTCTCATTCACAATCAATGCAGTGAACAATTTGATTCCCTTACCAATATCAAATATAAAATGAGATCTCTCAGAAAGCCACCTGCTTTCTGTCCCAACAAAATTAGCTATTTGATAGCACGGTTTTCTTGTGGAGTCACAAAAGTCCAATAGTTTTTAGAATGCAGATTCTGCTTCATGGTAAATTGTTAGATCATATTTTATGTGTTTCTTATATTCTATTATTAGTTTTTTTGTATACTGAACAGGTTGTTCAGTGTCTTAACACATGGAATGGATCATTGGGATTATTCATTTTGAACTACTCTAATTATACAATATATTCAGAGTTTTTACATTTCAAAGTCACTTTAAAGAACAGCCTGCAAAGCCATCAATGTGAAGTAATAAACATTTTGTTTATTACAGTCTTGTAAATAGAAAAATATGTGAATGTTATCAAGTAAACAGAGGAATGAAGAAGGACATTACGGTTGAACTCTGAGCAAACTGCTAAGTACTGCTAAGTAAAAGATTTGAGATTCTGTTTAGATCTGAACATATTAAACATTGCAGAGATGCCGAATATGTATGTGCTTATTTACCTTAGCTGTAGCCCTAACTCTAGCACTCTCATTCCATTTTTAAAAATAATACTTTCATTAAATGTTATACAAACTGTGAAACAGTGCTATGCAGGATTAGTTTGCTTCCTTTCACTTCCAGAGAAAGCTTAGTTTTATAATCCTTTTGGCCCATCAAAGTGATCTGTCACCAGCAAATATTCCGATTAGCTCCAAGAAATATTATTATTACTCAGGTTTGTATAGCGCCAACGGTCTGCGCAGTGGTGTACACAATGTAGTACAGTACAGTTCAATGCAAGTGGGAGCACAGGCCCCTGCTCTTTGGGGATTGTCTTCAACATTGTGGCTGTTAATGAGAGCACAGAAAAGACAAGTAGTAGATTTGTGTTTACCTGCAGGAACACTCTGCAGATCAGCCCATTGATATACATGCTTACTGTGGTTATACATGTTAATAAGTTATTAGGGAGATTTACTAAAACTGGAGCACTGAGAATCTGGTGCAGCTGTGCATGTTAGCCAATCAGCTTCTAGCTTCAGCTTGTTCAATTAATCTTTGACAACAAAACCTGGAAGTTGATTGGTTTCTCTGCGGAGCTGCACCAGATTTTGCACCATGCAGTTTTAGCAAATAAACCTCTATATTTATTGTCATGGCTTAGCTGAAGATCAGATAATTTTTTTTAAGAAGCAGTCCTGTCCAAAAAAAATCTGAGGGTTCACAAACTAAAACTTTAACTGCTTGTCCACAACAAGTGCTTTGAGCTGCATTCTTATGCACACCACTGCACATGTATGATGTTAACGAGGCACATAGAAAACAAGTGTGTCTATGTGCCCTGTTCACACTATACATGTGTGGAGGTGTGCAGAGAAATGCAGTTCAAAGGACATGGTATGAACAAGCAAAAAAAAAACCCATACTCAATGTGTATTGATTAGAAACCCCCCTACCAAGTTCTAAAATAAGTGTTTTGCAGTGTAATCATAGCTGATGTGATTTCTAAATATTTAATACAGTGGCAAAATGTGGTCTTCCATTTACATCTGTAACCTATGCAGTCTTCAATTACTTTGTAACTTTCTTTATTGTGTAATTGCTTCTCAGAGAATGGACGTCTGCCAAGACTCTGGGAAAAGGTTTCATTTCTTGCTGAAATTAGTTCAGATCCAAACCAACATTCAAATTGGTCCCAATCATGAATTGCAAATTGCTACAGAATTGAACATAGCTTTTTTTGATAGCTTGTTTTAAACATAATTGTCTTAGAAACAGTGTGCCAGTTTGATTTAGTGGGGTTTTGCATTATTTCAGAACAGGAAAGCATTTATTTAGTTGTATAAAGATCAGATTGTAAACAGAAGTGCAAGTAAGAAAATGATTAAATGTGTGCAGTTAAACTATTGACATTCTTAGCACTGAAAAGAGAAGTTTTAGCATAAAAGGTAAAGGTTTTAAAAAGCCCCTGCATCCCTTCTTAACCAAACAGACCTATGCTTCCTATTAATACAGCCTTGCTCAGCTACCTATTTACATAAATTGAAGATAGATGCATTGCACAATATGGATAAAAAGAATGAGGGGAAAATTAAAATTAGATGAATCCGAAGAATACTAAAAGATCACGCATAATTGAATTACCAAAGGAGAAGAAGCTGTTTACCTAGCAGAGAATATATTCACCTCGAAAATAGAAGTTCTTGAATAAGGTGAAGCTATGTTCACTCTGAATACTCCATCGCGTGCTGGAAAAAATTCTCTTTTTGCACAATATTGGTTGTTCAACATATTCACTAGCATTAACTTTGCTAAGTGAACCACCTCTATATCTTTAGTAATCAACCCCAATGTGTGAACCATTGGTAGGAACAATCACTACCCAATTCTAATCTTTCCAGGATGTGGTTGCATTTAGAAAATTATGGCATCCTCAGTACCTTGAAGTGTTAATAAACCCAGGACCCTGCATTCACTATATCTGGTCTCCCACAGAACATGGAAGTGCAATTATTTAATAAATATAAACTGCTAAAAAACTTTGCTCGTCAGCAGTTAGAGCAGTCTTGTGACTTCTATCAGTGTCCAGCCGAGCACATGTTAAAGCTTGTAGGAGGAGTTTTCATTCTGCCATAGGAGGATGCAAGGCCCCTGATCTCTATCTAGACAGTGCTGATTGGCCCTGTGCCGATTACATGCACTCTCCCAAGGAAAAAAACCCCAAAAAACTCTAGCAATACACACCAAACTGAGCATGTGCAGAGTGACTCCACATGATATGTCTTATCAGGAGACAAAAGGGGGGGGACTGGAAGAAGGGGAGGATCAGAGAAGTCAGGATCAAACAGCGTTTTTACACAATGAAGAGAATTAGCCCCTTAGGTTCCACAGTGAGTATAACAAGCATGCTTTACTGCATAGACAGACTGATTTTACTGTTATGGGTTTAGTAACACTTTAAATGAAAGAATACAGGGGTTTTGCAATTTTGAAAGAAAATCATACTTTTCTCATAATTGTTTTCCAAATTAGCTCCAAAAGTGCTGGGGGAATTTGCTTTGCATATACTGTATATCTTTATATATCTATATATACCTTTGTATGGTGTGGGCACAGATGTCTGCATGCCACATGTTTGAGAATAATCTTTTGCCAGTTTGTAGTCATGAGGCTGCCATCTGTTAATCCCCTAAAGTTCCAACTAGCAGAATAGTTTAAAGCTAATGTTGCATGGAAAAAAATCAACCAATTTGTGCTGGCTTGTGCACATTTTCAAGTTACCTGATCTTTAACCTGATCTTTTAGGCATGGTGGCACAAGCAAATCTACAGGAACTGGTCAGGAATCACCCCTTCTTAAAGGACAAGCTCACTTTTTTACATAAAATAATAATTGCACATTTTTTTGCAGGTAAAAAATGTGTGTTTATTATTTTTTGTTGCAGAAGCCTCTAAAGCACTGCACCAGTGATCAGTAGAATGCTGGTGCCATGCAAGTCTCTTGCAGACCTGTCAGTATATCTACTTGCCCATACGAGATGTATGAGCAAACAGATATACTGACAGGAAGAATCAATGAACTACCACAGCGCACAGGGCTGTCGGGCCTTGTAGTTCATTCATTCACAGAATACTGTGAATGAATGACGTGGGAGGAGTGAGGCTGAATCCATTCGTAACATGTTACGTTACTCCTTGAATATGGGTGTAACATTTTACGAAAGATGAACTTATCCTTTAAGTTCTGGATAATTCTGAAAGCAAGACACTTTAATAGTTACTTTTTATCTACACCATTTGTCCTGATATGGATTTTTCAGCCCACCTGAACACCATGTATTCAAATAACACATAGGAGAGGAAACCAGGGGCAGTATGTACCCAGTTATCAGAAAATTAAGTCTCAAGCTACTTATAGACATAAAGGGCAGGTGTATCATGTCTTAAATGCTAGTCAATCAGGGGTGAACTGACCATTTAGGCATTGCCCGAGGGCCCGGGTCAGTAGGAGGCCTGATGAGAGGCTCACTGGGCACAATTCACTAAGCGGTATCTTACCTCATCTGAATATGCGGTAGGATACCGCATAGCATTTAAAAAAAGTTTGAATTCAACAAAAAAGTTACTAAAATACCGCATGAGTTATTTTATCAAGTCATGCTGTATTTTAGCAGTGAAACCCATGCATTAATGTTTCAGCTGTCAGTGGGGTTTCCCAATTACAGATGAATGTAAATGAAAGAATTGCCAGCAATTAAAGAAAAAAGTATGGGGTCTGGTATGGATTTTGAGGGGAACCCCCATGCCAAAATTTAAAAAAAATGGCATGGAGGTCCCCGCCAAAATCCATACCAGACCCTTATCCGAGCATGCAGCCTGGCAAGTCATGAAAGGGGGGGAAGAGCGATTGCCCCTCCTCCTGAACCATACCAGGCCGCATGCCCTCAACATGGGGGGGTGTTTTTGGGTGGAGGGGGCTCCCCCCCTGAAGAACCTTGTCCCCATGTTGACGGGGACAAGGGCCTCTTCCCCACAACCCTGGCTGGTGTTTGTGGCGGTCTGCAGGTGGGGGGCTTATTGGACCCCATACTTATTCACATGGGGGTGAGGGATCTGGGGGCCCCCTTGCTAAAGGGGGCTTCCAGATTCTGATAAGCCACCTGCCTGCAGACCCCCTCAACCACAGGCCAGTCCATACCAGACCCGAAGTGCTTGGTTTGAATGGAGTGGTGAACTCATGACGTTGTTTTATTATTTTTAAAATTTTTAATGCCCTCACAATGCAGCTGAGCTGCAATATGTAGGTGGGGTGGTTTGTGGGTGTGGCTTTGGCTTGAGTGTAGGTGGAGACACAGGGGGTCCCATTATCTCTTATTGCCTCGGGGCCCCATGAGTTCTCAGTCTGCCCCTGTAGTCAATACATAACATCATTGGTTGCATTAGGTGACCAATTGTGTCTAAATCCATAGAGGGAGTTGAGGCAAGTGTACAGCAGAGATCATTCATGTTGACTTATTAGGAAGGAAGAAAACAATAACAATTACACAAGGTTATCTAATTTCTTTTTTGCCAGTGTCCCATAGATTTTACTAATATAATGTCTACGTGCATCTTTGGGAAAAAATTTTTTAGATGATAATCAAAACTTGTATAGCCTCTTTTTTTTATTAAAACATTGAAAATGAGTTAACTGAAAATGTGGTAAGTTTGGTAAATGGAAAAAAGTAGAGAGAAACAAACAAAAAAGAAAACAAAGTGCTTGGCTGCCATGTGAAGCCTCCACCTTCATTGAACCATAATGCAACTCAGTCCTAACTTTATAGCTACATACTTGTTTCAGTTGAACCATTAAGAAAAAGTTATAGTTGTCTTATTTGCCTTATTGTCTTATTTGCCCCCTTTTGGTCTGTTAACTAAACAAAGAGGGTTTTTTTAAGTTACCTGTTGAATTAATGCAAAAAATACCTGCTGATCATACTATTGATCCTAGCACAAATCCAATCAACTTGTAACTTGTTGCACACTCTGTTTCTGCTCTTCTCTTATCAGTTAGCATTGTTTCCAGCAATCTCAGTGGACTCCCTTATGTTATGGAGTAACTGAGAGCAGGAAGTTTTCCATAGTGCTGAAAATGCCTTAAATGCAGCACAGTGAGTGTGCATTGACACCCAAGGACGGGAAGTACAGTATGCTCCTGGCAGGATCACTAGGTGAAAATAAAATATTCTGAAAATAGAAAAGGATTGCAGCCACTACATCTAAGGACTGATCAGCCGCAATATATATATGTTTTTTGGGATTTAGATATACTATAAATCCATGAGCAGTCAAGCAGGTAGCATTTTCCAGAAGGGTCAGTGCATATATCACTCATGACAACTATCTTTTAAGGAGTTTTTGAAAGAGAAAAACACTTATTTCAATGGTGTTCTGTTTGTGACTCTTTTTTTTAATATTTTTGCTGTGCCTGCAAATGCGTGACAATAAGTTTGATGTGTACAGAAAAAGAGTGTTAATGAATCACAACATTATCTAATAAATACATGTTTCTGACTTCTGATAATGCTGCATACTTATTTGTAAAATTTCTATTGCTTTTTTATCTTTAGTGGTCATTTAATGTTTGCTGTGCAGTTAAATTGCAGATCCTAACTATTCTTTCAGTATAGTTTCTTGTTTTTCTATTCATTACAGTATAATTGTCTTACGGAGATAATTGGGAACACTGATAATTGCCGGTCTAAATTTGTAATAAACAGCCTTGAACAAAAAAGAAACATAATAGTCTTTTTCTTAGTGTAAATTTAAAAGATTAAGCTTTGCACCAAAATAATTTAACTCTAAATTAGATTTATACTTAGAAAAAATAATCTGCTAAAAAAACATATTTGGGTGTGGGGAGAAGCTGTGGGTGGTGTAACAGCTGCCCTTCTTCAAAGCCATGAGAACGCACTTAAGTTAGAAATTTAGATTTAAACACTCCCTACCTGCCTTCTACAAAAAATATAACGCCTGGTGCCTTTAAGATACAGTATCTTCCAACAAGGGGGACAATCACTAAAAGCAATAACAAGCAGTGATCATTTGATTACTGCAGGTTAAGCTCAAACTAGGCCCAAGTCAGGATGGGTATTGCTACTTCACTAGATGACCCATTCACTTGAAATTATTCATAGAATTAATACTTAACCACATATAATCGTGTTGAAAGTAATGCTGTAATTGTACATGAATTTACAATTGCTAACCTCATTTTAAATGAATGTTGCCTTGG
The DNA here is from genome assembly GCF_062004578.1 of Staurois parvus. Classification (NCBI taxonomy): domain Eukaryota; kingdom Metazoa; phylum Chordata; class Amphibia; order Anura; family Ranidae; genus Staurois; species Staurois parvus. Next base: position 8,636,043 of record NW_028317855.1, on the reverse strand, counting down.
TCATCTGCTGACCCTTTTGTAGACCTGTATGTGGATACGGAAAGTCAGAGGTCCTTATCTCCATACCAAGTCAGGAAATTAAGCCAGTAAGGTCAACATAGGTAATCTGGAAAGTGTTTTTTTCAGAATGAGAAATCTAAAATGAGACATCCCATCAAGTTCCCTTCCACCTAGAAGCATATAACACAGCAAGTCAACTTATTTTCTTGAACATGCACTTTGATTTTTGCGTGGGAAGTACCCACAGATGGTTCAAAACAAAGAATGAACAAGTGGTTGTAAAGGCTCAAGGTTTTTACCTCCTGCGTTCTATGCATGAAGGTTAAAAACCTTCTGTGTGCAGCAGCCCCCCAATACTTACCTGAGCCCCATAGGGATCCAGTGATGTGCATGAGAGCCTCGGTTCTCTGGGGACTCTCCCTCCTCATTGTCTGAGACTGCAGTGGGAGCCATTGACTCCCACTGCTGTCAATCACAGCCAGTGAGCCAATGAGGAGAGAGAGTGGTCGGGTTGGGCCGAGCCATGGCTCTGTGTGTGGATGGACACACAGAACAGCGGCCTGGGAGTGAGCCTGCTTGGGTGCCCCCATAGCAAGCTGCTTGTTCTTGGGGCACAGGGCAGGAGGTAGGGACCAGGAGTGCCAGGAGGGACCCTAGAAGAGGAGGATCCATGCTGCTCTGTGCAAAACCAATGCACGGTGCAGATAAGTATAACATGTTTGTTATTTTGTTTGTTATATACAAAAAATTAAAGGATAAGTTCATTATTTAACAAAAAATAATAATTGCACATTTTTTGTAGGTAACAAAATGTGCATTTATTATTTTTTGTTTCTGGAACCTCTAAAGCATTGCACCAGCTTTCAGTAAATCTGGTGCCATGCAGGTCTCTCTCTGATCTGTCACTAAATCTGCCTGCTCCTACAGGCAAGCAGATACTTACTGACAGGAAGACTCAATTAACTAGTAGTTTATTGACAACTACAAACCGGGAGCTGCAAGAGCAGTTAGAACTTGTAGTGTTCTCATTCACAGAACACTGTGAATGAGTGACGCTGCCAGAGCCCCGCACGGCCACTTTTTTTAAAATTGTGACAGCTAGGAGAAGATCCTTGTCATAACGGGGATGGGGGGGGGTCCGGTCCAATCGTAACATGATACGAAAGGTGAACTTATCCTTTAACTTTAAGCCTGGATTCACACTGATGTGGTGTGGAATTCACAGCGGTTTTTGTGCGAATTCTGTACCGTATCACAATTGCACCCCATTCATGCTAACAACACCCTGAAATTGGTCCGCAAAACACTGTGCGATGTGCAGAATCAGGTCACATGGGTGTGAATACCCATTCGATCTGATTCTAGTGCGGACCAAAAAAAGAGTCCTGCACCTTTTTGGTGCAAATGCGGTGCAATTTGTGCCATACAAAATGTATGGTTCAAATTGCACCGCACAGAATTTGCATGTGATTTTCACAGGAATGTGGTGCGGTTCTTGTGCAAATCACATGTGGTATGCCGCACCGTACAAGTGTGAACCCAGGTTTAGAATCACTTTAAAGGGAAAATGTAAAAGTTTTGCATCATTTTTTAATTAATTTATTTATTATGTTGACATGTTAACAGTTGTTTTATATCAGATTTGCACTGTATATACATTGTTTTACAAATGATATTGCAATAAATATAGAGATACGGTATTTGTTCTGTACTGAATACTTATTATAGGGAACTCTCAGTTGCTGAATGCAATGCGGTTGATTTATTAAAGGCACATAGGTTGTTCACTTGGCTTAGTGAATGCGGTTAAATCAACTGTACAAAGAATACACAATCGTGTTCAAGAAAAAAATAACTATTTTTGCTTGCACGTGAATGGATGATGGGAGTCAACAGAGCTTCACCTCATTCTCTAAGGAAAAATTCACTTGCAAAGTGAAAATTCCTTGAGTGAACAGCCTATTTGTCTCTAGTAAATCAACACCAATGTCTCTATACCTTTTGCGATAGGTATTGCCCAAATAGAGTGTGTTGATAACATGGTTGCTGAGACAATTGGGTTGGTTTTATAAAGAAAACAGAGACTATTCATTTAACATAATGAATAAGGGTAATCTGTGTTTGTATTGAATTTTCAGTCATGCCAAATGGAAATAATGAAAAATGGGATTTTTGCACATAATTGGATGATTGCAGCTAACAGCTTTACCTTATTAACAAAGCTAACAAGAGACTCTACCACTTTGCTGAATCACTTTCTGTGACAAGGAGCAGTAAAGCACAACCCTTGTGTAGCACTCCAAAGTAGGAAAGTAGAGACTGCATATGTAATGAGCAGATGTTTTAATTTATATCTTTATCTAAAAGAAACAAAAAGCAATATATTCTCTTTAAGGAAAGAAAATAACTTAAAGTCTATGGTAAGATAGAGAGAGAGAGAGCAAGAGAAAGGTATAAAATACACAATTCTCTTCTGTTTAGAAAAACGCAGTCTAGAGAATCTTTTATGAGATGGAAACGTTAGGGATTTTTGTCATGCTAACTAAATGTAAAGAGGAAGGAGGTAATACTAGGTAGAGCTTTTTTGTTCCTCTTGGAGGGAAATCATCACTGCTGTTAAATACAAAACAGCTTAAATGTGCAAGTTGAAATGAAAGAGCATTGCTTTTTTCTCTATGTGTAGCTCAATCACAGGGATTCTGGTTAAGTGTACCCATACAGAACATTTACTGCACTTTATAGAAATAGCAGAAATGGTTTGGGAAGTGCTCGACCTGGACACAGTGGGAACCGCTATTTTCAGTCTATAGTTTGTCAGTTATTTGTTATAGTTCTTTTATAGGCTTCTAGGTTTTTTTACATCTATATACCAAGGTCACTAAGCACAATACAGCAACAAAGAGGCTAGTAAAAAAAAAAAAGTTTTATTTTTGTCTTTATTAATACTTGTAGGCAATCCTAAATAATACTTGTATTAATTAATAAATACAAATACAGTAGGCCTTTGAATTTTACAACTTCATATCACTGGTTAGTGTTTTTTGGTGCTGACATCTACAGTATACACTGGAACAGTTTTACTTTTGATTGCTTATATACTAGGCACCATATATGGTTCATAAAGGGGATATATATATATATATATATATATATATATATATAATTTTTTTTTTTTAATTTATTTATTTATTTCTGCTTGGGGACAGACTCATGCTGCATTTGCTTGATGCCTAAGCATGGTTTGCTTAGTAATGGTATACAGTGATTGTGCTATGTTAATTTTGTTATTCTCAGATCTCAGATCTATCCAAGTGAATGTAATTCATTCTTTGTGGTCTCTAATTACATCACATAACACATGCATAACACCCACAATGCACCTAGTGTGCAGATGAGCTTTGTCTAGGCTTCAGGTCATATAAGGTGGTTCAGGAGTTGTTTTTATTCATAAACAGAAGTGTTGCTTTTTACTCAGAATAATATTTTTATATCGTAATGCTAAAGTAAGTGCTACTGATTTATGTGAAGAATGAATTTTAAAGTGTACTTCAAGTTAGTGTTATAGAAGAATTACAGATATAGATACATTATACATAGTTACATTGGTCCAGCTTGGATTAATTTATTTATACATATTTTGTACCTGGTTGATGCCCCTGGAAGCTGGAAATCACTGTAGTAGATACTGAAGGTGTGAAGAGTGATGCTCTGCATTTTCTGAAACAAAGCATTCTTTGAATGTGAGTGGAAAGGTGGGGCAATAATGTCATGCTTTCCACCTCATCCAATCAGACAATGCTTTGCATTCATTCAGAAAATGCAAAGCATCCTCTGAATGGTGCGAGAAGGAGAAGAAGCGCCTCTAAGTGCAGTATATCACTTTATTCAGGTGTAAAGGTAGGAACACTCACATAAATAAGGTAAGTATCAGCAGAAAAACTGTGGTTGGTGTAACCATCAGTAAGGTGGGTATCTAGGGTGAAAAACTGTCATCTGTGTGGGGTATGGAGAAGTCAGCGTGCCACTGGAGCAGCATGGTGGCTGGAGGGGAACAGTTGTGAAGCTGGCCGGCGTGAACGTCCTCCCTCAGGGCCGGGTGGAACGCACGCTGGAATGCAGCGGCGGCGTGGCCGTGATGACATCAGATACCCAAGATGCACTGCGACGTGTTTCAGAGCATGCGCTGGCCAGGAAAGGCGGAAGTGCGCTCTTATCAGCAGGGGGAGGTGGAAGTACGAGGTTGAATATATAGAGAGTGGGGGGCTAATTAATCAATTAACCAATGGGATGAGTACACATACAATGAAAAAAGTAATGGACCATTGTTGTAAGGTGATAAGAGGATTAAAGTGGATGGAAAGTCACAGCTATTGTGAAATGTCAGAAAAGAAAAATGTAATGAATTTTTATTGATTTTTTCCCACATCATCATTCCAGATCATTATACTCTTGTACCAATTATCATTAACTATTTTTCTGTTGATCACTTATTTTGAATAATTAATAAATTTCATTATTATCATTTATTTTCTAGTTTATTTTTATATTTATTTTTATTTTTCCAATTTACACATTACCTTATATCTCATTCAACGTGTACACACACAAAAATGATTTATAATTTGCATTCGCACAACGCCCCCCTTTTCTAAATGTTTTTATTAATTTTTTTAATTTTATTTTTATTTGTACCATATTTTTCTCTTTTCTTTTTTTTTCTATTTTCATGTATTTCATTTACTCTTTTCAAATTTTCCCACATTTTTTCATTACATTTTGTATTTTCTTTTCTTTTTTTTTTTCTGACGTTTCACAATGGCCATGACTTTCCAACCACTTTAATCCTCTTATCAGCTTACAACAATGGTCCATTACTTTTTTCATTGTATGTTTACTCATCCCATTGGTTAATTGATTAATTAGCCCCCAACTCCGTATATATTCAACCTCGTACTTCCAGCTCCCCCTGCTTGATAAAGGAGCGCACTTCCGCCTTTCTCGGCCAGCGCATGCTCTGAAACGCGTCGCTGTGCACCTTGGGTATCTGACGTCATCATGGCCATGCTGCCGATGCGTTCCAGTGTGCATTCCACCCGGCTCTCAGGGAGGACATTCACGCTGTCTGGCTTCACAGCTGTTCCCCTCCAGCCACTACGCTGCTCCAGCGGCACGCTGACTTCTCCTTACCCCACACAGATGACAGCTCTTCACCCTGGATACCCACCTTACTGATGGTTACACCAACCACGGATTTTATGCTAATACTTACCTTATTTATGTGAGTGTTCCTGCCTTTACACCTGATTAAAGTGATATACTGCACTTAGAGGCGCTTCTTCTCCTTCTCTCATTCTACAGAGTCTGCTACAGTCTTTTTGGAAGCCTTGCCCTCGGTGCCACATGGACCCCCCCGCCACGCTCATCTTCCTCATACAGCTATAAACACCACCATCACCCTATACCAGGATTACCCAGGACTTTGAGCAGTTTTTGCGCTGATCACCCCCCCCCCCTATTTCCTCTGAATGGTGCCCCTGCCAAGCATCTAGAGTTGGGGTTTACAGTGTAGTTTAATATTAAGTAATAGGTTAGGTTTTAGGGTAACATCGCTTAGGGTTTTATTGCTGCCATAAAACATACTGGCCAGCCCATCTCTCTATATTCTTACAGGTAAATAAATAGTCAATCAAGCTCTATGATAGGAAGTGGATCAATAACAATGTGTTATTGACTGAATTTGCCAGCTCCGCCGATGATCCTTCTATTGGTAATAGTGAATCGAAGCATTATAGTGGCATTTTCAGATACCATATAGGCAGTACCAATCTCATCCAAACCTGACAACCTAAATTTATTGTAAAAGACTGTTCTTACATTGCCCTTTCTCTTTTTTTAGGATAATTGCAGGGAGCAAGACTATTGAAAATGAAAACACGGATAATGGCTAATTTTGAACATTTATTTAAAACACTTTTAAGAGTTTGTAATGAATAGTGTTAAGGCTTTCAATGGAAAAAAAAATATTCTCTACATTCAAGACCACCAGTGTTATATTGTGGTTTGAAATCTTTCAGTACATGTTGACATTTGCTTTCTTTTAGAAAGGACAGTCCTCAGTAAAGAAGAAATATTTTTTAGTAACTGCCGACTACATTTCAGCAAGACTCACAGCAGGGTGAGCTAATCACTAGAAATAAAGACAGCCATGCTGTGAGATGGAATACAAAGAGAGGCTAGTCACAATGGAGTGTTTGCATGTAATCTGGCAAACTTCAGTGATGTCTCACCCTGATGTGATTTGGAACTTTCCAGCAAACTAATAAGCTTTGCAGATTTCACATAATTTTTCTCCCATGAAATTCATTCACATGAAGGAAAGAAAACATTTGGAAAACTGATGCCCACCTGCTGACACTTACATGGGTGTTGCTACATCTTAGCAACAAAAGACTAAATGCACCAAATTCTGGATTATATTTACAATACAACTATTACATTGTTTCCTGGCAGCCTCTAAATTAAACATAAATGTCCGTCAAATTTTAAATATCTTGTATCAGTGCTGTTTTTGTGGAGTTGTCACAGGCATGAATAGTTCAAAAATGGTTCAGAATCAGATTACTGACTTTAACCGCTAGCCTACAGGGCACTTATACCCCCTTCCTGCCCAGGCCAATTTCCAGCTTTCAGCGCTGTCGCACTTTGAATGAAAATTGCGCGGTCATGCAACACTGTACTTATATGATATTTTGATTATTTTTTTGTGACAGAGCATTATTTTGGTGGAATTTAATCACCTCTGGGTTATTTTTTTTTAAACAAACCAAAAACCACTGAAAATTAAAAAAAACAAAACGTTTTTTCTTAGTTTTTGTTATAAAATTTTGTAAATAAGTGATTTTTCTCCTTCACTGATATGCGCTAATAAAGCTGCAGTGCTGGACACTGATAGGCTGCACTGATGGACACTGATAGGTGGCATTGATGAGGAGGCACTGGTAGGTGGCACTGATGGGCATTGACAGGCATCACTGATGGGCACTGAAAGGCAGCACTGATACATGGCACTGATATATGGCACCGATAGGCGGCACTGACTGGCACTGATAGGTGGCACTGACTGGCACTGATAGGCGGCACTGATAGGTGGCACTAATGCGCACTGATAGGCGGCACTGACTGGCACTGATAGGTGTCACTGATTGGCAGCACTGATAGGTGGCACTGATTGGCATTGATAGGTGGCACTGACTGGCACTGATGGGTGACACTGAAAGGCAGCTCAGATGGGCACTGATATGTGGCATTGATGTGGCACTGATGAGCACTGACACAAGGCACTGATAGACACTGACTGGTGGCGCTGCTGGGGCTACACTGATCATCAGGGCACACTGATCATCAGTGCCCTGATGATCAGTGTACATGTCCCCTCCGTGGAAAGCCGATTACTGGCTCTCCTCTCAAGCTGTCAGCGTGACAGCTTGAGAGGAGAGAAATGCCGATAACTGGCATTTCCCTGTTTACATGTGATCAGTTGTAATTGGACACAGCTGATCACATGGCCGAGCCAACATCTTCGGCTCTTTCCATGATCGGTGATCTGCTGTGTCCGAGGGACACAGCGTACCGCCGATCGCCATGCTGCGCGCTCCCCGAGCCGTGCATGCGCGGTGAGAATGGGAGGACGTCATGTGTCCGCCATATTACTATATAGTGGGCGGGAGGTGGTTAAAGAAAAACTGTCATGATAAAAATATGGAATTTGATATTACTGACTTAAGAACTATTACTCTGATGTTTGCTTTAATAGAAAATGAGATTGGTTTACTAAAACTGGAGAGTGCAACATCTGGTGCAGCTGTGCATGGTAGCCAATGAGCTTCTAACATCAGCTTATTCAATTAAGCTTTGACAATAAAATCTGGAAGCTGATTTGTTTCTATGCAGAGCTCCACCAGATTTTGCACTAGTTTAGTTTCTAGTTTTGGTAAATCAACCCCAATGAGTCAATGTCAAGACCCCTGATATGCACATGTCTGTTCCAAGTTAGTGATTTACTAAATAGTGAAGCAGCCATCATGATAACAGCTTTGAATCTTGTTCTCCCGAAAAATGAGATAGTGATAGAAGCTCCTATATCCCCCCCATGCTTTTTACAGACAATAGTAATAAAAAAAATATCCAAACAGGTTTATAGAAAACTACAGTGTAATTTCAGTAAATAACCCTTATATCCCAACCACGGCACCACCTGCCTGGAGTTTGCATGCTCTCCCTCTGCCTGCGTGGGTTTCCTCTGGGTACTCCAGGTTCCACCCACACTCCAAAGACATGCTGCTAGATTAATTGGATCATGTCTAAATTGGCCCTAGTATATGTATGTATGAATGTAAGTTAGGGACCTTAGATTGTACGCCTCTTGAGGGTTGGGGACTGATGTGAATGTACAATATATATGTAAAGCGCTGGATAAATTGGTGGCGATACATAAATACCTGTAATAATAAATAATAATAATATTATTGTAGCATACCGAAAAGTACTTTTTGTTTAGACATGTTTACTTGCCTATCATCTCATGTTTTGCTTCTTCTATTTTATTTACTACCTACTAGAAAAGGTATGTCTGTGCATTGAACAGGGTTTATATTTGCACGCCCCAGTGTTACTGATATTCTCTGTCTATTAATATGATAGTACTTTAAAAATTAGCAGTATAGAGTATATTACTTAAGGCACAGCTTTTAGCGTTTTGTGGAGTATGTGAAACATATTATCACAATGTACAAAATGGAGCAGTCTGGTATACTATATGTCATGAATGTTATAGTATGGAGAGAGCACCTCACCCCCGCCTTAGAGCTCCCATCAGTGGATTGGCAAGGCATCACTTGTCAGGCTGCAGGCAGATCTGTACATCCTGGCCAGCAGTTTTTCTTTTCCCTGGGCAACTTTATAATATAAAACCTCACCCACTTCCTACACATTGCTTTCCTGGTTCTCCCAATGTTTCCACTATGTCATGTGAGAAGATGTAGTTGGAACTACCTCTCGCTTCCATTTCATGGATTTATCTTAAATATAAATGGGAATTTCAAATAATCCCTCTTGTGATCAGCTATGTATCAGTGAATGTAATTATAATGACTGTTGTAACATTTTGGGATGTCTATCTCAATGGTAGATGTGTTTTTCAGTAAGTTTCCGCCAGTCAGGAACTATTTTCAGGGCTTGGTAGCCCAATTTTATTAAAAGGAAAAGCAAAACAAAAGTCCAACATAGGGTTTCCCACACAGGGGTTCTTCTCCAGTAAAATATACACAGTCCAAATGAAAATAGTAGCCCACCTGGCTATTCTTCAGCAGCACTGCTGCTATAGTTACTGGTCCCTGTGACCACCAGCTCTTTCAGGCACACCGCTTACAGCTGCACACGACTCCTCTGGCCAAGTCCTCAGGCCATTAACTCAGATGCACACAGCTCCTCAGGCCGTTAACTGTCTGTTGCAGACCTTCATAATCCGGCTGCTACCTGCAGTCTCTCTGTCTCCTGTAGGAGACCTTCTGTCTCTCTTGGGTGGAGCCCTGAGGTATTCCTAAACCTCCCTTAGAAGGGCTGTGTGCACCTGGGCACACACCCTGCTGTTTCTCCACAAAACCTGGACACTGGGTTGAAGATTCCATCCCGCCCAAAGCACTATGTAATCTCTGAAGTAGGGAGCCCCATCCAGGATTACCAACACCTGGAGAAAGCTGCAAATGCAGTTTTCTCCATTCAGAACATATGCTCCCTTGTCCTCCACTAGGCAAAAGTGCAAACCCTGTGTCCTTTTGATGACCAATTTCACCATAACAGAGTCTCATCCTGTCACACTGTTTGGATGAGCTCAACACTGTAGAGTCTAACACAGACCTGATCCATAAAGTGGCTTTGAGAGTAGTGAGAAACACCATTATTGTTCTGTATTACTAAGCAGGAAAGTGATCCTGTATAAACATTGAGTATAGATGACTCTGAGTAAATATTTCTTCTGCTGGAGGACTTTGGAAAACAAGTTGGTACTAAACAACAAGGTCATTGGTAGGACAAGCTAGATAAGAACCATGATATGGTCAACTGGTAGGATAGGCAAGCACATATGTTTTTTAAAAGTTATTTTATTACTTTTTTTTTGTTTATTCTAAACCAGGTTACAGTTTTACTGTCACAGAACATTCCATGTGCAGCTTGGACTTGATGCAAAAACTATGGCATCAAATACTGTACATATTTTGTATTATTATTGCGTGCCACAGTGTGTGATACTATTGTTAGGTTCATCAAAGAAAAAAGTTTCACTAACTGACAACTTTTAATTATGTGTTAAAAAATTTCCCTTACGATGTTAACACATATTTTAAAGTACTTTATCATGGTGTAAAAAAGTAAACTGTGATTGTTAGCATTTTGTTACTGATGCTAGCAGATGAAAAGTTAGCATCATACAGATAAAGATAATGGTCATCTTACAAAAGTGGGGCAGAACATTTAGAAATTCCTGTTTTAGAAAAAAAAATTCCACTTCCCAAGAGATACCGGCTTGGTAAGCATGTCTTTAAAAAATGGACATCCTTCTGAAAGTACCATAACTTGATACCTATGGGCACTGGACTAAAAATCAGACATGCTTGAATGCAGGTTTATATGTAAATTGCTTGTCCTCTGTATAGGAAAATGAGTTTGCTACCCTCTATGGATAAACTGTAAAACAGGCTGTGTAAAAACATTACCAAAACATATCTGGAATTTTTTACTGACTTTGAATACTTTATTTCTTTCATTGAACAGATCCATGTTTGCTATTTCTGTATATCAATACTTTCTTGCTATCCATCCTTAACCACCTCCCGTACGGCTGTTGTATATAAATGGCCGGACGGTGGCACTGCACGATCGGGTGGCCATTTATAAATGGCCTCCCCGCACCCTGCTTGTGCGCGCTCCCTGGGAGCACGCAGCACCGCGATCTGGACACAGTGAAACACCGATTGTCGGTCGGGACCTCTGTACGAGGTCCCGATCATGTGATCACTGATTGGCCAATCAGTGATCACATGCAAAGTAGTAAGCAAGATGTCACTTCTGACATCATTGCTTACTACGTGTGAAATCTGTGAATGATCACAGAGGTCACATGGTACAAGGCTATTCACAACAGCCTTGTACCATGTGACAAGGTGTGACCAATCACAACTCACTCAGTAGCTCTCAATGGCTGCAAGAATGCAGACAGAAAGATAAATTATTGCTTTTACATTCTATATGGGTATAAAAGCAATCAGTGTAAAAAAAAAAAAAACATCACCCCCCACAAGTAGTACAGTGTCACCATAGTGACACTGTACTGCTAGGGTGACAGTATATATATAAAAAAAAAAAATAATATAAAAAAAAAAAAAAATGTAAAAAAAAGTTTTGGTTATAAACTAATTTGGCTTATTTTTTTTTTTTACTAAAAAGATAACGGAATACATTTTGGCCAAGATTTATGATGAAATATTATTTATTTACAAAATTTTATAAGAAAAACACTTTTTTCAAAATTTTTGGACTTTTTTATTTACATAGAAAAAAAAATAAAAATCCCAGCGGTGAATAAATACCACCAAAATAAAGCTTTATCTGTCTCAAAAAAATGGTAAAAAATTCATATGGGTACAGTGTTGCATGACCGCGCAATTGTCGTTCAAAGTGTGATAGCGCTGAAAGCTGAAAATTGCCCTGGACAGGAAGGGGGTAAAAGTGTCCGGACAGGAAGTGGTTAATGCTGAATCCAGTACCATCTTATTTCTAGATGTGTTTAAATATAACAGGTAGCATATAGTTTATCTGTAGTTAGTAAGGCAATCTTTTTTTTCTTTGGAATAATCTTGGCATAGACTTGAAAGGATCACTGGTGATCATAATTATGTACAACATACAATTTCCAAATAATAATTAAAAAAATATATGCTTTGCCACAAAGTTGCAAGCACTCACAGAGCACAAAATATAATCTACAGATCCATAAAATTGTCTATAAAATAAAGAAGTGTTGTAATTCCATTGTAGTTGCCTGCACTTTTAGGCAGTGTACCCACTGAGGTAAGAAGGTCACACATGACATGCCTTGATTAATAAACTATGAAAGGTTTATTACATAAGCAATTATATGTTCTGTTTTATTATTGTTAATTTTATTGCAGTAGTATGAAAGGTGCTAACTTGATTACTGTTTCTTTGTGAAACGGGCCTTTGGGAATGCAGTTATGTATTGTTTGACTCAAAATTCTTGCGCTTGGGGTTGTGTATATAACTCAAGGACAGCCATAATAAAAACAGGTTTTCACTAATAAAGCTAAAGTCCATATTCCTAGTAGAGAATATATCACATTTTAAATTTTTATGCTTTTTTAAGTGTTTGGGATATGCGTAAGTAAGAAGAAAAAGTGCCTATAAGCAGCACAAAAATGCCATCTGAGAAATTTGTGGCATTTTCATCTAATGCTATTAAATTGTTAATTGGATTTTGCATTTCATTTACATTTTTACTTTTATGTAAATATAAAGATAAAACTTGTTAGGCAATACTTTGAGCTTATAAGGCACGTACAGGCCATCAGAAAGTGTTTTTTTAATGTCTTTAAATTCACAAAGCACACATCTACCCTGTGCCAGTACACAAAAAAGTGAGACAAAATTTATACTAAGCTCTTTTTAATATTACAGTAATTTGACTATGCAACTATAAAATCTGCAAAATTAATTCTGTCTATTGCTCTCTGGCACACTTTCCCTATCTTAATTTTAATCCTTTCAAAAGATGGACTTCTGCAAAGCGGACGGTGTATAATGCATATAAATAGCTTAAAACATGAACATTTAGAATCCGATTCTGATCATTTGATATCATTAGTCACCACACAGGCAACTGATTAATATTATTTAGTATGTTATTCCTAATCAGTGTCTGATTGTAGCCTTACCAACATGAGTTAAAAACACAAATTAGTGCAGCTCTGCATTATTACAAACATTCCTAAAAGCAAGCAGTGTCAGGAACTGAATCAGACTTGGTATCAGCCTCCTGCAGTCTATTGTAAGGCAGAGCTTAGACTGGATAAGGGAGAAGTAGCACTAGTAACCAATAAGTTACACTGAAGTGCTCATGTAATAACAAGGCACATGCTGATAGAGGATGAGAGAAGAAAGATAGAGAGATGAGTTCTTCAGTCCGCTGCTTCTTTTATTATCCAGTCACAGGGGAGGGACAAGACTACAGCAGAAAAAATCAGGCATTTTAATTTTAAAAAGTACCTTTCCCATCCTGTCTGCAAGAAAATGTCCTTTAGAATACACCTGGAAAATACATAATTAATACTATATAAATGTTTTAAGTCATCATACAGATATGTATTTGAATGCAAATCTTTATTACTTTTGAGCAAAAACATGGTGTGGACTCTCTGGGGGGGGGTTCTTCCAATCACAAACTGGAAAAAAGCACACAGATGGCGCAAACACCTAGCGCATTATCCAAGGTTTATTAAAATGTATAAACAAGACATAAAACATACTCGCAAAAGTAGCACAAGAGAAAGCCTGTAAGGCCACAATGATGGCCGAAATGGTGGCATTTTATTACTTAATTATTCTTTCCCACATTGTCACACATTTGCCCGATTTTGGTTTCATTATTCTTTCACCTTTTTTAGTTTGTTTTACATTTCCATCATATCACACACATCTCTTTTTTTCACCATTGCAGTTTGTCATTCACATTCTGGCACCTGTCATCTGATCATACACTAATGTTTTTCCCCTTCAGCGTTTCCATGTATATGCGCTCCAGCGGGAAGTTTTTAAAAAAATCAGATATAGAGCCGTCAGGATACCCATGGAACGCACGATTGTCCCAGTGCGCTCCAGCGGTCTATTTTCGATATGGCGTGACGCACTTCTGGTTGGCTTCTTCTGGCCTATGGAGCATGTGACCGCCACGGCGTGCATTCCAGCAGCCACATTCTGCCTTCCACATTATCTTTTGTACACATAGACCCATCCAGCTCCATTTTCTTCAGGTTATTTTGATGCACGCTAGTCGTCTAGTCCTTCAAAGTACCATTTTTTTTTTTAATTTGTTGCTGCACACATTCTATTTTTCATTAATCAACATGCTGTGTTTGTCAGTTCTACAGAGCCAACTATTGGATCTTTGCATTTATGTTCTATTGTAGATATGTTCCCATCAACTATGCAATAATAATCATTGGTACATGCAAGTATTTGCACATGGTTTTATAATATACTATATTGTTTTTAATTATCATGTTCCCCTCCCCTGAAATTGAGGGGAGGGGTCCTGTTATAGGCGGTACTGGTTACACACACATATATAGATTAGGGCACCAACTCAGGTTGGCTTCAGCTCTGAGAAAAGGGACATGTCCCCGAAACGCTTCAGCAGACCGACCACACCACCAGTCAGACCAGGTGGCCACCATTTTGGCCATCGTTGTGGCTTTACAGGCTTTCTCTTGTGCTTCTTTTGTGAGTATGTTTTATGTCTTTTTTTAGTAAACCTTGGATAATGCGCTAGGTGTTTGCGCCACCTGTGTGCTTTTTTCCAGTTCGCTGATCTCCCCATCTGAGGAGGGCTGTATCTCCAGGACCTTATCCATAGATCATTCATACACCATGACCCTGGCCTCTCCCGGGTGTTCGTCCTTTTGAAGTGCTGGAGAGTTAGTGCTTTCTTCCAATCACAGCTTGTGTCACACCCCAGTATGTGTCTATTGTGTGAATATGTTTAGTATTTGGGGGAGGTGATGCCTTCATCAATCAATATGTAGTATCCTGCCCCCATAGTATGGAGCTGTGTAGGCATAGAGGAATAGGGAGGGAGTGACCTGTCATTTATCTTGAGTGTATATCCCCACATATGTGACTCTGTAGTCACATGGGCTGTGCAGATAAGAAAAAGAAGAAAATGAACAGCTTAGAACTGAACTGAAACTGGAGCATTCTCAGTAGAGGTGGCACAAACTGGTCTACACAATCTTAGGCTGTAGCGGGGACACAGACAAGGATGGAGGGACAGTGAACAGCAGGATCAACCAGGTATTTTGCAGAATACAGAAAACAAATCCTGTAGTGACTGAGTATTAACAACAAGTAATACAGCATGCACTGACAGTGGGTTTAATGACACTGTTATTGGTAGACTCTAGTCCAAAAAACTCAATCCTATGGTACTATCCCCATATATGAGCTAATGTCCCCACTGTTCTGCAGGTCCTTAAACATAGGTCTGAGGCACCCTGTTTGAACTTAGCTAGTTGTTCAGGTACCATGTACCACCAAGTAAAACTTTATAATTTTTTTCAATAAATGTAGTATTAAAGTGTTACTAAACCCAGGACCTTGCATTCACTATATCTGGTCTGGTCTCCCACAATACACAGAACATGGAAATGCAAATATTTTAGTAAATATAAACTGCTAAATACCTTTTCTCTTCAGCAATATATAGCAGTCATGTGACTTTTGTTAGTGTTTGGCTGAGTTCTGGTTAAAGCTTGTAAGAGGAGTTTTCATTCTGCTCTGACTGTCCTATGAGGCTGCATAACCCCTGACCCTCTCAACAGTGCTAATTGACCCTGTGCTGATCACACGCACCCTTCCAATGTAAAAAAAAGGCTTTCTAGCAATACACACTAAACTGAGCATGTGAAGAGTGATTCTTAGAGCTCTATAATATCAGCAGATAGATTGAGGACAGTAAAAGAAGGGGAGGGTCAGAGAACACAGGATCAAACAGCCTTTTTACACAGTGTGGAGGATTAACCCCTTAGGTTTCAGCGTGAGTATAACAAGCATGCTTTACTGCATATCCAGACTGATTTTACTGTTACTGTGTTTAGTAACACTTTAAGTGATCCATGGGCTATCATGTCCCAAATCTGGGACTATTGGTGTGAATCTAAGAAGCCACAGAGATCCCTGTTCCATAGAGAAACATAAGATGGGAGACATCAACCTTCTGAAGGGAGCTATATAGATCATAGAGATAATACCTTTAGATAAGGGTCATGGAGATGTATATGTTTGAAAGGAGTAAGGATCAGCAGGGATTCAGTGTGTTTTGAGATGGATTGCACAGTTGCAAGTAACGCCTATTGTTACTAATGTTACTAGAATATTTTCTCCTCAGGTCAGATGTTCTTCATTTATAAGAATAGTATGAACTCAGAAAATACTGTAACAGTAAATATTTACTTTCTATGATTATCATCTTCATCTAATGGTCATAATGTGTTATTTTCTCGATTCATGCTGTTCTTATGAAGAACATCTAACCTGCAGAGAAACAAGCTTAATAACATTTGATCTTGCTGGTATCTGCATAGCACAGATGTGCATGCAGTTTCACAGGACGAACATCTCTGCAAACTTAAAAAAAAAAAAAAAAAACACTCCTTAGTGTCTGATATTAATTAGAGTTTCTGTTGAATGCATGCAAAAACATACTCTGCTTTATATTAACATTGCAAGCCTTTACATCAGGTGATCTTTGGTCAGGTCTTTGTAATTACCTACTACAGAAACAAATCTGCCAACAGATTTCTAATTATCTAAGATAAATATGTAATTAGCTTTACTTGAAGAAAAAATACTGATGGAAAACAATCTTCATAGTAGATGTCTTTAATTTTCTTAATTAAAAATGCTTCAACAATATGCAATGATTTACAGTATATGTACATAGTTTTTCCTTTCACTGGACTCTGAATAACTTCCTAAATGACAGAGTACACACCATTGTTATGCTGTTGACTTCTTATCATAGTATATAAAAACCTGCAATATTTATTCAGGAAAATGTACATTCTTTGACCTGTAAAAAGTAATCCCAATGTCAAGTTATGAATGTCAGCTACAGCGTATAGTATGATTGCAAGTCTAAATTCCATGTTCAGTTTTATATGTTCTAACAAGAAAGGAGCTGTGATTAAGGCCAGGGTGCAATTTAAAGTCAATTTATTGTTAAAATGATTATTTTCTTAGAAAAGCTTGGCTGTGTATATTAGACATGGTTTATGTATAAGGTCTTCTGTGATAGCTGTAGTCCCGGTATAATTTGTCAGAGTACTTTGTGGTAGATTAAAATAAAAAAACTTTTTTTAAATTTTCCTTTAACTTTAGAACGCAGTAGAATATCAAGGTGAAATATGATTTTATGACTTAGTTTGAAATATTGGCATCTATGCATCAACCCTTTAAACCTGTTTCTTATCTTTTCTCATATTCTTCAGACCATTGCATAGAAATAAAGACAACAAAAACATTTTATTTACATTTACAGTATTTTACCAGATTGCAATATTTAGCTTGTATTTTTCATAAAAACAGTAAAAAAAAATAGCTTTACTTTTATTAAAGGTAATTGATGGTAATAAATATAATCTTTTAATAAAATTGAATTTTGTTATTTGATTTGTAGTGTTACAATAGACAGTGGATGTTTAAACCCTAAAGCATACATCCACAGCATTTACAAAAGCAGATACTGTCTGATTTTCAGCCTGCACACATTTAATAAAAATACCCCATTCTACTTCTATTATTAGTTGAGCTTCAATATGTTTAACATGTATTGACTTGTTGAGTAAAGTACTTTGAAATAATATTTTCATTAAAATTGTTTAACCGTTTCCCGCCTGCCTGCAATGTACTGCAGCCGGGCCGCAGCTACAGGCAAAGCGACGTAACCGTATGTCGCTCTGGCTGTATTAACACAGAGGGGCGCTGCGTGCCCGAGCGGGCGTGCAGCGCTCCCCTTCCCCCCCTGCAACTGCTGTGTCCAGCGGACACATCGGAATGAAGATCTCGGTGAACTAGACCCAGTGATCATGTGATTGCTATGCTATATAGAATCTTTCACTGATCACTGTATTCCTGCCACTAGCAACATCAGATAATGTCAGGGTCAGTTAGCGCCCCTCCCAGCCAGGGTCAGATAGCGTTAGATCGCCTGCACACTATCACACTCACACTGTAGGTTGCTGATCACCGCCATTGCTAGTATAGGGTTTGTACAGATCAATATATTGACCATGAACAGATCTATACTAGTGCATGCTTTGTATAGTGTTCCCAAAAATGCAGTGTTAGCAGGATCGGCCCCGTTCTCTGCCAGCACTAGCGTTTAGCCCCTATGTTTTTCATGGAAGATTTATACCAATTGATTGTGGGTCAAAGCAATTTATATACACAACAATACAATGCTGCCCACCCACATTCAGCTCTTGCCAGACAATTTGCATGGAAACCTATCACGGTTTCTGAATTTAAAACTTTTTTGAGCCTAACCCTCAACATGGGCATTACAAAAAAGAATGAATTGCGGTCATATTGGTCCACAGACCCGATTCATCATATGCCCATGTTCTCTGCTGTTTCATATATGCCCAACATGGACCAGCAATGTAAAGGTACGTTGCTGGACTTTGAGTGGTTATATCGGGATGATACCTGCAGCTACATGAAAAAGTAATCCTAGTGGCCAATTAGCTGCTGAATCATTTTTATAAGCAGTGGGAAGGGAGATTCCCCCTCCTGCTGCCTTCCACAGTTTTCTTGGGTTCTCCTGTCCCACAGGGGAATCCGAGAATGCAGCCGTCAGATCTGCTGGCTGACTATAGAGCTGTCAGAGACCAGAAGGACTCCAATCATCTCTATGGTCTAAGAGACCAGAAGCTACGAGCATTTCATAATTTCTCTTTCGCCGGACATTAACAGCGCCATTTGTAAAGTGGGAAAGCATCTGATCACACCGATCTTGGGGAGATCAGATGATGTAAGGACAGAGGAGATATCTAGAGTCTAATAGACCCCAGATTTCTCAAAAAAGAATACCTGACAATGTCTATTGCAGTCACAGGGGATATTTACATTCCCTGTGATAGCAATAAAAGTGATTAAAAAAAGAAAGATAAGGTGTAAAAAATCAAAATAACTAAGAAAAAAAGCAACCTTGTCCCCCCACAAGCGCAAGTGTTGCTCCATGCCAGTATGTAAACAGCAGTTGGACCATGCATATGAGGTATCAACGTGAACATCAGATCGAGAGCAGTAATTCTAGCACTAGACCTCCTGTGTAAATATAAACTGGTGACTTTTAAAGCTTTTAAAGTATCGCCTATTGATATTAAAAATGTATGTACTTTTTCGCTATTGCACGGGCATGTGCAATTTAAAAGCAAGTCATGTTTGGTATTTATCTACTCGGCGTAACATCATGTTTTTTATTTTATCAAACAATTGGGCAATATATTGTGTTTTTGTACATTAAAAATCTAAAAAAGTGTATTTTTCCCAAAAGATTTGCATTTGGAAAATCGCTGTGCAAATACTGTGTGATGTAAAAAATGTCAACACCCACTGTTTTATTCTCTACGGCCTCTGCTTTAAAAAAATATATAATGTTTGAGGGTTCAAAGTAATTTTCTAGCAAAAAAAGAAACTCCAGGGTATCTGCTAAGAGGCATGGTGAGTATGTTGCAGATTTCATATGTTGCCACTTGGAAAATGAAGAAAGAAAACAAAAATGTATTTTTTCTTTTCTTTTTTTCAAACCCCTGTGACAAAAATGCTATCTGTAAAATACTCCTTAGGGTGTCTACTTACCAAAAAAGGGTCATCTGGAGGGGGGTGTTTGTACTATCCTGGCATTTTAGAGCCTCTGAAACTGTGATAGGTAGTGGGGAAGTGATATGAGGAAATATGCCCTTTGAAAGTCTGGAGGTGGTCATTGGATTTTGGGGGCCTGTATGGTATCCCCATACTCGGGAGAAGAAGAAGGTGTTTTGGGATGTCTTCCACATGTACCCATGGCATGTATGAGCAATATATCATTTTTGAAAAATTTCTGGCAAAAAATATAATGTTCCAGGGTCTCAGTATGCCCCTCTGCAGAATCCTTGGGGTGTCTACTTTCCAAAAAGGGGTCATTTGGTAGGGGTCTTTACTGCCCTGGTATTTTAGCACCTCAAGAAATGTGATAGGCAGTCAGAAAGTAAAAGCTGTGAAAATATCAATATATACCATAGTTTTTAGACGCTATTACACAAACCATTTAATATCCATGTATTGCGATTTTTTTTACAAAAAACATGTAGCAGAATACATTTTGCTCTAAATTTATGACTAACTTTGAGTTTATTGGATATTTTTTTATAACCAAAAGTGAAAAATATAGTTTTTTAAAAAAATGTTGGTCTTTTTTGGTTTACAGCACAAAAAGTAAAAACCACAGAGGTGATCAAATACCACCAAAAGAAAGCTCTATTTGTGTGAAAAAAAGGACATAAATTTTGTTTAGGTGAAGCATTGCATGACTGCGCAATTACCAATTGAAATAGCACAGTGCTGAACAGCAAAAAATGGCCTGGTCATGAAAGGGGGTAAATCTTCTGGAGGGCAAGTAGTTAACATTAGATTGTAATAGCACTTCCCCTGCTTGGAAAACTCTAGACACACGTACCATAAAAATTTAAAAACAAGGTCTCATAAAGGGGAACCAAGGTTTCCTTATTTTATCTTTTTCTAGATGAATTCCACAGCTGATGCATTTAAAACCATTCTACATCAATAGTTTTGTTAGTCTGCTGTCTAGATCATTGATTTTGTTCATATGCATGACCCAAATGCTTAGTTTGAAAATATTTTTAAATTGTTAAGCATTGTAAGAGATTGAATAAAAATAGCAATGAACGATTTTCATGTGCAATGAGCACATCAATATCATGTGTTTACTAAGAAACATATATAAAGATAACATGTCATTTCTTTCAGTTCCTGACTACAACAGAAAACGTTTTTTACAGGAGTGAATGTTTTTGCCCTAGTGACAGGATGTGAGGGTGCTAATTGCTACTGATGTGCTATCTCCCTTTGTGGTTGATGATGACTGATAAGTAGCTTATCCCATCACTAACTAAGCAAAAGAAATGAAAGTGGCAAGCAGCTCTAGGGCTAGGCAGTACCTAGCAATGTTTATATACAGTAGGTTACCCCAGTAAGTGAATATCTGCTCCTCTAAGGAGGCGAGAGAGGCCATGCATTTTAGGCATATTACATACGTTTCTCCCTAATGGCAGTCTTTTTCTGACAAAGCAACATTACATTGTTGCCTCTCTCTTAAACCAGCAATAGATCTCAGTCAATACAGCAGGGACCAGCCAAGATTTGTTCCTTCGAACAAATTCAGTACAACCAGCTTATAGCTGCTGGCAATAGTGGCACGGAAAACCCTACAGGCTTGTTGTACCCAAGTTGTACAACAATCAAATTGGGTACAATCAGCCTGCACATAGATGGTTTGAATCTTGGCCATTCCCTGCTGAACCAGTCGAGATTTGAACCATCTATGGCCCTCTTTAGTTTACTCATTCTATTTTGCCTCTTGAAGATAACTTTCTTTCAATTTGAACACCCAAACTTCAAACTGTGGTTTCTTTTTTAGACCCTGTTACCAGGGGTTCGGTTCATTTGCCTTTTCTAGATTTTCTGTACCCCAGTGTATGTAGTCCTGAATTATTTAGGCATCACACACCTGACTTATTTCTCCCTATGTTGCATGGAGTCTATCTTGGCGTATACTACCTTCTTTTAGGTCCTTTAAGGAAACCTTATCACCATCCCAAAAATTATACAGAAAAATCAAGTAATAATAATTGCATAATTTTTTTTCTTTTTCATAAACTATTTTTTATTCAAGTGCAATGTGCATCTGAACCTGCTAGGAATATGAACTTCTCTTCAGAAGAGTTAATTCTCTAGCATAGCCCTTCTCCTTGCACATCATAATTTTCTCCTCTCTTCAGAATACATTAAATGCCCTATAGTTTTTGGGGAGTTTGTTTTTTGTAATGGTCTGGTAACAGTTTTTTTTTTTAAATAGTTTTTTTATAGGCTGTAACATTTGCCAGTTAAGAGGAGGTGCAGGACATGTATGACAAGTATGAGTGTGACACTTAGTAGCTACTACTAATCTTATTTTTATAATAAGTTTTGTGAGAACTACCCAAGTTTGTGGTATATTTACTTAAGAAAAGCTAGTTCCTAGTACACTCTTGCCAAAAAAAGCTAATTCATTGCTGAAAAAAAAAAGTTTATATGTTGAAGATACAAAACTAGCATATTGCATATTAAACTATTCAATAGATAGATCTGATTTCAATTATATTAGATTATTACCATAGCAAATATCACAAACACAACATAAAACGTGGAAAAACAAGATTTCCCATACATGTTTAATTCTAAGTATGACATTTGTTTTCAAAAGAGAACAACTTAAAGCAAGAAAAATCATTCCAGGCATATTATGACTCGTACGCCAATTGCTTATGGACAGATTAAGGCAGTGTGAAATCCAGAATCGTACTTGCATGCGCTCCTGCATTAAAACAGCAGTTGGTGCTATGAAAACAAATTATCTTTCTGGCTCAGAATATAGCAATGTGTCACCTTGTGTCAGTCCTTGCAGAGTGATGCTTTTGTTTGATCATTTTGTTCAAGCACTTTGTAATGCACATATTTAGTTTTCTCCTTTTTGTATGCATTCTCAATTACCCCTTATGTTGTACAGTTTAATGCTACAGTCTGTGGGTTCTGTTTTCCATATTCTAGCAAGGGTGGCATCTCCAAATGGAAAGGGAAGGTTAAAGCTCTTTTCCCTACACTCCCTACAAAAAGCTTTTACCCATTATATACATCAACGCCAAAACCCCTGAGCAGCCACCAAGAATTTATATTGTTATCCCCCACATTTTTATAGTCCCCACTGACCTTGCCATGGAGATATTCATCCGATCCTTCTCCATTCATAAATGTATTAATGTTTTGCATATGCATCTTAGGATTTAACCCCTGTGAAGCTGTTCACAGCACAAGTGACCATTCTTTGATAATGCTAGGCAATATTTGTATTACCTGATACAGGCTGGGAGGTTTTATCATGTGTTATCTGGTAATTGTAGTACACATGGTGATTCATGCAGTACAGTTGTGGGTGCTGTTCTTTTTTGCACTAGTTTAATAGGCCCACCAGAATATGTAAAGTGCTTAATTTCTCTTTATATAATTTGCTTATATGGTTTACTTTAATGCCAACCCTCCAGCTGCATATACAGTATATACCTTTTATTTGCTCCCACACTGTTCTGCAAGCCACTGGGAGCAAGAATAAAGGGTTCTGTGTCAGCTCTAAGTTGGCTTTCTTCCTATCTCCATGAGGTGCCTGAATAGTTAGTTGCCAAGCTTCAATACTGTTATGTGGGAGGTAGGGAGGGAGTCACATTTCCCCAGTAACCAGAAGTATCATCCATTTTTCTTTGATCACTTTGCTGGTCTGTGATTCTTCTCAGACAATGTAATTCCTACACCCCTTCCTACAGAGATTAATGTTTGCAGCATGTAGCCCTAAGCAACTCAATGTCACCAGAATAGCCTTACAACTTTCTTTGACTGTGTAAACATGTTTCCTTCCAAGTTGCAATGCCACGCAATTAAACTGCCTGTCTGGAATGGTGCACTCTCTAAATGCGTACCCCTAATTATCCCACTGGAAGGCCTATACCACATCCCTACTTCTAAACATAACACATCCACTCCACCTCCCTCCTTCCATGGTTACCTTCTTTTCCCCTCCTCTTTCTACAAGCAGCCCGTACCTCAACTCCTGCTAGAATCTGTAAATTTGCCAGCACTGACATGTTAACTTGGGGCATACATTTTTTCACAAAATATAAATAACTTTTTAAATAAAATATATAAATAAAGTGTGTGTCCCAAGTTAACATGTTGGCTCTGACTGACTGTTAGTGAATGCATAAATGAGGGCCAAATGGGTAGGTGGTGGCTGTACTGTACTTGTTTAAAGGACTATGCACACCACCACCTTCACACACTGCATTCCCTGATGAAGATACTCTGATTTCAAAACAAGTTGGGAATGGGTTTTTTATTTTTGTCAGGTGCATACAAAATTCTTTATATATACTAACACTGGTGGTTCTCTTCTGGATCAAAGTTTGAAAATTCATACTTACACAATGTAAACAAAAGTTAAATTTTATCTGTACTAAGTTTAGATGCACAGTTTGTGCAGTGAATAAAATTCTGCAAGATTGGCAATTGCATTTATCCCATAATAAAACAGCTTCATACATTTTTCATATTGGAAAGACCTTATACTGTAAGAAGTGTGGGCATATACAAAGATAAACTGATGTTCTATCATTTTCTGTTGTTTTTCTTGTGTAAATAAAAGGTACAGTCCCTAACCTTCTACAAAGCCACAATTTAACAATTGTACACACTATTACTGGCCAAATATAACCAAAGTTTGGGAAAAACAGTTGATTATGTGCGTAGTCAGATTGCTACTTCTGATATCACGTGCAGTCTCTAGATCTAAAACTGTTTAATCCCCCAAAACCCGAGGAGTAATTAAATACAACTTTTTGTCTTTGTTTGAACAAAAAGCAAGTGATCTTTCAAAGTGACTGCAGAAAGTTTACACAGCTTGTGCTGAATAATTTTGTATAAAAATAAATCTTTCTCCTTACTTCAATAGAGTTACCAAATCTCCCACTCAGCTCCTAGCAATATGCAATAACCTAACACTGTCAGTCAAAGCACATTTTTTCCTGTTTGGAGTATGTTGTAATTATTGTACTTTTACAATGTCATTTTCAAACAGTTTATTGAACCAAAATTAGAAATTGTAACTCTCAGAATATGATCCATACTTTGGCATTCTTTCAAGGGAATTATATCACTGATAAAAGATTGCTTGGACTTGCACCAGTTCACAAATTGGATGAAGTGACATGTCCTTCCTTATCTTTTGTTATTGTTATAGTGTAATACAAAATTCATTATAAGTATGACTATTTAAAATAACTGCTTTAAGCATTTTCAGTATTCAGCTGAATCTCCTACCTACTCTATGCAACTTTCTGCTATCAAGTCATAGACCTAATTTAAAAGTGCAAAACAATACTTTTTTAAATAGAACATGTACCATCATAATAAACAAGATACTGCAATATAAGAGGGTAGTACAGCTAGTTGCTGTACCCTGCTCTTTCATTGATTATTTTTTAAGTAAAATTTAGAAGGGTTCAAAAAAGAGAGAATGTAAAATAATGAGGCACACTACTAAACACAATGGATCTGATAAACTATATTTTTGCAATGACCATTGTTAATATAATACAAACGTGCTGATGTGGATGTGGGGACAGGATAGGACAGTGAGACAGATTACCAGAAATTAGTAAATGACAGGGCAATGAGACAGCTCATCAAAGTCCAAAAAGAATACAAATTTATTTTTAACTCCACATTAAAAAATACTGTATATATTTCAGCTAAGCCAAACATACATTCAAAGGACACATGTATAATAAAATCATTCTTATTTACCTGACAACAACTGGCATATACTTTGCCTTGTACATTATTCTCATATATACTGTAACTACAATTCCTGCATCACCTACTGCTTGGTTCATTAATACACTTATTCTTTGCACATACAATATATGCAATCTTGTCTATTATATAGCACAGAAATTGTGACATTAATTCAACATGTCTCAAATAGAAATTTCCTGACGATACAGTACAGGACATAGGCATAGTCAAGACAACTTGGTTATATGCTTTTACATCTAGATGATTGGACACTGGCACACAGAACAGTCAGGACCCCCATATAACCCCTCCCACTCACAGCAATCCTCCATGATTTGCTATTGTCATTAGATCATGGATGCCTCCACTCTACTTAGAGCGATTACTGTTTTTTTTCTGGAAATTTCTCTTATATGGATTCCTACTCCAACCTGGCTATGCTCCAACCTTTCTGACTAAGGTGTCCGTTTATGAACCAGCAGTAATAGATCGCTGCTCAGTTCTCCAGCATTCTCGGAGAACACAGTTCTCCTGTGAATGCAGTTTATGAAGCAGTTCTCCGAACGCAGGGAGAACGATCTCCAAACGCTGGAGAACGGTCTACAAACTCTGGAAAATGGCTGATTTTACTATAATCTCGTGAGATTACAGTAAAAGATCAGTTTACTAAGCAGAGGTAAATTATCGCTGCTTAGTTTGCGGTCCCTCTGATTCTCCAGCTCTGGGCTGGAGAATCTGGAGGGAGAACACAGATCTCCAGTGAAGGGCTGACATGATCTCCTGAGTGTCATAAACTGTGAATGACCAGAGAATAGCTGAGATCCGTTGAATCGCAGCTATTCTCTGTCATAAACGGACACCTAATTGTGCTGCTTCTGGACCAGTATGCTAGGAACACCACTGGGACCGTACCTGGATCCTATCAAGGATGGAAGTTGGGGGGCTGGCCTTTAAAGCTCCAGGCACTGGATTCCGTGATATGCACTCCTCCTTAGCATGTTGTGCAGTGAGCAGAATTAACTTCAGGGTGCTATTCAGGTGTGACCTAGTCTCTAAAGACCTCTTCAGGGATAGGGAAGCAGGGGTGCCTTTTGCTGTGTATTTGGGACTTGGTGGTGTTTTTCTTCACTTTTTATGTTGGAGGTAGTCTGATTTGTTACTTTAGAAAAAAAAGTGGAGAGAAGAAGGGGAAAAGTCTCTGTGGTGCCATTCTATGTTGCAGCCCTGTCAGAGGATGCAACTGTTTTCAACTCTTGTGAAGTAGCTCTTTTAATATGTTAACCCCTTATGAGTTTATCTCACTGCTATGGAGGATTCAAATCAGAGGCAGAATGGCATAAAAGGGCTTTCAAGCAAACCTTCTGCCAGCAGGCCGGGGGGGGGGGGGTTCCCACAAATGACACTATTTCAGACAGCTGGTAACTGTCCTTCTTCTGCATCTTTTTCCTATTTGATTCCCCCAGGCACTTCCCATCCTTTCTGCCTGCAGCTAAAAAGCGAATAGAGTTGTTGCTGACAAACACAAAATGTTGGTCCTAAAAAGGACTGTTGAGTCTCTGAACTGTGAACATGAAGGGGATGTACACAAGTATATGTAGCCCACCACACTGCAATCCACAGAGATATTGCACAATATAGCAACTAACTACCCCTATACAGATTCTCCCTAAACTATTCCAACACACACTGAATAATGACTGCTAGGAATCTACCCTTTTTAGCAATGGGGCTGGCACATACCAAAACACACATTATTGGCCCTTCTAAGCCAGCTGATCTGTGTTGAAAGGTCATGCAGTGCGTTATAGTTACAGTGAAATTCATTATAAATTCTTGGGCCAAGAACTTCGGGCAGGATTCACTTCGAGCCAATGGCAGCAGCGAACCATTGCCTTATCCCTACTCATATGTATTCGTTTTTTTATTTCATGTATAAGCTGCATTTAAAAAATGAAATAATGATTTAGACTGATTATTGTGGACATATTTGAGAGCTCATTTTCTCAGACACATTCATTTATAAAGCCATTTTATTTTACATTGGGGGAGGGTTGTAGTGAAAAGTGTATAAAAATCTATTTAAGCTGTTCATGACAACTTGGTTTCTCCCTCACTTCTTCCATACTGCCTTGAAAAAGAGAATATGAATGATTACCATGGGTATCAGGCACTGTTCTTCCTTCAGTTCCATTTGTCCTTTATGCTTGCCATTTCTTAGAATGTATTGTTTCTTTCTATAGAGGAAATTTTACATTCACTGACAGTTGTACATTCAGTTACAAAAAGCTCACAAATTAAATCAAATTACACAAATAGTCTCACTGCTTTCTGTACTGGCTACATACAGTATATTTACATTCACAATATTAGAAATAAAAGCTGTACAGAATGTATTGTTTATTCTAAATCCAAGAGGGAAAGGCAATTGCAGAGCCTTTAACACTTTTTAGCTAGTATTTACCAAAATGGCATGGTGCAAAATTTGGTACAGCTCTGCATAGAAACCAGCTTCCAGGTTTTATTGTCAAAGCTTAATTGAAAAAGCTGACGTTAGGAAATGATTGACTACCATGCACAGCTGTAACAGATTCTGAGTGCACCAGCTTTAGTAAATCCCCCCTTTGTCTGTTAGTATCTGCAGTGTCATTTTCCCAATAACAATAATGGCCAATATTGTGAATACCTGCTATTTGGAATGGACCAGGTCAGCACTATTGGTTTGCTGTGATTTGTCTTACAGCCTGGTTCCCTTGATCTGTTACTCTATATGTTACAATATGTAGGTTAAAATATATAGCATGCAACATAAATGTTTCTGTCCATATCTGGCACATAATCTTTATAGAAGTCAAATAAACCTAGAACAAGTAAACTTAAAAAACAAAATCTGTGATTTGCCTACAGAGGTATTTAGTAAATTATCAATGCATAAAGTTCAGAACCCACAACAAACAACTACAATTCACCTTGTACTAGCCTAGGCTTAAAGTGTATTGATAGTGGTAGATTACTTCACCTTGCACCATGTACTCTGCTTTTAAATGTGCAGGTGTATTTCTACATCATTTTTCCATGAGGTAAAAAGTATATTTATGTTGAAAATTACAATCTTCCTCCAGTCATTTGAACCTTCCCATAAGCATCAATCACAATTGCAATGGGGATGGATGGTAGGGGTGTTGCCAGTGACAATCAAGTGTTTCCTTTTGTTTTTAACCTATATTAGAACACTGTTATCTGGAATATAGGCGCTGTGTCAGTTGTTTCATTTTTATACACAGTGCCCAAAGTATATGCAAGGTTTCCATGACAACATTACAATAAAAGAATGACAGTATGATTGTCTATCCATTGCTAAACTCACACACTCTCTCTGTCATGCTCATGTATTGTGCATATTGCTTTTTTTAAACTATAACCATACAAAAGGAAAATTTATGAAAAACTCTGCCTAAACATTTTCTACAATCATTGGGATGCAATGCATGCTCTTGTAAAATTTGGGCACAATGATGCATGTAAACTTGGTTTTGGCCATTTTAGTAAATTTGCTTGAAAGCCTTATAGTAGCATACTTGTAATATCTAGTCCTAAAATGTGTTATATGCACCTGAAACACATAACCTCTTTATAGAAGAGAACTATCAGTGCAGTCATTGAATACATACATAATCAAGATGGTCACGTCGTTGACCTGGTGTTCAAACTGCACAGCTAGACATTCTTCCCAACACATGCTAGATTGCACATGCATCAGGGAATTACCTAAACATTATAATAGCACAGGGAACTGTCACAAGTGGTGTGCACTTATTTTAATTATTTAGGCAGATACACCTGTTTCAAGTCTAACTGCGCCACCTGTGCCAGGTTCATTTTCAGAGTGAATAAGAAACTGGCACAGGCTCTGCACCTAATTAGCAAAGGGAATGTGGCAGTTTTCCATAAAGAAAAGTGCTGCGGGTTCCCGCCAGATGTGACCTGTCATATGGGATGCAAGCTATCAGCAGACAACTTATATCCCTCTCTCTGCTTGTGTAGTGATGGCAATACATGAGTAGAACCTGCAGTGTAAACAACCCATTGTCAGACACTACGCTGGTGCAATGGGTTCTGAGTTCCTCTTGGGGCACGACAATGCCCGGTCTCATGTGACGAGAATATGCAGGCAGTTCCTGGAGGATGAAGGAATTGATACCATTGAATGGCTCCCACATTCACCTGACCTAAATCCAAAAGAACACTTCTGGGATATCATGTTTCAGTCCATTTGATGCTGCCAGGTTGCACCTCAGACTGTCCAGGAGCTCAGTGATGCCCTGGTCCAGATCTGGGAGGAAATACCCCAGGACACCATATGTGGGGGCCATACAAACTACTGAGTATCATTCTGAGTTGATGCAATGAAATTTCAGCAAAATGGACTACCTTGCTGCATCATTTTTTCATTTTGATTTTTGGGATATCTTTGAATTCAGTCCTTTGTAGGTTGATACTTTTCATTTCCATCAAACGATGGGGTATCCTTACGTTCCTAACACATTACCCATTCCATATCAGTATAGATATCCAGCATGATATTTTTCCCCATTGAGATTTAATGTGTTTTCAAAGTGTCCCTTTAATTTTTTTGAGCAATGCATGTTATGTTTAGACATATGTATTACATTATAGATGTAGCACTCAGCCCCAAAAAAGCTGCCAGATTTTACGGTTCTTTGTAGCTTTTCTACTGGTGGTTTTGCTCATAGTACCACTTTAAGGCAGGGCAATTCATACAAAGTTGTTTTGGAATTAAATCATGGTGATCATGGTGATGGTTATTCACATGTATACTATATAATTCATTATATAATTCATTAGACGTTGGCATGCCACATTCCAGACTTTTTCATTGTTAGATGAATAATCAATGTGGGTATTGGACAAGCACTTTAAAGTAATCCACAGTTCTGGGGAATGCATTTTTCTACAGAGGTAGTATTCAGTCTTGTCCTAAAGAATGTGAATAGTAATTTGGAATGAACCTTAAAAACAGACTTTGATCAGTAGACAAAATGCAGTGAATCATTGCAACCAGTCTTTATGCATTGTTAGGGTCTGCTTTGACAGGCTTTTTTTTTGCTTCTAAGACCCTTTTCACATGGCCATTCTGTTTGTCTGTTTTTCATACATCTGTTGATAGATGAAAAATGGACAGCAATGCATTCCTATGGGCAAACAAATGTAAATAGATGTCATCTGTCCGTAATTTTGTCCATTTTTTGTTCAGGAACAATGGAACAAGTCTGCATTTTTGTTGTAAACAGAATCAGTTTTTTCTTAGCGAAAAGGAAGGAAGGAATTTTTTTCCTTGCAGGAGCAAATTGGGTCATGCTCTGCTGGGTTGGTTGCCTTCCTCTGGATCAACTGTGGGTATAGGATTATATCTTTTTTTTTTTTTTTAATTGTTGAACTGGATGAACTTTTGTCTTTTTTCATCCAGACTAACTACCGTATTTGCCGGCGTATAAGACGACTTTTCAACCCCTGAAAATCTTCTGAGAAGTCGGGTGTCGTCTTATACGCCGGTATACGGCGAGCCGGTGTGTCAGGGCGACACTTTTTCCAGGGGCGGTGTCCTCCAACGGACACTAAGTACAGGGGTGGGCAGAGGGGCTGCTGTACCTTACCTGGCTCCGGTCCCGGCCCCATGATGATCCGGTCCAGGAAGCGCGGCTGCTCTTTCAGTTCGGCCGCTCGATGGTCGCGTGGCCGCTCGGCTCCGCCTCCTTACCGGTGATTGGGCGCCAGCGCACACAGGCGACCAATCACCGGCGAGGAGGCGGAGCCGAACGGCCCCGCGAAAATCAAGCTGCCGAACTGAAAGAAGGAGCAGCCGCTCCTCTCCCCCACTGACACTAACGATGGGGCACTGTTCCTCCTCCACACTGACACCAATGATGGGACACTATTCCTCCTCCCCACTGACACCAACGATGGGACACTATTCCTCCCCCACTGACACCAATGATGGGGTACTATTCCTCTCCCCACTGACACCAACGATGGGGCACTATTCCTCCCCCACTGACACCAACGATGGGGCACTATTCCTCCCCCACTGACACCAACCATGGGGCACTATTCCTCCTCCCCACGGACACCAACGATGGGGCACTATTCCTCCTCCCCACTGACACCAACGATGGGGCACTATTCCTCCCACTGACTAATGATGGGGCACTATTCCTCCCACTGATACCAATGATGGGGTGCTATTCCTCCCACTGATACCAATGATGGGGCATGATTCCTCCCACTGATACAAATGATGAGGCACTATTCCTCCCACTGACACCAATGATGGGGCACTATTTCATCCACTGACACCAATGATGGGGCACTATTCCTCCCACTGACACTAATGATGGGACACTATTCCTCACACACTGACACTACTGATGGGGCACCATTAGTGTCAGTGGGAGGAGTAGTGCCTCATCATTGGTATCAGTGGGAGGAATCATGCCCCATCATTGGTGTCAGTGGGAGGAATAGCACCCCATCATTGGAATACCATACTGAAATACCATACCATATTGAAATCAAATCTGATTTTTTCATTTTTATTTGGTGTGCGTTGGAAGAGGGGTAGTCTTATACGGCGAGTATAGCTCAAACCCTATATTTTAACAGGAAAAGTAGGGGGTCGTCTTATACGCCCAGTCGTCTTATACGCCGGCAAATACGGTATGTAACTATGTGACTGAATGCCCATGTAAAAGGGGCCTTAAGCAAGTCAAATGCAGATCAGAAAGAGGTCAATTGCAGGTCAGATGCACCTGTCAGTGAGTTCTGAATGATTGCAGAAACATCTCAAACTGATGTCAAACTGATACCACCAATACAAGCCCGAATCCCTTTGACTCAGGCCCTTACTGTTGCAATAGGATTATATACTTATGGCATAGGCATTGATATTTATACTGGCTAATTGCATAAAAACAGCTCATAGGCATGAAATGGCAGTCATCCAGTATGGGCATTTTTGAATAACATAATTTATCTGCAATATTGTAAAAACAAATTTTACACAGACAGTTGATGGTTAACCATATCAAACCCTTTTTGTCACACATAATTATTTATTTTCATTGGATGATTAACATTTAAAATGAATATAATTTCCTGCCAGAATTACTGTATGGCTAAGCACTATCTGTGTGTAATGCGTTATAGGCTCTAAGGCCTTCTGCTGCATTATGTTATCATTATCTTTGTTTCAGTGAATACTTTAGTGTCAGTAAGCTATCGTGTGTGGTTATCTTTCTAGGATATATTTAGTACATGACAAATCCAGACACCACGCTTGGTTTTAGCAGCCCTCTGGAGTGAAACTGAAGGTCCTGCTCAAACACAGCAATCGTTTACAATGATCACGCTACAACGTGATCCTCTTCAGCTGACAACTGGCATTTCCTTTTCTAAAGTGATTTGTACAATTAATACTGGTTGCAGACATGGACCTCTCTGAGATCTATGCATGATCCGAGTGGAGCTGTAGAGTGAGTACAGTAAATGAGTAGTTGAGAGAGTTTCCAAAACCAAACCTCAATACATTAACTTTTTTTGCTTCTGTGGATCTATAAATAGATTTTTACTTTTGTGCCCTTAGTGGTGATATCTTCTACATGAAAGACATTTATATATTTTTTTCTGATTACAGATTTGTTGTAGTTCTTTCTTTAAAAAAAATGTCTAATATAGCGACAGTATCTTTAGATATGTAAAAATGTAAATGTGTAAATATGTATCTAACTGTACACTGTTTTAGACATTTTTTTAGAACCATTATTCAACCTTACAGCTAATGTAATGCCTATTATACAGATTGTAGGCACATTGCAAGTGTTGTAAATAAGCATAATGATCATATTTTAGTAAACACAGGATGAGAACACTCATGCCAGACAGAAGTATCAGGAAGCAATGCCAAACCCATGTGAAGCCTCATTATTCTTGTTACACAACCGTGGCAAACATTTTCTAGCTTTAATAGCTAGAACTCAGAGAATTATATTTTGCTGAGTAATGTATGAAGGGCTTCATACTTCATCTTATGCTAATTGTGATAGCATAAACTGAAGGCAACATAGTGTATGTGAAATTATTACTAATAATATGAAGTATCAAGCACTTCATACATTACTCAGCAAAATATAATTCACTGAGTTCTAGCTATTAAAACTAGAAAATGTTTAGTTTGCTCACATACATGGAACATCTTAAAAGATTTCCAACGTTGATGAAATGATAAATAATCATTCACCCTTAGGCTGGCTGTACATCATTATTTTTTTTTTCATTCAGCTAATGGTCTGAATGAAAACAAACAAAAAAACAGATTCCTCCACCCACACAAACAAAGAGGATGGAGGAACCCCCCTGCATGGACATTGTATTCTGACAGTGGCTCCTGCTACTGTCAGAATATATCACCGCCTGTAGCTAGTAATCAAGTAAATGTTCTTGTCCTTTGATAGAAGTTGATAAAACAGTTGACTTCTGTCAAACAGAGATGGCCACAGACTGACTGATATCAAGTCATTCCCTGCTGCACCAGCAATCAATGTATGGCCAGCTTTAAATTGGCTACATGCTATCAGAGTGTAGGGACTTTTCAGCACATGAAAATGAGTTAAAGCTGAAATTTTATCTGCCTATATTTTGTCCTCCCTGGTTCCTCACCCCTCATCAACATGCTAATTAATTTTTTGCATAAGAGCCCTCAGTCCTGATGCAAGCAGTGGGCTGATTCTTGAGAGAAGGTATGCAAATATTGACAGTTCTTGACAGATGGATGTCAGTCTGAGAGAGTGGATGTTACTAGGCAAACTGCATTTGCATACAGACTGTCCTAGTTTATGGCCACATGTGTTACTGAGCCTACATGACTGAAATAGTTCAAATCCAATGAATGAAGGGGCTGGCTAGGATTGAAGAGGAAAAGGTTAGATTATGTTAGACATCCTCCAATTTGCTATTGAGGCAGATTCTATCTGACTTGTTGTGGTTTTTATGGCACCCTGTGAGAAGCTCACAGTGTGAAGTGAAAAGAGGAGCCTGTACAATTGTGCAAGACTGATGGCTGTAGTTCAGCTTTAAATAGTACCCATGCTACACCCAGACAGAAAGATTACCTAAAGGTTTGCAGGACTTGACTTGATAGGGTGGTTGAAACTAAGGGTATATACTGTTTTTGCAGACTGTACAGCTGTTTAGTGATCATAAAGAGAAACCAATAGAGCATTGAAAGTAAACAAAATAAACAAAAATGTGCAGCACTATATAGAATTACAACTGACCATAAAATGAATACATAAAAATTATAAGGTGACAACTATTTCTGCACCAATGAAAAATTACAAAGTCTAAACTGCCACTGTGCAATGTCAAAAACACAAATAATACCAAATAACATAAACAGCGCAAAAATAGACCTCTAAATGAAATAAAACTTTTTTACATAAAGTGAATAATACTAATAAATATATCATAAACCATAAATGAATAGTGAATGCCCCACTAATAATAAACACCAAAAGTCTGTGTATGATGAAAATAGAAATTTCCAAAAATTCTTCAAATGTAAAGAAGCTTCCACCTTCCACCCGTGCAAACCAACATCAAATGCACTCACCAGATATTGGTGAATGAGAAGCCTTTAGGGATTTTAAAGGGATCCTAAACCCTCTTTAGCATCCACTTTATGGAATTCTTCACCATCAGAATAGGCTCCACCGTTCAACCGGGAGAAAAAAATCTCAAATAGTGTAATATTGCCAATCAACAATATAATTACCGTATTTGCCGGCGTATAAGACGACTTTTTGACCCTTGAAAATCTTCTCAAAAGTCGGGGGTCATCTTATACGCCGGTACACATGTTAGGGGGGCTGCGGCATTAAGTACAGGGGTTTGCAGGGGCTGACGTC
The DNA here is from genome assembly GCF_062004578.1 of Staurois parvus. Lineage (NCBI taxonomy): Eukaryota > Metazoa > Chordata > Amphibia > Anura > Ranidae > Staurois > Staurois parvus. Next base: position 8,600,557 of record NW_028317855.1, on the reverse strand, counting down.
TCTTACCTGGATCCAGTCCCACGACGATCCGGTCCAGGAAGCGCGGCGTCTCCTTCAGTTCGGCCACTGGATGTTCGTGCGGCTGCGCGGCTCCGCCTCCTCACCGGTGATTGGCCGCCAGAACTGTAGCTCAGGAAAGGCACACAGGCGGCCAATCACCGGCGAGGGGGCGGAGCCGAGCGGCCCCGCGAAAATTGAGTGCCGGAGCAGCAGGTAAGTGCTCTGTGTAGAGGTGCTGCTGCAACCACATATGCTGGCTGCAGCAGCACCATACGAGAACAGGGTCAGCAAGTCTCAGTGGGAGGAATAGTGCCCCATCATTGGTGTCACTGATACCAATGATGGGGCACTATTCCTCCCACTGATACCAACGATGGGGCACTATTCCTCCCACTGACACCAACGATGGGGCACTATTCCTCCCCCCCACTGACACCAACGATGGGGCACTATTCCCCCCCCCACTGACACCAACGATGGGGCACTATTCCTCCCCCCACTGACACCAATGATGGGGCACTATTCCACCCCTCACTGACACCAATGATGGGACACCATTCCTCCCACTGACACCAATGATGGGGCACTATTCCTGCCACTGATACCAATGATGGGGCACCTATTCCCCCCACTGATACCAATGATGGGGCACTATTCCTCCCACTGATGCCAATGATGGGGCACCATTCCTGCCACTGATACCAATGATGGGGCACCTATTCCCCCCACTGATACCAATGATGGGGCACTATTCCTCCCACTGATACCAATGATGGGGCACTATTCCTCCCACTGACATCAATGATGGGGCACTATTCCTCCCACTGGTGTGCATTGGAAGAGGGGTAGTCTTATACGGCGAGTATAGCCCAAACACTACATTTTAGCAGGAAAAGTAGGGGGGTCGTCTTATACGCCCAGTCGTCTTATACGCCGGCAAATACGGTAAAAGCAAAGATTAAGGCCACTCACATGTCAGCAACTTTAAAAAGTATATTTATTAAAACCATGGCCTCCAAATGGAAAACAAGCACTTTACAGCCTCCAAATTCAGGAATCCCACATCACAGCCACGGGATAAAGCAGAGGATCCACACAGACCAGCACAGTTCCCAAAGATGGCCACTGGAACGCACTGCTCAGCGTGCGCTCCACTCACTTCTTGTCTGAGGCACCTATTACAAAATGTAAAAAACTAAACTAATAGTTTTACAAAATGCATCTGCACATGTGGGACACCCTGGGGTTTATTTACTAAAGCTGGAGAGTGCAAAATCAGACTCACTTGTGCATAGAAACCAATCAGCTTCCAGGTTTTATTGTCAAAGCTTAAATAAACAAGCTGAGGTTAGAAGCTGATTGGTTTCTATGCTGAAGTGAGTCTAAATTTGCACTCTCCAGCTTTAGTAAATAAACCCCCCAACGTCAGAACTGATTTATTCTTCCGAAGTAAATACACCTTTGCACACTGACTACTGTCTAGTATCCCATTGTTTCTCTCCTCCCTCATTTTGATGAAGAGGGGCAGGGGAGGGGCAAACAAGGATGCTGCGCAGGTGCCCAATGTCCTTATCAACTGATAACATAATTGTTATTTTATGTTGTCGTTGGCTAGAAAGATGTAATGGCACACAATGAAAACCTGTGGCTTTGTATAACTAAAAGGCAGGCTTGATCCACCTGCTGGTTTGTATAAAATTTTTGGGCAATTTTTAGAAATTTTGCCAAGGCACCCCTGAAAAAACGTGAAGGCACACTGGTTCAAAATAGGCTGGTATAATCGGTAACATCTACTTTTCTCTACTGCATATTTATAACTTAACTGCCAAAAAGAAATCTTTGTTTTTATACCATATAACCATTATTTTTAAAGATGACTGATCATAGAAGAAAAATATTTTTAGTATCTTACTGTTACTTTGTATGTAAAGGTCATGATACTAAGCCAGGCTTATAATTGTAAAACGTAGCATGCATATCATGGTTATTATTGGCTTTATTATTCATTGATACCATTGTTCACAGGAGACAGTGAACAATGCTGCGTCAAGGCATCTCTGCTCATGTGCGCCCTTTCTTTTGCATAAAAGCAATTAATCTACTGCTATTTTGAAATCTATAATTGAAATATAATGGCCAGACCCTAATCGTAAACCTAGGACAACTAATCTGCTTTCTTTTCTTTTGAACTTATGGACCTGACTAGCCATATAAAGGCAACTGGGAAATATATATGCATTTTAGTTTTCTTTATTCTGACCAGCAGCTTCATCAGTATAGTCTAATTACATTTAACTCTGCATGTCAACATGCCAAATCATGATTCCTGGGAACACAGTTTATCTGTCAGCTATATTTAGCCATGAGAGCATAATAGCCATGTTATGTGGCATGAGTGATAGCAAAATGACATGTAAATCCATGGACACTTCTTGTCTTTATTTTTTATAAAAGACAAATATACCTCAGAGTGAGAGTATGCTTATTTTTTTTTTTAATGACACATGTACTGGGGAAGACAGTGAGCATCAGAGGTCAGAGCTAAGGTTATAGAGATATCTTTGAAACAAGGCTCAGATTGCAGCTGTCTGCACTATACCTGGCTCCTAGATAAATAGCGGACTTATGTTTCCAGGGCTGCCAGTACTTTAACCTTCACAAGCACAAGTGTTCAGTCTGGGGTCTGTGTATTCACAACGCTCATCTCTGGGGATTTGCTCAATCCATCAGCCATTTCTCTACTTTCATCTGTGGTTTTGAAAGCATTCCTTCAGCATGCGACTTCATGTTCCTATTAAGTATTCTGACTGGAGAAGTGACCCTTCTCTTTCAGTTAACAAATCACACTAAGAGAAAAAAAAAGAATTAACAAATATTGGACCTTTAGCAAGTATGTTTAGTTAACTCTTAGATTGTAAGCTCCAAGGAGCAGGGCCCTCCTAACCCTCTTGTATTGAACTGTATTGTTGATGTATTGTCTCCCTTTATATTGTAAAGTGCTGAGCAAACTGTTGGCGCTATATAAATCCTGTATAATAATAATAACTGATTTGGGACAGGCATATTACCCAGGCACTGTTTAGCATGCATGACAGTGAAATATTTAACCATAAGCTATATGTTGATTTAACAACTAGCCCTGCGTCTGTTATCACATTTCTCTCCAAACAAAAAAGTGATAGAAAAAGAAAATAGACATTTTGAACTATTTTTTATTACCAGTTCCTAATAAGATTTGGCATATCTTCTCATGACAGATCATTTGCATTTAAATAGATATACATCTTTTACTTTCTAACCCTGATTAAAGGCTCATTTTTCAGTTTTATATGTCACCTTGCCCTGGTAAGTCTGTAAATGGATTTGATGAGTCTGTAGACCCAATTTTCCTCACTGTTCCTACTCACTCTCATGGTCATTGTAATGTACAATTTCTGTGGTATACTGAGGTGATTGTAGCCGTATTAGTGCATTTGCGACAGAAACAATTGAGTACTGTCCGTGATACTTTTTTTATTTGCACTAACATACAATTTTGAGGACAAGCTTTCGGGGTATGTCCCCTTCTTCAAGGTCTAAGCAGTACTGCTTAGACCTTGAAGAAGGGGACATACCCCGAAAGCTTGTCCTCAAAATTGTATGTTAGTGCAAATAAAAAAAGTATCACGGACAGTACTCAATTGTTTCTGTGGTATACTGAAAAATTATTTTCCTATGCTTGTATACCACTTTTAATTCAGATAACAAAACTGGAAGAAAACCAAGAACTTCCAATTTTTGTGTCTACCCTATAACCAACATTTGAATTTTTGAGGCATGTATAGATGATAATCACCATAAGAGTATATGGTTTTAATTTGCAAACCATTATCCACATCAAGCGGGAACTCCAGCTTGTACAAGCACATGTGCTAAAACTACGACTTTGTAATGTAAATGTTATATACTGTACAGTTTCTACTGTTAGAATTACCACTTTGTAATGTATATGTTACATACAGTAGGTACTGCTAGAACTACAACTTTGTCATGTATATGTTACACACTGCAGCTACTGCTAACTACCACTTTGTAATGTGTATGTAATACACACTAGTTGGGATGAGGTAGGGTTTGAAGTCTTTTCTTTTTATTCATTTTAAAATACAATTAAAAACATTTGAAAAAAAAAATTGTCAAAAAAGACAATTGAAAAGAAACATTAAGCCCTGGTTAACACCGGTGTGACTTTTCATGTGATTGACAGTTCAAAATCATATGACAACTCACAACCTATTGTTGGCAATAGAACCATTTGAAAAAAAGGTTCCTGCACCATTTTTTGTGATTTCAGGTTCAACTTGCATAGAAATCTGTGCATAAAGTCACACAGATCTCAGGCAAGACGCGCATGAAATCGCACTGACCTATGAATTTTAAATTGTGCAACTTCAAAAGTCGGATTCAGTGTGAATGAGAGCTTAAAGGGAACTCATACATGACAAAAAAGGAAGGGGGTGACAAACATATATAAAAAGATGTATTCCTAAATCCCAGTTCTAGTATCATAACGAAAATTGAGCAGAAGGAAAGGAGGAAGTCCCCTAATTAAAAAAAAACATATTGGTCCCTCTAAGCTTCTCCAAGAGAGTGATTAAACCTACCAGGCCTTACTTTCTAAACCCCACATTCCCTCTATCCCTTACCCCCTCCTTCTCCTCCTCTGAGCATCCCTCAACCTCGACCTACTTAGTGAAACATGACCATCCAAAATCATCTCACTCGCAATCATGATTTTTATTGATATCGCCCCCCCCCCAAACAAAAACAATTGTGAAGACTACATACCAAATTTACTGTGTTCAAATTAAATATGTGTCCCTAAAAACTAATTCTCCCCTATATCCCCAATATCATCCCACCCTTAAGAGAGAATACTCGAGGATATGAGAGAATACAGTCGAGGAAGAGGGAAGGATTAAGAGAGAATACAGTTGAGGAAGAGGGAGGGATTCTACCATCAAGAAGGGAGGGTAGTTAACTTTCCCCACTCATCAAAAACCCCTCCTTATTATTCTCTCTAAGAAGCTCAGGCCAACCACCTCCCTCTTCTTAACCCACTTCAGATTCAGGTCTGAATTTGAACCATGGTTTCAAGGCAAACTGCATGTTTGCAGTCCTGGTGAATTAATAAAGGAATTCACCAGACTAATTCCTTTTTATCCATAATGCACTGCTCAGCCTTGGAATTTAGGTAAACTGACTTAGAATGGTCAAACCAAGGGCTTTTGGATAAGCTAGTCATCTCACTATAGGGTGAAGTCACAGTGACCAAATTGACAATGTGCTTTAGATATTATAGGGAAAGCATAGAGATTGCTGCTGACAAACTATATGGGAGATATTAGTGCAGGTCTTTTAAGCAGATGTACATAAACTTTCACTGAATGTCATGTAAGTAGCAAAATGCTTTGTTACATCCTAATGCAGTTGATGTCCTGCAGCCTTTTAACAGCTTTCCCCTGCACACATACACTATAGTGATAACAGACTGTATGTGTTTTTTCACATGGCAAATTTCCTATTGTTGCTAACTGCAGTTGTTTTTTTACAGGGTTTTTTAAAAGTGTTTCTAAACCCAAACCCAAAGGTGTAATATATTTCAGCTTGCTAGTCCTTGGTGTAGTGTCAGCATTCATTTTTTCAAACTTTTGCTTTACTTCCACCTGGTGGAAAATAACACTTTTTCTGTCCTAGGGTGGCAACATTACTCTTCCTCTGTATCTATGGAGGTACTCATATTTGTCTCTCTAGGCTGCTGATCACCTAATATGGACTACAGTCATGTTCACATCACTTCATCTGTATTACATGGGGGGCAGGCCAATTGGTACTTTACAGAAGATAGCTAGGAAGGAAGATATTCCTCTATGCAGCTTATAGGAAGGGGTAAGGACACTGAGTTTCTTGCAAGATCAATCTGTATTTGATAAAATTGTTCTTACCTTCAAAGAAGAGAAAATTAAAGCATCTAGCACATCCAAGTACCGTAAGCTGCAATATTATTAAATATTAGATTTTTGTTCTTGGGTTTATTTATCCTTTAAACAGTTACAGTGGAGCATGTGCATCAAGCATAGCAGCTTACAGCTTCAAATGTTTGTGGAAATTTGCAAAATGGTGTTTTCAATGCTTTTTTTGTTTGCTTATTTTATTAAATGTCTCCCACTGCAGTGCCCAGCACCCTATGCCATTTTTGACAATAGCTTGTCTTATTAGCCTTGAAAATGGCCAAAATGTAGCAGCAGGATTCATCCCGCATTGAATTCAATATGATTTGCTGCTCAGCTCAGATTTCTTGTATTTCATACAGGATTTGACAAACTTCCTACAAATGCAACCCAGGCAGGTGTACTCATCCCTACACAGTAGCTACTGCTAAAATGACAATTTTGTAATCACACACCAAGAAGCGAAACCTTGACATAGTGTAGTACTGTAGTAGACTGTAGTAGATGATGGCCATCAGCTCTCAACCAAGATATGAATGTGATGCCAAAGCTGCCCTCTAAAGATCTGGTAATCTTGAAACTACACAAACAAAACAAAATCGCACAAAGGCTTAGTGCATTACTGTTGACACTTTAATAGGAATAAAAACCAATGAGTACATACTGTACTTACAAGAGCAAATGAGAAATCCAGCAATTTGCATAATCGCATCTCGAGGTGTGTGCCCTCTTCTTCAGAGCAAAACTGTTGTTCTGGAAATGAGGGCATGTCTCTCAAAATACATCAGCTGGTAGTTTGATTAACACTGTTTGGACCATGTGAGTTCAATCCTCTAGAAGATCAATTCAGTTCCTGGGTTAATGCACAACGTTGGCTTTACCATTTACTCTTGTGACTATGTACTCATTTTATTCCTATTAAAGTGTCAACGCCCTTTGTTTTATTTATGTACTACTTTGCAATGTATATGTTACAGACAGTAGTTACCTGGTTAGTATTAGACTGAACTTAAAAAAGCATGAATGAAGTCCAGCATTACACCCTGGCAATCTAAAATTAGCCAAAACATGTATGTAAAACATGTTCCAAGTATTTTAAAGGAGTTTATTGTGAGAAAAGCATGGAGATTGCCATTGCTGAACTTTGTATCTGACAATAGTTGCTTGACTGTCATACTGAATTCACAGTTTCAGTACTTTATCAGCATGATTGTTCAGGGTCAATAATCTTGAAAAGACTTACCTGATCTGCACATCTGCAATGACTCAAGAAATAGTAAAGCCAAGGAATCCGCATCACAGCCAGGCATCTAGCATTAGCAAAGGTTACCTCTGTATTACTCTCATGACTCGTTTAATCACTTCCTTTTGCTTTTTTAAGGAAGCAACCATATTTTATTGTTAAAAATTAATTGAAAAAGCTGAAGTTAGAAGCTGACTAGCTACCATGCACAGCAGCGACAGATTCGGAGTGCTCCACTTTTACTAAATCGCCCCTAATGTGTTTAATTATTTAAAGAACAATGGTTTGGCAATTGGCACTGGTTGACAGACACTGACTTTTTGATATGCATTTGCTAGAATCAACCATATGCACATTTTAAATAGCTAGGTCTTGGTTCTTCTGTTCAGTTTTGGTAAAGCTGTTTACAAAATTAGGTCTGAATGGCAGAGTTGTACTTTATTTGTGACTTCCCTTATCAGAAGAAACAACTCCGTTTGTATTACTAATTGCAAAGAAAAGTAACTTGCTCAGAAAATTCTGGCTATGAAGAGTTGCCACTTTAAATAATATTTCAATGAGCACACATATTGCTGAGCTTATTTGTAGCTTTTTCAGTAGAGCCTGCACATGTAACATTATTCAGCCCCACTTTGTTTCATTATTGATCTTTCTTAGCTGCACAAGCAATTTTGAAAGTTTTACGTTATTATTACAGCAATAAAACTACTCACCAACTCAGATAAAAATATCAATGCCCTTTTTTTACAATGATTTAATATATCACCTGCTGTTATTTGTCAAGGCGAAAAAAAAACAATTGCTTTGTTTTCATATTAGTACTTCAATAAAAAAATGTGAAGTAGGCAAGGATTTTGTTTGATCCGGGCTAGTATTTCCAGGGAATGGAAAACAGTGATAACAGCTGTCATACTGGCTTGATTTCAATGTATTTGTTTCAGCAGCAAATCACAAGTGTATTTGTACTTGACTTGCATCATTCGTAAAACTTCTCCATGTGTTCCATCGTCACTGTGACATCTGACAGGGTTTTTCAGAAATGTTACTGCAAATAGCATTGTGTCTTGCAGTAGTTGTATAGGGACATGACACAGTCATTTGAAAGCAGTGTTAGTTTACCTTTTACCTAACCTTTTTGGGCTTCTGTTTTTATGTACTAGACTAAACTAGACTGTGCTATAGCAGAAATATATTTAAAGAAAATAAAGGGAAATTATGACCCATTTTAGTAAAATGTTTTCACTCCAATGTAATGCCCAATATATTATTTAGATGGCATTTCAGCTTTCGTATTTGCATAAATTTATCATGCGAAGGAGGACATGTTGCTTTTCTAGTTCACTTAATATGGAATATCAGCTGTAGCCACTAATAGAAAAACCTGATTTAATTATGGAGCAACACATCAAGTTTCAAGTGCAATTGTCCTCCAAATGAAATACCATTTCTTATTACTGGGCATAAATTGACAGTAAGCCCTTTGTAAGTAAAACTAATATTAAAGAGTGCACTATTTGTTTGTAGCTTTATTTAAAAATTGGCCCATTTTTAGTGTTACATTTCAGAGTGATGGAAAGCAGGGAGGACACGTCTCTAATGCTTAAAATAACGTTAAGGGCAAAATAAAACATGTATAAAAAAAAAAGGTAAAAGTTACCTGCTGTTTGCATTGATATTGTACAAATGTTGCTTTCCTCTACTTGCAGTCCCCACTGGTGCTATAAGTTTCCCTCCTCCTTTGGTGCTTCCTGTAGCAAGTCATGTGCTAAGGAGGCACCCATGCATGTTTGCTCCAAGTGGGTCCTGTGCTGAACTGTGTCCATAGAAACACACAACACCAGTAAGTCATACCCCTGCATCCTCCTCAGAAAAGTTTGACTGACAGCAGCAGGAGCCGATTGCTAGCTGACCCCAGTTTCTCCTGTGATGCCAGGAAGGGTGGGAAGAGATGCTGGAGCTGGAAACAGCACTGGAGAGGTGACATGGAGCCAGATATGTGTTTGGGGATGGGGGTAGGATAGGTAGTGGGGTGGTTTTTTAATCTTAAAGTTGAACTAAATTCTCCAATAACAAAATTGAAAGCAGGTAGGCTCTTTGCAGAAGAGACATGCAAAGCCTCTACTGCAGGGGTGTCAAACTGGTGGCCCTCCAGCTGTTGCAAAACTAACTTTGGGAGTCATGCATGTAACTGTCAGTCTTGCAGTGCCTCATGGGGCTTGTAGTTTGGCAATAGCTGGAGGGCCATCCGTTTGACATCCGTGCTCTACTGCAATAATATAATCTTACCTGCGTGCTCTCAGTCTTCTTTAAAATGTACATTGAGCTGCACATGCAGGACCATTGTGTCTCTAAATGTTCAACACAGGGTGGGGGGAATACACAAGTATATATATAGCCCACCACACTGCAGTCCACAGTAATTTAGCACAATAAAGCACAGCATATAACTGTATAGCAACTAACCTAAACAGACTGTCGGTTCTCTTGTAGACAACTCCAACACACACTGACAAATGACTGCTAGGAGCCAACCCTTTTATAGTGAGGGTCTGTCACATAAGAAAACCCTGCAAAGTTGAAAATCTGGAAATACTGCTAAACGCACAGTTGAACTACATGTGTGTACTGTTCTACTTACTAAAGGATTTGTAGTTCTGTTCAGCCAGTCTTGTGATATACAACTCTTGGCCACACTGTGCAGCCAGGCAGAAGATACGCTTATTTCCTGGTTTAGAAATGTAGCTACCTATGGCACTTCTCAACTCCTAAGATAGGACCATAAATTAGCCTAGTCACCTCTGTCCAATGTGTAGGGGGATAAATTTAGATTGACCCAGGAAGCTATAATGGTTAACCTGAAAGTAGCAGAGTGATCTTTGTAATCATGAAGGATGTACAGTATTTGTCACCACAGGATTGCTGGCCAAAATTACAAATACTTTTGCAAGTAATGTCATAAATATATAGAATATGCATATAGGTGTTTATCTATTTGCTTAGAGTTCCACTTTAATCTGTGTGGACATACTTTGTTTTGCACAGTAGTCTTTTTCACTGAAATGCATAAAAACTGCTTGTTCACTGAAATCTTTTAATGTTGATATTTTAGTTAATATGGTAGGAATTATATGAAATACAGGGCTGTTGTACCAGTATACTGACAACAAGAGAGAGAATAATGAGGTTATTCTTTGTATATATACGGTATATTTTTTTTAATTTCGCATAATATGAATTGGCCACTCACAGTCCACTATTTACTGATTATTATCTCCATAATAAGGACCTCTGTATGCAACTTCATACAGGAATAATGTTTTGTATGTCACATTTATTTCTGCTAAGAACATTCTCTCTGCATGATACTCCAATATGAAGTTAAACATCTCAGACATCTCAGGAAACCCTTATATATCAGTATCAATTTTCTTCAAAGTGCAGATGATGACTGCATACTTAACATTAGGTGTTCTGAACAAATCAATGTGATTCATTTATCTTGTAGAGAAGTCTTTGTATTCTTTCACTGAACTCATCCCTAATTATCTCACTTTGGGCTGGCGTATTTGCTAATTTCAGCAACAAGAGGAGATAAGCAGTTATTGCACTTGGCAGGTGACTTCAGTGCAAAGCTGACCATTTTAGTAAAATCATAGCTGAGAGGTATTTTTCTCCTTGAAGAAAGAGAAAAACAGGATTTTTTAGGTGATAGATGCTTCAAGAAATCATGATAATATCTATAATAACAGTCCTTAGAATTGTTTCAGTATCTAACATAGCTTTCATTGTCTGGATTTTCCCTTTTTTCCATTCAATTTAGCTTTAAAGCATCCTCTGCTCAAACAAATTTTGAATGGCACTGACAAATCTTTAGTTATTAATTATTAACGTGGATTGGGAGTTGTGTGGCATGGTATCAAAAGCACATTCTCTTCACCGTGAGCCCACAGCATAGGAACAAGTGCTTTAGTATTTAAGTACAAATTTTAAGAATTATATGCAATAAAAATTAAGAAACCTCATAACAATAATCTAGTGAGAAATATACAAAAGTACAGAGACAATTTTGACCATTTGAAGCTTTTATCAGGATTAGATCCATTGAGAGACTTGAGAGGGCAGTGGTTGCAAACCTGTGACATGGAAAAATGAACAAAGCACATACTTCTATAGTGTTTACTTCTCTCTATCCAAAGCACTGGTGTCAGTTATCTCTACGGTCTAGTTTCTCTGCTCTCTGCATCAATGACTGTTAAAAAAATTTTAAGAATCCAAGAAATAGAGGGTTTAAGAGTGCAGTGCCATCAGTTAGGATATACAGGGTCTAAAAAGGACAAAAGAGTCATAAGCTGCATGGGAAAAAGGTGGACAAGTTGGATACAGTCATTCCCTTCCACTGATGGTTATCTGGGCACCACTAAAAAAGATACATTTTCCAACAAGAATGCTTAAAGTGGTAATAAACCTTTACAGATGCCCTTTGAAATGAGACACCTCAGGTGATAAACAGTAATGAAGCAAATCCTCTCTTTAGCTGCACTCTCTCCTATAGAGCCTTCCCAAGTATGCAGATTAGATGGTATTTCTCAGCTTCCAGGATACAGGGCGCAGGGATCTGATGTAACATACTCCACAGCAATGAGCAGACACCTGAGTATAATCTGAAACCTGGTTGATTTTAATGCCCCGTATCAGTTTTTTTTTGTTCAGCCCAGTGAGCTAAACAATAAAAACCTGACAGATCGCTGTACTAACACAAGCGGTGTGGCGCTGTGGACTTCCCCCCTGCCAGAACACACTGATCAGTGCTCTCAGCTGATTAGAAGCTGATTAGCAGACCTTTTCCGGTCATACCCCTTTGACATAAGCTAGATGAATGTCTGCCATACACATGAGCTGGTTTCTCTTGAAACACCCTATACCATCCGATATTCGGCCTGTGTACAGGGCTTAATAGACACACCTCCCTCTACCCAGCTTCACTGAGAAACATGAACAAAAACTGTTTAGTGAGGCTGCAAATCACCTCTTGTGTGTTAGAGGTAGGGGGCAGAGATCTGACACAATCTACAGCACAGAGCTGAGTGTAATCTGAGGCCTGGGGGAGGGGATGGACCCCTCATCTATACAATCTCATAGGGAAACATGCATATCCTCAGTTCAGTTAGGCTGTCAATCACCTCCTGTGTGCTAGAGGTAGAGTCACCATGTATTTTGTCAGAGAGAACTGTGAGAAGTGACACATGCAGAGTGTAAGGGAAGAAGAGTGTGTCTAGGAGCCACACTAGGTGCTATAGACTGAGCCAAGTACACACTATATGAGGATATGCTTTCTTCATTTTTCATTTCAGAAGTATACAACCACTTTAAATGTGGTGGCATAGCATTAGTTCCAGTGCTGCTGGTAATTTTACAGGAAATTATACCAGAGTATGCATAATGCAAGTGAGGCCACCAGTGTAGTGAATGGAGGTAGTAAATGGTGAGATGCAGCAAAGAACAGAAGCCACGTAGGCCTCACTGCTTGGAGGTACACTTCAGGTGTCATATGCAGTATACTGCTAACAGACTCAGATTCTGGTAAGATAGCCAAAAGGTCGTGTACATAAATAGAATGCCCAAACCGTTTGCACACTGTGCAGTCTTTGGTTTTCACTTTATTCCAGTACATGCCTCATGCATTTTATATTCAGTAGTTTAAGCTTAATTAATGATTGATCATTTTGTTATCTCTTTAAGATGTATTCAGATCAGCACAGCATTTAATAAAGCTTGTATAAACATGCTTGTGTCAGTGTGCTCTCCCGCATTTGATTCTTTGTTTACTGCTTTGAGGTAGATATGCACACCAAGATACAGCTGTCCTTTATGGAAGACTGTCAGTATGCATTGACATGCTGCTGAACGTTGGATGCACCTCAGATGCTTCAAACACAGGGACATCCAGCAATCATTAAAGTCTAAATTTGTTCTAACACTCATGTCTAGAATAACGGACAATTGCCTCTACAAAGTGTGTAGATATTATATGTGCACTGCATTTGGGAACTTAAAACAGAAATGCTTAGATAGCCCTGAGTCTGACCCTCTATAGAAACAGAGAAAATAAGAGTAGATTCTATCAATTACATTGAGTTATTTTAGTAATGATGTATAAAAGTCTGAATGAAAAGAAAAGTTGACATTTTTCATGTAGCAACTAGTGTGACTGCTTATTTTTGATTGTTTATTCCTATATTTAAAGTGTAATAATAGCCCCACATTTCATATGCCTCCTATGTGTATATTGTACCATATGCTTTTATTAAAAACTATCCTGTTCTCTTTGCATTGCTTCCTCTGTGTGAAAAAACTGGTAAACCTGCCGGCCCCCCTGCTTTCCTATTTCAAACTGACCGTACTAGGCATAGATGCACATCCTTCCCAGTGCGGTCAGTTTTCTTCTTTGCATTCTACTTGCCTGTAATCCAATGGTCAGACTTGTGCCCTCTACACAGCTAATCACTAGGAAGATCAGCATACTACTGGCTCTGTGCCTCCTACCTTCACATCCCTCTGCAGTCTCCACCCCCTGGTACAGATACAGGGTTTTGCTTCTTCATGCCGGAGCCTCCATTGAAGAGCAGTGATTGAGCAGCACAGTAGTGGCATCACCAAATCTCACTCTTAACTGCCTGACACAAGCAGCCAAAGGCAGCAGTGCCTTAGATTTCACACTGCAGGTACTGTATACAGCTATGAGACTGTAGGCACAGGAGTTCAGGAGTTCCTAGACACCCTCACATACCAAGAAAGGCACTGCTATTTTTCAGGGGAGATTTCAGACAAAATATATATTTTTTTATTGAAACTGCTTAGGTATAACAAAGCAACTTTGCACCCTTTCAGTTCAGTTACAGTTTACAACAAAGTATGAGCCTCTGACCCAGCTCTAATGAGTGGTATGATTTGATAAAGTAATATGCTGCAGTTGGTATGCAACAACCTAAGTGTAAATCTGGTCCTTACATATAATATTTTACTAAATAATGCATATGGTGTGAATGACTGTATGGAAATTCAGCAATGCAAAGACATAAAGAGAATGTCAGCATTTTTTTTTACAGTTTTTGAGCTTCCTCACAGCCTTCATTCATACACATGTAAATACCCTTACCTACATCATGCTCTAGTATCTGAACATTCTGAAAATATGAAGAATTCCAATGGATTTTAAAGTTATATTAAAGGTTCATTTTTAAAAAAATTAAAATAACAAACATGTCCTACTTACCAGCTCTGTCTAATGGTTTTGCACAAAACAGCCTCAATCCTCCTCTTTTCGGGTTCCAGCTGGCTCGCCTGACTCCTGCCCCCAATGAGTACCCGCATAGGAAGCCATTTCCCATGGGGGCACTCATGCGGGCTCACTCAAGAGCCAGACTGTTTGCATCTATTCAGACACACAGCCTGGCTTGGCCCCACCCCCACTCCCTGCTCACAGGTTTTGACTGACAGCAGCAGGAACCAATGGCTCTTTCTGCTCTCAGCCAAGCCTGTGAGGGCCAGGAGAGGGGAGAAAAGCTGCTGCAGATGTGCAGAGAAGATCAGGCTCAGGTGAGTATTGGGGAGGGGCACAGGGAGATCTGCACTAAAAAGGATTTTTACCTTAATGCATAGCATGCATTAGGGTAAAAAACCTTTTTTCCTTTACAACCACTTTAATATCAAACACGTGTAAAATAGATATGAGATGCATAAACAAAAAAAGATGTACAATCAATAGGTTGACTTATTGGGAGCAGACTTTGACATCTATAAGTATAAATACAAAAGAAGGATGTTTATGTACTGTATTTGTAATCGTGGCACATTGACATTCCATCTTGTCTACAGCTTAATTTGTAAAAGGTTTTGATCCTTTTAGAAGGAAGGTAGATGCAAATTAAAAGGAAAATATGTCTCATGGTTGTGCTTTCTCAATATGATTAGTATTGATTCATTGGTTGCCCTCGTTAGTTGTGGGTCACTTTGAAAAACTTTACAAATGCACTTTGAATAATGAATATGTCTTGTAAATGATCCAGACTTAGGTATGGTAGACTTAGCTGTCAAATTGTACCTTTCAATGTTAGTCAACAGTTTACAGAATGGAATTTAGTTAATATTCCACATACTAATTACGTTCATGAATGTAAATTAAATGAACTATAGCAGAAACAAGCACTATAGAAAATCTATGGGGGATACTAACAAAGATCAATAAAATAACGGTGGTATTCCTTTATAAAAGCCAGACGTGGAAGGTTGTAATGGTAAAGTCTAAGAAATGGCAAAGAATATGCACACAGGTAAAAAAAAAAATAATTGCAATAATTGTAAGAACAAACAATTACTATACCATCATTTGAAATTTCCTTTTCCTGTCTTCTCTATTGAAAAGACGGGATGTGACTGGGTTAAGGGCTCATACAGTCAGGTCCATAAATATTGGGACATCGACACAATTCTAACATTTTTGGCTCTATACACCACCACAATGGATTTGAAATGAAATGAACAAGATGTGCTTTAACTGCAGACTGTTAGCTTTAATTTGAGGGTATTTACATCCAAATCAGGTGAACGGTGCAGGAATTACAACAGTTTGCATATGTGCCTCCCACTTGTTAAGGGACCAAAAGTAATGGGACAGAATAATAATCATACATCAAACTTTTACTTTTTAATACTTGGTTGCAAATCCTTTGCAGTCAATTACAGCCTGAAGTCTGGAACGCATAGACATCACCAGACGCTGGGTTTCATCCCTGGTGATGCTCTGCCAGGCCTCTACTGCAACTGTCTTCAGTTCCTGCTTGTTCTTGGGGCATTTTCCCTTCAGTTTTGTCTTCAGCAAGTGAAATGCATGCTCAATCGGATTCCGGTCAGGTGATGGACTTGGCCATTGCATAACATTCCACTTCTTTCCCTTAAAAAACTCTTTGGTTGATTTTGCAGTATGCTTTGGGTCATTGTCCATCTGCACTGTGAAGCGGCGTCCAATGAGTTCTGAAGCATTTGGCTGAATATGAGCAGATAACATTGCCCGAAACACTTCAGAATTCATCCTGCTGCTTTTGTCAGCAGTCACATCATCAATAAATACAAGAGAACCAGTTCCATTGGCAGCCATACATGCCCACGCCATGACACTACCACCACCATGCTTCACTGATGAGGTGGTATGCTTAGGATCATGAGCAGTTCCTTTCCTTCTCCATACTCTTTTCTTCCCATCACTCTGGTACAAGTTGATCTCGGTCTCATCTGTCCATAGGATGTTGTTCCAGAACTGTGAAGGCTTTTTTAGATGTCGTTTGGCAAACTCTAATCTGGCCTTCCTGTTTTTGAGGCTCACCAATGGTTTACATCTTGTGGTGAACCCTCTCTATTCACTCTGGTGAAGTCTTCTCTTGATTGTTGACTTGATTGTTGACAGTTGTTTTCCGTGGTCTTCCAGGTCTTTTGGTGTTGCTGAGTTCACCGGTGCATTCCTTCCTTCTTTTTATGAATGTTCCAAACAGTTGTTTTGGCCACGCCTAATGTTTTTGCTATCTCTCTGATGGGTTTGTTTTGGTTTTTCAGCCTAATAATGGCTTGCTTCACTGATTGTGACAGCTCTTTGGATCTCATCTTGAGAGTTGACAGCAACAGATTCCAAATGCAAATAGCACACTTGGAATGAACTCTGGACCTTTTATCTGCTCATTGTAATTGGGATAATGAGGGAATAACACACACCTGGCCATGGAACATCTGAGAAGCCAATTGGTCCCTTAACAAGTGGGAGGCACATATGCAAACTGTTGTAATTCCTACACCATTCACCTGATTTGGATGTAAATACCCTCAAATTAAAGCTGATAGTCTGCAGTTAAAGCACATCTTGTTAGTTTCATTTCAAATCCATTGTGGTGGTATATAGAGGCAAAAATGTTAGAATTGTGTCGATGTCCCAATATTTATGGACCTGACTGTATAGACTGGTTTTATTTTCCTGTGTTTTACATGCATTGGAAATGCACATCCAATCCAGTCCAGCAAATTCCTGTTGACTTTATCGGATATGATACAGTACATGACAGCTTAGAGGCTGAGACTGACCTCCCATATGGAAGTAAAATATATTTGAAATATATTTTTAAAATATTCTTCCCAAATATATTGACATATATTTGAAATACTACAATTTTGGCCATATTCAATATATTAAAAAAAAATAAAAATAAAAAAAAAAATATATATATATATATATATATATATATACACATACACATATATACTGTATTTTTTAAATATTATCTTCAGATTTTTTTAACATATAAAAAAGTAATTTTAACATATTTTACATATATTTGTGAATGCATTACAAAAATGTAGATTTGTATTTTTAAAGCTGTATAGTATATTTGAAATGTATTTTTAAAAATATTTTTCATATATTTTGTAATACAAACGGATTTCAACATACAGTATATATATTTATTGAAATATATTTTGAAATATATTGAATATGGCCAAAATTGTAGTATTTCAAATATATGGCATGCATTCCACATGGGCTGCTATGCTTTAGGTTGAGTTACAATTGTTTAGATAGAGCAGGTCCTTTTAAGGTGCATTTTATTTATAACCAAAACATGTCACATGCAATTATGTAATCAAAAAGCATGCATTTGAGCAGCAGTGCGTTAAAATCAAATGAGAACACCCATTTGCTTGAGTCCATAGGGTGACGTAGATTACCAGTGTTTGCGGAAGAAAAGGACATAAATGGACCTGTGGCATTTAGAGCAGCAAAGTGTGTATATCTTGAGACCAAGTGCATTTGTTCAGCTCACATATTTGTTAGGCTGGTGGGCAGGAATTAAGACTGTACACTGAGACCAACTTCTTTTTGTTTCTACAGGACCATAGGGCCTATTCACACTTTTTGTTTTATGTAACAAGGTGTGCTGTTGCATAGGGCACAATTCAACAGCATGATCTTCTGAAAACAAAAATGAAAGTGCACTGCAATAAAATATATCTGTGACTTGAGTTTTCTCTACAATATACTTTATTTATGTCCACTTACACGCCGGAAGATTTTAACCCCTTCACGACCAGGCAATTTTGTGCTATACTTCACTTTATTACTTTGACTGGTAATTGCGTGGTCATGCAACACTGTACCCAAACAAAATGTATTTCATTTTTTTACACAAATAGAACTTCATTTTGGTGGTATTTGATCACCACTGGGTTTTTATATTTTTATAAATGAAAAAAATACTGAAAATTTAGAAAAAAAACTATATTTTTTACTTTCTGCTATAAAACATATCCAATAAAAAAATGTAAAAAATCTAGTTTCTTCATAAAGTTTGACCAAAATGTATTCTGCTACATGTTTTTGATAAAAACAATCCCAAGAAGTGTATATTGATTGGTTTGCATGAAAGTTATAGCGCCTACAAACTATGGTGTATATATACAAACATTTTTTTTTTTATACTACTAATGACGGTGATTAATGACTTATAATGGGACTGAAATAGTGCGTCAGGCAATCTGACACTATTTAACACTGAGGGGAACTGACTAAATGCCACAGACATCATCAATGACATTAATACAGTGATCAGTGATAATACTATACACTGTCGCTGTACTAATGACACTTGCTGGGAAGGGGTTAATGTCTAGGGTGATCAAGGGTTTAAATGTGTGACTAACTATGTGTAATATATGTGATGATTGCTGCTTTTTACTAATGATCTCTTAGTTTCTCATCCCTGCTTTGCAGGGGTGAGAAACAGATTGTTCCCAGATTGTGCAGAGCTCTGTGTTGATTGTCAACACGTAGCTGTGGGCTGTTAATGTACATAGCCAGTCAGCAGGTCCCAGCTATGAATATTTGGCTGGGACTTGCTGAAAGGCTCCTGTTGTGTACAATCACAGAAGGAATAGGTGGATGGGGCCTCTCGTGAGTGCCGTGGAAACAGGCAGCGGCGTACTGTATAGGCAAGTCAATTTTCCTGTATGGGCTGCCCGTCTGCAGTACATTGTGGGCAGGTGGTCCGCAAGTGGATATAGATGCTTTATACTTAATATAGATGCTTTGATTTCACCTACCCTGTTTCCCCTAAAATAAGACCTACCCTGAAAATAAGACCTAGTGCTATTTTTGGGAATTGCTAAAGTATAAGAACTACCAAGAAAATATGACCTAGTTGTGATCAGGGCTTGTTTTCAGCTGGAACATGGCGGAACACCATTCTGCCACCTCTGCCACTGGCCCTGCGCACACCCATATCTACTATCTCTTATTAATACAGAAGCGCGGCTGAAGTGACAGCACCATCCGCTCCCACAGAACCTCCCTACCTCTGTACTCACTCTGGGACAGGGAAGGAACAGATATCTGTGGGTGCAGTATGCAGTGTGTTTAGGGGTGGGCATCTCCTCCTGCAGCCTAATGCATGGAAGCAGATGCCCCAGGGGTGATCACCGGCCAGTGGGGAAGAGGCAGAGTGGTGAGTAAGTGCGCTTGGTGCACTGTGTGGGAAGATAGGACCCGAAACGGGAGTTACTATAGAGATCGGCCGGCTGATGACAGCTGTGTTTAGCTAACCATATGAGGGCAGTGGAGGGGGAGGGGGGATGTGCAAAGGTGAGCTGCAGTCAGGTGTTGCAGGGGTAAATTGAGTCAGGTGAGTTGCAGACAGGGTGCATAGGTGAGCTGCGGCTGGGGGGGTGCAGAGGTGAGCTGAGTTGCAACCCACCTCTGCACCCTCCAGCCACAGCTCAGCTCTGCACCCCCTGGCCACAGCTCACCTCTGCATCCCCTGTCTGCAACTCACCCCTGCACCCTGTCTGTGGCTCATATCTCCACCCTGTCTGAAAATCACCTGTCAAGTCACCCCTGCAACACCTGACTGCAGCTCACAACTGTCATCAGCCAGCCCTCTCCATAGAAACCTCATCCACAACTGCCTGCAGCTCACCTCTGCACCCCCTGTCCACACCTGGACATTTAAAAAATAAGACCTACCCCGAAAATAAGACCTAGTGTGTTTTTTTGAGCCAAAAAAAATATAAGACAGTGTCTTATTTTTGGGGAAACATGGTATGTACTGTTTGACCTGTATTTCAATACATTCCAGTTAAGCAGAAATCTGATCATGCATTTCTTATCCATTTAACATCCAATTAAATATACAGTTCAACAACGCATTTTCCATTGTGTGAAACTAATTTGTAATAATGTAAGGAAAGTATAAAAATGTACAGTGTCCAAATCAACCAAACATTTTACATTGTATCCTGAAATAGAAATGACAACTGAGATCAATCTGATTGCTATGTGCAATTCCACCTTCCTTTCAGTTTTATAATTGTCTACCATTTTCACAAATGATCTTTTAGCACATGCTAATGTTTTATATTGGAAAAAAATATGTCAGTTTACACTGTTAGACAAGGTACTATTTCCAAGCAGTCACATAAATGCACGTGCACACTTCAAGTACAGATTTAAACAGGAGCCAATTAACTGACAAATAATGTATGTTTGATGTGGAACACTATGTGAATGGTGTTAGTATATATTACTGCATTTGCATGGGTTTCTCCTACAAATAGAGTGACAATGAAGAAAGAAATAAATTATTATAAGGAACAGTCATTAAAGTCCTTTGTGTAACACTTTACACAGACAAAAAAAGCAAATCGCAAAACATGACTTTTAAATCTAACCGTTTCCCCTCTTTATTTACAGTGAACTCAGGCGATGGCATTGACTACAGCCAGCAAAAACGGGAAAACATCGGTGACCTGATTCAAGAAACACTGGAAGCTTTTGAGCGCCATGGAGGAGAAGATGCATTTATTAATATAAAATATATGGTTCCTACCTACGAATCTTGTCTGCTGAACTAAACAAAATAGGATTATTGATTGAAAATAAAGGCTGCGTGCTTCAAAAATTGTACATCCAACTGAAGCATTTACTTCTCTTGTTTATGGCTGTCCTTCTTCACAGCTGCTAAAATGAGATATTCAGGGCCATTTCACTGTTAGTACTATTGTGAACAAGGCTATCAAATACATAAACAGTGACTGTTCCTTACATTACAATGGTGTACTGTGCTTTTTTGTACTGTGAAAGAATACCCTCTTTATAGCTAAACTGACTGAAATGGGAGCTGGAGTTAAGTCTTCAGTTGTACGGACAATAAAACTATAATTTTCATATGCAATTCAGCAATTGCTGCTCTGTGTTCTCTTGCCCTAAGGGTGATGTCAGAGGTTTTAATGAGGGTTTGCTCTGACTGCTTAATAGGTATTTGTCATGGAAAAGAAATAACAGTTCAGTTGTGACTCCTTCACAGCTGTGCTGTATAACATGTCCTGTTCCATAACTACTACCAGAGTAAAAGATTTCATATAGCCTTTACATTTGCTGATATTCAGATAATAATTTTATTAAATATTGAATACACCCACATTATTTTCTGAATTAAACAGAGTAACATTAAAATCTTTAAAAGGCCATGTTATTGCATGAATAACAACAAATTCTGTACATGCAAGTGAACAGCCAGCTAGCAGTAAGAAAAGTTATTTAAGCCTATTTTCAACAGTGTCGCACTTCCCACAGTGAAACCATGCACCTAAAATATGTGCTATCCTAGATCATATAAACAATCCAAGTATAATAGTACAGTCCAACAAAAGTCCTAATAGTTATCGTCTGTGTTCTACCACAATATTATAAGATTCCTTCTACTTTCTTCTTCATTCTTTAACCACCATTTCTGTACCAAAAATGACTGTTACTATGAAACCAGATGTGTTCTCACCTAGGGTATATGACCAAACCCCTAAGTAAGGTCATATAACACTTGCGTCCTCTCCCACAGGACTCATTTAATGATTCTCCAGTGTATCAGACGGTTCCACCTCTTAAATCTACATACACTTCTCCTTACTGCTTCCTTCATTCAGCACTCCATTGCTCTTCAGCCATGCATATGGAAAGAGAAATCATCATACATAGCATTTACCTGTATAAAAACTTTACCATAAAAACAAACTCCCAGTATTGCATTCACATTTGCTTGGTGCCATAGCGCACCACTCTATTCCACAAAATATGCATACAATGATGTCATTGATGCTGCTGTTTCCAGTATATAGTTACCAAATACCATCTAAGTATTATGAGCGTCATGATGTCAGCAAGCCCCTCCCCTGATGGAGCCCCTGATCGATGTCATCATTGTCCAACATCAGTGTCTGACCTCACAAATGCACTTCTGAAAGAATGGTCAAACATTCCTATGGACACACTCCTAAAACCTTTGGACAGCCTTCCCAGATGAGTTGAAGCTATTATAGCTGCAAAGGGTGGGCCAACTCAATATTGAATCCTACAGGCTTTGACTTGGATGCCATTAAAGTTCATGTGTGTGTAAAGGCAGGCGTCCCAATACTTTTGGCAATATTGTGTATTTTAGGTGTATGGTTTCAATGTGGGAAGAGCGGCACTGTTGAAAATGTACTTGTATATCATTAACACATTGTTTTTGAGGGTGTGAATAGTGTGGGAGATTGCCTAGTTTTTGTAATTTTTGTTATGCAATAATAGCTCACAAGGGTTTTTGTAATTTGAAGAAAATTTATTTACGCTTGTATAGAATATAAAGAAAATGTGATAAATGCAGCGCTAAAATCCACTAATAAACAGCTGTGAATCCAGGATTAATTTGAAACCCCAAAATGTTAACAAGAAAATTTAACAAATACAATTTACGTAGTGAACTGAAACTAGTGCACAATCCATAGTGCAGGCAACTACAGTAGTGTCCAAAAATGAACATATGTACAGTTCGTTATCAGTGTGAATTAAAGTCCACATAGAAACTGTGAAAAATAAACAAGGGTTCATTAAAACTGTAAAACTGTTCAGTAATCTTGTGTCTCAAAATTCCACACACCTGGTGTCACTTCAGATTATCACCATAGGTACAGACCTCTTAGATTATAGGAGATCTGTAAAAGCTTGCGTGTGGACTTGATCCAAAGGGCATCAGGAATGCAAAAGGTTAAGTTTTAATTCAGCCTCAGGAGTCACAATAGCTCAAAACAAAGAGTTTCCATAGTGCATATTGTATATCTTTATTAATAAATGCTCAAACACCAATGGAACACACTTACATACAGTATATAAAATAGTAAATCTAGACATACCATCCATCTTGCAAAGAAATCAGAATCAAGATCTACTTGATCAGTAGCGCCAGTAGCAGGCTCTATCCACTGTTTTGTGTGTCTCTCTCCAGAGATTGGCAGCAGCTTCCAGAGAACAGCATAATTACGCAATTAGGGGCAAATATATCTTGATTTTGATTCCTGTGCAGAACAGATGATAGGTTTACTATTTTATATATGTGAGTGTTTAACTGGTCTGTTTTTTTGAGCTACGGAGACTCCTGAGACTGACCAGGTGGATGGGAATATCATGTGTGGAATTTAGAGACACAAGACTACTGAATAGTTTTAATGGACACTCGTTGGTTTTTCTGAGTTTCTATTTGGACTTTATTTTAATTAAAGTATATATGTTTTTTTTGGACACTGATTGCATGCACTCTGGATTATGCACTGGTTTCTGTTTGCTTTGTGTTAGTGCTCAGTATAATATTATTGAGCTGCACAATGTTGTTGTAATTATTATATAGATTGTATATTGTATTTATTCAGTTTGCTCATTAGCATTTTGGGGTTTTGGATTAATCTTGGATTCACAACAGTTTTTTTTATTAAATTTCATCACTGCACTTATCACATTTTCTTTATATTAACATCATGCTTTACTTTTTAACCGTTTCCCATTCTGCTGCTGCACATAAATGGTCGGATGGAACAAGTGCCTGTCTGGGAGGATGTGCCTGTACACCCTCACACTCCTTGGGCTCACACATGTCCTCAGGGTCATGCAGCAATGTGATCCTGTGAAGGCACAGCAGATCACAGATCAGGAGATCCATTCTCTAATTGGCCTGTCTGATCATGTGACGCCTGCCTCCAATCACAGCCATTACACAATGTAAACAGAAACACGCGTCTGTGTATCTGCTCTCCTTCTTCCCACACAGAGAGCATTCGTGAGGAGAGGTAAAGCCAATCTGTTTGTGTTTTGCTGTGCAGTTACACATAGATCCCACAAAGTGCAGCTATCTGTCGGAGCCGCGGGTGCGTGCCTGGCACCAATGACAGCGCAGGGCGCGATATTTACATCGCCCTGCACTGACAGGTATTGCCGTTTGGTCTCCCTGTGTTCCTGATCCTGTTACCGTGATTCTTGCTGACTCGGATTGTTCTTGACCTTGCTGTTCTCTCCTGTTCTGACCCCTGGCTTGCCTGACCTCCCTCCTGGATGCCCCCTTGTGGATCTGATCTTCTGTTGCTGACCTGGCGTGTGACCCGACCATTCTCTGCCCGCTGCTTTGTACCGCACTGCTCCCACGGCTACCGACTCGGCTTGTTTGACCACGCTCTTGCTCATCCATCCACCTTTCCCTGGCATATCCGCCTCTTCACATCAGGCTCTCACCCTGCAGGAACCTCTGGCGGATTCCTCTACCACGGGTAAGTGTACTCAGGAGCCGTGACCTGGTCTCGGTTTGCTCCAAGTCCATCCCCACCATCAGGGGCCCTGGTGAACAAGCAGACTGGGACTTAGACTCCACGCTCTGGGGAAACCCGACCAGTGGGCTGCTAGAGGTACCGCCAGGCGGTTCCTTACACTATCTGTAACCAGTGCACCAGGCAGCATCTGTCACAGTGTCCAATGGCACATCAACATCTGTTCCAGTGTCCCATCAACATCTGTCACAGTGTACTAGTGCCCCATTAACATCTGCAATAGTGTCCCATTACAACATCGACATCTGTCAATGTCCCACTGCAACATCAACACCTGTTGCAGTATTTCTAGTGGACCTTCAACATCTGTGAATGTCCCAGTGGACATTCAATGTCTGTCGGTGTCCCAGTGAACATTCAACATGTATATGTTCCTAGTGGACCATCAACATCTGTCAGTGTCTCAGTGGACCATCAATATCTGTCAATGTCCCTAGTGGATGATCAACTTCTGTCCCAGTGTACAACAAAATCTGCAATAGTGTCCCAGTGCACATCAACATTTGTTGGTGTCCCGGTGGACATTCAACATTTGTCAGTGCCCCTAGTGGACCGTCAACATCTGCCATTGTCCCTAGTGGACCTTCAACTTCTGTCCCAGTGTACAACATCTGCAATAGTGTCCCAGTGCACATCAACATTTGTCAGAATCCCCAAAGCACAATAGCATTTGTAGGTGTCCCAGCGGGCCATTAACATCTGTTGATGTACCAGTGCACAACATCTGCAATAGTGTTCAGTGCACATCAACATCTGCTGGTATCCCCAGTGCACATCATCATCTGCCGGTGTCCCAGTGGACCATCACCATCTGTCGGGGTCCCAGTGCTTCAAAAAGGGGTCATTTGGGGGATATTTGTACTGTCCTGGTATTTTAGACCCTCGGTACATCAGGATTGATCAATTTTCATATACATGTACCTTAGCTTGTAGACTCTATAACTTTCACACAGACTAAAATATACACACTGATTGGGGTTATTTTTACAACACAAAATATAGCAGATAAAATGTTGGGCTAACTTTATGAAGAGCAATTATTTATTTGCAAAATTTTATAACAGAAATTATGAAAAACAGGTTTTTTTTTTACAAAATTTGTGGTGCATTGTGATTGGTCAAAGCAATGCACCTGACCACAGGTCAGGTGTAATGCTTTGGCCAATCACAGCATAGGATGAAGTCACAAGGGGTGGGGTTCACCTTGTGATGTCATGACAGTATTTAAACACTGACATTGCTGCACAGCTGACAGATGGCGGGAGACAGTGTCGCGAATGGAGCAGGTTTTTTTTTTTCTTTTTTTGGGTAGCAGTGGCAGCTGACATCGTGATTGATATTGGATCTACTTTGGGGGACTTTTTTTTTTTTTTATTTTTAATAAAGGACTGTCTCCTGTCTTTTTTACATTACACTTTTTTGGTGAATGGGTAGTGGTACTATGTACTGCATACTCATTCATATGGGGGAGCCAGGATCTGGGGGCCCCCTTGTTCAAAGCCCCCACCCACAGACCCCCACAACCACATCCCAGGGTTGTGGGGAAGTGGCCCTTGTCCCCATAAACATGGGGACAACATGCTTTGGGGTGGAGCCACCCTTTCCCCAAACCTCCCCCCAATTTGAGGGCATGTAGCCTGGTATGGTTCAGGAGGGGGGTGCCCCTCGAAATCCTTACCAGAGCTGAAGGGCTTGGTATGGATGGGAGGGGGGACCCCATGTCATTTTTTAAAAACATTTTTAATTGTTTGGAAATGCCGACAATTTGTTTTACATTCTGCTATCAGTGGGAAATCCCACTGACAACTGAAACAATAACGGATGTTTCACTACTAAAATACCGCATGACTTAATAATATTACTCCTGCGGTATTTTAGTAACTGAGCAGTTTCTTACCACATACTCAGATACAGTAAGATACAGCACAGTAAATTGTTCGTGTTCGAAAGTTCGCAGTCGAACATTCTGTAGGTTTGAATGTGAACCGAACAGGGGGGTGTTTGGCCCATCACCACTTGGTAACACAAATTGCTAATCAGCCAATCATAAGCCAACAATTCATTGCATTTAGGCATATCGATGTGGTGAAAATGATTTGCTGAAGTTCAAACCGAGCATCAGAATGGGGAAGAAAGGGGATTTAAGTTTGAACATGGCATGGTTGTTGGTGCCAGATGGGCTGGTCTGAGTATTTAAAAAACTTCTGATCAACTGAAATTTTCACACACCACCATCTCTAGGGTTTACAGAGAATGGTCTGAAAGAGAAAAAATATCTAGTGAGCAGCAGTTGTGTGGACGAAAATGCCTTGTTGATGTCAGAGGAGAATGGGCAGACTGCTGTGACATTCAGATGGTAGGGTCAGAATTTGGTGTAAATAACATCGTGCCTGCAGAAATGGTTCAGGCTGATGGTGTAATGGTGTAGGGGATATTTCCTTGGCATTAGCAAGGTGTATCTAATAAAGTGGCCATGAGTGTATATGTACCCTTTCGCAGTGGCATATGAATACAAGATTACAATGACCATTATGACAAAAGCTCAGCTTGCTAAAGGAGTGAATGTCATCTTATGAACAGATCCCTTTCAGGCAGTTGGCTTTCCTGGTCCTGATACATCCTAGTAGCCTCAGCATGGGTTCCAGTTACATGCTTAATACTGATTTTCATTGTGTAAGCAAGGAGCTGTAGATAATGCTATGATTGTACAGTTATGCCTACCTTAAACCAGAGTTACACAGTTAGCAAGGTTGCATAAAGACACTGGTCCTTCAGTTCAACCTGAGTATGTGTGTGTTTATGGCACTACCAATTTCAATATCCCTGTTCATTGTGTTAGCAAAGAATCTCATCTAATAGCTTTTTGAATTTGTCTTTACGCCCCGCTGTCACCACCGACTGTGGATAGGGGTTTCCACATGCTTACAATTTTAACAGTAAAGGACCCCTTACAGGGTTTAAGATTGATCTTCTTCTTGTCCAAATTTATTGTGTGGTTGCGTGTCTTCTTTAAAGACCTAAGATTAAATAGTATTCTCCCAATGATACAGTCACCATTTGAAGATTTGTATATTGCAATCATATACCCTCTTAAACATCTTTTCTCCGGGAGAATATGTTTAATGGTTGTAGTCATTCCTCCATAAACAACACAAATATGCAGCGCTAGAAATAAAGTGACTATGTGCATAAAGCGCAAAGATTGAATTGCGCAAAATAAGTGAAATCCAAAATTGTCAACAGAGTGACAAGTGCAAATGTGAATGGATGAACAAACCTCAATAAATAAAGTGACAAAGATGAACGTGAGCAACTGATAACCATATGAGATTATAAACAAATCAATAATGACATATAATAAAGTGCTTCAACAATAGTCCAGTGAGCTTGTGAATGGATGAGACCAAATTTGGGTCAATGTAGAACTTCAGCACTTAAAGTGACATCAGGGTTCGGTGCAGGTGACTTCTCGTGGCAAAGAAAATGAAGTGTGCTTGCACTTACTAGAAGTGCAAGTTGTATGCGCATATCATAAATATATCCAGAAGGGGACCCTGGTGGTCATCATGGATCTGGTCACAATTTGAAAAATAGTGAAGAATAGTAAAAAAATTGTGGAATAAAAACCGGTCTCTAAATTAATAGGTGACCTGCCGTATACTTATATATATATATATATATATATATATATATATACTGTATATATATATTATATGTTGAACGTGTATTTTTTATGTTGAGTATAAATTTATAAGACTAAATGATTACATAATATATCTCTGATATCATCAATCTCAGACACTATAACTATTCATGAGACTTAAAAGGAATAGAATAGGTATGAATGAATACAATAGACCTTAAATTAACCTTCTAGTGTCTATGAAACAATTAATATCTATTTCCACGTTATGTCCTAGTGGGATCAAAAATCTTAATTCATAAATCCATTTGGTTTCTAATTTAGAAACCTCTCTCTTTTTGTGATTACCCCTCCAGTTATATTAAAACAGACATGAATGTTTAGTTTTACAGTAAACCTGTCTTGAGGAAAAATTACAGGCTTCAATATCTGACTCAATTCTAGTTGCCCCGCATGTAGTGCACCTGGCAGTGCTGTAATTCCGTGCCCAAGAGATCAATCAACAGATTCAGGCCTATCACACATCATCCTGTACCTGTGTTTACATTTACACACCTACAGGAAATGATGCAATCTTCTCTCCCTGGGCACATTCCCAGAAAGCACGTGATTAAAAACAGCACACATTTAGAGTAAAAGCACAGCTAGGTCACATTTAACTCCCTGATCGCCCCACCAGTTAACCCCTTCACTGCCCTGTCACCAGTGTCATTAGTGCAGTGTACAGATTTTTTTACTGATCACTGTATTAGTGTCACCAGCGACTTCAGATAGCGTTAACATCCGTTAGCGCCCCCCTCAGATAGCATCAGATTGCCCACCACTACACCAGTAATCACATTTAACCCCTTGATTGCCAGGAACACGCTCACATACACAATAAACCTCCATTGCTAGTATAGTATCTGAATGGATCAATATCTTTGATCAAATCAGCACTATACCAGCGTTCACAATAGTATAGTGTCCCCAAAAATGCAGCTTTAGCAGGATCAGCCCCAGCACCTGCCAGCCCCTATGCTTAATACCCCTTCTCCTCCAGGATGTGCAGTGTCAGTAGATCACTGTCACTTGATACATTGCACACAAAACCGCAGTGTTTGCAGAATCAGGCCTGATCTCTGTTAGCCCTTGTAGGTATATTATCTGTAGTTGTTCAAACAGTCCCTGACAGCCAGGTGCTCTTTCTCCCATGAGTTGCACTAGGTACCTATAAATTTAGTGGCCAAAATGTCCAACGAAAGGGACTCACCATTTGAGCACTCGGGCACTGCCCGAGGGTCCAGGGTCAGTAGGGGACCCCATGAAATGCTCCTTTTTTATAGGCTTTTTTGAGTGTGGGCAAGGACACAGGGGCCCCATGATCCCCTATTTCTCGGGGGCCCCATGAGTTGTCAGTCCGCCCATGGGCATGTCCCATAAGTGCAGTACAAGCTGGTGCAGTGGCGAGCACAAATTGTGTCCCACAACCACCAAGAATTCGAACACAGAGCCCATAATGTTCTTCCGGATGTGCTTACAGATCCTGATTGGCAGCCCACAAATTCTGCAGCACCCACACTTCCCCCGTTCACTGCCCAACCTTGAATTCAGGTGGAAACAGCTAATTTAACTACCATATAACAACTATAACCTTAACATGGGAGGGGTTGACTTCAACGACCAGATGATGAAGCCGTACTTAGTATCCCAAAAATCCAGACGTTGGTACAAAAAAGTGTTTGTTTATTATTAGCCCCCAACCCAGATGCAGTTATCCGGCTGCATAAGAGGCATTTTCCCAATGCCATTCCTGGTACCCCAACCCAAAGGACACCCCAAAAAAGATGTGTCTGTAGCAGCCGCAGAATTAGGCATGACACTAGCTTTTTTTGTTCCTCCTATCCTGGCCAACCTGGTCTCTGCCTCAAAGACTGCTTCCATCGCTACCATACACTAGTGGACTATTAGTATAGGGTACAGCATGGCATAGTCTAGGGCACATATATACACGGGGTCTCGAAAGATTTTAGGTAGTCAGGAAACTGTCTATCACATTTTGGGAGACCCTACCATCTAGTTAAAAGTTAAAAAAGTAAAAAAAAAAAAAAAAAAAAAACTTAAAAAAACAAAAATAGTTGTTTTATTGTTGTTGAATTACTGTTTTACTGTTACTGTTTTTTTAGTCACTGTTTTATTGTTGACCTTTGTTGTTTTCTTTGCAGGAATGCCATTGCTCTCAGAATATACATAAGTAAGTGTGTGCAGCACTGTTGGATGAGATTTTTATTCCACAGTTAAAAAAAGAGCTTAAATAAATGCTTAAGCATGGAGGCCTGGGGTGGCCAGTGGGTGGATGGCCCCTATACTTCAGCATATAGATTTTATAATATTTTTTGGCACATATTTCAATAAAAAAAAGTTGTTTTATTGAGTTGCTGTTTTATTGTTAACCATTGCTGTTGTCTTTGCATGAATGCCATTCAGCTGCAGCACCAACCTGTTTATTCTGACAGCAACAAGGTCTTGCTCTCAGAATATACATAAATAAGTATGTGCAGCGCTGTTGGATGAGATTTTTCATCCACAGTTTAAAAAGAGCATATATGCCGAAGCAAAGGGGCCTGGGGTTGCCAGTCTGTGGATGGCCCCTATGCTTTGGCATATATTGTAAAAAAAATATTTTGGAAGAGATTTCTTCATCCACATTAATCAATGTGAATAGAGAAATCTGGTAGGTTCTTTTTTTGTCATTCAGCCCATAGGCTGAACGACAAAAAAAAGAACATTTCACATGTGTCCACCATTAGAAGAGGGTGGATGCAGGGCTGTATATTCTAATGGTGGGCATACCACACACTTTTTCTGGCAGAGATTTCTTCTCTTTTTTTCATTCAGCCCACGGGCTGCATAAAAAAAAAAGAACATATCATATATACCCAACAAGGACCAACAACGTACTGGTACATAACTGGACTTTGAGTGGTTATACCAAGATGATGCCCAAGATGACGGCTTTCTTGGGCAGTCCCATGCCATCGGGGAACCTGAAAATGCATTCAGTGTTTTTGCCAGCTGACCATAGAGCTGTTTAGAGATAGGGATGGCGCCAATCATCTCTATAGTCTACAAAATTGGGAGCTACAAGCATTTTATCACATCAGTTTTGCAGGATATAAACAGTGCCATTATTCAACTAGGAAAGCATCTGATCACAATGATCTTGGTGAGATCAGATGATGTAGGAACAAAGAAGATATCTTGAGTCTAAAAGACCCCAGATTTCTCAAAAAAGAATACCTGTCAATGCCTATTGCAGTCATAGGGGATATTTACATTCCCTGTGATAGCAATAAAAGTGATTAAAAAAATGAAAAGGGACAGTGTAAAAATAATTTAAAAACAAAATCATCAAAATTACTAAAAAAATGCATCCTTGCCTCGCCCCATGTGCAACTGGGTGTGCAAGCATTGACCCCATGACGGTATGTAAACAGCAGTTGCACCATGCATGTGAGGTATCGTCCTGAACGTCAGATCGAGGGCAGTAACTAGACCTCCTGTGTAAATCTACCATGGTAGCCTGCAAAGACTTTTAAAGTGTATGGATATTAAAAATATATGCAGTTTGTTGCCATTGCACGGGGCATGTGCAGTTTTAAAGCACATCATGTTTGGTATCTATTTACTCAACATACCATCATATCTTACAAAACAATTGGCCAATATATTGTGTTTTTGTGCATTAAAAGTAAAACAATTTGCATTTGAAAAATTGCTGTGCGAGTATTATGTGACATAAAAAATGTCAGCACCCCCTATTTTATTCACTACGGTGTCTATAATGTAATAATATAATGTTTGGGGTTCAAAGTAATTTCCTAGCAAAAAATACAGATTTTTTTCATGTGAACAAAAAGTGTCAGAACAGGCTTGGTCTTCAGCTGGTTAGAAGAGTGAGTGAGGTGTGGCATAAACGTCTAATGCTGGGCATAAAATCCCCCCCCAAATGACCCTTTTTGGAAAGTAGACACCCCAAATTGTTTGCTGAGAGGCATGTTGATTCAATAGAAGAATTTATTTTTTTGCCACAAGTTTTTGGAAAATGACCAAAAAAGTTTTTTTACACAAAATTGTTACGTAAATGATTTATTGCTCACACATGCCATGGGTATATGTGGAATTACTACCCATAATACCTTCTGCTACTTCACCCGAGTGTGTGTGAGCAATATATTATTTAAGTGACAACTTTGTGTAAAAAAAATAAAATGTTTTTGTCATTTTCCAAAAAAAAAAATCTTCCATGGACCCGACATGCCTCTCAGCAGATTAGGGCTTAGGGTGTCTACTTTCCTAAAAGGGGTCATTCGGGGGTGTTTGTATTGCCCTGGCATTTTTGCACCTCAAGAAAATGTGATAGGCAGTCAGAACGTACAAGATGTATAAATTCCAGTATCTATACTATAGTTTTATTTACCAAAAGCATGTAGCAAAATACATTTTGGCGTAAATTTATCATGAAATTTGAGTTTTTTGGATATTTTTTATGACAGAAATGATAAAATATTTTTTTTTTCAAAACGTTAAAACGTTTAGACTTTTTTTGCAAAAAAAATAAAAAACCCAAGAGGTGATCAAATACCACCAAAAGAAACCTCTATTTATATGTAAAAAAGTAAATAAATTTACAGTATTGCATGACCACGTAATTCTCAGTTAAACTAGCACAGCACTGTATAGCAAACAAATTGATTAAATTCCATTATCTATACCATAGTTTGTAGATGCTATAACTTTCAAACAAAGTAATTAATAAACACTTATTGGGATTTTTTTTTACCAAAGATATGTAGCAGAATACATTTTGGCCTAAATTTATGACTAACTTTGAGTTCACTATATATTTTTTTTTTTGAAAAATAAAAATACCACCAAAAGAAAGCTCTGTTTGTGTGGAAAAAAGGACATACATTTTGTTTGAGAATAGTGTTGCATGACAATGCAATTACCAGTTGAAATAGCGCAGTGCTGTAACGCAAAAAATGGCCTGGTCAAGAAGGGGGGTAAATCCTCTGGAGGGCAAGTGGTTAAGAGACTAATTTTCCACTACTGAATACCTTGATTGCACATGAGTATAAATGCTCTTGGGTTTTAAGAGCTTTTAATCTATTTATAACATTTTGTATGAAACAGTTCTAGGAGGTGTGATATAGCTTCCATTTCATATTCTGTAAATCATATGTCGTGCTGTAACTGAACCATGCAGCTTAAAGGTATAAAATGAGTTGCTATTCCTGTGGGAGATCTGCTACTGCACAGAATAGTATAATTCAGCAAAGTAAGATTTTAACCCCGGAGTGCTCAAATGAAATAACATATTTTGGGCACAGAGTTACAAACAAAGCCAAATGGCCTTGTAAAATCGGAACAGGGTCTCTCTTGCAGCATTCAATGGACTCTATTTAGTTATTTGTTGCCAATTTTTAATAAAACAGGCTATATTTTCTTTTTCTTCAGTAAGGCTGATAAGCTTATTTGAGGCTCAAACAGCACATACATGAGAAATGAATGCTTTAATCTGCACAGAATGTAATGTGAGTACACAGCTGCTGACTACGTGGGGGTAGAACTTTATGTTTGGACTGTTAAATCACGGACAGTTGCAGCCTCTTTATTTTTGCACTAAAGATTTCTACAAGTGTATTTAATTTACATACTGCCAGTATATTTATTTTTGCTTTAACCACATGAATGCCCAACCCTTATTCTCCCTAAGCCCCCTAGTCCAAGAGTACGTATTTCATTTGTGGTGATGTCTCCGTTCTGCACATTAGAGCTCTTAGTATCTGTAGTCTACCCTAACATGTTATACGTCTTTTTTTTTTCTTTTATCATATTTTTATTGAATAAAAATGAAGTACCAGAAAACAGATAACAAACGTCTAAAGGTTGAACTGACACTGGCAATGACTCGCTAAAGACCAGCTACTAATCCATTGAAAGAAACCTTATGTTAACAAAAAATGAAAGTTCACCTGAAGATAAAGTCCCAACCAATGATGTGCTCTGTTGAGAGAATAAAGCAGATAACTAGAGATGAGCGAAGAAATGAAAAATTCGATTCGACTGATTCGGCGAATTCGTGGACAATATTCGATTCGAGTCGAATAAATTCGCTGTGAATTTAACTTAAAAAAGGGTGTTTCTAGGCTTCAGAGAGACTTAATATTAGTGCAGAACACTGTACCTTTAATTTAAATGCCCTTGGAGTCTGCTGGGGAAGAGAAATAATACTGTCTGTCAGTATGACATGCAGATGAGTGCCGTCGATCTTAGAATCACTGCACACTTCACTCCTTTGGCCAGTCACGGGGCCAAAACCAGTGTTTGGAGCCACAGTGTGGCGGTGGAGGCAGCAGCAATGGGAGGCCATACAGCAACCTATGACAAAATGGAAACCAGCAGGAGCGTGAGGAGACCTGAAAGTGGCACATGGCAGAGTGGGAGCAATGGGAGGCGGTACAGGGACCCAGGTCACACTATGGGCCCAGCAGCAGCGTGACCAGGCGGTACGGGGGCCCATGGCCGATATGGGGCTTGGTGGCACCTATGGAAGGCCTGTAATCTGCCAGCAACCTATGACAAAATGGACAACCGCAGGAGTGTGAGGAGATTTCAAAGTGGCACATGGCAGAGTGGAAGCAATGGAAGGCCGTACAGGGACCCAGGTCACACTGTGGGACCAGCATCAGCGTGAACAGGCGGTACGGGGGCCCATGGCCGATTTGACCTCATTCATCCCATAGTCCTGCCGACTCACGAATAGCGTGGCCTCCTCAAAGGGCCTGAGCAAGCGCAGGTGTCACACATGAGCTGCCAATGGCTGACATCTAAGTTACACAGGGAGTACCTTTATCCGCTTTTAACATCAGGAAATCTGTGATGGCCTTTAGCTGTTCGTAAAGGCGGTCTAACATATGTAGGGTTGAATTCCACCTTGTTGCAACGTCACAGCATGAGGAGTCGGTACGGGGGCCCATGGCAGATTACATGTCTGGCAGCAGCTATGTGAGGCCCGTAATCTGCCTGCACCCTATGTCAAAAAATTTAACACACCAGCAGTGTGAAGAGACCTGAAAGTGGCACATGGCAGCAGAGTGTGGCGATGGAGACAGCAGCAATGGGAGGCCGTACAGGGACCCATGAGAGACTCTGGACTTGGCAGCAGCATGAGGAGGCGGTATATAGGGGCCCATGGCAGATTAGGGGCCTGGCAGCAGCTATGTGAGGCCCGTAATCTGCCTGCACCCTATGTCAAAAAATTTAACACACCAGCAGTGTGAAGAGACCTGAAAGTGGCACATGGCAGCAGAGTGTGGCGATGGAGACAGCAGCAATGGGAGGCCATACAGGGACCCATGACAGACTCTGGACTTGGCAGCAGCATGAGGAGGCGGTATATAGGGGCCCATGGCAGATTAGGGGCCTGGCAGCAGCTATGTGAGGCCCGTAATCTGCCTGCACCCTATGTCAAAAAATGTAACACACCAGCAGTGTGTGAGGAGACCTGAAAGTGGCACATGGCAGAGTGTGGCGATGGAGACAGCAGCAATGGGAGGCCGTACAGGGACCCATGAGAGACTCTGGACCTGGCAGCAGCATGAGGAGGCGGTATATAGGGGCCTATGGCAGATTAGGGGCCTGGCAGCAGCTATAGGAGGCCCATAATCTGCCAGCACCCTATGTCAAAAAATTCTACACACCAGCAGTGTGAGGAGACCTGA
Organism: Staurois parvus; assembly: GCF_062004578.1. Lineage (NCBI taxonomy): Eukaryota > Metazoa > Chordata > Amphibia > Anura > Ranidae > Staurois > Staurois parvus. The sequence goes on along the minus strand of NW_028317855.1, from coordinate 8,564,200 downwards.
AAGTGGCACATGGCAGCAGAGTGTGGCGATGGAGACAGCAGCAATGGGAGGCCGTACAGGGACCCATGACAGACTCTAGACTTGGCAGCAGCATGAGGAGGCGGTATATAGGGGCCCATGGCAGATTAGGGGCCTGGCAGCAGCTATGTGAGGCCCGTAATCTGCCTGCACCCTATGTCAAAAAATTTAACACACCAGCAGTGTGAAGAGACCTGAAAGTGGCACATGGCAGCAGAGTGTGGCGATGGAGACAGCAGCAATGGGAGGCCATACAGGGACCCATGACAGACTCTGGACTTGGCAGCAGCATGAGGAGGCGGTATATAGGGGCCCATGGCAGATTAGGGGCCTGGCAGCAGCTATGTGAGGCCCGTAATCTGCCTGCACCCTATGTCAAAAAATTTAACACACCAGCAGTGTGAAGAGACCTGAAAGTGGCACATGGCAGCAGAGTGTGGCGATGGAGACAGCAGCAATGGGAGGCCATACAGGGACCCATGACAGACTCTGGACTTGGCAGCAGCATGAGGAGGCGGTATATAGGGGCCCATGGCAGATTAGGGGCCTGGCAGCAGCTATGTGAGGCCCGTAATCTGCCTGCACCCTATGTCAAAAAATGTAACACACCAGCAGTGTGTGAGGAGACCTGAAAGTGGCACATGGCAGAGTGTGGCGATGGAGACAGCAGCAATGGGAGGCCGTACAGGGACCCATGAGAGACTCTGGACCTGGCAGCAGCATGAGGAAGCGGTATATAGGGGCCTATGGCAGATTAGGGGCCTGGCAGCAGCTATAGGAGGCCCATAATCTGCCAGCACCCTATGTCAAAAAATTCTACACACCAGCAGTGTGTGAGGAGACCTGAAAGTGGCACATGGCAGAGTGTGGCGATGGAGACAGCAGCAATGGGAGGCCGTACAGGGACCCATGAGAGACTCTGGACCTGGCAGCAGCATGAGGAGGCGGTATATAGGGGCCTATGGCAGATTAGGGGCCTGGCAGCAGCTATAGGAGGCCCATAATCTGCCAGCACCCTATGTCAAAAAATTCTACACACCAGCAGTGTGAGGAGACCTGAAAGTGGCACATGGCAGCAGAGTGTGGCGATGGAGACAGCAGCAATGGGAGGCCGTACAGGGACCCATGACAGACTCTAGACTTGGCAGCAGCATGAGGAGGCGGTATATAGGGGCCCATGGCAGATTAGGGGCCTGGCAGCAGCTATGTGAGGCCCGTAATCTGCCTGCACCCTATGTCAAAAAATTCTACACACCAGCAGTGTGAGGAGACCTGAAAGTGGCACATGGCAGCAGAGTGTGGCGATGGAGACAGCAGCAATGGGAGGCCGTACAGGGACCCATGACAGACTCTAGACTTGGCAGCAGCATGAGGAGGCGGTATATAGGGGCCCATGGCAGATTAGGGGCCTGGCAGCAGCTATGTGAGGCCCGTAATCTGCCTGCACCCTATGTCAAAAAATTTAACACACCAGCAGTGTGAAGAGACCTGAAAGTGGCACATGGCAGCAGAGTGTGGCGATGGAGACAGCAGCAATGGGAGGCCATACAGGGACCCATGACAGACTCTGGACTTGGCAGCAGCATGAGGAGGCGGTATATAGGGGCCCATGGCAGATTAGGGGCCTGGCAGCAGCTATGTGAGGCCCGTAATCTGCCTGCACCCTATGTCAAAAAATGTAACACACCAGCAGTGTGTGAGGAGACCTGAAAGTGGCACATGGCAGAGTGTGGCGATGGAGACAGCAGCAATGGGAGGCCGTACAGGGACCCATGAGAGACTCTGGACCTGGCAGCAGCATGAGGAAGCGGTATATAGGGGCCTATGGCAGATTAGGGGCCTGGCAGCAGCTATAGGAGGCCCATAATCTGCCAGCACCCTATGTCAAAAAATTCTACACACCAGCAGTGTGTGAGGAGACCTGAAAGTGGCACATGGCAGAGTGTGGCGATGGAGACAGCAGCAATGGGAGGCCGTACAGGGACCCATGAGAGACTCTGGACCTGGCAGCAGCATGAGGAGGCGGTATATAGGGGCCTATGGCAGATTAGGGGCCTGGCAGCAGCTATAGGAGGCCCATAATCTGCCAGCACCCTATGTCAAAAAATTCTACACACCAGCAGTGTGAGGAGACCTGAAAGTGGCACATGGCAGCAGAGTGTGGCGATGGAGACAGCAGCAATGGGAGGCCGTACAGGGACCCATGACAGACTCTAGACTTGGCAGCAGCATGAGGAGGCGGTATATAGGGGCCCATGGCAGATTAGGGGCCTGGCAGCAGCTATGTGAGGCCCGTAATCTGCCTGCACCCTATGTCAAAAAATTCTACACACCAGCAGTGTGAGGAGACCTGAAAGTGGCACATGGCAGCAGAGTGTGGCGATGGAGACAGCAGCAATGGGAGGCCGTACAGGGACCCATGACAGACTCTAGACTTGGCAGCAGCATGAGGAGGCGGTATATAGGGGCCCATGGCAGATTAGGGGCCTGGCAGCAGCTATGTGAGGCCCGTAATCTGCCTGCACCCTATGTCAAAAAATTTAACACACCAGCAGTGTGAAGAGACCTGAAAGTGGCACATGGCAGCAGAGTGTGGCGATGGAGACAGCAGCAATGGGAGGCCATACAGGGACCCATGAGAGACTCTGGACTTGGCAGCAGCATGAGGAGGCGGTATATAGGGGCCCATGGCAGATTAGGGGCCTGGCAGCAGCTATGTGAGGCCCGTAATCTGCCTGCACCCTATGTCAAAAAATTTAACACACCAGCAGTGTGAAGAGACCTGAAAGTGGCACATGGCAGCAGAGTGTGGCGATGGAGACAGCAGCAATGGGAGGCCATACAGGGACCCATGACAGACTCTGGACTTGGCAGCAGCATGAGGAGGCGGTATATAGGGGCCCATGGCAGATTAGGGGCCTGGCAGCAGCTATGTGAGGCCCGTAATCTGCCTGCACCCTATGTCAAAAAATGTAACACACCAGCAGTGTGTGAGGAGACCTGAAAGTGGCACATGGCAGAGTGTGGCGATGGAGACAGCAGCAATGGGAGGCCGTACAGGGACCCATGAGAGACTCTGGACCTGGCAGCAGCATGAGGAAGCGGTATATAGGGGCCTATGGCAGATTAGGGGCCTGGCAGCAGCTATAGGAGGCCCATAATCTGCCAGCACCCTATGTCAAAAAATTCTACACACCAGCAGTGTGTGAGGAGACCTGAAAGTGGCACATGGCAGAGTGTGGCGATGGAGACAGCAGCAATGGGAGGCCGTACAGGGACCCATGAGAGACTCTGGACCTGGCAGCAGCATGAGGAGGCGGTATATAGGGGCCTATGGCAGATTAGGGGCCTGGCAGCAGCTATAGGAGGCCCATAATCTGCCAGCACCCTATGTCAAAAAATTCTACACACCAGCAGTGTGAGGAGACCTGAAAGTGGCACATGGCAGCAGAGTGTGGCGATGGAGACAGCAGCAATGGGAGGCCGTACAGGGACCCATGACAGACTCTAGACTTGGCAGCAGCATGAGGAGGCGGTATATAGGGGCCCATGGCAGATTAGGGGCCTGGCAGCAGCTATGTGAGGCCCGTAATCTGCCTGCACCCTATGTCAAAAAATTCTACACACCAGCAGTGTGAGGAGACCTGAAAGTGGCACATGGCAGCAGAGTGTGGCGATGGAGACAGCAGCAATGGGAGGCCGTACAGGGACCCATGACAGACTCTAGACTTGGCAGCAGCATGAGGAGGCGGTATATAGGGGCCCATGGCAGATTAGGGGCCTGGCAGCAGCTATGTGAGGCCCGTAATCTGCCTGCACCCTATGTCAAAAAATTTAACACACCAGCAGTGTGAAGAGACCTGAAAGTGGCACATGGCAGCAGAGTGTGGCGATGGAGACAGCAGCAATGGGAGGCCATACAGGGACCCATGAGAGACTCTGGACTTGGCAGCAGCATGAGGAGGCGGTATATAGGGGCCCATGGCAGATTAGGGGCCTGGCAGCAGCTATGTGAGGCCCGTAATCTGCCTGCACCCTATGTCAAAAAATTTAACACACCAGCAGTGTGAAGAGACCTGAAAGTGGCACATGGCAGCAGAGTGTGGCGATGGAGACAGCAGCAATGGGAGGCCATACAGGGACCCATGACAGACTCTGGACTTGGCAGCAGCATGAGGAGGCGGTATATAGGGGCCCATGGCAGATTAGGGGCCTGGCAGCAGCTATGTGAGGCCCGTAATCTGCCTGCACCCTATGTCAAAAAATTTAACACACCAGCAGTGTGAAGAGACCTGAAAGTGGCACATGGCAGCAGAGTGTGGCGATGGAGACAGCAGCAATGGGAGGCCGTACAGGGACCCATGAGAGACTCTGGACTTGGCAGCAGCATGAGGAGGCGGTATATAGGGGCCCATGGCAGATTAGGGGCCTGGCAGCAGCTATGTGAGGCCCGTAATCTGCCTGCACCCTATGTCAAAAAATTTAACACACCAGCAGTGTGAAGAGACCTGAAAGTGGCACATGGCAGCAGAGTGTGGCGATGGAGACAGCAGCAATGGGAGGCCATACAGGGACCCATGACAGACTCTGGACTTGGCAGCAGCATGAGGAGGCGGTATATAGGGGCCCATGGCAGATTAGGGGCCTGGCAGCAGCTATGTGAGGCCCGTAATCTGCCTGCACCCTATGTCAAAAAATTTAACACACCAGCAGTGTGAAGAGACCTGAAAGTGGCACATGGCAGCAGAGTGTGGCGATGGAGACAGCAGCAATGGGAGGCCATACAGGGACCCATGACAGACTCTGGACTTGGCAGCAGCATGAGGAGGCGGTATATAGGGGCCCATGGCAGATTAGGGGCCTGGCAGCAGCTATGTGAGGCCCGTAATCTGCCTGCACCCTATGTCAAAAAATTTAACACACCAGCAGTGTGAAGAGACCTGAAAGTGGCACATGGCAGCAGAGTGTGGCGATGGAGACAGCAGCAATGGGAGGCCGTACAGGGACCCATGAGAGACTCTGGACTTGGCAGCAGCATGAGGAGGCGGTATATAGGGGCCCATGGCAGATTAGGGGCCTGGCAGCAGCTATGTGAGGCCCGTAATCTGCCTGCACCCTATGTCAAAAAATTTAACACACCAGCAGTGTGAAGAGACCTGAAAGTGGCACATGGCAGCAGAGTGTGGCGATGGAGACAGCAGCAATGGGAGGCCATACAGGGACCCATGACAGACTCTGGACTTGGCAGCAGCATGAGGAGGCGGTATATAGGGGCCCATGGCAGATTAGGGGCCTGGCAGCAGCTATGTGAGGCCCATAATCTGCCAGCACCCTATGTCAAAAAATTCTACACACCAGCAGTGTGTGAGGAGACCTGAAAGTGGCACATGGCAGAGTGTGGCGATGGAGACAGCAGCAATGGGAGGCCGTACAGGGACCCATGAGAGACTCTGGACCTGGCAGCAGCATGAGGAGGCGGTATATAGGGGCCTATGGCAGATTAGGGGCCTGGCAGCAGCTATAGGAGGCCCATAATCTGCCAGCACCCTATGTCAAAAAATTCTACACACCAGCAGTGTGAGGAGACCTGAAAGTGGCACATGGCAGCAGAGTGTGGCGATGGAGACAGCAGCAATGGGAGGCCGTACAGGGACCCATGACAGACTCTAGACTTGGCAGCAGCATGAGGAGGCGGTATATAGGGGCCCATGGCAGATTAGGGGCCTGGCAGCAGCTATGTGAGGCCCGTAATCTGCCTGCACCCTATGTCAAAAAATTTAACACACCAGCAGTGTGAAGAGACCTGAAAGTGGCACATGGCAGCAGAGTGTGGCGATGGAGACAGCAGCAATGGGAGGCCATACAGGGACCCATGACAGACTCTGGACTTGGCAGCAGCATGAGGAGGCGGTATATAGGGGCCTATGGCAGATTAGGGGCCTGGCAGCAGCTATAGGAGGCCCGTAATCTGCCAGCACCCTATGTCAAAAAATTAAACACACCAGCAGTGTGAGGAGACCTGAAAGTGGCACATGTTTGAGGCATGATTCATGGCGGATTTAGTCAGTTGTGTCAGGAACTGGTGGTTTGAAATCCAGACTAATCCACGCCTGATTCATTTTCACAAACGTGAGTCTCTCCACACTTTGGGTGGACAGTCGTGTCCTCCGCGGAGTTACAATACCTCCTGCCGCACTAAACACGCGCTCCGATGCCACGCTACTGGCCGGGCATGACAGCCTTTCAAGGGCAAATTCAGCTAGTTGGGGCCAAAGGTCAAGTTTCGTTGCCCAGTAGTCAAGGGGATTGTCTACCTCGGTTGGCAGGGTGCTGTCCAAGTAGGCCCAAGCCTGTTGTTTGAGCTCCTGCTCCAGGTCCACCTGATGCTGCTGCTGCTGCTGCGGCTGGTTAGTAGTTTCCTCACTGCGCTGGTGAAGAAAGCTACTCATCATCGACTGCAGACTGAGGCAGCCGCTGCTGGTGGAGCTGCCACTGCTCCTACCACCCCACCCCTCCCCTGCTGCCATGCCAGCGGAACGCGAGCGCACAGGGCCCACAGTGTCTGAGGATGGACGTTGGCGCACAAAGGCAGAGACCAACTGACTACATAGGTGGTTTTTATAGTACGTAATTTTGGCCTCCCTCTCAGCAGGTGTGAAAAAGGCCACCATTTTGGACCGGTAGCGAGGGTCCAACAAGGTGGACAGCCAAAAGTCATCCCTCTGTCTGATGGTTATTATTCGGCTGTCGCTACGCAAGCAACCGAGCATGCTATGGGCCATTTGTGCCAAGGAATGCGAGGGACTCCCTGCCTCCATCTCCACAGCATACTGCCACGGTGCGTCTGGGTCCTCTGTCTCCTCCTCCTCCTCTACCAGATGCTCCTGCTCCTCCACTCCTGTCCGCTGAGTGGAAAAACCACCCATTTCACTCAATAATTCCTGAGCACAAATGTCCTCCTCTACCTCCTCCTCTTCTTCCTGTCCTGCCCCCACAGGGGTCATGTGGCGTTGAGATCTGTGCGCCACGTCTACCGCACCCTGACCAGCCATTGTTAACAGCATTTGTTCCAGGACGTGCAACAGAGGAATGACGTCGTTCATCCCATAGTCCTGCCGACTCACGAATAGCGTGGCCTCCTCAAAGGGCCTGAGCAAGCGGCAGGTGTCACGCATGAGCTGCCAATGGCTGACATCTAAGTTACACAGGGGAGTACCTTTATCCGCTTGTAACATCAGGAAATCGGTGATGGCCTTTCGCTGCTCGTAAAGGCGGTCTAACATGTGTAGGGTTGAATTCCACCTTGTTGCAACGTCGCAGATCAGGCGATGCTGTGGAATTCCGTTCTGCCGCTGCAGCTCAATGAGGGTGTTCTTTGCGGTGTAGGAATGGCTGAAATGCATGCACAGTTTACGTGACATTTTAAGGATGTCTTGCAGTGGGATGGTGGATTTTAGGAACCGCTTGACAACCAGATTGAACACGTGAGCCATGCATGGCGCATGGCACAACCTTCCTTGACGCAGAGCAGACACCATGTTCTTTCCGTTGTCAGTCAACATGGTTCCGATTTTTAGTTTGCGCGGAGACAGCCATCTGTCGATTTCTCTGTTCATTACACTCAGCAGTTCCTCCCCTGTGTGACTACGTTCGCCAAGGCATACCAGGTGCAGCACAGCGTGACACCGTTGCGCCCTGCACATGTGATATGCCGGTCGGGTAATGGGACTTGGCACGGGGGTGGCGGCTGAGGACACGGCGGAAAAAGAGGTGGTAGAGGCGGACATGCTTGCTGGACCAAGGACGTGCAAACGTGGAGGCAAAAGCGTCGTGACCTGTCCAAGTTGCTGGTGCGGCTGTGCCGGCACCACGTTCACCCAGTGGGCCGTAAATGACATGTACTGTCCCTGACCGTAGTTACAGCTCCACACGTCGGCGCTGCCGTGCACTTTGGCAGAGACCGACATGCTCAAAGACTGGCCCACCATCTCTTCTACATGTGAATGCAGGGCTGGCACTGCCTTTTGGGCAAAGAAATGACGGCTTGGCACTCTCCACCGCGGCGCGGCACAAGCCATCATTTCTCGGAAAGGTGCTGAGTCCACCAGTTGGAAAGGGAGGGACTGCAGCACCAGCAACTTGGACAGGAGGACGTTCAGCTTTTGCACCGTCGGGTGCGTGCTCGCAAACTGTTGTCTCTTGGATACGGATTCCAAGAAAGACTGTTGACGGAATCCGAGAAGAGGAGTAGCAGGAGAAGGAGCATCTGAACGAGCGGAAGATGCCAATGAGCGACAACTCCCCTCAGCAGAGGTGTTGGAGCCTTGACTGGCTGATAGAGGGCGATTGACGACGTCGGGTGACGGAGCAAGTAACGGAGCGGGTGATGGAGCGGGGGCTGGGGCAGGCAGAACCGCCGTATGTTTATCACGGTTTTCCCAGGCCACCGAATGGTGACGCTGCATATGCTGACGCAACGCTGTAGTCCCAACATGGGCCCCCTGGCCACGCTTGCATTTCTGGCCACATAGTCGACATACGGCTACGTTTACTTCCTCGGGCGGCTTGAGGAAAAATTGCCACACCACCGAGTAGGAAACTTTGCCCCCGCTACTCTTCACTGGCTGACTGCTACTTCCTCCGTGCGCAACGGCACCACTACTGGCCGTGGTGGTAGGCTGCAGTGGAGCTGGTGCTCTACTCCGTGGACGTTTGGCTCCACTGACACTGATGCGACCCTGCTGCTGTCTCCTGGGCAACCCACCGACTGTTTTGCTCGCTGCCAAGCTGCCACCCTCTTCTCCTGATGATGCGGAAGAAATTGCCTGATGACGACGAGGCTGCCAAGTGCGATCAACCTCCTCATCATCAAGTAGGGTCTCCGCCTCACTACTAGCCCCCTCGGCTGCGTCTGGGTCAGGAGACAGACCTGTCTCTAGACCGGCTACCGAGCCACTCTCCTCGCCAGTACTTGTTCGCTTGGCTGCTGAAAAGGCCGATGTCTCCCCCCGTTCCTGACCGCCCTCTGTTAGCTCTTCCTCACTGTACAGTGGGGCTGAGCCCACAGCATGCGATACTTCGCTTGGTGAGGGAACAGCAAAGGACAGGGGCAGGTAGAGGACACGTGATTTCAGTGGGCTTGGTCCCGGGCCATGCCAACTAACGGTTGTGTCTGACGTACCCACCGACCGTTGGCTGTAGGTGTCAGAGGTGACCTGGGAAGAGGAAGACGACCGAGCCAACCAATCAATGACGGCAGGGTTGTCGGTGGAGACACGACCGCTGGATGACACCGGGAGCACTGGCCTCTGGCTGCGAATACTGCTGCCTCGACCCCTTCCTCTGCTGCCACGTCTGCTCGCTCCTAAAACATTGCCTCCTCTGCCACTCCTCTGCATGTTGTCTGACATACTATTTAATTCAACGATTAGGTGTCCCTGAGTAACAATTCTCTGGCACTCAGTAACAATTCTGTCTGTCCCTGAGTATGAATTCTGTGGCCCTGAGTAACAATTATGTGTCTGTGCGAGTAACAATTCTGTGTCTGTGCGAGTAACAATTCTGTGTCTGTGCAAGTAACAATTTTGTGTCTGTGCGAGTAACAATTCTCTGGCACTCAGTAACAATTCTGTCTGTCCCTGAGTAACAATTCTCTGGCACTCAGTAACAATTCTGTCTGTCCCTGAGTATGAATTCTGTGGCCCTGAGTAACAATTCTGTGTCTGTGCGAGTAACAATTCTGTGTCTGTGCAAGTAACAATTTTGTGTCTGTGCGAGTAACAATTCTCTGGCACTCAGTAACAATTCTGTCTGTCCCTGAGTAACAATTCTCTGGCACTCAGTAACAATTCTGTCTGTCCCTGAGTATGAATTCTGTGGCCCTGAGTAACAATTCTGTGTCTGTGCGAGTAACAATTCTGTGTCTGTGCAAGTAACAATTTTGTGTCTGTGCGAGTAACAAATCTCTGGCACTCAGTAACAATTCTGTCTGTCCCTGAGTAACAATTCTCTGGCACTCAGTAACAATTCTGTCTGTCCCTGAGTAACAATTCTCTGGCACTCAGTAACAATTCTGTCTGTCCCTGAGTATGAATTCTGTGGCCCTGAGTAACAATTCTGTGTCTGTGCGAGTAACAATTCTGTGTCTGTGCAAGTAACAATTTTGTGTCTGTGCGAGTAACAATTCTCTGGCACTCAGTAACAATTCTGTCTGTCCCTGAGTAACAATTCTCTGGCACTCAGTAACAATTCTGTCTGTCCCTGAGTAACAATTCTCTGGCACTCAGTAACAATTCTGTCTATCCCTGAGTATGAATTCTGTGGCCCTGAGTAACAATTCTGTGTCTGTGCGAGTAACAATTCTGTGTCTGTGCAAGTAACAATTTTGTGTCTGTGCGAGTAACAATTCTCTGGCACTCAGTAACAATTCTGTCTGTCCCTGAGTAACAATTCTCTGGCACTCAGTAACAATTCTGTCTGTCCCTGAGTAACAATTCTCTGGCACTCAGTAACAATTCTGTCTGTCCCTGAGTAACAATTCTCTGGCACTCAGTAACAATTCTGTCTGTCCCTGAGTAACAATTCTCTGGCACTCAGTAACAATTCTGTCTGTCCCTGAGTATGAATTCTGTGGCCCTGAGTAACAATTCTGTGTCTGTGCGAGTAACAATTCTGTGTCTGTGCAAGTAACAATTTTGTGTCTGTGCGAGTAACAAATCTCTGGCACTCAGTAACAATTCTGTCTGTCCCTGAGTAACAATTCTCTGGCACTCAGTAACAATTCTGTCTGTCCCTGAGTAACAATTCTCTGGCACTCAGTAACAATTCTGTCTGTCCCTGAGTATGAATTCTGTGGCCCTGAGTAACAATTCTGTGTCTGTGCGAGTAACAATTCTGTGTCTGTGCAAGTAACAATTTTGTGTCTGTGCGAGTAACAATTCTCTGGCACTCAGTAACAATTCTGTCTGTCCCTGAGTAACAATTCTCTGGCACTCAGTAACAATTCTGTCTGTCCCTGAGTAACAATTCTCTGGCACTCAGTAACAATTCTGTCTATCCCTGAGTATGAATTCTGTGGCCCTGAGTAACAATTCTGTGTCTGTGCGAGTAACAATTCTGTGTCTGTGCAAGTAACAATTTTGTGTCTGTGCGAGTAACAATTCTCTGGCACTCAGTAACAATTCTGTCTGTCCCTGAGTAACAATTCTCTGGCACTCAGTAACAATTCTGTCTGTCCCTGAGTAACAATTCTCTGGCACTCAGTAACAATTCTGTCTGTCCCTGAGTAACAATTCTCTGGCACTCAGTAACAATTCTGTCTGTCCCTGAGTAACAATTCTCTGGCACTCAGTAACAATTCTGTCTGTCCCTGAGTATGAATTCTGTGGCCCTGAGTAACAATTCTGTGTCTGTGCGAGTAACAATTCTGTGTCTGTGCAAGTAACAATTTTGTGTCTGTCCCTGAGTAACAATTCTCTGGCACTCAGTAACAATTCTGTCTGTCCCTGAGTAACAATTCTCTGGCACTCAGTAACAATTCTGTCTGTCCCTGAGTATGAATTCTGTGGCCCTGAGTAACAATTCTGTGTCTGTGCGAGTAACAATTCTGTGTCTGTGCAAGTAACAATTTTGTGTCTGTGCGAGTAACAATTCTCTGGCACTCAGTAACAATTCTGTCTGTCCCTGAGTAACAATTCTCTGGCACTCAGTAACAATTCTGTCTGTCCCTGAGTAACAATTCTCTGGCACTCAGTAACAATTCTGTCTATCCCTGAGTATGAATTCTGTGGCCCTGAGTAACAATTCTGTGTCTGTGCGAGTAACAATTCTGTGTCTGTGCAAGTAACAATTTTGTGTCTGTGCGAGTAACAATTCTCTGGCACTCAGTAACAATTCTGTCTGTCCCTGAGTAACAATTCTCTGGCACTCAGTAACAATTCTGTCTGTCCCTGAGTAACAATTCTCTGGCACTCAGTAACAATTCTGTCTGTCCCTGAGTAACAATTCTCTGGCACTCAGTAACAATTCTGTCTGTCCCTGAGTAACAATTCTCTGGCACTCAGTAACAATTCTGTCTGTCCCTGAGTATGAATTCTGTGGCCCTGAGTAACAATTCTGTGTCTGTGCGAGTAACAATTCTGTGTCTGTGCAAGTAACAATTTTGTGTCTGTGCGAGTAACAATTCTCTGGCACTCAGTAACAATTCTGTCTGTCCCTGAGTAACAATTCTCTGGCACTCAGTAACAATTCTGTCTATCCCTGAGTATGAATTCTGTGGCCCTGAGTAACAATTCTGTGTCTGTGCGAGTAACAATTCTGTGTCTGTGCAAGTAACAATTTTGTGTCTGTGCGAGTAACAATTCTCTGGCACTCAGTAACAATTCTGTCTGTCCCTGAGTAACAATTCTCTGGCACTCAGTAACAATTCTGTCTGTCCCTGAGTAACAATTCTCTGGCACTCAGTAACAATTCTGTCTGTCCCTGAGTAACAATTCTCTGGCACTCAGTAACAATTCTGTCTGTCCCTGAGTAACAATTCTCTGGCACTCAGTAACAATTCTGTCTGTCCCTGAGTAACAATTCTGTCTGTCCCTGAGAATGAATTCTGTGGCCCTAAGAATTCTCTGGCACTCAGTAACAATTCTGTCTGTCCCTGAGTAACAATTCTCTGGCACTCAGTAACAATTCTGTCTGTCCCTGAGTAAAAATTCTGTGGCCCTAATAACGTTTCTGTGGCCCTAAGTAACAATTCTCTGGCACTGAGTAACAATTCTGTCTGTCCCTGAGTATGAATTCTGTGGCCCTAACTAGCGTTTCTTTGTCCCTAAATAACGATTCTGTGGCCCTCATTAACAAGTCTGTGTCCCTGAGTAATGGTTCTCTGTCCCTAAGTAACTTCTCTCTGTCCCCAATTCTCGTTTCTGTGGCCCTAACTCTGTCCCTGTCCCTAGTACAGAGCGGTCTGCCTCTGTTCAATGACTGCAGGCAAATGAAGATTTCCAAAATGGCCGCTATATATACCTCGACCATTACACAGTGCTGGCTGGCTGGCTGCTGATTGGCTGATGCGATCACATGTCGTTGAGGAATGCATTATGGGGCAGCGCGCCTTGTCTGCGCGCCTTCCCCGACATCCCCGCTCCGTCGCCGCACATGTCAGCCGCCATTTTCGGAAAAATTTCGATTCGCGCGTCCGAATTAGGCTGTTTTTCGGATTCGGCACGAATCGAAATTTTTCCGATATTCGACTCGAATTCCACTTCGGATGCTTCGATTCGCTCATCTCTACAGATAACTCTAGAGTTTGAAGGGCAGTCAGTGGAGATACATGGTGGGATCTAGGAGATGCAGACTAGAACCAAGAAAACACCAGGAGTCAACCTGTAGATAATATCTGGAGCTAAAAAAAGAAAGACCAAAGGTTGGAGGAGTCTCCAATAGACCCATTTTGCGAATCAAACTAAGTTTGAGCTCACACAAAAGAGAGACTCCATGAATTGTAAAAAGGAAAAGATCTCATGGACACAATAAAAGACATTTACAGTGCATCTAGAAAGTATTCACAGCACTTAACTTTTGCCACATTTTGTTTTATTACAGCCTTATTCCAAAATGGATTAAATTTATTTTTTTCCTTAACATTCTATAAACAATACCCCATAATGACAACATGAAAGAAGTTCATTTTGAAATCTTTGCAATTTATTAAAAATGAAAAAAACACATGTACATAAGTAATAAAAAAGTAATAAATGAGCGCTGTATCAGATAGATGAAAAAGCTGCTAGCATGAATGGAAAAAAACCTCTAAAACCTTCTGTAAAATCATATAAATAAACATGCAGCGCTAGATAATGTGATGAAATTAAAAGGTATAGATAACATATATAAATATATAAAATACGTCCAATTGATAGTCCAATAAAAGGTTACTGTATAATGACTATATGAAATGAGTAGCAATGAATAAAGCAAGTAAACCAATGCATAAGTGCACTAAGGCGTTGTATAAAATTCACGTGAAAACGTCCTGGTTTGGCGTTTATAAGGTGCAAATAAGTGAAAGAAATCCAAAAATTAGGTGAAGATCCGTGACAATCGTGTTGCAATAAACAAGTGTGGATTGCACTAACCAGAAAGCTCAAATGAATGCGTGTTTGAGTGTATTAGGACCAACTCCTGGTCATCAACATCTGGTAACAGGAACACTAGGGGTCATCAGGTAGGCATCTGTTTAGCAGGCAGCAAACCATCAGGGCATCCAGGCACCAGAAGTACACACGTTCAACACCAGGGGGAACCACACATGTAGATAACCCCTAGTTTTCTACACTCTTTTATTACAACACGATTGTCACGGATCTTCACCTAATTTTTGGATTTCGTTCACTTATTTGCACCTTATAAACGCCAAACCAGGACATTTTCAAATGTGAATTTTATACAACGCCTTAGTGCGCTTATGCATTGGTTTACTTGCTTTATTCATTGCTACTCATTTCATATAGTCATTATACAGTCACCTTTTATTGGACTATCAATTGGACGTATTTTATATATTTATATATGTTATCTATACCTTTCAATTTCATCACGTTATCTAGCGCTGCATGTTTATTTATATGACATGTACATAAGTATTCACAGCCTTTGTCATGACACTCAGAATTGAGCTCTGGTGCATCCTGTTCCCACTGATCATCCTTGAGATGTTTCCACAACTTGATTGGAGTTCACCTGTGGGTAATTCAGTTGATTGGACATGATTAGGAAAGGCATAAACCTGTCTATATAAGGTCCCACAGTTAACAGTGCATATCAGAGCAGAAACCAAGCCATTAAGTCCAAGGAATTATCCGTAGACCTCCAAGACAGGATTGTATCAAGGCACAGATCTGGGAAAGGGTACAGAAAAACTTCTGCATCATTGAAGGTCCCAATGAGCACAGTGGCCTCCATCATCCGTAAATGGAAGATGTTTGGAACCACCAGGAATCTTTCTAGAGTGGGCCGCTCGGCCAAAATGAGCGATCAAGGGAGAAGGGCCTTAGACAGGGAGGTAACCAAGCACACGATGGTCACTCTGAAAGAGCTCTGGTGTTTCTCTGTGGAGAGAGGAGAACCTTCCAGAAGAACAACCATCTCTGCAGCACTCCACCAATCAGGCCTGTATGGTAGACTGGCCAGACGGAAGCCACGTCTCAGTAAAAAGGCAAATAACAGCCTGCCTAGAGTTTTCCAAAAGGCACCTGAGGGACTCTCAGACTATGAGAAACAAAACTCTCTGGTCTGATGAAACAAAGATTGAACTCTTTGGACTGAATGCCAAGCATCATGTCTGGAGGAAATCAGGCACCGCTCACCAGTTGCCCAATACCATCCCTATAGTGAAGCATGGTGGTGGCAGCATCATGCTATGGGGATGTTTTTCAGTGGCAGGATCTGGGATACTAGTCAGGATTGAAGGAAAGATGAATGCAGTAATGTTCAGAGACATCCTTGATGAGAACCAGTTCCAGAGCGCTCTGGACCTTAGGCTGGGGCAACGGTTCATCTTTCAACAGGACAATGACCCTAAGCACACAGCCCACATAACAAAGGAGTGGCTACGGGCCAACTCTGTGAATGTCCTGGAATGGCCCATCCAGAGCCCAGACTTGAACCCAGTTGAATATCTCTGGAGAGATCTTAAAATGGCTGTGCACCGAAGCTCCCCATCCAACTTGATGGAGCTTGAGAGGTACTGCAAAGAAGAATGGGAGAAATTGCCCAAAAATAGGTGTGCCAAGCTTGTAGCATCATACTTAAAAATGACTTGAGGCCGTAATTGGTGCTAAAGGTGCTCCAATAAAGTATTGAGCAAAGGCTGTGAATACTTATGTACATGTGTTTTTCTTTCTCGTTCTTTATTTTTAGTAAATTGCAAAGATTTAAAAACGGACCTCTTTCAATTTGCCATTATGGGGTATTGTTTGTAGAATGTTGAAGAAAATATGAATTTAATCCATTTTGGAATAAGGCTGTAACATAACAAAATGTGGCAAAAGTTAAGCGCTGTAAATACTTTCTGGATGCACTGTATATAGTGGTCTGGTTCAGCAGTAGCAGTTTTTGTCCAAAAGAGCATTAAAAGTAAAGAAAGAGGAAGAGAAATGTCTTAAAAGAAAAAGAGAAGAGGAAGGGAAGAGGGAGGGGTCGTGGGGATGGGGGAGATCCCTCCTCGGGGAGGCCCGCAACAAGCTAGGGAAACAAGCCCAAGTGTTTCTTAACAGTTCCAAAAACCACGAAGGCAGGCTTATCAGTGGGAACTGATCATGTGCAGTCCTAATAATTGCTGTTAATGTCTCATTACATGGGTATACGAGTGTTCCATGTAGCCACTGTTTCACATCCATTTTTTTTGTACAGATAGGAAGTTGACTTGGTAGCAAATTTGGATACATATGTTTTTATTTCCTTGTTTTTTGTGGAAGTAATTAGCAAAAAAAAATTGTTCTTATAATTTTTCTCAAGGAAACATTTACATAATTTACATACCTCCATATATTTACCATGAAAAATAATCAACAAAGTCTGATTTAAATTATATCAAATTAGTGTGACATAGTGGAATGCTAAAGATCAAACTGAATGTATGAGTTTTTTACTTTAGGAGAGGTTTATTCTCCTGTCACCCCTACATTGCAATGCATGCAGTGGAAAAAAAATTGGTTTGCATAAAGTGTTAGCATAACATTAAGATAAGATTAACCACTTGTGTACTGGGCACTTTTACCCCCTTTGTGCCCAGGCCAATTCTGAGCTTTCAGCGCTGTCGCATTTTGAATGACAATTGCTCAGTTATGCAACACTGTATATGGTTACATAGTTAATCTGGCTGAAAAAAGACAAACGTCCATCCAGTTCAACCATAAAAAAAAAAGTTATAATCCTACACCCACAGTTGATTCAGAGGAAGGCAAAAAAAACCCAGCAAAGCATGATACAATTTGCTCCTGCAGGGAAAAAAATTTCTTCTTGATCCCCCGAGAGGCAATCGGATATTCCCTGGATCAACATTACCTATAAAGTACCCATATGAAATTTTTTATAATTTTTTTCACACAAATAGAGCTTTCTTTTGGTGGTATTTAATCGCCACTGTGTGTTTTATTTTTTGCCCTATGAAGAAAAAAAAGCCAAAAAATGTGAAAAAAAAAAGTTTTCTTTGTTTCTATTATAAAATTTTGCAAACCAGTAATTTTTCTCCTTCACTGATGTGCGTTGGTGAGTCTGCACTGATAGGCAGCACTGATGGGCACTGATGAAGTGGCACTGATGAGGCAGCACTGGTGGGCATTGATGAGGAGACACTGAGGATGCTTTACTGATATGCGGCAATGATGGGCACTGATAGGTGGCACTGACTGACAGCACTGCTGGGTGGCAATGCAGGGCACTGATCATCAGTGCCCTGATGATCAGAGTTGATCTGCTCTGTGGCAGTGCTGCTGATAACCAGCAACTGTCATTGGACACAGCTGATCACGTGGTAAAAGACCGCTGTGATTGGCCTTTTACCTCATCATGTGATCAACTGTGTCTGTAAGGAAAAGCGATCATTGAGATCACCGGGTGCGCGCCACTCGGGGCATGCAAAACTCCACGTTCTGGGAGGACATCATAGGACACTCTCCCAGAACTGGACAACCACGCTGTAGCTGTCATTCAGCTATAGCGCAGTAAGGATGTGGTTAAGCCAGGTTGACCAGGGTAAAAAATTAGCATGACAGTTACTTTGTTTGTCTCAAAAAAAATGTATTAATATTGCATTCACTTATATAAGCATTTAGTGCTTGCATCATCATCATCATCATCCAAATCATCTGACATCATCATGGAGTTTGCAAAAAAGCTTTTGCAAACTCCAAGCTGGCCCTTATGTGTTTTGCACTGAGGAGAGGCTTCCGTCCAGCCACTCTGGTATAAAGCCCAGATCGGTGGAGGGCTGCAGTGATGGTTGTCCTTCAGGAACTTTATCCCATCTCCACACCGGATCATTGGAGCTCAGTCAGAGTGACCATCAGGTTCTTGGTCACCTCTCTTACTAAGGCCCTTGTCCCTGATTGCTCAGTTTGGTGGGGCGACCAGCTTTTAATAGAGTCCTGGTTGTATATACAATTTCCAATACATTGGTCCTGGGACTTTAAATGAGGCACATCACATACAGAATTTGGAATACTTCATACGCATAATTATGAGTTGTATTGCTCAATGAATAAACACAAAAAGATTCAACTACAAAGATGATAATTAGCTGATTCATAGTATTTACTAATAAGCATTATAACAATATAAATTCATCGCTGGTCATAATATTCATATTTTTAATACTGTTTTGAAAATATTAGTGCATGATTGTATAGCATATTGCAACCAAGAATTCATTGCATCCCAAAACTCAAAACATTTAACGGATTACTGTCCACGTCCTCAGGAGAAGATGTAAGGTTCATACAGTATCTATACAATATAAATAAATAGCAAAATAATAATAATATCACATAAATAAATGGATCACAAAGTATAACGGATAGCATTACTACTTACAAATCAGCTCAGGATTAAGCCCAGCAGCATTGAGGGATGAAGATACTAGGGGATGTCTATCCCAGAAGCTTTGGCAGTATAACCCACAGGGACCAAAGAGACAAATGGAGCGCAGAATCAGTGTTTGTGGAGTGCAAATCCATAAATAATGTTTCATAGTGGCACCAACACTTAATACTGACAATCTGTGTGGGAAATATTTAAATATACAAAATAAAATAAGTGTATTAGTATTCATGTCCATAAAATGTGACATGTGATTAGTGTGCAGACACGAAAAGTAAAAAAGAACAGAAAAAAATGTTATCAAGTGTGTGCAATTGAAAAAAATAAAATGACTGAGACAGGAGTAGAAGTAAAAATGCAAGTAGGGGCAATGTGGGACTAAATCCAAAGTAAATAGCCCAAGATTATATCAGTCAACTATGGAAAAATTAAATACAAAAGTAATGTAAAAAAGAAAATTAATCCCATAGTAGTCAAACATGCTGGAACTAATGATCCAGAGGATAGTCCACAAAAGCCCACAGAAAGGAAAATTTAAAAATTCACTCCATCTGCCACTACCATTTATCACAAATGGCCAGCCCCAGGTCCCTTCCAATACCACCACCCGGCATGCAACATCGGGACAAGATAGTGCCATTAAGACCAACCCCATGTGGTGGGAGGGGAGAACTGGCTCCCACTGCACATCACAGTTCCAGGGAAAGAAGAGCCCAGCAACCATTTAAACCCAAACGTTCCAATGAGGGAAAAGGTTTGAAAAGGGATACAGGATCTCACTGGTTGGGCCAAACGTCTTTCATTTCAGAATTATAGAGGAACTGTGTTCTTGAGAACCTTGCAATAATCCTGTCTCTGAGCTCTACAGGCAGTTCCTTTGACCTCATGGCTTTTGCTTTGATACAGTGTACATTATCAGCTATGAGGCCTTTTAAAGAGAGATGTGTGCCTTTCCAAATCATGTCCAATCAATTCAATTTACCACAGGTGGACTCCAATCAAGGTGAAGAAACACCTGAGCAGTGATCAAGAGAAATGGGTGGAACCTGAGCTAAATTTCAAGAGTTGTTGCAAAGGGCCTGAATACTTATGCCAATGTGATATTTCAGTTTTTCAGTTTTTCCTTTTTCATGAATTCACAGATATTTCTAAAATTCTGTTTTCACTTCATCATTAGATTAATGAGAAAAAAAAATAATTTAGATTGCTGTAGTGTCAGGCTGCAACATAACAAAATTGAAAATGTGAAGGGTGTCTGAATACTTTATGAATGCACTGTACATATACCATATATATTAGTGGAAACAGCAGTGCACCAGCATATCACTTTTAATAGTGATCTAATGCTGCAGGGAGACACTGCTATACCAAATTTGTCCTGGCCTCTGTACTCACTTGTGACATCACATTCCTTTCAGTATAAACACAATCTGGTAGCATTGTGTTAATGGTGATCTTCTACAGGAACTGGTGTATAGCAAGACTAGAAGCCCAGAAGCTGACTGTGTCAGCTCATGGTCAAAAGAAGTGACCTGCAGTATTAAAACCAACAGGGACCGCAGAAACCATTGAGACTGGCTGCCATTTTAAAATGGTATTGGAGCGTTGCAAACATCACATTACAGGGCAACCTGATATTTCATTCAGTTCTGTTGGCCACAGTACAGTGCAATGTGGTGGGTTTCATTGCACGAAGCAGTGATGAAAAAAAGTAATGCACGCTGTACTTTTGTTCAGTGCACACAACCATATTGTAGTGGTGTGAGCTGAGCCGATTGTAAACAATCCAGAGTCTCCTATTATCCCGATATTTTACCAGCTACCTAAGACCCATAAGGGGTCCAACCAGTGTTGACCAGGAGGAACAGCTGTTGCTGGTGCTTAAAACCAACACTTTGTACATGGCTCCACTGGGTAATAAATAAGCGCTGTCATTAGTATGAAACGCGTTTACCTGCCAGTCCACCTCTGTATTTCCACTGTCTGTATTGGTTTTACCTTGGTTCAGTAAAATGGATTGTTTGGAGTACAGCCGATCGGACGTCTCATCTATGCAGCACACGAGCCAGGCTAGCACCTACAGGAGGAGTTGTGCTTGGATATTGGGGGTCTCTCTACCTTGAGCAGTGGTAAACATAAAGGTAAATTGTCTTGTCTTTGGTTGGTCAAATTCATCTAGTGTGAATGGCCCCCTAATGTGTTTTGGCTGCATTATCACTCAGGGTAAAGTAGCACAGTTCTAACTTGTAACTATACTTTCTTTTAGTGAACTAACAGTGTAATAGAGTAATCAGAGCACTGAAATACCCAGAGACTTTTTAAACAACGAGAAGCTGACTTTTTAAATATTGGATTTAAATTAGGTTCTATTGACAAAACTGCTTTAGCTTGTGACCTAAATAAAATAGCTTTATTGGACACCACTTAGTGTAAATGTTCAATTTACAAGCTAGAAGTAAAAAAAGAATAACTGTATATATTCAGAAGTTCCACAGTACTTTGTTATACATAAATTCTCCATGTTATAAAGGAAACCCATGTATGACTAGGAGCAGCTGGACATACAGTTAAAGTGGTTGTAAAGGCTCAAGGTTCTTTACCCTTCCCGGGACTCCCTCTTCTCATTGGCTGAGACAGAGGCGGGAGCCATTGGCCAATCACAGCCAGTGAGCCAATGAGAAGAGAGAGGGGCGGGGCCGAGCCAAGGTTCCATGTGTGAATAGACACACGGAGCAGCAGGTGTCCCCATAGCAATTGGCTTGCTGTGGGGGCACCCAACAGGCGGGAGGGGCTAGGAGAGCCTGCAGGGGACCCGAGAAGAGGAGGATGTGGGCTGCTTTGTGCAAAGCCACTGCACACAGCAGGTAAGTATAGGTATGTTTGTTATTTTTTCTTAAAAAAAAAAAACTTTTAGAATCACTTTAATCCAGCACATCTCCATAGTATATGCGAACAAAGAAAAAGAACAATCTGGGACTTTTCAGGTGATATTCATACAATTACAAACGATGGCCTAAAAAAACTTTTTAGTTCAGAGTTTTATAGTACCAAAAATGTTTGTGCATGATAAAAACATACTGTATTTAAAATACTGTGTTAAATACACACAAACCAGAATTTACCCTAAGGCTACGTTTACACTAGCGTTGTGTGCAGGCGGCAGAAAGGCGTTCGGGAAGTGTTTTTACCGCTTCCCAAACGCCTCGGACAATTCTGCACATTGCAGCACATGGTGCTGTACTAACGGGAGCATTAGCAGCGCGGCGCGGCAAAACGGACGCCTCTGGTCGAGTCAGGAAGCCTCCTATTCTAGTCTATGGTGCCGCTCCGCGAACTCCCGGCCGGCGTTTGCGGTGCAGTTGCGACGTGGTTTCGGGGCGTTTGCGGAGCGGTAACACCATTCAAACTTCATTATAAGCGTTTGTAGGGCGTTTTTAACGCTCAGAAAATGCCTAGCAACCGCCGCTGAACTGCGCATGCGGAGAGTTTGCCGAGCGTTAAAAAAACCGCTCCGCAAACGCCAGAGCAACGCTTGTCAAACGCTATAGGGGCGTATGGCAAGAGTTGGTAAAACAGTCAAATGTGAACGAGCCCTAAGATAGCATCGATGATTAACGTGGATCTGCATTGCTGACATAACTGAGGTTGGATTTACATCTTTTTTTTTATTGGACTTTCTATGGTGTGTTTGTTTTTTATTTACCATTTCTTATTTTTTTACATGCCCCGTATTCATTCATGTAGGGGGTAGGTATCTGGGGGCTCCATTCTTCTAAATTGGACTTCTGGATTTTGATACACTGCTCAAAAAAATTAAAAGAACACTTTTTAATCAGAGTATAGCATCCAGTCAATTAAACTCCTGAGATATTGATCTGGTTCAGTTAAGTAACAGAGGGGGTTGTTAATCACTTTCAGCTGCTTTGGTGTTAATGAAAATAACAACAGGTGCACTAAATGGGCACCAATGAGATGACCCCCAAAGTAGGAATGGTTTTGCAGGTGGAGACCACTGACATTTTTCCCTACTCATCTTTTCTGACTGTTTTTCACTAGTTTTGCTTTTGGCTAGGGTCAGTGTCACTACTGTTAGCATGAGGTGATACCTGGACCCTACAGAGGTTGCACAGGCAGTCCAACTCCTCCAGGATTGTACGTCAATATATGCCATTGCCAGAAGGTTTGCTGTGTCTCCCAGAGCATGGAGGAGATTCCAGGAGACAGGCAATTACACTAGAAAAGCTGGACAAGGCCATAGAAGGTCCTTATCCCATCAGCAGGACTGGTATCTACTCCTTTGTGCAAGGAGAAACAGGATGAGCACTGCCAGAGCCCTGCAAAATGATCTCCAGCAGGCCACTGGTGTGGATGTCTCTGACCAAACAATCAGAAGCAGACTTCATAAGGGTGGCCTGAAGGCCCGATGTTCTCTAGTAGACCCTGTGCTCACTGCCTAGCACCATAAAGCTCAATTGGCATTTGCCACTGAATATCAGAATTATCAGGTCCACCACTGACTCCCTGTGCTTTTCACAGATGAGAGCTTCACCCTGAGCACATGTGACAGATGTGAAAGACTCTGGAGAAGTCGTGGAGAACATTATGCTGCCTGTAACATCGTTCTTCATGATCGTTTTGGTGGTGGGTCAGTGATGGTCTGGGGAGGCATATCCATGGAGGGATGCACAGACCTCTACAGGCTAGACAATGGCAACCTGACTGCCATTAGGTATCGAGATAAAATCCTTGGACCTATTGTCAGACCCTACACTGGTACAGTGGGTCCTGGGTTCCTCCTGCTGCACAACAATGCCCGGCCTCATGTGGCGAGAGTATGTAGGCAGTTCCTGGAGAATGAAGGAATTGATATCATTGAATGGCCCCAACTCTTGCCTGACCTAAATCTAATAGAACACCTCTGGGATATCATGTTTCGGTCCATCGGACACCACCAAGTTTGCCCCTCAGACTGTCCAGGAGCTCAGTAATGCCCTGGTCCAGATCTGGGAGGAAATACCCCAGGACACCATCCGTCGTATCATTATGAGCATGCCCCAACGTTGTCAGGCATGTATACAAGCACGTGGGGGTATACAACCTACTGAGTACCATTTTGAGTTGCTGCAATTAAATTTCAGCAAGATGGACTAGCTCACTGCATCTTTTTTTGCGCTTTGATTTTCAGGGTGTCTTTGAATTCAGTCCTCTGTAGGTTTATAATTTTAATTTCCATCAAATGATGGGGCATCCTTACATTCCTAACACATTACCCAGTCCATATCAGTATAGGTATCCAACATGATATTTTCCCCCATTGAGATCTGATGTATTTTCAAAGTGTTCCTTTAATTTTTTTGAGCAGTGTATATAAGCCCACCTGCAGACCCCACATCACATTTTGGGGGCAGGATTTGGCCCTTGTCCCCATGGGAACAAGGTGCCCTGAAGGACCTTTACCTTACAAGATACCCTGCCTGGTATGGTTCAAGAAGGGGGTGCACACTCACTGCCCCCCTTTCCAGGCTATCCAGGCTTCAAGGGTCTTTTATTAACTTTAGGGGGACAGTACATTTTGAACATTACCCCTAAGTGAGGTTCCCCTTACATTTAAAACTATCCTTATCCATGCATACAGCCTGGCTGACAAGGAAAGGGAGCCAAAGAGCATGCACCTCCCTTTTTTACCTTACGTGGTCACATGTCTTTAACATTGGAAGAGTACCTTGCATAGGGGGGAGGGGGAGGGGGGTTGCCAAGCCTTGCAAGGGCCTCATCCCCACATCCAGTTCTCCAAAATGGTTGCAGGGTGATTTTCAGAATCTGATTGCTCCCTTTGCATAAGGGGCACCCAAGATTTCCACCCTCCTTAGTAAATGAAAACATACTTACGTACATAATGAATACATACTTACATAGTATACACTACATTCACAAAACAAATAGTAAACCACTCACACAATAGAAAAAGTCCTTAATTAAAATAAAAATAAATAAATAACGTCCGCCAATGTAAATCCAACATTAATCACATCATCAAGGAATGTGGATGCAGCACCAATCACGGTGCATGACACGCGACAATGTAGATATACCATGACAGGGACCGACTGCCATGGTGATGCTGCTCTGCTGCTGTCCCTGACCCAAATGACAGTTCCCCAGCACTGCAAGAATGTAAACAGAGCACCAGGAAATCTGGCTGATAACACTGAACAAATATGGTCATGACCAAATTTGATTAAAGATGTCACCCATAATCTCCTTTGGATTGTCTACAGCTTCAAACCAAAGGTGGTCAGGGTCTGTCATTTGGTAGGTAGGTGGTGCATGCAGCCTGTTTGCATGCAAGGGTCTAGTATGGACTTTGGGAGGATGTCATGCTTTTTCCCCTTCATGAATTGTACCACAATGAAAACGCAATGTCAACGCATCACCCGGTGATGTAACTCCAGTGTAAATCACAATGACCAAGTAACCCTCCTAATAACAGTTTTCCATAGGTCAGTGGCATCACCCAGGTTCCTCAGGTCCTATCCAGGTCCATAACTGCTGCAATGCCAGCACAGAGCCAGGGAACTCTTATTTGTGATGGGAGTATCATGGGAGAGGATTGATGTGGCAGGTTCACATATCATCACTCATCAACAAAAAGAATGAACAAAAAACAGTGTGAGGTCCCAATATAAATCCAAAATCAACCATGTAATTTGGCATTTCGATATGGCGGTCCACGCCATTGGACTCCCATTGCAATTAGCAGCTCAATGGCTGGCTGCTGAATGTTAACAAAATGACCAGGGATCATGACTGATGTCATTGACCAATTATGTGGTTAATTTACAATTTGAATACTAGCCCTAAATTTCCATCTGCAGCAGCCAGTGGTTCAGACAGGCAAACTGGTCAAATCTGGCCATTTAGATTGCCACTGGTGCACTGCAAATAGCTTGGGTTCACAAACTCATAGTTCACCCAAACCTGAAGATCTTCCCTACTCTTAATCACCACACTGACTTCACTCTGGCTGTATGGTTATTCCAAGTTAGTGACTCAATCAGTACTGAAGACATGTGACCACTAGCCACTAGCATTTGTTTTTTAAATAGAGGTCAGCAGTGACAACATATATATTTCTCGAGTAGGCTCGAGATCCAGCAAACTACTATGTAACTAACAATAAGGCAGAAGAAGAGGTGGTCACCACTTTGTTAGCTGCCATCACCTCTACCTCAACTGCTCTCCAGATGTCTTAGAACCCAAAGTTCTCACAGCTGGAGGGACAGAGGGGAGGGGCCTGAGCATGGTGCCACCAAGGCCTGTGAGAGATGACATGAAGGAGACCGTGGAGTAGTGACACCACCCCGCCTTATCTTACCCTGTACCCACGGTGCTCAGTGCCAGTGCTGGGAGCCTCTGGAGGGGAGGCCTCAGAGGAGATAGGGGACCGCTTTTTCCACTGGGCAGAGTTGGATAACATCCGGGTCTTGGAGGAGTGAGCGACCACGTGACCACTGCAAGGAAGCCTGGGAGCAGAGGGGAAGGAGCAACAGAGAGCTCCAGATCCAGGGAGACCTAGAGGTCTAGCCGTCTAGCTGCCTGGAGAGCCATGGTGAGTGACCCCACTCCGGGCAGGGAGCAAAGCCGAAGCCAGCCTAAACCCTACAGTTGCTTAAGAAGTCAAATCCTGGAGGTGGTGACTTCTGAAACACACTTGTGATATGTTTACTAAGATGTGGAAAGATGTAAGAAAAGTCTCTAGTGGGCCAAATGTGAAAGGAAAAGAGGAAGGAGGGGGAAGGGGAAAACAGAAAAGAAAGAAACAAGCGGTTCAGAGGAGGAGGCAAAAGAGATAGGATTAGGGAGTCACTCCATGACTTTAAAAAGAAGAGGAGGTTTCCCTGTGAAGCAGCATTGAGGAGGCAACACACAGTCACCATATGGTGAAATAAAACAAGCACCCTGCATGAGACTATACATTTTTAAGTGCAATTCTCTTTCTTTGAAGCCCTTTGAGGAGATAATGGTCTGTCTGGAAGTACAAACTCAGAAATTATCATGAGGAGCAGATTTGTAAAAGGAGGGGGGTAAAAACACCCCAAACATGCACAAGTACAAGCGCAATTAAAAGATATCTACCCCTACATGAAAGAAGTCCAGAAGTGAAAACCCCAGAGAGACAGCCAGGAGTAGGCAATGAAGGAGAACGATCTAGACTGTCATTGGGAATCCCAAACATCAAATCAAAAATCAGATCAAAGAAACTTTGATTATGACAAGTGAAGCAGAAGGGGGAAATATTGAGGAACAGGAAGTACGCTCGCAAATGCTCACCAAATTGAAAATAGCAGAAATGTTCTCAAAACTTGAACAATCGATAAGGAAAGATATGGCGACTTTGCATAATGATTTGGGTCAAGTGCGAGTGGAAGAAAGAGAAGAAAAACTGCACAAACATGCTCAAGTAATAACTAAACTGGAAGAACAAATCGAAGAAATGCAATGGGATCAAAGGAGACTATTATGTAAGATGAAAGGTCAGAAAAAGAAAGATAGACAAAATAACCTACAGATCCGGGGTCTACCAGAAACACCCCAAGTTGAAGATTTAAGGGATATAATTAAGAAAGTATTTAATCCAATAATGAATAAACCAGGAACAGAGCAATGGAAGATTGACAGGATACATAGGATCAGGTGACCGCAGCGTATGACAATTGAAACAAGAGATGTGATAGTTTGTTTCCATTACTATGAGGATAAAGAGCATATCTGGAAGAAAGTGAGGAGGATTCCAGTAATTAAATATGGAGACACAAGTTTGCAAATCTTCTCAGATATAGCCCCAGAAAAGGAAAATTCTGAGGCCACTGTTGGAGCAGATGTGGAAGGAAAATTGTTCGATATAACTGGTGGTTTCCAGCATGCCTTGTGGGATG
Source organism: Staurois parvus (assembly GCF_062004578.1). Lineage (NCBI taxonomy): Eukaryota > Metazoa > Chordata > Amphibia > Anura > Ranidae > Staurois > Staurois parvus. Next base: position 8,536,652 of record NW_028317855.1, on the reverse strand, counting down.
TAAGAATGGATGGTCCGTCAAACTGAGATTCCCAGAAGACCTGCAGGATTTCTGTGAGAGACTAGAAATACAGATCCCTGATATCCCAGGATGGACAGAAGGAGCTAAAAAAAGTTTGAACTTAGAAAAGGAGAACTGGAAATTGGTCCCCAAGAAAAGGCTATAATAGATGGGAAGGGAAAGAGAGGAGGAGGAGGAGAGTAGAATAAAACATAGAGATCCCAGGAGGGGAGGCCTGCCCCCCCCCCTTTGGGTTGTTGTGTGTTGGGTTTTTTTTGTGTGCTTTTTTTTTCTCTCCTCTTCCCCTCCTCTGTGTTCAATTTCCTCCTCCTCTCCCCGTCTTCCATAGTATATGGGGGGGGGGCCTGGCGGAGACTGGAGAGGTGATTTCAGCATTAATAGCTTTGAGCGGGTGTGGGAATTGGGCGGGGGGGATAAGAAAGGGGAGGGCAATAGAGGAGGGTTGGAAGAGAAATGTAATTATCAGACAAGTTGGTTGGTTGCTCACCATGCCCCCGAGGGAGGTGGAGATGTGGGCAACGTACGTACTCAGAGCCTCACACTGAAGGTAGAATCCAAAGTGGGATTAGGTCCACTACTGATTCAAGGGTTAGGAATGGGCCCAAGGGTACCAGGGATGGAGGGAGGGAGGGGGAGTATGGGAGTAGGGGAGTGGCAGGATCCCAGAGAGGGGTGGGGGGTAAAAATAGACCCTCTAGAAGATATCTTCTCGCTACAAATTAGCTACATAGTAAATCTCCTAGGTATGTTCAGCAAGGAGAAAAAAAAAAAAGGAGGAGGAATGAATTCGGTTGAACTACAATGTGAAAGACTTGAATACCCCGGGAAAAAAACATAATATTCTTAGAGAAATAGACCAATGTTCTATTGGAGTAATATTTTTGCAAGAGACACATATATCCCACAACACGAATGTTAAGTCATACTCAAAATATTACCTGATTTGGTATTATGCTGATACACCAATAAAACTAGCTAAAGGGGTAGCAATTGGGATAGCAAAAAATGTGAGATTTAACACCAAAGAAAGGTTGACTGACCCAGAGGGTAGATATATATTTGTGAGAGGGGACTTAAATGAAATGGAATGTACACTGGCAAATATTTACTGTCCTAATAAGAATCCAACTGTATTTTTGGAAGACATGTTAAGAAAATTATTGGACTTAAAAAGGGACAGGTTGATCGTGGCAGTTTTTAATTTTTGTATGGACCCTCAGATAGATACATCTTCCAATGGACAGAGAGAAGGAGATAAATGGTTAAAGTCCATTAGAAAAATGTTACACCAATGTCAGATGTTGGAGGATTAAACATTAAGGAGAAAGGGACTATACGTTCTATTCACCTGTGCATAAAATGTGCATAAAATGTACTCCAAAATTGGATTATATCATGATAGAGCACAAGATACCCATTGAAGTGACTGGCTTCAGGTGATACACAAATATGAAAAAATCCTCCTACATAAGTACCTGTGTATCTGCAGCCTCCTCTTCTCTACATCTATTCACAAAGCAGAATTTATACAGCTTGTTAGAGAGTTCAGAAAAAGGGGGCAGAGAGTTGAAACTATACTGTGTAGAGCTCAGTGAGGAGAGCGCTGAGAATGTATTGGAGGGAAAAGACACAATCCCTCCACACAGCTAACAGATATAGAGCTGAGGCTGTCAATATGCTGGAGGTCCCTCTCCATCACCATTTTTCTCTATGTGTCAGGAAAACTTGCCAGAAGTGATTCATGCTGATAGCAGACGAATGAAGAAGAATAAAAGACACTTAGTTCTCTTAATTGGTTAAATGGTTAACACTTCCACCTGGCAGTACTAGGGTCATTGGTTTGAATCCCAGCCACCGCACCACCTGCCTGGAGTTTGCATGTTCTCTCTGTGCCTGCGTGGGTTTCCTGTGATACTTTGGTTTCCTCCCACACTCCAAAGACATGGATCCTGTCTAAATTGGCCCTAATATGTGTATGTATGAATGTGAGTTAGGTTGTACACCCCTCGAGGGTTAGGGACTGATGTGAATGTACAATATATATGTGTAAAGCGCTGCGTAAATTGACGGCGCTATATAAGTACCTTAAATAAATAAATAAATAATTGAGACAAGTACACAGTATACACAAAAAAACTTGTTAGGCACACAGTTAACCCTTTGATTGCCCCAGATGTTAACCCCTTCTGAGCCAATGTCATTAGTACAGTGTCAGTGTATATTATAAAAGCCACCTCCATATAAAAATATGAAGGCTGCTATGTCAGTTAATAGATATATGCTCTATGATTTTTCATAGTACAAATATATTTGCATTATTCTTTTTCATTTAACAAGCAGGCATTCTTTTGCTATCTGTAATTTTGTATATCCAGTTTTTACCTTCTTCAAGTGTTTCTGGATAGCCTTTATATTTGCATTCATGACTGCTTGTAAATCAAATTCAAAATGAAGGCACCTGAACATCAAAAAGTATCAACAATAGCTAAGCTGTGTTATTTTTACCTGTGGACCAACTTTGGAATAAAATACATATGACACCGATTGATACTGATAAATACAATGAAGGTAAAATAATGCAGCAAAAATAAGTACACAGCTTTACTGCAGATTTCATATTCAGTGTTGATGATAGAGAATCAACAAACAATGTTATGTAGGGAAAATAGCATTTTAATGATATAAGGAAGATGAGTGTTATCATGGTCTAGGCATCATCATATTGCTATGCTTGTTATCATTTATTCATACTGTACATTATTATTAATCACAGAGTCAGTTTTGTTCCCATCTTTTAATTTGATAGACAGATAATTTATTAAGAAAGGTTTTCTTCTATTGTGAAATGTCATTATCCTATTTTAATAAATGTTTCCAGGATATTAGAATTTTTTTCTATTTTACCTACCTTGCAATGAATAATATGTAAAATCTTCCACTGAGTAGACCACATATATTAATATTTTCACATACACTTGCTTTATTCATACAGTAAACCTTTGTCCCTGTTTTATTCATACAGTACAGTGGTGACACATTGGGGTTGATTTACTACAGTAGTAGAATGTTTACTTAGCCCAGTTGAGCTGTGTTCACTGCTTTCATCCAATTGTATAGATGAATGAAGTCCGCGTTGAGGAATAAGGTAGCTAAGGGGGTTATTGACCACCCCTAGTAGAATCAAAGATGGAATGTTTCTCAATATGGTTGTTTTTTATGGATGTGGCAGATGTGTAGCTTGCAAACATTCCACATTCAAGATTAAAAAACACAAGGAATTTGTGACTACAGCTACAGGTAACAATTAATCAGAGATCTGATCACATGCATGTCCATAGGGGTAGTCTACATGCTGGAATGCTCTTATCAGATTCAATATGTGGGCCAGACAACTAGGCAGATTTCTGTGAGGTTGAGATTTTCATAACATCGCAGTGTCCTGTCCAGTGTTTTGGGTCATATAAAAAGGTGTAAGGAATTGGAGGGCAGGTAATCATGTGAGGAGCATAAGCCGTAGAGAATCCTTTTGGAGTTCCAAGACTAAAGTTTTACTTCCTACTGGTCATAATGTAGATTTTGATTTAAATAGTTTTATTAGTGATAGATAATCTGTGAGGTGCATTATTTTAATTTTATTATTTTTTTAGTATTGTTTTATATATTTGTATCAATGTGAAATAAAATTATATATTGATGTTTTTTATTATCCTAAAATGACCACGTGAATACATTTTATTTTATAACAAATTTATATATTTGTAAGTTTTGAGTGTCCTGTGTAAGGAAGTATTTCTAGCCTTTGTATTGCGGGCGCATTTCCTGTTTTTTAGTTCTGGTCAATGTTGAGCTGTGCTTATTGGTTGTCATGGGACCGACGGGGAAGATATTTTAGGACCGGGTATGGCATTGGCTCCACACCTATTGAGGAATTCCCGCCTTTAGACAATATGTGTGTAGGTGGGTGGAGTCATGCATATGCCATCTTGTCATCTTGTCAGATTGCGGCAAAGTGGATTTCTTTGCTTGTAAACCCACACAGTGGAGTGCCCTGTATTGTAAGTGTATTTCCACTTCTTTTATTAAAAATATTTTATACGGAGAACACTATGGGCTCTCTTTTTTGTTTTATGATGTATTACTATTGCTGGGATTATATGGTAATGCGGAAGAATAAGACCTGAAGTCTCCATATGCCCTTAAAGGGAAAATACATTTGACTACATGTTGGTTCAGGAGTCAACCCCTAAAGGTGAGTAGCCAATTATTTTGGTGGAGATGGCTTTCACATGTTGGTGATTATGAGGATTGCAAGGAATCACTAGTTGGTGATTGGGCAGTTGTTTACATTATGTGGAATTGATGGACATTTATTTATCTTAAAAAGTATTGCACATCTGTTTTGAATTTGATTATTTTATTTTAAATCCAATTATGTACACTTGGTTGCACTGTAATAATTTTGATTGAGATATGGGATAAAGTTCTCCACCAATAGATGGTGCAATTTTGGTTTTAAAGTGATACTAAAGGCTTGCTTTTTTTTACTACTTACCTGCTCTGTGGAGTGGTTTTGCACAGAGCAGCACCGATCATTTTTATCTTGGGTTTCCCGCCTGTGCTCCTGGATCTTCCTCCTTGACCAGTGCCCTAATAAAAAGCCACTTGCTATGGGGGCACTAGTGTATACTTGCTCCTGAGCCCTGCCCTCTGCATCTATAAGACTCGGCAGAGTGTGGCTTGGTCCCAACCTCCGCTCCTTCCTCACAGCTGTGATTGACAACAGTGACAGCCAATGGCTCCTGCTGCTGTGTCTCAGCCAAAGAGAAGGGAGGGACCCGGCACAGACAGGGCTCCTGTGCACATTGCTGGACCGAGGTCAGGCTCAGGTAAGTATTGGGGGGCTGAGGGGACTGCTGCACATTGAAGGCTTTATACGTGATGTGTGATAAAGTTCTCCACCAACAGATGGTGCAGTCTTGGCTTTAAAGTGATACTAAAGGCTTGATGTTTATTTTTTACTTACCTGCTCTGTGGAATAGTTTTGCACAGAGCAGCACCGATCCTTCTTTTTTTTTTTTATGTTTCAATATTTTATTGAATTTTTCAGGGAAAAAACAAAAGAATGAGACATTGGTCATTCATACAATATTGCAATAAAACATTATACAGTTGAGCATTGTTGTTGTTATTCCATTCATTAAGCAATGGTGGAGTTGGTCTCATTTAGCGATATCATCAGAGGTATTTATATATGTATGAAGAACCTTGGTGAGGAGTTGGGTTGTTAGGGGGGTTATTGGTAGGGGAGATGGGGGTGGGGAGTGAGAAAGGGAGGAAAGATATAACTGGGTGGATAAGGATGTACCAGTCTAGGTTTAGGAGGTGTTTTTTAAATTTAACGTGGGAGGAAGTATTGATTGTGGATTTTTTCTCCTTTTTACATTGGATGTTGAGGTCTATAATTAGTGAGGTAATTGAGGGGGCGTTATTTGTGTTCCATAATCTGGTAATGTTTATTTTGGCAGCAAAAAGTGTGTGGGTGATAATTGTGCGGGAGTGAGGGGGAAATTTCTCAATTCCGATATGTAGGAGTGCTAATGAGGGGTTCGGGATAATCACGATTTTGGTTATATCAGATACTAGTTGGAAGGTAGCATTCCAGAAGGATCTAAATGATTTACATGACCAGAGAATGTGTTATGTTGAGCCTATCTCCCCTCATTGTCTCCAGCATGTAGGAGAGTGTTTTGGGTAGTAGAGAGAGAGTTTGACCGGAGTCAGGTACGATTGGTGGAGTATTTTTAGATATGACTCCCAGTGGGAGCTGCATCTGGTAGCTTTATATGTAATGTTGAAAGCATTTTCCCAGCATTGTAAGGATATTTGTTCTGGTAGGATTTTTTTGGGTTGGTCTTAGTTGTAGTAAGAACGTTCACTTGTATAAGTGTGGTTGCTGGGAGGGGTGATTCTTACGACTGTTGACTGGTAGATTGGGGTATGAACAGGGATAAAAAAAGACTTGCAGAAAACACAAGTAACATGTGTAGCAATAACAGCTACCGTAAAATGTGGAGGCAAGGGTAAGCATGACTCATTCAAGAGCTCATGCTTGAGACGAACTTGAAAGTTCAACATATTCGATCTGGGGCTGATTGCCAGCTTATGCTTTAGTGAGTGAGGCCCAGGGTGTGGGGCGAGAAGAAAATATATTTGTGCGGGGGGTTATGACCATTCTGCTTCCATCCGTTGTGGCCTGTTGGGTGTTGGTTGGTGGGAGTCTGTTGGAATGATGTTCCACGTTTTCAGTAGTTCGATACCTGCTTCTAGAGATTTGATTGTGTAAAATTTACCTTGGTGTTTGACATTTAGTTTTGTAGGGAAGCCCCATTGGTATCCAATCCCATGATTCCGTAAAGCTTTAGTTATGGTGACAAGCTTTTTACGGTTGGAGAGTGTGGCTTTGGATAGGTCTGTGAACAATTTGATGTTTGCTTTGGCTGAGGGAATGGAGGTAGAATTTCTTGCTGCAATCATTATTCTTTCTTTCACGTGATAAAAGTGTATCTCTGGGGACTATCGCTGGTACAAAATGAGGGTTTGGGGATTTGATGTGCTCGATCTATAGCCAATTCCATGTCTGTGAGGGCAGGGATGAGATTTTTCATATATTGTTGAATATATGGGACTATGGCGTCTGTAAAGCTAACCTGTTTTGGTCATTTACTCTAAGGCACTGAAATACTTTGTCAACAAGATATACACAGCTGTGGATGTATTGTTGCATAGTACTTTTTACAAAAATATTTTTTTTTCTACTAAATACCTTCCAAAAGTAACAAATTATTATACTACTGTACAATATTTAAAAAAGTTGGAGTTTAAACCTATGTATCATGACCTTGAAGTTTTAAGATAGCTATGCTATGCTCAGTAACATTTAAGTAAATACCTTTTATACAATGTAAGGGAAATGCGAGCATAAGCTTCTGACACGTTTTTAAATTGAGCTGTTTTATAACTTAGCTGATTTATAATTTGCATACTTGATGTAGGCATTTTAATAAGACTTATGTTATTATGACATATTTCACAAAATGAATTCAATCTGCATAAAATTACTGTCTGGAGGTGTCCATTTTGTGGGAGGTCAAGTGGCACAAGTTCAAGTAAAGCATTTTAACTCAGGGTCTCTATTGTGTTTTCAATTGCATTAAACATGTGCGTAGGCTTTTTTTATATGCTCCTGGAGGTGGTGGTTTTTGCAGCTTCAGATATTTGAGTGTAACCAAAAGCTTTAATTCAGCTCCCAGTGCTGTTTGCCCCAGTAATAATGCAAAGCAAGCAGTAAATGTATATGTGAAGTTTATAGCAGATAGTCTTATTGCTTGAGATAAAAAGGCAGAGCTGCATCTCTTTTGCTTATAAGTAATGTAAATAAGCAGTTCCACTTCTGAAGATCCATAATAAGTTTTGTTTGTTTATTTTATCAGTGAATAAATTTTTAGAAACAGGTAAACCTTTAAGAATCAAGGAAATATATCACAAAGGAAGAAGTTTACCGAATGGGATACAGATAGGAATTTTCTTGTAAACAGAGAATGAAAAAATGGTATAACTAAAAGCAACAAAAGATATCAAATGGATGAACATGTATGGATGCCATAAAGGACATATGTGACTTGTCTGTGCCCTTGTCAGAATGTTCCCATCTTTTTGCTATAACGTCTGTAGGACCCTTTTCCTAGATCCCTGGTGTATGCCCAGGTATAACTAGACATGACAACATTTTTGTTGACCAGCTATAAACACATTTATCTCATCCAAGCCCAGCAAGGCTTGTCTGATAGAATTCTACTCACATTTTATTTTATGGGGATTAATTACTTACTGCAGATCATACAGTCCCATAAAGACCAAGGTTCTGTCTGGCCACCTCAGATAAACATAAAACATTATCAGGGGTTCCTAATAAAGGAAACTTCCACTTTCATAAAATCAAATCTAATTTCCAAACTATCCACCAAAAGTTGCTGCTCTCAAGATCTATAACCTTGAATTGTCTACTTCCAGAAAGGAGCTATTTATAGACGTTCCATGCACCAACTAAAAGACATTTCCATCCTAAACTAATGCATTAGATCCTCTATTGGATTCCTGACACCAAGGATTTTACTCAGCCTACCAGCTAGCACAAAATCTCTGGGATACATTCAAACAAAACACAGCACTGCTTACCAGGCCAGCTGAGTACTAGCCCCCTCACAATGTCTTATTCATTATTTTATATATGTCTTACTCTAAGCAGGTAGATATAGTGGACAGTGTTATTTAATGTCCACTGTATCCAGATATTCAGTGATGTCTCCCTGGTTATAGGCAATGTGCATATCTAAAGGAATGGTCTCTGTAATGGACAGATGCCATATGATCTACCCCCCCAAGGGTCACATCTTGAACTGTGGATCCATACACAGCCTCTTCCCTGAAAATTTTTGAGAATCTTATTGTCAATTTCAAAACTCTAGACCTTTCAGTGTATCCCTTATTATGCACATTCCTCATATTACAAGATTTCTGTTCTTACAAAGCTGGAGTACGTGTGGATGATAGTCAACAATCAAATCTTCAAGAAGCACTATTATGATACTTTATGTAAAGATTTCATTTCTTACAAATGCACATTGTTGATAAGTATTTTTTAAGGGCCATCAGTCTGTCAAGAAAAAAATACATTATTTTTCTCAAAGCAAAATAAAGTAGACATTATATTTAGAGATGAGCGAATCGAACATGGTGAAGTGGAATTCGTTTCGAAGATTAGGAAAAATTTGATTCGCGCCGAATCTGAAAATTAGCAAACTTCGGATGCACGAATCGAATTTTCCCAAAAATGGCGGCGACATGTGTGGCGACGGAGCGGGGATCTCTGGGAAGGCGTGCAGACAAGGCGCCCTGACCCATAATGCCTTCATTCATGACATGTGATCGCATTAGCCAATCAGCAGCCAGCCAGCCAGCACTGTGTAATGGTGGAGCTATAAATTGCGGCCATCTTAGAATTCTCCATTAGCCTCCGGTCATTCAAGAGAGACAGACCTCTGTGTATTAGGGACAGAGTTAGGGCCACAGAGACTTTAGGGCCACAGAATCGTTACTTAGGGACACAGAATCTTTACTTAGGGACACAGAATCGTTACTCAGGGACACAGAATTGTTACTCAGGGACACAGAATTGTTACTCAGGGACACAATCGTTACTCAGGGACAGACACAGAATTGTTACTCAGGGACACAGAATTGTTACTGAGGGACACAGAATCGTTCAAGAGAGACAGACCTCTGTGTATTAGGGACAGAGTTAGGGCCAAAGAGACTTTAGGGCCACAGAATCGTTACTTAGGGACACAGAATCGTTACTTAGGGACACAGAATCGTTACTCAGGGACACAGAATTGTTACTCAGGGACACAGAATTGTTACTCAGGGACAGACACAGAATTGTTACTCAGGGACACAGAATTGTTACTGAGGGACACAGAATCGTTACTCAGGGACACAGAATCGTTACTCAGGGACACAGAATTGTTACTCAGGGACACAGAATTGTTACTCAGGGACACAGTATTGTTACTCAGGGACAGACACAGAATTGTTACTCAGGGACACAGAATTGTTACTCAGGGACACAGAATTGTTACTGAGGGAAACAGAATCGTTACTCAGGGACACAGAATTGTTACTCAGGGACACAGAATTGTTACTCTGGGACACAGAATTGTTACTGAGGGACACAGAAACGTTACTCAGGGACACAGAATTGTTACTCAGGGACACAGAATCGTTACTCAGGGACACAGAATTGTTACTGAGGGACACAGAATCATTACTCAGGGACACAGAATCGTTACTCAGGGACACAGAATCGTTACTCAGGGACACAGAATTGTTACTGAGGGACACAGAATTGTTACTGAGGGACACAGAATCGTTACTGAGGGACACAGAATTGTTACTCAGGGACACAGAATTGTTACTCAGGGACACAGAATTGTTACTCAGAGACAGACACAGAATTGTTACTCAGGGACAAAGAATTGTTACTCAGGGACACAGAATTGTTACTGAGGGACACAGAATCGTTACTGAGGGACACAGAATTGTTACTCAGGGACACAGAATTGTTACTCAGGGACAGACACAGAATTGTTACTCAGGGACACAGAATTGTTACTCAGGGACACAGAATTGTTACTGAGGGACACAGAATCGTTACTCTGGGACACAGAATCGTTACTCAGGGACAGACACAGAATTGTTACTCAGGGACACAGAATTGTTACTCAGGGAAACAGAATTGTTACTGAGGGACACAGAATTGTTACTCAGGGACACAGAATTGTTACTCAGGGACAGACACAGAATTGTTACTCAGGGACACAGAATTGTTACTCAGGGACACAGAATTGTTACTGAGGGACACAGGATCGTTACTCAGGGACACAGAATCGTTACTCAGGGACAGACACAGAATTGTTACTCAGGGACACAGAATTGTTACTCAGGGAAACAGAATTGTTACTCAGGGACACAGAATTGTTACTCAGGGACACAGAATTGTTACTCAGGGACACAGAATCGTTACTCAGGGACACAGAATTTTTACTCAGGGACACAGAATTGTTACTCAGGGACACAGAATCGTTACTCAGGGACACAGAATCGTTGAATTAAAGAGTATGTCAGACAACACGCAGAGGAGTGGCAGAGGAGGCAATGTTTCAGGAGCGAGCAGACGTGGCAGCAGTGGAAGGGGTCGAGGCAGCACTAGTCGCAGCCAGAGGCCAGTGCTCCCGGTGTCATCCAGCGGTCGTGTCTCCACCGACAACCCTGCCGTCATCGATTGGTTGGCTCGGTCGTCTTCCTCTTCCCAGGTCACCTGTGACACCTACAGCCAACGGTCGGTGGGTACGTCAGACACAACCGTTAGTTGGCATGGCCCGGGAGCAAGCCCACTGAAATCACGTGTCCTCTACCTGCCCCTGTCCTTTGGTGTTCCCTCACCAAGCGAAGTATCGCATGCTGTGGGCTTAGCCCCACTGTACAGTGAGGAAGAGCTAACAGAGGGCGGTCAGGAACGGGGGGAGACATCCGCCTCTTCAGCAGCCAGGCGAAGAAGTACTGGTGAGGAGAGTGGCTCGGTAGCCGGTCTAGAGACAGGTCTGTCTCCTGACCCACACGCAGCCGAGGGGGCTAGTAGTGAGGCGGAGACCCTAATTGATGATGATGAGGCTGATCGCACTTGGCAGCCTCGTCGTCATCTGCCAGGCCCGTAATCTGCCATGGGCCCCCGTTCCGACTCATCATGCTGCTGCCAGGCCCGTAATCTGTCATGGGCCCCTGTACCGCCTCCTCATGCTGCTGCCAGGTCCAGAGTGTGTCATGGGTCCCTGTACGGCCTCCCGTTGCTGCTGTCTCCATCGCCACACTCTGCCATGTGCCACTTTCAGGTCTCCTCACACTGCTGGTGGGTTCCATTTTGTCATAGGGTGCTGGCAGATTACGGGCCTCCCATTGCTGCTGCCAGGCCCGTAATCTGCCATGGGCCCCCGTACCGACTCCTCATGCTGCTGCTAGGTCCAGAGTGTGTCATGGGTCCCTGTACGGCCTCCCATTGCTGCTGTCTCCATCGCCACACTCTGCCATGTGCCACTTTCAGGTCTCCTCACACTGCTGGTGGGTTCCATTTTGTCATAGGGTGCTGGCAGATTACGGGCCTCCCATTGCTGCTACCAGGCCCGTAATCTGCCATGGGCCCCCGTACCGACTCCTCATGCTGCTGCCAGGCCCGTAATCTGTCATGGGCCCCTGTACCGCCTCCTCATGCTGCTGCCAGGTCCAGAGTGTGTCATGGGTCCCTGTACGGCCTCCCATTGCTGCTGTCTCCATCGCCACACTCTGCCATGTGCCACTTTCAGGTCTCCTCACACTGCTGGTGGGTTCCATTTTGTCATAGGGTGCTGGCAGATAACGGGCCTCCCATTGCTGCTGCCAGGCCCGTAATCTGCCATGGGCCCCCGTACCGACTCCTCATGCTGTGACGTTGCAACAAGGTGGAATTCAACCCTACATATGTTAGACCGCCTTTACGAACAGCGAAAGGCCATCACCGATTTCCTGATGTTACAAGCGGATAAAGGTACTCTGTGTAACTTAGATGTCAGCCATTGGCAGCTCATGAGTGACACCTGCCGCTTGCTCAGGCCCTTTGAGGAGGCCACGCTATTCGTGAGTCGGCAGGACTATGGGATGAACGACGTCATTCCTCTGTTGCACGTCCTGGAACAAATGCTGTTAACAATGGCTGGTCAGGGTGCGGTAGACGTGGCGCACAGATCTCAACGCCACATGACCCCTGTGGGGGCAGGACAGGAAGAAGAGGAGGAGGTAGAGGAGGACATTGGTGCTCAGGAATTATTGAGTGAAATGGGTGGTTTTTCCACTCAGCGGACAGGAGTGGAGGAGCAGGAGCATCTGGTAGAGGAGGAGGAGGAGACAGAGGACCCAGACGCACCGTGGCAGTATGCTGTGGAGATGGAGGCAGGGAGTCCCTCGCATTCCTTGGCACAAATGGCCCATAGCATGCTCGGTTGCTTGCGTAGCGACAGCCGAATAATAACCATCAGACAGAGGGATGACTTTTGGCTGTCCACCTTGTTGGACCCTCGCTACCGTTCAAAAATGGTGGCCTTTTTCACACCTGCTGAGAGGGAGGCCAAAATAACGTACTATAAAAACCACCTATGTAGTCAGTTGGTCTCTGCCTTTCTGCGCCAACGTCCATCCTCAGACACTGTGGGCCCTGTGCGCTCGCGTTCCGCTGCCATGGCAGCAGGGGAGGGGTGGGGTGGTAGGAGCAGTGGCAGCTCCACCAGCAGCGGCTGCCTCAGTCTGCAGTCGATGATGAGTAGCTTTCTTCACCAGCGCAGTGAGGAAACTACTAACCAGCCGCAGCAGCAGCAGCATCAGGTGGACCTGGAGCAGGACCTCAAACAACAGTCTTGGGCCTACTTGGACAGCACCCTGCCAACCGAGGTAGACAATCCCCTTGACTACTGGGCAAAGAAACTTGACCTTTGGCCCCAACTAGCTGAATTTGCCCTTGAAAGGCTGTCATGCCCGGCCAGTAGCGTGGCATCGGAGCGCGTGTTTAGTGCGGCAGGAGGTATTGTAACTCCGCGGAGGACACGACTGTCCACCCAAAGTGTGGAGAGACTGACGTTTGTGAAAATGAATCAGGCGTGGATTAGTCTGGATTTCAAACCACCAGTTCCTGACACAACTGACTAAATCCGCCATGAATCATGCCCCAAACATGTTATTATTTTTAACATAGGCCTCTGTATGGCCTTCAATTTAAGCTGCTTACGCTTCGCCACTCTGCCATGGTCCCCTGTACCGCCTCCTCTTGCTGCTGCCAGGTCCAGAGTGTGTCATGGGTCCCTGTACGGCCTCCCATTGCTGCTGTCTCCATCGCCACACTCTGCCATGTGCCACTTTCAGGTCTCCTCACACTGCTGGTGGGTTCCATTTTGTCATAGGGTGCTGGCAGATTACGGGCCTCCCATTGCTGCTGCCAGGCCCGTAATCTGCCATGGGCCCCCGTACCGACTCCTCATGCTGCTGCCAGGCCCGTAATCTGTCATGGGCCCCTGTACCGCCTCCTCATGCTGCTGCCAGGTCCAGAGTGTGTCATGGGTCCCTGTACGGCCTCCCATTGCTGCTGTCTCCATCGCCACACTCTGCCATGTGCCACTTTCAGGTCTCCTCACACTGCTGGTGGGTTCCATTTTGTCATAGGGTGCTGGCAGATTACGGGCCTCCCATTGCTGCTGCCAGGCCCGTAATCTGCCATGGGCCCCCGTACCGACTCCTCATGCTGCTGCCAGGCCCGTAATCTGTCATGGGCCCCTGTACCGCCTCCTCATGCTGCTGCCAGGTCCAGAGTGTGTCATGGGTCCCTGTACGGCCTCCCATTGCTGCTGCCAGGCCCGTAATCTGCCATGGGCCCCCGTACCGACTCCTCATGCTGCTGCCAGGCCCGTAATCTGTCATGGGCCCCTGTACCGCCTCCTCATGCTGCTGCCAGGTCCAGAGTGTGTCATGGGTCCCTGTACGGCCTCCCATTGCTGCTGTCTCCATCGCCACACTCTGCCATGTGCCACTTTCAGGTCTCCTCACACTGCTGGTGGGTTCCATTGGGTCATAGGGTGCTGGCAGATTACGGGCCTCCCATTGCTGCTGCCAGGCCCGTAATCTGCCATGGGCCCCCGTACCGACTCCTCATGCTGCTGCCAGGCCCGTAATCTGTCATGGGCCCCTGTACCGCCTCCTCATGCTGCTGCCAGGTCCAGAGTGTGTCATGGGTCCCTGTACGGCCTCCCATTGCTGCTGCCAGGCCCGTAATCTGCCATGGGCCCCCGTACCGACTCCTCATGCTGCTGCCAGGCCCGTAATCTGTCATGGGCCCCTGTACCGCCTCCTCATGCTGCTGCCAGGTCCAGAGTGTGTCATGGGTCCCTGTACGGCCTCCCATTGCTGCTGTCTCCATCGCCACACTCTGCCATGTGCCACTTTCAGGTCTCCTCACACTGCTGGTGGGTTCCATTTTGTCATAGGGTGCTGGCAGATTACGGGCCTCCCATTGCTGCTGCCAGGCCCGTAATCTGCCATGGGCCCCCGTGCCGACTCCTCATGCTGCTGCCAGGCTCGTAATCTGTCATGGGCCCCTGTACCGCCTCCTCATGCTGCTGCCAGGTCCAGAGTGTGTCATGGGTCCCTGTACGGCCTCCCATTGCTGCTGCCAGGCCCGTAATCTGCCATGGGCCCCCGTACCGACTCCTCATGCTGCTGCCAGGCCCGTAATCTGTCATGGGCCCCTGTACCGCCTCCTCATGCTGCTGCTAGGTCCAGAGTGTGTCATGGGTCCCTGTACGGCCTCCCATTGCTGCTGTCTCCATCGCCACACTCTGCCATGTGCCACTTTCAGGTCTCCTCACACTGCTGGTGGGTTCCATTTTGTCATAGGGTGCTGGCAGATTACGGGCCTCCCATTGCTGCTGCCAGGCCCGTAATCTGCCATGGGCCCCCGTACCGACTCCTCATGCTGCTGCCAGGCCCGTAATCTGTCATGGGCCCCTGTACCGCCTCCTCATGCTGCTGCCAGGTCCAGACTGTGTCATGGGTCCCTGTACGGCCTCCCATTGCTGCTGCCAGGCCCGTAATCTGCCATGGGCCCCCGTACCGACTCCTCATGCTGCTGCCAGGCCCGTAATCTGTCATGGGCCCCTGTACCGCCTCTTCATGCTGCTGCCAGGTCCAGAGTGTGTCATGGGTCCCTGTACGGCCTCCCATTGCTGCTGTCTCCATCGCCACACTCTGCCATGTGCCACTTTCAGGTCTCCTCACACTGCTGGTGGGTTCCATTTTGTCATAGGGTGCTGGCAGATTACGGGCCTCCCATTGCTGCTGCCAGGCCCGTAATCTGCCATGGGCCCCCGTACCGACTCCTCATGCTGCTGCCAGGCCCGTAATCTGTCATGGGCCCCTGTACCGCCTCCTCATGCTGCTGCCAGGTCCAGAGTGTGTCATGGGTCCCTGTACGGCCTCCCATTGCTGCTGCCAGGCCCGTAATCTGCCATGGGCCCCCGTGCCGACTCCTCATGCTGCTGCCAGGCCCGTAATCTGTCATGGGCCCCTGTACCGCCTCCTCATGCTGCTGCCAGGTCCAGAGTGTGTCATGGGTCCCTGTACGGCCTCCCATTGCTGCTGTCTCCATCGCCACACTCTGCCATGTGCCACTTTCAGGTCTCCTCACACTGCTGGTGGGTTCCATTTTGTCATAGGGTGCTGGCAGATTACGGGCCTCCCATTGCTGCTGCCAAGCCCGTAATCTGCCATGGGCCCCCGTACCGACTCCTCATGCTGCTGCCAGGCCCGTAATCTGTCATGGGCCCCTGTACCGCCTCCTCATGCTGCTGCCAGGTCCAGAGTGTGTCATGGGTCCCTGTACGGCCTCCCATTGCTGCTGCCAGGCCCGTAATCTGCCATGGGCCCCCGTACCGACTCCTCATGCTGCTGCCAGGCCCGTAATCTGTCATGGGCCCCTGTACCGCCTCCTCATGCTGCTGCCAGGTCCAGAGTGTGTCATGGGTCCCTGTACGGCCTCCCATTGCTGCTGTCTCCATCGCCACACTCTGCCATGTGCCACTTTCAGGTCTCCTCACACTGCTGGTGGGTTCCATTTTGTCATAGGGTGCTGGCAGATTACGGGCCTCCCATTGCTGCTGCCAGGCCCGTAATCTGCCATGGGCCCCCGTACCGACTCCTCATGCCGCTGCCAGGCCCGTAATCTGTCATGGGCCCCTGTACCGCCTCCTCATGCTGCTGCCAGGTCCAGAGTGTGTCATGGGTCCCTGTACGGCCTCCCATTGCTGCTGTCTCCATCGCCACACTCTGCCATGTGCCACTTTCAGGTCTCCTCACACTGCTGGTGGGTTCCATTTTGTCATAGGGTGCTGGCAGATTACGGGCCTCCCATTGCTGCTGCCAGGCCCGTAATCTGCCATGGGCCCCCGTACCGACTCCTCATGCTGCTGCCAGGCCCGTAATCTGTCATGGGCCCCTGTACCGCCTCCTCATGCTGCTGCCAGGTCCAGAGTGTGTCATGGGTCCCTGTACGGCCTCCCATTGCTGCTGCCAGGCCCGTAATCTGCCATGGGCCCCCGTACCGACTCCTCATGCTGCTGCCAGGCCCGTAATCTGTCATGGGCCCCTGTATCGCCTCCTCATGCTGCTGCCAGGTCCAGAGTGTGTCATGGGTCCCTGTACGGCCTTCCATTGCTGCTGTCTCCATCGCCACACTCTGCCATGTGCCACTTTCAGGTCTCCTCACACTGCTGGTGGGTTCCATTTTGTCATAGGGTGCTGGCAGATTACGGGCCTCCCATTGCTGCTGCCAGGCCCGTAATCTGCCATGGGCCCCCGTACCGACTCCTCATGCTGCTGCCAGGCCCGTAATCTGTCATGGGCCCCTGTACCGCCTCCTCATGCTGCTGCCAGGTCCAGAGTGTGTCATGGGTCCCTGTACGGCCTCCCATTGCTGCTGTCTCCATCGCCACACTCTGCCATGTGCCACTTTCAGGTCTCCTCACACTGCTGGTGGGTTCCATTTTTTCATAGGGTGCTGTATGGCCTCCCATTGCTGCTGCCTCCACCGCCACACTGTGGCTCCACACTCTGGTTTTGGCCCCGTGACTGCCCAAATGAGTGAAGTGTGCGGTGATTCTAAGATCGACGGCACTCATCTGCATGTCATACTGACTGACAGTATTATTTCTCTTCCCCAGCAGACTCCAAGGGCATTTAAATTAAAGGTACAGTGTTCTGCACTAATATAAAGGCTCTCTGAAGCCTAGAAACACCCTTTTTATATGTTAAATTCGCAGCGAATATATTAGACTCGAATCGAATTTATTCCGCGAATTCGCCGAATCAGCCGAATCGAATTTTTGAATAATTCGCTCATCTCTAATTATATTCATCCTAGATAGAAATTTTGTGCATGGGGCCAAAAAGTGTAGCTTGCTGTATCAGGCATGTATGTAAGTATAACTAGTGGGTAGCACCTAGGTGGGTGGGGAAACTAATTACAGGGCAAAAATTCAAGCACAGTTAGTTCCTTTTTTGATTTGTATCAGCATCTTGCACTGTTCTGTACAACAGATTTCAGATTAGGAATAAGAGAAGCAGCATAGCTGGCCAATCAGCTATGCTGCATTGCTTATTTGCTAACATGATCCAAATGGTAGGACAAGAGAAAGAGCAGAGTTAAAGAGAAGCAACCTTATTAGTTTCTTGCTTCTCCTTTCACTGTCCAATAAACCAATACATTTGCTCAACTATTCAGAACCAAATTAATTACAGGCTACTGTGTGAAAAACTGATAAATCAATCCGAAAACTGTGAATCAATCTTTCTACGCACAGAACCCACTAAGCCCTAAAACACAACTTTTATTCATACACAGCTAAAATAACGTATCTTGGCAAAAATGTATGAACCTGCAGGTCTATCCTTCAAGAGTATGTTATACATATTCCAGGGCACATGGCCTTAGTTGTCTAATCATTTTCCCAACATAAAATGGTGGGCAAGAACAATTGGTGACATATATAAGCACACTAAAACTACAGTTGTAAAACAACTTTATTTGTATTTTCTCACTGCTTATTGGGTTTGTGAATTCCTTCACTGTGGAAACAAACAGACATGCTTTACAATGGCTGCAATGGAAGCGCCATTCAGTTTCTGTGGCAGTCATGTTTACAACTGCTTGTCCCCATTCTGCGGCACCCATGTTTACAATTGCTTGTTCCCATTTTGAACAAGATTTTGTTCAAAATTATTATGCACCAGAATACAGTATCTCCTAAATTCTTTTCTCACCGATAGGAGACAGATGAAGTAGGTGGCAAGCGGTAAGTCTCTTCATGTACACTATACTTCCAAAATGTATTGGGACACCCCTCCAAATAATGAGATTCAGGTGCTCCAATCACCTCCTTGGCCGTAGGTGTACAAAATCAAGCACCTAGGCATGCAGACTGCTTCTACAAACATTTGGGAGAGAATGGGTCTCAGGAGCTCAGTGAATTAAAGAGTGGTACTGTGATAGGTTGCTACCTGTGCAATAAGTCCATCCCTGACATTTCATTTCTCAACTGTTAGTGGTATTATAACAAAGTGTAAGCAACTGGGAACAACAGCAACTCAGCCACGAAGTGGTAGGCCACAAAAAATGACAGCCAGCTCTGAAGAGCATGCTGAAGTGCACAGTGCGCAAATGTCCCCAACTTTCTGCAGAGTCAATAACTAAAAACCTCCAAACTTTGTGTGGCCTTCAGATTAGCACAACAACAGTGTGTACAGAGCTTCAAGGAATGGGTTTCCATGGCCGAGCAACTGCATCCAAGTTGTACATCACTAAGTGCAATGCAAAGCGTTGGATGCAGCTGTGTAAAGCACGCTTACACTGGACTCTAGAGCAGTGGAGATGTGTTCTCTGGAGTGATGAGGTATGCTTCTCTGTCTGGCAGTCTGATGGATGTGTCTGAGTTTGGTCGTTGCCTAACCGCATTGTGCCAAATTTAAAGATTGGTGGAGGGGGGATTATTGTTTGGGGTTGTTTTTCAGTGGCTGGGCTTGGTCTCTTAGGTCCAGTGAAGGGAACTCTTAAGGTATCAGCATACCAAGAAATTTTGGACAATTTCATTCTCCCAACTTTTTGGGAACAGTTTGGGGATGGCCCCTTCCTGTTCCAACATGACTCTGCACCAGTGCACAAAGCAAGGTTCATAAAGACATGGATGAGTGAGTTTGGGGTGGAGGAACTTGAATGGCCTGAGTCCTGACCTCAACCTGATAGAACACCTTTGGGATGAACTAGAGCGGAGGCTGCGAGCCAGGCCTTCTCATCCGACTTCAGTGCCTGACCTCACAAATGCGCTTCTGGAAGAATGGTCAAACATTCCCATAGACACACTCCTAAACCTTGTAGACAGCCTTTCCAGAAGAGTTGAAGCTGCAAAGGGTTGGCCAACTCAATATTGAATCTTATGGACTAAGACTGTTATGCCATTAAAGTTCATGTGCATGTAAAGGCAGGCATCCCAATACTTTCAGGAAATTATCTAAAAAGATCTCTTTTGGGGTAACCCCTATCCATGAAGACAGTCCTGCTTTCATCTAAAAAGGCTACCCGTGATGAGAAATTACATCAGCTCATAAAAATTGTCCAGTAGGAATGCCACATTTCAGAGATTTAAGGTGTTGACTGAACCAATGTAAAAGATTATTTGTAGCTGTTCCTGAAGTCAGGGCTTTGCTGTGTGGTTGGTAGAACTGTGTAAATCTCAGAATCTAATGGAGAGAAATACAAATCAATTGGCAAGTTAACCACTTCCCTGCCACCCTATTGCAGAAATACTGCTACAGGGCAGCACGGGTGCTCAAAATCATGTATATATACTTGATCTTGTTGTTCCGAGTAGGGGGTACGTGCACCCAACCCACCCTGCCATTCATGGCCTTGGCTGTGAATCACTGGGTCCTGGCCGGTGATTCCCCGCCGGCACCCGGCGATTTCTGAGGATTTCCGGGAGAGACCTTTATGTAAACAATACATCTGTATGTCTCCCATCAGCTCCTGCACACTGCTTTGTATGGCTCTGCATAGGGGTAGAGGGGGGTTCTGATGAAAATATGTGCCACCGCAGCAATTATATGCAATCTTTTGTTTAATGGAGTTTCCATCTAATTTACCAGTTTAACTCTCTTTATCCCTCTATTACCTGCAACATTTTCTGATTATATGGTAATATTACCAATCAAAAATGAAGCAAAACCAAAACTTGTGTCCAAGTTTATTACGAGTTGTGTTTCACATGACATATACATCTCGTATTACTGAGTATGACAATTTTCTATTGTGTCAGCCACCTTTTACAGAACATCATCAGTAAAGTTACATAATATAATGTTATGTTACTCTGATTTCTGATCAAATCTGAATTCTTTTTATGAGGAAGTCAGCAAAATCTTAGACAAAAGAATGGCTGTGGACGTGGTATATTTGGATTTTGCAAGAGCGTTTGACACAGTTCCCCACACATGACTAATGTGTAAGGTAAAGTCTATAGCTAAAAGCCTGTATTCAGAGAGTAGTATTTGATGATTCATACTCTGAATGGTCTAGGATTGTTAGTTGTGTACCCCAAGGTTCAGTGTTGGGACCCTTACTTTTTAATATATTTATAAACAATATAGGGTCTGAGATTAAAAATCCCATTTCAGTCTTTGCAGATGACACCAAGCTGTGCAGTGGAATAAAGTTCTTACAGGATGTCTTCAACTTCCAAGCTGACCTCAATGCACTGTTTAATTGGGCAACTATGTGGCAAATGAAGTTTAATGTTGATAAATGTAAGGTTATGCACTTGGGGGCTAAGAATATGCATGCATCATACATACTAGGGGGGGGTACAACTGGGGGAATCAATGGTGGAGAAGGGTCTGGGGGTTCTGGTAGATCCTAAGCTTAATAATGGAATACAATGTCAAGCTGCGGTTTCCAAAGCGAGCAAAATCCTTTCTTGCCTTAAGCGGGATTGACTGCAGAAAGAGAGATATAATTTTGCCCCTGTACAAATCATTAGTAAGACCTCATCTGGAACAGCTGAACTGAATTTATTTTCTATTGAGAAGAGGAGATTAAGGGGGAATATGATCAACATAAATACAAAGTGAACTCAGTGTAATGCTATTCACTTTAAGGTCATCACAGAGGACAAGGGGGCACGCTTTACATCTGGAGGAAAAAAAGATTTATTCTCGAAATACAGAAAGGCTTCTTCACAGTAAGAGCTGTGGAATACACCCTCATGAGCTGGTTCTGGCCAGTTTAGTAGATTGTTTTTAAAAAAGGCCTGGATTCTTTCTTAAATGCATATAATATAATGTGATACTAATAGTTATAGATAACGTTGATGCAGGGAATATCTAATTGCCTCTTGTTCGATCAGGAAGGAATTTTTCTCCTGCTGGAGCAAATTTATCATGCTTTATTGGGGTTTTTTTTCTTCCTCTGGATCAACTGTGGGTATAGGATTGTGTATATGGAGGTTTTCTGTGTTTGTGTGTGTCTTTTTTTTTCTCTGCTGAACGGGATGGACCTGTGTCTTTTTTCTGTAATTCTGTAACCTGATATCTACTTATTTTTTATATGAGCTTCAGAATTCACTAATTAAAGTAAAAAAAAGAATAATAATCTGAATTAAAACTTTAAATTTTAACATACAATAAAACCTTCACATAGGTTCTAACCCCTTTTTTTGGAGGCGCACTTTAAAAAAAAGGTAAAACTGACAGTGTTCCACTAGTGAAGTATATACAAGGGGAGATCTTTACTAGAACTGGAGAGTGCAAAATCTGCTGCAAGATTTCACAGAAACCAATCAGCTTCCAGGTTTTATTGTCAACGCTTAATTGAACAAGCTGAAGTTAGAGACTACTATGCATAGCTGCACTTGATTTTGGATGCTCCAGTTTTAGTAAATCCCCCACAATGTGTAAATATGAAAATTAAAAAAACACAAGAAAAATTCTGTGAGTAAACTTTGAGATCACAGCAGTACTGTAAGTAGAGAATTTTCACAAGACAAAATTATTTAGAATTGGATATTAAAAATATATAGTATAGTGGTTTAGCATACAGTATAGCTTATTGCATATTAAATAAATGCAACCAGCAATACCAACATAATAAATACCAGTATAAATATGAATGTATAAAGCAGAATAGTTACCACACACATAATTCTTGTGGTACATTAGCAAAAGTTTTTAAAGTAAAAGCAGTGCTCACAAATTGCATCACACAGAATACATAATTATATAAATATATTTATATTGCCTGAATCTATATATGGTTTTAACGTGTGCATTGGTCGTTTGCTGCACAGAAATGTTTGCACAGTTCCTGCTAAGTATTTTCTCTATGTATTTTTTTATTTTATGTATTGTATTTTTATGCAAGCACTTTTTCAGATCATAGAGTGTCTTTTATGGGTTTTTTTAGTGATGTCCTAATTTAATAGATATTAATTTCACTTAGTATTTATACAATACTTTTTGTTGGAACAGATCTCCATGTAAGCACCAAATGTTTTTATTCCTGTGTGCATGTCAAGATTTTTTATGTATATAGCTGAAGCAGCTACTGTGTTGCAATGCTATGAAAGCAATTAGTTTGCTACAGTGTTTGGTTCCTGGTTTAAACTGGCATTGGTCTCGGAGGTGGGATCGTCTTTTTAGATGGAGGTTAAGATGCCAGGGGCCTTATAGTAATTGTGCAGTAGGACCATATAATTTGTACATATGTCCCTGCTGGCAATAACTGTATGCACTACGAAGAGCCTTTAAAATAATCTGACACACTAGGGGGTGTTTTGTAAGCATCTATTTTTATAAATGGGTACATAAAATATTTTGTTTGAGAAACACTGGCTTTATTTGAACAGGCATCTACAGAACTCAACACAAACTGGCTTATTTTGTTGTAACATATACAGCATAACACTTACATATTTATATATGTTACCTGTTTCTAGGATAGGATTTTCCCATCCCACCTATTGATATAGCTATCTACGGTTTATTCACTCTTCCACTCACTTCCCCTCCCTTCCAGTCTTATAGCAACAAGAGGAAATGAGAGGAAACCCCTCCAAAGTGTGGAAATCACCAAGGTCACCAGAACAAGTATCCTGATTTTAAAATTTCCCCTCTATCATTGTTCTGGGGACAACCCTAACTTTGGGATTTTCTTTCACTTTTGGTAATATCAGTAAACATGATAGATAGAGAGGGTGGATCTCAATGGAACAGACAGCAATACAAATGGAACACATATTTTAATCCCTCTCCACTCTGTCTAAAACTGAAAAAAGTTTTGTCTTGAGTTATAATTTAAAAACAAATTTTGACTTTACATACAATATAAATCCTTTAAACATAATCTATTCTAACATTCAAACTGAATCCCAATAATTTTAACTCTTTTTTTGGTTTTGTATAGAGTGGAGAGGAATTAGCACACCTGTCATTTTTTTTTATTTCTGTCTGTTATGGGAGATTCACCTTCTTTATTTGTCATGTTTCCCATTTACACTGAAAGTGAAAACAAACCTAACGTTTTCAGGTGTCCCCAGATACCTGATAGAGGGAAAATCTTCAATCGGAGGAAGCTAATTATCGTGAAAAACTCACTTTGAATGGATTTCTTCTGGGAAAATGTTCCCAAAGGGACATACAGCCATGGCCAAATGTTTTGAGAATGACACAAATATTAATTTTCACAAAGTCTGCAGCTTCAGTGTTTTTAGATCTTTTTGTCAGATGTTACTATGGTATACTGAAGTATAATTACAAGTATTTTGTAAGTGTCAAAGGCTTTTATTACCAATTACATTAAGTTTATGCAAAGAGTCAATATTTGCAATATTGACTCTTGTTTTTCAAGACCTCTGCAATTCACCCTGGCATGCTGTCAATCAACTTCTGGGCCACATCCTGACTGATAGCAGCCCATTTTTGCATAATCAATGCTTGGAGTTTGTCAGAATTTGTGGGAGGGGGGGGGGTTTGTTTACCAGCCTCTTGAGGATTAACCACAAGTTCTCAATGGGATTAAGGTCTGGGGAGTTTCCTGGCCATGGACCCAAACTTTTGATGTTTTGTTCCCCAAGCCACATAGTTATCACTTTTGCTTTACGGCAAGGTGCTCCATCATGATGGAAAGGGCTTTGCTTGTCACCAAACTGTTCTTGGATGGTTGGGAGAAGTTGCTCTCAGACAATATTTTTGTACCATTCTTATTCATGGCTGTGTTCTTAGGCAAAATTGCAAGTGAGCCCACTCCCTTGACTGAGAAGCAACCCCACAAATGAATGGACTCAGGATGCTTTACTGTTGGCATGCCACAGGACTGATGGTACTGCTCACCTTCCTTCTCTGGACAAGTTTTTTTCCGGATGCCCCAATTATTGTAAAGGGGATTCATCAGAGAAAATTACTTTATACCAGTCCTCAGCAGTCCTAGAGAGAAGGGGCTTCTTTGTTGCCTTTCTTGACAGCAGGCCATTCTTCAAATGTCTTCACCTCATATTGCGTGCAGATGGAATCACACCTGCCTGCTGTTATTCCTGAGCAACCTCTGCACTGGTGGTGCCCCGATCCAGCAGCTGAATCAACTTTAGGAGATGGTCCTGGAACATGCTGGCCTTTCTTGGGTGCCCTGAAGCCTTCTTCGCAACAACTGAACCGCTCTCCTTGAAGTTCTTGATAATACAATAAATGGTTGATTTAGGTGCAATCTTAGTAGCAGCAATATCCTTGCCTGTGAATCCCTTTTTGTACAAAGCAATCATGACTGCACTTGTTTCCTTGCAGAAACCATGGTTAACAGAGGAAGAACAATGATTTCAAGCACCACCCTCCTTTTAAAGCTTCCAGTCTGTTATTCCAACTCAATCAACATGACAGAGTGATCTCCAGCCTTGTACTCGTCAACACTGACACCCTGTGTTAACAAGAGAATCACTGACATGATGTCAGCTGGTCCTTTTTTTGCAGGGCTGAAATGCAGTGGAAATGTTTTTTTTTGGAATTAAGTTAATTTTCATGGCAAAGAGGGACTTTGCAATTAATTGCAATTCAATTCTTGAACAATCTTTATAACATTCTGGAGTACATGCAAATTGCCATCATAAAAACTGAGGCTCCATATTCCATTTCATGCATAGAGACAAGGATGTTTACATAGGTATTTAACCATACATTTCTCAACATTAAACTTAATTTGCCATTTAATTATGTTGCTTTTTAATGAGCTCCTTTTATAATTTGTCACTATTGTTCTGAACTTAAATAATTCTACATAATTGTGTCACTAAAAAAACCAATGTTTTTTTTCTATTACCTCCCCCAGATAATACATACATAGACTGAAAAAACTAAGCCCAATGTCAATGATCACTGTCATACATCACTGCTAACTTGATTGAATTTAACAAGTACCATTTAAAAATAATTTGTCTTTTTTTAACCCCATTCTTCACCGGTGTACAACTTCCCTGCCCATTTCATCCTCTTCTTCTATACCAGAATGTAATAGGTACAGTATCAAATGCTTGGCAAAATCCAAATATATCTCAACAATTGCAGTATCCCTTACCAGATTTATATGTGCCTTCTTATTCTAAATGGCGTTGTACATTTCAACAATGCACCTGCGTGGCTGTGCACCACAATGTACTATCTGTTCTGGTGTACGGTTACCAAAAATGTTACAAGTGTGATTTTTAGTCCATATACACTTTAATGTGCGAGCATTAAGTGCAACACAATGACTGCCATAATGTTAATGGGCCTTTATGGAAAAGAGAAAACTACTCTATAAAGTCTCTAAAAGTTAGATAATCCTAAAGTTTTGGAAGTAATACTGGATTAGTTTACCAGGTCTTTATCCAGCCTTCCCCAAATACAGTTTCAGTGAGATTTGGTTGCTGCTGCTTTGGACTGGCAGACAATCATCAGTGAGATTTGGTTGCTGCTGCTTTGGACTGGCAGACAATCATCCTACTGTATATAAATCAAAAAGTGCAGCACTAATCAATCAAAAGTGACAGTTCAAGAAAAATTGTGCTCCTGTAACAACAGTCCAGAATATGTGCAAATTGTGCTTCCAGAAGATCCAAAAGGGAAAAAGAAGTGCCCACTGGTCCAATACCACTGAAGGGAAAAGAACGCCTTGGAGGTCCGATGGTAATAAAGGTAGACTGGATGCTTACCAGAATAAATTGGCTTTCAAATTTATGAAAATGTCAAAAGAGCTTCAGGGAATAACCCCAAACCAGCCCTTGGCTGATGATGGGATACCAATACAACCCCGGACTCCACACAGACTCCACCCTAATGGGTGTGCTACTGCTATTTCATTGACCAATCAGAAATCCGGGGGTGTGACTTTCCTCTGCATTTGTGCCTGCTTTGGGTCAGGTTCAGGATCACAAGGCTGTCCTGGGGGAGGCAGCAGTGGAGAAACCACCAATCAGGAGCTGGTGGCCAGAAATGGAAGATTAGCTCACCATGAGGAGGACACCATTCAAACCAGGTCCCGGAGCTGTGATCACATGACACTGTAGGCCCTACCTCTCCTCAGAAAGCAATCGTCTCTCACTGCTTTCAATTACAGCTGAGGAAGGAGTGGAGGGTGGGCCCAAGCCTCACTCTGCTGAGTCTTATAGATGTAGAGAGCAGGGCTAGGGAGCAAGCATGCCCCAGTGCCCCCATAGCAAGCGGCAACTGGTCAAGGGGGGGGAGACAGGAGCACTGCGGGGAACCTGAAAAAAGAAGGATGCGTGGCCAGCTCCGGAGATGGACGCTCATTGAGGTGAGCTCCATCTATCCGCCAGCCTGACAGTGGCACACTACGACCCCAGGTTGTATAAAACAGATCGATAGCCTCACTTACCTCTCGCCATCCGAACGGGCTATGACCCGCCGCCGCAAGATCCCAGGGAATCAAGGGAAGATGACCAGCTTCTTCCCTGCAATTACAACATGCAGCCAAGATGGCGCTGGCTGCACAGAAAACGGCTTCTCAGCACAGCATGGGGAGAACACAGGACTCTAGGCAGCATACCACCCAGACTCCAGGCTGAAGGGATCACTGTACCCAGGGGACCCGGATGATTTTTCTCCCCGCCTGTCCCCCACATCCAGCAGCCCTGCTAAATCCAGGCCCAGACTGGACACAGGATCACCCCCTGACAGGCAATCCTCCCCCACAGCCACAACTCTGACAGAAAATGCTCCATCTTTAATTGAATCCTACCCTGCTTCTGACCAACCTATCACAGAGATTTCCATGAAAAATATGCTCCTTTCTCTGCGACAAACACTGCATAATGACCTGACGACATCATTATCTTAAATACGGTTCAAATACACAAAAAACGTATCCGCCATATTGAGAACAAGCTAGGAGAAATGTGTACCGCACACAATGACATCATAGATGCACACACAAACCATGAGGCCGACATCGAACAAATTAATCTCAAATTGGCAGATTTAGAAGATCGCTCCAGGCGAAACAACATCAAATTACGTGGCATCACAGAATCCGTCACTACATTCTTTATTTGCAGTGCTACCGACCTGGTGGTACTGATGAGGGAAAGCTGACTGAGAGGCAAGGTCAGAATTATTCAGGTTGGAACTCAGGGCAGGCAGCAGGCAAATTTATGTCAAAACAGATATAAAATCAGGGCAGTCAGCAAGCTGGAAGAAGTAGAACTAATGAGCAGATCACGCTATAGCCAGACAAAGCACAAACAGCTTGAACAGGCATAGGCTGCATGAACACATCCATCTAAACATTTCTAATGAGGGAGCCAGAGCAGTTACTGCTGCAGTTATGGTGAGTAGGGATGAATCAATGGTAGCCAGTGGGAGCCATGCCTCATATTTAGAATTGGTATTTCTACCTCTTCTATATATGACAACTTTCTGCTGTCACATGGACCTAAGGAAGCTGAGGGTGTTTGTACCCAAAGTTTCCATATGAACCGCTGATGTCATGGGGAATCCATGCTTCTTTTAGGAAAAGGGGGATAGCAGTGACCTCACTTCCCAAATGTAACCACTGGTGATGCCTTAGGGGTAATTCCTGGATTAGCTGGAGGGCCATAAATGTCCCTCAGAGATCACCAAGATGCCTCAAATACCAGAGCGGGACCACCCAATTGTGACCTCACTCTTACAAAAGCTTGGGAAAACATGAAGGTAAACAATAGAAAACCAATTATTGTGTTCAACTAGGAACTGCTGTATCAGGTTGATAAAACTTGGGGTGAAGTTGTTGCTTAACTCATGGTGCCTGGGCACTACAGAAGGATGGGGTTACAGTATATCTTGCACATAAACATTCCCCTGGGGTTTCACTTGGGGCATAAAATGACAAAAGAATGCATTCTTTAACCTTGTTTTGGCCTGGAATACTTGCAGATGTGAAAAAATATTTTGAATTATGCTTAGAGTGCCATACAAAAGTGAAATGCATTATTATCACAGTCTGCTGGTACCACTGCCTGTGATTGAGGTCCCTTTTGAGTGAATAGCAATGGACCTGGTTAGGCCAGTGGTTAAGACAGCTAGGGGACTCCAGTACACCCTTGTCATGATGGATTATGCCTATTATTATCCCTAGGCATAATACATCCTCCAACACCACCGTCAAATAGTTTTTCCACATTTGTACCCACAGAGGGCTCCTGAAGGAGATATTGGTGAATCAAAAGGGCCCGTCTTAAAAAGTTATGAAAGTATTGTGCCAGTTGTTGAATATTAAGGACATTAAGCCACCACCAGGCAGAGAAGTTGGTGGAAAGTTTTAATATTAAACTCTAAAATGTATGCTGAAAAAAGTGGTGGACCAAGATGGGACTGTCTGCTATCCTATTTATTTTTTGCAATCCATGAAGTCCCACAGCCTTTTTATCAGGGTTCCCTCTCTTCTTTGCACTTTGGTGTGGATGGTATTTCCTTGGCTTTTTTAGATATCACTAAAGAAACTTGGGAGCATGATGCAATGCCATACAACAGAGGGAAGATATGACCCCTATTGTCATGGAACATATGTGACAGGCTCAAGAGACCCAAAGATGGATGTATAAGAAATCAGCAAGAGTATATATACATTTTCCACCCAGAAAAGATGTCACTTTTAAAGGAGTACTTCATACTGCTCTGCAGCTGTATTATGCAGGTTTAAGACATCCTCAAAACATATTATTTAAAGAATGTGTGTATTTTTAATTATAAGTTCACGTTTTTCTAAAAAAATAATAAATGCACATGTTTTTGGAGGTAAAAAAAATGTGCAGACGGGACTGTAATTTATTCATTCACAAATCCCTGTAAATGAATGATGCAGCTGTGCGAGCAGAGCCCTGCACAACCAAGCCAATTTTGAAATGTGACAGAGGCTGCAGGGGAAGAGGAACCTTCTCCCATTCTCATAGAACAGGGGGCTAAGAGGGTGAGGAGGGCTGCTGCATATTAACATGTTACACCCTAAATATGGATGTAACATTTAACATGTTACTAAAGGTGAGCTTATTCATTATTGTTGCCCTATAAAAACACATTAACCCCATCAAGCCTAAGGGTAAAACAAAAATTAAAGTCTAAGCACAATTTTGCAACCTTGACATGTGTTAGCAAAACTGTACATATCATCACAACTACTTTGTGCATCCAGACGGATTATACCTTGTTTTTTTCAGGAAAAATCGGGCTTTAATTTGGTGTAAATGGTAACAGAAATCTCCTGATTTTTTTTTATTTTCAAAGGAAAACCGACCCAAAATAGTAAAAGAAAAACATTTTTTTTAATTTAGTTGTATATTTCTTGCTACTACCATAATCAACTAAATTTCAATAGTTTTTATTGAAGTTTAAGTAACAAGACATTGTAGGTAAATACAGTTCAGTTAGAAATAATGTAGTACAGGAAAGTAAACAAAACAATATTTTCCCCACCATTTGGCTGGGGGTAATACTAGAATAAGTGGTGTTGGCATCAGAGGTATGCTCAGTATATTCTGAACCATGTAAGGTTGTAGAAGAGATCTATAGGGGGTGGAGAACAAGGAGTAGGGAAATAGGGGAGGTGGGAAAGGGGAGAGGGAAGGGAAGGGTAAGTGCACCAGTCTAGGCAGATAGGTCAAGGTATTTATAGTGAATTTATCAGAATTTTATGGA
This sequence comes from Staurois parvus, assembly GCF_062004578.1. Taxonomy (NCBI): domain Eukaryota; kingdom Metazoa; phylum Chordata; class Amphibia; order Anura; family Ranidae; genus Staurois; species Staurois parvus. The sequence continues at coordinate 8,506,187 of NW_028317855.1, read as the reverse complement.
GCAGTTTGGGTTTTGTAACCATCGAGACCAATGGAGCTTAAATGTGTGATAGGTAGAATTTTTTAGGGCAGATCTTTTTTCCATATCGCATTGGAAGTTACGATCTGTTATCAGTGAAGTAAGAGAAGGGGATTTAGTAGTGTTCCATAATTTAGTTATGTTTATTTTAGCTGCCAATAATGTGTGGATAATAATGGTACGGGAGTCTCGAGAGAAATCGTTGATTCCAATATGGAGGAGTGCTAGAGCAGCGTTTGGGGTTATTGGAGTTTTAGATAATGTTGTGAGCATTTGGAAGAAGCTATTCCAGAAGGATTTGAGTGATTTGCATGTCCATAGTGTATGGAGCGTTGATCCTATTTCTCCGCATTGTCTCCAACAGGAGGAGGAGTGTTCTGGATAATATAGTGAAATTTTAATGGGTGTACCATTGATGTAGTATTTTTAGGTACGATTCCCAATGAGAACTACATTGTGAGGCTCTATAGGTGATGGTGAAGGATTTTTCCCACAAGTGTGGAGGTATTGGCTGTAGGAGCGTTTTTTCCCAGTTAAGTAAGGAGGAAGATTGTAGGGTGAATAGTGAGTCTACTATTAGTGTGCAAAAAGGTAGAGATACCTTTACCTGGATATTTTGTTTTGTTAAAAAATTGGTATGCGGTGGTAGGAACTTTCATAAAATGAGGAATATTTATTGTTCGTAAGCAGTGAGCTATTCTCAGGTAGGTGAAGTATTCAGTTGCAGGTAGATTAAATTTATCGTGGAGAGTCTGGAACGATTCCAAATTGTGATTTGTGTAGAGATCTTTTATGTCGGTTAGGCCGGATTTTTCCCATTGTAATAGAGTTAGGGATGGAGTGATGAGGTGTAGTGTATTGATTGGGGTGGGTATGTGTTTGGTATGTTCAAATTTAGTAGTTGTAAGGTTGTACCAGGCTTGGAGAGAGGCTTGGATACAAGGGTGTTTAAGTAGGTGTTTGGTTTGGGGTATTTGCGGTGTGAAGAGTATGTTTCGAGGTAAAAGTGGGAGCAATGGGAGTGTTTCCATGGTAGACCATAATTTTTCTTTTGTTGGGTGCCACCAAAAGTATATTTAGTCAAGAAGACTCGCATTGTAGTACGATTTTAAGTGTGGAAGGCCTGCTCCTCCTCTGGATGTTGGACGTAATAGTAGATTTGTAGTACATCTGGGTTTTTTAGAATTCCAGAGGAATTTAAAGAAGATTGTTTGTAGTTTAGAGAAGAAGATATTGGGAATGGGAATAGGGAGAGTGCGGAATATGTATAGAATTTTTGATAATATGAACATTTTCAGAGTCGCTACTCGTCCCAGTTTGGAGAGTGTTGATGTACGGAGTGCTGAGATTTCTTGTGGAATAGATTCAAGTAGTAATTTATGATTTGCAGGGTATAATTGGTCTATTGTTGCGGTGAGTTTAATTCCTAAATAGGGTATGTTGTGTTGTTCCCAGGAGCAGGGAAATTGTTTGGCTAGTGACATTTGGGTATGGATAGGTGTGTGGAGATTTAAGATGGAGGAATTAGGTTTGTTAAGTTTATAATAGGAAACTTCAAAATAATTTTGGAGAATTGAACGAATCGTTTGGAGAGATTTATGTGGGTTGGTTATCATTAGTATGATGTCGTCTGCGAATAAACTGATTTTGTGTTCTGTGTGGAGGTGGGTATTTCCTGAAAATGATGTGTCATTTCTTAGTTTTGAAGCTAAGGGTTCAATAAGTAGTGTAAATATTATAGGGGATAAGGGGCAACCTTGTCTGGTGCCGTTTGTGATGTCGAAGGGATCTGATAGTGTTCCATCTGTTAATATTTTGGCAGAGGGATTGGAGTAGAGAGAAAGGATGGCTGATAACATCCAATCCGTGATGCCGAATTTTTGTAGGGTTAAACGCATAAACTGCCAGTGTATTCGATCAAATAGTTTCTCCGCATCTAAGGATAGTAGTATGGAAGGATGTTTGGTGAATTCTAGGTTATGGAGAAGAGATATGATTCTCTTAGTTGCGTCAGCAGCTTGGCGACCGGGGATGAATCCTACTTGGTCTGGGTGGATTAATGTAGGTAGATAGGGGAGGAGTCTTTGGGCTATAATTTTAGCATATAGCTTTATGTCTGTGTTGAGTAGTGATTAGAGATGAGCGAATCGAACATGACGAAGTGGAATTCGTTCCGAAGATTTGGAAAAATTCTATTCGCGACGAATCCGAAGATTAGCAAACTACGGATGCACGAATCGAATTTTCCCAAAAATAGCGGCGACATGTGTGGCCACGGAGAAAATGGACAGAGAAGATGGGGCGGGGATCTCTGGGAAGGCGCGCAGACAAGGCGCGCTGACCCATAATGCATTCATGACATGTGATCGTATTAGCCAATCAGCAGCCAGCCAGCACTATAAATTGCGGCCATCTTAGAATTCTCCATTAGCCTCCGGTCATTCAAGAGAGACAGACCTGTGTGTATTAAGGGACAGAGTTAGGGCCACAGAGACTTTAGGGCCACAGAATCGTTACTCAGGGACACAGAATCGTTACTCAGGGACACAGAATCGTTACTTAGGGCCACAGCTATCAAAGAATCGAAAATTTAAAGTGACATACACCCTTTTTTTTTTGGTGGCTGTCGTGCACAGTTGGTTCTGCAGTTTGCCGATTGTGCAAAATAAACTGACTTTCTGCTTCACAACCACTATTGTACGTTCAAAGAGTTAAATCCATTTACACGCCGGCTGGCGGTAATATTTTTTGGGTGATTAGTGCATTCCAGTGACACAAACGTACAGTTTCCAGCCAACGGCAAGCTGCAATCGACCGATTGTGCTAAATAAACTGACTTTCTGCTTCACAACCACTATTGTACGTTCAAAGAGTTAGATCCATTTACACGCCGGGTGGCGGTAATATTTTTTGGGTGATTAGTGCATTCCAGTGACATAAACGTACAGTTTCCAGCCAACGGCAAGCTGCAATTGACCGATTGTGCTAAATAAACTGACTTTCTGCTTCACAACCACTATTGTACGTTCAAAGAGTTAAATCCATTTACACGCCGGCTGGCGGTAATATTTTTTGGGTGATTAGTGCATTCCAGTGACAGAAACGTACAGTTTCCAGCCAACGGCAAGCTGCAATTGACCGATTGTGCTAAATAAACTGACTTTCTGCTTCACAACCACTATTGTACGTTCAAAGAGTTAAATCCATATACACGCCGGGTGGCGGTAATATTTTTTGGGTGATTAGTGCATTCCAGTGACATAAACGTACAGTTTCCAGCCAACGGCAAGCTGCAATTGACCGATTGTGCTAAATAAACTGACTTTCTGCTTCACAACCACTATTGTACGTTCAAAGAGTTAGATCCATTTACACGCCGGGTGGCGGTAATATTTTTTGGGTGATTAGTGCATTCCAGTGACATAAACGTACAGTTTCCAGCCAACGGCAAGCTGCAATTGACCGATTGTGCTAAATAAACTGACTTTCTGCTTCACAACCACTATTGTACATTCAAAGAGTTAAATCCATATACACGCCGGGTGGCGGTAATATTTTTTGGGTGATTAGTGCATTCCAGTGACATAAACGTACAGTTTCCAGCCAACGGCAAGCTGCAATTGACCGATTGTGCTAAATAAACTGACTTTCTGCTTCACAACCACTATTGTACGTTCAAAGAGTTAGATCCATTTACACGCCGGGTGGCGGTAATATTTTTTGGGTGATTAGTGCATTCCAGTGACATAAACGTACAGTTTCCAGCCAACGGCAAGCTGCAATTGACCGATTGTGCTAAATAAACTTACTTTCTGCTTCACAACCACTATTGTACGTTCAAAGAGTTAGATCCATTTACACGCCGGGTGGCGGTAATATTTTTTGGGTGATTAGTGCATTCCAGTGACATAAACGTACAGTTTCCAGCCAACGGCAAGCTGCAATTGACCGATTGTGCTAAATAAACTGACTTTCTGCTTCACAACCACTATTGTACGTTCAAAGAGTTAGATCCATTTACACGCCGGGTGGCGGTAATATTTTTTGGGTGATTAGTGCATTCCAGTGACATAAACGTAGTTTCCAGCCAACGGCAAGCTGCAATTGACCGATTGTGCTAAATAAACTGACTTTCTGCTTCACAACCACTATTGTACGTTCAAAGAGTTAGATCCATTTACACGCCGGGTGGCGGTAATATTTTTTGGGTGATTAGTGCATTCCAGTGACCTAAACGTACAGTTTCCAGCCAACGGCAAGCTGCAATTGACCGATTGTGCTAAATAAACTGACTTTCTGCTTCACAACCACTATTGTACGTTCAAAAAGTTAAATCCATATACACGCCGGGTGGCGGTAATATTTTTTGGGTGATTAGTGCATTCCAGTGACATAAACGTACAGTTTCCAGCCAACGGCAAGCTGCAATTGACCGATTGTGCTAAATAAACTGACTTTCTGCTTCACAACCACTATTGTACGTTCAAAGAGTTAGATCCATTTACACGCCGGGTGGCGGTAATATTTTTTGGGTGATTAGTGCATTCCAGTGACATAAACGTACAGTTTCCAGCCAACGGCAAGCTGCAATTGACCGATTGTGCTAAATAAACTGACTTTCTGCTTCACAACCACTATTGTACGTTCAAAGAGTTAGATCCATTTACACGCCGGGTGGCGGTAATATTTTTTGGGTGATTAGTGCATTCCAGTGACCTAAACGTACAGTTTCCAGCCAACGGCAAGCTGCAATTGACCGATTGTGCTAAATAAACTGACTTTCTGCTTCACAACCACTATTGTACGTTCAAAGAGTTAGATCCATTTACACGCCGGGTGGCGGTAATATTTTTTGGGTGATTAGTGCATTCCAGTGACATAAACGTACAGTTTCCAGCCAACGGCAAGCTGCAATTGACCGATTGTGCTAAATAAACTGACTTTCTGCTTCACAACCACTATTGTACGTTCAAAGAGTTAAATCCATATACACGCCGGGTGGCGGTAATATTTTTTGGGTGATTAGTGCATTCCAGTGACATAAACGTACAGTTTCCAGCCAACGGCAAGCTGCAATTGACCGATTGTGCTAAATAAACTGACTTTCTGCTTCACAACCACTATTGTACGTTCAAAGAGTTAGATCCATTTACACGCCGGGTGGCGGTAATATTTATTGGGTGATTAGTGCATTCCAGTGACATAAACGTACAGTTTCCAGCCAACGGCAAGCTGCAATTGACCGATTGTGCTAAATAAACTGACTTTCTGCTTCACAACCACTATTGTACGTTCAAAGAGTTAAATCCATTTACACGCCGGCTGGCGGTAATATTTTTTGGGTGATTAGTGCATTCCAGTGACATAAACGTACAGTTTCCAGCCAACGGCAAGCTGCAATTGACCGATTGTGCTAAATAAACTGACTTTCTGCTTCACAACCACTATTGTACGTTCAAAGAGTTAAATCCATTTACACGCCGGGTGGCGGTAATATTTTTTGGGTGATTAGTGCATTCCAGTGACCTAAACGTACAGTTTCCAGCCAACGGCAAGCTGCAATTGACCGATTGTGTACAATAAACTGACTTTCTGCTTCACAACCACTATTGTACATTCAAAGAGTTAAATCCATATACACGCCGGGTGGCGGTAATATTTTTTGGGTGATTAGTGCATTCCAGTGACATAAACGTACAGTTTCCAGCCAACGGCAAGCTGCAATTGACCGATTGTGCTAAATAAACTGACTTTCTGCTTCACAACTACTATTGTACGTTCAAAGAGTTAAATCCATATACACGCCGGGTGGCGGTAATATTTTTTGGGTGATTAGTGCATTCCAGTGACAGAAACGTACAGTTTCCAGCCAACGGCAAGCTGCAATTGACCGATTGTGCTAAATAAACTGACTTTCTGCTTCACAACCACTATTGTACGTTCAAAGAGTTAAATCCGTTTTTATTTTTGGGGTGCTTATTGAATTAAAGAGTATGTCAGACAACACGCAGAGGAGTGGCAGAGGAGGCAATGTTTCAGGAGCGAGCAGACGTGGCAGCAGAGGAAGGGGTCGAGGCAGCACTAGTCGCAGCCAGAGGCCAGTGCTCCCGGTGTCATCCAGCGGTCGTGTCTCCACCGACAACCCTGCCGTCATCGATTGGTTGACTCGGTCGTCTTCCTCTTCCCAGGTCACCTCTGACACCTACAGCCAACGGTCGGTGGGTACGTCAGACACAACCGTTAGTTGGCATGGCCCGGGAGCAAGCCCACTGAAATCACGTGTCCTCGACCTGCCCCTGTCCTTTGGTGTTCCCTCACCAAACGAAGTATCGCATGCTGTGGGCTCAGCCCCACTGTACAGTGAGGAAGAGCTAACAGAGGGCGGTCAGGAACGGGGGGAGACATCCGCCTCTTCAGCAGCCAGGCGAAGAAGTACTGGCGAGGAGAGTGGCTCGGTAGCCGGTCTAGAGACAGGTCTGTCTCCTGACCCACACGCAGCCGAGGGGGCTAGTAGTGACGCGGAGACCCTAATTGATGATGATGAGGCTGATCGCACTTGGCAGCCTCGTCGTCATCAGGCTATTGCTTCCGCATCATCAGGAGAAGAGGGTGCCAGCTTGCCAGCGAGCAAAACAGTCGGTGGGTTGCCCAGGGGGCAGCAGGGTCGCAGCAGTGTCAGTGGAGCCAAACGGCCACGGAGTAGAGCACCAGCTCCACTGCAGCCTACCACCACGGCCAGTAGTGGTGCCGGTGTGCACGGAGGAAGTAGCAGTCATCCAGTGAGGAGTAGCGGGGGCAAAGTTTCCTACTCGGCGGTGTGGCAATTTTTCGTCAAGCCGCCCGAGGAAGTAAACGTAGCCGTATGTCGACTATGTGGCCAGAAAGTCAAGCGTGGCCAGGGGGCCAATGTTGGGACTACAGCGTTGCGTCAGCATATGCAGCGTCGCCATTCGGTGGCCTGGGAAAACCGTGATAAAGATACGGCGGTTCTGCCTGCCCCAGCCCCCGCTCCATCACCCGCTCCGTTACTTGCTCTGTCACCCGACGTCAATCGCCCTCTATCAGCCAGTCAAGGCTCCAACACCTCTGCTGAGGGGAGTTGTCGCTCGTTGGCATCTTCCGCTCGTTCAGATGCTCCTTCTCCTGCTACTCCTCTTCACGGATTCCGTCAGCAGTCTTTCTTGGAATCGGTTTCCAAGAGACAACAGTTTGCGAGCACGCACCCGACGGTGCAGAAGCTGAACGTCCTCCTGTCCAAGTTGCTGGTGCTGCAGTCCCTCCCTTTCCAAGTGGTGGACTCAGCACCTTTCCGAGAAATGATGGCTTGTGCCGCGCCGCGGTGGAGAGTGCCAACCCGGCATTTCCTCGCCAAAAAGGCAGTGCCAGCCCTGCATTCACATGTAGAAGAGATGGTGGGCCAGTCTTTGAGCATGTCGGTCTCTGCCAAAGTGCACGGCAGCGCCGACGTGTGGAGCTGTAACTACGGTCAGGGACAGTACATGTCATTTACGGCCCACTGGGTGAACGTGGTGCCGGCACAGTCGCACCAGCAACTTGGACAGGTCACGCCGCTTTTGCCTCCACGTTTGCACGTCCTTGGTCCAGCAAAGATGTCCGCCTCTACCACCTCTTCTTCCGCCGTGTCCTCAGCCGCCACCCCCGTGCCAAGTCCCATTACCCGACCGGCATATCACATGTGCAGGGCGCAACGGTGTCACGCTGTGCTGCACCTGGTATGCCTTGGCGAACGTAGTCACACAGGGGAGGAACTTCTGAGTGTAATGAACAGAGAAATCGACAGATGGCTGTCTCCGCGCAAAGTGAAAATCGGAACCATGTTGACCGACAACGGAAAGAACATGGTGTCTGCTCTGCGTCATGGAAGGTTGTGCCATGCGCCATGCATGGCTCACGTGTTCAATCTGGTTGTCAAGCGGTTCCTAAAATCCACCATCCCACTGCAAGACATCTTTAAAATGTCACGTAAACTTTGCATGCATTTCAGCCATTCCTACACCGCAAAGCACACCCTCCTTGAGCTGCAGCGGCAGAACGGAATTCCACAGCATCGCCTGATCTGCGACGTTGCAACAAGGTGGAATTCAACCCTACATATGTTAGACCGCCAATGGCTGGTCAGGGTGCGGTAGACGTGGCGCACAGATCTCAACGCCACATGACTCCTGTGGGGGCAGGACAGGAAGAAGAGGAGGAGGTAGAGGAGGACATTGGTGCTCAGGAATTATTGAGTGAAATGGGTGGTTTTTCCACTCAGCGGACAGGAGTGGAGGAGCAGGAGCATCTGGTAGAGGAGGAGGAGGAGACAGAGGACCCAGACGCACCGTGGCAGTATGCTGTGGAGATGGAGGCAGGGAGTCCCTCGCATTCCTTGGCACAAATGGCCCATAGCATGCTCGCTTGCTTGCGTAGCGACAGCCGAATAATAACCATCAGACAGAGGGATGACTTTTGGCTGTCCACCTTGTTGGACCCTCGCTACCGTTCAAAAATGGTGGCCTTTTTCACACCTGCTGAGAGGGAGGCCAAAATAAAGTACTATAAAAACCACCTATGTAGTCAGTTGGTCTCTGCCTTTCTGCGCCAACGTCCATCCTCAGACACTGTGGGCCCTGTGCGCTCGCGGGAATTGCTTTGTATATCTGTCGCCTTAGGGGCCGCTGTCTGGTGACATAATTTTTTGTCACTGTGTAGACATCTGTTTATAGGCCGATGTTTGGCCACAAAAATATATTTAGTAATAACCTAGCCGTTCAGGCAGCTCCCTGAACACCTCGGGAATTGCTTTGTATATCTGTCGCCTTAGAGGCCGCTGTCTGAACAGCTCATGAATTGCTTTCTATATGTGTCGCCTTTGAGGCCGCTGGCTGGACAGCTGATGAATTGATTTGTATATATGTACTTATTGTCCGCTGTCTGGACAGCTCATGAATTACTTTTTGTATATAGCCTTCCAAACCACTCTCAGAATAAGTCATGATATTCATGCTGTGTATAGCCTTATAGGCCAATGGTCAATCAAGTCATGATTGTTATAGTGTGTATAGCCTTATAGGCCGCTGTCTTTACAACTTTATAATTCCATGCAGTATATAGCCCTATCGGCCACTTTCTGGCATCCAGTTGCTGTAGCCCCCATCACCACACTGTGCCACTGGCCCCTGTACCGCCTTCTCATACTGCTGCCAGATCCATCCTCTGCCATGTGCGTCTTTGTCGTCTGCTCACGCTGCTGGGTTCCAGTTTTAAACCTAGGCCTGTGTATGGCTTCCGAATACTGCTGCCTCCACCGCCACCCTGCGCCATGTGCCTCTGTCGTCTGCTCACGCTGCTGACGGCTTCCGCTTTTTAACCTAGGCCTGTGTATGGCTTCCGAATACTGCTGCCTCCACCGCCACCCTGCGCCATGTGCCTCTGTCGTCTGCTCACGCTGCTGACAGCTTCCGCTTTTTAAACTAGTCCTGTGTATGTCTTCCGAATACTGCTGCCTCCACCGCCACCCTGCGCCATGTGCCACTTTCGGGTCTCCTCACACTGCTGCCAGGTCCATACTGATTCATGGCCCCCTGTACCGGCTCCTCATGAACGTGGTTCAGTGGGTTTGCATCACTTAACGGCAAATCGTTGACAAATGCTGGGACGTTCAGTGTTGTGCGCATTAAGCCAGACACCAAAGGGCAGCAAAGACCTGTTATTACTCGCTCAAGCATGGCTGAACAAAACCAGTCTCTACCACAAATTGGACCCAGACCTGCCCAGAGTCTCGTAACTAGATTGCACGGAGGAGTAGAGTCCGTTATCGGAATTAAATAGACAAAACGCCACACCAAAAAGATTGGCCATTTCCAACACTTATTCCAGAAAGAGGAACAACCCGTTTCATATACGGCCCGTAGACGTTTCACGTCTGCCACATTCAGTCGATTTAAGACGCAAGCTCCACTTCCTGTGGTCTCTGACCGTCGATATACCTTTATGTGTCAGCTTTGAAGCTATATTCCCTCCGGAGCACTGACACTGGTGCCCTTCCGTCAACATGCCTTTAAGTTTCAGTTTTCAACCATATTCCCCACAGAAGCCAAACTCTTGGGTATCCCAGAAGCTGCTCAGCGGGTCAGGGCAATAAAGCTCCCGGTTCGCAGGTTGTTCCGTCTTATGGATGGAAGTACGACGGTATATGATCTTCTTCGCACCCACGGCATCACCTCATAGAATCTCTGCATTGCATCTGCAATCACAACACTGACTTCCCGGATCGCCACTCAGCCATTGGACTCTTGATAGTCGTCTCCCCACGCTGCTGCTGGGGGGAATTTTTAACCTAGGCCTGTGTATGACCTTCAATTGAAGCTGCTTCTGCTCCGCCACTCTGCCATTGGACTCTTGATAGTCGTCTCCCCACACTGCTGCTGGGGGGACTTTTTAACATAGGCCTCTGTATGGCCTTCAATTTAAGCTGCTTACGCTTCGCCACTCTGCCATGGGCCCCTGTACCGCCTCCTCTTGCTGCTGCCAGGTCCAGAGTGTGTCATGGGTCCCTGTACGGCCTCCCATTGCTGCTGACTTCATCGCCAGACTCTGCCATGTGCCACTTTCAGGTCTCCTTACACTGTTGGTGGGTTCCATTTTGTGATAGGGTGCTGTATGGCCTTCCATTGCTGCTGCCTCCACCGCCACCCTGCGCCATGTGCCTCTGTCGTCTGCTCACGCTGCTGACGGCTTCCGCTTTTTAACCGAGGCCTGTGTTTGGCTTCCGAATACTGCTGCATCCACCGCCACCCAGTGCCATGTGTCTCTGTCGTCTGCTCACGCTGCTGACGGCTTCCGCTTTTTAACCTAGGCCTGTGTATGGCTTCAGAATAATGCTGCCTACACCGCCACCCTGTGCCATGTGCCTCTGTCGTCTGCTCACGCTGCTGCCAGGTCCATACTGATTCATGGCCCCCTGTACCGGCTCCTCATGAACGTGGTTCAGCGGGTTTGCATCACTTAACGGCAAATCGTTGACAAACGCTGGGACGTTCAGTGTTGTGCGCATTAAGCCAGACACCAAAGGGCAGCACAGACCTGTTATTACTCGCTCAAGCATGGCTGAACAAAACCAGTCTCTACCACAAATTGGACCCAGACCTGCCCAGGGTCTCGTAAGTAGATTGCACGGAGGAGTAGAGTTCGTTATTGGAATTAACTGTGAGGGACTTTTAAACCTAGGCCTGTGTATGGCCTTCAATTGAAGCTGCTTCTGCTCCGCCACTCTGCCATTGGACTCTTGATAGTCGTCTCCCCACGCTGCTGCTGGGGGGACTTTTTAACATAGGCCTCTGTATGGCCTTCAATTTTAGCTGCTTACGCTCCGCCACTCTGCCATGGGCCCCTGTACCGCCTCCTCATGCTGCTGCCAGGACCGTAATCTGCCATGGGCCCCCGTACCGACTCTTCATGCTGCTGCCAGGCCCGTAATCTGTCATGGGCCCCTGTACCGCCTCCTCATGCTGCTGCCAGGTCCAGAGTGTGTCATGGGTCCCTGTACGGCCTTCCATTGCTGCTGTCTCCATCGCCACACTCTGCCATGTGCCACTTTCAGGTCTCCTCACACTGCTGGTGGGTTCCATTTTGTCATAGGGTGCTGTATGGCCTCCCATTTCTGTTGCCTCCACCGCCACACTGTGGCTCCACACTCTGGTTTTGGCCCCGTGACTGCCCAAATGAGTGAAGTGTGCGGTGATTCTAAGATCGACGGCACTCATCTGCATGTCATACTGACTGACAGTATTATTTCTCTTCCCCAGCAGACTCCAAGGGCATTTAAATTAAAGGTACAGTGTTCTGCACTAATATAAAGGCTCTCTGAAGCCTAGAAACACCCTTTTTATAAGTTAAATTCGCAGCGAATATATTCGGCTCGAAGCGAATTTATGCGGCGAATTCGGCGAATCAGCCGAACTGAATTTTTGAATAATTCGCTCATCTCTAGTAGTGATATTGGTCTATAACTCTGGACATTTAGAGGATCTTTACCGCGTTTCTGGATAGTCGTAATTATGGATTGTAGCATTTCTTTGGGGAATGAGGCTGTAGAGGCTGTATGGTTAAAGAGCTTGGTTAGATATGGTGAAAGGTCAGGGGCAAATACTTTGTAAAATTCATTGGTGAAACCATCGTTTCCTGGTGATTTGTTGAGTGGTAAAGCTTTAATGGTTTTTTCTATTTCTGCAGGGGAAATTGGGGTGGAGATAGTAGTTGATCTGAAGTGAGATGTGGTAGTTTGATAGTGTCAAGATATTTTTGTATGGATATGGGTGTTGGTTGGGTAGTGTCTGAGTCATTTTTGAGATTGTATACTTTTTGGTAGTATGTCGCGAAGGCATTTGCTATTTCTTGTGGGTTTGTGAGAGAAGTGTGAGTAGTTGGATGTTTGACTAGAGGGATTTTGGTTTTTAAGCATCTTTGTTTGATTAGTTTAGTTAGTAGTGAGTTTGCTTTGTTGCCTAAGGAATAGAATTTTGCTTTCATTTTTTGCAGGTTGATATCATATTTATATAGTAGAAGGGCTCTTAGTTTATTTCTATCTGAGGTGAGGGAGGAAGATGTGGAGGGGTTGGGATTTTTGTTGTTTTGGTCTTCTTTTAGTTTAATAGATGCAAGGAGTTGGTCAATTTGTTGGGTTCGTTGTTTTGTGATGCGGGAATTTAAATGTATGAGGATACCTCTCATGTAGGCTTTGTAAGCAGGCCATAGTGTGGAAATAGATTCGGAGTATCGAGGAGTATTGCTGGTTGTCAAGGGTAATGTTGATTGGATAAAAAAGTCAATTCTGGAGTAGGATAGGTGGGATGGAGAGTAGTAGGTGTGATCTCTTTCCGTGCTGTGTTGGCATCGCTAAATGTCATAGAGATCATTGTTATGAAGAAATTGGTTGAAATTCTGTTTTGAAGTTCGTTTGTTTGAAGAAGAGTCCAGAAGTGGGTTGCCAATGATGTTGAAGTCACCGCCTATGAGGAGTCTGCCTTGGTTTTTGAGAGGAGATAATTGATTGAAGTCTGTTGTAGAATTGCAATTGATTGGAGTTAAGGCCATAGACGTTGACTAGGGTGTGTTCAATTTTGTTGAGTTTGCAGATCAGGATATGGTATCGACCTTGAGGGTCTATTGTTTCTGAGATATGTTGGAATTGGATGGAGTCTTTTATGGCTGTTATGACACCATTTTTCTTTTTAGGGTTCGTTGCCATGTATATATGGGCGAAATGTTGGAGGTGGAATTTAGGGATTTTGGTTGTCGCGAAGTGTGTTTCCTGTAGAAAAAGTATATCAGCATGTAAGGAGCGAGTTTCTTTCAGGAGCAGGGACCTCTTAAAGGGGAGTTTAGACCGCGAACATTAAGAGATTCATGAACAAGCTAAACAGAATTGGTCCCAGGACAGACCCTTGGGGTACCCCACGTACACTTTTAGACCATTCAAAAATATGCTATTTATCACTGCTCTTTTGATGCTCTCTTGTAGCCAGTTTTCTATCCAGGTACATACGCTATCGTCAAGCCAACAGACATCAATTTCTAAACTAAGCGCTTAAGGGGTACCTTATCAAATGCTTTGAAAACAATCTCTCAAAGATATCCTTTTTGAACATGTCTCCATATTCTATACACCTAGTTAAAGAAAGAAATAGGGATGAAGGTGGGGGGACACATCAAGTCGTGTGTGGGTGGTTGTCAACGTGCAATTGCCACGAAACGTGTTAGAGAGATGCTACTTTACCTACCACTACTACCCACATGGTCCACACCTTGATACGGGCGGCCATCTTTGGAATTGTGTATTGCACCATGTAAGTGCTTTATTTGTCTATTACTCCTTAATAAAAGTTATCACACTATTGGAAGCCTCTCTTTTGGGTTTATTTCTGAGCCCTGAAGGTGATTCCTGTTCCTTGAGCGCACACCGCACCCCTGGAGGTCGCTGACATAAGGATTCCACTACATACCGGATGAGCGTTTATTCCACTGGACACCTGGTAATTCCATAATTGGAGAGGACGCAGATGATTCTGGTGACCACAGCAGAGACGACCACCACTCCGGCAGGTTCCCTGATCCATTGACCAGGAGTAGGTCATTTTACTCCAATGCGCTACTATCTGCGCTATCTGGTTAGTGCATTCTACAGCTACACTTCCTACCACAGATGTCACAGATTTATTTACGTCACTCCTATGATATATTGACTTTGACACCTATATCACCATTTACACCTTCTTAACCATGAGAATGTTGTAGTATTGGTTGCTTAGACCATTACCTTTATGCTAGCTGCGTTTATACCTAGGTTAAAATTATTCCCCCAATCATTGGTGGTCAGTGGTCCTTTAAGCATTTGACGCCCGGCCAATAGCCATATGGCGTCCGGAAAAATGTACTAGCTTTCCGGGAGGTCGCCATTTGGCATACTTCTGCACATGCGCAGTTCGCACGCTTGCAGAGCCGCGCAGCGGCACGATCTGTCACCGGCCGTGTACCTCGGACACGGTCGATGACAGATCTGAGTATCGGCCCCGTTGCCGGTACCATGTGACCTGCTGTGACCAATCACAGCAGGTCACATGACAGTTGTATACAATGGATGGCTTCATTCATGCCATCCTTTGTATACTAGTATCTAGCTGTGAATGGTCACAGCTAATCACATGCACATGTCATGTGATTAGCTGTGGCCAAATCACAGTTAAGCACAAAAAAAACAAAAAACCCTGCATGAATCGATTTCATTCAGGTAAATGCTTGCTTATAGCAAAGTAATTCTTTGCTACAAGCAAATTGTGTAAAAAAAAAAAAAAATACTGATCACTTCCCCAAAGTAGTACAATGTTACTATGGTAACATTGTACTACTTTGGACATAGTGAAATATGAAAAAAAAATCTTAAAAAAAAGAAAAAAAATGTAATAAAAAATTTAAAATAATAAAAAAATTAAAAAAAAATAAAAAAAAATATTTATTTTATTTCACACTGTCACCAGTCAGTGTCCCTGATCACCGCCATGCCAGTTATATGATGACGCTGTACTGCACTGGTGACAGTATGTAAAAAAAAAATAGTGAAAATAATTGTTTTTATTTTTTCATTGTCCGAAAAATTATGACAAAAAAATTACAACTTCAAAAAACTCGCCATGCCTCTTCTGAAGTACGTTGGACTGTCTACTTTGCAAAAAGGGGTCATTTGGGGGATATCTGTACTGTTCTGACATTCTTGGACCTCAAGAAATTAGATTGGCTGTCAGTACTTCAGGATTGATCAATTTTCAGATCTATACCATAGTTTGTGAACTCTATAACTTTCCTACAAACTAAAAAATACATCCTAATTTGGGTTATTTTCACCAAAGAAATGTAGCAGAATACATTTCGGCCTAAATTTATGAAGAACAATTATTTATTTGCAAACTTTTATAACAGAAACAAAGAAAAACGTGTTTTTTTTTTCAAAATTTTCAGGTTTTTTTTGTTAATTTAGCAAAAAATAAAAACCCTGGCGATGATTCAATACCACTAAAAGAAAGCTCTAGTTGTGTGAAGAAAATGATAAAATTTTAGTTTGGGTACAGTGTTGTATGACCGCGCAATTGTCATTCAAAGTGAGAGAGCGCTGAAACCTGAAAAATGGTCTGGGCAGGAAGATGTAAAATTGCCCGGTATTGAATTGGTTAAGTCTCCCCACCTTCATATTTGATTTGCCTATCTTCATCCCTGCCTATCATTCAGCCTATTCAATCCCTTCCTATGACCATGGTCAGATATACAGCCTCACTGAAGTGTGCCCAAATACATTGTATCTTTCTCTCCTTGCAGGAGATGAAGATGTAAATAAACAAAAGTATGCAAAAATAATAATAATAATAATAATAATAATACATTTAAAATAAAGAAAAAAAAGCTAAATAAAGGTTTGATCTAGGTCAGTGCCAGGGTTAGTGGTATCACTGCAATCATCAGGAGAAGGAAAATGTATTTTGGGTTGTTCTTTGGTGGTAAATTTAGCAAATAGCAAAAAATATACGGCTAAATTTAAAAAAAAAAAAGAATGATTTTTTTTTAATAATCTGGACCAGTTTTCCTTTCATAATGAAAAATCAAGAGATATCCATTACCATTTACCACCAAAAGAAAGCTCAATTTGTCTTGAAAAAAACAAGGCGTAAATCCACCAGGATGCACAAAGTAGTTGGAATTTGTGAATAGTTTCTAAGCAGTTTCTCTGTACTTCTTGACGGATTGCTGTGGAAAGGTGCCATCTTGGGAATAACAGTCTGCCATGGCCCAGCTGCCTTTGTTCTTCTTAGTCATGGTGGCACTGGTGACACTTGGCCTGTGACTATAAGGGTACAGCAAAAATGAGTGTGAGCTGATAAAACCACTGTTGATGATGTCAGGATAAATTATTGGATTTCCTATTGGAGCGGCAGACTAAGGGTCTAATCACATGACTCCTAAGCCCTGCCCTATCTTTATCATTTCAAACACTTCTACCACACAGCAATGCAGCTCTGGTCATGTTACTGAGTAACTTATGAAACCTTGCCAGGGTAAAATATTTTACCAGAAATAAGACCCCCAAAGCTTAGCATAATCTATGGATATATATGGTAACCTGTAAGTGTATCAATATCGTCAGCTTTTTTCTCTTGATTTCTATCTGTGGATGGAGCAATCTATTCTGTTATCACTGCACGGGCTAGCAAATTTTTCTCTACTACATAAAATTTGAAAGCAGAGCTGATGATTGAAACATTGTGCAATTTTATCAAATTAAAAGGGAAAATCTCTTAGCCACATCTAGACAGATTTATAATACTTAAGCCATGCGTTTCCATCAAAACAAGCCACAGGAGGCCCAGCAGCCTTCACTGGGATTGTTGACCAGATGGCTGCTCTGTTAATTCAACCATAACATAAGTACTGATATAAGAAATAGTAGGTCTGTCAAAATTGTCAAATTATGTAGAACAGTTGTTAGATACATTAAATCATTTTGTGTGATTTATAATGCAAAATATAATTTCTTTATAGAGTTACCCTGGGAACTACATAGTGCATAACTGTGTAATACAGATTTGTTCATAACCCTCTGTGAATCTTGGTAAAATGCTTGTTCTCTTGGTTACCAATGTTGTGGAAAATGCTATTGCAGAATATGAGAAGAGAAGGTAATATATGCTTACCTCCAATGAATTCTGAAAGCAAAGTACTGTTTCTAGGGCATTTCCAACATCTGCAATCTCCCTTAGTTTAAGATAATTTACTCATAAAATTCTATAATCCCAACAGATAGCACATAGAATATTATAATAAAGGGTATAAGTTAGTGTTTTGAAATGGAAAGAGAAGAGTTTGCACGGCACCAGGTTCTGGCAGTTCATAACAAAAGAAATAACAAAAAAGAATTGTCTCAAACAAAATCACTACACAGACATTTTATAAAGACCACCCTAACCTACATAAACATTGAAAATCCCCTTTTCATTTACAATCACAAATTATAGACACAGTGAATTCACTTTTATTCTATGGAAATGTCTTCTGTGTTACCAATGTACAAAAACAACTAGAAAAAGTATAAATCGCAAAGACATACTAGACCTACATATTTGTATAATTCATGTTACAAATATGAAACATGCAATATGGGTCAATATCAATACTAAACCTATGTTATGCCACTATAAACTGCTAAGGTGCATGTTGTATACATGATAGTTTAATACATTAATCCAACCCTGTAAAAAAAGAAGAAGATATAATTCACATCAGAGAGTGTTGACACAAAGTCAGAGGATGGAACCAGTAAGGGCTGTGGGGGACCCAATAATTCTGGAAGTGTTGGATTACCAGCAGACATTGGGAAGGGGAACTCTTGAAAGAAACAAAGGGGTTGATTTGCTAAAATTGGAGAGAGCAAAATCTGGTGCAGAACAGTATGGTAGCCAATCAGCTTCTACCTTAAACTTGTTCAATTATGCCTTGACAATAAAACCTGGAAGCTGATTGGTTTCTCTCCAGTTTTAGTAAATCAACCCCAGTGTCTGTGGCCTGGGCAAGGTGATTATCAACAAAAATTCTTTACAAAACAGTGGCTTGTGTTTGAGGACTTATGGAATATAATGAATAATGGTAATGTAACAGATATAGACAAACAAAATCAACTTAAATTATTAACATAAAACTTTTATAAATGCAGCCAAGAATGCACCAGATAAGTTTGTTTCCTGACTAAAAAGACTGTTAACCCTTATAGTAAGAACAGCTGCCTTTATTTGAATTGTATTATAGGAAATCAGCAACATGCAGATGAAATGTATTATCAATTTCCTTAAATAAATCTTATTTTGCTAAAAAAAAAACCTTTTAACAAAAGCAGGTAGTTCTGTTTGTAACATAGAGGCATATCAGCTCTATTATTTTCACTGTTTATTTCAATTTTCAAGAAAGTTGGAAATTCACTTTTGTAATGAGGTTCCAAATGACAGAAGCTGGACAATTCTTGCTGTAGAGTACAATACAGCTCTGAAAGATATTTCAGAGAAAAGACTTGATTCTACAGATAATGTTGAACTTCCTTTGTGCAATGTTGAGAAATATCTGGCCTTTGCCTTACACATGACGCAGTTAGGCTTCACAGCCTCCAAGCTCAAGGCATTTTTTAGATGAATAGGAAGCCTCAACCAATTAGTTTGGTTAAATAGAGCTGTTTCTTAAGGATTGGAAAAGTTTGAAACTTCTAACAAAAGAATTCCAAAAATAGAAAGAAAAACATTTCTAGACACACTTTCTAACTGCCTAGATATTTTTCTATTATAATTCTCTAATGATCACTACAAAATAATAAAAATATAATTGTATATATTATTTGAATGTGCTGTTAGCTCTTTTGGAATTTGAATGCCAGAAATTAGGGTCTAATTCTTCCTGACCCATTCTCAATAATGTGAAATAAACAAATGTAAAGGCATTCAAATTTGGAGGGAGTTAGATTGAGTTTGCAGCAGATACCTTAACATTAAAGTGGAGACCTTATACTCTAAGCAAGACCTACATATTTATTGAAGACCACCCCCCCTTTCTAAAATGCTGGTCTGGACTGGAAAAATACATGTGGGAAAAAAAGGTAAGTCAAATGCTTAATATAAATGGATCCATCATGGCAAGGCAGAGTAACCTTAAAACAAGCTCTCAAACTCTAATTATTTACAGCTGCCACAACTACACTTTTAACCTTTATTTGGTTCATTTATGCTTGATGGACTTATACTGTGCTTTGATCCATATAGAAAATGCATCATTGAGTATACTCTTTATCATATGCTGTTTACTACCTTTTGAGGGGAATTGTTATTGCCCATAGGTGTTCCTCATTAGGAACATTTGGAGTCAGCCATTATACCACACTTATGTCTTAATGGACACCATTGGTGCTTTACAATTCGGATTGTTTTTGCTTTTGTTTTAATGGTGTTTTTAGGTGATTGTGTTATGTTCTTCACTGTTTGAAGAATCACCTATTTTTATCAGGATATCAATAAAATTATGTTTTTACATATGAAGCTAGTCTGCTTGGATGTGTTATTACCTACTTTGGTAGTTTGCTATTTGCAGCTGCTTTTTGTTTCTTTAAGTCAACATGCTTACCTGTCCCGTCTTATGAATGGTAGAAAATCATGTCACCATCCTTTATGATGAGGTCCTGTGGAATGCTGATTAGCATAAAGAAAGATCATGTCCTCAACAGATTTGGGCTACTCTATATTCCCTGAGACCTTGCTTTAAGGAGGGAGACATCATTCTTGTGGGTATAAGTGGGGGAAAGGTAAGTATTGTACCTATTTTTTCCTTGTGGGTTTTTTTTATCAGTTAAGAGCAATGTTTTAGCTCACTAAATAAATGGACTTTGCTAGTACAAGTCCTAAATAAGTGATGCTAAACTACAGTATATCCTTGTTTTCCAAAAATGTTCCATTATGTAATGGTCATGTCTTTTATTCTTAGTAAACTTTTTCTTACTGTGTTTTTCTGCCTCCTTTTAATGTCCTCTAAACCTTTCCTTTTCTCCTGACTTCTGTTTGTTTGGAACATGCAGTGCCCATTAGTTGTGGTCATGTGCATTGCTCTATGCACACTACAAATCTCATATTCTACAGTCCATCTCATGAACAAGAGAAGAGGGCTATATACTTACATACACTGGAACCATGAAGAACCAACATAGCCTCTAACAGGAAGTTAAATCATAGGAGCAAAAAAAAAGGAAGTTAGAAATTTGGAGAAGGTTGAGAGCAATTATAGGTGCTTTTCTGAGTTGAGAATAGAGTTTAGTTTCACTTTTAGTTCTGAGACATATAAAAGTAAATGGGTAACCTAACCCACCAATGTACTGCCTAAAATATCATATATCAGTTTTAGGTGGATTCAGAGAATCATCTGCACATTGATACCCACTTTGAGAATGACAAGTAGGAGTGTTTTTAAAGGTCTACAGTGATGTTCTGTGCAACTTGGCTAATGGTATCTTTGTGGTAAAACATTACAAAAATTATTTAACTGCTATTATTATTATTATTATTACTACGAGTTTATATAGCGCCAAAGGGTTTGCTCAGCGCTGTACAATAGGGGGGACAAAACATGGCACAGTACAACAACAACAAACAATGTACGAGGGGTAAGAGGGCCCTACTCTTACGAGCTTACAATCTAGGAGGGAGGGGGTAAAAGGTACAGTAGGAAGTGGCTGAGGGGGATGAAGTGGTGGGAGGAATGAGGGAGGATGGCCGTTAGGTGAGGGTGGGGTAGGCTTCCCTGAAGAGATGGGTTTTGAGGGAGCGCCTGAATGTGAATAGGGAAGGCGACAGTCTGATGGATTGGGGCAGTGAGTTCCAGAGGATGGGGGAGGACCTGGAGAAGTCCTGCAGTCGTGCATGGGAGGAGGAGACCAGGGAGCAGGATAGAAGGAGGTCCTGTGAGGAGCGAAGGGTACGGGTAGGGTGGTACTTGGTGATAAGGTTGGTGAGGTAGTCAGGGGCAGTGTTGTGAACGGCTTTGTAGGTCAGGGTTAGGAGTTTAAATTTGATGCGTTGGGCAATCGGGAGCCAGTGGAGGGAGAGGCAGAGGGGGGTGGCAGAGGTGGAGCGGGTGGTGAGGTGGATGAGTCTGGCAGCTGAGTTCAGGATGGTCTGGAGCGGGGAGAGCCTGCACTTGGGTAGGCCAGTGAGGAGGGAGTTGCAGTAGTCAAGGCGTGAGATGATGAGGGAGTGTACTAGAAGTTTGGTGGTGTCTGGGGTGAGGAAGGAGCGTATCTTGGCAATGTTGCGAAGATGGAGCCTGCATGTGTTTGTGAGTGATTTGACATGCGGTTGGAGGGAGAGGTTCGCGTCAAGAATGACGCCAAGGACTTTGGCTTGCGGGGCGGAAGTGATAGTGGAGTTGTTGGTGATGATGGATAGGATGGGGGGGGGGGGTGTTGGCAGGGGGAAAGACGAGAAGCTCGGTTTTGGAGAGGTTGAGCTTGAGGAAGTGTAGCGACATCCAGTCTGAGATGTCATTTAGGAGGTGAGTGATGCGGGCGGAGATAGTGGGGGTGAGGTGAGGGGTGGAGAGGTAGATTTGGGTGTCGTCAGCATAGAGGTGATAGTTGAAGCCGTGAGATTGTATGAGTTTGCCCAGGGAGGAGGTGTAGATGGAGAAGAGAAGGGGTCCAAGGACAGAGCCTTGGGGGACCCCAACAGAGAGGGGGAGGGAGGGGGAGGTGGCACCATTGTAGGTGACACTGAAGGAGCTCGGGATAGGTAGGATGAGAACCAAGAGAGGGCAGTATCTCCGATGCCAAGAGATATCTAACTGCTATAAGCCTGACCATGCATTCCCCTAAAGAGCCCTAAAAAATAACATTACCTGTTCACTTCTACAGCAACATAGTTGTAGTACTCAATAAATAAATATATTGATTACATTATAGGATTAATAAGTTCTTTTATGGACCTTTACCTGGTTCCAACAATTAGACTGCACAGTCCTGAAGAATGGCCTGTTGGATTAAAACACAGAGCAAGCATGCAAACAACTGAGCTGGGACCATAAATGCATGTATATGTGTATATATATATATTATACTGTATATATTAATAGAGGTGTGACCCACGTTAAGATCTCACTCCCTGGTTCTATAAAAGCTGTAAATGCATTCATTTGTAAACAGGCTATCGGGAATTAATGTATATTATAAATAGTAACAGGGGAATAAGAGAATATCTTGTTAATGAACAAAATAATAAAACAAATCATAAAAGCGGAAAGGACCTTGAAGCAGTATTAAACCCAAAAGCAAACATTTATTATTTTACAGCTTACCAATTCAAATCAATGTGATGGCAGTTTTCTTTTTTTAGGCTTTCTTTCTCCTATTTCCATCTGGTGATCCAATGGCAGGGGTGCTTAAAATGATCAGCTGTTGCTGATCAAAACAACTGTCTGCTGTAATTGATTATAAAGTAGTAGCTGGAGTTCAGCATCAATTTGTTACTGTAATTAAATCTATTAGTATTTCTACCACACACCCCCCTCCACCCAGACTGTCAATGCTGCTGTCCAAGTCTGCCCCCTGTGCTCATTCATCCAGAGTGGTGTCTGTATAATACAGTAGCAGCTTTACTGTCCAGATCACCAGGAAAAAGCAGAGGGGAAAAACTTAAAAAAGAAAACGAATGCTTCCACATCTAATGATTGGTAAGCTGCAATATATAAAATTTTTGGTTTTGGGTTTAATACCACTTTAAATATGATAAAATAAATACAACTGAAATGCTATATATAATTAACCACTGTAACAAGTAAAGCTAAAACTTTGGGAGGTCACAGGAAAAAAAATATCTTGAGAAGTAGGTAATCATGAATACCCAGTGAATTTAAGCATAAAAAGGATGCATACCATAATACCAAACTAAAGAAAACTCTGTTGTATCTCTTAGCAGTACTATGTATTTATCCCACAATCTGGAAAAGGCAGTTACTAAATACTAAGAGAAAAGAAAATTCAGCAACTATAGGCAACATGTTTCTTCTTTTGATGCTATCCCAAAGGTCACTTCTCTTGTATCAGTCCACATGTTTTCCAAGCAACAATTTGTAAACCCATGCTCCGTGCTGTAAAGCCTTTGCAAACAATGCAATGTGCTTTTAGTTTTGGATACATCTCAAGATATTAGGAATATTCTTGATAAATTATTTCATATGTGGTGAGGTGGATGAGATATATAATAGTGTGAAAGAGCATTACATGGATACATTCCTTATGAGTACTGTAGCAAAAAAGAAGTCTGCTGGATAAACTGGTGGAATTGTTTCCTTTGAGCTTATATAAAGTAATCTTTGGGGGTATTATGATATGCACTGAGTTACTCATGTATTACGTTTCTTTGCTCTTTTGATTTCTTTTATCAATTTTTGATATATATTTGAATTTTTGAAATATATTTTGATGTATTGAGGTTGCCTTACTAAAGGAATAGAACTATTCACTCTAAGTAAATGTTCACTTGGGAAAGCACATATGAAGTAAGAGAACATAGTAACATAGTAGAAAAAAAATGTGCTGGCATATATCTGTATGATAAAAGTGAACATAACTTTATTTTATTCACTATGATAAAAGATTAGTGAATTTGCAAACTGTTCATTTTCTGAGACTCTAAGATGAGACAAAGATCAGCTTCTGCCTTAGGAGATGCTAGAGGGGATAATGATGGGGAATATTTATACATATTCTCATTGTTTACTACCTCCATAACAACAAACCATCAGATAATGCATGTAGAATATATTCTGTATTCTTCAAATTCCTAGAGATGGCAGAAATTGGCACACATTGGCTACCAGTTCTGCCATATAACAGCTCTAAAGTCGTTGGGCCAGATTTGCTGAGATTTACCTCAGTGTTAAAACTCCCTAAAGCAAGTATCAGTACTGAAAGTAAATTTGTACTTTTGCAAACAAATTTGAGAAAACCCTTTGTTTATTATGTGTTCTCATTCACACAGCATATCTAACAATAACAAAAAAAAAATCCTACCTTTCTGGGTTTTTCTTTGAAGCAGTCCTCAGAGAGACTACATGCTACTCTGGACAATTTTAAATGAGAGGAAACTTACAGTAGATGTCCAGGTTACACCTATCTAATCTTACAGTGTTACTAATGCCACAACAGTAAAATCAGTCTGTATATGGAGTAAAGCATGCTTGTTATACTCACTGTGGAACCAGGGGCGGACTGACCATTTGGAAACTCAGGCACTGCCCAAGGGCACGGGGTCAGTAGGGGGCCCCATGAGTTGCCCCTGGACCTTTTTCATAGGTTTTTTTGAGTTTGGGCAAGGACACAGGGGCCCCATGAGTTGTCAGTCCGGCCCCGTGTGAAACCTAAGGGGTTAATCATTATGGCATTGTATAAAAAGGCTGTTTGATCCTGACTTCTCTGCCCCTCCTCTTGTTCAAATGTCCAAGCTGATAAGACAGACTGAACCTGTAGCCCTTCTGCACATGCTCAGTTTAGTGTGTTTTGCTAGAGAGCTTTTTTTTTTTTTTTTTTTTGCTTGGGAGAGTGGATGTGATCAGCACAGGGCCAATCAGCACTGTCCAGAGGTCAGGGGTTTTGCATCCTCCTAGAGCAGAAAGAAAACTCCTCCTACAAGCTTTAACCAGTGCTCTGCTGAACAATTATAGAAGTCACAAGACTGGTCTAACTGTTTAGCAGTATATAGTTACTAAAATAATTGCATTTTCATGTTCTGTGTACTGTGGGATACCAGATATATTAAATATAGGGTCTTGGGTTTAGCAACACTTTAAAATGACTCCTACCCTCATTCTAACCCCTATTCTAATTACCCTGTATAAGAAAGATGTGTATACTTACCTATTCTCAGGGTACTACAGTCTGGTCATTCTGGTCATATGATCATCTCCCAGCGCCGGCGTCAGGGGAGAAGAGGGACAGCAGAAAACAGAGGGCTAATAGTAAGTCTATGGGTGATGTCACCACCCAGGCATTGCAGCCAATTTTCACTACTCCCAGCAACTGGAGAGATCACATAACCAGACCAGTGTGCCCTGAGAATAGGTAAGTATAAACATCTTTCTTTTACAGGGTAGTCGGTATAGTTAAAAGGGGTTGGGAGCAGAAATTCAGATTAACTAGGTTTAGCCTGTGTTTCCACTTTAATCTGTTGACAATATGTCCCTGCTGACAAAAAGGGACACACTGAGTTTCCCTCATTAACATATAATGGAGAAGCCAAGGGTCTAGATAATTAACCCTATGTTAGAACAGATAGTGTTCCTATCTAGTTTACAAATGATAGTGAGATCTTCCAACACAGTACAGACATGGTTAATTATGTATAAGTATAACACCCCAACCCCCTCTACATAGAAGAGGAAAACTTCAGTAAGTAAACGAAAACATGAAAAATACTGTATATAAAGTAGGTTGTGTCCTAATTTGGCTGTAAAACTGGAAATACACTTTAAGTCAATATACATAAATTGAATAGCATATCATCAGTTCCATTCCTATATGTGGCAATGGCATTTGTGACTCTATGAATGAGGGCTCCAATATCAGACTTTTTTTTAAGGTGGAACATGAGCTAGAATTATCTTCACTACAAACTGCTACATACTATAAATATCTTCAGTAAAGGCTATATTTTATCTAAGTCTTGTTATAATAACAGCAATTTGATCAACCCATGCAATTCATGAGCTCCCACCCATGCTAGGAGCCATTACTCACATTGTAAAAAATCCTGTGACAAAGACAAGATTTTTCACTTGTTCATACATTTTTTCCCATCATTCCATAATCATAGCAGCATTTTATTTAGCACTGAGCTGTGCTAACTCACATTTCATGCATCTCTCTCAAAATCACAAACAATAAAAAACTTGCATGACCTAATTGTTTTAGTATGACTGTTAAAAAAAAGTATTTTGTATGTATCTGTCACACATTCCATGTATAGCCATTATCACATTAAAATAAATAAATATATACAGATTTCAGTCTACATTACACTTAGGACTAGTTATGCAAACATATTTTCTTTTACTTACACTGCTCACACTATATTATGTATACTATATATACTTTAGTGATTTTACAGGTCAAAATCAGCAAATTTCCACACTGACAATGTAGCAACAATTAGTCACAAATACGGCTGACTCTTGTTCAACAAAGTCTCTGACACATTTACAGTGGAGGACATACACAGATTTGCCATACCTTTATGATGATCAACCTAATATTGAATAGGTACCCCTTTTACCACCAAAATGGCCCTTTTGACACCAAAACAGCCCTGATCCATCGAGATATGGATGCCAATAGACCTCTGAAGGTATGCTGTGGTATCTGACATGAAGCCGTCATAAGCAGATTCTGTAAGTTGTGAAGCGGGGCCTCCATGGATCTGACTTGTTTTTCCAGCAGATGCCTGCTTGGACTGACATCTGGAGAATTTGGAGACCAAGTTAACACCTCAAACTAGTTGCTGTGTTCCTCGAGTCATTGCTGTACCAGGTTATCCTGCTAAAAGAGGCTGCTCACATGAGGCAATACCGTTTCCGTGAAGGGATGTACTTGATCAGCAACAATGTTTAGATAGGTGGCACGTGTCAAGTTACATCTACTTGAATGGCAGGACCTAAGGTTTCTCAGCAGAACATTGCCCAAAGCATCACACTACCTTTGCTCACTTGCCTTCTTCCCATATTGCATCCCAGTGTCATATCTTCCACAAGTAAGCAATGCACACACAGATGGCCATTCATATGATGTAAAATAAAACATGAATAACCAGCTTAGGCCACCTTTTTCCATTGCTCTGTGGTCCAGGTCTGATGCTCACATGCCCATTGTAGGCACTTTGGACTGTGGACATGGGTCAGCAATGGGACAACATATATACAGTCATGGCCGAAATTGTTGGCACCCTTGATATTTTTCCTGAAAATCAAGTATTTCACACAAAAAAGGTATTGCATTAACACATGTTTTGCTATACACATGTTTATTCCCTTTGTATGTATTGGAACAAATATAAAACAGAGGCAGAAAAGCAAATATGACATAATGTCACACAAAACCCCAAAAATGGGCTGGACAAAAGTATTGGCACCCTTAACTTAATATTTGGTTGCACACCCTTTGGAAAACATAACTGAAATCAGTCGCTTCCTATAACCATCAATAAGCTTCTGACACCTCTCACCCGGAATTTTGGACCACTCTTCCTTTGCAAACAGCTCCAGGTCTCTCTTATTGGAAGGACACCTTTTCCCAACAGCAATTTTAAGATCTCTCCACAGGTGTTCAATGGGATTTAGATCTGGGCTCATTGCTGGCCACTTCAGAACTCTCCAGCGCTTCTTTGCCATCCATTTCTGAGTGCTTTTTGACGTATGTTTGGGGTCATTGTCCTGCTGGAAGACCCAGGATCTTGGACGCAAACCCAGCTTTCTGACACTGGGCCCTACAGTGCGACCCAAAATCCTTTGGTAATCCTCAGATTTCATGATGCCTTGCACACAGTCAAGGCACCCAGTGCCAGAGGCAGCAAAACAACCCCAAAACATCATTGAACCTCCACCATATTTTACCGTAGGTACTGTGTTTTGTTCTTTGTAGGCCTCATTCCGTTTTCGGTAAACAGTAGAATGATGTGCTTTACCGAAAAGCTCTATCTTGGTCTCATCTGTCCACAAGACGTTTTCCCAGAAGGCTTTTGGCTTACTCAAGTACATTTTGGCAAACTGTAGTCTTGCTTTTTTATGTCTCTGTGTCAGCAGTGGGGTCCTCCTGGGTCTCCTGCCATAGCGTTTCATTTCATTTAAATGTCGACGGATAGTTCGCGCTGACACTGATGCTCCCTGAGCCTGCAGGACAGCTTGAATGTCTTTGGAACATGTTTGGGGCTGCTTATCCACCATCCGGACTATTCTGCGTTGCAATCTTTCATCAATTTTCCTCATCCGTCCACGACCAGGGAGATTAGCTACAGTGCCATGGGTTGCAAACTTCTTGATAATGTTGCGCACTGTGGACAAAGGCAAATCTAGTTCTCTGGAGATGGACTTGTAACCTTGAGATTGTTGATATTTTGCCACAATTTTGGTTCTCAGGTCCTCAGACAGTTCTCGTCTCCTCTTTCTGTTGTCCATGCTTAGTGTGGCACAGACAGACACACAATGCAAAGGTTAAGTGAACGTCTCTCCTTTTTATCTGCTTTCAGGTGTGATTTCTATATTGCCCACACCTGTTACTTGCCCCAGGTGAGTTTACAGGAGCTTCACATGCTTGTAACATTCTTATTTATCCGCAGTTGTGAAAGGGTGCCAATACTTTTGTCCAGCCCATTTTTGGAGGTTTGTGTGACATTATGTCGAATTTGCTTTCTTTCCTCCCTTTTTTTGTTTTGTCCCAATACACACAAAGGGAATAAACATGTGTATAGCAAAACATGTGTTAATGCAATACGTTTCGTGAGAAATACATGATTTCCTGGAGAAATATCAAGGGTGCCAACAATTTCGGCCATGACTGTACTTGCTAACTAATATATCCCACCAACTTTCAGATGCCATTGTAACAAGATAATCAATGTTACCCACTTAACCTTTCAGTGGACATAAAGTTATAGGTATATACTCACTGGCCACTTTATTAGGTACACCTGTTCAATTGGTTGGTAACACAAATTGATGATCAGCCAATCACATGGCAGCAACTCAATGCACTTAGGCATCTAGACATGGTGAAGACAACTTGCTGAAGTTCAAACTGAGCATCAAAATGTGAAAGAAAGGTGATTTAAGTGCCTTTGAACGTGGCATGGTTGTTGGTGCCAGACTGCTGGTCTGAGTATTTCAAAAACTGCTGATCTACTGGGATTCTCACGCACAACCATCTCTAGGGTTTACAGAGAATGGTCCAAAAAAGAGAAAATATCAAGTGAGCTGCATTTGTGTGGACAGAAATGCTTTGTTGATATCGGAGGTCAGAGGAGAATGGGAGACTGGTTTTAGATGATAGAAAGGCAACAGTAACTCGTGTCAAAATGGAATGTTTCCAACACCTTGTTGAATTTATGCCACTAAGAATTAAGGCAGTTCTGAAGGCAAAAGGGGGTCTAATATGGTATCAGCAAGTTGTACCTAATAAAGTGGCCGGTGAGTGTATATCAATTCTGGAACACAACAAGGCAAAGCTAAACAGGAGCAGTGAAATTGTGCTAGCTATCAAAGAGTATTTTCTGCACAATACAACTCCTGATATCTCATGGGTTTTACTATGGGAGACTAACAAACCAGTTATTAGGGGCACCTGTATTTGGGTCTCCTCTCAACTCAATAGAGATGGAGATGATGCTGATAGCAAGTGTCTTCTAGACATTTTAATTTAAGTTTTATAGCTCTATTTCAAATCCCATCCCACACCTAATAGGAGTAGGTAGACAAGGCCAAACTTGGATTAGACCTATTACTGGCAGAAGAGGCTGAAAAATCTATGTGCAGAGCCTGACATGTAGTATATATGAAAGCTAATAGGCCAGAAACCTTTTTGGCTTTGCGTCTCCGCCAATCTGATCGGGCATATAAACCTATCCACCTTAAAATGGAAATAGACTCATATAGGTGGAATTCGGATAGTACTTTGACCGAATCACTAGTGTAAGTATCTAAGTCAGATGTCATATCCTCTCAAGCTGACACTTTCTTCAGTATTATATATCTCTTCCTACACTATCTATTACAAACCAAGACACATTATAGAGCCCTATTTCGGGAGGTGTGGTGTGCTATCAAATCTCTCAAACCTCACAAATGCCCTGGAGCAGATGGCCTCCCAGCAATCAATTACAAAAATTTAGCAGAATGGCTGGCTCCCCTCTTGGCTAATGCTTTCAGCTCTCTCTAGAAATTACGGTTATTCGGCAGGGATACACTGACCGCCATTATCTCTATGATCCCCAAACCTAATACAGACCATACCTCTTGGTCCAATTACAGGCCTATCTCTTTATTGATTTTAGATATTAAACTGCTAGCCAAAATCCTTGCAACTCAATCATAATATTGTTGGTTTAAAACACAAAGACCAGGTTGGCTTTATTCCTCATCGCCAAGCCAGCAACAACATTAGACAAGTCATTTTTTTGCAGCATTTGGCTCACAAAAGGCAGATTCCTCTGCATTTGTTATCCCTTGACATTAAAAAAGCCTTTGATACTGTTTACTGGTCTGACCTTTATTATGTGTTGCAGAAATAGGGTTTTGGCCCTGATTTTCTATACGCTATACTAAGCCCCCGGCTTATAGTAAATATTCAGGTTTTCGCTCAAACAGCTTTCCAATTGCCCAGGACTGGGTGGTCCCCTCTCTCCCCTAATGTTCGCCCTCGATATAGAACCCTTAGCCTTAGCAATCCAAGAAAACCCAGATATTAAGGGCATTGAAGTGGTCTCCTGTCATTATAAACTCTGCCTATTTGCTGATGACACCTTGATGTTTGTCACCTCCCCTCGCACTACACTGCCGAGCCTGATTCATTTTGCCTCCTTATCAGGCCTTGAGGTTAACCAACAGAAATCTAAGACACTCAGTGTATCCCTGCTGACAGCCAAGATGCTGCACCTATGGGAGATCTTTCCATTTCAGTGGGAGATCTCGTCTCTTCCCTATCTTGACATTAAGCTGACCAATGATCTAGCTCTCTTGTACTATATTAATTATCTTCCTATGCTGACCCATCTTACATCCCTTATGTCCTCTTGGCAATCACTGTATATCTCATGGCTAGGTTGAATAACAGCTGTAAAAATGTCTCTACTGCCAAAGCTCCTTTATCTTTTTTGGGTCCTTCTCATAGTGGTACCATCCTACTTTTTCCGTATCATCCAAAGTAGAGTACATACGTATATTTGGGGCCCTATCAAACCTAGGGTACCCATTTAAGTGCTGATGCACAGCAGATTGCATGGTGGGCTGGGAGTCCTCTGCTTTTCCAAATATTATTGTACAGCTCAGCTAGCCCAAATTGCTTTATATCATGTACTACATAGGTTCCACTGTGGGTTGGTGTTGAAGCTATAGATCTCCATCCCCTCATGGTAGATAACCTACTCTGGGTGCGTCAGTCAGAACGAAGTATACTGACAAACCCAATTGCAGCTCACTCCTTACGGCCCCTTTAAATTACACTCTCCACATTGCCCCCTATTATCTTTCCACGGTCACCCATAATTTTTTCCTGCCTATGTGGACCCAGATGTGGGTCTGACTAAATTGACCACTCTTGTCACCTACACTACTATGCACCCTTTCCCTACTCTTTGGGAACAACTTTAGATTCCCAGTAGAGAGCTATATCACTATTTACAAATCTCTTATGTTTTTGCACCATATGTACGAACCTCCACCTCACTTACAAATCTGTCCTTTTTTCAAAGTTATCTGTAACATTGATTCCCATGCCCCAGGTATTATCTCAAAACTATACTCTCACCTCACAACTACATCCTCCCGTTTGCCCCCTTACACAACACGATGGTCTGATGACCTGGATATCACCTTAGAATTGGAAGACTGGGATGACATCTAGGTCACAACTAATTCTTCTCCACAAAACATACTTGCTGTTGAAGCTAATTATGAGGTCCTTCTATGTTGGAATCCGGTCCTGGCAAGAATCACTAAATTTATCCCTATGTATTTATCTACATGCTTTTGGGGTTGTAGAGAACAGGGAATACATGTACACATCTGGTGGACATGCCCGAATGTGCAGCAATTCTGGGTTTACATCTTTAGAACTCTCTCCACCTTATTTGATAAACCAATCTCCCCTGACCTGCTTTTGCGCTGTTGAATCATTGGCATCCTGATCTCACAAAAGCACAATCAAAACTTGCTATTCAAAATATTACAGCCTCGAAACAGACCATAGTGAAGGCCTGGAAATCCTCATCACTCTATACTATAGAAACTAAAAATAGGGTTACCTAGGTAATAATCCACAGTAAAATTGAGGTGACCATCTTAGATAAAATTCCATGGCATTGGAAAATCTGGCAACCATGGGTGGATCACTTTCTTCCTCCCCATTTTGACACCTCACTATTGAAGTCCTAGCTTTATGCCACCAGCCCACAAAACTTTTTTGAATGATTTCCTGCCTTAATGCAGAATCGTCAGCCTCTTTCTTCTCTGTTTTTCTGGTCTTTCTCCCTTTTCTAGTTTCTCCACTCTACCCATTTTTTTCTTCTCTACCTAGCACGGGACAAGCACTTCTGACAATATGTGCTTTCTTCATAAGCTCTTATACACTGTCCACATTTTCTATCAACTGATGAGCATTGAGTATTTAAGCAACTCATTTAGTTTGGGGAGTTTAAACTCCCTTTGTGTTTCACAGTTCTTTCCTGTGCCACTGCATCTTAATCTCATCCCACTATTGTGTTTAATGGGATGTCCTGTTATACCTATCCGTGGATGTATACAAAATAACAGTTTGTTTGTATCCCTATATCCTCCCGATCAACATGTATTGTTCTACTTAACAATCTGTTCTAATGAAAAATATTGAACAAGAACATATCAATGGGACAGAATTAAATTTCACCCTGATGATTGCTAAATTTGTCTCAGAAAGTTGAAAATTGTTGTAATTGGCTGTCCAGGAATATGGGTGCACAGGTTGCAATTACACTGTAAACCTAGCAGGGACTTTTCTGAACAAGAGGCAAGCTGATTTCCAACCATTTGTGTTGATAATTCACTTAATCATAATGGTTATGATTAAGCACGAGATCATGTGAAACATGTTAACAGATCCTGTATTCATGTCCTGGTGTTTTATGTGTCCTATGGATCAATAAATATACACTATATTCATCAATCCTCCGGTGTACGGCTGACCCTTCTCCCTGTTGCATCATGTGTGGTGACGGGCCAGAGCCTGCACCTTTGTGGTTTGATCTGGATTGTTTGCCTGAGCGGTATACCTCTGTTCTTTTGATAATTCACTTGCTAGATGTCCCCCAGTGTATTTGTGACCTCTTGGTTTGTAATCCTGGGCAGCCAAGTGTGACAGTTTGGAAATGTCTACAACAGATTTAGCTCTGAAGAAGATTTTAAATCTCAAATACAAGGTTTCACTCTAAATAGATACACAAAAAAAGTTGTCAGGACCAGGTCTCATTTCCTCGCAGTGCTATGTATAAGCTATAACCTCATTGTCTCAGTGCAACTGGTTAGCATTGCCCTGCTCTGCAACAAAATTGATAAATATCCATCAATATATTCTTTAGACAATATTCAGGATGCATTTGCAATGCCAAAAAAAGCATCAGCTATGTTATATGCATGTTTCTCAAAGCTTATCTAAACCCAAAAACAAACATTTCTGCTACAAATCTGTGGCTTTGAATACATAGTTTACACAAAAAAACATAATCATTTAATTCTTAAGAAACAAAATAAAATTAACCATAAACAATAAGGGGCATAAATAAAACAGTGAATCTGACATTTATCAAACATTCACTGTAAATAGATCTTTTCGGTGCATCAATTAAACAATTGATTTACCAATAGTGAGTGCTTGGTGAAAGTCAATTACCAGTAACTATTTATTACATATATCCTATCGTGAAATTATGACAATTATCAGATTCTCTAGAGGCATTGGGGCATCAGTAAGCTTAATTTTCTTAGTAACAAGAACGTAGGAAAGGAACCACTGAGTGTAGACTGTAAGATACTTTATTACAAATTGGTAGAAATTGCACTCACATTTCAGGAGACATATACAGGCACATCTTAGATATATGGCTATATTCCAGAGTGGGTGTGGGCACACTGCGGATGTAAATCATGCAGAGGCTGGAGCAGGCTTTGGGGCTCCAGGTCAGGTTGTAGCATGGACAGAGGCTGGATAAGCTTTTTCTACCTTCTTGTTACATGTCTATCTGGAGATGTGCTTCTGCTCCATGTTGTAAGGCCAGCCTTGAAGTGTGCACTGCTCTGGCACAACTGAGAATCCTCCGTCGGACTCAGCAGTGAATTTCTCTTCCAGCTTCTCCCCTAATCCCTTGTTCTTTTCTACCCAAGTGGAGCTATGCACTAAACATTTTTGTGCCTACACCATTCCATGTATGTAATTATTTTCTTAGTAGAAGGGGGATGGATAATAGGATCAAATCTATTTGTTAAAACAAGATGCGGTGTTCCACAAAGAGATGAGCAGCTAAATTTATAAGCAACCATACAGTAGAACACTGGGATACACTTGCAAATTTATGCCTGGATGGCTTGAAAAAGGAGGATCCAAATCTTACAGATACTAATGTTTAGCAGCCATGCCAAATTTTTAGATGGGTAGAAGATGAAAAAACTGTTTTCATGATAACTACATACAAAATCAGGTATGGGCATGATATGATTTGATTTTTCATTTAAATCAGTATCCATGCAGATAATGACAGACTTAGGAGTTATTTGCTTCTATGGAATGAAACATGGGACCACAAAATACTCAATTTGAGAGATACTTGACCTGTGTATAGCAGCTAGTTTACAGCCTCTGAATACAATAAATATACAACTGATTGAGAACTACCTTGAAAAAGGCATTCTTATGTGGTGAACACTTGCAAGATGATTGCATTCCCATATGTTTTGATTATGTAACTGCTACAAACTATGATCAATGTATTATCTGTAAATATTGCAAGAAGTATGACCAACACAATACTGATTTTATCAGGGCTCCATTGTATGTTACCATTTCTTATTACACTAGGATTTTCAGCTTTGTTGTGGGAAATGTTTTTCATGTCTATGTTCTTAATACAGTGAACAAGAAGCATGCCTTTGTATGCACTTTACTGGTCCTCTTTGTTGTCTAAGGAACAATCCATACTGTGTTAGCTGTATGTCAGAATTTTTCTTTGTTCAGTATTTTTAAGCTTGAAATAACAGAATGCAATGTCTCCCATGCACAAAGTCTATTCAATCTTAGTACCACCTGGTGTGATAACAGGCTACTGGCACCAGTACTATCATTCATAGCATAGTAGTTTTTCTGAGAAATATCATATTTGATTCAATTTTTTGTGGGTTTTAGTCTTTTAAGATTACTCATTTTATATATTAATTACAAAAACAACTTCTGAGATGAAGTATTTTAAATACGTGTGTGCTTATTCTGTGGTTGCAAGCCAGTATATTGTGATATTTGCTTGAAACTGTTTAAAAAATGTCACTTGTGTTGTCCTATTATACTGTCATACATATGACAAAATTGTGATACAATAGCATGTTTCCTAGTTAAACTGTATTTAAATTCAAAAACAAAAATATAATATATAGCAGTTTATTAGTCCTTAGATGTTGTGACTGCAATACTTTTTTTTTTTTAGTCTCTTTTGCTTGATTTGTACCTGCCAATAATATGCTTTCTGCCCCTTGGTTGCTTACACTTAAGCCAACCATACCTGGATCCAAATTCTGCTTATTCAGCAAGGACCGGCCGAATTACAATCCATATATGGGCAACCTGTTTGTACAGAAGTCAGTATATCGATTGACTTCTGTACAACCACCATGTTAGGTTTTTTTCCAAACAATCAGTTCCACTGGCTATAGCTGGCAACACTGATTGTGTTCTGACAGTGGGGAAGGCACAGCGGGAGTGATTTCCCCCTCCACCTCAAATTCATTGACCAGCTTGGGTACAACCTGCCATTAGGAATTTTTTGTATACGATTACAGCCATCGGCTGTAGCTGGTAGCAGTAATCACTGTCCAGGAAGGCTCCCTGTGCCTCCGCTGGCAGAATACAATAGCACTGCAGGAGGCGTCCCCCATCAACACTGACTGTGTTGATGGGGGAGCCAAGTGATTTTCTTTCCTTCCACACTTGGTAGAAGGAAAGAAAAATTATTAATATATGGTTTGCTTTACTCCTCAACTGTATCTATGGAGATTATCAGTTAAGACAACATTTAGATGCTCTCACAAATGACAAGGACACTGCATTTCTGGCAAGATCAACAGGTATTTTCTGCACTTCCTAAAAATGTTCTTAACCTGAAAAATGAAAACTAATGCAATCAGCACATCTCATCTACAATATATAATTTTTTTGTTATTGGGTTTAGATACCCTTTAAGTGGATTTCTGATCAGTGTGGCACACTTTACTTCAGAGATAAGGTCCAAAGGACTATTGCTAGAATCTAGAAACAGTATATGTGGTATATAATATAATGAGAAGATAAAGTTAGAAGACTCTCTGTAGTTTTGGAGCATTCCGGCATCTTATCTTTCAATGTAGAAATAGATGCTACATTATAATGGTGATTTTGCTATCAAACAGGCATATTCTTTGCATGGTTGGTATAGCATTGACTGAAAGGATGTCCTAATTCCTTTGTGTACTACAAAAAACAATCTTGTTAAGGATAAAGTGCATACATGTAAACCTCCCTTTTATGCAACTTGCTGCTTGGTGCAGTTCCATGTTTACTGTGCTGACCAGCCATTGGTACATCCCTTCTGTTGAGAAGTTATACATTTAACAGAAAGGCTTCAAGTAATCAGCAGCTCTGATATGGCTGCCTGATTTAGATAGGTACCTGTGTTAGTAGGTATATGTTTATGTTCATTTCAAGAAATAAAGCAGTATTAAACCCAAAACCAAAAATGTATTATATTGCAGCGTATCAGTCATTAGATGTGGAGGCTGCATCAGTTCTCTTTTCTTTGGCTTTTTCCTCCTGTATTCACCTGCTGATTTGCCCAACAACACCCACTCACTGTATTAGTGAGACATGTCTCTGGAAGAATGAGCATACGAGGCACAGCAGGACAGCATCATTTTCAGTTTAAGGAGGGGGGGGGGTAAATGTATTAGCAGATTTAGAACCACTAATAAATTGAAGCCGAACTCCGGCTCAAACTTTATAATCAGTTAAAGCAAACAGTTTTTTTCCTTTTGAAATAAAGGTTTTGCATGAATAAATAAAAGAGGATCATTTTAGTCACTCCTGCCAGTGTTAAGTGGTTTGTGTCATGCATGCAAACTGATATATTCTGCTGGAGAGTTTGTGCTGTGAAAAACAGCAGATTTGCAGTCTGGATAGCCAGATAAAAAAAGAAGAAAGAAAGCCTCAAAAAGGAAACTAATACAGTCTTCACATCTAAGAATTGATAAGCTTCAATATAATAAAAGTTTACTTTTTGGTTTAATAAATATAATCTGGTTCCACAGCACTTCTTCCAGTAAATGACTGAACTAAAAGGCACAACATAAAATGTAATAATCAATACACATTGTAAAAATCTGTTTAGCGCTGTCTCTTTTAGACTCTGGATGCCCTATTAGAATGAATAAAGACACGGTGTTGCAATGCACTAGCTGTGATTTTCTTGTCTATGGACAATATTAATGACCACACTGTAGTGTTTACTCATCAGCTGAGTGGCCAAGAAAGATCTGGCTGTTTGGTCAGGTCAAATATACATGGAGTTTAGACAGAATTAGAACATACTCTTTAAGTTTTTCTTGTTCAAAAGTTTTGAGGTATAATTACATTTTTATTATCTGTAAAGCATAAGCTGACAATTTTTCTAAAGTAAGATAAGACATATTTTCTTTGGTTTTCACATAACCAGTAATTGTACTATAAAAAAGATATATATTTAAGTCACTGGGTGATCTTTTGGTTTTACTGTGTATCAAATGAAAAATCACTCCATGTTACAGTAAATTGGTAATGTTCAGAAAATGTCATTTCAATGACAATAGCCAATAGATCACAAAGTATTATTATTGCTTTTATTTTCAGTATAGAGAGGCTAATTACAGTGTAATGTATATATGAGTGAGGATCTTGGGATCCATAAAAAGTGGAAATGAAACTAAATAAATAAATGGAAACATATTGAAAATGTTATTTTGTACTGAAGGAGCCCTAAGGATAAGCACATGAAGAGGATGTGTTTATGGGAACTGATTGAACATATAAAGATCTTTTTGAATCATTGAAGCCCAAAATGCATATCAGCAGAAATCCTATTATGATATGATGCACATAAACTGAAAACCAGTATAAAACTTTTTTTTGTGCACAGAAGAGATACACAGTTTGTACTGGAGATGCCATACTCCCCATATCCCCAGCTCAGCTTAGTGTCCCTGGAAATATTACATCTCTGCCTGGCTTAGCAATGGAAATACCACTGTCCAGCCCCTCATACCCAACCCAGCTGCTTAATGTCTCAGAACATATAACACATAATCCCATTCCAGCTTAGCTCTCAGAGTCACCTGGCAGTATAACGCAACCTGGACCATCATTTCTGCCTTTGGAGAAGAAACAGACTACATTTGTTTAGTAAGGCAGTGCAAAGCAAAAGATGTGAAAAATGCAGTAACATATTGACAAACAAAACAAAATAACTTTTTGGTTGACCCAATTCCAGGAAACTGAAATCTTTTTGGCTACTATGAATTGCTTATGTTTGCCCATTGCTTGTTAATTTATTAAGTAAAATGACTGGAAAATTTTCTTTCCCGTAAGAGTGTGCCACAGCAATATAATTGCCATTACTTTTGCTTAACCAGTTCGGCACTAGAGCAATATTTAAATTTTTTGAACACGTAAAAATCTTCATTGTTGACCATAAACCTCCAGAATATTATATATTTAATGAACGCAGAAGCCTTATAGATTAAAAAGATAGTAGTTGCAATTTTTTATGCTGCACGATATTTGCACAACTGTTTATAACATAAACATATTTTCAAGGAATAATAAAATAAAATGCATTTTAGTGCACACAAACACAATATAAATGGGGTTGTGTTGAGTAAAAAGATACCAAATATGCCAAGCTTTAAAACTGCATTTGCCCATGATATTGTTTAAAACAATGGTCCCCAAGAATCTCTATAGGCGTTGTTTAAAAATCTTTTCCTACTAATCAATATAGTGTTAACCATGAGGTCTGGCACTAGAATTATTGTTCTCACTCTGATGTTTGTGGTGATACGTCACACCTGTGGTGTGCCACTTTTGCATGTTGGTGTGTGCACAGGGTAATGAGGGTTTTGGTTATTTTTTTTTGTTCTGTTTTTAATATATAATTTTATTTTTTTTAATTTTTTTTAATTATTTAGCTGTATAGCTATCACAAGGGGTTAACAAAACAAACTCCAATGGGCAGGTCACTGGTACTCTTTATGGAGACATTGGGGGCCTAACAGACTCCCAATGTCTCCTTGCCCTCAAAAGCATCTTCTTTTTGATTACATGCTTCCTTGGCTGTATCAGCCAGTGAATGACAGTTCTGAAACCAGGAGTGACAAAATCATTGTCACTTTTGGTTTCATTCTGTGCAGAGGAGATAAAGGAATGGATATCCCTTTGTCTCCTCTCATTTGAAGTCCTCTATTATGGTCCCAAGCTCTTCTTCCAAGAGAAGGAGAAATCAAAAACCATGTGGGTTGGGGGAGGGGGGCAGTGGCTATTAGGCCAACAATCACTTTCACTTTCCAGCTGGGAAGCCAGCTGAGAAAAACAGGCACAAGTTGATGGCTGCTATTTCAGCCATCAGCTCGTGCTTAACCCTTCACTCTTTGGATGTATGTACACATAGTACAGGTGTACCTCGGTTTACAAATGCCTCGGTTAACGTAATTTTCGGTTTACGAATGAAAATCCATTAAAAATAATGCCTCGGTTTACAAATTTTTTACAAATGTTGGTGCTGATTTTTAAATGTAATTGCCGGCTTTTTTTCTTCACTATAGCTCACATAATTAGCTGTCATTTTCCCCCGAGTTAAAGGAAACTTTGTTTCTTTTAAGAAACTAAAAGGAAATATTGTTTCTTTTAACTTGGGGAAATAAACTAAAAGGAAACTTTCTTTCTTAGCTGGGGGAAAGAAAAACAAAAGCGGTAATTACATTTAAAAACCGCCACCATAATAAATCAAAAAATGGCATGGGGTCCCCCTCCCATCCATGCCAAGTCCACTGGGTCTGGTATGGATTTTGAGGGGAACTCCCATGCTAAAATTAAAAAAAAATGGCGTGGGGTCCCCCCCAAAATCCATACCAGACCCTTATCCGAGCATGCAGCCCGGCAGGTCAGGAAAGGAAGGGGAAGGAGCGAGCGCCCCCCCTCCTGAACCATACCAGGCTACATGCCTTCAGCATGGGGGGGTGCTTTGGGGCAGGGGGGCGCCCCCTCAAAACACCTTGTTCCCAAAAAGTGTAGCGTGAAAAAAAGACAGGACTCGGTCTTTGACA
The DNA here is from genome assembly GCF_062004578.1 of Staurois parvus. Lineage (NCBI taxonomy): Eukaryota > Metazoa > Chordata > Amphibia > Anura > Ranidae > Staurois > Staurois parvus. The sequence continues at coordinate 8,465,729 of NW_028317855.1, read as the reverse complement.
AGTCCTTTATTAAAAGAAAAAAATCAAAGAATGTCCACCGCAGAAGGTCCAAAGTCAATCACGATGTCCACCACCGCCGCCGCCCCAAAAAAATAATTTGTAAAAAAAGGCTTCGCTCCCGATGATGGCCCCGGGATATGTCTGCCTGCTCAGGTGGTTTGACAGTTCTTAAATATTTAAGGTGCAGGGCCACCAGGGGACATCACGCATGTGACCCCGCCCCATGTGACAATGATGTCACATGGGGCAGGGTTACTCGGGTGATGTCCCCAGGTGGCCCCGCCCCTTACATATTTAAGAACTGTCAAACCACTGGAGCAGGCAGACAGCTGGGGGCCATGGTTGGAAGTGGAGCCTTTTTAAAAAATAATTTTTTTCTGCTCGGCAGTGACGGCGGACATCATGATTGACTGACCGCCTACTAAGACAGGTTATTAGGATTGTGTAACTTATAAATGTTCCTGTTTATAAAGACCTGAAAGTCTGATAGTTCATTTGGATTTTACCATTTTGGATTTTACCATTTACAATACAATCACTGAGGGTTATTTACTAGAAATGAGAGTGCAAAATCTGGTGCAGCTCTGCATAGAAACCAATAAGGTTCCAGGTTTTATTGTCAAAGATTAATTGAACAAGTCAGAAGCTAACTGGCTATCATGCACAACTGCACCAGATTCTGAGTGCACCAGTTTTATTAAATCTTCCCCATTGTGTATTAAATCAGGCTTTTGTAAATTTTGACTGCAATTGTTATCCACAAGGCACAGTTGAGTGGAGGCACTTGCAGTTTTTATAGGTTCTGTGCTGCTCTAACAAAAAAAGTGGAGGCCCTGCTACTTGGTGTCACATACCTGGTTGAGGGTGAGCTGCCAAGAGGGCTTTCCCTTACATCTCCTGTCCTGTTTCTCCTGAAGTTTGAGACAGAATATGACAAGGCATGGAGTGGCACGGGTGCCTTGTAGGAGATCCTGGCCAGAAGAACCTTGCAGCAGGTGCTGAACCATGGGCAGCAAGCAGGCTGGCAAGCAGGCAGACGCAGGATCTCGGGTAGAACCACGGGCAACAAGCAAGCTGGCAAACAGGCAGATGCAGGATCTTGGGTAGTCAGGCAGGAGTCGGTATCAGCCAAACAGCTAAGGTGCAGGATCAGGGACCAAAATGGAGACAGAGCCAGGCCGGGGTCAGTATCAGTGGAGCAGAGAAGGTACCGGAACAGCAGGCAGAAGGCAGGGTCAGGTCACAAGCCAGAGTCAGCAACAAGGCATCAGGAGCAATCAGGATCAAGACTAGCTGGGTAGCAAAGGATCAGGTCACAAACAGTAGAAGCTGATGACCACTCAGCAATCTTCTGGACTCTGGAGCCACTTGAAATAGGCAAGTGAATGCCAAGTATTCACACTCGTTCATGCTAATGAGCAAATTCGTGTGCGAGTTAGGGCACGTTTAGTTGTCACTCGGGAATTCTTATGAGTATGCACACATCTTCACGCATGACTGTGTCTACGATTTTCTTAACACTTAGTTACCAAACAGGTTGCACCCTAACACACCAGTAACCTGCAGAGAGTATACAGTATAGGGGAAACATATGTGATAACATTTACCTTAAGATCAAAGTCATTTTTTTCTGAATAATATTAAACAGGCATTTTTTAGAAGCATTATATTTGCAACTGAATTATAGTTAATGCATTTGCTTCTTGCCATATACAGTACCATTTCTATACAATGGGCAGTGTTTTCGTATATATAAGGTACAATACAGGTTAATGTTAGCTTTGTTTTGTGCTCACTATCATCACTGCTCCTCTTTCACGTTATTTTATTATTGCTTACAATATACAACTGTCATTTGACTTGTCAATAAATTCAGATGGGAAAACCCCCTCATAAAAAGCTTTCTATCAGCTTAATGACTTAATCAATAGAACTCACTTGAACAAACAGTCCTTTTTAATTTTCAAGAAACCAAATGACAAATGGAAGTGATTGGTTCATGTAATTTAATTTTGCAAAACACAGGCCTATTTTTGGCTAGTCATAAATTTTATTTAAACATTTCAGACTGTATACAACTCCCAAATTCATTGTCTGTATATAAGATTCCAATGGTAATTTATTTTAGTTCTTAAAGTAAAAAAAAAACAAAAACAATAAAAGAAACCAAAAAAACAGGCTCTGCATTTTCATGTTCATAAGGTTTTATTTATAATTTGTACTCAGTGTGATTACAAAAATGTGAGAATCGTTACTCAACAAGGAAAAACATTCTTTCTTGTCCTGCTTGATGTATCTTCAGAGGGGGTCTGTCACTGCAGAGAGTATCAGTAATATCAAATAACATGACATTCAGCAGACTGAATTATTCAAGCAACCATTCATTATGATTTATAGGACAGTGGTCATAGGCAGTCGTTAAGCAAGGCAGTTTCCATATTCTTTGTTGCAATAGATTATCCCCTACACTGCAGAATGGCAGTTGTAATCAACTTGAAGCCGAAATGTTTAAAATCTCCTATTGGTCATATATTTGTATTAAACATAAATTGTCAGTATGCTTCCTCTGATACTCAAACTCCTAACTGCATAAATATTTTATTTTGAGATATAAAATTATCTCCACTATCTCCAGTAAAATAAATAAATAAACCTTTCCAACTGTTTCTGAACTATAACCAAATGATCCCTTCTGAGCCCAATGATTTAGAAAGAAAAGTATCAAATGTCCTTACTGAACAGTTGCTAAATAAAATATACCATCATTACTATGATAATCAGCTGCTTTTTTTAAACATTGTTAAACATTTGTCATTTAAATATTGCTTTTGATTTAGAAAGCTGTGACCACAGAAGAACATTCCCACAACTAGGGACAGTTGAATGATCAATATTACGAGAACTTATTTTATAAACTGCTGTTTAGAGATACCTTACTTTGTTGTGTTATTAAATTATGTTTTTAAGGAAATGCATGGAAATTTAAATAAAGGAGCTGCTATTGCTAATTTTTTAAAGGTTCACATTTTGGGTTGCCATCCTGATCCTGGCTTCATTGCCTAGCACAGATGGATTAAGTAAAAACCCAACTCTAGTAAAGGTAGTAGCTTTACCTCTTCACACCTTCAATGACATTAAAACAGAGCTTTAGTCAGAAAATTATGCCCTGCTGTATCGCTTCATGCTGCTCCCTTTTGCAGATAAAACTATGTAAAACATTAAAAATAAGTGTCTATCCTGTTTGAAATCCAAGAATACACTGTTTCACCTTTCTCTAGAGGCAATCTGCTGGCAGCCTAAATATTTGCTGCTGCTCACGAGCTCTGGGCTTCAGCAAAATGGCAACCTCCTGCAAGAAGAAACAGGGACAATGCTGCAGGCAATTTAAAGCACACACTAATTTTTGTAGTATAATTATTAATGTGGAATGTATGTTCCTTGCTTAAGAGCATTATTTTTTATCAAGATGTTAAGGGTAAAGTTCAGCTTTAATAAGGATTGTAATAACTACAGAGAAGCCTCCCTACTTGAATTGTCCTTACCACCATGACTTTTAAGGCACCAACTGCCTACAAGTGCATTCCCTTTGTGATTTGAAAGGCAATACAGCTTTGACCAATTACACTATCATTCTGGTTTACCACAGAAGTATGGAGATTGTAACTAGGCCCATTGGTTTACCTGTGGACGATCTGGCTCTGCTACCTAGCTGACCTAAAACAAATATGCAGCCACAGATGTCTGAACAGTCAAACTCCCATTCTGAATGCCTGATCCAGGTCAACAGCTCACCACTTAATAAAGTCAGAATGACTGTATCAGAGCATTAAAAACACCTTGAAAACAGTTAACTACTTCTCTCTGTACAGGTTTCCTTAAAACACTGCTCATGGGACTCTATAATGTTTTCAGTTGTAAGCTGAAATGTCAAAATACAAGATATTCAAAACTCTTTCCCCAGATCTGCTAAAAAAGACTTTACTCATGCAATACTGTAATAAAAGCTATAATCTACACTTAACTAAAAAGTGTTATTTAGTCAATTTTAATTCAAAACTGATCTGTAGTTACCTATAAAATAAATATTATATTTAATAATGTTAATTGTAAAAATTTTGGAATGTGCCAATGGTAAGGCAATAGTAACATGAAAACCCATTTACCTGTATTCAGAAAATGAATATGGTCATTAAAGACTTGATGGGCATCTTCTGGCACCCAGTGTCCTACTATTGCTAGGACACAATAACTTCACAAGGATGTCTCCTAGCATCTTCCATTGTTAAGATGAAGGCAACTTCTCAAAGAAGCTGTCTAGTGTCCTCTGTTACTGGGACGCATTCAGTTATTCCCACGTAGCATCTTCCATTGCAAGGATGTAGGCAGATTCTGTTGCTACCATTGCTAGGACACAGACTGCTTCAGAAGTAAGCCACCTAGCATTTTTTTGTTGCTAGGACACAGGCAACTTTTTTAAGCTATCAAATAGCTATCAAATTAGCACTGAAAATGGCCAGAACAAAATTAAAAACTTTGCCTCCCATAGACTTTAATAGGGTTTGGGTTTGCAGACTTCTTATTGGGTTCCCTGAGTCTGCAGCAACTTGAACTTTGCTAGGTTCGCTCATCCCTAATCTTTACTTCTTTCACTAAGAAATTAAATAAATAATTATAGTGCAGTTTAACCATTCTCTACTTTTAATTATTCGACCGTACAGTAAATAACATATAGGCAGTCACCAAGCTACAAACATCCAACTTTCATACGACTCATACTTAAGAATGGAGGTAACGTGATGTCACGCTGGTCCCAGAAACCACCGGACAGCCATCTTGTTGATCACCGCATGCTGCCATCTACTTTCCAGCAGACCTGTCAGCAATCCCACATCACTGCATGGCCAGTTAGCACTTTTCTATGCTATCCAAAACGTAAAAATATTTTTTTGGGCTGGAGTTACACTTAAAAAATGTACCTGTTACAACTTACATACAAATTCAACTTAAGAACAAACCTACAGAATGTATCTTGTTCTTAACCCGGGGACTGCCTTTACTACTTTGAGGAAAAAATTGCAAGTCTTTAAATGTAATACATAAATAGTAAATTTTACTGTCTTGCGAATACGAACCCTGTGGAGCGGACACTGCCCTTCATAAAAATATTAATAATAATAATAAATAACTAAAAAAATTACTTATTAAAAAATGTTATCACATAAACCATATAACCCCACAATTATTTAAACAACAAGAAATGTTCAGTGAAATGCATCAAAAACCCCAAAGTCAATTAATTTTGTAATTTACTTCTGTGTGATTAGTCACTACAGGTCCCTTCTCTTCTTCTCAACTTTTCCTGTATGTAGTTTTAATTAATAACAGCCATATTACAGCCCATTACCATTGTGAATTCTAATGTCAGTGTCCAGCTAGACCCCACCTGCAAAATCATTGCGCAACACATACTATGACAATATCAAGATATAACATGACTCCACCAATTGTTTCTTCTTGATAATGACAACGTGCAATAGAACATATCATCTACTGTGTCACTACACTTACTACATCCACCATATGAATACAAAATATGGCTTTGGGGGATAATATGGGGGACAAACAGGATCCCATATACAGAACCTCCTTATATTCATTACAGCTTATTTTTTTACATAAACTTGTGCCACATACAACTTCTGTCTCTATTTAGTGAGGGATGAGAGGGACAGTATTGGTAGAAGCAAAGGTATCAAATTTGTTTGATCAGCCAGTGGGCTGATCGAAAAAAAAAAACTAAATGGATTCCCCCATCCACACAATCAAGGTGGATGGGGGAATTGGCTGAAGCACTGGGTCCCTGCCATCAGAATACAATGATACAGCAGGGAGGATTCCATTATCAACCTCGATTGTGTGAATGGGGGAATCTGATTTAAGCAAAGCTGTCTTACAAGCCTGTTCAAAATCAGCAGGTCATTAGATTGACTGCTCTCAGATGGGATCAGCCATAGAAGAATAAAAATTTGTTTGATCAGCCATTGAGCTGATCGAAAAAAATAAACTAAATGGATTCCCCCATCCACACAATCAAGGTGGATGGGGGAATTGGCTGAAGCACTGGGTCCCTGCCATCAGAATACAATGACACAGTGGGGAGGATTCCACCTTTAACCTCAATTGTGTGGATGGGGAAATTCGATTGAAGCCAAACTGTCTAACAAGTCTGTTCAAAAGCAGCAGGTCATTCGATTAACTGCTCTCAGATGGGAGGAGCCATCTGTGCTGCTTATAAAATCCCCCTTGTTGGCAAATTAGCCATGTATTTATTTATTATTTTATTTCAGGTACTTATATAGCGCCGTCAATTTACGCAGAGCTTTACATATATATTGTACATTCACATCAGTCCCTAATATGCTTTCATAGCTATGTGCATTGGATAGTAAAAGCCATGACTGTATATATTGGTTGTTGGATCTGGTTTTGGTATGAAACTGCAAATAACCAGTAAATCTCTTTCACAAAAAAAAATGTATTTAATATTAGCCATATGAATTACTTATTAAACATAACAAGTGAAACCAACCAGTTCAGTCAATTTAACTTTATCTGGTTTCTCTGTATACTACCATATCTAGGTCTAGTGGTGCTCATCAAAGAGTCCCTTGAAGTCTGCTTCCTGATGTCTGTGCTTTGCAAAGTCCTCTAACTGATTTCTGTATTACTAATCACATTCAAATTTACAAGGCTGGTTCTGAGTTTAATTGGTGGTTGGAGGCTTCTGTATGTGAGAGAGACAGCAAAGACGTGCAGTGTTTGGGAATTCATTATCAGCATCACAAAGAGGAGTTTTCAAATTACCAGAAAACAAGAAAAAAAAAAATCAGCATACTGTGCCAATGTCTGTGCAAAAAAACTGAAGCCCTAAACAGGTAAGCAATTCTCTGTTATGGCTCATGTACACTACAGATCCTAAACTGACGTTCAGGAGCTGTTCAGCATTTTTTTTCAGCAGCCCCTGAACTCTCCCTAATGTTTTCCTATGTGTCCATGTACACATAATGATTTAGTCGGCAGTTGAGTTTACAGTCGTTTTTTTGAACGCACCAAACTTGCTTTCAGGAGTAGATTTTACCAGCGTTTCAAATGCCAAATGCTTGTAAACGCGTGTAACCGCATTTATAAGCGCTTGTGTTTATAAGCGTTTTTTAACTATTCCATGTCCAGATGCTGTCCAGAGCCTTTTTTCATCATCAGAAATGCATACAAAGCGTTTTCCATGTATTCAAATGGACCTAGTACACCAGCGCAGTCAGTTCCAGGTTTTGCGTGAAGGAAGAAATGGTAGAACGTGCTGCATTATGCTCATAATGGGATCCATAGTGAACACAACCAGAAAAGACAGGTAATCTCAGCACATACTGCTCTCTCTGCTTCTGCTCTCTGTATTCCTCTCAAAATGTCTGAAATAGTTAATTTTTTACTATTTTTCAGTGAATTCTGGGCATTTGGGAAGGTCTCCTGAGGTTATCTTTTAAAAATGCTTATAAACTCAAACGCGCATAAACACGCATAAACGCGGTATGCAAAGCAGCTAAACTGATGTTTTTTAACCTATGTTTTCCAGCAGTCAGTTTCTATCATTCAGAAAAATTTTCCAAATGCCCCATGTACATGAACCCTTAGAGGTTATGTTGTAATTATGTAAGGTGTGTCTCATTGGTGCACATCAAGAACAATTTAATTTGACCATCTGAGATGTAAAATGGGAGATAGCTTATGACATCACAGTAGCTAAGAGAACTTTGTGGTAGTACTCAGATGGGTTAAGCCTGGGAGTAATAATTGTATACTTAAAGTGATACTAAAGGCTTTTTTTTTGTAATAACAAACACATCATACTTACCTGCTCTCTGCAGTAGTTTTACAAAAAGAAGCCCCAATCCTCCTCTTCTTGGGTCCCCCCAGGTGCTCCTGGACCCTCTCTCCTGTCGGGTGCCCCCACAGCAAGCAGCTTGCTATGGCGGAACCCACTGCTCCGTGCGTCCATTCACACATGGAGCTGAGGCTTGGCCCTGCCCCGCCTCCTCTCTTCTCATTGGTTCACTGGCTGTGATTGACAAATATCTCAGCCAATGAGAAAAGGGAGTCCTGGGATAGCCAAGACTCCAGTGCACATCACTGGATTGAGAGGGAGCTTTGGTGAGTATTGGGGGGCTGGGGGTACTGCTGCACAGAGAAGGGTTTTTACCTTCATGCATAGAATGCATGAAGATAAAAACCTTGATCCTTTACAACCACTTTAAATGATTTACAAGCTCTGTGCAAACCTTATCCTCCCTGCAGAACCTTTCATAGCTTTCATTTTGAACACTTTCAGCAGTCTACATGAATTGTTTGTGATATTGCCAGAATAGAAACAGACAGGCATCTGCAGTAATATTTTCGGAAATGTAGTATAGCTATATACTGTGTGTATATATATATATATATATATATATATATTAGCCCTGTAGCATCAACATACACATACCTTCTCTGCAAATACATTATAAAATAAACTGTACATTTCAGTGAAATAGCAACCAAATATTTAGGAAAGATTTTGCATTTGTAGTTCTTGTGTCATACTTTAAAGCATATTTTTAAACAAACAGCTACTTTATTCTCTGAGTTTAGGTAAACATTTGAATTACATAAGATGCAATTGTTAAGAAGTCCTATTGAGATTCATTTCAAGACACTGTGGGAAAAGTGATTGCTCACATACAATTCATTTGCAAAACACTTCTGAGTTGGGAGGTTTACAGCCGATCAGAAGTTGTTTTTCTGTACCGCTCCAAGCAAAAGATATGCCTCTTAATGTGTTTATTCACCATGAGAAAGCTTTTGAGGCTGCTGTTAAGGTTATTTTTGCGGCTGTTTAGTGGTCTTATTCCCAAGCTTCATAGACTTGTTTGTTGAATTCTACAGAGATTTTCTTTTTCTGTTGAAGATTTGGGACATAAAATAGAAGGTGTCATCAGTTTAGCAGAGCAATTGAAATTCTTCAAATCCATCCGTCTATAATTGGTTTAACTTCTTTTAACATTTTATTAAAATGACAAAGCTACTATAATTTGTCATTAGAAAAGTGCCACTTTAATAAATATAAATTTTAATCTATTTGCTGCTGTTCCATCCTCATTGCAAAAAAAAAAAACAAAATCAAAGAATTGCCTTCCAGTAAATATTATAGTTTGAAAAAAGTCTAGGGTCATCAGCTGCAAAACAGCTCATCTTCCATCATCAATATTTTAGGGATTTGCAGGTCCTCTTTGCAATGCACATGGAAAAGCTATTGTTTTTTTCCTGATATGCTGACATTGCCACTCTCTCCCTTGCACCAATTCAAACTCCCAGCTGTCCCTATACAGGGAGATCATTCATCCTATGTCACAAAGCATTTATATTTGCTTGCCTAAAAAAATTGCCAAACTTAGAAAAATGACATAGGAGGACAATTTTGATTCAGAAGTAAAATGCACAGATTAAGTCATTAAGTATAGCCCAGCATAAATGTGCAGACATATAAAGTATAGTAGGAGACAAGTTCTAGTATGCTGTATGTGATGACCTGTTATGCTGTCAGTAGTGTCAAAATTCTATGCACACCAGCGTATCAGACAGAATGAGTTTGTTTTTGTGGAAAAAGTAGAAAGTAAAATGGGAATAAACTAAATCTGGAAACATGTAAAAATCAAAACTTATTTGGGAAAAAGGTTATCCAACTAAGAAATTAGAAGTTTATTTTTATCATCACTCCAGTGACAAATGCTTCAGCTTCACTTGGTTGACACTAATGTCATTTGGTCAAATGCACCATTTCAAACTGCTGTAAATCCTTTGGAAACATTTAAATGGAACATAATTTAATTGACAGGAGGTTAAAATAAGCCTTATAAGTGGTGTACAGAATTACTTCGTTTAGACACAATTTCCTTTCTTAGAAAGTCTGATATCTTCACGCAGCATAAGGGAGAGTAAGAATTTTGATGCATACATCTATGGAAAGGTGGGTATTGGCATTCCTCCAACAGTCATGGCTTTTTTTTTTTTGCATAATTCCAGTTTTTTTGGAACTGTTTACATACCACAATTATTAAGGTCCAGAAACTTTAATTGGAAAAGTTGGCAAAAACAAGCAAAAGACAAAAAAAAAACAACAAAGCAAACCATTGTAAAATAAACCAGGTTTCTCAGAATTTTGGTTTATTAGACTTTTTTATTATGAAAAGATACATTTCACCAAAATGGCCTTCTTTACTCAGCAGTCTGATGCTGTAGGTGATTCACCTCACTCCAGAGCTCATAGCCAAGGAGCAATAACTTGGAGAGCCCCTGCATGCTCAGATTTAAATCTTTTTTTTTTTGGATCAAAATTTGATGTTGGTCTCAGAAGTATCATCACTCTTTTTTTTCTAACCATACATCAAATAAATTGGTAAAAAAGTAATGGTATTTTATTTATAATAAAGGTTTTTTAGCTTCTCATGTGTTTTTGTTAAAACTCCTAGGGGTTGGTTTACTAATAGAAAGAGAGCACACTGGCCTCATGTATCATCTGAGACAACAATGTATGTAAACAAAATCTAGTAAAATACTCACAAAAACATCAAAATTACAAGCATATATTCATCAGTCAAATCTACAGACATGACCTTCTCACATCTCTATTCTCAGATAGACAATTGGAAGTAGACAATATGCAGATGGTAAACTGTAACACTTTTCAAGGCCATTTTCTATAGAGCTTGGTGAATTTGGTGAAATTTTACTTTGCAAAGAATACTGAATCACCAGCAAGAAAAATGAAAAACAACAGTACTTTTGTTTGCTCAGGATTGGATGATGGACATCAACAAAGCTTCAGCTCATTCATTAATTCATAGGTGCAAAGTGCTTGCTTTGCAAAACCAACAGTCAATTTGTCTTTGGTAAATCAACCCCAATGTGTTGCATTGAACTCATTGGCCCAAGTAAATGGAACCCAGGTTGTCTCTTATTGCCACCCCAGAAGAGCATGGTGCCCTTCAGCACTATGCTGATGTTGTATGTGAAAACATGTTTTAGCCCCTTTATCGAGGTTGACATGCGTGAAGCATGGATGGTTTTAATATGATTGCTGCCTCTCTGTTTATAGGCATATCATGTCTAGTGTTTTGAGATCCTCAGGAAATGATAGATTTTACCAAATATTAATATAAAGTACTTTAACAAAATAGAAATAAATATAATTAGCATATACGCATTAAAATGATTTGTGTACAGTAAGTGAAAGGCAACATCATAAAACAGCACAATTCTCAACACTATTACAGGTAAAAAATGAAACATAAGGGTTGAATTACTGAAGGCAAATAGTGCATTCATTCATTAAGCTCTGTCAAAAATGTCCTTGCAAGCCATGGCACTGCCTGTATTAAACAATGAAAACCGTATTATTAACCACAGATCCTTCATTATACACTGCTAAATTGCAGCTAGAGGAACCATAGCTGCAACCTGAAAGCAGAAGGATCCATTTGATATCACAATTTTCCTGCATTACCTAAACACACAAACACAATTTGAATTTATGGTTGCCATTAAAAACGGCAAACAAGAGTCCTTTTGGTAGAGCATAGAGAATATGGATGCACCACCCTGCTTGTACAGCAGCTGTATAAAATGCAAATTTGATTGCCCTTCCTTCTTAAAGTAGAAGTATAGGCAAACATTTTTTTTCATTTTGGATAGATAAAGTTATAACTCTGTCATTTTTTTACCATTTGTGTCCCATTCAGGAGATTTCCCTTCACTTCCTCTCCCATAACCAAACAGGAAGTGAGAGTAAATCACTGCAAATAATGGAATCTCTTGTGGCCCCCAAGGTCACCAGAACTAGTGTCCCCATTAGAAGATTTCATCTTTTATTACTGTTCTGTGGACAACCAAAAACTTATGTTTTTTTTTTCCTTTCACTTTCAAAGACAATGGTAAAGAGGACAAATAGAGAAGGTGACTCTCCTGACAGGGACAAAGACAGTAATAAAAACCTGGCAAGTATTCTAATTCATCTCCACTCTGTCCAAAATAAAAAAAAAATGCTTTTATACTTTAATTTTGCTAATGGCATTTATTATTAATATTTATTAATAACTAAAATCTTTAATGAGGACAAAACAATCCCTTGCAAAATGCAACTTCTCTTACAAGGTGAACAGTCTTTTTTGACTTTGGTAAATCAACCCCATAGATTGGGCCAACATAAATAAAGAATATCAAAATGTCATCAAAATTATGCATCTTCTATTAGATAGGTAAAAGAGGCAAAACAAATAATGTGATATTTTATAATGAGACTCCAGATAAAAGCTGAAAACATGCTATCTGTAACAAAAAACTAAACTAACTTTAAAAAATACAAAAAGTACACTAAAAGAAATAGTAATATTATTACCTAAATACACAAATATTATGTATTTGAAGATGACAACTACAACTAAAAAATAGGACTACAGTTTAAAATTGTGCAAAAAAAAAAAAGATATTTGACTAGATCCATTGTCCACAATGATGGCAGGAAAAAAAGTGGAGTAATATGTTGCTATACTATGAACATTATGCTGCTTAAATGCAGTCCTGTCAATAAGGATGAGACTTATGTTCATTTTTTATTTTGGAGTATGCAGGGTGCACTTCTTGCTGACACAACTAAGAAACCCTCTGTTTGCAGCACGCCACAGCATTCTTCACAGTAAAATAGTGTATACAAAAGCACACCACATATTTATTCCCCTTTTTGCTATAGCTTTAATTACATATAGGCAATTCTCTTCATTAAAAGTGTCAGTCAGGCTTAAATTGAAAGAAATAGATTCTGCACTCTGTTAAGGGATTGATAAATTCTCTCTCTTCTACCTCCTCACAAGCACAGAACAGTCAGTTGTCTGCAAGTGCTGCTAATGTTCCTTTGTCTTCCTCTTCCTCCTCCCACCACAGACCTAAAAACTGTCAATGAGGAGCCAGAAAAATTATTTGATCACATTATCATTGACTTACTTTATTGTGGTTTGCAGTCTTTGTCTGCCATGTATCAACTGTGTTAAAGGATACGTTCACCTTTCATAACATTACACTTATATCCAGAGTGTAACATGTTGCTAACTAAGCAGCCCCCGCACCCTCCCAAGCCCCTGTTGTGACAGCAGGCTGGGGATCATCTCCCTGCATCCACTGTCATAAGTTAAAAAAAAAAAGTCTGTATGGGGCTCCACCCACCCTGCCATGTCATTCATTCACAGAGTTCTGTGAATTAAAGAAATACAACTAACGTCAGCCATTGCAGATGATAACTTGTAGTTCTTAATGAACAACAGGGTGCTGGTGAGTGCTCTAGTAGTAAATTGATTCTTTCTGTCATTCAGTATCTGCCTGAGGAGCCTTGCACTGCACCCGCAATGAGAAAGGGAAGTCTCACTAGGAGTTTCAGAAGTGTAGGATACATTATATCAAAAAGCAAAAACAAAGGTCATAAGGCCACTCTAAGGAGGGTAATGACGGTGATGCCATCAGGTGTCTTGTCTGCTGGGGACAGTGTAGTCATCTGTACCCTTTCCTTCTCACTTATCTCATCCTCTGACTCCACAGAACTAGCATTCTCCCCAAGTGCCTCAGCACACATGCAACATTCCAAGATAAATGATATCATGCTGTTTTGCAGCTCATGAACTTGGGGTGAAAAGTGGAGAACATAGAGCTCTCAAGGGGCACATTTCACCATCCCCAAACCCCAGAAGTTGTACATGGATGGGGAGAGCTTATTTAGAACAATGTTGTCCTCAGCAACACTGAGGAATTGGAGTCCACTGCTGAAGGTAATTTGGGCAAATGGGGTCCTTTATACTCCATTCACAATGACAGCAGGATTGAATCATCAAAGAAAGGGATTCCAGGATTCAGATCATCAAAGGAAAGGACCACAATTGGATGGACACCTTAAGAGATCTATGATACGGGGGTACAATGTCTGATCCATTGCTCCCATCCTAAAGGGAGCAAAAAAGGGGCTCTTTGCTGCATTTTCTATTAATGGCAGGATCCCCTCTGATAACCAACATGACTCCACTCCCCTGACCTCTGAAAGGAGGTTCAGATGTGATGGTGATTGCCTCACCACCAGTTTTCAGAGTTTTGTTAAACCCAAAGGCCCAGCTGCATGCAGCAGTCATAGTTAGCACCTGAACCACATTCTTGGTGACATCTGGTTCATGGCTGACACATAGTCATAAATAAGGACCCAATGAACTATTGAGTGTCCAGACTGGACCACTGGCTGAAGCTTGCACAGGGCAGTGAACTGTTTGAGAGTACGATCAGCACAGCCGGAGGTTTTTGTTTTGGAGAGACTACTTTTCTTGACCCCTGACAGTGTGGACTGACTCACTTTCATTAAATTGAACCAGTCCTGGATTACCATTTACTAAACAACCCCTTCTGTTTCTGTTACAGAATAAACATCATCTAGCCTCCTTCCAAACAAAAAGAGAAAAAAGAGAGAGCTATGTGGATGGCAAGTGGGTTTCTGACCTCCAGAAGATGTCATATTTGACAAAGCATGTAGCTCAGAGCCCACACTTATGACAGAATCGTGTATTATGAAATCCAGAAGCAATCTGCATATTCCCTTGGTAAATTTAATTTGAACAGCTCTTATGTTTTTGTATATGTGAGTAGCATTGTTTTTAATAAATATTGGATACCATTGATTTTACACTATGTGCAGTGTTCTCATTTTTCCATGCACATTCCCTTGAGTGGGTATACGGTGAAGTGAATTGGCAACATCATATTTCCAGGATTTGAGCCAATCACTTTCAAGCATTAAATGACTTTTTGCTTTAAGGGTTATACCATTCCCCTAAGCCTGTGATCTGGGCACTGATGTGGGAGCACAGAGTGTGTTAAGTTTTTTGCACCTGGAGGAGTTTTTTACAGTACATGAAGATTATTTAATATACAATTCACGGCAGTGTTCCTTTGTTTGCATGGACATTCTACTATAAACACACATACTGTACTGATGTTAGTTTTGTTTTTTTTTTATCAGCGCTGCGTTTGAGGTAAGGTAAATCTTATGCTGGTTTTGAGATTCCACTGCTTCATTACTGTAAATTTGCCACACAGTATTTCCACAGTTTCACCTCATTTGCCAAATTTCTAATGTTTGCTGCAGGGTAAATCCTGCTTTGTGTCTCAAAGTTTGTAGCCTATTCCAGTTTGCAGGCACTGTAAAATGCCACACAATATTTCCACAGCTAGACTTCAGCTGCCAAATTTCTTACATTTACTACAGGGTAAATCCTGCTTTGTGTCCATAGCCTAAGGCCTATTCATGTAACAGTGCCACACAACATTTTTACATCTTGACCTTGACTGACCTTGATGTTTTCTGCAGGGTAAATATTATGTAGTACCTTGAAGATTCTAGCCTATGCACCAACACAATGTTTCTAAAGCTTGACCTTAGCTGTCAAATTTCTATATATTACTCCAGGGTAATTTTGCATTGTGCCTAAAAGATTGTGGCCTATTCCAATGTTCCAGCACCGTAATGGTGCAACTCAATGTTTCTGCCAAATTTCTTTGTTTGCTGTAAGGTAAATATTGCTTTGTGTCTCAAAGTTTGTGGCTTGTGCCAGTGCTCCAGCGTTGTGAATGTGCTATACAATTTTTCTAAAGCTGGACTTCATCTGCCACATTGTTAGCACTCCAGCACTGTAAAGTTTAAATATTTCCACAGCAGTAACTCAGGTGCCAAATTTCTAATAATTATACCAGGGTAAATCCTTCGATGCTTCATTGCTCCATCACTGTAAAATTGCCACACATTACTTCCATGGCTGGATCTCAGCTACCAAATTCCTAAAATTTGAATGGTAAATATTGTGTTGTGGTTCACATTTTGTAATCTATTCCATTCCATTGTTCCAGCACTGTTTTGGTAACACAGAATGTTTCCCCAGCTGGACTTCAGCTGGCAAATTTCAAATGTTTGCTACAGGGTAAATTCTGCATTGCAGCCAGTTCCAGTGCTCCAACACTCTAAAGGTGCCAAACAGTGTTTCCACATCTTGACCTCAGTAGACATTTTTCTAATGGTAACTGCAGGATAAATACTGCTTTGTGTATAAAAATGTGGGGCCTATTTTAGTGCTCAACATAAAAAGGAGCCAGACAATTTTTCAGCTTCCAAATTCCTCAGGCTTCCTGCAGCCTGCATTACATCTCAAAATGTGTTACCTTTTCAAGTAGCTTTCAAGCACCTTTTACAGTGCCACACAATGTTTCCACAACTTGACCTTAGGTGCCAAGTTTCTAATGTTTGTTAGAGGTAAATCCTGTGTTCTTTCAAAGTTTGTGGCCTATTCCAGTGCTACCAAATATTTCTGCAACTTGTCCTCAACTGCCAAATTTCTAATGCTTGCTGCTCTGGCACCATTAAGATATCACACAATGTTTCTGCAGTTGGACCTCAGCTGCTAAAGAAGGTAAATGCTGCTTTTTATATCACTGTTTGTTGTCTATTCCAGTGCTCCAGCAATGTTAAAATGTCACACGGTTTTTCCAAAAATGGCTTCAGCTGACAAGTTTCTAATGTTTTAGGCAGAACAAATCTGGCTTTATATCTCAGAGTTTACAGCTTAGTCCAGTGCTCAGGCACTGTAAAAGTGACACACATGTTTATGTAGCTGGACCTCTAATTTTTGCTGTAATCAAAATTCTACATTGCATTTTAAAAACTGTAGTCTATTTTGGTTCTCTGTCACTGAAAATTATTTGTGACTATTGATAATTCACTTGGGCTTGAAAAAGGAGGACATGCTTGCTTGGATAACCAGATCATCTTCCATAGGCAGTGGGTGGGTGCACACATCAGGCTAGGCTTGGACTGTCAGATGAGAGATCTGACATGGAACCCTCTGTAGGTGAGAGTGTGTGTCATCCTTCTGAATCATGTTTGACAGCTCACCAACTTATGGGGGAGATAGGATGGGAGATAGAAGATTTTCTCCAACCACCCAGCAGCACTGCTGGCCACAGCATCTGCAACTACATTCCTTCCACAAGCTTATTCTTTTCTCCCCCTGTGCACATCATCAGTGCACCAAATTAATACAAATGTGAGTGCACTTTTTCTACATAGTGCTTTTATCTGTTTTTTAATTGAATAAATATTATTTTAGTTTTTTGACATCTGAGAAGAGCATTCTCCCTCTACTTTCTATTTAGGTTTTGGACATTGTTGCTTATTTACTGCATTCACCTTATGCAGGTAGGAGGGAGTAGCAAATCTCCTTAGATGTGGATCAATAATATTCTTTAGGTACTGGAGGAGAGCACCTCACAGCACAAGAACTCTAACAGATCAGACTTACTTTTTGCTTTGTGTGTGTGTCCTTTACTATTAATCTTTTAAAGCCTAAGTTTAGTTACTTTTTTTAATCAGCACATGGGATATTACATACATTTACCGGAAAGTTTCCCTTGTGCTGGAGGGTGCTCTCCTAGTTGAAGTCTTCTGTTATTTCCTCCCCCCTACAACCTCACAGTGGTTATCTTCAGGATTAGTGGCTGTATTAACCCCTGCAGCACCAGAAGTTCATTGCAGGGGTGTGGGAGGAGGGGATACGTTTCTTCCATTGCTGTCTGCACAGAAAGATAAAATAACTCTTACAAAATTAGTCTTAGTCTTTGAAGTGAGCTCTGATTGTTTGGAGCAATTGCCATTATATCTAAAATACCCAGCTATAATTGGCACAAATTTGCATTGACTGAATTTTGCAAAAGAACTAATTATTACACCTGCATTTATGTTAATAGACAATAAACTTTCTTACAGCATTTTCTCTCATCATACAGTAAAATTATAAAGTAAATTAGCACTGCCTCAAAATATTAATACTACAGAGTAAAGTACTGGACAATAATATCAACACACAGTTACAGGAAGTCAGTTTTCTACAGAATCTAGTCTGTGCCAGAGGATTGCTTTAGCTGCTCCCTGTCCTTCCACCTTAACTTAATTGCTTGCAACCTGCACTTTACCACCCTCCTGCCATATTAAAATAGAAACATGCATTTCTGCACAGTACTCCAATGGAGAGGTGCTGAAACCAGTAGTGACTTGTACAGTGAAGCACCTCCATGCACCCCTTGCACTTATCATATCTTAGATGTCTTTGTATGGAGTAGGATCAGAGAGATGGTCTTCATAAACCTCCCTGTCTACCACAATTGATCTTCTTTAAGCATGTTTTCAGTGGTACTATGAAGAACTTTATGTTTACCTGCTTGAATATTATTGGTCAGCAAGGGAGTCAGCCATAAAGTTCAGAGTGTCTGACTCAAGACAGGGGACCAGCCATTCATAGCCAAATCATAGTGGGATGATTTTCAGAGGCGACTGTAACAAATGCAAAATTACTTATTTTTAGTAAAAGTGTAGTAATTTCATGCCAATGTAAAGTCTCTATTTTTCTTCCTCTCTCTTTCTCCATGCAAGTAGAGTTGATTGGTGAAAAATCATGAACTGGAATCACACCCATTTTAAGACTTGTATCTCCACCTGATTATAACTCTGCCCAAGTTGTTGGTTGGTGACATTGGTCACCTGTTCCTATTTTTATCATTGACCACCTAAAGAGGAAGGGGGTGGATACATAATGATGAGGACATCAGTGGCCAATACAATCTGATCAGGCCCTGGTGTGAAGTGTGTGCATTTGGCACAATGTCCTGGTGTTCTGGCCAGCGGAGGCCTGGGGACAACAATGGGGGTGGGGGGCACCAAGCCTAAGGAAGCCATTGAACCACTGGAAACCAATTTTGCTTTGATTATTTACAGCCTGTATCTAAGCCACTGACCACCAATGTTGTTGGGGAGTGGTTATTACAGCCTGTCACTGGCCATTAATGTTGGGGGGAGATTATTAAAGCTTGCCACTGACCACCAATGTTGTTAATGGTATAGCCTGTTAATGACCGTCAATGCTGAGGGGGGTTATTATTACAGCCGAGAGTTTAACGTTACTACCACTGTAACAACAATGATGAAGGGATTACTGCAACCACTTACACCTCTTTTTTCTGTTTTTAGGGTTTTTTTAACTAATTGATACTTTTAGGCATCCCTATTAGCTATGCTTGCATATCTTGGGCCTCTTGTTTCTAATCTGTTTATTTTGTCTATTACTTTAATGTCTAACCTAACTCTTCTTAGAAAATATTTTGAGCAATAGTTTGAGGGTGCTTTAAAAATTGAGTGCATTTTTTTTATGTAGCTACAAATGTGGGTGTGGTTAAAAGTGGGCATGGCCTGTTGGGTGTCCCCAGATTTCATTCAAGAAATCTGGTTACCTTAGTTTAGATAGCATCAGCAGGATGTCAGGTTCACAGTCCTGTAATGCTATAGACATTAAGTTGCTTGCTTTATTCTCCAGCCAGTCAAGACACAAATTTGCATACCGCACTTTGTTACATTTTCAGAACTCATCCTGGCACATGCAATTTGTTCTGCTCACAACATACCGCATTGTTAATCAAAAATACTACAGAGACCTTAGGGTTATGTAGTTCAGATTCTGAAAATACAAGTAGGCAGAGGCTTTTATAACTACTTTAAAAGTCTTTTTTTTTTCAACTAAAATAGAAAAAAACATATTGTTGCAATACCTTCCATTATTTCCTTTATTTCACTCTGTAAATACCTGATTGTTAATCGAAACCTAAGATCAGCTGCTTAAAATAGAATACAAAATCAGTGACCTAAAAAGCCACTGATCCAGGTCATCTTGCCCACAATTCTTTGAGAACACATCCCATGGTAGTTCTTATAATTTCCTTTCAAGACTTCTCTATAATGAGGTTACGGAATCTCTTGCTGAAATTCAGTGAACGAAGAACAATGGAGGAAAGTCACTTGCTTTATCCATACCATGTGAACAGACAAAGCTACATAGCTTTTGAGTTATGCAGGATTTATTCAGCCAGTAAAGATATCTGAAGGTTTCCTGTTTAAGAATAAAGGATTTAAGTAAGAAGTCACAACTTCTTTGATCTCTTAATTTTGTGAGGTCAATCTTAGGTTTGTGCAGAACTTTAAAAACTGATTTCAGTTCATGCCATTGATGCAAAATATATACTCTTGCTAAATTAACTTTCGTATGGCTTTTATCTGATTGATATTGATATAGTCAGGGCCACCACCAGGGCAGTTACTACTCTTGGTTGGAGCTTGATGTTTAAAAATTCATACAAATTTAATAACTGTATTCAGGGCCACCACCAAAAGTTTTTTGAGGGATTACAATGGGAACCCAGACAAAGTGACAAAATTATTAGGGTCTGGCAGACTGAATGCAGCTAATACAGTTCTGGGTCTACTGTGATCATGAGAAATGATATGAAACTTCCCTTAGCTTCTGTCTCTGCTTTCCTTCACCTCCTTCTTAAAGGGATCCTGTTCTTCTACAACACTTTGAGTGAAGAGCGAATTGAAGGCAGGGAAAGAAGGAAATGTATAGCCTGCATGCATAATGATCTATTTAGAAGTATGCAGAATGAGAAAGTTTTTTTGTCTTTCTCTGCTCCTAACATTACTTCATTACCTGCATATTTTGCAGAGAAGAATAGAAACATTTTATTTCTTCAGATTTGAAGGCAATATTGTCTAATATTTTGGGGCAAAACCCCATCTGGAAATTTTATTTTGATATTTTGGACAAACTCAGAAAAAATAACTACTTTTGGGAAGTTTTTATTGCCTGTGACCCCCGTTTAGAGGATTTCATCTCACTTCCAAATAATGAAAAGAGCAGTTGTCACTAAGATAGAAAAACATGAACTGTAATAATAACATGGCGGAAGCACTAAACCAACCTTATTTTACTGACATTAAATGTGTCCCCACTGTAGAAATTTCTAATGACTTCCTGTCCCAAAACGAAATATAGAGCAAACAAAAGTCTAATAGAGGCTCTATTGGTTCCACACTCTGTTGATACTTAGTAATGGTCAGATTAACTGTTATTAAGATTACTGAATCCTATTTAACCTATCAAATATAATTCCAAAGAAAATATATGTTTACTAAGTGCTAACAGAGTAAATTGAATCTTTACCATACCATGCAAAGCAACGGGTTCACTTACAGTAACTTACAGGTTCACATACAATAACTGCCAAACTGAGCAGATAAGCTTAGTAACCTTCCTTTTGCTTCCCTTCTGAGTAAATGGAACAAAATGCTTAAAGTGACACTAAACAATATTCTTATTCTTCAAAAATAATCCATACATATCCATTACAGAATTTTTATAATTTTTTTTCTTACTGTGTTTTTCTGCCTCCCTGTACTGTCTTCCTTAGGCTCTTTAACCCCCTGTTGCTCCCCTCACTGCTCTGCTCTATGCACACAACACATCCTGTAGTCCATAGTAGAGAATTAGGTAAACTAATTAACCCTCCAGAAAATACCAAAAGTCGGGCGATAGTTGTTCTTATTGCTAAACAGTTAAAGATGGCAGTTTTTGGCACAAAGCTCCCAATGCCCAACATTAGTGTGCAGAGGACAGCTGCGGAGTAACAAAGTACAGTATCTCCTAACTGAAAAAAACTCACTTAACACTTAAACCTTCCGTAGCTGAACACTTAGCTCCTAAAGCAGATCTTTAATCATACATAGAATAAATGTCAGTGCTTCCTTCCCTACAGCCGATGCAGATTATAATGCTCATTTTACTAGAGGGTAATTAAAAACAGGGAGATATTTATCTTACTTCACAGTCCTCCTGCTGAGTTGTGGTCTTTTACTCTCTCCAGCACCAAAATGTGTATAGGCACTCATTGTGTATGGGTCTGTCATCATGTAATTTAGGACAAATAAGCATTAATGACGTTGTTGAGAGGAACAGCAACAAGACAGGTTGGAGACAGGCAAGAAGAAAGGCTTCAGGAGACTAGTTGTACCAGATGGAATTAGTGTGGAACCATGATTAAATGTATGTATTCCCCTGGATTAGTAGTAAAATAAGCATTCATTTCTGCATCAGCTGGGGGTTGAAGTCATTGGTATTTATTTTGTGCATACGCAAATTTACGCTATAATCTAGCCTCTAAAAACAAGTTCTTAATGCCCTATTACATTCAACACTTGATCCTTAACCCGGCACTTAACCCCTCCAGCTTTAACATCCAACCTAACTTCTAAAGTGAGCCCTTAACAGTTAACATACAGTATATGTAATCCTAATTAAAACAATCTCATATAAGCTCTAACATTTTAATGTAGTTTCATTTTTTAGCTTTTCCAAGTCTAACTTTCATTATGGTAATATGTGGCCATTTCATGGTGCACTATTCAGACTGTCCACTGTTGTCACCATCAGGAAACCTGACCTGAGAAATGCCATGTAAGCATCACCGGATGGAAAGGAAGTGACTCCACAAAGGCTGCAGGAGCTCAGTAGCAATGAGGTTGAAGGAAGGTGAAATAATATTTTTTTGAAAATACATATTTTTAAAGTACCGTCTCCAAGCTGTCTCTCATTTGGAGGAATTTATTTTTTTTGGAACCAAATCCTTTGTTCATCTTTTTTTTCATTAGTTGTCTCTCTGATCTGGTGCATGGAGTTTGTCCTTGTAACTTGAGTGTCAAAATGGGTTTTACTTTGCCTACATACTTTGTGTTAAAGCTGTCCCTTTCAACTCAAAAGGTTAGAAGGTGCTTTAGAGGTTAAAGTAGATAAATAGTGAAAATACAAGTACATTTAGGTTCCTAAAGTTCCCTTAACACATAACCCCCCTATCCAAAACAGCTAAAACATTGAATATCATTGAATATATTGAATATCTAAGCCTAACACTTACCTTTCTACTAATCTAAGCCCTGAAACAAATTAACCCCTATTATGTTGCATAGTCCCCTTTTCCTGCACCGGACCCAACAAAAGCATAGAGTACCATGATTGTTGCCAAGTACCTAAATCTGTCAAAATGCATTTTTGGAGAATTGATGCATGTAAACATTTTTCTTTCTTTGCAATATCTATGTTACACTGGTCTGTGCTCAGGGATATTTTTGTACTCTGTCTTGCTAAGTACAGCAATGAGGATTCTTTTGCGCACTGTGGGGAGAGAATTATTTTTAAAAAATGGAGCAAGAGGTTCTTCTGCACACTGGTGGGAAAGGGTCCTTCTGTACACTGAGGTAAGAGGTTCTTTCTGTGTGTCCCTGACAAAACATTCAGCTGCACACGATGCATAAAGCAAAGCTCAGCTCTGGGCTCTTTTGGGTTGACTTAAAAAAGGCAAAATGGTTGTGCACTTTGCAAAGCACAATTGCTCCAGAGCTTAAAAAATTAGGTAAAGCTTCACTTTGCAAAGAGTACCCAATCACGTGGAAGGAAAAAAAAACTGCATTTTTTGTTTCCCAAGATTGGATAATGGAAGTCAGCAGAGCTTCTGCTCATTTACTAACCTCCGGAGCAACTGCTCTTGCAGAGTGCAACTGTACTTTGCAAAGTGTACAGTCTAATTGCCTTTAGTAAATCAACCCCATTGACTCATATATTTTTTAGCTGTGGTAGAAAATGGAGATGTTACCTGATTCAAATGTAAAAACAATATTTTTAAATGTATATATTTTAGTAATGATCATAATAAATACATAACTTGTAAATATTAAAACATATTGCCATACTTTTTATTCCAAAGATTTACACTTTTTAAAATGTAATTCCAATAAAAATTGTGAATTGCAGGCAAAACATTGTCAAACAGACCACATAGATTCATTCAACAAATAAAAGGTTGATTTATTAAAGAAAACATATTATTCTATCTCAAATTGTAGAATATTGCATTGATATACCATTTGTTCTAATAGCTTTGTTCTATGAATATAGGAATTTATGTTATTTTTATTTGTTTACGGGATAACATTTATGGAAGTAAAATTACGTAATTGAAATACATGAATGTATTGCACTGCAAATACAAAAATGTTAGAAGCAACAGACAAGTTTCACTAGATGTTTTATGTCTGAAGGCTAACTATGTTTAATTTAGTGATATTCTGATTTCTAGGTAAAGAAATACATTTTTCCCTTGAATGCTGGATGACAGATACACAAAAACATGTTTCATGACAGACAGATGGTCTGTCACTGCGTGATTGGAGTCAGATGGGTGTTGCTCACAAAAGAGAGTATTCTCTGGTCAGTCTTTGCACTTGTGTGCTGCAAGAGCAGCTTGAAGCCGGATGTGTAGGGAAAACATGTTTAGGTCTGTCTGGCCTACACAGACAGACTTCCAAGCCAGACTGATGTCTGAGAAAGGCTGATACTGGGGCAACTCTGTTCTAAAAAGGAATAGGCAGAGCTGTGCTACAAAACAGCCAGGAGACAGAAATACTTTTCAGTTTATTGTTATGTTAAAAAAACCCTGTGTGGTCAAAACACTGTTATGTTGGAGATTGGATGAATAAAAGCCCTAAAACAGCAAAATACATAAAACGTTCATGTGAAGATAACATTATCCCAAACTGAACAAAGGGAAAGGTATCAAAATGCACTTAGACACATGTTGAATAACAAGGTAAAATAAACTTAAATGTAAACCCCCAACCTTAAAATACCCCAGTGTGTGTAAAATGTTTTGACAATATTGCCACCCCCAAGACTACCCTACACCTGAACAGTAGCAAATATCAAAGCATTAAGGCAATCAAAGACAAAGGCAAGACACTGGCACAATAGTTAAGCTCAAATCATGTTATCAGGAATGTAAAAACATTGCAATGTGCAAATAGTCCATGTCAGCTTGCAACATGGATACTCTAGGGGCATATGAAAAACAGTTTTAAAGAATATATTGTATTTGTATTTCACATTGTTCCAAATGGCAACTGGAAATTAAATCTTGGTTAATTGGAGATCCCTACTCAATATGTGAACCATGGAAAAGAAGAAGCTATGGCCAAGTATTAAGACATAATTTTCTCAAGGAGAAAATGGTAGGCTTTGACATGGGAATCAAGCAGCAACATGGCCAGAAACATACATTCAGGTATCCACTACAGATGAGAACTTGCCGAATGGGAACAGACTGGCATAGTAAAGTACTTTTTCAAGTTGGATAGTGAGGAAAGTTCAGCTGATTAGACTCATGACTCTCGTAGGTACACAGGGATAACAACCATCCTGGTACATGGCCATCCAGTGCTCCATACTCCCATTCCAGTGACTACTTCAGGAAATGCCAGCAGCACTCTTATTTAGGGCTATCTGGTGCATACGTATCAGTCTCAGTGAGTATCAACTTTGTGGCTCTCTTCTCTGATACACTTGGTCTTTGTTGAGATGTCAGTTACCTAAAACAAGCATGCCTGTATATAAGTAGCTTCTGTGTACACTCAATCCTTTAAATTTGTGACTTATGCTTCTACCTGTATGCTTCAGACAGTATTAGTGTAGCTTTAGTCTATTTATGTGCAGCTTCTGATAACTTATGCATAGCCTCAAATTGTGTGTTCTTCTCCTCAGGGGCGGACTGACCATTTGGAGACTCAGGCACTGCACGAGGGCCCAGGGTCAGTAGGGGGCCCCATGAGATGCCCCTGGTACCTTTTTCATAGTTTTTTTTAGTTTGGGCAAGGACACAGGGGCTCCATGATCTCCTATTGCCCAGGGGTCCCATGAGTTGTCAGTCTGCCCCTGCTTACCCTGCCTAAAATCTCACCTGCATGTGTGTAGCTTCAGTTCTGCCTACTTATATGTAGCTTCTGATTGGCTGCATTCAGCTTGTGCCTTAAGACATCTTCTTTGATCCAATACACTTAAGTTTCTGCTGTTTGTATACAAGAAAGTTACCCAGAAGAGGACTCACAGCACCACATTCCAGAAAAGTATCATGCAAAAGAGAAGAACCTTACCTTGGCGGCCATGACTTATTGGTATGTGTTTGTTTTAGATACTTGGACTTTTTCCATCTTGCACCATGATCTAATGATCAGCGGTTGCAACAACCCTTATTATTGGGTTGTTACTCTATAAAGGTGCATTTGGATAGTGATTTCAACATTATGAGAGAAATGGACCCTTAAATGCATATATTTTATTCCTATTCAATATATTTGTTTCAGTGTCCTGTTCCTTCGAGCTCCTCCTATGGTCATTCATATATCTCTTTCCTCTCTTGGGTGTACAACCACTGTGTCTTGCTGGATTTTTTTCTGAAACAAACTGAATAATGGTTCCAATCATCCATGCCTAAATTGCTCAGATACCCCTCACGCAAACCTTGAAGCTTGCTTGGAAATTGTATATATATATAATTATAACTATTAATTTCTGATGTAACATACACTATATTGCCAAAAGTATTGGGATACCCCTCCAAATCATTGGATTCAGGTGTTCCAATAACCTCCATGGCCACAGGTGTATAACATAAAGCACCTAGGCATGCAGACTATTTCTACAAACATTTGTGAAAGAATGAGTCGCTCTCAGAAGCTCAGTCAATTCAAGCATGATCCCGTGATAGGTTGTCACCTTTGCAAAAAGTCCATCCATGAAATTTCCTTGCTACTAAATATTCAACGGTCAACTGTCAGTGATATTATAACAAAGTGGAAGCAACTGGGAACAACATCAACTCAGCCACAAAGTTGTAGGCCATGTAAAATGACAAAGCGGGGTCAGTATATGCTGAAGCGCACAGTGCACAGAAGTCCCCAACTGTCTACATAGTCAATAGCTAAAGACCTACAAACTTCATGTGGCACAACAACAGTGCGTAGAGGGTTTCATGGAATGAGTTTCCATCACCGAGCATGTGCATCCAAGCATTATATCACCAAGTGCAATGCAAAGCTTTGGATGCAGTGGTGTAAAGCACACTGCCACTGGACTCTAGAGCAATGGAGATGTGTTCTCTGGAGTGACAAATCACGCTTCTCTGTCTAGCAATCCAATGGACATGTCTGGGTATGGTGGTTACCAGGAGAACTGTACTTGCCTGACTGCATTGTGCCAAGTGTAAAGTTTGGTGGAGGGGGAATTATGGTGTGGGGTTGTCTTACAGGGGTTGGGCTTGGCCCCTTAGTTCCAGTGAAGGGAACTCTTAAGGGGTCAGCATACCAAGACATTTTGGTCAATCTGATGCTCCCAACCTTGTGGGAACAGTTTGAGGATGGCCCCTTCCTGTTCCAACATAACTGTGCACAAAGCAAGGTCCATAAAGGCATGGATGAGCGAGTTTAGGGTGGAGGAACTTGACTGACATGCACAAAGGTCCTGACCTCAACCAGATAGAACACCTTTGGGATAAATTATAGTGGAGACAGCGAGCCAGGCCTTCTCGTCCAACATCAGTGCCTGACCTCACAAATGCGCTTCTGGAAGAATGGTCAAACATCCCCATAGACACACTCCTAAACCTTGTGGACAGCCTTCCCAGAAGAGTTATAGCTGCAAAGGGTGGGCCAGCTCAATATTGAACCCTATGGACTAAGAATGCCATTAAAGTTCATGTAAAGGCAGGCGTCCCAATACTTTTGGCAATATATTGTACATGAAGCTAATTTATATAAATCAAATATATTTTTGCTAAAACTCTGTTTATTTTCATATTAGTTTCTACAGGTGTGGTAGGATATCTCTCCTGAAGAAGCCTAACTTGGTGAAACGTAGAGATTTGCTACACCGTGACAATTTACAGCAGAATATATGTTGTAAACACTTCAATCAAATGTTTGTTTCTGTAAAAAAAATGTATAGGTTTTGAAAAAAATTATTTTATATTTGATATGGAATTCTAATAAAATTATGAATTTTTAAATTGTTGTTGCAACATATAATTAGAAATTCCCAATCCTCTATGAGGTTCTTCTCTTGTGCATTCTGCTGTTTGTGCATGGGTTATGATTATATGACTACTCGGTGTAGATCTCTGAGAATTAGATCATAGAAATTTATGTAAATAACTTCAACATTTGAAGAGAGTAGAACGGCAATATGTAGTTTCATGCCCTTCTGTTATCTTGCTTTGTACCTGTGAATGGGCTTCCACTAATGTGATGAGCTTTTGCTGGTCAGGGAAGGTGAAACTATATGGCGCCTGTAGGTCTTTCATGCTACTATAAGAGATAAAAATATTTTAAGGGTCAGTGTCAAAAAATGTTTTGTTACTGAAGTGCTTTCTCTTCACATACAAGTCTATGGGGATGCATATAGAGCTAACATGGGTCAACTGCATTCAATCTAAGAAGTGGGTCGAATGAAGGTCAAATGGAAGCAAAATCCTAGACAGTCTCCTGGACTCCTAGGAAGTTGCTAGTAGTTTTGCCTTGCAATGGCATAAATTACTATTCTGCATCATTGCTGTTTTTATCAGCAATGTTGATGCAATATGTATTTCTTTTTCAATTGTTCTAAGAAGTTGTACGACACCTCGGACCTTTTAGGTTTCCTGCATCAGCATGTGAATCTAACCTGTTATTAGATAGTCATTACATGTTTGTGTATATTGGTTAGAAAACCAGAATAATTTCTTTAAGAAAACTATTTGATGTGGTCATACAACCCTTTTTAACCCCTTCACGCCTAAGGGTAAAACAAATCTAAATGCCTAAGCACAATTTTGCAACGTTGACATGTGTTAGTAAAACTGTACATATCATCACAACTACTTTGTACATCTAGGTGAATTATACCGTAGGACAAATTGGGCTTTCATTTGGTGGTAAATGGTAATGGATATCTCCTGATTTTTTTTTTATTAACAAAGGAAAACTGGCCCAAAATAGTAAAAAAAAAAATTTTTTTATTTAGATGTGTGTTTCTTGTTACTACCATAACCTACCACCAAAGAACAACCCAAAATAAATTCTCCAGCTCTTGACAATTTCAGCTATGCCATATATGTGTATGTTATTTGTTGTTTGTACCCGTAGTACAGCCCAGAAACAATAGTGCGATTTTGTTTCGTCTTTTTTTTTTTTTATCTAAAACACACTGCCACTAAATGACACTGATACCAATTTTTTTTAAATCCTGACCTTTGGCCCTGACCTTTTGACCTTGCCATTTGACCCTGACCTTGACCCAAACAATAACCCTGGCACTGAACTAGATCAATCCTTGATCTAGGTATTTTTTCTTTTATTTTTTAATATTTATTTATCTTTTTTTTTTAACAAACATTTTTTTTTCTCTCTATGCTAGGAGTTAGAGAGATACAATGTATCTCTCTTCTCCATTCATAGAGAGAGAATAAAACAAGGGGGCCGGGCTGCACAGTGACTGATCACTGTGACAGCCAATCAAAGGCTATCACAGCGATCATGTGACCCGGATTCGGGGGTCCAGGGTCCCGATCATTAGAATGGGACCGGGTGCTCTCAGTGACACCGCAGTCTTTGTGCTGGGAGCTCGCAGTGTGGTGCACTCCCAGCACAAAGACAGATACATAAATATGCGGATCCACGGAAAATTAGTTTACTTTTTTAGGCTTTCTTTCTTCTATTTTTATCCTGTGATCCAGCCAGCAAGTCAGTTTTTCAAAATATCAACCTCTCCAGCAGAATGTATCAGTTTATAAGGATGAGGCAGTCAATTTACTACTGGCAGGGGTGATTAAAATTATCAGCTTTTATTAATTCATGTAAAACATTTATCTCAACAGTAAAATAAAAAATTGTTTACTGTAACTCATTATATAATGTGAGCTGGAGTTTGGCTTCAATTCGTTTATTGTATTTAAATCTGCTAATACATTTAAGCTGCTGTCTGCTGTGCCTCCTGTGCTCATTCATCCAGAGTAGTGTCTCACTAATACAGGAGGTGTTTTAATGGCCAGACACCAGATGAAAACAGAGGGGAAAAAAGCCAAAGAAAAGAAAACTAATGAAGCCACTAATGTTTGATCAGCTGCAATCAGGGGCAGACTGACCATTTGGGAACTCTGGCACTGTCCGAGGGCCCGGGGTCACTAGGGTGCCCCATGAGATGCCCTTGGTACCTTTCATAGGCTTTTTTGGATGTGGTTTGAGTGTGGGCGAGGACACAGGGGTCCCATGATCCCCTATTGCCGGGGGCCCCATGAGTTGTCAGTCTGCCCCTGGCTGCAATATGATACATTTTTGGTTTTGGGTTTAACGCTGCTTTAATTATTGCTGAAAGTGTTCAAAATGATTAGTTGTAAGGGGTCAGTTAAAACAAACCTTCAGAGCAAAATACTAGCCAGTACTCTTAGCACATAGAAGGTGCTTCAAGACAGGATCTGTAAAATAGCCATAAGTACTATATGTTCATCTGCATCTATTGTATCATGCCCTTGCTGGTCCAACCATTGTCTCACCCAGCAATGGAGGGACCCTGTAGATGTTGAGTAATCTCTTTAGCATTTAGGTTTTAGGACTGGGTTAAAATTGAGGAGGTAAAAAATCTGGTCCTCCTGGCTATTGTCCCCTTCCTTGGTCTGCTCTTCTACTTTTTCTGGAGACTTGTTTTATTGAATAATCTTTTATCTGTTATACTAACTGCTGGGGACAACTGCTTATGTCCATTGTCAATTTCTGTACTTTTTGGGGACACCTTTCAGTCTTACATGTTATGCTATGTACATTGTACAATTTTTATTGCACACCATTATATGTAGGTGTTTTTATGATTTCCCTGAACATTTCTGATCTATATGAGGAATGGAATTTGTTTAGCTGCTATTTTGCATGCCTTTTCTACTTGTATATTTTGGATATCGAGCCTGTATGACACATATCTGAGTACCAGAAGGTTGATAAGGATCATCAGACTACCTGAGTAGGTAATTCTTCACAAACACACACTATAGTCACCATCAGGTGTTTTTAATGGAAACACACACCAATCACAGCATCTGCTAATGGCAATTCTGACCTTTAAAAAAAGGTCTGTCTCGCTCACTGCCCAGACAGGAATGTAACAGAATGTAAATGGTAGATTATTTAGAGAGAATCTTTAATCTCTAATTAGAACATTCAGAAATTCAGCCTAATGATTTTTTAAAATATTTTTTATTAATAGAAAGAAAAGAAAAACAGAAAGGATATTAAAAACAGACATCCACAGTAGGAAAATAAAAGGGTTTAAAAGGGGACTTATCAAAAGTCTTTTGAAGACTATAGCTAATGGAAGTTTATAATACTGCTGTCTTCCATATAACTTCCCGGCTTTTTGTCAAACGTGCCTTAAAGTGATAATAGATCTTTACATAAGGCCACTGAGGATACACTTAATTAAATCCTCCTACCTAAGCTTTGCCTGTTTATCTGTAGCCTTCTCTCCTCTACAGCCTACCAAGGTACACAGTTTACATGGCATTTGTTAGCTTCCAGGAGGTGGGGTGGGATCAGATGTCACACACTGCAAAGCACAGGGTGTAATCTGAGACCTGAGTAGAGGAAAAACATAAAAACATCTCCCTCTCACTGGGAAATATGCACACCTGAAACTGTCAATCACCTGCTGTGTGCTGGTGGTGGTGGTGGTGGTCGGGGGGGGGGAGGGGGTGATGGGGGGGTGAACTATCTTCTTGGAATGCCTGGTATCTGGAAAAACTATCAGAAGTGACTCCTGCAGATAGCAGAGGAAGGAGGGAGCAGACAGGCTCCACACTAAGTGCTATAGATGGGGCAAGTATGCATTGTATGAAGATATGCTTTGTTATTTTTTTTTATTTTAGAGGTTTAGAACCACTGTAAGCTGATTTAAAATTAAAAACATAAAAACAGACATGAAATTTGAATCTGACCATTTTTGTCACCAAATTGTGGCTTTGTGTAGATGTTAGATAAATTAAGTTTAGTTATTTATTCCAGACTTATGTTTACACTATCAGGTACATTAGCTGATCTTTTCTTGTGCAGTTTTATATTTTTCAAGGTGTGAAAATTTTCCTTTGAAGATTAAATTATTCATGTTTCATATGTGACACCAGTAGCTAGCAGGATATACAGTATATAAACCTGAAGAAAACCATGGTGTCAGGAGTATCCAAGGCCCATGTAAACTAACATAGCCTGAAGTAGACATGTGCACGCCTGAAATTTTTGTTTTGTTTTGGATGCAATCATTCATTGAAGAATATCGTTTCATCCCATTCATTATGTTGAACCAATCCATTTTCAGGATTCATTTTGTTATATTCAGCATTAGTTTCATATTTTCACTGGTCTGGGTATATTTGAAAAATTTAGCAGTTTGTCAGAAGATTGCTATATATTTCTGGTGGATACAATATTCATATATTGAAACTATTTGGAAGGATTCAATATTTTCGGAATAAATAAAGCAAAGTTCCATGGCCTGAGTTTTGCAAACCTAAGAATTGCATTAGACTGTGGAACTGATCTGACTGACTGTGACAATTACAAATTCTGGGTAAATCACAAATTTACTTTAACCCGAATTATAGAACAAATTTCTAAAGCACTAATACAGCTACAATCACCTCAAGCAGAACAAAGTTGAAAATTTTATTGATTTCACCATGGACCCAAACTACTATTGAATCATGTGGTGTCATCTGAATGAAACAAATGCATTTGTTAATGTAGTTCTAACTTTTTTCAGATGCGTTTACATTCGTTACTATGTCCATTTGGAGATTCGTAGAAATCTGAATCTCCAAAAATCTAATTTTCAGACAAAAATCAATTTGTTATGAAGCAAAATAAGTCTGCATCAAAGTCTCATGCATTTCACAAAGGATTTTCTATTTCTCAATACAGAAGCTAGGTAAAAGAAAAAGCAGAAGCTGAATCTGCTGTTTTTGGGCCTTCCATATAATATCTGAACTGCATTTCATAAGCAGTTAATAGATAGAATATCTACTTTATCTGAGGATATATGCCACCCAACCCAGCATGCAAGCATTGGACATTGCCAATGGAACAGCTTGCTTGACAGATTAGTGTTAGCATTTGAGGCCTGAAACCAAACAGACAGGCAAAACCAAGCCCGTAACTACAGTAACAGTGATGCCCTGGCAGCATTATGTGAGCAGATGAACAAGTGATTAATGTGTCCACACATTACACATATTATTTTGCTAGATATGTTCAAGTATGTAGTTGTTTTTCCACAAAAATATATACTAATCCTTTAGTAAAAAAAAGTAAGCATAGATGCAAGTAGACTTCTTATGTGACAAGTTTTATTAAAATGAATAAAATGTAAAAGCACAAGGCTATATACAGTAGCTGTCTCTTATTACAGTGCTAAGATAAAAACAGGACTGCTAACCATCAAATTTATGTCTCCTTCTGTGGGTGGTGGGCAGAGACAGATCAACAGTCCTGTGCCCTGCATAAGAAGATGAAACATATTGGGCAGTTTTCTAATGCCTTTCATTAGTTTTCATTATACTTTTGGGGAAAACTTCAAGTTATGACAATGCTGGAGGGACTATCGTTGTCAGCCCCACACCACAAATCACTTCACAAAGTGGGAGATAGCAATATTAATGGTTCATTGATAAATAATGCCCAAAAAACTGAAGCATGAACGTGTTGGAATTGTATTTAAATTATATGAAACTTGTCATTTAAGTATTTTAAAGATCATTTAAAAATTATACCATTCTCTCAATCTACGAAGTGAACAAAAGATTAGATTTATAAACAATTTAGGACTTTTACATTCCACATAAAAATCAATAACATATCTGTTATCTCCAGAATCTCCAGAGATAGTCACTTTACATAACATATGCAAATGATGTAGTAAATGATGTAACATAGTTACATACACTATATTAACAATAGTATTGGGACACCTGCCTATACACGCACATGAACTTTAATGGCATCCAAGTCTTAGTTCGTTGGCCCACCCTTTGCAGCTATAACAGCTATAACTCTTGTGGGAAGGCTGTCCACATGGTTTAGGAGTGTGTCTATGGGAATGTTTGATCATTCTTGTAGAAGTAAATTTGTGAGGTCAGGCACTGATATGAGTCAAGAAGGCCTGGCTCGCAGTCTCCACTCTAATTCATCCCAAAGCTATTCAATCGGGTTGAGGTCAGGACTCTGTGCATGTCAGTCAATTTCCTCCACCCTAAAACTTGCTCATCCATGTCTTTATGGACCTTGGTTTGTGCACTGGTGCGCAGTCATGTTGGAACAGGAAGGGGCCATCCCCAAACTGTTCCCACAAAGTTGGGAGCATGAAATTGTCCAAAATGTCTTGATGCCTTAAGAGTTCCCTTCACTGGAACTAAGGGGCCAAGCCCAACCCTTGAAAAACAACCCCGCACCATAATAACCCCACCACCAAACTTTACACTTGGCACAATGCAGTCAGGCAAGTACAGTTCTCCTGGCAATCGCCAAACCGAAACACATCCATTAGATTGCCATTCAGAGAAGCATGATTCATCACTCCAGAGAACATGTCTTCGCAGCTTTAGTGTCCAGTAGTGGCATGCTTTACACCACTGCATCCAATATTTTGCATGCACTTTTGTGCTAATCTGAAGACCACATAAAGTGTGGAGGTATTTAGCTATTGACTCTGCAGACAGTTGCCCATTTCTGCGCACTGTGTGCTTCAGCATGCGCTGACCCCGCTCTGTAATTTTACGTGGCCTACCACTTTGAGGCTTAATTACTGTTGTTTCCAGTTGCTTCCACTTTGTTATAGTACCACTAACAGTTGACTGTGGAATATTTAGTAGCAAGGAAATTTTACGGACAGACTTATTGTACAGGTGACAACCTATCATGGTACCACGCTTGAATTCACTGAGCTCCTGAGAGCAGCCCATTCTTTCACAAATGTTTGTAGAAGCAGTCTGCATGCCTAGGTGCTTCATTTTATACACCTGTGGCCATGGAGATGATGATTGGAACACCTGAGTCCCCATACTTTTGGCAATATAGTGTATAGGTTGAACTGGATGGATGTGTTTTTTTTTTTCAACCAGACTCACTAAAGAAATAAAAGCACACACACATAAAAAAACTCCCCAAAAAAACCCGTACACCCACAGTTAAGAGGAAGGCAAAAAACCCCAACAAAGCATGAGCCAATTTGCTCCAGCAGGGGAAGAAATTCCTTCCTGATTCCCCAAGAGGCAGTCAGATATTTCCTGGATCATCTTTACCTACATGTATTTGTATCCAGTTATATTTTGTGTAATAACGAAAGAATCCAGGCCTTTTTTAAAACAATCTACTGAGCTGGCAAGAACTAGCTTGTCACAGTCAGGGGTCAGGCTCAGAGGCACACGGCTAAAGCAGTAGAGAAGTTCCCAACAACCAGCTGGATAAGTGGCTGACACATGCTCACCCAAAATGCATGGTCTAAGCACTAACTGATGTTCAGCAGAGCTCCTGATAGTGGAGATGGGTTTTGCTACATGTTAGTACCAAGATCTTATCAGCCAGTAATGTGGATCCTCATCAGTCACAATGACCTAATGCCCAATAATGTCGACCTGATCCATGATGACCCAGTGGAGACCTGCCATTCAGCAGCAGTAATACTACTGCTAGTGCTAAGGCTGTTAAATAACAGATCCCTTGCTGGTTTGTTGACAAACAGAAAACAGCTGGAGAGCTTTCATTTTGTAGAGGTAGGTTGGACAAACAAACTGACTGGAGATGCTAGGGGATGAAATTGACCAAATATAGACATGACCATATTTTGTCGATGATGTCACCTAGGATATCAAGCTGATTTGTTGATGAACAGAAACCAGATGGGGATCTGCGATTTGTGTGGTAGGTCTTAAAGGTGATGGGTCAACATGATTGGGAAGCAGGTTGTTGTGATTGATGAGGAACTACAATACCAGATGACATAGTTGGTATTGGGTTTAATATCAGGGCACATAATTAATTTTCAAATTTTAATTTAATTTAGATTTTTTTTAACTCTGAATCTTCAAGTACATGGATAAGTACATAATAAATCACAACATATAACAATATATTTTTAAACCCACAAATGTACTTTGAAACTAGCATTACTCTGAAAAGGAAAAACACACAGGGGACTATTTTAATGGTTCTTCTTGTGATTTTAGTTCTACTCCACAATTAAAAAGCTAAAGGCGTTTTTTTAAATTTTGGATAGAGTAAGGAAAGGTTATATCTCTGTCAGTTTTTTTTCCCTCTTTTCCCATTGGAGAGATTTTAGTTTGACTTCTTGTCCCATAGCCAGAACAGGTTGGGAGAGGAAATCCTTCTAAAGTCAGGGAATTCTTAGTTGTCACCAGGGCCACCAATACTAGTATCACCATTGTAAAATATTCCTCCTGTTCTCAACTCAAGATTATTTTTTACCTTCTTTTGGTGATACCAATAAACAGGACAAATAGAGAGGGTGAATCTTCCTAAAGGAGGCACAGACAGCAATAAATAACTTGACAGGTGTCCCTCACAACTGTTAAGAAAATATTTTTGCCTTTAGTTATACGTAAAACTTATTTATAATTTGAAGAGCCACATTTGCTGTTCCCAACCATTAGCTCAGAACCTCATATTTATGGGGGTGATTTACTAAAGGCAAATAAACTGTGCACTGCAAGTGCAGTTGTTTCACTTTGCAAAGAATACCAAATCTCATGCAAGGAAAATATTGGATGGTAGAAATTAGCAGAGCTTCCCCTCATTTCAAAGCTTCCCCTCAGATCTAGAGCAACTGCACTTGTAGTGCACTTGCGGTTGCACTTGTGGTTGCACTTACAGTGCAGAGTATATTTACCTTTAGTAAATCAACCCTATATGTATTAGATTAGACATCAATATTGAAAAAAAATAAAATAAAATAGTATGCTAGATTAGTTTGGCACTATAAAATTGCTAAACCTGACTACTTCATCTCAGCATTTTGTAGAATGATGCTCGATATTTTGAATTATTTCATTTTTATCTCCAGATTTGGGAAATACTCTTTTTTTAAGTTTGCATATTTAGAAGAAACCAGTCATTGTCTTTTTAGATCACTATCCTGTAGTTTCTACTACATTTTTTGAAAATGGCTAGTGAATGACACAGGGGAATGAAAACGGGAACGTGACACTTTGAACTAGCAACTTTTATAAATAGAACTCAAACAGATTGAACACTAATCTGCTACATTTCCAAATTCTACACACAAAAAATAAGAGAGGAGTGTCAGCATCTAAACTTGATTACAGTGATATGCCAACCATACCAAATAAAAATCTGGAAACCAAATCAGACCAAATTAGAAGAAAAAATGAAAGAAAGAAAACATGAGGAACTTGAGTTGGTGACCCCGGCCCCTTTTCATGTCATCACAGTATTTAAGAACTGTCACCCAGGCGCAGCTGTCAGATGGCGGGAGCCAGCGTTGAGAGTGGAGCTTTTTTCAGGTTGGCGGTGGCAGCGGGCATCGTGATTTACACTGGATCTATTTCGGGGGGGGGGGTTAATTTTGTTTTTAATAAAGGACTTGAAAAATACTGTGTACTGTCATTTTCTTAACAAAACTTTTTTTTTGTGAATGAATAGTGGTACAATGTACCCCATACTCACGTGGGGGGATCAGGGTCTGGGGGCCCTTGTCCTAATCAACATTGCGACAAGGTGCTTTGGGGGGTGTCCTCTGCCCCCCCATGTTGTGGGTATGTGGTCTGGTATGGTTCAGGCGGAAGGAGCTTGCTCGCTTGTCACCTCCCTTTCCTGAC
Source organism: Staurois parvus (assembly GCF_062004578.1). Taxonomy (NCBI): domain Eukaryota; kingdom Metazoa; phylum Chordata; class Amphibia; order Anura; family Ranidae; genus Staurois; species Staurois parvus. The sequence goes on along the minus strand of NW_028317855.1, from coordinate 8,427,944 downwards.
CTGCCGGGCTGCTCGAACAAGGGTCTGGTGTGGATTTGGTGGGGACCCCTATGCCATTTTCTAAAAAATTTTGGCGTGGGGGGTTCCCTCCAAAATTCATATCAGACCTGAAGGGCTTGATATGGATAGGGGGGACCCCATGCAGTTTTAAAAAAAATGTTTAATTGGCAGGCAATGCCAGCAATTCGTTTTACATTCAGCTGTCAGTGGGGAACCCCGCTGACAGCTGAAACATTAAAGAAAGTTTTCACTACTAAAATTACATATGACTTAATAATATAACTCATGCGGTATTTGAGTAGCTGTGCAGTATCTTACCGCATACTCAGATGAGATAAGATACTGCGTAAGGAATTGTCCCTGTTTGAGTTTCGCAGTCGAACTTTCGTTAGATTTGAATGTTCAACCGCACCAAACAGGGGAGTGTTCGGCCCATCACTAGTGACATTACACAGAGGTAAGTATAATATTCTGTGTGTGGTAGGGCATACTATAGGCATAAAGTGGGGAATGACTTAAGGGATTTGCCACTGTACAGATCCTTGATTGTATTTATGCCCTGACATTACCAGGAGGTTAGAGATAAGTCAGGAGTAAGGGCTGTCAGATATATGATAGGGATAGGTAGTTCAGACATAGTGGTAAGTCCCATAAAGGAAATTAGAAACGCTTGTCATGCTGCCAGGGTGGCTTGACTGGTTAGTGAAAGTGTATTTGGTATGACACGTAAATAGTGACTTACATAAAGATGTGAGATTAAGTCACTATATGGCAGCATTGCCTGTTCTAAGATGCACCATAGCATGCGGGTTGTTTCCAAGAACCAGAGCTTAGTTTGCGCTAATATGGCAACTAGGTAGTAGTCCTGTAAATCAGTAAGACCCAGACCTCCTGCTGACCTGTGTTTTATCAGCTTACTAAATGCACAGCGTGCTTTTCTGCCTTGCCATAGATATTTGTTTAGTGTAGATTGTAAAGAAGCAAAGTATGATTGAGGGACTGTAATAGATACAGTTCAAAAAACAGAAGAAACAAGAAGTTGGGGGAGGAGTTGCATTTTAAATGCCACTATCCTGCCTGGCAAAGACAATTCATGTTTAGACAAATGTGATAGCTGGTTTTTAAGTGTACTTAACAGAGGTAAGAAGTTAGCTGTGTGAAGAGACTCTGATGAATTAGTAATTATAGTCCCCAAATAAGAGGTACCATCATCCTTCCACTCAAATGGGTAAGCAAGTTGTAATCCTTTTTGAACAGAAGTTTCCACACCGAGATCTAATATGTGTAATTTCGATGCATTTACTTTATAGTATGACATTTGGTTAAATAATTGCAAAGACTGATACACCACCGCTAAGGATTTAGACATCTGGGTAAGCATGAGAATGATATCATCTGCAAATAGACTGATGACGTATTCATGAGGGCCTACTTTAAATCCATGGATGTCAGGATGTTGCCTGATATGTGATGCTAAGGGCTCCATTAGCAGGTTAAAAATGAGTGGTGATAGTGGACACCCCTGCCAGGTGCCATTAGTTATTTGGAATGGTTGGGATAGCATCCCAGATGAACAGACTCTTGTTGATGGAAAGGTATATAGAGCCAAAATGGCTGATAGGATGTGGCCAGTAAACCCAAATTTAGATAGCACTTTGGTGAGATAGCTTCCGTTGAACACCAGTAAACCCAAATTTAGATAGCACTTTGGTGAGATAGCTCCTGTTGAACACCTTCTGTGAGTCCAGTGCAAGGGGCATTCTACTTTGCTTTGCTAGGTGTATCATACTGAGAAGTCTTGTTATGGCATCTGATGTTTGTCTCCCTTTAGTAAAACCAGATTGGTCTAAATGGATTAATGAGTGCATAATTTCCATCAAGCATGAAGCTATAAGTTTGGCATAGATTTTGAGGTCATTGTTAAGTAGGGAAATGGGGCAGAAATTTGGAATTTTGTCAGGTGATTTTTCCAACTTCGCAGGATAACAATCATTGCTTCTAACATGTCAGGAGGGAAGTTTGCAGAGGCCGCAGAAGCTTCATATACTTTGCTAAGATAGGGGCCCAAAATAAGTTTAAATGACTTACAATATTCCCCTGTAAATCCATCTGAATGAATTTCAGGCAGAGTGAATGGAGAGATTAGAGGTAAGAGATTGTAGTTGTTCCTTAGAAAGGGTTGGGAGATTAATACTGTGGAGGAAATTATCAATATCTTGAAGATTAGGTTGAGGGATTGTATCATTATCTTTCAAGTTATAGAGAGCACTGTAGTGTGAGCTGGAAGTATCTGCGATACTTTGAGGATCAAATACTTGGTTGTGTGAAGACGGATGTGAATAAAGGGAATTTTAGTTTTGGAGCAATAGCTCTGTAATTTTTTTGCTAATAGTTTGCCTGCTTTATTTCCAGAGGCATAATAAAGCATTTTTAACCTCTCTGTTCTCTCTCAAATTCATGTAGCAGGTTTTCTCTAAGATTCTGTCTTAACTTAGTACTCACTCGGGCAGATGGATTTTGTTTATTTTGAAATTCGAGAGAAGAAATTTCAGAGATAATTGTGTCAAACTGCTACTATCTCTGCCTCCGATCCTGAGCTCCTAGTTGGATAAAAACACCTCTGTTAAATGCCCTGTGGGCATTCCAAAGATAGGATGGACTGTCCATTGATAATGCATTGGTCTGAAAGAACTCTAACAAATTGTATTCGATTCTTTTCTTTGTGTGTGGGGTCAGTATAAGCTTAGGATTAGCTCGCCACACAAATGGATAGGTAGAGGGATATTGATAGCTGATTGTAAGCAGAATAGAGGCATTGTCCGACCAGGTAATGGTGTTAATAGAAGACTTTGTAGCTTTCTGCAGAAGCCATTTGTCAGTCAAAAAATAGGCAATTCGCCTAGGGGGCTGTGTACGGGGGGGAGTGTATGAGTGTGGATGAGTGTGCGGCTATGGTCCGTGGATGGCTCTATAGGTATGGGCATTACGATCGCCTAAAGCTGGGGGCTGTGGAGGCAGGGAAGATTTGGAAATTTAGTTTATGGAAGTCATGGACAGTTTGAGGTTGGCTATGGTACTGTACAAGTCATAATAATGTCGCAGAGGTGTTGTATAAAATTTTTTCTTTTGACCAATGCATGTGTGCTTTGTTTTTCCTGACCGGATCCTAAATTGTTTTCCTTTTTTTCTCAGGCCAGAGGATGTTCAATGGAATATGGGTTTAATGTGAGGGTCAGCGTGAGGTGTGTTTAATGTTAGATGTCAGGGAAAGATAGTGTTTGTTTCATGATTTATGTGTTACCCGGTTCCTAAGTCTTATGGATCTTCTGGGAGGACAAAGTTTGGTCTTCTTGACTTCATGAAAATGATCCGGTGCATGGACGAAATACAGGATTGCCTGTACTTAAGAAATTATGTGCCATGATGTTTTGTATTTTGTGTTGGAAAAAAAAAAAAAAAATATGTAACATGATGTAATGTTTACGGTTTATTTTTATTTTTGGTTAATTTTTGTATGGGTACTTTTTTTTTGTTGGAAAATGTTTTGTTTATGTGAAAATTTTTGGAACTTGTAACACAGAAAGTTTGTGAAATTTACTTTGAATGCTTTAATAAAAGAATTAAAAAAAAAAAAAAAAAAAAATTCACCTAGGGGGAGGAGCATAAGCAAGGTACCATCAGGATGCATGTAATAGGAGCTCCTGGAGCCCGCTGTTTTTTTAAATGAAAGAGAACCTGATCAAATATGGGTTTACCACCATACCTCATGCTGTGTGTATATCCCGCTTGATGTGGATCCCCTGAGTCAGTCTTGAGCTCTGAGTCAGTCCTGGAGGGACAGGAGTTTCTGACCCTTAGCCGGAGTGGAGGCAGGTGCCAGCAGGTGAACCCTGGGAGAGGTCAGGTGACCTGCAGCGGAGGAGTCCTGGGTGTCCTGGGAGACGCCGACCGAGGAGAGGAGGAAAGGAGCTGACTCGTGTAGACTGGAGCTGATAGATCCCACAGTGGTTGACCCCCCTATCAGACAACTTCGGACCACCCAAGAGAGGGACTGAAAGTGGATGAAGTGTCCAAATATTGCACGCTAGTGGCGGCAGAGCAGAGAGGAAAAGTGGTACCACAGGACTTGATGAGCCCCAAAGGCCTACATAAGTAGATAACCAAGGGGAGGAGGTGGAATAGATGCCTTGGGTGGTCGGTGGCAAATAATAAAGCAAAATAGGGGTCACCTAGTGGGTCCAAAAGAGGCAAGTAGAAGAAGGAAAAGGAAAAGAAAGTATTGAGAGAGGAAAAGAGAAGGATACACAGTTGAGAGCTTAGAACTATTATTACACCTTAGATAAGAAGATAAGAGCACCAGCAGTGGATTATAGATTTAGCTTTTGAAGTTGTGGATACCATATTCTATTCTGATCTTTAAAGTTAAAAATACAATGCCAATATGAAGAGCAGATCTGTAAAAGGAGGTGGGTCGAAAACACTCCAAACAAGTTCAAGTACGATAAAGAAATATATGTCCCCGCAAGAAAAAAGGCCAGAGGTTCAAACTCCCGAAAGACAACAGGGAGCAAGCGGAAGACAGGAGATAGGAGATAATATTGGAGATCAATTGAGACTGGCATTGGGAGTGCCCACTCTGAGTCAAATCACAGAAGTTTTAAATATGGAAAATGAATTGGATTTAGAAAAATTGGAAGAACAGGGGATAAGCTTACAAATGCCTATGAAAATGGAAATAGTGGAAATGTTTGCGAAACTAGAGCACTCTATAAAGAATGATATGGCTGTATTACATAAAGATCTGGGACAGGTATTGTCACGAGTGGAAAATACAGAGGAGAAATTGGATAAACACGCTCAAATAATAATTACACTGGAATGGAAGAATTGTGAAAAGAGCAAAGGAAATGATCATATAAGTTTGAGGATCAAGAGAACAGAGATAGAAGGAAGAACCTGAGGATTCCAGAAGTATCTCAAGGAGAAGATTTAATGGATATAATGAAGAGAGTGTTTTATCCAATATTAGATAGATCTGTAACTGACCAGTTGAAAATCGACAGAGTACATAAAATTGGTCACTCCCAAGGAGTGGCGAGGGAAACCCCAGGAGATGTGATTGTGTGATTTCATCATTATGAAGACAAAGCAAATATATGGAATAAGATGAGAGGGATCCCAGTAATAACATTTGGAGAAATGAGCATACAAATCTTTGCAGATATAGCACCTGAAACACTGGCTAGTAGAAGAGCCCTGAAAGCTTTACTGGAGCAGATGCGTAAAGACAACATTCCAAGCATGTTTGATCGGATGGAAAGATAGATGTTCTGCTAGACTGAGATTCCCAGAAAATTTATGTGACTTTTGTGAAAGATTAGATCTACAGACAATGGATATTTCAGGGTGGATAGAAGGGGATAAGGAGAGCGTGGGGATAGAAAATCCCACCCCAACGCAGAATTCACAGTGGGATAGAACCACAATAGATTCAATGGCAAGATGGACCAGAGGTTTTTAGGATGTAAGGGTGGTAGGGGGTGGGGAGGATGGGAAGGTGGGGGGGGAGGAGAAGGAAGGGTGGAGTGGTTGGGAGGGAGGGGAAATAAGGACTCTTCTGTAGATACTTGCTTGTTCAGAGTATATATATCCGCACCTCTTTCAGTCTGAAAGTATAGATTGGTAAAAGATAAATATAAGGAATGAATGTGGTTAATTTTATGACCTATAATGTGAAAGGTTTGAATACCCCAGTCAAAAGACATAAGATTCTAAGAGAATTACATTAATGCTCTATTGAAGTAATATTTTTACAGGAGACACATATATCTCAAGACACAAATGTTAAGTTAAATTCCAAGTAGAATCTAACCTGGTATTATGCTGATTCACCAACAAAACATGCTAAAGGGGTAGCACTTGGGCTAGCCAAGAATGTAAGATTTAATATTGAGAATAGGTTGGTTGACCCAGAGGGTCGGTTTTTGTGTTTGAGAGGGAAATTACAGGAATTTGGAATGTACATTTACAAATATCTATTATCCTAATAAAAATGCAATGGTTTATCTTGAGAATATATTAAGAAAACTTATAGATTTCAAGAAAGGCAAACTGATTGTGGCAGTTGATTTTAGTTTTTGCATGGATCCATCGATGGATACATCATCACGGGTGCAGTGTCAGGGAGCGAGGAGCCAGACACACAAGGAGGTGCAATTAAAGGTAGGTTTATTTACACAGAAACAAGGCAAGAGTCTATGCAAGTCTGACAGCAACAGCGGATGACTTGGTAGGACAGAAGTTCTCCTGCCGAGGTCATCTTCCAGGATAATCAAGTCGAGAACCAGCGGGAATCGTAGCCAAAGCCGGGGTCAGAAGTCAGGAAGAATGGTCGCCAGAGCTGGGGTCAGAAGCCAGTAGGAATGGTCGCCAGAGCTGGGGTCAGAAGCCAGGAGGGGTCTTTGCCAAAGCCGAGTCGATATCCAGGAGAGCAATGAGTTAACTAAACAGGAGCTTGCTGCTGTGCAACAGACAGGACACGAATGCAATGGACAGCTACAAACAGCAGACTTAAATGTGATAAGCCGCCACCTCCTGGGAGGAGCCGCAGAGGGCTGAAAGCATAAAGGATCCCACAATGCTTTGCAGACCTAAGATAGATGCCAGCACATGGAGCAGCACAAGCCCTGAGGAAAGGTAGGACCTTGATATGCAGAGAGATGGAGGTAAATGTCTAAAGTCTATCAAATGGATGTTTTATCAATGTCAATCAGTGCCTTGAGAATTAAACACCCAAGAGAAAGAGACTATACGTTCTATTATCCTGCACATGGGAATGTATTCTAGACTGGATTATATAATGATAGAACATAGACTTTTTGAGTCTCTGGTTAAAGTAAATATAGAAGTTATATCAATATCAGACCATGCTCCTGTCACAATGAAGTTACAACTGGGAATAGAGCAGAACAAGATAAATATTTGGAAATTAAATGAGATATTTCTAAAGGATCAGGAGATGGAAACAAGAAAAAAAAACGAGCAGTATTTTTTGTCAAATGAGACGGATGGGGTTTCGGTAGCTACAGTATGGGAAGCACATAAGGCATACATAAGGGGTATCTTGATTGCTATAGGGGCAGAAAAAAAGGAAGAACGGATGAAGAAAATTAGGGTGTTAACAGAGGACTTATATGAATTAGAACAACTACACAAAAAGAAAACTGAAATGGAAATACATCAGAAGAAAATCCTAAAAAGAGATGTGTTAAAGGAGTTAATAGAACAGGAAACAAGGAGAACGTTTAACAAGGTGGCAAAAGAAAGATATTAGTGAGGGAATAAACCAGGAAAATACCTAATAAGAAGGTTAAGGAATAAGAAATTGATGAATTATAAAGAGAAAAATAAAGATGAGAATGGGGAACTGGCATATTCAACCACTGATATTGCTAATGTATTAAAAAATATTACAGTAGGTTATATGAGGTAAAACCAAAAGCTTTGAAAGAAGCAGAGGTAGAAAGAATTAGAAAAGAGCAGATATACTTAATGGAAACTGGACTACCAAGATTGGGAGAAGAAAGATTAGTAGCCTTAGAATAACACAGGAAGAACTCCAAGTAGCATTGAAAAGTACAGCAGCAGGGAAAAACCCCGGACCAGACGACTACACAGTGAGATATAAGAAATTTATATTTCATCAATTTTATTGAAAATCTATAAAAAACAGTATACAGAAATATAGAAAACATAACCCACCTGCATGAGTTGTAGCAAAACAATCAAAATCATGGAATATATAGGCACATAATAATACATCGACCAATAATGTGGTAAACAATAAACCATAAACCCCAATAGGGTATAGTCGAGTTTAAGCAATTATTCCAACAATCAAATAGGTGTGGGCAGTATATAACCAAATAACAAAAATAGAAAAAAGGAAAATAAAAAAAGAATCGAAGAAGAGGGTAAAAAATAAATTGGAAAAGAAAAAAGAGAGACAAGAAAGAAAGAGAAGGAAAGAGAGAAAAGAAAGAAAGACGAAAGAAAGAAAGGAAAGAAAGGTAAGAAAGGAAAGAAAGGAAAGTAAGAAAGAAAGAAAGAGGGCCAGCCAAAAGTCCATTAAATAATAGAGATATACCTAATCCATGGTTCCCAGGTGTGCTCAAATTTAGAGGTATTCTTGTTAATGATTCTAGTAAGTTTATCATTAGTCATAATCCAATTAGGTTTCTGTTTGACCAAGTCTAGCGGAATTGCTGACTGTCTCCAACTTCTAGCTATAGTAATTCTTGCCGCCAACAAAAAAATAAAGAATTAATTTCACTAATTTCTTAGGATTATCAGTGGGCAATAGATTAAATAAGACTACTTCAGGTGATCTGCGTATATTAATTCCCGTTACCGGATAAATAAAGTTAAATAAACGGATCCAAAATCTATTCACCACAGGACATTTCCACCATATGTGGAGCATAGTACCCTCTTGTCTGCAGTGTCGAAAACAACTGGGTTAAGGAAGCTCCTATGTGTGACTTAGGAGGACGTTGCAAGTGGAAGGGAGTCTCCTGCACACAGAAAACATCACAATTGTGAAGAAGAGCTTCTTTCCATAGGGTTGCTCTTTTAGTGGGGTGATAGAGGATAGAGCCCCCTAGCATTTTTAGATAAGAACGTGATTCCCATTGTGACCCATGTGCAGTAAAATACTGTTCAGGGGTATTAAACTACTGAGTGTAGGTATTTCCATAAGGTGAAGTCAGCAGCACTGCTACAAAACTTATCAAAAGAAAACCAAGATTACGCAGTCGAATATTTAAGAGGTGTTGTTTTGGTTAGAATTTGGTTGATACCATCCAGGGTTTCCCCTGCCTCCTCCCCTTGTCGGGCTGGATGATGGGGAGTTTGAAGGGATAATATCCCGATACTTAAGTAACCACAAACCCTTGTCCAAGGAAGTAAGGAAATTTAGGTGGCTCGCCCCTCCTCAATAAAAGGGGAGAATCTGGGGGATCTATTGACACCCTCCCAATACAAGGACTAAATTATGCAGGGATCTACTGTCACCATTAAAGAGGAAGAACAAGGGAGGCAGCATGGCAAAGAATATCTTTGCTGCATTTCCTCATGGAGGCTGTTTCCACCACTCTGCACTATAGTGATCATCACAATATAACATCTTAATTATTATAGCTGCCATGACATTTAGTAAATCCTTGTAGTGCAAAGAAATCCCAGGCAGTACTAGCAATGTAACCTGGGCACATCATTTTAAACAAAAAGTCCTAGGAATAATCAGAATCTTGTGTCCTATGTCCTTATGTGAAACTTGAAGATAAGGATACCAGCTCAGACACTAGCCTTACAGAGATGATGATGGTGAGAAGGATCTCTTCTCAGTAAACACTATCTAAGCAGCAGAATAACTAGAAATATTGTGCAGTTGATGTGTCACAGGTTAGAGTGCAGTTTTTTGTGTTTATACCTTCTTGCTGCAGTCCTGTTCCTGATCTCTTCTCATGTTTGTCTGTGCTCATCTATGGGCGTTGTCTGCTGTCCTCTGGGTTTTATTTAATTCCCTTCCATCACTTCCTGTCCCCCTCCTTGTTTGCCTGTCTATATAAGACGTGCTCAGACTAGGCCACTTTGCCTGAGCAACTTTTTAGTTGTTGGAGCTCCCTTGTGTTTCTGCTGTGAATTCTATATTGTCTATTTGTGTACCGATCCTGACTTCGTTCCCGACCTTGCTAGTTTTCCACCTGTCCTGACCTTGGCTTGCCTATTGTATTCTCTTGGTCTTCTTCTGTTATATCCTGCTCCCGAGAGCAGTCTCCTCCACCTCAGCTGGGTGTACCTGGGGGCCGTGACCTGGTTCCAGCCTGCTGCAAGTCCACCCCCACCATCAGGGGCTCTAGTGAACAAGGGGGCTTAGATTCCGTGCCCTGGGAAACCCCAAGTTGAGGATTATTAGAGCTCACTACCACAGGTGCTGACATGATGCACAGTACATAAGCAGCTTTACAAGGATGCAAGTTAATGGGGAGAAACCAGGCATGTTTTACAATGAAAAAACACACATTTTGTACTGACTCCATGCACTGTATGTAGGTAACTTTTATGAGACTGCAGTTTCCCAGAGAGACAGTAGGCAGCTTATGATCAAGAAATCAATATTACAGTGTATTATTTTGCAGAAATAAACTAAAATAAACTAATAAAATATTGTACTTACTCCATAAACATTATTTAAGAAAGAATTCAATTAAAAAAAACTTTATTTTTAAATCTGCTATGTTAAAAATAGTTCAATCCCGGAAGACATATGCCTTCTTCTGGATCACTGCCTGCTATATATAATTTATTGAACATTTTCACTATACTTTCTGTGCTCGTGGCTCTCCTAAATAGCAATCATCCTGTCGTTTGTCCACCTCCTCCTGTCCAGCCACAAAACGTTTTGTAGTTTATGAACCCATTTACAAAATACAAATCATTCTCTGAATGGACAGGGGAAAGGGGTGATCAGGATGGCATATGCGTAGTAGACCTGAAGGACTTTTACCAAAATTTATACTATCAGCACTCAATGAAAGGCTAACTTTTCTGCCAAAACAGACATTCTGTGGTATAATCTAAAGTCTCTTTCCTTGGCATTTACATCAAAAGCCTTTTCTTGTGTTGCTCAACATGATGCTATTTGCCACTAGAGTTACGAGGGTCACGTCTATTGATCTGATCTTCTGGAAGTATTGAAATTGTGATTTTTGTTTAGAAATGTGGCCAACTCTCTTTTTTGTGACTTTGTTAAACAGGTGTTATTGTTTCTACTCTGGCAATATTCCTTTCAGTTTAATGACTTGGATCATCTGAATTCATGGAATGCTGCATCAACTAAATTAAGTTTTAAGAGGATCAATGAAAAATCCACATTTAGCTTTGAATTTAGGATGAGCATTAGATATTGAGAGGTTTTTTTACTCCTGGTCCTCTGTGTCCATTCCTCCTTTTACATAGACTGATCATAGTCTATTTGAATAAATAAGTAGATTCTCACTATTTTCGTGATTCGTTTCTATACACTGCTTTTAAACCTAGGTCAAAGGGATGTAAAATTTTAATAATTCATTTCATTGTAATTCCCTCCTCCCTCTTTAACATGGTCTGGTAAGGAAAAGCATGTGTCCAATTCAACTGTTTACAGTAAGACCTTTATCTGGTCACTGGAGTTGCTAAATCCTAGCAATTTGCTGCTATGAAAAAAGCCCTTCAAAATATTGTTGCACCTATGTGCTCAGTATTTATGGCCTCATGTACACATGAACTCCCCTAGACATTTAGCTCTCCTAGCAGCAGAAAAACGCTAAGCATGGCAAAAACGTGTGTACCGCGTTTAGCCGTGTTTAGCACTTGGATGTTTATTCATTTGATTGGCCAGAGTATTTTACATACATCCAAGCACTAAATGTGGGTAGTGTTTAGACGTGTTTACATGCGTTTTTGCCACACTTAGCTTTTTTTTTTGCCCAAAATGTTTCTTTCCTAAACTATGAGCACATAGGCTTTTATTGAGTTGAGTTGAGGTGCTTTGGAAAAAAATGTGAAAAGCTTGTAAAATCACGTTTAGGGGCAACAGTGTACATGAGGCCTAAGTAACTAAGCCCCAAATATATGACAATGTGAACTAAAATGGTACCCCCCCCCCTCCAAAAAAAAAAGGAATGGGGTTTAGCAGCTATGCAGAAACTGATGTTGTTGACACAGCTGATTGTTGTTCCACACACAGTGGGGTGCATTTACTAAAGGCAAACAGTCTGTTCAATTTGCAAGTGCAGTTGCACTTATTTTCCCCAGAGCTTAGTTAATGGGATGAAGCGTCACTGAGTAAAGAAAACCCAATCAGGTGCAAGGAAAATAGAAAAAAATGCATTGTGCTTGCTTGTGCAAGATTGAATGATGAAAATCTTTACCACATTCGCTAAGCTCTGGGGAAAATTAGTGCAACTGCACTTGCAAACTGCACAGTGTATTTCCCTTTAGTAAATCCACCCAATATGCCTTTGATTTAATGTAAATTGAGACATTTCCAATATTCACCAGCAGCACCTCTCTCCCTGAAAACACTTTCTGATCTCTCCCAAATTTGCTGTAGGCCTGTCCAACATACTATGTGTGCATCTGTGACTAAATGAGAGAACAGAACTTTTCAGCAAATATCAGCACCAGCACTTAGCTCTCTCTGAAAACATATGTGATCTTTCCCCTAAAAACTCAATGAGGTTGATTTGATAAAACTGGAGAGTGCAGGTATAGCTGTGCATGGTAGCCAATCAGCTTCTAACATCAGCTTGTTCAATTAAGCTTTGGCAAAGTAAGCTGGAAGATTGGTTTAAATGCAGAGCTGCACCAGATTTTGCACACTCCTGTTTTAGTAAATCAACCCCAATGTCTCTTCCAACAAACCCTGAATTTTATATATATATAGGTGAATGATAGTAAAGTAGGTGACCTGTTTTACAGTAAATGTGTGAGTGAAATTTAATAGCTGATTTTTCTAGCACTAAAGTGTTTTTACTGAAGTAGACACAGCTTTATCGTATATACTAAGCTCAGTGAACACTGACTTTGCTAAGTCAGTTTATATTGCGTTAGTAAGTCAACCCTTTCTATCGTTCACATCCTTGCTATATAGATGTGGTGTAGCTTGTATAACACAAATAACACCCTCAAATTTATACATTGTAAAAAGAGTAATTAAAAGGCATGGCAAGTGCAGTTGAATGATACTACACTGCTCACAAATATTAAAGGAACACTCTGAGAACATATCAGATCTCAAAGGCGAAAAATATCATGTTGGTTATCTATACTGATATGGACTGGGTAATATGTTAGGAATGTAAGGATGCCCCATAATTTGATGGAAATGAAAATTATCAATCTACAGAGCACTGAATTCAAAGACACCCCGAAAAAGTAAAAAGATGATGCAGCAGGCTAGTCCATTTTGCTGAAATTTCATTGCAGCAACTCAAAATTATACACTGTAGTTTGTATAACCCCCACATGCTTGTATGCATGCCTGACAATATTGGAGCATGCTCCTAATGAGATGACAGCTGGTGTCCTGGGGTATTTCCTCCCAGATATGAATCAGGGCATCACTGAGCTCCTGAACAGTCTGAGGTGCACCCTGACTGTGTCAGATAGACTGAAACATGATATCCCAGAGGTGTTCTATGGGATTTAGGTCAGGTAAGCATGGGGGCTATTCAATGGTATCAATTCCTGAGCCTGCATACTCTCACCACATGAGGTCGGACATTGTTGTACACCAGGAGAAACCCAGGATCCACTGCACCAGCGTAGGGTCTGACAATGGGTCCAAGGATTTCATTCCAATACCTAATGGCAGACAGGGTGCCATTGTCTAGCCTGTAGAGGTCTGTGCGTCCCTTCATGGATATGCCTCCCCAGACCATCACTGACCCACAACCAAATGGTCATGCTGAAAGATGTTACAGGCAGCATAACATTCTCCACGGCTTCTCCAGACTCTTTCACGTCTGTCACATGTACTCAGGGTGAACCAGCTCTCATCTGTGAAAATCACAGCGTGTCAGTGGCAGACCTGCCAATTCTGGTGTTCAATGGCAAAAGCCAGTTGAGCTCTATGGTGTCGGGCAGTGAGCTCAGAACCCACTCAGGCCACCCTCATGAAGTCTGTTTCTGATTTTTTGGTCATAGACATTCACACCAGTGGTCTGCTGGAGGTAATTTTGTAGGGCTCTGGCAGTGCTCATCCTGTTACTCCTTTGCACAAAGAAGCAGATACCTGTCCTGCTGATGAGTTAAGGACCTTCTACGGTCCTGCTCAGCTCTCCTAGAGTAACGTCCTGTCTCCTGGAATCTCCTCCATGTTCTTGAGACTATGCTGGGATACACAGAAAACCTTCTGGCAATGTCCTGATTGATGTGCCATCCTGGAGGAGTTGGATTGCCTGTGCAACCTCTGTAGGGCCCAGGTATCGCCTTATGCTACCAGTAATGACAATAACCCTAGCCAAATGCAAAATTAGTGAAAAACAGTCAGAAAAGATGAGTAGGGAAAAAATGTCAGTGGCCTCCACCTATAAAACCATTCCTGTTTTGGGGGTTATCTCATTGTTGCCCATCTAGTGCACTTTCTGTTAACACCACAGCAGCAAAAACTGATTAACAACCCTCTCTGCTACTTAACTGACCAGATCAATATCCCAGGAGTTTAATTGACTTGATCCTATACTCTGATTAAAAAGTGTTCCTTTAATTTTTTGAGCAGTGTATATTTAGATCACTTTAAAAAGAGAAGGGACCAGGCCAGTCTGTCAGATTTTGTCAAAGCTTGTTATCTTTGAAATTAAATATTCCATGAAATATTCACCTTGACATCCTTGCCATATATATAATCCTGCATATGTTTATGATGGATAAACCAACTACGACTGGATGTTGTTGCAAGTAAGGCCCACTCTTCAATATTCTACATTAAATGTTTTTTCCATTTTCCTTTCTTCATTGGACAGCTTTCATTTTTTTTCTATTAGACTATATGTGCCAAGAGAAATTATTTACACTTGTGATATTTCCATCATTTCGTATTTGTTTTCTTGTTCTAAGCTCTATTCACACCCTCTGTGTTTAGGAAACTGCATTAAAACCAATCCCTAAATATTTCCACACATGCTGAAACCTTTGACATTTTACTTTTGCATCTGAGTTTGTTTTCAGAAAATTACATATCACGATGAACAAAATATTTTACTGGGTTATTTTCTAGGACAGAGCTTTGACTTCATATATCAGTGTATAATTCCGTAGAGCTTGCTAGGTGGCTGAAATTTCCTTTTCATGCAGAATTTTTTATTTGTACTTTTCAATTTCTTGCTTTTGATTTGAAGTTATTTATGTACATATTTATTGCATTTTAAATATTGATGTTTTAAGGATTTTCTGGTACAATTCCTACTTTCAAACTATATTATGAACATTATTAGGTGGGAAATAATAATTAGAGCTTGTTTTCATTTTCCACTGTATATAAATCATTCAGTCATTGGATATTGTATAGAAGTAAAACAACATATTTGTTTTTTACATGCATTACTATGGGAACAACCATTATACAACATGCTGTTCTAGCTCAGAAATTGCAGCTCTTAGTAGTGGCTATGCTGCACAGACATTAGGTTCTGCAAGTCTTACTGAGCACAATAGTAATGTACTCTTTGTTAACCTATGCTTATATGCACCTGTGTGCAGACTATGGATAATTACCTATTTACATGTTATAAACATTATGGAAACCCTCACTCAACATTCTTTTTTATTTAAATTCTTTATTTTGAATTTGCATGTCATACAGGGATTATTGGGACTTACAGGCTCCCATAACAACAAGTAGCCTGAGCTAGGGGCATGATACACATATCAGAATAAAGGTCAACAGTGAAGTTATTAAAAATAGACCATCAGAGATAAGGGCTATCAAAGTCTTAACAGTTTAGCTCACCCATAGGTCTCTGACAAACGTAAATCCCATATAACCTAACTTTACAATACAAATGGAGAAGACTAAAAGACAGACAGAACGAAAGAAAAAAGAAAAAGTGAAAGAAAGCCATATCCATGGAAGAAAGAGGAAAAAAAGGGGGAGGGGAGAAGGGGGGGAGAAGGTCGGGGAAAAGAAAAGGAAAAGAATGCGTTGCCCGAGAGTGACTGGCATAAGGAAGGCTAATGGGGTCTAAGGTAGCACCCTAAGAGGAATGGCACATGCCTTACAGTTGGGAGCCCAGGATGTCCCACTATTCAGCTGTGAAAGTAAATTCTGTCCAGTAAAGCCATGTTTTACGAACCTGTTCCTCTCTATGGTGCACTGCAGCCATGAGCTCCTGCATTTGTTGAACTTTGTTGACCATGGCAAACCAAGTCTTAATGGAAGGAAGTGTGGTTTGTTTCCAGAAAAGTGGGATACATGCCTTTGTCGTGTTCAGCAAATGAAGTAAGAGGGAACGTTTGTAATGTTTCAGGGACATAGGGGTCAAATGTAACAGGAAAGCGGCAGTGTCTTCCTGAATCTAGAAATCTCATTCCCATTTGAGGAGGTACTCTGGAGGTGACAGATGTGTTAGAATATGATATGACTGTGAAAGTCCATCATTCCCTTTGACAAGCAAAGGTGTTCAAACTCCATGGGGGTCGACAGAGAGAGTACCCTTCCCTATGGTGGGTTAGGAAGTGACACAGTTGCAGCACTTTCCAGAGTGGGAGAGAAGGCTCAAACATTGCTTGAATTTCAGTTAGAGAATGTCAATGGCCTTCTGCTCGGAAATGTTGCAACCTGAATTCATTGTCTTTGAGTGTGGAAAGGAAGGAGCTGTTCTATAAGCCTGGAATGAAGCTAGAATGAGAGATGACTGGAGTCAAGCTAGAAGGACATATTGCTGTTAGAGTCGAGTTTTTGTAATTCTGTACAAGCGCAAGGGTAGCCCCTATAGTTAGGTGGGCATATAAGTGTCAGGGTACTTCACTAGTGAGCAATGGGAGGCCTCCCAAAAGGCAATCTGAGAAAGACTGTTCAAAATGTACCCATTGTTATCCTGCTTCTGGAAAGCACCAGCTCAGGATGCAAGCTACTGTAATATTTATGGACATCTAGCAGTCCAATGCCTCCAAGAGACTTAGGTCATGTCAAGAGGTGATAATTAAGCCTAGGTTCCTTGCCTGCCCATAAGGATCTCCCAAATTCACTTCTCAATTGTTTGAGGAAGGCTCCTAGTATGTGTATCTGCAAGGACTGAAAGAGGTACAGGAGTCGGGGTGAATGGTTATTTTGAGTGTGCTATTCCTTCCAAACCAGGACATGAGTTTTGTTGTCTTCTTTGCAAGGTCCCTTTTGACTTATAAAATGGCTAAAAATGGAGGAAAGTTCACAGACAAAATATCCTCTGTCTTAGGGGTAAGGAGAATTCCTAAATATTTAAGACGGGACAGGGTCCACTTAAAAGGGAAGTGGGTTTGAAGTGCTGTATATATTGAGTGAGGCAAAGTGAGGTTCATGGCTTCCGATTTTTGCCAATTAATTTTTAAGTTTGAAAGGATGCCATATTCCTTGAATTTGGAAAGTAAATTGGGGAGGGAAGTAGTGAGTTTTGTAATGAAAAATTATAAGTTGTCGGTGTAACCTGCAAATTTATGTTCACCCTGTATTGTGGGGATACCCTTGATGTTGGGATTATCTCTAATACGACATAACAAGAGTTCCAGGGTTAAGATGAAAATTAGCAGTAGGCATCCTTGACTCGTACTATTGTACAGCTCAAAGGATTCTGACAAGTAACCATTTATTTTATTTTATATATTATAAATAGCAGTTATCCACCTAAAGAAGTTGGTGCCAACCCCTAGGTGAGTAAAGACTGTTGTCATAAATGTCCAATCGACAAAGCCTTTTCAGCATCAGTCGAGAGCAACATAGTCGGTGCAGCCTTCTGATGCACTCAGTAGACCACATTGATGGCCCGTGTGGTGTTATCTTTTGTGTCCCTATGTGGTAGAAAGTTCACTTGGTCTTGATGTACACATTAATGCACGAGGGACAATAATCGCATTGCCAAGATTTTTGTGAACAGCTTTAAGTCCACATTTAAGAAAGAGATGGGATGGTAGTTGCTGCACTGTGTTATCCCCTTAGGGATAACTGCAATACAGTTAAAGTCGTCTATGAAAGGTTTGGCGAGTAGGTGTTAAAATTCACTATAAAAAGTGAAAGAAACCCCATCTGGGCCAGGGGCCTTGTGTGGTTTGGTTTCTTTTAGGGCTACTTGCCATTCCTCAACTGTAAGTGGTTTGCCCAGAGGTAAACTTTAATTCTCTAAGAGGCGAGGGACTCCTGCCTCCTCCAAAAAAGCAGTAGGGTGTGCCGGGGGAAGGAATTGCAAAGATCTTTGTAGAAATCTTGAAAATGCTTTGCTATTTTAACAGTAGTATGTACCAGACCTCTTCTATGTGAGGCAATACTTGAAAAATAAGAGCGAGCTAGCATTTTTTTTCAGTGCATTTGCCAAGAGCCTGCTGGGCTTATTGCCCCATTCATAAAATCTGTTCCGGACTTTGGCTAAATTTACCTTAACTTTGTGGATGAATAGTTCATTGAGCCTTTTCCTCATTTTCTGGAGATCAGCAAGTGTGGAGGCAGCTAGAGATTTTCTATGTAGAGTTTTCAACCTTCTGATTTGATCCAGAAGAGAATGTAGTTGACTCGTACGTTCCTCTTTAATACGGGCTCCCTGAGAGATAAGTATACCTCGGAACTTAGGGCCTTCTTTCAAATGCGTCATCCATTTCTACTAAAGATTTTGTTGTGGCGTCTTGTAGACTCATTTAGTTTCCACTGCCATACTATAAGCGAATGTGCCCCAAGAACATTATCCATGCAAATTGGAGAGTGGTTGGGTAAGAGTGAGCAATGTAATTGAGGTCACTTGTACCTTAGGCAGATCTGAGTGACGAATGAGGAAATAGTTATTATTGGAGTATGATGCATCACTGAAAAGTATCAATATTCTCTTTCCTTAGAGTGATGCATGAGCCACACGTCAACTAATTGCTCAGTATGTAGGGCCTGTTTGAACCAGCGTAGAAATGCGTATAAGACATGAGGCATGTTATGTGAAATATCCAGCAAGAGATCTGGTGCCACATTAAAATCTCCTCCTACCAGGAGACCCCCCTCTTCTCTTTCTCTCTCTCTCTCTCTCAGCTGTTTTTAATGTGAAGTCATGCATTCTTGTAGCTCCTCAAAGATCACAACAAAGACTCTAAAGTTCATTTCAATCAGTTTCTAAATGCTTAGAAGCACTTTCTGTGGGAAATTAGAGGGCTAGCAGGCGACTAAAAAATTCTGTTATAGAAAAATAGATTAGATTTCTTTGCCTCTGTTATGATCTTTGGATTTCTCCACAATACATATAGTTCCATCAGTCAACAAGTCAACACCTCATGTCTGGAGAAATATTTACATTATTTGTTCACATGTACAAATACAATTGTTTTCCTAGTACATTTTTTAATACCCACAAACAATTATACATTTTACAATTATACGTTTTTTGTACTGTTGAATTGTTGGTGAGGGGGACACCCTAGCTGCCATTGTGCTATATGCTGGGTGTCCAGTGCGCTCCTTTAAGGAGGGGTGAGTTCCCTCAGGTTCACCTGCCCTTGGTTTATCCATTAAATACATGTGCCTCTACTATGGAGGCTCTCAAAATTTATAGAGTTAGGACTACAGATCATCGGGGTGCTGTGACGTGGCTCTGTAGCTTACGTATGTATTTGCAAATGTGTGCTAACAAAACCACAATTTTAACGCATACTGTTAGGTTAATTTAATTTGTTTGCAAGCTGGCTGGCAAGGTTTCCTTGCCATATATGTATATCTTCTAAGAATTGCATTAAAAAAAAAAGTCCTGAAAAATTGCAAAGGTAATAAAATAAGTACTGTCCTAAGGTAATATACGATTTCTGGAAGTAGGAGTATTTTAATGGATGTTATGTGACCTAACCAGGATAATTCACATTTAGCCAAGTCAATTAGATCATTTTTAACCGTTTGTAATAGTCTACCATAACTGACTTCATATAAATGTGCGACTAAAAAATTCTGTTATAGAAAAATAGATTAGATTTCTTTGCCTCTGTTATGATCTTTGGATTTCTCCACAATACATATAGTTCCATCAGTCAACAAGTCAACACCTCATGTCTGGAGAAATATTTACATTTTTTGTACACATGTACAAATACAATTGTTTTCCTAGTACATTTTTTAATACCCACAAACAATTATACATTTTACAATTATACAGTTATATATTTTCTGAAATCAGAGGCCCTGTAGGAAAATACTGGGGCAATTTCAATTTATCTTGGTGACCACTTTTTGTACATCTGTTTATTGAAGCTATATTTTTAGGAAAAAATACACTAAAATTAATTTTAGTGCTCATATACAAAATAGAATACCAAATGTCTTGGTAAAATATGAACTATAGAGCTGCATTAAATAAGCATTAAAATTTGCTCCTCCCACGAAAGGACAAAAAACTACAGTACCCAAAAAATGGCCATAAGTGACACTTTAAAAGCCTTTACAAGTTATCAATTTAGAATTAACAGTGAAGTATGGCACTAGAATTATTGTTCTCAGAGACACATCACAAGCCTGTCAATGTCACTTTTTACATGCATGTAATTGTGCTACATAAATTTGAATTAACATGCACAGTGTACATATTAATGGGCACTGGCCGTTTTTTGTACTGTTGAATTGTTGGTGAGGGGGACACCCTAGCTGCCATTGTGCTATATGCTGGGTGTCCAGTGCGCTCCTTTAAGGAGGGGTGAGTTCCCTCAGGTTCACCTGCTCTTGGTTTATCCATTAAATACATGTGCCTCTACTATGGAGGCTCTCAAAATTTATAGAGTTAGGACTACAGATCATCGGGGTGCTGTGACGTGGCTCTGTAGCTTACGTATGTATTTGCAAATGTGTGCTAACAAAACCACCATTTTAACGCATACTGTTAGGTTAATTTAATTTGTTTGCAAGCTGGCTGGCAAGGTTTCCTTGCCATATATGTATATCTTCTAAGAATTGCATTAAAAAAAAAAGTCCCGAAAAATTGCAAAGGTAATAAAATAAGTACTGTCCTAAGGTAATATACGATTTCTGGAAGTAGAAGTATTTTAATGGATGTTATGTGACCTAACCAGGATAATTCACATTTAGCCAAGTCAATTAGATCATTTTTAACCGTTTGTAACAGTCTACCATAACTGACTTCATATAAATGTGCTGAGGTAGCTGTTAACTGATTTCCCAAATAAGAAATACTATCATTATCCCACGAGCAAGGTCATACAGTTCTTAACCTCATATGTTAAGATATGGGCAGCACAGTGGCTAAATGGTTAGCACTTCCACCTGGCAGTATTAGTGTCATCAGTTTGAATCCCAGCCACAGCATCACCTGCCTGGAGTTTGCATGTTCTCCCAGGGCCTGTGTGGGTTTCCTCCGGGTACTCCGGTTTCCTCCCACACTCCAAAGACATGCCAGTAGGTTAATTGGGTCCTGTCTAAATTGTCCCTAGAAGGTGTATGTATGAATGTGAGTTAAGGACCCCTTGAGGGTTAGGGACTGATGTGAATATGCAATATATATCTAAACTGCTGTGCAAATTGACAGCGCTATATAAGTACCTGAAATAAAATAAATGTTTTTCCTGTTTAATATTTATGGGGAAGGTGTGACATTTTCTTATATTCACTTTATAGTAAGATGCTCCAAAGGATGTGATTAACTTGGCCAATGTGGGAAGATAAGTTGATACATCTGTTAGGGTCAAGATCACATCATTGTCAAAGAGCCCTATGTTATGTATTTTTCCTCCTGCTCTAATACCAAAGATAGCTAACTTCTTCCACAAACAGTTCCATTACCATAGAAGATAATGGGGGATAATGGGTATCCCTGCCTGGTTCCATTAGTCAGATTGAAAGTATCTGATAGAACTGAGGAGGTGAACACTTTGGCAGATGGGTGTGTGTATAATGCCATGATGGCTTAAGGGATAATAACATTAAAGCCAAACATGTGTAAGGTTGCTTGTATGTACCCCCAGTGTACCCTATCGATTTTTCAGCGTCCAAACCTATAAATGTAGCAGGCAATTTACAGGATTCAGCAATTCTCAGCAGGTTAATCATCCTGCGTGTCCCATCAGGCGCTTGTCTCCCTGTTATGAAGGAAATAGGCCTAAAGTTTTGTGGTATGTCAGGCGATTTCCTTTGCTTTGGCAATGTAACAATGATTGCTTGAAGCATTTCCTTAAGAAATGTGCCTTGAGTTGCTGCTTTATTACATACTTATTATAGATGAGGGAGTAGGACATCCTCGAATGTTCTATAATATTCAGCAGAGAGCCCATCCTCTCCTGGAGACTTATTTAATGCTAATGAGGAGATAACTTTTCTTAGCTCCATAACACTAAAGTAGGCATTTAGTCTAGCCAAAACATCTGGGTCTATTGAGGGAAGGTTGACACAATCCAAAAATGTGGCTATAATTTCTGAGGCCGGTTGAGGAGTATTCATATCTTTATTTAAATCATAAAGGGCCTGGTAGTATTCCGTAAAGGAATTAGCAATGTCCTTAGGGTGAAATACTTTAGTTTTGGTTGTGGAGTGTATTAAATAATTATTAACATTTAGAAGGGCTATTCCGCGCTTTAGCATTAAATGATAAAAACTTTATAGTCATTCTAAAGCAGGTTCTTGAGACACATAGTTGCAAAATGCAAATCTCATGATAAACCATGTGAAAAGAAAAAGCAGGCTCTGCAGAAAAACAGGTTTAGTGCAGCTGGTTAATAAGTTCCAAAGCTTCACGTAGGCACTTATTAGAACCATACCAGGATCCTGTAGTGAATAATTATTATGTATATCAAACCACTGGATAAAGGCAAATCGATCAAGTCCAAATATCTTGCTGTGACCTAGTGATACCAATAATGGAAAGGTAGTCCATATGTAACTTCAGGTTAGGGGGTCTACAAGCGAGACCTTCTAGATGAGATAGCGAGTCCAAATTGATAAAGAAATGTGCATTTATTGCACTACAGTGGAGATAATATAGCATCCAAAAGTTCACCTCGTGTGAGATGAACTAAGGTACTACAAAATATATATCTGTTTCTTAAGCTTTTGGCTAATGTATAAATAGCCATAAGGTCTAGGCGTGATTGTATAAAATCCAGGTGTGGTCATACGGTCTTAATCCAATCAAATCCTCATATGCTTAACAGAAAATTCAGAGTTAAGTGTGGGTTAACAGCACATGATCAGTCCAAAATAGCATCCATCATGACAGTTGCTGGTTCAAACTGGTTTGACCATAAGATGCTTTTCTTATCCTTGAAAGAGGAAGATAGCATTTTCTAGTCGGCTAGGTTTTTACGTCACAGGCATACACTTCAAACCACAATTCCTGAGGAGTAGAAAAGGAAATGCAGTAAAAACTCTTAACATGATGTACACATATACTTATATATGTGTATATTAGAACATTCATTATCAGACCCCTATATTTCTACTTACATATCAAGAAGGGTGCTTGAGAGTTGAAAAGTGACTGAAGGATGAGCACAATGACATTTAAACTATGTCAGAGATATCTAATGTCTTGAGAAAAACGAGTACCAAAAAAGAACAGACATAAAGGAAAAAATAAAGTCCTTAAAAAAGAAACCGAGTATAAACCGGCAACCTGGAGCAGTAAAAACTGCTATATTTGGAGAGGAAATAACATAGGTCCTTTAGGACCAATAAAGAAAACATAACAATGACAAAAACAGGTAGAACGAATGTCCCTTCTCAGACCTTCAGAATTTGTAATACAATGAAAGCTGAGGTGCGCCATTTAAATAAGAATGTGTATCTCTACTTACAGTGCATTCAGAAAGTATTCACAGCGCTTAACTTTTGCCATATTTTGTTATGTTACAGCCTTATTCCAAAATAGATTAAATTAATTTTTTTTCCTCAACATTCTACAAACAATACCCCATAATACCCCAAAATGAGCAATTGAGGGAGAAGGGTCTTAGCCAGGGAGGTAACCAATGGTCACTCTGCAAGAGCTACAGCGTTTCTCTGTGGAGAGAGGAGAACCTTCCAGAAGAACAACCATCTCTGCAGCAGTCCACCAATCAGGCCTGTATGGTAGAGTGGTCAGATGGAAGCCACTCCTCAGTAAAAGGCAAATGGCAGCTCATCTGGAGTTTGCCAAAAGGCACCTGAGGGACTCTCAGACCATGAGAAACAAAACTCTCTAGCCTGATGAAACAAATATTGAACTGTTTGGCCTGAATGCCAAACATCATGTCTGGAGGAAACCAGGCACCGCTCACCACCTGCCCAATACCATCCCTGCAGTGAAGCATGGTGGTGGCAGCATCATGCTGTGGGTTTGCTTATCAGAGGCAGGAACTGGGAGCCTAGTCAGGATTGAAGGAAAGATGAATGAAGCAATCTACAGAGAAGTCCTTGATGAAAACCCGTCTCAGAGCGCTCTGGACCTTAGACTGGGGCAGTGGTTCATCTTTTAACAGGACAATGACCTTAAGCACACAACCCACATATGGGCCAACTCTGTGAATGTCCTGGAGTGGCCAGCCAGAGCCCAGACTTGAACCAGATTGAACTTCTCAGGAGAGATCTGAAAATTGCTGTGCACCGAGGCTCCCCATCCAACCTGATGGAGCTTGAGAGGTACTGCAAAGAAGAATGGGAGAAATTGCTCAAAAATAGGTGTGCCCAGCTTGTAGCATCATACTCAAAACAACTTGAGGCTGTAATTGGTGCTAAAGGTGCTTCAACAAAGTATTGAGCAAAGGCTGTTAATACTTATGTGCATGTGTTTTTTTTTTCGTTTTTTTATTTTTAATAACTTGCAAAGATTTCAAAATGAACTTCTTTCATGTTGTCATTATGGGGTATTGTTTGTAGAATGAGGAAAAAAATGAATTTAATCCATTTTGGAAAAAAGCTGTAACATAACAAAATGTGGCAAAAGTTAAGCTCTGTGAATACTTTCTGGATGCACTGTAGGATGCAAAATACTGTTTATTGGGATAAGCTATGAAAGGGAAACTATTTGGTGCAAATCTTAAAATATCCAAAATGAAAATAAAGGTCAAACTATTTTTCTAAATGTAGTTGTTTTCAGGTTGAAAATTTGTCTATGCAATTTAAACTTTTATTTGTTGTTGTAATGCAATAACCTTACTAAAATTAACTACTTGCCCTCCAGCGGATTTACCCCCCTTCCTTACCAGGCCATTTTTTGCAACTGACAAAAGTTACTTTAACTGACAATTGCACGGTTATGCAATGCTGCACCCAATTAAAATGTATGTCCTTTTTTCCTCTGTGATTGTTATTTCTTGTGCTATAAACAAAAAAAGATCAACAATTTTGAGAAAAAAACTATATTTTTGACATTTTGCTATTAAACATGTCCAGTAAAAATAAAAAAATCAAATTTCATCATACAGTTAGGCCAAAATGTATTCTGCTACATGTCTTTGTTAAAAAAAAAAATCCCAATACGTGTAAATTAGTTGGTTTATGTGAAAGTTATAACATTTACAAATGGCGGTATATATACTGGAATTTTATTTTACTAGTAATGGTGGCGATCAGCGACTTAGCGGGACTGCGGGACTGTGGCAGGCATTCTGACACTGAGGGGAACTGACTTGGTGTCAATGACATCCCCGGTGACACCAATACAGTGATCAGTGCTAATAAAAAGCACTGACTCTAAACTAATGGCGCTGGGCAGGAAGGGGTTAACATCTGCGGTGATCAAAGGGTTAACTGCTTGCTGTGAGCTGTTTCACTACTTGGGCTGTGTGTGCGCTTCACTGTAAGAACACTGCTTTGCAGAGCCATACAAAACAGTGTGCAGGAGCTGACAGGGGAGAGATCTGTGTTGTTTATACTCAGCGATCAACGTAGCCGGCAAGTAATCACCAGCCGGGACCCAGGGCCGTGAATGTCGGGTACCCGGAACAGCAAAATCATGTATATATATGATTTTACACACCCGTGCCATCCTGTGGTAGTATTTCTGCTATAGTGTGGCGCAGAACTGATTAAAGATGCATCCAAGTGCACTAAAATTTTGAACGCAGACTACAAATACTCTTTAAATTCCCCTTGAGCAATGGTTGAACTTTTAAGCCTATCTTTGGGCACATATTCACTTCCTGCCCTCTTCTGCTCTCTTTGCACAGCACACAAAGTCCAGAAATCCCCATAGCTTGCAAAAAATCAGGGAGACTCTTAAGATTTCAGATATGACTGTACAAGTGAGGTAAATCTGAATAATTACTTTTACCTCATTTACTTGCAGTGTTAACTATCAATGTGTGTTAGTTTGTACTTACCATATACTGTAGAGCCCATTCTTAATAAAGTGAGCAGATTAATAGAATAGTGAAACAGAAATAATGAAACAGTTACTAGGTAGCAATATTAAGGAGGAAGCAAAAGCTTCATATGTAAAGAGATACAGTAAATACTGGCATGATTATTTACATAGAAATTATCATATTATATGCATATCTAAAACAAAATAAATGAAATTACTATATATTTGATTAAACTAGTGTGAAAGTTGAAGATTCACTTTGAGAATTGTTTGTGGGTAGGTGAATTTTCTTGGAATCTGGCTTGGGGTAACACAAAGAAAGCAAAAATGATCTTTTTGAAGATTCAGTGAAATGCCACCGAAAAAGGTAATATTCCTCCTTTCAGCTCTCTAGGACTGCACGTTATTCTTTCTTGGCAGCAGCTCTGTCTGACATTTATACAAAGTAAAGTGATTAAAAATGAAACCTTGAATAATCTATCAAATAATACCCTAAAAACACAATAGTATTTATTTTTAATCACAATGCTAAAGTAGTTTTGAGACAAAGGTGTGCATTTCAAATGTTAAGGAAACATAAGGATGATGCTGCGAAAAGCCTTAAAATAAGTTGTACAGTAAGATGTGACCAAAATAAAATCAAAGAGTGCTGGAAGCAGTCTGTTGTTTGCAAAGCTCAAGAGCAGACTGCATGAACAAACTACTTTATATATTGCATACCTTGTGTTGCAATGATAAACTCCTGAAGACTGTTTTTTTCCTTTTCCATACCAACATAGCCACAGATTTTGTTATAGGTTCCGATTACCATGGCTTCTATGCCATGTTGTTCTATGAACTCACACCGCCCAGCTTGGAAGCACACACGCCTGGGTGCCTCCATCGCCCCCCAGCCTCCTAAGGAGGCACCCGGAAGAAGGGAGAGCAGACAGTGCTAATGGGGTCTGCCAAAGAGGAGGTAAGGGACCATTCTGTGCAATATTGTTGCCTAGAGCAAGTAAGTATAACCTTTTTTTTTTCATTTTAAATCCAAAAAATGTTTTCCTTTACTTTAAGACTTCACTCTGACTTTATAATCTGAATGCTTGTGTCAAGTCAGGCACTCTGAAAATAAAGAAAGTAAAGACAGCTGAGTAACATATTCCAGAAAAAAAAAAAGTAAAGAAAAAGTAGTTTCCTTTAAAACGGAACTCTACGCAGGTACAAAATACACCAATTCAAGCAGATATGTGTAAACTGAAATCCATAGGTTTACTTTTAAATGCAACTATTGAAAATATTTCAAATTGACTTGATATCTGCCTTTATCAATTCCCTGTATGGTGGAGTTCAGACTGGGAGGGGAAAGAACACAAGAAATTAATGAATTGTGCAGAAGTGCTCATATGCTAATGAGAAACATGCTGAATGAAACGAAAACAGAGTGAGAGAAAGATGTGCTAGTCAGTTCACTGCTTTTCCTTCACTGTCTAGTCAGGGGCTGTTGGTAACAGAGACATGATCTAGATGCACCCCTTAACTGCAGTAGAGAAAATTCATGTCTCCAAGCTGGCCATGTTGTGTGAATCTCAGGAATAGGTGGGCAGAAGTGCAAACTATGCTCGTAAAACATCTCTTATATTTGTAATTTAACTGTGTAGTTAGCTATCTGCCTGCCGTTTAGATTTAAAGAAGAACATCAGCCTCATTTGTTTCTGTTCCATCTGCTTCTGTCTCTGGTACTTGTTAAAAATTGTTCTGGTCTGTAGTTTTTTCTTTTGCTCCTTCCCCTCTGTATACCTCCAACTTTTCATTGAAGATAAATGCAGCAGACAAAAACAGACTCCTAGTTTACCACAATATTCACTGACTGTCTTAGACAGTATTTTGCACACCCCTTGGACTATAGGTGGAAGTATAAACATATAGATTGCTGCACACTGGAGGTCTGCTTTAAATAAAAAGAGCTTGCCTGCATTTTGGTTACATTGAACCCTATGACATTTAAAAAAATCTCTATAGAAAGTAAAACAAATAATTCTACTGGAAGACAATATTTGCTATGATTATGTTGTGTGCCATAGTCAGTAAAAAAACTAAATAACATTTTTGTAGGTATAAGACAATGAATAGAAAATATAATTTTGGTTGTGTGTGTTATACACCATCACCATCGTGAAAAGGAGCAGAAGGCTTCAGGGACAGATGTAAAAAAAACTAGAAAAAGAAGATGGATTGTATTTTGATAACAGCACTGTAATTGATTGAATTTGTGTCATCAAAACAAATAGAGGGATGAGAAAAGATTGGTTATCTTGAGGAAAACTAAAAATAAGTTCTAGTTTTAAAATATTGTAGATACTGGGTGCTGTTTATTTTACTGACAAAAGGCTCAATGGGACTAGCTGGCTGTATAAAAATGTGGTTAAATGTCTTCACTGAATTTTTGCTAATGGCTGAAATGGGGAGAGACCAGGTTGTTCATTGAAAAGTATAACCCTTTGTAAAAATAAAAAGCAAACAATCAAACATGCCCCACTAAAAAATCTTGGTTATGTGTATTTTACCATAGCCAGCAAAGAAGAATACATTATATTAATGGATAGAGACTAAAAAGTATTTTAAAATGTACAAAGTATTTAAGAATGGAGCTAAAGTTAAAGGAAAAACTATGTCATTAAAACTAATGGGCTACCGCTCCCCCCCCCCCCCAAAAAAAATTGAAGTATACACTCACTGGCCACTTTGCTTGTGCAAAGAAAATATCCCCCACACCATTACACCACCAACACCAGTCTGAACCATTGATATAGGCAGGATGGATCCATGCTTTAAGTCAAATGTCGACCCTGATATCTGAATGTCACAGTTGAAATTGAATGCCCATTCTCCTCTGATCTCTGACATCAACAAGGCATTTTTGTCCACACAACTGCCGTTCACTAGATATTTTCTATTTTTCAGAACATTCTCTGTAAACCTTAGAAATGGTTGTCCGTGGAAATCCCAGGAGATCAGCAGTTTTAAAAATACTCAGACCAGCCCGTGTGGCACCAACAACCATGCGACATTTAAAGTCACTTAAATCCCCTTTCTTCATTCTGATGCTCTGTTTGAACTTCAGCAAGTCGTCTTCACCACGTCTAGATACCTAAATGCATTGAGTTGCTGCCATGTGATTGGCTAATTAGCAATTTGTGTTACCAAGCAACAGGTGCACCTAATAAAGTGGCCAGTGAATGTAGTTCAAATCTGATGCAAATAGAATAAAAAAAAAACACAAAACAGCTGAAAATGGTAAACTTACATAAATATATCAAATAACCTTTTTGTAGGCATTACATTTCAGAATAAGAGAATTGATGAAATAGGTCAGTGTTAGGGAAACTTTTCTCTCTATGTAGATATTAGTTAATTTGTTTTAGTGATTATAAAAAGAGGTGGTCGAAAAAATGAACATTGTGTTTTTAGCATTTGATTGAAGCACCAAAGATATCTTAGAGTTCATAGTTATAGCTGGGAAAAGTAACAGTGACAGTGCTAATGCTTCAAATCCGATATGTGTCAGTTCTAGAACAGATGAAAAAAACTGATAATTAAAGTAAAATGCAGACAGCTGAAGTTAATATTACTTATATGGATCTCTAAGGGAAAAAAGCTCAACTAAAATAAGCCAAAATTGTATAAGGATTCAGAATATTAACTTTTAACAGATATGGTAAAAAAAAATGTTAGAAGTATAAAAATAAAACTAGCTAACTGGAAAATGTTAAGTAATTGTTTAAACATTTTCGACAGACATGGACAAAAGAAAAATATTTGAAGTATAAAAATAGAAATGGCAAGTAATTGTTCAAACCCTTTAGGCCACTGAAATCTGTCTAACTGTCTTAGTTAATTGCTTAGTGAACTTCAATAGCACGAAGGGCAGCCAGTTACTTAAATTGTTATGAACCAAAATATATTACTAATATCTGTCCATCCATTGTAAAACTGTGAAAGCGGCAAATAAGGAAAACATTTTACACCACTTTCAAGCAGTATTTACCATCACCAAGAGATAATGAGGGTAGGTCAAATGTTTATTTTTACCAAAAATAACCACTTTTCTTCAGATATTGAAGATAAACTTACTGATGTTGAGATTGGGTTTGCCACTGTCTTTCGTAATGTTTATTACCCATTAAGTAAGTATATAAAGTCTGATAAAAATACACTTTCTTACAAATTAGAAGGAAGTAACACTAAATTACTGAAAGAAGAATCTGCAACTTGGTTTACAATTATTCTCTTAAGATTATTTGTCATTAAATTAAAACTAAATCTTTGAGTTTTTGATGTATAAAACCTGTCATTTTTTTGGATATCTGATAAGTATGTAGCATCTCTTAAAGCATAGTATATAGATTTATAATGGCTCTTGCGATTAACATCTTTTAATGACATGGACTTCAACAAATCTGACACCAAGATACAGATAGAACCTTATTTTTGTTTTTCATGTATTCAATTACACATTCCAAGGACTTTATTTTACCACAATGTGACACATCCTTTGGGAAATTCTTTTTTCTATAATACAAATATATTCAAGCATAAAATAAAAAAATATTTTAATTCAATAACTTGTCTTGTTATAATGACACTAAAATGACATATCTGGTACAAAGCATGGCAAATGTATTTTACCACAAAAAAATTAATATGGGATTTTTGAAATGCCACACTGAAAAAAATGACAAACAAAATGAATGAAAACTAAACTGTAAATATTAATGAGAAAAATGGAAATAAAAATGTCATAAAAAACAGCTAAATGGAAAAGGAAGGAGCTAGTTAGGGCTGATTTTATTTTACTAATGGTTATTGGAGTAAGAGTGGCTAAAGACTTCTTTCTGTAAGCCATTATAAAAATAATGAAAAGGTTTAACCTCCCTGGCGGTATGATTATTTCAGATTTTTGGTGCTGAAAGCGGTACCATTTTTTTGCATGGAAATATGTATTTTTTTTATTGTAGGCTGTAATTTTTAGGAAAAACTCACTGAAATCTGTCCGAACAAGAGTCTAGTAAACATCCCGGGTATGATAAAATTTGAAACACAAAATCATAAATTATAATTTAATAAATAATCATAAAAATAATATAAAAATAATAAAAAATTTAATTCAATAATGTAATCAAACCAAAAACACTGAAATGTGAAATAGAGCGCCAAGTTCGCACATTGCTGAGCTCAGTCACAAAATCGTTTTCAGTTTCTGATGACGAATTTCCCCCACGAATCATTATCACTCAATGCTGCAAGTGGTTCTGATTTACTATCGCTGTTCTCTAGCTGATCTAAACCGCTTTTGACCTAAAGGGACACTTTTTGGACGCCATGGACATTTCTCAGTTTCCAGACAGAAAGAACAGACAAAATGCAGGCAGGGCGCAGGACAAAGCACTAGGGACAATATGTATGTGAAATAGGTTGAAACAGCAATGTTTTACTGTGTAAAATGTAAAAAAAAAAAAAAGACATTTTTTAAAATTTTTAAATTTCCCGCCGGCGGCGGCGCCCGTACGTCCCGACGTCACAGGGACAGGACACAGAAGCCGGATGCCGGCATCAGCCGGAGGAGATGGCCGGGGACGCTGCAGGGGACACATCGTGGGAGCGCAGGGTAAGGTAAGTGAAGAACACTTGCCGGAGCAGTGCCTCAGGGTAAGCCCGAGTGTAGCTCGGGGTTACCGCTTTTGGTACTGAAATGTTACCCCGAGCTACACTCGGGAATACCGTCAGGGAGGTTAATAGAGTTGTAGTTGGACCTAGAAGATTGTATAACACATCCCCATTTCAGTTACTGATTCAATATCACTATTTTGTTTGACAATGTTAATGCCATCAACCCTCTGCCACTGACACCAGAATTCAATAGAATTAGTAACTTCCGGTGGTGAATGGTGACAATTTATAAGTGCAGCATGACTGGTAAATGATAATAATGAGAGTTGAGCCTTATCAGTGGCAGCTGTAGTAAGTAGAGGTTATTAGAAAAGCACTGTTTATGGCACTGAGCGACAACAAATAATGATAGCTGTAGTGAACAATGCATTTAGCAAAAACACTGTGACTAAAATGTTAAGATGGTAAAATGTAAGATGGTTTAATAAGTAGCATTGATGGCAAAAAGTTAATTCTTGGAATAACAATTTATTTATTTCACCTGAATGACTAAAGTGATGGTGTAGCATTCAGGGTCACCTCTGACAATTTAATGGAACTTAGAAGAGACTGGGGCTTCCTGAGGTTAAGACTTTAGCACTTTCTGAAATGTCAGAACTCAAGAGGAAATTGCACGAGGGAGCATGTCTTCAGCCATGAAGGTGTATTTAGGTGCTCTTACGTTTTTAGGTGTCATTGTGTGCAGTAGCATTGAGTTGTGAGTCTTCAGTTTGAAGACTGTCTTTTTCATAAATGAGGCTGAAGGTAATCTTCCCTGTGCATGTTAAAGAAAAAAAAAATGTTTGTATAGATAAAATATGTTTACAATAAATTGTAAGTGCTTAAGGTTACAGTTAACACAGCATAACATAATTGGATGGATGCCTACATGAATAGAGCATGATCAATGAATTTTGACTGTATACAGTCGAGTTCTGTATGTGAACATTAATCTAAACCCTGAGACATCTTAACTAATTGACATGATTTACACAAATATAGTTGACAGTGTTGCAGAGTCAGTCTTGCTAAAAAGCAGAACAATGTGTTTCCACATGATATTTAACATAGAAGCATTATAAAATGCATGAGCACTCAGAATATGGTAAACATTGTGTTTTCCCATGCTTAAATATAAGGGGTTACAGCTCCGTTTTCATTGACTGGTCATAGTATAGGTAAGAGGATGGGAGGACATGCATAACAGTATGTAGGAAGCCATCAAACATTGCCAGGAATTTATAAAATGTTGCAAATCACCAAAAGATTACACATGGGTGCA
The DNA here is from genome assembly GCF_062004578.1 of Staurois parvus. NCBI lineage: Eukaryota > Metazoa > Chordata > Amphibia > Anura > Ranidae > Staurois > Staurois parvus. The sequence goes on along the minus strand of NW_028317855.1, from coordinate 8,394,935 downwards.
TCAAAAAATTGGTATCTTCTGGGTCTCTTTGCAAGATATATAAAATGGTTTGCTCTCCTCTATTGAACATGTTAAAATCCTTTTTTATAGACAACAGTATATGGACCACCTGCCACTTAAGATAAATTATCAGATAGATCACACCTCTGCTAAATACACCATAATACACAATCCACTACACTTTTGTGTATGTCAGATACCTAGTCCTAATGCTACACTCTTTGGGAAAGTATTAACACTTTTCTTTTCAGGAATACTTTTGAATCTGAAATTTACAAATGCGACGGAGACACCTCAGGCACTAATAGTGATATAAGGCATTGGTAGTGATGATTTGCAAAGATGTTTTGGATGCATTTGAGCTGAAGACATTCTAACATCTTCAACACAAATCAAATTGCAAATTATTCTTTATAACTCTTAGATAGTGGTATATACAGCCATGTATTCTATACTGCATGTATCTGTTACAGGTAGAGATTAGAGAATGTGCCTGGGCTCTATTTCTGGGGCAGGGGTCCAAAAATTCAGAACTTTGCAGCCCAGTCTGTTTGGTGTATCTTAATAAAATGCTGGCCCTTTACAAGGCTAATTGGTGAAGGGTTGTCAAAAAGGATATGGGGAGCTAGGCATTTCCATGAGGAACATGTTCCAATGCAAAAAAAAAAAAAAGTTTAAAATGACTATACAGTGGGAAGAGGGTACTTCATTCATTATGATTTGTAGAGTGACACGGGAAAAACACAAGTTCTTCAAATTACATGCTTGGGAGATGCCTTTTAGCTGTATGTGGGTTTAAGGAACAAATAATTGTCATGGACATTGTGGGCGACAACATATTCTGCCATCACATATTTTGGATGTGTAATTGCTTTTTGCAACTTTTACTTCTAGCATGGCTTAAATACAGCAGCATCCCAATCTGTTTCATTAAAACTTGAAAAATAGGCTTTTGAAGTCGTTTTGGATCCATCAAATACATTTTTTGTCCAGAGTAACAGGCCTAAATTGAATAGTGGAGGTAGAGGTATATCTAAAAGTTAACCATATAGATTGTAAGTTTCTTTTTTGACAGTATCACTTTGCATTATCCTAAAAGTTTGCTAAAATGCCAAAGTGTAATACACCAAAACAATTCACAACCACAACCTCACAATCCCTTTACCACCTTCTGTCTACATATGTCAAATGTGTTCCAAAAAGTATATATTTTACAGTGACTTGACAGTGTAGCATCAGATGGCAGAGAGTTTTATCTGGCAGATTGCAGGGAGCTAAAACAAAACTGCTCTATAACCATCGCCAACTCTAGCGGTCTGAGCCCCAGCCACCATTGTTTTTGCTTTTTAGTGTTTTTTGTAAGTTTTATTTTCATGTTCATTTATATTGTTTTATTACTTATTTTTTTCTTCATATGTTGGCCAAGTTCTTTGTGCTGCAACCCCTCTCATATAATCTAGTAGAATGTTTCTGGCCCTTTACCTCCTCCTCTTCAAGACTTTTTTTTAAGGTGCTGATTATGTGCCCTTTTCCTTCTCCTCCTTATAAAAACAGAGCAGCCACTTTTTTATATACTGCTGCTCATGCACCCCTTTCATTCTTCTAAGAGGCCATAGCAATTTTTTTAGACTTAAGACATAGCAGCTATAGCCTCCTCTTTGTCCTCTTGTAAAGAGCAGTCACTTTCCTATCCAGTGTACTCATGCACCTTTTTCCAGGTACCCAGCCACCATTATTTTGCACAGAAGTTCAAACTCAATCTGTCATAAATTTGCACAGAATCTATCTCTGAAGAACAGATAGAAGTCATTGTTTTCAGGGCTACTAATGTGCCCTTTTTCTCCATCTTCACCTTTTTAAGCAAAATTAGAAGTCATTTTGCAGGACTGCAAATGTTTTTTTCCCTCCTCAACAAGGACAAATAGCAGCCCTTTTCAAGGGGTTTACTAATGTGCTCTTTCCCTTCTCCTCATCTAGGGAACATGCACAGAAAGCCATCCCTGTTCTCCACCAGTATGGAATGTTATGAGGCAGCAGGAGGCAGAGAAGGAATTTGAGGAGGAGGGGAGGGTCAGGTGCTGGCAGTAAGGAGAAGGAGAAAATTGGGGGTGGCTTCAAGAGGACATATCACCCCTCCCCAATACAAGAGGTACATCTGAGGAATCTTCTGCTGAGAGCTAGCCCAAATGTGCCACTTTGCTTTGTTCAGATTTTTTTAACATAAAAAAGTCATTTTAACATATATTTTACATATATTTGTAAATGCATTCCAAAAATGTAGATTTGTATTTTTAAAGACATACAGTATATTTTAAAGGTATTTTTAAAAATATTTTTCATATATTTTGTAATAAAAATGCATTTCAACATGGAGTGTATATATATATCTATATATATATATTGAAATACATTTTGAAATATATTGAACATGGCCAAAATTGTAGTATTTCAAATATATGGCAATATATTTGGGAAGAATATTTTTCAAATATTTTTTAAATATATTTTTCTTCCATATGGGTTATATACAGCTACTGGAGGCTACCCAGAAGCTTTTTCTCCTCTTCTCGCAGTGCTGACAGTATGGATTTCTGATTGCTCAATGCCTTCCATGTGATGCTGCTGACCAACTAGAATCCCTGTAGTCCATACTGGCTAAGCAATTGGGGGAGTGCTGGAGATTGGTGTCAGAATAGAGAGCAGGGGCTGAGGGGTTTGGGAAGGATGGTAAACGTATTATGTTTTTCAGCCCCTTCCTGAATGAACACAATGAGTGATTGGTACTGATCATTCATCACTGAAGCATAGTAAACTGTGATCGTTATGCTTCAGTTTGTGAATGAATAGGAATCTCTGTACAGAGGATTCTATTCATTCATATCTAGTGCAGCTGAGGCTGCAGAGAAATGGAATGAGGATTCTATCAAGTGTACTGTGTATATATACTGTGTATTTATATGTATATATGCACTGTTTGCAGTTAAATCTAACTCATGAAAACAATCTCTCGAATGATACAATGAATAATAATATGCATATAATGAAACTTATAATACATGCTCACAATTATCAAATCAATAAGAAAAGTTCATAGTGAAATTCCTGTGACAGCTTACAATTATTCTGTGATAGTGAAAACCATATAAAACTCAGTTTGTGGATGTGTACCACTGCTCCCATCCACCACTGTACTCACACCATGCTCATCTCAATATATTGTTCTATGATGCATGTAAGGTCAGTAAACACATGTATAACTCTTTGTAGGTGTCTCTCCAAGCTCTCATAGTGGCATCTATCTGTTCCAATCATGGTATATGCTCCTCCTGTCTTGGTCTCCAATATGGCTTATCCAAGGAAAATCGGTGTTGGTATCTTTAAGGCAACTTCCTCTATAAACTTGCATGAACTCGTGACATGTTGAGATAGGCGAAAAGCAGTATCTGATTGCATAGTAATACCGCACTCAAAACATTACATTTCATGTTAATTTCAGGATGCACAGACTCTGCCCTATGCGTTACGTCACTACAATTTATCAGCAATCGGTACTGATCGTTCCTGTGTTCATTCATTACTGAAGCGTAGTAAACTGTGTTCACTATGCTTCAGTTTGTGAGGGAATAGGAACCTCTGTACAGAGATTTATATTCTTTCATCTGCAGTACAGCTGAGGCTGCAGAGAAATGAAATGAGGATTCTATGTCTTTAGTCCCTTTCTCTGTTTCAAAAAAGACTCCTGATGTTTCACTAAAGTCAGGAAAAAGCAAAAAATATTAAACATAACATTGTTTTTAAAAAAAGAAACAGGAAAGCCTCATTCACACAGGGCATGAGAGGATATGTTTGCTTGCACTGCCTGTGCATCCTTGTGTGGGTAGTCTTATCGATGGCAATTGGTAAGCTGCAGCTGCACGGCTGCTGCTCTCAATTTGAGATCCATGTGAGTGCACACTCACTGGTCTGTGTCCAGGGCTGTGCACTCACACTCACACCCACACAAATGTCAGATTGTCCATGCAGCTACTGCATCCCAATAGACATGAATAAGACTGCCTGCACAGGAATGCATGGAACACCAGTACATCCCCATACGTGTAAACATGGCCCTCACATGGGCACACTTTAATATGCTCCATGTGAACAAGGCATTAGTATGAATTTAACAGGAATTTTGTAAGTTATGTTGTGTTTATGTGTGTTAATACATATTTTAGTGTATTTTTAGTGAAAATTATGCAACTACTGTGGGAACTAAAAATTGACTGTTGCAGGGATTGTACTAGGGGTCAGTCTGTACCCAGTACAATCCCTCTACATCAGTCTGATTGGCATAGGAGGATTATACTTGGGGAGATTATACTTGCGGATAAATTCATCTGGGGGGGGTTATATTAGGGGACAGACTCATGTGGGGGGATTATACAGTGGGTAGACTGACCTGGGGGGATTATACTAGGGGACAAACTGACCTGGAGGGTATTGTACTAGGCGGCAGGCTGAGCAGAGGGACTATACTGGGGGATATATTTACCTGGAGGATTATACTGAGGGACAGGCTGACCTTGGTGGGGGATTTTACTGGGAGACAGACTGATCTTGTTATATTCCACTGCATCCCTTAAGCCCCTCCCACCATTAACACGATTTGGTCACACTTACTATGTGTCATGGCATGCGTAGCTTGCCTCATTACTCTTCTACTTGGTATGCCCAACAGTGCCACAGGTCTTCTACAATCTTAGCTATACTCCTGGCACAATGAAAACCATGTCCATTCTTCACTGTGGTGCACTAGACACACTGCATCCTTTTATCTTTTTCGAGCAATAGGGCCACTTATGATCTTTCACACAGGCTCACTGAATTTATAAAACACTCCTGGTGAGAGATAATTGTTTATTGGGCGAGTTCATTCTATACCTTGCTATACAAGGTAAAGAAGAATGTGTGGTTCATAAAATTCCAGGATTTTCCAAAACTAATATCTGGTTAAGTGAAAGGATATGGACCAGAAGAGAATTAATGGGAACCAAAAAATGTTTATGCTCCTAGGCTGACAAAATAATTGCATCAGAGGATCCCTCACAAACCAGTACCTGAGACATCTAAGGCTCATCCTGGAAGGAGAGCGGTACTGTCAGGATCTAGATCTGGGGTCTCTGCTGTCACTAGCAGTGGTTGTTCCTGATGAAACCCCAGAAACTCTAGATAGCACCTTGCCTGATCTCTTCATTGATACCCAGTTTCTTGCTAAACCCTGAAACCTTGCTCCTTTCTTTGAACTTCCTTTTTAAGTCATGCCTCTGCACTTCCTGTTTTCCAGATTATTGTGTACATGCCAGTACCTTTCTCTTTGTTGCTACTGATGCGCTGCATTTTTGTTTACTCATACTTCTGTGCCGACCTTTGACTGATAATTCACCAACCACTCTTTATCCCTTTCTATTTCTATCCTGAAATCTTTGGCTACCGACTTTCACTTGATTTAACAATATACTTTGATAAAGTTGCTATACAAATTTTTTCCAGTAGTTACAAAATTTGTCTTTTATTCCTGGTTTGCTTTTTCATATCGATATGACCCTATCTAATCAATGACGTTACCCGGGATCCACTGTTATTGTGTTTACATTCAGCTGCTGGCTGGGGAAATGTAATTTAGGATGAGGAGTCCATTGGGGTCAGATGCATCAATGTGTTTTGTTTTGGCGAGTCATTAGGATTGATGTGGAACTACAGAACATCACTGGACTATGTGATTAATGATGGATTTAATTAAAGGATTTTTTTAAACATCTAGTATGTTTATTTGCATTGTTAATATTTTTTTCTTTTTGTGATTGTGAATGTCATCGACAAGCCCAGACAGAGTGCTTGTTTGCTAGGGTGTAGTTGGATGCTTGCATCCTAGCAACCAAAAATGCTTGTGGCCCACAGAGTGGTAAGTTGTCATTTATTGGCATAGCAATTCCACTGCCAATTATATGAGTTCCAACCGCAGCTGGAGCTTTGCTTCACTGGACTGGTAAGCATCATATTTAGATCGCTCATTCACCAACAGCGAACACCTAATATTCAAACAAACCCAGCACTCATAACCATGAACTGCAGTCCTACTGTTTACAAAAATACTGTTCCAAATGTATGCTTTGTGTTCACTGTATAGTCTGTGTAGCTACCAGAATAAATTACATTACTGCCTTCCCATCTTGCTTTTTGAATAGCGATCACCCCTATTTTATATTTCCTTAAAGTGTATCGAAAGTCAAACTTTTTTTTTTTGGATAAAACACTGGGGGGTTAAAATTTCTTTTAGGTTTTATTGCTATTTGTGTCCTTTCTAGGTAGATTTACTCTTTCCATTTGTCCTGGAAACCACTGTCACCCGGAAAATCCAAAATTTGAGTTTTTACCAATACAAGAATAGAGGGGAAACCTTCAAAAAGGAAACCTTTTTTGGTAATAACTGTCTAAGAAGCATTCCCCATACTTTAGACAGACATCTTCTCATTTACTGTTGTGTTTATAAGACAGAAGAAAAGAGAAATAATATCCCACACTAACTATTACTAGGATTGAATGAAAGTATAAAGCCTGGCAAGGATTATTCTGAAAAGAGGTCAGGTGGCTGGGTTGAGGTCACATAGCCCATATGTTATTTGACTAGGGAGGACTACAAAATGTAAGATTGGGAGGTAGAGCTGGAGGTGGGGGGGTTAACCAATGGTGCAGTTACACTTTAAACATAACCATACACTGTTAGATTTTCTGTTAGAACTGTGTGGTATGGGTATTATTTTAATAGACCGTATGAATGGTCTTTTTGAAAGAAAACAATGAAAATCAACAACATTAAATGCAAATCAAGCTGCTTGTCATTTGCCAAAGTTCATACAACATTTTTTATGTTTAATTGCCACCCTTGTGTCTGTATTCTAGACAGCCAATCGAGACAGACATGTACAGGTCTACAGCAGATTTACAGATTTACTGTTATAGAAGAAACAGAGTTTCATTCCTCACAATTAAGAAGGGTCATGGCAGGTTTATTCTGTGCCATTACTACTTTAGAGCAGAAGGAGGAATGTATGAAAGAAGGTATCTAATTATCGTGTCTCAGAATTAGTTACAGTAGCTTGCTTACACGCATTAGAATATTGCTAGCTACATATGTATGATCAGCCACCAAACAATCTAATACATTTTTTTCTACTAACATGCATCAAGCAGACTTGAATGTTTGTTCTTAAAAATAAGTGAGAGGGACAGCTGCAAATTCTACCTATTACAAAAAAAATAATAGGGATCAGTTGCAAAAATCCATCTAGAACTGAACAATTTTCCTCCAAACAGGCTTGGCCTTGAGTTGGTCAAGATTATGAAAGTGACTACAAACATGTGAATGCCTATTGATCTGAACATAAATAGCTTAAGAAAATGTTCTCAAACATCTAAAGGTACCTTTAGACTGACTAAATCAATATATGTATATTATCAAAATGTTTCTTTTAGGCAAATTGTTCCAGTTATATGTTATTCATTCACTTACCACATGTGGTCAATAGAAAATGTATAGATATGCTTTTTGCTCACATAATGCTGTTATAAGGATAGCCTTGCTGCAGTTCATTCTATCTATGTTATCACAATCTTGTTCTAGCTTTTACCAACTCTTAGGCAATTTACATTTTTCAACTTTAATATTCATACTAACCTGTACATTTTTGAGCCAGTTATCTATTAAGTACTTTTTGCTAGTTTTTCTATAGACTCATTGTGATACTTGTTTTGTTTATAGCTTTATCCATGTCATTAAACATTGACCACATATTATTCTGTGAAGTTTTAGCCATTCTTTCTTTCCTGTTTCTTAAATACCCGTTTAATTTTCTGCATTCTGTGAAACATCCACAGATAGGCTGCTCCCACTCACTGCTTGCTGCTGCAGAACAGTAATTCTTTCTGAAAAAGCACTTTAACTGTCTTTTGCACTACTGTGTATTAATAGTACAATTATCTTATAAAGAGATGGTTCATTAGCCCCTGCCTACACCAAGAATAAAAAACACTGGTCCTAAGTTGCTGGCAGCAAGTATATGTCACTATATATCATCTTCTGCCTTTCCTAACATAAAAAAAAACATTTTCATTAATAAAGCTGTTTGAAAGGAAGCTGCAATGTAGCTTAAGAGAAAAAACATTTTTATCACTGCATTGTTTACAAGAAAGCAACCTCAGAGTATTATCATATCTGCAAATGAGGACCTAGTCATGCAAGTCAATGAAAGCAATGGTAGGCTCATTATGTAGCGAGGTTTTGTAAGTGACCCATACATTACACTGCACTGAGAGCTTTAAATCAGTGTTCATCCTTTTCTTTAACATGGAAAAATCTTAGGGGGATATTCACACCAGGTGAGTAGGGTAGTGTTGGGCAAAATGGTTATGTGCCCATTTCTCACTGATGCTTTGCGGTGGTGTGTGAGAGGTGTGCAGTAAAAAACAAGTATTACGTGCAGTGCCCTGCACTGTACGGCAACCAATTAAAATTTATGAAATGTCAGTGTGATATTTCTAGAAAAGTTCATTAAAAAAATTGAACAGCGCGATGTGCTGAGATTGGCGCATCAGCACTGCACTGATCTGCACGGAACACCAGCCACTGTGTTGTAAAGCAGTAGATGGTGTGAATTATCCCCAAGGGCTCTATCATGTGAGAATCATAGAAAATGCCACCACTGAACTCTCCTTTTCAGAATGCTAGTTGTAGCGTCAGCTTCTATACTTTCAAAGTAATTGACCAGAAAAAATATAGCAATAAAAAAATAGAAAAGTTTTTGATAGAAAACAATTATAGCAATAGCAATAGACATCATGGATTCACAAAGACCAAAGTTGTAAACATAAAATCTGCTTTCTATGAGGAAGTAAGCAAAAACTTTGACAAAGGAATGACTGTAGCTATAGGAGACTTGGACTTTGCAAAGCATTTTACACAGTTCCCCCACACACGGCTAATGTGCAAGCTAAAGTCTATAGGATTAGAAAATTCAGTTTGTAAATGGAAAGAATAGTGGGTACAAGACCATATTCATAGAGTAGTGATTAATGATTCATATTCTGAATAGTCTAGGGTTATTAGTGATATACACCAAGGTTCAGCGTTGGGCCCCTCACTTTTTAATATATTTATAAATGATATAGAGCTTGGAATTAAAAGTACCATTTCTGTGCTTGCAGATGGCACAAGCTATGTGGAGGAATGACGTTCTTACAGAATGTCTCCAACTTAAAAGCACACCTTAATGCGCCGTCTTATACAGTTGCAAGAAAAAGTATGTGAACCCCTTGGGATTACGTGGAGTTTTGCATGAATTGGGCATAAAATGTGCTCTGAACGTCATCTAAGTCACAACAAGCGAAGAACACAGTCTGCTGAACATAATACTACACAAACATTAGATGTTGCCATGGTTTAATTGCACATAACATGTAAACATTCACAGTGCAGGGAGGAAAAAGTATGTGAGGCCCTAGCTTAATGACTTTTCCCAGAGCTAATTGGAGCCAGGAGTGAGCCAACCTTGACTCCAATCAGTGTGATGATATTGGATGTGTTGCTGACAGCTGTCCTGCCCTTAAAAAACACACACCTGTTTTGGGTTTACTGGTTTCAAGAAGCACTGTCTGATGTGAACCATGCCTCGCAGAAAAGAGCTCTCAGAAGACCTACGAGTAAGAATTGTTGACTTGCATGAAGCTGCAAAGGGTTACAAAATTATCTCCAAAAGCCTTGATGTTCATGTGTCCACAGTAAGGCAAACTGTCTACAAATGGAGAAAGTTTAGCACTGTTGCTACTCCCCCTAGGCGTGGTCGTCCTGTAAAAATGACTGCAAGAGCACAGCGCAGAATGCTGCGTGAGGTAAAGAAGAATCCCAGAGTGTCAGCTAAAGACCTACAGAAATCTCTGGAACATGCTAACATTTTTGTTGACACATCTACAATAAGGAAAACATTAAACAAGAATGGAGTACATGGGAGGACACCACGGAGGAAGCCATTGCTGTCCAAAAAGAATATTGCAGCACGTTTGAAGTTTGCAAAAGAGCACCTGGATGTTCCACAGCACTACTGGCAAAATATACTGTGGACAGATAAAACCAAGATTGAGTTGTTTGGGAAGAACACACAACACTATGTGTGGAGAAAAAAAGGCACAGCACACCAACATCAAAACCTCATCCCCACTGTAAAACATGGCAGAGGGAGCATCATGGTTTGGGGCTGCTTTGCTGCCTCAGGGCCTGGACGGATTGTTGTCATTGATGGGAAAATTAATTACAGAGTTTATCAAGACATTTTGCAGGAAAATGTACGACCATCTGTCCGCCAACTGAAGCTCCGCAGAGGATGGGTGATGTAACAGGACAATGACCCAAAGCATACAAGTAATTCAACAAAAAATGGCTGCAACAGCACAGAATACGCCTTCTGGAGTGGCCCAGTCAGAGTCCTGACCTCAACCCAATTGAAATGCTGTGGCATGACCTTAAGAGAGCGATTCACACCAGACATCCCAAGAATATTGCTACACTGAAACAGTTTTGTGAAGAGGAGTGGTCCAAAATTACTCCAGATCGTTGTGCAGGTCTGATCTGCAACTACAGGAAGCGTTTGGTTGAGGTTATTGCTGCCAAAGGAGGGTCAACCAGTTATTAAGTCCAAAGGTTCACATACTTTTTCCTCCCTGCACTGTGAATGTTTGCATGTTATGTGCAATTAAACCATGGCAGCATCTAAGGTTTGTGTAGTATTATGTTCAGCAGACTGTGTTCTTCTATTGTTGTGACTTAGATGACGTTCAGAGTACATTTTATGCCCAATTCATGCAAAACTCAACGTAATCCCAAGGGGTTCACATACTTTTTCTTGCAACTGTAGGATAACTGTTTAATATTGATAAATGTAAACAGTTGCATTTGGAGGCTAAAACATGCATTCATCATACATTCAAGGAGAATTGCAATTTGGGGAGTCAATAGTAGAGAAAGATATGGGTGCTATTGTAGATCATAGACCTATTAATAGCATGCAATTCCAAGTTGCAGTTTCTAACTCTAGCAAAAGTATTAAAAGAGAAATAGACTCCAGAGAAAGAAATAATTTGCCCTTATACAAAGCAGTAGTAAGAATGCATCTGGAATATGCAGTTCAGTTTTCAGCTCCAGTTCACAAAATGGTATTGGAGAACTGAAACTGAAAATTTGAGGAAACATTAACTGAACTGAATTAATTCTCTCTTGAGAAGAGGTGATTAAAGGGAATATGATCATCATGCAGAAACCATGTATAAACACATAATTTGCCCATGTAGTAAACTTGATGTAGAGTTATTTACTGTCAGGTCATTACAAAGGACAAGAGGGCTTTATTTACTTCTGGAGGAAAAGAGATTTAACCTCCATACACTAAAAGACTTCTTCACTGTAAGAACTGTGAAAATGTTGAATAGACTCCCTCAAGAACTAATTCTAGTTAGCTCGGTAGATTATTATAAAAAGGAGCTGCATGCATTCCTAAATGCACAAAATATAACTGGATATTAACATATTATATAACTGGATATTAACCTCCTGTATCATGATTTATAGAGGTTTTTTTTTTTTTTTAACTTTCTCTGAAGCAACTGTGGGTATAGGATTGTGTATATGGAGGCTTTCTGTTTATTTTTTTCTCTTAGTTTCACTAAAGCATAACTAAGAAAAAAATAAAACATTCAGCTTACCTTTTTAGGATGCACTATTCTGGATCCTCCAGCACTGTAAAATCCTACATAGTTCATTTTGTTTATGAGGGGGCTGGGCAGCTGTGTTTGCCATAATTAACCATGCCTGCACTATGAAGGCAGATCTTCATTATCAGTTGTAATTAGTTTTGAACATTGTCTACCCTAACAAAGAGTTAATATATTAGATGCTAGGCTTCTCACTTTAGCAAAGTTCAAAAAGCAATGCAGTCAGTCATGACACCTTCTGCTGAGAAACATCTAAAAATAAGAAATATGTTTTTTAAGCTATGCTTTGTGAATGGGAATACATATCCAACACATAGTGGGGTATTCTCAAAATTTACTGCAAAAGTAGAAATATCTCTTATGACATTGTGGCATTTGTACAACAGTCTATATTTCTATGTTTCTTAACTTAACTTCTAAAAAATTATATAGAATTTTGTAAATATCTTTTTGTAAATGTAAATTAAGCATTTCAGGGGACTATATTTGTTAAATGAGCAAGTCATTATATTTAAGACTACTGTAAGTTATTTTAAATTATATTTAAAAATGTGCTATGTTATAAGGTCATGTGACAAATGTAATAACAAATGCATGTAAAATTTTTATGGGCGCTTTATGCCCATGTGAAGTACACACCTTGGAAATTGTTGACTTTTTCAACATATTTGCTCATGCAAACAAAAACACAAGAAACGTTTTCCTTTTCAGTTATTTATTCAACAAAAATATCAATAAGTGTAATGATGATTAAGTACTGCCTTGTTCTCTGGTATTGCCCCCTGTAGAAAAAATTACTTTGCTACTTGATGTCTTGTAGGCATCCAAAAATGTCTTCAGTTGCTTGGTGTTTGTGGATTGTCTTGTGTGAACTGTCTCATCCAAATTCCAGACTAGATGACTGCACGTTGTCCAGGCTCTAAAGCAGCAAAGCAACCCAAAAATGTAATAGTTCCACTACAATGCTTCATGGATGGTATGAGGGTCTTCTCAAATGCTCTCTTTGGTTTGCACAAAACATGTCCACTGTTACTGTGGCTAAACAATTGTATCTTTGATTCACTACACCACAGTACATTGTTGCAGTAGGCCTGGTCTTTGCATATATGTCAAGTGGCAAACTGTAGCCTTGCACTCATGTTTTTCTTGGACAGCAAAGGATTTCCTAGCACGCCTTCCATGCAGTTTATGTTGGTGCAGTCTTTTATTATTTATATGAATGTACTATTTCAGGATGATGCAACTGTTGCAAGTGTAACTTGCAGATCCTGCAATGAAATTTTGTGTGCTGGAAGAGCACATCGTACATTCAGCTCTTGGGCAGAACTCGCTGGGACAGCCAGTGCTGGAAAATTAACAGTTGTTTAAAATCTACACCACTTGTTATTTTATTTTCCTTACAGTTGAATTACTGATTTCAGATAATTTGGTGATCTTTTTAAAACCCCTGCCAAATTCATCTTTGCATGATGACATTACACTAAGTCAATAGCAAAAACCCTAAATATCTGATGTTTAAAGACAGGTTCCACCTGGGTACTCCCTACCGAGGGTCCAATTATTAGCACTTAACTTAATACACCTGATTTTATTTTCATGGATTCCATTTGATTGATAACCCCTTCGTGCCTAAGGGTAAAACAAATGTTAATGCCTATGCACAATTTTGCAACTTTGACATGTGTTAGTAAAACCATACATGTCATCACAACTACTTTGTGCATCCCGGAGAATTATTCCTTGTTTTTTTTCTAGGACATATTGGGCTTTCAGTTATGGTAAATGGTAATGGATATCTCTTGTAGTCTATTCATTCACAGGAAACTGTAAATTAATTACATGGCCATGTGGGCAGAACCCCACACTGTCATGCTATTTTCAAATTGTGACCGCGGGGGCAGCCAGCAGATCCCTAGCCCCTTGTTACAGGGAGGGGCGCCATCAGAGGGAGAGGGGGTTATTGCTAAACATGTTACATATTACAACCTAAATAATTTGTAATATGTTCAGAAAGGTGAACTTAGCGTTTAAAAAAGAGCTGAATGCAAAAGCTTTACACTTAGGAAAAAAGAATTTAAAGAATTCAGAAAACCAGTTGGTGTTGTAGGCAGAAAAGGTGACTGTTGAATAAAGATATGAACCATTTAGGAACTATTTTTTTTTTTAAACCTATATGATGGAATATGGAAGTATAGCTATGGTAAAGAAGAAAGGAAAACAAGGTTTATCCCTAAAGGTTAATGGTACTGATATTGCATAGATGAGCAACAAAGAATGTAACAAAAACTGCAATAAAGAAATTAAGTTAGAAGCGAGAGAGAATGATATTGATTATAAAACACCAAAAATAGTATAAATTCTTGAAGAAAGAAATCATTACCAAATTAAAATCTGAACTCTTTTTTGTTTTGTCAGAAAGAAGGTTTATTGACACAAAGGTCGTTTACAGAAAAAGACCAAACGTTCCAGATCGTACAATACAGTGTCTGAAAATAACTCAAGGCATAGACACGGCACATTTACATGGCACAACAATTATCCTTGCAGATACACAAGGAAAAAGGAGTCCTGCATCTCCGACTTCTAGATATAAATGTCAGCCAAACAGCCTACCCATAACAAGATCTACTGGTGCAAGTCCAGGGATTTCCAAACAGTTACCCCACATTTTATTAAACTTAGTTGGGCCCCGGTGTTAAAAAAATAACCTGCTAATACCTGACAGTAATGCCCATGTGCCCCACCTACTCTTTAAACTTTCCAATGCAACAATATCATTTTGAAACAAGGCTCTGGAAATGGCCTCCCCTATAAACCGATATGTCACCACATCATCAATTATGCCTAAAACACAGCAATTAGGATTTGGGGTGAGATTAGTAGTAAATACCTGGTTAATAGTGGTGAATGCTCCTTTCCAATACCAATGCAGTGTCCAGCACTGCCACAACATATGAATCAGAGTACCATGATCGCTGCTGCATTTGAAACAGACTGGGTTCATAAGGAGGCCATTTTAAACAATCCAAATGGGTCATAGTATGCGCTCAGTTAAATGTATAGCTGAGACATTTGTTGGAAGGTATTCAAGGAATTGGAGTGGACCGCCTCCAGCTCCATCTCCCATTGCTCACCAGAGAGATCTCCCACATCTGACTCTCATTATTCTGACACCCAACAAGGATAAGAGGCTAGTTAGATGGACAGCAGCATTGCTTAGCAATAAGAAATAAACGCTTTCTGAATAGGGCCCTGTTACATCACACTAAAAATGGGTGTTAAGGAAAGAGAAAATCCTAGTGGTAAGTGTTGTACCTGAACAGCATGCTGCAGCTGCAAGTAATAGAAGTGCATGGACTGAGGTAACCCATATTGTGACTGTAGTGTGGAAAAAAAAAAGCACAACAATGTACCTCACCTAAAGATATGCTTCAGGTATGATATACCATGGGACAACCATTTCTTTGCATAAGGTAGTTTAGATAGCTCGGGGTATGTAGGGTTGTCCCAAATGGGGCTATAGCTCGTAAAACCCTCGATGGCTTGCATCTTGCTTAGCCTTCCCCCATAATTTGTGCACCAATTTATAGGTGGGAAAGAACCAGTTTGATTTAGTGAACCTCTGGGATTCTAGGCCCTCCGAAGACAGGGTGACTGCTTAGGACCATAGATAGGGAAGTTTCCTGTGCTCCTCCTCCTGAGTTGTTGCAGCTGTGCCACCAAGTAGTAAAGCCATGGGTTAGGGCATCCAATGCCACTATCACATTTTGGTTTTTAAAGTTGTTCTAAACATATCCTAGGGGGTCCATGTTTCAAAAGGAGGGAACTAAAAATAGAGTTAAATGTACAGAAAAACTTGAAAGGTAGTACTACTGGAGAATTATGAAGAAAGTAAAGTAGTTGTGGTATCAGAATCATTTTGGCCAAGTTAGCACGCTCTACCATGGAGATCCTAAGTTTATTCCATAGCTTAATTTTATCCCGGTACCTGATGAGCAATGGAGAGATGTTCAAATTGGAGTATGTCATTATCGCAGAAGAAATAACAACTAGGTACAGGGTGTAGCAAACTAGCTCCTCAGAGCTGGAAGCGGAGTTCTCCTTCAACCTTTGCTTTTGTAACAAACTAGCTCATCAGAGCTGGAAGCGGAGTTCCCCTGTTCCTTGCTGTATTTGAGGTCTTCCTCGAATCATTCCTCACATCCCCCCCTTGCATTCCTGTGAGGCAGACTTTATCTCCTGGCAGATGATGTGGAACAACCAGGCTAAGACATGAGAAGTGGAGCCAGCCTGTCTGCGGAGGTGTCACTTTTATCACCCAAAACTATGTAAGCCCACTCATTATCAAACTGACCAGAGTAAGTGCACAGTCCTCAGGTCAACTGTATGGTTCATATCACAGGATATGAAGCTGGTAATTTAGTGTAGTTTCCCAATGACTACTCCCAAAACGTGTAGTCAGAGCCCCCCTCCCCTTTGAGAGGGACCTTTAAGAGAGTGAAAGTTTTTTAACACACACATGCAGAGATCTCTGAGGTAACATCGTAACAGAGGAGATCAAAGAACCTTTCTGCTCTGCATCTTGAATTTGCTAAAACCAGGCAAGGCAAGTAACTTACCCTGTAATTCCCTCGCTATTCTATGTTTGCTGTGTCTTTATATACATATATATATATTTTTGTGACATCTTTGTAAATATTTATTTGCATCTGTTTGACCCTGTTAGAATAAATCTTTCTTTCTGAAAGTGTTAAACTGTTTCTAAGCGCTTACTTGCAATTCACGAATCCCTGCCTTTGAAGAGACGCTACTGTTTGTATATCTCTGTATAGTAGGTCTGCGGGCCGTGCTATATAGATCAATATTTCAATCATTATAGTGTATATTTGATAACGGGAGTTTCCCAGTCTCCGACAAAAGTGGTGGTGGCAGTAGAGGGTTAGTTGCGTAACTAACCCGACCCAGTAACAAGCGCATTCAGGCTGCAGGCACCGATTGTAGACCATTATCTGGGCAATCGCTGTGTAGGGTGCAGCTGGGTGGGGCCTTGTTACGCGCGTCACACTACGGTTTTGGATCGGCCGGCCCTTCGGTCACGAGTTTGGTGAGAAGGTCTGGGGTCTGACGCCATGGGCGTGACGTATTACTGTTAGTCGCGGCTGTGCGTTTGTCGCCTGTTGGTGGCTGCGGCCGCGGGTCGTGACACAGGGGACAGGACAAAACAAATGCAGCTGAGGGTTAGAATTCCCATCCAAGGGTAGCAATGCTGACTTGGACCAATTAATGGTGAGTCCAGTGTAAATACCAAATTTTTGTGTAATAGACATAGCAGTTTTTAGGGAAGAATCAGTATCTCCTAAGGAAAATCTGAACTCTTAAATTATATTTTGCATAAATTTGCAGAACAGATGTGAGGTCAAGTGGTGGATTTACTAAAACAAACTTTACTAAACCAGTAATTAAAAGATACATCTTTTGATATGATAGACTTGGACTTTTCAAAAGCATTCAATAGCTATTCTTCTAATAGTCTGGTACAGAAATTAATGACATGATAACTCAATGTGGTGTACCAAAGGAACTTGTGTTGGGTCTGGTTGTTTTGCAACTATTTATTCATAATCTAGTGAATAATAAAAAAGTTATGTTGCAATTTTTGCTGAAGACACAATATTATGTAGACTTCCAGTATTAGTGCCATATTAGGGAAGGAATGTGACAAATTGCAACATGAGCTAAACATAAAGTTAAATTCAAATCAGAATTCAAGGTAGAGCTATGTTTGCAGAGTTAACCTGAAACAAGTAAGTGTGCACATGCCGTACTTGGCCAATCCCCATTGTGAATGTTGCTAGCAAGTCCCAGACTGCAGATGCTGGTTAAAGGCTGTCACTCGATTGCTGGGATCCTCCACTCCTCTCTGCTGGATCTAACTTCTGCCACCTGAACCACTGATTGCCATGTGACAAGTGTATGAATACTTTTCCACAAGTAGATGCTTTTATGCTTTTGTTGCTCTTGCAACTGCTCTTCATTCACAAGACCTGATTTCTTCTCTGTGTGTTCTGTGCCAAGATGGATACCATGCTCCTTGCATAAGGATTTTCAAAAGCTCTGGAAGAGAGTGGCAGAGGCAGATACATATTATTAAGTGGCCTGGAAGATCAATGTTCTCCTTTACAACAGAATCTCTGAACAACATCAACTTCAACTAAAGGCACTTTTGCAAAGGCAAGATAACCTGGTGGATAGACTGTGGAGAAGCAACCTCCAGTTTGTGGGGCTCCCAGAGAAGGTGAAGAGATCTAACTTAATAGAATTTCTGGAAACTCTCTTTTGGCAGGGACTCATTTTTTATCCAGGTTTGTTGCGGAAAAAACCCATTGCCTATTATCTCCCACTTTGCCTCCTGGAGTGCCACCTCTTACATTCATAGCAAAACTCTTAAACTTCTAAGACAGAGACACCATCCTTTGGCTGACTTAACAGAAAAGGAGTATTTCATTCAGCAACACCTGCATAGTAATGTATTCATAATTATTCAAAGAACTGCAAAAGCAGTGTGCAAGATTCACAGAAGTGAAATGACAGCTCCAAGTTCTTCATCTCATATTTTATCTCATTCTTCATGCCATATTTTATTCTGCATGCCTTTGAGACACTGTAGATCATTACTCCTATACTTCTTCATTAGTTCTGAGGAAGGCATACAATGCATTGAGTAGCTTCTTCATTAGTTCTGAGGAAGGCATACAATGCATTGTGTAACAAGGTCACTTCTGAGATTAACATCTTTGTAATAATACTATGACAACTTACCCTAGCTGTTTGCCATATACTGCTGGGCTCTATACACAGTCTCACCCTCTGGAGACAGTTCTTCTATTCTTGGCCCAAGGATTTTATCTGATGATTCATTGATCACTTACCATATTCTTTGCATAAACTACTGCAGTCCCTATACAATACTTAGTGGCCTTTATATTGCTACAAGCAAAATTTTTTATTTATTAATGGCTTCTGCTACTGCATTACTGAGTAAAGCTGCTCACTTATAGTAGATGAAGGACCCACCAGTACTTTATTCCATATCAATTTTGTTGCACCCCTATTGAAGTTTTAGATTCCTACTTAGAAGGATATCTCAGCAAATTAGGATACAGATGTAGCACAAAGCTGCTATGTTTCACTGTGTGCCTTGTTATAATGGGTAATTAAAGTGGGGAGCTGGATTTCCCTGTACCAATGTATATATAAGATGGCACTGCTTAAATTACTTTTTTGGAATATCAGGAGTCTCCAAAATACAGTGAAGCATTACTCTGGTTTCTCAAGAAGAGAGTTATTTTCCTTCTTTGAGCTTCACTTAGTGTTCAACAACAAGCAACTCTCAAGTGCTCATGGATAGGATGGGTGTATCATGATGACCACATTATTTCTTCTAGAAGGATGGCCATTCTGATTCTGAAAACTGTACAATTTAAATTAAATGTAAGACATTTTTATATGGTCTATTCTTTTCTAAATCACTTCTTCTGATGGCATTTTACATTCTGCCTCCTTTTAATATTTCAGTTATACAAGTAGGCTTACTGTAGCCTTTTTGTTGGACTTTCCATTTGTGTGGAAAATGTGGCTAGGGACCTTTAATATAGTTGTTAATGAGTGCCTAAATCACCTATATCCCTCTTATTTGGAGCCCCCAGCAAATACCCTCACAAGATTCAGAAAACCATGTCCCACTATTCCCTTGGCGGGCATGTGGTGTTATAGTTATCCTAAACAGTTTGTATCTTCCTGTGCTTTTTCTACCTATTACTTCATGTCTAGTATCAATATGATTTTACTCAGTGAACCACTCCTACCCCTGTTCAAATATACTGGGTACCTAATTGAGATCCTTTGGGACCTATGTTGGGTGACACCTAATTGGTCATTGGAGGTCAAACCCATACTGGATCATCTTCTTGCCCTATGAAGAAGCCCTGTCAGCTGAATGGCATTCTTTTTTGACTGCAACAATCATTCTGCTATCATGTTATTGATATTAGAGGCCTTTAAACTGCATGCACATACAGAATGCCATATCACGTTACTACCATTAATCAGAACTCTTTAAACTGCATGCACAAATGGCATATTATATTATTACCAATAAGCAGAACTCTTTGGCTGCGAAGTCCTTAACCATGTGTACTTCAGCCAAAACCACTGGCCAATTTACATGTAATCTCATCCCTGAAACTGCTGATCAACTCAACTGAGTTCAAACTAGAATAACAATGAAATATATTTCTCCACAACCAAAAAACAACCTTTTATTTCTACATCTTAGGATATTTTTGGCACATGCACTACAGTGGCAAGTGTCTTGCTTATGTAGTTAATCAAGAACATAAACCAAATATGTTTATTTCATTGGTGACTTCTGATGGAGGAATTGTGTTGTGTCCAACTATTTCATGGATTTTTTTTTTTAAAACATTACACCTCCAGAACTAATACAATGGAACAGGATATGCTGAGGTGTTTACAACAGATTTATCTGCCACAGTTTAGTGGAGCCCAAATTCAGCTACTAGAGGATCACAACACAGAGAAAGAAAGAGATAGCTGTATCTCTTTTTGTTAGATCAAAGGTACCTTGCACAGATGGTCTACTCTTTCAGTTCTATGCACCCAACCATAATATCCTGGCCCCAAAATATTTAAACTCTAAAATATTATTTTTGAGGTGCTCACACTGCTGAGTCCTATGCAGGAGGTACTTATAATATTGATTTCAAAGTTACATCACCCTGCATCCATAGATGTATTTCCTTCTTATAGGTTGATGCAAGGATATTGTATTAATTTATATACGATATACCGCACTGCATATATGTGAACCCAGGATAACTACTCTTTTTCTGCAGAGATGCAAAAAAATAGGGATAAAGCTGATTGCAAATGGATCGAACTGGCCAAATTTCAACATTAGATTAGCCAATCAGGTGCAGCTGCTGGTCAGTGTATTATGAGAGCCCCACTGTCAGAATACAATGTCCCGACAGATGGGATTACGCCATCCTCCTCACTTGTGTGAGCTGAGGAATATTTTAATTTTTTTTTTTGGTTAGCCCTCTGGCTGAATGAAAAAAATATGAATAAAGTGGCCATCTTAAGTTTCAGCAAGTTAAAAGGCATTTGTAGTAGTTCAAACTGTCATATGGTATGTTTTACCCTGCACGGCTAAGAATTGTTATTAGAGGAGAAACACACCTTTTGATGCACCAGCTGATGCAGCTTTGTTGATTGATAAGAATGACAAATCATTGGCTGAAATAAAATTGCACTCGGCAATACTAGAAAGCAATGGTTTTGCAATAATTTTTTTTGTATTTATTTATTTTTTTTAGGGACTTTGATGAACAGGGCATGTAGAGTAGGACTACTCTCTTATGAGGACTAAATCACTAATTTGGGGTTTAATGTCCTATATTCCTGAGGGAAGATTTAAGTGTTGGCGGGTTTCTGCTCTCCTCTCCTTCTGGTCCTTTTGCTACTGAGTTTGAGCATCAATCATGGTCAGTGAGAGCATAATATCAGATTGAAATGCGTCCTGTATATTTACCCATAGGGAAAATCTAGAACAATACTACATCCCAGGGCCAGTAGACTAGAGGATTGCACACAAGTTCCACTTCTTGGGTGACAAAGCACATCAGGGCATGACCACCATACATGATGACAGTACACTGGCCAGAAGTGACAATCTTCTGCCACGTGGAAGTGACACAGCAAACTGGTTGAGGAAGTACGGTGAGACACTGGCCACATTGTTGATTTGTGCATATGGGATCATATGTTTCAAGCTCTTTTTATTTATACACTTGTGAGTGCAACTTCATTGAGGGCTTGATTGTGCAATACATTTTTGAAACTGGATTATGCTTTTTTTTTTTACCCTGTCTGAGTTTTAGTGATCAGTTATGAACACTAAGGGGATCATTCATCAAGGATCAGGTGACCATTGGGCAATTTAATTTCTATGCTAGACAAGCTTTTGTATCTGGGGAGTGGGGTGTCTGGAGGTGAGAGTGGCTCATGGACAGGGGTGGACTGACCATTTGGAAACTCGGGCACTGCCTGAGGGCCCGGGGTCAGTAGGGGGCCCCATGAGATGCCCCTGGTACCTTTTTATTGACGGACTGTTCTTATGCCCTTTTCACACACCTTATGTCACCTGGTGGTGGATAGTATAGAAGACTATAGATTAGTATATTGCCCTATTTACTGTGTTTTATTGATTAATTCAATTATTTTTTAGGAATTTGAGCCTCTTTTGAGAAATCACTATATGCTACATACTCATGTTATGAATTCGTTTGCAATTTAATAAAGACAGCTACTTAACATGTATTTTAAATGTTCATCACAGTTCCAAAAGTGCATAGTATTACTCTTGTAGTGATCATTTTGTTGAATATTTTTTTTCTTTATAATTTATGTATATTTTGTAATATGAATCATGGCAGATATCTTAGGGATTTTTTTCTTGTTTTTTAACACTGGGTTTGAACAGTTGATATCATCACAAGGGAAGTTATTTCATATTATAAATAATATATATTGTGTGCTCGTTCCTCCTTCTGGTCCTTTTAATACCAAACTCAAACTTCTATTATTGTCAGTGGGGATCTATTATTGTCAATGGGGAATTATGTTATTTAAATATTAAAATCTTTGTTTACTGTGTGATATGAAGTGTGAGAGATGTTTTTCTCTCTTTTCTGGTTCTTATGACATTGGGTTTGAGCAGTTGTTATTGTTAATTGAGATCAACGATATTTCACATCACAATTACTGTATATATATCATATGGTTGTTTATTGTGGAAGATATGCTATTACTGCTATTACACTTTTGTTTTTCAAATGGTTGGAACCATAATAGTTCCATGCATGTGGATGAGCAATAAGCACAAGCACAGTTGACAATGGTTGCAGCAGGCACAAGTTCAGTGTGCATTTGGCTCAGAGAGTGGAAATACTCTTCCTCAAGGAGGTGTAGTACCATGTAAGAGATCAGTAGAACAGTTGTAATTGTGATGAGTCGGTAAAGTGATAACTGTCCCTTTAGAAAGTGCAACCAGTCCTTTCAACAAGCAAAATCTGTACCATTTGGTAGCATCAATCTGGATAGAATGTAGAATGCAGATTTGTACAAACTGATTGGACCAAGCCACATTATTTCCTGTGCTCCAGTTAATTCCTGGATTGTGACCCTGAAGCTGAGGAAGGCCTAGAATCAAAGATATGGATGGAGAACTAATGACAAGGAAAAGAAAATTTCTCCGAGTGTAAAGGTGCCACTGGTTTTGTGAGAGAGGCTGGTTATCCACAGAAATCAGGCAGACAGTACAGTTAAGAGCATGAGCTTTCAGAGACAAACAGGCAACCAGAGCTTTATCAATACAATTTTCAACAGCTCTGGAATCCACAAAGGCTAATAGCTCTCCAGGCCCAGTCCCATAGTGGATAACATCAAGGATCTACTGTATAGCTGATTGTCCTTTTGAGGAGTTGAGAGCAGATGACCTTTCACCATCACCTAGGGCTTCCTAGACATTTGAGGGAGAATGCACCGTAGAGGTCTGGGTGGGCAGTACCAGAACTCAAATCAAATTATAGGTGCTGCACTAATCATTTACATATAAACCTATTCAATATAAACCAAATAATCAACATTTTGCCTCTTCATTTAACAATAAACCAAAAATATGATGTGACTAATTTGTGACAGTGCAAGTAAATCAAAGTTTTGTTTTTTTTAAATTGTGACAGATCAAACAAAAACTTTATTTTTTGAAAGTGTTCCTTTAAAAGAATCTCTCAAATTTCAGTGCTCTTAAACCAATATTTTATTGCTGTGAACTACAATAAAGTTTCTCAGTGCTGTTAAATCAGTGCTTTCTTCACCAATGTATGTGGTGGACTATAAAACACCTGCTCCAAAAGTCACTCTGTGATCCAAAGTGCTCACACCCAATTTATACACTCACCAGAAACTCCATGACCCCTTAAATTAATAAGGGGGTCCAGCACATCTTTATTCAATACAGTACTTGCAGGCAGCCTTCCAGGTCACCTCCTCTCACCACCCAATTTGAGCTCCTACAAGCCACTTTACTGCTCGTCTGATATTACATTACCCATTCCAAGGAATAAGCAACAGAAAGAAATACTACTGTGCATTACTCTTAAAATTCATTTTAAAACAATCCAAAGTACGCATGTACATTAAAAATAATTTTATGTCAGCATCACATATGGATTTCATACCAAATATGATTAAAGATGGCTCCCGCTTGCCCTAGTTCCTGAAGCTTCCTGCATGGACTCCACACACTGGAAATGATGTAGGGCCAGTGGGAGCCATCTTTAATCATATTAGGTATGAAATCCATATTTGATGTTAGCATAAAAATGTTTTTAATGTAAGTGCGCACTTTGGATTGTTTTAAGTTGAATTGGCTTGTAGCAGTTTGATTTGGGTGGTGAGAAAAGGTGCCCTGGAAGGCTACCTGAAAGTACAGCATTAAATAAAGCTCAAAACAATGAAAATAGTACTGTTCAAATGTCCCCAAACCTGTATCAGTTGGATCAGCATGTGAATAGACTTTTGCAAGACAGACAGCATTGGCTTGTCAGGTTTCAGTAGACTTTAACAAAATGGCAGCTGTTGGCACACAGCCATTGCATAAATGTGAATGAAATGGGTAAAAGATAGCTTCAGCTCCTGTTCTCCACCTGTAGAGAACTGCTCAAATGCATTTCAACCTTTTCAAGGCTTAATCGTAGAGGTGTGACACATGCAGTGCAGCTCTGCCCAACCCCCCTGCTCTCTCATCACTGGATTTGATTGACAACAGCAGGAGCCAATGGTAGACAAGTCTATTTAATTTCATTATGAATCGATTTCGGACAAAAATTTGATTTTCTGATATTCGGATGTATACAAATCTCTGAATGGACATAGTAACAATAGTCAACAAATTAAAAAGAAGTTATAATGAAATTATTATTATTATACAGTATTTATATAGCGCCAAAATGTTTGCTCAGCGCTGTACAGAGTAGTGGGGGCCAGTACATGAGACAATACAGT
The DNA here is from genome assembly GCF_062004578.1 of Staurois parvus. Classification (NCBI taxonomy): domain Eukaryota; kingdom Metazoa; phylum Chordata; class Amphibia; order Anura; family Ranidae; genus Staurois; species Staurois parvus. Next base: position 8,369,987 of record NW_028317855.1, on the reverse strand, counting down.
AACAAAACAGTATACGAGGGGTTTGAGGGCCCTGCTCTTTCGAACTTACAATCTAGGAGGGAGGGGATAGTGGCACAGGAGGAAGTGGCTGTGGGGGATGGAGTGGTAGGAGGAGTGGAGGAGATCGGCTGTTAGGTGAGGGTGGGGTAGGCTTCCCTAAAGAGATGGGTTTTCAGGGTGCGCCTGAAGGTGACAGTCTGATGGATTGGGGTAGTGAGTTCCAGAGGATGGGGAAAGTCCTGGAGAAGTCCTGCAGTCGGGCATGGGAGGAGGGGACCAGGGAGCTAGAAAGTAGGAGGTCTTGTGAGGAGCGAAGAGTGTGTGTTGGGTGGTATTTGGAGTGCGGGTTGAGTGGTATTTGGTATTTGAAATTAACAAGTGCATTATTTTCATTAGTTTCATTCAGATCATGTCACATGTTGCCATAGTAGTTTGAGCCCATGGGGAAATTCATTAAATTTTCAAATTTTTCGATAATTCAGATTCAAGTAAATTTGTGATTTAAATTGAATATGTAATTGTCAGTCAAACATTCTAGTTCTACAGTCTAATGCAATTCTTAGGTTTGAAAAATTTGGCGTCGCCAAATTTGGGATTATATTTATTCCATTGAGCCAGAAAAAATCTAGTAGTTTTGATATATGAATAACAATTCCACCCAGAATATAGAAATTGAAAACTAATATTTAACAATCATTCGAAAAAAACTCAACTTTTTTGGAATCCACCTGGACCAATGAATATACAAAATGAATGACAGGGTCCCCGGCGTTAAGCAGGACCCACATGGGATTGCACAAAGGAACAAGGCTTCTCTCTCCTTCCCGCTCTTTTAGGTTTCCAGTGGAATTTGCGTGGCAACAGTTGCTGATTGGCCCATTTTGGCAGGCATCCGCAGGCTACGCTTTTCCCCTATAAAAGCTGCTACTTACAAGCTCCAGCAGCTGCTGAGGGACCGGACCACGGTTCACTGAAGACTGGGAACCTGCAACATGGAGAGCCTCCTTTGCCGCCTCATTGAGAAGGCAGAGAGTTCCGGTGGTGAGGAGTGGCTTAGAAGGTGTTTAGAGAACTCTACCCCTCCTCTTCCTTCCGTCCATGAATGAATTATGTGTTATAGTTAATTACATTGCAAATATTTTGGATGGTATAGTAAATAAAAGACATTTGATTGTATCAGAAGAAATAGAAGATTTAGAGGCACAGGGTTCTGGTGCATTAAATAATAGTTCTTCTCAAATTTCTGGTTCTGACCCTATTGCATCATTTGCAGCTTTGGAAAAACATATGTTGGATGTTAGTACAATTTGGCAAGGGCAAAAAGTGTCTTATGAAAATATCTTACATCATAATAAGCTATCTGTCCCTGTCAGTGCTTCTTCACTCTTATCGGTTAATCCACCATTACTTCCAATAAATCTTCCGAACGTTTCTAAGCCATTTATAGCCGAAACATACCTTAAAGAAGCACTTCCATGTGAAATATCTCCCTTAAACAGGAGGATGGCTGATCTATTGTGTAAAGGGTTCAAAGAAGGTTTCCTAGTTCCTTCTTTCAACGGTAAAGGCTGTTTCCCAGTTAAAAATTCACATTCAACCCTTTTGCATTCAGACATTGTGGAAAATAAAATTAATAAAGAACTCAGATGCAGATAGGATTGCTGGCCCCTTTTTGACACCCCTTTTACTGATTTTAGATAATCTCCATTAGGTTTGGTTCCTAAGAAAAAACCTGGAACCTTTGTTTGATCCATCATTTATCTTACCCCCCTGATAGTTCTCTTAATGACGAGTTTGCAGATTTTGATGCTTCAGTTTCTTATGCATCCTTTGATGAAGCCCTGATTTTACTAAGATGTTTTGGTAGATCAGCACTATTAGCAAAAGCGGATATCAAATCTGCCTTCCGTTTGCTACCTGTATACCCTCAAGGTTTTAATTCGCTGGGTTTTTATTTTAATGGTTCATTTTATTTTGATAAATGTATGCTTCTACTTTGAAGCCTTCTCTACTTTTTTACAATGGGTTCTATCTGAATTATCACCAGAGGGTGGTTTTCTTCATAATTTAGGTGATTTTCTTATCATTGACCCTCCTGATTCCAGTGCCTGTTATGAGTCATTAGTTTGTTTCTTTAACCTCCCTAGCGGTCTGATTATGTCAGTATTTCTGTGCTCAAAGCGGTACATTGTTTTCAATGGAAATATGTTTTTTTTATTGTAGGCCTGTAATTCTTAGAAATAACTCACTGAAATCTGTCCTAACAAGAGTCTAGTAAACATTCCGGGTATGATAAAATTTGAATCACGAAATCATAAATTATGATATAATAAATAATCATAAAAAATAATAATATAATAATAATAAAAAATTTAATTCAATAATGTAATCAAACCAAAAACACTGAAATTTGAAATAGAGCGCCAAGTTCGCACACTGAGCTTAGTCGCAAAATCGTTCTCAGTGTCTGATGACTAATTTCCCCACAAATCATTATGACTCAATTCTGCAAGTGGTTCTAATTTACTATCACTGTTCTCTAGCTGGTCTAAAACCGCTTTTGACCTAAAGGGACGCTTTTTGGACGCCATGAATGTTTCTCAGTTTCCAGGCAGAAAGAACAGTAAAAATGCAGGCAGGGCACAGGATAAAGCACTAGGGACAAAATGTATGTGAAATGGTTTGATACAGTACTGTAATACTATCAGATTTTAGTGTATTAAGTGAATGTCAAATTTTTACATTTTTGAATTTCCTGCCGGTTCCGTCCCCGATACATGCTGACACTTGCAGGGAACGGAACCCGGAAAACGGATGGATCAGCCAGAGGAGATGGCCGGGGATGCTGCAGGGGGGGCATTGCGGGAGCGCAGGACAAGGTAAATTCTGGAGAGATCCCAGAGCAACTCTGCAGGGTTAGCTCGAGTGTAGCTCGGGGTTACCGCTCCTGGTACTGAAAGTTAACCCCGCTCTACACTCGGGAATACCGCCAGGGATATTAATATCTGTGAATAATATCTGTGAATCTTTTGCCATTCCTCTTGCTCAAGAAAAAAGGATATTCCCAACTACAGTCATTGAAATTGCCTTTGAATAAATTGACTTGTTTGAAGCTTATAATTTCGTCTTTCCTAGGTAGACGAAAAGCTTTGTTAAAAGAAGTGCAAACCCTGCTTGGTCTTCTTGCCTTTGTGGCTAGGGTGATTCCAGTTGGTAGACTATATTCTCGGCGATTGGCTCTAGCCACAAAGGGATTAAAAAATCCTTATACCATTTCCAAACAGGAAGACTTGAAAATTTGTGATAGTTTTTTGTGTAACTTTAATGGTTCTACAATTTGGCAAGAGGATTTCATTGATGATTTCGACTTGGGTTTCTTCACGGTTGTTTCGGGATCTATCGGCTTCTGTGCTTATTTACAAGGCCATTGGTGTGCCTTCGAATGGCATAGTAGCTGAAAGATTCCAGAAATTCGACATAATAAAGTTCTATCAGAATTATTCCCTGTAGTGGTGTCAGATGTCATCTGGTGTAATACATATAAGAATCATGGCATTCTGTTACACACAGATAATAATGGCATCTGGTTTGCTATCAGTTATTTATCCTCTAAATCTGAATTGATTGATTAAGATACACCGTTTTCTTGTATTACATTGAGATATAACATTGAGCTAAACACATTCCGGGAATGGAGAATAACACAGCAGATTCTTTATCTTGTTTACAGTTTTGCAGGTTCCAAGGACTGGCTCCAGAGGGAGATCCAATTGGTTTCCTTTGCCCAGATTTCCTCTAGGGCTTGATCTGGGATTGATTGCTTCTTCCCTCAAGAAATCTGTTTCAGGCAAAACTTGACTCTTGGTATAAATGGTGTTCTTTTTGTTCTAACATGAATATTAATCCATTTGAGGTAAATGCTTATGTGGCATTGTCTTTTGTTTCTAATTTAATTAATTCCTATCTCAGTCCTGCTTCAATACATAGAATTTTGGCAGGAGTTTCCTTTTTCTTAAAATTTTCAGGTCTTCCAGGCTTAACTTCCTTTTATCAAGTTTCTGAAGTTTTGAAAGGTTTTAGAAAATCTAGGCCAAGTTTCGATAATAAACAGCCTTTCTCTGTAGATTTATTGGGTAAACTTGTATCAGTTCTTGAAATAGTAGAGCCTCAAAAGAGGAAAAACAAACTATTTCAATCTGCTTTTACACTAGCCTTTTTCGGTGCTTTGAGACTGGGGGAATTCACGGCTTTAAATAAATCCTCAATTAGTTTTCTTTGATCTTCACATATTTATTTTCAGGACAATTTCCTTAAAATATGAATTAGTAGATCCAAGACAGACCCCCTTGGCAAAGGCAAGTATGTTACTTTACTTTGCTCTCCCAATCCAACTATTTGTCCCGTTTTCAATCCGCCAGACCCTTATAATATATATTAAGTAATTTGTTTAATTGAGGTTACCCTTTAAATAGCACAATGGCCAAATGTTTTCCAATAAAGAATGTTGTATTTGAATATTATTGTATTGTGTCTTTATTATTGTATAAAAAACTCCTTTGTGCTATCCCATGCGGAAGACATAAAACTAATTCTGAAAACAAATTTTTTCAGCATAACAAAATAAAATTATTAAATGAACGAATACATCCAAAATAAAATGAAACGAAGATTTCCAGTGTGCAAATGTCTAGCCAATGGCTTCTGCTGCTCTCACTGAGTCTAGTGAGTAGGGAAAGAGCAGCACCACTGCTCTTGGACACAGCACTGGATAAAGATTGGGCTCAGGAAAGTATTTGGGGGAGCTAGGGAAAAAAAATGTTTTACCCGAATGCAAAAAATGCATTAAGGTAAAAAAAATCAGCCTTTATAACCACTTTAATCTTAAATTGAGCCCTTAACCTCAATTGGATATAGTGGTGTGGGATTAAACCACTGCCTATTTTTTTTGCTGTCTATATCCCCTTTTAAGGAAATTTACTCTCTTTAATTGTCCCAATCAATCATGTTGCTGGAAATGAAAGTGAGGGTATATCCTTTTTTTTGCAACCAGAACAGAAATAGAGGAGGAATCTTCCAATGGGGTAACTTTTTCCAGTTTCAACTGTCGACGAAGGGATATGCCTCATCTGGAAAAATATCTTCTCACTTTCTGCTGTGCCTACAGGACAGTATGTGATAGAAAATTCCCCTAATGAGAGACAGATTGCAAAAATAAATAAATAAACAAACAAACAAACAAATAAATAAACAAATAAACTGACTGTGGTTTTAACCCTCTCCTGTGTGTCCAAAATTAATAAAAGTTTTGGTTTTAGATATACTTTAACCTCTAAAACGGGCCCTTACCCTCTTAACTTTTCCACAAAACGCTAGCATTATCTATTCCAGCAGCCAATGTAACTGTTAAAACATGTTTTTTTAAATCCTACACTACATGCCAATATACATTTATGAAACATGCAGTACTGTGTTTTAATCAGCAAGATACAAAATGACCTTTCAATTAATAAGGTAAACTATTTTGGGTCAAATGTCCTGAAAAACAAAAAATTAAATCTAAATTTCATGCTGATATTTTATGCTGCCGTTTACTGTAGATGACATACTTTATAAGTAAGCCTAAATACAAACTAGTTTATGCTTGCCTTATTAATAGTAGTTTACAACATGTAATTGCTCTTTTTTTGTTGTGTTTGCAGCAAGAAATACATTTTACTGACTTTATTGTTGCAGCACTAATTAAATAAATTGTCTTAGTGATGACTTACATTACTTTCTGGCATTACTTCTCCTCCTCACTTTCAGTGATTGACACTTTGACCTTTATCTGTATGAAACATTTCCACACTTTAATGTCACTGTAAGTAAAAGCAAGCATACGTGTGAATGAAATAATAATGTAAACATTGAATTTTGTATTCTTTCTGCATAATAATGATAAAAATCTGCATTTCACAATTCCAGCAAAGGAGACATTTAGAAGACCTTCAGTCAGGATAAATGTCACTAGTAATCTAAGGATACGTTATGTCCACCTGGAACTTTTTTTTAATGATATAGCATCACCTGAAATAAAGATTTCCCTCTGCATGAGGTTTATTGATGGGGGTATAGGAAGAGATGTTCACTGATGAGTCACAGTGCGCTCCTTGGGGTTGATTTAGTAAAACTGAAGAGTGCATAATCTGGTGCTGTTCTGCATAGAAACCTATCATCATTCAGATTTTTTTTCAAAGCTTAATTGAACAAGCTGAAGTTAGAAGCTGATTGGCTACCATGCACAGCTACACCAGATGTTGCTCTCTCCAGTTTTAGTAAATGAACCACCTTGTGCTTGTGTTTGGCTTGACCACAACAGAGTTGTATCAGAGAGCAGACTGGCTTCATTTCTTGGTACAGACTTTGGCCTCTCTTATTAAAGCAGTAAAATGTTGAATTTGTGCCAGAGTCACCAGGCCAGAGTATTAAATATCAGAGCTTAAATTACAAGCCTATAAAACAGCATTACTTAGCCCCCGATACTCCAGGAAGCAAGAGGTCCCTTGCATTAAAAGAACAATCTCGTTTATCAATCTATCTTGTATCAGTATCAGCAAAACAGCTATTTTTCATATCAATTATTTTAACTTAAATCAAGGAATGCGCTAAAACCACAAACTATTCCTAATTTAGTGTAGAAACATTAGTGCAAAAGATATATATATCTATTATCAATTAATATCAAAAAATATCAAAATTATGTGCAAAACATAAGTAATTTAAATAATTAAATTTGTGAATATAAAAAAAAAACAAAAATGTCCAATTCTGAATTTCTTCAAATGTCCAAACAAATCCTTTTCAAATTCAGGTGCTCTCAAAGAAATTGTGCCAAAATCCACCACCAAAAGTAAAGTTGGGTAACTCACCAGAGCTCCATGCTGATCAATCTCTAGATCAGCAAAAAACGCTTTTTGCTCTGGGAGCAGATGCAATGAATCAACTTCTCAGGTGTGATGATCAATAGCTACACATTCATCCATAAGGTAGGTATCCACCACTCAATATAATGGTTCCAGGAGCATTATATCACTCTCTCTTTTTATATCTCTCCACCGAGGTCATGTTTGGGAATGAAAGAGAAAAATCATGGTGCAGCCAGTTTTTTTATAAAAGTATCCAACAATTTAATAAAGATTTACACTCACAAAAAGGGTGTCTTCACCGACACCAGTATAACAGCATAAAACAGCAAATGGTATAACAGTCTCCTGTTCCCCGTACACTCACTACAGCGCTCGTGACTTAATTTTCTCCACAAACGTCAGCATCCAGTAAGCCCTACTAGTTTCGTCATGAATGACGTCTTCAAGGGCCGCCATTGGGTTTGTGTCGATGGTATTTGTTTGACATCCCTTTGAAATGCTTCTGAGATCAATCAAAATTCACTGACAGGTGTATTTGACCTACATTTGAACTGCTTCAAGCAGAGTTTCTTTTCCCATCGACATGTATGGGAATGCAAGACTTACTTGATGCAAACAAAACCCACTGACACAGTCCCTTGATCTAGTTTTCTACTTTGTTGTGTCCCCACCCCATTTTTCTCATTCTCTTTCTCAGTCTCTCATTCTAGCACTGTTTGAGCAATAAAAATGCATGTGTATTTAGCAGCTAGTTGCTGATATATCTGTATGGTAAGTGGATGTTTCTTTGGGTGCTCAGTGAAGGAATGGAATATTGCATGACTGACATGTGGGAAAATTATTTCTGGACTTAAATTTTAATTTCTAAAAATCTTCAGCCAAGAAATACAACAGTTTCAGGGGAAAAGGGTGGTGTGATGCCATGTAGCATAGAAACTTGCGATAAGACATTTTATGTTAAGTGAAAGGTGTATAGGAAATTATAAAGATCAAAAAGTAGTTTTGCTATTAAATTGTTAGTATTTTTATACTGTGTTGTATGTGTTTTAGCAATCATAATGTAATTTAGAGATTTATTCCTCTGATAAAAGGAGATGTTTGTAAACCCATTGAAATTACCCCAAATTCTACATAAATGGCAGAAATGTGGCCTGATATTTATCTAAGTCATAATAATAAAGATGGTCTTGAAAAAAATTTAGAAGACAATTTTAAAATAAATACTTTTTCTTGATATCCGTGAACAATATACATATTTGGGAATACAACTCTTCCTTGCTGTCATGTGTACTACTGAACAAGTACTGAATAAATATTCTTTCCAGGAAGAGAATTTCATCTCAAGCTTTTATAAAACTGTGATCCATAACACAGCACACAGCCTCATAGTAAAACAGCACACAGTTAACCCTTTGATCGCCCCACATGCTAACCCCTTCCTGCCCAGTTTCATTAGTACAGTGTTAGTGCTTAATATTAGCACTGATCACTGTATTGGTGTCACTGGGGATGTCTATGATGCCAAGTCAGTTCCCCCCAGTGTCAGAATGCCCACCACAGTTCCACTATAAGTCGCTGATCGCAGCCATTATTAGTAGAAAAAAAATCCTGTATATATACTGCCATTTGTAAACACTATAACTTTCACGTAAACCAATTATTTACACATACTGGGATTTGTTTTTAGCAAAGACATGTAGCAGAATACATTTTGGCCTAAATTTATGACAAAATAAGTTTTTGTACATTTTTAACTGGACATGTTTAATAGCAAAAAGTCAACAACATAGTTTTTTTTTTTAAATTGTCAGTCTTTTTTTGTTTATAGTGCAAAATATAATGTTATCAGATGTTTCAGTCATGACAATGGTTTGCAAGTGTTTTAATCCTCAGCTTTCTTTCTTAGTGTTTTCAGTACCCTATTTTGTAGAAAAAAAGATAATTCCAGTGCATATATTTTATTTGGGGGATTTTTAAGTGTGATCTAGCAATCTGCAACAATTTTTAAATATTTCTGAAATGTTGTTTAGTTCATTAGAATTAGATTCTTTCAAACATGTTGAAACAATTTACTGTTAATGTTTGATCCTCATGATCTAGTGTAGGCTTGGGATTATTGTTTTCACTATATCCAGGACATTTTGGATTGAACTCCATTTCACAAAACTGCAAGATTTGCAAACTAAAAAGTGCTAATAATGAAAAAGTTATTTAGTAACATATGTAATATGTTACATGCATGATTCAATTGAAATTATCTTATACCTATAATATATAGAAGGTCATGAATCTATGAGGTTGCCATTTTGTTTTTCTGTTATTACATTACTCATTTTTTTCTGGCTTTACCACTTGCTTTGTTGGCATCTCTTCCATAATGTATCAGACACCTTCAGCGTGAAGGGCTTGCCAGCAGTTCAGCAGACATTCTGTAGTGTGAAAAGAATGATGGCCTCCTCAGCTATAGTTTTGAGGAGATAAATGGGAATAGCATGAAAAAACCTAATTTTTGTTTCTAGCAATCACTCATTTTGACAAATACTTGTTTCATGTTTTAAAGGCACCTGTTTTAACTCCCCTGGTGGTATTCCCGAGTGTAGCTCGGGGTTAACTTTCAGTAACAAAAGAGGTAAGCTCGAGCTACACTCAAGATTACCCTGCAGCGTTACTCAGGGATTCCTTCGATCACTTACCTTGGCCTTCACTCCTACGATGTCCCCCCTGCAGTGTCCCCGGCCATCTCCTCCGGCCGATGCCAGCATCCGTCTTCCAGGTTCCATTCCCTGTGGGACGTACGGGACATACGGGACGTACGGGGGACGGAACTGGAAATTCAAAAATTTTAAAAGTGACATTCACTGAATACACTAAAATCTCATAGTATAACATTACTGTATCAAACCATTTCACATACATTTTGTCCCCAGTGCTTTGTCCTGTGCCCTGCCTGCATTTTTACTGTTCTTTCTGCCTGGAAACTGAGAAAAGTCCATGGTGTCCAAAAAGCATCCCTTTAGGTCAAAAGCGATTTTAGATCAGCTAGAAAACAGCGATAATAAATGAGAACTATATAAATAAAATAATAAAGTGAGCACTCTCCGGTCAGCACCTGAAACACTCAAGGTAACCAATATAAAACCTTGTCAAAACCATATAATAAATAAGTGCAGCGCTAAAATGAGCAGCAGCACTGTATAGCAACATCGACCACAGTGAAGGAATGAGAGCAGCTGACTTTTATCTCAAACATGAAAGCTCATTATCCCCACCACATATTGATTTTATACTGGATCTACTCAACTTTGCCATGAACAAAAACTATATGTGGTTTGATGATAAATATTTTTTGCAGACCAAAGGTGTGGCTATGGGGGCTAAATTTGCCCTCAGCCTGGCAAACCTTTTTATGTCCTACTGGGAAGAGGACATTATTTACGCCAGGGAGTGGCCTGAGTTGATGTTTTACAAGCGTTACATTGATGACATCCTTTTATTATGGAATGGGAGTGAACAGTCTTTAATTAATTTCTTCGGTACACTAATTAATAATAGTATTAATATCAGTCTGTCTTGCAATTATAGTACCATGGAAATCAACTTTCTTGACCTCACGTTAATGAATTCTAATGGAAGAATTACCACCAAGTCCTATTTTAAATCAACAGACTGAAACAGCTATATCCCATTGGACAGCTGCCATCATCCTAGTTGGCTTGCCAACATACCCAAAGGACAGTTCCTTAGACTCAGGAGGAATTGCACAGATGTAAACAGTTACCATCTGCAAGCCTCTATACTCAAGGATAGATTCCTTGAGAAGGGCTATAATATTGAGGTCTTAGACAACACTTTAAAGTCTGTGGCTAGTATGAACAGGGAAGAATTATTGGATAACAACACCAGACCAACTAAGAATATGGTATGTCTGTTCATAACAACTTTCTCAGTCCAACATAGAGCTATTCGCCACATTATCAAGAAAAACTGGGGTATTTTGAAAGCAGACTCTGTGTTATCAGAAATACTACCAGATACAACTGAAGTCATCTTTCTCAAATTCACAACGCTTAGGGATAAAATATCACCCAATGTGGGTAATCCACTCACCAAACCCCCTTCACTCTTCAACCTCAAAGGTTTCTTCCCCTGCAATAAATGTATTGCTTGTAGATGTTATGACAAGGAAAAAGAATGTTACTACATACCTCTCAAACCAAACTATATTTTTATATTTTATATACATTGCCTATCTTTTTTATTTCAGTTCCATGTGATATATCATGTGTTATATTTTTTGTAAATGTCCTTCTATATTCGTATTATACTGGTTTGTTTTATATAACATTCGTTTTAGATTCGGCCATTCACTTTGCCATGGCCTTCGGCTTTATTTTAAATCCTAATCAAGGTTTACACATACTTCCCTTCTGTCCATATATCATTTGGGGATCAGAAGGTCGTTTGGAGACATATATGGATCTTGATATTATTTTCCATTCCCCTGGAGCATGAATAATATGTGGCCATGTGTTCTGTATTATCTTCATTGCCCCGTGATTGTATAACCTGATGATTGTATAACCTGTGATTGTATAACCTGATGCACCTGATGCATAAGCAACTTTTTTCTAGTTTACCCTGGCACCTATTAACATTGATGTGTCCAAATTCCATGGCAAAATGGTGCTGCGCAGGCGCACGGACATACACTGCATTTTGGACTCTGGAAAGATGGCGCCGGCGTAATGTGCACGCACCGCAATGCCTATAAATAGACTGTTGCAACGTTATGGTGTCATTGGTTTCCACCTCTGAAGAAGTGCGTGCACACAAAACGTGTTAGGAGGAGCCAGTACGTCGTGACGTCATGCTGCCGGAGCCACGTGGAGGCCCGGTGGCCATGTTAGTTTCTGGACGTTTAGTCCATATCTTACCTGACACTGCTGCATGTCTCATTGCAGGTCATATTGATTTTATATTGAATTTGCAAATTCGCTTATACATCTAATAAGTATACCTTTTAAAATTACTGCACTATGAGCACTCTTCATGGTCTCCTTTGAGGAGCTATTTATTTATAGAGCCCGCTTTGATCCAGTCATCCATCCACAGAATCCAGAGAAGGGAGCTCCTGTAAGCAGGCACCTGTACCCATCCATCCCTTAAAGGGACCTCTGGCCAACTGGATCTTTTTACAGTTCTTAACAACACCACCCTGAAGGAGGATTATTCGCGTCCCAGACCAGACCTATATGTGTTAAAGAGACCTCCACTGATTCATATACTGCATACTTAAATTACGTATCTGGTGAGTGCATAATTTTTACCACACTATTTGGAGCACCGCCACTGGATTTTATTGTTATTCCGCACCATTTTAATCACATAGACTGTCACTTTTATTGAGTAATTTATTCATATTTATAATAATGTTATCATTGCTCCCAACTTGGGACAGACTTTATCAATACTCATTTTAGCGCTGCACTTATTTATTATATAGTAAATTAGAGCCACTTGCAGAACTGAGTGATGATGAGTGATAATGATTTGTGGGGAAATTCGTCATCAGACACTGAAAATGATTTTGCGACTAAGCTCAGTGATGTGTGAACTTAGTGCTCTAGTTCAAATTTCAGTGTTTTTGGTTTGATTACATTATTGAATTAAATGTATTATTATCATATTATTATTTTTTATGATTAATTATTATATTATAATTTATGATTTCGTGTTTAAAATGTTATCATACCCGGGATGTTTACTAGACTCTTGTTCGGACAGATTTCAGTGAGTTATTCCTAAGAATTACAGGCCTACAATAAAAAAACAACATATTTCCATGCAAAAAAAAGTACTGCTTTGAGCACAGAAATACTGACATAATCAGACCGCTAGGGAGGTTAAAGGCACCTGTGTGGTTTTAAAAAGAGACATCCAGGCCATCCACAGACGTTAACACCTAGACAGGAGTGCCTTCTGATAAGAAGGGTTGAAGAAAATTGCCATGCAAGTTCATGCACAAAAAAGCCCACCTAGAATTTGCCAGGGCCCATGCTGAAAAAGAATAATACTGGAAATCTGTACTCTGGAGTGATGAGACCAATATAAATGTTTTTGTAACTGATGGCTTCAAACTGTATGGCATTGCAAATGTGAGGAGTACAAATAAAAATGCATGGTGCCTACAGTGAAACATGGTGGTGGCAGTGTCCTGTGGGGCTGCATGAGTGCTGTTGGTGTTGGGGAGCTGCATTTCATTGATGGTATCATGAATTCACAGATGTACTGCCATATATTGAAAGAGAAGATGCTGCTATCACTTCGTGCCCTGGGTCGTCGTGCATTTTTCCAACATGACAATGATCCAAAACACATACAGTTGCAAGAAAAAGTATGTGAACCCCTTGGGATTACGTGGAGTTTTGCATGAATTGGGCATAAAATGTGCTCTGAATGTCATCTAAGTCACAACAATAGAAGAACACAGTCTGCTGAACATAATACTACACAAACATTAGATGTTGCCATGGTTTAATTGCACATAACATGTAAACATTCACAGTGCAGGGAGGAAAAAGTATGTGAGGCCCTAGCTTAATGACTTCTCCCAGAGCTAATTGGAGCCAGGAGTGAGCCAACCTTAACTCCAATCAGTGTGATGATACTGGATGTGTTGCTGACAGCTGTCCTGCCCTTAAAAAACACACACCTGTTTTGGGTTTACTGGTTTCAAGAAGCACTGTCTGATGTGAACCATGCCTCGCAGAAAAGAGCTCTCAGAAGACCTACGATCAAGAATTGTTGACTTGCATGAAGCTGGAAAGGGTTACAAAAGTATCTCCAAAAGCCTTGATGTTCATGTGTCCACGGTAAGACAGACTGTCTACAAATGGAGAAAGTTTAGCACTGTTGCTACTCTCCCTAGGCGTGGTCGTCCTGTAAAAATGACTGCAAGAGCACAGCGCAGAATGCTGCATGAGGTAAAGAAGAATCCCAGAGTGTCAGCTAAAGACCTACAGAAATCTCTGGCACATGCTAACATTTTTGATGACACATCTACAATAAGGAAAATATTAAACAAGAATGGAGTACATGGTAGGACACCACGGAGGAAGCCATTGCTGTCCAAAAAGAATATTGCAGCCCGTTTGAAGTTTGCAAAAGAGCACCTGGATGTTCCACAGCACTACTGGCAAAATATACTGTGGACAGATGAAACCAAGATTTAGTTGTTTGGGAAGAACACACAACACTATGTGTGGAGAAAAAAAGGCACAGCACACCAACATCAAAACCTCATCCCCACTGTAAAACATGGCGGAGGGAGCATCATGGTTTGGGGCTGCTTTGCTGCCTCAGGGCCTGGACGGATTGTTGTCATTGATGGGAAAATGAATTCCAGAGTTTATCAAGACATTTTGCAGGAAAACGTACGACCATCTGTCCGCCAACTGAAGCTCCGCAGAGGATGGGTGATGCAACAGGACAATAACCCAAAGCATACAAGTAGAGATGAGCGAATCGAACTTGGCGAAGTGGAATTCGTTTCGAATATTAGGAAAAATTTGATTCGCGCCGAATCCGAAAATTAGCAAACTTCGGATGCACGAATCGAATTTTCATCCCTTCTACAGCCGGCAAAAAGTGTCCCTGCAGAGAGCTCCGCTATTTCTGACAGTTCTCTGACAGTTCCTTCACATTTACAGCGGTTGAAACATTGTATCTATTTGTTTCCATTTAGGATACAGATGTTTTTATTCGGAAACAAATAGATACAATGTTTCAACCGCTGTAAATGTGAAGGAACTGTCAGAGAACTGTCAGAAATAGCGGAGCTCTCTGCAGATACACTTTTTGCTGTACTGGAATTCTTCTTATTTTCATCCTACTTCTTCTTCTTCTTCATCCTCATCCTCATCCTCTTCTTCTTCTTCTTCATCCTCTTCTTCTTCTTCTTCTTCATCCTCATCCTCTTCCTCTTCTTCTTCTGCTTCTTCTTCATCCTCATCCTCTTCTTCATCCTCATTCTCTTCTTCTTCATCCTCATCCTCTTCTTCTTCTTCATCCTCATCCTCCTCTTCTTCTTCTTCTTCTTCTTCATCATCATCATCATCATCATCCTCATCCTCTTCTTCTTCTTCCTCACCATCATCCTCTTCTTCTTCATCCTCATCCTCTTCTTCTTCATCCTCTTCTTCTTCTTCTTCTTCTTCATCCTCATCCTCTTCTTCTTCTTCTTCTTCTTCTTCTTCCTCATCCTCATCCTCTTCTTCTTCTTCTTCTTCTTCTTCATCCTCATCCTCTTCTTCTTCTTCTTCTTCTTCTTCTTCTTCTTCTTCATCCTCATCTTCTTCTTCTTCATCATCCTCATCCTCTTCTTCTTCTTCTTCTTCTTCTTCTTCATCCTCATCCTCTTCTTCTTCTTCTTCTTCTTCATCCTCATCCTCTTCTTCTTCTTCTTCTTCTTCTTCATCCTCATCCTCTTCTTCTTCTTCATCCTCATCCTCTTCTTCTTCTTCTTCTTCCTCATCTTCTTCTTCATCCTCATCCTCTTCTTCTTCTTCTTCTTCCTCATCCTCTTCTTCTTCTTCCTCATCCTCATCCTCTTCTTCTTCTTCCTCATCCTCATCCTCTTCTTCTTCATCCTCATCTTCTTCTTCTTCTTCTTCATCCTCATCCTCTTCTTCTTCTTCTTCTTCATCCTCATCCTCTTCTTCCTCATCCTCATCCTCTTCTTCTTCATCCTCATCCTCTTCTTCTTCTTCTTCTTCTTCCTCATCCTCTTCTTCTTCTTCTTCTTCTTCATCCTCATCTTCTTCTTCTTCTTCTTCTTCTTCTTCTTCTTCTTCATCCTCATCCTCTTCTTCTTCTTCATCCCCATCCTCTTCTTCTTCTTCCTCATCCTCTTCTTCTTCTTCATCCTCATCCTCTTCTTCTTCTTCATCCTCATCCTCTTCTTCTTCTTCTTCATCCTCATCTTCTTCTTCTTCTTCATCCTCTTCTTCTTCTCCTTCTTCATCCTCATCCTCTTCTTCTTCTTCTTCTTCTTCCTCATCCTCATCCTCTTCTTCTTCTTCTTCTTCTTCTTCCTCATCCTCTTCTTCTTCTTCTTCTTCTTCATCCTCATCCTCTTCTTCTTCTTCTTCATCCTCATCCTCTTCTTCTTCTTCTTCTTCTTCATCCTCTTCTTCTTCTTCCTCATCCTCTTCTTCTTCTGCTTCTTCATCCTTATCCTCTTCTTCTTCATCATCCTCATCCTCTTCTTCTTCATCATCCTCATCTTCTTCTTCTTCATCCTCATCCTCTTCTTCTTCATCCTCATCCTCTTCTTCTTCTTCTCCTTCTTCTTCCTCATCCTCATCCTTTTCTTCTTCTTCTTCTTCTTCATCCTTATCCTCATCCTCTTCTTCTTCTTCTTCTTCTTCTTCATCCTCATCCTCTTCTTCTTCTGCTTCTTCTTCTTCATCCTCATCTTCTTCTTCTTCATCCTCATCCTCTTCTTCTTCTTCTTCATCCTCATCCTCTTCTTCTTCTTCTTCTTCATCCTCATCCTCTTCTTCTTCTTCTTCTTCTTCATCCTCATCTTCTTCTTCTTCTTCATCCTCATCCTCTTCTTCTTCTTCTTCTTCTTCCTCATCCTCTTCTTCTTCTTCTTCTTCTTCATCCTCATCCTCTTCTTCTTCTTCTTCTTCTTCTTCATCCTCATCCTCTTCTTCTTCTTCTTCATCCTCTTATTCTTCTCCTTCTTCTTCTTCTTCTTCTTCTTCTTCTTCATCCTCTTCTTCTTCTTCTTCATCCTCATCTTCTTCTTCTTCATCCTCATCGTCTTCTTCTTCTTCTTCATCCTCATCCTCTTCTTCTTCTTCTTCTTCCTCATCCTCTTCTTCTTCATCCTCATCCTCATCTTCTTCTTCTCCTTCTTCTTCTTCTTCTTCTTCTTCATCCTCATCTTCTTCTTCTTCTTCTTCTTCATCCTTATCTTCTTCTTCTTCTTCATCCTCATCCTCTTCTTCTTCAATTGAAGCTGCTTCTGCTCCGCCACTCTGCCATTGGACTCTTGATAGTCGTCTCCCCACACTGCTGCTGGGGGGACTTTTTAACATAGGCCTCTGTATGGCCTTCAATTTAAGCTGCTTACGCTCCCCCACTCTGCCATGGGCCCCTGTACCGACTCCTCATGCTGCTGCCAGGCCCGTAATCTGTCATGGGCCCCTGTACCGCCTCCTCATGCTGCTGCCAGGTCCAGAGTGTGTCATGGGTCCCTGTACGGCCTCCCATTGCTGCTGTCTCCATCGCCACACTCTGCCATATGCCACTTTCAGGTCTCCTCACACTGCTGGTGGGTTCCATTTTGTCATAGGGTGCTGTATGGCCTCCCATTGCTGCTGCCTCCACCACCACACTGTGGCTCCACACTCTGGTTTTGGCCCCGTGACTGCCCAAATGAGTGAAGTGTGCGGTGATTCTAAGATCGACGGCACTCATCTGCATGTCATACTGACTGACAGTATTATTTCTCTTCCCCAGCAGACTCCAAGGGCATTTAAATTAAAGGTACAGTGTTCTGCACTAATATAAAGGCTCTCTGAAGCCTAGAAACCCTTTTAATAAGTTAAATTCGCATCGAATCGAATTTATTCCGCAAATTCGGCGAATCAGCCGAATCAAATTTTTGAATAATTCGCTCATCTCTACATACAAGTAATTCAACAAAACAATGGCTGCAACAGCACAGAATACGCCTTCTGGAGTGGCCCAGTCAGAGTCTTGACCTCAACCCGATTGAAATGCTTTGGCATGACCTTAAGAGAGCGATTCACACCAGACATCCCAAGAATATTGCTACACTGAAACAGTTTTGTGAAGAGGAGTGGTCCAAAATTACTCCAGATCGTTGTGCAGGTCTGATCTGCAACTACAGGAAACGTTTGGTTGAGGTTATTGCTGCTAAAGGAGGGTCAATCAGTTATTAAGTCCAAAGGTTCACATACATTTTCCTCCCTGCACTGTGAATGTTTAAATGTTATGTGCAATTAAACCATGGCAACATCTAATGTTTGTGTAGTATTATGTTCAGCAGACTGTGTTCTTCTATTGTTGTGACTTAGATGACGTTCAGAGCACATTTTATGCCCAATTCATGCAAAACTCCACGTAATCCCAAGGGGTTCACATACTTTTTCTTGCAACTGTATCTAAGGCCACTGTTGCATTTTTGAACAAGAACAGGGTGAACGTGATTCAATGGCCAAGTATGTCTCCTGATCTGAACCCAAAAGAACACTCTGGGGAATTCTGAAGAGACAAGTTGAGCATCACTCTCCATCCAGCATCCAGGCTCTAAAAGAGGTAATTCGTGAAGAATGGAAAATGATAGATGTTGCAATATGTCACCAACTTGTTCATTCCATGCCTAGAAGACTTGGTGCTGTCCATACAAATCATGCAGGTCATACAAAATAGATGTAGTAGATTTTATTGTGGGGGTATATTCATTTTTGCATCAACTAATTTGAGTACAAGTGAAGATTTTGTAATCTAAGTTATACACTGCTCAAAAAAAATTAAGCAAACACTTTGAAAACACGTCAGATCTCAATGGGGAAAAATAGCATCCTGAATATCTATACTGATATGGAATGGGTAATGTGTTAGGAATGTAAGGATGCCCCATTGTTTGATTTTTGGGGTGTCTTTGAATTCAGCCCTCTGTAGGTTGATAATTTTTATTTCCATCAAAGTGAAAAAATTATGCAGCAGGCTAGTCCATTTTGCTGAAATTTCACTGCAGCAAGTCAAAATGGTACTCAGTAGTTTGTATGGCCCCATGTGCTTGTATGCATGCCTGACAATGTCAGGGCATGCTCCTAATGAGATGATTCATGGTGCCCTGGGGTATTTCCTCCCAGATCTGGACCAGGGCATCACTGAGCTCCTGAACAATCTGAGGTGCAACCTGACGGCGTCAGAAAGACCAAAACATATTATCCTAAAGGTGTTCTATTGGAATTAGGTCAGTTGAGTGTGGGGGCCATTCAATGGTATCAATTCCTTCATCCTCCAGGAACTGCCTGCAAACTCTCGCCACATGAGGCTGGGCATTGTCGTGCACCAGGAAGAACCCAGGACCCACTGCACCAGCGTAGGGTCTGACAATGGGTCCAAGAATTTCATCCCAATACCTAATGGCAGTCAGGGTGCTATTGTCTAGCATGTAGAGGGCTGTGCATCCCTCCATGGATACGCCTTCCCAGACCATCACTGACCCACCACCAAAACGGTCATGCTGAACGATGTTACAGGCAGCATAATGTTCTCCACGGTTTCTCCAGACCCTTTCACATCTGTCATGTGCTCAGGGTGACCCTGATTTAATTTGTGAAAAGCACAGGGTGCCAGTGGCAGACCTACCAATTCTAATGTTCAATGGCAAATGCTGCTCAAGCTCTATGGTGCTGGGCAGTGAGCACAGGGCCCACTAGAGGATGTTGGGTCCTCAGGCCACCCTCATGAAGTCTGTTTCTTATTGTTTGGTCAGAGACATTCACACCAGTGGCCTGCTGGAGGTAATTTTGTAGGGCTCTGGCAGTGCTCATCCTGTTCCTCCTTTGCACAAAGGAGCAGATACCAGTCCTGCTGATGGGTTAAAGACCTTCTATGGCCCTGTCCAGCTCTCTTAGAGTAACTGCCTGTTTTCTGGAATCTCTACAATGCTCTTGAGACTGTGCTGGGAGACACAGCAAACCTTCTGGCAATGGCACGTATTGATGTGCCATCCTGGAGGAGATGGACTGCCTGTGCAACCTCAGAAGGGTCCAGGTATCACCTCATGCTACCAGTAGTGACACTGACCCTAGCCAAATGCAAAACTAGTGAAAACCAGTAAAAAATATGAGTAGGGAAAAAAATCAGTGGCCTCCACCTGTAAAACCAATCCTGTTTTGCGGGCCGTCTCATTGTTGCCCATCTAGTGCACCTGTTTTTAATTTCATTAGCACCAAAGCAGCTGAAACTGATTAACAACCCCCTCTGCTACTTGACTAACCAGATCAATATCTCAGGAGTTTAATTAACTCGATGCTATACTCTGATTAAAAAGTGTTCCTTTAATTTTTTGAGCAGTGTATATCATTTTTGCAATCGTAGTCTATATGTATTGATATTTTGTATTTGCTTATTCAATTTCAGGTTTTTGTTTTTACTTTACTGAAATCTGAACATGTTTAGGCAGCAAATGAGTGTTCTTACTTATTTTAGTGGACTTTGTAATGTTTTAAGTAAACAAGAGCCTGAGTGGTTCAAATGCTTTTCTCTGCTGTTTTTATTCGTTGGAAGATAATAAAGTTAGAGTTTCATGAATTTTTTTATTGAGGTGCTGATAGTCATATATATGTTTTTCAGTTAAGTGAGTGTGTTGCAGAGCAGACAAGACTAATGAGAAGAAGTATTGTACAACTTTGTAGATAAGTCATAAATAATCAAAAAAAGGGCAGTAGTACTTTTTTGGTACTGCAGTCAGCTCTGAAAATGTTATCAGATGTTTCAGTCATGACAATGGTTTTCAAATGTTTTAATCCTCAGCTTTCTTTCTTGGTGTTTTCAGTACCCTATTTCCTAGAAAAAAACATAATTCCAATGACTATATTTTATTTGTTTTATTTTTAAGTGTGATCTAACAATCTGCAAATTTTGAAACAATTATAAAATTTTGTTTGGTTCATTAGAATTAGATCTTTCAAACATGTTTAAACAATTTACTGTTAATGTTTGATCTCCATGTTCTAGTGTAGGCTTGGGATTATTGTTTTCACTATATCCTGGACATTTTGGATTGAACTCCATTTCACAAAACTGCAAAAATTTTAAAATTAAAAAGTGCTAATAATGAATAAGTTGTTGTTAGTTAACATATGTAATATGTTACATGCATAATGCAATTGAAAATATCATATATGTATAATATATTGAAGGTCATGAATCTATGAGGTTGCCATTTTGTTTTTCTGTTATTACATTACTTATATGCCTTACCCATTTTTTTTTCTGGCCTTACCACCTGCTTTGTTGGCAGCACTTCCATAATGTATCAGACACCTTCAGCGTGAAGGGCTTGCCAGCAGTTCAGCAGACATTCTGTAGTGTGAAAAGAATGATGGCCTCCTCAGCTATAGCTTTGAGGAGATAAATGGGAATAGCATGAAAAAATCTCATTTCTGTGTCTAGCAAACAGTCATCTTGACAAATGCTTATTTCATGTTTTAAAGGCACCTGTGTGGTTTATTGTTGGCATGACAGACCCACTTTAAAAAGAATGCACATTCTTTAGACACAGCACAGCAATAACCATGAACAAGTCCCCATCATTTTCTAAAGAAGGATGACTCAACTTGCTACACCAGTGCTATGATATATTTTATAGAAATTAGTTTTGCCGGTATACCATGTATGTATGTTTCCATAAAGAGAGGAATGTTAGATAGGAAGCCTTTTACCCACTAATGTAATCTATCAGTATATATATCATACTTTATTTCAAAGTATAGTTTGTATGTAAAAATAATAATCATGATATTTTAATGTTTGATTACATTTTAACATTTTACAGAAGTTAATATTTTATTTCTATTTTAAAAGAGCATTTATCTAAATCTTATAGTTGCTCAAGCTCACATGGATATAAAAAGAAGTGAGAATTACAAATAATTGATGTAAGAGACTAACAAATAATTTTCAGTTTACATCCAATAGTATTGTTTAAATATTCCTTAATTTAAAATAAATTAGAACAGTAATTGAATAGATACAGGGTATAAAGGTCCCTTTGGAAGTTAATCAGGCCAGAAGACAGCAAGCTGACCTGCCACCACTGAGGGTAGATTATTTAACCCTAATCCCATAAATTCCCCTTCCTTTGGGTTTGCCCTGGGATGATGTTTTCATATAAATGACACATCACAATTCCAAAAAAATGTAGGCTGACATCAGCATCTCAGATGTCCTGTAAAGTAACAGCCCTCTTGCTACAGGGATAATATTTTTTATCAAGGAAAAACAAAGTTAAAAAACACTGGCATATTAATGGTTCTAAACCCAGTAAACAAGAGGTTCAGATTAACTATAGTTTGATCAATTTATTTATTTTATTATTTATAGGTACTTATATAGCACCGTCAATTTACGCAGTGCTTTACATATATATTATACATTCACATCAGACCCTAACCCTCAAGGGGTGTACAATCTAATGTCCCCAACTCACATTCATACATACACATACTAGGGCCAATTTAGACAGGAACCAATTCACCTACCAGCATGTCTTTTGTCTGTGGGAGGCAACCGGATACCTGGAGGAAACCCACACACAGGGAAACATGCAAACTCCAAGCAGGTGTTGCCATGGTTGGGATTCGAGCCAACAGCCTGAGTACTGCCAGGCGGAAGTGCTAACCACTTAGCCACTGTGCTGCCCACAACAGTCAACAACTGTGGTAGGACTCAAGCTCATGGAGGCTAGACAACCCCTCTCCACTAAAACTTTGTTTTAGGTAGCGTAACAATATAATGAACACCCCATAGCAGATGGCTGCATTGTGCAAAAGCACGTATAAATACATGATTCTGCATACTGTCATAGGCTGTTGAAGATGTCAATTGCAGGGTCCAAAACATAGACAGCAGCATGTCCCCTAGTAAAACATGAACAGTAAGCACAAAGCAGCACACAGTTAACTCTTTGATCTCCCCAGATGTTAACCCCTTCCCGCCCAGTGTCATTAGTACAGTGTCAGTGCTTTTTATTAGCAATGTTCACTGTATTAGTGTCACTGGAGATGTCAGTGGCAGTTAGTCAGTAATCACCCAGTGTCAGTTAGTATCAGAATACCCACCGCAGTAATGTTCGCTGATCACACCATTACTAGTAAAAAATACATCAATAAATAAGCATTTACAAGCGTTTGGTGTTTGAAACACCAGTACAATCTACTCCTGAACGCAAGTTTGGTGCGTTAAAAAAACGACTGTAAACTCAACTGCCTGTAAACGACAGTAAATGACTATGTGTACATGAACACATACAGTAGGAAAAGATTAGGGAGAGTTCAGGGGCTACTGAAAAAAAATGCTGAACAGCTCCTGAACGTCACTTTAGAAGCTGCATAAAAACACCACAAATTCATAGACGCCCTTGAGTGTTTTGCTATACTTTTTCACTATACACTGCTGCAAATAGAAGCACTGTTTCATGTTAATCCAATGGTGAAAGAAGCCCTATTTAGCTAATCTTTTAAAATGTGAAATAATTTTAACTGCTAAAAATATACATTTGCGTTTTAGTAACATTTTTGTGCATAGTAAATTAATGTTTATGTTTGGGCCATATCACACAGGTGGACCAAAAGGGCCTACCTGTCCATTTTTCAGGCAGACCTGATTGGACCACCCATTGCTCTCTATGGGGAGGCAGATGTAAACGGATATGTGTCCATTTACACCCTCCTGCATCTGATCCACTAAATCCAGATGGATGGGGAATCCATTCCCCATCTGTCTAGCGGATTGGATGAAAGTCAGATGTAAATGGACCGCCTTCCAAGAACAGGGCGGGCTGTGGATAGTGGATATGAACATCTGCCTGCTTGGAGGGGATCAGCAGAGAGATTCCTCGCTGAACAGGCGGGTCGATCGGTGTGAAAGGGACCTTTGTATCACTACAGCTCTACAGCTCTTTTTTCATTTGAAAAATAGCATGATAACTTCTAAAAGGAAACAATGAATTAATCTTTTTGTTTCTTACTGCAGTTCTTTTTCTTTGTTTCTACACACAATCAAGTCATCACTATTTATTTTATATATCATTAACATACTAAATAATATGGCAGATCTGTGTTTTGGTGATCTGAGCCCTTTTCTTCAGTAATCATAAAAAATAAACATATTATATAAAACATTGAGTATGTTACAGGAGTGGCTTACACTACTCAACAGAAAATAAATATGTATAGTGTAAATATTATAAATAATTAGGCTAAATCATAAAATTCATTAAAAAATTACCTTATTTTGAAATATGAAAACATGCTGTTCACTTATGTACATCATTTAATTGGGTAAACTAAAATGGGAATCACTATATGAAGGATAGTTATGGGGAAAATTAATAATGGAACCTGATTTTACCACTCAGTTTTCCATATTTATTGATGTCATTCTATAAAAGTTTGTGAAAGGCAATTTAAGACAATTTAAGCCAATGGGCTTAATATACTAAAAGACTTCCTAAAACAATTAATTCACTAACGAATAAGGGAAATTGCTTTTAATACAAATTCCCCTTCGCATGGTTGGATAATAGCAGTAAACACAGCTTCACTGTTCTCTTTTAGTAAATGAAACCCCTTGAAAGTCAACACACCTATGTGGTTGATTTACTAAAGGCAAACAGACTGTTTACCTTAGCTTGGTGAATGAAGTGAAGCATGTGACTGGGTATTCTTTGCAAAGTGAATTTTTACCACATTCACTTAGCTAAGGGAAAATCCCTTTTCAAAGTGAACAGCCTATCTGACTTTGTTTAATCAATCCATATGTATTCTTTCCTTAATACCAGAGTCTGATTGTGTATGAGTATTAGTTTTTGCTGGAAGTATAAGTAAGAATTCACTTACTACAAACTGCCCCTCCTTCTGCTTTATCATGCCCATGCAAGCGCTTAGTGCACTTTAATAGTCTTAGAAGTTACAGTATGTGTTATAGAACCTTATTTACATTCACATTTCTAAGTTCTCACACCTGTTTGTGTATATAAACATGCATCACTATATTACTTTTTGTCAGTAGCTTAAGGTGTAGAAAGGACCTCTGTCAGTATTCACTTGTAGCTACCCATTTTAAGATAAGTGTTTTGATTACATAAAATGAGTGTTATTATTTCAAGGGGTGAATTTATTACTCATAATAACTCAAAATCACAATTATTTTGTTACCAATAATAAAAGAATTAGGTAACAATTAAGATATGTTTTTGCAGTAGGCTACCAGACAATAGAACTCTTTTGTGATAAAAGGCTTTGTTGTTTTTGCAGGATATCTCATTCTTACTTTAGCTGTAAGAGTGTCATTACTCTCTCATGCATCATAATAATACTGGGGGTGATTTATTAACTGAATCCTTACTGCCATATGTATTTAAATGTCCTTGCCAAGAAGCAGCTATACCAGGATCAAAGTTTCAGCTGCAGCCATGATCCTGATATCAAAATTTGCAACTGGTAATAGGCTTTCCTGTAAAAATGATTCAGGCAATTCTACAGCTGCCTGATGACTTTTACAGGGCATGGAAGGGTTTACCCCTTCCCACCGCCATTCTCCGGCTCTTGAGTGCCATTGGGGAGTTTGGGACCTGGGTTTGGGTCCTGTGTGAGAACAGAGGACGGGAAAGTACATTTGTATCTTCCCTTCCTCAGTGATGAATGAAGGTGGAAGAAATGTTTCAGTTTACAAGCTGTTATGGGCTAGTAAAACATCTAATCAAACCACTCTTGGTTTGAACAGATGCTTTTGAGGGTAGAGGAGAGATCAGAGGCTAATAGAGCACAGATCTCTCAGTAAAGAGTACAGGAGTATGTTTTCTATTTAGCCCAGTTTACCTGGGCCAGAATTATTGCTGGTTTGCAGGAGATCAAATACTTATTTTACTCACTGAACAGCAACTCAATTTATAACATTTTGTATCGTGTTTTTTTCTGGATTTTTGGTTGATCTTCTGTCTCTATAATTTAAAATACACCTATGATACAAATTATGGACCCTTCATTTCTTTGTATATACAGGGACAAGCATCCCACAAAAGAAGGACAGGCAATGCCCAGCAATTAGGTGGATTTCTTTTTAGTATTAGGATGTGCAGTACCTTGTTCAAAACTGATATGATATCTGATTTGGTTCTATATAAAGAACTAAAAAAGGGAGCTTTTTTAAGTCAAAGATACAGAGTAGAAAGTACATGTCTGTCTTCACCTTTATGTTCCTGGTTTTAACAGAAAGATAATACTATATTGTTATACTTGTTAATATGATCCCAGTGAACACTTACTGTATCTTTCTAAGAGATCCATTGTGAATCACATAATTACCAAGGAACAATGAAGAAAAGCTTTTTTTTTCCTCAAGTCCAATAATAATATCCTTATTATAATATGCATATGACTGATGCCTTTCTGAAAGTCTACCATACGAAAAGCCCAAGCAAATTATAAACTTCACAACTGTTAATTAAAGACTTCTCTGCACTTTTAATTTTCTTTTCTTCTCACCCAACATTTTGATATCTAGATAAATAACCTTCTTCAATTTTAATTATCTTTCATAATTTAAAACAGATGACAGTAACATGTATTTGACTATTTTACTTATAAAATTAAATATATGAAAGAAATTAAAATTGCCATGTATAATATTCAGTGCCTTGAATTACAAATGAGCAGAAAAATACCTGCATGCTGATGATGAGCTCTAGTTAAATGTTCATTTTAAAGTGGTTCTAAGCCTAGATTCACATCATGAATCACCTATGAATTGCAGAGGAATGTGCAATGCATTCCTGAGCAATTCCATGCTATTCAGTGCAGTGCAATTTGAGACCATTCATCTTTAATGGACTCAAATTGCACTGCATTGCACCAAAAGTAGTGCATGCACTACTTTTGGAAATGCACTGTAACAGGATCACATGGTAGTTTTGCACCATGAATTCCAGTGCGGGTAAATGTACTTTGTTTTGGGTGTCATTAGCATTGCACTGGCACCCACTGCAGATTGCAAGGGCAGTGTATTTTAAACATGGAGTTGGAAATGCAAACGGATTGTGGATTTCCTGCACGGGAGTTCTAGTGTGAACTGGGGCTAAAGATTGAAAGTTTTTTTACCTTAAAGAGGAACTTGATTCAAAAGGGGAAGTTCTGATCACCCAACACGCTTGGACACAAATAGTTTTTTTTGGGGGGTGGAGCAGGTAGCAAGTTTTGACAGGTACCCACTCCCACTTTTGCCTCCTTCTCTTTCCATTCACAAAGTGCAGTGTAGCTCATGCATGCACAGTAGGAATCCATCTGTGAAACTGCTAGGGCTCATAGCTGACTTCCCATAGTAAAAATGCCAGCACCAGGGACCCGAAGACCAGTTAAGAAACCAGCAGATGACGACACAGCTGGATCCCTAGACAGGTTAGTGTCCTTATATTAAAAGTATTAGTAGCTGCTAGATTTTTTGGTTTTTGAGGGGTTCATTTAAGATCCTGTTTAATGCATTCTCTGAATTAAGGTAAAAAAAAGTGCAAGTACCCCCCCCCCAGGCCTCTTGTATACCTACCTGAGCCCAATCTTGATCCGGTAATGTACAGGAGAGCAGCGACTTTCTTTGGTCTCTCCCTCCTCAAAGGCTCAGAGACAACAGTGTAAGCAATTGCCTGTCAATCACAGCCAGTGAGGAGAGAGCACAGGGCAGGGCTGAACCCTGGAGTGAGCCTGTATGAGTTCCCCCATAGCCCATTGCTATAGTGGGCACTAGGCAGGGGGAGGAGCCAGGAGCACCAGCGGAGGAGCCAAGAAGAGGAGGAATGGGGCTGCTCTGTGGCAATCTATTGCACAGGGCAAGTAAGTATGACATGGTTGTTATGTATATTAACAAAAAAGGGTTTACAGTCACTTTAAGAACTGCAAGGGTTATAGTGTTTTCAAGTAATCCTTAGAATATTTTCTATAGCAAGAGATTTCAGCACATTTTAGAGTAACATTTCATTTTAAAAATATAAAAGGACCTTTTCAATGTGTTAAAATTGTTCTCTGGGCAGACTTCCCCCCATGCATAGCCCCTTCCTCCAAAATCTTCTTTCTAACCTCCAGCTTAAAATTAAATGAAAGCTACCTTTAAATCCAAAATACTCACCAAAATGCATGATCACATTATACTAGGGGTCCCGAGTCTTTTCCTACATCTGTGTGGGAGCGTCTGCCTTCAGCTGTGTACTTTGACTCGGAGATGTGGACACATCCTACTGTCCATTAGACAAATCCTCTCAGACTTCAGAAGAAGATGCACAGTGGGCTTAGCAGAGTTGAGTGGTCATTGGAGCTAGGTGAGTAAATACAGCTTTTTTTTAAATTCATAAGTGGGTGGGAGGGAGGAATGGAAAGTAAAGTCAGCTTTCAACAGAGATGGAATTTAACTTATTTACAGTGGAGAAAATAATTATTTGATCCCCTGCAGATTTTGTAAGTTTGCTCACTTACAAAGAGATGAAGTGTCTATAATTTATATCATATGTGTATTTTAAATGATAGAGGCAGAATATTAACCAAAAATCCTGAAAAATCACATGACACAAATAATATAAATTGAGTTGCAGTTCAGTGAATAAATAAGTATTTGATCCCCAAGCAAAGCATGTCTTAGTATATGGTAGAGAAACCCTTGTTAGCAAGCACAGAGGTAAGACATTTCTTTTAGTTAGTTATCAGGTTTGCACACATCTCAGGAGGGATTTTGGTCCACTCTTCTTTACAGATCTTCTCTAAATCCTTAAGTTCTCTTGGTTGTCGCTTGGCAACTTGAAGTTTCAGCTTCCTCCATAAATTTTCTACGTGATTAAGTTCTGAAGACTGGCTAGGCCACTCCATGAACTTAATGTACTTTTTCTTGAGCCACTCCTTTGTTGCCTTGGCGGTATGTTTTGGGTCATTGTCATGCTGGAAGACCCACCCACTACCCATCTTCATTGTTCTGGCTGAGGGAAGAAGGTTCTCATCCAAGAATTTACAATACATTGCCCCGTCCATTAACCTCTCAATGTGTGAAGGTTGGCCTGTACCTTTACCAGAGAAACAGCCCCAAAGCATAATGTTTCCACCTCCATGTAGGGATGGTATTCTCATAGTCAGCATTTTTCTTCCCCCAAAAATGGCAAGTCAAGTTAATGCTAAAGAGCTCAATTTTGGTCACATCTGACCACTGCACTTTCTCCTAATCCTTCTCTGAATCATTTAGATGTTCATTGACAAACTTCACATGGGCTTGTACATGTGTATTCTTGAGGAGGGGGACCTTGCGGGCGCTGCAGGATTTCAATCCATGGTGGCATATTATGTTACCCATTGTGCTCAGTGGTGAAGCACTGCCAGAAGAGCATATCCTGTTATCCCTACAATGTATAACCATTGATTCACATGCTTGTTAACTGTTTTGTTTTTTGGGACAGATCTATTATTCATTCATGGAATTTTGCTGACAGATAGGGATGAAGTGATCACTCCAATATGGTTGTGTGCTTATTGATTGGTTACAAAGGAGTGGGACTGTATCTTATACAAAGTGAATCAAGGTCTGATTTGGGAGAGACTGATTGATGAAAGGACTGGACTGCATTATCGGAAGTACACCAAAATGAGCTATCTCTGCTAATTGCAGCTACTACTGTTTTAGTATTTAAATAAATTCATAGAAGAGGGACACTGGAATTATGTAATTTAGTGCCATTATTAATATTTTATTGCAGGTGGATCGTTTACCATTGAGCTGAAAGTCTATGTAGGAGAAAATATTGTTGTCAGTGATTTTTACATACATTTTAATGCTGCAATTGTTTGTTCACATACGGCAAGTTCCTTCTACCATATTGTAAATTGAAATTAGGAGGGTGTATGTCATACTTTGACAGGAAGACTCATACTACAGCTGACACTAGCTAGTAGTAGCTAGTCTAATTCATTTGGACTTGCTCTGTAATGTTAAAGATGTGTTGTAGCTTACCAAGCCACTTCCATTTCGCTTGACAACCTATAATACTACTTCAAATTACATTACAGAATAAGTCAAGTCGAATGTGTCTAACAACTACTTGCTATATCATGACTTGGATAAATGATAACCTTCATAAACATGCACTTTGGTCTGTTTTAACAGAAGACGGGGGAGGTATGACATGAGCATTTTTATAAGCTGCTTTTGTCACTTGCTACAAAGCAAGTCCTGGCAGGTCTGACAGCAAGGATTTAAAACGAATAGCAACCAATGACCATCTCAGGGAAAACAGAAAATGGTCTTGTATACATAATCTTAAAATAGAAGGGCCAACTTCCCAATGAGGAACCATCCAAATCAGATGTAAATATGTCACCAAAAAGACAGCATGGAAATCAAAGTAGGCAAGGCCCATATATTTCAAAGCAGGGACTCATGATAATTATCTTAGAAACAAACTCCGTTCACATCAATCCAGCCTGTATGTATGTATGTATACAGGCTGAATTTATTATGAATATAAGACCATGTATGAGATTATGTATACAAAAGCATTGCCTGTTTACTGAATGTATTTCTGAATTTCCCACCTGAGAGGCATTGGCTTAACCTTGGTCTACTCATTTGCACCTCCTATGGGCAATATGCACATGCTATGAATTCCAGTCTATCCTACTGATTGATATTACTTTATTAAAGATTAGGAGTTGGTTCCAGTGTGTTTATTCTATCACATGTGCTCCTGAACAAGGATTCTTGAAACGCATTGAGTCCACATGTGAATTGTAATTGGAAACTTTGCATGTTGTGAACCCCCTTTGTGGGGAGTAATTTTTAATATTGTGTAATAGATTTTTATTGGTACTAAATCAAGTTGTTTTTACAGTACTCCATTTCTCTTCTATACAGTATACCCACACAAAGTCCGTGACTACATATTTTATTCATAGATATATTTGCACTAAAATGTAAAATGACTCTCCTCTTTTTCTCTACCGCAAATACATAATCCTCTCTATTGTCTTTATCACACTGGTATGAAAAACATTCTCCTGAATTCCTCTTAATAAAAGGTAAAGTAAAATTATATTTGGCTAATTTTAATAAATGTTATTAGTTTTTTGGCTTATGAACTGATTTCAAGAACATTTAATGCAAGACACATTAATGGCACCTACCTTGCAAAGCATGCTAGGTGTTCTGATATAAACGCCCTGCACTGCCTGCATGCTTGGGTTCAAACCCTATATAACTGATTTAGCCAGGTGGAGTAAGCATGTTCCTTATCAATGATTCACTATGTCATCTGTGTAGTCCTTTATCTTTGCCCAGGAGGTCTGATTTACAGAGCTGCTTTAAATCAGCTTACAGAGAACTTTTTTTTTTATTTACTTAGAGCTCAGCACCTGGTTGTTAATTAAATAATAATAAATAAAAAGTTGATACTTTCATAAAATATATATTAAAACACTACATTAATTTTGAGAAAAAAATATCTATTCCTCTGATGATCTTCTGATGCTTTGCTATCATCATGTTGTTACAAAATCAGAAACTGTCTTTAAAAAAATTATCATGCATAGAATTGTTTTTTTTTATCTATCCCATCTGCTTCTTTCAATTAAAGCTGTACACTAGACAGAAATATATAAAAAAAATAATTCAGTTATGTATTTGTTAAAAAAAAAAGGTTATACGTAATTTTGAATGCAACTATTTTCTAAATATTTTTTGTGTATTAATCAGGCCCCTGCAATCTTTTTGCAGCATTCTGGCTGGTAAAGGGAGGGTCAGAACTAGGAGCCAGTCAGGCTCTTCTGTATGTGTGTGCTGACAAGGAATATGCTGAAAGCAGGAGAAAATGTGGGGAGGAACTTAGCATTGATGTTGCTATTTCAGTCAGTAGGATGGGGGCATGTTAATACCTAAGCTTTTCTGCCACTGTTGTGAATCTGTCTATATTGCCTGGCAATGATGCCTGAATCACAATTAGAAATTAGGTTAGAACAGGTTATATACGGTATATTGTAAAGGAGACAGACTCTACAGGTATTGGTAGTGGTAAACCATGAAACAGGGACAGCCAGTAATATTAAAAAAGATTTTTTTCCTGCAGTTTTATTCAGCAAGTCAGCAAACAACCACAGCAGGGTTGTGTAGGGCAAGTCCATAGCACGTTTTATAGCATTAATCAAACAAAACATCTGCTTGTCCAAGCTACTAACTAAAGCCAGGTCACTTCCTCACTAAGGAGTGAGGATGTGTCCCTCTGAGGAGGCCTGATTGTAAGATGTTGTATCTCCTGGGCAGTTAAGGGGTTTGTTATGGACCACCTGGTGTACTCTAGCAGTCCCCAGGACAGGATTCCCCAGGGCACGGAGTCTAAGCCCCAATCCGCTTGTTCACCAGAGCCCCTGATGGTGGGGATGGGCTTGGAGCAGACAGTGACCAGGTCGCGGCCCCGGAGTACACCCACCTGAGGTAGAGGAATCACCAGAGGTAATGACAGGTAGAGAGCCTGACGTGAAGAGGCAGACAGGTCTGGAGAGTAGCAGCTAATCCGTGCGGGTCGGATGGATGGCTGAGTAATAGCATGGTCAAACGGGCCAGGTCGGTAACAGAGGGGTCAGCGTGGTACAAGGCAGCAGGCAGAATAGTCAGGTCACTCTCCGGGGTCGGTACCAATAGTTCAGATCAGGTAGGGATATCCAAAAGAGAGGTCAAACTTAGCAAGGGGTCAGAGCAGGAGAAGTCAGCAGAGGTCAGGTCCAGGCAGGTCAGCAACGAATCTCAAACAACGGGACCGCAGGAACACAGGAACCAGATCAGACCATACGGCAACTTGTGTCTGTGCAGGGCTGATTTAAGTAGCCCGCCCTGCACCTGACCGGCGCAGCCTAGGTCCTAGTGCCTGCCCAGCACCGTCATAGGCGACGGGTGCGCCTGGGTCCTAGTGCCCTGATGCCTGCATGTCTTGACAGACACCTACGCATGAGCAGACCCATGCGTCGCGATGGTCCCTGGCAGGGTTAATCTCTTGCTGGTTAGCATTTGCTAATATGTGTTGCTTTATAGTCTCCCCCACAAAAAGCACTTGTATCTTTTTAGTGTTCTGTCCCCACTTTAGTGTTCCCACTCAGATAGTGAAAGAGCACGGGCCCTGAGCATCAGTCAGCTGACATATATAAAGGCCTACGGTAGCAGTAGGGTACCTAAATTGAGGAAGTCCATGGAGAGTTTTAACGTTTTTTTTATTTATAAGCATGCAGATTATAGATTAACAAGGATGTTTGTAGAATACAGTCACTGGCACTTATATTACTGTGACACACAAAAGGCATGGAAACAATAGTTGTAACAGGTGTGGTATTCCCTGGTTTCAGTAGCTTGCAGTAGCAGATTCAGATACACTGGCCATAACTGGCTTAAAAACACTGGCAGTAGCAGCCTCAGGAACACTGGTGGTGACAGACGCAGTAACAATGGCCGTTTATCTTTGACACAATAAGCAACAGCACAGACAAGGCCTACACAAGCGGTAGACGTGCATTTTGTTTCATTATGCATCGAAACTGGGATGAAATTTTAGTGATTCGGAGATTTGGATGTATCTGAATCTTCAAATCTTAATAGCAATGAATGTCAATGAATTCAAAATAAATTATAACAAAAAACTCATTTGTATTCATTTGTTTTGTTTGGATAACATGAAGCAATAGCTTTGGCCATTTGTTACCGACATAACGAATGATCCGAATTGAATTGGATCCATTTGTTTTTTTTCTGGTGAGTGTAGCAGAAATATTATAACAATCTGCCAGTTCTTTTATGCATTAACATTTTTCATTATAATAAAAAATGCACTACTTATGAACTGGAAATATATTGCAATAAATACAGTAAGGTATAAAAGTGAAATAAGATGATTTCTATTCATTGTGTTTGGGTGGGATGGAGGTGGATCCATCAGAATCTCCAAATTATAACCTAACAAATGAATCCAAAATTAATGTGTTCCATCCATTACTTTCAGATGCATGTAATTCCAGTCGATATCATCCAATCAGCTCATTCGATTTTTCTTTGTGGGTTGGACTAGCAGGTATGACTCAGAGTGCATAAGCCATCTCCCAAATTAACAAATTAACATTAAAATGAATATAGTCACTCTTACGAAATAACAAAAGACTATCAGAACTTCCGAAAATACTAATTAATTCAGAACAAATATACTGTATGCTCTCCTGAAATAAGGAAAACATTCCATAAATGAATATTTCTAAGATAATTATTCAGATGAAACAAAATTATTTACATAACAAAGGCACTGAAACCAAATAAAGTTTTCTGTCATGCACATCTATAATTACCAGGATGGCATTTGCTGGATGGGTGGCTGACTGGCAGAGTGACACAGGTGGCATACTGGAAGGCTTGGAGAAAGTTGAAAGAGCAGCTCTGGAATCCAGTGTTATGTGGGGTATACAAGGGTATTCCTATCCTTGCCCTACTCACACTGGCACCTCTCAAAGCCAAACCAAATCCCTGACAGGGTCCATATTTTTAAAGGGCTGTCCCAACCAACATGGCACAGGAAGGTCAGTGGGGATTGATGCATCCAATCAGACAGCTGCTCTCCCTGTGATACCTATGGAGGCTTTGGAGGACCATCATTCATCTGAGTCTCCACTCCAAACCATGCAGTGGCCAGGCACCCCCTACTGGAAGGAGTAAGAACTACACCTGCCTACACATGGACCTAGGAATATAATCTTTATACCACCAAAATCTCTATAAAACACCCAGGCTTCAGGACCCAGAACAGAAAGATTCTGTGAAAATATTTTTCTAGACATACAATAAATCACCATATGTATTTGAGAAACCTGGGTGACACATATACAGGTGCATTTCAATAAATTAGAATATCATCAGAAAGTAAATTTATTTCAGTAATTCAATTCAAAAAGTGAAACTCATATATTATATAGATTCATTACAGACAGAGTAATATATTTCAAGGATTTCTTTCTTTTAATTTTAATGATTATGGCTTACAGCTAGAGAAAACCCAACATTCAGTAACTCAGAAAATTACAATTTACATAAGACCAATAAAAAAAGGATTTTTGATAAAGAAATGTTGGCTTATTGAAAAGTATGTCCATGTACAGTATAATATGCAATCAATACTTAGCTAGGACTCCTTTTGCATGAATTACTGCATCAATGTGGTGTGGCATGGAGGTGGTCAGCCTGTGGCACTGCTGAGGTGTTATGGAAGCCCAGGTTGCTTTGATAGCAGCCTTCAGATCATTTGCATTGTTGGGTCTGGTGTCTCTTATCTTCTTCTTGAAATACCCCACAGATTTTCTATGGGGTTTAAGTCAGGCAAGTTTGCTGGCCAATCAAGCACAGTGATACAATGATCATTAAACCAGGTATTGGTACTTTTGGCAGTGTGGGAAGGTGTCAAGTCCTGCTGGAAAATGAAATCAGCATCTCCATAAAGCTGGTCAGCAGAGGGAAGCATGAAGTGCTCTAGAATTTCCTGATAGAGGACTGTGCTGACTTAGGACTCGATAAAATACAGTTGACCAGCACCAGCAGATGACATGGCTCCCCAAATCATCACTGACTGTGGAAACTTCACAATGGACCTCATGCAACTTAGATTCTGCACCTCTCCACTTTTTCTCCAGAATCAGGGACCTTGATTTCCAAATGAAATGCAAAATTTACTTTCATCCGAAAAGAGGACATCCTTTTCTCCTTAGCCCAGGTAAGACGCTTCTGATGTCTCTGGTTTGGGAGAGGCTTGACACAAGGAATGCAACAATTGTAGCCCATGTCCTGCATACATCTGTGTGTGGTGGCTTTTGAAGCACTGACACCAGCTGTAGTCCACTCCTTGCAAATCTCACCCAAATTCTTGAATGGCCTTTGCTTCCCAATCCTCTCAAGGCTGAGGTTATCCCTGCTGCTTGTGAACCTTTTTGTAGCACACTTTTTCCTTCCACTCAACTTTCCATTAATATTATTATTATTATACAGGATTTATATAGCGCCAACAGTTTGTGCAGCGTGTTACAATATAAAAGAAGACAGTACAATTACAATACATTTCAGTACAGCAGGAATAGGAAGGCTCTGCTCGTGGAGCTTACAATCTAAAGGAAGAGGGAGGTGGTACAAAAGGGGATAGCTGTAGGCGATGATCTAATGAAGGTGGCTCAAGTACAGTTCTTAGGTGGAGGTGAGGTCCCTGAATAAGTGAGTTTTCAAAGGTCACCTAAAGGCAGACAGGATAGGGGCTGATCATATATACTGGGGTAGGGAGTTCCAGAGGATATGCTTCGATACAGCACTCGGTGAACAGTCAGCTTCTTTAGCAATGACTTTTTGTGACTTACCCTCCTGTCAAGTCAGCAGTCTTCCCCATGATTGTGTAACCTGCTGATCCAGACTGAGAGACCATTTAAAGGCTCTGGTCTAAAATATTGAACTTTTTCACAATATTCTAATTTTCCGAGATATTGAATTTTGGGTTCTCACAAGTTGTAAGCCATAATCATACAAATTAAAAGAAAGAAATGCTTGAAATACTGTATATCACTCTGTGAGTAATGAATCTATATAATATGAGTTTAAGTTTTGGAATTGAATCACTGAAATAAATTAACTTTTTGATGATATTCTAATTTATTGAGATACACCTGTACACCACCCACAACAATGTCAGCCAGTGAGTCACTATATATACAGTTACAGTGAGGAACAGAAGTATTTGAACACCCTGCGATTTTGCAAGTTCTCCCACTTAGAAATCATGGAGGGGTCTGAAATTCACATTGTAGGTGCACTCCCACTCTGAGAGACAGAATTAAAAAAAAAATTCAGGAAATCACATTGTATGATTTTTAAAGAATTTATTTGTCTTGCACTGCTGAACATAAGTATTTGAACACCTGAGAAAATCAGTGTTAATATTTGGTACAGAAGCCTTTGTTTGCAATTACAGAGGTCAAACATTTCCTGTAGTTCTTGACCAGGTTTGCATACACTGCAACAGGGATTTTGGCCACTCCTCCACACAGATCTCCTCTAGATGTGTTAGGTTTCGGGGCTGTCGCTAAGCAACACAGAGTTTCAGCTCCCTCCAAAGATGTTCTTATGGATTTAGGTCTGGAGACTGGCTAGGCCACTCCAGAACCTTGATATGCTTCTTACGGAGCCACTCCTTGGTTATCCTGGCTGTGTGCTTCGGGACGTTGTCATGTTGGAAGACCCAGCCACGACCCATCTTCAATGCTCTGACTGAGGGAAGGAGGTTGTTGCTCAAAACCTCACAATAAATGGCCCCATTCATCCTCTCCTTAATACAGTGCAGTCGTCCTATCCCCAGAAAAGCACCCCCAAAGCATGATGTTTCCACCCCCATGCTTCACAGTAGGAATGGTGTTTCTGGGATGCAACTCATCCTTCTTTTTCCTCCAAACACGATGAGTGAAGTTTAGACCAAAAAGTTCTACTTTGGTCTCATCTGACTACATGACTTTCTCCCATGCCTCCTCTGGATCATCCAGATGGTCATTGGCAAACTTCAGATGGGCCTGGACATGTGATGACTTAAGCAGGGGAACCTTCCATGCAATGCATGATTTGAAACCATGACAGCGTAGTGTTCTACCGACAGTGACCTTTGAAACTGTGGTCCCAGCTCTCTTGTCATTGACCAGCTCCTCTCTTGTAGTTCTGGGCTGATTCCTCACCTTTCTTATCATTAGTGATACCCCAGGAGGTGAGATCTTGCATGGAGCCCCAGTCCGAGGGAGACTGACAGTCATCTTTAGCCTCTTCCATTTTCTAACAATTGCTCCAACAGTTGATCTATTTTCACCAAGCTGCTTGGCAATTGCCCTGTAGCCCTTTCCAGCCTTGTAGAGGTCTACAATTTTGTCTCTGTTGTCTTTTGACAGCTCTTTGGTCTTGCCCATGGTAGTAGTTGGCGTCTGACTGACTGTGGGGTGGACAGGTGTCTTTAAAGAGCTCAGACAGGTGCTACTAAGTTAGATTAATGACTGGAGTAGAGGTGGACTTTTTAAAAGCACAGTAACAGGTCTTTGAGAGCCAGATTTCTTGTTGTTTCTTAGGTGTTCAAATACTTATGTTCAGCAGTGCAAGACAAATAAATTCTTTAAAAATCATACAATGTGATTTTCTGAATTTTTTTTTTAATTCTGTCTCTCAGAGTGGGAATGCACATACAATGTGAATTTCAGACCCCTCCATGATTTCTAAGTGGGAGAACTTGCAAAATCGCAGGGTGTTCAAATACTTCTGTCCCTCACTGTATACTCAAAAGTTTGCATACCCTGTCAGAAATCTTGAGATTTTGGTATTGATATTGAAGAGATGACTGATCATGCCAAAAAATGTTTAATTTAAGGATAGTGATCATATGAAGCCATTTATTATCCCATAGTTGTTTGTGGCCAATGCCACAAATAAGCCGGTTATAATATGCCAAACAACACCTTGACACTTTTTTTGTGACATTGATGCAGTAAAGGCTTCTTTCTGGCAACTCAACCATGCAGCTCAATTTTCTTCAAGTATTGTCATATTGTGCTCCTTAAAAACAACCATGATGTCTTTTTCCAGAGAAGACTGTATTTCTCTTGAGGTTACCTGTGGGTTTTTCTTTGTATCCTGAAAATTCTTCTGACATACGTGGCTGCAATATTTCTTGGTCTACTTGACCTTGGCTTGGTATCAAGAGATCCCAACATTTTCCACTTCTTAATAGATTATTGAACAGAACTGACTGGCATATTCAAGGTTTTGGATATCTTTTTGTATCCTTTTCCATCTTTATAAAGTTTCATTACCTTGTTACACAGGTCTTTTGGCAGTTATTTTCTGCTCCCTATTGCTCAGTATCTAGCCTGCTCAGTGAACCACATGAGAGCTAACAAACTCATTGACTATACAAAGACCTCACCTTGTGTGTCTGTGCCAAGGCCAAACATTCCAGGGTATATAAACTTTTGATCAGGGCCATTTGGTTGATTTCTGTTATCATTATGATTTAAAAAGCATTCAAACAACTATGAGATAATAAATGGCTTCATATGATCACTATCCTTAAATAAAAGAGTTTTTTGGCATGATCAGTCATATTTTCAAAATCAATTCCAAAATTTCAAGATTTCTGACAGGGTATGAAAACTTTTGAGCACAACTGAAGATATATATATATATATATATATATATATATATATATATATATATATCCCTGGCTGACCAAGGACAGAACACTAAAAAGATAGTGTTGCCTGTTTGTTTTGCACAATGCCTCTTTTTTTATGATAAAAGGCTTGCTGTACATAGCCCTTCTGTGCTGAAACTGTGTTTTTTTTGCTGCCTTGTTAAATTCAAACCAGTGTACTATAACATATGGTCATGTAAGGGTATATATAGGGGTTCCTGAACTCCAAAGTATCCCTGTGTGGCCAAACACAGCCCTCATATGGGCATATGCTATTGTACACCTAAGAGTGCAGGAGAAACATGCTTGGACTGTTATTGAATGTCCCTTTCTTACACATGCCATGAAGTCCATTAATAATGATATTGTGGTTATACCACAATTTGGAATCATCTGGAATCATGAGAATTTAATAAATGATTCCAAGTTTCTGATTTATTTTTAAACAGTTTGCCCGATCTATTTGTCAAAAACCATGGCTGGGTATACAGCAAGGGTCTATTTTTTGCCATCTTTTCATGCTTGTCAAATTCTTTGAACATGTAGAAGTATTCACTTCTGGGTTAGCTTCATTTCTATGTTTAGAACTAGTAACGTTGTGTGAAACAACCATGATTACAAGGTGTAAAGAAGCATTATTAGATTGCTGATTATTCAGAAATGTTGAAGCTGTGGTATTGTGCTGCTGTATTCTATACAAAAGTCTTTTTTTTTTCAAAGAATGATGTCTTATTTTTCATTGTTGAACTCTCTGTTCGGTTTTTAAGGTTGATAATAGCCCATTCTAGGGTTAAATTCCATAAAGCATTGCTGTACAACACAGAAAGCTTTTCCCAGCAAAAAAAAGAAAAAAAAAACATCTCTTAGTAGTCTGCCTCTCTGTAGGCAATAGTCCTCCTGGGGTGAAAAGCAGTGCTGCTTTCTACTAGTATAGGCACCCTGCTAAGATTCTTTTAAGGACTTCTGTCTAGTCCAGATGCTTAGGATGTTGATCCTGTTAACATATATATATACATATATATATATATATATATATATAATGTGTGTATGTATACATATATATGAAAAAAATTTAGTTTCTCAACAGTATTTAGATCATGTACTCAGGTACAATATCCCTTGAGAGAACGCTAATCTCACTATGAATACAGAAAAGAATTTCCATTTATTTTATTATACTAGTACACTAGTATTATAAAACAAGTTTAAAAAATATAAAACAAATTTGTTTTGGTTTACAATTTTGTACATTTGACAGCCTATATTAACAAAACTGAGTAGGTCATTACTAAGAAATTGTACTAAAAAGCCGTATACTATACAATTACAGAGTTCATCCATCCAGTTGAGTATGTTTTCACATACTACTTCCCATACTCCTATATGTTGTGTTTACTGAGAACAAATCTAACAGTTTTTCAGTTTATCTATACTCTCCACTGAAACCACTAAATGTGGAAGGGAGTTCCACATCTTTACATCTTTAGGATTTAACCACTTCTCATCTAATTTCATTGTATGGCTGTATATCATTTTCAGAGACCTTGGATTCAACTTTTTTTTTCTGATACTGCAGTCGCCATTTAGTTTTTGCAGTTGTTCCTTATATCTGAGGTCCTCCAGCCCCCTTATAACTTTTATTGCCCTCCTCTGGACTCTCTACAGTTCAAGGACATCACTGCTAATGTTTTGTGACCAAAACTGAACTGTATACTCAAGATGAAACCAGACAAAAGTTCTTTTTTAATGGTAGAACTATAGTTTTATCTCTTGAGTAGATATCCATGATAGAAGTCAGTTAGCCTAAGTTGTTCCAGTTTGGAATTGCATGTTTTTGCTAAGTTTGCGGTCTACAATGACTCTTAGATCGTTTTAACCTTGATTCCCCTATAGGAAGGATGCCCCCCTAATGAGTATCCTCCATACATATTTGTAGATCCAGTTGGACTGTGCAACATTTTCCATATGAATATCAGACATTTCTGGATAGCTATACTGCTTGGTTATCACTAAGATATCTGGTCACTGCAGAACTCCATCTTAAAAACCAGTGGAAAAGGATCACATCACAGGTAGTATGGCAGGGGGGTAATAAAAGAAGATCCTATCTCCTGCTCCATGCATAGCACCATGCAGTGGTTTTTGGGGATATATATTTTGCTTGCAAATACCCTGAGGAGGTCCTGGGGCTGAAAAGGGTAACATCTGATGAGCTATCCATCACAAGTAGATCAAGGAACAGGCTTTGGCCTGAGATTAACCAATCTCAGATAGGGTTAATGCAGTGTGATGGCACCATCTGCTGTAGGAAGTCAGCAATCATGGCAGAATCCCAAGAAAATTGGGCAAGATACCTTTCAGGGTGGGATGAAAACCTGGGGGAGGGATGTCAGTAGGGGTGGGTCTTTAGTATGCTTGTGTATGATAAAAAGGGTTCTCTCTGAGCCCCAGCAAAGATAGAGACCTTAACAGCACAGACAGTCTGTGCTTCTTTTGTAGTTATTAACCTTTGCTATGTTTAACACTAATAGTATTTTTGTTAGAAGTGGATAACTCTGTGAGTAAATGCAGCAAAACATTACACTTGTTAGGCACAGACCTGGCTGTTTTTATCACCCTGCTTTTTAGGGAGAAAAAACAGCCAAATTGCTGTTCAACTTACACAGAGTTCTGTGGGCTTGTAAACACAGAACCCTGTGCTGTGATTTTACATAATTATTGACATTGTAATGCACCGCCTGGCGGTACCTGTAGCAACCCACAGGATAGGATTCCTCAGAGAGCAGAGTCTAAGTCTCACTCTGCTTGTTCACCAGGGCCCCTGATGGTGGGGATGGACTTGGAGCAGACAGTGACCAGGTCACGGCCCCTGAGTACATCCACCCGTGGTAGAGGGATCCGCCAGAGGTATATACTGGAGAAGAGCCTGATGTGAAGAGGCGGATAGATCCATGCTGGATGGATGGATGGATGGATGGCAGAGTAGAAGCGTGGTCAGACAGGCCGGGTCGGTAACCGTGAGGACAGCGCGGTACAAGGCAGCAGGCACAGGGTAGTCGGGTCACTCGCCGGGTCAGTAACAGAAGTTCAGATCAAATAAGGGAATCCAAAAGAGTAGTCAAACAAGCCAGGGATCAGAGCAGGAGAAGTCAGCAGAGGTCAGGATCAGGCAGGGTCGGCAACAAGTCAAACAGCAATACACAGGAACAGGAACACAGGATAATAGACCATACGGGAATGAGAGTCTGTGCAGGGCAGGTTTAAATAGTGCGTCCTGCCCTGTCATTGGTGCCAGTCGAGCGTCCGCGATCGCACATGCGCGGCCGCCACCGCCCAGGTCCTAGTGCCCACCGGCTAGAATGAATCGGCGTTCTGCGCATGCGCAGAACCGCTTGCCGCCATGATCCCTGACAGACATTGTGATTTGACAAAATCATTGGCTGAAACCTGCTGACAAACTGATTAGACACGGCACGGGTCAGCAGGGGGCGCGCACAACTACCCGAAAACTCAGAAACAGGCGGCAATAGACATATACATTGCTCAGCCTGAGCTGCCCCCTCTCACAGTAGATATACTGTGAGTGGAAGCAAGTGGTTAACGTTAGTAGAGCTCTAGTAGATTAGCTTAATTCAGGGACAGAAAAAATATCTCCCAAGTGCATAACTCTCAATAACCATGTATCACTACTTTCTGGATGCATTCCTGTAACCAGTTATCTATCCATGAGCATAAAATTTCATTGATGCCAATAGGCCTCAATTAGGCATTTAAGGGGTTCTGTATGAAATGCTTTAGCAAAATCTTGGCAAACAACTTCCACTGCCCCTTTTCTATGCAAATTACTACACACTTCCCCATAGAATGTGAAAAGGCTGGTCTGGCAAAAGCGGTTGTTCCACGGGTTGCAGGAAAGAAATGCAAACAATTTCCCCATCAGCACAAACAGTGCTGACAGGGGGTCCTTCCTGCCGAACTACTGTCTTCTCCCGGGGGAGGGGGGGTGTAAGCCATTTCCCTGCTGGGAGAAGATATTGATATTTGAAAGTATTTGCAAGTAAATCCGGCAAGCTGGTTGTACCCAAGCTGATCGATCGATCAACTTGGTGCATTCAGCCTGCCCACACACGCTTTGAATATCGTCTGGTTCCTGCCAAGCAGATTCAAACCAGCCAAGGTTTGAATGGTCTGTGGCCGGCCTAATGATAT
The DNA here is from genome assembly GCF_062004578.1 of Staurois parvus. NCBI lineage: Eukaryota > Metazoa > Chordata > Amphibia > Anura > Ranidae > Staurois > Staurois parvus. Next base: position 8,326,802 of record NW_028317855.1, on the reverse strand, counting down.
TATTTTCACTGGCAAATTTTTGGATATAGTTCTTTGAATCCCTTCCATGTACTTCACATGCTAATCCTAGCCATGGCACCACCTGCCTGGAGTTTGCTTGTTCTCCCTGTGACTGTGTGGGTTTCCTCCACACTCCAAAGATATGCTGGTAGTTTAATTAGCTCCTGTATGCATTGGCCCTGATTTTAATGTGCAATATGTATACTGTATGTATAAATTGATGGTGCTATACAAGTACCTGTAATAAATAAATATAACCAGTGTGTACTGTGCACAAGCACTGCAGTCCATTGTTACAATGCAGTGTGGCTTTTGTTGCTTTTTAAAATTTTATTTTAATTACTGTACATATATTCAACACTATGTGTGGCTTCACATTACGATAGGTTATGATACATTGTAATGCACTGATTTGCAATTAAATGTATGCTTGAATCATTTTATTACAACGCACACCAATGAGGCACACAAATGCCACTGTGATTGGGCAGGAGCACAATGCATTGGTGAATCCAACCTCCAGATTGCTTATTTACAGTTTTACGTACCTTTGATTTTCACTGTTTCAAAAAAAGGCAAACATTAAAATTTACATATACAGTATTTGTTGTTTATTACCTTAATACAGTCTTAACATTAAATTCTACATTTGAAATAAGCTATGTGTTGTTCTAAATTATTAGATCCAACAGAGAATATTTCTAGTTTGTCTTCGAACATTAAAATTGTACTGCAGTACATTCAATAAGTGACAAGCCCTGATTGAATGTGTAGTTTTCTTAGCCCAATAATATCAGGATTGGTGCAGGCCCACATAATAAAAACGTTTCCCTGCTTCCCAGCCATTTTTAAACCGTGAAAGATGTACAGTATCTCCTTTTCATCTTTGAGGTTAGGAGGCCTATAATATACATCCACAATTAATTTACCTTTTGTTTTGTTCCTTAGACGTTCCTATCATAAAGACTCCACATCATTACAAATCTCATTAGTGACATAGGGCTCCATTCACAAAGTGGTATGTAATGCTTTAAGAAACTTTTTTGCACTTTACAAAAAAACATTCTAAATGACAGCATGTGGTATTTCATTGAAATTTGCGGTATTTATCTCATGAAATCATTTGGTGATTTATTGCATGTCGTCATATCCAATGGGGCGAATGTAGAATGGTTTGGTTCAAATATGTGTATATTGTTTATTGCAGGAATGTGGTTAGTTTGAAATAATTCTGTACACTTTCTTTCATTCTTAGGCACCCAAACTATTAATCCCTGAAAAGGCAAATGGAACAAACATTCCAGAATGTGAAAAAACCAAAGGTAAGAGTCATAACTTATTATTGTGAATGTAATTACTCCTGTAAAAAAAAAATACTACACATTTGTCCACCTTTCAGTGCACATCTTTGTGATTCTGTTGTAGTTGCAGGCTGCATTCCGAAAAGCTCTACCAGGAATGGGATTTATCAAAACAAGCCAGGTTGATAGTAAGCAATAGATGTCATTTTTATTGTCATCTCCAATGTGAAATGCTCAGCAACTTCAACCTACATTTAATTTTTTTATAGTGCCCCAAAGACATCACTGTCAGAGAAGACACCAATCCTAGAATCAGCAAGTCACCCTCGAACTCTGGTTCATCTGGAATAAACAAAAGCAAGGTTAGTATCAATCTCTGAGAATGGTAAAGTCAAACAAGTAAATATGTTAGTAATGTCATCTATGTCTAAGCAGATATGTCTTACACAAACATCCACCATCTTGGAGATTGACAAAGAAGAATTTTCACAGAATACCCCTACTGAAAAAGAGAAGAAAACAGCATTCAATACCTACTCAAGCTCATTACATAGATAGCAGTACAGAAACTGAAGTTGAGGCTACAGACAAAACTTACATGCTCGAAAGTGATCAGCAGTCAAGTGAAATGAAGCCTCAAATGAAGCCTCATTCTGAGACAGTCCCAGCTTTGTTCTGGGAGTGTCCTAGCCTTGTTTTGGGCACAAGCCAAGCCTCGTTTCCGGTGTCTCCGGCCTTGTTGTTGTGGTTCGGTCTGGTAGTAGGAAGTACAGGAGATCTGGGTGGAGATTACCCGGCGGGGGACCTCTTCTGATCCCGCTTCTGGTAATTGGGAGGCATAAGAATAAAAGGAGCGGCATAAGAGACATCCGTATCCCTTCAGACGAAGTCCGGAAGTGACGAAACGCGTTAGGGAGGTGACGTCAAGACGCACGTACGCTAACCGGAAGTGTCGTCGCGGCCATTTTGTTGGTTACCTACACATGGTGTGTGCCAGTGTTTGGTAAACCTCTACAGAAAGCCTTTTGTCAGAGCTGGAAGTTGGTTACTATAATGTAAGTTACTATTAAATTTTATCTATGCTTGGAGATCTGTCTTAAGACTCTTCTTGTCTTTGTGAGGACCTTGGAAGGAGTCTCCATAAAGGAAGAATGGAAGATTATGGTCCCATATTATCGATATGTGTATATTTAACTCACAGAGGGTAATAGTACCTAGCACTATTGGGTGTTATCCCACGGAGTGTTCACAGTGTTGCAGTTGATCACAGAGTGCTCACAACTTGGGGTTTAGTGTGTATATATATATATATATATATATATATATATATACATATATATATATACATATATAAGTTTGGGTTTTTTTCACATTTTTGCATGATCTTGTGTTTGCACAATATTGGTTTATTTTGAAAATGTAAAAGGTAATGCACTATGGTGTATATTTCTCATTTCTTTGAGGTATCATTGGATTAATAGGAGTCAATCCTTCTTACAGGATGGAAATTTGGATCTTTGGATTTTATTAGACACATGTGGGACTTTTGTTGAATTGGACACTTTAGGATTTATGTACTTTATTTATCTATATGTATATTTATTTATTTTATAGATAGTATATCACAAAAAGGTTTAAATATAGTCAAGTGAAAGCAGTGTCATTTACAGGAAGACAATTCCATAAAGACCCAAAAAAAGAAGACAGCGGGAAATTTCTAGTGAAAGCAATGTGAGGAAAATATCTACTACCCCTGACAAGAAGAGGAAACACTCAGATGGTCACCAACACAATATGAAGTGTACATATGAAAATTTGACGTTAGTTGAAAATCTAGTTCCTGTACAGAAGAGGTTGATGGGTCCCCACATGCTGAAAACAAATCAATCTTGGAAAAGAAAACAATGGTTAAAAATCATACAAGCTGTAAATACAGTGGTAGTAGCACATCCGTATTAAAGAACATGTGAAAAAGACACCAAGTAAACATAAAGAAGAAAATGGCATTGCATGGGTTGTGAAGGTTAGTCTAATTGTGTATACTGACATTAGAAAGCATTACTTAAAAATGTATAGAATCTCTGTCTACTAAATGTCACTTCATTTTTACATATCTAACACACATCTAAAGTACACCTTATATTCCTAATATCATCAAATCATGTCCAATGACATATCTGTAGTTTGTAGTATTACTTAAATGTGATTGTTTCTTCTTTATAAAGTAAAGCATGACCTTCATGTACTAAGCTCTGAGGCAATGCCACTTGCAAGGGGCAACTGCACTTTCAAAGTCAACAGTCTGTTTGCTTTTAATAGATCAAACCCATCTTGGCTTCCTGCTAATTACAGCACCAAAAAGAGGAACAACAACTGGTTTTATTATTTTACCAATATCTCACCTACTGTGTATGAGCTAAGAGCTTGCAAAATCCCAGTGAGTGCAGTGGTGGCCAGTATATCGATTATTCAAATGTAGTTGTTAGTCACCAGTTACACGGACCACCTAAAACTTTGAGTTATTTTTTTTTCTGCCAAAAAGTAACATTGAAAAGATATAATAGCCCTAAAGATCGGTCATCTTCATTTCTTCTAGGCAAAAAAAAATGGTGGTGGGTTAAGATCTTGTGTACATGTGTTGGACTATGAAGAAATGTAAAAATGTTGGTGCCCTTCATCTATAAAGAGACTGTGAAAGGATTGGCAAAAGGTTTTGATACCTTACTCAATCAGAAAGGTAATTAATCATGTTAGCAAATATTCAATATGTTAACTACCCATGTTCAATGTTGATGCTGGGATCTCCCTTGCTGTGCTATTTTATGCTGTCAGGAGGCACTCCCCCTTCCCCCCTTCAGAATAAAATGCTGCTGTGGCAACCTTTCCCTAGAGGTGAACATGGAGCATCTTTGCACAGCACTGGACTGATTATGGACTTTTCAAGAAGTGGAGGAGATGACACAAAATTAAAATTATCCAGTATCTTTTGCTCTTGTAGATTACCCTAAAGATAAAGGAACCCTCCCACTGTGTTCTGATCAAGCAGATGTTCCAGATATACTGTAGCCTTCACTCCTTCTCAAAAGAATGATATCAACATTCTACAGAACAACAACCTTATGTGGGTGTTGAGGTAGTCAACTGCCAGCATCCTCTAGTTCCAACCTAACCTTAGTTTTAACCAGTGCTCAGCTGGACACTGATAGAAGTCACAAGACTCTAAATACTGATGAGAAAAGGAACAAGGCTGATCCTAGCCAGTTATCTGGAGTGGTCATTTTTGTAGCTACTATTCAGCAAGTTGAACTTCAGAGTCCATACTATTGGGACCAAAAGTGCAGTTAGAACAAAACATTGTATAATGTGAGGTCACACTTTTGAAGGTGAGCAGATAAATGGTGGAGGATAGTAAGCACCTGCATCCTGTGATAGCTGCACATGGTGGTCGTAATGATAAGGATTGTCCACAGAAGAATTCTATTTGTTTGGACTTTTATTTTTTATTATTTGAATTTTAATTTTATATTAACTTTCTGTGTTAAGAGATTTATACAGTTATAATTTCATATAAATTTTTTTTAACCTTTAATTGTGTAGCGCAGCACTTATTATATACACCATTCCACTATTCAGCCTATTGAGACATAGATTGTGTGCACTAGTGGCTACTGCATTTATATACTTATGAAATTGATCTATTGACCATAGTAAGCGCTTGAGGTACATTTATATATTTCCAAACTAACTGTTGTCAACTTACAAAGAAGTTCAGCAGATGTTGATGCCAAATTAGTTTCTCCTACTCCAGCAATGGACAAATCCTCTGCTGTTGCCTTTTTTATTACATTAAACTATAGCCACCAGTTTAATGTCTAATGTAAATTTTTTATCTGACTCTTGTATTGCACTGCAATAAAATGTAATTAAAGGAACACTGTTTTTGTTTTGGATACAGCAGAGAGGGATTTGAACACTTTATTGCTGTCTGTGCCTCTATTTCTACTGTTTCTCCTTATCACTGAAAGTGAAAGGACTAAAAAATCCCATATTTTGACTTGACCTATTAATAGAGGGTAAATCTCACCAATGGGACAGAGATTACAAAAAAACAACCCCACCTTCACTATCCAGCATGGAAAGAGTTGTGCCTGTTGTTGTTCACTACACTTTGAAGTCATTTTGATGGTATATTTTGCTAAGCTATTTCTATATCATTGGACACTATATTGCCAAAAGTATTGGGACACCCCTCCAAATCATTGGATTCAGGTGTTCCAATCACCTCCACAGCCAAAAGTGTATAAAATCTAGCACCTAGACATGCAGACTGCTTCTACAAACATTTGTGAAAGAATAGGTCGCTCTCAGGAGCTCAGTGAATTCCAACGTAGTACTGTGATAAGTTGCTACCTGTGCAATAAGTCTATCCAAGAAATTTCCTTGCTACTAAATATTCCACGGTCAACTGTTAGTGGTATTATAACAAATTGGAAACAACTGGGAACAACAGTAACTCAGCCATGAAGTGGTAGGCCACGTAAAATGACAGAGCGGAGCCAGCACATGCTGACGCGCACAGTGCGCAGAAGATGTCAACTGTCTGTCAATAGCTAAAGACCTCCATATTCCGTGTGGCTTTTTAGATTAATACCACATCAGTGCATAGAGAGCTTCATTGGATGGGTTACTATGGCCAAGCAGCTGCATCCAAGCCTTACATCACCAAGAGCAATGCAAAGTGTCAGATGCAGTAGTGTAAAGCACACAACCACTGGACTCTAGAGCAGTGGAGGCATGTTTTCTGGAGTAAAGAATCACGCTTCCCTGTCTGGCAATCCGATGGATGTGTCTGGGTTTGATGGTGGGCAGGAGAACGATACTTGCCTGACTGTATTGTGCCAAGTGTAAAGTGGGGGGATTATGGTGTGGGGTTGTTTTTCAGGGGTTTGGCTTCGCCCTTTAGTTCCAGTGAAGGGAACTCTTAAAGTATCAGCAAACCAAGACATTTTGGACAATTTCATGCTCCCAACTTTGTGGGAACAGTTTGGGGATGGCCCCTTCCTGTTCCAACATGACTGCGCACCAGTGCACAAAGAAAGGTCCATAAAGACATTGATGAGCAAGTCTGGGTTGGAGGAACTTGACTGGCGTGCTCAGAGTCCTGACCTCAACCTCACAAATGCACTTCTGGAAGAATGGTCAAACATTCCCATAGACACACTCCTAAACCTGGTGGACAGCCTTCCCAGAAGAGTTGAAACTGTTATAGCTGCAGAGTGGGTGAAGTCAATATTGAACCTTACGGACTGGGATGCTGTTAAAGTTCATGTGTGTGTAAAGGCAGGCGTCCCAATACTTTGGGCAATATAGTGTATCTGTTTGTTTAATGAACAGCTGCAAGCTTCTCCAGCAAGAACAAACTCAATGTAGAAGCTGCTTGGTTACTATGAATATTTGACAAATACACCTATTAACTGATTGGTTAGTAGCCACAGCAGTGACAGATTTTCTGTGCTCCAGTTTTAGTAAATCCCCCACCATTGTAATACTCTGATGTTGTTGAAAGTTTCACTCTGGTATCCATCTGCCAAATCTCCAAACTGATCACACCCCTCTCCCAACAGCTCAACTTATACACCTTTGTGAGAATACATCTCTATCCCTAATCTGCTGCCATCTGTTCTTTATTTGATAGATGGTACGACATGTACCACATGTTTATATAGCATAAATAGCATTACAAACAATTGTATTGCTTTCATTTACACTGAAAAAAATGTGCACCTGTAGCATTGCTACTCATGGAGGATATGTATACCACTAACTTAATAGAGATAAGCATGTTTGATTTTAGAGCACTATCAACTTGCACTAGCTGTTGAAAATTAGTTGCTGACATGAAAGCTCCAACCTTAAACCAACTTTCTCATTGCGCCAAGCTGTTCTCCCAGTGCACTTCAGTCCTCACAGGGTCTCTCAGATTTCAAAGTTCCTCTTGGACCTCACAGCACCCCTCAGCATTCACATTTCCCTTTGTTACTCAGAGTGCCCTCATTATTCACAGTGTCCTTTGATACTAACAGTATTAGTATAAAATTAGTTGCAGAGTAGTTGCCTACATAATTGATACATGCTTATGCTACTAATTTTGGTCTGGGCACCGATGCCTCAATGACTTCTGGTCATAAAAGGGATAGCATGGCACAGAGATATGCAAATCTTCTACTTACCAGGACCCTTTTGTGCTGGATTAATTTCTTCATCTCTGCCCTGAGGGTAAAGTAACACAGTCAAGCAGCAACTATGGGAGCTGCCATTGTTGGCCATCAAAAATGCCAGATGCCTTGCTGTTATTCTGCACATTAGTGGAAAATGAGGGGTTGAATAAAGCAAAGGTTTACCAGAAAAAGCTAAAGTAACAGAACCTTAAGATCCAAAAAGATTGCTTTTTACACAGAAGAATTGTGCAGTGGTTCTTGCCCAACTACACATAAAACAGTGGTCCTGGATTCTGCAAAGCTGAGTTGGGGGCTAAAAGTTGTGAGCGGGTCAAGGTTTCTAAGTATGCAAGGTTTAACTCACTGATATTTTTACAAGTGAACTATGTAACTACATATAAAGGATATAACAGACTAATTTAAGCAGCTCTCCTGAATTCAAATTCCTGTGTTATCCTACAGTATCTATAAAATATCATAGGTAATACTTGGCAGCTCCTGTTTAAACATATCATGCATAAACACATAATTACACATAACAATATTGATATACCACTGATATACTTTAACACAAATATGATAAGTTTTGAATTAAGCTAAAACAAAGTATGCATCTATTATTTTGCATATAAACTGATGAAGTAGTACTGGTTAGCACACTTCTTTTGCAGTGCTGTAGTCAGGAGTTGAATTTCCATTAGGGACATTGGGGTTGATTTACTAAAACTGGAGAGTGCAAATTTGGTGCAGCTTTGCATAGAAACCAATGGAACAAGCTGAAGTTAGATGCTGATTGTCTACCGTGCACAGCTGCACCAGATTTTGCACTCTCCAGTTTTAGTAATCAACCCCATTGTCTTCATGTGGTATGTATGTTTTCTCAGGATTTTCATTTTCTTCTGGTTTCCTCCATGACCCAAAAGCATAATTCTAGATGACTTTACATCTGCTCTAGTGTTTACATCTGTATGGCAGAAGTAGAGACATTGTAGTAGACAAGTAGGTACAAATATTCAGTAAAATGTCAAGGAAATAGAACAAAATGCAATGAATTGATAAAATGTAAACTGTAGGTAATAGTTTGCTATTGAAGGTGTTTTAGATATTTGCCCACTAGAACTGTATCCACTATCTTAGGAAAGCGTATCTCACTAAGTTGTTGAAATCTGTGTTATAAGAAAATAGAGTAAAATGTGTAAGAAAATCAAAACCAATTGGCAAAAAACCTTTTCTACATGTAAAAATCTGCATTTTTTTTGCTAGAAACTACTTAGACTCCCACAAACATTATATCTTTTTTAAGCAGAGGCCCTAGAGAATAAAATGGTGGGTATAATGGGCATAATTTTATTTCACACAATATTTGCGCAGAGGCTTTTCAAACACACATTTTTGGGAAAAAGAAACACTTTAATGAATGTTATTGTGTAAAAACACAATCTAATACCAAATTGTTTGGTATCTATTTACTCAGTGTAACATAATCTTTTATATTTTACCAAACATGTCATGCTTGAAAAATTGTGTACACCCATGGAATGGCGAAAAACTATGATACCTAAAAATCTCCATAGGTGATGCTTTAAAAGTCTTTACAGATTACCAGTTTAAGGTTACACGAGATATCTGGCACTAGAATTATTGCTCTTGCTATAACATTCATGACAATACCTCATATGTGTGGTGTGATTTCCATTTACATATGTGTGCGGGACCAACGCATGCTTTTGTCTTTGCATGTGGACATAGGAGGATGCACAAAGATTTATAATTTTTTTTTATTCATATGATTTATTTTTTAATTTTTTTAAGCATTGTTATTGCTATGACAAGGGATGAACAACATCCCTTGCGATATCATGGGCCATGACAGGTCCTCTTGACAAAGAGATCTTGGGTCTATGAGACCCTATATCTCTCTTCTGCCCTCCAAAGAATCAGATCAAATTGAAATCAGTTTGATCTGATGCTTTCACAAGCCAGTAATGGCTTGTTTTCATGAGACTGAAGCCGAAAGCTATGACATTCTTAACACCAGTTCCTCTCACTGTGTCCCAGGAACTGGATGCAACCAGTCACACCCATACAAAGCTCCCTGGGAGCTCTGGAGAGCCCAGTAAATGCATTTCCGGCAGGAGGGAGGACCCCTTCCGCCTCCTGTAAAAGTAAAACAGCTGTTGCATAGCCACTAGGATTACATTTACGTTGAAGAGAATCTGCTGCTGAAAAAACTATACCTAGTGTAGCACCCTCCTAGTCGGGTGCTAGGATTTATATAGTTAGGTTAAGCATAGCTGTATAACCAGAGTTCCAGTCAGGTAAATTCAGTGTGGTATTCTGCTTAACAGAGTGTTGTGATTGATTAATCAGGTCTCCTCATGTTGCTTTGATGTTGTTTGGGTTTATCTGAATTCTGCCCACCTTCAGGAAGCTATGAGAGCCTTCCAGAACATGGGTAGGGAAATGAGCAGCATGAATATGGCTACGGCCCTGGCCAATTGCTGGGTAGGGTGACCCCATTGCATGCTGGGAGTGGCATTTATGTTCTGTGAGCGCATTGGTTTAGCTTCTTTCCTGGGAGTGGATTGCACCAAACCAGGCTGCCTTAACTGGCACTTGCTGCCATGTGGCCTCAGGTGGGTTGAAGCTAGAGAGAGAGTGACTCTGGTCCTATAGTACGCTGACTGAGGGGAACCATCTGCCAAGGATCTGTCTGGTATCACTGGAGAGAGAGTCACTTGGAAGATTAGAAGGAGGTTGCCATTCTGTCTTTGGGCTTGTGGGTACAGACACTAAGAGATCTTGGGGACCTGTGTGCTTTGCTACCCCTCTGATGCTTGATAGTCTGAGAAAAGGGAACACTAGCCTAATGTTCTGAAGAGCTTGTCCAACTGTTGCTACTTCAAAGGAAATTGCTCAGTTCCATCACTCCTGGACTGCCATAGTCTGCTGTAACAAGCCTGTACCTGAGGATCTCATCCTTGCTACTACTACTACAGCTAAAGGGACTTGGCTCACTTTTAAACTATCTGCTGTTACATTTTTAAGAGAAGTCTGCTGTCTGCTTTCAGCCCGGACTTCTATAATGCTCAACTAAGAGATACACTATATGTCCTCAATGTGAATATTTCATATTTGAGTATCCTACTAAAATTTTCTATCCCTATCCTCAGTTCTACAATAAAACTGCAAAATTCCAATGAGCCTAAGTGTGTTTGTGTGTCTGGCTGTGGGGCAAAGCAAGGGGAAACCAGGACAAACATATAAGTGGCCCTCTCGAGGGTAGTGCTACACTGGGTTCTTGACCGTAGCTGCCGTCATGATCCTGGTTTAACAACTTAAATGGATTAGGAGCCGGGAAGTGGTTAAGAACACAGACCTGGTATTATCTTGCATGTAAAAATCATTCAATGAAATTCTTCAGAGTTTTGATAAATCAAGAGTTTCACTTTTCCCAATGTCACTTTTTATGTAGAACTGATACTGGCCTGTTTTTGCTGTTATTCACTATCTCTCAATTTTCTCTTTCCATTTATGGCTCGCTGCCTTTGAGTTTTGTCAGACATTCTACACAATTAATAGATTTTTGATTTTTACATTGGTTTTGAAATCATCATTATTAGGTGGTTTAGCTTTAATTCAGTATGCTGATTACTATCAGAAATTGTAATACTTTTTATATCAATTCTTTCTTTAAATCCTGTTTTAACCCCTTGACGCTGAGGTCTCACGGAACTGGGCTTTTTTCCGTGGGGCCACATATTTGTGTACCTGTCTGCTCCCAGCACAGAGACCCTTGTGTCACTGTGAAACCCCCGGGTCCCGTTCTAATGATCGGGACCCGGGACTCCCGATTCTGGGTCACATGATCGCTGTGATAGCCGCTGATTGGCTATCACAGTGATCAGTCACTGTACAGCCCGGCCCCCTTGATTTTTTCTCTCTCTATGAATGGAGAAGAGAGATACATTGTATCTCTCTAACTCCTGGCATAAAGAGAAAAAAAAAGTTTGTAAAAAAAAAAAAAGAAGATATAGAAATAAATATTAAAAAAATAAAATACAAAAATAAAGAAAAATACCTAGATCAAGGTTTGATCTAGTTCAATGCCAGGGTTAGTGTTTGGGTCAAGGCCAGGGTCAAAGGTCACGATTAAAAAAAAATTGGTATCAGTGTCAGTTAGTGTTAATGTCAGTGTCAGTGTGTTTTAGGTAAAAAGAAAAAAGACAAAAACAAAATGCGCACTATTGTTTCTGGGCTGTACTACGGGTACAAACAACAAATAACATACACATATATAGTATCGCTGCGATCGTCAAGTGCTGGAAAATTTATTTTGGGTTGTTTTTGGTGGTAGGTTATGGTTGTAACAAGAAACACACAGCTAAATAAAAGAAAATGATTTTCTTTTACTATTTTTGGCCAGTTTTCCTTTGATAATAAAAAAAAATCAGGAGCTATCCATTACCATTTACCACCAAATGAAAGCCCAATTTATCCTGAAAAAATCAAGGTATGATCCACCTGGATGTATAAAGTAATTGTGGTGGTATGTATGGTTTTACTATCACATGTCAACGTTGCAGAATTGTGCTTAGGCATTTAGATGTGTTTTACCCTTAGGCATGAAGGAGTTAAGATGTACAGTACATAAGAGATCTTAGAGTGATATAACACTCATTATAAATACCATACTAAATATACAAATTGAGCAATAAACAAAAGACATTAAGAAAAAGGAACTGCAAAAAAACAGACATAGCTAGTAGTAGATATTCACATTCAACTGGACCTGTTCTGCAATGTAATTGACATTTTGTCACACATTCAAGTTGCCTCTTCAGTTCCACCATGACTTTGTCTAGATTGAAATCATGTCATCAGTTTGCTACAGGCAGGAGGAAGCATTTCCTCAGTATCCTCTTCCCCAGTGATCACTACGACATTGTAACTTTAAAGTAAGTCACCAAGTGAGAAGCTTCATGAACATTGTGATCGGTTACAGACATTTGTGATCATAGCTACCAGGATTTACATCATTGTGTCATCTCTAAGCTCACATCACAGCCCGGGAAGTACATGTTGATCCTGGATAAAGCCTGAATCAGGGCGATGCTCTCCTTCTGGACAGAAAAGCAGATACAAGTGTTGTCAAGAGGAGTACTGTGACCTCTGTGAGAGGAAATAATTGCTTGTAAATGTTACTTTTACATATCACTAAATATGTATGCACTTAATATGAAAAAATATATCTGATCTGATGCTAAGTTCCCTTCAGTTAGGCTGGAAATAACCTTTATGTTTGCATTAGACAAAAACAAATCAGAATAACAGTATACATTAAAATAATTTGTTTATGTTGCAGCACATTTTTGGGTCATTAACTATGCAGGTATATTTAAATAAATAAAACCGTAGAACCCCTTTTTGATCAGAAAACACTTAGTCATTTAATTTAATAATAAAGATTATGTAAACGAATAACAGAATGAGCTAGGATAACATTTATAGCTTGTTAGTAGTCATAGTTTTTCCTCTAGATTTTTTAAGGTCACTCAAATAAAAATGACAAGGATAAGGAGCTTTTTCTTATGCTAATTCACAGTGGCATAGATATTTAATTACCACCTAATTAACTACGGTATAGCTGAATGACAGCTACAGTGCGGTTACCCAGTTCTGGGAGGGCGTCTTATGATGTCCTCCCAGAACACGCCCTCCTGAGATCTCCATGATCGCTGTGTCCTACGGACACAGCTGATCATGTGATGTGGTAAAAGGCCAATCACAGCGGCCTTTTACCACGTTATCAGCTGTGTCCAATGAACACATCAGATCACGTAGTAAATAAAGTTGACGATTATCGGTAGCACTTTCCTCATGCTGTCACAGCATGCAGAAAGTACTTCTGATAACCGGCAGCTGTCACAGAGGAGATTGGCACTGATCATCGCTGATGATCAGTGCCCTGTAGTGCCGCCCAGCAGTGCCACCCAGCAGTGCCCAGCAGTGCCACCCAGCAGTGCCTCCCAGCAGTGCCACCCAGCAGTGCCCAGCAGTGCCCCCCACCAGTGCCTCCCATCAGTGCCCAGCAGTGCCACCCAACAGTGTCCCCAGCAGTGCCACCCATCGGTGCCCATAGGTGCCACTTATTAGTGCCCAGCAGTGCCTTCAGTCAGTGCCCTCAGTCAGTGCTGCCAGTCATGGCTGTCATTCAGTGCCGTCAATCAGCACTGCCCATCAGTGTCGCCCATCAGTGCCACCTCATTAATGCCCACCAGTGCCGCCTCATCAGTGCAGCCTATCAGTGCTTATCAGTGTTTCCTATCTGTGCCACCTCATCAGTGCCCAACAGATCTACCTATCAGTGCCCATCAGTGCTGCCTATCAGTATCCATTAGTGTTGTCTATCAGTGCAGCCTCATCAACGCACATCAGGGAAGGAGACAAATTACCTGTTTGCAAAATTTTATAATAGAAACGAAGAAAAACTTTTTTTTTCAAATTGTTTTGCTCTTTTTTTGTTTATAGCGCAAAAAATAAAACACCCAGTGGCCATTAAATACTACTAAAGCTCTATTTATGTGAAAAAATGCTAAACATTTCATATGGGTACAATGTTGCATGACCGCGCAATTGTTATTCAAAGTGAAGCAGCACTGAAAGCTGAAAATTGGCCTGGGCACGAAGAGGGTATCCGTGCCCGGTAGGCAAGTGGTTAATTGATGCTAGAGATATGGACAGACTATACAATAAATACCAAACACTTTAAAGTAAACTTAGATCCTCTTACAAAACATAGAGGTTTTTTTTAGGTCACCCTCAAATGACAATGAGTAGGCTTAATAATTAGTGATGAGCCAAACATATCTGGGTTCAGTTCAAGTAGGGTTCAGCTTCCATGATTAAAGTTCAGGTGCTGAATGCAAACCTCAATGAAGGCAATAGGACCCACATGTTAAAAACACAATCCTGCCCATTTTCCTATGCTAATAGGGAACAAATTGTCAAACAAATAGCATAGGGTGCTGGGTACTGCCATAGAAAATAAATAAAAACATTTTTTAAAATGTTTTTTGGCCAAGAGCAATTAGTTTAGTAATTCTTAAAGTGAAACATTAAAAGTGCAAATCTCCAATAAATAAGATGCCAGGGGATGTTTTGACCTAGCCTGTGACGTGGTTCATTTGTGTGACAGCCTTCAGACACTTCATTCTGTTTGTAAACAAATCAGTGGGGGATTCCCTTAACCACATTCCTGCCGCCCTATAGCAGATATACTGCTACAGGGCGGCAGGGGTGTGCAAAATCACGTGTATATATACGTGATTTTGCATATCTGGGTAAGGGACGCGTACGAGCCATGCGTGCACCCTACCCGCGCCGCCATTCATGGCCGCAGCTGTCAATCACCGGGTCCCGACTGGTGACTACCAGCTGGCACCCGGAGATTACTGAGGATCTCCGACGGGGAGTAGGGGTGCTTTGTTTACTAACAGTCCTCCTCCCTGTCAGCTCAGCTACATTGCTCTGGATGGCTGTGCACAGCACAACCATCCAGAGCAGTGTGCTTACAGTGAAGCACCAACACACTGCCCCCCAGTAAAACACTCCCAGCACACAGTTAACCTTTTGATCTCCATCATGTTAGCCCCTTCCTGCTCAGTGCCATTAGTACAGTCTCAGTGCTTTTTTTTTTTAGCACTGATCACTGTGTTGGTGTCACTGGGGATGTCAGTGGCACCAAGTCAGTCCCCCCCCCCCCAGTGTCAGAATGCCCACCACAGTCTCACAGTCCCACTATAAGTTGCTGATTGCTGACATTATTAGTGAAAAAAAAATTCCAGTATCTATACCGCCATTTGTAAACGCTATAACTTTCATGTAAACCAATTAATTTACACGTATTGGGATTTTTTTTTACAAAAGACATGTAGCAGAATACATTTTAACCTTGTTTTTTTCTCAAAATTGTCGGTCTTTTTTTTTAAGTGCAAAAAAATAAAAAATGCACAGGCGAATAAATACCACCAAAAGAAAGCTCATTTCTTGAAAAAAAGGATGTAAATTTTATTTGGGTGCAGCATTGCATGATCACTCAATTGTCAGTTAAAGTAATGTAGAAAATGGTCTGGTTAGGAAGGGAGGTAAATCCTCAGGAGGGCAAGTGGTTAATCTACAGCAGACCCTTATCCTATCCTCCAAAGACTTACCAGGCCCTTCAGGTCTGGTATAAATTTTAAGGGGGAATCCACACAAAAAAAAACATATAAGGTCATATATATAAAAACTAAGTATTGGATATTGGAGTTTATTATATGCCACCCACTGTTGACGAGTAGCTGGAGACCAAGTTCCTTGCACAGATAGAAAGGACTGCAAGGGCTGGGAGAGTGATAACAACGGGGGGAATTTAACAGATTTAACTAATTTTTTCAGTGTCATTTGTCCTAAAAAAAGATGCTACCTGCTACAATTACCAGCTTTTTCTACTTCTCCTGGCCTATGCCTGCACTCCATTACTGTTAATGGACCACACATAGTTTTTCCACAGCTGGGCCTCAGCTGCCAATTTTCAAATGTTTGCTGCAGGGTAAATCTTGTATTGCATCTCAAGGCTTGTGGCCTATTTTGTGCTTCTGCACTGTAAAGGTGCCACATACAATGTTTCCTCAAATTGACTTCAGCTACAAAATGTGTAATGTTTACTGCAGGGTAAATCATTTATTGTGCTTCAAAATTGATAGCCTATTCCAGTGTTCTGACACTGTAACCACACCACACATAATGTTTCTGCAGCTGGACCTCAGCTGTCAAAATTGTAATGTTTGCTGCAGGGTAAACCCTGCTTTGCACCTCAAAGTTTGCAGCCTATTTCAGTGCTCTGTCACTGTAAAGGTGCCACACATAATGTTTCGCCACCTGGAACATAGCTTCCATTTTCCTAATGTTTGCTGAAGGATTAAGGCTCCTTTGTGTTTTTAAGTTTGTTACTATAGGTTTGTTATGTGTTCCCATTCACACAGCATGCCTTAAAAAATTACAAACAAATTAGCTTTTAGATGCTTCTAAGGAGAAGGTGTTATGCCTGATTGCAAGCTTTTTTAATTATGTCAGTGTGAGGCTATCCTAACTCTGTCCTCATTAACATACAATGCAAGAAGACTAGTGTCTTCACCTTTAATCCATTGTTATTATTATTATTATTATTATTAAAGACAGTATTCAAATCCAGTTACATTGACGATGAAGATCTGCCTGCACAGTACAGACAGGGTTAATTACACAGCTGCCCAGCCCCCTTATAAACAAAGAGAACTAGTAGTATTTTTCCTTGCGCAGGGTGGGGGGGTGTCCAGAATAGAGCATCTAACAAAAGATAAGTTGCAATTTTTTTATTTTTTTTAAGCTGTATGAATGGATAACAAATATACATTAGGTGTTATCCCAATTTGACAGCAAAGTGGAAATACACAATGGGGTTAGTTACCTAAAAAGCTAGGACACTATCCCTTAGTTTAACCTATTCACGCTGACGGTGGTGGCTGGGCCTTGATGCCGAGTGGCCACATATTTGCGTACCATTGTAAACAAATGTTCTGAGAGAGCACTCTGCACGCTCCCAGCACATGTGTCGGTGTCCAATGGAAAGGTCCCAATCTCTCCCTGCAATCGGGACCTTTCCGATCATGTGGCTGCTGTGACAGCCAATCACAGTGGTCACATGACCCTAAACCACGCCCCGCCTCCTGGCGTCAGAAACCCCTTAAACGGCCGGCATGAAGGGGTTAATGAATAAGGTGAAATTCTGCTGACTTCCATCATCAAATCATGTGCAATCAAAA
Organism: Staurois parvus; assembly: GCF_062004578.1. Taxonomy (NCBI): domain Eukaryota; kingdom Metazoa; phylum Chordata; class Amphibia; order Anura; family Ranidae; genus Staurois; species Staurois parvus. The sequence continues at coordinate 8,309,438 of NW_028317855.1, read as the reverse complement.
ATACTGATTTCATTTGTTTTCCTTGCATGTCTGGATATTCTTTACAAAGTGAATTTGCACCGCATTCACTAAGCTAAGGGAACATTCCCTTGCAAAGTAAATAGCCTATTTGCCCTTAGTAAATAATCCAATGTAAAATGATTTTCAGTGTCTTCATTTTGCATTTAGAAATATATAAGAGAAAAAAACAGAAACAAAAAAAAAATGAAGGAATCCTGTTCTAAACCTACAATTTACCTCAACAATTATTACTACACACTTAGGAGCCACAAAAGAAATTTTATGCAGACCAGTCATAACTCTGATTGGCCTACAGTCAAAGACAAACAAGTTTATTATGCTGTAATCAACATAGTATGTTGATGTTTGCTACTGTTTGTTTTTGGTTCCTATCTGTCTGTTTGTTCTTCCTTACTGTGGCCTGCAGAAAAAGCTGGTCACCCCACATTTTAATAAGGATCTGCAATTTGGCTAAATAGTCTTAGAACCTGTTCAGTAGTGCAATGCACTAGTCTATAACCACAACACCTACCTTATCCAGGTGAAAACTTGATTCCTACATGAGGAAATCATTTCAGAGTACAAATCAAATCAATATAGGTCTTTCGTATATGTGATAAGAAGGGATGGCAAGGTGATAACTTTTATAAAATATTGCATATTCAATGTTTCTTATCAACAAATATCACCCACTTTGTGATATTTTAAGTACAAAACAGCTAATGTACAATTGAAAACTGGCCATCGACAGCTCTATAATAGGCAGTGATGATTTTACTTTTGGGCTATTTTGGCCATTTCTATACTATAAGTGGAAAATAATGAGTGCCCTGGCCTGTCAGTGGCACTCATAATCACACATCAGATTTTCTAACCTAGACAAATCTGCAAGGAGTCCCTGTCTTTCACTCTTCTATTGTTCAGTATGTATTGTTGAAGGTCCTCTCCTTTCAGGACAGGTAGTCATCTTCATTGTTCTCAGAAAGGCATCTGTCTGTTTGCGGCTAGTCTTAGACAGACAAATAACAGGTGAGCAAACCATATACTTAGCCAGTCATTTAAGCAACATAGACATACAGATAGAGAGAGAGAGATAAACAGACACATCATCCTAACACTGGTTGTTTAAAACAGACACATACAGCCTGAAATAAAGAGCAATATTAGTGATTTCAAATGCCTTACTGTTTGCAAAAAGTAAGTATACTATATTTTGGTAATCATATCACAGTCTTGCGCATATTCTTAGACAAAATATGATGTTTAGAAGGAAGGAAACTATGCATAAATTAGAGATAAGAGACCATTTTATTTTCCACTCCACCAACAGTGCACCAAGTTTATGACGCAATCCTGTTTAAGGATAAAAATATCTAGCATACAGTTTTCCTCCAAGGGGTGTTAGGGTTTGTCCTTATAACTTTTAATTTGACTCACTACTCCTCTTGTCCCTTGATAACTAATAGACCCCAAGTGGCAAGCATGTAGGAAATACTACAATGCACAAGAGGAATACGATGAGTGTAAGCAAGCAGCCTCCAAAATACAGTGAGAAATATTATTAAAAGGTCTGAGCAGCAGTGAAATGAAGCATCTCTTTCTATAAAATAACTAACATGCTCCTGCAATGCATTTATGTTGGGGCATTGCCTAATAAAACTAGCACTGCTGAATGGTTATAGCAAAAGTTGGATGATAGGAGTTCTATTTTCTTGTAGCTGTCACTGAATCAAATATCAATTTCTAAGTAGCATCTGCATGAGAAATGCAATGCATTTTTCTTTAAATTCGTCATCCTGCTATACAGAAAATTGTCCAAGGGCAGCCACGTGTGACCATTATACATAAGGTGGTAGTCTTTTTAATATGATTGCCAAAAGTGAGATGTATTAAATTACATCAAAACATGACATTAATGAGGGTGCAGTGTGTCAGGGTGAAATAGCCCTTTTGGCAGGTAATATGCTTTTATATACACAACACTCATCTTGTACAGTCTTTCATTGGTTTCTTAATCATGCGTAACCTGCCTAAAGCATGAAAATACTAAGAGAGTGTGTGAACAACACATCAAATGTGCACATCTATTTGCTTGCTTTACAAGAGATTGCAAATTATGTAGTGAAAGAATGCCTTGCAGATAAATATCATTCACAGTATTTGAAATTATATTTGTTTTTTTACTGTAATTTACCCTTGTGTATGTCATATATACAGTATATGTTATATTAAGTTAATGAAAACAATTGGATTTTGTATTTTTATTGTTTAATCATTCCCCATTTATTTTCTTTAAAAGTGAGATCTCTGTCAAGAGAACATTATTCTTATACAGAGAACTACTTTTGTTTAGAAATATGTTTGCTGTATGTATCCTTTCTAAAACTAACTGCTTTTCATTCAATGCCCCCTCCTTTAATAAAGGAAAACACCTGAGTGTGAAATAATTGAGCTAACATCTTGTAAAATATAGAATACAGAAACCTAAAACAACTCCTAAAATTCAGCAATTGTGTGTAATCAGACAGATGCTATCTATACATAAGTAGATCTGTCAGTAATAAATACTGACAATCTAACATCTGCCCATTCTCAATATGAACAACATGTACCTTTAGTTCCTGGAATTTTTCCTTGTGATGTGATCATATGCATTTGAACATTCCAATATACTAGCAGCCACTCTAGAAATATTCTTGTTGTGTGCTTGCTGCAATATATTTTCAAACTGACCAGTTGTGATACTCTCTTTAGTCAGTTCCTACACTAGCTGTAAAATATTACATATGTACATGTGCATATACCAGGGGCGGACTGACCATTTGGAAACGCGGGCACTTCCCGAGGGCTAGGGTCAGTAGGGGGCCCCATGAGATGCCCCTGGTACCTTTCTCATAGGCTTTTTTGAGTTTGGGCAAGGGCACAGGGGCTCCATGATCCCCTATTGCACTGGAGCCCCATGAGTTGTCAGTACGCTCCTGGCATATACTAAGCTTTACCCACATTTATGATTTTTAGCGATTTGTTGGTTTTACCATGTAGTTCTGTAAAATGGTTCTTCAAATCAGATTGTAAAATTGTTTGTTGAAGGAAAACAGGTTTTTTTATTAGCAGTAAAATTATATAAATAAAATAATCACCTTTATGTGTTTAGAGACATATATCATGAAAAAAATTAAAAAGCATTATTATAAAAAGCAATTTCATGCAAAATTGTTTTGTTAAACTTCTTGTTTTCATTTAAACATTAACCAGTAATTCCACCAGCAACAAGTATCCCTTGACAAGTACTTGCTAGGGAACCACACTTATTCAGTTCAGCTTCAGCACATTTTCCTGGCTGTCTCTTGAATTGCTGCTATGAAATGAAGAACAGGAGGCCATCCCCGGGACACAGTGACTCCTGATCCTGACTCCTACTGGCTTGCCTTCAGTTATAAAAAGGGAGACAGAACATTCCCTCAGAAATATATCCACTGCAGTCCACACCTGCAGCTGCTCTGACCTTGCAACTGAACTAAAGGGTATTAAGTAAAAGAGTTCCCTGGTCAGAAGTAACATGCACAAACTGAAAGTGTGCACCTCTGCACTGGAGGGTTACATTAATCTGATAGGGGATGACATTGTACCTCTCTGAAGGGATGTTCACTATACCCAGTCTATTAAATTTGGTCATGATGCACGGCTAGACGACAAGGAAAACGTGAGCGGCATCAATGTATATGTCATTGGGATGACATTTAATGGAGAGACCATTATAAAGAACTGGCTGATTGCCACCTTTGGCAAGGATAGATTTACACTTCTGTTTACTCTGGAATGGGCACATCCACTACCTCTAGGTCACCATTCCAGATATTTCCTATTAAAACTACTACGTTATGAGGATAGAGATAGTGTTCAACAAGGACACAGGGAATATTAAGATTAATGGCTCCAAATATCTTTGTTTTCTAACATATCAGGAGAACTAAAACATCAAAGAGCCAAATATCTTGATTTAAAAAAAAATGCCTCAAACTTCCCAATTTGCCCTAAATAATACCCTATCTAGCCAAACTGAGGGTTGTGGCCCGGGAGTGGCTCACTCTCTAGTTTAGATAAAGCAGATGATGACTACTTTAATTATTATTATTATACAAGATTTATTTAGCGCCAACAGTTTGCTCAGCGCTTTACAAGATAACAAGAGACAATACAGCAACAATACAGTTCAATAAAAGAGGGTTAGGAGGGCCCTGCTCCTTGGAGCTTATAATCTAAGAGTGAGGGTTAGTGGTACAAAAGGTAATAACTGTGGGGGATGGACTGGTAGGAGGAATAAAAGATTCCATTATTAGCTGAGGGCAGAATAGGCTTCCCTGAAGAGACAGGTTTTCAGAGATCACCTAAAAGTAAGCAGAGTAGGCGATAGTCTGATAAATTGGGGTAGAAAGTTCCAGAGGTTGTGGGAAGCTCTGGAGAAGTCCTAGAGATGAGCATGGGAGGAGGAGACAAGGGAGCTAGAAAGCAGGAGGTTGTGCGAGGAACCGAGAGTACAGTTTGGGTGATATTTGGAGACAAGATTTGTGATGTAATTTGGGGCAGAGTTATAAATGGCTTTATATGTTATTGTTAATGTTTTGAATTTTATCCATTGGGCAATGGGAAGCCAGTGGAGGGCTTGGCAGAGAGGGGTGGCAGATACAGAACGGTTAGTAAAGTGGATGAGTCTGGCAGCAGCATTCATGATAACCAGAGATAACCTGGGAGTGAATAAGTTGCTTAGTAGTTTCAGAGATTAAGAACGGGTGTATCTTGGAGATGTTGAGGAGGTGAAGTCTACAAGATTTGGACAGCAATTGGATTTGGGGCTGAAAGGACAGATGGGAGTCTAGGATTACACCTAGTAGCCTGGCATGAGGGGAGGGACTGAAGATTGTATTATTGATCTTGATGGAGAAGTCAGGAGAGGGGGCACGGGCTGAAGGGAGTAGTATGAGCTCAGTTTTGGAAAGATTGAGTTTGAGAAAGTGGAGTGACATCCATACCGATATGTCACTCAGTAGTTTAGTGATGTGAGAGGAGACTGAAGGGGTGAGGTGAGGAGTAGAAAGATAGATTAATGCATCTAAAACATTAGAGGAACTAACAACCACAACCACAGAGGCACACAGCAACAAGACCCAGATATGAATGGGGTACCATCTGAAATCAGTATAAAGTTTGGTGCTATTTATCCTGTTGAGTTTGATGTACTTAATGAGGCAGCTGCCTCTGGGGGTGCAGGGTATGCCTTGTGCCCAAGATCATCTATACTGCAATCTACCACAATGACTTCACAAATTTATTGAGAAATGTAGATGCTAGTGCAAATAACCCCTTTATGTTACTGGCAGAGTTAACCTGCTCAAGATGGTATAGGCCCTTCAACTCCTCTGTTTTGCACAGTTCTCCTATCAGGTGTTCCCAAAATAGGAGCAAATTCATGAAGGTAATATGGAAGAGTAACTTCCGTAAGTAAAGCCAAAATTATGCAACTTTCAGCTGCCAAAGAATGCTTGGGGCCCAGAGCTAAAAAAATACTTTTAGTAGACCATTTACAGCATTTGGCTGTCTGAGGTGTGGATAATCATAATGATCATATCCATAATATATTGGCTTTTGAGACAACAACCTCACCCACTATGGCAAACTTGGAGGCAGAAACATTTGTCAGTGAGCTCCACTACCCCATCCTTCTCCTCTTAAATAAAGTATGGACCAGTATAAAGGGATACCTGTAACATATAGCGTTTAACACTCCTACACTCCTATCTGGAGCAAACAAAGTAGAGGAATTTGATTTGTGGCATTCCCAGGGTATTATTTACCTACAACAATTATATAACTCTGGTGCATTGAAATACTTTAGTTACCTACAAGAAGACTGTACAGTATGCTGTCCATACATAAATTGTATTAGTATCTCCAACTACATCATGCATTAGAATCTCAGGCCCAGTTTCACAATTACCATCATGCATGATACTGTAAACAATACACAGAAAGAAAGCCTGACTTCACACATGTTAACATGTAGATTTGTCTAGGAGAGGGATGTGGGTGCTACATCAGATGAACAGCGGTACACAGCCCCGTCTTTACTTCCTTAAGTGTTGATCTCCCCATCTCAAAAACTCAAGCCAGCCATACATGATTTTAAAATTAACTGATTCAGCAGTCCACACAGTGGATGTGGATGGGGGAATCCTTTCCGCTAAGCTATTGTATTCTGACAGTTGGTGAACTTCCCCACCATCGGAATGCAATGATCCAGTGTTGCCCGCTGTAGCTGGCAGCACTGATTGATTGGCAAAAACCTGACAAGCTGGTTGTAGAAAAATCAACTGGCAGATCGATTTATGTACAAACCAGCCTGCCCATACAGGATTGAAATCCTGTATGAACCAGCCAAATTTTGATCCATGTACTTTCTCAAATTTTCATCTTGCATATCTACTGCACACCTGAAAAACTATACCAGGAGTGTAGAAGGAATACACCCAACTGTCCTAAATGCGGGCATGGTCCAGGAACTTTTATCAATATTGTATGTTGTAGGAATGCCTCAAGCTGGTGCAATATTAGAGAAAGATAGTACACACTATTTCCTTTGTGAATATAGTATTCCAAGTATATATTGACTTTGATCCTAAAGTGTTTCTTTTGTGAATACTAGATAAAGACCAATATCAGCATAATATTTTAATACCAGACATTACAGTACTTTTCCAAGCATGAATGCTAATTGCGCTAGCTTTTCCTAAACCCACCAACATTTGCCTCATAAAAAAACAGGTCAATATTACTTTGATTAGGGTGAAGCTAGTATACCAATGCAGGGTTTTTGTCTCAAAAATTCCTGATATTGCATATGGATAGATATGGCATGGATGTATGCAGGAGGCTACCCTGGCACCAACATTACTACTACTACAATTATTATTACAGTAGTACTTTCTTAGAGCACTATAGGAGTCTCTAAATGTGTTAAAAATAAGTGGAGCCACACACAATGATGATAGTTAAATGTCTATTTTCATGTCAGACATACAGCTCTTTGGTAAACCTTCATGTATCCTTACAATAACATTTACGGATCGTTGTTTTATTTGCTCTATAATATTATTACTACATTGTGATAATTATAGAAAAATTGCAGTTTACATTGCCACATTTCTGGGAGGACTGGTGCCACATCTCTGAATTTAGGCGACTGCTTCACTTCTATTGTATTATAGGGAACAGCATCTCTGCAGTATTTGTATAATCTAGATGTGAGATTCAGTTTGGAGCAAACAGGTAAACTAAATGGCATGTTTATCTGCTGCAGCAAGCCTCCAAATGTGCAGGAAGCAAATTATATGAATGACAGCTTATCATTCAGGGCTGCAATTGCTGGCATCTTAATGACCAATGTCACATTTCAGGCCCCAGTCAAGTGATTGATGTCAGGTAGCAACCCAGATCCTACAATGACCAAACATGGCCATGTGAGTATATTTGGTCAATGAGCTCAGTCAGTATCCTTGGTCCCTTTTTTATATTCACCTACCCTGGCTGATGGTAAAGGGGTCTTGGGATGCATTATTGAGTGCTGGGATGCCAGTGGCCACCAACAACCTACCACCCACTATCCAGCTGTGACTGACAGCTTTGCTGTTATTTGCAGAGAGAGATATGGTGGGAGAGAATCTTTGTGGAGCATTCACTTGTAGGGCATTGTTTTTGGATATTGTGGGACATTATTTTTTGGACATCATGGGGATATTATGGTTCAGGAGGGGAGTCACATGCTCTCTGCCCTCCTTTTCCTGTCAAGCAAGCTTGCATGCTCTAATGAGGGTCTGATATGGGTATTTGGGGGGATGCCATACTTTATTTGCATTGGGGTTCCTGCTTTAAAATCCATACCAGAAATTCTTGACAATTTCATAATATGTACATTCGTGGAAAATCAGACAATCGTTCATCCGATTTTCTAATAGTGTGTACTCGACTTTAGCTTTTTCCACAATTGCAAGACCTAAGGCCTCTGGTGGGCTAGGGCACAAGCCAATTAGAACTTACATTTTGTATGTGGGTCAAAAAGACAAGGTGAGAGAACAACATCACATGAAAGACTGTGGTTGGACATTTAATTTGTTTTATTTGTATGTTTTACATTCATGAGAATGTGATGAAAGTGCTGTACTTTATTTTTAAATTTCAGTAGATTTTTATTAAATGTTGTAAAATTTTGCAAGAATAATGTCAGTATATCCAACAAGCTTACAAGCAAATCTCACATAATGCTTCCAGGGTGACATGATACAATCCAGGTGCAGAAAAGTGAACAATATACATAAAAGGTTATTTGCAAAATTATGCATATCTACACTTAATTTTCTAATTTAATGATTTACACATATATAGGATATGGTATAAGTGTTGGCAGCTAATTTTGAGTATTACATTATTTTGGATCATAGCAACATTGTTTGAGTAGCAGTGCTAATGGTTTCTCTGATTATTTAAGCCAGCAATAGTGTCCCTGATTGTCACCACATCAGTACCAGTGTCACCAGACCAGTGTAAGTCAGAAACAGTGTTTCTAATTGCTGCCACATTAATCCTTAGTGTCACCAGATCAGAGTAGCTAGTAACAGTGTTCCTGATCACCACCACACCAGTACAGTATTGTCAATGTATGCCACCTGTACTGACCCTTGCCTGTTTATTGACCATGTTTCTGCCTGCTGCCTGGACTGATCCTTTGCCTGTTTGCTGACAATGTCTCTGTCTGCCACCTGAACTGACTCACCTGCACATCCAACTGACTATGTTCCTGCAAGACCCTAATCCTAGCCATCCCCTGTGGACAGCTGCACTCCTGTAACCACAGGAACTATTTTTTTTTTCTTCCTTTCTTCAGCCTTCTGTACTCCTTGGCCAGCGAACAAGACATTTTTAGGGACAGATCCACACCAGTAGGCAAGGCTTGCTTGGCCTATAGGAATGGGGACTGCTATAGGTGACTCTACACTAAGCTATATTTCCCGACCACATGTATAGAGGCAACCATTACAGAATATTGGTTTTGATAGAACTAATTGAGTTGTATAATATACAGGATCAAATTTCAGATACATATTCAGTTCACACAGTGAAAACGTCTCACACATGTATTGCCATATTTAGAAAGCGTAGTAGAATGTGTTTTGGGTTGTAATTCTAAGTATACCGATGATGTGTGTTAGATATATCTAATTATTTAAAAACTTTGTGTAAAAAAATACATTTTCATTTTCATTCTGCATTTTCCAAAAACTGAAGTCTTCGAAAGACTCATCACGACTCTTAGAAAATACCTTGGGGTGTATTCTTTCCAAAGTGTGGTCACTTTGTGGGTGTTTCCACTTTCCTGGTGCTCCAGGGTCTCCAAAAATGTAATAGGTAGTCAGAAAATTAGATGTGTAAGTTATGCTCAGGAACTCCTGAAGGTGTGTCTTGGAGTTTGGGCCGCTCTATGTGATTAGACTGTGAAAAGGTCTCACATATATGGTATCCCCATACTCAGGAGGCATAGCAGAATGTGTTTTGGGGTGTAATTGTCTATGTCGATGCTGTGTGTGAGAAATACAAAATAATAATTTTTCATTAAAATTTTTCATTTTCCAAAAACTGCGACAAAAAGTTATAACTGCAAAAAAATCACCATGCCTCTTACTAAATACCTTGGACTGTCTACTTTCCAAAAAGAGGGTTGTACTGTCCTGGAATTTTAGCGCCCCAAGAAATGTGAGAGATACACAGGCATTTCTGCCTAAATTTAAGAAAAAAGATTATTAAATGCAAACATTTATGGCAAAAACTAAATAAAACTTTTTTTTTAATCTCTGGTCTTTTTACCTTTATATAGCAAAAAAAAACAAACAAACTCAGTGGTGATTAAATACCACCTAAAGAAAGCTCTATCTATAAAAGAAAACAATATAATTTTTTTTCGGGTTGCATGACTGCGTAATTGTCATTCAAATTGTAACAGTGCTGAAAATCTGAAAAATGACCTGCACAAGAAGGGAGTGAAACAATCTGGTATTGAAGTGGTTAAAACTGCTGCACAGTTTATTATTAAAAAGCAGTTGTTGAGCTTTAGGCAAGTGACTGCGCCTAACATGACAGGTGTCATCCAGAAGAATGATGTCATCAGTCTGCTGCAGGCAGTAGGGTTGCTTTATAGAGCCTTCTTTCACCTCATGACCACCCAGAGTGTAATAACACAACTTTGTACAAAGTTAAAATGTGAGAGACACCTGTAGGTTTATTGGTGTGTGCATACACAGTCTAGAACATGAAGTCATCAATTAGCAAAGCACAGGTGTGCTTTAAAGTAGTAGTAAACACAAAAACAAAAATGTAATATGTTTCCTCTAATTTCAACTATTAATCTGACCATTAACACACTTCCTGCCTTATGGCGTCTCCTCTGTTTATAATGTAGAAATTAAGCCACCCTTGGACAACAGCACTGTCAGGAGAGAATACTGTTAGATGGACTACTAGATTTAGACAGACTTTACATATGTGACTAACAAATTCAAGTTTAACTCCAGCTAACAATTTTAAAGCAGTTACAGAAACTGTTGTTTTTATTTCCTTTTGGAATAAAAGTTTTAATTAAATTAATAAAAAACTGGCCATTGCAAGACACCTGTCAGTGTTAAATGGCTTGTCTTAACCTTCTAACTTCCACCTTTGTTGCAAAGTTTTACAAAAAAGTAACCCCCAATTTGTGTGGGATTTTACTGGCAAAAATTACATAATTTGCTAAAATGTCACATACATCTTTATTTATTCTCAACATATAAAAATTCAGTTCCTTAAAAAATTACAAGCTTAAATGGACCATCACAACATGACAGTATTACATCACCAACATGAATACTTGGAATGCAGAGTTTCTAGCACAGAAGCCAATGCGTTTTGGTGTCGGTTAACTTCTTCCTCAGGCATGACTTTGTAGTGTAGGTAATATGATCTACAGACTGAAAAATACATTTATTTAAAATATGCACATTATTGTCAAAACATATATATATATATATACTATTATTATTATACAGTTTTTATATAGCGCCATTAGTTCGCTCAGCGCTGTACATTACAATGGGAGACAATAAATTAGACAGTACAATGACAATGTGATACACGAGGGGTTCGAGGGCCCTGCTCCTTGGAGCTTACAATCTAGGAGGGAGGGGATAATGGTACGGGAGGAAAAGCTGTGGGGGATGGAGTGGTGGGAAGAGAGGAAGAGATCGGCAGTTAGCAGGGGGCGGGGTAGGCTTCCCTGAAGAGGTGGGTTTTCAGGGTGCGCCTAAAGGAGAGGAGAGTAGGTGATAGTCTGATGGATTGGGGTAGGGAGTTCCAGAGAATGGGTGATGCCCTGGAGAAGTCCTGGAGGTGGACATGGGAGGAGGAGACCAGGGAGCTAGAGAGAAGGAGGTCTTGTGAGGAGCGGAGAGTGCGTTTTAGGTGGTATGTGGATATTAGGTTGGAGATGTAGTTTAGGGCAATATTATGGACAGCTTTGTACGTCATTGTTAGCATTTTGAATTTAATCCGTTGGGCAATCGGGAGCCAGTGGAGGGATTGGCAGAGGGGGGGTGGCGGAAACGGAGCGGATGGTAAGGTGGATGAGTCTGGCTGCCGTATTCAGGATTGACTGAAGCGGGGACAGCTTGAGGTGAGGGAGGCCAGTGAGGAGGGAGTTGCAGTAATCGAGTCGTGATATGATGAGGGAGTGGATGAGTTGTTTAGTGGTTTCCGGGGTTAGGAATGGGCGTATTTTGGCATTGTTACGGAGGTGGAGTCGGCATGAGTTTGTTAGCAATTGGACTTGGGGCTGGAAGGATAGATTGGAGTCAAGAATGACACCAAGTACTTTGGCTTGCGGGGTGGGCCTGATGGTGGCATTGCTGGACGTGATGGAGAAGTCAGTGGGGGGGGTGATGGGCTAGGGGGAAGACTAGGAGCTCAGTTTTGGAGAGGTTCAGTTTAAGGAAGTGGAGGGACATCCAATCTGATATGTCGTTCAGTAGGCTAGTGATTCGGGCGGAGACTGAGGGGGTGAGGTGAGGGGTCGAGAGATAGATTTGCGTGTCATCGCATAGAGGTGGTAGTTGAAGCCATGGGAGTGTATCAGTTGGCCAAGGGAGGAGGTGTAGATGGAGAAGAGAAGGGGCCTGAGGACCGAGCCTTGAGGCACCCCAACAGAGAGGGGGAGTGAGGGGGAGGGGGTAACGCTGAAGGAGCGTTGTGATAGGTAGGACGAGAGCCAGGAGAGAGCGGAGTCTTTGAGGCCAAGAGAGTGTAGTTTTTTGAGGACGAGGGGGTGGTCGACTGTGTTGAAAACCACGGAGAGGTCGATGAGTATGAGCACTGAATAGTGGCCGTTAGCTTTGGCGGTTAGCAGGTCATTGGTTAGTTTAAGTAAGGCAGTTTTGTTGGAGTGTAGGGGACAGAAGCCGGACTGTAGAGGGTCGAGGAGGTTGTTGTCGTTGAGGTGGGAGCTTAGGCAATTGTAGACTAAGCGCTAGAGGAGTTTGGATGTAAATGGCAGCAGGGAGATGGGTCTAAGATTGTTCGGGTCAGTGGGGTCCAGAGAGGGCTTTTTGAGTATGGGAGTGATGTGTGCATATTTCATAGGGGAGGGGAATGCGCCAGAAGAGAGGGAGAGATTAAAGATGTGGGTGAGGGAGCGTAAGATGGAGCAGGAGGGAAGTCGTAGGAGCTGAGAGGGGACAGGGTCGAGGGGGCAGGTGGTGAGGCGGGCTTCGGAGAAGACCTTGGTGATCTCCTCGGTGGTAGAAAGGTCGAAGGAGTGGAGTGTTGAGGGGGCTTCAGTATGAGGGATGTTAGGTGGGGTGGAGGTCTGGACAGTGGTGAGGCCGAGGGAGAGGGGTGTTGAGGGGGTTGCTGTGTGAGAGGAGATAGGTGGGGAGGAGGTCTGGGCAGCGACAATGTCCCTGCAAATTGTGTCAATCTTGTTTTTGAAGTGATTGGCAATCTCAAGGGCGGTGAGTGAGGTGCTGGGTGGAGGTGGGGGCAGAGAGAGTAGAGAGTTGAAGGTAGAGAAGAGCCGGCGAGGATTGGAGCAGAGGGTATTGATGAGGGTCAGGAAGTAGGCTTGTTTTGCAGCGTGGTGAGAGTAGGTGTAGGCGTGGAAGGCGGATTTATAGCGGGTGAACGCTAGTTGGGATATGGTTTTGCTCCATAATCGCTCCAGTGCACGACTGCGTCGTTTGAGAATTTTGGTGTGATCAGTCTGCCAGGGCTGGAGCGGTCGGGGTCTGATGTTTCGTGTGGTTAAAGGAGCTAGCAAGTCAAGAGCGGATGACAGCGAGTTGTTAAAAGTAGTTGTGGCCAGGTTGGGGCAGGACAGGGGAAGGATGCTGTCATAAAGTTGATCGGCTGCAGAGTGGAGGGGGATGGAATTCAGGTTGCGTAGGTTTCGGTTGGTAATAGTTTGGGATTTGGAGGGGTAGGCATTAGAGGATGAGGAGACAGAGAAGGTAATAAGATTGTGGTCTGAGAGAGGGAAGGGGGTGTTTGTGAGGTTGTGGGGAGCACAGCGATGGGAGAAGACAAGGTCTAGGGTGTTCCCATCGGAGTGGGTGGTGGATTGTATGCACTGTGCGAGTGCAAAAGAGGAGGTTAAGTGGAGGAGTTGGGATGTGGCCGGGTTGTTGATGTTGACCGGGATGTTGAAGTCTCCAAGGATGATGGTGGGTAGCTCGGAAGAGAGGAAGAAGGGTAGCTAGGCAGAAAAGTCATCAAGGAAGCGGGATACAGGTCCAGGAGGCTGGTAGATTACAGCAATCCTCAGGGGGGTTGGGGAGAATAGTCGGATGCAGTGGGCCTTGAAGGAAGAGACGGATAGAGGGGGGGTTTGGGAGGACTGGGAAGGTGCTCAGTGGTGACAGGAGCAGACCAAACCCACCACCTTTACGACCGTTGGGTCTGGGTGAGTGGGTCCAGATGAGACCTCCGTAGGAGAGTGCTGCAGGGGAGGTAGAGTCAGTGGCTTTGATCCAAGTTTCCATGAACGCTAGGAGGTTGAGGGAGCGGGAAACAAAGAGGTCCTGGATGGCGGTGAGCTTGTTGCACACTGATCGGGCATTCAGGAGTGCACACGAAAATGGGGGGGTGGTTTTGGGGAGCAGAGAGACAGGTACTAGGTTGAGGGGGTTGCGGCAGGAGGTGGAGGTGGGAGCATGCCTAGTGAGTGGGCGAGGTGGTGGAGGGCCAGGGTTCAGGGAGATGTCCCCCACGGTTAGGAGGAGAAGAAGGGTGAGAAAGGTGGCATGGGAGCGGGATGAGCAGGGGCGTGTACATCTACCAGTGGAGGTGTTTGGGTCAGTGGGAGAGTGGAGTATTAGGAGGAGGTGGTGGGTGTCGTACAGGGGAGAAGGAAGCAGTGAGGGCGCAATGTACAGTTGTTTGGGAGGAGCAGAGGGGTATAGGGAAGAGATTTTGTGAACGGAGGAGAGGAATAGGAGGAGGAGGAGGAGTGGAGGAGGCATTGTAGGGAGGTTCACGGAGTGGCAGACAGGTGTGGTGGGAGGCTTGGTTGCAGATAGTCTAGCGTGCAGTGGCGTATCTTGTCACTGTGTCTTCCGGTAGCTAGATTTCTCGTGCCTAGGAACAGGATGGGTAGAGTTCAGGTTGATAGGTTGTAGCCAGGGGTAATCAGGCTGTGAGTATCAGCTTATGAACATCTCGGTTTGAGGGGTGAGGTTTGGTTTTGGGAGATGAAGGGTGGTGATCAGCAGCCGAGGTGTTTTCCAGGTAGTAGAGATGGGGTGAAGAGAGGGTTGTGAGAGGTGGGCGTCAGATGTAGGTGGTGGGCGTAGTAGGGCTGGGGGATCACAGGACCAGCAGTCGTGCCTTTTCCCGCAGAGTATTCCCGGGGGTCATCAGATGGGTTTCGGGTCCAGTCAGGGTTGTGCTGAGGTGGGCGATGGTAGGCTTCACCAAGGCGAGGTCATCCGTTGAGCTCAGCGGTCCGGGCAGGGTTGCGTCGTGGGAGACAGTGGTGGGCCTCGCCAGGCCGAGACCATCTGCTGGGCTCAGTGGTGTGGGACGCGCTCGCTTCAGGTCACTCCTATGGGTGAGGATAGGGGTGTGCGGGTGCAGTTCTTTTAGGCCAGGTACAGGCTCACTTTGGGTTGTCCAGTGGGGAGGGGGTGTGCCGTGGTAGGCCGCAGTAGGCCTTGCCAGGACAGGTGCTTAGGTAGGTCTCGGCCTAGATGGTGCGAGCCCCTTGGCGCTTCACGGCAGGGTCAGAGGGACCGCTGGTGCTCTCTCCTTGCCCTCAGACTACCGGGTGGTAGGGTTGTGCGGTGGGGCTGGGCGGTAGCGGCCGGTGGGAGGCAGCAGGGTTGAGGCCTGGGGGCTTATGCGGTTGCCCCTGTATTCTTGAGTCCCTGGTGGGTAGTGGTGTGTGTGCGCCCTGTTATTGGTATCCCTGGTGGTGTAATGGTTGGGCAGCGGCTGTGGCTGGGCCCTGCAGGGACGGGCGCCACTTAAGTGGAGGCAGGGGTGGAGCGGCGGGGAGGCTCGGCCGGCCGCTTACTCGACGTACCTGGGCGCTGCGGAGGGGGACGGATGCCGGGGATGCAGACACGTGGGAGCGGGTGCCGGGGATGCTGTCCGGATCGTTCAGCCGTGGGTGGTGCGGCCGGTCTGGGGGTCTCTTCCTCAGGTGAGTGGAATATATATAATGTGTTTGCCTGATAATTAGACATGATTGTTCCCCATTCCCCCCTATATTAGGGGGATTTTCCAACCATGTGGGAGGTTTTCTTCTATAGGATACATTCCGCCACTGCAGACCTGCTCTCCTTGATCACAGTCACCTAGGTAAGCTGTAATTGATTTGTGGGCATATATCCCTAACAGGGATCATTCCCCAATGGTTGTGTGACACAGTCTCTGATAATATTAATTTTAATATGGGCTTTTTCAAAGAAATGCTCTAATAGACCATCTCAATTAATTGAACTAAGGAGCATTTTCAAAGTTTTCTATATACAATGATTCTATTTTACAAGATTTCATTGGATTCCATCTTTGCCCCAATTTGGATTTTATGGCTACAAACCTTATGCATACCTTGGATTTACATCTGTGAAGGCACATATCAATGTAAACCACTCTGGTGGGTGTTTCTGGAGCCTGTTCTTATTTATTCATTTGCATTTATTGATCAATTTAGATTTTTTGATCCTTTTAGAATGATTTGATACTTATATGTATACAGTTATTTCATACACTGTCCAGGTGGTCTCAGTACTAGCTGTAGGGACCCGGCCTGCCTGGTTGATATCCTTGGTGGTGAGAGTTAAGGAATTTTGAATTGGTCTTATGACTGATGTGCAGCTTGTTTCAATTTACTGAGTGTGAGTATTATATATAGATAGATAGATAGATAGATAGATAGATAGATAGACAGATAAATAGATATACTGTAATACAGTGGTCAGCATAAATGAATACACCCCTTTTGAAAACTAAGATTTTACAGTTGTGTCCAAAATTATTCAACCCCCAATGCTGTAAAGGGGTTTAGGGACTATAGTGTACATTTGGAATTGTATTCAGAATCAAATCCTACAAGGACGTTGTAACTACCCAAATGCAACTAAAATGACATCAATTGTTTATGTAATACAGTAGTAAATGGTTCTTATGTGGTTTCTTCATTGCCACAATTATTCAACCCCTTAAAGACTACCACTCTGAAGAACAGAGGTTCATACAGGTGCTTTCCATCAGGTATTGAAAACACCTGTGGATGTCACCGAGCAGCAATCAAGCATAATAAGCACCAATTAGGCAGCTTTAAAATGACTGTGATACTCAGCTCCTTCTAGACATTTACTGGTGTGGTTACAAACATGGTGAAGGCAAGAGAATGGTCCAGGAAGACAAGAGAAGAGGTGATTTCTCTTCACAGGAAGGGCAATGGCTATAAGAAGATTGCAAAGATGTTAAACATACCAAGAGACACCTTAGGAAGCATCATTCGCAAATTCAAGGCAAAGGGCACTGTTGAAACGCTACCTGGTCGTGGCAGAAAGAAGATGCTGACTTCGACTGCTGTGCGCTACCTGAAGCGTAGAGTGGAGAGAAGTCCCCGTGTGACTGCTGAGGAACTGAGAAAAGATTTGTCAGATGTGGGTACAGAAGTTTCAGCCCAGACAATAAGACGCACACTGCGTAATGAAGGCCTCCGTGCCAGAACTCCCAGGCGTACCCCCTTGCTGTCTCCAAAGAATAAGAAGAGTCGACTGCAGTATGCCAAAAGCCATGTGGACAAACCACAAAAGTTGTGGGATAGTGTTCTGTGGACTGATGAAACAAAATTAGAACTGTTTGGGCCCATGGATCAACGCTATGTTTGGAGGAGGAAGAACAAGGCCTATGATGAAAAGAACACCTTGCCTACTGTGAAGCATGGTGGAGGGTCAATCATGCTTTGGGGCTGTTTTGCTTCTGCAGGTACAGGGAAGCTTCAGCGTGTGCAAGGTACCATGAATTCTCTTCAGTACCAGGAGATATTGGATGGAAACGTGATGCAGTCCGTCACACACCTGAGGCTTGGGAGACGTTGGACCTTTCAACAGGACAATGATCCCAAGCATACCTCCAAGTCCACTAGAGCATGGTTGCAGAGGAAAGGCTGGAACATTTTGGAGTGGCCATCGCAGTCACCAGACTTAAATCCGATTGAGAACCTCTGGTGGGACTTAAAGAAAGCAGTTGCAGTGCGCAAGCCTAAGAATGTGACTGAACTGGAGGCCTTTGCCCATGAAGAATGGGCGAAGATACCCGTAGATCGCTGCAAGACACTTGTGTCAAGCTATGCTTCACGTTTAAAAGCTGTTATAACTGTAAAAGGATGCTGTACTAAGTACTAAGATTGAATGTCACTTGGGGGTTGAATAAAACTGATAATGCTGTGAGCACAGAAAAGACATTTGTGGTTATTTCATTATAACTGTTATGTTATATTTGTCTGACCTACAAGTGCCTCTTTAATGTAAATGTAAGCAAGATGACTGAATGATCAAAAGCAATGTCAAACTGGCCAAAACACTCAATTTCAGTGGGGGTTGAATAATTTTGGACACAACTGTATGCAATATGAATACATTAATACACCCCACAACAAAAACTACTACATTTAGTATTTTGTATGACCTCCGTGATTTGTAAGGATAGCACCAAGTCTTCTAGGCATTGAATGAACAAGTTGGCGACGTATTGCAATATCTATCCTTTTACATTCTTCATGAATGACCTCTTTTAGAGCCTTGTTGCTGGATGGAGAGTGATGCTCAACTTCTCTCTTAAGAATTCCCTATAGGTGTTTGATTGGGTTCAGGTCAGGAGACATACTTGTCCACTGAATCACTTTCACCCTGTTCTTCTTCAGAACTGCAACAGTGGCCTTAGATGTGTGTTTTGGATCATTGTCATGTTGGAAAAGTGCATGATGACCAAGAGCATGGAGAGATGGTAGCATCTTCTCTTTCAACATAGAGAAGTACATCTGTGAATTCATGAAACCATCAATGAAATGCAGCTCCCCAACACCAGCAGCACTCATGCAGCCCCACAGAAGGACACTGCCACCACCATGTTTCACTTTAGGCACCATGCATTTTTCTTTGTTCTCCTCACCTTTGCAATGCCATACATTTTTGAAGCCATCACCCCAGTTTGACTTTCTACTTCTTTAGCTAACTGCAGTGAACGTGGATGGTGATTTTCTTCAAACCTTCTCATCAAAAGACGCTCCTGTTGAGGTATCAATTTCTTTGGATGGCCTGGACATCTCTGTAAGATGGTTGCAGTTCCATATTTGTTACATTTTTGTATCACTTTTGCTACAGTATTCTGACTGATAAGTAAAGCTTTGCTGATCCTCTTGTAGCCTTGACCTTTCTTCTTTCTCAGGCCATGTGACATTTTTTTTCCATGTGGTGCCATTAATGACATCATGAAATGGGAAGGGGATTTCTTTGTTAAGTAATGCCGTTTTATAACCAACTGTCTGCTGAACACCTGTTTATTGAGTAATCCGACTCACCTGCAGTTGAATTCTTGTTAACTAGGATTCGGTTGTCTAAAATTTAGCTTTGCTCCTAAGACTTTCATTGAGGTGTATTCATTTTTGCAACATGGTCTTCAATGAATTTGTTAGGAAAAACACTTTTCTGTATGTGCAAATTAACAAATCTTGTTTGCAATCAATGGCCTGCATTTGTGGGAGTATTTTGTAGTACAGTATCCCATAGAAAATGGTGATTCTGAAAGGAAAGTAAAGGTCTCCTGATACATCTGTTGGGGTGTACTCATTTATGCTGAGCACTGTGTGTGTGTGTGTATATATATATATATATATATATATATATGTACAGTATATATACATATGGTGTATGCTCTGACTATATTGTGCATATTTTAAATAAAAGTATTTTTCAATCTGTAGATCATATTACCTACACTACAGAGCTATCCCTGAGGAAGGACTTAACTGACTCTGAAACACGTCAGTTTCTGTGTTAGAAACTCTGTATTTAAAGTATTCTTGTTGTGATGCTCCATTTAAACATATAACTTTTTAAGGAACTGAATTTTTGTATTTGGAAAATAAATAAAGATGTATGTGACATTTTTACAAATTATGTATTTTTGTCAGTAAAATCTCACACAAATTGGGGGGGGGGTGTACTTTGTAATGTATATATTTTAGGGAAGTGGGCAAACATCAGAAATAACTTGTATGCTATAATAATTGCTGCACATCTTGGTCTGTTAATGGAAATGTAATAACATCAGGATCAACAGCAAACAAATACTTTCAGGGGGAGGCGGAACTTTGTTAATGTTAGTGACAGACTGTCTCATATATTTAGTTTTTATTTTACTTTTGGTAGCACCAAAAAGAAAATGTTATATACCATAGACATCTGTCAGGTAACATTCAGGAAGTTTCCTTTTATGCACCTAACTGGTTACTAATGCTACAGAAACAGTTCATCTCGGGACTACTAGAAGTGCATTCAATGTCAAAATTTTCAACTTTGTTAATTCTGGGCAAAGCTATACTATATATAGATAGTTGTGCAAACTGCTTGTCTTGCTTTTATTTTTATTTTTTTTGCTTAATTACACAAAAACAAAAAAACATATAGCATGAATCTCCAGGAGATTTATTGAAAAGATTGCAGTACTTGCTGGAATTGGAAACAATATTTTCTGCTATAGGTGGCCCATGCACTTGTGGTAATGATTATAATTGAAGCACATCATGCATTAATAGTTTAATTGAAGGTTTTACGTGTCCATGGGGAATATTTTTCTTTCTTTTCTGCTAATGAAAACAGCATGGTAGATAATCCGTTTTCAAGCCAAGAGTAACTACTACAAATAATAATTAAACGTATGCAAAATCATAACATTTGAAAATGCAGTCTTTTTATAATCTATCTGAAATGTAATAAAACACTAGATATACATGCAAGCAAAAATTTGTGATTTTAACTTTTTTTTTAGATGGATCATGTGAAAAACAGGATGCCGTACTAGAACATTACCTGGGTCCAATGAAAAGAAAAGAAAAGAAAGGTACAGTAACATTCTATTCACCAAACCTATAGATGTTCTATTAGTCCAAAACAATAGTCACTTAGAAACAAGCACCCATGATCATATGACATTGTTTCTGCCAATTACACATGGTTACAATTTGAAACTCATTCAATATTGTTCTAGATGAAAGTGGATAACAGGAAATATTATGCTGTTAAATGGCAATCCTGGTATCTGATTGGATAATCAGCTTTCTAACATCATTACAAAAACACATTAATCAGAACTGCAAGATAAAAGTTAAAGTAATTCATTAAAAAAGTAAAGTAGATAACTAACAATGTACCTTCAGGGCAGCACCATCACTGCCAGTCTCTCTGAACGCATTTATCACTACAACCACTGAACCAGCATGCTTCTTGTAGAAGACAGCTTCGTATACATGCTTGTGGTGTTCTTGTGGGGTTATTACCACCCGGTCTGCAACATACATTGAAAATTGACAATGAGGATGAGTGGTTCTCTTTAATTATAGCTTGAGGTAAGAGTATCACATGAAAAATAATACAGCAGCTGCATCTTTGTTTACTTTGTAGGAAAAAGTACATCAAGTATAACCTCACTTGGAAATAGTGTCTTTTATGGATAATACTATATGTTGATTTATTAGAGAATGTGATCTGTTGGAAGCTTTTACTATACTATCATAAAACAACACTCTCCAAGTACATTAAGCTGAGTAATTGTGCTGCTTCCCTAGTCTCTGAATGTTCGAGTATATTTAGGTAGTTTCACATCGCTAGCAAACAGAAAGCAACATTATTCTGAGCAAATAAATAAATAAAGTTGATTATGTCTGTGATTGAATAAGATATCATTTTGCAGAATAAAGAAAACCAGTATGCGTGGCACATGTCCTGAATTTTTAAAAGCAGGTGTCAGAAGAGTCTTAATGAAACATGGTTTGCATGAATTTCTAATTCAGCCATTGCTGCTTCAAGATTCTAAAAATTGCAGAATGTTTTACAAAATCTTTTATAAAATGCTAAATCCACCATTACATCTGTCCTTGTAACAAGCAAAATCATTCTGCTTCGAAAGTATAATGAAGAACTGGGTCTGAGACTATGTACTTTAATAATATTTTAGCATTTTCCTGTAACGTTTGCAATATGTATATTTTTTTAATCCCACACATATAACTATTTAAATTTACTGTTTAATTAAAACAGAGTAAAATGACATTTATAATCACTGCCACTCTTCTATTTTTTTTATTAGTAACATGAGTCATTGGTAGCTTGGAACAATATGGACTAAATTAGACATTACATCACACTATCCACAATATGATTTACAGTATATTAGCATATTTATACCCTATTTAAGATTTATGTGGCACATATTTTAATAAACTCTACAAGCAAGCTATAACCAGAAATAGCTAATATCTAACTACAAAACATAATTGCAAGGAGAGGTTTACCATGCTATAAAGCTCTACATTTTTTCAGCATCTGTAGCCAAGAATTGAGTCAGATGACAAAGAATATCATATTATTCTCAAAGTATATGACAATGTTTGAGATTGCTAATTTTCTTACACAGAACATAATTTCTTATGATTTTGCCTATTATTTAAAGCTGACCTGGTTAAATTTTCCATTTCCTTTTGTTGATCAAATCAATAAATAAAACAGGTAAACTTGTGAATAGCATGTGTGAATCTCCAGGTGACATTGAATTGTGGGGGGGGGGGGGGGACTTGATGCTACATTCTGGCTATTTTCAAGGCTAATAGGCAAGGCATTGTCAAAAAATGGCATGGGGAGCTGAGCACTGATATGGGGAACATGGTACAAAGCAAAATGAAAAAACACTGTACAGCAGGGTAAGGATCCACCTTTTAATGTGACTTTGAGGGCAACATGGGTAAAACACATGTCCGTTAAATGATATGCTTAGAGAAACCTTTAAGATGTATGTTGTATTATGGAACAGTGCAATTTGTATGAAATTTGTTGGCGACACTGTATTCTAGTGTGACATATTTTGAATATGTTATTAATTTTTTAATATTTATCTTGGCATAAAAAGACTTTTTCTTAGATAGTTTGGGTAGCAACACCTGATTTTCTTATCCAGCAGTAAAATGCCTGAATTGAAAAAGAAAGTGGCAGCAACAACAGATCTAGTAGCTTTGCAGAAAGAGGCCAGTGAATTTCTTAAATTCTTAAAAGTCTACTAAAATGCCAAAACAAAGTGTAATAAACACTTAAAATCCACAATTCACATTTAAATCCCAGTATGTCCACTTATTCCCAAAAAAGTCTACATTTCTCTCTCAGTATGCTCAATTATTTCCCAAAAATTCAAAACGTGTGTGTGTTTGGTAGAGATTGGCTGATGTTAGGACAGTATGCAGGCATTTCAAGAAAAAGAGAATCAAAAGAGAAAAGGCAGGTTTTATTCTGAATAAAAAATAGAGAGTTTTCTGAGAGAAAATAGCCAAATATTGTTCAGTAACTGGAAAACGTGTGAGCAGCTTTGTAAGGATACAATGTAAGAAGGGATGAGAAAGTATTTATTTTAAAATAAAAATAAAAGTGTATACTTTTTCAAACAATAGCTTTAAATATTGCACAGTGGCTGGAAAGTATGAGTTAAGGCAGCAATTTAAGAGGAAGAAGTGAGGCAGGTTTTGCTTTGAAAATGTAAAAGAAAAATCTGTACTTGGCGCAAAAATGCTCAAATTAAAATATAATAGTAATAAAGTGGATAATTGCACTCACCAATATCACAAATACAAGGTGTGATATTATGAAGGGCAAGGTGATTGAGGGATGCTATGTATCTTCTTCACATGCTTTCACATGTAGAGGACTAAAGTGGAATCCGTACCAGGGTTTCCAAGCCACCTTGGTTGCTTTGGTTCCGAACCAGATTTTCCGTTCCATTTTTGACCACCAGCAGGTGGTATAAATAAAGAAGGACTGGAGCAATAGGTTGCTCTTGGCCTGGGACTCAGGAAGCCATACCTGAGCAAGAGAGCTGTGGATGTGAAAGTTTGCTTTGTACAAGAAAGGAAAAGGTTTGTACAATGTTTCGTTTAAGAAAGACCTGCAATCTGGAGTGTCTTTTTTCCAGGGAAGGTGATACCCATCTGAGTTAACCCCCACATATGGTGGATTTGGCAGGCAGCTTCCTGAGCAAGTGGGAAGATGGAGAATGTAATAAGTGCCTTGCTGCAAGCCACTGCAACCCAACAGGAAACCAAACCTCCAGTTCACAGAGGCCAGGGCAGCAAAGTAGGAGGTGAATCGCCCAACAAGCAAACTGAGAGCTCCTTAAAGAGGTGGCCCAACACGTAATGGAATTAAACTAGGAATACATAGGTCTGTTGCCAGTGGAACAAAAAATGGTGCATGCCAGCTATTACCAGGAAAAGATGACACTGGCAGATGATGTGGAAGCCTACCTCACAGCTTTTGAGAGAGTTGCTGTTCAGGAAGGATGGCAAAAGGAGCAATGGGCGAGGCTGCTAGCACCTTTTCTGACGGGTGAACCGAGAGAGAGAAAGAGAGAGAGAGAGAGTTGTGGATTTGAAAGTTTGCTTTGTACAAGAAAGGAAAAGGTTTGCACAATGTTTTGTTTTATTGGTGACTGGGAGAAGCGCTTCACCTGTGTGATAGGAATCTCTGCTGTTTAGTTAATGCTTAGATGGCAAGAATTTATTTTCTTTTTTGTTTTGTTTATTTTCCATGCAATATTTTAAATAAAACTAACTACACGCCAGACTTTTAAGAGAGATCTGCTGTCTGGACTGCCTTTTTCCCACAGAAGGTGATCCCCATCTAAGCTAACCCCCACAAAGGTTACAGTAACTGTACATAAATATTGGTGTACTATTCCTTTAAAAATAAACAATAATAGTGCAAAGTTGATGAAACTCAGTATCAAGTGTATAATACCACAAATTAATTATGTGAAAAAGGTACACAAAACAACGTATACTCTAAAGTCCATATATAATCAACAGCATGCAACTCCCATTCATCCATGACCTGCTCCACCACCTCGAAGTGAAAATAAAGGAGCTTATCATATGGTTAGACCCCAAAAGAAAGAGGTCTATCAGAGCAAAGTATGTCAAGACTACAGATTCAGAACAGGGACCTCACCACCTCATGATGCACAGCCAAAAATGCTGAAATGTAAAACAGCCATATGGGGGGAAGAACAGGAGGACTAATTAATGTGGTAACTTTAAACACCATTTATATAGATGAGAGATACTCACAAGTAAAACCATAGACAAGCTTGTAACAAACACTCTGCTCGTCATCACGTGCATCTAGTACTGGTGAAGTCCCACTCTTTATCCATTTGTGGCCTAGGCATAATTTGAGCACTGTTAAATCTCTGAGACTTGAACTCTTAGACCTCTGAAGCTGGAAGCAGTGAGGAACTGAGCTAAAATACTAATCCAGCAATACAGCTACACAGTTCTTCTTTTGTTTTGTTTTTTTGCTTGTTTGTTTTTTTTGCTTGGTCTTCTGAGCCTTTGTGATTATATTTTTAATGTTGCCTAATAAAGTTATTTGAATGGTATCACACTACGTGAACTTTTTTTTAGCTTTGATATGCTCATCCTGATATTATTAGGTGTAAGGTAGAGTAATACTACCTTGAATATGGAGTCAGTGTAAGTGCTTTGAGCCCGCTTAAACTGTGTTGGCCTATTGTATAATAAGATAATAAGATAAGTATGTACTTCTGGAAAGCGCAAGTGTGATGAAGGGACCCCTTTGGGATATATTGAAGATTCTTATGGTGGTGGAATGATACACTTTTAAACTTTACACAAATCTTGTTGAAAGAGTGTTTATATGGATTTTTGATTGTGATTTTGTCAAGTATGGAGGACTTTTGTATGCTGGCTAAAATTTTAGGATGATACACCACTGGACTGCACACATGTATATTTTTTGAAGGAGTGTTGGCATGGGTTTTTGTGACTTTGTCCCACTTAGAGGTCTTTTATATCACAATGTTTTCACCTCTTTTTGGGGAGCAGTTTTATTGTTCACACATGTGCCTAAGGGTCCAGTTTAATATAGCAGCTGAAGTTTATTTACAATAGCTCACTGTTACTGTATATACTGTATTTATTCATTGTTTTTTTTACCAATATACACCTTCTTGGGATTTGAGTCATAGTGTGGAAGGGTTGACACCTTTATGTAAGTGGAGAAAAGAGGGAAAGCCTGTTTTAAAGCCCCCCTTTGCCTTATATGATTGTGACTGGCAGTTTCAAGAACCCCCCTCTATACTAGTAATAGTGGGTGAGACTTTAAATAGGACAATCAAGGTCATCTGACCTTAGCAATCTTCTGGAATCCTTGGGTTCTACAGAATAGATCAGTTAGAGACAGTTGCCCCTTGGAATTTTCTAGAATTCCATTTGTGGGAGCGGTTGGTGATAGAATATTCATTGGAGTCGGTCCTCTGTACAGTAAGGTAAAGGGGCACTGTGACATAAAGAGGACTACACTTTAAAGAGGCACTGTATTGATTATATCACAGTGCCCCTTTACACTACAGTGCCCCTAGCAATCACAGCCCCCCATCACAGTGCCCCTTGCTGTCATGCCCCCCCTTTTCTCTCTAATCAGAGTTCCCCCTTTTACTCTCTGCCTTAATACTCTTACAACTTAGTATACACTTTTCATTTTCATATATTAAGTCATCAGTGCTTTCAAGAGTTAACAGTAAAGAATTACAGTATATTTTGGCCAAAGACCATCAAAGAGACACTCCCATATATTCAGCAAGGAGACATCCCCCCCATATTCAGCAAAGAGATGGCCCAATCGAGCAAAGAGACATCCCCATATAGCAAAGAGACAGCCCTATCCAGCAAAGATACATCCTATTCCAGCAAAGAGACATCCCAATCCAGCAAAGAGACAACCTCATAAAGCAAAGAGACAACCTCATATAGTAAAGAGACAGCCCAATTCAGCAAAGAGACAGCCCATATAGCTAACAGACAGCCCCAATGGTAATGCCCAATAAAGAGACAACCCAATCCAGCGAAGAAGCATTACCACATAGCAAAGAGACAGCCCAATCCAGCAAAGAGACAGCACCATCCAGCAAAGAGAAATCTCCATATAGCAAAGAGATACCTCCATATAACAGAGAGAGCCCAATCCAGCAAAGAAACATCTCCATAAAGAAAATATACAGCCCAATCCAGAAAAGTGACAGCCCAATCCAGCAAAGAGAAATCCCCATCCAGCAAAGAGAAATCCCCATATAACAAAGAGACAGCCGAATCCACTCCCCCACATTGCCACTATAGAGTGGGACTGTGTCAGCGAATGGGAAGATCGCTGCGGCGATCGAATCCGCACATGCGTAGAGTCCTGACAAAACGTACAGGCAGGCGGGCACTAGGACCCAGACGCGCCTGTCACCAATGACGCTACCAGGCAAGCATTAGGACCCAGGAGTGCCTGTCAGGAGTTGGGCTGGCTATTTAAACCCAGCTCTTGCAATGCTCATGTGCCCTGTGGTCTTTCCTGTGTTCCTGTGAGTTTACTTTGCTGCTGACCCTGCCTGATCCTGATCTGCTGACTTCTCCTGCTCTGACCCCTGGCTTGCCTGACCATTCTCCTGCCTGCTCCTGCACTTTTGATCTCCTGTTGCCAAACCCGGACCGTGACCCGTTTATTCTTCTGCCTGCTGTTTTGTACCGACCTGCTCCGCTGTTACCGACCCAGCCTGTCTGACCTCGCTTACTCTACCTCCTCACATCAGACTCTCACCTGCTGCGTACCACCGACAGGTGCCTCTTCCACAGCTGGTTGCACCCAGGGGTCGCGACCTGGTCTCGGCTTGCTCCAAGTCCATCCCCACCATCAGGGGCTCTGGTGAACAAGCAAGTCGGAACTTAGATTCCGCGCCCTGGGGAATTCTGGTCTGTGGGCCGCTAGAGGCTACCACCGGCTGGTCCCTAACAGACTGTTTGGCTTAACACACATTAGATCAGTGTGCTCACCTTCCTTCTGTGTGCAGCTGTCACGGTGTGCCTGCTGTTGTCCCTTCACTGAAGCTGTATCTCTAGTGGTGGCCTGAGTGGTGTGTGTGTCCTGATACAGATGCTTCCTATGTGTCACTGACTGGAGTCATCTCTTCCACACCTCCAAGTTCGCTGGCACTGGCCCTGATTTAGGTATGGCCACATAGTGGGAGGTGAGCAGCGGCCTTGGTCTGTGTTAGCCCTGTCCAGACCATAGTCGCCAGTTACCTCAAACTATGCAGCCTGGTTGTCAACAGGCCGCTCTTCTTAGCACACATGGCCCGGAAGCCCTAGCCTACCCGGAAATGCCCGGTGTGCCGTATAGCCAGTCTGGGCCTGCTTTTAACACTGTTAATGTACAAAGTGTCCCTGAAATCTGATTTAAGGAATGTAAGTCTTGTTTCATGTCACCTTTGGGTTTTCGTTTACTGACTAGTACTAATGAGAAAAAATGGCATGGTGAATTTGTTGATCTGTTATCTCTCTTACCATCAGTGAAGGAGTGAAGGAGTTTCTTTCCAGTGAGAAAAAAAATTAGAACAGATTTCTTTCACAAACTGGTTGCAGGCTTTCTGCATTAATGCCATTGTAGTTTGTGAAAAATATCCAACTAAGGGTATGGACTTTTTTTGACAATAACATTCTAGAAGCGTAAAATAAATAAAAATGTTTGTGTTTTTTCCCGGATACTCTTACGATGAATCCTTCCATAAAAAGCTATCAAATCTTTACATTGGGGCTCCAAGGATGCAGGGCTTTGGCTTAACCTTTTTCTACCATAGAAATTCCCCATCTTAAGACAACCAGGCAATCCTGCTTCTTCTTCTCCATCTTCAAATAAAAAAGACATTTGTTTTGCTTTCAATGAAAGCCACTGCAGATGGCCCAATTCATGCAAGTTTAAACATGAATGCTCTTTCTGTGCTGGCTCTCACCCTGTTTCAGAATGTTTTAACAAAATGTCAGCAACAAATAAGTGGCAACCCAAAGATTTTTCTCTTAAAAGCAACATCACCAGTAATATTGTAAAGATGAAAACAAAAATTGGTGAAGCGCTAAATAATATATAAATAAATAAGTGCAAAAAGGATCATAAATATAAATTTTTTTGAATCAATAAATATGAAAACTGCAACCATAAAGTGACACGTACTAAAAAATTGTAAATAAACTGAACCTATAATTTACATATAGTGACACGTGCTCAACTTACAAATATACAAATCAATAATTCAATATAAACTCGTGAGACTGCAACACCTAAAAAATTGTAAAGTGACAATGTGCACAAAAAACATAGTGCAAAAACAAATATCTGGTCTGCCAATAAATATAGGCACACCAGATAAAGTGACATATGAACCACAATAAAATAATATAAAGTGATAAGTGCTTGAATTGCAATTAATCAATAATCGGCAGTAAAATACTAGGTGCAATTAACAGTAGTGATCAGTCCAATACAATAGTGCTTCAATGATCTGTGTACACTTGCTTGTGCTCCCAGTGACACTCTCGTGAAACTTATCCCTCAGTGGCTAAAATAACTCCTCACCTCCCAACATGGACCCCACAGGACCACAGCACCTTAAGAATTCCCACACAAGAAGATGTCCCATAAACTGGCTCCACCGGCTCCACAGTCTCCAATAGGGCTCCACTCCTGACACAGCACACTTCAAGATGCCCTTACACACATATGGACTCAGGCATGTAGAAAGGGTAAGATAAAAAGGACCTCCATAGTGAAATACCACTTTTTATTATAAAAATGCCAAAGTAAAATGAACACTCACATTAATCCCATGACAATACAGCAGTTCCCATATGCTATGGGTGTACGGGAAGACTTGGGTGTTCCAAAATGGCGTCCAAAACCGGAAGTGCGTCACCGTGCATGCGCTCTACGCGTTACACCACGATCCAACACGTGGCTTCCTCAGTGCGTCACCCCGTAGAGTGCATGCACCCCCTACTCGGAGCTGCAAAATAACGTATTTTTTTATTTTGGCCACCTGTGCCGCCCTGTAGCAGTACTTCTGCTATAGGGTGGACAGGAAGCGGTTAATGGAGTATCCAAAGCAACAGATAGCATCTCTTCTACTTAATGGAATTTTCTCACAGTTTTCTTCTTCCTTCATTTCCAGGTTTGGGTTGCTTTAAATCCTGCTCAAGGCACGATTTCAGGTTCTTTTGACTTCCCTCATATCAAAAACTTTTGTAATTCTCCTTTAGTGCTAGAACTAAAAAAGGAACCAAATTCTTATAGACTTATACATTAAAATAACACTTAAGCTTCATTTAAAAAAAAAAAATAATTAACAAACATGTCTATACTTACCTGCACTGTTACCTGCTCTTTTGCACAGAGTAGCCCCAATCCTCTTATTTTTGGGTCCCTGTTCCTGGCTCCTCCACCTACAGCAATGCTCCCAGCAAAAGCCGTTTGCCCTGGGGGCACCACTGCGTGCTTCTCCCTGAGCCACTGCTCTATTCATCCATTAGACACATAGAGCAGCGGCTCATCCTTGCCCCCACTCTCTCCTCATTGGCTCACTGGCTGTGATTGACAGTAGCAGGAGCCAAGGGCATCCATCAATAATCCATAAAGAACATTGCTGGATCAGAGGGGGCTAAGGTAAGGAATGGGGGGGGGGGCTGGGGGGGAAGCGGCACACAGAAGGTTTTTTACCTTCATGCATAGAATACATTTCTCCTGAACACTCCGGAATATATGACATCATTTGCCTACGCATGGAAACCAGAAAGTAACTAAAAAAGGTAAAAAAAAAACAGTTTAAAACAACTAAATATGATATTCAATATTTTCCTATCCATTTACTAATGATAGCAGCATAAGGATTAAAATAATCCATGTTGATTGGGAGAGTGAAATTCCACTTTAAGTCCACATTTAGACTCCTCTCTATCTACCCTAGTTGTTTCAGTTCCCTTGGTTTTCATTGTGCTGGGAAACTATATTTCGATAGATGCCTTCCTATGGGTTGCTCCCTCTCATGCCTTTACTTTGAGACTTTTCTCAGGTGGGTAGTTTATGTGAAATCATATTCCCGTTTTTTGATCCATTATATAAATAGTTTTTGGTTTATGGGCTAAGCTAATACTTCACAATGCATTTCCTTATTGAACACATTCCCTGAAATCTGTCATAATTACAGTGTTCCTTTAGCCCTGGAGAAGACAGTTTGGCCCACCACGTATTGATTTTTTGGGCATTACCATTGACAAAGTTAACATGGAATTCAGAAACCTCTTGGAAAAGGTGTTGAGAATCAAGTCTCTCCTTTTATCTTTTATAAGGAAGAAGAAAGTTACATTGAAAGAGATGCAGTCTTTGCTCAGCCTATTGGCCTTTGCCACTAGAATTTTACCAGTAAGGAGAATTTCTTCTAGAAGGCTGTATTTATTTATTTCGGGGCTTAAGAACCCTTCTCATGTTCTTCAGGGATTGAAGAGGATATGCCAGTTTGGATTATATTTTTTTACCAGTTTAATGGCAGGGCTTTCTGGCAATCTGAATTCATACTAGACAAAAATGTATTTACAGATGCAGCTGGCTCAGCTGACTGCAGCTATCTGGGGAGCACATTTGTGTGTTGCTTCTTGGCCTTATAGAAAAAGCAAAGGTCATTGTAAGAATATTGTGCTACTGGTATTATTTCCTATCACTGTTGCTCTTGAAATTGGGAAGGACAGTTTACAAATAGGAGACTCTTTTTCAGCACAGACAACAGGGCCGTTCTGTTTGCCATCGCTTGTCGCTTGTCGTTGATCACTTGTCTTCCAAATCACCACTAGTTATTGCTTTTCTCAGGTACCTGATTTATAAGTGCCTTTGTTTGAACATTTGGATCAGAGCAAAATATGTCCTGGGTAGGGCTAATGATCTGGCAGATGCCATTTCTCAATTGCAGATGGATCGTTTCTTTTCACTAATGCCCACAGTGGATCTAGAACACCCTGACCTCCTCATTTATGGGAGCTCATATAGTATTTGATAGCATTAGAAATTCTTTTGCTGATTCAACTTGGGCTGGATATAAGTTAACCTGGATGATGTGGTTGCATTTTTTTAACCACCTCCCACCTGCGATATAAGGTAATGACAGGCGCAAGGCAGTGCTCTCATTCTGGGAGGATGTCATTTGATGTCCTCCAACTCTAACAGTGTGTACGCGCCCCCGGGCGTGCAGCGCGGCTATCAGTGGTGTGCTGTGTCCCTGGGACACAGGGGATCAACGAAAAGAGCCGGTGACGTTGGCTCTGTCATGTGATCAACTGTATAAGATAGCGCTTGTTAAATCAATATTAATCACATAATAAATAAATAAACCCTTATTTGTGAAAGTGACAAAATAACTAAATAATAATTATAATAAAATTATATGTGAATATCATAAATAAACATGATACAAAAAAATGTCTCTGATGTCTTTCAATTCCAATAATTCCTTTCAAGTCAAATAATGTGATGTGAAGAAATCCATCACCAATGTGCAACAATCCTTCACCAGTAGAAGTAAACGAACTCACCAGAGCAAATTGCTAGTAACATTATAAACTAGCAAATTAGCAAATTGCGCATTTGCTCTGGGAGCAATGATCTGCAGACAGGTAATCAAGGCAACAAGACTCTCCAATATACCCGACTCCTCATATAGTATACAGGCTCAAAGGGAAGAGAAACAAAGCAGGCGATAGTGTAATACTGTATGGCAGGTTTATTATTCATAAAAACATATCCGAACCACTCACATGGAAAAGTGTCATAAACTGGCAAGCATGAACCGCACAAACACATAAGCCGTCTCAGAAGCCGGAGACGCCAGCCGCTATCGGAAAGTAGTGACGTCAGTTCGAAGCTCCAACCTAAGCATTTCGTCACTTGACGTCTTCAAGGAGTTGGGTATATTGGAGAGACACTGAGTCACATATGCATAAAAGAACGATCTTAGGGTCTGACCCTACAGTTAAATCACCCACTGTGTTAATATCCCTGACCACTTCATGCCAAAAACTCTGGAAAAAAGGGACATTAAATAAATCTGGTATTAAATTTAGTCATGTAGTCTTAGCACAAAAATTTATAATTTTTGTCCAAAAAAGTAAACCTGACCAGCTAAGAAAGGGTTTTTGGATTCATTTATACACCTGTCATGGCTCTCCCCTTTGTCTTGTTATGCTTCTGCATTTATTTGTTGAGTCCTTAAGAAATGTTGTGTTTCACTTTAGTTAGGTAGTATTCATCTTTCTTTAGAATTGGTGCTGCACTGAAGTTGCCAGGCATGGTTTTGACCCTAGCAGGCATTAAAAAATTGGGCAGATTGAAATGAGATTCCTATAGATTATAAATGTGCCCTAAATATTGTGTAAATATTTTAGGGCACCCTCATGTGGTCTAGATTTTTGGGGACTCTTGTTTTTTTGGGCACAGAAGCATGCTGCCTCAAAATCCTATATGGAAAACTTAAAAATTGTAGAAGTGGCATAGTATGGGATGACTTACTTTTTGAATGTAGTAGATTGCATTTATGCTGGCCAGCTCCTCATATTTTAATAATCCATCTTGGTTGAAAAGACATTGGTCAGCCTAAAACTTTGGATTTAATTTTTAGCATTAAAGTACTGTTAAAATGGCTTCTCCGGATACTATAATTATTTTTTCTCAGATTATTCCTTGGTTACGATTGCTTGAATCCTTCACTTTGAAGCCTTTTGACAAAGTAAGAAAATTAATTAATAAAGCCATTGAAAAGTATATGTCATCTGATTTTGTTTTCTCTTTTAAATGCTTAATGCCGGTTCACATATCGTATGAACTGCATCCAATCTATATGACATGTGAAATAACATTGCTTCCTCTGGTGTCTGTTCACATATGTCTGAAACGCTGGCAATGCGGATTCATTGCGGATTCAGGGTAGTTAGAAAAAGAGTCCTGTCCAATTTCTGAGCAGTGTGACCCAGTTCAGGTGCGTATTACAGGCTATTGACTTCTATGGGAACTGATTCTAAATCGCACGTGTCATCTGATAAAATCCTGACCTGATCCTGATCTAAACACTGAACAAATACTGTGTCAATTAGCTTCAGTCCGCATAGTGCATGTGTGAATTCACCTTTTAGAGCCTGAAGGTAGTCTACTAAGCCTCTACAGAGACCATGAAGTCCATCTCTCCAAAGTTGGTCTAGACATCCTAAATTTGGATTTCCAAACATGCATTGAATTGTCTGCGTACAGGGGGTCTATGTGACAGGTGGGATGTAAAACACTGTCTTTTGGGGATAATTGCTAAAGTTTTGAGAAGTTTTTATCTAGTTCAACTCGACTCTTAATGGCAGAGCTGCTTAAAAGTTGATTACTTCATTTAATAGAGGATAATATTTGTTTAAACCAGTTGCCTGCCGGGCACTTTTACCCCCTTCCTGCCCAGGCCAATTTTCAGCTTTCAGCACTGTTACACTTTGAATGACAATTGCGTGGTCACTGCACCCAAACAAAATTTTTATCTTTTTTTGAGACATATAGAGCTTTCTTTAGGTGTGTTTAATCACCACTGTTTTTTTTAATTTTTTTTATTTTTTGCTAAACAAACTATAAAAGACTGAAAATTTTGAGAAAAAATGTTTTTTTTAGTTTTTGTTAGAAAATTATGTAAATAAGTAATTTTTCTCCATCACTGATGTGAGCCAATGAGGCTGCAGTGATGGGCACTGATAGGTAGCACTGATGGGCATCGACAGGCATCACTGATGGGCAATGAGAGGCAGCACTCATATATGGCACTATTAGGCGGCACTGACTGGCACTGATAGGCGGCACTGATTGGAACTGTTAGGCGACACTGATAGGAGTCACTGATGAGCACTGATAGGCAGCTCTGACTGGCACTGATAGGCATCACTGACTAGCACCGATATGTGGCACTGTTTGGCACTGATAGCTGGCACTGAAAGGCAGCTCTAATGGGCACTGATATGTGACCTTCATTTGCACTGGTATGCACTGATATGTGGCATTGATGTGCACTGATGGGCACTGGTATGTGGCATTGATGGGCACTGTCAAGTGGAATTGATGGGCACTGACAGGTGGTACTGATGGGGCTACATTGATCATCAGTGCTCTGAAGATCAGTGTAGATGTCCCCTCTGAGGAATGCCATTTACAGGCTCTTCTCTCCTTACATGCTGTCAGTGTGAGGAGAGGACTGCCTATCGGCATTTCCTGTTTACATGAGATCAGCTGTGATTGGACGCAGTTGATCACATGACAGAGTCTGTGTCATTGGCTCTTTACTGTGATATGTGATCCACTGTGTCCCCACGCATCACTGATCGCCATGCGCCTCCGGGAGCATGCATGCGCAGTTAGAGTGGGAGGATGTCATATGACGTCTTTCCAGCATGAGAGAGCCACTGCCCGTCATTTCCTTATAAGGCGGGAGGCGGTTAAATGGTATCTTGTAAAGTTTAATTGTTTTTTTGAAAAGCAATAATAAAGGCTGTGGCCAATTTTCATCCACAAGAATGTCCGCTAATGTTATTTCCATGTTTGGTTTTATTCATGTCATACTGTCTGTGATCCCATGTGGGGAAAAGTGGGGAAAGCCTGTTTTGAGTCACCAGTTTTCTCATGGCGTCACAGTGACAACTACAATGCCTCCCACTGTACTAATATTAGTGGGGGGACCTGCAATAGGTCAATTAATTTTACCTTAGGAATCTTTTGGAATCATAGGTTTCTCAAGGATAGGTCAGTTAGGGACAGCTGCCCCCCAGGAATTTTTCGAAATTCCTGGGGGTCCCTATAAAAAGGGGTCCCCTCAGCAGGTCCATTGCTAGTTGCCTTATCAGGATCACTGGTGGAGCTCCCCATCCCCCATCCCTTGTCATGGCCTTGTTATGTGGTCTGTTCACCTTTGTTTTTTGCTAAAGGACACAATTTCTAAAGTTATGAACATTTTTTCATCTATTTCAGCTTGAGTCTTAGTGGCTGAGCAATTCATAAGATGTTTACTTATTTAATAAAGATTAATATTTGTTATATCAAATGGTATGTTGTAAAGTTTAAATGTTTTTTGAAAAACAACAATAAGGGCTGTGGCCAATTTTTATTCACAAGAATGTCTGCTAATTTTATTTGCATTTTGTTTGTTTATATTCATGACATGCTGTGTGTGATCCCATAATATGTTGATTAAAAATAAAAAAAAATTTTCCTGTGCCTTTTATAATTATTTACTCTAAATTTACCTGTAGACAAACAGTTCACTTGGTATTAAACACCTCTGGATTATTTTAATATGCATCATCATTTCACTTGATTTAAATCTCTAGTAAACAAACTGAAAATAAAAACCTTTAGTATATTGATAAGGCTTTATATTGTTTGATTAAAAAACATTTTTGCCTGTTAAGCTGATTTCCGGTAATTTTTCACCTTGTTGTGGTTACAGTATGCTTGCACCTTGTAGTTGAACAAAACACACTATTAATAGAAATTCTTTTTTTCAGCCACCAGATTCCACATCCTCATTAGCCTATGTTTTACCATGGAATTTACTAATAGCTTACTTATGCTATTTACAATATAATGTAAGACACTACCTCATCAGCTAAATGAGAGCTGGGTAACTATGTTTATTATGAATGCCTCTACTTTGGTTTCTTATTAAGTATGTAATAACCTTAAAATTGTTGCCATAGGTTGCTATCTTTTTTTTTTCAGTGTACTTATTTTGAACTGGCATTGGTTGCAATCCGTTACCATGCTTATGCTTGCAGTCCATGATCTATACATTTCAACTCTTGTCTTGTTCAAGATGTGCAAAGGGTATATAATAGGTAATATATGCTAAGACCACTCTGCTGGAGTAATTTTTTTTAATAATATGTGATACAGTAATTTTCAAAAATGTTAGTTTCATTTTTTATTTAGAATGATATGATGTAAAAATATATTATGTCTTACTCATGCAGATGGCCTACCTGTAGAATTGTCAAAAATAAAATTAATTTTAAAAAGCAACAAAAGCAAACAATAAAAATACACAATCAACCCTATTTCTGAAGTGCAAAACCTATAAACATAGAGCAGTTGATGAATTTTCACAAGGTACAATTTTGGTGGTGATATTACTAATGAGTACACTTTTTGTTGCTTCCTGGACAAGGTATGCAAGACCGATAATTAGGTTGCCTAGCCAGAGTGTTTCATATTATTGCATCACAGTAAAAGGTATTTTTTATACATTGGAATGGCCCACTGCCTTTCTAGGAGTTCCGTTTTTTTCTGTTCATGATTCTTTTTCAGCTTGACAGCTTCCCTCATTAATGCAAGGGAATCTTCAAGTGCAAGGGTTGCTGATATGACATGCATCACCTGTCCTCTGGCCAAATTGTTTTATGTACTGTACTTGAGAGTGGTTCATTAGAATTAAATATCTCTGACTTTGCTTGACACACTGCAAAAAATATTTTTAGGTGAGAATTGGATTTTTCTATCTCAGAATCCACTATACCATACATTTTCTTGTGGTTTATCTGTGGTTTGCATGTCAGTTAAAGACTATGGACTGCTTCAAGTACAAACTAAACTAGTCTCTCTGCTTCTGGGGGGTGTAAACCAATGTTTCTACAGACTTTTACTACTTACAGTGCTCAGCATAAATGAGTACACCCCAACAGATTTGTCAGAAAACCTTTACTTTCCTTTCAGAATCAACATTTTCTATGGGACACTATACTACAAAATACTTCCACAAATGCGGGCCATTGATTGCAAACAAGATTTGTTGACTTGCACACACAAATAATTATTTTTCCTAACAAATTCATTCAAGACCATGTTGCAAAAATAAATACACTCCAATCAGAGTCTTAGGAGCAAAGCTAAATTTTAGACAACAAAATCCTAATTCAACTACAGGTGAGTCTAATTATTAATTAAACAGGTGTCCAGCAGACAGCTGATTATAAAAGGGCGTTACTTAACAAAGAAAACCCCTTACCATTTCATGCTGTCAGCAATGGCACCACATGGAAGAGAAATGTCACAAGGCCTGAGAAAGAAAATAATTTATTTACAGAAGAAAGGTGAATGCTACAAGAAGATCAGCAAAGCTTTACTTATCAGTCAGAATATTGTAGCAAAAGTGACACAAAAACAAAACAAAGATGGAAGAGTTAAGGAAAATCACCATGCAAGTTCACTGCAGTTAGCTAAAGAAGTAGAAAGCCCAACTGGGTGAATGTTTCCCATGACAAAATATGGCGTACACTGCGGAGGAATGGCATGTATGAATGTCGTCAATGAAGAAAGCCTCTCCTAAAGCTCATGCACAAAAAGCCTTGTCTAGGATTTGCCAGTGCCCAGGTTCAAATAGAAGAAGACTACTGGAACACTTTACTCTGGAGTAATGAGGTCAAGATAAATGTTTTTGGAACTGATGGCTTAAAAACTGTATAGTGTTGCAAAGGTAACGTAGTACAAAGAAAAATGCATTGTGCCTACAGTGAAACATGGTGGTGGCAGTGTCCTTCTGTGGAGCTACATGAGTGATGCTGGTGTTGGGGAGCTGCATTATATTCATGGTGTATTTCTTTATATTGAAAGAAAATACGCTACCATCACTCTGTGCTCTTGGTCGTCATACACTTTTCCAACATGACAATGATCCAAAACTCACATCTAAGGCCATTGTTTTATTTCTGAAGAAGAACAGGGTGAAAGTGATTCAATGGCCAAGTATGTCTCCTAAGCTGAACCAAATCAAACATTTATGGGGAATTCTGAAGAGACAAGTTGAGCTTCACTTTCTAAAAGAGGTCGTTCTTGAAGAATTGAAAAAGATAGATGTTGCAATATGTCGCCAACTTGTTCATTCCATGCCTAGAAGACTTGGTGCTGTCCTTACAAATCATGGAGATCATACAAAATACTAGATATAGTAATTTTTGTTGTGGGGTGTATTCATTTTTGCAACAACTAATTTGAGTGAAACTGAAGATTTTGTAATCTAAGTTATTATATTAACCTTACTTTCATGTAATAAGCTAAAAATATGTTCTATACAATTTTGGAAATTGTTCTTGTGTACATTGAGATATTTATTAAAATCTTACTTTTCAAGTGTCAGGGTTCTGTCCTCAGCAGAGGTGTTAGGAGACCTGGCTTCCCTGCCAGTACCTTGCATGGCCGCAGAAGTTCACATCCGCACAAATTTGGCTCCAAACAGCCTTTATAAGGAAGCCCTGCCCTACTCTCAGGTGCTGGTTGATCTCTGGCTTCCCAATATCTTTTTCTTGTTTCCTGTGCTATTGTGATCTGTGATTTCCTGATACTGACTCAGCTTGCTCTTGGACCTGTCTGCTCTGCTTAACCCCTTATCTGACCTCGGCTTGGCTAATGGATATTCCCTCTTTGCTCCTCTGTGTATGACCTCGGCTATCCCATCTGACTACGTCTGCTCTTTTTCCCACCTGGTACCTGACCTTGGCTTTGAACCGGCTATCCAGTAATCTGCTGTTCCCCAGAAGGGTTTGCATACCTCGCACAGGCGCCACCTGTCTGCAGACCTCCTCTCAGTGCATCAGCTGTGCTTCTGGGTGGACCACCAACAAGCACTCCTACAGGCAACCTCTGCCACTTTGGGCCTGACTCCTGCTGTCCCACTCTTAGGGGAGTCTGGAACTTAGCCCTAAGGGAAGCCCTCTCTCCATTGGCCTCTCACACCAGGTACGTGACACCAGGAGTCTTCCACTTTTATTATTGTGCTGAAAGAAAACATTTGCAATGGTAAATTTCCTCCTTGTCCTTTTCCCC
This sequence comes from Staurois parvus, assembly GCF_062004578.1. Taxonomy (NCBI): domain Eukaryota; kingdom Metazoa; phylum Chordata; class Amphibia; order Anura; family Ranidae; genus Staurois; species Staurois parvus. The sequence continues at coordinate 8,269,836 of NW_028317855.1, read as the reverse complement.
AGCTTGTCAAGGAGTTCTTGATAAAGTTAGGACAATGCAGCTAAAGTCATTTCTGCTTGAGATTGTTTCTGGGTTAACTGTAGCATATGTATGTGTGCCAGTTAGGTCTTCAATGTGTTTTTGATGCTCACATTCCCAGCAGATAGATAAGGCCAGGAATCCCCCCCCAAATTTTATGAGCTTCTCATAGCATTATAGGTGAGATGTTTTCTGTATCATTACGGGTGAAATAATTCTTAAGGGTTGCTTAAAATGATTTGAATGTCAATATATATGCATCAAGTCACCAAATCTTGGAGCGCCAGGACTGTAGGGGGATAGCTAAGGTAAAAGTAATTGGATGGTGGTTCAAGAGCACCATAGGTTCAAGAAAACTAAATATATTCTTGAATTTTTGTGGTGTGGGAAAGAGAAAAACTTATAGTCCCTCACCGTAATCTGAAGAAGGTGCCAGATACACTATATTGCCAAAAGTATTGGGACGCCTGCCTTTACATGCACATGAACTTTGATGGCATCCCAGTCTTAGTCCATAGGTTCAATACTGAGTTGGACTACTCTTTGCAGCTAAAACAGCTTCAATACTTCTGGGAAGGCTGTCCACAAGGTTTAGAAGAGTGTCTATAGGATTGGTGGACCATTTTTCCAGAAGAGCATTTGTGAGGTCAGGCCCTGATGTTGGAGGAAAAGACCTAGCTCGCAGTCTCCACTTTAATTCATCCCAAAGGTGTTCTATATGATTGAGGTCAGGACTATGTGCAGACCAGTCAAGTTCCTCCACTCCAAACTCGCTCATCCATGTCTTTAAGCACCTTGCTTTGTGCACTGGTGCACAGTCATGTTGGAACAGGAAGGGGCTATCCACAAACTGTTCCCACAAAGTTGGGAGCATGAAATTGTCCAAAATGTCTTGGTATGCTGACGCATTAAGAGTTCCCTTCACTGCAATTAAGGGGGCAAGCCCAACTCTTGAAATCAACCCCTCACCATAATCCCCCCTCCACCAAATTTTACACTTGGCACAATGCAGTCAGGCAAGTACCGTTTTCCTGGCAACTGCCAAACCCAGACACATCCATCAGATTGCCAGACAGAGAAGCATGATTCATCACTCTAGAGAACACGTCTCCACTGCTCTAGAGTCCAGTGGCGGCATGATTTACACCACTGCATCCAACGCTTTGCATTGCACTTGGTGATATAAGGCTTGGATGTAGTTTCTTGGCCATGAAAACCCATTCCATGAAGCTCTCTACACACTGCTGTTGTGCCAATCTGAAGGCCACACAAAGTGTTTAGCCATTGACTCTGCAGACAGTTGTGCACTGTATGTGTCAGCATGCGCAGACCCCGCTCTGTCATTTTACAGTTGCTGTTGTCCCTAGTTGCTTCCACTTTGTTATAATATCACTAACAGTTGACCATGGAATATTTAGTAGCAAGGAAAATTCACTGATGGACTTGTGGCAACCTATCACGGTACCACGCTTGAATTCAGTGAGCTATTAGAGTGACCCATTCTTTCACAAATGATTGTAGAAGCAGTCTGTATGCCTAGGTGCTTGATGTTATACACCTGTGGCCATGAAGGTGGTTGGAACACCTGAATCCAATGATTTGGAGGGGTGTCACAATACTTTTGGCATAATGTATCATATAGCTGGAGATCAGAGAGATATTTCTTAATGCGCAATGTTCTATAGGGGAGTGCTGAGGTTCCTGAAGATGAATCCAGTAAAGGATTAAGTGAGATATTGAAGTTGCTTCCCATAATTAGTATGTCCCTAGCAAAACATTGAAGCTTGCTACAAATGCACCATAGGAACAGCACTTGGCCTATATTGGGGCAGTATATATTGGGTAAAGTAAACAGCTGACCATTCAGTGTGCCCTTCAAAAACAAATAACATCTTCTGTGTCCAACATTTGATCTATCATTTTAAAGGCTGCTTGCTGAGAAAACCAAATCACTATCCCTTTCATTTTGGCTTGTGCATTGGTGGCACGAAAGATCATAGGGAATCTATGATTCGAAAATGTAGGGAGTTAATCTGTCCTAAAGTAGATCTCCTGCAAAAAAGAGATTTGTTTTTTTCCGTTTAAACAGATCATGTAAGACAAGTGACCATTTTTGGGAGCATTGATCCCTTTTGCATTGAGGATAAAGGAATTTTCACTCAAGATTTTGAACACGTTTCGAGGCTGATGAGTGTTCAGCTGGAGCTCCTCCATGCCCTAGTCCAATTTACCAGCATCCCGGAGGGATGATCTGGAGTGATCTTATTCTTTTGTGCTGTGTCTGAGGAGAGAGTCATTTTGATGTCTGTCGCAATGAAGGCTTTGTAGGTTCGACATTTAAGGCATTTGCTGTATAAAGTCCAGGAAAGAGGAGTTGTTGGGTTCTGTATTCGCATGTCATGTGTCAGGCCATGTCCCTATACAGTATATAAACTCACTTTATGTATCATGCTACATCCATAGCCCATAGTTCATAAATCCATCCATATTTAATATGTGAATATTAAAAGGCTACATGTTAATATATCTAATACATCACACTCTAGTTTTACTGTCTATATCCATTCCATATGTTATGCCTCCCTCCACTGACCCATGTATAAACTAATTTTCATCTCTGTATTACACACTTTTAGGATAATGCTGTATACAGAAAACAATCATGGCAATTGGTAAGTTGGCATCCTCACAATCAGGGGCGGACTGACAACTCATGGGGCCCCTGGGCAATAGGGGATCATGGGGCCCCTGTGTCCTTGCCCAAACTCAAAAAAGCCTATGAAAAAGGTACCAGGGGCATCTCATGGGGCCCCCTACTGACCCCGGGCCCTCGGGCAGTGCCCAGGTTTACAAATGGTCAGTCCGCCCCTGCTTACAATGCATTTTACAGTTTTACAGTTGCAAGAAAAAGTATGTGAACCCCTTGGGATTACGTGGAGTTTTGCATGAATTGGGCATAAAATGTGCTCTGAACGTCATCTAAGTCACAACAATAGAAGAACACAGTCTGCTGAACATAATACTACACAAACATTAGATGTTGCCATGGTTTAATTGCACATAACATGTAAACATTCACAGTGCAGGGAGGAAAAAGTATGTGAACCTTTGGACTTAATAACTGGTTGACCCTCCTTTGGCAGCAATAACCTCAACCAAACGTTTCCTGTAGTTGCAGATCAGACCTGCACAACGATCTGGAGTAATTTTGGACCACTCCTCTTCACAAAACTGTTTCAGTGTAGCAATATTCTTGGGATGTCTGGTGTGAATCGCTCTCTTAAGGTCATGCCACAGCATTTCAGTCGGGTTGAGGCCAGGACTCTGACTGGGCCACTCCAGAAGGCGTATTCTGTGCTGTTGCAGCCATTGTTTTGTTGAATGACTTGTATGCTTTGGGTCATTGTCCTGTTGCATCACCCATCCTCTGCGGAGCTTCAGTTGGCGGACAGATGGTCGTACGTTTTCCTGCAAAATGTCTTGATAAACTCTGGAATTCATTTTCCCATCAATGGCAACAATCCGTCCAGGCCCTGAGGCAGCAAAGCAGCCACAAACCATGATGCTCCCTCCGCCATGTTTTACAGTGGGGATGAGGTTTTGATGTTGGTGTGCTGTGCCTTTTTTTCTCCACACATAGTGTTGTGTGTTTTTCCCAAACAACTCAATCTTGGTTTCATCTGTCCACAGTATATTTTGCCAGTAGTGCTGTGGAACATCCAGGTGCTCTTTTGCAAACTTCAAATGTGCTGCAATATTCTTTTTGGACAGCAATGGCTTCCTCCGTGGTGTCCTCTCATGTACTCCATTCTTGTTTAATGTTTTCCTTATTGTAGATGTGTCAAGAAAAATGTTAGCATGTGCCAGAGATTTCTGTAGGTCTTTAGCTGACACTCTGGGATTCTTCTTTACCTCATGCAGCATTCTGCGCTGTGCTCTTGCAGTCATTTTTACAGGACGACCACGCCTAGGGATATTAGCAACAGTGTTAACTTTCTCCATTTGTAGACAGTCTGTCTTACCGTGGACACATGAACATCAAGGCTTTTGAAGATACTTTTGTAACCCTTTCCAGCTTCATGCAAGTCAACAACTCTTGATCTTAGGTCTTCTGAGAGCTCTTTTCTGCGAGGCATGGTTCACATCAGACAGTGCTTCTTGAAACCAGTAAACCCAAAACAGGTGTGTGTTTTTTAAGGGCAGGACAGCTGTCAGCAACACATCCAATATCATCACACTGATTGGAGTCAAGGTTGGCTCACTCCTGGCTCCAATTAGCTCTGGGAGAAGTCATTAAGCGAGGGCCTCACATACTTTTTCCTCCCTGCACTGTGAATGTTTACATGTTATGTGCAATTAAACCTTGGCAACATCTAATGTTTGTGTAGTATTATGTTCAGCAGACTGTGTTCTTCTATTGTTGTGACTTAGATGACGTTCAGAGCACATTTTATGCCCAATTCATGCAAAACTCCTCGTAATCCCAAGGGGTTCACATACTTTTTCTTGCAACTGTAATTCCCTTTCTCAGGATGGAACAATACAATCTTTAACAGTTGTTGTAATTTCTTTTACAGTATATTTGTGCCATAACCAGAACTGCCTAAAACGCTTCCTAGGTGGGCATAGGGGCAATTTCAGACACAGGTTAGGCACAACCAATGGGAATAACATATATCCTTTAAACTACTTGACATAGTAGCTGAAATAACCTTATTTAGAGCCTACTTACAGTGATGTCAATGTCTTTTACACATATGTGTACACATTATTTTCTGCTTTTACATTTAAGTATTCAATTATTCAACATATTCAATTATCTGTTCAAGTACATCTCATCAGTCAAACGTTGTCCACCTCCTTTATTTAAGAGCAAGTAGTCAAAGCTAGCCTCCAGGGCTAGAAGAAATATGTACATTTTGCAGCCAATGTCCCTGCAAGCCTTGATGGGATTAAATGCTCATACCCTTCAGTCAGGGCCCTGTTTATTTTTTTATTATTTTCTTTTGTTGCATACAGTATGATCTTAGAAGTGTGATGTATTAGATATATTAGATATTAACCTTTAACAATTTTATATGTCACTATGTGGACTTTATGTAACTTGATAAATAATGTGATTTTATATATACCGGTAACTATCCCTGAGTGGTAACTGTAAAGTCTGATTCAAATATGTTAAAGTTACTGATTCAAATATGGGTTTGAATTATAGCTGGCTCACACCACCTTCAGTCGAGTGCGGTTATTTTCTGCATCAAAATTCATGGACAGTAGGTTACATGGATTCCAGTGGTATAGTTAACACCACTGCAATGCGTTCCAGAACAGACGACAAAAATAGAACATGCTGCATTTTTTCTGCAAGGAATGTATCTGGAATGTGGCAAAATGCATCAAAAATGCACCAGAGTGTATTAAAGCAAAAAAATCAGGAAAAACGTACTGGAATACATTGAAAATGCATGAAAAACACACCCGAATGAATCAGAAACATGCATACAGAAATGCATCTGGGCACAAAAGTGTGAGCCCTTAGTGTTGTAAAAAGGCAAAAAGTAATAAGCAAAGTAAAAAATTCCAAAACAACTAAAACAACTAGTCAGCAATTGACTAAAAACGATGTTCTGACTGTCATAAAATTATCTTTGGTCTTCACCACATTCAAAAAATACTATAAAAAGGTTCCCACAATATAATAACATCTTAAATTTCCATTTTATTTATAGCATTACATTTTATCCACACTTTTGCATCAGTAATAATATAAAGCTCCTTATGCCACAGCTTTATGTTCAGTTTTCTTTCACATGTCCTCCATTGCTATGAAGTGTAACCTTAGTTAGAAGTAGAGGATATGAAAGAAAACTGAGCTGCAAGGTAAAAAAGTAAATATTTATATTGTTCCTGTTTTAGCCCTGGTGCAAGTGAGTTAGAAAACCTTGTACTATGGGAGTTTTTAACTGCATTGTTTAGAGTGCAATGTGATGAAGACCAAAGGGTACAGATCAGAGGAGATGTGGGGTTTGTACAACATGAACCTTTAAGTGGCATAGGCATTTAATCATGTTATAATGTTCTTAAAAGACTGGTTCTCTGTGTGGACACTACACATAGCATAATATATTGACTGGAACTGATCTATGTGCATCAGTTTTAGTAAATCCCCCCCCCCCCCATTTAGTCTTCTCATGAAAAAGGATGCTTTTCAATTGTTACAACTTGTGTACTTGTCAGGAAAGTGTAGCACTCCTGCTCTATCACAATCTCATTCCAGCATCCTGGTTTTGGCTGTGATACATTCTCCCTGTCTATCCACCTCCAAGGTGATTGATGTGGCCAGTTACTGAGACCAAATCTGATTTAAGCCAGCCAAGCCTGCAGTCTCATGCTTGTGATAGTGTGTGTAATACATGTTCAAGCTCCCTATCTGTCTGTCCTGCTGTTTGGATTCCCGTTTATGACCTCAGATCAGGTATCGACTATTGTCTGAACTCTGCCTGCCTTTTGACCCTGGATTGAACCCTGACTACTCTGAACCTTGCCTACCTTGTACCTGGACTGTAATTGAACCACTCTGTCTGCCAACCTCAAGTACTTGTTTGAATGTCTCTCAGTTTCAGCCTGCCCCAGCCTGGGCATTGTGTATAAGTCTTGGGGCAACTGAGTACCAGAAGGCCTGCTTGTCTTGGAAAGTGTGCTGCTGTAGGAGAAGAACACAGAAACCAGCTGTAGAACCTGACCACTTGCGTTAGGGATAAGCGTGATACTGTAGTACTTCATTGTTATACACTGCGCAAAAAAATTAAAGGAACACTTTTTTAATCAGAGTAAAGCATCAAATAAATTAAACTCCTGGGATATTGATCTGGTCAGTTAAGTAGCAGGGGGTTGTTAATCAGTTTCAGCTGCTTTTATGTTAATGAAATTAGGAACAGGCGCACTAGATAGGCAACAATGAGATGACCCCCATAACAGGAATGGTTTTACAGGTGGAGGCCATTGACATTTTTTTGTTGACTCTTTCTCACTAGTTTTGCATTTGGCTAGGGTCAGTGTCACTACTGGTGGCATGAGGCAATACCTGGACCCTACAGAGGCTGCACAGGCAGTCCAACTCCTCCAGGATGGCACATCAATACATGTCATTGCCAGAAGGTTTGCTGTGTTTCCCAGCACAGTCTCAAGAACATAAAGGAGACTGCAGGAGACAGGCAGTTACTCGAGGAGAGCTGGACAGGGCTGTAGAGGGTCCTTAACCCATAAGCAGGACCAGTATCTGCTCCTTTATACGAGGAGAAACAGGATGAGCACTGCCAGAACCCTACAAAATGACCTCCAGCAGGCCACTGGTGTGAATGTCTCTGACCAAACAATCAGAAACAGACTTCATGATGGTAGCTTTAGGGCCCGACATCCTCTAATGGGCCCTGTGCTCACTGCCCAGCACCATAGAGCTCAATTGGCTTTTGCCACTGAATACCAGAATTGGCAGGTCTGCCACTGGAGCCCTGTGCTTTTTCTAGAGAAGCCGTGGAGAACATTATGCTGCCTGTAACATCATTCAGCATGATCGTTTTGGTGGTGGGTCAGTGATAGTCTGGGGAGGCATATACATGGAGGGACGAACAGACCTCTACAGACTAGATAATGGCAACCTGACTGTCATTAGGTATTGGAATAAAATCCTTGGACCCATTGTCAGACACTATGCTGGTGCAGTGGATCCTGGGTTCCTCCTGGTGCATGACAATGTCCGGCCTCATGTGGCGAGAGTATGCGGGCAGTTCCTGGAGGATGCAGGAATTGATGGCATTAAATGGCTCCCACGTTCGCCTGACCTAGTTCCAATAGAACACTTCTGGGATTTCATTTTTCGGTCCATCTGACTCTGCCAGGTTGTATTTCGGACTGTCCAGGAGCTCAGTGATGCCTTGGACCAGATCTGGGAGGAAATACCCCAGGACACCATCTGTCGTCTTATTAGGAGCATGCCCCAACTATCATGTGGGGGCCATACAAACTACTGAGTACCATTTTGAGTTGCTGCTTTGATTTTTAGGGTATCTTTGAATTCAGTCCTCTGTAGGTTGATAATTTTCATTTCCATCAAACGATGGGGCATCTTTACATTCCTAACACATTACCCAGTCCATATCAGTATAGATATCCAGCATGATATTTTTCCCCATTGAGATCTGATGTGTTTTCAAAGTGTTCCTTTAATTTTTTTGAGCAGTGCATAACAATTAGAGGGATACTTTTTATGTGTTGTAGCTGTATATCATGCACTTCTGGAAAGTACAATTGTGCTAAATTACAGTATATTCATTGCAGTATAGAGTGTTTTTTAGTACTTACATTAAAGTTCAGTTTTTCTGGTAAAATTGATTTAGATTTTAATTTTAAATTAAACCCATAATTGGATGGCAAGACTTCACAATTTTACTTCTTTCTCTTCTGCATTTCAGTGCTGCTGATCTCCTACAGTTTCTACATGCACTTGCCTTTTTTAAATCAGATTTTATTTGTAAATGTTTTTGACATATAGTAGGTACAGAAACACAACAAGTCAAACATGATTTACAGACAAATGCAGTCCAGTCAGGGGCGGACTGACAACTCATGGGGCTCCTGGGCAATAGGGGATCATGGGGCCCCTGTGTCCTTGCCCAAACTCAAAAAAGCCTATGAAAAAGGTACCAGGGGCATCTCATGGGGCCCCCTACTGACCCCGGGCCCTCGGGCAGTGCCCGAGTTTCCAAATGGTCAGTCCTCCCCTGAGTCCAGTACATCTTTAGGTCATGACATAAGCAGTAAGAGGTTACATAACATCACAGCCTGCCTGATAGGGTTACCCAGTTTACAAAATCAAGGTATAGGTCTAGAGGATCAAACCCATAGGGTAATTAAACCCACGTTTTGTCATTCTAAGAAGCGTATAGAATCAATTTAGCTAGCCAACATGACCAGATATGTTCATGTAGCATTCTGCAGAAAGTAAGTTAATAGCTCAAACATTGTGCACCTATTAAGTTCTTGAAAGGAATCTGTCATGGTAGGGGATAACACAAAGACCCGTTTAGGGGTGGACTGATAACTCATGGGGCAATAGGGGATCATGGGGCCCCTGTGTCCTTCCCCACGCTCAAAGCACACCCAAAAAAGCCTATAAAAGGTACCAGGGGCATTTCATGGGGCCCGCTACTGACCCCGGGCCCCGAGTGCTCGAATGGTCAGTCCGCCCCTGGACCCATTTGACAGCTAACAGTCTATGCACAACAAACAGTGATCTAGAGATCACCAGTGATGCAAATTCACCAAAAGAGAATCAAAGCTGCATAAAATTCAGGCAATAGGCTTGCCATTCAGGGTGATACCCGTCACATTATTATTAGGATTGAAAATATTGGATCAGTATCTTTTAAGTTTAGGGCATTGCCATAGGAGATGGATTATGTTACTTTGGGAGGCTGTTTCTAGTATATCCTCCCATGTGCCATCAGGTATTGGGCCAATATCTAATCCTTATTTGCCCCTACATGGGTGTGAAATATCAAGCAACAGTTTATAGGGAAGTTCTTTAAAATCCTCAGCCTTAACAATTAGATTAAATTGTGAGTATCAGAAACGGAGAGGGAAAGAGTAACATTTTGTACCATTAAAGCATGTCAGAGTTGAAAGAATTGAGTTGAATTAAGTTCGCGTTTAACTTTTATGAGTACATACAAGTTTAATTCTGTTTGCAGCTGTTGGAAGGACTGATTTACACATAGAGGGGGAATCAAAAGTATACACGCTTTAATGCATCATTAAAAGCCCTTTAATTTTGCAAGCTTTTGGAGAGATTCATTTTACCAATATCACGTACCTGGTCAAGGCCGAGTTGACTAGAGGGCTGCCCTTACATCTCTTGTCCTGTTTCCCCTAGGGATGATGACAGGGTATAACAGGGCACAGAGTAGCACAGGTGCCTGTAAAAGATCTGGTTTGGAATATTTTGGTAGTAAATGCAGAGCTGAAGCAGACCAGTTGGCAGCAGGCAGTTACTGGATCTTGGATGCGTAGTCAGATAGGCAGAGGTCGGCAACAACTGGGCAGCAGGAGTACAGAGTCAGGAAACATGAGCAGAGTCGAAGCCAGGCTAAGGTAAGCATTTAGCAAGCCCAAGAAGTACAGGAACAGCAGGCAGGAAGCAAGGTCATGTCACAAGCCAGTGACAGCAACAGAGGTTCAGGAACAAGCAGGATCAACAAGCCAGGTTGGGATACAGGCAGGGGCGGACTGACCATTTGGAAACTTGGGTACTGCCCGAGGGCCCAGGGTCAGTAGGGGGCCCCATGAGATGCTCCTGGTACCTTTTTCATAGGCTTTTGTGAGTTTGGGCAAGGACACAGGGGCCCCATGATCCCCTATTGCCCGGGGGCCCCATGAGTTGTCAGTCCATCCCTGGATACAGGTGATCAGGTCACAAGCAGAAAGAGCTTACGACCACTCAGCGATGAACCTGAGTCTTTAAAAAGCCACTGGGTGCCAAAGTCCATCAAACAATCATGCTCATGCAAATGAGCACATGCAGACTTTTAATGCTCATGCACACGAGCATGTGCGGAAGTATGTTCTATAGACTGTTATGCATGCATGTGCATTTTTTTGAGCACAGGAAATCCTTTGAACACCAGCATTCCTTTGAGAATGGGCATGGGCTTGAGCATGACTTTCCTGACAACCAGATAGGAGCAAACCAAGTATAAATTGGTTATGTGAGGCAATGAAATATACCCATGGGTTTGGAACTCAGGGTCTCCTGAGTTCCTGCAGTGTTTAAATATCTCTACTTTAATTCTAGGTGTGCTTCTCCTCCAAATGAGATAAATAAAAATGTAATTTATGACTTTAAATTACCCAACCACTGATAAGGGTAATTTACACCAAGTCGTGCATCGTGATCTAAAACTGGACAGCACAGAGTGGAGATTAAGGGGAATAAAGTCCGCAATCGTGGGCATGATCATTATACCCAGATACTGTATTTTATGCAAGAGACCACCTTAATATGTGAGAGATTATCAGCTAGTGGGGTCGATAAGGGGCATAAGTATGGACTTGTGCCAGTTGACAATAAAAAAACAAAACAAAATTCAGTAATTAGGGACACAAAAATCTGGAGGAATGTATGGGTATCTGAAAGGAAGAGGAGCATATCATCTGCGTAAAAAGCTATTTTTTCCTCCTCTTGATCTCTCTGGAAGCCAACTACTTAATGTGATTGTCACAGTAAACATGCTAGAGGTTCTATTACCACTGCAAACAGCAGTGGCAAAAGTGGAAATCCCAGTCATGTTGCACAATATAATGGGAAGTAAGGGGATAGTAAACAGTAAGCTTGAATAGAGACTAGGAGTTGAGTAAATAATAGGCAATGCCAGGTACAGAAGTTAACATCAAATCCAAATTTGTCAAGAACTGCCCAAGTGTATTCTAATTTGATACTGTTGAATGCTTTGGCTGTGTTGCGAGATAGAAGGGCTGTATTGCCAGTATCGTCTACAGGCATGCACAGAAAAACACATCTGATATTGGTAGCTGGGGAGAGTTTGGGCATGAAGCCTGTTTGATCTGGATGAATTCGCTATGAACTTGTTTAGCCTAATGGCAGTGACTTTATCTAACACTTTGACATCATCTGGGAACAGATATAGGATGTTATAGGATTTTCTTAGGAAATACCACTTGATGGCTTTATACATTGAGTTCAAACAGCAATTCAGAGTCAAATGCCTCATTAGGAATTTGGAGGCATGCGGGGTGAAGGGTCTCTCAGTATTGTTTCTAAATTTCAATTGGGAGTCCATCTCCTCCCAGAGTTTTGCACTTGCTTTTTAATTACAATCTCTTTTTTCGCTGTGCTGGTTGTAGCTCCACCCAGGCTTAAGCCCAAAGGGTGTTCTTATCGGGAAACTTCAGTCAGAACTAAAGCCACCTCCACCTCTTGATTCTAAAGCACTTCTTTGTACGGAAACTATTTCATTGTATGGAAGGCTAGACTAAGTCCAGACCCTATTATCTGCCACCAGCTATTCAGAACTACAGAGAGAGAGACTACTGTAATAGCTATCAGCTTGTCTTTTTGTGAATGATGGCATGCTGGAAAACTACCATTCACAAAACTAAAAGCGCACAACACGAGCCAGCCACCACTAGTCTCTCTTAAACAACTAAGCCCAGACATACCCATTAGTTATTCAGGAGATAGATACTGGTAGCTAGCTTTTGTTATTGTGGATTTGTGTTTTAGTGAAAGATGGCACTCATCGCTGGTTTGCCCTCATTCAAACAAAACAAGATAACAGCTACTACTCTCCCCTGAATAGCTGGCAGGCAGGTCTGGGCTCGGTCTTTCTTTTTAGTGAAAAGAAGATGGCAGAGGAGAGAACAGGAGGAAAGGGGCTAAAAGATTTGATGGAGGTCTGCAAATGTTCAGCTCTCAGAGGACTGCAAACTCTCCGTTGTGCCACCTCCCCTATGTGTGTGTTGTCAGTCCTAACTAGCTAATCTTGCAGCATGGTCGGATAGCAGTGGGGGGAAGGGGAAAGGTGTTGGCCTAGTTCAAAACTGTGCCACAGTTACTATAGTCAAGTACTATGTGTATCTAACAAGGATTTTCAGCCTCTGGAGATACTTTGTCTTTAAAAAAAGGCTACATATTGAAAATGATTGAAAACAACTTTTGCAATTACATTAACATGTTAGGCATTTTTGTTATTGGGTTTAGATCTACTTTAAATGGCTCACATACTGCCATTTTTTTAGAATCCAACCTTTAAACATAGGAAGAATGTTTTTCATCTTTATGTAAATGCAAATAAAATATATTCTTTGTAGCATATCACAAATTATAGCAGATAATTTAATACTTGTTTCCTTTGCCAACTATGTGGTTAATTTACTGAAGATTTTGCAAAGTGCAGTTGCTTTAGGGCTTAGTGAATGAGCAAAAGCTTTGCTGATTTCCATCATCCAATCATGTGCAAGCAAAAATACAGGTTTTTTAAATTTTCCTTGTATGTGATTGCGTATTCTTTGCAAAGTGAAGCTTTGCCTCATTTACTATGCTCTGGGGCAACTGCATTTGCAGAGTGCAACTGCACCTTGCAAAGTGTAAAGTCTATTTGCCTTTAGTCAATAAACCCCTATGTTTTATTTGTGTGTTTATGGATATAGGGTATAAACACAGTGCATAATTACCTGTCATTATACAAAAGTTTTGCAAACATATAGGACACACATACACATTATTATTATACAGTATTTATAAAGCACCAATGGTTCGCTCAGCGCTGTACATTACAAAGGGGGACAGAACAATACCAATACAATGCAAAACATGAGGGGATCGAGGGCACATAACATATTACTGTGCTATATGCTGTAATATATTCTCTGAACTAAAAGAATAGCTTTTTTGTCAAGATTTGGGATTATGTAAACTACTACCTTCAATCTAATTCTGTTTAATTCACACTGTATTAATATAGATTAGGATATTTATAGTAACATCTATTTTTTAAATACAGTATAAGTATTATAACAAAAGATTTCCCAGCAACACTAACCAGCCAGCTTGCGAAACAACCAATTTTGCCCTGTCTAACAGTTTGCGTTAAAAACAGAGGGCTTGCGTTAAAAACAGAGTCCCGCGTCAAAGGTCCTCTATATACTGTGCACCTAACTAAAATTTCCAAAGCCTCCATAGTGGGAGTACATATATAAATGGATAGGTCAAGGGCAGGTGTGCCTGGAGAAGCCCATCCTTCCTTAAAGGTACAGGGACGTACGTGATGCCCAGCTATACCAAAATGACAGCAAAGGCATCTAGTGCGTACCTGTGTCCAATTTAGCCAACTACAAAAAAAATGGCAACAGTCCCAACCTATATCCAGCCTTAGCAGCAAAGTGCACATGGAAGGGCGATGCACATCGCAAAACAAACAAAAGATTTCCCAGCAACACTTACCAGCCAGCTTGCAAAACAACCAATTTGTCCCTGTTTAACAGTATGCGTTAAAAACAGAGGGTTTTGTTTGCACAATTTGCAAATACATGCATAAGCCACAGTCCCGCGTCAAGGGTCCTCTGTATACTATATTCAATTTAAATCCAGTCAAAAAAGCACTCTTACTACACAGATGATGGCAAATCTAGAGATTGTACAATCAGACTGTCATTTGTATGACCAGCTGAATAATTATACTAAGCGCAGTAATCTATAGCAGACAGTGGAACTTTATTTTCTTGCATTTAGTCAAGGCAGTAAAAAATACATTCTAATTGGATGATATTGTTCACTGAGCTTTGAATATTGCTCTTCACGTTATTAAATCATCTACTTTATTGACCTAGTTAGAATGAATTTGAGGATTATCTATCACAGCATGTTGTGTAAACAGCAATGTGCTAATATGCTTCTATATATACAGTGATCGAGTGGTGATAGCTGTTACAGCGTCATCCCTGCAGCTTAAGTGACTCAGCTAAATTAATCAAACTTTATATTTATCCCCACCTCAAAAAATAGTGACAGCAGGAACTGCATGCCAAAGTTATTTTGGGTGCATTTTTTGAATATTAGACTATTGATAGTAATAGTCTAGCCTTTAACAGAATGAATGATAATAGCAAGAGGTCCTAACAGGGCAGTCATTTTGTCACTGCACTCACTAATATTCTTTCATCTCCTGAAAGTCTGGTAGACTAGGCTGACATGTGATCTCGATGTATCATGCAAATACATCACCGAAAAGTATGCAGCAGCTTCTGATCTGCCTGGTGCCAAGGGTCTGCTGTATAAATAGAATAATAGATGGGCAGCTGCATATAACAGTGCTACAATTCCACCAAGGAGAACCAGTGACATGCAGTGCTTTGCTCCTGTGTATTATGGAATGTCACCAAAGCTGGTGGGGGAAGATTATACTTAATGGCAGCTGTCTGAACTTTTATTTAGCTTCTGTTAAACAAGAGGCTTTTGCTTCCTGCATGTCCTTAAATAAAATACAATTTTGAGAAGTATATATTTAGTTTAGCTGCTGGGAATTTGTCACCTACAAAGAATGTATAAATTTACAAGCCATTTTAGGACACTGATATAGCTTGAATAAAACTACTGTTTTTTAAGTTTGTTTTTAGTATAATCCTATATTTAATGTATATAAAAATTGTTCATTGCTGAATAGAATAAATAGCATAAATGTATTAATGTTGAAAATAATGAAATTGCTCAGGTCATTCTGAAATGTACAGTTCTCAAGTGAACTGCTGCAACAGTCCAGTCATAGTTATTATATTATTAAGACTCTGCACAGCCCCGTTTATTCGTCTTGCTTGGATTATTCAATTCACTTGCTTTAGGACAGAACTAAAAGTAAAACTGTTTTTTTTTTTTTTCAAGGAGTCTTGGAGGGAGATAACCTCTCTCATTTTATTTTTTTATTTTTTATTTTTTGCTGTGTCCCACTGGGAGATTTCTGTTCAATTCCTGCCCCATAGTCAAAACCGGAAGTGAGAGGAAATCATTCCAAAGTAAAAAAAAAAATGTTGTTAGCAGAACTAGTGCATTTCCCCTCTAATCCTATTCTGGAGACACCCCAAAATGTGATACTTTCTTTCACTTTCACTCTCGTTGATAAAGGTAAATCAGACAAATTGAAAAGGTGAATCTCCCTAACAGGGGGCACAGACAGCAATAAGAACTTGACAGATGTTCTAGTCTCTCCATTCTATCCAAAACTAAAAAACGTTTTGCCTTTAGTTACACTTTAAAGTGATCAGCTTTTATTTCTTCAGTAAATCAACTCCATAATTTGATTATAAAATCATCACAGTAAATACTTTTATTTAATCAACAATCATTAGCACAGCATCGTCTCTGAATGTTCTTTACAAATGTATTCAAATATGGATGGACATCCAACACCAATATGCCCTGACAGTGTCCACACCTGCACTGCATGAGAGGTTTAAAAAGGTGAACATTAGAAGTAAGCTTGTGATTTTCAGGCAAGTTGGTGAGATCCAAACCTCAAAGGAAACAAGGTTTGAGAAGCAAATATTTTACAGCTAAGCTTTCAAGACTCTTAGGTAGGCCATAGATGAGTCGAAAACTGAACGTTCTGTTGATTGAAAGGCAAAAATTGTGCATATGATTGTGCCATCATTTACTTAATTTTTCAAAGAAAAGCCAGCATGTTGGATCAGGAACATTTGATTACGACACAAAAACCACTTGTCGCAGCTGCTACACTAATGCGCAAAAAATGAATGACCAAGAATTTTCATTCAGTTTTTGACCTGTTTATTGTCTGCTTAATACTTAGATATTAGTACAAAATGTTATTACTGTCACTAAGGTGTCCGTGACACAGAGAATAGCTGCGATTCAACGGATCTCAGCTATTCTCTGGTCATTCACAGTTTATGACACTCAGGAGATCATGTCAGCTCTTCACTGGAGATCTGTGTTCTCCCTCCAGATTCTCCAGCCCAGAGCCACCTGCCAGAGCCCATCAGTGCCTCATCAATGCCACATATCAGTGCCTACCAGAGCACATCAATGCCACATATCAGTGTCCATCTGAGCAACCTTTCAGTGTCACCTATCAGTGCCAGTCAGTGCCACCTATAAGTGCTGCCTAACAGTGCCACCTAACAGTGCCAGTCAGTGCCACCTAACAGTGTCAGTCAGCGCCGCCTATCAGTGCCAGTCAGTGCTGCCTATCAGTGCCACCTATCAGTGTCATATGTCAGTGCTGCCTTTCAGTGCCCATCAGTGATGCCTGTCAATGCCCATCAGTGCCACCTACCAGTGCCTCCTCATCAGTGCCAATCAGTTCCAGCTATCAGTGTCCATCAGTGCATTCTATCAGTGCCCATCACTGCAGCCTCAATAACGCACAACAGTGAAGGAGAAAAATCACTTATTTACAAACTTTTATAACAAAAACTAAGAAAAAACGTTTATTTTTCAAAATTTTCAGTGGTTTTTGGTTTGTTTAGCAAAAAATAAAAGAACCAGAGATGATTAAATACCACCTAAGGAAAGCTCTATATGATAAAAATTTCATATGGGTACAGTGTTGCATGACCACGCAATTGTCATTCAAAATCTGACAGTGCTGAAAGCTGAAAATTGGCCTGGGCAGGAAAGGGGTATAAGTGCCCTGTAGGCAAGTTGTTAAACAAATTTCTTATTATCTGACAAATTATTACATGTTGAGTAAACAATACATATTAGCCAATATAAAACACAACAATTTTAGACAACTCATTCACTTCGCAAAATTATTTCAATATGTATCCAGTGGTACCCCCCAAAGGTGATTTCCATCTTGCAACCTCAAAATTTGACTGCCGATATATTCAGCCTGGGGTCCAACGTGTTTTGAATACATTAGCATAGATTCTTCCCCAAGGAAAAGATACCACTCTATAACAATAATTGGCAACAATCAATTATTAAGGAATATTTTTATAATTTACTTAGGTATCTCCTTTAGTTTATGTGTCCACTAAATAGGATACATATTACCATGATCTTTATAGCTTTTGGTCCTCACCAATATTGGATAAGAGGACATGCTGTTTTATAAACTCATATACATCTGATGCTTTGTTATACTTCGAAGATATTATCATACACAGTATTACACCTATTTATATTCTGTTATGACAGTATTTTTGATGTGTCACCCATGGTCCTTGCACGTCAAAAGATGGCCTCAGTTAGTTGGGAGACTTACCTTCTAAACACAGTGAAGCATCTTCTTTTGACCATTTGTGGGGGTTATGTAAGTCATGTATTTTATATGGTTGGTTTATTTAATTATAAAAATATTCATTAATAATTTATGTACTCGATATGTATTAATTGGTCAAATAATAAGAAATTTGTTTAAATAAAATGTTGAGCTTTTAAACAGTTGGTTTCTTTGTATATACTCCAAGGTTGCCTTAAAATCCCATAAAATGTAAGGTGCAACTCTCTCTATTATGGAAATAGGGATGATGGTAACTAGAGATGAGCGAAGTATTCAAAAATTCGATTCGGCTGATTCGGCGAATTCGAGGAATAAATTCGATTCGATGCGAATATATTCGCTGCGAATTTAACTTATAAAAAGGGTGTTTCTAGGCTTCAGAGAGCCTTTATATTAGTGCAGAACACTGTACCTTTAATTTAAATGCCCTTGGAGTCTGCTGGGGAAGAGAAATAATACTGTCAGTCAGTATGACATGCAGATGAGTGCCGTCGATCTTAGAATCACCGCACACTTCACTCATTTGGGCAGTCACGGGGCCAAAACCAGAGTGTGGAGCCACAGTGTGGCGGTGGAGGCAGCAGCAATGGGAGGCCATACAGCACCCTATGACAAAATGGAACCCACCAGCAGTGTGAGGAGACCTGAAAGTGGCACATGGCAGAGTGTGGCGATGGAGACAGCAGCAATGGGAGGCCGTACAGGGACCCATGAGAGACTCTGGACCTGGCAGCAGCATGAGGAGGCGGTACGGGGGCCCATGGCAGATTACGGGCCTGGCAGCAGCTATGGGAGGCCCGTAATCTGCCAGCACCCTATGACAAAATGGAACACACCAGCAGTGTGAGGAGACCTGAAAGTGGCACATGGCAGAGTGTGGCGATGGAGACAGCAGCAATGGGAGACCGTACAGGGACCCATGAGAGACTCTGGACCTGGCAGCAGCATGAGGAGGCGGTACGGGGGCCCATGGCAGATTACGGGCCTGGCAGCAGCAATGGGAGGCCCGTAATCTGCCAGCACCCTATGACAAAATGGAACACACCAGCAGTGTGAGGAGACCTGAAAGTGGCACATGGCAGAGTGTGGCGATGGAGACAACAGCAATGGGAGGCCGTACAGGGACCCATGAGAGACTCTGGACCTGGCAGCAGCATGAGGAGGCGGTACGGGGGCCCATGGCAGATTACGGGCCTGGCAGCAGCTATGGGAGGCCCGTAATCTGCCAGCACCCTATGACAAAATGGAACACACCAGCAGTGTGAGGAGACCTGAAAGTGGCACATGGCAGAGTGTGGCGATGGAGACAGCAGCAATGGGAGGCCGTACAGGGACCCATGAGAGACTCTGGACCTGGCAGCAGCATGAGGAGGCGGTACGGGGGCCCATGGCAGATTACGGGCCTGGCAGCAGCAGTGGGAGGCCCGTAATCTGCCAGCACCCTATGACAAAATGGAACACACCAGCAGTGTGAGGAGACCTGAAAGTGGCACATGGCAGAGTGTGGCGATGGAGACAGCAGCAATGGGAGGCCGTACAGGGACCCATGAGAGACTCTGGACCTGGCAGCAGCATGAGGAGGCGGTACAGGGGCCCATGGCAGATTACGGGCCTGGCAGCAGCAATGGGAGGCCCGTAATCTGCCAGCACCCTATGACAAAATGGAACCCACCAGCAGTGTGAGGAGACCTGAAAGTGGCACATGGCAGAGTGTGGCGATGGAGACAGCAGCAATGGGAGGCCGTACAGGGACCCATGAGAGACTCTGGACCTGGCAGCAGCATGAGGAGGCGGTACGGGGGCCCATGGCAGATTACGGGCCTGGCAGCAGCAATGGGAGGCCCGTAATCTGCCAGCACCCTATGAAAAAATGGAACACACCAGCAGTGTGAGGAGACCTGAAAGTGGAACATGGCAGAGTGTGGCGATGGAGACAGCAGCAATGGGAGGCCGTACAGGGACCCATGAGAGACTCTGGACCTGGCAGCAGCATGAAGAGGCGGTACGGGGGCCCATGGCAGATTACGGGCCTGGCAGCAGCAATGGGAGGCCCGTAATCTGCCAGCACCCTATGACAAAATGGAACACACCAGCAGTGTGAGGAGACCTGAAAGTGGCACATGGCAGAGTGTGGCGATGGAGACAGCAGCAATGGGAGGCCGTACAGGGACCCATGAGAGACTCTGGACCTGGCAGCAGCATGAGGAGGCGGTACAGGGGCCCATGGCAGATTACGGGCCTGGCAGCAGCAATGGGAGGCCCGTAATCTGCCAGCACCCTATGACAAAATGGAACACACCAGCAGTGTGAGGAGACCTGAAAGTGGCACATGGCAGAGTGTGGCGATGGAGACAGCAGCAATGGGAGGCCATACAGGGACCCATGAGACACTCTGGACCTGGCAGCAGCATGAGGAGGCAGGCAGAACCGCCGTATCTTTATCACGGTTTTCCCAGGCCACCAAATGGCGACGCTGCATATGCTGACGCAACGCTGTAGTCCCAACATGGGCCCCCTGGCCACGCTTGACTTTCTGGCCACATAGTCGACATACGGCTACGTTTACTTCCTCGGGCGGCTTGACAAAAAATTGCCACACTGCCGAGTAGGAAACTTTGCCCCCGCTACTCCTCACTGGCTGACTGCTACTTCCTCCGTGCACACCGGCACCACTACTGGCCGTGGTGGTAGGCTGCAGTAGAGCTGGTGCTGTACTCCGTGGCCGTTTGCCTCCACTGACACTGCTGCGACCCTGCTGCCTCCTGGGCAACCCACCGACTGTTTTGCTCGCTGCCAAGCTGGCACCCTCTTCTCCTGATGATGCGGAAGCAATAGCCTGATGACGACGAGGCTGCCAAGTGCGATCAGCCTCATCATCATCAATTAGGGTCTCCGCCTCACTACTAGCCCCCTCGGCTGCGTGTGGGTCAGGAGACAGACCTGTCTCTAGACCGGCTACCGAGCCACTCTCCTCGCCAGTACTTCTTCGCCTGGCTGCTGAAGAGGCGGATGTCTCCCCCCGTTCCTGACCACCCTCTGTTAGCTCTTCCTCACTGTACAGTGGGGCTGAGCCCACAGCATGCGATACTTCGCTTGGTGAGGGAACACCAAAGGACAGGGGCAGGTAGAGGACACGTGATTTCAGTGGGCTTGCTCCCGGGCCATGCCAACTAACGGTTGTGTCTGACGTACCCAGCAACCATTGGCTGTAGGTGTCAGAGGTGACCTGGGAAGAGGAAGACGGCCGAGCCAACCAATTGATGACGGCAGGGTTGTCGGTGGAGACACGACCGCTGGATGACACCGGGAGCACTGGCCTCTGGCTGCGACTAGTGCTGCCTCGACCCCTTCCTCTGCTGCCACGTCTGCTCGCTCCTAAAACATTGCCTCCTCTGCCACTCCTCTGCGTGTTGTCTGACATACTCTTTAATTCAACGATTCTGTGTCCCTGAGTAACAATTCTGTGTCCCTCAGTAACAATTCTGTGTCTGTCCCTGAGTAACAATTCTGTGTCCCTGAGTAACAATTCTGTGTCCCTCAGTAACAATTCTGTGTCTGTCCCTGAGTAACAATTCTGTGTCCCTGAGTAACAATTCTGTGTCCCTCAGTAACAATTCTGTGTCCCTCAGTAACAATTCTGTGTCCCTCAGTAACAATTCTGTGTCTGTCCCTGAGTAACAATTCTGTGTCCCTGAGTAACAATTCTGTGTCCCTCAGTAACAATTCTGTGTCCCTGAGTAACAATTCTGTGTCCCTGAGTAACAATTCTGTGTCCCTGAGTAACAATTCTGTGTCCCTCAGTAACAATTCTGTGTCCCTCAGTAAGAATTCTGTGTCCCTGAGTAACAATTCTGTGTCCCTGAGTAACAATTCTGTGTCCCTCAGTAACAATTCTGTGTCTGTCCCTGAGTAACAATTCTGTGTCCCTGAGTAACAATTCTGTGTCCCTCAGTAACAATTCTGTGTCCCTCAGTAACAATTCTGTGTCCCTCAGTAACAATTCTGTGTCTGTCCCTGAGTAACAATTCTGTGTCCCTCAGTAACAATTCTGTGTCCCTGAGTAACAATTCTGTGTCCCTCAGTAACAATTCTGTGTCCCTCAGTAACAATTCTGTGTCCCTGAGTAACAATTCTGTGTCCCTCAGTAACAATTCTGTGTCCCTGAGTAACAATTCTGTGTCCCTCAGTAACAATTCTGTGTCCCTCAGTAACAATTTTGTGTCCCTCAGTAACAATTCTGTGTCTGTCCCTGAGTAACAATTCTGTGTCCCTGAGTAACAATTCTGTGTCCCTCAGTAACAATTCTGTGTCCCTGAGTAACAATTCTGTGTCTGTCCCTGAGTAACAATTCTGTGTCCCTGAGTAACAATTCTGTGTCCCTCAGTAACAATTCTGTGTCCCTCAGTAACAATTCTGTGTCTGTCCCTGAGTAACAATTCTGTGTCCCTGAGTAACAATTCTGTGTCCCTGAGTAACAATTCTGTGTCCCTCAGTAACAATTCTGTGTCCCTCAGTAACAATTCTGTGTCTGTCCCTGAGTAACAATTCTGTGTCCCTCAGTAACAATTCTGTGTCTGTCCCTGAGTAACAATTCTGTGTCCCTGAGTAACAATTCTGTGTCCCTGAGTAACAATTCTGTGTCCCTCAGTAACAATTCTGTGTCCCTCAGTAACAATTCTGTGTCTGTCCCTGAGTAACAATTCTGTGTCCCTCAGTAACAATTCTGTGTCCCTCAGTAACAATTCTGTGTCTGTCCCTGAGTAACAATTCTGTGTCCCTGAGTAACAATTCTGTGTCCCTGAGTAACAATTCTGTGTCCCTCAGTAACAATTCTGTGTCCCTCAGTAACAATTCTGTGTCTGTCCCTGAGTAACAATTCTGTGTCCCTGAGTAACAATTCTGTGTCCCTCAGTAACAATTCTGTGTCCCTCAGTAACAATTCTGTGTCTGTCCCTGAGTAACAATTCTGTGTCTGTCCCTGAATAACAATTCTGTGTCCCTCAGTAACAATTCTGTGTCCCTCAGTAACAATTCTGTGTCCCTCAGTAAAAATTCTGTGTCTGTCCCTGAGTAACAATTCTGTGTCTGTCCCTGAGTAACAATTCTGTGTCTGTCCCTGAGTAACAATTCTGTGTCTGTCCCTGAGTAACAATTCTGTGTCTGTCCCTCAGTAACAATTCTGTGTCCCTCAGTAACAATTCTGTGTCCCTCAGTAACAATTCTGTGTCCCTCAGTAACAGTTCTGTGTCTGTCCCTGAGTAACAATTCTGTGTCCCTCAGTAACAATTCTGTGTCCCTCAGTAACAATTCTGTGTCCCTCAGTAACAATTCTGTGTCCCTCAGTAACAATTCTGTGTCTGTCCCTGAGTAACAATTCTGTGTCTGTCCCTCAGTAACAATTCTGTGTCTGTCCCTGAGTAACAATTCTGTGTCCCTAAGTAACGGTTCTGTGTCCCTACGTAACGGTTCTGTGTCCCTAAGTAACGGTTCTGTGTCCCTAAGTAACGATTGTGTGTCCCTAAGTAACGGTTCTGTGTCCCTAAGTAATGGTTCTGTGTCCCTAAGTAACGGTTCTGTGTCCCTAAGTAACGATTCTGTGGCCCTAACTCTGTCCCTCAATACAGACAGGTGGTCTGTCTCTCTTGAATGACTGGAGGCTAATGGAGAATTCTAAAATGGCCACAATTTATAGCTCGACCATTACACAGTGCTGGCTGGCTGGCTGCTGATTGGCTAATGCGATCACATGTCATGAATGAATGCATTATGGGTCAGCACGCCTTGTCTGCGCGCCTTCCCACAGATCCCCGCTCCGTCGCCACACATGTCGCCACCATTTTTGGAAAAATTTCGATTTGCGCATCCGAAGTCTGCTAATTTTCGGAATCAAAATTTTCCTAATATTCGAAACAAATTCCACTTCACCAAGTTCGATTCGCTCATCTCTAATGGTAACCACACCCTAAGCTACACTGAATGACTTTTTATTTAATTAATAGCATTAGCAATTCACTGACAGATTACAATTGTAGTCTGAAATTGCCCTTTCTGTGCCTTTTAGCAAAGAAAAGTAGTGAAGCAGTACTAGGATGAATACATACACATGGCAGTAACATAGCATGCATACATAAACCTCTGAACCGGACTAATAAGTAGCCTGATTTCAGCTCATGAACTTGTGAGAAATAGCAGTTAGATGTTTATCAATAAGTATATAAATATGTAAAGGGCATCAAATCAATAGAGCTTTGATCCAGGGAAATGATACTTGCATAAATTTCACAGAATGTTTAACATTCACAGGTGTTTGTAATCAAATCTAACATCTCTTCCTCAGGAAGCCTGGCGTATACATCTCTATTCATGTCTTTCAAGTATTAAAAATAAAACTGTATCCTAGCTAGAATAAAACGGGAAATTTCAGCAGATACATTGTTATTCTCTCCCAGGCCTTGGGTTCTTGTAGCAATGGGGACCAATGACTCATACAGAGAACAAAGTGTGACATTGAAGGACATATGAGTTCTTCATACCATACTGTTTTGCAAACCTTTCACGTGAAGTAAATACATTGGGTTAATAAACTTTGTTTTAATTGAATGAGACTTACTTTCATATTTCAGGTTTTATTTATGTTGAAGATCACACAACCCTTGCTTTAGTATACCCTTAGATGCTAAAGACTGGCAGTTGATAATGGTCTATATCAGCCATTCTCAACCAGGGTTTCTCCAAAACTTGCTAGGGGTTCATTGAGCTGTGGCTGGCTGACCTTCCACTTGATAGCATTTGCATAATTCCTGGTCCAATGCCACCTAGCAGATTTTTTAAACCCCTTGGCACATGATAAGAAAACTCCCTGTTGCATGTAGAGATTGGGAGCTGTCCGTTAGTCACCTAATCTGGGAGCATGCACGTCACAAGCTCTCTGCACAGGTCTGTTTATCTTTAGGTACGCATATATAAGGCCTTTCTGCATTAAGGCTCCAAGGAGTCTGCAGCCTGTGCCAAGGAGTTAACTGTAAGGGTGGCATTCTAACCACCACTGTTAAGAGGGCATTCTTTCCACTAGGGGTTCCCTGAAAAATTGTTCCAAGAGTTCATCAAGAGCTGTTTTTCCTGAACATTTTTTCAGTCAAGACACCCTTTAATATTTTAGACAATCCCAAGGCACCCCATTATAAAATGTAAAAAAACTAAATTATAGTTTTACTTAATGCAGCAACATCAACACACATAGGACACCCAACATTAGAGGTGATTTATTCTTCCAAAGCAAATACACCTTTACACACTGGTACTGATAAGTATTCCAGTTTTTCTTTTCTCCCTCAGTCAAATGCCTGTCAAGATAAACTCACCAGGGCATTTACAATACTCATATACATTGTTTTTGTACAGAAGTTTAGGAGCATTCAGCATTTTTCTTCTTCAGAAAACTGCTCTCAAAAATGCAAAACAGAAGGGTTTTCTTTCAGCCTCTAAATGCTGAACTTAATATATGCCTCTAAATGTTGTAATGTGCATGGACACATAGGATAAAATTGAGGTGAATATACAGGCACAACGCTAAACTCCTGTAAAAACAGCTTTTTTTAAGCCATTGTGCATGAACCATATACTATAAAATCTATATATTTCTTTATTACTGCTTTAACATCTTTGGAACAGATGAATGGGTGTATGTATGGAACAGGGGCGGACTGAGCATTCGAGCACTCGGACAGTGCCCGAGGGCCCGGGGTCAGTAGGGGGCCCCATAAAATGCCCCTGGTACCTTTTTTATAGGCTTTTTTGGGTGTGTTTTGAGTGTGGGCAAGGACACAGGGGCCCCATGATCAACAATTGCTGGGGCCCCATGAGTTGTCAGTCCGCCCCTGGTATGGAAGGTTGTTTAGGAGTATGTAAGGCCAAAGCATTTAGCTTACGTAGGGCCATGTTTGGTCTTAATATAGGTCTAGTTAAAGCCATAGGCTTTATGACCCTGATCATTATCCCCTGAATATGCTTCAACTGAGATTCATTTGTTCTGTGAAACTACATTAAAGCTGATGTTTAATCTACTCCTACTTTGTCTTTCCTAGTTACTACTTTCCTCTGATCAACATGCTAATTACATTTTTATATAAAACCTTTCCATTTTCATTACATACCTTATATACTCTAGTGATGATACATACCTTATTTTAGACTTTAGTGATGTAATCAACGGGTCTCTTGCTTCTCTATACAATGCAGGCAGAGCACTGCTGGTGTGATACATAGCTCTCTGAATGCATCACAGCACCCTGTTGCAGTACTCTTCTTATGATTCCTCAGCCCTGATGCAAGCAGTGGTTTATCTGTTGAGAGAATTTGAGCAATTATCAGAATGTCTTGATAGGTTTGTGCTAGTCTGCAGGAGTGTAGGTTAAAAAAAAATGCAGACTGCGCCAAATAACATGCACATAGGATGATGAGTCTCCTTGACTTGCGCAGTCGTAAATGCACACTGTGAGAAACTCAAAATTTCAGTAAAGAAGAGAAGCCTGTACAACTGTGCAAGACTAAGGGAAAGACTGGAGTTCAGCTTTAAGGGCTCTGTATGTAAATGAGATGTTGTGCAATTCAAACATCAGATGTTTGCCAGACATTTGTTTTTTTGTGTATTTTAAAGAATTCACTTATCATTTCCAAAGAAGATAAACCATATTCATTCTTTTTGACCAACCTTTGTATTCACTCATCATACCTAACAAGATTCATCTATCAAAAGTAACACATGACAAAAAGAGAGAATGCAATGGAAAACAAGAATTGTCTATCATGTCAAAATTCAGCATGATTTGCGCATTTCAAATAACAAACATAAGTCCACCATTGGTTGCCACATTACACATAGGACAAATCCTCTTTAAAAATAATTGCCGATTGGGAAAATCTTGTTTGGTATCTCTTTATTTTGTTGATTGAAACTGCTGATGGGTGAATTTTGTTAATATGGTGGGTGAACATTCTTTGAAACTTATGGGCAAACAGGATAAATACACTAATAATTATGGAATAATTACATAAAATATAGATGGATGAATGGCAAATACTATGGTTGCTATTCATCCTTGTTTTGAGGCGTGTGTTCCCATTCATGTTAAGTCATGTCAGTTGTTTATAATTCCACTGCACAGGCATCAACCCAATATGGCACTGCAACTTAATTGTGCACAAAACTCCAACTCTCAGAAGGTGGGCCAGGTTTTCTTTTCCCTGGCTTTTCAACAGTCACGTTTCACAGTTGCCTCCACATTGGGGTGGAGCCAATGCAGCTAAAAGTCAGAGAAAAGGAAAACTGCCCTGATACCAAAGAAACTGCAATTCACATGCCTAAATTACACCACTCGTACAATATATTGTGATGGTTTCCTTTCTTTGAAAGGTGGACACTTGACTTATCAAATCATCAGTTCATGCCAGGGCACAGATATATTTAAAATTCTAAACTGTAAAAGAAAAAAAAATGCATCTGGGGTCTCACTCTGAGCATGTGTATGAAAGCAATCATTCATAACTGCAAAGCATGAATTAAAATTCCGCTAAATTACATAGCTTGATTAACTCGTCTTTACTCAGACTTTGTGTTTTACTTTCTCTTGGCCTCTACTCTCTGTGCTTTACTTACTTCTGACCTCTGCACTCTGTGCATTGCCTACTCTTGACCCAGAACAAAGTAGACTCAGGTTTTATTTAACCATAGACCTTTAATCCCCCTCACCTTGTTCCTACAATTTAGCCATGACTAAATTTTGCCATGGAAGCTCACTACATCATTTCTCTCCTAATGGTACCCAGGGCATTTTGTCTTTATAACCTGAATGACTGCTTTTTTTCTCCCAAATAGTCTCTTGTCAATTGCTTGAGGGCATTATAAAAATGAGGCACTTGATTGTATGGGTTTGGCTACAAATGGGGTAGTAAAATTATAAGTGAGCTAAAAGGGGGTATGGTCAGTAAGGTGTCCCCGGTTTCTATTTTGAAAACCTGATAACCATAGTATATACTGTATGTGCTGAGGAGGTTATTAAGCCAAAGATTTTATATTCCATCAGAGGAATACAAATTGTTTCTTTTTTGCTTCATTAAAATGAAGACAAACAAAGAGGAAAGCGGTGCATTTATACATATGTATGTTTGGTCTTGAGATACAATGTTCCATTAATATGTATAGGTATAATAAAAACATGAGTAGTGAATATGGTTTGCTTGTAAAAACGTACATGCATGACAATATCTAATCAGGCTTTTGTTGCTAGAATTCCAGCTTAAGTAATGTATTTCTGTTCTCTTTGGCACCAAAAGGATTCATTTGAGATATAGGTTGTGCTCTGCAAGAAGGAAACCCCCATTTATTATTCATCAAACTTTTTTTTTCAATGCATAATCTTTTTTTTTATTGATTTTATAACATCATGGCAATGTGAGTTTTGCAAACCTCAAAACAGCAGTATGTATAATTTCTTTGCAAAGCATTTCTCTTTTTTACATTATTTACAAAGACAAATGTCAATCTGTGTAACTAGACACTTATTTTATATTGTAAATGTAAATTCCCCTCACTTCGTGTTCTAGGGTCTGTATAATCTTCTGAATGCAGACTTTATACAACTTATAACATATGGACAGCTGATTTGGGGTGGTTGCTCTCTTTCAGGCTGTTAACACAAATACTATCTATATCAAAACCATGTCTTTCTTTGAGGAGTAACATCCTACAAAGGTGGTCTATATTAATCAGTATATATATATATATATATATTGCATCCAGAAAGTATTCACAGCGCTTAACTTATGCCACATTTTGTTATGTTACAGCCTTATTCCAAAATGGATAAAATTATTTCTTTTCCTCAACATTCTACAATACCCCATAATGACAAAGTGAAAGAATTAATTTTGAAATCTTTGCAATTTATTTAAAAAAAAAAACCCACATGTACATAAATATTCACAACCTTTGATCATCCTTGAGATGATTTCACAAATTGATTGGAGTCCACCTGTGGGGAATTTATTTGATTGGGCATGATTAGGAAAGGCATAAACCTGTCTATAGAAGGTCCCTGTCAGAGCTCTGTCCTCGACAGAGGTGTTAGGAGACTTGGCACCCCTGCCAGTACCTTGCATGGCCGCAGAAGTTCACATCGGCTCAAATTTGGCGCCAAAAGGCCTTTATAAGGAAGCCCTGCACTACTCTCAGGTGCTGGTTGATCTCTGGCTCCCCAGTATCTTGTTCCTGTTCCTGTGCTACTGTGAACTGTGATTTCCTGATACCGACTCGGGTTACTCCTGGACCTGTCTTCTCTGCTTAAACCCTGACCTGACCTTGGCTTGGCTAATGGATATTCTCTCTTGCTCCTCTATGTATGACCTCGGCTTGGCTAACGGATATTCTCTCTTGTTCATCTGTGTATGACCTCGGCTATCCTATCTGACTATATCTGCTCTGATCTCCACCTTGGCTTTGAACCAGCTATCCAGTAATCCTCTGTTCCCCGGAAGGGCTTGCATACCTCACACAGGCGCCACCTGTCTGCAGACCTCATCTCAGTGCATCAGCTGTGCTCCTGGGTGGACCACCAACAAGCACTCCTACAGACGACCTGTGCCACTTTGGGACTGACTCCTGCTGTCCCACTCTTATGGGAGTCTGGAACTTAGCCACAAGGGAAGCTCTCTCTCCATAGGCCTCTCACACCAGGTATGTGACAGTCCCACATTTAACAGTGCATGTCAGAGCACAAAACAAGCCACGAAGTCCAAGCAATTGTCCGTAGACCTCCAAGACAGGATTGTATTAAGGCACAGATCTGGGGAAGGGCACAGAAATTGAACTCTTTGGCCTGAATGCCAAGCGTCATATCTGGAGGAAACCAGGCACCGCTCACCACCTAGCCAATACCAACCCATACAGGGAATCATGGTGGTGACAGCATCATGCTGTGGGGATGTAATGTAACAATGTACAGAGACATCCTTGATGAAAATCTGTTCCAGAGCACTATGGACCTTAGACTGGGGCAACGGTTCATCTTTCAACAGGACAACGACCCTAAGCACACAGCCCACATAACAAAGGAGTGGGACAACTCTGTGAATGTCTTGGAGTGGCCCAAACAGAGACCAGACTTGAACCTGATTGAACATCTCTGGGGAGATCTGAAAATGACTGTGCATTGACACTCCCCATCCAACCTGATTGAGCTTGAGAGGTACTGCAAAGAAGAATGGGAGAAATTGCCCAAAAATAGGTGTGCCAAGCTTGTAGCATCATACTCAAAATTACTTGAGGCTGTAAATGGTGATAAAGGTGCTTCAACAAAGTATTGAGCAAAGGCTGTGAATACTTATGTACATGTGTTTTTTTTTTCTTTTTTTTTTTTTTTAATAAATTGCAAAGATTTCAAAACAAACTTCTTTCACATTGTCATTATGGGGTATTGTTTGTAGAATGTTGAGGAAAAAAATTAATTTTATCCATTTTGGAATAAGGCTGTAACATTACAAAATGTGGCAAAAGTTAAGCGCTGTGAATACTTTCTGGACGCACTAACTATATATATATATATGCTCAATCTACCTCCCCACCTAGCCCCCCTCCCACTATAACCCCATCAACTCTCCCCTCCTCTGACCTCACAACTGCCCTGTCCCCCACCACACCTAACATCCCGCACACTATAACCTCCCCAACACTCAGCTCCTTCAGCCTTGCTGAGGAGGTCACTAAGGTCTTATCAGAATCCCACCTCACCACTTGCCCCCTTGACCCTGTCCCCACACAACTTCTCCGGTCACCCTCCTCCTCCATCCTATGCTCCCTCACCTACATCTTCAATCTCTCCCTCTCTACTGGCGCATTCCCCTCCCCCCTAAAGCGCGCGCACATCACCCCAATACTCAAAAAACCCTCCCCGGACCCCACCGACCTGAACAACCTTAGACCCATCTCCCTGCTGCCATTTACATCCAAGCTCCTTGAGCGCTTAGTCTACAATCACCTAAGCTCCCACCTCACTGACAACAACCTGCTCGATCCACTACAGTCTGGCTTCCGTCCCCTACACTCCACCGAAACCGTCCTACTCAAAATCACCAATGACCTGCTAACCGCTAAAGCTAATGGCCACTACTCAGTCCACCTACTCCTCGACCTCTCCGCGGCCTTCGACACAGTTGACCACCCCCTCCTCCTTAATAAACTACACTCCCTTGGCATCAGAGACTGCACTCTCTCCTGGCTCTCCTCCTATCTATCCCAACGCTCCTTCTGCGTTACCTATAATGCTACCACTTCCCCCTCTCTCCCCCTCTCTGTTGGGGTCCCCCAAGGCTCTGTCCTTGGGCCCCTTCTCTTCTCCATCTACACCTCCTCCCTCGGCAAACTGATACACTCCCATAGCTTCAACTATCACCTCTACGCCGATGACACGCAAATTTACATCCCCACCCCTCACCTCACCCCTTCAGTCTCCGCCCATATCAAACACCTACTGAACGACATATCAGACTGAATGTCGCTCCATTTCCTCAAATTGAACCTTTCCAAAACTGAGTTCCTAATTTTCCCCCCAGCCCGCGCCCCCCCCATCCTCTCCATCACGACCAACAACGCCACCATCAGTCCCACCCCGCAAGCCAAAGTCCTAGGTGTCACTCTAGGCTCCAACCTGTCCTTCCAACCCCATGTCCAATCGCTGGCAAACTCATGCAGGCTCCACCTCCGCAACATCTCCAAAATACGTACGTTCCTAACCCCAGACACTACTAAACAACTCGTTCACTCCCTTATTATCTCACGTCTGGACTACTGCAACTCCCTTCTCACCGGCCTACCCCAACACAGGCTATCCCCGCTTCAGTCTATGCTGAACTCAGCGGCCAGACTCATCCACCTTACCAACCGCTCCACTTCTGCCACCCCCCTCTGTCATTCCCTCCACTGGCTTCCGATTGCCCAACGCATTAAATTCAAACTACTAACATTGACATACAAAGCCATTCATAACACTGCCCCAAACTACCTCACTGACCTGATACCCAAATACCACCCAACCCTTACTCTTCGCTCCTCACAAGACCTCCTACTTCCTAGCTCCCTGGTCTCCTCCTCCCACGCCCGACTGCAGGACTTCTCCAGGACTTCCCCCATCCTCTGGAACTCACTACCCCAATCCATGAGACTGTCACCTACCCTCCTTACCTTTAGGCGCACCCTGAAAACCCATCTCTTCAGGGAAGCCTACCCCACCCTCACCTAACAGCCGATCTCCTCCACTCCTCCTACCACTCCATCCCCCACAGCCACTTCCTCCTGTACCACTATCCCCTCCCTCGTAGATTGTAAGCTCGAAAGAGCAGGGCCCTTGAACCCTTCGTGTATTGTTTTGTTACTGTATTGTCTCATGTACTGTCCCCCACTATAATGTACAGCACTGAGCAAACCTTCTGGCGCTATATAAATACTGAATAATATATATATATATACAGTGGGGATCGAAAGTTTGGGCACCCCAGCTAAAAATTTGTATTAATGTGCATAAAGAAGCCAAGGAAAGATGGACAAATCTCCGAAAGGCATCAAATTACAGATTAGACATTCTTATAATATGTCATTAAAAGTTAGATTTTATTTCCATCATTTACACTTTCAAAATAACAGAAAACAAAAAAATGGCGTCTGCAAAAGTTTGGGCATCCTGCAGAATTTATAGCATGCACTGCCCCCTTTGCCAAGCTGAGACCTGCCAGTGTCATGGATTGTTCTCAATCATCGTCTGAGAAGACCAGGTGATGTCAATCTCAAAGGTTTTAAATGCCCAGACTCATCTGACCTTGCCCCAACAATCAGCACCATGGGTTCTTCTAAGCAGTTGTCTAGAAAACTGAAACTGAAAATAGTTGACGCTCACAAAGCTGGAGAAGGCTATAAGAAGATAGCAAAGCGTTTTCACATGTCAATATCCTCTGTTCGGAATGTAATTAAGAAATGGCAGTCACCAGGAACAGTGGAAGTTAAAGCAAGATCTGGAAGACCAAGAAAAATATCAGACAGAACAGCTCGCAGGATTGTGAGAAAAACAATTCAAAACCCACGTTTGACTGCACGATCCCTCCAGAAAGATCTGGCAGACACTGGAGTTGTGGTACACTATTCCACTATAAAGAGATACTTGTACAAATATGGTCTTCAAGGAAGAGTCATCAGAAGAAAACCTCTTCTACGTCCTCACCACAAAAATCATCATTTGAACTTTGCAAATAAACATATAGACAAGCCTGATGCATTTTGGAAACAAGTTCTGTGGACCGATGAGGTTAAAATTTAACTTTTTGGCCGGAATGAGCAAAGGTACGTTTGGAGAAGAAGGGGCACAGAATTTAATGAAAAGAACCTCTGTCCAACTGTTAAGCATGGGGTTGGATCAATCATGCTTTGGGGTTGTGTTGCAGCCAGTGGCACAGGGAACATCTCACAAGTAGAAGGAAAAATGGATTCAATAAAATTTCAGCAATTTTTGGATGGTAACTTGATGCCATCTGTGAAAAAGCTGAAGTTAAAGAGAGGATGGCTTCTGCAAATGGATAATGATCCTAAACACACCTCGAAATCCATGGGGGATTACATCAAGAGGCGTAAACTGAAGGTTTTGCCATGGCCTTCACAATCTCCTGACCTCAACATAATTGAAAATCTATGGATAGACCTTAAAAGAGCAGTGTGTGACAGACAGCCCAGAAATCTCAAAGAACTGGAAGATTTTTGTAAGGAAGAATGGGCAAAGATACCTCAAAGAAGAATTGAAAGACTCTTGGCTGGCTACAAAAAGCGTTTACAAGCTGTGACACTTGCCAAAGGGGGCAGTACAAGATATTAACTGCAGGGTGCCCAAACTTTTGCAGACGCCATTTTTTTGTTTTCTTTTATTTTGAAAGTGTAAATGATGGAAATAAAATCTAATTTTTGTTGACATATTCTAAGAATGTCTAATCTGTAATTTGATGCCTTTTGGAGATTTTTCCATCTTTCCTTGGCTTCTTTATGCACATTAATACAAATTTTTAGTTGGGGTGCCCAAACTTTCAATCCCCACTGTATATATATATATATATATATTTACACGGTAATACAAGATTGCCCTATTCATTTCCAGAGGGACTAACTTGCTAAAGGTTTGCTTTAACAGTACTTATAGGGCACATACTAAGGTACAGTTGTATGCTCTGATTAGTAATTATAGTAGGTTTAACCACAAGTAAGAAGTATGGCATCTATAGTATATTCTCATTACTACCATAATCCTCTATAGCCATACCTGTACAAGTTTCATCTAGTATCAGTTTCAACTACAATCAGTGTCCTGATCTGCAGTCAGCCACAACCTGACTGCTAGTCATCACTAGTACCAATGTTGATTAGTACCAGTCATCCAGTGACTGCAAGAACCAGCACTACAAGTACAAGAAAAACACAGCCAGTGAAAAAATGGATATTAGTGAGGAGGCATTTCAAATTCCCACTGATGAGAACGGTGGGGAGACCTCACAGTCAGATTCAGATCCAAAGTAGAAACCTGTTGAAAGTAGTAGTTCATTGCCAGCCACCTATAAATCAGAGGATGATGAAGCCCCACCAAGAATTAAATATTCAACTGAAATGCAGCAGGCAAGTACCAGCAGTATCCAGTTAATGTATCCTGGACAATGCATCCTGGTAAATCGGTAGGCACTAGTAGTGTTGGAACCAGGGGCGGACTGACTATTTGGAAACTCGGATACTGCCCAAGAGCCCGGGGTCAGTAGGGGGCCCAATGAGATGCCCCTGGTATCTTTTTCATAGTCTTTTTTGAGTTTGGGCAAAGACACAGGGGCCCCATGATCCCCTATTGCCCGGGGGCCCCATGAGTTGTCAGTCCACCCCTGGTTGGAACATCAGCCCTGAAGAATTGGGGCAACATAGTTCCAGAGAGTCCATACTAGTGTCTCAGAGGCACTTTGAAATTCTTTGTGGCTACCCTCTACTTTGCAGGGCCTGGCCCAACAAGGTCTTTCTGTGAAAATGGAACATTTTACACCAATTAGTTTTGGAGAAATAGCCAGCTAGAGCCCCCTGGATGCCCATCTAATATGGCTGGCATTGGAAGGATAGTGTGAGTCTTTACCTCACCCTTATTCCATCAGGGATATCACCCATATGTGGACATTTTTTATTGTATTTTGGAAATGAAATGGAAGGATAAATGGGAAATTCGGGGAAAAGCTTGTCTGTCCCAAAAATCTCTCTGCATCTACAGTATGAATATAATCTACCTGCATGGTGTAGATTTCAATAACCAAATGATGAAGCCCTAGCTGGCAACCCAGTACAGGGTTGGTAGCCATGTACAGTATAATTCAAATGTATCTTATAGCTCTGTGTGACAACCTGGCTACATTGTAACATATTAACCCCTTTACGCTGGCTGCACACAAATGTGCGGCCTCCCGGCGTCTGGGCCTGCGCGCTCCCAACACACATGTGCGGTACTCACGGAAAGGTCCCAGTCCGCTCTTTCAATCGGGACCTTTCCCAATCATGTGACCACCGTGACGTGGCATCACGGCAGTCACATGATCCCTAAACCACGCCCCACCCGCCCCGCCTCCCGGCGCCTGAAACTCTTAAAGGGCCGGGAGGCGCTGGCGGGAAGGGGTTAAAAATTAATTATAAAGCCCTTTCACCAGAAATTCTCTGCACCTGAAAAGCTTCTATCTGATGCAGTCAGCGGGCTGCATGAGTGATACTTTCCTGATACTATCCCTTTCCCTTCCACCCAAGAAGGATGGAAACCTCAAAAAGATGCTGTGTATGCACCAAAGATGGAATGTGATGTGATACTCTTTATTATTGTCTCTACCGTTCTTCGCAACCTGGCCTCTGCATAACATCACTACCATACCTCATGGCAGTATTAGTGAAGGTATGGTTAAGTGTTTCTCATGTGCCTGACTAGCTGTAATTTGTCTGATCTTTTGTGTGCTGACCTCTTCCCTGTTTATCGATCTGGACCAATGACCACATCTCTGTCTGCTGCCTGAATTGACACTAGCTTTTTATCAACCATGCTCTGTCCACCATTTAAATTAATCCTTTACCTGCATACTGAGCATATCTCGTTCTGATGCCTGAACTCACCTTTATCGACCAGATTTCTGCCTGCCGTCTGATCTGGCTTTGGCCTGTTTATGGACCATGTTTCTGCCTGGGACCTGGAGTGATCCTTTGCCTGTTTCATGATCACATCTCTGCCTTCCTTCTGTACTTATCCATCTGCACGTCCCACTTACTAAGTTCCAGTTGAGACATCAGTCCCTGCCATTCTCTGCAGCCAACTGCACTCCTTGAAACACAGGTACACTTACGTTAACCTCCTGTATTTCCTGTGATAATTGTGAGCACAGATGATAACCATATTTTGTATCAGACCCTGCAAATACCATTCTCTCTCCCTCCAGTCCCCCTCCCCTTGCAGGAATGTGGTCAGTGTGTGTGTGCTGGGGTCACAAGTGCATAAGGCACAGCTGGATAACTTCATGGTTGTAACCCCAATTAGTCTGGTTCCACGATGTCTGATAAACCCTTTCATCTGTCCGGGTCGTAAAACTATAACACAGTCCTTCACTTGACATGAAACCTTATCTCAGAGTGGCTGTAAAACGTACATCCCACTTGAATCACTTTTTCATACAAATTCATAAATCCCGACAGGAACAAGGTCCATTAAAAAACGCATATATTCAGATAGGTAATTTTAATATGAGTCACCAGACACCTTACACCCCTATGTGGCACCTGCACGAGAGTAGAAATCAATATGTTTTTATCTGGAATGGTAAGATATGTCATATTTGGTGTCTGGACATTCAGAATATGATTCTGCATATTATTCTACCAGTGGATAGGATGATACATGTACCTATGGAAGGTTATTGACCATGGTATAAACTTGGGAGGGATTTGGGTCACAGCCTGGGTCTCCGCCTAACACCCCTCCCCAAATGAGGCGATTGGCCCTTGGCTTTAGTAGACACCCCCTGCTGGGACACTAGAAAAGGCTGTCATGCCTGGAGGGAGGGATGAAGAGATTCTCCCTTTTAACATCAGGAACCAACTTTGGGAGAAAAAGTACCCTCTTGTTCAGGACAAGGAATTCTGCAGGTATCCTACCTTCTGAAACTTCTTTATCACTCTGTTGCGTTATTGCGCTCTCTATTTATATATTGGCTACATCTTTTTCTGTAAATATTTTTATTGCACCATTTTGACCTTTTTTAGTAATAAATCCTATTTTCTGAAAAGTGTTGAACTGTTTCTAAAGCTCTTTAATGCAAACTAAGAATCCCTGTCTCTGAAGAGTGCTACCGTGTATTTTAATCCTCTGTATACATCTGTCTGCAGTGGCAGTGTGTATACAGATGCTAATGCAAACATCATAGTGTTACTGCTAAGATTTGTGAGTTTCTTCCTTCTCTGTAAAAAGGTGGTGGTGGCATTGTGAAGGGTTAATTGCGTAATTAACCTGACCCAGTAACAATCGCTCTCAGGCTGCTGGCACATAGATTGTGGTCCAGCGAGCTGGAAAATCTTTGTGCAGGGTGCAGCTGAGAGTGGCATTGTTACGCAAGTGGCAGCGCAGTCTTAGATTGGCTGGTCCTTCAGTCACAAGTTGGTGAGAAGGGCTGGGGTCTGACGCTGTGCCCGTCACAGGGGCAACTGGCTCTGGTCTGATCTCCTCGCTGGTGCCTTGTTCTCCTGTGTTCCTCTCCTCTGCACCTTCCCTAGTGACAGGGTGTGTCTCTCCTTCTGACTGGGGGCAGCGCCGCTCCCTGGAAAAATGTCGCCCAAGGCAAATGCCTTGTTTGCCTCGCAGCAAATATGCCCCTGCATTACAATACACTGTTTTAATAAAGTCTTACAAATGTGGTATTCCCATAATCAGGAAGACTAGCAGAATGTTTTTTGGGGTTGTTATAAGCATAACTATGCTGTGTGTGAGCAATGCCTTACTAAATTGACAACGGTGTTTATAAATGCCCTTTTTCATTTTTTTTCTATAATTTTTAATAAATAGCTTTTTCTTTTTTTTTCTGCGTACTTCAAAAAATGTGGTTTCCCTGCTAAGTATATACGTAAAACATTTTCACCCTTAAGAAGCAGCCAATATTTCCTAATGATTCCTGGCATAAAACCTGGTTATTTAATGTATTTTAACAAACCCAAACTACTGAGAATAAATAGAAAGTTAAGGTATATGAGTAGTCTACATCATTAAAAAAAAAAGTTAGAAAAGCACAGTTGATTTTATTCAGAACAACAGTTTTTTTGACCACTTCACTTCTCACACCTGTTTATCCTCTACAGACCAGAGCAATTTTAAATTTCTGCTATGGACTTGTTTATTCAGCAATAACTTTGTCATTCCTAAAGATAACAAGGTAATACATATACTGTTTTTTTAAGGACAAAAAGGTTTTCTTTTCATGATATTGTCTTGCAACAATGTTTTTTTTTCACAATCCTTAGACAAAAAAAATACAACAGAATTAAACAAAATAACATGTTTTCTTTTTCTTTTTTTTGAGCAGTTAGTATAAACAAAAATAGTATTACTGCCCATAAAATGTGCGCATTTTATTCTTTAATTTGAATTTTT
Organism: Staurois parvus; assembly: GCF_062004578.1. Taxonomy (NCBI): domain Eukaryota; kingdom Metazoa; phylum Chordata; class Amphibia; order Anura; family Ranidae; genus Staurois; species Staurois parvus. The sequence continues at coordinate 8,231,279 of NW_028317855.1, read as the reverse complement.
AATTTTTTTAAATTATGCTAAAATTAAGATTCTGGTACACAGTATTGCAAAGTTTTTACTGATGAAATAAAATGTTTTTTTTTTTATTTTGTGCATTGCTTTTTTAAATAGAAAATGTGCAAATATGTGTTACAATAAATATGAAAATGTATTAACAAAGAAAACAAAAACAAAAAAGTTTAAATATTAACCACTTGCCCTCTGGAAGATTTACCCCCCCCCCCCTTTCATGACCAGGCCATTTTTTGCTGTTCGGCACTGCGCTATTTCAATTGGTGATTACGTGCAATGCTGTACCTAAACAAATTTATGTCCTTTTTCACACAAATAGAGCTTTCTTTTGGTGGTATTTTATCACCTCTGCAGTTTTGACTTTTTGTGCTATAAACAAAAAAAGACTGAAAATGTTGAAAAAAAACAATATTTTTCACTTTTGGTGAACCTCAGCTAGTTATAAATTTAGGCCAAAATGTATTCTGCTACATCTTTGGTAAAAAAAAAATCCCAAAATAAATTAATTGGTTTGTGTGAAAGTTATAGCATCTTCAAACTATGGTATACATATATTGGAATTTACACAGATTTTACTTTCTGGCTGCCTATCACATAAAATGCCAGGGCAGTACAACCCCCCCCCCCAAATAACCCCTAGATACCCCAAGGATTTTGCAGAGAGGCATGTTGAGTCCATGGAACATTTTATTTTTTCCACAAATTTTTTCGAAAATGACAAATATAATTTTTTTTTACACAAAGTTGTCACTTAAAATATATATTGCTCATGCATGCCATGGGTATATGTGTGTATATATATATATATATATATATAACACCCCGGAACACATTCTCCTACTTCTCCCGAGTATGAGGATGCCACATCATACATACTGGGGGGGGGGGTACAACTGGGGGACACAATGGTGGAGAAGGATCTGGGAGTTCTGGTAGATCAAAAGCTTAATAATGGCATGCAATGCTAAGCTGCAGTTTCTAAAGCGAGCAAAATCTTCTCGTGTTAAAAGAGGTATAGACTCCAGAGAGAGAGATATAATTTTACCCCTGTACAAATCATTAGTAAGACCTCATCTTGAATATGCAGTTCAATTTTGGGCACCAATTCACAAAAAGAACATTGGGGAACTGGAGAAAGTACAGAGAAGGGCAACAAAACTGATAAGAGGCACGGAGAAGCTCAGCTATGCGGAAAGATTAGAGGAACTGGATTTATTCTCTCTTGAGAAGAGGAGATTAAGGGGGAATATGATCAACATGTATAAATACATCAGTGGTTCATATAGTGAACTCTGTGTAGAGTTATTCACCCTGAGGTCATCACAGAGGACAAGGGGGCACTCTTTACATCTGGAGGAAAGGAAATGTAATCTCCAAACACGGAAAGGTTTCTTTAGAGTAAAAGCTGTGAAAATATGGACTAGACTCCCTCAAGAATTGGTTCTGACCAGCTTAGTGGATTGCTTTAAAAAAGGCCTGGATTCTGGATACTAACTGGATACTAACATTTATAGGTAAAGTTGATCCAGGGAATATCCGATTGCCTCTTGGGGATCAGGAAGGAATTTTTTTCCCCTGCAGGAGCAAATTTTGTCATGCTTTTCTGTTTTTTTTTGCCTTCCTCTGGATCAACTGTGGATGTGGGATTATAACTTTTTTTTAATGGTTGAACTGGATGGACTTTTATCTTTTTTCAGCCAGACTAGCTATGTAACTATGTAACATGTGAGAGACTTTTTGGCAGCCTAGCTACATACAGGCCCCCAAAATCCAATGACCACCTCCAGGCTTTCAAAGAGCATAATTCCTCATATCACTTCCCCACTACCTAACACAGTTTCGGAGCCTCTAAAATGCCAGGATAGTACAAACACCCCCCCCCCTTCCCCCAAATGTCCCCTTTTTGGAAAGTAGACACCCCAAGGACTTTGATAAGAGGCATGGAGAGTATTTTATAGATGTATTTGTTCTTTTTCAAAACCCTGTGACAAAAATGATATTTCTGTTTTTTTTCTTCATATTCCAAAAGCATGTGATAACAAATGACATCTGCAAAATACTCACCTTGCCTCTTAGCAAATACCTTGGAGTGTATACTTTCCAAAAAGGGGTCATTTGGAAGGGTTACATCTTCTATCCTGGAATTTCAGGGCCAACATTATAAGCTTATGCTACACATCTCCCACTCTTGAAGACAAAGCCTTTTCTGACACTTTTTGTTAACATGAAAAACAGTGGGGTTTTTTGCTAGAAAATTACTTTGAACCCCCAAAGCAGAGACCCTAGAGAATAAAACGGTAGGTGTTTTTTACATCACACAGTATTTGTGCAGCGATTTTTCAAACGCAAACCTTTTGAGAAAAATACACTTTTTAGAATTTGAATGCACAAAAACATAATATGTTGCCCAATTGTTTGATAAAATATAAAATATGATGTTATGCCGAATAAGTGGATACCAAACATGACATGCTTTAAAATTATGCATGCCCGTGCAATGGTGAAAAAGTACATACCGTATTTTCCAGCGTATAAGACGACTGTGCGTATAAGAGGACCCCCTACTTTTCCTGTTAAAATGTAGTGTTTGGGCTATACTCGCCGTATAAGACTACCCCTCTTCCAATGCACACCAGTGGGAAGAATCATGCCCCATCATTGGTGTCAGTGGGAGGAATAGTGTCCCATCATTGGTATTAGTGGGAGGAATAGTGCCCCATCATTGGTATTAGTGGGAGGAATTGTGCCCCATCATTGGTATTAGTGGGAGGAATAGTGCCCCATCATTGGTATTAGTGGGAGGAATAGTGTCCCATCATTGGTGTCAGAGCGACGAATCGTGCCCCATCATTGGTGTCAGTGGGAGGAATAGCACCCCATCATTGGTGTCAGTGGCAGGAATCGTGCCCCATCATTGGTATCAGTGGCAGGAATAGTGCCCCATAATTAGTATCAGTGGGGGGAATAGTGCCCCATCTTTGGTGTCAGTGGGAGGAATCGTGCCCCATCATTGGTGTCAGTGGGAGGAATAGTGTCCCAACATTGGTGTCAGTGGGAGGAATAGTGTCCCAACATTGGTGTCAGTGGGAGGAATAGTGTCCCAACATTGGTGTCAGTGGGAGGAATAGTGTCCCAACATTGGTGTCAGTGGGAGGAATAGTGTCCCATCATTGGTGTCAGTGGGAGGAATAGTGTCCCATCATTGGTGTCAGTGGGGGGTGGAGGAATAGTGCCCCATCATTGGTGTCAGTGGGGGGGGGGAGGAATAGTGCCCCATCGTTGGTGTCAGTGGGGGGGAGGAAAAGTGCCCCATCGTTGGTGTCAGTGGGAGGAATAATGCCCCAATGATGGGGCACTATTCCTCCCACTGACACCAATGACACTTGCTGACCCCTGTTCCAGTATGGTGCTGCTGCTGCAGCCAGCATATGTGGTTGCAGCAGCACCTCTGTACGGCACACTTACCGGCCGCTCCTTCACTCGATTTTTGTGGGGGCCGCTCGGCTCCGCCTCCTCGCCGGTGATTGGCCGCCTGTTTTCCTGGCGGCCAATCACCGGTGAGGAGGCGGAGCCGAGCAGCCGCGCGAACATCCAGTAGCCGAACTGAATGAAGGAGCAGCCGCGCTTGCTGGACCGGATCGTCGTGGGACCGGAGCCAGGTAAGAAACAGCAGCCCCTGCCCACCCCTGTACTTAGTGTCCCTTGGAGGGGGGGGCGGTGGCGTCACCGCGCTGCCCCCCTAAAGTGTCAGCATGCCGTTTACCGGCGTATAAGACGACCCCCGACTTTTGAGAAGATTTTCAAGGGGTAAAAAGTCGTCTTATACGCCGGAAAATACGGTACATTTTTAATATCGATAGGCAACGCTTTAAAAACCTTTTAGGTCATCAATTTATATTTACACAGGAGTTCGAAAGCTATAATTACTGGCCTCGATCTGACATTTGCTGTGATACCTCACATGCATGGTACAATCTCTGTTTACATACCGACATGGGACCAACACTTGTGCATGAGCACGGGAATGGGGGAGAGACAGGGATAATTTTTTTTTCTTTTTAATTTTGATTTTTTTTTTTTTTTTACACTGTCCCTTTCTTTTGTAAATATCCCCTGTGACAACAATAGACAGTGACAGGTATTCTTTTCTGAGAAATCTGGGGTTTGTTAGACTCTAGATATCTCCTCTGCCATTAAAGCATTTTTTTTAATTCTCAATATTGTATTTTATATTTTATTTTTAAAACTTTTTCATTATTTATTTTTGTTTTGTTTTGCAGGAGAAATACAGATAATTTCTCTTTCAATGCAAAGCTTGCTGTCATGAACCTAACTCATTCATGAACTGTCACAGGTTTTTGACAGCTCAAGATAGTTATCTGTGATTGGCTGGAACTGGTCACATGGTACAGGATGCTGTGATTGTCCCCATGTATCATGTGACAGCTGTGGGCCAATCACATGTCACTAGGAAGAGAAGCAGAGGTGTTATGAATCAGATTGATTCATAGCGATCACATGATCACTGGGTCACGTTCACCGGGATCTTCATTCCGCTTCAATACTTAAAAAGAGAAGGAAACTAAGGAGTTAATTAGGACTGATTTCAGTAATTATTATTAAGTGCCAACAACTTGAGTCTGACTCCTAGTGACTTGATGAATAAGAGCTCTAAAACAAAGTCTGCTTTGTGCTAGTCTTGTGAGATCTTCCAGTGTTATACCCAGAGCTGTAGTCAATGTGTCCAACCACCTAGTAGTCGGTCTCCCTCTTTGCCTGGTTCCTGGTATCTCTCCCTTCTGATAGTGTGACCAAAATGGGACAGTTGCAAATTTGTCATTTGGGCTTCTAATGACATAGCTGGTTTGATCTCTCTCAAAAATTATATATTAGTTCTATGGGCTGGCCATGGTACACATAAAATTATTCTCCATCCCCAACGCTCAAATAAGTCAATCCTCTTTCTATCCTATTTACTTAGTGTCCAGCTTTCACAACCATAATTGACAACCGAGAAAATGAAAGCATAGACAAGTCTGATCTTTGTTTTCAGTGCATTTGAAAACTTTGTTGAGAGTCTTCTTTGTGTAGCTACCAAGTGCAATTCTGTAGAATATGTCATCACTGCTGGTTGCTTCCTTCTTTATGAGACAGCCTAGGAGATTAAAATGCTTTACAACTTTTATTCTGTCCCAATCAAGCTCAAAATTGTTGTCATTTTCTTTGTGATCTTGTTTGTATTCAGTTCTAATCCCATGTTACGACTTTCAACTTTAGCTTTTCTTAGTAGACACAGCATATCTTTGCTGCTGATGAGCGTTGTGTCATCTGCATAGGTTGTTTATGTTTCAGCAGCCAACTTTAATACCAACAGACTCTTCTTCCAAATTTACTTTTCTAAAGATGGCCTCACCGTATAGGTCGAACAGGTAAGATGACAAGATACCTCCTTGCCTGACACCATGTTTTATCAGAAACCAGTCAGTGTTTTCGTATTCAGTTCTCACTGCAGCTTCTTGTTTTTTGTAGATGTTCTTTATTAACTGCGTTATTTGTTTAGGTATTACCATTTGCAACATAGTCTTCCATAATTTATCATGATCCACGCAATCATATGCTTTACCATAGTCAATGAATCAAAAGTATACAGTCTTTTGGTATTCTTTGGTCTCTAATATCCATTTAACATTCACAATAATGTATCTTGTTCCTCTGTCTTGTCTGGACCCAGCATGAGCTTCAGACAGTTCTCACTCAACATATGTTTGTATTCTTCTTTGTATTATTTTCAGTAATACTTTGCTAGCATGTAGAATTAATGCAATCGTTCTGTAATTGTTTCAGTCTTTGGCATATCCTTTCTTCAATATAGGAATGAAAGTGATCTTCTCCAGTCAGTTGGCCATGTTTTTCCTTCCAGATCCAATGACATAGCTGAGTAAGGGCCATGATAGCACCTTCAGAGCCTCTGATTAACTCAGTTGGAATCTCATCGATACCTGGTGACTTACTGTTCGATGAAGCTTTAATTGCTGCTATGACTTCTTTCTTTAGTATAACTGGTTTGTCTTCGGCATCACGGTTCACATTCTACAATGTTATCCACACTGCTTTTTTTAAAATATACATTTTCAGTATAACATTTCCATCTCTTTTTAATGTTTTCTGGATCATTCAGTATCAGTCTGTTAAGAGTATTTAAGCATCCACAGTCTAGGTTGGAATGTCTGCCTCAATCTCTTAATATCCTTAAAAGCTAGTTTGTTTGTTTTTTTGTGCTCAGCCTGAAAGTTCTGACAAATATCCTTGAGATATCTTTCTTTATATATCTGAACTTGGCATTGAAACATTCAATTAATTTGAGATACTTTTACTCTATCATCTGAAATTTTGGCTTCCCTTCTTTGTTCTGCTACTTTTCTAGTCTCTTCTGAAATTCAAGGTGACGTTTTGGATTTTTTCTTAATCTGTAATGTTCATTCAGCTCCTTCACTAATTATGCTTTTGACATTGTTCCATAACTCTTTGGGCTCTCCATCTCTTGAATCCAGAACTGCAATCTGTTGTTTAGTTTAATCCTGTAATCGTGTGGAATATTTTCAATATCATATCTTAGAAGGCCTCTAATAATCTTTTGTTTGTGAAGCTTTACCCTGATCTTGCATGTCAAAAGCTCTTTGTCACTGTCACAATCAGCTCCTGGTTTAGTATTTGCCAATACTTTTGGTGATGGAATTGTGTATTCATGATGGACAATTGGTCAGTTTTTCAAAACTGTACAAAGTTACTACCAGCTTCATTTCTTTCTCCTAAGCCATACTTTCTGATCACTGCATCCTTGGATTTACATCCTACTTTTGCATTGAAGTCACCCATGATGTACAGTGGGGATCGAAAGTTTGGGCACCCCAGCTAAAAATTTGTATTAATGTGCATAAAGAAGCCAAGGAAAGATGGACAAATCTCCAAAAGGCATCAAATTACAGATCGCAGGATCACTTTGAAGATGTTCATAAAGCAACTCAACATCCACCTCTTCTATCCACCTCTTCTGCATCTGTTGTTGGAACATTCACTTGGATCAGGGTGACATTGATTGGCCTTCCCTGTAGACAGATTGAGATGACTCCATCAGTGGTAGTATTGTATTTTAGTAAAATCCTTGAGAGCTTATTGTTGAGGATAAATGCCACAATTTTTCCTGTAAATTGTGAGACCAGAGTAGCATATCCAATGTTTATTTGATTGAAAGTGTCCCTGTGCTGTCCCTTCAAGTTCACTGACTCCTAATAAATTGATGTTGGCATTATCCATTTGATCTTTAACAATTTCTAATTTTCCTTAGTTCATACAATGTATGTTCCCCGTTCCTATGGTGATAATGTCTTTACAGCTTTTTGATTTGAGTAAACTAAGGGTTATTAAGGGGTTAAACAAAGGAACATTTTTTGTACTTGTCAGGTTGCTTTAACTGACATCATTTGCAGATCTAAGTTCATCCCTTTGATCTACAGATGAATGAATAGAAAGATATAAAAGTATCTTTGTAAAATCAAGTCTGGAGCAGTTTTGTTTTCTATAAACACTGATTCAGATTGCTTTTTTTGCTACAGCTGCCGAGTTGTTCCCTGATTATACAGTAATTGATTAATCAAAGCTTACATTAGCTGTATACTTTTTATTGAAGAGATAGACTCTATGTCCCTATCAGGGGCGGACTGACCCCTCATGGGGACCCTGGGCAATAGGGGATCATGGGGCCCCCGTGTCCTTGCCCAACTAAAAAAAGCCTATGAAAAAGGTACCTAAGGGCATCTCATGGGGCCCCCTACTGACCACGGGCCCTCGGGCAGTGCCCAAGTTTCCAAATGGTCAGTCTGCCCCTGTTCCCTATATGCCCACATCCTAAAGTATTATCCACATGCCAGTATTTGTAGTAGCAAAGGACTTTCAAGGGCATATACAAACTGGCACCACAAAAACAATATAATAAAAACATATAAAGTTTATTATACAAAGTTGTTTGTCTAAAATATATCACCATATCCTATATTTTTATTACTGGATTCCTGGATTTATTTTTATGATTGTGTAGTATGAAATAACATTCCACATGCCAGCTCAATGCAATTTGAATAATCCTACATCTTCATCAGGAGCACATATGGATGAAATCCATGTGGTTGAATCCAATTATAATAAGAGAAAAAGATGAAAATATTTATTGGGGAATTGTCAGAATAAACCATCATTTCCAGTAGGAGAACACAGAGAAATAGCAACTGGTTGAAGGGAACTCTATTCTTATACAAGGAACACCAAAAAAGACTACTAAGTCCATCAGACAGTCATCCCAGTCTTGAGAAAAAACAACACTTGGACCAAGAGGGATCCACAAGTAAAGTTGTAATAGGTATAGATCCCAAGGTATCATCAATCTACAGTTTCATATCATGTTCCTGCCTACATATCCAGCACTCTCTTGATCTCTTGGTGTTTTTATAATATTGTTTTTGTGGAGCCATTTGTGCTGCCAAAAAAAGTCCTTTGCTACAAATACTGGTCTGTGGATTTGCTGTATACCGGGAGGGGGGGTCCCAGAAGCAGGGCAGAAAGACTAGACATACTACATACATCCTGTGTTTACAATGATGAAGTTCTTTGGGGTGTGTGTAGCATGCCCAAAGTCTACATCTAATTTAAAAAGGTAAACAACATTTACAAAAATTGCTATATATAAAACATTCTACAAGAACCTAATATATGGATCATAACAACACTTGCTGTAGTAACAAGGACATTGTATATCTGTAAATGTATATTTGTTTCACAGGCATAACATCAAATGTTGTAGACTCAAAATCCCTCAATGCATTTCATAGATAATTCCACTATTTCAAGGAGTACTTATTTATTATGTCATATGTTGACACTTTCAATAAAAAGCTGTAAGCCCTGTGTCTGCATTCCCAACAGGTAAATGAAGTGGAAGGGAGACCCCAGAAGCTACAAGTGTGGGTATCTAGGAACACCTAGCATAGCATTCCTGGTAGCCAATACAAAAACTGATGCCATGTATTAAGCAAGGATTCATATCTGTATCATATAATTTATAGAAGATCGGAAACACCAAATTAATGATGGATACCAGAGCAGTTAAAGCCACACTTATAATGACAAAGCTGTGTATATATATATATATATATATATATATATATATTTTACGTTTTTTTTTTTTTTTTTACGTTTTTTTAATAGCTCTCATAAGTGCTCACATTCCTCATAGAAGTATCCATGTGAATAGTGGTTATTTTTGTTTAATGCTGCAAGTAAAGATGCCATCAGATCTCTTATTTTTCTCACTTAAGAAGTAATTAAGATATAGAATGAGCAGCAATCACATAGGGACCCTCCTTCTAGCTCAATTGTCTATTAACCTTCTCCCTCTACGAAAATAATAAAATCAAAGCCCTGTTTTACTCAAAGTACATTAGTTCTCTCTTTTTTTTGCCTCAGCAGGGTATCTGGTTTAGTTGTCCCTACATTTATAGCATCCAAATAAAATAACAGGGTTTTTGCTTGCACATGATTTTTACAAAGCTGAGTGAATAGTCTCATTACCAAGTAATTACTATCTAAACTCTCACAAAACACCAACTCCCTGCTCTGTTCTTCCCCAAAATTGACCCTCCCTGGTTCTTCCCATGCATTTTTGTGCTGTGTTGACAGAGCTTTGGAAATAATTTTTAGACATTGTTGGTAGAGTGTTACAACAGGCTGTGAGGACAGTGAGTAACGTTTTCTCGATGTCTTCAGTTATGTAATGTCATTGGGCCTTATTCTTCATCACTCTATGTGGGGGTGCTCATTTGTGCGAGCATGCATGTGGGCACGTTGCATGAACATCATCACATGCAGGCAAACAAGAATGCATGCCTGATTGTATACTGGGCACCTGTTTAAAAAGAGTGCTGAAACAGGAGGTTGCTAGAACTGTAACCTGCGACCTGAATCTGTGTTTGTTCCTGATTTCCTTGGCTTGATTCTTTGGCTGACTCCCTTGCTGACTATTCTGACTCAGAAGATTCCTACAGCCTGTCATAGGTGCTGGTGTTCTTATCAGCTGTCATTCCAGACTGTTTCTCTGTTGTATTTTTTATCTGGTTCCCCAGTGATCTCCTTGGCAGTCTACAAGAGGACCTCTCTACCAATTCACCTACCAGAAATGATTACTTGTGGATTGGCCTCTTGACAACAATGCCATTTTTTTCCTTTTCACTCCCTGTCCCCATTCCAGAAGTGTTTGGATCACAGTTGTAATGAAAGCTCTGTCGTCACTTCGGCCTCTAACCAGGAACATGATACTATTCAAACCTACTGAGACTTTTGAAATAAAGCACCCAGGCGAGTGATAGTATGCAATATCATTTTATTTATAAATGAACCTGCCTCTACTATATTTTAATGATAAATGTTGTGCGTATTAGGCACACGGAAAGTGTAAGCGACAGCCATCTTGTCAGGTCTCAGCCATTTTTTTTCATGAGCCCAGTGATCTTACCCCCTCCCTCCTCCTGCAAACTATGGAATTCATGGCCCTAACTTTTAACACACTTCAAAGAAGCCTATTATCTCCACTTAGGGACAGCAGACACCAGCACACAGGCCTTGGTCAGAGCTGTAAACTGCTAATCAAGGCCTGGCAGGGCACCTGTTTCTGTGGACCATAAAAAACTCTACAGATTAATACTTCCCTCTGACCTATCATAAAACAATGACAAAATCCATCAGTTCTGTGATCCATGATGTGTAAGCCAATTAAAGTACTAAGAACACATAACTTGCCAAAAAATGTCTACACAGAAATCAGCAAGGCGTGAGTGACCTCTCTGAGACCTCTGCCCAATTCACAACTTTAAAAAATCCACACACAATTCATAAAATCCAACAGGACCAAGACACATTAATATTAAGTATATATTTGAATGGGGAATATCATACTGAGCAGATCAAGGACATACATGACTAAGCTAGCACATACATAGAGTGGAATAGTAGTCTCACATCTCATGGGTGATAAACCCTTCCAAAATGCTCTGGGTTTGGTATCCCTGGACACAAAATATAATACTGAACAATAATCTACCAGTTTCCAGAATGCAACCTGTATATAGTGGAAGATATTAACATTAGTATAAAACTGTATTTGGGACTTGGTCATAAAAGTGGTGACCTCCCAGCCCCCACCCTTTAAATTGGGTAATTGGTGGTTTGTCCCCGTATGCTAATAAAGGCCAATGTGGGCTTCCTGAGGTGTGCTATCCTGGATTTGGTTGTATGGAGAGATTATTTAACCTAAGGATGTCCAAAAGCAATTTCACTGTGGGCTAGGCAAACCACAAACAAACACTAATAGGCCCAATAAACAATAACCACAAATCTGTGCCTGAGCATGGCGCTGTAAGTCCGGGACACAGGGGAGCTCTGGACGCCGAAGGCTGAAGCAGGACTGCCAATTGAAAGTAAAATTCCCCCTGACCTATCTTGTGGGTCTCTTGGGGAGCTGAGTGGATGTGAGCAGAGTGGGGAGGCTTGAAATCCCCCCCCCCCCGTGGTAGAACAGTGAGCAGCAGAGACCGGAGGAGCTGGGAGACACCCACATGGCAGTCTTGGGGAAATCTGAGGCTGCCTGCAGAGGAGGGGATGAGACGCTGAACTCCCGGCAAGCGGGGAGGTGGCTGCGTCCCTGTACATGTGTCCCTGTACCTGTATATGTGCCTGGAAGTTGCATGTGGTGAGTGCTGTATTCTTGCTCCTGCAGAGTGAAGTGGAGGCACTGCAGCTGCTCAGCTTGTGTTCTCTGTGAGGACACAGATCCTTGGAGCTCCCAGAGGGACCGAGAACAGATCCCTCTTTTTTTTTTTGCTTTTTTTGTTCTTTATTGACATCATGTGGAGAGGACCTGTCAAATGCAGAATAAAATAAAATAAAAGACATTGAGACACTCGAGAGCACAGTAGTTTTGAACTTACGGATTGCCCGCCTAGATCACCTATCAATCCATCCATAAGGAGCCAGAATGCCATACTTTAAGGATCCGGAGGAGGCTGGACACCGGAGAAGGAGGACTGGGCGGGTAGAAGAAAGTGCTGGGTGTTCTCAGTAGGTCAAGTGTGACTATATCCTATATCTACGTGAAAAGTCCATATAATATGAGGAGTAGAAATACCAAAGGAGGAGGCGTTAAGACCCCTCAGTTGAATACCAACTCAAGTTCAATTAAGAGATACTTGCCAACACAAGAAAAGAGCCCTGAGAGTCAAAGCCCGGTTGTTCAAAAGGAAATAAAGAGGAAGTCGGATGGGGAAGAATCTAGACTGTCATTTGGAATTCGGGATGGAGACCAGCCAAACAAATCTTTAAATAATGAAAGTATAATAGAATATAACATGACAGCCAACAGGAAGCGTTATCTCAAATGCCTACTAAAAATGGTAGAAATGTTTGAAAGATGGTAGAAATGTTTGCAAAACTAGAATGCTCCATAAAAAATGAAATGGCGGTGATTCATAAGGACCTGGGTAGAATCCTGGCTAGAGTTGAAGAAATAGAGGAAAAAAGGAAGGCCCAAGCACAGGAGTTTATAAAATTGGAAAAATGAGTAGAAGAGATGGAAAAAGAACAGAGGAAGTTATTTTATAAAGTGGAAGATCAAGAGAATAGAGAGAGGAGAAACAATCTGAGGATCCGGGGCCTAACAGAGGATACCAGAGAAGAGGACTTACTGGGAAAAATAAAAAGTGTACTTAACCCCTTGTTAGGTAGACCAGACAGAGACACATTAAAATGGGAGAGAGTGCATAGAATTAGACGCCCTCTGGGAATTGGGGCAGAGTCTCCAAGAGATGTGATTGTGCATTTTCATAATTATGAAGAAAGAGAGAGCATATGGAAAAAACTGCGTGAGACCCCTGAAATAAAATATGGAGAAACAAATTTGCAGAATTTTGCGTACATAGCTTCGGAGACTTTGTCTAGAAGAATAGTTTTGAAACCTTTATTAGAGCAAATGAAAGAGAAAGGAGTTCAGTATAATTAGGGATTCATGTCTGATAGGGTGGAGAAATGGGAAGTCGGCAAGACTGAGATACCCAGAGGACTTAAGAGACTTTTGTGAAAAACTAGAATTGCAGTTTGTAGATATAGAGGGATGGTCAGAGGGGAATAACGAGAGGATGATTAGAACTGAGAAATGGCAGCAAGTTAAGAGTAGGAAAAAGTAGTTGAAGGTGGGGGGATGTAGGGCCCGAGGGGAGGGTGAGGGGGGGGGAATTAGGAGGGGAAGAGGAGGTGACCCCATTTCTTTCTTTATCCATAAATTTATTTTCTCTCATCTCTCCTCCGCTCCCGTCTCTCCCTTCGCCCGTTGCCCGTATGGGCCCTCATCTGATTAACAAGAAGAATTATGGATAAGAATTATTAACAGTAACGGTGGTTGCCTGGAGCTCCCCAGGGTCTCGAAATAGTTGGAAGAAGGGAGAAGTCCCTATGTCAAGAACAGAAGGACAAGAGAGGTGCTTATGCACCTTAATTAATAGTTGTTTGGATCTACGGATGGATACGTCTTCGGGTGTGCAGAATGAGGGAGGGAAAAAATCAAGAAAGCTGGAAAAAAATTATATCAAAACCAATTAATAGATACTTGGAGAGTAAAACATCCCAGAGATAGGGATTATACCTTTTTCTTTTCTGCACACAGATCATATTCACGATTGGATTATATACTAATAGAGCACAGGCATTTGGAATGTTTGGTGCAATCTAACATACAGGTTATGACCATATCTGATGACGCTCCTGTCACGGCGAGACTACAATTGGGAGGAGAGGGAAATAAGAGGGCCACGTGGAGATTAAATTAGGCACTTTTGCAGAACTCTGAGATAGAAAAGAGGCTTAGGGAAGAGTTAGAACAATTTTTTCTTATGAATGAAACAAAGGGATTATCAGAGGCGACTATCTGGGAGGCTCATAAGATCTATATAAGGGGAATTTTGATAGCTGCAGGAACAAAAAAAAAAGAGAGACCAAGAGAGGAAGTTAAAAGGGGTAATTGAAGAACTACATAAATTAGAACTGGCACATAAATTAAAGCAGGACTAAAATTTATAGAGGATGATTATTCTTAAAAGAGAAGAATTGAAGGATCTAACTGAACAGGAAACGAGGAAAGTGTTTAATAGAGTCTCAAAGGAAAGACACCAGTGAGGGAATAGGCCTGGAAAATTTATGATGAAGAGACTGAAGGAAAAGAAATCAAAAAATTATATAGAAAAAATTAATGATGAAAATGGGAAGCTGGTCTACTCTACCACTGGTATAGCCGATGTGTTTCAAAAGTTCTATAGTAAACTGTATGAGGTGAACCCCATAAATTTAAAAGCCACAGAAGAAGAGATGAGGTAGAGAAGGGAAGAATTTTTAACTACAGCAGATTTACCAAAAATTGCAAAAGATAATTTAATATCTTTAGAACAAGCTATTTCCCAGGATGAAATTATATCGGCTCTGAAGAACATGGCGGGGGGAAAGAGCCTGGGCCCTGATAGGTATACAGTGGGATATTATAAAAAATGTAAAGAGTTATTGGTCCCTAAACTTTGTAGATATATGAATGTGTTGGGAGAAGGAATGGAAATGAGAGGAGAATCATTACACACACATATAACAGTCATTCTCAAAAAAGGGAAAGATAGCTCACTGTCACGGTCTGACTGGCAGTAGCCTCTAGCGACCCACAGGCCGGAATTCCCCAGGGCGCGGAGTCTAAGCCTCAGTCTGCTGTTTCACCAGAGAACCTAATGGTGGGGATGGACTTGAAGCAGCCTGAGACGCGACCGCCGAGTACAACCAGCTGTGGTAGAGGTGGTTTACCAGTGGTAGGTAGCAGGTCAGAGCCAGATGTGAAGAGATAGTGGGTAACATAGTCAGACAGGCCAGGTCGGTAACAGCAGAGGCAGACGGTACAGATCGGCAGGCAAAAGGATAAACGGGTCACAAGCCAGGTTCAGCAACAGGAGGTCAGGTAAACAGGAGAAGGCAGAAGAATGGTCAGACAAGCCAGGGATCAGGGCAGGAGAGGGTCACGATAATCCGGGTCAGGCAGGTTCGGCAACAAGGCAATCTCAGCACTAGGAACAGGAACACAGGAATAAGACCATACGGTACCTGAGCATTGCAAGAGCCAGCCTTAAATAGAGCGCCCTGCGCTGTTATTGGTGACAAGCGCGCGCCCGCGTGCACGAGTGCGCATGTGCAGCCGCAACTGCTGCCGTGGGTGCCCAGGTCCTAGCGCCCGCGTGTTAGTGCGTTTTTCCAATCTGCGCATGCGCATACCTATGCGCCGCGGCAATCCCTGACATTGCCCCCCCCCCTACGGGCAGCCTCCGGATGCCCAACTGCTTTCTATTTTGTGGGTGGTTCCGAAAAAAATTTTGAATTAGTCTGGGAGCGTGTACATTTCGGGCTGGTTCCCACGAATTTTCTTCTGGCCCATAACCTTTCCATTTTATGAGGTACTGTGTCTGACACCCTCTCTTCCTGCAGTTTAGGATCGCTTCTACTTCAAATTCTTCCTCTCCCTGAATGTCTAGAGCCACTGGTGGCTTTGATCTACGGTCCAGGAGCGGATCTGGAGTGGCAGATTTAAGCAGGGATACATGAAACACTGGGTGAATTTTAAAAGACTCGGGCAAAGCTAACTCAAAAGCCACTTAGTTGATTTGCAGCTTCACCTGAAAAGGGCCCACGAACTTAGGTGTCAATTTCCTCAACGGGCATGCCATCTTTAGGTTTGTAGTTGCTAACCAAACTTGATCCCCTGGGTGCACGACCAACTCCCCCCTTCTTCTTTTATCAAAGGCCCTTTTTCTATCCTCCTGAGCCTTTGCCATTGCCTCCTGTAAGAGTTTGTTATTTTAAGGCGTCTTGAGCTGCCGGAACAGGGTTTTCTAGGATTAGGTCGGGCAAGAACGTGGGATGGAGACCATAATTGGAGAAAAACGGGGACTGCCTGGTGGCAGAGTGATTTGCATTGTTGTAGGCGAACTCCGCCAGGGGCAAGAGTGCCAACCAGTCGTCCTGTAAGAACGAGGTGTAGCATCTGAGATATTGTTCCAACGTTTGGTTGGTTCGCTCAGTCTGCCCATTCGTTTGCGGGTGGTAAGCTGAGGAGAAGGACAGTTTCACTTCTAGACTTTCGCATAGAGCTTTCCAGAATTTAGAAGTGAATTGAACGCCCCGATCTGAGACTATATTTTTTGGTACACCATGCAGTCTCACTATCTCCCTGATGAAGACTTGTGCTGTCTCGGAAACAGACGGGGTACTTTTCAGCGGAAGGAAGTGGGCCATCTTTGAAAGGCGATCCCCCACCACGAAAATTGCAGTATGATTCTGTGATGGTGGTAGTTCCACTATGAAGTCCATGGAGATCATGCTCCATGGTCTGTCGGGCACCGGTAAAGGACGTAACAGGCCCCAAGCTTTGTTCCTGAGAGTCTTATTCCTGTTGCAGACCGTACAGGTTTTTACGTAAGCCTCACAATCTTTGGCCATACTTGGCCACCAAAATGTGTGTTGCACCAACTCTAGGGTCTTGTGTACCCCGAAATGACCTGCCAACGGATGGTCATGGCAGTAGCCCAGGACCAAGGTCCGAGCTCCTTCTGGTACCATAATCCGTTCCCCTTTCCATAAGAGACCCTTTCTACTCTGTATCGGGATTCCAGGTAGGTTGGGGGGCTCCAGGGATGCAGCCTGTAGTTTAGACAGGAGCTCTGATTGTAGTAATAGGAAATTACCTGCCAGCAGGATGGTATCTGGTTTGGGCGTTTCTTTGGGGTCCTCATACATACGCGAGAGCGTGTCAGGTTTTGTATTCTTGGACCCTGGTCGGTACGTTATATGAAAGCTGAACCTGGAAAAGAATAATGCCCACCTGGCTTGACGCGGTCTGAGGCATTTAGCTGTCCTCAGGTATTCTAAATTTTTGTGGTCTGTGTAGACCAGAATGGGATGCAACGCTCCCTCCAGTAGGTATCTCCATTCCTCTAGTGCTGTTTTAATGGCCAACAATTCCTGATCTCCGATGTCATAATTCCTCTCTGATGGGGTAAGCTTCCTGGAGAAAAAAGCCACCGGATGCATCAGTTCCTTTACACCCTTTCTCTGTGACAGGATTGCCCTGTCACAGAGAAAGTTCTGACGCATCTACCTCTAATATATAGTGTAGTGACGCATCAGGGTGACTTAAAATGGGAGCTGCCGTAAACAGCTTCTTGAGAGACTCAAAGGCAACCTGTGCCTCTGGTGTCCACTGAAAGCGTACTCCCATCTTTTTAAGTTGGGTGATAGGAGATACCAGGCCTAAGAAGTTCTTAATAAACTTCCTATAAAAATTGTCGAAGCCGATGAATCGCTGAACCCCTTTCTTATCTGTGGGTACCGGCCATTCCAGGATGGCCGAGATCTTTTGAGGGTCCATAGCAATTCCAGTGGTGGAAATGATTAACCCCAAGAATAGGATGCTGTGCTGTTCAAAACTACACTTTTCCGCTTTGGCGTAGAGCCCGTGCTGACAAAGTCACTCCAGCACGCTCCTGACGTGACCTCGATGTGCCTCCAAAGATGATGAAAAGATCAAGATATCATCTAGGTAAACTATTACAAAGATGTCCAAGAAATCTTTAAATATGTCATTCACAAAGTGTTGAAAGGTGGCCGGTGCGTTACATAACCCAAAGGGCATAACTAAATATTCAAAGTGACCGAACCGAGTGCGGAAAGCGGTCTTCCACTCATCCCCCTCGCGTATACGGACCAGGTTATATGCACCCCTGAGGTCTAGTTTGGTAAAAATAGAGGCTGATTTCAGCCTCTGAAATAACTTGGGAACTAAAGGGAGAGGATAATGGTTTTTAACCGTAATTTTGTTCAGCTCCCTATAGTCAATACAGGGCCTCAAGGATTTATCCTTTTTCTCCATGAAGAAGATTCCAGCCCCTGCCGGTGATGTGGACGGCGGATAAATCCCTTTCTTAGGCTTTCATCAATATATTCTTTTAAGGTTCCCAACTCTCGTTCAGACAAGGGAAAAATTCGGCCGAAGGGAATTTCAGATCCCGGGAGAAGGTCAATGGGACAGTCATACGCCCTGTGCGGGGGAAGAATGTCTGCTCCCCAGGACTAAAAACATCAAGGTAGTGGTGGTATGCTGTAGGAACCGTTTGTGCTAGCTCAGTTTCTGTGTTTATACAAAGCAGAGTCTGGGTGTCTGGTGTCGACCTGGGGTAGCAATGTCCCTGGCAATAGGGTGAATTAAACTGAACTGATCCAGTCCTCCAGTTAATTTGGTGGTCGTGTGCACGTAGCCAAGGAAGCCCCAAAATAACTGGGAATAGTGGAGACGCAATGGCATCCAAGCGGAGGAGTTCTGATCAGCCATTATAGTGCATATAGGAGGGGTCTCCGAATCTACCAACCCAAACTTAACTTGAGTCCCATCGGCCAAGAGGATGTTCAGGCCGTGCTCCTTGGTCAGTAAGGGAATCTGCTGCTGTGCTGCAAAATTAAGATCAATAAAACAACTGCAGGCCCCTGAGTCAATAATGGCCGTAACCTGCACAGTTCTTCCGGGGAGCTGAAATGAGATCGGTATGGCTAAGTGAGAGGGCTTATCTACACAAGCAGGAGTCATAGCAGAAGTAATGGAAGAACACTTACTTAACTTTTCCGGGCAGGAACATACCACATGGCCTGCTGCTCCACAGTATAGGCACAGGTTGTTTACCCGGCGTCTCTGGCTCTCTTCAAACGTTAGGGAGGGCCGCATCAACCCAAGTTGCATTGGTTCGGCTCCCTCTGATGGTTCTGGATTCCGAGTACTGGCAGGGGAGTTTGGAATGGTCAGAACCCGTGGCAGCATCCATGTGGGTTTTAACCCTTGACTGGATCTTTCAGACCTCTGTTCCCGAAGCCTACAGTCAATCTGAATTGCCAGAGTTATTAAACCTTC
Organism: Staurois parvus; assembly: GCF_062004578.1. Taxonomy (NCBI): domain Eukaryota; kingdom Metazoa; phylum Chordata; class Amphibia; order Anura; family Ranidae; genus Staurois; species Staurois parvus. The sequence continues at coordinate 8,212,192 of NW_028317855.1, read as the reverse complement.
CAGGGAATCAGGTACACCTACTCTGGCTAGTTCGTCCTTCAGAGGATCAGATAGACCTAGGCGGAATTGGTGACGCAAGGCCGCGTCGTTCCCCTGGGTGTCCCCGCTCCAGCGCCTGAATTCTGAGGCATAGTCCTCTGCTGCCCGGCGACCCTGCTGCAAAGTAAGTAGCACTGCTTCAGCCGAAGCAGCTCATTGCGGATCATCGTATAGTTCCGCCATTGCTTTGAAAAATGAGGAAACTGAGTCCAGGTGCGAATGGCGTCTCTCCGTCAGACGGTGGGCCCAGCCTTGGGGTTCCCCCTGCAGTAAGGATATGACAAACCCCACTTTTACAGATTCAGATGAAAAAGTCCGTGGCTGTAGGTTAGGCAGGAATTCTGGAAGGCCCTGAACTTCCCTCGATCCCCATTGAACCACTCGGGCGTTCGCACACGAGGTTCTGGCGGAGGCATGGCGACCACTGTTCCAGCGGAAGATCCTGTGAGGTCCCTGGCAGGAGATGGATCAGCCCGGGGCTGAAGGCCTGGTTGCTGGCGTGGTTAAGGTCTTAATCTGTCCCTCCAGGTGTGTATAGCCTTCTTGGAGAGTTTTGACAGCTTGGGTGAGTGCCGCCAGGTGTTGGCATATATCATCCAAGGGTGAGGGACCTCTTCCTGGCTCAGTCATGGCCGTATGGTTCTGTCACAGGCCAACTGGCAGTAGCCTCTAGTGACCCATAGGCCGGAATTCCCCAGGGTGCGGAGTCTAAGCCTCAGTCTGCTGTTTCACCAGAGCCCCTAAAGGTGGGGATGGACTTGAAGCAGCCTAAGAACAGGTCACGACCCCCCGAGTACAACCAGCTGTGGTAGAGGTGGTTTACCAGTGGTAGGTAGCAGGTCAGAGCCAGATGTAAAGAGATAGTGTGTAACGTAGTCAGACAGGCCAGGTCGGTAACAGCGGAGGCAGATGGTACAGATTGGCAGGCAAAAGGATAAACGGGTCACAAGCCAGGTTCAGAAACAGGAGGTCAGGTAAACAGGAGAAGGCAGAAGAATGGTCAGACAAGCCAGGGATCAGGGCAGGAGAGGGTCATGATAATCCGGGTCAGGCAGGTTCGGCAACAAGGCAATCTCAGCACTAGGAACAGGAACACAGGAATAAGACCAAACGGCACCTGTGCATTGCAAGAGCCAGCCTTAAATAGAGCGCCCTGCGCTGTCATTGGTGACAAGCGCACGCCCGTGTGCGTGAGTGCGCATGCGCGGCCGCAACTGCCGCCGCGGGCGCCCAGGTCCTAGCGCCCGCGTGTTAGTGCATTTTGGCAATCTGCACATGCGCATACCTATGCGCCGCGACGATCCCTGACACTCACAATGTAATCGCTATGGACCCATATCATTATTTAATATGGATACCAAATTGTTTGCAAAAGTATTGGCTACCAGGTTGAAGGAGTTCATGCCGGAATGGGTACATTTAGGTCAGGTAGGTTTTGTTCCAGGAAGAGAAGGAAGAGACAACGGCTTGAGGACGTTACTCCTTCTACAGAAAGCAAAGAGAGGTAGGCAGTCAACAACAATCCTGTCAATAGAGGCAGAAAAGGTCTTCGATAGGGTAGATCGGGGGTTTATGTTAAATACATTGGAGGCCCTGGGAATAGGGGAAAAAATGTTGAAGTGGATAAAAGGGCTTTATAATTGCCCTTCAGCAGCAGTAAAGGTTAACAGGACCTTGTCCGGGACTTTTGGAATGCATAATGGAACTAGACAGGGATGCCCATTATCCCCGTTATTGTTTGTGCTATCTCTGGAACCTCTTTTGGCGGCGGTAAGAAAGAACATTGATATTACAGGAATTAAGATAGGAGGAGTAGAACATAAGGTAGCTGCATATGCAGGCGTTATGCTGTTTTATATAGTGAACCCTAGAGTGGTGTTGTCTAACCTAATGACACTGTTGAAACAGTACGGAGAACTATCTAATCTAAAAATAAACCCTACAAAATCTGAGATTTTGAATATTAATGTGCTGAAAGTAGAAAGGAAGAACTTACAAAAACAGTTCCCATTTACATGGAGGGATAGAGATTTAAAGTATTTGGGAATAAAACTAACCCCTGTAGTAAAGGACCTATGCCAGGCTAATTATATCCCACTAATAAATGAAATTAAAGAGGAATTGAGAAGACTATCAGGAGGGTGGGTTTCATGGATTGGGCAGATAAATCTGGTTAAGATGGTAATAGTCCCAAAAATCCTGTATAAGTTTCAGATGTTCCCTATAAAACTACCAGGATCCTTTTTTAGGATATTAAAAAAGTTGATATCGAGGTTTATTTGGGCTAATAATAAACCAAGAATTAAGTATGAAACCTTATGTTATCATAAAGAGAATGGATGAGTAAACTTGCCAAATATGAGGAAATATTATTTGTCAGTGTTATTATCATGGGTTGTGGATTGGACACATAATTCACAAGAAAAAAGTTGGGTTAAAATTGAAGTCATATTAAGTAAAACACAATTGGAGAGGATAATATGGATCCCACAAGAATTTCGGGCATTAGATGAAAATAGTAGTACACTGACATGGGATGTATTGAGAGTTTGGGATGCTTTACACAAGTCTATAGGTTGGAAATATAATTCATTATTGTTACCGTTGGTGGACACAGGATTTTTTTCTTTGGGGAAGAGAAATGTTTCGGGAAAATGGTTTAAAGATAGAAATGCATGTTTGGGAGATATATTAGATAAAGAGCAGTTATGCACTTTTGAAGAATTGAAGAATAAAAGGAATTTGTTTTCTGTTTTGGATAAATTGAGATATTACCAATTGGGACATTTTGTCTCAACACTTTCTCAGCCTCTGAGGATGGTGGGGGACATGCTCCCATTTGAAAGACTGCTGAGCTCCAAGACAGATTGTGGACTTATAATATCTAGGATTATAAGATCCTGGTTGAATTGGTGGGAGCTGGATCTTCATCATTCTTAGAGGGTTGAGAAAGAGGACTAGGTACAAAAATGAATGATCACCAGAAGAGGAAAATGTTTAAGTTAATGCACGGTGTGATGAACACGAATATGGTTGAGATGAATTCTAAATGTTTGTCTAGATGGTATTGCACACTGAGTGTGGCACATAAACAGCAAGAAGAAGTATCACCTTTATGCTGGAGAGGATGTGAGGCAATAGGGACAATGGCTCATATATGGTGGGAATACTCAAAAATTCAGTTATTTTGGCAGGAGATAATTCATCATATAAAGGAGATTTGGGTGACATCTATCCAGAAGGATCCGTGAGTGTGTCTTTTCTATAGAACAGAGTTGTCAGTAAAACAATATAAAAACTGTTTATCATACCATCTGATTGGTGCGGCAAAGGGTTTAATCCCCAGGTTTTGGAAGACCCAGGATCCACCAACAATGAGGGATTGGATTGAAAGAGTTGAATATGTTAGCAGGATGGAGGAACTTTATTACATGGAGAAAGATGAAATGGAAAAGTTAAGAAAGATTTGGGGCAGATGGTATGAGTTTAAAACATCAGAAAAATACTTAAAAATGAAAGGTCCCCTGATAGTAGTACCAGAGAATTTAAATGGTTAAAGAGATCTATATACATGACTAGATCAATAGGAGGGGAAAGAGAGGATAAGACAAGATTGGACAGGGGTGTTTTGGGGTGGGTATGGAGATAAAGTTTACGTGTATGATGTAATAAAATTATATGGTGGTTTTGTAATGTATTTTTTCCTAAAAAAAATGTAATAAAAGATATAATAATTAAATTGGGTAATTGGTGAGATGGTCTTTGTCAACATCCCTTTGATACGATAAAAAAAGGAAATGTCAAGACCCTGTGAAGCTCTCGTTTTAACATCAACCAAGGAACACCTAATCATTCTTTAGCGAGCCTCTGCAACATTTTTCCTTGAACAATTGGACCAAGGACTTTGCAAGTATTCTTCCTTTTCAACTCCTTTTAATTCTCTGTTGTTTTATTATCTATTTATTTCCTTGTAACACCCTTTTTTCTGTAAATATTTTATTTGCACCATTTTGACCTTTTCAATATTAAATCCTATTTTGAAGTTTGGAGTTTAAAGGGTTAATTGCTTAGGTAACTTAATCCAGTGACAATCACTGTCAGTCTGATGGCACTTAGATTGCGGTCTGGCAAGCTGGAAAATCTTTGCGCAGGGTGCAGCTGAGAGTGGCATTGTTATGTAAGTGACAGCATGGAGTGAGATTGGCCAGTCCTTTGTCACGGATTGGAGAGTAGGACAGGGGATCAGGCACTTCATTCATCTCAGTGGTTGGCAGCTACATGTGAGTTGGACACAAAGCATACATTTTTGGGCTGTATCTGTGGTATAAACCACTGGATCTGGCCGCACAGTTTATCAGTGTGGCATACATGAAAAATCCATATTGGTCTCCTCACCTTTCTTCAAAGAAAAATAACCATTTTTCTGGCTGGTGATAGAAGTGAAGACATAAACAACTGCAAAGAAAGCAATGATATTTATTTTTTGTCTTCTTTAGCATTCAGTTCACTAAATTCAACCTTAGCTACTTTTATATTTTCATATGAGAAGAGCTGTTTTTCAATTTGTTGCAGTTCAAATCAGAAACAATAATATTTGTGCTTTCTTACACTTGTTTTTACATATTTGTTACAGCTTATTTTCATGTTCCAAGATGCAGTCTAGTACTTGTTGAAAATGTACTTTATTCCACACGTTTTTGCATGTGCAGAAAAGGTCTACTTTATTTCACTCTGTAGCTTGCCTGAGAAATAGTGTTACATACTCGCTGTAAAGAAAGGTGTTATTTTTGGTTACATTTCATCTGCCTTTGGCTTTGTAAAATAAAGACATAAAGTGAAAGCAGAGGAATTTTCTTAGTGGGAATTTACTTGTTGCCATTGGGCAACATTTCATGGAAATCAATGCATGCACTGCCAGATCAATGAGATCATTTTATTGTCAAGGACTGCATTTTGCAAATGCTTACTATTTGAATAAATGTATATGCTGTTGCCACTGCATGTAATATGATAAAAAAAAGCAACCTCACACCAAATTTGAACAGTTGTGATTTAAAAAAAGCATACTATATAGCAACTTAATAATATATAGATGTAGTATTATGATATAATCATGCCACGATATTATAGATGGTCATGCAGTGCTTTATTTCTTAAACTTAAAAAATTTAATACAACATAGATGAATAGTATACATTATATGATGTGACTTGACTGTTACATGATTCCCCCTAAAATGATAGCTTAGAGCAGGCCATAGATGGTTCAAATCTTGGCAGATTCTGCAGGGACTGGCTGAGGTTTGAACCATGTGTGGACAGGCTGAATTTACCGAATTTGATTGATCGATCAAGCTGGGTACAACCAGCCTGTCTGATTTTGCATGCTATTATAGCCACTAGCAGTAATCACTGTGTTTTCCCAGAGGGGATCCCCCCCATTGGAAGAACCCAATAGCTGACTGTATTGATGAGGAAATCAAGTGATTTTATTTCCTGCAACCTTTGGTTACAGGAAAGAAAATTGCTCCATCTATGGCTGGCTTAAAACAGACCTGAACTTCAACAGTAAAGATTTGTTATATTTGATATAACATCTAGAAATGCTAACTGTGCCTAAGCAGTACCATGAAAGATTTACCTTTTTCTTTAGTTACAATTGAAAAATAGCAGCACACTTCCTGGACCTCCATAGCTGTATATCTAGTGTGATGTAATCTAAAGCTGGCCATATACTGGTAGAATTTGAATGAATGTTCTTATGAAAAATCTCATTACTACATTTAATAATACCAACAGATACTTGATAAATGTTGTTCAAAAGTGCTTTCAAAATTTGTTTGCCTTTAAAATTCAATTTTGGTATTAATGGAATTTCCCAAATGAAAACACATACACAGTTAGAAATCTGTTCGTTCAAGAAAAAATTTCCACCCTGCTCTGGTCAAACATAATTGTCGATTTGACCCCACTAACCATTAGAAAACCAAATGAACGTTCTGAAAACAAAAAAAGTTAAAGGTGAACTCTAGGTTTACTATGACTTTAAATAGCCAGTTTGGGGTCAAGCTGGCCCAAACAAACTATTTCCTTGACTAACAGATGCTCCCATTGTAATTGATGTATAAACTGTGTGTAGTGCTCCAGGAACATTACAGGGACCTCCATCCCATTTCTGAAACAAAATCTATTTGGGCTGAGGGTTGCTCAGCCAGTCATTAGAAGGTTTGTATTTTATGAATGAATATAAGACTTCCTCTGTTTTGCTGAGGTAGAGAGGCTGACTGTCAGGAAAGGCTTGCTCATAGCACAGGTGAAGATTTGCGGCGCACAAATATGCGCATGTGCAGAACAATGATAACTACTACCAACCCGGCTCATCTGACCCTGCATACTTCACCTTGCTCCCCATTGATCCATCCATACAGCATGGCTGCACCCGGATCCTGCTCTTTGCCATCAGCCTGCCCTGTGGCTTCATCTGCCTGATGGATACTGCTGGAACACCACCTACTGGACTGATCACAGGCACTCATACCTCGCCCTGCTCCTGTGGCCGCTGTCCCACTATCAGTAGCCCTTGAGCCAGAGCTGTACGGGAGGCCTGCCTCTTCACATCAGGCTCACTATCCAGGTACATGACACTGACAGATGGTATCATGATCTCCATCTCAGCTAATCAGACGAAGCCTTATATTCATTCATAAAACACAAGGCTTCCTATGAAGAGCAACACTCAGTCCAACTCAATTTTGTTCACAGAATGGAAGCCTTCATTTTGCTGCCAGAACACAGTGCTGTATACTATATGTAGCTCATGCTACATACAGTTTATACAGTGTTGACAGTGGGTGCTTCTATTATTCAAGGAAATAGTTAATTTGGGCCAGCTTGGTCCAAACAAATGATTTAAAGTAACAGTAAACTTGGAGTTAGGCCATCTTAAGACATCGGTATCTCTGACTGCTTGTCCCACAAGATTCGGAATGCGATTTGGTGATGTTTTACTGTGTTGCTCACTGTTCTTGCTGGAGAGAAATTTGTATCTGAGGACCTGCAGTGCAAGAATCTCTCTGATTCATTTGTTGATTCTCCTGCTGCGTTTTGAATATCCCCCACTAGTCATCAAACTACGGCTCATCAGTGGAGTGGCTCTGACAAGAAAGCCAACTTTACAAAGAGAAACAGTGCAGAATAAAGCATAAGTCATTAATGGGGACAAGATCAGCCACATGGAGTCTACAGGCAGCAACGGTTGCCCTTTGATTGCCTTTTTTTGAGCACAACTTCCACAGCTCAAATACCTTTAACATAAATGTTGTCAGGACTTCCAAATGTACTTGAATTTAACAGCTGTAGCTGATCCAGTAACATGTAGGTTAAATGATGAATCATTTTTTATTACCTAGGTGGTGAGTCATAGCTGATTTTTTTTAAAGACTGTGTATACTTATTTGGATGTGTAGGTAATTAGTAGGCTTATTACTATTGCCTGATCTGCTTTGATTTTAGCCAGATGTGACAACCATATCTGAGTGTATTGGTATCAACAGTACTTCAAAAACATGGCCAGTCCACAGGTCTATTGATAACCATTGATTAGATAAGTTTGTTTTTAATTTTATGCTGGCTACTGTTTTATTTTATGTATGATAGTGTCCTATCTTCAGCAAAAGGGTTTTTCTTGCTGGAATTTTATGTGAATCTCACGATTATATTTATATGGAACGTAGTCATTCTTTGAAAAATATGTAATATTATGTGTCTAAAGTACATAATAAATGAATAATACACAGAAACTGAATATAAAAAATGACTGAGGTATCTTGAGAGTTGAATTTTCTTTGATGTCCCCCTTCCATATATGTACTGTTGTGCTTCATTCCCAATACCTGTACAGTGTTGCTTTTAAATCAAGAGAGCAGGAATGACTCAGCAGGTTGATCTAATGGCTCTCTGAGAACCGTGATTTTTGAAAATAATTTTTTTTTCGATTTTTCAGGCCATGGACTTGCAAAGACAAAATTGATTTTTTAATTGATGTGCATGTGCAGGTTTACCAGAACTGTGTCGCCACAGAGGAGGAGCTGATGTCTTGGGAGATGAAGGAAGGAGAAAAATAGGTGGCACTGATAATGTGCACAAGTATAGAAAGGATTGCCTGTTCAATGTGCTACATTAGCTATGCTAGGCTACATTTTCAATTGGGTTCCATTGGCACATGTGGAATGTTTTGGGACATGTCTTTTAAACTTGCATATTTTAATGTTTCTCATTGCTTTAAAGTTTCCATTCACAATGCACTTATAAGTCCCTTAGACCATGGTCCCGTAGGCCCTTTGAAATATAGTGCCTCTTTTCTCATGTTTCTCTGAAAGGGGGAATATACAGTATTTATAGATTAATTACCAAGTGAATCTGCAAAATTTGAATAAACAGTCTGGTTCAGAAATTCTTTTAAAATGCACTTTTATATAACACAATTTGAAGTTACCTCATATTTGTTTACATAATGATTGGTTACTTCACCTGTACACAAAATAAAATCAAGGCCCATGTCTAATTAAAATAAAAAACAATCTCATCAATGACTTAAGCTGCATTCACACCTAAGCGTTGCATTTTTAAAAGTAGGTTTTTTAAGTGTTTCATGGGGTTAAGCTAGGCCTCTTCTATGTGGTCAATAAAAAGCAGTATGACCTTTGACATCACAAGGGTGACTCCTGGTTTGTTGTGTGTTTGTTTCCTTCATTCTCTCCGAGCTCTGCACTGTGTGGTTGTTCCCTGTGTTCTTGGAGCTGTTCACCATATCTGCGAATACAGATTCCTGGCATGTGCGGCAGCTGCAATATTGATGCTGGAGGAGGAAGAGCGCAAGAGAGGAAGCAAAGATACTGGGTCCATCCCATTGCTGCAAGCATAGAACAGCAAGACCAGTTCTGGACTATGTATCATGATCTCCATGTGCACTAGAAGAAACTCTTCGAATATACACAATGCCAGTGAAAAGGTGCGTTCATCTGCTCATCCACACAAAGCTTATTATGTTTACACTGTCTCAGAGCTTTCTGGTTGCTATGAGCTGAAGCAGCATCTTTCTAGTAACTCCCCCACCCCATTCACCTGTTGGTAAGCATATTCTCAGGCCAAAAGCTTATAAGAAAAGTTTTTTTTTCTGAGGGGGGGGTATGTTGGCTGCCATCATTGTCAATAGCCAGGGACAAATTTAGACAATGATGTCAGGCATCACACCTGTCCCTTTATTTACTTCCAGCTGTTGGTTCGGGTAATCTCCCAGCTGGTAGCTGAATGGGGCCAGGGAGAATAATTTGTTGCTATGACATGGTTGGCTGCACAGCTGAGAGTGTTTTAGCCAGGATATGGCTGAATATGCACAGATGATAGAGTGTCAGCAATACTGACCCTCCAGCCTCATTGCCATATCTGTTCATGTGAGAGGTTTATGTACTTGTTCTTAACAGTCATCAATCTTTCATCCCAGCAGCAATTCTGCATAGCATCAAGGGAATTCTTTGGGAGTTTCTAGAACACTCTCACTGAATCCCTCAAATTCCCTATGCTATTACTAACCAACTTTCACCCAACTTTCAATACTTTCGATGAGCTGCTTGGGTTACCCTTTCTGCATTTGGAGCCACGAAACATTCTAATGCAACAGTATTCCAGAGGTGAAAAGGCTCATAATCACACTGCTGTATTTTTTATATAGTTACGTATTTATTCTGGTTAAAAAAAGACACAAGTCCATCCAGTTCCTCCTACAGAATATGGATGTAAAAAAAAGACACACACACAAATGTTGCACATATTCATATATATACAATCCATTTTTTTATTTTTTTTTATGAAAATCCACAAAAGTAAACAAATGGATCACTGCCCAAAACAACCTACACATTTTTCCCTGCACAGACTCAGAAATCTCCTATTAACATAAAATATTGAAGACAGACAGTGTTCCAATATAGATAACAACTATCACAGTATCAACAGAGTATATTAGGGTAAACATAACTACACAACCATATATACTTTGCGGCGCTATCAAAGTGTATCAAATGTAACAGGCTCTAAATTAATGTGATAAAACATAGGAGGATTGATATGTCACATATAAACATACCATACTCCAGGACAACTCCCGAGTATCCAATAGAGATAGGGATAAGATTGGATGCTTACCAAAACCAAATGGCTCTCATACTACTGAGTAGTTATGAATGCTTGAGGGATGAATCCCAGATCATGCCCATGGTAGATGATGTATTCTAACTCCTAATTGTTTGAAAGAAATCTTGCGAGCCAAAAAATGAAAATTCCTGTTGTTGGATCGCAAACCTCTAGCACATAACTACCAATGTGAAAACCGTAAAATAAAGATGAATAAAGTATTGCGCTCACAACCCTTCAATCAATACATATAAACAATTAAAAAATGTGTATTGATAAACATGAATACTTGTACTTGTGAATCTATTTGAATCCACTCAAATAAACAATATGCATAAGACAGTGAAAAAGTGAACTAATAAATGAAATAAAGAATATATGAATAAAAATATAATTATATATAATAACGTCCCACAAAAAAGTGACTTTGTGCTGGGGAAATCTTCAATATCATAAAATCGGTGACTGCTTGTGCCTCCTCCCTCAAGTGAAGATATGCGCTCACCTCATAGATAGCCTGCAATTAGGCTATTAAAGCTTGCGGTTCACCTCCTTTGGAACCTACTTGATTAAGAACTCCTGTTTGTGAGATATCCATGGAATGCGACATGTACTATGGAAAAAATCTCCTCTCATGGGGTGCCACTCTAATGTCTTCCTGTCTCCATCCGGTTCTCCATAAACAAGAAAAATCCTGACATGGTGCTTTATCGTTTTAAAAGTTTTAATTTGCTGACAGGTGGCACTCACATATATGCGTATAGTGGTAGTACAACTATTGTTCCAAACCGCCGCTGACTGTCGGAGCTGTGCGCTCGTGGTCCGGCAACCGGACTGACTCCCCCTGAGTGATGTATACAGTCCCACCCCTACGCGTTACGCCACTGGTCACGTGGCTTCATCAGGGGGATTTGATTGGTCGGTCACTCGTATGTTGCCGGCTTATAAAGCACGGCTCCGCCATTTTGTTGACTTTCTAATGGGGGCAGCCATTTTCCTATAGATAAATGCCTTGCTTTTTATGGTTCTATTAACACTGTAATCATCGCGGAGGGGTACATAACATCACTACTCCACAGTCAGCTCAAATTTAATCTATTATTATTCCACATTATGAATACATCTCTTTATGGAATATCCCACATCATGAGTTGATATCTTTATAGAATATATGAATATCAGCAAATTATAAAACAAATAAATTTAAATGACAAATTACAGAAATACATTAATTTAATCCATATTACAATTAAAAAATAAAATTAAAAAATGAAATTAAAAATATAAAAATAAAAATATATTTATTCCAAAATATAAAAAAAATTTTTATTTATATAATAGGTTGGAGGATATGCACCGGTTCATGTGCAAACACACATGCATATACAAACGAGTTGACAGCAACAGGAGACCAATACAGTGAGGCGCCCGCAGAAAGAATCAGGCGTGCGCCCCACCGCCACCACACCTCACTGTGTCCATATACACACCCATATACGCATAGTGAATGGACCTGGCGCATAGTCCCCAATCTATATATCACTAATAAAACATGATAAATCAAAATCTTTGTTTAATCCTCCTGGTACTAAGCTACCCAACTCATAAATCCAGAATGATTCTTTTTTACTTATTTCACGTACTAAATTATCCCCTCTCCAGTGTGAAAAGTGTTTAGTGATACCCCAAAATTCAATTTTATCTGCATCTTGATTGTGATGCGTTTTGAAATGTACTGATAGGTGATGGTATTTGAATCCTATCTCTATATTGTGTACATGTTCTTGCATGCGTTCTTTCAAACTTCTTTTTGTACGGCCTATGTATAGATAATTACAGGGACATTTTAACATCTCTACAGAGATGTTCAGAAAATTATAAATAAACATTGGAACATACTCCAACTTGATAAAACCTTGAAAGATGTAGTTAAAGAGCAACCCAGGTTTGTTTATAAAAGAGCACCAAATATTCGTGACCGAATAGTCAAAAATGTGTTAGAACCCCCCCAAACTTTGAAAAGTACTCTAAATTTCTTCACTGGAACCGGGTTTTATAAATGTGGTCGATGCTACAGTTGCAGGAAAACACATTTAAATCCAAGACATAGAGAGTTCTTCACAAATCCAAGGAACGGCAAACAATATAAAATAGAACAATTTATTTCTTGTGACAGTACAGGAGTAGTGTATGCCTTAAAATGTCCCTGTAATTATCTATACATAGGCCGTACAAAAAGAAGTTTGAAAGAACGCATGCAAGAACATGTACACAATATAGAGATAGGATTCAAATACCATCACCTATCAGTACATTTCAAAACGCATCACAATCAAGATGCAGATAAAATTGAATTTTGGGGTATCACTAAACACTTTTCACACTGGAGAGGGGATAATTTAGTACGTGAAATAAGTAAAAAAGAATCATTCTGGATTTATGAGTTGGGTAGCTTAGTACCAGGAGGATTAAACAAAGATTTTGATTTATCATGTTTTATTAGTGATATATAGATTGGGGACTATGCGCCAGGTCCATTCACTATGCGTATATGGGTGTGTATATGGACAGCGGTGCAGTGAGGTGTGGTGGCGGTGGGGCGCACGCCTGATTCTTTCTGCGGGCGCCTCACTGTATTGGTCTCCTGTTGCTGTCAACTCGTTTGTATATGCATGTGTGTTTGCACATGAACCGGTGCATATCCTCCAACCTATTATATAAATAAAAAAAATTTTTATATTTTGGAATAAATATATTTTTATTTTTATATTTTTAATTTCATTTTTTAATTTTATTTTTTAATTGTAATATGGATTAAATTAATGTATTTCTGTAATTTGTCATTTAAATTTATTTGTTTTATAATTTGCTGATATTCATATATTCTATAAAGATATCAACTCATGATGTGGGATATTCCATAAAGAGATGTATTCATAATGTGGAATAATAATAGATTAAATTTGAGCTGACTGTGGAGTAGTGATGTTATGTACCCCTCCGCGATGATTACAGTGTTAATAGAACCATAAAAAGCAAGGCATTTATCTATAGGAAAATGGCTGCCCCCATTAGAAAGTCAACAAAATGGCGGAGCCGTGCTTTATAAGCCGGCAACATACGAGTGACCGACCAATCAAATCCCCCTGATGAAGCCACGTGACCAGTGGCGTAACGCGTAGGGGTGGGACTGTATACGTCACTCAGGGGGAGTCAGTCCGGTTGCCGGACCACGAGCGCACAGCTCCGACAGTCAGCGGCAGTTTGGAACAATAGTTGTACTACCACTATACGCATATATGTGAGTGCCACCTGTCAGCAAATTAAAACTTTTAAAACGATAAAGCACCATGTCAGGATTTTTCTTGTTTATGGAGAACCGGATGGAGACAGGAAGACATTAGAGTGGCACCCCATGAGAGGAGATTTTTTCCATAGTACATGTCGCATTCCATGGATATCTCACAAACAGGAGTTCTTAATCAAGTAGGTTCCAAAGGAGGTGAACCGCAAGCTTTAATAGCCTAATTGCAGGCTATCTATGAGGTGAGCGCATATCTCCACGTATTCTAACTCCTAACTTCATTTCCACTCTCAAACCACAAAAACATATAAAAGACCAAAGCTTATGGAGCAGTATATCTTTAAAATTGGTATTTATTAAGTTAAAATTGTGCTCTTACATTAAGTAAGAAGATAACTTGGCATATCAATAAGCTGCAGCACTATGCCATCTACTCCGCATTCCTTCCAGCTGGATGCTGCTGTACGTGTTGACCGTGGGCACGGTCTGGGATTCATCCCTCAAGCGTGTATGGCTACTCAGCAGTATGAGAGCCATTTGGTTTCGGTAAGCATTCAGTTTCATTCCTTTATTGGATACTTGGAAGCTGTCCTGGACACCAGTTATTTCCTGCACTTCTTTTGGTTTTTCATTTTGAGCACAAGAGCACCTATATTCATTGGACTTTTTTCACATGTACGTGGTTATTTGATCACTTTTATGTTTTTTTCACATGGCATATTTATATGTGAAATATCAATCCTCCTATGTTTTATCATATGAAACACATTTATTTAGAGCCTGTTATGTTTGATACACTTTGATAGTGCTGCAAAGTACAGTATATATTGTTTTGGCAGGTTTCGTATTTAGAACCTTTTGCTGGCTGCCTTTTCTTTAACCACTTGCCCTCCTGAAGATTTACCCCCCCCCCCCACTTAATGACCAGGCCATTTTTTGCTATTTGGCACTGCGTTTTTTCAACTGGTAATTGCACGTTCATGCAATCCTGTACCCAAACAAAATGTATGTCCTTTTTTTCACACAAATAGATCTTTCTTTTGGTGGCATTTGATCACCAATGGATTTTTTATTCTTTGTGATATAAATGGAAAAAAACAAAAATTAAAAAAAAACTATATTTTTTACTTTCGGTTATAAAAAATATATATTTGTATATATTAGTAATAGTAAACATATAAATATATATATAACAGTAAACTCAAAATTAGTCCTACATTTAGGCAAAATTTATTCTGCTACATGTTTTTCGTAAAAAAAAAATCCCAATACATGTCTATTAATTGATTTGTGTTAAAGTTATAGGGTCTACAAACTTGTGATAGGCAGCCAGAAAGTAAAATCTGTGTAAATTCTAAAATATACATTTCTTGAGGTGCTAAAATGCCAGGGCAGTACAAAAACCACCCAAATTACCCTTTATTGGAAAGTAGACACCCCAAGAAATTTGCTGAGAGGCATGTTAAGTCAATAGAACATTTTATTTTTTGTTACAAAGTTTTGGAAAATGACAAAATTTTTTTTTTTTACACAAAGTTGTTCCTTGAATGATATATTGCTCATGCATGCCATGGGTATATGTGGAATAAAACCCCAAAACACATTCTGCTACTTCTGTTGAGTATAAGGATACCATATGTGAGAGACTTTTTGGCAGCCTAGCCACATACACGCCTCCAAAATCCAATTACCACCTCCAGGCTTTCAAAGGGCATATTTCCTCATATCACTTCCTCACTACCTACAGTTTTGGAAGCCCTAACATGCCAAGATAGTACAAACAACCCCCCAAATGACCCCTTTTTGGAATTAGACACCCAAAGGAATTTGATAAGAGGCATGGTGAGTATTTTGCAGATATTTATTATTTTTGACAGGTACTTATATAGCACTGTCAATTTTACGCAGCGATTCACATATAAATTGTACATTCACATCAGTCCCTAACCCTCAAGGGGTGTACAATCTAAGGTCCCTAACTCACATTTGTACATACACATACTAGAGCCAATTTAGACAGGATCCAATTAACCTACCAGCATGTCTTTTGGAGTGTGGGAGGAAACTGGAGTACCTGGAGGAAACCCACGCAGGCACAGGGAGAACATGCAAACTCCAGGGAGGTGGTGCCGTGGCTGGGATTCAAACCAACTATCCTAGTACTGCCAGGCGGAAGTGCTAACCATTTAGCCACTGTGCTGCCGATGTCACAGTTTTGTTTGGAAAAAGGATAAAAGAGAAGAAAAAAAAATTTTGTTTTATTTCTTTGTTTTTTCAAACACTTGTGGCAACAAGTGAGACCTGAAAAATACTCACCATGCCTCTTAGAAAACACCTTGGAGTGTCTACTTTCCAAAAAGGGGTCATTTTGGGGGGGGTGCTTCTACTATCCTGGCATTTTAGGGCCAACATTAGAACTTTATGCCAGATATCACCCACTTTTCTAACCACTTGAAGACCAAGCCTTTTCTGACAATTTTTGTTTACTTGAAAAAACAGTTTTTTTTGGTAGAAAATTACTTTTAACCCCCAAACATTATATATAATTTTTTTAAAAGCAGAGGCCCTAGAGAATAAAATGGTGTTTTTTTTAATTTTTGTCACACAGTATTTGTGCAGTGATTTTTCAAACGCATATTTTTTGGAAAAAATAAACTTTTTAGAAATTTAATGCACAAAAATACAATATAAAATATAAAAGATTATATTAAGCCAAGAAAATGGATACCAAACATGACATGCTTTAAAATTCTGCACGCCCGTGCAACGGCAACAAATTGCATACATTTTTAATATCCATAGGTGACGCTTTAAAAGCCTTTTTAGAGATCACCACTTTATATATACACAGGAGGTCTAGTGCTAGAATTACTGCCCTTGATCTGATGTGCACGGTGATACATCACATGCATGGTGCAATCTCTGTTTTCATACAGCCGTGTGAGTTTGCCTTTGTGCGCAAGCACGGGGATGGGAGTGTATTATTTTATTATTTATTTTGTTATTTTTTTTATTATTTTTACACTGTCCCTTTAATTTTTTTTCTCCGATCACTTTTATTGTTGTCATGTGTAAATATCCCCTGTGATAGCAATAGGCAGTGACAGGTACTCTTTTCTGAGAAATCTGGGGAATATTAGACTCTAGATCTTTCCTCTGGCCTTAAAGCATCTGATCACACCAAGACTGGTGTGATGAGATGCTTTCCCAATTTTAAAATGATGCTGTTTATTTCCAGTGAAACGGAAATAATGAAATGCTTGTAGCTTCCAGTCTCTTAGACCATAGAGATGATTGGAGGCATTCCAGTCTCTGATCAGTGGAACTGTTGGCTGAATTTTTCGGTTGGAAGAGCCCAAGAAAACCTTGGAAGGCGGTGAGAGGGGTGGGGGAGACCCTTTCTGCTGCTTGTAAAAGCAATCCAGTGGCTAATTAGTGGCTTGGATTGTTTTTACATGAAAGCCAACCATCAGCTGAAAAAAACAAAACCAGGATGATGCCTGTAGCTGTATAAATTGCTTTGGCCCACAATTAATTGATACAAATCTTCCATGAAAAATAGCGGAGGGCCTATACGTTAGTGCTGAGAGCGAACGGGGCCAATCCTGCTAACACTACTTTTTTGGGGACACCATGCAAAGGAGGCACTAGTATAGTTCTGTTCGTGATCAATATATTGATCTGTACAAACACTATATCAGTAATGGCGGTGATCAGCGACCTATAGAGTGCAATAGTGTGCGGGCAATCTAATTCTAACTGACCCTGGCTGGGAGGAGCACTAACTGACCCTGATGCTAGTGGCAAGAATACAGTGATCAGTGAAAAATTCTATATACTGACAATGTACTAATGGCACTGGCTGGGCTATCAAAGAGTTAAATGTGCTAATCTAACATGTGTGTAAAATGTAGTGCTTTTACTCACAGTGCCGTGTTCATTCTGTCCCTGGATGGCATACGGGACAGAGGGGAGCTCACATGTGCATGCACACCTGGAAATAGAAAGCGACTATGGTCACTTTGCCCAGAGCCGCCACTCACTTGCACATTGGCAGGCGAGCGGCAAGTAATTAATAAAAACATTCAAAAAAACTTCTCTCAATAATTTTTCTTTTAATTGTTTATTTTTTTAAAAAATTCTTTTTCTTTACAATTTTTTAAAAGTACTTTAATCAGAGTAGTGCAAAGTTACCATAGTAAAATTGTACTACTCTGGGGGGTGATCAAGGATTTTTTATTTTTACACTTTGCAATGCATGAGCTATGAACATTATTACTTTGCAATGGAAAGCTTGCTTTGAACTGTCATGAATGTGTTAAGTTCATAACAGTTCAATATAATAGTGATCTGTGATTGGCTTCAGCTGGTCACATGGTACAGAGTGCTGTGATTGAGCCCCATGTGTCATGTGAGAGCTGTAGACCAATCTCAGATCTCCAGGAACAGTAGCAATGCTTTTATGAATCAGATTTATTCATAAAAGCTTTGTTGTCATGATCATGTGATCAAACAGCAATCACATGATCACCGGGTCCGGATTACTGGCGCCACACTGTGTTGGCAAAAGACCAGCACTGTACGGGGACGTTGCTGGTCCTGTAGCTGCCGTCCATCCGCAGTACATTGCGTGTGGATGGCCCAAATGTAGTTAATTTTTGTATTAATCTAAGTACAGAATTTTTCATGAATACAAGATAAAGAAGGACCCTCCTAAAACATGGCAGAGAATTTTAGAATGAGAATAAGACAGTAGAGATTTTGAGATTCAGGTGGATATGAGTCAAGGCCATGAACATACATTTCCTTGTTTATTCCCAGGACAGATGCACTGGGAGGGGCAGGAAAGGAAGAGGTGCTTTCAAGAGCAGGAAGGGGAGAATGTCAGGTGAAATGTCTAAAAGGGGTGGACACGTGGACGTAGCTGGGAGGTAGGGGGTAACTTGGAAAAGGGTTAGAGGGAGTTGTTGATGGTGCTGGTGGGTATGTGGATGTAGCTAGGGGATGAGAGGTAGTTGAGTAACTTGAAAAATGGGGGAAGGGAGTTGGTGATGTTGTCGCTGGGTATGTGTTTGTACCTGGGGGATAACAGGTAGATTCGTAACTTAGAAAAGGGGGGAGGGAGTTGGTGATGGTGCTGGTGGGTATGTGGATAGAACAGGGTGGGGATTAAACGAGTCAATGTAGTGCATGACCCTAATTCTGATTTCCACCTGGCGATGCTCTGGAATTTTCTCAACAAGTCCCTCAAGGTTCTGAAATAACAGTGATATCTCACTATTTTTCTGGAGAAGTCCTCCATGAGGTCGACCAGTTTTTTATATCTCTGGACCTGCTCCCTGCCTCTGGCGGGGCTTGATATTACTCCCCTGTGTGAAGCTTTGATGGATGATGTAGGAGGAGTGCTTTCTTCTTCTGAGCCAGGTAAAGTGCATGAGGAGGTGGTGGAAGGTCCTTCAAACTACACCGCCAATATATCCTCCTGGTCCTCCTCCACACCTGCCAGTTCCCAGAAGCTTTGGGTATTCAAATTAGATTCTTTACTGGGAAAATATCAGTTGCAGGAACTCAATTTACAATACTGGTTACTCTCTACCTGCCTATTTTTGGTATAGATTCCAAAGTGCGGTTCCTTTTTAAAAAGTAGTAATGCCAAAATTAACTGATATATTACATTACGTATTAGAAAATAAATTGGTCTTCAATACTTTTGTTAATGAAAGAATGCAAATTGATCCCTTTTGGCAAACAAAATTATAGACATGTGGATCACCTTGTGTAAAATACAGTTTTGATTGTGCACAAGACTGTACAAGAATGTGGTCAGTCCTGCTCAGCTGAAGTAGTGACATACTATGGTATAGATGTAACAAAAAGGTATTGTAATAAAATATGTATGTTTTCTGGCTAGTCTGAATATATGACATATAGCTCTTATAAAATGTTTCCATTATGATTTATATAATTTTGCATTTAAAGATGTGTATTTGCAATGCAGCATTTACCCACACCACCTACAGAAAGTCAGCACATTCCTCCTTTTCAATAGACCATTTTGTTGATTGTTATAAATTGCAACAGAGATACCAGAAGACACCACTAGAACACAGCACTCAGCTGATGCCAAGATTTCCGCCTTTTTTTACATCAAGATACACTATCAGTGCATTAGCTGATTTAATATTGTCCTTAAACATTTCAGATATGATGTTGACTTATTTTATAGCTGTTGTATGTGTAACTTGTATCAACAGTGGCATGCAGAGCAGATAAAATTCTAAGCTTTAGCTTGTAAATAATTCTGTGAAAAGCTTCAAACAATGAGGTCATGAATGGAAACATGAAACACTCAGCATCAGTGTTTTGCTGTAATAGGGGCATATTTATGAAAAGCAAGCAAATAGAGGGACATTCTTGTTAGGTACATTCTTGTTACTGGATTTACCTGCATTTTCCTGCCACCCATGACTGAGTTTTACATTTTCATTTACAATGCAATTAAAATATGGTGGAAGTGGAATAAGATAACACATGCAATTGAATGTCCTGAGAACCTATACAAAATCAATTGCAGATCATTTATAAAATGAATTATTTACCATATAAAAACTGTGAATGTTAAAAGCCATTAGTGCCAGCAAGCATTACTAAGACTTGGATTTCTCATTGAAAAATAAGAAAGCTCTGCGTTCACTCTACTTCTGACCCCCCACCTGAATGTCTTCTTTAATAGTATGGGACAAGGTGATCTGCCTCTGCTAAATCCTTTAAGGTGCATATATCTATGATCCCAAAAACCACAGCTGAAGCACGGGACCCCAGGCCTTTCAACCAATCTCCTTGTTGGGCGAGGATCTGAAACTCTTAGGAAAGATATAGTGCACCCGTATTAACAAATTTTTACATCAGCTAAGCCACAGAGACCAAGTTGGCTATTTGCTGGGTTGTCAGGTGGGGGATAATATCCATAAGATAATCCACCTCATTACCTTAATGAATCAGCGCAAGACCCTGGGGTTCTTACTCTTACTTGATATCTACAAAGCCTTTGATACCCTCTCTTGGGACTACCTGCATTATGTTGTGCAGTGTTGGGGTTTTGGGAAGTCATTTCTGACTTGGCTCTCGGCTTTATACTCTTCTTCTGCAGCTGCTGTTTGCTATGCAGGCTTTTCCCCTGCTCCATTCCATGTTTTCTGGGGCACGAGACAGGGTTTTCCCCTTTGCCAGGTCCTTTTCATCTTGGTTTTGGAGTCCTTGGCCATTGCCCTCCGCGCCAACCCTAATATGACAGGAATCTCTAATACCAGCTAGTCCTATAAAATAAACTTATTTGCTGATGACGCACTTCTTACCCTCTCCAATCCCATTACCACGTTGCCTAATTTGCAACACCTCTCATCCCGTTTCATGGCCATTTTCAGCCTTCAGATTAACCATGATAAGATGACTGCCCTAAATATTACCAATATTACCTGAACTCTTCGGTCTCTAATCTCCAAGCGACTTTCCCTTACAACTGGGTGACCTCATCTCTAGACTATTTGGGTATCCACCTGACCCATTCTTATTCCTTTCTGTTTGCTACTAACTATTACCCACTCCTGCACTCCATCCCAGCCCTCTTGGACTCTTGGTGCTTCCCAACCTTGTTGTGGATTGGCTGCATTCATTAATTCAAGATGACTGGAAAAAATACAGAATCTTATGGAGGACAGACTTTGAGTTCCCACCTTTTTCCTGTGCTTGCTTCAGATTAGGATTCTCTCCTTCATATGGGCCCATAAAAGCCCTAGAGTTGCACACATCACTATGCTCACAGATTGTGGGGGGATTTGATGTCCCCGAAAGTATCCAAATATAATATGGCAGCGCAGATCTAGCAACTTACGATACTGCATGCAACTTATGGATGCTGCTAGAAGTCCCCAACTGTGCCCTCATCCTGGTTTTGGCCCTCCTCTGGTTCTTCTCAAATTGCGCCCCCTCTCTCTGAGCCCTCTTATGGCTCATAGCATATGCCTTTGGGATAGTCTGATACTCGGGCAAATTGATGTCCCTTTCCTCCCCCTACTTCCACTTCTGAATAACCCCCTCTTCCCACCAGAGATGGACCAGACCCAGCTTTCTCATGGTGGTCTGCTCAAAGGGTTTTGCCAGGTCCGCCACTTCCTGGGGACCCACAACTTCCCATCCTGGCCCTCACTCTGCGAGATGCACAATGTACCCTCCTCAGAGCTCTTTCACTACCTACAGCTCCACCACTGGATATCTAGCCTTAGGCATAACTCCTCTTTTTCATTTCAGAAAACAGGTTTGGAACATATCTGTCTCCACTCCCCTGCAGCCTGGGATACCATTCTTCAGTCTACTCCCCTTTAAATGCTGGCGGCCCTTCACTTTCCTGCATAAAACAGGAATTAAAGTAAATTTACAAAAGAAATAAATAAATGCATGCAGTAAATAAGTAGTGGTCCAGGCATGCAATAGTTAAGGAGATGGCAGCCGCTGGCATCCTTAACAACCAGTAAACAACATGGTTGTTAAGAAGACAGCTGAATGTATACAAAACAAGTGCCGGCAATTAAAAATTATGCCCCCCAATCCATACCAGGCCCTTTGGGTTTGTTATGGATTTTAAGGAGAACCTCACACCAAAATGTAAAAAAATGGAGTGGGGTCCCCCAAAATCCCTACCAGACCCAGTAGGTCAGGAAAGGGGGGATGAGCTAATGCCCCCCCCAAACCATACCAGGCCACATACCCTCAACATAGGGGGGTGCTTTAGGGCAGGGGGATCCCCCCAAAGCACCTTGTTTATGAGGACATAGGCATCTTCTCCACAACCCTGGCTGGGGGTTGTGGGGGTCTGTGGGTGAGGGGCTTATCAGAATCTGGAAGCCCCCTTTAACAAGAGGGTCCCCAGATCAGATAAATAAACACAGGAAGCAGTTTTTGACTAGTCTTTTAAAAAAAATAGTGTAGATCCAGGATCAATCGCAATGAATGCCGGTCACCGACACGAAGAAAAAAAATAGTGGTCCACACCCGACAAAGGCTCCCACCAGGGCATGCTAGGTGGGGCCATCTGTAACGTTGCTGTGTGACCCTGCCCCTTAGTTTATTTAGTGGCTGGAGGCAGTGGCACTGTCATTTGGTGGGAGCCTTTGTTGGGAGAGGACCCTTTTTTTTCTCTCTTTTTAACGTTGGCAGATGGTGTTCATCGTGATTGATGGTGGATCTACACTGGGGGACAATTAAAAAAAACATTTTAATAAAGGACTTGTCAAAAACCATTGTGTTTTTACTCTTTTTTACCACTTTAAGTTCCCTTTCACCAGCTTTAAAATTCCTTACTACGCCTGTAGGATAAAGCTTCTTTAAGACTTTCATTGTACTGATTTATTTTTCACACCTCTTTTCTTACAATATGTGACCAGATCTCCGAGATACTATTTTATTAATTGCATCACATGGAACAGCAAGCCAATTGCTTTTAAAGGATGAACCCACAAGCCATGTCTTTAGCCACAAAATTCTTTTGACTATAACTATATAAAAGATACATGTTGGGGAACTCTGCACCACATAATTTCAAATTTTGGCAGTGAAAGATTACAATCCTTATAGTTTGCCCAAGGCTGACACAATATCATTCCAGTACATCTCTAAAAGAGTCCTTCATAGTTACAGACCATGTTTGGTCTAATTAGATGTGTTGATCACCACCAGAGGACAAAGCAGTATATAGACTTTTTCAAAACTTGTTTTCATCCTTAAACATTAATATGCTCAACTAATGTAAATAAAGGTATTCTTAAAAAATAAAATGTACCCTTCAGAAGCTACGGCAGCAGACCTGGAAGTAATGTGCATGAAATACAGGCTACACATCTGATCAGTAAAATTATCCCAATGTAAAACTATCTTGCTCATACCATTCCACCTTTTTAAATTGAATAAGATAAAATTTTGTTCTAATTCACTATAAGGACTCTTAAAATTTATTCCACTACTGGGTAGTCAACACTGAACCTTTGTGGAATGGCTACTAAATGTTAACTGCATGGCGGCCTGAGTGTGTCGGTGAACAGAGCAGCAACAAATCAGTATAGTCCTTGGGGAAGCAAACACAGCAGTATCTATACTGAGACAACACTACTAGAAGCCACTGCAAAAAAAAGGAAGTGTTGCTAGGAAAAATAGAATAAAATCATGGGTGAACTTGAATGTACTTAAACAACATGGATTATCAAACAAACGCACTTTACAAGATGTGACTTAATAATATTAGCATTAGGTGTTAAATGCTCAGTTAACCTTTAAGGGCAGGTTAGAGGTCAAAATGCACAGCAAACAGAAATAAACAGAAATAAAAATCCCATAGGATAGGGTGAAAAATGAAGCGGTAAAATGTATTTGCAGACCTTTCCAATTAAATTGAGTGGGTGGGGTCATAATTAATTTATATTCAAGGAAAAAAGGAAAGGTTCCTTTAAGATAGGTGGATAGAGAGAGATAGATACCGTAGATAGATAGATAGATAGATAGATAGATAGATAGATAGAGTAGTTAAGTGTAGTCTAAGGGCAGGTTTGAGCAGAGAGAAAGAGAAAAGGGTGCTATTACTGTAAAAAAACTAAATCCAAATTACTAAATTATTTTCTCAGAGTCATTATTTTCATTTAGAATTGTATTGCCATTATTTATTATAATCCTTTTTTATAAAAAAAAATACATAACTTGCATTAGAACATATTTGCAAGATATAACAAAGAAAAAAAAATCGGATTAATTCTAAGCAATCTTGAACAGTTACTAGAACTGCCTAAGCCCTTAGTAAAGAAAAAAAAAGTACAAGCAAAAAAAAAATGAAAGGAATTCTTTATATTGGACTTATTTCAAGAGCTCAGTTTTGTGTGCTTTTAAGCCACTTTTGCAGAAAGGCAGAAGTCTGAGGATGAGAAGCAAAACCCTGCAAATAATTTAGAAAATAAGTGTTGGAGTACAATGTTTCTTTCTTAAGCCTAAAAGGAATATAAGAAAAATATATCAAAGATGCTATATTTGAAAATTGTTTCTTGAGTCCCTTAGTCCTTGGTTTAGCTATAATGAAATTCAAACCAACTACATCTGTCGTATTGCACTGTTAATTAGTTTTCTATTTATTTAGCAGATCTTCAAGTGAAAAGCAATCTATTGTCAATGGATTGTTTGACTTCCATGCTAAATAGAATGCATTCCAATCCTCTGATGTTGAAACTAGCATGCTGTCCAGCTCTCACCTCATTGCCATGTTAAATTAGCACCCAACCTAATCTAAGTATGGAGAACTTTTTTTTCCAGTTCTGAAAAATCAGTGCACAGACATCAGTGAATAGGTTTAAGGTTTTCCTCCAGAGTTACATTTCAATATTTGCTTATTTAACTTACAGAACTAGGATATGCGAGAGTAAATTGATTAACATTGTATAAAGACCTTTTTATTTGCTAAACAAATATGAAGATAATTAACTTTAATATCTTTCAGAAAAAATTTAACTCATTCAGAAACAGATTGTTCAGGATGTATTAATGCAATTCCAAAAATATTTTAGCTATTTAGTATGAGAAAAATGTTTCACAAGTTCTTTTCATTTTTCAGCAAAATTATAATTTCAAAGTCCACCAATTTAAAATATTGAACACTTGATAGCGGAAAATCACAGCAGTAATCACTTTTTTGAAAATTATTTCCTGTGAGATTAGTATATAAAAGCAGGGATGTCAACAAAGTTCACTTGGAGATGTGTTTGTTAAGGGTTTCCTTACCCAGTTTTCTTGGAAATATGTACAGCAAAGTTCTCTTTTGCATGGATACAAGAAACACAACAAAAGGCTTCTTGACGGCAGATCTAAAATGTATATTTGTTCACACACCTACAGACAACCCTGCCTCTCCCTAGTAGCATTCTCACATATGAAATGGGGCCAAGGAAATTACCTCTCTTTCTCTGACCAAACAGAGCTCTAACTAAAAATAATAATAATAAACCCTTGGTTTTTAAGCACTTTTGACTTAATTTAATCATGGTTTCCTGTTTCTCATACAGCATTCCCCTTTCTCATACAGCATTCTATGGAGCAACCATTGCATGCAGAGACTAGAGTTGTGTCTAACTACACCATGTGCATCAATAGAATGGCAAGGCACTCTTTTACACCTCCCTATTCCTCCCCTCCCTTCTTCAGGCTACAAGACTGACTTGAAAATGCACTGTTAACCCTTTCCTGTAAAATCTAGAAGTTCAGGGAAGAAACACTGAAAGTTGCACACTGTAAGTGCTGGGATAAGAATTCTTACAAATAGTTTACTGGGAGTCGTTTTTATGATGTTCATTGTGTCAAACTAAAAAACACAGGAGGTTTAATGCTACCTTAATAGAAAAGCATCTGGCTGTCCAACATTCTTTCTCCCTCTGGAACCCTTTTATCTTACAAATCAGAGTCTGAATCCAAAATATCCATAACCCTGCAACAGTTCCAAAGAAGAAGGGGGCCCTCACTGCTTCAGAAGTCTCAAAACCATTTATGAATCCATATAAAGTACAGATCAATCCACCCAAGGTACAAGCACCCTAAAGCATTTCACTCAACAAGGAGCTTACTGATAGGGGACCATGAAAGTGAAACATGTTTGGGTGCTTGTACCTTGGATAGATTGATCTTTTTTTTTTCTATGGACTAAGAAATGGTTTTCAGGCCTTCAATAAGGTGAGTAGTTCCCCCTTCTGCTTTGTACCTGTTACAGAGACTGTCCTAGTGGCTGATGACTACAGGGAACTCGCTCTAATCATCTGTGGCAGTCTGGAATCCCTTAGTGGAATATTTTCCTTTGATCCATAGCTCTGTGTTGCAACCTTTTAAGGCCATTTGACACATTCTGCAATTTTTATTTAGGATCTTGAATCATGTCCAGTGTTATTTGTTCAAGATTTGCCTTTTGCCAAGAAGGAACTGAAGGCATATGGCTTGTGTTAATGCAAGTAAAGAATTCTTAATTTATGGCACAAAGGATTCACCTCACTTTATGGTTACCTCAAAGATCTGTGTAAATATAATGAAGAAAACACTCACATTAATAGTCATACAAAAAACACTGCAGTCACCCTGTTTTACAGCAGTGATTATGTCACTGCTACTTTACAAGGTAATATCTGGGTTTGAAGAGGCATTTGGTGGACCCAAAGTGAATGTATAGCCTTCTGTGGCTATTGAGGGATATATTTCAATGAGAGTTTTTATGCCAGGAGTTCAACTTTAAAGTAATTTTTATCTCTAGGTAACTGGAACTTCGCAGCATATTTGAAGGTTAAGCTATACTCTTCTAAGTCTTGTAAGAACATTTCACTGTAAAAAATGTGTTTCTAAATAAGTATAATTTTGAGAAGTAGATTCTTTTCTAAGTGTATTTGCAATCAAGTTTAAAGATTTAGGAGAACATTTGTGATCTCAAGAAATAAGTTGGATGATTTATGGTACACATATTAACCTGTAATAACTGACATAATAATTACCGAAATAAAATAATAAATGCCTCACACCTACATGTATTCTTGCTAAAGTCTGAAAACTGTCAGGGAAGTGACAGTGAAGCATTTTCTCTACTATTTTTTCTTTTATCTATTGCTAGTTTTATATTTTATTTACTCTAGCTAGATTAAAAGTATGGTCACATTAAAAGTATGGTCTGACTTCACTTGAGAGACCATTGTGTTTGTACCGCTAAACACATATTATTTTTAACCAGTTAAGAAAAAAGAGATGCTAAGTTCAATATATTCACTGCTTCTGTAATTGAGTTCATCATAAGCGTTTAAAACATCAAGGCTGCCACTTGAAAAAAGTCAAAGTTCTAGCCACTATGCAAAGACCAAGGAGCAAATGGGAATACTGAAATTAAATTAACAGAGAAAAAATTATTAAATGATCTGTAAGAAATGACTAATTTCTCTAGTCATTGTCGCAGAAGGTTAAACTCTATTCTCTTAGGAAAGTGAATATCAAATTCCTGTACCTTAGATTTCTTCATGTTTAAATGTAGTTTTAAAGGAAAAGTACAATACTTGAAAATAAGGTAACCTTAAAGTTAATAGATACCACAGAGTAAATGTAAAAAAAAGTATTTCACCACATTTTTGAATGTTGTTTTTCACTCAGTATAAAATAAGAGATAGTCACAACTAAGTTTAATTCTCTACAATATTATTACTTAATATGATAAAAGAGGGTGGGAAAGCAGCACTCAGTGCCACATGTACAGAAAATATCACTTTTGTTCTTAACACCTACTGTAGATACCTGCAATTCATTCCAAAGTTATATATGGTAGTTAGGTTGAAAAAAGACACAAAAGATTTCTGGCTTGCAAATGAATGTGTGTAAGGGTCCTTTTACATGGGCGTTCTGTTTTTTTCATCAGTTCAGTTATGTTTTTTCACAAAAAAAAACGGATCAGTTTACAGCCATTTTTCATCAGTTTAAATCTGTTTTTTCATCAATTTACATCTGTTTTTTCATCTGTTTTTATCCATTCTCTGTCAGTTTTCATCCGTTTATATCCGTTTTTTATCCATTTACATCCGTTTACATCTATTTTTCATCTGTTCCAGGTTTTTTTATGGAAGAAAAATAGGGTTTTCTTCCATTCAAAAAAACAGATGTTAATGGATACGGACATTAACAGATGTAAATGGATGATCATCCGTTTAGATCTGCTAGCCCATAGAAATACATGAATGTTTGTTTTTCGTAAATGGACAGATAAAAAATGGACATACGGAACGCCTGTGTGAAAGAGGCCTTAATCTATGGCCCTGAACATTAGTGTACTTGTTGAATGCCTACAAGAACATTTTTCTTCTCTTGGAGTGCCTCTCATATTCTGTACTGAGGTATCCAACTCACCTCCAGCATTGACTTCTTGTATAAATTTATCTTTCCCTCGCTGTTCAAAAAATTGGAAGCTGGCCTTCAACAATGGTCACAGTATAATCCATCCTGGCCAGGCAGGATTAATATGATTAAAATGACCTGCTTTATTTCTTTTGTTTCCTCCTGATACCTGTCAACTGGGCTCAGCTGTTAAGACTGTTCACTACATTTGGGGCCATAAAGACCATCGACCGACCAAATGGATTCTGCACATGCTCAAAACATGTGGAGGCCTCGGATTACCCAATTTTCTACTCTACTATCAGTCAGCCCAGCTGGCTCAGATCTTGACTTTATATTCTTGTGCAGCTAAGCCGAGCTGGGTTCAGATGGAGAGGCAGGCTAAAAGTTACCCCTCTATCTTAGCCCGTACCCTAACACATTCTATGGCTCTATGGGATAAACTTTGTAGGGTACCAGCGGTGGTCTCATCATTTTGTTCTTTAGTTCACATTTTTAGCAATCCTATGGTTATGCATATTAGAGCCTTTCAGTGGTGACTAAACAAAGGGCTGTATAGGATAGGACTTTATTTTTTCTACAGTGTTGCTCACCTCACACGTTTGTTAATAAACATTGGGAATGTCTTTGATAGAGCGGTTTCGATTCATGCAAATTACCCACTTTTTACACGCCATACGGGTGAATAAACTGGAGCCTCAATGAGCTATGGCCCATGAACAATGTTGGAGGGAGGGGGGAACGTCTACAAGCTACTCTTGGATGTCCCAGATAAACATTCTTACATGTTAGAATGAGAGAGGGATATGTGAAAGGAGTAGGACTTAGACCTCTGACATAAAGGTTTTTTTTGATCCTTCAAGGATTGAAGTTGTCAAACAAATCTGATGTGTAAGGTAAAGTCTACAGGGTTGGAAAAATCTGCATGTAAATGGATAGAAAACTAGCTAAAAGATCATATTTCGAGAGTAGTGGCTAATGATTAATACTCTGAATAGTCTAGCGTTGTCAGTGGTGTACCCCTAGGTTCAGTGCTGAGACTTTTTAATATATTTTTAAACCATATAGGGTGTGGGATTAAAAATACCATTTCAGTCTTTGCAGATGACAACAAGCTGTGCAGTGGAATAACGCCCTTACAGGATGTCTTCAACTTACAAGCCGACCTCAATGCACTGTTTAATT
The DNA here is from genome assembly GCF_062004578.1 of Staurois parvus. Lineage (NCBI taxonomy): Eukaryota > Metazoa > Chordata > Amphibia > Anura > Ranidae > Staurois > Staurois parvus. The sequence continues at coordinate 8,182,540 of NW_028317855.1, read as the reverse complement.
GGGCAACTATGTAGCAAATGAGGTTTAATGTTGATAAATGTAAGGTTATGCACTTGGGGGGCTAAGAATATGCATGCATCATACATATTAGGGGGAGTACAACTGGGGGATTCAATGGTGGAGAAGGATCTGGAAGGATCTAAAGCTAGAAAATCCTCTCTTGTATTAAAAGAGGTATAGACTCCAGAGAGAGAGATATCATTCTACCCCTGTACAAATCATTAGTAATACCTTATCTGGAATATGCAGTTCAATTTTAGGCACCAATTCACAAAAAGAACATTGGGGAACAGGAGAAAGTACAGAGAAGGGAAACCAAACTGATAAGTGGCATGGAGGAGCTCAGCTATGAGGAAAGATTAACAGAACTGAATTTATTGTCTCTTGAGAAAAGGAGATTAAGGGGGGATATGATCAACATGTATAAATACATCATTGGTTCATATAGTGAACTCGGTGTAGAGCTATTCACCCTGAGGTCATCACAGAGGACAAGGGGGCACTCTTTGCATCTGGAGGAAAATAAATTTAATCTCCAAACACGGAAAGGTTTCTTCATAGTGAGAGCTGTGAAAATGAGGAATAGACTCCCTCAAGAGTTAGTTCTGGCCAGCTCAGTGGATTACTTTAAAAAAGGCCTGGATTCTTTCTTAGATGCACAGAATATAACTGGATACTATTTATAGGTAAAGTTGATCCAGGGAATATCTGATTGCCTCTCAGGGGATCAGGAAGGAATTTTTTTCACCTGCAGGAGCAAATTGCATCATGCTTTGCTGGGTTTTTTCCTTCCTCTGGATCAACTGTGGGTATAGGACTATAACTTTTTTTTTTTTATGGTTGAACTGGATGGACTTTTGTCTTTTTTTCAGCAAGATTAACTATGTAACATGAATGTAGCCTTGATGGAAGCAAACCATGAGATGGTGCTTAGTGTCAATGCATTAGCCAAAATATATCCCTGCTCATCTCCACTCAGAGGCTGTAAACTTCAGGTCTCTATGTATAACATTTGGTGGAAATGCCCAAATTTCCATGGATTCTGGAATAGGATTTTTTCTATTTTCTTCTTCTTTCTTCTTGCCTTATTTCTGGCTTTCTTTTGATCTGTCAACACATGTTAGAATTGGATGGTCTAGTGTCCCCTACGGTGCTCTGGGCCTATAAGTTTTTTTTTTCTTAGGACTGAATAATTTTGTGGTATGTTTCATGGGGGGTGGGGGAGTTTCTGTAGGATGTTAAGTGATGTATAACTGGTGCCTTCCATTGTAGAGCATTGTTACTTGTCAATTTGTTCAATACACTACGTTTGGCAGGTGTCATAATTTCTGTTTCAAGTACCATCTGCAACATATTCCTTTTTTTTTTGCATGACTGCATTCTGCTTCTTTGATTCAATACAAATGAGTGAAAAAATACATAAGTCCATCTAGTTCAACCAACAGAAAACATAAATAGAAAACCTCCATATACACAATATTATGTCCACAGTTGATATAGAGCAGTGGTTCTTAACCTTTTTGGAGGTACTGAACCCCACCAGTTTCATATGCGCATTCACCGAACCCTTCTTAATTGGAAAAATAAAATATGATTTTTAAAATTCAAAACATAGGTATATATTTATACATAGGTGCACAAAATGAACAAAACCATTAAGAACAAAGAACAAAACCATTAAAACATGATTTTCACACAAAAACAAAATAATGAATATTTACCGCAAATCAGTGTGACTTCTGCTGTTGTCTTTCAGACATATACCTTGGCAAGTGCCACTCTCATGTCATTTTCGCAACAAAGTCTGTTCCTTTTCTTCGTCTTTATGTCCAGCATCCTGGAAAAGGATTGCTCGCAAAGATATGTTGTAACAAACGGTATGAAAATTCATCCCCCATAGTAATTCATCCCCCATATAGTAATTCATCCCCCATATAGTAATTCATCCCCCATATAGTAATTCATCCCCCATAGTAATTCATCCCCCATATAGTAATTCATCCCCCATAGTAATTCATCCCTCATAGTAATTCATCCCCCATATAGTAATTCATCTCCCATATAGTAATTCATCCCCCATAGTAATTCATCCCCCCATATAGTAATTCATCCCCCATATAGTAATTCATCCCCCCTATAGTAATTCCTTCCCCATATAGTAATTCATCCCCCATAGTAATTCATCCCCCATATAGTAATTCATCCCCCATAGTAATACATCCCCCATATAGTAATTCATCCCCCATATAGTAATTCATCCCCCATATAGTAATACATCCCCCATATAGTAATTCATCCCCCATATAATAATTCATCCCCCATATAGTAATTCATCCCCCATATAGTAATTCATCCCCCATATAGTAATACATCCCCCATATAGTAATACATCCCCCATATAGTAATTCATCCCCCATATAATAATTTATCCCCCATATAGTAATTCATCCCCCATATAGTAATTCATCCCCCCTATAGTAATTCATTCCCCATATTAATTCAACCCCCCATATTAAGTCCCCAAGTGCCCCCTGTGTCAATTCACTTACCTTTGCTCTGCGCGTTCCTCTCGCTGTATTCCCGCGCCTTTTCGGTCTTCAGGGCGGACTGTGAGAGGACTTCAAAAAAAAGGGGATTTGTGAAAAGAAATTCACAGAAAAGGCGGCTACATTATGAACAGAACGTGACACTCAGAAAAAATTTCCAAAAATTATGCTTTATTACACATATATAAATATGACATATGGGCATTCGCCCTGGTTTACCATCACCTCAGTATGAGACAATACATACAGACCTAAAACCATATAAAATGACACCAAGACCGGTCTAAATGCATGTGCAACAGAAAAAATGACTACAGGAGTCTAATGTCCCTGTAGCACAGACACATAGGTGAACACTTCCCAAAAGAGGTGTATCCAAAAATTATACCATAGGCATACCATAATATTGAATATTATAAATAGAACAATACCATTATGGTGAATCCCAATCAGGGAATCCAAAAATTGTACTATGGATATAAATATCACATGTATGCAATGCAGCAAGCACAATATGCGTCAAAAAGAGAACAACAAGCCTCAGGCCTGTATGGAGGGAGACATGAATGTCAAATATATGATGCAATACATTCCTGTGCCGGCACAAGTGGTTGGGGCCCATTCATCTGTAATATAAACAGCTGTATCCTAGAGCTCTTGAATGAAAATATGCCCCATTTATTCCCAGGGTGGAAGAAATGATGCAAAAAGCAGCACTCTGCTTGAAATGGTATCTTCACCACTATATGTGGACTACACACCACCTTTCGTAGGAAAAACAGGACACATCCCAAAAGATCTTCTGCCTGTTGAAATGTATGTGGTATATCCTGTATCCTAAACAAAGCACCATGATGTCCCCATCCTGTAGTGAGACAAATAATATGTGGGAAGTCACTGACAGAGTTTACACTCAATAAGATATATAGGTCATATAGATCACAGAGGACCATATATCTAGTGTCCTGTAACAGTCCACTCACCACCTGTGCTGTGGATATTAGGAATGAAAGAGATGTCCTTCATGGGTACTGCCATACACGGCCACAGAGGCCAAGGAACCACCGCTGACATCCGCCGATATACCGCGGGTTCCAGCCCCTTCTTGGCGCTTGTGCTGCTCACACTTGCCTCATGGCATGTGAAGATGGCTTCCTCCTTATGGGTCAGCGTGCGTTCCACCTAATGCGCATGACCGGAAGTGACGTATCTGACGTATGACGTCATACGTCAGTGCTGCTTTTTGCATCTTTTCTTCCACCCTGGGAATAAATGGGGCATATTTTCATTCAAGAGCTCTAGGATACAGCTGTTTATATTACAGATGAATGGGCCCCAACCACTTGTGCCGGCACAGGAATGTATTGCATCATATATTTGACATTCATGTCTCCCTCCATACAGGCCTGAGGCTTGTTGTTCTCTTTTTGACGCATATTGTGCTTGCTGCATTGCATACATGTGATATTTATATCCATAGTACAATTTTTGGATTCCCTGATTGGGATTCACCATAATGGTATTGTTCTATTTATAATATTCAATATTATGGTATGCCTATGGTATAATTTTTGGATACACCTCTTTTGGGAAGTGTTCACCTATGCGTCTGTGCTACAGGGACTTTAGACTCTTGTAGTCATTTTTTCTGTTGCACATGCATTTAGACCGGTCTTGGTGTCATTTTATATGGTTTTAGGTCTGTATGTATTGTCTCATACTGAGGTGATGGTAAACCAGGGCGAATGCCCATATGTCATATTTATATATGTGTAATAAAGCATAATTTTTGGAAATTTTTTCTGAGTGTCACGTTCTGTTCATAATGTAGCCGCCTTTTCTGTGAATTTCTTTTCACAAATCCCCTTTTTTTTTAATGCCTTTTTTTGGCTACTGAATGGAGACCAAATATTGGGTGACATGATAATTCATTCGACAACCTCTTAATAACTATCTTTAATATATGCGGACTGTGAGAGGAGCCTAGCTCCTCTCACGTTCATCACGCTGCCCCGCCTACACACATCCTGACAGCCAATCACTGGCTATCAGGAAGTGAGTGGCAGCGAGACTGGCCAATCATTGCATTTGAGTCCCTGCCGCCCGAGAGGAGGGAGGGGAGCAGGCGCCCGGCACACATGTTGCGTGACCACCTGCAGCCAATGATGGACAAGCGGGGCATGTCATCACAAATCATATGAGTCGGGTGTGGGTCACCTCCGCCGAACCCCCGAGACTGACTCACCGAACCCCTGGGGTTCGATCGAACCCAGGTTAAGAACCACTGATATAGAGGTAGGAAAAGAACCCTATGAATGATAATCCAATTTGCTCCAGCAGGGGAAAAAAACCTTCTTAATCCTCCAAGAGAAAATCCAATATTCCCTGGATCAACAATCCCTGGTGTTATTGCATATAAATGTTAATATCTGTTTATATTTTGATAGTTTAGAAATGCATCCAGCTCTTTTTTAAAACAATCTACTGAACTAGCCAAACTAGTTCTTGAGGGAGTCTATTCCACGTTTTCAGTTACTGTGAAAAATCCTTTCTGTATGTGCAGATTACATTTCCTTTCCTCCAGATGTAGAGTGTACCCCCTTGTCTTCTGTAATGACCTGAGGGTGCATAACTCTACACCAAGTTTTTTACACTATTTGAACCATTTATATATATGTACATGTTTCTCTTATCCTCTCTTATTGAATAAATTCAGTTCAACTAATCTTTCCTTATAACTGAGCTCCTCCATGCCTCCTATACATTTGGGCGCCCTTCTGTGCACTTTCTCCAGCTCACCAATATCCTTTTTGTGAATTGGTGCCCAAAACTGAACTGCATATTGCTGATGAGGTGTTACTGCAAAAAATATAGTTTTTTTTTTAATTTTCATAATGTAATAAAAAATAAAAAAGAGTGGTGATCAAATACTACCAAAAGAAAGCTCTATTAGTGTGAAAAAAATTATATTAAAAAAATTTAATTTGAGTACATTGTTGCATGAACACACAATTGTCAGTTAAAGTAACGCAGTGGTGCGTAGCAAAAAAATGGCCTGGTCATGAAGGGGGTAAATCTTCTGGAGGGCAAATGGCTAACTACTTGCCCTCCTGAGGATTTACCCCCCCCCCCCTTCCTGACCAAGCCATTTTTTGCGTTACGGAGCTGCATTATTTTAACTGACAATTGCGCAGTCATGCAACACTGCACCCAAATGAAATTTACATCCTTTTTTCCCACGAATTGAGCTTTCTTTCTGTGGTATCTTTTGATCACATGTGCGTTATTTATTTTTTGCGCTATATAAGAAAAAGACCGACAATTTTGAGAACAAAACAATATTTTTTACTTTTTGCTAATAAACATGTCCAGTAAAAAAAATAAAAAATTAAAATTTTGTCATAAATTTAGGCCAAAATGTATTCTGCTACATGTCTTTGCTAAAAAAAATCCCAATACGTGTAAATTAATTGATTTACTTGAAAGTTATAGCATTTACAAATGGCGGTATAGATACTGGAATTGTACACCCCTTAGGGTTAGGGACTGATGTGAATGTATAATATATATGTAAAGTGCTGTATAAATTGACAACGCTATATAAGTACCTTAAATAAATAAATAAATAAATAATACCCGGAAATGCAACATCACGTATATATACGTGATTTTGCGCACCTGTGCCTCCCTGTAGCAGTATTTCTGCTATATGGTGGTCAGAAGTAGGTAAATAACCTTCTGCCTTTACAACCACTTTAACCAAAAAGCGGAAAATAAGAAAGCTCCATTTTTAGAATTTACATACAATTTAGATGTACTGCAAAAGCATTATGTTGCCCTTTCTCGATACATTGTGCTGTTATTGATCAAGCCCAGAAACTGATCCATTCAGCAAATAACCCCTCTGAGATCTGCCAGAGCTGCTAAGTTTTAAATAAAAAAAATACTAAAACAGCGCTGTTTTAGAACAGCACCCAGGGTTTGAATAGTTACAAATTCACTAACTAGGGATGATCTTTATGTCTGAGTGAACCATGTGTTTGACCCATAAACAAGTCATTAGCAGTTTGGGAAAATGGCACACTAATGTGATTGTTTGCACAGCAACAATTGCTAATCATGCACTTACTGGCCTTTGAACTGTGTTCAGATGGCTTTGAAAGCCCAATGACATATATGTATATACTGTATATATGTTTATGCACTAGCCTCCTCCCTATAACAGTCAAGGTTCCTAGCAGGTTTTGTCAGTGTTTGTGAAGAGATTTGGAGCAGATAGGACAGCTGACAGAACATTGTTTACAGGAAAAAATAGTTTCTTCTCTGTTTTGGTGCTATACATAGTACTATAATTCTGCTACATTATTGTAGTGACTTGCAGAGATGTGGGGTATATATTCTGTACCCCCTCTGTGTTTACTGTTCCATGTTAAGATACATAATTCTGAATTGCAGTGTATTAGGGTTCCATACTATTGTGTACCCACTTTTTTTTCTGATAGGTTAAAAAAAACACAAAAAGTATAAATATAACTATTAAGGTACAATATATATATATATATATATATATATATATATATATATACAGTGGGGATCGAAAGTTTGGGCACCCCAGCTAAAAATTTGTATTAATGTGCATAAAGAAGCCAAGGAAAGATGGAAAAATCTCCAAAAGGCAGCAAATTACAGATTAGACATTCTTATAATATGTCAACAAAAGTTAGATTTTATTTCCATCATTTACACTTTCAAAATAACAGAAAACAAAAAAATGGCGTCTGCAAAAGTTTGGGCACCCTGCAGAATTTATAGCATGCACTGCCCCCTTTGCCAAGCTGAGACCTGCCAGTGTCATGTTCCATCTTTCCTTGGCTTCTTTATGCACATTAATACAAATTTTTAGCTGGGGTGCCCAAACTTTCGATCCCCACTGTATATACACTATATTGCCAAAAGTATTGAGATGCCTGCCTTTACACGCAGAGCCTTTGCAGCTATACCAGCTTCAACTCTCCTGCGAAGGCTTCCACAAGGTTTAGTAGTGTTTCTATGGGAATGTTTGACCATTCTTTTAGAAGCGCATTTATGAGGTCAGGCACTGGTCAGGCACTTTTCATCCGAACAAGAAGGCCTGGCTCTCAGTCTCCACTCTAATTCATCCCAAAGTTGTTCTATTGGGTTGAGGGTCAGGCCAGTCAACTTCCTACACCTCAAACTCACTTCTCCATGTCTTTATGGACTTTGCTTTGTGCATTGGTGCACAGTCATGTTGAAACAGGAAGCGGCCATCCCCAAACTGTTCCCACAAAGTTGGGATCATGAAATTGGCCAAAATGTCTTGGTGTGCAGACATCTTAAGAGTTCCCTTCACTGGAACTAAGGGGCCAAGCCCAACCCCTTAAAAGCAGCCCCACACAATAATCCCCCCTCCACCGAACTTTACACTCGGCACAATGCAGTCATGCAAGTACCGTACTCCTGGCAACCGCCAAACCCAGACACGTCCATCGGATTGCCAGACAGAGAATCGAGATTTGTCACTCCAGAGAACATGTCTCCACTGCTCTAGAGTCCAGTGGCGGTGTGCTTTACACTACTGCATCCGACACTTTGCATTGCACTTGGTGATGTAATGCTTGAATGCAGCTGCTCGGCCATGGAAACCCAGCTCTCTATGCACTGTTGTTGTGCTAACCTGAAGGCCACATGACTTTTGCGCACTGTGCACTTCAGCATGCGCTGACTACACTTTGTCATTTTACATGGCCTACCACTTTGTGGCTGAGTTGATGTTGCTCCCAGTTGCTTCCACTTTGTTATAATACCACTAACAGCTGACTGTGGAATATTTAGTGGCAAGGAAATTTCATGAATGGACTTATTGCACAGGTGGCAACCTATCAAAATACCACGCTTGAATTCACTGAGCTACTGACAGTGAATCATTCTTTCACAAATGTTTGTAGAAGCAGTTTTCATGTTTAGGTGCTTGATTTTATACACCTGTGGCCATGGAGGTGATTGGAACACCTGAAGCCAATGATTTGAAAGGGTGTCCCAATATTTTTGGCAATATAGTGTATATATGTGTGTGTGTGCTTTGGTGTTTTATGGTTGGTGTTAGGGGTTTAGTGTTTTAAGGTTACATTTCAGTGTTTTCGGGGGTTTTTTCTTTTCGAAGGAGGCAATTTTGAATTTCAATACAATTTTGCTGGGGTCTTAAAATATTTTTTTCAGGGTAAGCAGCATGAACTTGTTGATGGTACAAGCAAAGCTGCACTTTGCACACATATTAGTTCCATAAAGTTTCCTTTATGGAAGTTTGCATGCTATATAATAGCCAGGGCACATGGAGGAGGTCATGGAGTGGATAACCAAGCTTTCCTCCTTATCCCAAGTGCAGAGCTAATTTTCCACAGCAGCACTCTACTTCCTACTTTTCTACAGCTAATCCAATAAGTGGCCTGAAAAGTGTGATGCAGGGGATGGCTGAATTATTTTAGCACAGCATGAGTCAATTATTGCAGGAGGATACTCAAGAATTCTTGTTATTCAATGTAGGTAGCCACTGCCAAGAGTAAAGGGGGATAAGAAAATCAGTAGGGAAAATCAAGTGCCATTGATGTTCCTGTAGCTGCAGCTGTAGCATCCAAGTGGAAGTGTCGAGAAGGGTGTGGATGATGAGGTGCCGGACCATAACTGATTGTCAGAGAACGTAGAGGAAGAAAGCAAGGGAAAGACACAAGATCTGCAATACGGGATGTCATTCAGGGGCAGGGGCAGCTGGCAGAGGACTGGAGGGAGAATCCATCCAATTACATGTAGGCCGTTGCTGTACTTACGACCACTCTGCATAACTCAGCGGTCTGGGTTTATGTGAAAACATCTGCTGCCATAGTGGTTTGCATCCTCTGCCTGTAGAATATCATGGTAAAAGTACTAGTCATTTGGCTACAATATGAATAAGGAGACATGTGATGCTTCATAACAAACCTCTGTGGAAGCAGTGCATCAATGATACTGGTTGGCAGCAAAAGGCCCACACTCTTCCTCCTCCTCACTTCTCCGTTTCCACTTCTTTCCCCACTTCACAAGAATATCCATGGAAGAGTGAAAGAGGGTCAGCATGAGTCTACACAGTATAGACTTGAACTGTGCCAATGCCAGCTTGGAAACGTTTCTGGCTTTACAGCTGCTCCTATTCCAGCTAGTGGAGTCTGTATTTTCCATGACTTTATGGCCTGCTCTGCATCACAGTGGCAGGTACTGGTTGTTATTTTTTCACACAGAAGGCCATCTCTTCCCTTTACTAGAATGTAAAAAGTAATGGGTTTCATTTACTGGACACAAATATGGGAATTTGCGCTGTGCTAGGGAACTTTTATCAGAATGTGGTGAAATTTCACTCTGCAAATAATACCCAAGAAATAAAAAACACATCTATTTGCCTTTAATAATCAACCCCACTGTCTCAGTGTCACTGGACTACAATGGTCACAGGCAGGGTCCATATGATCACAGACACATGGTCCAGAAGCATGGGTAGGGATGTTACATTTCTTTTATGCCACACTTGGAAATATTTCTGGAGCAGAAGGAGGATGTAGGACAGGTCACACCATGGCAACTGGTGGAACCACCCTGTGTCTGGCAGCTTGTTAGTGTGACATCTCAGTCAGTTTTACCCCCTACCCCTTAATGGCATCATCCAGTGTCTCATTAGAACCACCAGTCCCCCCAACTGAAATTCTGTTACTCCTCAAGGGCAGGCAGAGAGATAGCTGACTCCATGCCAGCATGTGCCAGGCCAGGTTGTGTGACAATAGCACCCACCTGCTGTTCATATTTCAGCAAGAAATGTTTACACTTGTCTTGCATGGCACACTTTCACAACCTGGTGGTGCACTTTTTCCTGACTTCAAGTGTCCTGCAGCAGGCCAGAAAAGTATTCAGCCATTTTAGATGGCACACTTTCACAACCTGGTGGTGCACTTTTTCCTGACTTCAAGTGTCCTGCAGCAGGCCAGAAAAGTATTCAGCCACTTTAGATAGTCATACCCAGCAAGTGTTAGCCTGGCCAAAATGTAGCAGCAACACCAGCTCCCTGCTTAATATGCTTTACACCCATGCACTCAACATTGGCTATTATGCAGTGTATGGTTTCTGATTCAGGATATGTGTAACATCTTGTCAGCATCAAGAAGCAAGCAGAATCATGAGGAATGACAAGGTGGGGATCAGCAAAACTATCCCTCATTCTCATCATTCTATGTTGATAGGGAGAAGGGTGCACCATCTCAACATTCCTCTTCCTCAGATACTCTGTCACAAATGAATGCACACCAGCCTGCAGCTGAATGTGGACAGACCACATTTGGTAAATTATGTCAGTCATCTGGGGTGCTGTCAGTTGGGACAAAGTGGGAGAAAATCATCATGTGACATTTACATTTCAGGACACTATTTTTGAACATTGTAGGTAATTTTTTGTTTTGTTTTGTTTTTTTTCACTAAAGGACTTTATCCACTGCGTGTTTTTATTTACTATGATTTTTTTTTTTTTTTGAAAGAGTAACCAGGGGTATTATGTAAACCTTACTCATTCACATAGGTGGTGAATATATGAGGCCCCCTTTTTCTGAAGGGGGCTTCCAGACTTTGAAAAATCCCCCACCTGCATGCCCCCACATCCAACAGGACTGAAATGTTAGGAAGATGCTCTAGTTGTCATCAAAGTGGTCCGGGCTTTGTATACTCCCCCATGTTGAGGACATGTGGCTTGATTTGGTTCAGGGGTGCACAATCACTGCCCCTTCCTTTCCTGACCAGACAAACATGGTCAGATAAGAATCTGGTATGGATTTCATGCTTTTTTTGTTGTTCATGTGAGGTCCACATAAGGATCCAATGAGACGTTGGTTTGGATTTTATGAAAGGCATCCACTTTTTTCCTTTAGGGCATGTGGTCTGGTATGGTCCATGAGTGCGGGGAGCACAGGCTTGCTGCCCCTATTAGACTGGCATCCCATGGCTAAGTTAGAGTTTGGTATTTCCTTTTTTTTAAAGGATTACCTGAACATTTTTTTTATCAATTGTGTGGGTCCGCCAAAAATCCATACCTGACCCATATCCTTTATGAAGGTTTGGTATGGTTATTTAAGGGGAACCCCCTACAGAAAAGCAAAATAGTCAAAAAGCAGCTGATGCTGGTTGGTGCAATTGACCAAATATCATCATAACCATATTTTTTCAATTGCATCACCTGAAATACCCACTGGCTTGTTTACTAGGGTGGGAAAACAATTTATTTAGTGGAAATAGTGATACTGCCATTTAATTAATAATAACCATGACAAATCTCAAACAGCTAGGGTTTGTATTGAATTATCCACTGAATCAAACCCAAAGCTCATGTTCTGGAAATTTTATTGATAGGCAACTCCTATCCTCATATTGATTAATGGTTCCAAATTAATAATAACTACTGCAGTACATTCAGCATCTTTCCAAATAACTGTTCTGTTTATTCGGCGCAATTGAAAGTCTTTTATACACATAATTACATAGGTATTATATTTATATTACAATTGTACTTATGGTAACAAAGGGTGTTACATAGGCAGGCTCATTTATAATCAGGATTTGAAAGAATGGAAACATGTAATGAAAACATTATTAGTGCCATGTGCACAATGAGTGCAGTGTGCATTACAAAATAGAATACAGTTTTTTTTACAGAATTGACATGTTTATTTTACAATTTCCCCCCTTTGGATCAATATTTTACATTTTGATCATGGACCACACATACTATGGGCTTTAAACTGGAACCTCTTTACAATTTGGCAGAACTAGTTCAGATCTAGGAGGCAAACTGCACTTGGGAGAATCTAATAGCTGAGAACAACTATATCATTACAAAATTACCTTTTATTGTGACTAAAAGATACATAAAAAACAAATGATTGATAAAAAAATATTTACAAAGTAATTGGCTGCACACTCAGATCCTGTGGCCAGAATGGCCTTGTAGCCTAATTGTGGACATGCTGACTTACCAGCATAGTAAACCACAGACAATTCGACATAAAGTGGAAGACATAAAATTTGGCTTTAACATGGCTGAACTACCTTTCAAATCACATTAAATATACTGTATATATATATATATATATATATATATATATATATATATATATATATATATACTGTATCCCTTATAATTAAAGCATTTGAATAAATGGTATCACAGACTGTGATTCCTAGAGGAAAACAAATCAAATACAGAGATTCTTTAATTTAGTCATATTTGCAGTGTTGCTGAAAGACTCTGTATTGTGTCTCCAAACACTTCCTCATATGTATACTGTAAATGTCTCTTAACAATCCACAAGTCACCTGGCTTTAGTTTACCAGATACTTCCAAACTGTTAGGATCTGGAATTTGGGGAGAAAACACACAAATGAGTTTCAAAAACCTTAAGAGATCTGCAACATTCTCTGTGAGATCCAAGTGGTTGTCTTCAGTGTCTGAGCAAAATATAAGCAAGTGAGCAACACACTTCCAAGCAAAATCTCATAGGGAGAGAGTTCATATATCCCCTTAGGAGCTTGATATAAAATATTAGAGGACATTCAGGCCGTAGTTTTCTAGTTTCTGAGATCGTACTTAGTACCTTTTTCCCCCACTACATTGTGGATCGTAGGGGCTGTAAAATAAAACCTCAAAACTTCTTGTAAGAACTCCCATAAAAATCCTGTTACTTTCTGTAGCTCTGCAGCTTCTGGGACTCTGTACTTACAAATTACTTCTGATAACATGTTTTCTGAATGGCCAGAAGTTTGGCCAGTGGCAAATGCTACTGCAAAGGCCACAGTAAAAAATGTCCATACAGACACGTGCTTTATCATAAGATCCTGACTTGGGCGCCTGGATATATCCTTTTTTAATCACTTGAAGGGATGTTCAGTTTTTGGTAACACTTTTTGGTAACAGGTAAAACAAGAAATGGTATATTCTAAAACAACTGTGTTGAACCCTGGCACTATCCCATGCTCATTTACTAAAGCAGCCATAACTGCTTTTGACTGATGACACAGTGTCAAGTTGAAGGGAAAAGAGTGACTGGAAGACATAAAAGATCGCCTTTTTCCGAAGTCCTGTTTTATAAGAAGTTGCCCCCACTGTGAACAACTTGTATTTCTTGTTCTAGGGGCCTTATTAATCCCAGCTCTACTGGACCAGAACTATGGCAGAATCTGTGAGTTGCACAGACCCAGCAAGTGCCCAGGGCTGTAATGCAGCTTTCTTAGTCGCCAGGTCTGCTTCCAATGTGTGAGTTTTAATGTTAGTATGGCTACGTCAGCAAGAAGCTGGAAGGCTGAAAACAGTCTATTATTTAACCACTTTCAGGCGCGCCCACCCTCAATGTACTGCGGACGGGTGGCAGCTAAAGGAACAGCAACGTACCCGTACATCGCTGGTCTTTTGTCAACACAGAGGGGATGGCATAGGGGACAGAAGGACAAACACGGCACTGAGTAAAAGCACTACATTTTACACGCACACATTAGATTAGCACATTTAACTCTTTGATCGCCCCTGTTAACCCTGTGATCACCCCGTCACCCAGCCAGTACCATTAGTACAGTGTCAGTATATATAGAATTTTTCACTAATTACTGTATTACTGGCACTAGCAACATCAAATAGCATCAGGGGCAGTTAGCGCCCCTCTCAGCCAGGGTCAGCTTGTGTTAGATTGCCCGCACACTATTACACTCACGCTATAGGTCGCTGATCACCACCATTACTATTATAGTGTTTGTACAGATTTGTATTGATCACAAACAGAACTATATTAGTGCCTTCTTTGTATAGTATCCCCAAAAATGCAATGTTAGCAGGATCAGCCCCATTCATTGCCAGCACTAGTGTTTAGCCCCTCTGCTGTTTTTCACAGAAGATTTGTATCAATTGTAAGCCAAAACAATTTATATGCAAAATACATCACCACCCAGTCAAATTCGGCTCTTGCCAGACAATTTACATAGAAACCTATCACAGTTTCTGAACTTAAAACTTTTTTGGGCCTAGCCCTCAACATCGGTATTACAACAAATAAAGAATTGCGGTCATATTGGTCCACAGACCCAATTCATCATATGCCCATGTTCTCTGCTGTTACATATATGCCCAACATTGACCAGCAATGTATTGGTACGTCGCTGGACTTTGAGTGGTTATACTGGGAGGATCTGCAGATACAGGCATCACCCTGGTATCATTTTTTTTTTAGCTGGTGGTCAGATTTCATGTGAAAACAATCCTAGCCACTAATTAGCCAAAGGATTGCTCTTAAAAGCAGCAGGAAGGGACTTCCCCACCCCTTCTGCCACCTTCCAAGGTTTTCTTCGGCTCTCCCATCTCACTGGGGAACCCAAAAACCAGTTCTGCTGGCTGACCATAGAGTTGATCAGAGACTGGAATGCCTCCATTAATCTCTATGGTCTAAGAGACCAGGAGTTATGAGTATTTCATAACTTTGGTTTTGACAGATATAAACAGCGCCATTTTAAAATTTAGAAAGCATATGATCACACCAATCTTGGCATAATCAGATGCTTTAATGGCATAAGAGAGATCTAGAGTCCAACAGACCCCAGATTTCTCAGAAAAGAATACCAGTCACTGCCTATTGCTAACACAGTTTTCATTCCCTGTGATAACAATAAAAGGGATTGCAAAAAAAATAAATAAAAGTCTCAGTGTAAAAATAATTAAAAAAAGCAAAATAAATAATTAAAAAAAATTCACCCCCACTCCCACCCCCATCCCTGTGATCGTGCGCACAGGCAAAAACGGTCCCATGGTGGTGCGTAAACTGAGATTTCACCATGCATGTGAAGTAACACCACAAAAGTCAGATCGAGAGCAGTAATTCTAGCACTAGTCCTCCCTCCTTACTAATAAAGTGATGACTTGTAAAGGCTTTTAAAGCGTCGCCTATGGATAAAAAAAATGTACGTAAAATGTCGCTGTTGCACGGGCGTGCAGTTTTAAAACATGTCATGTTTGGTATCCATTTACTCAGCATAATATCATATTTTATAGTTTATCAAACAGTTGGGGAAAAAATTGTGTTTTTGTGCATTAAAAGTTTATTTTTTCAAAAACATTTGCGTTTGAAAATATCACTCCGCAAATAGTGTTACATAAAATGTTTTAGCAACCACTGTTTTATTCTCTAGGGCCTCTGCTTTTAAAAAATATATAATGTTTGGGGGTTCAAAGTAATTTTTTAGCAAAACAACTGTTTTTTCAAGTAAACAAAAAGTGTCAGAAAAGGCTTGGTCTTCAAGTGGTTAGAAAAGTGGGTGATGTCTGGCATAAGCTTCTAATGTTGGCCCTGAAATGCCAGGATAGTAGAAGCACCTCCTCCCAAAATGACCCCTTTTTGGAAAGTAGACACTCCAAAAGTATAAGAGCTAAGAGGCATAGTGAGTATTTTGCAGATCGCATTTGTTGCCACCAGTTTTTGGAAAACAAAGAACGAAAATGAAAATGTATTCTTTCTTTTCTTTTATTATTATTATTATTATTATTATACAGGATTTATATAGCGCCAACAGTTTGCTCAGCGCTTTACAATATAACAGGAGACAATACAGCAACAATACAGTTCAATACAAGATGGATAGGAGGGCCCTGCCATACCTATGGCATGCATGAACAATATATCATTTAACTGCAAAATAAATTTTTTTAAAAAACATTTTTTTTTGTCATTTTCCAAAAATTTGTGGCAAAAAATAACATTGCTTTTCAGCAAATTCCTTGGGGTGTCTACTTTCCAAAAAAATGGTTATTTTGGGGGTTTTGTACTGCCCTGGCATTTTACCACCTCAAGAATTTTGATAGGCAGTCAGTAAGCTGCGTAAGCTGCGTAAGCTGCGTAAGCTGCATAAATTCCAATATATATACCATAGTTTGTAGACACTATAACTTTCACACAAACCAATTAATATACATGTATTGGGACAGTATTGCATGACCGCACATTTGTCAGTTAAACTGAAGCAGCGCTGTATAGCAAAAAATTGCGTAAATTGCAGTATCTATATCATAGTTTGCAGACGCTGTAACTTTCACACAATGCAATTAATATACACTTATTTGGATTTTCTATCAAAAACATGCAGCAGAATACATTTTGGCCTAACTTTATGACTAACTTTGAGTTTACAGTATTTTTGGTCTTTTTTCATTTATATCACAAAAAAATAAAAAAAAACATTGGTGATTAAATACCAACAAAAGAAAACTCTATTTGTGTGGAAAAAAAGACATAAATTTAGTTTGGGTACAGCATTGCATGACCGCGCAATTACCAGTTGAAATAGCATAGTGCCGAATAGCAAAAAATGTCCTGGTCATTAAGGAAGGGTAAATCTTCTGGAGGGCAAGTGGTACTTAGCATGTTTCATTGGTTTACCTGATAAAGTAAAAAAACGTCTAGCCCTTCAAATGCAACAAAAATCATGTACCACCCCAAAAAGCTCACTAAATCTCTACTATCTATATAAATGTATACACTTTTGATAGCTCACAGGCTTTGCTAAAGCATTGTGCTTTTCTTCTAGAGCTGGGGAAGAAGGATCCAATGACTCTAAATACAGAGTGTCCTTGTGAGTGATAACTGCATGTTCAGTATGGATCTTGCCATCCTTGGTATAAAACCTGGATCCATCTGCAGAAAATTAAATATCCGGGTCTTCAGGAAGTGTGTCCTGCACTGGGCTCACAGCAGCTGATTCCTACAACATCAGTTTAACACGTGGTTTTTCTGTGTCTCCAGCCTCCTCCAGAATAGGCAATAAGGTGGCTAGGTTTAATGGTACGCCTTTTTCATTGTTAGATTTTGTACATAAATAACAATACAAATTCATATTTTGTGAACCTTGCATTAGACAGATACAGTATTTAGTTGGGCTGTTTGCAATAATTCCTGCACAGAACATGGGACCATTAGAGTTAAATAATGGACCAAAATAATGTCTGTACCTTTGTCTAGTAGCACCTTGCATGCAGCTGTTGCTCTGATAAAGCCAGGGGAACCAGTCATTACTGGGTCCAGCTTGCATAAAATATATCTCAATGGCTTGTTCTTTTCTATCATGTTCTTTGTGTAAGAACTCCAGTTTCATGTTCTAAAAAGACAAACTTTTCCTGGCAATATTATCATTTCTCTTTGCTTGCTCTGTTGTTAGTTATAGTAAGACAACACAAGTTTATAGTTCCTGTCTTACATATTTTCCTGATGTCACTCACAACATAATACGTGATAACAATACCACGCGGTCATACAGAGATGTCTGTAAATACAAAGTTTTCTTCAGCTTACCACTGCACTTACAAGGAAAAGGAGCACATCATTTCTGAATCCAGACATTCTGCTTTGGATTTCAAAAATAAAAACAAAAAGTAGCAACAATCTTTTATGAGAAATTATCTACCAGATCAAAAAACCATAAAACAGCTGGCTGCAAGTGGCATTTATCCTAACAAGGTGTGTGGACTTGGTTATAATTTTATTTATTACTCTCACATCATAAATTTCACATCAAGTTATTGTCAGACCTTTAGATTTCATTTTTATAAGAAAAGTTCTTGTGTATCCCGTCCATCTAGGCTCTGTTAAGTATTAAGGCATCTCTAGTATACACCTCTTAGTAACCCCATATTACAAATTGTCCCAATAACCTGTATATTTCCAAACAAAGGTTGTCTAAATCTTTTTTTTTTATGGTTGAACTTGATGGACTTTTGTCTTTTTTCAGCCAGACTATGTAAACCAATTAAAATATATCTATATCATTAATAAAATTGTTAACATCATATCAGAAATTAATACTTGAGTGATAATCTCAACATTACACCCTTATTCCAATTACACAGACACATCTCCTCGTTTCCACTATCAAAGGATATTTAATTTTTGTTATTTTCTATGTGTACTTTTAAACCTTTTAACCTTCATTTTACCATGATTACTGTGATCACATTGTTTATCAGATGAATTGAGCTGGCACATTATGTTATTAAAACTCATAGACATATCATAGGTGTCCTTGCCAGCTTATCAATAATGTCTCATCCCAGCACATTCTTCTCATGGGAAAGATAAAGTGAGGGGGAAAATCTGCACAGAGCTACAGGACACACAAAAGATGTAGGACTAAAAGCCCCAGCATAGCCATTCACACACATACATGATTAACTCTCTAAAATTACTTACATTTTTCACATTTTTTAACAACACGTGCATGCCATTCTCTCACTTTCCTTTAACTTTCTTCAAAATTTCCCTGCCTAAGTTAGTTTTACCTCCCTAAACTCTGCTTTCCTTATTTTTTTCTATGATTTCTCTTCATCCCGTCTACTGTAATCCCATCCTTAACTCGCTCTAGCTCCTATGATCAGATGTGCAGACATAGTGCTCATCCCATCTTTCTTCTCATATATTCTGTTTGGGTCAGGGCCAAAAATTATATTATTTCTATACAATTTGACTCTCATTTCTCTGTTTTGACTTTTTTCCATGTTTTAGAATTTACTAGCTGTGGTGCTTGACCCTAAATTTATTCCACAACTTAACATCAAAATTTCCCCATATGCCTAGTGTCACCCTTCATCCATCCTGCTCAAAAAGATATCTATTTCTCTATTTCTATGGCTGTTTATTCTACATGATTCCTACTCCTTGATGACTTGGCAACCCTGTTACCTATTGTGGATCTCTGTCCACTTTAACCATTTATCTTGGGACTCAGTATAGGTAGAACTGCACCTTCTGTTCATATATTCTCTAGCGCTCCACTTGCGCTGGTCATTTTTGAGGGTCTCTTACCCTTCATTCTCTTACGTAACTTAATGCCCAAAATGACTGGCCAGTCTTTTCTTTTCCCTACACATGCCTATACCCTCTTTCCTCTAGATCTATTACAGCAGATGTGTGCTTCACATAACCTGTTAACCAGCACTATTCTTCCTTTCTTATCTATAACACTCTGATGGACAGTAGAGGGTGACAACATAACATATAACCACCAACCAAAACAGTTCAATTAAGGAGGGTAAAATAGGTACCATCTGTCCTAAAAATGCCATACCAATCAAGAAAGTCTGATAAATCAAATGTAAGCAAAGGGCTTACCTCAGTCGGCTGATTTTAAGAAATTCCCAGATCGTCTCAAGCTCCTCGTTTCAGAGTCTCAGGGTCACCTGTATATCCTCTCCTAGGCAAAAGCTCACCATCTGTTTGGAAAATGTTATCGATAGCCAACTCCTATCCTCATATTGATTAGTGGTTCTAAATTAATAATTATTGCAGTAGGCAACAAACACAAAAAGATACACTAAGCATCTTTCCTAATAACTGTTCTGTTTATTCTGAGCAATTGAACGTCTTTTACACATGATTATGTAGGTATCACATTAATATTACAAGTGTACTTTCAGGTAACAAAGGCAGGCTAATTTCTAATCAGGATTTGAAAGAATGCAAACATGCAATGAAAACATTATTAGTGCCCTGTGCACAATGAGTGCAGTTTGCAATAAATAAACAAAGCATACAAAATAGAATACAGTTTTTTAAATAATTTACAAGTTTCTTTTACACTAGTAAGTAAAGTCTTACATGCTCCTGCATAACCTACCCTCATCGTGATGCAGCTTGGTGTTCTCACATTCCTGACTTGAACGTTGGTTGCTGGGCAACAGGCCTGCTCTAGCAACAATGCAACCTCCCCTCCCATAGGCTGGCAGAGGCACTCTCTTCAGGCTGCATCATTGTTGCTAGGTAACAGGTCTCCATCTGCTTAGCCTCTTTTGCTCTCATTGGCTGGTAGCACTGTGGAGCTTTATTTAATTGTAACAAGGCCAAGGCTCTTGGCTTGTGATGATGTTTGGTTTCTTGGCTCTTGTAAGTTAATTTTTTTCCATTGGTTCTCAGCCATCTTTGAAATTTTAGCCTGCCTTGACCCTTTGCATGATTAAAATATTTGTTCTTGTTTTCCTTCTGCACTGATCTTTGCCTGAATTATGGATAAGGCCATTGTCTGCAGCCTGAATTGAGCTTCGCTTTGATTATAGTTAATGCTACTTTCTGCCACTTGCCAAGACCTCTGCCTAGATTACAATTTTTGCTGCCTGCCCTTACTCTGCCTGGATTATGGAGTGTGCTAATATCTGCTGCCTGCTCTGACACCTGCCTGGATTATGGATTGCATTACTGTTTGCTTCCAGCCCTGCCCACAGCTAAATCCGTACTCAGCTTCCAGACAGTTTTTAGGCCAGATCTTGCCAGCATATAACACCTTACACAGTACACTAACTCTCCTCCAGATTGCTGTGGGGTGTCCTAGCCCTGAAAATATAGTCCTTAAGTACTGGGGGCATCCAAGTACTGGTAGGCATACTAGCCTTAAACTGAAAGGTAGCTGCTATAACTGCTAAAACTAAATGAAAGCCTCTCTTTTTTTTGCAGAACAGGATATGAACCAGCAAACCTTATATAATAACAAGCCCCAGTGCTGTAGAAATGGATCCTTCACAGGTACAGTTGTTCACAGATGAACTGCTCCTGCTGCATTTGGGGCCCCTTAACCAGAGCCTAAGATTACTTTACTGGGCTGTAGTGGGAACTGCCTTGACTTTTTTAACTTCAAAGTTGTATTTCCAACTTTGCCCCATTCATTCATCAAAACCTGAACAACAGCAAATTAAGATCATAATATTACCAATATAAGGAGATCTGTTGTCCTGGAACTTCATTTTACAATCCTCTGACCCTATTATGGCTTCCATGTATGCATTCTTCAATGTTTTAGGTTTACTTTATGATGACCAAGACCATGTGCACATGGCAGAAACAAATCTCCTTGATTCCCACTGAGTAATATTGTTCCAAGCTCCAGACATACAGTTGCAAGAAAAAGTATGTGAACCCCTTGGGATTACGTGGAGTTTTGCATGAATTGGGCATAAAATGTGCTCTGAACGTCATCTAAGTCACAACAATAGAAGAACACAGTCTGCTGCACATAATACTACACAAACATTAGATGTTGCCATGGTTTAATTGCACATAACATGTAAACATTCACAGTGCAGGGAGGAAAAAGTATGTGAGGCCCTAGCTTAATAACTTCTCCCAGAGCTAATTGGAGCCAGGAGTGAGCCAACCTTGACTCCAATCAGTGTGATGATATTGGATGTGTTGCTGACAGCTGTCCTGCCCTTAAAAAACACACACCTGTTTTGGATTTACTGGTTTCAAGAAGCACTGTCTGATGTGGACCATGCCTCGCAGAAAAGAGCTCTCAGAAGACCTACGATCAAGAATTGTTGCCTTACATGAAGCTGGAAAGGGTTACAAAAGTATCTCCAAAAGCCTTGATGTTCATGTGTCCACGGTAAGACAGACTGTCTACAAATGGAGAAAGTTTAGCACTGTTGCTACTCTCCCTAGACGTTGTCGTCCTGTAAAAATGACT
This sequence comes from Staurois parvus, assembly GCF_062004578.1. Lineage (NCBI taxonomy): Eukaryota > Metazoa > Chordata > Amphibia > Anura > Ranidae > Staurois > Staurois parvus. The sequence goes on along the minus strand of NW_028317855.1, from coordinate 8,160,434 downwards.
GCAAGAGCACAGCGCAGAATGCTGCATGAGGTAAAGAAGAATCCCAGAGTGTCAGCTAAAGACCTACAGAAATCTCTGGCACATGCTAACATTTTTTTTGACACATCTATAATAAGGAAAACATTAAACAAGAATGGAGTACATGGGAGGAGACCACGGAGGAAGCCATTGCTGTCCAAAAAGAATATTGCAGCACGTTTGAAGTTTGCAAAAGAGCACCTGGATGTTCCACAGCACTACTGGCAAAATATACTGTGGACAGATGAAACCAAGATTGAGTTGTTTGGGAAGAACACACAACACTATGTGTGGAGAAAAAAAGGCACAGCACACCAACATCAAAACCTCATCCCCACTGTAAAACATGGCGGAGGGAGCATCATGGTTTGGGGCTGCTTTGCTGCCTCAGGGCCTGGACGGATTGTTGTCATTGATGGGAAAATAAATTTCAGAGTTTATCAAGACATTTTGCAGGAAAACGTACGACCATCTGTCCGCCAATTGAAGCTCCGCAGAGGATGGGTGATGCAACAGGACAATGACCCAAAGCATACAAGTAATTCAACAAAACAATGGCTGCAACAGCACAGAATATGCCTTCTGGAGTGGCCCAGTCAGAGTCCTGACCTCAACCCGATTGAAATGCTGTGGCATGACCTTAAGAGAGCGATTCACACCAGACATCCCAAGAATATTGCTACACTGAAACAGTTTTGTGAAGAGGAGTGGTCCAAAATTACTCCAGATCGTTGTGCAGGTCTGATCTGCAACTACAGGAAACGTTTGGTTGAGGTTATTGCTGCCAAAGGAGGGTCAACTAGTTATTAAGTCCAAAGGTTCACATACTTTTTCCTCGCTGCACTGTGAATGTTTACATGTTATGTGCAATTAAACCATGGCAACATCTAATGTTTGTGTAGTATTATGTTCAGCAGACTGTGTTCTTCTATTGTTGTGACTTAGATGATGTTCAGAGCACATTTTATGCCCAAATCATGCAAAACTCCACGTAATCCCAAGGGGTTCACATACTTTTTCTTGCAACTGTAGGCCCTGGTCTCTGTCTGAAGTAATCCAGAGATTTTCAGCCAGTTTATTGATCAAGGATGCTCAGGTTAACCACACCACATTTAAGTCATTGACTGAAGGCATTCAATATTTTTTTTTTATACAAACACAATTGCCCAATAGCACAATGAATAGAATTTTATACAATGCTAGCAAGAGCAAAATCTACTTTTTTTTTTAGCTCTTTTAAAAGTGAGTTAACTGATTTTTTTCCACCTATTAGTGAGAACTTTTGTAAGAATTTTAAAGGCAGTAGGGAGTAAAAAAAATAGGTTGAGAAGACTCCAGAAAAAGTAGATCCATATCAGAACCCAAACACAATATTTTACGCAACTGCATCCACCCATAGAATGGTGACAAACTAAAGTATAATAAATTATCCATGGGCAACACTTTAAAAGCCTTTACAGGTTACCAGTTTAGAATTACACAGGAGATTTGGTGCTGGAAATATTGCTCTCACTCTGATATTCGCGGTGATACCTCACGTGTGTGCAGGATCTACAAGCGTGTGAGCAATGGAAAGAGCATTACATTTTTATTTTTTTTGCACTGTCCCTTAACCAGGACATTTCCCTCCATTGCCTGGATGTGGTTCTGGCTGTGAATGTCTTTCTGTCATTGCTTTTTTCAGAATGACTGAAATGTCTTTTTGTCACCCCGAATGATTCCATAGGTGTGCACCAGCTTCTCATCACACCATCATTCAAGCTTATGGTCTTAAAAATCTGGTTCCTGGTCAGGGGCGGACTGACAACTCATGGGGCCCCTGGGCAATAGGGGATCATGGGGCCTGTGTCCTTGCCCACACTCAAACCACACCCAAAAAAGCCTATGAAAGGTACCAGGAGCATCTCATGGGGCCCTCTTCTGACCCCGAGCCCTCGGGCAGTGCCAGAGTTCCCAAATGGTCAGTCTGCCCCTGTTCCTGGTAAGACTTACTCTATCTCTGCAGGATCTGTGAGTTCTTGTTGGGCTTTTCGGCAGCACGCTGCTGTTTTCCAGATTTGCAAGGCTGCCACCTGGTATTTTGTTCACACTTTTTTTTACCAGGTTAATGTTCAAGCCTCATCTGATGCCGGCTTTGGGTGTAAGGTCCTTTTAGAGGACTCTTTAAGCTGCAGGCATTCTCCAGTTCTGTTGTTTTTTCTTGGGCATGTTAGAATTTGTTTTCTGTGTTGCCTTGCCCCTCAGTTGGACCACTTTTGGACACCCAAAGTTTGCATGTTCTCCCTGTGCCTACGTGGGTTTCCTCTGGGTACTCCGGTTTCCTCCCACACTCCAAAGACATGCTGGTAGGTTAATTGGCTCCTGTCTAAATTGGCCCTAGTATGTGTATGTATGAATGTGAGTTAGGGACCTTAGATTGTACGCCCCTTGAGGGTTAGGGACTGATGTGAATGTACAATATATGTATGTGTAAAAGCTCTGTGTAAATTGACTGCGCTATATAAGTACCTGAAATAAATAAATAAAATAAATCCCTCGTATCACCACAACAGTGGTACATGGAAGGGGTAACAAACCTGAAGTGGACGTCTTATTAAAGGTTTGTAAATAGACTGGGAGACGTGTCTCAATGTATATTTTGTAAATTTCAAGATGGAGACCATCTATCCCAGAGGATTTACTGGTGGGGACGCTGGCAACTGCTGTTTTCAGGTCCAGGAGCATAAGAAGGGCATTAAACTGTGCTTGATTATCCACAGTTAACGATGGGAGAGTAATATGTTCCAGAAAGAACTGCAATTCATTGCTGGTTACAAATAAATATATACCTCTTGCGCTTATATGGAACCCCTAAATAAAGCTGCTCTCACCCAACCTGACCCAATAGGCGTGAAAACATCAAAAATAAAAAATAGTGAAGCGCTCTATAATGAACTACATAACACACACTCAATAAAACAATATATATGATCCACACACAGTGCTCAGATACAATCTGTATCCAATCGTGACCAACCGTATAAAATAGTGTTAAACAGGAAATCCTGTTATATTACATAACATGTGACTTCTAAACAATATACACTATAAATTATTATGGAAATAATAGTCCCAATAATGGGACTACACAAATAGTGTATCAAGTGAATCCCTTATTAGAGACAGATAATACCAGTGTTAAGTGAAACAAAAAATCCCCTTAAAAGTGTATAAATCCTCATAAACATATACAAAAAATATATAAAAAAAACAATGTCCGAGTGATGATGATGTCCATGCGAGTGATGCCGTGAAAAGACAGTGATCTCCACTCTGGTGAACAAACTCCTCAGAAATGGCTGAAATGGCCCCTCACCTCCAAACCGTGACCACTAAGGGCCAGCACGCTTTTAAGGATCATCTCCCGATCCTACTAGATGTAAACTGGTCCCAGGAAATGAACACCACACAAGCGCCTTTGTTTACCACCACTCAGCTCCCTCCTGGCACAGGTACCACAATATAGCTCACCCCCATTCAGGATCATATTGGTGAAACAAAAAAAGATTCCTCCATGGTGCAATAATGTTTTTACTCCATAAGATATTAAAAAACAGAATTTACACTCACATGTAATCTCCAATACACAGACTCTTAAACCTCATGCATATAGGTGCACTGCATGGGTTTGTAAGGTGTACCAAGATGGCCACCACGTCCAGAAGTGCGTCACCGCGTCACCGGACGTTGCGTACCATTGCGTCACGTTGTCACATGAATTCATCAGGATTTCCAGTTTTTCACTATTTTACACAGTTGGTCACGATTGGATACAGATTGTATCTGAGCACTGTGTGTTGATCATACAGTATATATTGTTTTATAGAGTGTGTGTTATGTAGTTCATTATAGAGTGCTTTTTATTTTTGATGAATTCATTGCTGGTGTTGCAAATATTAAAAGAAGAACCTATGGTGGTGTAAAAAAGTAGACATTGGTAGTAAAGTGTTGCTCACGCAGTGCACTAGTGGTCGGGTCAGCGTATAAGGTTCTTACCAGAAGGTATCTTGTACCCACTATAATTGCAACCTATGTCCCAGCTTACTCCCCTCTAGGTTTTTATGGCTGTGGGCAGATTCACTCATGATTCCACATGTGGTGGTCCTGTCCTGAGGTGATACAATTCTGGTCCCAAATGTTTTATAGTATTACAAAGCTAGGTGAAAATGCTATGACCCTGCAAGTAAAGTGGGCATTTCTTAATCTGAAGCCTCCTGGCCTGACTAAACCACAATTCAAACTGATGGTTTTTGTTCTTAGGGTTGTGAAGCAGACAATAGTTAAGACCAGGAAAAGCTGTACTCTAACATACAGTAACAGAGGACAAATCCATAAATACTCAACAATAAGCAATCACAGTGTAAAAAAAAAGAAATCCCTGATAACCCCCCTCCCAGAGTAATATAGTGTCAGGATTGTGAAGCAGACACTAGCCAAGGCCAGGGAAAACTGTACTCTAACATAACAGCTCTGCGAGCAAAGATTAAGTCTAGACTTTTCAAACACAATGACAGAGAAGATTAAGGCTAGATTTTAAAACACAATGACAACATTTTTGGTGATCTGGCAATCCCCAGTTTCTTTGGCACACAGTTTGTCCACCTTTATGCTACGATCCGCATTGGTTTAAAAAAAAGATTTGTACTAACCTACCAAGAGTGACTCTTTTGTTTGCTTATGAGAACATTTACCCAAATACCACTGAAATCATTGAACAAGAAAATATGGACTATTAGCAACGACTCATAGCCTTGCAGGGTATATCATTAACCATTCAAGCCACAGTTGCTGAAGGTTCTTCTTGGCCCATAACTCTTTTGCAATTAAAGGAGAAATCCTCAAGCTCTCTCTGGACCTATGAAAAATGTTTTTCTTGTGCCTGTAGTTTAAAAGGAAGATGAGAAAGGGTCTTCAGGGATTGCCTGGTGGCAGAGGATGGGCAGACTCTATGACCAACTCCATGGAAAAGAGTGGGGAGAGGTGCTCCTTGCCAAAATTGTCTAATAGCCATAGTTCAGCAAACGTAAGTGATTAGTAAATGCAGCACTCTCCAGAAGGCCAACCAGCCTGAGAATGTTTAGTCTAAGTCTGTTCTTTGGCATCAGCCTTGTTTAAGAGTAACTTTGACATCAGCTTTGAGAGAGTGTACTATGTCTTTTAAATCACTAACAAGACCCTCCAGAATTGAGCTGTGCTCTTTCAGGAGATCATGGTGAAGCAGTGATAATCTTCCCTAACCCCCATGGACCTGGTCTGTAAGATTGTGAATTGAACCATTATATTGTTGTAATGCCTACAAGACATCTTTTTGTGTAGGCACAGGGCATTTCCCTTTCTCTCTGTTCACTCTGTTAGGCTTAGGAAGCAGGTCTGGGATATTCACAGATGTAGAGGATTCTCCCTACCACTCATTTTCAGCATCAAGGGAGGCTACAGGCTAACCTACATTGTATTGCAAGTGATATAACAGCTTTACTGAACTAGGCGGGGGCTTCCGCCCATCTAACGAGTGTTCAACTGATTACAGCCACAGTACATTTACTGCAGCATGGTGGCACGGGCAGGCTAGATCACATACATGTACATCATTTCACCAAGAGCATGCTGCCCGCCCCCCTGGGGCATGCAGTATACTGCCTCCATGGCCATTGTGTCCACTGGACACAGTGCATTGTGGCTCCCGGTACCCAGCTGCATTGAGTAGCTGGGATCATGTAATCAATATGGGATCATAATGTCCACAAAGCTGTTATGAATGAATTTAATCCCTAACAGCTGTGATTCCTTTAAAGTGATTCTGTGATTGGTTCACAGCTACCACATGGTACCTGGGCCAATCACAGCACCTTGTGCCATGTGATAGCAGTAGGCTGATCACAGCACAGTAGTAATCACAGCTGCTCTTAATGTAACCCATTCATGACAGTTAAAAACATTGCTGCTACAGTGATCATCACTGTACCAACAAAGTGTAAAAGAGAAAAACCTGATTACCACCCCACCAGAGTAATACAGTGTCACTATGGTGACAGTGAACTACTCTAATGAAATTATGAAAAAAAGAGTAAAAAAATAAAAAAGTTTATAAAAATTGAATAAAAAATATTTATTTATTCTTTAACATACTATTACCAGTCAGTATCCTTGATCATCACCACACTAGTCATATGATGGTGCTGTACTGCACTTTTGACAATATGTAAAAATAAATGTGAAAAAAAAGTTATTTATATTCTTCATTTTCCACACAAATTGTGACAAAAAATTACATAAAAAAACTCACCATGCCTCTTACTAAATACCTTGGACTTTTAGTTGTCTTAAGCACCCAAAGTCAACAGTGTGCAGCCAAAAATCCGAACCCCCTGGGTACAAAAGTTTCATATACACAAACAGCGCACAACTATCTTTCAGGATCCTGTCCACGGCAGAAGTTCTGGAAGATCTGGCATTTTTGCCAGTACTCTACATGGCCACAGAGGTACACATCAGCCTCAGTCTGGTGCAAACAGTCTTTATAAGGAGGCTCATCACTTCCTCTGGTTGCTGGATGATCTCTAGCTCCCCGTGCCCTGTTCCTGTTTCCTGTGATTCTGACTTGTGATTTCCTGTTATCGACTCGACTTGCTCCTGAACCTGTCTACTCTGATTTACCCCTGATCTGACCTCGGCTTGGCTTACGGATACTCTCTCTCTCGCTCCTCTGTGAATGACCTCAGCAACTTTGGGCCTGACTCCCACTGTCCCACTGTCCCACTGTCAGGGGAGTCTGGAACTTAGCCACAAGGGAAGCCTTCTCTCCATTGGCCTCCATCACCAGGTACGTGATACTATCCTTCACAGGTCTTCATATATTCTCATCAGAATCTCCCTAATCCAAATGCGTTGTGTATCATATGATCTCCTCTCTCTTCCTTCTTGACCATCTATTCAACTGCTTCCAATCTCCAAAGCAAAAAAACTAATATAGTGTAGTAATTTGCACATATAATGTAATACGTGATACACCCATACAAAATAAAGAACACTGTGTGAATTGTATCCACCACTATCCACACCAGGGGCGGACTGGCCATTCGGAAACTTAGGCACTGCCTGAGGGACCGGGGTCAGTAGGGGGCCCCAAGAGATGCCCCTGGTACCTTTTTCATAGGCTTTTTTGAGTTTGGGCAAGGACACAGGGGCCCCATGATACCCTATTGCCCGAGGGCCCCATGAGTTGTCAGTCCGCCCCTGATCCACACTAATTACTCTTACCCTCACAGGGTGATAGTGTGCATACAACTCTCCATCACTATTATTATCCTCTTAAATAAGAGTGTGACCATGCTCCATCCACCTCCAATGTGCAAATAAATTAGCGTGCTCATTCCCTTCCCCTTCAGGCATGCACCTTACCCTGCATACATTGATAAGTGCTTTTCAATACTCAGTGTAATCTTGTGTAAACTCTCAATGACCATATAAAAGCAAACATACAAGCCCATAGTGCAGCAGTAGTGTAAACTGATCAATTTAATGATAAAATTGCGCTTACATGAAAGAGCAGTACAAACAAGCTGTACAAAAATGGACTCTGCAGCACTTCCAGTTACATCTGATGCCACATCCGCTGACGTGTTTCGTCATCAAATTGACTTCCTCATAGGCAGTCACTGGGGTCATTTTCAATGGTATATGTGATGTCCTGGAATTTTGAGGGCCTCAAGAAATGAAATAGTCCATCAGTATGTCAGGAATGATCAATTTTCAAAAATTTATACCATAGTTTGCAAACACTATAACTTTCACACACACCAATAATACACTTACTGGGATTTTTTTTTTACTAATGAAATTTATGAAGAAATTTGATTTTATTTATATGTTTTACAACAGAAAATAGAAAATATTGTTTCTTTTTTCAAACTTCTTGGTATTTTTTCATTTATAAATAAAAAAAAAACCCAGGGGTAATCAAACACCACCAAAAGAAAGCTCTGTTTCTGTGAAAAAAAATATCAATTTGCATACAGTGTAGAATGACCACACAATCGCCAGTTAAAAAAGCACAATGTTGAACTGCAAAAAATGGCCTGGTAATGAAGGGGTAAAACCTTTGGGAGGTCAAGTTGTTAAAAGCATGCCTAGCAAATTTTTCAAGAAAGACAGCCCTTGACTCCTTTGCTCTGCCTTTGGTTGCCTTTCTGCAATGTGGGGTCTGGAGGCTTCTGCTGCCATCTTGTAATTCCTGCTCAGCTTGACCTAGCACCATCCCTTCTCCTCATCATGTTGGCTAAAGGTCAAGCTAGAGCAAGGAAGCAAAAGAAGGGAAGGGAATGGGCCTCGGAGCAGCCGCACAGGTGGAAGCCACAGGGTCTGTCCCAGGATATAGTTTAAATTAGATGCAGGTGCTCAAGCATTCACATGTAGAGGCTGACCCTGAAATATATACAATTTAAAGTGAATTTTTGACATGAATAGCTGCAATTGTTGGACTTTGCAAATGCATACTTCAGCAGATTTTTAAATACTGTTTATGGAAAATGTACACTATTCCTATTGTTTCCAGGGGGTGTGGTCAAGCTGGGCATGGGAGCTAATGCTCTGCATGGAGCTCCCACTACTGATCCTGTCTACGATCCTCTCAACGGCCTTCCTTCCCAGTTCTACTGGAACTGGATGGACTTTTGTCTTTTAGCCAGAATAACTATGTAACTATGTAGTTATTACCCTAACCCTAGCCTTTAACACTAACCCTAGCCCTTAACCCTAACATGTGACTTTGGACACATAAAGGTTTCTGCACTACTTTGATGCTACTTTGATGGTACTTGAGTGCCAGAGAGTATAAAGTCACATCAAAGTTGCATCAAAGGCACACTACATGAACAGAACTGTTAGAATTTCCTATTAATCCAGAAAATACAAATCGCATCAAAAACACGTAAAAAACGCTTGTTCAGAAATGCAAAAATGCATCAACCGAAACCACCTGCATAGATGTAAATCTAGCCTTGTGCATATATCTCACAGTAAAGAGATAGAACTCTTGTAGAGATTTTAGACATGGTTTTAGCAATTGGAGTGGGGCACATTTTAAAAATGATGCCCAGCATGCAGATTTTCAGCCCAACAATCCATATTAAAGTTATATTTTACAGAAAAAAAAGTATCTTGCAAAACACAATCTTTTATTTTTTCGCCAAAAAAAGCAATGTTGTACAAATTCCACAAACACTTACTAACCATTCTGTTGGAAGCCAAAAGCTGGGTGTGGTTTTGCAACTGAGACCTACAACATATTGTTTAAATACTGTGTATAGAGTTTCTACAATATGCTTTTTGTCAGTGAAAAATATATACTTTTGTGATGGGAGCATAGGCAGGACAGAACGCACAAAGAAGATAGTAAACACACAAAGCTTTATTGAACTATGGAAGACACTCAATCGGGGCAGCTCTTGGCACTCCACCACATGCGGCTTGTAGGGACACTCATGGTAAGCAGGCTCACAGGGACTCAATGGGACCTTGACTATGGGGTCTGACCTCAGCACAGCTCCCACAGAGCTTTCTAGGGACAACATCAGGCTCACGGGGACTCAACGGGACCTTGACTATGGGGTCTGACCTCAGCACAGCTCCAACACAGCATTCTAGGGACAACATCAGGCTGACGGGGTCTCAATGGGACCTTGACTATGGGGTCTGACCTCAGCACAGTTCCCACACAGCTTTCTAGGGACAACATCAGGCTCACGGGGACTCAACAGGACCTTGACTATGGGGTTTGACCTCAGCACAGCTCCCACACAGCTTTCTAGGGACAACATCAGGCTCACGGGGACTCAGCGGGACCTTGGCTATGGGGTCTGTAAGGGATTGCAGCGGCACACGGGTCTGCGATGCGCATTAGCCGGCGGGCACTAGGGCATAGGCAACCGCGGCAAGAACCGCGGCCGTGCATGCGCACTTGCGATCGTGCACGCCTGGCACCAATGACAGCGCAGGGCGCACTATTTAAACCAGCCCTGTGCATACCCAAATTGCCGTATGGTCTTGTTCCTGTGTTCCTGCTCGTTTCTGTTCCAGTGATTGCCTTGTTGCCGACCCAGCCTGCCCCTGATCCTGTTGACCGTCTCCTGCTCTGACCTTTGGCTTGTTTTGACTATTCTCTGCCTGATCCTGATTATCTGACCTCCCGTTGCTGAACCTGGCCTGTGACCCGATTACTCTTAGCCTGCTGCTCTGTACCGTTTGCCTCCGCTGTTACCGACCTGGCCTGACTGACTACGCTACACTCCGCCTCTTCACATCAGGCACTCACCTGTTACTTGCCACTGGCAACTACCTTTACCACAGCTGGGGGCCACGACCTGGTCTCAGTCTGCTCCAAGTCCATCCCCACCATCAGGGGCTCTGATGAAACAGCAGGCTGGTGCTTAGATTCCGCTCCCTGAGGAATTCTGGTCTGTGGGGCATTACAGGATACTGCCAGTCGGCTCCTGACAGGGTTTGACCTCAGCACAGCTACCACACAGCTTTCTAGGGACAACATCAGGCTCACAGGGACTCAACGGGATCTGGACTATGGGGTCTGACCTCAGCACAGCTGCCACACAGCTTTCTAGGGTCAACAGCAGCCCCACGGGGACTCAACGGGACTTTGGCTGTGGGGCCTGGCCTCATTACAGCTCCCACATAGCTTTATAGGGACAACGTCATGCTCACGGGGCCTCAGCGGGACTTTGGCTGTGAGGCCTGACCTCAGCACAGCTCCCACACAGCTTTATTCAAGATTCAAAATACTAACCACAGCTTACAAAGCCATCCACAACACTGCCCCCAGCTACATCACCAACCTCATCCACAGATACCACCCAAATTGCCCACTCCGTTCCTCCCATGATATCCTCCTCTCTAGCTCCCTCATCACCTCCTCCCACGCTCGCCTCCAGCACTTCTCCAAAGCCTCTCCCATCCTCTGGAACTCCCTACTACAGCATGTCCGGTCAGCCCCCACCCTGTCTGCCTTTAGGCGATCTTTGAAAACTCACTTGTTAAGGGACGCCTACCCCACCTCCACCTAAGAACTGTACTTGAAACCCCTCCGCCAGATCATCCCCCTCAGTTACCTTTTGTACCACCTCCCCCTTCCTTTAGATTGTAAGCTCCACGAGCAGGGCCCTCCTATTCCTTCTGTACTGAAATGTACTGTAATTGTACTGTCTCCCTTATATTGTAAAGCACTGCGCAAACTGTTTACGCTATATAAATCCTGCATAATAATAATAATATAGGGACAACATCATGCTTAGGGGGCCTCAGCGGGAGTTTGGCTGTGGGGGCTGGCCTCAGCACAGCTCCCAACCAGCTTTCTAGGGACAACAACATGCTCACGGGGACTGAGCAGGACTTTGGCTGTGTGGCCTGGCCTCAGCACAGCTCCCACACGGCTTTAAAGGGACAACATCATGCTCACGGGGCCTCAGCAGGACTTTGGCTGTGGGGGCTGGCCTCAGCACAGCTCCCACACAGCTTTCTAGGGACAACAACATGCTCACGGGGACTCAGCGGAACTTTGGCTGTGGGGCCTGGCCTCAGCAAAGCTCCCACACAGCTTACTAGGGACAACAACCTGCTCACGGGGACTCAGCGGGCAGCGATGGCTCAAGCACTCAGGGGGGCAGTTCAGGTAGCTATACTCCGGACACGCCATGGGGCAGTTCAAACAAGGGTGGTCTGAGCACACAATAGGGGCAGTTCATGACAAGGGTGGTCTGAGTGCACAATATGGGCAGTTCAGGACAAGGGTGGTCTGAGCGCACAATAGGGGCAGTTCATGACAAGGGTGGTCTGAGTGCACAATAGGGGCAGTTCAGGACAAGGGTGGTCTGAGCGCCCAATAGGGGTAGTCCAGGGCACTCCGCAACATGCAGCTTGTAGGGACACTCATGTTAGGCGGTTTGCAGACACTCAGCAGCAGGCGCCTTGTAGGGACATTCAGCAACGGACAGCTTCCAGGGACACTCCCAGCATTCAGCTTCCAGGGACACTCGGCAACGGACAGCTTCCAGGGACACTCAGCAATCGACAGCTTCCAGAGACATGCAGCAGCAGTCAGCGTGCAGAGACACTCAGTAGCAGGCAGTGTGCAGGGACACTCACAGCGGTCAGCTTCCAGGGACACACAGCAACAGACAGCGGCCCTCACAGTGGTTGGCTTCCCAGGGATCCAGCGATCAACAGACAGGGGCGGCTTCCCAGGGACCCAGAGAACAGCTGGTAAGGACACAGTAGGCTTCAGCAGGTAGGGACACAGCAGGCTTGCGGGGGCTCGGCAGGATCTTGGCTGTGGGGCCTGGCCTAAGCAAAGACCCCGCACAGCGGGTAATCCGGGCCCCAGAGTATTAGGGGGGTGGCAGTGGATATTCTCCACCCTGGGGGTATTTAGCAGAGGGCAGCGGGTATTCCCCACCCTGGGGGTATTTAGCAGAGGGGCAGCGGGTACTCCCCACCCTGGGGGTAGTTAGCAGAGGGGCAGCGGGTACTCCCCACCCTGGGGGTATTTAGCAGAGGGGCAGCGGGTACACCCCACCCTGGGAGTATTTAGCTGAGTGGCAGCAGGTACTCCCAACCCTGGGGTATTGAGCAGAGTGGCAGCGGATAGTAGTCCTGACCTTTTGGGGCAGTCTTCTGTAGAGTGCTCAGCTGGGATGGCTGCGGAGGCCCGTTCCCCCCAAACGGACCTCCCAGTGGCTTGTAAGTCCAGCAGCGGTGGACAGCACAGAAGGAAGAGGCCGGTCGGCTCCCGCGCCGGCCTTTTAATCCACCCAGGACGCTTCTGGGTTGCCCCGGCAACGGCCTGCCCAGCGCCGTGTTGCCGGGGCAACGAGGCATGCCCCCTTGACTCGGGGGCACGAGAGCGCGGCCTTTGTCACTGGTGGGCGCAGAGTGCGTGAAGCCCCTATGCCCGCGCTGTGTCCGCCGGGGTGCGCAGAGACATTTCGGCGGTCTGCTGCTGGGGTCTCCTGGCGGGGGGGTCACAGCTCCTCTGCCTAGGTTGCCGGATGAGCTGTGATCCTCGCCACAGGGGTCCCCTCCCCCTTCAGAGGCTGTGTGCAGGATGAGAGGATGCGGCAAGGGGGGAGGAGGGTGAAGGGACGGCAGGGCACACCGTGACAACTTTATTGTAGATTTTTGACCTGAAAAGCTTCATGAGGTGTGTGAATTTGCAAAGGTGGCCTACAACACATTGTTTAAATACTGTGTATATACTTCACTGAAAAAATGAAGAAATATTGTACAGACTCCATAAATAGTATTTAAACAATCTATTGTAGGCCACATTTGCAAAAACACATGCCACATGCAGCTTTTCTGGCCATAAATCCACATTAAAGTGAATATTTTTCACTGGAAACAATAGACAATGGTGACAAGTGGATTTGATAGGTGCTGGAGCAAAACAAAAAAGGTTCAAACCAATCAACAGCACAACGGTGCCAAAGTAACTACACATCAGTGGTAATAGGAGTAGGTAGTCATTGAATGCCATTAGTATCCTGAGATACAGAGGAGGTGCACTACAATGCACGGCACAGTGCGATGCGTATAAGGACCACAGTGGTAATGTCCTTCAATACATGTATGTATGTAGGAAACAAATGAAAGGTATCAAAACATATTCAGAGCTGCATGAATGCTGTTTTGAGAGTAGGTAGGTGTCTCCAGCCTAAGACAAGCAGACTGCTGAAGAAATCAGCTGGTGAAAAAGGGGGACGCAGAAAACTCTAAAGGTGTTAGGACATCCAATCAGGTATTAAAGGCCCTTCGCCGGGCCAGCACACAGGGATAACTCATTGGTGTGCAGCCAGGATGAGGCAGCAGAGGCCATGTCAAAAAAGTGAGCTTTAGCAATTGCTGTTACTTTCAAGCGAGCTAGATATAGCATGGCATAAAAGAGTTGAAGACACTGCAGCCTCTTTTTAACTTTGGAGAATATAGCACGCTGTTTCTGAACCTCTGCTGAGTAGTCGGGTAGAAGGATACCTTTGCCCCATTGTAGCGAGTATCTTGTCGTTCTCTAGCAAGACATAAGATGATCTTCCGATCTCTTTAGTTCAGTAGTCTAGCTAGAAAAGGTCATGGAGGAGCTCCTGGTGGCAAAGGGCGAAACGGGATTCTGTGTGCTCTCTCCACTGTGAATAGGGATTTAAAAGCACCATTGCCAAATAACTGCAGTAGCCACCGCTCAATAAATTTAGTAGGATCTTTACCTTCCACTCCCTCCGGCAGGCCCGAGCCTGTATAAACTTTGTTAAAGTGTTACTAATCTACAACAGTAAAATCAGTCTGTATATGCAGTAAAGCATGCTTGTTATACTCACTGTGGAACCTAATGGGTTAATCCCCCACATTGTGCAAAAAAGGTTGTTTGATCCAGTCTTCTCTGATACTCCTCTTTACTGTCCCCAATAAAACTCCTGATAGAATAGATGCTCGGAAACAAGCTGCACATGCTCAATTTGGATGTGTATTGCTAGAGAGTTTATATATATATATATATATATATATATAGAATCTCCCCAGAAGAAAAAGGGAACCCCCAACAGAAAATCAAATTTTTTGAAGTGAAGCCTTGCAGCAAAATAAAAAAATTCAATCACAAAATAAAATGAAAAGCAAAAAATATCCCCCACTAATAAGAGCAACAAAAAAAAATACATCAAAGGGATTCATTACCAAAAGAGCAGAATTAAAATACAGTTTCCCTAAATGACTACCCTCTCCCTAAGCAGTTTTTTCAGCTCTATTCTTTCCCTACAGTGGCTTCCGTAGCTGACCTGACTTCTATGATCCTCCCCTTCTTCCAGTGTCCCCATCTTATCTTCTGATAAGACATATCGTGTGGTGTCACTCTGCACATGCTCAGTTTGGTGTGTTTTGATGGAGAGGTTTTGTTTTTATTTTTTGGGAGAGTGCATGTGATCAGTACAAGGCCAATCAGCACTGTCCAGACAGAAGTCTGGGGTTCTCCATCCACCTAGAGCAGAAATAAAACTCCTCCTACAAGCTTTAACCAATGCTCTGCTGGACATTGATAAAAGTCACAAGACTGCACGAACTGCTGATAAGAAAAGGTATTTAGCACCTTATATTTACTAAAATAATTGCGCTTACATGTTCTGTGTACTGTGGGAGACAAGATATAGTGAATCCTATATTTAGTTTTTTAATTCACAAAAATTATAACTGAAAAATGAGACAATACCCCTTCACCCTCATTAAAATAGGACAAAGTTTTCTCACACAATTATCTCAAAAGACATCACAAATAACCAAAACAGGTTTACAAGCTCAATATGGGGTTATGGTTAGGTCACAAAGGACTCTAAAAGTAAAACCCCCAAAGAGATAATGCAAAGCTATCTCCCCATAACAACTTGTAACTTATTTAGTATTGATGCATGCATTGAGAAAGCAGTATTATGACTGTCAAAAATGTTTTTTGCAGCTGAAATTGCACAACATGAGGCAAAGGTAGATCACATTAAAGTATTAGCTTCGCATGGATGCATTGCAATACAGATGGTGTATTAGAAATTTTAAAGAAGAGTTCTAATCAAGCCTCAAAATAAGCCAGACCAATTGCCTGGATAGTAGCAGTTTGATTGTGCAATCATATGTTCAACACAAAACAGCAGGTACTTTGATTCTAATGTCATTTATTTTGGTTGTGGTCTTCGGCTGCAGCAACCACACCTATTGGGTGAGTTGGCAGACATTTAGAGGTTCATTTACTAAAGATGGAGAGTGCAAAATCAAGCTCACTTCTGCATAGAAACCAATCAGCTTCCATCTATATCGAACCTTCTTAAAGAGCTTGATATACTGTATACGGCTCTCTTTCCAATCTGAAAATAAACCTGTCCAAATCAGAGGCGATGGGCATTTCCATGTCCACATCCAAAATCAATGCCCTGAGATCTAGTTTCAATTTTAAGTTGACCACTTTGGCCCTTAAATATTTAGGCACAAACATCCCCCCCCCCACACACACCTGAACTGAACCAAATCTATGAGCTTAACTTCTTGCCTTTGCTTAGTAAAGTATGGATTTGCTTTCCAAATGGCATCAGGGCCTCTTCTCATGGTTTGGTAGGTGCAATATCATCAAAATGTTCATCTTACCCAAATTTTCATATCTCTTTCAAGCTTTGCAAACTCATATACCCTTGACATTTTTCAAACAAACAAATGCCCTACTAGTAAACTTAATCTGGGCCCACAGGAGATCTGACTACAATGATGCCTCCTGACTCTGCCTAAATGCCACAGTGGTATCGCAGTACCTGACATACAAAAGTACTACCAGGCAGCCCACCTGGAAAGTTGGATTTCAGCGTGTCTACACCAGTCAATAACACTATGGCTGCAGATTGATCAGTCCCAAAGTGATGTCCCTTTGTGCCGTGCTGCCTAGTGCTTTAGGGACCTCCCCCTCATTCTTAAAATGCATCCAACTCTGGGACCCACCTTGAATATATGCTCCCAGATATGTTCTACCACTTCACTATCGTCTGCTTACTCCCCCCTTCATGTGGGGAATCCTCGATTTTCTCCTGGACTACAAGGTGGGGCCGTTTCACACTCTCCTAGACTCCCATTGTTTTCAAGACTTTCAGTTTATGGAATCCACTCAGTGGCCATTGCTTTTGGCACTCACTTCACCAATGGGTCGCTACCATCTGCACTATCTTACAGCTATGACATTTCCTAAACTCACTTCCACCTCCTGACAATTTTTGATGTCAGTTGACTACCTTTGAGTGACTCTGTGAGGAAAATGGCCCCCTGCCCTATTCACTCTTTTAAATGTACTCCCAGCTGATTGCTCCACCAGATGACTACACTCCCCCATTAAACACAACCTGATAATGACATTAAATAGAACCTTCTCCCCAGCTCAACAAAGGCAGATTTTGGGTTTTGCTTTAAAATTGTCCATCTATACACGGACTCAGGAAACCAATATAAAAGTCCTACTAAATGGTACAGCACACCAACAGTGCTTCATAAATATCTCCCCACAATTCTGGACAAGTGTAGGAGATGTCAAGAAGAAAGGGGATCCCTACTGCACATCTTTTGGTCCTGCCCAAAACTAGAACACTTCTGGAAAGAGGTACATCGTATCTCTCAGAAGTTCACCAATTATGTCCTTCCTGATGACCCTGCTCTCTTTCTTCTACACGTCTCGGATACTCCCAAGAAAATGTACAACAAATCAGTCCACACCACCTGTTTAATGCTTCCACATCGTGCATTGCGCAGTGGTGGAGAGAACCACGCCCTCCTCCTATCACACTCTGGCTCTCAAAAGTAGAGAAAGTGAACAAGATGGAAGATCTAATACTTTCTGCACAAAACAGACACGAGGCTTACTCTAAAACTTGGGTTCATTGGAACATATTTCAGAAAAGGGGAAAGCCCTCTTTGCATCCTGCCACACTGAGACATGGTACACTAACACCATTGGGGCCCTCCATCCCTCCTCCAGCAACTCCCCCCCTTTTTTATGTACTCCCCCTTCGCCCAGTCCTTACCCCATGCCTACCCTTTTCCTGACTCTGAGAAAAAATGCTACTGTATATCCTTTGCATTCATGGCTGCATCCTGATCCAGTTTGGAGATCCCCATATCCCATTTCAAATACTGCTGGTTATGTTACTGGTGGGTGTTCCAACCAGGTCACCCTTGCAGTTTATGCTATTTATAATTGATGCTGTATTTCTTGATGGTTTGGGGCCTTTAAATGGGTCACCTTAATAACACTATATTGCCAAAAGTATTGTGACACCTGCCTTTACATGCACATGAACTTTAATGGCATCCCAGTCTTAGTCTGTAGAGTTCAATATTGAGTTGACTCGCCCTTTGCAGCTATAACAGCTTCAACTCTTCTGGGAAGGCTGTCCACAAGGTTTAGGAGTGTGTATATGGGAATGTTTGACCGTTCTTCCAGAAGTGCATTTGTGAGGTTAGGACCTGATGTCGGGCGAGAAGGCCTGGCTCGCAGTTTCCACTCTAATTCATCCCAAAGGTATTCTACAACTGCAGGCCAGTCAAGTTCCTCCACCCCAAACTCACTCATCCATGCTTTAATGGACATTGCTTTGTGCAATAATGCGCAGTCATGTTAGAATAGGACAGGGCCATCCCCAAACTGTTCCGACAAAGTTGGGAGTATGAAATTGTCCAAAATGTCTTGGTATGCCGATGCCTTGAGAGTTCTCTTCACTGGAACTAAGGGGCCAAGCCCAACCCCTGAAAAACAACCCCACACCATAATCCCCCTCCACCAAACTTTACACTTGGCACAATGCAGTCAGGCAAGTACCGTTCTCCTGGCAACCGCCAAACGCAGACACGTCCATCAGATTGCCAGACAGAGAAGCATGATTCGTCATGTCAGAGAACATGTCTCCACTGCTCTAGAGTCCAGTGGTAGCGTGCTTTACACCACTACATGCCATGCTTTGCATTGCACTTGGTGATGTAAGGCCTGGATGCAGCTGCTTGGCCATGGAAATCCATTCCATGAAGCACTCTCTATGCACTATTGTTATAATCTGAAGGCCACATGAAGTTTGGAGGTAATTAGCTATTGATTGCAGACAGTTGGCGACTTCTACACACTGTGCATTTCAACATGCGCTGACCCCGCTCTGTCATTTTACATGGCCTACCACTTTGTGATGGAGTTGCTGTTGTTCCCAGTTGCTTCCACTTTGCTATAATACCACTAACAGTTGGCCGTGAAATATTTAGCAGCAGGGAAATTTCACAGATGGACTTATAGCACAGGTCGCAACCTATCACAGTACCACACTTGAACCCACTAAGCTCCTGAAAGTGACCCATTCTTTCAAAAATGTTTGTAGAAGTAGTCTGCATGCCTAGGTGCTTGATTTTTTATACCTGTGGCCATGGGAGTGATTGGAATACCTGAATCCAATAATTTGGAGGGGTATCCCAATACTTTTGGCAATATAGTATGTATGCTTCCATTGTATTTTGCTGCTCTGTGAGTGTCGTATACTTTAAATAAAGAATTAACAAAAAAAGAAACCAATCAGCTTCCAAGTTTTATTGCCAAAGCTTAATTGAACAAGCTGAGGTTAGAAGATGATTGGTTTCTATGCGGAGGTGAGCCTGATTTTGCACTCTCCAGTTTTAGTAAATAAACACCTTAGTGGCTACCCAATTTTTTCTTTTTAGATTTTAAAGCCAAAACCACCTAAAGGAGCCTTTCTTTCAAGTTGCAAATAATAAGATTAGGGTTCTTCTGCTGTATTTAGGTATTGCAAAGTGTAAAATATAAAAATGGAATTAAACATGCAAAATACACAATGCCAGAATGTGTTTTCAACTACGCTTTCTGGGAGAATTGTACTACTGTTCTATAATACTAATGTTACAATCTAGAAGTGCAAAGAAAGAGCACACAGAGGCAAATCACAAAGGCCCGGATGTGGGGGTGTTTACTGGGGTATTACGGTACACAGGGTTGAAAGAGGAAAATGATACAGGCTAGGAGACTCTGAGATCATGGAATAGAATTAAAATGCAATAACAAGGCATAAGCCCAGTGTTAACAACTCTGGGCACAATGAGACACAAACAGCAGGATCACAGGGCAGCAAAATGGCACAGCAAGGGATTGGTCCAGAGTTTCAGTTCAGCAATCAGGGCACAGCAAGGTACAGGATCATGGGGCAGCAATATGGCACAGCAAGAGACACAGGGGCAGAAATTCAGGAACAGCAAGGAATTAGCTGCAATATGATGCCACAAAGATGTCCATGTCACAGTACTGCAATTCAAAAACAACAACAAGAAACAGGTAGAAAGGATACAGGGCAGCAATCCAGGATACAGCAAAGGATAATCAGCAAGGCCACAGGGCAAAAATAGGGAACATCAAAGGGAAAATTCCTGAGTCACACGGCAACAATACCAGAGCAGCAATTCTGGACATGGCAATGAGCAAGCAACAATAGCAAAAGGCAGCAATACTGTACTTCAAAAGTGGTTCCACAGTTTTAATTAACTGGCTCTGTTAGTTCAGTGCAGGGGTCCATACCTGATAGTAAGCAAAGTGAGGAGCAAGTAGTGTACACCTAGGTGAGGAACACTTGATCCTGGGAGGCATATATGTCCTGGCAGTAGCTTCCTGTCCACTAGGCAGCAGGCAGGAACAGCAAGGAGAAGGATGAGGAGAGCAGAGTGGAACATGTAGGAGGCTCCAGGGTCTATATGGGGCTCAAAACCAAGGTCTCTCCCCTCCTGGTCCCTGCTCAGTTATATATACCTGCATCAGGGACACATCCTCATAACATCAGGCTGTCATAGTGACAGCCTTCACCCAATTCTATGCTGGCCAGATAGGAAAAAGAGCAAAAGGAATGGTGACTCTGGCTGGCATTTCTCTCTACACGTAAGTGGTTTGGGATGGTGGAAGACATACAAGGATATTTTTTCTTTGCATTGGTATTGGTACACATCCCACATGGCATTGTTTAACTCCCCATACCTTTTGATTCATAATCCCTTGCCTATTAGCCTTTAGAATTGCCAGAATTGATTTTCAAGATTTACCCCATATTGACTGGAGTTCAGTTTGCAATTTCCAAAACTTACAATGACTTTGACAATCAGCCCTTGAATCTAATGCAGGCCGATTTGCTCATTCCTATCATTACGCAAAAACCACTTTTATTACAGTTTGAAAAGAATTGACTACATGATGCTATGTGATCAACACGGGAAAATTCTTAAGCAGTTGATGTCATATTTTGACAATTTTCATGTTAGTGTGTGCATAGCTCTTTGCAACTGCATGTTTCATTTGGATTACTAGTAATTTACATTATACACATTGTACTAATTTACATTTAAATTCACATTTTCACCCAACATACTAATCCTTTTTCCAATGCTTATCTTTTGTAAATCTTTAAAGGGTATCTCAAGGAAAACTGGAAATCTTCTACATTTGGATACACTCCATGCAATATTAAGAACGTTCTACTCTCACGTCTCTCCAACTGGCACTCCAAATTAGAGCAAGGTGCGATTCTACTGGTGGTTTTTTCAATGGGTTTTGGAAGGTGGAACCCTTTGTATATCAAGCAGGGGAGTTTCAGTTTTTTGAAAGTCACTTTTAAAGAAAATATAGAATGGAGAAATTAATGGAAAGCTGTATCCAAGATCTGAGGCATTCTAAGATCTCTTCTGCATTGCTTTGAATAAAGTAACTGGTTTAGAAATAGTCTGGAACCTGATAGAAAGACAACCTTGGATTTTATTCAAGCCAAGAAAGAATTTAGCATTATGATTAATTAACTTAAAGACAGTTGTTACATTTACAAACAAGTTATAATATTGTGAGTTTGTTAACATTTTATAAGCACCCGCCTAATATACTGTATATGCCATGGTTGCAGTTTAAAAATATTTTACAAACATGGTTATGTATTTTTGTATTTACATTTCTCCATACAGGATGAAAAACAAAATCAGTCAATGTGTTATAAGCAGATTTTTACAAATGCAGCAAACATCTGTTTGTGGAAAAATATTGCATATATCAATAAATAATACGTTATAAAATCTTTAAAAGCTCTATAAGAATGGAGGAAAACAGAATTTCAGCAAAATTTCATCTTCGTTTGTTGTTTACTTTTTGATCAACTTCTGCCGACTGAAGCATCCTTGCACATAAAACCCCATCTGTTAAAGTATTGTATGCCATATATGATTAGACAACAGACTTTTGAGTAACTTGGGTACAAGTTTATTGAGTTATACTTTTAAATGTAACATAAAGAGCTTCTAAACCTGCATACAAGTCAATATATTGCAATATTAAATACATTTTGTAATTTTCCCTGGATTTATCTTAAAAGGAGATTTCAACAAATGGTGAAGGCGCAAGTCAATTATCTTGTTTAAAATACACCATCCATTAGGGTATATTCAATAGCATTGGTGGAGTTTTATCCAAGGGTGGTTAACAGCGTCACTGAGTATAATAAATAGAGTACCCAGCAGTGAAATATCAATAATTATAGCCAAACATTACAAATATAGTCCATACAAAGTAATGAGTCCATTGCCATCCACTGATGGCAGCCTCTGATTAGGACCTGAAGCAGATTCCAATACATGCAAAGAAAAAGAGGCGCCTCTAAGTATAGATGTGCAAAGCAGTTTTTTATGCAAACAGACAATTGGCAACTCATATATAAGCAGGTATACAAGGCACATCTTTACTGTAACTGTCTGCGGTGTAATCGTCATCGGTGTAAGGTCATCAGGAACATAGTATCCCAGGTTCCAACTTTGATTGTGTGGACTGTGAATGTAACGACAGATGTGCTCCTTTCTCAAGCCCAAGACAAAATAGCACGTCTGTCATTATATTCACAGTGTCCATGCTCAGAAACATGTCGCCATATGTCCATTGATGTCATCACGCCCTACGCTGTGCTCCACAAGCATTCCATCCCTTGCTTTCAGATGCTCTCCATCTTGCAGCCAGCTTTCTGGAATCGATCAGAGTGAGACCTTGCTTGTTACACCAATGATGGTTATAGATGCAACATGTATACCTGCTTATATGTGAGTTACCAATGGTCTGTTTGCATTAAAAAATGTTTTGTTATGTTGTGATTTATGTACACTTTAATTTGATGTGCTGCACTGGGAGTTTGAGAGCAATACCAGAACTGTTGAAAGTTTTATGAGTGATTTATGGGGGGCTAAATTACACTTTTATACCACATGTGTTTGAATTTAAAACCTTTATATGTTATTTGTAACACTGGGATTCTGGTTGCACAACAGTAATTTACTATTAATATAGTCGGTATTGCATTATATTGTTTTTAGCACTAAGGATTTGGTACACTGATAGGTTTATACATATACAGTCAGGTCCATAAATATTGGGACATCGACACAATTCTAACATTTTTGGCTCTATACACCACCACAATGGATTTGAAATGAAACGATCAAGATGTGCTTTAACTGCAGACTGTCAGCTTTAATTTGAGGGTATTTACATCCAAATCAGGTGAACGGTGTAGGAATTACAACAGTTTGCATATGTGCCTCCCACTTTTTAAGGGACCAAAAGTAATGGGACAGAATAATAATCATAAATCAAACTTTCACTTTTTAATACTTGGTTGCAAATCCTTTGCAGTCAATTACAGCCTGAAGTCTGGAACGCACAGGCATCACCAGACGCTGGGTTTCATCCCTGGTGATGCTCTGCCAGGCCTCTACTGCAACTGTCTTCAGTTCCTGCTTGTTCTTGAGGCATTTTCCCTTCAGTTTTGTCTTCAGCAAGTGAAATGCATGCTCAATCGGATTCAGGTCAGGTGATTGACTTGGCCATTGCATAACATTCCACTTCTTTCCCTTAAAAAACTCTTTGGTTGCTTTTGCAGTATGCTTTGGGTCATTGTCCATCTGCACTGTGAAGCGGCATCCAATGAGTTCTGAAGCATTTGGCTGAATATGAGCAGATAATATTGCCCGTAACACTTCAGAATTCATCCTGCTGCTTTAGTCAACAGTCACATCATCAATAAATACGAGATAACCAGTTCCATTGGCAGCCATACATGCCCACGCCATGACACTACCACCACCATGCTTCACTGATGAGGTGGTATGCTTAGGATCATGAGCAGTTCCTTTCCTTCTCCATACTCTTCTCTTCCCATCACTCTGGTACAAGTTGATCATGGTCTCATCTGTCCATAGGATGTTGTTCCAGAACTGTGAAGGCTTTTTTAGATGTCATTTGGCAAACTCTAATCTGGCCTTCCTGTTTTTGAGGCTCACCAATGGTTTACATCTTGTGGTGAACCCTCTGTATTCACTCTGGTGAAGTCTTCTTTTGATTGTTGACTTTGACACACATACACCTACCTCCTGGAGAGTGTTCTTGATCTGGCCAACTGTTGTGAAGGGTGTTTTCTTCACCAGGGAAAGAATTCTTCGGTCATCCACCACAGTTGTTTTCCGTGGTCTTCCGGGTCTTTTGGTGTTGCTGAGCTCACCGGTGCGTTCCTTCTTTTTAAGAATGTTCCAAACAGTTGTTTTAGCCACGCTTAATGTTTTTGCTATCTCTCTGATGGGTTTGTTTTATTTTTTCAGCCTAATGATGGCTTGCTTCACTGATGGTGACAGCTCTTTGGATCTCATCTTGAGAGTTGACAGCAACAGATTCCAAATGCAAATACCACACTTGAAATGAACTCTGGACCTTTTATCTGCTCATTGTAATTGGGATAATGAAGGAATAACACACACCTGGCCATGGAACAGCTAAGAAGCCAATTGTCCCATTACTTTTGGTCCCTTAAAAAGTGGGAGGCACATATGCAAACTGTTGTAATTCCTACACCGTTTACCTGATTTGGATGTAAATACCCTCAAATTAAAGCTGACAGTCTGCAGTTAAAGCACATCTTGTTTGTTTCATTTCAAATCCATTGTGGTGGTGTATAGAGCCAAAAATGTTAGAATTGTGTCGATGTCCCAATATTTATGGACCTGACTGTAAGTGTCTTTGACAATACATATTACATATACTAAACTAGAACTAAGCGTTATTGCCTCTTATGACTCTGCTCCCACCTCCTCCACCATTTTCCTGTCTGCCCAGTATGGTTCTGCAGCCTCTCTTCAGAACACTCTTCATAGGTCTGTTGTTTCCCTGTGCTCCCACCATTCTCCAATAGGCAGGGGCAGACTGACCATTCGAGCACTTGGGCACTGCCCGAGGGCCCAGGGTCAGTAGGGGGCCCCATGAAATGCCCCTGGTACCTTTTTAAAGGCTTTTTTGGGTGTGCTTTGAGTATGGGCAAGGACACAGGGGCCCCATGATCCCCTATTGCCCGGGGGCCCCATGTGTTGTCAGTCCGTCCCTGCCGATAGGTACTAGCTGGCTGGCCTGGCAGGAGGGTGTCAAGGGGTTATCCCCATCTCCTGGGATGTTCCCACAAATTTCCCTGTGGCACAACCCTAATATCCCGGAGGTTCTAGGTCACTCTGACTCAAGTTGGTGGAGTGCTAGTGTTACTCATCTCTAACATGTTTTTATAGATGGTTGCTTTATATCTTTACCGAAAGACCCAGTATAAGGTGATTAACACATTTTTTTATACGTTTTTGCTGCTATGTCATGCTATACGGGTACAGTTTGTGACTCTGGCCCTTGAGCTTTTGGAATCATCCTTGGAAATGTTACTGTTAGACCCGGATATTGCTAAGCTGGTCACTACCTTTTATTCCCATCTCCAGGCAGCTGGGACTAACCCTTTTCATATTGCTCATCATAAGTTGAAGGCGGTGCTTCCTGGTCTGCTTGAAGAGGGTTTGGAGGAGGTGGCAGAGGTTTTTTTCCAAGATCTTATCAGCACTGCTAATAGGTTTACACAATTTAAGTTCATCCACCATCTTTATTACACCCTGGCTAGGTTGGTCCGTATGGCCTTCAGATCTGTGGCCTCTTGTCCTCGTTGTGGCCTTGAGGGTGCGGATCTGTTGCACGTTTTGGGCCTGTCCGGCTCTTGCTTCATACTCGCAGGACCTCTTTACTTTTTTCAATAAAACTCTACATTTGCCCGTTCCTTATATACCAGAAGTTGATCTTTTGGGTATTTTGAATGATTTTGCACCTCAAACTCAGCCTAGAATATTAATACGTATGCTTCTGTTTTGTGCTAGAAAACGTGTCTTGTTAAATTGGAAAAGTGCCAAATTGCCCTCTATACAGAGATTCTATGGTATGGTTAATCTTAATCTGCCTAAATATAAATTGATTTACAAAGGTCGGGCCTGCCCTAAAAATATGGCAACCCTGGCTGGACATATCCGACTATTTTTGGGGGGATATTCCACTATCACAGTCACTGTCGCAGGGTTCTACAACTTGAGAAATGTTTTTTTAGGTGCTACTGTTATGGCGGCTATGGGCTTTATCCTGTTGTTTATGAGGAATAGGTGGCACATGTGTGTTTGGTGAGGTGCGAGCATGTTTGTTTGCTTTTGGTTCTTCTATTCACTATGGAATATTCCTATATGTAACTGTCACCGCTCTTTTAGGTGGTCTCAAGGTAGTCCCTGGCACTAACCCATTTACTGTTTTTTTCCCCTTTTTTATGTAACCTTTACTGTCATGTTCTCAGTTTGGGGCTTCTATAGTTGTTTTTTCTTTCTTTGCTTGTTGTAATTGGTTTATGAAAACAAACTAAATAAATAAGCTAAGTACCACACTAATACACTAATTATTACACTGATATTGCATGGTTGATTGCTATAACCTATATTTTGTGGTGTCTAAAATCAGCCATAATTTACACAATCTGGCTAAAAGTGGCTGGATCAGGCAACATTATTGTCTATAACTGACAAAATAATTCTATGTAGGCAAAAAAACTTCATAGAAACATTTTGAATGTCTTTTGTAATATTAACATCAAGATTTGTTTTAAATAAATGAAAATGGTTGGTTGTTATTAGTTACAAAAGTATTGATTGAACAGAAACCCTGTTTGTTTTTGTAGGCACAGCACAGAAAAAAATGCACTGACCCCTTGATGATGTTCACTTGTGACGAAATGTGTCGGGCGGTGCTTAGCTGCTTAATGTCATCACACCTGCTGGATGCACACTGGAATTTTTTTGCTGTCCTTTACTTCTGCCTTTGTGAGTACCTCATTATCTATATACAGTAAACAGCAGTTTTATCAAAATTACACTATGTGCCTTGTTTTACTCTCTTACACCCATGTTTGGTTTATCCACTCCAGATAAGTTTTCACCATTGAAGTTCTTTGTGCGGGAGTAACCAGGCTGTAAGTCTGTAAGTCACACATTTTCAGGCATGGTTATACTATTATTGGTGAAGCACTGGATCTGAACATGTGGGCACTTCATGGACATTAGTTATGCATTGCATCAGATTTTTTTTTTGCATTTATATGTTGGTTGTCCAAAATATAAGTCACTTTTTTTGAGACACTTGACTGGTGGTATTCCGTTCATTGCTAATTTTTTCTCCCTTAAAGAGATAGCACAACGCATTTTTATATATGTTTTGCTATATCTTGGATTTGGATTTTTGAATGCATGGTTTATTAATTCATTATTATTTACATGCCAAGCATAGTTTTACACAGTTTTCTAAATAAATAACATTCAAGTTTCTTTGGAAGTTTGAGATCTTTGGATAACATTTTACTTCTGATCTTCGATCTTGCATGACATGATCCTGTTGCTTATTTGAAACTGACAGCAGTTGCCATGTACCCATGTGCAAAAGGTTTTAGCACATGACTACATACAATGATAGAAATAAACCAAAGCAGAAATCCAACTGATACTTTTTGGGTAAGTAGGCAAGGGATTAGGGCATCAGATGTGTAAAGGTACAGAGAGCATGACAGACACATGAAATTGTTAGACTTAGCATTGTAGTGCAATATCCTTTAGCCTTTTGAATATTTCTAGTGACTGCAGCTGTTTCTGCCCAAAAAACTACTGATGTTGTCTGGATACAGTTGATGTATGGGATTAAATTCTAGTGATATATAGAATATGTAGTAATGGAAGATGGTGGAAGAGCTTGAAATCTATTCACTTACAAGGGAGAAACACAAAAGAAGAGGCAGAGAAAAGGGAGGTATAGTGGGAACTAATGAGACAATACAGATGGTTGAAAAGCTTACAGCCTATTAGTGTGTAGAAGACCAATAAAGAAAGTGAAAGAGCTTACAATCTATTATATATAGTGTTATACACATGTTTAGAAAGGATTACAATATGTTAGATTTTAAAGAATGATACAGAAAGCTGAAGAGCTTGCATCTAATAAAGAGGAATGCCACACGAGCTTAAATCCCAACTTAACATCAAGTTTAAATCCACTAAATACATTCCATTTGCATGAAACATTTTTTTAAGTCTTATAGTTAATGTTTTTAAGATAGCAGTCACAGCCTGAGTATAAAAACATGACTTCTGCCAGCATGCCCCCTGTGTGAATGCAGGGGTCTTTCTGAAGTGATCCAACAGACACATTCTCTGCAGTAGTTTACTGAGGACTGGCTTTTCTGCCCACTTTTACACACATTTAGGAAAAATCTGAGCAAAGGCCTTACTTTGTGTGCTCCCAAAATCAAGTTTGTATCTCCTTGTTCCTGATCCAGTTCTTCATTTCTGATGCCAGTTGATGAATTAGTTTTGCCATTGATTGCAATTTTTATCTGCCTGCCCCAGCCTCCTGTCTGAGATCTCATCTTTCCATTTTGTACTTTGCATTGGTTCTACGAGCTGTCAGTTTTCATTGGCCTAAGTGTATCTAGGGATTGCTTTTGTCTGGTGCTGCAGAGCGTTCACAACATGTTGACACATCATGCCACCTGGCAGAGTGTGAGCAGTGGTTTTGCAAAGAGTAATGGGGAAACATTGCTGCATCCAGAAGCAAAAAACTGATAACGAGACCTATCCACATAAATCAATACTGCAAAAGGTGCATCTACTAAATTCTGACTTGAAT
This sequence comes from Staurois parvus, assembly GCF_062004578.1. NCBI lineage: Eukaryota > Metazoa > Chordata > Amphibia > Anura > Ranidae > Staurois > Staurois parvus. The sequence continues at coordinate 8,131,747 of NW_028317855.1, read as the reverse complement.
GGGGATACATACTTAGGCAATCAGCAATATACATACACATGTATGTAAAATACACTATATTAAACACAAAATTGCTTATGGATAGAGCAATACTTGAAGCCACTAGGGTATAAGTGGTGTATGCATAGCATATGTAAAAAAATGAATAAGAAAGAGCGATGAAAGTGATGGCAAAAGTGATGAGAAAGAGTGGGCTTAGTTGACTGAGAGAACGACTCGAGCAACTTTAGTGATTCTACAGTGAACTTTGAGAACTTGGTCCAGCATGTCTGGAGCTACAGAAATCAGTGAGGTATGCTTTAGCCTAGGTTCACACTATGAATCACCTATGAATTGGACAGAAATATACAGCACATTTCTGTGCAATTCACGTGATTCACGGCGATTTGAGCCTATTCATTTTGAATGGGCTCAAATTGTACTGCATCACACCAAAAGTAGTGCATGCACTACTTTTGGAAACGCACTGCAGTCAGATCGCATGGTAGGTTTGTACCATGCAATCCAAATCAGGCAAATGGACTGTGTTTGTGACCTGTGTTAGGGGTGTCATTAACATTGCCCTGACACCTGCTAGAGATCGCAAGAGCAGTGCCTTTTGAATACGGTGCAGGAAACATGCACAGATGATGGGTTTCCCATACCAATTTCTAGTGTGAACCTGGGATGAAAGCTCATTTACTAATAAGAAGATGTAGATAATTGAATGTCTTTATTTTGCCCACAGGTTCACTTTAAGAAAGAGGCAGGAAAACCTCCCAAATGCCAAGTGCAGTTGAGATAAAATTAAAGTAAAACTACAGCCAAATTTTTTGTTTTCATTTTGTATAGAGTATGGTAGAATTTTTTGCCATATGTGTCCCATTGGGGAGATTTACCTTCACTTTCTGTTCCATAACCAAAACAGGAAGTGAGAGAAAATACCTGAAAATGAAAGGAATTCCTTGGGGCCCCCAGGTCAGCAGAAATAGTGTCCCCATTGGAAAATTTCCCCTCTAAGGACAACCCAAAATGTGGGGTTTTATTTTTTGTTTGCTTTTAATAATAATGGTAAACAGGACAAATAGAGAAGATCAATCTCCCTAACAAGGGCACAGACAATTAAAACCTAAAAAAAGGTTTGCTTTTAGTTATACTTTAAGAAAACTCTAATGAAACATAACATTTGATTTTTCAGTTGGTTATTTTATTTGCCCATTTAAAAAAACCTAGAAAAAAAGTGGTGATTTTTATTGAATTTGCCTGTAATCTGGTATAACTATTCTGGTATACCCTCCCCGATTCTCAGCATGCCTCTGTTTTTTGCCAGTGTCCCAAGAAGGTGGACTATTAAGAAAAGCATCACTGTTTTGCTAGCCATTTCACATCTTTCAAGATTACTTTTTGTCTCAATTAAGATTTCATCTACTCACTACTTGAGCCAATCTCTTTATGCAGCTATCCAGATTGGCATATTTCTAGCAATAGCTTTAGAGACTGTACCCAGATCCTGCTGGACAGGATGACTGTGGGACTGGTTTAGTAGGTGACCTTCAGGCACTGGGCTCTGTTTGTGGTGCTTTTCAGACCTTTGTGTACTGTGTTAGTTAGCCTCAGAGTGCTTTCTAGGTTCAGAACCATGGCAAACCCTTTGCTGTAATCCAGTCTCTTCAGACTCCAGGTGCATTTTTACACCTGCTTTGCATTGATCCCTATGGAAAGAGTTATTACACTAAGCAATTAAATGCTTCATCACTAGCTGGAGTGTCATGTACATGCTCTGTGCTCTGTTCCTGTCTGCCAGTGTGAGGTAGCATTCTTCTTGCCATTGCGCTTATTCAGAGATGGACAGTTTTAACTTGGCTAGTCCTTGCTGCCACTTACAGTGACTTATTCACTTCCAGCCATTTGAACCTTTCCTGCAGTCAGTGTGTGACTAACCAAAGTTTTTAACTGGTGTTCTCAATTAAGTTGTTTCTGTTAAGTAGTGCAACATGTCCGGTCCTCAGCACAAGGGAAGCATTTCCTCTGCATGAGGTCTCTCCAGCTCAAGATCCACTAAAAATTCTGGGGAGGCCTGCATTGTCCCTCCTCATGGACCTGGCACTGACAGCTTGGTTGTTGCCCACTGCTTGAGTCCATGCACTCCTCAGAGTCTTTCTTAGGGCCATCTGGTGTGGCCCCGTAGTTGGCATTATCTAGGAAGGAATGTTCAGCAGTTATGCAAGAGTTAATGGGCCAAAAGGCACTTTTGATGGTTGACTCTGAATGCAGAGACTGTAAGTTTACTTCAATGCCTTCCCCTCTAGAATCATTGTTTGACATACTAGCAACTGGAGCGGCCTCTAAATCCTCTATTGCAGAGGACTCACAAACCCTTACAGCTCTACACTTTTGCAGTGGTGGGTAAGATGATATCGCCAATCTTATTTCCTGAATGGACTCATATCAGTGAATATACATAGACCTCTTCGGTTGAAATGTTGGTCTACAAAACAGGAAAGCATCTCCTGTGCATGCCTTCCAAGGGTGAAAGTGTTTTTGGAGCTGCCAAGACACCCTCATGAAAGGTCACTGAGGGTAAAAGTACTCATTTTCCCTTTCTGAAAAAATCTAAGTCTCAAGCGTGTTATAAATACGCATTCCAAGTCAAAAAGAGTTTGTTTCATTATTTATCTGCATCAAATTTCAAGCCCAGATCAAAGCCAGATGCCTAGTTCACCTACAAGCCCTGGAGCTCTAATTCTTTTAAACCTGCATGCAAGGCCCCTTTGATATGAAGGAATTCCCCCACTTTCCAAAGTGGAGGGACATCTGCTGGTATTTGTAAAAACCTAGTCAAAAAGTATCTCAGATGCCTGTGTAAGAGATGTGATTTCTAAGGGCCACAAGCCAGAATTCTGCTCTCTGCCCCTTTCCTTCACTTTATGTTATCCAACATGCCTTTGCCTCCGCACAGACTAGCAGATCTTTATGCTGCTATTACAGATCTTTTCAACCAGGATGTGATCACCATAGTTTCAATGGTGGCAATGTTTCAGTGGATTTACTTTTCACAGCACATGAACCATAAGGGGGTATCTACCCCATCTTGGATTTCAATACCTTAAATGTTTTAATTTGGATCCAAAAAATTGCATGTAATCTACAAAGTGGATATTAGCCTTCCTTCATAAGGGAGACTTTCTAGCCTTTGTGGAGATTGAGAATGTGTACTTGTATGCCCCTATCTTTTCAGCACATCAATACTACCTCTGTCTTTCTGTGGGAGGTCAATGCTACTAGTTTGTGACTGTACCTTTTAGTTTATCTTCCACACCAAGTTAGTTGCCCCCAGGCCCCCCAGTCACTCCCAGGGTACTTGCACTGTGGGATATCTGAACAACCCCCTGTTGAGGGAAAGGGCAACACAGCAATTTTTGAGAACAGTCCAAACTTTAAAAATGTTTGTTTGAATCCTGAACCTTCAGAAATCAGCACTGGAAACAGCACATCATTCAGACTATCTAGACTTTTAACAACCATTTAAACAGTGCAGAGGTCCAACTGCAAGGCTATTTTTTTCTTGTGCCCTGAGTTGGGCTGTTTTGCTTCTCTCTGTCTTTTAAGGTCACTTTGCAGTAAAAACAAGGAAGCATAAACCTCTGTAGTGTAGAATGTGCTTTTACTAAACGAGAATGCTGTACATATAAACTATTTGCATGTTTTGATTTGTTTTCCTACAATTGCAAAGTATTTCAGATATACAGTGCATACTTCACATGCACACACTACCTAACGTTTCTAGTGAATAGACATGAACAGTGACAATAGGGATACACTAGAAGTCCTATAGCTTGGTTTATAGTGGCTGCATGATCTCCATAGGCAGCCAAGGCTCCAGGCTTTAATCGATAGGTGATTGCAAGAAATTGGGTGTTAATGTCATCCCCATGTGAAGTTCCTTTTGGCACAGATGTTCCTTTTAAGTTCATGTGATGTAATGGAATAATTTGGCACAAACCCTCCTTGATGTTATGTTGTTATGGAGAAGCCTGGCACAGAGCTTCCTTCTTTGTTCTTCCTGGTGAAAAGGTGTCTTCCTTTTATCCAGGAGCTTTTCCATAACTCCTCCTTGCTTCTTAGAGTCCTCAAAACTAGTGCTTCCTTTGTGTTCAGCAAATGGCTGTGTTCAAGTCCTTTTTTCCCTCCCTCTACTTCCTGCCAACATCACTTTCAGTTAAACTGGCCTCAGTGAACCAGTCAAAAGAGTAAATTAGCAGAAGTCCAGCTTCTAAAAACAATACATGGCCACTACAATGCAATATTCCATATATTTATGCCATAAAAGTCATAAATATAGCCAAAGAAACACACGGGCTTTAGAAAATACAGTAGTGACAACTTCCTACTAACAGCATGTGACTGGACAGTGAAGTAGCACACTGAAGTCAGCTATCTGTTCACTCTCTGCTCTTTTCATTTCAGCTTGTTTCATTTCAGCATATTTGAATACAGCACAAAAATTGCCTCCTAGCACTGCCCATCCTTTACAGATTTTGTTATACAGGAATTGCAAGGGGCTGATCTCATGTCAAAAACTTGGGTACTCACAATATTTGCCAATCCTGGATACTGACATTATTTGTATTTTAAAAATAAATTTAATGATTTATTAATAAAAACAGAGCTGCACTAATGCATGTCTTGAATATCTGCCTTGAGTTTGGCTTTGATTTAACTTTTATCCATCAGAATCAAATTATGTAGCACAGTAGATTTCCTTCTTTCTTCTTGCTGGATACGAAAATGAGGGAGCAAAAGCATTAACACCTCTTAGATCACAGTTAAAAAGTAGGGGCCTTCGTGGATGATAATAATTTCACAAAACAATGGTCAGTGTTCCCTGTGACCTCACCAAATATGATGAATATGGTGAACAACTGTTAAACCCCAAAAGAATTCCTTACCTCCCTTAAAACTTTTCCCTATCTGGGTCATATGTTGATGTCACAAAATAAATTGGGCTCAGTTCACAAAGCTTTAACACAATGATAGGGACCACATGACAATATTTTTTCAATCTCATTGGACTCAATAGAAACTGTAAATTTTTTAATATGTATCCTTTTTCCTAGTTCGTTTTGTGAACTGTACCTATTGCAATTTAAAGTAAAAACAATACTATACTCATTAGCAAGTGGTTCTACTCTATTTATTTCATACCTGTACATCTGTAAGTACTGAATGGGTGCAAAGGACCTTTTAAACCAGATCACTAGAGAGATTGACAGGTAATTTGCACAGAGATTTTCTCTATGCTTTCTGGTCATGCCCTGGGGTTAAACATTTATGGCACTTGGTGGTGCATTATGCCACCACACATTTAGTAAACTACTTACCTCTGACCCCTGAATGGGCACTTTTTGGCCTCATTGATGTGACAGATGCTTAGATCTCATGATGCTGCAAACTCCTCACTATTATAGAGGATGGTTTTCTGTGCTGCAAGAGATATAAGTGGAATATATCTAGAATCACCTCCCACCTTTTTATTGTTTATAGCTAAACTATTTTACGTTTTTCACATGGACTAGGTGGAGGCCTCCTTAAGCAAAAAATCATGGGCCAAAAATGTTTTTGACATGTCCAAACCCTACCAGTTGGTACCCAACAGTCTATAACGAAGTGTTTCCAATATACCCAGTGGTATCAAACTAGATTGCTAATTAATGAGCAATCCAATTGATTCTGTATCCTCTACTTAATGGGAAATATCCATTAAAACCTGCTAGTTAAGATTTTCCCACTTTCCATCTCCACCTATCAATTTTTAACTGACCGCTGTCCATCCTGCTGCCTTCCTTCTAGACCCTGTTCTTAAAAAATGGTTTAAAAGTAAACTAGTAGAAGTGTATATTGTCATTTTCAATCCTTTCTTCTGCCAAATGTTATGGCCCCTGACATTGTTAAATGCTTTCTCACCTAAAATATAAAAAAACCTGTTGTCTTAATTTAGTATTAATAAGTTGAGTCTTATAACCAGATAAATTTGGGTACATGTGTACCGCTATCTGTTCAAAAGAAGCTGGTCTAAAGACCGGATTCTGTCTCGCTGGAAAACCAATGGCTGCAAGCGCTACTCAGTGTACTCTGGTGGGGGAAAGGGGGAATCGCCCTGTCAGAATACAATAGAACAGGGGGAGGATAAAAACAAAAAACAAAAAAGCAACTACAGTATATGTGATGCAGAGATCTGTTAGTTTTTCTTTCTTTTTTTTTTCAACCTGCAGGGTATACCCAGCTTTGTATACAGATCATGTGATATTTTAGAAATCTTTTCTGCAAAAATACAGATATCCAAAGGGTTCATAAATAGTATCTTGCATTTGTATGTAAAGTGTAACAATTAAAGCCTAGAACCAATCCTACTTTTAGGTTAGACAGTCATTATTAAAGCAAGCTAAAGTAACAAAGCACATATTTAAATCTTGGATGAGTGTTTTTATTGTGTCCTACTGAAAAAGGAAAAAACATGCACACTATTCTCTATTCACCAGTTCAGATTTTCCTGAATGTATCTATGCGTAGGGATGTGGAACAGCTAAGCTGGTATGAATGACATCATGCCCACATTTGCCAAGAATGAATGCATGAATTGTTCTCAGCTCTATTGTATCATTCCTGGAATTTTTTATACATCTTGAACTTTTACAGTTCAAAATTCTTTTGACATTTTTTTGTAATGGTCTCTTCTGGATATTTCAGATAGACTGCTTAATTAGCAAAAACATTGCCATATAATCCAATATGTAAATTATTTAAAATGTATAATGTCAAATGTACAGTAACATCTCTGTACAAGAACCCTTTTTTTCAAGTTTTAGAATGCATAATGCATTGTCCACGTGATAGCTCTAGGGCAGTAAGAATTGTGTAGTAAAACAATTGCTGCCTGACATTGCACTGATGAGATTCTTTAAAAACAATATGAGATTCAATAGTTCTTTCTTGTTTTTGTTCATCTTCAGCTTTAGAGACGCTTTATAATAATTATTATACAGTTGGTGTACTAATTGGCTGAACAAGACTTTGCTTTATGTCTTTTATCTAAACTGTTTAACATGCGTAATAACCATATACCTACAGATACAATGATACCTTGTAAACCTTTTTTAAAATTCTTAATTTCTAAATGAATGACTCCTGAAATGTGATCTGATGTGCATCTAAGTCAAAAAGATAATTGCTGAAAGTCTTATTTAAAAGCAACACACAATGCATTTTGCATATTGCTGAAAAAAATGGTTGCATTGTTAATGGGAAAAGAACATTCACCCTTATAGTGACTAGTGGTACCTAAATTATTGCCAATAACCTCACAACATTAGCTTTCTGTAGATGCTCATTAGACCTGAGCAGTGGTTAAGAGCTATGTTATCACATTTCTGTATATAAGAACTATTTCATTTCAAGCCTATTCTTTTGATTATCTTGGTAGAACACCCTACTTTAGATGAAATTAACTTTTTTTAAGCATGGCATTTCCTATGTTTAAGGCAGTTTGTTGTTGAGTTTCTTATCACAGTTGTTTTGCAAGATCAAACATGTTCTAAGTTTAAGATCACAGCTAGGTTACCTTACATTCTACTATAGAATATCCTAATGTAATTTGAAATTCATTGGTTACTCATTTATTGCAAACTGTCCATTCCAAATGACATCAGTATATTCACTCTACCACACCTCGCAGTTGGGATGAGGTTTTGGTGTTGGCACTATATGTTTTGTTTATTCCAAATAGACAACTATTCACATTTAACCAAAACAGTTGAATTGTCAGCTCTTTTTTCAGTACAGTTTCCAAAATGGTAATCTCTCATGACAACACTCTTTTTTACAGGGACGTAGATAAGGGGGGAGTCAGGGGGGTTCAATCCCCCCCAGAGCAACCTGCCAAAATGCCCAGTCAATGTTTCTGCTGCTGTGCCGCTCATCCTCAGCACAGTAGAAGCAGAGTAATGGAGCTACCTGTCAGCCACAGGCTATTTCTCTGTTAAGTGCTCAAGCCCTATCAGTTTAATAAAGGGGGTCCCGAGAGATGTGAAACTCGCTTGCACCAGGCACCTACCCCATCTCCTGCAAGGTCCCGATGCTAAGAACAGATGCACAGCACACACATATCGGCAAATGACAGCACACAGCCGAAGGAACTCGGACTCCTCCTCAGCTCTGCAGAGCCGAAGGGAGTACTAGGGAGACAGAACCTTTCCTGCTTCTGTGACTCACTGAATCTGAGGTCTGGTAAGTGGAAAGGCATTCTGTCTGTGGGAAGGAGGAGGTGAGAATTCTTGCCTGGGACAATTTATTTTGGTAGGGGGTTAAGGAAAAAGGGAGGTTTTACTTTTGAAGAGGCGGGGGGGGTACTGTGTGGAGGGTTTACAGAGGGGTGGTTAAAGGCAGAGACTTGATTTTGGGAGGGGAGATTGCTTGAACGAAGGGAACTTTTCTTTGGGATTAGGAATTTTTGCCTGGGAGGGTCTTGCCAGAAGGATAATTTTATTTATAGGGGGTTGCTGGAGGGAAAAGGGGTGCTTTGGGCAGAGATTTGCCAAGTGTAGAGAGAGTTTTATTGAATGACAGATATTTTTGCTTAGGGGGAGGGTGGAGATATTTGTTGATATGTAATAGGTATATTTTTGCTAAGGAATATTTTACTTGTGATGGGGACTGTGGAATGGTGGAGATATTTGCCTAAACTCTGTGTCATGCATTAGGGATCATTATCACCAACAGCTGCACTGAACACATGGTCACTGGCACTGGGAGTAAGCAGCACCGTGTACATCACACATCACATTGTTTTCTTTTTTCTGTAAGAGCTTTATGGAAATCTTACAGGTGACATTTTATTCTCTTCTGTTCAATATGAGCACGTGCAAAGAAAAAGCACCATATGCTGGCAAGCAGTATACTGTTTTTTCCTTAATTTTTTTTCACACTAAACATGTGTCATAAAAAAAAGCTATGAGTGCTTGCCACAGTTTACAACCTGGGCATATCCAAGGGCACCAAAGTATGCTTGGCTATTATCCAGTCTTAGCATGCCACCTGGGCAGCTGCAAAGGGCACCATATTTATGGTAGGCTGTTTTTCTTTTTTTCAGTAAGGTTAGCCAATGTCCCATCTTAAAGTAATTGTAAAGGTTCAAGGTTTTTTACCTTCATGTATTTTATGCATGAAGGTAAAAACCTTCAGTGTGCAGCTCCCCCCAGCTCCACTAATACTTACCTGAGACCCATTGTGTTCCAGCGATGTGCACAGCACTGGCTGAGACAGTGGAGGGAGCCATTGGCTTCTGCTGCTGTCAATCAATAAGGAGGGGACAAAGCCAAACAGCAGTTCCGTATGTGAATGGACACCCAGGGCAGCAGCTCAGCAGTACACCTGCCTTGGTGTCCCCATAACAAGCTGCTTGCTATGGGGTTACTCAGCAGTTGGTAGGGGTCAAGAGCACCAGCAAGGGACCTGAGAAGAGGAGGATCCAGGTTGCTCTGTGCAAAACCACTGCACAGAGAAGGTAAGTATAACATGTTTTTTTTTTTTTTTTAAAACAAGCCTTTAGTATCACTTTAAGTCTCATTCATACATTGCAAGTATACTGAAAATACCTGCCTGTACACCTGAGTGGCAGGCTGAAAGAGCTAAGGCTATCCGCTGCTGTAAACATGTATCTGCACGTCCTATGTGTATGTCTGCCTTTGGACGTAATCTCTCTGCATCCAGGCTCGGACATTTGTCCCTAACAGCAGGTAACCTCAGGACGTGCAGATACATGTTTACAGCAGTGGACAGCCTTGGCTCTTTCAGCCTGCCACTCGGGTGTACAGGCAGGTATTGGCAGTATACTTGCAGCACCATGGAAATTTACAATGTATGAATCAGACTTAAGACTGGATATTAGCTAATCTTCCTGTGCAACCTGAGCAAGTATTTGTGAAGTTGACCTAATTTCTTTTATTTAAAAAATATTTACCAGGTACTTGCTGCATGTTGTTACAAAGTGAAAATATGCAGTACATATAAAGTACCAATTATAACTTTTTTTAAACACTTTATATTCTTAGGCTCCATGCACACTAGTGTTTTTTTAAGCTAAGTTGTTATTTGAATTTTTTTTTTACTTCTCTTAGAAGCTAAATACTGTTATCCTATTTGTCCATTCACACTATGTTAGACTATTAGCATTTTTGAGCTTCAGCTTCTAGGAGCAGGAAAAAAAATTGTTTTTGTAGAGTTTTTTAGAGCGTTTTTCCAGCAGAAAAAAACGCTGAACACTCCTAAACACTACTAAATGCTCCTAACAGCTTTTTCCTAGATTTTTTCCCTTACATGGATTGTAAAAATATGAGTAAAATGTTAGCACACCACACGCTACAAAAAAGATGCCAGTGCCTGCGTTTTTTGTCCAATGTTTTTTCCAGCCTTTTTTGAGCTTAAAAAACACTAGTGTGCATAGAGCCTTATAGTGTTAAAGAAAAAATATACAAAAAAAAAAGTTCATTTATTTCAGTAATGCAACTTAAAAGGTGAAACTAATATATGAGAGACTCATTACATGCAAAGCAAGATAGTTCAAGATGTGATTTGTCATAATTGTGGTGATTATGTCTTACAGCTCATGAAAACCCCAAATCCACAATCTCAGGAAATTAGAATATTGTGAAAAGGTGCAATAATCTAGGCTCAAAGTGTCCCACTCTAATCAGCTAATTAAGCCATAACACCTGCAAAGGGTTCCTGAGCCTTTAAATGGTCTCTCAGTCTGTTTCAGTAGGAATCACAATCATGGGAAAGACTGCTGACCTGACAGTTGTGCAAAAAACCATCATTGACGCCCTCCATAAGAAGGAAAAGCCTCAAAGGTAATTGCAAAAGAAGTTGGATGTTCCCAAAGTGCTGTATCAAAGCACATTAATAGAAAGTTATGTGGAAGGGAAAAGTGTGAAAGAAAAAGGTGCACAAGCAGCAGGGATGACCGCAGCCTGGAGAGGACTGTCAGGAAAAGGCCATTCAAAAGTGTTGGGGACTTTCACAAGGAGTGGACTGAGGCTGGAGTCAGTGCATCAAGAGCTTCAAATGTCGTATTCCTCTTGTCAAGCCGCTCCTGAACAAACAGCGTCAGAAGCGTCTTACCTGGGCTAAAGAAAAACAGACCTGGTCTGTTGCTCAGTGGTCCAAAGTCCTCTTTTCTTATGAGAGCAACTTTTGCATCTCATTTAGAAACCAAGGACCCAGAGTATGGAGGAAGAATGGAGAGGCACACACTGCAAGATGCTTGAAGTCCAGTGTGAACTTTCCACAGTCTGTGTTGATTTGGTGAACCATGTCATCTGTTGGTGTTGGTCCACTGTGCTTCATTAAGTCCAGGGTCAACGCAGCCGTCTACCAGGAGATTTTGGAGCACTTCATGCTTCCTTCTGCAGACGAGCTTTATGGGGATGCTGACTTCATTTTCCAGCAGGACTTGGCACCTGCCCACACTGCCAAAAGCACTAAAACCTGGTTCAATAACCGTGGGATTACTGTGCTTGATTGGCCAGCAAACTTGCCTGACCTGAACCCCATAGAGAATATATGGGGCATTGCCAAGAGAAAGATGAGAGACATGAGACCAAACAATGCAGAAGAGCTGAAGGCCACTATTGAAGCATTCTGGTCTTCCATAACACCTCAGCAGTGCCACAGGCTGATAGCTTCCATGCCACGCCCCATTGAGGCAGTAATTGCTACAAAAGGGGCCCATACCAAGTACTGAGTACATATGCATGCTTATACTTTTCAGAGGTCCGATATTGTTCTATGTACAATCCTTGTTTTATTGATTGCATGTAATATTCTAATTTTTTTGAGATTGTGGATTTGGGGTTTTCATGAGCTGTAAGCCATAATCATCACAATTATGACAAATCATGGCTTGAACTATCTTGCTTTGCATGTAATGAGTCTATTTCATATATTAGTTTCACCTTTTAAGTTGCATTACTGAAATAAATGAACTTTTGCACAATATTATAATTTTTCGAGTTTCACCTGTATAATGGATCCAAGTAAAAAATTAGTTTGGGATAGATATGTAGAAGCTGGTGTATATATATAAACCTTAAAGTGCCAGCTACATAACCTTGCAGGGCTAGTTTTACTAGTACTGCACTCTGAAGAGGATCCACGTTCGTATAGCTCTTGAGAGAGTGTTTGGCAGGCAGTGAAGAGGCAATGTATTTTTTTCCTCACCACTCATTTTAAACCCTTAAACCTTGTACTCGCACAGCACAACCACATGCATTGTGTGATTGAAGGGTGCACCTATTCAGTTGAATGGGTAGAATTCAGCAGGTAGTAGTGCCTGCTGAATGCGACAGGAGTATATACTTTGCTGCCATATATTTTTACTGACCCCCAGCACAAGTGTAGTAGAGGCCTAAGAATTCAAGAGGGCTGAAACCCCCCCACAGGACAAAAAAATATCTACGGCCCTGCTTTTTTAGTGCTTGTCTATGGAAGACTTATAGACACATGTCATCAAGTACAGGCATCAAGAGATGCCTGTAGATCCTTAGGTGTCACCCTGCAGAAATCTGACTCCTATCTGAGGAACATATGTTCTTTCACTGACTGATCTTTGTAGGATGCCCACTTCTATGAATAAGTAGTAAACATGCTTAATCTTTACCTTTTGCAAACTATCTGCATTAATGTGGAGGGATGGCTTTAGACATCTTTTTTAATATGTAACAGTTTTTAAATATTTATAGAAGAACTCTGGTATAGGCAAAAAAAAATCACCCATTAGTACACGCCCCTAAGCAAAACACTAAACAGTTAATAAAATGGAGAAAATCCTTTCCATTTAGGAGAGAAGTTTAATTGAATTTTCATGACCTCATGTCTGTTATTCAAAAGGTAACAGCATCTGCTTTGCCAAGGAGGAGGTGTAACAGCAGGGATTGCATCATATCCTCTCCTCTCTCACTGCAGTCAAATGAAACTACAGATTCCACCAACCACACGGAATTGTAGTGAATGTGAACAGGTACACTAGCCTGGACATGTTGAATGTGTCTAAGAGTCCCGGTCTGTCCACCACAGCAAGTGGGGCTGAATCCTCGCTGCCTCCTGGAAAAAGAACTATAGAAGGGATTTGCCAAGACCAGTTGCTGGGGAAATAGGAGGCATAACAGCCACCAGTCGTACAAACAAGAAATCAAGGAAAATGATAAAAATAAATGGGATATTTCAGAGCAACTACTATGTGAACCAGAAGATGGATGTAAAGGTAGGAAATTAACAACAAGGACATGTAAAGAAGTTTTTGCCTGGGGTTCTGCTTTAACAGCTCCTCTTCTAAGGCATTCTTTGCAAAGTGAATGTATACTGAGAATATAAAAAAAAATAATAAAATTTCTGACCCCAGTATCATGGTAGCTGTACTACTTGGCAGAAAGGATGGTATTGATTTTATAGTACAACAAAGCGAACCTGCCATTTATTACAACTGAGTAAAGATAACATCTTCTTTCATTCACATCAGAACTTACAAATGTCTCTGTGCCCAGAGTTACACTTTAAGATAGCCAGGTATTTTGTAAAAACACAGCTTTATTTTGTCTTAAATTTGTGCAACGTTTAGTACATTATGGTGTCCGTTCATGAACCAGCAGTAATAGATCGCTGCTCAGTTCTCCGGCATTCTCGGAGAACACAGTTCTGTGAATGCCGTTTATGAAGCATATGTAGATCAGTTCTCCAAACGAAGGGAGAATGGTCTACAAACGCTGGAAAACGGCTGATTTTACTATAATCTCACGAGATTACAGTAAAAGATCAGTTTACTAAGCAGAGGTAAATTATCTCTGCTTAGTTTGCGGTCCCTCCGATTCTCCAGCTCTGGGCTGGAGAATCTGGAGGGAGAACACAGATCTCCAGTGAAGGGCTGAACATGTTCTCCTGAGTGTCATAAACTGTGAATGACCAGAGAATAGCTGCGATCCTCTGAATCGCAGCTATTCTCTGTGTCATAAAAGGACACCTTAGTTTGGAAAGATACCGTTTGCCCCTTAGCCAAGACAGACAAGTTTTTTTCGTAAATCCCCACCTGATTTTTTGCTAAATAAGTGCAGCTTTTAGTATACTGGGTTTGGAAATGGATTGTTTGCTCCTATGCCTAACACAGCCCAGCAGCTCAACACATTTATTGAAAATATTCCTCTATTTATTCTGAAACAAAACTTTAGTTTTAGTATACTGAATATAATAAATAATAGTCACCACCTACAACTTAAACAAATTAAGTGAGATATTCTATCTGCTTCCCAGTCTAACACACTTTATCTTTTCCCAACCTTTCCATCCCCACAGGACAAATCAAATGGCACCAATTGTGGCACTACAGGTAGTTATTAAATCACTCATGTAAGAAGCCTGCTGTGAAATAAACTAGCCACATTCACCAGGAGTTCTCAAGTTCTGACAAGTATAAATCAGTGTAGTTATCCTTAATACATCATAAATGAATGTGTGTGAGTGTATACATAAAGTATATACCATATCTATATATATTTCTTAAAAAAAAAAAAGAATTGTGCTGTATGTGATACTGTAAATGCACAGTAAATTGGTTCTTATGGTCTCAATAGGGATCATAATGATGGACCTGGCAAACAATTTTCAAATCTGGAGTATTTTTTGCAAAAATAGTCTAATTTATGGCTATCCTGTATGAAAGTAGGTGTTACATAGTTAGTCTGGTTGAAAAAAGACACATGTTCATCTAGTTCAACCAATAAAATGGGGAAAAAAATTATACAATACTATATACCCAAAGATGATCCAGAGGAAGGCAAAAAACCCCAATTAAACTTGATCCAATTTGCTCCAGCAGGGGAAAAATTCCTTCCTGATCAATTGAGGCAATTGGAGTCACTCTGGATGAACTTTATCTATAAATGTTAGTATCCAGTTATAATGTTTACATTTAGGAAAGCATCCAGGTCTAATTTAAAACAATCTACTGAGCTGGCCAGAACCAGCTCTTGAGGGAGTTTATTCCAAATTTTCACTGCTCTTACTGTGAAGAAGCCTTCCCATATTTGGAGATTAAATCTCTTTTCCTCCAGACATAAAGAGTGCCCCCTTGTCCTCTGTGACGATCTTAAAGTGAATAACTCTACACTGAGTTCACTATATAGACCACCTATGTATTTATACATGTTGATCATATCCCCCCTTAATCTTCTCTTCTCAAGAGAGAATAAATTAAATTCCTCTAATCTCTTTCCTCATAGCTGAGCTCCTCCATGCCTCTTATCAGTTTGGTTGTCCTTCTCTGCACTCTCTCCAGTTCCCCAATATTCTTTTTGTGATTTGGTGCCCAAAACTGAACTGCATATTCCAGATCAGGTCTTACTAATGATCTGTACAGGGGTAGAATGATATCTCTCTCTCTGGAGTCTATACCTCCCTTAATACAAGAAATGATTTTGCTCGCTTTAGAGACCACAGCTTGGCATTGCATGCTGTTATTACACTTATGATCTACCAGAACACCCAGATCCTTCTCCACCATTGATTCCTCCAGTTGTATTTCCCTTAGTATGTATGAAGCATACATATTTTTACTTTCAATGTGTTTATGGTTTTCAAAGTATAACATCGTAAAAGACGTGCAAAAACAGGCCAACCCCATGGCCAATCATTACAAAGACAGGTCACTATAGACTTAATGTTGTAAAGGTACAAAAGTAGAATAGCAACAAAGATTACAAACCTTGTTAACTGGAGGGGGGGAGGGGTTTGAAGGATTCTGCCATAATGAGAAGTATGTCAAAGAGCTTGCATATTTCTTTGTAATCAAAGCAGAGGTGATCCAAATAAGAGCCCCTTGCACCCTCTTAACATAAAATGAAAGAGCTGAACTTTGAGACCTTAATAAGAGAAAAATAAAAGGAAAGAAAGAAGAGAGGAATCATGAAAGAGAAAAATGGAGTCGGGAGAAGCATGAAGAGGTGGGGAGAAAAAAAAAGGAGAAGGAGAACTTGAAGCAGCGCTACAAAAGCTCAGAAGCCTCGCTGAGTAGAGGATGAGTACTAATTTACATAGTTTGCACTATAGCTCAACCTGGATATATTCCACCCAAGGGCCCCAAATGTATTCAAAACATTTGGTGGTATCATTAAGCTTGTTGGTAAGTTGCTCATTAAGTACTATCCAGGATACCTTTCTCCTGAATGCTGAGACCGATACAGAGGATTGTTTCCACAAATGGGCTATAGTAAGCTTAGCAGCCAGTAACATAAAGAGGACTAGCCTTTCTCTCGTGCGAGGCTGCCGCTCCACCAGTTCATTCAGTAAGGGCACTTGAGGCAATGGGGGAATTGTTATGCCGAAGACCCTCCTAATTAAAACAAAGATTTTATTCCAGAAACCTCGTAATTTTAGGCATTCCCACCAAATATGGTACATGGTGCCAGTGGAATGGCAGCCACAGAAGCATAGGGGTGAGGTGCCTGGAAAGATCCTTGAGAGTCAGGAGGGAACCATATACCATCTAGTCATAACTTTAACACTTGCTTCCACCAACGAAATATTCATGACACCCTTGAAGGCATGATGGAAGCAATTATGCCAGTGGTCCACATCTCTTTCCAAGTCCAGGTCAAGGTCCAGGTCCCAGGCCTGCATATAAGGCATTTTGTTAGCTGTATCTAATAAGAGCCTGTAAATGACCAAGATCCCGCCTCTCTAACCCATGTCTTGTGAGCACCACTATTTGTAAGGAGATACTCAAGGATTTTGGAGGACCTCAGGTCCTAATGATTTCAGAAAATGGGAAAGTTGGTCACCACCTGAATATTAGAGTCAGATAGTATGGCAATGGCTAAAGATGTAATGGCTATGGCAAATATCAAGGGAGAAAGAGGGCATCCCTGTCTGGTGCCCCTTAAAATTTGGATAGGGTCCGACTAGAAGCCATGCATGTGGTGCCAAAGTTGGTGTGAATTTTTGATAATATACTGCCAGGAAACTATCTGGTCCCGGGGCGGAGGGACGTTTTGCTTGCTTGATAGCCTGAAGAATTTCTTTAATTGTGATAGGTGAATCCATTAACTCCATATTTGAAGCAGATAACTTTGGAAGATTGAGGGATCAGAGGAAGGAGGACACACGATCTGGATTGTCGAAGGGGGTGGCTTTATACAAGTTGTTATAGAAATGCTGAAATTCTTTTAAGGCTTTTTATGGGTCTTAGGTATATGTTCCATCAGAACACCTAATTTTTGGTAACGCCATTTGGCTGGTTTTAAGGGTAAGTGTAGCAGCAAGCATGGACCCTATCCTATCTTTCTGCATATAAAATTTAGCCAACGACCAGCGCAGACTTTTCTCCATGCATGTATTCAGTAAGGGGTTAAGGGATAATCTAGTAGCCTCTGTGTATGGGCAAGTAAATCCTTTGTAGGAGTTTTCTTATGGGTGCACATAATAAGTGAAGCTATCTATCCTTTCAATATCAACCCTACGTTCTCGTTTAATTTGTGAAGCCATTTGAATACATTTTCCCCGTAGAGTCGCTTTATGCTCTGCCCAAAAAATTGCAGGGGTTACCAAATTGGTCAAATTATGTTGGAATTAATCCTTAATGTGCTGCTCTATCTCAGTACATTGAACTGGGTTGTTCAAGACAGATTCATTTAATTGCCAGTGAAAGGGGTGGTTCTTACAGGGGACGTTTAAAAGTGAAACAGATACAAAAGCATGGGCTGACCAGGCCATGTCCCAACTGCAAGCCTTGTGAAATAAGGGAACTAAAGAGGAGCCAACAAATACATGGTCTGTCCTGGAATATAGTTGATGGGGTAGTTGAAGTGAGTGCAGTCTTTCATGATGGGGTGCTTTTCTCGCCAGGTGTCAATAAGTCCCAAGGTGTTTAATAAATGAGATATCCAAACACTCGCTTTAGGAGGGCAGGAAAGTCTGTCTCTATGAGGCTTGGACTTATCCAGGCTCAAATCCAAAGCTAAGTTCGTATCACCATTGCCTTCAAAATGTGGAGACAAAGTGTGGAACATATTCGTAAGGAAGGGGGCCTGGCCGATGCAAGCATATTTTTAGCCCCCACGTGTATAACTTTACATTTCTCACCATTAAACCTCATTTGCCACACAGTTGCCCAATTAAACAGTGCATTGAGGTTGGTTTGAAAGTTGGATATATCTTGTAAGGATGTTATTCCACTGCATAGTTTGGTGTCATCTGCAAAGACTGAAATGGTATGTTTAATCCCAGATCCCCAAATATATAATTTATAAATATAATAAGTATGGGTTCCAACACTGAACTTTGGGGTACACCACTGACAACCATACCATAGAACATTTAGAGTATGACTCATTAACCACTACTCATATGTCATATTACTCATATGACAGTAGGCATAATCAACTCCAAAGGATTAAGTATAGTTTAGTGATTGTTTTCATACTGTCGCCTCACCAGATGTAGTAAAAAAAAGTTTACCTTTTAAGTATGCCAGTGTATTTTAAACTTTAATATGTTGGACTTCCCTACTGTCAACAATATATTTGAATGTCTTATGTAACATTGTCTATTTTTACTATGCAGATTGTATGGTTTAGTGTGCTAGTAATTGCTTTTGTATATGCAACACATACCATGACAGATGCTTTTCCTGCTGTGCTAGGAAAGTGGAAGGATATTTTTAGTTTATTTATGTATTTTATGCGCAAACCCTTTTTCTGTTATGTAGCTTCTGAAGATTTCTCTCTCTAATTTATAATTTTATAGCCTCATGTATTTTCATCCTTTGTGTATCACTGTGCATGTGTTTACAGTGAAGTCTATTTGTCCTGGGACAAAAAAACAGAACGCAGGCATTGCATTCCATCATCTTTTTTTCTCAGTAAATTACACAATCTGTTTCTTCTGTGTTGCAAACAAAAGGCAGCTATTTAATAACTGGGTTTCCTTGTGAAAACAGGGTATTGACAGAGCCTAGAATGGATTGTGCAGATTGTAAAACTGACATATACAAATGAGAGAATTAAGAGCAACAATGAGGTAGTCCTGGCAAGTTAGTCACTTTTCTGCTTTGTGTGTAACATCCAATCAGAAAAAACTGCATGATAAAGACATAGGTCTGTAAAGCAGAACTCCAAGCAGAAATCCTAATCTAACTCTTGTATCTGCATAAATCCTTAAAGTGATACTAAGCAGAGATGTGTTAATTGCCACAATTAATTCACATAAATCATATACTGTATAGCATGCCACTGTATTTTTTTTCTTGTTTTGTTTTTTTTAAACATCTAAGTACCTTATTCCTGTAGCACTGTTGTGTGATCACATGATCTCTCTCTGTTCTTTGGCATCTGTAGGGAAAGATCCTTGGGAGGGGCTACTAATACTACAGCATGAGTCCTTCTGCACAGCCCTGATTGGCGCTGTGCCGGCACATGACTAAAATCAAAACAGTTTCAGAAGAAAAATTCAAATTAAATTATAAATGTGAACAACAGTTTTATAGTTCACTATAAATCTTTACTGAACATCAAATGAGTATTTTTGTGCATTAATATGATGTAGGTGAAATCAAAGATGATTGACGCTAGCTTTCATCTTTTTCAGAAGCATCCAAGGCTCTTTTTTTACATTACAGGTATTAGCAATTACATTTGATATATTTAATCCTGATTTATATTGAAACTAAGCTTTATTTGTGAGTTTTTTAGTGAGTGTAACCAGTCAGCTTATTATATCCCACCCCCAGAGTGTTTACCAGTAGGAGGACATATAGGAGGAGAGAGGAAGGAGATTGTCATTTATCACTATATATACACCCACATGTGTGACTTTATAGTCATATGAGCTGCATAGATAAGAAAAAATGGGAAATGAAAAGATTAGAAGGGAACTGAAATTGAGTCTGCTCAGTAGATGACAATAGTTGGTCTTCACAATTTCAGCCTGCAATGAGGATGGAGAAAAGACTGGAGGGACAGCTGAAGGCAGAATCAACCAGGTGTTTTTCACTCTACAGAAAATGAATACTTTAGTGGCTTTGTAAGTACGCACACTCTGTTATATAGCATGTAATGCGAGTTTCTCATAGTCTGGGTTCAACTTCTTGGCGCATACACAAATATGTGACCTTTCGGCAGCTTGGCCTTGGTGCTGAGGGACTGCATATTTGCGTACCAAATGTAATCAAAAGATGTGTAAAGAGCGTGCACCCTGTGCGCTCCCGACACATTTGTCAGTGCCTTATGGAAAGTAGCAATCAGGAGCTATCCAATCATATGACTGCCATGACAGTCAATCACGGTGGTCACATGACCTTAAACCCTGCCCCCACCTCCCAAAGCCAATTGGTTGCTCAAGGGCCTCCTCCATAGGCTGGCCATACATTATACAGTATATTCGGGTAGATATCTTATTATAAAGGGGTTTCCATATCCCTTTCTAAGTTCAGCAATCCCTATATCCTTCTTAGGGCATTGACTGTGGTAACACTGGGAACATATAAAGGCAAAGGGGCATGTTGAAAGGCATGTGGTCTGATTTAGGAGAGAGGATGCCTGCCTACTGCCCCTCTTTTCCTGGCCACCCAGGCTGCATGGCTAGAAAAAGGTTGGAATTTTAAAGAAGAATCCTATGCCATTTTTTTCAATTGACAGTACATATCGCAATCTGTAATTAGGATATTAATGCACTGCAGGGTGTAGATTCTAGTGGATTTTTATGTGCTGACATACACTCATTTGATTTGGCTGGTATTTTAGTATTTTTTACATTTATATGTATTGGAAAGAAAAGGGCTTAGCCCTTTCTATGTCCTACCAGGTCATCCATTTCTGTACCATACTAAGCCACATGCCTTTCAACATGGGGGATATTTTGCAAGGGGTTCAGCAAAGCCTCTTCCCTTTGCAATGCACTTTCTGCCAATATTGGAGGCCAAGGGCTTCTTTCACAACTCATATTCCAGAAGGATGTGGGGGTTATAAGTACTCCTTACCCATTCCCACAAAAAGTTAAAATGAAAATAAACACACACCACATAAATTATCTTTAACCACTTCCCGACTGCCCTATAGCAGAACTACTGCTGAAGGGAGGCAGGGCTGTGCACAATTACGTATATATGTGATTTTGCATTTCTGGGTAGGGGGCATGCGAGTGCCACCATACCCACACGGCCATTGGCGGCTTCAGCTGAATACCAGGTCCCGGCCAGAGATTCCCTGCCAGCACCTGGTGATCGCCGAGGAACAGTGAAAGGGGAGAGGTCTGGGTGTAAACAACACAGATCTCTCCCCTGTCAGCATGAACAGGCTGCTTTGTATTGCTCTGCACAGCAGAGAAATATAAAGCAGCTTGTTTCCCACATAGGACACATAGTAAAACAGCACACGGTTAACCCTTTGATCACCCCAGATGTTAAACCCCTTCCTGCCCAGTATCAGTGCTTTTTATTAGCACTGATCACTTTATTAGTGTCACTGGGGAAATCCTCTGGAGGGCAAGTGGCTAATTACAGTTCAAAAACAAATAAAATAAATGTGTCACTAATGTCCCCATTATAAATCTATTCATGTCATCCAGTGATGTACTGTAAATCCACCTGTATACAAAATTACTTTGCACTAAAAATGAAATCACACATCTGTGAACCATCAATATGTAAAAGTATATCAACAGAAGTGCAATAGGTGCAGTCCAAACACATGTAAACTTTGATTGTGATATGCAATAGTAACCGTTAATACAGTACAAAAGTGCAGTGAAAGTATTGTATTACATCTCAATGGTGTATCTATCAGAAACTATTCATCCATGCAGTGTAGTATTTAATAGGGCTGTAATAAAACCAGTCTATAAAGCCATGTAGCTCATTGTTTTACATTTCTTTTTTCATATTCAACCCCCTCTACTTTTTATCAACTTTATCTACTACATACGATTTTAAACCACTTGGATCTATATCATGAAAACCCTAAAATGTCTTGATACACTATATGTTTTATATGTTTTCCTAATAATATTTACATGTAATCCTCTAGTCTATTGTAACTAAGTGACACAAGTGGTATTATATGTAATATATGTAATATACCGTTTAATACTATGTACAGGGGTTGGACAAAAAATGGAAATACTATATGATTTGCAGGTGTGAAAGTGACAACATGTTTCGCATTGAAAGCGGAAATGATATGACATTCTTTTTCTTCTACTGTTCGATGAGACACCTAACAAGTAGGAAGCCTCACTTTCATTGGAGTCATGTCGGAGCTTACTAAGTTTCAAAGAAGGCAAATTGTTGGTGCCAGTTTAGCTGATGCCCCTGTAACTGAAGTTGCTGATCTATTTGACGTGTCGCAAAGTATAGTATCAAAGGTTATGACAGCATATACAGGTTCCAGGAAAATGTCATCTGATAAGCATAAGCCCAATTGACATGGTCAACTTACCAAAAGAGACAAAAGGAAATTGTGCAAGATTGTGACCCAGAATAAGAAAACAACTGCTGCAAAAAGGACTGCAGAGCTCAATCTCAGTCTTCACGGGCCTGAAACTGACCTCTTCAGTCAATTTTGCAGCAGTTGTTTTCCTATTGCAGGTCACAATCCTGCTCAGTGTCCTTTTGTTTCTTTTGGTGAATGATATGACTCTGTATTACTAGCAGTGCAGGCAGTGAAAGACAAAAGTGAGGCTTCCCACTTGTTAACTAGATGTCTCATTACACAGCAGAAGCAAAAGAATGTAAGGTCACTTCCTTTTTCAAAGCGAAACATGTCATCACTTTCACACCTGCATATCATGTAGTGTTTGCATTTTTTTTTATTAACACCCGTATTTCTCCAGTTGCTTTGGATACAAATTCTGATTTCTTTTTTATTTTATTACTCATAGCTTTTCTGTATGGCATACATGTTTTAAAAGGGTAAAAATCAATGCTGTTATACAATGTAACATTTTTTTATCCCTGGGGAATTTACTTCATCCTCAGGTGGCTTTTCTATAAATAATTAGCATTTTTTTAGAGAGCATAGGTCCCTTATCCCTTTGAAGAATAGGCCAATGCTTAATGAAAATTCTCTCAATATACCTATATTGCATATTAAAACAACTGATGAAAGAGAAATAAAATTGTCCTTATTCCTTTTATCCTCCATTTTTTTCCCTGTTCCTCTATTTTACTTTGTAACCTCCCCAGATTCCTTCTGTTTTACCCCTTCTCTACAAATTTCCAGATTTCATTATTTGTTCTCTATAAATATTTTACAATGTGCAGTTTCTCCTAATTTTTATTATTTGCCCCTTTGGTATAGCAGAAATCTATTTTGAATGATGCCATCTTTTTACTAGTGTGTACCCATTCTGATCAGTTTTTTTTTTTTTAGTTGTTTGCATAATTTCCCCTAAAATTTTAAAATAAACAAATCTAAAAACATACCTTGGTAAAATTATTAGTGCTTGAAAACTGCATCCCATACTGGTTTCCTAAGTATTCTTGCCCCCCTTCAATATTATTAAAACATCATCTATAAATCTTTTCCAAACTTTCAAGACAGGCAGCATATTACAAACAATGGATTATTTTTTCCACTCATAAAGTGACTCATAGTCATAAAGAGATTTTCTGGGTTGGTGGCATACTTTGCCCCATGGCATTCTTCTGAAGAAAAAAAGCATTATTGTACCAAAAATATTTTTTTATACATTGCTAAATCAATGCTTTTATGTATAAATATTATTTGGTAAGAGAGAGTCTTCGATATTTACTGAAGGGCTCAATTAGCTGTCATGAACCCATCTTCATATTTAATAATGGTATACAACAATACCACATTAATAGTTGAAGGAATATATTACTCATCATGTGGGATACCCCCAAAATAATCAATGTGATAATTATTATCCCTCAAATAAGCCAGTGTTTTATTCACCAAGGACTGTAGATGGATATCAATATATTCCCATAATGGAGAATACATAGAATCAATACCACCCACAAGGGGGTGAAAAACAGAAATTCTACATATAGATCAAATCAAATGCATGACTTCTTTTTTATTCAATGTCTTTTTTATTTCCTATTTTAATCAACTGTTTCAATTCTGTATGGTAAATCTTAGTTAGGCATTTTGATAACTTTCATATATGTTTGAATCTTCCAGTAATCTTCCCATCTCTTCCTGATAATCTTTTTTATTGAACACAACCACCCCTCCACTTTTAATCAGTTGGCCTTATCCTTCATCCTTCTCTATTTCTAGATCTTTTATTGCCCTTCTAATATCCTCACCTTCAATATATCTTTTGATATATAATGTTCTATTAGTTTGTTAACAAGCTTTCATTGCACAGGGTTTAATGTGCACTATCCTATTTAATATTTATCACATATCCATTGTAGATGTAGTGCAGCAGCTTAATTTTTAGTGCAGAATAATTGTGTACATATTTTTTATTATTGTGGTAACTTATTGAAGCAAAAAGGCTGTACAGCCATTAGGTAGGATTGAAATTAATTTGGAGGAGATTTTTATTAACACACTCATTAGTGGAATTAAAGGGAATTTAGAGGGACTTTATAGCACCTTCAAACCCATAATAGACAAACAGGAGCAATTGAGGTGGGATTTAATCACATTACAAAAGTACATAAAGGAAGGGATTACACCCAGAAGGCTCAGATTTTAACCCCTTCCTGCTGTGTGTACACATATAGTATATCAGCCTCACATAAGTGGGTCTTTCTTAAGGCCACATATATTTGTAAATATCTTTGTGCTGGGAGCGTGCTGCAAAGCGTGTTCCCAGCACAGGGACTGGGTCCCCTAATAACGATCAGGAACCAGAAAGCCTGGTTGCTGTTCACTGTGATAACCTCTGATTGGCTATCACAGTGATCAATCACTACAAAGCCTGACCCTGTGTATGCTTTCTCCTCTGAATGGAGAAAAATAGGTTGTATTTTTCTCTCCCCACAAAAGGAGAAAAATCTAAATAAACAAAAGTGTGTGTAAAAAATAAATTAATTAATTTGGGTTAGAGTTAGGTTCAAGGTTAGATGTCAGGGTCATACGTCAAAGTCATTGGTCAAGGAACTTTGGTTGGATTTAAAAAAGAGCATTTCTGAAATTAGAATCAGTGTCAGTTAGTGTTAGTATGTTTTAGATAAGATAAAAGAAGCAAAATTTGCACCATTGGTTGTAGGCTGTACTATAGGTACATACAACAAATAACATACAGTTGCAAGAAAAAGTATGTAAACCCCTTGAGATTACGTGGAGTTTTGCATGAATTGGGCATAAAATGTGCTCTGAACGTCATCTAAGTCACAACAATAGAAGAACACAGTCTGCTGAACATAATACTACACAAACATTAGATGTTGCCATGGTTTAATTGCACATAACATGTAAACATTCACAGTGTAGGGAGGAAAAAGTATGTGAACCTTTGGACTTAATAACTGGTTGACCCTCCTTTGGCAGCAATAACCTCAACCAAACGTTTCCTGTAGTTGCAGATCAGACCTGCACAACGATCTGGAGTAATTTTGGACCACTCCTCTTCACAAAACTGTTTCAGTGTAGCAATATTTTTGGGATGTCTGGTGTGAATCGCTCTCTTAAGGTCATGCCACAGCATTTCAATCGGGTTGAGGTCAGGACTCTGACTGGGCCACTTCAGAAGGCGTATTCTGTGCTGTTGCAGCCATTGTTTTGTTGAATTACTTGTATGCTTTGGGTCATTGTCCTGTTGCATCACCCATCCTCTGCGGAGCTTCAGTTGGCAGACAGATGGTCGTACGTTTTCCTGCAAAATGTCTTGATAAACTCTGGAATTCATTTTCCCATCAATGACAACAATCCGTCAAGGCCCTGAGGCAGCAAAGCAGTCCCAAACCATGATGCTCCCTCCGCCATATTTTACAGTGGGGATGAGGTTTTGATGTTGGTGTGCTGTGCCTATTTTTCTCCACACATAGTGTTGTGTGTTCTTCCCAAACAACTCAATCTTGGTTTCATCTGTCCACAGTATATTTTGCCAGTAGTGCTGTGGAACATCCAGGTGCTCTTTTGCAAACTTCAAACGTGCTGCAATATTCTTTTTGGACAGCAACGGCTTCCTCCGTGGTGTCCTCCCATGTACTCCATTCTTGTTTAAAGTTTTCCTTATTGTAGATGTGTCAACAAAAATGTTAGCATGTGCCAGAGATTTCTGTAGGTCTTTAGCTGACACTCTGGGATTCTTCTTTACCTCATGCAGCATTCTGCACTGTGCTCTTGCAGTCATTTTTACAGGACGACCACGACTAGGGAGAGTAGCAACAGTGCTAAACTTTCTCCATTTGTAGACAGTCTGTCTTATCGTGGACACATGAACATCAAGGCTTTTGGAGATACTTTTGTAACCCTTTCCAGCTTCATGCAAGTCAACAGTTCTTGATCGTAGGTGTTCTGAGAGCTCTTTTCTGCGAGGCATGGTTCACATCAGACAGTGCTTCTTGAAACCAGTAAACCCAAAACAGGTGTGTGTTTTTTAAGGGCAAGGCAGCTGTCAGCAACACATCCAATATCATCACACTGATTGGAGTCAAGGTTGGCTCACTCCTGGCTCCAATTAGCTCTGGGAGAAGTCATTAAGCTAGGGCCTCACATACTTTTTCCTCCCTGCACTGTGAATGTTACATGTTATGTGCAATTAAACCATGGCAACATCTAATGTTTGTGTAGTATTATGTTCAGCAGACTGTGTTCTTCTATTGTTGTGACTTAGATGACGTTCAGAGCACATTTTATGCCCAATTCATGCAAAACTCCATGTAATCCCAAGGGGTTCAGATACTTTTTCTTGCAACTGTACACATACTGTATGTGGTATTGCTGGGATCATCAGGAGCAGGAGAATTTATTTTGGGTTATTCTTTGGTGGTGGATTATGGTAGTAGCAAAAAAAATACACCTGCATTTGAAAAAAAAATTTTTTGTTACTATTTTGAGCCAGTTTTACTTTAATAACAAAAAAATGGGAGATAGCCATTACCATTTACCACCATATCAAAGTCCAATTTGCCATGAAAAAACAAGGTATAATTCAGCTGGATCAGAGGCATCCCTAGTGTAGGTGTCACCCAGTGCGTAACATTTGGTGACACCCCCTCCGATGATCCCCGCAGAATGGATCGGATCTGCGGATTGAGCATAATGGATCGGACTCCGATCCATTATGCTCAATCCGCAGATCCGATGCATCCTGCGGGGATCATCGGCATTCTTTACAACTTACCTTGGAGCAGGTCAGAGGATCTTTGGCATGCAACCTATACGGGGTGACACCGGACCCGCTCCAAGAAAAGGTAAGTTGTAAAGAAAGCCAACGATCCCCGCAGGATGCGGGGCTTTTTGTGGAGCGGGTCCAGTGTCACCCCGTGCGGTCGGTGTCACCCGGTGCGGACCGCACCTGCGTCGGGACGCCACTGACCTGGATACACAAAGTAGCTGTGATGATATGTACAGTTTTACTAACACATTTCAAAGTTTCAAAATTGTGTTCACTCATTGAGATTTGCTTTATGCTCCGTCATGAAGGAGTGAAGGAAAAACTGACTTTTTAAGGAAATACCAGAGTTCATGGAATTATCAGAATGGTGGAAAAGGTAAACCAATGCAGGTAAGAGCAAAGGAAGATCAAAATAGGAAGTATAATATTCCCATTCATAATTTAAGAGAAATTCAGAGTTTCACCAGATTTTGCACTCTCCAGTTTCAGTAAATCAACACCAGTGGATTGAAAACCTAGTCAGTGTTTAATCCCCAAAATACATTGAATCAATGTCTGGAATTTTTCAAGCAGATGGTCAATTATGACATTAGGAGTTGGAAGGCAAATGATAGAATGAAGGTGAGGATATTAGAAAAAGAATAGAAGATCTACAGTCTAGTATCTCAGAATTACTCTATTCCCTCATCTTTTTTGCACACGATTAACATCTCATACACAACCACTTGGAACAGAAACCTTGAACTATGTATAACCCTGGCAGAATGGGAGAAGTGTTTTATCCTAACACATAAACTATCTGTAGCTCATAAAGCATAAGAGAAAAACCTTAAATTCATCACTTGATAGTAGAGGTACCCTGATGTTATACATTACATTTTTGACAACACCAACAGATGTCCAGGCAGGATGGGAAAAAGTGAAGATTTAGAGACACACATTTAGTGGTCATGTAATTGATTAAAAAAGACGTATGGAATTGTTTTTAATTTTAAAATCATACTTACCTAGGTGGATTCAGCAATAATCAGATGCTGCATCTGTCACCTGCCGAAGGCTGAGAAATGAGTGATCAGACACCACTGATCACTTAGTATTCCCCGCTGCTCTGTGCAGAGAGTGTGGACTGTCAGTCACAGTTGTCTCCTCTGCCCCCCAGCGCTCACTGGAGTGCTGGGCTGTGGAGGGGTGGGACTGGCTGGCTCAGACTCTCAGAGGCTTGCTGGGAGGCTGAGCCAGGTGCTGGTCCATGCTCTTGGGTGGATCCCAAGTCCCAACCATATGATCGCGATCTTTCCCCATCCTGGCCCGGCTCCATGATATCAGCCGGCAGCAGGCTGTACTTCTCCTTCAAAGAATTTTGGACAAAAATTCACAATATTTACATATGAAAGGATTGTGGGAGCACACATCCCTGACACTCCAAATATAATTCTACTTTCAATTACACCAGGTACTAATAGATTAGCAAAGAAAGATGTTCTTAGACACTTTATTACAGCAGCCAGAGCAGTTATTTCCCAACACTGGAAATCTACCACTATACCAACCCAGGCAGAATGGGCTACAGAATTAGACTCCATTAAAGATTTTGAACATCTTTTCTCCATAGAGTCAGACAGGTTGGAATATGGTGGAGCCTCCTTCCCTGAAGAGGCCCTATTGGGGGAAATGCATTGGGCAGAGCCAATCTTGTGATGTCATTGCACTCTCTGGCGCCTGGATCCAATGGTGAAACTTGTATTTGTCTTCTCACTGCTTGCATATACTATGAGTCTGTAATATATTTTTGAAACTATAGATGTGGTTTCATGGTATAGTAATACAAAACACTCCACCTGTAGAGCAGACTAAGGAGAATGCACAAGTAGGACTGGCTTCTAGATGCTGAGGATTTCTGAGTGTGCTGGAGGCTGTGTACCTGTCAACACTGTTATTTCCCAAGTGGTCTTATCCAACCAGAGTTTTTTTTATCAGAGTCCATAATGAGTACAACATAATGTGCATGCAAAATCTGTCTTTAGTAAAAAGTTTTTATTTGTAATAGAAAGCTCTGTGTAGTTTCCCTGTATATTCCAGTATTATTCTGGAAAATGAAAGATCCACAAAAGAATGATATCTCTATATAGCTTTTCCCAAGTTGAAGAGAAAATTTTGATTGATTCAACAATTTATTAAGTTCACTTACAGAATTTTCAACCCTTTTGGTATTTATGCACAGATTATATCGAAAATATTATATATGATTGTGGTTACAGAGGTATGTGATAGAGAACAGAATTTTGTCAGAAAGATTTAATATTTATGCATTATAGATTTATCACTGTGTTTTGTTTACAATATATATATATATATATATATATATATATATATATATATAAAACAAAGTCATATTGAGTAGATGGCAAAAATTATTTATTTGTTCATTTGGGTGATCTATACCATTATAGGCGCTAGCAGCTAAGTTTAACCTCTTGCCGACCGCGCATAGCCGAATGACGGCTTCACCGTGGCCGGCCAGTTCTGAGTGGACGTCATATGACGTCCTCCCAGAACGCGCTCTCCTGCGCGCCCCAGGGGGCGCGCACCTGGCGATCTCCGTGATCGCTGTGTCCTACGGACACAGCTGATCACGTGATGTGGTGAAAGGCCGATCCCACCGGCCTTTTACCACGTGATCAGCGGTGTCCAATGACACGCTGATCACAGGGAAATGCAAGTGCCGGTTCTCGGCTGCACTTTCCTCACGCTGTCAGATCGTGAGGAAAGTACTGCCGAGAACCGGCAGTTGTCAGAGCGGGGATCGGCACCGATCATCAGGGCACTGATGATCGGTGCCCAGCAGTGACACCCGCAAGTTCCGCCCAGCAGTGCGCCCACTAGCCCCGCCCACCCGTTCCCAGCAGTGCCCCCACCTGTGCCCAGCAGTGCCCCCACCTGTGCCCAGCAGTGCACCCACCTGTGCCACTCTGCAGTACCACCTACCTGTGCCCAGAAGTGCCACCTACATGTGCCCAGCAGTGCCAGCCACCTGTGCCCACCCACCTGTGCCCACCAGTGCCACCCACCTGTGCCCACCAGTGCCACCCACCTGTGCCCACTAACCAGTGCTGCCCACCAGTGCCACCCACCAGTGCAGCCCAGCAGTGCTGCCAGTCAGTGCCACCAGTCAGTGCCCAGGGGTTGTGCCAGTCAGTGCCGCCAGTCAGTGCCCAGAAGTGATGCCAGTCAGTGCCGTCTATCAGTACCCATCATCAGTGTCACCTATCAGTGCCGCCTTTCAGTGCTGCATATCAGTGCCGCCTATCCGTGACCCCTAATTAGTGCCGCCTATCCGTGCCACCTCATTAGTACTGCCTATCAGTGCCCTTTAGTGCTGCCTATCAGTGCCCATCAGTGCCGCCTATCAGTGCCCATCAGTGCCGCCTCATCAACGCAAATCAGTGAAGGAGAAAAAATACCTGTTTGAAAAATTTTATAAAAGAAACAAATAAACTTTTTTTTTTTTCAAATTTTTTGCACTTTTTTAATTTATAGCGCAAAAAGTAAAGCGCCCAGTGGCGATTAAATACCACCATAAGAAAGCTCTATTTGTGAGAAAAAAATGATCAAAATTTCATATGGGTACAATGTTGCATGACCGCGCAATTGTCAATCAAAGTGCGGCAGCGCTGAAAGCTGAAAATTGGCCTGGTAAGGAAGGGGGTATAAGTGCCTGGTAGGCAAGTGGTTAAGGGGAAGATGGAAGTGAAATCATAGGTAAAATAATAAAATGTAAAACTTTTTTCTAGATGTTGATGCTTTAACTTGTTCTTGACCACGCTATAGCCGGAGGACAGCTACAGCGCGGTCTTCTAGTACTGGGAGGACGTCCTTGAAGGCCCCTGTTGCAAGCACCTGGGAGTGCCTGTGATTGCTGTGTCCCTTGGAAACAGAGCATCACAGATTGAGGTAAAGGACCAATCAACATGGCCCTTTACCACATGATCAGTGTGTCTAATGACATGTGATCACTATATGTAAACGCAGCAGGTCATCTGGGGGTTGACAACTCTCCTTCCCTCACACAGAGATGACTGTGAGGGAAGGAGCCATCTGTGCCATCGCAGTGAGTTTACTGTATTCTTCCCAGTGTCACAGAGTGCCCATTGTCACACAATGCTCACACTGTCACACAGTGCCCACACTGTCACACAGTGACCATCACTGCTGCCTTATCAGGGCTGCCTATCAGTGCCAACTATCAGTGCTCCCTCATCAGTGCTATTTATCAGTGTCAACTATCAGTGCTGCCTCATCAGTGATGTTTATCAGTGCCAACTATCAGTGCTCCCTCATCAGTGCTGCTTATCAGTGCCAACTATCAGTGCTGCCTCATCAGTGCTGCTTATCAGTGCCCACTATCAGTGCTCCCTAATCAGTGCTACTTATCTGTGCCAACTATCAGTGCTGCCTCATCAGTGGAGCCCATCAGTGCTACCTAATTAGTGAACATCAGTGCATGACTTTCTCATCAGCACCCATCAGTGCACATCAGTATAGCTGAGCAGTGCCACCCCATCTGTGCAGCCCCAACTGTGCAACTTCATCCATGCATATCAGTTCCCATACATGTAGCCTGATTAGTGCTCATTAGCACACTTCAGTGCACCCATCTGTGCAGCCACATCAGCACCCATCTGTGCAGCCACATCACCAACCACCACATCAGTGTAGCTGACCAGTGCCGCCCCATCAGTGCAGCCGCATCAGCACCCATCTGTGCAGCCACATCAAAAACCACCACATCAGTATAGCTGACCAGTGCTGCCCCATCTGTGCAGCTGCATCAGCACCCATCAGTGCAGCCAGATCACCAACCACCACATCAGTGTAGCTGACCAGTGCCATCCCATCTGTGCAGTCGCATCAGCACCCATCTGTGCAGTCGCATCAGCACCCATCTGTGCAAGGAGTTCTAGTGAATGGCAGGATACCACCAGTAGTGAAGTGGCATCCACCAGGAATGGAGTACCTCAGCAAGAAAGGCCAGGGATTAGTGGGGTGTCATGTCAGCCCCAAAGGATGAGGGCTCATGCCAGTTTACCAGATGCCCTTGCAAACCCTCTATGGCTTCCGCCTGAATCAGGAGCAGCTAATATTCCCCCTAATATTCCCCCCATCCTGGAGTCCAGACCAACACAGAATATTTTGTACCTATAGATTTTTTCAATTTAGTTTTTACGGATGAATTATTAAGTTTGATTGTGGACCAGTGTAACCTCTACGCCCAACAATTTATAGCCAACAATCCAACTTCCAGTTATTCCCGGCCCTATGAATGGAAACCAGTAACAGTGGAGGAGTTCAAGATCTTTTTGGGCCTCATGTTAAATATGGGACTGACAAAAAAAAAAATAAGTCCACTCCTATTGATCAACCCACCCCCTCCACCACATACATTTACTGGTCAGTTATGCGAAGAACACAATGCCTGATTATCATGCGGTTCCTTCACTTTAGTGACAACACCCAGTGCTCCCCAAAAAATGACCCCGCATATGATAAACTGTATAAAATTCGGCCCCTTCTCAATTTTTTTCTGAGAAATTTGCCCAATTATATATCCTAGACAAAAACATTTGCGCAGATGAATCACTTGTTCACTTTACTGGCAGGCTGAGCTTCAAGCAGTTCATCACCAGCAAAAGGGCCCGATATGGGGTGAAACTACAAATGCTTACCATTTCTCTGGATGCTGCCTGGACAATTTGTTTGGCTGTTGCTGACCACATACCTGCCTGCTGCCTGGACAAATGCTTTGGCTGTTGCTGACCACATATCTGCCTTCTGCCTGGACCAATGCTTTGGCTGTACTGTCAATATCTCTACCTGCTGTCTGTGCTGACTATGGAAAGTATTCCTGCCTGCTGCCTGGACAACTGCATTAAAACCACAGGTAACATTTTGTTTACTCATTTCTCAGTTGAATGTGGTCATTTTGTGGGTCCTGGTGCTCCAGGGCCTTTAAAAATGTGATAGGCAGTCAGGAAATTAGATGTGTAATGTATGCCCCTTTTATGCTCCTAGAACACTTGATGGTGCTACTTGGATGCTGGGTCCCTGGGCCAGGCTGTAGAAAAGTCACACACATGTGGTATCGCCATACTCAGGATGAGTAGCAGACTGTATTTTTGGATGTAATTCTTGGTATGTACATCCTGTGTGTTAGAAATATCTTATAAATTGACAACTTTGTGTGGAAAAAAATATGTTTTCATTTTCTTTCCACATTTTCCATTTCACATTTGAAAAAAAATGACATGTTCAAATTACTTATTATGCCTGCTAGAATATACATTGGGGTGTTTGCTTTCTAAAATGTGGTCATTTTGTGGGCAATTCTAATGTTCTGGTGCTTCAGGCCCTCAAAAAATGTGATAGGTAGTCAGGAAATTAGATGTGTAATTTATGCCTATTTCTATGTCCCGAGAACACCTGATGGTGCTATGTGGATGTTGGGGTCCTCTATGTGACCAGTATGTTAGGGCCTCAAGAAATAAGATAGACCATCAGTACATCAGGTGTGATCAATTTTCATTGATTGGTACCACAGCCTGTAGACTATAACTTTCACACAGACTACATAATATGCACTGATTTGAGTTATTTTTCCCAAAGAAATTTAGCAGTAGAAATTTTGGCCTAAATTTATGTAGAAACATGAATTATTTGCAAAATGTAAAAATAGAAATGATGAAAAATTCATTTTTTTTTTAAAAAAATGTCATTTTTTTTAAATTACATCTCATAAAATAAAAAACCCAGTGGTAAATAAATACCACCAAAAGAAAGCTCTATTTGTGTGAAACGAATGATGAAAATTTTGTTTGGGTACAGTGCAGCATGACTGAGTAATCATTATTTAAAGTGCAAGAGCACTGAAAGCTGAAAATTGTCCTGGGCAGGAAGGGGGTATTGAAGTGGTTAAAAGCCCATACAGGTCATCAGCTAGGGTTCAGTGTCCAATAGACTAGTTGGGGTCTGATCTGTGGTTGGTAGAAGTAAAGAACTGTCTTGTCTTTGAGGGTCAGTTCAAGCACAATATGCTTCTACATCAGTAGTCAGTAGGAATAAAGAAACTCCCTGTGTCAAAGGTCAGTGTTAGTAATAAAAGCCCCTACATCAGTAGTAAGCTGGAGTAATAAGTGTCACTGAGTGCACAGTGAGAGTACTGAATGCCCAAAGATATATAGCTGTAAAAAATGCCCCAGTATCAGGGCAGTAAAAAAATACCCCAGCATCAGTGTAGCCTAGAAAATGTCCTGGAGTCAATAGTCAATCAGAGTAAAAAAATTGTGCCTGCGTAAAAGGTCAGTGAGACTGATAAATGTCTGGGTGTCAGTGGAAGTAATAAACGCCCCAGCATCAGTGGGAATTATAAATACTGCAGTGTCTGTGGTCAGAAGTGTAACCCCATTATTAGGATTCAGTAAGATGCAATGTTTTCCAGCATTGGAGGCCACTGAGATTTTTTCAAGCCCCCCCGTCTTATTTTTAGGGTCAGTGGATCCTGAATGTCCCCAACATTGTTGTCAGTGGGGCCCTAAATGTCCTTCCTAATATTGATTTTAGTGGAATCCTAAACTTCCCTCCCAGCATCAGTGTACATTTGGACATACCAGTGTGCAGACTTTAGGCCTGGCTTCATTCCTCACAATTGTGTCACATTTAGGGCAAAAAAGGCACTGTGACGGAGCATAGGCAGGACAGAACATACAGAGAAGATGATAAACACTCAAAGCTTTATTGAATTATGACAATCACTCAATTTGGGTCTGAGGGTAGCATCCAAGTCTCTGGAGCAGGGGAGGAGCAGGGAAGGGCCAAGGTAATTGTAATCCAGGCAGGGAAGAGTAAGGGGGGAAAGTTCACGGACAGTCCATACAGGGGAAAAACATGGGCGAATGACATTCACAGTTCTGACAGGGGTT
Organism: Staurois parvus; assembly: GCF_062004578.1. Lineage (NCBI taxonomy): Eukaryota > Metazoa > Chordata > Amphibia > Anura > Ranidae > Staurois > Staurois parvus. The sequence continues at coordinate 8,096,441 of NW_028317855.1, read as the reverse complement.
TTTCCTGGCTCACAGCAGCCGACAGCAGGTAGCGACACTTCTCAGCACACAACAGAGGATCCACACAGCGGGTATTTCTAGCACACAGTAGCACGGGCAATCCTGGCCCCACAGTATTAGGCAGGGTAGCAGCGGGTACTCCTCCTGAGCCCTGAGTATTAGCAGCCTCAGCACACAGCAGCACGGGCAATCCTGGCCCCACAGTGTCCGGCAGTGTAGCAGTGGGTACCCCTCCTGAGCCCCGAGTATTAGCAGAGTGTTCAGCGGGTAATAATCCTGAGTCTCCCAGAATATTATGCAGAGTGCCCAGTGGGTAATAGTCCCAATATCTCCCGGAGTATCATGCAGAGTGCTCAGCGGGTAACAGTCCTGATATCTCCCGGGCTATTGTGCAGAGGGCCCAGCGGGTAATATTCCTACAATCTCCCCGGAGTATTATGCAGAGTGCTCAGCGGGGTTGGCTGTGGGAGTCTGGTCTCAGTGCAGGCCTCCCAGCAGCTTCGGCAGCGGACGAACAACCCAGAGAGTCCTGCGTCGGCCTTGTTAAAGCCGTGCAGGGCACTTCCTGGTTGTCTTGGCAACGTCTGGCCCAGCACCGCATTGCCGGGCAATGAGGCACGCCCCCTTGATACGGGCCACGCTCTACAGCGGGTGCAGGGCGCGGGAAGCCTCGTGCCCACACTGCCCCCGCCGGGGGGGCGCGCGGCGACAGGTTGGCGGCCCGGCGCCGGAATCCCCCAGCGGGGGGGTCACCCCTCCCCTGGCTATATGGTTGTAGAGGTGTGAGGTTCGCCGCAGAGGTCACTTTCCTCCCATCCTGCGCAGCCTGTCTTCAAAGGCTGCGTCAGGATGTGAGCAGATGACAAGGGCCAGGGGGGGTGAGGTGACCCTTCTCATCCTGTGCAGCCTATCTTCAAAGGCTGCGACAGGATGAGGAGAGGGTGAGGGGACACAGGGAAGACACAGGCACCGAGGGGGGGGGGGGCAGAAGAGGAGCAGGCACTCCATGACAGGCACCAACAGGCAGGAGATAACTGTGTACATAGTTCCTTTTGTAGATTGACACTCTGCACAATGGCAGAGCCCTGCATGTTAAGCTTTGTCATTGCCAGAATCAGTTTACATTTGCCAGTGGGCTGCAACCTGCCTGTGAATTGTAGTTTAAGGATTACTATATGAGATGCTGAATGATTCATTTTAGCTGCAAGAAGCTCTAGGAAACATGTTATTGTCTAGCAATGTATGCTCTGATCATGGATTTCAAATAAATACAATAGGTGGTCAGGATGAAGTAAGGTAGCTATGCCTAGTTTTTGTAATTGCTTTCATTCAAAAGAAATGTGCTTCCTTGTCTATATATTGTCTTCATTTACTTTTTGTAGCATACATTTCCTTGTGAATATGAAACTGACAGCAACACTTGTTTTTACTTTAGCTTATATCATTTTGTTATACTGTACATATAATATGCATGCTTTATTTATTGGATTTTAAATGGCTAAATGGTTAGCACTTCCGCCTGGCAGTACTCGGGTCGTTGGTTTGAATCCCAGCCACAGCACATCCTGCCTGGGGTTTGCATGTTCTCCCTGTGCCTGCGTGGGACTCCGTGTACTCCGGTTTCCTCCCACACTCCAAAGACATGCTGGTAGGTGAATTGAATCCTGTCTAAATTGTCCCTAGCATGTGTATGTATGAATGTAAGTTAGGGACCTTAGATTGTACGCCCCTTGAGGGTTAGGGATTAATGTGAATGTATAATATATATGTAAAGCGCTGCATAAATTGACGGCGCTATATAAGTACCTGAAATAAATAAATATTGGTTTTTACTTTGGTTTGCTTCACATGTTATTTGATACCATCCTTGACTGATCTAATATTGATATTCAGACACTTGGAATTCTTAGAATCACTTAATGATAATACATTTAATTTCATATCCAAAACACATTTTCTTTTTCGTAAGCATTGCTTTTAACATGTTCATTAGGTAACTTGAAAAGTTAAGATTCTGCTATCAAAGGTTAAAATATTAATCCTTTAAAGTTTATTTTATAAGTTTAATTTTAGTAAGGTTTTTATTATTGTCTGTGAACCCAGTGGGGAGATTCCACCTCATTTTGCTACCAAACTGGAAGTAAAGAGGAACTCTTTTCAAACAAGAAAATGAGCAAAAAAATCATCATCTTTAGTAAAATAGGAAAGGGTTAGAAATGCTGCCAACGTTTATAACATGTCTGTGTCCCCAATGGGGAGATTCCCCTAGTTTTTTGTACAGTCAATAGGACACAGAAGAAATCTGGCCAGCTGCAATAAAAAGACAACTGAAAACTGACAGAGATTTAGCCCACCCCACTCTATCAAAAACTTTAAACAAAGTTTTTGCTGAAGCTTAATTTTTATATATCTAAAGTATTGCCAGCACTTAAATATTTTCAAAGAAGTAATTGAATATTTTACTGTGCAAACTGTGAAACAACTCTAACCAAGTAAATAAATTCAAACTAGTTGTAATTGCACAAAAATGTTTCAACAGAAGATATATTACACGCCATCATTTTCATAACTTCTAAATGAAAATATATGACTAAGCTTAGTGCCCATTTGTCACCAGTTTTCTAAGATTCCCAGGCTCCAAAAATCATAATCAATTTCAAACCGCGTGCGGAAAAAAACATGCTGTGTTTGTTAATAAATTGTTTTATTGCCAGATTGTATTCCTGCTGCATAGAGAAGCTTTGACACTTTCTTACCCTTGTACCAATAGAAAGCTGATTTACAACTTATTCACTGTAAGTTCAGACTGATGATTTATTTGATATCATAGATTTCTGTTAGGTTCAGTTATATTACCAAATAGAAAATGTTTAAAAAAACATACAGTATAGTATAATAAATATATTATATATATAAATATATATATATATATATAATAGTAATATAGACTCTTATATATTGAGCCAATGTGTGAAGGTCTTAGTTTAGTTACTGTTACCTGCATTATCTAAGAATATGCATATACAGTATATGCATGTGTGAACATGTATATGTATACACAAACACAGAAAGAGTGAGATAGTAAAGCTGTAAGCAAGTTATACAAAATGGTCAAATATTTGATCTCTTGTTCTAATTTTTAACAAATGACAAACCAAGAATAGATTTATCATTTGACATTTCCCTTTGGTGTGGAGAGTGAAACAGGTCATTATTCCCTACATCAGTTTCTGCTCATTCTGAATACTATGCAATCCATAGTTCCTGGGTAGATGTACATAAGCAGGCCTATCTCTTATGAAATTAGCCTTACACATAAAGCTCTCTAAGGTACCTCCACCCATGCTAACAGTGTAGATGAAGGAATCTCCCCTGCCAGCTATTGTATTCAGCAGCAAGCAGGACTGACAGCAACTAAATATCCAAAACAGAGACTGAATCTGTATGGATGCAGTCACTGTTTGGCCAATAATTTTCCACATTTTCCACAATAATTTGAAAAAAGACAATTATAAAAACAACTTTTGTCAAGCTGGATGGTGCTGACAGGCCCCCCCACAACTTGAATTTTGGACGATTCAGCAGGAATAGGCCAAAATTTGAGTATGGCCATCTTTTAAGCTCTGTAAATGAAACAATGCTAAACAACAAATGTTCTGTTCTGAGGTCTGCATTTGGGAGTCCCTTTAATTATATATGTTGCTTTGTATATAGGCATGGAGTGCACAGAGAGGGGAAAGCAGCAGTGACTATTCAGTAAAAGATCCACATTACTAATTTCGCGATCTTTATATATCATGGGAGCACATCTGGAAAACTGATGAACCACTGATGATATATACATTGATGCATGAGTCAAGGGGATTAAGGGCTTAATGGGTAAATATGTCTCGAAAGACACCCATTCAAATTTTCAGGCAGCAGTGGAGGCATTTAGCATTATTGCCAGTGGCAAAGTTTTTGTGTCAGCAAAATGTCAGTGTCAGCAAGTTTCAGTTTGCAGGTGACTTTACATGATCACCTTGAGCTAGACTAAGCCAAGTAACAAAAAGATCAAAGTTTATGAATCCATCTCGCAGAGAAATCACATGTAGAGCTACCCCTGAAGGATCTGCTTGTATTTAGGCCTAGGTTTCCCTCTTCTTAGCACAAGATATTTTCCACAGCCAGGTACACACACACTCTCATTTGTTGTCTTCAATGATCAGTCTAGGGGATGTTTGTTTTTGGAGTTTTAAAGTAGAACTGGGGATAAGGAAGGGGAATGATCTTTCAGTTGAGCGCTTTGAAGTTCTGGCTGAAAGCAGATAGCAGACTTTTCTTTAAATTGCAGTAACAAGTAGTTTAGGAGTGACCAAACTCCCTTTAGCAGTAGTAGTAGTAGTAGTTACAGGGCTGAGCTCCTCAGGTACAGGCCTGTTATGGCAGACTGTGGCAGTCCAAAAGTAATAGAACTGAAAGTCCTTTACTACTGCAAACAGTTGGACAAGCACTTCAGAACACCAGCCAATGTTCCCTTTACTCAGACCCACACTGACTATTAAGCACCAGAGGGGTAGTAAAGCACAAAGTCCCCAAGATCTCTGTGTCTGTACTCACAAGTCCATGTACAGATTAGCACCCTCCTTCCAATCTTCCAAACAACTCTCTCTAGTGATACAAGACATATCTTTGGCAGGCAGTTCCCCTCAGTCAGCTTACTGTAGAATCAGGGCAATCTTACTAACTTCAGGCCCTCTGGTCGCTTATCTGAGGCCCGCATGGCAGCAACTGCCAGGCAAGGCAAGCCCGCCTCCAGTCTGGCCTGCTGCAGTCCTCGCCAGAGAAAGATGAACCCATGTGCTCAAAGAACATAAATACCACTCCCTGCATGCAGGGAGGCCACCCTCCCCTACAATTGGCCAGGGTTGTATCCATAGTCATGCTGCTTATTTGTTCCCTCTTAGGTTCTGGAAGGCTCTCATACAGTAGCTTCCTGAAAGGGGCAGAACTCAAGGAAAACTCAGCAGTACCAGAGCATCATGAGCAGACCTGACTAATCCATCACAGCACTCTGTTAAGCGGAGAGCCCAATTAGATTTTCTTAACAGTGTCTCTATTAAGCAGAGAAACACAGCTACACTTATCCTAACTATATAAATCCTAGCACCTAACTAGGAGGATGTTACACACAAAAATGCCTGCTATCACACCACAACCTAAACAAGCCTCAAAGAAGATAATTTCCTCTGTATCATTTTCCCTTTAAGCACTTCCCACCAGAAAAGAGCACTTTCATGGGCATTTGAAAAAGCATCAAGAATGCTTGTTAACCTCCCTAGCGGTCTGATTATGTCCATATTTCTGTGCTCAAAGCGGTACATTTTTTTGCATGGAAATATATAGTTTTTTTATTGTAGGCCTGTAATTCTTAGGAATAACTCACTGAAATCTGTCCAAACAAGAGTCTAGTAAACATCCCGGGTATGATAAAATTTGAAACACGAAATCATAAATTATAATTTAATAAATAATCATAAAAAATAATAATATAACAAATAATACATTTAATTCAATAATATAATCAAACCAAAAACACTGAAATTTGAAATATAGCGCCAAGTTTGCACATCGCTGAGCAAAGTCGCAGAATCGTTTTCGGTGTCTGATGATGAATTTCCCCCACTAATCATTATCACTCAATTCTGCAAGTGGTTCTGATTTACTGTCGCTGTTCTCTAGCTGGTTTAAAACCGATTTTGACCTAAAGGGACGCTTTTTGGACGTCATGGACGTTTCTCAGTTTCCAGGCAGAAAGAACAGTAAAAATGCAGGCAGGGCACAGGACAAAGCACTCGGGACAAAATGTATGTGAAATGGTTTGATACAGGAATGTTATACTATGTGATTTTAGTGTATTTAGTGAATGTCACTTTTGGTCATTTTCAAATTTCCCGCCGTTCCATCCCCCGTACGTCCCGACGCTTGCAGGGGATGGAACCTAGATGACAGATGCCGGCATCCGCCGGATTACATTGCCGGGGACACCGCAGCAGGGACATTACGGGAGCGCAAGACAAGGTAAGTGAAGAACAGATCCCGGAGCAACGCTGCAGTGTATTCCCGAGTGTAGCTCGGGGTTACCGCTTGTGGTACTGAAACGTTACCCCGAGCTACACTCGGGAATACCTCCAGGGAGGTTAAACTACAACAACATACTAAAACACAACATAAATACTATAGGAGCTTTGCTTTGTTCTTCATAATCAACACGAATGTGAATGAGTCCATATACTTCCTGTAAGGCTCTCCTCCCCTTTCTCAGAGGTTGAGAAGTTGTGATCCCAGGCCTCCTCCTATTTTCTGCATATATTAAAGTGCCTGGGCTTCCAACATGGAGTTATAAAACACAGCTTTTCTGCAGACATAGGCATATAAATAGAGTATCACTGCATAGCTCCCCTATGGCAGCTGCTGGCTACTAATTGTAGTTGCCTCTGATTGTTACTAAAGGTGACGTTAGTTTAGCTTATATAGCTCAGGCATGTAAAAAGCTTACTTTAAATCAATTAAAAAATTATACATGTGTAGCACCCTCCTAGGTAGGTTGCTAGGATGTACATAGTCTAATTTAGTAAAGTGTGGTATCCTGCTTAAAAGGAGATTAATAGGTAAAACATAGCAGCTTCTCTGGTTAACAGGAAGCTACAGTTGCTTAGTGAGAGATCCTGTGTGGCTCACAGTGCTGCTGCTGTGATTAGCTCCTCTGTATCCAGGAGACCTTGGAAGGTTCTGGATGAAAAGGAGTGACCCAAACAGATCAACAGCATGAATATGGATGCAGTTCCAGCCAATTACAGGGAGTGGTGCCCCTGAGAATGCTGGGTACTAGTATTTTTATTCAATGAGCACATGTGATTTGGGTTTGAGTCCCAAATCTTTCCCTTGTGACAAGGTTTGTCTCTCTACCAAGAATATCCATCTACGAGTACCCTCTATGAAAATTGCTTCTCGTTTTATTGGTCCATTTACCATCCTCCGCCAGGTCAATCCTGTTGCTTGCAAACTTCGCCCCGCTTCACATCTGAGAATCCCTAATGTTTTCCATGTTTCTCTTCTGAGACCGTACATCAACAGGTTTTCCCATCCTCATCGTCATCCTTCCCCAATAGTGAATACTTCAGATCAGTATGTAGTCAAGCAAATCTTGTATTCTAAATTCATCAGAGGGAAGCTTTTGTATCTAAGTGACTGGAAGGGAAATGGTCATGAGGAGAGGTGTTGGATTCCTTCTACAGATGTTTCTGCACCCCGTCTGGTGGAATTTTTTCATCAGAAGTTTTCCCTTAAGCCTGGCCCTAAAAAAGTGGGGAGACCTCGTACTGTCACAAGTTAGCCTGCAGTTTCTTGTTTGTGTATTCTTACATCCTTGCTTCAGTGCTGTTCCTGTTCCCTTTCACATGTGTGGTTTGTCTGTGCTTACCTATGGGAGTTGTCTGCTGTTCTCTGGGTTTTATTTCATTCCCTTCCATCACTTCCTGGCCTGCCTCCTTGTTTGCCTGCCTATATAAGACATGCTCAGTCTAGGTCACTTTACCTGAGCAACTTCCTAGTTGTCTGTGCTCCTGTGTGTTGCTATCGCCTGTATTCTGCATTGACTACTCATGTACTGACCCCGGCTTCATTCTCTGACTGTGCTTGTTTTCCGCTCGTCCTGACCTCAGCTAGTCTATTGGATTTCCATTTGTCTCCTCTCATTGTACTTTGCTCCTGCTCAGCTAGGCGTACTCGAGGGTCGCTACCTGGTCCCAGCTTGCTGCAAGTCCATCCCCACCATCATGGGCTCTGGTGAAGAAGCAGACTGGGGCTTAGATTCCACGCCCTGGGGAACCCCAAGTTGACTATCTACAAGGGCTCACTACCACAGGTGCTGACAGGGAAGCCTTGGCAAGATAACAGCAGTTTCCGCAGGGGTAGCACTACATATAAATATATACAGGTATATTTTGTAATTATGTATGTAAATTGTCAAATTCATAAGTGTCTTTTATGCACTCTTCCCGGAATTCATAAGAGTTACGTAGCTACTCTTTAAAAATGTGTCTCATGGTAGTGCATCAAATGGCACTGACAGATTTATGTATGTGGTAGTAAGGTGTATGTGAATCTGCTGAAACTTTGACAGAAATGTCGCAAGCATCCCTCCTGTGAAGTGACAGAGTTTTATAGGGCAGACAAGCAATTCAGAGAACTTGGGAGAGTGATGGAATTGTTCCAGAGGAAATTTGTAGTAGAAGTGTCTCAAAGATGCAATACAATAGTTACATAAGCGTCACAATGATCAATTTACTTCAAAATTGAAAACTGAATTCCTCCAACCACCATAACCACAGCCCCATATTTTAGTTTATATATGCTAACACTTTTGTTTCCAATTGGATGTTAGGTATTCAAGGGCGTTTATTAATGGAAATTGTTGTGCCTGGATATTGGACAAAGAGGACCTAGAGTGTCCTTGAAACATATGTCAGTGACATATTCTAATATCAATCAGTACAATCCTATTTATCTAAAACCACATGAATATATGTACACTTATAACTACGTTGCCAGCTAATCACTCAAAAGTGAATCCACACCCTATATAAATGATTTTGCATAATTAGTGTAGCGCAACCTTCTCAATCCATACTATACAATCCTTACTACTATAAATCACATCATTAATATCAAAAAGCCCAATAGTCAAATCAATGTATAAATCAAATATGTCAGCAATTGTTACTATGCAGTAAAGGAGCTTTACTAAATATATATATAAAGTTACTATATGTACACACAGGTGCAGATAAGGGCACACTTTCTCTGCTCTTGTAGAAGGCTGGATGTGTTTTGGTAGTATATGGTAGGAAAAGACGTCTTTTCAAAATAAACATAAATATTCTACGGCCTATTACAGTAAAGTACAAGTAAACACATACGGAGGCGCACTATCATGCACTATTAGGCAAATTACAAAAAAGACAACTGGATGCATTTTGAAACTCTTACTACACTATTTACTTTTTTTTTTTTTCGCAAAAACTGAGAAAGGGAAAGGGTGGTACAAACTTCACATGTCAAAAAGATGCCAAACCAGCAAAACATGTCAATTTTGCAAAACTTACCTTCTAGCACAATATACAGTTCTTTTCTGCATCTTTATGTCACTCCTCTTCAGAAGCGCTGTTAGCTAGGTAATGTAGCCTGGAGGAAGTTCCTTCTTGCTGACCATGTAATGTCCTGAAATTAATGTCCCACAACTCATTGGGACCTCTGTAGTTTCAAGATGGTCCTGCATATCAGTGAGTGGTTCTCAGCCTTACTGTCAGAGATTATGGATATTACTGTCAGCACAATTACATGCATTTATGAGGGAGATAAGCACTTACATATGTACATGAGTCTATGTAAAAAAAGGACTTAGAGGGCAGGGCTTAGGAGTTAGGGTTGATTGTGCAGAAAAGCCATGACTGGGTGGATGCAAAATATAGACATGTGTGCACAGCCCATAGTAGAACATTAATGCAAGGGAGAAAGTCAGATTTCTTTTCTGATTACTCAGAATTTACTGACATCAGATAGAAAAGAACTACATTGAAGAAGTAAGCAGGTATTTGTAAAATATATATTTTTCTATGATTAAAACTCAGATTTTTTTCAGAACAGTGGTTTTACAAACAACACACACATTAAAAGGTCTTGCATGTCACATAGCATTCAGAATTTACAACAATTCCTTCCTAGAATATACTCGTCTACCCATCTTTAGAATAATTTAATTTAAAGGAGAAGAAGCTACCTTTAAAGGCGCAATATAAAAGAGGTTTTTTTATTATTATTAATAATAATTATTATTATTATTGTTATTATTTTCCAAACATAGACAATACTGTTAAATATCCAGTAGCAGGCGTTTGGTTTATGGGTTTGTCACTTAAACTCTAGATTGCCAGCCAATATTAGTTTGGTCCTCGTTGTTTGTCCCCTTTTTACTTTACTCTCCCCCACACACACACACTTTTGGAGGTTTTATCCCTAACTGTTTTTAATAAATGTAGACATAACAATGTAATAGCACTTTTTGAGAGTAAAATTGATGTTTGTTAAATATTCAAAATCTTTCCAGGTGTCTTTTGTAAGGGGAGTTGCTGAATTTAGCTGGCTTGTCTCAGACAGTTGTCTTTTGACAGGTGCAGCAACTCTGTTCTCTGGTTGTTGGGATAATTTGTGCATTTGTGGAGCTGACAGAAATCCCCATTAAATAATCCACATACATTGCTATGGACTAAGTAGTATTTCTCCACTCTACAAAAAACTGTGCTCCAATTTCAACTCCAGAGTAATGTTTCAGACTACCAGATTCTAAACTTGTTTCAGAACATCTATGTAGGACTTGTCCTTATTTACTATGCAAGGCATGACATCATAAGCACCCTCAGCTTAACTTCCTGTGGGATCCCATGTGTTTCATCTATACATGTTAGGTGGAATATTATTTGGTGCTTGCTTTTTGGATCATCTTTATACACATTTGATTAAACAAATGTGTTTCATGTCTACAAGAAAACAGTTGTAGTTAGGTTGCTTTGGCCTTCTTCAACATACATAATACTAGCAGGCAACAGGGCTGTCTAATATTCCCTTCCTTCATGTAGTGAGCATGAAATCAGCACCATTAATGTCCATAAGGCGCAGATGGCCACTAATATAAATGATGATTATATGCAGGTGAACACTGTAGTAACATCACTGGATGTGAACATATTACCTCATTTTGTGGTGCTTCAGATCCTTGGTATTTCTTTAAGGACATGCTGTTCCAAGACTCATCTCTTACTTACAGGTGAAACTCGAAAAATTAGATATTGTGCAAAAGTTCATTTATTTTAGTAATGCAACTTAAAAGGTGAAACTAATATATGAGATAGACTCATTACATGCAAAGCAAGATAGTTCAAGCCGTGATTTGTCATAATTGTGATGATTATGGTTTACAGCTCATGAAAACCCCAAATCCACAATCTCAGAAAATTAGAATATTACATGCAATCAATAAAACAAGGATTGTACATAGAACAATATCGGACCTCTGAAAAGTATAAGCATGCATATTTACTCAGTACTTGGTTTGGGCCCCTTTTGTGGGCAATTACTGCCTCAATGCAGCGTGGCATTGAAACTATCAGCCTGTGACACTGCTGAGGTCTTAAGGAAGACCAGGATAAATACATAAGATTACTCATCAATCTCTTGCATTCAAGATTTAGTAGAGCTGTAACTATTGTAGACTAGAAAAGATAGTTGATAGAAAGGTTAACAATTTCACAAAACGTGTTCTTCCCTCCATTTACTAATTCATTTCTGTTGTCACAAAGGACCTTAATGCCTTTTGTGAGTTTAGGAGTGTTGTAAGATCATATAAAATGAAAGACCACACATATCTTGTTCAATCCTTTTTAAAGTATACCTAAAGGCACTTTTTTATATTTGGATAGAGTGGTGCGGTGTTAGAACCCCTGTTAAGTATTTATTGCTGTTTGTGTCCAATAGGGAATCTCCCTTACATTGAAAAGATATCATTTCACTTCCTGATGAGTCTTTAAGACAGATAATGAAAGGAAACCCACTTAGTGAGACACAGATATCATGAAAACAAATCAGTCTAAACCCCCTCCCTAATCCAAAATAAAAAAAAAAGGTTTTGGATTAAAAGTATTGCTAAATCAGTTTGTATGTGCAGTAATGCATGCTTGTTATATTCACTGTGGAACCTAAAGGGTTAATCCTCATCGTTGTGTAAAAAGGCTGTTTGATCCTGTCATCTCTGATCCTCCCCTTCTAGTGTCCGCAATCCATCTGCTGAGATAGTAGAGAGCTTTGTGAGTCACTCTGTACATGCTCAGTTTAGTGTGTATTGCTAGAGAGTTTTTTTTTCTTTGGGAGAGTGCATGTGATCACCACAGGGTTATCTCCCCTGCCTTCCACTGAAGCAAATAAAGTGCAAATCACTTCATTAGGTTCTTCCCCCATCACAGCTGTACAGCTGCTGTCAGCTTGACAGATTTATATGCACACCTAGCTGCTGTAGCAGCCAAAAGTGTGTCTAGAATCCCCAATGCTGCCGAAATATAACATATGTCAGTGGCAGGGAAAGGGTTAATATTGATCTGTCCCCTCAGTTTATTATTTTAAAGTGTTACTAAATCCACAACAGTAAAATCAGTCTGTATATGCAGTAAAGCATGCTTGTTATACTCACTGTGGAACCTAAGGGGTTAATCCCCCACATTGTGCAAAAAAGGTTGTTTGATCCAGTCTTCTCTGATACTCCTCTTTACTGTCCCCAATAAAACTCCTGATAGAATAGATGCTTGGAAACAACCTGCACATGCTGAATTTGGCGTGTATTGCTAGAGAGTTTATTTATATATATATATATATATATATATATATATATATATATATATATATATATATAATCTCCCCAGACAAAATAAGAACCCCCAACAGAAAATGTTATTTTTTGAAGTGAATCCTTGCAGCAAAATAAAAAAATTCAACCACAAAATAAAATGAAAGGCAAAAAATATCCCCCACTAATAAGAGCAACAAAAAAATACATCAAAGGGATTCATTACCAAAAGAGCAGAATTAAAATACAGTTTCCCTAAATGACTACCCTCTCCCTAAGCAGTTTTTTCAGCTCTATTCTTTCCCTACAGTGGCTTCTGAAGCTGACACTGACACTATGGCTGCTCTGTTCCCCCGCCTATATTATAGTGAGGGAGCTGGCTTAACCAAAAGCCCCCTTATTTGCCATTTTAAGTCTGCTGCCTATAGTTTAAAGGTGAAATAACACAAAAATTGTCACATTGTAGATCTTGAATCTGCGGGCTTCACCTCAATCCCTTGGTAGTGGCAAATCCAAACTTTATTACTACTGAAGGACATACATGGAGCTTATTGCAATCTTTTAAATATAAGCTGTAGCAATTTCTTAGAAACTGATTTAGAAATAGACATTTGCCAGCTCAGCCACGTTTAGCCATTGGGGTCCTCAATCAATAACAAAGAAATGGTTTCAAAAAATAAACATTATTTATCATTGAAAATAGCTCAGGCAACAGAATGGAGATTTGTTACACTTTCAATTTCAAAAGGTCAATTATATGACAAAAGCTGCATACAGAGCAGGGAAAATTTCAACCTTGATTACTGAAGATAAAGAAACATCTGTTTTGTTGAAGACATTGAATGTAGGATATACTCCATATGCTGCACAGTTATAGAAGTATAGCTCGATAAATATCAGCAAAGAACTAGATATACAAAGCTAATAGGTGCTCAGTCCTCTCAGTAAAAGCCATCTAGGAGAGATGAATAAACCAACCTCTTAAATTTTTGTTTATATACTTGAGACAACAATGCGGATATCTTTTCAAAATGGCACTTAGTTGTGGCGGTTTGTTGCTGGTATTATTATATACATAAAGATTTGATAATTGCTTTCAATGGGCTCAAATGCTAATTAGACAGTGACTGTTGTATAAGCCACTGCAACAGTTGAGCAACTCCATTGTAGACAAAAATGTATAGGATGAGGTGAAAACATTTCTGATTCTCTGGTATTACTGCAGTAATACTCAGACCTTTGTGCTTGTCACCTCAGGGAATATTTAAGTCAAATACTTTCACACCATCAAAACATCATCACCACCTCTCATGTATATGTGTATGCTTCTGTTGCCTAATGAATATTTTTTCAGCCACAAAGTTAGGTTTAACCACTTGCCCTCCAGAGGATTTACCCCCATTCCCGACCAGGCCATATTTAACTGACAATTGCACAGTCATGCAACGCTGCACCCAAATGAAATTTATATCCTTCTTTCCCATGAATTGTGCTTTCTTTTGCTGGTATTTGATCACCTATGCGTTTTTAATTTTTTGCACTATAAAATAAAAAGTCTGACAATTTTGAGGAAAAAACAATATTTTTGACTTTTTGCTATTAAACATGTCCAATAAAAAAATTTTAAAAATCAAATTTCGTCATAAATTTAGTCCAAAATGTATTCTGCTACATGTCTTTGCTGAAAAACAAAATCCCAATACGTGTAAATTAATTGTTTAACATGAAAGTTATAGTGTTTACATATACTTGTCCGGCCGGTATGTATACTGGGATTTTTTTTGTATTTTATTTTTACTAGTAATGGCGGTGATCAGTGACTTATAAGCAGGACTGCGGCGGGCATTCAGACACTGGGGGGAAACTGACTTGGTGTCACTGACATCCCCAGTGATACCATTACAGTGATCAGTGCTAAAAAAAAAGCACTGACACTGTACTAATGGCACTGTGCAGGAATGGGTTAACATGATGGGCGATTAAAGGGTTAACTGTGTGCTGTTTCACTGTGTGCTGTGTCTGTGTGCTTCACTGTAAGTACACTGCTTTGGATGGCTGTGCTGTGCACAGCCATGCAAAGCAGTGTGCACGAGATGACAGGGAGGAGAACTATGTTGTTTACAAATAGTTCTCCTCCCTATTGGAAACGCTCAGCAATCACCGGTTGCCTGCAAAAAATCACTGGCTGGGACTCAGTGATTGACAGCTCGAATGGTGGCACAGGCAGGGCACACACGCTCCTCATACGCACCCCCTACGCGGAAATGCAAAATCACATATATATACGTGATTTTGTGCACCCGTGCCACCCTGTAGCAGTATTTCTGCTATAGGGCAGTCAGGAGTGTTTAAAGTATGTTTCCCAAGCACAGACACCGATGCTTGAAATGTTTTGAAGACTAGTTAACCTAGTAACTTACCATGAATTAGTACTTCACCATTAATTAACATTGCATTGTTACATAGTCACATAGTTAGTCTGGCTGAAAAAAGACAAAAGTCCATCCAGTTCAACCATTAAAAAAAAGAAAAAGTTATAATCCTATACCAACAGTTGATCCAGAGGAAGGCAAAAAAAACCCCCAGAAATGCATGATTCAATTTGCTCCTGCAGGGGCGTCCATTTACGTCATCCCAGAACTAGATAACCATGCTGTAACCATTTTTATAGCGCGGTAGGGAAGAGGTTAATGATCATATAATGACTGATAAATTATTATGTTCTTAATACGAACTAGTTACAAACATTAGCCATGCACTCAATTAGAGTGCAAATATGATTTGTTAAATAATCCCTGTTACTGAAAGACTCATGTTGATACATTAAGGCTGTATATTGCTATTAGCTTAATCCATGCGGTTGTCTTTTTTACCACTTGGCCACTGGAAGGTTTTGCCCCCTTCATGACCATTTTCTGCTATTTTCACTGCACTACTTTAACTTGTAATTGTGCGGTTGTGCAACACTGTGCTCAAATTAATCTTACATCATTTTTTTTACACAAATAGAACTTTCTTTTGGTGGTATTTGATCACCACTGGTTATTTTATTTTTTATTATATAAACAAAAAAGCCCCAAACTTTTGGGGGAAAAAAAATTATTTTCTGCCATAAAACATATCCAATAAAAAATATTTAACAATCTAATGTCTTCATTAATTTAGGCCAAAATGTATTCTACTACATGTATTTGGTAAAAAAAAATCCCAATAAGTGTATATTGATTGGTTTGTGTGAAAGTTATAGTATCTGCAAACTAAGGTATATATAATGGAATTTATAGTCGATAATTTTGATCATCGACTTATAGTGGCACAGTGTGGCTGGCAATTTGACACTAACTGACACTGGCTGGGAGGTACACTAACTGACTATCTGACATTGACGCTAATACAGTGATCAGTGATAATTTTATGCAATGTCACTGTATTAATAAAACTGGCTGGGATGGCGTAACATCTTGGGGTAATCAAGAAGTTAAGTGTGTGCTTAACAAGTGTTAATGTGTGTAATATTTGCTGCTGTTTACTAAATATCTGTTTGCTTCTTCTCCATGCTTTGCAGGGAGAAGAAGCAAACAGGTTTTTCCCTCTCTATAGTGCCCTGTGTGTTTATAAATACAGGGATCTGCACTGTGATTGGACACAGTTAATCAGCATTCTCACCCATAAATCATTGGCTGAAACCTGCTGCCAACATCCTGCTGTGTCCAACCACAGCGGAAGTCAGCTGGGGATATGTACACGTACATGCCCTGAACCCGGAAGACACTGCAAATGTATAGTTATGTGATTGTGCCTGTACGAGCTGCCTGCCTGCAGTAAAATGTGGGTGAGTGGTCGGCAAGTGGATAAAACATCTGCCAACAGATACAGCTACTAGTAGAAATTGCACTAAATACTACAGCTATTTCATACATATTTTTAATCATTTTAAATATTATTTTATAAAGTCATGGTATGCAAAACATTATTTCCCACCACCTTAAAAATAACAGCATGTAGCTATCCCATACCTCAACCCCTTCACTACCAAACATTTTAGGCCTTGGGATTAGTAAAACCCAAAATATGATATACTTTCTGAAAACAGCAAAAATACACTAAAGTACATTCTAGGGCACACAAATAAAATATATTATTTGGTGTTTTGGTAAAATATAAAAGATGAAGTGGTGCTAAGTAAATAGATACCAAACCCACCAATCCTTAACCACTTGCTCTCCAGAGGTTTTACCCCCTTCCTGACTAGGCCATTTTTTGCGTTACGACGCTGCGTTACTTTAACAGACAATTGCGCGGTCATGCAGTTCTGCACCCAAATGAAATTTACAACCTTTTTTTCCCCACAAATAGAGCTTTCTTTCTTTCGTTCTTTTGATCCCCTGTACGGTTTTTATTTTTTGCGCTATAACAAAAAAGACTGACAATTTTGAGAAAAAAACAATATTTTTTACTTTTTCCTATTAAACATATCCAGTAGAAAAATTTAAAAAAAATCAAATGTCAGCATAAATTTAGGCCAAAATGTATTCTGCTACAGTTCTTTGATAAATTTTTTTTTTACTAGTAATGGCAGCGATCAGCGACTTATAGTGGGACTGAGGGACAGCGGCATACATTCTGACACTGGGGGGGAACTGACTTGGTGTCACTGACATCCCCAGTGACACCAACACAGTGATCAGTGCTAATAAAAAGCACTGACACTGTACTAATTGCACTGGGCAGGAAGGGGTTAACATGTGGGGCAATCAAAGGGTCAACTGTGTGCCATTTATAACTGTGTGCTGTGTTTGTGCTTCACTGTGCACAGCCATGCAAAGCAGTCTGCAGGAACTGACAAGGGAGAGAACTGTTTTGTGCTCGTCAATCACCGGGCACCGGTGAGTAATCAACGGGCGGGATCTGGTGATTGACAGCCAAGACCGTGAAGGTGGGCGCAGGCAGGGTGCGTGGACAGCGCACCCCCTACCTGTTGATGCAAAATAACTTTATTTTGCAAACAGCTGCTGCCCTGTAACAGTATTTCTGCTATGGGGCAGTGCTAAAACAGTTAAAGTTGTGCGTGTCCATAAAATGATGACAAACTTTGGTACTCCAAATTTTCTATAGGTGATTTTTTAAAAGCCCTAACAGGTCACTAGTTTAGAGTTAGACCTGAGCAATGGCCCTACAATTATTGTTCTTTCCAGCACTGGCATTTATTGATGTTTTTGTACATAGACACTCCAATGTGTGTGTTTATTAGAGATGAGCGAATTATTCAAAAATTCGATTCGGCTGATTCGCCGAATTTCAGGAAGAAATTCGATTCGATGCGAATTAATTCGCTACGAAGTTAACTTATAAAAAGGGTTTCTAGGCTTCAGAGAGCCTTTAAATTAGTGCAGAACACTGTACCTTTAATTTAAATGCCCTTGGAGATGAGGAAGGAGAAGGAGAAGGAGAAGGATGAGAAGAAGGAGAAGGAGAAGGATGAGAAGAAGGAGAAGGAGAAGGATGAGAAGAAGGAGAAGGAGAAGGATGAGAAGAAGGAGAAGGAGAAGGAGAAGGAGAAGGAGGAGAAGGAGAAGGAGAAGGAGAAGGATGAGAAGAAGGAGAAGGAGAAGGATGAGAAGATGGAGAAGGAGAAGGATGAGAAGAAGGAGAAGGATGAGAAGAAGGAGAAGGAGAAGGATGAGAAGAAGGAGAAGGAGAAGGATGAGAAGAAGGAGAAGGAGAAGGATGAGAAGAAGGAGAAGGAGAAGGATGAGAAGAAGGAGAAGAAGGATGAGAAGAAGGAGAAGGAGAAGGATGAGAAGAAGGAGAAGGATGAGAAGATGGAGAAGGATGAGAAGAAGGAGAAGGATGAGAAGAAGGAGAAGGAGAAGGATGAGAAGAAGGAGAAGGATGAGAAGGAGAAGGATGAGAAGAAGGAGAAGGATGAGAAGAAGGAGAAGGATGAGAAGAAGGATGAGAAGAAGGATGAGAAGAAGGAGAAGGATGAGAAGAAGGATGAGAAGAAGGAGAAGGATGAGAAGAAGGATGAGAAGAAGGAGAAGGATGAGAAGAAGGAGAAGGATGAGAAGAAGGATGAGAAGAAGAAGAAGGATGAGAAGAAGGATGAGAAGAAGGAGAAGGGTGAGAAGAAGGAGAAGGAGAAGGATGAGAAGAAGGAGAAGGATGAGAAGAAGGAGAAGGATGAGAAGAAGGAGAAGGAGAAGGATGAGAAGAAGGAGAAGGAGAAGGATGAGAAGAAGGAGAAGGATGAGAAGATGGAGAAGGAGAAGGATGAGAAGAAGGAGAAGGATGAGAAGAAGGAGAAGGATGAGAAGGAGAAGGATGAGAAGAAGGAGAAGGAGAAGGATGAGAAGAAGGAGAAGGATGAGAAGAAGGAGAAGGAGAAGGATGAGAAGAAGGAGAAGGAGAAGGATGAGAAGAAGGAGAAGGAGAAGGATGAGAAGATGGAGAAGGAGAAGGATGAGAAGAAGGAGAAGGAGAAGGATGAGAAGAAGGAGAAGGAGAAGGGTGAGAAGAAGGAGAAGGATGAGAAGAAGGAGAAGGATGAGAAGAAGGATGAGAAGAAGGAGAAGGATGAGAAGAAGGATGAGAAGAAGAAGGATGAGAAGAAGAAGGATGAGAAGAAGGAGAAGGATGAGAAGAAGAAGAAGGATGAGAAGAAGGAGAAGGATGAGAAGAAGGAGAAGGATGAGAAGAAGGAGAAGGATGAGAAGAAGAAGAAGGATGAGAAGAAGAAGATGGATGAGAAGAAGGAGAATTCCAAGCCGGTAAAAAGTGTATCTGCAGAGCTCCGCTATTTCTTAGGCTATTTCTGACAGTTCTGTGACATTCACTCCATACAGCGGTTGAAACCGCTGTATGGAGTGAATGTCACAGAACTGTCAGAAATAGGCTATTTCTGACAGTTCTGTGACATTCACTCCATACAGCGGTTGAAACATTATATCTATTTGTTTCCATAAATGGATCCATTTATGGAAACAAATAGATACAATGTTTCAACCGCTGTATGGAGTGAATGTCCCAGAACTGTCAGAAATAGGCTATTTCTGACAGTTCTGTGACATTCACTCCATACAGCGGTTTCAACCGCTGTATGGAGTGAATGTCACAGAACTGTCAGAAATAGCCTATTTCTGACAGTTCTGTGACATTCACTCCATACAGCGGTTTCAACCGCTGTATGGAGGGAATGTCCCAGAACTGTCAAAAATAGCCTATTTCTGACAGTTCTGTGACATTCACTCCATACAGCGGTTGAAACATTGTATCTATTTGTTTCCATAAATGGATCCGTTTATGGAAACAAATAGATACAATGTTTCAACCGCTGTATGGAGGGAATGTCACAGAGCTGTCAGAAATAGCCTATTTCTGACAGTTCTGTGACATTCACTCCATACAGCGGTTTCAACCGCTGTATGGAGGGAATGTCCCAGAACTGTCAGAAATAGCCTATTTCTGACAGTTCTGGGACATTCACTCCATACAGCGGTTGAAACATTGTATCTATTTGTTTCCATAAATGGATCCATTTATGGAAACAAATAGATACAATGTTTCAACCGCTGTATGGAGGGAATGTCACAGAGCTGTCAGAAATAGCCTATTTCTGACAGTTCTGTGACATTCACTCCATACAGCGGTTTCAACCGCTGTATGGAGGGAATGTCCCAGAACTGTCAGAAATAGCCTATTTCTGACAGTTCTGGGACATTCACTCCATACAGCGGTTGAAACATTGTATCTATTTGTTTCCATAAATGGATCCATTTATGGAAACAAATAGATACAATGTTTCAACCGCTGTATGGAGTGAATGTCACAGAACTGTCAGAAATAGCGGAGCTCTGCAGATACACTTAGCGGAGCTCTGCAGATACACTTTTTGCCGGCTTGGAATTATTCTTATTTTCATCCTACTTCTTCTTCTTCTTCTTCTTCATCCTCATCCTCAGAAGAAGAAGAAGAGGATGAGGATGAAGAGGAAGAAGAAGAAGAAGTAGGATGAAAATAAGAATAATTCCAAGCCGGCAAAAAGTGTATCTGCAGAGCTCCTCTAAGTGTATCTGCAGAATAGAGGAGCTCTGCAGATACACTTTTTGCCGGCTTGGAATTATTCTTATTTTCATCCTACTTCTTCTTCTTCTTCATCCTCATCCTCAGAAGAAGAAGAAGAGGATGAGGATGAGGATGAAGAGGAAGAAGAAGAAGAAGTAGGATGAAAATAAGAATAATTCCAAGCCGGAAAAAAGTGTATCTGCAGAGCTCCTCTATTCTGCAGATACACTTAGAGGAGCTCTGCAGATACACTTTTTGCCGGCTTGGAATTATTCTTATTTTCATTCTACTTCTTCTTCTTCTTCTTCATCATCCTCATCCTCTTCTTCTTCTTCTGAGGATGAGGATGAGGATGAAGAAGAAGAAGAAGAAGAAGAAGTAGGATGAAAATAAGAATTCCAAACCGGCAAAAAGTGTATCTGCAGAGTTCCTCTATTTCTGACAGTTCTCTGACAGCTCCTTCACATGTACAGCGGTTGAAACATCTGTTTCCGAATAAAAACATCTGTATCCTAAATGGAAACAAATAGATACAATGTTTCAACCGCTGTACATGTGTTCCTTCTGTCAGAGAACTGTCAGAAATAGCGGAGCTCTCTGCAGGGACACTTTTGCCGGCTGATCAGGAAAAATCCGATTCGCGCACCCGAAGTAGGCAAATATTCGGATTCGACGCAAATCGAATTTTTCCTGAAATTCGTATCGAATTCCGGTTCGCCTGGTTCGATTCGCTCATCTCTAGTGTTTATGTCCAGAGGTGCATGTACGTGGGGGGCAGGCTCAACACTTCTTGGGTGTGTTTAAGTGCTTGGATGTAACTTTCATTTTTTACACTTTTTACAATCAGCATTATTTTTATATTTAATCCTCCACATTGTGTAAAAAGGATGTTTGATCATGTCTTCTCTGATCTTTTCTACTGTCCACAATATAACTCCTGATAGCACATGCTCAGTTTGGTGTGTATTGCTAGAGAGTTTTGTTTTCTTGGGAGAGTGCATGTGATCAGCACAGGGCCAATCAGCACTGGCCAGACAGAGGGTCAGAGGTTATGCAGCCTCACAGGGGAGAATGAAATCTCCTCCTACAAGCTTTAACCAGTGCTCTGCTGGACACTGATAGAAATCACAAGACTGCTCTAATTGCTGATGAGAAAAGGTATTTACTAGTTTATACTTACTAAAATAATTGCATTACTATGTTCTGTGTACTATGGGAGACCAGATATAGTGAATGCAGTGCCCTGGGTTATTAACACTTTCAGAGAAAACCTTGGTAAGAAAAGTGGCTGACATTACTGACCCCATTATAAGAAATTTAGTTGCCTGACTGTGTTTAGCTTCAATACTTTGAATCACTGACCTGAAACATGCTTTCTTTTAATGGAGGAAAGCTTCAGGATATTGAGAGAAACCCCTAATACCAAGAAATAATAGTGATTACAGGAAAAACACTCTGATCCACGATTCCTCCAAAATTGATAATTATTAATGTATAGGTCACACAGGGTTGACCAAATTATCATTTCATAGGGATGCCTTTTCACTTAATCAAAACAAAAATACCATCATTGTGACCCATTTCGCGGTATACCAGTTTAGTGATTGCATTCTTTACTAGTGGTCTCCAATCTGGCCTTCCAGTGCATTTTTTCAGTTACATTCAAAGATTCACAATCTATATAACTAGTGTTTGCCTCTTATATAGTTAACTCTTTCATCAAAATTTCTAGGCTTGGGTGTATAAAGCATGCAAATCTGTTTAATAGGAGAGTATAGCAGTACCTTTTTCAGACTGAAGATCCAGTCTATTGCTATAGGATAAGAGAAAAGGGCATGACCCTCCTCCATTCAGAATGCTTCTTCATTTGTTTATGTGTGTATTCTGTGTGGGTCTGTCCAAAGAGTACCAGCCTCAGCTCCTGCCCTAGATGGCTGTAAAAAAACAAATAAAACATATTTAATATGTATATGCCAAATGTATAAAAATATATTTATATGCAATTTTATGAATTTTTTTTAATAAAAAAATAAATACTTTTTTTTCCAAAATTTTATTTTTTTACTTACATAAATAAAGAAACTATTTAGAAAGAGAAAATACTATTCCTTTCAACCTGTGAAGGTAAGGATGATTCTGTTTCATTAGACTGTATGTTTGTTCTAAATACCACACCAATAACTTCAAACATTCCAGAGGCTGTATGGTTAATGAATGGTTTGGTGTTGGGTGTGTCTCACGTCTGTATTGAAGTTGGCCAAGAAAATGTTGTGTACAGCACTCTGGACTATTGGTATGCCTTTGGAGTTCGGCACGTTTGATTAGCTGTTTTCTAAAATATCTGAGTTATTTGTTCTGTTTTCCATCAATGGAGAATTACAGCATATTTCAACTTGTTAAACTACTATATACATAAAAATGTCAAACCAGTTTTTAAAAAATGACTTTGCTTTTCAAGTCTGTATGACAAACAGAAAAATTAGTAAACATTTTCAGTAAAATTTGATCAGTTGGGTAACTTCTCTAACAAGCTGTATTTTATAAATGGAACAAAGTAAAATAAATGACTTCACTCAATACATGTTCAGAGTTTTGATATTGTATGTTAAAGAAAAATCAATGCAGATGGAAAAATTATTGTGTTTATATATTGCACTTACAGTAGATCTAAATACATAAAAAAATCTTCAAAATATGCTGTATTTAAATGCTTAACCAACATCACCACCATCATTCTCTTGTTGCACTTATATTGCACTTACAGTAGATCTGAATACATAAAAAAAATCTTCAAAATATGCTGTATTTAAATACTTAACCAAAATCACCACCATGATTCTCTTGTTTAAACAAAAGAAAAAAAATGTCCAAAAGCAATTTTAACTCAGCTAAGTGCACCATCACATAACCCTATCCTGCACCTCTTTCAGTACAGGAGTCCAGATGCACTATTGACCAACCCTCTTAGTGATGTCCCCACACCTTTGTATTTTTCAGGGCCTTAAAAAGACCCTGACACTGAACAGCTAATGGTATGCTAATGGTACGTGTCCACATTACTTAGGCAGGGACATGGGTTTCCATAGACCCTGTGTTTCTGCAGTAAAAATAGAACACTTTTTTTTCTTTTTGACCCAGCGATTTGTTGAAAGGATGTTCAACAGGCTTGAGTTTAATTTTAAACAACTTTACATTAATTAAAATTTGCTTAATAAATGCTGCTGGATTTCTTTGGGATAGCTGAAAACATATACCAGCAACAGAAATGCAGCATAGATTGCATAAGCATTTATACAGTACATTAGATGAACTTATTTACTTTAGGATTAGAAAAAATGCTGCCAATTTCTTTGGAGATGTTTACTGTCTTTTTCCCACAAGAAGTTTATAGTTTACCTGTTGTACAGCGTAAAATGTTATGCTTGTGTAAAGGTCTCTGAGGGATAATTTATTTAATCAGTATTCAATTTGGCTAAATCAGCTCCTTCAGCTTCTGGATTGGTCTCTTGTAATTTACTCACATACTAATTTATTTTCAGTTAGTCATTATTAACCTGAAATCTACACAGTGCAGGTTGTGGAGCAAGCTACCAACCTTTCTATAAAGGATTGATGGGAGATGAGTGCTGAGTAGAGAGATAAGATTTAAAAACAAACTGTGCCACCAATGTAGTTTGTAAATTACCATTATTTTCGGGGGTTATTGTAGATGCTCATATATGGAAGTAGTTATAAATACATTAAGGAAATACATATGCATTTTGTGTCATTGTATAGTTGACTTTGGTACAGCTAAATTTAGATATTTGCAGTGTTTTCTCTCTTTTTTTGTTTTACAAAAACATCATCCCGATGATCATATTCTTATATGTTTTTTTATATCTTGATGTAGAAATTTTCAACACTTTTAAACTTCAATCTAAGTAGAAAGGACAGTCTTTTATAACCACCTGATTTTTCTTAATGGCATATTAAGAAAAGTCTTCAAACGCATCTCAGAAAAAACAAAACTCTAATTACAGTGATGTCTGTAATTTAACGTCAGTCTCTTGGGATGACGTCTCTGCAAGTGTAGTTGCACTAGACTTTAGTAAATGAGGTGGCGCTTCACTTTGCAAAGAATACCCAATCACATGCAAGGAAAATTAAAAAAACAGCATTTTAGTTTGCACATGTTTGGACGATGGAAGTTAGCAGAGCTGCACAGTCTACATCTACATAACCTATGATAAGATTTTCGGATACCTTCTGTCGCAGAGACCTGCCAACTCTACTAAATCATCCTATATACTTGACACTTGTAATGTAATCTGTCTTGTCATCTCTCCCAAGCTTTAGCTTAAAAATAGGGTGATCCATCCTTAAAAATGTTTAGCACCCAACAACATATAGCACTTCTGCAACACTTTACACTTACCACAACCCAGTTCTGGGTATCTTCTCTAGAGCATGGCCATTGTCATTTATAAGTCTGGTATGGATGTAAAGGGGAATATATGCAAAAGAAACCTAAAAAGGGAGGGGTGCCCTTTGAAAATCCATACTGGACTCTGTGCGTCCAGCACAGAAAACACAAAAAAAGACTTGTGGTCCCCCATAAAATCCAGACTCTTATCTGAGTATGCAGCCTAACTGGCAAGCATGTGCCCTCCCCCTTGGCCCATACCAGGCAACATGTCCTCAACATGGTGAAGGTACCTTGCCAGGAAAAACCTCCTTGCTCTCATGTTGATAAAGACAATGGCCTCCTATTTCATTTGAGCCCATCCACTTTTTGCTTGGCCTACCTTTTTCAGGCCTCTTCAAATTTGCACGGAAACTTTCCTCCCACATTCTAACGGCAGCCAGGAGAACCTTTCCCATGCATTGGCTTTCTAATACGCCTCCTACACTATCGGAATTGATAAAGGTTATAGCTAAGATCAGAAAAATGGAGTACCTCACTGCTTTACATGCTAACTCTGTACCCACTTTTGAGGAATTTTGGGATCCATGAGATACTTTCAATTCCGACTTATCTACTCAATTGTCTGAAAATGATTGCTAATGCACTGTTATATATTGACATTGTATGTATCAATGTACCTCTCATCGATGAGCCTATTTTCTCTGTCTCTTTGTTGCTTTGTGTTCGTCATGACGTATTTATGTACAACTCTGTTTGTTGTAAATGTTTGAAAATCAATAAAAAAGTTAATTACAAATAAAAAAAGACAATGGCCTCTTCCTCACATCCCTAGATGTGGATGTGGGGGTCTGCTGACAGAAAAGGTTTAGCAGAATCTGGAAGCCCCTTTTAAAATAAGATGCCCCCCCCCCCCCATATAGACATGTGCACACCAAAAAATGTTGTTTCATTTTGGATGCATTCCTGTGGTTGATAATTTTGTTTATTTGTTTTCGTTCTGTTGGTCCAGTTCGTTCATTGTCACGATTTGTTTCTTTGGGATTCGTTTCATATATTTGTTATACCGATCAAGTTCGATAAGTTTTCTAATCCACCCGGTATAACTTCTGACTGATCTGAATTTATTGTGAATAGCTGTGGTTGTTAAGGAGCAGGTTGCCGCAGCATCTTTAGAAACCATAACTCATCTGCTGTCAGTGGGATCCCAGCTGTCAGCACAATGTAAACATAAGAAGTGTCAGTGAAACATTTTTTAAAAAATTCAAGGGGCTCCCACAATCCTTACCAGACCCTTTGAATCTGGTATGGGTTTTGAGGAGAACCCCAAATCAAAATGTTTTCTTAAAAAATGGTGTAAGGTCCCCCCAAAATCCATACTAGACCCTTACGTCTGGTATGGATTATAAAGGGAACCCAATGTCAAATTAACAAAAATGGAGCCCCCCCCCCCCCCAAAATCCATACCAGACCCTTATCCATGCATGCAGCCTGGTAAGCCAGGAAAGAGGTGGATGAATGAATGTCCCCCTCCTGAACTATACCAGGCTACATGTTTATGGGGACAAGGGCCTGGTGGTTGTGGGGATCTGCAGACAGGGGTCTTATTGGAATCTGGAAGCTCCCTTTAACAAGGGGTCCCCAGATCCAACCTCCCATGTGAATGAGTATGGGGTACATATTACCCCTACTCATTAACCAAAACAATGTGTAAAGTAAAGAAAAAACACAGAGATAGTTTTTAAACTGTTCTAAAACTTTAAACCCTTCTAAACTTGTTTTAAACAAGTTCCTAAAATAAATAAATGTCCCCTGAAGTAGATCCAACACAATGTACACTGACCCGCATGAAAAAAAAAACCACGTGATGTCAAGGGTGACCCAGCCCCCATGTCTACCTGCCGTTCGGCAAGTGATGTGTCCTGAGGAAAGACACTAGCCCAATGACAAGTAGATAAGGGGGGGTCACCGGGGGATGTGACCCCACCCCCTGTGTTTACCTGTCATGGGACACATTGTGCTTGGTGGGAGGCGTTTTTTTTGTCCGTTCATTGGAAATTATGTTTTTACTTGGGGGGATTTTTTTTTTTTTTAAATAAAAGACTTGTCAAAAACTGTCTGTGTGTTGTGTTGTGTTTTGTTTTACTTTGCACATTTTTTTGGGTGAATGAGTATGGGTAATATGTACTCCATACTCATTCACATAGGAGGGCAGGATCTGGGGGCCCCCTTGATTCTTGAAGCCTGGTTTCAGTAATGGAAATTATGTTGAATGAAAGATAAAAAGGTTGTGCACAGATGTGATTTTGTTACAGCAAAGCAGGCATTGAAAAGGACACATGAGATGAGAGGGCTGGTTTTTGGAAGTAGAGGGATAGGAATTAATCTGAGTGTATTGTGGCTGTTGCCAGAGGAGGAGGGGTGCCAGATGTGGGAGTTGCAGTAAGACAATAGAGGGTGCCCTTGCAGTCTCCCAGTACTTTGTCAATTAATTCCTACAGGATCTCCTCTGTGAGTGTGTTGTTATGTGCCTGGATTATATGTTAATTTTTTCCCCAGATTTTCCCACTCACAGATGTCATGTCTACTCTGTACTGCAATGCCTCCATGAAAATAGACTCTAAGCCATAGCAAGAAAAGTTTCTTTGCACTCCTGCAAGTGACATTCTCTAAGAAACCTGAGGAAGTTTCTATCTCCAACTGGCCCCTTCCCAGCAGTCTCAAAGTTACACAGTGTTTTCTAGGATTTACTAACTACTTTGTTCCTTTTGCTCCCATTACCGCTCTCACTGGGAGAAATGCTGACCGCTAAGGCCTTCCATGTTTCAAAGAAAGATTTTCTTTCTGGCCCTACCTGAATGAGACTTGGCATCACTAAACTTTTCTCCATTGAGCTAATGCTCACTGCCAAACTGGCTACTGAGAAGTGGCACTACCTCTTGAGCAGTTCACCACATCAAATTACCATTTACACAGACCATACAAATCAATTACTTACAAATTTCCTATCTCCTAAATATCAGGTAATCCCATCAGTCCTTGTTCTATTCTTGGTTTGACTTTTTGATTACTTTCAAACCTGGGACAGCCAACTGATCATCAAGATTCTAAAGCTGCAGCTGAGCGAGAATTCAACATTTCTACTACTCACATCCAGGTTCTGATATCTACCAAGGAATTTGCAATTTCTCAGGAAAGAAACTAGTGTTCCTGGAACTAAGAACTAAATTCCTGTGCTGGGCTAATAACTCCAATATCTGAAAGAATGTAGAGGACTATGTAAAAGCTTGAGCAATTTGTGTCCAAAACAAGTCTCTTGCAGGTCCTTTTTCAATGTTTTACCTGTAACCATAATGCTACCTTTCTATGGACTTTATTACCAACCCCCCCTCTTCTGTCCTTGGCTGCAGCCCTGGTGCATTTCTTTACTTCGCTACATGACATGCCTACCCATATTGTTTCTGAAAAAGAGAGTCAAAGCCTGTAGGGAGTCTGAACCTAGAGTTTAAATCAACATGTTTGACATCTTGACAGAGTGAAACGTGTTAGAGGGCAGAGGAGTAGAGGATCAGCCTTTGTACTGGATAATAACAAAAAATCTTCATATCAGGCTTTTATTATGGAGAACAGCTTCTTGTTCTCTATTGGATGAGTATGATTGTGAAGTTGGTAGAAAACTGTTTGAAGCCAGTATCCATTGATCGGTGGAGCAGGAGGTAACTGCCTTGAGCAGAACAATACAATTTTTTCAAATGGCCTTTTTGTGATTTAAGAAAAGTTATCCTTCATTTATTTTGCTATTTCTCTCTTAGGAAACATGCTTCAAATCACACAAAGTATTCCTTGCATATTTATGATATTGTGTTATTTGTTGTTAAAGTGTTTCGATTCTCCTTTTTTAATATTTTTTTCTGGGGATAGACAATTACATCTCTTTTTTATAACACACTTTAGACTCTGCTACTCATTCTTGCAGTTCCTCCTTAAACACAACATGATGCTTGAAAGTAATGGACATATATGTGGGTTTTTTTGGCCAGAGCACCCTTCATTTTTGTCACACATAACATACACATCAATATGGATTGAACGTATGATCATGTTTTCTAGACCTTTTATAGGATTTTGTAGGAGTTGCATTGCAAAAAAAAATTGTGTTACTACTTGTACAAGCATAGAGGCTTGGAGGTGAGGAAATGAAGCAAGGTAAGCAAGCTGGTCCCCCCCCCCCCCACTCCTTTGTTGTCAACATTGGGAGTTTCACTGATAGGCTCATGTCTAAGCCTCCACCCTGTATGGCACTTTTTCAGCATGTTGAGGGGGCTCATGGCCACATTGTATCCAACAAAAAGAATGTTAAGTAGGAGTCGCAGATTCTGGATACCGCTTGAAAATAATGCGTCCCACAAATCTCTGCAACATTACCCAAAATAAAGTTTTGCAAATTACTTAAAAACCCTTTCTAACTTTTTCAAAGAAGGAGTTAAATTAAAAAAAACATACACAGACTTTACAAAAGTCCTTTCATTGAAAGAAAATCCCACACTGGAATTCACATCAGTCATGAGATTTTGCTGCATGACAATCTGTTCAAGTCACATTCCTGCTGATATGAGACATTTCTGACAATACATAATTATAAACATTACATGTGGAAATGTGAATAACAAGGTCCCATTACCCATACATGATCTGATTCACCTCCATTGGTTTCAATTTAGGATATTTGGAACACATACAGTATGAGACAGAGGGTTGCTAATCAGTCTAAAGAAGTCACATGACAGGGAAGAGTCACTTGACAAACACCACCAATCATGAGTGTGCTTTATTTGACCAATGAGAAAAAGGTTCTAAAAGTTGAAGTGTAAGACAACATCAGTCACTATTCAATAATCCAAAAAGGAAAAGACACACCAAAATAAACAGATTTAAGGCAGCATAAACCAGCAAAAGCAGATGACCCATAGCTAAAAGTAAAGATATTTACTAAACATTTATTTCGTACTAGCTCACCACAAGTGCATTTTTAAAAACATTTGTTAGCCACATAAAAACCTGCACGCATGAGTGTTTTTTTCCTTGGTTGGTGTAAGTGCGTGATTCTTCAAACTAGCTAGCAAGATGCCACTTTTTCTCTGCAAGAACTTTACAAGGTTGGTGATAATGCCACAAGCAGTAATAACAGCTGTTTCTTGCTACAGGAACATAGTAAAAAAATCATTTTGGGACATGCTCTAGAGGAGGACAGGGAGGTTTGGGGATAAATTTAGGTAATGTCTTGACTTAAATACTGGATGCTATGAACTCTAAGAGCTGCATTGGGAGCATCAAGGCAATAATACAAATTTGCCTTATACCCAGACATACTGAGTCTCTGAAAGGGCTTCAGCAGCTGCTGCTAAAAGTAGTAGCGGGCTTACTGTGCTCATTTTTCTTTTGGTACAGGTTAATTTTTAAATCTGCAGTCGGACATTTAGGCCTCATTCACACAGGCCTGTATAAAACAAACAACCATTTTTTTACAGTCATAGCTGGCAGGTTCTGCATGCAGGTGGTCCATTCACATTTATTAGTAAGCAACAGCTGCACAGATACAGCCCTGCTTGCCCTAATGTAACAGGCGTGTGGGTGCAGGTAAGCACCCCCAAATGGAGACAGTGTCCTCATGTGAATGAGGCCTTAAACTGATTATACCCCAAGAAAATATATACACAGAGAAAAACGTTTATCTGATGGACATGAACCTCATTGTAAACAAGTACAGAATTTGCAAAGGGAAAACATACAGCACACAAAACACAGGGTCTGCAGAAGACTGCTGCAAAATGCACTAAGTATAAATAATGCAGAATGATCCCCAAACCAAGAGAGTGCCCAAACAACAGAAAAACAAGCTACGCCCTTTTTTAAGTACTTTTTATATAAGCAGAAAAAAGAATACTGTATATACATACATACCACACACAATGTACATATACAGGATTCACACATTCACAATAAACACAAAGTATCCCCCACAATATATTTTTTAGGGGAATCACTTTAGCTTTATTCAATACTATACTGATAAAACACTAAAAACTCTTAATGTGTTGCCTATCTTTCCCTATCTTTGCATATCATATTTATTATCTGTTTGTAATAAACCCCTATATTAAGCCTAAAGGTATTTGCTATTTATTAATCTGACACGGTTTTGTAGTTATTTAGAAAATATAGCACCTATATTGTGTTCGTTACAACATAATTTTAGTGCATTTGAATATAGTTTTGATAACATTAGTTCAAATGTTATGAGACATACAAAATCAATAATGACATCAAAATCCACATGGTTTTGGAGATCGTTCAGCACCTTCGCATTATGTGCTTCTTTTTGCATGTGAAACATGGAAAATGAGAATTCTGAGTGTTGTCACTGTTTCCAGAACATTGGTACATTGTACTTTGGTACATGGTACAATATTGGAACAATGATCACTGAAAAGAAGAACTCAGCTTTCTGAATTTTCCTGAATCTACCTGAATATTAGAGATGTTAAAAAATACAATCAGAAGGCATAATTCCTCCATTCCCAAACCTGAGGCTGTACAATTGAAACTGAGTGGAATTTAATTCTTCACCATTTTTAAAGAGGCATGTGGCTAGCAGAGGGTCAGTCTACATTAACAGTCTACAGGACTATGTATTTTTCAAACATTCTGAAGATGATACACTTTAAATGGGCTCGGATTCATAATGTATTTTTTCAGTGAAATGTTCCAGCAAAAATATAGAAAAATGCACATGTTTTGATGAAAGCCAAGACATCCACATAAGAGCAGCTGGCATGATCATATCACCATCATCACTTCAACCAAACAGAAATACAATGACATTTTATACAATTTTTTAAAGAAAGTGCAAAAAAAGTTGACCTCAAGTTCAGCTAGGATGAAATAAAGTGCTTAGGTATTAAACTATGCTAAACATGTCTAAAATATACACCTTTATAAGTAATGATCACCATTAATTAGCCTACTCCAAGAAGCACTAAGGTCACACCACTATTTTAATTAGCTGCAAACCAAGGTAATATAAAGGGTTCATTTTAAGTCATGGTTAATTATACTGTAGGTTATAGTTTAGTATTTGGATGAGCAAATTATTGAAGCTAAACTTCAGGCAAACAGTTAAATACACATATTTGAACTTGTAATTTCATACAGTCACTATTGTGATTTATATACATCTGCCAGTAGAGCCAGGAGTTTAACACCTACTTCTCAATTAAGCTGGCCATAGATGGATTGAATATCAGCTGGTTCAGCAGGGACTGCCCAAGATTCAATCCAACTAGATCCATTGATCAGCTTGGGTGCAACCTGCCTGTTGGATTTTTTGCATTCGATTACTGCCCAAGACTATAGCTGATAGCAGTAATAATTTAGTTCTGCAGGCCAGAAAAGCTCCCAGAATATATTAGCACTGCGGAAGGCATTCTTCCAAAAAACACTAACTGTGTTGATTGGGGAATTGAACTATTTCCTTTCCTTCCACCCAGGGTGGAAGATAAGAAAATCGATTGACCTATGGCTTGCCTTAACGTTAATGAATACAGTGTTTGTATTACCTCCCAATCTGCAGCCAGCAGACTGAATGGACAATGAAGAAATAGCAACATATGTATTAATTAACCGCTTTACCACCGCCCTATAGCAGGAATACTGCTACAGGGCAGCAGGGGTGTGCAAAATCACGTATATATATGTGATTTTGCATCTCCAGGTAGGGCCACGTGCATCCTACCCTCGCTGCTATTCATGGCCTCTGCTGTCAATTACTCATCGGCACCGGGTGATCACCGCGTAATACCGATGGGGGGGGAAGGAACTGTATGTAAACAATACAGTTTTCTCCCCTGTTGGCTCCAGCACACTGCTTTGTATGGCTTTGTAGAGCCATGCAAAGCAGTGTGCTTACAGTGAAGCACACACAGAGACAACACAGTAAAACACAGCACAGCAGACAGTTAACCTTTTGATCGCCCCAGATGTTAACCCCTTCCTGCCCACTGCTATTAGTACAGTGTCAGGGCTTTTTATTAGCACTGATCACTGTATTGGTGTCACTGGGGATGTCAGTGACACCAAGTCAGTTCCCCCCATTGTCAGAATGCCTGCCGCAGTCCTGCTACAAGTCGCTTCATCGCCGCCATTACTAGTACAACAAAAAAAATTCCAGTATCTAAACCGCCATTTGTAAACACTATAATTTTCACGTAAACCAATTAATTTACAAGTATTGGGACTTCTTTTTTAGCAAAGACATGTAGCAGAATACATTTTGGCCTAAATTTATGATGAAATTTGATTTTTTTAATTTTTTTACTTGACATGTTTAATAGCAAAAAGTTAAAAATATTATTTTTTTCTCAAAATTGCCAGGCTTTTTTTTTATAGTGCAGAAAATAAAAATGCACAGGTGAACAAATACCAGAGAAAGAAATATCTATTCGTGGGAAAAAAGCACACAAATTTCATTTGGGTGCAGCGTTGCATGACCTCGCAATTGTCAGCTAAAGTAATGCAGCGCCATAACGCAAAAAATGGCCTGGTCAGGAAAGGGGGTAAATTCTCTGGAGGGCAAGTGGTCAATAAAGTGCTTGCATAGCAAAAAAAATGTAGTTGTTTTGGATAGAGAAGGATTAGAATCTCTATGTTTTTCTCTACGTCTAAGTTTTTATTGGTGTTTGTGTCGCACTCCGAAGATTTACTATCTCTTTTAGGTTCTTGTTACCATTGTAACTCGGACACAGAATTATGTAAAATCCAAAATTTTAAAGGTGTCGCTGAAACAGAAGATAAAAAAAGATCTTTTAATGGGGGTTAAGAATATGCATGCATCATACATACTAGGGGGAGTACAACTGGGGGAATCAATGGTGGAGAAGGATCTGGGAGTTCTGGTAGATCACAAGCTTAAAAATGGCATGCAATGCCAAGCTGATGTTTCTAAAGCGAGCAAAATCCTCTCTTACCCCTGTACAAATCATTAGTAAGACCTCATATGGAATATGCAGTTCAGTTTTGGGCACCAATTCACAAAAAGAACATTGAGGAACTGGAGAAAGTACAGAGAAGGGCAACCAAACTGATAAGAGGCATGGAGGAGCTCAGCTATGAGGAAAGATTAGAACTGAATGTATTCTCTCTTGATAAGAGGAGATTAAGGGGGGATATGATCAACATGTATAAATACATCAGTGGTTCATATAGTGAACTTGGTGTAGAGTTATTCACCCTGAGGTCATCACAGAGGACAAGGGGCACTCTTTACGTCTGGAGGAAAAGAAATTTAATTTCCAAACATGGAAAGGTTTCTTCAAAGTGAGAGCTGTAAAAATGTGGAATAGAGTTCCTCAAGAGTTCTGGCCGGCTCAGTGGATTGCTTTAAAAAAGGCCTGGATTGTTTCTTAGATACACAGAATATAACTGGATACTAACATTTATAGGTAAAGTTGATCCAGGGAATATCTGATTGCCTCTCGGGGAGCAGTAAGGAATTGTTTTCCCTGCAGGAGCAAATTGGATCATGCTTTGCTGGGTTTTTGCCTTCCTCTGGATCAACTGTTGGTATAGGATTATACATTTTTTTTTAATGGTTGAACTGGATGGACTTTTGTCTTTTTCAGCCTGACTAACTAACTATGTAATGGGGACACCTGCTCTGGTGACAAATTTTCAGGAGAAAAATTACGATTACTTTTTTACTAATTTCCTCACATTTCTTGAGTTTCTGAGATGGAAAGTAAATAAAAATCTCCACAACAGGACTCGGAAAGCAAAAAAAAACAACAGAAATGTTAAGCAATTTTAGGCACTGTACGCAAAGCAAAAAGTTTGTTTTCTCCTCCTTCCAGTATGTTCAGCATGTCCCTTCCAGTACACATGTGTGTATCAGAGCTCACTTTACTACTAGTGCTCAGTCTGAGTGACACTGCACAAGGGATGACAAGAAGAGGATATCAAGACATAGTTAGGTAATTATGTAAGTTCTATGAAAAAATACATTCCTCATATTTTATGAAATACACTGCTTAATTACATGAAATGACTTTTCTAATATATCTTATACTCCCTAGGGTATTGAACATCATTGTATGATCAGTTAATTAGGTTCAGTAATTGCAATCGCTACACACATGAAGGGCATACAATCTTGCATTTCAAGTGTACTGTTATGGTTTATATCTACTCTTTTTTCATTTGATTTAGTAAATCAGGCCCTATACTTCACAAAAAATGCTCACACAAAACATTTTTATGCGAGTATTTTTCTTTGCAATAATATTATATATATAATAAAAATCACTTTACCATTATATCTTTGCAGATATCAGATATTAATCATATCTTTGACACGTAGGATAAATTAAGTCATTATAGAAGATGTGTCATAGTGGTTTTTCACTTACATCTTCATAAGTGTAAATATAACATGACTGAAATTTTTGGTATTAAGTAAGCATTAAAGAAAGGTCAATCTACTGTGGGTTGCTAATAAAGCACTGGTGGGCTAAATCAATAAAGCCGTGTAAACAGTAATAAGAATGTGTAGAGTGCAATATCCTATGACAGTCAGTCAGAAATCATCCAAATGAGCAGGCTCAAGTCAAGTGATATGTGATTGAGTGCTATAAGTTACTGTGCAATCTCACAGCTCTTTGCATTGCCTTATTGAATAAGCCTCTATGTATGAACATACAGTACCTATTTTTTGAGCATTGCTAACAAGTCTCTGGATTAGGTGGTTTCTTATTCTTAAAGGCACAGGAGAATTTTCCAACCTGTTGGAAATGTTCCCTGCAGGTGACACCATATCCTTACTCTTCTATACAAACAAGGGAAGGTTCAGCAGTACTATGCTTGCATAGCTGGGCAATTGCAATTGCAACAGTTTCTCCCAATGGATCAAGTCACGTGAGAACAATAAATTAGTACATCTCATGTTTGAACGAACATATGAATTGTGATTATGAATTGTAGGTTTTAAATTTCTATCCCTTTTAAAATTAGGTAAACAATTTTAACTACAAGGTGGAGATAAACATATGAAGGTAGGGGCGCATGCGCGACCAGGGACGATGGTGGCTGTGTAGTCCCTGAGCTCCGCTCATCCCCCGCCAGCACGGACTCACCCGCCACGCGCCACTGCCTTCCTTCAGCCCTGGGTGAGTCATACACCCTCTGCACCCCGGCACGGCACCAGAATGAGTCCTCTATGGGGAAGATAGGGTGCTGGAAGCCCCCCTCCCCGCAGCCACAGGATCTGCGGCCGTCACTGCTCCGGCGGTTCTTATCCAGGCTGCAATCCCCAGCCTCTGGCATGTCCAGGAACCCAGGGAACGATCCCGGACCCCCGGTGGTCACGGAGGGTACTGCATCTTCCAGCATCACAGCTCCTCTTCCTGCCTCTGCCCTGATCCAGCCCCAGATGGAGGATCATGATCCCCAGATTATAACTGGGGGGGCAATAGTTCACTCTGCCTCAGGGAATCAACACCCCTCCACCCAGATTTCCCAGCAGGCCGTCACATCATCATCTCTCACAATTTCAGCACTAGATGATAAATTGCAAATATTCTTACGCAATATCACCGCATCCATTTCCACTGAAATTGGAAAACTGGCGTTGGATCTCAGAGGGGAAATAGCGCAGATTGGTGACCGCACGGATAAATTGGAAAATGAGTTTGATGATTTGGTGCAATATGTTCATGTTCTGGAAGAGGACAACGCGTATTTGAAACATTCCATGTCCCAAATGCAGCTCCAACAAGAGGATTTGGAAAACAGGGAACGGCGCCAAAATATCCGTATACGTGGTATGCCAGAATCTATTGTTGATGCACAACTACACCGTCACCTATTATCCTTTTTCACCGCAACTGCTCCCTTGGTTCCAGAAGCTGATTGGCGTATGGACAGGGCTCATCGCTCCTTGGGCCCAAAACCTGTTGAAGGCACCAGACCTCGCGACGTCATTGTTCGCTTCCATTTTTTTCAAAGCAAAGAAGCCTTATTATCAGCAGTTCACCACAAGCCATCTCTGGAATTTAAAGGTGACAGACTCCAACTCTTCTGTGATCTGTCCCCGATTACCCTGGCCAAGCGGCGAGCTCTGAAGCCGATCACCTCACACCTTCAGCAACACCGTGGGGTGTTCCCCTTCAGGCTGATCGTAACTAGGGACAATACTTAAGTTGTGCTCCGTGATCTTCATGAGGCGCATTCTTTTTTAAAGCGCCTGGGACTTCCACCTTTGTCAGATGACGTGACCCCTCTGCCACCCACTCCAGCCCATCCATCTGCCACCCCCAACAAGATCTGGACTCCAGTCCGCAGAGGCCGGAGGAGGCTCTCACGTACCCCACAACGTCCACGACATCCTCAGACAACTGATCCGCCTGTCTGATGTCTCCCTTGGGTGATTCTCCGATGTGAATTCGGTGCCGATCCTTCCCTCCTGGTTTATACCAGGTTATGTTTATGTTATGTTTTTTTCCACAGGTTTTTCATTTCTGGCCGGCCGAACCATTGTTGGGTGTTTTTTTTTTTTTTTTTCACTTTTGTTTTTTCTGGCCGGGTTTGGCGATCTTCCTGATGTCTTGGTTGTCGTGTTGCTCCCCGATTTTGTCTAGCCATAGGCCTAGACGACTTGGGCCAAATTGTTGCTCCCAAGTTTATATCCTTGCGGATACTTATGTCAACTACTGTGTTTGTCCTTTCTTGTGTTAGTTTAATGTTTTTTGTTCTCCATTCTTTTACACGGATGGTATATTATTCATTTCTCATGCTAATACATGTGCTTATTTCATTATTATTTTATAATGGCTTTGAGGTTTTTGTCATATAACGTCAAGGGTCTCAATTCCATTCAAAAACGTTGGATTGCTTTGTGGGAATTTCGATCCTCAGGAGCAGACATTATTTTTGTCCAGGAGACCCATTTCAAATCAACTGGCTCCTTCCGTTTTGCCTCGAGATTTTTTTCCCAAGCCTATTCGGCCTTTGATCCTTCCGGAAAGGCTGGGATGGCAATTTTGATTAGGTCACACTGCTCCCTGCGGGTTGTTTCCTCCAGGGTTGACCAACAGGGTCGCTTTATTATTTTGGAATGTATGCTTGGTAACACTCCCCTTGTTTTGTTGAATCTATACGCCCCAAATTCGGGTCAATTGCAATTTCTTTCACAAACACTCGCCAAATTAGATTCCTTTTCCATTCCGCATGTGATTGTTGGGGGTGATTTCAATTTGTTTTTTTCCCCCCATAAAGACAGGAAAGTTCTTTTCGAGTCCACACCCTCGAAGCGGCAGTGCTCCTCTTCAAAATCTTTCCGTAGACTGATAAGGGAGCATCGTCTTATTAAACACCCCCTCCATAAACAATTTACTTTCTACTCCACCCCTCACCGTAGTTTTTCCCGCCTAGATCATTTTCTTATCTCTGACCCACTTCTTCCACTCCTGGTCTCCTCTGAAATCAACCCCATTACCTGGTCTGACCATGCCTCTCTGACTTTAAACCTTTTTTTCCCTCCTATTATACCCAAACCATGTCATTGGCGCCTTAATGAGACCTTTCTTTCCACAGAACATCTTAGGGATGAACTGTCACGGGGACTTGATACCTATTTCACCCACAATGTTGGCTCCGTAGCTTCTTCCTCAACCCTATGGGAGGCCCATAAGGCGGTATTTTGAGGACTCTGTATTTCTATGGGTTCTCGTTTAAAAAAATCCTCAGCAAGTGCTAGGGCTTCTCTTATCCATCAACTATCTTTGGCAGAACGACGGTTGTTGGCCAAGCCATCCATTTCTGGGCTCCGGAAGGTAACATCTCTACGTGACCGAATTAAAACTCTTGACTCTAGTAAGTCTGCGCAATCCCTCCTATGGGTTAAGCAAAAATTTTACGAATTTTCCAACAAACCTCATCGTATGTTAGTCAATCGACTCAAAGCTCAGTCTCCTTCCACGATGCCTGATCTTTTAATCCAACCGAATGGAAGCCCTACCTATGATCCTCAGGTCATGGCATCCCTTTTTGGCTCATACTATAAGAATCTTTATAACTGTTTGACCCCAGACCTTCACCCGCCCCTCACACAGTTATCTTATTGATAATTTTTTTGACCCCCTGTCACTTCCGAGTCTTTCACCCTCAGACATTGCCACCCTTAACGCTGATATTACGCCAGAGGAATTGTTTGACACAATTAAACATCTTCCCTCTCGTAAAGCCCGGACGGATTGCCCTACTCCTACTATAAATCTTTTATTGGTATCCTGGCTCCTCATCTCCTCTCCTTTTATCGAGATCTTTTCAAGGGGGTCACACCCCAGACTGAATTCTCCCGAGCATATATCTCGATTATCCCCAAACCCGATAAAGATAACTCTATTGTAGACAACTACCGCCCCATTGCCCTACTTAATTCCGATTACAAGATTTTCACTAAAATCTTGGCCAACCGACTGTCTGGAATTATTTCCAAACTCATACATAGGGACCAAGTGGGCTTTGTACCTGCCAGACACGCTGCAGATAACACCAGGCGATCCATTGATCTGGTTGACTTGGTTAACTGATCCTCCACTCCCGCTATATTATTAAGTTTAGATGCTCAAAAAGCTTTTGACCGTTTAAGTTGGCCTTACATGTTCATGGTCTTGGAAATATTTGGTTTCAGGGGTCCATTTGTAGCAGCCTTGAAGGCCCTTTATTCTTCCCCCTTTTCGCAGGTCAGATTAGCCTCTTTTTTTTCACTCCCCTTTCAGATGTCAAATGGTACACGTCAGGGTTGCCCACTCTCTCCTTTACTGTTCATTCTTTGTCTGAAACCATTAGCCATCGCCATCAGGTTGAATCCGGATATTCGCAGGATACGATCCCATAACCATGAATACAAATTATCGCTGTTTGCTGATGACATCCTCCTCGCGCTTGCGAGTCCCCATACCTCCCTACCGATTTTGCATAAGACCTTGAAACAATTTGGGGCCATATCTAGTTACAAAGTTAACACGTCTAAAACTGAGGCACTCCCGATACATGTCCCTTCTGGCGTTTTATCCTCGCTTCAGGAAGCCTTTCCCTACCGGTGGTGCACCCACTCTTTAAAATATTTAGGTACTAATCTGACTTCCTCTTACCAATCCATATACGAGGCCAATTTCCCCCCAATATTTATAGCAATTTCTCGCTCTTTGAAACACTGGGATGCCCTGCCCATTTCTTTTCTCGGACGCATTAACGTACTAAAAATGACCGTGTTACCCAAACTGTTATACCTGTTTGCGACTCTCCCCATTCCCGTTCCTATGTCCAAACTTCACTCCCTCCAGAAATCTTTTCTGCATTTTATTTGGCACAACAAGCGGCACAGGATTGCACGTTCTGTCTTGCTTTCTCCGCGTTCTAGGGGGGGCTTGGGGGCACCGGATATACTAACATACTACTATGCAACTCATCTTCGTTTTCTCATGTCATGGTCTACTCACTATCCTCCCAACACATGGGCTGAGATCGAATCTTTACAATTGTCTCCGGCTCATCCATGCTCCCTCCTTTGGTCGACCTCAGCAGTGGATGTCTCTTCTTTTCGCCACCTACTCCTTGGTCCCATGCACTTTTCTCTGGCTGTTTTGCAGAAATGTAAGGCTAGATTTACACTGGCCTCTGATTGCTCCCCACTGACAAATATCCTCCATAACCCTAATCTTCCAGATAATATGGCCATGTCGCGGATGTCTCTTTGGGTAGTAGCTAACCTTTTTCAATTGCGTCACTTGGTACACCCGGTGACTCGTAAGTTACACTCATTTCCAGATCTCCAGAAAAAAGCTCTTCTACCTTCTCAACACCTATATATTTACCTTCAAATACGCCACTTCTTTTCCACCTTATCACCCTCATTAACCCTGGGGAACCCTGGGGAAGCCTACTTGCTTTGAATGTTTATGTATGCAGGGTCCCCACCAAAGGGGTATTATTTCTAATACATATAAACTACTTCTAGATGCCCCCTCCTTATCCAATGACACTCACCTTTACATGCGTAGGTGGTCTCAATTCGTACAATGTGATATTGATCTATTAACGTGGAAGAAAATTTGGGAAAATGCATCTAGATCTTCTGTTTGTGTGGTTTTTAAGGAAAATATATACAAGCTCATGATGCTATGGTACAAAACACCTGAAGTTCTTCATGCTTATAATCCGAATGCTTCTCCTGCCTGCTGGCGCTGTGGTGGAGACCAGGGTTCTCTCTATCATATCTTTTGGACATGCAGCTCCATTACTCCTTTCTGGAAAGATGTTC
Source organism: Staurois parvus (assembly GCF_062004578.1). NCBI lineage: Eukaryota > Metazoa > Chordata > Amphibia > Anura > Ranidae > Staurois > Staurois parvus. The sequence goes on along the minus strand of NW_028317855.1, from coordinate 8,055,167 downwards.
TCTCCCTGTTACAATCACTAATGCGTACCTCTCTCCCACTTGATCCACTACATTTTTTGCTAGGTCTACTATTTCCGGGTCTACCTAAACCATCCGGAAAACTTGCTGTACATGTTCTGACCGCGGCTAGGAGAAGCATTCCTATGTGTTGGTTGTCTTCTACCCCCCTTTCAATATCGATTCTGTACAAACGTATTGCTGATGTTAGACAGATAGAATACTTGACTGCACTACATAATTGTTCGTTTGCTGTGTTTGAGATGATTTGGCTCCCATGGGATACCTTCATTTCCTCTATGCCGGCCCAAAATGTAAGGTCCTGATAACCTTCACACTGTTATTTTATGTTTTTGTTGGTCCTGTCCTTACGCAGTTTTGCCATCGATGTACCTTTCTGTTTTGCTTGTTTTCTTTTCTTATCCTTTTTTTTTCTTAAACATACTGTTTGTATATTTTTGAAAATCAATAAAAATTGTTATTACAAAAAAAACATATGAAGGTAAACTCAATATGAAACACACAAGACACTCAAAACTAAAATAAGAAAATGATCAGTACAATACCACACGCAAACAAGAGAAAAAACATAAATAGTTCCAAATGAAAAATAAATCATGCAATTAAATAAAATAAATTGAAAAAAACAGACCCTGTCAGCAAGCACAAAATAAAATAAAAAAGAACGCACAGTCATTCTCCACATCAGACCTGCTAAACTGATGTTTTCTGGACACCATAAGACCTTCTCATTCCTTCTTTGTAGCTCTCAGTCCTGTGAAACCCCCTTTCTATGGGATACAATGCTGTATGCTTCAGTTATTACCACAATGTTAACTACCAAAGCTACAACTTTTTTTCTGGAACTTCAGAAAGTGTGGCCTTCATTCGAAAACATTTTGCCCCTTGAAGATTTACAATATTCCACTCATTATTTCAGTTAGGTTTGACATGCTTGTCCTAACTCCCTAAAGCCTAACTCCAGCTTTGCTCTCACTTTTAATAAATTGTTTAGGCCACATTGGCCCAAACAAACTTTTTTCTTTTGTAATACATGTGGTCACTGTCAGCACTGTACAAACTGTATGTAGCATCTGCTATATACGGAATGCAGAGCTGTGTTCCAGCAGCAGTAGGGGGACTTCCCAACCCATTCCCAGAACAAATGCCAAGATGGCCTGAGTGCTGTTCAGCCATTCATAGGAAGCTTTGCATTTTTAGTATTGAATACAAGGCTTCATTAGAAAGGCTGAGGTGGGGAGGCAGGCAGACGTTACAATCTCCACCTCAACCATTCAGAGGAAACCTTGTATTCATTGATAAAATATAACATTTCTTTTGAATGTCTGAGCAGCATTCAGTCCAACTTTAATTTGTTCTGGGAACAAGGTGGCAAGTCTTTGAGCAGCTGTCAGAACACAGAGTTGTATACTATATGGAGCTGATGCTGTTTATAAGCACTGCCAGTGACCACCTGTACAGTACAACATATTAGTAAAGGAAAGTGTTTGGGCCAGCTTGGCCTAAGTAAAACAATTTGAAGCAATAGGAGTTTGGCTTTAACTCTCACTTCTTGTGTTCCCTAAAACACTAGGTCTCCGAAGCCCAGTACACACTATAAAAAAATCAGATGAACAATCATCCAGTTTTCCTATATGTTTCACAGAAAGTCAAAACTGAGGATGGTACTAATCGTACTGAAATTCTCATACGACAAATACTTTTTTCTTGTTTATTGTTTCTGATCATGCACAGTCTTTTGTACCTGATTTTTCATTGGGAAAGTCTGAATCAGATATCGAAAGTTGTGTACACACTATACAAAAATCCAACAATCGTGTCTAGTACATAATTTGTTTTCTGATTTACTCATAGTGTGTACCCCATTTACGTTTTCAAAGAAACTTTGCAAACCTGGTCAGGCCTCTACTGACAGGATATTTGCCAAACATTAGTATGCTATTAATTGCTTCTAATTTGAGGAAATTACTAAATAACTTTTTCATACTGCTGGAATTGTTCAGAAGCAGAGCTAAATGGCAGCTGCTGCAGAGATCAGTTTTTGTATGCATCAATTTTAAAAAAAAAGGTATAAAGCAGGGGAGAACTGAGGGCCTTATGACTGGGAAACAGCTATAACAAAGTGACCCCTCGTGATAGGTGTTACAATGATTGGTGGGCATGGTAGGTTTTCCAAAAGGAAATTGTTTATTGGGACACATTTTTTCACATCTTTCAGCACCAGTTTTCTGATTGACAATACAACAATAATATTGGCATACTGTATTTTAAATAGACAAAGGTTTTTTTTACAGCTAATTTAGGTATATGTCTATGTAGGCTACAAGAAAGAGTATAAAGCATACACAAAAACAAAAGATAAACAACAGATAAAGAATTACCTTATAAATATAGGCATTAACAGATAAATATACATTATCCTAATAATATATCTAATCATCCTATTATCCTGCAGTGTCCTATCAATATCCTATGTGCAGAAACATATCAGGATGACTTTTCCCATATATAACTATCATATCTATGACTTATTAGTTTAAAAATATATGTTTGTACATTAATCAAGATATTTGTTCAAGTTCAGGAACAATTAGCTTTATTTTAAAATATAACAATTTTCATATTTGCTAAAAATACAAGGACCAGCATCAACAGATCACATTTTATTAAATGGACAATGTAATAATTTATATCTAAAAATGGGAAACCGTGATGAAATAGAAATTTTTTCATGCAGTAAAATAAGTCAAACCTCCTACAGGTAATGTGTATTCTGATCAAATTTGCCTCATGCATATGAAATATACATAACCTGAAATCCTTGAGGCAAGCACAGTAGTTCTAAATGAACACCTGTATAATTTACTGTGTCCCTGAATGTTACTACATAATAACAAGTCTGTTCCTATTTTGATGCCACACTGTGAAAAAGAAATAGAACAGGTCTTTAAAAAAAAAACCAGTAAAAAGAATGAAAACAAAGGCAGACAAATTCCAGTCATGGCCTCAAAAAAAGATAAAAGAATGAAATCATATAATTACAATAAGCCTCATCTGTACTGAAAAGTATGTGCACTGCATTTATGCAAACAAATTCAATTCTCATAATTTAAGAAGCCTGAATGATTTTTTGAAAATTACACTGAACATTGTCATCTGTTTAGAGCTCACTTCTTCGTTTTCTCCCTGGTGTTCAATAGTTCTAGGAAATCAAGAAAAATCAGGTGCTTCCATTCAAAGTGGAACACAATTTCATTTAAATCAACTGAAATTAAAATGATGTTAGACAGATTCAGTAATAAACTGCTACTTCTTGTTAGTATGGCACAAATATTATTTGATGAATTTTAGTTATTTTTCTTGCACATAAATCTTGCGTACATTCTACTCCTATCCGTTGCTTAATGAAAAAGCCTGTTGCCAAACACACTCTAACACACTATTGTTCAAAGGTCAAGTTCTAAAATGAATTAGTATTCAAGCTGGCTGTACATAAGCCAGTTAAGCAAACCATTGGTAACAGCAGTGTCAATTTTGCTTTGGTCATGAGTAATGGCGGATGAATAAATTAAAGTAACATGGCTTTATTGGAATCAATTAGATAGGAAATGGAACATTAAGAAAATAAAGCATCATGAAAATTAGTGTATGACAAAGGGTTCAGCTTACTAAAGAGTGAAGGGAGATGCAACTGCAGTAACATGAACCTGTGTGCACTTCCAAGCTAGAGTAAGAGAAGCTATCATTTTTAAAATTCACCTGCACATAATTGGATATTTGTTTGTACTAAACTATGTATTAAACTAAATTTCACCCCACTATACACTTTAGCGATAAAGTGTAGAAAGAATCATATGAATACTTTATTTATTGTAGAACCATAACGACCAGTGACGGCACATGCAAGTTCACATAAAGTATGTAGCCTTGTGGTTAGGGTGACTGCCAGGCAGGCAACAATGCAAATACATTATTGTGCAAGTCTCAAGGCATGTGACCAGACATGCTTGCACATTGGTCACTGTTTCTGGAGCTAAATGACCTATATGAGCTGGAACACTGCATGGAGAGATTGCTGGGTGGTCTTCAGCTAATTCCTGTTAACCTGTTACCAGACCTGCTGGTCTGCTTTCTTGTACACAACGCATCTTGCCCTGTGGCCTGCTTTTGGACCTTTGCTTAACTGTTGTGACCTCACTTGCCTACTTGACTCTGCTTTCTGTCCTCTACCAGCTTGTAGTCTGTCCACATTTCTGTCACTCTTATTCCTGTGTTCTTATGTCTTGTTTCTGTTCAGTGATCTACAGTCATCGGATCCATGCACCTGCCATTCTTGACAGAGCTGGTATCACTGGTGCTTTTGGTGCTCCTTGTCCTCACATTCACTGTTGTCACTTTCAGAGGTGTTAGAAAGAGACATACATTTTCTTAAAATTAGGCAGTTCTGGGCTATATAATTCAAAATTTAGATAGTAGAAGGAATGGAAATAATCTCAGCATTTTATCATGCAAGCTTAATACTTTCCACTGAACTAAAATTTGCAGACAACTTTCTTAAAATGCTAGTTGTCTGACTGGCTCTGGGCTCTGGCTTCAATACTTTAAAATGTATGTAAATCCTAACAATGAACTCTTCGTATATGATCCCATTTGGTCTGTTAAATATACAATTGAAAGTGCTTTGTTATATAAATGCTTTATAGCTTTTAAAAATACCTGTTGATCCTGTCAGAAAGTTTGCAAGCTGATAATGTCCTGCTTTCTCTGTTTTTGCTACACTCTTATCAGTCACATCAATCACATCAATTCCCAGCTATCACTGTGGATTATAAAAACACTTCCCCTTATGATAGGGAGAAAAGGAAAGGAAGAGGCATGTCCCTAGACCTGTTATATAAATACAATGTTGATTCTCACCTAGTACATCTAAGGCAGCCTTTCTCAACCTTTTTAATATGGACCCTTACAAAAACTTTCTGGGCTCAGGAATCACCTGCTAATATGTACTCTATCTACAGCTCACTGTACATTAGTGTGACGGTTAATGGGACGAATGCTCCATACATTGATGGTCATTGAGAAGAATTCCCCCCTTACAGATAGGTTTCCAATGACACAAATGATCTTTTTTATCTATCTGAGAGATAGATGCTGCTTATTTCTCAAGGAAGCCCTGGTAACCTTTGAAGGAACCACGGTTAAGAAAGGCTGATCTAAGGACTGGTAAATTACAATATAATAAACTTCTTTTTGAATCAATGTACGCTTTAATTCCCTAACCCAGAACAAGTATTCAAATTAAAAAAACTCAAAACATTCAAAACATTTCAACTAGAGGGTCAGCATGGTAGCCAGCCACATACAATTTTTATAAGAAAAACTTAGCAGTATCAGCTTGCATACTGTATATCTCTCCTTTAAGGGTTAAAATAAAAACTGCCAATAGTATACTGTATAGTTCTTTACAATCACTCACAGTATCATTTTACTGTAATAATTAAACCCCAGTGTGGAAGTATTAATACCACAAAAATGGCTAGAAACAAAACATATTATAACGCTGAATAGTATATAAATATCCTCCTGCGCTCCACAGAGTAACTAAACAAAGCTAGCTGCAATCATCTAGACCCTATACCATGGGACAAAAATCACAAAAAATGGATGAAGCGCTCAGCAGTGAGGGTACTACACATATTAACCTAAATAAATAAATAAAATGCAGAATATAAATATATATAACAAAATAAGATAAAAGTGACTAGTGCTCAAATCCAATGCAAATGTGCAAACAACACAAACAACCAGTCTGCCACTAAGTGGCTAAAAACTGGTCCTGAATGTGCACACACTAGGTGTATACAAAGTGACAAGTGCTAAAAACTGGATATATATACACGTGTTACCACATAAATGCAATATAAATTTTTAAATTCACAGTGAACATTCACTCAATAAGGTGATAAGTGTTGAAATAAATGAATCAATCAATATCAAATAAAATCAAAATCAAAAATAAAGTGCAAAATTCATGCTAACACTCTCCTGTGATATAAATAAATATATAAAAATTGCTTTTTCTTCCTCCACTTCAAATCTGTGCTCAAATCAAGGTGTCACTCTAGTGCATATATCCTCCAGTGGCTAGAGTGCCTCCTCACCTCCTTCACTCGACCCCTAGGGGCCACAAATCATATAATATTATGATGTTCCACATCAATTGGACTCTTTATCATCAGGAAAGAATTTGTCCCAATGGCTCCACAACAACTCCTCTAACACACCGATATTCACTCAAAATTGTTAGGCATGGGAAGACTCAGCAATGAAATATCAGGGCCATGGAAGGATAAACAGAAAGAGAAACTTCCAGAGTGCAATATGCCTGTTTATTTAATATAGAAGCCAGATAAACAACTCACATGCTCCAAGTACCAAACACACGATTTCCCATATGCTATGGGTGTACTGAGGAAATCAAGATGGCGAAAAACCGGAAGTCCATCACCGGAACTGAGTCACCGAGCTCCACCTGGAAATGACGTCACTGCGCTCCACGCGTTACACCACTGACACGGGGCTTCTTCTTCTATCCTTCTATCCACTCTAGCCACTGGAGGATATATGCACTAGAGTGACACCTTGATTTGAGCACAGATTTGAAGTGGAGGAAGAAAAAGCAATTTTTATATATTTATTTATATCACAGGAGAGTGTTAGCATGAATTTTGCACTTTATTTTTGATTTTGATTTTATTTGATATTGATTGATTAATTTATTTCAACACTTGTCACCTTATTGAGTGAATGTTCACTGTGAATTTACACATTTATATTGCATTTATGTGGTAACACATGTGTATATATATCCAGTTTTGAGCACTTGTCACTTTGTATACACCTAGTGTGTGCACATTCAGGACCAGTTTTTAGCCACTTAGTGGCAGATTGGTTGTTTGTGTTGTTTGCACATTTGCATTGGATTTGAGCACTAGTCACTTGTATCTTATTTTGTTATATATATTTATATTCTGCATTTTATTTATTTATTTAGGTTAATATGTGTAGTACCCTCACTGCTGAGCGTTTCATCCATTTTTTGTGACATTATAACGCTAATTCCACCATTCTGAGGACATTAAGGTACAAATAATAACCATTCTATTGTAGTTAATCTCAATGATTTGGGCAAGTTTTCACATTGTTAGTGTAAGAAGGATTTTTAATAGAAATTACTGCTGTGACAAGGCCTTTCTGCTCCTATATAATAAATAACTGAACATTCTTAAACCACAACACATGTAAGCATCTAAACAGACCACACAACAAACAAGATACTTTTAGTGGATTTTCCATATGGTTGATTTACAAAAGGAGCAAAGTGTCTATTCTTAGAGCTTAGTAAAGAAGTTGAAGCTGTGTCCACCTTGAATACCCAATCACGTTATTTTTCTTTGGTTGATTTTATTTTTTTGCACATGATAAAATGACTAACATGAACTCACCTTATTTACCATGGCTCCACTAGGCACTTCTCCTCTGCGCACTTCTCCTCTGCAATGTGTAAGGGCTTATCAGAAATGAATCATGAATAGGATAATGGTCTGCACCCTTGAACCATCAGCTATTTCCTATCCTTCTCTGTCATTATCAATGCATTGGTTAGCACAGGCATTAGCACAGGATGCCTTCCTCTGAATCTTAATGATTTTAAGGCAGAATGTGCAAACAAAACAATTTATTATGGTTTGGAAGAGCCAATTTGTATGACAAACTCTCTCCCATTTTGTGAAATTCCGACAAATTCTAAACAACTCAGCCATTAGAAATTATAGAAAAATTTAGTTGAAACCAAAGCCTTTTGGCAGCTGACAGTCATTAATAGTATACCTAATAACATTTCTCTCATTCTAACTGATGCTGGTGAATAGGGAATGTATTAGAACTGAAGGGGTTACATGTGGGGGGATGGTGGAGTTGGAATATAAAAAATGGGTAAGCACCCAGGGATATATTGTTTATTGAATTGTATGTAGTTTATGTTTTATGGTTCATTAAACATGAATGGAGAGAATCACAGCTTTATATCAGGTAACTGGATGGATTTGAACTTACAGTTCAGAAATGTTAAAAAACTTTCCCAATAGTCAAATTTATAAGGCTATCTAAACTACTTTCTTGTCAAGGATAGCAAGTCCTTCATCCAAGGATAGCAAGAAGTTCAGTCTTAGTCACCGCTATCTATATATACATAATTCACACAAATAAAATGATTGGCCATCAGAGATAAACTGTGTATGCCACAACATACCCAAAGAAGGCCTGTCACAATATGCCATGTCTGAAATTTGAAATATACTTTGGAAAACATTTCTTAGGTTCGGTCTCTCCAGCTGGTTGAATAGCAACAATTATTAGCAATACAAAGATTATAGAATTTAAGTTCAAAATGTATGTTTATATGCATACATGACTATATATATGACTACATATTTTATATATGTAGCGATGTACTTATATAAACTAAATATACCAAACTATATATTTTATAGACATAAAACCTAAAGAATTTTACAAGGATACACTAAACAATACACAAATATGCATATATGTTTAAAAGTAAAACAAGCTATTAATGCTAAATCTGTCAAAATATTACTTGATAAAAGCATATCTCCACTCATAACCTTTTCTGTGTATAAATTAATGAATTTGACTTGTGAGTCAGTCATTGCATTGCCCTGTGTTTCATCAGGACCTCACAGATAGTTGAAACACAGTTACATTGATTAGAATTCTTATGGCTTATACAAGTATACCATTCAGTTAGGACAGAAGAAGCCCTTGAAATAAAAAATTGATACTTTCAATCATGGCAATGTTGATGATTAACACAGAGAGAAGAAATTTATATTTGAGTTTTTAAAATTGCATTAATTATTTATGACACAACTTAATTCATATTCTTGAAGAATTATTTACTGAACAGTGAAAGCCTACACAATGCACCCTACTGTAATGATAGAAATTAAACATAATTCACTTTGTTCATTCCAATGTTCTGAATGTTGTTTTACACTGACAGGTGTATGGCTAGCAAACCAAATGTTTATCATTAATAGCATTATTTTAATTTCACAATTAGTACATAGAAGGGGTAAAAGGGTTTCTATGGGGCTTTTATAGTCCATAAAATAGTGTTTCCCCTTCTGGAAAAAATCCTATGAAAGTGATCATACAACATAATACCAAAACTCCACCAATAGTAAGAAGACAATTGTGCTTATTCAATAAACAGTGCACTAAACTAAACATTATGCAAAAAACTATTAGAAACTCATCAGAATTCACTTGATTGAAATTGTATAATTACAAGCTGGACTTCACAGATCTTTACATATTAGCTTAATTGTTATGTGTCTTGAAAACATCTTGGGTTCCTCAATATAAATATTTTGACTTTGGGCATAGTCTATTGAAGGCTGATTAATACGTCCTTGTCCACAACTGTAGGGTCTCTCTAGCTGCTGATACACAGCAGTGGGGCACATGTTCCCTGTAAAAGATGGCAGGAGCTGTGTTAAAGCAAAGTTGCTAATTGGTAGGCTCTGCTAGAATGCCATACATTGTCAGAAATCATGTGACTTGCTGTTGTAGCGACGTTCAAGTGAAAGTCAGAAGGCTTTACATCATCATCTTAGGACATCAAGGGTTAGAATTAGGCTAGGTTTAGATCAGTTTTAAGAGCATATTGAAAGGAAATGTAAAAGAGGTCTGTTTGTGATTTAATGTTGATTTGATATTGGGTCACATTAACATTTAATTTTTTTTCCCCATAAACATGTTTTTAATGTTTGTAATTTCTCATTTATGTGCAAATTCCGGCTCTAAATACCACTGATTTTGAACTTTTACAGCTGGCCTCTGCCAATCGATCTGTAACCCTGTGTATTAATGCTTTGACAAAATATAAATTTATGGTGAATGCCTTAAGGGACCAGAGTGTTAAACGTTTTAACAAATTGAAAGTTATTTAGTAACATTTTCTTATAATTAAAAATATGTCCTTATACCTCAACAACAGGAAAAAAAATCCTTTGGTAGAATTAAAATACAAATTTTCAATTTAAAAAGGTTATTAACATCACAGCCAGTTACATATCCTGCATTTTGCATTAGCATAATTTGACCATTAAAAGCACACACTGGTATTATCTTATGTGAAATATATCCATTTTAACTGTGCTACCAGTTAAACCTCTAAACTGTGTTTTAATTAACTGTAAAATAGAAGAAGCCCACCAAGATTGTGAAAGATGCACTGAGATCTTACCCCATACTTCCCGTTTCCTGTTACTTATGCCATTGTGTCTGGAAAACATCCCAATTCTCATATGTAACAAAATGTTCAAAGCTCCAAATGTCCTGCTTTAGCATTGCAGTGCAGACAAAGGAAGACATTTGTCAGCCACCAAGTGTAGATACTAAGTGTTTTTTGGGAGCAGAGGACTCTTGGATACAATGTTTGAAAAATGCATTGAGGAGATGGTCCATGATATGGGATTCAGAACTAGAATGAATGAACAATAAGAAACAATGAAACCGCATACAAATCACAGCCATGTTATTCAGAAGTGGTGATGTTGTTAGCAGGCTACATTCAGTACAATAGACTCAGTTAAAACTATTATTTGAGGTAGGTGATATAGGCCTCTTTAATTACTTGACAGAATACATCAGCTTTCATTGATGCACCATATTGTGGCAGGAAATCAACCTGAATTTTATTAGCTTTAAGGGGATTTTGCTATATGCATAACAGCTTTCACTCCATCACAATCATACACAAACTTTAGGATTGGTGACTGATTAATATATCTCTATTAATTATTTGATATGCTTTTCACAAAAAAAGTTGTATTAGATGTCTTAACATTCTTCAGTCTTTTGTAGAAAAAAAAACTTACCTTCACTTCACAATATGTGCGAACAAAACTAAACATACTTCCCCATTAAACATGTGAATCCATCTGGGATTGCAAAGTCATTTTTTGATGGTGAATTAAGCTGATTACACCTTCCTATTGACAAACCACAATTAAAATGTATGTGTGTTTACTATTCCAAGAAAAAACAGTTCTATGGGTGCCAATTTTTGTTATTTCCATTAGTTATGATGTTCTTAAAGTTCAAAGTTCCACCTTGTTTATGTATTCCAAGTTGAAGTTTATTGAGTTAAAATTCAAAGTCAATGTCCACAATAATTTGAAAGCATTGTGGGTTTTTTCTACTGTTTTCTTTTTTTCTTCAAGAACAACTTTAATTAAGACTGTTTCTGTCAATAAAGCACACTTTGTCAGTAATCCAGCTTTGCTCTCTGTCTTACCGGGTTCAGTCACTTCCCCAAAAAAGAGTCTACTGAGATTCTTTCTTCGTGTGGCCAGACAAGTTGTCCCTCAATTTTGGAAATCTACCTCCTCGCCTCCTCTCACATTTTGGATATCCACTGTAAATGACATAATGCGCATTGAGGAGATGTCAGTGAAATTACGATACCTATGACAAATTTAAAATTCTTTGGTATATTTGGATTAATTTCTTTTCCTCAGACAGCTTAAAAGATTTTAATTCCCCCTATTGTATGGGGACTGCTTGTCTACCCCTAGTGACAGTTGCGCATAAAAACACAATTACATAGTTAATCTGGTTGAAAAAAGACACAAGTCCATCCAGTTCAATGAACGAAAAAAAACACCATCCAACACCCACAGTTGATCCAGAGGAAGGCAAAAAGGCAATAAAGCATAATCCAATTTGCTCCAACAGGGGACAAAAATTGCTTCCTGATCCCCCAAGAGGTAATTGGATATTCCCTGGATTGACCTTACCTACAAATTTAAATGGTTTACAGTCTACAAGTGATTTCTCACTAGACCCATTATTGTTTGGAGACATTTCTTCCCCTCTCCACTTTACTCACTTTTTGTGACAGTGTTGCCTGCTTTATGCTATCTCTACCACATTGGTATTCCTACCCTTTTCCTTTTATCTCATTTCTTGGTATTCTAGAAAAATCTTCTAACCACTATAAGATAATTAATGGAACAAGATGTTATATATGACCGTACCATACATATTTTTTATTTTCCATCCCATATGTTAAGGTCCAAGGTGGCAGAGATTTTTGTACTGACTTGTGCTTTGTATTGCTCTTTTGTCTGCTGTGGGGTTGGACCCAATTTGTTGTTATTGGTTTATAAACAGAATCAAATATCTGTAATGCTGTTTTGTTCTTTGCCTTTTTGTAATAAAACCAATAAAAGACATATTTGCCTATAAAAGATGTGGATTATATTGTGATTGTGTGCACCAAAATAGACTTGAGTGTATTTTTTACTGAAAACAAACGTTCAATAAATAGTCGCACAGTTATTGTGCAATGTAAACATTTTTCCAATAGGTTTACCTGCGGCAAAGACTTGTTTACATGATTATCAGCATTACTCACATTAGCAGCAACCTATCCATCACTAATTGTGATGGGACCAGTCCAGGGATATCTAACCAATCTTGCCAAACCAAGTGAAATTTATGAAGGGTATTACAATGGCATTAAGCTATCTGTTCTCTAAATAGTAGAGAGTTGACATATTCTACCCAATGTTCCACCCTCCACAGTGGAGGCCATCCAGTATCTAGCAATCAGTTTCCTAGCTAGGTACAATAGAAAGAAAGTCATAATATAGGTACCCAGTTCATAGAGTTCGGAGTCCAAAGCACCCAGTAAGCACACTAGCAGGTCAGTGGGAATAGTAATTTGAATAGCTAAGGAGATAGTATGCACAACCTTAGTCCTGTAGTGTGTTAAGTTTTGGGCAACAGCAAATAATATGGATAAAACTTCCTTATGTCCTAAAAGTACACAGAGGGAGTATCTTTTTTACCCCAAGCAAAAAGTTGATCTGGTGTCCTGTAGGCCCGATGTAGTTTAAAGAGTTGGGAATGTTTATGGGAGGCGGACAGGTAGAGGGAAGGAATTGACTCCATGACCATATGCCACTGCTCACCAGTAATCTCTCCTATATCCTCAGTACAAGCCACCATACTCCTATGGGATGCTGGATCCTGAATGGAGGAGAGCAGCCATGTATATATATGGGAGATTAACTCTTTCTTTTCTGTAGCAGAAACTACTTCAGTAACCAACGGGGAGTACAACCTATGCAACACTTGAGTGTGCTTTTGCAAGTTGCAAGAATTGATAAAATTGTTAATTAGACAAAAAAAAACTAAGACTGTAGTTGATCATAAGACTTCAATATATTGTCTAGGTACAACTATGCAAAATAAAACATGCCCTTTTTTCTCCATTCTAGAAAGTCCTGCAGTTTGACCACCTCTGGGAATACTGAGTTATGCCATAAGGGGGGTAAATTCAAGGAAACCCATGACATAAAGAGAAACATTTTCTTCAAGCCCATTCCTGAGAAAACCAATAATTGATATTGAGGTATGAATTAAAGTAGCTAGAGGCTCAACTACCAGAGCAAAAAGGAGGGGAGACGGGGCATTCCTCCATCTTTCCTCTATACAAAAAAAAGGGGAGGATAGATCACTATTTATACAGATCTGAGCTCAAGGGGCCAAGTAGAGTACATGGACCAATTTATAAAACATGTTCCAAGGTCAAAGCGCGATAGGATCTCTCAAAGGTAGGGCCACTCCACACTGTCAAATGCCTTAGCCGCAGCCAAAGAGAAAATGGCCCTACCTCCTGGATTGACTATCTTCATTTGGAAATTAAGAAAGAGATGCCTGATGTTATTGGCCATTGATCTAGTGGGAAAAAAAACCCCAGCTGATCAGGGTGAATCATATTACCAATGACCTTGGAAAGTCTAGTAGCTAAAACCTGGGCCAAAATTTTCACATCTGTGTTCAATAAAGATATGGGACAATAGGAGTCTGGGAGGAGTTTATCCTTTCCTGGCTTTGGGTTCACTATTATAATAGCCTCCTGCATAGAGTCAGGCAAGGTGCCATTCTCTGAAGCTTCATATATTGCTTTCAGTAGAGTAGGTAAAAGTATATCCCCATATCTAGTCTACACCTCAGCTGGTATACCATCAGCACCTGGAGATTTATTCGATGGGGCCATAGTTAGGACTTCTGCAAGTTCTTCAATGGTAATGGGGGCATTAAGGGCAGTTACCTCAGAAACTAATAACTGGGGGAACTGGCAGTCTGCCAAGAAGGCTGACAGCTCAGTAGTTGTGGAGGAGGTTTTAGAAGCACAGAGTTCAACACAAAATTTATGAAAAGTGTCCATTATATTTATGAGATGTAGAAACTGTTCCTGACTAAATGGCATCAATAGTAGACCCTTCTTGTTGGGTACTAGCCACCATGGCCAACATGTGGCCTGTATTCTCGCCCTCCTCAAAGTGGCTTTGCTGTAGGAAGTAGCATTTCTTTTCTCCTGCGGAACCTTTGGGTAGTGGAAGTTGGGTTTGCTCAGTTTCTGTGCACTGCATCTCAAGTCTGACAGTATCCTCCAATTCCTTAGAGCTATGTTTAACACCAGTTATGTCTCTTATAAGAAGTCCCAAAAGGTACGCCTTCAACATGTCCCATATGATAGCTGCCGAAGCTGTGCCCATGTTCTGCAAAAAGAATCCAGACAGATCTCCAGGTAGAGGATCCGGTGCTGGAAAGAGTGTTAGCACAAATGGATTAACTCACCAGAGAGGGCAGATTGGCGGGCCAGCCATCGACAAGCGTACTCACAGAATCCTCCATGCATGGTAAGAGAGCAGAGTTGCCTAAAGCTAATGCCATGGTGAGAGAGACCTCTATGGGTGGCTGAGTGACATAAATAACATCTGGCTTCTGCATGTTTTTCTCTCCACACATCTCTGGGGGCTAATATTGCAATTAGTTTAACAAAGGCAGTAGGTTGTGAGGAAGAGATTGTATCTTTGTGAGCAAGAGACAGCTTATCTAGTGCTGGGTTAAGGTAATTATTATAATTCCCTAATACCAAAACAGGGACATCAGGATATGGAGCTATAATTTGCACCAAGCATTTCAAGGCCTCAGCAGAAAAGGGTAGAGGGATACACAAAGCGGCTAGGATACAGGCCATTGAGGGGTCAACTCCAGGAGACAAAAATAACATAGTCTCACATTAATTATTATTTTTTCACGCATACTATGCCAAACTTTAGAGTTCTCCATACCAACAGGGTGCAGTATATGAAGTGAGGAAGGCCATTCCATTATATCAAGGTTGTTATTTGTATAGCAAGTAGTACTCAAGTGTCCCACCTGAAAGAAATAAATATAAGTGAACAAAGTCTTACATACAACAGGGTCAAGCGGGCCCAAAGGAGTAACAAGTGTTCCAATGGCATAATATGTTGACATCCACGCAGGACCATACAGCTGGGGGGTAAGTACCTAATTCCGGAGGCATATAAACGGTGTTGAAAAAAGCTAATTTCTGCTCAACTGAAAGTTACCAAAAGATGAGAAAAAGATCCCTTTGTGATTGGACAAATAAAAAAGGGGGGATAGAGTGCTAATCAATCAGCAGCAGCTCAATCAACCTTCTCTACAAATGTGGGAAAAAAAGGGGGCATGGAAATAAAGCACCATGCGGGTTAATAAGGTGCCCAGTCACTCACGGTGGTGGGTGGCGTGCCAAGTTATGCTCCTCTCAGAAAAGCCATTGCATTGCTGCAGTTGGGTTGTCAAAGAAATAAGTGATGCCATTAGTGATGACCTTGAGCTTGGCAGGGTAAAGCATGAAGTATTGAGCATTTAGAGCACACAGCCTTTTCTTGATATCATTAAATTTTGCTCACTGTTGTTGCGCCTTCACTGAGAAGGAACAGAGAGATGCGGGTATTGTCCACGGATAGATGCTTGACGATTTTACCTTTAGATGGGATGGCATCTCTGTCCTTGTAATTAACCTCCTTGGTGGTATTCCCGAGTGTAGCTCGGGGTAGAATTTCTATACCAAGAACGGTAACCCCGAGCTACACTCGGGCTTACCATGCAGCGTTCTCTGGGGGTCCCTGCAGCACTTACCTTATCCTTCGCTCCCACGATGGGTCCCCTGCAGCGTCCCCGTCCATCTCCTCCGGCGGATGCCGGCATCTGGCTTCCGTGTTCCGGTCCCCGTGACGTCGGAACGTTCGGGCGGCAGAACCGGCGGGAAATTTGAAATTTTTAAAAAATTACATTTTTGCTGTCATTGCTTTTTCACTGCATTTCACATACATTTTGTCCCCACTGCTTTGTCCTGCACCCTGCCTGCATTTTGACTGTTCTTCCTGCCTGGAAACTTAGAAAAGTCCATAGCGGCCAAAAAGCGTCCCTTTACGTCAAAAGCGGTTTTAGAACAGCGATAGTAAATCAGAACCACTTGCAGAATTGAGTGATAATGATTTGTGGGGAAATTCGTCATCAGACACTGAAAACGATTTTGCGACTTTGCTCAGCGATGTGCGAATTTGCCTCTGTATTTCAAATTTCAGTGTTTTTGGTTTGATTATATTATTGAATTAAATTTATTATTATTATATTAATATTTTTTATGATTATTTATTAAATTATAATTTATGATTTTGTGTTTCAAGTTTTATCATATCCAGAATGTTTAATAGACTCTTTTTCGGATAGATTTCAGTGAGTTATTCCTAAAAATTACAGCCTACAATAAAAAACTACATATTTCCATGCAAAAAAATGGTACCGCTTTCAGCACAAAAAATCGGAAAGAATCATACCGCCAAGGAGGTTAAGGAGCCGCAACAGAAATGGATATGAAGGGAGTACCAGGTGGAGGAGGCCAGGTGGGCCCGTTCCACGGCAAACATGGGGGAGAAGGCCTCTCTCCCAAAAGTCATGATAAGCCATGACCCAATAAAGGGGACGGGGTTCTTTACTTCCGCTCTTTCAGGGATTCAAACTGCCCTGACATTATTTCTGTAAAAACGTTTCTCGAGGTCTTCCAATCTGGCTGTATTAGTAGAGGAGACAGATTGGATATAGCAAACATCCCCCTGTAATGGTTGCCACTCATCCTCCATATTGCTGAGCCGGACTTCCAAAGCTGCCGTGCGGTGTCTGAGCTTTTGCATATCCTGCTGCATGAGAGAACGTTCCACTTTCATGCCCTTAATTTCCCCAGTTAAATCAGTAATGGACAAATTGTAGTGATGGGCCGAACACCCCCGTTTGGTTTGTGGTCAAACGTTCAAACCTAACAAAAGTTTGACCGTGAACTTTGAACCTGGACAATTCACTAAGCGGTATCTTACCACATCCAAATACGCAGTAAGATACTGCACAGCTTCTAAAATATAATTAAGTCATGCGGAATTTTAGTAGTGAAAACATTCTTTAATGCTTCAGCTGTCAGTGGGGTTCCACTCTGACAGCTGAATGTAAACAGAATTCCCAGCAATTAAAACATTAGCAAAAAATGGAGTGGGGGTCCCCCCATCCATACCAAGCCCTTCGGGTCTGGTATGGATTTTAAGGGAAAGCCCCAAGCCAAATTTTTTTTTCCTAATATGGGTCCCCCCAAAAATCCAGAACCATACCAGGCCACATGCCCCCAATATAGGGGTGCTTTGGGGCAGGGGGCTCATATTGATGGGGACAAGGCCCCAATGTTGATGGGGACAAGGGTCTCTTCCCCACAACCGTGGTCGGTCTGTGGGCGGGCGGCTTATCAGAATCTGGAAGCCTCCTTTAACAGATCCCAGATCCTACTCCCCCCATGTGAATGAGTATAAAAATGCTCCGCAGAATTAAGATATATGCTAGTATGCTAGTATTTCGACTTTTACAAATTGTGGGTAAGAGATAGCTTTTGGAATGCTTCACATGACTTCAAAGCCCCCTCCCCAGTCAATAAATTACTTTATATATCAGCACCACATGAAATTGGTGGAATATATATATATTGCATTCCACACCTAATTGTAAACACTCAAACAATACAAATAAAAACAAAATCCAGAAATCACTCACTACTAAGGAGTAAAAGTGACTAAGAAAACCATTATCACTGGAAGTGTTTCATGTCGCTCCCGGCATAGTTGTAAGACTAAACATCACTGCATGTGATATAATGATTTTTAAACAGTCACAGTCACACCCTTAGATTTTGCAGATAGCAGAACAACAAGTACCAGCAGACAGAGAGCAACCCTTGCTGGGACAGTTGACTCTTTACACACACACACACAGTTAACACCACCAAAATGTTAATGGAACATGCACTGTTTACAACATTGGTTGTCTAATTCGCCCTCTAGATCTTGTATTATGGATGTGTTTAGTGTCTACCTGAGTGGTATCTTCTATATTAATGTAGCCACTATAGGAAAGTAGCTCCGTTACTGTAGAAGTTATGGAATATGAAATAAAAACTTAAAAGTTTGAGCTGTATAAGAGTTCAATAAGTTATTACTTAATAAATTCAGTAAGTCACAACCCAAATCTCATAGATGTGTATTCTTCAAACTGCACTCCAGGGCCTCCTCAGAAGTATTTTAAAGACTCTGGTAAGTTGAGGTTTATGATATCTCTACATTCTTTCTAACTTGCACTGTGTTTTTGACACCTTCCATGCGTGCCTAGCTTAGACATGAGATTTTAATCTGACTGTGTTTGTTACCAATTTGTAAATTTTAGGAAACTTAGTGTTACTATGTTCAGTACCTTTCCCCATTAACCCCACACAGTTTGGGGGTTCATCAGATCTCACCATTGCCATAACAGAAACTGGACTACAGATACAGACAAACATGAAAAGATTGCAGATTTACACAAAGGATAGAAGGAATAATTGCGTGCAGACACAATAAAACCAACAGAAAATTAAAAAATAAATACAATGTTCAATGTAAAAACAACACAAATAAAGTAAATAATCAACAAACATAAGCAAAAAATTAACAATACCCAAAAGGAAAACCATATAGTAGCTCATAGCATCCCTGTCCATGAGTAAAGTTTGGTGGCAAGTAAACCAGGTGCAGTTCATTTATTTCAGTAATGCAACTTAAAAGGTGAAACTAATATATGAGATAGGCTCATTACATGCAAAGCAAGATAGTTCAAGCCATGATTTGTCATAATTGTGATGATTATGGCTTACAGCTCATGAAAACCCCAAATCCACACTCTCAGAAAATTAGAATATTACATGCAATCAATAAAACAAGGATTGTACATAGAACAATATCAGATCTCTGAAAAGTATAAGCATGCATATGTACTCAGTACTTGGTTTGGGTCCCTTTTTGCAGCAATTACTGCCTCAATGGGGCATGGCATGGAAGGTATCAGCCTGTGGCACTGCTGAGGTGTTATGGAAGACCAGGATGCTTCAATAGCGGCCTTCAGCTTTTCTGCATTGTTCGGTCTCATGTCTCTCATCTTTCTCTTGGCAATGCCCCATAGATTCTCTATGGGGTTCAGGTCAGGCGAGTTTTCTGGCCAATCAAGCACAGTAATCCCACGGTCATTGAACCAGGTTTTGGTGCTTTTGGCAGTGTGGGCAGGCGCCAAGTCCTGTTGGAAAATAAAGTCAGCATCCCCATAAAGCTCGTCTGCGGAAGGAAGCATGAAGTGCTCCAAAATCTCCTGGTAGACGGCTGCGTTGACCCTGGACTTAATGAAGCACAGTGGACCAACACCAGCAGATGACATATCTCCCCAAATCAACACAGACTGTGGAAACTTCACACTGGACTTCAAGCATCTTGCAGTGTGTGCCTCTCCATTCTTCCTCCATACTCTGGGTCCTTGGTTTCCAAATGAGATGCAAAAGTTGCTCTCATCAGAAAAGAGAACTTTGGACCACTGAGCAACAGACCAGGTCTATTTTTCTTTAGCCCAGGTAAGACGCTTCTGACGCTTCAGGAGCGGCTGGACAAGAGGAATACGACATTTGAAGCCCATGTCCAGGATCCGTCTGTGTGTGGTGGCTCTTGATGCAGTCACTCCAGCCTCAGTCCACTCCTTGTGAAAGTTCCCAACACTTTTGAATGGCCTTTTCCTGACAATCCTCTCCAGACTGCGGTCGTCCCTGCTGCTTGTGCACCTTTTTCTTCCACACTTTTCCCTTCCAGATAACTTGTGCTTTGATACAGCACTTTGGGAACATCCAACTTCTTTTGCAATTACCTTTTGAGGCTTTCCCTCCTTATGGAGGGTGTCAATGATGGTTTCCTGCACAACTGTCAGGTCAGCAGTCTTTCCCATGATTGTGATTCCTACTGAACCAGACTGAGAGACCCTTTAAAGGCTCAGGAACCCTTTGCAGGTGTTATGGCTTAATTAGCTGATTACAGTGGGACACTTTGAGCTGAGAATATTGCACCTTTTCACAATATTCTAACTTTCTGAGAATGTAGATTTGGGGTTTTCATGAGCTGTAAGCCATAATCATCACAATTATGACAAATCATGGCTTGAACTATCTTGCTTTGCATGTAATGAGTCTATCTCATATACAGTCATGGCCGAAATTGTTGGCACCCTTGATATTTCTCCAGGAAATCATGTATTTCTCACGAAACGTATTGCATTAACACATGTTTTGCTATACACATGTTTATTCCCTTTGTGTGTATTGGGACAAAACAAAAAAAGGGAGGAAAGAAAGCAAATTCGACATAATGTCACACAAACCTCCAAAAATGGGCTGGACAAAAGTATTGGCACCCTTTCACAACTGCGGATAAATAAGAATGTTACAAGCATGTGATGCTCCTGTAAACTCACCTGGGGCAAGTAACAGGTGTGGGCAATATAGAAATCACACCTGAAAGCAGATAAAAAGGAGAGACGTTCACTTAACCTTTGCATTGTGTGTCTGTCTGTGCCACACTAAGCATGGACAACAGAAAGAGGAGACGAGAACTGTCTGAGGACCTGAGAACCAAAATTGTGGCAAAATATCAACAATCTCAAGGTTACAAGTCCATCTCCAGAGAACTAGATTTGCCTTTGTCCACAGTGCGCAACATTATCAAGAAGTTTGCAACCCATGGCACTGTAGCTAATCTCCCTGGTCGTGGACGGATGAGGAAAATTGATGAAAGATTGCAACGCAGAATAGTCCGGATGGTGGATAAGCAGCCCCAAACATGTTCCAAAGACATTCAAGCTGTCCTGCAGGCTCAGGGAGCATCAGTGTCAGCGCGAACTATCCGTCGACATTTAAATGAAATGAAACGCTATGGCAGGAGACCCAGGAGGACCCCACTGCTGACACAGAGACATAAAAAAGCAAGACTACAGTTTGCCAAAATGTACTTGAGTAAGCCAAAAGCCTTCTGGGAAAACGTCTTGTGGACAGATGAGACCAAGATAGAGCTTTTCGGTAAAGCACATCATTCTACTGTTTACCGAAAACGGAATGAGGCCTACAAAGAACAAAACACAGTACCTACGGTAAAATATGGTGGAGGTTCAATGATGTTTTGGGGTTGTTTTGCTGCCTCTGGCACTGGGTGCCTTGACTGTGTGCAAGGCATCATGAAATCTGAGGATTACCAAAGGATTTTGGGTCGCACTGTAGGGCCCAGTGTCAGAAAGCTGGGTTTGCGTCCAAGATCCTGGGTCTTCCAGCAGGACAATGACCCCAAACATACGTCAAAAAGCACTCAGAAATGGATGGCAAAGAAGCGCTGGAGAGTTCTGAAGTGGCCAGCAATGAGCCCAGATCTAAATCCCATTGAACACCTGTGGAGAGATCTTAAAATTGCTGTTGGGAAAAGGTGTCCTTCCAATAAGAGAGACCTGGAGCTGTTTGCAAAGGAAGAGTGGTCCAAAATTCCGGGTGAGAGGTGTCAGAAGCTTATTGATGGTTATAGGAAGCGACTGATTTCAGTTATGTTTTCCAAAGGGTGTGCAACCAAATATTAAGTTAAGGGTGCCAATACTTTTGTCCAGCCCATTTTTGGGGTTTTGTGTGACATTATGTCATATTTGCTTTTCTGCCTCTGTTTTATATTTGTTCCAATACATACAAAGGGAATAAACATGTGTATAGCAAAACATGTGTTAATGCAATACCTTTTTTGTGTGAAATACTTTATTTTCAGGAAAAATATCAAGGGTGCCAACAATTTCGGCCATGACTGTATTAGTTTCACCTTTTAAGTTGCATTACTGAAATAAATGAACTTTTGCACGATATTCTAATTTTTCGAGTTTCACCTGTATATATATGGCTTGATCTTTTTGACATCACAGGAACATGTGTAACAACATGTTTGATGTCAGGCTACATTAACATGGCTTTTAAATATTTTACAGATTCCAAAGTACCTGTGTAAATGATAACTGATTTTATATCCATTTTAAATGTATAAAATTGTTTTGTTTTTTTTAAATAACAGAATGCAAAGTGTGTATATACACAGGTTTTTGGATTTTGTGTTATAGATGTATAGGCAGTGCATGTTTATGCAACCTGTGTGAATGTCTCCAGTGAAAACAATGCAGTTGTGTTCTGATCTGTAAATAAAGACTGCTTGTAAAAGTGTTTTTACAGCTGTGTGAATATAGCTTAGGTGTTTGCATTTAGATACAATTTTTTATCTTTATTTGGTCAGTTAGCCCTGGTTCACACCGCTGCGACTTATCATACGACTTGCCACACCTAAAGTCGCATGACAAGTCAAAACACATTAATTTCTATGGGTGCCATCTTAATGAATGCGACTCAAGTCTCACTAACAAAAAAAAGGTTCCTGCACTACTTTTCTCTGACTTTGGTGTGACTTGAGTGCCATAAACTGCAATGTTAAATCACAAAAGTCGCAAGCAAGTTGCCAAGAAGTTGCAAGCAAGTCTCATGACTTTGAGATTACAGCAGTGTGAACCAAGCCTTAGGCAAACACGGAGTACATCAAAAATAGTATCAGAGGATCATAACATTCTAGCTATGAGGAAATATTAAAGGAATTGAATGTATTCTCTCTTGAGAAGAGGAGATTAAGGGGGAATATGATCAACATGTATAAATATATCAGTGGTTCATATAGTGAACTTGGTGTAGAGTTATTCACCCTGAGGTCATCACAGAGGACAAGGGGGCACTTTTTACATCGGGATGAAAAGAGATTTAATCTCCAAACACGGAAAGGTTTCTTCACAGTAAGAGCTGTAAAAATGTGGAAAAGACTCCCTCAAGAGTTGGTTCTGGCCAGCTCAGTAGATTGCTTTAAAAAGGCCTGGATTCTTACCTAGATACATGTAATATAACTGGATACTAACATTTATAGGTAAAGTTGATCCAGGGAATACCCGATTGAGTCAAGAAGGAATTTTTTTCCCTGCAGGAGGAAATTGGATCATGCTTTGCTGGGGTTTTTTTGCCTTCCTTTGGATCAACTGTGGGTATAGGATTACAACTTTTTTTTTTATGGTTGAACTAGATGGACATTTGTCTTTTTTTCAGCCAGACTAACAAAAAGATGCACTAGCATTTGGACTGCAACTGCCAATTATAATCACAAACTGGGCCTTACTTACCAAAATGTCCATGGGGTAGGGTTATTTCAAATTACCAGTAGTGCTGGAAAATTAAACTTGGGAAATAAAAGTTGTTTGGCTGTGAACCCAGCATGCATTGTATTTTACAAAAATGCAAGATATAGCACAGACATACAATAGCAATACAGCACTGTCTAGGTTTTCTAAAGAAAAACATAAATTAAATACACTTTTTTGCTTGCCGATATCTAGATGATTCTGTCCCTGCAGGTCAAGGCTGTGGGAAGGAGACACCTGAGATTGTCATTTCCAGTGACATCACTGAAACAGGAAGTCATAGTTTTGACAGCTAAAAGGCCAGAACAGCTGGCAATCAAGCAGCAGGGAGCATTGACTGCAGCTGCCTTTAGTTCACACAGAAGGGTGACAATACTCCAAGAGCACTGGAAGCTGATGAGATAGCAATGGTACTCTTATAAGGAAGGTCTCAAAGATAGCAAGGTGAACAGATTTTTTTTTTTTAATTGGTGTGAGTAAATGTTTAAAAAATATAACAAGCGCATGTAAATTTATGAGGCAATAAAGATCTATTTCCACAACTTTAGTATTTGGGTTTACTACACTTTAAGTCAGCAAAGAGTGTCTCAGATACTTCTTCTTATAAATTAGGCCTAGAACAGCCTAAATTGCTGTCGGTATTACAATTTGGAAATGCACATAGGTATTTTTGCTCACTTCAATCAAAATCAAATAGTATGACCAAAGAATTGCGTGTAAAGTGGATCTATCTTTGTTTAGGACATTATACTAATGTCAGAAGCAATCTTCATCAAGCACCTTTGATCAGTATGGGCTCAAGTACAAATTGTACACACTCCCTAAATCTTGCTAATATAGTTGCTGCAGTTCTAAGAACAGCAGTAAAAAAAAAATATAGAAATGTCAGTCACTGTTACTTTTCTAACATAGGAACAAGAAATAAATATGAGATTAGCTATAAATGTATGCTGGCCATAGAAATCCAATCCAATCAGGGGGCAATCTTTCTATCTAAAGAAGAAAAATAAGTGTAGTGCCGTGCCAAGGGATGCTTTTGCACAAGCCATCTGGGGAATTCTTTCAATATCCAAATGAATGGGCATGCTGTTCTATTAATATTATCACTGAACATGGCTTTTCTCATCAGTTAGTAAACGATCCATATTTTGTCCAAACAAACGAAAGCGGTTGGTAAAAATTTCACGTATGCGATTAGCTTGGCATTATAGCAGCACAGCATTTGTATGCAGTAATGTAAACTATGCTGTTAAACCTGCCTGCTGTAACTCTTTTCAAGACAAATAAGACACATTGCACACTAGTTTGCTTATCCTGTCCTTAAAGAACCCAGTACTGTGACAATCATAATTCTACATTAGAAAAAAGCTTGCTTGTGAAAATGAAGTTGCTTTTCTCTCTGAAATGTAGGCATTATGAAACAGGAACTGCTTTGCAGTTAAAAGAAGAAAGGATTCAACTTTGTTCTTTCTTTTCAGCTCAGCTGTACAATTTATTTTTGTCCTGGCAACGGATTTTAAATCTCTCTGTCTGTCTTTTTTTCATGGGAACTGTTTGGTAAGTGCCGACATTAGAGCTGACAAAGCTTTGTGTGTTTTTTTTTTCCTTGCCTGGTTTCTGTGTCTGTGTGTGCAGGCATGCATTCATTAATGTAATTCCTCAACATTCAAGAAGAGAGTATCATAAACCATGGAGGAAAGGGGAAAGAAGCTCATAAATATTTAGATTCTCCAGTCTACCTTACAAACCTTAGTGAAAAAAGGCCTTATTTACTAAGGCCTTGGTCTAAGTTCATCTGCATGTGAATTAAAAGGGGGGTTCAAAGGATGAAAAGGTGGTGCAAAGTAGAATACAAATCTTATAGTCCCTAGGGGGTCATTCATCTTGTTCTTGTCAATACAATCACAGTCTTACTCTTGGCTATTCCTTGCGCATGGCCAAACCAGAAGACTGTGCAGTGTTGCAAATTTTGTTCTCACTTTGTTTCTGTTTAATTCTGCCATGCAGAGCTTGGTGAGCAGCTCTAACAGTACATTATCCGCCGGCAAGAAAAAAAAAAAGTACTTTGTGTTATACCTGCAGTTTATTTTTTAAAGACTGGTGTTTCTGGCACTTTGTACGCATAGGAAATTGTCTGTTTATTAAATCTGACATTCTTTTTTTTAGTCTAATGTACAATTCTTTTTTCCTACTTATACATGCAGATACATTTGGCTTCATGCAAACTCTTCATTTTAAAACACTTTGCAAAGGTTGACATTCAAGTGAAGGGAGAAAAACACAGTATAATTATATAGACACAAGTGTTATTTTTGTCTGGCAAACATCTTTGTTGCCATTTTTCTGTAGTTGCAGAAAAAGAATGAACACTGCATTTGCTGTCACTGCAATGCTTCAGTAATAAATAGCAGCAGAAATGTTCCTTTGAAAACTCAAGGAGAGAGAAATTTGTTCATTATGTCAGTTACATTAGTTTTCATTCTACATGCTAAATAGCATCATTCTGTGGAATATATATCTGCTATTTCACCATAACATCATACCATTTACATAATTTTTTAAATCTGAAACACACATACTATATGAATATACACTCACCGGCCACTTTATTAGGTACACCTGTTCAATTGCTTGGTAACACAAATTTCTAATCAGCCAGTCACATGGCAGCAACTCAATGCATTTAGGAATCTAGACATGGTAAAGACGACTTGCTGAAGTTCAAACCGTGCATCAGAATGGGGAAGAAAGGGGATTTAACCACTTAACTTCCAGGACACTTTCACCCCTTTAGTCCAGGCCAATTTTCAGCTTTCAGCACTATAACACTTTGAGTGACAATTACATTAGTCATGCAACACTGTACCCATATGAAATTGTTATCCTTTTTTGAGACAGATAGAGCTTTCTTTTGGTGATATTTGATCACCACTGGGTTTTTTTTTTTTTTTTTTTTGCTATATAATTGAAAAAAATACCAAAAATGTTGAAAAAAAATTATCATTCACCAGGAGGAACCCAGGACCCACTGTACCACCGTAGGTTCTGACAATGGGTCCAAGGATTTCATCCCAATACCTAATGGCAGTCAGGGTGCCATTGTCTAGCCTGTAGAGGTCTGTGCATCCCTCCATGGATATGCCTCCCCAGACCATCACTGACTCACCTACAAAGCAGTCATTCTGAACGATGTTACAGGAAGCATAACGTTCTCCATGGCTTCTCTAGACCCTTTCATGTCTGTCACATGTGCTCAGGGTGAACCTGCTATCATCTCTGAAAAGCACAGGGCGCGAATAGCGGACCTGCCAATTCTGGTGTTCAATGGCAAATGCCAACTGAGCTCTATGGTGCCGGGCAGTGAGCACAGGGCCCACTAGAGGACGTCAGCCACCCTCATGAACTCTATTTCTGATTGTTTGGTCAGAGACATTAACACCAGTGGCCTGCTGAAGGTTATTTTGTAGGGCTATGGCGGTGCTCATCCTGCACCTCTTTGCACAAAAGGAGCAGATACTGGTCCTGCTGATGAGTTAAGAACCTTCTATGGCCCTGTCCAGCTTTCCTAGAGTATTTGCCTGTCTCCTGGAATTTCCTCCATGCTCTTGAGACACGGCTAACCTCCTGGCAATGGCATGTATTGATGTGCCATCCTGGAGGAGTTGAACTGTCTGTGCAACCTCTGTAGGGTCCAGGTATTGCCTCATGCTACCAGTAGTGACACTGACCCTAGCCAAATGCAAAACTAGTGAAAAACAGTCTGAATAGCTGAGTAGGGAAAATAATGTCAGTGGAGGGCCATCTCACTGTTGCCCATCTAGTGCACCTGTTGTAAACTTTATTAACACCAAAGCAGCTGAAACGGATTAACAACCTCCTCTGCTACTTATCTGACCAGATCAATATCCCAGGAGTTTAATTGACTTGATGTTATACTTTGATTAAAAAGTGTTCCTTTAATTTTTTTGAGCAGTGTATATACATTATATATAGTGAGAGTACTAGGCCTATTTCTTTTATGCATCTCTGTTATACATACTATCATTGCTAGAGCTCGCCAGGGAAGGATCAAAATGCGGCAGATACAGTAGAGACCAGCCAAAATTCAATGTGTGTGGCCATCCCACCTAGACAGAAGTTGATTGTTTGATAAAAGGTTTCCAGCATACCCCTCTTACAGAAGTTGATCAATCAGTGGCTGCAGCTGCTGGCAAGTGTCCTGCTCAGGGGCGGGCTGACAACTAATGGGGCCCCTGGGCAATAGGGGATCATGGGGCCCCTGTGTCCTTACCCACACTCAAAGCACAGTCAAAGCCTATAAAAGGTACCAGGGGCATTTCATGGGGCCCCCTACTGACCACGGGCCCTCGGACAGTGCCCGAGTGCTCGAATGGTCAGTCCGCCCCTGGGACTCCTGCTGTAAGAATATAATGTCCCAGTCGGGGGATTTCTCCATTCACCTAATTTGTGTGGATGGAGGAATCTGTAAGTTTTTTCATTCAGCCCATTAGCTGAACAAAAAAAACAACCTGTCTATAGCCAGCTTTAAGTGCAGTTTAGTAAACTGATGTAAGCTTGGGCTTGATATAAC
This sequence comes from Staurois parvus, assembly GCF_062004578.1. NCBI lineage: Eukaryota > Metazoa > Chordata > Amphibia > Anura > Ranidae > Staurois > Staurois parvus. Next base: position 8,026,969 of record NW_028317855.1, on the reverse strand, counting down.
ATAGTGTTACATATATTAAAATGAAATGCACCCATGTTTACTCTTTGCACATGGCTGGATGTTTGTGAATACCAGTTCCTTTAAAGAGACAACAAGGCTGATTTACCGAAGGAATTGAATTTTCAGATAATTGGATAAATGAAGTGAACATTCACACAATTTATTATGTGAGAAAAAGGAAATCCCTGTTTACTTATTACTTTTGCACATGATTGGGTATTCAAAGTGAACTGAAAATTGTTTTTCAAATGACTGGATAATTGAAGTGAATATTCACTCACTTTATGGTGTGAAGATTCTCAAATCCTATAGTAAATAAGTCCAAATGTCACTTTGATTATTCAGGCAAACTGGCTGGGGGTTGTTTACTAAAGCTGGAGAGTGCAAAATCAGGCTCACTTATGCAAAGAAACCAATCAGCTTCTAACCTCAGCTTGTTCAATTAAGCTTTGGCACTAAAACCTGGAATCTGATTGGTTTCTAAGCAGAACTGAATCTGATTTTGCACTCTCCAGCTTTAGTACATAAACCCCACAGTGTCTGTGTCAAGACTGCTCTCTACACTCACTAATTCTACCCTTCCCATTGCTCCCCCACTCCTCCTTTCACCGTTTCATCCAGCAAAATACCCAGTGCTTCCAGGTATGAGGGAACATAAGACCTCCTCCCATGTGACAGTGCTCAGCTTTAGCATCCATTCACTAGGCATAAGCACAGGACAGAATTAGTGAAGTCACCACTGCCCTTAGTGGCCAACATTAGCCAACACTGGAGATTCTGGTGCCAGCTGCAAAGAAGGAAGGAGCAGGCGAGTGCTAGTAATGGTAGACTTAGTTGGCTAGGGAGGAGGGTCCCTTTACACAGTCACAATTTTTAATAGTAGTGAGGGATTTGAACATCTGTCAGGTTTTTATTGGTTTCTGTATCCATGTTGAGGTGGTTTACCTTTTTGTCCTGGTAAACATTGTTACCAAAACAAAAACAGAGGGGAAATATTCAACTGGGGACATTTGTTTCAGTATTTCCCTCATTCTGGAGATATTCCCTCTCCATTTCTGTTGTGTCTATTGGACAGTAATTGACATGACAAAAAAAAACCCTAAGAGGGGTTTTAACTACTAAATCCAAAGTGAAAAAAAGATTTGGCTTTAGACAGATATTTTAAGGTAACTTAATTTCCAGATCTAGTAACCCAGATCCAATGAATCTTCTAAAATGACACTGTACGCATTTACAGACCCCCCCCCCCCTTCTGACCTAATATACTTATCTTTTCAAAAATCCACTCCTTCATCCATTGCAGCTGCCACCACAATATCTGAATATCTGGTGCTGGCTGGCATTGGAGCCTAGAAAGAGCAGTTCTGTCACTCCCATTCCATAATGTGATGGTGTTTGAGCATAGTGATTGGCCATAGGACCTGAGCGCTGTCACATGAGAGGAGGCACATACTCTCCTATACTCAGTTGTATCAGGTTAGTATCAATACACTCCTGCAAGATCAATTCAAATGTGTCTCCTTAAAGTAGAACTATAGGCAAAACCCTTTTTTTTTTCTTTTTGGATTGAGCAAGGGAGAGTTGTAACCCCTGTCAGATTTTTTGTCACCTTCTGTGTCCTATTGCAGAGATTTCCCTTCACGTTCTGTCCCATAACCAAACAGCATGTGAGAGGAAATCCCTGAGGGGAATCCCAGGTCACCATAACAAGTGTCCCCATTGGAAGATTTCCCCTCTATTATTTTTCCTGGGGATAACCCAAAATTTAGGATTTTTTTTTACTTTCACTTTCAATGATAATGGTAAACAGGACAAATAGTGAGAGTGAATCTCCTTAATGGGGGGCACAGACAGCAATACAAACTGACAAGTGTTCTAATCCCTCTCCACTCTATCCAAAACTAAAAAAAAAGTTTTTCCGTTTTTTACACTTTAAGTCCTTTTTTTAAAGTGAGTTTTACAGTTTGAGTACATTTAATGTGACCTTCAAAAATCTTGTACTCAAACTTAAAGCAAAAAAAAGAAAGTTTACAAGCAGGAAGGCTCTTTTTTTTGCATACAGTGTCTCTTCTGTAACAAAAACTACTTACCTTCCTGCTCTTAAACTTCTGTCCCTAACCACATTGCACGTAGAGTGAAACCAATAATGAGAAAAATAGCAAAGAGTGCAGCTTAAACAGAAGTAATAAACACATACAAATATGCATGGGAAACGTGGTGCAGTGGGTAAGATATGCAATCCGCTAGAACTATCAGTACATAAAGGCTGACATCCAGGCATGTATGTTTTCACAGCCAGCAAGAGAATGAAAACATCCAGCAAGCTGTGTGTGTACATTACATTCAAGTATCTCCCAGCTACTGTATATAAGCATATCAAAGTAGTAAGCAATGTATCACGACATGACCCATGTAAGACCAAAGATGCAACAAGAAAAAGAAGTACAGGAAATCCTGCCAAAAAGGAAAACGACGAGCAGAGGAAAAAAGCAAGAAAATAAGAGAAAAAGAGGAGAACCTTACTAAATCGTTGCACTAGAATTAGATAAACAGGTATTTTCCCTCACATCACAAGCAAATCAGCACTATATGTACAATGTGCAATATGATCACATGGAACAAATAAGAAGAGAGCAGTGGGTACTGTTAATGTATGCTGCATTGACAGACATCATGAGGTACTAGAAGAGAAATGGATGTCATGATAACAGAAATAGTAGGAAAGAAAACAATGTTTTGGTCAGATTAAGGATCTAGCATTTATTTTCAAATTATATTGAGGAAAGGGTTATGTTTAATCTTCCAGGATGTACAGGGGGAATCAATCTCTGATTCTTCTTGATGGTCTATCAATATGTTCAAGGGCCCATCCCTTATAATCCATGCACCTGGTGGTTATTTTCTGCAAAGAGCATTGCTACAGTTATTACTCTGATCAACAAGTTCTCCTTTCATCATTTTTCCTAGTGCTAATTTAATGTTACTTCTATAGCGTTGCAAATGTCATTCAAAAGGACCTATCATTTTGCTAACATATGTGAGCCTTCAGGGGCACTTAAGTAGATGAACAAAGTAGTCCATGTTACTATTGTAATTGTGCCATGTATAGGGTATTTATCGGAATGTGGATGTGTGCCATAGATAACTTCCTTGCAAACTTACATTTAACTTTATTTGATAATATAAGATGTTCTCAAATATTTGGATCTGGGGGTCAGTTTGCATTAACCAATCACATAATCTGCATCTATCTTGCATTTTCAGGTCTGCGGAGTTGGCACCTTGAGCTTGGAAGACAGTGTTTTATCAGCCTTCAAAAGGTGTTTAAATTATGGATAGATGCTTGCTTATTGTACAGTATATGGACTCATGATTGAACCTTTGCACAACAATGTACCTACTGCATCAAGGACCTGATTGGAGTAGCCACATTCCAAAAATGTTTTGTACATACATGTCACCAACTCCCTTCTGGTAATCTCACCTGAGCAGATGCATAGGATTTGGATCTGGGGGTCAGTTTGCATTAACCAATCGCGTAATATGCATCTATCTTGCATTTGCAGGTCTGCAAAATTGGCACCTTGAGCTTGGGAGACAGTGTTTTTTTTTTCAAAAAAATTTTTATTGAAAGGGTAAGATCCATAGAGACATGAATATTAGTTAGATTCAAATAGTATAATACAAGAAACAGCTTGCAAGTACAACGAGTACTGATCAAAAGTGAACATGAATGAACTAGTGGGGCATTGCCTCTGTGGAAGAAAGGAATAAAGGGAAAGGGAAGGTGTGACCCTGAAAGGGGAGGGGAAGAGATATGGCTCATGTGGGAAGTAACATGGGGGAAAAAATGCTTGGATCCTTTGCAGAAGGGTGTTGAAGTGGGAAGGGCCTTTGGAATAGGGCATGTTGGGAGAAGCATGGGGATCAAGTGATCTTGGGAAAGCTAGTTCCACATATACTGTAAGTACATCTGAACAGATGGAGTATGGCCCCTGCAGACAGGGGACATGGAATCTTGCGGTGGAGATGTTGTAAAGACAGGCTATGTAGGGCAGGAAATCAGCAGAGTAAAGTGTGGGAAAAGGGGAGGGAGAAAAGAAGAGAGAGAAGAAAAAAAGGGGGGGAGGGTTAGAGAAAGAGAGGAGGGGGTCGGAGGGTGGTGGTGGCCATCTCTTACTCCTCCTCTTGGGCTGGGGTGGGGATAGGTGTTCCCCTAATTCTGGAAAGTAGTAACTCAATGCGAGGAGGGGGAAGCATAGGCGGTTAGGTGTTTGACACTGGGTAAGTTCTGCCAGTGCTGTAAGTGACATAGCTGGGAGGAAATGAAGGGAATGCCATAGATGCAGGGCAATGCAGAAGTTAGGAGAGAGGGGAGTTAGTCAGGAGGGTGAATTCTGCTGTCGTCTGGAAATGAGACCAACATGCGAATCGTGGGCTATATAGATTAGTTCTTCCATTTCAGCCAGTTTATGGAGGTGTTTAAGCCATTCTGTAATGGTCGGGGGTGTGTTGAGCCCCAGTGACTCGAGATGCACTGTTTCGCTGCGTTAACCATATGCATGGCTAGGGATTTGAAATAGATTGAATGCGGTAAAGAAGAGTGATGAAATATTAACTGAGCGGGCGTGAAGTCTAGGGTGTAGGTAGTCACTTGTTGAATTATTTGATGTACCTCAGACCAGTAAGTTTGAAGTGGAGGGCAAGATCACCAGACATATAGGAGAGTCCTAATATCTTTCCTACATCTCCAACAGGTATCTGGGATGTCTGGGTGGAATTTGTGTAGAGGAGCTGGGGTTCGATACCAGCGTGATGGATTTTATATCCGTTCTCTTGAGTGAAAATGTTTACTGAACCCTTATGTATGTTCAAGTGTATTTATTCCCAGTTGTCCTGAGTGAGGGAACTGGAGAGATCTCTCTCCCATGCCACAAAAGCTGTACCGCTGTTAGAAGGTTGGTCCGAGAGCAGCTGGGAATGGATGGTGGAAATCAAATGGTTTTAAGGAGACTTTTTTGAACATGTCTCAAATGAAGTAAAGGGCCTAGAAATGGCCAGATCTTTGTCAAGGGAACGTAAATAATATGAGAGTAGTAGGCATGTCCAAGAAGGAATGGGGGTTTTACCAGTGCAAGATGAGAGTTGCTCCCATGAAAGGAGTTAACGTCTGCCAAAGAAGTGATGGGCTAAGATCCGATCAGAGGACCAATGGTCTAGTAGGAAATGTTGGTGTAAGCCTGTTGGGAAGTTGGGATTCTGTCATATTGGGGTGGGTCTGGATCTGATGAGAAGGAACGAGTGGCCTTGCACGCGTCACTGAAAGTTCGAAGAGTGGGGGAGATGAGGGGGTGAGAATTCGCCTCAAGAGGGATGTGACGGGCGTGAAGCCAGGGCAGAGAGGCCAGAGGTATGGGTATGAAGGAGGCTTCGAGTTTGCCCAAGTCTTTGAGGGTTTCATGGACGTTTCAGTCTATGATCCTGGAAAGGTGGCATGCGTGGTAATAATTCTGAAGGTCAAGTAAAATACCCCCTTTGTGCTTAGACAGTGTCAGTCTCACGTAGCTGATTCTTGGTCTGCAGTTGTTCCAGAGAAAGCCAGAACATAGGTTCTTGTAGGAGAGTAGGAAAGCTCGAGGAAGTTGGATGCGTATTGTTTGTAGGGGCTAGAGAAGTCACGGGAGGGCATTTATTTTAAGGATGGCTGCTTTACCGAATCATGAGAAGATAGGTTTGTTCCAACACTTAAAATCGTTTGTTAAGTATCGCAGAATGGGCTGGTAATTTTTGTAGTACAGATCTCGAAGGCGCGTAGGAAGTTGGATGCCGAGATAAGTGATAGCGTCTGGTTTCCAGAGAAAAGGAAAGTTATTTTGGCAGTGGGAAACAGCTTGTGGTGAAAGAGATACATTAAGTGCGTAAGATTTCGAGAAGTTTATTGCGAGGTTCGATAGGGAGTGAAAGTTTTTCTGCTAAAAGGGCAGGGAGAGTAGTGTGAGGTGCAGTGAAATATTAAAATATTTATTGAAAAAGATGTAACAAATATATATATATATAAATAGAGAGAGCAGTAACACAACAGAGAGATAAAAGAAAGAAGTTTAAGAAGGTAGGATACTTGCAAAAATCGTGGTTTAATCAGAATTCACGTGTCCGAACAAAAGGGTGCCTTTTCTCCCAAAGTTGGTTCCTGATGTTAAAAGGGAGAATCTCTTCATCCTTCTCCAGGCATGACAGCCTCTTTTCTAGCAACCCAGCAGGGTGTTTCCTTAAAGCAGAGAACCAATCGCCTCATTTGGGGTGGGTTGTTAAGGCGGGGACCCCGGGTATGACCAAATCCCTCACACCTTTATACCATGGTCAATAACCTTCACTAGGTACATGTAGCAGCCTAGCCACTGGTAGATTAATATGCAGAATGATATCCTGAACGTCCAGACATCACATATGACATATCTTACCGTTCCAGATAAAGACTTGCTTTCTACTCTCGTGTAGGTGCCACATAGGGGAGTAAGGTTTCAGGTGACTCGTATTAAACTGACCTATCTGAATATATGCTTTGTTTTATTGTACCTTGTTCCTGCCGGGATTTATGAAATTGTATGAAAAAGTGGTTTCAAGTGGGATGTATGTTTTACTGAAATTCTGGAATGCTTTTCATGTCCAGTGACGGACTGATATATAGCTTTACGACCAGGCCAAGGCAAGAGCCTGACAGACATCCTGGAACCAGCTAATTGGGTATCCAGCTGTGCCCTGTGCACTCCTGAACTCAGCAGACACACAGACCACATTCCTTCAAAAAAGGGAGGGGGAAGACTGAACGGAGTGAGAATGACATTTGCAGGGTATGATACAAGATGGTAGATGTGACAAATGCGGTGTCAGACCCCTGACCTTCTCACCAAACTCGTGACCGAAGGACTAGTCAATCTAAAACCGCGATGTCACGTGCGTAACAATGCCATGCCCAGCTGCACCCTGCACAACGATTTTCCAGCAAATTGGACCACAATTGATGTACCGGCAGCCTGGGAGTGATTGTTACTGGGTCAGGTTAATTACACAATTAACCCTTCACACTGCCACCACCTCCTTTTTGCACAGAGAAAGAGGAAACTCAGCTATACCAGCAATAACACTATGATGGTTGAGATAATCGTCTGTATAACACTGTCACCGCAGGCCAGTTATACAGAGGGTTAAACAAGCACAGTAGCGCTCTTTTAGAGGCAGGAATTTGTAAATTGCATTAAGGAGCTTTAGAAACAGTTCAACACTTTCAGAAAGAAAGATTTATTACTAAAAGGTCAAAAGGGTGCAATAAAAATAATATTAATATTAATAATTTTATTAATAATAAAATAAATAATATTTACAGAAAAAGAGATGTAACCAATATACTGTAATATACTGTAATATAAACCAATATACTGTATATAAATATACAGAGAACAACAGCACAGCAAAGAGGTAACAGAAAGGAGGTTAAAGGGTTAAAGTACTGGCCAATCAGCCTTGGGTTTGCAGATCAAGTTTCAGAGCGAAAGGGCTGTCTCCCAAGTTTGTTCTAATGTTAAAAAGGGAGAATTCTTCAACTTAACTCTCTTACACCTGACAGCCTATTTTGTAGTTCCCTAGCAGGGGGTGTCTCTGAAGTCAAGGACCAATGCCCCGTTTAGGGAGGGAAGGTCTGGACGTAGACCTAAACTAGAGCCAAAATCTATTCTAGTTCATATTTTGACTTATAACTTTTCCTATGCACAAGTGACATTCCACCCACGGGTAGATTACTATGCAGACGCATCTGAGGAACGGGTAGATATGAAATATGAATTGCATATTTGAATGGTTCCAGAGATGTAATTTTCTGCTTTCCTAGGTATCCCAGTCAGGGAGTGTGACCTATCAAAGTGTTTGTCTTCTCATGGGCAATCTGAAGATATGTCTGGTTTTTATGTAAGTCTCTCATATTCCAAGATATGAGACACAGGGGAAAAATGGATTTTAAAAGTATTATCTGGTTCGTGCTCCTCTGGAATGTGTTTGAACAGGGGAAGGCTTGGGTTATCTTGTTACGATGTGCTAGATTACTCAGGTTCTTTGGACAGCGAGGCCCCAGCTCCCTTGGGGGTTTTATAGCTCGGGGCTCCCTGCTGTGCCCTTGCCTGTTGTGACACTGCCAACACACAGGCCATATGTTGCTGTGGTTGAACAGAGAGGAAGAACGAGACTGAGGGGGGGAATATGTTTGACCCTTTGCCAAGATGGAGGTTGAAGCCAAAATGGTTGAACCGCGTCCATCTCTGGGTGTACGCTTGCTACAGTAGATTTTTAACAAAATGGTTGCCCGCGTCCAATCGCCACAGACATAACAAAAGGGATACAAGTGCTGAGACCCATGGTCTGGAGTACAGTTTCCATCTAGTCACATGCTACCCTGTCAAATGCCTTCTCCGCATCCAATGAAAGGAAAAAACCTTTTGGTTGGAGGAGGTCAAGAGGTGGTGCAAGTTAGTAGCTTTGATGGTGCTATCCCTGGCTTCCTGTCCAAGAATGAAGTCCACCTGATGAGCCGTTACGATCGATGGGAGAAGGGGGAGTAGGTGGGAAGCTATAATTTTGGCAAAGATCTTGATAACTACATCCAGGAGTGAGTGAGTGCCTGTAGTGTGTGGCCTGAGTGGTGTCTTTGCTTGCTTTGGGTATGACGGCTATGTGGGCAGTCAGCATCTCCGGGGTGAAAGAAGCAGAGGGTGATAGGGAGTTGAAAGCACATAAGAAGGGGGAGAAGAGGACGTCCAAGAACATCTTTTAGTATGTGGTTGTGAGACCATTGGGTCCAGGACTTTTATTTGGTTTTAGCTGTTTGAGCACGAGTTCCCATTCTCTAAGATGAATGGGACGGTCCAGTTTTTTAGCAGTGAATGGAGTGATAGACTTAGGGCAATGACTAGCCAAGAACTCTCTCAGGAGAGTTGATCTGGAAGAGGGAGAGAGTAGGGGGGTCTCCATCCAGGAGAGGTTATATAAAGAAGAATAGAATTTTTCAAATTCTCGCGCGCTCTCTGCACTTCTAACAACTCTCTTGAGCTAACAGATTTATTGCTGTGTTCATAGAATAGTTTTTGCGACAAAATGTATTTCCGCCAGAGGTTTCGCCCCATCTCGTCTAGGAGGGTGCGGACCTCAGTATGTTCCTGGAGAGCTTGTCTGGCTAGTGTGTGTTTGTGTTTTGCTTCCAGGAGTTTGAGTTTGTTAAAGAGTTCCTTCCTGTTGTGGGGGGCTAAAGAGAATGTGAAATCTTTTTTCATTTGGGTGGAGGGTTCGCCATGTATCATGCAGGAGAAGGTCTTGGAGGCTGAGTTTAGGTGTAGGTTGTAGAGGAAAGAGTGGTGGGGGGGGTGGAAAAAGGGCAGGGGTGGGGGTTAAATACCTGGTGTGGGAGTAGGCCAGCTATCGCACCCTAAATGGAGGGGTTTCCGGTAGATGTCAGCAGGAACTGCCAGAGTGCCCTGTGTGGACATGGTAGGAAGTGACTGTGGATGGGGTGTTGTCCAGAGCCTCGCAGTGGTCAGGTGTGCAAACATAAAGGCAGAAGGGGATGAGATTCCATGGATGGAGGGTGTGGCCTCTCTAATATGTTAGCCAATTACCTTATGTTTGATCACAGGGGCAGGATGGTGATGAGGGGACCGTTGGGTGAAGGGGGTTCAAGGGAATAAGAGGAATAGCTGAGACAACCTTGGAATCAGCTGCCAACCTTGGAATCATGCTGGTCAAGCATTGCATGAATGGGAGTAATACTGGGGCCTGCTTGCAATAAAGAGACTTTAGGGACAATCATTTAAGGTGAGGTATGCAATATGGGATCTGGGAGTCCGAGGAGGAGATATAGCCATCTATCATTGAAGATGATCCTCAGGGATGGGAAGAGGTGAGATGCTATGGTCTGCATGCAGAATGGAGCGGGACAATGGTAGGGGAAGAAGAAAATAGGAAGTGGGAAGAGGGGAAAGGGGTGGGAGTAAGAGGGTGGTGGAGAGAGTGGGGAGTTGGAGGGATGTAGGGGTAGGGGCAGTCATTTAATTAGAAAAAATCTTCCTCGGATTCCCAGTCGCCAGATCATGTAAGACAAAGTAGAACTTATAGAGCAATGAGACGATAAAGCAAATCAGCATACAAGTATCATAGTACAACAAGTGAGAGACAAGCATAACCATTACAATAATGAGGCATGACAGAGTTAAGAACTAAGGTGATAGTATCCATGCATTTGGGAAGGAGAGAATGGGGATGGGGAAGGAAGGGAAAGGAGAAAAACCAAACAGCAAAGGGGAGGGGAATTAGAGAAGGGATGCGGTACACGTGGAGGAATAGAGGGATGAAGGGAAGGAGAGGAGGTGGGTTGGGGTGTAGGGTGGACAATGGAGAAAGAAGAAGAAGAAGAAGCATGGAGGAGGGTTTGTCCCTGCACAGGTAAAAGTCAAATGCTGAGTTAGAATAGTATTGTAGGAAGTCCCACAAGTCACTTACCTATGCAGTAGGGCATTGAGTTATATAAGAGGCCTCTGTACTCCCCGGGGTAGAAAGGGGCATATGAAGCTGGTAGTGCCATATTTCAAAGGAGTGTAGCAGATGGGGTTGGAGAGAGATGGCCAGAAAGTAAAGCAGGTATGGTGAATGGGGTGTTCCTTAGGTGAAGCAGTTGTCCTGAGGCTGAAAGATCTTGATTGCGTGCTATCTTCTGCCATGGAGCATCTTTTTCCTGTTCCGGGCCTGCAGGAGGTTGGTCAAAAATCGGGGGTAGTAGTCCAGAGAAGCAATGGTTGATAGAGGAGGTAGGTGGAAAGCACTTCTCAATGTAGGTCATCTCAGAGCAGACTTGCAAGTGTCCAGGTATATGGGCATGCTGGGTGAAGTGGGCATCAGAGTAGTCCCTTGTTACAGTTGAACTTGTGAGGTGAACGAGGCTATAGCTCCTACATTTCTGTAGGAGGGTGACCTATACGGTGCAGGTCAGCGTAAATGAGAGTTCCAAGGAGGTTCTGAAGAGATGTGAGAGATCCCACACATAGGCGAGATTTCTCTGGCATATGTAATGGTAGAGGGGCGAGGAGAGATGCTGGGGGGAGTAAGGAGAAGCTGGTACAGATTTGCAGGTACCGATGAAACCTGGCATAAAGGGGTATTGCAGATCTAACAAGGTCTTCTGGTATGCCTGAGATCAGGTGAAAGAACAAGGGAGAACAGTGGTGTGGCATGAGTCCTCATGCCAATGAGGGAGCTGTAATAGGGTCTTCTGGTCTATGAAGAGTGTTGGGCTCTTCACTGAGCTGGTGAAGCTATAGGGCTGCCATTCCTAGGGGCTCCAAAAGGAGCCGGAGGTGGGGAAGATGGAGGAGAAGAATGGCGGAGTTTGGGGTCTGCGCGGCCAACTTCATGGACATCTTCCATTGAGGTGGCCCTTCTCAGAGCAGCAGATACTGATGATTTGATGTCTGCAGTGACTGCATGTAGGTCCGCTAGGCTCAGTGGGGGGGTGGCGGGGTCGCTCGGAGAGGAGCAGGAGTGGTCTTGGGATGCAGAAGAGAGGCTGCTGGGTGAGCAGGATCTGCTGGAGGGTGCCTGAGGCGAGGCCTGGAATAAGGCCTGAGACAGTGCCATAGTGTCTCTGTGCTGTGACTGGAATAGCTCCGGAATGTTCAAGCACAGCTGGGTGTTTTGAACCCAGGGAGATTGGGACCTGGATTCTGAGGCACTGCACGATGATTTTTCCCATGTCCATGCTGTAGATTGCCGGTGCCTATGAAGGTGCTGGACCACGAGGCTCGGGAGCTCAGGGACTGGGCTGCTATCTCGGATCGGGACCAGACCACGCCCATTGACAGTGTTTTACCAGCCTTCAAGGTGTTTAACTTATGGATAGATGCTTGCCTAATGTACAGTATATGAACTCATGATTGAACCTTTGCACAAAAATTGGTCTGCTACATCAAGGACCTGACTGAAGCAGCCACATTCCAATAATTTCTTTATACATAAATGTCACCTACTCCCTAACTGGGAATTGGGTAAGCTGTTTTTGAGTTGTTTGGAATGTGCAGTGAGATAATGTAGTAGGGTATTTCTGTCAGTGGGTTTTGTAAAAATAGAGGTAGACAAAAAGCCATCACAGTTTGAGATCTAAAGGTTCCAAAATTAAAGAAAGTTCAGGATTAAATACCATCTCAGGAAAAATAATGCATAACATTTTTACAAACCTTTTAAAAAATGACACACTCCATTGCTGCATAAGGAGTATATAATCTCCTTCGGCTACTTTGCAGTGTTTTATACCTCATCCAGGCCTTAACATATTTCTATGAACATACTAGAGAAAACACTATGCAAAGTAGCCAACAAAAGGGCTAGCAAATGAAGGAGCAGCTGAGCTACCCATGGCAGTACCACATGTTTGTATATACTGTTTATCCTCAAAGGCAAAAAATGATGTTAATTAGAAGAGACAGCCCTAAACATTCCACACACTTTGAGAAGAATTCATCAAAACTGGAGCAGCCAGAATCTGGAGCAGTTGGGCATGGCAACCAATACGCTTCTGTCTTTCATTTTCAAAGCTTATCTGAACAAGCTGTGGCTAGAAGCTGATTGGTTGCCATGTGCATCTGTTCCAGATTATATCTGTTCCCGTTTTGACAATTTTCCCCCATTATGCTTGTTGCATTGCTTGCAACTCAGCTTCATTAAGAATACAAGTGTAGAGATAGGAGGTATCCATTGTAGTTAAACTTCAACCATCAAGAAAAACATTATATGCTTTAGGTTTATCAAGGAATTAATTTGTATCCTGTATGTATGCAGGTAGTCTCTTTATTAAGGGCTGCAAATAAAGGTCAATAAGTTGAACCAAAGGTTGGGTCAGAGACCTTGTGGGTCTGAATTTCAGTGGAAAATGTCCCCTGTTTTTGGTAGTCCATATATGACTATAGTAGTAGAGGATGTTCATTACATAAAAATTCAGCCACCTCATCAGTGAACCAAACATTTGCATGTTTGTATTGTCAATCAAAGACTGAAGATTTCTCATTATGTTGGGTAATACAGTAGATTTTTTATCAACCTTGTAATAAATTGCATTAAAAACATAGATAATATGTCACTCCTATAGTCAGAATGGTTCATCACTACAATGACCATCACTACAAGGGCCCCACCGTTACCTGCATGCTTAAAAATATGTCATTATCATTCCACAGGGACCACAGTGCTTTTTTTTGTCCTTATTCAGATTCTTTGATGACCTTTCATGGTAAGCATGGTTAATGATGTTGTGTCTGATGGTGCAGATGTAGTTTTCAGTGGGGGTGTACTGCCCAAGTAGTGTTTTTTGACTTTTCATCTTAAAACAGTCCATCTCAGAGCAAACCCTGTCAGATGGGTGTGTATGAAAAATTGTCTGGTTTTGAGTGACCTCTAAAATCCAAAAAGTTAAATCTCAAAAGCAAAGCCAATAAATCTACTAGATAGACAACAATCCCCTAGAAAATAACATAAACTCACCAGCTGTGATTTCTCTGGACGATCACTGGTGTTTCCAGGATTCCCATCATCTATTGATGTTGTGTATTTGAAATGTGCTGCATCTTGTTGCTACCCCTCCTGGGTCTTTGGCAGCTCTGCCTCCTTAAAAAAGGGTATCAGAACCACCAGAGGAAACAATTGTTGTAATGAAAATCACTCTGAACATGCTGTCTGTGGATAGATTTTCTGTCTGTCCAGGGAGCATATTGGATGCACACAGTCAACATTATACATCCTGAGAGGTTAAACATTTTGGATGAATGCTAGATCCTGAAAATACATACTTATCTGATCAACACAGTGAAGTTGATTTAAAACTGGAGAGTGCAGAATTTGATGTAGCTATGCACAGTAGCCAATCAGCTTCTAACTTCAGCTTGTTCAATTAAGGTTTGACATTAAAAAATCTGAAAGCTGGTACATTGTTTATTACTTTGATATGCTTTTATAGCTGGGAGATGCTTGCATGTAATGAGCATGTGCATGAATTTTCTGAATGTTTTCCTCTAGTTGCTGTCTGAGCATTAATTACCTTTTATTTATTTTTTTCTGGACTTTTTTCCCCATGTATACATTTTTTCCTTGCTGCTTTTTTGGATGTACTGTATATGTAATATATTACAATAAAACTAATCTGATTAGCTATACCCTCCTTACTGTGGGCTTCAGGGTGCATGTTATAATCTTGCTAGACTATAACTAATGCATAAGGGCTTGCTCAATGTACTAGTTTACTTGTAGCCTATGCATTTATCTAGGTAAGAGACACATATATGTGCCTGCTGATGCTTTCAGTAAAATGCATATTTATTTTATTAGTACCATATACTGTAATACCCATGTATTTGTGTGTATTTTACATATACTTTATGTATATATGACATTTTTGTATTTTCTCCCATGATAGTGTTTATGTAGTAAGTAGGTGTTTGTGTAGCATGAATAAACCTCCCAGTAATGCTATTACTAGGCTGCAGGTAGAGGGAGCTCTAATGATTTGTAGTATGATTTCAGGAGACTAAGAACCAACAAGCTCACATTAAACTCAGAATGAGCACGTGAGTCATGTGTGTTTCTGGTCTCCTCTTGATACAGGTTAGTCACACTTGATATATGCTCACTTTGTTCAATTTTGTGATTGTTATGACATTCACGTTCTCTGTTTAGTATCCTATATGTTAGTAATGGTAACTCTCTAACACAAATTGATATGCTTTTCCATGTGAACTGCGCTGCCACTATGAAGAAAGTACCGTATTTTTTGCTCCATAATACGCACCTGACCATAAGACGCGCCTAGGTTTTAGAGAAGAAAAACAAGAAAAAAAATATTCTGAACCAATGAATTGAAGACCCAGTACAGGAGATGACCAGAGACTGCGGACATAGTACAGGAGATGACCAGAGACTGCAGACATAGTACAGGAGATGACCAGAGACTGCAGACATAGTACAGGAGATGACCAGAAACTGCGGACACAGTACAGGAGATGACCAGAGACAGCGGACATAGTACAGGAGAAGGTCAGAGACTGCGGACACAGTACAGAAGATGACCAGAGACTGCGGACACAGTACAGGAGATGTCCAGAGACTGCGGACATAGTACAGGGGATGATCAGAGACTGCGGACACAGTACAGTAGATGACCAAAGACAGCAGACATAGTACAGAAGATGGTCAGAGACTGCAGATACAGTACAGGAGATGACCAGAGACTGCGGACACAGTACAGGAGATGACCAGAGACTGCGGACATAGTACAGGAGATGACCAGAGACTGCGGACACAATACAGGGGATGATCAGGGACTGCGGACATAGTACAAGAGATGACCAGAGACTGCAGGCACAGTACAGGAGATGACCAGAGACTGCGGACACAGTACAGGAGATGACCAGAGACTGCGGGCACAGTACAGGAAAAGACCAGAGACTGCAGGCACAGTACAGGAGATGACCAGAGACTGCGGACATAGTACAGGAGATGACCAGAGACTGCAGACATAGTACAGGGGATGACCAGAGACTGCAGACAGTAAAGAGATGACCAAGAGACTGCAGACAGTACAGGGGATGACCAGAGACTGTGGACAGTACAGGGATGACCAGAGACTGCAGACAGTATAGGGGATGACCAGAGACTGCAGACCTTTGGGGAGGGACGGGGAGCGGGTACCTGAATTTTACAGGTACCCGCTCCCACTTCCGCGGAGTTGTCCTCCGGCTGTGCCAGGTGCCCACTGTACGTGCGCGAGAAGCGCTGCACTTTGTGAATGGCCCAGCATCTTCTGGAACCTGTCATGTGTCCCAGAAGATGCCGGACCATTAACAAAGCGCAGCGCTTCTTGCGCATGCACAGTGGGCACCCAGCTGTCACAGCCGGGTGACCACACTAAAGATGCCGGCGCGGGAAGACTACAGCGTTGGACCGAGCAACAGGTAAGGTCCTGCTGCAGAGAAGAGATGAGTAGCCGGCCTGGTATTCTGACACGGTGGCGGTGGCGGAAATACCGGACCGGCCGCTCCATATTCGCTTCATAAGACGCACTGACATTTTCCCCCCTTTTTTTGGGGGAAAAAAGTGCGTCTTATGGAGCGAAAAATACGGTAATTAACTGTATAATGTGATCCATCTCTGTTTGTCACATTAAACTCGAAATGAGCAAGTGTGTTTCTGTTCTCTTCTTGATACAGATACTGCAAGTTGCATCTTTGTCATACCTCACACTCAGATCACCAATAATCCTGTAACATTTACACTGTTTTCACAAGAAAACAAGGTCAGGGACACTAGGATGTCTCCTTCCCTACCGGTGAGTGTTCTCTTTCTATGTATGCATTGTTTGTTGTATGTTTATAACATGCCTGATGAAGAGTCCTGCACAATCCCAAAAGCTGTCTATGCAATCATACAATAAAGAAGAGCTTTGCACCTTATAACAAGCTCAAACCATATCTTATTCGCATTATACAGTTGATTCCAGTATGTTGTGCCAAAGTAATATACTCTATGTCTTCAGACATCAGGGGACACCTCAACAGACCTGAGATGGTAGTCTGAAAATCCAACCGCCACAAATTTCTCTGTATAAGTATCATGCCATAAATACATAAAATCATTTTGGCTATATGTTTAGGAACAGACAACCCTGGCTCTATGGGGAACAATTATCTGGAAAAAATTTTTTTTTAACAATTGATCTTTACCCTTAGGATAATGACCAAGCGTGTATGTGGAGGTCATAGTGTGCCGTTAGTCATACAACTGTTCACCAATCTAACCACTGTGATCACCACATATGCAAGAGTAACCTAAAACTGGCCTTTTACGTTAGCATAACCAAAAATTGTGATTACCTACCTGATTGGATAGAAACGTATTGAATTTTTGGTTAGGTCCTTTATTCTACATGGGAGATTATAAGTAGATTGTACTGTCAGTTTGTAGTGTGTTTGGCCAGCTGACGGTATAATATTATGAATTGATTTTTCCCTTATTAGCTGTCTGGTTGGCAGTATGTTGGCATTAAGGACAAAAAAAGAAGGATAAAAATAAGTTAAGACCTATTACTATTGATTATCATATTAGGTAAAAATTACAATAATTAATTTAAAATATGAATATTTTATACTTTATGGAAATGTATACACACTTTTGTCCACTGAGCTTTCCAATAAATAAATATGCATATATTAATAGAAAAAGAAAGGAGTTATTTCACAGAGCACAGTGAACAGTCCAAGGCTCTAAAATAGGCTGTATCTGATTCAAACGTCAAAAGCTATTAAATGAGTTCTGTGTCACATAAGGGGTTGCTTCTTGCTTTACATTTCCATGTTTTATTCAAATTGGAATTCTTCTAATAAGCATTTAAGATGCACAGACAAAGTGACAGCGACGGAAACTCAAGTTCACCTTGATTTTGATTTTGTACATCCATCATTTTCACCATTCCTATTAACTATGTCTTCCAGTGGACATATATCAACACATCTATATTTTACAGAATCAGTGCCCTGGCCTTTCATACCATGGCCTTATTATATGCCCAGTGCCCAAATTTTCATAGCACACAGAACCCACTTAAGGAGACTTAAGTTTATTGTTAATATATTTAGCAAACACTCATTTTTATCTTCTTACCTATTTGGGTTTTTTTTATTTGTATGGTAAACATATTGTGTTAAGTTTTAGAAGGTAAACATTTTTGAAACTCCTACTATAGAAGCCTATGTGGCTGCTATAAAGTCATACAGCAAGTAAAGATTGGGGGGGATTTACTAAAATGGGTGCACACAGAATCTGGTGCAGCTGTGCATGGTAGCCAATGAGCTTCTAACCTCAGCTTGTTCAATTAGGGTTTGACAATAAAACCTAGAAGCTGACTGGTTATTATGCTTGTCTGCACCAGTGTTAGTAAATCCTCCCCATTATGTTATATGCTTTGTCCAGGCCAGTCAAGCATTTCTAAAAAAATTGACAGCATAGGTTACTATCAATTAATTTGCATGTAAAGCTTGCAACAATTTTTACATTGTGCATTTCTAAAGTTATTCATAAATGAGTATCATGCTAGGCATGCCTGAATGATGATGCCCTTCTGCACAAACTTCATTGTTGATCTTCATAATGGTAATTACAGCCCTGTCAGGTAGTCTCACTATAGTACCTGCTGCCTCCCTAGGCATAAGCACCTTACATCTCCTAGCACCTAATGATGGTAAAAGTCCAAAAAACAACAGATGCTACAAAATTGTTAGTTCCAAACCATTCATGTTGCAAAAATTGATTGTCTTTTGTGAGTTGACACATGCCAATAAAGACTCAAGAACATTCTTAATGGAAATATCTGTAGAACAAGTGATTTTTTTTTGTTCAATAAACATTTGCTTACCCCAATTAGATTGGTAGATGGAGTGACCGCTATGCGTGTCTATATATGGAACTGGGGAGAAAAAAAATAGCCAATAGCCAACCTTAAGGTTATTACAAAACTGGAGTGTAGACAATTGAAGAGCCAAAAAGATGTTGCTAAAAAATAGGTAGATGTAAGCATGAAACTATGAACAAGCAGTGAGCAGATTTAGGTTCGTGAAAAGGAAGCAATCTTTAACTGTAATCCAGTCTTCAAAAGGGGTAGTATCCAAAATTTACATAAACATGTTAAGGTTAAAGAACAACTGTGAACGGTGAATTTCACAGTAGTCTGAAATATCAAAGCTGTTGCTACCTCGTGTTCTTAGCAAGTTGACATTATTAACAGTAGACTAGGTTAAGGGTTTGCAGTAGATTTTTGGGAAGAGCCAGTCCACTAAAGTATCGTGTTTTCTATACTTTTCCATTTAGCATTTGGTTGTTATTTTTAAACTAATCATCTACTGGTCCTCATACACTATATTTTATTTATCTGGGATATGCTCCTCCTTCCACCTGCCCCAGTAATTATAACACAAATGTTGCCTGCAAGTGAGCCTCATTTTCTGCTGATCTGAGTTGCTACTAGGATCCTTATTTCACAGGTCTGAAAGGTTTACCTAAAGTATTTCTAAACTCAAGCACCAAAAGAAAATATATTTTAACTTACAAGTCCTAAATGTGGTGGGAGCATTATTTTTTACTTTCTTAAGGCCAAGTACATTTTTTGCAAGTCCACAAACATCTTTATTGATCCTGTTGGAAATAGTGAGGTTGAGTTACTAAAACTGGAGAGTCCAAAATCTGGCGTAGCTCTGCATAGAAACCAATCAGCTTCCAGGTTTTTTGTCAAAGCTAAATTGAACAAGCTGAATTTAGAAACTGATTGGCCACCATGCACAGCTGCACCAGATTTTGCACTCTCCAGTTTTAATAAATCTAACCCATTGTGTCCTTGTAACTTTCTTTGTCAGATAGTTACATACTGTAGATAGTCTGGTTGAAAAAAAGAGACAAGTCGAGGTGCGCATGAGCGGGATCTCCGGCTCAGTCATGCACGCCTGAGGCTCCGCTGCGGACCGAGACAAGCGGCCGTACTGACACGGCTCAGGGCCCCCTTGAGCTCTGCAAAAAACCCCCCCTCAGCCTTGACAACATAAGCGGTGTCCCCGAGACCCGGCATAATGGTCCGGGGAGCCGCGAAACATCACGGTCAGGTGAGACCCATTAAGGAAGCCCTGGCTCGGGCCTCCACAAAGATGGCCGCCAGCTCCAGTACACTAGGGAAGCAAGCACGCTCCCTCTCCATGTCATTTGCAGCACTGCAGCCAGATCCAGACCACAGCAGCTCAGAGGGTGAGTTTGACAACAGCACAGTTAAAGGGACACTAAACCCATCACCTATAACAGACCCCTCTAGCTCTAGTCCTGACCCAGTGCAACATGACTTACTTAAACAGTTTGAAAAAATGCTGCACAGAGCTTTAAAGCAGACCTCTGACCACATTACTGGCAAACTCTCTAAAGAAATCCGTGACCTGGATGTCCGCACAGCTGAGCTAGGGTTGACAACCTGGACGCAGTAGTTCACACCTATTCAGATGAACTCATGGCGATGTGTGACGAAAACCTAACGCTTCAGTCCCGCCTTGAGGATTTTGAAAACAGGGTCCGCCGTTCTAACATCCGAATCCACGGACTCCCTGAAACTATTACTGATCTCTTCTCTATGACAAACACCTTGCTACAAGAGCTTTCCCCCTCCATCCCAATGGAACGCCTGGAGTTGGACAGGGTTAATCGCGCTCTAGCCCCACGCAGACCAAACGGTCCGCCCCGAGACATCATTGCAAAATTCCATTATTTTCACACCCAAGAACAAATTCTCCAAGTGGCTCGGAACGCCGACACCCTTATCTTCCAAGGCCATACATATCAGTTGTTTCATGACCTCTGTCCAGCCACAATCGCTAAGCGCAGAGCCATGAAGACCCACCTGCAACTCCTCAACCAGCACGGCATCACCTACGGCTGGAGCTTTCCTTTTGCTGTGCGCTTTTCCTACCAGTCCCGGGACTATATCTGTAGATCCTCTGAGGAAATACTTAACACACTTCGCCACCTTCAACTCTATCCTCCACCAGAGACTTCAGAAGGATCGAGCAGAAGGTCTGCTTCCTGCTCACCCCAGAAAGCCAACACTCCATTTCAGCAACAGGTCAACCAGTCACACATAAACGCGGGCGTTTCATCTCTCCAGTACCCGCTCCTCAAGACACCATGGACTGAACCCTGTTCTAATCATCATCATCTCTTCAGTCCAGTACACGCACTGCAAGTCTTTGGGACTCGCCCTCTTGATTTTCCACCCACACCCCATTATGGAAACTGGTTCCCTCTTTCAACCATCGCCAGCTGATCATCTTTTTGACTCTCCCCACAAAGAGACTTTATCCCCACTACCCCCTCACTGTTTGACCCTTCCCCCTTTCATTACCAACTGGCCAGGTGGTCCTCCTCACCATCTCACTGGACCACACCGGGTCCTCTCCCAGATCCTGTGCCCCCAATGTTACCACATGTGACCGCACGGGTCGTTTTGTTTCCTAAATCCCATGTTACCTTTGTTAAGTTGTAAATTGTTTGTTAACCTTACTGCTTCCCTCCTTAGGTCACCTTATGACTATGTTTGCAGAAGTCTCCCATTACTGTTTAGGGGATCTGGACTCAAGCCATGCCCGCCTTCTATTACTATCTTTGCACCACCTCCCTTTTTTGGTGCACCGCTCTCTGGCACCGTTGTCTGTCCAGACCCTCCCTTTACTGCTCCGCTTTGGTTCCAACTTCCCTTAGCAGCTCCCCTATTTTTGCAATGGGACCCTTAAACATTCTTACCCTGAACGTTCAGGGTTTGAATACCCCTCAAAAACGAAACAAAGCTTTCTGATTCTTTTCTTCCCAGAAAGCACACATCATATGCCTGCAGGAAACCCACTTCACCCCCACTTCCACACCTAAATTTTTTGGTCCTCTCTATCTGCAAACCTTCACCGCCTCCGCTAAAACTAAGTGTAGGGGAGTCCTCATTGCCTTTCATCGCACAGCTCCCTTCATACTCCACACTCAACTTGAAGATCCGGAAGGTCGTTACCTTATCCTATCGGGTTTGCTCCTAGATAGCTTAGTTACAATTGTCTCCTACTATGCCCCCAATCAAGATCCCCTCCCGTTCCTCTCCCACCTGTTGACTACCATAGAGCATCATAAGCGCGTTACTCTACTTATCTGTGGAGACTCCAATCTCACTATATATCCATTTCTGGACAAATCCCCTCAGCCTCCCCTCCCTCCAGCCACATCATGCTCTTTCTCACAACTTCTCAATCGCCATTCCTTGTTAGATTCCTGGAGAGAACTCCACCCTGTAAAACGTAGATACACCCACTACTCCTATCCCCATAAATCGTTCTCGCGCATTGACCATATATTTGTAACAGTCGGCACCTCATCCAGGCTTTTGACCTCTGATATCCTTCCCGTCCCTTGGTCCGATCATTGTGCAGTTGTTCCGTCCCTTTCTTCCCTATCCCCTCCAAACTCTAATAGTACATGGGTGATCAACGACAACTTACTTTCCCATCCTCAACATTGTCTTGACCTTGAGAATGCTCTCAAGGCATATCTAGATTTAAACTCTACCCCAGATATCTTACCTCTTCTTTTATGGGAAGCACATAAGCCCGTTCTCTGTGGACTTTGTGTTAGCAAATCGTCTTTCCTTCGTAAAGAAAAACAACAAACTCGATTACGTCTTGAGGTGGCCTATAATCAGTCTCACCTTTTATTTCAGACCAACACTTCCCCTTCTCACCGCAAAGTATTGGAACAAGCGCGCCTCGAACTCGACCTCTTCCTGACTGACGATGCTGAACTTTCCAGATACTTTCTTGGCTCTTTCTCTTCGTAGATTAGACCATATATCCAAACCTATTCGTCTTAAGCTCTCCAGCAGAGATTATACTAGCAACCCTGTCCGCATACGTAGCCGCACTGTACTCCCAGATGGAGCCCTTCGACCAACTCCTAGCTGGTTTATCTTCTTGCCCACCTTTCCTTTCCGATATTCACCTCGAAGTGCTGGAGAAACCGATCTCGGATTTGGACCCCAGGAAATGTCCAGGCCCAGACGGATTTTCAGCCTCTTACTATAAGACGTTCACTCATCTCCTGTCCTTACTAAAGCCTTTAACGCCATCCTCTCAGGCCATTCTTTTACCCCAGAGACAGTATCTGCTATCATCTCGATGATACCAAAACCACACTCCGATGACTCTGCTTGGTCTAATTTCAGACCGATCTCCCTACTCAATATTGACGTCAAACTCCTTGCCAAAATTCTCTCAACTCGTTTAAACCCCATTATAGAGTCTCTAATCCATAACGATCAGACTGGCTTTATTCCCATTCGACAAGCAGGGGAATATGACAGGCAGCTCTTCTCTCCCATCTTGCACGCACCCGAAACATCCCTTCCTGCTTCCTATCCTTAGATATTACTTTCCTCCACTATATCTTGCAGCGATGGGGCTTTGGCCCTCATTTCCTGACTTGTATCTCCTCACTTTACTGCAATCCCTCTGCCCAAGTTAGATATATGGGTCACAATTCGGCCTCTTTCCCAATAGCTCATGGTACTCGTCAGGGATGTCCGCTCTCGCCACTCCTCTTCACCCTAGTAATCAAACCTTTAGCCCTTCTGATTCGAGCAGACCCTGATATTCGTGGCCTAGAGGCTGGCGGGTCCCATCACAAACTCTGTTTATTTGCGGAGGATGTGCTACTCTTTTTGACCTCCCCTCTTACCTACTACTTCGGCTCCTCCACGACTTTGACGCCATTTCTGGTCTCCAAGTTAATCCCCAAAAATCTACAGTTCTGAACATTTCACTTTCCCCCCAAGATTCCCTCCATCTCCAACAAGTTCTCCCCTTCTCGTGGTTTCATCACTCCATTCCTTATTTAGGTATCAAGTTGACGGCGTCTCTGTCTGATCTATACTCAGCAAACTACCTCCCTATGCTCGCTCACCTCATTAGTTTAATGCGTAACTGGTCCTCTCTTCCGCTAGCTTGGCTAGGTAGGATAACGGTGGTTAAAATGTCTATTCTACCCAAGATTCTGTATCGCTTCCAAGTTCTCTCCATACCAGTCCAGGCACATTTTCTCCGCACACTTCAACGTCGAGCTCACTCTTACATTTGGGGCTCAATTCGTCCCCGAGTCCCCCGCTCCACTATCCACCTGCCAAAGTTGAAAGGAGGTCTAGGACACCCGAATTTCGCTAAATATTACGAAACGGCCCACCTAGCACAATTGCCAAAGTATCATGAATCATATGAAATCCCACAATGGGTAATCTTGGAGTCAATTGACATTGATCCCCTCTCACTAGCTAACTTACTTTGGCTTCACCCTTCCGATCGTCGCAGGATCCGGAATCCAATAACCTCCTATTTTGTAGCACTCCTGGACAAACTCAAATCTCAATATCCCCTCCAATCGTCCCACAACCCTCTTCTATCTCATCTTCACAACCCAGCTTTCCCCCCAACTTGGTTCACTCCACGCTCCTTTCATCTCTGATCTTCTGCTAATCTCTTAAGAGCTCACCATTTCTTGACTAACTCCGGGTTTCGTTCCTTCCCATCCCTCCGTGAATCTCACTCTCTCCCTACATCAGAAATTTTCTGCTACCTCCAACTGAAGCACTTCTACTCCCCTCTCTCCACCACCGCATGCTCCGTTAGATCAATGACCCCTTTTGAAAGTGCATGTAAAAAAGACCCACATAGATGTGGCCTTATCTCTATTCTCTATGCTCAAATCTCGACCCCCATAACTTCCTCTCACCCCTCATATGTCACCAGGTGGGAGAGGGACCTAGCCTCCCAGCTGAGCCCTGAATATTGGGATCATATCTGGAAGGCAACCAAATCCTCTTCGCAAAATGTAGTGGCAGTTGAGACAAACTATAAGGTCTTATCCTGATGGTATTTGGTTTCCGGCTAAAGTCGCTAAATTTACACCTGGATACTCCCCCGACTGTTTTCGTGGCTGTGCGGTGAAAGGCACATACCTCCACATTTGGTGGTCCTGCCCAATAGCCCACTCCTTTTGGGAAGATATTTTCCATATGTTATCCACCCTTTTTCAAAAGTCTTTTGTGCCAACTCCATTTGTACTGGTCCGGTCCCGCTCCACCCCCCCCCCCTCTATCCTGACAGTCACGCGCCCTATCCACCCCCCTTTTCCCCCCCCCTCTTTTCTACTTTTCTCTACTTCTTTTGCTACCCTTTATATTTCTTCCCTTCCTCTTTTTTTGGTTATTTTATTCAGTGCATACAGTTGCTGTAATCATACAGTTGTTTAAATGGCCTGAACTTCATATTTACCTACTTGTTACGTATGGTACTACTTGTAGTACCTCACTGTATGTAATTCACCTATGTAACCAAATAAAAAGTTTGAACAAGAAAAAAGAGACAAGTCCATCCAGTTCAGCTAAGTCCACCTAGGTTGATTTAAATTGTGTTTTTGGCTTCCTCAACTTTCCACTGTGAACTACAAAGCAACACCTCTCAGAAGTATGGAGTACATAGTTTAATAGACATAGCATTTATCTTCTGTAATGCATCATATAGTCGGCTAACTGGTTGATGTGAAGTCAAATGGAATACAGATATTTTTAAAAGATCAATTATTTCTAGTACAGTCAGTAACCCAAGCCGCAAGCAAGAAGTTCAAATGTTTCAGTGAAAACACTATCAGGATTGTTTCGCTGCTTGTAGGAAATAACTTTGCATGAAGCACAGTCATTTTTAACCATGGGTTTTCAAATGATTGGGCCTCTGAATGTTATGCCACTTTTAGATGTAAATGAGCTGTCTGTGCTGAATGTAATTGGCATGGCATGAGATCATCATTATCCAATCAGGAGAAGCCATCCTGTCCCAAGCTCTGAAAGACATTTCTTAATGCTGGTAAAATCCATGCTTACTTACTGCATAGCTTACAAACTCCATGGTTTCCAAGAAACTGGCTGCAGTTCCAGATTCATTCTTCATTGTTTCCTTACTTCTTTTTGAAACTAATATAAAAATATGCTACAAGATGTGAATAGTTTAAGATATTTATTGCCTTATTTTTACACATTTGAAGACATATATATGAAAAAAAGAAACTGAGATAGTAACTTGCTCTCTGCATTTAATATGTTTTCAAACCTATATTATGAAGGCCAAAATAATAGGTAATACAAGCCTTTCTTAGTATTTCAGTAACTAAAATAAACTGTATATTTTCTTTGCTGAAATATATTTTTAAATGTAATATTACACACTGGCTAAAATGAAATCATTTAAATTGTGTGCTCTTAAAGGGTTTCTATGAACTGCAGGAATGCAGAGTCCTAATGTAATCAGCAAGCTTTGTAGCTAAATTGCAGCTTAATGTCTAAGATTTGTGATTGCCTATGAAAATTGTATATTTAAAGTAGCAGGTACAGACTCTGTAATAATGCAGGCTGTGAAATACACTTGCATTACAATACAGAAATGGACTCAGCATATTCAAATGATGCCCAGAAGAGAACAATGAATATATTGAAGGCTACTTACAAAGAGCAAAATATGCAGGGACTCATTGCTGTTGTATTTATTTACCAACAAGCCTATTCATATGCATAGCTGTCTGAGAAACTATGCCTATCACATAGGTATTGTGTTGGATGAAAACAGTCTACAACAGTCTCTATTGTAAAATATCTTGTGATTTGGCTTATAAAATACATATTGTTGTACACAAAAAACAAACCTTCAATATAGTTTGGTAAACTACAGGAAGATGAGCAAAGTGTAAGAATTTAATCTGCTGTGTTGGAAAACGGTTTATTTTAATGTGCAGTATGGAAAAACTAATAACCATGCTTATTTGTGCTGAAAAAGACTGCATTTGGGATTAAGCAGTATTTCTGTTTGCAGGTGACACGTGTTTTTTTGGGTAATACAATCCATGGATCCTCTAGTTTACAAGTTGACCTAGACACAGTCGGGATGTTTTATTAAAGGCTAATAGGCTGTTTACTATGCAAGGGAATTTTCTCCAGAGCTTAGTGAATGAGGTGAAGCTTTGTTTACTTCCATCACGCGCAAGCAAAAGTGCTTGGAATGGATATTCTTTGAAAAGTAAATTTTTCACCACATTCACTAAGCTAAGGTATGATTCCCTTGCAATGTGAAATCCTCTTGCAAAATTACTTCTTACTTGCCTTTAGTAACTCAACCTCAAGGGGATTTTATTTATTAAAATAGTAGAGGCAGTTGCAGGGCAAGGTCAATGCTCCAATGAATGCTTGAACAATCCCAACTGCCACAGCTCTTGGTCTACCAATCAGGTTTTACATGTACCTGGAAGTGCACAGTGATGTTATTGGACCTTCCTGCTGTTTGTTCTTGGTCTCGGCCTCTTCCTGGCTGATTGCACTGATTGAGAATAGTGCCGGACCAGCCAGGGGCATAACCAAAGACAGGGCACCAGATATGTTTCTAGAAATTACAAGGTCCCATAGCACAAAATTTTAATTGTTCCTTGACAAAAAGTATATTACTATAGAACACCCTAAGTGCCTTGGCAGCTTTCAAAGGACTGAAGAGGACACAACTGTGATATTGAAGTAAGTATGGATCAGTGGAAGGGGAGGGGGGTGCAGAATATTGTTTACAATGGAGTGGTGTGTAATGCAGAATGAGTCAGCATAGAATAGGGAATGTAAAGCAGAGAACCCTAAAGAATGGGATTGTAAGGTATATAAAATGTATAGCACAGCGTACAGACTGAATCAGCATGGAATATAAAAGGTACTGTACAGAACACAGAATATGACAGTGTGATTTATAAACATACAACACAGCATAAAAAATGGGTCAGTGTGGGCTATAATACGTACAGCACAGCATATAGAATGTGGCAGTGTAAAACAGGGAATCTATAGCATGCTGCAAAGTGAATTGATGCAGAATAGGGAATTTTACAGCACAATATATTGAATGAGGCCATGTGGAATATAAAATGTACAACAAGCCTTAAAGAATGAACCAAATTCCATAAAGTTTCCTACATCAGTCTCCTAGATAACTTTGTATTATTTTGCTTGTCGTATCACAAACTTTGCTAACCCTTGCTAATGCTTACCAAACTCACGAATATACAGCTCATCTCACAAGGGTCCACCTGCTATTCACAGAGTGAATTATGTCTAGATTCACCACCAATACCCTTAACCATCAATCAAATGACACACCTTGCTCATTTTCCTCCAGACGTTAATATCTCAAACATGGAGACAGGACTCCCAGTGAAATAATGACTGTACACCATCCCTTGCAGACACCAACCAATGCCATAGTTCTTGACAGTCCCATACACATAAGCCTGAGGATGAAGGATCATTTAATTCCAGTCTATTTCTTATGCTTTAGGCACGGACAAAGTTAAACCTTTCTGTGTGCAGAACTTTAAAGGAGAACCTCATAAACCAGCAATTGTTAAGACAATGAACACTTTTCTTAGGACTATGTAGAAACAGTGTATGCAGTACGTGTGTCAGGAGTGTATGGCATAAAGTGCAGCAATCATGGTGAGAGGTAGGAAAAGAGAGATGGGGTGCGAGAGGATAAAGGTGGTCATAGATGGATAGAATTGTGAAAGAATATTCTTATGAAAGGTCTTAGGAAGCTCATACGAAAATTCTCAGAACATTTACATGTCATTCGAAAGATTGAGAGGGTTTACAGGCAGCATGGTATGGGGGACAGTAGGTGAAGTAACTCAGGAGGTAGGGTATAGGCAAATCTAGTGTTGCCTTTTTGAGGCATGGCAAGCACTGGATACTGCCAGGAAAGTGCCACCACCATACGTTTCCTCTTACTGATGACACCATACAATGGCAGAGGAAGCGAGTAGTGAAATACTTCTTCTGCCACGTACTGTGTCTCCCCACATGAAAACAATGTGCCTGGGGCAATTGCCCCTCCTGCCCTTTTCTTTGCACACTTACCCCTAGCCTCACTGTTCCAACCCTGGTTGGTGGCTTTTCACCAAGCAAAATGAATGCTAACTTTGCAAAGTGCATGTTAACATTAATTTCAGAAAATAGAACGAGATCTCTTTACATTCTGTAAAGAGAACATGCATTTTGCTAAGTGAATAGTTTTGCTCCTTTGATAAATCAGTCTCAATGGTTGACTGGGCAGATATATAACAATTAAGGTTCATTGTGGATAAATGCAAAAATATGCATTTGGAAGCCAAAATATGATTGATGATGGAAGAAGATCTGCACGTCTTTGTAGATTTTTAATGTAATAACAATATGCAATTCCAGTCTGCAACTTCTAAAGCTATTATTTTGTCCATTTACAAAACAAGAGTGCAGTCTCATCTTGA
This sequence comes from Staurois parvus, assembly GCF_062004578.1. Classification (NCBI taxonomy): domain Eukaryota; kingdom Metazoa; phylum Chordata; class Amphibia; order Anura; family Ranidae; genus Staurois; species Staurois parvus. The sequence goes on along the minus strand of NW_028317855.1, from coordinate 7,997,962 downwards.
AATTGCTGCTAGGTTTTGGACAAATGAATCTCTTGGATTTGGAAAAGGTGCAGAAAAGGGCAGTCAAATTAATAAATACATCAAGCATTTCAGCTATGAAAAAAAGAACTGAATTAATTGGCAAAAATGTGTTTAACCTTAAAAAGAGATGGTTAGGGAGGATATGATCACCTTGTTTAAGCAGTATTAAACTCAAAACCAAAAATTTAATATAGTGTAGCTTTCCAATCCTTGGATGTGGTGACTGCATTAGCTTTCTTTTATTTTAGGCTTTCTTCCCCCTGTTTTCACCTGGTGGTTAGACCAATAACACACCTCCTGTATCAAGCAGCCCATAGATGAGTTAGTTTTTTCCGTTCAACCAGTGGGTTGAATGAAAAAACTGACTTGATTCCCTCATCCACATACTCGACATGGATGGGAGAATCCTCCCCACTGAGCTATAGTACTCTGAAAGCAGGAAGCCTTCAGAATGACACCACAATTCTGGATCGCAAATGCAGTGCCTGCACCAGATCACATGGTACCGCATTACCATGCAGTTTGGTGCAGTACACATTTAAAAATAGGTGCATGCACTACTTTTTCTGCAATCCAGTGCAATTTAGCCCATTCATATCTCACATAGGAATCACACAGGAACATCGACTGCGTTCTTGTGCAATTCAGGTTTAAGCTAGCCCTTAGTCAGATAAATATGAAATATACCTTATAAATAATCTTACATTTAGCCTTGTGCAGCCAGCATTTGGCAAGTGCAAGTCTGGTACTCCAGGTTATTAGATTGCTGGTTTACTGCTTGATTGTCAGATTTAACAGGATTTCAGTTTATACACACTCGTGAAAAAGTAAAATGAATAATGAAAGGCTCATTCACACTTGCAGCAACCCCTGACACCACTCTGAAAAGTGATCCGTGGTGGATTTCATTGAGAAAGCAGCTGACATGCAGCTGAGAGAAGATAGGTTGCCTCCTCACTGCCTGTTTTAACCTTGAATGGATCACATTCGGTGTCAGTATTGCTCGTTGAGTGGGGTATAAGTTTTACTTTGTCCACAGCATGTGTACAACTCCATCTGGACACCATTGCAACTTAAGGGGGAAGTTGAAGGGCTCAACCACCTATTTTTACCCCTCCCCCATGAATGAGCCCTCAGAGGAGGGGCTTTCTCCACTTCTTTTCTACGTAGTGCCATCTAGATCTTCCGTTTGCAGGAACTCTCTTATTAGACAGCCCCAAATACATTACATATACTAGAGCACTATGTTTCTGATAAAAAGATGGATGTTGTACAGACAGCAAACAAAATATATACAGTATAATTTTATAAACATTTAAGCTAAAATATTGCCACAAATCACCAGTTTCCCTTTAATATTAAAAAAATACCTTTAAGATAGTTGATTTAGGAATGCAGATAATGTCTAATGGTATGAATAAAAAAAGCATCAAGAGTGGGAGAGAAGAAGAAGGGCCTGTGGAAATTTGCCAAGTTACACAAACTGCACTTGTCTGTGTTCTTGAAGCCTGCTATTATTTCTGAATCGCTTATGCAAGTTGTAGGCCTCAGAATGGTAAGAGCTGCAGGTTTGAGATTTTCTCCAATAATATGGACAATGCAAAGAAATCTGTTTTTATGTCCAAAGGTTTATGGAAAGAATAAACTTGCAGTGAACTATTCCTCTGTTGACTATTGACTGCTGTTTTTACTGTATCTACAGAGCCAAGGTGACATGGTGTGGGAGCAAGATATTTAATATGGTATAGTAAAAACTTAAAAACATGACATTCAGTCTGCTTATTTTAAGTCATTATTAAGTGATACCTTTCTTCTTCACCCCATTCTCATACATTTGTTTGAGTAGACAACAAAGTAAAGTTAGGCAACTGATGCCTATTGTCTGTATTTAGGAAAAAAGTATTTCCAGACACCCTTTACTTAACAGTAAAATTAAGTTGCAGGATCAAGACATTGCCATTCTTTTATAATTAGATTATTAGCATTTGTTGTAATAAAAACATTCAATCACATTCAATAAAACCCACTACAAGGTTATGTGCCATAAAAGTACAGAAATAAATGAAGTCAGCAATATATATGCTAAACTGCCAAAATTATCGGGACACCCCTCCAAATCATTGGATTCAGGTGCTCCAATCACCTCTATGGCCACATGTGTATAAAATCAAGCACCTAGGCATGCAGACTGATTCTACAAACATTTGTGAAAGAATGGGTCGCTCTCAGGAGCTCAGTGAATTCAAGTGTAGTACCATGATATATTACCACCTGTGCAATAACTCCAAAATGTCCTTGTTACTAAATATTCTACGGTCAACTGTTAGTGGTATTATAACAAAGTGGAAGCAACTGGGAACAACAGCAACTCAGCCACGAAGTGATAGGCCACATAAAATGACAGAGCGGGCCATGCATGCTAAAGCGTACAGTGCACAGATGTTGCCAACTGTCTGTAAATCAATAGCTAAAGCCCTCCAAACTTCATCTGGCCTTCAGATTAGCACAACAACAGTGTGTAGAGAGCTTCATGGAATGGGTTTCCGTGGCCGAGCAGCTGCATCCAAGCCTCACATTACCAAGTGCAATGCAAAGCTTCAGATGCAGTGGTGTAAAGCACGCCACCACTGGACTCTAGAGTAGTGGAGAAGTGTTCTCTGGAGTGACTAATCACGCTTCTCTGTCTGGCAATCCGATGGACGTGCCTGGGTTGGTAGTTGCCAGGAGAACAGTAGTTGCCTGTCTGCATTGTGCCAAGTGTAAAGCTTGCTGGAGAGGGAATTATGGTGTGGGGCTGTTTTGCAGGGGTTGGGCTTGATCTCTTAGTTCCAGTGAAGGGAACTCTTCAGGCGCCAGCATACCAAGACGTGTTGGACAATTTCATGCTCCCAACTTTGTGGGAACAGATTGGGGATGGCCCCTTCCTGTTCCAACATGACTGCACACCACTGCACAAAGCAAGGTCAACAAAGACATGGATGAGCGAGTTTGGGGTGGAGGAACTTGACTTTCCTGCACAGAGTCCTAGCCTCAACCCGATAGAACACCTTTGGGTTGAATTAGAGTGGAGACTGTGAGCAAGGCCTTCTCATCTGACATCAGTGTCTGACCTCACAAATGCGCTTCTGGAAGAATGGTCAAACATTCTCATAGACACACTCCTAAACCTTGTGCACAGCTTTACCAGAAGAGTTGAAGCTGTTATAGCCAACTCAATATTGAATCCTACGGATTAAGACTGGGATGCCATTAAAGTTCATGTGCGTGTAAAGGCAGGCATCCCAATACTTTTGGCAGTATAGTGTATATGTACAGTATATACTATATATATATATATATATATATTGTATATACACACACTGCTCAAAACAATTAAAGGAACACTTTGATCTCTGGAGAAAGATCATGCTGGATAGCTATACTGATATGGAGTGGGTAATGTGTTAGGAATGTAAGGATTCCCCATTGTTTGATGGAAATGAAAATTATCAACCCGCAGAGGACTGAATTCAAAGACACCCGAAAAATATAAGTGAAAAAATTATGTAGCTGGCTAGTCCATTTTGCTGAAATTTCCTTGCAGCAACTCAAAGTGGTACTCAGTAGTTCGTATGGCCCCCACATGCTTGTATGCATGCCTGACAATGTCAGGGCATGCTCCTGATGAGACGACCTATGGTGTCCTGGGGTATTTCCCCCCAGATCTGGACCAGGGCATCACTGAGCTCCGGGGCAGTCTGAGGTGCACCTGGTGGTGTTGGATGGACCAAAACATGATATCCCAGAAGTATTCTATTGGATTTAGGTCAGGCGAGCGTAGGGGCCATTCAATGGTATCAATTCCTTCATCTTCCAGGAACTGCCTGCATACTCTCGCCACATGAGGCTGGGCATTGTCGTGCACCAGAAGGAACCCAAGACCCACTGCACCAGCGTAAGGTCTTAAAATGGGTCCAAAGATTTCATCCCGATACCTAATGGCAGTCATGGTGCCATTGTCTAGCCTGTAGAGGTTTGTGCATCCCTCCATGGATATGTCTCCCCAGGCCATTACTGATCCATCACCAAAACGGTCATGCTGAGTGATGTTATAAGCAGCATAACATTCACCACGGCTTCTGCAGACCCTTTCACATCTGTCACATGTGCTCAGGGTGAACCTGCTCTCATCTGTGAAAAGCACAGGGCGCCAGTAGTGGACCTGCCAATTCTGGTGTTCAATGGCAAATGCCAATCGAGCTCTATGGTGCCGGGCAGTGAGCACAGGGCCCATTAGACGATGTCGGGTCCTCAGGCCACCCTCATAAAGTCTGTTTCTGATTGTTTGGTCAGAGACATTAACACCAGTGGCCTGCTGGAGGTCTCTGGCAGTGCTCATCCTGTTCCTCCTTGCACAAAGGAGCAGATACTGGTCCTGCTGATGGGTTAGGGACCTTCTATGGCCCTGTTCAGCTCTCCTAGAGTAACTGCCTGTCTCCTAGAATCTCCTCTATGCTCTTGAGATTGTGCTTGCAGACACAGCAAACCTTTTGGCAATGGCACGTATTGATGTGTCATCCTGGAGGAGTTGGACTGCCTGTGCAACCCCTGTAGGGTCCTGGTATTGCATCATGCTACCAGAAGTGACACTGACCCTAGCCAAATTCAAAATTTGTGAAAAACAGTCAGGAAAGAAGAGTAGGAAAAAAAATGTCAGTAGCCTCCACCTGTAAAACCATTAGTGTTTTGGGGGTCATCTCATTGTTGCCCATCTAGTGCACTTGTTGCTCATTTCATTAACACCAAAGCAGCTGAAACTGATTCACAACCCCCTCTGCTACTTAATTGACCAGATCAATATCCCAGGAGTTTAATTGACTTGATGCTATACTCTGATTAAAAAGTGTTCCCTTAATTTATTTGAGCAGTGTACTATATATATAGTTAGCAGGGCCACCCAGAGCACAAATTTTGGTTGGTTCCTATGAATTTGAACCCGGTATTGCTACCTTAAATGTAATAATGCTAGCAGTGACTTTGTATGAATTATGATTTATGTTTGTGCAACCTCAAAGAAATTATATCTTCTCTGACATGCACTGGGGCAATTCTGAGAACCAATCTGCAGCTGCCACAGATGAAAGAAAATTCACTTAAACAGGACTTAACAGCTTAATTGATGATTAGTGGATAGCAACAATCCTCCATAATTACAAAATATAATACATACAAAGCCAGCACTTGCGCTTTACAGCTGTATAAACTTTGCTATGCCCGGTGCTCAGCTATAAAATGAGGGTAGCAAATCTCAGTCAGGAAAATGCATGAATTTAAAATTGAATATAACTGTTAGAAGACACATCTTCCCCATTCAAATCTTGAATGTGGTGTTCAGGGCTGTCCTGTCAACTTGTGTTTCTGCCCCCCCCCCCTTGACCTGCATCATATCTATTCTGTTATTGTGATCATTTAAGGGCTCCACCCTGACCACCTGAGGCTCCTCTGACTCTCACACAGCAAACTCTGTGGGGTTTACTACAGTAAACTGGGGTTTACTCCAGTTTACTAAAACTGGAGCACTCAGTATCTGGTGCAGCTGTGCATGGTAGCCAATCAGCTTCTAACTTCAGCTTGTTCAGTTTAAGCTTTGGCAATAAAACCTGGGAGCTGATTGGTTTCTATGCAGAGTTGCACCAAATTTTACACTCTTCAGTTTTAGCAAATAACCCCCGGTCTGTTCCTGTGTTCGATCTTGGACCTTCTGTCCTTAATATCCTGATCTGATCTGTAATAGCGTTACCTTTGATATGGTGTGTCTCTTTGAATAGGTTTGTACTTCTGATCCTGTTTGTCTGTGTATCCTGTGGTTCCTGAGTACAACTACTTTTGTAAATAAATAAATACCTCCCAAAATAAACCCCCACCAAAAAGTCACACTTTCTCCCTAGAAAGTATAATATAATAAATAAACCTTTTTGTAAATCTTCCAGTACATACCCAATCGTAAATAAATATACAGAAATAAATAATACATCAACTAATTAATCAATACATGCACAAACCATAAATCCATAATGTGTCCAATTCAATTGCAATCTCAAATATGTCCAATAAAGTCCAAAATCCAAAATTCAAACTAGAACCCCTAGTCCCTGCAGTCTCTTCTCTCCTGCACTGAAGACAGTCCTTTGAGACTTTAGGTATGGTTCAAATATTTCTGTCTCCTGGAGGTTGGAGGTCAATTTATTATGACATCGTTGGTTAAGCAAAAGTTCCATGTATTACTCCACTACAGACCAAAAGACTCATGATAACTAAAAAAACATTCACAGGGGGATATTACATAGCTTCCAGAGAATTCTTGGCAATACATTATAGGCCTTCATATTACCACAGTCATTTCTTCTAGGGACAAGCTAATTTAACTAAAATATTTACATTGTATTGTAGCACCCCTCTAGTTAGCTAGGGGGAGCTAGGTATGTTTTCAACTAGAAGCTGGATAGCAGCCTGGTGTGAATCAAACAGTTTACTTTAGGTAAGGGCTGAGGGCTCTGCAAGTCAGTTCCCTGGTAACTCACCCTGCTGTAGAAGCTTAAGAAGTTTCTAGGAGGCATTGAAGAGGGGCTGATCTTCATAGTCAAGGGATTCTGATTAATCCCCAAACAGGAGGCTTCGCATGGGGTCAGAACAGCCCTTAAGTATGAGAGAACCTGATGAGGAAGTAGTCAGTGTCAGATGGAAATGATGTAAGAAGCATGTTGAGCCTGGGAGGGGGCAAAATCTTGGAAGTAGGATCTCTCAGCCTCAACTGTCCCCTGAGAGAGGATGTCCTGGGAAGCAGAGAAGATATTAGCCCAGCGTAAGGCCTGAAGGCAGCCACCAACCCAGAAAGCTTACAGGAGAGGATTGAGTGAGTAAGTGCACCCCTTGGGTTCTCCACCTGACTGCTCTCTCCCCTTATTTGGCCCAACTAGCACCTCATCTGGGACAGGTTCATTAAAGTAGCAGCTTCTGGGTCCCCTTGCCCAAGGATTTCCTCAGGCAGCAGGGTCAAGCGGAGATTTCATCTGGGGACTGAAGTGGTACACCAGAAGGACTGGAGAGATCTTCAAGGAGAGACTGTTTGTATATGGACTTGTATATAGTTGCCAAGGAGATTTGTCCTTAGGTTTCTACAATTCCTTGGGCATCCCATATACCCCCCTCAACCTCATCCAAGTTCAAATAACAAGCTCAAGGACTGTTTACTGTCTCCAGTGTTGAAGAAAATGTGTGTTGCCTGGCTGTGCAGAACTATAGGGGGATCCAAAACTCAGCGAATCCTAAGGGGGTAGTGCTACAGTATATATTATACATCATTTAGACTGTTTAGATTGGGGAAAACTACCACTTTGGTCTGTTACAGATGTGGCTCTGCTGATGGAACCCTTCTTCTTACAGTATGGCAATGCCCTAAAATAAGATCCTTTTGGTCAGATGTAATACATATTGTCAGAAGAGAGGCAGCAAAAACAAATATATGCAAACTAGCTAGATACCTCCTTGGATATCTGGAGGATTTGGATATGCCTGCTTGCACCAAATTACTCCTACACATATTATTTTTTTATGCCAAAAAATGTATAGCAATCCAGTGTAAATCCTCCCCCTTCTATAAATCGATGGCAAAGGCTTGTAAGTCCAGCCCCGCTAATGCATAAAATGGCCTATGAGGCTTGTGGTTGTCCAAAAAGCTTTGTGTAGTATATCTTTCAGATAATTTATCAGAGACGTAGTTAAGGTTAGGAGATCTTTATTTTATTGATTTGACTACAAATGAACCAATCTACAATGTATACATGGCATACATAATGGTAGGGATTTATGCGTATGTGTAAATATGCATACCTGTGAAGATGCTAAATCATACATGAAATTTGTAAAACCACAATTTCTGTTCCACAATTGTATACTTGAGTGTCTAGTAATGACTGGACATGTACTGTTTATAATGTTTTACCATTTACTGCAAAAAATTTTAACATTTTTCTTAAAAAAAAGTGTTTTTCATGTCGCTTACACTAACCAAGCAGTTAAAGTGAAAATATTTTTTTTTTAGTTTTGGATAGAGAGGGATGAGAGAGAGAGAGAGAGAGAGAGAGGGGGATGAGAGAGAGAGAGATTGATTCACCCTTTCTGTTTGTCCTGTTTACTGTTATTCTCCCCTATGGCATACAGATGGCCAAAAAAACTGATAAGGGTTATAACCCCCTTACTCTACCCAAAAAGAAAAAAGATGCTTTTAGATACACTTTACACTCTTGCAGTGCACGGCAGCACCACTGCAATGGGGGACTTTTTCGTTTTTTAGAGTTCAGGTCTAAAAAAGGACTTCAAAGCTGCTGATTTTTCTTTGCTGACCACACTGCAATGACAGCATGCATTTAAAGATTAAAAGCAATTTCTATTTTTTTTCAATTCTCTCTACAACACCGTGATCTTGCTTTACATGTGACTTGTTTGCTTTATGCCTTAAAGAATAGAACTCATATTATATATAATAAATATATCTTGTGAAAGAAAAGCACACAAAATTTGGTTTGCCTAATTTGGCTAAACACGCATACTGTGCTTGCTTTTTTTCTGCATCCCTTTGTAAATGTATACATTATTATTACAGTGTAGAAATAGCACGAGTATTATACCTAGGTTCTGTCAGACTCTCGGTGGTTATTTTTACTTATCTGTCTGCTTCTTAACCTTTATAGCATGACATCATTCCTTCAATAAGCTTTGCCTGGAAAAATAGAATGTCATTTCCACATAGCAAAATGAGCATAGGACAAACATAGTTATCATCTGGCTGAAGCTTTCCATTAAGTCATTACTAGGCCCCATGTATGAACTGTTGTCTCTACTGTTATATAGATAGTATCAGTGCAACTTTTTTGCACCAGCATTGACACAAAACAAAAGTGTCTGTCAAGGCTTGTTTCAGCACAACACAAAATATTCTGGGATATTTCATTTTAGTCTTCAAGTGTAGCTGCACTGCAACAGCCAGGGCTTATATATAGGAGCTTTACAGTGATACTGACTAGTGTTGGGCTCCATGTTTGAGACAAAAACGTAAATTTGACTGGAACATTTGTTTGTTCACCGAAAACACGAACGGTAAGGGCGCTCAGCGGGCGCCCTACAATGCACTGCACTCTCAAAGTGCATTGTGAGAGCCATGATTGGCCAAAGCAATGCACTCAACCACAGGTTAGGTGCAATGCTTTGACCAATCACAGCACAATGCACTGTGAGAGGCATGATTGGCCAAAGTCACGGTACCTTTGGCTAATCATGGCTCATGACTCAAGTCCACACCCCACACTATATAAGGCTGCTTACATTGCAGCTTTATGCAGTGTGTTGCTGGACACTGACAAAGACAGAGGGGAGAATAGTCTCTCTGAAAAAGAAATAAATAATAATAATAACAAACAATAATAATATTAAAAAAAACTACAAATAAAACAAAAATGACATAACAAAAAAAAAAAGAAACAGCATGGGTTTCCCCCCTCAGACCCTTTAGGTCTGGTAGGAAGGTTACGAGGGACCCCACAGTACAAAAAGAAAAAAGTGTGTGGGGTTCCCCCTAAAAGCCATACTAGGCCCTTTAGGCCTAGTAGGCCTTTTAAGGGGAGCCCCACCTCCCAAAAATGGGGAGAAAAGTGTGTGGGGTTCCCCCTAAAAGCCATACCGCCTGGTAGAACTTTTATGGGGAACCTCACGCCCAAAAAATAGGAGAAAAAAAGTGGGGTCCCCCTAAATTCCTCCAGGGCTAGAAAGGGCTTACCAGGGCACATGCCCACAGCATAGGGGACATGCCGATGGGGACAAGTGCCTCTTCCACACAACCCTGGCCTGGTGATTGTAGGGGTTTGTGGGCGGGGGGCTCATTAGCATCAGGGTACCCTTTTAAATGAGGCAGCACCCTGATGCTGCTCCCCTTGTGAATAAGTAAGGGGTACTTGAACCCCCGCCCATTCACTAAAGGGGTAAATTTAGAAAACATAAAGACAGCAGACTTTTGAAAAATTCCTTTTATTGAATAAAAAACAAAACAAAAGTTTTTGACAAGTCTTTTAATTTAGAAAAAAAAAGCCAAAAAAGCTAAAAAAAATGGTTCCATCGATGTAATCCATCGTCAATCAAGGCATCCATTGTCAAATCACCGACGACGCAAACTTGCCGAAATAGAAAAAAGAAAACGAACACACGCTGCAAAATGCCAGTCAAATGTAAACAATTGGGCGGAGCTATCAGTGACATCGGAGGGTCGGCATCGTCATTACAACACAGGACACCGTGACTGATGATGGATTACAACGATGGAACCATTTTTTTGGCTTATTTCATTAACCACTTCAATAGCAGACACTTTTACCCCCTTCCTGCCCAGGCCAATTTTCAGGTTTCAGCACTCTCACACTTTGAATGACAATTGCGCGGTCATGCAACACTGTACCCAAACTAAAATTGTATAATTTTGTTCACACAACTAGAGCTTTCTTTAGGTGGTATTTAATCACCACTGAGATTTTTATTTTTTGCTAAATTAACAAAAAAAGACAGAAAATTTTGAAAAAAAAAAACATGTTTTTCTTTGTTTCTGTTATAAAAGTTTGCAAATAAATAATTGTTCTTCATAAATTTAGACCAAGATGTATTCTGCTACATTTCTTTAGTGAAAATAACCCAAATCAGTATTTATTATCTAGTCTGCAGGAAAGTTATAGAGTTCATAAACTATGGGATATATCTGAAAATTTATCAATCCTGAAGTGCTGACAGCCAATCTAATTTCTTAAGGCTCAAAAATGTCAGAACAGTACAGATATCCCCCAAATGACCCCTTCTTGCAAAGCAGACAGTCCGACATATTTCATAAGTGGCATTGCAAGTTTTTTGAAGTTTTAATTTTTTGTCATAATTTTTCGGAAAATGAAGAAATGAAAAAACATTTTTTCTCAATTTTGTTTTTACATACTGTTACCAGTGCAGCACAGCATCATATAACTGGCGTGGTGGTGATCAGGGACACTGACTGGTGACAGTACAAAAAAAAAAGATAATTTTTTTAAAATGTATTTTTATTTTTTTATTATTTTGTTTATTTTTTATAACATTTTTTCTCTTTTTTAAGATTTTCATAATGTACTATGACCAAAGTAGTATAATGTTACCATAGTAACATTGTACTACTTTGGGGAAGTGATCAGTATTTTTTTTTACACAATTTGATTGATTATAGCAAAGAATTTCTAAGCATTTAACTGAATGAAATCGATTCATTCTGGTATTTTTGTTGTGATTAGCTGTGATTGGCCACGGCTAATCACGACACAGATGGGCTGTGATTGGCCCAGTCTGTGCATGTGATTGCTGTGACCATTCACAGCTAAACACACTTGTAATCAATGGATGGCATGAAAGGAAGCCATCCATTGTATACAACTGTCATGTGACCTGCTGTAATTGGTCACAGCAGGTCACATGGTACTGGCAACGGGGCCGGGACACAGATCTGTCATTGGCCGTGTCAGAGGTACACGACCGGAGACAGATCTTGCCACAGCGTGGCCCTGCGGGCATGAGCAATGTTCTATATGGCGTCCTCCCGGAGGGACGAAGTGTTCAACCGGCCGCCATTTGACCATAGGCCGGGCGGCAACTGGTTAAAGGACTTGTCAAAAATTGTTGTTTTGTTTTTTGTTCAATTAAAGGAATTTTTCAAAAGACTGGTCTCTATTCTTTACTGAATTTTACCCTTTAGTGAATGGGTAGGGGTACAAGTACCCCTTACAAGGGTATTTAAAGGGGTACCCTGATACTTATGGGCCCCCTGCCTGCAGACCCCTACAACCACTGGGCCAGGGTTGTGGGGAAGAGGCCCTTGTACCTATTGGCATGGGGACACCGTCCCATGCCGAGGGCACATAGCCTGGTAAGCCGCAGGGAGGGGGCGCTCAATTGTCTCCCCTCTTTTACTGCCCTTTCAGGCCTGTGCTCGGATCAAGGGTCTATTAGGAATTTAGGAGGGACCCCACACTTTTCCCCCTGTTTTTGGGAGGGTTCCCCTAAAAGTCCTTTCAGCCCTAAAAGGCCTGGTAAAGCTTATAGGGAGAACCCCATGTTATTTTTTTATTTTTTACTGTAGGGTCCCTTCTAACCTTCCTACCAGACCTAAAGGGTCTGGTATGGATTGGGGGGACCCCACGCTGTTTTAAAAAATGTCAGTCCTGCTTCAGCAGGTTCTATACATTGTACAGATGTGCAACATTGCAGGGAGTTTAAGGGCTCCCCCCAGGCATGACATTTAAAGGAATTTTTAATCTTATATTTTTACTTTAAGCAATGAAAAATGACTGCCCCTTTAAAAACAGCACTTTTTGAAATGTTTTCCTTCATTGATTCATGTCCCTCAGGGCAGTACCCAAGTCCCCATACCCCTTTTATGGCCAATAACTTGCATATAAGTCTTCAAAATGGGCACTTTTGAATTTACAAGTTTGAGTCCCATAGACTTGCATTGAGTTCAAAGTTCGTGGTCGAATGTCCATTAGGTTCTAATTTCTGACCGCGGACCGAACAGGGGGGTGTTCAGTTCATCATCAACACTGACACAAATGAACAATTCTTCTTTCACATGTTTTAAAATTCATACATAAGGCTGGAAATAAGCATCACTTTTCACAACCAATGTGGAGTTTATTCCACATACACTAAAAAGGTACACAAATGAAATATCAATCCTTTACATCTTCTGATATTTCTGCAAAAAACAGATCCCATGTTTGTGAGTAGCTTAATCACCTCAATACTGCATCATAGCCAAAAGATGGCTACAGCGCTGCTCTCTAGTTCTGGAAGGGCAGCCATGGATGTGCTCCCAGATCACACCTCCCTGGGGCGCGCATTGGGCGTGCTCTGCGACCTCTGTGTCCTTTCCTCATGTGTTGTAACTATGTGAGGAAAGGAGAGCCGAACACCGGCAAGGCTGACAGGGCACATTTACAGTACATCAGGGAACTGATCATTAATGGCCTGATTGACAGTGCAGCCCCATCAGTGCAATGTATTTGTACCAATCAGTGCTGCCTATCAGTGCCCATTAGTACCATCTATCAGTGCTCATCAGGGCCACCTCATCAGTGCCTCCTCATCAGTGCCTCCTCATCAGTGCTCATCAGTGCAGCTTATCAGTATCCATCAGTGCCACCTTATCAGTGTCATCAGTGCTGTCTCATCAGTGCAGTTTCACCAGTGCCCATCAGTGCAGCCTCATCAGTTCCCATCAGTGCAGCCTCATCAGTGTCCATCAGTGCAACCATATTTGCAAAATTTTATAACAGAAACTAAGAAAAACTTTTTTTAAATTTTTGGTCTTTTTTCATTTGATTAGCAAAGAAAAACACAGTGGTGATTACATACCACCAAAAGAAAGATCTATATGTGTGAAAAAAAATTATACAAATTCCATATAGGTACAGTTTGGCATGTCCACACAATTGTAATTCAAAGATGGGACAGCTCTGAAAGCTGATTGGCCTGGGCAGGGAGTGGGTGAAAATGCCTGGTATTGAAGTGGTTAAGACCTCCGGTCTTAAAGGAGAAGTATAGCCAAAGCTATTTTAGCCCTGCTTCTCCTGAGTATCATTGGAGTGCAGTTTGTCCTCCACTCCTGTGACCAGTTTTCAGCCAACAGGGGGCTTTAGCCGACGCTGATGTCACTCGGTCCAGGCTCTGAAAAGATCACAACCATATGGACTGGATCCATCCAGATGCTTGGACTGGTAGCTGGTTCAGCCTCTCAGCACTGAACTCAAAGCCTAAGCCAGCTGTTCCTATCCCCTTTACAGCCCACCACTCCAGTAAGCACTGACATCACTGACTCCATGTTCACTGAAGGCTGGGACCTAGTATTCAGAGGTCTTTGATCACTCAGTTCTCAGTCTTAGAGCCAGTGCAACATTAATCACCTAGGGGATCATGTTTGTTTATATACTTCTCTCTTAACCACTTGAGCTCCTGAGGATTTACCCCCCTTAATGACCAGGCCTCTTTTTGCTACTTGGCGCTGCACTAATTCAACTGATAATTGCGCGGTCATGCAATGCTGCACCCAAACAAAATTTACCTCCTTTTTTCACACAAATAGAGCTTTCTTTTGGTGTAATTTGATCACCTGTGCGCTTTTTATTTTTTACGCTATAAACAAAAAAACGGCAAACATTTTGAAGAAAAACAATATTTTTTATTTTCAGCTATAAAAAATATATAGTAAACTCAAAGTTGGTTATAAATTTAGACCAAAATGTATTTTGCTACATGTTTTTGGTAAAAAAAAATCCCAATAAGTGTATATTGATTGCTTTGTGTGGAAGTTATAGCGTCTACAAACTATGGTATAAATACTGCAATTTACACCATTTTTCTGCTATACAGCGCTGCGCTAGTTTAACGGACAATTGCGCGATCATGCAATATGGTACATAAATGAAATTTACATCCTTTTTTTCCCCACAAATTGAGCTTTCTTTCGGTGGTATTTGATCGCCTGTGCGGTTTTTATTTTTTGCGCTATAAAAAAAAAAGGCTGACAATTTTGAGGAAAAAAAACAATATTTTGGACTTTTTGCTATAAAACATGTCCAGTAAAAAAAATGCAAATATCAAATTTAGTCATAAATTTCTGCCAAAATGCATTCTGCAACATGTCTTTGCTAAAAAAAAAAACCAATACGTGTAAATTAATTGGTTTACGTGAAAGTTATAGCATTTACAAATGGCGGGAAAGATACTGGGATTTTTAGGTTTTTTTTATAGTAATAATGGCAGTGATCAGCGAATTATGGCGGCGATCAGGGACTTGTGGCAGCGACCAGCGACTTATGGCGGGACTGCGGCGGACATTCTGACATTGGGGAGTACTGACTTGGGGTCACTGACATCCCCAAAAACACTAATACAGTGATCAGTGCAAAAAAAAAAAAACTGACACTGTACTAATGGCAATGGGGAGGAAGGGGTTAACTTTATTTAGCAGGGAAGGGTTATAGGAGTGAGGGGAGTGTTTTACTAGGGGGCGGGGGTGTGTACTGGGCGGGACAAGGCTGATCGAGAAAGTGAAACTATTCTTTCTCGATCAGCTCATCCTCGAGCTGACAGAGAGGTGACAGACAGCACAGCTACTGCAGCTGTGCTCTCTGTCACCGTTTACCGCCGATCGCCGGGACATAGCCGCTAACGAGCGGCTGTGACCCGGCAACTGACATCTGCGGCGGTGATCCACAGGACAAATAGGGCGGCAATGCGCCCCCTATTTGTTTACAAAACATACGTTTTAAAACGTCGTTTTGCCTGTGAGTGCCGCCCTGCCACCGTATATGTACAGTGGCTGGGCGGCATGCGGTTAAACCTGTGTACAGGCATTATGTTGCAAACTTATATTTTACAAACCTGCATGACTGAAGAAATATGCTGTATTTCACAAAGCAGGTCAAATATTTAAAGGATAAGTTCACTTTTTCTAACGTGTTACGTTACACCCGTATCCAGGGTGTAACATGTAAGATGTTAGCCATGTAGCTGCCCCCACGCCCCCAGATGTGACAGCAGTACGGGGATCTTCTCCCCGTGTCTGCTGTCACAATTTAAAAAAGACAAAGCCATGCTGCATCATTCATTCATGGAATTCTGTGAATGAGAAACTACAAGTCCCAATAACCTTTGTAGCTGATGGTTTATAGTTCTCAATGAACTACCACAATGCTGCTGAGTGCTGTGTTATTTCATTCTCTCTTCCTGTCTGTGTATATACGAGGTACGAGCACACAGATATACAGACAGGTCTGCAGAAGTCCTGCATGGCACCTGTGATCTGCTGATCGCAGGTGTAATGCTTTCTAGGCTCCTAGTACAAAAAATAATAAATGCACATTTTTTTCCCTGCAAAAAGATGTGCATTTATTATTTCTTTTACAAAGCTGAACGTTTCCTCTAGTGGCTTTTTCAGAGTACCCTCCCAGGTCAGTAGGTGCTGCTCACTTTCAAAAAGCTTTTCTATCTTAGTCTTAAAGGAGAAATGGGGTCAAAGCTCTGTTGGCCCTACTTCTCCTGGGGATCACAGAAGTGCAGTCTGCACTCCTGTGACTGGTATTCAACCCGCTGTCAGCTGACGTCACTCAACCGGTCAAGACTCTGGAGAGGTCTCAACTTTAATGTCAGGATCCACCCAGATGTCCCCTCCACAGCCCAATGCTGTAGTAACAGTCACCGGCTCTCTGCCCACTGAAGTCCAAGAACTAAGTGGTCAGCTGTCTAGCTGTGTGGAGGTGGCAGGGGACGGATGCAGCATCAGACCGATGCTACATCCACCTAGATAAGTACTAATGTTTGTTATTTTTTCAATCCTGAATTTCCCATTTAACAACTGTTTAAATTAAATGTCTGGCTTTCGCTCACTCCACTCCACTGAAACTGCCCTACTAAAACTCACTAATGATCTACTAACAGCTAAAACCAATGGCCACTACTCCATACTCTTACTACTCGACCTCTCTGCGGCCTTTGATATGGTTGACCATCCCCTCCTCCTCAAAAAACTCAACTCTCTTGGCCTCAGAGACTCTGCTCTCTCCTGGTTCTCCTACATATCGCAGCGCTCCTTCAGGGTTACCTATAATGTTGCCTCCTCCTCTTCACTCCCTCTTTCTGTAGGGGTCCCTCAAGGTTCTGTCCTTGGACCCCTTCTCTTCTCCATCTACACCTCCTCCCTTGGTCACTTGATAAACTCCCATGGCTTTAATTACCATCTCTATGCTGATGACACACAAATCTATCTTTCTACCCCTCACCTCACCCCTTCAGTCTCCTCTCGCATTACTAACCTACTAAGCGACATATTGGCATGGATTTCACTCCACTTCCTCAAACTCAATCTTTCCAAAACTGAGCTCTTAGTATTCCCCCCAGCCCGTGCCCCCTCCCCTGACTTCTCCATCAAGATCAATAACACAATCATCATTCCCTCCCCTCATGCCAGGGTACTAGGTGTAATCCTAGACTCCCATCTGTCCTTTCACCCCCAAATCCAATCCCTTTCCAAATCTTGTGGACTTCACCTCCGTAACATCTCCAAGATACACCCGTTCCTTACCTCGGAAACCACTAAGCAACTTACTCACTCCCTTGTTATATCTCGCCTTGACTATTGTAACTCCCTCCTCATTGGTCTACCGAATCGCAGGCTATCCCCTCTTCAGTGTATCATGAATGCTGCTGCCAGACTTATCCACCTTACTAACCATTCTGTACCTGCCATCCCTCTCTGCCAATCCCTCCACTGGCTTCCCATTGCCATTGATAAAATTCAAGACATTAACAATAACGTATAAAGCCATTTATAACTCTGCCCCAAGTGACATCAACGATTTTGTCTCTAAATATCACCCTAACCATACTCGGGAACTCTCTACCCCAATTTATCAGACTATCGCCTACTCTGCTCACTTTTAGGCGATCTCTGAAAACGTATCAATTCAGGGAAGCCTATCCTGCCCTCAGCTAATAATGGAATCTTCTACTCTTCCAACCAGTCCATCCCCCACAGTTACTACCTTTTGTACCACTAGCCCCTCCCTCCTAGATTGTAAGCTCCAAGGAGCAGGGCCCTCCATTCCCTCTTCTATTGAATTGTATTGTTGCTGTATTGTCTCCCGTTCTATTGTAAAATGCTGAGCAAACTGTTGGCGCTATAGAAATCCTGCATAATAATAATAATATTGTTTGTAATTTTTTTCAATCCTGAATTTCTCATTTAACATCTGTTTAAATTAAATTAATTAACATAAATAAAAACACAATAGAGCACATTCCATTCAATAAACTGTTGCAAACTCATGTACTGTACTCATACTTTGGGTTTAAAACCAACTGCCTCCATCCCATGTGACAAGGACTATGAAATGTTGCATCATGTTGCTTGCAACATATGGGGTCTATTTCTAAATGTTCTCACCTGAGATTAATACAACAGTCACCCAAGATTCTCACATTTTTCCATTTGAATTCAATTTAAAAATGCATCTGTTGTGGGTGATTATTGTGTTAATATTATACCCTGTCCCCTCATTCAGGCGTGGGTCAGGAGGTGAAACACCTCCCATACTGAGAGGGTTCTGGAGGAAAAAGCCTAGAGTAAGCGTATGGTAATAAAAAGGAAAAGAGATAAGTAAGAAAAAAAAAAGAGGGGGATGGGATAAAAGTAAAGGGAGTGGGCAAAAGTGGGGAAACCTCAGCCTCAAGGGCACCCGATTGTATAGGGTACAGGTAGGCAAGTCTCCTAGGTGGGGCCCTCCCTTCCTATTCCCATGGTTGGGGGAATAAGGCCAGTCACTATAAATAAAGGTGTTGTAGGGATGTATTGTTTTTTTTTTGACAGGCTGATGAACAGGCAAGGTGCCTGTTCAATAGGGCAGAACTGAGAAGGATTTATACCTGTCCGTGGTTTGGAAATGAGTCCAACAAGCTTAGGTGTGGGAGAATTTGGAAGGATTATCTTTTGCTATGCAGATCAGTTCCTCCATCTCTGCAATCCTACTGATACATGCAAACCATTCTGATGTGGATGGGACATAAGGTGAGCCCCAATGAGCAGGGATACAAAGTTTGGCAGCACTGATCATGCGCATAGCTAAAGATTTGTGATTGGAGTACACAGGAATGATGTAAAAGAAACTGTGCTGGGGTGAATTCCAGGGGGTACGTGGGGACTTGTGAGGTTATTTCACGGACTTGAGACCAGAATGATTAAATCCACCAGATATGTAGGAGCGAGCGGTTCCTTAAAGCAACGTCAGCACAAGTTGAACGTGTAGGCTTGAATTTACCTGAGTTTGGGAGTTTAAAGACGAACAGCATATTATAGATAGAAGATGCAGTTGGGATGAGGATCTGGAACATAAAGATTCAAAAGAAGTGAAGGCAAGGGAGACCAAAGAGGTGTGATCAATGTCACAGAGAAGGTGGTGAATTTGTAAATGTGTCCAAAAAGAAAGCTTGCCCTACATATGGGTGGACAAGGTGTAAGGACCTACTATTTTACCATTCTAGAAAAGCTGATGAGCTTGAATACTGGCATGGGGCCAGACCTCTATAAGAAATTGGGAGAAAGTCTGGGTTAGGTCGGACAGGAGTCAAAGGTCCTGGATAAGAAGATATTTGGAATTCCATACAGACCTCTCTAAAGCTTCATAGAGTAGGGCCAATGAGAGGGTATTCTTTAAAAACAGTAGGAATGTGGAAGTAGGATATCCAATGAGTTGAGCAAAGGGAGAGGGAAGAGAAGGAGCTTTCAAGGTTCACCCAGTCTTTAAGTTTCTCATGCACATTCCAATCTATAATCCTGGAAAGGTGACATGCCCAGTAATAACTGAGGTCAGGTACGCCAATTCCCTCTTTCAACTTGGGTAGGGCAAGTTGTTCATAGCTTATCTGTGGATGTTTCTGATGCCAAGGAAATCTCACACAGGAGCATTTGTACATCTGAAAAAAGGTCAGAGGGGGAGAATTGGGATCATCTGTAGAATGTATAGAAGATGTGGTAGGATATTCATGTTTAAAATTGCTGCCCTTCCGAACCATGAAAAGAAGGGTTAGTCCCATTTACCTAGGTCTTCAGAAATGGAGTGAAAAATGGGCTAGTAATTTTTAGAGTAAAGGTCTTACAGGAGGGAGGAAAGTTGAATGCCCAAATATGTGATTGCTTCTGACTGCCACTTTAATGGAAAATTACTTTGAAAAATCACGTGCCCATTGGGTGGTCGCCCAATACCAAAGTTGATTTTTAAGTTGGATAGAAGACATAAAAATTCAGTATTTCAGGAGGTTCGGGAAGGTCATGTGGGGCTCCCTGAGAAATAGTAATATGTCATCAGTAAATGCCAGTAGTTTGTAGATGCAGTTTGCGATGGTCAATCCCTGTAAGTCTGGAATTGCTCGAAGATGACATAAGAGTGGTTCTAGAGTGAGTACAAAGAGAATTGTCAAAAAAGTACATCCCTGTCGTGTGCTGTTATGGATGGAGAAGGCATTTGACAGGTGGCCATTGACTCAGACCTTAGCAGTTGGTATGTCATAGAGGAACATGATAAAGTTAATCATGCAGTTTCTGATCCGGATGAAGCGAAGGGCAGCTCCCATATAGTCCCAGGCCAACCTTCTCTGCATCAAGGGACAGGAAAACAATATATTGCTTCAACGATGTAAGCCAATGGTGTAAGTTCAAAGCCTTGATAGTGTTATCCCTGGCTTCATGACCAGGGATAAAGCCTACCTGAACTTTTTCAATCAAGGAGGGAAGTAGTGGTAACAGGTGATTAGCCAATATTTTAGCAAATAGCTTAATATCTAAATTTAGGAGCAAGATAAGCCTATAGTTAACTACCGATGTAGTATCTTTCCCCTGTTTTGGAATGACAGTGATATGCTTCCAACAGTCTATGAGACAGGTGTCTCGAAGAGGATAGAGGGTTGAAAGCAAGAAGGGTTCAGAAAGTGTGTCAAGGAAAGTTTTGTAGTAAGCCACCATAAATACCCATCTGGGCCAGGACTTTTGCCTGTTTTAAATTGTTTAATAGCTTGTTTGAGCTCTTCTTTTCTAATCTTGTATTAATGTAACCTTAGAATGACTACCTTCAGATGAACCAGATATCTGGGGTAAATTGTACAGGTCAGAATAGAAACGTTCAAAGTGAGACGCAATGTCAGTAGTAGCTACACTGGATCAGCCTTGGGAGTCTTTGATGAGATGTATTGTTGTATCTGCTTTTTTCGATTGAAGGGCTCTAGCAAGGAGCGTTTCACATTTGTTGCTATCCTGATAGAAAAGCTTACGCCCAAGTTCCTCAAGAAGTGGTGTCCAAGCCTGAAGAAGGTTTAGCTATGTTTGTTGTGCTTGTGATTGTTTATGGCCTATTCTAGGGTTCGTATTTTATAGAGAAGATCAATGATTTGGGCTTGCCATGAGTATTTCATGCTGCCATCATCACCAGTAGCTTGCCCCTAATAAGCAAGTACATACGGCACGTCATCTTTTGACATCAGCAGGGATGAATCTAGTCACCAAATTTTTGTGTAAGGAAATTTCTCTGGGAAGGTCAGTGTAAGTATAAACAGATGGTGGTCTGAGTGGAACACTGGTTCAATAGTCACTGAGGTTAAGAAGGGGAGATCTTTCTGTGACAGAAATAGATAATCGATTCTTCAGTATCTATCATGTGGGGCTGAAACAAAAGTGAAATCCTTATCACTTGGGTGTAAACTGCGCAATTCATTGTGAAGGAGAAGATCTTGGATTTGAGTTGGCAAAGTGCTCTGTAGGGGAGAGATGATGCGCCAGAGGAGGTATCTAACAGGGGATGGAGGGGAACATTAAAGTCACACTCTAATATAACTAGGCCTGATTGGCAACCTGCAAGGAGTTGTGAAAGCTTTCTGAAGAGTCCTGTTTGTGCAGTATTAGGGCTTTAGATGTTGGCTAAGGTCACGGGCTTCACCTGGATAGTTTGGGGTTTCCTATAGAAATATTATATCGGCTTTGAGGTTACGCATGGAGGACAATACTTTACTATGGTTCTCTGGTATATTAAGACTTTTGCCATTTAAAGAAATAACTTTGAGAGATTCCTGTTTAACGGTAGGTCTAGAGGATGCCATAATGTGCTGGAGTTAGGGAAGTTTGGTGAAGAGAGTGTGTATGGCAATGTAGATGGTCGTGGCGTCTAAGAGAAACATATAAAAAGGGGCAGGATTGAGAGAGTTATTATGTCCCTAGGGGAAATGGAGTCTGAGGAGTGAGGGAGATCAAGGGCGTAGAAGGAGGAGGGGGAGAAGAAAGGAGATGGGTATGAGATGGCACAAGAAAGGGTGGTTAGAATAGAGCAGGAGAAGGGGAGAGGGAAAGGGGGTGAAGGGTGGTGGTAAGGAAGAGGGAAAAAAATTAAGAGAGGGATAAATGTAGATCACAAACTGGAGGCAGGAATAGATCAGCTGACCTGCCCTGAGGATTAGAACTAAGTCAGAATGTGTTCAGTAGGGTCATGTGAAAACCTACTGTGTGGAGGTGTGGGAGGTGACGGTTGGGAGAAAACGACTATCTCTAGTTCACTGGAGATCAAAAGTGCTCTATAAGGAGAGGCACAGTTAAAAGTTGTTGCATAGATATGTGGGAGAGGTTAAAAGGCCTGAACCCTTGGAGTTTTATGATTCTGTGATACAAGTAAGGCGTTTTCAAAAATGAGCCTCCAGAGCACTATATATAGACAAAACCTACTATATCATCATTTTAGGTTATGAAAAAAAAACACACCATTTGAAGAGCCAAAATCATTACTTGAGAATGCACAACATAACCCACAGTTCTGGTTGTTGGAAATCAGTGGTTAGCATGAAAATTGACTTGTTAGTTCATACACAGGCTTCACCCCCTAGATATTATACAAACATAATGAGGGTTGGCTGCATCTGGCTCAAGCGTGTGGATGACAAAAAGGAAATATCAGAAGCAGGGGCGGACTGACAACTCATGGGGCCCCCAAGACAATAGGGGATCATGGGGTCCCTGTGTCCTTGCCCAAACTCAAAAAAGCCTATGAAAAAGGTACCAGGGGCATCTCATGGGGCCCCCTACTGACCCAGGGCCCTCAGGCAGTTCCCAAGTTTCCAAATGGTCAGTCCGCCCCTGATCAGAAGCCTAGGGCCTGAGAGGCCAGGCATTGTGACCCTCACTGCGATAGTATCCGATAGTACATAGATCAGGTAAAAATTAAAGCTGACACAGCAAAGCCAGGCAAGGCCAATACCATGGTGGACGGAAGTACCAAAGTAGACTACACATACGACTGTTAAACATGTGATAACATCACAAATGTCTTGGTGAATTTATGGAGAGGGTCAATGTAGACATGTGTCCCA
Organism: Staurois parvus; assembly: GCF_062004578.1. Taxonomy (NCBI): domain Eukaryota; kingdom Metazoa; phylum Chordata; class Amphibia; order Anura; family Ranidae; genus Staurois; species Staurois parvus. Next base: position 7,974,949 of record NW_028317855.1, on the reverse strand, counting down.
GTCCATAAACTTCCTTGTTCCCTACAGGAGACCAATTGTAGCCAAGTAGGTGGAGACTTTCCAACCAGTATATGAATGCACTGGGTGGGTGACCAGAGCAAGAATATATAGCAGGATAATATCAATCAAGTAGTATCATGGGATCAGAATTTGACATGTTAAGTCTAAGTGGCAGATGCATGCAGAGATTCAAAAGTCAGAGGCTAGTCGCCTTAAGATGGGTCAAAATCAGGGCAGGAGATGGGGAAATTCACTAATAATATTAATGAGAAGAGAGAGCAGTATATCAATTTGTGAGAGGGGGAGCTATATGCTCCTAGAAAGCAAGAAGCGCTCATCCCAACATTAGGGTTTGGAAATCTTAGCTGCCACATAGACATGTACAGTCATAGTTATACCACAGGCAGGACTCTACAGTATACCATATGAAATACAGAAGTTAGTGAGCAAGGGTGGTATTTGCTCTTTGGTTAAGCTTAACTCTTCAGTTGGGTATGTGGGGTGGGAAGGAGGGAGGGAAGGGTAAGAGGAAGGAAGAAGAGGGAGACTAAAAGGAGAGTATGTGGAGGATGGGGGGGATGAGGGAAAGGGAGAATAGAGAGAAAAAGGATGGGTGGGAGGGGGAAGGGGAGTTGGATAGGTTGTATAACCTTGGAGCAAGCAAAGCATTACTGGACACCATATGAAGGTCAGCAGCACTGGGTAGCAAGAAAAACAAAAGAGGTGAAATTCAAAAAGAGGGATAAGTAACCATAGTAGGATGGTAAAAGTAGAAGTAAGAGTCCTTGAACTGAGCATCTACTGTAGCTTCTTAACCACTCTGGACACCATGGCTGGGTAACGGTTATATCTGCTCTCTAGGACTTATGTCAAGGTAACTTCAGCCGTAGGTGTGGACAACCTTGGGCTTATTTGAAAGAAGGTTGACGATAATTGCTCAGGTATATATTTAGGTCAATCCACGGCTCAAAGCGAGAGGCCTGGAGCATAATGGATTTGGCAAGAGTGGAGTGAGCTCAGCGCCTTGGTTCCAAGTGGGGGTGAAGAGTGGTAGAAGTAGGAGCCAGGCAGAGGTCGGAAGTCATGGATAAGGCAGCTCATATAGGAGCTAAATATCGTGGTAGAGGTTTAGGTCGAGTAATCATGGCGGCCCTCAGGTGTGCAGGGGAGACTTTCAGACTACCTCCACTTGCTGGTCTAGGTGCGGCTGGTGGGGATGAGATCAGGGAGGTGGATCTGCGTCAGCATAGGTGGAAATTATCCCTGGCTGCTTGCCTCAGTGTTGGAATATTAAAGGCATTATACCAGTCTGGTAGCTCGACCACAGGAAGGTTCAAACTTTCACAGAATGAGTGTAGGTCCCCAGGTACACGCAGATTAGCTATATGGTCCTGTGTTGAGGCAGAGAGGCAGAAGGAGAATTTCCATCGGCATTGTATCCCCTTGGTGCACAGCAGATCTAGCAGGGGATACAGATCTCTCCTGTGTTGGAGAGTTATAGGGGAAAGATCTTGATAAATTTTGATTTCAGTCCCCTGGTAGAGGAGAGTGCGACGGTCTCTGGCTCTTCTTAAAATATCCTCTTTTAGTCTAAAGTTGACCAGGCTCAACACCATTTCCCTGGGGGGTCTGTGTCTCTGCCTCTGGGTTTTAAGGCTCTATGGAGGCATTCAATCTCAATAGGAGTTTCAGGAAGCCTACCAAGAAGATCATTAAAAATTGAAATAGTAGGTAACAGCTTCAAGGAGAACTGTTACCCATAGATTTTGTCGATGGCCATGATTGTCTATAAGTGCTGGAGAGGGCACCTAGTTCTCTGAGCTGTAAATTGTGAGCATCCGATACTTGTTGTACATAGCAGATTGCTGAATCTTGGTGGGCTGTGGTCTCCTCCACTTCCTTCATCTGTAGTGCTATGCGTTGGATGTTGTGGCATAGATCAGATATGGCAGCAGATAGGGTGTCTTTGATATCAGCCACCACCAAGCATAAGTTGTTCAAGCTTGGCGTTTGGTCAGTAAAAGAGCCAGTGGACGATGGCTGAATGCATTGTGTGCTGGCCGGGCTCTTGCTGGAGGAATGGGAGGCGTGGGCTGAGGCCTGGGTGGAAGTCATGGCATTACAAGGTAAAGTCCAGAAAATCTCCAGAATATTCTAGCTTAGCTGCGTTCTGGAATCTCTAGGTGAGCAGGATCTTGATGTTGAGGCACTCCTTTGAATTTTCCCCATGATGAAGCAGGGTTTTCTCTCAAGCTAATTTAAAGCAGGACCAGTTAAGCGACCATCTTGGATTGGCACCCCTAAGTAATTTTTTTATTCAATTTTTTAAACGTTCAGAATATATGATATAGTGCCCCCCTTTCCATACCACATTTCCAGCAGTTAGGGCTAACACTGGGGAATATGTGATGCAGTTTAGTTGGGACTCTATACCTATGAGATAGGACCTTGTAGCCAGATTCCTGTAGTTGGGAGGAATGAAAGATAATTTTTCTATTTTGTTACAGCTCTTTCCCCATCTCTCTTGTGTTAAAAAGGGCACACTTTTTAAGCAATTTAATTATATTCATTTATTCAGGGAAGCCTACCCCACCTCCACCTTAAAACTGTATTTGGGCTGCCTCTATCAGATCATTACCTGCAGCTATTACCTTTGTGCCACCTCCCCTCCCTTTAGATTGTAAGCTTCGAGAGCAGGGCCCTCCTATTCCTTCTCTATTGAAATGTATTGTAATTGTACTGTCCCTTTTTATATGGTAAAGCAATGCGCAAATTGTTGGAGCTATATAAATCCTGTATAATAATAATACTGTTTTAAATTTTCTACAACATATTACAATATCAGACATGAAACTGTTGCTCAAACTGTTTAGAGGTAATGGTTATAAATGTACTTGTAATTTGTAAAACAAGCTTAAAAACATCTGGAGTAAGCATAATCATTCTAACTGCTGAACGATAAGGTAAACAAATTGTTAAACACATAGCTAACTACAGTATTTCAAACGGAGCCTCACTTTTAGCTTGGCAAATGGAGCAAAAACAAATATAATAGCTAAAGTAAAAAATAACAACTCCAGAATTAATAAACAAATGTCTACCCTCCCAAGGATAGTCTCTGAGAGAGATTCAACCTTTTTAAAAAACACTTCTGAAATGCTGCGTGGAGAACTCTCATCTTTACACCCTCTGCAGATTAATCGCTTTGGCCTCCATGGAAACAAATTAGCACCACATGCACTCCCTTTCACAAAGAGCTGATGGCAGAATGTTTCCTAGCACAAAGGGACCACTTTTTAAATCTCTAGGACAATATAAAGTTATTGTGGTAATATGGTGACTATGTTTAAACGGACTGTCCCTATGGCAACAGCTGTACTTTTCACTGCAACAATATTTCATTGTGGTAGCAGATACTAAAATGTTTCAAATGCTCTAGTTCACTCTGGCTGGAGATGTAAACATTTTCCAAAAAAAAAAGTAGAAAAACTCAACAGACAGGACAAAGGTGGAAGGCAAATCTTGTGTAGCAAAAGCCTTTAACAAATGGAGGAACTGTACATCATTATTACAAAAAAAGAGAGAGAACTTTTCTTCTTGAAGAGAGACAAGTGTCCATTCACACAGAAAGCAAGTGTTTAATAGTGGCTAGCATTTCCAATGTTTCTTCATACTTTCATTACAAATTACTCCTTTGTTACAGCATCCCAATCAAGGGAGTAACTATGGCTACAGTACACAGTGACAGAGTGTCTACCCAAAATCCTGTCTGTCTACGAGTTGAATTGTGTAGTTCCACTGTAGCAGCTTGCTACTTTCAAATCCAGAAGAGGTGTAGGAGCTACTCCCATAAACACATTCATATTCATAAGGATGAAGTCATTTCAGGCATCGGTTTAAAATTTTTTTCCAGGGGTATGTGCAGGCTCATTGAAAAGATTAGACAGAAAAAAGTTTCCTGCAGCTACAATTGCTATTCTGTTGGGGAGATCAGAAAGGCTTTAAGTGTTGGTTATAATGACTTAATGCCAGGGAGAAATGAAAACGCTCACAATGTACGGCATAAGTGTTCACATCTGTGAATATAAATAAAAGGAGCAGCCAAGTTACACACTGCTGTGGAAAAAAACAAGAATTCTAAGGCTAGTTATGCATTATGCAATTTTCTTCCTTCAACCACGGGGTTGAAGGAAAGAAAATTGCTCGACACTGACTGTGTTGATGGGAGAATCCCTCCTGCAGCACTATTGTATTCTTCTGGCAGGGAATGCATGGGCTATAGCCCCTAGCTGTGATCACACGAAAAAAAACCAACAGGATAGTTGTACTGAAGTTGATCAATAGATCAACTTTTAGAACAACCAGCCTGCCCATAGATGGATCAAAATTTGTCTGATTCCTGTCAAAACGGAAAGTCGTACTTTTAGTATATCCCACACAATTGTTAATATCATTATTTTCTTATTTCTTTCTTAGTTAGAAACAGGTTTGATTTTATATCTTCTTATAGCAAGAGTATAATATCTCTATTATCTATTCATCACTGTACTGTGTTCCAAACTCAAGAAAATAGGAATTATCCTTAATTTTTTCCATGTAATGAAATTGTAAGTGTAATGAAATTGTGTCGCAAAACATGTAATACAATTTTTTTTTTGCAAGGGTATAAACTTCTATTTCAGTAAGTAAACATAGATATAAAAAAATGTCATTAAAAGTCAACTCTAATTAAAGAAACAAAAATTAACAGTAAAACATTTGACTGCATTACATATGTGAATTTAAGTGATATAAGAAAAGAGGCTTATAGAGAGAGAAAAAGAAACAAAAAGCCAAGAACAGTACTATGGCACCAAGGAATAAACATTTATTAGCCTGGTAATTCAAACCATTAGCTAAATTCTTGACTGGGAACCTAAATCACCCTTATTGCTCAGATTGGGGCTATGACCAAGGGAACAAGATTACGAGGCAGGTTAGGAAAGTTTCCTCTCTCAATATTATTTTCCCCAGCACTAGGAGTATCTGTTCACAGCGTCACCTCAACACTTTGTTGCATTTAACAGGAATGCTCATTTGACTAGACTTTAAGGGCAAAGACTATTCTGAAAATACCATGTGATTTTTGCACCACACATGCTCATCCAACCATATCTCTAATATAACCAGCTTGAAGTGAACCACTGCTTTTCCCATGCAGGGCAAAACAATTTGTTCATTTTATTGCTACCCCTCCCACCTGCACATACTCACCTTCACTTTATAGAAGGGTAAATATATGCAGCTCAGGAGAATGGGAGATGAAGTATATCTCCTGGCAAATATTCCGTCTTCTTTTCCTACCCATCCATTTTCATAAAAAAAAAACCAGCCTATCTTACGCTGTTTTTGCTAACCCAAATCTGAAATTGTCTGTCTTTCATTTAGGCCTCTTCTGAGAAGGGAGACCAGTGATCAAGTGCTGCAATTTATATCCATGCTAACCAGTCTCACAGTCTTCTAGAGTCTGAGCAGATGCCCTGGAGAGCCCATGGGAAGTGCCTATGTCATCTAGGCAGCAACATGAGCACATGAAGAAGGGCCCTTCCAATGTGCAGTAAAAATGATTATAGACCATGACCATAAATTTAGGTAACAAAAATGGGCTTTTAGGTAGTTGCTTATTAACACAGATATTTAACACATATTAGTTAGAGCTGAGTTTATATTGGAGATCAGCTTATAGGCAAAGCACAGGTTCACTTTAAGTTGGGAGCTTGTAAGTCATCCCCCTGCTGGTAACAACATCTGTAAGATGTATTATACATAGACCTTTGACATCAGTTTGTGATTTGCTCTTAAGCTGGCCATACATTCATCAAAATTTGGCAGGTTAAGTAGGGACCTGCTGAATTTCAATCCATGTGTGGCTACAATCTTCTGATCAATTTATGTTAAACCTCCCTGCCTGTATTTTTCTACTCGATCAGCACTGCAGGCAATAGACTGCAGTGCTAATCAGTGTATTCTGATAGTAGGGGAGTCTCCCCCCTTTTGAAACACAAAGACACAGGAGGTAGGATTCCCCCACCTGCCTCGAATATGTGGATAGAGGAACTGGGTCAGTTTTTTTTTCAATCAATCAATCTATTGGTTGAACAAAAAAAATTGACACATGTATGGCCAGCCTTAGTCCTATACACAAGTTAATGTGAATGCATGGCAAACAAATGTTTAATGGTAAGCACATTTCAATTTCATTTCACTGTAACCTAGATTTATGGCAACAGTGACTGTGCTGTTTATTAATCTTTATTCCTCACCTGTTTACCCCAACAACCTGAGCAGTTTTCATATTTTAGCCAGGCCATCCAGAAATAATGTTTTCATTTCTTATTTAATGATATTGAAATGACAAATGTATTTTTTTTTACAAACAAGCCTTTTTTGGTGGTACCATTTTCCAAGAATTTTTTGTGTTTCTCTATACTTTAAAAGACACAATTAAAACTAGATAAAAAGTTTTTATTTGTTAAGTATGCTCATTAATTGCAAAGCAATCAGTATTACAATAGGTTCAAAGTACAAGTTTTATTACAAGTTTCTCTCTTAATTCTGTTACAAAAACTATATTTTAATACAAAGAAGGGAGAAATTGTATTAAAAAGAAATAGATTTTTTGTGTGTAAAAAAAAATAAATAAACAGAAAACAAATGACAACATAAAAAAAAAGTTTGTATATAAACAGCACACGTCAATGGGTCAGGAGATCATTTAGTGTATTGTACTCATTGAGAATGGCCTCATCTGTCACTTGCTAGAGTTTACCCAGTTGTGGGTAAATATGAGGTAAACCCTCATGGTAAATTCACATAGTGCTAAAATTCCTTTTCTTTTTTTTTTTACAAAGCCTTAAAATTGCTTTTTTGTTACTAGTGAAAGGTGGGCAAATTGCAAAATGTAATGTTAACTCAATTGAAGTCAATAGGAATCAAATCTTAATAATCAATTTTGGCCATTTTCAAGGCTAATAGGAAAGAGACTGTAAAACAAGGGCATGGGAAACAAGACATTAGCAAGGGGATATGTGTAATGCAAAAAAAGTAAAAAAAAAAAAAATAACATTCAGTAGATAGAGGGCCCTAAATTTTATGCTACTTCAAGAGTGATATGAGAAAAACTCCAATTCTTAAAATGACATGCTTAGGAGTTGCCTTTAAGTTGTATACGGTGTTATAGAACAATTTGATTCACTAGGACAGCATCAGGAACCCCATATTCTGGCATCACATTATTGTAAGGACACAATGCACATGATGTGAGACTTTTTAGCAGGTTGCATTTGAGAACAGAGGTGAAGCAGATTTTAAAGTAAATTAGAAATTATGCTGGATTACATCAAAGACTAAAGGTAGAAATAATGCAGAAACATGTTGCTCATAATGTAATCCTTTTTAGTTGGCCACTTTTGAAGATGGAGAGATGAGACAAGTTTTAACGTTAAAGGATAAGTTCCCCTTTTAACAAAAAACAATGAATGCCCATTGTGCATTTATTATTTTTTGTTGCAGAAGCCTGTAAGGCATTGCACCAGTGATCAGCTGATCACTGGTACCATGCAAGTCTTCTGCAGACCTGTCAGTATATCTACTTGCCCATACAAGATGCACGGATGACAAGATGCGGATACAAGATGCAGATATGCTGACAGGGATAATCAATTGACTATTACGCGCTCCACAGAGCCTTGGTATTTCATTGAGAACTAGAATTTGACAGCCTCTAAGGCTAAGGCTGAGGTTTTCTGGACCTGTAGTTCACTCATTCACAGAACACTTTGAATGAATGATGCAGCCTTGTGTGACAGCTAGTGGGAGGGAGAAGATCCCCTGCTAGCTGTCCCAATGGGGATCAGGGAGGGGGTTTGGGGGCCGGTCTATTAATAACATTTTACACCCTGAATATGGGTGTAACATGAAACATGATACAAGAGGCAAAAATATTGCATAGACACAATGCATGCCCTGTAAGCTGTTTTAGTAGGCCATATTTGAAGAGTGTGCAAAGAGGCAGGTTCACCATTGAATTACTTTTTTTGTGGATTATGAGAGACAAGAGGCAGAAATATTGTACAGACAGCAATTAATCAGCCACAACAAAATGCATTTGAAAATGGCTGACCAAATGCAGATTTCTATATAGTAGTTGTATATATTCACATGAAAAAGATTAACTTATTCAATAACTCCAAAGTCAGTATTTAAACACCTTTGGTAGACTACATTTTGAACAAGAGGGACAACAGTCAACTTTTAATCAAAAAACAACTTTACAGTGTATTTATTTCCCAGAAAAAAAGCAAAATACTGTAATGTCTCTGTACACAATGATTAAAGTGTTCCACCAGGTGGATTGTAAATAAAACAATAACAGGTCACCACAACATTTTACAGACTGCATGCACAGTATGTAATCATTTTTACCAGTTTGCGATTTTTGTGGAGAGATCATGCAGGTTTTGATGAAAAAAAATCACTGTTGGACTACACTCAATGTTTTTGATTAATGGAGCATTGCCATAGACCAAAAAACAGAAGACAAAGAGCATGCTTTAGCGTACAGCAAACACTATAAATTGTGTAACTGAGGAGCAGCTGAGGAATGTGTAACACCTTGACAGTGCCAGGACAGCATAATACACCACAAATATTGAGGCAAAATGCAGGAATGACCCTGCAAAAAATGCCCACATTTTACAGCTGATGAGCTACTGCGTAAAATTACTTTAGCTGTGACAGTTTTACAGTGCCAAACAGCACTACCAGCCAGACACTACAACCATTAAAGTGCAATACAGTAAAGACCCTTCAGAAAAATGCCACAATTTGGCTAAAACTGCCATCACATAGGTAGAAAATATAATATGGTGATACTGTGTAGTACACTAATGTCTCTGGGTCCTGATTCAAAGAAAAAATGCACTTGATAGCATTGGCTGCAGCGGTTTCGTATCCATTTTTTTTTAAGGTAAGCTGGTTCAGTGTGTCTCGGGACAGACAGTTTGTGTCACAAAACAACCTGTAGCACTAAATGCCGCACAGGGCAGCTCAGCAAATTGATTGCATTCAGGACAAGCTAAGGCCAGTGCTTCATCCTTGACACCCAATAGTAAAGAGGGTTGTCCATTGTACGGGTCTCTACATCTGACCTTCACTCCATATAATTATTAGTCATATGAGTTATGCAGGCCATAGATGGGTCGAAAACCGGCCGTTTTTTCAACAAAAAAACTAAAAATCAGTCGTTCAATAGGCCGACGTTACCACCAACGATAAAAAAAAATCGTCCGATTTTCATCCCATCTACGGCCAACATTTAATTACTTCTATGCCCTGCAGAGAGCTCCGCTATTATATTTGACATTAAAAAGTATAGCGGTTACAACATTGTATCTACTTGTATCCATTTCGGATACAGATGTTTTTATTCGGATACAAATAAGATACATTGTTGCAACCGCAATACTTTTTCATGTCAAATATAATAGCGGACTGGAATTCTTCTTCTTTTTCTTCTTCTTCTTCTTCTTCTTTTGCTTGCAGGTCACGACTCATGCGCGGATTTTTTATCAGTAAAAAGATCGGCCGATTTGCCCATCATTGCCGCGAAAATCGGCGGATCTGCAAAATCAGCCGATTTTTTTCCAACTTTACCGATCAAAAAAAGTGCCAAAATCCAGAAAACAGCCAACCAATTAACCCATTAACAGTGCGAAAATCGGCCGATTTTTTTTTCGGCCGAAAAATCAGCCGATTTGTGACCCATCTATGGCCTGCATTAGACGCTACCTGTGAATGTTGCCCACAGCCAGGTTTATGTGATGCATAATGGAGAAGGATTTTAAGGGCTTTAAAGGTTTGTTTAGGTAGCCACTACCACTGTTACTCCACCTTTCACTGATCTGAGGATCTGAGGAATGTTGGCCATAAAATGGGATCTTGCCACACTCTGGAAAGGCAGTTAAGATGTTCCTCTGCACCATCTCTTCCAGATACTATTTTTTTTTTTTGCTACCTTGATGTTTAAATCCTGGGGTCTTTATGCAGGCACTTCAGCATGAATAAGCCCACCCACCACAAATCCTGTCCTATTCACTCCTCACTGTCAACACCCCAATCCTACCCCTCCTGTAACCAATGTGTGCAGCGCTGATTAATGTTAAAACACCTTATACTATATCATGTAATGACTGTAATAGTGAATAAATATAAATATTTATAAAAAAACTGTTGATCAACTAAAGTCCTCCGCAATCAATTAATAAACACAGTCCTGTGTCTTTAAATGTGTGCCGCCACTTGTGCTTGATCCAACAATATTACATGACTAATCATATGGGTTAGGCGCTGTGTCTTTAAATGTGTGCCGCCACTTGTACTTGATTCAACAATATTACATGACTAATCATATGGGTTAGGCGCTGTGTCTTTAAATGTGTGCCGCCACTTGTGCTTGATCCAACAATATTATATGACTAATCATATGGGTTAGGCGCTGTGTCTTTAAATGTGTGCCGCCACTTGTGCTTGATCCAACAATATTACATGACTAATCATATGGCTTAGGCGCTGTGTCTTTAAATGTGTGCCGCCACTTGTGCTTGATCCAACAATATTACATGACTAATTATGAATCATATGGGTTAAGCGCTACCTGTGAATGTGACTGTGCCACCACCAGATGTCCACTCACCTCCACTATATGACCTCACAACAATTGCTCAGTCATAATGCACCTTTCCCCCTTTAATGAACTATTTGGATATCCTGTGTATAACCGATGCCAATGTCCATAGGTTTTCACTCACCTCCTTATTTTTCACTTCATCACATGAAAGTAAAACTCTACACAGTGCACTCATTTGAAAGAGGTGCTAAATCACACCAGATATGTACAGCACATATATGAAATTCTGCAATACTGTGCAATACCGCCTCCGCCACTATACAATTACCACACTCTCATGTTGAAATGAGTGCTGTGGAATCATCCAAGTTCCTGCCCCTCTGCGTTTCATCACCGTACATGTGAATTCTTCAGGGGTATTTTCTCCTCCTCCTGTGTCTGGTGACACCTCACAGGGGCTGAGTCAGGATAAAATGGGCCCTGAGACAGCCTCCACACAGTGTTTGCTAAAGCAGGATTGTGTTGCTGATCCCTACCTCATCACAGCCATCATTCTGGTCATTTGTTTGAACAATGACAACACGGTATGTGCTAACATATAGGAGCCACTGACTTGGCCTGTCTTCTATTCACACAAATACTTGCAGTCTACAGGTTTGTGCCATTGTCACACATTGTTCTACTTTTTTTTCTGGAACTGGAATGCACTGGAACTGACTGCACAAGTTTGATCTTTGCCACCGGAAATCATATAACCTACTATCATATAACCTGCTATCCATTCTATTTGATGCAGAAAAAAACCACACTGGACTGCATGTGGCATTAACCAGCTGTCAGAGCAGAGAAATTGCAGACATGCAGACAAGCATAACATGGTGGCAGACAGCTAATGCTGACACTGCATTTCTGCCAGAGAAACACTGGCCAGGTATAGTAAGGTACATGTGTAATTTTTCCCGGGCAGGATAGTAACAGATGACCTTGCTTGGCTGAAAATATAGTTGGGTCAGTCACCTCTTGACCTGAGTCTGGAGAGCTGCCAGCAGCTCTGACCCAGTATGGACCCTGTCCCCCAAACATACAAGCTGCAAAACTGCATGGCAGGGCCCCTGCCCATGCTCACTGGACCATATGTCCATGATCGTATATGCCTTGATGCTGACATTACATTCCATATGCACAGGGCTCTCCCTGGGATGGCCTTCTGGGAAATATAATGGTGGCTGGGTACCTTTTACTATGCGGTTAGAAGGTTGATTCCACAAACTGGAATGGGATCAGCTACAAAGCCAGCAGTTTTGCCAGGCTAGTGGTAAGACACTATGCATGTGGTTAATTTGGGGACATTTTTATTCTTCCACTGCAGGAGCTGCAGAAGAAAGGATGCTGCTGAAGATGGTGAGGTGGGCGTAGGAGAATTCTATAGAAATTCAAGCCTTTGCATTACTCTCTTCACTATTAACGATGAGCCAAATGGTACGGTCCAAGGTGGGTTTGCCAAACATGACTAATGTTCAGGTGCCAAAAATGAACCCCGCTGAAGCAAATGGGATATGAATGTTAGAAAACAGTAATTGCCAATTTCCAGGCAAATAGACAAGGGATTTTCAAACAAATGGCTTGGGGGGCTACGCACTGCCCTGGCAAACATGTACCAAAGCAAACATTTTCTACAAATTTATTTTGGGGTGTGTGTAGGGGGGATTTTTATAATGCTTAGAAGGTCAAAAAACATTGCAAATGCAAAATTCCTTTAATAAAATGCCTGGTGATGCCTTTAACTTGTCTGTCAAGATAAGGAAATGAAATTTAAAAAATGACAGTTTTGGGCATTTACTTCTGCTTGTAAACAAATTGACTGGGGATTCCCTTCATCTCTTACCAGACCCTAATCCTAGATGAGAGTCTGCTTTAGATGGTAATGGTTGACCCCCAAAAAAAGATTGACATGAGGTTCCCCCTAAAGATACATGCCGGACCCTTATCCTTGAAGAATGTCTTAGGTGTTGTAAATATTTAAGGGGGGACCCTAGCAAAAACAAGAAAACAAAGCATGAGGTCCCCTCCCTAGAAAGCTATATCATACCATTATCTGAGCATGCAGTCTGGTAAGCCAGGAAAATCTGCCGCTAGACAAAATCCACCCTGGCTTCTGTTCTGCCACTTATTTTCCTCTTTTCCAACCTGCAAAGCCTACTTGCTCCCTACTGCCTCCATGTGCAGAACCTCTGACTCTCACTTTAGGCCTGCCTGAGATTTTCAATAATTGGGAGCTATGAAATTAGGAGGAATAACAATGTTCTTCTTTGGTGCACTCTACTGCACAAGTAGGAAGTGATATGCTGCAAAGGGAAACAGCAATAAGTGTACACTGTGTACACTGTGTACCACAAAATTAAAGAAAAGGTACTAATAAAAAAAAGAATAGAAAATATACTTACTGCCAAAAAGCCCTTAAACATTAGACCCCAATCCAATTGTTTTCAGTAGAGCAGCAAATAAAAATATGGTTAAAATGAAAAAAAGAAAATAAGAAAAAAACATTAAAGGATAAGTTCAGCTTTGGAACATGTCACATGTTCCACCCTGTTTTTAGGGTGGACCATGCAACATGTTCCAGCATCTGCACCCCCTTCTCCTGTACCCCCCTCCCCCTTGATCAATCCTCCCTTTCTTGTGACAGCGGGTTGAGGATCATTTCCATGCACCCAATGCCACAATTTGAAGACAAAGCAGCAGCACGGGACTCCGCCCACATGGATGCATTATTCATCTACAGTTTCCTGTGAATAGATAAACTGCAAGTACTGTGGTTCTCAAATAACTACGAGTGTGCTGGTGAGCATTCTGGTAGTTCATTGATCTTCCTGCTCTCAAGAAACTGCCTGCCTTTAAAACAAAAATGACTGCAAAAAGGGGAGGCATCTAGCCACTACAGCTGTTGCTAACACATAAACAAAAAAATAAAAAAAAAGTGTTTGTTTCTAATTTAAAATTTTGCAAACAGGTAATTTTTCTCCTTCACTGATGTGCGTTGATGAGGCTGCACTGATGGTCACTGATAGGCGGCACTGATGAGGTGGCATGGATAGGCAGCACCGATGGGCACTGATAGGCGGCACTGATGATGCTGCACTGATATGCAACAATGATGGGCACTGATGGGTGGCACTAAATGATGGCACTGCTGGGCACTGACTGGTGGCACTGCTGAACAGTACTGATGGAGGCATTGCTGGGCACTGGTGGGTGGCACTGATGGGCATAGGTGGGTGGCACTAATAGGCACTGATGGGTACAGGTGGGTGGCACTGCTGGGCACTGATGGGCACAGGTGGGTGACACTGCTGGGCACTTGTGGGCGGCACTGGTGGGTGACACTGCTGGGCACTGATCATCAGGGTGCTGATGATCGGTGCCGATCTGTCCTCTGACAATTGACGGTTATCGGCAGTACTTTCCTGTCACGCTGTGACAGCGTGAGGAAAGTGCAGCTGATAACTGATCTGCTATGTCATTGGACACAGCTGATCACATGGTAAAAGGCCGATGTGATTGGCCTTTTACCACATCATGTGATCAGCTGTGTCCATAGAACACAGCAATGATGGAGACTGCTGGGTGCGCGCCCTCCCAGAACTTGACAACCGCGCTGTAGCCATCATTCGGCTATAGCGCAGTTGGCAAGTGGTTAAAGAACTAAATGTTATTTTTTTCACTTTGGAAAGAGTAAAGGAGGGTTATAACCCCTGTAAGATTTTTTGTTTTCTTGCCATTTGAGCCCCGTTGAAGATATTTCCCTTCACATCCTGTCCCACAGACAAAACAGGAAGTGAGAGAAAATCCTTCTTAAGTGAGGGAATCTCCAGTTGTCACCAGAACTAGTGTCCCCACCAGAACGAATATCTCCACTATTCCCATTCTGGGGACAACCCAACATTTGGGCTTTTCTTTTACTTTCACTTTCAGTTCCTGTGGAAAGAAGTAATTGCTACCTTTTGGAGAATCACAACGTTATATGACCCACTAGGAGCCAGCCTCTTCCAGATGTAACAAGACCTGTAAGTCAGAGAAGTTCAACCCTTAGAGATGGAGGAGGAAAATCATTTCACTTATTCTAGTGCATTTGGGTCTTCAGACTAGTGGTTATACCAGGTCTTCCACAGGCTGCAGGCAAGGTACATGTTTGATACTATTGATGTAATACATTTGTGTCCTTTATAAGTTCCAGTAACCTTACTTGATAATATACAGTACATATTATGCTGGTACAATATTCACGAAAGTTAGTACTATTATATATTACACTTTCATAAAAGTAATAACCAAACTTCTTGAAGCATTTTCTGTTTAACAAAGTGCACCAAAGTAAAATCGAAAAATAATAGATGGATTCAAAATAGTATCCACAATATTTATGCCTAGATACAAGCATTAAAAAAAAATAATAAAAGTAACCTTCGTCCAGTTTGACAGAATCATTGCAAAAAAAAATCCGATGTCTGCAAAACTAGTCTCTCCTTCTCCTCAAGAAAATATCTTGAACTTTTAAATATAAAGAAGGATTCATAAATGTCTATGGACAAGGAGCTTGTGTTTCCTTTACCAGCCTATGGATGATTACAGAAATTCTGTGAAGAATGTTGGGGGTGGAGAAGGAGGAGTAGATTCCATTGCAGATTGCAGCTGCCTTGGGCAGAAAGAAGCCTTCATATGGATAAATATTTATTGTGGAATTTACAGAGCAACTTTTAGAAAGTGCTCCAAACCTCTGACCAATGGCTTTCTTTGTCAGCATTAACCATTAAATATAGTACTCTTTTAGTTGTTTTTGTGTGAGAAAGATTTGAGCCCTGGAAGTATAAGATTTTTCTAAACACAGTTCTGTAGAATTCCCATTGCAAAAAAGTTCACGGATGATTCTTCAATACCAAGGGAAATTAACATTTCCTTGGTCATGCTTTAAAACTTACAGAATTCACAGTGTACGAAAACTATTTTCGTTGTATACACATTCTTTACATTTAAAAAAAAAAGACATTCATGAAGAATGCATTTTCAAAAGATTTTTTGTAACAGTAAAATACATACTGTATAATTATAATTGGTAGGAACAACACTAAAGAAATTCAAATATAAAAGAAAGAATCTTGGATTAATTTGAGATTATTGTTGTTATTATTAGTATTATTATTATTATCTTGGATTATTTTTCTATTGAGTTTATGATGGAACTCCAAATCCTCAGTATCAAATAGGGCTGAGCTTTGGGTTTAGATCAAGCATGGGTTTGCAGCGGACCCAAACTGTTCATAGTTCTGGGACCCAGCAAACTACTGCAGCTGTTTATCATCATAGCAACCAGCTACCAATGATGTGCTTCCTGGCCTCTGAATTTAGACCAGGTGGCTTAGATAGACATTAATTGGGCCTTCTTATGGGCTAGCCTCTTTAGCACGGAAAATGCTGTGTATCTTGGGGAATTTCTTATTACAGCCTCTCCACATGCACTGTCTACAAGCTGCAAGTGTGTTTTTTTCATGGCTTCAATATATTTTTTCACACCCTGTCCCTGAGGTCACACTCATTTCACTGCTAGGCAGCTGCATGAGTATTTTCACAGGGCATATTTCCTAACTGTTGCTGAATGCAATTTTTTAACAGACTTTTTAAAATATATTGTAATATTCTTGAACAATATGTATCTGTGCTTATTTTGTAATTTTGGAAGACATGTAACCGGGTGATTTGAAGGTAGGAGATTGTGGTGGACAGGGGCAGAGTGTTGGCACCCCATATTACAAAGTACACAAATAATAATAATTATTATTATTATACAGTATTTATATAGCACCAAAAAGTTTGCTCAGCGCTGTACATTATAGTGGGAGACAGTACATGAGACAATACAGTAACAATACAATACACGAGGGGTTCGAGGACACTGCTCCTTGGAGCTTACAATCTAGGAGGGAGGGGATAGTGGTACTGGAGGAAATGGCTGTGGGGGATGGAGTGGTAGGAGGAGTGGAGGAGGTCAGCAGTTAGGTGAGGGCATGGTGGCTGACAGAGAGTTGTTATAAGTAAGAGTGGCCAGGTCAGGGCAGGACAGTGGAAGGATACTGTCGTAGAATCAGTCAGCTGCAGAGTGGAGAGGGGCAGGGGGTTCAGGTTGCGGAGGTTACGGCTGGTGATGGTTTGACGTTTAGGGGGGGAGGTGTTTGATGATGGGGAGATGGAGAATGTAATGAGGTTGTGGTCAGAGAGAGGGAAAGGGGTGTTTGTGAGGTAGTGGGGGGTGTAGAGATGAGAGAAAACAAGGTCCAGGGTATTCCCGTCGGAGTGGGTGGAGGACTGTGTACACTGTGTGAGTGCAAAAGAAGAGGTGAGGTGGAGGAGTTGGGATGTAGCCGGGTTATTGATGTTGATAGGGATATTGAAGTCTCCAAGGATGATGGTGGGTAGCTCTGAGGAGAGGAAGAAGGGTAACAGGCAGAGAAATCGTCGAAGAAGTGGGATACGGGTCCAGCAGGCCGATAGATTACTGCAATCCTCAGAGGGGTAGGAAATAAGGACCTTTATATCAGCATCACCAGTTTTAAAAGATGTAATTACATTTTAGCAGAGTTCTTTGAAATTAGGTGCCGGGGTACATTTTCTTATGTTCCCTGCCTGTATGCACAGACCTGTACACCAAAAAAATCTTTGGTATTTTTCCACAAGAGCTGACTGATAGCTAGCACTTCAATTAATTGTCAACACCCGAGATGCTTCTTCCTTTTTTTTTGTATTCTAACTTCTTTAAGCTTGAGGTGAATAGGGCACATTTGGTGGTTATTGCTGACAGCCCATCTAAGAATTTTTTTTTTTAAATTTCTTGAAAAAAAAAAGAACACACATACACAATCAACTGCAAAATACATATTTTTTGTTCCTTCCCTTTCACCATTAAAAA
Organism: Staurois parvus; assembly: GCF_062004578.1. Classification (NCBI taxonomy): domain Eukaryota; kingdom Metazoa; phylum Chordata; class Amphibia; order Anura; family Ranidae; genus Staurois; species Staurois parvus. The sequence goes on along the minus strand of NW_028317855.1, from coordinate 7,957,325 downwards.
AATCTTGTGATTCTACCACAAGCACAAGAATCATGTTGAATTCTCATCAAAGTAAGGAGTAATGTCTGTTATAGCATTCAGAAAATATTCATGAGTTTTGGTCTGTTTGCCCTCCATGCATTTGCCAGAGCTGGACACCTTAAGCCATCTACACCAATCCTCTTACAGCCTTGCATCTTTACCTACCAAGGGAACCATTTTGCCTAAATAGGGCAGGGACAGCTTTACATGGAAAAAAATTTAAAGATATTAAAAAAATGCTGATGTGTACATTTTGTAAAAATTGCAAACATAAAAAAGTTGTCTGGATCAAAGTTCAGGTTTCCACAGTCTCTAACTTATTTTAATAAGACTTAATATGTGTCACAGATCAGCAATAAAAAAGATCTGCTACTTGCGGTTCTATGACTATGTGGTTTCTCCTTCCTTTCTACAACATGCTTTCATCCAGAACTGAGATGTGCAGAACGTACCTGCTGGTTTACATACTAAATAAGTCCCCACTCAGTCTGCCAGTTAAGCTTACCGTTTAGCTATGCTCAGACCAACACCTGTTGCCTGAGTATTTGGTCAATTTCCTAGCCCCAGTCCCTTCTATTTCCTGTGCTCCAATTTCTCCATTTTTTTTACTTTGCTTGTTAGCCATCTGCCCAGACCTTTTGCCTGTACCTGTTTCAGATTTTTCCTATCAACTGCCTCTTTTCAGCGACACATTGCATAGATGTGTCCGAAGGTTACTACCTTGTACATCCATCAGTAAAGTCCGTTACTATTCACTGAGTGCTCTGGTGAAGATCTGGTGCTTTGAGCCTTTTTCATTTTAAGCGTTAAACACTCTCCATTGTGTCCACTATCTATTTTTCTGTTACAATCAGGTTCTTGCTGCACTTTAGAAACATCATTTTCAATGTATTAGACAATTTCTTATTCTACACCCCACTGACAAGGTGTTATGCTTGCAGCCATCACCTCTGTCAAATCCAGGGTCATTTGTTTTTTGCTGCAAGGCAGAGGATTGTTAACAGTTGTGTTGTATTCATCTGACTCTTCCATGATGATGCTTTGTAGCAGGTACCAACTTAGCTGACTAAGTCTTTTAATTGTCTTCTTGGTTGACACTAAATCATCCACAGTTGGATTTTTTCTGACCCACAGTATTTCATTACTTTACTTTTTACTTATTGGCTTCAATAAGACAAATCTTTTCATTGATCTCCTTTACAACTCTGTTGTATGTGTTGATTATTACTTTCTATTTTCTTTCGTTGGATTCCTTGAGTGAGACATCCAACTCTTTTAAAATATCAGTGTCCTCCCTTCTGATTGTGCTATCAGTAGCCTTCTCCATATTGTCAGAAGAGTTCTGGGATGTAGAGGAGGCATGTTTTACATCAGAGAACCATGTGCAGAGAATGCCAAGAAATCACTCTGAGGCCAGTGTCTTATCTAATGGCCTGATCTTGAAAGGAACCCATTTATTGTTTTTTTTTTAGAAATAAGGTGGTGTTTAGGCCTAAGACTTTCTTTTTTTTTTAAGTAGTACCCATGATGCTATGCCTTCTCATGCATGTGTTTGCTGCAACAGGGCAGGGATATCCTTACGAATTTTTTAATTAAAAGAGAATACATTACAAAAATTAAATCTATAAATATAAAACACTGTTAAAAATAATAATAATAAAAAACCTAATAGTTCTGTCTATCATATAAGGCCTGCCTCAGCCTGTTTTTTATAAAAGGAATTTACTAAATTTAATAGCAGCTATTGCAAAGGGTGGGGGGAGGGGTTAAAAAATATTGTGCTTTGGTGCACACAACTGAACTACACAAATATGTGATCATAAGCTCTAAGCGAGAAGGGTAGCTTAAGATGTGTCAGCAACAAGTGTTTAACCAAAGCCATCTTGCAGAGGGCAGCCAGTCTATGCCCTTAAGGTTTCCCCCTACTGTTATGCCTACAGTGTAGAAGATCTGGCCACCATCAGGAAATGCAGAAAAGTGTTTCTCTGCATCACATCCTCATTTTGGGTCCAGTCTTGGATGGTGACAGTAGATGCTCCAGATTTTTTCCATTGTAAAGGGAAGGGGTGAAGCCTCACCAAAACAAATCCTCCTCCCTCCAACTGCCAATAACCTAACATTCTTACTACTTGTATTCCTTCTTTGCCTGCTGCTGCTTCATGACATTCCACATGCAAGTGGAGGTCAGGAATGGCCTTCTGTACAAAATAATGGTACTGCCTCTGGACCTTCTTGTCCAAAAAATGACAACTGGGTACCTACATTTTTGCAGCACAGGCAACAAATATAGTGCATTAGCAGTCCAATAAAAAAAGGGTTGCTAGGTGCCATTGAGGAGCCAGAAAAAAAGGCTGTATTAGAAACCAAAACAATGGCTTATATGCACCCTTGAGGAGGTAGAGGAGGGAAATGAAGAATAAACAATACTTGCAGATAAGTGGCTCTTTTGAGCTGGGAAGATGAAAAAGAAAAATGTTTTGTCAGCCACTTAGCTACCTCTTGTGTGAGTCGCCACTGGCAGGGTGAAAAAAAAACAGCTCCCCAGAGCCTTTCTGCACTGTCTTTCTAATATGTGCAACATTCATTGTGTGGAGGTGCAACAAAACTCTAAAGAGTGTTTCTATGAATGGTAGGGCAGTGTCTACATTTTTCTCCAAAGGAGCCCTTGACACCAAAACATCGCTACTTATCATTAGGAATGACAAAACAACTTGCACAGACAGAGATTTTTAGTTTTTTAGACTGATCTGCAATATACGCATATTTAAATTTTTTCACAATTTGCCCAAAAACATTTTTTACTTTTCTGTGGCCACTTGTTTGCTGTAAGTGTAACTTTTGGTCTTTTCTTAGGATGCCTAGACCCACTGTTACCACCAACAACTGTAACATTGTTGTATTTTTAAAGGCTACAGAAAGAGAGAAATGAAAGGGGAGAGGTATTGCTTTGGCATGCAAAAGTAATTTATTTTTGCTATTACATGTGAAGGGAAGAGTAAGGTGAAAACTTTTGTCATGGCTCACTTGTCATTAATTCCTACCAGGTAATCCACTACCAAGAGGAAGATTCTGTGAACCTGGACAATATTTGTTAACAATTGAATTTATTTTGTGTTTGTATTCTGTAAATATGTGTGCAAAGCATCTATACTTGTCCCTAAAATGTCTTGTTTAAGCCAGAAAGCAGTGGTTTATTTGATTTCAAAGTCTGAATTTAGAGTTTGTCATCCTGCAACATTTAAACTTGGAACAGTCTGGCCTGTTATGTTACTCAATGCATAAGTGAAATGTGCTCAGCAACATACAGATGAATACAAGATAGTTTCACAAAGATGGCAGATGTCTTTTTAATTACAAATTATTTAGCACAAGGCTAAAGAAAACGTCTCCTTCTGGTTTGACAAGGCAAACAACTTGAAGCTATTTCAACAGTCATGTGATTGGTGTATGTATACAAGACAGCATGCTAATATCAGATGTTTGTTACCTCAATATCATGCAGTAAATTAGTTTGCATGGTCTCTTTTAGGGAGGAACCACTGATAAATCTTTTACAATTTTAAAAAGTACATGAATGTTTTGCTTGTGGTGCTTTGGATATATGGAAAGTGAAAATGTAACAATGTGGATGCCACAAGTATACTCTCATTTTTGATGGCATGTTTGCTGATATCTTCCTATTACCAAAGCTTTTATATTGCTGTCCAGATGTCCATTTATTATTTGAACGTGCATAAATATTATCCATTTCCTTTAATTAATTTACGTTAATTTGGTTCAATATTGCACAGCTGTGTTTGGTGCAACATATTGTTATATTATCACTCCCTATGCTTACAAAAAACATTGTTTACACTGAAGTATTAAAAAAAATGAAAAAATCCTATAAGTATAATATATATATATATATATATATACATATACATATACACATACACACACATATACACACACACACTATATTGCCAAAAGAATTAGGACAACCCTCCAAATCATTGGATTCAGGTGTTCCAATCACCTCCATGGCCGCAGGTGTATAAAATCAAGCACCTAGGCATGCAGACTGCTCTGCTTCTACAAATATTTGTGAAAGAATGGGTTGCTCTCAGGAGCTCAGTGAATTCAAGTGTGGTACCGTGATAGACTGCCACCTGTGCAATCAGTCCACCCGTGAAATTTCCTTTGTAATAAATATTCCACAGTCAACTGTTAGCGGTATTATAACAAAGGGGAAGCAACTGAGAACAACAGCAACTCAGCCACAAAGTGGTACACCACGTAAAATGAGAGAGCGGGGTTACAGCATACTGAAGCGTACAGTGTGCAGATGTCACCAAATGTCTGCAGAGTCAATAGCTAAAGACCTCCAAATGTCATGTGGCCTTCAGATTAGCACAACAACAGTGCATAGAGAGTTTCATGGAATGGATTTCCATGGCCGAGCAGCTGCATCCAAGCCGTACATCACCGAGTGCAATGCGGATGCAGTGGTGTAAAGCACACCGCCACTGGACTCTAGAGTAGTGGAGACATGTTCTCTGGAGTGTCATGCTTCTCTGGCAATCCGATGGACATGTCTGGGTTTGGCAGTAGCCAGGAGAATAGTACTTGCATTGTGCAAAGTAAAAAGTTTGTCGGAGGGAGATTATGGTGTGGGGTTGTTTTTCATAGGTGGGGCTTGGCCCATTGGTTCCAGTGAAGAAAACTCTTAAGGTGTCAGCATATCAAGACATTTTGGACAATTTCATGCTCCCAACTTTGTGGAAACAGTTTAGGGATGGCTCCTTCCAGTTCCAACATGACTTCATACCAATTCACAAAGCAAGGTCCATAAACCACATTGATGATAGAGTTTGGGGTGGAGGAACTTGACTGGCCTGCACAGAGTCCAAGCCTCAACCCAATAGAACACCTTTGGGATGAAATAGAGTGGAGACTGCGAGCAAGGCCTTCTCGTCTGACATCAGTGCCTGACCTCACAAATGCGCTTTTGAAAGAATGGGAAAACATTCCCATAGACACACTTCTAAACCTTGTGCACAGCCTTACCAGAAGAGTTGAAGCTGTTATATTTTCAAAGGGTGAGCCAACTTAATATTGAACCTTACGGACTAAGACTAGGATGCCATTAAAGTTCATGTGCGTGTAAAGGCAGTCATCCCAATACTTTCAGCATTATAGTGTATACCTCTAAATACAGTATGTATGCCCCTTACAGTTAAAAAAAACACTCATGTTTAAAGAAAGAGATGCTTTCTGTTTAACAGCTACTCAGCAATACAGTCAATCATAATGTGGAACTAAAGGCACAAATAGTTCCAACAGTCCGATGCTCATGAGGTCACTCGCCAATACTGGCAACTTCCCCCTGGGTTCTTAAGAGTTCTGGTCTTCGGCCATTTCCATTGGCCAGCACAGGATGACATCACTCCCAGTCATGACTGGGAGTGCAGTCATCCCAACAAACTGGTAGTGTGCCAGAAAGTAAACTGCTCGGTTCGGTGTACATTCCGCAGAACATTGAGAAAAGGCAGGTAAGTGTATTTTGTTAAAAAGACTAATAAAAGACTTGTTGGCAAAAACAATGTTTTAAAAAATTCCATTTAGTTCTATTTTATCAGAAAAGATAGTGCAAACCCTCATCTCCCACATTTACATTATCTTTAAAGAGAGCCCCATATCACTGTTTCATGCATATCTAAATCCAAGAAGAAAAATATAATTTATTGCAGCTTACCATTCTTGAATTCTTCAAATGTGGTTGAATTTTTTTTAGTCATTCTTCCTCTCATTTTCATCTGGTAATCCTGTAATGAGCAAATTTCGTACCCTTTCATGGCAACACCCATTTCTCCATTGTATATATGCTGGCAATTATGGCAGGGGCCTGTGTGCAAGATCATAAGATGGGCCCCATTATGCTTAGTGCTCTGTGATGGAGAGTGGGCATGATTTTCAATGGGGGGCATTACTAGGATTGTAAAAGACTTTTGATACCTTTGGGTGTCTCGAATAGAGCAGTAATGCACATAATGCATGTAGTGTGCCGCGTGTACAGTGGGAGTGGTCACATTGTGTTAGCAATGGAAGAGGCCTAAACAGGCATTGCTAAAAAAAAAAAAAAAAAGCTTTCTTGTATCTATAAAACATGCTTTGATTGCTGCACCCCAAGTAAGAGTATCAGACATGTATAGAGCTAACACTTTGTAAAGGTCTACCTTAAAGAAGGCCTTCATTAAAATAGTCAGGGACTGCTTAGCAGCCAGAAACTGTTGAGACCAAGAACATTATTATGTAATTTATGACATAGCGTATATAGTGCAGGAGTCTGCAAAAGCAACAGATTCCTCCTTCCATATAAATTAGGTGGATGGCGTAATCCACAAGAGTCTGTCTCCCAGTACAACCCCTCCAGGTCAATCTGTCCCCCAGTACAATCCTCCAAGGTCAGTCTGATCCCCAGTGAAAATCCCCTCCCCAGGTCAGTCTGTCCTCCAGTACAGTCACCAGACTAACCTAAGAAGGATGATTGTACTGGGGGACAAACTTACCTGGGGGGAGACAGATAAATTTAATGGGGGATAAACTGACCTGGTGTGGAAGGGATTGTACTGAGGGACAGAATGATTAGTTACTACTCTCTGGATAATTATATCATGGTGTTTGTGGTCATTATTGTTTCAATAGTCAGTTCAATTTAGTCAAATACATCCCTGGTGGTGCATCAGGCAACTATCGTTGTGTTCTGAATCTTTCTGAAGGAATACGCTTACCCTTGTTTACTCTTATAGACATGGTCCATTATCCCCTGTTCTATTAGTATGCTGACATGATGGTGAAAATGTATATTATATAGGGCACGCTTGTTGGAGCCCAACTTCTGTAGCTGTAAGATAAAGGTGTCAGATGGATATCAGGGATGGATGGATGGGAGCAGTAACACTGAGGCAGCTCTTCTTAGAGTGGAAGCAAGGCTCTAATGCAGTAACAAGAAAAAGAGAGGAAGGCGCCTCTAAGTGCAGTATTGACAATTTATTAAGTAAACAATGGAAAATTTGCACTTACAAGATAAACGGTTAAAAAGACTCATCGTGTGATGATTAGATCCAGGTGGGACATCCAGCAAACTATGCCTATAGGATCAGGAAGTAGAGTCCAGGATGTGCCTGTGCATCAAAAATGATGCTTGGAGAGCAGATTCAGATGTGGCAGGTGAAGGGGGCGGTAATGCATTTCGGAGCATGCTCAATAGGCTTCTTCTTCAGACTTCTGAAGAAGGAGCCTATTGAGCATGCTCTGAAATGCACAGGCACATCCTGACATGATGGTGAACTCTTTTGGAGAGGAATCTTAATATTTAACCAAATAATCATAGAATGGGGCCACTAGAGTTAAATTGCACATTAGTGCATACGAGCCATATAAAGCAGATAATATTGGACTTACTATCTAGTTGGACATATCACTCATCTGGAATCTATTTGTTACCATTTAAACTAATAGAAAACTTCACTTTTTCAGTTGTACCTACAGGTAAGCCTATAATAAGGCTTACCTATAGGTGAATATCTCCACTGCTGCTGCAGCCGGTGAAGTCATTGGCGTATGCGCTCTGAAGGCAAGGCATACTCATCCTGGAGGCAACTACAGTAGATTATATGTCAGGCAAGTTAGTAAAAATAAATGGAAGAAAAAAACAATATGGTTCACTAAAGAGATAAGTAGGATAGTAGTGGGGGAAAAAAATCAGCATATAGGAGATCCAAGGAAACAGGAGGTGTAGTTGACAGAGAAGAGTATACGAATAGACAAAAGAAGGCCAAACACATTATCAGTGCTGCCAAAGCACAAAAAGAGGAGGAAATTGCTAAATCTATTAAGAAAGGAGATAAAACTTTTTGTAGGCACATTAGTGATAGAAAGGATAAAGTGATAACTGGGACAACACTTATGTTAAGGGAGACCTGGATGTAGCAAACCAGTTAAACAATTACTTTTGTTCAGTCTTCTCAGAAATACATTATAATAACAATAATAAGTTGGGAAATCATATTGGTTCTAGTAATGATGGTTCATTTTTTGGATTTCTGGAGACAGAGGTAGCAGAGGAACTGGCTTGGTTAAAGATTAATAAAGCAATGGGCCCTGATGGTAACATCCCAGAGTTCTAAGAGAATTTTGAGGTATAGTTGTTGGACCATTAACTAATCTTTTAAATCAGTCTCTTCTAACTGTAGAAGTTCCCCATGACTGGCGGACAGCTAATATTGTACCTGTCCACAAGAAGGGCAGCAAGGTAGAAGCAGGCCATTACAGGTTTAACATCGGTTGTAGTCAAGTTAATGGAATCACTCCTGAAAAGAAGGATCATCGATCACTTAAAAACACACAACTTGCTGGATACAAAGCAGCATGGCTTTACTGAGGGCAGATCCAGGTCAGACTAATCTAATTGGATTTTTTTACTAAATTACCAATGTTTTGGACCAGACTGGTGCTGTGGACATATCTTGATTTCAGCAAGGCATTTAATACAGTTCCATATAGTGATCTAATACAAAAGCTAGGACTTAGCCCTTCAGGTGGTTCAGTGGATATGCAGCTGGCTAAAGGATAGATACCAGAGTGTGGTTGTAAATGGGGTTCACTCAGAAAAGAGACCAGTCACTAGTGGTGTACAAGTAGTCTATTTAATCTATATATAAGTGATATAACTACAGGTTTGTAAGGGTACGGTATGTATTTTTGCTGATGGCACAAAGGTGTGCAATAGGGTTTACCTCTCTGGAAGTGTATGTAATATGGATCATGATTTAGCATTGCTGGAAGATAGGTCAAAAAAGTGGAAATCACAGTTTCCAAATGTAAAATAATGCATCTGAGGAAAAAGAATCCCTTGAGAGAGTACAACATTGGGGGTACATTATTGACCAGCACTTCAGAGGTAAAGGACTTGGGGGTACTTATTTCAGATGATTGCAAAATGAGCAAACAGTGTGGCAGTGGGGAAAGCAAATAGAATTCTAGGATGCATCACTAGAGGGGTCAGCAGCAGGAGGAAGGAGGTCCTGATTCCCCTATATCACAGGTTTCAAACTGGCGACCCTTCAGCTGTTGCCAAACTACAAGTCCCATGAGGCATTGCAAAATTGACAGTTAAAAACATGACTCCCAAGGGCAGAGGCATGATGGGAAGTTTAGCAACAGCTGTAGGGCTGCCAATTTGACACCTCTGCCCTATATAGATCTTTAGTTAGACCTCATTTAGAATACTGTATCCAGTTCTGCAGACCTCACTTACAAAATGATATTGATAAGATAGAATGAGTCCAAAGATAGGTAACAAAAATGGTGAAAGGTCTGAGGGATAAAACATATCAAGAGCGACTTCAGGAAGTTAACATGTACAGTCTGAAGGAAAGAAGGGAAAGGGAGACATGATTGAACACATCAAAGGGGTGAATAAGGTTCTTGAGGGCAGTATTTTCAACATGAAAGCAAAATCTAGAACACGGGGACATGACCTTAAACTAACTGGAGGAAATTTTAAAACAAATCTCAGAAAGTACTATTTTACTGAAAGAGTAGTTGATGCTTGGAATAAACCTCCAGCAGAGGTAGTGAGCCAGTCAACAGTAAATAGCTTCAAACATGCGTGGGACAAGCATAGATCTATATAACAAAAAAGTTTAAAAAAAAGAAAAACGGGCAGACTCAATGAACCACTCTGTATTTTTCTGAAGTCACTTTTTTATGTTTCTATGCTGTCCCTTAACAGCTCTGTGCTGCAGCTGTCACTCCTGTGTGCATGCGTGGGAGTGATGTCTTTGCGGCTCTGCCATTCTACCTGCAGGATCCCACAAACGCGGATGGAAGAACAGTTGAAAATGGCAACCCTGTCAGCGGTGACAATGCACTGCTGGAGGGCTTCATCTTTTTTTTTTGTTAATAGTATCTTTTATTAAATTTTCTTTCAATACAAATTAAAACAATACATACATTATCAAACATAAAAACAACATTAACTGTCCTTTTCCTGTACCCCCACCCCTTCTCAACCCCTCCCCCTTATCCCCATAACTCCCGCTGTCCATCTATATTCTCGCTATCCTTTTCTAACCCTTCCTACTAAAAACCTATAGTCAGTCTACATGATTACCACTCCACAGTTCAGTTTAAATCTCTAAATTGACCTACTTAGTACCCATTATACTGAGATATTTTTCTGATGATTTAAAAACATACCACCTATTCCATTCTTTTCTAAATTTTTCCATTTTTATCTTTCTCTATGTGGTATAACTCCTCCATCGTGCATATATATTCAATCCTCCTCATCCAATCTCTCATTGTTGGGGGATATGGAACCCGCCAAAATTTAGAAGTTAATCCTTTTGCACAGGGCTTTTTTTCTCAGAGGAAAGGTGGTGGAACTCCCCCACCCAAACCTGGCCACGCCCCCATCAAACCCTAGGACCACCCCTTTAGAGAACAGGAATGCAAGTAAAATTTGGGAGGGGCTTCCGATGACATCATTTCCCGTACATACCATATAAGGGAAATGATGTCATCGGACCCCCGGCTGCCTCTTGCATGATCTGCATGAAACACATGCATAGATATAAAATGACTAATGTACTGACACCAGAAACACATGCATAGATATAAAATGACTAATGTACTGACACCAGAAACACATGCATAGATATAAAATGAATACCGTACTGACACCAGAAACACACGCATAGATATAAAATCAGTACCGTACTGACACCAGAAACACATGCATAGATATAAAATGACTAATGTACTGACACCAGAAACACATGCATAGATATAAAATCAGTACCGTACTGACACCAGAAACACACGCATAGATATAAAATCAGTACCGTACTGACACCAGAAACACATGCATAGATATAAAATCAGTACCGTACTGACACCAGAAACACACGCATAGATATAAAATCAGTACCGTACTGACACCAGGAACACATGCATAGATATAAAATCATGGCAGGCCGTTTGTAAACGTCCAGCATAGATATAAAATCAGTCTAGCATGCATGTGTACCCTGTCTGGTAGATGTGCCTGCTCCTACAGGCTCCCCTAGGGTTGCCACCTTTTCCTCCAAAAAATACCGTCCATCACTGAATTTATCTTTCCTGTTCCTCATGCACAGGAGGGGCGCTCTCGATCGGCGCCGCTGAGCGCTGAGCAATTGCGTTCTGAAATAGTTTAGGTGGGCTCAGGTGGGTGAGGATAGTTTAGGTGGGCTCAGATAGTTTAGGTGGGCACAGGTGGTTGGGATAGTTTAGGTGGGCACAGGCTGGGGAGAGAGTAAAAATTTAGAGCAATACATGATACTGCAGTCAGTGACAGGGAGCCGAGCGCAGCTTACCTACTCCAAGCTGTACGGCCCCTGCGTCCACGCTGTCACTGCCGTTGATGTCGCCGCGCCGCCCCCGATGTTTACACGCCGGCGGGGGGGGGGCGGTGAAGCGTGCATAGTGTCCTCGCCCATCGTCCGCGCCCCCGATGTTTACACGCTGGCGGTAGAGGGGGGGGGGTGAAGCGTGCATGTCCCCGCTCACCGGCTGTGAGCAGCGGCAGTGACAGGTGCCGGGCACGCGCAAGCATGACATAAACAAGCCGCGTCCGGCACCTGTCACTTTCGCTGCTCTGCATAGCTTGTCAGCTCTGCAGAGGCAGTCGGTGAGCGGGGACAAGAAGAAAAAGGTGGCGGAACGCAGTACCGCCGCGTTCCGGCAGAAAGAAAGCCCTGCTTTTGCAGTGCTAATTAAATGGTATATTAAACTATTTTTATACTGTTTTATTGACAACTCTGTCCCATAGTACAAACAAACCCACGGGTCCTTTTGGATAGTTATGCCCACAATCTCCTGTATATATCGTATTATCTCTTGCCAAAACCCCTGAATGTTTATACAATTTCCCCACAACCCCTCCAACATAGTGGCAAAATTTCTTCTCTCTGTTTATGTGCAACACTCGGTGTACAATACCACCTAGCAAAACACTTATAATTCATTTCTACTGTGTTTATATTTACCACTCCGTGCATTAACTTATACATTTTATTCTTTCTTTGCTCATTAATTTTTTTACCCAGCTCTCTCTTCCACCTTTCTAAGATAACGGAGGATCTGGTCCCGCCTATTCAATAAGAATCTTATATATTCTAGAAATTATATGTCGCTACTCAAACTCCCTCCAACCCCCTTCCCCCTCACTCAGCTACCCCCTAATCACCCCTCTCCCATGGCCCCAGCACTGCTCTGACCTCCTCTTCCACCCCACCCTACATTCCTCATACTGAAGCTCCCCCAACACTCCGCACCTTTGACCTTACTACCATCGAGGAAGTCTCCAAGATCCTCTCTGATGCCTGCCTCACCACCTGCCCCCTCGACCCTATCCCCTCACAACTCCTACGACCTCCCTAACCCTCCATCCTACGCTCCCTCACCCACATCTTCAATCTCTCCCTCTCCTCCGGCACTTTCCCCTCCCCTCTGAAACATGCACACATCACCCCCATACTTAAAAAGCCCTCCCTGGACCCTAATGACCCGAACAACCTCAGACCCATCTCCCTGCTCCCATTTACATCTAAACTCCTCGAGCGCCTAGTCTACACCCGCCTATGCTCTCACCTCAACGACAACAACCTTCTCGATCCCCTACAGTCTGGCTTCCGTCCCCTACACTCCACCGAAACTGCCTTACTCAAACTCTCCAACGACCTGCTAACCGCCAAAGCTAATGGCCACTATTCAGTGCTCCTACTCCTTGACCTCTCTGTGGCCTTCGACACAGTCGACCACCCCCTCCTCAAAAAAAAACTACACTCCCTCGGCCTCAGAGATTCTGCTCTCTCCTGGCTCTCATCCTACCTGTCACAACGCTCTTTCAGCGTTACCTATAATGCTACCACCTCCCTCTCACTCCCCCTCTCTGTTGGGGTCCCTCAAGGCTCTGTCCTCGGACCCCTTCTCTTCTCCATCTACACCTCCTCCCTTGGCCAACTCATACACTCTCACGGCTTCAACTACCACCTCTATGCCGACGACACACAAATCTATCTCTCAACCCCCCACCTCACCCGTTCGGTCTCCACCCGAATCACACACCTGCTGAGCGACATATCAGACTGGATGTCGCTCCACTTCCTTAAACTGAATCTCTCCAAAACCGAGTTTCTTGTCTTCCCCCCAGCCCGGACACCACCCCCCATTGACTTCTCCATCACATCAAACAATGCTACCATCAAACCCACCCCTCAGGCCAGAGTACTTGGTGTCATTCTGGACTCCAGCCTATCCTTCCAGCCCCAAGTCCAATCTTTAACAAACTCGTGCAGACTCCACCTCCGCAACATCGCCAAAATCCGCACATTCCTAACTCCAGAAACCACTAAACAGCTCATCCACTCCCTCATCATATCACGACTCGACTACTGCAACTCCCTCCTCACTGGCCTGCCTCTCCACTGGCTATCCCCGCTTCAGTCCATCCTGAATACGGCTGCCAGACTCATTCACCTTTCCAACTGCTCCGTTTCCGCCACCCCCTCTGCCAATCCCTCCACTGGCTTCCGATTGCGCAATGGATCAGATTCAAAATCCTAACGCTGACGTACAAAGCTGTCCACCATACTGCCCCGAACTACATCACTGACCTAATATCCAAGTACCGCCCAGCACGCACACTCCGCTCCTCACAAGACCTCCTTCTCTCTAGTTCCCTGGTCTCCTCCTCCCATGCCCGCCTCCAGGACTTCTCCAGGGTGTCACCCATCCTCTGGAACTCCCTGCCCCAACCCATCAGATTATCACCTACTCTCCTCTCCTTTAGGCGCACCCTGAAAACCCATCTCTTCAGGGAAGCCTACCCCACCACCTGCTAACTTGTCAACCTCCTCCACTCTTCCTACCACTCCATCCCCCACAGCTATCTCCTCCTGTGCCTCGATCCCCTCATGTTTTGCATTGTATTGGTATTGTTCTATCAAATGTTCTGTCCCCCTTTGTAATGTACAGCGCTAAGCGAACTATTGGCGCTTTATAAATACTGTATAATAATAATAATAATATGTTTATAGGCGGACCTGTAGCTCAACATTTTTTCAAATGGAAGCTTATCCTCCGACATCCTTAATGGTTGGGGAAGTGCTGAAACAAAATTCCTGAAGTTTACATAATTTTCCCTTATCAACTATATCCCCTAATCATGCATTTTTATTTCTAAACCATTTCCCTGAAATGTGATCATTTCCTGGTGCAACAAAATCAGTATCCACCAGGGGTATCAATAATGAGTTATATTCCCAACCCAAGGATTTGTGCACCCCATCCCACACTCTTAACACCTCCGTGCGGATTGTTCCCGATTGGTGTGCTATTACTTTGTGGAATGTTTCGCCTAATGGTTCACGAAATATCAGCATTTGTGTGGTGAAATTGGTCCCATAGGAATGAATGGTGGAATGTTCAAAACTAGAGTGGGAGCTGACAAAAGCTAGAGTGTGAGCTGAAAAATCAGGACATGATTTCTAAACTGCCATCACTCCCTCATTTTCAAGCCCACCTACACAAATCTTATATCAAAACGCTATCCCTGCTACCACTAAAAATGTCCACGGCTAAGCCATAGTCCTGATAGTTTTCAGAATATGACCATTTGTTTGCAACTCACGCCGCCCATTGACATTCATTGAAACTCCACTCTAGCCACCTCAAATTTGAAGGGCAATTTCTAAACTGCGACTGTGCCTTCATTTTTAATATTTCAGAAACAGACTATACATCAAAATGTAGGTCTGGGTCTTGTGATTCCCACAATATAAAGCTCTTCAGTGTAGAATTTATCATTTTTAAACTACAACCGTTTGAAGATGGCAACCGCCAGTGAAGTGAGCAAGTTGGAGCAGTTTGTTTTTAACTGCTTTTCTCTGCCCTTGTTGTAGAGTGAGTTGCCATAGGAACCCAGGTGTGTGAGCAGGCAGCAGAGTGACAAGCCACTCCACCCAGTTACTCCGCCCACTCCAGTTGTAGACTACTGGTGGAGGCAAGAACACTTCACACAATTTCCCCAGAAATTGTAACTTTTCTAGTTTTTCTTATTATCTTAAAAAGGGATCCTGGTATATATATGGGGAGCATCTTAAATGTATACAGGATTTTTGGCACTATCACTGCCTTAACCAGGTTAATACGACCTATCCACCATACCCCTCCTATTGAGAGTCTTCTCAACTCATCCTTGACTTCGTTTATTAATAGGATATAATTAGCTTGATATAAATTTTTTATTGAAGGAGTTAGTTTTATTCCTAAATAACTTAATTCTCTCTCTCCATATAAATGGGAAGTCTTTTTGTAGGTACTGTGCATCTACTTTTGATACATTGATGTTCAAAGTCTCAGATTTTAATAAATTTATTTTCAAACTAGACAGCTCCTTAACCACTAGCCTACAGGGTACTTATACCCCCTTCCTGCCCAAGCCAATTTCCAGCTTTCAGCGCTGTTGCACTTTGAATGACAATTGCGTGGTCATGCAACACTGTACCCATATGAAATTTTTATCATTTTTTTGTGACAGATAGAGCTTTATTTTGGTGGTATTTAATCGCCTCTGCGGTTTTTATTTTTTCTTAAACAAACCAAAAACCACTAAAATTTTTGAAAAAAAAACATTTTTTCTTAGTTTTTGTTATAAAATTTTGTAAATAAGTGATTTTCTCCTTCACTGATGTGCACTAATGAGGCTGCAGTGATGGGCACTGATAGGCTGCACTGATGGACACTGATAGGTGGCATTGATGGGCACTAATGAGGAGGCACTGGTAGGTGGCACTGATGGGCATTGACAGGCATCACTGATGGGCACTGAAAGGCAGCACTCATATATGGCACTGATAGGCGGCACTGATGCATACTGATAGGCAGCACTGATTGGCAGCACTGATAGGCGGCACTGACTGGCATTGATAGGTGGCACTGACTGGCACTGATGGGTGACACTGAAATGCAGCTCAGATGGGCACTGAAATGTGGCATTGATGTGGCACTGGCAGGTGGCATGGATGAGCACTAACAGCTGGCACTGATGGACACTGACAGGTAGCACTGCTGGGGCTACACAGATCATCAGGGCACACTGATCATCAGTGCCCTGATGATCAGTGTACATGTCCCCTCTAAGGGATGCCGATTACCGGCTCTCCTCTCGAGCTGTCAGCGTGATAGCTTATGAGGAGAGAAATGCCAATAACCGGCATTTCCCTATTTACATGCGATCAGCTGTGATTGGACACAGCTGATCACATGACCGAGCCAACATCTTCGGCTCTTTCCATTGATTGGTGATCCGCTGTGTCCGAGGGAGCCGCGCATGCGTGCTTAGAATGGGAGAACATCATATGATGTCCTCCCAGAACGAGAGAACCGCCTTGCGACCGTCATTTTTCTATATGGCGGGCGGGAGGCGGTTAATAATCCCATTAGATTTGGCAGTGTCATTCTAGGATTCACAATGTAAAACAACATATCCGCATACGCTGCTACCTTATGTTCTACTTCTCCCACCTTAATTCAACCAAAAAATATCTATATTCTTTCTTATCATAGCCAACAATGGTTCCAGGGATATAACAAACAACGGCTACGATGGGCATCCTTGTCTAGTACCATTATGCATTTCAAAGGATCTCGACAAGGACCCATTCACTTTAATAGACCAAGTGGGTTTATTATAAAGTCCCTTTATCCATCTTACCATTTTACTCCCTATTCCCAACACTCCCAGCGTATTAATCATAACTCCCCAGTCTACTCTATCAAAAGCTTTTTCTGCGTCTATTGACAATATAATCGCCAACTATTTCCCTTTCTTTACTTTCTGTAAGAGTAGCAGTGTTCTTAAACCATTATCTCTTCCTTCTCTTCCTGGAACAAATCCCACCTGATCTAGATGTATCCACTCTGGCATCAGTTCTTTCAACCTACTGACAAGTACTTTCGCAAACAGCTCTGCATCAATATTTAACAATGATATTGGTCTATAACTATCGCATAGTGCACTGTCCTTCCCTTCTTTAAGGACAACTGTTTTATGTGCATGAAGTGACTCCTTTCTCATTTCAGTCCCCTCTCCTAATGCATTCATATATTTACAAATTTTCTGTACCAGAATTTCCTTAAATTTGTTATAATATCCTACTGTATAACCATCAGGTCCTGGACTCTTTCCTCCCACCATACTCTTTAGGGCCTCTCTAATTTCTTCTTGTGATATGATACTCTCCAGGGCTAACAATTTATCTTCTGCTAATCTTAGTAGTTGTGCTTCTTTAAGGAATTCTAACTTTTTCCTATTCTTCTCTTCCTCCTTTCCTTTCTGATCCTTACGGTTCACCTCATAAAGCTTACTATAGAACTTTTGGAACATATTAGCTATATCTGTGATGGAATATACCAGTTCCCCATTCTCGTTCTTAATTTTTTCTTTTTAACTTTTAGATTTCTTCTCCTTCAACTTTTTCATCGGGTATTTCCCTGGCCTATTCCCCCATCTATATCTATCTTTTGAGACGCTGTTGAGGATTCTCCTAGACTCCTGCTCCATTAAATCTTTTAATTCCTCTCTTTTAAGGGTGATCCTCTGATATACATCTTCTTCCTGTTTCCTTTTATGATTCTGTTCTAATTTATATAACTCTTCCGTTACATCCTTTATTTTTCTCTCTTGTTCTTTCTTTTTTTTATCCCCAAAGCTATCAGAATTCCCCTCATATAGGCTTTATGTGTCTCCCAGATAGTGGCCATCGATATTTCTTTTGTTTCATTCAGGGCAAAAAATTCCTCCATTTTAACCTTCCCTCCACCTTCGGGTTCCTGGATAAGTGATTCATTTAATCTCCACCTTGCCCTACTATTTTGATTTTCTCCCATCTGCAGACTCGCTATAACAGGGGCATGGTCTGATAAAGAGACCTCACCTTTATATCGGATTTCATTAACAATTCTAATTGTCTGTGCTCAATCAGAATATAATCTAATCGTGAATATGATCTATGCACAGACGAGTAGAAGGAGTAATCCCTCTCTCTAGGATGTTTCACTCTCCATATATCTATTAATTGATTTTGAAATAACCTCTTTTTTAGCGCTCTTAATTTCCTTCCTCCCTCCTTTTGCGTACCAGAGGACGAATCCATCCATGGATCTAGGCATAGATTAAAGTCACCCGCTACAATCAGTCTACTTTTGTGGAAATCCATTATTTTACCTAGTACGTCCTGAAAAAACTTTTCTGGGTTTTTATTTGGGCAATATATATTAACTAATGTATATTTCTGCCCCTGCATTTCTCCTCTTAGTCCCAGATACCAGCTCTTTGGATCTACTAGTTTCTCCTCCACCTTAAAACCTGTATTTTTTGAAAATCCAATTGCAACTCCTTTAACTCTCTTTATTGGTTAATCAGCATAATACCAATGAGGATAGTCCCTTGAGTATATCTTAACATTAGTATCATAGGTCAGATGCATCTCTTGCAAGAAAACCACATCTATATAATATTGATGCACTTCCCTCAAACCCTTATGTCTTTTAGTAGGTGAGTTTAACCAATTCAATACCGGGCAATTTTACACCTTCCTGCCCAGGCCATTTTTCACGTTTCAGCGCTCTCACACTTTGAATGGCAATTGCGCGGTCATACAACATTGTACCCAAACTAAAATTTTATCATTTTCTTCACACAACTAGAGCTTTCTTTTGGTGGTATTTATTCACTGCCGGGGGTTTTATTTTTTGCTAAATTAACAAAAAAAGACCAAAAATTTTGAAAAAAAAACACGTTTTTCTTTGTTTCTGTTATAAAAGTTTACAAATAAATAATTGTTCTTCGTAAATTTAGGCCAAGATGTATTCTGCTACATGTCTTTGGTGAAAATAACCCAAATTATGATGTATTATTTAGTTTGTAGGAAAGTTATAGAGTTCACAAACTATGGTATAGATCTGAAAATTGATCAAAGCTGAAGTACTGACAGCCAATCTAATTTCTTGAGGTCCAAGACTGTCAGAATAGTACAGATATCCCCCAAATGACCCCTTTTTGCAGAGTAGACTGTCCGACGTACTTCATAAGAGGAATGGCGAGTTTTTTGAAGTTGTATTTTTTTTGTCATAATTTTTCGGAAAATTAAAAAATTTAAAAAATTATTTTCACTATTTTTTTTTTACATATGGTCACCAGTGCAGTACAGCATCATCATATAACTGGCATGGTGGTGAACAGGGACACTCACTGGTGACAGTATGAAAAAAAATATATATATTTTTTTTTTTTATTATTTTTAATTTAAGATTTTTTTTCATATTTTACTATGACCAAAGTAGTACAATGTTACCATAGTAACATTGTACTACTTTGGGGAAGTGATCAGTATTTTTTTTTTTTTTACACAATTTGCTTATAGCAAAGAATTACTTTGCTATAAGCAAGCATTTACCTGAATGACATCGATTCATTCAGGTTTCTTTTTTTTTTTTTTTTGTGCTTAGCTGTGATTTGGCCACAGCTAATCACATGACATGTGCATGTGACCTGCTGTGACCATTCACAGCTAGGCACTAGTATACAATGGATGGCATGAATGAAGCCATCCATTGTATACAACTGTCATGTGACCTGCTGTGATTGGTCACAGCAGGTCACATGGTACCAGCAACGGGGACCGGTACTCAGATCTGTCATCGGCCGTGTCCGAAGTACACGGCCGGTGACAGATCGCGCCACTGCGCAGCTCTGCAACCGCGCAAACTGTGCATGTGCGGGAGGATGCCAAATGGCGTACACGCCGGAAAGCTCAAGCATTTTTGCGGCCGCCAAATAGCTATAGGCCGGGCGGCAAATGGTTAAACCCTTTACATTGTAGGTCATAATATTAATCAAACTCATCTCTTTTTGTAACTTTTCTTTTCCATCCTCCTTCTCTTTACCTGTAGACTGACAGAATAGGTATTCTCGTATACTACTATCCAATTCCCATTACTCCCACCCCTGGCCTCTATAATGCCTTGGAATCTGACGTAGGTTTCCCCAACTGACGATTCCTATTTTAGGGTATGACTCTAAGCATGTTAGCCCCATCCTATCTCCCCTTTCCAACTTAGGGGAGTTAAACTTTTATCTTTGTTAAGTCTCCAGATGCCTGATCCTCTCCGCCTCCCCTGCTCCGGTCCCCTAATAATAAAAAAAAAATTTCCATCAAAAAGGAGAGCAGCGGAGAGGACTGATTCCAACGAAGGGAGGGATAAGGAGGAGAGAGAGAGATGAAAGAAGAAAAAACAAATTAGATACATATGGGGGGGAACCCCCCACACCACTCCCTAAATGTCTTCTCTCCTCTATCTCCCTTCCTCCTTCGCTACTTTCTCTTTCTATTCACTTGCTGCCAATTTTCATTTCTGAGGTCCACTCTCTCATTGAACCCCTCTGACCACCCCGCTATTTCAACTACCCCCAATTCCAGTTTTTCACAAAAATCTTTGAGGTCTTCTGGGAATCTGAGCCTGGCCGACTTCCCATCTTTCCATCTAATAAGGCATGCTGGAAACCCCCAGTTAAACCAAACATTTTTCTCTTTCATTTGATCCAGCAATGGTTTTAATATCTTCTTCTAGACAGAGTCACAGAGGCAACGTCCGCAAAAACTTGTAACTTTGTTTCTCCAAATTTTATTTCAGATCTCTCTCGCAATTTTTTCCAAATTTTTTGTCTGTCCTCATAATAATAAAAGCGAACAATCACATCTCTTGGGGATTCCGATGTATTTCCTGGTGGTCGTCCAATTCTATGCACTCACTCTATTTTCAAGGGATCTGTATCTGATTTTCCAATCAATGGATTAAACACACTTCATATTTTTTCCCTCAGGTCTTCTTCTCTAATCTCTGGTAGACCCCGAATCCTCAAATTGATTCTTCTTTCTCTCTTCTAATTTGTATGCTAGATTCCTCTGTTCTCTTTTCATCTCTTTTACTTGTAGTTCCAAATTACCAATCTGCTGGGCCTGCGCTTCCACTTTTCCTTCTATTTCCTCCACCTTTGCTAGCATTCGTCCCAGATCATTTTGAATTGTCGCCATTTCACTTTTCATTGATACTTCCAATTTTGCGAAAATTTCCGCCATCTCGTTTTAGTGGGAATTTTGGATAAGACTTCCTGCTGACCTACCATACTATGTTCTTTTACACTGTCAGAATATAGAGTCTCGTTAACCGAATTTCCATACTGCATTCCAAATGACAGTCTGGTTTGGTCTTTATCTGATACTCTCCTTCCTTCCTGATCTTTCTCAAGCTCCAGTTTCTCTGGACTTTTTTCCAGTATTGGCAAATACTTCTTAATTGTGCTCGTATTTAGATTTGACTGTGGGGTTTTCACCCCTCCCTCTTGGCAGATCTACTCCTCATGTTTGTTTGGCTAATATAAATAGTCCATTTATTATTCACAGTGTTATAAAAGAACTCAGGAACACCTCTGTTTAGTCCCGAATCACTTTAAGGGGGCGTATAAATGTAATACTTCACTTAGTCCCTGAGAACACCTCGCATCCTACTCTTTGGTTCGCAAGTACTCTCCATACGTATTTTCATAATACTTATGTCAGATACTGCACAAATATAGTGGGAAAAACATTTTCCTGCCACTTAACCATGGCAGCTCACCACTACCATCTGCGTCTGGCTCACCGTTCCTTGCTTTATTCACTCCTTTCTGACATTCTTGACTCCAAGTCCCATGTTTGGTATCATCTGGTAGGGAGACCTCTGCTTTTGAATATTTCCACCAGAAAATACCTGGTCAGCAGGTGCTCTCATATATTTCTCTTTTCATCATAACAGGCCAGACACATACTCTCCTCCATAGCAGCTTTCACCAAAGGTCCTCTTCAGAAGCAGATGACAGGTGCATTAGATTTACCTGCAGCTTCCAGGAGACACTCCTCACTAATCTCATCCGCAGATCTCAGCCTTGTGTCACCGCCTCTCCCCTCCTCTTTGACAGCTGGCTCCAGTCTGGCTCTATTGCCCAGCCACCTGCAATCTGGGTACTACACACACTCAGATCGGTGGTATACTATCCAGACCGGGTATCAGGACACAGCGGGACACGGCTCCACGGGCACTCCCAGCAGCAGAAGCTGTTGGGGAAAGATCCACAGCAGGGTGAGTGTCAGGCTTCACTTAGAAGCGTTCATGCTGCTGGCGTCCAGAGCTCCTTCTCAGAACACACTCAGAGCTTCATACTCAAGCCCCTCTCCCTTCGCCTCCACCTGCAGGAAGGATCGAGGGCTTCATCTTAAGGTTAGTATTTCATAATGTGCTAGAATGCAATGCACACTATACCATTGCTCTGCATGGAGATTTTTTTAATGCCAGAGTTTACTACCTGTCCAATATTATTTGAGATTTTGATAGATGTTAGATCCAGCTAGGCATGATGTACTGTAGTCTTCTAATATATGGATCATTACCAAATTTTTGGTCTATATTTTATGCATATGCAATATTAGTACATCATTGGTATCTTCGTCATAGTGTTAGTTATCCTGGACATGTAATTTCAGGGTAAGCTTTGTTTATACTTTAGCACTTCAGATTAGGTGTTCCATATACTTTTGCTAACTTGTAGTGCCTGGTTTATATTGGTTAATTGTAGGTGTATTTTGTTCTTTGTGTATTCCCACGCTTGCCCCAGGACAATGCTACACCTGAAATAACTCATCTATGATTCTTTCATATAGTCCAGTAAGTACAAGATCTATGTTGATGTTCATAGTGAAGTGATGAAATATGGGTTTTTAACCCTCTAATATTTTCGTTTTAGAGATTAGCCTTGGTCTTCATATTCTCCTGAATATGAAAGAAACCAGTAAACATGTAGAGCACAAGAATGGTGGGACTCTATTTAGTCATCTCATGTTTTTTCATCTTAGGACCCATTAATTACAGTATGCATGAGGAGATTTTTTCTCCATCCTTTGGTGAAGACAAACCATGTGGAGATAAAATGTAAGGCCTAAATAAGTTGAGTTTTTTTTAAACCCATACCTGATGCCCTAAGTACACTACCTTCACCATCATTGAAGTCACCATTAACCAGTATCCCTACTACCTGCTACTACCATACTATCAGCACCTTTAACTAATCTGCTATCTATCCACCAGCACCATGTCATCCTGCCACAATGTCCCATTGACAGAGGCAACTCTCTCTCAACACGCAAACATTTTTATTCCCTTTATTCCAGGCATAATTGCAATTGCAAAAAGGTATAGAAAATTTGAAAATCAAAAGAGAGACTCAAGTATCCCCCCGCCATTTTTACACCAAAAAAACATTATTGATGATTTATGAATTTGCTGAATAGAGTTTTGATAGTGGAGTGAATTATCCCATAGTGTTTGCTAACCCTGCCAGTCATGTGTTAAGTTCTGTGGGCAGGAATATAACATATCACTAATGATACTTTGGTGCTAATACTGCCCCTGGAAAAATCTCTTCATGAAAGATCTGTTATTTATTACCAGCCTTTGTGCCTGCTGAAAGGATTTAAGTCCTCTGGATTTTTTAAGTACACACCAGAAGGAATTTAAAAAATAATAGTGCTCCAGAGATCCTAAAATATCTGCTGACACACCCTGTAAAAGGAAGTTTTTTCCAACCTAAATTCTTCTTTTCATTGTTGGCCAAATCCCAGGTTGCTAGTGCACTCCACAGCATAAAGTTATAACATGCATTGCTTTACACACTATACCATTTTTTCCTATGAAATAACAAAAATATTTGTTATTGTCAATCTTCTTTTTCAGTCTAAGACTTGAAGTCCAAAATGCATATTTTCATGATTTTATTAGTTTTATTAATACAGTGTTAAACCCAAAATGTAATAT
Source organism: Staurois parvus (assembly GCF_062004578.1). NCBI lineage: Eukaryota > Metazoa > Chordata > Amphibia > Anura > Ranidae > Staurois > Staurois parvus. Next base: position 7,933,304 of record NW_028317855.1, on the reverse strand, counting down.
ATTATAGTTTACCAATCATTAGATGTGGTGGCTGCAATAGTTTTCATATATTCATTCCCCTCGGTTTTCATCTGCCCAGTAACACATCATCTAGAGTGAAGGCACCCTAATACAGAAGAAGTACAGGGGCACCTTTGCACAGCAGCATTGTCAGACTTTGAGGGGAGTCTTATATCTACTAGCAGATTTAGATACACTAACAAACTGAAGCCAAACTTCAGCTCACACTCCAGTTACGCAAGCTGTTACAGAAAGGGGTTTTCCTTGTGGGATAACGGTTTTACATGAATAAATAAAAGCTGATCATTGTAAGCACCCCTGTCAGTGGTATATGGTTTGTCTCAACACTCTAACTGATGTGCTTGCAGAACAGCGAGTTCTGTTGAAAAACAATAGACTTGCTGGCTGGATCACCAGATGAAAATAAAGGTAAGCCAAAAAGAAAGCCTAAAGAAGAAAACTAAAGCAGCTATCACATCTAAGAATTAGTAAGCTGTTATATTATAAATATTTGCATTTGGATTGAATACGCTTTAACTCACCTGTTAAATTGAATGGGTATTTGTACACAATGGATGTATAGGTTCCAATACCATTAAATTAGATGAATATTTGTACACAATGGATGGAAAGTTCCAATATAGTCTAATTAGATTATTTGCAATGTTTGCGTCAATAGCAGGCCGAATTAGGACGTTCCTAATACTAATCTTTTTTGTCATGAGTCTGCATTATACTTATATCATTATCACTATGGGCTTGAACTAGTGATCAATTACAGATTAATCCATCCCACCAAGCATTTGTTTACTTAAAGTAAACTTGCTCAAAGAGAAATGCAGAAGGTTTAATTGCTGATTATTTTTAAACGCGAGTTGCCTGGTTGTCTCTAGCTGCAATGTTTTTGGAATCACTAACCCAGACCAGATATCCAGTGATATCAGGACTCCTGGTTTGTACATGTGCTCCAGGTCAATCATTTAGGAAGTAATAAAACCTCTGAAACAGCATGACAGCTAATCAACTACAGTAGCAACTTCAGAAGAACAGGTCTCTCAGGTTGGTAGCAACTGTCTAAGGATTTCAGTACAGTTTAAAACTTAACTAGTATAAGCCCACTCCCAGGCAAAATTAGCCCTGTCTCATGTCAACTTTTTTTTTTTTTTTTGGAAAAATATACTTTAATTTTTACATAAGTATGAAAAAACAAGCTACTTAAGCAGGGTACATTCCAACCTGTACTGCGACGCAGTACATAAATACACCACATAATAATACAGTTCCAATCATACAATAAATACTTTCACTCAGTGGCATGATGCTTAACGTGGTGTGCAGAGCAAAAAGTTCCCCAAATCATCACGCCACGTGTGACGCCGCTTACCTCGTCACTGTTTGTGGCCCCCTAAGGTTCCACCAGAGTACCTAGCAGTGCGATGTCAGATGTGTAGTGCCTGAGTTAGACCCCTCTTCCACAAATCCTACATGGCATCGCAACATAAACCGTAGTATGCAAAACAATGACCAAAAACAATTAAAATAAGCAGCGGGTGTGATGGGAGGTGGGAGGTAGGAGGGAGGGCTGAGGGCGGGGAAACAGAGTTCACAGGTCTGAAGTTTTATTTCTTTATTGAAAGACACACAAGGGAGACTACGGGGAAATCTTCAGACGTCCTCTTCCACCTTAAAGTCCATCAAGTTATAGTCTCTGAGCAGACTGTGGACCAGTCTGCGACAGTCCTCAATGGACATCCTCTCCCGCTGGTGGATAAGGCACCATCCTTAGCACCACCAATCCAACCCAACCATCCCCTCCGTCCCTGCTCCCAGCATTCAGCAGAGTTTTTAATGCTTCAAAAGAAGTTTTCTCTCACCTGAGTGAGACACCACATGGTCCATACCAGCACCTCTTCTGGGAGTAAAGACCCTTGATCCAGTACTGTAGTGCAGACCTGCTGCCATCTGGCCCTTGTGATCACACTATCATGCCTCAGACTTCTAGAGCCTGAGTGAACACCACCACTGGACAGCTCATGGAAAGTGCCAATGTACCCAAGAAGAAATGTATGCACCTGGGAAGGGCCCTTCTATTCTGCAATAGAATACAAAGGATTTATCACATCAGGTGAAAACAAATTATGTTAAGTATTTTGAGATTATAGTGTAGCTTTTGCTGGCACTTTATTCTGGCTGGGTATTTGAAAAGGAATATTTTGAAGACAATTCATTAATAAATTATCTCTCCAGTTCACAACTACATCTTAATAGATTGCACGAAGTTCACCTTTCATCAGATACCACAAGCCAGTACATGCCTCTTTTGGTCAGCACATTTTGTTATGTAAAAAGATCAATCTTCGTAAAATGTACACCACATTCCATGTTAGACAATTTCGCTATAACAAAGACTTGGTGAGTTCAAAACAGAAATTCTCACCCAGTTGGTTGGATGTATGCTCAAATATGATCTACATAATATCTAGAGAGCACAGCTGTCACATACCTTGGTGGAGGCCGAAGTGGTGAAAGGGCTTCCCTTGTGGCTCTGATCCAAACACACCTGAATATGGAAACATATGTGCAAGGCTCAGGATAGCACTGGTGTCGAGACCAGGATGGCAGGTGATTATTGGTAGAGATGGTCTGCAGGGGTGATGGTTGATGCAGATAAGAGAGCACCTTGTGATCAGCAGTGGTAGACAGTCTGCTCACTGATTGTGTGGGAATGTCAGAAAGGGCCCAGAAGGCAGGTCAGGTAACCAGGTTCTGAAAGAGTAATATGTAGTTTGGTCATACACGGTCAAACATCAAATGCCAGGCCAGGATCATACACGTATAAGCAGAGGTAGAAGGAGCAGAGACTGGAGACAAGCCAGGCCATAGACAGGAGATCAAGCTAGAGCAAGGAAAAGCAGCAAGCTAGGGTCACAATCAGGAGAGAGACAGAGGGAAATCCATGAATGGATTAAGTTGATAACAGGAAGCCAGGCAACTGGGTATCCAGGAAGAACCGCAACAGAGAGCTGAAGAACATCAAGCAATCAGCACAGTCAGGACCTCCATTAAATGGGCAGCCTGGCGCCATTCCGGTGACTGGACGTGTGCTGGTGTGTGCCAATGCGCAGGTGCCTGCTAGTGCATCCCAATGCGTGTTGGTGCACCAAAAGAGCTGACTTGTCAGTATATAATAGTTACTTGCCTGAGTTCATCTATTTAATGACATGCACACAAGCAATAGTTGCATGAGTTACTGGTTCACTGACAACAGCTGCTAGGGTTTCGCAATGTTATAGTTTGTCCTCACCTGTCAAATGCTACTTTTTAGTCAGCTTGGCCTGCCTATTAATGTGAAAAAATATAAAGACATGGAACATAAATACATATACTCAAAATTATCATTGCATGCACTACATATACCCTATATATATATATATATATATATATATATATATATATAGTTAACAGAATAGAACATTTTTAACAATAGCGGTCTTTAAAGTATGTGAGCCACCTTACTTATAACAGTAATCTGTCCCTTAATAACAGTAACATCAACAATGTTCTGTATACCCTTTTAATTGTCTCTAACTATATTTATCTAAAAATACACAGAGGAACAAATAGGTTCTTTTGTTGTTTGTACTACTGTTTTTCAGTTTTTGAAAACAAAAGTAATAAATAAAATACTTAGACTTAAATGTTACAACAATAACTCAAAATATACCATATTTTCTTTTTAAATGCACTGGTTGTTCAGGCAAGGCTCAATGACCTTTTGTACATTTTTTGATTGTATTGAGGCCATGTCTGCAGCTGCGTTTACTGGCAACATATCAGAAATTTAAACCAACTGCAGCCTCCATGTTTAAGCACAGAGCAGTTGGTGATGGGTATACAGTATCTTTGCTTTCTGCTGTCATCATTCATTATACAGATTACATTTAAAAATACATTAGTAAAGAAGAAAAAGAAGAGAAGTTTACAAAGGACCAAAGGCAAAGACCGGAAGAAATATTTGTTAATTAAAATAGACCAAAATAAAAGAGTTCATACAAACATCAATTTTTAAATTCAAGTATTTATTGCAAAAAATCAACATATATGTTTTTTTTATTCATGAGTGCATTCACTAAATATTCAAAACTTGCAAGACTATTTCTTTTTCATGTCTTTGTTTATATTTTTATCCACATATACTTGTAGACCACGTTATAAGGCAAAAGTGACAAGGACAGAGTCAAGTGATATTTTTAAATATACCTATACAACCAATTTCTATCCACAAAAAAAGGCTGTGTCTTTGAAATTAAAGTGATACTGCAGGCCAAACTTTTTTCTGTGTATAAGTGTTTTTGTACATGGCAATATTTTAGCCCTGACTCATCCTGAGGAAACCATGTGACCATATGGCGTAACATGTAGGGGAGGGGTTGATGACATCACAACGCTCTACATGCAAATGAGAGTGGTAACTATACCATACCGATTGCCGATTTGCACTACTGGTGGTGTTTCATGTATTTATTTGCTGGAAATGTGTGGTGCGCTTCAAGCACCTATTTAATGTAAGTATGATTTTGAAGGATTGGGGAATAAAGGAAAGCTTTTAAATGATATAAGCACTATTTTTTGGCAATTTCTGTTTTCCTTTATGTGTGTGGCTCATCCATGAATGGAGTGAGGATGCAGGATTGGATTACCCAATGGAGGAGAGTAGTAATTGGATAGAAATTGGAGCAATTTATTCATTTGGAGTATCACATCTGGTCCCTGCTGGTCCCTGTTTTCACGGATGGAGGGTGTGGGTCCTCGGGCCTACCCTGAAGTCTAGGGGGAGGATGTGTGGCCATACGGTTCCTTCCTCCCCTGATCCCTAGAGTCCCCTTGCCTAGTACTGGATGTCCGGCTTCGGCTGGGCATAGGGAACGGTGGTCCACCAGGCCTTTTGGCCAGGAGGACCAATTGGGAACCTTGTCCCCGTCAGGAGCTTCGTGCCCCGGGGGATCAGGGTAAGCGGTCCAAGCCCCTTTAGGGGTAGGACACAGCACACCCCTAAGTGCACTTTTTTGTGTGGTGTTTTGCACTTGCACTTTTTTTGTGAACACTTACGGGTTTTTTTCGTTATAGTTGCACGTTTGCGGACTTAAAAAAAAAAAAAAAAAATCTGGTCCCTGAGGGACATAGACGCTTACTTATCATACTATATTAGTAAGGTCAGATTATTCCAGGTGAGAGCACATCTGGTGATGGGTGATCCCACAGGTATGAAGTATTGGAGCACTCATTGGTGTTGGTACCAAGAAAAGGCTCATGATTTGGAGATCGAATTTTTGCCTTGGACTATAATTGCTTGCACATTTGTTTATTTAAAAAAAAAAACACAGAAGGTTAATGTTTAAGAGGATTATATTATGGTGGTTATAGGGTGCAATAAAATGGCATATGTATTAATATTTTAGCCAAAATAGTATTTGTGCTCATTAAAAGCTTGCATTAAACGTAGAGTACTTTGCATTTAGTAATGCCACACAGTTTAAAAGCTATCCTGTTTTTGTTTGAGTATATAAAAAAGTTGTGCTTTAGTGCATTACTTTTTTTGACAAAAGTATAACCTGCACTGGCTACCTTGGATGTCCCACTTCCTTCCACTAGCTTTTGACCTTTCGTCACTATGAACTGGCAAGTGGCTATGTCTGTTATTTATTCCTACTTGTACCCAATCCCCTTACATGCTTTTTCCTTTCCTTTCTGCCCAATCCCCCCCCCCCTACCACCACCCCTGGAGGTTTATCAGCAGTTCTCTTCATGAGAGTTTGCACTGCACTTTATCTTGCTCACTTAATTTGTTGGCTCTCATGGTTCATAAGTTCTAGTTTGATATTGTACTTTAGAGAGACATTCTGTTACTTACCATTACATTGACACAATTCTAACATTTTTGGCTCTATACACCACCACAATGGATTTGAAATGAAATGGACAAGATGTGCTTTAACTGCAGTCTGTCAGCTTTAATTTGATGGCATTTACATCCAAATCAGGTGAACGGTGTAGGAATTACAACAGTTTGCATATGTGCCTCCCACTTGTTAAGGGACCAAAAGTAATGGGACAGAATAATAATCATAAATCAAACTTTCACTTTTTAATACTTGGTTGCAAATCCTTTGCAGTCAATTACAGCCTGAAGTCTGGAATGCATAGACATCACCAGACGCTGGGTTTCAACCCTGGTGATGCTCTGCCAGGCCTCTACTGCAACAGTCTTCAGTTCCTGCTTGTTCTTGGGGCATTTTCCCTTCAGTTTTGTCTTCAGCAAGTGAAATGCATGCTCAATCGGATTCAGGTCAGGTGATTGACTTGGCCATTGCATAACATTCCACTTCTTTCCCTTAAAAAACTCTTTGGTTGCTTTTGCAGTATGCTTTGGGTCATTGTCCATCTGCACTATGAAGCAGCGTCCAATGAGTTCTGAAGCATTTGGCTGAATATGAGCAGATAATATTGCCCGAAACACTTCAGAATTCATCATGCTGCTTTTGTCAGCAGTCACATCATCAATAAATACAAGAGAACCAGTTCCATTGGCAGCCATACATGCCCACGCCATGACACTACCACCACCATGCTTCACTGATGAGGTGGTATGCTTAGGATCATGAGCAGTTCCTTTCCTTCTCCATACTCTTCTCTTCCCATCACTCTGGTACAAGTTAATCTTGGTCTCATCTGTCCATAGGATGTTGTTCCAGAACTGTGAAGGCTTTTTTAGATGTCGTTTGGCAAACTCTAATCTGGCCTTCCTGTTTCTGAGGCTCACCAATGGTTTACATCTTGTGGTGAACCCTCTGTATTCACTCTGGTGAAGTCTTCTCTTGATTGTTGACTTTGACACACATACACCTACCTCCTGGAGAGTGTTCTTGATCTGGCCAACTGTTGTGAAGGGTATTTTCTTCACCAGGGAAAGAATTCTTCGGTCATCCGCCATAGTTGTTTTCCATGGTCTTCCGGGTCTTTTGGTGTTGCTGAGTTCACCGGTGCGTTCCTTCTTTTTAAGAATGTTCCAAACAGTTGTTTTGGCCACGCCTAATGTTTTTGCTATCTCTCTGATGGGTTTGTTTTGTTTTTTCAGACTAATGATGGCTTGCTTCACTGATAGTGACAGCTCTTCGGATCTCATCTTGAGAGTTGACAGCAACAGATTCCAAATGCAAATAGCTCACTTGAAATGAACTCTGGACCTTTTATCTGCTCATTGTAATTGGGATAATGAGGGAATAACACACACCTGGCCATGGAACAGCTGAGAAGCCAATTGTCCCATTAGTTTTGGTCCCTTAACAAGTGGGAGGCACATATGCAAACTGTTGTAATTCCTACACCGTTCACCTGATTTGGATGTAAATACCCTCAAATTAAAGCTGACAGTCTGCAGTTAAAGCACATCTTGTTCATTTCATTTCAAATCCATTGTCGTGGTGTATAGAGCCAAAAATGTTCGAATTGAGTCGATGTCCCAATATTTATGGACCTGACTGTATGTGCTGTTAGTTTGTGGCTACTTTGTACTATTGTGCCATCCAGTTTTCACTGTGTCCAATTGTCTGATAGTTAACATGTTTGAAAACCAATAAAAAGATTGAACAAGAAAAGTCTAACTTGCAATAATTAAAATTTAGTATCTATTAACTAATATTTAAGATACACAGAAGAAAATATTTTGGCCATTGTAACCTTTGCCATACAATGCATTTATACAGTTTCCACATTGCCAGCACTACACCGCTACAGGTGCTATGCTTCAACCCTCCCTGCCCTGTAATGTTAAACTCTAGACCGGCTTCTCTAGACTAGGCTTCTGCTATTGAAGATAAATACTACCAGATTGATGGATACTTTTACTCAGAACCGGCTGGTCTTTCCTGCTCAACTCCATAGCCCCTTTCCTGCACCACACTTCAGCTCATTTTCGTCAAATCCTACACCCCATTCCAATTCTAAATACTCCTTCCTGTACTATACAGCATCTCTAGTCCCCATGCCAAGTCTGTCTATGGATCCTCTGACCTTTGTAGTGCACTCACCCCTTAAGTTTCCACCCCTTTTTCTCTTAACCTGAATACTAGTAATTTAAAAAAAAATGCCCCTCTACCACCACCCGTGGTTCTAAAGAGGATAGTGGGACAAGTATTGCATGAAGAAGATCATGCATATTACTTCCCCCATTAACTTTTGCCTCAGCAAGTACAACTTGATAATCATGCAGCTTCTCAATATCTCGCAGCACTGAAACTAAACTTTATATAGGAAGTAGATAGAAAGGGGGAAAATTAAGCCAGTGGCCCCATTGCCCACTTTGTTTTTTCTAACAGCGATATATTTTTAATCAACAGACAGTATGACTTGAAGGAAGAGGGGAGCAAGGGAATCAATCTTCAGGTACACATTAGTCTCCTGGGAGTCTTGGAACACTCTGATGATATAATCTGCTATTGATGGCAGCTGAACAAGAATGTGTGTGGCCTGCAAAAGCCATGACAGAGTTTACTTTCATTTTAACAATAGGGCAAACAAGCTGCAAATACTCTCAGGATTAAAAACAAAACAAAAAAAAATCTCTACTCTGATATGGTGAAATTCTTCTAAAGCGAGAACTAAACTAGCTTATTATTTTCTGCTCTCTTGTCAACAAGGTTGTTAACCTAGGGTTCAGTTATAATTTACAGTTGCAAGAAAACGTATGTGAGCCCCTTGGGATTACGTGGAGTTTTGCATGAATTGGGCATAAAATGTGCTCTGAACGTCATCTAAGTCACAAAAATAGAAGAAAACAGTCTGCTGAACTTAATACTACACAAACATTAGATGTTGCCATGGTTTAATTGCACATAACATGTAAACATTCACAGTGCAGGGAGGAAAAAGTATGTGAACCTTTGGACTTAATAACTGGTTGACCCTCCTTTGGCAGCAATAACCTCAACCAATTGTTTCCTGTAGTTGCAGATCAGACCTGCACAACGATCTAGAGTAATTTTGGACCACTCCTCTTCACAAAACTGTTTCAGTGTAGCAATATTCTTGGGATGTCTGGTGTGAATCGTTCTCTTAAGGTCATGCCACAGTGTTTCAAGCAGGTTGAGGTCTGGACTCTGACTGGGCCACTCCAGAAGGCGTATTCTGTGCTGTTGCAGCCATTGTTTTGTTGAATTACTTGTATGCTTTGGGTCATTGTCCTGTTGCATCACCCACCCTCTGCGGAGCTTCAGTTGGCAGACAGATGGTCATACGTTTTCCTGCAAAATGTCTTGATAAACTCTGGAATTAATTTTCCCATCAATGACAACAATCCGTCCAGGCCCTGAGGCAGCAAAGCAGCCCCAAACCATGATGCTCCCTCCGCCATGTTTTACAGTGGGGATGAGGTTTTGATGTTGGTGTGATGTGCCTTTTTTTCTCCACACATAGTGTTGTGTGTTCTTCCCAAACAACTCAATCTTGCTTTCATCTGTCCACAGTATATTTTTCCAGTAGTGCTGTGGAACATCCAGGTGCTCTTTTGTAAACTTCAAACGTGCTGCAATATTCTTTTTGGACAGCAATGGCTTCCTCCGTGGTGTCCTCCCATGTACTCCATTCTTGTTTAATGTTTTCCTTATTGTAGATGTGTCAACAAAAATGTTAGCATGTGCCAGAGATTTCTGTAGGTCTTTAGCTGACACTCTGGGATTCTTCTTTACCTCATGCAGCATTCTGCGCTGTGCTCTTGCAGTCATTTTTACAGGACGACCACGCCTAGGGAGAGTAGCAACAGTGCTAAACTTTCTCCATTTGTAGACAGTCTGTCTTACCGTGGACACATGAACATCAAGGCTTTTGGAGATACTTTTGTAACCCTTTCCAGCTTCATGCAAGTCAAAAATTCTTGATCGTAGATCTTCTGAGAGCTCTTTTCTGCGAGGCATGGTTCACATCAGACAGTGCTTCTTGAAACCAGTAAACCCAAAACAGGTGTGTGTTTTTTAAGGGCAGGACAGCTGTCAGCAACACATCCAATATCATCACATTGATTGGAGTCAAGGTTGGCTCACTCCTGGCTCCAATTAGCTCTGGGAGAAGTCATTAAGCTAGGGCCTCACATACTTTTTCCTCCCTGCACTGTGAATGTTTACATGTTATGTACAATTAAACCATGGCAACATCTAATGTTTGTGTAGTATTATGTTCAGCAGACTGTGTTCTTCTATTGTTGTGACTTAGATGACATTCAGAGCACATTTTATGCCCAATTCATGCAAAACTCCACGTAATCCCAAGGGGTTCACATACTTTTTCTTGCAACTGTATTACATTGTTACAGCAATGCTATGCACCAGGAGTCTCCAAAATTTCTGCAAACGTTTTACATAAAAAGTGCTGTCCTTTAGGATTCAGGGGGGCCAGATTGTGGCCAGTGGGAGTAGAAAATACCCCAGCATCAGTGCCCCATCATTGTTTTTTAATGGGAGGAACAATGCCTTATTTATGGCATCAGTAGGGGGAGCGATGTTCTATTATTGGTGTCATTTGGTGGAATAGTGCTCCAATGGCCAGAAAAAAAGGCAAGCAAAGGGCCATATCTGGCTCCCCAGCCACAGTTTGGAGACTACTGCTATACACCATGGCCAATCAGAGTATTTGAAACACCAACTTAATCATATGGTTAATTAAACAAAAGTAATACCCTCCATGTCTGACAATGTAAGGAAGCACCTGGGCAATGCAGAAAGTGACATCACTTCCTGAATCTTAAAGGGGCCATAACAGCAAGGCCACACATTATGGGGCTATACTGTATATGTAAGGTTTTCTAGTTAAGCCTAGTTACATGTCAGGTTGAAAAAAGTCCGTCTAACTCAACCAACAGAAAAAGTTCAACCAATGCAATAAAAAATGTCACTAGGCCTGATAAGAGGGAAATACAGGAGGTATAATGATCCAACCCAGGAACAAGCACTAAAGGGGTTTGAACAGAACCTGCTTATTTGGATTAGCACAATATGAGACTGTAAAACTACTGTGTCCAATACAACAGATTCAGTAAGCTGCATTTTAATAAAGAAAAAATATTTTTTGGTTAGGCACTTTAACAGTACTTTGATGACTATCCTTACTGATCTACCAAGACAAAGATGGAAAAAGCAGAACTGAAAAAGTAGTATCTTTAATCGCAACAGCAGCCTTTGGACAAGAGGTAGAGCAGAAGCCTGCTAGCCAAATATTATTACCAATACTATTATTATAATGCAGCATTTATATAGTGCCAACAGTAGACAGTTTGTTTGATTTTTAGAGATGGAGTTGGTGATAAAGCTTGGGGCAGAGTTGTGGATGATGTTGCATGTTGTTTTTAGTATTTTGAATTGTATTGGGTGAGCGGAAGCCAGTGGAAGGATTCGCAAGGAGGGGTAGCAGACACCAAACGGTTAGTAAGATACATGGGTCCGGCAGCAATATTTTGCAGATAGTAAGTTTTAGAAGCGATTAAGTCGTTAGTGAGTTTTTTATATTTTTTTAGGGCAGCTTCTGGATAGTGTTGTGGGGAAAATCCAGAACTGATAGGGGTAAAAAGGTTGATATCAGTGAAGTGGTAGCTCAGTTGTGAACTAGGTATTCTAGGAATTCAAAGGTAAATTGGAGCAAGAAGAAAGGTCTTAGGTTGTTAGGATTGGTGAGTTCCTGTGATGGGGGTGATCAGTGCATGTTTAAGAGGGGAAATTTCCAGCAGAAAGAGAGGGATTGGAGATGTTAGAGTAAGATGAGCTACAGAGTGTAGAATATAGCAAGATGGTGACTGTAGTAGTTGTGAGGGAATGGGGTCCAGAAGGCAGGTGGTTAGGTAGGAGTTGGAAAAACAGTTTAGCAACCTTCTCTATGGTAAAAAAAAGAGTTGATGGGGACTACATGAGAGGGTGCCAATAGGTGAAAATAGGTCTGATTGGCAGTGTGGAAGCAGTAATTATATTTTTGGATGGACAATTTATAGAGGGAGAAGTTTTAAGCCACAGTCACTCAAGAGTGCATCTATGTCTTTTAAGACCTTAGGTTTTCTGTTTGCCAAGGTTCCAGTGGTGTGGTCCTGTGTCGGTGTATAGTGAGGGGAGCAAATGAGTTCAAGGAGAATGAGAACAAGCTATTGTAGACAGAAGTGATCAGGTCGGACCCGAACAGAGGTTGAGATTTTGTCATAGACTTAGCCTGCTGCAAAAGAGAGAGAGAAGGGTTAAAATGTGAAAGGTTTTTTACAGGTATCTGTCCATTGGAGGGATAGGCGGTTGAAGACAGGGAACCTGTGAAGCTAATTAAGATGCGGTCAGAGAGAGTAAAAGGATGGTTGAAGAGGTTGCAAAGAGTGCAGAGTTGGGAGAATACAAGGTCATTGGTGTAGAAGTGTGTCCTTTGTGTTAGGTCAAAAGAGGAGGTTAGACTTAGAAGCTGGGACATTAACAAGGATATTGCAGCCACAAAGTATGATCTTGGCTATTTCAGAAGAGACAATGTAGGGTAGCCAGGCAGAGAAGTTTACCGGTCCAAGAGGTTGAAAGATCACAGTAATCCTCAGAGAAGAGGAAGAAAATAGATGAATACAGTAAGCTTCGACAGGGAGTTAAGTAAAAAATATGAATGGTGCTTTGTGGGGATTGAAGGATTCCAACTTCACCTGTCTTTTGTCCATTGGGTCTGAGTCCAGTGGAAGCCACCATCACAGAGGGCAGCGGCAGCGGCAGCGTCAGAGTCAGATTCCTGAAGTCAGGTTTCAGCAACAAGTAGAGTAAAGCTCAGTTCAAGATAAAAAAAAGTTCACAAAGAGAAGTAAGCTTGTTACAGACTGAACAGGCATTTTGAAGGGCACATGATAAGGAAGGGCTGGTTCTGGGAAGAAGGAGAATAGAAATTAGAGGGTATGAATTGCAGCTGCTGCCAGAGGAAGGGGGGGTGCAGGCTGCGACAGTGGTAGTTTGATGGTGGAGGACCAAGATTAGGGGATATATCTCCAGAAGGTGGGGGAAGCAGAAGGGTGAGGAAAGTAATATGGGAGTGTGATTTACAGTATATGAATCTGCATGCCCCAGTGCCCTGGAGGTTTTGTCTGCATGTGGGTTTAGAATTAGCATGAGGTGGTAAGTGATAGGAAAAGGGAAATTGAGGTGATATATATGAACTGTGGGGCAGAAAAGAGGGGTGGAAGAAAGAGAATTTAAGAAGAGAGGACACATTTGTGATAGGGAAAGACAGAGTACATGTTATAGGGTGGAGAGATTAGGAAGCAGACTGGGGAAAAAAAAGATGTATGGGAAAATATAGGATCACCTGCAGTCTTTGTTGTGTTTTGCAAAGTAGTTTGTTACTGGCTTTCTTTTTGTAGCTTAGCTAAAGTGCCATGCTAAAGTGCTCTTGGTGCTTCTTCAGGATAGTACTTAAACATGATGATATCTGCCAGTGCCAATCCCAGCCTGTGTTACCCCAGCCTGTGCTTGACCAATAAAGACGATCTAAATTTTTACTTAGATGGAGTGGGGGTAGTACTTGTCAATTATTGAATACAATACATATGGGTAATACCAAAAGTGATAAAAAGCATCTCCAACACAGCAGTGCTGAGTCAATAAACTGTTCCATGACAATTATAGCACAAAGCAATGGATTTCCTTTTTTGTACAATTTTGACACAATGCACAAGAAAAATCTTCAGCAAAGGTTGACTGTCAAGGCTCATGGTAGCTTTTAGCACCTCCGGCAGTGTCACACATCTTGAAATCAACCAGTATTGGGAATTTAATTGAACTTTGCAGAATATTTGCCACTAATAAGAGCTGTATTATACCAGTGTCACAAATGTTAGTAAATGTGATAAGATCAAAAATATTGTTTTGACTTGTTGTAGTTATCTCCAGTCACAGCACTACAAGTTTTAAAAGCAGCATTTTTTTCTATTGCTTGTTTGTAGTGCAAGTGAAGTTCTCCTTTTGCATTAGGCACTACATCATTATGCAACTGAACATTATTATTATTATTATTATTATTACATCGAGTTTATATAGCGCCAAAGGGTTTGCTCAGCGCTGTACAATAGAGGGGGGGACAATACATGAAACAGTACAGCAACTACAAACAGCACACGAGGGGTTATAGGGCCCTACTCTTTCGAGCTTACAATCTAGGAGGGAGAGGGTAGTAGCACAGGAAGTGGCTGTGGGGGATGGAGTGGTAGCATTTCATATTCATATTCTATACAGAAAATGCATGTGCATACTTCCGAGAATTGCAATAAAGCTACAAACTCTTTAATCAGTTTTATGTGGCTACATTTTTGAAAACTTGATTTTTCTATTACATTAAAAAGTTGTTGATATTTGTTTTTCAGATTTGTCTTTATTGATTTAGTTGCTTTTTTATTGATTTAGTTGCCTTTTTTTGTTCATACTTGAAATCTTGCCTTTGTTATTTGATGAAAGGAAAATGGCACATAGATATAAAATGCAGAGTTCAAGAAAGACCAATGGGTACTTTCATAGCAAAGGTAAAAAGGAAGTCAGGCTGCCTTTTAAGTAAAAGCAGCATTTTGCTGCTTTTCTCTCTACTTTCAAAGAAAATAATTTTCACGTGCAAGTTATAGGGGTACATTTATGGCATGCAAGTGTACGTCATTGTGTTGCCTTCTGCCCTTTGCCTCTATGGCTGTGACAGAAATATAGCCTCCCTTATCATGTCATCTTTCTGAAAGTGCACACGTTTTGCTACATAAAAGATGAATTGCAGGGTTGCATATATGTCATTTTGTAGATGCACTTGTTGCCCCTAATTCAAAGCAAGGCTTAATAAGCAGAGGTTTTTTTTATTTATCTAATATTTAAAGTTATTTAGTTACTTTCAGTATGACAAAATGTGGTATACACAGTATCTTATACCACAGAATCTTAAAAAAAAAGAAAAAACATGTTTTGTGGATAAAAAAAAACCTATTCTCTTCACGTCCAATTTTCCATAGCAAGAATAAAAAATCCCTTTTAGTGCTAATGCTCTCACTTTATTTTTCTTTCTGAAATATACTGTATATATTCTTATATAATTGTTTACAACAAATAGTGCGGTTAACCTGATTAAAGTGGACCATCCAAGTATAGGGATCCTGCCCTAAGCTGAAGTGTCTCTAATAAAATTTTGTATGTTCTGCAGCTATGTTACAATTAGCCCATTCTCTCTTTATACTTTTCTGAACTCTGCTGTTTCTCCTAAGCACAGTGTGCTAGTTTCTTCTGCCCGGTACTGTTAATAAGGTTCCAGCAATCATTGTGGGGCAATCACCGAGTTATGAATATATGCTTGACCCAACCAGTGCCTTAAGTTTTTGTCCATAGATAGATTTTGGGATGCTGATAAATGCTTGGAGTATATTTCTAGATTGTCCTTCACCTTCTGGGCTTCAGAGGATCTTTGTAGATTGTTCTCTTTTTGGCCCTTGTCTCAGTCGGGTGCTGAAGGTCAAAGAAATTTAGCTTGCTGGAACTTTCCTGCCACAGTGGTTTTTATTTGGGGATGAATGTGACATGTGGTGAGTTGCACCCTGCTTATCATGTGCAGGAGAAACTGTACAAAAAATACCCAAGTTGTCAGAAAATGTGCTGCAGTCCATAGCACCAATCAGTTACCACAGCTTGCCCCAGGCAAGCATAAAGATCTCCCAACCTCTATGCTGTGCTATAATCCTGCCCTACACCTGGTGTCATGGTTTTACTGAAAGAGAAGGTCAGAGAAGAATGTATGCTAGTGTGTGTTTGTTTATATGTATGTTTGTGAGTGTGTGTGTATTTATGAGATTGTAGATATGTATGTACCGTATTTTTCACCGTATAAGACGCACCTGACCATAAGACGCACCTAGGTTTTAGAGGCAGAAAACAGGAAAAAAAAATTCTGAACTAATGGACTGCAGACACAGTACAGGAGATGACCAGAGACTGTGGACAGCACAGGGATGACCAGAGACTGCGGACAGCACAGGGACGACCAGAGACTGCGGACAGCACAGGGACGACCAGAGACTGCGGACAGCACAGGGACGACCAGAGACTGCGGACAGCACAGGGACGACCAGAGACTGCGGACAGCACAGGGACGACCAGAGACTGCGGACAGCACAGATGACTGCTGACCTTTGGGGAGGTGGGGAGCGGGTACCTGAATTTGACAGGTACCCGATCTTACCTGTTCCTCGATCCAGCCGCGCGCTGTCTTCCCGGCTTCTGTAATGGCGCTTGGCATGACAGCCGGGTGCCCAGTGCGCATGAGCGAGAAGCACTTGCGCTTTGTGATTGGTCCGGCGGCTTCTGGGATCTGTCATGTGTCCCAGGTGCCGCCTTACCATTCACAAAGCTCACCGCTTCTTGCGCATGCGCACTTGGCACCCGGCTGTCATGCCCAGTGCCCACACTACAGAAGCCGGGAAGACAGCACGCCGCTGGATAGAGGAACAGGTAAGGTCCCGCTGCAGAGCTGAGCGGCCGGCCCGGTATTCTGACACGGCCGCGGTGGAAATACCGGACCGGCCGCTCCATATTCGCCTTATAAGACGCACTGACATTTCCCCCCCAGTTTTGGGGAAGAAAAAGTGCGTCTTATACGGTGAAAAATACGGTAAGTGTGTATGTATGTAAGTGTATGTATGTGGGTGTGATATTGCATTCTGTCTTTACATATTCCTGACCCCCACACTCTGTACACTACCCACTCTTGACGGCATGTTAGATGTGGGTAAGTTGATTGGGTATACACATCACAGATGAGGGGGTGCAGTTTTGCATCTTTGTCCTGGGCGTTGGATGACCCTGTCCAAGTAATGCAGCCTGGCCCCCGCAAATTTTGGAGTGAGAATGCTTGGCCTGGATTTACCTCAGTTAGACTTCAGTAACATGCATCGTTGTGTGCTTTCTGAGTCCTCCCAATTGCTATTCCAGACCATATTCTCTGAATAGAACAATTTGGGAATATATATCATGGCGTGTATTTGGCTGAACCATAAAAAAAGTGTTGCCAGAGATCAAGGAGAGCGTTTATATGCCTAAAAATGGGAAGCATAATTACCTTGATAAAATGATTCATAAGTAGGGGTTAGAGTGATATTGAGGAAAGAAAGTAAGTTTGTCAACTGAAATGATTAAGAAGCTTGAAGAGTGGCCATCCTTTTTGGTGATAAAGAAAACAACATAGCTTTTGATTTAGATTGGTTTACATGAAGACATGAGAGAGTAGAAAACTCGTCCAGTTTGTTGAAAAAATTGGGGATGGAGATGTGCACTACTGTAAGACACAATAAAAAAATGTATGAACTTTGTAAGTTTGTGGTCGACTCCAGCTAATATCTCCAACCACCCTAACATCAACATTTGTTTGTATAGCTTCAGCCAGGGATTCAATCACCAAGATAAGTATGATGGAGGAACGTGAGCATCCCTGCCTTTTTACCATGGCAGAATAGGAACAGGAAGGATTCAAACCCAAAATATTTATGTTTGGCCTGGAGAAAACCTGTCATCTGCCTGCTCAGCAGGGATCAGCGGACAGATCCCCTGCTGGGCAGGCCGATCCACTTGACGGAGTCCACCCCAAGTAAATGGGACCTAAAAGAGACATTCTGTCCATTTTCAAGAGTGTATTTCTTCAGAGCAGCTTAGATGGCATAAGGACATGGGAAAAGCACCAATCTTTTCAATTACAGCTGTCTTTATCCTATATGTGGTGTTATGTACAATACAACTTTCCCAAACAGCAACCCAGTTTCCTGGCATCACATTTTTTGGATATGTACCGTAATTTCTTTTTTTAACATTTAGCTTGGCTTAAATACAGCAGCAGCACCCCAATATGATTAATTACAACTTGAAAAAAGGCTTTTTGGGTAGTTTTGGCTGCAATACAACTACCTCAAGCTGTGATAGGCATAAAATGACTAGTGGAAGTAGAGGTCACAACAAATCCTAAAGCTTTAAAAAAATAAAGCTAAAGCTCTCAACTCCATACAAAAAAAGAAAAAAAAAGGTAACGTTTAACAGTATCTTTTATGAGCTTTCTTTTTGCAGTACCATACCGCATTGTCTTAAAAATGTAATAAAATATCAAAACAGAGAGTACAAAAAGACTTCAAAACTCAAACTCCACATTCTTTGAACTCCCTCCCATCCCAATATCTGCAATTATTCCCAAAATATTTAAAAGACTGCAAGTTTGTATTTTTCAGAAGTTGGCTAACAGTATGCAGGCAGTAGGCAGCACATAGAAAGAGTCAAGGCAGGTTTATCCTGCAAAAAATTGTATGAGTGTATTATAATTAAGGATTAATTTAATAATTATATTAAATGTGTTAGTGACTAGTAAGTATGTAAGCAGCCTGGCTAGACCACAGTATAACAGGTAGAGTGGAGGAAGGTTTTATCTTGAAATTCTAGTGTATTTTTGAGGGTCAACAGCCACAATCCTGTAGAGTGACTGGGAAGTACAGTTCCAAATGGCAGCAGGCCTCAGCCACAAATTCATTTTTCTTTTTATTTGTTTTGTGTTTACTTTTTTTTTTCATATGTATTTAAAATCTTTATTTTTTCTGTATGTTTTGGTATTGGTGTGGTGGTAATATATATGCACCTCCTCCCCTATGCCTTAAAGCTGCATAACAGCTATTTGCCTGCAAGTGTTGCTAATACACACTTTTCTTTTTTCTTCTCCTCAAGGGTACAGAGCAGCCACATTTCTGCAGGTACTGCTAATGTGCCCTTTTCCTCAACCTTCTCCTCATCTGCTTCTCAAGGAGACAGAGTAGTCACTTTCCTGCAAGTGCTACTAATGCACTTTTTTTCCCTCTTCTGCTAATTTTGCCACAGCCCTTCCAACTGACTATAAGGAGTCAGTGTTTTATTGCCTTTTTCTAAGGTATCTGCTACTGGAGCAAGAGAAGAAAAGAATGTCCTAAAAACTCCTCAACGTTTTAATGCCAGCTTTGACAAATATGATGCAGGGCATCAGCAACATTGGGAAGAGTTTACGTATACTTTAAGAGATCAAAGTGCACACAACTCCTACACTAATTTGTCCCTATGCATTTAATCAGCAGCATCATATGCTTTCCATAGTTTAAGTGCTAAAGCACATTGGCAATAAGGCTGTTGGGAAAGCACCCATTTATAGTAAAGGGCCTGACTTATCTAACCTGCCCTCCCCCCACATTATTCACCCTTCTAATCCAAGTGACCTAAGTTTAATGGCAAGAAAATTCATTACGGTTAGTTGGGTACTGTGACAGCAAAATCTTGCATTATTTTAGCAGATCCGCAAACCGAAAACAGGCAGGGTCAGCCTACAACCCATAGTAGACCCAAACCCCAAGCTCATTCTTAGGCTTCACTAACATCTGCGTACTCTCGCAGAATGCGCATCTGTCACACATAGGGTGGCCCATTTAAGTGAATAAGCTGCCCTATTCTGTTGTGTGAAAAACACACATTAGCCCAAGATGCAGAAGTGAATAGGGTCATATACAATGTGTTTGTGTTATTGCAATGCGTTTGTGAAGGTTTATTTATACTGCATGCAAACACAAACACATGCCTTCTGTGTGCGCTTTTTACAACCTGCATTTTAATGTAATTTCCTCCTGTTATTTCCCTAAAAGAAAGCACATAAAATGTGTTAAAATGCTTATAAAATGCACAGAAATAACTTTACATGCATTTAATTAATTTCTATACAGGCTCAAAACACTTGAAAAATGCAGAATGTTGCATTTTTCACAGCATGCTTCAATGCATCCCAGTAAGACAGAAAATATTATTAATAATAATAATAACAATAATAATATATTATTATATTATTCCATTATATTATTTTTATTGTCCATGCATTTTCTACACACATTTAAACTTGGCAAAGGCAGTGAGCTCTGAAAAATGGACCTGTTTTTGTTTTAAAAAAATCTGGCTTGTAAAATGTTGTGATATTTAATAGTCGTGGTCATAAACCTACTTTTTAAGTGCAAAAGGAAACACACAGAGAATAACACATACATATCAGCTCTAAGCTTTCTGGATCTTTACGTTTTCTAGAACCTGATTACCTTCTTAGAGGACACCTATAGAGACAAATACTGTTTGCTGGTAACAGCATGAGGTATAGTATTCAGTACATTTAGCCTTTGTTCTTTATTTCATTTACATTTTATGTACACAATTATATGCCCATCAAGCTGGCCATCAACAGTAATAGTGACAAGGTGTGCTGCAAATGATAACACTGCCAGAGGTGTATGTAAACATGAATTCTAAAGTTGTGCAAATAGCTCCCTTTTTCCCTTGTAAATGTAGCTGTGCAAGGTTTTGATATTAGTGTGAGTAAATGTTTCTTAAGTACCTGTTGATCTGTCTTATTCTTCCTTAACAGGGAGACCCCCAGCTGCCAATACAGCAGAACAGTAGTAATCCTGTGAATTCAGAATAATAAATATGGTTGTATTAAAGAATAATTCCATGCATGGGTATTTGGTATATAGTTACTTTGGTCCAATGTAACAATGTATATATTATACAGTACTTGGCCAATGCAACTATTTATATACCATACCTGGCCAATTCCCCTGGAAGCTGGAAATCACAGAAGTAGACACCACTACTTCAGTGATCTCTACTTGCTTCTGGGTCCCACATCGAGCACTGAACACAGAGGGGAGGAGGTGTAGAGGTAGGGTGTTAACATCACATTCTTCACTTTGTCCAATCAAAGAGAGCTTTGCATTCATTCAGAGTGGAACCCATGACAAGCGGCCATCCTCCTTTGTTCAGTAAGTAGAATGCAGCCACTGAGTGAGGGACCCAGAATCAAGTGGACATCACTGAAGAAGCTGTGCCTACTTCTGTGATTTCCAGTTTCCAGGGGAACTGGCCAGGTTACATTGGTCCAAGCTGGACCAATGGAAGTATTAAATACTAATTCCTGGAATTCATCTTTAATGCTAATAACAGACTGCAGGCTATACACTATGTCATTGTTTATTTCGCCCATAGCTACACTTTAAATGGCTGAGGGAAATATGCAAACTTCCACTGCTGACTTTTCCTGAAAATGCTATTTGATTGCCCTTAGTGTTGACCCACATGATACAATACTATCAAACTGATGCCCAGTTGACCATTATTAAGATCAGGAGTTCTGATTTCATTTTTTTAAATCCAAATTCTCTTTATTAATGACAGAGTTAAAAAGTACAATACACTTAAAGGGTAATAAGAACATAGGATAGGAAAGGTGATAAAAGGTATACACCTTTTTGTGCACAATAAACACATAGCACATAAAACAGAGTAAAGAAATATTCTCTCTCTTCAGAATATCAAATGTTATTGTACAAATTACTGTACATATGCAGACCAACATAGAACAAGTGGATACATTCACGTTAATATGCCCTACCATTAGTCCTTAAACTTGAAGAAGCCTATCCACGACTAACTTTGGTGAAGTTAAAGTGATACTAAAGGCATAATTGTTCAAAAAAAAATAACAAACATGTCTATACTTACCTGCTCTGTGCAGTGGTTTTGCATGGAGCAGCCCCAATCCTCCTCTTCTCAGATCCTCTACCGGTGCTCCTGGCCCCTCCCTCCTGTCAGGTGCCCCCATAGCAAGCAGCTTGCAATGGGGGCAACATAGCTGAGTCTCAAGTGCACATCGCTGGATCGAGAGGGTACTTTGGTGAGTATTGGGGGGGCTGGGGAGAAGCTGCACAGAGAAGGTTTTTTAGCTTCATGCATAGAATCCTGGAATGTCTAGCCATCCCTGCCATATTGTGCCAAACATATGAAGAGCATTACGGTGTAGAAGAAATTAATTAACATAGTTTCCCCCGTGTCTGATTTTATTTTTATTTCACCTGCTACATGCTTGTTTATGGTTAGTAAATGTTGGAATACAGTGTTCATGTATTCTGTGCAACATCTACATCAGTATTCAGTAGAGATATATTCTCCAACCAGTATATGGCAGTGTTTATACATTTGTAGAAGCATATACAGTGGGGCAAAAAAGTATTCAGTCAGCCACCAATTGTGCAAGTTCTCCCTTAAAAAGATGAGAGAGGCGCGTAACTGGCATCATAGGTAGACCTCAACTAGGAGAGACAAAATGAGAAAAAAAATCCAGACGATCACATTGGCTGATTTGGAAAGCATTTATTTGCAAATTATGGTGGAAAATAAGTATTTGGTCAATATCAAAACTTCATCTCAATACTTTGTTATATATCCTTTGTTGGCAATGACAGAGGTCAGACATTTCCTGTAAGTCTTCACAAGGTTGGCACACACTGTTGCTGGTATGTTGGCCCATTCCTCCATGCAGATCTCCTCTAGAGCAGTGATGTTTTGGGGCTCTCGCTGGGCAACACGGACTTTCAACTCCCTCCAAAGGTTTTCTATGAGGTTGAGATCTGGAGACTGGCTAGGCCACTCCAGGACCTTGAAATGCTTCTTACGAAGCCACTCCTTCATTGCCCGGGCGGTATGTTTGGGATCATTGTCATGTTGGAAGATCCAGCCACGTTTCATCTTCAATGCCCTTGCTGATGGAAGGAGGTTTGCACTCAAAATCTCACGATACATGGCCCCATTCATTCTGTCCTGTACATGGATCAGTCGTCCTGGTCCCTTTGCGGAGAAACAGCCCCAAAGCATGATGTTGCCACCCCCATGCTTCACAGTAGGTATGGTGTTCTTTGGATGCAACTTTGCATTCTCTCTCCTCTAAACACGACGAGTTGTGTTTCTATCAAACAGTTCTATTTTGGTTTCATCTGACCATATAACATTCCCCCAATCCTCTTCTGGATCATCCAAATGCTCTCTAGCAAACGTCAGAGGGGCCCGGACATTAAGCAGGGCCCAGACTGGCTTAAGCAGGGGGAAAATCTGGCACTGCAGGATCTGAGTCCCTGGCGACGTACAGTTGTGGCCAAAATTATTCAACCCCCACTGAAATTGAGTGTTTTGGCCAGTTTGACATTGCTTTTGATCATTCAGTCATCTTGCTTACATTTACATTAAAGAGGCACTTGTAGGTCAGACAAATATAACATAACAGTTATAATGAAATAACCACAAATGTCTTTTCTGTGCTCACAGCATTATCAGTTTTATTCAACCCCCAAGTGACATTCAATCTTAGTACTTAGTACAGCATCCTTTTACAGTTATAACAGCTTTTAAACGTGAAGCATAGCTTGACACAAGTGTCTTGCAGCGATCTACGGGTATCTTCGCCCATTCTTCATGGGCAAAGGCCTCCAGTTCAGTCACATTCTTAGGCTTGCGCACTGCAACTGCTTTCTTTAAGTCCCACCAGAGGTTCTCAATCGGATTTAAGTCTGGTGACTGCGATGGCCACTCCAAAATGTTCCAGCCTTTCCTCTGCAACCATGCTCTAGTGGACTTGGAGGTATGCTTGGGATCATTGTCCTGTTGAAAGGTCCAACGTCTCCCAAGCCTCAGGTGTGTGACGGACTGCATCACGTTTCCATCCAATATCTCCTGGTACTGAAGAGAATTCATGGTACCTTGCACACGCTGAAGCTTCCCTGTACCTGCAGAAGCAAAACAGCCCCAAAGCATGATTGACCCTCCACCATGCTTCACAGTAGGCAAGGTGTTCTTTTCATCATAGGCCTTGTTCTTCCTCCTCCAAACATAGCGTTGATCCATGGGCCCAAACAGTTCTAATTTTGTTTCATCAGTCCACAGAACACTATCCCACAACTTTTGTGGTTTGTCCACATGGCTTTTGGCATACTGCAGTCGACTCTTCTTATTCTTTGGAGACAGCAAGGGGGTACGCCTGGGAGTTCTGGCACGGAGGCCTTCATTACGCAGTGTGCGTCTTATTGTCTGGGCTGAAACTTCTGTACCCACATCTGACAAATCTTTTCTCAGTTCCTCAGCAGTCACACGGGGACTTCTCTCCACTCTACGCTTCAGGTAGCGCACAGCAGTCGAAGTCAGCATCTTCTTTCTGCCACGACCAGGTAGCGTTTCAACAGTGCCCTTTGCCTTGAATTTGCGAATGATGCTTCCTAAGGTGTCTCTTGGTATGTTTAACATCTTTGCAATCTTCTTATAGCCATTGCCCTTCCTGTGAAGAGAAATCACCTCTTCTCTTGTCTTCCTGGACCATTCTCTTGCCTTCACCATGTTTGTAACCACACCAGTAAATGTCTAGAAGGAGCTGAGTATCACAGTCATTTTAAAGCTGCCTAATTGGTGCTTATTATGCTTGATTGCTGCTCGGTGACATCCACAGGTGTTTTCAATACCTGATGGAAAGCACCTGTATGAACCTCTGTTCTTCAGAGTGGTAGTCTTTAAGGGGTTGAATAATTGTGGCAATGAAGAAACCACATAAGAACCATTTACTACTGTATTACATAAACAATTGATGTCATTTTAGTTGCATTTGGGTAGTTACAACGTCCTTGTAGGATTTGATTCTGAATACAATTCCAAATGTACACTATAGTCCCTAAACCCCTTTACAGCATTGGGGGTTGAATAATTTTGGACACAACTGTAGTGTGTTACTGATGGTAGCCTTTGTTACATTGGTCCCAGCTCTCTGCAGGTCATTCACTAGGTCCCCCTCTGTGGTCCTGGGATTTTTGCTCACCGTTCTTATGATCATTTTGACCCCACAGGGTGAAATCTTGCGTGGAGCCCCAGATCGAGCCAGATTATCAGTGGTCTTGTATGTCTTCCATTTTCTAATTATTGCTCTCACAGTTGATTTGTTCACACCAAGCTGCTTGCCTATTACAGATTCAGTCTCCTCAGCCTGGTGCAGGTCTACAATTTTGTTTCTGGTGTCCTTCGACAGCTCTTTGGTCTTCACCATAGTGGAGTTTGGAGTGTGACTGTTTGAGGTTGTGGACAGGTGCCTTTTATACTGATAACAAGTTCAAACAGGTGCCATTGATACAGGTAATGAGTGCAGGACAGAGGAGCCTCTTAAAGAAGAAGGTACAGGTCTGTGAGAGCCAGAAATCTTGCTTGTTTGTAAGTGACCAAATACACATTTTCAACCATAATTTGCAAATAAATTCTTTCCAAATCAGCCAATGTGATTGACTGGATTTTTTTTCTCATTTTGTCTCTCATTGTTGAGGTCTACCTATGATGCCAATTACAGGCCTCTCTCATCTTTTTAAGTGGGAGAACTTGCACAATTGGTGGCTAACTAAATTCTTTTTTGCCCCACTGTATGTTACTGTAAACTATGTCTTTTCTGTAAAATAAAGTTTCCTGTTACCTGTTTGCAGTGAAGCAAGGCGATAGACACATGTGGACTTGCACTGTCTGTTCTGAAGGAGTATATACAGAATTTCTAACAGTAAATAATCACCCAAATCAAAATTCATAAAGCAATTTACTTCCTACTGCTCTGAAGCAGCTGATTGCTACCAGAGGAAAAAATACATTTGCAAGCATCAGGAAAATTGTCTACGTGACTGCAGTCTCCAGGAAACTTAACTGGCAGTGATTCCTTTGGGGGTTTACGGAGCATCTACTCATGTGGCCAACTCACCCAGTTTTTACCCAAGTTTGTGGTCAGGAATAGGTCTGAAGGTAAATCAATCAAAGTAAAATTAGTGCCAATGGATGAGGTAGGGGCATAGCAGATAATGAGAAGGGAGTGTCAATACCAAATCAAGAAACAAACAGAATTCAAACAAAGATCAAAGAAGTAAGGTAAGTGCCAAATTTTATTCTAAAAAAACACAAAGATTTGCTCCCATAAAACCATAAATGCTGTAAAAATCCTCTTAAAGCATAAGTTCATTTTTCATAAGGTTTCTTGTTACACCCATATTCAGAGTATATCATGTAACATGGTACAAATGGACCAGCCCCCCCTCCCCCTCTGATCCCCCGTTTTGACAGCTAGCTAGCAATTTAAAAAAAAAAAAACGTGACCGTAAGGCGGGGCTCTGCTTGCCTTGCTGCGTCTTAAATTCACAGTATTCTGTGAATGGGTAAACTACAAGTACTGACAGCCTTTGCGGCTGTTGGCTTGCAGTTGTCAATGAACTACCACAACGCTTCTGAGCACTGTGGTAGTTGATTGATTCTTCCTGTCAGTGTTTACCTGTTTGTCCATATGAGGTACAAGCGCACAGACATGACAGGTCTGCAGGAGTCCTGCATGGCACCAGGAATCTGCTGATCACTGGTGCAATGCTTTACAGGCTTCCAAAACCAAAAAAATAGTAAATGCGCATTTTTTTTTACCTGCAAAAAAAATATGCATTTATTTTTTGTTAAAAGGTGAACTTATCCTTTAGTCACTGGCCACACCGCTGCAATTTAAAATTGGGCGATTTGTGTGCAATATCAGTGCAATTTCAGGTGCGATTTCTGAAGACTTTATTGAGACTTGTGAAGATTTTCAACAATGCTTTGCGATTTGCATCGCGATTTCCATTACATTCTATGTATGTGAAATCGCAATAAACTGCAGAAAAAGTAATGCAAGAACTACTTTAGAAATGTTATTACCACTGATCTTCACATTCATTAGATTCTGTGACAGGAGTGACTTTGAGTGGGGGGCCCATGGAACACAGCCCGCTTTGGAGAAGTGGGGAGACCCCTGTCTCAGCTCCCCATATCCCTATTATGTGTAAGTCACCCTGTGCCTGTTAGGGGTACAGGGTGGAATGTCCTGATATTGTGTAGACATGTATAGGTGGGGTGTGGGGGTTGTTCATGGTTTACTGCCATGTGGTCCCATTGTTCTATTGTGTGTCTTGCTTGGGAGCAAACTATTATGGGATGTATGTGTTTGTGTATTGGCTTGGGGGGGGGTCTGCACTTTTAAGTTGGTGACAGGGTCTCTTTAACCATTAGCCACCCGGCCTGTAGCAGTTTGGCGGACGCAAAAATGCATTAGCTTTCCGGGGTGTACGCCATTTGGCGTCCTCCCGCACATGCGCAGTTCACGCGGTTGCAGAGCCGCGCAGCGGCGCGATCTATCACCTGCCGTGTACCTCAGACACGGCTGATGACAGATCTGAGTACTGGCCCCTGTTGCCGGTACCATGTGACCTGCTGTGACCAATCACAGCAGGTCACATGACAGTTGTATACAATGGATGGCTTCATTCATGTCATCCATTGTATACTACTGTCTAGCTGTGAATGGTCACAGCAGGTCACATGTCATGTGATTAGCTGTGGCCAAATCACAGCTAAGCACAAAAAAAAAAACCCTGAATGAATCGATGTCATTCAGGTAAATGCTTGCTTATAGCAAAGT
This sequence comes from Staurois parvus, assembly GCF_062004578.1. NCBI lineage: Eukaryota > Metazoa > Chordata > Amphibia > Anura > Ranidae > Staurois > Staurois parvus. Next base: position 7,905,926 of record NW_028317855.1, on the reverse strand, counting down.
AATTCTTTGCTATAAGCAAATTGTGTAAGAAAAAAAAAAAATACTGATCACTTCCCCAAAGTAGTACAATGTTATTATGGTAACATTGTACTACTTTGGTCATAGTAAAATATGAAAAAAAATCTTTAAAAAAATAAACAAAAATGTAATAAAAAATTAATAATAAAAAAATAAAAAAATATATATATATTTTTTTTTCATACTGTCACCAGTCAGTGTCCCTGTTCACCGCCATGCCAGTTATATGATGATGCTGTACTGCACTGGTGACAGCATGTAAAAAAAAATAGTGAAAATAATTTTTTAAATTTTTTCATTTTCCGAAAAATTATGACAAAAAAATACAACTTCAAAAAACTCGCCATAACTCTTATGATGTACGTCGGACTGTCTACTTTACAAAAAGGGGTCATTTGGGGGATATCTGTACTGTTCTGACATTCTTGGGCCTCAAGAAATTAGATTGGCTGTCAGTACTTCAGGATTGATCAATTTTCAGATCTATACCATAGTTTGTGAACTCTATAACTTTCCTACAAACTAAATAATACATCCTAATTTGGGTTATTTTCACCAAAGACATGTAGCAGAATACATCTTGGCCTAAATTTATGAAGAACAATTATTTATTTGTAAACTTTTATAACAGAAACAAAGAAAAACGTGTTTTTTTTTCAAAATTTTTGGTATTTTTTTGTTAATTTAGCAAAAAATAAAAACCCCGGCGGTGATTAAATACCACCAAAAAAAAGCTCTAGTTGTGTGAAGAAAATGATAAAATTTTAGTTTGGGTACAATGTTGTATGACTGCGCAATTGTCATTCAAAGTGTGAGAGCGCTGAAACCTGAAAAATGGCTTGGGCAGGAAGGTGTAAAATTGCCCGGTATTGAATTGGTTAAAGTGATGTTTAATATTCGGGTCTAATAATTTTTTTATTTATAAAAAAAAAAAAAATAGCATCTTTTTGGCACATTTTTTGGGATCAGGAAAGGAATAACTATATTATCCATGCCTCCCAACTCAACTGAAATGGGAAGGAAGGACACGTTATAGCGCAAAGCCTGTAGCAAAGGATACATCCCTGACACATCACCAGGTACATGGATGATAAAATATTGATATACGAGAACCAATTGTCTAAACCCACAAGTGCTTATTTTTATCAGTACTTTTTCTTTATACTTGATTTTCAAAAGCAATAATTTTAATGTTAAAGGGTAAGTTCACCTTTTTGATAAATTAAAATGCACATTTTATTGCAGGTAAATTATTGCATTTATTATTTTTGTTTGCAGGAGCCTTGAAAGCATTACACCAGAGATCAGTAGATCGCTGAAGCCATGCAGGTCTCCTGCAGACCTGTCAGAATATTTGCTTGCCGTATGGGATGTAAGAGCAAGCAGATATTCTGACAGAAAGCTTCAATGAACTATTGCTATGGAGCGCCGTGGTAGCTCATCGAAAGTTACAAGCTTTAGGGACTTGTAGGTACTCATTCACAGAGGTCTGTGAATAAGCGAAGCACGGCGTGCTGTTTTCAAATCTGACAGATAGTATGGGGAAACTTCTCCCCCCTACTATCTGTCAGAGGGAGGGGATGGGTGGTGGACATGGCTGCAGCTATGGGAACATGTTACATGTTCCACCATCAAAATGGGTGGAAACAAAATGTTCCCAAAAGGTGAACTTATCCTTTAAATTAGTATAAAATTTCTGTATTTAAATAGTGCCTTTTTTATCGAGGCCTGCATGAGACCAAAAAGCTACCCAGTGTGAACCTCCTTTAATTTGCTGCACAAAGAGACAGTAGCCATTCCTATTTAGTGCAATTAGATCGTGTCTAGCTCACATCTCGACCACCTTTTCATCACCCCCTCGCTGCTCCTTATGTCAACTGGCATTACTGTTGGTGCGATACTTGACATTATGTTCCAGCTGTTTAAAAGATGGTGATGCTAATGAAACACCCATGCAACACTTTTTTTTGCTCCTTCCTGAAGCAAGAGAAAGCTTAGTACTGACCTTGACTGAAGGTTGCCAGATAAGTGCCAGCTCAAAAATATGCAGCCCAATTTTCACAGATAAGTACCAGCTCAAAAATATGCAGCCCAATCGTCACAGATTTAGCCAGAGCTAGGAATGGCCAGAAATGAGCATACAGTCTGATGCATAGACTAATAAATTATTTTTAAATCTTTCAGACTGTCAGGATTCCGGATCACCATGTATTTTTCCCACCAAGAGAAACTTTTTAATTCCTTATAATAAAAATGAATGGAACACAAGTTTTTTTTGTGAACTGGCAGAACCTTTTTAATAAACAATTTTTTTAAGAAATGTGATTTTTTTTTTTTCCTCGCAATTCTCTCTGTAAGCCTGCTAATGAAACTTTTTTTTATTATTATGTGTTTTCTTGTTACCGCAGTAGGATTTAATGTTAAAACATTTAAACCGTAAGATCATGCCAGTGCAATGGTTATAGCAAACCTCTTGCTTATGCTGTTTAACTTGAGTTTTCTGAGAACAAGTAATCATGCGGTGGTAGTATCTTGTGTCAAAAAAGCAATGTGAAAACCCCTTAAATACATATGGTTCTGTTTTAATGATGGCAGATGTTTAATTCAAGGGTGTGTTCTGAAATTGAATTTCCAGATGGCACTCCCAGTCAAACATTGTACCTTTTGAATATTCCCAAGGCACCCCTTTCAGTGGAGAGTGAAGTGGACCAGTTCAACTTGTAATGCTTTGCTCAATATTAAGCTGACAAAATAAGATACCTTCATGCACTTATGGGATTTACTGTGTTTATATGTTTTTTTGTTTTGTTTTTTTTTAAATAAAGACCCCCTCTCTTCCCAATTCTTTAAATGTATGCTGCAGAAGCTAATAAAAACCGTGTCTCAAGTGCACAGCAAATGTTTACTCCTGTGCAATGTTTCATCCCTACGATTTCTGAATTATTATATAACAAAATTAAACTCTAATATTTTAAATTGAGGGGCTGAGGCTGATGCATTAATGTCAACTTCTGTGGCAATGCATACGTACTGTGTATAACAATAATTTTGTGCACCAGCTAAAATGAGAGCAATAAAGCTGTGGGCAAATAAACATTAATCCATTGGTTACAACATAAACATTAATTAACCACTTGCCCTCTAGAGGATTTACTCCCTTAATGACCAGGCCTCTTTTTGCTACTAGGCGCTGCACTAATTCAACTGATAATTCCGCGGTCATGCAATGCTGCACCCAAATGAAATTTATGTCCTTTTTTTCACACAAATAGAGCTTTCTTTTGGTGGTATTTGATCACCTGTGTGCTTTTTATTTTTGGCGCTATAAACAAAAAAATTTAGAGAAAACGTTTTTTGAACAAAACTATATTCCTCATTTCTATCATAAAAAATATCCAAAAAAAACAAAAATTGTCATAAATTTAGGCCAAAATGTATTCTGCTATGTTTTTAGTTAAAAAAAATCCCAATAAGTGAATATTGATTGCTTTGTGTGAAAGATATAGCGTCTACAAACTATGGTATAGATAATGGAATTTACACAGCTTTTACTTTCTGACTGCCCATTATATTTCTTGAGGTGCTAAAATACCAGGTACAAACACCCCCAAATGACCCCTTTTCAGAAAGTAGACACCCTAAGCTATCTGCTGAGAGGCATATTGAGTCCATGGAAGATTTATTTTTTTTCCACAAGTTTCTGGAAAATGACAAAAACTTTTTTTTTTTTTTACACAAAGTTGTCATTTAAATGATATATTTCTCACACAAACTTATAACTTGATTCATTTATAGCGCTGCACGTTTTTAATTTATATTGTCCTTTAGAGGTTTTTATGGTAACTTGGTGCACAGCTGCTTTTACTCTTTATGTGCGCTCACATTTAGCTGCCTTATTTACGGTTCCATTTAACCATTGAGTTGTTTGAGCTGCCTTTATACCAAATATCAATTTCGCTCATATTCATTATATTATTACTTCACAATGGGGGATATTTTTGAGATACGATCATCTAGATCGATTATTTCAGAGGATGTCTATACCATTGAAGACACAAAAGATGACCTCAAGGGTCTCTTTTTACATTTACAGAACTTCACTTTAGCTGAGGTCAGAACTCTCTGGGATGTGTCATTTTTAGACAAATATGTTAAGGAAGGCATGGTACCCCGGTCACTCAGATGGGATGTGCCCCCTGATTACATGGATGACACAGGTCTTTTAGAATGGTTCCAGTTTTTCAATAAAGCTGGGAAAGACTTATTAAAATTCCTGATCACAAGGAAAAAGAAAAAATTACTTATCTAGACTCTGAGATCAATATCATAAAAGAGAAACTCAACCCGTATAAAGATAAGGAAGAGTACAAAAAGGAGTCAGATAAAGTAAAGAAAAATGTAGAAAAAGAACAAAAGATTAAGAAAAGGAAAAAGTATAACAGGGACTACAAAGACTATCAGGAGAATTTAGTCTTCAAATGGCAATCCACTGGAGACACCTCTCAAGCAGTAATCTCTCCTACATCTACTAACAACAATAAGGGGAAAGCTAAAGTGTCACTATCCATCAATAGACATAAATCTACTTACCCCCAATATCAATCCCCTAAGAACAATGGGAAACCCAATAAGTTTAATGTACCAACCCATAATAGGTTTGATCCCATTTCTGATCATAATGTGGGTTTGCGGAATGTGCAGTGGCACCCTAATCATGAACACTCACAATATCCACAACATAAACCCTACTCCAATCTGTGGAATAATTCCAATAGAAATCATTATCCTCACCGACAAGGGACAATAGCATCTCCAAGGAATCACAGGAGTATGCCCCCCCCAATTACAGGGAAGATCTCCAGCTATGCACCCTCAGAGAGACTACTACTATAAGGATAGGAATCATCCCTACACTCCCCCTAGTACATCATACAATTACGAACCAAACAGAACACCTCAGGTGCATTTTTTAGGAGAGGGAAGGATCCGCAAGAGAAGCGGTTCCATAGAGGGAAAAGGGGCGGTAAAAGAACTAATAGAAACAGGCAAAAGAAGGAGAATGTAGCAGGCCAAGGTATTTTCAACTTGAGCAATACAGTATTAACCCAACCTGAACTGAAACTTCTAGATAAGGGGTTGAAATTCGCTCCAAGCAACAAATTGGACAAGTTTCAAACTTACATTGACATCCACAATTTTTCACGACAGCTCTCCCTAAAAAGGTATTTCTACTCCAATCCCATTTCACATAACCACAATAATACAGATAATTTCTCAACACTTAAAAATGCCTCAACATATAATCCCCCACCTCAATCAAGATCCCATGTTAACATATTTAAAGAATTAGTCTTAAGAGACTTAGATGAGTTCAAACTAAAGTGGACCCCTAACACTGACTCTACGAAAGCTATTGAACTTCTCCTTGAAAGGAAAGATTTGGTTATAAGACCAGCGGACAAAGGAGGAGAGGTGGTCATACTCAATAAATCAGACTACATTGAGGAAGCATACAATATCCTTAATGATACAGCCACCTATACCCGCTTACCTAACAATCCTTTAACGACTCTTAAACGGGGCTTGAAAAGTATCATTAAAAAGGGATTGAAGATGAGATAATCAATAAAAAGGAAAAAGATTTTCTGTGCCCCTCAGCACCGAGACTCCCTGTGTTCTATATACTCCCGAAAATACATAAGAATCCGGTGAAGCCACCAGGTCGACCAATAATTAGCGGAATAGGATCTCTATTCTCACAAACAGGGGAATATATCGACTACTTCCTGCAGCCACTAGTTGTACAAACCCCTTCTTTCCTACAAGATACAAAGCACATATTGAATGATATTAAAGACACTAGGATCTCACCTATAGCTTTTTAGTAACAGCTGATGTTACTTCTTTATATAGCAATACTGCACACTCAGATGGGATGGAAGCTGCCAAGTACTTCCTAGACACTCATAGCACTTTGTCTCCCCCACACATCGATTTTATTTTACAATTGTTGCAGTTCGCTATGCAGAATAATTATTTTTGGTTCGACCATAACTACTTTCTTCAAACCAAAGGCGTAGCGTTTGCCCCCAGCTTAGCAAACCTCTTTATGGCCTATTGGGAGGAGTTTTGAATTTACGCCAGAGAATGGCCCGAACTAATATTTTATAAAAGATTTATAGATGATGTATTTTTATTATGGAATGGGGAGGAGGAATCCTTACTGAACTTCTTCAGCATACTAAATGATAACAAACTTAATATTGAATTTACCTATACCTATAGTACTAAAGAAATTCACTTCCTTGACCTTACTTTATTAAATTTAAATGGGAGAATCATAACTAAGTCATATTTTAAGAAAACCGACAGGAATAGTTTTATCCCCCTTGAAAGTTGCCACCATCCAACATGATTGGCAAACATCCCAAAAGGACAATTTTTAAGAATTCGCAGAAATTGTACTGAACTCGAAACATACTGAACACAGGCCAAGAAATTGAGACAAAAATTCCTGGAGAAAGGATATTCTTCACAGAATCTGGATGACACCATCCAACAGGTAGCGAATACAGATAGGGCCACACTACTAGAGAACAAGGCAGCTTCAAATAAATCGCAAACCTGTCCTTTCATACCTTCATATACAACATAGAGCCATTAAACGTATAATCAACAAAAACTGGAGTATTCTGAAAATTTACCCTATTCTTTTCAAAATCTTACCAGAGAAACCAGAAATTATATATAGGAAAGCAGTGGCCTTATGACACCGAATAGCACCGAATGTTATCAATCCACCAGACAGAATTTCCTTCGCACCCAATCTAAAAGGTTTTTTTCCATGCAACAAGTGCATCATATGCACAACAAATGGCAATAGAAAACATAAGAGAAGTTCATTCGCCTCACATACCACAGGTAGAATATATAATATAGATAAGTACATTACATGCTATAGCAAAAATGTAGTCTATCTTCTTGAATGTCCCTGTAAACTCCAGTATGTAGGAAGAACCACCAGACGTTTACACAATAGACTTAGAGAACACGTCAATAACATAAAAAAGGGCTATAAGGAGCACTCCTTATCCTATCACTATAAATGGAAACATAATAAAGACCCTTCCTCATTACAATTTGTTGGAATAGATATGGTACAGCCACACTGGAGAGGTGTTAAAGTGCGGACAGTCTCACAGCTTGAAACACGTTGGATACATGAACTTCGTACTCTGCATCCAAAAGGTCACAATATGGACATAGACCTAAACGGTTTCATTAGCAATAGCTAACATCTCTTTGATATAAATTTGTGAAGTCCAACTGCTGATAACTTTTATGAATAGAATAGGAAGGAATATCTTTTTACCACATTCATTCAGAATATGACATGTTGCTCAGCATGTAATCACGATATAGTTTTGTGTGTTTTAGCAATAGAATTTCCTACCATCAACTAATTTTACCACGGCAGCAATATAGTGAAGTTTTTGTTCAATAACCTTAGTACTAATGTTCTTTGAAATATCAAAATTATTTAATTATGTAATTTTAATATATATTACCTGTGTTTTTATGGATTTATGTTTTTATTTAACAATTTTTATTATGGATTATTAATATGCTATCGTTGCACAATTGGAACCCATTTGAATCCTCTCTCCACCAATATATACCATACGATACCAGGCTTATATTACTGAATAGTTTTACCCCAAACTTCCCTAATCCCATTGTGAAACAATCTGGATTTTGACATACAATCTTATATAAGTAATATTCGATATCACTATTATTATATGTTTAAAACCTAATGAAAGTAGTGCCCGCCTGTTCGCGCCTGCGCAGGAAAGTAAGTCGCCATAAATATGGCACATACATTCCAGCACAGATCGCTATTGTAAGCTATTCAGACCAAAAGACGTAAAGAAAATGGCGCCCGCATGGTCGCACGAGCGCACGAGATTAGGTCTCCTAAAAAACGGCGCACGCCTAGCATATAAGTTGGCGTCTCACGGCTCAGCGTTATTGGAAATTCCCCCCAGACGACGTGCGGGTGCACGAAACGCGTAAAAAAGGAGGAGCCAGCAACGCCGTGACATCATCTTAAACACTGGAGGGTTAGTCCATGCTGATTTTCTTTGCTCATTTTAACCGCACTCTTACGTGGATATTCGCTTATGCTCTAATAAATTTAGTACAATATTACACTATGGAGATGTCTTTGCTTTGACTCCCCTGGGGAGTATTACTTCACAGCCACCCACTTGACCACCAAAGAGGGAACCTCCATAACTTCCAGAGGGCTGTACCCAACTATCCCCTGAGGGAAAGTCCGGACCATCCGGACGTCCTACCACCAACTCCTAGGACCTTATGAAGGGGTTTACCGGATTCTAGCACTCTCCAGACTGACAGATGACATCAGGAAATGATACACAAACGCTCATTAATTTGCACGTTCTGGTGAGTGCGCATTCTTTACGCACCTAATATCACAGCACCTTGTCTATGGGAGGATATAGGAATATTGGAGCACTTCAAGTCACCTGATGAACTGTATATAATACACTTTTGCCTTTATTTGAATACTCATAACTTGATTCATTTATAGCGCTGCACATTTTATTTATATTACCCTAAGCTATCTGCTGAGAGGCATATTGAGTCCATGGAAGATTTATTTTTTTTCCACAAGTTTCTGGAAAATGACAAAAACTTTTTTTTTTTTGTACACAAAGTTGTCATTTAAATGATATATTTCTCACACAAGCCATGGGTATATGTGGAATTACACCCCAAAATACATTCTGCTACTTCTACTGAGTATGGGGATACCACATGTGTGAGACTTTTTGGGAGCCTAGCCACATACAGGAGCCTGAAATCCAATGACCACTTTGAAAGCGTGAAGATGGGTAACTTCCTCATTTCACTTCCTCCCTACCTATCACAGTTTCGAAGGCCCTGAAATGCCAGGATAGCACCAAACCCTCCCCCCAAATCACACCTTTTTGGAAAGTAGACACCCCAAGGAATTTAAAAAAGGCATGGTGAGTATTTTGCAGATCTAATTTTTTCTCACAAGGTTTTGAAATATAAAAAAAGAAAAGAAAAAATAGGTTTCTGGGTTTTTTTTCTTAAAATTTCAAAAACTTGTGGCAACAAACAAGATCTGCAAAGTACTCACCATGCTTTTGATCAAATTCCATGGGGTGTCTACTTTCCAAAAAGTGGTCATTTAGGGGAAAGTTTGGTGCTATCCTGGCATTTCAGGGCCTCTGAAACTGAGTCAGGAAGTGTAATGAGGAAATAAAGCCCTTTAAAAGCCTGATGGTGCTTATTGGATTTGGGGTCCTGTACTTGGCTAGACTGCCAAAACATCTCTCACATGTGGTACCCCCATACTCAGGAGTAGTAGCAGAATGTATTTTGGGGAGTAATTCCACATATACCCATAGCATGTGTGAGCAATAAATCATTTAATTGACAATTTTGTGTAAAATTAAAAAAAAAATTTTGTTTGTCATTTTCAAAAAACTTGTGGTAAAAAAAAATTTGTCTATTGATTCAACATGTCTCTCAGCAAATAGCTTGGGGTGTCTACTTTCCAAAAAGGGGTCATTTTGGGGGGTGGGGGCATTTTATGCCCAGCATTAGAAGTTTATGCCACACATCACTCACTCTTCTAACCACCTGAAGACCAAGCCTTTTCTGACACTTTTTTGTTCATATGAAAAAAAAAATCAGTATTTTTTGCTAGGAAATTAATTTAAACCCCAAACATTATATTTTTTTTAAAGAAAAACCCTAGTGAATAAAATGGTGTGTGCTACAATTTTTTATGTCACATAGTACTCGCGCAGCGATTTTTCAAACACAATTTTTTTTTAAAAAATACACTTTTTGTACTTTTAATGCACAAAACACAAAATACTGGCCAATTATTTGGTAAAATATAAAAGATGATGGTATGCCGAGTAAATAGATACCAAACATGACATGCTTTAATACGTTTTTAATATCCATAGGCAATGTTTTAAAAACCTTTACAAGCTACCATTTTAGATTTACAGTGGAGGTCTAGTGTTAGAATTACTGCCCTTGATCTGAAGTTCGTGGCAATACCTCACATGCATGGTGCAACTGCGGTTTCCATACTGGCACAGGGTCAACGCTCACGAATGCAGATGCGCACGTGCGTGGGGGGGCGAGGGTACTTTTTTTTAAGTTATTTTGATTTTTTTTATTATTTTTACACTATCCCCTTCTTTTTTTTTTTTTTTATCACTTTTAATGCTATCACAGGGAATGCAAATATCCCCTATAACTTCAATGGGCATTGTCTTAGATTCTTTTTTGAGAAATCTGGGTTCTATCAGACTCTAGATATCTTCTCTGCCCTTATATTGTCTAATCAAACCAAGATCGGTGTGATCAGATGCTTTCCCAATTTACAAATGGCGCTGTTTATATCCTGTGAAACTGAAGTGATGAAATGCTCGTAGCTTCCGATTTCTTAAGCTATAGAGATGATTGGCACTGTTCTGGTCTCCAATCAGCTCTATGGTCAGCTGGCAGAAACACCGGCTGCATTCTCAGGTTGCCCCTATGGCACAGGACTGTCCAAGAAGGCCGTGGAAGGCAGTAGGGGAGGGGGGCATCATCTCCCGCTGCTTGTAAAAGCAATCCTGCAGCTAATGAGCCACTAGGATTGCTTTTACATGAAAGCCGATCGCCGGCTGAAAAAAACGATACCAGGATGATGCCTGCAGCTGTAGGCATCATCCTGGTATAACCATTCAAAGTCCAGTGATGTACCAGTACCTCAGATTACAAATTTAATTCATTCTGCAGGACATTTTGTATAGCAAAAAATTAATAAACCGAAACACTGTTTCCCATAGGAATGCATTGAAAACCAATTAATCCATTCCAAAGGTCAGAAAAACCGTAAAACGTTACTAAAATACCGCATAAGTTATTTTATTAATGACCATGTGTTAACGCCAGCCGGGCGTTTGCGGAGCGGCACCATAGACGAGAATAGGGGGCTTCAATGCCTCCTGACTCGACCAGAGGCGTCCATTTTGCCGCGACGCAAACACTCCCATTAGAACAGTACCATGTGCTGTAATGTGCAGAATTGGCAGAGGCGTTTGGGAAGCGGTAAAAATGCTTCCCAAATGCCTCTCTGCTGCCTGCACACAACGCTAGTGTGAACGTAGCCTTACTGTATATGCTATGTTCTCTTTTTTTCAGTCAGTCCACAGGCTGCATACAAAAAAAAAAAAGAAATATCTTCCAGAAAAAGTGTGTGGTATGCCCACCATTGGAATATACCACCCTGCATCCACCCACTTCTAATGGTGGGCACACATTAGGTCATACTTTGCCACATGCGCCAGTTCCAAGATTGTACAAATGTCTAAATAGTGGCATGCTTCAATAAAAATTGTCCATGTATAAGTGGTACCCCATATGAAAAAGGATGCCACAAAGTCCCAAATTATCTTGCCACTGCTCCCCATGTAGTCTGGGCATCTGGGGGGCTCCACTTGACTATCTTTTCCCTCGTAAATCCGTAAATTATAAGTTTAGCCTTTTGTCCTCTTACAGGTCTTCTACATCTTGACCCCATATCTGGCACGCTTGCTGGGGAGAAATTGTTTGTATGCAAGGCGGCCAGAAAAATTAATGAGGGACTTATTAACACAGATTTTTTGTTGGGGAGTATAGACATCTTCAAATTTTTGGTTAAGGTGATTTGTGAGGGTCTGAATTTTGTGGAGCCGGTCAAAATCAGGGTCACCCCGAGGATGACAGAGTGTATTGTCGTTGAAATGCATAAAACACATTACACTCTCATAGCTATGCCTCGCCATGGCAACAGAGAACACGGGCATATTATGAATGGGGTCTGTGGACCAATACAATCGCAATTAATTTTTTTAGTAATGCCCATGTTGAGGGTTAGGCCCAAAAAAAAAATTTAAATTTGGAAACCGTAATGGGTTTCCATGCAAATGGTCTGGCAAGGTTTGAATTTGGGTTGGAGGCGATAAATTGTTGCGCATATAAATTGCTTTGATCCACAATCGATGCATACAGATCATTCATGAAAAAACAGCTTTAAAAAATCAAGGGGAGGAGTTAAATTTGCTATTTCCACCTGAATTCCAGGTTGGGCAGTGAATGGGGGAAGAATTTGTGGGCTGCCTATCGGGATTTGCAAGCACATCCGGAAGGATACTAGGGGATCTATGGGCCTTTGTGCGAATTCTTGGTGGCTGTGGGACAATACTTGTGCTTGCCACCGCACCAGCTTGATACTACACTTATGGGACTCGCCACATCACCAAGTGATACTGCAGTGCTGGTATTATTATTATTATACAGAATTTATATAGCACCAACAGTTTGCTCAGCGCTTTACAATATAACGGGAGACAATACAGCAACAATACAGTTCAATACAAAAGGGTTAGGAGGGCCTGATCCTGGGAACTTACAAGCTAAGGAGGTATGTGAAAGACCAGGATATACTAGGCCACTTGTGCTCGCTAGTTCACCCAAAGGTAGCGCAGCACTAGTACTGGCACTCTGCTGCATATGAGAGTCATCAAAATTTACCGACAAGTGCTAACAGAGATCGGCCTGATTCTGCCAACACTGCGGTTTTGTGTACAATGTATCAAGTGACAGTGACCTACTGACACTGCACTTGCTGGGGGAGAAGGGGGGGAGGTAAGCGTAGGGGCTAGATGCAGGGGTTGGCAGGTGCTGGGGCTCATCCCACTAATGCTGCATTTCTGGGGACGCTATACTTATGTGAACGCTGGTATAGTGCTGATCTGATCAAAGCTATTAATCCGTTCAGACACTATGCTAGCAATGGAGGTTTATTGTGTATGAGCATCTTCCTGGAAATCAAGGGGTTAAATGTAATTACTGGTGTACTGACAGGCTTCTGCTGTCTGGGAGGGGAGTGAAACCACGGGAGCGCGAATCACGTATATATATATATATGTGATGTTGCGTACCTGTGCCACCCTGTAGCAATATTTCTGCTATAGGACGGTCAGGAAGCGGTTACAGAAGTAGTTTGTGTTACAGCTCTGCGTTACTTTAATTGACAATTGTGCGGTCATGCAACGCTGCACCAAAATTAAATTTACATATTTTTTCCCCATGAATCAAGCTTTCTTTTGGTGGTATTTGATTGGCTCTGCATTTTTTATTTTTTGCCCTATAAAAAAAAATGCCGACAATTTTGAGAAAAAAAAATTATTTTGGACTTTTTGCTATAAAACATGTCCAGTAAAAAAAATGTGAAAATCAAATTTTGTCATAAATTTCAGCCAAAATGTATTCTGTGACATGTCTTTGCTAAAAAAAATCCAAATACATGTAAATTAATTGGTTTACGTCAAAGATATAGCGTTTACAAATGGCGGTATATATACTGGAATTTTTTTTTTATATATATATACACTAATAATGGTGGCGATCAGCGACTTATGGCAGCGATCAGTGACTTATTGCAGGACTGCGGCAGACATTCTGACATGGGGGGGAACTGACTTGGGGTCACTGACATCCCCAGTGACACCAATACAGTGATCAGTGCAAAAAAAAACCCACTGACACTGTACTAATGGCACTGGGCAGGAAGAAGTTAACATTTTTAGGCAATCAAAGGGTTAACTGTGTGAGGGAAGTCTTTTACTAGTGGGTGGGGGGGTGTTCTTCACAGGAACACGATGTCCCGAAAAGCTAAGCTCTGCTTTCTGGAACAGTGTGCTTGAAACTGACAGGGAGCAGAGCAGAGCGTTTGCTGGCAATCGCTGGGACCCAGCAGGTTTTCACTGGCTGGGACCCTGTGATTGACACCCGCGGCCGCGATTGGCAGCGAGGGTAGGGCGGTCGCGCCTTGCGTGCGCCCCCTACTCGAAATGCAAAATCACGTATATATACATGTTTTTATGCAGCGGTGCCACCCTGCCGCAGTATATGTACTGTGGCTGGTTGGCAACCGGTTAAACATTCCAATATTAAATACAATACCACATGTGCTATGTGGAACAGTGATAAAGACTGTGCAAGCAGTCCAAAAATCAAATATTGCAACCAGTGAAAATGGTGCACCTTTTCCCCTGTTGAGGACTCTCTCACCTTTGATATATGACCCCCACCCCAAAGGACATATATACATGTTTAAATAAATCAAATCCCAGGTGGGTGCTGGTAGATGAAGTCAGTACTTGTAACCCACAAATAATGCAGCTCAAAAGAAGACCAAGATCAACAAGCCTTCAGAGAATTGGCCCAGTAGCACACGCTGGTCAGAAAACTCAGGTTCTAAGGATAAATGTCACAATGCAAAGTGCAATAGAGTCAGAGAGGAGACATGGAGCTCACTGCTATCATTTTATTTTAAAAGAAATAAAATATAGCATTCACATGAGAAACAGATACAAACCACTTATAAAAGGCTCTGAGAAGAGTGGCACTACTACACTGTGAAAAGGTATGTCATCAATTAGTGTACAGGCTTAGCTTTCCCGAAGACAGCTTTCTCTCAACAGGATGGCTCAGACTCTTTCCAACACATTTCGGCACAATGATGTGGGTTCCCCTGATAATGTCAATGCGAAGAAGTGCATTGGAAAGCATCTAGGCAATCCTGGAGTCTGCCTGCCCAAAAAAATGGTGCTAGAACAGCCAATCTCTGCTCCTTGGGTAGTTTTTCATGTTCAGAGACTCTCTCTTACGTAATGCGCTCTGCACCAGCCGTCTATGCATAGATGTTGGCCCCTGTGCCACTATCTACCTTTTTGATAGCCAATTTGTACAGCAGCAGATACAGAGCCTAACTTTTTGCTTTCCCTTTAATTAGGCCTGGTGGGCTTCAGTCAGCTGTTGCATCTGTTAGGTGGTTAAGCAGTTCACTTCTTGCAGTAGCTGATTAGTCAGATTTTGTCAGGACCAGTCCAAGCAAGTTTGGCTTACAGTTTTATTGAGCAAGGCAGCAAACAGCATATAAAATGTGGCATAGGTACATCAACATCATTGAAGAAAATCTGGTGCTCCCATCCCCTATATAGAGGTTCACATAGAATGAAGCACAACATTTGCCTATAGCAACTCCCTATCTTGAGGAAGTGGACCCCGAAACTGAAAACACTATGATGTAATATGAAACCCAATGCCCGGAAATGAAGGCATTGTAGTTCAATTGTTCCTGAGTCTATTGCTGTAAAAAAAATACTAACAATATTAATGTCCTGTTGATGTGCTTGCTATTGTTTAGTGTCTCCACATTGACAGTGAACCATTAAGGCCTCAGTCAGTACACATAGTCCATCAATAATATGCAGGAAGTGAATGATGTCCTTAACCTCCTTGACGGTATGATTCCTTCCGATTTTTTGTGCTGAAAGCGGTACCATTTTTTCGCATGGAAATAGTTTTTTATTGTAGGCTGTAATTTTTAGGAAAATTTCCCCACAAATCATTATCACTCAATTCTGTAAGTGGTTCTGATTTACTATCGCTGTTCTCTAGCCGGTCTAAAACCGCTTTTGACGTAAAGGGACGCTTTTTGGACGCCATGGACTTTTCTAAGTTTCCAGGCAGAAAGAACAGACAAAATGCAGGCAGGGCACAGGACAAAGCACTAGGGACAATATGTATGTGAAATGGGATGAAACAGCAATGTTTTACTATTTAAAATTGAAAAAAAAAAAAATGACATTTTTTAAATTTTTTAAATTTCCCGCCGCCGCCGGTATGTCCCGACGTCATCCACCGGAGGAGATGGCCGGGGACGCTGCAGGGGACACATCGTGGGAACGAAGGACAAGGTAAGTGCTGCAGGGACCCCCAGAGCAGCGCCGCATGGTAAGCCCGAGTGTAGCCCGGGGTTACCGCTTGTGGTATAGAAATTTTACCCCGAGCTACACTCGGGAAAACCGCCAGGGAGGTTAAAGTGGTATTAAACACAAAAACAAAAATTTAATATATTGAAGCTTATCAATCCTTAGATGTGGTGGCTGCATTAGTTTTCTTATTTTTTAGGTTTTTTTTTCCTTTTATTCACCTAGTGATCCAACCAGCCACACATTTCCTGTCTTAACCACATGCCGCCCAGCCACTGTAGAAATACAGCGGCAGGGCGGCACGGCTGGGCAAAAAGCACGTTTTAAAACACGCTTTTGCAAATCAGGTAGGGGGCGCGCACAAGGCGTGCCGCCGCCCTACCTGTCCCGCCTATCATGGCCGCGGGTGTCAGTCGCCGGGTCACAGCTGTTAGTTACCGGCTGTGTCCCGACGATTAGCGGCGATCACGGACAGAGAGCAGGGCTGCAGTAGCTCTGCTTCTGTCAGTTCCCTGACAGCTCCTGACAGGCTGATCGGGAGAGAAGAGTTTCTCTCTCCCAATCAGCGTGTCCCCTGCAGTACACACCCCCGCCCCCTAGTAAAAACACTCCCCTCACACAGTTAACCCTTTCAGTGAATAAAAAAAGTTAACCCCTTCCTCCCCAGTGCCATTAGTACAGTGTCAGTGTTTTTTTTTTTTTGCACTGATCACTGTATTGGTGTCACTGGGGATGTCAGTGACCCCAAGTCAGTTCCCCCCTAGTGTCAGAATGTCTGCCGCAGTCCCGCAGTTCTGCCATAAGTCGCTGATTGCCGCCATAAGTTGCTGATCGCCACCATTATTAGTATAAAAAAAAATTAAAAATCCCAGTATCTTTCCCGCCATTTGTAAACGCTATAACTTTCAAGTAAACCAAATAATTTACAGGTATTGGGTTTTTTTTTAGCAAAGACATGTCGCAGAATGCATTTTGGCTGAAATTTATGATGAAATTAGATTTTTTAATTTTTTTTACTGGACATGTTTTATAGCAAAAAGTATTGTTTTTTTTTCTCAAAATTGTCAGCCTTTTTTTTTTATAGCGCAAAAAATAAAAAAACGCACAGGCGATCAAATACCACCAAAAGAAAGCTCTATTTGTGTGGAAAAAAGGACATAAATTTCATTTATGTACCATATTGCATGACCGCGCAATTGTCCATTAAACTAGCGCAGCGCTGTATAGCAAAAAAATGGCATAAATTGCAGTATCTATACCATAGTTTGTAGACGCTGTAACTTTCACACAAAGCAATCAATATACACTTATTGGGATTTTTTTTTTTACCAAAAACATGTAGCAGAATACATTTTGGCCTAAATTTATAACCAACTTTGAGTTTACTATATATTTTTTATAGCTGAAAGTAAAAAATATAGTTTTTCTTCAAATTTTTTTTCTTTTTTTGTTTATAGCGTGGAAAATAAAAAGCGCACAGGTGATCAAATACCACCAAAAGAAAGCCTCATTAGTGTGAAAAAAAGGACTTAAATTTTGTTTGGGTATAGCATTGCATGACCGCGCCATTATCAGTTGAATTAGTGCAGCGCCGAGTAGCAAAAAGAGGCCTGGTCATTAAGGGGGGTAAATCCTCAGGAGGGCAAGTGGTTAAGGTGTGTGCAGTTTGGATGAAGTAGTAAAGCAGACACATTTGGACAGAATTGTCAGTCTGGGCAGAGGGTAGACTAGCAGATTTAGATGGACTTGACTAAAACATTGAAGCTGAACTCTAGCTAACACACAAATAACAAATAAAATGTCTGTAATAGTAAACTGTCCCTTTAAATCTTGAATATCAGCATGTGGACTTGTGTGGTATATATCCTATAAATCATGATCTAACCAACTACAACCAACAATCATGACCAACTACAAGTGTCATCTGAATACGGTCTCAAAAAATGGTGAACCGTTCCTTTAAATCCACTGTACTTCAAATAGACCAGTGTAACACACTACTGTATAAACGAGTATGGTGCTCCTGTGTCATCCCTTAGTGCTCATCCACTTCCAACAATCTGTTGCGCTCACTTCCAAGTCTGACCTGTAATGACAGGTCAAACTGCGCTTTCCCCTTCAACCCAGGAGGTTATACTGGTACACAGATCTTCACCACCATTAGCCAGCACTTTTAAACATCTTCAGATCGCTCCACATCCATGTGAAAAGAAAGCGCATTATAGTGTAGTATTGCCACTCAAAACAGCCTTTATTTAAAACAATCTAGTAAAACTCACATTAAAATGTGTCCTCCTGGAACATTACAGGGTAAAAACTCACTTTACAGTGTTAGCTGTAAGAAGTGTGCAGAAATCCTTTTTCCAAAATGGCAGCACGTGCACTTCCAGTTTGCGACCTGACGTCACCGGTGTACCCTGTGATAATAGCTAAGCCATCTCCTCTATCACTGACACCAATGAGGGGGCACTTTTCCTCCCACTGACACCAATGATGGGGCACTATTCCTCCCACTGACACCAATCCAATTATACTTACATCGCTGTGCTGACCCCTGCTCCAGCCTGGCCTCCCTCCTTCAAAGCACCCCCTTCATGTTGAGGGCATGTGGCCTGGTATGGTTCAGGAGGGGGGTGCTCGCTTGCCCCCCCCCCCCTTTCCTGACCTGCATGCTCAGATAAGGGTCTGGTATGGATTTTTGGGGGGACCCCCACACCATTTTATTTTTTAATTTTGGCATAGGGTTTCCCCTCAAAATCCATACCAGACCTGAAGGGCTTAATATGGATGTGATGGGGGACCCCACACTGTTTTTTAAAAAAATTTTTTAATTGTCGGCAATGCCGACTATTCTTTTGACATTTAGCTGTCAGCAGGGTTCCCCTACTAAATGGTTCACTACTAAAATACTGCATGACTTAATATAATTAATGTGGTATTTTGGTAGCTGAGCGGTATCTTACCTCATACTCCCATGTGGTAAGATATCACTCAGCGAATTATCAGTTTGCAGTCGAACTTTCAGTAGGTTCGAATGTTCGACTGTGAACCAAACAGGGGGGTGTTCGTCCCATCAGTAATAGTCAGACATGTTCTCTGGATCATGGAATCAACACTCTAACTACATTTAATCATGCTTTCTGGAAGCCTTTGTTGAATCAAAATTAGTAGATGGACAGGACCGTAGAAAAAGTATATTTGTAGTTTAAAGCAACCCTATCATATAATTCCATGCATGCAGGCACATACCTGTAATGAAGAGAGAGGTAACTTTACTGTTAAATGAGGCCTTGTCTCCTATTATCCTGCAATGACAAGGAGATCAGCAAGAGGAATCAGTGAGCTGGGGGAATCAGGAGACTGATAATCCTGGACGTGTTGATTTCTCTGCTGACTTCTGGGAACGGTTTCTCATGAACAGAGTTCAGCAGCATGGGCATTGGGAAAAGGAAGTAATTCCTCTCCTATTTAAGGGGACAAGCTGGTGTCATACATATTATTTATATGTATGACACCGTTGCTTTAAATGCACTGTATTCTTTATATGAGAAGAACCCAGTTGGCGTAATGCCAAACCTTTTCTTTGCATTTTCAACTCTTTAAAATCTTCTTTTTAAAGATTGTTTTTCTTAGGCTCTCTACTTATTACTTTATTTTCTGCTCTGTTATCACCCCTCTGTGTTATAAAAGGAAAAAATGGTAAACTACCTATGAATATATTGGAGGTCCAATTTTAAATATAATTAAGAAGGACAGCATTTGTTTTATTAAAATGTCAACACTTTGATATGCATGACTGCAAAATTTTTTCTTCATTTGCTTCATCTACGTTGCTGCTGACATCTCTCTCTCTCTCCTCGTGTTGATCTTATTCCCCTTGTATTACTTTCCTCCTTTTCTTTCTTTGGTCTTATGCTTAAATGTTGAGGACCATACTTTGCTACTGAGCTGTACACAGAAGCATCTATACCAGAAACTTGCTACAGGTCTGTCTCAAGTTTTTGCTCAAAAATACTGTACCTCTCAACTGCTCACTATGCAATCCTTGCATAAATTTCTCTCTTAATGTGTTCAGAAAATGTAGGGGTAGTAAGTACAGGGGTTCGCAATTGTGACCAGGCCCCATACTCCAGGAGGCCTGTGCAGCTCCCCTGTACACCTGGATAGGAGGGGTGGTATATAGATGAACCAATCCACTCCATTTTCCTCCTGCAGCTGCTGAAAGTCAGCTTCTCCTCCACTCCCTTCTGCAGGCATTCAGTGGCTGCAGGAAGAAAATGAAAGGAGTCAGTCCCTCTATAAGCTGCCCCCACAGCCACTCCTATCCAGGTCCTGCTGCCCCCAAGCCTCTGTGTGCTCTCCTGGCCACACAGGCTTCATGTACTGAACACTGCTACCAATTGCTAATAGATAAAAAAAGACTGTCAAAAATGAAACAATTCTATTTTATATGCGTTTCTCTACACAGGATATAGACAAAGAGCCACCACTATTATTGAGCTGATGAAACTTTATGTATTTTTTTTCCTTTTCTGAATGGACAGATTCATTGATTGGTACCAATCACTGACTCTGTCCATTCATATCTGAACCATAGTAGTGTTTACTATGATTCAGTATGTGAATAAACGAGAAACTTGTTACAGAGCTAGTCCTGTCCGTTCATTCTGTGCAGCTGAGGGTTGCAAGGATGGAGATTATGGCCTTATGCTTAATCTCCTTTCTCTGTCCCAAAGGAGGAACATCAGAGGCCTGTTTAGACCCCTGATATCTCACAAAGGCCCCCCAACGGGGCACCTTAACCACTTACCCTCCTGAGGATTTACCCCCTTCCTGACCAGGCCATTTTTTGTGTTACGGCGCTGCGTTACTTTAACAGACAATTGCGCGGTCATGCAAAACTGCACCCAAATTAAATTTACGTCCTTTTTTCCCATGAATTGAGCTTTCTTTTGGTGGTATTTGATCACCTGTGTCTTTTTTTTTGCGCTATAACAATTTTGAGAAAAAAAAACAATATTTTGGACTTATTGCTATTAAACATGTCCAGTAAAAAAATTTAAAGCCAAAATGTATTCTGTGATACATCTTTGTTAAAAAAAAATCTCTATACGTGTAACTCTGACATCCCTAGTGACACCTATACAGTGATCAGTGCTAAAAAAAAAAAAAAAGCACTGA
Organism: Staurois parvus; assembly: GCF_062004578.1. NCBI lineage: Eukaryota > Metazoa > Chordata > Amphibia > Anura > Ranidae > Staurois > Staurois parvus. The sequence goes on along the minus strand of NW_028317855.1, from coordinate 7,884,843 downwards.
CATTGTACTAATGGCACTGGGCAGGAAAGGGTTAATATGAGGGGCAATCAAAGGGTTACCTATGTGTAGGGAGTGTTTTACTAGTAGGCGAGGAGCGTGTGCTTCACTGTAAGCACACTGCTCTGGATGGCTGTGCTGTGCACAGCCATCCAGAGTAGTGTGTCCAAGCCAACAGGGAGGAAGACTGTTTGTAAACAAAACAGTCTTCCTCCCCATCAGAGAAGCTCGGTAATCACCGGGTGCCGGCGGGTAAATACTGGCTGGGTTCCAGTGATTGACAGCAGCAAATGGCAGCGCAGGTAGGGTGTGTGCCCCCTACCCAGAAATGCAAAATCACGTATAAAAAGGACCATAATAAAAGGACTCTGCAACAGGAGTAAAGGGTCCTGGGTTCAGTGGAAAGAGCCCCAGGCATGAAGGGAAGGGCCCCGACCAGGGGTCAGGGGGGCCCTTCATGGTTTCTTGCACAGGGGCCCTGAAGGTTCTAGTTATGCCTCTGGAATATGCCCAGTGCCAGTATGGTATTCTGATATGGCCTCCCAAATTACTGTATCTGAAAGCTACTTACAGAGACTTCACAAATACAAAATCTAATTCTCTTATTTCTCTAAAATCTTCAGATGAAATTATAGTAAAGTCGTTTTTTTGCAGTCAGACATCTTTTCACATGAGTCTTTCATCACTATGCACAGTTATTGTCTTCATCTAAAGCAGGGGTGCTCGATTTTTGAAGAGCAAGGGCCACTTTACTTTAAGAAAAGTTAAAACAACAGTTGGACTATACTTACAAACCAGCAACTATTGAGACAATAAACACTTTGGTAAGAACTGGGGATGAACTTGGGCTCAGCTTGGGTTTGATCTGAACCCTTGTTTGGCCAAACCCAAAATCTCCCTTACTATCTGCATTAAACAGACTGTTTTCCCCCCAAAATGTACAGTCTAAGCAAACTAAACAGTGCTAAAACTGATATTCAAATTTGAAACAGCTAAGCCTCCTGTCCACCTAAACATGCTTCCTGTCTAGTGACTTAGGCTCCATTTACACTTTGTGATTCCACGAACTCACATTCCTGCTACACAATATGTGAATAGGGCCCATCTGTCACAGATAGGGGACTAAGTTGAGCGGAGGTTTTCTTCACTGATGAGTAGTTAATAAAAAGTTTAATAGTTCTAATTAAGAAGTGGTTTTTGTAAACATTAAGAAAGAGTTGCTTTAAAAATTGTACCTTCTGCAGTCTAAGTTATTGAACTTAGTAATGCCCAGAAACACATGCTTCACGCTTTGTGTGTACTAATATTGTAGCTGCACCAAGAATGACAGACATTAGAGTCTTCAACACATGTGCTACAACATGTTCACAATTACGGTACATCTGAAAAAGTGTCAACAATGCCAAATTGGTTTTGCATCGGGGGACTGGACAAGGATGTTTAGAGGGTTCGCACAGAGGTGACTGAGGACATATGCACAAGATATACTGTGGTGAGCACACTCAGAAGGAACATTTTGGGAGAGTTTAGTGGTATTTCATAGTTTGGTGAGGTTTTCAGTAACATTTCACAGCTGAGTGTCAAAAAACTCTCCCAACATGTCTTTTGTGGCATAATCTGGCAGAGAGGTGGTAGAGTGAATTGTCAACAGAGGAATATTGTGCAAGCTTGCAATAAAATCATGGAAAATCATTGTCCATAAAAGTTCAAGTTTTAATTAACTTTAGCAGGGAAAAACAGGAAAAATAGGGAAAAGCTACATAGGTCTCCAGAAATGTTCTGCCTTGGTCCTAGATTGTCATCTGAGTTGTGGAGAGTATGAGATGAGACAAAATGTAGCCATTGGGGTTTGAGAGTAGCAGTATTCAGAAATGTTTTACAGAGTCTTTTTTTTTAATACAGTACAGTACAAATTAAGTGGTAAATATTGTTGAACAAAAATATTATGCTGTTGTAAATTAGTAATATTGCTATCTACAAACAAAATTCTATATAAATGAAAAAATTTCTGTAATATCACATACAGCATTATAGTCTTCAGTGGAAAATTTATTTTTATTGCAGTGTCTCATGCAAATTCATACATACAACCTCTACTGCACATTTTGTTGACTACCAGTAATAAAAAGCTACTGTAATGTGGAGTTACTGCTGGGAAAGAAGTAACTCCCGTGTTTTTTATTCAATATTTTTCCAGAAAATTTCTGGAAAAAAAAGTCTACTTGAAAATGAACCACTAATTGACTACAGTATATCACATATCATGCTCTGTCTCTAACACGTTCTTCTCAGGGACTTTCATGGTGTAAATAAAGTGTGGCAGTAGACCATGCTGTAAATTATGAAGTAATAGACTCTGCAATTTTTTGGTTATGGTTTTCGCACTACTGCAGCAGCCCAAACCAACTCATTTCCTTGATGTAAACTATCAAAAAATATACAGTTCGCTCAGTATATGTATTGCACCTTCTATGGCAGAGCCCATAAGCTACTGGGCTTGCACAGGAATGCTTTTTCATAGGTTTCATGTGCTTGGTCATGTGACATCAAATTAGATGACCAAGTGCAGGAGACCTATGTAAAAATGTCCCTGCACCCTTTTCTGACCCGTGGTTCTGGACTGAAGGAATAAGCACATATCAAGTACATATGAAAAAATACATACAATACATACTCTGAATGATTTGTAAATTCACAGTGGTGGAAATGGGTGTCCTCTTGTTTAGTCATTTGTCTATCCTAGTCTAATCTCGACTGCCACTGCTTTGACCCCCTAGTTATGCCACTAACACTGGATATGCATTAGTAGTATTTTTGACAACCAGAGTTAGACTTACTGGTAACTCTGTTTCCAGGTCTTTCAGGGCAGCATATGAGATATAAGCACCTCTTCCAACAGGAAGAGGAAATTCATAACCAAATACAATTAAAAAGTAAGTCCTTCCACTGAACTGGTCAGTTTCAAACAATAACCGTAGGACAAAACCTAAGCAAAACATGCAAACAGAAAAAGAACATAACACAAGGGTGGGAATCCTGCTGTCCTGAAAGATTCATGGAAATAGCATGTTTAAAGCTGGCCATACATGTATAGACTTTTGTTCAAGAACTTTTGTTTGAAGAATATTTGGTTGATTTTCTAATCATTAGTGGGGTCAAATCGATGTTCATTTTCAACAGCAATGACGGGAAAATTCGAAGGGGCAGGAAGGAAAACTTTTCTTACTCAAACAGATTTTCGGCCAATGACATCTTGTCCAGGGGCGGACTGACAACTCATGGGGCCCCCGGGCAATAGGGGATCATGGGGCCCCTGTGTCCTTGCCAAAACTCAAAAAAGCCTATGAAAAAGGTACCAGGTGCATCTCATGGGGCCCCCTACTGGTCCCGGGCCCTCAGGCAGTGCCCGAGTTTCCGTCCCTGATCTTGTCCAACTGGTCTAGGGACCAGGGGGACAAGAGCGCCAGCAGATGTTGTTTGCAGCACTTGCAGCTGGAGTCCGTAAAAGACTGATGGACCACCGATTCAGGAACAGTAACGATATGCAGAGCTGGTATGGTAGATCGCCAGGCATGCACCAGAGCAAGGCAGGAAGCTGGGATGGGAGACAGAAGCAATGTCATAGGAATAGCCGGGGTCATCAACGGGCGGACAGCGAGGTACCAAATAATAAGCAAGCCAAAGTCAGGAGCAGAGCCGAGGTCAGGAACAAGTATCAAGCAGGAGAATAATCAAGAGCCAGGTCAGAAACAAGCCGGGTCAGCAACAAGGGAATCACACAGGAACGAGCAGGAAATGGGGAACAGCTGAAGACCAGTCAGCACTCAGCACAGGCAGAGGTACCTTTTAAATAGTCCGTCTGGCGCCAATCTTCGCCGTGCGTGTGGACGTGCACGATCGCGCATTTCTGTGTGCATGAGCACGTCTATTCGTCAGCCGTCTCACGGGAATTCCCTTACAGCAAAAGACAATTTTCAAATGACATTCGTCCATTCATCGAATGTTCAAAGAATTTTCATATGACTTTTCTTACGCATATTCTTGTCCAAAAATCTACATGGCCAGCCTAACTCTGGCTTTCCCAAATTGTCTTCCAGGAAAAATATGGGATAATTAGTGAGAACTTACCAGACTATGGAGGGGAATAAAAAATTCCAGGTACCTCTCCTCCCACAGGGCTGACTATCAATAACGCAGATATGATGGACCCTGTTATATTAAATTCTCAACAGAGCAGGGATTTTTTTTTTTCTCAGAGAACAGGTGCAGGAACTTCCTCACCTGTGGATACTGCTTCATAGGGTGGGTGTGACCAGATAGCATTAACAGTAGGGGGGGCCTTAGAGGGGAATTGTTAAATAAAACCAGGAGTGCATAATACACAAGTACGAGTGTGTTACGCACAGGGTGCAGGGTTCAGAAGTGAATAACACACAGAGTGCAAGGTTCAGGAATGTGCTATGTACATACAGAGTGCAGGATTCAGAAGGGCATAACGCATAGAGTTCAGGGTACATTACACACAGGTTGCATTACACACAGGGTGCAGGGTGTGCTATGTATAGGATGCAGAGTGTGTTATGTAGAGAATGCAGAGTGTGTTATGCACAAAATGAAAGATTCAGAAGTGTGTTATACTCAGAATGCAGGGTTAAGGAGTGTGCTATGCAGAGCGTACACCTCTGCACCCTTTTCCCACAGCACATCTCTGCAACCTGCCCCAATACACTACAGTGCACCTATCATCACTGAAAAGACTAAGAAGTAGGATGCTGTCCTAAATGCAAACATAAGTACAGTACTTCAGGAAATGTTAGGGGATGACATAATTCCTCTGGAATAAATCTCCAAATGCACCTTTAATCTGTGGGAGGAGTATAGTGGTACAGATATGCATAAAGCCATTGAGCTAAATGACAACCATTAAAAAATTGTAGAAGTATAATCAACTAGCAGTTAGGCAAAACAACCTGTAATGAAGTCTGTATTGACCCAAAAACATAGACTCGAAATATAAGGCATGCACAAGGATTACCATATAAGTAGGCAACCTGCAACATGTGCAAAATATGGTTATAACCCTGTACAAAGCATACAGTACGTAGTAGTTCAAGGATATAAACTACACAAATGCAGCAACATAAACAAGAGATCAGAAGAGATATTAAAATAGGGTACAGAATAGACACTACCCAAAATGCATAAGTACAACACATGACATGAAAATGGACTTAAAATTGTAAAAATTGCTGCAATGCTCCACCTTAGAGCCAGCCATAGATTACTTGAATGGGCAGGCTCATTGTACCCAAGCCGATCCATTGATCAACTGGGGTACAACCAGTCTGTCAAATTATTTACATGCAATTACTGTCTGAAGCTAGTAAGGCTCCCCACTGGCAAAACACAATCGCTCCACAGGAGGCATTCCCCCATCAACACTGACTATGCTGATGGGGGAATAGAGTGATTTTCTTTCTTTCAACTCTTGGTTGCAGGAAAGAAAATCGAATAATTCAAAACAATCAACCAATGCAAACACAAGACATTCCATAAAATGCCTTAAACATTTGGAGTAAATGACTTTCAATCTATGTATTTTGTACCACTGTGGTACAAGATAGACACCAGAGCTCACAACTAAAGCATATTTAAAAAAGTATAGTGTTAATGATCAAATCATTGCACAAGTACTGTAGAGCTAGCACATGACATTATCTAACTGTTCTAACCCTCTGCAGTAAAAAGACTGTCACATCTACTACAAAGGAAGTCATGTAGAGATCTAAAACGGTGGTCTAGAATGTATAACACCAAAAGTGGACAGGAACCCCACAAGCCCTGCAAATGTTCTAGTGTTAAAAAATACTAATTGGTGGCACCACTTAACAAAACAAATGTTGCACTGCTGCATAACACATAAGCTACATGAATAAGCCCTCTGCAACAACAGATTGTTCCAACATATAGACAGGAAGTCATAAAAGAGGTTAACACTGTGGTATAGGATGGACAACACCCAAGTTATAGCAGTACCACACATGTCCTCCAAATAGCTTATAGTGTAACTGGCTTCAACACTAGAACAAAACAAGTACTGTCATGTACTACAAGACATTGCATAAATGTCTTAAATTTCTGTAACATCAGAACATCAGAAGTCCTGTAAGACATTAATATTATGGTATAGAATAACATCACTACAATACGTATAAAGGCACAACCAATGCCATATAAAAAGCTAAGAGTTAAAGTTCTCTGCAGACACTTATACAAATGCTGTGCAGGAGACCCTGCTGCCAAACACCACACTGAGAGAAGCCCCCATTGCTTCCCTTTCACACTTGAATGCCATTAAAAGAATGTTTACTGTGCAGAAAATTATCTATATTATTAATATTTTTTGAAAAGAAACAATAGATAATAAGGTCCCTTAACAAATATATGTCTAAAAGGGACCCTCCCATTATAGAGTATGAAAATACACCCAGAAAACATCCACTGCACAATATATAATATCAGAGAAGTGGTGTTGACAATCAATACAACCACCCACTTATAATAGTAGATGTAGGGTCAATGAACTTGCCCCAAGTGGTCAAGGAATGTTAATCACCCAACTTACAAGCCATGAAGTATGTGTTGTATATGTTTTGTTCAGGTTTCATCTTTCAGATCTTGTTTAAAACTGACCAGTTCAGTGGAAGGACTTCCTTGTAAAGTGTACTTGGTAATGCATTTCTTGTTCCTGTTGGAGGAGGTGCCTATATCTCATATGCTGTCCTGGAAGAGGATTTGGGAAATAATGCTCCTCTGGCACCTTGTCCCACCAAAAAATTTTGGTGGTAGCAGTAGGGGGTGGAGCCAGTGGCAAATCTTGTAAGTTCGAACTTGGAAAAGTGAAATAAGGGAAGATACAAAGTATAACTAAAGGCATAGAGTGGACAATGATTAGAACACCTGTCTGGTTTTAATTGCTGTCTGTTCCCTGTGTTATGGAGATTCACCCTCTCTATCTGTCATGTTTACTGTTATCATCAAAAGTGAAAGTGAAAGAAAATCCCAAATTTTGGGTTGTCCCCAGAACAGTAATAGGTGAAATCTTCCAATAGGAACACTATTTCTGGTGACAACTAATGGTTTCATCACTTTGGAGGGATTTCCTAACACTGTTTTTATGGGACAGTAACAGGACATAGACTGCAAAAAATCTGACAGGGGTTATAACCCTCCCTTATTCTATCCATAATAATTAAAAAAAAGTGTTGCCTTTAATTCTACTTTAATGTTCTACTTTAATACCATAGTTTTAGAAATATCCTCTCATGATGCAAATGATGATTGGCTCATTTTAAGTAAGGTGGTAATTGTGAAGTAAACTAACAAAGGAACACTGCTCCAGGTCAGTTCCCTCTGCACACACTCTACACACCTCCCAGTAGGGTGCTCACCCAGCTCACAGGTTGCACTGAGGATAAGAAAAACGTTCGGACGGCCACACTCCAAAACAATCCATTTTATTGCAAGTATTAACAAATATCCAAGGAAGAAAAAATACACAGTGATGAGAGAGAGGTTGGCGCGTTTCGCGTGTTCAGCGCCTAATCATAACTCATCACTGAACGCATGAAACGCATCAATCTCTGTCTCCCCCACTGTGTATTTTTCTGCCTAGGATATTTGTTCTTTGGAGAGTGGCAGTCCAGATGTCTTTCTTATCCTCTGTAATTATTAAGTGGTGAACAGGACAGTGAGCAAATTTTATCTGTTAAAATGGGCTTCCACAATGTATAAATATTACTAAATAATCAGATGTAAGGGTACTTCAAAAGTGGGCAATTAATGTTATGTGAGCAAAGATTGTAGCTATGGAAAACATGAACAAAATGCAGTCTAAGCTCCAGATTAAAGAAAGAATGGAAAAAGTGATCCTTCCTTGAAACGGAGTCTAAATTATGCAAAAAAAAAAAAAAAAAGGCTTCACACCTTTGACCCAACCATAATCCTACAGCACTCACTTATGAAGGAACAATGTCCTTATGTTGGCATTAGCTTTAAAATGAGATCACTACTACTATTACTACTACTTTTCAAAGATAATGAACCAAAACCATGATATCCAGTTTCCATCTACAGTACAATATAAATGTGCTTTACCCTAAGATTATCTTACCATTGTGAATATTTTGTTGATTAAAGGTTTTCAATTTAGAGATACTGAGCAAAAAAGGAAAATGCTACAATAATAATCATACATTCTTGCATTATTATTAGTTGAATCACCTTTGATCACATGATTGGTTAAATAAAAACTTTTGGATGAGTGTAGGCACAAAAAAAAAAATACTTCTGATGTTAGAAAAATAAAATTGCTCTCATATTCTTACAAAGTAAGAACAGTATTTAGTCAACAATTCCCATGAAAAACATCCAAGAATCATCTTCTGTTAAATGACGATCTTAAAAGATCTTCTCTTTTAAAAAAAATGGACAGCTGTGGCAACAATTATATCACTCCCTTCATTTTTTTTATTGGTGAAAATACTAACAACATGAATGCAGCAAGACAATTTAAAGACAGGTTTCACTGACTAACTCAAATGATCTTCCCTGCATTACATTTTTTTTTCTAAATATCCTCCTTTTTTACTGAAAAAAATTATTCTCTTAAAAAAATTTTTTTTTGCTGACACAGCAAACTGATTTGCAAAATGGATGCTATCAATCACTGATTTTTATATTAGAGAAGAAAAAGCATAAATTTCAGTCAGTCACATCATTGGTAATATGGACTTTTTGCTGTATTGCCAGGGGCATTCCACTACTGAAATGTTCAGGGACAGTACCTACTGAAGTTTAGTTATAAACACCTGATAACAAGCTGTAAATGCTCAGCCTCGGGTCAAATAGATGAAAAGAGTATTGATTCTATTTTTACAGGGTTAAATTTGTAAACTGGCAGTAACAATGTACCATGTCAACAAGAGAAGGAAGGGTAACTGGTTTTGTGCTACTTTAAGCCCTCTGCATGGTATTCCACTAAGGCTAAAACTAAGTGCATTGAGCTTTATTCCTGTACACATTTTAAAAATACTGGTCACACTATGCAGTTCATGTTACCTCTTTTCATGCTGGGTTGTTGACATCTCTGAGCAGGAAGAAGTGGCTTATGGGTCTGCCTTATCTACATATATAGAAGCATTAGATTATATACAACATGGTAATACAGTGTTTTGAAACTGCATTGTTATATCAAACAATCTTTTTACTACCAAAGTTTCAAAATGAAGATTTTAGTTAATTTTATTTCTTGGATTAGTGGATGGATAGACTCAGAAAAAGCAATGACTTCACTGTGACTAAATTCCTGCTTAGCAGCTGCTGTCAGGTTGTTACTTCCATGGTGAGTTTAATAATGGTTTTAATATAGATCTGTGAAAGAGGTTTGAAAGCCTCAAAGTTTTTCACCTTAATGCATTCTCACCCCCTCACCCCCCTTATACTCACCTGAGCCCCATCACTCTCCAGCCCTGTGCATGTGAGCTGTGACTCTCCTGGCTTTGTCCCTCCCCACTGGACAGATTGATAGCAGTGGGAACCATTGGCTCCCACTCCTGCCAATTAACTCCAGTGACGAGGGAGCGGGGGTGGTGGCCCGAGAAAAAATTTGTTTACAACCACTTGAAGTCACCTATCCAAGTTTTATCCTGAGTTGAGTTTTGATGAAAGGGGAGTGTTTTATGGCCTCTGAAATGCATTGGATGTCTATTAATGCAAAACAATAAATCAGTTTGGATTCTTCTATCATTTGGTGTGATGTTCCTTCTCTTGGTACATGTTTTTTCCAGAAACCTGCTGGATCACCCCTTGAGGTTAAGATTGTCTTTTGCAAACAAGCTAACCTGAGTCAGTGAGCTCTCTAAACGCTTTTTTTCTTCTCACAACCTTACATGAACTAAGATTCAAGTCTCAACACCTCTTGGATACTTTTTCCTTCATCTGTATCCACTTTGTCTAGTATGTTTGGGCCCCTAATTTCTATTTAAAATTGTTCTACTGCTGATCAGTTTTGTACTGCTGTATCCTCTGTGTCACGTACCTTGGTTGAAGGCTGAGTTGACAAGAGGGCTTCCTCTGCAGCTCTGAGCATTCCTGAATGTGGTGACAGAGGTACAAGGCTCAAAGAAGCACGGTTGCCGATAGCTTGATAGCAGATGACTGCCACAATCAAGGATGTAGTCAAGGTGAGCCAGGGTTATACAGTGAGACAGCAGAGTGGTCAGGAGGCAGGCTAGGGTCGGTACCAAGTTAGTAAGCGGAGCAAGGTCCAGTAGCAAGCCGAGGTCAGCACCAGGAGATCAGGCAGCACAGTGGCTAAATGGTTAGCACTTCTGCCTGGCAGTACTCGGGTCGTTGGTTTGAATCACAGCCACGGCACCACCTGCCTGGAGTTTGCATGTTCTCCATGTGCCTGCGTGGGTTTCCTCCGGGTACTCCGGTTTCCTACCACACTCCAAAGACATGCTGGTAGGTTAATTGGCTCCTGTCTAAATTGTCCCTAGTATGTGTATGTATGAATGTGAGTTAGGGACCTTAGATTGTATGCCCCTTGAGGGTTAGGGACTGATGTGAATGTACAATACATATGTAAAGTGCTGCGTAAATTGATGGCGCTATATAAGTACCTGAAATAAATAAATAATAGTAAGAGGCAAGCCAAGATCAGTACCATGAGGTCAGGCAGAGAGTAGTCTAAGGCAAGCTGAGGTCAGAATTCAGAATTCACAGAGCAAGGTCAGGAGCAAGCCAGGTCAGCAACAGAAGATCAGTCAGTACAAATAGGAACACAGAAACACAGATCAGAGGAAGCTGAAGATTATCCAGCAATTAGTACACAGCAGAGTCTCCTTTAAATAGGCAGCAATGCGGGAAGATGTGCGCAGCGAAGTACGATGGCGCATAGAAATGCACCTATGTGTCAGTGCTTGCTGAGTATTAGCCTGAGCTTATCTGTGTGCTGGTACACGTGCATGAGCAGTAGTTGCATGGGATTGAGCAGTAGTTGCACGGGAATTAGCATTACCTGAAGAATAATTCTCATGAGCTGCAGAAGAATTAGCATTAGCTGCACTAGTTTCCTGACGCTCTGTGATCTGTCTGTACCCTTTGTCTCTGGTACATATAGGACAATTTTCCCTGATTAAAAATATCCTGCTGCTGCAAACTAGTGTTTTCTAGATTATACCTTTTACCTTGGGGTGATTAAACAGCATTGAGTAATTGTTGCTAACAGCCCAATCAAGAGCTGCCTTTCTGTCACAGATCACTTTTGAAAAAGACTATGCAATCCATGTCATTAAAATTTTGCTTCTCAGTAGACATGTACATGCCAGAAATTTTGTTTTCATTTCATTTCAGGTGCATTCTTTCATTTGAGAAATTCATTTCATCATATTGGTTATGTGACCCGATTTGTTTTCGGAATTCGTTTCCTATCTTTTGCATTTGTTTCGTATAGTCGTTGGTCCTGGTGGATTAAAAATATTTTGCAGTTTTTCCGGAAGATTGTTATACAGTATATCTGATATATGAATGAATTGGAAGCATTTGAATCTGGTGGATTTAATATTTTTGGACGCTAGTCCAACCCACCAAGGGAAATGGCAAGATTGGACAATGTTGACTTGCATCATGTGCATCCAAATTAACAAATAGAATGAAATTCAGATTCATTTGTAATCAGAATTCAAATTATAGAACAAATTTGAACATTTAATTCATTTCCTCATGACCCCAAACTGCTGTCATGTGATGTCATCCGGATGAAACAAATGTATTCGTTCACTGAGGAATTTTATTTTGTCATATTTGTTATGTTGACCTGATTTGTTATCAGAATTTGTTTTGTATCTTCAGCATTTGCTTTGTATAGTTGTTGGTCCATTTGTTGGTCCAGGTGGATTTGAAAAATTTTGCAGTTTTTCTGGAAGATTGCTATATATTCGATATATTATAGAATTGGAAGGATTCGAATTGGATGGATTTGATCTTTTTGGACAATAGTCCAACCCATAAAGAGAAATTGTATCAGCTGATTGGACAATATCACCTGGCATTATGTGTATCCAAATTAATGAATGGAATGAAATTAGGATTCATACGTTACCCAAATCCTAATTATCAAACGAATTTTGAAAATTGAATTAATTTCCCCACGGGCCCAAACTACGGTACTATTGCATCATGTGTTGTCATCTGAATGAAATCAATGAAACAAATGCATTTGCTAATTTCGTTATAATTTTTTTCAGATTCGTTGACATTTGTTACTATGTCTATTCAGTGATTCGTATAGATCTAAATCTACGAAACTAAACTTTTCGTCTGAAAAATAGAAATGAAACACACGTCTAATTCTGACTCACAAATGTCCCTCACTGCAGTGAAGGCTCTCTTGAATTTGACATATGCAGCAGTACCGCAAGCACATATTGAGCCATCCACAGCAAATGGTACATCCTTGACACCCAGTTGTCCATGCATATGATTTCTTGTAAGTGTTTTAGTTATACCCTTGCTGTCCCAGCCTGTGTTTGCTTAACATTGACAGGGACGGATTTACAAGAAAAACTAAACATGAAAAAAAATAATATATATTTTTAAAAAATTAATCTCCACATTTTGGGAAAAAATAAAAACATAAAAAATAAAGGTGGTGGATGGGAAAATGGCTGAGCCTAGACCAGCATTTGGCTCACAGCATTGGCAATGGGCATATGGACCTTACATTTCTTTATACTATAAGCAATAGTTAGAGGAACATGACACCTTTTGACATGGATTTGTAGCCTTTACCATAACCATGTTTGTCTATTACCTTCATTTTTCCTTTAGAAAACTCTGCTTTTCTTTGCCTTGCCTATGCACACAAGGGGGGGCGGATTTACTAACAGTAAACATGCTGTTCACTTTGCAAGGGAATTTCCACTTTGCAAGGGAATTTTCTCATAGTTTAGTGAATAGGGGCAAAATTCACTTTGCAAAGAATACCCAATCGTGTGCAAGGAAAAAAAGAATTGTATTTTCCTTTGCACATGATTCGATGTTGAATGTCAGCAGAGTGTCACCTTATTCTCTAAGCTAAGGCAAAGTGCCCTGGCAAAGTGAAAAATTCCTTGTAAAGTAAGCATCCTATTTCCCTTTAGTAAATTAACCCCAATGACACAAAACACAAAAAAGTGCACACTTGTGAGGGGCTGTTCAGGTTGTGAACATAAACCTGGAGCCTGAGATTACAGGTGTGTGGGATTTTGGGAACTGTATTGTTAGCCAGCAAGTGCTAGAGGTGATTAAAGGGAAGGACGGTGGGTGCCAACCAGACAGGAAGGATGAGGTTGCTGATTGGTTGAGATGGAGGGTATACTAATGATAGGGGTGGGAGACTAAGGGTCAAGTAAGGTGCGGGTGTTTCAAAGTGTTGGAGCTGTGCTTGCTTATAAGGATACAGGTACATACCAAGGTGGTAAGTGGTGATCAGGAAGATTTGGTCTATGGCTTTGCTGATGCAGACAATGGGAGGAGGAGGGGTATGGAAATTACTAGTGTTAATGAAAATGGGGTGCAAGATTGCATTTAAGATATCCAGAGACTGTGAGAGTTGCAGGTGCTGCTCAGGTCTTGGTGACACTGGTGATTTCATAGTTGTGAATATCTTTTCTTAAGCATGTTCTTACTAACTAAATTATAGTTATTTTCTGTGCAGTCACTATCTCATTAATTTTACAGTGAGTTGTAGCTAAGTCGCTCAGCAATTGAGTTTGTTCAGCCTTCAGGTCAGTGACAAGATTGCCAGTGACAACTGCTCTGCATTCACACCTATGGCTCAGCTAAAAATCGCTGAAGAGAGAAATTTCTAGGAGTGAATACTAGAGTCTAACCTGCAAATATGGGAAAAATTCTTAAGGGCTTATTCAAACTGACAGTCAGACCCTTCCTTTGATCTGAGCTGCAGTCAACTGTGTGTGAATCCACCTCAGGGCCGCGTGCAGGCAGCCCATAGAAGTGGATGCACACACAGCAGCTACATGGACACAAATGCATGTTAAAATATGACATGCAGGCAAGAATGGGTCCCCAGAACCGAACAATCAGTGTTAAATTTTGACATGTAATTGTGTCTCTGCAGCTGTTGTGTGTGCATCCATTTCTATGTCTGAACAAGCCCTAATACCGATAGGCCAATCCTAATGAACTCTATGGAGGCCATTTTTAGGGCTGCTAGACAAACTACCATCTTAAAAAGGCATGGGAGGCTGGACACTGCCATGAAGGACATGTAGCAATGTAATAAAAAAAAAAAAAATAACAGTGAGGGAAGGGTCTTTTCATGTGGCTTCAAAGGAAATATTGAAAATATACAAATTCTTTAACATGTTTGTAGTATTCCTTAACCACTTGATGATGTCTGGAGGAAAATAAATGTAATCTCCAAACACGGAAAGGTTTTTTCACAGTGAGAGCTGTGAAAATGTGGAATAGACTCCCTCAAGAGTTGGTTCTGGCCAGCTCCGTGGATTGCTTTAAAAAAGGCCTGGATTCTTTCTTAGATACACAGAAAATAACTGGATACTAACATTTATAGGTAAAGTTGATCCAGGGAATATCTGATTGCCTTTTGGGGGATCAGGAAAGAATTTTTTTCCTTGCAGGAGCAAATTGGATCATGCTTTGCTGGGGTTTTTTTTGCCTTCCTCTGGATCAACTGTGGGTATAGGATTATAATTTTTTTTTTCAGTGGTTGAACTGGATGGACTGTTGTCTTTTTTCAGCCAGACTGTAACTATATGTAACTATCAAGCAAGATAGGGTGAGTGAGCGCAATCTCAGACGAGCAGCTAGCACACAAGGCAATCCTCAACACCTAAAAAAAATGACAACAATGAAAGGTATGCAGCGCTAAATATAATAAAAGAGGATAATATAAAATAAAAAACATCCGTATAACCAGAGTCGCTGTAAATTGATTAATCGATGTAAACAGTCAATCGAACATAAATAATCCCAAATGTGATATGACTGGTAAAGGTGAAAGAAGGACAATAATACAGTGGTAATTGGTATATTCCAAATCCAGTTAGGCTTGTGGAAGAATCCAGTAAATTAGTGCGCTTACCACAAAGACATACAAACTGAGCGTTGTATGTATATCGGCAGACATCAGGGCCTGGTCAGCAAACAGGACTGCATCCAGTCACCATGTTAGACACCTGGGAATGATGAGACCACCAGGTCTAACAGATATGCTCCCTGGTGGCCTTTGACAACGAGCGTGGCTCAAAACATGTTAGGGGATCCTGCCCAACTGACGCCATTAAACCACCAGGGAGCATATCTGTTAGACCTGGTGGTCATTACCTTACTATTCATGTGAGTTCCCAATTATACCATTTGCTTTTTTACTCATTAAAGACATACTTCACTATTACTACCATTTTGCCCCTGGCTCGTTATTTATGAGCCCCATCAAGGTGGAGCGTTTTGGAGGAGTATGATCAGGAGTGGACTCCGTTGGACCTACCAGCGAAACCTGAGGTGACCCTCGTGAGTGTTTCCCATCATTCCGGGGTGTCTTACATGGTGACCCGATGCAGTCCTGTATGCTGACCAGGCACCAGGCTATTCCACAGCCGTGTGCAATTTTTAAGCGTGACATTTTTAGTATCTATTTACTCGGCATAATATTGTCTTTTATATTTTACCAAAGAATTGGGTATTGGGTTTGTGTGCACTAAAATGCATTAGTGTATTTTTTCCAAACAATTTGCATTCTAAAAAACACTGTGCAAATAACGCATGACATATAAAATTGCAACACACACCATATTATTCTCTAGGGCCTCTGCTTAAAAAAATATACATATATAATGTTTGGGGTTTTAAGTAATTTTCTAGCACAAAATGCTGATTTGTACATGTAGGAGAGGAATGTAAAAATTGGCCTGGGGCTCAAGTGGTTAAAATGGTTGAAAGCCTCTGACATATGAACAAAGCACATCCCACTATAGAGTATACTCACCTGAATCCAAAGCAGCATATCTGGTCACTCTGATCTCTCCTCTCTCTGTTATCTGCATGACTCACTCCTAAAAGATTAAAGTGGTTGTAAATGCTCCTGCACAGGGGCACACTCTCCGCACAGCTTTGTTTACATTTTGGTATGCATATATGCAGCTTCTCGGCGTTAAGGCCCACTAGCGGAGAAGCCCCATATATGCATACTCTGGCATCAAGGAGTTAAAACTGCACAATGTGTTACAAAACAGTACAATTTTTACAGTCAGCCATAGCATACACTGGCAGAACATATCTGGTTGTACATTTGATTTTTTCCTTTACAGCTAGCTTGGCATACACACAACAGCAGCATCCCAATCGGATTCATTTCAGTTTGAAAAAAAAAAATTTTTCATGTAGTTTTAGCAGCAATACATGTTTTAGCCTCAAGTAGTAATAAGCCTGCTTTGACACCAGGTGGAAATTACACAGTAGTTCAGTGAGGGTGTCAATGTTTTCACTAATGCAAAAATTTCCTGCAGCTGGCCAAACTCTATCACACTCTCGTAAAGAATTAAGGGACACCAGAAGATAAAGCAGCATAAAACTGCCAGCAAAAGAACATTTTTAATGAAGAAGAATTTACTAAAATGTACTAAAGAAAATCAGTGCAGGCTGTAGACAAACAGCACAGGCTGGGGCTTTACTGCAAGATTCTGCAGAGGATACAGTCGTATGAAACCGACCAGCAGCATGACGTTTATATGGAATAATTTGCCTAACTTTTATATTTTAAAAAGGTTCCTCTGATTGGCTGAGATGGAGATTGTGATGTCATCTGTCTGCCTCTTCAGCTAATCAGAGGAAGCTCTGTATTCATTGATGAAATACAATGCTTCCTGTGAAAAGCTGAGCAGTGCTCAGTCCGACTATTTTGTTCTGGGAATAGGACAGGAAGTCCCCATCCTGCTTTCAGGACACAGCATTGTATACTGTATGTATCTGATGCTCCATATAGTTTATACAGCACTCCCAGCAGGAACATCTGTTAGTGAAGCAAATAGTTTGTTAGGATCAGATTGTCCCAAACAACTATTTAAAGTTGCAAGGAACCTGGAGTTAGGCTTTAAATTCGCCCCAAAACAATCCAAAAACAATTGTGGTAGTTGGTCCTTTAACCCCACCACTACACACACTGCATATTTACATTAGTACAGCGTGGATCAATGTAAGCATGTGTATGCCATACCTGTGGGATCCTGTGGTAGCTGGAAATCATTGTAGTAGTCTCTGCTGCTACAGTGGTCACCATTGTCTTCTAGGTTTCTTGCTGAGCGGTTGCCCTTCTGCATATTGAACATAGATGGTTGCTTGCTTGGCATGGGTGCCATTCACAGAACACCTTGTATATCTCTCAATGACCTACCACTGGATTATGTTGACATAATGGACTATACAGCAGGGGACCCATAAGACACCAATGACCACTGCAGCAGCAGAAAATACTAATTTCCAGTTTCCACAGAGAACCCACTGGTATGGCTGATATGCATCCAAGCTGGACGAATGTAACTATGTAATAAACCAGGCTACTCGCCTGCTCGCATTTGGCAAGTGGAAATAATGCGGAGAGTAAGTGTGTCCCAGCTGGGCTGCCATCGTGGGAGACAGCACATACAGTTGTTCCTGCTGACCAGGGCCATGGCTAGCGGTGGACAGAAGTGGCACTTTCCCTTGAGCTCACTGCACAGGCTTAAGATCTACCCTGCTTTCCTCTAGATTTACCAGCTGCTGGGATTTGCTCTCTTGTTTACAGTGAGACAGGGTGAGCAGATGTGGCCAGCAGAGCGAGCAGAGGCAGCAGCAGCAGCAGCAGGACAGTCCAGCCGGGATTTCCTCCTGCTCCGGTACTGAGAGTCTCCCTCTCTCTCTCCTGCGCACTGTGACCGACTCCAATATGTACAGCTCTTGATATGTCCGCCCAGAGCACACTGTCTGTGCCACTTTTGTATCATGGGGGGATGTGGTTGGGGGGCGGTAGCTGCCAACCAGAGAAGAGTAGTTGGGGAGGCTGTGAGGGGGTCCCCCTCTGAAGACCCCTTGCAATCCTCTTAGGTGGGGGTCTCCTTTTCCTGGAGGATGGTGGGCAAGGCAGTTTGTATGGGCATCCCCTCTGATCACCCCCCTGCAATCCTCCTAGCTGGGGGTCTCCTTATTTTAGAGATGTTTGAGCAAGTGGGTATGTATGGAAGTCCCCTCTGATCACCCCTTGCAGTCCTCCTAGCAGGGGGTCTTTGTTTACTGCAGAAGGGTGGGTATGTGTAGGGCTCCTCTCTGGTTGCGTCCCTGCAGTCTTCTTAGCTGGGAGTCTCCTTCTCCTGGAGGGGGGTGGCAGGGGGGTATGTGTGGTGGTCTGTCAGTGGAGGGTGGGGGCAGTAGTTGGGAGGATGGGGTCTGTCGGTGAGGAGCAGAAGTTGAGGTATGGGGGTCTGTCAGTGAGGGGAGGGGACAGTAGTTGGGGTTCTGTGAGTGGGGGAAGGGGTCTGTCAGTGGTAGACTGGAGAAGGACATGGGATGGAGGAAATGCTACTTGAGGAAGACGTGGGATGGAGAAGATGGAACTGGAGGAGGACATGGGATGCAGGTGATGAGACTAGAAGAAGAGGACATGGGATGGGGTAGATGGGACTGGAGGAGGAGGACACGGGATGGAGGAGATAACACTGGAAGAGGAGGACATGGGATGGGGGTAGATGGGACTAGAGGAGGAGGAGGACATGGGATGGAGAAGGAGGACATGGGATAGAGAAGTTTGCATTGCTGTATGTTAATATTGTTAAAGTTGTTGTTAATATTTATTTTTGTAACTTTATTCTGTATAAAACATTTAAGAGTGTAATTTCATGAGATAATTTATGAGGGCGAGTTTAGGGGCGGGGTGGGGCAACAGGTGGCGAGTAACTCTTAAGGCTTGGCTAGTAGCTCAGGACTTGAAATTTTGAGCCCTGCAATAAACCATATCTGGAATTCAACATTAACTTCTTGCCGACCAGCCACTGTAGAAATACGGTGGCAGATCAGCACGGCTTGACAAAACCATGTTTTAAAACGTGCGTTTGCAAAACAGGTAGGGGAGCGCTCCCGAGGCGCGTGCCTGCCCTACCCGTCACGCCGATCACGGCCACGGTGTCAGTCGCCAGGTCACGGCCGGTCATTACCTACCGTGTCCCGACGATTAGCGGCAATCACTGACAGAGAGGACGGCTGCCGTGTTCACACTGCAGCCGTGCTTTCTGTCATTCCCCTGTCAGCTCCTGACATGCTGATCCGGAGAGAGGAGTTTATCTCTCTGGATCAGTGTGTTCCCCTGCAGTACACACCCCCGCCCCCTAGTAAAACACTCCACTCACACAGTTATCCCTTTCAGTAAATAAAAAAGTTAACCCCTTCCTCCCCAGTGCCATTAGTACAGTGTCAGTGTTTTTTTTTTTTTTTTTTGCACTGATCACTGTATTGGTGTCACTGGGGATGTCAGTGACCCCAAGTCAGTTCTCCCCCAGTGTCAGAATGTCCGCTGCAGTCTCACAGTCCTGCCATAAGTCACTGATCGCCGCCATAAGTCACTGATCGCCGCCATTAATAGTATAAAAAAAATTTAAAAATCCCAGTATCTTTCCCGCCATTTCTAAACGCTATAACTTTCATGTAAACCAATTAATTTACACGTATTGGTTTTTTTTAACAAAGATATGTCGCAGAATACATTTTGACAGAAATTTATGATTAAATTTGATTTTTACAATTTTTTTACTGGACATATTTTATACCAAAAAGTCCAAAATATTGTTTTTTTTCCTCAAAATTGTCAGCCTTTTTTTTTTAAAGCTCAAAAAATAAAAAAACGCACAGGCGATAAAATACCACCAAAAGAAAGCGCAATTTGTGGGGAAAAAAAGGATGTAAATTTCATTTATGTACCGTATTGCATGACCGCGCAATTGTCCATTAAACTAGCGCAGTGCTGTATAGCAGAAAAATGGCGTAAATTGCAGTATCTATACCATAGTTTGTAGACGCTATAACTTTCACACAAAGCAATCAATATACACTTATTGGGATTTTTTTCCCAAAAACATGTAGCAGAATACATTTTGGCCTAAATTTATAACCAACTTTGAGTTTACTATATATTTTTTATAGCTGAAAGTAAAAAATATTGCTTTTCTTCAAAATTTTTGGTCTTTTTTTGTTTATAGCGTGAAAAATAAAAAGCGCACAGGTGATCAAACACCACCAAAAGAAAGCTCTATTTGTGTGAAAAAAAGGATGTAAATTTCATTTGGGTGCAGCATTGCATGACCGCGCAATTATCAGTTGAATTAGTGCAGTGCCGAGTAGCAAAAAGAGGCCTGGTCATTAAGGGGGGTAAAGCCTCAGGAGGGCAAGTGGTTAAATTGTTACTAAACCCAGGAGCCTGCATTCACTACATCTGGTCTCCCACAGTACACAGAACATGGAAATGCAATTATTTTAGTAAATGCAAACTGCTAAATATCTTTTCTCATATGCAGTCTTTTGACTTCTATCAGTGTTTAGCAGAGCACTGGTTAAAGCTGGTCGTCGGAGTTTTCTTTCTGCTCTAGGAGGATGTAGAACCCCTGACCTCTGTCTGGACAGCGTTGATTGACCCTGTGCTGATCACATGCACTCTCCCAAGAAAAAAAAAAACTCTAGAAATACACACCAAACTGAGCATGTGCAGTGTCTCCAAATCTATGTTCTATCAGGAGATATGTAGGAGACAATGGAAGAAGGGGAGGATCAGAGAAGACAGGATCAAACAGCCTGATTACACAATGCAGAGAATATACCCCTTCCAGAGTAAGTATAACCAGTGGTGTATTTAGGTTTTGTGCTGCCCTAGGCAACAAAAAAATCAGTGCCCCCCGCAGAGAGAGACTGACATTGACCAAAAACACCCTCCCACCTGAGAAAACCTTCCACTACCACTGCCCCCCCCCCCATACAGCAGCCACCATCCCCCATGGTGAGAGAGACACTCACCTTAACAGCTCCCTGGGAATGAGACCCACAGCCTCTATCGGAACCCACTAGGTCCCCATGCCGCATGTGTCCCTTCTTCTGTCCCTTCTTCCAAGTGCTGCCCCCGAGAAATGCCACCCTAGGCAAATGCCTGTTTTCCTTGTGGTAAATACACCACTGAGTATAACAAGCATGCTTTACTGCATATACAGACTGATTTTACTGTTGTGGGTTTAGTAACATGTTAAAAGGTCAGAATTACAACAGCAGATATTATGAGGAAGGTTTGTTTCCCTTAAAGCAGAATTAACAACTTGCCGACCTGCCACAGTACATATACTCCGATGGGGCAGCACATGCAGGCACAATCACATACACGTAATCACAGCCGCATGAATGCAACTCATTCATGACAGCTCAGAGCATTGCTGGTACAAGGATCTTAAAAGTATAAAGAAGAAAAAAAATCACTGATCACCCCCAAGAGTAGTACAGTGCTACTATTGTAGCACTGAACAACACTGACTGATTTTATTCATTTTTTTACAAACTGTCATTAGTCAATGTCTCTGTTCACTGCCACACCAGTCATATGATGATGCTGTAGTGCACTAGTAACATTATGATAAAAAAAACATTTTTTTTAAAAAAAACAAAATTATATTTTTAATTTTCTAAACAATTGTGCCCAAAAAATTACAATTTCAAAAAAATTCACCAAGCCACTTACTAAATACGTCAAACTGTCTACTTTCCAAAAAGGGTCATTTGGGGGGCATTTTAAGGGCCCCAAGGAATGAGATAGGCAGTCAGTACATCAGGATTAATTAATTTTCAATATACACTATATTGCCAAAAGTATTGGGCCGCCTGCCTTTACACACACATGAACTTTAATGGAATCCAGGTCTTAGTCCATAGGGTTCAATATTGAGTTGGCCCACCCTTTGCAGCTATAACAGGATCAACTCTTCTGGGAAGGCTGTCGACAAGGTTTAGGAGTGTGTCTATTGGAATGTTTGACCATTCTTCCAGAAGCACATTTGTGAGGTCAGGCACTGATGTCGGAGCAGAAGGCCTGGCTTGCAGTCCCCGCTCTAATTCATCCCAAAGGTATTCTATTGGGTTGAAGTCAGGACTCTGAGCAGGCCAGTCAAGTTCCTCTACCCCAAACTCGCTCATCCATGTCTTTATGGCCCTTACCTTTGTGCACTGGTGCGTAGTCATGTTGGAACAGGAAGGAGTCATCCCCAAACTGTTCCCACAAAGTTGGGAGCATGAAATTGACCAAAACATCTTGGTATGCTGACGCCTTAAGAGTTCTCTTCACTGGAACCCCACACCATAATCCCCCCTCCACCAAACTTTACACTTGGCACAATGCAGTCAAGCAAGTATCATTTTCCTGGCAACTGCCAAACCAAAACACATCCATAGGCTTACCAGACAGAGAAGCATGATTCGCCACTCCAGTGAACAAGTCTCCACTGCTCTAGAGTCCAGTGGCGGCATACTTTACACCACTGCATCCGACGCTTTGCATTGCACTTGGTGATGTACAGATTGGATGCAGCTGCTCGGCCAAGGAAACCCATTCCATGAAGCTCTCTACACACTGTTGTGCTAATCAGAAGGTCACACAAAGTTTGGAGGTCTTTAGCTATTGACTCTGCAGACAGTTGGCGACTTCTGCGCACTGTGCGCTTCAGTGTGCGCTGACCCCACTCTGTCGTGGCCTACCACCTAGTGGCATTGTAACAAAGTGGAAGCAAGCTACAAACAGTTGACCGTGGAATATTTAGTAGCAAAGAAATTTAATGAATGGACTTATTGCTCAGGTGGCAACCTATAACGGTACCACGCTTGAATTCACTGGACTCCTGAGAGCGACCCATTCTTTCACAAATGTTTGCAGAAGTTACATAGCTACATAGTTAGTTTGGCTGAACAAAGACAAAAGTCCATACAGTTCAACCATTAAAAAAAAAAAAAAAAAAAGTTATAATCCTATATCCATAGTTGATCTAAAGGAAGGCAAAAATAAACTCAAAGCACAGCACAATCCAACTTGCTCCTGCAGGGGAAAAAAATACCTTCCTGATCCCCCAAGAGGCAATCGGATATTCCCTGGAGCAAATTTACCTATAAAATGTTAGTATCCAGTTATATTCTGTGTATCCAAGAAAGAATCCAGACCTTTTTTAAAGCGATCCACTGAGCTGGCCAGAACCAACTCTTGAGGGAGTCTATTCCACATTTTCACAGCTCTCACTGTGAAGAAACCTTTCGATGTTTGGAGATTAAATTTCTTTTCCTCCAGAGGTAAAGAGTGCCCCCTTGTCCTCTGTGATGACCTCAGGGTGAATAGCTCTACACCGAGTTCACTATATGAACCACTGATGTATTTATACATGTTGATCATACTCCCCCCTTAATCTCCTCTTCTCAAGAGAGAATAAATTCAGTTCCTCTAATCTTTCCTCATAGCTGAGCTCTTCCATGCCTCTTATCAGTTTGGTTGCCCTTCTCTGTACTTTCTCCAGTTCCCCAATGTTCTTTTTGTGAATTGGTGCCCAAAAATTAAACTGCATATTCCAGATGAGGTATTACTAATGGTTTGTACAGGAGTAAAATTATATCACTCTCTCTGGAGTCTATACCTCTTTTAATACAAGAGAGGATTTTGTTCACTTTACAAACCGTAGCTTGGCATTACATGCCTTTATTAAGCTTGTGATTTACCAGAACTCCCAGATCCTTCTCCACCATTGATTCCCCAGTTGTACCCCCCCCCCCCCAGTATGTATGATGCATATTCTTAGTCCCCAAGTGCATCGCCTTACATTTATCAACATTAAACCTCATTTGCCACATAGTTGCCCAATTAAACAGTGCATTGAGGTCGGTTTGTAAGTTGGAGACATCCTGTAAGGACGTTATTCCACTGCACAGCTTGGTGTCATCTGCAAAGACTGAAATAGGATTTGTAATCTCAGACCGTTATATCGTTTATAAATATATTAAAAAGTAAGGGTCCCAATGCTGAACCCTGGGGTACACCACTGACAACCCTAGACCATTCAGAGTATGAATCATTAACCACTACTCTCTGAATACGATCTTTTAGTCAGTTTCTACCCATTTACATACAGATTTTTCCAAGCCCGTAGACTTTACCTCACACATTGGCCTTGTGTGGGGAACTGTGTCAAATGCTTTTCCAAAATCCAAGCATACCACGTCCACCGCCACCCCTCTGTCCAAGGTTTTGCTCACCTCCTCATAAAAAGAAATCAGATTTGTTTGACAACTTCTGTCTTTCATGATTCTATGCTGTCTGTTGCTTAAAATATTTTTTTCCAACAAGAACTCATCTATGCAGTCTGCATGCCTAGGTGCTTGATTGTATACACCTGTGTCCATGGAGGTGAATGGAACACCTGAATCCAATGATTTGGAGTGGTGCCCCACTATTTTTGGCAATATAGTGTATATACCGGGTGTCGGCAACCCGCGGCTCCGGAGTCGCATGCGGCTCTTTTTCACCTTTCCTGCGGCTCCGGAGCACACTGCCCACCAGGTGACAGGCAATAGGGTCGGCAAGCCGCGGCTCTTTTAATGCAGCTCTACTGTGTGCCGGGCGCCCGCTGGCAAACATTGGCTGTCAGGATGTAGGCGGGGCAGCGTGACGAACTCCTCTCCTCTCACAGTCCGCCCTAAAGACCAGAACGGCGCGGGAACACGGCGAGAGGAACGCGCGGAGCAAAGGTAAGTGAATTGACACAATATGGGGAATGAATTACTATAGGGGGGATGAATTACTATATGTGGGATGAATTACTATGGGGATGAATTACTATAGGGGGGATGAATTACTATAGGGGGGATGAATTACTATGGGGGATGAATTACTATAGGGGGGATGAATTACTATGGGGGATGAATTACTATAGGGGGGATGAATTACTATATGGGGGATGAATTACTATAGGGGGGATGAATTACTATAGGGGGGATGAATTACTATATGGGGAATGAATTACTATATGGGGGATGAATTACTATAGGGGGGATGAATTACTATAGGGGGGATGAATTACTATATGGGGGATGAATTACTATGGGGGATGAATTACTATATGGGGGATTAATTACTATAGGGGGGATGAATTACTATAGGGGGGATGTATTTTCAGTTTTAAAAATGTTTCTCTCAAAATAAATTTCAATCGTGGTTTTGGCGAGATTTGGCTCAGTTGAAAAAAAAGGTTGCCCACCACTGACCTAAGGCTATGATTGTGATTATGACGATACACTGTGGCCCTGATTAACCCTTTGCTTACTGGGCCCTTAAACCCCCTTCATGACCAGAGCGCTTTTTGCAATATATGCAGTGTCGGATTTGTTTTAAATGTTGCAATGGTTTTGCGGCTCCCAGTCTTTTTTTTCCCTCTCGGAAACGGGTCCAAGTGGCTCTTTGGCCTTGATTCACTAAGATGTGAGTGTATTAGCAGAGACCGACCATTCAGGCAGACTCCGGTCAATCAATCAGTCGTCTGACCAGCGTCTAGCAAGCTCATTGACGAGCGTCTACTGACTACTTTGCTATCACTAAATGTGGTATCCCGTCTGGCACATCTTTAGGTGCAATACCGGATATGTTCGCTAGATGGCGCACAAGCGCGGGCTTTATTAACATTGGCGTTCTTATGATGGCAAGAGAATTCTTAGAATGTAATAAATAGTACACCTGTATTAGAATTTTCTATATTCTTCTTTCTTTTCTTGCTGTGTCTCCAAAATGATCAGGAAACTAATGCATTTACTAATGAATGTCATACATTCTGTACTCAAATGTTAAACATTTTCACACTTATATCTCAAATAATTTATATACTTCTAATTTCCCAATATAATTATATATCTTCATTCTCTTTAATCACGTAACTATTCTATGGTAAAGACAAGTGCAGCGCTATAAATGCATGTGATCAATAATGAATGCATGTAAAAACCAAAAAGTGCAAAGAATTGCAACAATGATGTAATATTGTAAATGGTGCTAAAATAAGTTCATAGAATCATTCCTGAATAATGGAATGTCCTTCGTGTGAGAGTACCAACTCAGAGAGTGCCTATGAATGGCACGTGTGGTCTCTCCGTGACGGACAGTAGTGCATGAACTTGTGAAAGGTAAACCACCCTTGGGACTGGTCTACACTCACCAGAACAAAAGTATTAATGTGTATGGGTTATACACATCACACATCTGGGGGTGCAGCGGTATGCTGGCAGTTATGGGTTAGTCATCCAGCTCCATCCATCCATCAGGGTGGGTGCCCAAATGGTCCTGGGGAGGAATTAGCTCAGCCACAGGAGCCAGAAAGGTGCTCAATAGTGTAGTACACTGTCACAGGGGTGGATGACCTTTCACGAGTTCATGCACTACTGTTCGTGGTTATATTTATCTTGTGTAATACCATTTTACTAGTCTATATAATTTGACCAGCGCTCGCTTTATCAATTTTAAACAATGTAACTATTCTACATTATAGCTCAAACTGTGTCTCCCACAGTGGTTTAGTGGTTAGAGCTCAGAACTTACAGCACTTGGGTCATGGGTTCTAATCCCAGTCTTGGCAACATCCCAAAAAAATGGAGATCAATTTTCTGGGTTGTGGCAGGAATATTGATCAATCAATTATGATTTTGCCTAATGACTAGAAAGTGGATGAATGTTACTTGCGTACTGTTCTTCTGCCAATTAGGAAATGTGCAAGTTTCATGCCGTGTATATTTCATTGTAACTTTTTCTCTTTTAAATCTGTCTCCTTATACAACTTGACCCCCTCCCCCACCCCATCATCACCTGTCCCATATGCAAATCTATGGATCACCGCCCCACTCTTTAACTATCTATTTACTGATCAAGTGAATGTGTCTCATTTTCTATCAGCTACAGTTCAGATCTCACATTATTATACAATTGCTGATTGTATCACACCACTAGTCTGATTGAATTCACAATTCCTGGTCAGTCCTGTTCCCTGACCTCTAATAACCTTTAGGGCCAGTTCACACTACATGTGTTTCAGTTGCTTTTTCAGCATCACAAACGCACAGAAAGAAGGTTATATGGTTGTCAATGTCATAGTTCACATCAGCGCTTGCATTTTCAATGCATTGCAGGTGCTGTAAACAAAGTTGACCACGCTGCATTGTTTCTGCACAGAACTGTACTGGAACACATTGAAACGTCCTTGAATGTACTAAAACGCACATGTCCCTAACTACATTGAATACAAAGAAAATAGAAAAAAATAAGTGGAAGGGATACAAAAATGCAATGTAAACATGTCCAAAACGCATCCAAAATGTACTGGAACACACTAAACATGCATGCCAAAAGGGCATGAAAAAAAACCATCAGGAACACATCTAGACTGTTTCTATAGTGTGAAACGGCCCTTAGGACTTGTTCACACCATTGGTGGTGCAGAAATGCATGCAAGAACACACATTTTCCAGCACAGCAAAGAAATGCAATGCCCTATGTAGATGTGCGCAGGTACCATGATGAAAACGTTGTTGCACCTACACACGTCTATTAAAAACAGCCCCATTCACAGCCACAAATACGCATGGCACCACACTACTGTGCGGTTAGGTGCGACACACTTGGAAAATAACATAAAAATAAGCCAACATGGCTAAAACATATCTTGAAAATATGGGGACTCTGATATCCGGCGACAGTCCGTTCACGAACGAGAAGCAATTCTGCACCCCTAAAACCAACATAGAGGAAAGGGATGGTCAAATTGCTGTGCTGCTTCCAAACCACCTCTGGCATGCCAGGGTCATTATGCAGGTCCTCGATGCCAGTTCTTGCCTGCGGCCACAAAATATCCACTGGCCACAAGTGAAGGTGAGTGGAGGACATGAAGGTGGATTTCTACCAGCTTCAACCGCAAGCAGTACCACTCCTGAAAAATGAGAGCAAATAATCATTGACACGTCATCATGACAGTCAATTCTCAGTGCAGGCTATCTAGAGTGTCTTTCCTTTTTAACCATTTCAAGAGTTCAAGGAAACATTCTTGGAGCATCTACTGTGTTTGGAAAGGCCAAAGGTCCCCCCCTCCCCCAGGCACACTAATGCTTATGCAGGTCATAGACGGGGAGAAAAACAGCCGATTTTTCTTTTAAAAAATGAAAAAAATCGGTTGTTCAAGCGGCCGATGTTACTAGCAATGGTAAAAAAAAAAAAAAAAAAAAAAACGGCCGATTTTCATCCCGTCTACAGCCGGCAAAAAGTGTCCCTGCAGAGAGCTCCGCTATTTCTTTGACAGTTCTTTGACATTTATAGCGGTTGCCACAATGTATTTGTATCCATTTCGGATACAGATGTTTTTATTCGGAAACAAATAGATACAATGTTGCAACCGCTGTAAATGTCAAGGAACTGTCAAAGAAATAGTGGAGCTCTCTGCAGGGACACTTTTTGCCATACTGGAATTCCTCTCATTTTTCATCCTTCTTCCTCTTCTTCTTCTTCATCCTCTTCTTCATCATCATCCTCTTCTTCTTCTTCATCATCCTCTTCTTCTTCTTCATCATCATCCTCTTCTTCATCATCATCATCCTCTTCTTCATCATCATCATCCTCTTCTTCATCATCTTCTTCATCATCATCATCATCCTCTTCTTCCTCTTCATCATCTTCTTCATCATCATCATCCTCATCATCTTCTTCATCATGGTCCTTTTCTTCATCATCATCATCCTCTTTTTCATCATCATCCTCTTCTTCTTCTTCTTCATCCTCATCTTCTTCTTCTTCATCATCATCCTCTTCTTCATCATCATCATCATCCTCTGCATCATCATCCTCTTCTTCATCATCATCATGCTCTTCTTCATCATCATCATCCTCTTCTTCTTCTTCTTCTTCATCATCATCCTCTTCTTCTTCTTCATCATCCTCTTCTTCTTCTTCATCATCCTCTTCTTCTTCTTCATCATCTTCTTCTTCATCATCCTCTTCTTCCTCTTCATCATCTTCTTCTTCATCATCATCATAATCCTCTTCTTCTTTTTCTTCTTTTTGTCTTCCTCTTGCAGGTCACTGCTCTTGTGCAGATTTTTTTATCAGTAAAAAATCGGCCGATTTGCCCATCATTGCCGCGAAAATCGGCCGATCGGCAAATTCGGACGTTTTTTTTCAAACTTTACCGAAAAAAAAAATCTGCCAAAATACCGAAAAACGGCCGAACAAATAGCCCACTAACGATCCGAAAATCGGCCGATTTTATTTTCGGCCGAAAAATCGGCCGATTTTCGACCCATCTATGGCCTGCATAAGATATGGTGTGGCCCTAGGGTCAATGTGTGTTTAGAATACTTCCAAAATGCACATACAAAAACACTCCATCCAAATGCATGTTGCATTTCTATAGCATGTTAAACAGAAGAAAAATGCACTTACATAATGTTAACATGCGCAAGTAAAAATAGACAAAATCCACATCCTTTTATTCTGGCTTCACATACATGCATTGTGGTCTAACACCGCACTCCTGGGCAAATCACATGCAATTTGTGTGCGTTGCAATTAGAGACAAACATTTTGCACACCTCAAATTGCACCGCATCCGGGCCAAAAATGTGCAGGACCCTTTTTCAG
Organism: Staurois parvus; assembly: GCF_062004578.1. NCBI lineage: Eukaryota > Metazoa > Chordata > Amphibia > Anura > Ranidae > Staurois > Staurois parvus. The sequence goes on along the minus strand of NW_028317855.1, from coordinate 7,855,064 downwards.
GGTATGCACATGGGTGTGAATAGGCATGCCATCCAATTTGGCAAATCGCAATACGCTTTGTGTACCAATTTTGGTGTGTTGGTAACTTCACCTAGAAAGCCGCAGCAGGTGGCATGAAGGGGTTGCGGTTGTGATGCGGTGCAGCGCTTGCACAGAAAACACTGCAAATTTCACATCGCATCTGTGTGAAACCAGAATGTGCCAATATGTGGCTTGACAAAGCACAGTGGTCAGTGCAGATTATTTTCAATCCATGTTTTTTTACACTTTTCATTCACTGGTTTAACTCAGGTGATCGTTAATCCCAATTATCTCCGGAGATCACATGCAGCCCCTCAACCATCTACACATATCTCTGGAAATCTATACAGATCTCCTTGAAAAAATGTCTCCTCTCTTCTTCGGAAAACAATTGTCCTCCACCTCATAAACAGGGGGACAGAGAAGACTTCTCCTTAACTAAAACCAGTTAACTAAAATCAGATGAATTATCTGTGCTTAATAAACATACACCAATACTGCAAATGCATTGTACTGTCCAAGGCATTGCACACTAACGCATTGCACACTAGAAATGTCAAATGCGTTAGTGTGTACAGTGCATGAGTGTAAAATGCTTTAGTGCACACTGCAGTGTACAACGCATTGCACACTGTAATACTCTGTACAATGTAATACCGTGTACACCCACACATTGTAGACTGTAATGCACTGTACACTGTCATGCATGATGGAGCAACGCATTGCACACTGTGATACCGTGTACACCCACACATTGTAGACTGTAATGCACTGTACACTGTCATGCAGGCTGGAGCTACGCATTGCACACTGTGATACGCTGTCCACTGTCATGCAGAATCCAGCAACGCATTGCACACTGTAATACCATGTACACCAACACATTGTAGAATGTAATGCATTATACGCAGTATACATGTCCAGATATTCAAAGATTAGCCATGAAGGCCTAGCTGGTTACCTATTTGGCAACCGCAGATAGCCGAATAACGCTACACTGCATCCAGGCAGCTCTGGGAGGGTGTCATATGACATCCTGGCAGAACGCGCTCTCCGTCATTGCTGTGTCCTAAGGACACAGCTAATCACGTGATGTGGTAAAGGCCAATCACAGCGGCTTTTTACCATGTGATCAGCCATGTCCAATGACACGCTGATCACTGGGAAATGCATTTGCCGGGTCTTGGCTGCACTTTCATCACGCTGTCAGAATGTGTGGAAAGTACTGCCGAGAACCGGCAGTTATCAAAGCAGGGGTCGGCCCCGATGATCAGTGCCCACCAGTGCCACCCAACAGTTCCGCCCACCTGTGGCCAGCAGTGCCACCCACCAGTGCTGCCTCATCAACGCACATCAGTGTTGCTAAATTACCAGTTTACCAAATGTTATAATATAAACAGACTTTTATTCATTATGAGCTATTTTGTGGTTTATCGAGTAAAAAGTAAAACTCACAGCAGCAAGTCAATACCACCCAAAGAAAGCTCTATTTGTCTGAAAAAACTGATACAAATTTAAGATGGGTACAATGTGGCATGACCGCACAATTGTCATTCAAAGTGTAACAGTGCAGAAAGATGAAAATTGGCCAGGACAGGAAGGGGGTAGGAGTACCCAGTAGGCAAGTGGTTAATATCATTGACCCATCAATACCCAGGAGCTAATGTACAGATAAGTAGCATGTGCACCAAGTGAGATTCTGCTAGGCCCCACCCACAAAATTGCAATTACCTGTCCCTCACATGTTATAAACATGTTTGCAATGGCCACACTTACTGTACATATAAGGATCATCTCCTCAGTTGATAACTGTGCTCTCGCCATGTCCAAATGCCAATAAGGTTATCAAAATTTTCAACCAACACAAAACCTCCAACCACTTCTCATCCACTTACACTCCCCACAACCACTTCCGGGTGCGCGCGCACGTGATGATGGACTTCCAGGATAGCCGTTCATGCGCCATGCGGACACCTGTTTGGTGCTTATTTGTTTGCAATCGCGCATTTCTATGCACGGCTATGATAGCTTTCGCAAATGTGTTTCTTATTGATTTGTTTTTTTTAACCTTGGCTAATATTTTTTGCCAAAGGCCAAAAATCAACAAAGTGTGGACTATTTTATTACTGTAAATCGAATTGTAGAAAACCTGTAGCTGGCTGCACAGTGAATGTGACATTCATTAGTACATAACAATATTGTGGTGCAAGTGGGTTTTTTTTTTTTTTGGTTTTGAAAAAGCCAGTTTGCACACACTTGCATATTCACGCTCTTACAAGCTACATTTGAGCAGATTATATAAATATACAAAGTAACTATTAAGGTTGTTCATATATTGAACATAAAATAAACACAAAAACATCGGTGAAACATTTATTGATCAAATATATCTTCATTTATTTGGTCAGCAGGAACAAGTAGGTACAGTCAATATCTTGGTGAGTCACAAAAATAGGATTCACGTGGCAAAAATAAAACACTCCTGCTCATAAGAGCTTACAATCTAAAGATACTTCTAGTGAACTGTGTGTGCTCAGGTTATAGCAGGAAACAAAGGGGAAGATGAATCAAGTAACATTTTCGTGCACATAAGATTTACTTACACAATCATTTAGTATGAAGATCCATTCACAAAAAAAAAGTCTACAGATCAAAATATCAAGAAAACAAAGCATGTGAAAACAAAAACCCTCCCACCTCTACAAACCCCCTCCCACCTCTACAAATCCCCTACACATACATTTGTCAGCAGGTTTGTCAGAAAAATGCATTGGAGTCTAAATAAGCAAGCAAAATTAAAACAAGAGCAGATTTTAAACAAAACGATTGACATGTGTGAGGCTTTCAATGCAAAGAGAAAAAACACAATCATTGTGCAATAACAAACAAACACACTTTACAAGGCCAAAAATATGCAAACATTTCCAGCCCACTTCCAAACACAGCCTGAGTGGTGTCTGGGGCAATTCAGCACAAAATCTCTTCTTCCCCCAAACCACACCATGCAAGGACTTAGGCTAGCCATACATTATACAATTATCTGCAGATTTTTGGTTTAGATTTACCAAAAACCATATAATAGGAGGACAAACCTAAACAACACTTTCAGTTGTATCCAATTAGGCAGGCCCTTGCACTACACAGTTGAAGGTAAATCTAAAGGAAATTGGGCAGAAAATCTGCAGATAATTGTATAATGTATGGCCAGCCTAAGTCACAAACCACCCGGCCTAGTAACAGGCCAAATTACTCACTACTGCACGTCTTTATATAAGCTAGGTTGTATTTGGAGCACGCCAAACAAGGCCCCACACCCAATGAAGCCTCACCCACCACTGACCTTAATTTGGTCAGTGAAAGTGTTTTCACCTGATGAATCCGCTTCCTACCTGCATTAACCCTTGGTATACAGGCCCCACAAATCATAAAGAAATATACAGTGAAATGTACGTGTGCAGCATACAACAGAACATTGAGCAGGGATGTAAAAGGGAACCCCAATTGGAACCTTTATTGCTACTATGGTCACAATTCCCTCCAGATTCTCGCATGAGTTAAGACAGTCACATGACCACATCTTGTATGCAATACTGAAAATGACAAATCGATTTGACTAGTATGGTGAATTTCCCATCAATTGGCAAAACACTCCAGAAATCAAACTTCACCAAACATTACACTCTGGGCAAAGCTGATTTACAAATCCTGCGACTTACAGTAAAATTGACCATTTCAATGCAATTTTCAAGACATCTGACACAGATCTCTATGCAAATTGCCACTAAAGTAGTACATGTACTACTATATACTACATACTATATACATATACTATATGTACTATAGAAATCAATGTTTGAAACACACCCATGTGGTCGCTCTAATAGCATACAATAGGGTGCGACTTTGCAGACTTTGCCTCTCTCTGTCAGCTCTTTGCTTGCCAAATCCTTCACAAAAGTGGATGGAGTGTAAACCATCATTATCAAATCTATTAGTGCTCCAGGCTCTTATCCCATTGTATGACATTCACATAAGGTGCAGCTTTGAAGGTGTTTCAACAGACAAGGCCTCATTCTAATTCACATTTTAGGGATCATTTAGACAGAAAGCAAAGATGTTGCCAGAACATCTATTTGAAGACAGCCACACACGGAGATCATGCTCCTTCCTCACCGGGGTTGGGATTCAAACCGACAACCCTAGAGTTGTGAGGCAGTAGTGCTAACCATTAATCCACGGAGCTACATTGCTAATCCAGCCTGTATTTCTGTGCTGTGAATCAATCTTAGGTCCCTGGGCAAGGTCAGTGTAACTACCAGATATCTCCAATGTGACACAAATGTTGTGCTATGTTGCCAATTCAGATGTATGTTGGTTCTATGTATCCCAATACAAAGGATTGCAATACTAATTCAGGCGTACCTCGGTTTACCAATGCCTCAGGGAACGTCATATTTGGGATACAAATGCCAAACCATTTCAGTTAATTGGTCTGTTTACAAATGTTTGAATAATTTGGTATGGGCATGTGGCCTGGTATGGTTCAGGAGGGGGGGAGGCGCTCGCTTGTCCCCCCCCCCTTTCCTGACCTGCTGGGCTGCATGCTCAGATAAGTATCTGTTATGGATTTTGGGGGGTACCCCATGCTGTTTTTTATTTAATTTCAGCGTGGAGTTACCCCTTAACATCCATACGAGACCCGAAGGGCTTATTATGGATGAGAGGGGGGACCCCACGCCGGGTTTTTTACAAATTGTTTATAATTCCCTGCAATACTTTTACATCAACTGTCAGTGGGGAACTCTGCCGACAGCTGAAACATGAGCGCTGCATTGGTTTTCGCTACTAAAATGCTGCATGAGTTGATAACATAACTCATGCGGGATTGTAGGAGCGACAGCCATGTGTTAATGTTTCAACTGTCAGCGGGGTTCCCCACTGACAGCTGAATGTGCAAAAAAAAAAAAAAGCGTGGGGGACCCCACGTCCGTACCAAGCCCTTCGGATCTGGTATGGATATTAAGGGGGAACTCCACGCTGAAATTAAAAAAAAAACAGCTTGGGGATCCCCCCAAAATCCATACCAGACCCTTATCCGAGCATGCAGCCCGGCAGGTCAGGAAAGGGGGGGGGGGGATGAATGAGCGCCCCCCCCCCTCCTGAACTATACCAGGCCACATGCCCTCAACATGGGGGGGTGCTTTGGGGAAGGGGGGCTCCCCCCCAAAGCACCTTGTCCCCATGTTAATGGGGACAAGGGCCTCTTCCGTTATTGGGATAATTGGTCGGCCATTTTTTGGGATTTTAGCATATTTTGTTTACCAGTAAAGTTGAAAATTTTTTGTTCCAAATTTACTGATAAAAAAAATGTGCCAAAATCCCGAAAAACAGCTGACCAATTAACCCACTAACGGCCCGAAAATCGTTCGATTTTTTTTCGGCAGAAAAATCGGCCGATTTTAGACCCATCTATGGCCTGCTTTACATGGGTCTAAAATCGTCCGCAAAAAAAAATCGGCTGATTTTCGGCCCGTTAGTGGGTTAATTGGTCAGCCATTTTTGGGGATTTTGCAACTTTTTTTAATTGGTAAATTTGGATAAAAATTGGCCGATTTTGCAGATCGGCCGATTTTAGCTGCAATGATCGGCAAATTGGCTGATCTTTTAACAGATAAAAAATCTGCACATGAGCCATGACCTGCAAGAAAAAGAAGAATAAAAAAAAAGAATAAGAAAAAGAAAAATGCAGGCCATAGATGGGGCGAAAACTGACCGTTTAAAAAAAAAAAAAAAAAAATCGGTTGTTCAATGGGCCGACGTTACCACCAATGGTAAAAAAATTGTTCGATTTTCGCCCCGTCTACGGCCTGCAAATATAATAGCAAAGTAATTACTTCTGTCCCTGCAGAGAGCTGCGCTATTATATTTGACATTAAAAAGTATAAAGGTTGCAACATTGTATCTATTTGTATCCGAATAAAAACATCTATATCCGGAATGGATACAAATATATACAATGTTGCAGTCTCTATACTTTTTAATGTCAAATATAATAGCGGAGCTCTCTGCAGGGACAGAAGGAATGTTTCAGCTGTCATCGGGGTTTCCCACTGACAGCTGAATTTCAAATTATTTCCGTGAATTAAATAAATAATAAAAAAAACAGCGTGGGTCCCCCCCTCTCATCCTTACCAAGCCCTTCAGGTCTGGTATGGATATTAAGGGGAACTCCACACTGAAATTAAAAAAAAAACCAGCGTGGGTCCCCCTCAATATCCATACCAGACCCTTATCCGAGCATGCAGCCCGGCAGGTCAGGAAAGGGGGGACGGACGAGCGAGCGCCCCCCCCCTCCTGAACCATACCAGGCCACATGCCCTCAACATGGGGGGGTGCTTTGGGGCAGGGGGGGCTCCCCCCCCAAAGCACCTTGTCCCCATGTTGATGAGGACAAGGGCCTCTTCCCCACAACCCTGGCCGGTGGTTGTGGGGGTCTGCGGGTGGGGGGCTTATCAGAATCTGGAAGCCCCCTTTAACAAGGGGGCCCCCAGATCCCGCCCCCCCCCCTACGTGAACGAGTCTGCGGTACATGGTCTCGCAGACTTATTCACAAAAAAACTAAGTGTGGTGTAAAAAAAACACAGTACAGGGTCTTTGACAAGTCCTTTATTAAAACAATGTCCCCCGAAGTAGATCCAACGTCAATCACGGCGGCAGGGACCCGAAAAAAGAAAAAAAAAAAAAAAAAGGTTCCGCTCACTTCGGAGGCTTCCAGCCTTGTGAAGAAGAGGCTAGATGACATTTCTTATATAGGTATGGGGCGGGGCCAGCCGGGCACATCATCCCCGTCCCTTACCTATTTGAAAAATGTCACCCTGTCTCTCCACTGAGGCTAACTAGCTGAATGCAGGAGACAGTCTGACATTTCTTATATAGCTACGGGGCGGGGCCAGCCGGGAACAGCAAGCATGTGACATGGGACGGGTCACTCGGATGATGTCCCCGGCTGGCCCCGCCCCATACCTATATAAGAACTGTCAGCTAGCCTCTTCTTCACAAGGCTGGAAGCCTGGGACTGGAGCGGAACCTTTTTTTTTTTTTCTTTTTTCGGGTCCCTGCCGCCACCGCCGCGATTGACGTTGGATCTACTTCGGGGGACATTGTTTTAATAAAGGACTTGTCAAAGACCCTGTACTGTGTTTTTTTTACACCACACTTTTTTTTTTTGTGAAGGAGTCTGCGGGACCATGTACCGCAGACTCGTTCACGTAGGGGGGGGGGGGGCGGGATCTGGGGGCCCCCTTGTTAAAGGGGGCTTCCAGATTCTGATAAGCCCCCCGCCCGCAGACCCCCACAACCACCGGCCAGGGTTGTGGGGAAGAGGCCCTTGTCCTCATCAACATGGGGACAAGGTGCTTTGGGGGGGGAGCCCCCCTGCCTCAAAGCACCCCCCCATGTTGAGGGCATGTTGCCTGGTATGGTTCAGGAGGGGGGGCGCTCTCTCGTCCCCCCCCTTTCCTGACCTGCCGGGCTGCATGCTCGGATAAGGGTCTGGTATGGATATTGAGGGGGACCCCACGCTGTTTTTTTTTAAATTTCAGCGTGGAGTTCCCCCTTAATATCCATACCAGACCTGAAGGGCTTGGTAAGGATGAGAGGGGGGACCCACGCTGGTTTTTTTTTTTTTTTTTTTTTTTTTATTGTGGACCTTTATTTTTACATTTAGCTGTCAAAATAAATATTATCTAGACCTTTGAAATAAGTAAAATCATTACAGAAATAATTATAAAGGATAAGAAACAAAAATAGAATCACTAGAACTAAGGAAATCTAGTTAGATTACATGAAGATATGCCGAGTGCTGTTTATTAAACACAATAGACGCGAGCGAGTGCTGGCTGTCAGAGGAATCCACAGTAAGATTCACTATTAGTCAGTGGCTAAAAAGCAAACACCCATGGCAGAAGTCTAAAATGTGTTCTGCACATGCTCAGTTGTATCTGCCAAAGACACTGCACGGGCTTCTAGATTTTTACTGTGTCGATTTCCTTGAAAAAAACGATTTTTAACACATTCTTAATTTTTTTGGAAATAGCAGATATTGTTTAAAGTGAAGTCCTGATATTTGGCAAAGCAAATTTCTAAGTGAACATGTCTCTACAGTGATTTTTCATGGTTTTAGACGTGCTTCTTAGCAAGTCTGTTTTGTGAGTCTGATTTCGGGCGTGTGTCTTTTTGTGAATTAGATTGGGCAACTGCTTATGGGCTCTGCTCAATAGTGAATTAGGTTGCAGGGTAAAAAATGACGGACGCCCATGAAAATTGGGCTTAAGCCCATAAATATGCGCCCACGCCCAATAGTGAATCAGGGCCCTTATGTCTTAAAGGTTGCAGACCCCTGGTATATACCATACTTTATAGACTCTATAACTTCCACACAAATCAGATAATATACACTTTTTGAGATTTTTATTTTTTATTTAAGAAATGTAGCAGAACACATATTGGCCTCAATTTATGAAGAAATATTTGTTTAATATAAGCGTGGCCAGCTGGATGTTTGACGTCAGTAAGCTCCTTGTGATTGTCGGAGGTGAACCGCGGTGAGCGGAGCTCATTCTTTGCCTGTGCTATATACGCTGCTGTCGGTCTGGACACCTGACTTTGTGAGTGTTATGAGTATGTATTAAACGAATATTGTTTTAAAAATTTGCTGCACCATCATGTCTTCTCTTTGTCCCTGAGTGTGGTCCCTTATTTTATGGAGATTGGTGATTCATGAAAAGGTTCATCTATGAAAGATTGGCTGCAGAGGGTTTATCCTTAAAGTCCGGATATTGCCTATACTGCAGAGTGTTGCCTCCTAAAACCTGGAAATTTACTTACCACTGCAGAGCATTGCATCAAAGAGTCTGGAAATTGCTACATTCATCGCTCTCAGAGCAATAGCGCTTATGCTGGTCTATAATTTGATCAGCATATAGCTCTGGTAAGTTTATCCAATTTATCTGGTGGTGGATTGATCACAGTGTTATGATTTTCACATGATGAGTTTGGGATATTTTTATGGTGTTTGTACTTCTACATATTGATTTATGGACACTTAAAATTGGTTGCCTATTTAAAGTATTAGCGCATTCCTATATTTATTCATTTTCATGCCAAAATATTTTTTGGGGTTTGGAGTTGCTGCTATATATATTTTGTATTTATTTATAGGTAAAAGGTGTGGTGCTTTTCTATTATTATTCAAATTATATTTGTCGATTGTTTTTTATTAAATATGTTTTAACAGTAAATAGAAAATATTTTTTTTTTAAACTTTTTGGTCGTTTATATAATAAATAAAAAACCCAATAGCGATCAAATATCACCATAAGAAAGCTCTATTTGGGTGAAATACATTACATACGGCAAGTTTAATATGGGTACAGTGTTGCATGACCGCTCAATTGCCAGCTAAAGTAGTGCAGTCCTGAATAGCAAAAAAAATGGCCTGGTCATGAAGGGCTATTCCAGAGCTTAAGTGGTTAAACTCAACATTTTCACTTTTCCCATCATAGCATATAGTACGTATCCTTTTGTAAATACCTTCCATATGTTCTAAAACTATTTAGGAAATACTGCTGTCTGTTCCGGCCGATGATGTCACTCTCGCATACACAGTTTCATTGTTCATTCATGGCATGCTGCCTGTGCCGTGTTCACAGAGAGCACCACGCTGTAGTGACATAATTCTTAGTGGCTGGCATAGGTACTTGATAATGCGAGACTTGTCACAGCAACTTTTTATACCTAAAGACAGCCTAGTCTTATACATAAAGTAAGAAAGCCTAGTTTTATACATAAAGAAAGCCTAATTGTTTTTGTCTCTGCATGCATGGAAATTGCCGTTATTGCATCTGTAAAGGGTTGAAGCAGGTTTTGGGATGTTGGTAGGAAGAAAATTCAAACATGGCGCTGTCTTCAGCAGGAGCAGAACAAAACAAAAGGATGGCTGGAACACCAGTAAGGATAAAAACATGCCGCTATACGTTATTAATTATTCATATGTTGCATTTTGAATTGTTTTATCTTTATCAAGCATGTTTATTTATGCTTTAAAACTTGTGGTGGTGGCTACTGTGTGTAAAGAGTTAACAGCTCAGATAACCTGCTCCAGTGATGATCATTCTCAATCTGCTGGTGCTGACACACTCTTGCCTCCGAGCAAGAAAATCTGTGCACATGGTGAGATCTAAGAGTGTCACCGTCACAGAGTGCGTAAGAGGCGGGTGCTGAGAAGGCATAATTTACCCCAGACCAGCTCGGAGGATGAAAGTCTGCAATTTTTAGCCTCCAGCTCTGTTCAGATCAGGCTAAAAAGGGAGAAACAGAGTGATGTGAACTTTTAAACTTTAAAAGGAGAAGTATGGGCTTTTATAAAAAACAAACCTACATACATACATACTTCACATTCTGTATGATATTGAAGTTGTCCCACGTCAGCTCTAACACCGAGAACTGAGCAATCACATGACTGCAGAGAGAAAGACACAATTCTCCGAGTGGAGAACAGTGACTCTTAGTTGCCACTCTCTGCTCTGCCCCTCTAGCGCTCACTGAGAAGGGAGGCGAGCACTACTGGCTCAAGCTCTCAGCCGTGCGTTGAAAGGCAGAATCAGCTGTGAGATATGCAGCTGGGTGGATCCAGACAATGTTGTCAAGATCCATCCAGAGTTTGGCATGGTTTTGCTCAGTCAGCTGACAGTGGGCAAAAACCTACTCTTAGCTGATTCTTGGTTACAGGAGGACAAAAGTAATTGCTTTCCTGTGACCCATGAGAGAAGTATGGACAAAAAAAGCTTTGGCCATACTTTTTTTAACCCCTTGAGTTCCAGCCTATAATACCCCTTCATTACAATTTTTTGTGCTGATACTTTGAGTAATAATTACTCAGTTATCCAATGCTGTACCCCAAATTATTTTCTTCAGCATTTTGTGAGACAGCTAGAGCTTTTTTTGGCGAGATTTAAAAACCACTTTTTTTTACTATATAATGGAAAAACAATTCCAAAAGGTTTAAAGAAAATAACAGTTTCCTTTAAGCTGATGACACATTATACAATCTGATTTTTACAGTCTCCTTTAGATCTACTATCACTCGTTGTGCAAGGGACTGCCTGTTTTTATGCTATTTGAATATATTGTTTAGAGTTTTGATAAATCTAAGGGTAACCACACACATTACAATCAACCCTAGAGCAACAAAAACTATGCAATATCAGGAATTATCTGTCAATGAATTTGCATCCAGTCAGGCAGGCCTTTGTACTACATATTTGTTGGCAGATCTAAAGGAGATTGCAAAATGAGATTTTAACACGTTGTGAGCTCAATGGTGCCCATGCAACTATTTATTTTCTGATCGATCTCTCCCAGTAAGAATAAACGATCTATAGTCTACAACCCATTCGAACAATATGCCACACATAGCGAAGTTGATTTCATTTGTTAGTTCAGAAGTGATCGTAAGTTATCAATCGCATCTGTTTCCAGTATGCAATCTCATTATCTAACTGATCATAATATGATCTTATTTATGAATGATCAGTGATTAATGCAAAATTATAGATAATTTTCCGCACTGGCCAATTGACTGGGTTTGATTGAATCCGATCTCAATTGAATTGTATGGTGGCCATACATACTTCAATTTATTTTTCAATAAATGCATGATTAGGTCAAAACGATTGAATTGATACATGATTGAATAGCCATACCTTTCCTTCCAATGATTTAGACTCAGTTTTAATCAGATTTGATCAAACTGGGTTGATAGGCCAGGATAGATTATTATTGATCCTTTTTCTTTGATCGACATCACTGAAAAATTTATTTCATGAATATGATCGTATTTTGATTGATCAGATTGTGAGATTCAGTACTGGACACTTTTACCCCCTTCCTGCCCAGGTCATTTTTCAGTTTTCAGCGCTGTCACACTTTGAATGACAATTACTCAGTCATGTAATACTACTCAGATTAAATTTTTATCATTTTTTGAGACAGATAGAGCTTTCTTTTGATGTTATTTAATCACCAAGTGTTTTTTATTTTACTAAGTAAATGAAAAAATACTGAACATTTTGAAAATAAACAGTTTTCTTTCTGTTACAAAATTTTGCAAATAAATAATAGTTCTTCAAAAATTTAGGCCAAAATGTATTCTGCTACATTTCTTTGGTAAAAATAACCCAAATCAGTGTTTATTATCTAGTCTGTAGGAAGGTTATAGAGTCTACAAACTATAACATACATATATATATTTGAAGATTGATTATTCTTGATATACTGACTGCTTATCTCACCATCACCTCCAAATGACCCGTTTTTGGAAAGTAAGCAGTCCAAGGTATAGTGAGTTTTTTGGAAAACGAAGAAATTAAATAAAATGTTTTTTTTTTCTTTCACAAAATTGTAATTTTAACAAGTTCTTTCTCACAAACATCATAAGTATACTTAGAACTATACACAAAAAAACCATTCTGCTACTCCCCCGAGTATGACGATACTATGTGTACGAGACTTTTTCACAGCCCAATCACATAGAGAGACCCAAAATCCAAGGACCACCTTAAGGCATTCTCAGGGCATGAACTAAGCATCTAATGTACTATCGATCACATCTTTGGAAGTCCTGGAGCACCAGGACAGTGTAAACACCCACAAAATTATAATATTCTGGAGAGTAAACACCCCAAGATGTTTTTAAGAGGCATAGTTAGTCTTTTGAAGACTTCGCTTTTTCCACGTTTTTGGAAAATGCTGAAAGAAAAAAACATTTTTTTACATATAGTTACACCCCAAAGCACATTCATTTACTTCTTCCAAGTATGGCAATACCAGATGTATGAGACTTTTTCAATGTTTAGACTGACAATTTACCAAACATTGCATCTTGTGTACCACAAACATCAATCAATACTGCATAGAAAACAATGTATTGTAATGGTTGACTCTTTTCGAGTGATCAGGGAATATACTGTAGTTTAATGTAGCGTCACCACAGCAGTCCCTATTCCTATAAGCCAAACAAGCCTAGTCTATTGGTACGTGGCTTCACCTAGGAAAGCCATGTTCACTGACCAGGAAGAATAGGGGACTGAAGAAAGGAAGAGTAAAATAATTCCTCTGGTTCCAGGAGTACAGTTGTCTGCAGGGGATAGCTGGGACTTGTGTCTTGCAGGATTGTAGTCAGCAGGATGTGCAGATGGGTCAGTTCACGCTGCAGGCAGCAACATGGTCAATAAACAGGCAAAGGATAGGTCCAGGCAGCAGGCAGAAATGTGGTCAGTAAACAGGTCAGGATCAGCACAGGTGGCAGGCAGAGGCAACACTGCACAGGTGTGACAGTGATCAGGAACACTTTTGCTGGCTGCACTGGCTCTGATGACACTGTACTGATGTGGAGGAGATCAGGGACACTGTTTCTGACTGCAATGGCTCTGGTGACATTATCACTGGCGTGCCAGCAATCAGGAACACTGTGACTGGCTCTACTATTAGGCCTCGTTTACACCAGGTGTATCACTGCGTACACTGTGCGAGGGCCATGTTTATCCACATAGGAATGCTTAGATGTTCCATGCATCGCCATGCAGGCAGCCCCATTAATGTTTATTAGGACTCAGAGGCTGCAATGACACAGCTGCTGTTCCCAGTCTGTCTTTGAGCCTTGCACCCGCACTGATGTCAAATTGGGAACAGCACCTGTGTCTGTGCAGCCACTGCCTCCAAATAGACATGAACATAACTACCTGCACCAGGATACACAGAACACTTGTTCACCTGAGTATGGGTAAACATGGCCCTCATGAAGGGTACACATTGATATGCTCCATGTGAATGAGGGCTTATGGTGACACTGGGATTGGTGTGGCATTGTTTCAGGGATGCTGTGACTGGCTGCACCAGTGTGTTGAGTGTGTAAGTGCTCATTTACACTTGTGGGTGTGGGGCAGTAAAACTCTGCTGTTAAGAAACATTTTTACCACAGCTCAAGGGTTTCCCCTTTAGCTGGGAAGGTAGCAGCCAGGGGTGTACACATGCCACTGCGGGAATTATACTGCCTTTTGCTCTTGGTGGGCATTACCACTCACTAAACATAACCTATTCAAGTGAAAGTGGCCTTGCTGTAACTGCATTGCAAGCACGCACATTGCACACATTTGCAATGTAATAGCCCAGCATTTAGAGGGTAAAACTGTTTAATTTAATGATCTCTGAAGAGTGATCTGAACATGGATTGCTATTTAGAGAGCACCACAGGTATGAATGAGCCCTTGTTTTATCCCTTAAATATTTATTGCAGTTTTAAAAAAATTTCTTACACTTAACATAGCGACACTGCACTGCTCTGATGACAATGATCGCGGACAGATTTTTTTCCTTTTTACCTTTTCAGTGTGTATACAATGCCCAGCACTGTACTACACAGTACTGATTGGTCACAGTGATCACATGATACAGGGCGAAACACAGTGGCCCTGCACACCGATCTGTGATACACAGCAATCACAGAATGCACCAGTGAGTGGCCTGGGGTATGTGCATTAGTGCCCATAAGGGCAGAATGTATGGACACCCTCCTGGAAGAGGGAGGCTCTCGCCTGGCTGTGGGGGAAGTGATTAAAGAAGAATTTTGGGATATACCTAACTAAACCTAAAAATGTCCCCACTCTTCCTAACACCTATTCTGACTAACCTGTGCTAGATGATCTGTATACTTGTCTATCTTCAGGCTGCTCTGGTCATGTGATCTCTCCGTTTCAGGCAGTGCTTGCTGCAGGGGAGAGGAGGCTGACACAGGAGATTCACATGACTGGCCTGAAAATAGGGAAGTATATCTTTCTTACACAGGGTAGTTTAAAAAGTGTTACTAAACCCACAACAGTAAAATCAGTCTGTATATGCAGTAAAGCATGCTTGTTATACTGATTGCGAAACCTAAGGGGTTAATCCTCTGCATTGTGTGAAAAGGCTGTTTGATCCTGACTGCTCTGATCCTCCCCTTCTTCCACAGTTCCCAATCTATTTCCTGATAGAACAGAGCCTTGGGGGCAAACTGCACACGCTCAGTTTGGTGTATATTGCTTTTTTTTTCTTCTTGGGAGAGTGCATTTGATCAGCACAGGACCAATCAGCACAGTCCAGAGAGAGGATCAGGGGTTATGCAGCCTCACAGCACAATCAGGGGAGAATGAAAACTCCTCCTACAATCTTTAACCAAGGCTCTGCTGGACAGTGATAAAAGTCGCATGACTGCTCTAACTGCTGGTGAAAAAAAGGTATTAAGCAGTTTATATTTACTAGAATGATTGCAATTCCATGTTCTGTAAACTGTTGGAGGCCAGATATAGTGAATGCAGGGGCCTGGGTTTAGTAACACTTTAACATAGTGTTGCGGGGTGGGGTGGGGGGATCGTTTTTAGGATTAGTTAGGTTTATCCCGCAATTCTACTTTAACTATTAATTGAAATCTACTTCCCTGTGTTTGGCATATCGATTGAATGGTTGGCAGACTATAGATCAATTTTACCATCCAAAGAGATTGATGGGAAAACAAATAGATCATTTATCTAAGTGCATATGGGTGGCTTTATACACACTACAATCCAATTGTACCATCTCCTTTCAATTTACGAAAACTATGTAATATGAGAACCTATACAACAGCAGCTGCAAGGACACAATCGAATGTCAAAGTATGACAAGCAGGCAGGAACATGTGAACAAATCTGACCGTGCAGTGTCTGTAAGTATCCATGCACCTGCCCATAGATGCAGTTGTGTCCATGCAGCTGCTGCATCTAAATCCACTTCTATGGGCTGCCTGTGCTCAGCTCTGCGGTGGATGCAGAAGCAGAAAAAAAAAAGCAGCTCAGTTTGGAAGATGGGTCTCAGCACCCATCTGAATGAGCCTTAGGCTACATTCAAACCAATTCATTTCCACTTTTGAAGAAATTCACTACAGTCCATTTGTCCCGATTTCCCATGAGTCATGTTCATATCTGTGTGTTTTCAACTGCTGCATTTTTTGGAAAGGTGCAGTGACTTTATTGCCAACAGTAGGTTGCGTTTTTGGTTCCATACACTTCAATGGAAATACATAAAAATGCACGCACATGCATTTTTGGTGCGTTTTTCTGCATGACAACAGACACCTCCCTCAGCAACAGAATACATCCCAAAAAAGCAAAATGCATTAAAAAAAAAAAAAAAAAAAAACGCAAACAGCACTGGAAAAATGCTTCAAAAGCAACTAGCATAAGTCTAGCCTTAGGGCCAGTTCACACCATGAGTTGCACAGAAATGCAGTGTGTGTTCCTGTGTGATTCCCGTGCTATCTGGGTGCAGTGCGATTTCAGCCCATTCATTTATATGGACTGCAGTTGTGCTGACCGCAGCAAAAATAGGGCATGCACCACTTTACAAAATGCACAGCAATCGGAATACATGCTACTACTGAACTATGCAATCCAGTACAGGCAAGCGCACTGCATTTGAGATCTGCATTTGTGGTGTCATCAGCATTGCACTAACACCTGCTGCAGATCACAAGTGCAGTGTGTTTTGAACGCAGTGCTGGAAACACACATGGAACACAGGTTTCCGTCACCATGTTCTGGCCCTTAAAGTGACTGTAAACCTCAGACGTGTAATATGAACAAAGCATATCCCTCTATAGTGTATACTTGCCTCAATTAAGAACACTTGCTAAAACTAGAGCATGCAAAATCTAGTGCAACTCTACACAGAAACCAATCAGCTTCCAGGTTTTATTGTCAGAGCTGAAGTTAGAAGCCAATTGGCTGCCATGCACAGCTGCACCAGACTTAGCACCCTCCAGTTATAGTAAATCGACCCATAGGTGTCATTTCTGTCTGCTGCTTTACTCCTCTGCTATTGGCTTTCCTGACACCAAGAGAAAAATGGTGACGAGGAGAGACCTCCAGTAGATTGACAGCCTCAGGTCCATTCCTGGGGGGGGGGGGGGGGGGTCTTACCTCCAATCAGCTCTCAGAGCGCTCCTCGCTGCAGTGTAACTTCTAAACTCTCAAACTTGATAAATTCTGGAATTGTGCTACAACCACAGCAGAAGTAGGGCATGCACCATTTTATAAAACACACAGCAATGGAGTGACATGCTATTACTGTACTATGCGATCCACTGCAGCCATACACACTGCATTTGCAGCATCATTAGCAGTGCAGGGACACCAGCTTCTGAACTTTGAACGGCTGTAGAGAAGACTACAGATACACAGGTACAACTTATGTAGGGTTTTATCTCTCTCACCTGAAGACTGCACTGGCTACAAGGTTTACAACCACTTGAAAAGGGAATTGTACAACCAGATTGTATAGAGTATGGGCAGCTTCCCATGATAACAAAGACACCACCTAACTCCTTTTCTGGAATGTTCACCCCTGAGGCGATCTCATTTTTGCCCCAAGTTACTGGAAGTGAAGAAAGCGGCTGGCACTGGGGGAGTTAATCCGAAGAGCCCCCCACCTCTCCTCAGCTCGCTGTTCTCTGTTGGTATAGAAAGGAAAACTTTCCACCACAGCTTACGGCTCCTTCCTATGCGGCTGCCTATTGAGGAATGTTAGGGGGGACTGAACCATAGTCCTCTTAATTCTTGGGGTGTTCCATGTACTGCTGTTGTGGGGGGGAGCCGGGACACTCCCCCCATACTCCATCCTGGTGTCGCCCCTCACCACCTTACACCGACCCCGCCGTCCCCTCTTCTTACACGAAAGCTGTGATTCGCTCAGCTCGGTGCGCAACAGCGGCGCCCCGTCCAGCCCGAGTCCTCTCCACTCCCCTCTAAAAAATGTTCTCCCCGCCCCCTAACAACGATCACCAAGGACTACCCCCTTCCTCGGAGGCTGGCCCCGCCCATGCTCCCACCCTTGGCTTTCCTCCTATCCTCGGAGCTCTCCGCCCCTCCACCTCTTCCTCTCTGTGCTGCGTGAACTGAAGCGAACTCCTTTAGAAGGAGAAGTAAGCAGACGCGCGGCGGCCGGAGACCTGCTACTACGGACTACTTCCCCGTCGCATGCCCAAGCGGCTACACAGAGCCGGAAAGAGACCAGGAGGTGGAGGAGGCGGCGACGGCTTTGTGTCAGCGCACTGAGGAGGAGGAGAGGAGACTGTAGAAGGGAGCTGAGTGACACGCCGAGACAGAGAGCGCGCGGCTCAGCACGTCCGATGCCCTCCTGTGCACAGTACTGTCCGTCGTGTGTGTGAGGCTCGGCGAAGCTTCCAGACTTCCTGGGGCCGCTGTGTGTGGTTGAGGAGAGGCGCCCGGGGCTGAGTATTCGTAGTGGGGAGAGCCCTTCCCCCGCCCCCTCCTATTCCTTCTCTATGAATTCGGACACCCCGGGGGCGGAATAAGGAACAAGTCCCTCATCTCCTGCATTTCTGACTTTCTTCTTTTATTTCTCTTCCTCCTTCCTTTTCTACTTGTCTTTTTGTATTGCCAAAGACCGAGCCTCCGTTGCCCCCCCCCCCCCTTTTTTTTTTGTATTTCTATTTTTTTACCTTTTTTTTTCTAAGTGTTTTTTTTTTTCGGAGAACTTGGATAATGGTGGGGGAAATGGAAACAAAGGAGAAGCCGAAGCCGACCCCAGACTATCTCATGCAACTCATGAACGATAAGAAGCTGATGAGCAGTCTGCCCAACTTCTGCGGGATATTTAACCACCTGGAAAGACTTCTGGACGAAGGTACGTCGGCGGGTTCGCACATACGGTCATGGCTGCCCTCTAAGGCTCTTGGAGGGGATTGAACGACACCCCTCCCCCCTTGGCGAAGTTTTGGGATTGTGCCGAGTTTGGTTTTTCACTGGAGAGCCCTCCCCACCCCATGTTACTGGCCATGTGACCTGCTGGAATGTGGCTTTATCTGGTGGTTACCAAACTTGTGATGCAATAGGGAGGGGGGAAGGAGCACCGCTGCTATCAAGGGAACAGAACCCTGTGCCTCTTTTCAGAGGGGGTGACGTACTGTTTGTGTGAGGGCCCTTAGGGATCTAGGGGCCCGTATGTACTAGATGAGTGCAAAGACCCCCCCCCTTCTGTTGTCACATAGACCTGGACGTAACCTATGTTTAGCTGTGGATCATTGGTGATATAAAGGGTTTACATAGTGCCTACAGTTTGTATGGCACCCTACAAAATAAAGAGACACTGTACTGTTACAAGATGAGGGTTGTGATGGCCCTGTTCATGACAGCTTACAATCTAAAGTATTATAATACAGGTTTTATATAAATCTGTAGACGTTCTGCAACATAAAGGGATGCAGTACTGTTATAAGATGAGGGTTGGGATGGCTCTGCTCATGACAGCTTACAATCTAAAGTATATAAACTGTAGGATTTATATATAAATAGGAAGGCACCCTAAAACATAAAGGGAGACAGTACTGTTACAAGATGAGGGTTGTGATGGCTCTGCTCATGACAGCTTACAATCTAAAGTATTATAGGATTTATATATAAATATGAAGGCACCCTAAAACATAAAAGGAGACAGTACTGTTATAAGGTGAGGGTTGTGATGGCCCTGCTCATGACCGCTTACAATCTAAAGTATATAAACTATAGGATTTATATATAAATATGAAGGCACCCTAAAACATAAAGGGAGACAGTACTGTTACAAGATGAGCATTGTGATGGCCCTGCTTGTGAGAGCTTACCATCTAAAGTATTATAGTACAGGTTTTATATAAATCTGTAGGCGCTCTACATCATAAAGGGATAATGTACTATTACAAAACGGGGGTTTGGATGACCCTGCTCGTGAGTGCTTGCTTTCTAAAGTATTACAATACTGGATTTATGTAAATCTGTAGGTGCTCTACAACATTAGGGGTGACTGTACTGTTACAAAACAAGAAGGTTAGGAGGGCCCTCAGAGAGCTAGGGGCCCATTCATGCTAGATGTGGGTCAGACAAGTGCTGAGACCTTCCTTCTGGTCCTATATTGACTTGAACATGGCTCACTAACTAGCTAGCTGTAGATCAGTACTATTATACATGGTTTATACAGTGCCTGCAGTTAGTATGGCACCCTACTAAATAAAGGGAGACATGTACTGTTACAGCATGAGGGTTAGGAGGTCCTGCTCATGAGAGCTTGCAAACTAAAGTATTATAATACAGGATTTATATATAAATATGTAGGCACTTAAAACATAAATGGACACAGTACTGTTTCAAGATGAGGTTTATGAGGGCCCTGCTGATGAGAGCTTACAATCTAAAATATTATAATACAGGATTTATATATATATATCTGTAGGAGCTGCACAACATAAAGGGATATAGTACTGTTGCAAGACAAGAATGTTAAGAGGGCCCTCAGGGAGCTGAGGGCCCATTTTTGCTAGATGTGGGTCAGACAATTGCTGAGACCTTCCTCCTGATGTTATGTAGACTTGAACGCGGCTCACTTCTATCTAGCTGTGGATCAGTAGTAATATATGGGATTTATATAGTGCCTACAGTGTTTATGGTGCTCTACAAAATGAGGGCATATAGTACTATTACAACACAAGAAGGTTAAGAGGGCCCTTAGGGAGCTTGGGACCCATTTATAATAGATGTGGGTCAGACGGGTGCTGAGACCTTCCCCCAGATGTTATGTAGACCTGAACACGGCTCACTTCTATTTAGCTGTGGATCATTAGTAGTATTATACAGGATTTCTATAGTGCCTAAGGTTTGTACGGCGCTCTACAAAAGAAAGGAACACTGTACAGTTACAAGATAAGAGGGTTAGGAGGGCCCTGCTCCTGAGAGCTTAGTCTAAATGGAGTGAGTGTTTTGACTTGGCCAGTAGCTGAATGAGGGCGGTGGTTGTAAAAATGACTCTAGGCACAGGGGCCCTTTGATGCCTGTCACCCACTGTCTTTGTTGGCATGTTAACAGTATGTATTTGACATGTAGGTAGAGTGTTGCTCTGAGAGTTCACTACCACATATGAACACTAGGCATATTCCTTGCCCTCAGCCTGTTAGTCAGGGATGTTAATTTCCATGTGCTGGGTTAGCCCTGTATTATTACCCAATTGCCAGAGGCTAAGCTTCTTTTTATTGCTGCATTCCTGTCTTGTTCTAGCCATATTTTTTCTTTTTTTTGAGCAGCGTTTCTTTTAGATGTTATGTGGTCTGTTTCTTGAGTTCATAGCCATTTGCTGCACTTTATTGCCATCATGGCATATGGTCTGTGACCAGGCCATGTCGAATCACTGCTATTTGTTTAACTGGGAGATCTGAAAATTGCTGCTCACCATGTTTCAGCAATTTGCCCCATGAATGTGGTTGCCCTGGTGAAGTGTGTTATTTGTAGGAAGTGTGTTTGTTTTGTTTTTTTTTGTCGTTTTGTATTTGTGTAGTGGTCAGAGAGTAGATTCATAAATATGCTGAATGCTTCTAAGGATAGCTGTTATGAGAAAAAAATCATCTTTGTAAATTCACTGCAAGAAGCACACAAATCATGTCTTGCTGGTGGTATTGATCTGGCTTGCTGAAGAGAACAGGCGTTTTATTGTTTTTCCTTGTCATGTTCTAGACTCCAGTGATCTGAGGTTAGCAACAGCAGCAAGAAGCAAAATTTTAATCCCTTTTTATATTGCTCGAATGAGGATTGTAAGTGGATAAAGATGCTAGCTGATTCTCTGTGCATGGTATTTTCTTGCGTCACTTACTCGATGGTATTGAAAGCTGTAATACCAATTTATATTGTGTCCTCCTTAGGATTATGTGTAGACTGTGGCCTATTATGTTTTACTTGTACACTTGGTAATTTAGGATAAAAGATGAACCCACTGCCAATCTTGAGTAGAATAAATACTTCACACTTTGTAACTACCACACTCCTTTTCTGGTTTAACTTTGTGCTGAGCAGTAGGTTTATTGCATGATAAATGGTGTAGTCTGAAATTCCTAAGTGTTCTAGTAGTAGATAAGATGCGCTAGATGTGACATGCTGGCTTCAAAATCTATACTTTACCTTTACGAGATACCCTTTTGTGTTTTTTTGCATTGTTTACATGTGTTTTGGAATGTACTCAGTCTTCGGTAAAATAAAAATATTGCTTAATGAAAGAGTGGTTGCATGAATGTGGACATTGTGTAACTTATTTTGCCCTTAAATCAATAAGAAAATCTGGGAGTGCTAATGGACATACAGATTATGCAGACTTAGCTAGATGCATTTATGGCTAAGACTGTTAAAGCCTGAACCAGAGTTGGGGTTGGCAGACCTGGTCTTTGTATGTTAAGGTTTTATCTTCATTGCATAGATCCTTTAATATACTGCTCCTACTAGTCAGCTGTATCTTTAGGCAAATGTCAATTCTATGTATTTTTATTTCAATATAATTGTGCTGATTATTTGTCAGCTTGACCTCTGCTATCTCTCCATAGTCATTTACAAAGGGTGGGTCCTCACACAGTCTTTGCATTTTTTTTTAACAAGGGGGGGGGGGGTGACTAGTTTTGCAGCTGTTAGTGAACCCAGTGCAAATGTTTAAATATTTGTTTTACAGACATTGCAGCAAACTGTTCATTTATTTAAAAAAATACACCATTATCGTCATAGTGTAGGAAAATGTGAATATATATATATATATATATATATATTTTTTTTTACATTCTGATTCATTGCAACAGGAGTTTCATAAGGATGTAAGCATTGCTTATTGAGGAATACTGTTCTGTTTGTATTTGGAGCTATCTTTCAATAACGGTATTAACTCCAGTATTGTCTTTAAGAACCTAGAGATTTCTCCATAATTTTGTTCATCAGTTACACTGTATTAGTATTTAATGCCTGTCTCGGTAAGATCAAATTAAAGTAACTGCTGCCCATATTCATTTTTCAACATCAGGGCCTTCACATAGTCTAAAGGAAGTGGCATGGGGAGCAGGCCAGTGTAACACATCAAATGGGAAATAGGAGTAACGTGTAAATGTTATGCATGACCTATTTACATAACTTGAGACAATAGTCAAAGAAGGCAAGGAAGTGTGTAAAATCACAGAAGCAGACAATATCTTCTTAGGGTAGGAAGTTAAACTGGTGTTTTAAGGGACACATGCAGCCCTTCTCAGCTCTTTGGTTCTGTACTTTAAACTGAATAATGCTCCAACCTTAAGCTCATCTGTCGTTCTTTTAAACATATTCTTTGTGGTGTTGTTCTGTAGTTTGGTGTTGGGTTATGTATTATTGCCCACAATAACATTATATTCTGAGAGTAAACAGAGTACACTGAATATATTTTGATCTTTATAGATGTATGGTACTTAAATCTGTGGGGCCTTGAGCCTGACCTTTCTGAGATCAGACCAGTGTAACAGTTTATTTTTATACATTTAGAAACATTAGCTTTTACATTGCTGTCTTGCAGTTTATTCCAGTTGCAAATGCTCTCTTGTCATGTACAAGTTTTCATCAGAATTGTGTAATTTAGTTCTTAAGCTGTGCCAAAATGATAGCCCTGTGTATATACATAAAGCATACATTGAAGTAATATTACAGCCAGGATAGCTGCTTAAAACAGCAAAGTTCTTTTGTTACCTGCAGTTATTTTTTGGAGGTTATGTTTTATTAGCTTGTTAAGTACTACAGAGTGTGTTGGTTTTATATAAGGAACAAGACCGTCACTTGTTTTTCTTGAGCTACAGATATGTGCAAAGATGGCATCTTTATATTAATATCCAGAATGTCTGTGGTAAGGTTTAATGTTATTTTGGTAACTACGTTTCTTCACTTGAGCTCCATTTTTTTTTTCTTCATTGGTTAAGAGTGGAATATTTAGGAGGTGCCTGTTTGCATGGTTCAGCAATATATTATTTCAACATATTTTGCAGCTGAATCTGTCAAAATTGTACTTGCATTGGTAACATGGTTGGCATGAAGTCTATACATGTTTTGCCCCTTCTGCACTCCTGTATAGTTTGGAATCAGCTGTTGTCTTTAGCCAGAGTAACTTGATGCCACAGGCTCAGGCTCTTTAAAGGGCTTGGTTGATCTTCCTGTTTGTGTGTGCTGGGCTGTGCAGGCTGTAGGAATCTGTGTAAATGGAGGGGGAACTTAAAACTTCCAGGAATGCCCAACAACAACATGCTGGGAGGGAAAAACCCTGCATGAAACAAATCTTTTTTTATCTTTGCTTTGGAGTTTAAGCCACTAAGGGGCGCCAGTATGTTCTGTACAGTTTAAGATGAATGGAATTTGTGTTTCATAAAAACTCATTGACAGTGGGTTCTTACAAAGACCCTACTGTGCAAGCTCATTTCTATGTATTTATTTTCACATAGTACACAGTGTAAAGGCCCTCAATTGAAGAAAAAAAACAACCAGGAGAATGTTTTAGTGAAGTTACAGTCCTTTATTATTGTATGTATGTTTTAAACAGGAGGTTAGCTTGTAAATACTGTTAGTCCCTCCTGTCATGGCCCCATGTATTTTGCACAATTTTTTGTTTTAAAGTATTTTGTTGAATTCTAAGCACATCGTTTGATACAAAGTGATGTGCTTTCACTTGAATGGGCATGGTCATTGAATATCAGGGAGTCTCTGAAGCTGGATGCGTGACAAGAAATGCACCAGCTTACTAATACACATAAAACAAAGGAAAAAGGAGTAAAAATTGGTGACTCATCAGTAACGCATTTGTAGACCGGGGGGGGGGGGGGTTGGGGGGGTTCGTCTATTCATGTCAAATGATACGTTTTAAGTCTAGTCACTGTTTGCTGATACATTCTTTTGTTATCCATAAAGAAAAAAAAGCCTTATCTCCATAATGATCAATATTGCTATAAAGTTTTCAGAAGCTTAAAACACAAATTTCATTTAAAAGTCAAATGCTATAACAAACAATGGTAAAAGCAATCTTTATTCTATCTGCATTTTAAATAATTCAAAAGTCAGGCAGCATCCCTTAACTGGCTTACCCATTATCCCCTCTTTTCATTTTGTGATTTTTCAAAATGCTAGGTAGTAGCATTTGATTTGTAGAAAATTAAGTTGGATCTTCCACTTCATAATTCAGGGCCACAATTTAAGGACCAGTATTCTGGTTATTCTAACATTTTACCATTTTCTAAAACTGTCTATGTTGTTGCTGGCAAATGTGTGTAAAATATTTGCATTTATCCAGTTAAGTGATGGCATGTAAAAGAAACATAGTGGAATTAATGGAAAAAGGACGAGACTGTCAGTTTTATCATTGTAACAGAAACTTGGTCTTGTGCAGAAAAAAACAGGACCATTTTTCAAGTTATTAATTACTCAGAAGCTGAAAATGTTTACATTTTGCTATTTAAAAGCTGGGTTTCACATGATTAATATCTTCCAAATCACAAATGATTTGTAAAACATTCTGTGGTGTTGTGGGTGCTTCCAAATTGTCTTATATTATTCCTAACAGATTGATGTGTTTAGAATGGTTAACAATTAAAGGAGGTTTTATAACTGGATAGCTTTTTGAAAGTGAACTTTTTCTGTAGGTGGTAAGGCTACTTAAATCTGAGAGAAGTCAGTTGAAAACATGATATATTTTTTTCTAGTTCTATGTATACAGAAAGGGAAAATGTCTAGCAGAAATAAAATGGCAATACAGGCGTTACATGTCACTATTTAACCCACTCTCCTTTGCTGAATGTGCAGCACTAAAGCCATTTGCCTTTATTATTATTTTTCCCTAAGCTTGAATCTGTTTTTATATTGCAAGTGAATTTTATTGATTATAAACCTGTACAATTAAGCATTTAAATAGCAGAAGGTTGCCCAAAATACATCTGAAAGAAAATGTGGTGTTGCAAAGATTACAGAGCTGTAGTTAGTTACATTGTACAGGCACATGATCAATATCTATCTTGTCAATTTATCACTGTTATTGTTGCAATGTGACACTTTCTTCTGCGAGTGTCCGTGTTTAAATTAAAAATTCAAACAGGTCTAACAGATGTGCGAGAAGTCCAGGCCTTCGTGTCCACATTTTGATATAGTTTATTACAAAAGATGTTCAAAACAGACAGCAGAGGGACCAGGAAGGAATCTGTTTTTATCAGCAGTGAGCAAACATACAGGAAGGGGGTCTCTTCCGCCTTTGGAATGCAGTGTTTCCTACAATTGTTTGAGTGGTAATATGTTTGAACATAAGGTATATGTATTGTTGTTACAGCACGAGTCTAATCAGTGCACTTAGTAATTGCATATATTTACTTCATACTGTCTTAATGTTTGTATATAAATATATTTATTTTGCATAATGTACATAGAGACGGTGAAAAATTAAAGCAGATGTGTGAGTGCTAATTTTTGTAACTACTGAAATTTGCACTACTTGTGGTCAATCCTTTTGCCAAGTTTTTTGGTTCTACTTTTGTTGCACTGTGCAACCTGTGGACATCAAATTATTACACCCACCCCTTTTTATTTTTTGCAGGTTATAACTAGCAGTAAAGAGATATTGGTTCAGAATCTCCAGTCCATGTAGCTTTGTGTTTGGTGCAAACATACTGTCTAAATAAAAGAAATGTATTTCACACTGGGCACATTTTAGATCC
The DNA here is from genome assembly GCF_062004578.1 of Staurois parvus. Classification (NCBI taxonomy): domain Eukaryota; kingdom Metazoa; phylum Chordata; class Amphibia; order Anura; family Ranidae; genus Staurois; species Staurois parvus. The sequence goes on along the minus strand of NW_028317855.1, from coordinate 7,828,411 downwards.
CCTGTTTTGACATCACTTGTCAAACATGGCTTCCATGTTTGTAAAGAGAAATTTGTATTTGTCTGTCTGTTGGTCTGGTAAGCTTTCCTGGTCACTGTTTTTTTTTAGTTTCTAAAATCATTTAATTTCAGATGTTTGCTCACTTAAAAGTTGTATTGCATTTTTCTATTGCTGCAGAGTTTTACCATAGTTTCCTTATAATTCGCATGTTTATAGATTTGTCAACATATTGGGGGGATATAGTCTTTATACACCAACCATTGTCTGGAATTCTAGCTTTTTGAATTGGAACTTAGAGAGTCCATACATTATACAATTTTTTTTCTTTTACAAATTTCCTTTAGGTTTACCAAAACCATATAATATGAGGTCAAACCTAAACATTTTCAATTTGTATGCCGTCAGGCAGGCCCTTGCATTACATAATTGAAGGTAAATCTAAAGGAAATTAAGCAAGAAAGTTGTATATTTTTATGGGGAGTCTTTCTTTTGGTAATGCCAGTGTTTGGTTTGAAGGCCGAAATGTGTGTGCTTCTAGAAAATTGTACCTCATAGTTGATTCTGATATTCTTGTGTCCTAGAAACAGTAGGAATTTAGTTTGCTGAATATATCTTGGAGAGACAATAAAATATATATTGTACTTGGCATGCGCGGATGTTGTGCTTTTATTTTATGGGTAAATACTTTGTTTTGTGGCTTGACTATGGTTAGCAGAGTTTGTGCTTATATTATGTGTTTTCCCCAAATTGTGTGTGTTTGCTCCTAAAAGAGAGTAACATGCTGCTAGGTAACTTTTTTTTTTTACATTATTCATTTTTTGATTTGACAAGGTACATTTCTCCCAGGTGCGTTGTAATTCTAGCTGTGTTGGTAAGGGCGTATCGCCACCCAGCACTGCAGTTAACAAGGCTCCCAGCACTTGCTTGAGGCATGCATCGGCAAGAAGAATGCAGGAGATGAGGCACGTCCACTTCCCGTCCCTTTTGCATTTTTGATGGCGCTTGCCCCGGCAAGTGCTTGGTGCCAGAGACAGGCGATTACTACCAAAGCAGCCTTTTCTGTGCTACCTGCAGTGGCAGCCAGCCTTGCTCTGAGGAGGGGACACCCTGTTCAAAATTGCAGCTATAGTTACAGGGCACCTAAGAATTGGGGTAAAGAACTTAGTCCCATCAGGACTAATAATAATAAAAAAAAAAAAGTGTAAACGTCCGTATCTCTGAACTGTCTTTTCAGCAGCATAGTCCATTGTCTTTAAACTCATTACGTTTTACAGGATACAAATAGGAAAAAAAAATATGGTTTCAGTTGAAGAGAGAGCCATTTTCTGAAAGTACTTTTTCATTGTTGGTGTTTATCTGAAAGTAATTTTTGTTGTTCATCGGTTTTATGATAGTATTATATATAAGCATTTGAGGAGTGTCCTGCCATAAATGTAGACCAAGGATTGTGGTCGGCTTTCTAGCTGTTTCGATATTATTGCAGAATGGTTTTTAGTCACTTTGACTGACAGAGGGAGCAGTAAAGCACAATCGCTATCTAGTACTGAGAAGTAGGCAACAGTGTCTGGATATGTGTCACTCATAAGTCGTTCCAGATAGACACGTGTCTCTTTATTATTCTAACTATATTCAGATATAGCTTCCTGCAGGTATTTGTAGTAGTAGAGTCCAAACTGGAAAAATTGTCTTTTTATTTAAGTCTTAAAATAGTTATTCTAAGGAAGTGCTTAAATCATTTGAAAAGTGCAGCACAGTGAAAATTTACATTATAAGAAACCTTGTGAATTTTTTTCCCCTGATAGATTACCAAAAAGTCTGTTTAAAAGCATTTAATCAGTGTTGCTTTATGCAGCATTGTCTAAGTAAGTCTTTTACATATTTTAGCTGTACAGGCTTTTGTTGTGGTTTACTGCATATATTTCATAAAAGTGCTAGATGAAATACACTTATTTTTATTTTGATATTGCACAGAAATTAATCCAGTATTGCTTTCTGCATGTTTGTGTAGAAAACATAACTCGCTGCTGTGCCCTTTGGTAAAACTGGCCTTGAAAGTGAGACAGAATTAGCAAATGGAGTTTCTGATTTTGCTACGTATGTATGGCTCTTTTTTTAAGGACCCGTCCTTTTGAATTGTTTTTCTTTCTTCCTTTCCAGTCTGTACCAGTCCATGTACGTAATGATGCCTTTTTGTCTATTGTTGAATGTGTCCTAATTAGGCATGTCAGTGCAGAGCATGTGCGCATGCCCTCCCAACTGACAGGAGAAGCTGCTGTTATGCTAAGTACTAGCACTTCCTGACAGCTCTGGCTGATTGAACTACAGCAGGAGTCAGCTATAGAAAACAATGGGCTTTTACATACTGCGCAGCTGAATGAACATTTTTGGCTTGTCTGGTCAAGAAAAGTTCTCTGTATTGTATTTCTGCCTGAAGTATGCTTTTTTTTTTTTTTTTTTTCTTTTACAGTTTTACAATATAGCTATTGATGTAAACATTTGGCAGACAAAAAGTTTGTACATAGTGCCATCTTATGATCTACAAGAATTTGCATCTAGTTGGTGTGTACTTTATTTCTTTTTCCAAAAAGCAGAACAATTGTAGTTTCAGTGCGAAGACTTACAAAATATAAATGTCACTAAAGACTGTAGTTAACTTGCTTACATTAAATGTCTTGCTTGCTAGATACTAGAAACCTTTTTCAATGCCACAGACCTTGTCTTATTAAATCATGCACCCTTATTATAGGAATTGATTGATTAAGCCATAGTACAGAGAAGTTTCCAGGTCTGACATCTTTGCCCTGCTTTCACTACTTAATACGTTCTTGGTCTGTAGTAAGCACTTGGGGAGTGAGTTTGGCATTTTTGCACTTGGCTAGCTACATGCATGTCCCATGTCAGTGACTAATAGGTAATGAGATAAAAATCAAGAAGACCGCACTGAGCATGGACGTTTTAAAAAAAATTAATTTCTCTTGTGTATCCTCACATTTCCTTTTAATATAGGTATTATTAGATACCAATAGATTACAAAATAATCAAATTTTATCTATTTTTTTTTTTTTTTTTTTTTACTTTTGCTGCTCTTTACATCTATCTTGTTATTTCCCCATTAAAGACTATGAGTGCTTATAGGAGTCAGTATTTTTAGTGGAAGGCTGATCTATTTATCTTCTGTATATTTTTAAGGCTCGTCTGAGGAGAAAAGGAATGTAGATTGCTTCTTTACTGCTTCCCGCTGTCCCCCTGTAGATGTAATTTGTATGTATAAGATTTTTTTTTTTTTTTTTTTAAAGTGCATCACTGGCACTGCTCTGCCTTGGAGAATGGGCCAGAATCACATTTGGTTGCTTTCTGCATTTAACGCCACTTTCTCTAATCACACCTTACTATTCAAGTGAGACAGCTAGGGAACCGAAGGACAAAACCAGAGCTATTTAGATAATGGGGCGCATAAACCTTGCGCCTATTGATTTACTGACTGTACACTTTTCATAACTATTCATGAGGAAAGTGGTTGGTTCCAAATGGGAGGTTTAATGCACAGTGTGGCAGCTTGATAGCGCAGTGTTTTAATATAGCTAAGTGTCTTCAGTCTAAAAGGTACACTTGCGTCAGTTTCTGATTAACATAGGGTGCATAGCAGAGCAATTTATCACACAGGCAGCCCTGACGAGTGTCAGCAAGAGGGCTGACTATGATAAATTGGAGGGGAATGGGCTCTGATGTCAGTGGCCACAATGTCCCACAGCTTAGGCTAGAGTGCTTCTGGGTGGCAGCTGATATTTAGGTTAGACATAGGGTAATTAAGTGAGAAGGAAGAACTGCAGTTGTCTGCATGCCTGAGTGGGGAAGACGCTAGTCTCTTTACACTTCACAAATTTAAGTGATTTTAACATATTTAACTGCCAGATGGACAGTAGAAACATGCTTCTTGGAAGGATATCTATCTACAGTTGTCACCGTGCTGCAGGCATGGTGTACAATACAGTGTCATTTTGTGGAGGTGTCATTTGTACTATAGCTTCCCAGAAATGTTTCCTTTTGGTGTCTTGATACGTTATACAATATTGGAGTTTTAGGTCTTTTTTTGAGCCTCATTCCTTTTTGTAATAAATCTGCTGTTTTTTAGCAATTGAAGGTATGGATGGGTAAGGGCTGAAATAAAACACAGAATGCTGCTGGTGAAGTGGGAAGTCTATTAGCTGGGTACTGGTACTTCTGTAATCATTTCAAATACAGTATTTGATCTTTTATACGTGACCCTTTCAACTTATTTCTTTCAGAGTTTGAAAATTACAAATGTTATAAAAGTGGCAAGAATGCGTCATGCACTGCACTGGTGTGATGTCATTTTGGCAGTATAGAAAATCACAATGTAGGGTGTGTGACTCAACAAGGTACATGTGAAGGTATAGATAGTCAACTCTGGGATTTTAAACCTCATGAACTACACAAGGCAGAGATTTGAATGCCACCTTTTATTCTCTCATACTGGAACGGACGCATTAAAGTGATAATCTTGTGGCTCTGTGCTCGGTATAGTTCCTCTTTCAGATTGTTAATATGTAGATCCTTTACAGCTCCCAAAAAGGTTTGCAAAAAAATTGCCTCTTAAACTCATTTATATGCGCTCTTGGTGATCTAGCAAATCTGAGGCTCCCAACTGCTTTAAGGGCCCAATTGCATTTTTTTTTTTTACATTCGTGAGCCCTCCTCTTACTCTCATAATGGATAAAATTGGTATTAAACAAAAATGGTATATTGCAGCTTACCAATGCAGAAATATTATGGTTGCATTAGTTTTCTTTTTTTAGGCTTTTTTCCTTATTTACCTGGTGATCTGGCCAGTAACACACTTCCTGTCTTCGTGTGTTTCTACTATGGATGGAGAAGCAAAGGAGATGAGCTTTAGGCAGCAGCATTATCAGTCTGGGGAGAGGGTATCGTTAGATGCACTAGCGGATTTAGGTAGACTTGGCTAACAAATTGGATCTGATCTCCAGCTTATGTAAAGCTAGGCAGTTGCAGCAAACAGTTTTTTCCTTTTTGAATGAAGGTTGTACATAAATTAATAAATTACTTAAAAGGTCTTTTTTACTAGATGTGGGTAAGGGGCCCCTCCCAATGTTGCCTAGAATTGGACACCTCTGCATAAGGTGCACAAGGCCTCTTAATGACGCTGTCCTTTACTGAGTCCTAGTTGGACTAAGGCCCATAGATTACATAATTTTCTTTCCTGCAACCACGGGTCAGTTTTGGGGGAATCTCCCGCAGGGTTATCGTGCTCTCTTAGTGGGGGACACGGGGAGCCATCCGTGCTGGGAGAATAGTGATTATTGCTAGCAGTTATAACCACTGGAAATAATTGCATGCTAAAAATTACATGCTGGTTGTATACAAGTTGATTGATGGATCGACTTGGGTACCATCGGCCTGCCCATAGATGGATCGAATCTCATCTGGTTCCTGCTGAGTGCCTGTACTATCCTGATATTTGATCTATTTTTATAACAGAAATCAAACTATAAATACATTTTTCTCAAATACCTTCTTTTAAGGATAATTTCACCTTATTACAAAAAAAAGTAAATGCTCATTTTTTTTGCAGGTAAAAAAATGTGCATTTATTTTTTGTTTCTGGAGCCGCTAAAGCATTGCACCAGCGATCAGATCACTGGTGCCATGCAGTTCTCCAGCAGACCTGTCAGTATATCTGCTTGCCTGTACTGGAGATTCAGTGAACTGTGGAGCTCCTTGGTAGTTCATTGAGAACTACAAGCTGACAGATGCAAAGGCTGTTGGGACTTGTAGTGTTTTTTTTTTTTTTTTTTTTTTTTTAATTGTGAGAGCTAGTGGGGAGATCTCCTGCTAGCTGTCATAACAGGGGGGTGTGGGGGCCAATCTGCTTGTTACATGTTATAAAAAAAGTCATCTCTCAGTTTCTGATTTTAATTAAAAATAAACTGAAAGCTGCTATTAACCTTGAAGAATTTTCAATCAATATCTGTTAAACAAAAGATGTATATTTGATAAAGTTACAGAAAACGTGTGAGGGCAATGTAAATATTCCTTTGTATTCATTTAATGCGCCCAGTTACATTTAATACATTTTGACACATGACAAAACCTTGCACATGTTTTGCTTCAAAAATGCTAAACATATACAGTCTCTGACTTCTGCACATTTTTACGTTTGGTATGTAGGCAATTAATTATCCCAAAGAATATGGCAGGCTTAGATCTTGTCTAATAAAATCACATTTCACTTTCTTCGGGCGAATAGATGTGCCTGAAATAAGCACATGAACTCTTCTTAAGGCAATAAACAAACTTATAAAAACAAAGTGCACTGGTTGAAGTGCGTCTAAAGCCAAAACATTTTCTTTTTAATAAAATGGGAGGGGGCAGCATTGTCAGTTTTTTGTCATCTGTGTCTCATTGGGGAGATTTCTTCTTCTTTTTTTTTTTTTTTTTTTTTTCTGCCTTGTAGGACAACAGGCAGTGAGGATGCCAACTGGAAGATTTCACCTCTATTCCTGTAATAGTGACTGCTCACAATTTTGGATTTACCCTCAGACTTGCGATTGATTTTTTTTTTTTCTTTTTTGATCAGCCAGAGGGCTGATTGGGGAAAAAAAGAGATTTCACTATCAACACAAGCGATGTGGGAAGAGGAATCCTCCCCTCTGTCCAATAAAATATAGAAGACAACCCTCTTGGGTTGCGACTTTCAAGGCACATGTTTGACACAAATTGTAAAACTAATTTTATTCTACAAAGATTTTTAAGACCAAAAGACAGAAAGTAGGCGGTTGAATATTTTTTACATTAATTATGATTCACATGGGGTACAAGCTCAAAAAAGCACAAAATTTGCTTAGATAAGCGATAGGTCACTGATGCGTTTTGAGACAGGAATGAGATCTCTTCTTCAGAGGTGCCTAGATATAGAGCATAACCTGGAGTGAAAACACATTCATAAATATGCTGTTACATTAGACAAATCAGCGCAGAAAGACTGATAATAACCGCCATAGTGTCATCTCATATCGCCTGGATGGGACAGCGGAAACAAATCACTGCACAGGACCACTCCCAAGGATGGCCACAGAGGACACAGCTGGAGGGCTCATATACATATAAAAGGGGGGGGGGCAATGTCCGATTTTTGTCATCTGTCTCATTGTGGAGCTTTCTATTCACTTTCTGCCCTGTAAGACAACAGGAGGCGAGGATGCCAAGTGGAAGATTTAACCTCTATTCCTGTAATAGTGACCGCTCAAAATTTTGGTTTTATCCTCAGAATTTCCATATACTTTTTATTTATTTATTTATTTTTTACTTTGTTTTTCGACAATGTGTCTCCTCTGTTGTCAGAATACACTCATCAGTGCACTGATCGAACAAAAGTTTTCCAACAGCCCCGTTCAACAGATGTGAATCATTAGATCGCTGTCTAGTGAGCCGAAGTGTCCATAGATGGATTCAAATTTGGCTGCTAATTGCTGAATCGGCTGAATTTCATGCCACTGATGGACACATTTAGTTTGGGATTTATATTTAATTACATCAGTTTAGTCTTTTTGATCGATCATATTGATACCTGTGTGGCGACGGCTACTTGGCACAGTTGAGTGATTTATGGCCTACGTTAAAGGGCAAGTGCACTCCCTCCCTAATACTATATGAATACTGTCACCCCACACTCTGTGCTTGAATAAAAATCTCCTTTAGCAGTACCTGAGACTTAGAAGATGTGATTATGTGCTGGGAGTTGCATAAAATATGGCAACACCTCCCTACGAACAAAATAAAAATTTTGAACAAGAAAAATATGGCAACACACATGGGCATGTTCTCCAAATGCACTTGTTGTTCAGAGTATATATCTGTGCAGGTGCTTTATGCAACCCCTGGCACATAAATGTACAGCTGCATCTTTCTACTCCTCTCTATGGGTGGCTGTACATAGCAGCAGAAGCGATACCCAGGAAAGCAACTGCGTAAGCTCCACATGCTGTATGGCCCCTATACTAACATTGACCCACCTCTCTAGTCCTCCTGAACTAATCTGCATTAATCCCCACACTGGCCTTCCATCAATTTTCCTACCTCAGTAATACAGCTCTCTGCTGGAAAGATTTTCTGTCATTTGATGATTGTAACAAGAATCTGTTTAAACCTTTACATCATTTTATATCTTTTTTTTTTTTTTTTTTTTTTTTTTTTTTTTTTTTTTTTAGATCTGACTTGGAGGCGACTTCTATTTACATATATGGGCACAAGTCAGAAGTCACCTTGAAGTAGTACAGGAACCTTTTCTAAAGTCAAAGCAACTTCAGTAGTGCTAATTAGGTTGGCTCTCATTGACTAACATTGGATTTCACATGTCATTCGACTTGCGGTCTCACAAGTCGGATCCTAAGTTGCGGCAGTGTGAACCAAGCCTAACACAGCTACCTACTCCTAGTGTGCATGAATCCTACATTACCTCTTTCATAACACTTGTAAATATGGCTTAGCCTCTTATCTTCTCTTTACTACTGTGATACACTCTGCAAATAATTAAATTGTGTCATATACCTCTGTACAGAGATTAATGGCAACTCATGATAGGAAGTACTTTTTATAGCCTTAGTCACACTTTTCCTGTTTGCTCAAGAAGATTTTATTTTCTTCTTGTGTATTGTAATCTGTTTATCATCACTTTTTATTCCTGTTCTAAGGAATAGCTTTATACTGCCCAGAAAATGGTGTTTGCACTTTTTAATGCATCCTTTGACATTCTTATTGTATTATGTTAAATAATTTTTAAACTCAACTTTTCATCTCCTGCCAGCCCCCTTGCTTTCCTATTAAAAACTGACCACACTAGACATGAGCACACATGGTCAGTTCTCTAATGGTGCTGAGACTCCGCTTCCTCTTCTCCAATGATCAAACTTCTGCTGACATGTCTCATCCCGGAATTGCTGCAGGCAGCTTGTAGTTCTCAGTGAACTTCAAGGGTGCTGAAGAGTGCCCTTGCAGTTCATTGATTCTGCCTGCTCTCTAGTAACTGTCTGGCCGTATGGAAGGTATGGGCAGACAGCTATAATGAGAGTCTGCAGGAGCCAGGGATTGCACCTGCTCTCTGCTGAGCAGGTACTAAAAAAAAAAAAAAAGAAAACACACACACACACTTCTCCAATTCTCATATTCTTGTAACAATTTTTTGATTACGGTAGTACATAACAAGGCTTGTAGATTCTTCCTTAGTTGCTAGCTGTATTTCTCTGCATCCATTTGGTAACAACTCAAATTAAATACTTAGAACCTTGTAGGACAAAGCCATAGGTTTAACTTTTAATAAATGATTTCATAAATACTATATAGATGCTTTGTTGCATTGATTTTTCGTTTCTGTGCTAGTTTGAGAGTACAAAACCCACTTGAAGTTGTGTTGGTGAAGTTTGTTTTGGTGATCATGGTACTTGATTTTGTGCCTTCACCTTTAAAAGATTGAGAAGAAAAGATATAAAAACTTGCTACAGATATATAAGATATATAAAATTGCTACATTGTAATATGCGAAGTAACAGTCAAATACCCAGACATGATTAGTTACTGTATATTTAAAAAAAAATCAGTTTTTTTAAAGTGTTTCAGGGTATTAAAAAGTACAGGATTTACATAATGTAATTACCAGGGGCGGACTGACAACTCATGGGGCCCCCGGGCAATAGGGGATCATGGGGCCCCTGTGTCCTTGGCCAAACTCAAAAAAGCTATGAAAAAGGTATCAGGGGCATCTCATGGGGCCCCCTACTGACCCCGGGCCCTCAGGCGGTGCCCGAGTTTCCAAATGGTCAGTACGCCCCTGGTATTTACATTCCTAGTATGCTCATTTTATCGTGGTAAATTTAAAGTGTAAGTAAATTAACCTGATCTTCCCAACAATGCTATTCAGACGGCGGATTCCACCTATCGTTGTTTGGTCCCTGGCAGCTTCATTATGTGCCCTGTTTCTGGGAGCTTTCCTGAACTACGCATTTTCACTTCATTGTGTATTTAAAGCTCGCCCTCTACTGAACATGCGCTGGTTTGTCTTTTTTTTCCCCCTCCAGGAGTTGTTTTAAGAGACATTATTTCCTTCATTAAGGCTGCCCTGAAAGGAAATTGCTACTTGCTGCTCATACAGAAAAGAGCCTGGGGGTTAAGCTTTTTTTTTTTTTTTTTCGTAATTTTTATTAAAAAAGCATTAAAATTGGGAGGGGGGGGGGGCGCAATTGGGATGGTGGTTATATGCTGTCTTTTCTTCATTTATCACTCCTATGCTAACACATTTGCAGTAGAGTCACACAAAGCAGGTTAACATTTGTTGCATTAGGGCAGCCCATTCATTTGATTGGGCTCTTTAGTGCACTAAAATGCACCAAATTGGTGCATGTATTGTTTTTCTTGAAAGGCATACCATAATGCATGATGGGGAGTTACAATGTGTTATGGTGTGTTTTTTTAAATGTATGTGTGTTGGACAGCATGAACAGAGCCTTAACATTTATTTGTGATCTGTATGGAAGTGCCATATTGTGACTAGAGTAAAATGAGTGATGGATGTGGGCTGCACTCATGACCTTTAATAGAATAGTCACTGGAAATTAATTTTATTTTTTCTGTGTAGGTTACATTATCCCATGTAAGTCTTTTCTAGGAGAATCTTAAATGGCAGGGCTCCAAAAAAACTAAACAGAAAGATGCCGCCTGTACAGAATTTGGTTTCTCCAGGGTATACAGTTGTTAAGGATTTGTCTGGTATGAGTGATAGGCCTCCTGCATCAAGTTGGAGCGGCTAATGCCTGAATGGATGTGGTAGCTGCCTGAGAATGATGCAGCCGTTAGCAGTGAAAAATGTCTTCCTTACAATGCTTGTGCAGCAGGCCATGGAGTGAAGCACATTTTTATAATAAAGGTGATGAATTTAATCGCAAACTGGCAGCCAAATGGAAATTGCAGACCTTGATACTGGTTGAAAATTGCCTATAAAGCAACTCTTGAGAGAGCAGGCTTTAAATTTATCCACCCATTTCGACATTGAGGCGAACACGAGAATAGCAAGATATTTTGGCCTACTTAGTTCAGATGAATAGTGTTTTAACACTATTTTTTTTATTTATTTAAAAATGACACAACTGATGTAAACGTTTGTTCTGTGTAAATAGGATCATTAAGTTATTAGGAATACTTTAATTTTCTTTTCTGCCACTGACTTAACCACTTTACTACCGCTGTGCTTTGATAAACGCTGCTTAGGTGGACGTACATTTCTAGCATTATTTAAAAATGGCTCTGTGTACTACACGTGGAACTGTCATTAAACAGCTTTGACCGAAAGGTAAAGTGGCTCTGTAATCTGTGATGGCCTATCACAATGATAACAAGTGTAATCACTGCAAGAGCCCTTTCCTTCTTTTTACAACAGTGGAAGGAGGATTTTATCAATGAAGGATTTAATGGATATGCAGCAGCAGATTTAAGGTGGGGGTTTCATTAATTTGACTATTAAAGTGGTATTAAACCCAAAAGCAAGAATTTATTGTAGCCTATCGATTCTTATGCTGTGTACACATTGGAAGTAATTTTTTTTTTTTTGTTCAACCTACCTGGCTGAACGAAAATAAAAACTTACAGATTGCCATACTGATATACAGCTTTTTACCCCCACCCCCATGAACCATACCATTCCCCTTCAACTCCATTTGGATATGGTTTAGGGGAGAACTCCATGCTGTCTCCCCCCCCCCCCCCCCTTAATTTTAAATGCTGATAATTCTTTTGTTTATTTTATCCTGTCAGCGGGGAACAGCAGATAAGTCATGGTTGGTAAGAACGCGGCTGCTGCCCACTCTCTGACAACCATGATGCTTACTGGTCATTATGGGCGCCGGCATTACAATACTGCTTGATTTCACTATTAAAATAATGCATCACTTAATAAAATGGCTCGTGCGCTATTTTAGTACCTTTTTTTTTTTTTTTGTTTTTTTTTTTGTTTTTAGTGAATTGCAAAAATAATTGTGAAATTATTGTATCGCAGTTTTTAAAGCAATAGATATAGCTATGGGCTGTATGTCCCATCGCCAAAACAAGAAGTCAGTGAAAATTCCTCTAAAGTGACATAATCTCTGGTTGTCACCAGAACTAGTGACCCCATTGAAAGACATACCCACTTTTCCTGTTCCTGGGGACAACCCAAAATATGGGATTTTCTTTTACTTTCAGTGATAAAGGTAAACAGGACAAATAGAGACAGTGACTCTCCCTAACAGAGACACAGGCAGAAATAAAAACCTGACCGGTGTTCTGATCCCTCTCCACCTATCCAAAGCTAACAAAAAAAAAAGGGGGGGGGGGGCGGCAGACTGATACAGCTTCAATTTAGTATCCGCTTTGAATACACAAATGGTTGACAGTCACATTTTGCTAATGATTTTTTGAGACTCGCATAGTAAATGTTTTTGGAACCTAGAGATTCATGGAGAAAGTAGATGTTTTTAAGTTTAAAAGATGATTTTTCTCATGCGTAATCTGAATGAGCCTGAGATCTGATTCGGTTCTCCCTCTGTAGGTGTGCTGCAGTGATCTATGGCTGCATCACTTTCTATCCAACCTCCTTATTGACAGCAAGTGCTGCAGCAGAACATCACTTCCCCTATAAACACAACTGACAAACATCCTGTTTACAGTCTTTTGCGTTAGTACACTCCTCTTGAGCCTTGTTTGGTAGGATCATGAGCTTACCCACCTTCCTAGCATTTTGTGAATTATTTGCACACTTTCTTACTTAAAGATCGTGCTAGTAATTACACATTCTGTTGCAGGTTGACAACACTATTGCTTTGCAAATGTCTCAGCATTCCCACAAAACCACAAATAATACTTGTAATGTGTGAAATATCAGTTTGTTACCTTTCACAGGGAGATTGTAACTTTCCTTAACATTTGAGGGAAAAAAGCCTTAAGAGCATGCAGACAGAAGAGTTGAAGAACATTCAACCAATAGAAAAGCTAGTATAACACTATAGACTAAGAACATTCAACTAGGAGTATGAGGAATACCTCTGTACTGTGTACAAAGTATATGGAGATTCCTGCACTCATGACTGACAGTGTAATGAATCCGCTACTGCAGAATGAAGTGTTAAATAGAATTAATGCCATCTTGTGGAGATAAAGAACTCTTTATCTTGGGTGATCTGTTGCTCATCTGTAAAGGGTTTCTGTCAGGTAAACTTGTCAAACAATGGAGTTCTCTATGGAACATTGCATCAGTTCTGTATGGTGCCCCCTATTAAGCAAATCTGCACGTTGATTAGACCGTGCTTAGTTATGACTGGCCTGTTAGCTGGAACGTCAGGGAGTTTGTTTGCACTCTTCTGCCACCCTCAACCTCCACCACTGCAATCTGTCAAATCCTGGACTGATCACTCACCCCACAGTGCTTATTGCCTAAGGCAGCCAACCATCTGAGCACTGTGGGCATTGGAGGAACATGTATAGGCCTGAGCAAGTTGCTAGTGTATGAAAGTTACATTTTGCACAATCATTTTTTTGGGTTACTGGGGTGTGTGGTAAAGATGGCATCCATAGCTCTCCTCAAGCAAAACTTGCTTTTTGTACAGGCTAATTACAATGTTTGCTTTAAGTTCAGGTGTAAGAGTTGACTCTAATCAGGGCAGCTGTGGAAATCCTCTAAAGTTACACAATGGCACAGCCAAGAATCCATTCACACAAGTGGTTAGCACACTTTGAGTTCCAGTGGCAAGAATCTGTGGTTCTCTGTGTTGGAATAATGAATATGTGCAAAGAGCTGTGGCCGCTCAGCCCATAGAATGCAATAACAGCAGCTTTAGCTATACTTGACTGTTCCCACAGCCAGTGATTACTGCAGCGATCTGTGACTGTTTGCACAGCCAGTGATTATCGACAGGGACCGATGATTGTGGCAGAGCACAGTTTGTTCAGCCATGATCACTACAGGTGGGTGCTGGCTGGTTAAACAGCTGCCAACAGTCACGGATAGCTGCAGCCGCTGTCAGCCTGTCATTGTATTGTATGAGCTGAGTGGCAGTAGGTCTTTGCACACACCTGTCATTCAAGGCACAGGAATCTGCAGATTCTTGCCACTGGAATTCACAGGGTGTACTAATTTCCCATTGAATGGATCCTAAATGTCTTTCATTAAATCCAGATGACCGGGTACTATACTTATGGTAACTACACATTCTGAATTCTTTTGTCCCTTGCATGTCTCAAATTTGCCTAAACCACCACAGCAAGCATTGGTCCTTTTCCTGCAGAATCATAGAGGGTGCAAGTGCTGACTTTCATTCTACAGATGCTATTTGCCTGGTTGTCATACTGAACCCTTTTTTTATTTTTTTTTATTTTTTGGTACTTTGATTTGCTAACACAGCAGCTATAGATATGTCTGCTTGTTCCTTTAGACATTGAAGCCATTGGGTCAGCATGCTAGAATTCTCAGAAGAGGTCAACAATGGCAGCCATGTATTTCTGTTAGGAATGGGTCAGTTCACGCCAAAATGCGGTGCATGAAAGGCACCCGCACCACATTCAAAACACACTGCCTTTTTTTGATCTTCTGCAGGTGGCATTACATTCATGGCACCCCAAACGCAGTGTGTTTGTGGGCACCAAGTCTCATGGTACTACAGTACGATGGGATTTGGTGCAACATGTTTTTCAAAAGTAGCGCCTGTACTATTTTTTGTTTGATCTGGTGTGATTTCAGCCCATTCAAATGAGTGGGATGAAAATCTTACTGCAGGGGAATGCAAACTGTAGATGAACGCACACCACGTTTCTGTGCGATTCTGGTGTGAACTGGCCCTAATAGCTGATGCAGAGTAGGGAATTGTTCTGCTCTTATTTTTAGAATTCTTACAGTTTTTTGGATATTTATGTTGCTTTAAGATTCGTTTTTTGGTGGGATTTTTTTTTTTATTGGGCCAACAGCAAAAATATTTACAGATGGCATTTATGCATGAGTCTTTCATACCATGCAGATTTCTTATTTAACATCAGAAGAGATTTATGCATTCCTAAAAGCTCATGTATGATGGATACCATCTGTAATCAGTACTGTTCCAAATACTGCTGTATTTTTTCCTTTTAAATGATATGACTCATGTCACCAGAATACTGTTTCTCCATAAAATTTATAAACATCTATACATTCAGGTAGACAGGACTATGTTTTTAAATAAAAAAAAACAAAGAAAACAATTGTCCTTTCATGGTGTAAGTTGGTGTGTTGTCCCAAACAAATCATAAAAGTAAAGTTGGCCATACACATATAGATCTTTTGTGCAGCCTGTGGGGTGAAAGAAAAGAATCTGATTCCTCCATCTATACAACACAGATCTACTGTTGTTACTGTCAATATACCCCACGAGCCTTCTCCTTTAATCCTTCAGGGAGCTACCTACGTAAGCAAATTTCATCCACTTCATCAGGAACCAGCCGACATTTGTACAGTGTATGGCCAGCTTAGGATTTTGTTTCCGTTGTCAAACTGAATAAAACTAGCTTTAAATAGACTGATGTCCCTTAAAGAATGCTAGGTTGTCCTTGAATGGCCAAGTGGGTTCTGCAGTGCATCGTATGACTCCTCTTTATAACCCTGCACACACTGTATCTACCATTTCTATCTCTGACAAAAAGAAGATTTTCTGACAAATTAACATTTCTGTTAGTCCTATAAAGAGGACCGCCAATATGAAAAACAATTTCTTTCCCCCTAGCAAAGCCAAAAATTACCTGAATGTGACATTGAGGCACAGTCACAGTCTTTGGCCAGCCTTACAACAGGACCAAACTAGCTCATTGTAATTATGCCAAGGAATTTTTCTGTATGACCTGTGCCTTGGGTAGAGGATATTTTTCCAATGGAGAACTGCCAAAATACCTGGACTGTATTCTTCTATGCCAAAGATACATTGATGACATTCTGTTATTCTGGACAGGGATAACATGAACTAGACAGTCTTTTGGTTATTTTGAACAACAGTTCTATCACCCTAATGTACACCTGCACATACAATACAGATTATGTTGCTTTGCTAAAGCTTTCTGTTTGTTTTGACACAGATGGTACTATAAAAACTATATTGTATTGGAAACCAGCAGCATCAGGCAATGTTGCTGCATGCCTTTCCAGTACTGATTGATATGTCTGTATCAAAAACCGTAAAACTCACTTTTAGGGTTTATTGCATCTCATGTTTTCAAAAACATGTTCTTGCGCGTGCTCATATAAAGGTATTTTGTATATTTTAGAACAATAAAAGGTATGCATGAGTACACTTAAATGTGCTCATATGCGCCACCATTATGCACCACTTACCATGTATGGAAAAGCATGTAAGTGTGGCCCTAAAGTACACCCATCGTGAGAAAAATATGGATGCTGTCATTGCTGGCTGTAGCTATGGAGGAGCAGCGTTGTCAAAGAATACCACCCCCTCTTTTCATTTATGATGGACCACTAGCATTTTGAAAAGGAGGGGTCAGCAATTTCATCCCACATATTTCTCCCATGGTAAGTTTGCTTTAAGCAGGCATATAAATTTATGTTAAATTTTACAAATGCTCTTATACAAAAAGGATTTAGAAGCAGTCAAAGTACATTGTATGATCAAACAATATAGTCGATGCTTTATCTGATTAACTTAGTTTTGTCTAAATATCTTCACTGTTTTTATGAGTATACTGCTTCTCTCCCAGGGTTTAATGTCTTGAAGGAAAACTGCCTGCCAGTGCTGGCTTCCTGAAAATTCTAGTTGCCAGTTATTTTTTTCTTCCCTAGTTTGTCATGGACCCAAGTAACTGACCATCTGAACAGGTCTGCAGATTAGGAATGTTGAGTGCAAAGTCAGAGCACTTAATCTTGTGTACTTGTTAGGTGAATAAGGCCCTTTTCACACGGATGTTCCGTTTTTTTCTTTTTTTTTTTTTCTTCAGTTGTCACATTTTTTTGCAAGAAAAAACAGATCAGTTCCCATCAGTTTATATCCGCTAGTCCATAGAAATACATGGGTGTCTGTTTTTCATCCGTAAACAGATGAAAAACGGACATATGGAATGCCCTTGTGAAAGGGGCCTTAGGAAAGAAAAAAACTCAACAAACAGGTGCATGTTTCTGTGCAGAAAACTGCTCACCAAATGTGCAAAGCTCAAAAAGCTACATGAACTACTTTGGCATGTTTGTCACGAGAAGGGCAGCCCATTAAATGGGCTCCCCTATGCATGAGGTGTCAGTGCAGCCAAAGCGATCTCTACAGTGCAGCATCCGATCTTGTCTAAGGATTAGCTCCATAAAATTGATGAGAGTGATGCATTCCGGCGTCCCATATTGTAAAAAAAAAAATAGGTGTGCTTGCTTCTGTTATGTCTGTATAGCCACCCTTGATTTTCTTCCTTTTGCTGAACCAGAGATGCCTGTTCTTCCCTGTTCCCCTTCACATGGTATGCATATTGAAGAACAATAGTGGCAGTGATCTGTTTGTAAATGTAAAGATCGCATTTTCAATGTACGGTAACATGTTTTATAGCATCCTTCAGTCCCCCTAGAGGATTGTTTACTGTTTAATATCACTTTAACATGCATCAGTAGTATATCAACATCTGCTCATTTAGTGAGCAGCCTTGAATAATTTGCCACCCGAACAAGATGGCTAAACACAAGTGTTCCAAAACAAATCTGTGCTATACAGTATATGTATCTACCTATGTGTACTGCTAGGATCTACCTAATGGAGGGTACATTTTTTCATAATCTTTCATAGTTTTAGTGCAGTGTTGCAATAACAGCCTAAAGTGTATTTATATCAAGAAGCAAAATGTAATGTATTGCAACTGAAAAAGTTATTAGATGTTTGGTCTTATTTTTTTCAAGGACTTCATTTTTATCTGACAATTTTGCCAATGACACATTTCCTGTCCTAGGGTGACAACACTCACTTTTCACACTGAATGGAGAAAGCAGTATTGTCACAGATCGCCACCCACTCTAACATGGGAAGAGGTGGGGGTGGTCTTTAACCCCTTGACGCCGACGTCACACAAATATGCGGCCTCACGGAACTGGGCTTT
This sequence comes from Staurois parvus, assembly GCF_062004578.1. Taxonomy (NCBI): domain Eukaryota; kingdom Metazoa; phylum Chordata; class Amphibia; order Anura; family Ranidae; genus Staurois; species Staurois parvus. The sequence continues at coordinate 7,810,255 of NW_028317855.1, read as the reverse complement.
TTTCCGTGCGGCTGCATATTTGCGTACCTGTCTTTGTGCTGGGAGCGCGCCCCTCAGCGCGTTCCCAGCACAGAGACACCGGTGTCACTGAGAGCCCCGGGTCCCATTCTAACAATCGGGACCCCCAATTCCGGGTCACATGATCGCTGTGATAGCCTCTGATTTGACTATCACAGTGATCAGTCACTGTACAGCCCGGCACCCTTTCTTTTTTCTCTCTCTATGAATGGAGAAGAGAGATAAATTGTATCTCTCTAACTCCTGGCATAGAGAGAAAAAAATGTTTGTAAAAAAAAAAAAAAAAAAAGATAAATATTAAAAAATAAAAGAAAAAATAAAGAAAAATACCTAGATCAAGGTTTGATCTATTTTAGTGTCAGGGTTAGTGTTTGGGTCAGGGTCAGGGTTTAAAAAAAACAATTGGTGTCATTTAGTGTTAATGTCAGTGTGTTTTTAGGTAAAAAAAAAAGACAAAAACAAAATGCGCACTATTGTTTCTGGGCTGTACTACGGGTACAAACAACAAATAACATACAGATATATAGTATCGCTGCGATCGTCAAGAGCTGGAGAATTTATTTTGGGTTGTTCTTTGGTGGTAGGTTATGGTAGTAACAAGAAACACACAGCTAAATAAAAAAAAAAAAGATTTTTTTTTTTTTACTATTTTGGGCCAGTTTTCCTTTTGATAATAAAAAAAAAATCAGGAGCTATCCGTTACCATTTACCATCAAATGAAAGCCCAATTTGTCCTGAAAAAATCAAGGTATAATCCACCTGGATGTACAAAGTATTTGTGGTGATATGTACAGTTTTACTTTCACATGTCAACGTTGCAGAATTGTGCTTAGGCATTTAGATTTGTTTTACCCTTAGGCGTGAAGGGGTTAAAGAAAGCAATCTGGCCTTTGAAATGATCCTCCAAAGTAAACTTATTGAAGCCTCAAGTCACCTATAAAATACATATCGTTTTATAAGTGACTTGACTCTTCAACAAAGTATACTTCTAAGGATCATTTGGAGTGCTGGCTTGTTTTTTTGTGACATGCATAATGTTTGGAGTGAAGACTGTGGTGTTCTGTAGTTCAGAGGTGAACTGGACAAGATCAAATGCGCTGTTTGAGGTTTTAGTACAAGTGTATCAGAGTTTACAGGAAGTTCTCTGGATTTCTGGTGCGATTCACGTGTTTTTCTGTGCTTGCAGCAAATATAAAGAGGCAAATTTTGGTAAAACATGCATGTACAGGAGTAGTATACTGGATATGCTTTTGTGTTTTTTGCTCAAATACTTTTTGGCTTCATACACACTGGCATATGTGTATTTTCTGTAAGGAGCCTAGGTTCTTGCTGGTAAAGCTACTTGTGTTTCAACGCGTATAGTTCTTCTATTGACTTATGTATGTATATACGTCTTAAAATGCATTTACACTCAATAAAATCTGCAGGTGTGTATGGCCGCAGCCACATCCTTCTTTTTAGTACACTGCTGAAAGCAGCGCACATTTTTGTTTGTATATGCAGCTGTGTGTATGGTCCTATATTATTTATTTATTTATTTTTTTGTGCAGCGTTCAAAACTGTATGTTGCTAAACACAGTGTTTTAGATGCCTGTGTGAAGGAGTACTATAAGTTGAACCTGTTACTAATCTGTGCAATTCAGAATAAACATATGATGAAATACATAAACACAAGTTATCATTCATGAAGGGATGTAGGCAACTGAACTTTAACCCAAACCTTGACTTTTACTTTAAATTCAAAAAGCCTTACCCCTTCCTGCATCCAAACGTTTGTGCAAAAAGTGTCATGGTGTGCTGCCGTACTCTAAATCTACTAATCAGGTTGACTTTCAACTTTTGATCAAGGGAACTGCTGCTTATATGTTTCAATCTCATGCATGGTTGGAGTCTGCCCAGGTTTGTGACAGGTTTACCTTCTAGTAAAACAGTACTATGACAGAAGGGAGATTGCCATTGCTAACATTTCATTCCAAAGTGCATGATAATTCTTTTTCATGCTGATATAATGGCTTCAAATCTGAAATCATCAATTTTAAAACTTTAGCTTAAAAAAAAAATAAGATAAAAGGGACATTATTTACCTGTGCTTTGTCCTTTTAGGCTTCTGTCTTTTGGTTGAGTAGTAATCTACCACCTCCGATGCCCCAACCCCTGCTGCTGTAATCTTCCAGTATGGTGGGGGTTAACAGAACTGAGGAGCTGTCACAGACACTCAAGAGTTCTTCATTGTGCCCACCCTTTCACCAAGCTCTTCTGTTTAAGAAGCCAATCTACAAATGTAGGGGGTGAACCTTTCAGTCCACAATCTGTCCTCTATTTAGAGATCGTTTCTTTCAGCTGTGGTACCATTTCTGTGAATGGTGGAGCTAGAGACAAGGAGGGCCTCTCACTGAAGGTGACTAATGCCTGAGTGCTGATTTTGATTTTTTAAGGTAAACTTGGGCTGTAACTGTCTCTCAAAACAGTTACATTCAAGACATGCTGTGAATGATAACTTACAGTTGCTTGTGCTCTTAACTGAACTGTCAAGCCATCAAATGGCTGGCTTCATAACTGATCTATCACATATGGCAGCTACAGATCAGAGGTTAAGATGGCAGATTCCTTGGCTGTAAAGTATAGGAGGGTTTAGTTCCACTTTAAAGTGATTGTAAAGCTTCAGTTTTTATTTTTTTTTTTAAATAACAAAGATGTCATACATACCTGCTCTGTGCAGTGGTTTTGCACAGTGCAGCCCCAATCCTATTCTTCTCTGGTCCCCATCATGCTCCTGGCCCCTCCCCCCCACCTAGTGCCCACCATAGCAAGCAGCTTGCTCCTGAGCCACCTCTGTGTGTCCATAAGACCCACAGAACAGGGCTCAGCCCCTCTCCCTCCCCATAGGTTGGCACTGACGACAGTGGCATCCCCTGCTGTCTCTAAGCTAATGAGAAATGAGAGAGCCAAGAGAGCTTCTGCTCTTGTGCACATCACTGCATTGAGAATGGGGCTCAGGTGAATATGGGGGGGAGGCAGGAGCTGCACTCAGAAGGTTTCTTTACCTGAATGTATAGAATGCAAGAAGGTAAAAAACCTTCTCTCTTTACAACCACTTTTAAGGGTAAATGCACACGTCTAATGAAACTACTGATTGTCTACTTAGGATCTTGCTGATGGAAATATCCTGCGTAAAAAGTGCATGGTTCGTAGAGTGCTTCTGTTTATAGACGTGTTAAGATACAGCATTTAGACACAAACCTTTCCACTCCCATTCGATTACATTTGTGTGGATGCATGTGTATGTGTTTATATGTGTACACAGGTAGATTACTAACCTTGGATTTAACAAATCTGAATGCAGCACTAGTTTATTGACCTTTACACACTGTATGCATGAGCCCGCAGAGACCAATAGAGCTGCATTCAGATCTTTGAAAATGAGAAAACAAAAAATCCAATACTTTGCTTCTTTCCCCTCTTCTGCAGACCAAAATACTTTGATGCATAGACCAGGAACAAATATACAGGTTAGGTGTTGACTTATTTGCTTGCTTGTCCAAGGTCAGCTTCTTAAAGTATTGGACCAGAGATGTGTTGGCAATGACAGTCACCATATTTCTCACTACTGATTTCCTTTAAGCTAGGTATTTTGACTTGAAGGAATTGACCATGAAGCGTAATCCAATCTTGTAATTCACGTGTAGTCTTTTAGTGATTTATAATTGATAAATTTGAAGACAACTGTGGTCTCTAAATCTTGTAGGGTCTGCTTCCATTTTTGAGCTGTTGACCCTTTGTTAAGCCGAGAGCAACAAAACTGTTCTTCTATTCATAAGAGAAATTATTAGTTGCATTAAGCATTGCAGCCTCTTATTACAGAAGATGTGCACACAACCCAGCACCTGTAAGTGTCAGTTCACGTTAATACATTTGTTAATTATTGTTGATGTGCAGATCAACCTGCTGTGCATACCTAGTTGTTTATATCTCCTTCATTATGCTTACTTGTACAGTGAGATGAAGAAAGAATTGATAAAACTCTAGTAATTACTTTTGATTATACGTGTGGGGGGATAGAAACCTCTAGTCTTTAATTTACCTGGCTGGGAGGAATGCGTTGAAATTAACTTCAGCCAGCTGTTAAGATCTATCACAACAGGATGATGGATTTGAAGAAGCTAATGAATTTAGATGGAAAATGCATTGACTGCACTATGTGCAAAGCTTTAGGCATTGTTAGTTTACGTTAATGAAAAAGGTGAACCCAGCACTTACAAACACTGTCATTTGTAGTTACAATTAACAGTAAATATTGCATTAAATTATTACAGCAAAGGCTTCTAGTTTACATTTTTGAAATGTAAATATCTCCAGTGTTGTGACCATGCAAATCAGGTATGTGAAATGCTATGGATGGCAGAGGCTAGTCTATAAAAAGATGGAATTAGTTTATTTTTGTGAGATTGAAGCATAAGGTTCGCAGCGACAACTAGTGGAATTGATTCCTTTTGTTTGCTGTCCAGCATTAAAGGGAAAGTGTCAGATCACTAAAGAATTCAAACCATTGGGTCCCTCATTTTTTTTTTTTTTTTTTTGTCAGCTCTTGTGTCCTACCTCCCCTGCAGTCTAGCGGGGCATCCTCTGTCTTCAGGATCCCAGGAGTGTTGATGCTAGTGTCCCTCATATACCATATTTCCATCCTCCAACCCCTTTGTTGCTACATGCTTCAGCATTGTGACATAGTGGATGGAGAAGTCAGTCAGCCTTTCCTACCTTGCAAAGTGAGCTGCTACTCTTTCACTGTCTAATAAGTCCGGATGCAGCTGAATTGTTTTGACTGCAATGATTAGGACCTGGCGGAAGTGTCCAAATTACTTTGAAGAAGAAGAAAGTTGAAAGTAACAAAACCCTAAATTTGTCCTAATGGTAATATTCTTCATTAGTGGTGTCCCCTCCCCCTCATGAATTTTTTTTTGCCAGTCTTTTAAAAGAAAAAAAAAAGCATTTGTCTTCTGTCACATAACCCCTCACTAGCCCATAGTTCCTCAGGAAAGGAAGTGATGGGAATCATTTGGGAGGCCCATACAAAAACAGAAGGACATGAGGTTTAGAGGAGATGATATCTGACATATAAAATGTTAACTCAAGCATTTGGTGGGTGTTCGAATATAATTGGATATGGAGCCCTAACATGCAGTTAGGGACAGATGATCGCTCCTGGACATAAATTGTCACTAACAGTTAACAATTGCTCCATGTGCAGTTTCGCCCAAACACCAATAGACAGCTGCAGCCGCTGTCAGCCTGCTATTGTTTTGTACAGGCTGAGTAACCGCACCTGTAAATGTGGCTGCAGGAATCCGTTGGATTCTTTCTGTAGCTGCAGTTAAGATGCTGGCCGAATGAGGCCTTAGTGTATTTATGACAATTTACTAATTAACTTAGACCTTTAATCTTGACCCACCTTACTTGTGCCGCTTACTTGTTACAGGTGCAAAGTAGTGTGGCAGCAGTCCGATGTCACAGCTGGTAAAAAGGAAAAATTGCTAAGGCCGCTGTTCACTAGCTGTAATGGTACTGCCTGAGAGCATGGCTTTCCCTGCACCATGACTGATTGTGTGCCTGATAACACTGGAAAAAGCTGTCCAGCACCAGCGAGCTTTTAAAAAATGATTTTTAAAGGATTACCACCAGTTTGCAGATTAGTAAACTGGCTGTAATTGAGAACAACCCTGAGTTTTAAAACATGCCAGTGCTCAAAAGTGGGGCATTTCTGTGCTGGGAAGCTGTCATGAAAGTGACCGCTTCCCGCACAGGGCTCTTTTTCTGGCTGGGATAGCGGTAAAGTCAGTATCCAGATATGGCAGTGCCCTTATTTGGGAAATGAGTTGCAGGGGAGGTGGACCTGATGGCAAGCGAGTCTCCATGCCTGTGGTGCTTGTTGGATGGGTGGAGCCTGGTGGTGAACTGAGACACTATCCCGATCTGGTCAACCTTGTTTTTGATTCACAGTCCTTGGCAGTGGGAGACTCCATAGCCGAGGTTGGACTGATGGGGAACTTGTGTCTCAGTACCCCATCAGGCTCTGCCCACACAATTAAAAAAAACTCCTTGGCCATGAGCCTGTCTGGATGATGGGTGCAGTCGCTGGGGAGGGATAACACGGAGAAAGTAGTATCCAGTATGGAAAAACTGACCTGGTTTCTGAAAGGTCCATTTATCTTTTTCTGACAGGTACATAAACCTGGCACAAACACTGACAATTTTGGTGCAGAAGCCTTACAGAATTCTAAAGGGTGTCAACTATACGGTTTATGAATTCTTCCCAGTAGGTCTTGGCTGACTATGGAAAATGGTGGGCGAAGGGAAAAAAAAACGAAAGACAGTAAGGAACAGCTCATCTCGTGTACAGTATATTGTTGGGCTTTTGGCTTTATAATAGTGTTTTGTTTAACATGATCAGAATTAAAATTTTATTTAAAGTGTATGTAAAGGCATAAGGGTTTTTTTTTTTTTTTTTACCTTTTAATGCATTAGGGTAAAAATCCTTCCATGATCAGCTCTTCCGAGCACCCTCTTACATACTTGCCTGGCTCCTCTTTCAATCCAGTTCTGTGCTCATCTCAAGCAGCACAAGCTGCCTCTTCCTCTCCTCACAGGGCACAGGCAGCAGCAGAAACCATTGGTTCTTGCTGCTGCCAAACAAATCCCATGAGGAGAGAGCTGGAGGTAGGGCTGAGCCGTACTGTCTATGGAGTGAGCTCACATGAGTGCTACTATAGCAAGCTACTTGTTATGGGGGCACTCAGGAACGGAAGAGTGAACAGTGCAAGTAGTGGAGGTTTGGATACCATTGCACAGAGCAAGTAAATTTTAACATTTTTTTAGTAAGAGAAAAAAACATTTATGCATTTACAACCACTTTAAGATTGAATGACAAGTACTGAATGAACTGCCATGAAATTAATGTCTAAGCACTAAATGCGGTACTGCCTTTACATGTGTTTTTGCTGCATTTAGCGGTTTCCTGCTGCCATGAGAAAAACGTTCCAGTGTGAATGAGGCCTTGGAGGTTTATCAAGGTTAAAATTCAAAGGCAGAAAAAAACCCTTCTGGTTTTTGTTTTTTGGGAGCAGATTTCTGGCAGAAAAAAAAGCGCTGAATGCTCCTAAACTCTCCTCAAAGCTCCTAAACACCTGCAGAAAGACGCTATATGAGCATTTTCTCTACCAAGGGAACTGGCGTTTAAGCGCAGTGTACATGGACCCTAAGGAAATAGTGACCATGGAGCAAAGTGATGGCTGACACTGGTGCAGGAAGTAATTTTCACCAAAATGTATCTTTGACAGAGACCAAAATAGAATGTAAATGCACAGATCTGCATTTTTATATGCACTTAACACAAGGACTAATTTTGATTGGAAAAATTCTCACTTAAAGCCACCCAAAAAAGCATTACAAAATATATCATAAATTAATAGAAATGCCTGACAAAAGACATGGAAGCACATAGAACTGTGCAGGTGTTTTGTACACATAAAGAACTACTTGGCAATGAAGCTTCTGTTGAATATTTTGCAAGAAATGGCAAGGAGAATTACTGGAATGAAGCCCTTTGAAGGTGTGGTAACTTTTTATTGTGTGCTATATTGCTTATAGCCCTAAAGAAATATTTTCATTGGTTGGAATACATTCTCTTTAATGTAAATATTAAAATGGGCTAATTGCATTTCATGTCAGACCATTGTTGTCTGTATTGCACACTGATAGGGTATAAAAGTGGTGATAAAAGATCATTTTCAGACATAAAAATGTCAATAAAATATTATTTTCAAGTATCCAAATCATACAGCATAATACTGGCTTATGCTATTAAATCGATCCAATAAGCTTTTGCAGATTTAAATAGAGGCCTGTACATAACAATTCAGGGTGTTCAGTTTTGTTTAGGTCATACGCAGAATAAACGTGTACATACGTTTTAAGACAGCAATATTTGACTAGAACGGATTGGCCAAAAAAAATTTAGAAATCATGTGACTTGGGGATTTAACACCTTTATCTGGGTTTGGAGCTGTAGCCAGGAAAACTAGCTTCTCTGATTCTGCTGTGCTAGTTTGCTCATTGTATTTTCCCTCCCTGAATTGGAACCTGCAGGTGAGAGAAGATGGATGTGTTTTTATCTGCCTCCTGTCAAGTAGAGGCGCAGCCAGCTGTAGTGTGGGTTATCTATCTGAGGACATATATCACATGACTTTGTAACACTTGGAGATAATAATCACATACTACATAAATCACTTGTTTTCATTGTCTCATAGCCAAGAGTTGTTTAACCTTTTAATTTAATGTTATCAAGTATGTTTACTGTAATAGGTTTTACTAGGTTTTAATGGGTCTTATTTGCAAAGATTAATGCAAAGCAAACTAGAACAATTGTCCAGAGTGGTATTTAATTTTTTACATAAAACAGGAAAATTGGCTGACCTGGTAAGTTGCTTCACTGTTACGTTTTGTTTGTCCATTAGTTATTAATGCTGTGCTGCTGAATTTTATTTATGGCACCATGGCTTTTTAGTTGTGGATGTGCTTTAGAAGGCTGATCTTATCTAAAGAATGTCTCACCATAGTGGGATGAATTACCCATATGGAAAAAAAAAAAAAAATTAAAAATACTTACTTTTCCGTACTGCAGGCAGTGATGTCAAGCTACTTCTGTTGAGATTCCAGGAAATGTGGAGTGGCCCAATTCTTCAAGTATAGCCCTCAAAAACCATGCAGGTGAATTTTATTGTAAGAGTTTGGCTGCTCAACATTCCCCAGGATCTCATCAGAAGGAGAAATAATGCCTTGTGTATGCAATGGACGTACTTCCTATAAATTTAAATCTAGACTGCCACAGTCCTTCATACAAGATGGGGTGTAGGAGGTAAAGAGCTCTTCCAGGGATGTGCATTGATTTCTGGTTATTGTAGTTTTGCAGGCATGTCCACCTCTATTTATACTTCAATATTTTTATTGAAAAATTGGTATACAAAAGAATACAAAATAATAGACGCAATTGCCAACCTACATGGTGAAATGGAGTGCACAATCGTAGTCATAGAACAGTTAAGCATATGAAAGAAAAACATTATTAGACATTGGTGATATGTAAAAAGAACACCATCTGAACCACGTAGCAAACTGCCCATTAATCAATGAACCCAGATAATGCAACAGAAATGCACCAAAAGTATACAAACAATTCAAGAGAAGAGAAAAAGGAATCAAGAAGAAAACAAAACAAAATGACAAAAAAAAAAGGGGAGGGGGGGGGGAATACCAAAGGGGGAGAGGAGATAGGGAGGGTCAGCTGCAGTACTGTTAAGATATAGAAATATAACTGATCTATGGTTGCCACGTCACCTCTAGAGACATCATTTATGACAATGCTTGTAAGTTTATCGTTTATCATTATCCAATTAAGTTTTTGTTTAACCCCATCTAGCGGGATCAATGATTGTCTCCAACTTTTAGCTATGGTAATGCGTGCCACCAGTAAGAGGTATAAAATTAATTTAGTTGTTTTTTTTGGGAACGTCAGCGGGTAGCAAAAGAAATAACGCCACTTCCGGAGATCTATGAATATTAATTCCTGTTACCGAATAGATAAAATTAAACACTCGGATCCAGAACCTGTTCACAACCAGCATTTCCACCAGATATGGAACATAGTTCCCTCTTGCCCACAGCGTCGGAAGCAACTAAGTGATACAGAAGGGTACATTTTAGCAAGACGCGTAGGAATCGGATACCAGCAAAGTAGCATTTTATAGTTGGATTCGATAAGAACCGTATTGATCAAAATCTTTGATAAAGTATGTGCTGCCTGCTGCCAAGTATCCAGGTCCAACGAGCGATTCAAATCCCCCTCCCATTGAGTCATATAAGATAATTTTGTGAGTGGATCAACAAGGGAAGCAGAAAGAATGGACAAACGACCCCTCATCATTCCAGTTGCCCCACAGGAGACCTCTAAGGGAGTTAGTGAGCAAGGTTCTGAAAGTAATTTGAGTTTGCTAGTGATAAAAGAGATAAGTTGGTAGTATTGAAACAATTCCCCGGGAAGCATCTTATACTTTATCAAAAAGCACTGAAGGGAACGAGGACGAAGCCCATCCAGGTAGTCTCTGATACGTAGCAAGCCCTTATTCATCCACTATTGGAACACTGACGGTGATAAGCCAGGAATAAACTCGGGATTGCAAAATACCGGAGCCAGAGGGGTGTGTGGGGAGAAGAATGGTTTGCGGGCTCGCCATCTATCCCAAACCGTCAACGAATAGGACAATGTAGGACACAGAATAGGAGGACGCAAACGACTGGGAACCCACATGAGAGCACCAATAGCATAGGGACAACAAGATAAGGCCTCAATCTCAACCCATTGGGGGACGTACCCCTTGGCCGTAGTGCAAGATAACTGTGCTTTTTGTGCCGCCTGAAAATAGGCCAAAAGATTAGGAAATCCCAAACCGCCATGCTCCTTTAAAGAAAACAAGGTTTGCCTGTTAACCCTAGGACGTTTTCCCCTCCAGATAAATCTGGAGACTGCTGCTTGTAATAATAGCAATTCCCTCTTGGGAACCATGATCGGTAACGTCCTAAAATAATACAACGGTCTCGGTAGAAAGGTCATTTTAATAGAATTAATTCTACCAAACCAGGAGAGTGAGAGATCCTGCCACTCTAGTAAATCAGATCTGAGTCGTTTGAAGAGCGGGAGATAATTGGTCTTATACAACGTTGAAATAGATTTCGTGAGGTAAACCCCCAAATAGGGGAGAGAACTAGAGGCCCACTGGAAGTCAAAATTGTCCTGGAGGTAATGGATCTCTGAATCAGGTAACAAGATATTTAAGGCAATAGTTTTAGAGGAATTAAGCGTTAAACCAGAGGCCTCAGAGAAACGATGAAACAAGTGGAGGAGACCAGGTAAAGAAGCTCAAGGGATAGATATATACATAAGGACATCATCAGCAAATAGGGCGCATTTATGGTCCCTCTGACCGCAGCGGATGCCCGAGATGGCGGAATCAGAACGGATAGCTATAGCAAGCGGTTCCATAGGCAAGGCAAATCGTGGAGAAAGAGGACAGCCCTGTCTAGTTCCTCGCTGAAAGGGAGGCTGATTTATGTCCGTGAATAGAAACTTGAGCTGACGGATTAGAATATAGGGCCCGCAATAATGTCGTGAAAGAAGGACCAAACCCAAACTTGTCCAACATCCTAAATAGTCCCAAGATAGACTGTCAAATGCTTTATGAATATCCAATGATAATAGGATTTACCTCTGTGAGGATTGGTCCCAAATGGATTGTACAGCTGACAAACAACAGGTCTAAATTCCGGCGAATTTGATCTGATGTTTGTCGACCACTGATGAATCCTGACTGATCATCGTGAATATACAGAGCCAAAAATTCATGGAGGCGTAAGTCCAGGATTTTAGTAAGAATCTTTAAATCACAATTGATTAAGGAGATAGGCCGATAATTAGAAACTATAGAAGTGTCCTTAAGAGGCTTGGGGATGACACTGATAAATGCCTTGTTTTCGTCAGGGGGCACTCTCCCCCCATCCCTTAAATAGTTAAAGTAGAGAGCCATATAGGGAATCAGGACATCAGGAAAACCTTTATAATAGTTATGAGGAAGACCATCTGGTCCTGGGGCTTTATGAGGGGCAAGGGATTTCATAGCACTCCCAATTTCTTTGCACGAGATAGGCCTTTCCATCACCTCCCTATGAGCATCCTGGAGAGAGGGAAGCGGAACAGAGCTCAAAAAGGCGTCGAGAGATGAAGCATCTCCCTGAGGTGAGCTATATAGTTTAGTGTAAAAAGAATGAAATTTGTGGAGGATCTTACCAGGGTCCTGAGATAACGTTCCATTATCCAATCTGAATTTAGGGAGAGCCGGCTGAGAATTTCTGGGAGTCAGCTTACATGCCAATAAGGTGTCTGGTCTATCTCTCCAAGTAAAAAATGTATGGTTAGACTATCGTAACTGTTTGTCAGCCGTAGTAGTAAGGTAGAGATTTAGTTCTAATCGGGCCTAGTCAAGTTTAAGCAACAGGTCTGGACTGGGATTTCGCTTATGCTGGGCAACCAAGTCTGTATAGGATTGTGTTTTGGTGGCTTGGTCGTTGCAGGCTTTTTTAATTTGTAAAGAGAGTTGAATAATAAACCCCCTAACTGAGGCCTTATGGGCTGCCCAGTTAATCGCTGGGTTCATATCCTCCGCTTTATTAAGTTCAAAGTACGCTTGTAAGTGTGAGGAGATGTCCCGACAATAGGAGGGTTTACCCAAAATGGAGTCATTAAGACGCCAGCAATAAGCCGGCTTACCCAGTGTCCAGGAGGACAATTGAATAGAAATTGCGTCATGGTCAGACCAAGGCTTGGAGAGAATTTTAGCAGTGAGGAGTCTGGGGAGTGAATGTGTATGAAGAAATATATGGTCAATGCGAGAATAATATGGGCCCTAGAATAATGGGAGTAATCTCGAGAAGTCGGGTTACCTTCTCTCCAAGCATCGACAAAGTCGTAACGATACAATAGTTGGGCCAGCCTACGGCTCTGCCTAGAAGGGGGCCGAAGCATGGCGGTTTGGGAACGATCCAAAATCTGATCCAATGCTAAATTTGAGTCACCGGCCAAAATAACATCACCTTCAAATTCCTTATCCATAGAGCTTAATAAGGACTGAAAAAATTCTACCTGGTTGGTATTCAGAGTGTAGTAGATTAGAAAAGTGAGTAAATGTCCCCCCAAGTGGCCTTTCAGCAGAAGATACCGCCCCTCCCTGTCCCGGATAATTTTAGATTCAGTAAAGGACAAACGGCGAGATAAACAAAGGGCAACCCCCCTTTTCTTTTCCGTAGCGTTAGTAAAATAACAGACAGGATAATCCTTATGAACATATCATGGGGGGAAAATGTGTCTCCTGCAAAGCAACTATGTCCGCCCCAAAAGAGCGATATGAGTTAAAGGCCTTTTATACGTTTGGAGGGGAATTGAGCCCCTGAACGTTGTGGGAAAGCAGATGAATAGCTCTGCTAGTTGACCGTAGGGAAGACATAATCGAAAATCAGGGAACTATACAAAATTGGAACCAACTGCTCTGGGAGCCTGAAAATGTTCCGAGGAGTCCATATACGCAGCCAGCTGACCCTGGGGAGGAGAGGGGGAAAAAAAAAGGGGGGGGGAGAGGGAAAAAGAGAGTGAGAGACATTCGGAGTATAAAAATCCTCATGTCAAATGAACCAATGGTGGTGCACACAACAATATAATAAAGACAAATCGAACAGTGTACCAATAGTAACAGAGCCCTGTAGTGGAGTGGATCTACCCAGAGATAACTCGTGGAAGTGTCTTCCAAACGAGGAGGGCGCATAGACACACCCCGGCACCAACAACAGTAGCCCATCAATAATATATCAAAACTTAGTACAGACAAAACAACTGAACCCTCCGTTACCGCAATCAACAGGCAGATGTGGGTTTTTTTTCTTCACTATAGCTCAAAGTCAGCTGTCACTTTCTCCCCAGCTAAAAGAGCGAGAGAGTTTTCTTTTAGTTTATTTCCCGGTTAAGGGAAACAATGTTTCCTTTTAGTTTCTTAAAAGAAACAAAGTTTCCATTAACTCACGGGAAGTGACAGCTATTTCTGTGAGCTATAGTGCATTTAAATATCGACACCGACATACACCTCGTATTGTGAAAAAATTCATAAACCGAGGCATTATTTTCAATGGATTTTCATTCGTATACTGAAAATTACGTTAACAGAGGCATTTGTAAACCGAGGTATCACTATGTTTATATATATACAGTCATGGCCGAAATTGTTGGCACCCTTGATATTTTTCCTGAAAATCAAGTATTTCACACAAAAAAGGTATTGCATTAACACATGTTTTGCTATACACATGTTTATTCCCTTTGTATGTATTGGAACAAATATAAAACAGAGGCAGAAAAGCAAATATGACATAATGTCACACAAAACCCCAAAAATGGGCTGGACAAAAGTATTGGCACCCTTAACTTAATATTTGGTTGCACACCCTTTGGAAAACATAACTGAAATCAGTCGCTTCCTATAACCATCAATAAGCTTCTGACACCTCTCACCCGGAATTTTGGACCACTCTTCCTTTGCAAACAGCTCCAGGTCTCTCTTATTGGAAGGACACCTTTTCCCAACAGCAATTTTAAGATCTCTCCACAGGTGTTCAATGGGATTTAGATCTGGGCTCATTGCTGGCCACTTCAGAACTCTCCAGCGCTTCTTTGCCATCCATTTCTGAGTGCTTTTTGACGTATGTTTGGGGTCATTGTCCTGCTGGAAGACCCAGGATCTTGGACGCAAACCCAGCTTTCTGACACTGGGCCCTACAGTGCGACCCAAAATCCTTTGGTAATCCTCAGATTTCATGATGCCTTGCACACAGTCAAGGCACCCAGTGCCAGAGGCAGCAAAACAACCCCAAAACATCATTGAACCTCCACCATATTTTACCGTAGGTACTGTGTTTTGTTCTTTGTAGGCCTCATTCCGTTTTCGGTAAACAGTAGAATGATGTGCTTTACCGAAAAGCTCTATCTTGGTCTCATCTGTCCACAAGACGTTTTCCCAGAAGGCTTTTGGCTTACTCAAGTACATTTTGGCAAACTGTAGTCTTGCTTTTTTATGTCTCTGTGTCAGCAGTGGGGTCCTCCTGGGTCTCCTGCCATAGCGTTTCATTTCATTTAAATGTCGACGGATAGTTCGCGCTGACACTGATGCTCCCTGAGCCTGCAGGACAGCTTGAATGTCTTTGGAACATGTTTGGGGCTGCTTATCCACCATCCGGACTATTCTGCGTTGCAATCTTTCATCAATTTTCCTCATCCGTCCACGACCAGGGAGATTAGCTACAGTGCCATGGGTTGCAAACTTCTTGATAATGTTGCGCACTGTGGACAAAGGCAAATCTAGTTCTCTGGAGATGGACTTGTAACCTTGAGATTGTTGATATTTTGCCACAATTTTGGTTCTCAGGTCCTCAGACAGTTCTCGTCTCCTCTTTCTGTTGTCCATGCTTAGTGTGGCACAGACAGACACACAATGCAAAGGTTAAGTGAACGTCTCTCCTTTTTATCTGCTTTCAGGTGTGATTTCTATATTGCCCACACCTGTTACTTGCCCCAGGTGAGTTTACAGGAGCATCACATGCTTGTAACATTCTTATTTATCCGCAGTTGTGAAAGGGTGCCAATACTTTTGTCCAGCCCATTTTTGGAGGTTTGTGTGACATTATGTCGAATTTGCTTTCTTTCCTCCCTTTTTTTGTTTTGTCCCAATACACACAAAGGGAATAAACATGTGTATAGCAAAACATGTGTTAATGCAATACGTTTCGTGAGAAATACATGATTTCCTGGAGAAATATCAAGGGTGCCAACAATTTCGGCCATGACTGTATATGGACCTTCAGTTTAGCAATGTAAGTGAACATTCACATGGGCGCAGGGACAGAATGCATATTTCTGTGCCCTGGACTAGGTGTTTGTGTCCCAGGGCTTCTCCTCTGTCCTTGTAAGCATGTAACTGCTTGGATGTTTATACAGCCACCGCGTCTGTCTGCCTTGATTTGTACAGCCTGCTGCTATAGCTCATCCAGTTACTTGTGCACAGGGATAGATGAGTGGCCCTGGACACAAAGTTTGTGTCCAGAGCCGAGCATCCTTCCCTTTTATGTATGTACATGGGTGTGGAAATGTTTGATATGACTACTTGTCCAGGGACTAAATTGGTGCTCCAAAGTTTATAAAATCATTTTAGGCCTGAAGATTACATATAACCCCCAAACATTATATATTTTATGAAAGCAGAGACGCTAGAAAATAAAATGGTGGTAGTTCTAATTTTTTATGTTTATGTTGCATGATATTACCGCAAAAATTCAGTAAAAAATACAAGCTAGTTAATTTTAGGGCATAAAAAAAAGCAATAAATTACCTTGTTTTTTTGTAAAATATAAAAGATGACGTTGTGCTGAGTAAACCGATATCCAACATGTCAAACCGTAAATTTGTGTGCGCTTGTGAAATGGTGATGAACTTCAGTACCCTATATTTTCTATAGGCGGCACTTTTAAATCGCCTTATAAGTCATCAGTATAGTGTTTATGGAGGATGTCTCATGCTAGAATTTTTGCTGTATCCCTACCGTGAGCGGTGATATGTAATATGTATCACAATGTCACTTCTGGATCAGGATAAGAAGGGGAGGGGGTGGAGGCTGATACTGTGTGGAAGCAATATTCTAAATTCTGTTGGTGTATGGCCTGCAGAGCTCATGTGAATGAGCCCTAACTGTAATTTAACTTTATGGAAATTACACTTTTTTGAGAATAAATATCCTTATCCTGTGTAATTACAGTGTGAATTAAGCCTTATTTATTTCGCTGTGTATGTCCCTGGTTTCTTTTTTTTTGGGCTTGTGACTGCTGTATGATAGAAGTTACTTCTAACAGAGGATCTCTTTCCAAAGAGACATGAATAGAATTCAGTTGGCTTCCTCAGTGAAATCATCCTTAATGATGACATAGCTGGATCTAGCTGTTGTCATTTAGTGTCTGGTGTTTGATTTGGGGTGCACGTGTACTTTGCTGCCTCCTCCAATTCTCCTCCTCAGAGATGGAGATGCGGCTGTTTGGTGTGCTGTCAAGCATATCCTGTGACTTTGTGGAATCAAAGAACTGAATGCTTGAAAATTGTCAGGTTCCGTCTAATGAAATCCAGACATGTCTTTCCTCAAAACAGTGCAATGTCTATCAGTTTGATAGGCTCCTGGTTTTGTTTCTTAGTGCAGGTTATAGAAAAATTACTAAGTACATTGTGTATACAGTATCTCATAGAAGTGAGTACACCCCTCACATTTTTTTAAATATTTTATTATCTTATATCTTTTTCATGTGACAACACTAAGAAGTGACACTTTGCTACAATATAAAGTACTGAGTGTACAGCTTGTATAACAGTGTAAATTTGCTGTCCCCTCAAAATAACTCAACACACAGCCATTAATGTCTAAACCGCTGGCAACAAAAGTGAGTACACCTCTAAGTGAAAATTTCCAAGTTGGGCCCAAAGTGTCAATATTTTGTGTGGCCACCTTTATTTTCCAGCACTGCCTTAACCCTCTTGTGCATGGAGTTCACCAGAGCTTCACAGGTTGCCATATGACGACATCACGGAGCTGGTGTATGTTAGAGACCTTGCGCTCCTCCACCTTACATTTGAGGTTGCCCCACAGATGCTTAATAGGGTTTAGGACTGGAGACATGCTTGGCCAGTCCATCACCTTTATCCTCAGCTTCTTTAGCAAGGCAGTGGTCGTCTTGGAGGTGTGTTTGTGGTTGTTATCATGTTGGAA
The DNA here is from genome assembly GCF_062004578.1 of Staurois parvus. NCBI lineage: Eukaryota > Metazoa > Chordata > Amphibia > Anura > Ranidae > Staurois > Staurois parvus. Next base: position 7,792,790 of record NW_028317855.1, on the reverse strand, counting down.
TACTGCCCTGTGGCCCAGTCTCCGAAGGGAGGGGGGATCATGCTCTGTTTCAGTATGTCATAGTACATGTTGGCATTCATGGTTCCCTCCATGAACTGTAGCTCTCCAGTGCCGGCAGCACTCATGCAACCCCGGACCATGACACTCCCACCACCATGCTTGACTATAGGCAAGACACTTGTCTTTGCACTCCTCACCTGGTTGCCGCCACACACACTTGACACCATCTGAACCAAATATGTTTATCTTGGTCTCATCAGACCACAGGACATGGTTCCATTAATCCATGTCCTTAGTCTGCTTGTCTTCAGAAAACTGTGGGCTTTTTTGTGCATCATCTTTAGAAGAGGCTTCCTTCTGGGACGACAACCATGCAGAACAATTTGATGCAGTGTGTGGAGTATGGTCTGAGCACTGACAGGCTGACCCCACACCCCTTCAACCTCTGCAGCAATGGTGGCAGCACTCATTTGTCTATATCCCAAAGACAACCTCGCTTCTGTGAGATACTGTATATGGATAGGTACATTCATAATAAGTGAACCGACATCTGGATTATCTCTCAGAAATCTTCCAGTGTGCTGTAAATGCTATTTGCATGATTTTTGAATGGCCTGGCTGAATTCTATTAGAAAATTTGTCAAATTATTTGTACCCAGAGAGCCATGGCCAAATACGCAAACATTTCTTTATTGACAGTCTTCATGTTCTTGTGCTCTAAATTTGCGAACAATCTACTACTAATCAAGCTGGCCTCTGCTGTTTAAAGCTTGGACCATGTTGGCAGTGCCTGGGTTAACAGTTCTTTGTGAGAGAGTGAAACAATAGTAATATCAGAGCGAAGAGGCCATTGTCATTTCATATACAGTCAAAGTTTATTATTAACTGTGTTGGGGTTGTGAGGAGTTAGCAAATCCTGCTCAAACAGATTAGCCTCCATTTGAAATGATGAGAGCTGTCAGCCAGGACTCCTCTATGAAATTGCGCTGCATGTACAGAAAGATCCATGCATGTTTTTATAAATATTGAATTGGCTTTATTATCTTGCTGTTCTAGCAGATTAAATAAATTGAAGATGTGCACATATTTTAAATCTAAACCAATGACTCGAGCAACAGCGACCTGCTTTCTGTGCTTTTCCCAGCCCCCTTCTCATCTCTTGCTGTGTTGCATTTGTAACATAATTATGTGTGTGTGTGTATGTCTGATCTCGACTAGGTTTATATGACTAGTGATGCACAAAAAGAAAACAGATGGACGCCGAAATTCAACTTTGCATATCTATGGCATCCGCAGAGCAAGTTGAGCGATCATAATGATGCTAATAAATTTGCTTTCATAGAGATCTCAACAAATGCTGAATATAAATTGGGCTTGTAAGAATGCACAAAATGTTTTAGTAGGTTTCAAAACTGCAACAATTTAAATTGTTCTGTCAAACATTAAGAGAGTGTGTGTTACAGGACCCCGATGTTATCTCTGATTAGATTAGCTGTAAAAGGAAAAAGTTATTAGAGATTATTACATGCTCTTATAATGGTACCTAGGGAACACATAATAAATATGGACCTTTTTTTAGGATTCTTGGCCTTAAAATTAAACTAACTTCATCATTCTGTTATTACTGGAGGCATTTGGATAAGCAACGTAGATATATTGCACAGCTATACTCAGGGGGTCAGCATTCCGGTTTAGCAGAGATCAGATGGCAACACCTGGAGATTTCAAAACTGGCCTAATGATGTCCTATTGGTTGGCTGTCTGCTCCTGGGACCTATTTACATTCATGCGTTTGTGTGATGTTGTGTTATTTGTACTAAATAGCACTGCCAGAAGTGGTACATGCAGTGATTTTGGTGTATTTTTGTTTCTTAGGAAATCCGTTCAAATAAATTGGCTGCTTTTAATGCAACTCATGTTAACGGTCATGTATTACCACACCACAGTAGTGTAAATGGGCTGTCAGTTTAGATTGTTGTACAAATGCATCTGAATAACTTTGCTACTACAGTTTATGCAGGAGTGTCCTTTTGGGTTGTGGCAAATGAGGCGGTTTTAGTGGTACTGTTCAAGAATCTTTTTCGTGAACGTTTTTTGTAATTCCTAGATTTGGCAGTCAACTAAAGCCTGCCACAGTGGGCAATACAAAGCTTAATATGATGCAGACGACCAATATCATTAGTGATTGGCTGAACTGAAATTCTTCATCTGTGTTTCTGTTCATCTGTGCTATCGGCAGAGAAAATAAACTGCTGCTCTTAGTCATGCAACACACATTGGATAGTGAATGTGTAGATAAAAAAAAAAAATGTTTAAAGTAGAGCTTTAGGCAAACCTTTTTTTTTTTTTTTTTTTCATTTTGGATATCAGATTTTTATTTTTTTGCCATCTGTGTCCCATTGCTGAGATTTCCCTTCATTTCCTGTGCCATAGCCAAACAGGAAGTGAGGAAATACCTACACATTAAGGGAATTCCTTGGAGACCCCCAGGTCACCAGGCATAGTGTCCCCATTGGAAAATGGTCCCCTCTATTACTTTTCTAGGGACAACCCAACATTTGGGATTTTCGTTTACTTTCAATTTCAATGATAATGGTAACCAGCACAAATAGAGAAGGTGAATCTCCCTAATGGGGGCACAGACTGCAATTTAAAACTGACAGTTCTAATCCCTCTTCACTCTATCCAAAACTTAAAAAAAAAAGTTTTGCCATTAGTTATGCTTTAAGATCTCTTTAAATGGGTTGCCAATAGACCGCAATGGACCTTAATGATCCTATTTCATTTTTTACCCCAAACACACAGGTATTCATGTCTATGCATTGTGGTGCTTACTGTGGATGCTGAGGTGGTGGGGGACGTGTCAGAAAGAAAAAGAAAAAAAGAGCTACTGTACCTTCACCGCTGTTTTGATATCTCTTATTAAAAAAAAATAAATTGTATTTACGTTTATCCCAAAGCACCATAAATCTCTGTAGGTGAGGTAAAATATTGAACTTCTTCCCGTCCATGTTTGTATCCATACCCAGCACCTGTTACACCGAATTGAGATGAAAGCCTCTAAAAACCATGACTCTAAGTTGGCCTGTATCAAGCATTTAATATGGACCAAGCATGTAAAAACATAGACCACATATGTAGCTAAACAGCCCAATGTGTCCATGTGATTTCAAAGCAACAAAGTGATAGCACCCATCCATTAGCCACCAAAAAAACTCCACTTTTGTTAAAATAGTACACTAAAATTGCAGTGCAAGCCACTTTGTACTTGTTTGTTGTTTAAAAATGACCTTTCCATTTCATTCTTCAATTTCTGTAATTTTCTTGATCTGTCAAAAAATTCAGTTCAGTATGGAAACCTACAGATGTTCTGCGCATCGTAGATGTATATCTGCCCCCCAGAAATGTCATTTTCTTCTTTTGTGACTGGCTCACCAATTTTTCTGAGATATCTGCACCGAGATACAGGTCACATTTTAGGCATCCCCTGAAACAGACGTAATTTTTGTTGAGATTCTCCCTAAAGGTTCACCACTTTCAAAGGAATGTCGACACTGCAGCATTCCTTATCAGAACACTGAGATTTCATTATATGGTTAGAGCAGGGGTGTCAAACTGGCGGCCCTTCTGCTGTTGCGAAACTACAAGTCCCATCATACCTCTACCTTTGGTAGTCATGCTTGTAACTGTCAAGCCTCGTGGAACTTGTAGTTTGGCAACAGCTACAGGGCCAGCAGTTTGACACCTGTGCATTAGAGTAACCATACAGAACCTCCCTTTTTTGGAAACAATCTGGAAAGAACATGATGAAACCAAAAGAAAAAAGGTAGGAATCTGCAGCTAAGTCTGCATTGTGTATATAGATTACCCAAAGGAGATTAACATTTTTTTTAACAAAAGTGGAGTTACACTTTAAACAATATCACTCTTATAGTTAGTGTTCAAGATACTTCCATCCAAAGATCACCTGCTATTGGAGGAATCTGTTTCACATTCAACCCTGCCTAAATCATATATTTCACTAGGTTACTCAAGCCATAACCAGTAAGCGGATGTACCGAGGCAACCTTCATATGTTCAATCTTCTTATTCAAATTATTTTATTGCTTCTCTAACAGAATCCAACTGCAATATTCTTGCACTGTCAAAACCTCCACTTTTATTTTCACACAACACACAAAAGGATATATCTTATAGTCGTCACAATCTGCATAATAACACACACCAGTAATAATGTGAGCATTACAGCATGAAATACACCTCTTTTGACAGCGTCACAGCATAGAATTAATACAATACCAAAGCTATGGGAAGACTGGAAGGAACAGACCCCGTCGGAACCATACTGCACATGGGATCACAGGGAAGCCGTAAATACGGCCGGTCGATGAGCCCATATATCCTTGGCAAGAGTCCTAGCATCAGAGCGTCCCCTGCTGCTAGGAAGGCTCCCATAGATCCTGTTTAAACTCACGTTTTTTACACCCTTTTTCCTGGCAGCTTTCCTGAAGTGGGCGGACGCCACGCCCACTCTAGGAGGAGCTAGCAGAAAGGTTCCCTGATAAGAGTCACGCCCAGCCACTATATTGAATAAACAACATTATCTAAGGAGTCACACTTTTGCTTCAGATCAGCTTCTTATCTACCCTTAACTTAGATTTCTTCTCATTACCCTAAACTTAAAGATTTCTAACTTCTGAAGTAAGTAGACATCATTAAACCTGTTCTTATCTTCTAATGTAACATTTCTAGATGTCATAAACACGTTCAATCCCACAAACACGTTCTTATCTTGCTTTAAGCCAGTGGTTCTCAACCTTCCTAATGCCGCGACCCCTTAATACAGTTCCTCATGTTGTGGTGACCCCCAACCATAAAATTATTTACCCAGTAATTATAATTCATGAGTGTCGTTTTACCTCCAATACTGCTGCTTTCAACACAGTAGCTGCTTTTAAGAGAGTAGCTGCTTTCAACACAGCAGCTGCTTTCTACACAGTAGCTGCTCTTTACACATTGGAAATATGTGTTGTCCGATGGTCTTAGGGGACCCCTGTGAAAGGGTGGTTCGACCCCCAAAGGGGTCACGACCCACAGGTTGAGAACCACTGCTTTAAGCAGTCTAATATCTTGTGACTGTTCCTTTAGCCTAGAGAAATGACATCAATCACTTCTCATGCTCCTGGCATTTGGGCAACAGTGCTTTATTGTAAAAATTACCCAAGAAACAAAGGATCCAAGGCCAACACATTTTGTAGGCATTACACAAACACATTACATTCTGTTTGAAACATCTAAGCAACTTCTTTTTGAAGCAAAACTTTTACCATAGTCGCCTCTCCACTAAGATATATTTTCATTTATAAGTACCCATGAATTTATCTCAGTTGTTCTTTCACAGCCCCCTGGATGTGCTATTGGATTTTAGCCGGTAAATGCTTTAATATTCTCACTTTTATAAGGGCCTCTTTTTGTTTTCTCCACATACATCAAATTTTCAAAAATATTTCAACATGCAGACTCCTTTGTACTACATTACAATTAAAAACTGATCACACAGTAAGTCTTTTTTTACCCTGCAAGACTTTCTTCTGTGCATACTGTGCAATGGATACATACTTATAGATGATTCTCCGTTAAACCGTGTTCTTTTCTTCTTTTGTAAAAAGGTGCATGACTATGGACCAGTCAGTCTCTTAAATTAGATACCTGTCTTGTTACCAGGGCTGGGGATGGACGAATGACATTTCCTAAAGTTAAAGTTCAGTTTAAAAAAAAAACAAAAACCCTACAGCTTTACCCATATGATTTACCTGTAATAGCCACTTTTATGTAGAAAACTGAATCCCGGAGAAATCCCCACTGCAGGTATGCCTATCTCCTTGGCTTTGCAATTACAGCACTGTAGGGGTCAATCACTTCTAGTGTTTAGGCAGATCACCAGTAAAGATAATCAGATTGGCCCTATTCTCCTTTCTCCTCCCATCATGAGTTTTTTGTTTTTTTTTTTATGGATTACACAGCCTTTAACATGATCTGTGAATGAGGGAGAGAATCCTGTGACTGATCAAAAACACCCCTATTCATAGATTGTGCTACATGCAGTAAAGTTGATGAAATAACTTTTCTTAATGGAGAGGGAGGAAGGGAGGGATTGGCCCCCATTGGACAATCTGTTTTGCCAGAAGACCTAAAGCTTTTAACTCCCACAGCACTGGAAGTTTAGAGCCAAGAAGAGGACAGGCATCCCTGCAATGAAGATTTCTTCAGGATCCAGCTGCCTGCATGATGTGGGGCATACTTCATTACTGGCAAGTGGGGTGACTAAAGCTGTAGGGATTTTTTTCTGTGCTAAACTTCAGCTTTAAGGGTTTTTTAAAAAATCTAATTAAAAGGTGACAGTGTATCTTTCCGCAAAGTCACCCAAAACAAGTCTTGAATGTTGGTGGATGTATATGGGGGGATTTAATATTAATGGCACCGTGACATGGTTTAGATGGTTGAACATGCTCTACCACAACACAGATGTGTGAGTTTGGCCTAATAGTTAATTGCGGGGAATGACAAGATTCTCTCATGTACTGACATTTCAGCTTAAGCCTGTGGAGTCACAGTAGAAAAGATCTTGACATGCCTTGTGATTACTTTAACTGAAAACTTAATCTCATCATGTATCAGTTTCAGCCCTCCTACTACTTGCACATATTGTCAGTTTTCGAGTAAGCATGGCTGTAGGCTGTTAAACTTGGAGAAGGCAGTCCATAATATTTTATCTCACTCCAGTCTTATAAATGATAGAATAGATGTAGTGATTATTATTATTATACAGTATGTATAAAGCGCCAACAGTTCACTCAGCGCTGTACATTACAAAGGGGACAGAACATACGACAGTACAGTAACAATACAATGCGATACACGAGGGGTTCGAGGGCCCTGCTCTTTCGAGCTTACAATCTAGGACGGAATACTATTTTATTGGCATTTTGCTCAACATGCAAATGGCTGACAATTTTCACTGAAGAATGTCATTGCATATATTACATCTGTGGTTTAATTTTAAAGTAATGTAAAATAATTTTACCATCAGAATTATTGACAATAATCCTTTTATTCAAAGATTGTTTACATGAGGATGTATTCTGTGATATAATAGGGTGAAATTGTATTTGCATTGTATTTTTTTTCCTTTTCCCTCTCAGAATCCAGTAAATATTTTAAGTGGTACAAGAGCTTTACTAGTCTATTTAAAAACAAGTGCAACCTTTTGTTGCTGAACATTGTAAAATAATACAGCATTTGCTGCTGTCTGCTTCAAGGCCTCCTGTTTTCAAGGTCATTCTTTGTCTGAACGAACTGGCAGAAAAATAAAAATAGAATACATGTCAGCCATAGTATAGGAAAGAAATGTGATTCTGTCTTGTCAATTCCACCTTAATGAATGTAACTATTATACATTTTTTTTATGCTAAAAATGTCTGTCCATATAATGTTAAAATGTAGAAATTTGTGAAATGATTATTGATGATCACCTTTTTGTTGTATTTTTTTTATTCTTTTTTTCAATGCCTGTTAGTTCTTAATATAGAAAACGATTAGCTATATGTGGCTAATTGGTGTTAAGCAGCCCATACATGAGTCTTTGGTTTTTTTTTTTTTGTTTTTTTTTCTTTTTTTTCATGCAACCAGCGGGTTGAACAATAAAAAAAAAAAAAAAAAAAAGATTTGATTCCCCCATCCACATATTCGATGTGGATGTGGGAATCCTCCACATTGATCTATTGTATTCTGACACAGAAGAGACTACCTCGCCATCAGAATACACTGATCAGCACTGCCAGCTATAGGCTGTGCCACTGATCAAGCAAGGAAAATCTGACAGGCTGGTTGAACACAAGCCAGTCACTAGATTGACTTGCGTACAACCAGCCTGCCCATATCGTATAACCAGCCTGTCCCTGCTGAACCGGCTGCGTTTCAATCCATGTGTGGCCAGCTTTAGAGTAATTCCAAGAAACAAGTAAAACCAGCCAGTAAACCATGTGCATTTCTTGCAGCTTGCGGTTATGCTGCAATCTGAAAATCCAATCTTTTTCCTTAGAGACCATTTAATTCTTTAATTCTCTTGCATTTACATGCACATTATTTGCATGTTATTTAGTTGTGAAAGCCTCCCTTGTGTAGAGCTCTAGAAGTCCAGACTGCTGCCGGGCACCATCAGCTTTTTGGTTGTGATGTCACCGGCCCAAACAAACTCGGAGCTGTCGCTCAAGTGATACTCTTTATTCCCCTCCATACCTCCCAGCTAACTTGAAAGGTTATGTGGGGAGGTGAGGGAGGAGGCATGAGGCATAGTAGCTGGGCCAGCACAGACACATTAGACACTGCCAGAGAAGCAGAGGCAATAATATGCAAGAAGGAAGGGAGCTGTGCCAGGGAATTGACTTTAATGGAGTAATAAATATTTCTGTTTACCTGCATTTTTTAGGGTCACTTTAAAGTTCTAAACCAAAGTACAAAAAACATGTTTTTGTGAAAATTATATTATATTGCTCTTGGCCTGTGTTGTAAATCCCAAATAGTGAAAATTTTGTGAAGAAAAGTTATTTCAGGTAGAACTATGCGCCTCCCCCTCCACAAATGAAATAAATATGGGCTGTGGCAGTTAGTGTTACTATACCCACTACAGTAAAATCAATCTGTATATGCAGTAAAGCATGCTTGTTTTATACTCACTGAAACTTAAGGGGCTAATCATGCATCTTCCTGAAAGCTTCTAGGCCACTGTGATTCTATGAAAAAAATGTGTCTGACTCACTGTAATAAAGCTGTCCACATAAGCAAGAATACATTTAATCTTACAATTTAGCTCCCTAAAATTTTAAATGCACCTCTGAAGAAGATATTTCTGTTTTAGTTATGGACACAGTGAGGAAGGGTAGACTCTCTGGCACGTGTATTGCGATCTCTGTCCCTTCAAGGAGATTCACCATCCTTTTGAGAGATTTCTTCTAACTTCCTCTTGTTTGCTTAGGATAGGAAATAAAGGAACATTTTCCCCAATGCTACACAGACAGCAACAAATAATCTGGCAGAGGTTTAACCAATCTTGACTACATCAAAAACAAAAAAAATTGCTCTTCATGCTCTAATTTATATTCACTCTGGTAGGCCCCTTACTCTCGTAAATGTTCTAGTGCTATGGGGTTAGCATTCTTTGCTCATTACTTACAGATTTTCTTTTTTTTTTTCATTACTGGATATTGCATGACAAATGAGTTTTACTACTCTCCGTGCATGTCCAAGTGTTGTATAGTCCTTCATCAAGGCATAAGCTAGAATTTTACATTTGAATTGATAAAAATATCAAAAGGGAACTAATGGCAATAGTAGAAATCACAGAAACTCTTGTTCGATAATTATAAAATAAAAAAAAAAAACTGAATTGGAAGCTCTGAAAACAAATGAAACTCTTAGGCTGAGCATTTCAGCATTTTAGAAGGATCCAATTGTATTTAAGCAATCTGAACTATGGAAAGAAAATGAGCTCCCCCTTGCTTCTCACTGGTTAAATGTAGCAACAACAGACCTCATCCAGCTTGCTTATCCTGCTTCTGAGAGTGCTATGTATTTTGTTATATGCCCACACTAATTCAGTTGAATAATCCAGCAGTCCATTCTGTTTTCGGTTGGGTATTATAGTTGCTTGAAGATATAATAAAGAGTTAAAATAAAATCTGGTTTTCTTCTGTGAGCATTATTTATAACAGTACTTAGGATGATTAAACTGTCACACTGGTGATTAATGGACAGTGCTTTTGCTGATTTGTCAGCTCTCTCAGTTTCAAAATTCAATCATTTTCTTTTGTGTGGTGAGCTTGCAGGCCTGTAGAAGTCTTACCTCCCTAGTTCAACTGCATTCCTTTCATCAGCCCTACTGCTTCTTGATTGAAAGGAATTCAGAACACTCCTCTATCCCAATGCCATTAACATTTCAATAGCAGGATTAATACCCTAATGTTTTCAGTGTGTTTACTGGGTTATATAGATACACAGAATTTATGTAAAAAGCTTTTTTTTTTGCTTGTATCGAACAATCCGCAAATTCATATTGTACTTAAAGGAAATCTATGGTCAGAACATTTAACTTCATTGTATAACAACATTGTAATCGCAATACAAACAATAGTTATTGTTATCCAGTATAGCTTACTTGAAAGAAAATCTCCTTTTATGTTATGATTGCTGTCTTCTTCTTGGCCATCTCTTTGCTTTCAGTTTCTAAGGACTTCCATATCCCATGCAGGGGCAGACTGACAACTCATGGGGCCCCCTGGCAATAGGGGATCATGGGGCCCCTGAGTCCTTGCCCAAACTCAAAGCCTATGAAAAAGGTACCAGGGGCATCTCATGGGGCCCCCTACTGACCCCAGGCCCTCGGGCAGTGCCCGAGTTTCCAAATGGTTAGTCCACCCCTGATCCCATGATACTTTGCTGCCTTCAAGCTGTGATTCCTGTACTGACTCCAAATCATGGAACTTCTCCCCTCAGCACATCTGTAGTTCAGAAGGCATGCTCTTTGAATTCTGTGACAGAGCAATGCCTACTCACAGGGCAAAATTAATGTGTCAAGGAATTGGGGCTAGAACTAAAAAAGCATAAAATTACTTCCATCCACCTTCCAACTCCAATACTAACTACCATGTAGAAGGAAGATGCTTGCATTTACCTAATCTCGGGGCAATCCCGTCCAGTCTGGTGATCAGCTCCCAGTGGCCATCTTCAGGGGAGAGAAGGGACAGCCAACAATGCATGCCTCATAGTAAGCCTTTACCACCACCCAGGCATTCCATTCATTGTCAGCTCTCTGCTCTGAAGCTGGCTGCTGGAGAGATCATGTGACTGGACCGGAGCACCCTGAGAAGAGATGAGCTTCCTTCTACAAGCTAGTTAGTATTGGAGTTAGGGGGTGGGGGGAGCCCTTTTAACGATAGTTCCAGTTTGGGCTTCTACTTCAAGGAACTAAATGTGTGGGGATCTTCACACAGTAGGTTTACAGATATAGAAACTATCTGCTTCCACTCCTCACTAATGATCCATCGTTTTAATGGGGAGCTTCACAAATCACGATAGTAAGGCAAGGAAGTAGCAGGGGGACAGACTGAGTTCATGACCACAGGCGTTTCATATCAGAGCATCTTTTTTTTAGAGTCTCTAATGTAAGAGTCATGGATAATTATAGCTGGACTATCCTTTTGAGTGTTTTTAGCAATGGCAGCTATTGTACTTCCCTTGTGTCAGTGTCACATTAAAGTGAACCTTTACCTTCACAAATTTTAGCCTTTTGTCAGTCTATGTACTCCTGACTTAGTTACCACCTGAATATCCCCTCGATAAAACTGCATCCATTTTAATTGTTTCATTGAATTTTCTTTGTTGATGTTGATAAACAGTTGTCATTTGTAGCAAAGCTTTACCTAACCTGCAGAGCTATTATGTATAAAAATTCTACATGTGTTTTTCCCAAGTCATCTTAGAGAATGGCTTATGAGAGGAGAGAGAGAGAGGCTCCTCCCACCTAAAACACATTATCCACTTTAAGATAAAATGCCTTGGCAAAGACCCAGGCCTCAGTTTTCCTCCGTCTAGACAGGATCACACAGCTGTTCATTTCTGTTCCTTCCTAGCAATTCGTGCTAGGTGGCAGCCTCACGGAAACAGACCTTCCTCAACAGGGACAGTAAACCTTGGTAGATTTGGATTACATTTTTTTCTGATTTGCCTAGGTGTGGAGCAGGGACCCCCACCTTCCCCATGCACTATGGTGTTTTCTTCTGGACTAGCCTGTTGAGCTTGCCAGTGAAGTCCACATAATACAGCTTCTTTATTACAGAGTTGCCTTTCTCATGTAGGCTGTGCTGCTGCTTCTTCTACCTCTTATTATTATTATACAGCATTTATATAGCTCCAACAGTTTGCACAGCTCTTTACAACATGAGGGCAAACAGTACAGTTACAATACAGTTCAATACAGGAGGACTCGGAGGGCCCTGCTCATTATTTGATGAAATCGGGGGGTATTGGAGGAGGGGTAGGAGGACGGGGGGGGGGGATATGAGGATTAGGTTATTTTGTTTTGATAGTCAAGTCAGAATATTGCGTATGGGTGTGTTAGGGAAGGAGAAGTGAATCATTGAAGTTTGGTGGGAGAAAGTACTCCACCCATGGGTTCCAGATTCTCAGAAACTTAGGAATGGCGTTCAGGATTGTGGCTTCCACTTTGGCGTGGATCATGGCCTGTGTGACTTTGTGCTTTACTGCTGCTATACTAAAGGAGGGAGATTTCCATGATTTAGCTAAAATCTGCTTAGCGGCTGTAGTAACTTGCAGAAGAAGTTTAAATTGTAATTTGGTGATACTGGGGGGACGTTGGTTAAGTAGGGCTATGAACGGGTCGGGCGTGTTTTCAGAAAAAGTCTAGATAAGATGCGGAAGATGTTGACCCAAAAGTCTTTGGTTATCGGGCATGTCCACCAGATGTGGTATTGATTTCCTGCCTCCGCACAACCCCGAAAACAGTTTGAGGAGTAGTTTGGTGTAAATTTAGTTATCCTCGTTGGGACCAAGTACCAGCGGGTTAGGACCTTATAGCTGGTTTCCAGGGCTACTACATTTTGCGAAGAATATTTGGTGTTAGACCAAATATGGTCCCAGTCGGAAGGATCTAGTCTGCGACCAAGGTCTGTCTCCCATCTGTGGGTATGGGGGGGGGGCGTAGGATCAGAGGTTGAGAGGAGGGAGTATATACAGGAGATTAGGCCTTGCCTATGTGGGTCTTTATGACAGGCACGTTCAAAGGGAGTCATGGGGTTAGCCGGGTGGGTTGTTTTGGTGTATGGAGCGTAAAAATGCTTAAGTTGTAAATATCTAAATATTTCGGAGGCTGGTAGGGCATGCGTCTCACGCAGTGAAGCAAAGGATTTAAACCCTCTTCTTGTTAGGAAGTGATGGGTGCGGAGAAGATTGGCTGAAGTCCAGTGTCTAAAGGAGAGTGGTGAGGACCACGCTGGAGGGAAAGCTGGATTGCGGTGGTAGGAAAGAAGGGGGTTCTGCGGCGATTGTGAAAGATATTGCAATTTCAGTTTGTCCCATAGAGTTACATAGTGGGATGTGATTGGGTTTAATAGTGGGCGACGATCAGCGGGTCTTAGCCATAGGAGATTAGCAGTTGAGAGAGGGTCACATTCTATGGATTCAAGTACGACCCATTGGGGAATTTCATGGGTAGCCCGAGTGTAGCTCCGGGTTACCGCTTGTGGTACTGAAACTTTATCCCGAGCTACACTCGGGAATACCGCCAGGGAGGTTAATCAGCACTGGCCACATCTAGTCCTGCCCCCTGCTTACTGCATTGAAGCATTGCCTCTGTTGCGGAAACCCTCCCAGTGTGAACTGCAGTGTTTGGGAAGGAGCACATACTAAGCACAAATAGAAGGAAAGAAAGTTTTTTGTTTACTGTAAGGCTTGTGCATCACACAGCAAATGGTTTTTCCGCTTTAGACTTTCGTTCATCAACCCTTTGTTGTACTTTAAATATGAAGCACTTAATTATTTCAGCATTAAAGTTATATTTATTTTGATGGAAATGTCATGTTTTACACTGAACGTTTTACAGTGTGAAATCTATGGATTTTGCCAAGGGTACTGTAATCTCTTTAAATTTCGCCTATGTAGGCTGAATATAACCTTATGGCCACAGAGAAAGCATAATAATGTAAAGACTGTTACAATAGCAAGTGAGTACAAACCTCTAATCCAGAGTAATCTCTTGCATTGCTAGGGATTTGGTTATCATTTTAAAAATCAACCAGCTGATTATGTAAAACAAACTACAGTCTAGAGCAGAATACGCAGGCTTGTAGCCTGGGAGCGAGTTTGACTTGCTTGGGGCAGCATTTTTCATTGGTCTCTCAGGTCCATTATGTTGCCCTTTCGATATATTTGACACACTTGATATATTTTTCTGCAACGTTCTCTTGGTGACCTTTCAAATTAAAAGCCCGCTTACACGTATGCTGCTATTTTGTGTGTTTCCGTGTGTGCTTGTTCCTCTTTTAGTCATTATCTGTTTATTATTTTTTATACATATCTATTATTTCTTGGAAGTAGCCAGATTTTTTTTTTATTAAATAACAAATGTTCTACTTACCCGCTCTGTGCCGTGGGTTTGCACAGATCAGTCCCGATCCTCCTCAGGACCCCTGCTGGCACTCATGTATGCTTTCTCCCAAGTCCTGCTTTGTTCGTCCATAACACACACAGAGCTGCGGCTCTGCTCCACCTCCTGCTCTCTCATTGACTCACTGGCTGTGATTGACCACAGTAAGAGCCAATGGCTCCCGTTGCTGTCTCAGCTAATGAAGAGAGGGAGTCCCGGGACAACCGAGGCTCCCGTGCACATCTCTGGATCGAGAAGAGGCTCAGGAAAGTATTGGGGCTGTGTGGGGAGTAGCACACAGAAGGTTTTTTGCCTTCATGTATAGAATGCATGAAGGTAAAAAACCTTCAACCTTTACACTCACTTTAACATGACGGGTTGTAATCCTTTCCTAATCCCTAAAATTAGAAAAAGAGGCTTGGCTTTAAGTACACTGAGAACTTGTTTCCCAGTAATTTTAATTAACCATAGTCATGCAGTTAAAATTTGAAATTAAAAAAAAAAAGGAAAAAAAAATACTTTTAACCCATAACCCTTTGGGTGGCACTGGCGCCATACATTGGCAGCAGTAGGAGTTTTAGAACCTACAAACCACCTGTCAGATGGGAGTGATCGCTTCCACGGACCCCGGCAACAGTTGGTAACAGTGCTAAATGCCAGATATCACCGTGCATGTAGGGGAGCATACATTCTAGGCTCATTATTCACTGTTAACTCTAATTGATGACCTGAAGGGGACTTTAAAGCATCACCTATGGAAAATTTAGGGTACCGAAGTTAGTTTGTTGCAGTTTCAAGGGTGCAACATAATTTTAAGGCTTGCCATGTTGGATATCCATTTACTCAATGCAACATCATCTTTTATATTTTACCGAGCAATTAGGAAATCGGTGTTTGTGTGCCCTGAAATTAACTTTAGTCAGTTTTTTTGGTGTTTTTTCTGAAATTTTGCAATTTGATAAACTGTTGCACTAATATTGTGTGACCTAAAAATTTGTAAACTACCACTATTTTTTTTCTCCAGTATGTCTGCTTTCAGAATGTGTAAAATGTTTTGGGAGTTTTAAGTAATCTTTAGGTGAAAAATTAATTTTTTTTTTTTTTTACATATGAAGGTAAAAAGACAGCAAAAACTGCTCTGGCAGTGATTGGGTTAAAAGGCTAAATAACGCTTGTAATTAAAATTTCTTTAAATAGTGTTTCTTATATTCCACAGTTCCTTTAGTTAATTTACTATGCTTATAAATGTAAGGTTAAAGTAAATTTCAGTTTTTAAAGTTTTTTTTCTTTCCATTTTTTTTTCATTAGAGATCAGCAGAGTGCGAAAGGATATGTACAATGATACCCTGAATGGTAGCAACAATGACAAGAGAAGCGCAGAACTGCCAGATGGTATTGGACCTATTGTACAGTTACAAGAAAAACTTTATGTGCCTGTGAAAGAATACCCTGATGTAAGTATAACTTCATATTTAAAGTCAATTAATATTTACTTTGTTAATCTATTCATTTGGTTGCCTTTTTAAAATGAAACTCCATTTTTGGTGAATGGAAAACTTTATTTTTGTTTTATATATACATTTAAAGGATTATGGAAAACTTGCTTATAGCTTTTGTTAGAGACTCACGTCACAAGGCCATTTTTTTCAAAAGCAGTCTTCCTATAAGATTATGTATGCATTTAACATTGTTTGCTGTATGTCACATTCCCTGTTTTGTAAATATGCCCCTAATAGTTTTGGGTCCGTTTTTTTAGTTTTTTAAAATGTTTTTCAATAGACAGTATTTGGCATACTTTATAGGCAGTTTTTAAAAATTTGCTGAAATCAGGAATGTGTTTTAAAATTGTTCCATGACTAGTAAATTTGAAGAAAAAACAAAAGCCAATTAAATCAATAGTTGGTGTCACCATCCTTTGCCTTACATTAGCAGTTCTTTAGGGCTTGCTCACACCGCAGTTTAAGTATTTCAGACACATTTTTGCATGTGCATTTACGTATTTTTGGTCTGTTTTTAGGGCTGGTTCACACCACAACCTCAACATTCCCAATATGTTTTTTTGCATATGCAGTTACATAAGTTTTTTTTTATGTGTTTTCAATGCATTTCAGTGTGTTTTTTTTACTTTTTTTATTTTCACACCTCAGGATAATGAGTGTTTTTGGTGCATTTGCATGTGTTTTGCTGCATTCCTGGTGCATACTATACATAAAAAATGGAGCATATTCTACTTTTGCTGACTGCACTGGTGCTAGCTAGAGCCATTAGAATCACTGCATGCATTTTTAATGTAGATTAAAAGCACACTAGACTGCTTCTGCTGTGATCCAGCCCTCAATGTATTCCAGTGTGCTTTTCCCTATTTTCATTTTGGCACTTGAAAAACTTTATTTTCTTTTGCAAAAGGTTAATGGCCAATTTTGGTAATGCATCATGTAAGAAAAGTCTTTATTTTCATTAGGACAATGTGCTTCCCACCTGACCTTCTTAAAAGGCATAACATTGTTAGCCAAACAGTTTGGGTATTTTGATAAGTGCCGAATGCAGGTGTCTGAATACAATAGCTGCAATGGGAGATTTCCTCACCTGTGCCGTAAAGTATGGATGTGGGAATCTGTTAAATTTATTTTCATTCTAATAACAGTTCTTTAACATAAGTTAAACATGCTGTTTGCTATATATGCCCTTATGATAAAAGTGCTTTTTTAGTGCATGCTGCATATTTTCAAGAAGTATTAAAGTTTGACAATGTGGCCTTGGGTGGTGTTTTGCCTAAACCTGATATATTTGCCTGGGCTGAAAGCTTGTCTATAGCAGAGGTACTGAATTAAAATTCATGGAGCTCCGATTGGTAACATTTTCTTCCTGCAGAGGTCTGAATCTACTTGTTCTTCTATTACTCAGGTCTTTCACATCACAACCCCTAATTAATGTCCTCAGCCCCACTTACATCAGAGTCCCTCCTTGATATCACAGTCCCCCTTGCAATCACAACCCCCACATCACAGTCCCTCCTTGACATCACAGTCCCCCTTGCAATCACAACCCCCCACATCACAGTTTCCCCCCTGCTGACATCACAGACCATTCGTATCACAGCTCTCCTCACATCACAGCCCCCAGTATTACAGCTCCTGTCTCTCACATCACAGCCCCCCATATCACAGCTCCACCCTCAAAGCCCCCACTATTTCACAGCCCCCGTATCAAAGCTTCCCCCTTTCACTTCACAGCCCCCCACATCACAGCTTGCCTACATCACAGCTACCCCATGTCACAGTTCCCCATCTCACAGCCCCACCTCTGACATCACAACCCCCTCATATTCATCCCCCTATTTTAACTCCTCTTCTGAATGTACCAACTTGCCGCCACTGAACTCAGAGGAGGGCAGGAGTCACAGAAGATCTCCACTGAGCGCACAAGCTGCCCAACTCTTCTTGTTAAAAGGGTTTGACCCGCTTGTTAATATGAAAGGTTGTCTCGCCTTCCCTGCTCCCCCTGTAGACCTGCAGTGCCTCCTGCTCTCCTCCCTGCTCTGAGTTCAGCTGCAGCAGCAAGCCGCTACATTCAGATGAGGAGTCCTTCCTTCCATTCCTCCTGCCCTCCCTGTTGTGACTTCAACAGCAGCGGTGACTACAGCGGTGGCAGGCAAGTGCATACAGAATAGGAGTCCACTCTGCATTCCTCCCGATTTCAAACAGCTGCAGTGGCGGGAGGAGAGGAGTCCACGCTCTACCGCGCTCTATTTAGTGATGCCTGGTCTATAGGATGTATTTAATTTCTGTTTTTTTAAGCATGGGCCTGGCTTCTGCAGTTCAGTAGCTGCAAAAAAAATAAAAATATTGGATAAGGTTATTAACAAAGCAGCATCTAATGATTTAAAAACAAAAGGGTTCACCTACTTTAGTAGTTTCATTGATAGTTAAGTATATTTAATATGGCTAAAAAAATTATTATTGTACATTTTAACAGTAAAAATCAGTTACCTTTAATGTACCCCTTCTCTGGCTGTTGCCGAAATGTGTTTAGAGAACGGCGATTGTGATGTTTATTGCACCTGTGATTAGAGGAGATCCAGATGAACATCCCCTCCTCCAATCACAGAATACCTTACAATGTGAAAAGAATGCAAGGTTTTGGAAAAATGAGGTTCAGAGCACGTTTCCTGCAGTGATCTCTCTACTGCAGCCAGGACTACAATTTCAACACCGGACAGAAAGGGTAAATGTTCTGCTCAGGCATGGGATTCCTGGGTTGGCATCAGGAACCTATTCCTTTAGTCATCAGCCACTAGCGCAGCCTATATACTAAGTTCCATCAGTTAAAAAAAAAAAAAAAAGGAACTGATTACAAAATAAAAGCCTCACTAATGAGTGAGCTCTGATGTGTTGGAGGATTTGCATTCCCATTGGTCTACATGTTGGAAGATGGAATAAAACTGTTTCAAGGCTTTTATCTGGTGTTTGTTTTTTCTCTATGTTTTAACCAATAGTTCAACAGCCAGAATGGGGCACGCTTCATTAGAGGTAACTTATTTGTGCAAGTGCACAAAAATAGTTTTTGGCCATATTTCAGCTTTAAAGCAGACCTTAACTCCCCATTCCAACTTTCCTCACATGAAAATGCATCCTGTATACAAAGTATAGATTGTATATTATTTAAAACTTTATCTTCCCTGCGTTCGTTCCTTTATTCCTAGTACTTACACAAATTTGAGTGTGCCAAGTTTTTCTTGCATTTTTGGAATGATCGCCATGCCAAGACCTGCAGGGTAGATCACAGGTGGCGTAATCTGCAGGAAGTGAGAAGCAATGACAGAATGAAAAGAAATTCTCCTTTATTTGCTTTTTGCCATAGAGTTGGTTTTTGATGTAATTGCAACATCATACAACCACGGCAACAAAGATGCTAGGCCTAGTCAGGTATGCGGGCAAATGTTAAGAAGTAGGCTTTGAGGATTAAAATGGGACTGGCTTATCAGAAGGCTAGAAAATTAAGACAAGGATCAAACAAAAATAACATTATCTGGGCATTACAGTAGAATTATAGGCAAAACTTTTTTTTCACTTTGGATAGAGTAGGGGAGGGTTATAACCCCCTGTCATTTATATATAATTTTTGTTGTTCCATTCTTGAGATTTCCCTTCACTTCCTGTCCCATAGCCAAAAACAAAACCGAGGTATACCGCTCAGGCAAACAATCCAGATCAATCCACCACAGGTGCAGCCTCTGGCTCGCCACCACACATGATGCAACAGGAAGAAGGGTCAGCCGTACACCGGAGGATTGATGAATATAGTGTATATTTATTGATCAATAGGACACACAAAACACCAGGACATGAATACAGGACTTGTTAAAGCATTTCACACAATCGCGTGCTTAATCATAACCTTATGATTAAGCACGAGATCGTGTGAAACGCATTAACAGGTTCTGTATTCATGTCATGGTGTTTTGTATGACCTATGGATCAATGAATATACACAATATTCATCAATCCTCCGCTGTGCGGTAACCCTTCTTCCTGTTCCATAGCCAAATCAGGAAGTGAGAGGACATCCCTGCAAATTAAGGGAATTTCTTGGGAACCCCCTGGGTCACCAGAACTAATGTCCCCATTGGAATATTTCCCCTCTATTACTTTTCTAGGAACAACCCAAAATTTGGGATTTTGTTTTGCTTTCATTTTCAATGAAAATGGTAAAACTGACTAATAGTGTGAATCTCCATAATGGGGGCACAGACCACAATAAAAATGGACAGGAGTTCTAGTCCCTTTTCACTCTATCCAAAACTGAAAAAAAAGTTTTGCCTTTTAGTTATAGTTTAAGCAATGATTTAGGATACTTCTTACGTAAGATTATAAGTTTATCAGGCAGTGGACTGCAGAATTTTGTTCCACTTTAAATAAAGATCAGACTACATTAAAGCGGAGGTCCAGTCAAAATGGGGAAAAAAAGTCAACAGCCACAAAACCTAGCCGGCATGTTCGGTGTGGGCATCCGGCTGTGACAGCTTGCGGCTTCACAGCCGGGTGCCCACTGTGCATGTGCGAGCTGCGCTTTGTGAATGGTCCCATATTCTTCTGGGACCTGTCACATGCTTTGCTTCTGATCGCCTATGCGATCACACAGAAGTGGGAGCAGGTACCTGTCAAATTACAACCCCCCCCCCCCCTCCACTTTAAGAAGTTGTCAGTTGCATAATCGAAAACATTTTCACAAACTTTCTACTATACTGCCCAGGGTGGATTTGATTTAAATCAAACTGATTTAAATCACTAGTCAGTAAGGCTTGATTTAAATCATAGTTTTCTACATAGACTAATTCTTGCTGGTATAACTTTAATATGCAAGTAGATGAAGATTTTTAGAATGACTTCTCATATTAGTTTTTTTTATCCCCAGTTTAATAGGTTAATCATTCATATTTGGACAACTTTTCTGTTGTACTTAGGAAGGAGAAAAATAATCATTACCTTAATAATAACAATTTAAATAGATTTATTCAACTGAAACAATAACATTCCAGCATATGTTATTTGCGTAAACAAACATCCATGTTTGTTAACTACTTTGGCTAAACAAAATATATATATTTTAAGAAACTTAGACTGTCAGCCCCTTCCTCCTCACACTTAGTTTCACTTTCTTCTTGTGCAGATCTATTCTACTCCAAACAACCAGAAAAATATTGTTTCTATTCTATTCACTGAACTTCTTGAACCTTAGCACTGAAGGGGTTGATTCTGTATTCATAGGTTTGTAGAAGTTAGGATTAAGGTCTTTTTCTTACCTCTGTTCATGTTATAACATTTTTGCTGTGAAGAAGAGGCATGTGATCTCCGCTGAGTCAAATTCAGTTTTGAGAACTGCAAAAGTAAACCAAGCATCTGTAATATTTTGTAGGCAGAGAAACTGCCCAATAATCTTACAGAAACCTCTGGAAGAGCATGACATTGTGAATGGATTAATGGAATTTATTTACCAAAAAAATTAAACATATACAGCCTTACTCTACATAATTAAAAAATTAATCTTTATTTCATGATGGAATAACCTTTGGATGGTAAGATATTTTCCTCAAAAAGCATTTTATTAAAAAAAATCTGATTTTAAATTAAAAAAAATCTGATTTAAATCAAAAAAATCTGATTTTTTTTTTTTTTTTTTTTTTAAATCATTGATTTTTATCCACCCTGATACTGCCAATACCCTAGTCCAGTGGTGGGCAACCTTTTTTTTCAACTGAGCCAAATCTCGCCAAAACCATGATTGAAATTTATTTTGAGAGCCACATTTTTAAAACTGAAAATACATCTCCCATATAGTAATTCATCCCCCATAGTAATTCATCCCCCATATAGTAATTCATCCCCCATAGTGTAATTCATCCCCCATAGTAATTCATCCCCCATATAGTAATTCATCCCCCATCGTAATTCATCCCCCATAGTAATTCATCCCCCATATAGTAATTCATCCTCCATATAGTAATTCATCCCCCATATAGTAATTCATCCCCCATAGTAATTCATCCCCCATATAGTAATTCATCCCCCATAGTAATTCATCCCCCATATAGTAATTCATCCCCCATAGCAATTCATCCCCCGTATAGTATTTCATCCCTCGTATAGTATTTCATCCCCCGTATAGTATTTCATCCCTCGTATAGTATTTCATCCCCCGTATAGTATTTCATCCCTCATATAGTATTTCATCCCTCATATAGTATTTCATCCCCCATATAGTAATTCATCCCTCATATAGTATTTCGACCCTCATATAGTATTTCATCCCCCCATATAGTATTTCATCCCCCCATATAGTATTTCATCCCTCATATAGTATTTCATCCCTCATATAGTATTTCATCCCCCCATATAGTATTTCATCCCTCATATAGTATTTCATCCCCCCATATAGTATTTCATCCCTCATATAGTATTTCATCCCCCCATATAGTAATTCATCCCCCCATATAGTAATTCATCCCTCATATAGTATTTCATCCCTCATATAGTATTTCATCCCCCCATATAGTAATTCATCCCCCCATATAGTAATTCATCCCCCCATATAGTATTTCATCCCCCCATATAGTAATTCATCCCTCATATAGTATTTCATCCCTCATATAGTATTTCATCCCTCATATAGTAATTCATCCCTCATATAGTAATTCATCCCTCATATAGTATTTCATCCCCCCATATAGTATTTCATCCCCCCATATAGTATTTCATCCCTCATATAGTATTTCATCCCTCATATAGTATTTCATCCCCCCATATAGTATTTCATCCCTCATATAGTATTTCATCCCCCCATATAGTATTTCATCCCTCATATAGTATTTCATCCCCCCATATAGTATTTCATCCCTCATATAGTATTTCATCCCCCCATATAGTAATTCATCCCTCATATAGTATTTCATCCCTCATATAGTATTTCATCCCCCCATATAGTATTTCATCCCCTCATATAGTATTTCATCCCTCATATAGTATTTCATCCCTCATATAGAATTTCATCCCTCATAAAGTATTTCATCCCTCATAAAGTATTTCATCCCTCATATAGTATTTCATCACCCACAGTACTATTCCCCCCCCCCCCCTTCTAGTAAGCCAAGTCCCCCGTGTCAATTCACTTACCTTTTGCGTTCCTCTCGCTGTCTTCCCGCGCCGTTCGGGTCTTCAGGGCGGACTGTGAGAGGAGCCTAGCTCCCCTCCCCTCACGTTCGGCACGCTGCCCCGCCTACACACATCCTGACAGCCACATCCGCGGGCCGGATTAAAAGGTCCGCGCGGACTTTTGGGGCTGCCAACCGAGAGGAGGCAGGGGAGCGGCCGACCGAGAGGAGGGAGGGGAGCAGGCGCCCGGCACACAGAAGAGCCGCATTAGAGTGGGTAAAGAGCCGCATGTGGCTCGCGAGCCGCGGCTTGCCGACCACTGCCCTAGTCTATGTGCCAGAAAGATAGTGTGCACAACTAACCTTCCCCTTCGACATGGCATCAGTGTATTTTTGGCTCTGATTTCCAAAGCATGTGTTGTCAGCTCTGTCTACCTCATTTTAGATGCATTATAAAGAACACAGACCTCTCCCTGCGTTCCTCCTCTCCATAACTCCTCCTTATGGCAAGGAAGAGAACACAGGAAGTTATTGGCTCACAGGATCTCTGGCAAAATCAACAGGTACTTTTTGCAATTATTTAACAAATATATAAAAATGCCTCCAATAGCATATTTAGCAGACTAAAAAGGAGCACAAAAGAGAAGTTCATTAGGGTTTAGACCCTATAAATATTTTCTACTCAAGTTTGTATATTTTTTTGAATTAAGACTAATCAATTTTTGGCATAAGCCCAACAGATTTTGCAATTTATAAACTACCAAAGCATTGAAATACAGTTGGTGTGGTTGTAAATGAACAGGTCTCTCACCAAAAACAATATCTGTTCGAGTACTGGTATAAAGGTAAAGCCTCCCCCTATACTAACCTGAGCCTGATATCAAGCCAGTGATGTGCACAAGAGCCAAGACTCTGTTGGCTCTCGCTTCTCGTTGGCTCAGAGACAGCAACGGGAGCTATTGGCTCCCACTACTGTCAATCAAAGCCATTGAGGAGAGAGTGGGGGCAGGGCCAACTCACATACTTTGTGTATTATGGATACACAAAGCAGGTTCAAGAGCAAGCACACATGAAGTGCCCCTCAGGAAAGCAGCTTGCTATAGTGAGCACTTGGTGGATGATTCGAGAAGAGGATCAGGGCTGCTCTGTGCAAAACAACTGTGCAGAGCAGGCACGTATGATGTTTATTATTTTTAAAAAATCTGAACCTTTAGAATCACTTTGAATTTAAATCAACTGAGATTTAACTCCATGCTCTCTCCTTTTCATCTCATTCAAAATTACAGTATGTTGCACATGAATTGAAAGGTTCTCCACAGACAGGGATGTTTGAAAATTCCTATATGCCATAATAACCACTTACCAATGATCAGAAGTGCTTTGGTTTTAACACATCATATGATTGTCTAAAGCGAGTACTTAAATCAGTAGACTCACTAGTGTTTTTTTTTTTTTTTTAAAGCTATGTTCAGTTTTTAAAATAAAAATTAGATTTTAGCATTTCCAGCACAGGAAACGTAAAGCATATGATTTATGATAACTTCACATAGAATACGGCTATTTGTTTTTTATCTTCATCATAGCGAAAATCCTACCAAAGTTGTTATCAAAGTGTTGGGAGGACTATGGCAGGAAATCTGATGTGCCAGTACTGTTAAAGGATAAATTCACTTTTCGTTACGGTACCCCCATATTTAGGATGTAACATGTTGCGAACTGATCGGCATCCGCTCTGCTCCCCTCCCCATAGTGACAGTTTGCAGGGAACTCAATCACTCATTCACAGTGTTCTGTGCATGAGAACATTATAAGTTCTCAATGATCTACCACGGCACTGTGGAGTGCTATGGTAGTTAATTGAGCCTTCCTCTCAGTAGGTATCTGCTTACCCGTACGGGATGTATGGGCACACAGATACATTGGCAGGTGTGCAGGAGACCTGCATGGCACCAGTGATCTGCTGATTGCTGGGGCAATGCTTTAGAAGCTCCAGAAACAAAAAAAATAATAAATGCACATTTTTTATACCTGCAAAAAATTGTGCATTTATTATTTTTTGCAAAAAGGTGAACTTATCTTTTAAGGCTTACAGAGCCTATAAAACTGCTTTCAATTTGGTGTTCTACTTTAGGGATTGAGGGCTCAATTAAACATGCTTTAGTCTAGTTTGTGCCAGTCTACTGTGAAAACATAGACTCGTAAACCTGTTAAAAACAAAATTCTAACCCTTGTCATGAGAGTTTTTTTAATTTTGTAGTAGAAGCTCTGTTGAATTGAATAGTTAATTGAAGACTTATTTAACACAACTAACTTTAATTGGAGCATTTCATCTAAATGTACTTAAGTGTTAAACTGTTCTTGCAAATGAATAAATATTTCTTAAATTATAACTGATAAAAAAACTGATTAATGTATAATTCGCTGCTGGTGTGTTCCTTTGTGGCTTTCTTCGTCAAACTCAAGAACTTTGTAATTATCACATCTAAAGCATAATGTCCTCTGAGTATTGTGGAGCTCAAAGGGCAGCAGTGATAAACAGCTTGCACATACTTTTTGACCATTTTGTTAAAATGTTTAATCATGGCAACAAAATGAGGAACCTGGGGATTAATTGTTCTTTGGGGAACTTACTAACCAAATAAAATCTCAATAGTAATCACTGAATATTAAGATACTGAAAAGATATAAAATTCCCCATTCATACTTGCTAGCGATTGAGTGAATTTTTTTTAGAAATGTGTGATTCTGCTACCCTGATATATAAGGAACTACGTTAGTAGTAGTACGTTAGCCTTAAATCATAGGCCTAATAGGGAGGAAATATTGGCTTGTACATATAGTAAATAGTGATAGATATAGATATATATAGATAGATATATATGAGAGAGAGACTAGATTATGTGTATCCCTTCTTGTTTGTTTTTGTTTTTTTCTACCTTCAACTATATAGGGTAAGGGCCTACCTGATTGGATACAGAGTGATTGGATAAATGGTGTGTTTTTATAGTTTTGGTTAATCTAAAGGAGTGCAGTCAGATTGCATAGTGTAAGGCCGCCTTTATACACCCAAGTTAACTAGGCACACTTTTGGCCATTGATTGTTAATGGCACCCCAAATGCAGTTACAAATACACATTTTGCCACGTGAAAATACAGTTGCAAGAAAAAGTATGTGAACCCCTTGGGATTACGTGGAGTTTTGCATGAGTTGGGCATAAAATGTGCCCTGAACGTCATCTAAGTCACAACAATAGAAGAACACAGTCTGCTGAACATAATACTACACAAACATTAGATGTTGCCATGGTTTAATTGCACATAACATGTAAACATTCACAGTGCAGGGAGGAAAAAGTATGTGAACCTTTGGACTTAATAACTGGTTGACCCTCCTTTGGCAGCAATAACCTCAACCAAACGTTTCCTGTAGTTGCAGATCAGACCTGCACAACGATCTGGAGTAATTTTGGACCACTCCTTCACAAAACTGTTTCAGTGTAGCAATATTCTTGGGATGTCTGGTGTGAATCGCTCTCTTAAGGTCGTGCCACAGCATTTCAATCGGGTTGAGGTCAGGACTCTGACTGGGCCACTCCAGAAGGCGTATTCTGTGCTGTTGCAGCAATTGTTTTGTTGAATTACTTGTATGCTTTGGGTCACTGTCCTTTTGCATTACCCATCCTCTGCGGAGCTTCAGTTGCCAGACAGATGATTGTATGTTTTCCTGCAAAATGTCTTGATAAACTCTGGAATTAATTTTCCCATCAATGACAACAATCCGTCCAGGCCCTGAGGCAGCAAAGCAGCCCCAAACCATGATGCTCCCTCCGCCATGATTTACAGTGGGAATGAGGTTTTGATGTTGGTGTGCTGTGCCTTTTTTTCTCCACACAGTGTTGTGTGTTCTTCCTAAATAACTCAATCTTAGTTTCATCTGTCCACAGTATATTTTGCCAGTAGTGCTGTGGAACATCCAGGTGCTCTTTTGCAAACTTTAAACGTGCTGCAATATTCTTTTTGGACAGCAATGGCTTCCTCCGTGGTGTCCTCCCATGTACTCCATTCTTGTTTAATGTTTTCCTTATTGTAGATGTGTCAACAAAAATGTTAGCATGTGCCAGAGATTTCTGTAGGTCTTTAGCTGACACTCTGGGATTCTTCTTTACCTCATGCAGCATTCTGCGCTGTGCTCTTGCAGTCATTTTTACAGGATGACCACGTCTAGGGAGAGTAGCAATAGTGCTAAACTTTCTCCATTTGTAGACAGTCTGTCTTACCGTGGACACATGAACATCAAGGCTTTTGGCGATACTTTTGTAACCCTTTCCAGCTTCATGCAAGTCAACAATTCTTGATCGTAGGTCTTCTGAGAGCTCTTTTCTGCGAGGCATGGTTCACATCAGACAGTGCTTCTTGAAACCAGTAAACCCAAAACAGGTGTTTTTTAAGGGCAGGACAGCTGTCAGCAACACATCCAATATCATCACACTGATTGGAGTCAAGGTTGGCTCACTCCTGGCTCCAATTAGCTCTGGGAGAAGTCATTAAGCTAGGGCCTCACATACTTTTTCCTCCCTGCACTGTGAATGTTTACATGTTTTGTGCAATTAAACCATGGCAACATCTAATGTTTGTGCAGTATTATGTTCAGCAGACTGTGTTCTATTGTGACTTAGATGACGTTCAGAGCACATTTTATGCCCAATTCATGCAAAACTCCACGTAATCCCAAGGGGTTCACATACTTTTTCTTGCAACTGTACAACCGACAAATGCAGTAAAATTGCACAAACTGCAACACGTCAAAATGTCCCATGATCTACTTTGCCACATGTAGGGCAGCCCATTGAAATCACTGGGGTGCCCTATGTGCGTTTCAGGAAAAGTGAGCCAAAAATACTGCGCTTCCACTATGATAGGTATGAATGGGGCCTGAAAGTGAGTTTGCTGTGTTTTATACAAGAGCATTGAGGCTAGATTCACATCTGCATGTTTCTGAACGCACATCAAACTGCATAGAAAATGTGCTTTTGCCACATGTTTTAAAAACACACTGCTAGCACCCATCACATTTGCATTTCTGTTAAATGGTGAAGGCACTGCAAGCATGGGTTACAGGCATGTGACAAATGCACCAAAAAGCAGGTAAAAAAAACACACCTGGCTCCACTCCAATAAGAAGTTCTGCAGCCTCTTCAGGGTGATTGTCGCACATAGGGCAGCCTATTCAAGTGAACGACCCCCAGAAATGTGTACAGGAACACAAGTTTTCCCTATGTGGAGATGTGAATGGGGTCTGACAGCTGAGTGTCTCTATCCACTTTGTCGTCCTATGTACTGTACCTGTATAAAGATGGCCATACACTATACAAACTGTATAATCTTTGTACAGTTTCCTTTAGATTTACCAAAACAATGGAATAGGAGGACCCACTTGAACAATCTGTTCAGTTTGTATGAAATCAGGCCTTTGCACTACATAGCTGATGTTGGATCTAAAGGATAGTGTACAATCAGATTGTACAGAAAGTGGGTGGAAATACAACAAAAGGTGGTATAGGAATGAGGGAGGTGTGGCCCGGAGTGGTGGACACGCCCTGTCATGCCCTATTATGCGAGGCAGCAAGCTTGTGCATGATGGTATTCGATCAAAGCTTTCTGGATGTCACATGATCTACAGGAAGTGATGGAAGCAGAAACCATTTAAAAAAAACTGAAATAAATGAAAATTCAAAGCTGCTATAAATGAAGTAAGTGAATGATAAGCACATATGGATGTTTAACACTTTTTTCAACCATCTGAGCAGTGCGCTTTTCACATGTTGGTCAGGCTAGCTGCTTTTTTTGCTTTACTTGATTAATTTTTTATAGAGCTCAATAGCTCACTCTTAAAGTGTATGTAAACCCTCACTTTATAAAACAACCCATTCGGTTTAAAATGTAAATGAAAGGTAAAACATTTGTTTTAAAAACAATTATAAATTTTTTCCCCCCCCCCTTTTTATGTGATCACATTCCCTCTGTTCTCAGCAGAGAGGTGGGGGAGGAAAAACAGAATTACACCGATCTTCCCAGTGAATGGCTGTGCAGGGGAGTGTCAGCAGGAGTCTGATCATTGCAGGAGAGCAGGCTGAGTTTCCAGTATAGCTAGATAACTGACCACAGTGTGTTCTGCTACTTAGTGTGGTTAGTTTTTACTAAGAAAGCAGAGGGACTGGCAGGAACACGAGGGATTTCATATAAAAAAAAGCAATACAAAGATAACAGGATACCTTTTCCTTGTTCAAGTTTTCTTTACTGCAGAACAAGTACAAAGAATACTGGCAGAAAATCTTTACAAACCGTAACAAAAAAGTAAGCCTAAATATGCTCCTGAGTTGCGGGGACCCAGTCCCTAATAAGGATAGAAGGATCAACATACAGGATTTAGGTGTAGCAGAACAATACTTAGATTCTGATCAACGAGGAATACATGAATGCATCAAGAACATTATACTATAAGTTGAATTATGGGCCGATAGTTGCCATGACAGATTGGGCCTTGAGGTACAGAGTTGTATGGAGGGGTTATGCTGAACAAAGTGAATAGCACAGCATGGGGGGGCTGATGCTTCCCACTGATAGCAGGGGCTTGCAGTAGCAAGACATGGTGTACAGCTGATGAAAGCTCAGGAGGCACCCACTGGAATAGACTCTGTGACAAACCGGGCCGTAGGAAGAAAGGGAGAGAGGAGGGCCCCAAAGGGCCGTAAGCAGAAGGAGAAAGTTGGGTCGTAGTGAGAAGAGCGGGGATGGGTGAGAAGGAAAGGGGGACCCCTAGGGAGAGGTGAACCAACTGAGGTGTTGTGCCAGGTGCTAGCAGGGGAAGAGCAGGCTCCATGTGCTTGTATGTATGCTTGACAACATCGGGGCTTGCTCCTAATGAGACGACGGATGGTGTCCTGGGGTATTTCCTCCCAGATCTGGACCAGGGCATCACTGAGCTCCTGGACAGTCTGAGGTGCAACCTGGCGGCGTCAGATGGACCCAAACATGATATCCCAGAGGTGATCTATTGGATTTAGGTCATGCGAGCGTGGGGGCCATTTAATGGTATCAATTCCTTAATCCTCCAGGAACTGCCTGCATACTCTCGCCACATGAGGATGGGTATTGTCGTGCACTAGGAGAAACCCAGGACCCAATGCACCAGCGTAGGGTCTGACAATGGGTCCAAGGATTTCATCCCAATACCTAATGACAGTCAGGGTGCCATTGTCTAGCCTGTAGAGGTCTGTGCATCCCTCCGTGGACATTCCTCCCCAGACCATCACTGACCCACCACCATGTTCATGCTGTACGATGTTAAAGGCAGCATAACGTTCTCCACGGCTTCTCCAGACCCTGTCACGTCTGTCACATGTGCTCAGGGTGAATCTGCTCTCATCTATGAAAAGCAAAGGGTGCTAGTGGTGGACCTGCCAGTTCTGATGTTCAATGGCAAATGCCAATCAAGGTCTATGGTGCCACAGTGAGCACAGGGTACAATAGAGGACGTTGGGCTCTGAGGCCACCCTCATGAAGTCTGTTTCCGATTGTTTGGTCAGAGACATTTGCAACAGTGGCCTGCTGGAGGTCATTTTGTAGGGCTCTGGCAGTGCTCATCCTGTTCCTCCTTGCACAAAGTAACGAATACCGGTCCTGCTGATGGGTTAAGGACCTTCTTCGGCCCTGTCCAACTTTTCTAGAGGAATTTCCTGTCTCCTGGAATCTCTTCCATGTTCTGTGTTGCTCCCAAACTTCTGACAGTGGCACGTATTGATGTGCCATCCTGGAGGAGTTGGATTGTCTGTGCAACCTCAGTAGGGTACAGGTATTGCCTCATGCTACCAGTAGTGATACTGACCCTATGCAAATGCAAAACTAGTGAAAAGCAGTCAGAAAAGATGAGTAGGTAAAAAATTGTCAGTGGTCTTCACATGTAAAACCATTCCTGTTTTGGGGGTCACTCATTGTTGCCCATCTAGTTCACCCGTTTATTTCATTGATACCAAAGCAGCTGAAACTAACAACCCCCTCTGCTACTTAACTGTCCAGATCAATTTCCCAGCAGTTAATTTGACTTGATACTATACTCTGATTAAAAAGTGTTCCTTTAATTTTTTTGAGCAGTGCATGACAGGATTCCTTTTCATACAAGTGAGGAAGGGTTGTAACAGCGCAAACACTGCAAAGTCCTGGGAAATAGTAGTATGGGGTGATCGTGGTATTAGTGGCTACTGTATGAAGAGCGTAGGATTCCGTGTGGCACTGAGGGCAAGGCTTCCAAATAAGCTGTAGCAACTACTGTAGATGAGAAAAGGAGAGGAGCGCCTCTAAGTGCAATAAGTCTTTTTATTCAGATCTAAATGTAGAAACACTCACATGTGTGAAGTAATCATAAGCTTAAAAACCGTGGTTAACAATAGTTAATGGTGGGGTGGTAACGCGGGTGAAGAGCCGTCATCTTACTGCGATGTGGGGAGGTCAGCTCTCAGCTGGAACAGCGTGGTGGCTGGAGGGGAACAGCGGTGAGGCCGGTCGGCGTGTACGTCCTCCCTCAGAGCCGGATGGAATGCAGTGGCGGCGTGGCCGTGATGACGTCAGATCCCAGGGTGCACTGCGACGCGTTTCAGAGCATGCTCTGGCCGTGGAAGGCAGAAGTGCGGCCTCACCGCTGTTCCCCTCCAGCCACCACGCTGTTCCAGCCGAGCGCTGACCTCCCCACATCGCAGTAAGATGACGGCTCTTCACCTGGGTTACCACCCCACCGTTAACAATTGCTAACCACGGTTTTTAAGCTTATGATTACTTCACACATGTGCGTGTTTCTACATTTAGACTTGAATAAAAAGACTTATTGCACTTAGAGGCGCTTCTCTCCTTTTCTCTTTCCTTTTCATACAAGTACAGTTGCAAGAAAAAGTATGTGAACCCCTTGGGATTACGTGGAGTTTTGCATGAATTGGGCATAAAATGTGCTCTGAATGTCCTCTAAGGCACAACAATAGAAGAACACAGTCTGCTGAACATAATACTACACAAACATTAGATGTTGCCATGGTTTAATTGCACATAACATGTAAACATTCACAGTGCGGGGAGGAAAAAGTATGTGAGGCCCTAGCTTAATGACTTCTCCCAGAGCGAATTGGAGCCAGGAGTGAGCCAACGTTGACTCCAATCAGTGTAATGATATTGGATGTGTTGCTGACAGCTGTCCTGCCCTTAAAAAACACACACCTGTTTTGGGTTTACTGGTTTCAAGAAGCACTGTCTGATGTGAACCATGCCTCGCAGAAAAGAGCTCTCAGAAAAGAGCTCTCAGAAGACCTACGATCAAGAATTGTTGACTTGCATGAAGCTGGAAAGGGTTACAAAAGTATCTCCAAAAGCCTTGATGTTCATGTGTCCACGGTAAGACAGACTGTCTACAAATGGAGAAAGTTTAGCACTGTTGCTACTCTCCCTAGGTGTGGTCATCCTGTAAAAATGACTGCACAGCGCAGAATGCTGCATGAGGTAAAGAAGAATCCCAGAGTGTCAGCTAAAGACCTACAGAAATCTCTGGCACATGCTAACATTTTTGTTGACATAGCTACAATAAGGAAAACATTAAACAAAAATGGAGTACATGGGAGGACACCACGGAGGAAGCCATTGCTGTCCAAAAAGAAGATTGCAGCTTGTTTGAAGTTTGCAAAAGAGCACCTGCATGTTCCACAGCACTACTGGCAAAATATACTGTGGACAGATGAAACTAAGATTGAGTTGTTTGGGAAGAACACACAACACTATGCGTGGAGAAAAAAAGGCACAGCACACCAACATCAAAACCTCATCCCCACTGTAAAACATGGCGGAGGGAGCATCATGGTTTGGGGCTGCTTTGCTGCCTCAGGGCCTGGACGGATTGTTGTCATTGATGGGAAAATGAATTCCAGAGTTTATCAAGACATTTTGCAGGAAAACGTACGACCATCTGTCCGCCAACTGAAGCTCCGCAGAGGATGGGTGATGCAACAGGACAATGACCCAAAGCATACAAGTAATTCAACAAAACAATGGCTGCAACAGCACAGAATACGCCTTCTGGAGTGGCCCAGTCAGAGTCCTGACCTCAACCCGATTGAAATGCTATGGCATGACCTTAAGAGAGCGATTCACACCAGACATATCAAGAATATTGCTACACTGAAACAGTTTTGTGAAGAGGAGTGGTCCAAAATTACTCCAGATTGTTGTGCAGGTCTGATCTGCAACTACAGGAAACGTTTGGTTGAGGTTATTGCTGCCAAAGGAGGGTCAACCAGTTATTAAGTCCAAAGGTTCACATACTTTTTCCTCACTGCACTGTGAATGTTTACTTGTTATGTGCAATTAAACCATGGCAACATCTAATGTTTGTGTAGTATTATGTTCAGCAGACTGTGTTCTTCTATTGCTGTGACTTAGATGACGTTCAGAGCACATTTTATGCCCAATTCATGCAAAACTCCACGTAATCCCAAGGGGTTCACATACTTTTTCTTGCAACTGTACATTGTACAGCAGACACGTGAGGAATATGAAATGTTGGGTGTACATACAAATTTACACACACGTAAAAAAGGGTGACCATACATTATACAATTTCTTTGTACAATTTTCCTTTAGATTTATCAAAAACATATTATAGGAGGTCAAACCTAAATACTAGCAATTTGTATGCAGTCAGGCAAGCCCTTGCACTACATGGTTGAAGGTAAATCCTAAAGGAAATTGAACAAGAAAATTGTATAATGTATGGCCAGCTTAAGTCCGAGAATTGACTCATCCCAGCCCTGACTTGAGCTAATATAGACTTCGAGCTAGAGAGTCTGAGAGTTATTGGCTTGCAGTCTTAAGAAAACTACTACGAGTGAAAATTAATTTAAATCCTCTCCTCCACTCCTGTGGGAGTAACTACTGCTTGCAAATGAGAATGCAAAATATCTACTTGCAATATTTCATATTTATAATGTAGTTAGAATTTGACTGGACTTTCACTTTAAATGAACCGGTCTGTAGTTACTTGGCAAAGACTTTTATCTCCTTTTTAAAAATATTTTTACGTGCATATAAAAATAAATCCGTTAAAATAAAATCTATTCCTGCTGACCGAAGCTGCTTCACAGTACCGTTTATTAAGCTGAATTGCCCCACCTTATGGTGCAAGTGTATCTACCCACCTTTTGTGTGTGCTTGTGTGGCTGCTTTATCATTTATTGTTATGAATGGTTAGAATTGGTATTTGCCTGTTTACCAGCTGTGCTGCTGCTAGAACAGTGAGTACACCAGATACAGGGTGACAGCAGCATTTTCGCATTTTTATAAGGTGCGCTGGGCTGCCTCCCAGCTGGAGCTATCAGTGTGTGGTTGTAAGATATCACTAGTTCTAGAATTGGCCTGCTGTCCAATAGGGATCAAGATTTTGAAAGGAAAATGGTAGTTGGTAGTCCCTGTCCAAGCGTCTATCATGTTCAGGGACGTTGAATTCATATCGCCCGACGCCCGGGACATGTAGCGCCAGGCAGGTAGTTTTCTTTTAAGCAGCGGGGCTCACCTGTCAGGTGGAAGCATTCAGGTAGCAGCGCTGCTTCCACACAGTGCCAGCCTCTGCCTGACATTCAGGGCAGCAGAGGGGAGACATCCAGGGTCTTTTAGATCTTGAATCACTCAATAAAGAGACATTTGTTTTTTTAATTGTAAAAAATAAAAGTTACACCCAAGCACATAACACCTCCCCCCCCAAAAAAAAACAAGAGCCCCCCCACACACACAAACACATACGTACGTACAAACAAACGCAAAAGCACACGCTGGGGTGTCTATGCATGAAAACGTAGATTGCCATACACATGTTACATATCGCCGTGCATGCCAGAATGAGAGCAATAATTTTAGCACCAGACCACCTCCATAACACTGTACTGATGACCTAGTGGGGCTTTAAAAGTGTTGCCTATAGAAAATATAGGGTACTGAAGTTCGTCGCCATTTCATGAGTGCACGCAAATTTAAGGTTTGACAAGTTGGATATCTATTTACTTGCTGCAACCTCATCTTTTAATTTTACAAAAAAATCTAGGGTAATTTTGTTGCTTTTTTGGTGCCCTAAAATTAACTAACTTGTATTTTTTACTGAACGTTTGCAGTAATATCATGCAACATAAAACATTGGAACTACCACTATTTTATTCTCTAGGGTCTCTGATTTCAGAAAATATATAATGTTTGGGGGTTTTGTGTAATCTTCAGGCCTAACCTGATTTTTTTTTTTTTTTTTTTTTTTTAATCTTGTGCAAAAACGGCTCTGGCAGCGAAAGGGATAAAGGGTAAGCCCGACACTCCCCTTTTCTGACAAGCACCCAATCGGTGTCTCTCTGCTCCCCGCTGGTCCTCGGGCATGGGACTGGAGACAGGCAGGGAGGGGAGAAGGAGATAAACAGCACAATGTTAAAAATATTAAATGTTTAAGTCACCATAGAACCCCTTTTTGTTTTTAAAACATTCCAAATATCACCTCCGATTTAAATACGGTTTTGGTTAAAAAAAAGTTTAGTTTTTTTTTTTATCAGGACAAGTAGATTGTCATGAGGAACAAGTAGATTGGGACACCAATTTTAAGTAGTTTTTTTCAAAAATGTACACACCCCTACAATGTTTGTCACTTTTCATTGCCATCTAGGAGGATGACATGGGAAAAACCATGTAGGTTACCTGGTGAATCATTTTCCTGAGATTCTCCAGAATGGCAATTTAATATCCGTGCTTGATATCTTTTCTTCTTTATAGACTGACTTGAGTCACTTGTTTGCGCTTTTGGCCTCCTAGACTGTTATAGGGGTTTGTGGGGTCTTTTCATGTTGCTATGCTAGAGAAATTATAGAAAGGGTGTCATCAGGTCCTTAAAATTTCAACTGGAATGAGCATAATTCTGGCAACGCACTTGGCATTAAAAGGGCAATTTCAACCACCTTTCAAAAACCACCAAATTCTTGAGTTTGCAAGCTGGTGTAGGCCTCATGCACACTATTTTCTGTTTTTTTTCTGCCCCTGAACTCCTCCCTGTTGTCCTATGTGTCCATGCACACATAGATGTTTAGCAGCAGGAGAGTTTAAAGGATGTTTTCCCTAAAATCATGTTCAGGAGAGGGAGTTTTGACTAAAAAGAAAACCCGCTGTTAACGCGCCTAAACACTAGGCGTGTTTGGTACTTCAATATTTATTTAATTGTTCAGAATTTTAATTTATTCTGGCCACTGAAATAAATGCCCAAACACCAAACTTTGTTAAACTTGCCTAAACCTGTTTGAAAAAAATGCAGTCTAGGTGAGTTTTTAATGCTGATTTTGTCCTGTAAGAAGAAACAGAGTTTACAATATACCAGTGTGCATGAGACTTTATTTATTTCAGGTACTTGTATAGCACCATCTGTTTACGCAACGCTTTACATACATATATTGTACATTCACATCAGTTCCTAACCCTCAAGGGGTGTACAATCTAAGGTCCCTAACTCACATTCATACATACACATTCTAGGGCCAATTTAGATAGGAGCCAATTAGGCTACCAGCATGTCTTTGGAGTGTGGGAGAAAACCAGAGTGCAGGGAGAACATGCAAACTCCGGGCAGGTTGTGCCATTGTTGGGATTCGAACCAACAACCCTAGCACTACCTGGCAGAAGTGCTAACCATTTAGCCACTCTGCTGCTTAAATTTTTTGAGGTGTCCTATATATTAAGGTTTACCTAATACTACAAGTGTAGGGTTTTTTTTTGTGGCAATGAATATTATTCTGTGAATATACATTAATGACAATACTGTATCAGAGTGGGTTTTATGGTTGATAAACAACGATTTTGATGACTGGGTTTGTTTCTTTTCAGGCTTCACACATTTTTGCAATGCACATAAAGGCAGGAACCTGTGACATTTTGTACATTACCCTTCACATTGTAAGCATGCAGACCCTAAAGTTAATTCTCATAAACAAGTCTTACTTGACAGATTTATAATTGCTGCTGTACACTGAATAGCAGCATTCGAACAGCAGGGTTAATGAATGTATTTTCTCCTCTTCCTCTTGGCCTTTTACAATTTACTGTAGCTAATGCTGTTTGAAATTATTTTGCCAGAGCATTTTGTGTGACATCATTTTAATTAAGTGGAACAACATGGGCATAATAAATCAACACTGAGCAAATTTCCGATACAGTAGACAAAGCAGCTTATATGAGTACTTCCACCCACCTTTATATATACAATTTGTAGAAACTGCCTTGCCAGCCTTGATTGTTGGCAGATTGTGAAATGCCAGTGTTGAAGGTCTTAACGGCTGACTGCTCTCACTATATAATTTGCTGCCATGACAGAAATTGTTATTTTGTACGATTTAGAGTTCGCTACCAGTATTATTGAAAATACAGCAGGCCTTCAGACTCTATAGAGTGATGTTTAACCATCTTTTACGTTGGGAGTTTAATTTGACTAGAGTGTGCGTTTAGATATTTGAACTTTTAAGATGAGATATATATATATAATATATATATATACCGTATTTGCCGGCGTATAAGACGACTTTTTGACCCTTGAAAATCTTCTCAAAAGTCGGGGGTCGTCTTATACGCCGGTACACATGTTAGGGGGGCTGCGGCATTAAGTACAGGGGTTTGCAGGGGCTGACGTCTCTTACCTGGATCCAGTCCCACGACGATCCGGTCCAGGAAGCGCGGCGTCTCCTTCAGTTCGGCCACTGGATGTTCGTGCGGCTGCGCGGCTCCGCCTCCTCACCGGTGATTGGCCGCCAGAACTGTAGCTCAGGAAAGGCACACAGGCGGCCAATCACCGGTGAGGGGGCGGAGCCGAGCGGCCCCGCGAAAATTGAGTGCCGGAGCAGCAGGTAAGTGCTGTGTGTAGAGGTGCTGCTGCAACCACATATGCTGGCTGCAGCAGCACCGTACTAGAACAGGGTCAGCAAGTGTCAGTGGGAGGAATAGTGCCCCATCATTGGTGTCACTGATACCAATGATGGGGCACTATTCCTCCCACTGATACCAATGATGGGGCACTATTCCTCCCACTGATACCAACGATGGGGCACTATTCCCCCCCCCACTGACACCAACGATGGGGCACTATTCCTCCCCCCACTGACACCAATGATGGGGCACTATTCCACCCCTCACTGACACCAATGATGGGACACCATTCCTCCCACTGACACCAATGATGGGGCACTATTCCAGCCACTGATACCAATGATGGGGCACCTATTCCCCCCACTGATACCAATGATGGGGCACTATTCCTCCCACTGATGCCAATGATGGGGCACCATTCCTGCCACTGACACCAATGATGGGGCACCTATTCCCCCCACTGATACCAATGATGGGGCACTATTCCTCCCACTGATACCAATGATGGGGCACTATTCCTCCCACTGACATCAATGATGGGGCACTATTCCTCCCACTGACATCAATGATGGGGCACTATTCCTCCCACTGGTGTGCATTGGAAGAGGGGTAGTCTTATACGGCGAGTATAGCCCAAACACTACATTTTAGCAGGAAAAGTAGGGGGGTCGTCTTATACGCCCAGTCGTCTTATACGCCGGCAAATACGGTGTATATATATATATATATATATATCACCTTAAATATGACATGAAGATAAGTATATTTTTAGAAAACACAGATATATATATATATATATATATATATATACAGGTGAAACTCGAAAAATTAGAATATCATGCAAAAGTTCATTTATTTCAGTAATGCAACTTAAAAGGTTAAACTAATATGAGATAGACTCATTACATTACAAGATAGTTCAAGCCGTGATTTGTCATAATTGTGATGATTATGGCTTACAGCTCATGAAAACCCCAAATCCACAATCTCAGAAAATTTGAATATTACATGCAATCAATAAAACAAGGATTGTACATAGAACAATATTGGACCTCTGAAAAGTATAAGCATCCAAATGTACTCTACTTGGTTTGGGCCCCTTTTGCAGCAATTACTGCTTCAATGCGGCGTGGCATTGAAGCTATCAGCCTGTGGCACTGCTGAGGTGTTATGGAAGACCAGGATGCTTCAATAGCGGCCTTCAGCTCTTCTGCATTGTTCGGTCTCATGTCTCTCATCTTTCTCTTGGCAATGCCCCATAGATTCTCCATGGGGTTCAGGTCAGGCGAATTTGATGGCCAATCAAGCACAGTAATTCCATGGTCTTTGAACCAGGTTTTGGTGCTTTTGGCAGTGTGGGCAGGTGCCAAGTCCTGCTGGAAAATGAAGTCTGCATCTCCATAAAGCTCGCCTGCGGAAGGAAGCATGAAGTGCTCCAAAATCTCCTGGTAGACGGCTGCGTTGACCCTGGACTTAATGAAGCACATTGGACCAACACCAGCAGATGACATGGCTCCCCAAATCAACACACTGCGGAAACTTCAAATGTCAACAAATGGTGAAGCGCTAAGCAAATATTCAAAGTGCAATATTAACCATTGGCCGTTTGGCGGCTTCAGATGTGTCTCGGCATTCCGGGTGCACGCCATTTGGCGTGCTCCCGCACATGCGCCGTTTGCGCTAATGCAGAGCGGCGCAGCAGTGCGATCTGTCATCGGCCGTGCACCTCGGACGCGGCCGATGACAGATCCGAGTACCGGCTCCCGTTGCTGGTACCATGTGACCTGCTGTGACCAATCACAGCAGGTCACATGACAGTTGTATACAAAGGATGGCTTCATTCATGATGCCATCCATTGTATACTAGTGCCTAGCTGTGAATGGTCACAGCTAATCACATGCACATGTCATGTGATTAGCTGTGACCAAATCACAGCTAAGCACAAAAAAAAAAAAAAAAAAAAAAGCTGAATGAATCGATTTCATTCAGGTAAATGCTTGCTTATAGCAAAGTAATTCTTTGCTATAAGCAAATTGTGTAAAAAAAAAAAAAAAATACTGATCACTTCCCCAAAGTAGTACAATGTTACTATGGTAACATTGTACTATTTTGGTCATAGTGAAATATGAAAAAAAAATCTTAAAAAAAATAAAAAAAATGTAATAAAAAATTAAATATAATAAAAAAATTTAAAAAATATATATATTTTTTTTCATACTGTCACCAGTCAGTGTCCCTGTTCACCGCCATGCCAGTTATATGATGATGCTGTACTGCACTGGTGACAGTATGTAAAAAAAAAAAATAGTGAAAATAATTTTTTTCATTTTTTCATTTTCCAAAAAATTATGACAAAAAAATGCAACTTCAAAAAACTCGCCATGCCTCTTATGAAGTACGTCGGACTGTCTACTCTGCAAAAAGGGGTCATTTGGGGATATCTGTACTATTCTGACATTCTTGGACCTCAAGAAATTAGATTAGCTGTCAGTACTTCAGGATTGATCAATATTCAGATCTATACCATTGTTTGTGAACTCTATAACTTTCCTACAAACTAAAAAATACATCCTAATTTGGGTTATTTTCACCAAAGACGTAGTAGAATACATCTTGGCCTAAATTTATGAAGAGCAATTATTTATTTGTAAACTTTTATAACAGAAACAAAGAAAAATTTGTTTTTTTTCAAAATTTTTGGTCTTTTTTTGTTAATTTAGCAAAAAAAAAAACCCCAGCGGTGATTAAATACCACCAAAAGAAAGCTCTAGTTGTGTGAAGAAAATGATAAAATTTTAGTTTGGGTACAGTGTTGTATGACCGCGCAATTGTCATTCAAAGTGTGAGAGCGCTGAAACCTGAAAAATGGCCTGGGCAGGAAGGCGTAAAATTGCACGGTATTGAAACGGTTAATATAGATCAAACTAAATAAATACAGACTATGCTAGTAATCAAATCCATATATACATATAAACCAGTGTAATGTGAAATACTTAAATGATCACTCCAGTGATAAATATGAGATACCAAACAATCAATATACGGTAATCAAAGTGATACATGCTTAATATAAATATATATAACAATATGTAAAGTGCAAAAAATCAAATGCCTGGTCCGCTAACCTTGTGGTTAACCAGACATACAGTACAAAGAAAAGAGTGATCTCACTCTCCAAGTTTTGAAAGTGGCTAGTGCTCAAAATAAATAAAATGTTGTTTTTTATATATATATATATATATATATATATCTCAAAGTCCACAATATAGGTTTTGAAATCCATCCAGTTGTGGGATATCTAAAGTGCTTTGGCCCCTAGGGGTCTAGGCTAGGAGGTGAGGAGGCACCCTAGCCATTTAAGGATTATCACAATAGAGTGTCACCAAGAGCACTTATTTATTTTGGAATGAAGAAGTGAAGCACTTTGAATTACTTTGGGCACATTTATCATTTGAACTATTTAGTAACACTATATTGTCGACTTTAATATATATATATATATATATATTTATATATTTATAGTTTTATAAAGTGGAACACTTTGAGCCTAGAATATTGTACCTTTTCACAATATTCTAATATTCTGAGATTGTGGATTTGGGGTTTTCATGAGTTGGAAGCCATAATCATCACAATTCATCATGACAAATAACGGCTTGAACTATCTTGCTTTGCATGTAATGAGTCTATCTCATATATTAGTTTCACCTTTTAAGTTGCATTACTGAAATAAATGAACTTTTGCACGATATTCTAATTTTTCGAGTTTCACGTGTGTGTGTGTGTGTGTGTGTATATGTGTGTGTGTATATGTATGTATGTATATACTGTATATATGGAAGGGGGTGTAACATACTAGTGTTAAACTGGTGAAAAGTCCCTGAAAATTTTTTTTGTAATAACCTGTGTGTGTGTGTGTGTATATATATATATATATATATGTATGTGATATATATATATATATTATACAGTGTTTATAAAGCGCCAATAGTTCGCTCAGCGCTGTACATTAAAAAGGGGGACAGAACATGTGACAGAATAATACCAATACAATGCAAAACATGAGGGGATTGAGGGCCCTGCTCTTTCGAGCTTACAATCTAGGAGGGATGGGATGGTGGCACAGGAGGAGATAGCTGTGGGGGATGGAGTGGTAGGAAGAGTGGAGGAGGTCGGCAAGTTAGCAGGTGGTGGGGTAGGCTTCCCTGAAGAGAGGTTTTCAGGGTGCACCTAAAGGAGAGGAGAGTAGGTGATAATCTGATGGGTTGTGGCAGGGAGTTCCAGAGGATGGGTGACACCCTGGAGAAGTCCTGGAGGCGGGCATGGGAGGAGGAGACCAGGGAACTAGAGAGAAGGAGGTCTTGTGAGGAGCGGAGTGTGCGTGCTGGCGGTACTTTAATATTAGGTCAGTGATGTAGTTCGGGGCAGTATGGTGGACAGCTTTGTACATCAGTGTTAGGATTTTGAATTTGATCCGTTGCGCAATCGGAAGCCAGTG
Organism: Staurois parvus; assembly: GCF_062004578.1. Classification (NCBI taxonomy): domain Eukaryota; kingdom Metazoa; phylum Chordata; class Amphibia; order Anura; family Ranidae; genus Staurois; species Staurois parvus. The sequence continues at coordinate 7,750,462 of NW_028317855.1, read as the reverse complement.
GAGGGATTGGCAGAGGGGGGTGGTGGAAATGGAGCGGTTGGAAAGGTGAATGAGTCTGGCAGCCGTATTCAGGATCGACTGAAGCGGGGATAGCCAGCGGTGAGGCAGGCCAGTGAGGAGGGAGTTGCAGTAGTCGAGTCGTGATATGAGGGAGTGGATGAGCTGTTTAGTGGTTTCTGGGGTTAGGAACATACCTGTTGCGGAGGTGGAGTCTGCGCGAGTTTGTTAAAGATTGGACTTGGTGTAATTCTGGACTCCAACCTATCCTTTCAGCCCCAAGTACTCTGGCCTGCGGGGCGGGTTTGATGGTGGCGTTGTTGGATGTGATGAAGAAGTCAATGGGGGGTGGTGTCCGGGCTGGGGGGAAGACAAGAAACTCGGTTTTGGAGAGGTTCAGTTTAAGGAAGTGGAGCGACATCCAGTCTGTCGCTCAGTAGGTGTGTGATTCGGGCGGAGACCGAGGGGGTGGGGTGGGGGGTTGAGAGATAGATTTGTGTGTCGTCGGCATAGAGGTGGTAGTTGAAGCCGTGAGAGTGTATGAGTTGGCCAAGGGAGGAGGTGTAGATGGAGAAGAGAAGGGGCCCAAGGACAGAGCCTTGAGGGACCCCAACAGAGAGGGGGAGGTGGTAGCATTATAGGTAACGCTGAAAGAGCGTTGTGACAGGTAGGATGAGAGCCAGGAGAGAGCAGAATCTCTGAGGCCGAGGGAGTGTCATTTTTTGAGGAGGAGGGGGTGGTCGACTGTGTCGAAAGGCCGCAGAGAGGTCAAGGAGTAGGAGCACTGAATAGTGGCCATTAGCTTTGGCGGTTAGCAGGTCGTTGAAGAGTTTGAGTAAGGCAGTTTCGGTGGAGTGTAGGGGACGGAAGCCGGACTGTAGGGGATCGAGGAGGTTGTTGTCGTTGAGGAGAGAGCTTAGGCGGGTGTAGACTAGGCGCTCGAGGAGTTTAGATGTAAATTGGAGCAGGGAGATGGGTCTGAGGTTGTTCGGCTCATTGGGGTCCAGGGAGGGCTTTTTAAGTATGGGGGTGATGTGTGCATGTTTCAGAGGGGAGGGGAAAGTGCCGGAGGAGAGGGAGAGATTGAAGATGTGGGTGAGGGAGCGTAGGATGGAGGGGGAGGGAGGTCATAGGAGTTGTGAGGGGATAGGGTCGAGGGGGCAGGTAGTGAGGCGGGCATCAGAGAGTATCTTGGAGACTTCCTCGATGGTAGTAAGGTCAAAGGTCCGGAGTGTTGGGGGAGCTTTAGTATGAGGAATGTAGGGTGGGGTGGAAGTGGAGGTCAGAGCAGTGGTGGGGCCGTGGGAGAGGGGTGATGAGGGGGTAGTTGAGTGAGGGGGAACGGGGTTGGAGGGAGTTTGAGCAGCGACGAAGTCCCTGTGGGTTATGTCGAGGGGGAGTGGGGGTGAGGGGGTAGCTGTGTGAGAGGAGACGGGTTGAGAGGGCGTGTGAGTTGCGGCGATGTCCTTGCGAATTGTGTCAATCTTGTTTTTGAAGTGATTGGCAATCTCAAGGGCAGTGAGTGAGGTGCTGGGTGGAGGTGGGGGTGGCGAGAGTAAAGAGTTGAAGGTGGAGAAGTCGGCGAGGATTGGAGGAGAGGGCCTTGATGAGGGAGGAGAGGGCCTTGATGATGATATATCTATCTATCTGTGTAATATATATATATATACACACGTTTTTACAAAAACATTTTCAGATACTTTTAACCAGTTTAACACTAGTATGTTACACCCCCTTCCTTTCCCGCCAATTTCAGTTTTCTAAGCTGTGATAGTTCAGTTGACAATTACTTGGTCATGCAACACTGTACCCAAAGTGTATTTTATTTTTTTAACCACTTGCCTACCAGGCACTTATACCCCCTTCTTTACCAGGCCAATTTACAGCTTTCTTCGCTGTCGCACTTTGACAATTGCGCGGTCATGTAAGATTGTACCCATATGAAATTTTTATCATTTTTTTCTCACAAATAGAGCTTTCTTTTGCTGATATTTAATCGCCGCTGGGCACTTTACGTTTTGCGCTATAAACAAAAGTGCCAAAAAATTTTTGAAAAAAAAAAGAATTTTTCTTTCTATTATTAAATTTTTCAAACAGGTAATTTTTCTCCTTCACTGATGTGCGTTGTTGAGGCGGCACTGATGGGCACTGATAGGCGGCACTGATGGGCAGCACTAATGAGGTGGCACGGATAGGCGGCACTGATAGGCAGCACTAATGAGGTGTCACTGATAGGCGGCACTGATAGGCAGTGATAGGTGGCACTGACTGGCATCACTGCTGGGCATTGACTGGCGCAACTGATGGGCAGTGACTGGCACAACTGATGGGCAGTGACTGGCACAACTGCTGGGCACTGACTGGCAGCACTACATTGATGGGCACTGGTGGGTGGCACTTCTGGGCACTGGTGGGTGGCACTTCTGGGCACTGGTGGGTGGCACTTCTGGGCACTGGTGGGTGGCACTTCTGGGCACTGGTGGGTGGCACTTCTGGGCACAGGTGGGCGGAACTGGTGGGTGAACTTATGTATAAAAATCGAGCGCAGTGCATAAGATATGGTAGCTGCTGGCAACAAAAAAAGCACCTCAGGAACCTCCACAGTAAATGTTAAAAGAATAGAATTGCAGCGCTACATGAATGGTGACTGGAGCAGAGAGGTGTCATCTGTAGAGCCACCACTAGATGTCATCTGTCCATGCAGAAGATGTATCCAGCCACTGAAGTAGGTGTCATCTATAGGGTGACCACTAGATGTCATCTGTCCATGGAGGAGATGTCTCATAGATCCAGAGATGTCACTTGCAGATGTTATCTTACTGTGCACGGCCCTCAGCTACAGGACCTACAAAGTTACAGGCTCCCCAGAAATAAAGAGCCCGTAGAGAAGAGGCCTCAAATAGTGTGATAACGTTTTAATCAAGTAAAGCAATCAGAAATGAACTTACAGTATTGGTATAGCTGCTCATGAATGGCTAAACCAGAGGTACATGTACAAGAGAGATTGGCACTTCCCTAAACTGGTGGGTGGCACTGCTGGGCACCGATCATCAGTGCCCTGATGATCGGTGCCGATCCCTGCTCTCACAACTGCCGTTTCTCGGCAGTACTTTCCTCGCGCTCTGACAGCGTGAGGAAAGTGCAGCCGAGAACCGGCAATTGCATTCCCGGTGATCAGCGTGTCATTAAACACGGCTGATCACGTGGTAAAAGGCCTCTGTGATTGGCCTTTTACCACATCACATGATCAGCTGTGTCCGTAGGACACAGCGATCACGGAGATCACCGGGTGCGCCCCCCCCGGAGGCGTGCAGGATAGCGCGTTCTGTGAGGACGTCATATGACGCCCTCCCAGAACTGGCTGGCCGCAGTGTAGCCGTCATTCGGCTATTTGCGTTTGGCAAGAAGTTAATAAAGGTTTCTTTTGGCAGTATGTATTAACCACTTTGGATTTTTATTGTATAAAGAAAATGAGGAAAAGACGGTTTCCCTTACTTTGTTCTAAAACCTATGATATAAAAATTCTATTAAATTAAAACACAATCAACATGACTATTTTTTTTGAACGTGGATCCTATTTCTTGCCCACCATTTTCTTTGGGAATTAAGAAGCAGGCTGAATTTAGAGCTTAGTAGAAGAATGTTCCCTGGAGGATGAACCTGCATTGTGTTCAATGGCTAGATGGAAAAACCAAAACCATTTTAGCTGCATCTCAAAACAACAAAAAATTATTGGTGTTTTAGCATCATTTTGACCTTTACACCCTCCCAGTCATTGGTGATCTCTGTCGCTTTTAATCCCCCTTCTGACCTAAAATGAAGCTTTGCTGCAACCTTTCTCTATAGATTATTTGCACCAATGTTATTTCCTCTGTTCTGAGAAGGCAAGGATGCCAACAGTACACGAAGGACATTTTTTATTGTCCACTTAGAATAACTGCTCCCACAGTTATTGTTTAGTACAATGGCCGGCAGGGATATGTTTATTAAAAAAAACACAATTCAACTTAGGCAACTTTCACACTCCTGTCAAACTGCTCTGTGGGTGTGGCGTAGTGTACCCATGGGTTGCGGTACATTCCCATTGACTTGTATTCTGTCACACTGTTTTGATGCACTTTCAGAAAGTGCACCAAAACCGTGAAACATAATAAAATGTGTATCTTGGGGACAGGGCTTTAAAGCCAAGCTCTGGACAACAAAACTACCTTGCCATCCCCCTGGTTGAGCCCCCATCACCCTTTCAATACAGTTCTTTTTATATTTTAAAATGGCATTAAGCATCATGCTCCTTGAAAACTGCAGACTGAGGCTTGGCTGGTTAGTATCGTTTGTGTGTGACATTGGTATTGCTCAGTTCCCAACAGTTTATAAGGTGTTCTCAAATGCTTCCACTGAGTGAGACCAGCTTTTGTTCCATTAAGTAGTCTAAGCCTTGCAACCTAAGCAGCTGACAGTCGTAACACTGGAAGAAAGATTTTAGCCACATTTTTCAGTCTTTGACATGCAGTTACAATAAAAACAAAATTTTTTTACATCATTCTGCAGATTTCCCCAGTTCGGGTACATGCAGTTAACATGTAATGTATGCAAAGCATGTATAATAAATACTGGAAATAAAAAGTAAAGTGTAAGGTCTGCTTTACAACCTCCTACAGCAGTGGTTCTCAACCTTTCTAATGCCGCGACCCCTTAATACAGTTCCTCATGTTGTGGTGACCCCCAACCATAAAATTATTTTCGTTGCTACTTCATAACTGTAATTTTGCAGTGGGAGGACTAGCGCCCCATCACTGATGTCAGTGGGATGAATAGTGTCCCATCGTTGGTATCAGTGGGAGGAATAGTGTCCCATCATTGGTGTCAGTGGGAGGAATAGTGTCCCATCATTGGTGTCAGTGGGAGGAATAGTGCCCCATCATTGGTGTCAGTGGGAGGAATAGTGTCCCATCATTGGTATCAGTGGGAGGAATAGTGTCCCATCATTGGTGTCAGTGGGAGGAATAGTGTCCCATCATTGGTGTCAGTGGGAGGAATAGTGCCCCATCATTGGTGTCAGTGGGAGGAATAGTGTTCCATCATTGGCGTCAGTGGGAGGAATAGTGCCCAATCATTGGCGTCAGTGGGAGGAATAGTGCCCAATCATTGGCGTCAGTGGGAGGAATAGTGCCCAATCATTGGCGTCAGTGGGAGGAATAGTGCCCCATCGTTGGCGTCAGTGGGAGGAATAGTGCCCCATCGTTGGCGTCAGTGGAAGGAATAGTGTCCCATCGTTGGCGTCAGTGGGAGGAATAGTGTCCCATCGTTGGCGTCAGTGGGAGGAATAGTGTCCCATCGTTGGCGTCAGTGGGAGGAATAGTGCCCCATCGTTGGCGTCAGTGGAAGGAATAGTGTCCCATCGTTGGCATCAATGGGAGGAATAGTGTCCCATCGTTGGCGTCAGTGGGAGGAATAGTGTCCCATCGTTGGCGTCAGTGGGAGGAATAGTGTCCCATCGTTGGCGTCAGTGGGAGGAATAGTGCCCCATCATTGGCGTCAGTGGGAGAAATGGTGCCCCATCATTGGCGTCAGTGGGAGGAATGGTGCCCCATCATTGGCGTCAGTGGGAGGAATGGTGCCCCATCATTCGCGTCAGTGGGAGGAATAGTGCCCCATCATTGGCGTCAGTGGGAGGAATAGTGCCCCATCATTGGCGTCAGTGGGAGGAATAGTGCCCCATCATTGGCGTCAGTGGGAGGAATAGTGCCCCATCATTGGCGTCAGTGGGAGGAATAGTGCCCCATCATTGGCGTCAGTGGGAGGAATAGTGCCCCATCATTGGTGTCAGTGGGAGGAATAGTGCCCCATCATTGGTGTCAGTGGGAGGAATAGTGCCCCATCATTGGTGTCAGTGGGAGGAATAGTACTCCATCATTGGTGTCAGTGGGAGGAATAGTGCCCCATCATTGGTGTCAGTGGGAGGAATAGTGCCCCATCATTGGCGTCAGTGGGAAGAATAGTGCCCCATCATTGGCGTCAGTGGGAAGAATAGTGCCCCATCATTGGCGTCAGTGGGAGGAATAGTGCCCCATCATTGGCGTCAGTGGGAGGAATAGTGCCCCATCGTGGGTGTCAGTGGGAGGAATAGTGCCCCATTGTGGGTGTCAGTGGGGGGAGGAATAGTGCCCCATCGTTGGTGTCAGTGGGGGGAGGAATAGTGCCCCATCGTTGGTGTCAGTGGGGGGAGGAATAGTGCCCCATCGTTGGTGTCAGTGGGGGGAGGAATAGTGCCCCATCGTTGGTGTCAGTGGGGGGGAGGAATAGTGCCCCATCGTTGGTGTCAGTGGGGGGAGGAATAGTGCCCCATCATTGGTGTCAGTGGGGGGAGGAATAGTGCCCCATCGTTGGTGTCAGTGGGGGGAGGAATAGTGCCCCATCGTTGGTGTCAGTGGGGGGAGGAATAGTGCCCCATCGTTGGTATTAGTGACACAAATGATGGGGCACTATCCCTCCCACTGACACCAATGATACTTACCTTGCTGACTCCTGCTCCAGCCTGGGCTCGCTCTCTCCCTCTCCCATCTACAGCCTGCATACCTGGCTGCAGCAGCAAAATTTGCACTTACCTGTCAGCTGTCTTCCTTCTCTGGCCTCTCTCTTCACTCGTTCCTGCATCTTCTTCGATCTCCGCGCGCTGCCGCTCGGCTCCTCCTCTCCAAGCTCCACCTTCTCGCCGGTGATTGGCCGCCTGTGTGCCTCTCCTGAGCTACAGTTCCGGTGGCCAATCAGCGGCGAGGAGGCGGTGACAGGGGCAGCATATCATCCCGCCCACACATCGCCGGAGACAGGAGCGGCGTCTCGGTTCCTAAGACCATCGGAAATATGTGTTTTCCGATGGTCTTAGGCGACCCCTGGGAAATGGTCGTTCGACCCCCAAAGGGGTCGCGACCCCCAGGTTGAGAACCGCTGTCCTACAGGATATCAGTTGATTGTAAATTGCTCTTCCACAATTTTAATTGGTTTCTATCAAACAGGCCATAGCTTGTGCTTGTGGTAAGGAAATTTGATGGTAAACTCCCACTAAGCAGTGACCATGAACACCAGAATAAGCTGCACAATTGAAAAACAAAAATAAATTGTATGTATTTTGGATATTGTGACTATAATCTGAGTTAATGTTTTACTTAATTTCTGTGGAGATTAAAGCAGCAGAATAAAATTGACAGATGTTCCATGGATCCTCTTATGAGGCTATACAAAGCTACTTGTGTTCAGTTACTTTTTGGCATCATATTTCACTTTTATATCTAAAAACTGATGGCACTGTTGAAAAATCTTTTTTTTTTGGGGAATATTTTGCAATCACAAAGGTTGGCAAAAAAACAAAATGTTAATTTTGGGTTATAAAATTGTATTGACATAAAAATTCTGTTACCTTTTAAGCTGAGTCAAGGATTGATTGTGAAGTAATCAGTATTTAAAAAGTGCACAATAAAATGAAATGTTCAGCTATGTATTCTAATATCAGAGGCATTGCTGTCTGTGTTATAGACCACATATGGCACTGGTAAACCTAGGGCATGCAATTCATTTATAACTGGCATGGTACATTAGTTAGGAAAGGGCTGTCTGTCCTTTCCAGTATGCCGCTGGGTGACTGCAAGTCTTAACTAGCAACATCTGTCATATGGCTCTGTCATAAGACTTCACATTGCAAAAACAGTTTGCTGCAGGTTTGGCTCATGTTTGAACGTGGATAGCAGTTTTTCTATGACCTTCTTTCTGTATCCTTATGTTTTAAATGTGCAGCTGTTTAAAGGGAACCTATGGTTTGGGTTAATTATAATTATATTCTTAAAAGTGTAGACATTTTACAATTTGATGCTCTGTGTAATTTTTTTTAATTTTTGCAAATGAATCTATAAATTAACCTTTTATTGGAATGTGTCCCCTTGGCTTTGTTTTACTAGCACATCAGTGGCGTCTTTATTTGAGACATTTTTTTCAACTTTTGTTTCTCTAGGCTTTATCTGTAATCTTTAGCTATTCACCTTTGCAAATCCACTTCTAGGAAAGGCAGCATGAATATTTTGGATCCTTGATAAATATGGTTTCAAGTATAAGTCTTAAGCCAGCCAGCGATTTTCAGTCAGTGTTGATGGGGAATCCCTCCCGTGGAGCCATTTCCTGTAATAGCGGCTAGCAATAATCACATGTAAAATCGATCAGCTTAGGTACATTCAGCTTTGCCCATACATAGTTCGAATCTCAACTGATCTCTGCTGAACCGACCATCTGTGGCTGGCTTTAGAAACTATATTAGAATTGCTGTCAAGAGATAGATGTTTAGAATATGGGATAGATTTTAGGATTGAAATTTTGAAGGATTAGGGTATATGTTGTAGTTGGGTTTACTTTTTAAGGGGTTACAAAACAAACGTGTTTTGCCCATGTAGAATAAAGCAACAGGTTTTCATTAGTTTCCTTTTGCTAGAGAAACACATTTTCTACATTCCCCCACCTCTGCAACGTCTGGGCATGGAGAAGCATGTTATATACTCTGTATGACAGTGCTACTGCTTGGTGATGGCATTTAAGTGAACCTGTTGCTTTGTCCTGCATGTTTTAGGGCCCTTTCACATGGATCCATTTTTTATGCTCTTTTTGTTCAGCTTAAAGTAATTCTAAAGGCTTTTTTTTTTTTTTTTTAAATAACAAACATGTCTATACTCAACCTGCTGTGTGCAGTGGTTTTGCACAGAGCAGCCCGGTTCCTCCTCTTCTCGGGTCCCACGCAGGCTCTTCTGGCCCCTCCCTCCTGTCAGGTACCCGCACAGCAAGCAGCTTGCTACGGGGGCACCCGCTGCTCCGGAGACGAGGCTCAGCCCTCCCCTTTCCCTCTCTCCTCATTGGCTCACTGGCTGTGATTGACAGCAGTGGGAGCCAATGGCTCCTGCCTCTCTGTCATTGAGGAGAGGGAGTCCTGGGTTAGCCGAGACTCCAGTGCATATTGCTGAATTGAGAGGGGTATTAGGGGGGGCTGGGGGGGATGCTGCACACAGAAGGTTTTTTTTTTTTTTTTTTTTACCTTTATACATAAAATGTATGAAGGTAAAAAACCTTGAGCCTTTACAACCACTCTAAGGGCTCTTTCACACTGATGCACGTTTGATGCCTTTCCCTTGACCTACAATGGAAGATGCTTTTGAAAAACTGCACTAAAGATGCAGCATGCAGGATTTGTCAAAGTACAGCACACCTGCAGTGTGAATAGTTCCATAGAATTTACATAAGTAGTTACATTTTTCTTCTACTTTTTAAACCCCAAAAGCCTATCAAAAACTGATTTTATATTTGGCTAGGTTATGTGTTCAGGTCAGCTTATCAGAAAAGGGGACACACAAAGGACATTTTAGCTGTATGGCCCTCTGATCTGTTTCGTATTGAATTGTACTGTAATTGTATCCTTCCATTTTGTAGTTCTGCACAAGTTGTTGGCACTATATAAACAAGTCCATCTAGTGCATCCAATAGAATAAATAAACAGACTAATAAAACTTTCATATATAGAAACCTATACCCAAGGTTGATTGAGGAAGGCAAAAAGCCACTATAAAAATCATGCTCAAATTTACTCCAGAGGAGAAAAAATGTATTTCTTTCTGATCCACATTTTCATAGCCCTTACTATAAAGAAGATGTAAAGAGTGCACCCTTGTCCTCTGTAATGACCTGAAAGTGAATAACTATACACCAAGTTCACTATATGGACCACTTAGCCTTAGTGGATCAGTTGGCCTTATCCTCAATCCTTCTCTATTTCTAGATATTTTATTCCCCTTCTAATATCCTAATTTTAAACATATATTATGATATATAATAGGATGAAAAAGACACTAGTCCATCAAGTTCAACCCCGCCAAAAAAAACACACCGAAAAACCTCCATATGCACAAACACACCAAAAAAACCTCCATATGCACAACCATATACAGTACCTACAGTTGATCTAGAGGAAGGACAAAAAAAAATTAAAGCATGAGCTTATAGCACAGGAGGAATGCTGGAAGCAGTGCTGTAGGTCCGTATGCTGTACGGACCTGGCAGTGAAAGGGTTAAAGCAGAACTACACTGCATCTGAGCTCCACAAACCAAAGATGCTATTTAATTCTTAATAGTCAAAGAAAACTCACTCATCCATCCATGTCTCCATGGTTTTTTTTGCGGAGCTTTTCTAGCTGTGGCCGTCTTGAGCAAGGGCAGATGCTTCATGTAGCATTTATTTCCTGGAATCCATCTGATCTTGGCTCAGGCATGCATACAGCAGGGTGTGCTTAGCTGAGAACCCCCCCCCCCCCCTCTTTTTCATCAGTTTAAATAGGGACATGTGTATTTCAGTGCAATTTTGATGTATTCCGGTGCATTTTTGAGGCGTTTTACCTCGTTCCAGTACAGTTCTGTGGAGGAAAAATGCGACATGTTCTACTTTCTTTCTGCAACTGAAACACCCTGGAACTGCAAGCACTGATGTGAACTGACAACCATATAACCTACATTCTGTGCTTTTTGGATGCAGAAAAAAAAACTGAAACATGTAGTGTTAACTGGCCCTAAATGTTTCTGGACCATATCAATTTCGAGCCATTAAAGTTCTTTTGGGGCTAAGCCAAATACCATACCCATTGTGCACTTGAGCTCCCTCATTTTCCTTTGTATACAGAGCTGAAGAAGCTATTTTAATAAATGTGCCTTCTCTTTGTACCCAGTGAATCCTGTATAACAATACTATTGTAATTTTAACATGTGTTCAGTGCTTTTAAAACTAACATACCCTAAACATTTATCTCTGCATTTTTATTTATTTATTTTTTTTACATCTTTTTATACCTGGAGCTAGAAATTTAGAACACCTATTCCATACTCTGTACCTGTTTGTACATATCCATAATTCCCTACATATTTCTGTTCTATACCTGTAAGTAACGAGAGACTCAGATTTTGTTACACATTTTTCATTTTGTTCTGAAATGTACGGAATGTGGCTTTGTTTTTCCTAAAGTTCACAAATGGCCAAAAGCTGTTAAAGATTCTTAATTAACTGGGTATTAAAAGGAAGCTATAGTGTACTTTTAGTAATTTCATATTTTCTTTCTTGAAATATTCACCAGAAAGTAAATGTATAATAATTGATTAAATATAAAAGAAATCAATTTTTACGCCTGGTTCACACTAGTGCGGTCTGCTGTGCTGTGTGGTTTGCTTGTGCACAGCAGCCCATTCATTTGCAGGGGCTTCTGTGCCGTTTGAACTGCATTCACTTTTTTTTATCCAGTTCCTGCCTGGCCAATAGCAGAATGATGGCCGAGTGGGACTCTTGTCAATCCGGGTGGACGTCATGTGATGTCCTCCCGGATTGCACCTCAGCGCTGAGCAAACTTGGCGCTATATAAATGCTGTGTAATAATGACTGATTTGTGTACCAGCTTATTGCCAGTACCATGTGACCACTGTGTCCAATCACAGCAGGTCACATGACAATTGTAAACCATGGATGGCTTCCTTTCCTGCCATCCATTGTATACAATTGTGTCACTAGCTTTGATTGGTGACAGTGACCACATGGTACAGACTGGGCCAATTACAGTCCATCTGTGTTGTGATTAGCTGTGGCCAATCAAAGCTAATTACAACAAAAAAACCTTGATGAATCGAATGCTTGCTTATAGAGATTAAATTCTTTGCTATAAGTAATCATAATATCTAAAAAACTAAAACTGATCACTTCCCCAGAGCAGTACAATGTTACAATGGTAACATACTACTCTGGTCACAGTGTGTTATGAAAAAAAAATCGTAAAAAAGTAATAGAAAAAAAAACAAAACCTCATCACACCAGTTATATAATAACGCTGTTTTGCACTGGTGACCGTGTACAAAAGAAAAAGTGTAATTTTTTGGAAAATTAAGAAATTTAAAAAAAAGCTCAACTTCAAAAACTCACCATGCCTCTTACTAAATAACTGTCTACTTTGCAAAAAGCAGTCACTTAGGGGATATCTGTACTGTCCTGAGATTTGTTTGGGGCCTCAAGAAATTAGATTGGCTGCCAGTACTTCAGGATTGATTTTCAGATATAGTTTGTGTACTCTATAACTTTCTTACAGACTACTGATTTTGGCTATTTTCACCAAAGAAATTCAGTAGAATGCATCTTGGTCTAAATTTATGAAGAACAATTATTTATTTGCAAAATTTTATAACAGAAACCAACATTTTTAGTCTCTTTTTTTAATTTAGCAAAAAATAAAACTCAGTAGTGATTACCACCAAAAGAGAACTATAGTTGTGTGAACAAAATGATAAAAAGTTAGTTTGGGTACAGGGTTGCATGACCTCAATTGTCATTCAAACTGTGAGAGCACTGAAAGCTGAAAATTGGCCTGGGCAGGAAGGGCTAAAAGTGCTCGGTATTGAAGTGGTTAAAAACACAGCCACAGAAAATTCACTTGGACTTTTTGATCGTGTGGTTTCCCTGTGGTTTCTGCACCCACGATCACGCTGCAGGCTGAGATGCATGGGGGTGCCATTCAGAATGAATGGCAGCGTGGTGTGGTTGCGTGTGCGGTAGTCTATGCGATACCCACCATCGGAGCTCAGTGTAAACCAGGTCTTATGAGTGGTTCCGTGCAGACAAGTAGTATGGTTTTCAACCTGCCAGATGACTGCAAAGGTAAAATTCTAATTTGTGTGCATTGAGAGCATTTAACCATCAAGAAGTCATTTTGCTCAACTGCTAAGCAGGATGCACAGGATTCATATGTAACTAGACCTGGTTTCTTATACATTTACAAACTCCACATTGGAATGTGAGCAATACATATAACACCCATTGATAAAACAAATTTCGCTAAAGATAAGAATAGTACTGAGATTTTGTTTAGTTGGGTTGTAGGCAAAAAATGTCAAATAGGAAAGTAATGCTGCATAATACTATTTTAAATTCTCTGCACATATTGAAAATTGCTGTGTAAGGACTTTCATGCTATAACGTGTCTTGATGAAATGGGGCCATGATTGCTGATATATAAATATTATAGACCCTCACCATTATAGAGCATTGCTTTACTGCATTGCGTGAATTGCTACAGTGAAGCTGATTTAGAAAATATGAAGTTAAAACAAAAAGGTTAAAACAGTGGTAGATGTTTTAATATTAAAGCTGTAGTAAAAACATGAAATGTGAAGTCTAATTTGATGTTGTAAGAAAAGAATTCCATCAGTGCTGTCTGTCAGCTTCTGATCCTGAGGGCCTGCAGCTAAAAATATTTAGTTAAGCCTTGATTTTCATAAACTGTAAAACAATATGATACTAAAACCAAAGCCTAGAACTACACAGGTCTAATTTCCATGTATTTTGGTGTGCTGAAAACAAATAAAATATTGAAAAAACTCAGACATGATTTGCCACAAAATGCAAAATTGTTTTCAAATTTATCAAATTCTTTTAATTTTTGGTATTTTTTTTTATATTATGGGTTTTTAACCAAATTTAAAGCCCAAATTACTATTCACATAAGTGCGTTTAAGATATAAAATGCCAAAAAAACCTTAAAGGGGTTGTCCGAGTTGTGTAAAAAAAAACATATAGCACTGTAAATCTGATCTTCAGCAATATATACATAAGCTAAGCAAGTTTTAGGGAAAAAAAAATCTATTTCCTCATTTCCCTAGTTTTCTTCTGGCCCTTTATTATTTGCAGGTAAACAATCTCTGCCCCTCCCCCCTGCAAGGGGGTGAATACAAGTGCTGCTCTGAGTGACATGTCTGACTACTGGGATACTCAGCAGCATGCTGTATGTGTAAGCCTCAGCCCTGAGTCTGTGCTTCTAATGGTAGAAGGGGTTAATCTTTCCTGAAGAATCCAGTGGGTTGGATACCAAATACCCTTGTTTTCTGTGTCTATGGGACAGTCGAGACCGAAAAAAAATCACTGGACCAAGAAGAGTTGGCAGCCGAGGGTGCGAACAGTCGGTGAAAAAAATGTCCTCCGAGAGACTTTGGTACCTTTCCATAAAGTTCTTCTACCACCTCTCCACATAAAATTGGGATTGATGAAGCAATTCGTAAAATCACTTCCAAGAGATGGAGAATGCTTCAAATACTTGGTCAACAAGTTTCCAGGCCTGTTGGAGGCAAAATTTAAGGAAGGTGTGTTCGTCGGACCAGACATTAGAAGGCTTATAGTTGATCAAGAGTTTGTGTCAATACCATGATGGATCATCAAAAAGAAGGGTGGATTGTATTTAAAGAAATCGTACAGAAATTTTTAGGCAATAACAAAGATCCTCACTACAAAAAGATCGTCGGACGAATGCTGAAAGCATTTCAAGCTTTAGGTTGCCTGAGTTTGAAAGTGCATTACCTCCAGTCCCACCTTGACTACTTTCCTGAAAATTTGGGAGCTGTGAGTGAGGAACAAGGTGAACAATTCCACCAAGGCATTAAAGAGATGGAAAGGAGATACCAGGGAAAATGGAGCATTACAATGAAGGCAGACTACTGTTGGATGCTTCAGAGAGACATTCCAGATGCTACTCACAAGCGTAAATGCACCAAGAGGAACCTCACAGGGAAGAAGAATCGAGTTTATTGTGTGTAGGTGAGCTCATTTCAGTTCAAAAAAAGGATTTTCATGAAAAAAATGTAATAAAACTTTAATTTTATAAGTCTATTTCCATTTATTTTGAGGTATTGCCTTATTTAACATAGTTACCTAAATTGTCAGGAAACGTGATGTCCTATGACAAAATTGAGGTCATTTTTGGATTCAGTGCACCAAAAAACAAAGATTACGTGGAATAACCAAAACAGCTCTTGAAAATTTTTTTTTTGCAGACCTGTGCTATTATCTGTTTTAGTGAAAAGCAACTGAAGAACCTGAGACACTGGCAAAGGAAAAACACGAAAACTGAGCTGATTAGTCTCCAGGTTTCAAGTTGTCCAGGAAGTGAAGTAGGAATCAAAAATATGTTGTAACCAGGCTTCTTACAATGTTTTCTAAATATGTTATCCTTTACTCTCTTTATGACTTTCAAGTTAGACTTGAGAGCAGACACTACCTCCAACTGCCTTCCTTTGCCTTTGTTAAATAGAAAAGCTTCTTTTGTTTCCCTCTCTAATTTAGCAAATGATAAATGCAAGAATTCTAGAGCCTTGTCAGAGAGGTCAACTGTTATTTCACTATGCAGTGAGACTGCCTCCGTGACCAGTAAAGGGCACTCTCATTGGACAGGGTAATATGGCTTGGTGAAACTAAATCAGACACACAAAATACATTTTCATGCTACTAAAGGTTGTGGCAGGCATCTTTTAGTAAGGAATGTTTGATTGACATTTTAAACAATTAAAATAGTTAATTTTCACTGTACACTGAAAATGCCTGTGTGAGTGTTTGAAAATCTACCAGAATCCTTCTCTCTAGTGTATATTTTTTTCTACAACTCCACAGTCTGGGTTCATTATTCTGGAAGCCCCCCTCCCCACTCACACCTGAGTTTTTTGCAGCTCGAAGCTCCAAAAAGCTCAAGTCAAGTCCCATGCTTTTCAATTGTTAGTGTTCATATTTGAGCATTCAGGCGCCCGTAGTTCAGCCCCTCGTGCTTGAAAAGGTACTTAGCTTGAAATAGACTTCCAGTAGAGGTAGTGAGTCACTGTAAGTGGATTGAAACATGCTTGGGTCTGTAAATGGATTTCGGGAAAGCCCCATCTTCAGTACTCTTATCAAAAGCCTTCAATCCTGATGTAAGCAGTGGGCAGGCTGTTGGGAGTAGGGCAAAGCTGCATATCAATCTGGAGGAGATGGCATTCCTAGACTCTATTTGCATGCAGACCACAATGGGTAACTCCCAGTGTGATGTTTAGCCGGCATGATTTAAAGAGCTAATATACAATGAATGGACCAGGGACAGTAAGGCAGGTTAGGAAAAAGGCTGGATGTTCTCCAGCCAAGAATTCATGTGATCTTTATTTGACTTGCTGCAACTTCTGTTGTCCACCTTGAGAAGTTTAGTTTGCAGTAAGATTAGTAGAACCTTAGGTTCAGGAGTGGAGCCTGTACTGTGCAAGACAAGAAGGTACATTTTTAGAGTGCAGTTTTAATGATACGTAACTTTGACAGGCCTGTACTGGGATTTTGAGTTGACTTATAGCATCATAGGTTCAGTCATGGTCTAGAACGGTTGTTTCATTTACACTTTCACATGCTCTACACTTTTTGTTGTGCAGAAGTGTTTTCAGGTGCTGGGAAAAAAAGCTCTTAAGACACAGTGACAGATTAAATTGTCAGACATAAACCTCAGCATACAAAAACCCGTGTGTCAACAATACATTTTTTTACAGTTTACACATCTGCAAGTCATACTGAGAGAATGGACGAACCTTTTATGTTTGTTTTCCTTTATGGATGATTTATTTTTGTTGCTGTGTGCTAGTTCAGTTTTATCTGTTTAGTCAGAAATGTTGACAGAGTGGAGCAAATAGGGACATTAGGAGTCAGACTTAGAGCTTGGCAATAAATGAGCTCAGAGCTAAATATATAGGTTTATGACATTCTAGCAGCTGCTATAAGCCCTGCTGTTTGTTGCTGGGGTGTTGTGCCCTAAAAAAGGAAGAGAATGAATTGTACCTCAGGAGAAAAAAAAAAAGCAGCTGGTGGTCTTATCACTGGTCCTTGACAGCTAAGGTCAGGTTTTCGAAGGGCAAACATTGCTCAGTAAGACAATGCTTCTGTTAGTCATTGTGTCCAGCAGATGTACTGTGTTTAAATCAGAGGAATAATTATTATGGGTAATAAAAAGAAGGAACAAAAGCATGTCTGTAAATGTGAAGGTATCGATGTACTCATTTCTACAATGCAGTGGCTTACATACGTATTTAAACTACTTGAAAGTTTCTTCAGATTTTCAGCC
Organism: Staurois parvus; assembly: GCF_062004578.1. Taxonomy (NCBI): domain Eukaryota; kingdom Metazoa; phylum Chordata; class Amphibia; order Anura; family Ranidae; genus Staurois; species Staurois parvus. Next base: position 7,733,519 of record NW_028317855.1, on the reverse strand, counting down.
TGCAATTAAAATGGATTTAACTGCAAGTTTTACTATTTTATTTACAAATATTTTGACATAAGTTCATAAGAAAAAGTAGATGTTTGTTTGCTTGTGTACCCCCTTGAGTCTTTTGGTTGCAGTGACATTTGTTAGTCTTGTGTGGTGAATCTCCAATTTGCACATCTAGATGTTACAGGTGTTGCCCTTTCTTGAAACAGTTACTCTAGCTCTTTCAGGTTGTAAGGGAGTGTCCATATAATAAACTGGATTGAGATCTGAGCTTTGGATATTTATAAAACAAGAATGTTCTTGGGTTAAAAAAAAAATCACAATAGTGATTTGGCTGTCTGCTTAGGATTATCATGCTGGAAGGTGAATCTATGCCCTGAAAGTCCCAATAATCTTGGTCATCAAAATTGAATCCAGAAATAAAAGTCAGCAGCTACAAAAACTGTAGCTGCTGATGTTTAAAAAACAGCCACTTACCTGGCCCTCGGTCCTGTGGTGTGTCTTCCAAAGCACGTTTCATCGGCCATCCTGTATCCCAGGAGGCCAGCATCTTCAGTGTGGGCACCCGGCTGTGATAGCTTGCGGCTTCACAGCTGGGTACCCACTGTGCATGCGCTTCGTGAATGGTCCTGTAGTCTTCTTAGACCTGTCGCATGTCCCAAAAGACTGCAGGGAGGGAGGACACCTTCCTCTTCCACTCGCCTAGGCAATCAAACCGAAAGTGGGAGCGGGTATCTGTCAAATTCGGGTACCCGCTCCCCAAAGGTGCCAATCCTTTCTTAATGGGGAGCGGGGGAGCAGTCCTAAAAGGGGAACTTCCCCTTTTGGGTGGAGCTCCGCTATAAGCCTAATATAAAACACACTAGATGAAAGGAAAAATGTTGCTGTTGCACATGAATCCTGCTAGAAGTTTGTTTTAAGTTTTAACTGCTGTATAAAATTAATGCCCAGGGTCTTAGATTACTTTGTACTCGGTATTGATGTATGAACACCAGATTCCTGGCAGAAAAATCCTGTGTAAAAAATGCAAGGATGGCAATATGGTAAATGCACATACACATGTAAAAAATCTTCTAGCTTTTCTGTAGATGTGTCATTTGCATGCATTTGTGCAAATATTTGTAAAATATTGTGCAGTGATGCACTTTTTTTTTTTCCCCATAAGTGATTTACATATATATCATGTTTACAGGCTCATTGAAAACAGTGGGCTGCATTTAGATCATTTTAGAAAAAAAAAACAGCCTGAATGTCTAAAAAAAAAAACAAAAAACAAAAAAAAGTGGGCTTTTTTAGGGATTCATGTGCAAGAAGCTATAAACTGCTGTCTTTCCCTTTTTAATTTTACATAAAATTGAAACTGAGAAATAAACTCAATATCTTTTATTAAATTGCTGAGTATTGGGATGCTGGGGTTTTCATGACAGTGTATTAAACCCCTAGTATTTTTCAAATCTCAGCTAGTTTCGTAATTGTGTTTCAGATGTAGATTGGGGTTATATGCTTGTACACTGCACAATTAGGCAAGTTGTATTTTTGAGTATTAATTTCTTTAAGCAACTACAGTGCTCTTGGTCTATCCAAAATGTTGAATCGCCAACCTGAATATTTAAGAAAGTAAAAGTGAGGTTTTGGCTTTCTTAGGAAAATATCTATATGTGCACAATTATTGGACAACTATTAGTGTGCAGAATTACCAGTACCCCACCTCCACCTTGCTGGCGTCCGAGTCGAAGTAGAGCTCTGTGCCTGTGACTGATCCAGCCACAGGCCTATCCATCTGGTCCATCTCATCAGTCCATAAAACCTTTGAAAAATCTGTCTTCAGATTCTTCTTGGCCCAGTCTTGATGTTTCACCTTATGTGTCTTGTTCAGTGGTGGTCGGGTTTCAGCCTTCCTTGCCTTGGCTATTTCTCTGAGCACTGAACACCTTGTACTTCTGGGCACTCCAGGTAGGTTGCAGTTCTGAAATATGGCAGCACTGGAGGATAATGGGTTCCTAGTAACTTCACGTTTTGATTCATCTCAAATCTTTGCCAGTTAATTTGCATTTTTTCCCCCTCAAAATGTTTCTTGCTACCCTGTTGACTGTTTGCAACAAAACATTGGATGATTCTGTGATCACGGCCCAATATCTTGGCAATTTCAAGAGTGCTTCATCCCTTTGAAATACTTTTTAAAATTGCTGATTTCCTTAGGCTATACCTATAATTGTAATGCGTACTGAGCATTCACAAAGCTGTGTGGAAGGGCAAAGATGCCATGTTGTTCAGATTCAGCCATGACCGTTTGTAGCCCAAGTTCGTAATCGACAGCAGGGGTTTTCTAAACTTAATCTCTTAAGGAAGCGTCTAGTGCAATACACAACTGTTGACTGATGCCAAAGCCTTCTTATCAGACCAGGACATATACAAGCCTCTCATTCCTATTAGCTCAATCCCTCTTTCTGGTCTGAAGCCCTAATAAAACTGCCACCCTCACAAGCTTGAGCAATCCAAAGACCTAACAGACCTTGGGTCAGAAATACCTTAGTGGAATACACATTTCTGTTAGATGGCTTATCTGTCAAGATTCTAAAACTTCAGCATGTTTCATAACTTCTATCAGTCACATGCTATATTTATGTCCATTTTGAAGCTAATTTCATGCTAGACAATAATCTGCATGGTAGCAGACTGTAAATGGTAGGTTTTTAGAAATATAAATACTTATAAAACTGTATTTGGGAGTTAGTCATAAACGTGGTGACCTCTAAGCACCCACCCCTTAAACCAGGTGATTGGTCAAATAATCTCTGTTAACACCCCCCCTTGATGTCCGATAAAGAGACTGCAAGCAAATTTGATAGCTTTCATTTAACCTCATCCAAGGAACACCTAACCTGATTTGAGAGAACCACTGCAACGTTTTTGCTTGGACAGTTGGACTCTGCTTAAAAACAAGGACTTTGCAAGTATTGCTCCTTTGAAACTCCTTTTTAATTCTCTGTTGCTTTATGGTTCCTTTATTTCTTTGTAACACCTTTTTTCTGTAAATATTTTATTTGGACATTTTCATTATTAAACTCTATTTTGAAGTGTTAAAACTGTCCCTAAAGATTTTAATGCAAACTAAAGAATCCCTGTCTCTTGAAGAGTGCTACTGTGTATATGGCACATCTCTGAATATACCTGTCTGTGCTGACTGTGTGTGTACAGATGTTTATTTTTCATAATTGATGCTAAGATTATGATTGTTTCCTCTTTCTCGGTCAAAAGGCAGTGGTGGTAGCCTAGACTTAATTGCTTAGTTAACCGCTTGCCCGCCACTCTATAGAAGAACTACTGCTACAGGGCGGCACCCAGTGATCGCCGAGTACAGCTGACAGGGGAGAGACCTGCGTGTAAACAAGTGGTCTCTCTCCTGCCAGGAAGGACATGCTGCTTTTGTATTTCTCTGCACAGCAGAGAATTACAAAGCAGCATGTCTCTGTAGTAAAATGCACACAGTTAACCCTTTTGATCATGCAAATGTTAACCCCTTCCTGCCCGGTGTTATTAGTACAGTGTCAGTGCTTTTTATTAGCACTGATCACTATATTAGTGTAACTGGGGGTGGCAGTCAGTTCCCACCCAGTGTCAGAATGCCCACCGCAGTCCCACTATAAGTCGCTGATCGCTGTCATTACTAGCATAATAAAGTAAAAATTCCAGTATATATACCGCTATTTATAGACACTATAACTTTTACATAAACCAATTAATTTACACGTATTGACATTTTTTTTTTCGAGCAAAGACCTGTCGCAGAATACATTTTGGCCTAAACTTATGACTAAATTTCTATTTTTTATTGGATGTTTTAAAGCAAAGTAAAAATGTTTTTTTTTTTTTTGTTTATAGCGCAAAAAATAAAACCCACAGGGATGATCAAATACCACCAAAAGAAAGTTCTGTTTTTGTTTAAAAAAAAAAAAGGCAATACATGTAATTTTATGTTCAGTGTTTCATGACTGCACAATTGTCATTTCAATTAATGCAGCGCTGTGTCTCAAAAAATGGCATGGGCAGGAAGGGGGGGGGGGGGGGCAAGAGACAATCGCTCTCAGCCTGCGGCACCTACATTGTGGTCCCGGGAGCTGGAAAACCTTTGTGCAGGGTGCAGCTGAGTGGCTCAGACAGTAAAGTGACAGGTGTGAGGTTAGCCGGTCCTTGGGTACCACATTCGTCACACCCTCCCTCATTACAGAAATACACATCACCTGATATGCTTAAATCCAATAAGCATTCAAGTTTGTACAGCTTGGAGTTGGACGATGTGCATATAAATGATGATTTGGTCAAAATATTCACTTGCCAAATAATTGTGCACAAGTATAGAAATATGAAAATATTCTTGCCTACATATGTAGGAATCTCATTTCATGTGGGTTCACTTAAAATTCTCTGGAGCAACCTTACAACCAAAGACCATAGTTGGGTTCTAAGGAGAGCTGATGGATGGCACTGGCAGCAAGTAAAATGATTACGACACACCTTCAGTATCAAGTTAAGCTCACAAAAGAAGCAACAGTTTGGGGCCAAAGATGACCCTGTCATCAGGCAGGTAGATCACCTCTATCTGCCTGAGGAAGAGGTCTCCTGTGGCCCTGAATTGTCATTCTGTGGTAGTAAATAACCCCTGGTTCACATATATACGGCCGTTTGGGCTGCGTTTTGCTTGGGCACAGTGCGGTTGCGTTTTCCAGTGCGGGCGGCGTGCCATTAGAAGTAATGGCACCCGCCTGCGGGTCCGCATTTCTCTGTGCGGGTGGTGCAGCTGCACAGATTTTCATGCGGATCCACAGCGGCACCACCCGCACAGATGTGAACTTAGGGTCAAAGATTCACTTGATATTAAAGGTGTGGCAGTGATCACTTGTGTGCCATGCGCTGGCACACAGCAAGTCTCAAGTATAATCGGGCCTAGCTGCAACTCAGAGATATAAAGACATGGGCAGACTCCTGTTTTATTACACTATTCACTGCAGATATATCAGTCACTCTGATATGAAATACATTCAACAGACCAGAAAATGCATCTGCAGTGAATTTCACATTCAAACTTCCTAATAAATATGTTTCTAATAGTAGAGGATTGAGAATAATAACAATAATAAAAGAATGCCGAAGTGCTAGTTGACACTGGGGAGAATTTTGCTCACTACTAATGTAGTTGTTAAAACAGGAAGTGAGGAGACATACTCCCAGTGGGCTCACAGACAGCAGTTAAAAGTCAAGAAATGGTCCTAACTTTTAACCACTTTATTTCATAACAAAGACCTGGTTAAAACTGAGGTGTATAACTGCAGAGAGATTGGTGGTGCAAGTTGCAGGGTAGTCTTGAAAAAACCTTTGCCTCTGAGGACTACATACTGTGATTTTACTGCTGGAAGTGCTAACTACTGTTTGCTGTATGAAATGATTGCTGATATTCTCTGATCATTTCAGATATGGAGGTGTGTGCATGCTGTATTGACATATTTGCTGCTATTCAACAAAAGGGGGTTCATTTACGAAGACCGAAGCGTGCAAAATGAGGCTTACTTCTGCATAGAAACCAATCCGCCTCTAAAGACTGGTTTCTATGCAGAAGTGAGCCTGATTTTGCTCTCTCCAGCATCAGTAAATAAACTCCATTGCATCTTTGTATTAGTTTCTGTCTGAAGTTAATTCCTTTTAAATTCCTGGTTAAGTTAATGGAGAAGTATGTGGCATAATTAGTAGAAGTCCATCACTGCATCTTTACACTTTTTTTCTTTGTGTTTTTTATTTTTCATTAAAGTGACTGTTTTAAAAATTAAAGGGCCTCTAGCATAAAAAGGAATTGGTACTTGTCCCACAACCGGTTTTCTGTATCTTGAAGGGCTAAGCTTGCTAAACAGTTTTCAGCATCATGTACACATTTAAGAAGCCTGGTACCCCAGTATAAACATTAGTGTTCTGTTACAATGGAAAGATTAGAGTGTACAGGGTGGTACAAGGCGTCTGCCGTCCCAGAACCCTAGAAGGTAGAGATTAGTAGCATGGACAGGACTGTTAAAGTATAAAACTTTAAAGTGGTCCTAGACTTTACAAGTGTGCATATATGCAATATGTATTTCTTGTTCAATCTTCATTGAAAATTCCAAAGAGGCTCGGTTCACAATTGCCTACAGTATGTTGGCTGGTAGTGGGTGAATCGCACCAGTTTCTGCTCCCGCAAACAAATCTCGCTGCTCTTATGAGACACGTGGGGCTGCCATTCATTCTGAAAGGCACCTCCATGCATCTCAGCCTGCAGTGCGTTTGCTGGTGTGGTTACTACAGGGAAACCGCATGGTCAAAAAGACCGTGTGGTTTCCCTGCGGCCACATTTTTAAAAAGTCACATGCACTTACCTGCAGTAAATGTGGGCACAGCAGCCCATTCAAATGGATAATAGTGTGAACCTAGGCTAAGACATTACAAAAGTCACAGACATGTTTCTAACATTGGTGCATAAACAGAAGGCTCATGACAGCAGTTGCTCATTGAATCAGTAATATCAAATAGTTGTAAGTGATAACATATTGGTGTAGAGAAGGAAGCTATTTGAGAAAAGATATATAGACAAGAGAAAGCTGTGTTTATAAAGAGGAACAGAGTGATAAGCATTGGGCTCCAAATGTGGAGAAATGTGCCCATGGAAACAAGATGGTGAGTGGTGTACTTAGCAGGTACCATGTACCACCGAAGATGGTGAGTGGTGTACTTAGCAGGTACCATGTACCACCGAACATGGTGAGTGGTGTACTTAGCAGGTACCATGTACCACCGAAGATGATGAGTGGTGTACTTAGCAGGTACCAGGTACCACCGAAGATGGTGAGTGGTGTACTTAGCAGGTACCACCGAAGATGGTGAGTGGTGTACTTAGCAGGTACCATGTACCACCGAAGATGGTGAGTGGTGTACTTAGCAGGTACCATGTACCACCGAAGATGATGAGTGGTGTACTTAGCAGGTACCAGGTACCACCGAAGATGATGAGTGGTGTACTTAGCAGGTACCAGGTACCACCGAAGCACTGCCTTGTAGTTTGTCTCTAAGTGCTGATACGTTGTATGAACAGGACCTGGTGGTATTTCAGATCTGCTTCAGTTCCCTCTGTGCTAATTTGGATATAAGAGTAGACTGGAACGTTTTCCCACTTGATATAAAATGGGGTGAAGGATAGCTTTACCTCTTACAATCAGACTGTGAATGAGACATAATGGAGTTGGTTTACTAAAATTGGAAACTGCAAAATCTGGCGCAGCTGTGCATGGTAGCGTCACCTTCTAACATCAGCTTGTTCAGCATTCAAGCAAGGTGGACGTACACTAGCTGCCAGACCCTCTGTCTCCTGAAGCTTGTATCCTTCTTCCTGAGGATCCCTTGAAGATACGTGTGGGGAGGAGCCAGGTGATACAGGAGCCAAATGCCGACGGTGAGACTGGACGCTGAACACGATCTGTGAGCTGTGTTTTGCCTTTTGTGAGTGAATTTAGCATTTCATGCATGTAATTTTAATAAATATTTGGATGGTTTTAAAGTTTGGCGGCCTTTTGATGATTCTGAGTCTGTATTTAGAGCAAAGCAGTGCAGCGCTATAGTGGTACAGGACTGTGAGAGCCTGGGTTGATTTGGAGAGGGAGAGAACCTGTGGGGAAATTCTACCCAGGGAGAAAGATGAACAATTATGCACTTTGACCTATTATGATTTGTAGGTCAAAGCATTAAGGTGAGAGTCCACCTATTCTACACATGTGGTGCACATTGAATTGGTAACAGCACTGGGATTATGGGAATACTTCACCAACAGGAGTGCACATAAATTCACACCAAGAATATTTGAGAATTTTGGGACTGTCTATATATGTGGTTGAGAGACTTTTATTGTTTACATGTTTGAAAGTGAGTGGTTTACAATTTGCACAAGATCTTTATATATTTGTTGTACAATTGTAGCAGCGCTACACTTCTGTTAATTGTTTTTTCTGGTCAATGTGAGGAACACACATTTGGTGTTTGCAGCAGCGTGATACACCTTTTGGCACTCCATTCATTTTGGCAGCGTACAATTTCTTACACACCTAAGATATCTTATGTAGATAGACTGATGGGTAAAGACGAATAGGTAGGTCTTAGCGTTGTCATAGATAGGCAGATATTTTATGGAGTCATACTAATGGGTATATATCTGCTCATATTCATTGGCTGTGAGGTCAAAGTGCCACATTGGAGTCTGGTAACTTGTTGACCCTTGTAATTCTGTATTGATAACATACCTTAATTTACTGGCAGGTAATTCACACTGGACAGTAACACAAAACAGGAAGTGATTCTCCAAAAGTGTACTTCCCAAAAACTACAACATTGTAACATTTTTCTGTATACAATTTATCTGTGCTGTATATAATATCTGATGTTGGTCTTCCAGAACTGATGATAAACAATTCAGACTTGTTAGTACAGATTGATTGGGCCTATGCATAAACCTGCTATATAGTTGGCTGTAGCCTTTGGTGAATAATTTGAGATGCATCAGGATCCAAACATCCCAATATCTTTAGTCATCATGCACACTGGACGTTTTTACAGCTGCTGTTTTTTGCTTTTGACGTTTTTTTCTGCAGCTAATAAACCCCCCAGCATGTTATCCTATGTGTCCATGCACACAGACTGTATTCAATGTTTTTTGGCTGGCAAAAAAACCCAGGACTAGTGGAGTTTTTTTAGCTGTAAAAATGCTCTAATGCTGAATTGCGCGGTAAATTGTGCTAACCGCAAACCAGCATTTTTGCACTTTTTTGACCAAAAAAAGGGTAAAATTAAACGCAGGAAAACGCCGCTAGACACTAATGCAAAAACGCTAAAAAAAAGCTGAAAAACTCAAGTTTTTATCGTGACTTTACACAGCTCACATTACCAGGGTTATCAAAACACCCAGTATGCATGGAGCCTTAGATCCATTTTCTTACCTGAACAGAAATGCTCTGATAATGCATTTTTGTTTGTGTATGTCAGGGCTGTATTAATAAAAAAAAAACAAAAATAAAAAAACTGTGCAGTACATTTCTGCAATACATCTATTGATTATTTCAAACAAATTTATGATGTGATTAGCAAAATATTTTGTACTGCCCTTTGCAGTGAATGTTTAAAGGAAAATATATACTGGATGTAAATATGTTGTTCAAAGCAACTCCTGTTCAAAGTATTTTTTAGAAAAATTTAAATCTCTAATACCTTGAGAGAACAAAGCGCTTAAATATTTGCTTGTTGATAAAAAGGAACACAGGTATATGTTCACTCTTTACTTGTTCCTTAACCATTTGCCAGCTGCCCCATAGCAGATACCACTTCCTGGTCTCGGGCACGCGCATGTGCAGCCAGCGCGCTGCTTCACAGTAGAAGCTGATCAGTAGGTGCTGGCCAATGGATGAGCGCCTAGTCTAGGAGACTGACAGAACACAGCTCTGCCTATGTAAACAAGGCAGAGCTGTGTCTGGTCAGTGGCAATGTGCTGGATTCTCTTTCCCTGCAGAACAGTGTCAACCAGTGTCATTAGTAGAGTCCGTGTATATTTTTAGCACTGATCACTATATTTGGTGTCACTGGTTCCCACAAAGTAAGTGTCCGATTGTCCCCCGCAATATCACAGTCCCACTATAGGTCACTGATCGCCACCATTGCAAGTATATAAAATAGAAATACGAGTGTGTGTGTGTATGTATGTATGTGTGTATGTATATATATATATATATATATATATATATCAGTTTGTAGACACTAACTTTTGCTCATACTAATCAATATATGGTTATTGGGATTTTGTTTACCAAAAATATGTAGCAGCATACATAGCATAAATTAATGAAGCAATTAGATTTTTTTATTTTTTTATATTGGATATGTTTTAGAGTAGAAAGTCGAAAATATTATTATTTTTTTTTTTTTTTATTTTTGGTCTTTTTTTTTTTTTGTTTATAGCATAAAAAATACCAAAAGAAAGCTTTTTTTGATAAACTAACACATCAATATCTGGTGTGATGGATGTAGTAGTAAGTTTACGATTTAGTGTTGGGCCACATTCATAGCTGTCTTGGGCCGCAGGTTGGACTCCCCTGATTCAAAGCTCTCTGCTATAATAAATTAATTCAGCAGCTACAGTTCATAAAGTGCATAACGCAACTCTGTAACAACAAATATTACAATAGTATAAGCACTGCAGATTTTGTTATGCTATTTTTTGTTCAGAATGCTGCTGTCAGTGGTAATGGTAAGTGTGTCTGTTGTGGCACAAAAATCTGGGTGAAATAAGTAGTGACACAAGACGGATCATGGTGAAGAAAATCATCAGGCACCATAGTATGGGAAATGTTGTAGTCCTGTATGAGAGATTAGAAGTAATGGCCATGAAAAATGTTTACCAGCTTGTTTTAAAGCTTTCTGAAAAGTGCTCATTCTCATGAGCCTTGAACACTTCCCTCTTTTATACTGTGAATGATATGAGTCCTATTTCTCTGTCCACTTATGTGGCCACTTAAAATCACTGTATGCGTTCTTTATAGTCCATCAGAACATCTAATCCCTAGAGGAGAATTTCACAGATGGAGAACTTGATCAAGGCAAGGTTTTTCTGTACTTTGGAATGTTGTTTTTAGCCTAAAAAGAGAAAATAAGTGCAACCACTACATGTAAGAACTGGCAGGCTTGGCATTGGCATGTCAGCTGCACATGCTTGCTGTCTGGCATGGTGGAATATAACTTGCTATATAAACTAACAGAAACAAAACAACCTCCATACCATTGTCTCATATTGAGGTGGGGATATCAGGATGATGGTTGAGGCTACAACCTTGATCCTGGTACTGTTTTCTTCAGTCAGTGATTCCTTATATTGAAAAAGTGATCCCTGCAGCTACTGTATATAGCCACTCAATCACTTTTACAGACGTTGGAAGTGGTCGTGCCGCCGCTTTTCCTGGGCTCTCCTGTCCCATCGGGAAGTCTGGGACTGATCTGACTGGTGGCGTCAGCTGCTGTACACAGAATGGGACAAACTTCTGTGATGTCAGAAACCGGAAGCGACAAGGATTTAGTCATCTCCTTGTTTTGGTTTGTTTACAAGCTGTTACCAGCCCTCAAAGGACTCGTGAAATCCAAGACACTGTAACCAAAGAGCAAAAAGCTCATTATATAAGAAAACCAGCATCATCCAGTCCACAATACATCATGTATTGTCACAGGGTCAAAGGACATCCAACAGCAGGGATGTGAAATTCCTGTCACCCAACGCCCTGGACATGTAGTTCTGGGCGCCAGGCAGGTATTTTTTTTTTTTTTGCCTTTAGCCCTACTGCAGACAAGCAGCAGGGGCCACCTGTCAGGCAGTGCTGCCACCCGATTGCTTCCACACAGCCCACAGTGCCAGCCGCCACCTCTGCTTTCAGAAATTATATAATGTTTGGAGGTTTTGTGTAATCTTGAAATTATTTTTTTATACATGTGCAAAAACCGCTCTGGCAGCAAAAGGGATAAAGGATAAGTCCAAGATGCACCTTTTCTGATGAGCAGCCAATCGATGCTCATTCTTATTACACTGCAAGGTCTCTCCCCGCCCTGCTAGTCCCTGGGTTCAGAGCTTGAGACAGGCAGGGAGAGAAGGAGGAGATATACAGGGCAATGTTAAAAATATTAAACGTTTAAGTCTCCATAAAGCCCCTTTTGTTTTTAAAAGCCCCAGACATTCCATAAAGCACCTCAGATTTAAATATGGTTTTGGTTAAAATTTATTTTTATCAGGACAAGTAGATTGTTATGAGGGACAAGTAGTTTGGGACACCAATTTAGTCCCTGAAATGTCCACACCAATGCAACAGGCTAGCACGTTTTGAGGACTTATCTCTTCCGCAGAGCCAACATGAATGCTTACCATCTTCCGACACTTCTCTCAGCCAGAACCACAGAACGTGCAGCTGATTAGTTATACTAACTTACCGGTATTCCTGCATGTTCATGGTCCTTGATGTATTGTGGATTGGGTGGTGCTGCTTTTCCTATATGATAAGCCTTTGTTTTATATATCCTTTCAGTGTAATATTTACCACTTTTATGTAAATATTTTGTTTGAAGGATACTGCACTAGGCCAGTGCATCCTTTTTTTTTTTTGGCTCTTTTGGTTACAATAATTCTAGTACTTGATCGCCTGTGTAACTGTAAACTGGTAACCTGTAAAGACTTGTAAAGCATCTTCTATGGAGATTTTTAGGTACTGTCATTTGTCTCCAAACTTACTTGGCGTATTGAGTATTATACTGTTTGTGTACACTTGTATTTTTTCCTGAAAAATTTTCTTTTGAGTAAATATCGAGCAACATAAAAAAATTGCATTGACCATGTTATTTTCCAGGGCTTTTGGTTAAAAAAAGTGTGTGTGTGTGTATGTATATGTATGTGTATATATGTATATATATATATATATATATATATATATATGTAGAGAGAGAGAGAAATGTCAGACTTGGCTTGGTTTTGAAGTGGTTAAAATCGAATAGTAAGGTCAAAAGCATTGACTGTTGAATTTTGCTTTCTTACCCCTTAAATCTGGCAGGGAAACCTTTTTTTTTTCCAGGTTTGACATTCTCCCTCATTACTCTTTTGTATGTGGAAGTTTCATTTGCAACAAATTATTATTTTTTTTTTTTTTTACTCTTTCTGTTCAGGCAAATAGAAAATATCAAATAGACTGGTGCTGTACTACAAATAATTGTACCGAATCCCTGAGGATTACAAAAATAATTTTCATTCATATTGCACTTATGTCGAAAGGTCACTCCAGATTGCTCAAAAGGCTCAGAATGATTGTCTTATCAACACGAGACTAATCTAACCAAAACAGACCAATGCTGGTGATCTTGATAACATACTCATTCCACAGAGCAGGTGCATGGAGGCTTTAGAAGCAAAAATAAAAATGCATTTAACAATAATGCAGCTGAGATTAGACAAGCTGCTTAAATCCTTTTAAATCTACATTATTCACATTCAGCAACAGAAGCATAGTCAGGGTTTTAGCTATTGTTCAATACAGATTAAGCTTTGAAATCACTGTGTAAATGCAATGGATCCTTTTGTATGAGCTGGTTTTATTTCCGCAGTGGAATTTGCCATGTATTGCAGCACCAACCACAATTACATACAATAATTTTTACTGCAAATTATCATGTTTAAAAAGCTTTCATTTCGTCATCTTGCATTGCATTATTCATTCCTTGTTTTTATTATACATGATGATCTTTGCTTTTATCTGTTTAAAGACAAAAACAGTATACATGATATTTGCAAAGGAACTATTGTTAGCATCATATCCATATATCAGCGACCATGAGAAAGTTGTTAGCCTTTTTCACCAATTACCCAGAAAATGTCTCACACATACAAAACACGTTTCAATTGTAAACTCCATTGACATATTTGCTGGTTTGAGATGATATAGATGATTTATTTTTTGTGCTCTATGGAATGACTATATTTGTGGCTTATAGATGCTATACACAGCATTCAAATGTGTGCAATCTTTGAGTAACGATGTTTCCTATATCGCCTTGTTCTTTATTTCATTTTTTCTGTTCATTCCTATGGTTCATTATGTAATTTATTGGCATGTAGCAGCTGCATGTATTGATACAGAAATTAGCAAGGCATATAACTATGCATTGCCAAGATTAAAGTTCCTGTGTAGACAGGCCTGAACTAATTATGCTTTGCAAAACCGTGTAAATGAAAATATATTCATGGCCACTACACTGCAGACATTTCTTACCTGCAGTACCTTGACTGTGGCAAAACACATTTCAGAATGGAGTACTGGAAAGGTGGAATTTTAAAAATGATTGAGGACTCGTACAAAGTACCATGCCACGCTGATAGCACAGCTGCTCCTGTACATTGGGACTAGACTGCCAGTGCACCAATTCTGGTGCATTGCATTGTCTTTTGTTTTTTTTCTTGTCTAACAAATGACATTACAATGTATATTGGTTTAAACTACCCTCATAGGGAACAAGATTTTTTTGCCTTGTCTTACTCTGGGGACTTCTCTAGGTAAGGAACACATTCTAAGTAGATTAAGGTGGTTTTTTACTTAATTTGTTCAGTTATATACAGAGATTTAAAAAAATAGGATGCTCTATATATCCTATCTGTTGCTTGGTGATTGATGAAAAAAGATCTATTTTTTTTTAAATGCAGGATATAAATGTGAGTTGCATAGTTTGACCATCTCTAAATAAGTTGCTGATGTTGAGGTTGTAACGCAGCTTTGTGATTGAGACTGGAAATTACATCTGTGTTCGTCTCTGCTTGATTGATTCTGATCAGTGTTGATTTACAATTTGGTTCTTCAGCAGAGGGTTTTCGTTTCAGATACATAGGGAATAGTCAACTGTTAATGGTCCTTGTACATTCCTGTGCACTCTGCAGTGTTATCCTAAGTATTGTTAACAGCCCTGCCTAGTTCCTAGTTACCAGTTTAGAGTTACACAGGCAGTCAGGTGCTAGTATTATTGTAACCAAAGAGCAAAAAAGAGGGCACACTGGCATAGTGCATTATCCTTCAAACAAAATATTTATTTAGATAAAAAAAACTGAAAGAAAAATGCATCCCTTGAAATCCTGGGGAACTCTTCACACCGGTCAGTTGGGTTTCAATTGTGCTTTTGACTGCTTTCACACTGCCTTATGAAAACAGGTGTGAAGCGTTACATAGGATTTGATGGAATGCATTATATGTTTTTACTTCGTTTTGCTTTGGAGAAGTGTGAAAGCCTCTAAAAATGCAACTGATTGGTGTGAACAGTACAATAGGATTTAAAGGGATGTGTTTTTCTTCTGCTTTAACTGCAAAACCGATCAACAACTAATCAGTGATAAAGGGCCCTAACAGACTTCCATTTCTAGGGTGACAGAGCTGTTCCTCTGTAGATGCAGTGCATTGATTAACCACTTGCCTACCAGGCACTTATACCCCCTTCCTTACCAGGCCAACTTTCAGCTTTCAGCGCTGCCGCACTTTGATTGACAATTGCGCGGTCATGCAACATTGTACCCATATGAAATTTTGATCATTTTTTTCTCACAAATAGAGCTTTCTTTTGGTGGTATTTAATCGCCACTGGGCGCTTTACTTTTTGCGCTATAAATTAAAAATGTGCAAAAAATTTGAAGAAAAAAAAAAGTTTATTTGTTTCTTTTATAAAATTTTTTAAACGGGTATTTTTTCTCCTTCACTGATTTGCGTTGATGAGGCGGCACTGATGGGCACTGATAGGCGGCACTGATGGGCACTGATAGACAGCACTAAAGGGCACTGATAGGCAGTACTAATGAGGTGGCACGGATAGGCGGCACTGATAGACAGCACTAATTAGGGGTCACGGATAGGCGGCACTGATAGGCGGCACTGATAGGTGACACTGATGATGGGTACTGATAGACGGCACTGACTGGCATCACTTCTGGGCACTGACTGGCGGCACTGACTGGCAGCACTGCTGGGCTGCACTGGTGGGTGGCACTGGTGGGCAGCACTGGTGGGTGGGCACAGGTGGGTGGCACTGGTGGGCACAGGTGGGTGGCACTGGTGGGCACAGGTGGGTGGCACTGCTGGGCACAGGTAGGTGGCACTTCTGGGCACAGATAGGTGGCACTGCAGAGTGGCACAGGTGGGTGCACTGCTGGGCACAGGTGGGGGCACTGCTGGGAGGGGTGGGTGGGGCTAGTGGGCGCACTGCTGGGCGGAACTTGCGGGTGTCACTGCTGGGCACCGATCATCAGGGCACTGATCATCAGTGCCCTGATGATCGGTGCCGATCCCCGCTCTGACAACTGCCGGTTCTCGGCAGTACTTTCCTCATGATCTGGCAGCGTGAGGAAAGTGCAGCCGAGAACCGGCACTTGCATTTCCCTGTGATCAGCGTGTCATTGGACACCGCTGATCACGTGGTAAAAGGCCGGTGGGATCGGCCTTTCACTACATCACGTGATCAGCTGTGTCCGTAGGACACAGCGATCACGGAGATCGCCGGGTGCGCGCCCCCTGGGGCGCGCAGGAGAGCGCGTTCTGGGAGGACGTCATATGACGTCCACTCAGAACTGGCCGGCCGCGGTGAAGCTGTCATTCGGCTATGCGCGGTCGGCAAGAGGTTAAGCTTTGTTACCCTATCAAAAAATGTTTTAAAAATCCGCACAAGGGGCATGTTTTACGATCAATCTGCCCAATCCGATGTGTCCCTTGTGCTGCAGGCTCCTCAGATTCAGTCCACCCCCGCCACACTAATCTTCTGGTGCAGTGGCGGCTAATAGAGCTGAGGGACCAGTCATTTGCGCTCTTACTCTATTCCCACCGTTTCTTACTCTATTCCCACCCTTGCTGCCTACTATGACTTAATAACAATCAGTGATCAGTGGCCAATCTGTGATCACATGCAGAGTAGTAAGCAAGATGTCACTTCTGACATCATTGCTTACGACCTGTGAAATCTGTGAATGATCACAGAGGTCACATGGTACAAGGCTATTCACAACAGCCTTGTACTATGTGACAAGCTGTGACCAATCACAGCGCTCACAGTAGTTCTCAATGGCTGCAAGAATGCATCCAGAGAGAAGGAGAAATGATTGCTTTTACAGCCTTTATGGGTGTAAAAGCAATCGGCGTTAAAAAAAGTCATCACCCCCCACAAGTAGTACTGTACTGCTAGGATGACAGTATGTAAAAAAAAAAAAAAATTCTAAAAATGTAAAAAAAAAGTTTAAAATTATATATATATATATATATATATATATATATATATATATATATATAATAATATAGTGAGGTTTTTTTTTTTTTTTACTAAAAAGATAACGGAATACACTTTGGCCAAGATTTATTATGAAATATTTATTTGCAAAATTGTATAAGAAAAACACTTTTTTTTTTCAAACTTTGTGGACATTTTCATTTACATAGCAAAAAAAAATAAAAAATCCCAGTGGTGAATAAATACCACCAAAATAAAGCTTTATCTGTCTCAAAAAATGTTAAAAAATTCATATGGGTACAGTGTTACATGACCGCGCAATTGTCATTCAAAGTGTGATAGCACTGAAAGCTGAAAATTGGCCTGGACAGGAAGGGGGTAAAAGTAACCGGACTTAAAGTGGTTAATGAAGGATGGGCGGGTGGATGAATTTGTTTTTCATTAATAGAAGCTATAGTACAGCTCCTATGAATGGAGGAGGTGGGGAGGAAAGAACTTAGTCTACATCTTGATGAGTAAATGAATGGTCCTTAACCTTCACTGCATCAGAAGATCACAGTGTTGGTAGAGGTGGCGGGGATTGGATGAGCATGATTATAACTAAACAAGGAACCAAAACAAAGTAAATTTTAAATTAAGTTTGCCATCAAGGGACGCATAGGATATAATAGGATATAGCTAGTCGTGTCCCTTGTGTGGATTTAAATCTTTGTTCTTGGTTGTACATACATGTTATGTTTGGTAATATTTTGTCCTGGTTTGACTGCGATTGGCTCCAGCAGGTCAATACTTTTTTTTTTTTTTTTTTTTTTTTTTTTGCTTTATTTCTTGACTTCATAAACTGGAAATGCCCTTCACACTGGACTAATGATGAGTGTTGGGTAATGTGTGCTCAGTTGTCACAGTAAGAATAGTAGTAGTACTGTTCTTATTGCTGACACTTGAAAGCACACTGTTCTTTATAAGTTTAATCTTTGTTACATTGAGGCAATGAAAATTAACATTTGCTAGACAGAAGATAAATTTGAATAGCTTGGAACGTTTTTCATGCCGGTTGCATTTAGACGGGGGAAATATATCATATTTAGTCTCTTACTTGGTAGATTTATAAGAGCGTAGTTGTAAAAGGGCATTGTACAGTGTTGTGTGTAGAACTGAGTTAATGTGCGTTGGAAGGATCTATTTTTCCATGTTCAATTGACTGGTTCATTGGTTCATGGGCTTTATCTGCTGTGTCCCCTGCTTGTAGTTATGAAACAAAATTGTTATAGTAGATGAACACACCTCTTTTTGTAGTTCATCTTTCCGGGTTCACATTTATATTTATAGATCAGTCATTTGCAAGTCCCCTTTCAAAAAATGATGTAGGTTACGTTGGAGTAGGTCTGAATACGTAAAAATGTATTGTGCTGAACAAAGACATCATCAAAACAAAAAAAAATGCTCTGGGACTTAAGGGGAATTGGGGGACTCCAGTAATTAAAATAGAACACATCACATCATTTAGTGGTTAACTACTTGCTCTCCTGAGAACTTACCCCCCTTCCTGACCAGGCCATTTTTTATTGTTTGGCACTACGCTATTTCAATTGGTAATTGCGTGGTTGTGCAATGCTGTACCCAAACAAAATTTTGTCATTTTTTTGTACACAAATAGAGCTTTTTTGGTGGTATTTGATTACTTCTGCGGTTTTTATTTTTTGCGCTATAAACAAAAGACTGAGAATTTTGAAAAAAAAAACAAAAAACATTTTTCACTTTTGGTTATAAAATATATCAGATAAACTCAGGCATAAATTTAGGCTAAAATGTGTATATATATTGGTTTGTGTGAAAGTTATAGCGTCTACAAACTATGGTATATACATTGGAATTTATGTAGCTTTTACTCTCTGACTGCATTTCTTGAGGTGCTAAAATGCCAGGACAGTACACCCCCCCCCCCCCAAATGACCCCTTTTTGGAAAGTAGACACCCCAAGGATTTTGCAGAAAGGCATATTGAGTCCATGGAACATTTTAGGTTTTTTTGCTACAATTTTTTTGAATATGACATTTTTTTTTTTTACACAAAGTTGTCACTTTAATGATATATTGCTCATGCATGCCATGGGTATATGTGGAACACCCCAAAACACATTCTTCTACTTCTCCCTAGTATGGGGATACCACATGTGAGAGGCTTTTTGGCAGCGTAGCTACATACAAGCCCCTAAAATCCAATGACCACCTCCAGGCTTTCAAAGGGCATATTTCCTCATATCACTTCCCCACTACCTATCAGTTTCAGAGGCTCAAAAATGCCAGGATAGTACAAACACCCCCCCCCCCCCCCCAAATGACCCCTTTTTGGAAAGTAGACACCCCAAGGAATTTAATAAGATACTTGGCAAGTATTTTACAGATATCATTTTTGTCGCAGGGTTTTGAAAAAAAAAGAAAAAAATAAATTTTTGTTTTCTTTCTTCGTTTCCCAAAAACGTGGCAACAAATGAGATCTGCAAAATACTCCCCATTCCTCTTAGCAAATACCTTGGAGTGTCTACTTTCCAAAAAGGGGTAATTTGGAGGGGTTGCTTCTACAATCCTGGCATTTCAGGGCCAACATTAGAAGCTTATGCCACACATCACCCACTCTTTAGGACCAAACCTTTTCTTACACTTTTTTGTTCAGTTTTTTTGCTAGAAAATTACTTTAAACCCCTAAACATTATATATTTTTTTAAAGCAGAGGCCCTAGAGAATAAAACAGTGGGTGGTGACATTTTTTCCATCACACAGTATTAAAACTGTAAAATGTAGTGGTGCTCTTACTCTGTGCCGTGTTCTCTCTTCTCTCACTGGACCGACGGGTGGGGGGCGCAGATGCGTTCACACCCCAAAATAAGAAGCAGAGCATGATTACGTCACTTTGCCAAGAGCTGCTGGTTGCCTGCAAAATGTGGGTAAGCGGTTGGCAAGCAGTTAAAAGAATTAAACAAAAAAAAACACTTAAATTTTTTTTTTTTTAAATTCTCAATATGGTATTTTTTTTTACCATTTTTATCATTATTTTTAATACTTTTATCAGAATAGTACAATGTTACCATAGTAACATTTGTACTACAGTGTGTTAGTACAGCCAGAGCGACATACGGGTACGTCACTTTGCCTGTAGCTGCCGCCCGGCCGCAGTACATTGCGGGCGGGTGGGAAGTGGTTAAACATTGTGTCTGCAGGACACTGTTGACATTTATGAAAAGCTAGTCTCGTTAATCTGCTAGAACTGATTTGACATTCTCAATTTTAACACTATTACCTAATAACATTGCTCTCTTATTAATGTTTTTTTCAGTTTGCATATTTTGAACCTTGAGTTACAGAGCTGAGATAACTGCATAACTGTAATTTGTACGTTATCAAAATTTTGTAAACATAATTGTATTACAAAAATTCGAAATCTGTGTACAACTTTTAGATTTCTGTAATTTCAATATGCTGTATTGAAGAATATTTACATTTTTATAAGAAAAAAAAACCTCAAGCACTGTTTTTATTTCGTTTTGTGTCCTGCAGAAAGTGAAGTATTTATTTCAGGATTTTGTCACCCCAAAGATTATTTACATTATAGCAGTAGTGGATTAGCACCCTTATAGAATTTTTGTTGCAGTCTTTGTCCCCATTGGAGAGATTTCCCCACACTTCCTGTCAGGACAGGAAATGATGGGAAGTCTCACCAACAGGGGTGAAGGGTGGAATGAGCAGCATATGCGGCATCCTCTTAATATATCTACATAGTGGCAACAGTGAGGAGATCTCCCTCCCTCTCAGATGGCAACAATAATGCACTTAACCCCTGCAACTCTGAATGAAAAAAAGCAATCCAAAAAATGTTCACTTGGGTGACTACTTCCAAACTAAAATTATAGTAAATTGGCTTGATAACCATGTTAAGAGAAATTGGTCTGCTGGTTTGAAGCAAATACCTTTTGTAAATTTGCAACAGTTATTCTATACTAAATTAACATCATTTTTTTTTTTTTTTTTTATTCTCTTCAGTTCAATTTCGTTGGGCGTATTCTGGGTCCCAGAGGACTAACTGCAAAACAGTTGGAAGCAGAGACTGGGTGTAAGATTATGGTTCGAGGCAAAGGCTCCATGAGGGATAAGAAAAAGGTATGTCTAAACCGTTTCTTCACCCATCAGCACTTTTCCAGAAATAATGATTAGGCTTTCACGTATATCATAACGGAGAGCAGGACAAGTTTTCATAACGTGTTAGAATTGACTGATCAGTTGTCTTTCATTATGGGCAAGTAGATGAGATAAAATTCACAAATATTTAAACTGAGATTTCTGCTTTTACTTGGCTTCAGTGACAATTTAGATGAAAGGTAGAGAGAGCTGTAACTCTCTTGTTTTCTCACTGCAGTACTGGTCAGAAGACAAATATCAATAAGTCTTGGCTCTCTTTATAATTTACAAGAAAGCAATAGCAATCATGTTTTAAATTAATTTATAGTATATCATGTAAAAGTGCAAACCCCTTTTCCCGTAAATACTATTTTAAATACTTTTTTGAAGGACTGCTGAATCTAGAACACCCCTTTAAATTAAAAATGGCTGGAGCCTCACTTTATTGGGGGGGGGGGAGATAAAAGCTGCAAGCAGGTATAAAATGCATGCACCTCTAGGTGCCTGGTTAAACATGTCAATCTCTCTTTGCTCTCAAATGCAGCCTTTCTCAACCTTTTCAACACAGGAACCCTTGAAATATTTACAGCTCATGATACATTAGTTTGATGGTCAGTTGGAAAAATTACACCCTTACAGACAGCTAAAAAGATCAATGGTGTCAGTGGGCACTTATCTGAGAGGCAGAAATAGCCCATTGCTCAAGGAACCCTCAGCAACTTCTGGAAGAGCCCTAGAGTTCCATGGAACCCTAGTTGAGAAAACCTGCTCTGATCTATATGTTTGAATACCTGACTATCCTGATAACACAGAGCTTCAGCACTTCCTGTTCGACACATCTTGCCTGCTTTCTACTGTCTTTTACACATTTCTACTGGCCAGTAAAGCAGCCCATCAAATGAATGAACCAGTAGCAAGCATGAGGAAGCAATAGATGTTGGAGTTTTGCCAAATTAGAATGGCTGACATTTGGGCACTTAACCACTTCATGTCCGGACACTTTCACCCCTTCCTGTCCAGGCCAATTTTCAGCTTTCAGCGCTATTACACTTTGAATGGCAATTGCGCGATCATGCAACACTGTACCCATATGAATTTTTAAGCATTTTTTTGAGACAGGAAAAACTTTATTTTGGTGGTATTTATTCACCACCGGAATTTATTTTTTTTTTGCTATATAAACGAAAAAGTCTAAACAAATTTAAAAAGTGTTTTTCTTATAAAATTTTGCAAATAAATCTTTCTTCATAAATCTTGGCCAAAATTATTCAGTTACCTTTTTAGTAAAAAAAAATAACCCAAATTACTTTCTAACCAAAAATTATAATTTTTTTTTTTTTACATTTTTTTTTTTTTGTTTTTTTTTTTAACATACTGTCACCCTAGCAGTACAGTGTCACCATAGTGACACTGTACTAGTGGAGGGTGATGATTTTTTTTTTATTACACTGATTGCTTTTACACACATAAAGGCTGTAAAATCAATAATTTCTCCTTCTCTCTGGCTGCATTCTTGCAGCCATTGAGAAATACTCTGTGAGCTGTGATTGGTCACAGCTTGTCACATGGTACAAGGCTGTTGTGAATAGCCTTGTACCATGTGATCTCTGTGATCATTCACAGATTTCACACGTAGTAAGCAATGATGTCAGAAGTGACATCTTGCTTACACCTATTCATGTGATCACTAATTGGCCAATCAGTGATCACATGAACGGGACCTCACACAGAGGTCCTGTATAGCGTTCGGTGTTCTCCGGACGAATCGCGGTGCTCCACGCTCCCAGGCAGCGCGCACAATCCAAAATGGCGGGCACCGTTTATGAATGGCATCCCGCCCCTGGACTGCCACTGTCCGGCCGTTATATACAGTGGCTGGATGGGAAGTGGTTAAAGCCGGACTCTGCCCTTTTATCAAAGTGGAGATATAAAATTATATAGAAATTAAACCATATGGTCTGTCTGAGCACATTTTATTGTGTTTTGTTTAAGTCTGAAGTTTAGTGTGTGTGTATATATGTGTGTGTGTGTGTGTGTGTGTATATATATATGTATGTATGTATGTATGCATGTGTGTATGTATTTTTTTTTCTACTATGCAGCTCCAGGGACACCGCTTACCAGTAACAAAGTGTCTCATGTCTGGGTGGTTGCTGCATAATGTAGAAGTCTCTTTTCCACTGCCATCAGGTCCTCCCCACTGCACAATCCTCTGGCTCTGGAGAGAACATAAAGTGCCGCAAGTTGCATCTCTCGCCTGCCTCCTCCACCATTCATAGAACCTGTAGTAGGTTTTCCCAGAATGCAGTGTTCAGTGAATGGGGAGGACAGATCCTGTCATTCATCTGCCTGTTCATTCACAGAACTCTTTTCATTCTGGGAAATAATAGTTTCAGTACTTTAACCCCAGAAACACCAGGAGATTAGCACTGTGAGAAGAAGATTTCTACACTATGCAGCAGCCAGCCTGGCATAGAAAACGCTTTCTTACAGGTAGTTAACTATGCTTCAAATTTAAGTAGAAAATAGAAGGTATAGTACATCAGTGGTTGTTTTCCTTTTTTTTTTTTTTTTTTTCCATTGGGCAAGATGTTCCTTCACCTTTTGTGGTGAGCGAGAACCACTGAAAACACAAAAGCAACTTTGAACATTTTTTCCACTCTTTGTAAAATAAATTAAAATGTTGACGAGGTTAAATATGCATCTTGGCATTATCTATACTCCTTTAGAAGGACCGGTCTAACTAGCAGATATGTAAAATTCCAGGACTAACTTCCGATGCATGTAAATATAGCTAGTTGATGCATTTAAATTAGGATTAAAATGATTTTTTTTTGTTAGGTTGAATTAACTGGGGTTTTTTCTGTTTTTTTATGATGGTACTTTAGACCTCACAGAAAGCATTAACTATTGCATTTAGAACATCATAAAGCAAAGCATTTTCAAGTATAAACACAGAATAGGGACTCAGAGAAGCCTATTCATATGCAACCAGTTAGTGGTCAGTGGATCATCTCTGAAGCTCCTACTATTCTGCCAGGTTCTCTTTGAGGAAAAAATTACTGCTGCCATAAGATGTGAATGCTATACAACCTTCAGCAGTAAGAAATATATTGTCTATTGTCTAGTGCAGTTTGTAAAGAAGAAAAAAAATGCTTGTGCTGTTTTGTGTTATGAAATATTGGTAAATGACTAATTGTTTGCAATAATACGATTTTCTAAGTTTTAAACATTGCCACATTGCATTTTTCTTTTAAATGTCCAGCCTACTGTATTGTCCTAATTAGCTATTATTACTGTTTTGACATGCTGCATGCAGGCTGTCACCAACATACTAGAATGCAGTATGTTGACTTTAAACAAGGTAAGCAAATGTTATGTTATATTTCATTCATAATGCCTTTTTAGTTTTAAGACTAGTGATATCTTGTATAGCATAGATATATAGACATTCACCATGCCACGTCCAACAAATTGTAAATACTACTTTGGGACTGAAAAAAAAAAAAAAGCGGATTTTATTGACATAACATGAGGCAATCTCATAAAATCACAAATTTTTATTTCCACATAATTAAAACGTAAGAAATTTTATAAACACAATGCAACACTATCTAAATATTATGTCTGAAATGGCAAACACCCAACCCTGAGATGGAGTCTGGAATAGGCATACATATGAATCGAATGCCAAACCCTGTATGATTGTATAATTTGATAGTTGTAACATAATTGAGCTCTCTGGGTAATGCCAGCAATGTTTCCATACTCAAATTGTCAACGTGTTTCGTGAACTTTACTCACTTCCTTAGGACTGGTTGAGTAGGTGTTGCCGTAAACTGTAAAGTATAACACATATACAAGTAAAAAGAAATGCACCATATTACATGTATATTTAAGATAAGCACATGCTTGCCTGATCAAGACATATGTAGAAAGTGGATAGTTAAAAGGGTCTTGGGGGTGGATGCAGGAGCATACAGGAGGACACACCGTCCCAAGGAACAGATTGCCAACAGACTATTAGGCGAGTCACAGCTTAAGGGTACAAGTACCATAGGCCCAACAAAGCGGAATAACAAGCAAATATGGATGTAGATAAAACAGCATTATATATATTTCCTATTTCATAAAAGGAGTATCCCACAAAAACATCCAACTTACCACATATATTTGGTAGCATAGGATCATAAAGGTATTGTATATTCAGAATGGAAATAGGGGAAGATCAACATGTTCCAAATAATCACCACTTTTAGCAACTACCTCTGTATTGCCTTTAGAGGTTGTAATGTAGGAATATAGATTACACTTTCCAAAGGTAGCTGTGAAGTAGAACAAAAGCAGATATAAATTCTACTTATCCCCTATCTCCATCTTTCCCAGCATATCACAGACGCCTGCAACCTGCATACCAACCTTAAGGTTGGTTTGGTAGTTGGTAACCCTTATCGGCATACTTTCCAGCATATCACAGACCCCTGCAACCTCCTTACCAATCTTGTATAGCATACTAATTATGTGTTTAAAAAAAAAATACAAATGTGGTGTAAATAATTTGATGGGTTTTTTCACAAATGGGAATACTGGGATTTGTGGATATGGAAAATGCAAACCATAATTGTAAATTAGCATTTTTGTTGATTTTAATTTTCACTGATGAAGAGTAAAATTTTCTTGCCTTTTGAATATTGCTGTTTGTAGTGCCTTATTAACCACTTAATGTCGTCAGTGTGTGCAATACTCCCTGGAACTGAAAAGGTCAAAACAAGCTCACAGTAACAGCAGGCCCCCGGTTTTTAGGTAAAAGTCATCTGGTTAGTTGCAGAGCTGCACAGTCACTTTACAGGACTGACTGTGTACCATTCCCGTTGTGGTTGCTGGGCAGTTCTGCTTCTCCTGGGAGCCCTGGACCACAATAGTGTCAGGATAGTGAGCAGGAGGACATTGTGCAACATGCTCTCCTCGTCCTCTGCAGAGTGTGAACCCAAATGAGCTAAACGCTGAGCATCATCTGGGTTCAGAGTTGCCAGAAATCTGGCTGAATAGACAGGTAAAGAACGGCTCAAACTTAGTCTGTGCTTGGATCAGCTGAGCAGAAGGTAGAGAGGAGACATTAGGGTTCTAATAGACCTCTGATCTTTCCATGAAGAGGACCTGGTGGAGCTCCACTTTAAGTGCCTTGAGAATGTATTCACCCCTCTTGGTGGTGGTCTTGCTTTGTAACCATATGATACACACAACATTCTTACAACTGAAGGTGAAAAATATTTTTTCTTGTGACAAAAACAATTGGGTTAAACCCCCCCCCCCAAAAAAAAAACAAAAACAAAAAACACAACAACAAAAAAACAGATTTTGAGTGCGCCTTAATATTGACCTCCCTTGCTATGAAACACCTATTTAAGATGTGATTTAAACCAGTTAACTTTTTAAGTCCCATAATTACGTAAGGTCCACCTGTGTGCAATCAGTGTCACATGATGTTGGTATAAATGCAGTGGGCCTGTTTTGGAAGGCCCCTGAATCTGCAATACCACTAAGCAAGCAACATGACCAAGAAACTCTCCAGTCAGAGACAAACCTATCAAAAAGAATAGGTAAAAAAAAAACACTTTGACCATTCCATGGAGCATTATTAAATCCATTATAAAAAAATGTAAAGAAGTTGGCACCACTACAAACTCGACAAGATCACGACCCACCAAAACTCACAGATCAAGTAAAAAGGGCATTAACAGAGATGGAATTAAAAAAAAAAAAACACCAAAGATAACACTGAAGAAGCTGCAAAGAACACAGTGAAACATGACGGTGGCAACAACATGCTGTAAGTATGCTTTTAAACAGCAGGGACTGAAGAACTGGTCAGGGTTGAAAAGAAAGCTTGTTGGCACTAAATACAGGGCAATTATTAAGGAAAACCATTTTCAATCTGCCAAAGATTTTAAACTGGAATGGTGATTCACCTTCCAATAGGACAAGGCGGTTAAATTCACTAAGAGTTAAATAACGACTGAAAAAATGCGGTATAATAACGCATGTGGTAAATTTTTTGCAAATGTGCAATTCAGTAAGAATTTTGCGGTAAATAACTCATGCAGTAAAATATCGTTATTGCGGTAATTACCCCATATTTTCTTACGGTAATTTATCACACGGTAGCTGGTTAAGGAAGCCAGCCGCTATGTCCTTAACGAATGACTCTTCAGCTGTCAGCAGGTTTCCCACTGACAGTTGAATGTAAACAGAACATACCAGCAATTACATATGATGAAAAAAAACTGTGCCCCCCCCCCCATGCATAGCAAGCTCTATGGGTCTGGTATGGATTTTAAGGAAAAACCCGCACCTGAATAAAAAAAAAAAAGGCCCTTTGGTCTGGTATGGATTTTGGGGGAACCCCACATTAGAATGGTAAAAAATAAAAATTGTGTGTGTGTGGGGTGATCCCCACACTGGTTTTCTTTAAATTTTGGCGTGAGGTGCCCATTATCCATACCAGACCCTAGGGGTTGGGAGAGAACCCCCTCACTGCATCTAAAAAGATACCACACGTGATACCGCCAGCAAAACCTTTTCTGATAAATATTGCATCTTTTTTTACTTTCTGTTCGGTTTGTGAATTGGACATAAGAGCTTACCACGGTTTTTTTTGTTTTGTTTTTTTTTTGCGGTATTTATCGACAAATTTTTAATTTTGCGTTAAATACCGCAGAATTTTTTTTTTTGTGAATTGGACATTTTGTTACCGCATGCGATAATTTATGAAAATTAGTCATGTGTTATCACATGTGGTAACCTTTAGTGAATTGACCTCAATGACCTTAAACATACTGCTAAACTACACTGGAGTGATTTTAAAGGGAAACATTTAAATGTCTTGAAATGGACTAGTCAAAGCCTAGACCTCTGTGCCATTGAGCATCTGTGGCATGACTTGAAGACTGCTGTACACCAACTAAATCCATCTAATGTATCTGAAGCAGTAGTGCCTTTAAAGAATGGGCAGCAGTCCAAGTGGATAGATGTAAGCTAGTAGATACATCACGCCGTTCAAAATCCCCTAAAAATCCATTTTGATTCCAGGTTGTTATGCAACAAACCAGGATAAAATTGAGTGGAGTTAATACCTCTGCAAGGCACTGTATGGGATGGTCACAAAAAGCCGTTACAATTTAAGAGGTTGTAAGCAGCATGGTGACATATTAAAGGTATGTTTTATAAAGATTCAAAAATGAAAAATACTTACTGAGAGCTGCTGCCTTCTTTGCATAGCCACTTTGTTTTTGATTTGATGAATTGCGTATCAGTGTTGAAGGGTTGCCTATACCTAAACAACCATTGTAGTCCTCTTTTATGTCATAACAGACACACTCAATTTATTTTAATACATACAATTATATGTTATGTGCTCACTTTTTAACTGCCTTAATGCATTGTTCACACTGGGTGTACAATACTGTACACCCATGCAAGGCCATGTTTCAGTGCATTCCTGTGCAGGCAGTCCCATTGATTTCCATTGGGAACCAGTGGCTGCATGAACAGTCACTGTGTCCCAATATGACATCTGTGCACATGTGTGCGGGTCCTTGAACTCTGTGTTGTCCCAGTAGACTTCCTGCACTGAGATGCACAGAGCACCCTCTGCATCTTTGTGAAGGTCAGCATTGTCCTGCACAGGCATGCGGTATTGTACACCCAGTGTGACCAAAACCATAACCGCTTTCCCGCTGCCTTATAGCAGAAATACTGCTGCAGGGCTGCGCAAAATCACGTGTATATATACGTGATTTTGCTTTTCCGGGCGTGCGCCCTACTCGTCCCGGCATTGGCAGCCATCACCAGGTCCCCGGCCGATTGCTGAGTATCACTAATGGGGGCGAGACCTGTATTTAAACAATACAGATCTCTCCCCTATCAGCTCCTGCACATTGCTTTGGATTGCTCTGCATAGAGGTGGAGCCAAGATCGCCGACGGCATATGCTTTTTTTTTTTTTTTTTTTTTTTTTTTTTTTTTTTTTTTTTAGCAGAGACATGTAGTAGAATGCATTTTAGCCTAAATTTATGACAAAATGTGATTTTGTAAAAAAAATTTTACTGGACATGTTTAATAGCAAAAAGTCAAAAATATTTTTTTTTCTCAAAATTCTGTCTTTTTTTGTTTATAGCGCAAAAAATAAACGCAGAAGCGATCAAATACCACCAAAAGAAAGCTCTATTTATGGGGGGAAAAGGACGTAAATTTAATTTATGTACAGCGTTGCATGACTGTGCAATTGTCAGTTAAAGTAACGCAGTGCCGTATCGCAAAATATGGCCTGCTCAGGAAGGGGAGTAAATCCTCTGGAGGGCAAGTGGTTAATGATACATATTTATTTAAGATACTGTACATAGATTTTAGTTAATATGCCTACACAAAAATATATACAGTATATAGGAATGATCAACGCTATACATTCCTTTTAGGTAAATATAACATTGTATGGTTTGTGATATGATTGATCATGGGAATAGGAGGAAAAACATAAAACTATACTAGCAACTAAGTGTTTTGTCTTACTCAAATATTAGATATATCTGAATGAATAAGAATGGCTATTGTAGTTGAAACAAAGCCTTTGAAAGGCAAGTGGCAATCAATGAGAGGTTAGCACAGAGGTAACGTGAGCTGATGAAGTATTTTGAAAGTGATGAAAGGGAAAGATATTTGACTACAAGCTGTATGCTGAAGTTGTGATATAACCTAAAGGTCCAGAAAAATAGACGATGAGTGTCTTAATTCACTGACTGTCTTCATAGCCCACAGTTAGCGAAAATGCCAGGCCTCAGCATGTGGCGCAGCTGTGCTTGCTTCACAAACATCTCTTTGAGGATGCTTGCTGGCTCAAATATCTTAAGAATGCTGCAGAGTATTTTTTCCTGTTTCCTGACATTTAAATGTCAGGTGGGAAAAGAGAATCTGTGACGATTTATCCTTTTTTTTTTTTTCTCCTTTGGTGGGATGTACTTTTACAGTATATTTAAACCTAAACACTAAAATCTCACATAAGCTTTAACACATTAAATCGATTTCAAAAGTAATTTTTAATAATGTTTAAACTTGCAGTTCTCATTTAAAGTAATACATGTTGATCCTTCCATGAAGGTTCTTCTTCAGACACTTCCTGTCATAGGGTGACAGTTCTTTTTCCCAGTCTCCCAGTAGATTTCCTGCATAGTCATGTGCTTTCCCAATAAGGACTCCAGGTGACCATGAAGTGTAAAGCTGCTGAAATGCATGCATGTAGATAAAAAGTGGCTGCAAAGAGATCTGAGGTATTGATATGTAATAGAGGGTGAAAAAAGTGAACGCCGTATTTTATAAAGAAATAAGCACGTTGGTACACAGTGTTCCAGTGCTTAATTCAACTCGAGTTTACATGTACCTGTGACTGTTTTTGTCTTTGCTGTTTTGTAAACCAGATGAAACCATGTTTTTCTGTGTGGTTATTATAGTAGGAAAAAAATACACTTGTCTAAAATAAATACAAAATTGGAACAAAAAATCCCACATCCTCCAATAAGATGTTTCATCCGATCTCCAGGCAAATGGCTAAGCCCTGGTTCAGACTGATGCGATTTCAAATATGATTTGGATGGCATTGAATAACCTGACAAGGGGAATAGCATTGGTTTCTGTAGAGCTTGTTCACATCAATGCAGCGTGACTGTGATTCGACTTTGGAAAATAGTCCTGTGCTACTTTGGTGCGATGCAGTGTGATTTTGGCCCAATGAAATATGCAAACCACATCTGTTCTGTTAGTAGATCCTGCTCAGATGCTCACACACTGTAGTTAACAGGAGACATTTTATTAGGTGCTTCTAGCTGCCATTATACATGTGTCTGCCCTAGAACTACAACCAAAGAGAGGCAATCACACAGTTGTACCAGTATCTAAGTAGTGAGACCCCTAGAGGCCATACACAGCATATAACATATTGCTACATCCTTTCTCTTTTAAATAAAAGAACAATGAAATATAACAAACACAAAATGGTGAAGTAGAACATAGCTATAAATTAGATATAATCCTTGAGGTGAGCCGGCTTTCTGATTGTTCTGCCAGCTCGCGTAACATATGAGGTTTCTTCTGATTCTGGCAGTCTATTTTCTGGGACTGTCTCTCTCTGCCTAGAGACCTCCCTATGCTCCTCAGCAGTTCCTGTTTCTTTGTTGCTGGTATTCATAGTCTCATCGCTTTGAGTGTCCATATACTGTTCCCAGGGCCCTGTATCATCTCCTTCTTGTGTTTTTCTCAGATGTCTCCGATTTCTCCTCCATCTTCTTCCTTCCTCTGTTATAATTTCATAGGACCGTGGTCCCAATTTCTGTACAACCTTCGCTTTTTTCCAGTGTTTGTCATATTTCCCTATTGGCTGAATCCGTACATTGTCATTGCTCTGGAGAACAGGGAGATCTTTTGCAGATTTATTATAATAGAAAGCTTGCCTATCTTGATTCTTCGTTAGTTTGGCTTTAACATTGCCCACAAGCTTTGGCTTTAGTAGTTGACCTGCAGTTGGTAGGAGAGTCCTTGTACGTCTACTCATAAGCCGCTGTGCTGGACTGGTGTCTAGGCCTTGTGTGGGTGTGTTTCTGTGGTCCAGTATAGACAGGTATATCTCTGTACCTGCCTGTTTTGCCTTTTGCATGAGTCTTTTGGCTGTTTTTACTGCTGACTCGGCTTTACCATTACTCTGTGGATATCCAGGAGATGATGTCTGGTGCTCAAATTCCCACCTCTCCCTGAATTTTTTGAATTCTTCCAATGTAAATTGAGCGGCGTTGTCAGAGAACACAATATCCAGAATGCCATATCTGGCAAAATGGGCCTTGAGTTTTTTAATTACTGTTTTGGCCCTTGTGTCCTGTAAGTAGTCTATCTCCCAGAAGTTGGAAAAATAGTCCACAGTTACGAGATATTCCTTGTCGTTCCACGTGAACAGATCTGTTCCTACTTTTGACCATGGTCTGTTTGGAATTGTATGTGGTTGCAATGTCTCTTTCGGTTGCTTATCATTGCATGATGCACATATTTCACACTGTGCTATAAAGTTTTTTATGTGGTCATTCATTCCAGGCCAATAAACATATTCTCGTGCACGACGTAGACATCCTTCTACACCTAAGTGAGTCGAGTGCAATCTTTCTATAATGTCTCTTCTAAGTGATTGTGGTATGACAGCTCTTTCTCCTTTAAAGATGATTACATGCTGCACAGAGAGTTCATCTCTTATGTGAAAAAATGGAGAAACCTCCATTGGAGCATGCTGCTTGTGTTTTGGCCATCCCTTCAAGATGACAGTCGATAGGATCTGTAGAGTTTTATCTTCCGCGGTCTGTATTTGTTTCAGTCTGTCTTTTGAGACAGACAGATATTCACACATATTGATGCTTTCAATGTCTTTTTCTTCTTCATTTGTGATGGGTAAGTAAGCTCTGCTTAGGGCATCTGCAATCAGTAAATCCTTCCCTGGACAGTAACAAATGTTAAAATCATATTTCTGAAGCCTTAACAGCATACGCTGCAGTCTTTTTGGGGCATTCAGTAGTGGCTTCTTTGTAATACTTTCTAAAGGCTTGTGATCTGAATGCACCACCACTTGTCGACCGTAGGTGTACTGGTGAAATTTCTCTAACCCAAATACTACCGCTAGTAGTTCCTTCTCGATTTGAGCATATCCTTGCTCTGTTAGAGTTAACGCTCTGCTTGCATATGTGATTGGCTGTTTATCCTGCATTAGTGTGGCTCCAAGGCCGGTTTCTGAGGCATCACATTGTACTACCACTGCTTGATCTGGATCAAAATATTTTAGCGTTGCTGCGTCTGCAATAGCATTTTTCACTAACTGAAAAGCAGTTTCATGGCTTTCTGTCCATTCCCAGAGTACGTCTTTGTGAGTTAGCTGTCTCAGTGGCTCACACATGTCTGATAAATGCTTGCAAAATTTGGAAAGATAATTCACCATGCCCAGGAATCGTTGTACTCCACGTATATCTGTAGGTGTCGGCATGTCCTGTATCGCCCTCACCTTCTCTGGATCGACTTTAACACCATTTGAGGTAAGAAGATGTCCAATATATGGTACTTCTGTCATTTTTAGTTTGAATTTTTCCAAGTTCAGTTTGATTTGTTTTTTTCTACATCTGTCTAAGAATTGTATCATCTTTTTATCGTGATCCTTTGTTGCGGATTCGAGATCATCACCTTCCCCAACTATTAGTATATCGTCTGCTATTATTTTTACTCCAGACAGTCCTTCCAAAGCTTGCATCAATTTTTGTTGGAACACTTCTGGAGCTGGGCTTACTCCCATTGGCATTCTAAGCCACTTATAGCGTCCAAATGGGGAAGAAAATGCTGTTAATAAACTTGATTCTTTATCCAGTTCCACGTGCCAGAACCCATTTTTCACATCACATACCTAAAATATTTTAGCCTTTGATAGATCTGGTAGAATATCTTCTATTGTTGGCATTGGATAGTGATTTCTTTTAAGGGCCTTGTTCAGTGGCTTAGGATCAATGCATATTCTTAACTTGCCTGATGGTTTTTTCACTATCACCAAACTGCTTATCCAATCTGTGCTTTCCTGTACTGGTGCTATCATACCTCTGCTGTGCAAATCCTGCAGTTCCTCTTTATGCGGTTGCATTAAGGCTACAGGTACTCTTCTTGTAGGCAGTCTGGTAGGCTGTATTGTGTGATCAATTTCTAGTTTGTATTTACCTTCCAGGCACCCATCACCTTCAAATAAATCAGCATACTCTGTTTTTATGTGGTGAAAATCCAAAATGTATTCTGCCTTTTGTGTAGGATTTTGAGTATTGTCAGAAACTTCCAGAGCCATGATGTTATGGGACTGCACCTTTATTAAGTCCATAGCCTGAACTGCTTTAACTCCCAGCAAAGGAATGTGATCGTCCTCCTGCAACACAGTAAACTCCACTCTGTAGTTCTTTCTGTTACGTGGATTTCTTAATTTTAGCTTGCATGTTCCCATGGGTTTCAGAACACTTTTGTTGTACATGACCAGTACCTTATCAGTGGGCTCAATAGGAACCTGTTTGTTAAGCAGAGTAAATGGAATGACATTGCAACTTGCTCCACAATCCAGCTGAAATCTTATGGGCTGTTCATCCACCATAAATATGGCAAAGAGCTGCTTTGCATCATTGGCTACTGGCTGTTTGACTACATTGACGTTCTCTGTTGCAGACTGCAGCTGCAGCCATGTGATGCCCTCTGTGCTGTCCTCGTCTGTGTCCTGGGTCACTGTGTGGACTTGTCTGTACTGTTTGCTGGTTTTGAATCTGCACACAGCTGAAAAGTGGTTCATCTTGCCACAAGTCCTGCAGGACTCCCCATACGCTGGACATTTCTCTTTGTCTCTTTCATGTCTTTTGCCACAGTATTTACACTGGACTGAGCTCACAGGGAGCCTGGACCTTGCTCTGCCTTTCACAGATACTGCATGTACTGAGGCATCACTGGTGCCCTCCATCATCTTCAGCCTGTCTTTAGTCAGCTCTGCAGCCCTGCAGATTTGTATACATTTCTCCAGCGCCAGCTCTTCCTCCCTCAGTAATCTTTGAGGTGAGAGTCTCTGATGCCACACACTATCCTGTCTCGGATAAGGGAGTCCCTGATGTCCCCAAATCCACAGGTTGCAGCCAGTCTCCTCAGCTCTGTCACATATCTGTCCACACTGTCCCCAATCTCCTGATTCCTTGAGAAGAACGTGTATCTCTCCACTGTCTCATTCTTTTTGGGGTCACAGTGCTTATCAAATGCTTGCAGTATGTCTGTCAGTGCCATGCTGTCTGTGAGCAGGGTCTTGGCTAGTTCTCTGCCTTTTTCCCCAATCAAGTAATAAAACAGCTTTACTTCCCTCTGCTCCTCTCTGGGTGCCACTGTCAGGTCCACATACAGAGTAAACTCTTCCTTCCAGTGTCTCCATGTCTGTGAGAGATTGGAAGAAGTGACATCCAGTCTCTGAGGGGGTTTCAGGCCACTCTCCATAGTGCAGTCTGATAGGGACTCTGTACTTACAGTTGCTGATTCTCTGTACAGTTCCAGTGTCACACAATCTGTATTTGTAGACAGAAGACTTGCTATTCAGAGGTTCAGTGCCCAGCTGCCACCATGTTCTGTTAGTAGATCCTGCTCAGATGCTCACACACTGTAGTTAACAGGAGACATTTTATTAGGTGCTTCTAGCTGCCATTATACATGTGTCTGCCCTAGAACTACAACCAAAGAGAGGCAATCACACAGTTGTACCAGTATCTAAGTAGTGAGACCCCTAGAGGCCATACACAGCATATAACATATTGCTACAACATCCAAGAGCAACCAAAGTAGCATCAATGTCGCACTACATAATTGTACTGAAAATTGCATCAAAATCGCATGGCAGCATTGTAAACCTAGCTTGAATGCAAATAAAAAACATACGGTATTTGAGAGCGGTTTTACCTGACTGGATTTGTATTTGTCTATTCAGTTCTTAGATTTACACTGCTCCGTCATACAGCATAGTTAGGTGGATAATGCCACTTTCTCTTAGAATTGTAGGTTGTAGAAGGAATTCAGAGTGTCAGTGTCTTCTCTTCATCCCAGCCTGCTCGCTGGACAGCAAGTTGACGTCATCCCTCTGTTAACTCATGTCAGCATGTTCCTTGTGAACCCTATAGGAGATTGCTAATGGTTGATATTAAATCAAATTTGGGTACTAGCTGCATTTAAAAATTTAATTTATTTAATAATGTATACATTGGTGCATAAATTTGTCTTTTATTTGCTTGTGATGGAATTCAAGCTAGCTATGTATTATGTGAAAGGGTTTAAGGGAAAATGCTATGCAGTGTGATTATTAGTGTTCCTCTGCTATTCTAAAGCTGGCCAAACAATAATCAATCTTCGTACGAACATTCATGTGAAACTTTGCAGTACATCCAAAATGTCATTGGACTTGACTAAAGTCATTTGCAATTTTTGTTTGCTTTTAACATTTGATTTTTAGAAGAATGCAATTTCGCAAACAAACCACATATAGGGGTTGATTTACTAAAAGCAAATATACTGTTCACTGCAAGTTCAGTGGCTCCAGAATTTAGAAAATGAGGTAAAGCTTCACTTTGCAAAGAATACACAAGCAAATGCAAGGAAAATAAAACAAACAGCATATTTGCTTGCACATGATTGGATGATCAGCAGAGCTTCTCTTCAGAGCAACTGCACATGCAGTGCACAGACTATTAGTAAATCAACCCCATACTGTTTAGAAATTCCTTTGTTAGAGAGAGATGCTGTGCTCTGCTTCTTTCAATGTTGTCATTATGGTTGAAAACGAACGTCAGTCTGATCCCACTAACGATAAGAGAATCGAGCAAAATTCTTAAAATGTATGGCCAGCTTAAAGTGTTACTAAACCCACAACAGTAAAATCAGTCTATATATGCAGTAAATCATGCCTGTTCTACTCGCTGTGGAACCTAAGGGGTTAATCCTCTACATTGTGTAAAAAGGCTGTTTTGATCCTGACTTCTCCGCCCCTTCCCTTGATCAGATGTATTGCTCCAGAGGTTTTTTTTCTTGGGAGAGTGCATGCGATCAGCACAGGGCCAATCAGCACTGTCTAGACAGAGGTCAGGGGTTTTGCATCTTTCTAGAGCAGAAAGGAAAACTTCTACAAGCTTTAACCAGTACTCAGCTGAAGTCACAAGACTGCTCTAACTGCTGATGAGAAAATGTATTTAGCTGTTTATATTTACTGAAATAATTGCATTTCCTTGTTCCCTGAACAGAGGGAGACCAGATATAGTGATTGCAGGGTCCTGGGTTTAGAAACAATTTAATACTATAAGTTTGTGACAGCGCATCATCTCGCATTGTAACTCATGTTGTGTACTACAGTCTGTTACTTGTAAGCAGCTATCAGTAAAACATTTCCTTGTTACTACATGTTTTGTGATCACTATTGTAACAGAGCAATTAGAAGTTTTCTATTGTGTATATACAATTATGATGTCATTAACAAAATGGTGTTTTTTTTGTTTTTTTTTGCTGCGATTGATTTTGACGAGCTGTGTGTGTTTACTGGTTTCAGGGAAAGCTTCATATTAGCCGTGGTGTGGTGTGCTATTCAGCGCATCACACAAATTTAGCTTGCCCTCCCCTTTTTTTTCTCCCCACTAAACTTGATTTGAAGTGGTTCATCTCATTCATGTCACTGTATTGCAGCGCAAATGCTCTGGCTGTAGAGTGACATGCAATTCTGTACGGTGCGCTGTGACAAAATGCTTCATGTCTGCATTTTATTGCACAGCTCCGGGCTGTGTTGCACTGTGAATGTGTTCTTCTGGTGACCACTGTTTTACAATGCAGTAAAACACAGGCCACCGCACATAGTAACAGTGCAAATTCAGTCTTACTTCAGGGCTGTAAAGTGGAGCCTATTCAGCTTCACTGTATGTGGTGTCCCTGCTCAAAGACTAGCAATGCCGTCTGTGAATTGAGGAATGGCAGCTTTTCTGACAAATATTTTACGTTGTGACTGTTTTTCTACCTTTACAGTCAAATTTTACTATATAACCAGTTACCGCCCGGCCTATAGCCAAATGGAGGCTAGGCGAACAGCTCGTCCCTCTGGGTGGACGCCATATGGCATCCTTTCCGGAACGCGCATTGCGCATACCCGCAGGGCTGCGCGGTGGCGAGATCTGTCACCGGCCGTGTACTTTGGACACGGCCGATGACAGATCTATGTACTGGCCTCGTTGCCAGTACCATGTGACCTGCTGTGACCAATCCCAGCAGATCACATGACAGTTGTATACAATGGATGGCTTCCTTTCATGCCATCCATTGTATACAAGTCTGTCTAGCTGTAAATGGTCACAGCGATCACATGCACAAGCTGGGCCAATCACAGCCCAGCCGTGTCATGTGTTTAGCCATGGCAAAATCACAGCTAATCATAAAAAAAAATGATTTCATTCAGGTAAATGCTTTCTTATAGCAAAGTTATTCTTTGCTATAAGCAAATTGTGTAAAAAAAAAATAAAAATACTGGTCACTTCCCCAAAGTAGTTACATAGTTAGTCTGGCTGAAAAAAAACAAAAGTCCAATCCAAAAAAAAAAGTTATAATCCTATACCCACAGTTGATCCAGAGGAAGGCAAAAAAAAAAAACCCAGCAAAGCATGATCCAATTTGTACCTGCTGGGAAAAAAAATTCCTTCCAGATCCCCCGAGAGGCAGTCGGATATTCCCTGGATCAACTTTACCTATAAATGTTAGTATCCAGTTATATTCTGTGTATCTAAGAAAGAATCCAGGCTTTTTTTTTTTTTTTTAAGCAATCCACTGAGCTGGCCAGAACCAACTCTTGAGGGAGTCTATTCCACATTTTCACAGCTCATGCTGTGAAGAAACCTTTCTGTATTTGGAGATTAAATCTCTTTTCCTCCAGACGTAAAGCGTGCCCCCTTGTCATCTGTGATGATGTGGTTTGTTGTAAACAAGTAAAAAGGTAAGCAACATTTTTTTAAATATATTTTTTTTAAGTTATGCAATGTGAATGGGAACACGTAACAAATATAAAATAGGTGTTATCCCTATTGGGTTGCAAAAGTGGAAATACATTCCCTTCTGCAGTTAACTGTAATATGTAGATAGTGTGTTCTTTCTTCATCATTTACCAGGAATAATGCATGAAGCGCTCTGTATAATTCCACAGTGAGCGGTATTGTATGGATGCCTCACTCGCGCTCCTCTGGGTATACAAATATTGTGGTGACAGAGAAACAATTCTTATTCCAATGTGTATTTTGGATTGACTTCTTAATCAGCTCATGAGATGAAGTCCCACAACACTTCATATGCAGAATTTTCTATCCCTTTACTGGAAATGTAGCCAAGAATAGATTTTTAAATTGTATTGATGAGTTGCCTTTATGATTATAATGTTTTGATTTTCATACAGTACATGCATAGGAGCACAGCACAACTTGAACATGTAGACAGTAGGTAGATAAAATCACAAAATTGCTGTGCTATTTATGCCTTAGCGTAAGTGCATCATTGTTTGACTCCTGGGTAAATGTGAACATATCTCACCATACAGATAATTGCTGTCTGATACACATGTGTCTAGACTCATCAATGGTTAGCGTGCCGCTGGGCACACCTGAAAGACTGAGAAGCATTTGAGGATATCAGCAGTCAGTGAAGTGTCAGTAAGTATTGACACCTGCATTTACCACAGAGCTACTGCTCTTTGATGAAGTATATGTACACTGGACCCTGGAATTAGTAAATGCACACCAAAGTGAGCACATTGAACATTCATGACTAGAACTGGTTTTCACATTTATGTGTTCAGCACATGTAAGCCAGTTATTTAATGCAATTTTTTTTCTAACCTTACTGCTTTGGCAGGATTGAAACATTTATTTCCCAGATTCTGCAATAATGGAAGTTTGCCTTTAACCTTTAGGGTGCCTCCACATGGCTGTTCTGTTTTGTCCTTTTTTGTATCTGTCAGTTTTAGGATGACAAATTGACAGCAGTCCAGTCCTATGGGTTTGTGGATGTAAACGGTTGATCACCATTTACATTCATCTACATCCGTGTTCTTTAGGTCTGTTTTTTTTTAAATGGAAGAAGGCTGCGTCCTTTTCAGTTTAAACGGATGTAAAGAGCTGTTATCTGTTTATTTCCATTCTGTCTATATCTCCCCCCCCCTTTTTTTTTATACTTTTGTCAGCTATGACTAGTTTCTTCCAAAAACTGAAAAAAATGAATCTAACTGAAGTGCACTGAACTAAAGATGGATATGTAAACGGATGTAACCTGAACCTGTATTCAGTTTTTCTTAGCAAAAGATGATGCCTGTGTGAAAGGGTCCTTTATGAACTACATAAGGCATACACAGCATGCCCTGTCCCTATCCCCCTGCTCCCCTACACACTCTTGCTAGTACAAGTGACAACTGGTACTAATTTTTACATGTGATATTTTCTACAGTATCTGTGTAGAATATATCTAGTCATTTGCATCACAATTATGCTTATGAATAACAGTGGGCATAAAGGGATCTGCTCTACACGATATATATAAACTGAAAAATTGATGTATAGTTAGGAATTTTGCAGAGCTTGCTCAAAACTATTCAAAAAGATAGATTGTATTAAAAAATATACATGCTCATTAGCCGTGTGTGACCTAACCTGATCAGTTAAATCGAGACGAACACAGATCTTATTCCTGGTTCAGTTAATTAACCATGTCTGATTAAATAAATTTGGAGTTTCTGCAAAAGAGGAAAGTCCATTTTATCGCTGGATGTTGTTAATTAGACTTTTTAAATTAAGTCTTGATTAGATTTCAATCAGTGTTAGAAGATATCCATGCATCTTGTATTTCTGTAGAATACAGCAGATTTCTTAACACCTTAGTTCTTATGCACAAATGCACTGGGACTGGGGTAAGGCTTAATGAAAAGTATCAAGAAGCATGTGTAAATTGATTTCAGCCTGTACCATAAATCCTTTGACAAAGAACCTTGATTTGCAGGCAAAAAGCACAGCCTTGATTAAGCCTAGATATGTGATTTTGGGTCTTTTTTTTTTTTTTTTTTTTTTTGTGAAGGTGTATGCATATTAAATGTGTGACTGCTGAAGGTAAAATTTTTGCTCATAGCAGTTAGCCTAGGTCACCTTTTTGGTTTTTTTTTTTTTTTTTTGGGGTGGGGGGTTTAAGTTTATACGTTTGTAACTGATGTTTCTTTTATTTATTTCAGGTACTTATATAGCACCGTCAGTTTACGCAGCGCTTTACATATATATTGTACATTCACATCAGTCCCTAACCCTCAAGGAGCGTACAATCTAAGGTCCCTAACTCACATTCATACATACACATACTAGGGCCAATTTAGACAGGAGCCAATTCACTTACCAGCATGTCTTTGGAGTGTGGGAGGAAACCGGTGTACCCGGAGGAAACCCACGCAGGCACAGGGAGAACATACAAACTCCAGGCAGGTGGTGCCGTGGTTGGGATTTGAACCAATGACCCGAGTACTGCCAGACGGAAGTTCTAACCACCTAGCCACTGTGCTGCTCATTCTATGTTTACATAGGATTCCCCAAGCACTATGGCTCATCTAAAGTGACAGCCAAGCACAACCTGAATTGATTAATTCATGATTTTTTTATACTATAGATCAGGCCTTGAAATTTCCACTTGCCTGCTCGCCAATGGCGAGTGGAAATTATGGTGGGGGCAAGTGTGTCCCCCAGGGCCATCTTGATGAGCAGGCTCGGAGCTCAGGCCTCATCTGTCATTGGCATTGGAAGCTGTCAGACTACTCAAAGCTGAGTGCA
Organism: Staurois parvus; assembly: GCF_062004578.1. NCBI lineage: Eukaryota > Metazoa > Chordata > Amphibia > Anura > Ranidae > Staurois > Staurois parvus. The sequence continues at coordinate 7,692,083 of NW_028317855.1, read as the reverse complement.
GGGAAAGCAAAAGGAGTGTGTGCTGTGATCTCTCCCTCCCCCTAGAGTGCAGTACCTGGCTCTGAGTGAACAACTAAGTACTGCAATTTTTTATAGGGCTGTGTGTGTATTTACATGTATGTGCATGTAGATGTGTGTTTGTGTGTATGTATGTACATGTTTCTGTGTATGCATGTACATGTGTCTGTGCCTGTGTATTTCAGTGTGTGTGTGTGTGTATGTACATGTCTGCGTGTGTACAGGTGTCTCTGTTTGTGTGTGTTTGTTGGTGGCGAGTAACTCTTAAGGCCTGGCTAGTAGCTCAGGACTTGAAATTTTAAGCCCCGCTATAGATGATAGAAGAGGAAAAAGAGAGAACATGTTCCACATACTGGCTGAAAATTAGAATGCAAATTTTTTGTTATGCAAGATTATTTACCTGATATTTTTATGAAGCATTCAGCAGGTTAGGGAAGTGATAGGGCTGCTTTATGCAAGATGAGATATGCAACAAAGTCAGTCCTAGGTTTATGTAATACAATAACATGTGATATGTTTTGTATATTTTTTAGGTAATAAGTTATGCTTTAATTGCCATTTTACCTAGTGGAGGTGTATGCTCACTTTCCAAAGTGAACCACCTTTACTCCTTTAGTAAATCACCTCATACTGATTTTGAGTTAGGGTATCAGCCTTATTTATTCAGTCGCCATTTTTTGGGAGGAACTTGAACTAGCTGTCCAGTATCTTTCACAAACCTTTTATAATCGGTGACCACTGTGTTTTCAGTTTTGTGTAGTTGTCATCAAGAGAGCTGAAGATTGTAACTAAAATGACGCTTATGTTAGCCATCTTATTTACCCAGCACAGCAGAAATTAGTGGAACGTTACAAAAACGAAAATATGACGTTTTATTGGTTGGATTGTTCCTTAAGCCAGAATGAGAGTGTTTATCTTTTAAAAACAGTGGTGATCAGCTGGAAAATTATAGAGGGCCTCATGTGTGGGCCCCGACACCTCTCCAGAGAGCTGCACAGTAGCAGCACATTTTCACACATCAATGCCCATATATTTTGCTCCTGCTGCATTTTTTGCAGTATATTGCAGTGCACTGAGAGTACAATTGCCCCTAACATTGGTGTCGGTGGATGCAAAAATAACCCCTTACATTGGTGCCAGTTTGACGCAATAATAGCAACCCAGCAATAGTTTCAATGAGTGCAATAATAACCCCCAGCATTGGTGTCAGTGAGTGCAATAACCCCACAGTAATGGTGTTAACTGGACACAATAATAACCCTCAGCATTAACCCATCTACATTGGTAGTCAGTGGCAGTGAGAGTTATCACCCCCCACCCCCCTTTCAGTGCTGATGCTGAAACATGAGTTCTGGCACTCGGCACTCTGCTGCCACTCTGCGGGCTACATGTGGGGCACAAGGGCTTCAAACCCCATGCATGCTGTGCTTTAACTGGGGCTCTTGTGTTACTGTTATACAATAATTTTTAGGTAATCTCAGTAGTTCTTGTTTGATTTCTGTAGTGAAGCTACCACTAATACTTTACTGGACAATAGTCCTGGCATAATACATATTGCATTTAATAAGCATGGATGTTTTGTTTGCCCACTCTATAAATACATTTGTTATTTTCATATATTATTTTCACATAATATTCCACATAATATTTCCACATTTGTTACAATGATGTCCTTTCTAATGCTAAAAGTACAATGGATATGCACACGTCATGATGTTGGTGAACGCTGGAGCTGACAGGAACATAGTCACACGTTCTTCACATGGGCATTCAATGTCATATAAGTCTGTCTTTTCCCTTGTGCAACAGTCTCCCATAATATTTTTATTGTTGAAGTCAGCAATTTTTTTGGAACGGCGGATTTCAGTCTTTTAGGAAGTAGTGGTTACGTTTTGTAATAAAAACAGATGCTTGGGAGAGGAAGCAAAATTGCTGAACGTTGCAATGTTGACACAATGTGTTGACACAGGTCCAATATGAAACCTTAAACAAGTGGTCCCTTAGATTAAGTTAAGGTAATTATTTTTCATCGGCGTAGTTGTTTTTAGTCAGTGATTTAGAAAGTAGAGTTTAGCTTTAGGGTGTATAAAAGGCACCACTAGACAACTGCCAAAAAATTTGGTGCTTGAACTGAAGCTGCACATGTACTTGTAAGTCCTCGCCACCTGCAGGCCCCAATTTATGAAAAAGCTATACAGACCAGACCTAGGTCTGTAAAATTTAAGGGGCAGCAGAACACTTGTTTTAAGTTTCATCCATCCAGTCTCAAAATATTCTGCTATGTATTTCTCGAACAAGCCCCATATAGCACTAAAAACCTGACAGGAGTATACAGTCAGGTCCATAAATATTGGGACATCGACACAATTCTAAAATTTTTGGCTTTATACACCACTACAATGGATTTGAAATGAAACAAACAAGATGTGCTTTAACTGCAGACTGTCAGTTTTAATTTGAGGGTATTTACATCCAAATCAGGTGAACGGTGTAGGAACTACAACAGTTTGCATATGTGCCTCCCACTTGTTAAGGGACACAAAGTAATGGGACAATTGGCTTCTCAGCAGTTCCATGGCCAGGTGTGTGTTATTCCCTTATTATCCCTATTACAATGAGCAGATAAAAGGTCCAGAGTTCATTTCAAGTGTGCTATTTGCATTTTGAATCTGTTGCTGTCAACTCTCAAGATGAGATCTAAAGAGCTGTCACTATCAGTGAAGCAAGCCATCATTAGGCTGAAAAAACAAAAACCCATCAGAGAGATAGCAAAAACATTAGGCGTGGCCAAAACAACTGTTTGGAATATTCTTAAAAAGGAGCGCACCGGTGAGCTCAGCAACACCAAAAGACCCGGAAGACCACGGAAAACTGTGGTGGATGACCAAAGAATTCTTTCCCTGGTGAAGAAAACATCCTTCACAACAGTTGGCCAGATCAAGAACACTCTCCAGGAGGTAGGTGTATGTGTGTCAAAGTCAACAATCAAGAGAAGACTTCACCAGAGTGAATACAAAGGGTTCACCACAAGATGTAAACCATTGGTGAGCCTCAAAAACAGGAAGGCCAGATTAGAGTTTGCCAAACGACATCTAAAAAAGCCTTCACGGTTCTGGAACAACATCCTATGGACAGATGAGACCAAGATCAACTTGTACCGGAGTGATGGGAAGAGAAGAGTATGGAGAAGGAAAGGAACTGCTTATGATCCTAAGCATACCACCTCATCAGTGAAGCATGGTGGTGGTAGTGTCATGGCGTGGGCATGTATGGCTGCCAATGGAACTGATTCTCTTGTATTTATTGATGATGTGACTGCTGACAAAAGCAGCAGGATGAATTCTGAAGTGATTCGGGCAATATTATCTGCTCATAGTCAGCCAAATGCTTCAGAACTCATTGGACGCCGCTTCACAGTGCAGATGAACAATGACCCAAAGCATACTGCAAATGCAACCAAAGAGTTTTTTAAGGGAAATAAGTGGAATGTTATGCAAGTCAATCACCTGACCTGAATCCGATTGAGCATGCATTTCACTTGTTGAAGACAAAACTGAAGGGAAAATGCCCCAAGAACAAGCAGGAACTGAAGACAGTTGTAATAGAGGCCTGCAGAGCATCACCAGGGATGAAACCCAGCGTCTGGTGATGTCTATGTGTTCCAGACTTCAGGCTGTAATTGACTGCAAAGGATTTGCAACCAAGTATTAAAAAGTGAAAGTTTGATTTATGATTATTATTCTGTCCCATTACTTTTGGTCCCTTAACAAGTGGGAGGCACATATGCAAACTGTTGTAATTCCTACACCGTTCACCTGATTTGGATGTAAATACCCTCAAATTAAAGCTGACAGTCTGCAGTTAAAGCACATCTTGTTTAATTTCAAATCCATTTTGGTGGTGTATAGAGCCAAAAATGTTAGAATTGTGTCGATGTCCCAATATTTATGGACCTGGCTGTACATTAACCCTCTGCACAATAGTAAGTACTATGGTTCTCAGTAACCAGAGGTGCAAAAGCAGACAGTATTACCATTTTGTCCTGGTGGTGGTTTCATGGTGTGTAATAGAAAAGATACAGGTGGCGGTGATGCAGTCTAATCATTTCAAGTGAGAAAAGAAAGCACAACTATCATGATTTTATTCTGTATGTCCTCTGCTTTCAGAAAACATATACTGTGTTGTTTGGGGGGTTTTAAAGGTATTTTCATGCATTTTTAAAATGTGAATGAAAAAAATGGCCTTACAGTGAGAGGTTTAAATCAAAAGGATGTCTTAGTTGTGTATGAAGCAAAATATCCAATGAGTTTCTTCAATGCATTGAGACATTTTGCATCAGGCAGTCCATGCTAAATGAATAGGCATTCAATGAAAACACAGGCCCTAAAAATTTTTTTTTTTTTTTTAAACACAACAGAGTTTCTTATAATTGGAAGCGGCCATTTGTTTTTTTAGAAACTATTTCACTAGTTTATCAATGGATTGGCACACAGGAAATGTACCTATTTTTAAAAAAGGCGTTAAAGGCCTTTCACATCAGGTGTACTGGAATTGCACACCCTTGTCTTGTTCCCTATGGGACACGTTCACACCACTGTGTGCTGCGGTGATGTGTGCTGAAAAATGTTCGGTAGCCATACTTTTTTAAGCACATCGATATATGACGCAATCCACCTCATTGCACTGTGCTGGGGCCAAAAAACTTGATGAAATGTTACTTGTGACATTTCAATACATTTTTAGAAAGGGAGGGAGTAAACTATGATTTGCCAGGGTTGGTGGATTTAGGTTCAGCCTTTTTTACAGTTTTACAGGTGATCTTTTAGCTTTAAAATGCATTTAAATTCATTAGAAGAATATGAACAGACCTCATGCTTACTGTGTCGATGTGTATTGAAAATCCAGAGGTATTGCTAGCAGCATTTAGACAATAGTTGCTAATGAGACGCTTGTATACACAAGACAGTACCCCTGATTGCTTACAATTTAAAATTTTTATAGCATTGTGTGTTTTTATTTTTTATCTGAGTGGTTAGTATGTCTAATTGCTATGCAATCAAAAAAACTCAGCTACTTGAAACCATAAAATGAAAGGCAATCATCTAAACAAAAAGGGAAATGCACTCCAAATGTAAGCACACTTGAATCCTGGAATTATTTTACTTTTTGTATATAATTATGGGTGGCTGGCTAAGCAATGAATTTATGAATGTGACCCTGAAATATCATCTTGGCTTTGTTGCTGTTGAGTACTGGCGTTGAGAGAACTTAGCTGCATTGTGTGTTTCAGTGATAATGGTTTGTGCCAGAATAGCTGTTAATTAGCTACTTTTGTTTGATCTAGAAAGTATTGATTCTACACTTATTCCTGCCAGCTTCTGAATTCAGTTGAAATGTGAACAATTGATGCTAATAATGTATAGGCTTTTTCAGTGAATTCTTAAATGTAAAACTGTAGTCTTTATACAGTAACATATGAGAAGATGGTCAGTTTAATGTAAATAATCTCATCAATGAATTTTCATGTTTTAAAGGTATCATCATGAAAATAGTTTATCGTTTTTACCTGTTTAACAATTATTATTTTAATGCAGAACTATATATTAAAAAGGGTGTCCTTGTAATTATACATAACATTGTTGCCATTTTCTAACCTCTAAACTTTTTATTTGATTTCTTCTTAAACCTATATTGTATACCGGTACTTAAAATGGAACTTCACTCTCTGTCAGCATGGACTATTTTTAATCCTTATGCTGTTATGTTAAAAATGAATTAAATGGTATTTTTGGTTTGTGGTGCTCAGATGCAGTGCAGTTCCACTTTAAACTGCAGCTACCATCTTGCCTTTTACTTATCAGCCGATTTCCTTCTACTGCTGGGAGAAATTGAGAGCAGAGGGACGTTGCAAAAGAAAGGTGCAGGACGGAAATGGGAAAAGCCACATGCTTTACCTTTTGCAGAGAGCTGTGCCCGGATATTAAGAGCCAAGTAGAGGAAAGCCATAACCTCAGATCTATGTAGCTTGAACAGGTCTAGGCGGGAGTCATAGTTTCCAGGCTCCTTCTGCTGCATCCATTTAACACCTGGGACACCTATGCAGTCTCAAGAAAGACACATGCAATAATGCACACTTATTTTAGCAATTTAGAAATAAAGCTTTTGAAATACTGTATAAGTAGGCCATATATGCTCATTATGCAGGTTCTGGTTCCTGCTTTTTAGCATAGCACAATAACTGCTCTTTAACCAGTTCCTGCCCAGCCTATAGGAGAATGACAGCTGAGCGGGACTCTTGTCAATCCGGGTGGGCGTCATAAGACACCATCCCTGATCACCTTGTGGCGAGATCTGTCACCGGCTGCATCCATAGTACATAGCTGATCACCGATCTGTGTGCTGGCCCATTGCTAGTACCATGTGACCAATCACAGCAGATCACTTCAACTTCAAAAAACTCACAATGCCTGTTACTAAATACCACAGACTGTGTACTTTCCAAGAAGGGACAATTATTTGCAAAATTTTATAACCGCAAACATGGGGTTTTTTTTTCAACATTTGTGGTCTTTTTTAGTTTAATAAAAAAAACCCAGTGGTGATTAAATACCACCAAAAGAAAGCTCCATTTGTGTGAAAAAAATGATAAAAATTGAGTTTGACCCCATAGCTTAAAAACAAGTAAGCTGCTTCACCAACGTTTTCTAAAAGTACAAGTTTCAAAACTGTAATCCTTTTCCTTGCAACACTAATTTTATGTTATTGACCCAGAATAAGCTTTGCTGTAGGTAAAGCCAGGGCCCCTGAACTATCGAATTGTTCTGTGTATGTGAAGCAAGAAAGAGCAGGTTGGCTTTGGCACTCGCACCTAGAGTAAAGAAGGCAATGGTATCTCCAATGTTCTGTCCAAGTTCCCTTAAACCGAGATGCTAATCAAACTCCTTGATCTGCAGAGCAATACTAATTTGCTTATCTGTATGAAAAAGTATAACCCAGGTGGTTATGATTCGAAGGAACTAAAATAATCTAATAATAACCTTCTAACTGAATCAGCGGTGGAGATTTACTAAAACTGGTGCACGGAATCTGGTGCATCTATGCATAGTAACCAATCAGCTTCTAGGTTTTATTGTCAGTTTAAAATGTCACTAAACTCAGGACCCTGCATTCACTATATCTGGTCTCCCACAGTACACACAACATGGAAATGCAATAATTTAGTAAATATAAACTGCTAAATACCTCTTCTCATCAGCAGTTAGAGCAGTCTTGTGGCTTCTATCAGTGTCCAGCCCGAACACTGGTTACAGCTTGTAGGAGGAGTTTTAATTTTGCTTTAGGAGGATGTAGAACCCCTGAACCTCTGTCTGGACAGTGCTAATTGGCCCTGTGCTGATGACATGCACTCTCCCAAGAAAAAAAATCTCTAGCAATACACACCAAACTGAGCATGTGCAGTGTGACTCCACACGATATGTCTTATTGGGTAATAAGAGAGGGGCACAGGAAGGAGGAGAGGATCGGAGAAGTCAGGATCAAACAACTTTTTTACACAATGCAGAGGATTAGCCCATTAGGTTCCACAGTGAGTATAACCAGCATGCTTTACTGCATGGACAGACTGATTTTACTGTTGTGGGTTTAGTAACACTTTAATTGAACAAGCGGAAGTTAGAAGCTGGTTACTATGCACCTCTGCAGCAGACTCTGTTAGTAAATTTCCCCCTCTGGGGGTAGCACAGTAGAAGCTTCTTAGAACAGAATGTATTTAGATGTCTCATATCTACATATCTTCAAAATAAGGGTGTCCTCTCTCATTTCAAGATAGTAAGTAGAGCCTTTTTGGGGTTATGCATTCTCATTTTGATTAAATGGCCAAATGGAATGATTTGCACGGCTCCATTCTGAATTTAGGAATAATCTTGTTTTTAGGATATGTGATGTAATGTGAATGCCTCATTTTCTGAGAAGGCTGTGTTATGTTAATTTATATATGAAATACAATAATTGTATTAGAAATGCAATATCCAAAATATAGTAAAACAATTTTGCCTCTGAAGAGTAAGTCAAAATTCCAGCCAATTTTCTTTAGTTTTATGTAGTGAGAAATTGTCTTTGTTTAAAGGATAAGTGGTTTTCGATACCATTTCAGGCCCAGCCATCCAATGTGCTTTTCTCTCACCTTATCCACAGGAGGTTTAAAATCCTGTTACTTTATTTGAGTTTTCAAAATGATTTTCAGATTTCATCACTTTCTCTAGATCATCTCTCAGCATTCACTTCCTGTAGGTCATCTCCCAGAAGCCTTCACTTCCTTGTTGCATCACGGAAGATAAAGTGTGTTCACCACTCTGGACCACACCTTCCTTATTACAATACTACCTTCCACACACTTTCTTTACAGTCTAATTGTACAATCTCCTTTATATCAACCTTCAGCTATGTAGTACAAAGGCCTGTCTGATTTGATACAAATTGAATGGATTGTCCAGGTGTGTCGTCCTACTCCATAGTTCTGGTAAATCTAAAGGAACTTGTACAGAGATTGCATAGTGTATGGCCATCTTTACACAACTACATAGGAGGGAGTGGATGGAGACACTCAGTTGTCAGGCATTTTCACTTGTCACACATAGAGCAGCCCATTTGCTTGAATGGGTTGCTCTACGCAGGAAAATTGGCCCAGAAAAGCGGTTAAACTTTTTCTTTGGAGCAGAACATGGTGCGTTGCCACAGTTGTTGGTGTGTTTGCAGCACGTGGGGTGCCTTTACCAGTTTCCCTTTGCCCTATAGTTTTGCTGCTACAGAGTGGCTCTCCTGTGCAAAATCACTTCTATGTGATTTCACACTTCCGCCTCACTGGGGCAAGTGAGTTCCTCCAGAGGATCGCTTCTGCTGTGAAGTGTCACATCAGAAGCCAATTTGCAAGTTCAGGTGAACAGATCATCTTCAGATCCTCAGGCAGGAAGAATACAGCTGTGCCTATGTTTACATAGATACAGCTGTGTTGTGACAGGAGAAAGTGATCCATTGTGTGTCCCTGCAGAGCTGGGAACAGGATCCATCACTTGCTCTTGTACCAGCATTATCTAATGGACACCAAGCACATAGCTAGGCACACAGTTAACCCTTTGATCACCCTAGATGTTAACCCCTTCCCAACCAGTGTCATTAGTACATTGATAAGTGTATATTTTTAGCACTGATCATTCTTAGTGTCAGTGGTTCCCACAAAGTGTCAATTAGTGTAAAAATGTCCGCCACAATATCGCAGTCCTGCTAGAAGTTGCTGATTGTCGCCATTACTAGTATAAACATTTTTTTTTTAATTCTAGTATATGTCCCATAGTTTTTTTTTTACCAAAATCATGTAGCGGAATACATTTTGGCCTACATTTATGAAGACACTTGGATTTAATTTTTTTTTATTGGTTGTTTTTTATAATAGAAAATAAAAAATATTGTGTTTTTGCAAAATTGTCAGTATTTTTTTGTTTGTAACGCAAAAAGTAAAAACTGCAGAGGTGACCAAATACCACCAAAAAGGACAAAAATGTCATTTTTGGAATTACAATAACTGCCACAAAATACAGCAATGTGCAGCTCACAGTCCAATACCCCCCTGGATAAAAAAAGTCTTGTATGTAAACGGCGCACAACTGTCCTTGACTGATCCTCCTATCTTCTTACCAGAATCTCCTTAGCCAGAATACGTTGTATACCATGGGGTATCATTCTCATTTGATCTTCCAATCAGCTGGTCCCAATTTCCAAAGCAAAAAAAAAGCTAATATAGTGTAGTATTTCTTATATAAAGTGTGCTGCATATACACCTGTGCATAATTGGAAATGTTATACAAATAGTGTCCTTCACGAATTCCACTAAATACTCTTACCCTCATAGGATGAAATTGTGCATTTCACTCGCTTTACAATATATTTGTGGCCATGCTCCATCCACCACCAGTGTCCAAAAACAAATCAACGTGCTCGATCCCTTCTCCTTCAGGCAAGCACCTTACCCTGGAAGTCTTGTAAATTGCCTTTCCATAATCAACGTGCTCAGAAATCCATTATCTCCTCCCCAATTCTTCATATACTCTGTGATCATAAAAAATAAACATACACGCCCATAGTGCAGCAGTATTTGAAACGGCCCATTCCAACCTATTTAAAAATGGCTGCCACAGTACTTCCGGTTGCGTCTGACGTGTTTCATCATTCAGTCGACTTCCTCATAGGCAGTGGGCCTATATAGTACCCTATGAGGGTAAGAGCATTTAGTGGAATTAGTGGTGGACAAAAATTTAATTTTGGTACAATGTTGCATGACTGTTCACTTGTAAATTAAAGTAACGCAGCGCTGTATTGCAAAAAAATGCCTGGTTAGGCAGGTGGGTAAATCTTCCTGAAGGCAAGTGGTTAACGTGTAATGACCACACAAAACACAATGCATGTTTGCAGAGTGTTTCTGCAGCGCATGGCAACGCACACATTTTCTGTACCATTTGCCATGCGTTTGAAAACGCGTGTATTGAGCTTCATTATTCTTGTGTGTGAATTGTGAAACCAATTTCACTTTCAGGTCCCATTCACACCTAAAGTTGTGGGAGCATGTGTTTTTTGGCTTTTTCCTGTAACACACATAGGGCAGCCTGTTGATTTCAATGAGCTGTACAACACGTGGCAAACTAGCTCATGGGACATTTTGCATGATGTCGCTTTTTTTTTTTTTTTTTTTTACTGCATTTGTTACTCTCTTCTTTTTTTTTTTTTTTTTTTTTTTTTTTTTTGTGACGTGTCAAAATGTCTGCTTGATTCTGTGTTTGCTGTGCAGTTAACATTTAATGGCACCGAAAGCGCAACTAGTTAATTTTAGGTGTATAAAGGTGGCCATTCACTATACAGTCCAATTGTACGATCTCCTTTAGATTTACCAAAACTATATCATAGGAGGACACACCATCTATCCAATCACTCTGTGTCAGGCACTCTATGCTCTACATAGTTGATGGAGATTGTACAGTCACATTGTATAGTGTATGGTAAGCTTTACAGAACTCAGGACACACTTCTCCTGTTTTCAGTACTACAGCTCTATCCACATACAGGTGAAACTCGAAAAATTTGAATATTGTGCAAAAGTTCATTTATTTCAGTAATGCAACTTAAAAGGCGAAACTAATATGAGATAGACTCATTACATGCAAAGCAAGATAGTTCAAGCCGTGATTTGTGATAATTATGATGATTATGGCTTACAGCTCATGAAAACCCCAAATCCACAATCTCAGAAAATTAGAATATTGTGAAAAGGTGCAATATTCTCGTCTCAGTGTCCCACTCTAATCAGCTAATTAAGTGATAACACCTGCAAAGGGTTTTTGAGCCTTTAAATGGTCTCTCGGTCTGGTTCAGTAGGAATCACAATCATGGGAAAGACTGCTGACCTGACAGTTGTGCAGAAAACCATCATTGACACCCTCCATAAGGAGGGAAGGCCTCAAAAGGTAATTGCAAAAGAAGTTGGATGTTCCCAAAGTGCTGTATCAAAGCACATTAATAGAAAGTTATGTGGAAGGGAAAAGTGTGGAAGAAAAAGGTGCACAAGCAGCAGGCATGACCGCAGCCTGGAGAGGATTGTTGGGAAAAGGCCATTCAAAAGTGTTGGGGAATTTCACAAGGAGTGGACTGAGGCTGGAGTCAGTGCATCAAGAGCCACCACACACAGACGGATCCTGGACATGGGCTTCAAATGTCGTATTCCTCCTGAACAACAAACAACGTCAGAAGCGTCTTACCTGGGCTAAAGAAAAACAGACCTGGTCTGTTGCTCAGTGGTCCAAAGTCCTCTTTTCTGATGAGAGCAACTTTTGCATCTCATTTGGAAACCAAGGACCCAGAGTATGGAGGAAGAATGGAGAGGCACACACTGCAAGATGCTTGAAGTCCAGTGTGAAGTTTCCACAGTCTGTGTCGATTTGAGGAGCCATGTCATCTGCTGGTGTTGGTCCACTGTGCTTCATTAAGTCCAGGGTCAACGCAGCCGTCTACCAGGAGATTTTGGAGCACTTCATGCTTCCTTCCACAGACTAGCTTTATGGGGATGCTGACTTCATTTTCCAGCAGGACTTGGCACCTGCCCACACTGCCAAAAGCACCAAAACCTGGTTCAATGACCGTGGGATTACTATGCTTGATTGGCCAGCAAACTCGCCTGACCTGAACCCCATGGAGAATCTATGGGGCATTGCCAAGAGAAAGATGAGACATGAGACCGAACAATGCAGAAGATCTGCTATTGAAGCATCCTGGTCTTCCATAACACCTCAGCAGTGCCACAGGCTGATAGATTCCATGCCACGCCGCATTGAGGCAGTAATTGCTGCAAAAGGGGCCCAAACCAAGTACTGAGTACATATGCATGCTTATACTTTTCAGAGGTCCGATATTATTCTATGTACAATCCTTGTTTTCTTGATTGCATGTAATATTCTAATTTTCTGAGATTGTGGATTTGGGGTTTTCATGAGCTGTTAGCCATAATCATCACAATTATGACAAATCACGGCTTGAACTATCTTGCTTTGCATGTAATGAGTCTATCTCATATATTAGTTTCACCTTTTAAGTTGCATTACTGAAATAAATGAACTTTTGCACGATATTCTAATTTTTCGAGTTTCACCTGTAGGCTGTTATCTGATTCCTCAGCACATTCTGTTAAATGAATGAACTATACAAGATGAAATTGAGGTAGAAAGAAAAAATTGATGCCTGTGTATTTATTGAGAATGGTGATCACAGATTAATTGTATTGAAAAAGTGTGCTTCTGTGGAAGTGGGTGGTAGTGATCTGCTGGAAGGGGGGAAGGCAGCCACAGGTGTGCATTAATGAGGTCAGCTGATGAAAACATTTTTGTGTCTAAAGCAGGCCATACATGGGTCGAATTCCGAACGTTTTTCGATCGAAAACGTTTGTTCTGTAATACGATGGTGCACCAATGATTTCGAAAATCGGTTGTTTTTCACAAATTTTCCAACATGCCTAATAAACGAAATGGGGAGGAACCACGAAAATTGGCCGGTGACATTGCCCCACTAACAGCAAAACTCGGTTGATTTATTTTTTAGGTCTGATTTTAGAACGAAAAATCGTTCGGAAATCGACCCATGTATGGCCGGCCTTACCCTAGGTTCAAACCTAAGCGTTTTCGACAGTGTTTTTCAGAAACGCACTACAGTCCTTTTAATATGGTTTCCTATGGGACAGGTTCACATATCTGCGTTTTTCACCTGGTGCATTTTTTGGGAAAGGGTTAGGGATTTTTTGAATGCAAAACATTGCATTTTTTGTTCTATAGACTTCAATGGGAACACTAGAAAAGCATATATTGTGTTTTTGATGTGTTTTTAATGTGTTGATTCATTTTGCATTTTAAAATCTGTCTAGCAACAAGAAAAACAAAAAACACAATATTTATTGCTACTTATTTTCAAGAATTACTTGCAATTCGCAGTCTGATTTCCATTACATTCTATGTATGAGCAAACGCAACAAAACTGCAGAAAAAGTAATGCAAGAACTACTTTAGAAATCACGCTACAGCAAATGTAAGACACTGACATTCACGTTCATTTGATGCAATTTTAGGTGCGATTTCAATTACCAAATTGCACCGGTATGACCGGGCACTAAATCTACATACCAGCAAGTGAAGAATCTTTCTAAGAAATACAGCAAGGGCTGAGGTAAAACTTTGTTCACCAAATCAAAGAGCGCTTTTATTTTTCTACAATAGAGGTACCGTATTTTTCGCACCATAAGACGCACTTTTTTCCCCCCCAAAAAGGGGGGAAAATGTCAGTGCGTCTTATGGAGAAATTCAGGTAACCGCTCCCCCTCCCTTCCCAAAGGTCAGCAGTCTCTGGTCATCCCCTGCACTGTCTGCAGTCTCTGGACATTCCCTGTACTGTCTGCAGTCTCTGGACATTCCCTGTACTGTCTGCAGTCTCTGGTCATTCCCTGCACTGTCTGCAGCCTCTGGTCATTCAATGCACTGTGTCCGCAGTCTCTGGTCATTCCCTGCACTGTCCGCAGTCTCTGGTCATTCCCTGCACTGTGTCCGCAGTCTCTGGTCATCCCCTGCACTGTCTGCAGTCTCTGGTCATTCCCTGCACTGTCCGCAGTCTCTGGTCATTCCCTGCACTGTGTCCGCAGTTTCTGGTCATTCCCTGCACTGTCCGCAGTCTCTGGTCATTCCCTGCACTGTCCGCAGTCTCTGGTCATTCCCTGTACTGTGTCCGCAGTCTCTGGTCATCTCCTGCACTGTGTCCGCAGTCTCTGGTCATCCCCTGTACTGTGTCCGCAGTCTCTGGTCATCTCCTGCACTGTGTCCGCAGTCTCTGGTCATTCCCTGTACTGTGTCCGCAGTCTCTGGTCATCTGCACTATGTCCACAGTCTCTGGTCATCTCCTGTACTATGTCCGCAGTCTCTGGTCATCTCCTGCACTGTGTCCGCAGTCTCTGGTCATCTCCTGCACTGTTTCTGCAGTCTCTGGTCATCTCCTGTACTGTGTCCGCAGTCTCTGGTCATCTCCTGTACTGTGTCCGCAGTCTCTGGTCATCTCCTGTACTGTGTCCGCAGTCTCTGGTCATCTCCTGTACTGTTTCTGCAGTCTCTGGTCATCTCCTGTACTGTGTCCGCAGTCTCTGGTCATCTCCTGTACTGTGTCTGCAGTCTCTGGTCATCTCCTGCACTATTTCTGCAGTCTCTGGTCATCTACTGTACTGTGTCCGCAGTCTCTGGTCATCTCCTGTACTGTGTCCGCAGTCTCTGGTCATCTCCTGTACTGTGTCCGCAGTCTCTGGTCATCTCCTGTACTATGTCCGCAGTCTCTGGTCATCTCCTGTACTGTGTCCGCAGTCTCTGGTCATCTCCTGTATTGTGTCCGCAGTCTCTGGTCATCCCCTGTACTGTGTCTGCAGTCCATTGGTTCAGAATATTTTTTTTTCTTGTTTTTCACCTCTAAAACCTAGGTGCGTCTTATGGTCAGGTGCGTCTTATGGAGCGAAAAATACGGTACATTAATGGTATATTGGTACATACGGGAGCTGAAATTTAGGAGAAAAAAAAGGTGAACGTGGCCTCTAATTTTTAAATGCAGTGCCCCTTTTGGAGAGTTTTACTGTGGACTTCCTGTCCCATTTACAGAAATTGGTTTAGCTTAGGGTTGTGGCCTCAGTAGTAAAGTATGTGTGTAATTTCATTGGGTACAGTGTTAATATTATTGTGTTTGTGACTTGTTTATTGTCTGAAAATGCGGCTTATGTAGAGCAAACCATAGACCTAACAGATCCTTAAACTAAATTTTGCTGGTGCATATGTTGTAGAGCAGCTTTGAATGTTCTTATTGGCATGTCTTTTAAAGCTTAGGGTCCATTCACACGGGCATTCCATTTTTTTTCATCAGTTGTCACGTTTTTTCAAAGCAAAAAAAAACGGATCAGTGTACATCAGGTTTTTAATCCAATAATTTTTTACGGTCGAAAAAAAGGGTTTTCTTCCATTAAAAAAAAAAAACAAAACAAAAAAAGGATGTTCGCGAATACGGACATTAACGGATGTAAACAGATGTTCATCCATTTACATCTGCTAGTCCATAGAAATGCATGGGTGTTTGTAAATGGACAGATGAAAAACGGACATATGGAATGCCCATGTGAAAGAGACTTTAGAGTAACTCCACTTTTGTTTATAGGCAAAAAAAAATCCCCTCTGGGTGATCACTGTGCATTGCAATAATTTTAACAAACTTTACTGAAGATTCCTACCTTTAGTTGCTCTGAAGAAATAGTTGTTTGGTTATGTCATTGTGCAAAGTGCATCTAAATGGGTGAATGTTTCATTCTCAATAAGCTGATGAGCTTGCAGTGTTCTAATGAGGAAACGTCAGTGAGGAAAGATCAGTGAGCCAATCACACAAGCACCAAATGACATTTCTAGGGAAGTTCTGTACATCAACAGTTTACTGAATAACTTCAGGCTGCCATATTGCATTGCATTTTACAGAAAATTGCAGATTGAAAAGGAAATGTAGTTTTTAATGACATTCTTTTCCCCCATGAAAATGGAGTTACCCTTTAAGTCCAGGCACAAAATCCTACATTTAAAGATCTTCCACAATAGACATAATATATATAAATACACTTTGTGTGCACCAAATTGCAAATCCAGAGATTACCTTGTAAAAGGTGACTGTGCTTTATATAGCCTATGCAGAGATCAAAGCAGTGGGAGGGACCCAGTAGGTTCCACCCACTACAAGCTGCTTGCAGAAAACTACAGAAGACAAAATCCTGCACAGGGAAATAGAGCAGCAGTGGCGGGTCTTTATTACAGAAAACTCCTGCACAATGGCACACTCACACTGCATTACTGCATACATCTGGAAGAAATACACCAAACAAACCAATATTCAAGTAAGGATACATATGACTCTCGTATTTAGCCAATATTTTCTTATCCCATAGTACAGCTTTAAAAAAAAAAAATCCTCATGTTCTATTTTGCTTGTTTTACTTTAGCAAAGGTTTCTCGCTCTTTATGCCTGTGTATACTCAGTATAAGGTAAAACACAATGGGGTTGATTTACTAAACTTGGGAGAGTACAAAATCTGGTGCAGTGCTGCATGATGGCCAATTGGCTTCTATTTTCAGTTAAGCTGATTAGTTTCTATGCAGAGCTACACCAAAGTTTGCACTCTCCAGTTTTAGTAAATCAGCCCCAGTAAAACCATTTTTTCTTTTGTCTGTGTTGTCATCTCTGATTTTCCATTCTTGTCCTGGTGATAGTGCTGTCTTTGGAAAGAAAGTGTGGGAAAATCACCAGTAAAGACACAGATGCCCACAGAGGTTTTAGCCATTCCCCACAGCTAACAAAATCAGATCTCTTGATCTGTGTTTATGTTCTAGGCCAGGAGTCTCCAAACTGTGACCCATGGGCCAAATCTGGCCCACTGGAAATTTTTATGCCACACTTTGATGTAAGGGGGACCCGGATGTACTGTAAGTGGAGACTGTAATGTGAGGGGGAACACTGAAAGCTTGTTCTTAATCCATATGCCGATTACACAAAATAACTCCAAAGTAATCATTTACATTTGACTTATTCATTTACAATACTGATTTTATATAATTTTTTTTGGCTCTGACTTTTTCTAAAAAATAGGATGATGCCTTGTACTGTGAAGTTTTGAGACCCCTGTTAGGCCATGACTGAAAACGTATTGACCCCTTTGGACCAACTGTTTACATACAGTTTACATTTTTTCTTGGTGCAGGTTTTCTTTAACATAAGCAGGATTGTTTCTCAGTGTGTTTTATATGTATTACAATTTCTTTAACCACTTGAGCTCCTGAGGATTTACCCCCCTTAATGTCCAGGCCTTTTTTTTTGCTTTTTTGGCGCTGCACTAATTCAAATGATAATTGCGCGGTCATGCAATGCTGTACCCAAACAAAATTTACGTCCTTTTTTCACACAAATAGAGCTTTCTTTTGGTGGTATTTTTATCACCTGTGCGCTTTTTATTTTTTGCGCTATAAACAAAAAAAACACGAAAATTTTGAAAAAAACAATATTTTCTACTTTCAGCTATAAAAATATATCGTAAACTCAAAGTTAGTCATTAAATTTAAGCCAAAATGTATTCTGCTACATGTTTTTGGTAAAAAAAAATCCAGTGCATTAGCGGGCAAACTGGCGCTATCTGGGAGGGGCGCTAACACTATCGGAAGTCACCAGTGACACTAATACAGTGATCAGTAAAAATCTGTTCACTGT
Organism: Staurois parvus; assembly: GCF_062004578.1. Classification (NCBI taxonomy): domain Eukaryota; kingdom Metazoa; phylum Chordata; class Amphibia; order Anura; family Ranidae; genus Staurois; species Staurois parvus. Next base: position 7,674,218 of record NW_028317855.1, on the reverse strand, counting down.
AATCTATGACACTGGGGACAGGGCAGTGAAGGGGTTAACGGGGGGGGGGGCGGCAATCAAGGGGTTAAATGGGATTACTGGTGTACTGGCGGGCAATCTGGCGCTATCTGGGAGGGGCGCTAACACTATTGGAAGTCGCCAGCGACACCGATGCAATGATCAGTAAAAATCTGTTCACTGATCAATGACACTGGTGACAGGGCAGTGAAGGGGTTAACTCGGGGGGGGGGGGCAATCAAGGAGTTAGACGGGATTACCGGTGTATTTGCGGGCAATCTGGCGCTATCTGGGAGGGGCGCTAACACTATCGGAAGTCGCCAGTGACACTGATACAGTGATCAATAAAAATCGGTTCACTGATCAGTGACACTGGTGACAAAGCAGTGAAGGGGTTAACTGGGGGGGATTACGGGGTTAAACAGGATTACTGGTGTACTGACGGGCAAACTGGCGCTATCTGGGAGGGGCGCTAACACTATCGGAAGTCGCCAGCGACACTGATACAGTGATCTGTAAAAATTGGTTCACTGATCAGTGACACTGGTGACAGGTCAGTGAAGGGGTTAACTGGGGGGGGCGATCAGGGGGTTAAATGTGTCCTAGAGTGTTCTAACTGTGGGTATGTGCTGTTTTACTCACTGTTTGTATGTCTTCTTCTCTGTCTGGAACGGAATGTGTCCAGGCAGAGAAGAATGACATCATATCCTGTCCTGTGTAAATGTCAACACAGGACAGGATAGGACAGGGACCGATCATCTGATTTCAGCCAGACATCACTGGCTGAAATCGAATGATTGATCCCTCCAGGATCAAATGGTGTCACTCGCGGGTCGGCGGGAGCGCACGCGCCCCCTGCTGGCGAAAACGTCGGGAGCGCGGAGCGCGTTTTAAAACGTGCTTTTGCGCCCCAGTGCCGCCCTGCACACGTATATATGCAGTGGCAGGGCAGCAAGTGGTTAATAAAATATCCTAACTGTTGAAAATATATACACCTATATGTACTGAATTTATGCTATTGTCTCATTTTAGCTTGTTTGTTTCCATAATGTTGACTAAGCTGAAGAACTACCTTATTTTTCGCTCCATAAGACGCACTTTTTTCCCCCCAAAAAATGGAGGGAAATGTCTGTGCGTCTTATGGAGCGGCCAGCCTAGTATTCCCCCCCATCGCCAGCGCCTTGTTTGAATACCTGGCTGTCTGCTTGGCTCTTCTTTGGCAGCGCCAGGCAGGGCCCAACGTAGCTGCCCCTTAAAGCGGAGTTCCAGCTGGAAAAAAAGTCAGCAGCTATAAAATCTGTAGCTGCTGACTTTTAAAATACAGCCACTGACCTGTTCCTCATCCATCGGTGTCCTCACCACCTCTGGTTTCACAGGCTGTCTTCTCTCCCTGGCGCCGGCATCCTTAGTGCGGGCATCCGGCTGTGACAGCTTGTGGCTTCACAGCCAGGTGCCCACTGCGCATGCGCGAGAAGCGCTGTGCTTTGTGAATGGCCTTGTAGTCTTTTGGGACCTATCACGTGTCCCAGAAGACTACGGGAAGGGAGGGAGGACAACTTCTGCTTCCGATCGCCTAGGCAACCGCAGCAGAAGTGGGAGCAGGGACCTGTCAAATTTGGGTACACGCTCCCCAAAGGTCTGCAGTCTCTGGTCATCTCCTGTGCCAAGTCCGCAGCCCCTGGTCATCTCCTGTACTATGTCCGCAGCCCCTGGTCATCTCCTGTACTGTGTCCGCAGCCCCTGGTCATCTCCTGTACTGTGTCCGCAGCCCCTGGTCATCTCCTGTACTGTGTCCGCAGCCCCTTGGTTCAGAATTTTTTTTTTCTTGTTTTCCTCTAAAACCTAGGTGTGGCTTATGGTCAGGTGCGTCATATGGAGCAAAAAATACGGTAAGTATCTGACTGGGAAAGCTAATAGACTAGACTGACCCTAAATAAAGTAATGTAGCAGCTATCTTTCATTTCTGTAAATGCACACTGCCGATTGCTAGCTGTTCTGTTCTGTAATTAATTTTATCTTATTGTGGTTACGTAGCGATTTCATGTGGAGGTAAATCACTAGCGGCAGTTCAGAGCTCAGAATTGCTATATTTCAGCAGGTAGCCTTTCACACATTTCTTTATCTTTCAAAAAACTCTTCTTTACAATCATGTAGGTTAAGTACATCTCCAAGGGCTCTTCATGTAGGATTTTAACAAAGCTGAAGCACACTTCATAATTGCTGTAGTCTCACAAGGAGATACACCCTGCAGTATTATAATAGTTGCTGTGCTTTCATGCTGTAATAAATTTGGCCAGAAATGTTTGACTTTAATACAGACTACAGTATCTTAATTGTGCAGTATGGGAAATGGGCTGGATATTCATGGACCTTAAGTTAAAAGCTGCTACCTACAGCTGAGTGGACACCGGGAAAGCTTTACCGGACAGTCCCCCTCCTGGGCGTGTTTCTATAACCCTACTCCATGAGACCCTCTGTTTTTTGCTAGTGTCCTGAGGTGAACAACCTCTTCTCCCTTGCGGATAAATCACTAGTTTATTTTACTTCAGATTCTTCAGTCAACTCCTCATTGTCTTATAATTCAACAGATGTAGTGCATCTGGATTGGTGCAACCTTGGTACAACCTTGGGAGCTATACCCTGACCCTACACTGTGGGGATGGTCTGTAATGTAACTGAGGTCACTGGATTCTGCTTGGATCCACTCTGTAGAACCCAGCCCCCAAATACCCCTCTGGGGTATGCCCACCGTGACTGACGAAGCCTGGATCCTGATTTAAGGCCAGCAACATAGACAGGTAAGACAGATTTACCCTATACTGGACCTATTCTTTAGCCTAATTTATTATAGGTTTCCTGAACAGTATTCCTTCTATGGTACAACATAAGAAAATTGGGAATTTTTTTTTTAAAATGATTCACTGGTGCATTGTTAAACTTTTCAAAATTAGAGGTCCATGATTCAGAGAGTAGCATCAGGTGGATGACTGGGTAATACATCCCACCACAGGCCCCACTATTACCACAACTTCCTCCAGAGCCCTTTCATAATGGACTAGATATCTGCATCTAATTCTAGCTTTTATCTCAGGTGCAACAAGCAGCGTACCTGACCAAGTTAGCAACAATGTCAGGTTTTCACAGACCGCCAACTTTAATGCATCCACCACTATCTAGAGCACAAAACCACCAAACCCCTCCTACCCTTGCTGTCTCTGGCAGAGTTGAAAAGTTAAATATGCCTCCTGTAGAGGATGCAGTCTTCGAGGGGAATGAAGAGGGCCCAGAGGCAGTGTTAGAGGAGGCTGCAGAAGATTTCTTACCCCCAACCACTTATGCACCTGTTTAAAGGCTTCATGCAATGTGCTTACCAAGGTAGATATGTTCGCTTCTGTGTGCAAAGCGACTTCAGTTCATACGTTTTTCAAGTTTTACCAGTTGGAAGTCCAAACTTCTGCGGATGCAGCTGTTGACTTTTGTTATTGTTGGGCCTGTTGACACAGTCCTGTTTTGCCTTGTTGCCCACTCATCAATAAAGAAGACCTCTGTTCTGTATATGATGTCTCCATCCCTCTTTGCTCTTGGCTGGCTCTGTATATTCGTATAGATCGTGGAAAGATGGTGCCTCGAACTTCCGGAAACCTCATTGGCACGCATACCGGTGGAAGTGACACCATTGCAGCGGAGCGTAACTAGCTACGCATTTCGAAGCATCCACATTCCTTTCTCAAGGCAGTGTGTATATGTCAGAGAGTATCCAGCCTTATTTATAAATTCCACATCTTGGGAGTGCAGTACAGGATACCCTTCCTTCTGTTCCTGTGTTACTCTGCATTGCTTGCATTAAAAAAAAAAGTCTCACAGTGGGGTAGGTTTTATAGTGGTTGCTCATGTCCATCAAAAGCTACCACTTGTTGAATATCCAGCCTGTGTCCTGTACTAGACTCCCAAGATATGGAATTTACAGGCAAGTAAAAATTCCTCTTTTTGCAGTTGCTTAAAGAGACCTCTTTTCCTAATTTTTTTTGGCCCATATTACAAATTAAGGAAGGTCACACGTAAAAGGCGAGTTCAATAACTTGGCGAGCTTCCATATGTGAATCAACATAAAATAAGATGATTCTTCTTCTGATGAGTCTTCTTTTTTTATGTAAAGTGATTTTATAGAAGTGATTTTATGCACTGCACAAACTGTTTACAATGGCAGGATGTCACATCATGTACAGAACACTTTTTTTTTTTTTTTTTTTTTTTTTAATTTTTCTTCCATGATAAACTGTGTAAATGTCATCTCAAAGATGACTGCTAGACAAAAGGGGACTATTGTATTTTTGGATGGGTTTAATCTTAATAAACTCGTTTGTGTGTGGTAATGTTTAACCACCTCCCGCCCGCCATATAGTAATATGACGGACACAAGGTGGTTCTCTCGTAAGGAGAGGAGAGCCGGTTAATCGGCATTCCTCGGAGGGGACATCTACACAGATCATCAGAGCACTAATGATCAGTGTTCCCTGATGATCTATGTAGCCCCAGCAACGCCACCTGTCAGTGTCCATCAGTGCTCATCCATGCCACCTGCCAGTGCCAATCAGTGCCGCCTATCAGTGCCATATATGAGTGCTGCCTGTCAATGCCCATCAGTGCCACCTACCAGTGCCACCTATCAGTGTCCATCAGTGCAGCCTATCAGTGCCCATCACTGCAGCCTCATTAGCGCACATCAGTGAAGGAGAAAACTCACTTATTTACAAAATTTTATAACAAAAACTAAGAAAAAACTTTTTTTTCAAAATTTTCAGTGGTTTTTGGTTTAAGAAAAAATAAAAAAACCCAGAGGTGATTAAATACCACCAAAATAAAGCTCTATCTGTCACAAAAAAATGATAAAAATTTCATATGGGTAGTGTTGCATGACCACGCAATTGTCATTCAAAGAGCAACAGCACTGAAAGCTGGAAATTGGCCTGGGCAGGAAGGGGGTATAAGTGCCCTGTAGGCTAGTGGTTAAAAAACGCCTTGAAGGCAAAGTCCATTGGTTTTTTTTTTGTTTTACAACAAACAAGGAAGCTCAGTGCAGCATTTAAGTTCAAGAAAGGGCACTAAATGCTTTGATATGAGGGTGTGCTGACCTCCCCACTGATGTGCCTAAGTTTTAAAGTGTAACGAAAGGCAAAATTTTCTTTTCAGTTTTGGATAGTTGAAGGGATTAGAACATCTGTCACTTTTTATTGCTTTCTGTGCCCCTGTTGTGGAGATTCACCATCTCTATTTGTCATGTTTATTGTTCTCATGGAAAGTGAAAGTAAATTCTTTAACCACTTCCCGCCCTCCATATAGTCCAATGACGGGCGCAAGGTGGTTCTCTTATTCTGGGAGGATTTTATATAACGTCCTCCCATTCTCACCGCGCATGCGCGGCTCAGGGAGCGCGCGATGATCGGCGGTGCGCTGTTTCCCTTGGACACAGTGGATCACCGATCACGGAAAGAGCCGAAGATGTTGGCTCGGTCATGTGATCAGCTGTGTCCAATCACAGCTGATCACATGTAAACACGGAAATGCCGGTTATCGGCATTTCTCTCCTCTCGAGCTGACTTGTACACTGATCATCAGGGCACTGATGATCAGTTTAGCCCCAGCAGTGCCACCTGTCAGTGTACATCAGTGCCTCGTGTCAGTGTCACATCAATGCCACATATCAGTGCCTACCAGTGCACATCAATGCCACATCAGTGCCCATCTGAGCTGCTTTTCAGTGCCACCTATCAGTGCCATGTATCAGTGCTGCCTTTCAGTGCCCATCAGTGATGCCAGTCAGTGCCCACCACTGCAGCCTCATTAGCGCATATCAGTGAAGGTGAAAAATCACTTATTTACAAAACTTTATAACAGAAACTAAGAAAAAACGTTGTTTTTTCCCCCAAAATTTTCAGTGGTTTTTGGTTTAAGAAAAAATAAAAAACCCAGAGGTGATTACCACCAAAAGAAAGCTATATCTGTCACAAAAAAAGATAAAAATTTCATATGGGTACAGTGTTGTATGAGCGCTCAATTGTCATTTAAAGTGCGACAGCGCTGAAAGCTGGAAATTGGCCTGGGCAGGAAGGGGGTATAAATGCCCTGTAGGCTAGCAGTTAACTAAAGTTTCTGATGGGGACACATCGGGATTCCCGCACTTTGGAAGGATTTCCCTTGACTTTCTTTGTTGGCATGGTTTATAACCATCCCTTACTCTATCCAAAATGGGAAAAAAAAAGTTTTGCCTTTATGGGATTGTATAGTGGCCTTATGCATTTTCTTTATAATGACCAACACTTAGCAAAAAAATAATTTTTCTTTATTTAGTCAAATAGGTAATATTTCATACTATGTAGCTGTATATGTACCTGGAAGGTGGAATTCTTTCAGATTATTAACATGATTACTTTTCATTGTTGTAGAAAAAACCTGTTGCTCACTGAACTTATTATTATTTGCTTAGATAAAAGGAGGGATAAAAAAGTCATTATACTTGTCCTGCCTTCTCTGCAGTTATGAAAGGGTTACAGAGGATTACAGGCAGTATAACCTTTGATGTCCACACAGTAAAGAGTCGATGATTGATAACCGATGATCTTTTACTGATAACATGTGACATAATGAGAATGCGCGTGAATAAATGCGTGAATGTGAACAAATGGTAAAACTGAAATACAAACAGAATAAACAAACATGAGTACATATCTAACTTCCTAGCTATGTGCATAACATTCCACAGTACATAGGAAGGGTACTTACAGACTTTGGGGGTCTAATCAAGCCCATATATGAAGAGGGAACAGCATCCCACATGTACTTGCATTGTAGAATTTCTTCAGTCTGAAGAGATGAGGTCACTTCCTCCCAAGTTAGCAGACAGGAAGTCCTGGCCTTAAAGGGACAGACACTGCTGAATGCTAAAGAATGCCTTGTGTAATACAAGGCAGCACAATACTGTTTAGTCTCTTTAGGTAACCCATAGTTCTTTGGGAGCCTATTGTCATTTATTATGATCGATATTCTCTATTTTGGTTAGAGCAGGAATAGCCTCAGAGGCTTTTTCAAATTTTTATGGCTTTCTTTGTCCCAGTTATGGATATTTCGCTGGAAGTGTTGGGAGAGCTTTCTAACAGGAGAGAAAATATAAATGTATTTTTAGTTGATTGGGAAATGGTTAGGATTTATGACAATCTTTTTTTATTGCTGTCCATATTTTTCTTTTTTTTTTTTTTGTAATTGACAACTGCTTCCTAAATTTTTTGCATGGGTATAACGGAGGGAAAGTAAGTGAAAATCTCCTCAATAGGGTCACAAAAATAAAAACCTGGCAGAAATTAGCTTAACCACTTGCCCTCCTGAGGATTTACCCCCCTTCCTGACAACGGCTTGTATGTGCCCCCTACTCGGAAATGCAAAATCACGTATATGTATGTGATGTGCACTGCTGCCAACCCTGTAGCAGTATTTCTGCTATTGGGCGGTCGGCAAGCGGTTAAAGACTCTACCCAAAGCTTATGTTTGTAAACCTAGATTGTTTATAAAGGGTGGAAAGAACAGATGTATACCAGTTCTAAAACATATGAACTAAAATGTATTTGACCCAAAACCATTAGACCTCATACACACTGGGCGTTTTAAAAACGCAGGTAGCGTTGGCTGTATAAAGGCGCAAGTTTTTCAGTTTTAAAAAATTTTGCATTAGTGTTTAGCCGCATTTTTTGGGGGGGGATTTTTTTTTTTTTTTTTTTACACCAATAAAAAAAAATATTCGCTCAAGAATGCAGGTTTGCCATGTTTTGCCACGTTTACCTGTGTTGGATCATTTTTACAGCTAAAAAAGTCCTCTTGAAACCCACTAGTTCTGGGAGGTTTTTCCAGCCAGAAAAAGCCCCTGTCAAAAAATGCTGATTTAATGCCTTTCGTGCATGTTGGGGAGTTTGCTGGCTGTAGAAAAAAAATGCCAGAAGCCAAAAATAGCAGCTGTAAAAACACTTGAAGCCTTATTTATTTCAGATACTTATCTAGCGCCGTCAATTTACGCAGCACTTTACATATTTATTGTACATTCACAGCAGTCCCTAATCCTCAAGGGGTGTACAATCTAAGGTACAGTTAAAGATTTAGGCCAGTCATACATGGGTCGATTTCTGAATGATTTTTTGTTCAAAATTGGACCTAAGAATAATCTGCTGATTTTTCTCTCTGTTAGTGGGCCAATGGCATCGGCCAATTTTCGTGGTTCCTCCCCATTTTGTTTATCAGGCACGCTGAAAAATGCCTGAAAAATGTCCGATTTTTTTCGAAATCATTGGTGGCACCATAGGAAAAACAAAACGAGCAATGTTTTCGATTTTTGATCGAAAAATAGTTTGTAATTTGACCCATGTATGGCCTGCTTTACAATACCCATCAAAATACCCAAATACCAGCTGCTTTTCAGTCCAGGGATGCTAGGCAGGAGGTAGCAGACAAGGCCACATACTGAGCGAAATTCTTTCAGTTCCATAGGAACCATAATATTTTTGTACAGTGTATGGCCAGCTTAAGAAGTTCCTGCAGCCATCAAATAGAGTTCAACGTTCCTAGTGAAGACCTGCACTGTGGATCAGATTTATGCTTAAATATGAAATGTTTAATGTGAGTTTTTATAAAAATATTTTTAAATACTTGGAGATCCTGCCATAAAGCACCTTGTTCAGCCATATAGGTGCCTGCCTCCCAGTTGTGCTCCTGCTTTGTCACCCTAATACACACTTCTGATGGAGGCCACAAGTGATCATTTCAACATTCATTATACAGGCGTTATCCACTGTTATGATGAGAAGATCCAGCTTGAGAAATGCTATGCAGCCATAACTGGAGCATGTAGATAGAAAGTGGCTGCAAAAAAGGGCGCGGGAGATCAGAATTCATGGAATTCAGTCAGGCTTTACAACTACTTTACCATTTGTATTGTACAATAGGTCTTCAATGAAAATAGTAGTAAACCATATAATATGCAGATAAATCAATTAGTATACAATGTGAAATGCAGATTAGATTGCACTCTATTATTTACATTGTCCTTGTGAAAAGATTTGGCAGTCATCAAACACACAGATCAGTTTTGGTCTTTTTTTTGTTTAGATCTCCCTAAATTTAGCTTGTTTTAAGCCCTGAAGGGGGAAGCCCTGGAATACCTGAAATATGGTGGATTTAATAAAATAAAAATAAAAAAAAAAGAAACTGTACATGAATCTTATTAGTCTGGTGCTCCTGTTTATGTTCTTTTAGGTCCATGTGTAAAGAAACATTGGAAGATTTTAGTGTCTGAGGGTGGCTGGATTGTCTGTGCTAGTCCAACTAGCCTCTAATGCATGACTGCTCCTATTGGAAGCTCTGTTGACAGAAGTGCTACATGGTTGGCAAGGTTGAATAAAGACCCCAATCTATCCAGTTCAACTTGAGTGAGTGTGAGTGTGTGTGTGTGTGTGTGCGCGCGAGTGTGTGTGTGTGTCACTACCATTTTCAATATCTCTGTACATTGTGTTCGCAAAGAAACACATCTAAACTGTACTTACTGTAAAGAGCTTTTTACGCAGTTAAAGACTGAACCACTTCTCATCCAACTTCATTGTGTGTGTGTCTTCTTTAGAGGCCTTAGGGTAAATGATTTCTTTCCAATGCTAGCATCACCAATCATGGATCTCCTAGATTGTAAGCTCCAAGGAGCAGGGCCCTCCTATCCCTCTTGTAATGGACTGTACTGTTGCTGTATTGTCTCCCGTTATATTGTAAAGCACTGAGCAAACTGTTGGCGCTATATAAATCCTGTATAATAATAATTTGTATTTCATTATCATATCCCCTGTTAAAGTGGTTGTAAAGGCTGAAAGTTTTTTATACCTTCTTACATTCTATGCATGGATATAAACAACCTGTGTGCTGCTTCCCCCACAGCCCCCCCCCCCAATACCGGAGCCTCCTCTCGATCCAGCGATGTGCACGGGAGTCTTGTCCCAGTTCTCTCTGTACTCATTGGTTGAGACCCAGCAGCAGGAGCCATTGGCTCCCACTGCTGCAATCACAGCCAGTGTGTTGGGGGGCAAAGCCGTGCCACAGCTCTGTGTCTTATGGATGTATAGAGTGGGGCTCTGAAATGAGCATGCACCAGCACCCCCATGGCAAGTGGCTTGCTATTGGGGGCACTGGTTAAGGGGTAGGAACACTGTCTGGTGACCCAAAACGAAGAGGATCAGGCTGCTCTGTGCAAAACCATTGCACACAGCAAATAAGTATAGAATGTTAAAAAAAAAAACAGCTTTAATATCACTTTAAGGGTCTATTCTCCAGGGAGAATGTTTAATGTTTGTAGTAGTTCCTCATAGCTGATATCCTCCAGCCTTTTTGGCTTTGTTGCGCTTCTTTGGACTCTCTCCAGTTCAAGGACAAGTGTGGTCTTCAAAAAAATGCTTTTATGTAAATATGGCAGATTGTGACTTTATAGAGAATGCGAGTTTCCTTTTTTTGTGCCCCTCCCCCTTCCTTATAGCATTAGTCTTTGCTTACACCACTTTGGATTAATGCCCCTATCCAAAATCATCAAGTATGAACTGAGCCATTTTTTTTTAGTATGCACTTTGACTGTGCAATATGCAGAATGCGTAGTATAGGACATAATTCCCAAAGAGTAGTGCAATGGGAACACACCCTTACTTTGTGTTATGCCTTTATTAACGCTCTAAATACAGGACAAACTACCAGAATGTTATTGGGTACCCAAATGTACATTTCAGTAGCTGATATTTTATACAAATTTAAACTAAATAAAAGTACAATTACGTTTATGTTGTATGGATATTAGGCCTTTACTGAGAATGCACAGACACATAGAATAGTATATTTCCTTTTATTATTCTTCACCACTGGCTGGAAAAACTTTTTTTTTTCCAGTAGTGTGGATTTTTGATTTTAGCCTTGAGTGATGACTATAGTTTTGACAGATGCATATGAATCCTTAGGTCAGGTCTGTACGCTATAAAAAATAAAATAAAATGGATAACATTTTAAGAAAGCATCAATCTCTCTAGGTAACTTGCAGTATAACATGTTGAATACTAATGAAACATGGCTCTTCTGTTGACTTTCTGTAAAGGAAACATGTTTAGTTTTCTTATTTACCATATTCAGGACAAAAAATATGTAAGGATCAGTCCACCGAAAAAAGGGTATTAGTTGTAAGTAGATGTTTGGAGTCACCATTGTTTGTGCCATCACCATAATATTAAAGCTGAACTTCAGGAATCCAGCCAACATGTAAAATGTGCTGGCATATAGTGAGTTAAGTCCAATAAGGTGCATGCCAGGTCATGGACTTGTCGCTTTTATTTACATCTGACAGTTTTGCAAAGCTCTGGAAGTACTGCTATCATTATACTCTCAGTACTCTTACAATAGAGATGCTGCTCTCTTATACAGCAACAGCTCTTCTCTGCTGTTCATTCGCAGAAGCCTTTGGATTTTGTGAATGAGTTCACACAATACAAAGCACTCTGATTGGGCAGGAGGAGGGTAGTGGTGGGCACAGCGGCTGCATGAATATTCTGCAGCTGCAATAGCTGAGATCAGAAGATCCAGTGTTAAAGCGCCAGAATTATAGCAATAGCTGTGTTTCTGGTGCTTGGTAAAACAAATTGCAAATTAAAGAGATAAGTCCACGAGGTGGAATACCCTGGTGATCCAAAACATTGTACAAAGGGCTGAATTTATGGAGTTCGCTTTAAATGTAAAATTACACTATAGGTTGCCTGCTCTTACCCTCTATTGCTCTTCTGCCTTTGGGATCCGTTTTTGAAGCCTTCACAAATACTTTGCATTTCTGGGTTTTGAGGCTAAGATGTACAGCCTTTCCTGTTCCTACAACAAAGCAGTGGTCAGTACCTTAATGGCAAGTCATCAGGTCTGTGCGCTGCTATGAATGGAGCTTACTCAGCCTTGTGCCAGTTTTGAGTAGGCTGAGTGTTGGTGCCTTTTGTGTATTTCTTCCAGTCTGTGGTAATCCAGCATGATACAACTTTTGCACTTTGCCTCTTTTTCACGATTTTTCTGTGTTAAGGACTGTTATGCTGCTCTCACCATGTGCAGGGTGACTGGTCTTGTATCTACCCCCCTGTAGTTTTCTGAATACAGCATGTAGAGGGTTGACCATCTGGGTCCCACACACAGCTCTGCTCTTTCTACAGACTATTTAAGGTACAGTGATGTTTTCTGGCATATCTGTGTGCACAAAATGCCTTTACAAATCCAAAGTGGATTTATATCCTTTGTTGCGATTGAGATATAAAGTGTTAGTGCCTGGGGTTCAGCTTAAAGTGTTAAAAAGATAACAGTAGTGACTAACCCAAACCCCCTCTCCCTCAGCCTACCCTCCCACTTTGTTTCCTATTCATATAGAATTTGTGGAGATTACTTCTTTTAGCCTTTCCTTCTACTTTGAAATCACATGACACATTGCACATAGAAATTTGAGAGGTTGCAGGACCCATTCCAATTATCATTTCATTATTTATTTGAATTGTCAGGTGTTAGTAGTCAAAAGAGCTTGATACAGACAAATGTAATAGAATTGGATTTAAATAGCTATAATGTTTATTTTGAAAAGTACTTTCAGATAGCTCAGTTGCTATACAGTTTCTTCATAATTCTGTGATTTCAGCGAGAGTGAATATATATTGGACCTTTTTTATCAAATAAACATTTGTCTGTATGAGCTCCGTCCAGATTCAGTTTTAGGCTTGATTCACACTAGTGGGTTTTCAGATATGACTTGAGTTGAACATTATCACATGACATTGGAAATCATATTGTTTTCAATGGTGTCCATTCATATCAATGTGACTTAGCACCACAGCACGATTTTGGAAAAGGTTCCTGTACTACTTTGGTTTGATTCCGACCCCATAGAATATCCAGACTTTATCCAAGTATCACTATATAATCACACTGAAATTCAGATCAGAATTGCATTGCAGCATTGTGAACCTTGACTTAAATTGTAACTTCCCTTTTTGTTGCAAGGGTTTTTTTTTTTTTTTTAAAGTGTTACTAAACCCACAACAGTAAAATCAGTCTGTATATGCAGTAAAGCATGCGTGTTATATTCACTGTGGAACCTAAGGTGTTAATCCTCTGCATTGTGTAAAAATGCTGTTTGATTTTGACTTCTCTGATCCCCTTCTTCCATTGTCCCCCTGTTATCTCCTGATAAGACATATGTGTGGAGTCACTCTGCACATGCTCAGTTTTCTGTGTATTGCTGGAGAGGTTTTTTTTTTCCTTTTCTTTTTTTGGGAGACCAGGGGCGGACTGACAACTCATGGGGCTCCTGGACATTAGGGGATCATGGGGCCTCTGTGTCCTTGCCCAAACTCAAAAAAGCCTATGAAAAAGGTACCAGGGGCATCTCATGGGGCCCCCTACTGACTCCGGGCCCTCGGGCAGTGCCTGAGTTTTCAAATGGTCAGTTCGCCCCTGTGGGAGACTACATGTGATCAGCACAGGGCCAGTCAGCACTGTCCAGACAGAGGTTAGGGGTTCTGCATCCTCCTAGAGCAAAACAAAAACTCCTACAACAAGCTTTAACCAGTACTCAGCTGGACACTGATAAAAGTAACAAGACTGCTCTAACTGCTGATGAAAAAAGGGTTTTTAGCAGTTTATATTTACAAAAATATATTTATTTTATTTCAGATACTTATATAGCTCTGACAATTTTGTGCAGTACTTTTACATACATATATATTCACATCAGTCCCTAACCCTCAAGACACATACAATTGAAGGTCTCTAATTTACATTAATTTCATACCCATACTAGGGCCAATTTAGACAGGATCCAGTTAACCTACCTGTATGTCTTTGGAGTGTGGGAGGAAACCGGAGTACCCGGAAGAAACCCATGCAGGCACAGGGAGAACATGCAAACTCCAGGCAGGTATTGTCATGGCTGGCATTTTAACCAACAGCCCTAGTACTGCCAGGCGGAAATGCTATCCATTTAGCCACTGTGGTGCCCAAATAAAATAATTACACCTAAATTGCTGCCTAACATAAATGCACTTCCATGTCGTGTGTACTGTGGGAGACCAGATATAGTGAATGCAGGGTCCTTGTTATAGTAACACTTTAACAAACTTTGTTGCAAATTCCTAAAAATCTATATGTCCCACCATGTCCTTTCCAGACTGATTCCTGAATGGAGAGGATCTGTGTGTTTTATCACCTGGTGAAATCTGTGTTCTAAACTTCAGATCTGCTTCCCTTTAGAAGTAGTTATCCTTTGGATCTTATACATGCAGAACGTTGTGGCATGAATCTAGCAGATTCTTTCAGCTGGATGTACTAGTGGATGTGGACAGTTGTGGCTGCTCCAACTCTGTAAAGTAATGATAGGCTGATGGCAGATAGAGTTGTCCGCTGATATCCAGACAGCTGCTTGTTTTCCAGGATCCAACATCTAGCTATGCGATTAGGTCCAAACACTAGCTGTGGCTTCTTGCTGCATCTTGCAATTTTTGCCGTGTGTACAAGGTCTTAGTCTAGGTTCACACTTTTGTGGGTGTGGAAATGCATGCATTCCCGCACCGGAAATGTGCTGCTCTTTAGTAGAAACTCGAGTGTGCCAATAATTTTTAATTGCGCCTCCTTGCATCCGAAAATACAGCATGTTTTCACATGTGCAAAACCACATGGTTCCGCAGCATGTGGTTCCATTGGACTTACCTACTGGTGCATTTTGTAAGAAGGTTTAGGGACCTTTTATGTGAATAGCCTGCTTTGCCCATGCAAACGCAGCACACAGGACCTCCAAAAATAAAATTCCTATTGCCTACATTTTTACTTGTATCTTAATGCAGATGTCTAAAAATATTAGTGTGACAGTCACAGAAACAGGAAATTATGCATTCCATACACCAGCAATGTCCAGAACACCTCCAGATTTCCATTTTGTATTGAATTTTTATTGAAAAATTTAATTTGAATTGAAGTTCTGGAAAATTACACCAGTTTCAGACTGAAATGAAAAGATAATGGTGTAAAGATTTTAACTTACAAAATGACTGGTTTAGCAATTGCTTATTTTAATGAAAGTCAGTTACAGTACTGTACATATGTTTTAGACAGTAGATGTAATACTGGAAAAGCTAGGCAGGTGACCCGCATTTCCTAGTACAGTAAGGCCCCATTCACACCTAAGACCAATTAGTAGTTCCTAGCCTCAGGTAACCACTGGATGTGCGCATACATGCGAATAGCTGCAGCACCTGCCAGCCTGTTAGAAATTTTACTTGTGAATGGGGCCTTATTTGTCTGTGTCAACTTCCCACCTTCATTCAGCTTATTAGGCATGGAATCTGGTTAATCAAATATTTCATTAACAGGGAAGTGATTTAGGAAACAGTAAATTTAACCCAGGAAGTGATGGATCTTTCTGTTCAATGTTGCAGATATGTGTAAACCACAATTTTTTTTTTTTTTAAATAGAAATACAAAATGGCAGGTAAAGCAGTAAACATACATACTGTATAATTCAACTGTGCATAAGACTGCCTGCATGGTGTTACACTTTACAGGGTATAGTAGAGGTGCAAGGACTTTTAAGGGTTAAAACGCTACTCTTCGCTACAGGCAAGCATTGTGCAACATGGATCAGAATAGGTTACTATGTAATTTGTTTTTCCTTCATATATTGGGGTATGCAAGCATAAGAAACCTAAGTGAACTTACTATGTGTGGAGATACATTTTAGGTGTAAATTCTATGTGTATCCATAGCATTTTGAGTCTGTGTAAAAATATGCTAGCCTTTATATATGCACTTATTTTTATAAATACAATATATAGAATATTTCATGGTTTTCCTTTTAGTTGTGTGATTCTTGCCCACCTGGTCAATAAATTACACCGCAGCGGCTATATAATGTGTTTGCAAACTTGTCCTTATTTTCTTTCTTGTGCATTCTTTGCTACACAGCTTCCTCTGTGTGAACTCTTGCTATTAGAAGCACAGTAGGAGCAAAAGTCTTTGCTAATTTCCCTGGCTATAAATGCACAATTAAAACTGTGTATCAGCAGGGGTTTGGACAATCAGTATGCTCTGGCGCTGAGTGTTACAGAAATGCTGCTGCTGTTCAAACAGATAATTAGTGTGTCATTTGAAACATGTTTTCCATGCAAGTCAATGACTTGGGCTTTCAAAAAAAAAAAAAAAATACTCACACTGTGTGTGTGTGTGTGTGTACATATACAGTTGTGTTCAAAATAATAGCAGTCAGACATCACTAACCTAATCAATCACTGTTTTTGGTAGAAATGATATTTCTACATGGCAAATGATTTACTAGCAGGTGTAGTAGAGTAATAGAAATCCAACAGACCCAACAGTCATGACATGCATGCTGCTGATTCTGTGTAATTGAATCACTAATTGAAAGGGGCATGTTCAAAATAATAGCAGTGTGGAGTTCTATTAGTGAGGTCATTCATTTTTTTGAAAAACAGGTGGCAATTATTGCCCTTATTTAAGGAAGGAAGGCAGCAAATGTTGTACATGCTGGTTACAGTGCATTTCTCTCTGAAATTCTGAGGAAAACGGGTCGTTCCAGACATTGTTTAGAAGAACAGCGTACCTTGATTAAAAAGTTGATTGGAGAGGGGAAAACA